>NC_064627.1:599597619-605297619 GCF_023864275.1 Schistocerca cancellata
TGGATGCCTTCGTGTGGTACTCTCTGGCAAAGTTTTACCTTCTTCCGGTACTGAGTGGTCACTTCCGAACAGTGTTAATGGAAGCCGATTAAATACTTTATAAATCTCTCATACGTTCAATGATATGCGTTAAGATAGCATTTCACACTCGTTACAAGAAACAAATATCAATGTGAAAAAATTCTCTTACTCCAGTGGCAATTGAAGCCGCAGCTCTTTGTATGCAACGTTTTCTGTAAGATGGTGGAATTAAGCGATTTTTCGTAGGAACTGCCATTAAATGGTTGTTTATTAGAAAAAGTCGTATTTGAAAACTGTACAACTAAATTTCACTTCAGGGGCACAAATAATAACGTTTCATTTCGGTTGCAAAATTATTTAACATCAATGACCCGTTTCACCCTCTTGTGCCATCATCAGATACTGTAAATCTAGCTGGATATGTAAGCCATCCGTCAAAAAGCTACATAAAGTGGAAAATGGAGGCAACAGTGTCCGGACTGTAATCCATCCGTCACAAAAGCATATGGAACGCAAGGTGGACTTTTATTTCGGTAACCACTGCTTTGTTTTAGGAAATAAAAGCGACTACTTCGTCGCATGTGGTATCCATCTAAACGTGCAGCGAGGACGGCAGTTATTGACTTCAAGAATGTCTCAGTGGAAGAAACTTCGTGTACTGTCCGTGTTTTGTGATTGTCCGGTCCGTTTAATGGATTCCACTGAGTCTGTTGTGATGTAAATGTTAAGTAGTTGTATTGCCTTTCAGTAACGAGGAAACTGACGAAATTTGTAACGTTCGGTGGCATTTACGCAGAAGTGGCGCAGGGTGGGAATGTGGGACGGCCGAAAGGCGTGCCGAGACAGTTCGCACAATTGCGACAAAGACTGTGTGCGGATGGCGCAGTGGTTGACGAAACTGCCCTGTAAGCAGGAGGTCACGGGTTAGAATACCCGTCCGGCGCACGTTAGCGCTCGCCGCCGTTGATTCCGCATAAAGTGCCGATGCAGCTGACATCAATAGCACCTTTACTTTCTCCCCTCACTTCCTCTTCAATCTCCATAATTAAATGAATGTCTGAAGTGCTAACTGGAGAATGAAGGTATGCGCTGTACTTCAGTGTTAGAGTCTCACAAAATTTACTGATTTCTTTAAAAACGTAAATCGCATTATATATATATGGTGATAAGTGTATTTACATCTATTGATGACAGGGGAGGGGGTTGGGGGGGGGGTGGAGGGCAGTGCACTGGCAACCAAACATCAGTATTTACTGAATTTGCAGAATATTAATTATCCTATTACGACTAGTACTTTTTTAGCTTGGTTAGTACCTCCAAGTACGCATGGCGCAGGCAAAACGGGTAGTCTATACTGATAGTTATAGTCCACTTCGAGATGAAGTTACGAGTGTGCAGAAGACGTCAGGCGGTATAACTTATCATGTGTTAGCGGGAAGACAGACGCAGAGAAAAACTAACACCTGAGGTGTTTCTGCTTACTCTTCTTAATTGTGAACTTTCATTCCTCATCAGGTCTGTACAAGAGCGCCATAGCAATGAGTGGATCGGCATTAAACCCTTGGGCATTCACGATAAACGCTACAGACAGAGCAGTGCGGTTTGCCAAACATCTGGGCTATACTGGAAAAAGTTCTACTGATCTTCTGAATTTTTTCAAAAGTGTAAATGCGAGTACACTAGTGAAGGACAGAACCACTGCTCTATCGGAAGAGGTATGTACTATCTTTTAATTACGTTCTTTGATCTAGCCAAAATGACTGTACCTTCATAACAAGAGAAACTGATGTCGCCGTTTATAAATATCTGCTGAAACAATTACAAGAGGAAGACTGGTAAAGCGACTTACAAATTTTATTTTCCTCCAACCACCACCAATCAAAATAAATTTTATCTACATTTTCAGAGTTAGTCCTTGAAATCACTGCATCAGTTTGATTCAATGCCATTTTTGAATACTGCCCGATGCATTTTGTGGGGAACAATTGACGACTCTGTTTCAGCTAGCTTCATATCTTTATCAAGACTTTCTTACCTTCTGCAGACAGTAGAATATGTATGAAATGTTGAATATGATTAAGACTACTACAAAAGGAACTACGTATAAGTTAATTCTAGTAGTGAAGCAGGCTAACACTTCTATACATGTCCTATAGCAGCAATAATTTCATTCCATAATCCTGGTCCATTAATAAGTTGATTAAGCACAGTAAGTTTGTTGTCGCGATGATGGTACGGTTGCGTTTTCTTAACTCTAACCATTTCGGCAAATTGCTTGTACAACATTATCAGAAGAAAATAACATTAAACGTTAACATCTGAAAGTTACTTCGACCAAGTTAGTGGAGAACCGACTCATGAGGGCAACACCTTAGGACTCCTAGTGCTTAACAGACCCGAGATTTTTGAGGAGACCATACACAAGCATAAGGCTGTTATAACATCGATGACAGCACGTGTTATCTACAGAAAATCTTTAGAAAATTAGCAAAATATTTCCGGTTACCAAGAGAGGCAGGAATAGCTTTCAGAGAGCTGAATGGTCAACTTTAAACATTCATTTCTGAGGACGAAGAGGTGGACCGCTAACGGATAACATATAAATATCATTGCATGTGAGTCCACTGATCTTTCTTCACGAACATCCAGCTACTTTCGTTCACGCCTACTTAATATTAGAACTCACACTGAATTGCATACTCACCCTCAGTGCTTGTCTGTAACTACCCTGGCATTCGTTCACGATTTCCTTTAATCAAATGTTCGTTTTGGCTCACAATCCCTCTCGACAATATGCAACATCTTGTACCTTCTGCAATAAGTCAGGGAACAGCCGTGTGACCAGTACCCACATTCGTCTTACGTTTACGAACTGTCCGGAATACGCCCTCAACTGTTACGATCTAATCAGACCATGAGCACCAGAATTTGTAACTCTTGGGTGTTACCATTGGCACTACGTAGGCTAAAGTCCTCATTCAATGTACTGCCTCACGCCACAGCATGGGGCATGAGACAGAATATCGAACTAGAAGAATAATGAAATACGAATCTCGGAAGTAAGGAAAACATCAAGCACTGGCGCCTGTCAGACGGTAATAACGCTAATTTAATAAACCATGGTGTAAGCGCTGGCACTGGAACATCGAGAGGTTTAGTTGCGAAGCAAGTTAATGCTTCGAACAAAATTTTTGTTTACCGGTTAAACGGTGGTTCAACTATTTCGAAACTGGTCATTCAAAATTCCTCCTTCTGCGGCTTCCATAAACTTTTTCCAGTGAAATCACTTGTCCAGATAGGTAGTCGCGTTAAGGTGCATATACACTTTAGAGCGATATGCTTCGGCCTGAGTATTCTGTGTGACACATCGCTCGCGAGGGCGTAGAATGTGTGGGTACGTTCTTTACGGGAATTTTTTTGGGATATGAACTATGTAGAGCTGCTCGTGAGAGAAAATGCACCGTTGCCGATCTAGCTATACCAGACTGCGTCCTGTGAACCGCAATAGAGGTGAACATTGCTGACTTCAAGGCTTCTTCGACCTGGTTAAGCAGATTTAAGAAATCATACTCTACAGGAAATCGCAAAACGTCAATGTTTACTTCAAGCAAAGGTGTGGAGGAGGTGGTATTAATCCGTAGCTGACAAAAAGTCGAAGCTTGCTCCACATATCTACTGTGCCTAATGCATTCTAATGCTAATCAGTCAAGTTTCGAGAAAGAACTGTGAGGAAACCACACTTTATCATTTCGAGTTTAAAAAGAGACAGAGTCTGTTGTGCAGTTGATTAATGGCATGACATATTCGTATACAACAATGATCGTGAAAAGTATGAGTCGATTATTATTCCGCAGGTCTTCAGGGACCTCTAGGCATATTAGGACCAAAAATTAAGGAAAAGAGTGTTTAGCTGCAAAAATCTTATAATCAGCCTATTATAAACCGAAAAACAAAAAAGAATAATTTTTTAACATTTCATTCAAAACGATTTCTAATCGACTGCAGAAATTAGTTTATTACTTTTGTTCGACTCTTGGACCGTACATGGTGACAGCTCTGTCTTTGAGGAGGACAATGAAAAGACTATTGATTAATACAGATTCCACCCGGAATAACCAATGTGACTCACGAATCACATTTCTAAGGGAAGTGTCGGACAAAATAATTTCCGATAGCTCCGTGTTATTTGAGATTCAACAGGAAAATAGTACTCCTAAATTTCACTGATATGTGCGTTCCTTAGGCACTTTTTTACGAATTCCTTTAAGTACGCCCCGGTGTGCAGCACACTAAACATACCAACGGCAAGCACCATTTCCTACTCCACCACAGTTCCAAAACAAAACTGGTAATTACCGTGAAGTGCCTGATAGCATTACTTTTTCTTTCGTCAGGTGTGCCTCATGTAAGAGAAGTGTTCGATTTCATCATTCAATTACACTTCGCATTACTGCGTCGACTATGGGGAATAAACAAGGAACTGTTCACTTTTAGTCAAATATACTTGAAAATTATTCAAAATTTATCGTAAGAAGTGTGCTGCAGGAACTGTTATAACTCGACGTATGTGGAAGAAATATTTAAGTTCCAAAAATTGAAGTCACAGTTGATGAAGGTCGTCTGTAATGTAACACTAAAGACTGCCTTAATTTATTTTCATCTGCTAATTACCTTTGTACAAATTACATCTGCAGCAGTTTAGGTGACGACATGAACAGTGTCTCACTCAAAAAATTAATCATATGTGATATATTTTGTATAGTTTAGGTACTTCAGATTCGCATGTGTGACTGGATATTCGCACTACGCGGCGCTGCGCCGTCTTGTCACCGCCGATCGCTCTCTTAGTAGAAACGACTGTACAAACCGCTATCATGATCAGTTCTGCCTACGACGAAAACGAATAACTTTAACGATTTTTAAAAAATACTTGCAATGCGTATTAGCAGCTAAAATGTTGACATTTCTTTCGTTGTAATCTTCCTGCATAAACAATTCAAGATGGGTTTCAACATGTCGGATTGGACCACTACCTTGTGAGCCTGAGCACCCTTTGGTGTTCGCCGAAGAAACCGACGGCACGTGCCTTGCAACGAGCTGCACAGTAGCCGCAAACAATTCGATCAACTGTGATCGTTTGCAGTTCATCAGCCGCCCGGCTCGCAAGTATGTGCGGCACCTTCTCCTAGCCTGCCAGTCTGAGCTAGTGCACTGTCTCTGAAATCATATCTGTCATCTACACCCTAAGACAGAAAGGAAGAAAAAAACGACGCACCACAAAGAAATTATCAGAATGCGACAGAAATCGGTAGATGCGACGTACATGTACAGACCAACAAATGATTACTATCCCGGGATTCTCTAGACACGTTTTCGGCCTGGAATCTCATGGACTGGAATAGAAATGTCTTCAGTAATGCGTCTCGCTTCGAACGAGGCCCCTATGAGCAGCACACCATACGCCCTTATAATAGCAGTCGTGGTCTGAGGTGCCTTTTCTTTTCATAGCAGGACCCCTTTGGTCGTCATCCGCGGCGCCCCTCCAGCACAGCGGTAAGTTGACGATATTCTACGCAACACTTTGTTGCCCTTCAAAGCAAGCAATCCTGGGCTTACATTTCAGCAAGATAATGCCTGCCCGCACTCGACAAGAGTTTCTGCTACTTGTCTTCGTGATTTCGCAATTCTACCTTGGCCAGAAAGACCGCTGGATCTAATTGAGAACGTTTGGAGCATTATGGGCAGTGGCGGACTAAAAAATTTTGCGCTCCTAGGCGCACCATATTATATGCCCCCCCCCCCCCCCCAAAAAAAAATGTTTTAAATAAAATCTATTACACGATCACTTCACAATTGCCGTTTTTGGGTTGGAACGCTGTGAGCTGTTACCGTATCATCGGTCTAGTGGCGCTTTATGAAAATATAATATGGTTCCTGAACCGTACTTGGTGTACGGCAGCGGATAAAACAAACTTAAAACTGTGTTGTGTTAACACATTCTTCTGTCGAAAGACAACGGAAACGAACACAAGGAAAATAACTTTTCTTTTATGGCCTAAAAATTCAGCAGAGCGTATAGGACACAACGGATTTTTGTTATACATTTACTATTAATATGTTCTTATACACGAAAACGTTGAAAACGAAAATAAAAGTGTTGTGTTACGATCTAAAAATTGAAGCGAACGTGACATACGTTCGAAATTAATACGTGCTTTTACAGAGATGAGTTCGAAATTAAAATTAAACTGTTGTTTTACGATCTAATAACTTCAATGTGTAGCAGATAAAAAAACCTTCGGTATTAATACGTGAATCTACAGGAAAGCATAAAAATTGTAAATTAAATAGAGATTTCGGTGCACGAACTAATAACTAAATACAAACGAATAAACACCGAACTGGATTTCCTATTATATCATTTTACAGTCTAGTGCGGAAAAATCAAATTTGTTTTATAATCTAACAGTTAACGTGTAAAGCATTAGGGTCTGTGTAACTAGATGCTACATAATAAGTGTACACAATACCTTCAGTCCATGTAAGGGCTGAACAGTTTTGTACTGCAGCTACTGCTCTCACCATAGCTCTTTCTAACGGTATTAGTAAAGCTTTTACGTATATATCGACAGAACTGAACTACGTTATTTATTAACACTTTTTCATCTGAGCGTAGTCTCCGATAACGTATGTTTCGGCGATAACTGTTCATTTCAGCAGACGCCAAAATGTGCATCAGTTGTAATATACTACAGTATCACTATGACTTGACTGTACAGCGCCGAGAGGCCTGGTCATTCGGGTATTGTTTAGTATTGTCGGGCGCCGTCGGTCACGTCTGCACGTAAACGAGGTTTAGTTCCGCGTTCTGCCATCGACAATTGTAAAATAAACAGGTAATACGTAGTTTGCATATCCAATGAATGTGCTTTAAGTTATAATAAAAATCACATTATAATCTTAATTTTTTAAAACTAATATGAACAAATAAACTAACTCACCAGTCAACGAAGTTTGAGTTTGACTTTGATTGCAAAAAACTCGTTGATCATATCTTCATAGTTCAGACGGTTATCAGTTAGGAGGTCGGCTATGTAATGAATTACAAGACGTTCAATCTCTCCTCAGACAAGATAGAACGTAGGTACGATTTCAGTATTTTAAGATCCGAAAACGAGCGCCCTGCTGAACATTTTGTAAGTGCCATACATAGAAATATTCTAAGAGCAATGGCAACATTCGGGAACATGAGCTGTAACCTCTCTTTTCGTAAAAATGTACTCATTGCGACTGGTATATCACTAATCTCAGAAGTTTTCGAAAGTTTCGTGAAATGTACACGTTCACTAGGGAAGGAAGGCTCCAAATCTGTGTCATATGACGCTTGGAGTTTGGCTGCACATTCAGCAGTATTGTCAGGTGAACTGTTCTTAAGGTTACTGAAAACTCTAAAGGAGTCCAACAGTGTTCTATAGCTTTCCTTCCTCCTCACCAATTCGGCGTACAATTGTCGAGTACTGGGAGACATGTTTCGACCCTAAATTTTTCCCTTCCAGCCAGAAAAGCTTCTTCTGAGTCCGCTTCTTCGTCATCACGAAGATTGCGTTTTCGTGATCTTTTATAGGTGCGAACATAGTCTATATCAATCTCCATGGATATATTTTCATAATAGTCGAACATGCCACGAACAGATGCAGTAAATCCTACAAGTTATTCATATAATTCATGCACTATTTTAGTATCAATATTTACACTTTGCAATTTCAGATTTATCCTCTAAAAACTCTGGAGTATGTCCTTCCAAATTATCATCATGAATACTGTTTCTAGTCTGCTCAGTTGATTCAATAAAGGTTTCTCAAACGTTTTATTGGAAATATATGTCAGGGCATTGTTAACGCCTCCCCAGTTTTCACGTAGACTTACACAGACTTTCCCTCTTGCTGACCACCGTGTTTTTGATAAACTTTTTACCGTTTTGCTTCCTGGTTTCATGAAAGAAAGAAGTTTATCCCAGCACCGTGCAGAAGCAGAGATAAAATTATAAAGATATTGCACTACACTGAAAAATGAACATGCTTCCCAACAACACGTTGCAGCACTAGTGCCGACTAAATTCAAAGAATATGCTGCACAACGAACATAATGCGCTTTCGGATTTCGTTCTTTAGCCGCGTGCCTGCAAATCAGTGTAGGTTCGTGACATATTGCTTGCGTTGTCATGTGACTGACCTCTACAGTCAGTAATGTCAATGGTATTTGCAGACAGGACTTCTAGTACAGCCTCAGCTAAGATTTCGGACTTGTGTCCTGGGTTTGGTAAAAACAGAAGGAAACGTCCAGCAGGTTCACCATTCTCATTCCCATATCTTAATATGAAAAATAATTGATCAATATGTGAAATGTCTGCAGTAGGATCAACTATTATAGAGAAATATTTGGCTTGTTTTATTTCACTCATGATAATCTTTTTATTTGTTCAGGAAGAAGCTCTATTATTTCTTCACAAATTGTTGAAGAGAGGTACACTACTGGCCATTAAAATTGCTACACCACGAAGATGACGTGCTGCAGACGCGAAATTTAACCGACAGGTAGAAGATGCTGTGATATGCAAATCATAAGCTTTTCAGAGCATTCACACAAGGTTGGCCCCGGTGGCGACACCTACCACGTGCTGACATGAGGAAAGTTTCCAACCGATTCCTCATACACAAACAGCAGTTGATCGGCGTTGCCTGGTGAAACGTTGTTGTGATGTCTCGTATAAGGAGGAGAAATGCGTACCATCACCTTTCCGACTTTGAAAAAGGTCGGATTGTAGCTATCGCGATTGCGGTTTGTCGTATCGTGACATTGCTGCTCGCATTGGTCGAGATCCAATGACTGTTAGCAGAATATGGAATCGGTGGGTTCAGGAGAGTAATACGGAACGCCGTCCTGGATCCCAACGGCCTCGTATCACTAGCAGTCGAGATGACAGGCATCTTATCCGCGTGGCTGTAATGGATCGTGCAGTGACGTCTCGATCCCTGAGTCAAAAATGGGGACGTTTGCAAGACAACAATCATCTGCACGAACAGTTCGACGTAGTTTGCAGCAGCATGGACTATCAGCGCGGAGACCATGGCTGCGGTTACCCTTGACGCTGCATCACAGACAGGAGCACCTGCGATGGTGTACTCAACGACGAACCTGGGTGCACGAGTGGCAAAACGTCATTTTTTCGGATGAATCCAGGTTCTGTTTACAGCATAATGACGGTTGCATCCGTGTTTGGCGACATCGCAGTGAAAGCACATTGGAATCGTGTATTCGTCATCGCCATACTGACGTATCACCCGGCGTGATGGTATGGTTACACGTCTTGGTCACCTAATGTTCGCACTGACGGCACTTCGAACAATGGACGTTACGTTTCAGAGGTTTTACGACCCGTGGCTCTACCCTTCATTCGATCCCTGCGAAACCCTACATTTCAGCAGAATAATGCACGACCGCATGTTGCAGGTCCTGTACGGGCCTTTTTGGATACAGAAAATGTTCGACTGCTGCCCTGGCCAGCACATTCTCCAAACCTCACACCAATTAAAAACGTCTGGTCAATGGCGACCGAGCAACTGGCTCGCCGCAATACGCCAGTGTGGCATCGTGTTGAAGCTGCATGGGCAGCTGTACCTGTACACGCCATCCAAGCTCTGACTCAATCTCCAGGCGTATCAAGGCCGTTATTACGGCAACAGTTGGTTTTTCTGGATACTGACTTCTCAGAATCTATGCACCCAAATTGCGTGAAAATCTAATCACATGTCAGTTCTAGTATAATATATGTGTCCAATGAATACCCGTTTATCATCAGCATTTCTTCTTGGTGTAGCAATTTTAATGGCCAGTAGTGTAACTTGTATGCCCCTGCCCTGGATTTCCATATCGTTCAATGTGCTTTGCGAGAAAAGGATCAAACTCGGCTATTGAGTTCAAAAGACATCATACATTGACCATTACGTAATGAATGGAATGTTTCAATAGGTCAATGTAGGGAAAGTCCAGGACTTGTTAGCTTCTTCACTACTGCAAACACCCTTTTCAACACGATGCTCCAGCACATGTTTTCTGTCTCAACATATGACTCTAAATGGTTATCTGTTCTTCCAAGTGAGTTTTTTCTTGTTAAGTGTGATAACTCAAAATTTTTGTGTTCAAGTGAATTCTCATGATGAGATAAAATATTAGAAATAATTTTCCAATCGGCCTTACCTCCGAACAATTTACATGGTACACAAAAAAACATCACTGGTGCTACAGGAGTATACTAGAAAACCACAAAAAGTTGATTTATCATTTAAAAGTTTACGGTAAACTACATTTTTGCTCAAATTCTGGTTTTATGGGCTATTGATTTCTTGAATTAGAAAAATTACTGTTACAATTTAATTAATACCACGTTGTAAGAGAATGTCGATTGTTGATTCATTCACACACCATTCTGCAGGATCATCATTGACGTTTCTTCTTTTACTAATGTCTGACTCGACGCTTAGTTTTTCGTGAAACTAGAAATCGGGAACAATTTGATTTTCTTCATTTTTTACTTTTGTTTCGTCCTTATTTACTTCTTTTACAACAGTTGAAGCGCCAGAAATATCATCCGTACTACTAGAACTCGAAATCGAACCAGCAACATTTTTTGGGGAAACTTTATCTACTCTGCCAAGAATTTTTAGAACATTCGCTTCTCGTTCTCGCCTTTCCTTCGATAATTTCCGAAATCCCACCACACTTAACTTCCCACGTTTGCTTTTTTCATTGTCATTCGTGTAAAGGCAGTTACAAAACTGTCAACCAACAGTCAAAACAAAAGAAAAAAAATTGTAAAAGGAAAGGAAGGCTGTATCCAGTTACAATCGTACTACACCGGACACGAGTACAAAGCTTTTTACTTTAAACACGGCACACAGCAGCAAGATTTTTCCTCTAAACAAGGAACGGCGAACTGAGCAACTCGTATTACGTGACGTAACTGTGCTATGAAAGAACGACAATGGAGAATAATTTAATTTCATTGTCGCCTGCTTCTCTGAACAGTAGAAAGCACATCTTCCGGCTGGAATTCGTCTCGTAAAGAAAACTGGACAGTCTCTGTTTTGGCTTCTGTTTCCCGCGTCGCCGGAATTGTAGCTTGGATTTAAATATGTTCTGAATATGCTTGACATTGTCTTTCTAATTTAAAAAGCAAATAACTTCTGCAATTTCTTGCAGTGAGCTATGCTAAATCGACTCTTATCCCACTTATTCTTATAACATTTTTGCGGGTTCTGTGGGCAGAAAAGACACACTATAAAGTTTAAGTAGTCTTGTTGGAAGTTGATGTGGTGTGTTGTCATTTGTGTGAACACTGCTGATATGTCTACGCGCAAATGGACCTTTTGTTCCAACAAAAAATAAAAATAACTTTTCCTCGAAGAAAAAAAGCTTAGTTAAGAAGTTTAATATAAAATTTGCAATGTCACGTGCTATTCGATTGCACAGAGTGCGACCTTTAATAACGTGCAGGCTGCAGCACAATAAATGAGACAAATGAAAGTCGGTTTCTTCTTCCTTTTGCGCCAAAAAAAGTAACTAGGTAAATAAATAAATAAAATTTTTAAATTGTTGTGAAGTGTGTATCACATTATTAGATATTCTGCATATGTTCTCTTCGTATAAACATGTGTTTCAAAAGGTAAAACCTTCCCATTATCAATATGTTTTGTTAAACGTGTGTCATTAAATCAAAGCTCAGATATTGAAGGCCACAGAGCTTTCACATTAATTACGGTAATGGAGGGTTGACTTGATACGTCTCCATAATTTCTACAAGAAATTTAAGTAGAGTCAGGTTTTACGTATTGAGGCTCACACATGTTTCAGTATTTAAGAAATTGCTGATTAGTTTATCACCGTTTTTAGAGGTCCCGATATTTTCACTGAGAAAATATGGTAGGATTAAGTAGAAGCCAAGAACATTCTCGGAATAATAACATTTCGAACACTGTATTGTAGATTGCCATCCTGACAGCTTACTTCAAAATATTTTGAACAATCATGAAGATGATATCAGACAGAAACCCAGTGTTAAATTTCCATTCAGTCAGCAAGTAAACGACGTATATCTCCAAGCTTGTATTGTCGAATTTCGTTCTTGAGTCTTATTTAAACGAGCAAGTTGTTTATCAGTATTAAAAATTTTTATCGTTTGTATGCGCTGTTATTTTAAAACGTGAAAGTTTAAAATGAGTACACAGAAAAAAATGCCGCCCCCGCTAATTTACCGCCCCTAGGCCCGTGCCTAGTAGGCGTATGTGTAAATCCGCCACTGACTCTAAGTATCTCGGGATTTTGCCGATTTAACACGTCAGTTGGGCAGAATTTGTCGCGACATCCCTCAGGAAGACATCCAAAAATTCTGTCAATTAATGCCAAGTCAAATAACTGCTTCCATAAGGGCCACAAGTGGATCATCGTGTTACCGACTTGCTCAATTTGTGTAACCCTTTCTCTTGAATAAATCTTCACCTTTTCGGAAATAATAATCATTTGTTTGTCTGCTCATGTACATCCAACCTACCGATTTCGTCCCATTCGAACAATTTATTCGTGGTACGTGTTTTTTTTTTATTTCTGTCTTAGAACGTATTTTTGTTCTCTTGTGGGAATGACTACAGATAAGGTTTATGGAAGAATGAGGTTGATCTGTCGACTACATTGAATATTATCTTCGGTACTCAATGTGTTAATCCCCAGCGTGCTTCGAATGTTTGCCTTTTCTACTGATTTGCGATGCTAATTAAGAAATATAACGACTCTTTTTACTATTCTGGTAACTGGTCTAATTAACGTAATATGTAATTTCAAATGTAGTGTTAATAGCGGTGCAGCCTTACGACGTGCAATTAAATACGAATAAAGTAGAACTTGACGCAGTTTCCTGTTTATAAGTCTCTATTGTTCGTAAAATGTGCCATTCATGACATATATTTAACGAAGAGTTGGAAAACATGATTTTACTGTGACAGGATAGCCTCAGTTTGTTCACCTGTGTCTGGACGCCCACTGCCGAACCGGAACACGATGGTGCCTTTTTGACGGAAAAACCGTGGACACTTGTTGCTGAAGGCCGCTACAATCTGGTTCCTTTCATGGCTGGTAATACTGACCTCGAGCGAGTTGGACACACACAGAGTAAGATACTATTTACTTGTGAATTTCATACAATATATTTCAATTGTTAATAATTTTCCAGGCACACAATTTATGCTTTAGAGATGTCGTAAGCAAAAAGTAATTAACACCGATTTATGAGTAAACAAATAAATGCATGTATAAGCATGAGCCCTCGAAATAGATCTGAATGATCTGAAATATCTGAAAAACCTGTAATTTTTCGATCTTTTAATACTTCCTGAAGTAACTCCAGTGAGGAGTTTACGACTATTCCACGTTTCACGGAAAGCTGGACTATCGACTTCATATTTCCTTCTGAAAATTTCTCCTGTTTCACTCATTTATAGAGCACCATGACTGTTCCAGTGCCCACCAAACCCGTAGTTAACCAGTTTTCGGGCAGCTCCATTCAGGCAGAAGTATAAACTAAGATGTCTGACCACTTTGGCCTCAGGCCAGAATGAGACGTAGTTTTTAGTACATGATTAAGCTCCTGTGATACGCCACTTAGTTGTGCAGAACGAAAACAGGTACTAGCAAGAAGTAAAAATCCTAGAGAGTAGATTTTTAGAAGCTCTTGGACTAATGATTTCATTCTCGATTGTTCGCATCATACTCCCCAGCACTGAATTTCCGAGTGGAGATTTGTACATGGATGTAAAGTGTTCAGTACTGACAAAAAAATCATATCCACTATTGCACATTTCAAAAATACTCTAAAAAAAGGAGCATCTAAGAGAACTGCAGGTGCATCTTTCTCTAATCTAGTCATAAAACTTATCCGCTCTGACAGAGAAACGTCCTATCCATGTTAATTACGTAACTGGTCGTTTCAGACGTTGAGTGACAAATTTTGTGGGACAATCTACTCTCATTTTCCATCAAGACTGCGCAAGCGACTTTACAGTGTATGGCGTAAGACACATGAGACATCACATACACAAAGTATTCAAAATGTTCAAATGTGTGTGAAATCTTGTGGGACTTAACTGCTAAGGTCATCAGTCCCTAAGCTTACACACTACTTAACCTAAATTATCCTAAGGACAAACACACACACCCATGCCCGAGGGAGGACTCCAACCTCCGCCGGGACCAGCCGCACAGTCCATAACTGCAGCGCCTAAGACCGCTCGGGTAATCCCGCGCGGCCGCAAAGTATTATTCACTTTGTTAAGAAATATATACTTCTTAGCTTTTCGTTCCCCCGATGAACCATGGACCTTGCCGTTGGTGGGGAGGCTTGCGTGCCTCAGCGATACAGATACCCGTACCGTAGGTGCAACCACAACGCAGGGGTATCTGTTGAGAGGCCAGACAAACGTGTGGTTCCTGAAGAGGGGCAGCAGCCTTTTCAGTAGTTGCAGGGGCAACAGTCTGGATGATTGACTGATCTGGCCTTGTAACACTAACCAAAACGGCCTTGCTGTGCTTGTACTGCGAACAGCTGAATGCAAGGGGAAACTACAGCCGTAATTTTTCCCGAGGGCATGCAGCTTTACTGTATGGTTAAATGATGATGACGCCCTCTTGGCTAAAATATTCCGGAGGTAAAATAGTCCCCCATTCGGATCTCCGGGCGGGGACTACTCAGGAGGACGTCGTTATCAGGAGAAAGAAAACTGGCGTTCTACGGATCGGAGCGTGGAATGTCAGATCCCTTAATCGGGCATATAGGTTAGAAAATTTAAAAATGGAAATGGATAAGTTAAAGTTAGAGATAGTGGGAATTAGTGAAGTTCGGTGGCAGGAGGAATAAGACTTTTGGTCAGGCGAAGACAGGATTATAATTACAAAATCAAATAGGGGTAATGCAGGAGTAGGTTTAATAATGAATAAAAACAATAGGAGTGCGGGTAAGCTACTACAAACAGCATAGTGAACGCATTATTGTGGCCAAGATAGACACAAAGCCCACGCCTACCACAGTAGTACAAGTTTATATGTCAACTAGCTCTGCAGATGACGAAGATATTGAAGAAATGTATGATGATATAAAAGAAATTATTCAGATAGTGAAGGCAGACGAAAATTTAAGTCATGAGTGACTGGAATTGAAGAGTAGGAAAAGGGAGGGAAGGAAACATAGTGGGTGAATATGGATTGGGGGAAGAAATGAAAGAGGAAGCCGCCTGGTAGAATTTTGCACAGAGCACAACTTAATCACAGCTAACACTTGGTTCAAGAATAATAAAAGAAGGTTGTATACATGGAAGAAGCCTGCAGATACTGACAGGTTTCAGATAGATTATATAATGGTAAGACAGAGATTTAGGAACTAGATTTTAAATTGTAAGACATTTCCAGGGGCAGATGTGGGTTCTGACCACAATCTATTGGTTAAGAACAATAGATTAAAACTGAAGAAACTGCAAAAAGGAGGGAATTTAAGGAGATGGGACCTGGATAAACTGAAAGAACCACAGGTTGTACAGAGTTTCAAGGAGAGCATAAGGGAACCATTGACAGGAACGGGGGAAAGAAATACAGTAGAAGAAGAATGGGTAGCTCTGAGGGGCGAAGTAGTGAAAGCAACAGAGGATAAGGTAGGTAAAAAGACGAGGGCTGCTAGAAATCCATGGGTAACAGAAGAAATATTGAAATTAATTGATGAAAGGAGAAAATATTAAAATGCAGTAAATGAAGCAGGAATACAAATGTCTCAAAAGTCAGATCGACAGGAAGTGCAAAATAGTTAAGCAGGCATGGCAAAAATACTGGAACACTGAGGCAATACTGACCTTACGGCTTATCTTAGAAGCTAGATTAAGGAAAGGCAAACCTACGTTTCTAGCATTTGTAGACTTAGAGAAAGCTTCTGACAATGTTGACTGGAATACTCTCTTTCAAATTCTGAAGGTGGCAGGTGTAAAATACAGGGAGCGAAAGGCTATTTACAATTTGTACAGAAACCCGATGGCAGTTATAAGAGTCGAGGGACACGAAAGGGAAGCAGTGGTTGGGAAAGGAGTGAGACAGGGTTGCAGCCTATCCCCGATGTTATTCAATCTGTATATTGAGCAAGCAGTGAAGGAGACAAAAGGAAAATTCGGAGTAGGTATTAAAATCCATGGAGAAGAAATAAAAACTTTGAGGTTCGCCGATGACATTGTAATTCTCTCAGAGACAGCAAAGGACTTGGGAGAGCAGTTGAACGGAATGGATAGAGTCTTGAAAGGAGGATATAAGATGAACATCAACAAAAGCAAAACGAGGATAATGGAATGTAGTCGAATTAAGTCGGGTGATGCTGAGGGAATTAGATTAGGAAATGAGACACTTAAAGTAGTAAAGAATTATGCTATTTGGGGAGCAAAATAACTGATGACTGTCGAAGTAGAGAGGATATAAAATGTAGACTGGCAATGGCAAGGAAAGCGTTTCTGAAGAAGAGAAATTTGTTAACATCGAGTATAGATTTGTGTCAGGAAGTCGTTTGTGAAAGTATTTGTATGGAGTGTAGCCATGTGTGGAAGTGAAACATGGATGATAAATACTTTGGACAAAAAGGGAATAGAAGCTTTCGAAATGTGGTGTTACAGAAGAATGCTGAAGATTAGATGGGTAGATCACATAACTAATTAGGAGGTATTGAACAGAATTCGGGAGAAGAGGAGTTTGTGGCATAACTTGACAAGAAAGAGGGACCGGTTGATAGAACATGTTCTGAGGCATCAAGGGATCGCAAATTTAGCATTGGAGGGCAGCGTGGAGGGTAAAAATAGTAGAGGGAGCCCAAGAGATGAATACACGAAGCAGATTCAGAAGGATGTAGGTTGCAGTAAGTACTCGGAGATGAAGAAGCTTGCACAGGCTAGAGTAGCATGGAGAGCTGCATCAAACCAGTCTCAGGACTGAAGACCACAACAACAACAGCTTTTCGTTCTTCAAAGTTCTGCAACTGAATAACAATATTTGCATTTACGCACATTTCTTTTAATTACTAGAACATACGAATAAATGGACAACATGTCCTGAAATCTGTTTTTTACTTCACTACATGCGAGATATCTTCAAACTAAAGAACGTCCAAATGTGTCAGGGATGATAGAATTCTCTTTAATATCCGGAATCATATTTGGAAAATCAGGGCAATGCTGGTCTCAAATTTCAGTAACGTATACAACACTTTTAGCATCAAAGGGCGTTGTATTAGGTAGACGCACTGGCCAAAAGAAATCGTGCTCGACCTAAGCAAAGCTCCGTACAGTTGTTAACGAGTTTGTGCATAAACACTGAAACATGCTGGGCTTCCATCTTGTTGGATCCAGTGAAGTTTGCTGGTAGCAAACGGTGCTTTCATAACAGATACGGAAATATTCTTTGCTCTAAAAGCAATCTCGTGTGGGTTCGCATAATCCGTTCATTTTCTGGGGGAGCTTGTCGGTAGTCATCCACGTAGCTTGATGCGACCCGCCACGACTTCAGCACCGCTCCACTTCCTTCATCTCAGAGCAACACTTACACTCAACACCCTCCATTACTTGCTGGATATGTCTCAATGCCTGTCTTCCCTTACCGATTTCGCCTTCTACAGCTCCCTCTAGTACCAGGGAAGTTATTTCCTGATGTCTTAACAAAAGGCTAACAACCTGACCCTCCTTATCAGTGCTTTCGACGTATTCCCCTCTCGCCGGTTCTGCGGACAACCTACTAATGTCTTATTAGTCCACCTAATTTTAAATATTCTTTTGTAAGATCACGTGTCTCATATTTCGATTTTCTTCTTTTTCAGTTTCTCCAAAATCCATGATTCGCTTCCATACAATGCTGTGCTCCAGACGTAAATTCTCAGTAACTGCCTCTTAAAATTAAGACCTATGAACAGTAAACTTCTTTTGGCCAAGTATGCCCTTTTTTGCCTGGACTATTCTGTTTGTTATGTCATCGTTGCTTCTTCCATCATGTTTTATTTTGCCTTCCAGCTAGCAGAATTCCTACACTTCGTCCACTTCCCTGTCCCAATTCTGGTGCTAAGTTTCTCAAAAATCTCATTTCTTTTACTCCTCCTTAGTTTCGTCTTTCTTGTGTTTTGTCTAGAGTGAGTGCTCATTGAACTGTTCATTCCATTCAGTATATCCCGTAATTTTTCCTCGCCTTAACTGAGCATAGCAATGTCTCCATTGAACCTTTTTATTGGATTTCTTTAACCCTGATATTCCTTTGACTCTGACACATAGGGTACCCACTGCATCCATAATCATTATGACCGAGTCGGATTTCTCGTTTTGCTACATCGATCGGAGCGTGGTTAGCTGATAGGAAACCCTAGTGTACCTTCATAGCGTTCCTGTCTGCTCTTTATCATTTGCATTTCGGCCTCATACTCACCTTGGTCTCTCACAAAATAAATCACAACTTCTCCGCAATTGGGGCCCGTTTGCCATTTAACGCTTTAATGGTACAGCTCGGCTGCCTCCAGCTTCATTCATTAACTACGGGGCAACTCATCAGAGAAATCTGCGCCCCTGTGTCAGCTAGGGAGTGGACATTTCTTCCACGGTAAATAGCATTAACAAGCAGACCTTCCCAACTGTCATTCCTCACGATCGCAGCAGCTACTGCTTCTTGGGGCGGAAACGAAGGCGACCCTTTTTGATACTCCCTGCATTCCTTTCCCTTCCAGTTCTACGCTATGTGACCTTTCCTTCCACAAACGAAACATATAATCTCCTTCCTGCAAATATTTGTAGCCTGTGGTCAATTCCCATAACAACTGCTTCCTGAGCAAGCTTCGAATACACAGTCTTTTGGTTTTCAGTACGTTTGAGGTCTCCGTAGTTTTTCCACAAATCGAACTGTCGTGTGTATGAATTATTCAAATGTCTCACAATGTGCTAATCTGACTGCAGACCGACTTCAGTCTGTAGACCGTTCAAAAAAAACCATCTAATGCCATTCATCAAACTTCAAACAGTTATACCTCATTAGACAAATCGTTCTCACTGAGCTGATACGTATTCGCATTAACTTTCCTAAAAGGACCAGCAAAATTCTCAAAAGTTTCTCTGTCCAATATATGTATGCTGTGAAGCTGTTCATTGTGAAACCTTGCCATGTTCTTCCTCATGTACCACTGCACCAGAGTCTGCTTGAAAATCTCGTAGGTAGCTGCTTGATTGCAGGCGACATCGCACGTAAGAAGGTCGAGTGGATCCTAAAGTTGCTGCGTTTTCCAGTGTACTAAAAACCATGTGAACATATTCATACGACTTCCCTCGAAAGATTGGAACTGTAGGGATTAAAGAAAAATCCGTTGTGCTTTCATCGACCCTCCGAGGCCTGCTATTTACTTGACACAAGCCCGTTCTAGTTTCTGAATCTGTTTTTAAATGCTGAATTTCTAAGCATAATTATGCCATAACAGTCTGCAAATCAGTAACTTGTTGTGCTTGGGCTGTAATTGACTATGCTGTTCAACCTATTTACTTAAAAAATTTTGCCATCATTGCCATTCGAGCCGGCCGATATGGCCGTGCGGTTCTAGCCGCTTCAGTCTGGAACCGCGTGACCGCTACGGTAGCAGGTTCGAATGTTGCCTCGGGCATGGATGTGTGTGCTGTCCTTAGGTTAGTTAGGTTTAACTAGTTCTAAGTTCTAGGGAACTGATGACCACAGAAGTTAAGTCCCATAGTGCTCAGAGCCATTTGAATCATTTGAACTGCCATTCGCATGCACGCCAAGTAAAGCCAGAATCTGCTACATTCCTACCTTCAGTGCTGTGTCTCGTTCCGCTGCATCGCCCGAAGAGATGTGTTCCGATGGAAGAATGGTGTCTTCATTTGCCTCGTTGTGGTTCGCTGTACGGATACAAAACACGAACATTTGTGAATAATGCCAATAAATACTAAGTGCTATTGGAAGACTATGGGTTTTCTTCTCTCCCCAGGAAAGGAATTCCAGAGGATCGCAACATTGACAACAGTTTATAAGATACAGTAGAGTGTCGATTGCCCGAAGTAATTGGGGGACATGGGTGTTCGGAAATCTGGTTTGCTCGGATAATCGAACTGTACATGTTTATTTGCCAAAAAGAGGTACTGTACAGTAAATTTATTCATAAAAGCAGCCATCTGTTTTAGTATTGCTATGAACAGCTTTGACACTGCCGCTACTTCTACTGCCAGTGCCAAGCCGACAGAAGTGTGCTGATTGTTGAAACACAGCGACTGGTGGCTTGGCCTGTCAGCAGCGCCTTGTGAAGGCCCCATTAGAAGCAATGTTCCGCCAGCGGCGGCTCAGTGCGGCGACTACCGTGGGAAACTTGGTTTGGGAGTGAGGGGGATGATGGACGGTAGGGTGGGAGAGCAACAGGTGCGAGCGAGTACACAGTTCGGATAAGCGGTCCTTCGGTTGACCGACGTTCGGATAATCGACGCTCTACTGTATTTCACTGTCAGGGTGGGTGGCGGAATGAGTGCGAGTTTCGTAGGGCAATCAGCTGATTAGCATTCGAACACTTAATTGTGTACACATAATGTGACATACACACTCTGTAGAGGTCAGCGTCGTCGCAGCCTACGGACACGTACGCGACGTGGAAGCCCGACGCGGAAGCCCTGTGGTTGACAACAGCGACCGCTCGGCCCGTAGAAAGATGGACTTTTATTCCGCGTGGTTAGCAGGAGACGACTTGACAGTGCGCGCTCCGAGGTGTGCGCTGATATGAAACTTCCTGCCACGTTTAAGCTGTGTGCCGGACCGAGACTCGAACTCGGGACCTTAGCCTTTCGCAGGCAAGTGCTCTACCATCTGAGCTACCGAAGCACGACTCACAACCCATCTTCACTGCTGTACTTCGGCCAGTACCTCATCTCCTACCTTCCAAACTTCTCAGAAGCTCTCCTGCGAAAATTGCAGAACTAGCACTCTGTCAGGAAGTTTCATATCTGGCACACTCCGCAGCAGCGTGACAATTTCGTTCTGGAAATATCCCCCAGGCTGTGGAAATCCATGTCTCCGCAGTATCCTTTCTTCCAGGAGTGTTAGTTCTGCAAGTTCGGCAGGAGAGCTTCTGTTAAGTTAGGAAGGTAGGAGACGAGGTACTGGAGGAAGTAAAGCTGTGATGACCGGCTGTGGGTCGTGCTTGAGTAGCTCAGATGGTAAGACATTTGCGCGTGAAAGGCAAAGACCGCGACTTCGAGTCGTGATCCAGCACACAGTTTTAATTACCAGTAAGTTTCATATCGTTTGCTTACAGCATGTAGAAATGTTTTCAGCCGTAATTCATTGTGCTATTAGGCTATCGCTTTAGTGTGCATTTAAATTATGTAAACCTGATATCTGCATAAATTTTAGCTACCTCAAATTTTTTGTAATTTTATCGGCATAAAATTGACATCCTTCTTCCTAAATAACGGCTGGTTTTGTAAGGGTAAAGTTTAACTGCATTGTAATTAGCTTTCGTGTAACACTGACATAAGTTTTCTTTCTTTTACCACCCACACTTGAAAGTTTAAGTAATAATGTTAACGAAATAGTCGGCTAAGCCGGTGGCATCATAGCTCACTCGTTGAGGACTAAAAAGATTGAATATTCGTATATTTGCCAATTTTTGTATGCGATAGGAGTAAGCCCCATGAACAACATTTAAAAATCCTTATCAGTCGGGGCATGAATGGGGAGGGGAGAGGGGGGGTGCATTTGAAGTTTCCTTTAGTGTGTTTTTACCAATAGTGTAAAAAACCCGCTACCCATAGCGTTACCTTATCCCAGTACAAAAGTAAACTACATTGAATTTCCTACAAATAATGTTCTATTCATTTTCTTCTCTAGAATTCGTAATTTACGGGAAGAGAGCGACATAATATCGAAAATCTCACGCGATGCTCATATGCTGTACCTTAGATGGTTTTTGTTGACTAATTTGGTGTGCTTTGGCAATTTCATATACCACAAGTGTATTGTATAATTGTTTGTCTTGATTTCCTCGACAGCACTGTGGTATGTTGAAAACAGTTACCGTTTGCACCCTGTATTCTTTACTGTAAGAAGACTTGACGATGTAGATACTAAGATCTCCCCACGAAAAAACTGTATAGCAATAACTCTGGGAGCAACGTCTCATGGTTTCTCGTCTTGATTGATTAATGGTGTGTTACAGGTTTTCAGCCAAGTTATTGTTTCCATTATACACCCAATATTTCGACGACCGACTTCTTCAGGTGCTTCGAGTTTTGCTGGCTGTAGTCCACGGCAATGAGTACTCATAACAACATAACTCACAACATCTGGAGAAGACAACTGGTTCGGGTTTCGAAATCTTCTTTCTTCTTCTTTCTAGTCTTTTCCCGTTTCTCTCCTGGGTTGGCATTGTTCTACGGATTTTGGTAACGTTAATAACAGTTAAGGGCTGGATGGCATCCATGACTCCAATAGTCCCCTCCGGGAAGGAATTTACGTACCCCATCTGTTTGAGTCTTAAGTAAATCTCACGTTCAAGTGTGAGAACTTTTTATAAATGTTTGCGTAGCGTGTATTTTGAGGCGGGACATGGACATTTAGTTGGAAATGGAAAACCGCCTAAAACCACATTCACGCTGGCCGCCTCACCAGCCCTCGTCATTAATCGGCGGTACGGACTCGATTCGGGGCAAGCTGTTCCAAGTGAATCCCAGAACCAGCGAGTTAACGAGGTCTGATACCCAAGCGGGTGGTCACTTGTCGAAATGTTGTGCTTAAATGGAAACAGCAACTCGGCTGAACGCCCATAAGCACGCCAGTAACCCTTGACTTGTGTCATTCATTACTAGTCATACCTTGTATCTGTAAATCTCTTCGGATAATTAACTTCTATAACTGATTTCTTGGTTTCAGCGTGGTTTGCTCTGTTACCTGTGTTGTGACTTGATTCTAATATATTCGTTGTGTTTTATGGCAGAGGGTGGTATATTATCCACTGAAAAACAAATAAACAATCTGAACGAGAACTTTGACGAGATTGTTGGGTGTGACCTACGACTTCCGACGAGGGAAGAACGGCTGAAAGGTGCCGCGTCCGTGAAAGAGTTCTACTACAACGGCAGCGACATCACACTGAAGGACAACTACACCACCGCTCTTGTAAGTCGGAGAAAATAAAGCTAACAGGTGTAAATCACTGCAGATAAAAATTATAGAGATACTTTGACCTCTCATGTTACACTGAGCCTCTAGTGTTGAACCCTGAGGTTTGTTTGCAGCTGTACGTCATTCCCCTCTTGTGTCTGCCTTCCTCTTTATTTCTGCGTATGTGATGCAGCCCACGTAATTCATAATCTGATGCATGTATGACATCCTTGGTCGATCCAGGTGATTGCTTCCCTCAGTAGCTCCTTATTCCATTGTTCCAATGATACTGTTGTGTCTTACACTGTGTCCTACGTGTTTGTCTATTCCTGTTTGGATGTGCCTCCACATAAGATCTCGTTTCCTGTATTCTGAGCAGCACTTCATTGGTCTGTGTCTCCATCTGAGCATTATCCTTCAGTAGCACAAAATTTCCAGGGCTTCTAGCTGTCGTCTCTCTTGGTTCTCTATTGTCCAAGTTTCACATCTGAATGGGGCCAGACTCAAAACGTATTGTTTCATGATCCATTTCCTTCCTTACTGATGTTCCTGTTGGCGAATAACTTCTTCCTTAAATTTTACGCATCTTTGGGCTGCTGTATTCTGCTAACTATACCTTTCTGGCTTCTACCACCCCTAGATATCACCGACGGAGACTCGAGAGTCAGTGACCACACCTCAAACAAGAATGTTTCTGTGATGGATTTACAAGCGCCCATAATCTCATTTATTTCACAGTTACAGATGTGGGAAGTGACTTAGGCGATATCATCTTGCCCGAGCGACTGTACCATCTACAAGAAGGGAATCTGGAACTTTTAAAGTCAGAATTCAAGGTACAATCAGTCCAAGGAAAGGGGTTTGATGTTGACACCAAAGCAGACGAATTGATGCGAGCGTTGCAAACGGCGTAAGGCAAGGTGATCACAATATTTGTTAGGAATTCAAAAGGGTTTAAAATTCCCAAGGGTCCAGTCCTTAAGATACAGAGCGAGGCAGGCGAGGAAATAGTACCAGAAATGCTTAGGAGAACGAGAACGACAAAGAGGGCTGAGTCAAACAATAATACTTGTAACTACTACATCAAGCAACAATAGAAAAATGGAAGGAGTACATTAAGGACTAAATGGCAACAGATGTTCGGAGTTTCCCATACAAACTTTCAACAAACAAGGTTCGATCATCCACTGTATTATCAGCCTTGAGACGATCCGACGGTACGATGACGACAGACTGGGAGACAATAGTGCAGTAACTACTTGGAACTCTGTAGACGGACGACACGACGATGGAAGACATAGACTACCATCAGCATCTTCGCTTTGAATTACTATAGCAGCTTGTGAATAATAGTGTGATGGTTCTATATTCCCAGCAGAGAGGAAGGCTGGCAACAATGAAGCTAAAGAAGAAGAAAGCACCAGGGTCTGAGTGAATGCTGTCAGAAGAGTTGCATCAGTTAGTGGACCAAACTGTGCCATATACAGTATAATAGTATTATTTAAGTCTTTCGCAGGGACAGGTGCCCAGAATCTGGAATATCTGCAGTATCATTACGTTAGCAAAAAGGGGAAGACTAAGACCCAGGAGAACCGAAATCTTATACGCTAATTTATCTAGGAAACGTTGTAGCCAAAGAACAAGAAAAGCTTCTGTGACGCCGCCTGAGGGGCCACAGACAGGCAGTGAGCCCCATGAAGTAGGTTTCAGGAAATGGAAATCTACCGAGGATGCGATAAATTACGCAACGAATATTGTGAACATCTCAAAAGACAAGTACGTTATAGGCATAATGTTGGTATAGCTGGGGTGTTTGATAGCTTGTGGTGACCCGCCTCGTTCAAAAGATTAAAACCGATGGACTGTCCCAGGTGTGTCTATAACAGTCTAAGAGATTTGTTGCACAGACAGGCAGGTAGAGTCAGAATGCATTGGAAAGAAAATTGTGGAAGACATTACCGAAGGCTGCCCACAGGGGTCTATTTGCGGTCCATAGTTGTGGGATGTTGGCATAGAGCCATTACTGAACCAGCTTCAGAGTATAAGCAACGCCTGGATCACCCATACAGACGATCTGCTAATTGTAGAGCTAAATTATAGGAAAATAGTAAGGTCGTTCTTGAAAGATAAAGCAACTGGTGCGTAGAGAAAAAAACTAACGACAGCAGCACACAAAACAGTTTATATATTACTAAAAGTAACATTTTGACGAATGAAAAACCCCAAAAGCAGAATAAGTGACCAAACTTTGAAAAGAAAAGAAGTATATAGCTACTTTGGAATTATCTTCGACGAAAAGCAAAACTTTCGCAGACATGTAGAAATCGCCTGCCAGAGAAACATTAAAATTCCAAACAAAATAGCAACAAGTGGAGAAAGATGTTTTAAGGTGCCACCAGGTGCAATAAGAACATACCACAACGCAGTCTTCCTCACTGTTGTGGGTTACCAGTCGAGTGTATGGGCTCACACAGCCAGGAAGGTAAGGACAGCATATGCTCTATGCTCTGCAGCAAGCACAGAGACGTGTACTCCGGTGCTAACTGGCCCTGCTCTAGTCCTAGCCGCAAGAAAGAGAGGTACACAATATTGCCTTAAAATGGAGAATACGGTAAGGTAAAGGAAATACAGGACACAAGAGAAATATCGAATAAAGATACATAGGCAAGCAGTGACAGAGAATGGCAAGCAATCGGGAACAGCCAAGAAAAATGAAAGAGAACCTATCACTTCCTTCCTAACATAAAGGAAAGAACGAGAATGGCATACTTGCTTCCGGCCATGGGAGCTATACACTACCTGTCTGGACATGATATCCTAGCTACTTACTAAAAGTACAACGCACCACAGGCACTTGTGAATGTACAGCAATCATCTGGGAATGTCCCATCACTAGACATGTTACAGAACAGGAAAGGAGCACCTTTGGTAACACAGCAGTCTCTAATACAATAAGGAATGAGAAACTGTGCCATAAGCTGAACTCTCTGACAGCTAAAATGTCAGCTTTTGAACTGCAAGCCCACTACATGGCTGTGAGACAACCAAGAAGAGATGATACGTCATGGCAACGAGATGCTCCACGGCGGGACATCCACCTACAACAACCTTCCGGAAACAGTGAGGAGATAAGCCTCGGAGATTTCCTGAGAACCTGACAGCCATCTCCCCATCTCTATACGCATGGTGGCACATCAGCGCATCAACTGTGAATCCTGTGTTGTGCCTCAGCGCGCTGGGGCTAGCTATCCAGACATATGAGAAATCCGGCTTGGTTCTAATCCCAAGTACCGTACAACAGTGCTGTGTAGCGTTGTGTTGTGTAGTAGTGCAGTCCAGAACTATAAACTGCAAAATTTGTGTTCTACCAATGCTGAATACTGTAGTAAACTAGTATCTTATGCTTTCTCTTTCTCGAAGAATATATACATGTGTGGCAAATGTGCAAATAGTACTATGTAGACTTTTGAATACATACATATATATAAATTTGTCGAATGTGTGGAATTTACACTTGTTTCCTAATGTGTAAAGTAACTATAGTAGAATATTTATGTTTTTGTGTATCTTTCAGTTTCTTGAAACACGTGGAAATATTCATTAACGATTTTGTTACACTTCACAGTTCGATTCGCACCAATTTTTCGTGGAAGGAGTGGACGCTGCTGTTAGAAGCATGGCTTGCTATTCTTCGAAGCCTGTGTACACCTACCAGTTCTCGTTCGTTGGTCCCCTCAGTGCATACCCTGGGGGCCCAGGTGAGGATTAAACTTAATTAAACTGTATAATAAGCATAGCGTGTGTCATTATTCAGTCATGATTTTGTCATTTCCTTAGATATTCAACTTACTTTATTACACAAAGTAACTCAATTCGAAAGTATTTAGGACGCATCTCTTATTATACTTTTCCCCCTTAAAAGAAAATTTGTATAAATCATCTGCTAATGTATCGCAGAGTGTATCATAACATACATTAAGTACTACTAAATGGCGTGTACAAAATGAAAACTCCTTAGTAACCAGCATGCATTCTGAAAACATTGTCCATCTAGAACCGATAGATTGTCTAAACACCATGTGGTCGAAGTTGATATTGTGAATTCAGGCTGTCAGGATTTACATGGAGATTTAAATTCATGTTCGCTCCGAAACAATGTACAGTACATCTATAACAAGGTGTTAAATAGTAATGTCTGCCTCCATAGGTGAGTGGACAGCACGGCGGTATGCCATGCAACAGGGTCTTGCGCGATTCCCGGTTGAGCCAGAGATTTTTTCCGCTCGGGGACTCCGTGTTGTGAAAATTTGGAAATTTGTGGTAAGTCCTATGGGACCAAACTGCTGAGGTCATTGTTCCGTAGCCTCACATACTCCTTATTCTAACTTAAACTAACTTATGCTAAGGACAACACACACACTCATGCGCGAGGGAGGACTAGAACCTCCGACAGAGGGAGCCGCGCGAACCGTGGCAAGACGCCAGAGACCCTGCAGCAACACCGCGCGGCTGTATTGTCTTCATCATCATTTCATCCTCATCGACACGCAGGAAGCCAAAGTGGCGTTAACTAAAACGATTTGCACAGGCGGCTGGGCTCACGGAAAGTGGAGCTCTAGGGTCGGCCACACGTATTTCATTTCACATAGTAGTGGTAATAATACACAGAAGCGCCGAAGAAACTGATGCATTCAAATACACAGATATGTAAACAGGTAGAATAGGGCCCTGCGGTCGGCAACGTCTATATAAGAAAACAAGTGTCTGGCGAAGCTGTTAGATCGGTTACTGCTGCTACAATGGCAGGTTATCAAGATTTAAGTGTGTTTGAACGTAGTGTTATAATCGGCGTACGAGCGATGGGACACAGCATCTACGAGGTAGCGGTAATGAGCAAATTTTCACGGACGACCATTTCACGAGTGTACCGTGAATATCAGCAACTCGCTAAAACATCGAATCTCAGACATCGCTGCGGCTGGAAAAAAAAATAATCCTGAGCCAGACGCTGTGGCCGAGCGGTCCTAAGCGCTTCAGTCCGGAACCGCGCGACTGCTACGGTCGCAGGATCGAATCCTGCCTCGGGCATGGATGTGTGTGATATCCTTAGGTTAGTTAGATTTAAGTAGTTCTAAGTTCTAGGGTACTGATGACCTCAGATGTTAAGTCCCATAGTGCTCAGAGCCTTTGAAAAAACGCTGCAAGAACGGGACCAACGACGACTGAAGAGAATCGTTCAGTGTGACAGACATGCAACCCTTCCGGAAACTGCCGCAGATTGCAATACTGAGCCATCTACAAGTGTCAGCGTGCGAACCATTCAACGAAACCTCATAGATAGGGGCTATCGGAGCCAAAAACCCTCTCGCGTAGCCTTGATGACTGCACGACACATAGCTTTACGCCTCGCCTGGGCCTGTCGACACCGACACTGAACTTTTGGGAGTGATAAGGGACTCCTGATACGTCTACATATGAGTCTGACCGGTGACAAGCACATAAGAATCCTGTATGATCATTGTGCATTCCAACGGACTTGGGCAATTCCAGTAGGACAATGCAACACCCCGCATGTCCAGGATTGCTACACAGTGGCTCCAGGAAGACTCTTCTGAGTTTAAACACTTCCGCTGGCCACCAAACTCCCCAGACATGAACATTATTGAGCATAACTGGGATGCCTTGCAACGTGCTGTTCAGAAGAGATTTTCACCCCTCGTACTCTTACGAATTTGTGGTCAGCCGTGCAGGATTAATGGTGCCGGTTCCCTCCAGCACTGCTTCAGACATTAGTCGAATCCATTCCACGGACCGCCCGGGGTAGCCGAGCGATCTAGGGCGCTTTTCCACGGTTCGCGTGGCTCCCCCCATCGGACGTTCGAGTCCTCCCTCGGGTGTGTGTGTTGTCCTTAGCGTAAGTTAGTTTAAGTTAGAATGAGTAGTGCGTAAGCCTAAGGACCGATGACATCGGCAGTTTGATCCCATAGGAATTTACCACAAAATCCCAAATTTTTTCCATGCCAGTCGTGTTGCTGCACATCTGCATGCTCGCGGGGGCCCTACTCGATATTAGGCAGATGTACCCTTTTCTCTGGCTCCTCATTGCAATATAATAATAATAATAATAATAATAATAATAATATGAGTAACTCTGGCCCTTGCCATGTCGATATGCAAACATCGACGGAGTGGTTGACACAAGCAGGTGTGCATACAGAAAGTGTGGAAGTTACTATAGCGATACAAAATCAGGCCACTGCGACGAGGATCTGTCGTAATTATACCCTAAAGTAGCAAGGAATTAGAGATAACTGCATGAAGCAGACCATATACAACATTTCCCGACTCTAAGGATACAACATATAAAGGGCTTCTCATTGAGAACTCAAGTTGCAATGTTGTTTGTTTGTGAGATTGTCGTGTTATTCCTCGTGTAACGAGGAAAAACCTCTAGCAGTAGTCGTCGGAATTCGAAGACAATAGGATTGTAGCATATAGAGATTACGTTTTGTCATTCTGCAACATTGTTGTTTGTATTTGGATCTCACGACCATTGGTGACTCGGAGGTATCCATTCTGGATGTTCACAATTTTTTAAATTCAGATAAATTTGAGAGTGCGAAATTAATAGCATCTGTCGTATAACAGTTATGCTTATCGGCATATTTATATAACATCATCGCTGTCAATAACAAAAATAATATGCATAACTTGTCTGAAAAAAGGAAGAATTGTTTTTGTGGATTTTTGTTGTTTTGTTTAAATCAAGTACAGTTTAGGGTTAGAACAAAATATCTTTTAAGCTTTCACTACTCTCCGTTTGACATTCTTGTGTAAGTGGGAGTTTACGTGGGTTTTTATTTTTACGGACAAATGTACAAGATCCCTAATTTATGTATTACCTAACGAATTCACTGCCAGGCTGAAAATCAGGTATTCTTTCGTTGCATCCACACAACTTACCCTTAATATACACTTCTTTGTTACATGTCCGCTTGTAGTCACGCTTATTTGATTTCGCCACATTTTCAGACAACTGATCTGACGTGGGAGGCCGTACTACCTTTGTGGGTAACTTTGGTAATTTTCTTTTCTGCCAGCGCTTCAAAAAATGTTCGAATATTTGTGAATTCCTAAGACACCAGACTGCTGAGGTCATCGGTCCGTAGACTTACACACTACTTAAAGTAACTTTAACTATCTTATACTAAGAACAACACACACACACCCATGGCCGAGGGAGAACTCGAACCTCCGGCGGGAGGGACCGCGCCATCCGTGACATGGCGCCTCTAACCACGCGGCCGCTCCACGCAGCGTCAGCGCATAATATAGGTTCAACAGCGTTCATGTTGACACTGCACAGGAAAGCCGATTCCTGCACAGTAAACGTCCAACTCCAAACCCAAATGCGGAAATTGCTAAATTCGATAGTATTACACAGCAATAACGTCACTTGACTAGAACATAAATGAGGCGCTGAGAGCCATAATGGCAAAAAGGACACCGTCTCCGATCCGATACTTAAGTGAATATCAAAGAAACCAGTGAGACAGCTTTCCGTGAATGTTCAGATATACATACAATGTAGACGTATAGTGCAGGTAAACCTGAGCCACCATAGGATCAACAGATGTCAGAAGCATGAATAAATGCTACGGTCTCAAAATCGACGATGATGTGCTTTATGGTTCTCAGCGCCTCAACTGGATTACTGTATGGTAAAAAGCAAAACTTAATTTACTACATCTCATTCAGAATACCACAAAACAGATTATTCTATCAGTATAACTACAACAGATACTGATGTCCGATTTAATTTTATTATATAATGTGTGAATTGGCATATCTGTGGAGTGTGCTACCACCTAGCGGGATTTATTCCAACCTGACGTGGATAAAAGTATGCTGCAGTGGGCTACCACTTGGTTCCACTGACGTAAATTTGTGTTCGAGTGTAAGGACTAGCAGTGCACACTGTGAATCGTGCACATTGTAAGTATTTGGGTCATCAGGCAGTTACGTCAAGACAGTTGCTTATGCACAGACGATCCTTAAAACGTGCACGAGGGAAGGTGTGCTCTGGACCCTGATGCCAAATTCATCGAGCTTCGAAGGGCAATGTACCTGTAGCACAGCGCGATGGATTTAGTTCCGTATATTTCAGATTACTGCATCTGCATTACTTTAACAGCATTCAAAGAAAAATGACCAATAAGTCCGTAAGGCGTCAAAAATTAGGATTTTCAGATGCTCTTGTGCCCTTATACAAGAGCCGCCACTGCACAAGTCTGTTATGCGAATATGGAATCTTTAGGTTCGACACCATACAGAAACTCTACAGCACACTGGTCTAGTGTCAGAGAGAGCAGACACAGCTACCGCTTGCAAGATCGTACAGACATGTCACGGACCTTCAGTCAGAAACGGCCTCGTTTCCAACAGGCAACGTTACAACAAATGGAGCAGAATGGACCATCAGCACAGTGGACATTGTCTCGGCTTCCCTTGACAGGCAGGAGAGAGAAGCAGCTGTGCGATAACATCGGCATTTTTAGAGAGGTCTCGCTTCTGCATATATCATCATGATGGACATATCCATGTGCGGGGCCTCTGAGCACAAAGAACGTTGCCACACCGTATTCATCATCATATCTCCCTAGCACTTGGCCTGATGGTGTCGGGTGCCATATGGTAACAACAAGTTCCAATAATCGTTATTTTAGACAGCAGTGCCCGCATCTCGTGGTCGTGCGGTAGCGTTCTCGCTTCCCACGCCCGGGTTCCCGGGTTCGATTCCCGGCGGGTCAGGGATTTTCTCTGCCTCGTGATGGCTGGGTGTTGTGTGCTGTCCTTAGGTTAGTTAGGTTTAATTAGTTCTAAGTTCTAGGGGACTGATGACCATTGCTGTTAAGTCCCATAGTGCTCAGAGCCAGCCATTAGACAGCAGTAGTGACATTATTTCGTGTTAAGGACAGTCTTGGTGCTCTAACTTCAAGATCTCCGAGCCGTTATCTTTCTACACGACGATCTAAGACAGAATGTTAGCCTTGGCATCTTGACCTACATCGATGCAGACGGTGTTCGACTGTTGTCCTGAGTAGTACATTCTCCAGAACTCTCACCCACTGGAATGTATGGTCATCGTTTGCCAAGAGACCAGCGCGCCACCACTCACCATCCACTGCAGCTGATGAACTCTGGCGGTGAGTTGACGCAGCATGCGATGACGTGCCCGTATCTATCAGCCAGGCTCAGTTCAACTCAGTGCTGAGCTGGGTTGGAGCCGTTGTTGCTGCCATAGGGAGCAGCTCCGTGTACTGCATGTCACACCGTGTGTACACCAGAAAATGACCAAATTAAAAACGTATTCTTCCTATTATACCACATCCGCACAATAAATAAAATTTTGTAATTTATTACCCCTTGTGGTATTGCACTCCTAGTAGCCATCGGTGTACATATAGCTCCAAAACTACGAGTGTATCGTAGATCCGGCTGCCTCTTAATACGTACCCACTTTGCAGAGTGGTGGTGATTACTCAAAAGTCAGTTATTCTTCAGTTGTAAACTTTTACAACCTTGATGGCTAAGAAAGCCACGAGTCGACATCATAAATTTCGTGACATTCAACGAATTCACAAATTTAGATGGTCGATTTCGGAAAACTATCGGATCTTCCACGAGGCTTGCAGTTCGACGTCAGCGACGCTTCCCTAACCATAGTGGTTCATCGTCATGTGCTAACATAAATTCAGTTTCATGTTAAAATGAATCAATTCCAAGTCTCACATTGGAGAACTGATACTGAATGGTGCTGTTGTACTCTCAAACAAGCGGCGAATACTAATTCCAGAAACTGCAAGATGACTGATTTCCAATTCATAATTTCGTGCAGCGCAATACATTCAACTTCTAATTCAATGTTTTTGTTATTAATAGAGTTATTATTCAATGTGTGATTTTTGCTAATAAAAAATTGTTTTTGGATGTAACAAGTCCGAACTATAAAGACATGGGTGAGTTCAGTCTCGAAGAATGTGTACACAGTATAAAACGAAAAGGAAAGCTCAAGATCGTAAAAGCTTTGTTGTATTATAACTACCGACCACCCGAGCCAAGTTCAGCAATCCGTCGCTAGCCGGTGCTTTAGTCGCGGTAGTGCAGTTTTTGGCAGTGTAAGAAATTAAAAATCCAACATTTCAGCTGTCAGGAAATTCTAAAATCCGAGATGGTACTGGCAGAAAACAAAATATGCCAGATGACGCTGCGAGGAAGTTAAAAAAGTCAGTACTATACGAAATTTTTAGAAAATAAGAAATGTAGTTGAACGAAAAATTCAAAAATTCATAAATTATAGATGGCAGAACAAACTCAAGTGTGCTAGCGTCCTTTATGGTGCCATATTCAAAATTGTCTCAACAATTTCAAACCTGCACCTTGTGCAAACGTATGATCTGTTTTCTTCCTTCGTGGTCTAAAATATGCAAATGATCTGAAATATGCATCTTCAAAAGTATTTATCAAAGAGTTATGTAACAGGTGTAACTTGCAGTATTTCCATGTGTAAAATACACGAGCATTGTCGTCAGGAGCACACATCTACACACATAACACCCATACAACCACCCACCCACTCTCCCCGCACACATGCACACACACACACACACACACACACACACACAGTGTGTATGCCATAACCTTATAGATTAACCAGCTTTTCTGATCGCCTATAGTTCTGCCTCTGCACCATACTTGATGCAAGGCACAATAAAACCTCAAATTAAAAATTTTCCTCATCTAAGTTACTCTAGATGCTTTCCAAGTGTCACAATGTTAATTCAACGCCAAAATATCTGCAAAAATACGGCAGCAATACAAGAGCGCAATGTTTATATCAAGCGCATCACTGAAAATATATGGCTAAAACATGGTTGTGAACTCTCAGATTAAGTGCCCCTATGCTATTTTCGCATTAAAATTATTACAGAACACTTGTTTCCAAGAAACAACATCCTAAAGAGGTAGCTGACATTTAATTTTAAGGCCTACACTTGGTGTAATGCACAATGGAACATCAAATATTTCCACAATTAAACTGTTCCATGATGCTTGTTAAGTGTCACATGTTAATTCAACCTCTAAAATGACTGCAAAAATTCACAGCTTCATCTCTTTTAGATTCTGAATGTTCTGTGTTACGTCATACTCGACCAATAGAGAGCATTTAAGCAAAGTGGCAGTGGGAAAGCCAAAAAACGCATGATCCTCATATTAGTGAGTCCTATCGGAGTAGAGTGAGCAGTAGGTACCGAGACAATGATTCCTTTATCAAGATACACATGTTGATGTTCGGTGTGCAACACAACACATCCTCTAGTGCGTTAAAAAGTGTGTTGAGATTGGTGGGAGACCTTTTGAACAAATCGTGTAGGATGTATCAGACATCTGTCCCATCATTATTCTGTCCACGATAGTGTCCACACAGCTTTTCGGTAAGTAATATTCACACTTGACTCCATAACCATTCATGGAAGCGAGTAGTCTTCAACCCGCTCCAGTTACGTAACGATCGAAAATCGGAATTCATAGGAATTTTTCGGTATTTTGTGCACGAACCTCTCTCTATTATGTCCCATAAATATGTGACGGGACTCATGTCGGACGCTCTAGGTGGCCAAATCATTCGTTCGAAATGTCCAGAATGTTCTTCAAACCAATCGCGAATTATTGTGGCCTGGTGGTATGGAGCATTGTGCTTCCATCGCTCTATGGGAACATATAGTCCACGACGGGTTGCAAATAGGTCTCCAAGTAGTCGGAGGACACAATCCATTCCATGTAAACACAGCCCACACCATGAAGGAGCTACCAACAGCGTGCAGAGTGCCTTGTTTACAACTTGGGTCCATGGCTTCGTGGGGAGTGCGCGAGAATCAAACCCTACCACAGCTCTCACAAACTGAAATCGGGACTCGTCTGACCATGCCAAGGTCTTCCAGTCGACTCGGCTCCTAACGGATACGATCGTTGTATGTCTCAGATTGATTTCTGCTGTATAGCTTTTCTTTTAGCACTAACAACTCTATGCAAAACTCCGCTGTTCTTGGTCGTTAAGTGGAGACCATTGGCCACTGCGTTGTCTGTGGTGAGCGGTAATGCCTGAAATTTAGTATTCTCTGCACAATAATTTTGACACTGTGGATCTCGGTGTACTGAATTCCGTAACGATTTCCGAGATGGAATATCCCACTACGCGTTCAAAGTCTGTTAATTCCCGTCGTGCGTTTATAATCACGTCGGAAACCATTTCACATGAATCACCTGTGTTCAAATGATAGCTCGGCCAGTCACTGCTCTTTTATACCTTGTGTACGTGATACTACCGCCATCTGTATATGTGCATATCATTATCCCCTGACTTTCGTCACTTCAGTCTGTAGGCACCTAATCAGCATCTAAGAGCGCTGGGTGTCTCCATACGACCCCGAGACAAAGCAAACAACGGATATATGTGGATTCACCAACGCAGAAGAAGGCAAAACCTAGCCACCATCGGGTAAGATAGGGCTAATTGCTTTTTTTTAGTGACTGCATCGCGTGGTTTAACAAATTATGCCTGTAAGGCGCAGGAGGTGTCTCAGTAGCGTTCTGTCTAGATATTTCGACGAAGTTACGGAAGGCTGTCAATACGAAGCGTCGGAGAAATTGTCCAGTGGGGTGCTGTTGTTCCTCGACAAATCCCAGTTCATCCTGGACAGGACACAGGCACATGTGCTGCTTCTTTATACAATTTTGGTTCTCCTGACATGGCACCAGTGACTTTTTCGTCTGTCGTCCGATGAAGAAATCATTGTTTGGGAAACATATCCAGAATGAGTATTTCGTCCGTAAGCTGCGGCATTATGAGGGCTATTGGTAAAATATACAAGTAATAGAGTTTCTTCGTCAGTCACTTGATTATTTTGTCACTAAACTATGGGATGGTTCACACTATCGTCTTCACGTGGAGAACTATTTATTTACATAGCTGGTGTTGGTAAAGGGTTTTCTTCACCAACAGCAGATATGTAAATAAACAAGTCTGTACCTGAAGATGATGATGTGAACCATCAACACGCGTAGCCACAAAATAAACAAGTGACTGACGTAGAAAGTGTTTTCTTTGCACATATCCAGAATGGCCACGAGATGATTTTCGAGGTTGAACGGTCTCTGAACAGCCAAAATGAATACTTACACAGCCAAGGTTGTAACCTCATTCATTCTTTTATATGCAGTCAAGGAATTAGTAACACAATTCCGCTTTATTACCCCTGTGTTTTAACTGTTGCGATTCGAGTGGACAATGCATCTGTTCACGTCGCTTTACCGTGTGACAGACTCCCACAAGTATCGAAACATTTACTCTCGAAACAAGCCTTGAATTCAAAGTTTAACTGTTCTTAATAACCCATTCAATTAGAACTTCCTGCTAAATTGGGAACTGGCATTACCAATAACAACTTTGAAAAGACTATAATCGTGTTTAGACATCTACATCCCTACTCTGCGAACCACTGTAATTTGTACGGCAGATGGTACTTCCCGCTGTACAAGTTATTATGGCTTTCTTCCGTCCCATTCACGTATGGAGTGCTGAAAAAAAAAGTGTTTAAAAACTTCTGTGTTTGTAGTAATTAATCTAATATTATCGTCACGATCCCTATGGGAGCGTTGTAGTATATTCCTAGTGTTATCATTTAAAGCCGGTTCGTGGAACTTTGTTAGCTGGCGTTCTTCGCACAATTTGCGTCTATCTTCAAGATTCTGCCGGTTCAGTTTCTTCGTCATCTCTGTGACACTCTTCCGCGGTTCAAACAAACGTCGTCCGCCGCTCGTGGTCTCGCGGTAGCGTTCTCGCTTCCCGAGCACGGGGTCCCGGGTTCGATTCCCGGCGGGGTCAGGGATTTTCACCTGCCTCGAGATGACTGGGTGTTTGTGTTGTCCTCATCATTTCATTATCATCCAGGAAAGTGGCGAAATTGGACTGAGCAAAGATTGGGTAATTGTACGGGCGCTGATGACCGCGCAGTTGAGCGCCCCACAAACCAAACATCATCATCATCATCAAACAAACGTGCGACCATTCGTGCTTTCCTTCCCTGTATACGTTCAGAATCCCCTTCTAGACCTGTCTAGTAAGCGTCCCACACATGCGACCATGGGTATGCAATTTCTTTGTAGACTGACTGCATTTCCCTTATAAATAAATAAACTTAAAAAAATGGTTCAAATGGCTCTGAGCACTATGGGACTTAACATCTATGGTCATCAGTCCCCTAGAACTTAGAACTACTTAAACCTAACTAACCTAAGGACAGCACACAACACCCAGTCATTACGAGGCAGAGAAAATCCCTGACCCCGCCGGGAAAACTTAAAACTGCTACCTGCTTTACCTACGACGTGCCTATGCGATCGTTTCACTTCATGTCCCTCCTAAGTGTTATACCCAAGTGTTTGTATGAATTTGTGGACTAGTAACATTATACTGATAGGATACTTGTTTAGTCGTCGATCTGAACTGTAGTAAAACACTGTTGTATAAGACCCGAAGCGTTGGATGGATGCGTGATTTGCTTTCTTTCCATAGAAAATACAGTTTCAATAAAATTCACGATACTTCCTACCTGAGTGATCGTTTTGATAGCTTAATGACATATATCCAACAACAGTGCATGTGTTCAGCACTAGGATGAAAGCAGCAGCTAACTTCCCATCTGAAAATAAATACAAAAACAAAATAATGGTCGCCAGTCCTCAAGGTGCAAATTTGTATTTTATTTCTAAAAGTAATTAAAAAGAATTTCTGGAGGCTTCTCTTTTGATATCGAAGGTTTACCTGAAAACAAAATGGATGCAAGCAAGATCATTACAACGTAGCTTTTCAACTATCATGTTCGACGGAAAAAATCTGAAGTAATTACTAATGATAAGTCACGATAAACCTGAAAAATGAATGAACTGTAACCATGGTAATGTGAAAGCCAAATATTCCAAATACACAGTCTCACTTCTGTTACGTCATTTAAATATTGACTTTATTAAGTAAACAATACGTTAGCATTGTCGTTACAGGTAATTACATTTACTTAAATTCCAGCCGATCAATAGATCAGTTGTTGATGATTACAACGTCTGTGTTTACACAGTGGCTGTGTCTTCATAATCCAATGTGCTTAAGAAAGAAACGCAGATCTGAAAAGCACCTTATTGTGAAGACACAGACAATAAACAAACACAAATATCATAATCATCAACGATATACTCATCCTCGACGGGCTAAAATGACGATATAATATTTGTCTCCCTGTGCGGGAAACATGAACTGCACGACCATAGGGGCTGTGACTTCATAATGTACGGGAGTTCGGATTGGTCGTCGAGGCGTGCTCGGGTAGCCCAGGTTCCGCCTCGAGCGCCGAGCGGGAATGTCGGTAGTTCACCTCCTCACCGCAACGCCGCGCGCGCCTGGACGACTTCTGCTCAGTGTAGTTTGTGTCGTCGTGTGTGTCACATCATCATCGTCGTTTGGTCCGTAGCATTAGTTGCTAATGGTGTAGTCCGATCACAGTGTCGGCCGTGGGTTCCAAGTGTGCTCCTACGAAAGGTGCAGTCAGCTTTAGTTTCGACAATTCCACGTGATCTGTGCAGCCCGGATCGTTGGAGATTCATGAATGGTTCGTCGATACCGTTCAAGAACATTTGATCAGGTTAATACTGCCTATCTTGATCCTGACAACTATATACTTTTGTTTGGTTTTTGAATCCACTACAAGTAGATAGGTTGCTTTTGCGTCATGGTTCTCAAGTTCCCTCTAAACACTGTGATGGTTCGATACGTATGGTACTTCTTGCTAACGCAGAACTGGATTATATAAATGTCTGAGTGTTCAATCTCCCGACAGAAGTTGATGACAGTTTACTTACGGATTTGCTCCCTAGTAGTGATATGAAGGATATGATGCGAACTCTGATCCATTGAACACCGGATGCAATGTTGTGGCGGACCCATTTCAGTGGAGATGGAAGTCAAACCTTCCGATCCACAGGTTTGATGTTACCACATTCATATAAAGTGTAGTGGGCAAGTGAGGACGTGCTTACTCTGCAATGAAAGTGCCCACTTCAGGTCTAATTGCCCGCTTTGGGTATTTGTATTAAAGTCTTCATTTGAACAACATTGACAATTGCCGTTAGCTGGTCTTGTCTCTATTGCTCATGATGTTGGTGCCCCAGGTGCATTGGAACAACAAGGGGATTTGCTGCTTGCTGCTCCGGACTTTCCGCTTTTACCCTAGTAGCACGGTCATGAAATTGTTGTTGCCAAGCCGGAAGTGTCCGCAGTGCAACATAAAAGATGTCGTACGCAGAATGGTGAGGAGTCGGATACGTCTACCCCTCACCCAACCCTCCCTGAAGTAAGCTTGTCGGTTGCTGTGTCTTGTAGTATGGCAGCCTGCGTTCTTGATGGAGTCGATGGTGTGAAAACAGCTGCTGGAGTCTTTAGTATTTCTCCTAGTATGCCTCCCTTGGTTGAGGTGCGGAAGTCGTTGAACCATCTGTTGTTCCAATGACTCAACAGTAGCAAAATTGAGGGGCCCCTAAATTTACCTGTTCCCTTGACATCACCCATTCAGGTGACTGCAGGCCAGGAAGTTCTACGTGTTGACACAGATGTTGCTATGCCTGACCACTCACTTGTGCAGCGATCTGAATTGCAAAGATCTCATCCTGCGCAATGAGTCTCGATGCCAACAACGCGTCAAACCTGAGCGCACAGTGGCTCGTAAAAAGAAGAAACATACAGAGGCGGTGGGTGCAAGCCGCCGCCCCCGTCTCTGATTTGTCAGTGGACTTTGCAAAAGACGTTGACACTCACAGTTGACGTAATTAAGTTCGTCAGCACATCGAATAATGTTTCTTGTTGTTAAAGTATACAGGCTTATACGTTTATTTCCTAGAATGTTAATAGGGTGGAACTGGACTTGGAGCTCTCTTCTTTTCGTCAATTTATCTGTGATACCTATGAGATTATCGTACTTCTCCAAGAAGTTCAATTTACTCGTTTTTCTCTCTCTGGTTTTTACATGATGTTTAATATGGCTCCCGAATATGGCCTGCTGTGTACTTTAGGGCGGACAGTCCCGCTGAAGGGATTGAAGTTCTTGGTAGTGGTGGAGGAATAGGGTGTATTTTTCTTCACTTGACGTTGATTCTCCTTTATGCGTCATCCGATATCGAACGCACCTTGGCCATTCAAGATTTTTATAAAGAAGACGTGGTTTATTTGTGACAGAGAAGTCCACAGAGTGTTTTGATAGGTGGTGATTCTAACTGTGTGCTGCGTCCTGCAGATCAGTCTCCCCATTTCAATTCCTTTTGGGAAATGTAAGATTCAGTTCGTTTCATGTAACTGCACGATGTTTAGATCTGTAAATGTCCGACTTTAGTGAGATTTACCTGTTTTACGGCTGTTTCTAACAGTAGATTTCGCAGATTTTATTTATCCGATTGGATGCGTGATATGATTTTGGCTTCCGATGTTATCCTTGCCAGCTTCAAGGATCACTGTGCAGTAACTGTCACTTTTAATCACACGTGACAGCCGGTGAAACACTTTCGATCGCTTTGTGTGCTGAATGTGGCGTACTTGGCGGATCCCTCTCTAGATAAGGGGATCTTGGGAATGTAAGACCGTATTCTCCGTTCAGCTGCATGAAACTCCGCCATTTTGTTATAGTAGGCTCAGTGGCAAACGCGAGGATGTGTCAACCGCTGATGCGATACTGCGCTGATAGTTTACTACTCTCTCTTAGGTGATCTTCATGAAAGTGTTCATCAGATGCTCCTACAGTTTGCAGATGTCATGCTTGTAAAGGGGCATTTGTTACCATTGAAGCAACATCAGATAGAAGGTAACGAATGAATTGACTTCTCTGTATCATCTGATTCGACATTAGTCTTGTCCTCCATGTGCTTGTATCACGTCTCTCAAGACCAAGGACGGCAATGTTTTGACGACACAATCTGACATATTGTATGCCCTACACCAATTCTTCCCTGTCGATACGTCATTCGATTTGATTTGTTTATTCGAGCTCTGGACCATAGACTTACACGTGCTCATAATGCTACGTTTCTGGATGCAGCTTAGTGTACGATGTCTATGACCTTATTGTCACATCACCTTCTCATAAGTCGCCAGTGCTGGATGGTCTACCAAAGGAGAGTTATGTTCGTTTTTGGCCTTTGTTGGGTACTAATTTCGTATTGTTTTTGTCTTGTATATGGTGCCAACCAGTGCACGCAACAAGGATGGCAGACGTCGGTTGATGAAATTACGGGCTTTTGACAATACCGTCATTTCATTGTCGACGGACATGAGTCTTTGGGAGTACTCATTGATCGTTCTCTGCTCCAAATGGCTATACATAATTGGAAGTTGGTTTCTGAGAAGACACTCATGCAATCCTGGGACATGAACGGCGTCTTCTTAACCTGCTAGAGATAGTTCGGATCCCGGATACCTATGTCTTCTGAATAGCGTTTTACAACTCTCAGATCTTTCCCCTTCCCGCTATGATGGCTAGGAAACTAGAACTGCTGTCTTGTCTTTTTTTTTATCGAAGCATCGATTACGGTATGAGGTGGTTACGCATGCATGTTAGCTGTGGGGTTTGGTACTTTCTGATATTAAAAGGAAAGTGCCTGTGTTACTTGTTCGGCGCACTGCGTTGACTATCTCTCACACAATCCACAATTACACGCCTCAGTTATTTATCTGCGACCGGGCAGTCTTGATTCGTCTGTCGATGTTGATCGATTGGATTTCCAGTTGAAAAATTTCCATGGATTTTGTATTGCTGTAAGTTATTTCTACGCTACCACGGTTTTGTTAATGTGCAGGGGAGGGACTGACTGTACGACGCCTATTGAACGGGCATCGCCGCAAACTTCTTGGAGGACGAGATAGTTTCATCTTAGAATTTCTGTTCTATCTATGGCATGACATCCTCCTGGTATCAATCCGCCAATGAGAGCCTATTTCGTGTGGGACGTAATGTCACGGAACACTGCAGTCGCTGTACCGCCATAGACGTGCAGCAACATAGATTTGCATGTCACGGTCACGAAGCGAAGTGATACATGATTAAAAAACAATCGTATTTCTAGCTCGAGCCTTTGAGACTGCCCTTTCGGCTGATCTCTTCCTACTTCCCGAGGGTAAAGTGAAATAAAACTGCTTGGCTGTTGGGCCACTACGTTCATTGCTTTGCAGATGAAAGAGGCGATACAGAGCCACTCAGCTTCTCCCAGTACGTGATCCCGTATTGACTATGGCAGCCTGGTGCAAGGTTCAGCATCGCTCTCTGCACTGCGTATGCTGGAGCATATCCTCCACTGTGGAGTACGGCTCACGACGGGAGCCTTCCGAACGATCCCCGTAAACAGCCTCCTCATGGGAGCTGGCGTTACCATCTCCTTTTCCCTAACACGGCGTTCCATGTCTCGCAACGGCAGCATAAAACAGGGAATCCCCTCGCCGTCCGTGTCCGGTCGTTTCTTAAAGAACTCGACGCTTTCCCCCTGCCACCTCTCCTGCGGGTCCACTTGCGTACACCTCTATGGTCCACACCTCCGCCACGGCATTGTCTAGACCTATTGCAAGGACCAAAAGGCTCCGCTCCACCGGAGGCCCTCCGCCGACAATTTCCGTCTCTTCTCGGTGAGTTCCAGGGCTCAGAAATAGTCTACACCGGTGGATCAATGGTCGACAGTTTTGTTGGCTACGCTTACTCTGAGGTTGGACATACTGAACAGCGCTCCTTGCAGGATGGGTGCAGTGTTTCACTGCAGAGTTGGTTGCTATCTATCGCGCCCTTGAACATATCCGCTCCTGTGTCTGTGAGTCCTTCGTCATCTGTAGTGACTCCTACAAGCTCTCAACCAGTGCTTCCCTCGACATCCTTTGGTAATGACTATCCAGGGGTCTCTTTATGGCCTCGGAAACAGTGGACGTTCAGTGACTTTCATCTGGACTCCAGTACATGTAGGGATACAGGGAAATGAACTTGCCAACAGCCTAACCAAACAGGCTACCGTAAAACCAATTTTGGAGATCGTCTTGCCGGAGACTGATCTCCGATACGTCTTCCGCCGCAGAGTTTTTGCGATCTGGGATACAGAATGGCGCTCCCTCAATATCGCAAGCAAACTCTGTGTTATCAAGGAGACAAGGAACGTGTGGCGCTCATCCACGTGAGCCACTCGCAGGGACTTCGTTGCCCTTTGCCGGATCCACATCAGCCATACTTGGCTAACATATGGTCACCTTTTCCGTCGCGAGGACCCACCTCGGTGTCGCTGTGACTCCCGTCTAACTGTCGTTCACCTCTTGCTGGACTGCCCAATTTTAGCCGCTGTGTGGCGCACTTTTAACCTTCCCACCAACCTACTTACGGTGTTACGCGACAATGAGTCAATGGCCGATTTAGTTTTACGTTTTATTCCTTAGCGTGGTTCTTACTCTCCCAGGCCTCCACCCTCCCTCCATCTTACATATTCGTCGCTATTACTTTGCATTTTGTTAGCCTTGTTATTTGTCTTTTCCCTGTGTGTGTTCCACTCGGTAGCCGGCCAAAGTGGCCGAGCGGTTCTAGGCGCTACAGTCTGGAATCGCGCGACCGCTACGGTCGCAGGTTCGAATCCTGCCTCGGGCATGGATGTGTGTGATGTCCTTAGGTTAGTTAGGTTTAAGTAGTTCTAAGTTCTAGGGGACTGAAGACCTCAGAAGTTAAGTCCCATAGCGCTCAGAGCCATTTGAACCATTTTGTTCCACTCACCTTGTCTTTTAGGCTGGCGATTTTAATATGTTGCTGAGTGGCTGGCTCATCCTTTCTTATCCTTGTGATCAGCCAGCATAATCCATCTTCTATATAATTTTACTGCCTTCCTCTATTTTCCTTTTAGTAAATGTCTCCCCCTTTGGTTCACTTCTTTCGTTTTCTCTTTCTGTGTGGTTCCCTGTTAGTTTTACCCCATTTTACTTTCCCCAACTCCCTTGTTTTTAAATTTTTTGCCTTGAGACTTGTTTACTTGACGAAAAAGGGATTGATGTCGCTGTAGTTTGTTGTCTTTATACCCCAAACCAACCAACCAACCAATACGTGACCACTGCATAAACGAAGTGTTTTTGCCTGCCACGGTATCACGACTAACTCTCAAGTCAGTTGAACCTTGTATTTAGTCATCAAGGTACCGGTCGAGTTAGCTGGTCCTTGTGGTATTCTTGTCATGGCCCCTTCTCAGGTATATTGTCTCACAATTAATTTAATTTTTTTAGACCTGTTGTTCTAGTTTGTTTAATGAAAAAAAAGCGGTAAAGTGCATGGCTACAAACCATAAGGTTGAGAAAAAGCAGTGAAGTGCCTGCCTGTAAACCGAGAGATCGCGAAATCGAATCTCGACGAAACCACGGGTTTTCAGTCTTCGTTAAAATAATAATAAAGAACAAGAAGTCGGGAAAGTGCATCGCGGGATCGAATCTCCGTCTGAACACATTTTTTCTCTCGTTGTTTTAGCCTGACCTTTACCTTTCAGCGATATGAGGAGTCGCCAGAAAAAAAAAACACGTGTTTCAGATTCCATGTTAAACTGTAGGTCCCATTTCCCCAGTTTTACGACTGGGGGAGGTTAGGGACACTTAATTCGCTGAAGTGCCTTCTGATAGAAAGACTTGTACTAGGCCATTAAGCCAAGCGAAATAATAATTATCATCTATTTTTTAAAAAAGGGCTTAAGGAAACCGCTCGCGATAAGCAGGAAATACGGGTTGGAGTCCCGGTCCGACATAAATCTTCATGTGTCGCAAACAGCTGACTTGAACCTACAGTCACAGAATGCACACCTATTCCGTAAATCAATTGTTTTTAAAACACAGTGGCAACAGGGTAAGAAGTGTCTGAACATAATTCATTGAGGGGAAAAAAGTCGCAATTCCCAAAAATAATTAATGTACAGTAACGAAATTTTGGGAACATATATATCTAGCTAACATATTTAAGGCATTAACGTTGCAACGTTATAGGTTAGTGTAGGCACGAGATAAACTATTGCAATGCGAAATGCTGGTATATTAATAATTGATGTAATTGGCAGACTGTTTCGTGCAAGCATTGTGTTGTACAGTTGCCGGATGTCAGTTTGTGGGATGGAGTTCCTGTTGCAATTGGTCGGTCAAGACAGGGACGGTTAATGCTCTTTGTGGATAGCATTGGAGTTGTCGTCCGATGATGTCGTATATGTGTTCGACTGGAGACAGATCTGGTGGTCGAGTAGGGCAAGGCAACATGTCGACAGTCTGTAGAGCATATTTGGCTACATTAGTGGTATGTGGGCGAGCGTTGTCCTGTTGGAAAACATCCCGTGGAATGCTGTTCATCAATGGCAGTACAACGGGTCGAACCACCAGACTAACGTACAAATTTGCAGTCAGGCTGCGTGCGGTGCTCCTGCTGTCATTCGAAATCACACCCCAGACCAAGGCTCCTGTTGTAGGTACAGTGTGTCGATCAAGCACAAAGGTTGATTGCAGGCCCTTAACTGACATCCTTCCAACCAAAAGACGGCCATCACTGGCATGGAGGCAGAACCGGCATTCATCAGGAAACACAACAGACCTCCACCCCGCCCAATAATGAGATCTCGCTTGACACTACTGAAGTCGCTAATAGTGATGGTTTGGGGTCAGTAGAATGAACGTTAGATTGCTTCTGGCTCGAAGCTATCCTTCAGATAACTGTTTTGTAACAGTTCGTTGTATCACTGTGGTGTAAACTGCTGCTCAGACTGCTGCTGCAGGTGCAACACGATGCGTCAGAGCCATACGCCAAACACGATGGTCTTCCCTCTCTGTAGTGCCACGTCGCCATGTGGAGCCCGATCTTCTAGCGGCTGTACATTCTCGTGAGCACCGCAAGCAGCTACCGTGTCCTTCTGCCAAGTCTTTCTGGAGTATCGCAGAAGGAACATCCAGCTTCTCGTAGTCCTATTACAAGACTCCGCTCGAACTGAATGAGGTGTTGATAATATCGTCTTTTCGCCTTAAAGGCGTTCTTGACTAACAACAACTCACCGCGTCCAATCTCAAAGACAACTGACATTCACGACCTTTACAGGGTATATGTACAGAAATCCTGTTTTCCACCCTAATATTGCTGCTACTAGTGCCACTCTTGTGCGACTGGCGCGAAATCTGATTAAATATCTTCAAGATATAGAAACACGCCTACCAGCTTTCGCATATGTTGCACAACATCTGCCTGGTGTTACGATTTTTTCCGTCGGTGTATATTATTCAAAACAATCAAAGTGATACGACTGTTGTGATCTCTCGTTTCCTCGACACGATTGATTAATAGTGTGCTTCCGAACGTTCTGACGAGGCTTTCTTTCCATTTTATGCACCCCAACCAATAGTTGTCCAGGCAGTGAGTATGCAAAACAGCAAAGCTCAGAGCACCTGAAAAAGACGGATGGGTCGGTCGTCGAAATGTTGTTCGTAGAATGGAAATAAGTACTCGGAAGACTGACTATTACCCATACAATTCTAGATACGAGACCAACTGAAAGTTCTTTCCTTGTAGCAGTTGAGCAGTAGTAATGTGTGGCATCGGTTGCTTCATGACTCTGTTGATATACACAAAAATGGTTCAATAGGAAGCCTGCAGAGCCATTGTTTTGGAAGTACGAGTGACGCAATTATTTCGTCATCCTTTTTTCTCTTTGCCTGGAAAAATCTTTTAAAACTGCCCACTTATTACCACATCTCTTACTTAACCTTCTTAACAAAGTTTCGTCACACAATAATAAACATTTTAACTGTGCTCTACAAAAGATCCACTGCACCACAACACTGCCCACAAACGAGTCAAGCTCAATAACTACCCAACTGTTTCACTGTTGACATCGTTTCCCGAAATTTTTGAGAAGATGGTTGTTTAAAAAATAGCTCTGACCACTATGGGACTTATCATCTAAGGTCATCAGTCCCCTAGAACTTAGAACTACTTAAACCACACTAACCTAAGGACATCACACACACCCATGCCCGAGGCAGGATTCGAACGTGCGACCGTAGCGGTCGCGCGGTTCCAGACTGAAGCGCCTAGAACCGGTCGGCCACTCCGGCCGGCGAAGATGGTGGGTTCTAGGACTGTATTACACCTTAGCAACAATAATATCCCCAACATAACAGAGTTCGGGTTTCAGAATGGCTGCTCTAGTAAGAATGTCATTTACATGTTTTCTAATCAGATTTTACAGACATTAAATAATAAAATACCGCTGGTTGGTATTTTTTTGCGACCTATCTAATGCTTTTGACTGTATGATCACAGTTGTCCTTAGTAGCTCAACCAATATTGTCCAAGGATATAATTCTGCCTGGTGAGAAAATACGTTTGGGGTTCCCCAAGGCTCAATTCTAGGTGCGCTATTGCTCCTCATATATGTTAACGATCTTCCGTGTAATATACAAAAAGCAGACTTAGTTCTTTTTGCAGATGACGCTAGTCTTGTAATAAATCCAAGCATACATTCAGAAACTGAAGTAATGCTAAATACAGTTCCTAGAAGTGTCAGCGACTTGTTTTCTGCTAACAGTCTCACATTCAATTTTAAAAAGACACAATATATTCAGTTCTGCACATCTAGAGGTACTAAACCAATGACAAATGTAACACATAGTGAGTGGAAACTTCAAAATTATTACGTGTCCGTATTCATGGGAATTTAAATTGGAAATGGCATATTTTGGAACTCACAGCTACAGCCACATCTGCACTTACAATCATGGTAAATCTTGGGGAGAGACAAATCAGTAAGACGACGTATTATGCATATTTTCATTCGATAATGTTTTATGGATTAATTTTCTGGTGTAACTCATTTTTAAGAAGGAAACTCTTCATTGCGCAAATAAGGAGCTGCAAGAATTATATTTGGTGCTCACCCACAATCATCTTGTATACATTTGTTTAACAAGTTGGGGATTCTGGCAACTGCTTCACATTATATTTATTCACTGCTGAAGTTTATTGTAAATAATGGACTACAGTTCAAAAGAAAGAATGATATACATAATTACACATCAGAAGGAAAAATGACATTCATTACCCGCATTAAGGTTCTCTTTGCCAACAAAAAAATTTGATCACTTATCCAGTAATATAAAATGTTTAACAGACAGCAACGTAAAATTTGAAAGCAAGCTGAGAAAGTTTCTCCTTGACATCTCCTACTTTCCCGCAGAAGAATTTCTATTACTGTTATGTTTAAAAGTTGGTGGGTAGGAATTTCTAACTCACATTTGTATATCTTCTATTTTTGTAATCAAAAAGACTTACAAATGCTTAGAATGTAGCCACGTGTACAATTTTATTAGTGATGTGAATGTAAAATGTCTCGTTCCACGTTATTACGATCTATCCTCCAAAATGGTTCATGGAAGATGTAAATAACTAACCAACCAACTAACTAGCTTTATTGTTTTTTACCCTTTGCCGCAACGCGTATTAACGTCAGCTAAAAAGCGCGCCAGAGGAAAAAACAAACTGTTCTTCTAGCTTAGTCGACTATTACAAATCTGAATTTAATGTAATGTAAATCCCTTGGTAGTATAACAGTCATGAAGTGAGCATATTCTATTTTATATTGCATTACAATTAATAACCCGTGCACCTTTACAAAATATTTACAAAGCATTCTGTCAATTGAATTCACAGATGGTAAAATGGTGTTACAGTCCTTCTTAACAGGTTATTCTGCGATCTTAACAACAACGACATCCAAATAATGCTAAATTTTCGAACTATACAAATCAAAAAAGTTTTGCATCACCTCGGGGCCGAGAGTTCCGGAACCTGTACAAAAAACTGGAACAGAGATCAACACAAACATCATTTACTCCCTTTTTATTGCTCATGAAAACCACACATTGCATGTTGTACCTCCACACAGCGAGACCTTCAGAGGTGGTGTTCCTGATTGCTGTACACATCTGAAACTATAATACCCAGGAACACGTCCTCTTGCATTGATACAAGGCTGTATTCGTCATGGCATATTATCCACAAATTCATCAACGCACTGTTGGTCCAGATTGTCCCACTCCTCAACGGAGATACGCGTAGACCCCTCAGAGTGGTTGGGGGAACACGTCGTCCATAAACAGCCCTTTTCAATCTATCCCAGGCATGTTCTATAAGGTTCATGTCTGGAAAACATGCTGGCCACTCTAGTCAAACGATGTCGTTATCCTGAAGGAAGTCATTCACAAGATGCGCACGATGGGACGCGAGTTGTCGTCCATGAAGACGAATGCCTCACCACTATGCTGCCGATGTGCTTGCACTATCGGTCGTAGGATGGCATTCACGTATCGTAAAGCCGTTACGGCGCTTTCCATGACCACCAGTGGCGTTCGTCGGCCGCACATAATGCCACCACAAATCAGCAGGGAACCTCCACCTTGCTGCACCCGCAGGACAGTATGTCTAAGGCGTTCAGCCTGACCGGGTTGCCTCCAAACGCGTCTCCGACGATTGTCTGGTTGAAAACCTGTGACACTCATCGGTTAAGATAATGTGACGCCAATCCTGAGTGGTCCATTCGGAATGTGGTGGGGCCCATCTGTACTGCGCTGCACGGTGTCGTGGTTGCAAAGATGGACCTTGCCATAGACGTCGGGAGTGATGTTGTGCATCACGCAGCCTATTGCGCACAGTTTTAGTCGTAACACGACGTCCTGTGGCTAAACGAAAAGTGTTCTTCAACATGGTGGCGTTGCTGTCAGGTTTCCTCCGAGCCATAATCCGTAGGTAGCGGTCATCCACTGCAGTATTAGCTGTTGGGCGGCCTGAGCGAGGCGTGTCATCGACAGTTCCTGTCTCTCTGTACCTCCTCCATGTCCGAACAACATCGCTTTGGTTCACTACGAGACGCCTGGACACTTCCCTTGTTGAGAGCCCTTCGTGGCACAAAGTAACACTGCGGACGCGATCTAACCGCGGTATTGACCGTCTAGGTGTGATTGAACTACAGACAACACGAGCCGTGTAACTCCTTCCTGGTGGAATGACTGGAACTGATCGGCTGTCGAACCCCCTCCCTCTAACAGGCACTGCTCATGCATGGTTGTTTACGTCTTTGGGCGGTTTGGTGACATCTCTGAACAGTCAAAGGGACCGTGTCTGTAATACAATACCCACAGTCAACGTCTACCCTCAGGAGTTCTGGGGACCAGGTAATGCAAAACTCTTTTTGATGTGTGTAAATTAAAATGTATGAAGTCGTTACGCTACAAGGTTTGTTCTATGATTCCACGAAATGACAATTAGACTGCAGTACACGGAGGATTCACACTCCGTCGAATATTGGAGGTTAAGATTCTTCGGTCTTAATTACTTTTCTATTGTCATGTGCTTAGTATGCGGTAGAGAGTTCTCACAATTTCATTGTGGTTTCACCTCTCTCATTGTATGTGTGATTCGTGATTCGTTAATAGTGTGTGTGTGTGTGTGTGTGTGTGTGTGTGTGTGTGTGTGTGTGCGTGTGTGTGTGTGTGTGTATGTGTATGTGTGTGTTTGCGTGTGTATGTTCCAAATCACGTCCTAACCGCTGGGCGGATTTCAGCCGAACTTACTATCAGGCAATGATGGCTGTGGGGGTAAGCACTATCTATGTAACACATTTCAGAAGATACCCCATCATAAACAATGAGATGTATGAAAAGCTGGCGCATTGTGCACGAGGCTAAAAGTTATTTCTTCTGTGTTAGTAATTCTGTTCTCAATAAATTTCGCAGACAATATCCGTGTATGCTGCTAAATGCACCTACAAATTTATAGCATGGTGCCACAATAGTTCAGGCAATAAGATGTCATAAACACTGAGATGCATGAAAAACTGGAACCTTTTGCAAGACGTTTTAATTTATTACTTCTTCGGTGCTAACTGTTTTCGCAAAACAGTTTACAGACAATATCCACATAAGACAATATCCATATATGCCGCTCGATGTACCTACACAAATATATCACTGTAAGACACATCGTTCGAAAGATATAGCGAGCGAGGTGGCGCAGTAGTTAATACAGTGAACTCGCATTCGGGAGGACGACGGTTCAGTCCCGCGTCCGGCCAACCTGCTTTGCGTTTTCCGTGGTTTCCCTAAACGCTCCAGGCAAATGCAGGGATGGTTCCTTTGAAAGGGCACAGCCGACTTCCTTCCCCGTCCTTCCCTAATACGATGAGACCAATGACCTCGATGTTTGGTCTCTTCCCCCGAAAAACCCCTCGAGAGATATGATGTCATGTGCTCTGAGATTCGTGAAAAAGTGGGTCATAATGCATGAAGTCTTATACATTAATCCTTCACTACTAAGGCATTCCTACAGTTGAGTCAGCTTAAGGAAATATTGACACTAGCAGCACTTTTGACAGCTTTCACCTGCGAAGCGCAAACGGCTGTAGGCGAAAACAGTAACCGTCTATAGAGCTATGAAGAGCGGTTGCCATAATGACATTTACAAAGTCGCATGGTAGACACGCGAATCAGCTGCATTCAGCGTACGGGAACTTCATCATAATTTGAGAGGTGTTTTCACAAATACATGGATATGAATTTTTTTTGTATTATGCTATTTTGGTTTTCGTTTCTAATAGAGAACTGGCAAAATGAATACCCAGGCAATGCTGAGTTTGTCAGGTAGTGTTCCATAAATATAGCGTCGTTTTGATTGTGTAGCTGAGAACAAATTAACTGATTCAGTCGAGTGTTCAAGTACATGATGAGTATGTCTCTGTAGTAAAACTGCACTACATATCTCTTACATCCGTTTCACTTACTTTCAGGTGCAGCTCACACCGATGACTTGAAATACATGCATGCAGCAGACACTCTGGATTCTGATTCGGATGGAGGTATAATCAGGGATCAGATGATAAAGATGTGGACAAACTTCGCTAAATATGAGTAAGTAACATCTTGCTAAATGTTCATATTTTTTCAGTAGGTTGCTATTACAATGTGACAGTTATTGAACTATATGAAAAGAAACGCAAATTAGTTACAAACTGCACACAATTGGTCCAACATGTAAACGTCACTAAAGATATTCATATTTAGGTTACGACGTGTTCGATATGCCTGCCATCATTGGCGATGACGCGGCACAGACGAATAGCGAAATTCTGCATGACCCGTTGAAGCGTCGGAACACAGATGCTGCGATGAAATCCTGAAAGGCTGTTTTCAGCTCATCAGTGGTTTTAAGGTTGTTGCTGTACACCTTGTCTTTAATATAGTCCCACAAAAAGGTGTCACATGTGCTCATATCCGGAGAATACAGCGGTCAACCGAGGCTCATGCCAGAATGCGATCTTCAAAGTACTCCTCCAGGACATCACTCTCCTGCGTCTTGCATGAACCACATCTTATCGAAATCGGGTTACTTTGGACAATGGGGATGAAATCATCTTCCTAAACCTTCACGTACCGTACGGTATCACTGTGCCATCAAGGAATACCGCATCGATCATTCCGTGACTGGACACTGCACGCCAGTCACCCGTTGAGGGCGATGAGACTTCGCGATCGCGAAATGCGGACTCTCAGTTCCCTAAATGCGCCGGTTTTGCTTATTGACGAACCTATCCAAATGAAAGTGGGCTTCGTCGCTAAAGCAAACCATGGATGCGCATATTAATTCCTGTCATTCCCCGCGGCCAACCATGCAGTTTGAACATCCTAAGCAAACCGTTCAGAAGTTCGACGATTTTATTTCATATGGTTCAGTAACTGTCACCCTGTATAAAGAAGATGAAATGTCAGCTGTGCTAGTTCTACAGCAACATGTTCATATGAATGCATCATCCATGGTTTAACCATACATTTCAAAGTGGAAATGATGCAAATGTAATCAGTACTTAAATAAGATTCTTACACTTCAAAATGAGCATTATCACACAACAACGTCACTGTTATTGTTTCAGCAATCCAACGCCAGAACTGACTTCCCCACTGACGGAAACGTGGAGGGAATACGACAAATCTTCTCCTTACTATCTGGAAATAACGCGACCCCTTCGTCTCAGAACTAACTTGTCCGAGCCATACATGACCTTTTGGCACAACCTGCTACCGTGATGACATTTCATGTGTCACTAATAAGCACAGTAAAACAATTTCGTACAAGTTGTCACTTGCTTAAACTGAAAATTTTAAAAGCAACCATTTTGCTGCTCTGTTACAGGTAGTAACAGATATTACTGCAGGACACAAGTAGTCAGACGGCAGAATCTGTATAATATGAAGTAAAGTATATTCACTCTATTTTGTAACGAACGAATTTACAATAATAGAACTGCATTCTTCAGAGACACAGTTGCACTAAGCCGCCAGTATGTTCGCATGTTGTACTCTAAGTTTTCTTATCTTGTACTATGAAAAAGATAATGATTCCACGCAGAATCTGTTCTGTGAATTATACCGTATAGAGAGAATTGGTCTCTGTCAGATACGCGAAATTTATATATTCTGGAATACCTTGACAATATTATTTTTCTCAACCTTTCCATTTTGTCTATTCTTCATCACACTATCCCAAAATAACAATTATACAATTATCTGAGTTACATTTATTTCGAAAGGTTAGTTCTATAGTTACTTGAAATTAAGATTTTACATGTCATTTGTCTGAAAAATCATACAAAATAAGCAGTGGTGCTGCCATGTTTTCGTGGATAATTATCGCCATTATAATCACTACATTCATGTTATTTCACAGAAAACATATCTTAAGGGTTTCAATACGAACTTTGCGTTGTTTATTTACGAAGGACATCAGTGTGCAAACAAAACACTAACTATAATAATTATTAATATTTTGTAGGAGATGAAATATGCAATTTCTGGACAGTACATTCCATTGAATGATAACAAGAAAAAATGACACTCTGGTTTCTCATTTTATTTCGAAATTTCATCCACTTTTGGTTACTTTACTGATGCTATCCTACTATGGCTGAACCACATTCACACTTCGACTGATCACTGGGGCGCATAGTAATGTTTTAGGTGCTACTTAAAAGTGTGTACTTAGAACATCTCTATGAACAGATTCTACAACACTTGATTGTAGCCTTCATTACGAAAGTGGTAGCTATAACCAACTCTTCCTTTACATACAATCTAGTCTTCTAGTTATGTGCTCCAAAACGGTGACACATAAGGTAAGAATAAGGGAAGAAAAACATACGACGTGGAATTATTTGCATACTGCGCACATTTCACTTCTGTTGGTGATGTCGCCTGGCGTTAATGTTGCACTACGACAGTGCTAGCTGATCTGCAGTGTAAAAGTGCTTTAAGATGTATCATTCATTACCTGCTACGACAGGTGGTTCCTGGCTCATGAAAGACTGCCTTTAATGGGTGAGGCACTGCAACGCTGGCAGATAATCATCACGCTAAATGCCACGTAATGTGAGAGGAATGTCTGCATGCACAGCAAGCGCTTCTGATATATACCCATCATGAACATATATCTTTAGAAGTTCCCTGCTATCCTGTTGTACGAACACATATGAACTCTTAATGAAGTAGTAGATACTGATTAAAAGTCGTTTGGGGGCAGTGGGGTTCGAGTCAGCATCACTATGTCCATAAAAGTGTCGTGCGGGTTTGAAGACATCCTAAGGTTATGGTACAGAGCGTCTACTACAGTGTACAGCTCTTAATGGTCACTTCTTTTGCATTTTCAGTCAGTCCTGAGGCTTAGATTGCACGTTATCCACTGCAGTGGGCACTCCCCACTGTTGTTGTGCACTGCATGCGTCTGCAGTCTGATGACCAACTGAAAACACCAGAGAAGTAACCATTAAAAGCTGTCCACTGCAGTGAAAATGGTGCATCATAGGGGTAACATGTATCACAGATTTTGTACATAACACTTCACACTATGAGCAGTATTTAATCATCATATTAAATTCTGAAGTCGTCATTACATAAATAAGAAACCCCTTCTTCTAGGTATCACCTAACATTATCAACAGATCCTTGGACATGACGAACTACCTCAAAAATATACTGCTCGACAGTCCCTAGCATAAGCTTAAATTATATATAACTCTACATTAACCACACTAAAAATAGACAAAGCCATCAACTAATCAAGAGAGAAAAGAGTAATTAATCATTAGTCATTAATGTAATCATTAAACTTCACGGTACAGCGTAAATTTTATTACCAGTAGCACGACGAATCATGTTTTATAGGACAATTTCGTGGCCTGCAAATTGCAGGACAGTCAGAGTGGGCACCAAGTCAACACAGCTAGCAGGAATTTTCATATCATATTACAAATGATACTGACAGGTTTCAGATGAATTATATAATGGTATGACAGAGATTTAGGAACCAGGTTTTAAATTGTAAAATATTTTCATGGGCAGCTGTGGACTCTGACCACAATCCATTGGTTATGAACTGTAGATTAAATCTAGCAGTGTGTAAGCTTAGGGACTGATGACCTTAGCAGTTAAGTTCCATAAGATTTCACACACATTTGAACTTTTTTTTGATTTGCGTCGGTACGCCGCGTTGGCTCGGAGCCGTGTGTCGCGAGTAGGCTCCTGTCATCGGGACCCAAGGCTCTGCGGCGAGACCCAGCCAGGTACGTTCTTCGTGTTTTCTCTCCTTTGTGGGTTGCGGGCCAGAGCTGTGAATCACGGTGTCGGAAGGTGGATGTAGGCGATGGATGGAAGAGCTCCCATGTCTTGTTCCCGCACTGTCTCACCAACTGTCTCCTTCCCATCTCGCCCATCTCCCAGCTCGAGGACCCCTTGAACATTCTACTTCTCTCGACATTGCCACTGGCGGACTAAATTTGCAGTGCCGCCCAATGACTGATCACCATTTAATGACCTCGTCCCTCTGTGAAGAGTTCTTATTGCCTATCTTGCGTCGACTGGTATGTAACTCGGGAATCTTTCCCTCTATTCATCTGCATCGGTGGCACATTCTTTCGATGTTTTTCTGCACTCTTAAGTTGCTGCGAAGCCAGCCACAAAATAGTTCTTTGCAACAGCTCTCTCTGCATCTATGCACTTGCTTGCTGTTGTCATTTACAAGGAACATTGTTCTTGTCAAGAAAATGTCTTTTTAGCAGGCTGGGTTCTTTCAGACGCCTCTCTGTGCAATTTGTTCAAGTTTTGTTTGCGTTCCTCCTCGTGCCTGTGGGTTGCTGAAACTGTTCAGACGTTGATAGTCCTATGATAGGTCAAACGGCTGCTTCTAAGGCACAAGAATTCACATGCCTTCGCGTGTATATTCTGTGTATTCTTGACGTTAAGTCCTAATGGCTGCAGGGGTCCATCAGTGTTCAGCATGCTTCTCATTGTCCGCCAGACTCTCTGCAACATGTCCATTCTCAAGCGAATCGAAGGCGTTTGCCTGGCTACCGCGTTTGTGGTTGCAGAATGATTCCAGTGTCCTCCGATTCTCGGGCGCTGGCGCTGTGAGTCGGCGAAAGTGGCCGTCGGTGGAGGTATCTGAGCTTGTACCTAGTGACAGAGTCCCAAGGAAACGTAGTCACCGCCAGAAGGAACAACGATTGAGAAATGGTAGCATAGACACACCCAGAAACTTCACATACACCACTGCTTCAGCTTTTCTTGCTTATGTCTGAATGCAGTGCCGCTCAAACCAGTCAGCAATCATAGCCGAAAATTCCAGCATTGTCTTTCTGCCATGCCAACAGTGCGATAAATGATTTAGTCGCAACTCTTCTCGAAAGTTGGTGACCAGTTGTAATCTGTGAGAAGAGACTAGAGTCTCGTTGTGTATCAAGTGATAGTAATAAATGCTCATGACAATCATGTGGACATGGATGGTTACGAAGTTAAGAATTTCTCGTCTTGTTCAAGTTGTAATAAAATGTTCTAATATTTTACGTGTCGTAGTATGATATCGGCCCATCAAGAAGTAAAGCAAGGAACCTGCCATTGAACCGACAAGTGATATTTTATCCGATACAATGACATGAAAAATCAAAGATACAGTCTTCCTTACGAACAATCAAATTGTGGGATTATTCATTGGTGCAAGGAGATCTCATAGTAACATTCACTTCGGAATTCAATCGATAAGCCTTATAATGAGGCTATTAGAAGGTTTATATCTATGTGTAATGACCTATTTCTTGGGAATCTCATGTGCCTGTCTATTACGCGACTCCTTACAGAAAGAGTGATAACGCAGCAGGCATTTGAGAGCCACTTCACTACATTTGTCGTTATAATACCGGATATGATAACGGCAAAACACATTTATCGGACTAAATAACTGTTTATCACGTGATGACAAGTTAAAAATTGATCTGGCCATTGTATTCTAATCAGTACGTTACCGTGGGATATTACATAGTGACCACTCGCAGTTAATCTTAGTTTACAAAGATAAAACGGCAATATTTAATTTCGTGATATAATTACCTTCTCTAATTGATATAGTGACTCATACATAATTACGAAGTCTGAATGCCGATGGGTACCTCAGATTTTTTTAAGGTGGTGTGACGTTACGCAGTCAATCAGCCCGATCGTGTAGGCTGGGATGTCAGTAGGGACGGGGTCTGGTACGGTTCGTGCTGACAAGAAGCGATGACAGGTAATTTGGAAAGCCAGAAAGTACAGTGCACAAATTTGGAAATTTGTTCAGATATTATATTTCTTTTTTTTCTTTTTTTTTTGTTTGTGGTTTTAGGGCGCAAAACTTCTATGGTCATTAGCGCCCAGCCCGTGACTTAAGACAAGAAGAAACCGAAATTGAAAACCAGCAGCAATGGGAACAAACTCATAAAATTGGAGAAACTAAAAGTAGAAAGAATGCTTAAAAATCCACAACAGACAGGGGGTGGTTGTCCCCAAAAAAAAAACTTCAAATGACTGACGTCATTTCACTGTCACTAATAAACTGGAGAACGCGGTCGGCTGAGCGCGTGTCATCTGCTAAAATCGACGATAGACCAGGCGATAGCTGTAGACGGGAGCGTAACGGATTAAAATAGGGGCATTCAATTAAAAGGTGTCTGACCGTCCACGGCTGAGAGCAGTGGGGACAGAGTGGAGGAGGATCACCGCTTAAAAGATGTCTATGGCTAAAAAGACGGTGCCCTATCCGGAGTCTAGCTAAAATTACCTCCTCCCGCCGACGCGTTCGGGAGGAAGAGGTCCAAGCGCAAGGAAGGGCTTTCACTTCCCGCAATTTATTACGGGGAAGTGTTGACCAATGCGCATGCCATAAATGAGCAACTTGGCGACAGAAACCGCTCCGTAGATCGGTGAAGGGAAGCGACTGAATAGCTGGCCGAGGAAGAGAGACTGCAGCCTTGGCCGCCATATCGGCCGCCTCATTCCCACAGATACCAGCGTGTCCCGGGAGCCAGAGGAACGCCACCGAGACGCCCCCCAGGTGGAGCAAGCGCAGACAGTCCTGAATCCGGTGGACCAGAGGGTGCACAGGGTAAAGAGCTTGAAGACTGAGGAGAGAGCTGAGAGAATCGGAGCAGATAACGTACTGTATCCGCTGATGGCGGCGGATGTAGTGGACAGCCTGGAGAACAGCGTAAAGCTCCGCGGTATAAACCGAACACTGGTCGGGAAGTCGAAAGCGATTTGGGGTGTCGCCAACAATATAGGCACTCCCTACACCTAATGATGTTTTCGAGCCGTCGGTGTAAATAAATGTGGCGTCCGTCATTTGTGCACATAGAGCAGCAAATGCCCGACGATAAACAAGTGGAGGGGTACCATCCTTGGGAAATTGACAAAGGTCACGGAGCAGGCAGATCCGGGGACGGAGCCAAGGCGGTGCTGTACCCCAAGTTGTCAAGAAGGTTTTCGGAAAGCGGCAGGAAAGAGAATGGAGCAATTGACGGAAGCGGACTCCCGGGGGTAGTAGGGAGGAGGAGCGGCCTGCATACCCTACATCAAAGGAGGCGTCGAAAAAAAGGTCATGAGCTGGATTAGCAGGCATGGAAGACAGATGGATAGCATAACGACTCAGGAGGACTGCTCGCCGATTGGACAGCGGAGGTTCAGCAGTCTCAGCATAAAGGCTTTCCACAGGGCTAGTGTAAAAAGCTCCAGACACTAAACGTAATCCACGGTGGTGGATAGAGTCGAGACGCCGAAGAATAGACGGCCGAGCAGAGGAGTAGACTATGCTTCCGTAATCCAATTTTGAGCGCACTAAGGCGCGATAGAGGCGGAGAAGGACCACTCGGTCCGCTCCCCAGGAGGTACCATTCAGGACACGGAGGGTGTTAAGCGATCGCAGACAGCGAGCCGAAAGATAGGAAACGTGGGAGGACCAGCACAGTTTTCTGTCAAACATAAGACCCAAGAATTTAGCGACGTCTGAAAACGGAAGGTTGACAGGACCTAGATGTAAGGAGGGCGGAAGAAACTCCTTTCGTCGCCAAAAATTGACACAAACGGTCTTACTGGGTGAGAAACAGAAGCCGGTTTCGATGCTCCACGAGTGGAGGCGATCAAGACATCCTTGACGACGTCGTTCAAGAAGGCTGGTCCGTTGACAGCTGTAGTAGATCGCAAAATCGTCCACAAAGAGGGAGCCCGAGACATCAGGAAGGAGACAATCCATAATTGGATTTATGGCGATGGCAAACAGTACAACACTCAGCACGGATCCCTGGGGTACCCCGTTTTCTTGGGAGAAAGTACGGGAGAGAGTAGTGTTCACCCGCACCCTAAAAGTGCGCTCTGCCATAAATTCGCGAAGAAAAAGGGGCAGCCGGCCTCGAAAGCCCCAAGAGAACAGTGTGCGAAGGATGCCTGTCCTCCAACAGGTATCGTATGCTCTCTCCAGATCAAAAAATATTGCTACCGTTTGGCGCCTCCGGAGAAAATTGTTCATGATATAAGTGGAGAGAGCAACAAGATGGTCAACTGCAGAACGATGCTTCCGAAATCCGCATTGGGCTGGTGTTAAAAGACTGCGGGATTCCAGCCACCAAGCTAAACGGTAATTCATCATACGCTCCAAAACCTTACAGACACTACTCGTGAGAGAAATGGGGCGATAGCTAGAGGGGAGATGTTTGTCCTTTCCAGGTTTCGGAACGGGAACGACAATAGCTTCCCGCCACCGTTTGGGAAAGGTACTGTCGGTCCAAATTCGATTATAAAGGCGAAGGAGGTAACGCAGACTAGGGGTTGATAAATGCAGCAACATTTGGACATGGATACCATCCGGTCCTGGGGCGGAGGAGCGAGAAGATGAGAGGGCATGTTGGAGTTCATGCATGGAGAAAACAGTATTGTAGCTTTCGTGATTTTGAGAGGAGAAAGCAAGAGGTCGCACTTCCGCTGCACGTTTCTTCGGGAGAAACGCTGGCGGGTAATTTGAAGAGCTCGAAATCTCAGCAAAGTGCTGACCCAACGAGTTAGAAATTGCGACGGTGTCCACTAAGGTATCATGCGCGACAGTGAGCCCATAGAAACTAGGCGCACCTGAGAACCGTCGAAACCGACTCCAAACTTCCGAGGAGGGAGTGAAGGTGTTAAATGAGCTAATAAAGAATTTCCAGCTTGCCTTCTTGCTATCGCGGATGACGCGACGGCATCGCGCACGGAGCTGCTTATAGCGGATACAGTTGGCCAAAGTAGGATGGTGACGGAAAATGCGAAGAGCACGTCGCCGCTCACGTATTGCGTCACGGCATGCCTCGTTCCACCAAGGAACTGGGGGGCGCCGGGGCAATTCGGAGGTGCGTGGTATTGAACGTTCCGCAGCTGTAAGGATAACGTCGGTAATGTGTGTGACCTCATCGTCGACGCTGGGAAAGCGACGGTCATCGAATGTCGCTAGAGACGAAAAAAGTGTCCAATCGGCTTGGGCAAACTTCCAGCGTCGCGGGCGCATATATGGCAGTTGAGGCTGCAGTCTGAGGACACATGGAAAGTGGTCACTCGAGTGTGTATCATCAAGGGCGAACCATTCGAAGCGCCGAGCTAGCGGAACAGTACCGACCGCAAGGTCCAAATGAGATAAAGTTGTCGTGGAGGCAGACAAAAATGTGGGGACCCCAGTGTTGAGGCAAACTAGATCCGCTTGGTGGAAGACGTCTAGCAAAATGGAGCCACGTGGACAAGGATGTGGAGATCCCCAAAGCGGGTGGTGGGCATTGAAGTCCCCAACCAGCAAATAGGGGGGTGGAAGCTGACCAAGATGATGAAGGAGATCAGCTCGTGCCATTGGTGTGGACGATGTATACAGTACAAAGAGAGAACGTGTATCCGGAAAGTGAAAGATGGACGGCGACAGCTTGGAAGGAAGTGTTTAAGGGGATTGGGTGATAATGGAGAGTATCATGGAGAAGAATCATGAGTCCTCCATGGGCTGGAGAGCCTTCAACAGAGGGGAGATCATATCGGACGGACTGAAAATGAGGGAGAACAAAGCGGTCATGGGGACGCAGAAGATGACCGGCGAGTAGGATCGTAAGAGGATCGACAATTCATCCCTATTGGCTCGAATGCCGCGGATATTCCAGTGGATAATGGACATGGGGTGAACAGAAAATGGAGGAATGTGACCAAAGTTGCTGTCAAGTCAAAGACTGCTCGGAGCTAGCGACTGAAAGCATGGAATGGCAGTCAGCCGAAGGCAGAAGATCCTGATCCATAGGTTGGTCAGGAGCAGCTCCTGCCACCAGCGATCGGCCGGTTGACCGGCCACCAGCAGTGCGCCTCGACGACACAGAAGACGGCCGAGGGCGATTTCCGCCAGGTGGTGCTGTAGATGGGACACGCCTTGGCGGAGAAGGAGAGGAACTGGGTTTCTTTGTAGCCTTCTTGGAAGAATGATGTTTAGATGAAGGAGGAACCGATGGTTGGGAAGTTGCGGTACGTAAAAACTCTTCACGAGTTGGCGTCCGACTTTTGGGCACGAGATTTAGCAGAACCCGACGAAGGGTGAGCCATAGAGTGGGCAGCCGAAAGTGGTGAGGTTGAACGAGCGATCTTTGCGCTGGCCGATCTGACGACCGTGGCACTAAAGGTGAGGTCGCAAGTCTGCGTGGCCGCCTCCTTTGTTGGCCGAGGAGAAGCAAGGACAGTGCTGTATTTTCCTGTCTGAGGCACGGTGGGCTTGCGACTGGCGAATAATTTTCGAGCAGCAAAGGTCGACACCTTTTCCTTCACTCTTATTTCCTGGATGAGCTTTTCGTCCTTAAAAACGGGGCAATCTCGAGAGGAAGCAGGGTGGTCACCCATACAGTTGATGCAGCGAGGGGATGGAGGTGGACAAGCACCCTCATGGGCCTCCTTGCCACACGTAACACATTTGGCCGGATTGGAACAAGACTGGCTGGTGTGATTGAACCGCTGACATCGATAGCAACGCGTAGGGTTTGGGACGTAAGGGCGAACGGAAATTATCTCATAGCCTGCTTTGATTTTCGATGGGAGTTGAACTTTGTCAAACGTCAAGAAGACAGTGCGCGTTGGAATGAGGTTCGTGTCAACCCGTTTCATAACTCTATGAACTGCCGTGACGCCCTGGTCAGACAGATAGCGCTGAATTTCTTCGTCAGACAATCCATCGAGGGAGCGTGTATAAACGACTCCACGCGAGGAATTTAAGGTACGGTGCGGTTCCACCCGGACAGGGAAGGTGTGGAGCAGAGAAGTACGCAGCAATTTTTGTGCCTGGAGGGCACTGTGTGTTTCTAACAAGAGGGTGCCATTCCGTAATCTGGAACAAGACTTTACAGGACCTGCAATTGCGTCGACAACTTTCTGAATAATGAAAGGGTTGACCGTGGAGAAGTCGTGACCTTCATCAGACCGAGAAACAACAAGGAACTGTGGCAACGATGGAAGAATCGTCTGTGGCTGAGACTCAGTATACTTACGTTTGTGAGCAGACATAGTGGAAGGTGAGGAAACCATTGCGGAAGAATCCCCCATGATTACTGGCGTCTCCGATGGCGCGCTCCTCCCTTGTGGGGGTCCTCTCTGAGGGCACTCCCGCCTTAGGTGATTGTTCACACCTCAGGTCACACCTCCCGACAAACGGACAGAGGGACCAATCGGCACTTTCGGAAGGTATCAGCTCGGGTAATCACCCCTCCCTGGGCCTGGCCGTTACCAGGGGGTACGTACGTGTCCTACCTGTCTACCCGGGGCGGGGAATTACGCGTTACCCCGTCACCGGCTACGCACAAAAGGCGTGGGTCGGCCTTCAGACACGCACAGGGAGGAAGAAAGATCAAGGCAAAGGAAAGAAGAGAGGTCTCAAACGCCGCAGCGGAGAAAAGGGAAAGAGAAGAGGTAAGGAAAAGAGAAGGACAAAGGAAGGAAGAAGACATAAAAGCAAGGAAGGCGAAGAAAGCAGTACATTTACGAGCGTCCGTCTCCGGACGTAGGCACAAACCATACTCCCAGATGGGGAGAAAGGGAAGGAAAGAGCCAGAGGTGAGGGGAGGAGGGTCTAAGATAGGGATGGGGAAGGATGCGGAAAGGGAAGGTATGCAGCCCGGAAAGGAAGGAAGGCCACATTAGCTCGGGGTCCCGTGCTCGCTACGCACGTATCCACAAAAGAGTTGTGGACCCCCTGGGGGCAAATATTATATTTCTGTCAGCTGTTTGTGAATGGTATGATGGAAGGTCTTGAGATCGCAATGAAAGCTAGATTAATTAATAATATACACTATCCATCCCATTCAACCGATTTTCTAGGACATTCATCCGGGTTAGTTTGTAGAAACGGCGCGTCGTTTCGTGGGAATCACTGCAGGAGACCTGAGAACTCTATTAATTCTGCTCGACTGGAAAGTAATGGAGTTAGTTACAAATGGTTCAAATGGGTCTGAGCACTATGACACTTAACATCTGAGGTCATCAGTCCCCTAGAACTTAGAACTACTTCAACATAACTAACCTAAGGACGTCACAAACATCCATGCCCGAGGCAGGATTCGAACCTGCGAACGTAGTGGGCGCGCGGTCCCAGAATAAAGCGCCTAGAACCGCGCGGCCACACGAGCAGGCTAAGGTTAGTTACACTACCAACTGTAGAACATAGCATAATGTAAATAATAAAAAAAATGTTACTTTGTAACTGCTTGTCGTGAGACCAAGAACAACGATGAAAAACCATAAAAACACTGATAAACAGTTTCTAAAGAAAACAGCCTGTCGATCGGTGTACTCATTTCTCGGTATTTAGGTGAGTTATATCTCCTTTACCTGACATTTTCATATTCTGCTGTGTAACTCTTCTCAATAATCAGAAGTGCGATAAGAATAGAACTCTGCGTGAGTTTCATCAAAATACTGTATAATGCTGCATCAAAATATAGAGAGCCTTTGCTGTAGTCAGTCCTTCAGTACACACTTAGAGGTAACTGCGCGGCCTCTCGACTTTAACTCATCGTCATTTAGTACAACAACATTCAGTGTTTATTTTTTGTTGTTGTAATCTTGAGTCCAAAGAATGGTTATTCGAGGCATATCTCCCCCCCCCCCCCCCTCCGCCCCGCCGGGCCGCAGTTCACTCCATTATCAAACTGACGAGTACTAGATGTCTATTCTTTCTTTTACTCAAATTGTTCCATACATTTCTGCCCCCCTCCCCCTTTCAGTTTGCTTCAGCACCTTCTATTCAGTTACTTTATCTACCCATCTCATCTTCAGCATTCCTCCTTAGCTCCATATTTCAAAAGGTTTATTCTCTTCTTATCTGAGTTCCTTATCGTTCACACCACTATAAGACTACACCAAAGAAAAATACTGTCAGAAAACACTTAGTAACAATTACATTTATATTAGACGTTAACAAACTCTTCCGTTCTGTTGTTCCTATTATTTCATTTCACATAATCTCTGATTCGATCGTCATCAGTTATTTTGATGCTCGAATAGCAAGGCTTATTTACTACTTCTCGCGTCTCACTAATCTAATTCCCTGAGTATCCCCTGATTTAGTTCGACTACCTTCCATTATCCTTGTTTCAGTTTGTTGATGTTCACCTTATTACCCAACTAAGATGCCCAAATTCCAAAACCACTCAAAACTCAATAATGACACGGAACTACCAGAATCCAAGAGAGGGCAGACGGGCTCACCCCCTACTCGAGAACAAACATAAGGCAAAGGGGATGATGCAGGTGCGACTACGCAAGTACACCAAGGCCTAAAAGTTGGAACCGGGGTTCGCGTACCAACCCGGCGTCATCTACTAGCTCTAAGAGCACGAGGTTGATCACAAGAGCGTACCAAATGAGCTGAACTACCGCATCTGAAACAACGCCTTTGTTCCCTTCTTCTAACTCTCACGGATGTGGGTAATCGGGAATCGGCCCCTATGTCGCGTCCTACAACCTACCGATGCCCGTGGCTCTCAAGGGGTAATGAGGATGCTGCTACAACCACATCACGGAGTTCTCCCCAGGTCTCAGGCTGCTTACGGAAAACAAAATGCGACTTATCCGCCGCATGCATTCTCTTGAGAATGATAGAAACTAATTCGCGTTCAGACAATTCAACAAGCAAGGCCAAGGAGGCTGTGTGGACTCTATCGACATACTGATGTAACTGCTCGTCACCCCGCTGTATTTCCCAATTGTGGCGGCACTCAAGTTGTTTTTGAACCCCGGTGGTTAATCCCCCCTTAATTGTTGCAAGGTAAACTCTTCGGCCATGGCCCGTGAGAGGATGTTCTGCAACTCGCCTCTGGCTAGCGGGTATAGCAAAGACAGGATTACGTGGCGACGAACCAACAACCACAATAGCTTTTCTACTTGATCAATCCGCTCTTCAATCAATTCGGTCAGACCCTGAAAGAAATAAGCCAGGGGGTTAGGGAACTTAGCAAAGACGGTATCTAATTTAACAGCCGCTAGAAGAACGCCACCCCTGGTCTGGCCTCCATGTTCCCCTTAATAGCGCGAGCCACTATCTTCGAACTTCCTCACACCCAACTGCAAGCATGTAAGCTTAAACTGTAACTCGCTCACCAGAGTTCCCAACTCAGCGGCCGATTTTTTCCGATGCTCTCCCAACTCTTACGTACTCAAATCAGCCACCCGATTAGTTAAATGCGCCAACTGTGCCCGCGCCCGACCCAACTGACAGTCACTAGCTTGGATTCCTTCTAGAAGACCAGTAGTATCCTCGAGACCTTTGAGGACCTCACCAGGAAACCAGATGGCCGCACCTGTCTCGCCGATCGCTACCGAGGTGACGTCAACCTGCTGCAGCACGGCAGCGCGCAAACGGGCTACCATTTCTGGAACACTGCCCTCCGTCGGTTGACGCCTCATTGCCAACTCTAAACGAGATCTCTTCTCAGCAGACCGATTCCCCGACACTGTCTGACTGCCGTTATCTTAACACCTGAAACAATACAAACCAAAGAATACAATGCCACAAACACAATAGAAACAAGAGTGAAACTGACCGCAACTAAGGGTTGGTAGGCACGAGCGTAACGACGCTCTGCTACCAGTGAAACGCCTGCTAAATCCGCTGGGCAGAACAGGTAATAGGATTGTGGAGAGGGCCAAGGGTTGAGGTCAGTTTCTGCTTCTACTTTCCATTTCTTGTAACTTAATAACCTTTACAACCAAATGTAACTCTTTCACGGCTGAAGGCTTCCAACAAGAAATCATAAAGAGATAAAAAATCCAATTAAGATTCCAATAAAATAATTCAAAAAACAACATACGCAAGGTGCAATACAAGCGGCTTATGGCCACAATCAAATTCTAAAATTTTAGAATATATTACCATAGAACGTTAAAGACAAAAGGCCAACAAGAAATCTTAAAAAAATCAAAATTCAATTAAGACAGCAATAAAATAATTAAAAACCCAAAAAAGCAACATATGCAAGGTACAACACAAATGGCTGAGAGCCACAATTAAATTTCAAAACTTCAGACTATATTACCATAGACGCTTAAAGGCAGAAGGCCAGCCTGTTTAACAACAACAAAATCTTAAAATCCAATTAAGATAGCAATAAAATAATTTCAAGACGCAACATATGCAAGGTGCAATAACAATGGCTGTGGGCCACCATTAAACTTCAAATTTTAATATATATTACCATAATCCTTAAAGGCAGAAGGCCGCAGTGTTTAAGCTTGAAAGATAAATTTAAAAATTAATCTTGTAAAATTTTAAGAAAACAAAACAAATAACCATAAGCCTAAAATTTAAAATAGCTGACAACAGATAATTAAACACCGGTGGCACTCAGGAAGCCTCCAGGGAGGTCGGTCTACCTCCGTTCACTTAGGCGAGACAAGTGGTGAGCCCGAGTATGCTTGATCCATTGGAACCCAACCAGGGGATACCCGTGGACCGACTGACACAACGACTTGCTTCCCGTCAATCAGTACATGAGAACTCAAACCGGCAATGTTAAAATGTGAAAATCCCCAATGGAGTATGTATTAGCTGTCAAAATTACACACCATATTCGACAGCGACAACAGGTGAGGGAAGGACGCTGCCTGAAATTATGTTAGTGGCCAGGGCAGGTAACCGGAACACTAACGGCCGCAAGGCAGAAAATTCCGCTGGTACACTTGAATTTGAAATATGGTAAAAGTTAACTTCTATCGAAAGAACACTGCCTGAATTTATATCAGTGTCCAGGGCAGGTAACCAGAACACTAACGGCCACAAGACAGAAAATTCCACTGGTGCACTCAAATAGTAGTCAACCAAAATAGTTAATTGCACCGCATGGCGTCTAAATCTCAGCAGTAGAACCACTCGGCGTTGCTCAAAACTTCCCCAACAGCAAACCATCGAAGTGAACCACCACAACATGAATAGACGTGGCTTGGGTAGTTGAAACCACTACTCAACTTTGACGTCCTGGGTCGGTGAACCACGAAGCTCGTAGCGATCGGACAGCTCCACACACGCTCCGACACTGCGCAGGGGCTGCCAGCGGCCCCAGCCGACTACACCGCGCGGAGATAACTTCCCTCGTCCACAACAACCGACCGACTCCCTCCAGACGCCCTTGTCGGAAACTATATGCACCAAACCAAAGATGGTACAGCAGCCGACTACACCGCGCGGAGATAACTTCCCTCGTCCACAACAACCGACCGACTCCCTCCAGACGCCCTTGTCGGAAACTATATGCACCAAACCAAAGATGGTACACCGTGCAAATATCGATACACATCACTGCTGTCACAGTAGAAGGAAGAAGAACCGGAACGTACCCGTGACAGGGGCAAGAAACCGAACACAGGTAGACAGCGAAGTTCACGAAAACGCACTGTTGGGGGAGAGCACGGCTCACGTACATTTACCTTTCTTCGGTCTATCTTCTAATATAAATCGTCAGGTCAGTTTATGGTCTCGCATGTACCTAGATTTTCTAGAAACCATTCTGATCTTCCCTGAGGTCGACGCCTACGTCTTTCCATTTTTTCTGTAAATAATTCGTTTCAGTATTTTGCAAGAATGACTTCAGAGTACTAATAATTCGGTAATATTCACACCTGCCAGCCTCTGCCATCTTCGGAATTGGAACTATTACATTCTTCCTGAAGTCCGAGAATATTTCGCCCATTTCATCTAAGTTGCACTCTAGGTATATTAGTTTTGTAAGGGATGGATCTCACTTATACTAAGGGAATGTCGCCTACACCAGGACCTTGTTCTAACTTACGAGGTACATTCAAGTTCTAAGGCCTCCGATTTTTTTTCTCCGGACTGGAAAGAGATATAAACATGCGCATTGTTTTAAAATGAGGCCGCGTTCATTGTCAATACGTCCCAGAGATGGCAGCACTGTACGGCAGATGGAATTTTACCGCCAGCGGCGAGAATGAGAACTGTTTTAAATACTTAAAATGGCGACGCTTTCCTTACTTGAACAGCGTGCCGTCATTCGTTTTCTGAATTTGCGTGGTGTGAAGCCAACTGAAATTCATCGACAGTTGAGGGAGTCATGTGGTGATGGAGTTATGGATGTGTCGAAAGTGCGTTCGTGGGTGCGACAGTTTAATGAAGGCAGAACATCGTGTGACAACAAACCGAAACAACCTCGGGCTCGCACAAGCCGGTCTGACGACATGATCGAGAAAGTGGAGAGAATTGTTTTGGGGGATCGCCGAATGACTGTTGAACAGATCTGCTCCAGAGTTGGCATTTCTGTGGGTTCTGTGCACACAATCCTGCATGACGACCTGAAAATGCGAAAAGTGTCATCCAGGTGGGTGCCTCGAATGCTGACGGACGACCACATGGCTACCCGTGTGGCATGTTGCCAAGCAATGTTGACGCGCAACGACAGCATGAATGGGACTTTCTTTTCGTTGGTTGTGACAATGGATGAGGTGTGGATGCCATTTTTCAATCCAGAAACAAACCGCCAGTCAGCTCAATGGAAGCACACAGATTCACCGCCACCAAAAAAATTTCGGGTAACCGCCATTGTTGAAAAAATGATGTTGTCCATGTTCTGGGACAGCGAGGGCGTAATCCTTACCCATTGCGTTCCAAAGGGCACTACGCTAACAGGTGCATCCTACGAAAATGTTTTGAAGAACAAATTCCTTCCTGCACTGCAACAAAAACGTCCGGGAAGGGCTGCGCGTGTGCTGTTTCATCAAGACAACGCACCCGCACATCGAGCTAACGTTACGCAACAGTTTCTTCGTGATAACGACTTTGAAGTGATTCCTCGTGCTCCCTCCTCACCTGACCTGGCTTCTAGTGACTTTTGGCTATTTCCAACAATGAAAGACACTCTCCGTGGCCGCACATTCACCAGCCGTGCTGCTATTGCCTCAGTGATTTTCCAGTGGTCAAAACAGACTCCTAAAGAAGCCTTCGCCGCTGCCATGGAATCATGGCGTCAGCGTTGTGAAAAATGTGTACGTCTGCAGGGCGATTACGTCGAGAAGTAACGCCAGTTTCATCGATTTCGTGTGAGTAGTTAATTAGAAAAAAAATCTTAGGCCTTAGAACTTGAATGCACCTCGTAGATTCTTCACTGCTATGTCAATGGTGGTGGTGGTTAGTGTTTAACGTCCCGTCGACAACGAGGTCATTAGAGACGGAGCGCAAGCTCGGGTTAGGGAAGGATTGGGAAGGAAATCGGCCGTGCCCTCTCAAAGGAACCATCCCGGCATTTGCCTGAAACGATTTAGGGAAATCACGGAAAACCTAAATCAGGATGGCCGGAGACGGGATTGAACCGTCGTCCTCCCGAAGGCGAGTCCAGTGTGCTAACCACTGCGCCACCTCGCTCGGTCTGCTATGTCAAATTCTTTTCACAGTACAATACTTCCCAACTCATATTTATCTACTTCCACCTCCTTTTCTATGGAATTACCTTCAAACTCATTTCTTTTCTGTAGTCCTTTTATACAGTCCCGGATTCGAAACCCAACGTTGCTTAAATGTTGATTAATAGGCGGCCAAAGACTTCAGCCATAAGAAGTCACCCTCATTCTGCCAACGGCCTTGTCAAAGGGAGCGGAGATGCGGACAGACGGTTCAGGGCACTGTCTTGTCTTTGGGGTGGGAAACTGTCCCTAAAGGCGGAAGAATCAGCAATGATCAAGTGCATGAGGATGCAGAACGTAATGTAGACCACTCCATTAAAGACACATAACGTGTATCCACAGGAAATGTGGCCTGAAACTGAAAAAGTATCTTCATGGTCTCTCTATTGGCAAAGGAATCCGGTATAGTCCCCCATTCAGATCTCGGTGAGAGTCTGCCAACGGGGAGGTGACCATGAGAAGAAGACTGAATAATAAACGAGAGAATATCATTCGGGGGCGTGGAAGGTCAGAAGCTTGAATGTGGTAGGAAAACTAGAAAATCTGAAAAGGGAAACGCAAAGGCTCAATCTAGATACAGTAGGGGTCAGTGAAGTGAAATGGAAAGAAGTCAAGAATTTCTAATCAGATCAGTAAAGGGTGTTATGAACAGCAGTAGAAAATGGTTTAACGGGAGTAGAATTAAGTGCTTTATCTGAAAACTACCTTGAGCAGTTAAACAGAGAACCGACTCGTGGCGATAACATATTAGACCTTCTGGTGACAAACAAACCCGAACTATTTGAAACACTTACCGCAGAACAGGGAATCAGCGATCATAAAGCGGTTACTGCATCGATGATTTCAGCCGTAAATAGAAATATTAAAAAAGTTAGGAAGATTTTTCTGTTTAGCAAAAGTGACAAAAGGCAGATTTCAGAGTACCTGATGGCTCAACACAAAAGTTTGGTCTCAAGTACAGATAGTGTTGAGGATCAGTGGACAAAGTTCAAAACCATCGTACAATATGTGTTAGATGAGTATGTGCCAAGCAAGATCGTAAGAGATGGAAAAGAGCCACCGTGGTACAACAACCGAGTTAGAAAACTGCTGCGGAAGCAAAGGGAACTTCACAGCTAACATAAACATAGCCAAAGCCTAGCAGACAAACAAAAATTAGGCGAAGCGAAATGTAGTGTGAGGAGGGCTATGCGACAGGCGTTCAATGAATTCGAAAGTAAAGTTCTGTGTTCTGACTTGGCAGAAAATCCTAACAAATTTTGGTCTTATGTCAAAGCGGTAGGTGGATCAAAACAAGATGTCCAGACACTCTGTGACCAAAATGGTACTGAAACGGAGGATGACAGACTAAAGGCCGAAATACTAAATGTCTTTTTCCAAAGCTCTTTCACAGAGGAAGACTGCACTGTAGTTCCTTCTCTAGATTGTCGCACAGATGACAAAATGGTAGATATCGAAATAGACGACAGAGGGATAGAGACACAATTAAAATTGCTCAAAAGAGGAAAGGTTGCTGGACCTGATGGGATACCAGTTCGATTTTACACAGAGTACGCGAAGGAACTTGCCCCCCTTTTTGCAGCGGTATACCGTAGGTCTCTAGAAGAGCGTAGCGTTCCAAAGGATTGGAAAAGGGCACAGGTCATCCCCGTTTTCAAGAAGGGACGTTGAACAGATGTGCAGAACTATAGACCTATGTCTCTAACGTCTATCAGTTGTAGAATTTTGGAACACGAATTATGTTCGAGTATAACGACTTTTCTGGAGACTACTCAGTAGGAATCCGCATGAGTTTCGAAAAAGACGATCGTGTGAAACCCAGCTCGCGCTGTTCGTCCACGAGACTCAGAGAGCCATAGACACGGGTTCCCATGTAGATGCCGTGTTTCTTGACTTCCGCAAGGCGTTCGATACAGTTCCCCACAGTCGTTTAATGAACAAAGTAAGAGCATATGGATTGTCGGACCAATTGTGTGATTGGATTGAAGAGTTCCTAGATAACAGAACGCAACATGTCATTCTCAATGGAGAGAAGTCTTCCGAAGTAAGAGTGATTTCGGGTGGCCCGCAGGGGAGTGTCGTGGGACCGTTGCTGTTCGCAATATACATAAATGACCTGGTGGATGACATCGGAAGTTCACTTAGGCTTTTTGCGGATGATGCGGTGGTACATCGAGAGGTTGTAACAATGGAAAATTGTACTGAAATGCAGGAGCATCTGCAGCGAATGGACGCATGGCGCAGGGAATGGCAATTGAATCTCAATGTAGACAAGTGTAATGTGCTGCGAATACATAGAAAGATAGATCCCTTATCATTTTGCTACAATATAGCAGGTCAGCAACTGGAAGTAGTTAATTCCATAAATTATCTGGGAGCACGCATTATGAGTGATTTAAAATGGAATGATCATATAAAGTTGATCGTCGGTAAAGCAGATGCCAGACTGAGATTCATTGGAAGAATCGTAAGGAAATGCAATCCGAAAACAAAGGAAGTAGGTTACAGTACGCTTGTTCCCCCACTGCCCGAATACTGCTCAGCAGTGTGGGATCCTTATCAGATAGGGTTGATAGAAGAGATAGAGGAAATCTCCTTACCAGATAGGGTTGATAGAAGAGATAGAGGAAATCTAACGGAGAGCAGAGCTCTTCGTTACAGGATCATTTAGTAATCGCGAAAGCGTTACGGAGATGATAGATAAACTCCAGTGGAAAACTCTGCAAGAGAGACGCTCAGTAGCTCGGTACGGGCTTTTGTTGAAGTTTCGAGAACATACCTTCACCGAGGAGTCAAGCAGTATATTGCTCCCTCCTACGTATACCTCGCGAAGAGACCATGAGAATAAAATCAGAGAGATTAGAGCCCACACAGAGGCATACTGACAATCCTTCTTTCCACGAACAATACGAGACAGGAATAGAAGGGAGAACCGATAGAGGTACTCAAGGTACCCTCCGCCACACACAGTCAGGTAGCTTGCTGAGTATGGATGTAGATGTAGATGTAGATGAATAGCAGGGTAGGGCAAAGAATGTGTTACAGTGAACAATTCAGTGATAGGGTTTTTGTTGTCGGAACCGACAGTAAACGTACACCGACAACGATAGTTCAGGTATACATGCCGACGTCGCAGGCTGAAGATGGAGAGACAGAGAAAGTATATGAGTTTACTGAACGGGTAATACAGTACGTAATGGGAGATGAAAATCTAATAGCCATGGGTGACTCGAATGCAGCTGTAGGGGAAGGAACAGAAGAAAAGTTTTCCCGAGAAAATGGGCTTGGGCCAATAATGAGAGAGGAGGAAGACTAATTGAGTTCTGTAATAAATTTCAGTTAGTAATAGCGAATACTCTGTTCAAGAATCACAAGAGGAGGAGATATACTTGGAAAAGACCGGGTGATATTGGACGACTTCAGTTAGATTACATCATGGTCAGACAGACATTCCGATATCAGATACTGGATTGTAAGGCATACGCAGGTGCAGATATGGACTCAGATCACAATGTAGTAGTGATCAAGAATAGGCTGCAGTTTAAGAGATTAGTCAGGACGTATCAGTTCACAAAGAAGTGCGGTACAGAAGTACTAAGGGATGACGAGAGACGCTTGAAGTTCTCTAAGGCTATAGATACAACAATAAGGAATAGCTCAGGAGGCAGTACAGTTGAGGAGGAATGGACCTCTATAAAAAGGGCAATCACAGAAGTTGGAAAGAAAATTATAGATACAAAGAAGGTAACTGCGAAGAAAACATTGTTAACAGAAAAATGAAGTACAAATATGTTCAGCGAAATTCAGCAATACAGAAATACTAGTCGGTGAGAAATGAAATAAATAGGAAGTGCAAGGAAGCTAAGACTAAATGGCTGTATGAAAAATGTGAAGAAATCGAAAAGGAAATGATTGTCGTAAGAACTGATTCAGCATATAGGAAAGCCAAAACAACCTTCGCTTACATTAAATCCAAGGGTGGTAACATTAAGAGTGCAGCGTGAATTCCACTCTTAAAAGCAGAGGAGAGAGCGAATAGGTCGAAAGAGTCCATTGAAGGTCTCTATAAGGGGAGATTTGTCGGATGTGATAGATGAAAGGAGTAAATTTAGAAGAGGTAGGGGATCCAGTATTAGAATCAGAATTTCAGAGAGCTTTGGAAGACTTGAGATCAGTTAAGATAAAAGGGATAGACAAAATTCCATCAGAACTTCGAAAATCATTGGGGGAAGTACCAGATCATGATGCACAAGTTTTAACTCTAAAAGATTTTTGTGCTGCAACACATGTGAAATATAGTTATCAACTTTTTAGGGAAGCTGATCCAGTTGCTGTAGAGACCTTTGTAAACCTTATCAAGGAACAAGAGTGGCAAGATGTTTATAGTGGTGATACAGTAAACGATAAATATAATGCTTTCCTCAAGACTTTACCCGTGCTCTTTGAAAGTTGCTTTCCGTTAGAACGTTCAAAACAGGGTACTAGCACAAACAGGCAGCCTGGGTGGCTGACTAGAGGGATAAGAATATCCTGTAGGACAAAGTGGCAATTATATCAAAACGTTAGAAACAGTCAAAATCTAAATGCAACAGCCTATTACAAACAGTATTGTAAGGTGCATAAAAAAGTAATTAGGAAGGCAAAAAGTATGTGGTATGCAGATAGAATAGCTAAGTCTCAGGATAAAATTAAAACCATATGGTCAGTCGTAAAGGAAGTGGCTGGTCTGCAGAGACAGGTTGTGGATATACACTCCTGGAAATGGAAAAAAGAACATATTGACACCGGTGTGTCAGACCCACCATACTTGCTCCGGACACTGCGAGAGGGCTGTACAAGCAATGATCACACGCACGGCACAGCGGACACACCAGGAACCGCGGTGTTGGCCGTCGAATGGCGCTAGCTGCGCAGCATTTGTGCACCGCCGCCGTCAGTGTCAGCCAGTTTGCCGTGGCATACGGAGCTCCATCGCAGTCTTTAACACTGGTAGCATGCCGCGACAGCGTGGACGTGAACCGTATGTGCAGTTGACGGACTTTGAGCGAGGGCGTATAGTGGGCATGCGGGAGGCCGGGTGGACGTACCGCCGAATTGCTCAACACGTTGGGCGTGAGGTCTCCACAGTACATCGATGTTGTCGCCAGTGGTCGGCGGAAGGTGCACGTGCCCGTCGACCTGGGACCGGACCGCAGCGACGCACGGATGCACGCCAAGACCGTAGGATCCTACGCAGTGCCGTAGGGGACCGCACCGCCACTTCCCAGCAAATTAGGGACACTGTTGCTCCTGGGGTATCGGCGAGGACCATTCGCAACCGTCTCCATGAAGCTGGGCTACGGTCCCGCACACCGTTAGGCCGTCTTCCGCTCACGCCCCAACATCGTGCAGCCAGCCTCCAGTGGTGTCGCGACAGGCGTGAATGGAGGGACGAATGGAGACGTGTCGTCTTCAGCGATGAGAGTCGCTTCTGCCTTGGTGCCAATGATGGTCGTATGCGTGTTTGGCGCCGTGCAGGTGAGCGCCACAATCAGGACTGCATACGACCGAGGCACACAGGGCCAACACCCGGCATCATGGTGTGAGGAGCGATCTCCTACACTGGCCGTACACCACTGGTGATCGTCGAGGGGACACTGAATAGTGCACGGTACATCCAAACCGTCAACGAACCCATCGTTCTACGATTCCTAGACCGGCAAGGGAACTTGCTGTTCCAACAGGACAATGCACGTCCGCATGTATCCCGTGCCACCCAACGTGCTCTAGAAGGTGTAAGTCAACTACCCTGGCCAGCAAGATCTCCGGATCTGTCCCCCATTGAGCATGTTTGGGACTGGATGAAGCGTCGTCTCACGCGGTCTGCACGTCCAGCACGAACGCTGGTCCAACTGAGGCGCCAGGTGGAAATGGCATGGCAAGCCGTTCCACAGGACTACATCCAGCATCTCTACGATCGTCTCCATGGGAGAATAGCAGCCTGCATTGCTGCGAAAGGTGGATATACACTGTACTAGTGCCGACATTGTGCATGCTCTGTTGCCTGTGTCTATGTGCCTGTGGTTCTGTCAGTGTGATCATGTGATGTATCTGACCCCAGGAATGTGTCAATAAAGTTTCCCCTTCCTGGGACAATGAATTCACGGTGTTCTTATTTCAATTTCCAGGAGTGTAGAATCAGTGCGTAGTGGGAATGTCCGTGTTAATGGTAATTCGCATATATGTACAGTATTTAACAATCACTTTCTGAATACAGCAGGTGAACTAAATACAAAACTAGTCCCAACAGGGAATCATACAGCGCTTGTAGAAAAAAGTGTTCCGAGACTGTTACCTGAAATGCTCCTCCATGATACTGACAAGAGGGAGATTGAGTTAATAATTAAATCACTAAAGACCAAGAACTCTCATGGATAGGACGGGGTATCTAGCAGAATACTGAAGTATTGTTCTATGTATGTTAGCCCAGTACTTAGCCATATCTGTAACTTTTCCTTTAGGAGTGGTCGGTTTCCTGACCGATTAAAGTACTCGGTAGTGAAGCCACTTTATAAAAAGGGAGACAGGGATAATGTTGACAATTATAGACCTATTTCTATGCCATCGGTGTTTGCTAAAGTTATCGAGAAGATTGTATATACAAGGTTACTGAAGCATTTAAATTCACATAATTTGCTGTCAAATACACAGTTTGGTTTTAGAAATGGTTTAACAACTGAAAATGCTATATTCTCTTTTCTCTGTGAGGTTTTGGACGGATTAAATAATAGGTTGCGAACGCTAGGTGTTTTCTTTGATTTAACGAAGGCTTTTGACTGTGTTGACCGCAAAATATTACTGCAGAAGTTGGACCGTTATGGAGTAAGGGAAGTAGCTTACAATTGGTTCGCCTCTTACTTTAAGAACAGAAAGCAGAAGGTAATTCTCCGCAATATTGAGAGTGGTTGTGATGTTCAGTCCCAATGGGCCACTGTTAAGTGGGGCGTTCCCCAAGGGTCGGTGCTGCGTCCACTGCTGTTTCTTATTTATATAAATGATATGCCTTCTAGTATTACAGGTGATTCAAAAATATTTCTGTTTGCTGATGACACCAGCTTGGTAGTGAAGGATATTGTGTATAATATTGAAAAATTATAAGATAATGTAGTTCATGAAATAAGTTCGTAGCTTGTGGAAAATAATTTGATGCTAAATCACAGTAAGACTCAGTTTTTACAGTTTCTAACACACAATTCAACAAGAACTGATATTTTGATCAGACAGAATGGGCATATAATAAGCGAGACGGAACAGTTCAATTTCCTAGGCGTTTGGATCGATAGTAGGCTGTTGTGGAAAGCCCATGACCAGGATCTTGTTCAGAAACTAAATGCTGCTTTATTTACCATTAAAACAGTATCTGAAATAAGTGACAGTTCAACAAGAAATTAGTCTACTTCGTATATTTTCATACGCTTATGTCATATGGTATTATTTTTTGGGGGTAATTCTTCTGATTCAAAAAGGGTATTTTTGGGTCAAAAACGGGCTGTTCCAGCTATATGTGGTGTAAGTTCGAGAACCTCTTATCGACCCCCATTCAGTAGTCTGAGAATTCTGACATTTCCCTCACAGTATATATTTTCTTTAATGTCTTTTGTTGTTAGCAATATTAGCTTATTCCCAAGAGTTAGCAGCTTTCACTCAGTTAATACTAGGCAGAAATCTAATCTGCATGTGGAATGCACTTTCTTGACTCTTGTGCAGAAAGGAGTGCACTATTCTGCTGCATCCATTTTCAATAAACTACCACAAGAACTCAAAAATCTTAGCAGTAGCCCAAACGCTTTTAAGTCTAAACTGTAGAGTTTCCTCATGGCTTACTCCTTCTATTCTGTCGAGGAGCTCCTGGAAGAGCTGAAAAATTAAGGAAATTCCAGTGTTACATTGCTGATTTTCTTTATTTAAATTTACGAATTGTCGCCTGAATACGTTTCTTGTATTTCATTTTATCTGTTTCTACTATCGTGTTATAATTTAATGTATTGACTCGTTCCATGACTATGGAGACTTCTCCTTAATTTCGTCCCACGGAACAATAAATAAATAAATAAAATAAATAAAAAAATAAAAACTAAACGACTGTTCACATTCGTATGCAGAATATATGAGTCTGGCGACATACCATCTGACTTTCGGTAAAATATCATCCATACCATTCCAAAGACTGCAAGGACTGGTAAGAACGAGAATTATCGCACAATAAGCTTAACAGCTGATGCATCCAAGTTTCTGATAAGTATAATATGCCGAAGAACGGAAAAGAAAATTTAAGGTGTGCTAGATGAGGACTAGTTTGGTTTTAGACGAGGTAAAGGCACCAGAGAAGCAATTCTGACGTTGCGCCTTGCGGTTGATAATGGAAGCAAGACAAAAGAAAAATCAAGACACGTTCATAGGATTTATCGACCTGCAAAATGCTTTCAACAAAATAAAATGGTGCAACATGTTCGACATTCTTAGAAAGTAGAGGTAAGGTATAGGGAGAGACAGGTAGTATACAATATGTACAAGGACCAGGAGGAAATAATAAGAGTAGACGACCAAGAACGAAGCGCTCGGATTAAAAAGGACGTAAGACAAGGTGAAGGGATATCAATGACAAAGTTCACTGATTACATTGCTATCCTGAGTGAAAAGAAGAAGAATTACATAATATGGTCAATGGAATGAACAGTCTAATGAGTACAGAACATGGACTGAGAATAAATCGAAAAAAGACGAAAGTAATAATAAACATTAGAAATGAGAACACACAGAAATTTAACATCAGAATTGATGGCCACGAAGTAGATAAAGTTAAGGAATTCTGCTACCTAGGCAGCAAGATAACTAATGACGGACGGAGCAAGGGGGTCATCAAAAGCAAACTAGCACCGGCAAAAAGCGTATTCCTGGCCAAGAGAAGTCTACTAATATCAAACATAGGCCTTAATTTGACGAAGAAATTTTTGAGAATATGCACCTGGAGCATAGCATTGTATGGTAGTGAAACATGGACTGCGGGAAAACGGGAACAGAAGAGAATCGAAGCATTTGTACTGCTACAGGTGAATGTTGAAAATTAGATGGACTGATAAGGTACGGAATGTGGAGGTTCTGCGCTGAATCGGGGAGGAAAGGAATGTGTGGAAAACACTAATAAGCAGAAGGGGCACATTTATAGAACATCCGTTAAGACATCAGGGAATGATTTCCATGGTACTAGAGGGAGCTGTAGAGGCAAAAACTGTAGAGCAAGACAGAGATTGGAATACATCCAACAGATAATTAAGGAAGTTGGTTGCAAGTGCTACTCCGAGATGTGAAGGTTAACGGAGGAGACGAATTCGTGGCGGGCCGCATCAAGCCAGCAAAAGGTTGATGACCCTCCCCCCCCCCCCCAAAAAAAAATCCTGCTTAGCCGTTTTGCACCTTCTACGACTCATGTTTTTTAGACATCTGCGTTCCTTTCCACCAGCTTTATGTACTGTATTTTTATGTTTTCTTTTTTCATCAGTTAAATTCAGTATCTCCTGCGTTATCGAAGGTTTTATACTTGTCCTTATCTCTTTATCTATTTGTTCATCTGCCGTCTTAATTATTTCATCTCTGAAAAGTACCTTTGAATTTCTCGTCCAGACATCCCTGTTGTTCCAGAATGTGATTTTTACTCTGCAACGGAGTGTGCGCTGACATGAAACTTCCTGGCAGATTAAAACTGTGTGCCGGACCGAGACCCGAACTCGGAACCTTTGCCTTTGGCGGGCAAGTGCTCAACCAACTGACCTGCCCAAGCACGACTCAGGCGCCGTCCTCACAGCTTTAGTTCTGCCAGTACCTCGTCTCCTAGCTTCCAAACCTTACAGAAGCTTTCCTGCGAACCAGGAAGGTAGGAGACAAGGTACTGTCAGAACTAAAGCTGTGAAGAAGGGGCGTGAGTCGTGCTTGGGTAGCTCAGTTGGTACAGCACTTGCCCGCCAAAGGCAAAGGTCCCGATTTCGAGTCCCGGTCCGGCACACAGTTTTAATCTGCCAGGAAGATTCATCCCTGTTGTTCCTGCCAATCTTAATTTTAAGACATCTGTATTCTTTTTTGTAGCTGTGATAGTCTATCAGGTGAAGCACTAGACAGCGATGCTGGAGTCCAAGGTTCAGAATAGGCGAGTGATTTCTCCTCGTTCCAATCCTTCGATGATGACCCCTGGTGCACGCAGCCCACAATCGAAATGAGTACCACGGATGCTTCCTTGAGGTGAAAGGTGATCCAGGCAATGAGACCATGGGCCTGCCACCTTCTCCTCCTAGTGCGGGGTGAAGAACTGAGCACTGTGCCCACAGTCAAGAGAATCACCCAGTCGAGGTCTTGCACCACAGACTGTAGTTTACCTTACTGTATTCCTTTTGCTTGTGCTAGTACCTTTGTATTAGCCAGATTTGCACAGTCATTTCCTGAAACTGCCTTTCTGGATCTCAATGTCTCTATTTCCAGTACGCTTTTGGAACAAGTAGATCATTTCCTGTATCTAGGAAGTATATTAATGGGTAGGACGTGGAGAACAGGATTTATGAAGAACTTGCTGCTTTTGGACGTCTCCTACATCGGGTTTTAGTTGAATAAATATCTGACGCTATGCTCAGAATGAATGGTGTAATCGAGCAGCTGTTTCTACCCTGCTCTATGGTTCCGAAACCGGGACAGTATATCGCCGTGATCGTAAGAAACTAGAACGCTTCAACCAACAGAAGCTTAGATACATTATCAACATCAAATGGGATGACATCGCATCAAACACAGCGGTTCTTGAGACGGCAAAGATATATAGTGAAGAAGCCACCGCTATTGGTTACCATCTGATATGGATTGGGCATGTCCAGCGGACGAGAAACAACACACTTGCTTGACAAATCTTGCATGGTCAAGTGAGCACAGGCAGAAGGCCGCATGGTGCTCCTCGGAAGTGCTATAAGAACCAATTAAAAAAGAACCTAAACACTCTAAACACTGACCCGAGTAACTGGTGCGCCACCACAGAAGATCGTAAACTTTGGCGCACAACTACTTTTGTTGCTGTCTACCAGGGGCAGGAACTTCAGAGGCAGGAAAATTAAAAACGTCATCAAATGCAAGCTTCGAAAGGCCCAGCGACGCCCTCCACCCTCTACTACGTGTAATGTATTTGGTCACATATGTCATGCCAGGATTGTTCTGCTAAGCAATCTTAGGCGTCTCCATACCTGAACTGCCATGCAGTATCGGAAGTTCGGGAGAAAAATGAAAACTCGGATACGAGTCTCAACCGACGAGCAAAATTCCTCTTGGCTTTTTTATTTGTGATTTTCTCACTTCGTCAATTCCACTCAGTGTGACCCGGGGTACCTAAGAGTTTCTGATAGCCTTTCTCTTTTGGCCTATGTTGCGGCACCAGCCTCAGGCAAGACTTTTGATCAGTTGAGTGATGTGCAGAGCCACCACCTACGAAATCCTGCAGTCGAGAACAGAAAACCGTGGTGTAGCAGTACATGATGCAGTAGTCTACCGCAGCAGAGGACGGCAATAACACTTACCCTGTCAAAATGTGTGTCTGCCTACATGCGGGGAAGCGTGCTTGTGCTACAACGCATCTGCCTAAAGAAAGTACAAATGTTTTCCGCTCAGCTGTTGGCAGAACTTCTTCTAGGACTTCCGATTGCTGCCTGCGCCATGACAATCTCCATGCCAGTTTACAGTGCAATGTGCTGCCGAGCAGCTAGAACCTGGCCGAGCGGCGTCATCTGCTAGTCTACGATCAGTCACTTAGGCCTCATGATTCTGGGTAGCGGAATATTACTGCTAAGGGGACGCCTCTCCTTCTATGTCATTGTCTGACACTCCAGCCTATCTTTGATGAGCTGGGTTCAGCGTGCAGCAATTGCATACGCTTGCTGGCCACCTAGAGCTGTCTGCAGTATACCAGTGTAATTGAGTCCAGGCATAAACTCTCAGGCTGCCGAGCTGACTCCAGCTTTACATCAGCCAGGCCACACACGCTGACAGCCGTTGGTATGCTGAGGTAGCACGACAGTGACATTCGTCCGCACCCACCTCCTATCTCCTGGGCGCAGTCATTGACCATCCGTGTGTAAGCAGCGCTTGTTACTGAGTAAGCATTCCTTACCCTGCGCTCACTGCGGTGTTGGAAGATCCCATCCCACAAATCCTGCATACGTCATCCTGGGGCAGTAATGCCCGTCCTGCAAGAAATGGTGTCGGTGCTGACTTGTGACTCTTGATACCATTACATGTGGTATCAGATGAGCTAGTACCTTTGAACGACACCATGAGGCAACGACTTTCAAGAGGTGAGTGAAAATGATTGATTTCTTTCCTATTATATTTTTCCTTTTATTTTTTGGTGGTACAGTGGGTGGTCACTGTAGAGACTGGTCATATCTTATTTAACCGGATGGCACAAATGCAGGCAGGTAATACAGCAGTTGAGTAAGTAGTTCGGTGCATCGATAGAAAGAGGGAGACAGAGAGAAAGAGAAGGAGAGAGAGAGAGAGAGAGAGAGAGAGCGAGGTATGGAGGGGGGATACGTCCTCATCTAGTACACCAGTACGCATCCTAGACGCTGGTATCGCTCTCCTAGTTTCTCCTTTTTCTAATAATGCAGGAGAGGATGTATTAGCGTTTACAAACAGTTTTTTAAGATCCATTAAGCTGGGGTATTTGCCGGAGGAACAGCTTTTTCGTATTGCGAAACTGAGTCTGGAGGGAGACACTAAAACGTAATCGCACGGAATTGAGAAATGCACCAATGTTCGAAATCCCGAGTACAGAGTCGATACAGCGACGAAAATGTCAGAACAGCCATAGGTATTGTAGGGAATAATTGAGTAATGTGTCAGAAAAGAAGGCGGTGTCCATTGAAAACGGCCCGCGTCTCGTGGTCGTGCGGTAGCGTTCTCGCTTCCCACGCCCGGGTTCCCGGGTTCGATTCCCGGCGGGGTCAGGGATTTTCTCTGCCTCGTGATGGCTGGGTGTTGTGTGCTGTCCTTAGGTTAGTTAGGTTTAAGTAGTTCTAAGTTCTAGGGGACTGATGACCACAGCAGTTGAGTCCCTTAGTGCTCAGAGCCATTGAAAACGTTATGGACAGGATCAAGAAACTGAATGTCAGTATGTAGCAGTTCTTTGAAAGCGATGATATCATTAGGCGGAACTGATGGCATAGGATATGATTTCCAGGTTTCGAGAGGGTGCGTTTCTGGATGAGGTATCGAATATATTGCTTCCCCCTACTTATACCTCCCGAGGAGATCACGAATGTTAAATTAGAGAGATTCGAGCACGCATGGAGGCTTTCCGGCAGTCGTTCGTCCCGCGAACCATACGCGACTGGAACAGGAAAGGGCGGTAATGACAGTGACACGTAAAGTGCCCTCCGCCACACACCGTTGGGTGGCTTGCGGACTATAAATGTAGATGTAGAAGGGAGAATGTGTGTACCATCTTATGGAACTTAACTGCTAAGTCAAATGGCTCTGGTTCAAATGGCTCTGAGCACTATGCGACTTAACTTCTGAGGTCATCAGTCGCCAAGAACTTAGAACTAATTAAAGCTAACTAACCTAAGGACATCACACACATCCATGCCCGAGGCAGGATTCAAACCTGCTACCGTAGCCGTCGCTCGGCTCCAGACTGTAGCGCCTAGAACCGCACGGCCACTCCGGCCGGCTAAGGTCATCAGTCCCTAAGCCTACACACTACTTAACCTAAATTATCCTAAGGACAAACACACACACCCATGCCCGAGGGAGGACTCGAACCTCCGCCGGGACCAGCCGCACAGTCCATGACTACAGCGCCTCAGACCGCTCGGCTAATCCCGCGCGGCATAGAAGGGAGAGATTTATGACGAATTTGTAGGGTTCAGTGGCATTAGCAGTGGTATATCAGCAAAAATAATATGGCCACACAGATGTATGATGGGAGCCGTCATTTACGAATGGTGTTTGGTGCAGAAACACCCGGTTGTCGGTTACATATGTTTCTTTCTACGTCAGTTTAACCTGAGTGATAAAACCGTTCAAAGTAACCAGTTTCTGAAATAATGGATTTTCGGTTATTTATATTTTATTATTTCCTGTAATAAACGTAAAAATCGAACAAAGACTGAAAATTTGCGACTTTCTAATTACAAAGGTTCATAGAACCAAAATATTAAATTAAATAGTCAAATAAAAGAAAACTTTGTCTACTTGGCTGCTTTTCTCTAAAAATGATAATTGATTGAATACTACAGAAAATCACCAGTATTCTCCTATTGACTGAAATTTTTTGAAACTCTGCTCAAATGTCATGTTTCAATCGAGGATCCTACCACTATTTGAGCATTACGAATAATGAGTACTAATGGATGAAAACTGAGGCTGGAGAACATTTTTGGGTTCATTTGTACGTTCTTAAGGGCTAGAAGCGGATAAAGGCATACTATGTAGACAGAGGCAACGGATCAGATGAGCATCGGTTATATGCCTCCTAGAGTGGCGCCTGCTTCTCGCCAGTTTCAGCAGACTCCTATTGAGTAAGCGGTCTCATAAAGACCAGAACAGTGGTCAAAACTGCGTACGAGTTAAGTAAACATCTTCATGCGCTTGGGACTGTTTTAGTACAAAAAACTTTTAAGATCGGAGATCACCTACTTTCTGCTTTTATTGGAATATATGAATAAATTGTTATGTTTTAATTTTTCTCTTGTGGCTCGTCCAGTATTTAATCTTTTAAAGCAAATCGAACATTATACTTCACTGATATCGCACTTCGTATAACACTTTCAGACTCACGATGGTGCCTTTCTGTAATACAGCAGCGAAAAATTGCCGGATAGACCAGAAAGGGCAAGTCTCACACACTGCTTGTACATGCGTACCATCCAATAGGCCACGCTACGCCACACCACATGCTAACTGGGACATTACTGTCTGAACAGTGGCGTACCACTTCTTACGCCTTGTGTTTTTTGTTCGTTTCCGTCAGCATTGTTATTAAGATAGCACTGATTGCTATTCCAATTTTCTATAATAACGCAATGTTTATAAAAAAATGAAAATTTTACGACTAAAAATTACTAGTTTTTTAAAAAACGATTTTTTACAAAGCAAGACATTTACCAATGTTGCTGCGACTAATTGATATTACGGTTTTTTACCTGGTTATCAGTAAAAAATAAAAAACACTTGTTAATACCAGTACCAAACAAACAGCGAAAAATACTGGTTATTGAGAACTAGAATACCGGTTTCGGTTTTAAGCCATCGGTTTTCCCCATTTCTACCGTCAACGCATTTAAACGGTGCCCAAACAAAAGTTATAGAAGTAATTTCATGTGCCACACTAGTGCACTGCTACGCCAACGAGTTTAATTTTGTTTAATCACAAGGACTATTGTGAATGAGTACATATCGATGGCTTGCTAGTCTTAGCGAATTTGTAAAATTTTTTGTCCATTCTTCGATAAGAACAAACTTACTAGATGCAATAACGAAGAAGACAGTTCCAAAACTTGTACCAACAACATGAAGTTATTCATGTCGCTTGGTATAAACTGTGACAGCTCATTGTGTTGAAGATGAAGATTTGTACGAATACATTTAGGAAAATCTACAATACTGGGACAGAATGGCTGTTACTGAAGCGCGAGAATCTCTCATGCTGTTACGAGATTTAACATCCTTTTGTGCTTGTTGAAAAACTGTTTTCACTGGCTAACGTTACATTTAACATTTGGAGATGAGTTTCTCAAGTAGCTGTTAGAAAAATTAAGATCATTACGTGGGAAGTTTTTTTAATTTGTTTGGTTAAAGTCTGAAGCGAGCGCCGTGTTTACATTTCATCTTGGCTCAAATGGCTCTGAGCACTATGGGACCTAACTTCTAAGGTCATCAGTCCCCTAGACCTTAGAACTACTTAAACCTAACAAACCGAACGACACACACATCCATGCCCGAGGCAGGATTCGAACCTGCGACCATAGCGGTCACACGGTTCCAGACTGTAGCGCCTAGAACCGCTCGGCTACACCGGTCGGCACATTACATCTTGAAGCGAAGTCTTTAAAGGAAATACCAACTGCTTTCACCCGTACCGGGTATATGACCATCAGCAAAACTATTGTTCTCGGCACTGAAACAACACCTTCAATAGGTACGCGCAAGGGCAAAGACATCTGTCCGCATTCTCCATCATTTCCATTAAAAAGGATCTGTTGGTCGAGATGAAATTTCGAAACTAATGTCTCGACGACGTTACTGAGAAGTTGTGCAGGAGGAACAACAGAGCGGAGTTTCGCTACATATAAAACCACGGTGAGCGAGCAGTGTCACACAACAGTATATACGACTGGCAAGTTTTTTGATGCATGTCTTACCAACAGTTTCAGGATACGCCACTGAAATACAGGAGCATGTGATGCAGTATTGACCCCATAACAAATCTTAGAAGCAATGTGGAATAGAGGTCGTTACGAATCTTGTAGCTATAACCCTCCCGTTACCAAGCTTTTTCACACCTCTATTTTACCTTGCGGGGTATTTGGACTACCCCAAAAGAGTTATGTATTTTATTGTAATATTTGTTCTGAGATTTCGTTATTTGCATTGAATGGGTTTATTTAGTATTGAAAAACAGCTTTTCGGGTTATTATAAGTATTTAATCAGATCACAGGTACAAAGCACAATTTTTTTTACACCTTTCACTAAATTCAGTACTCAATGTTCAGAAAATTAATAATCTGTGTACCTCAATAGTCACTGCAGAAAATAACACAAGACTTTTTTCAACTTTTCAGTCAAGTACATTTTGGCACTGCTTGCACTTCACAGTAACAGTTTCTTCTCTGTGTATATTACAAACAGGTTTCTTGCCCGCTACACAAAAGAATCTTGTTTTCCGATCTTCGTTTCTCTTACAATCTTGACATCGTAGTGGCGCTAGTAACTTGGAACACTGGGTGTGGATCACTGCTGTATGCATTGCAATATCACAAGCTTTCAGTGCATCTTGTACATCTTTATGAAGACCGTTGACATTTTTGGCTCTTTCTACCATGTTGCCTTTGCTGATTCCAAATGCCAGTTCAGTCGTGAAGAGTTCACGTCGGCTTAGGTTATTCTTCTGCCATTCAGGAAATCTTTGAGTGTACAGAATATAAGCAATCAGTGCTGCAATATATATCATTTCCATGAAGATTCTTAGTGTCCACCGCCTCGTTCCTCTAACACAACTGTATTCTCTTGTCATTTTGGCCCCATTATCTACAGCACCTTTGGTTTTGTTGTAGTGCAGTATGATTTCGGGTTTGTGTTCACTTTCTTCACCACTCACTTGTAACTCATTATGCTGAGTAAAGAGTAGTATTACTGCCTTTCCCTTTATTGGAACATAGGAAACTAGGGTCAAGGCATTTGTGAAACCAAACATTGAAGAGTGAACTTCTCTCTTTCTGTTTGGCAAGAATTACTTCGGAATCTCTTTCTTATTGGATGTCGTGTTTCGTTTTAGTAGTTCAGCAGCCAGTGGATCACTGGTGAAAAAATTATCAGTTGTTACACCATGACCGTTATTCAGAAATGGTTTCATCAGATCCAAAACAACTCTCTGTCCTTGATTCACTTCCAGAGTATTGTCCACCATTCCTGTGTAAATTTGAATCCATAATAAGTAAGATGTCTTCACATCAGCACAAACCCAAATTTTAATGCCATACTTTCCAGGCTTTCTCTTCATGTAAACACTAAAAGGGCAGTTTCCTCGATACGTTGCTAATCATTCATCAATAGTCACATATTCATAAGGACAGAAGTTCTTGCACAAGCTACATTGAAATTTGTCGAACGCTACCCCGATAGCTTGTAACTTGTCCTTGGCGTCTTCAATTCTCTGTGCTCTTATGTCTCTGTTGTCAAATCGCAATAATTTAAGTATAGACAAAAATCGGTTTCTTGACTTGGCAACAGAAAAGAATGGTTGCCGAAAGGTAACATTACCTCCCCACAGATAGGAAGCACTTGTGCGATGTCCATGAGTTCGACCAGCTCCTATTAGAATTGCTAATACAGCATACACTTTAGTTGCATTTATATCTCTCCATGTCATCTTGTTCGAAGAATGAGCTGCATTCCACAAAGAAATTACTCGTTTGGCTTCCCTGTTCGTTTCTTCTACAATGATGCTCACGACTTCTGGTGAGATGAATAATAAAAATGACTCTGTTATTATTTTTCCATCATTCACTGGGCCAGTTGTTACGTTCAAAATGTCGCGCCGTCGACGCCGCCCACCTTTTGGTGGTTCACTAGAAAATTGTAGTCCACTTCTAGAAACAAACAAATCTCCAGTGTCTTCGTCTTCTTCTTCTTCTTCTTCTTCTTCTACTACTACTACTACTACTACTTCTTCAAGTGAATGTGTAGTGTCTTCTGATATTTCATCATCAGCTTCATCTGATGCTATGATATGGCCTTTGTCAAGAGGTTCCATATATTCATTCAGTTCATTATGAATGTCCAATTCATTTTCATCGTCTCTGACATCAGACTAGTATAGAATTCCCATGACCTCTTCGCTTGAAAGTCCTTTAGACATCCTTACTTGCAGATGAAATACTGACTCGTGTAATGTCATCTCAACAGTGAACGTAAAATTCAACTCAACAATAGTAACCAGCAACAACAACAAACATTGGATCTATGGCAAAACTCAACAAAGAAGATGAATGACAGATATATTTCCCAAAATCTTCTTTTTCTACAAATAAGAAAATAAGACGTTTCATACCAAGTGGGGTAGTGTCACAATCCCACCAATAAATGACTTTAATAACAATGATAAAGCCAAAAAAATTAGACAGTCGTGAGTGTGAATTCAATGTCAATCATTTTAGTACAAAGTCATGAAACCACAGGCGTGTGGCCCTTCAGATGACATTATTATAGGGAAAAAATCAACCTGGGGTAGTCAGAATACCCCGCTTGGTAATGCGAGGGATAAACAAAAACGTTGACCGTATTTGTTGGCTAAACAGGTCGTGAAACAAATAATTGGAAGAGGAGTTTAGTCTGCAAATTATCTGAACTTGTTCTACACGGCGTTTCCATGTACATCGAGAAATTATCTGTGTGTGTGTGTGTGTGTGTGTGCGTGTGTGTGTGTGTGTGTGTGTGTGTGTGTGTGGGTGGGTGGGTGGGTGGGTGGGTGAGTGTGGGTGTGACAGAGAGAGAAAGAGAGAGAGAGAGAGAGGGAGAGAGGGAAGGGGGAGGAAGAGAGAGAGAGAGAGAAAGGGAGAGGGTGTCAGGTAAAGTGAAATGTGCATTCTCTCTCTTCTTCCCAGTCATTTGTCACTCTCTAAAGCACATGCAACTCATTGTCATAGTTGTAGCACATGCTACTGCTGTTCTCTTCACGAAAAATTCGAACATCAAGAACATTATGAATTAAATTTGATACTCTGTTATTTCCTTGGCTTCTATGAATAGCATTCATATGGTTCAAAATTTTAAATGGGCCACTAGTTTTATAATGACAACGGAATTTCACTCGCCTCTCCATTAGCCTGATTGCTTGCAGTCTCAGGGTTCAGTAATATCACTCTACCTACAGCTTTCAGTGCTCATCTCTCTTATCGGCAGATATCTAAGAATATATAATCTTTTCGTATCTCATGTTGATTGTGCTTCATGTAGCAACGCACTAATCGGTTGGTTGCTCTAAAAGTTTGTGTAGTTTCGAGCAGGTTAACCTTTTTTTTATTTCTTTTTTTTACACGGAAATGTAATAAATTACTGTATCACGTCCAAAAGCCCTACCGATCTTCTTCGTTTCTTCTGACGCTATTGATCAACTCACACTCACTTAGTGTACCTTAATATAATTGTGATACTTATCCTACTTTTAACCATTATGTTTGTCTGAAACATGGCAGTTACAAATTGAGACGAATGTTTGACTAAATCTTCAGTAAAAGTACCTTTATTTTACATCATGGAAAATGATGTCCTAGTTTTTACAGCATAACAGGAGTTTCTTTTCGGGAATTCTTGTGTCTGTTGTTACCAAAAATGTGTATTATAGAATATGTGAAGAAAATATGACCGAACGAAATAGTTTTAGGACAGAAACATTTGTCGTTAGTGAAGCAAAACGGCCCTGAAAAGGCTCTCCTTGACAGGGCGAGCAACAGCATGGTGTCAAGGTGCGTGGGTGAAGGTTAATATTGTCTACGTATGTCGCACCCTCAGCAGTTGTCGTTGATGTGAACAGGTGTCTTGCCAGTTTTGGAGGAGAGGCTAGGAATGGGGATCGTTCTTAAGATCTTTGTGGCCGTAATTATACCCTCATGGTGGACTGCAACCAGTACCTTAAGGAATGGTAGCTTGATAGATTCGAGCACCCTGAATCCATAATAAAGCCGAAGGCAAACACAAACTTCTATGAAACTAGCTCGTCGCGCTCCCTCTACCCTGTCTCTTTTGCAATACACTTGAAAATATTAAGTGCTTCGAGCAGTGGAGTACTGGAAGATATAAAGCACCACGGCACCAGTTGAGAACAACGTAGACTGATTCTTTTGTCCAAAACTTAAAATTACTTCGAAAGATCGGTAAAATACGACTTAGTTGTTGCTCTCGTAGGATATCCCGTTGTCCAATATCTTACCGAACCAAACTCTTTACCAAGTAGCAGATAGATTCAGCACTACGCTAGCTACGTGCCATCTGTGTCCCTTTAAAAGAAACGTAAGTAAAGCAACTTCTATTCCGTGAATCAGTTAATCGTCCAATTTCCCATTTAAGTTGGAAATTTCGAGGACGTCCTGAGCGTTCTGAGCAAGACACTGTAGCAGGCTGCAATCATATTTGTCGTAACCTTGTGCCGGGTTATATTCTGCGGTCAGTGCTCATTCCAGTTCTCATATAGAGAAGGGCCAGTTGTAAACTTCACCACGACTTAACTGCCCCTCTCAACAGAAACTCGATGGTAACATTAACCCGCAACCTGACTATCGGTGACGGTGTTTTGGGCGATGTTCTCCGCCGTGGTCAGGACAGCACCACTTTAGTTGGTCAGAAAAGTCACATTTTTCATTTTATCATTAATGCGTTACCTCCCACCTCTCCTTATAATACTCCGATTTGCTTCTCATACTGCTCGATACATCATCGGTTTTTAGCATAGTGTCAGATCTTTATTTAAGAATACCCGATGTAGGAGTCGTCCAAAAGCAACATGTGCTTCATGCGTCCTGTTCTCCATGTCATTTTCGGATGAGTAGTTAGTTGACAATATAGAGGACATACAGAAAGAGGAGATATTGAGATATAGAAAAGCAGTTCTAGGAACTGACTGTGCAAAGCTGGCTAGTACAAAGATACTAGCACAAACAAAACGAATACAGTAATGCACAGTACACTCTGTGGTGTAAGACCTAGACTGGGCCATGTCTTGACTGCGGACAGAGTTCCGAGTTCTTCACCAGCGCAGTAGGAGGAGAGAAGTGGCAGGCCCACGGGCTCATGACCTGGGTCACCTTTTACCCCTGGGAAAAATCACTGGCACTCATTTTGACTGTGGCTGATGGACCAGGGGTCATCATTGAAGGACTGGAACGAGAAGAAATCACTGCACTTATTCTGAAGCTGGGACTCCAGCATCACTGTCTAGACCTCCACATGATAGATTATCAAAGCTACAAAAAGCAATACAGATGTCTTAAAAATGAGATTGGCAGAAAGGGCTAAATGGCACAACAGCAATGTCTGGACGAGAAATTCATAGATAGCTTCCAGAGACGAAATAATGAAGGCGGCAGATGACCAAATATATAAAGAGATAAGGCCTAGTATAAACCTTTCGATAACGCAAGAGATACTGAATTTTACTTATGAAATGAGAAAACTAAAAAATGCAGTTGATTAATCAGCTTGCAAGGAACATAGACGTCAAAAAACGTCAGTCGTAGAAGGCGCAAAATGGCTAACAAGGATTTGTTTTTCTTTTGGGTCATCAGTCTTCTGACTGGCTTGATGTGACCTGTCGCGTTTTCCTCTCCTCTGCCAATTTCTTCATCTTAGAGTATCACTTACAACCTTCATCCTCAATTACTTGTTGGATGTTTCCCAATCTTTCTCTTCCTCTATAGTTATTACCCTCTACAGCTAGCTCCCTCTAGTACCATGGAAGTCTTAACAGATGTCAAAGCATTCTGTTCCTTCTACTTGTCAGTGTTTACCACATCTTCCTTTCCTCTTCGATTCTGCGCAGAATCTCCTCATTCAGTCCACCTAGTTTTCAACATTCGCCTGTAGAAAATGCTTCGATTTTCTTCTGTTCCGGTTTTCCCAGAGTCCATGTGTGCCCCAGACATATATTTTCAGAAATTAAGGCCTATGTTTGACACTAGCAGACTTCTGTTGGCCAGGATTGCCCTTTTTGCCAGTGTTTGTCTGCTTTTAGTGTCCTCCTTGCTCCTTCCATGACTGGTTATCTTGCTGCCTAGGCAACAGAATTCCTTAACTTCATCTACTTCGTGACAGTCAGTCCTGATGTAAGTTTCTCACTGTCCTCGTTTCTGCTACTTCTCAATACTTTCGTCTTTCTTCGATATGTGTCAATCCTTATTTTGTACTCATTAGATTGTTCACTCCACTAAGCACTTTCACTCAGGTTAGCAACGTCATCAGTGAATCGTATCATTGATATCCTTTCACCTTGAATTTTAAATCCACTCCTGAAGATTTCTTATGTTTACATCATTGCTTCTTCGATGTTCAGATTGAACAGTATTGGGGAAAGACTACATCCTTGTCTTACACCGTGTTTAATCCGAGCACGTCGTTCTTAGTCGTACACTCTTATTATTCCCTCCTGGTTTTTGTACATATTCTCTCCCTATAGCTTACCCCTATGTTTCTTTGAATGTCGAACGTCTTGCACCATTTTACATTGTCGAACGCTCTTTCCAGTTCGACAAATCCTATGAAAGTGTCTCGAGTTTTTTTTAGTCTTGCTTCCATTATCTGCCGCAACGTCAGAATTGCCTCTCTGGTGCTTTTACCTTTTTAAAGCCAAACTGATCGTCAACTAGCACACACTCAATACTCTTTTCCGTTCTTCTGTATATCATTCTTGTCAGCAACTTGGATGCATGAGCTGTTAATCTGATTGTGCGTTAGTTGTCGCGTTTGTCAGCTCCTTCAGTCTTCGGAATTGTGTGGATCATATTTTTCCGAGACTCAGATGGTACGTCGCCAGACTCATACATTCTACACGCCAACGTGAATAGTTGTTTATTTGCCACTTCCCCGGATGATTTTAGAAATTCTGATGGAATGTTATCAATCCCTTCCGCCTTATTGGATCTTAAGTCTTCAGAGCTCTCTTAAATTCTGATTCTAATACTGGATTCCCTATCTCTTCTAAATCGACTCCTGTTTCTTCTTCTATCACATCCGAAAATCTTCCCCCTCATAGAGGGCTTCAATGTACTCTTTCCACCTATCCGCTCAGTGGAGTTCCCGTTGCTCTGTTAATGTTACCAAACTTGCTTTTAATGTGATCGAAGGTTGTTTTGACTTCCCTAAATGCTTCACATTTTCATGCAGCCATTTAGTCCTAGCTTTCCTGCACTTCCTACATATTCCATTCCTCAGCGACTTGCATTTCTGTATTCCTGAATTTCCCTGGGCATTTTGTACTTCTTTCTTTCATCGTTTAATCGAAGTCTTTCTTCGCAGTTTCCTTCTTTGTACCTATGTTTTTCTTTTCAACTGCTGTGACTGCCCTTTTCAGATATGTCCAATCCTCTTCGACAGTACTGCCTACTGAGCTATTCCTTACTGCTGCATCTATAGCCTTCGATAACTTCAAGAGTGTCTCGTTATCCTTTATCGCTATTACTAGCTGAAATTTATTACAGAACACAATTAGTCTTTCTCCTTTCTCGTTACTTATTCCAAGCCCGTATTCTCCTGTAACATTTTCTTCTACTCCTTCCCTTAAAATGTGATAATTTCATTTCCCTTTACGTACTGTATTACCCTTTCAGTATCCTGATATACTTTCTCTTTCATCTTCAGCTTGCGACGTCGACATGTGTACTTGAACTATCGTTTTCGGTGTTAGTTTGCTGTCTATTCTGACAAGAACAACCTTACCACTGAACTTTTCACTGTAACAGACTCTTTGCCCTATCTTCCGACTCATAGCAAATCCTACTCCCGTTATATGATTTTCTGCTACTGTTGATATTACCTTATACTCATCTCACCTCTTTTTCCATTTCACTTCACTGACCCCTACTGTATACAGGATGTTTAATTGATAGTGGCCAGGCCAAATATCTCACGAAATAAGCGTGAAACGAAAAAACTACAAAGAACGAAACTTGTCTAACTTGAAGGGGGAAACCAGACGGACTATGGTTGGCCCGCTAGATGGCGCTGCCATAGGTCAAACGGATGTCAACTGCGTTTTTTTAAATAGGAACCCCATTTTTATTACATATCCGTGTAGTACGTAAAGAAATATGAATGTTTTAGTTGGACCACTTTTTTCGCTTTGTGATAGACGGCGCCGGAATGGTCACAAACATATGGCTCACAATTTTAGACGAACAGTTGGTAACAGGTAGGTTTTTTAGATTAAAATACAGAACGTAGGTACGTTTGAACATTTTATTACGGTTGGTCCTATGTGATACACGTACATTTGTGAACTTATCATTTCTCAGAACGCATGATGCTATAGCGTGATTACCTGTAAATACCACATTAATGCAATAAATGCTCAAAATGATGTCCGTCAACCTCAGTGCCTTTGGCAATACTTGTAACGACATTCCTCTCAACAGCGAGAAGTTCGCCTTCCGTAATGTTCGCACATGCATTGACCATGCGCTGACGCGTGTTGTCAGGCGTTGCCGGTGGATCACGATAGCAAATATCCTTCAACTTTCCCCACAGAAACAAATCCGTGGCGTCAGATCCGATGAACGTGCGAGCCGTGGTATAGTGCTTCGACGACCAGTCCACCTGTCATGAAATATGCTATTCTATACCGCTTCAACCGCAGGCGAGCTATGTGCCGGACATCCATCATGTTGGAAGTACATTGCCATTCTGTCATGCAGTTAAATATCTTGTAATAACATCGGTAGAACATTACGTAGGAAATCAACATACATTGCACCATTTAGATTGCCATCGATACAATGGGGGCCAATTATCCTTCCTCCCATAATGCCGCACCATTTTTAACCCGCCAAGGTCGCTGATGTTCCACTTGTCGCGGCCATCGTGGATTTTCCGTTGCCCAATAGTGCACATTATGCCGGTTTACGTTACCGCTGTTGGTGAATAACGGTTCGTCGCTAAACAGAACGCATTCAAAAAGTCTGTCATCGTCCCGTAATATTTCTCTTGTGCCCAGTGGCAGAACTGTATACGACGTTCAAAGTCGTTGCCATGCAATTCCTGGTGCCTAGAAATATAGTATGGATGCAATCGATGTTGATGTAGCATTCTCAGCACCGACGTTTTTGAGATTCCCGTTCTCGTGCAATTTGTCTGCTACTGATGTGCCGATTAGCCACGACAGCAGCTAAAACACCTACTTGGACATCATCATTTGTTGCAGGTCGTGGTTGACGTTTCACATGTGGCTGAACATTTCCTGTTTCCTTAAATAACGTAACTATCCTGCGAACGGTCCGGACACTTGGATGATGTCGTCCAGGATAATGAGCAGCATACATAGCACACGCCCGTTGAGCATTTTGATCACAATAGCCATACATCAACATGATATCGACCTTTTCCGCAATTGATAAACGGTCCATTTTAACACGGGTAATGTATCACGAAACAAATACTGTCCGCACTGGCGGAATGTTACGTGATACCAAGTACTTATACGTTTGTGACTATGAATGTACGTTATGTGTCTTTAATGCCGTGGTTTCCATTGCCTTCTGCATCCTCATGCCGTTGATCATTGCTGATTCTTCCGACTTGAAGGGCAGTTTGCCACCCCAAGGACAAGAAAGTGTCCTGAAGCTTCCCTCCTCTCCTCCGCACTCTTTGACAAGGCAGTTGGTAGAATGAGAGTGACTTCTTATGCAAGAAGTCTTCAGCCGTCAGTGCTGATTATTAATCAATATTTAAGCTGTCGAGGGTTTCGAACCCGGGACCGAAGACGTTTTGATTACCAATCAAGGACGCTCCTCCTAGACCACGGGTATGGGCAAGCAGGAATCATTACAGAACAAATGCAAGGCTGTAGAAGCATGAATTACTACAAGAAAGATATATGGCAGCTATACGAGAATTAAAGAGACCCGTGGTAATCACAGAACCAGCTGTATGAATATCAAGAGTTCAGGCAGCAAGTAAGTACTAACCAAAGTAGGAAAAGCTGGTATGTGGGGGGAATATATAAGGTGTAACAGGTATAAGCGTAGATATTTTTCTTATGTAGACACATCAGTGTGTTGGGTTTTTTCTCTTCCCACAAACACATTACAAACCTTGGCACCTGATGTTCTTTCTATGGCCATTGCTGGGCCGCGAAGTGAACGACGTCTGGCAGTAGAGAATTCCCATTTTGCTTCTTCGTGTTCACACTTCAATATGTGAACTGCTGTCCAGGGAGACATGACGATTAATGGCTTCCTTGTGCTACACATGCTTGGAGGCACTAACCAACTTAAAAATACGCGACTTGTAGTAGCTTTATATGTTAGTTTGCAAGTGATCTACATACTCATATAATGTCATTCAGAATACCATCCCCAGTTACCAATAGAAGCATCTGCACTGGCATACGTTATACCTTGTATAAAAGGAGTACAGAATAGAAGTGAGTTTGAAGGTAATATTATGGAGAAGAAGGTGGAAGTAGATGAAAATGAAATGGTAAGTATTGTAGTGAGAGAAGAATTTGACACTGTGCGGAAGGATCTAAGTCAGGACAAGGCCCTTGGAGTAGGCGACATTCTCTCAGTATAGATGAGATTCATCCCTGAGAAAACTAAAGTACCTGGTGTGCAACATACACGAGACAGGCGAAATATTCTCGGATTTCAAGTAGAATGTAATAATTCCAATCCTAAAGAAGGCAGACGCTAACAAGTGTGAATATTACGGAACCATTAGTTTATGAAATCATTCTTGCAAAATATTAAAACGAGTTACTGACAAAAAAATGGAAAGGTCGGTAGACGTCGACCTCAGGGAAGATCAGAATGGGTTCCAGGAAATCTAGGAATATGCGAGACCATGTTATCTTAGAAAATAAACCGAAGAAATTTAAATGTACGTTTATACCATTTGTAGATTTAGAGAACGCTTTTGACATTGTGACTGGAATACACTCTTTGAAGTGCTGAAGGTAGCAAAGATAAAATACAGGGGGTGAAAGGTTATTTGCAGCTTGTACATTTGCTGGCCTAAGAGTGGACGGACAGGAAAAGGAAGCAGTGGCTGAGAACGGAATGACTGAGTGTTTACCCCCAAGTTATTCCGTATGTAGGTTGAGCAAGGAAGGAAACCATGGTGAAATTAGGAGTGGGGATGAAAGTTCAGTGAAAGAAACTTAAATCTTTAAAATTTGCTGATGACTTTAATTCTGTTACAGAAAAGCTCCTAGAAAAACAGTTGAATGGGATGGAGAGTGTCTTGAAAAGGGATTATATGATGAACATCAACAAAACTGAAACAAGGATAATCAAATGCAGTCGAACTAAATCAGATGATACTCAAGGAATTATTTCACAAAATTGGATACCAAATTTACAGTTCGGCTTTAGGAGTGGTTTAACAACTGAAAATGCTACATTCTTCTTTCTGTGTGAGGCACTGGATGGATTAAACAAGGTTTCGTACGTGAGGCACCTTTTTTTACTTGGCTAAGACGTTTGATTGTGTTGATCAAAAAGTATTGCTCCTGAAGTTGGTTAATTATAGAATACGGGAAGTAGCTCACAACTTGTGCATCTTTTACTTTATCAACAGCCAGCAAAGGTCATTATCCACAGTGTTGAGAACGACTGTGATGTGGCGTCTGAGCGGGGCATGGTTCAATGAGGGGGAGGGGGGGGGGAGGTTGCCCCAATGATCAGAGCTGGAGCCACTCCAGTTCCTTATTTACATAAATGATATGCCCCTCTAATATTATATGTAAATCCGAAATATTTCAGTTTGCTGATGACATTAGCTTGATAGTAAAGGATGTTGTCTGCAACATTGGCTCTGTTTCAAATACTGCAGTTCGTGACGTTCATGACTTGTAGGAAATAAACACTAAATCACAGTAACACTCAGTTTTTACAGTTTCTGACACACAATTCAACAAAACCCGATGTTTTAATTTCACAGAATGGGCATATGATTAGTGAAACCGAGCAGTTCAAATTTATAGGTGTTCAGATACATAGCAAACCGTCGTGAAATCCCACGTTTAGGATCTTGTTCAAAGGCTTAATGCTGCCATTTTTACTATTCGAACGGTATCTGAAATAAGTGATAGTTCGACGCGAAAAGTAGTCTGCTTTGCTTATTTTCATTCGCTTATGTCGTATGGTATTATATTTCGGCGTAACTCTTCCCATTCTTAAATGATATTTTTGGCTCAGAAACGGGCAGTTCGGACACTAGTAAGTTCGCGAACCTCTTGTCGACCCCTGTTTACTAGTATGAGTTTTCTGATATTGGCGTCTCAATATACTGTATATATTCTTTAGAGTCGTTTGTTGTTAATAATAGCAGCTTGTTCGCAGTAATTAGCAGCTTTCACTCAGTTAATATTAGACAGAAATCCACTCTGCATATGGATCGCACTTCCTAGACTCACGTGCAGAAAGATGTGCAGTATATTGCTGCATCCATTTTCAGTAAACTACCACAAAAATTCAAAAACTTTGGCAGTAATCCATGGGCTTTCAAATCAAAACTGGAGAGTTTCCTCATGGGTCACTCCTTTTATTCTGCCGCGGAGTTCCTTGACAAATTAAGCTGATTGCTGTGTTATATTGTTGATTGTGTTTACTTAAACGTATAGCTTTTTTTTGGTTCATAAACATTTTATTTTATATGTTATTACTTTTATATTGCAATTTCATGTACTGACACGTTTCATGACCTTGGAGATTTGCTCCTCAATTTGATTAGCAAAATAACTGATGACGACCGAAGCAGAGGTGATATGAGATGAAATGGTTATAGCAACAACATAATTTCTGTAACGGAAGAATTTGTTAACATCTAATATAAATTTAGTTGTTATAAAATCTTTTCTTGCAGTATTTTTCTGGGATGTAGCCTTATAATCGCCTGAAACGTGGGAGATAAGGAACTCAGACTAGAAGAGAATAAAGCTTTTGAAACATGGAGCTACAGAACAATGCTGAAGATCAGACAGTAACTAACTAGAAGGTACTGAAGCGAACTGAGGGGGGGGGGGGGGCAGAAAGTTATGGGACAATTTGACTAAAAGAAGGATAGTCATCTAGGACACATCTCGAGGCATGAAGTAATCGTCAATTTGACAATGGGATGAAATGGCGGGGGGGGGGGGGGGGGGAGAGGGGGAGAGGAGCGTGTAAATTTTGTATGAGGAGACCAACGAATAAATACAGTAATTAGGTTCGAACGGAAGTAGTTTGCAGTAGTTATTGGAGATGAACAGGTCTCCACAGGCTGAAGTAGATTAAACAGCTGCGTCAAACTTTTCTTGACTGAAGATCACAACAACAATAAATAAACACTATTGAGCTAAATAACGATGAGTTACATTTTGATGCAGCACGATACAGTATTTTAATGAAACTCAGGCCAAGCTGTATTCTTACGCCGGCATTTTGTAAAACAATACCGCTTTACCACACTTCTAATTATTGAGAAGAATTACAAAGCAGAATCAGAGAATCAGACGATAAAGACTCATTTCTGTGATGAAAATGTCAGGTAAAGGAGATGTAACTCACCTAAATACAGAGGAATAAGGGAACTGATGGAAATTAAAGGGTGTGTGAATTCGCTATTAAGAATTACTTCAGGTTCTTCTTGACGGCAGGTGTTATCTAATTGTATTTACGTGAGATCAGCATTGCACAATTTCACGGGTTGATTAGAACGGAAATGGCCAGAACTAAAGAGCAAACAGTTTTGGCGTAGCGGACCATAGGAACATTCCATTCATTCTTTCAGCCACTATGACAAGAGAAATTCAAATCACCTAATCAGATAGAATTTCTTGGAATGATGGATCAGGCCTATCAACTACCTGATCGACAGGTGTTGTTTTCTTTAGAAACTGATTATTAATGTTTTCCGATTTCTTGTTCATCGTTATTTTTGCTATGACGACATGCAGTTAGAAAGTAACATGTTTAATATTTTCGTTGTGTTATGCTGTACACTGTGTCGTGTAACTAATTTTAACTCCCTGCCTTTCCAGTCGAGCACAATTAATAGTTCTCAGGTCCCCTGCAGTGATTCCCACGAAACGTCGGCCCATTTCTACAAACTCACCCAGATGAAGGTCAGAGAACTGTACCTTATTAATTAATCTATCTTTCACATCGATCTGAAGACCTTACATCATACGATTCAGAAACGGAAATATAATATCTGAGCAAATTTCCAAATCTGTGCAGTGTAGTTACCGAATTTCCAAATTAACAGTCATTCCTCCTGGTCAGCACAGTCACAGACCCCGTCGCTACTGACATCCCTACCTACAGGACCGGGATGACTGGCTGTCTAACGTCACACCACCTCGGGAAAAATCTGAGGTACTCAACAGCAATCAGCCTTCGAAATTACGTGGGAGACGCCAGCGATTCTAATCAGTGTATCAGTTACAGATGGTAATTATATCAGGAAATTAAAAACTGCCATTTTATCTCACTTTCTAAACTAAGATTAACTGCAAGTGTTCCCTTACTATGTAACATCTCAAGATGAAGTGCAGATTAGAATACAATGCCCAGATCAATTTTTAACAGTTCATCATGTGACGAATAGTTATTCGGTCTGATAAATGTGTCTTGCCATTATCATATCCGGTATTATAACGACAAATGTAGTTAAGTAGCTCTCAAATGCCTGCTGCGTTATCACTCCTTCTGTAAGGAGTCTCGTAATACAGAAAGGCACAAGAGATTCCCAACAAGTGGATCATTACGTAAAGATACAGCCCTCCTAATAGTCTCGATTGAGTTCCGAAGTGAATGTTACTATGAGATCTCATTGCACCAATGAATAATCACATAGTTTGATTGTTTGTAAGGAAGATGTATCCTTCATTTTTCATGTTGTTGTATCGCACAAAATATCACTTGCGGTAGAGTGGTAGGTTCCTTGATTTAGTTCTTGATGGACCGACATCATACTACGACATGTAAAATATTAGAACGTTTTATTACAACTTGAGCAAGACGAAATACTTAACTTCGTAACAATCCACGTCCACAGGAATGTCATGAGCATTTATTACTGTCACAGAATGTTAACGTGTCACGTGATACACAACGTGACTCTATTCCCTTCTCACAGATTACAGCTGGCCACAAACTTTTAAGCAGAGTTCCAACTAAAACATTTATCGCACCTTTGGCATAGTAGAAAGACAATGCTGTCATCTTTGGCGATGATTGCTGACTGGTTTGAATGACACTGCAGTCAGAAATAAGCAAGCGAGCTGATACAGTGGTGTATGTGAACCCTTCTGGGTGTGTCTGTGCTACCATTTCTCAATCGTTGTTCCTTCTGGGGGTGACTAGGTTTCCTTGTGATGGTGTCACTAGGTACCAGCCGCGATACCTCCACCGGTGGCCGCTATCACCGAGCCAGAGCGCCAGCGGCCCGGGAGGAGGGACCCGCACCTCGTGCGGCGAGCGCCCGGGAAGCGGACACTAGATTAGATTAATACTTGTTCCGTAGATCATAAATACGACACTTCGTAATGATGTGTAACGTGTCAGGTTAATAAAAGATGTCTCTACAAGATATTAAATTACACAAAATATTGCATGACACTAATGTTTAAGTTGTTTATTTTTTCCCCTTAATTTATATCATTCTGCACCCACAAGCGGGGTAGCCAGACAAACGACTTCGCTTCGCATTAAGAATGAACACGTTGCGAAGAGCCTGGCGGACAATGAGAAGCATGCTGAAAACTGACGGAACTCTGCAGCCATTAGGACGGAACATCAAGAATACACACGCGAAGGCATGTGAATTCTTGTGCCTTAGAAGCAGCCATTTGACCTATCATAGGAAGTATGAACGTCTCAACAATTCCAGCAGCCCACAGGCATTGGGAGGATCGCAAACTAAACTCGAAGAATTAGCACAGAGAGGCGTGTGAAAGAATTCAAATGACAACAGCCAGCGAGTGCTTAGACAGGTAAAAGTGTGGGACTGAGATGCAGAGAGAGCTGTTGCAATGAAGTGTTTTGTGGCTGCTTTCACAGCAACTTAAGAGTGCACAAAAACATCTAAAAAATGTGCCACCAATGCAGATAAAACAGTGAGAAAGATTTCCGAGTTACATTCCAGTCGACGCAAGATAGGCAATTTGAACTCTTCACAGAGGGGCGAGGTCATTAAATGGTGATCAGTCATTGGGCGGCACTGAAAATTTAGTCCGCCAGTGGCAATGTCGAGAGAAGTAGAATGTTCAAGGGGTCCTCGAGCTGGGAGATGGGCGAGATGGGAAGGAGACAGTTGGTGAGACAGTGCGGGAACAAGACATGGGAGCTCTTCCATCCATCGCCAACATCCACCTTCCGACACCGTGATTCGCAGCTCTGGCCCGCAACCCACAAAGGAGAGAAAACACGAAGAACGTACCTGGCTGGGTCTAAATCATGTCCGTGCCCAATCAAATTGACCCTGAAATTAGCAATTTCGTTTTTGTTTGTGTAAATGATACTGAAATAAATACATTTCTTTCATGTTAAATCATCTAAATAGTATGTTTCATTTATACATCAGCCCCTGAATCTCTGCTTCTAATATTTCGGCTGCATACCGTCCAACCATCTTCAGAGTGAGCCGAGATGATGCCTTCCATTTTTGGATGTGCTGGTACGGCGTAAAGATGATGGCACCTCGGGACACGCGGTTTATCGAAAACCGACCCATACGGATTTATATTTACGCGCAAATAGCTGCTACCATCCTTCACAGACGATGAGTGTACTCAGAACTCTAGTGCACAGATCACATGCCATTGCTGACGAGAGCAGTCTGGAGGACGAGCTTTTACGCCTGAGAAGAGTTTTTGAAGCCAACGGATACTCACAACAGCAGATACATAAGGTGCTTCAAATGAAACCAACTGTAGGTATAAGAAAATCAGAAGAAGTCAAGGAAAGTTTTAAATCGATGGCTTTTCTGCCATATGTGGGAAGCCTATCTTCAAAAATAGGACGTATCCCCAGTAAGCATGATGTCAAAGTTATTTTTCGCCATCCACCAAAGACAGTAGCACTCCTGAGTTCCCTTAAAGATGATTTGGTGCTTCGGAAGTCTGGGGCTTACGAGGTGCATTCAAGTTCTAAGGCCTCCGATTTTTTTTCTCCGGACTGGAAAGAGATAGAAACATGCGCATTGTTTTAAAATGAGGCCGCGTTCATTGTCAATACGTCCCATAAATGGCAGCACCGTACGGCAGATGGAATTTTACCGCCACGGGCGAGAATGAGAACTGTTTTAAATACTTAAAATGGGGACGTTTTCCTTACTTGAACAGCATGCAGTCATTCGTTTTCTGAATTTGAGTGGTGTGAAGCCAATTGAAATTCATCGACAGTTGAAGGAGACATGTGGTGATGGAGTTATGGATGTGTCGAAAGTGCATTCGTGGGTGCGACAGTTTAATGAAGGCAGAACATTGTGTGACAACAAACCGAAACAACCTCAGGCTCGCACAAGCCGGTCTGACGACATGATCGAGGAAGTGGAGAGAATTGTTTTGGGGGATCGCCGAATGACTGTTGAACAGATCGCCTCAAGAGTTGGCATTTCTGTGTGTTCTGTGCCCACAATCCTGCATGACGACTTGAAAATGCGAAAAGTGTCATCCAGGTGTGTGCCACGAATGCTGACGGACGACCACATGGCTGCCCGTGTGGCATGTTGCCAAGCAATGTTGACGCGCAACGACAGCATGAATGGGACTTTCTTTTCGTCGGTTGTGACAATGGATGAGACGTGGATGTCATTCTTCAATCCAGAAACAAAGCGCCAGTCAGCTCAATGGAAGCACACAGATTCACCGCCACCAAACAAATTTCGGGTAACCGCCAGTGCTGAAAAAATGATGGTGTCCATGTTCTGGGACAGCGAGGGCGTAATCCTTACCCATTGCGTTCCAAAGGGCACTACACTAACAGGTGCATCCTACGAAAATGTTTTGAAGAACAAATTCGTTCCTGCACTGCAACAAAAACGTCCGGGAAGGGCTGCGCGTGTGCTGTTTCACCAAGACAACGCACCCGCACATCGAGCTAACGTTACGCAACAGTTTCTTCGTGATAACAACTTTGAAGTGATTCCTCATGCTCCCTACTCACCTCACCTGGCTCCTAGTGACTTTTGGCTTTTTCCAACAATGAAAGACACTCTCCGTGGCCGCACATTCACCAGCCGTGCTGCTATTGCCTCAGCGATTTTCCAGTGGTCAAAACAGACTCCTAAAGAAGCCTTCGCCGCTGCCATGGAATCATGGTGTCAGCGTTGTGAAAAATGTGTACGTCTGCAGGGCGATTACGTCGAGACGTAACGCCAGTTTCATCGATTTCGGGTGAGTAGTTAATTAGAAAAAAAATCGGAGGCCCTAGAACTTGAATGCACCTCGTACAAGATCCCCTGTGAGTGCAGTCATTCATACGTACTACCCAGGAGATATGCACAGAGCACCGCAGGTACACCCGGCTCTTACAACCTAATAAATCTGCAGTTGCCGAGCTCTGTATTGACACTGGGCACTCTATGGCAGGCTCGTCCAAACTGTGCCCCTGGGGCGCTAGCGCCCGCGATTGCCCGCGGCCAGCGCCCCGGACGAATTCGTTGTTGTCGCAGTGGCCGAGCCGTATTCCCTTCAGCTGGCCGTGCGGACCGCGCACCGCCCCTCACCATGGCCCTGCACGTGCTCTTCGTACGGACGACAGACCGCCGTATGTCATCGGAACCTCATGTATTTAAAAAAGTACTCGATTGAATGGCACTTTAATACCTGTCACAAAGATCAGTTCGAAAATGTATCGCAAGAGGAACGCCAGTCAATGCTTGAAGAACTAAAAGAAAATTTCAACCAGCATTACAGTGAAGTAAGTGTTTCCTATCGTATGACTCTTCATTATTTATGAAGGTGATAAATAAAACTATATTTTATAATCTGATATGTCACTTAGCAATGTGCCAGTTATCGAATATCAGATTGTCAGCAACAAGGAACAATTCTTTTCGGTTAATTTTTATATTTGGGTTGCATTAAATCGCGTCGCACAGACATAAGAAAAAGTTTCAGGTGCGTTTTTTTTTTTTTTGCCACTTTGTGAAAATCCGTCACAAACGCTCTCTCGGGCAGCAAAGTGTCATTAAGAGTCATTCCTTTTTTTTGTATATTTGTGTTTTTATGGGTGGGAAATGTTGTAGTTTGATCTGTGTTTTCAATTAATTAAAACGCAAATATTGCAATAGATAAAAATTTATTTTGCGACCACATTTCGCTTTCCTTGTTAGCATCTAAGGCCTCTTTTCAGAGGAACTTGGGGGAAAATTCACCTAAAACCAATCTTTTTTTGTTAGTTTTTTATTTCAGTTTCAGTGAATGAAACAATTAATTGTTAAAATGATAAAAGTGTTTTAAAAAACAGGATTGTACAAAATTAGTTGTACGTTCTTTTTTGCCGTGGTAGGAGCAGGAAACAGGTGGGAAAAGTTTGCGCTCAAGTTACAAATTCTCCCTCAGAATTTCGAAAACAGGGAAACTCTTTGCGGCTGGGAATCTCATCAAGGATTGCCTGATCGACTCGGCGGCTTGTATTTGTCTAGCAGACCTCACGAAAAAATTTGAAAAAATAGCTCTTTCGCCTCAAGCTGATGCTCGCCGAGTCGAAGATATGGCCTCAGATACGGAGAGAGCGGCAAACTTCGTTTCGTTTTCTCTCGCTCTTGACGAATCCACGGACGTTGCGGACATATCTCCGCTCGTCATATTCATTCGAGGTGTCGACGACAATCTGCGTGTTACCGAAGAACTTCTCGACCTTGTACCATTAAAGACACAACAACGGGTTTGGATATTTTTCTAGCCGTGGAAAACATGTTAGAGTCAATGGGTTCAAAATGAGAACGCCTGACCAGTGTAACAACGGATGGAGCCCCTGCGCTACGAGGGATACGCACTGGATTTCTGAGTTGCATCTGGTCAAAAATGGCTGCAGTTGGCTCTTCCTTATGCACGGCAGTCCATTGTCTGATACACCAGGAGGCACTCTGTGCGAATATTGACAACGTAAAAAATGTTATGGACACAGTCCTTAGAACGGTTAATTATCTTCGCTCGCATGGACTCACACATCGCCAATTTAAAGAATTTCTGGCTGATATCGTAGCGGAATACCCTGACATCCCCTACCACGGCGAGGTAAGATGGCTGAGCAGACAAAGGTGCTCCATCGGTTTTTCTGCATGAGGGGCGAAATAAATACCTTTTTGGAAATGAAAGGACGTCCAGAAGAATTACTTTATGATCCTAAGTGGGTGGCGAATTTAGCTTTTTTGAGTGACCTTACTGGTCATTTAAATACTTTGAACATTTCACTCCAAGGCGATAATCACTCTGTTGTTGATTTCGTCCAGACGATTCAAGCATTTTAAAGAAACCTTACTTTGTTGGAAAAAACAACTGCGCGAGAAGAATTGTGGACACTTTCCTGCACTAGACAGCGTTAAAGAAGATGTGGATTTTTCAGATTATGTTCAAATCATTTGCGAATTACAAGAATCGTTTGAAAACAGATTTTTGGAGATAAGTGAGCTTCAACCGGCCTTAGATATATTTGTTCTCCCGTTTTGCCTTCGGGCAGAGGACGTCTCACAAGCGCTCCAACTAGAGCTGATTGACCTGCAGTGCGATATCCGCCTGAAGGACCACTTTCTTATGCGTAAAACTTTGGATGACTTTTACAGCTGTCTTCCACGAGAGAAATGTCCTATTTTGCACAAGCACGCGGCCAAAGTTCTCTCAATTTTTGGTTCCACATATATTTGTGAATGCTTTTTCTCCCATTTAAAGCTTGCTAAAGAACCGTTCATTACTTGGCGATAAAAATTTGATTAATTCTTTAAGGTTAGCAGTCTCACGGAATGTTGTACCAAACCTAGACAAAATCATTTCCTCGAAAAAGAAAAACATATAAAATGTTAATTGTCTTCTTTAACAATGTTGACTGTAAGAATTAAAGAGCTTTGTAACTTTAACTCAATTTTTTTATAAGTTTTCAAACTTAGTGAGTTAAAATTATTACGTACAAAACAGCAAACAAAGGATCCGGTTTCTAAACTCTGAAAAGTGATACGAAAAGCTGTAGCACGAAGTATAACAAAAAACATTTACTTGTAACTACTAACAGTAAGAATGAGACTCAATATCCCTTACATAAAATTATTTCTGAAATATAATATTTATGACTCTAGTTCATTTAAGAAACTGATACATTTTTCAGAATACACCTATTGTACATATGACGAGTGTGCATGTGAAGTACTAATAGAATCAACGTGTGGGTCAGAAAACTACTAAGTTGTTCTTCGATTCTTGTTTTGGATATTTTTTGCTAAAGCTTTGCGTAGTATTTCTGCCACAAGAACACTAGTTGTTACCTAAACAGTAAATGGTTTGCTTGTTTTACCGCTCATAGGCCTGTTTTAGAGAGGTGCGCTTCATCTGTTATTTTGTTTACGTTGGATCTGACCGAGGGACAGTCCAGCGCAGCGCAGTGTTGTGCGGTCTCACTCGCTCCGCAGTTGCTATGCCGACACTAGCGACACACGGTCGCGGACGGGGCGCTGAACTACACTGCCTGGCGCCCGCCGGGCGCATTTCTTGGATGAGCCTGCTCTACGGTGTACGATAACGCCGAAATTTTAGCCTTGACTTCATCCTTGTGGGATTCAGTAGTAAAGAAAACTGGAAATTCGCTTGGCGACGAATCTAATTAGTAGAGATAGCGGCTTCAGCTTGGACAAATCTTGGAATCCGGCAATTTCTGTAATAAAATCACAAAGACGTCGCGACGGTGCAGCTTGCAGTGATACCTCGATATCAATGTGTAGATCGACAGCGCCGCCATAGATCTATTTCCATGCATATGCCATACCTCTTTGCCGCCAATTAACATCTCTTGTGTACCTCTGGCCGCATGGGCAGTGGTGCGGTCCACGGCTTTAAAAGGACGGAGCATGTGTTGGAGTGTCAGTCACCTCGGCTCACTCTGAGGATGGCTGGACGGTATTCAGCCAAAATATTAGAAGAAGAAGTCAAATTTATGCGTCTGCACGCCCGAAATTTTATGGATCAGTATTTGCGCAGCGAAAGTATTAAGATGCACAATTTAAATGTTATATGATGTCACAAACAATTCCTCGAGTTCACTACATTTTTGACGCCCAACGTGATGCGATCTCGTTGGTAATTTGTATGCTATACGCTATCACAAAGGAGAATTTCTCGATCCACTACACAACTTTCCAATATTGCTACGATACCTTGTTGTTCAGATAACACCACATTACTCATCCTCAAACCTCCACACCACTGTTGTATAATGCTGTGTTACGCGACTAGAGGAAGGGAGAGAAGGCCTGAATGTAGATGTAGATGAAGAGACAGGGACTGAAGCAAAAGCCAATGGCAGCTCCCTGTCAGCACCCTGGCATTCACCTGACTGGGGAACACCAGCGAAAAAACCAGCCATGTGTGTGTGCCTACATTCAGTGGTGCAGACACTTTGGTCAGGCAGCCAACAAGAGCATCTACTGGCGTCTTACGTAGGCTAACTAGAGGCAATGCTTCCATGGACATCAGCGCAGGCGCAAATGTCGGCGCTATCAGCGACAGCGATGGCGGCGTCGGCTGCGTCGGCGCAGCAATTATCTCCATGGACATCATTCTGGACACTGTCAGCCATGACTGGTGGAGACGTGCAGATGAGGTGGTGGTGCGATTTCGACCTCCATGGATACCGCTGGTGGTGGCACAAGCTGAGCTGGCGCAACGACGGATATAAGTGATGTTGTGGACCCCGGGAACTGGTCTCTTCAACCTCCACAAACCAACCAACCAACCAACCAGGAAGGTGCTCAGAATCACTGACAGACTTGTAAGATCGACACAGCTGGTTCTAGTCATGACAATGTAGCCCATATGAATCTTGTATGATTTAGAAAGAGATTCCTGAGCCTTTTGTTGTGACTGTCCTTCCAATGCTGCTCTTTGCCAGACAGTTTAATGAAGATTTCGTCCTGCTGTTCAATTTCTTTATGATATAATGTAACGCATCTGAGGAGGTACAACAAGAAACAGTGGCGACGACCGTGTAATAGTTTATCCGGCAACTTCCCATCACAGGGCAGGGAGTGGTGAGAATAACAGGGTTTCTCCATGTGAGTTTTGAACGTTCTAACGAACCGTACAACTTCACCATTAGTCTGAAGGTGAGCAATAGACACTTGATACTTGTCGTTGGAAGCGTAAAACAGTAGAATATCGGCTGACGTGAATTGTGGTCCGTTCTTCGAGACAAGGACTTCATAAGGAGCTTCAAGATAAAAAATAGAAGACACCGTACTGCAGTAGTAGTGGATACCATGGAAACAATATAAGGAAATTTAATGCAAGCCTGTACCACCAACTGCCATCACGTTTTCCAGAGTAGAAAAGTGCTTTGGTCCCAGAGGATATGTAAAACCTTTCTAATAAAGCTACTGAGCCTCCTCTTCGGGGTCACCCAGCCTTTCATACCACACAATTTTACCTTACTTTAGTGGAGCCACTTACCTATGTCTAATGGAGTGTGACTGATCATGTTCAGGTCTGGAACAGTAATAACCTGGAACCCATTGCTTGACTTCATCTTATATTGCCATGCATGTACAGTACAGTAATTATTAATTATTAAAATTGTCAGTGCTTTTTGGGGTGGACAGGGTGCAAAAATCTAGAACTCAGAGCAGCCTGCTCTGGCAGAAACAATGGCTCTCACGCATTTGGGCACTGAGTCAACAGAGTTTGGATGACAGTTGCAGGTATGTCATTCCAACCTGTTTCAACTCGTTGCCAGAGTTCCTCAATACTGGTGGGTGAGGGGTGGTAGCGTGCCAGTCTCTTGGCAAACGATGACCAGATTGACCAGATATTACAATGGATGAACTTTTGGAGGTAATAATAGCACATACTCCGTACCGATGTTGGTCGAGATGATGAGCTCAACATTCAGTCTTAGGTTATCATGTAAAAAGGTAAGACCAAGAAGATAAGGCACCACTTCAGAAATATTACCGGTGCTGCCCAAAATACCGACTATTCGAACCTGAGGTGATCGTGTTGTGTGCTCAGTGGCACCCCCAACCATCAGGTCAAGTGCTGAGCCCATATGAGCATTACAAATAAAATCTGGCAACATTTTTGCTACTAGGAGCCCCACACAGCGACACATCATGATGACGCAGGCAGACTTTGGGACCCTTCTCAAAAGACGATGTTGTGCCACACGTGCCTTTTTCTGTTGCTGTGGCAAAGGAAGAAGAAGCAAGTGTGTCCTCCTGATGGTCTGTGCTGATCCAGACGTCGTCACACTCTCCATGTGGATACTTGCTGCAGCCTAGACCATTTCCTGACTGAAGGTCTGGTCCTATAGGACCAAGCTGTGTCTGTCATCTCTAGTGTTATTCGTGTGGTGCCATTGATATTCTGTATGGCGTTGTGTTTCATCCACCTCAACCGATTTACACTATATTGAAATACAAGTCGTGTGAACTCAACACAAGCAGCAATATCACGAAACATATGAAACATGAGTAATCGGGAATAATTTAGCACATGTACATAATTTCAGAAGAGTCACTTGTCTCAAGTAGAGCAAGTCTCAGCATTGTCAGGTTGAAGAAGGGGTATCAGCTGGAGTCTATGGTGTAGAGCCGCGCGAGGTAGCCGTGCGGTCTCGGGCGCCTTGCCACGGTTCGCGCGGCCGCCCCCGTCGAGGTTCGAATCCTACCTGGGGCATGGGTGTGTGTGTTTTCGTTAGTGTAAGTTAGTTTAAGTTAGATTAAATAATGTGTAAGCCTAGGGACCGATGACCTTAGCAGTTTGGTCCCATAGGAACTTACCACAAACTGCAAAAAAACTTGTATGGTGTAGAAACAGACATAAAATGCTGCTAGCACCAAAGTTTTCAACCTGCTCGTGCAGAATAAAGGTCACAACTGCCCTCAGGATCATGTCAACAGCAGACGTAGACTAAAACATGATCTAAATTTGATTGATTGTGCTGTCCATACAAAGAAAAAAAGTTTTTCGCTTACTGCATTTTCGCCATTCATGCCGTAAAACTTCACATGAAGCATACCGTTTTGAGGTATTACTTTTCCCTACCAAGTGCACTCGCAATATATTTAGGACACAGTATTCACATACACCAAGGAATGTAATTAGAAAAATATTTCGTTGTAAGACACATAATTCATGTGATATGGCGTCATAAACACCAAGACACGTGAAAAACTGTAGCATCATTTATAACGTTTTAATTTATTATTGCCTATTAACTCACCTCACAACAGATTTTGCAGACAGTAGCCACATAAATCACTAGGCGTATCTGCAAAATTACATAATTGTACAACACGTAGTTCAGCAGATACAACGTCATAGACATTGACCTGCTAGAAAATGAAGGAGCTGGTAGAAATTCGCTGGACATACAGGAGAAGTATAAGTACAAATACGCGTGAAATGTGTTAATTATGTCTGAAATATATTTGATATGTGCGTATGCAGGCGAAGCTACGTGTGGAAAGCTCATCCTAGAGCTCTGGAACGATTTCAATCAAATTTGGTGGAAATTTTAGTTACAATCTTGAAACAAATACTGCAGGAGTAACAACGGCCAGCCTCCTTTTGGGGTGAGTGTGATGACGTTGAGAGAGGAAGGAGAATCGGAAGATGGACAGATTGCGATGGGTGGAAGGAGGATATAGGCGCAGATAGGAGGAGGAGGAGGACGAGGAGACAGAAAGAGAAAGGAAAGAAGAGAGGATGGCAGAGAGAGGGTGAAGAAGAGACAGGCAGAGAGATGGTGGAGGAAGAGATGAACAGAGAGGGACGAGGAAATGGACAGAGAGAGGGGTGGACGAGATGTACTGACAGAAGAATGAAGTAAATACTTACCTGGGCAACGCCAGGTACTCAGCTAGTGATATTATATAACGATAATAATTCCAATAATAATAATAATAATAACAGTAACAGTAATAATATTGTTAGTATTTGTATTGAGTCACATTTTTTCAAGGTACTAATCTGATGATACCAGTTTAAACAACAAGGTATCAACAGATTAATATGTTCTCTCGCAGACTAAGGATGTTGGCTTCAGCGACGTGTATGAGGAAGGTGATATGCTCAGCTACATTGATTATTTTTAAGTCAGGTCGGTTACAATGGAGTTTTTTTATCGGTTATTATGCTGGTATTCCAGTGCGTTCTGAATTTCTCATTCTCTACAGCAGTGAGATGATACTATTTATAATTTGAGACAAGTGTTTTATTAATTGATACTGATGTCCCATTTTCTGATGGATTCTCAAAACTTTTCAAATACTGTACGGCTGCAGCGTTTGCTTTCAGATGAAATTACCGATGTCGTCTCCTTCTGACCCCATAACTTCCTGCAGCCGTCATTAATTCTTTGCTCTTCCACGACACAATTCCGCCAGAGGAACTTGGTTAATGTCAGTCTTTGTGACTGGAAGTCAAATGTACTATTTATACTAGGAAAACTATTATCCACTTCATCAATAAATTAAGGTATATAGGAAGAGTCGAACTTCATCTACAAACTGTCAGTATCATGTTTGCAGCTTCAAATCGAAAGTGTCCCACATCGTAATGACTTGAACTTGTGTTACTTTCATAAATTCCACACATTCTGCATGTTAACCTGCTTGCGTCAACCAGTTGGTCAGTGCTTCCAAATCAACATCTTGACTGATGTCGCTCATATTATTATTATTATTATTATCATTTTGCTATCATTAATATTTTTCAACAGTTTGTAATATATGTATTGTAACAAACTTTTAACGAGGGTAGGTGTGGGAGAGTGGTTCTCTGCTGGAGGTTGGCGATGGAGTGGGCGTTTCCTGTGGACATTAGCGGCGGCCCAGCTACCACCACGGCATGCTTGATGGCGGAGGGTTGGCGGGGCGGCAGCGAGGCAGCGCCCCTGAGCCCGGGTTGGACACTCAGGCAGTCTTTGACTGCTCAGCAGCGGTCCCGACTGTTGGTGTTTCAGCCGTTACGTTTCCTCTCTCCTTAGATTAAAGTTGTCAACTTGATTTTTGTTTTGTTTGTCCAGTTGTAATAGACATTGTTCTACATCTCCACAACTGTTCTGCAGTACGTTCACGGTAAATAAATATCCACCACAGTTGTAAAACACTTTACTGACCGAAGCCTTGCACGACAGAAATTGCTATACGCTACCACGGTCTCGCAGCCTTAGGCCCATCATCAGATGTATCTGAAATCTGAAATAAAACAACGGTTGTAAGCTACTCAATTAAGGATTTAAAAAAACTTAAAGTTGGGCATGTAGAAAATGAAAAACAGATAAAATAACAGAACAATAGCCTACCTAGCAGTAGTAGGACATCACGTCCATGCCCTAACAACTTATAAGCAACAAACGTCCGTGGGTGGACCTTCAAATACCATGCCAAATGGTGTCTGCGAAGAACTCCTACTTTCAATCGCATCCTGCGAAAATGCCTCTTGTCCCAAAATTGTCACCGGGAATGCATACTGTCTGTAACAATGAAGCCATTGTAGGACATTAGGTGGTGGTTATGGGCTAAACCACAGTTAAACTAAATAATGACCCTGCCCTGCAGAAGAAGCAAATGAGCTGATAACCTCATGTGAAGAACCACGCGAAAACGCCAGCATTCGAAGCCAACACTTATCGAACGCAGATACAGTGCTCCTGTGAGACACGTGTGTGACTACTCACGAAAGTGTAAAGGAAGACGAAAGCCGTAAGGGCGGCACATTTACAATGGAGAATGCAGAAAAATGGAGTCATCTAGTGCTATATATATATGTTGTGTAATGTAAAGGGGTAACTCAGTAAGCCCCGTTAAACCACAGCTCAGTTCATGAAAATGAAATATAAAGAATCTACATGAAGATATAAAGTCACTTACATTGCTGAGAAATAATATGAACAGCTTGTTAGCAACCATAAAAGTTTTAGGCAGTAATAAAACACAATTTAGAATGACTTCAAAAATGTACACTCCTGGAAATGGAAAAAAGAACACATTGACACCGGTGTGTCAGACCCACCATATTTGCTCCGGACACTGAGAGAGGGCTGTACAAGCAATGATCACACGCACGGCACAGCGGACACACCAGGAACCGCGGTGTTGGCCGTCGAATGGCGCTAGCTGCGCAGCATTTGTGCACCGCCGCCGTCAGTGTCAGCCAGTTTGCCGTGGCATACGGAGCTCCATCGCAGTCTTTAACACTGGTAGCATGCCGCGACAGCGTGGACGTGAACCGTATGTGCAGTTGACGGACTTTGAGCGAGGGTGTATAGTGGGCATGCGGGAGGCCGGGTGGACGTACCGCCGAATTGCTCAACACGTGGGGCGTGAGGTCTCCACAGTACATCGATGTTGTCGCCAGTGGTCGGCGGAAGGTGCACGTGCCCGTCGAACTGGGACCGGACCGCAGCAACGCACGGATGCACGCCAAGACCGTAGGATCCTACGCAGTGGCGTAGGGGACCGCACCGCCACTTCCCAGCAAATTAGGGACACTGTTGCTCCTGGGGTATCGGCGAGGACCATTCGCAACCGTCTCCATGAAGCTGGGCTATGGTCCCGCACACCGTTAGGCCGTCTTCCGCTCACGCCCCAACATCGTGCAGCCCGCCTCCAGTGGTGTCGCGACAGGCGTGAATGGAGGGACGAATGGAGACGTGTCGTCTTCAGTGATGAGAGTCGCTTCTGCCTTGGTGCCAATGATGGTCGTATGTGTGTTTGGCGCCGTGCAGGTGAGCGCCACAATCAGGACTGCATACGATCGAGGCACACAGGGCCAACACCCGGCATCATGGTGTGGGGAGCGATTTCCTACACTGGCCGTACACCACTGGTGATCGTCGACGGGACACTGAATAGTGCACGGTACATCTAAACCGTCATCGAACCCATCGTTCTACCATTCCTAGACCGGCAAGGGAACTTGCTGTTCCAACAGGACAATGCACGTCCGCATGTATCCCGTGCCACCCAACGTGCTCTAGAAGGTGTAAGTCAACTACCCTGGCCAGCAAGATCTCCGGATCTGTCCCCCATTGAGCATGTTTGGGACTGGATGAAGCGTCGTCTCACGCGGTCTGCACGTCCAGCACGAACGCTGGTCCAACTGAGGCGCCAGGTGGAAATGGCATGGCAAGCCGTTCCACAGGACTACATCCAGCATCTCTACGATCGTCTCCATGGGAGAATAGCAGCCTGCATTGCTGCGAAAGGTGGATATACACTGTACTAGTGCCGACATTGTGCATGCTCTGTTGCCTGTGTCTATGTGCCTGTGTTTCTGTCAGTGTGATCATGTGATGTATCTGACCCCAGGAATGTGTCAATAAAGTTTCCCCTTCCTGGGACAATGAATTCACGGTGTTCTTATTTCAATTTCCAGGAGTGTATATTAATGGCCAATCACTTCCACCCTAGTGACGAATTTATCAGTGCAGGCTGTTCATGCACATATTGTTCATAACGTTAAATTACGCGAATCTGTATTAGTCGTCTTCAACAGGTAAATGTAAACTGTATTCTGTCTGATAATATACTAAAAGCTAGTTCATGCTCTACTGCACATATACAATGTTTGGACAAAAAAATGGATACATCTCGGTGGCTAAGCCAGCAGGTTGTCCTGTTGCATTTGATCTGTGAACGGCACCTGTCCCATGTTTTGGATAGGTCTCAAGTTTCAGTCGAAATCATAACAGTTTTCTGCTTTGTATCGGATAATGCTTTATATCGGAGCAAAGTGAACTCGAACGTGGGCAAATTGTTGGTGTACTTATGATGGGTGCTTCTGTAACGAAAGCGGGCGAAGTGTTCGACGTTTCAAATGGCAGCCAGAACATTATAACCACCGACCTACTTCCCATATAATCCCGTGCAGGCGATAGCAGCGTCACCTGGCGAGGAATTACTGTTAATCAGACACAAGCACAATGCATATATTATTAGTGAGAGTGCTGTCTGTGTGTGGAATGGCGAAGACGCTCGATCCAGCTGTGTCTGAGCGAGGGCACGTTGCGATGGCGTGGAGGCTCCGCACTAGCATTTCCAGAATTGCACGACTTGTCGGGTGTTCGAGAAGTGCTGGGGTGAGTGTCTTCAACACTTGGCGACGACAACAGGGTGGAACCACGAGCAGACGTCACGGGCTCGGGCGACCACCCCTCATTACGGATGTCGGACATAGTAGGCTGGGCAGACTGGTAAAACAGGATGGGCGGCAAACGTGTGCCTGAGAGCATGTGTGTCTGAACACACAGTGCACTCAACACTCCTAACCGTGACCCTCCGCAGCCAACGACCCGTGCAGGCAGCAATGTTAACACCACGAGCCTGGCAACTATGACTGAAATAGGCACATGGCCATACGTACCGGACGTCGGCGCAGTGGCAAAGCGTTGCATCGTCTGATGATTCCCGATACCTTCCTGATCATGCCGACTGGAGCTCGCGAATCCGTCATCTTTCAGCGGAACAGGTCCTTGATACCCATACTGTGGTGTAACGTCTACGCTCTCACGTACGTTAACTCTTTAAAGCCTGTACTATGGTAAGTTGACGGGCTTCACCTTATAAGAAAGGATTTTAGTAAATATGTTGACCGCGTGTACATGAATGGAGGCAAAATCAGACTTACACCCACTCAGTAACAACAATGATACGTCAAGCAAGTCTAAAGTGCAACTACACGTTAGGATGGGCAAGAAACATACAAAGCAGATGCTACCAATTGTTAACAATACGGTCGCCAGCCTAATTAGGCATTAACTGAGTTTTTTCCCTGTACAAGTGGATGTACGTGCAAGCATAACAACACGTAGTAATACTGCATTATATGGTAAATTTTAGAACCAGAAAAATCTACTGAACTAATATTTTCACTTTCTGTACTAATATGGACAAACTATAAATACACAACGTTACACTGTAATGTTTACTACAAACTGTGTTTTGTCTATTGATCTGACTGAAATCGGGCATAGGTTACCCTAGAAATAGTACTTTTGAAACACACATACAATGTCAATTTTGAGAAAGGTAAAACACTGATAAATTTAGGTTTTATATAGACTTTAACTTTGCTGATCAAATCAGTTCAGTACACTTCAGAATTCAAATGAATAGAAAAGTAAAAAAAGGGGGGGGACCCTGAAACTATTATGAGCACTGTAGTGAAAGTTTGATTATTGAGAGCATTAAGCATTCAAAATTTCCAAAATATGATTTACCACTCTTTTTGTCTTATTTCCTGCTCATTTAACTACCGTTATTTTTGTCTCAATTTAAATAAACTTCATTACTAAACTAATTTCAACATTATCTTCTAACTTTGTCATACCTCTGTTATTCGTCCAGTATTCATTAACAACAAAGTTCTTTAAACATCATTTTAACATTGAGTGGTCTGCAGGTAATTATTATTAACATAAACTTTAAATCTTCATCTTGGGACACTCGGATTGCACAACATGTGGAAAGGACCCTGTCTAGGTTAGTTGTGAGGATAATTAATTGATAGGACAGTTCTGGTAAAATTTAAGTTGTTATTGAACAGTATGTAGCAAAAGTAACACTGGTCCACACGAATACAGTACTAAAAGTTTCAACCTGTTCGTATCGATGAGGCGGACGGCAGGCGGCGAGATGGCGAGGCACAAAGCACACGTGCAATTACAGCAATGGCTCATGATATATCGGCACTTTACTTCTTCATGGCGTCGCAATGCTTTTCCATTTAGTGCCTTTGGAATGTTGCCATGCTGTATAGACGTCGGAAACAGCGCATCCGAGGCTCAACGAAACCACTTTTTCCAGGAGAGCCTCCTCAATCCAGCACGTGTTTCTCAGATCGATGCCCAACTCCGACTACTACTGCTGAGCCCTTTATGCCGTACCGCGCCCGTGTGCATTTCCCCGCGCTCGCCTGCCTCCACCTTTTACCGCTCCCCTACAGACAGGGTATTCACCAAAGGTTTTACATTCCACATATTCTAATACATTGCCTACGTATGGACCAGGCATACAAATACAACTTTCACATCTTACAATAGTTTCAACATTAGGTACACTTCCCTTCGATTACAACATTACTTGAAATTTGACATAAATATTAAAATTTACATCGAAAATTGTTTATAGCTTCTTCAACATAATGGCATGAAACAAAAAAGAAATGAAATCAGAACATAGATTATACTAATTTTTTGAAATTCAGAAGAAAAAATTTATTACATATACAGTAGGATAACGTTAGTGTTGTTACAGTGGGACGGAGACAAGCTGGCGGCGGTTCCACTACGTTCTGGGGAAGATTCACGTGGACATCACTGGGTCCAGAGGAGCTCGAGCAAGGCATTATGACGGCCAAGGAGTTTTGTAGACTGTTTGCAGACCACGTACATCCGTTCATGATGATCATGTTTCCCGACGACAATGGCGTTTTTCAGCAAGACAATGTGCCATGTCAAAAGGCCAGGAGTGTCATGGAGTGGTTCAAGGAACACAGTGGCAAGTTCAGATTGATATACTCGCCCCCAAACTCGCCAGATTTGAACTGGATCGAACACGTCATGGATGTGATTCAGCGTAGCGTCAGAGGTCATTGCCCACCTTCCCTGAATTTACGGGAATCAGGTGACTTGTGCGTGCAGATGTTGTGCCAGCTTCCTCCAGCGACTTAACAAGGTCTTATTTCTTCCATGCCACCACGAGTTGGTATCCGTGCCAAATGTGGACACACCGTCTTTGGGTATGTGATCATAATGTTCTAGCTGATCAGTGTCGATCGTGAAGAGGAAAAGTGGAAAAACATAACACTTATTTTTCCGCAGTTATAAACCTGGTCAGGGTAGTTTGTGACATCGAATTCTTAGGCCTACATTTTCAATTGCAAACTGTTGTCAGGTGTTGAAATCTTTCACTGGAGTACGTACTCTATTTTGGTCACTAATTTGGCGACTATACGTATGTGTGGAAATTCACTCACAGTTTCTTTAACAGTGCAGACTTTTTTTGCAATGTTGTGACATCACATTAATCCTACAGCGTTTATCGTGACTCAACCTTAACTAACTGTGTAAGCATTGCACTTTTTCACATTGCTGACATATTTTGTATACAGTTTAGAATTTTTTCAATACCTTAGATGTGGAAAATAATTAATTTATGATACTGTAGCGTTTTTCAACACTAGAAGCACCACACTGGTAATTTTTGACCGACATCGGTTTTGTGCAGGGCTCTATCCCCTTCTATAATCATCACAGGACTTTTCATCATCTATGGTGTTGTATAGCTCATCAAAATTTCATCCACCTAGCCCACCTATAAGTATAAAAGATTTACCTATAATACCAGTAGTATCATTTGGGTCATTTTTCACCCATACGCATTTTAATACAAACTGGCATCAGTAACACCGGTTTTCTGGCACTGAATAGTTTCTGGACGTGCCTCGACGACACTCACGAGACGTTAGAGAATACTACGACACCAAGGCCAAGAGAACGTGAAATGTAAAGAATTCGGAGATCGCGCGAAATTTTATATCAGCGCGACTTTCCGTTCTCTACTGACTGGCGACATGCAGACCTATAAAGTGACACTGGGAAGCCAAAGAGTAACATATTATACTATTATACAGTGGGGAAGCCTCCCAACCCCCTCCCCCACCCCTCCACTGCTGTTTCGGGCACTGCTAATAGTTCTCTCACGTGACAGCAGATGTCAGGCCCTTGCGGTAGAGAGCCTGTATACAGATAGAGTGGCCATAGGTGAAGTTGCCCGTGATTGGTTGATTAGCTTTCGCAGAAAAATGGCGCCAAACGTCTCACGCGCTTCTTATGTTCGCCGTGCTTTTGAGATGAATTGAAATTCAGAGGACTTTTGGAAACGGTTAAAAGGTATTTGAATTATTGAGAGACTTGTTATGCGTTGTGTATGCATGTTCGATTTAGTTATATATCGTTTTTAGTACGTAATTAGCGTTTGCGATCATAAATACGAGTTGAAATAATGAAGCGTTTTGTGACGAAGTCGGTAGGCCTACATGTTTGAAGTAAACACGTTAGTAATTGTACAGTATTGTTTTTGACATCTGTAATTCGTTCTGCAGACGTTCGTAAACGATGCCAGGTTGTGCTGCATTTGGTTGTTCCAATAGAGGCGAAGGTGGAAACCGCCTGTTAGCATTTCCACGCAATGAAGAAAGACGAAAGCAGTGGGCAGTCGCAGTCAACAGGGCTGACATAAATCAAACAGGAGCCTTGTGGAAACCAACCAAGTACTCTTTTCTATGCGAAGTAAGTCGTTTTTGCTTTTTACTACATATAAAACAACTTGCAATATACATAGTTTAATTTGAAAACAGACCTGTAAATTGGCTGTGCGAAAATTATTATAACACATTATTCTTATAAACAAAGGCATTTAATGAATGATTTCGCCATATTGTGTTGTGCTTTTGATTCGGTGAGTGTGTACTCCACTACTCTACTTCTGGCCATTCAAAAGTCCCGCCCGCAGTTTGGCAGAAAAATGGCCGCCGTATCGTCCGGTTGGCCATTCGCTCCCTACACAGGCCCTCTACCTTGCGGAAGTTTCATGCCGGCATATCTTTGTCTGTGATTAAGCCTAGAAGTCAGAGGCAGTCCTGACGCCATCGACGTCACCTTACAGTTTATTTTTGTGAGTTCGCATAATTGAAGCTATGATGGCAAGACGACTTGGCCTTACAGAGGCTGAGATTCTCCACTACTGGAAAACCTTTCATCGATGCAATCGAGTGATGAATCCGGTAGTGAGACGAATGCGGAGGAGGACGACGATTTTGTTCCAGTGGAAACTGCTGACTCAAGTCATTCAGAGGCATCAAATGAACAGCAAGCAGCATATGATCCATCTGACGATGACCTACCTCTTCCACAATGTAAGCACGAGCCATTGTACCCAAGTTTTTGAACCAATGAGCACACAGTCCACAGCTCGGCTTTGTTTCTTCTGTTCTTTACATGTCGCTTTTACAGAGTATACCCAACAGTGTGAACGCCCCTCCCAATGACGAAACAAACGTGAGTGCAGTGCTGGACAGGGCCTTCGACTAGGACAAGAATGACAGGACGGAGGAGTTAATGGTCAGCTACCTGATGGAGTCGGTAAGTCACTGATATATAAATCTTTATTCAAAACTCAAAATTAGTATCACTGACCCTCTAATGTAAACGCTGAAGTGAAACTGCATCATGGACGGTCTTTAGCCGTCATTCCCAGTCTCCCAGCAGTTACGAAGAATTTCGACGTATGATTCAATTTGCTGACCATGGTGATGATCCACGTGTTGTGGATTACCCACAAGGCGGCTATGGCGTGGCGGTCGTTGCAGTTGATGGAGTTGAGAGAGCTGCACATGGTCGCTGTACATTGGGTGTCAGACAGGCTGCAGCGGCTCATCATGGACGAGGAAGACGAAGCGCCATGCGCCTTCTGTAGGGCGGCGAGTAAAATAAAATAAAATCTACGCCGTTTACAAGAGCCTGAAAAATATTTTTTCGACCAGCCAGAAGGCGATGGAGAACATACGAGTACTAACCATAATTTCCAGTCTGCAAGTCCACATTGCTCATTGTACGAGGGCGTTTGGAAAGTCCGTGCGAACTCCGAGAGATGGCACCACCAGCGCGTATCGAGGTCATGTTTAGTTAGTAGCATCTTTGGAGAGAACGCACACCACGTTTCAGCCATATTGGTCTATTTCTTTGTGTTTGGCATTCGTGTGAATCAAGGAAGTCGAGTGATTGTCAAAAAATGAACGAAAAAGAATTTCATGTGGTGATTAAACATTACTTTATGAAAGGCAAACTGCCTCAGGAGACTAAAGAGAAGCTTGAAAAACATTACGGTGACGCTGCACCTTCGATTAGACTAGTTTATAAGTGGTTTCAAAATTTTCGGAGTGGCCATATGGGCACAAGCGAACCTAAACTTTCTGGACGCCCTGTGGAGGTTACGACTCCAGAAATCATTGATAAAACCCTTGAATGGTGATGGATGACAGAAGAGTTAATGTGCGCGAGATTGCTAGTGCTATACCCGTTCATCTCAAAAAACGGTTCAAATGGCTCTGAGCACTATGGGACTTAACATCTGTGGTCATCAGTCCCCTAGAACTTAGAACTACTTAAACATAACTAACCTAAGGACCCCACCCACATCCATGCCCGAGGCAGGATTCGAACCTGCGACCGTAGCAGTCCCCCGGTTCCGGACTGAGCGCCTAGAACCGCTAGACCACTGCGGCCGGCCCGTTCATCTCGAATGAACGGTTACATAATATTTTGCATAAACATTTGGACATGAGAAAGCTATCCGCAAGATGGGTTCCGCAATTGCTCACGCTTGACCAAAAACCCAACTGTTTGAAGTGTTGCAAGGATGGTTTGCAGCTGTTCAGGAAGAATCTGCAGGACTTAATGCATCGTTTCATCAGTTTGGATGAAACATGGATAAATTATTATACTCCTGAGACCAAAGAACAATCTAAACAATGGTACCAGGGAGAATCGGCACCAAAAAAGGCGAAGACCATTCCTTCGGCCGGAAAGATTATGGCGACTGTCTTTTAGGATTCGCAAAGGATAATCCTCATCGACTATCTGGAAAAGGGTAAAACAATTACAGGTGCATATTATTCATCGTTATTTGACAGTCTGATTACCGAGCTGCAAGAAAAACGCCGTCGATTGGACCGCAAAAAAGTCCTTTTCCATCACGACAATGCACCAGCATACACCTCAGCAGTTTTGGTCGTACAATTAATGGAAATAGGATTCCAACTAGTTTCACATCCCCCCTATTCTCCAGACTTGGCTTCTTCAAACTAATATTTGTTCCTCAATATGAATAAATGGCTGGCAGGACAAATATTTTATTCAAACGAGGAGGTGATTACAGCAACTAATAGCTATTTTGCAGACTTGGACAATTCCTATTATTCGTAAGGGATCAACAAATTAGAACAGCGTTGGACGAAGTGTATAAGTCTAAAGGGGGACTACATCGAAAAATAAAAATGTTTACCTCAAACATGTAAGTAGTTTTTATTTTTGCACGGAATTTTCAAACACCCCTTGTAGTCACTGAAATAAAATGTTCTTACTTGCTATATACTCAGCAGGATCAGGAACTGTGTCTATAAATGAAAGTTTAGAGGTTTAACTGATTGAAATATCCAGTAAAAGTTCATGCACAGAATAAATAATACTGTCATTGGTAATAATAATTTCCCTATCGCAAACAGCACTATTAACAGTTCAGAAGCGACCTGTATGGGAGATTCCACGTAAAATGTTCTATAGCCCTGACTTGTAATCACCGAAGTTAATTGCTGGGAAAATAATCTAGCCATTTCCCAAGCAATTTTGGCAACATTGTGGGTGGCACACGAACAGTAGCTTCTATGAAATCTGAGAGATCCAGGATGGTGTTCAGTTGTCACGAGTTCACTTCCTACTTTTACCGAAAACGCGTTTTGTAGCTGTCTGGCAGTGACTTGATCCAAGGCACAGCGAAAGCGGGCATTGACTGTTGCGGACAAATCGATCTGTCAGTGCGAAGTGTCTCCAACTACTGCCTCTGTGGCTATATTTATACACTGAAGAGCCAAAGAAACTCTGTTTACATATCTCTGTATTTAAATACGCATGCCTATACCAATTTCTTTGGCGCTTCAGTGTATATGGCCGCAGTCGACCACCGAATGGAACATCATCTATCAACCGCTGTAGGCACAGATAGCAGAATCTAAACGTCCCGTTTTCTCAAGCATGTACTAATTAATGTCTCTTTAATTTATTAACTTAGAGTCTTCTTAATTTTATATGAAATGAGTTAAGTTTGCTTTAGTCTCTGAAATAGTTTTAGCTCGACTGCACTTCAACTTTGCCAGCTAGAGTTTTTGGAACGGAACTGACAGTTGAATATTACATCTGAACAGCTTCTTTAAGATGCCTCGTAATGATTGTTATCAACAATTAAGTCTTGAAAATTGGTACAGCTGTATTGTTTAATGAAATTGATCAAGTGCTGTAATTAAAACTTTCTATTATAATTACAAATGATATTTAATCTATTATGAATAAGGACGTTTTCGTTCCGAATTTAGTTTTTAGTAAATAATTTGAAAACTGAAACTTCCTGGCAGATTAAAACTGTGTGCCCGCCCGAGACTCGAACTCGGGACCTTTGCCTTTCGCGGGCAAGTGCTCTACCGTCTTTTTTTTATTCACCAAAAACAGTAACAAAAATGGCTACAATGAAATGACATAAATAAGGTGACAGATAATTGCAGTCATAAATTTCAGCATTCAAAAAATGAGTCTTTAGCAGTAGCACAATTTAGCACCTTCACTGTCACCTTCAACTGGTGGCAGTACAGCATGCACATTTTCTTCTTCTGCAGCCGGTTCCTCATCATCATTTCCCAGACCCAAATTAATCATTCAGTAAGTCCTTGATGTCTGTTCCTTCCAGGGTAAATTACATGGTCAGAAGAGAAGTCCGGAGCAGCGACATCGCAAAATGTTTCACTGCCTTGTTATTTTTGTCAGTTCCAGCCTTCTCAACGCATCTATAGGGAGTTCAAGATCTTCCTTTGTATCTGACACCAGATGTTTCTCGCCATATTCTTGTATCTGCTGTACTGCTGATTTATTTTTCATGTGTGACTTACAGGTGAGGTTAGGGTCGGGAACGCGACCCAATCCATTCCCTCTCTACCAGAAATCCAGTTCCTAACCTATACCCATTCGGTTGAAGACAATTCGGAGCATGTTACCATATTTCTTATTGTGATTCTGATATTTGAGTATTTTCTCGAATTCATTTTCCATATACATCTTGTATTCAATATGTTCATCGCTCCCAATATTATTAAAAACATAACTTGTATATTTGCCCATTAACCAAATCACTGCGTTATTTTTTGCCTGAGGGTAGTAACTTTCCTCTGGTCTGAAGAAAATGTTAGTCGGTACATTGTTTGCTGAAGTTCTTGTTATTTGAGCAATTTTCTCCCTGGTCCACCTCCAGTTGATAATCCGATCTCCACAAGTGTAACGATGAGGCACACTATCAACGAGGTTGCATTTGCTGCAGAGGTTTGTGTCACTTAAACTGATGGCAAAGAGACGCTCATTAGTGCTGATGATGTTATTGACTACCTTGTACCACGCTGTTCTCACGTCAGACGAAAGAACATCACTACTGATGTTTTTCCAGACCACATTCCATGCTATTCCAGCATATTTGGTTTCTATGTTATTTTTCCTTTCATGTTTCCGCCTTTCAGCTAAAATCGCCTGTGCTGTAACGTTTTTGGAGTTTAAAATCTTTTTGCTGAGATAACTTAGTTCAAGATAATACTCCCTAATGTGTTTCAGCTTAAAACTTATTTTTTTGTATATTTATCGGCGGCTCTACACTTTCTGGCCTGACAATATCGTATAGTTTTGCTGTAATGCACCCTGGATCATTACACATTATGCTCCATGTTCGTTTGACATACAGTGCCATCGCTTTAGACTTGATGTCGGTTAGACCCATTCCTCCATTGCTTGGATCCAAAACTGCTGTCTTCACCGGCACTCGAAACAATTCCCCTTTCCACAAGAACATTGCTAAGGTGGACATGATCGTCTTCGGCACCATTGATGGAATGGGGAGAACCTGTGCTATGTAGTAGGCCTTGGATAAAATATACGTGTTGATAAACAGTATTCTCTGGAATTGGTCTATGCTACGTTGACTGTTTTCAATCAAAGCTCCCTTGATTTTTCTTGCCACCTCCCGCCAATTTATTGCTATCATTTTTAAAAGGGACTTTGTCAATGCCATTCCAAGAGCTTTGTGTTCATTAACATGGTTCGCCCACTCAATGCGTAAGTTAGCAAGCCGCTTTATATTTAGAAATTTACTTTTATTTTAATTTACCCTCGCACCTGATGCGGAACAGTATTTTGCAAGTATCATCTCTAGTTGTGTCACATCTGTTTGGTCTCTGATGATTACGCCTACATCGGCCGCGTAAGCACCTACCACTGTCTTTGTTCCTTGAATGGTAATGCCTGTCAGTCTGTGCTGTAGCTGTCTCAAGAAAGGTTCCAGCGATATAACGAACAGGAGCATGGATAAGGGGCTTCCTTGGGTAACACCCCTTTTTATTTCAATTTTTTTTTGTCAGTTGACAGTTAACGGAGATTTGTGCAGTAACACCCATTGCCATGTTCTTGATGATGTCTATGGTTTTTGGCAGGAAGTCCATTCGGAGCATTATCTCTATCAGGTATTTGTGACTGATTTGATCAAATGCCTTATGGAAGTCTATGAAAAGCAATCCAAATTTTATGTTACTTGCCTGCGCTAGCGCAATGACATCGCGATACAAAGCCGCAGTTTGTAAAATCGTTCTTCTAAAAGCACAAGTCTGCTGTTGGCCTATGATGTCAGCAGTGCATGGTGTAAAGCGCTTGTTAATTACTCGAGCTATAATTTTATAATCTGAATTTAAAAGCGAAATCGGCCGTAGGTTGTTTATTTTTTTGCAGCCTCTGTTCTTCGGGATCAAGACGATTTTGCATTGTTTGAACTCTGCAGGCACTGGCTTTCCTTGTAAGACTTCATTCACAGTTTCGGTGAACTTTTCTCCTATTAGGGTCCAAAATCGTTTATAGAATTCAATGGGCAGTCCGTCAGGTCCTGGAGATTTTCTAACAGGGGAGCTGCACACGATTTCTAAAACATCTTTCTTGGTGATGTCCGAAGAAATGTTCTCATCATCATCTCGCGATATTCGTGGAAGATATGTACCAAAGAGCTCATCGTATTCTTCTTCGTTTGTTTCCCCTGACGCATACATACGTTCATAGTACGCTGAGATCTCTTTAATTATTTCCTTCTGGGTGGTGATTATGGTACCATCATCTATTTGAAGTTCATCCATGAAACATCTTCTATTCTTGGCGTGTCTGACAAGGTGGTACAATGCAACAGTCTCATCTTCAGTGACTGACTTTGCTTTGGATTTTATTTTAAGTCCCTCCAGTTCCTTACGTTTCAGACTTATTAACTTTGCTTTTATTTTCTTGATGTCTTTTAATCTTGTAGGAATTGCATCTGTCTGATCGTAAAGGTCCCTTAGCACGCTGTAGTAGAATTCTACAGTCTGTTTCCTTGCTCTGGCCATATCTATACTAAAAGATATTAAAACTTTCCTTAGCTTCGGTTTCGCTCGTTGGGTCCATCATTCTATCACACTTGGAAAGTTGTTCAGTGAACGGAGACACATTTCCCAAGCTCTGGTTAGGGCATCTTCTAAGTCTTCTTCTGATAATAACGATATATTTAGATTCCACTGGCTTCTTACTCTTCGGGTAGGTTGTGGTGTTAAATTTACGCAGGTCAACAATGCACTGTGATCGGAAAAACTAACGGGAACAGTTTCTGTTTTCAGTATTTTATCTGCTAAATTTTCCGATACGTAAATTCTGTCAATTCTACTACAGGAATTCGCAACAATATGAGTGAAGTTCACCATCGTTGGGTATTTTATTTCCCACGCATCTTTTAATTTTAAATCAACAACAAGACGTCTCAAGTCAGTTGAGTAATTGAAGTTGGGGATTTGATCCTTCCGACTCAATATACAATTAAAATCTCCTCCTATTATAAGTTTGAAGGGGTTTTACCTCAGTAAATAAATTACGCTTTCATTAAAGAATGTGGCTCTTGCAGCTCTATTACTGCTGCCAGAAGGAGCATATAAATTGACTATAGTAACTCCTGCTACATTTATTCCAATACCTCGCCCCGATTCTAATTTATCAACGTCATGTACGGGGATGCCTTCTCTAACTAAAATGGCCCTTCCAACATTCGTTTCAGTGGAAATATTGTAAAAATCAACGTAATTGGAAAAATTTAACTGTGGGAATACCACTTCCTGTAGGAGAGCAATATCCGTCGCTGACTCATACAGAAACTGTTTCAGAGCAGCTATTTTAACAACCGACTGTATCCTATTAATGTTTAACGTGGTAATCGTATATGACTGTAACATAGGGGAGTGACCTTTTTCCCGCTAGTCTATCATTTCATGCCACTCCATGCCGGATACTTCCTGAGAATCTGACTGGAGACCACCGTCACGGTTTGCATTAGAGCCTTTCTTTTTACTTTTCTTGCGGTTTGCATTGGCACTAGCCTTCACCGAATGTCTGCTCCGCCCACCCCCTGAGCAGTTTTCCACCGAGAGCGGTGTCGTTGGATCTGAGGGGCAGTCGTGTGCCACCATCTCGTCTGCCAAAGGCGGCGCAGAAGCAGTTTGCAAACATTCTTCCAATTCCCCATCACTTCTATGAACACTTTCGATCACTGTTTGTGTCTTATTGCTGTAAAACTCCGCTTCTTCGTCTTGGGATTTGGGCTGTGACGCCGCCTGTTGTTGACAATCACTCGCTACCCCGCCATGTTTGCTTTCAGTTGCATCCGCGAGTGAATCTGTCTGCATTGATTGACGTACGGGCACTGCAGCGCGGGGTTGTGGCGTCACCAAGAGCAGCGCATTGCCATCTACTGGCGCGTCCAACGCTACAGAATGGGACTCCGATGTCACGTCGACCTGTTCGGGTGATGGTAGCGTATTCGATTTGTCTACTGATGTACTTGACTCAGAGTTGGAATCTATGCTGACAATATTGTCTGAAACAGTTTCCAGTACTGTTTTCTGAATGTCACCTACAGCTTTCAGCGACGGGTTGATATCTTCTTCATCTGTGCTACTGCCGTCACAAGTTCGACGTCTCTTGTTATTGGCTATACTACTTTTTCCAGCGGGATTGTCTACAGTGTCTTTCCTGAGTAAAGGTGGAAATGCTTCAAGAGTATTTTGTGGCCTGTCGTCTACATTCCCGAAATGCTGGAGACTTCACCACCCGTAATCTGATTTTCAGTCACAAGATCAGCCAGTATTAACCTTTTACGCTGTTGTAAATTATTCTGCAATACAAACACCTTTTTTGGACAGTTTTGCCGGAGATGCCCACTTTCATTACATGTATGGCAAGTCAAAGTCTGTCCATTGTATATAACGTGCGCTTTGTAGCCACAAACCAAAATATGAGATGGAATGTTTTGTTTGACATGCATATCGACAGAACGAACACCACTAAAGCATTGCAATCTATGCTGGCTTGACCACCGTTCATTACGAATTTGCCTGATGTCACCGTATTTAGATAATGCGTCTTTTAAGTAGCAGTTTTCTACCTCAGGTGGCAAATTAAATACTTTGACTTGTTTATAATCAACATCAGCATTTGAAATGGTAACTGTACTCACCGAATTGTCGCGATGGCGGAATTCAGCTTTTCCTTCAAATTTCTGCAAAATCCGTTCCAGCACCAACGGGGAAAGCAGCTTCACAAAAAAGCAGTATTGCTCCAAGTCATAATAAGCAGTGTGCGTCTGATCCGAAGTAATGCCAATAACGTCAACGATCCAGTCATGAATTTCTAGTGAACTTGGCTGAACATTGCGGGTTGCTTTGTCAAATCCAAATCTTAGGGTAAGCTTTCTGGGAAACATTGTTGCCATGTCAGCAGTTAACAGCTCGCGAAAACAAGGAAACTAAAATGCTGCATCACCACAATCACAATTTTACACAACACTCTTACGCAGAGTCATGAAATCCAAACAGAAGCGCCACAGCGCATCCGCTCAGGACGGCCGGAAAAGCCGATATTCTGGTCCCAGATAAACAAAACTTTTGTGTAATTGCTTGTCAGAAGGCTATGAACGATCATGGACACCGCTCAAAGTATAACTGTCTGTAATACAACTATATTTTAAAATTATTTCACAATGCGAACCAAACTGCGATCTCTGTTTTGTCTGAGCTACCGAAGCACGACTCACGACCGGTCCTCACAGCTGTACTTCTGCCAGTACCTCGTCTCCTACCTTCCAAACTTTACAAAAGCTGCAAGGTTCGCAGGAGAGCTCCTGTAAAGTTTGGAAGGTACCAACACAGTTAGACCGCGTAAGACACACACACACACACACACACACACACACACACACACATATATATATATATATATATATATATATATATATATACTCCTGGAAATTGAAATAAGAACACCGTGAATTCATTGTCCCAGGAAGGGGAAACTTTATTGACACATTCCTGGGGTCAGATACATCACATGATCACACTGACAGAACCACAGGCACATAGACACAGGCAACAGAGCATGCACAATGTCGGCACTAGTACAGTGTATATCCACCTTTCGCAGCAATGCAGGCTGCTATTCTCCCATGGAGACGATCGTAGAGATGCTGGATGTAGTCCTGTGGAACGGCTTGCCATGCCATTTCCACCTGGCGCCTCAGTTGGACCAGCGTTCGTGCTGGACGTGCAGACCGCGTGAGACGACGCTTCATCCAGTCCCAAACATGCTCAATGGGGGACAGATCCGGAGATCTTGCTGGCCAGGGTAGTTGACTTACACCTTCTAGAGCACGTTGGGTGGCACGGGATACATGCGGACGTGCATTGTCCTGTTGGAACAGTAAGTTCCCTTGCCGGTCTAGGAATGGTAGAATGATGGGTTCGATGACGGTTTGGATGTACCGTGCACTATTCAGTGTCCCCTCGACGATCACCAGTGGTGTACGGCCAGTGTAGGAGATCGCTCCCCACACCATGATGCCGGGTGTTGGCCCTGTGTGCCTCGGTCGTATGCAGTCCTGATTGTGGCGCTCACCTGCACGGCGCCAAACACGCATACGACCATCATTGGCACCAAGGCAGAAGCGACTCTCATCGCTGAAGACGACACGTCTCCATTCGTCCCTCCATTCACGCCTGTCGCGACACCACTGGAGGCGGACTGCACGATGTTGGGGCGTGAGCGGAAGACGGCCTAACGGTGTGCGGGACCGTAGCCCAGCTTCATGGAGACGGTTGCGAATGGTCCTCGCTGATACCCCAGGAGCAACAGTGTCCCTAATTTGCTGGGAAGTGGCGGTGCGGTCCCCTACGGCACTGCGTAGGATCCTACGGTCTTGGCGTGCATCCGTGTGTCGCTGCGGTCCGGTCCCAGGTCGACGGGCGCGTGCACCTTGCGCCGACCACTGGCGACAACATCGATGTACTGTGGAGACCTCACGCCCCACGTGTTGAGCAATTCGGCGGTACGTCCACCCGGCCTCCCGCATGCCCACTATATGCCCTCGCTCAAAGTCCGTCAACTGCACATACGGTTCACGTCCACGCTGTCGCGGCATGCTACCAGTGTTAAAGACTGCGATGGAGCTCCGTATGCCACGGCAAACTGGCTGACACTGACGGCGGCGGTGCACAAATGCTGCGCAGCTAGCGCCATTCGACGGCCAACACCGCGGTTCCTGGTGTGTCCGCTGTGCCGTGCGTGTGATCATTGCTTGTACAGCCCTCTCGCAGTGTCCGGAGCAAGTATGGTGGGTCTGGCACACCGGTGTCAATGTGTTCTTTTTTCCATTTCCAGTAGTATATATATATATATATATATATATATATATATATATATATATATATATATATATATACACACCAGTGAGACTGGTGAGCCAGTCCTTAAACGAATTTTTGGAAGTCAGTAACGAAAATATAGCTGATGAACGAATTTTTCGGCAATTCAGATATTTCGTAGTACTTGGTTGTATGGTTGTAAGGAGGGGGTGCTGTGGGTGCGGATGAGTGTCTCATGCAATATTTGCAAAAGCTGAGTGGGAAAGGAGGACTGTTCAAATAGCTCTGAGCACTATGGGACTTAACATCTGAGGTCATCAGTCCCCTATAACTTAGAACTGCTTAAACGTAACTAACGTAAGGACATCACACACATCCATGCCCGAGGCAGGATTCGAACCTGCGACCGTAGCAGTCGCGCGGTTCCGGACTGATGCGCCTACAACCGCTCGGCCACAGCGGCCGGCATTTGTAGGTAATACGTGGGGTGTTCAAATGAAAAGATACAAATGTCGTAACAACCAAACCGTTTGAAATTTGCATATACCGATTTGGGATAACATAGTGAGCCATCTATGAACGCGACGAATACTTCGTCACGTCCTCCTAAGAAATTCAAATCTGTGCCCTCAGCAGTCAAAGTGATGCTCGCCGTCTTTTCGGACGTCCGATGACAAATACTCATCTAGTTCCGCTTGTACCGTAAAACCAAAATGACGTATACTTCTGTAGCCTGCAAAACTCCTAGAGCGAACGGCGTGGTCGGCTCACGGAGGGAGTGATTCTGCCCCACGCTAAGTCGCATCCATATGTCTGCAAGGCCACACAATGTGTAATGGCCAGCTTCAAGTGGGAGCAGCTTGAGCGCGCGACGTACAGCCAGGACACGTCGCCGGCGACTACCGTATGTCTGGTCCACTAAAACAACATCTCAAAGGGTCGCGCTTCATCTCGGACGACGAACTGAAGGATACAGGATACAGTGGGGGGACTGGCTCCTGTCTATGAGAACAGGGAATCCTTCCGCTCGTGAAACAGTGGGGTAGTTGTGCTCAAGCCTCTGGTGATTACTTTTGAACAAAGCCTTCAGTCTATTATACCACAGTGGTGTTTTTTATCTTTTCTTTTGAATGAACCTCATATATGCTCCTCCTAAATGGTAGTTGCACTATTGCTGTAACTACTTGCAAACTGGTGTGTAGAGAAACGTCTAGAAGTTATACTCACCTTGGGCGCTACAATCCCACAGAACAGAGGGCTCTGTATATTTAAGATAAAATCTCCCGTAGACCGCAAGTAAATTACTTGTTTAGAAATTACGAGAAATACACCTGCCTACATAATCCTGATTCGTCTGCCGTTCCATTGGAGTGTGGAGCCACTCATCCGTTAAATTTTTCTACTTCTGTCCTTTTGTTGCCAAATTGAGAAGCTTTGAGAAGGTACCGGTTGTTTCACTCCCGCAGACTTCAAACAGATTAGTCTTCTTCAGATTCGTTTGGAGCCTCCTTTTGTAAGTTTATGGGTGTTAGTTCGTAGGTTTTCTTTCTGTAGCGACGTTGGTTGTATTGAACGCTTTGGTACACCACTGGCAGAGATAAAGCTGCGCTGTCGGCCCTCAACAACTCAGTCGGGAAGAGCACTACCTGCAAGGGGGAAGGTTCTTCGTTCTAGTTTCACTTCGGGACAAAGTTTTAATCCTCCTGAAATGTACAAAACCACGCATACTTACCTACAGAGTGAAAAATTCATTATGTATACTGGTTGGATGTTTCTCAATTTCTTGTCGGGTTGCTGAGGGCATATATATAGCGCTGTCAGACAGAAAAAATATTCAAATGTGTGTGAATTCCTAAGGGACCAAACTGCTGAGGTCATCGGTCCCTAGATTTACACACTGCTGATACTAACTTAAACTAACTTATGCTAAGAACAACACACACACAACCATGCCCAGGGGAGGACACGAACTTCCGGCGTGAGGGGCGGCGCAATCCGTGACATGGCACCTCTAACCACGCGGTCACTCCTCGCGGCTGTCAGACAACACTGCATTGAATCGATGGGTGCCACATTGGAATCAATAGTCTTGCAAGTGCACTGCTGAGAAAATGTATTTGCTTGTTGACTCTGCTGGTTGTGTCACAGCACCTCTCATATTGAAACAAAAGATGAAGGGAAGTCGGACGACCGCACTGAGCTGAAAATTTTGTGCGATACATTATGAGGAACTCTCTGTGATATTGATTTACTACACCTTCTTTTCTTCCAAGCTTCTAGTTCAGTTTTGCCTGTACGTAGCCCAATGTACTCATACGCTCCTAGTGGTACGCTGGGTTACTACTCTCTAGATACATTTGTCATACCTCTGATCATGTCTGATAATGTGTCGAAACTCTCACAGTTACATTATAATTTGTGTGACTTGATGAGTTCCTATACGTTGACCCAGAAATGAAAATCTGATGGGTTGTAAATATGCAAACATTTGGAAATGGCTTCAGAACCGAAAGTGTGCTACAGTGGGTAAAAATAAAGCGATATTTTTAGTCAGCCAGTGGCAGCCAGAGTGCTAAATGTTGCCTTTTAGACAATTACATTTTTCTCTTATTATTCAGTACTGTATACGTAGCTACACGCCTTGCTGTTTTCTACAGTTCCTTTATAGAGTACATCATGAAGTAGTCAAAAGAATCATATTTTAGTTTTTAGATTAGATATAATTTCTACTTCCTCATTAGAGAATCACGTCTTAGAAAGTACTCTGTTACTAAACGCGTTCTTACAGTGAAGTTATGCAACAGACGTGCCTCAGATTTCCGAAGATGAGTAGTGATATGATTACACGATAAGATAGTTTATCTTCCACGTTAAAAGATCCATCTAAAAAGCGACAAACAAACGTGATTGGCTACTTATTTCATCACACTACATACTCCCTATTAAAACGGAGTAACCTCCGTTACCGTCATTAAAAACTGTCACCAAGATAGAGACTTTTTTTTTCGTTTTGTTACGCACGTAATTACTGACAATACTTTTTAACTGTGAGGAGTCAGACGGAACTACTCAGTTCGGTCACCAGCAGCCATCGTGAAAGGAAGGGAGCTCTCGAGGACCATGGCGACCCTTCGCTTGGTTGCAGTTTTACAACTCTGTTTAATAACAGTCGCTTTGTCAGTAAGTATCTTAATTTATTCAGCATAATCCGTTACGTTTCGCACAAGATGTAGTGCTTCATGCAATGTGTGTATGTGTAAAAACAATAAAAACATACAGTAAGCTGTCACCAAAATTCATACTTACTTGTCACGATGCCGTATCGACAACGCAGCTTCACCCAAAGCTGTTCTATATAAGAAACCTGATTCTTCAATTTCCAAAGTTTAAAATGTGTCTCCGAATTCAATGAAAATTGACCGTGTCAAAGAACACTCGAAGCTGTAACTCCATATGAAAACATCTGTTGTTGTTGTGTCCTTCAGCCCGAAGACTGGTTTAACAGAGCTCTCCATACTACTCTACCCTGTGAAACCTCTTCATCTCTAAATGACTACTGGAGCCTACATCCTTCTGAATCTTCCATTCTTCTGAATCTCCTTACTGTATTCACCTCTTCGTCTCCCTCTACGATTTCCAGCCCACATCCCTTTCTCCAGTATTAAAGTGATGATCCCTTGATGCTTCAGAATGTATCCTATCAATCGATACCTTCTTTTAGTCAAATTGTGCAAACTAATTAATTATCTTCCTCCTTGTGTTCCGTACCTCCTGATGCTATTCAGTACCTCTACCCATCTAATCCTCAGAATTCTTCTGTAGCACCACATTTGAAAAGCTTCTGTTCTCTTTTTGTCTGAACTGTATGTCATCCATATTTCACTTCCATACATGGCTACACTCCAGATAAGTACCTTCAGGAACGACTTGCTAGCTCTTAAGTCTATATTTGATGTTAACAGATTTCTCTTTTTTGCCGTTGCCAAGCTACATTTTTTATATCATCTCTATTTCGGCTGTCACCAGTTATTTTGAAACCCAAATACAAAACTCACCTACTACTTTCAGAGTCTCGTTTCATAACATAATTTTCTCACCAGCACCAGATTTAATTCAACTACATTCCACCATCCTTGTTTAGCTTTTGGCGATGTTCATCTTATATCCTTATATCCATACTGTCCAACGACTCTTCCAAGTTCTTTGCTGTCTCTGACAGAATTACGCTGTCGTCGGTAAACCTCAAACCCTTCATTTCTTCTCCATGATCTTTATCTCCTACTTCAAATTTTTCTTTGGTTTCCTTTACTACACTTCCTATGTACAGATTGAAAAATATCTGGGACAGACTACAACCGTGCTTCTCCTTCATACCCCAAGAGTCTTATTACTGCCCTCTAGTTTCTGTACTAGTTTTAAGTAGCCTTTCGTTCCCTGTATTTTGCCCCTCCTATATTCAGAACTCCAAAGAAAGTTTTCCAGCCAACGTCCTCGAAAGCTTTCTCGAAATGTACAAATTCTATAAACGCAGGTTTTTCTTTCCTTAACCGATCTCCTAAGATTGCTCAGACTGTTGGTATTGCCTCGTGTGTTCCTACGTTTCTCTGGAATCCAGTCTGATCTTCCTCAAGGACGGTTTCTACCAGTTTTTCCATTCTTCTGCAAAGAATTCGTGTTAGTACTTTGCAACCATGACTTATTAAATTTGGTAATTTCCACACATGTCAGGAACTACTGTCTTTGGAATTGCAATAATTACATTCTTCTTGAAGTACGAGGGTATTTCGCCTGTCTCCCACAGCTTGCAAACCAAATGGAAGAATTTTGCCATGGCTGGCTCTCCCTAGATTATCAGTAGCTCTGACAGATTGTCGGCTGTTCCCGGTGTCTTGTTTCGACTTAGGTCTTCCCGTGTTCTGTCAAATTGTTCTCGCAGTGTCACACCTCCCCATCTCATCTTCATCTACATGACTTTAATATTGCCTTCAAGTTCATCTCCCTTGCATAGATCCCTCTATATGCTCCTTTCCTCTTTCAGCTTTCCTTTCTGTGCCTAGGAATGGTTCCATCTGAGCTCCTGGTATTCATACAGCTGCTTCTTTTTTGTCTAAAGGACTCTTTAATTTTCCTGTAGGTGGTATCTATCTTTCTCCTAGAGAAAAATGCTTCTAAATCCTTAAATTTCTCCCCGATTTTTAAATTTTGTAACTTAGGGCTTCCTTTTGTCACCACAGGTGGTGGAGTCCATCCGCAATGTAACGTGTGTACATGGTAATGATCAGTGTCAAGTGTTTGTTTTTTGTCTTGTAATTTAACTCAAGACAATTCTTCCAATACATAAAAAATCGGAAACGCTGATTTCAGAGCCAAACTTTTTTCATTAGAGATAAGAACGGCAACTTTATAAATCACAAGGAAAGTATTGTAGAAAGATAGAAAGAATACTTCTCAGAATTGTTGAATCGCCCAGACCAAGATGAGATATTACCTGCAAACACTACGGAGGAAAGGATACATGAAGAAGAATGTGAAGTTAGTGAAGAAGACGTGAAAATCGCAATCAAAGGACTCAGAAACAACAAAGCCCCTGGAGAGGACGGAATATCATCAGAATTAATCAAGGAGGCAGGTGAGAGCTTACACTTAGAGATACATAAACTGATCCAGTTGATATGGGAGAAGGAAGTACTGCCAGAAGAATGTAAATTGGATGTAATATGTCCAATATACAGGAAGGGAAGCAAAATGGAATGCGGTAACTACAGAGGAATCAGCTTGTTGAATGTAACGTATAAGGTGGTGTCTATCATTATCCTTAGAAAACTGAAACCATTCATAGAGAACAACATGCAGTAGTACCAAGCTGGCTTTCGATCAAACAGAGCGACAATAGACCACATTTTGTATGGAATGGTCAAAGGCAGCAGTGCGTTTCCGAGGAGCCACATCAGAGACATTCGAGATAGGCCTCAGACAAGGGGATGCTCTCTCATGTGTTCTGTTCAGTTTCATCTTAGAGACAGTAATAAAAGAGTGTAGGCCACAGGAGTAGAGATGGACGGTAACTTCAATTGTCTCTCATATGCGGATTATATAGTACTATTAAGTGAATGAAAGCAAGAGTTGAAAGAAATGTACCAGAAAATGCACAATTATGCACAGAAGGTAGGGCTCAAAGTGAATCGAGACAAAACAGAGTTCAGGCAGTTAGGAAGAAGACAGGAGCAGATAGAATTTCTTGAGACAGATGGCAAGAGGTTCAAGAGAGTAGACTAGTTCAAATACTTGTTGGGATCGTGGTTTACCACGGACAACAACATAAAAATGGACATCAAGGAAAGAATAGCAGCGGGAACGAAATGCATGCATACCCTCAGAGAGACGCTTGGCCCTAAATCGATCTCAGTGAACACGAAGATGAAAATCTACAACACAATGATATGCCCAGCAGTAATGCATGACTAAGCGAGTAAGGAAAAAAACTATTAATATTTGAAAGAAGAGTAATGAGGAACATATGGGGACCCGTTTTAGATAATGGAGAATGGAGGAGGAGGAAAAACGAGGAAATCTACCTTCTGATGCGACAACCAACTATCCTACAGAAGATAAAGAGCAAAAGAATACAATGGGTGGGCCATGTAGCCCTTATGCCAAATGGATGACAGACGAAGATGGCACTAGCGGGGAAACCAAAAACCAAACGCCCCATTGGACGAGCAAGGCAGCGCTGGATGGACGACCTGGCGAAGGACCTAGCAGCCCTGGGAATTGAAGACAACTAGAGGAACCGTGCAAAAAACAAGAAGGAATGGAGGCAGTTTGTGGAAGCAATGTGTGGTCTGCAGGGCCTGTGATCGCTGAATACCTAATAAAAAAATATCTAATTTAATTGATTGGTAGCAAATTTCATACATCCCGAAGTTTCGGGCTCTACACTGATGAGGCCAAACATTTATGGCCACTGCTCACCGTGAGGTTGTATGCTGCCTAGTGGCGATGACTGCACGTGACGCTGTAAGAGAAATATATGAGATGAGCGGAGACGAATGGGAAATCATTCTAGCTACGCTAAGTGACACAAATGCGGAAATCCACCGACTCAAGCGACTTTGACAAAAGCCAGATTTTTGCGGCCCAGTGCCTGGGAGCGATCACCCCGGAAACGGCGAAGCTGGTCGAGTGCTCGCGTGCTACTGTCGTGAGCATCTACAGAAAGTGGTTGAAGAGCGCTGAATCCACGAGTAAGCGATAATAAGCTGGACGTCTACACCTCATGACAGAACATAGGAATCGGTGGTTTGCCTGTTCTCTAAAACAGGATAGGTTGCGACCTATGGCAGACCTGATGACAGAGTACAGAATTGGCGCAGAAACAAGTGTTTTGGAGCACATCGTTCAGCACCTCTACTTTTTCCCATGTTGACCCAACAACATCATCAGTTATGATCACAGTGAGCACGGGATCACCGAGATTGGACCGCAGATAAGTGTAATAGTGTCACTTGGTGGAATGAATCCCGTTTACCGTTATACCAGGTCAATGATCGTCTTCAGATACCCCGAAATCCAGGCGAACGGCTGCTCGAAACATGCAGTGCGCCACGGACGCATGCCGGTTGGAGCAGTATAATATTCTGGGGGACATTTACCTGGTCCTCCATGGGACCTGTGGTAATAATAGAATGCACCATGACAGCTGTGGACCACGTGAACATTATTAAGACCACCTATAACGCTTTACGCTTGCTATCTTCCTGAAGACCGATGGTATCTTCCAGCAGGATAACTGTCCGTGTCACAAGGCCAGAATCGTGCTGCCATGGTTTGAGGAGCATGATAGTTAACTCACCTTGATGTCTTGACGATCAAAAATCCGACTAAATCCGACTTGGGCGCTGTCGGACGCCAGTTCCGAGCCCAGAAAACAAACCGCCCGTAAATTGTGAGAAGTGTGTGACCTGTGCATAGGCATCTGGTGCCACAAGCCTCTGGAAGTCTGTCCGATTTATGGCATGCAGAATCGCTGCTAAATTGCGTTCCAGAAGTGGACCAAACTCTAATGTTTTGGCTCAACAGTGTATTTACCTGACCATGAACCAATATACCATGCCACTTCCACCAACATCTACTTGAAACTTAGATCAGTACGTAAGAGTATCACAGTGAAGCGCCAAATAAACTGGCATAGGCATGCGTATTCTAATACAGAGATATATAAACAGGTAGAATACGGCGCTGCGGTCGGCAACGCCTATATAAGATAACAAGTGGCTGGCGCATTGTTACATCGGTCACTGCTGCTACAATAGCACGTTATCAGGATTTGAGTGAGTCTGAACATTGCGTTATAGTCAGCGCACGAGCGATGGGACACAGCATCTCCGACGTAGCGATGAACTGGGGATTTTCTCATACAATCTTTTCATAAGTGTACTGTGAATTTCAGGAATCCGGTAAAACATCAAATCTCCAACATCGCTGCGGCCGAGAAAAGGGATCCTTCAAGAACGGGACTAAAGACGATTGAAGAGAATCATTCATCTGACGGAAGTGCAGCCCTTCCGCAGATTGCTGCAGATTTCAGTGATGGGCCATTAACAAGCGTCAGCATGCGAACCATTCAACGAAACATCATCGATATGAGCTTTCGGAGCCGAAGGTCCACTCGTGTACCTTTGATGACTGCACGACACAAATCTTTACGCCTCGCCTGGGCCCTTCAACACTGACATTGGACTGTTAATGACAGAGAACATGTTGCCTGGTCGGACTAGTCTCATTTAAAATTGTATCGAGGGGTGGATGTGTACAGGTATGGAGACAATCTCATGAATCCATGGACCCTGCATGTCTGCAGGGGACTGTTCAAGCTGGTGGAGGCTCTGCAAGGGTGAGGGGCGTGTGCAGTTGGAGTGATATGGGACCCCTGATACGTCTAGATACCACTCTGACAGACGATTCGTACGTGAGCAACCTCTCTGATTACCTGCATCCATTCATGTCCATTGTGCATTCCGACATGCTGGGGCATTTCCAGCAGGACAATGGGACACTCCACAGCTCAGAATTGCTATAGAGTGGCTCCAGGAACGCTCTTCTGAGTTTAAACACTTCCGCTGGCCACCAAATTCCCAGACATGAAAATTATTGACTATATCTGGGATGCCTTGCAACACGCTGTTCAGAAGAGACCTCCACTCCCTCGTACTCTTACTGATTTGTGGGCAGCCCTGCAGGGTTCATGGAGTCATTTCCCTCCAGCACTACTTCAGAAATTGGTCGTGTCCATGCCACGTCGCGATGCGGCACTTCTACATGATCGCAAGCAGGTGCACCAATTTCTTTTGCTTTTCACGGTATAATTCTCACCAGTTTAATGGTGGATAATATCATGACAATGGCGAATGGACTACATCAAATCCAACTACCCTAGTACAATTTATCAGTTTAAAAAATGGCCATGTTCAGCACGATTATCAAATTATGCCCTTTTCCTGTGGAAGAAAACGGCTTAAAGATAATGTACAGCAGTTCATTCTGAGCAGAAGCTAGCGAACAAACAAACGGCAGTAGCGATAATAATACACGCCAAGCACTCCTAACTGCGACTAGACAGCAAACAATTACTTTGACTCGCACATGGCGAATAGCGTTCTAGATATATTACAAAGCCCCCCTTTATAAAGAGTCCCAATATTGTTGCTTAGTTCTACATCTATTCTGGCCAAAGTCAGGAAGGTCAGAATTAATAATAACTGACGAGACGTCTTTGAGTAAAACAAAAGTGATATCTGGCGTTCACCAAGGAAGAGTCATAGGGCCCTTTTCTGTTCCTAACCTACATAAATGATTTAGGAGACAATTTGAGCAGCCGTGTTAGGTTGTTTGTAGATGATGCAGTCAGTTACCTTATATTAAAGCAATCAGAGGATGAAACACCAGATGCAAAATAATTTAGACAAGATATCTGTATGGTGCAAAGAGTGGCAAAACGAAAAGTAAGAGGTCAACGTCATGGGTATTAACGGAAATCCGTTAAATCTACGTTGCAGGATAGATCACACAAATCTAAAAGCTGCCAATTGAGCTAAATACCAATGGATTACAATGACGAATATGTTAAATTGGAATTATCGCACAGAAAATGTTCTGGGAAAGGTGGGACAAGACTGTTTTATTTGCAGAACACATAGAAGATGCAACAAGTGTACTAAAGAGAGAGCCAACATTACATTTGCCCATCCTCTTCTGGAATATTGCTGCCCGATATGGGATCCTTACCAGATAGGATTGACGGAGGATATAGAACAAGTTCAAAGAAGGGCAGCTCGTTTCGTATTATCGCGAAATAGGTGAGATAGTGCCACGCGTATTACAAGCGAGTTGGGGTGGCAGTCTTCAAAACATAGGCAGTTTTCGTTGCGACGAGATCTTCCCCGAAATTTCAGTCTCTAACTTTCTCCTCCGAGTTAGAAAACATTTTCTTCACGCCATCCTAAATAGAGAAAAATTATCATCTTAATAAAACGAGAAAAATCAGAGCTCGCACGAAAAGATTTAAGTGTTCATTATTCCAAGTGCTGCTAGAGAGGAACAGTTGAGAAAGAGTCTGCTGGTGGTTTGACGAACCCTCTGCCAGGCACTTAAGTATGATTTACGGAATAGTTATGCAGATGTAGATGTAGGAAAAGAAAGAAGCTAGTCTGTCGAGCTGATTTGTGCCTATTAATGAAACGACAGTCTTCACATCAGAAACGAAACTAATAAAAGCAGTGGACTTGCTCCAAAGGACTAGATTATGGAAGAACTCTCGGCTACCTCTATTAAATATATCAGCTATATAAGAATTTTGGGTTCTTGTACATTTTTTCTGTGATGGATGGGCGTGATTTGTAAGCAGCACAAACAACTATGTTGTCGACTATACTCTTCTAGGGGTTCTTGCAGCGTTCATATTTTAAAATTCCCCGAGTTATCGATCAGGTACTCTTTGGTCACTGCCAAGTGAAACGATTGACAAGGACCAAGTAGTTCTCGGTCAAAAGGTAGTGGCATTTTAACCACTTGATACGGCACAAGACTCTGCATTCTTGCAAGATATCTTATCGTCCTCTGTCAGTTCAAATGGTTCAAATGGCTCTGAGCACTATGGCACTCAACTGCTGAGGTCATAAGTCCCCTAGAACTTAGAAGTACTTAAACCTAACTAACCTAAGGACAACACACACATCCATGCCCGAGGCAGGATTCGAACCTGCGACCGTAGCGGTCGCGCGGTTCCAGACTGTAGCGCCTAGAAACGCTCGGCCACCAGCGGCCGGCCCTCTGTCAGTCATACATACATGTCTAGATGGCCCTCTCTAGTCTTCTTCAGTGACGGTATAAATCTACTGTTTCAACATTTCTGCTCGTGCATGTAACCGTAAAGAAAGGCACGCCGGCCGCTGTGCCTGAGAAGTTCTAGGCGCTTCAGTCCGGAACCGCGCTACTGTTACTGTTGCAGGTTCGAATCCTGCTTCGGGCATGGATGTGTGTGATGTCCTTAAGTTAGTTAGGTTTAAGTAGTTCTAAGTCTAGGGGACCGATGACCTCAGATGTTAAGTCCCATAGTGCTTAGAGCCACTTGAAGCACTTTAAAGGCACGCACGGTACAAGTGTAAATTTTCATGGTGTATCGCCACGTCAACAGTTTCTCTGATTTTCCAATCTTGTCAATTTGTAGGGCTTTCGTTTCTAGAGAAAAGCGATTCTCTTCCAATCTTCTACCACCAAGAAAGTGTAAAGTAAGAGTGACGGTTCTCGACAAGTCACCGACCATTTGAACTGACACAGGCAGAAACTCAGAAGCCTCAATAAATATTTATAAAGTGATCCGTGTGGTCTACACGGTATACATACAGTAACTACTGAAATCTTGATTTATTTTCTCGACTTATATGAAACAATGTAGCTTTCCTCATAGCCCGGTAAAAATTTTTCTGCTGATAGGAAGCTTCCGAAGTTTCCTTCTCACTCCCTCGTTTTGTGACAACACTTCTGCAGCGTCCAATGACCATTTCACCCTTTGTCCTTCCTTGTTGTCTAATGCTCTTCCAAAAGCTCTGACGATAATGCACAGACACTCTCCTCAATACCTCATGCCTTGCTGACAGTTCGCTATTGCTTTATTGCGATAATACCATGTTTCAGGTTTTAGAACGATTCCTCATACTTTATGATGAACCACCAATTTTCAGTTTGACATGTTCACATTTCTTATTAATATGTTCATTACCTTCATTGTTTTCTTCTTAAATCTTTTACAGGCTGAAGAGTATGTTACCGTGGACATAGAAGAAGGCACCTTGAGAGGTCGGATGTCGGAAACGTATACAGGCAAACCCATGTTCAGGTTTGAAGGTATTCCGTATGCAGAACCACCAGTTGGAGATCTCCGATTCCAGGTAAATAACTGTCGCCACCCACTTAATGCTACTGGGAGAAGTACAATTACGAAAAATAGAAACCACAATCAATTCACACCTTTTGGGAGACGGCTTACTCTTAACAGAGAAAACCGTTTCAAATTTCATGGTAATACTGCCGTGCAGACTCTTTATTGACAAAGATAACGTTTTAATATTACTGACACTACCCTTTTATGAATGAATAATTATGCAACACAAAAACTATTACTTGTATTGACTATAAAGGTACTGGACAAATCATGAATTTTTACAAGTTTCTAAATCCCACAACGCAGTAATTAAGACTGACAGCGCAGGTACAGTCACACATGCTTGCCAGTCTTCACATACAACCACCAGAATACAGCAATTATAGTTTACCAGACGCGAGAAAATTATAAGTAACATGGCCTTACTGGTCAAAGCCAAGCTCCTTTTACTTTTAGAACTTCATGAATGTGGCTCAGTTTTAAACGTTCAAGTTAACTATAAAGTGGACCCTGAACGTAATCTACTATATTTTCGTAGAAATTAAGCAAATGACAGCTCTACGATCTGAAGTTGGCAACCTTCGTCGAGTTTCGCAAAAAAGCAGTTTCTGTAACTGAATGGTTTCAAAATATACTGCCAACTGCAATCGTAGAACTAATATGAAATTTCGCAAGGGCTTTCGTGCCGTCAGCATATATATCTGGCCATTGTCAGTCTTAGTGTTCAGGCACTAGTGTGCCACACGTGTTGTGCGGTCCTGCCAATGGTAGTCCCACAAAAGTCATTAAACATGCTATTTCAGGTCTAATCTAGATTACGTTCCGCGTACGTATGTTTAACTGTTTGTTGTTGCTGCCGTCAGGTACCCATATTTTTCAGATAATTCACCAGAAGTCTTATACAAAATCTCTTAACTGTCTAGATCACAAACAGTATACAACTTAAAATTCGATAACTAAAACAGGTAACTGCTTTAGGTGAAACTGACATAAACAGTCTTGAGGAACACACATATTTCAAGGTAAAATAACGTGCACAACGTAATGACATACCAATCGTGGCAAAAGTATTGTGCTAAGGTATACAGAAAAACCACGTCATCTGTATATCTTGGTACCATGTAAGAAAGAAGCAGCTGTCAGACCAGCGTGAACCATAATGAATTTTACGGCATCGCAAAAACAAAGTAACAAACATGAAAGACATACCAATCTCATATGAGAGAAAACTTCAGTAAACTGCTGGTTGTATCAACGAGATACAAAAGAGAGATTCTAAACACAAAGGGATAAAAGCAAGAAACAATTTCATTGCAAATAATGAAATGAATCAGCATGAAGTTACGTGTCCTACGTTTATCGCAACTTATAACTTATACGCTGCTTTGTTCATTATTTGAAATGAAACTGTTTGTTTACTTCGTTTGTCACATGATATCCCATACGATCTTACTTTTGGTAACAAGCGTAGATGTGATTCTGAAACAAATGCTTTTCATAAATCGAAAAATACTGCACCTATCTGACTCTTAATCCATGGCTTTCAGTACGTCGTGTGAGAGAAGTGCGAGCTGGGTTTCACATGATGGATGTTTTCTAAATCCGTGATGGTTGGCCTACAATAGGTCAATCTGTTCGACATACCTCATATGTTTGAGCTCAGAATATATTCTAAGATTCCGCAACTAATGGATATCAAGGACACTGGACGACAGCTCTGCGGATCACTTCTGCTGTCATCGTTGTAAATGGGTGTGAACTGTGCTTTCTTCCAATTGCACGGCATTCTTTTTTGTTCCAGAGATCTGCGATGAATTATAATTAACAGAGGGATTAACCCGACTGCAAATTTGTTATAGAATCTGATAGGGATTCCACAGCGAGATGGGTCTTTGGTTAGATTAAACGATTTCAGCTGTTCCTCAACGCCTCTGGCATTGATATCTAGGTCATTCACCTTCTAAATTGAGGCAATACTTCTGCCTTATCCTTTGTAAAGAAACTTTGAAAATAGATTCAAACGTTTCTGCTTTTCCCTCGAAACTCTCAATTTCGCTTCCTGTCTCGTCCGTTAGTGACTGGACACCAACTTTGATGCCACTGACGGCCTTTAGATACCACCAGACTCTCTTCCGACAGTATTCTGTTGTGGTAGTTACCGAAAGGTTGACACATTCTCCTGTCGACGGCCAAACACATTTCATAAAGCATCTCTCTATCTATAGCCCGATGGTTTGTAATGTATCTACTCTGCGATAGCCTCTGTTCTTTAGAAACTTACATGAAGGGCCCTTCCCATCATGAACTGTTCTACTGATTACGTATCTATCCAGTGCATTGTCAGCTATTCTTTTGAACTTGAGCCATAGTTCCTTTACATGCTCGTGTTCTGAGTAAAGAATTTCAAATTCCTCACTGGGATATAACACTATTCCTTCTTTGTCTAGTTTGCTGAATGTATAAATCTTTCTAGTTGTTTTACACGCCATTTGTACTTTGGTATTCGTTGTTGCCATAACTGCTTCACGGTTATTGACAGCTGTTTCCACGTTCACATCCTCAAGGAGGTCAGACCTATTTGTTGAAATTAGATCTCATATATTTCCGTTATATGTGGGGTTCCGAACTGTCCGTTCTTGGAACTTTTCAGAGAAGGCATTTAGTAATGTTTCACAGGATGTCTCGTCATATCTACCGCTAACAAACCTAGAATTCTCCCAATTGACTCTTGGATGGTTAAAGTCTCCTCGAATAATTTCAGTTTGATTAAGAAACTTTACACTCTGGCGAACTGATGTTTTCTCAGAAGATTTAGGTTACGTCAGGAGGTGAGCCTAGTGATCAATGGAATGTTCTAGTTACAATGTTATGCCTGCCTTGAAACTGAGTGTTGCCCAAACAATCTCTCATGCACCTTCTGTTTAAATGTTAGTGTGCTGCAGAATGCTGAAAAGAAAATACTGTACTAAAACTATAGTGAAACGTTCCTTTTTACATGAATTAGACTTAATACTTATTCCCAAAAGCATCAACAAACATGAGTTAAGTTCAGTAATCAACATTTCTCACGCGAATAAAGTAATTCTAATTCAGTAATTATAAATGAACTGCCAGAAAAAAGGCTTCAGAACTTCGTAATTGTGACTTCAATACTTCTTGGGGAAAAAGTACATAAAGTTGACCAATTTAACGTAGGCAGTTGGAGTACCAGCTCCCTGACTGGAATATAACATGACATGGAAAGCGAAGAAATATACTTAGCTATAGTGGGTTAAGCATTTAGGTAGGCCTATTCAAGACAGCGTTCACAACTGATTATTGGAATCACATTTTTCGAGCGATTCTGTAGGGTAATATGAATTTCCAGTAACACCTGAAATAACTGTTGAATGAAGTCGGTGTCTAACTTCGTTTTTCAGACAAACGTCTGTGTGATGCAGTACATCCCCAAGATATGGCATTTACAAACTATTTGCTCCAAGTGTTTACTAATTTTGATCTATTTGACAGGAATTATCTATCTCTGCACGGCGTTAATTGCCAGTATGACCACCCCTGCGGGTCCGGTGGTTAGAGTAGGCCTGAGGTATTCCTGCCTGTCATAAGAGGCGACGTAAAGGAGTCTCACATGTTTCGGCCTTTACGCTGTAGTGTTTGACCTCCATTTTTCAAAGTTTTCCCAAAGAGACACCTATCACATCCCTCGTCGACGTGGATCAGCACTTATGCTCATTCTCCAACTGTTGGGCGAGGTCACCTTTCTGAGTGCATATTTTTCCATCGACTGTGCAGTATCGTTTTCAATACCGACGATGATAATGGACTTGTTTGCTTGGTTGCATCTGATATCCAGCACAGTAGCCAGTCCGTTAAGGTGGGGCCACCACGTACCCTGTTGGTTGTAGCCCCCTTACCACACAGGGATCACTCTGCTGATGGCTGCACCGTTAACTCCCCTTGGATGCTGAAAAGTAGATGCTCGTCACCCTGGGGCAATCAGGACTCCTGGCAATAGCCATCCCGCCAGGTGGCCTTTGCTGCGGCTGGGTGGCGCACATGGGGAGGGCCCCTGATCAGAATGGGTGGCATCAGGGTGGATGGCATGGGATGAAACATAGTACATCATCTCTTACTGGTGGTCAAACACCAGCAGTATCTATGCAATCACAGGCTCAATTCAGCACACGGGAGTGTGACCCCAAATCGTTCCCCTCCCTGGCCACACCATGAGAGGAACGTCAGGCTAAGGTTGGCAGAAGGTCTTATTCGCCGCAGTACCTTGTATGTTCGAGAGCTGATGGGGAATCTTTCATGACGTTGAACACCCAGTTTTTTGTTGAGCATTTAAAGGACAAGTCTGGGGAGATGGGGGCTTGTCCAAAATGAGATCTGGGTCAGTCTCGATCAAAACAGCATCCTCTGCCCCGTTATGGGCGTTACTCGCTTGTGACACGCTGTGTCTGTAACCATCATACCTCACAAAAGCTTAAATATGGTCCAGGGTATCATATTTGACAAGGACCTTCTTTTTCAGTCGGATGATGAGCTGCACGCCAATTTAGTGTGGCAAGGTGTACATTTCGTTCGGCGTGTCCACTGGGGTCCGATGGATAATCGTGTTGCCACTGGTGCCTGCATATTAGCCTTCGAGGGTGATAAATTACCCAAGAAGGTCAAGGTGATGGTCTACTGCTGTGATGCAAAGCCCCATATCCCTCCCACTACGGGGTGCTATAAATGCTGGAAGTTTGGCCCTGTGATTTCCCGCTGTACTTCCAGCGTCACATGTCGAGCTTGCAGACGCCCATCACACCCCAATATTCCATGTGCCCTGCCTCCAGTCTGAGTCAACTGCGGAGAGCACCATTCATCTTGCTTGCCTGACTGCACGATTCTTCAGAAAGAAAGGAAAATCATAAGAGTACAAGCCCCTGGACTAACTGACCTACACGAGGCTAAGAGGAAATTTGAATGCCTACATCTTGTACATACAACATCATCTTACGCTGCCGCTACAAGTTTTCTAGCCCAGCTCCACCAACCCCAGTATATCTTCCTCCAGATTGTGGAGTACCCCTGAATGTATTAGCTGCACCTTTCCTACTTTTGGGAGATTTTAACGCCCATAACCCCCTTGTGATGGGGCTCTGTGGTTACTGGCCAAGGCAGAGATGTTGAAACCTTACTGTCAGTTCTACCTCTGCCTCTTAAATACTGGGGCCGCCACACATTTCAGTATGGCTCATGGTAGTTACTCGGCCATTGATTTATCGATTTGCACCCCAGGATTTCTCCCATCTATCCACTAGAGAGCCCATGACGACCTGTGTGGTAGTGACCACTTCCCCATCTTCCTGTCACTGCACACAGACACCTGACCATGTGGGCCTTAAACAAGGCAGACTGGGAAACTTTCACCTCTGCTATCGCCGCTGAATCTCCCCCACACGGGAACATCGATGTGATGGTTGAGTAGGTGACTAAAACAATACAGTGTGACCCCAGCGAAAGCCAGTACCTTGGTGGTCGCCGGAAGTCGCTGAAGCAATTAAGGATCGTCGGCGAGCTCTGCAGTGGCATATGCGGCATCCTTCCCTGGAGCACCTCATAGCCTTTAAACGGCTCCGTGCACACGTTCGCCAACTTATCAAACAACGGAAGCAGGAGTGTTTGGAGAGATACGTCTCGACCTTTGGGTGCCATACGTCACCTCCCAAGTCTGGGCAATGATCAAACGTGTTTTCGGGTACCACAAGTGTTTCCGGTGTTAACATAAATGGCGTTTTATCTACCTAAGCAGTCGCGATTGCCGGGCGTTTTGTTGAGCACTATGCTCGAGCCTCTGCATCGAAGAATTACCCCTTAGCCTTTCGCACTCTCGAACGGCGACTGGAAGGAAAGTCCTCTCGTTCACTACACGCCACAGTGAATCCTATAACGCCCCATTTACAGAGTGGGAGCTCCTCAGTGCCCTTGCACATTGCCCTGGCACTGCTCCTGGGCCAGAGAGGATCCACAGTCAGATGATTAAACATCTCTCATCTGACTACAAGCGACATTTCCTCGTAATCTTCAACTGTATCTGGTGCGATGGCGTCTTTCCATCGTAATGACGGGAGAGTACCATTATTCCTATGCTCAAACCCGGTAAAAATCCGTTTGATGTGGACAGCTGTCGGCCCATTAGCCTCTCCATCGTTCTTGCTGGAAATATGGTGTGCCGGCAGTTGGGTTGGTTCCTGGAGTCACGTGGCCTACTGGTTCCATGTCAGCGCGGCTTCCGCTAGGGTCGCTCTACCACTGATAATCTTGTGTCCCACGAGTCTACCATCCGAAGAGCCTTTTCCAGGCGCCGACACCTGGTTACCTTTTTTTTATTTACGAAAAGCTTATGAGACGACCTGGCGACATTACATCCTTGCGACATTATACGAGTAGAGTCTCCGAGGCCCACTCCCAATTTTTACCCAAAACTTCCTGTTGCTTCATACTTTCCGAGTCCAAGTTGGTGCGTCCCATAGTTCCCCCCATATCCAGGAGAATGGGGTCCCACAGGGCTCTATATTGAGTGTATATTTTTAGTGGCCATTAATGGTCTTGAAGAAGCTGTAGGGCCGTCCGTTTGTCCTTCTCCACATGCAGACGACTTGTGCATTTCGTGCTGCTCCACCAGTACTGGTGTTGCTGAGCGGCACCTACAGGGAGCCATCCACAAGGCGCAGTCATAAGCTCTAGCTCACGGTTTCCAGTTTTCGGCCCCAAAGTCGTGTGTTATGCACTTCTTTCGACGTCGTACCGTTCATCCGGAACCAGAATTTTAGCTTAATAACCATCCACTCACTGTAGTGGGGACATATCGATTCTTAGGACTCGTTTTCGATGCCCGATTGACTTGGCTTCCTCACCTTCGTCAGCTTAATCAGATGTGCTAGCAGCACCTCAACGCCCTCCGCTGCCTGAGCAACACCAAGTGGGGTGCAGATCGCTCTACACTGCTGCAGCTCTACACAGCCCTTGTTCAATCCCGCCTTGACTGTGGGAGTCTGGTTTATGGTTCGGCGGCGCCCTCAGCATTGCGTTTACTCGACCCAGTGCACCACTGTGGTGTTCGCCTAGCGACAGGAGCTTTTAGGACGAGTCTGGTGACCAGCGTCCTGATAGAGGCCAGAGTCCCTCCATTGCAGGTTAAGCATGCACAACTTCTGGTCAGTTACGTTGGACACGTTCGTAGTTCTCCTGCACATCCGAGTCACCGTCTCATTTTCCTACCCACGGTGGTTCATCTCTCGTTTCGGTGACCCAGGCCAGGGCTTCCAATTGCATTTCGTGTCCAATATCTTCTTTCCAAACTAGAGTCCTTGCCTTTACCACCTGAACTTGAGGTCCTTTCATGTACACCTCCATTGATGTACACCTAGGCGCGGCTTCGCCTGGACCTTTCACATGGCCCTAAGGATGCAGTTAACCCCTCCGCTCTGACACTTCCTCTCGATTCTTGAAATGTACCGAGGCCACGAGGTGGCGTACACCGACGGCTCGATGGCTGATGATCACGTCGGCTTCGCGTATGTCCATGGAGGACATATTGAACAGCATTCCTTGCCCAAAGGCTATAGTATTTTCACTGCCGAGCTGGTGGCTATATCTCGTGCTCTTGATCAAATCCGTTCATGCACTGGGGAGTCGTTTCTTCTGTGTACTGCCTTCTTGAGCAACCTACAAGCTATCGACCAGTGCTACCCTCGTCATCCTTTGGTAGCGAGCATCCAGGAGTCCATCTACGGCCTGGAACGGTCCAGTCATTTAGTGGTGTTTGTCACGACCCCAGGCCACGTCAGAATCCCTGGTAACGAACTTGCTGACGGGACGGCCAAACAGGCTACGCGGAAAATGCTTATGAAGATCGGCTTCCATGCAACTGACCTGCGTTCAGTACTACGCCGCAAGGTTTTGCGGCTTTGGAAGACGGAATGGCATAACCTCAGAGCGCACAACAAACTGCGTGCCATTAAGGAGACTAGTAATGTGTGGAATACCTCCACGCGGGCCTCTCGCAAGGACCCTGTGGTTCTCTGCCGGCTCCGCATTGGCCACGCTGGGGTGACGCTTGGCTGCCTCCTGCGTCGTGATAATCCACCTCAGTGTCAGTGCGGCGCCCCGCTGACACCGGCCCATATCTTGGTGAGCTGTCCTCCTTTGGCTGCCCTGCGACGGACTTATTAGTTACCGGTTGCCATTAAATTTAATTGACGTCACCTCATCGGCTAATTTAGTTTTACGTTTTATACGTGACGGTGGGTTTTATCATTCTACACTCCTGGAAATGGAAAAAAGAACACATTGAAACCGGTGTGTCAGACCCACCATACTTGCTCCGGACACTGCGAGAGGGCTGTACAAGCAATGATCACACCAGGACACACCAGGAACCGCGGTGTTGGCCGTCGGATGGCGCTAGCTGCGCAGCATTTGTGCACCGCCGCCGTCAGTGTCAGCCAGTTTGCCGTGGCATACGGAGCTCCATCGCAGTCTTTAACACTGGTAGCATGCCGCGACAGCGTGGACGTGAACCGTATGTGCATTTGACGGACTTTGAGCGAGGGCGTATAGTGGGCATGCGGGAGGCCGGGTGGACGTACCGCCGAATTGCTCAACACGTGGGGCGTGAGGTCTCCACAGTACATCGATGTTGTCGCCAGTGGTCGGCGGAAGGTGCACGTGCCCGTCGACCTGGGACCGGACCGCAGCGACGCACGGATGCACGCCAAGACCGTAGGATCCTACGCAGTGCCGTAGGGGACCGCACCGCCACTTCCCAGCAAATTAGGGACACTGTTGCTCCTGGGGTATCGGCGAAGACCATTCGCAACCGTCTCCATGAAGCTGGGCTACGGTCCCGCACACCGTTAGGCCGTCTTCCGCTCACGCCCCAACATCGTGCAGCCCGCCTCCAGTGGTGTCGCGACAGGCGTGAATGGAGGGACGAATGGAGACGTGTCGTCTTCAGCGATGAGAGTCGCTTCTGCCTTGGTGCCAATGATGGTCGTATGCGTGTTCGGCGCCGTGCAGGTGAGCGCCACAATCAGGACTGCATACGACCGAGGCACACAGGGCCAACACCTGGCATCATGGTGTGGGGAGCGATCTCCTACACTGGCCGTACACCACTGGTGATCGTCGAGGGGACACTGAATAGTGCACGGTACATCCAAACCGTCATCGAACCCATCGTTCTACCATTCCTAGACCGGCAAGGGAACTTGCTGTTCCAACAGGACAATGCACGTCCGCATGTATCCCGTGCCACCCAACGTGCTCTAGAAGGTGTAAGTCAACTACCCTGGCCAGCAAGATCTTCGGATCTGTCCCCCATTGAGCATGTTTGGGACTGGATGAAGCGTCGTCTCACGCGGTCTGCACGTCCAGCACGAACGCTGGTCCAACTGAGGCGCCAGGTGGAAATGGCATGGCAAGCCGTTCCACAGGACTACATCCAGCATCTCTACGATCGTCTCCATGGGAGAATAGCAGCCTGCATTGCTGCGAAAGGTGGATATACACTGTACTAGTGCCGACATTGTGCATGCTCTGTTGCCTGTGTCTATGTGCCTGTGGTTCTGTCAGTGTGATCATGTGATGTATCTGACCCCAGGAATGTGTCAATAAAGTTTCCCCTTCCTGGGACAATGAATTCACGGTGTTCTTATTTCAATTTCCAGGAGTGTATATAAGTTTTAGCGCATGTCCTTTGTCTCTGTGTGTTCTCCGCTCTAATGCTTTTAGGCTGGATGTTTTAATGTGCCGCAGAGTGGCTGGCGTTTCCTTCTTATTTTCGTGGTCGGCCAGCCACGGTCATCTGCTCTCTTGTTTTTATTCTTTCCACCTGTTTCTTGCTTCTCTCTGTGGTTCTCTTTTCCTGTTTTGTTCGTTGTAGTGTTGGTTGTCCTCCTGTCGTTCTTCTGGTTCTTCCATTCTCCTGTTATTGTGCTGTACGTCTCCTTCTTTTCCTCTTTCCCTTGATGAAGGGAATGACGACCTCGCAGTTTGGTCCCTTCACCCCGCCCCCCCCCCACTCCCCTTTAAACCAACGAATCAACCAGCATAAGGTACAGGAAAAATGTACCATGTGTAAATGTTAATACGGTACGACAATTCTGATGAACTGAAATTAATGTTCCTTTTACGAATAAGGATGGAAGTGTTTCAGAAACGAGACGACACTTGGCCTGCGTCCTGTGAGTAGCAATAGTGGCTAAAGTACGTACATGTAGGAGGCACAGGAAGCCACTGCATAAAGAGAAGTTACTTTTATTTTTAGAAATGAGGTTAAGATTCAAATGTTATGTACAGGTCATTTTGGATTCCTGCCAATGGACATGGCAACTAAGTTCCTTCCTTGTTTGTGACCTTGCTGACTCCCACAGTAGCCGACACAACAGAGAACAACTTGTTAACCTGGATTCCTGTACCGATTTTATCACCGACATTCTGCGAGTGTGGATATATAGCTATGCAGTTTGGATCCCACTGATAAATATATGTAAGTTTTCTCTCTACATATCCGACTCAGCTACACCAAATTCCACCGTTCAAAATTCTGTAGCTATTAAAATTCGAAACTACTACCCTAAGGGCTTCTTACCCCAGGGCGATTCGAAACCAAATTTCGGAGGAGCGTGGCAGGAGGAGGGGGGGGGGGGAGGGGGTGTAGGCGGTAAGTGCAGTAAACATAATTTTCGAAAAAGAAACACAATTATGTTCAACGTAATGCGACATAACATACTAATTACAGTTAAATGTTTTGCCGTAATTGATAACCTTCAGATCTACATAACGGAAAGGAAATCTAATGTAAGTACTAAGGAAATACAATATTAGGTTTTTATTAATGAAGTAAAATATGTCGGAAACGGTCACTTGGTTATCTTCTACCAGAATTCAACTTTTCACATTCATAAGTTCACTTACTTCGTAGAAAGATGAAACCCTTTGCAAAGTGTTTGAATTTTTGTGACGAGTAACGTTGCAGATTAAACAGTGGAAGATATGTCGGTATTTTAAAGAAAGTATTACATATATCTGAAGATGTCCACATATGGCCAGCAGTAGCAATTAGAATGATGGCTTTCTGTGGTTGCAGTTTTTGTTGAGTTACGAATTCAGTATAGTTGAAACTTCCTGGCAGATTAAAACTGTGTGCCCGACCGAGACTCGAACTCGGGACCTTTGCCTTTCGCGGGCAAGTGCTCTACCAACTGAGCTACCGAAGCACGACTCACGCCCGGTACTCACAGCTTTACTTCTGCCAGTACCTCGTCTCCTACCTTCCAAACTTTACAGTTGTTCCTCTCAAAAGTATCACATCTAAAAAGATCCACACCTTTGAATAACTTCCTTCAACAACTTTTACCTTGACAGTTTGTTTGCTATTTCACTGTTGTTTCTTTCTTACAATTCATGTAAATCACGCTGAAGCCCTCGTGCAGACTAATCTCGGTCAGCTGTGAGCATATTAAGACTTCACATGAATAGAAGCTGTTTTTTCTGCAGCCACCGGTGAAAAAGTCGGCGTGGACTGGCGTGAAAGACGCCCTGGCCGCGGGAGAGAGGTGTCCTCAGTACAGCGGCTCGGAAGCGGCTGGCGGCGAGGACTGCTTGTTCCTTGACGTGTTCGGTCCAGGGGTACGTATTACACAGTAACAAACACAATGTAAATTAAAATTTCATTCAACCTGCATTTAATGTTTTAGAGTATATCTGATCAATAGTATCCGTACACGTATTAGTAGGCATTAATATAGGTTGTGTCCACGCTTAGGCTTTATGACGAACTGAACTCTGCTGGAAATATTTTCATTGAGGTGCTTGAATGTCTTTGGAGCAATGAGAGTCCTTTATAACTCAAGGAGCAAAACCAGAGAAGGCAGTGACGTTCGAAGCTGCGATTTAACTCATCCAAAAGGTGTTCCATTGGTTTGAGGTCGGGGCTCTGCGCCGTTGCATTACAAGAAGGTTACCGCCCCCTAACCGTTGCCTCACAGATGATGCTTCACGAAAGGGTCCATGTCATGCTGCTACAGGCTGTCGCCATCTTCGAACATTTCCTCTACTGTACGGAGACCAGGTTGCTATAGTATGTGTTCATATTTGGGTAGTTAGCGTTTCCTTGAGCGAAATAAGAGTACCACGCTATAACCACGAAAAACATCCCCATACCGAGACACCGCCTGCACCGTTCTTCACTGTTGCCACTACACGTGACAGATATCTCTTCCACGCATTCACCAAATCCAGTACCCCAAGCGTAGGTTAACACTAACTACAGAAACATGTGGCTCATGGGTAGCTACTCGAACCATTGCACATCCTTCTCCAATCTCACTGCGCACAGTCATAGCGCTAGCTGTACTTGAGATACCACTGTAAAACTCACGAGAGGTTCTTTCATGCGGTTTTTTTTTTTTTTTGTCCACCCTCCTCAGTGCACGACGGTCCCTAACTGTCAGTACGTGAGGTGCGTCCGGTCCTGCTTTAGCAGCGGTTGTTCGTTCATATTTTCACTCCACAATCACACCATCAACAGTCGCCTGGGGCAGCTTTAGCAGAGTTGAAATGTCCCCATCACATTTGTTACTCATGTGACATTCAACGACACATCAACGTTCGAAGTTCCTTCGTGACCTATCCGTTCTGATGTTACTGCTTCGCTACCAACAACGCAATATGGTCCTCCTACAATTGTAACATGGCCCGACTAAATTTGTACTGGCTGGTCAGCCTCTCAAGACAACTAGTGGTTAATTCTGCATTACATAGAGGTGTCCGGAACTTTTGATCAGATAGCCTGAGCAGAAATAAACTAAAAAAATGACTCATGCTTCTGATTCTAAATCTGAAGATTACATTGCAACTGTTCTGTATGTTATTGCAGACGCCAACGCGGAATGGAACACTGAAAAATGTAATATTTTATATCCATGGAGGATGTTTCACAAAAAGATCTAGTACTGCGAGACCACATTATTATGTGGACCAGGATGTCATAATCGTCACCATCAATTATCGACTGGGACTTCTGGGTAAGGAACATTACTAATTGAGTAACATGAAGAGCTAAAATATTACAAAACTAGGCCATTGTTGCATAGAAATTGTTGTTAAATGAATCTATTTGCAGAATAAAACAATTTCCACAGAGAAAAGATTGAAGGCTGCTCTGTCAGGCTGGACTTGTATGGCAGACTGTAAAAAAGCCTTAGGCCGATATGTACTAGCCCCAGATGGAGAACGAATTTATAAAGCATGTTAACCTGTTAAGGCTAAGATGAAACTAGTAGCCAGTTTAGGAAGGCAATGATAATTTGGAGGCACTGTACCTTTATCATAACAGTTAATATACAACTTACGTATCACAAAAATGTCATCAAGTTCTCTCTTAAAACGAGCCGCTATAGTAGAGGTAACTAGTACACGTTAGTGTGGTGTTGCTTGGACTGGAGTGTTTTTGATCTCAAGTCTGTGTTTCAATACGCTGGATTACCCACGCAGTGACTGACGCAGCCAGGATATACGACAATCATTAATGTGGACCTGACCATCGAATGAACACATTAGGCTCAACGCTTCCCACAAGCCGGCCGCAGTGGCCGAGCGGTTCTAGGTGCTACAGTCGCAGGTTCGAATCCTGCCTTGGGCATGGATGTGTGTGATGTCCTTAGGTTAGTTAGGTTTGAGTAGTTCTAAGTTCTAGGGGACTGATGACCTCAGAAGTTGAGTCCCATAGCGCTCAGAGCCATATGAACCATTTCAACCAGCTTCCCACAATGCAAAATCCTTAATGTCGAGTGTACTGAATACATTACCAATACAAACGGAACATGCGAAGACAGTTCCAGACAAAGAATGTATCTCCAGGATTCAGATGTTTGAAATGATTTAGTGTAGTACAGAACAAGCGCCTACACAGAGAGGCCTCGCGAAGCAAAGGAGCAGCTAGTAATGCAAGTACAGCTACTAAAGATGCTGAGAACTTTACCAAGAATGGGCATGAATATCTTTAACACTGCCTTCTGTTGGACATACCGGCAAATTATCTCTTACCAATCAGTAGTCCGGTGTTGCCATTCCTCCTCTTCTGCCTACACACACAAAATGCAGTATATGGTTAGTTTTAAGGATCACATTGGTTCTAATTTCTCTGCTATACCGTATGAATGCATGCCTCTTTAGCATTTTCCTATTTTGTTTGCAGATATTTATGACATTATTTGTTTGATTTAGCTACTTCAACAAAAGCAAGTCATCCCATTGTATCTTCTACATTATCCGAATTTGCTTTCTCAGCCAATAATTTGTAGCTCGCATTATAATACCAAGATGTAAATTGGAAAGATAATTTCTCACTAGTGGCACATCTCTGGGAAATGTTTGTAACACACGTGTACAGGGTGATTGAGATGCCACTATCGATATCTTTTTCTGGAGTCCGAAATGTTATATCTGGCTTTTTAAAACTACGTTCAAGTTTTTCATATTCTCTAATTCCCTACACTCAGAGTACTAGTACTACAGAGAAAATGGACGGGACCTTTTCCTAGGAAATTTAATGAAGCTAAATTTTGTACCCTAGTTATTCAAGCAAACGGTCAAAAGTGATCGTCAAACGGGCCCCACAGTCCCACACTCAACCCCCGTCGGTCAGGATTTCTAGTATGTTGTTCGTGGGACTTCTTCCTTTCACTGTAGAAAAATTTGCAACTGCACAAATTATTTCCCACGTTCGATCTTTTTTAGGTCTTCACAACTGGGAAAATTACGGCTCCGGCATAATCGAGCACGTTCAAGTTTTTCATATTCTCTAATTCCCTTCACTCAGATTACTAGTACTACAGAGAAAATGGACGGGACCTTTTCCTAGGAAATTTAATGTAGCTAAATTTTGTACTCCAGTTATTCAAGAAAACGGTCAAAAGTGATCGTCAAACGGGCCCCACAGTCCCACACTCAACTTGTATCACTGACGGTTGTATAAATTTTGGGTAACAGTTCCATGAATTTTAACAGCACGAAATAAAAAAAATACATCACTGTAAGGCATTCAGAGTACGAAACAACTGTGCTTATAAGGGTTAAATTAGGATCGCACTTTTTTGGCGTTAATTTTACAAATGTCGTTTTTCTTCCATTATCCTCACGGACACGTTTAAATTAAAAATATTAATGGGATAGCTGTTTATGCTGTTGGCATAATAGCTCAATCAACAGAGACCAAAAAAGGTTTTTTTTGTGCAGTTGTAGGAGAAAGTACCACGACCAACATACTCTAAATCCCTGCTGTTGAGGGATGGGTATGAGACTGGAGGTGAATTTGAAGATTACTTTCATTCATTTTCCTTGAGTGACTCGAAAACTGTGGCTCCCAGTATAAAATTTAACTACATTAAATCACCCACAGAAAGTTACTGTTCATTTTTTTCTGTGGGAGTAATAGTTTGCACATAACGATATAGAGCATATGAACATCTCGCGCTTCGTTTTTGAAGGCCAGATATAATATAGCGGGCTGCATAAAATGTCTTTAGGGGCTGCGAATTCTCTAGTATCAGGGCAACTGCCTAGTCAAGAACGCTTATGCAGCAGTTGTATTCTTCACTATTTGTTGCCTCCTGCACAGTAAGTCGACGTCAACAGCTCAGGACTACTTGCTACTTGCTACTTGCAGCGTGTGACGTTCCTGGTGGAATGCTTCGGGTGCGCAACAGCAGTTGACGGCGCCTCCTCTTTGCTGAACAAGTATCGTATCAGCTGTCGCGCTGCAACGAGGCAAGGTGGTTAGGCTGGCCTGCATCGCCCGCAACGCATGACGGCTGGCACGAAGCCTGCATGCCACACGTTGAATGCACGACCCTCTGAGTCTGGCCGGAGTCTCAGGCGACGGAACCCGCCAGGTGGTCTGGTCTCGGCATATCTAGTTCGAAGTTCAGAACCATCAGAACTAGCTGATGGCCCATATATCAGCAGCTTCACCTAGCTGTTGATGCTGTTAGATTATGCAGGAGTAGCCTAGCGTACATTCGACATATTCTGCCGCGGCCACAGAGTCGGTCGGGTGCACAACACTGAGGGGAAAGTTGCTGTGACCAGACGTAGGACGATTTATGACCTCATTGCTGCGTTGTGCTACACCACGTAGCATTCCATTCGCCCACTGCTGGCATAACGCCGCGTTGCAGGGTGCCTCTGTAGCGCCATTGTAGCGCCCAGCAGCAGAATTACGTCCGTAGCTCGCCCACATACTCCTTGTCTCGTTACGAAGGCGTGCCGGAAGCTCAAACCACAGCACATCGATAAATAGGAAGTCTCTTAGTTTGATTATAGTTTGGAATTCGTGTATGGATTCTGCATCTCAGTTAGTTAAGGTCTCTGCGTTCAATGTCTTGTTTATTATCTGAGGGTATAGCTGCAACCGTAACCAACTCGCATACTTTCAAAATTATTGCATCAAATCACACATTGGTCAAACAAAAAATTAAATTTTTGATACAATATTTTACTGGTAATTCGCTTGATCATCGCAAGACTCCATGGTTCTGCGCTTCAAGCTGCTCTGTGCTGTTGCTCCGTCTGTGATACTCATGTGTTCTTCCCTTCCTTGTTTTAGCAAGTCGTCTGGTGTTTATTCTGCATGAGGACCACATCTTGTTGTCCTCTTCGTCCTTTCTCTACACCACGGTGTAATTTAGTTTACCTTAATGTTTGCATCATCCATGGATCACACACTGAGGTGGCAAAAGTCATAGGGTACCTCCCAATATAGTGTTATACCTCCTTTTACCCGGAGATAAGCAGCAACTCGACGCGTCACGGATTCATCAAGTCGTTGGAAGTTCCCTGAAGAAATGTTGAGCCATGGACCTATAGCCGTCCACAATTGCGAATGTTTTGCTGGCGCACGATGCTGTGTACGAACTCTCGATTACGTTCCATAAAATTGTTCGATGGCATAAGTATTAGGCGATCTCAGTGGCGAGATCATTCGCTTTAATTGCCCACAATGTTCGCCAAACTAATAGCGAACATTTGTGACATGACATCGTTGTTTGAAAACATGATATCCATGACTAACTTCACATGATCTCCAAGCAAGATAACCATTTCCAGTCGATAATCCGGTCAATTGGACCAAAGTACCCAGAAGAAACGGTGTAAACACACCTCACACCATACTATAGCCACCACCAGCTTGCGTAGTGCCTTGCTGACAACTTGAATGTATGCCTTTCTGGGGTCTGCGCCACATCCGAACTGTATCATCAGCTCTTACCAGCTGAAATCTGGATTCATGTGACAAGGCCACCGTTTTCCAGTCGCCTAGGGCCCAGCCGATAGGTCACGAGCCCAGAAGAGGCGATGTCGTGCTGTTAGCAAAGGCACTCGCGTCGGTCGTCTGCTGCCATAGCACATTAACAAGATATTTCGCAGTACAGTCGTAACGGACACGTTCGTCGTACGTCCAACATTGATTTCTGAGGTTATTTCAGGCAGAGTTGCTTGTCTGTTAGCCCTGACTACTCTACGCAAACGCCGCTGCTCTCAGTTGTTAAATGAAGGCCGACTGCCAATGTGTCATCCGTGACCAGAGTAATGTCCGAAATTTGGTATTCTCGGCACACTCTTGACACTGTGGTTCGGGGAATTTTGAATTCCTAACGATTTCCTACATGAAACGTCCCAGGCTCCTAGCTACCATTCTGTGTTCAAAGTCTGTTAATCACCATCGTGCCCCCAAAATCACGTGGAAAACCTTTTCACACGAATGACCTGAGTACAAGTGACAGCTCCGAAAACGTGCTGCCGTTTTAAGCCTTACGTACGCGACACTATCGCCACCTGTATATGTCCATATCCCTATCCCACGACTTTTGTCAGCTCAATGCATTCCCGCGAACTTCCTATGATCCTTCATTGAGCCAAACACTTCGAAGTCGGAAGGTGCGAGATCTGGGGTTAGGGTACATGAGGAAGAACAGTCCAATGGCGGTCTGTCAGCTCGTCTCGGGTTAGCAGACTCGTGTGAGGCCTTACGTTGACATGGAAAAGAAAAAGTTTGTTTATATTTTTGTGGCGACGAACACGCCGAAGTGGTTTCTTCAATTTCCTGAGAACAACACGATACACTTCAGAATTGGTTATTGAGACTTGTGAGACGACATCAATCTCAATACCCGCTCCAGTGTCACAGAAGACCATCGCCATGACTTTACCGGCTAACGGTGCGAATTTTCTCTTCGGAGGAGAGTTGTTGTAGCGCCACTGCATGGAGTGCCGTTTTTCTCCGGTTCGAATTGAAGAACCCAAGTTTCATCGTCAGTGACAATGTTCGAGAAATAATTGTCACGATTAGCCTCGTAACTCGCAAGTAATTCTGCCCGCATGTCTTTCTTTGCTCTCTATGGCCTTCTGTTAGCCGGCGAAAAACCCAGTGGCACACACCTTTCAGTACCCGAAATGGTGGATGAATGTGTCAGCACTACATCCAGTTGTGCATCGAGGTGTTTGATTATGATCTGTCGATCACCTCGAATGAGAGTATCCACACGTTTCAACACTGCAGGAGTCACATCTGTATGCAGCCGGCTGGCACTTGGGGGATCGACAAGTCTGCGCGACCTCATTGCGGTGATGACAGACGCCTCGCACAACGAGTCACCGTGTTTTTGTTCACTGCCAGGTCTCCGTAGTCATTCTACAAGAGCCAATGAATAGCTACGATGCTCTGGTTTTCTGCAAAAAGAAACTCAATGACAGCTCTCTCCTTGTGACGCACCTCCGTTACAAACGCCATTTTGAAGGCTACAAATAGTTCCACCACCTAGCAGAACTTATGAAACTATAGAAGCTGGAGCGTTAATATTCCACGCTTTCACACAACAAATTCCCCATTTTTTCAACCGAAATTGGTAGAGAAAAAAGTGTGTTCCATTACTTATTGAGCGCCCCTCGTACAACTCACACGTACTATCTATTCAGAAATTTATTCCGTTGAGTAGAAGGAGTTGTCAAGCAAAAATGATTTCAATTTGTTGTAAAAGATTTGATACCCACCTTCAATTCACAACGCAGGTGTTCAAACATTTTTCATGGTTGCATACTTTGTTCCTTTCCGTGAAATGGTAAAGCTATGCTGTGCACTGTGTATACAACTGTTGTTCCTAGTGTTATATTTATGAATTCTGCTATTACCCTCAGATAGTGCCTCATTCGTCCCAACAAATTTCATAAAAAGGTAGATGTATAGTAAGGCTGTTTACAGTATGTCAGTCTTTTTAAACATTTAACTACACGAAGTTGTAGAATGAGATTACCTTTTTTGAACGTACTTCATATATCTACATCTACATCTACATCTACATCCATACTCCGCAAGCCACCTGACGGTGTGTGGCGGAGGGTACCTTCAGTACCTCTATCGGTTCTCCCTTCTATTCCAGTCTCGTATTGTTCGTGGAAAGAAGGATTGTCGGTATGCCTCTGTGTGGGCTCTAATCTCTCTGATTTTATCCTCATGGTCTCTCCGCGAGATATACGTAGGAGGGAGCAATATACTGCTTGACTCTTCGGTGAAGGTATGTTCTCGAAACTTCAATAAAAGCCCGTACCGAGCTACTGAGCGTCTCTCCTGCAGAGTCTTCCACTGGAGTTTATCTATCATCTCCGTAACGCTTTCGCGATTACTAAATGATCCTGTAACGAAGCGCGCTGCTCTCCGTTGGATCTTCTCTATCTCTTCTATCAACCCTATCTGGTACGGATCCCACACTGCTGAGCAGTATTCAAGCAGTGGGCGAACAAGCGTACTGTAACCTACTTCCTTTGTTTTCGGATTGCATTTCCTTAGGATTCTTCCAATGAATCTCAGTCTGGCATCTGCTTTACCGACGATCAACATTATATGATCATTCCATTTTAAATCACTCCTAATGCGTACTCCCAGATAATTTATGGTATTAACTGCTTCCACTTGCTGACCTGCTATTTTGTAGCTAAATGATAAAGGATCTATCTTTCTGTATATTCGCAGCACATTACACTTGTCTACATTGAGATTCAATTATGTTTGCGTAACTACAGGAAAGTGCGTGGTTACGTCATCAATAACGTTTCGTTTCATTTATATAAAATATGATCAGTCGTCTGTAATAAAACATATTTACAATGTCGCTTGTTTTTATATCTAAAAACAGTTCGATGCGAGGCACGTTGAGTTTACTTGCGGTGTTTTATGTACGATTTTCGTTAACATGAACAAGTGTCGTCTGCTAGCACACTTTTGTGGTATTCTATCCATTTCCCCTGCTGTTTTTTGCCTAAGTCCACATTGCTTAGAATCTCTACATGTTTCTTGATCTGAAACGTGACAATGTAGGATACTGCTAGTTTTGTCTACTCCTCGCTAAACTTTTCTCTGTGTTTTTCTGTGAGGAGTGTTGCAAACTTATCCGCTAGCTCTGATTTTCACTTGATCTAAAAATGTTCTCTTCAAGGCAAAACTACTCATACAAAATACAGAAACACGTTTAGCAGTAAGTAGGTAACAATGCTGTACAGATGCTACGTAGCGTCATGTTTCACATCATGAAATGTGTAGTGTTGCAAACCAATGCGACTTTATACGAAAACAATGCCAGTGCCCAACAAGAGAATACCTCAAAAAAGTGCAAACAGATACACTTCCTAAAGTGAGCAAAATTCAAAATGTCGTAAGTAAAATCAACATAGTTTGTACAGAACAATTTTTAGATTTAGAAAGCCAACCAATTGTAAATACGTTTCATTGGAGACTGCTGGTGATACTTTATGTCGATAAAAGACACACGTTTCGTGACAAAAATGCGCACTTTCTTGTAGTTAGACAGACGGATTTAAAACACGTTGAATAATCTGTAGAGGCAATGAGCACACAAAGGAAGAGTTGGTGTTATCCTTATTCTGTACAATCAGTAATTGGTGCTTGTGTGCGAATTTTGCGAGAGAATTATTTCATACCATTCCAACCATTCCAACGAATGGAACTTCGCAAAGTTCACTAATTTTCTAATGATTCCATTACCAAAATCAGCAATTAAACTCAGAGGAAATGATGCTGAACTCAAGCGTTTGAAAAAATCTGTAACGTGAGGTTTTCAGTTCAAGTTCTCGTTAATATGCAGTCAATTGCGTATTCGAGCAGCGGGCGGCCTAAGCCAAATTCGAGTATTACGTGACGTTGTGCTTTACTGGTAGATGATGCAGACTCGACCAACCGCCTTACCATAGGAACAGTTCCTATTTACAACAGTGGAAAATATCGCAGTTTTCAGCTCTTAAAGGAAGCCGCCCCGTGGCTACATTCTCACTGTTTGTGGCTATCAGCCTTCTTCCCGTTCGGAAGCTGCCTCCACCAAGCTTCTGACGTTTACTAGGTCGCATCATTCCCTTAAATACTCTAATTTCCAGTGCCATACTGTCAGATTATTGTCAAAAAATTTGTGATAAAAATTGAGTCCTTCTGCAAACATACGTAATCCTTTTCTTGTAAACGACGCTTTTACGTATGGAAAGAAAAGAATAGCTTTAATTCCAAAAAAAGGGAAAATTACGAAAGTAACATAATAGGGAGTAACAAATTCAACCCAGTGGAAAGTTACTGTACATTGTAGTTACTAAAGCTGTGTGTATATAATCAGTTTCTTGGAGAAATGCATGTCAGTTTTTACTTCTACAATTCAGAGTTTGAATGATTTGCTCTTGCATATCTTAAATACATATGATCTCTCGTCTTGTTAAAATGTAATTCCTTCTGTAACTTCTGAAGAACTATAATGATTGTACAGTGATAAAAACATAGTTTCCGTGCGTATACTGTAAATACCTAGTTTTGTTTTATTTCGACTCTGACGCTATCTGAAATGCGTTAACATAATACACTTTAAACTCCTTAGAGATGTTTTTGTATAAATTCTAAATTTCCACATGTGATCATTTACTATAGAATTTACATTGTTGTTACAAGTCTTTATGTTATTTTTCTTAGTATATATTAAAGTCCGCTATTTACGTCACAACTATAAATCATCATAGGTTTCCTAAGCACCGGCGATGAAGTGGTCCCTGGGAACATGGGTCTTAAGGACCAGACAGAGGCACTTCGCTGGGTGCAGAGGAACATAGAGGCGTTTGGAGGTGATCCACAAAAAGTAACCATCTTAGGTCAAAGTGCCGGAGGTGCATCCGTTCATTACCACGTTCTGTCTCCATTGAGCAAAGGTAATTGATCCACATTTTTCAAACTAAATTAATTGGTCATCCAGAAGTAGTTTGTACAAAAAAAACCTGCAGTTGACATTGCTTGTGTGTGTGTGTGTGTGTGTGTGTGTGTGTGTGTGTGTGTGTGTTTGAGAGAGAGAGAGAGAGAGGCGAATAGACGCCATAGTTTCAATACTTGGGATCCTTACTGCCTTATGGGGGAAGTACGCACCATATAGTAACGTCACAAGAGTATAAGAAACACGATTGATGGCTAATGCTAACAACATTAACAAAAATGAGTAATGTTTCAGGAAAGTTGATCCGTAAAATTGGCACAAAGCAGTCGAATTAAGTGATGGATGCGTTTGTGTGGCACTTCCTGGCAAACTTTTGTCTTCTGCCGTTACTGAGTGGTCACATTCAAACAGCGTCAATTGAAGCCGATTAAATACTTTTCAAATCTCGCATACGTTCAACGATATATGTTAAGAAAGCATGTCATACTCTTTAACAGTAATATATATCAAAGTGAAAAAATTCTCTTGCTCCAGTGGCATTCTAAGCCGCGACTCTTTGCTCGCAAAGTTTTCTGCAAGATGACCAAATTAAACGATTCTACACAGAAAGTGCCATTATATCAGAGTTTATTAGAATAATTCGCATTTGAAAAGTATATAGCTAGATTTTCTTCTTGGGCACAAATAAGAACTTTCCATTTCAGAATGAAACCGTCTTGGTTGCAAAATTATTTAACATCAATGACCTTTTTGGGGCATCGTCAGATTGTATAAAACTAACTGGGTATGTAACGCATCCGTCATAAACTTATATAAAATGGAAAATGGAGGCAACAATGACCGGACTGTAATCTACTTGTCATAAAAACATATAAAATGCAAGGTGGGCTTTTATTTTTGAAACCACTGCGTTGATTTCGGAAATAAAATGGACTACTTCGTTCCATATAGCATCTATCGAAACATGTAGCAAGGACGTCAATTATTGATTTCGAAAATGTGTCAGTGAAAGAAACTTTGTATACTATCCGCGTATTGTGAGTATCTGGTCCGTGTAATGGATTGCACTGAGCCTCATGTGAGGAAACTGACCAAATTGCAACGTGAGTCGGCCGGAAGGCGTGCCGAAGTAGTTGGCGCCATTGCGATGAACACTGTATCCGGATGGCGCAGTGGTTATCGAAACTGCCTAGCAAGCAGGAGATCACGGATTAGAATTCCCATCCGTACACATTTCCAGGCGTCGCTGTTGATTCCGCTTTAAGTCCCGATGCAGCTGACATTAATAGCACCTTTCCTTTCTCCCCCCTCATAGACTTTGAATCTACGTAATTAAGTGACCGTCTGAAGTGCTAACTGGGACATAAACATACGCGCTTCGCTTCAGTGTTAAAATCTCACAACATTACTGAGTTCTTTAAAAATGTAAATCGCGTTATATACACAGTGTTAAGTGCAGTTATACCTACTGATGACCGGAGGCTGTGTGCTGGCAACGGTACATCAGCATTTGTATTATATTGTATTGTATGTTAACTGGGAGCCTAGAAACGGCGGAGAGGCTGCGTCCCCGCCACAGCCGCAGTAGTCCACAACCCCACGACGACTACCCCAGTCGACTTCACCCCTCCGCCGCCCAACACCGAGCCCAGGGTTATTGTGCGGTTCGGCCCCCGGTGGACCCCCCCCCCCCCCTCCCTCCTCACCCCTCCCCTCGCCCCCCGCAGGGAACGTCTCACACCATGGGAGTATAACCGCAGATCACATAAGAAACAGATTGCCCGATCGCATGGTCTAGCAGGCAACCCTTGTCAGGGAACGGCCACCAGGCGTAATAGATGGCACTCCGTTCTGTGAAATATGTGGCAACATCGGCCGAACGCGTGCAGCTTTCCACTATTTGGCGTCTGTGAAGTACAGCTGTTTCTGACATACCGGTGGTAGTGGATCGAGTCGTCATGCCGAGGGCCTACGAGTATATCAACTGTGAAAGGAGTAGACGGACAAATCCTGAACTATAAATGTTCAGATTTCCCGTCAAAAATAAAGAAAGTGGAGTGGATTTTAAATTCAGATAAATCAATAAAGTAGTTACGAGTAAGAATTAATAAAGAGCCCTAAGCATTCGATCCTATCTAAATTTTGTCGAGTTTATTTTCTGATATAACGTGGCAGTCCTTCCTGTACAAGAATCATATCATATAATTTTTAAATGAAATCTTTGCTGCGATTTGGACTTTTTTAAACTGTTTATTCACTTCACTATCGTAATTTTGGCTGTAGAGGCATTTTTGTGTGCAATGTGAAAACTGAAACCGGTAAACAATTTAAGAAGCATTACCTTACAAGACCTTTCGCTTGGTACTTTAAAATGGCTCTAGAGCTGAAATCGCAACACTGAAATAAATGAATAACAGCCATCATCTAACTGCTAGGTCATCGGTCCCTCTAAATCCTGGTATATACTAGAGCTAACGAAGTGAACGAGTGTAAAACCTCGTTTACACTGCTGCAAATGAGTATTCATAGATAATTCGCCAATGTTCACTGCCATTCGATTATACGTGTGAACAAGTGTTTATACTGGAATGAAGGGAAGAGAATAGAAGAGAACGAGCATAGCATGCAAACTATAGACGCTGCCTATTTTAATTTTTTTTTATCTCTGCGCTAATAATCCTCACGCAGCTTTCACTCGAAAACAACACTACGTATAGTAACAGGTCTGCGCGAGTGCAGCTATCCCTAGTAGTAACTGTGTTGCAGATAAAAACGTACGTCTGTTGCGAATATTTGCGGGTTATCTTTAAACTGTACAAAGTAAATTTTTAACATAAGTATGGTTTGCCGTCTGTGGCTCTTCAAAGCTGACACCGCCAAAATATGTTCGAAAAACACGCTTTCATTTGTATATTACAGCGTTTCCAGCCCCCTTCCAACAACAATCCAAAATTCATCGTTTTGTGCCACTCTTATATCATTTACGATAAGTTACATGCAAAGTAAAAGAATTAAAATTTGAAATGACTGTCACAGAAATATGTCAAGCCTTAATTCGCATCACAACCGAGTGCGGACATCAGCAGACAAAAATTCCGGCCAGGCACAAGTCTCTTTTCAGAGCAGTGGTGGATTAAACTGCTTTACAAAACGTTAATATCTCAGAATGCCGTTAAGCAACTTGGCAGATGTGGATAATGATCTTGTGGATGCGGTGCAAATACTGACGGCGGCATTTTTCCAGTCCGCGCAGACTTCTAGTTACAGCTACGATGTAAATCTTTGATATTGAGATAAGATTATTTTGCCCGCTGGGTTTGACAAAGGAAACAAAGTGGCGTAGGAAAATAATTATGTCGGTAATGTCAGGACGCGAAACCCACTGCTCAGTGCAATATTTGTCAATAAATTAACGGATTATATTTCAAAGACGTTGAGAATATTTTGAAAATTTTCTAGTGTTAACCTGCACGTGGAGATCTTTTTTATCACCATAATCCGTATCAGAAGAGCTGTATAACAAAGAGGAAATAGACGGCATGGAAGGCGAGTGTAAAACCTATGCGACTGCAATACAGTCTGCATTTAAACAGTAACTCACGAGATATATTTGTGTGTTACTTTCCATTTATTTCATTTCGCATATGATTGTGAGAAGTATCCCTACAGTAGAAATAAACTTGGTTTGTAGAATTACAGGAGCTAATCTACATTCTTCGATTGAAAACTCGGGTAAAACCATAGCCGATCATTGTCTACTGTCAGCTGTGTGACGAATGCAATTCGCGCGCAGCGCTCTAGCCGAACACAAATCAGCGTCATTCACGTCACCGAAGATACAGCGTTGCCAATTCCGCGACATGGACAGGTCAGTTAGCATTGTAGCGTCGCCTGCGACATCTGTTGACCGACGGGAAAACTATTTTTACGGTTGCCTGTTCCACTGTAAGGGCGGTCAATCTGTTTCTTACGTGATCTGGGGTATAACACCTATGTTTGCGTGGTAGAATAATGGTGGTGTACGTGTACGTGGAGAACTTGTTTGCACAGCAATCGCCGACATAGTGTAGCTGACGCGGAATAAGGGAAACCAGCCCGCATTCGCCGAGGCAGATGGAAAACCGCCTAAAAACCATCAACAGACTGGCCGTCTCACCGTACCTCGACACAAGTTCGCCGGGCGGTTTCGTGCCGGGGACCAGGCGCTCCTTCCCAATCCGGAAAACCGTGCGTTAGACCGCACGTTTAACCGGGCGGGCTACATCAGTATTTACTTAATTTGCAAACTAATAATTACACTATTACAAGTAGTATGTTTTTAGGTTGGTTAGCACCTGCAAGTACGCATGGCACAAGCAGAACGGGCAGTCTATACTGAAAGTCATAGTCCACTTCATGTAGGAGTTACGACAGCGCAGAAAACGTTAGGTAGTATATTTTATGATGTTTGCAGAAAGGTTGTTGGACACAGAGAAAACACAATTAACACCCTAAAGTGTGTCTGCTTACTTTTATGAATTGTAAACTTTCGTTCTTCATCAGGTCTGTTTAAGAGCGCCATAGCGATGAGTGGATCAGCATTAAACCCTTGGGCATTCACGAAAAACGCTTCAGACAGAGCAGTGCGGTATGCCAAACATCTGGGCTATACTGGAAAAAGTTCTACTGATCTTCTCAATTTTTTCAAGAGTGCAAATGTGACTATATTAGGGACAGACCAAAATTCTGCTCTATCGGAAGAGGTATGTATCATCTTTTAATTACGTTTTGCAGTCTAACAAAAGTAGTTGTACTTTTATAATCAAGAGAAACTGATGTAGTCATTTATAAATATCAGTTGAAGCAATTACAAGAGGAAGCGTGATAAAGCAGTCTAGCAAAAGTAGTTGTACTTTTATAATCAAGAGAAACTGATGTAGTCATTTATACACTCCTGGAAATGGAAAAAAGAACACATTGACACCGGTGTGTCAGACCCACCATACTTGCTCCGGACACTGCGGGAGGGCTGTACAAGCAATGATCACACGCACGGCACAGCGGACACACCAGGAACCGCGGTGTTGGCCGTCGAATGGCGCTAGCTGCGCAGCATTTGTGCACCGCCGCCGTCAGTGTCAGCCAGTTTGCCGTGGCATACGGAGCTCCATCGCAGTCTTTAACACTGGTAGCATGCGGCGACAGCGTGGACGTGAACCGTATGTGCAGTTGACGGACTTTGAGCGAGGGCGTATAGTGGGCATGCGGGAGGCCGGGTGGACGTACCACCGAATTGCTCAACACGTGGGGCGTGAGGTCTCCACAGTACATCGATGTTGTCGCCAGTGGTCGGCGGAAGGTGCACGTGCCCGTCGACCTGGGACCGGACCGCAGCGACGCACGGATGCACGCCAAGACCGTAGGATCCTACGCAGTGCCGTAGGGGACCGCACCGCCACTTCCCAGCAAATTAGGGACACTGTTGCTCCTGGGGTATCGGCGAGGACCATTCGCAACCGTCTCCATGAAGCTGGGCTACGGTCCCGCACACCGTTAGGCCGTCTTCCGCTCACGCCCCAACATCGTGCAGCCCGCCTCCAGTGGTGTCGCGACAGGCGTGAATGGAGGGACGAATGGAGACGTGTCGTCTTCAGCGATGAGAGTCGCTTCTGCCTTGGTGCCAATGATGGTCGTATGCGTGTTTGGCGCCGTGCAGGTGAGCGCCACAATCAGGACTGCATACGACCAAGGCACACAGGGCCAACACCCGGCATCATGGTGTGGGAAGCGATCTCCTACACTGGCCGTACACCACTGGTGATCGTCGAGGGGACACTGAATAGTGCACGGTACATCCAAACCGTCATCGAACCCATCGTTCTACCATTCCTAGACCGGCAAGGGAACTTGCTGTTCCAACAGGACAATGCACGTCCGCATGTATCCTGTGCCATCCAACGTGCTCTAGAAGGTGTAAGTCAACTACCCTGGCCAGAAAGATCTCCGGATCTGTCCCCCATTGAGCATGTTTGGGACTGGATGAAGCGTCGTCTCACGCGGTCTGCACGTCCAGCACGAACGCTGGTCCAACTGAGGCGCCAGGTGGAAATGGCATGGCAAGCCGTTCCACAGGACTACATCCAGCATCTCTACGATCGTCTCCATGGGAGAATAGCAGCCTGCATTGCTGCGAAAGGTGGATATACACTGTACTAGTGCGGACATTGTGCATGCTCTGTTGCCTGTGTCTATGTGCCTGTGGTTCTGTCAGTGTGATCATGTGATGTATCTGACCCCAGGAATGTGTCAATAAAGTTTCCCCTTCCTGGGACAATGAATTCACGGTGTTCTTATTTCAATTTCCAGGAGTGTATTTTCGTTCTCACCCATCTAATATTATAATTCTTACTGAATAGCATACTCACCCTCTGTGCTAGTCCGTCCACTTTTGGCTCACAACCCGTCTCGACAATGGGCAACACCTTTCACCTTTTGCAATACGTCAGAGAACAGCCGTGTGACCAGTACCCGCATTCGTCTTACGCTCAAAGATTGGAGAACTGTCTGGCATAAGCCCTCAAGTGTTACGAACCTACCAGAACATGTGCATCGTAATTTGTAATTCTCACGTGTTGCTAGTGGCACTAGATGGCTACAGCCTTCATCGAAGTGCTGCGTCACGCCCCAGCACGGGACGAGAGACTTAATATCGACTGCGTCCAACAAATCTGAAAACAGTGCAAAGCTACAGTAGCGGAATAATGAAACACGAATCTCAGAAGGAAGGAAAAAATCATGCGCTGGGGCTTTCAGGTGGTAATAACGTTAATTTAATGGACTACGAGAGGTTTAGTTGCGAAGAAAGGTAACCGTTCGAAAAACGTTTTTGTTTGTTGATTAAGCAGTAATTCAACTATTTTAAAACCGGTCTCTAAAATTCCTCCTTCCGCGGCTTTCATAATCTTTTGCCAGTGCAGTCGTTTGTCCAGACAAGTAGTCGCGTTAAGGTGAGTATACACTTGCGAGCAACATGCTCGCGAGCTGAGTATTCTGTGTGATGTATTGCTCGCGAGAGCGTAGAAGTTACGAGTACGTATGAGTGGCTTGAAAGCTGATTAGGGAATTGTCCAACCCGACCTGTCGAAACATGCCCTGAAAATTTTTGTGCACTAAGAACACACCAAAAGAAAAACTCTCTCAAAATTTTAACTGTCAAGAAGCACTGCAAGTATTTTTTTAAAAATGTTTAAAATTGCCAGAGTCATGGCTCGTCATGCAGCTGTATCGTGCATGCACAACTTGACAAGCGGATATGATCGGCTGACGACGCGTCGGTAAACGCATAACACGACTCGGCGCGATTGCAGTTCGTAAAGCGTGTCTCAGTTTTCGTGGACAGTTTCTCTGAAACATGTGTCCACAGTTAGTGTCCAGTCAAATTTGCATCTCATGTAATATCTTTAATAGCTACCAGTTGCTTTTGCGGTAGTTTAAATGTTAACGGTGGAGATAAAACTGATTTAATATTCATTGTGTTTAGCGCTTAATGTTCAGCAGTGTGCAAACCTGTTTTTCCTTCGTAAAATATGACCGTGAACTGTATAAATGGAAGAAAGACTTACACGAAGTAATAAATACGCGCCAAAATGAAACTCGCAGAAGTGTGAAAGAATAACTATCCGAAAGATTTACCGTATAAGGTGGTCACAAATTCCCGTCACCCCTCATTAATAACCACCTTCAACACCTAAACTTCAATAAATTACATAAACAGCTGTTCCTTAGAGGAGCCTTCTTGAGATCCGAACCCTGTAGCACTGCTCTTAAGAGACAGTTCACCGTTACCAATGAAGATCTACTTGAATGGACTCTTCGAATCGCAGTTGAGATGAATGTGTTGATTTCAAGGTTTCTTCGGCCTAATTAAACAGATGCAAGAAATCATACACCACAGTAAATCGCTTGAGTAAGACGTAGAGGAGATGCTTAATTCGCAGTTGGCGTGAAGACTAAGCTTGTTGTTATCCCTACACTTGCTCTGTCTGGCATCAATCGGTCAAGTTTCGCGGAAGAAGTGTGAGCAAACCGCACTTTATTCATTTGAAGGCGAAAAAGACAGAAGCTGTTGCGCAAACTCTTAATGCTACAACACATTCATATACAACAATGCCTGTGATCAGTGGGCTACTGCGTCTGCAGCTTTGTATCTGACTTCTGAGAGCTCAAGGCCTACTGGGAACAAAAATTAAGAAAAAGACTGTCTAGTGACAAAAATCGCATGGTCGACCAACCAAAATCAGAAAAATAGGAAAGAGTACTTTTTAACATTTCGTTCAAAACGGTTTCTAACCAGTTGCAAAATTTATTCATTGGCTTCGTTGGACTCTTGGCCTGGACATAACTACATCTCTGTCTTTGAGGAGAACAGCGAAAAACCCAGTGATATGATTCAGACTGTACACAGGGCAAGAAATGTGGCTCGCGATACAGAACTTTGTAAACTGTGGAATCTTTTTTAAGAAGATTATCGGACAACATAATATCCGATAGCCTTCTCAGGAGAACAGTATTTTTAAATTTCATTCAATTGTAATGATTATAAAGAATCCGCCTCCGATTCAAATACAAACCGGATGTTGACCTAGGTTTCGGCGCGGATAACCACACCTTCTTCGGAACAACCTAAAACTACAAACTGCCTAAAGAGGCATGGTCCAACATTAATACAGAACGCCCAAAAGTGCAAAAGACTAGCATTAAATTTTGGGCGTTCTGTATTAATGTTGGACCATGCCTCTTTAGGCAGTTTGTAGTTTTATTCCGTTCCGAAGAAAGCGTGGTTATAACCTTGGTCAACATCCGGTTTCTATTTGCAACCGAGGCGGATTCTTTATTATCGTTAAATTATTCGCGATTGCTGACGCGCTGCAATGTTAAAAGTTCTCATTCATTTGTGCATTATCACTGCCCATAGACTCGTTTTACTAAGTGCTTTCAGTACGCTCGGTATGCAGCACAATAAACAGAGCAACAGCCAGGACCATTTCTTACTCTTACACAATTGTCTAAATAAAACCAGTAATTACTGTACTGTGAAGTGCCTGAAGGCATTAATTTTGATTTCTTTGGGTGTGCCTCGTGTAAGGAAAATGTTTGATTTCGTCATTCAAATAACACATTTCTTTTTTGTGACGACTATGGGGAATAAACAAGGAACTGTTACGTTATTAGTAAAATACATAATATTGAAAAATTATCATAAGAGCTGTGCTACAGGAACTGCCATAAAATAATGCATCTGTACGAAACACTTCATTTCAACAAATTAAAGGTACGATTGATGGAAGTCGTCTCTAATGTAACATCGAACAATCGCTTGATTTATTTTGCTGTATTATTCACCTTTCTACGAATTACCTCTGGAGCAGTTTGGATGTCGATATGAACTGCATTTTATTCGAAAAATTAATGATGTGATATTCTTTGTATAGTTTATGTACTTCAGAATCGCATGTGTCACTCCGAATGTTCGCACCACGTGGCGAAACGTTCTCTTGTCAGCAGGAACGACTGTACAAACGGTTGTCATAAGCGGTAGTTCGAGCAACGGAAACGAGTAAATTTAACAATTAAAAAAAAGTACTTGATATGCGTGTGAGCAGCTAAAATTTGGCAAATCATTCCTTTTGTTGTAATCTTCCCGCATAACAAAATTCAGGGTGGATTGGACCACTACCTTGTGAGCCTGAGCACCCTTTGGTGCTCGCCGGAGAAACCGACGGCACGTGCCTTGCGTCGAGCTACACACTAGCCGTAAACACTTCTGTGCAACGTGACCACGTGCGGATCATTAGCCGCTCAGGTAGCATGTGCACTACTGGCCATTAAAATTGCTACACCACGAAGATCTGCTACAGACGCGAAATTTAACAGACAGGAAGCAGATGCTGTGATATGCAAATGATTACCTTTCCAGAGCATTCACACAAGGTTGGCGCCGGTGGCGACACCTACAACGTGCTCACATGAGGAACGTTTCCAACCGATTTTCATACACAAACAGCACTTGACCGGCGTTGCCTGCTGAAACGTTGTTGTGATGCCTCGTTTAAGGAGGAGAAATGAGTACCATCACGTTTCCGACTTTGATAAAGGTCGGATTGTAGCCTATCGCGATTGCGGTTTATCGTATCGCGACATTGCTGCTCGCGTTGGTCGAGATCAAATGACTGTTAGTAGAATATGGAATCGGTGGGTTCAGCAGGGTAATTCAGAACGCCGTGCTGGATCCCAACGGCCTCGTATCACTAGCAGTCGAGATGACATGCATCTTATCCGCATGGCTGTAAAGGATCGTGCAGCCACGTCTCGATCCCTGAGTCAACAGATGGGGACGTTTGCAAGACAACAACCATCTGCACGAACAGTTCGACGACGTTTGCAGCAACATGAACTATCAGCTCTGAGACCGTGGCTGCGGTTACCCATGACGCTGCATCAGAGACAGGAGAGCCTGCTATGGTGTACTCAACGACGAACCTGGGAGCACGAATGGCAAAACGCCATTTTTTCTGATGAATCCAGGTTCTGTTTACAGCATCATGATGGTCCCATCCGTGTTTGGCGACATCGCGGTGAACGCACATTGGAAGCGTGTATTCGTATCGCCATACTGGCGTATCACCCGGCGTGATGGTAAGGGGTGCCATTGGTTACACGTCTCGGTCACCTGTTGTTCGCATTGACACCACTTCGAACAGTGGACGTTACATTTCAGATATGTTACGACCCGTGGCTCTACCCTTCATTCGATCCCTGCGAACCCTACATTTCAGCAGGATAATGCACGTCCTTTACGGGCCATTCTGGATACAGAAAATGTTCGGCTGCTGCTCTGGCCAGCACGTTCTCCAGATCTCTCACCAATTGAAAACGTCTGGTCGATGGTGGCCGAGCAACTGGCTCGTCACAATACGCCAGTCAGTATTGATGAACTGTGGTATCGTATCGAAGCTGCATGGGCAACTGTACCTGTACACGCCATCCAAGCTCTGTTTGCCTCAATGCCCAGGCGTATCAAGGCCGTTATTACTGCCAGAGGTTGTTGTTCTGGGTACTGATTTCTCAGGATCTATCCACCCAAATTGCGTGAAAATGTAATCACATGTCAGTTCTAGTATAATATATTTGTCCAATGAATACCCGTTTATCATATGCATTTCTTCTAGGTGTAGCGATTTTAATGGCCAGTAGTGTATGTACGGCACATTCACCCAGCCTGCCAAACTAAACTACTGTACTTTCTCTGATGTTATATCTGTCAACTACACCCTCGAAACAAGAAAAAAATAAGAAAAACGACGCGCCAGGTAGGAACTGTCTGAATGGGATGAAAACGCACAGATGTGATGTACATGTACAGACCAACAAATGATTACTATCAGGGGCTTCTCCAGACACGTCTTCGGCCTGGAATCTCGTTGGCTGGAATTGAATTGCCGTCAGTAATGAGTCGGGCTTCGAACAGTGCCTCGACGAGTGGCTAAGATTTGCCTGGAGACGTCAAGGTCAGCGGTGCGGTACCAACCTGACTGTCGCCCGTCATACGGACCGACAGTCAGCACTGATGGTCTGGGGTGCAGTGTCCTTACATATCAGGACCCTTTTGGCTGCTATCCGCGGCATCCTTGTAGCACAGCGGTATGTCGCTGATACTCTACGCTCCGTTCCCTTGCCCTTCACGGCAAGCCAACCTGGACTTACATTTCAGCAAGATAATGCCATCCCGCACACGGCGAGAGTTTCTACTGCTTCTCTTCGTGCTTGCCAAATCCTATCTTTTCCAGCAAAGTCCCTGAATCTCTCCCTAATTGAGATGATTTCGATCATTATGGGCACGACATTCCAACCATCTCGGGAATCCGATGATCTAATGAGACAGTTGGATAGAGTTAGGCACGATATACCTCAGGAGGGCATCCAATAACTCTATTAGTCAATGCCAAGCCGAATAACTGCTTGCGTAGAGGCCAGAAGCGGACCAATGCGTTATTGACTTGCTCAATTTATGTAGTTCTTTCCCTTAAACAAATCACTAAAGTTTCCTGAAATTGTAATCATTTGTTTGACTTTTTTTAAAGATGTATTTTGGAGCATCTACAGACAAGGTTTCAGAAAGAATAAAGGTATAAAGTAATGTGTATCAAGACATAGCATGGTTGATGTGTCAGTATTATCTGTTAATTCCCATCGTGCTTCGACTGTTTGCCTTTTGCCGTACTAATTAAGGAATATAATGACTCATTTTTCTATTCTGGTAATTTGTACAATTAACGTAATATGTAATATAAAATATAGTCATAACAGCAGTATAACCTTACGAAGTGCAATTAAATACAAATAAAGTAGAATTCGGCGTAGTTTTATGTTTACATATCTCTATTGTTCGTAAAATATGCCATTTGTGACTAATATTTAACAAAGAGTTAGAAAACATGATTTTACTGTGGCAGGATAAGCTCAGTTTGTTCACCTGTGTCTGGTCACCGACCGTCGAACCGCAACACGACGGTGCCTTTTTGGCGGAATTGCCGTGGACGCTTGTCGCTGAAGGCCGCTACAATCTGGTTCCTTTCATGGCTGGTAATAATGACCTCGAACAACTGAAGCAAACACAGAGTAAGATAACATTTCCTCGTGAATTTTACGTAATATATTTTCACTTTTTAAAATTCTTCTGCTTGTCAGATATCGTAGTCAAAAGTATTTAAAACCAATTATTGGGTAAACAGATAAAGGCACGTGCTTAGAATACTTAGTACTTTTGTACCGTTCTTTTAAGTAATGTCGTAATGTTAAGCATAGGCCTCCAAAACCGATCTGAATTATATGAAATATCTGAAAAATCCGTAACTTTTCTATCCTGCAAACGGCAATTACTCTTATCCTTCATGAAATAACTCCTATGAAGAGTTTACAACTACTCCACTTTCCAGAGAACGATTCACAACCGATTTCATATTGTCTTTAGAAAATTTCTCCTATTTCATTCACTGATAAAGCATTGACTGTTCCCCTGCCCAGCAGACATTTAGCTAACCAGCTTTCGAAAAACTTTATTCAGGTAGAAGCACACTGACGAAATAAAATCGCAACGCTAAGAAGAAATTGTATGACATAAACGAAAGTTGGTAGGCTTCTTTCTACACTACTGGCCATTAAAATTGGTACACCGCGAAGATGACGTGCTATAGACGCGAAATTTAACCGACAGGAAGAAGATGCAGTGATATGCAAATGATTAGCTTTTCAGACCATTCACACAAGGTTGGCGCCTGTGGCGACACCTACAGCGGGCTGACATGAGGAACGTTTCCAACCGATTTCTCATACGCAAACAGCAGTTGACCGGCGTTGCCTGGTGAAACGTTGTTGTGATGCCTCGTGTAAGGAGGAGAAATGCGTACTATCACGTTTCCGACTTTGATAAAGGTCGGATTGAAGCCTATCGCGATTGTGGTTTATCGTATCGCGACATTGCTGCTCGCGTTGGTCGAGATCCAATGACTGTTAGCAGAATATGGAATCGGTTGGTTCAGGAGGGTGATACGGAACGCCGTGCTGGATCACTAGCGGTCGACATGACAGGCATCTTATCCGCATGGCTGTAACGGATCGTGCAGCCACGTCTCGATCCCTGAGTTAACAGATGGGGTCGTTTGCAAGACAACAATCATCTGCACGAACAGTTCGACGACGTTTGCAGCAGCATGAACTATCAGATCGGAGACCATGGGTGCGCCGACCGGTGTGGCCGAGCGGATCTAGGCGCTACAGTCTTGAACCGCGCGACCGCTACATTCGCAGGTTCGAATCCTGCCTCGGTCATGGATGTGTGTGATGTCTTTAGGTTAGTTATGTTTAAGTAGTTCTAAGTTATAGGGGACTGAGGACCTCAGAAGTTGAGTCCCATAGTGCTCAGAGCCGTTTAAAGCGTTTGAACCATGGCTGCGGTTACCCTTGACGCTGCAACACAGACAGGAGCGCCTTCGATGTGGTACTCAGCGACGAACCTGGGTGCACCAATGGCTAAATGTCATTTATTCTGATGAATCCAGATTCTGTTTACAGCATCATGATGGTCGCGGCGGTGTTTGGTGACATCGCTGTGAACGCATATTGGAAGCGTGTACTCGTCATCGTCATACTGGCGTATCACCCGGCGTGATGGTATGGGGTGCCATTGGTTACACGTCTCGGTCACCTCTTGTTCGCATTGACGGCACTTTGAATAGTGGACGTTACATCTCAGATGTGTTACGACCCATGGCTCTATCCTTCATTCGATACCTGCGAAACCCTACATTTCAGCAGGATAATGCACGACCGCATGTTGCAGGTCCTGTACGGGCCTTTCTGGATACAGAAAATGTTCGACTGCTGCTCTGGCCAGCACGTTCTCCAGATCTCTCACCAATTGAAAACGTCTGGTCAATGGTGGCCGAGCAACTGGCTCGTCACAATACGCCAGTCACTACTCTTGATGAACTGTGGTATCGTGTTGAAGCTGCATGGGCAGCTGTACCTGTACACGCCATCCAAGCTCTGTTTGACTGAATGCCCAGACGTATCAAGGCCTTTATTACGGCCAGAGGTGGTTGTTCTGGGTACTGATTTCTCAGGATCTATGCACCCACATTGCGTGAAAATGTAATCACACGTCAGTTCTAGTATAATATACTTGTCCAATGAAGACCCCCGTTATCATCTGCTTGGTGTAGTTATTTTAATGGCCAGTAGTGTATATCTAAAAGTTGTCTATTCAATGTTCAGTCCAGTGGCATAAGAGTGGTGTCCTTAGCTCCATTATGAAGATGCAGATCAGGTTTGCTTTAGATACACTAACGGTCATGAGGGCTCCCTTTGAGATTGGATGTGGTAAAAGGTATCAGATAGACTATATAATGGTAAGACAGAGATTTAGGAACCAGGTTTTAAATTGTAAGACATTTCCAGGGGCAGATGTGGACTCTGACCATAATCTATTGGTTATGAACTGTAAAATAAGCTGAAGAAATTGCAAAAAGGTGGGAATTTAAGCAGATGGGACCTGGATAAACTGACTAAACCAGAGGTTGTACAGAGTTTCAGGGAGAGCATAAGGGAACAATTGACAGGAATGGAGAAGAAATACAGTGGAAGAAGAATGGGTAGTTCTGAGGGATGAAGTAGTGAAGGCAACAGAGGAACAAGTAGGTAAAAAGTCGAGGGCTAGTAGAAATCCTTGGGTAACAGAAGAAATATTGAATTTAATTGATGAAAGGAGAAAATATAAAAATGCAGTAAATGAAGCATGCAAAAAGGAATACAAACGTCTCAAAAATGAGATCGACAGGAAGTGCAAAATGGCTAAGCAGGCATGGCTAGAGGACAAATGTAAGGATGTAGAGGCTTATCTCACTAGGGGTAAGATAGATACAGCCTACAGGAAAATTAAAGAGACCTTTGGAGAAAAGAGAGCCACTTGTATGAATATCAAGAGCTCAGATGGAAACCCAGTTCTAAGCAAAGAGGGGAAAGCAGAAAGGCGGAAGGAGTATATAGAGGGTCTATACAAGGGCGATGTACTTGAGGACAATATTATGGAAATGGTTGAGGATGTAGATGAAGATGAAATGGGAGATACGATACTGCGTGAAGAGTTTGATAGAGCACATGTGAGGCAATACTGACCCTACGACTATCTTAGAAGAAAGATTAAGGAAAGGCAAATCTACGTTTCTAGCATTTGTAGACTTAGAGAAAGCTTTTGACAATGTTGACTGGAATACTCTCTTTCAAATTCTAAAGGTGGCAGAGGTAAAATACAGGGAGCGAAAGGCTATTTATAATTTGTACAGAAACCAGATGGCAGTTATAAGAGTCGAGGGACATGAAAGGGAAGCAGTGGTTGGGAAGGGAGTGAGACAGGGTTGTAGCCTCTCCCCGATGTTATTCAATCCGTATATTGAGCAAGCAGTAAAGGAAACAAAAGAAAAATTTGGAGTAGGTATTCAAATCCAGGGAGAAGAAATAAAAACTTTGAGGTTCGCCGATGACATTGTAATTCTGCCAGAGACAGCAAAGAACTTGGAAGAGCAGTAGAAAGGAATGGACAGTGTCTTGAAAGGAGGGTAAAAGATGAACATCAACAAAAGCAAAACGAGGATAATGGAATGTAGTCGAATGAAGTCGGGTGATGCTGAGGAAATTAGATTAGGAAATGAGACACTGAAAGTAGTAAAGTAGTAAAGGAGTTTTGCTATTTGGGGAGCAAAATAACTGATGATGGTCGAAGTAGAGAGGATATAAAATGTAGACTGGCAATGGCAAGGAAAGCGTTTCTGAAGAAGAGAAATTTGTTAACATCGAGTATAGATTTAAATGTCAGGAAGTTGTTCATGAAAGTATTTGTATGGAGTGTAGCCATGTATGGAAGTGAAACATGGACAATAAATAGTTTGGACAAGAAGAGAATAGAAGCTTTCGAAATGTGGTGCTACAGAAAATTGTTGAAGATTAGGTGGGTAGACCACGTAACTAATGAGGAGGTATTGAATAGGATTGGGGAGAAGAGAAGTTTGTGGCACAACTTGACTAGAAGAAGGGATCGGTTGGTAGGACATGTCCTGAGGCATCAGGGGATCACAAATTTAGCACTGTAGGGCAGCGTGGAAGGTAAAAATCCTAGAGGGAGACCAAGAGATGAACACACCAAGCAGATTTTGAAGGATGTAGGTTGCAGTAGGTACTGGGAGATGAAGGAGCTTGCACAGGATAGATTAGAATGGAGAGCTGTATCAAACCAGTCTCAGGACTGAAGACCACAACAGCAACAACAATTTGATTTTAGTCAAGAATACCTTTAAGACGATGAAGATACCTTCAGCACCTCACTGAGTTTTAAAGAGGTCGTGTAATAGGGCTACGAGAAGCTGAATGCTCCTTCTGCGATACTGCAGAAAGACTTGACATAAATGTAACCAGTGCACACAAATGCTGGCAGCGGTGGTCACGGGAACGTACGGTCTCTAGAAGACTGGACTCCTGGCGGCCTCGTAGCACTACCGAGAGGGAAGACCATCGTGTTCAGTGTGTGGCTTTGGCTCATCGTACTGCATCTGCAGCAGCAATTTGAGCAGCAGCTGACACCACAGTGGCAAGACGAACTGTTACAAATCGGATACTTTGAAGGCTCCGAGCCAGACACCATGTAGCGTGTATTCCTCTGAACCTAAACCACCACCAGTTGCGACTTCGATGGTGTCAAACGAGAGATCTTTGGATGGGAGGGTGGACGTTTGTTGTGTTTTGACACGAAAGCTGATGCCGGTTACGGATGTAACCAAATGAGGTCGTGCAACCCAGTCTGTCTGTATGTTTGAAGCTCTGTACCTACACTTGAAGTTACGGCCTGTTTCGCATGATAGCAGGAGCAATCTCCTGGTATCCCACGCACCCTGAATTCAAATTTGTTCGTCAGTCTAGTGATTAACCAGTAGTGTTTCCATGAATGAACAGCATTCCACAGGGTGCTTTCCAACAGGATAACGCTCTTCCATATACTGCTGTTGTAACCTAACATACTCTGCAGAGTGTCGACATGTTGCCTGGGCCTACTCGATTTCGAGATCTGTCTCTAGTCAAGTACAAATGGGACACCATCGAACGACAACTCCAGCGTCATCGACAACCAGCATTAAGCGTCCCAGTACTGACCGACCCAGTGCAACAGGCTTTTTAACTGCATCCTACAAACTGACATCCGACACCTGTGCAACACGATGCACTCATGTTTCCATGGCTGTATTTAACATTCTGGCGTCTACATTGGCTGTTAATATACCAGCATTACACATTTTCAATCACTTATCTCACGTCTTCATTAATCTATGATCTTGCAATCTTCATTATTTAAATCTTTTACCTACACAAATGTATTCTCAAAATTTCATTTCTCTACAATCATCATTTCTGTGTTGCGATTTCTTTTGCGTCATTGTATTTCTTAATACACCTGACCGATTTGAGTACATGAAAGAATGAAACGTAATTTATAATACATCTTTAAACGTGTGTAATATGTCACCTAGTTGTGCAAAACGGAAACAGCAACTGACCTCAAGTACAAATCGAGGTGAGCAGATTTGTTAGAAGCACTTTGACTAAAGGTTTCAGTATCTATTGTTCAGATAATGCATTCCAGCACTGAATTTCCGAGTGGGGATTTGTACATAGACGTAGTGTTCAGTAATGACCAAAAAAAAATCATATCCATTGGTACACACTCAAATACTGTGCTAAGGAAGGATCACTTAAGCGAACTGCCGGAAGCGCTCCTTCCTCTAATATTCCTCTAATACACTCATAAAAATTATCCCCGTGAAAGACAACGTTTTATCCATAGTAATTATGTAACAGATAATTTCAGAAGTTCACTGACTAGTTTTGGGGACAATCTCATTTCCATTTCCATAAGACCCCGCAAAGTGATTAGTGGAAGGCACGTCAGACATCACACACACAAAGTATTATTCTCTTTGATAAGGAATATATAGTTCTTAGTTTGTCGTATATGATCTCTCCACATGAGACACCCTATAAGGCTCTGATAATGAATAACAATATTTGTACGTACATTTCCTTTAATTACAGGCTTATACGAATAATTTGACAACAGGTGTTGAGACATGATCTGTGCCTCATTACATGCGGATACAAAAATGGTTCAAATGGCTCTGAGCACTATGGGACTCAACTGCTCAGGTCATTAGTCCCCTAGAACTTAGAACTAGTTAAACCTAACTAACCTAAGGACATCACAAACATCCATGCCCGAGGCAGGATTCGAACCTGCGACCGTAGCGGTCTTGCGGTTCCAGACTGCAGCGCCTTTAACCGCACGACCACTTGGGCCGGCCAACATGCGGATACCTTCACACTAAAAACGGTCCAAATGTTTCAGGAGTGGCAGGACTCTCTTTAACATCAGGAAACATATTCATAAAATCAGATCACTACTGGTGTCAATTTCAGTAATGTATACAGGGCGTTCGGAAATTCCCATTACAAACTTCTACAGCTTGTAGAGGGGATCGAGTAGATGATATTTTGAATAGAGCGTTGTATTAGGCAAACGCACTGGTCATAAAGAGATGCTCCTCGACCTAAACAATGCTCACTAAAGTGAACACTTAATCGTGCTTGCGCATGAACACTGAAATGTTGGAACCAGTGAGTTTTGCAGGTAGCACTCTGCACTTTGCCCAACAGATCCAAAAATGTTACATGCTCGTATAGCAATCGCATGTGGATACGCATATTTTTTATGTTGAGGGAGGCGGCGGTTCGTTAGTCATCTGAGGGGCTAATGTGACCTGCGACGACCTCAACCCTGCACCGATTTCTTCATCTCAGAGCAGCACTTAATACTCACCGTCCGTCGTTACTTGTTAGATATATTCCGGTCCTCTGTCTTCCCCTACAGTTTTTGCCCTCTGCATCTCTCCCTATTGCCATGAATGTTCTTCCCTGATGTCATAAGTAAGTATGCCGTTATGTCGCTCCTTATCACTATATTCCACACATTTCCCTCCTCTCCGATTATCGTACATGCCTCCAAATTTCTTATCTTATTTGTCTATCTAATTTTCAGCATTCCTTGCTTTACGCCCTTTTTAAACCGAGCACTTCGTTCTTGATCTTCTACTCTTATTTTTCCCTCTTGGTTGGTACACATTGTGTATTACCCGTCTTTCCTTACCGCTTACTCCTGTTTTTCTAAGAATTTAGAATTCCTTTCACCATTGTACACTGTAGTGCGCTTTTCCCACGTCGACAAATCCAATGAACGTGTCTCGATTTTTTTTTCAGTCTTGCTTCCATTATCAAGCCTGCCTTATACCGTTTCTTATCAGAGCGCATCTTTCTTGATCTTCTATTCCTAGTCCCATACGTAGCCATTCCCTGTGTTAAAATAAGCAGCATGTAAGAAAGAGATTGGACTGAGAACATTTGTGCCGGCCGTAGTGGCCGAGTGGTTCTAGGCGCTTCAGTCTGGAACCGCGCGACCGCTACGGTCGCAGGTTCGAATCCTGCCTCGGGCATGGATGTGTGTGCTGTCCTTAGGTTGGTTAGGTTTAAGTAGTTCTAAGTTCTAGGGGACTGATGACCACAGATGTTGAGTCCCATAGTGCTCAGAGCCAATTTGAACCATTTTTGAGGACATTTGTGGGGAAGGTAGCTCCTGTTTAAGCTGTCGTGTCTTCACATGTGAATTCCTTGCAGCAGAAGTGAGGACATTTACTTCTGTGTCTTCATCTGAGCGAGTGCTACGACAATTACGTTGCCTCCGATTGAAGCTTCCGGTTTACCGAAGTGTCACAAGACGGTAAAACATCGGTTGGGAAGGTGGATTCTTATTAGGATGTCGTTCTCTGTAGAGTTGATCTGCCTGAGTAGCATTTCGCCTGCCTTCAACCGTTATAAAGGGAAAGTAATTATGATGAAGAACTTTTTTTATTGGATATATCATTTAAAAGTACTACTTTACTGTAATACATATTCTCAAAATGTAAATAAGAAAACATTACTGCAGTTGACTTGCCTAGACTTAATTCCATTTACTCCGACGTGAAGCATAGGGAACATATTAGAGCTCTTCGTCTGACTCTGTTCGTTGCCATCTTCTTGATGTTACTCCAGGAGTGGCCAACGGCTGCCACCTCAGCTTCAACAGACCGCGCCAGGTCGACCTCGGTCTGCCCCTCCTCTTTGCTCCCTGTGGGTTCCATTCTAAAGCCTGCTTTGGAATATGTTGCGGGTCTCTTCTCAGGGTGTGTCCAATCCATCTCCACTTCCTTTCTTTTACGGTTATCTCGGCTTCCCGTTGTTGGGTGCCTTGCCGTACTTCTTGTTTGAGATAACATTTGTCCATCATACTCCCAGCATCGTCCTGAAACATTTGTTGATGAAGGTTTGTACTCTTCTTTTAATTTGTGCTGCCACCTTCCACGTTTCACACACGTAAAAGAGAACAGATTTCATATCTGAGTCAAAGATTTTAAGCTTTACCTTCAACAATATTTCACGACATGTCCAAACTGGTCGCAGCTGGGCAAAGGCCCCTTTTGCCTTTTTCATCCTACTTTAGAAGTCTTCCGTCGCCCCTCCATGTTTGGAAACAATACTTCCCAGATAACAAAAGCTCTCCACCTGCTCAATCTCCTCTTCTTTCACGGCTAGTTCGTTATTATCCTTTCTGTTCATCCTAAGCTCTTTGGCGTAAGCCGTGTTTATTTTTAATCCAACTCTCTGAGCTACTGTTTCCTATTCCTTGAGCTTCTCACTCATATTCTTGAAACTGTGGGACAGAAGGCAGATGTCGTTCGCAAAGTCCAGGTCCTCCAGGCGATCATAGAGTAAACTGTATACCTGTCCTTTCCTCTCGGGTTACCCTCTTCAAGACACCATCCAATATCAGTGGTGAAAGCAAACAATTCTGCCTTACTCCAGAATTTAAAATGAATGGTTCTGAGATATTTCCACCATGTTTCACCTGGCAAGTATATTCTCTGTACATCATCTTCACGATACTGATGATCTTTGGAGGTACTCCATAACTCTGCACCCTATCAAAGGTTTTTACAAAGTATATATTATATCATTTAAAAGTACTACTTTGCTGTAATACATATACCCAAACTTTAACTAAGAAAACATTACTGCAGTTACTGTTCTGCTAACTCACATTCCCCACGGGTAGTAACATTTCTACCTTCTCTTAGTTGGTGTATGTTGTGCTCATACACACCTTCATCTGGAGATAGTTGACTGAATCACCAGTGTGCATATTCCTTGCGATTCCGTTTGTTTACTGTCTCCTGTAAAAAGCGGACGAGTTACGTGCCCAGTACCTGAACTGTTTGTTAGTAAAGGAGAATGTGTTGAACTGTTTGTTAGTAAAGGAGAATGTGTTAGTAAAGGAGAATCGAAGTCAATTTTGAACAGGTGTTGAGCACAGGAAGTGGACTAGCGAAAAAATATGAGTTCTATTTAAAAAGAGACTTGTCGCCGTTCATATCATCGTAACAAATAAAGTTACATAAAAGGCTGCGATGCTGGTTAATGTCACTCTGGTAACTAAACAACATTTGTATAACACATTCTTTGTTTAGCTTCGGGACAAAAAGTTATTGGCTGTGGTCAAGATAAATGGGACAACTTGTGTATGTGCCATTAAGATTCCAGCGTCGCCGTTATGCGTTAATAATTTTGTTCGGTACTACTTTTCTAACGATATTCTTAACATTTCTGCAAAGCCCTTTACGTTCCCTCAAGCTAATGCAACCTTGGCAATTTATCTGTATTATCTAGAAAACAATCAACAAGATTGGAAGTCAGAGAAACATGTATCCATGGAATACAGGAAGTAATCGACAATGGTTTACAATGCACCATAGTGGTGCATCAAGTGGGAAACTATTTCACACTGGCCTAAAACAAAACAAAAAAGCTACAGTGCATATGAAACGACGAAATTTTCAATATTCTCTCGCTCCCTTCGCACAAGAAATTATTACTAGACCAAAAATGAATAGGGCCATTTCAGTAGGAAATGCAATGTTGTTTAATTTTTTTACTATGATATTTGGCCGACCGGGGTGGCCGAGCGGTTCTAAGCGCTACAGTCTGGAACCGCGCGACCACTACGGTCGCAGGTTCGAATCCTGCCTCGGGCATGGATGTGTGTGATGTCCTTAGGTTAGTTAGGTTTAAGTAGGTCTAAGTTCTAGGGGACTGATGACCTCAGAAGTTAAGTCCCATAGTGCTCACAGCCATTTGAACCATTTTGAACTATGATATTTTTTCGTTGGAGGGCGCGGTTTTTTCAAGGTATTCAAGGCAACTTACAAAGAAGAGTTTAAAATGCAAACACACACACACACACACACACACGTACACACACTCTCACTCCCCACCGGCCAGCTTATTTAGTACGTTGCACATGGCACTCCTTCCTAGCACTTTATAAAAATCTTCGACTATATGAATTGTTTCCCATATTCGACCTTTTTTGGCCTTAACTGACAGAACTATATCGCCACAGGCTTAGTCGGGCATTTAAAAGTTACAAAACTGACATCTGCTTAAATTTTAGCTACCTCACAATTTTTTGAATCTTAACAGCATAAAACTAACAATTAAATCGTTTTGTTTGTGTGATTTTCTTACTATATAACGACTGAGTTTGTAAGGATAAAGTTTAATGGAATTGTATACGTAATTAGCTTCTGCATAAAGCTTAAAATTTATGGGATTCATTTCCAGTCACAACCTGTCTCTGTAAATCTCTTCAGATAATTCATTTCTGTAACTGATTTCTTCGTTTCAGTGTGGTTTGCTTTATTACCAGAGTTGAGACAGGATTCTACAATATTCGGTGTCTTTTATGACAGGGGGTGGTATATTATCCACTGGATCACAAATAAGCAACTTGAACAAGAACTTTGACGAGATTGTGGGGTGCGATCTACGACTTCCGACGAGGGAAGAACGGCTCGAAGGTGCTGCTTCCGTCAAAGAGTTCTACTACAACGGCAGCGACATCACACTGACGGATAACTACACCACCGCTCTAGTAAGTAGGAAGAAATAAAGACAACAGGTGTAAATCACTGCCGTTAAACAATTATAGAGATACTTGGACTCCTCATGTTACATTGAGTCTCTAGTGTTCAACCATGAGGTTGATTTGCAGCAGTACCTCATTCCCCTCTTGTGCCTGCTTTCTTCTTTATTCTATGCACGTAGAGCAACCAACATAATTCATAATCGGATTCATATATGACATTCTTGGTCGTTCCAGGCGCTTGTCTCAGTAGTTCCTTATGCCATTGTTCCAATAATATTGCTATGTGTTAAAATGTGTTCTACGTGTTTGTCTCTTCTTGTTTGGATGTGCCTCCACAGATGTCTGGTTTCCTGCACTCTCCTGAGCATCTCTTCATTAGTATGTCTCACCAGCTGATCATCATCCTTCTGTAGCACTAAATCCCCAGCTCTTCTAGCCGTCCTCTCCCTTGTTTCCCTATTGTCCTTGATGTAGTAAGTTTTTCCTTAAATTATATGCAATTTTAGCCTGCTGTATTCTGCTAACAATATATTTCTGACTTCAACCATCCCTAGGTAACACCGTCGTAAACTCGAAAGTCAGTGACCACATTGCAAACAGGAAAGTTTGTGATGGACTTACAAGGGACCACAATCTCATTTTCTTCACAAGTACAGACGCAGATAGTGACAGGAAAATCTATGATGGACTTACAAGTGACCATAATCTCATTTTCTTCACGATTACAGACGGAGATAGAGACTTAGACGCTAACATCCACCCCGAGCGTCTATATAATTCACGTAAAGCGAATTGGGAACTTTCAAACGCAGAATTCAAGATACATCCTCTGCAAGGAAGAGAACTAGATGTTGACGCCAAAGTAGACGAATTGGTGCGAGCGTTGCAGATGGGGCAAAACAAGGCGATCACAACATTTGTTATAATGTCAAAATGGTTTGAAATTCCCATGGGTCCCACCCTACAGTGCTTCAGACGCAGAGCAAGTCAGGCGAGAAAATACTACCAGAAATTCGTAGGGGAAACAGAACGACAAAGAGGGATAAATTAAACAACAATGTAAGGAACTACTATATCAAACAAGAGTACAAAAGTGGGATGCGATCATTAAGGACCAAGTGGTAATAAACGTTTGGTGTTTTCCAATACAAACTTCCAACAAACATGGTTCGATCACCCACTGTATTTTCGACCTTGAGACTATCCAACTTGTAACGGGCGAGTCGTGGGGCCCTGAAAATATTCAAAGTTTGGAGTTGGCGTGTCTGCGGTGGGGCCTTTCGGCGGGTCGCAGTTCGGCGGCAGCCACGTGGTGCCGAGCGTTAACCGGGATCCAGGGGGTGCGTGGCTGGGAATTCGATGCTGACGGTGTGATGAGGGCTGTGCTTTGTGACGATGGAGGAGATTTGCCGGTAGTGCCAAAGATGGCGGACTTTGTGAAACCGTAATGACAGACATTCTGCAGTTCATATAGAAATTAATAATAGCCAGATGAATGATGATACATCAAAAAGAAACATGTACATTACCATTATTTGCACGACGATTCTGATGGTGTAATCAGTTTTTCACTATCATTGTTTGTTTAAAGTTTATTATCTGACTGACACTTATACAAGTAGTACGCAGCAACGAATTTCCAAAATCTAAAGATTTCATCGGATTTCGTCGATCGACGTGTCTTTAGAAAGCTATTAGTGTAAACCTAAATTGGTATTAATTACAGGCATGTAACATCAATAGTACATGAGTTACTGGAGCTCAAAGTGGCCGATTACTATGATTGCGTCAGGCCGTAAGTTCTCCACAATTACACGAAAAAACGGTAGCAGCATACCTATAAATATATTTATTCATCTATGTCTTTGTTTATATCCGATATAAGCTATTTATGAAGAAATTGGTCCATTATTTTTTGTTTTAGAAAGCACAGGGACATTAGACTACTGGCCTACTTCTGTTTGCTATTCCTTTGATATATGTCTGTTTAATTTATTTATGTATTTAATAATGTGTGTTAGAGCGTGTTTATGGTCCAGCCGTAGAAATATTTATTAAATTTCAAGTTATTTAAATGTCAATGTGTGTCAATTTTTACCTCTCTATCTACATTATTTCATGGTTTATTAAGTTTTCAAATTTATACTGACTTTTTGATGACCCAGTATTTCAGCTATTAGCTCGGCCTGCTTTCTGTATCCATCTTCTGTCCCCCACGCACATCCTCTACGACCGCATCCTCTTCCCCCACCTTCTCCTTTCCATTGAACACATCTGCACCCTGTATATTGTCCGCCGACTCAATCCCCTCACCCCCTGGTGCCGCCTTTCCTGTCCACCCCGTTGTCGCGCTTTACCGTTGTGTCCCGCCCTCTCTCCATCTCCAGACTCTCCACCTCCTTTCCGAAAGCAACTTCCAGCACTTACTCCTCCCGGATGATGAGCTTCCCCCTGACGTCTACCCCTCCTACCAACTCTAACCCCACCTTCCTCCTTCTCCTCCCCCTCCCTTCTCCTGTGTGGTTTTGCCCCTCCTACACCCCCTCCCTCTCCCATGTTCCTCTTCAGTGTCTCTGCACTCCCTCCTGCCTTGTCTCCCCTCTTCATCTCCCTCCCTGGCAAGTTCCCAACACCAGTTGTTTATTCTTCATGAGTGCTCTGTCGTTTCCCTGTGATTTTTTAAGTGTCTTGCTCTGTGATTTTTATCCTGTAGCCGACTTTTAACTTGTGTTTGCTTCCAATGTTTTTTAAGTGCACTTTGGTTTGCCAGCTGTGGTCTTTTAACTTTATGTCGACTTTTTAACTGTCTCCCATTGCATGTCCCAATCTTAGTGTATATTTTAACTCCCATCATCTCCGTTTACTGTGTTTTTTTATTTTACCCTTTTATCCCCCATTTTTATGTAATCACCCTTCTGTATTTTTGTAGAACCAATTGGCTGAAGAGCGGTTGTACTGTGCTGCTGCCAGCCCTCCCCTGACCATAGTTTCAGCTATTAGGCCACTAAAAGGGATTTCCATTGCAGACTCTGCGTTTTGCTTGTAAATTTTGTTGTTGAAAGAGAAGTAATTGTGTGAGAATACGAGACTAAGTAAACTTATAAACTCTGTTACTTCCTGTCAGCTAACTATTTTGTTTTCGTTTTTTATTGTCTCGACTATTTCATCTACAGTTATTCTTCTGTATAAGATTAAAATGTCTAGGGATAAAAATTTAGCTTGAGCTGGTACAGTCAGAGCATTCATACACTTAATAAGGTCATAATTGTTCTTTAGAATAAAATTTGTAGGCTATGTGATATTCAAGTTTGTTTCCTAATGTGTAAAATACATTAATGGCGTAACTATAGTAGGATATTAAAGTTTTCTCCATTTTTCAAGTTTCTGAACCACACGGAAATATTAATGATGTATTTATTACACTTTACAGTTCGATTCGCATCTCTTTTTTGTGGAAGGATTGGACGCTGCTGTTAAGAGCATGGCTAACTATTCTTCAAAGCCTGTCTTCCAGTACCTGTTTTCGTTCGTTGGTCCTCTCAGTGCATATCCTGGCGGCCCAGGTAAGGATTAAAATTCATTAAATAGAACATAATAAGAAGATAATATGTCATTATTGGTTGTACGATGTTGGACATTTACTTAGACATTCAGCTTATTTTATCACACAAATGTAACTCAATTCGAAGATAATTAAAACGTATCACTTATTACTCTCTTTCTTCTTAAAAGAAAATGTTTATAGTTCATCGTCTGCAGAATCTCAGACGATATTATAGCATACATTGAGTCTACTAAATAGCGTGTACAGAATGGAAACTCTTTAGTAACCAGCATGAATTCTGAAAATACTATAAAATAGCAGAACGTCCCACATAAAACCTCCCGGGATTCAAGCAAGAATGAACTAAATAAAAAAGAACAGATAATGACGTTAAAACATGTGGTTACCTGTTTGTAAGAGTGCCAGAAGTTGTGACCCTATGAATTCCAGGCATGGCTGCTTCGTGTGATGACGTTACCAGTAACACAGTGTCATTGTGCAGGTGCGATGTTAATTTCTATAGTAACGTCCCGTTTAAGGTCTCTGTTGTGCGAGGATTGTCACCGTTCACTTTGCTTTTTAGTTATCTCATAAATAAAAATCACGCGATGTTAAAGTCGGGGGACCTTGGTGGTTGGAGACCTCTACTGACAAGTCTGTCTTCAGGGAACACGTTGGATGTGTGAGCAGTTGCTCCATCTTGTTGGAATATTGCATATAGCTTCCCTGCATCTGTTAATTGAGCATAGAAAGAGTCAAAGATCTCAAATATCTGGTACTGTTTAAGGTTTAACAAAAAAAAAATGGAGCCATTAAAGTGCATGCCGGACAACGCATTCCAAACACCTACCTTCTCTGCGTGGAGAGGTTCTTGATCCAGAATATGTGGGTTGTCCTGCAACCATCTAAACATTCTGTGTGGTGTCTGTTTGTTCTATATCGTGTCTCCCTACCACTTTCGCGCAACGACGCTCTGAGCGTGTTTTTTAGGGAATTGACTAGTTTGAACCTGGGGCCTGTTGCTGGTAAGGAGACGTCAGACCACACATGACATGTAGAATTCAGAAGAGTTCAGTGAGACTAGCGATGATATAACCAAATACTTAATGATTTAAGCCTCAGCTCCACTGCATTCCCTGTAAACGAATCTTAATACTAACTTAATTTAGTGGAAGGGGTTCAAGGCTTTCCTATTTTTAGTTAGCTGGTAAAATAACGTCGAAAAAGCAGTTAAGTTTACCATTGGAAATTTTATTCTACTCACAAAACATCGTTCATAAATTGCACTATTGATAAAAGGAAATGTTTTAATACAGGATGGTAAAAACCAACTGCGTTCAACAAAATGTGAACGAATATTCCCTGAATGGGTTTCCAAGTTCTACAATGTATCGAAGGATGAACTATGTCATATCACATCTATAATCTAGGTTTAAATTAAGTTTCACAAGAGAGAAAAGTATCAGAATGGTCTACAGTGACCCTCAATTATCTTTAATTACTTATCTAACTTGTCGTAAATTACAGTGGCTGATGTGGCTTCTCAATAACTATATAACAGAAAAATCATCGCGTTTCAGTATTTTACTTTAAGTGGCAAATGTGAACACCATGAGCTTTAATTGACGATCGACACTAGTATTACGCAAAAAGGGGGTGTAACAGATGAGACTTCTGCAGTTCTGAGTGAAGCTTTATGCGCTGTTATGCGGCATCGCGTGTGTTCATTACCTTGTCAGTGTTCGTCAGGGGGCGGCGGGCAGCACAGCTCCGCTCACCTCGCCATCTCGGAAGCAACTCTCTCCTAACTTCTCCTTACTACAATTTACCGAAGTTGGTTTAAAAAAACTATCTGGCTGCGTTTTCATCTGACCAATCAGGGTCTGAATGTTAACCTTAAGCTCTGCCTACAAAAATTCTGTCTATCCAATGAGAAACGTTATACCTTTCGTGGTGGGGCAAATTTTTTAAAGTTTGCAACGTAACAGAGACGCGAAAAAGTCTCACGCTAAAACTTGCAGCTGGTGTGGTCCTTTTAGTGTTATCGTAAGATCTATACTGTTCTTCTGGAGGGCTCTATCTTTTAAAATGTGCTGGGGGGTGGTCCTGACGTAACAGAGACGCGAAAAAGTCTCACGCTAAAACTTGCAGCTGGGGGTTGTCCTTTTAGTGTTATCGTAAGATCTATACTGTTCTTCTGGAGGGCTCTAGCTTTTTAACATGGGCTGGGGGGTGGTCCTGGTGGCTAGTTGGCGACGTGGGACCCCTACGTGGGTCCTCGCTGTCGGCCACCTATTCGTTAGCACATTCTAAAGAGATCCTACCTTTTGATTAGCTCTGGTCGTGGGAACATCCCTACCGGGATACTTTGTTTAAAACATTTCTTTACATTCCTTCATGGAGCCCGTCTTTATGTAACGACAATATCAATTCGCTGTTCTAATGCAAACTGCCCATTTCTGTAGAACTCAACAATACGAGCTTGTCACAACAACTGACGCATGGACAGACAGCTGCACTCAACTTTTCGCTAAAATGCAGTCTAGCCTATTTTCGAGACAGTGTTGCCACTTCACAAGCAGTTCGAATAGAAATGATGAACCGGTACGTGAGGCGTACCGGTTTTACTTGGAACACCCTTTACAACCCAACAAAATGTCTAAAAACGAGATGCTCCAAAGTGACAGTGTGGATTCGGGCTGTTACGACTTTCAGGAAGATTTACATTCAGATTCGCTCCGAAACAATGTACATTACCTCTATGACAATGTGTTAAATGATAATGACAATACTAATAATAATAACAATAATCATAATAATATGAGTGAACTTGCTTAAGGCCATATCGATATGCAAGCATCGACCAAATGGTTGACACAAAGAGGTGTGCATATAGAAATCGTGGGATTTCTAACAGAGCCCCGAATTAGGTCAGCCGGCCAAGGTGGCCGAGCGGTTCTAGGCGCTACAGTTTGGAGCTGCGCGACCGCTACGGTCGCAGGTTTGAACCCTGCCTCGGGAATAGACGTGTGTGATGTCCTTAGGTTAGTTAGGTTTAAGTAGTTCTAAGTTCTAGGGGACTGATGACCTCAGAAGTTAAGTCCCATAGTGCTCAGAGCCATTCGAACCATTTGAATTAAGTCACTGCGACGAGAGACTGTCGTAATTATACAATGGAGCAGCAGGGAACTAATGATACCTGGAGGAAGTGTTGGGATCAGAAGGAGCCCATATCAAAAATTTCTTGAATGTAAGGAAGCATCATGCAGTGGGCTTATTACTGAAAAATAGCAATGGAACGCGTTATTTGTTGTGTAACGAGGAGAAACCTTTACCAGCAAGTGTCGGAATTCGACAGCAGTAGGATCGTGGTGTATAGAGACTGCGGTTTGTCGTTATTCTTTATTGCTTCTTGCTTTGGGGTCACACCACTCTTACGCGAATGTGGAACCGTTAGGTTCAAGTGGACCAAACTGAGCGCCATACAGACTCCATACGACACTACTCGACTAGCTCCAAATGGGACAGACATCCAGTCAGAAATGGGTTAGTTTGCACCAGCATCCATAAAGACAGTGTGACGCCGTCTGGAGCAGCTCGGACCACCAGCGCAGTGGCCGTTGTTTCAGCTTCCCTTGGCAGCAGAGAGAGACAGGTATGGCACGATATCATATTTGAAGGAGGTCATGTTTCTGCGTACATTATCGTTGTGAACGAATTCATGTCAGGCCTCTGATGAGAACGAAAGTTCCCATGTTGTATTTCTCATCGTCATACGGGCACAACACTTGTCCTTATGGTTTTCGGTGGCATTGGGTACAGAACGCGATCACATCAGGTTCTAATAGCCGCAGCAGCAGCCGCAGGGACACTTGTCATGTATTAAGGACGGTCGTGGTGCTGAATCTTTGAGGCCTCTGTGACGTTATCTTTGTATATGATAACATGAGATCAAATGTTAGCCTTGTCATCTTGACGTACAACGATACAGAGGTTGTTTGACTGTTGCCCCGAGTAGCACATTCTCCAGAACTCTCGCCCATTGTAATATCTGGTCATAGGTTGCCGAGATACTTGCACGCCACTGCTCACCACCCACTAACACTTATTAACTCTGGCAGTGAGTTGACGCAGCACGGGATGACGTCCCTCAGTGTATCAATCATGCTCTGTTCGAGTCAATGCCCACCTGATTTGGGGCCACTGTTGCTGCCAGAACCGGCACCTCCGTTACTGCATGTACCACAATGTATACACTAAAAGCTCCAACAACGTATTCTTCAAACTATTATGTCAACGCACAATGTTATTTGTCATCCCTTCTGATATTGCACTTTTGGTAGCCACCGGTGTATGTACACTGAGATGGCAGAAGTCTTGGGTACCTCCTAACATCGTGTCGCGCCTCTGTTTTGCCCGGCGTAGTGCTGCAGTTCGACATGGCATGGACTCAATAAAAAGTAGTCGTTGGATGTCCCCTGCAGATATATTAAGCCACGGTGCCCCTATAACCGTTCGTAACTGCGGATGTGTTGCCGGTGTAAGACTTCGTGCTAGAACTGGCCTCTCGATTATGTCCCATAAATGATCGATGGATTTCATGTCGGACGACCTAGGTGGACAAATCATTCGCTACAATTGTCCAGAATTTTCTTCAAACCAAACGCGAACAATTGTGGTCAAGTGACATGGTGCATCATTGTTCGGGAACATGAAGTCCATGAATGGTGCAAACGATCTCCAAGTACCCGGCAATACTACTTCCAGTGAATGATCGATTCAGTTATACCAGAGGACTCAGTCGGTTCCATGTAAACACAGCCTACACCATTATGAACCCACCACCACCTTTCACAGTGCCTTGTTCACAACTTGGCGCCATGGCTTCGTGGGTTCTGTGCCATACTCGAACCCTACCATCAGCTCTTACCAACTGAAATCGTGACCCTCCTGACCAGGCCACGTTTTTCCAGTCGTGCGGGATCCAACCGATATCATCACGAACATGGGTGAGGCGCTACAGGCGATCTCGTGCTGTTACCAAAGGTACTCGCGTCAGTCGTCTGCTCCGTAGCTCATTAACGCCAAATCTCGCCGCACTGTCCTAACTGAAACGTTCGTCGTATGTCAAAAAACGATTTGTGTGGTTATTTCAAGCTGTGTTGCATGTCCGTTAGTACTGATGACTCTACGGAAACTCCACTGCTCTCGGTTGTTAACAGAAGACCTTCGCCCACTGCGTTGTCCATGGTGAGAGGTAATGCCCGAAACATGGTATTCTCGAATAAAATGTTCTCGGGTTTCCAACCGCGTCAATTGGTTAAAACTACACGAGACGCGAGAAATTAGACGAGTTTTTGGAACACCTCAATGGCATCCAGTTCAACATGGAGGTGGAAAAAGATAATGCATTGAACTTCCTCGACGTCCTTGTCCACCGTAAACGAAATGGGTGCCTTGGCCACAGCGTCTACAGAAAACCCACCCACACAGACCTGTACCTGCACACCACCAGCCATCATCATCCAGCACAGAAGCGCACAGTATTGCAAACATTGGTACATCGTGCAAGAGCAATATCAGACGACGACAACCTGCCCCACGAACTGAGCCACCTACGCAAAGTTTTCAGGAATAACGGCTACAGCACCCATCAAGTGAAAGAAGTGATTTCTGGGAAATATCAGAATAAGACCAGCGACGAAGAGCAGGAAAAGAAACTTGCTTTGCTGCCATTCTGTGGCTCTGTGTCGGGCAAGATAAGCCGCCTGTTGAAAAGACACAAGATCAAATCGATGTTCAGGCCTCCAACGAAAATCCGTCAATTACTGAGACCAGTTATAGACGCTGTAGGTCTCAGAACACCTGGGGTTTACAAAATACCTTGTGAGTGTGGCCAGAAGTACATCGGACAAACAGTGCGCACTGTGGAACAACGCAGGAAAGAACATGAGACGCATTATCGCCTACGCTATCCAGAGAAATCTGCGTTAGCTGAGTATGCGTTAGAAAATGGTCACCACATAAAATTTGACGATACCTCTGTCATGGCTCGCACTAACGGCTTCTGGGACAGTTTAATACAGGAAGCTATTAAAATAAAAATTATCACAAACACCCTGAATAGAGACGGTGGCTTACAGCTCAGCGCTGCGTGGGATCCAGCGATCGCGCGGTTGAAGAGGGCACATCGAACGCCGACTCAAAACATGCCCATATATGGCAATGTCACGGGCACCAGTGACGTCACAGCCAGCAGCTAGCGTATATAAGGGCGCACCAACAGCCCACTGGCAGTCATAACACTTGACAATGGCCAAGGAGTGCTTAGCCGAAAGCTCGTGTAGTTTTAACTAATTGACGCGGTTGGAAACCCGAGAACATTTTATTCAATGTTACCGCCGCGAGACTCTGCATTCATACATGGTATTCTCGGCACACTCTTGACACTGTGGATCTCGAAATATTGAATTTCTGTAACGATTTCCGAAATGGAATGTGCCACGCGTCTAGCTGCAACTATCATTATGCGTTCAAAGTCTGTTAATTCCCGTCATGCGGCCCTAGTCACGTAGGAAACCTTTTCATACCAACCACCTGAGTAGAAATGACACCTCTGCCAAGGCTATGATCTTCTATACCTTGTGTATGCAATACTGCCGCCATCTGCATGTGTGCATACCGTTATCCCATGACTTGTTGGCTCAGCGTACAACCCCCACTGCCAGTTTATCGTACATCTGACGGCCTCATAATACGTAGCGATTTCGCTGACGTGATGATTACTCATAAATCAGTTATTCTTCAGTTGTAAATATGTAAACTTTTATGGCCTGGAAGGCTAAGAAAGCTACAAACACAATCACATATTTCGTGACAATCAACGGATTGACAAATATAGATGACCGATTTCGCCAAGCAGTTGAAAGTTACACAAGACTGGTAGTTCGACATCAACGAGGCTCCATAAACCCAGTTGTTCGTTTTTGTTTGCTAACATAAATTCACTTTCGTGTTAAAATGAGTCAATTACAAGTTCTACATTGGAGAACTGATGTTGAATGACGCATCGCTGTACGCTTCATGTATTTGCTGTTGCCCTACTCTCAGACAAGTGGCGAATACTAATTCTAGGAATTGCAAGATGACAGCAGCACCGGTGGTTTACAATTGGTAATTCCTTGCAGCGTAACACATTCAGATTCCATGTCAATTTTTTGGAGTTTTTAATAGTATTATTACCTTATGTGTGATATTTTTCTTATAGAGAAACATTTGTAAAAGTAACAAGTCCCAACAATAAAACCCCGAATGAATTCAGTATCGAAGGATGTGTCTACAGTGCAACATGAAAAAGTGCTCATGATTGTAGAATGTATGTTGTAGTATATCAATCGGTTACCTGGGCCAAAGTTCAGACATCAGGCGAAAGTCGATGCTGCAGTCGCAGTACTACAATCATTGGCAGACTCAGAAAATTAAAAAACCCAAGAAATTCTAAAATCCAAGATGGCACTGGAAAGAAAAATATACAAGGTAGAACTGCCAAGAAATTTAAAAATTCCAGATGGCAGGAAATTTTAAGAAATCAGAAAATGAATCTGAATACTCTGAGAGGGACACCATGTTGCGAAGTATCCAAATGATCTTATTTTTTTGTCATGTTCGAAAATATCCACACGATATAAAATGCGCACGATGTTCAAAGGTATTTATCAAATAATCATATAATAGGTGTAGCTTGTAATATTTCCATGTCTGAAATAGATGATCTTCGTCGTCAGGAACACACATGCACACACACACACACACACACACACACACACACACCAATATCAGTCCAAATTTATGTCTAACACGTGGTTGTGAACTCTCTACGCTATTTTCACATCAAAATTATTATAGTACACTTGCGATTGAAATACAACATCCTAAGCAAGTAAGTGAGATAAAATTTTTAGCTCTACACTTCGTGTAATGCACAGTTGAAACTCACACATTTCCACATCTAAATTATCCTGTGATATTTGTCAAGAGTCACAATGTTAATTCAACGTCTAAAATGAGTTACAAATACGTCAGCAACATAGAAATTCATTGTTTATGTTAAGTGTCAAACTACTATTCACGCACACACACACACACACACACACACACACACACACACACACACACAATAAAGTCTTATTTTCAGATTTAATTTGTTATAAAACACATGTTGCCACAAAATAACATCCTAAACAGGTTGTTAACATTCCATTTTTAGAAGTAATGAGGCCATAGTCCATAATGAACCCGATAAAAATTACAACTGCACAAACACATGTCGATTAAAATATTAATTGTAAGCTAGGAAGCCAAGCACGTAAACAAACAGACACTCTGAATTACTGGCAACTACAAGGAGAAAGAATTTAATTTCATATTTAGGCCTTCACAACTGACCTTCTAATTAATTATTTACACATCTCAACTGTTCTATAAAACACAAGTGGTTATCCAGCGTCACTATGTTAAATCAACTCAACGCAGATCCAGTACGATGCGGCAGAGCCATGCACCCAAAATGATGGCCTTCCATCTCGGTAGTACGACATGGAGGTCCGGAGCCACGTCTTATTGCGACCGAACGTTCTCTGAGATCACCGCTCCCAGCGAACATATACAGTGGATACATTCCTGCCAAGTCTTTCCACATCGCGGAAGGAACATCCAGCTTCTCTTTGCACTATTACACGACCTCGTTCAAACTCACTGGGGCGTCAGTAATGGTGTCTTTCTAGCTTTAAAAGTATTTTTAACTAACATCTCATCAGACCCATCTCACTGACCTCAATTTGCAGTAGGATTTTGGAGCATATACTGTACTCGAACATTGTGAATCACCTAGAAGAAGATGACTTATTGATACATAGCCAACACGGATTCAGAAAATATCGTTCTTGTGCAATACAGCTAGCTCTTTATTCCCATGAAGTAATGAGTGCTGTCGGCAAGGGATCTTGTTTTCCAGAAGGCTTTTGATACCGTTCCTCACAAGCGACTATTAATCAAATTGCGTGCATATGGAGTATCGTCTCAGTTATGTGATTGGATTCGTAGTTTTATTCTCAGAGAGGTCACAGTTCCTAGTGATAGACGGTAAATCATCGATTAGAACAGAAGTGATATCTGGCGTTCCGCAAGGTAGTGTCATAGGCCCTCTGCTGTTACTGATTTACATACATGATCTAGGTGATAATCTGAGCAGCCCCCTTAGATTGTTTGCAAATGACGCTGTAATTTACCGTCTAGTAAAATTACCAGACGTTCAATTCCAATTACAAAATTATCTAGAGAGAATTTCTGTATGGTGCGAAAAATGGAAATTGGCACTAAACAAAGAAAAGTGCGAGGTCATCCACATGGGTACTAAAACAAATCATATAAATTTTCGGTATACGGTAAATCGCATAACTCTAAGGGCTGTCAGTTCGACTAAATACCTAGGAATTACAATTACGAGCAAATTAAATTGGAAAGACCACATAGATAATATTGTGGAGAAGGCGAAACAAAGACTGCGCTTTGTTAGCAGAACACTTAGAAGATGCGACAAATCCACTAAAGACACAGCTTATATTACATTTGTCCGTCCTCTGCTGGAATACCGCTGCGCGGTGTGGGATCCTTACCAGGTAGGATTGACGGAGGACACCGAAAAAGTGCAAAGAAGGGCAGCTCGTTTTGTGTTATCGCACAATAGGGGTGAGAGTGTCACCGATATGATACGCGAATTGGGGTAGCAGTCACTGAAACGAAAGCGGTTTTCTTGGCGGCGAGATCTATTTATGGAATTTTAACCACCAACTTTCTCTTCCGAATGCGAAAATATCTTGTTGACACCCACCTACGTAGGGAGAAATGATCATCATAATAAAATAACAGAAATCAAAGCTCGAATGGAAAAATTTTGGTGTTCCTTTTTCCAACGCGCCATTCGAGGGTGTAACGGTAGAGAAGTAGTATTAAAATGGTTCGATGGACTCTCTGCCAGGCACTTAAGTGTGAATTTCAGAGTAACCATGTAGATGTAGATGCCAAATCTCAAAGATAACTAATGCCCTGCTCTGCATCCTCATACTGGCGCTACAAGCGCCGCGCTCTCACAACTGGCGCGAAATCTGAATAGACATCATCTTCCATGTGTAGGAACAAGCTTACCAATTTTCTTTCCTGTCGCACAACTGCTTCTTGTATTTCATTTTATTTTTTTGCCATCAGTGTTTTTACACAGCATTCAGTCACTTCAGTTCACAGATAGTGCAATAGTGTTATAATCTTTTTTAAACAGGTTATTATCGATCTTAATAACATCGACATCTACAAACGCAAAATTTTCGAAAAAAATTAAAATTTATGACGTCGTTCAAGGTCTCCACCAAGTTATCTGCCGTTGTAAAAAATGCGTCGCATTGAAGGTTGATAATCTAGAGAATGACCAAAACCAAGTTTCCTGTTCGCTGTTGAAGTTTTCGAGGTGGTGCTTAAAGGTCCACAACCAACCCTCGTATCATAAAGTAAAGGCCTCATATGTGCTTGAGAATACCACGCTGACCCCAGATCGTCGTCTTCACTTCAGCGGTGTGTAGCGGACGAACTGCAGGGGTGACAGTTTGGGGTACTACTGCGTACAGATATGATCTTTTATTCATCGACAGAATCTATTTCATTATGGATGATTTGGACCACAGGGTACTAACGGACCCTTGTTTAAGCAACGTCATATGTGACGAGGACAGTATAATCCCACTTCAAAAAACAATGTGTACTACTACTGCCACACCCTACGGATTCCTCTTGCATGTAGACCATCGAACTTGTCAGCAACGTATTTGGTCGAAATATGTTCGTCAGCAACTATTAGAGGAACAGGTAAAATGTGAAATAGGGCTAGTAATATGGAATACTATTAATTCGCCCCTTTTAAGTGCTGTACTTCGGTTAGCTACTTAAAAACTACGTTTATCAAACTGTTACACTGCTATGGGATGCATTCATATCACAGTCGACAACCATTGTGAGTGAGTGTAGCCGTTTTAACAAATTCACTAGGAGGCATAGTTGTTACAGTTTCATTCTTGTCATAATACATAACTTGTTAATATATTTTGTAAATAGGCGTTTAGCGAATACATTAAGCCGTAAAGTGGCGTATTTGTTGCCTACTTAAACTTAATTTTCGATTTTGTTTGCGTTTCTGAATATTAGGGTGGCTATGTCACTGATATGTAACACTAGTATTCCATAGTTGTATCCAAGTACTCCATATCTGTACCGTACTTTCACAACCTGTTTCACTTATAGGAATTGCTTCTGAAATGACTTCACGAGCTCGAAAGCAGTGGGATGTATCTGCTATGCAAACAGCAATTAAAGATGTTAGGCAAAAGATAATGGCCCACTGCAGAATTCTGGATGTTATCAATCTCGCACACGAAACTATGTCGCAACCCTGTGTTTGCCTCCTCATGCCTCCCACTAGATGCAACCGCTGGATAGAACTTTCGTGAACATTTGAAAGCCTATTATTCTGAGCTGATGCGCGTATGGGTGAGGGAAATTGCAGGTCCAGTAACAAACATGAATATCGCCGAAATGAATGGGAAGGTCTATCTCAAATGCCGGACAAATACATAATGAGTAAACTTATGTAGGAAACCTGCACTACATTTTTCTTACATCCTTTTCACTTACTTTCAGGTGCAGCTCACTCCGATCAGGTGCAATACATGCACGCATCAAACTCTCTGGATCCTGATTCGGATGGAGGTATAATCCGGGCTCAGATGATAACTATGTTTACAAACTTTGCTAAATATGAGTAAGTAATCATCATGCTAAATATTTACATTTTTTTCAGATTATAGATAAGATGAAATGTCTGTTGCGCTAGTTCAACAACAACACGTCCATATGAATTCATCGTCCATGGCTCACCATACTATTCAAAGTGGAAATGGTGCTACTTTAATCGATACTCTCATAAGATTCTTGCAAATCAAAATGAGCATCCGATAATGTAATTATTATTGTTTCAGCAATCCAACCCCGGAACTGACATCCACACTAACGGAGACTTGGAAGGAGTACGACAAATCATCCCCTTACTATCTGGAGATAACGAGACCTCTTCGCCTCAGAACTAACTTTTTCGAACCATACATGACCTTTTGGCACAACCTGCTGCCGTAAAGACATATCGTGTCAGTAATAAGCATAGTAAAACAATTTCGCAATAGTTGCCACTTGGTTAAATGGAAAATTTCAAGAGCAACATTTTGGTGCACTATTACAGATAATGACGTATGTTAGTACGGAATACATATATTCAGACGGCAGAAACTATTTAATATGAAGTATTGTAAATTCACATTGTTCTGCACTGAGCCAGTTTACAGTAATAGTGCTGCAGTCTTCAGGGACACAGTTGTACTAAACTGCTAGTATGTTCGCAAGCTGTACCCTAACTTTTCTTAACTTGTATTGTGAAAAAGATAACGATTCTTCTACAAATCTATAATGTGTAATGGTCTCTGTCAGAAATTCAAAATAAATACATTCTGGAATACCTTGATAATATGATTTTCCTTAACCATTCCATTCTGTCTATTTATCACCATACTATACCAAAATAACAGTTATTTGAGCTGCAATTCATTTTGGAAGGTTAATTGTATAGTTATTTCAAATTAACTTTTTACATGCAATTTGTGCCAAGAAGAATACAAAGAAAGTAATTCTGCTGTCATGTTTTGGTGGCACATGGATAATTGTCGTCATTATAATCTCTGCATTCATGCTACTTGCCAGAAAATACGTTTGAACGATTTCAGTAGAAACATCACGCTCCTTCTTTTACGAAGGACATTAGTGAGCAAACAAAATAGTAATTGGAATGAGTAATAAATTTTTTGTAGGAGATGAATACACAGTTTCCGAACAGTAAATCTGATTGAATGGGAACTTCATAACACAATAAAATATGACGCTTTATTTTTTCATTTTATTTCGAAATTTCATGCACTTTTACTTGCTTTGCTGATGGTACCGTATTACGGCACATTCAAACAGCGACTGACAACGCAGCGTAAACGTATTGTTTTAGGTTGGTTGAAGGTTGCTTGGTGTGGGGGAAAAGACCGAACAGTGAGGTCCTTGGTTCCATTGGATTAGGGAAGGATGGGGTAGGAAATCGGCCGTGCCCTTTCGAAGGAACCATTCCGGCATTTGCCTTAAGCGATTTTGGGATATTATGGAAAACCTAAATTAGGATGGACGGACGCGAGTTTGAACCGTCGTCCTCTCAAACAGGAATCCAGTGTGCTAACCTCTGTGCGACCACACTCGGTTTGTTTTAGGTGCTATCTGAAAGTTGTGCTTATAACACTGTATGGACTGATTTTACTACAGCGTGCTGTTTTCTTTTTTTTTTTTTAATACAGGATTGTTGCATGACCTACAACTCGATATTTGCTACTTGATTGCAACGTTCATTACACAAACAGTAGTTGTAACTAATTCTTGCGCTGAATACACTTGTGCTTGAAAATGTATACGGTACCCGAAACCTGTCAGACACAAGGGAAAAATAAGGGAGGAAAAACAGACGACGTGGATTTCTTTACTTCTTGCGGAAATTTCACTACTGTTAGTGGCGTCAGTGCTGCATGCGTTAATGTTGCACGCCGGCAGTGCTGGCTGAGCAGCAGCATAACAAGGTCGTAAGATGTTTCTCACACTACCTGCTGTGACAGGTGGTGCACGGCTCATGTATTACTGCTAGTGATGGGCTAAACTGCGATTTTCCGATATCAGTGATTTCTGTGAATGCTACTTTTCAGTATCTGTTATTCTTAACTGTGATTTGTCGCAGTTAAGAGTCGCACTTAAGGAACATAGGTCGCGTATCCCTCCGCCACTGCTATTTCTGCGATTTCTGCTACTTCCGCGATTTCTGCTACTTCTGCGATTTCTGTGACTTCTGCTACTTCTGCGGTTTCTGCGATTTCTGTGACTTCTGCCACTTCTGCGATTTCTGTGATTCCTGCGATTTCTGCGACTTACCACCGTATGAAAAAGTTACATCTGTCAACACAGAAAATTGCATCTCAACAAACCTGTCATTGGCAAGTATGTTTTACGTTTTTTCTTCCGTTGGCTTTAATTTTGTATTAAAGAAACAACTGTGAAAATATTAATAGTGTAATTAATATGTAAGTAGCCGTACAGTACCGTAATAGTTCGTATTTAGAAAATGAATTCTAACATATTGTTATGTTCACAGGTACCTGAACTACATTTCAGTCACTCAGTAAAGTGATAACTCAAAATATCATTGTCAACAGATCGGAAGAAATTGCCACTGCGTCTTTAGACCGTTTTCGTCAGATGCGAGGTTAGTTTCTAAGCGTTTCGGTGGACTTAATTACTTCAGTGAGATCGTTCTTGCAAATGTGATATTCATTATAGCAAATATTAGCAATCTACTCTGTCAATTATATTGCTAGTAATTAATGACAGCAAAAATTGTTTAATAATCCTTGTGTTTTTGCAGACACAGTTCTGACTCTGATTACTGGTTGCTGTACGTATCTGTCCACATCAAGGCTGTTTATGAGAGAGACTCGTGAAGATTCAAGACAGCTCTTAGAGGATTTGCAGTTTAAAAGTGAAATAATTGTGAAATAAATGTGTGAATGATTAAACTGTGTTTTATTGAAGTTGTTGTGCGATTTTAAAGGAATAATAAATGTGAAATACAGTGAGTGAATAATAAAAATCTCATTTTCCACATGTTTAAGCCGTCCTATACCCATAATTTTCCGCCACTTACTTATTGGTAAACACTTGTTGGAGAGTGACATGCCGCCCCCCCCCCCCCCCCCTTTTCTCCACAATCTTGGTGAAACACTGACCTGTTACTTATCCCGAAGTCTACAATATGCATTTTGAGGCTGTTGATATGAAAGTGGGAAGTACAGATCTTCCAGTTAAATCAGGAATAGCTTAAGTGCATTACTTGAAAGTAACACAGGAAAAGCTTACTTATGTAGGTGGTAGTAGTGTCGGCAAAAAGTTCTTGTGTGTGAAGTTTCCATGTAGAACACCAGGTGTAAAACTTTTCTCCCGAGTCTTGAACTATGTCGGAACAAAAGTGAGGCATTCATATGACTGTTTTCATTTCTCTACACTTATACAGATGTCTGAGTTCTGCTGTGTTAACATTGCAAAGTCCTGTAGGCATGTGGAGTATTAACCAAAACTGTCATATTGGAAGCAGAATCAAACACATATGTTACGTTACTTGATATTTTCAGGAGAAAAAGGCAATGTTGCTTCTTATTAATATAATACATTCAGAGTCACAGCAGTATTTGACCAACCATAACAGATGCTGAATGTGCATGTCATCATATAATATGAAGGGCTTATTTCAATAGTGGTACAAGTCAATTACCTCCACTTTTCCGTCTATAATGCTTCTGAAATTAGTGATCCAAACAAACATAAATAAAGGTTCATCTCTAGCAAGAAGCCATATGCTTGAATATTTCTGGTATCTCAAATGCAGATTTGTCAGCGCTCATTTAACTTTACGACTCTGTATCTCAAAATGAACAAAAATGGACTTGTACCACTATTGAAATAAGCCCTTCATATGCACACACAGCACATCGATCTCGTGAGGCACAAGGCTCTCATAACGAAGTACGTACGTCGGTCAACAGATGACACTAGGAAAAGAATGTTAACTGCGCTTTTTAGTTGCTACTTGCGACTCTTAGTTGCGATTTGTCACAGAAATCGCAGTTTGACTCGGTAGCGAATAGCGTAGTATGAACTTTGCTCAACAGATGGCAGTGCTAACTGCGCTTTTTAGTTGCTACTTGCGACTCTTAGTTGCGACTTGTCACGGAAATCGCAGTTGGACTCAATAGTGTATCGCAGAGATGGGCGTAGTACGAACTTTGACCCACAGATGGCACTGTTAACCGCGCTTTCTAGTTGCTACTTGCGACTCTTAGTTGCGACTTGTCACGGAAATCGCAGTTAGACTCGATACCGTATCGCAGAGATGGACGTAGTACGAACTTTGGCCTACAGATGGCACTGTTAACCGCGCTTTCTAGTTGCTACTTGCGACTCTTAGTTGCGACTTGTCACGGAAATCGCAGTTAGACTCGATACCGTATCGCAGAGATGGACGTAGTACGAACTTTGTCCAGCAGATGGCACTGTTAACCGCGCTTTTTAGTTGCTACTTGCGACTCTTAGTTGCGACTTGTCACGGAAATCGCAGAAAGCAGTGCTAAATTCGACCAATAGATGGCTCACGTCTTTGAATATGAAATACTACTTGCGACTGCTAACTGTGACTGAAATCGCAGTTAGATTCTGTAAAGTTGCTACTGTGATATCTGTGACTTCTCAGTCACTGTGATTTCTAACAGATACGTGATTTCCTGCCCACCACTAATTACTGCCGTTAACGGGCGAGGCACTACAGGTAATCATCACGCTAAATGCCACATTATGTGAATGGAATGTTTGCATGCGCAGCGAACGCTTGTGGTGTATACCCCTGATGAACATATATCCTTAGAGGTTTCCTACTATTCTGTAGTGCAAACACAACAGATGAGCTTGTAGATGTTGACAGTAAGTTTTTTGGAGACAGTGGGATTCCAGTGACCATCACTATGTGCATAACAGAGTAGTGCGGGGTTGTAGTCACTCTAACCTTTCGGCGCAGAGCGTACACTGCAGTGGACGGCTCTTAATGGTCACCTCTTTGGAATTTTCAGTCAGTCCCGAGGGTAAAAGTACACACAGTCCACTGCAGTGGGTACTCCCTATTTTCGTTGTGTCTGCATGTATTTGCTGCTTCATGACCGATTGAAAACACCAGAGAAACGACCATTAAAAGCTGTCTAATGCAGTGAAAATGGTGTACCATAGGCATAACAAGTATAGATAATAGCTTTTCTACATATCACTTCACACTATGAGCAGTACATTAGTCATCATATTAAATTCTCAGTCATCATTATGGAAATAAAAAAGTCCCTTCTAGCTATCAACTAACATTATCAACAGATCCTTAGACACAACAGACTCTCTCAAAAATGTACTGCACAGTAGTCCTTAGCATAAGCATAAAGTACTCATACCTCTACTTTAACCACACTAAAAACAGAAAAAATCATTGAATAATTGAACCAGAAAAAAAGTAATAAATCATTAGTTATTAATGTAATCATTAAAATTCACAGCACAACGTAAATTTTATTACCATTATCACGACAAATTACCTTGAAACGTCCCCTTCGAACAATTTTAGAATTACTGTGCTGATAAACCTCTTACATTATTTGCTTTTCAAACAGCTGAGCAAAACTGAACGTACTCAAACATTCACTAAAGTGACACACAACATTTTTAGCGCAACGCAATCTGACTTTCAAAAATCCCTATTAAAGAATGGCCCTGACTAACATTAACCTATACCTTTCACAAATCACTTACCTCACAAAATTCTTCATTACTCGAACTACTGCAATACAGCGAGCGCCACTACTGCCAGCTAAATAAAAGATTCAAACTACAGAAGGCACTAACTACTGATAGGCATAGTTAGCAATTGAAAGATGTTAATAGAGAACAAACAATGTATTTACCTTAACAGTCATAATATATATAGTAGTTCATGACATCCAGTGTTACAAATTTCAAAACTCCGCCATCTCTCTCCCCACATCCACCACTACTGGCGGCTCACCTCCAACTGCGCAACGCTACGCGCTGTTCACATCCAGCTGCCCAACACTACAATGGCTGACAACAATGCAAACTGGCCACAGACTACACACAGCACAGCCAGTGATTTTCATACAGAGCGCTACGTAACGTTGCCAATAAGAAAACATAAACAGCCTACTTAACATAGCCTACTTACAACCTTTAGTAGGACAACTAGGTGGCCTGCAAAATGCATGACAGTCACAGAACAGGACTCAAGTCAAAACAGGTAGCAGGAGTTTCCACATCACACGAAAAATGACAGATATGGCATCATAAGTGACACTAAGTAACTCAGTGTTTGGAAAAATTATTTTAGTTGATGTAGGGTTTTAATTAATCGTAAAATTCTCGGCTCATTGCTATCACTTCCTACCAAATATTGGATAGAAATCGTAGAAAGATAGAATTTTGACAGATGAACACAAAAAAATATAGAGGCTGTAGCACAGAAAACGAAAATGCAAACAGAGCTACAATAGCTTTAGGCCATATACACACCAAAGTACATGACAAGAATTTATGCTTCCCTCAGCGTCACTATTGCTTACACGGCAGCCACATTAATTTTGTCTTTTTAAAACTTTTCATTTTGTCTTAGTTAATACTAATTCTTTATTTGGCCAATCACTCCCCATCCTAGTATTTAACATCCACTCTATATCTAGACTGACATTTTCACCCAAATACAGTATTCCAGGTGGAAGCTAACATCCCAGAGATGTTAGGGCTTACATGCAGTTCCTCTTCTTCGAAATGTCTTGGCTCAAATTCGTCCAGGGGTTGAATATGTCGCATTACACGCCCTAATTTAGACACTTGCGACCCTTTGGTTAAATTGTCCGGCTGATGGCAAGTTTGCGAAATTGTATGAAACATACAAAGTTAGTATAACAGCCAATAACAGTAATAATAATATTGGGAACTAAATTAACCACCCATAAACGATGTAGGCCACACAGTTGCGATTTGGTTAGAATAATGTTTATTCAGAAAGCAAACTAATGGCGAAAGCGGTCGTATTTAGAGTTACTGTCACACTCGAGCGCATATTCATTTGACACAGTTCGATCATTAACAATCTCATCGCGAAATACAACTCCAATACTCCATCTCGTTACCTACTCGAAAAGTTAAGAGTTCACACCAGATTCGCGGCTGCTCACCGCTCAGAGACAAAGTCCCGCGATACTGCACAACGGGAAATTCTCTAAGTCGCTTCACTTCCTAGTTGCCTAGAGGCCGACTGTTCGCTTTCGCGTCTCAGTCCTAACTGTATCCTTTGGTGTCTAAACCAAAACTGTCCATTTTGGTGTCTCCAGCCGAACTGTCTGCTTTCGCGTCTCCACTCGCACTCTCCCCTCTGCCCGACTTCGGGTACCGAGCGAGGTGGCGCAGTGGTTAGCACACTGGACTCGCATTCGGGAGGACGACGGTTCAATCCCGTCTCCGTCCATCCTGATTTAGGTTTTCCGTGATTTCCCTAAATCGCTTCAGGCAAATGCCGGGATGGTTCCTTTGAAAGGGCACGGCCGATTTCCTACCCCATCCTTCCCTCACCCGAGCTTGCGCTCCGTCTCTAATCACCTCGTTGTCGACGGGACGTTAAACACTAATCTCCTCCTCCTCCTCCTCCTCCCGTCTTCGGTCGCGTCTCCCGCATGCCGAACGTCGTCACTCAACCGACTAGTGCAGTTCCCTTCCCTGAAGCTGTCCGTCTGACTGGCTGCGCATTATTCTACATTATTTTACATTTTGACGTATTTAAATAATCAAAGCTTCACCACTTTCACGTTCTAAATAAAGTAAAAATAATATCCATTACATAATAAATGTTAAATTCTTTTACATGAAACCAGTGCAATTCCCGTCTTAACTTTGAATGTCACGGCCAGTTGCCTTGCACCAACGTGCTTTCTGATAAATAAATGAAGAACAAAAGTATGTATTTTGCACTTAATTTTACAACAATATGCTATCACGTAGTGGTTCAAAAAGGTATCATGTTGTCATCATTCAATGTGTTTTGTGTAGAGGAAACGATGATCTGATCGCTTAACTGAAAATATTGATAATTTAAATTTACTATATCTTTTAAACAAATAAGTTACAGAGTTGATATTTGCAACATTTGTCATTTTAATCATGCGCTTTTGTATGAAATGTCGATCGTAAAGAACGACCAAAGCGTTCAGAATTTAGCATTCAGGATTTTGTTAGAAAATTTGTTACTTTCAATTTAACAGTAAATCCTAAAGTATAATAGATATGAACAACATTCAAGTTTTATTGGGATCACCATGAAAATTTAAGAAAGGTGGTACAGTGAAGTCACTGTGGATTCATTCCCTGAATTACTACACAGTTCAATAGTTTTCATAAACGTTTCCCTTTATGGCCGATCTTAGGTCGGCCATATTTAACACCGCTACGTCTCCTGGTCACAAACAGCTCCTACGGGGTCTCCCTGCGATGCAGGTTCCGTCTGTCTCATTCGCACACTACAGCGCATATGCCTGATCAGCCTGGTCTCAATCAGCACAATATTCGCCTGTAGATTTCCCATCTCGTGGCGAATCTGTGCTCTTTGTGGCACACAAAGGACGACGGGATTCGTTTCACAATTCCTGGAAGGCTGTCTCTTTCGGCCATATACTTAAATGAGAGCAAAATGCTCTTTAGCTCACACAGGACTCCTTTGTGTAAACTGTATATCAACAGATTTAAATGACAATAGCAAACTTTGTTTTCTTACAGCTTTGCTATGCCTCTCGCAGTGAACTCTTGACTACGTTTAAGTTTGTTTTCCAAGTTCTCAGAAATCCACCAAACGGGACTGCCAATATCTGAAAAACAGTTATCCTCACAAATGTCTGTATAAATGTAAATGTATGGACATCGTTGAATCTCACATTCATTTTTGTTATCCTCTTGCTTGAACAGATCGTCTTCAGTTTCACTGAAACCCATATATTCTATCCTATCTATTTCCTTGAGTACTTGTGCTTCTGTATGAATTGCACTCATAACGGTACCCTGGCCATTTGAGAGGGGGGTGGGTGTGTGGGACGGGGCAAAATCCTTTTTGCCCACGGCTCATGGGGAACTCAAGTCTCTCAACGATTCACATCCCCCTGGGTGCTGTGTTGACCAATACCAGACTGCTATTGTAAAATAAATGTTGTATCACATTGGGTTTTAGAAGATTTCACAAGATGACAACATTCATCAGTCATCATATCACAACAGAGGTCAGTGTTGCCATGTCAGAAATGCTGTAGTTAAGCTTCCACCAACATAACGTTACAAGTGGAAATTCACTTATACATTGGCTGTTCTATGAATGAACAACAAAATACGTGTGCCGAGTACCATCTAATTCCCCAGTTATCTTCGTGTCAATTGCAGATAGTATCCACCAGTGGCGAAGTAAGGAATTTCAGCAACTACTCCACCGCTATTCCTCTCGCTATTTCTGATGATTACTGTCCTCGTGCACACCTGCTACCTGTCAGCTGCACCGAGAGGGCTGAAACTACCGAAGAGCAGTTGTACCGTAAGGCTTACAGTCTCATATGTAGCAGTGTCAAGAACTTACTGCGGTCCTCAGAGATGTGGAAGCAAGAATATACCCCATTTGAAACACAACTTCATTTAAATATTATTAACAAACTTGCGACAAATATTGAAATGCATTTGTACGAAAGTGTGTAAGCTAATTCTCATGCTGTCGTTAAACAGAATACAGTTATTTGATACAATGAATAATGTATGCATCAATTATCTGTACTAAGAAATTCCTCTATAGAGTGGAAGCGGTTGACCAACAATATATTTTTTATATTACTTCATTAGAAAGTTTTATAATAGCTAGCAAGGTGTTGAAAATGTGTGTTCCTCAATAATGAACGCATTTCCGGAACAATGTAACTGATTGTAAAGCTTTGTGTAGGTTATTTTTTTTTTCCAGTACTGTAGTTTAACTTGGCTTTATCAGTTACCCATATAGATTATCCAACACATGTATAGCACTAGATGTATCCATTTCTCTTCGTTCTCTGTCTTCAATCTTCTGTCTTACATGACAGTTATGTATGTGCTTGTGAGGAAACGTTCTTAACTGTTCCATATTATAGGAAGAAAAGGTTCTTGAAATGTGAAGACTCTTAGAGAGGTAAGCCATCAGAAGATTTGAAGCAACCACCTTCGCATTTCACTCAGGTGATATACACTCCTGGAAATTGAAATAAGAACACCGTGAATTCATTGTCCCAGGAAGGGGAAACTTTATTGACACATTCCTGGGGTCAGATACATCACATGATCACACTGACAGAACCACAGGCACATAGACACAGGCAACAGAGCATGCACAATGTCGGCACTAGTACAGTGTATATCCACCTTTCGCAGCAATGCAGGCTGCTATTCTCCCATGGAGACGATCGTAGAGATGCTGGATGTAGTCCTGTGGAACGGCTTGCCATGCCATTTCCACCTGGCGCCTCAGTTGGACCAGCGTTCGTGCTGGACGTGCAGACCGCGTGAGACGACGCTTCATCCAGTCCCAAACATGCTCAATGGGGGACAGATCCGGAGATCTTGCTGGCCAGGATAGTTGACTTACACCTTCTAGAGCACGTTGGGTGGCACGGGATACATGCGGACGTGCATTGTCCTGTTGGAACAGCAAGTTCCCTTGCCGGTCTAGGAATGGTAGAACGGTGGGTTCGATGACGGTTTGGATGTACCGTGCACTATTCAGTGTCCCCTCGACGATCACCAGTGGTGTACGGCCAGTGTAGGAGATCGCTCCCCACACCATGATGCCGGGTGTTGGCCCTGTGTGCCTCGGTCGTATGCAGTCCTGATTGTGGCGCTCACCTGCACGGCGCCAAACACGCATACGACCATCATTGGCACCAAGGCAGAAGCGACTCTCATCGCTGAAAACGACACGTCTCCATTCGTCCCTCCATTCACGCCTGTCGCGACACCACTGGAGGCGGGCTGCACGATGTTGGGGCGTGAGCGGAAGACGGCCTAACGGTGTGCGGGACCGTAGCCCAGCTTCATGGAGACGGTTGCGAATGGTCCTCGCCGATACCCCAGGAGCAACAGTGTCCCTAATTTGCTGGGAAGTGGCGGTGCGGTCCCCTACGGCACTGCGTAGGATCCTACGGTCTTGGCGTGCATCCGTGCGTCGCTGCGGTCCGGTCCCAGGTCGACGGGCACGTGCACCTTCCGCCGACCACTGGCGACAACATCGATGTACTGTGGAGACCTCACGCCCCACGTGTTGAGCAATTCGGCGGTACGTCCACCCGGCCTCCCGCATGCCCACTATACGCCCTCGCTCAAAGTCCGTCAACTGCACATACGGTTCACGTCCACGCTGTCGCGGCATGCTACCAGTGTTAAAGACTGCGATGGAGCTCCGTATGCCACGGCAAACTGGCTGACACTGACGGCGGCGGTGCACAAATGCTGCGCAGCTAGCGCCATTCGACGGCCAACACCGCGGTTCCTGGTGTGTCCGCTGTGCCGTGCGTGTGATCATTGCTTGTACAGCCCTCTCGCAGTGTCCGGAGCAAGTATGGTGGGTCTGACACACCGGTGTCAATGTGTTCTTTTTTCCATTTCCAGGAGTGTAGATGAGTAACGGAAAACCGCAATCTGGCTAACTTGTCGGGGATTTGAATACCACTCTTCCTGAATCGGGCTCCAGTGCCGTAACTGTTGCTTTGTAACTGTGTACAGATATTATCCTAACCAGGCGTGAGAATTACGATTTAATATCACATTTTTCTCCCTACATCCCCTTAGAACATTTGTAGAGTTCACCACTTACTCTATTGTTGGACTAAGTGAATGTATCTCAGATCTAACCGCTTTCACATGCTAATCTGCTGTGTTCATTTGCTAATCTGCACTCCTACAGCCTCGAAGATTTCCGTCCTGATTTTTAGTTTTGTGTCGCCTCTCACTCCTAAAGTGCCTGAAGAACAAGTACTTTTACATCGGTTTTTGCTGGCTGTAAACTTCTCTGTAGTCTCTCAGCGGTTCTCTAAATCATTTGTTCATAAGTTTTCTTTCAGTTCATCTCTTCCCACTGTCGCAGTGTCCTTCCTTTTCTTGCGTATTTAACCAGTATAAGACAGTGTAAAAGTCAATCACTCACACCTACGCACAGGTTTTCTTGTATCGTATGCAGCTTATGAAACCCCACAGCTACAAGCACACACGAAAGCACTGTCAATATAATTACCAAACATCTCTCTGTCAAATCGCATGCTATCCATACTAAGCATAACCTCAATTTAACAAACCTTTCCAGTATTAACTGGAAATAAATTGTTTTCCGCTAATAATGGATATAATACCAACACAACGTATAAAATAATCTCCAGAATAAAGAAACAACCATAAAAAGCTGCAACCCACAAACATACGATACAAAACGAGATGATCAGCCAATAATAATATAAAAAACCATAATGTTTATCAACGCATGTATGATATTAAATGATGACAATTACCGAGCTGCAACCGCAAAACGTTCCAGAACGAGTGACATATTACAGAAACAGGGTACAAAAATTGCAAAGAGAACATACAATTCGTCTTAGAGTAGGTGCAAACTATACGTTAGCTCCTCTGATAAATTCATTTAGGTTGGGAACCATCTGTTAAACTACTATGAACACAACTCCGTGTTGTAGAACTCGATACTGCGAACACCTTAGAGTTCTGTGAATCGATAGCACATATCCCTGTTTCCTACTTAGTAGAACATAATCATTTTTCAGTACATAAAACAGCTGATATCAAAAAAGCAATAAATGCTACCAATTTATTACAATCGAGAACACTTGCCTTGATCATGTGAAGACCTCATACTTTGATGTAGAACCGTGTGCAACAAGAAGATGGTTTTGAAATAGACACACATCTATCCACCTCTACAGTCCCCTACCTTTTGATGCAACTTGCTACACCCTGTACCCATTACTGGATGTCTCTCTCTCTCTCTCTCTCTCTCTCTCTCTCTCTCTCACTCCCTTATGATGCACACGTATCACACCTGTTATCATCCAAAATACACTGTAACTTTTGTTCCACACATATTATCTTATAGTGGAAGTAGTATGTGCACTTACCGTACCACAGTAACGACGAGACACGTTTGAGACCAAAGGGCGCTAACGCATTTTGTTGCATAGGGGCCATTTCTTCCAAAATGTATCATCCAGGTCTTTATTAAAATCTATCTTCATTCCACCTATCTAAAAAGGAAAAGGATATCAGCAACTGTCCAGTATCCAGCCTATTAGGTCTATCTCACTGGGCACCAGATAGTGGACCAATATCTAGTAGACATCAGATCTTCAAGAAAATACCGAAAATTTCATAAAATTGACTTTATTTAATTCACATGCAAGATACTCTAAACACATATAAAATGACAATTCGATCAAATAAAAACATCGTTTATTATTTATTTTAACAAAAAAGTTATGGCCCGTATCGAACTAGAGGCAAATTATGCTGAATGAACACCAATTTCTCTGCATTGAGAAGCAATAAGCGATTTCACCTGTGTTTGTAAACAAAGCCAGCTTCAAAGAAAAGCTTTTCGCTATAAATACTACTGGAATATGCTGAAAGGTAAATACTGGCAAACTTTGTCTAATATAGATGCTGCAGTGCATTAGCTGACCACCAAATGTAAAGGTTGCGACTGCAGGCGATTCGAACTTAATCAACAATGACTGTTGTTATTTCCATTTCTCAACTCGTTAAAGTAATCCAAAAACGTTTCGTGAGCTTCGCGATTTACAGTTAACTTCTTCTAAGCTGCTAGAGGTGGACATTCTTCGCAAAATTCCAGAAGGCTCTCCTGTCGAGTTTCCTCATCTTCAACAACTGACAAATTATCTGTCTCGAATCTTGGGTACAGAATTTGGCTCTTCACTAAGGAGTTGAAACGACTTTTTAATTCAGCTTTTATTAAGACTCTCATATATGATAAGTCAGCGGTTTATTGTGCTGTCCCACCGATATGTTATTTAATACCCCAACATACGGTAATACGTTGCATATGCAGGAGAGAGCAGAACACATTTTCGCCAGTTCTTCAAAGGCCTTCAAAAGCTTAAGGGGACTGGTTCGGGAACATGAAGGGAAATCTTGAAAGTTTTGTCAATTTTCTAAATGGTGTACTCCAAAGAATATGAGTTGTGTGTGAAATCATAAGGGAGTTAACTGCTAATGTCATCAGTTCCTAAGCTTACACACTACTTAACCTAATTTATCCTAAGGAAAAAGACACACATCCATGCCCGAGGGAGGACTCGAACCTCCGCCAGGACCCTGCTAATCCCACGCGGTAATATGAGTTGTGAGCCCATGTTATGCTTACAATTTTAACAGATATTTTGGGAACATTTTTGTGTATGAACCGCCGGCCGCTGTGACCGAGCGGTTCTAGGCGATTCTGTCCGGAACCGCGCTGCTTCCACGGTCACAGGTTCAAATCCTGCCTCGGGTATGGCTGTGTGTCATGTCCTTGGGTTAGTTAAGTTTAAATAATTCTAAGCCTAGGGGACTGATGACCTCAGATGTTAAGTCCCTTAGTGCTTAGAGCTATTTGAACCATTTGTGTATGAAACACAACTTTTAGACTCAGACTTTTTTCGGAATTGTATTTTGTGTTACAAGTGAAATAAAGCATGTTCATTATTTGTGTCACCATATGTACACATATTTCGTAATAAAAACAAAGTGGGAACTTCATTTTTTCTGGACGTTATTTAAAATATTACCGTTAAATCTGTCTTTTAAAAATATGTTGCAGTCATGAATTATGTATATTTACTTCATCAGGCACTCCCATCCATACCATGTCGTTAAACTATGACACTACACCATCACTGGTACAGAGCAGAGCATCCAGCACACCCATTTTCAAAGTATTCGGTGCCACCAGAAGAGTGTTTGGTATGCGTTCCCAAAACTCTGTAATAATTTTGTGTCACTGAGGCAGCTTCCAGTAAACCAAATGACTAATAATGCTCATGGTTTAAGATTTTACCTTAAACAATAGCCCTCTGGCAGTCAAACCATGACTCAGTGCCAGATGAGCAGAGTACATGAGATGCATTTTCACCTATGGAAGTTTTATGAAAGAAGACAGCCCATACTACCTTTCTCGAAGAGTATAATTTGATATGTTTTAAAAGATTTCCTGTACTACTAAAATATGCATAATTTTTTTGAAGTTTTTGATGGAAGCCCATACAGAACTACCAGAACTAATCCCACGAATGTTAGTGGCAAAATATGGATTTAACATTCTGTGCACAGAAACTGAAGCTACCGTATGTTCTCACAGGTAAAACAACGCTGGAGACGAAAAATTAATAAAGAGAAACAAATGAGAACCGAGTTCCGTTCTTAAAATAGCAGTCTGCGTGATATGGATATACGTATCATCTTGTCTGTAGTCACATGTAAATACATGTAATTTTAGGGATTCCTTCGGTCCAACTTCCTTAAAGTAAACATGTTCTTGTTCAGAAAACTGCAGAGAATATTTGAAGATTAAAATTTAAAAATTGACAACTGACAGTCATTTACGTGCCAGACCCCTTAACGGACTGCTCCATGAATCACCACCGATGAGATGTCAAATTAGTAAGCGCCTCGTTGTCAGCCACATACATCGAGATAGCTCCTTCTTGCTCTAACAGGCGCCCTACGATATAAAAGGTGAAATTCCACCTCGTGCTAACATCTTGCACAAACTGATGCCCTGGTAAATTTAGCTCCTTTTGAATCGCCAACGATTTGTCTTGAGATTAGCTCGAATGACTGAAGTGTAGTACAAGACGCCTACCAGCGGTGATCGTAACTGTTACCTCAGGCTGGGCGTTCAACGTCTTTTACACCCCCCTGAGACGAGAGAATAAAACTCAGCGTCATTGTCATGAATGAGTAAGTGTATTTTGCTTTGATCAGTATAGCACCGATCTGCTATAGTATTATGTATTTCATCCAGTATGAGAACCTAGAAAAGGTCTTATAGCTAGAACTCCGTGTTCAAGCTGAAATTCAGGAGACAATCAATGAGTTTTGAAATGCAAGCGGTTTTAAATATCATAAATTACAGGAGCAGTTGAGTACGTGAAACGTTTCTTTAGTTTTTTCATAAATTCTGTCGTAGATATCATGAATAGTTCATTGGGAAATGAATGTATGGTTTGCATTTTATAGCAGGGGAAAGCTTGTTATAGGAGTCTTGTAAATACGATCCTTTCTACGACAGATAATAGTCCGTCATCTAGCGTGATCATTTCTGCTATTAAATAATGATATTTTTTGGCTTTTGCGTCATTGACACTTCCAAGTATTTTCTTCAAATGGTTCTGGCATAGTCAGTTGCATTTCTGTTCATACTGAAGATGAACTTGAACCAGGGACGTCGATAGATGGCGTAGTACGGTAGTGCCTGTATGTTTCTTAATTGCTTAGAAATTATCTAGGTATTTAGTTTTCAAATGATTTTTCGTAACTGAAATACCTGTTAGACAAAAAATATTTCATTGGATGAGGTTGCTTTATTACTTTAAATGGTTTTTTTATAACTACGTTTCACAAAAATATCCGAGCGTTAAATCAAGTTTAATTAAATCTAGTATTCGATAAATAAGTAACTACTTAACAATATTAATAATGATGTCTACGGACAAACAGTTTGTTCATCAGTGTAATTAATGAATTCAGTGTAGAAGAATAAAAGATAAGCTGAGGCTTTGGTATATAACTGATTTCTTTCCTTCTCCGCCACGAGAATTTTGAACTCTGCGCAACTAACAAACAAAAATCTTTGATGTCACTGTTGTTATCAAAATATTTCCAGACAGGGGAGCTTCTTTACCATGGAGATTTTCTCCAATTTACCTTGCAGTTACCAAATTATTTTCAGTAGTGATCTCTAACAACACGTGAAAGATGATTTAGGAGACAATCTGAGCAACTGGCTTAGGTAATTTGCGGGTGAGGATGTTTATTATCCAGTAAAGTCATCAGAAGATCAAAATAAATTTCAGAACGATTTAGAAAAGATATCTACATGGTGTAAAAATTGGCAGTTGACCCCAAATAATGAAAGTGTGACGTCATCCACCCAAATGCTAAAAGGAATCTTAAACTTTCGTTACATATTCACTCAGTCAAAACTAAAGGCCGCAAATTCAACTAAATACCCAGGAATTCCAATTACGAACAACTTAAATTGGAAAAAAACACACAGAAAATGTTGTTTTTCATACAACAAACCAAAGACTGCGTTTTATTGGCAGAACACTCGGAAAATTTAACAGATGTATTAAAGGATCTGCCTACACTACGCTTGTCCGGCGTCTTTTGGTCAACTACTGCGAAGTCTGGAATCCTTATGAGATAGGATTAACGAAGTACATCGAAAAAGTTCATACAAGAGCACAACGTTTTGTATTATCGCGAAATAGAGGTGAGAGTGTCATTGACATGATACAGGATTTGGGGTGGACATCATTTTTTTTTTTAAAAAAAAGCGTTTTTCAATGCGGCGTAGTTTTCTTCCATAATTTCAATCACCAACTTTCTCCTCCGAATACAAAAATAATTCTCTTTTAAATTTCTATCTTGTGGTGTTTTTTTGAGAAAATAAATATTCAAAAGTTGTTTAAATGAAATAAAAATTATTTTAACAAGGGGAAAGAACCACTCAGAGCTCAATCCAGTCCTATCACTCCTTCTAGCGGCATAAATAACTAAAATTTCGTCGACTCAGTATTTCATAGCTGAACCATTAGAGTTTGCAGTACACTCGTAGTCTAAAAGCTCAGTTATAGACGGTGTTATATTTGTCCATTCCAAGACTTCTACGGCTGTTAGGATCGTACCAAGTAAGTTGTGGTGAGGAGTGTCATGAAAACATTATTCACCACAAAATATTTATTAATCATAAATACAGGAGTGTCTTCCCCAGACGCTGACAGCTCAGTCAGGTCAGTGATAAGCGATTCTACTGAGCAATAAGTGGTGTATGGCGCGTGTCACTTATGCTGCGTCGACAGAAGTGTCGCACGGCAGCCGGTATGTTATTACCTGGTCATGGCTCCCTGGTGTCGCATCCATTGTGACCCTCGATGGATGGTAGCGGACGGCTGCTTTTGTGGGCTTATCTCCGAAGCGCTCCCCTTGAGCATGTGTGCCCAGGAGACTCCCCTTCCATCCAAGGCTGAAGTACTCGTTGTCGTCTAGAGTTTGACCGATGGCCTCTGGTTGGGAGCCAGAGGCCAGCAACATCAGTGGCGGCTGCAGGTAGGGGGTGAGCGGCAGCGGTGGCTCTGATGGCGGATGACGAACAGCTTCATGATCCTGCTGGTCATGCTTCTAATAAGCCAGCAGAATGATGATGCTCTCTCTACCCCATTAGCGTGACTCAGAGGCTGCAGCTTACAGTTGCAGAGACTCTACAGCCAGACTTGCGGCTCCATAGATGATTGCAGACAATTAGGTGTGCAGAGAGTCCACTGACCAAGCCTCTCCTATATCACAGGACAGCTGCAACTGAGAGTGAGATTAAGAAAGCCCTAGTGTTTACGCTGGCGATTTCTGTGTGCTCTGCTGCGGTGAGGGTAGCACTGACAGCATTTGTATTAGTTTTCTTGTGTAGTCAGCTCTCCTAATGGCCTCAGCCTTTCGTAACTTCATCTTTCAGACACTCTTTTCTATTGCACCTGTGGCTGAATAAGTACTGTTGCGTTATAATTGGGCTCCCTTGTCACACTTTGCTCCGTCAGCCGCATCACGATATCTGCCTGCTGCCATGATGTATCTGTGCTTTGTTTGAAGACGGGCACTTGGCCGGTCCCACTTGTCGCAATCGCTGCCGCGTTCACCCCGGCCCTCCCGAGCAGTACCTTCTAGCTGGCAGTTTGCTGGTCGCTAGTTCAGGCAGCTTACTCCTCGTGTCACAAGTGCGACACTATCCCGAGGTGTAACAATACACTGTGAAGGACGAACCCCCTGGGAAGAACATCCATAAATTTCCTCTTACGGTTATTTTGCATCACTCTTATAATTTCCTCGTTGCTCATCAACGGCTCCGTTATTTTTTATTTACACCGTTAGAGAAGGTAATTAAGTGTTTGGCAAACCATTCTGTTGTATCTCCAGCTCCCAGTGGAAAGTAACCTAACATTATGGTTCGTATTACATGTATATAAATATCCTTTACACCTCATACTGCATAAGGAACGACACACAGGAGAATCATGCTGCAACAGGGGTACTGTCTGGTGCTGAAGCTCGAGTAGGCCGTTTCGCTTCAAAGGCTACCACTCGCCTTCCTAAAGGTTAACACTCACCTTCCTAAAGGCTATCACTCGCCTTCCTTACTGCGGATCCGATGATTATAATGCTTAATAAATTCAGTTTTGTAAATTCATCTTTTTGTGACAGTTAACTGCAATTTTGACGGTGTTCAACAGCTGTATCTGTTGGAAGTTTCTGCCAACGAAATGGTAAAGTTATCAGTTCACAATATGGAGATATTTTCTGTTCTGCATATTCCTATGCATAAAATAACGCAATCCAAAGGTTTCTACGTTATTTTTCTTAGGACTGCCATGGAATATTATTCGAAATACTTAATCACCTCAGACATCGTTGAGTACAATCATTTTTACCTTACCTAACCCGCTCTCAAATTGCATATGACATTATTCGTTAAATTTTTATCTCCAACGTATGCTAAATTGTCTGTCACCAATCAATGAAATTCATTCACTCGCTAGAGACCTGTACATTGTTCGGTTGACTACCAAGTTCAGAATTGGTTGCCTTACTTTTCTCAGAGCGCAAGCAGTGCGCTTGACTGTGTTAGTACTTTTCCTTCTTGACCAGCATGACACTCAGGCAAGTATTAGTGTTGCGGCCGCGCGGCAAGCAGCCACATGTGGCCCCGCTCAGCGATGATACACACCGACGAAAAATTTGCAATGGCAGCCAGTACAATTCTACTGCTTTGCTGCTGTGACACTAACAGCAATTATACTCTTAAAACGTCTCCTCAGCCAGACCGTGTCTGTCTAGGAAAAAACCGATACATTTTCTGAACCTTACACGTGTACATTTTTTTTTCATACTTGTCCACACTGTTGGAAGGTTTCTAGTCTACTATTTTGTGATAGTACGAGGGTTGGAACTTTAATAGTGGCAACTATTTATTTACAGCTCGTACAAAACAGATATGTGTTCCGAAGTTTTACTGACCTTCAGAGTAGTAACTAGCATTGTGAATAACCCGTTGCCACCGATGTAGAAGTCGTAGGGTACTCTTTGCAGTGAAAGTTGTGAGGACAGTTCGAGCGGCGCGGTCTATTGCCAGACGAATTTGTAGCAGTTCTGAAGCGAATGCCGTGAAGTGTTTCCTTCAGTTTAGAAATCGAGCTGAGCGCACGAGTGCTTAAGTCAGGGGAGTGCAGTAGGTGGTATAGCACTTAGCAGCCACATCAGTCAAACAAATCAGTAACAAACAAATCAGAAACAATAGCCAGTAGTTATTATCTGAAGATGGCCTAACAAGCCGAAAACTATTTCATAGAAATAAAAATCAGTAGAACAAAAAACCACCTAAGTGTTATTCAACCCTCAAATCAGTAACAGCTTGCACTGTACGTTCTTGAGCGTTGTCCTGCAAAATGATGGTCAGGTCCTGCAGAAAGTGTCATCACTTCTGTCTCTATGCTGTTCATTTTTGGAACACTACCTACGACCAGCTTAGAGACAGAAGTGATGACACTTTCTGCAGGACCTGACCATCATTTTGCAAGACAATGCTCAAGCACGTACGGTGCAAGCTGTTACTGATTTGTTTGACTGATGGAGCTACTAAGTGCTATAGCATCTACTGCACTCCCCTGACTTAAGCCCTCGTATGTTCAGCTCGATTACTAAGCTGAAGGAAACACTTCACGGCATTCACTTCAGAACTGCTACAAATTCGTCGGGCAATAGACCGCACCGCTCGAACTGTCAACATAACTGGCACTGCTAAGAGTATCGTGCAACTTCCACATCGCTGGCAACGGGTTATACACAATGCTGGTGACTACTTTGAAGGTCAGTAAAACTTTGAAACATGTATCTATTTTGTAAGAGCTGTAAATAAATAGTTGTCACTATTAAAGTTCCAACCCTCGTATAATAAAATTCCCTGATGGCTGTGGCTGTGTGGCTTGCATGGACAACTAGGTCGTATTGAATCTCTTGTATACTGAAAGCACTGTGCACTAACTGAAACTGCTTTCAGTTGTTTCTTTCTCCGAAGCGTTAAATTCACAAATCGTCGTCTGTTAATTTCCTATAATTTACTTTTAACTCCTGTATATTTAATGGTAACAATGAGATTATTGTTATTATTGCCAATGATAGTGGTTACTATGTTTGCCTCTCATTCTCATATTAAGATGTTGTCAAAGTTTCCGTGCTATCAGTCTGAAATAGTTGGCAGATCACCAATAAAGTATTTCACGTAATAGAACACATGAAGAATAAAGCGGGGGAAAAACAAAAAACAGCGTAATTTCAACGCAAAAATTGTTTCGAATTTTCTTAAATGAATTACAAATGCATGTCTTAACCGAGGCGGCATAAGAGAATTACATAAATTGTCAGGGTAGTCAGAAAGTAGCTTCGAGTAATCATTTGTGCATGTGAAATCTGGGGTATGAACTGTTTCAAATCTGTAAGTACCAGATTTAAATACAAACCTGTACATTTTTCCTGGAAAATCCAATGAAACCCAGACGAAAAATAAATGCTTGAACTTGCCTGGAAACGCAGATCTCCTACTGGAGGCTCTGCATATGGAATGCCTTGAAACCTGTATATGGGATTTCCGGTGTATGTCTGTGACAACCGCCCTCTGAGGATGTTTCTTGTGTGTCCACTGTTACGTAGTCTTGCGCCTGCAACAGAGAAGATCATTGAAGAATTAATAACTACAGGGATAAGATGGATAGGTCTTTTCCCAGATACCGGATTCTGGTTGTACATCCACGCTATAAGCCGGACAGACGGACATCCGGCGACCGGGTATCGGGCCGAACACTTCCACGGAGCGTGTCGCAACGTGTGGGTCTGAGAGAACCCAGGAAGGTCAGGAGCGTACGGTAGGACGGACTCAGGTAAATTCGGAGGTCGTCAGTCGTGACTGAAGAAAGCGAATGACACATCGATTCACAGACCTGATTGTTTGATTTGCTGTGACTTTTGATCACGTTATACATCTACATCTAGATGGCTACTCTGCAATTCACGTTTAAGTGCCTGTTAGAGGTTCATAGAGCCTCCAATCTCAAAGAGGGCTCGCAAAAAAACGAACCCCTATATCTTTCCGTGTAAGCTCTAATTTCTATTATTTTATTATGATGATCGTTTCTCCCTATGTAGGTCGGCGTGAGCAAAATATTTTTGTATTCGGAGGAGAAAGTTGGTGATTGAAATTATGGAAGAAAATTCCGCCGCATTAAAAAAACGCTTTTTTAAAAAAAAAAAATGATGTCCACCCCAAATCCTGTATCAAGTCAATGACACTCTCTCCTCTATTTGTCGATAATACAAAACGTCGTGCTCTTGTATGAATTTTTTCGATGTACTTCGTTAATCCTATCTCATAAGGATTCCAGACTTCGCAGTAGTTGACCAAATGACGCCGGACAAGCGTACTGTAGGCAGATCCTTTAATAATCTGTTAAATTATCCAAGTGTTCTGCCAATAAAACGCAGTCTTTGGTTTGTTGTGTGAAAAACAACATTTTCTGTGTCTTTTTTTCCAATTTAAGTTGTTCGTAATTGGAATTCCTGGGTATTTAGTTGAATTTGCGGCCTTTAGTTTTGACTGAGTGAATATGTAACAAAAGTTTAAGATTCCTTTTAGCATTTATGTGGATGACGTCACACTTTCATTTTTTGGGGTCAACTGCCAATTTTTACACCATGTAGATATCTTTTCTAAATCGTTCTGAAATTTATTTTGATCTTCTGATGACTGAGACAGTTGCTCAGATTGTCTCCTAAATCATCTTTCACGTGTTGTTAGAGATCACTACTGAAAATAATTTGGTAACTGCAAGGTAAATTGGACAAAATCTCCATGATAAAGAAGCTCCCCTGTCTGGAAATATTTTGATTTCAACAGTGACATAAGGTTTTTTGTTTGTTAGTTGTGCAGAGTTCAAAATTCTCGTGGCGGAGAAGAAAAGAAATCAGTTATATACCAAAGCCTCAGCTTATCTTTTATTCTTCTACACTGAATTCATTAATTACACTGATGAACAAACTGTTTGTCCGTAGACATCATTATTAATGTTGTTAAGTAGTTACTTATTTATCGAATACTAGATTTAATTAAACTTGATTGAACGCTTGGATATTTTGTGAAACGTAGTTATAAAAAAAACCATTTAAAGTAATAAAGTAACCTCATCCAATGAAATATTTTTTGTCTAACAGGTATTTCAGTTACGAAAAATCGTTTGAAAACTAAATACCTAGATAATTTCTAAGCAATTAATAAACATACAAGCGCTACCGTACTACGCCATCTATCGACGTCCCTGGTTCAAGTTATCTTCAGTATGAACAGAAATGCAACTAACTATGCCAGAACCAATTGAAGAAAATACTTGTGGGTGTCAACGACACAAAAGCCAAAAAATATCGTTATTTAATAGCAGAAATGATCGCGCTAGATGACGGACTATTATCTGTCGTAGAAAGGATCGTATTTACAAGACTCCTATAACAAGCTTTCCCCTGCTATAAAATGTAAACCATACATTCATTTCCCAATGAACTATTCATGATACCTACGACAGAATTTATGAAAAAACTAAAGAAACGTTTCACGTACTCAACTGCTCCTGTAATTTATGATATTTAAAACCGCTTGCATTTCAAAACTCATTGATTGTCTCCTGAATTTCAGCTTGAACACGGAGTTCTAGCTATAAGGCCTTTTCTAGGTTCTCATACTGGATGAAATACATAATACTATAGCATATCGGTGCTGTATTGATCAAAGCAAAATACACTTACTCATTCATGACAATGACGCTGATGTTTTATCCTCTCGTCTCAGGGGGGTGTAAAAGACGTTGAAAGCCCAGCCTGAAGTAACAGTTACGATCACCGCTGGTAGGCGTCTTGTACTACACTTCAGTCATTCGAGCTTATCTCAAGACAAATCGTTGGCGATTCAAAAGGAGCTAAATTTACCAGGGCATCAGTTGGTGCAAGATATTAGTACGAGGTGGAATTTCACCTTTTATATCGTAGGGCGCCTGTTAGAGCAAGAAGGATCTATCTCGATGTTTGTGGCTGACAACGAGGCGCTTACTAATTTGACATCTCATCGGTGGTGATTCATGGAGCAGTCCGTTAAGAGGTCTGGCACGTAAATGACTGCCAGTTGTCAATTTTTAAATTTTAATCTTCAAATATTCTCTGCAGTTTTATGAACAAGAACATGTTTACTTTGAGGAAGTTGGACCGAAGGAAGCCCGAAAATTACAGGTATTTAAATGTGACTACAGACAAGATGATACGTACATCCATATCACGCAGACTGCTATTTTAAGAACGGAACTCGGTTCTCATTTGTTCTCTTTATTAATTTTTAGTCTCCAGCGTTGTGTTACCTGTGAGAACATACGGTAGCTTCAGTTTCTGTGCACAGAAAGTTAAATCCTTAATTTGCCACTAACATTCGTGGAATTAGTTCTGGTAGTTCTGTATGGGCTTCCATCAAAAACTTCAAAAAAATTATGCATATTTTAGTAGTACAGGAAATCTTTTAAAATATATCAAATTATACTCTTTGAGAAAGGTAGTATGGGCTGTCTTCTTCTTTCATAACTCTTCCATAGGTGAAAACGCATCTCGTGTACTCCGCTCGTCTGGCACTGAGTCGTGGTTTGACTACCAGAGGGCTATAGTTGAAGGTAAAATCTTAAACCATGAGCATTATTAGTCATTTGGTTTACTGGAAGCTGCCTCAGTGACACAAAATTATTACAGAGTTTTGGGAACGCATACCAAACACTCTTCTGGTGGCACCGAATACTTTGAAAATGGGTGTGCTGGATGCTCTGCTCTGTACCAGTGATGGTGTAGTGTCATAGTTTAACGACGTGGTATGGATGGGTGTGCCTTATGAACTAAATATACATAATTCATGACTGCAACATATTTTTAAAAGACAGATTTAACGGTAATATTTTTAAGATCGTCCAGAAAAAATCAAGTTCCCACTTTGTTTTTATTACGAAATATGTGTACATATGGTGACACAAATAATGAACATGCATTATTTCACTCGTAACACAATATACAATTCCGAAAAATGTCTGAGTCTAGAAGCTGTGTTTCATACACAAATGATTCAAATGGCTCTAAGCACTAATGGACTTAACATCTGAGGTCATCAGTCCCCTGGGCTTAGAATTATTTAAACTTAACTAACCCAAGGACATGACACACAACCATACCCGAGGCAGGATTCGAACCTGAGACCGTAGCAGCAGCTCGGTTCCGGCTGAATTTCCTAGAACCGTTCGGTCACAGCGGCCGGCGTTTCATACACAAAAATAATCCTAAAATATCTGTTAAAAGATTGTAAGCATTACGTGGGCTCACAATTCATATTGCCGCGCGGGATTAGCCGAGCGGTCTCGGGCGCTGCAGTCACGGACTGTGTGGCTGGTCCTGGCGGAGGTTCGAGTCCTCCCTCGTGCGTGGGTGTGTGTGTTTTTCCTTAGGATAATTTAGGTTAAGTAGTGTGTAAGCTTTGGAACCGATGACCTTAGCAGTTAACTCCCTTAAGATTTCACACACAACTCATATTCTTTGGGGTACACCATTTAGAAAATTGACAAAACTTTCAAGATTTCCCTTTATGTTCACGAACCAGTCCCCTTAAGCTTTTGACGGCCTTTGAAGAACTGGCGAAAATGTGTTCTGCTCTCTCCTGCATATGCAACGTATTACCGTATGTTGGGGTATTAAATAACATATCGGTGGGACAGCACAATAAACCACTGACTTACCATATATGAAAGTCTTAATAAAAGCTGAATTAGGAAGTCGTTTCAACTCCTTAGTGAAGAGCCAAATTCTATACCCAAGATTCAAGACAGATAATTTGTCAGTTGTTGAAGATGAGGAAACTCGACAGGAGATCCTTCTGGAATTTTGCGAAGAATGTCCACCTCTAGCAGCTCACCTCCAGAATCAGTTAGAAGAAGTTAACTGTGAATCGCGAAGCTCACGAAACGTTTTGGGATTGCTTTAACGAGTTGACAAATGGAAATAACAACAGTCATTGTTGATTAAGTTCGAATCTCCTGCAGTCGCAACCTTTACATTTGGTGGTCAGCTAATGCGATGCAGTATCTGAATTTGACTAAGTTTGCCAGTATTTACCTTTCAGCATATTCCAGTAGTATTTATAGCGAAAGGCTTTTCTTTGAAGCTGGCGTTGTTTACAAAGACAGGTGAAATCGCTTATTGCTTCTCAATGCAGAGAAATTGGTGTTTATTCACCATAATTTGCCTCTAGTTCGATACGGGTCATAACTTTTTTGTTAAAATAAATAATAAACGCTGTTTTTATTTGATCGAATTGTGGTTTTATTTGTGTTTAGAGCATCTTGCATGTGAATTAAATAAAGTTTATTTTATGAAATTTTCGGTATTTTCTTGAAGATCTGATGTCACTATCTGGTGCCCAGCCAGATAGACCTCATAGGCTGGATAGTGGACAGTTGCTGGATATCCTTTTCCTTTTTAGATAGGTGGAATGAAGATAGATTTTAATAAAGACCTGGACGATACATTTTGGAAGAAATGGCCCCTATGCAACAAAATACGTTAGCGTCCATTGGTCTCAAACGTGTCTCGTCGTTACTGTGGTACGGTAAGTGCACATACTACTTCCACTATAAGATAATATGTGTGGAACGAACGTTACAGTGTATTTTGGGTGATAACAGGTGTGATACGTGTGCATCATAAGGGAGTGAGAGAGAGAGAGAGAGAGAGACATCCAGTAATGGGTACAGGGTACAGCAAGTTGCATCAAAAGGTAGGGGACTGTAGAGGTGGATAGATGTGTATCTATTTCAAAACCATCTTCTTGTTGCACACGGTTCTACATCAAAGTATGAGGTCTTCACATGATCAAGGCAAGTGTTCTCGATTGTAATACGTTGGTAGCATTTATTGCTTTTTTGATATCAGCTGTTTTATGTACTGAAAATTGATTATGTTCTACTAAGTAGGAAACAGGGATATGTGCTATCGATTCACAGAACTCTAAGGTGTTCGCAGTATCGAGTTCTACAACACAGAGTTGTGTTCATAGTAGTTTAACAGATGGTTCCCAACCTAAATGAATTTATCAGAGGAGCTAACGTATAGATTGCACCTACTCTAAGACGAATTTTATGTTCACTTTGAGATTTTTGTACCCTGTTTCTGAAATATGTCACTCGTTCTGGAATGTTTTGTGGTTGCAGCTCTGTAATTGTCATCATTTATCATCGTACATGCGTTGATAAACATTATGTTTTTTATGTTTCTATTGGCTGATCATCTCGTTTTGTATCGTATGTTTGTGGGTTGTGGCTTTGTATGATTGTTTCTTTATTCTGTAGATTATTTTATACGTTGTTTTGGTATTACATCCATTATTAGCGGAAAACTATTTCCAGTTAGTACTGGAAAAGGTTTGTTAAATTGAGGTTCTCCTTAGTCTGGATATCATGCGACTTGACAGAGAGATGTTTGGTAATTATGTTCACTGCGCGTTCGTGTGTGCTTGTAACTGTGGGGTTTCATAAGTTGTATAAGATACAAGAAAACCTGTGCGTAGGTGTGGGTCATTGACTTTTACGCTGTGTCCAGATACCGACGAAATACGCAAGAAACGGATGAACACTGCGACATTGGGAAGAGATGAACTGAAAGAAAACTTATGAACAAATGATTTAGAGAACCGCTGAGAGACTACAGAGAAGAATACAACGAGCAAAACCGATGTAAAACTACTTGTTCTTCAGGCACTTTAGGAGTGAGACGCAACACAAAACTAAAAATCAGGACGGAAATCTTCGAGGCTGTAGGAGTGCAGATAATCTTATCATAAGCATACGAAAGCGGTTAGATCTGATCTTAATCAAACAATAGAGTAAGACGTGAACTCTACAAATGTCCTAAGGGGATCTAGATATAAAAATGTGATATTAAATCAGAGTTCGTAATTCTCACGCCTGGAAGGATAATATCTGTACACAGTTACAAAGCAACAGTTAAGGCACTGGAACCAGATTCAGGAAGAGCGGTATTCAAATCCCGGACAAGTTAGCCAGATTTAGGATTTCCGTTTCTCATCTGTATCACCTGAGTGAAATGGCAAGGTGGTTGCTTCAGATCTTCTGATGGCTTCCCTCTCTAAGAGCCCTTCCATTTTAAAAACCTTTTTTTCCTATAATATGGAACAGTTAAGAACGTTTCCTCACAAGCACATAAATTACTGAAGGAAGCGTAAATGGAGAGGAAAGTCATAGAAGATTGAAGATAGAGAACGAAGAGAAACGGAGGCATCTAGTGCTATACATGTGTTGGATAATCTGTATAGGTAACTGATAAAGCCAAGTTAAACTACAGTTCAGTTCATGAAATCAGTACTGGAAATCAAAATAACCTACACAAAGCTTTACAATCAGTTACACTGTTCCGAAATTGTGTTCATTATTGAGGAACACACATTCTCAATATTTTGCTAGCTTTTATAAAAATTACTAATGAAGTTATCTAAAAAATACATTGTTGGTCAACCACTTCCACTCTATAGAGGAATTTCTCAGTAGAGACGATTGATGCATAAATTATTCATTATATCAAATATAATATATCAAATTCCCTCAGACTTCATAGTATAGAATAGTATAGAATATAGTAATTCTAATCCCAAAGAAATCAGGTGTTGACAAAAAAATGGCTCTGAGCACTATGGGACTCAACTGCTGTGGTCATAAGTCCCCTAGAACTTAGAACTACTTAAACCTAACTAACCTAAGGACAGCACACAACACCCAGCCATCACGAGGCAGAGAAAATCCCTGACCCCGCCGGGAATCGAACCCGGGAACCCGGGCGTGGGAAGCGAGAACGCTACCGCACGACCACGAGATGCGGGCAGGTGTTGACCGATGTGAAAATTACCGAACTATCAGTTTGATAAGTCACAGCTGCAAAATACTAACGTGAATTCTTTACAAACGAATGGAAAAACTGGTAGAAGCTGACCTCGGGGAAGATCAGTTTTGACTCCGTAGAAGTGTTGGAACATGTGGGGCAATACTGACCCTACGACTATCTTAGAAGCTAGATTAAGGAAAGGCAAACCTACGTTTATAACATTTGTAAACTTAGAGAGCTTTTGACAATGTTGACTGGAATACTCTCTTTCAAATTGTGAAGGTGGCAGGGGTAAAATACAGGGAGCGAAAGGCTATTTACAATTTGTGCAGAAACCAGAGGGCAGTTATAAGAGTCGAGGGACATGAAAGGGAAGCAGTGGTTTGGAGGGGACTGAGACAGGGTTGTAGCCTCTCCCCGATGTTATTCAATCTGTATATTGAGCAAGCAGTAAAGGAAACAAAAGAAAAGTTCGGAATAGGTATTTACATGGATTCAAAAATGGTTCAAATTGCTCTGAGCACTATGCGACTTAACTTCTGAGGTCATCAGTCGCCTAGAACTTAGAACTAATTAAACCTAACTAGCCTAAGGAAATCACACACATCCATGCCCGAGGCAGGATTCGAACCTGCGACCGTAGCGGTCGCTCGGCTCCAGACTGAAGCGCCTAGAACCGCACGGCCACTCCGGCCGGCATTTTTATGGAGAGGAAATAATAACTTTGGGGTTTGCCGATGACATTGTAATTCTGTCAGAGACAGCAAAGGACTTGGAAGAGCACTTGAACGAAACGGACAGTGTCTTGAAAGGAGGGTATAAGATGAACAGCAACAAAAGCAAAACGAGGATAATGGAATGTAGTCGAATTAAATCGGAGGATGCTGAGGGAATTAGATTAGGAAATGAGACACTTAAACTAGTAAAAGAGTTTTGCTATTTGGGGAGCAAAATAACTGATGATGGTCGAAGTAGAGAGGATATAAAATGTAGGCTGGCAATGGCAAGGAAAGCATTTCTGAAGAAGAGAAATTTGTTAACATCGAGTATAGATTTAAGTGTCAGGAAGTCGTTTCTTAAAGTATTTGTATGGAGTGTAGCCATGTATGGAAGTGAAACATGGACGATAAATAGTTTAGACAAGAAGAGAATAGAAGCTTTCGAAATGTGGTGCTCCAGAAGAATGCTGAAGATTAGATGGGTAGATCACATAACTATTGGGGAGGTACTGAATAGAATTGGGGAGAAGAGGAGTTTGTGGCACAACTGGACTAGAAGAAGGGATCGGTTGGTAGAACATGTTCTGAGGCATCAAGGGATCACCAATTTGGTACTGGAGGGCAGCGTGGAGGGTAAAAATCGTAGAGGGAGATCACGAGATGCATACATTAAGCAGATTCAGACGGATGTAGGCTGCACTAGGTACTGGGAGATAAAGAAGCTTGCACAGGATAGAGTAGCATGGAGAGCTGCATCAAACCAGTCTCAGGACTAAAGACCACAACAACAACAGCATCAAATAACGAGCAATACAAGTGTTGTAAACTGTATTCTGTTTAATGACAGCATGAGAACTAGGTTATGCGCTTCCGTACAATTTCATTTCAATATATGTCGCAAGTTTGTTAATAATTTTTAAATGAAAATGTGTTTCAAATGGGGTATATTATTTCTTCCACCTCTTTGAGGACCATCCCTCTTAGAATCTGCGGCAAGAACATTCGCATATCCGCATATCCGTTCACTTACATATCTCGTAGTTTGGTTTTTACGACGCGTTTTATATCTTTGTGTAATTTCTCACTTCGAATCTACTGGACGACAAATATATTTACCCATCTGTTTATCTATGGCATGAGTGACTTAAGGTTTTGTATCGTTGTAACGCAACTGACAGGTGCTAATAGTGAAATCAGAGAAGAGTAATAGAAATAGTCGAATGCATGGAAACTTTGGAGTGGGATATTACATCGAATGTAAATATAAAACATCAAAATCTGTCTACTGTGTGGGAGATATTGATACATAGTGAGAAGAATACATGAGAGCTCATGAAAAGTGGCACCCCTGTAGGCGACAAGCTGTTAGGATCCGCAAAATATTGCGACGTCACAATTTTAATAACTGAGGAGAAAAAAATAATAGAAAACTTGTTAGTAGATATAAGGAAAATAGTTATAACTTGTTCATTCCAGCCCTCGTTTCCTCGTAGCTGTTATTCATAAAATGACAATACTGATGGATCACTTTATGGGATAATAATACTGATGATCAGCTCACCAATTTGCGCTCCAGAAAGCGTCGTGAGTCTGAACTCGTCATTTCAATCTTAGAGTCTGAGAATTAGGAACATTGGAACACTGCTGTAAGCATAGGCTTAGCATGGTTTGACACCGACCAAGTGTATCAGCAATTCTTGCCTGAGGCCGACAGGATAACGTATCGTGGATACGGTTGCCTAAGGACCTGCTTCCACGTATTAACATGTATTCTGTTGTATCAAATAAGAAACATTTCGTTTATATGTAAGATACTTCACGTTGTCACGTAATGAAACGATTTTGGTATTATTGGTTTACCTGCGTGGTAAAGGAGGATGCCGCAGTAACAAAAAAATTGAACTACTGAACTAATGCGAGGAAGCAGTTTGATACAAGCACTCAAAAACTCTTCAGATATAAAATGCTTGCTTTCTACCTGCAGCAGTACACAGACATTCGCCATTGTCTCCATTTATGGCAGCATTTTATGTCATTAGCTTACACCTGAGTTGAAAGATCAAACATTCCCTCAATAGTACTAGATATCAAGAAATAATAATATCGTCTGACGACATCAACGGAAACAGGAATAAATTACGATAAGCAGTATGTAGGTAACTTACAAGTATTAGGCCTGGTACTAATGCGAAATGTATTAGTTATGCTAAACGAGAAGCTGATATGGTAACCATGTTGAGCGAGAGACGATGTCCTTCGACTATAGCTACTGAGAGCTGAGCTTAATATCAGCTCCTATTTCTCACAGATAACCCCTCTTATCATGAGACAAATGCTCAAGAAGTCGATCAAAAAATATATCGCAGCCTATATCGTTACACAGATCGCTACGCAAATGAACAAAGGAAAGGAACATGATAATCGACTGAAGATTTCCAAAACCAAGAATGCGGACGAAAAAGCAAAAGACACATGTAGTTTACACTGGGGATCCTAAAACAACTAATCTACATTGGAATAAGTAAATAAAGGCAACGAAACAGAAATCGTTATATTGTTCATATGATAAAGACAGGAAAAAAAAAGGTATTACCTCCAGCAGCAAAATTTTAGTTCCATTTGTAAATGAAGCAAAGGAACTGAGAGAAGTGTATTCAAGTATCTACTGACTCCAAAGAAAAGTAAAAGCAAAAGTAACGAAAAGAAACATTCACTTGTCGCTTGTCAAATAGTTACTCCTCTATGAAAAGAATCTCCTTTTACGTTTCACTTACATTTTATTCTGGGAGTCAGATATTACTGCACATGAAAACTATCGACTAAATATCGCAGTTAAAACAGAATGCAGCAAATGGTACCCTCCTAGTTTAGTGAATTATTGCATTCAGATTCGGCAGTCGGCTTCGCTACAATGTGCGTTCCCTAAAACTCTAGCAGATGTGGTTTGCCGGTACCTTCCATGTAACTGAGAATGATGAACGACGTGTGCCGTTGACATGGATGTGGTACTGAGACAGAGAAACGTGTTAGAAACATGCTGTGTACATCGTTCAAATTGCATCAAAGGGTTCCAGAGCTTAGTGCCTTGAGCTCTCGCTCCATAATGCAATGCAAAGATGTTCAGAACTGTCTCAGGACATTTCCTGAAAATCTAACACAGTACGGAAACGTCCCACATACCTTTCACTGTCACATTCTTTAAAAAAATATGTCCTCTATTCGAAATCTTCTTGAAGCAACTTAGGAGTTTGCACATAAGAGATGGCGGCTGTCGACATACATACGAGCAACTGCCAGTTGGACTCGGTACACTTGCTGAGAAACTTCCAGACTGAACTATGAAGTATACAATTTTTTTAAAAGCCTTATTCGTGACCAAAAACGTTTGTACGTGATGTCCTGGAGTGTATCCTCACGTTTTAGTGTCGACAGGGCCAGTTTAAGGTAGTGTGGAGCTCGCTGCATTGATGAACAGCAGCAATGTTGTTGAGTTATACTAATGGTTCATTGTTTATTTTGGTTTACAAAAGACGTTCGCTCACCAGCAGATTGGCACATATACAACTCCTATGGATATCTGATCAGAAGTATGCGGACATCCCTATGTGGTGCAGAACTGAACACTCAGTGGTACGAGATGTGGACCTGTCAATACCAAAGGAGGCGAGGACTGCTGTGTTGTCTGTAGAGAATCAGTTAACAGCAGAACAGGTCGGGCAGGAGTCTTCAGTGACTTCGGTTGTGGACCACTGATTGAACTTAATCTGAGCAACAAATCCACCAGGGACGTTTCTACCCTTGTAAAACTGCCCAATTGGAGTTTTGGTGGTGTGATTGCCGAATCGAGAAGCAAAGGAACAACCACAGTTAAACCAAGACCTCATGTACTGCTGGACAGTGACCGGCGGGCATTACGGAGGATAGATCCAGGAAAATATTACGAAATCAACGAAAGGAATCACTTTTTAGTTCCTAAGTTTTACCAGGAGTCGACCTAGAACAAGGACTGTGCGTAGCGAGTGAAAAAGAATGGAGTACACTGGTTGAGCACCTCGATGCAAGCCACCCACGTTAGTGGTCAGTGCTAAGCGTTTCTTGGAGTGTTGTAAAGATCGGCGCCACAGGACAGTGGGCGATTGGAAACGTGTGATTTTGAGTGATGAATCACGATGTATCATGTGGCAGTTCGAAGGAAGTATAAGAATTTGGTGAATGTTGGAAAATCGTACCTGACGACAAGTGTAGTGCTAACAATAAGGTGGAGGTGATCTTAAAATATGGCTGTGTTTTTCGTGGTCATGATGTGGTCCTCACATTGCGCTTAAGAAAATGCTAAATGCAGAAGCATACGAACTGTGATTGCTGTATACAGATAGGAGCTGAGTTGGCGACCCTTCGCTCACAGCTGTGTTGGCTTCCGTCACACAGCTTGAAGCTGCTGCCAAGGGGCATCACTGTGTGGGGTCGGACGAGGGGATTCGAGGGAGGTCGAGCACGTCTCACGTGTCCCCCAATCAGTCCACTGCTGTGGCCGCCCGGGGTACTGTCTGCACTCAGGTTGACTCCTCACTCGCAGTCGAGTGGGAGATCATTCTGAAGTCTGGCAGACAGCGAAAATCTTTCCGAGGATCTGATCGTAGGGCCTCCCTGGGTCGTTTGACGAACAGGTTTCGGGAGTTATCTGACGATGTCTCTGAGCCGGATGCAGTCGTCCACTCTGTTCCAGAGGAAGCTTCTCGGCCCGCAAGGTCTGGGCATTCACAGAGGGTTGTTGGGAGCTCCAACGTTAGGGGCGTAATGGGATCCCTTAGGAACATGGCTGCCAAGAAGGGGACGGAAGCCAGTATGCACTCCGTGTGCATACCAAGGGGGTACTCATTCCGAATGTGGAAAGGCTGCTTCCAGAAGCCATGAAGAGTACATGGATGGATGGATGGATATGGTGTTACGGGCGCTCAAATGAAGAGTACAGGGTGCAGCCAACTGCAAGTGGTGGCTCATATCGGTACCAATGGTGTGTGTCGCTTTGGATTGGAGGAGATTCTCTCTGGTTTCGGGCGGCTAGCGGAAATGGTAAAGACTGCCAGTCTTGCTTGCGAGATTGAGGCGGAGCTCACCATCTGCAGCATTGTCGATAGAACGGACTGTGGTTCTTTGGTGATGAGCCGAGTGGAGGGTCTGAATCAGAAGCTCAGGTGGTTCTGTGACCGTGTAGGCTGCAGATTCCTTGACCTGCGCCGTCGGGTGGAGGGTTTCCGGGTTCCGCTTATTAGGTCAGTAGTCCACTACACACAAAAAGTGGCTACACGGGTAGCGGGAGTTGTGTGGGACTGGGCCGGTTTTTAGGTTAGAGGGTCTCTGGGAACCACAGAAAAGGCGTCCGTCTAAAAGGGGACAGGTAAAACACAGTTAGTTGCAGAAACGATCGGTATTGTAGTGGTAAATTGTCGTAGCTGTGTAGGGAAAGAACGACAACTCCAAGACGTAGTAGAAAGCACTGAAGCTCAAATAGTTATAGGTACAGAAAGCTGGCTAAAGTCGGAAATAAATTCAGCCGAAAGTTTTCAAACGATCTCACAGTGTTCAGACGGGATAGATTAAATACAGTTGGTCTGCCAGGCACTTTATTGTGACTAGCGGAGTAATCATGTAGATGTAGATGTAGATGAGAACACGTTTTACAGCATTGTGTACTGCGTACAGTAGAAGAACAGTTGGGAGACTCTTATTGTATCATCATGACGATGCATCCTGTCATAAAGGTAATGGTTTGTGGACAACAACATTCCTGCAATGGACCGGACCGACCAGAGTTCAGATCTGAACCCAATGGGAAACCCTTTGGATGAGTTGCAACAGAGACTTCGCTCCAGACACCACTGACCAGCATCTTTACCTATTGTGGTTTTGGCTCTTGAGGAATAATATGCTGCAGTTTCTCCACAGACGTTCAGGCATCACTGAAAGTCTCTCCAGCAGAGTTCAGTCCGTCATAATTGGGATGGGTGGACATGTGTCATTTTCATGTCCATTAATACCTTGTGGTCGTGTGCTGTTCAGGGTTGCAGGTCCAAGAGACCACTATATATCTGACGTGATCTTAAATTTATAAATAACACACAAAAACTTCGTGCAATGTTTGCATATTATTGTTCAGTGCTGTAAGACGAGTTCTATGCACTGAAATATCTCGTTGTCTCTCTGGCAAAAGCAATACAGCGCCATCTTGAGATCATACATACTTGTTTTGAAACAGAGTATGTTGGCTACACTGATCGACAGCGCACTATAACCATCCTCACAACTGCTGCTCCTGTGCAAGTGCCACACTTCAGCGGAAGCAGTTGTTTTTATTCTTGTGGGCAATGGCGGCATTCCCATAGCGTCAAACAAACCCTACGTAAGAATTATCGCGTTTCTTACGAATGAACGTAAGTTTCATGTAATTTTAAGTTTTTCTAATAACAGTTATTCAGCTAATTCACTGCATCCATATGATATTGGGAGTCCCTTACAAACTGCCGTTCCTTTCGCGTGAAATTCGTGTATGTAATATAATATTGATGCAGGGTGAAATGGGAGAGAAACAAAACCACAAGAAACATGCTGAAGTAAAATTCATTCAGAATGGTATCGAGATGTACATTTTCATTTGGTCGGAGGATTAAGTAACTGATATTTAATGTTGTCAGGAGAAGGATTGAAAGAGTTTTCGCTGCAACTTTACGGATATTTTAATTAACTCATATTCATTAAAACATCGTCTTGTAAGTGAAACTAGTGATAAACATCGAGGCATTTTGACTTAGATTGAAGTACATCAGTTGCATCAAAAGGCTTTTCTAAAAATGGGTTTTGGAGTAGATCAAGTGATAGCAGTCGATGCAGGATTTCTGAGAACAACGGCGAATTGCGTAGAACTATGTAATAATGAGCCCTCTTCTTCAATTATTCTTTTACTTACATGAACTATATTAAGATAATGACTAATTCAAGGATGCTATGGACCTTGAGTTTTGAACAATTAACTGAGTAGCTTAATCAACATTATTCAAGACACTAAAACTACACATTACAACTGATTTATTAACTCCATTCACATAGCACAGAAAACCACTGTTTATAAATTATAAGCCTCTCCATTACGAAAGTTAAACACGATATTTGAACTGCTGTTTACCAAGACGTTGCGTACGTTAAAACTTAACAAGCGACCAGCATGACTTTTCTCATGTCTTCACTCAGTAGGAAGAGCAAAATAACCACTGTTCCGAATGTTTTCCATGGCCCGTGTTACCAGAAAGTGGAAATGCCAGGTTGGATATAGTAAAACGTGGTATTACAAATTCATAAAATTTCCAACTTGGTGTAGAACAAAATTCTATAGGATTACAACCCATAATAAGGTTACGACATGCCAGTTGGGTTGATTGTGGATGCTGGAAACCTAATACGTGGCGAAGATATACATACTGTCGTCTCTGAATGGGTACACATTAAATTAATCTGAAAACCTTAGAGACGTGAGTTGAAATATGTTAGACATACTGTAAAGAAATCCAGTGTCTGACTCCGAAATTAGTGAAAGGAACATAAAAAGTAGCAAGCACAATATTACCCGAGCTAGAATACGACTGTCGTTAATGAACAGCTGCCAGACTGGAATAATGAAGCTGTCCAACTATTTCGCTGAGTGGCCCACGTTGACAAACATTTTTAGGCAAGCTTTGCTAACAATGTAAAGCAAATACACCCTGTCGATAATATTTTCTCAAAAGTTCGTAGCAATGTAAATAAATATCGAATGCTTGTGTGTGATACGCGACATGTGATCTAATGACACATAATGAAACAGAAAATATTCTTCAAGCGTTAGAAAAGATATACATTTTTATGTCAGTGTTCTATCATTTCCAGTGCTTTAAAAATACTGCACATTCACGTAGACATAGTCCTAAACGGCGTTGTTATATATAGTTTCGAAGTGGTACTGGTTAATTTTTCCCCATAAAAAATAGAAATCCCACAGCGGTACCCGAAGCAGTATACTGCAGATAACATACGCTATATAATTAACTGCCTTTGCAAATGGACACAGGTGTGCACAGTGAGTGGCAAGAGGGGGCATTTGCCTGCCCCCTCTCCTCCCATGAACAAGAATCTGGAGTACAGAATGAACGTCCCTTGAACAATCTGCATTCTTGCCACATTTCCTCCATTTCACACTCCACTTCCCGTCCCCTCCTCTCACTTTCCCCCTCTCTCACTTCTCTAGACTAACTAGGCGACGTGAAATAGAGGGAAATGCAAAGGGGCGTTAATCTATTGGTTGGGAAAATTAGGAGAGCCTGCCAGTTTGCCAGATTTTTGGAATCCTAATCGCTATAATTTGAATCAGGTAACACTGCCCATTTCCTAATCACTGTAATTTAGCATCCTTATTTAAGATATTTATTACAGTACTGTCACTAACTTTATGTCAGTTAGGACAATTTCCGTATGCCAGATATTTTCCAAGCTTCTTTTCCTAACTGCTGTAATTTATTAACCTTATCACATATTTTTAGCCCTCAGTTACTATAATTTATGACAAAACATGGTGGCCCGCGCTAGCAGAACCATGACGTTACTACAAAAATTAAATAAAAAAAACCATAAAATTTTGTTACCTATGACGTCAAACATGTAAACCACCCCCCTCCCCCCCAAATCCAAAATAGTTGTGTCAGTTTCAACAGTACTGCAGTTACCAACCCACAGTAAGATAGCTTACGTATTGAATGGTCCATTTATTTAGCCAAAACATTCCACACAATATATGAACAATGCTGTCCTATCTGCAATATATATATATATATATATATATATATATATATATATATATATATATATATATATCGAGAATCCCAACCATTTTTGCCTGTTATCGATATCGATCGTAGCAAGAAACTGGTCCCGGAAATTCCAACAACGTATCAAAATCTCTACAACAGTTCCTCCGACTAGCCTGGCCATACGTACAAAAAGAATCGAACAGGGGCTTTGGTTTATATATTTAGAGATAGAAGATTTAATAAAACATTTTTAATTCACTTGCTAAAGCAGTTTCCATGCAGTAATGTTAGACTATTATGCTTTTGACAGGAGATGAATACAACGAATATTAAAATGGGAAAATAAATCTTTATGTAAAATAATTACATTTTAACAATTTTCAGACTTTTTACTTCACTGTTTTCTGTGAAATCTTGTTTCTTGCCAAAATTCGTTACACTAGGACAACAGCAAGTACCTCACAGGTTTGGTGAAGGGTTTCCGAGTATCAAAATATGTGACGTAAATGACCGCATCTTTTGATTGCATAGACTTATTAAGATTAAATTTTTTCCACCACCAAGGGACCATAGACTTCAGTGTGTGGCATAAATTTGAAGTTGATACGTCAACCTCTTCCAGAGAAAACGGGGTCTTAAAAGACGTACAGACAGACCGATAAAAAATGACAAATATAATTTTTTCGTGCAATTTTCTAACTTTCTCCTGAACTTGTACTGTGAAACCTTGCTTCTTGCTAAATTTCGTGGTCTGAAGTCACAGGGGAGCCTCCCTACAGGTTCTGATGACTGAAATTTCGAGTATCAAAATATGCGACTTTAAAAGGACATACTTTTGACTGAAGTGACTCTGAAGCGTAAAAGTTTTACACTTCCAGTGTGCGACATAAATTTGAACTAGATATATCTACACGTTCTTAAAAAAAGGGTTCTTAACAGTTGGACTGACAGACAGACACAGGGACAACAAAGTGATCCTACATGGGTTCCGTTTTTACGGACTGAGGCACGTAACCAAAAATTTTGTAAAATATCCTGGTGAGATAGCTTGTCTAAGATTTATGTATTACACGATCTATTTCCTTAAAACATTTCAGAATATTGTGGCGCAATGTAACACATTGCACGTTTTGACTACCCAACAAAGTACATTCTCGTCATTTAAAAATGTCTCAGCGAGTATTACTACACTTCAAAATGTGTCACTACAGTGTGCGGACACAGAAAGGCCGACCGAAAGAACAGCCAGCCAACCAGTCACGCCTTCTTGTGCGGTGCTCCCGGTCATGAAACGAGTTACAGCAGGGAGAGCGCGCCAGCGCTATGCCTGCCTTACTTCCTGACCACCCCGCTACCAGCGCCAGACGGAGCACATATTTCTTTCCCCCATAGGCCAACGCAGCGTCACACTTGATGTTCTCCAGCACAGACTATCACACAGTTTCTCTCAGCCACAAAAAGTCTTTATAAAAATTCAATCTTCCGAATCTTCAGTCTAGGGGCAGGGGGGGAGGGGGGGCTGAGGGGTGGTGAGGTTGGAGGGGAGGGGGGGGCCGCTCAGCTCACATCTGATGCTTTTTTAGCTCATACACTGGTGCGCGTGAAATTCGGCAAACATACACGAACAGCTAGAGTCTGTGTGCCATTGTTTCATTAACAGTATGTATTCTCTCATCAAAACTACACTTTGTAGTAACTTACCTCGTTTACACTGGTAACAAGCACGCATTGCTCAGTGTGTTATGTGTACTAAATAACATTTATACAGAGAAACAGGGCTGAAACAACGTGTTTACCCTTTAAAACGGTAGACTTCCGCCTTACATCTAATTTCTCGAATTTTCTCGATGTGGTAACTTCGCAAGATGTAATTGGAGGGAAGTAGTTGCCCATCTCTTCCCCAAATGTTTTCTGTCTGATTTTCTACTGTCAATATCCCCATGATGCACATCTCATAACACTGCAGTTTGTCTTCCACCATCATAACGGTCTCTCGCCAACTGAATGGTCGCGCGTGTGCTGCTGTATGTTGGATCTTGTCTTTCTCATCTATTAATGTGACACGGTAAGAGGGTGTATACGTGGACAAGGAAAAAAAATTCCCGGATTTCCCGGTTAAAAATACACTTTCTCCCTGGTGAAAACACGCTTCTTTCGTGTTAAGTGACAGTATATTTTCCCTATCAATCATTTGAGTGGTTGTGGTTTTACACACGGTCGTAGAATTTCCCGGCACTCTAGAAAACGAAACTCAGGGAAAAAGACACGTTTTGGAAATATCTTTGATGTGCAGCAACATGTACGCTGCGTACTTTCGTATTACGAAAGAATAAATTGGAATTCCACCAAACACCGTATGTTACTTTCCGGATCAGTGAAATCGAGATTGCGACGCGCTTTTGTAAGCCAGTCATAGCTCATGTCACTTGATCTCGCCAGCCGATGACAGCGGATGTTCAGGGCATGGGACACGTGATGTAGTCAGCCAACAGCAACATCACTGTTAAGTAGACGAACACAGAAACACAGAAAGTTAATAGTTTAAATTAATATACATAGTGTCGCTACAAGAAAAGCAAAGCTTTCACATACAATATTGTCTCTAAGGTTAATAAGCTGCAAGAGAATATAGTATATAGTGTTGATCTTTTTCGAGCGTGTTACACTTTAAGATATACCGGTATCACACAAATATGCCAGCAAAATTTTTAATAATGACATAAATGTCTGATCTTCAGGGTTCGAAATTTTTCTAAATGGCTCGTCATCAAAGAGTCGATTTTTAAATGAGTCAAACGCTGTGTGATTTAATAAATTCATGGTACATTCTTGCACATAGTTCAACTTACGTAAAAGGATATTTACTTTGAAAGCAACGCTTTTCAAAACACTATTCGCAATATTTTCCCGCGACCTGTTAGAAATAGGTTGGTTTCAGCAGTTGCCAGAGAGCGCAGATAACAGGCGACACCGCGCTTGCGCAGAAATCATGATGTAGGAAGGCCGTATATATGTACGTGTAAAACATTGAAAGATCACACAGTATGTCATAAAAGAAACAAGACATCAGAGGATACTCCAAGAGCATCGGAATTTCGTGAACCATATTAAAATATGCACATTTAAAGTGCATACTTAAAGTGCACATTCGTATGTCCAGATTCCCAATGAAGTAGACCTCGACCTGATATTAAGCTTTTCACTGTGTTTTCCGCAATATAAATTTTCTTGAAGCGCCAGTACTGTATTATATCATGTTTGGTTCTTTATTATGGCATAATGCCATTCGTGCTAGAAAATGAAAACGTGCACTTGAAACGCAGCGAACAGTTGAAACTAGCCAATACTGTGGAATTAAACATTTCATTTCAAATACATTGACTGCCTCTGCGGAAAAGGTTAATAAAAGTCAAATTTCTTTAGCAAACACAAAAATAAGTTCATTGTTCCACAAGGCGATTAATGCTAGACTGTCAGAAAGGTGGAAATAAAATAAAATCTGAAACTAATGACATATTTTAGCCTTCCGTACTTATGTGAACGTATTTTACTTCGACTGCTACGGTCGCAGGTTCGAATCCTGCCTCGGGCATGGATGTGTGTGATGTCCTTCGGTTAGTTAGATTTAACTAGTTCTAAGTTCTAGGGGACTAATGACCTCAGCAGTTGAGCCCCATAGCGCTCAGAGCCATTTTTTGTATTTTAATTCACTTGATAGCTCCCGGTCACAGATATCCATTTTGCACAGATATCCATTTTGTTTTCATTTGACGCGAGAGTAAACGAAGGGGAAACAGCGAAATCACTAAATGTAAACAAGGGCCACATGGAGACTACCCACTATAACTCAGACTGCTCTGCGCGTCATCCCTGGATCTACGATACTTGCGAACCTTGTCAATACTAAAAAAAATCGAATTTTCAAAAACATGTTCATCTTGTAACGCACATCATTCTGAAAAGTGTGAAACATAAAACGTGTGTTCGAGGAAATGTAAGGCATATTATTTGGTCTTAAGAATGCCAAAGTGCAGTGCCACACCTCTTCATAAAGCATTCTTCTACCGCACGTCACTGTATTTCGCTCTGTGGAATTGAAACGTGTATATTTTGTAATGGATGCCATCAAACTGCATTCAGGACAGTGGAAATTGAAATGTCCTGTGGTGCCTCTCCTGCTCCCAGTCTGCCGGTTTGACAGCCTGCCCCTCTTAAATAAAATCTCGCAATCAGTAGCGGATGGGATTATTTGTAATCGCGAGAACAAGAACTTTTCATAATATTTGAACTCTTTATTGCCTATTAGCTAATAACTTGCTGTTTTGTGTGACATAAAATTAAATATAGGATACACAAAACCAATAAAGATAAGAGATAAGCAAGAAATTACACATTTCTTCAATCCTTAGTTCCTAGCATTTTTTCCTCTCTAATCTTGCTACAGCTTTACATGGCGTGCTTTCCTTTCTGCCAAAGAATCTATTACCTCATCAAAGTTCGTTAAACGTTTTGCTACATGAAAAATCGAAATGTCGTTATCTAATGCTGAAAAAGCTGTTTACACAAATAATACCCAACACTGGTTTGGTTTCTCGATCTGATTACGTCTATTTTGCCACTGTCTGGTCGATAAAACAAAATAGGCCTTTCTAATATGGCAGCAATTTTGTAACACACACCAAATAAACTTGACTGTTTTGGCACAAATGGCCATTTTTATAACAAGACAGAATATAATTCACGAAGTACCAATATCAAATGCCTATTAGGCCTATTACAAGCAAAAAGCTTTATGTTAGGAAACATTTTCACATTTCATTAATACGCACCAATTTCTCAAGCATGAGATCGAAAAGTAGTATTACGAAATTTTTATATAAATTTTGAATCGTCTTCTTCTTCCATAATTTGTGTTATGTTCCCGTTTCTTCTCCTTCCTCGCTCTAACAAACAATCTTGTCACCGCCAATTCTGTAGCTATTCCTGCCCTTGTCAAAATTTGTTCGCCGATTAACTTCACTAACCCTACCGGAATCACAGGTTTAGTTATCCCGCGATTATTTTCCGGTTAGGCGTTATTACGTGTTCGTACAACACGTTTTTCGCGTTATTTCCAGAACAGAACTTAAGCGGCTGCGAGCTGGGGACTGTACTACTAGTCCTTACTTATGTAGCAATCTGGTCAAAAATTGTCTGTGAAAATTTCATTTTCTTGGATACACCGAGAAGATAATACGTAATCTTTCTCACCTGTTATTCCTGTCAGTCGTTTATTTCCATTCTGGTAGTCTGAATCTATGGATATCGCTAGTAATTATAACAACGCTGATCATTCGTAAACCCAATCAACCACATAATCAGACAGCGATTGGCATTCATCCGTTCGGCTTTACTCCGCTCAGCTCGTATAGCTCCGTCACCTTTTGTCTGCGGAAAGTTTATTTCCAGATGCGACGAGGATTCTCCTGACAGAGACATCACGTACACTATGCATGCATTCAAAAAACACCTTATGATTCATTCAAAAGTCAACTTAAAATGTTCAAAAACCAACAGGGAAGCGTTTCAAAATCATATGAATAATCGATAGACAAACGTGCGCTAGATGCTAGGCGCTTTGTGAAACAAGCTTTTTTGCTCAATTATATGAATTTGGCGCCCCTTTTCCCGGTAGTATCTAGCTACTTGCTGTGACAGCTTACACAGCCAACAGTAACATTCCTGTAGTCACTAGCGAAAGAATCTACTACTCAAACGCGACTCAACTGCGCATGCGCATGAGCCCGCTCGTAACTGTTAAAACGAATCTAACGTAAACAGTTGTGACTTCACGCTCATCGGAGGTAATTTGTTGTTATGAAGCACTGCACAGTGTCCCTAAAGCCTTTGACACATTTAGCAGTTGGCAGACGCTTGCATGAGCACTGTGTATCGTTGTTGTATATGGTGGATTTCCTTGGCAATTTAAGTTATATTAGTTTTTTCTCTCGTTTATGTTTTATTGTTGACGTATTATGTTTCAGTAGTGGGGTGCAGTAATATCCTTTGTTAGAGTATCGGTTCTTACCAGTCAAAATTACAAAAATTTAACTGAAAACTAAAACAATGAAAAATTCCCGGAATTCTAAAAAAATCCCGGGTTTTTCACGGTTTTCTCCCGGATGAAAAAATTCCCGGGTTTTTCCCGGATCTCCCGGTTGTCCCGGGTCGTATACACCCTGGATAAGGGACTTAGTTAAGCGACACTCAATATTCGATCGTACAAGTACACTCCTGGAAATTGAAATAAGAACACCGTGAATTCATTGTCCCAGGAAGGGGAAACTTTATTAACACATTCCTGGGGTCAGATACATCACATGATCACACTGACAGAACCACAGGCACATAGACACAGGCAACAGAGCATGCACAATGTCGGCACTAGTACAGTGTATATCCACCTTTCGCAGCAATGCAGGCTGCTATTCTCCCATGGAGACGATCGTAGAGATGCTGGATGTAGTCCTGTGGAACGGCTTGCCATGCCATTTCCACCTGGCGCCTCAGTTGGACCAGCGTTCGTGCTGGACGTGCAGACCGCGTGAGACGACGCTTCATCCAGTCCCAAACATGCTCAATGGGGGACAGATCCGGAGATCTTGCTGGCCAGGGTAGTTGACTTACACCTTCTAGAGCACGTTGGGTGGCACGGGATACATGCGGACGTGCATTGTCCTGTTGGAACAGCAAGTTCCCTTGCCGGTCTAGGAATGGTAGAACGATGGGTTCGATGACGGTTTGGATGTACCGTGCACTATTCAGTGTCCCCTCGACGATCACCAGTGGTGTACGGCCAGTGTAGGAGATCGCTCCCCACACCATGATGCCGGGTGTTGGCCCTGTGTGCCTCGGTCGTATGCAGTCCTCATTGTGGCGCTCACCTGCACGGCGCCCAACACGCATACGACCATCATTGGCACCAAGGCAGAAGCGACTCTCATCGCTGAAGACGACACGTCTCCATTCGTCCCTCCATTCACGCCTGTCGCGACACCACTGGAGGCGGGCTGCACGATGTTGGGGCGTGAGCGGAAGACGGCCTAACGGTGTGCGGGACCGTAGCCCAGCTTCATGGAGACGGTTGCGAATGGTCCTCGCCGATACCCCAGGAGCAACAGTGTCCCTAATTTGCTGGGAAGTGGCGGTGCGGTCCCCTACGGCACTGCGTAGGATCCCACGGTCTTGGCGTGCATCCGTGCGTCGCTGCGGTCCGGTCCCAGGTCGACGGGCACGTGCACCTTCCGCCGACCACTGGCGACAACATCGATGTACTGTGGAGACCTCACGCCCCACGTGTTGAGCAATTCGGCGGTACGTCCACCCGGCCTCCCGCATGCCCACTATACGCCCTCGCTCAAAGTCCGTCAACTGCACATACGGTTCACGTCCACGCTGTCGCGGCATGCTACCAGTGTTAAAGACTGCGATGGAGCTCCGTATGCCACGGCAAACTGGCTGACACTGACGGCGGCGTTGCACAAATGCTGCGCAGCTAGCGCCATTCGACGGCCAACACCGCGGTTCCTGGTGTGTCCGCTGTGCCGTGCGTGTGATCATTGCTTGTACAGCCCTCTCGCAGTGTCCGGAGCAAGTATGGTGGGTCTGACACACCGGTGTCAATGTGTTCTTTTTTCCATTTCCAGGAGTGTATATGTGAAATACAGAAGAGTGAGTCAGACGACGGCAGAAGTCAGGGAACCTACATGGGCACAAAAACACTGCGTTTAATATGTGTCGAAGACACAATCCATCTCCGTTTTTGATTCCCTGCAAGTGTAATACCATTAAGACATTTCGGCCAGCACTATACCCTCAATGTCATCTGTGATGAAGTGCCTTGCGATGTGGGGTTGTCAAGTAGGTTGCGGGGGTTGGCGTCCTAGGAATGGCTGATGTCATGGTCTACTTTCAGTTATATTTTTAGCTTATGACTTATTTTTCTCTGTGACAGGACCTGCATGTGGGAAATTCAAAATCAAAGATCTCCTCACTACTACAGACTGACGGGCCACCATAACTGATAGACAGCACTTCGGACAGCGGTGTGGTCAGGGCTTTAAATGTGCATTAAACCCAGCAGTTCGGTCATCTAATTAGTTATCAAAGCAATGCTGCTTTTCGGAAGTACACCTTATTTGGCCACTTGCCGGTCGAAACGCATCAGTGATGGAATAGCGCCAGACATCGAGGTTTCTATCGTAATTGTCCAGGCAATGTGCAGCAGCGTGCAAATGGTCCAGTCAAACGGACTGCAGACGCTTGTACGAATATGTGTCGTACAGAGAGTGTCAACTCACCACCGAATGCAACTCACATGAGTTCAGCGTCAATGTTTTCTACGGCGGTAGTAGCAGCAGCGGCAGCAACTGCCGTGTTTGTCTCAGTAGCACTGCAGCTATGCGCAGGGTGATTATAATTAAAGTCCAATTTCAAAATGCGATATAAAAACAGCCAGCGCCGCTCAGAATGACGTCATTTTGTACAGGATATTAGCGAAGGAGGAAGAAACATTATGGAAAGAATATTAACGACAATTTTACAATCAGATAGCGCTGTAAGTGGGGAGAATATACGAAACATGAGATGCCCGGTGCACGGCTGGTCCTTAGTTTGCATCTGACGTGCTCAGCATGGCTGTCTCAATGCTAAATCTCTTTTATGGGAATGGTGACTGAAGGCTAGTAGTTCTGCAGAAATTCCGGACGCTGAAGGGTATGAAACTAGGCGTTGGTTCGATGTCTGCCAAGGGTGTGGAGAAAATGATTACGAAATTCTAAAAGACCGGTTCTTTTGAAGTTTGTGAATATTGCGGCGCTTTAGCAATTGTGCAACCGAAAGCTTCAGTGCATTACAAATAACAATGAACCAGTTGCAAAATACAGGTTTATTACACTTTGTCCATGGTTTCGATGGTTTTAAAACCGTCTTCTTCAGAAAATGTAGGACCTAGTAACAAGTTTAATCACGGTATATGGCAGAAAGAAGGTAACATTACAATAACCAAAATTATTAGAAATGTTACAAAATTTTTAGTGAAGCATAATCACGTAAAATCACATTATCTATAGTCAATGTGGGTGTCGTGAACTATGTCTAGTACCTGCCATCCACTTCATCACCATTTAAATACATTACATTCATAAAACGGTAGCCGTCTACTGCAGGACTTTGTTTTCAAAAATGGTTCAAATGACTCTGAGCACTATGGGACTTAACTTCTGAGGTCATCAGTCCCCTAGAACTTAGAACTACTTAAATCTAACTAACCTAAGGACATCACACACATCCACGCCCGTGGCAGGGTTCGAAACTGCGACCGTAGCGGTCGCGCGCTTCCAGACTGTAGCGCCAAGAACCGCTCGGCCACCTGGTCGGCGACTTTGTTTTAAAACTCATTTTTTTTAATATCACATGTATGACGCAGGATGCAACAACATAAAACACGACGCTTGAAAGATATGTATAAAGGTGATATCTAAGTACAAAACTTGGCATCAGTTCCAATGAAGCATCAATATGTCACGTTCACAGCTTGGGTGCAAGACAGAATAAACGACTTCCACACTGACGATAGATAATGTGATATTACGTGAGTATGCTTGTAAAAACGGTCGAAATCATGGTCAAGGTTTAATAAACCTGTATTCTGCAATTGGTTGGCTGTTATTTCTAATGCATTGAAATTCTTCCATGTATATTTGCTGAAGCGCGGCCATGTTCAAAATGTTATAGTCCTAACAACAGGTACAGCCATCGATTTTAACAAACAGTCTTTAAAGCTGGACATAACGCTGGATTATATGAAATCCCACATCAACATAAGCGAGTGCAACGAAGTGCCATACATTAGGAAGAAATTAGTCCAGCAAGTTACATTAGATACGACCTTATAACTCCGTAAGAAGAAAGACTATTTGAATATAGATGCATATAAGGAGCTGCCGCCCCCCGTCCACCCCATGAACCATAGACCTTGCCGTTGGTGGAGAGGCTTGCGTGCCTCAACGATACAGATAGCCGTACCGTAGGTGCAACCACAACGGAGGGGTATCTGTTGAGAGGCCAGACAAATGTGTGGTTCCTGAAGAGGGGCAGCAGCCTTTTCAGTAGTTGCAGGGGCAACAATCTGGATGATTGACTGATCCGACCTTGTAACAGTAACCAAAACGGTCTTGCTGTGCTGGTACTGCGAACGGCTGAAAGCAAGGGGAAACTACAGCCGTAATTTTCCCCGATGGCATGCAGCTTTACTGTACGGCTAAATGATGATGACGTCCTCTTGGGTAAAATATTCCGGAGGTAGAATAGTCCCCCATTCAGATCTCTGGGCGGGGACTACTCAAGATGACGTGTTTATCAGGAGAAAGAAAACTGGCGTTCTATGGATCGGAGCGCGGAATGTCAGATCCCTTAATCGGGCAGGTAGGTTAGAAAATTTAAAAAGGGAAATGGATAGATTAAAGTTAGATATAGTGGGAATAAGCGAAGTTCGGGGGCAGGAGGAACAAGTCTTTTGGTCAGGTGAATACAAGGTTATAAATACAAAATCAAATAGGGATAATGCAGGAGTAGGTTTAATAATGAATAAAAAAATAGGAGTGCGGGTAAGCTACTACAAACAGCATGGTCAACGCATAATTGTGGTCAAGATAGACACGAAGCCCACGCCTACTACAATAGTATAAGTTTAAATGCCAATTAGCTCTGCAGATGACGAAGAAATTGAAGAAATGTGTGATGAAATAAAAGAAATTCTTCGGATAGTGAAGGGAGAAGAAAATTTAATAGTCATGCGTGACTGGAATTCGATAGTAGGAAAAGGAAGACAAGGAAACGTAGTAGGTGAACATGGATTGGATGTAAGAAATGAAAGAGGAAGCCACCTGGTAGAATGTTGCACAGAGCATAACTTAATCATAGCTAACACTTGGTTCAAGAATCATAAAAGAAGGTTGTATACATGGAAGAAGCCTGGAGATACTGACAGGTTTCAGATAGATTATATAATGGTAAGACAGAGATTTAGGAACCAGGTTTTAAATTGTAAGACATTTCCAGGGGCAGATGTGGACTCTAACCACAATCTATTGGTTATGAACTGTATATTAAAACTGAAGAAACTGCAAAAAGGTGGGAATTTAAGGAGATGGGACCTGGATAAACTGACTAAACCAGAGGTTGTACAGAGTTTCGGTGAGCGCATAAGGGAACAATTGACAAGAAGGGGGGAAAGAAATGCAGTAGAAGAAGATTGTGTAGCTTTGAGGGATGAAGTAGTGAAGGCAGCAGAGGATCAAGTAGGTAAAAACACGAGGACTAGTAGAAATCCTTGGGTGACACAAGAAATATTGAATTTATTGATGAAAGGAGAAAATATAAAAATGCAGTAAATGAAGCAGGCATAAAGGAATACAAACGTCTCAAAAATCAGATCGACGGGAAGTGCAAAATGGGTAATCAGGCAGGGCTAGAGGACAAATGTAAGGATGTAGACGCTTGCCTCACTATGGGTAACATAGTTACTGCCTACAGGAAAATTAAAGAGAACCACTTGTATGAATATCAAGAGCTCTGATGGAAACCCAGTTCTGAGCAAAGAATGGAAAGCAGAAAGGTGAAAGGAGTATATAGAGGGTCTATATAGGGGCGATGTTCTTGAGGACAATATTATGGAAATGGAAGAGGATGTAGATGAAGATGAATTGGGAGATATGATACTGCGTGAAGAGAGTGACAGAGCACTGAAAGACCTAAGTCGAAACAAGGCCCCGGGAATAGACAACATTCCATTAGAACTACTGACAGCCTTGGGAGGGCCAGTCCTGTCAAAACTCTACCATCTGATGAGCAAGATGTATTGAGACAGGCGAAATTCCCTCTGACTTCAAGAAGAATATAATAATTCCAATCCCAAAGAAAGCAGGTGTTGACAGATGTGAAAATTACCGAACTATCAGTTTAACAACTCACAGCTGCAAAATACTAACGCGAATGGAAAAACTGGTAGAAGCCGACCTCGGGGAAGATCAGTTTGGATTCCGTAGAAATGCTGGAAGACGTGAGGCAATACTGGCCCTACGACTTACCTTAGAAGCTAGATCAAGAAAAGGCAAACTTACGTTTCTAGCATTTGTAAACTTAGAGAGCTTTTGACAATGTTGACTGGAATACTCTCTTTCAAATTCTGAAGGTGGCAGGGGTAAAATACAGGGAGCGAAAGGCTATTTACGATTTGTACAGAAACCCGTGGTCTACTCCCCATAACGTGGTGGAAAACAAGTACTCTACGGTTCACTGGCCAAGAGTGTGGAAAACGATACACCACAACTTTCTGTCATCCATGGTGCGTTCGAAGTGGTATCAGATCGCCAACAAAAAATAAACACTATTGGAGTGTCAGACTCCCCTTATTGCCCAGATTGTCACCTTTTGGATACCGATGAACATCGTTTTACTTGCGCATCATCGTCCGGAGTTTGGCGACTAACACAGAAGATATTGGCTTGTTACCTCCGGGTCACACCTGATATGATTGACCCTCAGAACCTACTCTGTCCCGATGAAACTTACTTTCCGGCTGCAAAACATCATGCGCTTACATGGTTCAAAGGACTTACCGTCGCCTACATCTTTAGCGACGGAGAGAAAGAGCAGCTTGATTACTGGTGGTTCCTACAAAATGCTCACAATGCCCTCGAACGCACACCGAAATACCGTACGCTCTTCGCAAATTATTTACGCAGCGTTTTCGTTAACCCCCCACTCAGTTGGGGAGTGCCAAGCTGCGGTTAATGTTCTGTGGCGCATCACACTAACGGCTCAACGTTCTGCCTTGTCAGCCATGAGCAAAGGAAGAGACAAGCTGCTGCAAGGATACTGTTTTCCTTGAGGCACTAGCGAAGCAGAATGCCTCCGTTGCAGATGCCCTTCAAAGGCGCTATTGGAGATATCAGATAACGATGGCGAGGATCCAAGTGGAATTAGTTACATTATCGAAGAACCTTTTAGTTGGAATTACATCATTGATTTATATTTTTATTTTTTGATTACTCTTTTATGCCACCTTTGTTGTTGTAACAATTACTTGTAACACTTAGTTACTAGAATTCTAATTTGTACACGTTCCCTAAATGTAATCATGTAAAAAAAAAAGTGGAAAAGCATAGCCCTAACCTTGATTTCCCATATTTCTCCTGGTATATAGGCAGCTCTCTGGGGTGGGTTTACTCAGGAGCCAACGCCTGAAGTGGATCAGATTTTTTGTTATAGTATGAAAAGTGGCGGTGGCACTTAGGTTTTTTAATTTTTTTATTTTTTATTTATTTTTTATTTTTTTATTTTTTATTTTATTTTTATTTTTTAAGTTACGTTTTTCTAAGGGGCTTTTTAAGGAAAAAAAAATAAAATAAAAAAATTAAAAAAGGGGGTAGCGTCTTTGATTCATAATCAAAACGACTTCGGTCCCGGGTTCGATCCCCGCCACTGCCTAAATTTTGATAAATAATCAGCATTGGCGGCCGAAGACTTCCGGCATAAGAAGTCAGCCTCATTCTGCCAACGGTCTTGTCAAAGAGGGCGGAGGAGCGGATAGAGGTTCAGGGCACTCTCTTGTCCTAGGAGAGGGAAATTGCCCCTAAAGGCGGAAGAATCAGCAATGATCAACGACATGAGGATGCAGAAGGCAATGGAAACCACTGCATTAAAGACACATAACGTGTATCCATAGGACATGCGGCCTGTAACTGAAAAAGTGTCATGATGATATTTCCATTGGCAAAAGATTCCGGAATAGTCCCTCATTCGAACTCCGAGAGGGGACTGCCTAGGTGATGGTGACTACGAAAAGAAGATTAAATAATCAATGAAACGATAACGTTCTAAGAGACAGGGCGTGGAACGTGAGAAGCTTGAATGTGGTGGGGAAACTATAAAATCTGAAAAGGGAAATGCAAAGGCTCAATCTAGATATAGTAGGGGTCAGTGAAGTGAAGTGGAAGGAAGACAAGGATTTCCGGTCAGATGAGTATCGGGTAATATCAACAGCAGCAGAAAATGGTATAACAGGTGTAGGATTCGTTATGAATAGGAAGGTAGGGCAGAGGGTGTGTTACTGTGAACAGTTCAGTGACCGGGTTGTTCTAATCAGAATCGACAGCAGAAGAACACCGACAACGATAGTTCAGGTATACATGCCGACGTCGCAAGCTGAAGATGAACAGATAGAGAAAGTGTATGAGGATATTGAAAGGGTAATGCAGTATGTAAAGGGGGACGAAAATCTAATAGTCATGGGCGACTGGAATGCAGTTGTAGGGGAAGGAGTAGAAGAAAAGGTTACAGGAGAATATGGGCTTGGGACAAGGGATGAAAGAGGAGAAAGACTAACTGAGTTCTGTAAAAAGTGTCAGCTAGTAATAGTGAATACCCTGTTCAAGAATCACAAGAGGAGGAGATATACTTGGAAAAGGCCGGGAGATACGGGAAGATTTCAATTAGATTACATCATGGTCAGACAGAGATTCCGAAATCAGATACTGGATTGTAACGCGTACCCAGGAGCAGATGTAGACTCAGATCACAATATAGTAGTGATGAAGAGTAGGCTGAAGTTCAAGACTGTGGTGTCACCGCCAGACACCACACTTGCTGGGTGGTAGCTTTTAAATCGGCCGCGGTCCGCTAGTATACGTCGGACCCGCGTGTCGCCACTGTCTGTAATTGCAGACCGAGCGCCGCCACACGGCAGGTCTAGAGACAGATCCTAGCACTCGTCCCAGTTGTACAGCCTACTTAGCCAGAGATGGATCACTGACAACTATGCTCTCATTTGCCGAGACGATAGTTAGCATAGCCTTCAGCTACATTTGCTACGACCTAGCAAGGCGCCGTATTTAATTGATATTGAGATTCTATTAATGTATCATCAAGAGCGATGTTCTACAAATGTGGATTAAAGTTAAGTATTCCAGAAGCTACGTACTTTTCTTTATAGCATTCATTACGTATCCTATTTCAGACTTCACGCCAGCCTGCGTGAGTTTAAGCGCGTGCCTTTCGGCTTCCTCTCATTGTATCTAGGCTGTCTTGTCTGGACACAACAAAGACATTAGTCAGGAAGAATCAATACGCAAAGAAGTGGGATGCGGAAGTACTAAGGAATGACGAGATACGTTTGAAGTTCTCTAGCGCTATAGATACAGCAATAAGGAATAGCGCAGTAGGCAGTACAGTTGAAGAGGAATGGACATCTCTAAAAAGGGCCATCACAGAAGTTGGGAAGGAAAACATAGGTACAAAGAAGGTAGCTGCGAAGAAACCATGGGTAACAGAAGAAATACACTCCTGGAAATTGAAATAAGAACACCGTGAATTCATTGTCCCAGGAAGGGGAAACTTTATTGACACATTCCTGGGGTCAGATACATCACATGATCACACTGACAGAACCACAGGCACATAGACACAGGCAACAGAGCATGCACAATGTCGGCACTAGTACAGTGTATATCCACCTTTCGCAGCAATGCAGGCTGCTATTCTCCCATGGAGACGATCGTAGAGATGCTGGATGTAGTCCTGTGGAACGGCTTGCCATGCAATTTCCAGCTGGCTCCTCAGTTGGACCAGCGTTCGTGCTGGACGTGCAGACCGCGTGAGACGACGCTTCATCCAGTCCCAAACATGCTCAATGGGGGACAGATCCGGAGATCTTGCTGGCTAGGGTAGTTGACTTACACCTTCTAGAGCACGTTGGGTGGCACGGGATACATGCGGACGTGCATTGTCCTGTTGCAACAGCAAGTTCCCTTGCCGGTCTAGGAATGGTAGAACGATGGGTTCGATGACGGTTTGGATGTACCGTGCACTATTCAGTGTCCCCTCGACGATCACCAGTGGTGTACGGCCAGTGTAGGAGATCGCTCCCCACACCATGATGCCGGGTGTTGGCCCTGTGTGCCTCGGTCGTATGCAGTCCTGATTGTGGCGCTCACCTGCACGGCGCCAAATACGCATACGACCATCATTGGCACCAAGGCAGAAGCGACTCTCATCGCTGAAGACGACACGTCTCCATTCGTCCCTCCATTCACGCCTGTCGCGACACCACTGGAGGCGGGCTGCACGATGTTGGGGCGTGAGCGGATGACGGCCTAACGGTGTGCGGGACCGTAGCCCAGCTTCATGGAGACGGTTGCGAATGGTCCTCGCCGATACCCCAGGAGCAACAGTGTCCCTAATTTGCTGGGAAGTGGCGGTGCGGTCCCCTACGGCACTGCGTAGGATCCCACGGTCTTGGCGTGCATCCGTGCGTCGCTGCGGTCCGGTCCCAGGTCGACGGGCACGTGCACCTTCCGCCGACCACTGGCGACAACATCGATGTACTGTGGAGACCTCACGCCCCACGTGTTGAGCAATTCGGCGGTACGCCCACCCGGCCTCCCGCATGCCCACTATACGCCCTCGCTCAAAGTCCGTCAACTGCACATACGGTTCACGTCCACGCTGTCGCGGCATGCTACCAGTGTTAAAGACTGCGATGGAGCTCCGTATGCCACGGCAAACTGGCTGACACTGACGGCGGCGGTGCACAAATGCTGCGCAGCTAGCGCCATTCGAAGGCCAACACCGCGGTTCCTGGTGTGTCCGCTGTGCCGTGCGTGTGATCATTGCTTGTACAGCCCTCTCGCAGTGTCCGGAGCAAGTATGGTGGGTCTGACACACTGGTGTCAATGTGTTCTTTTTTCCATTTCCAGGAGTGTACTTCAGTTGATTGATGAAAGGAGGAAGTACAAACATGTTCCGGGAAAATCAGGAATACAGAAATACAAGTCGCTGAGGAATGAAATAAATAGGAAGTGCAGGGAAGCTAAGACGAAATGGCTGCAGGAAAAAGAGATATGATTGTCGGAAGGACAGACTCAGCATACAGGGAAGTCAAAACAACCTTTGGTGACATTAAAAGCAACGGTGGTAACATTAGGAGCGCAACGGGAATTCCACTGTTAAATGCAGAGGAGAGAGCAGATAGATGGAAAGATACATTGAAAGCCTCTATGACGGTGAAGATTTGTCTGATGTGATAGAAGAAGAAACAGGAGTCGATTTAGAAGAGATAGGGGATCCAGTATTAGAATCGGGATTTAAAAGAGCTTTGGAGGACTTACGGTCAAATAAGGCAGAAGGGATAGATAACATTCCATTAGAATTTCTAAAATCATTGGGGGAAGTGGCAACAAAACGACTATTCACATTGGTGTGTAGAATATATGAGTCTGGCGATATACCATCTGACTTTCGGAAAAGCATCATCCACACAATTCCAAAGACAGCAAGAGCTGACAAGTGCGAGAATTATCGCACAATCAGCTTAACAGCTCATGCATTGAAGCTGCTTACAAGAATAATATACAGAAGAATGGAAAAGAAAATTGAGAATGCGCTAGGTGACGATCAGTTTGGCTTTAGGAAAAGTAAAGGGACGAGAGAGGCAATTCTGACGTTACGGCTAATAATGGAAGCAAGGCTAAAGAAAAATCAAGACACTTTCATAGGATTTGTCGACCAGGAAAAAGCGTTCGACAATATAAAATGGTGCAAGCTGTTCGAGATTCTGAAAAAAGTAGGGGTAAGCTATAGGGAGAGACGGGTCATATACAATGTGTACAACAACCAAGAGGTAATAATAAGAATGGACGATCAAGAACGAAGTGCTCGTATTAAGAAGAATGTAAGACAAAGCTGTAGCCTTTCGCACCTACTCTTCAATCTGTACATCGAGGAAGCAATGATGGAAATAAAAGAAAGGTTCAGGAGTGGAATTAAAATACAAGGTGAAAGGATATCAATGATACGATTCGCTGACGACATTGCTATCTTGAGTGAAAGTGAAGAAGAATTAAATGATCTGCTGAACGGAATGAACAGTCTAATGAGTACACAGTATGGTTTGAGAGTAAATCGGAGAAAGACGAAGGTAATGAGAAGTAGTAGAAATGAGAACAGCGAGAAACTTAACATCAGGATTGATGGTCACGAAGTCAATGAAGTTAAGGAATTCTGCTACCTAGGCAGTAAAATAACCAATGACGGACGGAGCAAGGAGGACATCAAAAGCAGACTCGCTGTGGCAAAAAAGGGATTTCTGGCCAAGAGAAGTCTACTAATATCAAATACCGGCCTTAATTTGAGGAAGAAATTTCTGAGGATGTACGTCTGGAGTGCAGCATTGTATGGTAGTGAAACATGGACTGTGGGAAAACCGGAACAGAAGAGAATCGAAGCATTTGAGATGTGGTGCTATAGACGAATGTTGAAAATTAGGTGGACTGATAAGATAAGGAATGAAGAGGTTCTACGCAGAATCGGAGAGGAAAAGAATATGTGGAAAACACTGATAAGGAGAAGGGACAGGATGATAGGACATCTGCTAAGACATGAGGGAATGACTTCCATGGTACTAGAGGGAGCTGTAGAGGGCAAAAACTGTAGAGGAAGACAGAGATTGGAATACGTCAAGCAAATAATTGAGGAAGTAGGTTGCAAGTGATACACTGAGATGAAGAGGTTAGCACAGGAAAGGAATTCGTGGCGGGCCGCATCAAACCAGTCAGTAGACTGATGACCAAAGAAAAAAACAGAAACCAGATGGCAGTTATAAGAGTCGAGGGACATGAAAGGGAAGCAGTGGTTGGGAAGTGAATGAGACAGGGTTGTAGCCTCTCCCAGATGTTATTCAATCTCTATATTGAGCAAGCAGTGAAGGCAACAAAAGAAAAATTCAGAGTAGGTATTAAATTCCATGGAGAAGAAACAAAAACTTTGACGTTCGCCGATGACATTGTAATTCTGTCAGAGACAGCAAAGGAGTTGGAAGAAAAGTTGAACGGAACGGACAGTGTCTTGAAAGGAGGATGTAAGATGAACATCAACAACAGCAAAACAAGGATAATGGAATGTAGTCGAGTTAACTCGGGTGATGCTGAGGGAATTAGATTAGGAAATGAGACACTTAAAGTAGTAAAGCAATTTTGCTATTTGGGGAGCAAAATAACTGATGATGGTCGAAGTAGAGAGGATATAAAATGTAGACTGGCAATGGCAAGGAAAGCATTTCTGAAGAAGAGAAATTTGTTAACATCGAGTATAGATTTAAGTGTCAGGAAGTCGTTTCTGAGAATATTCGTATGGAGCGTAGCCACTTAGGGAAGTGCAACGTGGACGATAAATAGTTTGTACAAGAAGAGAATAGAAGCTTACGAAATGTGGAGCTACTGAAGAGTGCTGAAGATTAAATCTGTAGATCACATAACTAATGAGGAGGTATTGAATCGAAGTGGGGAGTAGAGGTGTTCTGGCACAACTTGACTAGAAGAAGGGATCGGTTGGTAGGACATGTTCTGAGGCATCAAGGGATGACCAATTTAGTATTGGAGGGCAGCGTGGAGGGTAAAAATCGTAGAGGGAGACCAAGAGATGAATACAATAAGTAGATTCAGATGGATGTAGGCTGCAGTAGGTACTGGGAGATGAAGCAGCTTGCACAGGATAGAGTAGCATGGAGAGCTGCATCAAACCAGTCTCAGGACTGAAGACCACAACAACAAGGAACTGATTTTAATTATGAGATCGATTTCATTTGAAATTATATAAATGAACTGCTTTATAATCGTAAATCTGAATTTACGGCTGGACATCAAAAGAAACTGTCAAACTTTAAAACTAGGACCCGTGTTAGTAACAACATTACGATTGCAGATACTGGCACTAGGAATAATCGTCGACAGGGTACTGAATGAGACTGAAATTATTTCCACTCAAGAGGAAGATGTAATGTAAAGGCTTCAAGTATGATTTTGCTCGAAAGCTTATGATTTGTCTGCTACTAACAGTTTTGTAATCGATCTCAGAATAGGTACACACGCCCTCGAATTTGCTAAGGTCAAACAGGCCAAGGTTGCACACAAGTGTAATAGTATTATAGAAAAAGAAATTACGTTAAGAGCTAATTTTTGTACAAAAGAACTAAAAGTGATAAGTAGTATTAATCGCAAATTGAAAGAAAATTATGCTTTAATAACAAAAACCTGACAAAGGTAACTCTACTGTTATTGTCTACATGGAAGAGTATGTAGACAAAACTGTGAAGTTTTTTGAGGAAAACGACACCGTCGAGGTCAACAGCGATCCTACCGTTAGCCTGCAAAAGAAATACGGTAATGTTAAGCTAAAACTAATAGCTTGTTTGAGAGGTTTCAAAGGAAATGGGTAGTTAACATGAATACAAAGCCACCAGTTGTTGGGCGTCTAAGTTTCATAAATAAAACCACCCGATCCGTCCTTTAGTCAACGTACCTACTGTACCTGCTGATTTGACGCTCAACACTATCGAGAAGAATTTATTACAGCATAAAAAAATTAACTCGCGCACAAATGACCGAGCTTATTGATTTGTTACAGCTCCTTTTTAAATACAATTAGTTCACATTCAGTGGCAAATTTTACGTACAATGATATGACCTAGCAGAGAATTCTCTGCAAAGTACTTTCCTTAGTCTCACTCGGAATTACGCTTTTATGCTCATTATGACGACGAATAGCTATTGGGTTTGACGGCAACGACCAAGAATTAGAACAGTTGTTCAGCAGGTTCAGTAACTTTCACGAGGAAATATGCTACGCACAAGAAATTCAGAATGAAATAGCGAAGCTAAACTTCCTCGATCTTAAAATGTCTATGGTAGATGATAGCATCAGCTTTAATGTTTTCCGTAAGCCATCTTATTCGGGTAATATTATCCCAGATGATTCTTCTCATCCACGAGCACACAAATTAGCGTTTATCATTCCGCTGTTAATTGTGCCTTAACAGCGTCGCTGTCTCCTAGTAACCTACAAAATGAAATTAATGTAATAAAATCCATAGCTACAAACAATGGATAAAAGCGAGATTTAAGAGAGCGTATCCTCAGTAACAAAACTACCAAAAATTTTTCAACTCTACAACGTAATAAATCCACTTACAGTAAAAATGACAATAATAAATTCATTTCCGTCCCCTTTTTAGCAATGTGTCATGTATGATTAAATGCCTTTTGGTGAATAAATATAGATACAGGTTGGCTTCTTCTACTAATAATAACCTAAAGAAACCTCTTGTATATACAATCTAAGACGCTGAGGAAACGTTCTCAACTTCTGCCATTTATTAACTGAAAAGAACACAATGTGCAAAGAGAAATTACAAATTACAAATGAATAGTTATTCCAGAGCCACTTTTATAATTAAGGTTTTCTCATTTGGCAGTATTGAGCGTGGTATCTCTCACAATGTTTTTTACACAAATAACAATCACAGTCTTCGTTCGGTTGGTGAAATCTCTTGTTTTTGTAGAGTTTATGATGAAATCCATGCGTGGCGTAACCCGTTTCTACGTGTCGTAGCTTCTGACATTTACAAAATGGTATACAAAAACTGTCCCAGTTCCTATGTTGGACAAACTGGTAGAGAAATCAAAGTGAGATATAAAGAACATCTATTGGGAAAGGAATGTAGTAGTGTACACAGTTCCACCTTCAGAGAACATTTATTTATATTAGAGTCGACACAGTTGAATAAATAATAGTGAATAAAAGACATTTTGTGGCAGTAACTATATTTGCACTTACAGGTAAAATACATCGAACGCAACAACCAAGGAACATTACATTACATAAAACTCAGACCGTAAAATAGCACCAGAGAGGTCTGTTATATTCTACATGACGCACTTTGCCGCCGTCTCACACGAAATATTGTTCATACAATTCCAACAATTTCTTGCTTGTCATAATTCGAACGATTTAGAGGATACGGTAATCCTACTCAAAGAAATAAAAGCACAAAGAAGTAAAAGGGCGTAGACTAGATTTATGGGAAGAGCTTGAAATTTTCAAACACTTAAGGAACAACGATGGTTACATTTCAGATGATCAGCTTTGGCTTGCAAGAAGACATTTCCTGAAAACATTTAAACTTCTACTTCTGGACAAGTACCCAAGCTGACCGCTCGGTGCTGGTTTGTGCGTGCTGTTTATTTCCATCAAAAGTCTATGTTTAGTGAAATGGTTGAAATAGCTCTAAGCACTATGGGACCTAACATCTGAGGTAATCAGTCCCCTAGACTTAGAACTACTTAAACCTAACTAACCTAATGACATCACACACATCCATGCCACCGTAGCGGCCGCGTGGTCCCGGACTGAAGCGCCTAGAACCGCTCAACCACAGCGGCCGGCCCTATGTTTCGTAAGAATACGTTTCTTGTTATTTTAAGAAGTGCTTTGCCATCCACAGATCGTTGCTGTTCCACATTTTAGTAATGCACCATTTTACACCTATTCCCCGTTTTATTCGTAGTGTATTTTTATTCCACCTACAACATCGTTATTTCTACAGAGCGCTGCATTACTTTTGCCCAGAGGGAAGGCTGAAATACAGAGATATCGAGATATTTCAGTGCATCGTACTCGTCTTACTGTACTGAACAATAGTATGTAAACATTACTCGAAGTTTTTGTCTGTTATTCACAAACTTAAGGTCATGTCAACTGTATCATGGTCTCCTGTAACTGCAACCCTGAACAGTAAATGAGCACAAGGTGGACATGAAAATGGGATATGTCCACCCTGCCCCCTGACGGTTTGAACTGCTCTAGGGAGACTTTCAGTGATGTGTCTGAACGTCTGTGGAGAAACTGCAGCACATTATTCCTCAAGAGCCAAAACCACGGCAGGTAAAGACGCTGGTCAGTGGGGTCTGGAGCGAAGTCTGTGTTCTGACTCAGCCAAAAGGTTTCCACTGGGTTAAGGTCGGATCTCTGCGCGGACCGGTCCATTTCAGAAATGTTATTGTCCGCAAACCATTACGTTTATGACAGCACGCTTTGTCAGGCAGATAGATTCACTGTCCCCCAACTGCTCCTCTACTGTAGGCAGTACAAAATGCTGTAAAATGTATTCATACCCTTCCGCATTTAGCATTTTCTTAAGCGCTATAATGGGACCACATCCTGACCACGAAAAACACTGTCATTCAGTATAACCACTTCCCACATACTTCATTGTTAGCTCGATGTCAAGTATCATTCTCCAACATTCACCAAATCCGTGTCCTTCCTTCGGATTGCCACATGATGCATCGTGATTCATCACTCAAAATCACACGTTTCCAATCATCCACTGTCCAGTGGTGCGGGTCTTGACAGCACTTCAAGCATCACTTAGCACTGACCGCAGAAATGTGTGGCTTACGGGGAGCTACTCAACCATTGTACTTCATTCTTTCTCACTCGCTACGAGCGGTCCTTGTGCTCGGTCGACTCCTGGTAACACTTAGGAACCAACGACTGATTTCTTTCGCTGATTTCATACGCTTTTCCTGGAGCTGTCCTCCCTACAGCTGGACGCTCTCTGTACGACAGTACATGAGGTCTACCCGGTCTTGTTTTAGCTGTGGTTGTTCCTTTCCTTTTCCCACAGTCAGATCACCAGCTGTCCACTTGAGCAGTTTTACAATGGATGAACCGTCCCTGACGGATTTCTTAATCAGATGACATTCAGTGACTAGTCCACATTCGAAGTCACTGAAGACTGCTGGCCGACCTATTCTGACAACACAATAGTCCTCGTCTCCTATTATACTGACGGGTCTGACTCTCGCGACATGGAGTGCTCAGTTCTGCACTACATATTGGGGTCTGTATACTTTTTATGGGATATTGTATATCCACAACAGTTACGTATCTGCCAATCTGCTGACAAGAGATCGCCTTTTGTGAAACAAAATAAACAATATCCAGAATGAGAGTTTCATACTGCAGCGGAGTGTGCGCTGATATTAAACTTCCTGTCAGATTAAAACTGTGTGCCGGACCGAGATTCGAAATCGCGACCTTTGCCTTTCGCAGGCAAGTGATCTGCCAACTGAGCTACCCAAGCACGACTCACGCCCCGTCCTCACAGCTTTACTTCTGTCAGTACCTCGTCTCCTACCTGCCAAACTTCTCATTCTGGAAACATTCCCCAGGCTGTGGCTAAGTCATGTCTCCACAGTATCCTTTCTTTCAGGAGTGCTAGCTCTGCAAGGTTCGCAGGAGAGCTTCTATGAAGTTTGGCAGGTAGGAGACGAGGTACTGGCAGAAGTAATGCTGTGAGGGCGTGTCGTGCTTGGCTAGCTCAGCCGGTAGAGCACTTTCCCGCGAAAGTCAAAGGTCCCGAGTTCGAGTGTCGGTCCCGTACACAGTTTTAATCTGCCAGGAAGTTTCAATAAACAATATGTATACCTCAGTATATTGCTGAACAAGGTCTCTATAGGTCATCGATGCAGAGAGACCCACACTACCTTAAACCGGCTCTATCCACACTAAAACCTGAAAGTGCACTCCAGGACACCACGTACAGACGTTTTTGGTTACGAAAAAGGTTTTTTTTTAATTGTACTCTTCCTATTTCAGTCTGGCAATTTCTCTAAAAGCGTTCGAGAACAGTTGGCAGTTGTTCTATGCAAATCGACAGTTGACAGCTGTTGCATCCAAACTCCCAAATAGCGTTAAGAAGATTGCGAACAGTGAGAACAATTTTTTTTTTTTTTTTTTTTTGTAATGTGGTAGTAAATGGTAACTGGGATGCTGCCACACCGCACTAGACTTCGAGCGAATATTCTTAGATAGTTTTAAATTTATTTGCAGTGCATTATGCAGTGAGCCCTCAAAACACTAAGTTCGGCAGTCCTTTGATACTATACGAATAATGTACACAGCAAGTTGCCAATGAGTTTCTCGGCCCTACTTCGACATCCATGTCAACAGTACATCCCATCCATCGTCCTCAGTTAGGTGCGAGGTAACGGCAAACCACATTAGCTAGTGCTTTCCCTCGATCGCAACTTCGGAATCCAAGTGCATTAATTCACTAAACTAGATGGCTACCTATTCCCCCGATGTACTGTCGATAGTTTTCATGTGGAGACCAATCTGACATACCAGAACAAAATATAAGTGAAACATAAAAGAATTTTCTTTTTTAGAGGAGTAACTGTTTGGCAACGAACTACTGAATCTTTCTTTTCGTTAGTTTTACTTTTACTTTTCCATGGAGTCAGTAGGTAATTGAATACGTTTTTCACAATTGCCTTTGTTCCATCTGCGAATGGCATGTAAATTTTTTCGCCGAAACAACTCCATTTCTTTCCTTTTTTTTAAACGTATAAACTATTGAACGATTTCTGTTTCGTTGCCTTAATTTGGTTCTTCTGATGTAGAATAATTGTTTATGATCCCAATTGTGCATTATATGTATCTTTTGCTCTTTCTTAGGCAGTCTTGGTTAGAAAATGATTAGTCGATTATCAAGTTCCTTTGCTTATTCATTTGTGTAGCTTATGTCCACTATGACATAGGTTGCGATATTTTTCTTCGACTTGAGTATTTGTCTCATGATAAGAAGGTTTATCTGTGAGAAATAAATGCTAAGATTAAGCACAGTCCGTGGCGACAGTCGAAGGGCACCAGCTCACGGTCAAAATGGTTTCCACTACCTCCGCTTCCCGTTTAGCACAACTAATACATTTCGCATTAGCACCAGCCTTAATACTTGTAAGTTACCTACGTACTGCTTATCGTAATTTATTTCTGCTGTCCGTTGATAGCCAGCCGGGGTGGCCGAGCGGTTCTAGGCGCTACAGTTTGGAACCGCACGACCGCTACGGTCGCAGGTTCGAATCCTGCCTCGGGCATGGATGTGTGTGGTGTCCTTAGGTTAGTTAGGTTTAAGTAGTTCTATGTTCTAGGGGACTGATGGCCTCAGAAGTTAAGTCCCATAGTGCTCAGAACCATTTGAACCATTTGTCCGTTGATGTCGTCAGACGAAATTATTGTTTCTCCATACCTAGTGCTATTCAGGGAATGTTTAATCTTTCGGCTCTGATGACATAAGGTACATTACTGCGATTAATGGAGACAACGGTGAAGACCTGTGTACTCCTGCAGGTAGAAAGTCAACATTTTCTTATTACATGAATAGTTTTTGAGTGATTGTCTCAAACTGCTTTATCGCACTAGCTCAGTAGTCCAAATTTTTTTGTTATTACAGTATCCTCCTGGGATAACTTCCACCGAGATTGCTCTGGTAATCCGATAATACCAAAATCGTTTCATTAGCTGATACCGTGGAGTTGCATAATTCATCAAAGTACTTATTATTTTATAAAACTGAATATACAATATTACGTGGCAGAAGAGTCTTCGATAATCCTATTCATGATACATTAGCGTGTAGGTGCCACGCAAGAATTTGGAGATGCACGTAATCGGTGTCAAACCTCGGTAGGGCTCTGCTCACAGTAGTACCCAGCGTTCTAATTCTCAGACTCCAGTATCGACATGACTAGTTCAGACGAATATCACACTCAAGGTTTCAACTCATAACGCTTTTCCGGAACGCAAATTGGTGATCAGTCCATCAGTATTATTATGCTATAAAGTGATTCGTCAGATATCTTATGAGTATCAGCTGTTTGGAATAGATAATAATTTATAAGAGTTTTTCTTATATCTATCAATAAGTTTTCTATCAATTTTATTTCCAGCTATCAAAAATGTGACTTCGCGATGCTGCGATGCCGTTTTTCATGAGCTGTAATGTATTCTTCTCACTATATATCCCATCTACCATTTTCTTTACAAAGCTGGTTATTTAATATTTGTATTCCATACAGTATCCTACTTCAAAGTCTTCCATGTATTCGACTGTCTCTATTATTCTTCTCTAATTTTGCCATTAACATCTATCTGTTGCAATATATGATCCAAACTTTTACTGCACTCTTGCATCAGATAGACAGATTGATAAATATATTTCCGTAGATTCACAGTGAGAAGTTCCACAAAAAAAGTCATAACATCAAAGACACGAGATGTATAAGAGAACGGATCACCTTATTTTTATCTGTAAATACTAAGTGCGATGGTCCTCAAATATGTTGAAGATATAATGTACCGCATCTGAAACATATTTTCACTTGAAAATCATAAATGAGCTTGCCACAAATATTTAAATGCATATGTACTGAAGTGCGTAAGACAGTTCTTATCCTGTCATCAAACAGAAAACAGTTTACAACACTTACCTACCGCAGAAGAGCAGAAATAAAATTTGAGATGTTGTGTGATATTATGAAAAACATAGGCACCAACTGGCTCTGGTGAGAAATCCGTCAATATAGTGGAAGTGGTTAACCAACAATATATCCTTTAGAGTTCTTGTACTTTATTAGCACTTTTTATGGCTGCTAGCAAGATGCTGAGAACGTATGTTCCTCAGTAATTAACACAATTCCGGACCAATACAAGTGATTTTAAATCTTTGTGTAGATTATTTTTATTTCTAGTATTCATTTCATTAACTTCTCTATGATTTAACTTCAGTTCATGAGTTACCTGTGCAGATTTTCCAAAAAATGTATGGCACTAGATGTCTCCGTTTTTCTGCAGTCTCCATCTTGAACATGCTGTCTTATACGGCTTTCCTCTCCCTTCACGCTTTCTTCGGTAATTATACTTGTGATGAAATGTTCTTAGCTGTTCCAAACTGTAGGAAGAAAAAGTGAAAAGTGGTTAAAGTCTAAAGAGAATCAGAAAGGTGAGACATTAGAAGGTTTGAAGTAACCACCCGAGCATTCCACTGAAGTGATATTCGCAAATCACGGAAAACCTTAATCTGGCTCACCAATCCAGGATTTGAGTATCACTCTACCTGAATCTGAGGCCAGCGTCTTACCTGTTGCTTGGTAACTGTATACATGTATTTTCCTTTCATGTGGGAGGACCACAACTCTGATTTACTAAGTATCACATTTTTTCACCTAGAACTCTTTAGAACGACTGTAGAGTTCATTCCACTCGTGATGTAGGTGAATCACGGACAACCTAAATCTGGTTAAATAGTTCAGGATTTGAACAGAACTCTTCCTGAATCAGATTCCAGTGTCTTCAATACTGCTTGGTAACTGTATACAGATATTATCCCTTCAGGCATCAGGAACGCAAACTCTGGTTCGGTAAGTATCACATTTTTCTAACTAGATCACTTAAGAACGATTGAACTGTGCACTACCTACTCTATTGTTTCAGTAAGTGGCTGTATCTCTGACATAAACGAGTTGGTACTTTTACGATAAGGTTATCTGCACACTTACAGCCTTGAAGACTTCCGTCCTCTTTTTTTTTAGTTCTGTGTCGCATCTCACTCCTTATGTCCTTCAAGAACAAGCAGTTTTACTTCGGTTCTGGTGGTTGTTTTTTTTCTCTGTGGCCTGTCAGCCGTCATCTAAATACTTTGCTCACATATTTTCCTTTCAGTCCGTCTCTTCCTAGTGTCACAGTGTTCTTGTTTTCCTCATGTGTTATGGCGGCACCTGAACTTAGTGTAACAATCAGTCACCAATCATTGTGAAGTACTCACTGGTTTTCTTGTATTTGTATACGACCTATCAAACGCCACAGCTACAAACACAAACACAGTGAATATAATTACTAGACATACATCGATCAAGTCTTAATCACACTTTATCCATACTAAACAGAACTTTAATAAACCTTTTTGCAGTAACAAGTGGAAATTATGAAAGTACTGTATTTTCCGTTAATAACCGATACAATAGAAATACCACAGATAAAATAATCCCTAGGATAAAGAAATAAATCATAAAAAATCACAATCCGCGAACATACAATACGCAACGAGAGGACCAGCCAACAAGAAAAAAGAAACACAAGACTTATCAAAGCACAACAATAACACGATGACGAAAATTATCGAATTACAAGAAAAAAGCAGCTCAGAACAGCAACACACTTCAGAAACAGGGAATTACAATTGCAAATAGAATATAAAATTCTTTTCAGAGAAGGCGGAAACTATACGCCAGCTCCTCTGATGAATTCAGTTAGCGTGGGAACCATCTGCTTTACTACAATGAACACAACAATGCGTGAGCAGGCAAGATACTAATAAATAGATACTGGTAACAACATAGAGATTTGTGAATCGATAGCACAGTACCCAATTTTGTTTCTTAGTAGGACATAATCATTTTACGACAAACGAAAACGCTGATGCCAGAAAAGCAATAAATTATACCAAAGTATTAAACCGAGAACACCATTACTTTGAGGAAGCCTTGCTCATGTGAACTCTCTCTCTCTCTCTCTCTCTCTCTCTCTCTCTCACCCACACTCTATCTCTCTGAGCTGTTTCTCTCTCATTCCCACATTCAAATGCATACACACATGCGTTATCGCTCAAAACATACTATAGTGTTCGTTCCATACCTATTATCTTACAGTACAGATAGTTTACACACAGAACATATCACAGCAGCGACGAAACATGTTTGAGACAAAAGAACAATATTCACCCTTTTTCCCAAAATATACTGTCCAGCTCTTTAAGAAAATCTCTTCAACTTCATTCCACCATGCGGCCAGTTTCATTACTAGAGACTGAAAAGATATCCGGCAACTACGCAGTATTTGGCCGGTGAGGTATTGGACTGGGTATCAGATAATCAGTATCCAGAAAATACCAATTTCGAGAAAATAATGAAAATGTAGTAAAGTAGACTTTATTTTACTCACGTACAAGGCACTATAAACACAAATAAAACAGCAATATGTACAAACCGAAACACCGTTTATTTTCACTTTAACAAAAAGATAAATTACTACTCGTACTGAACTAGAGGCAAATTATGGTGAATGAATACCAATTTCCCTGCACTAAGAGGTAATAAGCGACTTAGCCTGTGTTTGCAACATGACCAGTTTCAGAGAAAAGTCTTTCGCTATGAATACCGCTGCAAGGCGCTGAAAGATAAATTCTGGCAAACTTAGTCAAATTCAGATACTGTGACGCATTAGTTGGTTACCAAATATAAGGGATGCGACTGCGATCGTTTCGAACCGTCTTCAAAGAACAGCATACCTCGCTTGCAGTGGCCATTGTTTCTTGACAGTCACACTGAAGGTTATTATTTGCATTTTCCACTTCGTTAAAGCAGTCCCAAAATGTGCCGAGTCACAGTTGATTAAGTGTCGTCTCCCCTAACGTCTTGTAACAGTCACTGGAGATGAACTGCTGCAGGTGGAAGATTATTTACCAAATTCCAGTTCCGTCTCCTGGCGAGCTCTTTCAACTCCAGAAACTCTCAAATAACCTGTCTTGCATCTTAGGTCTAAAAAGTTTGCAACCAAGTAATTTGGGTCCTTATTTAAGGAGCTGAAACGACTTTCTAAATCAGATCCAAACGAGGCCATCATGTATCGTAAGTCATCGGTAATTTTGTGTTCTCTCATCCTTATACTTACTTAATCTCTCAACATACAGTATTAATTCGGATATGCAGGAGGGGCCAGAAGTAATTTTCCGCACTTCTTCAAAGGCCGTCAAAAGCTGAAGGGTATGGGTTCATATAGACAAGGGTAAATCTTTAAAAATGTGTTAGTTTTCTATATAGTGATAAAAGTTATGAGCCCATGTAATGTTTACAGTCGTTTAATAGATATTTTGGGAACATATCTAAGTACTAAACACAGCTTTTGATCTCATTATTTTTCTGAATTGTGTTTTGTATTGCAAGTGAAATAAAGCATGTAAACTTACATTTGCACAGCAGCGGACACATATCCCGAAATAAAAGCAAAATAGATACCTGATTTTATCTGGAAGGTCTTTACACTATAAATTTTAAAGTTGACTTTTGAAAGGTGTTGCTATCATAATTTATGGTTCAAAAGAATTTTTAATAATAATTATCAAAAATTCAGTAATTAGCTCACACTTTTGTTTTAAAAAAGTCTTTAAATTTCAAATTTAAATGATAAGAATAGTCTACCCTTTTCTTGAATATATTTCAAGACAGAATACAAAATTTGATTCCTCTAACTTTGATAGTTTGTAACCAGAGTGTACCAGAACATTAAAAAAGTTACCTTTCAATCCTTAAAAATTAATCTTAAAGTTAAAACATGTTCCTTTATCTAACCTGCTCAACACTAATACATCCCAATTCCATACTCTTATTTTTACTGGTGTTGTTCTTCCTGCCTTTTCTTTTTCTGACTTCTTTTTCTTGTTCTTACGTCTTTGGTGGCTTCACTGATTTCTCTGCTTCGAAGAGTTTCCTGCGGTCAATGGCTGTTAAAGCTCTTTTCATATTTAGACCACCTGGGGCCCCCGTTCATTCCATATCCTTAAACCGTGAGACTGCGCCATCACTGATACCCAGCTGAGCATCCAGCACATCTATACATCTATTTTCAGAGTACTTACTCCTGGCAGAACTGTGTTTAGTATCTGTTCCCAGAGCTCTCGTTTGGGTTTTGAGTCCCACTTTTAAACAATCTTCTGTCACTAAAATAACTTTCGTTTCAGCAAATCGAAAAGAATACTTGTGGTTGTAGGTCTGGCCTTGAATAATAGCTTTCTGGTAGCCGCACCATGACTTGCTGCCATGAGGGCTGAGTGGATGAGGTGTGTTATGGGGATGCTTTATGAAAGAAGATAGCGCACGCAACTTTCTCAAAGGATATAATTCGATAAATTTTAAAGTATTTCCTCTTCTACTCAAATACAAATAAAATTTTCAGAAGTTGTTGGTGAAGGTCCGTAAAGAACTTCCTCAAATAATTCCACAATTGTTAGTGGCAAAATAATGACTAAACTTTCTGTCTACTCAAAAGTGAAGCAAACATGATGTTCTCACAGGTTAGTCAACATTAGAGACTAGAAATTCACAAAAAAATTGAGAACCAAGTTCTGTTCTTTAAATAACTGTCTGTGTGATATGGTTGTATCATCATCTGTACACCCACTTTTAAATACTTGCATTTTGGGGCTTCCTCCGATTCAACTTACTAAAAGTAAGTATTTTCTCGTTCAGAAAACTGCTGAGAATTTTTTAAAATAAAAATTTAAAAATTGATCTTTTGACACTCATTCACATATCAATCCCCTTAACGCACTACTCCATCAAACAACACCTATGATATGTAATATTAGTAAGAGTATCGTGATCAGCCACATACGGCGAGGTAGTTCCATTTTGTTACAATAGGTGCCACACCATATAAAAGATGAAATTCCATCATGTGCTGATATCTTGCACCAATTGACGCCCTGGTAAATTTATTTCCTTTTGAATCGCCAACAGTTTGTCTTGAGCTGATCTCGAATGACTGAAGTGCGTTACGAGCAGTGACCATTCCTGTTACTTCAGGCGGGTTCTTCAATGTTTCAGCCACAAAAAACTGAAGCGAATGGATCAAACATCTAGTACAACCATTTTGAACCACTGGAACACCTTTGAGCATGTTAGTGCCACTCTCATGGATGAATATTTTCCTTTGATCAATATGGCAGCAACCTGCGATAGTATTAACGCATTTTCTCCTGTGTCGGAACCTAGAAAGGCTCCACGGCAGGAACTCCGTGTTCAAGCTGGAATTCAGGTGGCAACCAACGAAGTATGAAACTCAGGAATCTGGCAGTTTTATGCAAACAGGTGCACATATCAGAAGTTACACGAACAGTGGAGAACGTGAAATGCTTCATTTGATTTTTTTTTATAAATTCTGTCTTCGATACTAGGAATAGTTTTTTGGGAAATGTATGTACGGTTTGGCATTCTATATCTGGGTAAATCTTGTTCTAGAAGGCTCGTAAATAAGGTCCTTTCTACGACAGATAAAGAGCTCGACGTCTAGCGCATCCATTTTTGCTATCAAATAATGCTATTTTTGGCTTCTCTGTCATTGACATCCCTTCAAATGATTCCGGCGTTCTCAGTTGCTTTTCTGTTGATACTGAAGATGAACCCGGTATGTAGAAGAGAGTCTAGGTACAGCAGTGTCTTTATCTTTAGTAACTGCTTCGAATTTATATGGATACATCGTTTTCGAATGAATTTTCATAGTTGAAATGGCTGTTAGAAAGAAAAATATATCATTCGATTAGGTAATTACTAATAGTTTAAAATTTTTTTAAAAATACATTTCACATATGAACGTCCAGATAAGTTTAATTAAACCTAGTATTCAATAAATTGGTAGCTACTTTATGATATGAATCATGGTATCTCTGGAAAAACACATTGTTCACAAGTGCAACGAAACAGTTTACAGCAGAAGAATATAAGAAAAGCCAATGCTTTCGTACATACTTGCCTTTTCTCCTCCTCCGCCACGATAAATTTGAACTCGGCACGACAAACAAACAGCAAACTTAATATTGTCATAATTCGTATCAAAATATTTCCAAGCAGGTCACCTTTTCATTACTGTTGACATTTTTCCTAATTTAACTTGTAATTAACATATGATTTTCAGTAATTCTTTCAAATAAGAAGTGGAAGTTATCGCCATTGCCAACAAATCAAATGGTCAGGACTGTCAGTCACTGCACCATTCACTCGCTTCGGTCGACGAAGCTTGAATTTACCTGAATCCATCCCATCGTCGGCGTCTGACTCCTCCAGGCTCTCTCAGACCCACACACTACGACATGGTCCTTGGAAATATTCGGCCTGATATCTGGTCGCCCGGATATCCGGCATATAGGATCGCCGGATATCCAGTACCGGGTGTCTGGGCAACGAGCTGCCAATTTCATCTCTACAGTTATTACTTCTTTAATCCTCTTTGTTACAGGCCCAAGACTACGTAACAGTGGACACACAAGAAGGAACACTCAGAGGCGTGTTGTCACAGACATACACCGGAAATCCCATATACAGGTTTCAAGGTATTCCATATGCAGAGCCTCCAGTTGGAGATCTTCGTTTTCAGGTAAGTTCATGCATTTACTTTTCCTCTGACACTGACGCAAAAATCAGTAGAGATTCAAGATAACTCAACGTATATGTTTCTCTTGTGCAGCGATAAATCCACTTCAGTACAGGAAAAACATAGCACGCCTGAGTAGATGTTTTAAGAGCACCATTACTGTTGGTGTCACAGCAGTAACCAGTAATATGTACTGACTGCAGTTGTGTATTTTCCGTATGTGTGTGTGGTCGCTGAGCGGGACAGCAAGTGGCTGGTTCTTGAATGGCCGCTACAGTAATAGTTGTTTGAGTGTCATGCTGGTCAAGAACCAAAACCGCTGAAACAGTCAATCGCACAGCATGATTCTCCTATGCGTGGTTCCTTATGCAGTATGAGATGAATGGATCTTTATATAACATACAATGTATTATCAATTTACTTTCCATTGATGTTTGCAGATAGAATAACCGAGCCGTTACTGGGCAAGAGGAAATTAACGGTGGTGCAAAATACCGGAAGCAGAGAATTATGTATGTACTTCTCAGGTGTTCTTTCCTCACAATGTGTTACATCGTTCGCAGCTGAGCTCTTAGACCATGATTATACAGAAAACGCTAGTGATTCAATATTGAAACATTCAGTCGACGAAATTTTAACTATTAAAGTCAACAGACAGCTCTGCACTGGCAAAGTAGATACGTTTCATGTGGAGTTCTCACACAAACTTGGCATGTTTTGGCCTTTGAATGTTTACATTATGTATGGAGAGACGAGTAACTTTGTGCCAGTAGTTGAAATTATTCTAAAGCGGAGAAAAAATTCCAATCACGATGCAATGAAACTAGTTGGCTATCCCCAAAAGAAACAGTTACTGTTGTACTTGCACATCACAAACTGGAACATAGACAACAGATGTCAGCGACTTTTTATTGTACAATGAACACCATAGATTTCAAACCTCCTACACCGTGTGCATGATAGTAAACCACTTACAACCTTTAGGTGGCCAAATATAAAAAGTAAAGAACCTCATTAATAAAGCAAAACAGTTGTTAAATTCCTTAAGAGAACTGAGACAGAAACGTATAAAGTTTGCCGAATAATATTATCTCCGCTAACAGCTGAGAAGTATCGTTCCAAAACAGAACTGTACAAAAACAGGTTGGTGTATGCTTAGGTCACCTTTACCACTTAAGTTAGGATTTCATGAGTACTTGGCGTTGAGTTTAGAGGGCGGGGTGCTAATTTATGTGATGATCGGTTAATTTAATGCAATTCACTGTAGGAAATTATAACAGAAAAGGTTAATTAAATTGATCCCAGTGGTATTGGTGCACGAACAGCTGAAATATAGTTGAAATACTGCATATTATTTACTTCCTCAAAAAGAATCATTTATTTTAGACCACAGCTAAATCGATGACAGTTACAATTCACAGTAAATATTAAAAAATTACCTGGAGTTATTTAGACAAAGTAACTGACTTCTCCCCATCGTAGCCATCATTTAGAAACAATAATATTCCCACTCTGTTGGTAATAGTCACAGGGTTACATTCTTGAGGAAAATAAATAAATAAATGTTATTGCAAACTGAAGTCACATGCTGACGCACGACAGAGATAGACTTAACAGTTGAGTATCATTTCTAAGAAAGTCAGAACACCAAATGGATACTGACTAGCAGCAAGGGTACCTAAAGCACTGTGTTGCAAAATCCAAGAAAAATTTTCACCGTTTGTCTCTGATCTCCTCCAAACTGAAAATAACATCTGCTTTTGGGGTTCTATATCCTTCCAGCAGCTGTGTACCTTCAATTCCCAATGCATTTTCTTGCACTAAAAACCAGTGTCAAAAACTACTAAGGTATGTTACAGTTTTCCAAGTGTTAGTCTGTCTGTACTCAGTTTTATTTTGTAATACACTGTGTGTCGTTTCCTCTACCTGTCCCCCTAAATCAACACGAGGCGCCCTCCACCGACACCCCACTCCCGTTAGCTCAGCCATTACTAATGCCTTTTTTTGTGCACCTCGTTACCGGGACGTGGGCAGCCTCCAGTAGAAATTTTTTATAAGACTACATATGTCACAGTCTCTTCCAGTAGGAATCAAAGTGTCTCACATCTGCAATAGAAGTCACCCACAGCAGGAGTGTAAGCAAAAGATTTATCCTTTCTACTCTGGAATTCACCAAAAATTTCTTCTTGATCGTCTTCTTAGCTCGCATGTTGAATCTTTTCAGACGCATTCTTTGTTAGTAAACTTCCTTCCTCTTGAGCTCAGCTCTTTACCGTCACGTTACACAAGGACTAACGGAAACGTCGCTTTAGAAGTATTCTATAGCAATGGTCAATATTCTCCCCAAAATCAGACAGTGCGACACCATCGGTTAAGCTGTCAGAATTAGGTACAGCACCATGGTGCACACTGCAAGTACATCCGGGAACATTCACGAAGTATTCCGTTTCACTGAACGTAAATGTGTTGCCAGTTCTTAATAAGGCAACATGCAAGCTCATATGTAATTAAACAATACATAATATTTGGTTTTGTTGTCAGTTCATCTGCCACATATGTAGCGTACTAACGCTAAACTTTCTATAGTAACGTGAAGGCAAGTAATTTCTATAGGAAAATTCAGTAACTGGACAAATCCAAATGAGCGTAATGTAAATATAACAAATGTTTCCCATCACAACCACTTAGATAGCAACACATAAAACTCTAAACAGAAGAAACCACGGTCTTAGAACACTGAAGCATGCGATACAAAACCACAGTAAGTAAAAACTGACAGCAAATATAACTACTGGCAAAAGTAAATACATCACTAGTATTACTAAAATTTAAAAAAAGGAAGAATTCTCCAACGTAAACAGTGCTCAATATCAGATGTTGAAGTAAAGTCAGTGCAACAAAAATTATGTTTACATCGACTTATACACATATTACTGAACTGTAAAATTATTCATCTCTCTACGTTCATACCAAAAAAGTCGTAAAAAATGTTTATAGCGTACAGCAGTAACCAGCTATAGAAAACAAAGACATAACCATTACAGCTCTGGAATTTAGTCGTTCATCGGCAGACTGTTTGCATGCTTGTAACAAAACACTTGGTACAGCTCGCGCAGTTTGTGGTGGCCGATGCGCATTTCCCAGTTTTCTTACAAAGCGCTAGGCGAGTTCTTTTGTTTGTTCGGAAGGAGAGACCGACAAGTGTTTCCCACCTTTCGGATAGTCAGCGATGACAGAATTGAGACGTGCGTCGTGCAGTCTTTCTCAAATGATCTTACAGATAGTATTAGGTAAAAAAAAATCGTTTTTGCTTTACTTGTACCTTTTAACGTCAGGTTCATGATGATGTGCCCATCATTTCCTTAACGGTCTTAGTTATTGTGATATTTACGTGAAAGTAAGACACTGTGCGACGTTCGAAAAAGTGCGCAACGCAAAATAGTGGTCGCTATGATTTTGAGTTTGATGGATATTACATAACACGCATGTTGTTTCGTATGAAATTTAGAGAGGTATCTATCAGTCAGCGATCTCGAGAAAATTGATCTGATGTAGCACATTCATTTGTGATAGCGCCGCGGCAGCGATAAAGCCAGATGAAATTCATATTCATAAACGGCATCGGACATCAAAACGAGATTTTTTCGAATGATAGCACGCAAAGAGGAGACTATTTTACCATATAGTTATTGTGTAAGCCTTCATTATCTACCGTATTATCTCGATAACTACAGACTTTTCCGGTGAAAGAATGTAATTTTTAAGGGCCATCGATAGCTGGTGAAACAAGAAATGGTATGGGTTTTCGAACAACATGTGTCAAGACACTACACGTTTCTTTTTTTTTTTTTTTTTTGTACCGGTGATGTGCTTTTTCACAAGTTACTGATTTTACTTTTCCACAGTTTCTCACTTAATACACTTAATAAACCCCTGTCTCAGAATTCTTTCGCAAGTGTGTCTGCACATATTAGTAAGATGAGACAGTGTAACCTCATCTGTGTTCAGATGTGTGTGAAGTCGTAAGGGACCAAACTGCTGACGTCATCTGTCCCTAGACTTAAACACTACTTAAACTAACTCATGCCAAGAACAACACACATACCCATGCCCGAGGGAGGACTCGAATCTCCGGCGGGAGGGGCCGCGCAATCCGTTACATGGCGCCTCAAACCGCACGGCCACTATGCGCGGCTTTTGGCAAAAGAGGCAAATTTTGACATGGTAATCAGAGAAATGTGTAAGTTTTACTCACAATTCGCCACTCATGACGCTTCTCTGAAAGTTACAAATGGTCACCAAGCCAAGCGAAAATAAATCTCTGCATTTTGGCGGAATTCTTTTCAGACACGAAAGAAAGAAGAGGTGACAGTTGATCTTTTTGACTGGTTACCATGCAAGCGTGGGCGTGGAGGGGTCGCACTTAACATTTACATAAAATGTGATCGCAGGCTTCAGTTTGAAACGGCACTTCCCCTCCAAAGGTCGACATTTCCGCAATAGCTCTCTGAGCGATCTCCCGCCATTGTCGCCCTCCCCTCACTTCCCTAGCGCTTGCGTATCTAGAGGCCATGGCATTTTGCGCGCACTATACACTGGTGCATGCAAGCCGTCTGACGATGAATGTGTAAATGAGAAACCGGTTACGCTGCCTTTGCCTTTTTTAAACAATGGTTGCTGGTGTGGGTCATAAACATTTTGCATCAGGTAACAGATACGCTTCTCCGAAATGTCATTCTTTGACAAATTAGAAACACCTCAGTTTTGTTCTGGAAGACCCATTGAGGATAAAAATTTTTATTCTTGTGACTCCCAGAACACTAGCAAATACAAAAGCACTGCTGAGTCTTCTAAAATGTTTTTGAAACTTATCTTGATCAGATAATTCAGAGTTGCACAAATAACCTGAAGGCGTTACAGATACAGCCACTAATAGCGCCAATCTCTCAAAGATGTCTTGTTTACGAAACACAAGCAGTGTCATACCACGTATCAAATGGGTATTAAAAACCGAGTTGCAAGGAAGAATGGACTGCCCGTTCTGCAAGAGAACTTATTCATCCATGCTGATCACTAAAACGGTGATGAGGATATCACCAACCACACACATATGGTGAGCATTTAATTTGAGCTGTACTGGCTCTCTGAATATCAGCTGACCGAGGCACCACGTCACCTCCCTGACGTACTTTAAATGCTGGGTTAGCCTAGAAGTGCGTCTCCAATTACCATAATACAGTGAAAATAGTTGCATGGAGCAGAAAAGTGATGGTCGCGTTTACGTTCTAAATTTACTTTTACACTCTTTGTCAAAGCTTTTTACTAACGATTCTTCCTGTGCATTACGCCAATTATCAGAGCAAGAAATCCGTCGCAGTCAACAATGGCGCCCCTCTCTCATATATTACTTATGAAGTCACTAAAGTCATTTAGCTAAACAGAGTAAGTTCGACGCCATCAAGCTTAATCACACTTGGTGAAAGATACCATATCTTGTTCTGTCCTTGCTGCCTCGTACAACGTAGACATCTGCATCACTAAATTGTTATATTACTTGGATACTTTCCCATCTATAAACATATGCTCACCGTTATTAAGGGTTGTAAATGTACTTATTTACCCTCCACCTGGCTGCCTCTTAATTTTTTGTCTTTCTCTACTGGTGTCAAAGAAGAGAGAATATTTGTATGCATGCTTCTTATGCAAGAATGACTGTCGTTGAGTTTAGTATGGGACCAAATTTCTCAGAATTTCGCATCATAGTTGTTTCGTTGGCGAATGCTTTCGGAAGTAAAACGCTAAAACCTCCTGTGTTTCACAAGTCCTCTTTTTTAGTGTCTGTCACAGGAGTTTCATCACCATCTCCGGGGCACTCTCCCTCTTATTAAGCAATAATTTTTTTTACTTGGGGAAATACTTTGTATTCAAGCTTGATTATCAGACGAGAAACACTGTCAGGATTCCTAACCATACGTTTTACCCATTAATAATGCTTATTCTCCTATAACAGACATTCGAAGTGAATTAGATCCAGACTTCAGACAACCTCATACGTGGCCTATTTACATTAGGACTGCCTTGCAACTTCGCTATTCGTCTTTAAATATTCGTGTGACTCAGTATTTCCTCTTTGAAAATTTAACACATCACGAAACGATGTCTCTTCACAGCCACCAGTGACAAAAGCAGCATGGTCTGGAGTTAGAGACGCCCTGGCGGTGGGCTCGCAGTGTCCCCAGTATCGAAGTGGTGCGACGTCTGGCGCCGAAGACTGTCTTTACCTCAATGTTCATGGTCCAGGGGTATGTACTATTTTGCAGAAAATGTCACTCAATTTATAATATCAACCATAAATTATTTTCTCCACGTCTCAGTTAAACAGAATTTTTTTGAAGTTATTGTTATAAGTATTGGAATTGACGAGATGTTATCGTTATTTAACGTTTCGACAGACACCGTCGCAAAATGGAACCCTGAAAGCAGTTATGGTTTGGATACATGGCGGATGTTTCACAGGAGGATCTGGTTCGCCGGTAGCAGACTATTTTGTGGACAATGACGTCATATTCGTTGGCATAAATTATCGGCTGGGACTTCTTGGTAATAATTTTGAATACTACTGAAGTTATGTATTGTTGTAAACTACAAAACAGACTGCTCTACAAAAAAAAAGGTAAAGCACCAAGAAGACTTGGTGAGATGTCAGTATAAATTCGAACATGTCCACACCATCGGCGGATATGTGAATTGTTAAGAGTTCTAGTTATCTGCGACACATAGAAGTGTGGAATACTCTAAGATGCAAATGCTCGTCTCAGATAACGTTATCAGTACTTGACAGACTTTGAAAATGGCCTCGTTGTGGGTCTCCAGTTGGTCAGCTGGTAGAGCCGTGCAATATCTAGATTTGTGGGGCACTCAGGTTTGACACTGGTCCAATGCTGGATTGCACGGCTCCCCGAAAGCAGGCATCGAGTAATGGACGCCATGCAGCATTCTGTGTCACCCCACTCCATTGTTCGAAGACTGGCAGCAGCCGGAAGAGGGATTTGCTGTCCCATGACCAGACTGCCGTTTACATAACACAAACTGGTGATAAATGGCACCGCACTGTATTCAGCAACGAATCGCGGCTCACTCTATTTCAGATGACCAGCGTAGACGAGAACGACTGCCACCTTGCGACGGGGGAAGCACAGCGATGTTATTGCTGCGCCATGGCATTGGGAGTCATCGGAGACGATTTCAGGCCACAGTGCCTGACTCGTAAACTGCCTATGTCATGGTGAGGTACTCCCATGACCAGAAAGATCACCAGACCTATCCCTGACAGAAAATGTATGGGACTACCTCGGATGTCAACTCCGTTTTAGGATGTCAAAGGCCAGTTGTATCAGTTGTGGGTCAACTTGACTCAGGAGCGGATAGAAGTGTTTTACGATGCCTTTCCCAAGAGAATCAGTGAAAGGAGCTAGGCCAGACGAGTGCAACGTCACAGTGATAAATGGGCTCAAACTGCCAAGCTGTTTGTGAATCTGAATCGATTTTGTGATTACTGAAATAACATCACACACCCTCTCAAGCCATGAAGTTTCATTCCGTTTTCTCCTCTCTTTTTGTATGCTTCACGTGTTTTGTCAGGTATTGTAGAAAAGAAGGCATTTTCAATTAAACTGGTGTTTGTTAAGCTAATTCAGAAATTTCTTTCTGCTGCGGGTTGATAAATTTTATAATGCACCTGCGAAGTTTCTTAGTATCTACTATTCCTGACGATCTAGTGAGTGAAGTCAGTACCCTATTTCCTCCTTTACCTATCTTATTGCGATTCATAGTAGACAAGCCTTAGCTTAAGCTTATTATTGCCAAAAAGCTTGCTTAGAGCTGTCGCTCACTCTTCTCGGATTCGCTGGCGTGTGTGCTGATCAGATTCCAATATTACTGAACAATCAAATAATTACCGTGCAAATGTTCAAGTAATTTACACTCGGTTGCAAGTTTCCTATTTCTGTATCTAAAGACAAGCATTTTACCTCAATTAGCCGTCTAAAAATTAGTGTAATTGTTACTACATTCTTTTATGTTTTCTGTTCCCAAGAAGTTTACAATCATAGGGATAAGAAGAAACGAGAATCGGTAACTGCTTTGCACCTTTTTTGTTATCTATGTTGCACAACCTGTAGTGTTGTACAGAAATATTTACATTGTTTTAATGACTGCTTGCTAATGAATTTGAACTCGTGGTCACTTACACGGGAAGGGGAAATAAATAGTAACATGGAGACGATGTCCAGGACCTGTAACAGCGAGAATACTCCTACATAACTGTACATAAATAACGAATGGTACAGTGATAATTTCATCCATTGCCCCTCAAAGCTTTCTAAATTTCTTGACGATTTTTGAAATGTATACTCAAGTAGCTAAAAACTATTCAGATCGTTTTTGAAGCGATGTAAGACGTTATTGTTATTAGGAAATATACTTTGTGAATTTAGGAGCTTTAGAACCATGCGAATGTCAACAGTATCGGCAAGGAAAATGAAACGGTGTCATAGAACTAACCAGTTAACTTCGGCTTCTGTGTGATCATACAATCCGTTTCTAAAAACATTTTCATGAATAGAACTACCTCACTGTTATGAGTGTTCTTAACTTGATATTGTTCGACAGACGTAAATATCTTAAATCGTCTCACCTCCTCAGAATAGTAATGTTTCCTGAATAATACTTCATATTCATCGTCTGCATGTACATGGTCTCAACACAAAGTGTGAAGCACCCTTCGGTGATGAATAAAGCGAGTCACATTAACGCAGAACTTGGCACTGTGAGTTCACTTAACAGTACGACGCTGCACATCCTCTGACATGGACGCATGGACTGGTCCGAATGGGAAGGGTGTCGAAAAGCCGGTATATCGTCTCCTGAGGCCATGTCGCCACAACTGTTGTAACCGCCCTTAGATATCCTGGATACTGGCATGGGGATGGAGCTGAGATCTTGCTGGCCATGGAGGTACATCAACATCATGAAAACAGTTCATGGAGACACGCGCCATTGTCCTCTTGACAACTGGCACCACGACACTTCATATGAGAGAACACAAGATGATGCAGGACGTCCGCGACGTTCCTTTGTGCCGTCATCGTTCCGTCAACCACCATCAAAAGTGATCTGAAGTCATATCCAACTCAGTGACTCCAGGTGTAACGCCACTGTGCCACTCCAAAACAATGGAAGAGTGGCACCTCTCCCTAAGTCGCTACCGTACTCGCTGACCATAGTCATCTTGGATAGTGCAGAACCGTGTTTCATCACTGAACACAATGCGACGCCATCCATCAGCAGTTCATGCTTCCCTCTCTCGGCACCACTCTTCACGTTAGCGGCAGGCTATGCGTGGGACAGCGATTCCCTACCCTGTCTGCTGCCGGTCTCCGAACAACGACGCGGGATGGCGCACACTGTTGCAAGGAGTCCATTAACTGCCCCCGGATGGAAGGAGCCGCTGTGGCTCAGTTACAATGTAAATCATTTGGAATACTCATATCTTGTCTTATTGATTGACCATTGTCACATCAGAATGCTCCACAAGTCTGTACATTGTGAAATTCGACCACCCGTACAAATGGTGACCAAAAATGAGCCTCTTCCCAAACTCTGTCAGGAGCTGATAATGATTTGTAATGCTAGAACGCAGCACCTCCGTGGCCTTCACAGTTATCACTCAACCTCTGATGCTGTTCACGTTTCTCATATACCCTGCCAGATCTCGCTGTTAACAACACTGAACACAAACAACGTTAATGCACTCTGGTGGCGTCCTACATGTCACAGAGATTCGCAACGATCTTACATTGTCTTCCGACCATTTCTTCTGGGTACTTCACTTACTTGTCAACTAGAGTGCTTTATTAACACTAGTACTGTCTCCCAATTATTTTTCTTTTTTTCTTGTCTTATTCATAGAAAATATCGCCACTCCTAGGTTTACTCATTACTTTCTTGTTTAAAAGTGGATGCGATGTCTGCGTAAATGTTTCACTAGAATTTTTCCTTCGCAGTCCGATGTTGTACGCAAAATGTAAAAAAGAGTGGGAGACCATAAATGAACAGCTATGTTATATAACAAGGCTGGCAATGAAGTCCAGTGGTAAGTCAGTATTTTTCTGAAAACAGTAGTTCGGACTATGGGTATATGCGGGGCGCAACGAAGCGAAGAGAAGGATTGTTTCCCGCCTCATGCCATCATAGACATTGTTCTCAGTTGTATGGCGTACAATATGACGCCCAGACCATTTCACTGTCTCACCCCGGTTTTCATTACTTTGTTTTCCTGCTGTTATCTAAATGCAAGCAAGTCATTCCAATCGAAACAGTTTAAAAGCAGACTCACCGCGCCACTTCACATCCCTTTCTTGGTCTAAACCTCAGGTTTTATGCATCTGGGACTACCGAAATCACAGCAGTTTTACCAGGAATACTTTCTGTATGCTGCTCCCACTCTATTGTTTTAATGATGTAGTTTTCTCCAAGTCCAGATGGCCTTATCTGATTATTTAGGTGATTAAGGAACTACGTGTATATATGTATATCTTAAACACAAACGCACTGCGTTAAATTACCGACTTATTTTTATCAACCACTCCTAAGGCACAATAAAACTCTGAACATCTTAATGTGACAGCATTTACATGCTCCCAGCAGTACAGTTAAACTACACACATCAAAATAATTTTTGCATCACCCAGTTCCCAGAACTCCTAAAGATAGACGTTGTCTGTGGATATTGTATCACGGACACAGTCCTTTTGATTATTCAGAGATGTCACTAAACCCGCCCAAAGATGTAAACAAACATCCATGAGCAGAGCCTATTAGACTGAGTGGGTCCGACAGGCGAGCAGTTCCAGTCATTCCTTCAGGAAGGAGGTACCCGACTCGTGTCGGGTTCGATCGCATCCGCATTGTTACTTTGTGCCAGGAAGGGCTCTCAACAAGGGAAGTGTGAGGGCGTCTCGGAGTGACCCAAGGCGATGTAGTTCGGACATGGAGGAGATACAGAGAGATAGGAACTGTCAGTGACAAGGGCTACTACTGCAGTGGATGACCGCTACCTACGGATTATGGCTCGGAGGAACCCTGACAGCAACGCCACCATGTTGAATAATGCTTTTCGTGCAGCCACAGGACGTCGTGTTACGACTCAAACTGTGCGCAATAGGCTGCATGGTGTTCAGCTTCACTTCCGATGTCCATGGCGAGGTCCATCTTTGCAACCACGACACCATGCAGCGTGACACACATGGGCCCAACAACATGCTGAATGGACCACTCAGGATTGGCATCACTTTCTCTTCACCTATGAGTGTCGCCTATGCCTTTAACCAGACAATCGTCGGAGACGTGTTTGGAGGCAACCCAGTCAAAATGATTCAAATGGCTCTGAGCACTATGGGACTTAACAGATGAGGTCATCAGTCCCCTATAGCTTAGAACTACTTAAACCTAACTAACCTCAGGACATCACACACATTCACGCCCGAGGCAGGATTCGAACCTGCGACCGTAGCGGTCGCGCGGTTCCAGGCTGAAGCGCCTAGAACCGATCGGCCATTCCGGCCGGCCAACCCAGTCAGGCTGAACGCCTTAGACACACTGTCCAACGAGTGCAGCAAGGTGGAGTCTTCCCGCTGTTTTGGCGTGGCATTGTGTGGGGCCGACGTACGCCACTGCTGGTCATGGAAGGCGTCGTAACGGCTGTACGATACGGGAATGCCGTCCTCCGACCGATAGTTCAACCATATCGGCGGCATACTGGTGAGGCATTCGTCTTCATGGACGACAATTCGCGTCTCCGTAGTGCACATCTTGTGAGTGACGTCCTTCAGCATAACGACATCGCTCGACTAGAGTAACCAGCATGTTCTCCAGACATAAACCCTATCGAACATACCTGGGATAGATTGGAAAGGGCTGTTTATGGACGACATGACCCATCAACCACTCTGAGGGATCTACACCGAATCTCCGTTGAGGAGTCGTACAATCTGGACCAACAGTGCCTGCCGAACTTGTGGATAGTATGCCACGACGAATACAGTCATGCATCAATGCGAAAGAACGTGAAACTGGGTATTAGAGGCAACGGTGTGTACAGCAACCTGGACAACCACCTCTAAAAGTCTCGCTTTACGATGGTTCAACAGGCAATGTGTGGTTTTCATGAGCAATAAAAAGGACGGAAATGATGTTTATGTTGATCTCTGTTCCAATTTTCTGTACAGGTTCCAGAACTCTCGGAACCGAGGTGATGGAAAACTTTTTTTGATGTGCTTATTTTCCATTCACCTTCGTTGTATCAGAATACTTCATAAAATAATCATCATTCACTGGATTATAGCAAGTTCCTCGTTCGGTAGAGAGTATACAAATATATTCTTCTGATAAACATTAGCTTTTGTAGTTTGCAATCATGAGTACAATTTATTGGCGAAAATATGATAGCACAGTAGATGCACACAGTTAATACAAAGAGACGAAAGTTCAGAATTGCACAAACAATCGTAGCTGGCGAAAAATAGAGTACATATATAGACCGAAGTCAAATTCAGTGTAGTCATCTGGCGAAGTAGATGTTCCAGGTAAGCGAGCACACTAACGAATGAATGCTTCGAGCTGCAGGCACATGGACGGTGATCAGGGGTACCGGCAGGTATCGCGATGTGCGCTCCAGGGATGTGGCTTCTTCCCAGAGCGCCTCTTACATTGACAGCTTGCACATCACAGGTCGATTGCCGACAGCTGTAATAGCCCAAGTCGCTGTCAAAGCCAGTTACAACATTCCTGCCCCGCCCACTCCCCACCCTTCTATAGAAGTTTCATGGGGCGTAATCGGCCCAGCCTGTGCCAGCTCCACTTCGGAAGCATGGGCGCTGCTTCTGGAAGTGACCAGGGAGAGTCTGCATTATCTCTACCTCGACGACTTCGGTTGTAATGGGGGAATACACAGCGCGGTCCACGACACTCATGGAAGGCTGCTGGCGCTGTAAAAGAAGTTTGGGGTGCCAGAGCCCAGTTCATGAGCGACTTCACTGGGGATCCAGCGTTACCAGTGAAATACTGGAGGTGACTGTGGCTGACAAGTCCGAGGTCAACAGTGTTCTGGGGTGCAGCTGGGTCTGGTGGGACCTCCAGAGGTGACTGTCCTGGAGATGTCATGCATTCAGCGGCCTCATAGACTCCAAAACGGGTCAGCGTCCAAATCGTCACACCTATACTAGAGCACCGGTCCATAACTGGTGAGGGGCTGGAGACTGTGAAAGGTGGGAATCTGGCGGCGAGAGCAGCGAGAGAAGTTTAATAGGCTGCCTTCCATGGAGCAATTCATCCAAATCTTCCTCACAATTGGAGTTTCTCTATAGGCGGCCAAGAAGGAGAGGGTTTGTTCGGATGAGATGGATTTTGCCGGGGACCCCATCTTTTCTTTGAAGGTCCAAACTGTCCATTCTGTTTTCCATTTCATTGGGCTGACATGGCGCTCTAAGAAGGTGCTATACCCCTTCCAGCTCACAGAAATGGGACGAGGCCAACTGAGGGACCAGTGTCGTAGACGATGGTATTCGGAATGCCCTCGACGTAAAAGATATGCGAAAGGGCTTTGGTCAGGTTTGCTGTCATCGTGGATCACATCGGGTGGATATGTGGAAATTTAGAGCATGTTTCCACCACAACAAGCCACATCTGGCGCAATGGAAGGCCAGCGAAGTCGATGTGGAGTCGCTCCCAAAGGCTAGAAAGGGGCTATGGCGAAAACGCTTTGGGTGGTGCAAATAGTTGCTGAGCTTATGCAGTACAAGACCGCTACATAATCTCGATGCCCTTGTTGACAGCTGGCCGGTATGTATGACAGCGTACCAGTGACATGCGTGTAGGAGCACAAGTACCCTGGGGTGCTGAACCAGAGGGATAACGATCCTATGGCAAAAAAAAAATGGTTCAATGGCTCTGAGCACTATGGGACTTAACATCTGAGCTCATCAGTCCCTTGGAACTTAGAATTACTTAAACCTACCTAACCTAGGGAAATCACACACATCCATGCCAAAGGCAGGATTCGAACCTGCGACCGTAGTGGTCACGAGGTTCCAGACTGAAGCGCCTACAACCGACGCCAGATCATTCGTGTTCTGTTTGCAGAAGGGATGGAGGGTCTGTTCTTTATGGCAAAGAACGTTTTGAGTAGACTACGTGCCATCGCAGATACAGGCTAAGACAATCCTCGCTCAACCAATTTGGTAACTGTAAAGACAGTAGAGTCTGCTCTCATCTGGGCCGTAATCAGTGCAGCGTTTGGAGGAAACGCTGCACAAATGGATTCGACTTCTTTGAAATTCTAGGGCCTGGGTATGTTTTCTGCGGCACGGATGTGTTGTGCAGTACGTTCGATGCCCTGATTGCTTATTATAAATCCAAGGTATTCAATGTGTTGCAAAAATTTTCACTGCTGGAAGTTGCACGTGACTCCTGCATCTGTTAATCGAGAAAGACTGCAAGATCCGAAGGTGCTCACTGGTTGACTCCCGTGGCACTACCATCTCATCCAAGTCCAAACATCAAAAAAAGTTTTGCATCACCCCTGCTTTTCGTGCAGCCACAGGACGTCGTATTACGACTCAAACTGCACGCAGTAGGCTGCATAATGTTCAACTTCACTCCCGATGTCCATGGCGAGGTCCATCTTTGCAACCACGACACCATGCAGCGCGGCACAGATGGGCCCAACAACATGCCGAATGGACCGCTCAGGATTGGCATCACTTTCTCTTCACCGATGAGTGTCGCCTATGCCTTCAACCAGACAATCGTCGGAGACGTGTTTAGAGGCAACCCAGGCACGCTGAACGTCTTAGACACACTGTCCAGCGAGTGCAGCAAGGTGGAGTCTTCCTGCTGTTCTGGCGTGGTATTATGTGGGGTCGATGTACGCCGCTGGTGGTCATGGAAGGCGCCGTAACGGCTGTACGATACGGGAATGCCGTCCTCCGACCGATAGTGCAACCATATCGGCAGCATATTGGCGAGGCATTCTTCTTCATGGACGACAATTCGCGTCTCCATCGTGCACATCTTGTGAATGACTTCCTTCAGGATAACGATATCCCTCGACTAGAGTAACCAGCATGTTCTCCAGACATAAACCCTATCGAACATACCTGGTATGGATTGAAAAGGGCTGTTATGGACGACGTGATCCACCACCACTCTGAAGGATCTACACCGAATCGCCGTTAAGGGTTGGGACAATCTGGACCAACAGTGCCTTGATGAACTTGTGGATAGTATGCATCCATGCATCAATGCAAGAGGATGTGCTACTGGGTATTAGAAGTACTGGTGTGTGCAGCAATCTGGACCACCAGCTCTGAAGGTCTCACTGTATGGTGGTACAACATGCAATGTGTGGTTTTTATGAGCAATAAGTAGGCGGAAATGATGTTTATGTTGATCTTTATTCCAGTTTCCTGCACAGATTCCGGAACTCTAGGAATCAAGGTGATGCAAAACTTTTTTGATGTGTGTAATTGCAGTGGAAAGGAGTGTCCTGAAGCTGTTGTTCCAAATATCACTAAAACTCTGCTTAGGTATCGTAAATGGCAATGGGCAACTGGTTATACCAGCAAATGTCAAAGGAGCTGTTGAGTACCAGCAGATCTCTAGATTTCAGGTTTAAAGGTAACTGCAAATATGCGATCTTGGTGGCCAAGTCATTCGCTCGATTTGTTCAGAATATTCTTCATACGAATCACGAGCAATTGTGGCCTGATGACATGGCACTTTGTCATCCACAAAAATTCCGTTCGTTGGGAGCATGAAGTCTAAGAATGGCAGCGAGTGGACTCCAAGTAGCCGAACATAATCATTTCCAGTTAGCGATCGTTCAGTTGGATCAGAGACCAAATCCATTCCATGCGAACACAGCCCACACCGATATGGAGCCACCAAGAGCTTGAACAGTGCCTTATTGACAACATGGGTCCATGGCTTTGTGGGGTCAGCACCACATTCGAAGCCTTACCAACTGAAATCGGGACTTAGCTAACCAGGTCACGGTTTTCCAATCGTCTGTGGTCCAATCGACGTGGTCACAAGCCAAGGAGAGGCGCTGCCGGCAGTGTCGAGCTGTTAGCCAAGGCACTCACATCGGTCGCCTGCTGCCACAGCCCATTAACGCCAGATTTCTCCGCACTGTCCTAACGGATACGTTCTTCCTACGTCCCACATCTATTTCTGATGTTATTTCACGCAGTGCTGATTGTGTGTTAGCACTGGCAGCTCTGAGAAAAGGGTGCTACTCCCAGTTGTAAAGGCCGTCGGATACTGCGTTGTCCATGCCTAAAGATAATGCCTGAAATTTGCACTCTCTTGACGCTGTGGCTCTCGGAATATTGAATTCCCTAACGATTTCCGAAACTGAATGCCCGTGCGTCTATCCCCAATTACCATTCCGCTTTCAGAGTCTGCTAATTCCCGTTGCTGTACGCGATACCACCGCCATTGTATATGTGCATACCGCTATCACATGACTTTCGTCACCATAGTCTAAAAACACATTAAGTTCTGAGCTGCAGAAATAGAAGGTAGCTGGCCAATAATAGAGTCCATCCAGAGTCATAAATGCAAGCCAGTGTAGCCAACTGATAGCATCCGGCGAAATGAAAGTTTAATCTAAGCAAGCACAGGACAGAGTGAAGGCTGACAGTTGCGGGCGCCCGTTATTGCTGGACGGTGGTAACGGTGTCCCGCCGGGTGACGCGACATGCGCTCCAGGGGCATGGCTTCTATTCAGAGCCCCGATTGTGGTCGTAGCTTGCAGATCATGGCGCCACCGGTGCTGAGGGCTCCTCTGAGAAGCTTCAATAAACTATAATCCACACAGCTTGGATTCTGAGTGTGCGTTAATCGGTGTAACATGTAGTTTGATGTACTAACGCTATATAAGAGTTTACACTTCAATTATTGAAGTTACAAGGAAACTGTTCCGCAGGTTTCTTAAGCACCAGTGACGAAATCGTCCCCGGGAACATGGGCCTTAAGGATCAAGTGGAGGCCCTTCGCTGGGTGCAGAGGAACATAGCAGCGTTTGGTGGTGACCCAGACAAAGTCACTATCTTCGGCCAAAGTGCTGGAGGGGCCTCCATTCATTACCACGTCCTATCTCCAATGAGCAAAGGTAAGTTAACTAAAGATTTTAATATTCCATGAAAATAATAATTTCACTTCAGATCAAAAGTTTCTAATGCGCCCAGGAGGTACAGCGCCCTGAAATAATGCCTCACTAATTACAGTTAGACAGGAACTTCAGCATCAGAGGGACCTTTCAAATTAATTTGAAATTTTCAGCCCAATGCACTAATCGTCAAAATAGATTATTTAGAAACTCTTATTTAGCTTATGGCTTGGTTGTGCCGGCCGCGGTGGCCGTGCGGCTCTAGGCGCTCCAGTCCGGAGCCGCGCTGCTGCTACGGTCGCAGGTTCGAATCCTGCCTCGGGAATGTGTGTGTGTGATGTCCTTTGGTTAGTTAGGTTTAAGTAGTTCTAAGTTCTAGGGGACTGATGACCACAGCAGTTGAGTCCCATAGTGCTCAGAGCCATCTGAACCATTTTTGACTTGGTTGTAACTGGCTGAAACATTCACTGCAGAAAAGAATGAAGGAGTCATTTCTTTGAAATCCAGTGATTTTCTTCATTTACGACGAAGAAGTTTGATATTTGGCTCAAAGGTGCCTACAACCTTCCCCTGTAATGGTGCAAATTTGTGGCGCCTTGTGATGTCAACCTCAGGATCAACGATACTTCTGATAACAAGGCGTGGACACATGCGTAAAAAAAAGTCGAAGCCCAGATGCTCATTTGAGGTGTAGAGTGGGTTAATAACATTTGCCACAAATTTCCCCAGAATTCTGCCGAACGCCACCGTGGATATTTCACACTAAGGGAAAGTCGTCACATCCCTATTACCCAAATTTCACCCCTTCCTTTGACGCCTCTGCGATGGAGGTCAGAACGCCGATGTCCAGTTTTGAAATCTCACAGTTTCCATATTGGTGGCCGAGGAAAACTTTTCAGACACACCGCTATTCAGAATCGACACGGAAAGATCTCAGAAATGGCTTGAAGGCCGTCAACGAAACCATCCATTACCTTGGGGCTTTCATTCCCACACATTTCGAGGTTGAAAACGACAATTCGTAGCGCAATGAGCAACAGGACCACGCTCTCCACCACCTTTAATACAATTGACACCCCCTTCAGTAAGGAGGCAATGGGCCTGCAGCCCCACTGAATATCATCTGAACTCTTTCGAGTGCAGCGTGACCGCAATTTTTGCTCTGTTATGTAGGGTTGAATCACTAAGGACCGTTGAAAACTATTCGACGAAATTCGAACGTGATCTGGAGGAGCAACGGCTGTTTTTGACTTTTCAGCCATACTGTTTCAGCCCTCCTGTGGTGTGTGTTTGGGGAGGAATGGGTGGGGGGGTGACACTAAAACATGCACCAATAAAACAGCAACATTGCCCTCTAAGACCCCAGTTCGACAACAGACTCGGTCTCATACACATACATTCGTTCTTCACATTAAAACGACCCTGGATGGAGACAGAGATGTTTAACACCCACAGCCTGAGAGTATGGGTGAGCAGAATAGTGTATAGCAGTAGCAGTATAGACAGTAGCTGTTGACTGTTAGCAACACGTTGTATTTTGTGAACAAACTTTCTATCATAGTAACTACTAGACGAGCCAATGTCATTGCTACATTGGTAACACTGTTTCCCATCACATCACCAGAGTTAAGTACTGTCGGACGACATGGCTAGCACTTGGCTCGGTGACCATCCGGGTCTGCTGTTGACTGACGGGATGCACTCAACCCTTGTGAGGCCTGTTGAGGAGCTACTTGATTGAGAAATACCGGCTCTGGGAGAGCGGTGTGCTGACCACATGCCCCACCAAATCCGCATCCAGTGACGCCTATGAGCTGAGCATGACACACCACTTGCCAGGTGTCGATGGATCTTCCATGGCCTATTCGGATAGAGTTATGTATTTATTTTGCTTAGGTAGCTCTAAAATGGTTCAAATGGCTCTGAGTACTATGGGACTCAACTGCTGTGGTCATATGTCCCCTAGAACTTAGAACTACTTAAACCTAACTAACCTAAGGACAGTACACAACACCCAACCATCACGAGGCAGAGAAAATCCATGACTCCGCCGGGAATCGAACCCGGGAACCCGGGCGTGGGAAGCGAGAACGCTACCGCACGACCACGAGATGCGGGCGCTTAGGTAGCCATTTTTGTTTGTGGCAGGAGTATGGGACACCTGGTGTGCATGTGGAGAGGTGATATCACTGTCGCACGTGTGTGAGTATGGCTTCTGTGTGCCACCGCAATGCGCAGTGCGAGACTGAGAGGAGCCACCCACGTTTCATTACATCAGATTTCCCATTGCGCGGAATTACCATGCAGCTCACGCAAGCACATTGCTATTTCCATGTACGTCATTTCTGTTTGTTGTGTATATTTAATTGCAATACAGTGTGACTGGTCCAAGATCTATCGTATTACTATGCGAGGTTTTCGATGTGCTGATGCCAGCCTGAATGGTGAAAACCAAGCACGCAACAATATTTGACGAGATTTCTGTTGCAGCTTGTAAAGACACACCACAGCATACAGAGACGCACCACTAATACATTGCGGTCGGCGGTGAAGACATTTCAACTTTATAAAGTAGTGCATGAAACGTCGATTGACACGTTTTAGCATTTTTGGAATGTTACAATTTAAGGGAAGGTTGAAATCACTTGAGGGTAAAAAGTTAAGTGCATACAGGATTTTTTCTTTTTATTATAGTTGAAATTCAAGTCTGTTCAAGCAGATCGCAAAACTGATACCATTTAAGTTAGCGTATAAGATTATTTTGAATGTTAGAAGTAGACTAACACAGCTCACACAGCTGACACTGTGCGACCTAGTAAATAAGAAGAAGGCTTCCCAGATATTAGTGATGCATACACTACACACAATTATTGCAGGTTCTGTGATAGAAACGTAGGTACCCATCTTATTTCTGTATAAGATAGGAAAAAAAAGTCACTGAGAGGGGATATACTGCAATGATGGTAAAAACATTAAGGCGTTACGCATCCAATCCTATCCGTCTTGGACCTTGACAGACAACGTATGTCACCAAAAGCTTGTTGTTTTGTGTGACCAAGTTTCTGATCCGACACCCATTTTGTATCCATTTGAAAGAGCTCATTGACGAACATTATTAAGGTCACCTTTTGTGTCACACGTCTTAATTCCTAGTCTCTTATGTGTTTTCATTTTGGCAGTTGTGACGTATAACACTTCGATAAACATTATTGCAATGTAAAGTTAATTTTTATTTCATATGTCTTAGCCCTACGTGTCTTGTATGTTTATAGTTTTTTTCATTTGCGTTATATATCGTCATAATGAATAGTATTACTGTGTGTGATTTATATTTTGTTTTCAGATTTCTTGGTTACGTGTTTATTTCCATTTGTCTTATACAGTGTGATCCATTGATCGTGACTGGGCCAAATATCTCACGAAATAAGCGTCAAACGAAAAAACTACAAAGAACGAAACTTGTCTAGCTTGAAGGGGGAAACCAGATGGTGCTATGGTTGGCCCGCTAGATGGCGCTGCCATAGGTCAAACGGATATCAACTGCGTTTTTTTTTAAATAGGAACCCCTATTTTTTTATTACATATTCCTGTAGTACGTACAGAAATATGAGTTTTTTAGTTGGAACGCTTTTTTCGCTTTGTGATAGATGGCGCTGTAATAGTCACAAACACATGGCTCACAATTTTAGACGAACAGTTGGTAACAGGTAGGTTTCTTAAATTAAAATACAGAACGTAGGTACGTTTGAAAATTTTATTTCGGTTGTTCCAATGTGATACATGTACCTCTGTGAACTTATTTCTACGAAAGCATGCTGTTACAGGGTGATTACCTGTAAATACGACATTAATGCAATAAATGCTCAAAATTATGTCCGCCAATGTAAATGCATTTGGCAATACATGTAACGACATTTCTCTTAACAGCGAGTAGTTCGCATACCGTAATGTTCGCACTTGCATTGACAATGCGCTGACGTATGTTGTCAGGCGTTGTAGGTGGTGGATCACGATAGCAAATATCCTTCAACTTTCCCCACAGAAAGAAATCCGAGGACGTCGGATCCGGTGAACGTGCGGGCCATGGCATGGTGCTTCAGCGACCAATCCACCTGTCATGAAATTGCTATTCAAATCCGCTTCAACCGCACGCGAGCCATGTGCCGGACATCCATCATGTTGGAAGTACATCGCCATTTTGTCATGCACTGAAACATCTTGTAGTAACATCGGTAGCACATAACGTAGGAAATCAGCATACATTGCACCATTTAGATTGCCATCGATAAAATGGGGGCCAATTATCCTTCCTCCCATAATACCGCACCATACATTAACCCGCCAAGGTCGCTGATGTTCCCCTTGTCGCAGCCATCGTGGGCTTTCCGTTGCCCAATAATGCATATTATGCCGGTTTACGTTACCGCTGTTGGTGAATGACGCTTCGTCGCTAAATAGAACGCTTGCAAAAAATCTGTCATCATCTTGTAATTTCTGTTGTACCCTGTGGCAGAACTGTACACGAATTTCAAAGTCGTCGCCATGCAATTCCTGGTGCATAGAAATATTGTACGGGTGCAATCGATGTTGATGTAGCATTATCAACACCGACGTTTTTGAGATTCCCGATTCTCGCGCAGTTTGTCCGCTACTGATGTGCGGATTAGCCGCGACAGCAGCTAAAACACCTACTTGGGCATCATCATTCGTTGCAGGTCGTGGTTGACGTTTCACATGTGGCTGAACACTTCCTGTTACCTGAAATAACGTAACTATCCGGCGAACGGTCCGGACACTTGGGATGATGTCGTCCAGGATACCGTGCAGCATACATAGCACACGCCCGTTGAGCATTTTGATCACAATAGCCATACATCAATACGATATCGACCTTTTCCGCAATTGGTAAACGGTCCGTTTTAACACAGTAATGTATCACAAAGCAAATACCGTCCGCACTGGCGGAATGTTACGTGACACCACGTACTTATACGTTTGTGACTATAACAGCGCCATCTATCACAAAGAGAAAAAAGTGGTCCAACTAAAACATTCATGTTTCTTTACGTACTACTCGAATATGTAACAAAAAAATGGGGGTTCCTATTTTAAAAAAATACAGTTGATATCCGTTTGACCTATGGCAGCGCCATCTAGCGGGCCAACCATAGCGCCATCTGGTCTCCGCCTTCAAGCTAGACGAGTTTCGTTCTTTGTAGTTTTTTTCGTTTGATGCTTATTTCGTGAAATATTTGGCCCAGTCACTATCAATGGACCACCCTGTATACATCTGTGACGTTATCTCCATGTTAAAATTGATTTTTGTTCCTCATATACTGTTTAATTGTTTCCATCTTTGTTTATTTGTGCATTTTTTATCTATTTATCAAGGGTAACCAGTTGTGTTAATAGTCGGCTGGGCTTGACATCTTTGTTTGTTTGTGCATGTTTTTTACCTATTTATCAAGGGCAACCAGGGCTGGGCTTGACACTCTAAGGCACAACTGAAAATATAATATCCCTGGATACTATTGGAGAGTGAAGATTTTTGTTTTCGAAGTGCGTGAGTGACAAGTCAGGTGGGCATAGATGGGTCACTTTCCCATGTCTCTCAACCGTCTATACTATAGCTTAAGACTCGTGACAGGGAGCTGTATGATTACCTTCACTGGGGATCATTCTCGCCGACTCGAAGTGCCAGCGGCCCAGGAGAAGGAGAGTGGCGGACCCCATGTGACGATCTCCCAAAATGCGGACACTGGAAACGTTCTGCTATCACATAGTGCGGTGGACGGGATAATTTCCTAGCCTCGCTTAAGAACAAACACTTTGCGGAGAGTATCATGGACAAAGAGAAGCGTGCCAAAAACTGATGGACCCCTGTAGGCAGTGGAATGGAGCATAGACATAAAAGCGTCATGAATGCACATGTGAAGGCAAGTGACTCTTCTTGCTGAGAGTAGCCGTTTCGCTCTGCCTTAAAAAGCGAGAATGTGTCAAGAATTCCAGTACCTCAGAGGAACTGGAAGGGAATGCAGACACTGAGCGCCAATAACTCGCAAAGGGAGGCGTGTAAGATTAAAGACTAAGTAATATGTTTTCTGGACAGGACGTAGCTTATAAATCACAAACACCACTAGTTTCTTAGACGAAGCAAAAACTTGAAACTGTCCAGAGCCGTTAAAAAGAAGTGTTGTGTGGCTCTTTTCACAGCAGCTTAGGAGTGCAGAAGAACGGTGAGACAGTGTGTGACCAACATGGGAACAGCCTTGACAATGAAATCGTGATGAAGACGCCGATTCCTGAGTCACACACCAGCCCATGCAACACAGAATTTTCACCTTGAACTAGGAGGCGTGCTCATAAAACGCAGTCAGGCATTGGAGGGCATTCCAAATTTAGTACGCCAATGAGCAGAGGAATATTTCGATCAGTCGTTGAGCTTAGAGATGGAATTACGTATAAGGAAGGAATCTGTGTGACTGTGGAGAAGCGTCACGACAAAGGAGCTCTTCCATCCATAGCCAACATCCGCTTGACGAGATCACGATGACGCTGCTTCGGCAACAGCAACACACGGCGACCTGTCAAAGAGAACACCGTGGCGGGCCCTCGCTTCATAGTCCTGGGGCACCAAGGACAGCTGCGCAGCTCCGAGGCAACGCATCGTACCGACTCAGCGTCTGACGCCATCACAGTACGGCAAATGATTATGAAGAATGGTGTGATAATTCATTGCCCCTCATTACCCTTAACAACTGAGTCGGGCCCACGCCCAGTCAAACCGTCCCTGAGAGTGATAATTTCTTTTTTATGTAAAAAGTATCGTAATAAACGCAAATGCTTCTTGGTTTTGCACTATAACTAATTTTTTTCCATTCGTACATCAATCCCCTGTTCTCATATCCTTTTACTGTTTGAATTCATTAAATTATAGATGTAATTTAATTATTGACTCCGATGGTGGGGTGATCCAACGGGTAATTCACATGCTGTGTCGTATCACAGGGTTTTTGAAGGACTCAATGCGTTTTGACGCCCAACATGGGGTAATGCAATTAGTAGTCTTCATGCCTTTTTACCAAAAACGTCAAGTAATTCTCGATTCGCAACAGTTTTGACGCCCTACTTGAGGCGATCTCTTCGCTAATTTGCGTATTACGTGGTATCACAAGGTACTCTCAATTCAGTACATTCTCCATTCATTCCAACACAAAAAGCTATATGCTGTTTGTACCTTGTGCTCAACCAATTATTATACAACATACTTCTAGGATTATCTTTCCTTCAGTGCTTTGAGTCCAGTATTGTGGGGGTCGCTTTCTTCTTTCTTCTGCCCCTGTACTTCAAATGCTGCTTCACTTACGAACTTTTTAATTGTTTGATACTGTGCTACGTCGCTCCTTCTTATGACTGCCACAGTTTGGTTGCTAATCACAGTTTATAAAGAAATTGCACAGACTCCTGTTACAAACTATTTATACTGTGTTTCATAGTGTTCAGTGTCATCATGGAAATCATGTCTTTTTTTCTTTGTCACTTGGATGTTATCATCTCTGCAATTAATAAGAGGTAGTATGAACCACATTCTGCACCCTTATAGACACTGACATGAGTTAACTTAAAGTTGGAAATTTTATTTTCAATAACATAATTATTCACCCGATATTTCTGGAAGGAATCACCCATATTGAACAAACTTCTCAATCTTTCATAAATCTCATCTTTGCTATTACTGTCAGCGCCATTTGTAGGTGCATAATATCCGAAAATGATAATTTCGTGGCCAGTTTTGAGATAGCAACAGTCGTAATCCCCTCATACGTTTCCTGCTATAGTCTGATGTCTCTTCTACGCTTACTAGGGACGGCCATTGAAATCGCTCTCTTGACACTTTCCTCATTTTTAACACTACTTTAGAAACGAAAACTTAATCTTGTCTGATTTCGTTTCCCTTCCCTTGACCTTCGTTTTATTGAGGAGAAACTCAGCCACTTGCAACCTCATTAGTTCCTGTTTGTTTTCTGCCAAAACACAGCGTACTCTACGATGTTATAAAGATAGTTCTTTTCCATAGCCACTTTTGTTTTCATGATGAACCAATCCTATTATTTGTCTGTGGCGTCTAGCCGTCTTCTTGAACCGAGAGAATATATTTTACAAATGCTGGGAAGTTGTCCCAACGAGTCAACTCTCACGCTAGAGGACGGCGAACAAGGGAAGAAAATATCAGGACCGGACGAAGGAAGAGTGGTACGTTGTGAGACACTCTTCACATGGGTTCTCCGCAAAGGCTGATCGGCCTGCGGGACCTTGCCAGCAGCTACACTACCGTCGATGCAGCCCTCCGCTTCATTAGAAGACACAAATTAAGTTTGTTACTGGCAAAATGCTGTCTCAATCAAAAATAAGTAAGCCTAATCCTAATATTTGCTTCTTACCTAAATAACGAAAAGAGTGACGTCATCCACATGAGTGCTAAAAGAAATTCGTTAAACTTCAGTTACACGACAAATCAGTCTAATCTAAAAGCCGTAAATTCAACTAAATACCTAGGTATTACAATTACGAACAACTTAAATTGGAAGGAACACATAGAAAATGTTGTGGGGAAGACTAACCAAAGACTGCGTTTTATTGGCAGGACACTTGGAAAATATAACAGATCTACTAAGGAGACTGCCTACACTACGCTTGTCCGTCCTCTTTTAGAATACTGCTGCGCAGTGTGGGATTCTTACCAGATAGGACTGACGGAGTACATCGAAAAAGTTCAAAGAAGGGCAACACCTTTTGTATTATCGCGAAATATGGGAGAGAGTGTCACAGAAATGATACAGGATTTGGGCTGGACATCATTAAAAGAAAGGCGTTTTTCGTTGCAACGGAATCTTCTCACGAAATTCTAATCACCAACTTTCTCCTTCGAATGCGAAAATATTTTGTTGGCACCGACCTAAATAGGGTGAAAGTATGACCACTATAAAATAAGGGAAATCAGAGCTCGTACGGAAAGATGTATGTGTCCTTTCTTTCCACGTGCTATACGAGATTGGAATAACATGGAATTGTGAAGGTGGTTCGATGAACCCTCTGCTAGGCACTTAAATGTGATTTGCAGAGTATCTATGTAGATGTACTGTTTGTGCGGATCGATAACTTGATCTTCTTATGCTGCAGTGTACCTTGGTCGGGCCCATCACTCCTGCCATTCCGTTTAGATATCTGCTCGAGTCTGTGGGATTATCCTAGTGCGCAGCCGTACAACAATCACTGCTTCTCCCAGACTCCCTTTTTGTGTAGGAAATTCCCTTGCATCGTGTGTGCAGCAGTTTGAAGCAGAATTGTGGACGTCAGGTAAAGGACGTGGAATTCGTGAAAACTACATCAACCTAAGATTATCTCTGTCTACAATTTCAGGTGATCATATTACAGAGCTGCAACTACGAGGAGGAAACACATGTGTTTTTTCATGTATTATTGACATATGAAACGAAATAATCTAGTTTTTTACCATATTTTTAATGGAGAAAAACGCATGAACTTAAGCAACGCTTTCAATCCTTGCAACAGATTTGTAACGTACAGATATCCTCAGGCAGTGGAACATCATAATCGTTCTCTTGAAACTACAGATTCCATAGATGGACAGCACTACAGCAGTCTGTATCTGAACTGCTGTTGTGGTGAATGAAACAGACTGAATGTCGCTGCCGAAACCCGCAGGTCCCCACAAACAACAGAAACCACGTGTTTACTGGTGCGGCCCAGCCTCTTCAGGGCCTGCGAGGAGGACAAAACAGACGAAACGCATAGTATGGAACATCCCGATAGGCTTAGTTTTCAATGCCTCACAGTAAGCAGAAGGGACCTGCTGACCAGCGCCCTTTCGGCGCGAGAGAAGCAAACTGCTTCGCTGTCCCACTGCGCACGGGAGACAAACACATAAGAAGGGCTGGCCGCTGCATACTGCAGCCATGCCGAGTTGAACCTGAATAAACAAGCCACGACCTGAAATCTGCTGGACTGTGAGACTGATTCTTAGGAGCGTGAAACTTGGAACTTAGAGCAAAAGAGCGACCATATAAGCATCTCCTATTGGCCTCTGTGGGCTTATGATCTTCACTTCCTGTTTTTCCTGGTGTGCTCGTCTTGGGCTCTTGGCTTCTGAAGCTGGTCCTCTAAGCTTCTGGAGCTCCTGATTGATTTTCTGATCTCGCTAACGGCTCTAACTTCACTTTCTGGTTGTCTCGGTAACTAAGTGCCTACGCTCTGATTATTTCCAAATTCCTTGTAAGCTCCCACTTACTCCATGAAGGCTTAGTCCCCTTTCCAGAGACGGTTGAGTTTAACTTACTGTCCAGTAATCATCCCACGAGCACTCGACTTCGCTATTCTGTAATTTTTCCTTAGGTCAGTCTTCTACACACAACAAAAAAAGTTTTTCATCTCCCTAGTTCTCAGAACTCCTGAAGATAGACGTTGACTCTGGATATTCTATCACAGACAAGGTCCCTTTGACTGTTCAGAAGTGCCACTAAACCCACCCTAACATGTAAACAACCATGTATGAACAGCGCCTAGTAGACGGAGTGGGTCCGACAGTCGATCAGTTCCAGTCATCCACCACGAAGGAGGGGTACAGCTAGTGTTTCTGTAGTTCAACCATGCCTAGACGGTCAATACCGCGGTTTGATTGCGTCAGCTTTGTTACTTTGTGCCAGAAAGGGCTCTCAACAAGGGAAGTGTCCAGACGTCTCGGAGTGAACCAAAGCGATGTTGTTTGTGTGGTGTCACCGCCAGACACCACACTTGCTAGGTGGTAGCCTTTAAATAGGCCGCGGTCCGTTAGTATACGTCGGACCCGCGTGTCGCCACTATCAGTGATTGCAGACCGAGCGCCGCCACACGGCAGGTCTAGAGAGACTTACTAGCACTCGCTCCAGTTGTACAGCCGACTTTGCTAGCGATGGTTCACTGACAAAATACGCTCTCATTTGCCGAGACGATAGTTAGCATAGCCTTCAGCTACGTCATTTGCTACGACCTAGCAAGGCGCCATTACCAGTTACTATTGATGCAGTAAAACATGTACCGTCAAGAGCGATGTTCACCATTTGTGGATTAAAGTTAAGTATTCCACAGCTACGTCCTTTTTTTGCTAGTCTAATTTCCTTCACCTGTTCCAGACCTCACGCCAGTCTGCGTGAGCTAAAACGCGTGCCTTTCGGCTTCCTCTCCTACCGGGTTGGCTCTCTTGCCAATCCACAACAGTTTGGACATGGAGGAGATACAGAGAGACAGAATTGTCGAGGGCATGCCTCGCTCAGTCCGCCCAAAGGCTACTACTGCAGTGGATGACCGCTATCTACGGGTTATGGCTCGGAGGAACCCTGACAGCAACGCCACCCTGTTGAATAATACTTTTCGTGCAGCCACAAGACGTCGTGTTATGACTCAAAATGTGCGCAATAGTCTGCATGATTCACTCCCGACGTCCATGTCGAGGTCCATCTTTGGAACCACGACAACATGCAGCGCAGTGCAGATAGGCCCAACAACATGCCGAATGGACCGCTCAGGATTGGCATCACGTTCTCTTCACCGATGAGTGTCGCATGTCCCTTCAACCAGGCAATCGTTGGACACGTGTTTGGATTCAACCCAGCCAGGCTGAACGCCTTAGACACACTGTCCAGCGAGTGCAGCAAGGTGGAAGTTCCCTGATGTATTGGCATTACGTCCAGCCGATGTACGCCGCTGCTGGTCAAGGAAGGTGCCGTAACGGATGTACGATACGTGAATGCCATCCCCCGACCGATAGTGCAACCATATCGGCAGCATACTGGAGAGGCATTCGTCTTCATGGACGGATATTCGCTCCCCCATCGTGCACATCCTGTTAGTGACATCCTTCAGGATAACGACATCGCTCGACTAGAGTGGCCAGCATGTTCTCCACACATGAACCCTATCGGACATACCTAGGATAGATTGAAAAGGTCTGTTTATGGACGACGTGACCCATCAACCTCTCTGAGGGATCTGCACCGAATCGCCGCTGAGGAGTGGGACAGTCTTGGCCAACAGTGCCTTGATGAACATATTGATAGTATGCCACGACGAATACAGGCGTGCACCAATGCAAGAAGACGAGCTACTGGGTATTAGAGGTACCGGTCCACCACCTCTGAAGGCCTCGCTTTATGGTGGTACAACAAGCAACGTGTGGTTTTCAAGAGCAATAGAAATGGCGGAAATGATGTTTATGTTGATCTCTGCTCCAATTTTCTGTACAGGTTCCGGAACTCTCGTAGTCAAGGTGATGTAAAACTTTTTTTGATATGTGTATTTCCCATCTGATGGTACGTTGGCAGTTTAATTCCCAACCTCGAATCCAGTTTTGACTGTGATTCAATAAGTGCCGCTTGTGTTATTCGGCCACACAAGTCTCGGACAGAGAATGAATCCCTCGTAGTAAACTACGTGTGGTGGACGCGCTGATTATGTACTGACTGCTAAAAGATAGCCGCCCTTATCGTGCCTGGCTTCTACGGACGAGAGAAGGCCATTCTCCGTTGGCCGCTGTCGACGCCATGCGCCGCCCAACCCGTTCGACACATGCAAGGGAAAGTCGCCACCTCAACCGGCCGCGGCTGAAGATCAATGTCCATGAGCTGGAGCCTGCGTACCGTCAAATTCACCCGTCGCCGTCCATAAAGCTGATCCAGGACGTCAGTGAAGTCGCCGATTCTTAGAGTCGCCGTTTCTGAGATGTTCCACCTATGCCATGTCTGCCCAGTAAAAGCGACCCTGAAAACATTTGTAAATTACTTTCTTGTTTTTACTTTTTGATTTAATAAATCACTTTTCTTTATAACTTTTGTGATCATCTATCAGTCAATTCGGTGCTCAGTGCATGTTGTAAGTAGGCTGTTTAGGTTTTTATATTCGTAACGTCACGTAGCGCTCTGTATGAAAATCACTGGCTGTGCTGTGTGCAGTCTGTGGCTGGTTTGCATTGTTGTTTGCTATTGTAGTGTTGGGCAGCTGGATGTTAACAGCGCGTAGCGTTGCGCAGTCAGTGTTGCCAATTTAGCGACTTTGTCGCTAGAAATGGCGACTTTTGCCTTCGTCTTAGCGACAAAAAAAACTTTTTAGCGACAAAAATTATTTAGCGACTTATCTGGCGACTTATGGAGTACTGACGACTTTTGAAGTACAAATCGAAACTATTTTGGGCCAGTATTTTCATTAACACAATCATTGGTGTGTACTAATAGATGAATCCACAGATGTATCAATATCTAAAATGCTACGTATCGTTATACGCCGGCCAGTGTGGCCGAGCGGTTCTAGGCGCTACATTCTAGAAACGCGCGAACGCTACGGTCGCAGGTTCGAATCCTGCCTCGAGAATGGATGTGTATGATGTCCTTAGGTCAGTTAGGTTTAAGTAGTTCTAAGTTCTAGGGGACTGATGACCTCAGATGTTAAGTCCCACAGTGCTCAGAGCCATTTGAACCATTTATCGTTATACGGTACTATAGTGTAAACAACCAAACCATTAGATTAGCATTTCCCAAACTCGCTGTAGTAGAAACTGCAGATGCAAGAAATCTGGCTGCTGTTCTTGTGAATTCTTTGAAAGATCTTAAACTTCCAATCGTTAATATGGTAGGAATTGGCACAGATAATGCTTCTGCAATGGTTGGAATAAACAATGGGCTTTTCGAACAACTCAGGAGGAATATGGTTTGAAGCATTTAGTATTGATCCGTTGCATTTGTCACTCTTTTCAGCTTGCAGTTTCGCACGCCTCAGTGAATACCATACCTACAAACATAGAGTTTCTTGTACGGGAAACCTGCAATTGGTTCTCCATTTCACCCAAAAGACAAGAGGAATATAAAAAGGTTTATGAGACAATAAAATGTGGAAAACAGCCACTAAAAATTTTGAAGGTCTGTGAAACACGTTGGCTTTCAATTGAACCAGCAATACGAAGAATTCTGCAGCAGTGGGAAGAACTAAAGCTACATCTTTCACTTGTCATGGTTCAAGACAATTGTTACAATGCCGATCTTTTGTACAAGATGTATTGTGACGACTCAAATCATCTTTACATGTTTTACCTTAAACAAGCCTTAAAAGACGTACAAATAGCAATAAAAGCTTTTGAAGGAGAAGACAATGACCCCACTAAATTACTAGATACACTTGTATTTCTCATGCAATCACTCGGACAAAACGTAGTTTTTCTAACTGTTGATTTGTTGACAACACCAGTTCCAAGCGAATGTAAGTACGCAAATCCGAACCTTGGCTTTATGTTTGAACAGAAATTGTCTGAGTCAAGTTTGTCTGAATAAAATAAAGTTTATTTGAAGAAGAGATGCATTCAGTTTAGTCTGAAACTCATAAAAGAAATTCAACAAAGACTGCCAAGTAACGTTACGATCCTGAAAAAAATGTCAATTCTGAATGTTGCAGAAACACTAAAAGTGAATAAAAATAATGCTGTAGCGGATGTAGCCAAAGAATTGGGTTTTAGTGGCGATTTCATAGACGGTATGCTGCAAGAATGGCATAATATCAACTTCATTAGGTGGAATAACACTGCTAACACTGTTCGATTTTGGAGTGAGGTTTTGCAGTATAAAAATGCCGCAGGGGAGAATCCTTTTTCTTTGATTTCACAGCTAGCAATGACTGTTATATGCCTACCGCATTCAAATGCAGAAGTGGAAAGAATATTCAGTTCTATGAACATTATAAAAACTAAACAACGTAACAGATTATCGTTAAAGACAATTAATGCTTTGATCATATTGAGAGACCAGCTGAAGAAACAAAATAAAGATTGTGCATCTTTTGACATACCGTCAGACGTATTGGAGCTTACTGGAACGAACAAAAGTTACTCTTTTGCGACAAAACCAGTCGAACTGCAGCATCATCTTTTGAGCGACGTTCAACGCTCTACATCAACTACAGTTCTGTCAGAGGATGGAGTTGTTCGATCTTCTGAGTGACGACGATGAATAGCTCACATACCAGTACGTGTATGTTTTGTAACCTAATTTGAGCTCTTGCTTTCTTTGTTGCAAATATAGTTGTATATTTCTAGTATATTTGACTACTGTGATTGAAACAACAATTTATGTGTTGTGGCAATTATGATAACATGTTTAATTAAACGTTAGCGTATTTTATATGTATGTTGTTGCAAGCGATGCTTCATTTAATTAGACAATATAGCAATTACGTATGAGACAATTTTTATTAATATTTTATTACCCCCCCCCCCCCCCCCCCCCCCCCACTGGCTTATTGCACCATTCACAGCACGAAATTTTCAGTACATCCCTAGTAAAATCAGTTTTAGTGACTTTCTAGCGACTTTTGGTATTGAATCTAGCTACTCGGGTTTTTTAGAGTTGGCAACACTGTGCGCAGTTCGAGGTGAGCCGCCAGCAGTGGTGGATGTGGGGAGAGAGATGGCGGAGTTTTCAGAGCGGATGATCTGGACGTGTGTCCATCAGAGACAGTAAATTTGTAAGACTTGATGTCATGAACTGATATATATATTATGACTTTTGAACACTATTAAGGTAAATACATTGTTTGTTCTCTATCAAAATCTTTCATTTGCTAACTATGCCTATCAGTAGTTAGTACCTTCAGTAGTTAGAATCTTTTACTCAGCTGGCAGTATTGGCGCTCGCTGTATTGCAGTAATTCGAGTAACGAAGATTTTTGTGAGGTAAGTGATTTGTGAAAGGTATAGGTTAATGTTAGTCAGGGCCATTCTTTTGTAGGGATTATTGAAAGTCAGATTGCGTCGCGCTAAAAAATATTGTGTGTAAGTTTAAGCACAGTCATTTATAATTTTTCTAAGGGGACGTTTCAATGTCACCTCTAGAGATAACTTTTTGTTTAATAGACAGTGATCAGACCTGGCGACCAGCTAACGAGAACATTAAATTTAATCAAATTTCATTACCCATTTTTAATTTTCATCCTTCTAGGACACTGCGGGGGCATATTTGTACGCTACCATAATTTTGGAAGCAAACACGAGGCTCAAAATAGCGTGAGTTATGACACTATCAAAAATTTCTGTTTCAGATTTTATTAGTAGAACACCTCCTAGCTGCGAAAATTTGTAACCACCGCAGCTAAGGACAATAAATTAATCCTTTAGCCTCATGCAGTGTAGAACTCTCCACATACTTAAAATACTGATGAAATAAAAAATTGCAACACCAAAAAATAATCAGTGTAAAGTAATGAACTTTCGGGAATAAATTTGTCTAGGTAATACACTGAAGTGATTAACATCGCAGGTTCATAGGTTAATGTAAACAAGAGATAAATTATTACAAATACGAAATGCTGGTACATTAACAACTGGTGTAAACGCAAGAGTGTTGAATGCAAGCATGCGAACTTGCAGGCTTTGTGTTGTATAGGTGCCGGATGTCAGTTTGTAGTATGAATTTCCGTGATTGTTCTAGTCGGTCAATTTAGGGGTGGTTAATGCTGTTTGTGGATGACGGTGATGTTGTCGTCCATTGATGTCCCATATTTGCTCCATTGGAGACAGCTCTGGTGATCGAGCAGGCCAAGGCAACATGTCAACATTCTGTAGGGCATGTTGGGTTACAATAGTGGTATGTGGGCGAGCGTTATCGTGTGGGAAAACACACCCTGTAATGCTGTTCACGAATGGCAATACAACAGGTCGAGTCACCAGACTGATGTACAAATTTGCAGTCAGGGTGCGTGGGATAACCAAGACAGTGCTCCTATTGTCATACAAAATCGCAGCCCAGCCTGTAACTCCAGGTGTCCAGCACGCAGACAGGTTGAATGCAGGCCCTCAACTGGCCCCTTCTAATCAATAAACGGCCATCACCGGCACCGAGGCAGAGCCAGCTTTCATCAGAGAACACAACAGACCTCCACCTTGCCCTCCTATGAGCACTCGCTTGTTACCACTAAGTCGCAAATGGCGGTGGTTTGGTGTCAGCGGAATGCACCCTCCAGGGCATCCGGACGTTATTGATCATTAAGCAAAACTGATTTACGCCCTCAAGTGACGCTACCGGCGCCGCTCTTATGCTACTGACCAGAAAACTGAGTAGACATCATTTTTCATATGTAGTAACACGCCCACCTAACTTTCGTTTATGTCGCATTTATCGTGCTTGGTGTTTTGATTTCTTTTTCCGTAATAGTATAACTAGGTGAGTACGCGATATTGCTCATGTATGTACTTATTCCTATCTTATAGTAGTCCATCTTCTCCTTTACCCACTCTCTGTCCATCTCCTCTCCCATCTATCTGTCTATCTCCTGCTCTTCCCTTTCTCTGTCCATTTCCTCCTCCTCCCCTCTCTGTTCATCTTCTCCTCCTCCCTCTCTATGACTATTCTTCCTCCCTTGCCTCTGTTCAATTCTTCCTCTTTCCGCTTTCTATCCATATCTTCCATTCCGCACTCTTTGTCAATTTCCCCTCCCCTCTCTCTATCCATCGCCTCCTCCCACCTATCTGCGCCCATCTCCTCCTGTTCCATTGATGTCTATCCATCTCCTCTTCCCTCCATCTCTCTCCATGGTATTACGCTCATCCTAGTGAATTTCATTTTCACGCAGCTCAGTGTACATGACGTCCTGTAGCCTGAACTATGTGCTGCACAATGATAATGTTTAAGGTACATCTAGTGATGTAGGTAAATTCTGCCTGAAAAATATGTTGCAAATACAGTCAGTAGTAAAGAAGTAATAAATTAGAAGGTCGTGATTCATACGCCAATTTTACTACATGAACAGCGAAAACTTAATAAGCGATAAACTTTCCCATTTTCATTATTTTGCGGGGAACGCCAGCTAGAAACAGATTCGCAAATGTCTGAAATTATGTTTAAAGTATATTGCAAGTCTCTAGGTGTTCTATTTCGGAAATACTGGATGACTAAAGTATAGGTATTCACGTGTCGTGTGCTGCACCGATTTTTCACTCCAACCACCACTCAATTTTATAACATGTATGTATGTATATTTGAAATGATAATCAAATAGACATCCTAGCTGCAAACAGGCGTTAATGTACTTCATTGGGGACATGTTGGGAATGTTTGTCCCGACCGGGACTCGAACCCGGGATCTCCTGCTTAAATGGCAGACGCTTTATCCATCTGAGCCATCGAGGGCACAAAGGATAGTGCGCCTGCAGGGACTTATCCCTTGCACCCTCCCCGTGAGACCTACATTCCCAATCTGTCCACACCACTACATTCGGAGTCTCCTAATAGATGTTTGTCCATCATACTCATTATTCGTGGCAGATTAATCTACCAAGTCCCGTACGAGTTCGGGCATAGCGTGTGCGTTCGCACAAGAAGGTCAATGGCCGGGAAGTCATATTTTAACTATATATGACGGTAGTATCTGTTCCTGAAAGAACAATTACCGTAGATGATCATGCAGCTTTGCTGGAAATGAAATGATAATGAAATTGACACCTAATGAGTATGGTGGGCGAACATCTATTAGGCGCACTACGAATGTAGTGATGTGGACATGTTGGGAATGTAGGTCTCACGGGGAGCGTGCAAGGGATAAGTCCCTACAGGCGCACTATCCTCTGCGCCCTCGGTGGCTCAGATCGATGACTGAGCGGCTCGTCCCGGCGGAGGTTCGAGTCCTCTCTCGGGCATGGGTGTGTGTGTTTGTCCTTAGGATAGTTTAGGTTAAATCGTGTGTAAGCTTAGGGACTGATGACCTTAGCAGTTAAGTCCCATAAGATTTCACACACATTTGAACATTTAGCCGGCACGGTAACTCAGCGTGTTCGGTCAAAAGGATAGTTGCCCTCTGTAATAAAAAAACTGAGTTAATGGAACAACGACGGACTAAAATTAGTGTCTTGCGACGTCCGCCCCGAGCAGATACAAAGAACGAAAATGAACAAAATGAGATTTTAAAAAAATGGATAGAGAGTCTGCCATGTAAGCAGGAGATCCCGGGTTCGAGTCCCGATCGGGGCACACATTTTCAACATGTCCCCAATGAAGTACACCAACGCCTGTTTGCAACTAGGGTGTCCATTTAATTATCATTTCATTTCTGGCAAAGCTGCATGGTCATCTACGGTAACTGTTCTTTCGGGAACAGATACTACCGTCATACATAGTATGTACATTTCATTGAAAATTGACTGCATGTTTCCGATAGCCTCGCGTAATCATTTTAACTACTCACGATCTTTAATTACCTTCCAGGTCTATTTAAGAATGCAATAGCAATGAGCGGATCAGCAATGAACCCTTGGGCATTCTCTAGAAATGCAACCGATAGAGCTGTACGGTTTGCGGGAACTCTAGGATACACAGGAACAAGTTCCAGCGACCTTGTAAATTTTCTGAAAACAGTGGACCCGAACACACTAGTTATGGACTCATCCAGTGCGTTATCTGAGGAGGTATGTATCCGGCTTGGTTGCGTTTATCTACTTCAAGATTGTCTTAGCTTTATTATCTGACACTAAAAGTAATTGTGTAACTAATACAAATGACTATTTTTTCAATTTACTGGCTTTCAGAACGTGCTCTTAGAGCCACCTCAACACTGGGGATGCTACACTACAGTTTCTTTTGACAGTTCATTGTATGCATACCCAGGTACGAAGTTAAAAAGGCCTGGCGAGGAACAGATTCCTTCATGAAACAAATTTCACATTTACAGCATACTGAAACTAGTAAAAGAAATGAGTTGTAAGGGCATTTCATTGAAAGAATAAATCATAAATTCTATATTCTAGATGTAGAAGCATGCCGTAGGGTAATTATAGCGTAACATCTAGGGAACGCACATATATTACCGATCACATGCACATAAATTTTTTGATACGCTGACCAGCATCAGGAATCATCTTTTCTGTTGAATTTTTGAATTTTATGTATAATTATGATTTACTCGATAATTTATGGAAGCACTGTATATTATGTCCACATATTCACTTTACTTTTTCGCATTTTCTCTCTGCACTGAGCCGCGACGAAGTAACGAATAAGTGATCAACACCTATTCTTCAGTGTCCTCATATGATTAACAATCATAACATCGACATAAATTTATCAAGCCAAGCTACAGTCCTGGCAAAACGCAATCTACTGTTGATCAAACAGCCAAAATTATTTCTAACGCATAGCGAACTGAGGCAGATAAACGTATTCAAACACTTTGTGAATCGAAATTACAGATTTCTCTTTAAGATCCCGTCGATGCTTTGAGTTGATGGTATGTTACAAGTGAATCTTTCTAATTATGTTGGTAATATCATTCAATAAAGGACAGCAAACTTTCTGTGACAGGACAGCAAGACCTTGTTCTCCTGTGTGTGGGTACCCAGTGCTGAACCAGAACACGATGGCGCGTTTTTGACGGAAGAACCGTGGACTCTGGTAGCTGAAGGGCGCTACAACCTGGTCCCCTACATGTCTGGTGTCACTGACCTCGAGCAGCTCGCACAAACACAGCGTGAGTAAAATAAAATCTCGTTGATCTTCCAATGCAGTTCTGAAATTTGGCTTCAGTAATCATCCAGTAGATGAGTCGTACTTCAGGGGCTTCTTGGACAGCAAACTTGTTGCACAACGAAAATTTATTTAAAAATTAGATTTTCCGTTTTTCGTTACCGGCTCTGAGTCCAAGAGTTAAAAGTGCTACATGTCAGGTATTTTATAGAAGTCTATTGTATAGCGGCCTGTATAAGAACACATCATGAGCACATACGTAGTTTGTGCACAGGGAGAGGGGCAGTTAACTCAGAAACCTTTCACCCAAGCCCAGATTTCCACCAGAATCGTTCCACGGTATATGATCCCATTCTCATACCTTACGGTTTGTGATTGTGAAACTACCTGGGGCAAACAGGATACGCATTTGAGAAGCCTGTAACAAAAGCTCCGCGTATTACTAACTAAGATGTTTAACAGTTCTCAACATCACTCATCTAACCCCAAGAAGTAATCACTTTCGTGAAAATCTCGCCCACAGGGCACGCAGGGGAACAGTACGCCTCAATTTATACGAAATAGATGGCGGGGAAGTAAATGAAAAGGATTAGTGGAAAATCGTGACTTCCACTTCCAGCGGCACACTGCGTTAATAATGGTGAAAGTTGATAACTTGTGCCGGGCCGGAACTCGAGACTGGATGCACCATTTCTCTAGGACTGTTGCCTGAACCATCTCGGCCATCAGGATAGGCATTTTGTCTGACCCAAATCCTCAATTTATCGCACACGTGTCCCTCGTCCATTGACACCCTACCTACAAATTATTGATTCCTGTATGAGTTCGGACGATATTACTGAATCCGTACTGAAACAAACGTCAAGGAGCCGTCGTCACCCACTTAAGAAATGTGTATTACACTTTTGATCATTTTAATAGTCTCCATCCTAGTGTCAAATTTACAATGAAAGTTGAAAAGGATGGCAAACTTTCTTTTCTTGATGTTTTGGTTGACAAAAATGGCGATGGGGCTTTGGGGCATAGTGTATATCGTGAACCTTCGCATACTGATACGGGAGTTGGACCGTCTTAAAGTTGTTTTTAAGCAGAATGTTTATACTGCGCAACATATACAGTGAGGTGATAAACGCCATGGGATAGTTACATGAACACACAGAGATGGCGATAGTGTCGCGTACACAGAGTATAAAAGGCCAGTGTATTGACGAAACTGTCATTTGTACCAAGGTGTTTCATGTGAAAAGTTTTCTGATTTAACAGTCGCCGCGCGATGGGATTTAACAGACTTTGAACGAGGAATGGTAGTTGGAGCTAGACGCATGGGCCATTCCATTTCGAAAGTCGTTAGGGAATTCAGTATTCCAAGATCCACAGTCTCAAGAGTGTGCCGAGAATACCAAATTTCAGGCATTACCTCTCACCACGGACAACGCAGTGGTCGACGGCCTTCTTCTAACGACCGAGAGCAGAGCTGTAAGTGTGGAGTTATCAGTGCTAACAGACAAGCAATATTGCTTGAAATAACCGTAGAAATCAATGTGATACGTACGACGAACAGTGAGGCGAAATGGGCTATGGCAGCAGATAACTGACGCGAGTGTCTTTGCTGACAGCACGACATCACCTGCAGCGCCTCTCTTTTGGTTTGGTTTGGTTGTTTGGAGGGAAGAGACCAAACATCGAGGTCATCGGTCTCATCGGATTAGGGAAGGATGGGAAAGGAAGTCGGCCGTGCCCTTTCAAAGGAACCATCCCGGCATTTGCCTGGAGCGATTTAGGAAAATCACGGGAAACCTAAATCGGGATGGCCGGACGCGGGATTGAACCGTCGTCCTCCCGAATGCGAGTGCCTCTCTTTTGCTCGTGACCGTACCGGTTGGATCTTAGACGATCGCAAAACCATGCCCTGCTCAGATGAGTCCTGACTTCATTTGTAAGAGCTTATGATAGAATTCAGTTGTAGCGCAGACCCCACGAAGGCATGGATTCAGGTTGTTAACAAGGCACTGTGCAAGCTAGTGGTGGCCTCATGATGGTGTGGGCTATGTTTACATGGAATGGACTGGGTCCTCTTGTCCAATTGAACCGACCATTGACTAGAAATGATATTCTGCTACTTGGAAACCATCTGCACCCGTTACACGATGGAATTTTTATGGATGGTAATGCGCCATGTCACCGTGCTACAGTTGTTTGCGATAGGATTGAAGAACATTCTGGACATTTCGAGCGAATGATTTGCCTAACCTGATCGCCCGACATGAACCTCATCGAATATTAATAGGACGTAATCTAGAGGTCGTGCACAAAAATGCTGCAGCGGCATCACTTTCGCAATTATGGAGGCAGCATGACTCAGTATTTCTGCAGAGGACTATCAACGGCATGTTAAGTCGATGCCATGTCGCACTGCTCCACCACGCCAGGTAAAAGGAGGTCTGACGCCATATTAAGAGACATCTCATGCTTTCGTGCTGAGTCTGTCTAATGCACAAGCTTGCACATTACTATCGGAAGGCAAATCGAAATATCGGGGATTCAGGTGGACATTTTTCTTCAAACTTGGCGATACTTGTAGCCGGAGCCAGCCTACAGAGCTTGTGCTCAACAAAACTTCAGAGAATTTTACAGGAGTGTTTCCTATAATGCTCACATAATGATCACTTTTTGTTTCAGCTAACGGAGTGCTATCCACAGAAGAGCGAGTAAGCAACCTGAACGAGAATTTTGACGAAAAAGTCGGATGTGATCTACGGCTTCCGACGAGAGAAGAGAGACTGAATGGCGCTAACGCTGTTAAACAGTTCTACTACAACGGCAGTGACATCACGTTGCAGGATAACTATACCACAGCTCTGGTAAGTGAGAGGCACTGAATGAACTCACGAAAGGCCAAATATGCAAGAATGCGATTTTTAAGAGTTTTCACATTAAAAATTCTGGAGGCATTACTTTTCAGCGCGCCCTTGCAGTTTGTGAAGCTTTATAATAATAATTACCATTTTGCTGATGCAATCAAGGGTTCAGAGAATGATGTCCAAGAAGGTCTTGTGCATATAAAAATCTAGCAAAGGATTGGTCATAATACATTAACTACTGTCCGAAGACTTTCAAATAAGCATGAATTTTAGATTTACAGACCACATGAAAAGGAGGTTGCCTGTAATGGCGCAGTCATGGAACGCACAGAGCACGGCGAATTGCTTTACTTCCAGGGTGACTAGCGTGATAATATTTGCGGGTGGTTGAGAAAAGGTGGGGCTTGCCAAGCCTGAACAGCTTAACGTTGACAGGTTTTGAACAACAGAAGGTTTAATAGTGCGATTCAAATGATCTTTCTATAAACAGATTAACTCTGGAATCCCTGGAGTTGGGATTAGACGTCAAATCATAGTCAGCAGTCGCTGATTTTAGCACGACTATATTACTTTTTATCAACCAGTAGCAGACATTGGCTTCCTTAGTTTCAAGTGTTTGCTTATGCTCTCCATGAAATGCTTCTTAATGAGGCCGTAGGCACATTCGCACAGATGATGATCTCGAAAATGTGCTATCTGTTTAAGAAAAGTGTGACACTGAATGTAGTTAATGGGCATTTTGCGTTTACAATTACATTTATTTTTGTATATGGAAAAAATTAACTTCTCTTAACATTCATATGTGCAGACTGCCTGTTTTGTTTTTAATTATAACACGATAACATCTGTGACAACCTCTTACCCCACCAGTGCCTTTTGCGGAGCAATCACGCAATATAGGAACTGCTGTATCCAAATTTTTACAGTACATTTTTATTAACATATATACAAGGAGCTTTTAGATTGTTTAAAATTGAGACCTGGTACCTAGGAAGGCAGGATTGGGTTGCGATTGTGGACAGGGCCGAAATCAATTACTGTTGGTTAATTTATTTTTCAATCGCGTACACTTCATTTGGAAACAACAACAAGTAAAAGGTGACAATAAATTAAGAAGTGTTCCACGGCTAAAGGCCTTAATGACAACAAATTCAAAACTATTTCTCGGCTGAAGGCCCCAATAATGATAATTTAAAAACTGCTTCACGGCTGAAGGCCTAAATAGCAATCTTAAGAACCAGTTAAACTACTTCAACCTGCAATTACAGTTATTAAAATATTTTTTAAAGAACAATCATCAAAATCTCACTGCTAGAATACAGTTGTCTAATTAAAATTTTAAGACAAGTAACACTCACGGCTGAAGGCCTTAATGACAACAAATTCAACTATTTCTCAGTTGAAGGCCCCAATAGTCATAATTTAAAAACTGTTTCATGGCTGAAGGCCTGACTAGCAATCCTTTAAGACCCAGTTACATCTTCAAAGTTGAAACTACAGTTATTAATTTAAAAAAAAAATCATCAAATCTGATCAACCCAAGGGTAGGGGAGGGGGGGGGGGGGCGCAGACGTTGCTCTAAGGATCGGCCTGGGAAAGTCCCTCAAAACTCCGCAAGCGATGAGACAGGCAGCCAAGAGTTGGATTCATTTCACGAGATGGTAACTCAGACTAGTGGCAGTTTAAACGCGTGACCAATAATCATTTGCCGAATCTACCAAACGTCCGATGACCAACGCAACGATGGAATAACACACCCAAGCCGGAACCGGCGGTCACCACTACGTCTTCAGACTCCGGTGTTTAGACCATCCGAAAGGAGAAAGGAACCACTACTACCAGAGTAGGAAAAAAAAAACACCACCTGGCCCACAAATCAAGGAAGCTGTCGAACTACACGCCTTACCGGACTTCTCAAATAATAACATATAGAATGCAACAATTAATAATAAGAAGTGGAGGAAGGCTAGTTCGGTTCACCTTCCCCAGTTGCTCCAATCGCTGCTCTTCGTCTCAGCGACACTGCGAACAGCAACACGCAAGCAAATGGCGAGATCTCAGAATGGTGGAGGTTCCACTACTTGAATTAAGGTCCACTGAATTTAAATTTCCTGGGTCCGGTTGACAACGTGGTTGTACCCCTCGCGACTACAGCCCTTCCATCCGGCAGTGCATGCGTGCCGCCCGTGGTCCCGGAGTGATTCCGCGCTGTGTGGACCTGGCTGCTCGTCTGCCCCAACGGAACTGCCGACCCACACAACACGGGAACACCACAACGTCGCCCCAAAGATAGTACCATCGTTACTAGATATCGATAACCGCCGCTGCTGCCACTAGCGGACAGACAACGCTTGCAAACGGAGTGGCGCCAATTAACACAAGAAGAAGAAGACAACCGTAACTATACCAACTAAACGATGCCAACCTAGCAACGGCACCAACGCGAGCCGCAGCACGGCACAAAAATATATATTTTACTCCCATTTTTCATTAAAATTCAATGATAGGAAACATCAGACCAGCCGGACGCTGTGGCCGAGCGGTTATAGGCGCCTCAGTCCGGAACCGCGCGGCCGCTACTGTCGCAGGTTCGAATCCTGCCTCGGGCATGGTTGTGTGTGATGTCCTAAGGTTAGTTAGGTTTAATTAGTTCTAAGTCTAGGGGACTGATGACCTCAGATGTTAAGTCCCATAGTGCTTAGACCCATTTGAACCAAACATCAGAAAACTGACATTACTATGGCATGTAACATTTATTTCTTGCAATAAATCCGTTAGTTGAGTAAAAAAGATGATTAAGTTGACTGTTTGCTAATAGTAAATCCAAGTTAAGAGTCCTGAGCTGGCACAAAGTTTCAACTGTTAGTGTAAATTATTGTAACACAATCTTCATCGCCGACCAGCAACTAAAGTCTATCTGACTGCTTTTATCCATTTATCGAGTAGTGGTTCCTTGGCACTTCTGGTTTTGCTGCTCTTTGTGGAAGCTACCATTTCTTTGAAATGTCTGTAACTTCGATGAAGAATTTCCATTTAGTTACATGCGTTTCCGTTCGTTGGTACTACAACTATACAAGTAAATTTTTGGTTTGTGTGATTTTTTGTTGCTCTTAAAGTGTTGTGAGTTTCATGAAGCATTTATTCCATTTTGCAGTTTGATTCCCACCTCTTCTTTTCGGAAGGAGTTGACGCTGTCATCAGGAGCATGGCTCGCTATTCCTCTGAGCCCGTGTATTACTACGAGTTTACTTACGTCGGCTCTCTCAGCGCCTACCCTGGAGGACCAGGTAGGGGGAGCGAGCAGTTAATCACCGTATTTATCTTTCCTTACGTTTTGCAACGTCACACTTACATAAGTAATAAATTAAGTAACTTGCGCTTACAGTAAGTGCTGTATGCGGTAAAATATCATACGCGAAAGTCTTAGAAAATACGGAATCAAATTCTTCCTTAAATGGAATCTACATAAATAACACTTCAGATTTAGTAAAAGATGATTCCTTATTAAATTTTATTTTTTGGAAAATGAGCGCTTCCTTCAGTAAAATACTATTTTCAAAAGATTTACATGTTTCGTAATTAAAAAATGGTGCTTTATAGCACGTGAAACAAGAACTAGACATTGGTACTTTCTCGTGTGTTTTTATGCACAGGAGCTGCACACGCTGACGACACGCGTTACTTGTTTGCATCGTCTTCACTCGATCCCAATACGGAGGAAGGTGTCATTAGAGCTCAGATGCTAGAATTGTGGACCAATTTCGCCAAATATGAGTAAGTAATATGTCACAGTTACTTAAAATATGCTATTCTTAAGTGCTTTCAGTGTACATAATAACACCAACGAACAGGACTAAAACAAAGCATTGTAAGATACGACTACTTTAAGATCACTACGTGCAAAGTATGTGATACAGCACCCTATATTCGTTAAACAAGTTTATTAACGTGTATGGAGTATTTTGTGAATGTTATTAAATACACAGTATTTTATTAGCTATTCGCAATGTCTATTCTTAGCTCCATTGCAAGAGACCCCTGAACGTGGTTTCTACAAGGTGATGTTACAGACCTTAGTGGATGATGGAGAAGGGTAAATGTATTAACATGAGGTCATTTGCCGTGGTCCGGAAACGATCGAGTCTAAAGTTACAAGCGCAAATCGTTCTAATACCTCTGACAGTGGACCCCTTCTACTGTAAGCTCTTTGCTTTCCAAATTTTAGAAGGTAGTGGTGTGGACCATAACAAGAAAGAAATGACCACTGAGCATGGACTCTAAAGTCCATATTTTAAGAGCTATAAGCACTTGTTCGTCTTTGTTACTGTGAAACATATCTCTTCTAGTGAACAATTGTTTACAGCTCTAAAAACAATACACTTTAGAGACTGTGTTTACTGGAATGTTTTCTTGTTTCGGTCCATACTACCTTATTCCAAGATATAGAATGCAAAGATCCAGTATTAGAAGAAGTCCACCATCAGAGCTATCAGAACGATTTTCGCATATAATTTTCGACTCGGTAATTTCCGGACAAGGGTCCCTTACCTCACACTAATTCATGTACCTTTCTTCCTTATCTCTGAAAGTTTATAACAACATCACGGACATATCCCACATAGCATTTTTTCGCAAACTTAATCTGAGGAAAACATTAATAAGATGACGAATGTGAGATACATAGAAACCTAATGAATTCGTACTTTTACACCTAAACTTTTAGATAAAAATTTTGTGTCCCAAATGTATCTGTACAATGCGCTCTACAAGAATATTATTGTACATAAGTCTGTTCTAAAGTTAGAAACAGGCAGTGCTGTTATATAATGTAAACAATGGATAACTGGAATTCCAGATACGTTCATAACCTAACGTATACTGTACTATACAGTACACAGATGGGTGTACAGTTTACGTCCCTCATTAGCTTCAAAACCTTTTAACTTCGTACAACAACTATAAAATAGATTAGAAATTTAGATTTCTACAAAGCTCTGATCGTAGAAATCGCATTGTTTTGTTAAATTAACATGAACAAGAACACAGTTCTCAAATTTATAGCGTTCCATGTGCACCATCGGTTGATGAGTTCTGCATGGAGTCAGGTGCAGTAAAAAATAATAGAGTTTTTATGTACAAAACAAATCTTATCTTATCTTACTTCTTGCGAAGACCATTAACAATAACTTACGATTATGCAGAAAAAACTACCTGAAGAAACAGAATTATGATGATGTTCTTGAGCAAAGGCAACAAGCATGAAGTGAAAGAGGAAAAATTTAGCTAAATCACATTTAACATGACATCTTGTGGAAATCGAGTTTCCTGCCGGATATCAGCGTCTTCGAAACACCATATTTCGACGTCATTACTTGACGTCTTCATCAGGTGTTGCCTGAGACTGGCTGCTTGCTGGACCGGGTCGCATATTTATGCCTGCCCGGTGCCTGGTGTTCTGATTGCCGTTCACTAGTCGGTCCGCGCCCGCGTGTCGCGCCATCCTGCCGGTATAGGTGTTCCCTATTCCGTCCGCGCCCGCTCTGGCCGCCTCCATCTGCGGTGGTGGCCTCCTGGTGTTCCCTTTTCGGTCCGCAACCGCGAGTGGCGGTCCCCTGCCGCTCTGGACGTTCCCTATTCCGTCCGAGCCCAGGATCCGCTCTTTGCGTTGTCGCAACTTGTCCGGTGCCTTCATATTGAAGCACATTTCCTCCCCGTAGAGTCTTGCGATGTAATTTTCTTAGACTTTCCCGGCGATTGGATGACATCTCTTGGAAATCGGGTTTTCTGCCGGATATCAGCATCCTCCAAACACGATATTTTGACGTCATTACTTGACATCTTCATCAGGTGTTCCCTGAGACTGGCTGCTTTCTGGACCGGGTCACATATTTATGCCTACCCGGTGCCTGATGTTCTGTTTGCAGTTCCCTAGTCGGTCCGCGCCCGCGGGTCGCGCTATCCTGCCGCTCTAGGTGTTCCCTATTCCGTCCGCGCCCACTCTGGACGCCTCCAACTGCGGTCGTGGCCTCCTGGTGTTGCCTTCTCGGTCCGCGCCCGTGGGCTCACTCAACTTCCTCCTCAGGTGCAGAGATGGAGATGTGGTGCCTGTATTTGCCAAAAACAAACATCATATTACGTGTAGGGCGGCCAACAGGATCAAGCACCGAGCCAACATCGCTCTGGCGAGAGAAAGAGTCCGTGACATCCGCCATAAACTTGATGTCACGTCCAGGGAGCTGTTACATCTACATCTGTACATGGCGGCCAAACTAGCGCAAGGGGATTGGGACAGAATTGATGGAGTGTCTTGGTTACTAGCAGCATGCATTAAGAACAATGCTACAGCCTGACAATTGGCAAAATTTGAATGCCTGAACAGCCTAGTGCAACAAAATCATGACACTCGCAAGGTTGTAAATTTGAGTGACAGAACACTGGATGAAGCTACCCTGAAGGTTCTTGGCAGGGGCCTAAATTTCGCTGTCACTCCTAGAGATCTACTGGTAGCCAATCTCATCAGCTCTGTGGAACAAGTCATCAACACACTACCCTCAAGTACGGCTGAAGAGATTCGGAGAGAGACGTGCAGAGCCCTCACCAGAACCAGGCTGCCTAAGTCTAACATCTCAAGAAACGAGAGGATGGCCCTCAGGAGATTACGAGAAGATGACAACATAGTGGTATTACTGGCAGACAAAGGGAACTCCACAGTCATACTGCAGAAAGTGACTATGACCTGAAGATCTGGCGACTTCTGGAGGACCTGGCTTACAAACCACTAGAGCAGGATCCAACTGACAGGGTGGACAGAAAAACCAAGTCTCTGCTGAAGGAAACTGGCTGGCCCAAGAAAATTATCAAACCACTGAAATCCAAGGCACCAGTACCACTCAGACTCTATGGACTACCTAAAATCCACAAAGAGGATCTACCATTACGACCTATTGTGAGCAATATTGGGGCAGCCACCTACCCAGCTGCAACATATCTCAAGAGAATGTTGGCACCATATGTGCGGATGTGTGCACACCACATCCGCAACTCACGGGACTTTGTGGAACGTCTTAAAAACCTACGTTTCTCAGATGCAGACTTAATGGTCAATTTTGACGTGGTGTTCCTGTTCACCAGAGTGCCCCTTAAGGACATGCTTGACTTAATCAGTGAGTAGTTTGATGGAGCTGTGCTGGATCTGTTAAGCATATTATAACATCGACTTACTTCCTATGTGGAGGTCAATTCTATGAACAGACTGAAGGGGTGGCGATGGATGGCCCCTTGTCACCAGTAGTGGCCAACCTGTTGATGGAGAAGTTCGAGGACGAGGCTCTGACAACTGCCACTTACCAGCCAACATGCTTCCTGTGATACGTTGATGACACATTTGTCATTTGGCCCCACGGTCGCGAAAAACTGGAAGACTTCCTGGACCACCTGAACTCAAGGCATCTGAATATTAAATTCACCATGGAGTTAGAAAAGGACGGTCAGCTGCCGTTTCTGGATGTCCTGGTGAAGAAAAAGGCGGATGGCACCTTCAGCCACAGTGTGTACCGAAAGCCAACACACACAGACTTATACTTACAGGCCGACAGCTGCTACCACCCAGCACAAAAGACCGGGGTGCTTAGAACACTTGTACACCGAGCCAAGACACTGTCTGACTCTGACAGCCTGGCAGGGGAACTTGAACATCTTCAAAAAGTGTTTGCTAACAACGGATTCTCATCCAGGGACATCCGCAGAGCTCTACATCACGCCAGACGTCAGGACACACCGGAGAACGAGCAAGAAGAAGAGATCAAGAAGCTGGCATTTTTACCGTATGCCGGGCCTGTTTCTGCCAAGATCAGCAGAATACTAATGAAACATAACATCAAGAGTGTCTTCTGCCACCTAGCAAAATCAGGGCTTTACTTGGAACAGTCAAAAATGACCTGGGCTTAAGGAAGCCTGGCATTTACAATATTCCTTGTGAATGCGGTATGTCCTACATTGGCCAAACGACTAGAACGGTGGAAATCAGATGTAAGGAACACCAGCGACATACCAGGCTAAGGCAGGCCACAAAATCAGCAATAGCAGAACACTGCCTTGAGTTGGAACATTCCATGGATTATGAGAACACCAAGGTCATGGTCTATACCCCCAGGTTCTGGGATAGTGTCATCACTGAATCTATAGAGGTAAAGATGGCACAAAACCTGATTAACTGGGAAGCAGGATACCAGCTAAGCACTGCATCGAACCCAGCATTTGAACTGCTGAAGCAATACCGGAGAAAATATGTTTCCAGCTCCAACAACGAGCCTCAGACATCCGCACACTGCGGGCATGAACCAAGAAGGGAACACCAGGACGCCTCAGCCGCAGTCGGAGGTGGCCAGAGCGGGCGCGGACGGAATAGGGAACGTCTTGTCCCTGTCACTTATCCATACGAGTCTGCCCTGACTCGTGTTGGTAGCAGGCTAAGCATATACTGCTATTCCTGCATAATCCTATATCTGTGGAGTAGCTTCCTCATGGTCCGAATTGGCCTGAGATGTTTTCTGGGGTAGAGTTGTCCTCTCTCTGTTGCGAGATATTATTCTCGTAACAGGTCAGGCCAACGCGTGGTTGGCCTGTGGTGAATAGGATGGCCCAAGTCCCTAATGAGCCTTTTGTCGATTGTTTAAATCGGTCGCGGAGGAAGGGGATGCCGGTTTGCCGGTGTAGCCGAGCAGTCGAATAGAGCCTTGGTAGGCGCAGGGCGATCTTGAGCCCCCTGTTCTGCACCCTCTGCAGCTTGTTGATGTGTGTGTCGGCCGTGTTGCCCCACACCACGGCCGCATATTCCAGCACTGGACGAACCAGCGCCAGGTACAGCGTGATGCCGTGTGGGGAGGCAAGGCAGACGACGGATTGAGCAGAGGGTACAGAACGCGTAGGCGCCCTATTGCTCTGCCCCTGACGTCCTCGATGTGGGCTTTCCACGTTAGCTTCTGGTCGACAATGACTCCCAGGTAGCGGCCAGTCCTGCTCCATGGGACGGGGCTTCCCATGACAGTGACTGGCAGAAGATCTGGTGGCAGTGGTCTTCGTGTGAACACCACTGCCTGGCTCTTCGCCGCATTCTGCTTCAGGCGCCACTTCGTCGACCCCGCACCAAGGTCCTCACATCCACGCTGGGGCAGGCGGCGAATCTTGACTGCCTTCATACTCCGCACGAATAGCGCCGTGTCGTCGGCGTAGAGTGCCAACTTCACCGGCGCCACGCGCGGAGCGTCAGCTGTGAATAAGGAGTAGAGCAGGGGGTCGAGAACGGATGGGTCGGTGCGTGGACGTCCCCTCATCCAGGCGGATGTGGAAAGTCCTGTCGGCCAAATACGACCGGAGTAGGACCCCGTGCGACGTCGAGAACCTCGCACAAAAAGGTTGTACACGAGGCTGTCGTGCCACACGGAGTCGAATGCCCTGGAGACGTCGAGGAACACTGCCCCAAGGTATTCCCGCGTCTCCATGGCGCGCATGGCCTCTTCCACCAGCCGCATCAGCTGATGGACCGAGAAGTGACCTCTCCAGAAGCCAAACTGCTCATCCGGCATCACTCCTTCTGCTGTCACGTGGCGAAGCAGGCGCCTGGCGTAGAGGCGCTCGAACACTTTGGAGAGGGCCGGTAGCAGACTGATGGGTCTGTAATTGGCGGCGTCACGCAGGTCCCTGTTCACTTTGGGGATGTCCACCACCTCTGCATGTTTCCACACAGAGGGGTAGACACCCGAGCGAAGGACCTGGTTGAAGATACCCGCCAGCAGCGGATGGGCCCCTGCTGGAAGGTTCCTCACCAGGTCGTTGGTGACCCCATCAGCGCCTCCGACCTTCCTAGTATTGAGCGCCTTCAGCTGTGCAGCCACCTCTGCCTCGGAGATGGCTTCGATTACATCCCCGTCGTCCCTTGCCTCCAGGAACACTGGGAGTTGCTCAGCTACCCGCTGGATGTGGTCTTCATCCAGATTGTCGTCCACCGGGGTGAATGACGATTCGAATTGGTTCGCCAGGACACCTGCTTTTCTGTTTGGGCTGCAGACGACGTCTTGCCCAACCAGTATTGGTGGTATGTGCTGTCGTCGGCGCAAGAATGACTTCACCGTGCGCCAGGTGCTGCCGTCATCTAGGTTGAGGGAGGCGACAAAGGCCGACCACATGCTGTTCCTGTGCACCTCAGCCGCTGCTTTGATGTCTCTCCGCATGCGGTTGAGGCGTCGCTTCATCGCGGATTGGCTGCGTGGAGGGTGGCTGGGGGGAGGGGGGTGGCTGCGTTGGCTGCGTGCAGTAGCTGGCGGGAGAGGACACGCAGAGTGGCGTTCGCGCTCACTGTGTCTTGATTGGTTGTGTCCGCGATCGATTCCAGGACTATCTCCTGGAAGCGCTCGCAGTCCATGCGCTGGTACGTCTGTCGGCGTGGTGGCAGCGTGTCTCCGGCGACAACTATGTCGAAGACCACCGGCAAGTGGTCTGACGACAGTGCACACTGTGTGGAGGCGGTCATGTGGTGCCCGATGCCTTTTATGACTGCGACATCGAGCACGTCCGGCCGTCCCCTGGCTGGGTAGATTGTGGGCTCCTGTGGGCCCAGAATCTGGGCTCGCTACAGTTGCAGCACTTTGGTGCCTCCTCTCTCTTCTTCGTGCACTCTCGACTCTGGTGGGAGTCGGCGCACTTGACACAGCGGGCCGGCATGGAGCAGTGGCGACCCACGTGGTCAAGGCCCTGGCAGGAGAAGCACTGGGCGCGCCTCCCCTTGGCCTTGAGTGTCTCCACTTCCAGCCACCATCTGCAGATGGAAGATTTTTCGGTTTTCGAAGTTGTCCGGGAGGACAACTAGGAAAAGAGGCATGTCTCGCCTCGTTCTGGGCGATTTCATGATGGTCACGGAGCTGGCCATGTAGCCCAGCCCCGCCAGTTGTTCTTTGAGGTGCGAGGTCCCCATTTCCAGCGGGAGGCGGCGGAAAACCACCTTCAGCTGTTTCACGGGCTCCGCATTATGCGTAAAGCAGTGTAGCTTGTCGGTGTCAATGATCTTCATGGCTGCTCGGTAGTCATCCATGGTGGCGGTCGAAACCCGGTATAGGTCTCGCCCGACAAATTTGACCTCGGCAGCGGACGCAAATGTCTCAAATTTATCAAGGAAAGACTTGTAAGTGTTCGTCCATGAGACAGTTATCGGTGGTGGGGCGCGTTCCCGCCTCTTGGGTGGCTCAGTGCCCTCCATGGCCTCTGGCTCGTCGATGTCGATGAATGAGTTCGTCGTCGGGAGCGGCTGCACTGTTTGGAGCCGTTTGGCCCGAGCAGTGTGCCGCCGCTTCGGAACGGTGAACCCATCGTCTGGCGCCTGGGCTGCCTCAGTGGGAGCAGGGTCGTGTGCCATCTTCTGCTTCTGGCTTCTCCTGCAAACAGACTGAGAGAATGTGGAGGAGTCGTCCTCCTCTGTTGCTGCCGGCCTCTTCCTGGAGGGCTGCGGTGTTGCCATGGCTTCCGCCTCGTGCAGGTCGCCAAGGTTGGCCTCTACGATAGTGTCGTCACGTGGCAGGACGGTGACGTCTTCTCTCATCACGCCTGGTGGTACAGTTTCCGGTATATCTGTGGCCTCTTCACTGGAAGAGACTGGAGTGGCAGCCAGCAGTGCACCAGTTTCTTCTGGAACTGGGACTGGTGGCGCAACACTCATCGGGGCCGCTGCTGGCAGAACAGTGTCGTCTGTATTCAACACGCCTGTCAGGGCTCCCGACGGTACTCTCTCCTCTTCATTGACTACGCAACCGAGTGACTTGAGGTACTGGTGGAACAAGTAGAGAGCTCGTTCGTCGGCTGCTCGTTCCCGGTAATCAGTATCCCGTGACATTCGGTGCAGGATGACTTACAATTGCGCCGCCGTAAGCGGGCCTGTTTCCCTAGAATATACCGTCTCGTGGTCTATTGTCGTTTGCTGCGTCGTCGTACTTGGGGGCCGGATGGGGCCGCAGACGGGGCGGACTGAGTCGCCCGAGCCCGTCCCGCCTGGTGGCGATCCGCCACACCCTTCACTTGAGTAGCATGGTCCTGCTTGCACTGCATCGCTCACTCGAGTAGGGAACGTCCACTGTCACTGTCACTGTCACTTGTCCATACGGGTCTGCCCTGACCTGTGTTGGGAGCAGGCTAAGCATACACTGCTGATCCTGCATAATCCTGTATCTGTATAGTGGCTTCATCACGGAACGAATTGGCCTCAGGTGTTTACTTTGGTGGAGTTGTCCTCTCTCTGCCACGAGATATTAATCTCTTGACAGGTCAGGCCAACGCGTGGTTGGCGTGTGGTGAATAGGATGGCCCAAGTCCCTAATGAGCCTATTGTCGGACTGTACGGTCTGCTCATAGAAGAGCCACACCGATTGTTTAAATCGGTCGCGGAGGAAGGGGATGCCAGTTTGGCGGTGTAGCCGAGGGGTCGAATAGAGCCTCAGTAGGCGCAGAGCGAGCTTGAGCGCACTGTTCTGCACCCTCTGCAGCTTGTTGATGTGTGTGTCGGCTGCCTTGCCCCACACCACAGCCGCATATTCCAGCACTGGACGAACCAGCGCCAGGTACAGCGTGATGCCGTGGTAGGGAGGCAAGGCAGACGACAGGATGAGCAGAGGGTACAGAACGTGTAGGCGCCCTATTGCTCTGCCCCTGACGTCCTCGATGTGGGCTTTCCACGTTAGCTTCTGGTCGACAATGACTCCCAGGTAGCGGCCAGTCCTGCTCCATGGGACGGGGCTTCCCATGACAGTGACTGGCGGAAAATCTGGTGGCAGTGGTCTTCGTGTGAACACCACTGCCTGGCTCTTCGCCGCATTCTGTTTCAGGCGCCACTTCGTCGACCACGCACCAAGGTCCTCAAATCCACGCTGGAGCAGGCGGCGCATCTCTACTGCCTTCATACTCCGCACGAATAGCGCCGTGTCGTCGGCGTAGAGTGCCAACTTCACCGGCGCCAATCGCGGAGCGTCGGCCGTGAATAAGGAATTGAGCAGTGGGCCGAGAACGGACCCCTGCAGCACTCCAGCACGGATGGGTCAGTGCATGGATGTCCCCACATCCAGGCGGACGTGGAAAGTCCTGTTGGCCAGATACGACAGGAGTAGGACCCCGTGCGACATCGGGACCCCGTGCACAAAAAGTTTGTACACGAGGCCGTCGTGCCACATGGAGACGAATGCCCTGGAGACATCGAGGAACACCGCCCCAAGGTATTCCCGCGTCTCCAGGGCGCGGATGGCCTCTTCCACCAGCCGCATGAGCTGATGGACCGTGGAGTGACCCCTCCGGAAGCTGAACTGCTCATCCAGTATCACTCCATCTGCTGTCACGTGGCGAAGCAGGCGCCTGGCGTAGAGGCGCTCGAACACTTTGGAGAGGTCCAGTAGCAGACTGATGGGTCTGTAATTGGCAGCGTCACGTGGGTCCTTGTTCGCTTTTGGGATGGCCACCACCTCTGCATGTTTCCACACAGAGGGGTAGACACCTGAGCGAAGGACCTGGTTGAAGATACCCGCCAGCAGCGGATGGGCCCCTGCTGTAAGGCTCCTCAGCAGGTGGTTGGTGACCCCATCAGCGCCTCCAACCTTCCTATTATTGAGCGCCTTCAGCTGTGCGGCCACCTCCGCCACGGAGATGGCTTTGATGACGTCCCCGTCGTCCCTTGCCTCCAGGAACACCGGGAGTTGTTCGGCTACCCGCTGGATGTGGTCTTCATCCAGATTGTCGTCCACCAGGGTGAATTACGATTCGAATTGGTCAGCTAGGACACCTGCTTTGCCGTCTGAGCTGCAGACGACGTCTTGCCCAACCAGTATTGGTGGTCTGTGCTGTCGTCGGCGCAGGAACGACTTCACCGTGCACCAGATGCTGCCGTCCTCTGGGTTGAGGGAGGCGACGAAGGCCGACCACACGCTGTTCCTGTGCACCTCAGCTGCTGCTTTGATGTCTCTCCACATGCGGTTGAGGCGTCGCTTCGTCGCGGGTTGGCGGGTGAGCTGCCACTCCCAGAAAAGCCTGCTCTTCTCCGTGATTGCTTCCCGTATCGGAGGCGGTAGGTTTCGGGAGAAGTCCCTGTGCCCCTGTGGTTGGGGAGGGGGGGGTGGCTGCGTCGGCTGCGTGAAGTAGCTGGCGGGAGAGGAAACGCAGAGCGGCGTCCGCGCTCACTGCGTCGGGATCGGGTGTGTCCGCTATCGATTCCAGGACTATCTCCTGGAAGCGCTCGCAGTCCATGCACTGGTACGTCTGTCGGCGTGGTGGCAGCGTGCCTCCGGCGACATCTATGTCGAAGACCACCGGCAGGTGGTCTGACGACAGTGCACACCGTGTGGAGGCCGTTGTGTGGTGCCCGATGCCTTTTATGACTGCGACATCGAGCACTTCCGGCCGTCCCCTGGCTGGGTAGATTGTGGGCTCCTGTAGGCCCAGGATCAGGGCGCCGTTCCTCACGGCAGCGCGGGAAAGTCGGCGGCCACTGACATTCGTGAGGCGGGAGTTCCATTCCAGGTGCTTCGCATTGAAGTCACTCGCAATGAACACCCTCCCCCCAACTGTCAGCAGCGCGTCGACGTCCGACTCCTGGAGCTGTCCGCGTGGTGGCCTGTATACTGCCATGAACGTGATCTGCCCGGCTGTCGTGGTGATCGTCACCCCAGTGGTTTCCAGGGTTGCCAGGTCCGGAAGTTGCACTGGGTGGTGCCTGAGTGATGCACGTACATAGATGGCGGTGCCACCGCCGGCTGTTGGCCTGTCATTGCAGTAGCAAACATACACTCCTGGAAATTGAAATAAGAACACCGTGAATTCATTGTCCCAGGAAGGGGAAACTTTATTGACACATTCCTGGGGTCAGATACATCACATGATCACACTGACAGAACCACAGGCACATAGACACAGGCAACAGAGCATGCACAATGTCGGCACTAGTACAGTGTATATCCCCCTTTCGCAGCAATGCAGGCTGCTATTCTCCCATGGAGACGATCGTAGAGATGCTGGATGTAGTCTTGTGGAACGGCTTGCCATGCCATTTCCACCTGGCGCCTCAGTTGGACCAGCGTTCGTGCTGGACGTGCAGACCGCGTGAGACGACGCTTCATCCAGTCCCAAACATGCTCAATGGGGGACAGATCCGGAGATCTTGCTGGCCAGGGTAGTTGACTTACACCTTCTAGAGCACGTTGGGTGGCACGGGATACATGCGGACGTGCATTGTCCTGTTGGAACAGCAAGTTACCTTGCCGGTCTAGGAATGGTAGAACGAAGGGTTCGATGACGGTTTGGATGTACCGTGCACTATTCAGTGTCCCCTCGACGATCACCAGTGGTGTACGGCCAGTGTAGGAGATCGCTCCCCACACCATGATGCCGGGTGTTGGCCCTGTGTGCCTCGGTCGTATGCAGTCCTGATTGTGGCGCTCACCTGCACGGCGCCAAACACGCATACGACCATCATTGGCACCAAGGCAGAAGCGACTCTCATCGCTGAAGACGACACGTCTCCATTCGTCCCTCCATTCAAGCCTGTCGCGACACCACTGGAGGCGGGCTGCACGATGTTGGGGCGTGAGCGGAAGACGGCCTAACGATGTGCGGGACCGTAGCCCAGCTTCATGGAGACGGTTGCGAATGATCCTCGCCGATACCCCAGGAGCAACAGTGTCCCTAATTTGCTGGGAAGTGGCGGTGCGGTCCCCTACGGCACTGCGTAGGATCCTACGGTCTTGGCGTGCATCCGTGCGTCGCTGCGGTCCGGTCCCAGGTCGACGGGCACGTGCACCTTCCGCCGACCACTGGCGACAACATCGATGTACTGTGGAGACCTCACGCCCCACGTGTTGAGCAATTCGGCGGTACGTCCACCCGCCCTCCCGCATGCCCATTATACGCCCTCGCTCAAAGTCCGTCAACTGCACATACGGTTCACGTCCACGCTGTCGCGGCATGCTACCAGTGTTAAAGACTGCGATGGAGCTCCGTATGCCACGGCAAACTGGCTGACACTGACGGCGGCGGTGCACAAATGCTGCGCAGCTAGCGCCATTCGACGGCCAACACCGCGGTTCCTGGTGTGTCCGCTGTGCCGTGCGTGTGATCATTGCTTGTACAGCCCTCTCGCAGTGTCCGGAGCAAGTATGGTGGGTCAGACACACCGGTGTCAATGTGTTCTTTTTTCCATTTCCAGGAATGTAGTTTGCTACACGTACGTGGACCCCAGGTTTAAGGTGAATTTCGCCGACCAGGCAGAGGTCAATGGCCTCGTCCTGCATGATTTGGCGAAACTCACCTTGTTGGGGGAACAGGCTGTTTGCGTTGAAGTCGCAAACGGTCAGTCCATGGATGAGTGGATTATACATGGTGCGGCTTCATGGTGACGGTAGCAGCCTGGAGGGCCTCCGTGACTGCCGTGACTAGCATGCGCAGTTGTTGGAGCAGGGCAGAGAGAGAGCCCAGAAGGGCTCCCAGGTCTGCGGCTCCTGGTCCTGTTGATGGTGCAGGTACAGCCGCATCGGCGGGCGCGGGGACGGCCGGGCGCGGCGTCGCCGTCACGTCCGTTCGCTGGACCGCGCGCCCAGCAGCCTGCGTCGCGGGAGTGTGGAGTGGACGGGCAGTGCGTCGTGCACCCTGGTGGTGGTCGGCCTGGGAGTCAGCCTGTGGGGCTGACGAGCCAGGCACGGTGGATGGTGCGGTCTCATTCGAGTCCCGTGGCGGAAGTGGCGTGAAGGCCGCTTGTCGTCTCGTGGTGGCTTCAGCGGACTCCCCCTTGGTGGCGGAGGCGTAGCTGGTGCCAGGTTGCACCTTCCTGGCAGGTGCTGATCGTCCATTCTGCCGTGGGCGGCGGCGGAATGCACCGCAGCCTCTGTAGCTCGCCACATGTGGCTCGCACAGTTGCAGCACTTTGGTGCCTCCTCTCTCTTCTTCGTACAGTCTCGACTCTGGTGGGAGTCGGCGCACTTGACACAGCGGGCCGGCATGGAGCAGTGGCGACCCACGTGGTCAAGGCCCTGGCAGGAGAAGCACTGGGCGCGCCTCCCCTTGGCCTTGAGTGGCTCCACTTCCAGCCACCATCTGCAGCTGGAAGATTTTTCGGTTTTCGAAGTTGTCCGGGAGGACAACTAGGAAAAGAGGCATGTCTCGCCTCGTCCTGGGCGATTTCATGATGGTCAGGGAGCTGGCCATGTAGCCCAGCCCCGCCAGTTGTCCTTTGAGGTGCGAGGGCCCCATTTCCAGCGGGAGGCGGCGGAAAACCACCTTCAGCTGTTTCACGGGCTCCGCATTATGCGTAAAGCAGTGTAGCTTGTCGGTGTCAATGATCTTCATGGCTGCTCGGTAGTCATCCATGGTGGCGGTCGAAACCCAGTACAGGTCTCGCCCGACAAATTTGACCTCGGCAGCGGACGCAAATGTCTCAAATTTATCAAGGAAAGACTTGTAAGTGTCCGTCCATGAGACAGTTATCGGTGGTGGGGCGGGTTCCCGCCTCTTGGGTGGCTCAGTGGCCTCCATGGCCTCTGGCTCGTCGATGTCGATGAATGAGTTCGTCGTCGGGAGCGGCTGCACTGTTTGGAGCCGTTTGGCCCGAGCAGTGTGCCGCCGCTTCGGGACGGTGAACCCATCGTCTGGCGCCTGGGCTGCCTCAGTGGGAGCAGGGTCGTGTGCCATCTTCTGCTTCTGGCTTCTCCTGCAAACAGACTGAGAGAATGTGGAGGAGTCGTCCTCCTCTGTTGCTGCCGGCCTCTTCCTGGAGGGCTGCGGTGTTGCCATGGCTTCCGCCTCGAGCAGGTCGCCAAGGTTGGCCTCTACGATAGTGTCGTCACGTGGCAGGACGGTGACGTCTTCTCTCATCACGCCTGGTGGTACAGTTTCCGGTATATCTGTGGCCTCTTCACTGGAAGAGACTGGAGTGGCAGCCAGCAGTGCACCAGTTTCTTCTGGAACTGGGACTGGTGGCGCAACACTCATCGGGGCCGCTGCTGGCAGAACAGTGTCGTCTGTATTCAACACGCCTGTCAGGGCTCCCGACGGTACTCGTTCCTTTTCATTTACCACGCAACCGAGTGACTTGAGGTACTGGTGGAACAAGTGGAGAGCTCGTTCGTCGACTGCTCGTTCCCGGTAATCAGTATCCCGTGACATTCGGTGCAGGATGACGTACAATTGCGCCGCTGTGAGCGGGCCTGTTTCCCTAGAATATACCGTCTCGTGGTCCGTTGTCGCTTGCTGCGTCGTCGTACGTGGGGGGCCGGATGGGGCCACAGACGGGGCGGACTCGGTCGCCAGAGCCCGTCCCGCCTGGCGGCGATCCGCCACACCCTTCGCTTGAGTAGCACGGTCCTGCTTGCACTGCATCGCTAACTCGAGTGTAGGGAACGTCCAGAGAGGCAGGGGAGCGCCACTCGCGGGTGCGGACCGAGAAGGGAACACCAGAAGGCCACGACCGCATTTGGAGGCGGCCAGAGTGGGCGCGGACGGAATAGGGAACACCTAGAGCGGCAGGATAGCGCGACCCGCGGACGCGGACCGACTAGGGAACGGCAAACAGAACACCGGGCACCGGGCAGGCATAATTATGCGACCCGGTCCAGCAAGCAGCCAGTTCAGCGAACACCTGATTATGATGTCAAGTAATGACGTCGAAATATTGTGTTTGGAAGACGCTGATATCCGGCAGAAAACCCGATTTCCACGATTTGTCATCAAATCGCCGGGAAAGTCTAAGAAATTACATCACAAGACACCTTTAACGTGTTATCTAAGACAAAAGTGAATGAGCCTCAGTCTTCTTTAGAACAAACTAGGGGGCAGCACACCCAAAGAAACGACATTAAGGTTAGGTGGGAAATAAAAGCAACTAGAAAGAAAGAAGGCGATCTTCTACGTAGCAGTGGTGGGAGTTCCGCATGGTACAGGAAACGTAGTAGAGTATCAAATTACAAATATCCTGAAACCTATACTAGACATAGCTAGGTTACAGAAAACATCGGCGCTGTTGGAAATATTTTGAAGAACAAGATGTGTTGCTCATAGTAGGTTGAGAAGGAAACAGCCTATCCACTTAGAACACCACGCTGCAACACATGTGCAAGATCGATCAAAGGTATCAAGATAACAAAGCAAACTGGAGTTTGTGTAGCTTTTGCATCTCCATGACAGACGATGACTTAGCTCTCTGCCGCTTGAGAAAACAAAGATGGGACTAGTGGGGTTATTATTGAGTACAGCAAAGTCATATCTTTGCTGTACGTGTTGCTGCACTTGGGATATGGACACACTGGCCATGTTCTGCACTTGAATAGAAGGAGAAAGAAAAAACTAGCTAAGTGTCTTGCTGGATGTGTCTGATGGTCATAGGCACAAGGAAAATTCCCTGTGTTTAATGGAGCCAGAGAGGCATAGTTTTTTATTAGAGCCAGTTTTCAGACAGGTAATCGCGAAATCAAAGCAAAACAGGATCACAGTATATTTATTTATTTATCGAGGAATCGTCACACAATGGTATAGGCTATGTCATCATATTGCAATGAAAATAAATAGCTCTGATACACATACACACAGAATAAGTTAATATATTTTACAAGGATAGGACAATTTTCAGAAAAAGAAAGGTTTCACCAGAGCACTAAGATGTTGAAAAACAAATTAAATGAGCTTCTTATTAGTTTCGAAGATCAGCAAAATTCTTAATTAAAAGACAAATGTACATTTTCTGAACAGAGAGAAATTATAGGCTTGGAAAACTTAAATGTGAGTAGTTGTGAGCTAGAATCGTTTTCATGTGAGTCAATATGAAAAAAAAATGCCACACACGTGCAAGTTGAAACAAGTGGCACATACGTAAAAAGCATGTGGTTGTGAGTTGTTACTGCAGGATACTTTACATAGATTTAACAGTAAACTTGATTAACTTGCAGCTGTTCGTGACAAATCTAGATTGTCTCTTCAACTATCTGTCACACAAGAATAATCTACAAGAAACATTATTTGGCTGTTACACTCTGATTTCAGTAGCAATTTTTTCAAGTCGGGCACAGTAACGTAATAGAATCTTGTTCGATAACATTTTCGTAGATAGTGATCATTTGGAAAAAAAAATTATCCCGTTTTTCTTGCATTATCAGACCAGGACAGACAACTAAAGAAAAACTAAAAATGGTAAACCTTATATTTCTAAGACATTTCCGCAAAAAGGAATGTGGCTTATCGATTCCATCAGCAAATACACTGAAGAGCCAAAGAAACTGGTACACCTGTCTAATATCGTGTAGGGAACTCGTGACCGCACAGAAGTGCAGCAACACGACGTGGCATGGACTCGACTAGTGTTTGAAGTAGTGCACGAGGGAACTGACACCGTGAATCCTGCAGGGCTGTCCATAAATCCGCTAGAATACAGGCGGGTGGAGATCTGTTCTGAACAGTACATTGCAAGGCATCCCAGATATGCTCAATGATGCAGATTTCAGAGGAGTTTGGTGGCCGGTGGAAGAGTTTAAACTTAGAAGAGTGTTCCTGGACCCACTTTGTAGCAATTCTGGACGTGTGGGCTGTCGCATTGTCCTGCTGGAATTGCCAAAGTCCGTCTGAATGCACATGGACATGAATGGATGCAGGTGGTCAGACAGGATCGTGTCACCTGTCGGAGTCGTGTCTAGACGTATCAAGGGTACCGTAGCACTCGAATTGAAGACGCCCCACATCATTACAGAGCCTCCACAAGTTTCAACAGTCCCCTGCTGACATACAGGGTCCATGGATTCATGATGTTGTCTCCATAGCCGTATACGTCCATCCACTCTATACAATTTGAAATGAGACTCATCCGACCAGGCAACATGTTTGCAGTCATCAACAGTCCAATGTCGGTGCTGACGGACCCAAGCGAGGCGTTAAGCTTTGTGTCGTCCGGTCATCAAGGGTATAGTGTGGGCTATTGAGTCCGAGAGCCCATATCGATGATGTTTCGTTGAATAGTTCGCATGCTGATACTTGTTGATATCCCAGCACTGAAATCTGCAGCAGTTTGCGGAAGGGTTTCACTTCTATCATGTTGAACGATTCTCTTCTGTCGTTGTTGGTCTCGTTCTTGCAGTATTTTTTTCTAGCCGCATCGGTGTCGGCGATTTAATGTTTTACCGGATACCTGATATTCACGTACACTCATAAAATGGTCGTACGGAAAAATTCGCACTTCACTGCTGTCTCTGAGATGTTGTTTCCCATCGCTCGTGGGCCTACTATAACCACACGTTCAAACTCACTTAAATCTCGATAACCTGCCCCGACAGCAGCAATAAACGACCTAAGAACTGCGCCAAACACTTGTGGTCTTATATAGGCGTTGCCGACCGCAGCGCCATATTCTGCTTGTTTACGTATCTCTGTATTTGAATACGCATGCCTATACCAGTTTTTTGGCGCTTCCGTCAGAAAAGCTCACGTTTCATAGAATGATCAGTGTTATATGCAACTGATTAGTCTTATAATTGTCAATGGACGCAATAAATGGATTCTAAATGAACCAAAATAAAAGGCAAAAAGAAGTTTTAGCGAAGTGGGTACATAAATAGAGAATCTCACAGAGTAATTTTCGAGTTTATTTATACAGGATACTTGAATAACCTCACACTTAAGGTACATCGAGCAGACTTAATTCTCTCCGTAGATGATTTACGTTGTAATTCATAGATTTAGATAGAAAGCTACAACCTCTGTTGGGTAACAAACCAGGAGAATAACAAGCTATATGTGTAGTTTTTTCTGTATGTTTTTATAGTTTTTGTCGTAAATTCTTCAATTGTTAGTGTGTTTCATGTTTAAGAAGTGTAGTCTCGCAGTTTAGTAACTGTAAAGTGTAGATTCACATTGTCTGTAGCGTAACTGTCATTCGTTCATTATGAACAGCCAGTGACCGTTGTTCACAGCTTGGTCAGCTTCAGCCTCCGTTGGTGACATCCAGGAGAGTAGCAAGATACTTATTAGGATTCTCTGGTTGCTTTTAAAGTTTACTCCTTATACATAGCAGTAAGATGAATAGAGTGTGTGCATGTCATGTGCAGACACAGAAGGAGCTGGCTGCAGTTCGCAAATAGCTTAATATACTTGGTCGTGATAAGCCGTCTGCAGGCTGCGGTCTTGGGCTTCAGTGGAGATGGAGAACGAGCTGTGTCGCATAGAATACTTTAAGTATCGTTTGTTTCGCCCCAGGGCCCTGCTGTTGAGGAACCTTGCAGCGTACTCGACACGGGTGATCCGCCATCACCACAGAGTGTTGGGTCGTAAAGCATTCGAGGACATGAGGCGGAGAGTCCATGGGAGGTTGGCCATCTGGCCTCGCCCAGCCAACCTGTGAGCTGACAAGTATCAGCTTCTTCAGGGGGGCCTAGCAGACACGCAGGGAAGGGGTATGATAGTTGTAAGGATCTCCACTGTTACGTGCGTTATGGAGCCCCTGAAAGGAAAAGCGTCCAGGGCTGGAAATAAGTCCAATGCGTTCTCGTACTCCTGCCGGGAGATGTGGAGTAGGCCCTGCCCGTGGCTATGGACGATGCAGGAGCAGTAGTCTGTAAGTTGTGGCACATTGTGGACCACATCGGCAACAGCGATGTTTGTCAGTTGTGTTCTGACACCATCCTCAGTTCGCATGGGCGACTGGCAGAAGCAGTGAAGACAGCTGGCCTCGCTAATGGGCTGTAAGCAGAGCTCATAATTTGCAGCACTGTAACCAGAGTTGATGGGATCCTTTGGCCTAGAGATGAATGGAGGGTCTCAAATAAAGACTCTGCCGATTTTGTGATGGTATTGTCTAAGATTCTGGGACTTACGTTATGTGGATATAGAACTGTAAGTCTCCCCTTGATAAGGCAGCGGTGCAATATACAAAGGAAGAAGCTGTTCGGGTAGCAGAATGCTTGCTAAGTGCACGTGGGGTTTTTTAGGCTACGCAGTAGTCTGAGATCCTATGATGAACCCCCGCTAGTCAGTCCTCAGTAAGTGAAATCGCAGTGCATACAAACTAAAGACACTTCGAGTGTGAAAGTTTAACAATACATTGTCGAAGTATTCGTAACAAAGTTCCAGAACTGATTGCCCTGTTGGAAGCTCGTCAAACTTAAATTATTCTCGGAACCGAGAACTGGCTCAAATAAGAAACTTAAAGACCTGAAATATTTAGCGAGGCATAGAACATATACTGACAAGACTTAGTAGAAGCCGTAGGTGGGGGAGTCTTCACTGCAGTTAATGTGTCTATCGAGGTTAAAAATGGGTCTAACTGTGAAGTTATGTCGATGTGAGTAACACGCCTACGTGAACTCAAGTTAAATATTGGTTGTTTTTACGAGAAACCTGATTCCGGCGAGACAGTTTTAGAATCACTCAAACAAGTCCTACACTGAGTAGCGCGTAAATACCCAGGTCGTGCCCAATTAGTTGGATGCAGTAGAGTGTAGGCAGGGACTTCTATGACTTCATTGTAGGTGGTACAGACATACAGTCTTGTGGAGCAGTTTTGAACACGTTTTCCGAAATCTAACTTGAGTAGCTAGATCGGCAACCCACAAACAATGGAAGTATTTCAGACACTGTAGCTACAAACAGGTCTGATTCTATCGATAGTGTCAGTACAGAGATAGGGATCAGTGACCATGATGTCATCATAGCGACGACGGTTACTGAAGTTAATAAATCCACCAAAAAGCCTAGAACAGTATTTTTGCTAGAGAGCAGATAAGCAGTTCTTAACATCCCAATTAGACAGTAAATAGACATCATTCAGTTCCAATATGATAGACGTAGTGGAAGTTTAAATTGATTATGAATCACGCCCTGGATAAGTGCGTGCCATGTAGGTGGATTAAGGAGGGAAGGGATCCATTGTAGTTAACTAACAAAATTCGGAAATGAGAAAGCAGAAACAGTTGGACTCGGTTCAATAAGGAACGCACAATCGTCGACAGGCAAAAATTAGTAGAAATTTGTACTTCAGTAAAAATTTCGATGTACGAAGCATAAAACAAGCAGCGTCATATCTTAGAGAAAGGTTTTACCGAGAACCCGAGAAAATTCTGACCCTACGTAAAATCGCTAAACATCCAGTCATTCGTTGCCCAGTCTGGTGTGACAGTAGAAGACAGCAAAAGTAAATTAGTAGTTTTAAGTTTTGCGTTTAATAAAACATTCGCGCAGGTGGATCGTACAAACATACCGCCGTTTGACCGTCGCACACATTCGCGTAAGGAGGACGTAGCAATAGAAACCCCTGGCATAGAGAAGCAACTGAAGGAGTTCCAAACAAATAAGGGCCCAAGTCTGCATGCATTCCCAATCGGGAGTGCTCTACGGCACTGACCACTCACTTAGCTTGCATTATCACGAATCTCTCACCCAGCGCAATGTCCCAAGCGACTGGAAAAAAGTGCAGGTGAATCCTATGTATAAGAAGGCTAATGGAACGGATATCCAAAATTGCAGACCAATATCCGCAACATCGGTTTGCTGCAGAATTCTTGAACATATTTTCAGTTTGTTTATGATAAATTTCCTTGTAATGGAAAACCTTATATCCAAAAATCAGCACTGATTTGGTAAGTATCGCTTGTGCGAAATTCAGCTAAATATCCGGAAAGCGCTTGACCTCGTGACCCACTGCAGACTATTGAAGAAGGTCCGAGCACACGGAATAGGTTCCGAAACATGCGACTGGCTCGAAAAATTCTTAAGTAATAGAACCCACTACGTTGTCCCGACGACGGTGAGTGTTCATCAAAGATAGTAATCGTCAGTAATGTCTCAGGTAGGAGTCATAGGACCGCTCTTATTATCTATATAGATGAATGACCTTACGGACAGAGTGACCAGCAATCTGCGTGTTGCTGTGGTGTACCGTGTGATGTTGTCTTTCCGTGGCTGTAGGAAGATGCAAGATAACTTAAACAAAATACATAGTTGTTGTGATGAATGACACCATGTTCTACATGTATAAAAATGTAAAATGATACAGATGAGAGGGAAAAAATCCCATATTGTTGGAATACAGCATTAGTAGTGTCCTGTTTGACACAGCCACATCGATTAACCGTGGAACGAAAACGTAGGAACGGTAGTACGGAATCCGAGTGGTCGACTTCAATTGGGAGAATTTTTAGGGAAGTATGGTTCATCTGTGAAGGAGATCGCACATAGAATACTAGTATACGTGCCCCTCTTGAGAAGTGATCCATTGTTTTGGATCCCCACCAGGTCCGATTAAAGGAAGCGATCGAAGCAGTTCAAAGATGTGCAGCTAGATTTGTTACAGATGGGTTCGATCAACGTGAAAGTATTACGGAGATGTTTCGGGATTTCAAATGAGAATCCATGGAGAGAAGGTGACGTTCTTCCAAGCAACGCTACTGAGAAACTTCAGAAAACCGACATTTGAAGCTGATAGCAGAACGGTTGTACCGCCACCAACGTACGGTTCGCGTAAGTCAAGAGAAATTTGGGCTCTGACGAAGGCGTATAAAGAGGTTATCAAATGAAGACATGAAATCTGTAAATGAGTCCACAGTTATTTTATTTTTGGCACTTTTATTTTCACAAGTCCGTCTTCATAACACAGATTTCTTTACGCTTTATTACCGGTTTTGGCTTACCGCCATCTTCAGATCTGTTGTAAATATAAATATTGTGTAAGCGACCAGGTTCAATTACTCAAGATAAATCTGTACAGTATTAATGATGCATGAAAAATAAAAATATAAAATATTTATAGCCATGCAAGCAGCCATACATACCGTTAAAATATTCTGATAAAAAATCATCGTCAAGTTAAACATGTGAGTACATGGTACGTGCTGATAATACTCAGATTGCGTCAGGTATTTATAGAATAACTTAGTACAAACAGAGGGCACTTTAGCTAGAGTACATAGTAAACCAGTGTCGCCAATATAAAGATTAAAACGCTGTATGCACTGTCTTTAGTTAAAAAAACTAAAAACAGTGTATACTGCATTTTAGTCTTTATGCTTTTTAAACTATTTATACTGGCATTCATAAAAGATTGTATGTTACCTAACCAGGCTAAAGCCTGTATTGTGTAGATTTGTGCTTTTTATGGATTTCAAGTATGAGTCCCATTTCACATATAGTATATCAGCCTATGCTTTTAATGTTACTCACTCATATAGCCAAAGGAAAATTTTAACTAAAGACAATGCGTAATGCATTGTAATCTTTATATTGGCGACACTGGTTTACTAGGTACTCTAGCTAAAGTGCCCTCTGCTGGCAGTAGATTCTTGTATAAATACCTGACGCAATCTGAGTATTATCAGCACGTACCATGTACTCACGTGTTTAACTTGACGATGATTTTTTGTGGTGTATGAGGCGGAACTATGGGCCTCATGGAAAAAGGGTGACCCGGCTGAGTCACGCAATTTGACTCTTAGTCTGATCACGAGGTGTGGTCATTAAATGCACTCGTTGATCACGTAGGCTGACGTGAGGATCAGTGAACTATACTTGACGGGATGTATGTGGAACATTTTAGGTGATTAGAAAGTTAGTAGACATGAATACAATTAAATACTTAGCTTTAATTCAGCATCAGCGGTGAACGTCGATCTTGACTTTGTACAATAATATTTACAAGTGGAGTTATAGACTGAACTGCGAATACAATTCTGATTGCTTCACACATATAGATCAATTGCCAATGCATAAAGTGTATGTGGCGCCTGGCTAGGGCGTAGCTACTGACTTAGCTGAAGGCTATGCTAACTAGTGTCTCTGCTGATGAGATCTCTGAAGCTACAATAAGTGAACCATTCCTATTAAAGTCGGCTGTAGAACTGGCCAGTGCGCTAGCTTGTCTCGTAAGGCCAGCCGAGTGGCGGCGCTCGGTCTGCTAGCGCCGACAGAGGCGGGTCCGATGTGTACTGACGGACCGCGGCCTATTTGAAGCCTGCAACCTAGCAAGTATGGTGCCTTGCGGTGACACCACACTTTTTATCAGAATATTTTAACGGTATGTATGGCTGCTATTCATGGCTATAAATATTTTATATTTTTATATTTCATGCGTCACTAATACTGCATAGATTTAGTCTTAACTAACTGAACCTGGTCGCTTACACGATATTTATATTTGCAACAGATCTGAAGATGGCGGTATGCGGAAACCAGTAATAAAGTGTAAAGAAATCTGTGTGATCGAGACGGACTTGTGAAAATAAAAGCATACAGAGGTGTTTTCCCCCCCGCTCTTTCTGTAAACGGAACAGGGAAGGAAATGACTAATAGTGGTACGCTCCGCCATACACCTGTTGGCGGCATACGGAATGTGGATGTAGATGTGGATGTAATCAGCAACAGAAGAAATATTAATAAAATTTATCAAAGAGTTAGTAAGTCGGCCTATGCATATGAACACTACACTAACTTCGAAAAGATACCGTTTTTTCAGTATTGTACAACAATTAATATGGTATAGGAACAGTCGTAGTTTAGAACGCCGCAAAATTTTCAGTAGTATGTTCAAGAAATTTTGAACAATGTTACTGACATTTTCAGACAGCCAAGTCCAACAGCTTTTGCTATTCACATAACTGCCAGTACTGGAGAAACACAAGTCAAGACCTTTCACAAAGAAAGATAAGTAACAGAAAGCCTGAATTCCCGAAGAAAGGCAGAAACTGCTGAAAGAAACAACATTCCTCTCCTTTACACTGTCGTATACTCATAACTCGAAGACCATCATTCACAGTGGTAGAGATTAGTGAAATACTAGTAATCTGAGTGCACATTTCGATTTTATATTGCCCAAATACGATATCTCCGGAAGATTTTTTTGCTGTTATGGTTCTTTAAATAGTTGTAAGATATTCTCAAATTTTCTGGCATATCTTTTCTTAAACTACAATTTTTGACGTTTTGTTAAATTATTGCAGTAAAGTATTTTACATATTTTGTGAGAGTTACAGAATTCATTAACATCAAAGCGCAACGTTTTATGTATTTTAATGTTGTTACTAAAATCAAACATGTCTGTGGAACTTCAAAGGTTGAAATGACGGCACGTAATATTTGAAGGGGGAGGGGAGGGGGGGGGGGGAAGGGAAGACAGAAATAGTAAACAAACTGTGCCTCCTTCCTTCCCCCGAACTGAAACCTGGATCCGCGTCCATCTGATGATTTCCATCGAGCCACCTGTGACTCATTTGTGAATACTGATCAGACTGTAGACTGTATTACATTTATTTTTGTTTCAGCAATCCAACTCCGCAACAGAGTTCACTTGTGACAGTGACGTGGGAAGAGTACGACGAATCGTCGCCCAACTACTTGATGATAGCAGCTCCTCTTCGAACTGGAACCAGCTTATTTGAGCCTTACATGAACTTCTGGCATGACCTGTTGCCGTAAATCTTGTAATGATAACAAAACTAACAGAGCGAATTAACAGTTAATTAAATCCACAAACACTACCTAGTAAATTGCGTAACAGATTCATATTGTATATTACATAAGAAGTCAACCATACAGTCAACAAAGTTAATTTGATCATCAAGTAAATCATTTTCATTCCTTGCTAACCAAAATAATGGTAACTAATGAGCCTTTCTATTATAACTTAACAAATAAACAGTTGGGATTTTCTGCGTATTTATGCCTTTTTTTCACTTTCCTTTCGCAATTCTAGTAGTGACTGCTATAGTGAGCTGTGCATTTCCCCTGTGAAACATACTGTGTAGAAAAGATATGGCCTGCTATGGACCGCATACAATTTAAGACTTTCTTCCCAGTACTTCTTCATTTTCTCTCCAACTGCTCGTCTCTGCTCATCTGTCCACACTCTCTTGGGTCGAAGTTTTGGCTCATCTTCTTCATAGTTTGCGTTTTCTATTAGTAGCCTGAAGTGATTCCTGTCACTTATCATTTCTTCTGTAACATCTATTTTGTTTGGAATCTTTCTTTACTGCTTCTATCCATCCTACAGTTTTTTTCAGCTTACTAACCTAATTAAAAATTTTCTTTGTAGTCCGTGTATCTTCCATTCTCTTTAAATGTCCAAATGTCCATAAAATTTTATCCGTCTCTTCCTCATTGTATCTGTGATCTTTTCTGTATTTTTATATAAATCTTCATTTCTCCTTTTAATCCATCTATTTTCATTGTTTTTCTCAGTATCTAGAATTTCTCTTAGTATTTTTGTATCTCTTTTTTCTAGGTCTCTTAATTCGCCTTTCTTATTCAGTGTTAGGCTTTCTGATCCATATGTTGCTTGTCCTAATAGCTGAATTATAATGTGTAATCTTCGCTTGTATGGATATTGATTTCTTATTGTAATAGTTTTGTGTTAATTTATATGCAAATTCTAACTTTTTTATTCTTTCTTTATTTGTTGTGTTATCCAGTCCAATGGTTTGGACTGGATTTATCAACTCTTTTAATTTTTCCATACTTTGTTTTCATAAACTTTTGTGTATTATGTTTGTCTTCTATATACTCGGTTTTTTCATAGGATACTTTTAGCCCTGTGTTTTCAGCAGTCTCGTGTAACAGATCAAGACTAACTATTGCGTCTGTTCGGTTTTCAGTTATCAATGCCATATCATCCGCACAAGCTAAACATTTCGCTTCAAATTTGTTCTTCTTTGGCCCATGCTTATACCCTTTGTGCCTCTGTTTTTAATGTACTTTCGCATGTTTTTATTATTTTATCCAAAACCAAGTTAAAGAGGATTGGGGACAGTCCATCTCCTTGTCCAACTCCTGTTTTGATTTTGAATGGTTCAGAAATTTCACCTTGAAACGTAATCCTTGATGTTGTATCTGTGAGCGTTTGTTCAACATGTCTTCTGGTGTGTTCGTCTATAACTGATTCATAAAGTATCTGTAATAGTGTTTGTCTGTCAACTGAGTCGTAGTCCTTCTTGAAGTCTACCAGAGTAACTATTATATTTTTATTTTGTATAGGTGTCACTCTCAAAATTGTTTTTAAATTAAGGATCTGTTTTGCACATGATCTACTAAATCCTGCTTGATAATTTCCTATATTATGTCCTGCTTGTTCCTCTATTCTGTTTAAAAGTGCTTTAGATAGTATTTTGTATGTTACTGGTAACAAGGATATACCCCTGTAGTTGTTGGTGCCTATTTTATCTCCTTTTTTATGCTTGTTTCTGGTCACTAGGTACGATTCCTTCTGTCCAAATGTCTTTAATTACTTTGTGAATTTTCTGCCATGTGGATAAGCCCCCTAGTTTCCACATTTCTGTTACTATCCCATCCTCTCCTGGTGCTTTGTTATTCTTCAATGCTTTGATAATATTTTCTATTTCTCCTACCAAAAGTGAAACATAGCGGAGGATCGGTGATGATGTAGGCAGCCATATCACTGGATTCCATGTGCTCCATGATTATTCTGCAAGGTCACATTACTGAGAAGGCTTATGAGACCATTTTGGCTAAACAGGTCCACCCCGTGGTACTGTACAATGTTTGTTCCCCGTTTGTGGTGCTGTGTTCCAAGATGACTGGGTCCCTGTTCCCATACATCGGGCTTCGTTAATGACACAGTAAATGTTGTGATTGGAAAGCCTCATTCAGTTTTTTGAGCCTAAAAAGAGACTCCCCACATGTAGCATGTTTTAATTGCTCACGTCAAATGATTCACCCTTCTGCTTCAAAACCACGCTTAAAACTTCCAAGAAACATCTAGGATTAGCTGAGGAACTTAAGTTCTTATTTCAATAGTAGCTTTGGCAGGAGAGAGACATTTAAAGAATTTAAAGTGTTTTATCGTACTGAAACAGACAGTATTCTATGTCCTTGTGCAAATCGATGGTTTTCTGTCAAATCATGTGTGGACAGCGTACTGTAGCACTGCAGCGCACTTAATGCCTACCTGAGAAATATTGTCATAGAAGGTCCATCTTAGGATACAGAACATATGCTTTCACCTATGGATAATGCGTTTCCTTTGGCACATTTGGAATTTATGTCGTATATTTTAGGCGTACTTACAGATTTTAATGCCTTTTTTGAAGATAAAGTCCCTCTTCTTCATAAACAGAAATCAGAAGTAGAAAAAATGCTGAAGGATCTGTGTTCTAATTGTTATTAAGTTTTTTGTAGTTAAGACAACTCCAATTTTGCTATTGGACCATACAAATCCAAGGCACTTCCTTGGATTAGATCAGATATACTTGAACATCTCTGTACAGGAAACATTTAATGGACTCAAAGCAACGCTGAAGTACAGCAACAGAACATAATAGTTTTTGCAGAGGTTACCTGAATTTCAATGCAGTGCTTGTATCACAACTCAAAATATGATTTGACTTCTCATTTCTCGTTTTTTAAATAATTTCCGCAGTGGAACCTAACGTAGCCCAATCCTGCAATGTTAAATCCTTCCTCCCTGTCATAAAAAAGTTTCCCGTTCTTCAAAAATTAACGAACTGTCAGCACCTGGATTCAAAATGAAAAAAATCATGGTGTACTGGAGCATGAGAGACTTGGATTAGATGTATCCGAACTAGCCACTGTATACTGGAAGAACGGTTTTGATTTGAAATTTGCATCCAAAATTCCAAATTTTCCAAATTTTCAAAACTAATCTTCTTCCTCCTCTGTCTTCCCTTTTCTAATGCCTTGGTAGAACAAGTGCTTAGTACCACTAAAAGCTTGACAACGGTTCATAGGAACCGACTGAAAACTAAAATAACAGTGGAATCCATGGCTGAAAAAGAGCGGATAGAATGCGGAGGATGATGTGTTTCTTGCGAACGACGAGAGAAATGATAAGAAACCGCGTATGGCATCACTCAGGGCCGGGAAACTGGAATTAGGTAAGTAAAATGTTTGTTTTTAATTCTGTGTGTTTACATTTCTTTTTGAAACGGAGGGTATTTTGAGGTTAAATCTGGTAATCTGACGACCCAGGGCAGATAATTTAAGTGATAAACATTAGCAACACTGGTTTCGGAGTTCGTAGCGCCATCTACCGCGCACACCAGCCAAAGCCGTCCCAGCACTTTATCTGTACTAAGCATGGAAAATAAAACTGAGGAGCGGTTAGATGACAATCAGTTTGGCTTTAGGAAAGGTAAAGGCACCAGAGAGGTAATTCTGATGTTGGGTTTGATAATGGTAGCAAGACTACAGTATAATCAAGAAACTTTCATAGGATTTGTCGACCTGGATCAGAAAAAACGCGTAAGATACAGGGAAAGATGGGTTATATATAATATGTACAAGAGCCAATAGGGAAAACTAAAAGTGGAACACCGAGTTCGAAATTCTCAGATTAAAAAGGGTGTAAGACAAGGTGTAGCCTTTCGCCCCTACTGTTCAATCTACATATCGCAAAATCAATGACGGAAATAACAGAAACGTTCAAGAGTGGAATTAAAACCCAAAGCAAAAGGTAATCAGTGATATGATTCGCTGTTGACATTGCTATCCTCTGTGAAAGAGAAGGAGAATTATAGCATCCGTCAAATGGGATGAACAGTCTAATGAGCGAAATGAAGTGATCGTATGGCGTAGATGGCCGGGAGTCCCCACCTGAGGAGGTTCGGTCACCGAGATGGAAGTCTTTTCAGTTGAAGCCACATTGAGCGACTTGCTTGTCAATGATGATGAAGACAACACAACACCCTGTTCCCCAGCAGAGAAAATTTCCGACCCGGCCGGGAATCGAACCTGGCCCCTCTGCATGACACCCTGACCAATCAGCTAAGGAGGCGGATCAGTCTAATGAGTACAGAATATGGATTGAGAGTAAAGCGAATAAAGACGAAATTAACGAGAAATAGCAGAAATGAAAACAGCAAGAAACTTAACATCATAATAGGTGATCACAAATTCGATGAAGTTAAGGAATTCTGCTACCTAGGCAGCAAAAAACCCTTGACGGACGAAGCAAGAAGGACATCAAAGGCAGACTAGCACTAGGAAAAAGTGCATTCCTGTTCGAGAGAAGTCTAATAGTATCAAACATAGTCTTTAATCTGAGGAAGAAATTTCTGAGAACGAACGTTTGGAGCATAGCATTGTACGGTAGTGAAACATGGGCTGTAGGAAAACGAGAAAAGAAGAGAAAATGGTTCAAATGGCTCTGAGCACTATGGGACTCAACATCTTAGGTCATAAGTCCCCTAGAACTTAGAACTACTTAAACCTAACTAACCTAAGGACATCACACACACCCATGCCCGAGGCAGGATTCGAACCTGCGACCGTAGCAGTCCCGCGGTTCCGGACGGCAGCGCCAGAACCGCTAGACCGCCGCGGCCGGCAAAAGAAGAGAATCGAAGCATTTGAGATGTGATGCTACAGAAGAATATTGAAAATTAAATGGACTGATGAGCTATGGAATGAGGAGGTTCTCCAGAGAATCGGTGACGAAAGCAATGTATGGAAAACACAAGGAGAAGTGACAAGATGATAGGACATCTGCTACGATATCAAGGAATGACTTCTGTAGTACGAAGAGGGAGCTGTAGAGGGCGAAGCGTAGCAGAAGACAGAGATAGTAATATATCCATCAAATAAGTAAGGACTTAGGTTGAAAGTGCCACTCTCAGATGAAGAAGTTGGCGCTGGAGACGAATTCGTGGCGGGTCACATCAAATCAGTCAGAAGACTGATGGTTAAAAAAAAAAGGAAAAAAAAAGATACCATAACAAACATGTTTTCTCACCTGCTCTTGTCCTTCATTTCTTTCGTTTTGTGTCGTCACTACCTCGACAGGAGGGCGCCCCGCCCATGCGTTGCTGTGTGATTTTCCAGCGGCTAGATGTACTCTAACTCACTTGAAAGTTTGTAACTGTTCTGCTGAAACATCTTGCAAATTGGGTTATTATTAAGATGCACAGAACGGAACTTTTGTTGCAATGTTATATTGACATCAAAAGTCATGTGACTAAAGTGTAGCATAGATCTTGCCCGGTAACGCTCTTAAGATTTCAAATGTCGTTACATCGCTATTGCAAAAATATCAAGTTCAAAAGTACCGTGGATTTCATACAAGCGTTTCATAGGCATCTTAACCATTCGTATTCGATATCTGAGATGAACTTGGGCTGAATCTTTGAAGGGTATTTCGCTTATTTACTACAAGTTTCAGAGCTCGTACGTCACTGATACTAATTGTTATGGAAAAATAAGTTACATTCTGTACTGCAGCTAATACCACTGGTAATACTTCGTTTTAACAGATTACGTTACGATGCCATCGCGAAATACCTTTCATAGTACAAAAATAAAGCACAACGAATTTTGAACTATGACCTGTACGAAATTAACGACTTATTTCGCTTCGAAATATTTTAGGCACGAAGTTCTTCCATTCTTGCGTGTTGGTAACATATCATTAAGCTTCGTTCATTATTATGGAAAATAGATCATTATTTTAAGAAACACATCAACTAGCTATAGCTTTATGTGTTTTTGTTCAAGCTAATAAGTTTTTCGGGCTTTCATCTATCTTCAGTTAGCGTAATACAAATTTTAATGTTCAGTCAAGTACGTCGTTACAACATTGACAGAAGACTGGATTCTAGAATTGCCTTTCTACGTTGCTTGCTGTTATTCCGATTTTCGCGTTTTTTGGAACTTTTGGCCACGTCTATAAACGCGAAAATACAAATAACAACAAGCAGAATAGATAGGCTGCTACAGTATTCAGTTTGCTGTATATGTTGCAACGATGTACTGAACTGAACATTCAAATTCGTATTATGCTAACTGAAGATGGGTGAAAGCCCGAAACGCGTGTTAGCTTAAATAAAAATACATAAAAATTTGTTCGGTTGCTGTATTTCTCAAAGTAGATATTATAATCGACAACCATGAAGCTCAACAAGCAATAAAATAGATATATTATTGTTAACTAGGTCATTAATCGCATATAATCATTATCCACGTCATTGTACTAGTGGTATAGCTTCCTTTGGTGCCTGCACTATAATGAGCATAATAGTTTGTAGATATGTGTAACAAAGAGGAAATAAGTCTGAGAGCCATACAAAAATCTTATTTGCTGGCGAACTTTACTTGAAATGCGGATGTATTCAACGGAGTGACTCTCAGCTCTGGCAAATTTATGTAGCTCTTGTTTTATAAATATGTGGGCATTACGCCGCAAAATTTTTCTAACAATTAATGCCTTCTTTACACTGAACTATGATTTAATCAACAAACAAAGAGCGCCTTGCTAATATGATAACTATAATCAGGCCTTTGTGGTGCAATTACAGCAAGCACCAACTAATCCCTAATCTCCTCCTCCCGCTTTTGTGGTACTTCCCTATGAAAATTAACTTTTCGTGCTTTGATGAATTTGGATTTGCATCCATAGCAGCAACAATTCGGTACCATTGCTGTCACTATTAAATAAATGTCTGTAAGCATATGAAATACTTGTAATATTAAATAAAGGCGTTACGCGCACATCGACTTGGCGATAATAGGGGACAACAGCTTTACCGGCGCTTTTAACTTGGACAGCACTAGCCGGTCAGCTGGTACAGCTAGCCTGCACTGACATGCCCAGCTGCAGTTCACACGTAAAAGGAGACGAGCAGAGGAGCAACACAGCTTCGAAATTCATTTAAGTTTTAGGCAGAATGAAATAATATATTGCAAATCTCCCACAATACGCTCCTTTGACGACTAGACGAAAACCACAACACGTTATCGTTTTTAACTAACGTACTATTGTAATTAAAAACAAGATTGATGAAAATTCCTGACTTAACAACAGGGTAACTTTTCTGCATAGGCTGTGTGTAACGTAAGACAGTATTAAAGGATTTCACTGTATAGTTAAATATTCAAGCTACTGAAGGTATTATTTACAGTCAGTCGTCTGGTAATCTCTTAGATCTTTCCTTATCCGAATCCGAGAAATACATTTCAGTTCGGGAAGTGTCACCTGCTACGTTGATAACGAACCTATGAACAACAGAATCCACGAAGCGAACCAGGCGTAGCATTTACTCTTCTTTTATGACGAGCCCTCCTATATCCCGCCAGCGTTCGGCAGTGACGTGTGAGAAAGCTGCGTGCGTTTTACTTCCAGTAGGTCTGGTAGCTCGTCTTGTTACTCTTCGGGCCAAATCCCACAGCTTGGCTCCAATTCAGTTCTGTTGGGTTCATACTGTAATGGTACAGTAAATGTAAAAATGCAGCATATGTATGATGTGTTCGATGTTGTGAAAAGGATTATTTTTCATGTTTCTACGATACTTATCCACCTCTGTGGTATAAAACGATGGACATAGTCCAAATATAGAGGATCTGGTTTTCCATTTTTGCCTTCAAAAATTAAATTGTTATGATTTCTTAATTTAAACAACTTTTATGAACAGTCTTTCATAAAACATCGATGATTAAGAATTTGTATTTGAAATGGAAACAGGAATGTCGCGTATAATATGTAATTAGAAACAAGAAGACGTGCATTATTAATAAAAAATGATGATGAGTTTTATAATTACGATATGTAGGTATTTCGTACTTAACGAGAGAAAAATAAAACGTTATTGGGAAGACTTGAACCTACGCACGTATAAACACATGTGGTTCGCTTTCCATTACACTACCGACTACGCTACACGGTTATGAAAAGCGTTAAGAGCAGCCTGTTCCTCCTCGGTTTTTAAGTGTATTCCACACGCGTGTTTCACTCCGGTACAGAAAGCAGTATCAGCAATTTTCATACAGCGCATTAATAACTCGATAGTTATATCACAACGCAGCAGAGGCTGTGAATGTACACGATTTTTGAAATAAAAACTACGTAGGTAAAGCGCGATTAAGAAAAACGTTAATGGCTGTTAATACATTTTAGTATCTTTAAGTTTCATTTAACGTAACTTAGTAGTAAGATATCTAATACAGAAGTAGGACCTACTTCCAAGAGCCCAAGGAACATAGAATAACAAGAGCCTAACAACAGCAGTGTATGTGTGCTACGGCTTCTGACCAATAATGGCGTTTGTGTTTGTTTACATCAGGTTTATTCTGATGATGAACGGATTATAACACCTCGGTGTAGAATATGAGTTTGTCGTTGGTCGCCCAGTCTTCACCAAAGTGGAGCTCCAAAAGCTTTTTGAAGTCTCCGAGTTTGGCTTCTGGAAGTTTTACACCAGCTGTGATTGGTATTGGGGCGTTTCCTTTGCTGAAATTTGTTCTTCTCTTCAGGACGCTCTTCCCGTCTCCAGCTGCAAAGTTGTGGTTTTCTTTTTGACTTTCTTAATCTGGAAATGCCAGTTACCAGAAACATTCACTAATAATTTCACGTTTGTCATAACAATTAGTTTCAAATTCGCTGCATGACATTGCTTTAATATTATTTTTCATAGTATTACCTTTCTATTTTGAAAACATCTGTCTCATTCTGGTGATCTGCAGTTACAACGATAGATTCGACTTCTTACAGAATGCCTATTGTGTCAATTACTCCCACTTCGTTTGTACCATCTTCTGGATTTAAATCGTCCACAAAATCACTTATTTTCTTCGAAACACTCACTCAAATACGTCAAAAAACATCCTACTGATTAACTGTACTGGACTTATCGCGTAAATTTCGACAACGCATCGGCAGAGAGAGCGTCATTGTTGCGTACTCGTACGCTACAGCGCAGAGAACCTAACTCTGAATAAGAAAAATATCCCTGCGAATCGTAAGAAACTGAAAGGTACCTTTGAATGTCTAGATTGGTGACACTGATTTCAGTTGGCGTTCCTTGCATCCGGACAAGGCACATTGACCGCCATGCCTGTTGAACATCGCGGGTTTTGCAAACGTTGCATTTAGCGGGCTTCGCGCCCGAAGGCAACGTGTAGTTAGCGGCGTTTGCAACCGAACACGATTTTCTACAGTTATTTTTAATGGTTCATATCGTGTTTTGCACTCTGAACCCTATTCCATCGTGTCGGAGCTGAAAAAATGTATACGATAATGTTCTCAACTCAAAATCGACGAAAAATGCATTTAGCGGCATTTGCATCTGGGCTATTCATTGGAAATTCTTATTATAGCACATAAAACTATATTCAAAGACTCTTCTGGAAAACTGTATATTTCAAAAGCAACCACTGTTGAATGTTAATTATCTAAACAGGAATCTATGAAAAAGTTAGCAGCAAAAGTCGGAATGTAATTAGTATTTAAAGGAATTAGAATATTACTAGTTTCAGTTAGGTATTTGGTAAAATTTCGTATAAAAAATTGTGTTGACCGAGATTTTGTTCACACAGTAAGCATCAATACCTTTAAAGGGCAAAACTGCATATCTGCCCTCTTACAGAATTGTAACTGTTAAAAGTAAATCTATTTTCATAATCGTACTTAACAATGACATAAGAAAACTGCATTGTTGTAATGCTTAAAATAATTGAGCACCTGGGTCCACATAACAGTAGGTTAGTACCAGTATGTCAGAATCTTCCAGTACAAGTTTTTTGTTTGTTGGTTGTGACTTTGTCAAAACTGATGTACTGGTAAAAAGTTGCATTTTAACACAGTGTGAAAATGCTCAAAAATCAGTCTACATTTTCATTAGAGTGCCTGCATGAAATCCTACAACAACAAAAAAAGGAATCAAAGTCAAGTAACCATCTGCTACAATTTATACTGTATACGCATTTGGAAAAAGCTTCACAAAGTGGTTCAGAGCAAAGTATGAGTTACTTTTCAATGTCAATTTATCACATCATTTTGTAGTAGATTTTTATAGAAAGTGTTGGATTACAAGAAGGCTTAGGAATAAAGAATTATTTTAGCAAATGTCTTGGAATGTGGGCAAATATTCCTACAACAAGTTTTCTTGTGGATTATAAACTGCATCCTGTAGAATTCATATAACATTGCTGTGATAACTTTGTTCCTGAAATAGCTGCTGTGTTTAAGATCAAGTATGCAAAGAACTTTTTGGATTGTGAGGCACAGTTATGACCATCGAAACGCAAGTTCAGATTTGACTTATGGTGAATTTGATATGAGAGTTTTAAGTAGGCCTAAGTTTTGATCTGAATCTGCACGGGCAAGAATAAAAATTGAATTTTTAAATGGTTTAAATTTTATTGTAGAGAGGGAAGTAGTAATATGAAGGAATTATCTGAGGGCCAGCTGAGAATAATATTTTATTTATACAAATATTTTGACAGACTGGGTCAAACTGATGCATTAAAGAGTAGATTAGATTTGGTTTCAATCATGTAGGTGATCAGTGTAGCAAGAGGAACTGCAATGAGGAAAATAATGGGAAAGGAGGTCCTGGTAATAACATAAATGAATGGTTGGGGGTGCAAATGGAAAATGTTATTATTATTATTATTCACGTTTGGGCCCTACTGGACCACGCGAAGTACAATCACGGGGCATTCAGTTATTTTCTTTTAGACTTTCTCTCTGCCCAAATTGTTTTCATTCTCTCGGAATGAGCTCTTTTCCTTTCATCAGACCATGTGGTTCCAGTTTTCTTTGGTTTTTCAGCTTGACCAACTACCCAGTCATGAATTTTTTGCCTAAATAATTTTCTGTCTTGAATTTCATCTTGTTTTATATCTGCCTCTTTCATGTCCTCTTTTATAGCAGCAATCCATTTTATTGTCTCAAATTTAGCTTTACTTCGATTTTCGTAGAATTCCACTACTTGTTTAGTTAGTCTGGTAGCATCCATTCTTTTAATATGCCCATAAAATTTTAATCTGCGTTTTTTCATATCCGAATATATGCTGGTGTATTGTTGAATTTCACTATTTGCTCTTAACCTGTATGTTCCTTCTTCAGTATATTTTGGACCTAGAATTTTTCTGATTACTTTTCTTTCTCTTTTTTGGATTTCTTGAATGTCCTTTTTTCTGTTTAAAATTAGCGTTTCAGCCCCATAAAGGCACTCTGGTTTTATGACCGTGTTGTAATGTCTCAATTTAGAGTACCTCGAGAGACATTTTTTGTTGTAGATGTCTTTTGTAAGTCTAAAAGCTGTCTCCATCTTTTGACAACGAATTTCATTTCCAATTTTTTCTAGACCAGTCTCTGAGATTGTTTCACCTAAATATTTGAATTGCGAAACTCTTTTGATTTTTCCATACTTAGTTTCCAAAAGTTTGGGTGCCAGTTTGTTGCTAGTCATATACTGTGTTTTTTCAAATGAGATTTGGAGACCTACTCTTTCTGCTGTTTCTTTAAGAATTTCTATTTGTTTCTGAGCAATTTGGATGTCCTGCGTTAGAATAACCAAGTCGTCTGCAAAGGCCAAACAGTCTATTCGAATATTTGTTCGTCCTAATTTCACTGATTGGTCAATTTTGAACTCCAATTTTCGTTCGAGCCACTCTTGTATTACTTTTTCTAGAACGCAGTTAAATAGCAACGGAGAGAGTCCATCACCTTGCCTCACGCCTGTTTTTATTTCAAAGGGTTCTGAAATTGTTTTAACTCAAAGAAATAGGTAAAAATGGAAACAGTTAATTTGAGAACAGAAAGGGAGTAATAGATCAGAAGATAATAGGAGATCGGATTCCACAGGAAATGTGGAGGTTGGTAGTCTCCCCATTGAAAGCTAGTCAGTTTGGGGTGACAGATATAAATTGAAATTGGAATAACAAAACTGAAAAAAGATGTAATGAAAGAAGGAACCATAGAGTTTATTGCCAGTGTAACAGGGAGTGAACAGACTGTTTTTTTGATGAAAAATTTTGGAAACTAATAAGTTACAGTGTTAAAGATAATAATAATTCTAGTCATGGGAGTAATGATGATGAATCTGACTTGGATTCTGCTATATGCACAGATTTTTATAGTCCAGCAGCAAGTGAAACTTTAAGGGAATGACTAACATCAAGTAGTTAGGTATTATGATGTTGAAATTAAAAAATTAATGAATAATGAGAATAGAAAGGTAGGACATAGAGTACTGCACCCACGCGAGAACAGCAGTCATTCTCTATCACTCACTATCAATGTCTTCGATCAAACTCATTTTTAAGCAAGCAAGCACTTAACGAGTGCAACCCAACATGATCATGGCAGCTTCTGCATAGCTAAGGAAATGTGATAGTTATATCACAAAAACTCAAGAGGTCTATGGAAAAGCATCAAGCCTGTCCACAACTCATGTTTGCAGCCTTTGCACATTACTTGTTTTCTGAGTGGCTACGCCAGCTGCATAAATGGCTGTGTTGTTAGGAGAGACAGTGTTGGACTCCTTCATCTACTTCTGTCAAGCTGTGTGAAGTTTATTTGCCATTTCTCCTGCACACTGCAGCCATGTGAATCCATACACATGCAGTGCTCTAGCTGCATGTGACATAGCTGACTCTGATTTAGTGAGAGTTTTAGTCTTGTAATAATAATATTATTATTGATATGATGCTGATGAGAATAATGTTGTCACTGGTGGGGTTGGTTATAATGTGAAGATGATGGTATGTTTTATGCAGAAATAAATAATAGATTATAGTAATTTGTTGAAGAGGGTGGGGAAAGTAAAATTACTGATAAGGATGTATACGAAGGGTAGATCTTGCCAGTAGACACAAGTAAATCATTAGTTAACTGGTGGTATATGAAGATAATATTAATTGTGTTCATAAGGAATTTGAGAAAAGAAAAGATTATAATTTTTTGGAGCTATTGCAGTGAAAATAACAAGTACATTAAATTTCAGTCTAAAGTTATGATAGTGAAAAAAATATCCTTATTGGTGAAAAAAGCAAGGAATAGGTTGGATGATGGGAAGGAGTCTGAGAGTGGCCATCAAGATGCTATGGTATGTGAAAGTGAAGTGGAACCTGGTATTGCTATGAGTATTTACAAACATTAAGGAAGAGGTTTGTAGAAAAAGATAATGCTAAAAATATCCATTTTAAAAGAATGAAAATTATCTTTTATATGAATGGGGTGTTGAAAGAGTATGCAAAGTGCTGGAAAGCTTACATATTTAGGTTCATGTTAATGACTGATAGTTAAGGAGGTAACTGCTTGGTAGACTCTGGTAGTCCAGACTCGAGTATATCTGAAAAGTTCAGAAATAAAATTAAACTGAGTACAGATTTTGTTCAAGTGTCAGTAGTGGGAATCAAAATAAGAGGAGCCACTGAGACATATAGTAAAATTGTGGGAAGACAGGTACTGTTATTATTTACTACTGGCAACATAAAATTTTCACAAGATTATTTAGTAAGAACATACTCAGATTAATAACATATTTTGTGAATTGATTGGATTGTGGAGACAGAGGTAAGTTTTGATAATCTTAGTAATACCATACTCAAATGAATACTACAGTTTGTGAATTGATTGGATTGTGGAGGTAGAAGTAGGTTTTGATAATCCTAGTAAAGACCAATTATTTACAGAGCCCATAAACAAAATTTGTTAAAAAATTATGCAGATAATAATAATCAGGCCAGTTGGGTGATTTATACTACTGAAAGGAGATATCTTGATGATATTGAACCTACTGATGAGAAGCTATTCAATAAGCAATACAGTGGTATACTAGAAGTCAAATTAGAGGAGACAGGAAGTTCAAGCACAGAATGACAATAAAATTGTCATTAGTTTTGCAAATATTGTGAAGGATTTGATGAAAAACCAGAAAAGTTGCAAACTGTAAGTGTAGGATAAAGTTGAAATCTCATCAGAAATTCTTTATAAAACCATGTGGTATTCCTTTTTCAAAAGCCAAAAGAATAGAGGAAAAGATAAAAGAATGGAAAGCTGATGCATAACAGAGAGGAGTGATAATATGTACAATGACTCTTTGTAGTTGTCTCAAAATAAAAGACAGGGTTGTAAGACTTGTTCTCGCTTGCACATAAACAAATAAATTTTTACAGTGGGAAAATAATCATCTTGATACCACTGATGAATTGTTGTGCAAATTTGAACATATTAAATAATTCATGATTACCTTGTATTTTACTTCTGGGTTTCACCAAATTCTTCTTGAGCATCAGTTTAGGAAAAATACTATTTCTTGTGCGGGGATAGATGTTACCTGAACATGGTTGTATCATTTGGACTTAATTCATCTGGTGTTGAATTTATTTGTGCTTTAGACTTCATTTTGGAAACAAAAATGCTTGCTAAATTATCTGCTGTATTTACACGGATGATAATTTAATTACAAGGAAAAATTTGTATGAACATTTTGAATTGTTAAGAGAAGTATGTGAAAAATTAAGGGAAGGACATGTCTTTAAACCATGAGAAATGTCAATTTTCTGTGAAAAAGCTTAAGTTTCTGTGTCACATCATTTCAAAGTATTGAATTTAATCTAACAAAGATCATGCTTAGACCACTGGAAAATTTCCCGGGCCAAAAACAAAAACCAATTAAAATCATTCGTTTGAATCTGTGGATTCTGTAATAAATTCACTAGTACTTTATATGTACCATGTCTGAATAACTTAGGAAAAATGTTCTCCACATTTAGGACAATAATTGCCAGGTCGCCTCTGAGGAGATTGGGAAACAACTTTGTGAAGATAGAATTTTATACAGACCAAATTTGTCAATGCATTTTTGCCTTATGACAGGTAGTGTAACAAATGTGGGAGTGCATTTATTTCTGGAAAAAGTAGTTGGTGGAGAGGCCAAACAGAGATCCATAGCATTCACCAGTAGAAAGTTTGGATGACATCAAAAATATACAATGTTATAGGAAAAGAACTTCTAGCAATACTCAACTTATAACAAATTTAAGAATTATTTATTGGGTCACAAAGTCATAGTTTACTCAGATCAAAAATGGCTCTGAGCACTATGTGACTTAACTTCTGAGGTCATCAGTTGCCTAGAACTTAGAACTAATTAAACCTAACTAACCTAAGGACATCACACACATCCATGCCCGAGGCAGGATTCGAACCTGCGACCATAGCGGTCGCTTGGCTCCAGACTGTAGCGCCTAGAACCGCACGGCCACCCAGGCCGGCTTACTCAGATCACAAAGGAAGAGTGTAAATTGTACCATACTAGACTGATGACTTGGTGTTATTCCTCCAGTAATATAACTGCACTATTAAATACATGAAGGGGAAGGAAAACTTGATTCCAGATGTTTTAATTAGTTTTCCATTGACTGGTGGGGGGGTGGGGGGGGAGTAGTTATAAAATAGTGGTGGGGTTGTGAAAAGGAATTCCAATAATTTAGTAAAAAGTTAATAGGAGAGAGGGGACAAGAATAAGTTGATCAGTACCATGTACAGTACATTGGAATTTTTTCAAAAGAACTAGTGTTGAGAGTGATAACTTAAAATTGTGTTATCCTATTTAGATTATAAATTTAATTAAGTGTGTATTTAAGAGTTTTTGTCATTATTGGGCTCTAAAGTGTCTTCAAAAGATTGAAGAAAATGTGTATTTCTGTAATACTGCCAGAGAAGTAAGTAAAAATTTTGCAACTTGTGACAGCTTGTTAGATAACCAACCTGATTTCTGCCATCTCTTAGTCTTTACCCATTTGATAGTGTGCCATCATTAGTTCTGAAACTGAAAACCTTACTGTATAGCAGATGGTGTTTGCTTAGTTATGTGCACAACACCATATTCTCAACTAACTTTTTCACACATTTGTTGGCATTCATCTCCTACTGTTTGGATGATGACCATTCTCTTAACTTTGAAATATAAACAATCAGGTTACCTCTAACATCCAACAACAGTTCAGTGACAGATAAATTATAACTTTATTGAGGCACAGTTCTTAGAACTACTACCAAGGGTTCTCTTTGTTGCTGCAAAAGTCTTAAAAACTATTTGTCATGTGTGGCATAGCACACAGTTCACATTTGCATCACATGTCACAGAAAACACAGTATCTTGTAATAATCCACCAAAGTTAGTGAAGATCACAATGTATGACAATCAATCATTCCAATGAAATTGGTAGTTCTATCCCCCTGCCATCCACAAAACAATTTAGTACAAATATTCACAAACTCTAATTAGGGAATTCACTGTTGGGTTTTTAGGCAGCAACACTACTAAGCTCTTGTAAATATTGGTATGTGCATTTTTGCAGATGTATTAACATAATGAAAGGTTCCTGCACTTAGATGTTACATTAGTGGTCAGCAGGAGAGAATTCACAACACGCTGAGGAGCAGACTGGGTTTTTGGATGGTATTTGGTTATTTAAAGACTGGTGTATGAACAAATTGTTTTATGGAAACTACAAAATCATTTGTAAAACTGTTAGGTTATTTCATGACGCTCAGAATAGGCTGAGAGTATTAACAATAATTTTGTTTATGAATTATGTGGTAGGCTAAGAAATCAGAAAAATTTATTAAACAATTTGATGCATCCATGTTGGGAATAACCTGCATACAGGTGCAATGCCCGTACTGAAAATTATGATGAATTATGCAAAAATTTGAATTAAAATTTGAATCAGTTAGTAAAACATGCCACATTGTACATAAAAACCAGGTCAATATGAGTATAATGACAAAAGTCAGAATCTAACAAGCACAGACACAAGATTCAGAAAGAAAAATGTAACTGTTTCTGAACTTTAATGTTAATTATCTCACAAGTTAATTAGTTTTACAGAATCTGAACTACATTACTGGAAATTCAGTATGCCAGCCATTGTAATGAGTGGTGTCACTAAATCTGTGAATGCATATTGCCTCATGTGATATTTGCTAAGTTTTTCCACTGTAAAAAATTCAATTACTAATATCTTTTGATTAATAGATTTTCCAGTAGATCTAAATGCAAAAGTAGAATCAGTATATTGCAATCAATACAGCAAATAACGAATGTAAGTGAAATTCAGCCTAGATAACATTTTTAATTATTTAGGTATGTAGCACATAAAAATTACTTAGATATCTGCACAAAGGTAGATAAAGATCAGAAAAACATTGTTACTGTCAGGAGTTGAAATCATAACACGTAAGGTAATTCTGGTTTCCTATGTCTCAACATGGTAGAGAGTTGAGATTAGCACACAAACTTGTAGATGTTCGTGCAAAACATAAAACCAAAGAAACAAATGAAATGAGAAGTAGTAGATATTTGTGGGCCTTTACCAAAATCTGGAGATGGTTTCTGTTGGATGTTTGTAACAGTAGATTTATATTCAAAATCTGTAAAACTATACCCAGGTAACAAAAGTTCTAGTTTGATCATCATTTAAAACATCATGAGAGATTATTTTCCAAATGCTGCAATATGTAAAGCCATCTTGTCAGATTTCTGAGACTGCAAAATTTTAATGAGAGAGAGGAAATCAGCCACATACCAATTTCTGTCTGTCTACCATCTTTCAAGTAATCCAGCTGATAGGTATATGAGAAAACATGCATTATGTACAACTTATAATAATGAAGGTTATTCAAACTGTTGTGAATATGTTAACAGTTTTGAATATATCTTGAATTGCATACACTTCCAGTGCATTTTCCTCATGTGATATTTCATTTGACAATAAACCAGCCAACTTCATATCTGAACTCACTCAGTATCCTACATAATAAAATATTACACCACAGGAGAAATTGTTAGATAAGTCATGGAGGAGGAAGGAGAGTTTTGGGTATAAAGATATGATAACAAAAATGACACAGTTCACAGCAGGTAATCTAGCTGTGGTTGAAACTTGTGATGAATTGTAATCCATTGGTGGAGAAATAGAGAAATACTTTGACATTTGTAATGGGCCTTTGTAAATGCTAAGAAATCCATACCCAAGTGCTTACACATTCGTCTAGAAGACTCTTCAGTTTGCAGAATGTCTCTGAATTAAAATCTCACAGATACAAAACATGACTATTTATGTTAGGGATTTCGATTTTTAGTTATTCTCCCTCAAGGGGCCACAAGCACTTGGTATGTCATGTGCTTGGTGAGCACAAGGACTCAGAGGTATGTGGTACTTTCTTCAATTTTCATTTCTAGTGATGTGTATTTTGTGTATTTCTTCACTTACCTTCCTGTCAATCATATTCTTCACTTCAACATTTCTTTAGTTTGCAGCTAACACTGTTTTTCTCTTTTCTATATTTCAGGGTTTCTGCAGTTTTTAGTAATCAGTGACCTTTATTTAATGTTTAAATCATGCTATAACAATGGAAAATTGTATTTATGGTTGAGTGTTACTAATGTACAAACTTACAAATGATGGACTGCTTACATTTTGTCAGGTTTTTTAATTATCTTGATGGCACATTCTATATGTTATATTTTGACCATATTATCTACTCTGAAACTTCAGTCCATATTCATTAGCTAGAAGATGAGCTTAAAAGAGTACAAATTCATGTTTGACACATTCCTGGAGTTTGTTACTTATGAATATTCACTCATAAAACAAAACACATGTTCATACAATGCATTATTGTCAACAAGCACTTATTTTACAACCAATTTCTTTTACAAAAGTATCATTATTTCTAACATTCACCATCAAACTGGTGAATGGAACTCACACGGCCCCACAGTTAACCTAGTGTACCTATACAATACAATCTTTTATCAATGTTGTTAAACACGTTGTATGATCATGTCTTCCAGCTGTATATGTTACATGCCACATGTATTGTTATACAGTGAATAACATTTATTTAACTACTAATTTTGTATAGCCATCATTATACATGTTTCTCACTCAAATCAGATCTCATTTACAACATTGCATATCTCATTTAATAGTCAGACTAAATTTTCGTCTCAGCTTCTACTTTGTGACAATACTATATTAGTTACTATCATGAAAGATGACATTAATGCAAATATGAACATTATGAAACACAAAATGTAATATATCTGTGTAATGTAAAATAGATACTTGTTACACTCTCCTGATGGAGACAATTGTGTAATTTGTATGACAACTTAACCCCATAGTAGCTACCTAGAACATACAGTTCAGAGTCTGGCTCATAATAGAAATATAATCGATCTAATAGCAACAAACAGACTTGACATCTTTGAGGAAGTCCATGTCAAAATTGGTATTAGTGACCACAATGCAGTTGTGGCAACAATGATTACCAAAGAACAGAGGACAAGTAAAACAAGTACAAATAAATATATGTTCAATATACTAGATAAAAAAGCACTAGTATCATATCTCAATGTGAAACATGAAACTCTCAGCACAGGCCCAGAGCATGTAAAGAAACTGTGGCTCAAGTTTAAAAGCATAATTGACTATGCACTAGGTAGATGTGTACCCATTAGAACAGTTCATAATGGGAGGCACCCTTCATGGTATACAGTCACTGTAAATGAACTTCTACAGGAACAGAGATTACTGCATAATAGATGTAAAATGAAGCATAGGGCTATAAACAGAGAGCTGCTGAATGAAGCACATTTGTTTGTCAAGAGAGGAATGTATGATGACTTCAATGACTGCTATAGTATGATATTGTCAAATGATTATCACAGAACTCAAAGAAATTCTGGCTGTGTATAAAGGCTGTTAGTGGAACCAAAGATAATGTCCAGTCACTTTTGAATGCGACAGGAACTGGAATGGAGAGTAACAAAACAAAAGCTGAAATCCTTAACTACGTTTTCAAATGTTTTTTAAAAAGTAAAACCCAGAAGAACCACCCCCATTTACTTGTCATACCACTGAAAAGACGAGTGAAATAAGTGTTAGTGTAAGTTGTGTTGAGAATCAGCTGAAATCATTAAACTGAGCAGAGCTCCAGGATCTGATGGAATCCCTATCAGAGTCTGTACTGAATTTACAGCCTTGTAACCCCCTCTTTTAACTGTAATAAGTCATATATCACTCAAACAGAAAAAAGTGTGTGCAGTAATTGGAAGAAAGCACAGGTCACACACATTTACAAGAAGGGTAGTAGAAGTGATCCACAAAACTACAGTCCAATAACCTCAATACTGATTTGTTGTAGAATCTTTGAGCTCATTCTCAGCTCAACATACTGAGGTGTCTTGAACAGAAGGACCTCCTCCATGCAAACCAGCCTGCATTCCAAAAACACTAATCATGCAAAACCCAACTCACCCTTATCTCCCACGACATACTACTATTATGTTGTCAGGGTTAGTAACTGATAAGATTTTCCTGTGGCCTTCCAATAGTTTTATGGGGACTGGTATTTCATGCTACTGTTACTTGATGTGATTGTTTGATTGGCCATAGTTACCTATCATGTTACAATGAACTGACAACACAGTTAATTTCGTAGGGGCATCTTTTATTTTATCCTACTAGCCACTTCTGTACTCTGTCCCACATTTCCTTCTTCAGCCTGTATGGCATTCCAGTTGTGTCTATATTTCCACTTATCAATGTTCTCTTTTTATTGTTCTATTTTTATTGTCTTTATGACCAGCCCATTCTCTTCATCAAAAATTTACTGCCACAATGAAAACATCAATTAACAGATTTCAGATTTCATGGGTTACCATTATTTTTACGAAAATCTCACTGTAGGAGTGTTACAGCGTGTTGATACAATGTTGGTACATAAATTTTAAGGAATGGCTAATTAATGGAAACCAACCCAGCACCTTTAAAATTAATTCCACATACACATTTTCTCAGTAACTGTGTTATGCATTGAAGGTGATACATATATTTTGCACTGTAGTGATGCCTTATATAGTTAACTGGTGACTTCTAGTTGTTATTGTGACTTACTTTTGAATGAATGTTATGTTATATCTTATGAAATTGCAGTGAAGTCAATGTAATTCTAATAGTTGGTAGGGTAAATAGGTCATCAATCTTAATGGAAGTATTTATTAGGTAGAACAATTTTGACTAATTATCTCATTCATACTTCATGGTTTTTATTAATTACTGGAAGCAGAAAATTTTTTTGTTCAAAGTGAGATCAAGTAAAGTAGTGAACAACCTTTCGAGAAAGAAGTAATGTTTTCTCTTATCATGATCTGGATAAAGTAATGTTAAATTTTAACTGCTGATAATGTTGAGATTGTTTTGTCTTAAGAGGAGTTGCGATAAGATGGATATTGATGGACTATTTTTGATGAGAGATAACTGTTAGCTGAAATATTGAGGTTTATTATGAGGTATTCAGGATTTATTATGAGATGATATGATTCTGTTGATATACCAGGGTTATTCATGAGTAATGATGAAGATGATGATGGTTGTGCAGTAATATGGAAGAATATGAGGTATTATGAGTATTGTTGAAGTGTTGTAAGGTATATGATGATGTTACGGTTAGGGATTAATTATTGTCATGAAAATGTAGTGGGCTGTATTCATTATGTAATGTGAAATATTTCAAATGGAGAGAGTAATTTATGAGAATGATTACAAGTTTGACCATTAACAAGATTAAACGTAATGTGATATTTGTGTATCTGCTGATTTAGTGATTATGATGAATAGTAATGCTTGGTTTAAAATGTTAACTTAATAATGATTACGAGTAAGAGGGGTAATGAATTAATGATGATTAAATGAGTTCTTAAAGATGATGAGATGTCGTGGTGCTATCCATAATTGGGTAAAATCTCAAAGTGAAGCAGAGACAAGCGTTGACAGAAGGGAGTTGCAACTGATGTAGAATTTAAGAAAGAGACTGGCAAGGGGGTAAATATAACTGGACTGATGTAGAAAATTTTGTCACAGAATGATTTAGATGAAGCAATTAAATATTTTTTTACTCATCAGCGTTCTTTCTCAGAGTATATTATTAGATCATACACCAGATTTTGTTGCCTTTGGGTTTGATATTTTATGCATATTAGCATAAGGTGAACAGATAACCCATATTTTATGGGGTCATCCCTTATTTAGCTTAAGGGTCCCATTGTCTGAAAAAAATAAATGCAGGACATATACATCCTTCAGATTAATGGACAGCATAGCTGTGATTACCAGGAAGCTGCCTGAGAAGTAATTTATTGTTCCAGAACAAAGTGTGGAACTATAATAGTAATGTGTTGACTCCATAAACCACATTTGTGAGGACCTGAAATATGCAAAATACATTTCATTTGTGGTGGACGCTTCCAATTAGAAAAGTATAAAATTTTGTGCCAAGCATTCAAGTAAATAAGACTGGCTTCCAGAATATATTTGGTGAAATGGTTGATATTACAACAGATCTTATCCACAAGCGTTTATAAGCCTTGCACTGACTCTGCTAGGTTTACGGCCATTTTACCTTTGTGACGTGTGTTAATGATTGTTGACTGTTGTGAAGTTTGTTTTATACTGGAGAATAGTTCGATAAGTGTGTGGCATCTCCTGCCTTACTGCTACACTGGGTCTGAAGAGGATATATAGTGTATTACAGGTACGTTGGTGCATTTTTCTATAGTGGTACGTTAATATTACAAAAATTAAATACTATTACATAATGTAAAGAAATATCATATTCTTTTATGTGGAAAAAGTTGAGCCTAGATGAAAGTGAAATGGATTACCAGCTAAGAATACATATTACAAGTTGTTCAGCAAAAAGAGTTCATTTTAAACTAGCTCTCTAGTACGTGGCACCAATAAATTAAAACTTAATGTTATTTTACCTTTTTAAAATCTCACCTTTTTATATATATATTGCCCTATTTCATTTGTTTACTTGTAAGTACTTGCCTGTGTCACACCATGAATGAATAATCGTGAAGTGTGAAAAGTTTCTTTGCAAATACAAATAGTAATGACATGGTGAACAGGAAAAAGTACATCAAGAACCAGTCACTACATAGGTGTCAGTCTTTTTTATTTATGTAGCTTTGACTGCCCTTTAACAGCGGTAATATGAAATTTCTTCCCGTTAGTATGACACTCTTGCACAAAATGAACATACTCAATAAATTCAAGCCAAAGAAGTCTTAAAGTTGGGGCAACAGTAAAATCAGAGTTGCAGTCTGTTATTACACCATCAGTCTTGAGAGATTTTGTTGAAGCTGTTAATTCTTTCTGTGATGATAGACACAAAATTTCTTGTGACTCATGCTTGACAAAAGTTAAGCATATTCATAATAAGTGTAACATTACTCTTCATATTTAGGTTGATCAGTTTCAACATTTTACATTTGTTATGTTTAGGTATGGCTAACATTTTCTTTTACCTGTTACAGGATCATTATACCGGCAGAAGTCAGCAAAATTTGATCCTGCTCTGGTCTGTGTTCTGTGGCCGGAGGGGCTTCAGAATAATTTAATTTTAAAATAAAACAATTTTAAACACTTTGAAAATAAAAATTTTTAAACATAAATGTCTTGATAATTTTTTTCACACCATTTCCATTCTGATATTTATTTAATTAATTAGGTTCAATAAATTCAGATTAATAATTATATAGCTTAAAACAAGCTGTAAATACCAGGCTGTATTCCACGTGTGTAGATACAGCTCGAACCAAACTTGATAAGTCAAGCTTGAAATATAGCTTGAACTCTGCCAACTTTGATGTTTGTTTCAAGCTTGAATCCAACTAACAGGCCTGAATATTCCAGCTTTGATGAAGCTTATATACTTGAACTTTACATCTGGAAACAAGTTTGAAACCGGCTTACTGTGCTATCTGGGATCTTATAGTTAAAAATGTTGCATTCCATGGTGACAACTTATACATGAACTTTGGAGATGCCCGAAGAATAAGACAAAACACTGTTTCAGAAAAGACTTAAACTTTTGCTGAAAAACAACATTCAGGTTTGTGGGTTGTGCAGTGCACATACTTCATAATGCAGTAAAAATCAGTGCAGACATTCTACCAGAAGACATAGAAACTATTGTAAACAATTTTTTTAGTAATTCCACGTTGACACCACTTGTGTTGAATAACTGAAAGAGGTTTGTGTATTTTCTGAAGTGAAATATGAACAAGTGCTTGATAGAGTTAAAAGAAGATGGTTTTCCTTGGAACAGGCTGCTAATAGAACTGCTGATATTTATAAGGGACTAAACTATTTTTTTTTCTCAGGTAAAATATTTTATTATCATAAAATCATTTTTAGTGATCCTTAGTCATTGCTTTGGGTCTATTTTATTCAGACCCAACTGAAAACGCTTTGATCAACAATAAAAACTACTGAGGCAGCAGATATCTCAGCAAATGAAGTTTTTAAGGAGTTATAAATATTGATAAGAAAACTGAAATCAAGGGAAGAGGAAAATTATCTTACTATGAAATTCTTTTTGATAAATACATTGCAAGAAGATGACTTGCGGAGAGATTCTGACTTCTTGGTCATTTCAAAATAATTTTTTGAGACATTAATTGACTGCATCAAAACTGGGCCATTGTGTGTGCTGAAGCCATTTAACTGGGTTCAGCTCAAATATTCTCTTTTTTGCAAGGTGGTTCAGAAAAGTTGTAAAACATTAGCAGAGTTTCATAAAAATATTCTGAAATAAATATGTGAAGCTGAACTTTTTGAGGAAGTGAAGCATGTTAAAAATACACATGAAGTGAAAAACTAGGGATTAAGAACAGTTAAATGTATTTGAGTTAAATGGTCTATCTTTTGCAACTTCCATGCATCTCAAGATATCTGCTACAGAAATGTTCAGCTCAATACTACCTGCTTCAGAAAGAGTGTTCTCTATCACAGATGCTTTATAGACTGATGAAAAGAATAGTTTTTATGTAGAAACTATTAAGGAAATGATCATAACTAAGACTTCTTTTCAGGATACTTCATGTGTTGATTTTTATAAAATTTCTAATTTGTGTCCTATATTTTTATATTTGAAATCCCATCAGTTCGTTGGTACAATATGTTCATAATAAATGCATGGAGACGGTGAGACTCTGTTTCAATAAGTTGTGGACACTACTGGTACAGTTGTTGGTTGATTTAAGTTCACAAGCACAGTGGCACTACTCTTGGCGCACTCTCATTCACACACACTAATAGAAGCATACAGCATGCCACTCCCTTGTGCATAGAGGGTTCAAAGGTGATGGAGGACATGCCAGTGGCCCAATCATGGACACATCTGTCAGATCCAGAGAAGTGTCAGCTAGTGCCAATGGTGGGGAAAGGACGATGTGTCTGAGCACCAGAGTATATGGCCAAAAACTGTTGAAACGCAGGCATGCCCGAGGTTGGTAGGCCCATGTGGCGCCCAACAACGGCACAGGGTGCCATCACCAACTGTGCTTCATCATAAACTGACAGATCCCAGTGCAGAGTAGACAGGTCTGGACCCTCTAATGACACTGGCTGAGGCGATGATGGTGAGGGGGTCGGTGGAGATGGCCCAACCGGAACAGCAAGCTGCAGCAACATGCAGGAGGCCAGAGGTAGACTAGCAATCAGCACCAGGAAGCTGGAACTCCAGGGTGCTGCATGTGGAAGAGGCAGCCAATAGTATTGGGGAGCTGCTGTAACAGGTGACAACAGGCTCAATGTAGAGAGTGCTGAGACAGACTACTCTGTGGTGGAGGCCACACCCAAGAACGAATAGCTTGCAGTGGTGAGGTGGTGAGGGAGGATGCAGCTGATCAAAGTGGCATGCCACAAGCCAGTCAGCCGTACAGATGTCACAGGGATGGTGTTCCTGGTGGTAGACAATAGTAGCTGGTATCTACTTGGGCCGACAACCAAGCCCTTGTAGCCGGACCGGTGATCCCAGTACGAAGTGGCTGCATGAATCTGACTGCAGCAGGTGTGGTGCAGGCTGTAGAAGGTGGAGGAGCAGGTATGACTGCCACTCATGAAGCAGTTGTCCGCCCCCAGTAGCTGAGTGGTCAGTGCGACAGAATGTCAATCCTAAGGGCCCGAGTTCGATTCCCGGCTGGATCGGAGATTTTACCCACTCAGGGACTGGGTGTTGTGTTGTCCTAATCATCATTATTTCATCACCATCAACGCGCAAGTCGCCGAAGTGGCGTCAAAATCTAAAGACTTGCACCAGGTGAATGGTCTACCCAGCGGGAGGACCTAGTCACACGCCATTTAATTTCTGAAGCAGTTCAGCTAGGCTGCACTCCCCCACCAGTGTGAAGCAACAGGAACTTAGGAAATGGAGAAGGGTGTCATCTGGCAAAGACCCCACAACATACTTTTTCATTTGAGACTTGAAAATATGCACTAGTCATTCTGCCTTGCCATTTGATTGAGAGTGGAATGGTGGAGCCATAACATGATGAATGCTGTGATTGAAACAAAAACATTGAAAGGTGTGAGAAACAAATTGGGGCCCATGATCAGAAACTAAGGTTCAAGGTACCTCCTAGACAAAAAAAAAATCCTCAAAAGCTGTGACGAAGCAAGCTGGGATATTTTTACTTCCCTCTTGTTTTGCCAGTTGCTTCCTTAAAATACATTTTTTCACTTCTGACTAATTACCATGAACACTCTTGGGTATAATCTGCATTTTCATAAAAGAGAAAGGTTGGTCCTTAGTCTTAGAGAATATAACCCCGGATCTAATTTTGTGCATAGTTTTGTGTATGTAATTGATTTTATAATTTATTCCGATTACGCCTAGTTAGTATCTTTTGTTATAGGATGAAATCAGTAATTGTTTCATAACTTAAATTCTATTGTTGACTTATAAACAAATATAAATTCTACACTAATTATAAACATTTGGAGAAACAACTAATAGTAGTCTTAAAGGATCTATTTGGCTCTATTTGAAAAAATGTTAGCAAAGCCAGCCCTTAATTAATTCCAAAGTAATTAACAGTATTGTCAAAAGTATTGTTTGCATAACAATATCTGTTAATTTCATGATTTAAACAAATAATTCGGCTTAAACCTTGTAACTGTTAAAAGGAACTAATATTTCAATGTGTTCATTTAACTTAATGAGTTAAGTCTTAATTGTAATTTCTGTAAATTTAACTTCGAACAATGTGCACTTTCAGTACCTGTTATTGTGAGGATATATAAGGGCCCGATTTTTGGTCCCAAGACAAGTCAGTCCACAGCCGAGTTTCAGTGGAGTAACTCTTTATTGGTTAGATCAACAACAATGCATCCATGAAATAAGCATAACACAATTAGGCCATGTGTTAAAACAATCAAAGTGTCTGCTCCATATGTACCTTGCTATTCTTCAGGAACTGTGAACTTTGTGGTTAGGTTTTTACTGCTTGTTCAATAGTAAACTGTTATAGAAGTATGTGGAGGTTTGCCTGCAAGATATTAATGAGGCTTATGAAAAGTTAAAACAATAGTGCACTGGCCATATTTAACTATGTATTATTGGGGGATTGTGAACAGTGAAATTGTGAACTGTGAAATGCAAATGTGCACCTATCAGCTACATCGATTAAAGTAGTCAGTGTTGTAGTTCCGCACCCCATTTTTCAGTCAGTATCACAATGCTAACACTGAAGACGACAAACAAAGAAATAAAGAAGACGAACGTCATCACAAAGCATATGAATTGTGACCTCAGCCGATGTCATCACACACCAGAGAATGTAAGCAAACCAGGAAAATGCATCCAAAATCAACAGCCAATGGAAATTTAAGAATGGAGCCCCCTCCATGGCTGGCATGGAGCTGGCCAAGGAGATAGAGACACCCTGGGAGCTGCCTGTTGTCAAGCACATTGCTCACAAGCTGTGACAAAATGGACGATTTTGCCATCACTCCCTACCCAGCTAACAGTTTTGCGTGTGTAACTTCCCAAAGGCCCAGTTGGAAGAGGTGTAGAACTGTAGAATCTCATGCCATAGCACAGTGTGAATGAGTACTCTGGGAGAGAGATCTTTCGCGGACAGCTTGTAGCCATACAAGAAAGTGTGAAATACCCGGAGAACATAGACTATGGCAAGAGCCTTTTTTTCCACCTATAATGCCACCTGAGAGTAACACTGCAGGGCCACAGTGGGAGATTTAGAAGCAAAAGCAACAGGTCATTCAGAGCCTTCAGCATATCAGTGGGCTAGTACCACACCAAGGACATACTGTGATGCATCAGTCACCAAAACTATTTGCTGGGGCAGAGAGCTGAACAGGGGGCCAAAGTAGTTTGAATTTCAACATTCAAAAAGCATGTTTGCAATCCAGGTTCCAGAAAAAAGGTACATTCTTGTGGAATAAGGCATGCAACGGGTAGGCTAATGAGGCCACCCCCAGCAGGAATTTATTGTAGTAGGCTGTTTTTCTTGGAAAGGCCAGAAGCTTGTCCATGGATGAGGGGTGAGCATAGCTGTAACAGCAGAGATATGGTCTGATAGAGGGGAAACCCTACCCTGCAAGACCTTGAACCCAAATAAACAATAGAAGGTTGAAAAAACTGAGATGTTGAGAGGTTACACCATAAGACAGAAAACAAAGTGCACACATTTTTCAAGTGATTGGCCTTGGGAGAGCCGGTATCATCCAGATAATTAATGCAACCCAGGACAGACATAGTGAATTGCTCTAAAAATCATTGGAAAATAGCAGGAGCACTAGCCACATCCAAAGGAAGGCGCAAATATTGGTAGAGACCAAAAGGAGTATTCAGAACCAGAACTCACTGAAACTCATCATCCACAGGAACCTGCAGATATGCTTCAGACAAATCATTTCTAGAAAAGTACTGGCTTCCCAATATTTTTGCAAATAGTTCCTTCTGGCATGGGAGAGAATACATACCCACAATTGACTGCTCAGTAACAGTAGACAGCGTAAATTTTCCCAACAGGACAATGTTCTGTTTGTTATAACTGACTAGCTTCTGCATGACCGGTGTCAATGGCAGCGAGCCTAAATTCACATAAATCTGAGAATTCAATAACAGTACTGCAACATTGGTATTGACATGTAGCCAGAGCATTTGGCAAAAAACATTTAACTTGCCAAACAACTTGGTTGAAGCCACAGCTATTGGTGTCACACAATGTGTGTACATTCCATATCCTGAGCAATCTTCAGCGAACGTTACAAGTAGCCCATTGCCTAGGGCACGCTGAACATTCATGATGGACAAAACAGAAAGGACAAGACAGGAACAGAGAATGCTAATGCTGGTGCTATGGCAGTTGTGGCTGATTGGGCTGGCCTTGGTCTGTTCAGTGCTGGGCTTGAATATTTACTGCCACTTCCTTGTGCACGCACATCTTGTCACACTACTGCCACATCACCCCATGCTTCAATTTAGTCACCTGCTGCCCAAGAAACTTCAGAAGATTGTGTTGTTTGCAAAACTTCTGCCAACAGTGGGTTTTCACAGAGTAAAGCCTTCTCTTGCACTTCCTTGTCCGGAAATGTGTTGTGTACCATAGAGTCTCCATAATAGTCATTCTGGGCATCAGTAATGAATTGAGACTTGTGGCTAAGGCATGAAGTTTGGCTGCCCAGGCCCTGTATGACTGGTTTGGTTTCTTGCAGCATCAGTACAATTCAACTCACACCGCTATAACACATATTCACTTGCTATGGTAGGTGAACAATAAACTGCACATGTGCTCAAGAGTAAGAGCTCCTGGATCTTGTAAAGGGACAAGCTGACACAGTAACTAATGCACCTAAGGTGGAATCCATGAAAGCAATAAGGCTTTGCACAAACTCAAGTCTGTCACACTGAAAGCCAAAAAATGCTGTCTGAGTCTTTTCTTGTAAGTTTCCTGATCCTTGGCTGAATCACTATACCGAAGAAAAGTAGGCAGATAGACCTGTGGAACAGTATCCTGTCTGTTAGTGGAAGCTGACAAAGTAGTCACTGTTGAAGTAAGCTGTTCAGTCAGGGCTGGTAGCATGGCATCCATAATGGCTAAACCTTATGAAACTGAACATACAGACTGCACACATGTAAAATGTTCCAAACTCATTGACAATCATGTAGTAACCAAGCAATACATGAAACTGATCCAAGTAACACAAATATGGCTTTATTCATACCTCTGAACAATACCAGAAATAAGCTTCTTGTGATTCCACATGTAAGAAGACAAAAAAGGTGAGACAGAAGCAATACATAGAACAACTAATGTGTGTGATACAAACTAAAAGAACACAGTGAGAGTGAGCCAGCACTGCTCGGCACTTATATAGCTGTGAGTCATTTCTAGGCGGTGCAGCTTCCTATAAGCTGTCTGAAGTGGCTGGCACATACTGATACACCTGGCCTTTAAGTACACGTGCATGGCAACACTATACTTGGCTCACTCACACTCATACTCATGTGCACTAATATCAGGATACAGCAGTTTGTATGGTGATAAACATGTCAATGTTTCTTAAAGTAAATATATGTTGTAGGAAGGGGTATTAACCAGTTTAATGTCTAATGAGCAAAGTAATCACCATACCAGTCAGTTATTTTATTCCTGTAAGATATGTGAAGTACCTCTGTAATTTTTCTAGGAATTATGAATTTCTTTCAGTGCATCTTTCTTCAAAAGTGTAATTTCTTTGCTCACATTGTCAACTTTGACACACATGCTACCCACAGCTGATGTTGGATATGTAATTTGTACAATATATAATCAAGAAATTATTTTAGAGCAGTACCAACAAACAGAATTTCAAACTCTGTTTACTTGAGACATTGAGCTCTGTCTGCTTACAGTATATTTAAATTAGTATATTCACTGATGTAAACCTTTTTGTTTGTGAATACATTTTCAGTTATCAATTATCATACATCTCAACTTGAAGAAATAATAATACACATTTCTGATTACCTGTATATCTTACTTATATACACAGCATTTACTGTTCTTCCATGCTTATTGTACCTATTATGCCATAGGTTTGATTTGACACTAATTGCACTGTATGATTCTAGGAGAAAAAGAGATTTTTGATGAGGAATTTTAAATTTATATGCAACCAAAGGAGATGAATATAGAAGATGGTCCTGAGAGAAAAGAGACATGAAATAAGAAAAAAGCAAGAATATGAATTTTTCATTTCATATGGTGCATTACCAACACTTATACAGTTAGGTTGTTCGAAAAACAATACGTACAGAAACTCTTTGTGGGGGCCCCTATAAGAAATAAAGCCACATGCTGATTCAGTTCAGCCAGTGTCCACACAATTCTGACATGTTACAGATTTTCATTTTTCTGTTTCATTAATATTTTGATAGACTCTCATGCAAAGGTTTTTTTGTATGAAATTCTGGAAAATGGTGAGTGGATGTTAAATGTAATACGACAGGCAGATTTTACAACTGAACTGTGTGATACACGTGACTAATATACATCATAAGAGGATAAACATACAGAGAGGTGACAAGTCTTGGGGTACCTTCTAATATTGTGTTACACTTCCTTTTGGATGGCACAGTACAGCAACTCAATGTGCCATGGCCTCAACAAGTCATTGGAAGTCCCCCTGAAAAAATATTGAGAGATGCTATCTCTGTAGCTGTACATAATTGTGGAAATGTTTCCAGTGCAGGATTTTGTGCACAAACTGACCTCTCAGTTATGTACTATTAATGTTTGATGGGATTCATGTTGGGCAATCTGGTCAGCCAAAACATTCACTCACATTGTCCAGAACACTACTCAAACCAGTCAGGAACAATTGTGGCCCTGTGACACAGCTCATAGTCATACATAAAAATTAAATCATTACTTGGGGACATGAAGTCCATCAAGGGCTGCAAATGGTCTCTAAGTACCCAAAAATAATCTTTTCCAGTCAATGATCGGTTCAGTTGGACCAGAGGACCCAGTCCACTCCACTATTGAGGCACCATCTGCTTGCACAGTGCCTTGTTGACAACTTGGGGCCACACTCAGACCCTACCATCAACTCTTATGAGCTGAAATCAGGACTCATCTGACCTGGCTGTGGTTTTCCAGTTGTGTACAGTCCAAATGATATGGTCACAAGCCCAGGAGAGGCACTGCAGGCAATTTTCCCCTGTTAGTGAAGGCATTCATGTCATTCCACTGCTGACATAGCCCATTAATGCCAAATTTCACCACACTGTCCTAACAGGTACATTTTTTGTACCACCCACATTGATTTCTGTGATTATTTAACACAGTATTGCTTGTCTATTAGCACTGACAATCCTACACAAAAGTTGTTGCTCTCGGTCATTAAGTAAAGGCCGTTGGTCATTGCATTGTCCATGGTGAGAGGTAATGTCTGAAATTTGGTATTCTCAGCAAGCTCTTCACATGGTGCATCTCAGAATATTGAATTCCCTAATGATTCACAAAGTGAAATGTCCCATGCATCTAGCTTCAACTACCATTATGCACTCAAAGTATGTTAATGCCTGTTGTGTGGTCACAATCACATTGGAAACCATTTGACATGAATCACGTGAGTACAAATGACATGCCCACCAATGAATTACCCTAATGCACCTTGTGTCCAGGATACTACTGCCAACTGTAAAGGTGCATATATTGCTATCCCATGACTTTTGCCACATCATATGTATGCTTATGTTCTAATTTTTTCCACTAACACAAATATTTTATGATGATGCAATAACTAGTTCATAAAAGAAAGTAACTAAATGAAAGTATAATTATTAATGAAACTGATTGTTTATAATGCAAATGACTAGATGAAAAAGCTTTGGCATTAGAGTGATCACTGTTGTAGGTAAGTAAAGTATTAATTTATTTTCAATGAAAACGTAAATATTGTAGTATTAATTGTTAAAATTATTTATCTTACAGCTTTGCATTTGAAAACTCTGCATCTTAGGGAACTATTTTGCAAAATATGTCTTTATTCTCTGCTGACCATATTTATTAATTGGTAACAGTTCCTATTCATTGCAAAATAAAAAATATATTGATTTTAATAATACTGAAAATAGGCTCATCTTAGGCAAGTCATGGGAACCATGGAGTAGTAGTTGTGAGTAATGGGTGTAAGAAGTCAGACCAGTTCACTACATTATAAGTTTCTTCCCAAATGAAGGGCAGAACTCCACCAGTCATTTCTTTACGTCCTCATTTAGAGTGCTGGTTTTCTTAGTAGACTCAAAAAAACAATAACAAGACCATTCATAGTGAGAAAGAAAATCCTGTAATCTTTGCCACAGCTTGCAATAGCCATGACTCAGTCACTGGAGAAACTATGAATGAATGTTGCAGTAGAAAATGTGTACATTACTCAATATTGTGAGACATTCAAATGATCAATGATAACAGCAGCTCCATCATAGCTCTTGGGATGTTCAAAAAGCTTGATGAACAGCTGTGACAAGTAGTGAAGCACTGAGTAGGCTGCAAGTAATTACACACATCAGTTTGTTCATCCAGAATAGCTAACACAAAACTCAGTTCACTTACCTCTTTCTTATTTTATTTATGAGCATGTTTGAAACATAATTAATCATGTTATTCTTTATCAGATTTGACACTTCTGCAAACACACGAGTATGTTCTACATGATATTTCAGTTTTCTTCATGTTCACTGAGAAGATTGAATTGAAGCAACTACTTTACATAGGATTGTTTAAATATCTCCCCCTCTATCTTTCATTAACTTATATTTAAAGTCACAAGTAATATTTTGGTAAAAATAATAACAATAATAATAATGATGATGATGATGATGATGTAAAAGGCTTCAACCAACTTCAAAAAGTAGAATTCATGTCACCCATAAAGTAACATGAATAACCATTTCATAATTAAATTGAAGTGAGAGAGCATTGCTTGGATGTTACATACAGACAGCACCAAATCAACCAGAGCAGCAAAACTTCTGTACTTACATGACCAGAAGTTAGACAGGTATGTCATTTGTGCAGGAAATCAGAGGTTAATTACATTGTCCTAAAACAATCTTCACAGAGGTAGTTTTCCCATGAACAGAAACACGAACGGAGGGCCTATGTCAAAGGGGAATCCCTGTACTTGTCTGCCATTTGATATCTTGATACATCAAATATGTTGTAAAATAGTCCTTGTAGTTTCTTAATACTTCAAGTTAAGAACTATTTATTTTAGTAACATAGCAGATAATGAAGAGCAGACTAATGATTAGTTTCCTATGTTAGACTTGTTATGCATTTATTCATCTTCAAAAGTGAATATGCCTAATGTGATTTGTGATATGGAAGCATATGTCTAGTGGGGAGAAGCGTCTGGTCAGCTGTTAGTGTGGTGCACTTTTAACTACAGCTCACTTTCTGACAGCCTTGGAGATAGTCTGTGTGTATGAACACTCTGCTGAAAATGTTCTAATACCCATTTTTTCAAGGTACTAACATTTTTCAAACACTGCTCTGAGTGTCAGAAATAGCATAGTGACAGGTTATTATTTCACATTAGTTATATAAAACATGTCATGTAGGAAGTGGCTATTGACTGTGTGTGCAAGTACAATTTCTGTTTGTGTTGGTTTTAAACGTGATGGAAGACCATCTTTCTTGAGTCAAAATTTTGTTTCAGCGTAATGAGTAAGTGATTCCAGTGCAGGGTTTTATGTTTGGGAGAATTGCTGATGTTTTGTCTTTACTGTACAATCACACAGATGGCTGAGACAACTGTGTGTTCAAAGTACTTGGGTCTAGTTTTTTGTACAGCTTTATAATGCTCAGGCAAGAAAATGTTTATTTTAAAATCTTTGTTTAAAGTCCCATGTGGCAGTTCAATTGTTGTTATATACTATTTTACAGTTCTATACATTTTCTAAATTTAAAGTGCTTGTGGTAGCTTTCTTAGATTCTATAAATGGTTAACAAATGGATAGTTTCTTTCTGCAGTGAATACCTGTTTTAAGCTAAATATAACAATTAACTGATGTATCTTTAATGGATCCCAAGGAAAGAAGTCGTCTGTCTTCTGTTTTTGTTTTGAACGGCCAGTGTCGGTTGGTCACAGCCAGTGTGCGCCCTGCCGCCGATGGATAAGCAGCTGCCAGCAGCAAGTCATATACTCCTAGCTCACTTATTTGTTACATAGTTTAATTCTTCATTTCTTTGCATGTTTTTGTTACTTGCATTGTTTAATTCATAAATTTCAGGCGTATTATAGTATTTGAGAGTTGCAGCATCGCGTTTTAGTACCTGAATAGTGTAATATCGCATAGTCTCCTTCCGCCACCGAGCAGTGTGTCAGCAGTGCACAAGTAGCAACATTACTGCAATTACTAGGCAATCTTGTATTTTAATAACCGTTTAAATTTTGTGTCGAATTGTTTGTGCTCTCTGTAGATTAGTTCAGACATTCTTTGCACAACAGTTTTTAACATGGATAGGGACTGCAACTGCTGTGTTCAGATGTGAGCTGAGGTGGCATCCCTTCGCTCCCAGCTGCAGGCAGTGTTGGCTTCGGTCACACAGCTTGAGGCTGTTGCCAATGGGCATCACTGTGGGGGTCCGGATGGGGGTTTGTCGGGGACAGCCAGCTCGTCCCACACATCCCCCGATAGGACTACGGCTGTGGCTGCACGGGATACTGCCCACATTGAGGCTCACCCCTCATCTGTGGTAGAGTGGGAGGTTGTCTCGAGATGTGGCAGGGGGCGAAAGACATTTCGGAGGGCTGAACGGAAGGCCTCTCCAGTTTGTCTGATGAACCGGTTTCAGGCTCTGTCTCAGGCTGATACTGATCTTCGGCCGGACATGGCTGCTTGTCCTGTTCCAGAGGTTGCCCCTCAGTCTGCAAGATCTGGGCGGTCGCTTACTGGTAGTTGGGAGCTCCAACTTCAGGTTCATAATGGGGCCCCTTAGGGATTTGGCAGCAAGAGAGGGGAAGAAAACCAATGTGCACTCCGTGTGCATACTGGGAGGAGTCATTCCAGATGTGGAAAGGGTTCCCCCGGATGCCATGAAGGGTACAGGGTGCACCCATCTGCAGGTGGTCGCTCATGTCGGCACCAGTGATGTGTGTCGCTATGGATCAGAGGAAATCCTCTCTGGCTTCCGGCTGACTGCGGACCTCTGGTACAGAGCCGAGTGGAGGGTCTGAATCAGAGGCTGAGATGGTTCTGCGACCGTGTGGGCTGCAGATTCCTCGACTTGCGCCATAGGGTGGTGGGGTTTCGGGTTCTGCTTGATAGGTCAGGAGTCCACTACACGCAGCAAGTGGCTACACGCGTAGCAGGGGTTCTGTGGCGTGGACTGGGCGGTTTTTTAGGTTAGATGGCCTCGGGCAAGTACAGAAAGGGCAACAGCCTCAGAGGGTGCGGGGCAAAGTCAGGACATGCGGGGACCAAGCAGCAATCGGTATTGTAATTGTAAACTGTCGAAGCTGCATTGGTAAATTACCGGAACTTCAAGCGCTGATAGAAAGCACCAAAGCTGAAATCATTATAGGAACAGAAAGCTGGCTGAAGCCAGAGATAAATTCTGCTGAAATTTTTACAAAGGCACAGACGGTGTTTAGAAAGGATAGATTGCATGCAACCGGTGGTGGCGTGTTTGTCGCTGTTAGTAGTGGTTTATCCTGTAGTGAAATAGAAGTGGATAGTTCCTGTGAATTATTATGGGTGGAGGTTGCACTCAACAACCGAGCTAGATTAATGATTGGCTCCTTTTACCGATCTCCCAACTCAGCAGCATTAGTGGCAGAACAACTGAGAGAAAATTTGGAATACATTTCACATAAATTTTCTCAGCATGTTATAGTCTTAGGTGGAGATTTCAATTTACCAGATATAGACTGGGACACTCAGATGTTTAGGACGGGTGGTAGGGGCAGAGCATCGAGTGACATTATACTGAGTGCACTATCCGAAAATTACCTCGAGCAATTAAACAGAGAACTGACTCGTGGAGATAACATCTTGGACCTACTGATAACAAACAGACCTGAACTTTTCAACTCTGTAAGCGCAGAACAGGGAATCAGTGATCATAAGGCCGTTGCAGCATCCCTGAAGATGGAAGTTAATATGAATATAAAAAAAGGGAGGAAGGTTTATCTGTTTAGCAAGAGTAATAGAAGGCAGATTCAGACTACCTAACAGATCAAAATGAGAATTTCTGTTCTGACACTGACAATGCTGAGTATTTATGGAAAAAGTTCAAGGCAATTGTAAAATGCGTTTTAGACAGGTACGTGCCAAGTAAAACTGTGAGGGATGGGAAAAACCCACCGTGGTTCAACAACAAAGTTAGGAAACTACTGTGAAAGCAAAGAGAGCTTCACTGCAAGTTTAAATGCAGCCAGAACCTCTCAGACAAACAGAAGCTAAACAATGTCAAAGTTAGCGTAAGGAGGGCTATGCATGAAGCGTTCAGTGAATTCAAAAGTAAAATTCTATGTACCGACTTGACAGAAAATCCTAGGAAGTTCTGGTCTTACGTTAAATCAGTAAGTGGCTTGAAACAGCATATACAGACACTCCGGGATGATGATGGCATTGAAACAGAGGATGACATGCGTAAAGCTGAAATACTAAACACCTTTTTCCAAAGCTGTTTCACAGAGGAAGACCGCACTGCTGTTCCTTCTCTAAATCCTTGCACAAACAAAAAAATGGCTGACATTGAAATAAGTGTCCAAGGAATAGAAAAGCAACTGGAATCACTCAACAGAGGAAAGTCCACTGGACCTGACGAGATACCAATTCGATTCTACACAGAGTATGCGAAAGAACTTGCCCCCCTTCTATCAGCCGTGTACTGCAAGTCTCTACAGGAATGAAAGGTTCCAAATGATTGGAAAAGAGCACAGGTAGTCACAGTCTTCAAGAAGGGTCGTCGCAATCTGTTGTAGAATTTTATAACATGTTTTTTTCTCGCGTATCATGTCGTTTCTGGAAACCCAGAATCTACTCTGTAGGAATCAATATGGATTCCGGAAACAGCGATTGTGTCAGACCCAACTCGCTTTATTTGTTCATGAGACCCAGAAAATTTTAGATACAGACTCCCAGGTAGATGCTATTTCCCTTGACTTCCGAAAGGTGTTCGATATAGTTCCGCACTGTCGCCTGATAAACAAAGTAAGAGCCTACAGAATATCAGACCAGCTGTGTGGCTGGATTGAAGAGTTTTTAGCAAACAGAACACAGCATGTAGTTCTCAATGGAGAGACATCTACAGACGTTAAAGTAACCTCTGGCGTGCCACAGGGGAGTGTTATGGGACCATTGCTTTTCACAATATATATAAATGACCTAGTAAATAGTGTCGGAAGTTCCATGCGGCTTTTCGCAGATGATGCTGTAGTATACAGAGAGGTTGCAGCATTAGAAAATGGTAGCGAAATGCAGGAAGATCTGCAGCAGATAGGCACTTGGTGCAGGGAGTGGCAACTGACTCTTAACATAGACAAATGTAATGTATTGCGAATACATAGAAAGAAGGATCCTTTATTGTATGATTATATGATAGCGGAACAAACACTGGTAGCAGTTACTTCTGTAAAATATCTGGGAGTATGCGTGCAGAATGATTTGAAGTGGAATGATCATATAAAATTAATTGTTGGTAAGGCAGGTACCAGGTTGAGATTCATTGGGAGAGTCCTTAGAAAATGCAGTCCATCAACAAAGGAGGTGGCTTACAAAACACTCGTTCGACCTATACTTGAGTGTTGCTCATCAGTGTGGGATCCATACCAGGTCGGGTTGGCAGAGGGGATGGAGAGGATCCAAGGAGGAGCGGCGTAATTCATCACAGGCTTATTTGGTAACCATGATAGCGTTATGGAGATGTTTAGCAAACTCAAGTGGCAGACTCTGCAAGAGAGACGCTCTGCATCGCAGTGTAGCTTGCTGTCCAGGTTTCGAGAGGGTGCGTTTCTGGATGAGGTATCAAATATATTGCTTGCCCCTACTTATACCTCCCAAGGAGATCACGAACGTCAAATGAGAGAGATTTGAGTGCGCACGGAGGCTTTCCGACAGTCGGTCTTCCCACGAACTATACGCGAGTGGAACAGAAAAGGGAGGTAATGACAGTGTGTAACGGAACATATTAAAGGCTTTACTGTACCAAAGTATGCGATACCCACCAAATTCAACCAGTTTAACGAGTATTTATGATTATAGAAAAGTTATTGTGTATGTTAACAATGATTGCGTAACATGTCTCCATAAACAGTCAACCCATTAAATTCTACTGAATAACTAACCCACACAAAAGTTAATATCACTTGATCACTGATACAGCAAATGTCATCATGTAAAAACACTGAGTTCATCTTAAATAATTAATATGAAGTACGAAAAATAGTGTACAACTTAGGTATTTTGGATCTCCTTAAATAAAAATCACCCAGTGAAACCTATTTGTTCACTAGGAGCGGTTTCACTTAGTATTCACGAAATCAATCCTGTTTTAGACGAAAACCAATGTATTTCTTAATAATTCATGTTAATTACTTATTTATGCAAATTAGAGAAGTCAATTGACAAACTTCTAGAAAACGGACTTTTTGTAACAAAGAATTATTCTGTCAAGTCAACAAATCTGTCTGTCATTTTAATAACATGTTAAATTATGTCACTCGATGCAAATTAATAACTTTTCTGCACAAATTATGATAACAGATGTACATGTGACTTGTAAACTATATCTCTTTTTAGTAGTTCTTTGACAATGTTATAAATACGAGCAACAAGAAGGGTCGAGGGGCAGTCGGAATGTCACTTTGGTACAGTGTGTTAGTGTGTTATTGTTTGAGGTGGATAAACAATGCAAAGAACATGTAAAGGAAGTTGTGTTGTGTCATAGTCTTTGGTGGACAGTGGAATTAAGATGGCCACCAGAGAAATAAATATTTGAAGTTTACATATTTGTTGGTTTCGTTCACCCTTTATCATCAAAAGCACATAAAACAAAACACGGAACCTCATGTTTTTAACCCTAGACAACCAGATTTAGAGCCAGCATCAACATCGAGACACAGCAGCGATCCAGCAAGTAGCAGTGATTACTACAATGCATTTTAATGGCGCCAACCTAACATCAAGTGCTAACAAGCTCCGTAAATGGGAGTGAAATAGTGCGATTATAGCAATTAGCAATATCTACGATCAGGCGACCATTACAAGTGGCACGTAAAGTGTCCTCCACCACACACCGTTGGGTGGCTTGCGGAGTGTAAATGTAGATGTAGATTAGATACAGACATCTTTTTTGTGCTCTCACCAAAAATAATAGGTGTCAAACACAACTGTTTGTTTAGCAAGATACTGATGATTATAGTTGTGTTTGAGGCAGATTCAGAGAGGACAACACACCTCTTAAAAATTAATGGCTCATTACAATTTCAGACTTTTTATTTTGATTTTAATAAGATTGCTTGTAAATAATTACAGTGGGCAGTAACAAGGACAGAAAAGCAGTTGAGTGCAAAATCATAAAGTCGATAGTATGTCTGTGTTTGAGGTGGTTGTGGTATCATACAAACAGCCTGCATGAACTAATTAGCAATGTGGCATCTTTGTACCCAAATAACTGGACACTAACATCTTACTGATACAAATTATAATCACTTCCAATTTAGGTTTTATTCAAACAAAAGCATTCTTCCAGTTACTGCAATATTAAGTAGGAATTATTTAATATTTTCAGTATTCCACGATGAAAAGTCTTCCAAGATGCATGGGTTTACTGTACTGAAGTTGTGTACAATACCACAGTACGCAGTCTTTCTCATTGTGATATGTGAATCAGTTGTAGATTTATCCAATTATATACTTCACCTCTTGGAAAATGTGGGCAGTAAAAGTTATGCAGCAGAGCTCCACATTCACACTGGCACCACTCTGCTTCAATTTACATGGTTTTGCTTCTCAGCAGTACAATATGCCACTATCTTGGTTGCTTATGTTCCCACCAACAGCATCCTACTTATGCAATGGTCAGTATAATCTGTTGAGGCTCTTTATAGTGTTGATATATGAGGATTGCCCAGAAAGAAATGCACTGCATTTTTCTTCTTCAACAGTTCTCTATTGAACACAATGAGAATTACACACATGAAAGAATGTTCTATCTATACATCCTATTTTTTCATATAATGTCCATCCCATTCTATGTGAAACAAGGGCATGTATGCCCTGTCGGTACCAATCCTTGTCCTGGTAGCGGAGCCAGTGCTTCACTGTGTGGATCACCACCTCATCACCCTCAAAATGTCTCCCATGAAAGGCATCCTGTAATGGCTCAAACAAGCGAATGGAAACATCAGCTCACTGCAGCATGTTAGGTGGGACAGCCATGGATGGTCTCCCCAACCACTGCAAATCGTGGAGCTCCACCTACCCACCTTCTTATGACCTCACCCTGCGACTAACTGTACTTCTGTCAACAGTGGATGCTCCATAGACTTTGCACAAGCATTTGTGAATATTCCCCACAGTTTCTTTCTCTGCAATGAGAAATTCAATGACAGTATGTTGCTTGTAACGTACACCATGTACATTCACCATTTTGAAACTTTCCTGCAGCTACACTGTGTCAGAAGTGATGGAAACTTGGCGCACTCACTCAGGAGGCTTCAATAATACATACATAACATTTTGCATTCATAGCATTGTTTTTGGATGAGAAAAAAAATTTGGTGCATTATTACTTTCTGGGCAACCCTTGTAATATTCAGCTGCATACTCATGAATAATTAGTCATTTGCATTAGCGACAAGTATGTTATCCACTTCACAAGATAAGAAATTACAACTTTCAGTTCTTCAAACTCCACACCAAGGTCCACAGTCACCATGCTGTGGGACCTGGTGTTGAAGGCTGGGGGAAGCAGTTAGCCATGCTTCCCAAAACTCTAGCTGCCACTTGTGCAACCTGTTTAGAGGATGTCTGACCTTGCCTGAATCATAGCACTTCAGCACTAATCCCAAAATATTGTATATAACAACAACTACAATCAGTTTTTGACAAGTTAATTTAATTGAATGGATAAAAAAAATCTACTTGCCAAGCAGCAGCAGAACACACAAATGAAAGAGGGTTGTAGTTTGGCCAGTCTCTCGTTCTCATCCTGTGCAGTAAGTTTCCCCTTACCTGCAGTTCTGGATGACTTTCCCAAAATCTACCCCTTGTCCTAGACCTCTCCAGTCCTTTTTGTTCATCTCTCTTTCTTTCCCTTCAACCCTTCTGCCTGAAGAAGGAGCCACTGGCTCTTATAGCTTGCCTAATTACAACCCACAAAATACTGTATAGTATCAAATTTGCCAACCCATGCAAGGGACATTATTAAACTTTAACATTTCCATTAGTTTAGCCACTGTTTCCAGTTTATGCTGGCTAAGCAGTGCTTATCTTGCATCCATTGAATACATGCCATTGAGGTGGTTGACAGTCCGTCACAATATATCCAATGTATTGTTGGTTGGGAGCATAAAGTGAAATAAGATGCAGTAATTTTCTGTTTGAAATTAACTTTTACTTCACTGAAGAATACCTCCATAGGAGTTTTAAACAGTATTTAAGCTCTAATGTAATTCACAATGGCATTGCAACATTCAAAAATATTATACATTTAAATACTGGTGGTCCTCTTACATTGGACTCAAGTGAAACATACTCTTTGAACTTACACACACACAAACACACACACACACACACACACACACACACACACACACACACACACACACATTCACACACACACACTATTTGTGAATAAAGTATTCCAAAATAAAACTATATCTTTTACACATCAAATCACATTCCATTCTACAATAAATATTACTAAAAGCACCAAAAATGTAAATCTGGTATAAAATAATCACATAGGGAACACAGAACATCACAGTATAAGACCACACCCTGAATTCTCGTAAGGATATGCTTCTCTTGCAAATTACTTGGAACTTTGGAGATTCTGTGAGCTTATAACTTATTCCAGAATGTGGCAGAAATCAAACACAAGACAAATATTGAACAGGTACATGAATTTAAGAATACTGTATGAATTCCTCCATAATCTTTTGAAAATAGTCTGTTATGGAGGAAGAATACCATGCCAAAAGGCCATCCGTTCCTTGTCTAAACTACTGTCCATATTTAGTTCCACGTTAATGTCCAGAAATGCTGAATTCTGTTTAGTGAATGCTTCCCATTTTGGTATAAGATGTGATGTTTCATTTGGTGTTGGATCACTGAAAAATAAATATACCTGTTTAGTGCTACAGTTTAATATTATATATAATGAACACTTATTCTCATGAAAATTAAACACTGTGATAAGCATAGCTCTGATTTATATAAAACTCCTAGTTCTGACTGATTTCACTGTGAATACTATAAAGAACTGAAATAATTAAGCAAAGCAATTTTGAATATAGCGAAACATGAAACTGGGCAAAACCAGAACAGATAAACATATAAATCACAAATAAAGATTGTTAAGTAAATAACCCTAAGGACATAACTAATGTTGCTATATTACTAAAGTAATTGTTTGCGATCAAGCAGCAAGGAATCTTCCCATACAGTTACAATTAACAATGAACCTTACACAAAGCTGCTGCTACCCCAACTGAGGAGAAAATCAGTGGGATCATGCATAAATTTAGGAGTAAAATGTTCACAGGTCTAGACAAGATCCTGATGTGTCTGCTAAAATACTGTATTAGCAGCATAAAAGCACCCCTAATAGATATTATAAGTGAGTCTTTACAATTTGTTGCCTTCCTGATTATCTAGAGCAAGCAAAGGTTCTTCCCATACTCAAAGTATATGACACAGAAAATGTAAAGAATTACAGACCAGCTTCATTACTGCCTTCTTTTTCAAAATAACAGAAATGTTTATGAAAAACAGATTTATAGTTTATATAAACACATACTTCTGTGTAAAGAAAAACTTGGTATCATATCTGAAAAAGGAAAGGAAGCTGCTGCAGAAAAATTTACAATAGTCGTTTCAGAAGTCTTGGATTAATGAGAACATGTAACAGGTCTTTTTCTAGATCTCAACAAAACATTTGACACAGTTGGAATCCAAATCTTCTATGTAAACTTGAAGCACTGGAAATGAAGGGATTTAAGGTCCTATATAGCAAACAGAGTGCAAGGGGTGGAGATTTTCCAAATTTCCACTGACTTGCAAAATAAAGGGTGTCTTTGGAGGAATGGCTAGTATTCAGAGAAATGACAGGAAAGATCATTTGAAGAAAAAAGTCCAATAAACACAGTCTCTAAAATGAATACCTTAAGAGCTATGAACAATACTACAAAACAAGTCTCTTCTACTGCTAGCTGTTTGCTTTCCGTATTTTGAGAGGTGGAAGCAATAGATCAAAAAAAGAAAAAATGTCCAGTAAATATGGGCTTTAATATGCATACGTTAAGAACTATACGCACTTATTTGTCTTTGCTAATGAAGCACATCTCTTCTACTGAACAAGTGTTCATAGTTCTTAAGGTGTGTGTTTTGGAGCCCAAGTTTACTACATTTTTTCACTTTTAATGACCATTCTTGTCATTTCCCTGAATACTGACCACTCCTGAGACACTATGTATAGGGAAACATCTTTCAGAAGCAGAATATTTGTACACTGTAGTCCATCAAGTGAGTGTTAGGCCCTATAATGTTCCTTATTTATACTAATAACTTTCCAGTGTGAATCACACAGTATGAAACAATGTTATTTGTTGATGACAGCAATATACAATAATTACAGATGGTCATCAGAAATGTTAGGAGAAAAGCTGACAAGGTGCTTAAGGTCATCTGCAATTGGTCAACAACCCATAAGGTAACACTTAATATAAAAAGACTTGTAACATGAACTTCTATGTAGGTAAAAAAACCTAAAGAAAACAAGGCTTAAAAGTACAAAATGAGACCACAGAGTTTGTGGATAACACAAATTTTTTAGGTATGTATGTAAGTCAGGAATTAAAGTGGGATGAACACATCTGAGTAATTGGACAAAAAAGTAGCACAGCATGCTACATCGTACAAATATAAAGCACAGTGTATTCGCACAGGCCTGTATGTTTAGTACACAAATATTCTATCATCAGTAATGGTGTAATGCTCTCAGGTGCAAATGTTGAACATATTTAAAATGTGTTCAAGGTGCAAAAACTGGTCTTCAAAATAATAACTAAGGGTCACAAATGGGGCCACCGCATTGAGCTACTTAAAAAATGGAATATTTCATGGTTCCAAGTGACTATGTCTTTCAAATTAAAGTTTTTGTACAGAGAAACATTGAGCAGTAAGTGGTAATCAGTTTCATAAATGATCGCCAAACCAGAGTCAGTGGTTACATACATCTGGAAATAAAGATAAAGTCAAGACCTAAACCAGTATTGTTTTTAATGAATAAAATCTACGATGGTTGTAATTTCAAAGTTCCTTAATCCATCATGATGAATCCAAGTAACAGCTGTGGATGTCCCACTAAGAATATATTAAACCACTACATATTACCAAGGAGCAAAACAGATAGGAAATAAGTAAATTTACAATGTGTTTTACAGTATATTTACTAAAAAACTAGTATTTATTCAGTCAAAGAGTTCATTCAAATAATTATGATTAAACCATCAGGCTGACCAATAACAACATAACCTGTAATGTTGGAGTAAACTTGTATCACAATACGTGTCTAGTTTGTAAATTATACAGTGTAATCTAAAAATAAAGGTGCAGTATCCGAGGAGTCTTGTGATTCACTTTTCTTGTGTGAATCTGTTCTTTCTGTTCCTTTAAGTTAACCTTATGTAACTGAGAGAGAACTAGAATATATTTGTCTATATCAAGAATATCTCGTATATATCCTTTTCCTCATGTTTCTTATCATAGATACCTCATCTATAAATAATGAATATAAATATAATGGTGCTATCCAAGCTGTCTGTGGACGGATGAATAAATAAACAAATAAAAAATAAAAAAAGAAAATTTTGTATCATTCATTATAATTTTTAAATTACCGATCTAGGGTGCAGTCACCAATGACAACAAACATATGTGCAAAGTTTCCATTATGTAATTCATCATCATGATACACTGGTGTGCAAAATGGACAAAAGTAACTTTGGCATGGTACGTCACTGCCAAGTACTGTAGCTTGATGAAACGTGGACCATAGGTAGAAGGAACTGCTACAATATAGTACAGGAAATAAATGAAAGGATTACACAGTGAGACTAACAGAAATAACACTTCTGTTCAAAGACAGTAATTACATGACGTCATTGCAGTTTATAATGGGCATCCCGTATACCACAAAAGGTGGAATGTGGGTTGCAACAGGATACGTGTGATCACTATCGATGGCAATTTATGCTCTGCAGTGCCAGAATGTTGGTAAGGACATTTTGTTGTCTGGTGATCCAGTCCTCAACGAGTGTGATTGACAACTGTCTGACAGTTGCTGGTGCATGTGGACATGTTGTAGTACTTCTCCCCAATGCATACCATATGTGCTTGATGGGATTTAACTTGGCAGGTGGAGGGGGGAAGGGGTCAGACAGACCAGTCCATTTTCTGAATATCCTTTCATGGTAAGAGCTCCTACACCTATGCTGTTTGATGCGGTTGCACACTACCATCCAGAAAAATTAAGTCAGGGCTGAATGCACCCCTAAATAGGTGCACAGGGGAAGGAGTACAGTGTCAGAATTGGAGGTCATACACCAATTAAACATGGTGTGGACCATAACTCCCCACCCACCAAAACAATCATGTTTAACAATGCTGGATGTAGCCTCATATGGTGAGAGATGGGAACAAGTAATGCTCCCAAGAACATCGTCAAACATGATTGATGAGGCATAATGTTGCATGGGTGTACTGACCAGATCTAATCTTTGGACACAGTCCATTGATCAGTCAATGTTATTGTGACCTGTAATCACAATGTGCATCTTTTCAGATGTGCATTCAGCCCTGACTTCATTTTTATGGGTGACAATGCAGAACTGCATCAAATAGCATTGTTGGAGGAGCTCTTGGGACAATAGAATGCTCAGAAAATGGACTATCCTCTCCATTCCCTACAACTTAAATCGCATCAAGCACATGTGGGATGCATTGTGGAGATGTACTGCAGCATGCCCACATGAACCACTGACCACCCAGTGGTTGTTAACCACTCTTGTTCAAAAATGGAACACCAAACAACAAGAACTCCTTACCAACCAGCAAGGCAGTGTATTGCAGAGCATGCATTGCCTTCCATTCCTATCAAGAACCATGTCTCACCTTTTGTAATATCCAGAGTACATCATAAAGTGCAGTGACTTCAGTGTAATTAATATCTGTGAACAAAAGTGTCATTTCTGTTAGTCTCAATAATTCTTTCAGTCACCTTCTATATTATACTGCAGTAGTTATTTCTATACATGGTCCAAGTTCCATTGAATTACATTACTTGGCAGTGACATATAATGCCAAAGTTATTTTTGTCCTCAAAATTTGCACACCAATGCAATATGTACTCCACTAAATAAATATATTGTAGTATTTACAAGTGGCTGTATGTACAAAATAATATGTGTGATAACTTAATTTTTATTTTCCATTTGAAAAAATCATTTACATTTGTATCTTTATAAATTGCAGCTCATTTGTGCACACATAGTCACTGGATTCTGGAAATAATGTGTGTATCTGAACGTGGAGCAAGTGAAATATTGTGACATATGATAATATTGCCATCAAGATTTCAGATAGTATTCAGAGCTGGACAAAAGCCCTCTCTACACTTTTCTATGCATTGTAGTCGCCAGTTAAACAAATCCATGTTCCTCCTGCATGTTTTTCAATGTCATGTACCTGTATCCCTTTAGGTCACTGCCCAGAACCTTTATTTTCTCTCAGGAACTTCATTGGCCTAGAAACTATATGCTCATCAACATGCCCTGACCATCTGTATTTCTTTTTTGTTACACTCATAATTACAGGTTACACTCCAGTGTTTTCTCTGATCCATTAGTTCATTTTTTTCTGATCCTCCTAGTTATTCACAACATGGAAATTTCCATTGCTACCTGAGCAGCTCAGAGTTTCAAACAATTTACGCATTATAAGTCTGTGTTTCACTGTCATAATTCAAAACTGGTAATACACACATACAATGAAGTAATATTAAAACTTTGTTCTGAAAACTCTAGTATGCCAGGATCAATCCAAGCCATGATTTGGTGTTTTGTGTATTTCTTTACATGCCCATTCAATTATTGTCTTCAACTGCCCTAATTAGGAAAACTGATAAACTGGATTTATGACCTCATTGGTGATTTTATTTCTAATGCTTTTCAAATTCAAAATGCTGTTTAATAGTTGCCTTCTTGTACCTGCAATCTTTTGCTTCCTTCATTTCTGCACCATCTTTTTCTGTTTAATGAAAGATGTTACTTTTGTTAAATAACTGGTTCTTTCATCTGTTTCTGTACAATCTTTATTTTCTAGATGATGAAAATGTTACTTAATTAAAATTGGCATACCTCCCTAATCTGAAATAAGTTGTCATAATGTATGTTTTTTTTTTTTTAAATTTGGTGCTTGATGAGTATGTTTCTCTCTAGCTTTGTGTGTATTTTACATGTGTAAGTGTAGATCATTCACAGTTTCAAAGTGGCTTAGAACCATTACATCCTCTCCAATATATTGTTTGGTAAGTATAATCAGTTTAATTTTTCATTCCATTTGTGCCTGTCAGGTCCATCATCTGTTTGATATCTAATAGAAGAATGTGTTAAGAAAAAACATAGGGATGTCTGTGGCAACTTCTACCTTCTTAAGACCTCTGATAATTTAAAGTTATGAGAGAGGTATGCACCTGAAGATAAAAGCTCATATAATATGAATAAAAGTTCAATGGAGGAACAAATTCATAGTCTTTTGTACAAAATCTGAACACTTTCATTTTCACCAAAGACTGTCAACAAATTTTATTGGTTGAAAGTGCAATTTTGAGTACTTATTATGAAGCAGCTGAAGCCATAGCACTTGTAATGGATATACATGAATCGAGACTGAAAGCAAACTATGTTGCAACAATGTTTAGCTCCATGTTGGAACCAATAATTCTTCCTTCTGTACAATCAATATCAATGTATAATTTTAAAAAGTATCATTCTGTTAATAGTACCACATATAATTTTTTTAAAAAAACTTTCTTCTCATAGCACCAAGTCAAAATCAATAATGTAGTTCTCATTTTTTGCTTTGTGCAGTTTTCTGTTAAACATGAAATCCAGTGAACACACGATTTTCAGAAATTTAACTTGTCCAACAAAAATTTATACAAAAATGATAAATAAACCAGTAGAAAATGCATATGGTGAACCAATGATTTTCCCTCATCTTCTGTTCAACAACTTGTACCAATTTGTCATTCATTAGAGACGGTTGCCCTTTGTTGTCATCCGTTACACACATTCTCCTTTCCTTTGCTCGACTTTTGTGGACACACTCCCAATTACTTCATCAAGTACTTCACAAACATGACAGTTAATGTCAGCAACCAATTTATTCCTCATATTCAGGATCATATGACTGATTAAATCGACTGATGCATCAATTTTTTTAAGCTGTATTTCAAACTGATAGTAGACATCAGCATATGAGATGTCAATAATAAACAATAACATCTTCAGTTCACCATTTGCTTCCACTAGCTTGGACACATGGGCACTCCTGCAGATGGAACTCAACTGTGTAAATTGTAAATTGGGCTATCTTCCTGTGTTCTGATTGTAGGTACTTAAGATGTTTCATAAAAATATGAAAAAAGAACAAACACATCAGTTCCATAATGCCCAGAAAAGACAACAATACTGCACTGTACTTGAATAGTGAATGGTATACAAGTAGACGTCACAAGGTTGAGTACATGCTGTTCCAGTCCTCCCACCAACGAAAAATCCCTGTCAGTCCTAGAATCAAACTCGGGTCCTCTGATTAGCAGCCAGGCTTGCTGAACAATAACATTTCAAGGCATACAACATTTGATTAACTAAATCATTATAACAACCAAGCAAAGTTGTGTACTTGTTAAGATGCTGAATGTGCATTTAAGGGGACTGGGGTTGAAATCTGATGTAGAAAGCCAGGTCCAAATTTTTCTTTGGTTTCCTAAATTGCTTAAGATAAATACTATGATAATTCCTTTGAAAAGGGCATTGCTCATTTCCTTCACTATCTCTCCACAATCCCTCATTGCTTCCAGTTTTTGATGACTGTAATGCCTTACTGGCAATGGAGACATAATGTGAAGTAACAAATTTAGCAATATCTGTCAAAGTAATAAGTTTGAAAAATTACATTTTTGTTATGCTGCTTGGCAGCTGAAATGATATTCATAGGAATCAGATTTACAAGGCACTTTGTTAAAGGACATCTTCTAAACATCATGAGCTACACTTTAAATGTTTTTAGCCAAACTGATACTCAGGTGTATAACCCATCATTTGTGGCATCTGATACAGATGAGCAAACAACTGTATGTACATGACTTTCTACAACATGAAAACTGTATACATAACAGCAGAAACATAATTCCACTTACATTATACACCTCTATAACAATGATGTATGTCAGTTATAAATTCTTTATGATATTCAACTTGATGTGCACCTAGAAAGCAAGCAACCATGTGGATATCTAAAACCTAATTACAACAATGTCTACATTAATACAATACTATAACAAATCTGATGTACCTCACAATACAGAGTTTGTCATGTATGTTACCATTGTCAGATATTAGGGAGTGAGATTTGTACTGCAAACAAGCAAATTAAAGGAATATGTACTCACTTTAAGAATGTTGAACTTATTGATATAAGCTGCCCATTGTGAAGATACCATATTGCTTATGAACTCTACTTAAATGCTTTAGGAACGTAGCTTCTGGTTGATATTCATTTACAGAAGTGTCAAGGAAACACGTTGTAGACAGTAAAATCAACAAGTCAATATGTATTATTAAGTAGTTTAAGCAAAAAATAAATAAAAAAAGTGTTGAAGCAATGAGACTACCTGAAATCACTGCTTAAGATCTAACAGCAGTAACATACATGACTCACTGTTTACTGTGAGGTAATATGGAATCCACATTCTATTGTATTAAACAATGGAAACTCCAGGTTGGAATATCAACAATGTAAGGAAAGGATGATTGCTACTTACTGTAAAGATGAGTAAGTTCCAGACATGCACAATTAAAAGACACTTACACATTAACTTTCAGCTACAGCCTTCATCAGAAAAAGAAACACACGGATTCATTCAAACAAGCAAGCACACCTCACACACATATATCTGCAATCTCCTACAGTGTGTATCAGATGTAGACATCAGTGTGATTGGATTCTAGGTGTTCAAATGGTTGTATGCTTTCTAGGTGCACATCAGGCAGAATGTCATAAAGGATTTATATCTGACATGCATGTCATTGATATATAGGTACATAATGTAAGTACACTTGTGTTTCTGCTATTAAACACACAGGTGTCATATTGTAGGGGCTGATGCATCAGATGCACAGCTGATGGGTTATGCACCTAAATACCTGTTTGGCTAATAAAGATTTATAGTGCAGCTCATGGTGCTTAGAAGATGTTCTACAATCAATATCTAAAAGCTGTGGAGCACCAAGCATTCAAGATTTTTACAATACAACTTCACAAATGAAAAAATAGTTAAACCAACTAATTCATACAAATGAATTAATTCTGAATATTACATATCATTGTGATTTAATGCCAAGATTTGGTTTATGTGTGAATTGGGACCTCTGTACTGTGAACAAGCATATTACAAAAATATGTACTCACTTTAAGGAAACTGAGCTTTTTGACGTAAGCTGTCCATTGTACAGGTATCATACCACTTATGAACTCTCTACTTAAATGCTTTAGGCAAGCAGGTACTGGCTGAAGACACATTTACAGATGCCTGAAGGAAACAAGTTGTAGACAGTAAGACTGACACACCAGGGTAAATCACCAAGTGGTTTAAACCAAAAAGAATGGTGATGAAGGGAGGAAAGTAACTGAAATCTCTTTAAATCAACTTGGAGCCTGAGGAACACAGATTACAAATTGGTTTAAACTGAGCAGCACAGGTCAAGGAAAACCACAACTGAAAACTAGAAATATCAACTTAGGCACCAGACAATCACACACTATATACTGGTTTCTCCTGATACGAGCAATGGCAAAGGAAACAGTATAACTAAAACATCCACAAATAAAGTCAGCAGTGGCTGATGATCTACAAGTGGAAACCACACTGGAGAACAACAATGAAGATTTCTGACAGTAACTGCATGATTAGATATGTATTCAGAACAGCATCAGATATGTATTCAGAACTGCATCAACTAAGGCAATGAAGGTCTCTTTCCTATATTACATCATAATGTCCAGTCCTTTAAAAACAAGATTATAATGTTAGAAATTCTACTCCAGCACAAACTATGTGTTAATAAAGTGATGAGAAATGTAATTGATGTAAATAGCAGCATTTGCACTAATGAGTCACCATAGTAAGGAATCCTTCACACTTGGTGGTAGTACTATTTTTGTGTTCAAGCAGATAAATTTCAGTAGGGTGAATGAAATTTTATGTTATATTATCTCCGTGGAAATGTATTTTGAGTTATCTACAACCATACTTCCAGAACTTAACTTCATAAATATTAATGTATATAGAGCATCAAGCAATTGTTTATTTATTTTTATAACCAAATGAATGTTCTACTGAATAGCTTCAGCTCATTAAATATTAAGCCAGTGCTTTGTGTGACTTTCTGATTTTTTGAAACAAAGAAAACACAACAATGTTGGAGATGCTTTTTTAACAAACATTACAAAAACATTCAATTAGCCCCACAATATGCTCACCAACAAGAACCTCAGCAGACACAATCAAAGATTAATCTCAGATAAAAGCTTTGACTTCACTATCAGTGTACTGAGTATGGGATATAATGACAATGAGACACAGTCACTACGCATCATTCCAGTTGCAAAGCAGTAACAAACAAAAAAAGGAGCATACTCTGAAGATATCAGAATATTGGACTTTCCTCTAAGCTAAGAAAAACTGGGAAATGGTGTATGTGTGTTTCCATAGTATCTTCTTTATTACTTTAATATACCTTTCCTTCTTAAAACCAAAATGACAGATGTCAAGACCGAAAAAGAATGGACAACTGTCCTGTGATGGACACTGACTTTTGCAGAACTGCTGTGAAAGATATACAATTTCCCAAAAATTGCTGACTGTTCTAAAAAACAATGATAAATTTATAATAGAGTGGGTAGTGTATTGCCTGAATAAACCTTTATCATACGATAGGTGTGGCAGATCTAAAATTAGTTGTGAATAAATTCAATGAACACTCCACATCACTAGCTGGAGAAATCATCCATGTACTCTGTAGGAGTTCAACCATTGTTTTTTCTTCAGGGAATTGAACTGGTAAAACTTTTCAGAAGAAAGTATTAAACAATAAAACATCAGGTCTCAGTTTAAAAGCAAGTACTCTGCACATAGTAATATCCTTCACAAACATTTTCAGAATCTCATTTGAAACAGATATTTCTCAGGATGTCCTCAAAATAGCAATAGTGTCACCACTGCTGGAAAAAGGTTCTGCTGATATAGTCTCCCAACAACTGGCTTGCATTTCCATTAAGTTATTTTCCAAAAATGCTAGAAAATCTTTTATATGTCAGACTCATAAATTTCAACTCTCACTTCCCAAGAGCAAGGTTCAGAAAGATTAAGATTGCCCAAATAGCAATCCTTGAGTTTTTAGATCATGCCGTAAAATTTCACAGTGAACATAAACTCTTTGTAGGAATTATTCTTGACATTTCAAAAGCCTTTGATATACAGAATCACAAAGTCATGATTGAAAAATAAGGAACATGGGTTATAAGAGGTGTAACATATAACTGTTCGTCATTATGTTTAGTAAACGACAGATAGAAGATATCACTTCAGTAAGAGTAGAAAATTCAGAATGAAATCAGAAACAGCATTTTCTTTTCGGATGAGCTACCACAAAATGTGGAGTTACTCAGTGCTTCATCCTGGACCCATTACCCATTCTATCTAATTTATGTGTATGATCCTGTTGAACACAAGGACCTCCAAAACCAGTGTTTTTAATGACTCTAGTGTTCTATTTTTTGCATCTAACATAGAAAGTTTGAAGCAACAGCAGAAAACTATGAGGGTCACTCAAAAAGAAATGCACACTATTTTTTTTTTAATCCATCTTTTATTCTACATGTTTGAAACTTTTATAGTGTGTAGATACATCCTTTAGGAATAATATTTTCATTTCTCCACATAATTTCCGTCCCTCTCAACTGCCTTACGCCATCTTGGAACCAGTGCTTGTATACCCGCATGGTAAAATTCTGGACCAACCTGTTGGAACCACTGTTTTGCAGCATGCAGAAGGGAGTCATCATCTCCAAATCTTGTTCCACGAAGAGAGTCTTTCAGTTTCCCAAAGAGATGATAGTCACATGGAGCCAGGTCAGGACTGTAAGGTGGGTGTTTCAGTGCTGTCCATCTGAGTTTTGTGATCGCTGCCGTGGTTTTTTGACTGACATGTGGCCGTGCATTGTCATGCAACAGCAAAACATTCTGCTTTTGCTGATGTGGTAGAACATGACTCAGTCACACTTGAAGTTTTTTCAGTGTTATCAAATATGCATCAGAATTTATGGTCGTTCCACTTGGCATGATGTCTACAAGCAAGAGTTCTTCAGAATCGATAAACACTGTAGCCATAACTTTTCCAGCAGAAGGCGTGGTTTTGAGGTTTTTTTTTTTTCCTTGGGTGAATTTGCATGATGCCACTCCAATGATTGCCTCTTTGTCTCTGGTGAAAAATGATGGAGCCATGTTTCATCACCTGTCACAATTCTTCCAAGAAATTCATCTCCACCATTCTCGTACTGTCCCAAAAGTTCACTGCATACTGTTTTTCTTGTTTCTTTGTGAGCCACTGTCAATATCCTGGGAACCCACCTGGTAAAACCTCTTTTAACGCCAACACTTTCAGTATTCTGCAAAAACTTCCTTCCCCTATCCCAACATAGCGTGACAATTTGTTCACTGTGATGCGTCTGTCAGCAGTCATCAATTTGTTAACTCTCTGCACATTGTCTGAAGTGTGTGCAGTACAAGGCCTGCCACTGCGAGGACAATCCTCAATATTGCCGTGCCCGCTTTCATCACGTAACCTGCTTGCCCACTGACTAACTGTACTGCGATCAACAGCAGCATCTCCATACACCTTTTTCAACCTCTTGCGGATGTTTCCCACTGTCTTGTTTTCACAGCACAGAAATTCTATGATAGCATGTTGCTTCTGATGAATGTCAAGTGTAGCAGCCATTTTGAAGACATGCTGTGATGGCGCCACTCTCGGGAACAGGTTGAACTAAGTTTTGAAACAAGCGGGAAGGATGTATCTACACACTGTAGAACTTCCACACATGCAGAATGAAAACTGTATTTTTACAAAAATAGTGTACATTTATTTTGGAGTGACCCCAGTATATGACAGGGCTTTCTGGGTAGTTCAGCACAAACCAGCTGATGATAACTTCTGAAGAAGAAAAAAAGTGTGTGCCAAAACTTATCTCCTCAATCTGATCAAAACAGTATCCAAGAAAGATTACAAAAGAAACTTGTACAAAATCTTAGTACTACAAAATTGTTGGGTTTATAAGTTAAAAAAGTCCTTAAATGGAATACAGTTGTAAGTAACTTGTCGAGGAACCTCTCAACAGTGTGCTATGAGTCATATGATGATATTAAATGGTACAAGTAAACAAACAGTGGTACTGGCATTCTATGAACAGTTCTTTTTGCTGTAGAATCATTTTTGAGGATATGCTGCTGAGAAAATAAATGTATTCAGAATGTAAAAAAAGAGCAGTGAGGATAATTTGTGGCTTTAAAAGGATGGATGCTTGTAAACTTAATTTTACTGAACACCAGGTTCAGTTCTATTTTTTATTTATTTTTTATTTTTTATCCTTGAAACAATCTCATCAGCTAGGGACTGTCTCACAAAAGCTGGTAAACTAATGCAGAACAAGGATGTGTACTGTTATGGGACCAGGTACAGTCAAATGTACACCAAACATTTTCCAGGTCATCATCCCACCAGAAAGTGGAAGCCACTATGGTGTAACATTACATAGTAACATAGCATAACAAATAGAAATGGCTCAGATATAATATTTAAGAACAAACTAAAAGTGTTCCTAACCATGTGCTGTGTTATTATGTACAAGAATAACAAAATAAGTAAAAAAAAAGTAATTTGTTGACCTGTTCAATAGCACCTGAATGATCTGTACTGTACGCTAAAGCAGGACAAATAAATACACAATAAACACAAAATAAAACCTTGTTCTTCCTCTTCTTTGCATTAATTAAAGACAGTACAATTTAAAACAAGTTACAAAATGTTGTTACAACTCAATTTTTTTGAGACTAGCTGTATTGGGCATGGAAATCATGCCTATTGGTGACACATGAAAATTTGTGCCAGACAGGGATTGAATCCGGATTGCCCACTTATCATGACAGATTGGGATAAACAGGAAATCCATACTTGTGTTCAGGTCCTGCACAAATTTTCATGTGTTGCCAATTGGTATCATTTCCATGTCTAATGCAGCTGATGTCAGAAATATTTATAGCTGTGACAAAATTCCATGATATTACTATAGCTGCAGACAATCACCACTGTCTGTTCCTTCAGACAGACTTGCATGCATGTCTGAAGGAACAGACATTGTAATACAGTTAAAACAAGATGTCAATGTCCCACATATTGTGTTGCTCCATTATCACTGATAGTGTTTATGGTAGGAACTACCTGAAGCTGGATATCAGCATGTTCAGACACCAAGCTGTACCAACTGCAAAAACAAAATCAACATTGAACTAACGTGCTGTAAGTCACATAACACTGTAGACCCCATACATTATTCTGTCATTTTAGTAGAGCAGAACATATGAATTAACTGTCATATCAGACCACTGATGAGACACACTTTCACCATTAGTCCTTCAAAGTTTGTTCACTGAATAACCAGAAGCTGAATATCTTACACAGTGTATGATGAAAGCGATTAAATTAGAATAATTAAATATGTATGTACTAGATGATTAGTGGACACACTGAATAATTATTTCATTGTAAAGCACAAAATTTAATTATTCTCTTTAAAAATTTAGGAGACTATGAATATCTATCATCATTGAATATTTTCATCATACCCATATTTAGCAAAATTTGTCCACATAGTAATGATTCTGTCACGTATTTGGCCTTCATCTGATGTTTGGTCCAGATTTTGCCCACCTCTGTTATCAAGGAAGACATATTTCAGATCATCAGCATGGGGAACACCTGTGTTCAATGAGGGAAAAAAGTGATGTTACTCAAGATGCACAAAAACAGGTATAACAAAATAATGCAAATCTTCATAATCAGTTTTCAACAAGGTTTCATTCAAATTCCACTCAGACAACAGAAGTGTTTGAAGTTCATTAAGATTATAATATTGGTAGGCCTATTTCATTCTTCTTCATCTTAAGTCTGAAACTGGGGTAGAATTTCTTACAGCGATGCAATTGCAGCAGCAAGAACTTAAATATTAACACAACCAAAACAGATGTACTTTTTTCTGGCTGTAGTACAAGAGTTAATGATTCCAAGTACAGCTGCAACTTGTGAACACAAATTATTTGCTAAGAAATAAAGTTCTTTCTGTACTTAGATAAACTTCATAATTAAAATTAACAATTTTTAGTAAGGTAATTGCCATTTGGTAGAATACTAAATCTCTTTCTTAAGAGTAAGCAATACTGTTATGGAAATGACATTTTCTACTTGAAATTAAACAAACAGTAGGAGAGAAAACCTAATGTTCTTTCCCATCTGATCTCACTTCTTTTTCCCCTTGTACAACACCATCCTCTGCATCAATTTTCTGGCTTTGATCCAAATGTCACTGCATTCACCCAGTCATTCAGTTCTATAAAACCCATTATGGAGGAGAGCATTCAGTGATTTGGAATAAGTTAAATTACACATTACCAAACATAAGCCATCACTGCTGTACATGTTCTGAATGTCTCATTTCTCCCCATAATAACTGTCCTTCTTTTCAGTACAACTCTCTGTTACCACTGTCTATGTCTAAGTTAGTTTTATATAATATGTTTCCACATTGCACCAGAATATAAAATCTCTCTGACACTGAGTTACCCCATTCCCTCTTCAAACAAACTTATTTGACTCATGAGAGCAACCTCCGTTATACTTTAGCTCCATCTCTAATGGAGTGTGCAGTTTTACAAGCTCCTGAAAATGTTTTTCATTAGTTTTATCCATGCACTGTTAGCACTCTTTTTGTAACTCCTCTACAGGACCATTTTCTCCCCCTTCCAACCTACAGTACATTATGCTGTAGAGTAACTATCAAGTTGAGAAACTGGCAAAACCAGAATTCCATTGGAAATAAAGGAGAAGAAGGTGATGAAGTTGGGGAATTGATTTGGAAAAACATTGTTTCAACATAAAAGCTGATGTTGTTGTGGTCTTAAGTTCAAAGACTGGTTTCATTCAGCTCCCCATGCTAGTCTACTCTGTACAAGCCTCTTCATCTCTCCATAACTACCACAACCTACATCCATCTGAACCTGCTTACTGTATTCAATTGTTACCCCCAACATATCCTTTTATTACCAAACTAACAGTTCCTTGATGCATCAAGATTTGCCCAATCAACTGATCCCTTGGCTTGGTCAAGTTGTGCCATAAACATCTTTTTTTCCTTATTTTGGTTCAGTACTGCCTTATTTTATTATTTTCAGCTTTCTTCTGTAGCACCATATTTCAAAATCTTACATTTCTTCTTGTCTGAACTGCTTATTGTCCATATTTAATTTCCCTATATGGCTACACTCCAGATGGACACCTTTAGAAGAGATATATGCTAATATTTAAACTTATGTTAGATGTTAACAAATTTCTTTTTTTCAGACATGCTTTACTTTCTATTGCTAATCTGCATTCTGTATCTTCTCTACTTTGATAATTATCAGCTATTTGGCTGCCACGATAGCAAAACTTATCTGCTGCTCATGGTGGCTTATTTCCTAATTGAACTCCTATATAGTATGTTTCCACTTTACACTAGAATATAAAATCTCTCTGACACTGAGTTATCCCATTGATTTCAATTTAAGTATATTCCTTTACTCTTGTTTTACTTTTGCCGACGTTCATCTTATATAATCGTTTTTCAAGACACTATACATTTTGTTCAACTACTGATCCAAATCCATTACCTTTTCTGACAGAATTACAATATAATCAGCAAAACCTGAAACTTTTTATTTGTTCCCGGTGTACTTTAATTCCCTTTCCAGATTTCTTCTTGGTTTCCTTCAATATGCAGTTTGAATTACATAAGGTATAGACTACAACTCTGTCACACTCCCTTCTGAACTATGATTCCTCTTTTGTGTCAAAACACTCTTGTAATTGCAGTCTGCTTTTTGTAGAAGTTGTAGGTAACCTTCTACTTCCTTCAAAATTTTGGTGAGTGTAGTCCAGTGAATATTGTCAAAAGCTTTCTCTAAATCTAGAAATGCCATAAACATAGGCTTGCCTATCTTCCATCTAGCTTATAAGAAAAGTTGTTGATTCAGTATTGCCTATGTGTTCCTACATTTCTCCAGAATCGAAATTGATCTTCCTCAATGACAGTTTGTACCAGTTTTCCCACTCTTCTATAAATAATGTGTCAGTATTTTGCTTCCATGTCTTATTAAACTGGTGGTTCAGTAGCATTCACACCTGTCAGCACAAGCCTTCTTTGGTACTGGAATTATTGTATTTTTTCTAAAGTTTGAGGGTCTTTCAGCTGTCTCTTGTATCTTTCACACTAAGTGTGACGTACGTGGCAAGACTGGACTGAGCAAGGTTGGGAATCCATACGGGCGCTGATAACCGTGCAGTTGAGCACCCCACAATCCAAACATCATCATCATCATCATCATCATCATCATCATCATGGCTTGGAATAAAGGTATAGATGCTGCACAACCGGAACCCCTCTAGTGTCATTCACGAATATTTTATGTTTGCTCCCATATCATTTACTTTGCTAGATTTTCAGTTGAGTGGAATGAGCTTGGGAATCAATTCATAATTGTGAAAACTTGAAAGCAATTAGCTTGCACTTTTAAAATCAGTATCAGTTATTGGATTTTTTGTGAAATTAAAATTATTTTGTCATAGTTTATGGTGTCCACAGAAATTTATCCAAAGAAGCAAGATTCTGAACTGACTGATTTGGTGAGATTGAAGATGTGTTATGCCCCAGGAACTGCATTTTGCAGATGATCAGAAAATTAATTGCACCTCAAAGGAATGACAATTCTCTGTGTTACAGTTTTTGAAGGTAGATAACTTTGATAACTAAGAGGTAAGCAGTTTCTTTAGGGGGTCGGGGGGTCAAACAAAAGTTGCAATACCAACTGTCGGTTTTGATCCATGATGTAACTGCATTGTGGTGTGTTGTGTGAAGTCATTTTTGTGTGGCACCTTTGAAATGGAGCATGTGTGCAGAGGGCATCTTGGAGGAAGCAACAGTACACTCTTATGTTAGATGCTTATGTTTCTGATTTGTTTGTGAGTGATGTTAATGTGGCATTGGGCTTATCACTGTGTGGTTTCAAAGGTGGCGGTGGTGGTTGTTAGCTTGTCAATGAGTTATTTTAATCATGATAGTCATTGGCCACTGATCTGTTTTCAGTATAGTAGTTGTTAGTTCACTTTTTGAAATTTGTTCATTTCTGGACTTTAATTTTGTGTTTTTGTCATTCATGATTAAATTTAGTAATCGTCCTTTAATCGCTGCTGTTGGTGAGGATATGACTGATACCATAAAATTTCTACAGTTGTATGGCCTCACTGCAGAATGTGTGAGGTGTCATCAGTGTAGAGATTTGATGAAGTTGACAAAAGTTGCTGCTTCTCAAATGAGGGACCAACATTTCTGATGGTGCCATTGTGATGATTAATATTTGGAGGAGGGATTCATGGTTTGAGCAATCTAGGCTAGCCATACAGGATACTAGTTTGTTAACTTGTCATTGGTGCTATCATTCATCTATTTGGTTTTGTGTACATGAAATGAGTATGAGTGAAAGATGTGTTTTAGATTGGTATTATTTTCACTGTGAACTTTATTCAGAGTTTATAAAATGTAGGGGATCACTGTGGCATTGGGGGATAGTTCTAGGAATTGATGAGTCACAGTTTGGGAAAGCTAAGCATGGGAGGGGTGGTCATCCTGGGGGAATATGGGTTTGGGGGCTGTTGTTTCTGGGGTTGTCTGTTAGAGGGGTCAACTATTGTTTCAGACTTTTTTTTGTAATACAGTGGTTTTTGACATTTAATGGTAAACCAAAGTGTAGAGTTTAAAAATTATGCTACAAGGACTTGTACCAATATTATAGAAGGTTATTTGAAGGGCTGTGAAGTCTGTTGTAGGGAGTGGGAAGAGGCTGTCTTCTACTCTACAGTCCCATTTTGATTAGAATTGTTGCAGGAAGAATTTGCTGGAATATTATTGTACTTATTAGTGTTTCTTGAAGCTTATAGGGAAAATGTACAAGATTAAGGTTGGTAGTTAAATTTGTGAGAGGGAAGGGTTTGTTTAATGAGGTTTCGAGTACTGTCGTAGGGAGAGTGAGGAGGCTTATATTAGTGTTACTGTGATTGTTAATTATGTTTGTATGCTTTATTTGTAGTTTTATGCAAGTATTGTGTTGGAGACAGGTATCAGTTGGTGGGTGGGTGGTGTCTAGGGAGTATGGTTACAGAGGTGTGGATTTCAGTAATAGTTACAAAATATCAGTCATAAATTTTAAATACGTTTATTGCAGATTGATTTCAATTACTGTGTAGCTATTTTCAGTGTAATTATATCCAAGTCATGACTCATTGTAAATAAAATCATATGTAATACCGCATTACTAATTCAGATAACAAACAGTTTAAACTGTTTATCTGTCTGCAGTGTCGTACCATGTTTGATTTTATTTGCAAAAAGAGGTTAAAAATTTAAAACACGTACTTCTCTTCCTCCTATCTTGGATCTCACTAGTAAGGTAGTGAGCATGTTTTTCCTGATGGAAACAAACCATAGTAATAGTTATTTTAGGGTTTTAGTTTGTGTGTGTGTGAGAGAGAGAAGTGTGGGAGTGGGGGGGGGGGGGGGGGGGGGGTGAGGCAGGGGTCACATGTGTTGGTCAGCCTAGGCTAATTTGGCAGCTAACTGTGGGTGGTGAGTATATTTTTATGTTGTTTCACGTTGTAATTATAAGAGTACAGCTTTTTATGTACATAATTTTCTACATCTACATACACACTCCACAATCCACCATACAGTACGTGGCGGAGGGTACCTCGTCCACAACTAGCATCTTCTCTCCCTGTTCCACTCCCAAACAGAACGAGCGAAAAATGACTGCCTATATGCCTCTGTACGAGCCCTAATCTCTCTTATCTTATCTTTGTGGTCTTCCCGCGAGATGTAAGTTGGCAGCAGTAAAATTGTACTGCAGTCAGCCTCAAATGCTGGTTCTCTAAATTTCCTCAGTAGCGATTCACGAAAAGAACGCCTTTTTTCCTCTAGAGACTCCCACCCGAGTCCCTGAAGCATTTCCGTAACACTCGCGTGATAATCAAACCTACCAGTAACAAATCTAGCAGCCTGCCTCTGAATTGCTTCTATGTCCTCCCTCAATCAGACTTGATAGGGATCCCAAACACTCAAGCAGTACTCAAGAATAGGTCGTATTAGTGTTTTATAAGTGGTCTCCTTTACAGATGAACCACATCTTCCCAAAATTCTACCAATGAACTGAAGACGACTATCCACCTTCCCCACAACTGCCACTATATGCTTGTCCCACTTTATATATGCCCAAATGTTTAATTGACGTGACTGTCTCAAGCGCTACACTACTAATGGAGTATTCAAACATTACAGGATTCTTTTTCCTATTCATTTGCATTAATTTACATTTATCTATATTTACGGTTAGCTGCCATTCTTTACACCAATCAAAAATCCTGTCCAAGTCATCTTGTATCCTCCTATAGTCACTCAACGATGACAACTTCCTGTACACCACAGCATCATCAGCAAACAGCCGCACATTACTATCCACCCTATCCAAAAGATCATTTATGTAGATAGAAAACAACAGTGGACCCACCACACTTCCCTGGGGCACTCCAGATGATACCCTCACCTCCAATGAACACTCACCATCGAGGACAACGTACTGGGTTCTATTACTTAAGAAGTCTTTGAGCCACTCACATACTTGGGAACCAATCCCATATGCTCGTACCTCAGTTAGTAGTCTGCAGTGGGGCACCGAGTCAAAAGATTTTCGGAAGTCAAGGAATATGGCATCCATCTGATACCCTTCATCCATGGTTCGCAAGATATCATGTGAAAAAAGGGAGAGTTGCATTTCGCAGGAGCAATGCTTCCTAAAGCCGTGCTGATGCATGAACAGCAACTTCTCTGTCTCAAGGAAATTCATTATATTCGAACTGAGAATATGTTCGAGAATCCTGCAACAAACCGATGTTAAGGATATTGGTCTGTAATTTTGAGGATCTGTCCTTATACCCTTCTTATATACAGGCGTCACCTGCACTTTTTTTCCAGTCGCTCGGGACTTCACGTTGGGCAAGAGATTCGCGATAAATGCAAGCTAAGTAAGGAGCCAATGCAGTAGAGTACTCCCTGTAAAACCGAATTGGAATCCCATCAGGACCTGGTGATTTATTTATTTTCAACCCATTCAGCTGCTTCACAACCCCAGGGATGTCTATCATTATGTCCTCCATATGGGAATCTGTATGAGACTCAAACGGCGGTATGTTTGTATGATCCTCCTGCGTGAGATGTCAGTATTGTAACTAATGTTGGAGTAATTTTTTATCATTTAAGGTTTGGACTGATAGCCAAACTTATATACACTAGTGTATATTAGTGGGTATTATGGAGTGTGGTCTGGTGTTGGGGCTGTGTGAGGGTTGGTGGTATTGTGGATTTTGGTTGAGCTACACAGGGTAAATAAATTGTCTGATGTAGATTTTTTTTTTTTTTTTTTTTTTAGCTACATAGATCAAGTAAAATTTGTGATACATCTTTTTTACAAGTTTTCATAGCTGGTATGTTAAATTTGCCCCTGCTAAAAACTCCATATGTCCACATTTGTCTCAGTTTTTGTGTTTTCTTGCAAATAATATTTTTAGTGTTGTTGGTGTGGTCATCCAAGGGAAACTTGAGCATACCTTCTGCCTGCTGATACAGGCCACATCTGTGGCAGGGCAGGTTGCAGTAAACTGTTTTCATTAATACAATCTGCAATCAAGGGCAGTGCCTGCAGGAGGACATTGAATGTGGAATCCACACATCCAATTTTTCACCCTCTGCTGCTCATATATGTTAGCCATATGCAGATAATGTAACTCCTATACAGTACTGTTGAAGACAAGGTGCTGACTGCATGTGGTGAAACACCTGACCAGCATAAATGGATGACCAATGCGACCAACTTCTTGTTTGGACATGTCTAAACCATCCATCTAAAAAATTTTGAGACTGATTTTATTCCTAGTGTACAATTTACATCAGCAGAGTAGCTATGGTGTCAGCTTGAACTAACAACTGTAAACGACAGATGTGAATTTGACCAGTCAGTTGTAAGCAGGTAGTATTAAGTAGTGGACATGAGGCCATAGTGTGTCAGTGTTGTGTCATAAATCTCAGTGAGCAACACCTCCAAATCAAGTATTCAAGACACTTAAGAAGAGCTAAGTAAGGCAAAGTTTTTGCTGCACACATCCAAGCAATAACAGCGGTGCACGTATGCCTGCTGTGAATTGATTGAAGCAGATTGGGGACAGTTATTGTCTGGAAAATCATCACAGTTGTGGAGACTAGGTGCTATCAAAATGAATGTACCACAAAATGACATTGTGCAGAAACTCACATGAAGCGTCAATGCTTTGTCAACACAACTGACACTGAAGCAAATGTGAAACACAAGTTGAACATCATCACAATGAACAGCTTCTCTGGCAGCATAAAATGGTTGTATGAATATTTTGTGCATTGTACTCAAGTGGATGAAGACTAGTAAAATACCTGAAGCATTAAAACCATCATCTTCCCATTTTTCTATTTTTTATTGAACCTTGAAACTTGGACTGATGATATGCAGCCATCATGACCACATGCAAATGTTGTTCCTGAGGTCAAGGATCCTTTATGAATGGGAAGTTGACACTAGGTTTTTGGGGTTACAGTAATATAATACAGAACTTGAAACAGATTCTCCAATTGTGCTTCTGGATTGGAAAGGGTAGGGGGAGGTTAAACTCTATAGTGGGTGGTCAACTATTTCAAAATTGGTCTCTCTCGTCAAAGCTTTGTCTTCACGATTCAACCTTTTTTTCTGCACATCTGAGGGACTGCAGACACTGTATATCATGGCAATGTGACTTATAACATTGAGTGCCATTTTTTGTTGTGTCATCGGCAGTCATTTTGATATTTTTGTCATGCTAAGGATGCCACATTAGAAATCTGTGTATTGGTGCCTAAAATATCTGCACAACAATTAGAGAATGTAAAATCCAGTATGGAATAACAACAATATAATGAAAAGGATAGATTGATACTCACCATATACAAGAGATGCTGAGTTGAGACAAGCACAACGAAAACATTTGAGATTTCAGCCAGATGGCCTTCTTCTGAAGTAGAAAACTAACACACATTCACATAAGCACATTCACACACACATAACCAGTTGGCTGTACATACTCTGGCCTCAGTGGCCAGAGACAGCGGTCATGTATGTGTGAGTTGTGCTTGTGTGAATGTGTATGTGTGTTTTCTACTTCGGAAGAAGGCCTTTTGGCATAAAGCTTAATGTATAGCTGCCTTTTTGTTGTGCCTGTCAGCAACTCAATGTCTCCTCCACTTGGTGAGTAGCAGTCTATCCTTTTCATAATAATATCTGTACAACAACCTACTTTAGCTGGCTTAGGTCACCATCATTATGCCTCACTCTGCTGAAACAAGTTGCAATATTTATGCATCAGATTTTGCAGTAGGGCAAAGTGCATATTCCTGTTCTGTGGGTACTGCAAGAATATTCAACCACATGAACTTATTTACATGGTTTTTGGACAAAACTGGACTTTGATAGTGAGCTAGATGGTGTAATCTCATGACCCTTATATCTGACATGTTCATAGCAGAGGCTATAGTTGTGATCAGCTCAATATGATGTGTCTCGCCTCTTGGATTTTGTGTGCTTTTGTGTACTATAACAAGATACTGGTATCAGTTTTCCTTTTGATTGTTGTACCACATAACGTAGAAGAAGGATGATAATGAGATTAATTAATGACTGACTCACATGACTTAATTATTAAAATCTGTGCTGCTACATAGTTATAATTGTTGAATATATTGATTAGATGTGATATATTTTACTACAAATATTAATTATTTTTTCAGAAAAATACAGTTTCAATTTTTACTTTCATTTACCTTGTTGATCAGGAACAGCAGAGTTAGGCCCTTTGTATGAGAATCGATAGTAATAGAGAGGCTCCGACCCATTTTCTACCATATTATGCACTACTGCATCTATACCTTCTTCAAAGTACAGATCTGTCAACATCTGCAAATAAAAGGGAGTTGAGTTGTTAGACAGCATTTTCGCGCATAACAGATAAAACTAAAGAACTCACTACAAAACAACCATCAGCAATTTTCAGTGTTTTTCAAATACACCATAAAAAGGGGTGATATCTATCTATATATTCTGAATTTTGGTGTATCTGTGAGATACAGCTCCATAACCATACACACAAAAATATTTTAATGTAGTATGGTTGTTCTTAGGAAAAGAACAGGTTATTCAGCCTGTAAGGTATTAGCCATGAAAAAATCGGGAGCTCTATAGCCTATAGCATATCTATGATCTACTTCACAGGACACGTATGTATAAGAAATATAAAATGCAACAAAAATCTCCACGTTCCTCCACAACATTAGTAGTAAAGGGAAAAACCATTCAAGGGTCTTGTAAGTAATAATTCTAATCAAAGATTAATGTGTGTCACATGGTTGAAGTTTCATGTAAAATTTGCCTGGATTGCCATTCCTTATAAAAGTTGGCAGAAATTTTTAGAAAATGACATTACAAAAATGCAATGTGTTCAAATATGGCAACAAGTTTTTTTCTGCAGGTTTGTATCCAGAGTATACAAACATCTAATCATGGTATCCAATTGTGTCATTTATTACACTTCAACAGATTAACCAATAGTTGTTTCAAACTATAAGCCATAACATTTACATATCAAAATGGAGAAGACTAGTTTATCAGTTTCTTTCATAACCTCCAAAGTGCTTAAACAAAGCATGATTGCAAAATACTTTCAACAGCACTCTGGGTAAGATAAGCCATACAGTACAGCCAAAAATGCAGAGCTGAAGAAGAGCTAGACTGCATTCACTCATTTCCTTTAAAATGAGGCTTCATCTATGTAGTGATGCTTACCTTTCCAGTAGTCACATCCTGAAGCCTAGTTATCTCTTCTTCTCCATAGTAGAACTTCCTGATGAGTGCAGCTGCTGCTTTCTGATCACTCACTTCCCTCAGTCGCAGATCAGGCCCAATAATTGCTTCAAAGTTCTCGTTGAAATTTCTGAGGCTCTCATTTGTTGACAGTGAACCAGAAACAGCGGCTGTGAAATAAATTTGTGACCCACGAGTTAGAAATGTATTCAAACAGGATAAAACAGATTTAACAGGGTATCTTCTCCTTGTGGTTTGCAAGGTAGCTATCACAGAAATCTGCAACCAGCAAGAAGTAGTCCCTTAAATTTTAGTGCACAAAACAAAAGGATTACATATTTCACCACTTTTTCAGAAATACCACTGTCCATGTAAGTTTTCTTCCACACCATCATCAAGAAAATAATGAACTGCTCTGAAGAACTGATAACAGATATGACTTTGTCTGTATGATAGCAAATACTACACGAGTGATTCGGCTTTCAATGGAATAAACTATGCACTTATAGATTTTAATGTAATAATGTACAACTACATGGGAACTAATGTTACCAGTGGCTCGCAGTAACTCTCTGTCTCAAACTGACTCATGCAAAGGCATATTTGATCTCTGTAATCGCATCTGGCTTAAAAGCTTGCTTTTAAAGGCACAGAACCAGATTTAGTCCATCTCAAGAAACTATACTGTCATTTGTCTTAAGTGGTCTGCATGATTTCTTGTAAGATCTGTATCAGAGTTGTCTACAGGTGTCAGATTCCTTCATACAAGTACAATGTCTACAACATTTTATCACTTAAATCTGTAGAAGAAAGTTATTACTTTGCTCCATACACAGCCATTACAACCACGTATTTCTCAAAACTGTTACTGTGTGTTACACAAGTAACACATAAGAAGTTAAAAAAAATTCATATATGGAAATGACAATCCCTTTCTACATGAGCGAGCACAGCTTTTTCATGAGTATTGCAAACACTATGTCTTACACGTAACATTAATTCCACTATATCAGAGAAAAAAATGGATTGACAAATGTAGTCTACACTATAAACACTGAGAATTATGCATGGCTGAACCTACCCTTTGGGGTCTCCCAGCAAATGATGCCATATGACTTTACCTTAATATTCCAGTTAAAGACAGGTATGCAGTCACACATGTAAGCTCATTTCTATTAATTTTAACTCAATCCCTGTAGGGGCACATAATGAGCACATAGTAACAACATATTTAAAACTAACAGTCATTTTCAATTCAGGACTTGAAATCATAGCCCTTGCTTTTCAGATTATTGTTTGAAGTCCTGTCAATATCAATGTCATTATGGATCGAGAACAAGCCTGGGTGTATAAGAATGAGGTGTGGAACAGCCTCTGAATCAACATGGAGAAATTAAGTGCTATAGACAACTCTGCATTTTAGATAATTGTGCTTTAATACATGGCCTTTTACTCATGTGATAGGACAGTTTTTTGACGACTATAGGAGATAGATTCAAGTAGAGCAATTTTAACGGAACACGTTTCATATCCTTACAAAAGTGCAGCTGTAAATTTAAATGTCTATCTTGTCTCTCATTTGACTGATAAAAATACGACTGTGGTTTCTGTCACCAAGTTTCGTATGTAGCCTGGAGTCCAGCCTAAGTTAGTAATTTTAGTGCGTTTGCAGAGTGTATTAGGCATACATGGCTGCCTTTAATTTAGTGATTAGCTAAACGTATCGCTAAGCTATTTCAGTTGCTTTTAACTTCCATTGAGTTTTGTTTATGAAATATTTTACACGGTTAATTCTAATATTATCACTGTGTGTTCGCGCTCGTATGCGCGTATTTATTTTTGAACGAAGTGTGATATTTATTTACGACAACAATTTTAACCACTAGTGATGGGCTAAACTGCGATTTTCCGATATCAGTGATTTCTGTGAATGCTACTTTTCAGTATCTGTTATTCTTAACTGTGATTTGTCGCAGTTAAGGAACATAGGTCGTGTATCCCTCCGCCACTGCTATTTCTGCGATTTCTGCTACTTCCGCGATTTCTGTGACTTCTGCTACTTCTGCGATTTCTGTGACTTCTGCTACTTCTGCGATTTCTGCGACTTACCACCGTATGAAAAAGTTACATCTGTCAACACAGAAAATTGCATCTCAACAAACCTGTCATTGGCAAGTATGTTTTACGTTTTTTCTTCCGTTGGCTTTAATTTTGTATTAAAGAAACAACTGTGAAAATATTAATAGTGTAATTAATATGTAAGTAGCCGTACAGTACCGTAATAGTTCGTATTTAGAAAATGAATTCTAACATATTGTTATGTTCACAGGTACCTGACCTACATTTCAGTCACTCAGTAAAGTGATAACTCAAAATATCATTGTCAACAGATCTGAAGAAATTGCCACTGCGTCTTTAGACCATTTTCGTCAGACGAGAGGTTAGTTTCTAAGCGTTTCGATGGACTTAATTACTTCAGTGAGATCGTTCTTGCAAATGTGATATTTATTATAGCAAATATTAGCAATCTACTCTGTCAATTATATTGCTAGTAATTCATGACAGCAAAAATTGTTTAATAATCCTTGTGTTTTTTCAGACACAGTTCTGACTCTGATTACTGGTTGCTGTACGTATCTATCCACATCAAGGCTGTTTTTGAGAGAGACTCACGAAGATTCAAGATAGTTCTTAGAGGATTTGCAGTTTAAAAGTGAAGTAATTGTGAAATAAGTGTGTGAATGATTAAACTGTGTTTTATTGAAGTTGTTGTGCGATTTTAAAGGAATAATAAATGTCAAATACGGTGAGTGAACAATAAAAATCTCATTTTCCACATGTTTAAGCCGTCCTATACCCATAATTTTTCCGCCACTTACTTATTGGTAAACACTTGTTGGAGAGTGACATGCCCCCCCCCCCCCCCCTTTCTCCACAATCTTGGTGTGACACTGACCTGTAACATATCCTGAAGTCTACAATATGCATTTTGAGGCTGTTGATATGAAAGTGGGAAGTACAGATCTTCCAGTTAAATCAGGAATAACTTAAGTGCATTACTTGAAAATAACACAGGAAAAGTTTACTTATGTAGGTGGTAGTAGTGTCGGTAAAAAGTTCTTGTGTGTGAAGTTGCCATGTAGAACACCAGGTGTAAAACTTTTCTCCCGAGTCTTGAACTGTGTCGGAACAAAAGTGAGGCATTCATATGACTGTTTTCATTTCTCTACACTTATACAGATGTCTGAGTTCTGCTGTGTTAGCATTGCAAAGTCCTGTAGGCATGTGGAGTATTAACCAAAACTGTCATATTGGAAGCAGAATCAAACAAATTTGTTACGTTACTTGATATTTTCAGGAGAAAAAGGCAATGTTGCTTCTTATTAATATAATACATTCAGAGTCACAGCAGTATTTGACCAACCATAACTGATGCTGAATGTGCATGTCGTCATATAATATGAAGGGCTTATTTCAATAGCGGTACAAGTCCATTACCTCCACTTTTCTGTCTTATAATGCTTCTGAAATTAGTGATCCAAACAAACATAAATAAAGGTTCATCTCTAGCTAGAAGCCATATGTTTGAATATTTCTGGTATCTCAAATGCAGATTTGTCAGCGCTCATTTAACTTTACGACTCTGTATCTCAAAATGAACAAAAATGGACTTGTACCACTATTGAAATAAGCCCTTCATATGCACACACAGCACATCGATTTCGTGAGGCACAAGGCTCTCATAACGAAGTACGTACGTCGGTCAACAGATGACACTAGGAATAGTATGTTAACTGCGCTTTTTAGTTGCTACTTGCGACTCTTAGTTGCGATTTGTCACGGAAATCGCAGTTTGACTGGTAGCGAATAGCGTAGTATGAACTTTGCTCAACAGGTGGCAGTGCTAACTGCGCTTTTTAGTTGCTACTTGCGACTCTTAGTTGCGATTTGTCACGGAAATCGCAGTTAGACTCGATACCGTATCGCAGAGATGGACGTAGTACGAACTTTGGCCAACAGATGGCACTGTTAACCGCGCTTTCTAGTTGCTACTTGCGACTCTTAGTTGCGACTTGTCACGGAAATCGCAGTTAGACTCGATACCGTATCGCAGAGATGGACGTAGTACAAACTTTGGCCAACAGATGGCACTGTTAACTGCGCTTTTTAGTTGCTACTTGCGACTCTTAGTTGCGACTTGTCACGGAAATCGCAGTTGGACTCCATAGCGTACCGCAGAGATGGACGTAGTACGAACTTTGGCCAACAGATGCCACTGTTAACCGCGCTTTTTAGTTGCTACTTGCGACTCTTAGTTGCAACTTGTCACTGAAATCGCAGAAAGCAGTGCTAAATTCGACCAATAGATGGCTCACGTCTTTGAATATGAAATACTACTTGCGACTGCTAATTGTGACTGAAATCACAGTTAGAATCTGTAAAGTTGCTACTGTGATATCTGTGACTTCTCAGTCACTGTGATTTCTAACAGATACGCGATTTCCTGCCCACCACTATTAACCACTATTCAATTAGTGAAAGTATTAAATGGGCAAAGCGCGTAAAATCCATTCATCGGCATCATTATTACAATTACAGCAACGATGTAATCAACAGTAAGTTTTAATGATCGGGAAAGCCAAAGCAGAATTCATACACATTTTCCTGTTATGTGCAGCGTCTTAAGTAGGAATATCGCTGCTTCGACGGTCAAGACTACAGAGCGTAATTTTGAAACTTCTCGGCACGTAAGAACTGTGCGCCGGATCGGGACACGGTTTGCCTTTTGTATGTGGTACAGTTACCTCTTGGGCTCCAGTAACTGAGTGGACGCCGACACAGTAGCTCAGCGTGTTCGCTCAGAGACCCAGTTGGCCTCTATAATACAAAAACTGAGTGAAAGTATCAACAAACGAACTTGACTGGATGTCATGTGACGTCCGCAACGACCAAACACAACAAACACTAAATAAGGGAGGGGGGGAGGGGGGGGGTTATTTCAATAGTTCTGAAGGTAAAGTGTTGTGTAGAGTGGTTTTCTTAAAAACTAGGCCGGTTGTGGTAGTAGTGGCGGTGGGAATGTTAAAATCTATGGTAGCTGTTGTGGATGAAAACTATTATAAGTAGATTAATGTTTTGCGAGCAAATGTTTTTCAAAATTTGTAGTATACTCTCCTTTAGCTGCATGTGATTGTCAACATAAATCACACTTCGCTTTCCCTACTGGCTCTTCTCTAAAGAAGAAAAGGTCCACAATGTACTTCTTTTCTGCTCTTTGTCACTGTTTCACACACATTGATAAAATGAACTAAATTACTGTTACTTTGAACTCGAACGAAAAGTAGCCTGAAACAGGTTATAAAATATAACTAATCTCTTCTCTCACTTCAAATCACAATTTAACTTTCTAATTGAACTCAACATTTTGTAAAAAACGTAGGCAGGTCGCAGGTCAAATCAAGTGATGTTGGAGAAACACCGTCCACGCAGAAACCACTCACGCAATCTACTGCATGCATGAAGGTGTCTGCGAGTAAGGAATTGGGGACTAAATGTAATTCTGCCATCTACCCGAAATGAACACGAACTGCATGCGGGAAAGAAAACACGGCTATCTTTGTGTGAACACACAAAGGTACTTGCAAATAGAATGTCATCAGCATGTTATGCCCTTAGAATCCTATCATCAGTATGTAACATGCAGTGTCTTTTAGTTACATATTATTCATATGTACATTCAAGTCTTAGCTATGGAATTCTTTTTTGGGGAACAAATGCACAAAACATGAACACAATTTTCAAACTCCACAAAAGAGCCATAAGAATAATAACAAAAAATACTAGTCGAGCTCATTGTTTAAGATCTGTTCAGAACACTGGGGATTTTAACCACTCCATGTGAATACATTTACCAGTCAGTTGTACACATCAAAAATAACATTGGTAATTACTGCAAAAACAGCTCTGTCCATGACCATGCAACAAGAGATATACTAAACTTACATTTACCAAGAAAAAATAAACATAAAACTCAAAATAGCATTTTATACCAATGCATAAAACTGTACAATAAATTACCAAAAGAGATTAAAGAAATTGCCAAAATACACTTATTTAAAAAAGCAGCTAAGAAGTACCTGTTATGCAATACATTTTATACATTGAAGGATTACTTAGCTAAAACAGAGTAGGGATTTGATAAAAATGTTATACAAATAAATAGGCCTAGTAATGATAATGATTACAAAAAAATATCCAACATTCCACATGACACCTTCACTTTATGTTTTTTTCCCTTCTTTTTTCCTTTCTAGAAATACTTACCCCCAAGCTATGCATAGCACAATACTAACATCTCTTCCTCTTTCTGAGCTCAACATCTCACTCATTTTGAAGGGATGCTGACTCAGTTTTTCAGGATAGCAAATGGGAAGTTGCGGTACAGAAAATGGCCCAGAGATCACCAGTGTGTGTGTGTGTGTGTGTGTGTGTGTGTGTGTGTAGTGTTATGAAACAATGTGTGTATAGCGTGTGCAGTGACTGATAGTGAGATATGAGTTAACAATGTGGCATTACATCATTTAATAAGTTATTTGTAAAAAAAGTATTGTAAACCAGGAGTAAATCTAATGATTGTCTCTAACTAGAAGTCTGCAAATATTTGTGTATACGAATTAGCTTATTTAAATTGATCTCAATTCTTAAATACTTTGACATGTATTATATCCTTGTAAAAAGAGATCTACGGAAGAATAACGCGGTAACTTCCAAGAATGATTGCCTATCGAAGTTGGAGGGCTCCAAACGATACATATCGAGCGTGCGATAGTAAATCGATAACAGAAGTCTCGTGGCGCGCGATACGAGTATATTTCAAGTTGTCACTACAGCAACGACAAAAGAAAAGCGTTAGAGAAGCACTTCTAAATTCGAAGGAGATGACTTACCTTAGTCGTCGTCGGTGTTATCGTCTTGTGACAGTCCGCTTGATGTGTAAGCTACAGGGGCAATTGTTTTTTTTTTTTTCCCGTACCCAGAGTAAACTCTGCCAGTATCGCGCAGGAATATCGGCAGTGTGTCGCATGCGTCGACTTTCCCCTGCAAACGCAAGTTGTGAAAGTATAGGTACTGGAACAAGTACAGTTCGTCCTGGGCGCCCTTCTCTTTTTATGGTAGACTTGACAGACTTTCACAGCCGTTCTATATTCTGAGTGTGGACACTGGCGTTATCTGAAGAAACGAACTCCACAGAGTGGTTAACGAATTTGTTGTCGAACCCTTCAGCTCTGAGAGTTCAGTATGACTAAAACCCGTCTGTGATGACTTTTGTTCCAGGCAGTATGAATGTTATATGAGACACACTAAAGCCACCTTGTCTCGGGACAATACCCTCACAACGAAACACTTGCGGGATTCCCTTTCTATCCCACCGAAAACCTAAATATGATCTACTTCGTCCTCTTTGATTCTTTCGTCTAGCAATATGAGATTCGTCTACTTCTACTGGTTTATTCGGTCCACCAATTGGCACACTGTTATTTGTCACTATCACGTAGCACACTTATTGGCAAAACTCGAAGTAGTCACACACTGTATTTGCCCATAACTCAGTTTCTGCTGCTGTGGCTTGCAACGTGTAATCTCGAATCCAGCACGACACAAGAATTACGCTCGTCTGAATCGATAATTTGGAGGACTGGAACCACGTGTTTCCCCTGATGCTGCTTTGCTTTTCACAAAGTCGGCAATGAAATTGCAACGGCATTTCAGTGTCCACACTCCTCTTACGAAGTTTCACAGACTTCGCGGCACCACAGTCAACACAGTCCCTCTTTTCCTCGTCCGGCAGAAGTCCATATTTCCGGCAAAAAGTCAAACATTTTTCTATGCTGGATAGGCATGGAATTAGAGTTTTCCATGTGAGGCATTCCGCAGAAGAATCGTGAGAAGCAACAGACATTACACTCGCTATCAAGAGAAACCGAGTCGATTTCCCAATTGGAATCACAAACAATTACGGCGGGAATGTATTGTACACGAACTGAAGAAACAACGCAAAACTGAAAAAAATGGCGATCACAAATAATTGATCATAACGCGCGCCACGAGACTTCCATAATCGATTTACTATCGCACGTTCGATACGTATCGTTTGGAGCCCACCAACGTCGATAGGCAATCATTCTTGGAAATTACCAATAAAGCCATTACTACTACTACTACTACTACTACTACTATTACTACTACAAAATGTATCCGTTACTCCGCTGAGAATGAGATGCTTTAAAGACTGCGAAATCTACATATTCAGTACGAAACGTGCGTGGAAGAAGACTGGCGAGAAACGAAACCTTTGAGGCAGAAACGAAACGATACTTCGAGTCTTCTGGAATGTTCACTACTCAGTAACGAATACATACGATATGTATGATGGCAGTGCTGTTGGCATATTTAGAGCGCAAGGCTGCTGTCGATACTGCCTGGAAGACATTATTGCTTATAAGTGCGGCGTCACAGCGTTGCCATAGAAATGTAAACAAAATCGCGTTACGTGATTGGGCGAGTTAGGTGCTCGAAACTGACGCGCGAAACCCGTCCGAAGTTCTATCGTCGTATGGAGGAACACAGCAGAGCAAGGCGTGCAGTGGAGACATCTTTGTAGCTCATATTGTCACGACTCTCCTGCTACGGCAGTGGCGCTTCAAGTGGAGGTAAGCTACCCTTTTCAATAAAATATCGGGCGAGTGAGAATGGGACCGATTATACTGATTTGTGACATAGTTTTTATGAAAGGGACCGTACGTATTGATTAAAATAGCAGAAATAACTAAATGATAACTCAGTACAGCATATTACAGAATAATGTATTTTCGATTATCTTGTAACCAGGTAGTCTACGGACATTTAGCGAAGAATTTAGTTTTCTTTTATGAACAGAAAGTGGCTAATAAGCTACAGAATACATGACGCCGTATATCTACACAAAAACGTAATGTCTTGTTCGCTTTACTTCCAGCCAAACAGATTTTATGAAAGGGACCGTACGTATTGATTAAAATAGCAGAAATAACTAAATGATAACTCAGTACAGCATATTACAGAATAATGTATTTTCGATTATCTTGTAACCAGGTAGTCTACGGACATTTAGCGAAGAATTTAGTTTTCTTTTATGAACAGAAAGTGGCTAATAAGCTACAGAATACATGACGCCGTATATCTACACAAAAACGTAATGTCTTGTTCGCTTTACTTCCAGCCAAACAGATAATTGTGGAACGTAGAAAAAGTGTATGAAATGCAGTACCTACATTATTTAACACACCAAATAAGCCACGTCAATTTCAGCTGAAGAGAAAACCACATAGAGATGATGATAAAATGTCAAAGGCAATAAAACTGTTTCCCCATCACAGAAGAAACTAATTCCACATTTATTACCACATGTGCGCCACGAACGGCAGAATCTTCAATGCAGTCGTCTTTTGAATAGAATGTAATAACATTTACAAAAATATTCATGTTGTGGATAGAGGAGGTGAAGTGTAAGAATGTGCATCATTAGGCTCTGTCCAAAACTGTTACGTGTCGAGGAAAGTGCCTATCATAATACGAACAGATAGCTGCAGAAATATATGCTTCTCATGTGTGAAATACTGTGTTTATATTCTCATAGTTTACTACCGTTCGGGACGCAAAAGTACGCTGCCCGGTCTCATTAATGTGATCATTCTAAACAACCAACTTTTTCAACGGGGGCCTCTCGAGGCGAGCAGGAAGAGTAAGGTTCTGGAATGTACCGATGGAGAGATGGAGCGATGCCGGTTCCATTGCCGGAGTGAGCTGCGCTAGGTTTCTCGGCTGAGCATCCATGGCGCAAACAGCCCGGTCGAAGTGGTCCCCCAGATTCTCGACTGGGTTTCAGTCTGGAGAGTTCGGTGGCCGTGGGTGTACGGTAAATTCATCCTGGTGCTCTTCGAACGACGCACGCGTACTGTGAGCTGTGTGACATGCCACATTGTCCTGCTGGCAGATGCCATCGTGCTGAGGAAAAACAAACTTCATTTACTAGTGGTCATGGTCCCCAAGGATAGACGTATACTTGTGTTAATCCATTGTACCTTCCAGAACAAAATAGATCACTTAGGGAAGGCCACGAAAAGATTCCCCAGATCATAACGCTTCCTCCTCCGACCTGGACCCTTACGACTATTTTTGCAGGACTTTTTCCATTTGTCCGATGGAACATAGAACATGAGTCATCTGAAAAGGCCATCTATCGCCACTCGCTACTCAGTGCCCGGCGAAGGTTCGTGTTCTCCCTCGGGCATGGGTGTGTGTGTGTTTGTCCTTAGGATAATTTAGGTTAAGTACTGTGTAAGCTTAGGGACTGGCGACCTTAGCAGTTAAGTCCCATAAGATTTCACACACATTTGAACAGTTTTTGCTACTCAGTGGACGTCCAGTTGCGGTAGTGGCGAGCAAATCTAGCCTTCGTTGCCGATGATCAGCAGTCAGCATGGGTGCACGAACCAGGCGTCTGTTGTCGATGCCCACACGAAGCAACGTTCGCTGAAAGGCCGTTCAGAATACACTACTGGTAGTCTCTTGATTCACTGGGCGGTCAGTTACTCAACAGTTGCAAGTCTGTTCGCCGTACACAGCTCCACAGACGTCGTTCACCCCTTTGATCTACGACCCGCGGTCCGCCAGAGTTACCTGAGCTCCGGTTTTGGGCAGCGCCATTTTGCCATGCGCGGTATACTTTAACCACGGCGAAATGCGAACCTTTCACAAAAGTGAACACACATTAACCTGGATGGACAGTGTATCATAAAAATTTCGTGATTTAAGAAGAAAAATAATTAAGAAAAAACAATAACCTTGGGTCTGGCTTGCTCTGCACTTATGGCGCCAGTCTCTCCAACTGTCAGACGATAAAAACTTTCGCACCAGTCCGCCTCGGTAGCTGCGGTGTCAGCGCGGCAGGCTGTTATCTGAAGGGGCTTGGGTTCTATTCGCAACCGGGTCGGAGATTTTCTCCACAAGGGGACTGCGTGCTATGTCGTCCTCATCTGCATACCATCATAATTGACACGAAAATCACGTCCATGACGTCGCATGAGAAGTATAAGCAATTAACTCCGTACCAGGATACAGCGTGGCCTTAAGGAATATTCTGAATTGTCGAAGCATACTGTCGTATCTTCCGCTGTTGAGATGATTGTACGGGCACATCCCCATAGCCAATTTAAAAAATTTCACAACAATGAATGCCTCGAATATGTGTGTTGGTCTGTGATAGAGGTTTTATGAGACTGGAAGGTGAGAGAGAGGTACCGGCATAACTGAGAGTGTGAGGGCGAGTCGTAAGTCGTGTATCTGCCACACACTTTTAATCTGCCAAGAATATGAAGTTTCACAAGACGCTACACTCCTTTGTAGAGTGATAGGGTCATACTGGACACCTTACCTACACTAATGGCCATTAAAATTGCTACACCAAGAAGATGATGTGCTACAGACGCGAAATTTAACCGGCAGGAAGAAGATGCTGTGATATGCAAATGATTAGCTTTTCAGAGCATTCACACAAGGTTGGCGCTGGTGGCGACACCTACAACGTGCTGACATGGGGAACGTTTCCAACCGATTTCTCATACACAACAGCAGTTGACCGGCGTTGCCTGGTAAAACGTTATTGTGATGCCTCGTGTAAGGAGGAGAAATGCGAACCATCACGTTTCCGACTTTGGTAAAGATCGGATTGTAGCCCATCGCGATTGCGGTTTATGGTATCGCGACATTGCTGCTCGCGTTGGTCGAGATCCAATGACTGTTAGCAGAATATGGAATCGCTGGGTTCAGGAGGGTAATACGGAACGCCGTGCTGGATCCCAACGGCCTCGTATCACTAGCAGGCGAGATGACAGGCATCTTATCCGCATGGCTGTAACGGATCGTGCAGCCACGTCTCGATCTCTGGGTCAACACATGGTGTCGTTTGCGAGACAACAACCATCTGCAAGAACAGTTCGACGACGTTTGCAACAGCATGGACTGTCAGCTCGGAGACCATGGCTGCGGTTACCCTTGACGCTGCATGACAGACAAGAGCGCCTGCCATGGTGTACTCAACGACGAACCTGGGTACACGAATGGCAAAACGTCAGTTTTTCGGATGAATCCAGGTCTGTTTACAGCATCATGTTGGTCGCATCCGTGTTTGGCGACATCGCGGAGAACGCACATTGGAAGCGTGTATTTGTCACAGCCATACTGGCGTATCACCCGGCGTGATAGTATGGGGTACCATTGGTTACAAGTCTCGGTCACCTCTTGTTCGCATTGACGGCACTCTGAACAGCCTTTCTGGATGCAGAAAATGTTCGACTGCTGCCCTGACTAGCACATTCTCCAGACCTCTCATCAGCTGAAAACGCCTGGTCAATGGTGGCCGAGCAACTGGCTCGTCTCAATACGCCAGTCACTACTCTTGATGAACTGTGGTATCGTGTTGAAGCTGCATGGGCAGCTGTACCTGTAAACGCCATACAAGCTCTGTTTGACTCAATGCCCAGGCGTACAAGGCCGTTTTTACGGTCAGAGGTGGTTGTTCTGGGTACTGATTTCTCAGGATCTATGCAACCAAATTGCGTTAAAATGTAATCACATGTCAGTCCTAGTATAATATATTTGTGCAATGAATACCCGTTTATCATCTGCATTTCTTCTTGGTGTAGCAATTTTAATGGCCAGTAGTGTATATTCAGCGGACTGATCTTGCGCTTGCGATTTATAGCTGTAGAATACGTTCAGCCTTGTATGGGCGCAGAAAGCGGGGGCAGCAGAGGTACTCACTGGATGTGAAGAAGTTGCACTCGGCGGAGAGGACGCCGGTGAGGTAGGGCAGGCTGTGGGAGAGGCCCTGCGCCATCAGCGCCGCCGGCTCCTGCGTGAGGAAGGCGCCGGCCACGGCCGGTTCCACGCTCGGCACGAACACGAAGTTGAACAGCCGCCTCCTGTCCTGCGGAGTCACACGTCTCATGTGGTTTTCCACTCTTCATTCTAACAACATGCACTTGATTCTGACATCTTCACTCAGAGATGGACACTGATGTTGGTGGTAAAATGAGAGAGTTGAAATGCAACGAGTGACACGACATGGTTTGATAAGTCTGGTGAAAAAGCAAGAAAAAATGTTTGCTTCGAAAACAACTCACCTTGCTTCTCGACATAATCTCCTTTGAGAAATATACACTTGCTCCAGTGGTCCTCCAGCTTTTTCATTCCACCAGAAAAATACCTTCTGTCAAACTATGCAAAATACTCGTTGACTACAACCATAACTTCCTCATTTGATGAAAATTTCTTCCCAGCAAGCCAAAGTTTCAAGTTAGGGAACAGGAAGAAGTCACTTTGGGGTACGTATGATGAATAGGGTGGATGAGGAACGAATTCAGAGCCCAATTTATGCACTTTCACCATTGTCTTCGCTGATGTTTGGGAAGATGCATTATCCTAGTGAAAGAGCATCTTTTTTTTTTCATGCCACCCTTGGTCTTTTTTCAGCTAACTCAAGTTTCAAACGATCCAGCAATGAAGAATAATAGCGTTCAGTTGTGGTTCAACCTTTTCCAAGTAATCTATGAGAATCCCAAAAAACAGTGGCTATCACCTTACCAGGTGACAAATGATCTTTGCCTTATTCGGTGCACTTTCAGCAGCCTTTCTCAACTGTTTTGACTGCAGTTTTGATTGTGATGTATAATTATGGATCCATTTTTCATCATCAGTCACAAATCGGCGCAAAAAGTCATGCGGATTGCGATTAAACGTCGCTAGACGTTGTAGTGCTTTTAGCAGACTGTGAGCAATCGCGGCACCCATCTCGCACACAACTTCTTCATAGCCAATTATCTGTGCAGGATATTACGCACTTGCTGAGTTGAGATGCCTACAGCCTCAGAAATTTCGTGAATTTTTATTCGGCCAGCAAGGCTATAATTACCATATCATAGATTTTGTCGATTTTTCTTTTGTGGTGACCTCAACTGGACGGCCAGAGCGCCCTTCGGCTTCGATACTTGTCCGACTGAGTTTAGTTCCATTTATCCAACAGTAAATGGTCTGCAACGGTGGTACAGAGTCCGCGTGAACTAGATTTGTGCGGCAGTCCAACCCTTCAAATGAAAATGTGCAATAACAGCACTAAATTCCATTTTCAATTGCAGTCATCATACTAACAAATTCAGACGGCGGTCAACAATGAACAGTACGTTGTGCATTATTGAAATTCTTTATACAATCTTTGGAATAATCAAGCTTACCAATCACAATGGCACAAAAGAACTGTTCCATTATTTCATGGAAATTTGTCAAACTTATCAACACCAAGGTTTAAAATTCTAGGACAGACACAAATCTGGCGTTTACACAAATAGGTTTTTATGTTGTTGCGTGTTGGTCAAAAACATGTGAGAAGTGACATCATCAGCGGCAGAATAGTTTCAGCTATACTTTTTAACAATGTCATACTGTGCGTGTGTTTTATTCAAATGGACAACGTAGAATACTAATCTGTTACAAAATTCTTTGTTGTGCGCCGTTTATAGGCAACATATATTAATAAAAAGTTAATGTTTATGAGAAGTCTGTGTATTTTCTACATCTACGAAATAGGTGGCTAAATTCTAACATAGCTCTACTTCTGCTTGGAATCATCCATGTGAAGGACGTCCAAAACAGGCTGCCAATGGCGAAAACATTGAGAAAGGCGCGGTGCAATATCGTACGGTTCGTCATTAAAGGTATATAATGTATAGGTAACCGTGTTAAAGTTAATTTATTTATTACATCATGATCCGTTATCTTTAGCACATCCACAGTCTGTAGTCGTTTCTCACATATATTACTCCAGTATACATTTAATATCTAGACATATGGAACTACTGAAACTGCAAACACTACTACAGTTAATATAATAGTGCCCATTAGAATGACTAGTTTCTTCTGCTAATTACCACTACTTCTACTAATACAATGAACTGCAATGCCTGAAAAAATATTGAAGCATCCAGTATGGGACGAGGAAACAAAATGAAAGTTCGTGGGTCAATTTTACAAAGAGCTTGGCAGTAGGAGTCCCCTTATCATAGGTAATCTGGTTCATAACTGTTGTAACTGGTCCTTGATATCCAGGATATTGGCACTGAGACTCATTTGATGTCTGAGCTGGTCCCACCCATGTTCTACCGGAGAGAGATCAGAGGACCTTGCTGGCCATGGGAGGGATCTTACCAACGTCCTACAAGGTTTTGCCACATCAGACCCGCGAGTGTTTTCGACCATCTTCCCATCGTTTTCACGAGCTCCAAACCGTTGCATGAAAACTGTTTCAACGTTCAGGCCTTTCGACCAATCAGAACCAGTATCATTAACATTGTCATGAATAAAGAAATTCAAAAAATCAGAACCAATAACTGCCTGCAGGTAATTTGATTGGAGAATTCGCGATCGCGCTGATAACACTCCACCGTAAAACGCCCCTTCTTGCCAGGTCTTTTCATAACTTTACCTCCAACAGGTGCTGGGAGACACCTGCGATCCAGGTGTCTCCCTCTCCCTTGAGCCGACAGCATAGGCCTCCTTCCCAAACCGTTCTGGAGGATTATCTCTCGGCTGGAGGAAGCCTCGTTGTTTTCCTGACCACCGAAAAGCAACTCTGGCTTACACAGTACCCACAGTTCGAGCACACAGACGCGGACAGGAAATGATATTTCACTATGTGTTTATCTGTGTGCCAAAGGTTGGCACCATCGTGCAGTAGTATAGGTGAAGCAGAGGCGTGTAATGGGTCATGTGGCTAGAGCGGGTAGGTGCGTGGAGTGAAGAGAAAGTTAGCTGATTCTGCGCTGTCGCATGGTACGCTCTACCGCGCCTGATGAGTAGTGGTGTATGTGTCGCTTGCTTCGGAAGTGTCTGGATGAGGCAGAGTGATAATTCTTCGTGATGAAAGGAGATACCGCTGGCCAATTTGGCGGTCAGAGGATGCACTCAACTCCAGTGGTTGGGCAGTTGATTACATGAATATCCTACATTTCAGAAGTGACTATGGCTACGGAGTGCAAGTTCTTCTGGGTGGAAGCACGCGTAATGGCTTGAGTACTAAGCATGTTTGCCAGTGAGCGGAGCCTTGGCAGCCTCCGTCGAGCATGATGAGTTCCTTTAGCGTCGTGGAACGGGTGTGGCTCGCTCCAGACAGACTCTGTTATAGGTGAACTCAACGAGACTCCGTATTTTCATGGTACGTTCCATATGTTAAGCACGCTTGGCATTTAATGGATGTATGAAGGGCAGATAGAACTGTGGTGGATGCTGTCTTGTTAGACCAGAATTATCAATTAAAAAAAAAAGATGTCATGAGCTTTTTGGCTCTGTCCTCGCTATGGCGAGCAGTTAGTCGGCATTTATTATGAAAGCTCTGTTGTGCTTGTGTGTAAGCCAATCATTTGAATTGTTCCTGAAGTACTCGTCTATCACGGAACATTCTGCACTTAAGTAACAGAATGATCTGCCCACCTGGCTACCCACACGATCTAACGCGCTGCTTCCCGAGCGGGAAGGCGTGGACTTCTGTGTCCTGTTGTGGAGTTTTGAGCCACTGAGGCCCAGGGAGAGACGAAGCCTCTCCGTCGTTTCTAGGTCCGTGGTTTAATATGCAATACACACAAGAGAATGATATTGTTGTCTGTGTAAGGGGCATGTCCATGGACCCGATTCCTTGTTCAAAATGGTTCAAATGACTCGAACTACTATGGGACTCAACATCTGCGGTCATCAGTCCCCTAGACTTCGAACTACTTAAACCTAACTAACCTAAGGATATCACACACATCCATGCCCGAGGCAGGATTCGAACCTGCGACCGTAGCAGCAGCGCGGTTCCAGACTGAAGCGCCTAGAACCGCTTGGCCACAACGGCCGGCGATTCCTTGTTGTTGTGGATAACTGAAAGTAGTACATTTCGATCAGTTCAGCTCCCAAATAAAAATTCAGGTAATTTCAGTGAGAGGCAGCTACTACGGTTGGATACTATTTGGTTTAATTTTTTTATCTATTGTGTTTTAAATATTGTGATCCTAAATTTCTTTTGAAGGTTCTGAAAGGTTGATTTTAATCAAAAGATTTCAATTAAAGTCGTTGGTCAGCATGAAAATCGTAAATTTAAATCATATATGCGTGACTTACCTAATTTTTTTAAAAAAAGGAAATTTCATTTGTAGATTTTAAAAGTACCCTTGTTTAACGTATCAGGTCGGATTTCAGCAGAGTTTCTTGTACGGTACTTTTAAAACTTAATCTAGTGAATTTGTGATACTAAAATGTACTGCAAATGGAAAATGGTAAATTCTGTAACTGTTACTGTATTCCAAGGAAAGCGCAAACATTTAATAGCTTTCCATTTTTATTTTTTCACTGCTGGAACCTTGGTTGTATGTGTTTCCCTTTCCCTAATCAGCTGCTGACAACAGAGTTTGTCCCACTATCGCCACATTTGAAACACTGCATCTCAAACTCACATACTACAGCTATTTCTTCAAACAAAACAGATTATGTATTAGGCTGGACAGTTCTATAAAAGGCTGCGAAGATAGTTAACAAAACAAATGAGAGTACTATCACTGTGGAGAAAATACATGAGTAAATACATGAACTCACTCGGTCGGAAAGAGCGGCCTTGGTGTCGCTGAGGAGTCGCTCGGCCGGCAGCTGTGAGAGGAACTCTAGCAGCTGACGGTCGCTGGAGCCGCCGGGCAGCCCCAGAGACGCTGCAAGGGACAGCGCCCTCTGGCGGGGCGAGGCGCAGAAGGCCCAGGGGCTGAGCGCCGAGCCGCTCTGGGCGATGGCGCGCGAGAACAGCCCTGGCGAAGGAAGGCGGACGGTCAGTGCCGCCGTGCTGGCCAGGCTAGGGCCGACGGCTCTCAAGACACAGAGTTTACAAGGAATGGCAGGAACACAGCAGTCAGTAGCAATCCCACTCTTTTTTATTATTCTTGCATATCCGGATTTCAGGTGCAAATAGCCATTTTTAGTCCTAAAATGCAGGGACATTACAGAATCAGAATTGATCTACATAAAACGATAAGTAAACAATAGAAATGATCCATTTTAGCCATCATATCATTTGAGTGAGTTCTACTCGAACAAACTCCCTTCAGTACATGTCACCATAGGAGCTTGTTACTGTACAGGTAGAAGGAAACTGAGGTTGTTGTTTATAACAAGTAAAGCAGCTTTCCGACGTAGCAGTTTTGAACTTATTTTTTATGAAGTAAAATCAGCAAATACCATCTTTAATATACATCAAGAAACGTCCATTTACAATGTGTTTCTTCATATGTCAGTGGTGAAGCGATCCGACAAATCTTATGTAAAAGATCACTAATTGATTTTTGTGCAACCCAAAAGAGAAAAACAAACCTGAGAAGGGCAGATTCATGGATCTCCTGGAAGAGATGGAGGTTTACTGTCACCTGAGGTGGCCTCGGATTCACCCACTCAGTGAGCACATCCTGGTGAAGGGCAGCCAATTTTGGGAGCTCATCGACGGTCTCCAGCTTCAGGGCAGGAGAAGTCACGACCCAGCAGCGAACTAATATTGAATTTCCTTTATTGAGATTCGATTCCTCCCGAAGGGGACAGGTTGGCAGCAGCTTAGTACGCCGCTCTTCAGCCTACAGATTTTTTTTTTAATGAAGATAATAAATAATAAAAGCAGGAGATAAAATCGGTGACTTAAATGGTAAAATGGCGGAAAATTGTGGAACTTAAAACATAAAACAAAGCTTTGGCGATGCTAATAAAGTACACAGGAAGCAGACAGGTAAAATGATAGACAGACAATTAAAAAACACGGCGACAGTCTGGTTTCTGTTCGCAACACTTTGGAAAAGACGCACAACACTGAAGACTCACTTAAAACACTGCACTACAAAGTTGGCACAAGTATGACACACCACAGCCGAGAACGGATGGTGGGAACCTGGACAGATGATGGGTAAGAAAAGGGGAAAGGAGAGGAAAAGCGTAGTGGGGGGAAGGGGGGGGGGGAAGGAGAGGAAAAACTAAGTGGGGGGGGGAGGGGGGAAGGAGCCGGCGGAGGACGAGGACTAATAATGAAATGTTGGCCTTACTTAAATATAACACTACGCATGGTTGTGTGTGAGGACATAACTTATTACTGTTAGTGGACCTGTTTCTCTTCCATTTTGCTGGTAGTATTCATTGCTGTATCTGTTTTACCATCAAACAAGTGAAACATCGTTGAACTATTATTGTTAGTGACTAAGTATAAGGCAATGCGTTATATCGTTCTTTGCAAGCAGCACACCACAATTGGAGCTACAACATAAGTAAGCACCTTGTATTTACGTCAATAGAGGGGTTAGTATATTTTTATTAATTCTGCCTGATTAAAGTAGACTAAGTCATACTGATTTTCAGTATCTTACTATGACGTTAACGGTACTTAAAAACACGCTTTGTATGAAGTTTTATATTTCGTTTATATTAATTATTTAGTGGCTCACTTAAGCCACTATGATATAGCGACTACACTACACTTTAGCTTTTTTACGAACTCCATTTGGTATGTAACTACAGTTTATCAAGACAATCTTAAAGGAAAATAATTTTTATTCGAATGTGATGTAAAAGTTCTGTGTATCGCTTCAACACTAACGTATGAATAAACACGTCGTCGATCGAAGTTTCTTGATGTATTTTAAATGTGATATGCAACTACACTTGCTGATTTTACTTAATAAAAAATGGGTTTTAAATTACTATATCCGAAAGGAACTGGGTTAGCTAGTTTTTTGGAATACAGAAGGCGTTATTTACATTACAGGAAGCAAACTGAGGCTGCTGCACATGTTGCAAACAACAAGCTCAGTTTCCCTCTTCCAGTACACCAATAAAATCGTATGGTAACATGTACTGCTGGAAGTTTGGTGCATTATAAGTCACTGAGATGGTATGTTAACTAAAGTGGATCATTTCTATTAGATAACGTGGTATATTATTTATTGTTTTATACAAATCAATTCTGTTTCTATAATTTCCTTGTATTTTTTAAGCTTTGAAGATGGCTATTTAAAGCTGAAATTTGGACATACAAGAATGATAAAAAAATAATGGGTTTGTGACTGATTTCTGTGTTCCCGTCCTTCCTCATAATAATATATAGTCACTGTGCACAATGGTTCCGTATGTAATCAAAGTTAGCGAAGAAATAGGGCTGCGCAAAGGGCAGTTATGAAGTTTTACAATGAGAACTTTAATTGTCTTTCTAACTTTCCCAACGAAACTGGTAAGCTCCATATTTTCAAGTTTGTATTCAAGTTAATGTTGTCATTCTTCACAATGTTTGTTCTGGTTTTCTAGCACTTTCTGCCAGTGCAGCGGTCGCAGAGTTGTGTTGCTCGCTGTCTGTGTAGTAACCAATGTACCACGGTTGAGTTATAAAGCCACAAAGTATTTCAAGGTTAGGTAGAAGGTACTATCCGCAATCCAATACGCCCTATGTGGGTAGAGAGTGGTTGGTTATGTTGTCTTGAGGAACTATGGGAGGGTTAAATCAGAAATTAAATATCCTGAAAGTGTCGAGTTTGGGGCGTTTGTTTTCAAAGTTAGTTATGTTTCTATCTTACGATGACATGATTTTAGGGAGCAGAGTCTTATTTGTTTTATAACTTTCGTGCACGTTCTTTGTTGATTCCCAAATTATATGGGATCCACGTCCCTGTGAATATTTCGGCACGGATCAAGGTGTTCTAGAAACTGTATGAAGTCCTCTGCCTTACCGGCTTTGAATCTTCCTCGTAAGGGTATTAGCATCCTTCTGTAGTTGTTTAGTACCTCTAAAAGTGTGTGACAAGGACCCGAATTGTCAGTACCATAGAGTTAGATATGCAGACTTAACCCTTAGAAATGGAGAGGGTGTTTTAGCTATTTCAACTTGACAAAATGTTTGTACATGCCTGAGGAACACACACTTTCCAACCAGGTTTTTTTTTTTTTAATTTTGAAGCCCAAACTAAGTCTGTCAGGAGGAGGACTGTTTCTTGGTGGCGTTCAGTTGGGAGTCTGTCTCCAAGACGTAATTTGTGTACGATATGAGTCCCCATGGGAACTAATCAATTTGAGCGACAGATCCCATACTTTACTTCAATTTAAGTCTCTGCTCGTTAAATCACTAAATATTCCACTTGGATCGGTTTTTTTTATTACAGTGTATTGTACAGTATTAGTTTTTTTTATTACAGTGTTATAGAAACTCGACGCTGCAAAGCAATGTTGGTATTTTTGTACTTAATTTCGTGCTCACAAGTGAGGCATAGTCGGCATAGCTCAGTTGTCTGGTGCGACGTTATCATGTAATATTTGCATATAGAAACCAAAGCTTAATATTGTTTTCGCTAAAGATGTTTCCTACACTAAGAAGTATAACAGCTATACTCTGTTACGATTTGTAACAAAAATTCATTATGCCTATTTGTTTATGTTGTCCTGTGCGAATGGACTGAATCGAAACTGTGCCAGTAATAGTGGCAAGACAGAGGTTTCCACGTAACATGTCACTCAACATTTTACTATTACAATTTACTTTATTACATTCTAGTATCTATTGGTTGAAAAACACTACACACACACACACACTTGTTTATACCTTTTCAGTCAGCTGTATTGTGTGTGTTCATCTCAAATAACAGGCTCCCATAATTCTTTGTGGACAGTTTATCACCAAGGGAACTTTTTGAACTGTACGTAATAGTTTTGGAGAAGTGCATTCTTTCATTTTTGAACATTAAAGAAATTGATACTTCAATGTGAACGTGACCGTACTTCTACGAGGTGCATTCAAGTTCTAAGGCCTCTGATTTTTTTCTCCGGACTGGAAAGAGATAGAAACATGCGCATTGTTTTAAAATGAGGCCGCGTCCATTGTCAATACGTCCCAGAGATGGCAGCACCGTACGGCAGATGGAATTTTACCGCCAGCGGCGAGAATGAGAACTGTTTTAAATACTTAAAATGGCGACGTTTTCCTTACTTGAACAGCGTGCAATCATTCGTTTTCTGAATTTGCGTGGTGTGAAACCAATTGAAATTCATCGACAGTTGAAGGAGACATGTGGTGATGGAGTTATGGATGTGTCGAAAGTGCGTTCGTGGGTGCGACAGTTTAATGAAGGCAGAACATCGTGTGACAACAAACCGAAACAACCTCGGGCTCGCACAAGCCGGTCTGACGACATGATCGGGAAAGTGGAGAGAATTGCTTTGGGGGATCGCCGAATGACTGTTGAACAGATCGCCTCCAGAGTTGGCATTTCTGTGGGTTCTGTGCACACAATCCTGCATGACGACCTGAAAATGCGAAAAGTGTCATCCAGGTGGGTGCCACGAATGCTGACGCACGACAACATGGCTGCCCGTGTGGCATGTTGCCAAGCAATGTTGACGCGCAACGACAGCATAATGGGACTTTCTTTTCGTCGGTTGAGACAATGGGTGAGACGTGGATGCCATTTTTCAATCCAGAAACAAAGCGCCAGTCAGCCCAATGGAAGCACACAGATTCACCGCCACCAAAAAAATTTTGGGTAACCGCCAGTGCTGAAAAATGATGGTGTCCATGTTCTGGGACAGCGAGGGCGTAATCCTTACCCATTGCGTTCCAAAGGGCACTACGGTAACAGGTGCATCCTACGAAAATGTTTTGAAGAACAAATTCCTTCCTGCACTGCAACAAAAACGTCCGGGAAGGGCTGCGCGTGTGCTGTTTCACCGAGACAACGCACCCACACATCGAGCTAACGTTACGCAACAGTTTCTTCGTGATAACAACTTTGAAGTGATTCCTCATGCTCCCTACTCACCTGACCTGGCTCCTAGTGACTTTTGGCTTTTTCCAACAATGAAAGACACTCTCCGTGGCCGCACATTCACCAGCCGTGCTGCTATTGCCTCAGCGATTTTCCAGTGGTCAAAACAGACTCCTAAAGATGCCTTCGCCGCTGCCATGGAATCATGGCGTCAGCGTTGTGAAAAATGTGTACGTCTGCAGGGCGATTACGTCGAGAAGTAACGCCAGTTTCATCGATTTCGGGTGAGTAGTTAATTAGAAAAAAAATCGGAGGCCTTAAACTTGAATGCACCTCGTATAGAGGAAGAGCCAAGTGAAGGACATCCTAAACAACAGCCTCGATTAAAAACATTCAGAAAGTGAGCAATGTACTATTGTTCGATCGCCGATTAATGTTGTACAATAAAAATGACTTCATAGGCAAATCTGTAGAAATTTCACGACACATTTTATATGAAGCTCTAACTTTCTGAAAATTTTGTGTAAGATGGCTGCCGAATTGGTTGTAAGCCGACCAAAAGCAAATGCCTAAACAGTGATTTCTATTTCGTCTAGATGGAAAGATAATAACCTTTTTATGGAATGCAAAAGGGTTACCTCACAAGTACCTTTCAGAGAGTGAAAAAGTAACTGGTGAATAGTAAGCAAATCTTTTTGGTCAACTGGATGAAAATTGGTCGAGAAGTGGCACGGATATAAAAGCAAAGAAGAAAAGTCTTCTCCCATTGAAAGATAAAATACGTTTGTCCACAAAAGTATATGGGTATTGAGAAACCAGGGATCTAATGCATGGATTGTTGAAACATCTTCCGAGTTTACCAGATTTGACACCGTTTAACTCGATTTTCCTTCATCCGAAGAAATACATACCTGGGGAAAAGTTTGCGATTAAAAGAAGCAGCAGTAGTTTGATATTTTTCAGACCTTACACTGTCGCACTTCATGGACGTGATCTGCTCACTAAGAATTGACCCAGAAGCGAACTATGTCAAAATGTGAGGGTTTCCACGGCTGTCACCTGACCTAGTCCCCTCGGACTTCCACTTGTTTGGGCCATTAAAGGATGCCATTCGCGGAAGACATTTTGAGGACGATTTGGAGGTGACTCACACAGAGAAGCACAGGCTCCGCCACCAGGACAAGGATTGGAGCCGACAGGACATACACGCTCTTGTTTCGCGGTGGAGGATGGCCATAGAACGGGATGGAGATTACGTGGAAAAATAGGGTGCGTCCGTAAAACACAATTCTTTCGTGTGTGTAATTCTCATCATTCTTAATAAGGAAATGTTGAAGAAAAAAATGCAGTACTTTATGGGCAACCTTAGCACAAGTGAATTTTGTGTGACCAGACCATTGTTGTACACTGTCAATCCGAGCACATGCCACGTTGTACGCTGCACCTTTTGAAATCACTTAGGCCTTTCATCTCCCTTTGCATTTCATCTACCCTCATCCATTTACTCCCTGGACACGCAGTTTTTAGATCCGTCTGCGAGAAAGGAGTGGAATTGTACTCACCTTTTGACATTCCTGACAGTAGGTGGTAATGCACGGAAGCAGCTCCAGCACTCTCTCCAAAGAGCGTGACGTCATCTGGATCTCCTCCGAAGGCACGGATGTTGCGACGCACCCAGCGCAGGGCTAGGTGCTGGTCTTTCAGTCCGAGATTGCCCGGCGCTAGCTCGTTCTCGAGGCTCAGGAAACCTGTAGCACCGCCAGTACAACCGATTCAGAAACGAACAGGATACTGATATAGCGTTCTACGATATATACGTTATGAAGAATGTAAAATAATTTTTGGTCAGGTGAGGATAGATGACAGCTGATTGATTATAAGGGATGACAGGACAGTATAGAAAAGATTTATGGGAGAGTGAAGAACGAATGCGTAGTTTCCACGCTAGGAGCAATTTTATTGATATTGTGCAGCATCTTATAGAACACATTCAGTGGATCACACGCTGAATCGCTGGTTAGGAAAGTGTGTGGGTGCGGATCTCAAGGCGTCTATTCCCACGCCGCTAATGGACTGCCACAATCGACCAAAAGTCAACAGACAACTAAATTTTTTTCACATAACCCGAATTTCACAACAGTTAGGGTGTTGACATACAGAAGAATAAACGCGTGAAGCGAAGGAACCTTTCACATGGACATCCATATAAAGTTTCGTATTTCACTTGGAGCGAAACTGCTGGAGCACCTGTTTCGCGTATTAATTGACTTGTTCACCGTTGCCACTTCTCTTTGCCGCATTAAGATTTTGCAAGGAGAAGAGTCGTGTATAGACATATGAGTACATACGGAAGCGAAAAATTAGTCGAAACTACTTCTTGAAAATATTTAAAGTGTAATAAATAAACGTGTTTGGCATTCTTATTTTTCTGCTTTTACGGCCTCAATGGACCACTTCAGTCAGCCGTTTTCTGGTCATCTTCTTCAACATGTTTTCTTTCTGAACTGTCCAGTATCTTTCCAGTCCTTCTGATCTTTCTTGTCGTTCCTCGTGCGGCGGCCCGTGTTCACCTTGGACTTCATTCGCTTCCTAAGGAAACTACTCCGATTCGATCTTCTCGACAGTATCTTCGTGGATCGTGTCCACCGATGGCTCTAAGACTGACCGTGGTGTCGGGTATGCCTTCATCATTGGCATCGATCATTTTCGATATCGGCTTTCAGAGCACTGCTCAATATTCATAGGCTTTTCACCGTCTGTCAGGTTACCTAGTACATCCGGCGACATAGGCTTTTTAATTGTGTCATATGCTCCAATTCTCTCAGTGCTCTTCAGAGCCTCTGTGTACTGTACACAGTCCATCCCTTAGTGCAACGGTCCAAGACCTTCCACTCGCTCGCTGTTGACGGAGCCACTGTGATGTTCAGACGGCTTTCTGGTCACGTCGGTCTGATGGGAAATGAGGCTGCTGGCGCTGCTGCCACGGCTGCAGTCCTCCTACCTCGGTCCGCTAGCTCTTCCATCCCTCCGATACTCTCCATGTTGCTGTCTGTTGGTAGGTAGTGTCACTTTGGAATCACCACTAGTCTTCTCTTCACGGGAACAAGCTCCAGGGAATCAAACTTCTCGGCCCTCTCACCGCGAATCATTTTAGCTAGGTGCGTATTGAGCACTACCGTTTTAGCCATCACCATTTGTTGAGTGGTAATACCCCGCCACTTTGTGCCCATTGTCGTCAACCTTTGACGATTCGTCATTTCCTGACCGAATGCCCTGTTTTTAACCACTTACGTTCTGATGAACATTTGCCGTCTGAGTTATCGGCTATTTTAGCGAACGACGCGCGGGCTGTCGGTCGCGTTTTTACTTTTTATACGTCGTGGCAATATGGCGAAGGACATTTAATCTTTGTTTCGGGAGCTCTGCTGTCTCTACAGCGTATTTTGTGGACTTTTCTCTACGAAGAAGTCCTTGTTGATATCTCGCTTTCCTTCCGTCGACTGGGCTTCACGTATAGTCAAATGTTCAAATGTGTGTGAATTCCTTAGGGACCAAACTGCTGAGGTAATCGGTCCCTAGACTTACACACTACTTAAACTAACTTATGCTAAGAACAACACACACACCCATGCCCGAGGGAGGACTCGAGCCTCCGGCGGGAGGGCACGTATAGTCGGTTTTAAGGTCTTTTACTGCTTCATGATCTGAGGTTATGACATAAGTACTTATGACCTTAATTGTTTTTGCGCCCTAAAACAATCCAACAAACCAACAAACTTTTCATTGTTTGTCTTTTGTCTACTTTTGATTTAAATCTTATGTTTTATGTTCTTTATTTTTTTAATTTTCTATTTAGTTTTGGAAATAATTCAAGGTTAATTCTACTTCTTTCTTATCCTCCCTGATTTTCTTTATCCATCCTATTTGTTGCTTCATGTTCGGAAGTTTCTCTATATTTTTTCTTGGTTATCTAGTTTCTAGTGTCCTCATACTGTGACCAAAAAATAAGTCCTTTTTTCAGTATGGTATTTGTAATGGACTTCAGTTCGCTGTCCACCACTTCATTTGGCACTATCCACCAGAGTGCATCTTTTTCCCACGCCCGGGTTCCCGGGTTCGATTCCCGGCGGGGTCAGGGATTTTCTCTGCCTCGTGATGGCTGGGTGTTGTGTGCTGTCCTTAGGTTAGTTAGGTTTAAGTAGTTCTAAGTTCTAGGGACTGATGACCGTAGCAGTTAAGTCCCATAGTGCTCAGAGCCATTTGAACCATTTTTTTGCATCTTTTTGATATTTCCTATTTATTCTTCTTTCTAATTTTAAGAGCTTCTCGATTCTGTTTTTCTGGATGACTTTGTAAAGAGCTTCACTTCCGTATGTCAGCTCTGGTTGAAAGACCGCCTTGCCATCTTTTAATTTAGTTTTAACCGATAGTCTTCTTTATCGAACGCAGACCATGTTAATTTTTGAGCTTTTACCGTTTCGTTAGTTCTTTCTTGTCATGCAGGTTTCTCGTCCAAGTTGTGTTTTATAATTTCTCCTATGTAATTAAAGTGTTTCAGTGTTTTTACTTTCCTGTTATTTACTGTTATGTGGTTGATTATTAGTGGATCTGCTACCATCATTTTAGTCTTTTCGAATGGTATCTGGAGTGCTGCATTTTGTGCTACATTTTGTAGGCTTGTTGTTTGATTTATGGGTTCCTGAATGTTACTAGCTAATAAGGCTAAGTCACCTGCGAATCCCAATCAATTTAAGTTCATTTGATATTTCTTGGGTCCAATTCTCACGTATTTGGGGGTTTTCCTTTTACCATTCCATCATCACGTACTCCAGAGCTAAGTTGAAAAGTAATGGCGATATGCCATCTGCCTGTCATAATACTATTTTAATCGTAAATGGATCAGATGCTTCTCCTCCGAACTTTATATTTTGTGTTTGTTAGAATTAAGTTTATCATTTTTATTAATGATAATGTCTTTAGCATTTAATACTTAATAATTGTGTAAAAGTGTGGCCACTGTCATTTACGGTATCATTCCCAAAGTCACCAACTCAAGAATAATTTTTTTTCTTTTTTTAGTTTTTGTCCTACTACCGCACCGAAATCCTGCATTACCACAAAGCAATAGCGTTTATGAGTTTCATTAACTCTTTCTATGTGTATTTCGCCATCTCGTCAGAATATGAGCATGTTGATGTTGGTATATATACTTGGATCATTTTCCCAAAATATCTTATGTTTATTTTTTAATTAAGTTTTCATTGTTTCAGACTCCTTCAGTTTTGTTTTCATTTTAATTGTGTACAACAAAGCCTACGCCTAAAGTTCCTCGTGCTCTGTTCCTCTACAATAACACACATGTTCTGATTTTAATTACATCTAGCCTGATTTTTTTCGCCGCACTTCCGACGACCCCACAATAATCATATGATCTTATTTAATTCCTCATTCAGTGTTAAAATCGACCTTCGAATCTTAAGGTTCAGCAATATATTGTCTCTACATGAGAGGTAGCAGTAGCGATTCGTATGATTGCTATTTAACAAAACTTTTCGAGTAGGGACGTACGCGGACAGTTACTAACTGTGCTCGAAAGCCTGAAGCGAGACCTGTATCCCGTAAGCTACGCCTCAAGCCGCCGCCTGAAATTCCTTAGTCCACTATTCCCAATATTCTTCCACCTAGATCGGAAAAAAGGAAGTCACGGGAACCTGCACTGGCAGTAGGGCGTCCGACAACCGCATCCTTGCGCACTAACCTGCCAGGACCCGAAGAATTTCGCGAAACATGTGAATAATGATAAGCCAGGACAAAGCTGCGAAATAAAACTGGCTTGGTGACTCCGATCTGGGATGTTCGGCCACCTTTTGCAATTATTTATTTCGGCAGCTTGCGAGTGTATGATGACGAAATGATAGTGAGCGCAACCACTTACCTAGCCCTGAGCGGAGGAAATCCCCGACCGTAGCGGCAATCGAACCCGGAACCCCGTGTTTGAGAGTCAGCAACGTCACCCACAAAACCACGAACTGCTGACGGGCAAAACTATGGTTACAGCATGGCAGTCTACCTGAGTGCTTCTAAATCCCAGAGCCTGCAATCGTCACGTCCAGTTTGCGTGTAAGGGGACATGCAAACAGGGGCGTCGAATTTCTAGTCAAAGTTTGTTTAGATATAAGGAGAAAGTACATGAGGATACCGGTGTACGTATAAATTAATGTTGTGGAATGTTGTTACGTGGGCTTCTCCAGATCACGTCTTGATAACAACGATACGTCACCATCACAGCATTGTAAAAGTATTAGCCACTCCAAAATGTCGGCGTAGGTATAATGACTGCATTTAGCAGCAGACCATCGTGGCCGCACCACAAAACGATCAGTAAGACTAATATTTTTAAAAGAAGTTCCTGAATACTATGGTGCAGGCGCTCTTATTGTAGTAAAGACGTAATTGTTTTGCGGGGACTTATTCGCCTGAGTTTTTCGTTGGAGTACTGGTACGAATTAAGTCAACCATTCACTACGCAAACGTCGCGCAATATATCCAGTGTTACCCGTTCAAACTCGTGGCACTTCAGTCGAAAAAATCGCAAGGACTGAACAGAACAGTTAACATAATTTTGCCAGTTTGAAATGAGTCAGATTTCGCGAAAAACAATTTCTTCGATAGGTCATTGCATTAAAACCAGGAACCATAAAGTTTCAAAAGTGTTCCCTTCATTTCTAGGGCATTCTAAGATGTACCTGCCACTTATGATCACAAACAGCAGTGGAAAAAGGTCACCATCAGAATTGAAGTTAATCAAAAGAAGACTCTGAATCTCCATGTTAGAAGACGGAAAATTTTAGTTTCGGTCGGTAATGAAAGGGATATTTTAAAACAATTAAGTTATGAAGATGTTATAAGCATCTTCAGTAATAGTGTAGGCGCATTCAATAAGGCGATAACGTTATTTAAAACTTTCATTTTAAGACTGACTCTTTGGTAATGTAATGTATTTGACTTAAATACATGTAAAATTTGCTGGGTTTATACAATTCATTTTTATCTACAATTTGGCTAACAAACGTGTTTACCCATAGTTACATTATGTTATTTTTAAAAGTGAAATACTGATTTTTGGACTGACATGATTCTGAACGTGTATTTTTAAAATATTTTTGTTCATAGTGATATCAATAAATCGTGTTTAGTATCTTGATTTAAATTCCTCTCGTTTTTTTTAAATCTCATCAACTGATTAAATTATAAATTTTATAGTAAAATTTTATACAATTACATGATAAGATGTTATAGACACTGTGAACAGAAAGAAAAACCTGTGATTCCATTACGTAAGGGGCGATCAAAAAGTTTCCGTTGGAAGGCCGTACTGTCTAGAATCGGTGTACCAATCAGGCAAAATCGTCATGAGCATTGAGGCAATCATTCCACCGACGCACAGGGTTGGATATACCCGTTTGGTAGAGCTCTGTGTCCTGCTGCGCGGAGAAGTCCGTGACTGCCTGCTGAACATGGCCGTCCGACAGGAATCGTTGACCCTTCAATGCCACGGGATTGAACCGTCGTCCTCCCGAATTTCGATAGATATGCTATCCATACACATCCTTCATTCTCCGATAGACGTCTACCGGTGTTTGTCCTTTGGCACCCAGTAAAGAACAACTGAACGTTGGTCCTGTTTGGACGCATTTGGTAATAGGTCACCTTTTCGCATTTAACGCACGCTAATCCCTTGCCTAAAACTCGCAGTTAATACGAGTATACTCGCAGTGAATCGCGCTATTTTACATATACGCTGCAACAACGCGCTCGAACGGAAAGTTTTTGATCGCCCCTCATATGACAACTTACAAGGGAATGGTCAGACTTGTCATGCCGAAACATGTATTGATTTTTTTAGCACTGTTATTTAACTGTGCAAAAGATCCGTTTGCAAAATTGTAGCTGCTGACATGAACTGGAAGTCCCTAAAAAAGAATCACGAACATGGCTGTGTTTCCTACTTGGCGCTTGCAGTGACGGCTGGCCACCCCTGGAAATGGCGAGTCGCGAGCGTTGTGCGCATGGTCGGGAAGTGCGGCCGTCTTATCGCGGCGTTCACTAAAGAGGAATATCGCTGCATGGTTTTGGTGGAAAGGGGAAACGAATATTCGTTTCTGTGGCATGCACGTCCTTTTAATTTTTGGTACGTATTTCGAAACATACCGTCCTGAAACTGGTTAGAGATATGAAAGATGTTCTGTACATGTTCATCTATACTCCGCAAGCCACTTTACGGTGAACATTCAATCTCCCCTCACAGGTGATGGCGAACCCTGTAAATGTTTTGCTGCTTGCCATGGAGATATACCACAGACGCCAAATGAAGCAATCAACAGAAAATACGCTTGAAGACTATGTGTTGTGCGACATGGTTGTTAAACTTCTAGACGAGCATGTAAATGGCGCAAACATGTGGCTAGAAACAACTGGAACACCCGATATTGCAGATTGTGACTCTACAGACGGCGAAGACACCGACGAAAGTTGCACTCATGAAGACTCTTCGTGTGATAGGGCCACGTACCATCATCAATTATCTCCGAAAGTAACACCAGCAATTACAATTACCTTATCAGACAAAGAAAAAGCGGTGACGTATTGCTTGAACGAAAGTGGTAAGAAACGCCTACGTGTCAGTACTGTTCAAACTAAGTATCGCTTTGTCCGTTCTGAACGTGAATTGTATAGATGGAAAAAGCAAGTCGCTCGACGACGTAATAGTCGATTGGAAATTGCGACGGAGAAAAACCGCGACTTTTTGAGTTATTTACCGATGCCAGACAACAGTCATTTGGTGTGAGCAATACAACTTTGCGTGATTGGGCGTTAGAGATTGCCAACGCGATAGGCGCTAAAGAATTTACAGCTTCTCAAAGTTGGATTAGTCGCTTCAAAAGATCACATAAAATTGTGGCAAGAAAAATAACAAAATTTGTATCGAGAAACAGGTCGGAAAATGAAGTGACACAGATGGAAATGATAGAAGCTTTTCTTACGAATGTAAAAAAATAAGATCGCTAGTTTTAGTGAATCGTACGTGTACAGTGCAGATAAATCGGGTTTTCAAAAAGAAATGCGTGCGGAAAGAACACTGTCATTCAAAGGGGAAAAACATATTGAGGCGATTGCGCAGTCCACGACTGCACTCACCCATTCATACACTATAATGCCCATAATTAGTCTGGATGGTTCAAGGCTGCCTAAAATATATGTGTGTCTACAAGAACCAACTGGACGTTTTGGACCACGTGTCAAAAGAACAATGTTCTACGCAAACAGTCTTGTAGTAGACGTATCGAAGTCTGGAAAAATGGGAAACGAAAACGTTACACTTTCATGCGTCATGCTTTTCTTCCGTTCTGCGGGAACAAATCTCTTCTCCTTCTAGATTCGTGGTCAGGTCATAAAAGGTCTCATTCATTAAAAGCTGTATTTGGAGCCCACCCTGACAAAGAAGTAGAGATGCTTCAGATTCCACTAGGCATGACCAACGTAATTCAACCTTTAGACAGAGAATTTTTCCGCCAGTGGAAGACATTTTACAGAAAACTAACAGAGAAAATTATTGTGTGCTGATCACTGCAATTTACTGTCTATCACCGTGACAATATTCTCAAGCTGCAATCAGTAGTACATTATCAATTTTCCTCTCCACGATTTCAGAATTTGATTAAGTATGCGTGGCACTCCTCGAAATATGCTGATATTAGGCCTGATTCATTCCTAACACCAGCCCAGTTTTGTCTACGGACATTTAACAACGTCTGTCATGCGCAGGGCTGTCATATGTCGTCTTTGCTTGTATGTTCTTGGTGCACAAAAAACCTATGTTTTGAACATTGTATCAATGTTTCGCACTTTTGCGGTAATTACAAGAAATAAAATTTGGACGTGTTCTAAATCCTATATTTATTTGTGTCTATTTCATAGCTATTTGGAAAGAATGTCGTAGATAACATATCAGCCATATTTGTCAACAAATGTTTAATTATCATACGATCGCTTTCACTGGGGGAATCAGCTCTCTCACCGCTGTGGCAAGAGAGCGGCGCGTATCTAACGCCACCTTGCCCCTAGATGGCGTTGGTATAACGTAGCGAGAGAGGTCAGGGTTGTACAAGAGGCAGTTATAAGCGTGGAAACCATGCGACAATAATGTATTACTTCATAAAATTGTTTACAGACTTCCAGGTCATGTCAGCAGCTAAAATTCTGCATACAGACTTCTTGCAATGTTAACTAACAGTGGTAAAAAAAGCAACACAGGTTTCGACATGACAAGTCTGACCATTCCCTTGTTAGTATCACAAAAGGTTTATCTTCCCGTGTCAGCCGAAGATACTTCCAGTTCCTTGGGCACATTTTAAGAGAGAGGAATAATTTATACCACCTTGCAAGACAAAATCGTCGGCAGAAAACCAAGGCAGATCAGCAAGTAGTTGGTTGGATCAAGCGAAGAAGACTAGCGGCCTGCATCTTCACATTATGTTAATTTGCTCTAAAATACTACTTTGGCGGGTAAGTTACCACTACATTTCCGCTAGAGGTCTGCAGATTCTAAATACGGCCCTTGTAGATACTGGACACGTTCCTCAGAATGATTTGAATGTGATACAGCCAATTCCCTTTCGCAAAGTGGTTCCATCGGAAACTTTTCTCTGCAATGACTGCGCCGTGGGCAGGACGTTGGTCCCTATAATCTTCCTTCGTGGCCTCGTTTTATCAGAGAGTCATCAGCCTTCGCCGTCTCCGTGCAGCGTTTGTCCTTGACGTGACGCAAGAGACCAACCTCCAAACAGCTGACTGAACACAAGCCGCCAATGTCAGCGCGGCAATGGCACAGTTCAGCCGAGACGAGGCCAAGCTCGCGGACACAGAGGGACTCCTGAGTGTGCAGTCGAAAGGCGCTACAACGTAATGAGATCAAAGCAGCATGCTAAAGAGTTTCGAATTGTCTAGATCTGCGAATACGAGGTGTGGCTATAAAATAACGGAACATATGTATGTTTCAAAAACACAAATATTTAGTTGTTATCACCCTCAATGTACTACCGTCCTCTGCCCCTAGGCAGTTCCAAGCGAATTTTGCATTGATGGAAACAGTGCTGGAAGTTTTCCGCTATGGGCTCTTTGATCACGAGTGCCGCTTCTTCTTTCACTACTTCAGCGGACTGAAATCTTGTTACTTTTAATGCAGATTTGACCTTGGGGAATAGATATAAGGCACATGGTGCTAGGTCAGGCGAATAAGGTGGATAGTCTAACACTGGAATGCTGTATTTGACTAAAAACATCTTAACAGATAATGCGGTATGTGCCGGTTCATTTCTTGATCCAGAACCCGCGACTTACGTGGGTTGTTTTTTTCTTATTTTTTCGTGGAGTTGAGCAAGAACTTCAAGGTAGTAATGTTGAGCAATAGTATGACCTTCAGGAAATCAGTGTAGATACACATTTCCATGAATATCGAAAAAAAGCAGCCAGCCAGTGTGGCCGAGCGATTCTAGGCGCTTCAGTCTGGAACCGCGCGACTGCTACGGTCGCAGGTTCGAATCCTGCCTCGGTCATGGATGTGTGTAATGTCCTTAGGTTAGTTAGGTTTAAGTAGTTCTAAGTTCTAGGGGACTGATCCCCTCAGATGTTAAGTCCCATAGTGCTCAGAGCCATTTGAACCCTTTTTTTTTTTTTTTTTTTTTTTTGAAAAAAGGCAAACATCAATTGATTTGCATTTTAACTTGCTCATTCAAAATTTTTCGCTCTCGTGAACTTAGCCCCTTTCAATGCATGGATTGGCGGTTAGTTTCTGGATAGTAAGCGAAAAAACAAGATTCGTCACATGTTACCACTCTTTCCGAGAAATTAGAAGAATTTTCAGTGGTACTGAGAGAGTCAGTACAAACATTTTCACGAGCTTCTTTCTGTTCGATCGAGAGAATTTTCGAAACTAATTTCACACACACTTTTCTCCTGTTAACTTGGTTATGTAAAATTTTCGTTACGCAATTCTTACAGTTACAGCAATCGATCGAACGCTCAAACGACGGTCACATCCAATTACATTAACAATTTTTTCGAGCTTTTCACCTGTTTCTGATGTTGAATGGCGTCCCGGGTGTGAGCCATCCTCAGTGTCTTCTCGACCACCTCGTAAACGCTTGAATCACTCAAAACTAAGCTTAAGAGATGAACAGTCTTCGCCATACACTTCTTTTAGCAAAAGATCGGTTTCAGTAGCAGTTTCTCCAAGTTTCAAGTGACTATTCACGGCAATTCTTTGCTCTGTTATTACAGTTATCATTTTTCCAGCAAAACAAAATAACAGCTCTACACAGATGAAGGCCACGGCCGCACTGATATGTCTACAGATAAAAGAGATGCCGCATTGGACAGGGAAGGCTTCAACGCTTTACAGCTGTTGGTCGGTCATCCTTGGTGCATGCGCACTTTGTGACAGCATCAGTCACGTTATTTTGTAGTCACACCTCGTACTCGTGTTTGTCTTTCTTCGTGTAAAAACAGAACTGCTGACGGAATCTGCGAGTCGAAAACTTGTGATAGAAAAAAGTATCTGGTTCTACAAGGCATAGCATGGAACTCCATAGGCAGAGTCGCTAATCTGTTAATTGGAGAAAACAATTTCGTTTTAATTTTCTTTTAGTTACACATAACACCAAAATTGTGCTTCTTATCCACACTGTCACTATGTGCCGTGCATATTAATGGAAAGGAGCTAACATGAATGTGTTAAATGTCTATAATGATGCATTAAAGACATGATTCACACTATGTAATCTTCACAAGTCCTGTAACTGACGATCCCTATGAGATTTTACGAAGTTGGCTGGAGTCTAAATAACTTGCGTATGACTGTACTCTCGATTTATTGTTTCGCACGTTTCATTTGTCAGATCATTAATACATATTCTCATAATCCACTGCTATCATCTACCACACCGACCCCGTCCACAGATAAAGACATTCATGGTTTTTGTAGCTTCTCCCAGTATTCAGATTTGAGAATTTCACAGTGAGATCAAATTTAATAAGGCAAGAAAGCGTCACATTTCTTTCTTCTTCGCGGATTGCTCCACAAAGAGCTGTACCGAATCAATAGAAGTCGTTACAGAATTTTTCCCTGAATAATGAGGGCAGCAGTATCAAATTTTGTCATAATGCTGTTGAACTGTACTTCAAAATAGGTTACACATCGCTCAAACACCAATTTATTTCAGTATTTTCACATACCGACCACACAAAACAGACTTTCCGATGTATGAACACTCCCACTTGCAACTACACTACTGGCCATTAAAATTCCTACACCAAGAAAAAATGCAGATGATAAACGGGTATTCATTGGACAAATATATTATACTAGAACTGACATGTGATTACATTTTCACGTAATTTGGGTGCATAGATCCTGAGAAATCAGTACCCAGAACAACCACCTCTGGCCGTAATAACGGCTTCGATACGCTTAGGCATTGAGTCACACAGAGCTTGGATGGCGTGTACAGGTACAGCTGCCCATGCAGCTTCAACACGATACCACAGGTCATCAAGAGTAGTGACTGGCGTATTGTGACGAGCCAGTTGCTCGGCCATCATTGACCAGACGTTTTCGTGCAGCCACTGGACATCGTGTTACGACTCAAACTGTGCGCAATAGGCTGCATGATGCTGAACTTCATTCCCGACGTCCATGGCGAGGTCCATTTTTGCAACGACGACACCATGCAGCGCGGTACAGATGGGCCCAACAACATGCCGAATGGACCGCTCAGGATTGGCATAACGTTCTCTTCACCGATGAGTGTCGCATATGCCTTCAGCCAGACAATCGTCGGAGACGTGTTTGGAGGCAACCCGGTCAGGCTGAACGTGTTAGACACATTGTCCAGCGACTGCAGCAATGTGGAGGTTCTTTGCTGTTTTGGGGTGGCAGTATGTGGAGTCGATGTACGCCGCTCGTGGAAGGCGCCGTAACGGCTGTACGATACGTGAATGTCATCCTCCGACCGATAGTGCAACCATATCGGCAGCATATTGGCGAGGCATCCGTCTTCATGGACGACAATTCGCGCTCCCATCGTGCACATCCTGTGAATGACTTCCTTCAGGACAAGGACATCGCTCGAGTAGAGTGGCCAGCATGTTCTCCAGAGATGAACCCTATCGAACATGCCTGGGATAGATTGAAAGGGCTGTTTATGGACGACGTAACCCACCAACCACTCTGAGGGGTGTACGCCGAATTGCCGTTGAGGAGTGCGACAGTCTGGACCAACACTGCCTTGAAGAACTGGTGGATTGTATGCCACGACGAATACAGGCATGCATCAGTTCAAAAGGTCGTGCTACTTGTTATTAGAGGTACCGGTGTGTACAGCAGTCTGGAGCACCACCTCTGAAGGTCGCGCTATATGGTGGTGCAACATGCAATGTGCGCTTTTCATGAGCAATAAAAATGGCGGAAATGATGTTTATGTTGATCTCTATTCCAATTTTCTACACAGGTTCCGGAACTCTCAGAACCTAGGTGACGAAAAACTTTTTTTTGATGTGTGTAGAACACGATTGGGGCCAGTATAATTCCTGAGAGAGACCGTTCTTCTGTGGCCTCAGTCGGCAATGCTGTCCTTGAAAGTAATAGTTATGAAGCAACAACATCAGTATTCCTAGAACAGTTAAGGAAAACCACAAATTGTTCTACAGGCGTGTGCAATGTCTCAGGACGTAATGGACGTGAACATCATGAACCTCATAAAGGAACTCTGTAGCTGTTCACGTATGCTCCTCGCGGCTCTGAACTTATACCTTGTAATTTTCTTCTGTTGTGTCTGAGTGAGAGCGTACTAGATTGATGGACATTTATGGATTCATATTACCGTGTTAAAGTGTATGAAGAGGAGCTGCATAGTTTGGACAAGCAGCACTGATACCAGTTTTTCCAAGGGTTAGCGGGAAAACGTTGGGAAGCACCAGTTTTAGTATTGCCTTGCATGGAATGTCTGGCGAAAATACAGGAATATCTCAAGGATCATTATACGATATGACGCGCTCCTCATCAGTAAATCTCTTGTGAAAATACGAGAGCAGTCGTAACGGGGTACAAATGGTCGATGACAGCCCGAACACTGACGTAATATTGTGTTGTGCTGTACTACGATATTTGAGGTGTACGTCAGTTAGCAAAATGGTTCAAATGGCTCTGAGCACTATGGGACTTAACTGCTGCTGTCATCAGTTCCCTAGAACGTAGAACTACTTAAACCTAACTAACCTAAGGACATCACACACATCCATGCCCGAGGCAGGATTCGAACCTGCGAACGAAGCGGTCGCGCGGTTCCAGACTGTAGCGCCTAGAAGTCAGTTAGCAACGTAGTAGGATACATTATTAAAATGATTACAAGTGGTGGACCATTCAGACTGGCGTTAAAAACCATTAGATTAGTTTTCTCTTTAAGTCCGGGAGTTGCTTGATTGGTACAGTGGCTTGCCAGAACTTTGGGACCACACGATATCGGATTTTACAAGCGATTTAGCCTTGTGAGATCAGGCCTTCGTCTACTATTGTGTACTTTATGTTTGTTGATACGATCGAAATTGATTGATAATAATCGGAAACTTCATAAGTGGCTACATGTGGTGATACGTGTAACGCAGGAACCCTATGCGCACCGAGTCCTCACAGGTAGGCACCAACTACATTCACGTCGTCTAGCAGTGGTATAAACAGAAAAAAATGTTTTGCCAAATGAGCCAAAGAACGACTTCAATTGCAAAACAGAACTTGAAGTATAAATAAAATCGCGTGACTGGAAATAATAATTGCAGTGCACCACAGAAAAGCTCGGGCATGGAAAAATTTAGAGAGTTGCAAGCACGATTTGTTATAACAGGAACCTTCTTTTCCACCTTCACTTATTCTCACTTTTGTGGCTGGAAAACGTCAGTGTCCGATGACGAGGACTTACATTTCAGCGAGATATAGTCCGCCCGCACACGGCGAGAGTTTCCACTGCTTGTCTTCGTTCTTGCCAAACCACACTTCGGCCAGCAACGTCGCCGGATATCTCCCCGACTGAGAATGTGTGGAGCATTTTGGGCAAGGTCCTGCAACCAGCTCGAGATTTTGATGATCAAACGCGTCTATTGGACAGAATTTGACACGATATCCCTCAAGAGGACGTCCAAGAACTCTGTTAATCAGTCCTAAGCCTAATAACTGCTTGCGAAAGGGCCGGTGCGTTACTGACTAGCTCAATTTGGGGATGTTTTTCTCTTGAATAAATCATCCAATTTTTCTGAAATCGTTATCATTTGTTTGTCTGTACATGTATAATTCCATCGTGGTGTGTCGTTTTTGTTTTTGTCTGAGAGTGTATATTGCCCTGAGAAAGCACTACGAGTAAAAATATTTTCATTTTGATCGACAAAAATCCTGTCTCTCACTGGCAGGCCGAGGGTACTTCCCCGTGATCTCGTAAATTAGGCCGCTGCAGACGAGTGGGGACCGGTGAGGCGCGCTGCCTGCCCGCTAGTCTACTCACCGAGCACGCCGAGCCGGTAGTTGAGGGTGACTACGATGACGCCGCGCTCGACCAGGAAGTCCGGCCCGAACTGCGTGCGGCCGCCCTCGCCCTGCACGAAGCCGCCGCCGTGGATCCACACCATCACCTTCAGCGGGTCGACGGAGTCCGTGCCATTCGGCAGCTGCAGGCGATATACGACATTACATAGCACTTGTCAACTCGACAGCTTCTCCAAAATAAAAAAGTGGCTATGGACATCGTAGGCGTATAAATGTGTCAGTGAAAGGTAGCAGGAAGTTGCTTTCTTTAGGTGTATATGGAAATGGTTATCATGTCGAGGTTGAGCCGTGAGGTCATCTGCCCAACCAGTCTTCGTGTTTTTTTGGTACCTTACACACAGTAACACGTGTTTTTTTGGTACCTTACACACAGTAACAAAATTTAAACAAGTTGAGATTTATCTTCATGTGAGTGTGTGTGAATTCCTAAGGGACCAAACTGTTGAGATCATCGGTCCCTATACTTACACACTACCTCAAATAACTTAAACTAACTTATGCTAAGAACAACACAAACACTCAAGCCCGAGGGAGGACTCGAACCTCCAGCGGGAGGGGATGCGCAATCCGTGACATGGTGCCTCAAACCGCACGGCCACTACGCTCCGCTTATCTGCATGTTTTTACTTTCTATACATATCTCTGCTGTGCTGATGAAGAATATAAACCCATTTTTTCTGAAATCAGTATTTTAGGTGTTAATTCAAAATATTCGCTTTTACTGACAATAGACTAATTAGCACATTTCATTAGGGGAAGGCCGATACAGCATATACGAAAATTAGAGATATTTGGAGAAAAGAGAATCAGCTGTTTGTCAATAGCTCACGTGGAAAACCTAACACTAAGCAAAGAAGAGAAAGGTGGAAGGAATGCATAGAGGGGCTATACACGATAAATGAACTTACCACGTATTATTATACGAGTGAAAAGGAAAGAGGAAGTAGATGAATGTCAGATTGAAGATGTCATACTGCGAGATGAACTTGACAGACCTCAGTCGAAACAAAGCGTCTAGTTAAGACACCATTCTATCAGAGCTACTGAGCCACTTACGACGAAACTACTCCATCCGACATGCAAGATGTTTGAGACAGGCGAAATACCCTCAATATTTCAAGAAGGATGTAGCAGTTCAGTTCTAAGGGAAGCAGTTGCGGACTATCGGTTTAATAATTCATAGCTGCGATATACTAACACGAATTCACTACAGAAGAACGGAAAAACTAAACTTATCTCAAAGGATTGGTTAAAGAAAAACAAATCTACGCATTTGTAGACTCAGATAAAGCTTATGACAATGCTGACTGGACGGTTCTAGGCGCTACAGTCTGGAACCGTGCGACTTCTACGGTCGCAGGTTCGAATCCTGCCTCGGGCATGGATGTGTGTGACGTCCTTAGGTTAGTTAGGTTTAAGTAGTTCTAAGTTCTAGGGGACTGATGACCTCAGAAGTTAAGTCCCATAGTGCTCAGAGCCATTTGAACAATTTGTCAATGTAAGAGGGGAATTTTAATTGACATTTTGCATCCAAAGATATTGCAGCTTTGAATTAAAGCATGTATATGTTCTGCGTAATTCTCACTTCTTGCCTAGTAACATATCCACCAGTATTCTGAATGATTCCCATGCATTACATTGTTTTGGAGTCAATGTTTCTTCCAGATGTTTTTGTTGCAAAATGAGCCAAATTTGGAGTCCGGAAAAAATTTCTCCTTTCACTTCTGCATCAGACATCTGGGGAAACATTTACATTATGAAATGAAAAGCTGCAGAATCACTAGCCAAACCTTTAAGGAACTGTTTAGTTAGTCCCAATTTATTATGCAGGGATGGTATCGCCGGTTATTCCTGGGTGCAAGAGTTCCTCGCAGTATGTTATTTATGGCTCGAATTAGCTATTCTCTCACAGGCCATTCTTTCTTAATACAATGTTTGGCTGTTTCTCAGCTATATCAAAGACAGGAGAAACATGAGTATTTTGTGAAGCCTCTTTGAAGTCCTACAAAGAGTGCAGTTATCTCCACATAATTATCTCCACGGAACAATATTGCACTTTGGTATTATCTAGTGGTAACCTACAGTATTAACAAAGGAAATAGAGAGGAAACTTATAACCTACATGGCATTGGGTGATATCTACTGGTTATTTATCGAAGTAAATGAACGTAAGATTTTATATCTAAGTCTTTTAAACACAAGGATATCCTCATTATTTATAAAATAATTGTTATTTTCACAAAACTATCATAATTTTGTGTTCTGAAGGTCAATTTTAATCAGAAAGTGTTGTTGAACTAACAAACAAATTCTTGTTACATAGTGTTACTTATCACACATTTTATAGACCTAACTCTTTCAGAATAGATTTTTCAATATGGTCTTGAATCTCTAATTTTTGAAAGGGTAGTAAGAGTAATAGCTAGAACAGATCATATGCACAGTTTACATTTCTTTGTGAAGACGACAATAATACACATAATTATACTGGTTGCTACGCTTCTGTATAAGCAATGGCTGTGTGGGGACAGAGAGATGAGAGACGGAAGAACTTGAGGAAACAGTAGAATACAAGACATTCAGAGATGAGGAAAATTAAGATGAGATGAGTGAACACAGAAGAAAACGTAGTAGAAGAGTACTGGGAGAATAAATAATGATTATATCCACTAATTACGTTTACGCCAAATTAAATTCACTTCGTCTTTCTTCGTGTTACTCTACGGGATTCCTCCCACAACTTTCATTGCTGTTTCTTTCTGGCCTATAGTGGTGAACACAGATGTCATTTACAATAACAATCTGAAGCATTAATTCAGCCTGATTCTTTTTAAAGCAGTCCAAATGGTTCTCAGAAATTAGTTTTCCTTTAGCTTTTGGCATTTTTCATTAATACGACAATCATAAAATACAAAGGTCGCTCATACTTAATCATACACGGAAATTGTATCTTACAGTTTCATCTGATGAGTTGAGGAAGTCGGCTGTTCCATATACTGTGGGCCATCAATAAGATATTTTTGACTTGTTTGATTCTTTCATCTGTTGTTGCAGTCTCTATTCGTCCTTCACCCAGGTTACTTTCAAGGAAAGCTTGGCTGCTTTCAATTCTTATTTCGCACCTACTACAAATGAAGCTGCGGACTCTTTACACGATTTGTAACCCTTCTTATTTGGTTAGTGATTAAGCGTAGAAAAGGAATAAAGTTAATACATGTTGGGTTCCTTGTTACACGGCCTCTTTTTTCCGCAGTCACAGTATTACAAGTTACATAGGTTACATAGATTTACAGTGGCAAAAGACTGTATAATCTGTTCACTTCAAACAACTTTAAGCTGTGTTAGTGTTCCAGTTTACCTTTTTGAAAGAACTCCTTACGACACAACTACTTTAAATAGTGGCGTATACAAAAGTATTGCACAGTTCAGGTTGACAAAGTACAATTCTATGTAACACTTACCAACAAAATAAAAACAAAAGTACATTATTTTTGACGCGCGGGATTAGCCGAGTGGTCTAGGCGCTGCAGTCATGGACTGTGCGGCTGGTCCCGGCGGAGGTTCGAGTCCTCCCTCGGGCATGGGTGTGCGGACATTTGCCACGGCGGACATTTATCACTATTTTACCTGCTCCGAAGTGTTGGGTCCCTTGTCTCCCCCTCCTGCTCCTCCTCCTCCTCCTCCTCCTCCTCCTCCTCCCCCTCACTCGCCGCCCGACCCGCAGTAAAGGTACTCACTGAGCCTAAATTATACGTGCCTTTTTTGGTGCTCCTGCAGCAGCTTGCTGTCGAGTTTTGTGTACCATGGGGGATCAGTTCCGTCTGATATTAATTTATTTGGTATGAATCCCTCGAGTGCTGTTGATACTATTTCTTTGAACTTAAGCCACATATGGTCTTCACTTACATAGTTTGGAAGGATAGGAGACTATCTCTTAGAAAGACGTCAACCAAATTTTTAGTTGCTTTTATAAGTATATATATTTCGCGTTTAGTTTTGGTGAATTTCTTTGTTACGGAATTGAGCCTCGCTACGACTGTGTGTTCACTAACTCCTGTACCGTAGTGATGCTCAGGATTATATGTGGCTAAGAGGTTAAGTGTGTTTTCGTAACCATTTACAATTTGAGTGGCCTCGTGAACTAATTGTTCAAAATGATTTTATAGAAAGCATTTAGAACAATTATGGACGTTATTTTCTATCTACAGTAGGGTGTGAAAATTTATTTTTGTCAACATACGGAAGGTAGACTGAAGTCACTGCCAATTATAATTGTATGAGTAGGGTACCTATTTGCGACGAGACTCGAGTTTTCTTTGAAATGTTCAGCAACTCTTTCATCTGAGACCGGGGGTTGGTAAAAGGAGCCAGTAATTAATTTATTCCGGTTGTCGAATATAACCTCTGTCCATACTAAGTCACAGGAACTACCTGCTTCAATGTCGCTTGTGAGCTGGAACACACATTACATTATTTTTCCTTAAGTTGTGCTTCTTGTTTCTGTTGTAGTGGAGATCATTACAATTACGGCTTTTCCCTCCAAAACCTAGGGTGCTTTCTCTGTGACCCTGTAAATACCACAATGTAGTACAACAACGTACAGTAAAGCATAGCATTCTGTATTACTTCATTTCCATATTTCTAACATTTTAAAATTGTACGTCGACTTTAGATGACACGTCAATCATAGATGTTCTTATCTCTGTTTATGAACGTACTTACAGTCATGTTTTGAACATTGTCCCACTACACTTTATTAACTAATGTTTCGCCGCAAGGGAATCGGATTTTAGAGTAAATTAATATGGAGTATGTCGTACTTCTTTTCAAACATTCACATACTCATTTCTTCTTTCCTTACTGTCTTTTGGGCATACAGTTGTGGTAATTAAAGTAGGCACAAATGCAGCGATCAAAAAGAAATGATTAGCGTACATTCACATTCTGTTTACAGCGTTCCTTTCTTGTTGCTCCCATGTCGATGGACTGTTTCTATCGCAATCAGTAAGCGTGAAAGGAAGCTACCGTACAGACAGAGGGATCTATGTTTATACTTGGCAGAACTAATTACATACTGACATAATCGTCGGAATTGCTTTCGTTTCCCAAAAGATAAAAATATTTCGATTTCGGAAAAGAAGCTCTGTATTTCGCCAAGATGTCGAAGAAGAAGGGTCCTTACGTATTGGTTGTATCGAGTAAAATGTAGAGACGGCGGTTTGAAAGCGGACACAAGAAGTACGAGGAAGGGCGTCCCTTACCTGAGGGATCGCTACCTGGCGAAGGGGGCAAGTGTGGCAAATGTCCGGCGTGGCAAATGTCCGGTGTAGCAAATGTCTGGCATTCGTGTTTGTCCTTAGGATAATTTAGGTTAAGTAGAGTGTAAGCTTAGGGACTGATGACCCTCGCAGTTAAGTCCCATAAGATTTCACACACATTTGAACATTTTTTTACATTATTTTTATATCAGCATCATATCTTCTCCAGGCTGAAAGGGTCCTGTTGCCCTCCCACCTAGTAACGCTGTAAACAGAGGAGGAGAAAGAGAAACAGAACAGACACTAATGAAACATGGATCCACGAAATCGCCATCAGAACGTCAGGAAGAACATGAATACACTCGTAGCAGGCTGATGGAATGGTCATGCATTGGTCGCAAACTTCAGCTTTCGTAGATGGCCGTCCCGGTCTCCGGCAGCATAGATAATTAATGATTTCTTCCGATAATTAGTGATTTCCTCCCGTGGTACTCGTCAGAGAAAAAGACGTCCAGCTGTAGTGTCAGAAGGTGAAGTATCAGAACCTCTTACGAAGCTTACCGAGAGCGGGACTGCTTCACTCTTGATCATCCATGTCCACGATTGTGTATTACAGTTCTGAAACATATCTGAGAGACATGCTAACGAGCTAAGAAACAAGACTGTAGCCTGATGATGAACCTATGTCTCACAAACGCGTCTTGATTACCAAATGTAAGTTTAGTTAACCAGCGTTTTTCGCTCGTTTAATATACGGGACTACATTGCGTGCGTTTGTCGTATTACACACGAACCTTCCGTTGAATGGATCTAATTTGCGTGTGGAACTTACGGTCATGGAGAAATGTTTTAATGTTGGCGAAAACCTGCCCTTAGGAAATCACTCAGTAATTTGTAATATATTTGCATGGCCATTTGAGAGCGTGCTTGTTGATGTAAGCGATAAGCCATTATACTGATATCTCTGGGAGGTATGCAAACAGATGGGAGACAGTACATTAAGTGTGGGTGGATTCCTGCCTCACCTGCGGTGTGTACACGTTGAGGTAGAGGCAGTCCTCGCTGCCCAGGTAGACCCCCGCGTCGTTCACTTGGGCGCAGGGTGAACCTTCCTCCAACGCGTCCAGCACGCTGTCCCATGGTCTCTTAGGCTCCGCCACCTGTTACCAAAGGATACAAACTGTCTTCAGATAACCACCTACACAAAGAAACCAATAACAAATCTTCCGCCATTCCTTTGGTCTTGTAAATTTTAGATGTCACACTAATCAGTCCTGGACTGACTTTTAGACGTCTTCTGTATTGATCTATGAAGTATTCTACTCTGGACCTGACGAGTACTCTTATTCCACTTTCACAGTACAACAAATGTACAAGTTCGTAATCAGGCCGTATTTAGTTAACGTCTCCAAGAGGCCAAAACAGAACAATATAGTTTAAGCTGAATGTCAGGGGGTCAAAGTCAAGTCATCGTACGCTATACCTAAGACAATCATCACGAGAATCCAATGCGTATCTGAATCCACAGGCAACGGTAGGCTTTCACAGTCGTTTCACGGTATGTCACAAGCAGGTTGAAGATCCGAAATGCTGTTGCGTGGCCGATCCAGGTTTTATACACGGTAGTCAGAAATAGTCTCAAAAGCTTGTAAGTGTGTTGCAGGGTAGATTGTGCTGGAAAAATAGTTGTTAAGAAAAAATTAGATGCGTTGCGCCGTTTCCGAGTTAATTAACACTGAATTTAGCCAACGAGGCCCTTGCGTGCGCAAATTCAAGTGGCCTGCCAGATACAATATCATGTCAGTTGTTCTCATACCATAGGTGAAAGCTCACGAGACTGCTCAGCTTTGGGCTCGCGTTCGATTCTTATTACCGTCCCATGTCCGATTTTCGTATCGTTCTGTTGTTGGTTTCTAGGAAACCAAACAAAGAACAGGTTTGGCGACGTCCTTAAAGGATCTCTTGAATTTGCGAGCGCAGCTGCCTGATTGGCTAACTTCAGTGCTAATTAACTAGGAAACAGATCAACGGAATTTTTCCTTAACAATTATTTCTCAGCACAACCAACGCTGTAACACCATTACAAGCTTTTGAGACTGTTTCTGACACCCTTCACACTGGCCTTCAGCCGTAGTTGAGGACAGGACTTTACCTGCTGGGAAAGCTGCCTAGGGCGTGCCGCTGCGTCTGTCAGTGATTGTACTGTGTCGATATTGATGACTTAGTCGGAGTCTGAATCACCGTTAGGCCGGGATATAAGATTCCAAGCAACTGATGGTCTCCACACAGACGTGCCAATATTACAAACTGCTTCTCTACAGTGTAATCATGGTGTAACAATTAATGATGTAGGTCCTAAATGTATCTCATTTGGTGTATATAATTAAAAGAAAGCTATGCTCAGTCCCATTTTCTTATTAATGTTTACATAGAAGGTGTTTGGCATGTTATCATGATGTATAGCTTTACCACAGCAGTATAAGAGTCAGTTTGTGAGAGCGTCGGCTCACTTCCGACTAAGTAAGGCTACCATTTACTGTAGTAAGCAAGTTACACTAATTTTTTGGAATGATATTACATGATCTTACCTTAAATCTGCGTGGTCCGACTGGAGACTCTGCGTAAGGGATACCAGAGAAACTGGCGTACGGGAAGCCATAGACGGTGAGGCTAGCGTAGCCCCTGACAAGGCCTTCTTCTAAGCGCACCACAGGCTGCTCCTGAGGAAGAGGCTGCAAAACGAAAGTGCAAACGGAAGTTACGCTCTGTGGCAGCTATAAGGAAGCGCTGGGCATTCAGGATGTGGTTGTAAGCGCGCTTCGTTTTTGCAAACCTCATTCTCGACTGCAAGGCTTGGTGATTACGATACCTAGGTCTTCGCAATACAGATTGAGTCAGGAGGAAAGGTACATGCTTCGAGGGGTGAAAGTGACAATGATTCTGAGAAAAAAAACTTCATACAGACATACGTCCTATTCCGAATTGTTTCTGAAACAGAACACATTTAATATCACTTAAAATCAAACTACATTAAATATCCTACAAAAAAAGTCCTATGCATTTCTTCTCTGGGGGCTAATAGTTTGCGCGAAGAGAGCGTGGAATCCTGAAAATCTGACGCGAGGCGCACGCGGTGTAGCTTAGGTAGTTCTTGAGGGCCAGTTTGAGGTAGATTCCCAACTTGATAGACCACAAGGGTCCGTATCAAATCGTTCGTCTCGGCTTCTTCTACACTATTGTGGTACGTTGTAAACAACAACAACTGTTGAGTCATACAGAAAATAAAAAACAATGTATCTCGAAAATCATTCGGAATAGGTTTGTTGGTTGGTTGATATGATGGAAGAGACCAATCAGCGAGGTCATCGGTCTCATTGGGTTAGGGACGGATGGGGAAGGAAGTCGGCCGAGCCCTTTCAAAGGAACCATACCGGCATTTTTCTAAAGCGATGCAGGGAAATCACGGGAAACGTAAATCAGGATGCCAGGACGCGGGATTCATCTGTCGTCCTACCGAATGCGAGTCCAATGTGCTAACCACTGCGCCACCTCGCGTGGTCATTCGGAATAGGGAACATGTCCACACAACGTTTTCTTGCTCAGAACCACTAATACTATCACCACTCAAAGCATGTACCGTTTCTCCTGACTCACCCTGTGTATAATGCAAAAGCAGGCGAGAAAGCAGATTTAACGTTTCAGAGTGAAACTGTAGAGAGAGTGGTGCAATATGTGTAAGAATAGTTTATTGATGTTGAATAAAAATGGAGATGGACGATGTAACTAGTCGAACTAAGAAGTGACTGGCATTTACGACGATTTTCAGGGATTCACTGTTTTATATATCAACCATGTGAGAAAGTTGACATGAGTATCGTAAGGAAAAACTTCATTGAGTGCTTTGCGAAATTTTGACTTCATACGTGGCTTTCAAAAGCAGATACGCTATTCACAACAGCAACGCTAAGAGAGGGTAACATTAACTCCCTTACTATTTTCGTGTATACATTTTTAATCTCTCAGGAAACTCCTATCTCGTTGACATTTAGGATTTTGAACTTAACAGAACTATAACACAGGCGTAAGTGTTAACAGAAAACATTAGTACTAGAATCTCGCCGGCCGAAGTGGCCGTGCGGTTAAAGGCGCTGCAGTCTGGGACCGCAAGACCGCTACTGTCGCAGGTTCGAATCCTGCCTCGGGCATGGATATTTGTGATGTCCTTAGGTTAGTTAGGTTTAACTAGTTCTAAGTTCTAGGGGACTAATGACCTCAGCAGTTGAGTCCCATAGTGCTCAGAGCCATTTGAACCATTTTTTACTAGAATCTACAGAGTAATCAATAACGAATTCTTGTTCTGTCATGTGTGATAACCGACAGCAAATGTGTTTCTTATCTAAAGCAATCAAAGTACACAACGGAAAACGATAAAAACTATTTTTTGAGAGATTAAGCAGCTTGAATCACATGTTCCAACTAGTGAAATTTTTGTACATCAAAACATGCCGAGACGGAATTTATAAATCCGAATTTCACATATATCAGCATACGTAATTTCATTGAGAGTAGCATCTATTAATAGTATAATATCTATCAAAATGTAGTGTCTTCTTCAGTACTGTGTGTTGTGGAAGCTATATTATGATCATAAGAATTATACAGAAATTTAACATAAAATCGAACATCAGCATTGATATCCTCTTTTTCCTTGCATATTTTAATTGATTTAGATAATAACCACATTTTCTGTCCGTTATCACACATGGTAGTGCAAGTATCGATTATTGATTACTTTATAGATTCTTGCACTAATGCTTTCTGTTAACACTTAGCTTCATGTTACGTTCTAAATCTAAATGCCAACAAAACAGGAATTTCCTGAGAGATTAAAACTCTACGTCGGGCCGAGATACCAACCTGAATCCTTGCCTTTTCTCGGTACTGCTCTTACCACTACTGAGCTAGTCAGACGCGATTTATGATCCACCCGCACAGTTGCATTTTTGTCTGTATTACCCTCCTTCCCTCTACAATTACAGCGTTAACTCCGTTACAGAGCAAAATATTCGTTCTACATTCGTTCCGGTATTCAACAGTATGCTGCCTGCATGGAATGTGTAATCCAGAAGTCGATAAACATCATCAAAACTTGAAACGTAATAGATGAGGTAGCTGAAGCGATGTTTGTTCTGACCAGCGTAAGTAGTGCCCAAAGCAACACAAAAGTGTTAAGCCGATACCCTACGACACAAATTAAATTGACGTGGCGTATAAACCCTGCTACGAAGGTTCTCTCTGATCCACAATCAATTGGCTAACACATGAAAAATACTGTGAACGGATTACTTCTGTTAAAACGCCAAAAATCTGTTAGTTTCTTTCAGGACACTCGGCGAAGCCCATAAAATTATTTAGATTTTGCCTCAATCTTTATCCTGTCTTCCTAATGCCAGATAAAATTTTAGGACTCTACAGAATACCTGCAGTTTACTTTGTTTCAGATTCACATAGTGTGACAACATTGTCTTTAAGTTAGTGTTACAAATAATCTGCAAGTGCGCTTAGATATGGCATGCATGGAATGTCATGACTACAGATGTTTAAAGAGGCTTTCTAAGCTGTAGCTTTAGGTACCAGCACCAGTGAGCGCAGAGAAAAATGTGCAAGTAAGGAGCGCTGTATCTATCCTTGAACGGCGTCCAGTGTAAGCACGATTATTGAAAAATTTCACAAATTCACGTCAGAGGCGTTAGATTCCTTGAATCAACATGAGAGACAGAGGGCGCTGATACTTTCTTGCACGTAACTTCAGAGAGCCGAATGGAAAATTTTTATGGACGTTTGTCTGCGTGCGAAATTGCAGACATTGGTGTTTTTGGAAATTTTTCAAACAGGTATCGATACAGAACTACTTCTCTCATGAAGTTTTAAGCATACCACATTTACTGACGGAGATTATTTCAATAAGCGTTGCTGGATTACATATAGGTTTGGTAAATCTATTTGTTTATCTCCATATATACCGAAAAATATGACTCGCAGTGTCGTAGAATGTGACCAAAATGTCCAGTTGTCTTAAGAACTTTAAAAGCATAATCACTTTTAGGCCTAAAGAGATGCAAGAGCCTACATTTTGTCAGCTATCAAAACTCAGTCCATTTGGGGGGGGGGGGGGGGCGGGCATCTACAAATTTCTGTCCAGCACTCCTTGAGAATTGCACTATGGCTATTAACAGCAGAGTGTTGGAGATGGTACTCGACAGAAGCAGAACAAAACTTTTGTATACGTGGTTCTGTTCAAAAAATTCCGGAGATTCGTGATTACGCACCAAAGGCGTGTTGGAGCGAAATGTGGTTGGCATCCCTGCACACGCCTGTGTTTCATGTGTAACTGACAGAAGTTTCATTGTTGAACGTTGTGCCGCACAGTTTGCGAATTTCGAGATGGCAGAATTAGAGGAGCGAGGCGCCTGTATTTAGTTTTGCGTGAAACTCAAGGAAACTTTTACAGAGACATACAAATGATGCAGGAAGCTTACGGTGATGAGTGCTTACGCCGTACTCGATGTTACGAATGGTTCACACGGTTTAAAAATGGCCGGACAGAAGTCATAGATGACCCTCGTTCAGGAGACCCTTCGATGTCTACCGACGACGCTCATGTCAGAAACGTCAACGTAACTGTGCGTGCCAATGAAAGATTGCAGAAGAATGTAACACTTCAGTTGGATCATGCCATCAAATCCTGACACAGCATCTTGGAATGCATCGTGTTGACGCCAAGTTCGTCCCACGGCTCATGAGTCAAGACCAGAAAGACCTTCGCCCAGCATTCCGCGAAGAGCTTTTGCATCGCGCAAATGAGAACGAGGTGTTCCTTAAGAGAATCATAACCCGTGATGAGACGTGTATCTACGGTAATGGTTTTGAGACCAAGGGCCAGTCTTCACAATGGGTAGGGAAAGGAGGTTCTCCAAGACCAAAAAGAGCTAGTCTGGTCAGGTCAAATGTCAAAGCCATGCTGATAGTTTTCTTTGACTTTAGAGGATTAGTTCATCATCAATTCGTGTCAGAGGGACAAACTGGTAATCGATGTTACTATCGACACGTGTTGCGACGCCTGCGAGAAAATGTGAGAAGGAAACGGCCTGAAATATGTCGAGACAATTCATGGCTATTGCATCACAATAAAGCACCCACACATTCATCCTTGTTGGTGCGTGACTACTGCACAAGAAACAAAATCAGTGCTGACTCGTCCTCCAGACCTCGCCCTTGCGGACTTCCTAATTTCCAAAGTTGAAAACCCCTTTGAAAGGATGAAGATTTGCAACGACAGACGAGATAAAAGAAAATTCGCCGACGGCGCTTCGCGTGATGTAGCAAGAGGCGTACCAAGACTGTTTCCGGAAGTGGAGACGTCGTTGGGAGCGGTGTATCAACTGTCGAGGAGGGTATTTCCAAGAAGACCATGCACAATAATTAAAACGTATGCGTAGAAAACATTTGTGGACAAAGTTCCGTAATTTTTTGAACGGACCTCGTATGTGACTGGAAACATACTTTTTGAAATACGGCTCATTCGGCTTTGTGGCAGCCGTCTGTCTCTAGCTACTACAGGGGATGTTGAGTGTGGTTATCACACGCTCTTACACATCTTTCTGTCTTTCTAGTATAATCACGAAATTTTGCGACCACATTTGGCTGTCCTCGGGTTTGGCTATATGGATGTGGCACACGCTTCTCTCTAACGTGTGATTCTTGCCAATAGGTATCGAACACCTTATTGTCTTCAAATATGCCCTTAGACAGAAAAGTAAGATGTTAATGACACGTGAACGAGGAGGTCCTCCTTGACCAATGCATCTGTCGTACGCAGCGTAGAACACAGCCCGTCGTGCATAAATTACATTCGCAGTTTTTCTGCAAGTGATATGTTCTCCAATTCTTCATTCGTAAATTCCTGATAATCAGCATTTGTCCGGTAAAGTGTGCCACAAGACGACTTTCACACACACAAATTAATACTAAAGCGAACCTGGTGATGCCTTGCTTCCGCGATCGCTCGTGGCTTTGCGTCTAGTCACTACGAATTTCTGAGATGATTTATTATACCGCTATGTGACAATCCCGCTACTTTATAAATCGAATGCAAGCTTCTCCTCTCTGTTTCATTGTTATAATCCAGCGGTATAACTGCAGGGTGGCATGACGGCCTTCAGCAAAAAAAGGACTTGCACATATTACAAGTGATATGGCTAAGGCGAATACAGGGTTATAAATACAAAGTCAAATAAGGGTAATGCAGGAGTAGGTTTAATAATGAATACAAAAATAGGTGTACGGGTAAGCTACTACGAAAAGCATAGTGAACGCATTATTGTGGCCAAGATAGACACGAAGCCCACGCCTACTACAGTAGTACAAGTTTATATGCCAACTAGCTCTGCAGATGAAAAAATTGATGAAATGTATGATGAGATAAAAGAAATTATTCAGGTAGTGAAGGGAGACGAAAATTTAATAGTCTTGGGTGACTGGAATTCGTCAGTAGGAAAGGGGAGAGAAGGAAACATAGTAGGTGAATATGGATTGGGGCTAAGAAATGAAAGAGGAAGCCGCCTGGTAGAATTTTGCGCAGAGCATAACTTAATCATAGCTAATACTTGGTTGAAGAATCATCAAAGAAGGTTGTATACATGGTAGAACCCTGGAGATACTAAAAGGTATCAGATAGATTATATAATGGTAAGACAGAGATTTAGGAACCAGGTTTTAAATTGTAAGACATTTCCAGGGGCCGATGTGGACTCTCACCACAATGTATTGGTTATGTACTGTAGATTAAAACTGAAGAAACTGCAAAAAGGTGGGAATTTAAGGAGATGGGACCTGGATAAACTGAAAGAACCAGAGATTGTACAGAGTTTCAGAGAGAGCATAAGGAAACAATTGACAGGAATGGGGGAAAGAAATACAGTAGAAGAAGAATGGATAGCTTTGAGGGATGAAATAGTGAAGGCAGCAGAGGATCAAATAGGTAAAAAGACGAGGGCTAGTAGAAACCCTTGGATAACATAAGAAATATTAAATTTCATTGATGAAAGGAGAAAATATAAAAATGCAGTAAATGTACTTGAGAACAATATTATGGAAATGGAAGAGGATGTAGATGAAGATGAAATGGGAGATATGATATTGCGTGAAGAGTTTGACAGAGCACTAAAAGAACTGAGTCGAAACAAGGCCCCCGGAGCAGACAACATTCCATTAGAATTACTGACAACCTTGGGAGAGCTAGTCCTGACAAAACTCTACCATCTGTTGAGCAAGATGTATGAGACAGGCGAAATACAATACCCTCAGACTTCAAGAAGAATATAATAATCTCAATCCCAAAGAAAGCAGGTGTTGACAGATGTGAAAATTACCGAACTATCAGTTTAATAAGTCACAGCTGCAAAATACTAACGCTAATTCTTTACAGACGAATGGAAAAACTGATAGAAGTCGACCTCGGGGAAGATCAGTTTGGATTCCGTAGAAATGTTGGAACACGTGAGGCAATACTGACCCTACGACTTATCTTAGAAAATAGATTAAGGAAAGGTAAACCTACGTTTCTAGCATTTGTAGTCTCAGAGAAAGCTTTTGACAATGTTGATTGGAATACTCTCTTTCAAATTCTGAAGGTGGCAGGGGTAAAATACAGAGAGCGAAAGGCTATTTACAATTTGTACAGAAACCAGATGGCAGTTATAAGAGTCGAGGGACATGAAAGGGAAGCAGTGGTTGGGAAGCAAGTGAGACAGGGTTGTAGCCTATCCCCGATGTTATTCAATCTGTATATTGAGCAAGCAATAAAGGAAACAAAAGAACAGTTCGGAGTAGGTATTAAAATCCATGGAGAAGAAATAAAAACTTTGAGGTTCACCGATGACATTGTAATTCTGTCAGAGACAGCAAAGGGCTTGGTAGAGCAGTTGAACGGAATGGACAGTGTCTTGAAAGGAAGGTATAAGATTAACATCAACAAAAGCAAAACGAGGATAATGGAATGTAGTCGAATTAAGTCGGGTGATGCTGAGGGAAGTAGATTAGGAAATGAGACACTTAAAGTAGTAAAGGAGTTTTGCTATTTGGGGAGCAAAATAACTGATGATGGTCGAAGTAGAGAGGATATAAAATGTAGACTGGCAACGGCAAGGAAAGCGTTTCTCAAGAAGAGAAATTTGTTAACATCGAGTATTGATTTAAGTGTCATGGAAGTGAAACATGGACGATAAATAGTTTGGGCAAGAAGAGAATAGAAGCTTTCGAAATGTGGTGCTACAGAAGAATGCTGAAGATTAGATGGGTAGATCACATAACTAATGAGGAGGTATTGAATAGAATTTTGGAGAAGAGGAGCTTGTGGCACAACTTGACTAGAAGAAGGGATCAGTTAATAGGACATGTTCTGAGACATCGAGGGATCACGAATTTAGTATTGGAGGGCAGCGTGGAGGGTAAAAATCGTAGAGGGAGACCAAGAGATGAATACACTAAACAGATTCAGAAGGATGCAGGTTGCAGTAGGTACTGGGAGATGAAGAAGCTTGCACAGGATAGAGTAGCGTGGAGAGCTGCATCAAACCAGTCTCAGGACTGAAGACGACAACAACAACAACATGGATAAAGTATCTGTTGGGGCAAGATTTACCAGCCAGAGCATGGTCTATGCTTTTCACAGCTCCAATTCTCCGCACGCTTGTTTAAGGACTTTCACCTACTCATCTCGACACTCGTCCCTCCATATCCGTTGTGTGAACTGTGCAAGTCCTACGGCGATCCCTTGCTCCCAGTGAGAATTATCTCACGTCTGCAAGTCACTGGAACAGTCTGCTGAATGTTCGGCTTACGCGACACATGCAGCTCGGTTGACGCTGCTGGTAACCCTTCGGATGGCGATTATAGCTGAAACAACTGGTGTTCTGTTACACCGGTTCCTTTCGTCTGAAACTTAACCTGACAGTTAAAACCTCTCAAAATAACCGGTTTCGGTTTTTTATTCTTATTACTTCCAGATAATAAATGTCGACGTCGAACGAAGATTGAAAAATTCTAATGAAAGTGAAGGAGTAGGATATCACGATCCGTGTGGGATTAATGCCACAGTTCCGGCTAAGGTATATCGGAGGCTTTCCTTAGGTGTAAAGAAAATGCCGGAACTAGTAACTCGTCCTAAGTTACTCACAATTTGGAACTGCACTGACCAGCTCCCAGGTCTCTGGGAGTTGGCTGAAAAGAACCGAACTCCAAAGAGCTCGCATCTCGTACTACCCGTCCTAACCCATATCAGAGAATGAAATGAGGCCGCTGCAGAAATCGGTCTCATTGTCTTCAGCAAAGACTGCGAAGGTGAGAATGACGGGCACGGCGACAAGGAAAACGAAAAGTCACAAGTTGATGACTTCCCTGCATCTTCACTTTTGGATGGTATTCCTTTTTCATCCTGAAGCAAGCACAAAATCAAGAGTTCAGTTGTTATCCCTAGTTGACAGTATGTCAAAAGAATTATAGGTAAATAAATCAGATCTGCCTTTCCTTCCACGGAACACTGAGGACGTTTTCTCCTAATATGATATTGCAACTTGGTTGTGCCTCCACCGTTCTTATTCTTTTTATCCAAATGGACAGTGTACTTCATTGTTACCGCGACGTCGTAAAATACTTCCTAACTAGGGATGGTACTATTCTGCAAGACACCAGCGAGGAACTACTCTACAGACCAGTCGCGGGCTCACTGCACGTACACGCATCCGTCTAATAGGCTACGCCACACGGCAACAGGTGCATTATTGTGTCTGCAGTGCCGTACCAATTCTTATGTCATGTGTTTGTTACTAGTTTCTAACTGTATGCGTTGTTATTAAAATAATACTGACTGCTTTCTCCAAGTTCTTAAATAATCCAAGATTTCAAAGCAATTAAAATTGTACGAATCAACACTACTCATGTTTTAAAAACAATTTTATTTAAAAACCAAAAAAGTTAAGCACTATGTCACGGCAAATTATTATGCCGGTATTTTTACTCTGCTGTTGCAAAAAAAAAAAAAAAAAAAAATGATATAATGGAGACCATAAAAATGTCGAAAAATACCACTTATTCGGAACTAAAATATCGGTCTCGGTTTTAACCGGTCACTTGTTCCCATTCCTAATGCCGGCCGCGGTGGCCGTGCGGTTCTAGGCGCTCCAGTCCGGAGCCGCGCTGCTGCTGCGGTCGCAGGTTCGAATCCTGCCTCGGGCATGGGTGTGTGTGATGTCCTTAGGTTAGTTAGGTTTAAGTAGTTCTAAGTTCTAGGGGACTGATGCCCACAGCAGTTGAGTCCCATAGTGCTCAGAGCCATTTGAACCATTTGAACCCATTCCTAATTAATCTTTGGCCTTATCTGTGTGCAATAACAGGAAGCCATTTCACTATATAATCTTGTTCTAATGTCATAAAAACTCAGACAGACAAGTGCGGAATGGCTGATGTAGGAGACGGCTGTAAGTGCTTCATCTGTCAACAGCATAAGCATCACAGCCAGAGGACTAAGTACAGACAAGCACAACCAGTAAGAATTCAGAATGTGCTTTACTTAAAACTAGCTGTGCACAATGTCTAAACTTGCTGGTAGAAACTAGACCAGTGCAACTCGGTGTTGCTTGGGTTTAGTTTCCAACTGCAAGGGAGTGGCATACAGAAGCACGAACTTATTGTGTTCATTGTTGCTATTACTATGAACCTAGACGTTTTGCTTGTCATTGTGAGAGCACACAAAGATTACTATACAGCTAGTAAGTGTTTTTCAGTATGGTAATTTGAGAAAATCGTGCTACTTAGTTGTAGGCAGACAGAGTCAAATTACGAAGTACTTAGAGCATTGTGTCAAAGCCTCACCTTGCTGTTAAGCAGTCCTTCAAAAAATAAGTGATGCAATAGCGCAGCTTTTTAAAGCGGATTACGAGGGCTGGGAGCTGGCGTTGAATAATGCAACAGCTAACTACTTTTTGTATGTCCTGGCAGACTGGTTAAGAACTGAGTGACTAGAAGAATGTTTTCTGCAAGCAATCTATCACCAGACACGCGCCTGCAGTTTTCGAAATATCGGTGCTAAGAAACATCCTTGGTACTCGGCTTTCCTCGTGTATTAGAATACTATTTATTTTTACGCCGGGAAGTTACACTCGCTCATGCATCACACGCCGTATGACGAAGTGCTGTTAGTGAAATTTAGAACAGTCAAAACTGGGAATGTCGATACATGGTTTGTATCACCTCCATATTTTTTGCAGTTTCCATTTCACAAGCAAGTTGACGGCCTTTGGTGATTAATCTTGTCCAAAGAGATACTACAACATCTCAAATTCTACCGTGCTAGCAATTCTTTGTCGGCAGTCACGGCTAGTTCTCCCTGCGACCAAGACAAACCCGTTTGTTGAAAGCTACTGCCCGCCGGAGTGGCCGAGCGGTTCTAGGCGCTACCGTCAGGTGCCGCGCGACCACTACGGTCGCATGTTCGAATCCTGCCTCGGACATGGATGTGTGTGATGTCCTTAGGTTAGTTAGGTTTAAGTAGTCCTAAGTTCTAGGGGACTGATGACCTCAGAAGTTAAGTCCCATAGTGCTCAGAGCCATTTGAAAGCTGCTATCAACGCCCATAACTTTCAACGTTTAGAAACCACCCACAAAGTTTCTTGAAATGTCGAAATACTGCACACAGAACTGAGAGGAGAAATACTTTTAGGTCTTCAATTTTTGAAATTAAAAGTCTTAAAAGGACCACCGGAATTTTCCACCGTATGAACAAATCGATTTAGCTTTCTCACCTCTTCCTCCCCCCCCCCCCCTCACCACCCCTTCCGCCTCCGTCATATAATTTCTGTTCAGAACGAGAAGAACGGATTCTGAGGGGGGTGCAGGGAGCGGACGAAGCAAGCTCCGCCCACCGAATCTCAATACGCTTCAAATCAATCTGCAGGAAAGTTTTGGAAGACCATGTCGAGACTACGTAACGCAGTACTGACAACGTACTTATCGTCACAAATAAATTTATGTTCCAAGAGGCGCTGACAGTGTCACCTGCTGGCCGCTATATCAACTGCTACTTATTGCCACGGCGGCAGTATCCTCGAAATCAAAAACAGAGTAAAACAGCGGCGTAACAAATGCTTACAAGATTCGTTATATCGTAATTGATAGTATTGTGTAAAATCAAGGTACACGCTGATACTAATTCCATGCCAGTTCTCACAGACAATTCGAAATTTAATGTGCCAGAAATATAAGCTACATTGTAGCAACAAGAAAGAGTGATAAACATTTCGAACATTTATTAACATATGCAAAACATAATTATAAAAGATAAATTATTATGAAACATATAATAACTTGAAAAAACACACGAATTAATCACACTGAATCTGTCTTATTGCATTCCTCATCTGCTCAACAGTTGCTGTTATCGTCCAGTTCGGCACAATCAGTAATGAAATGCTCTATCGCAAATTCCACAACACCGTCGCGCCTCCAATAATATTCTTCCAGACGCTAGACTTTCCTGCAGTATGCTTGCACGTCTTCAGCAGCTACTGCCAGAACGGATTAGCTGGCAATCGTAAACAAATTTTCATTTGACGTATCGCCAGAAGTACACTCCTGGAAATTGAAATAAGAACACCGTGAATTCATTGTCCCAGGAAGGGGAAACTTTATTGACACATTCCTGGGGTCAGATACATCACATGATCACACTGACAGAACCACAGGCACATAGACACAACCGAACGAGGTGGCGCAGTGGTTAGACACTGGACTCGCATTCGGGAGGACGACGGTTCAATCCCGCGTCCGGCCATCCTGATTTAGGTTTTCCGTGATTTCCCTAAATCGCTCCAGGCAAATGCCGGGATGGTTCCTTTCAAAGGGCACGGCCGACTTCCTTCCCCGTCCTTCCCTAATCCGATGAGACCGATGACCTCGCTGTCTGGTCTCCTTCCCCGAAACAACCAACCAACATAGACACAGGCAACAGAGCATGCACAATGTCGGCACAAGTACAGTGTATATCCACCTTTCGCAGCAATGCAGGCTGCTATTCTCCCATGGAGACGATCGTAGAGATGCTGGATGTAGTCCTGTGGAACGGCTTGCCATGCCATTTCCACCTGGCGCCTCAGTTGGACCAGCGGTCGTGCTGGACGTGCAGACCGCGTGAGACGACGCTTCATCCAGTCCCAAACATGCTCAATGGGGGACAGATCCGGAGATCTCGCTGGCCAGGGTAGTTGACTTACACCTTCTAGAGCACGTTGGGTGGCACGGGATACATGCGGACGTGCATTGTCCTGTTGGAACAGCAAGTTCCCTTGCCGGTCTAGGAATGGTAGAACGATGGGTTCGATGACGGTTTGGATGTACCGTGCACTATTCAGTGTCCCCTCGACGATCACCAGTGGTGTACGGCCAGTGTAGGAGATCGCTCCCCACACCATGATGCCGGGTGTTGGCCCTGTGTGCCTCGGTCGTATGCAGTCCTGATTGTGGCGCTCACCTGCACGGCGCCAAACACGCATACGACCATCATTGGCACCAAGGCAGAAGCGACTCTCATCGCTGAAGACGACACGTCTCCATTCGTCCCTCCATTCACGCCTGTCGCGACACCACTGGAGGCGGGCTGCACGATGTTGGGGCGTGAGCGGAAGACGGCCTAACGGTGTGCGGGACCGTAGCCCAGCTTCATGGACACGGTTGCGAATGGTCCTCGCCGATACCCCAGGAGCAACAGTGTCCCTAATTTGCTGGGAAGTGGCGGTGCGGTCCCCTACGGCACTGCGTAGGATCCTACGGTCTTGGCGTGCATCCGTGCGTCGCTGCGGTCCGGTCCCAGGTCGACGGGCACGTGCACCTTCCGCCGACCACTGGCGATAACATCGATGTACTGTGGAGACCTCACGCCCCACGTGTTGAGCAATTCGGCGGTACGTCCACCCGGCCTCCCCCATGCCCACTATACGCCCTCGCTCAAAGTCCGTCAACTGCACATACGGTTCACGTCCAAGCTGTCGCGGCATGCTACCAGTGTTAAAGACTGCGATGGAGCTCCGTATGCCACGGCAAACTGGCTGACACTGACGGCGGCGGTGCACAAATGCTGCGCAGCTAGCGCCATTCGACGGCCAACACCGCGCTTCCTGGTGTGTCCGCTGTGCCGTGCGTGTGATCATTGCTTGTACAGCCCTCTCGCAGTGTCCGGAGCAAGTATGGTGGGTCTGACACACCGGTGTCAATGTGTTCTTTTTTTCCATTTCCAGGAGTGTGTTTCGGTCTCTAAATGATCTCTTAATTTTTGCCGATACTAGTTCCCAACTCATAAGTCGCTAGTATATAGAGGCAAGTAGGGAACTGTGTGGCCTTTCTCTTTCGCCATTTCGTCGACCATATAGGACTCCTTCGTAGGTTTGTTTTCTTGAATTAAAGAGAAAAGGGCATGCTTTCTCATGGTCTCATTGACTCAACATTCCTCTTCTGCAGCCATTCCATCATCCGCGAGTCATATTGCGTGCGTGGTTTGTCCACGAGTCTGTTGTGGTATGAAGCGTTGTCCATCACAGTTAATGATTTGGGAAGACTATATCCATGAACCATCTCTAAAAGTTCTGGGACTTCATCTGACCCTGGTAGTCATCTGTGGATGAATTTGATCAGAATTTTAGCTCGGCTTCCATGGCAGCATCATCCTTTTGCCACCATTTCCCAACTTTCATGTCGCTGTCAATCCATGTTTCATTCAGATAAAATATTTCACTCTTTGCTTCCTTAATATGTTTCATATCTACAATGAAACGTGACTGTTGATCTCCGGACTCTAAAATAAGTCCTTTTATTTTGCACCTTTGTCCAAGTAAATCCCATCAACAACAAAATGTGCCTTAGAGATGTAATGCCCCAACTCCAGCCGATCTTTTCGTTGAGTACTGACCGAGGACTCCGCACACGAGGAACAATTTTTTGCACTAAGTAAAAATTTTGTGTAGTTTTCCTCACGATACCCGTCAGAATTATCCAACTGGTTTTTCACAGTCGATTTTGGCATAAACGGCAGAGAAATGAAAAAAAAATACTTCGGGATGTGGGACTGCATTCTGCTGAGGATGTATGGATGCCATCAACAAGGATGTTCCCCTGGGCTGGGATCATCTTTTGAAACAATGTATACAGGGCTAACATCAATAAAACCGACAAACTGCAGGGTCGGATTTCTAACTCGAAATGGAGGAAAAAAGGTCCTATGAACATGTGTCTGGAAATGGAGAGTACGTGTGCAACGACAACAAATTTTCCGAGAACATAGTACAGAGCGGCATCGTATCCACGTCACAACAGATGTTCAGAGTGGCTTCCGTGTGACTGCAGGTGATAGGGACAGTAGCGACTGTCATGCAGGATACACATAATCGTGCTTTGGCGTACACCATGCTGGCGGGCCCTTGCTTGGAGCTTGCAGTAGGGTTCGTCTCCCTGCACGTTCGTATGTCTGAAAGGACCCATGATCACACATATGCCCAAAAAGGATTTGAAATGTGTGATGTGGTTGGTGTCTGTGACGTTACTTGTTTTGGTATAAGTGTGCTGCGGTCGCAGGTTCGAATCCTGCCTCGGGCATGGGTGTTTGTGATGTCCTTAGGTTGGTTAGGTTTAAGTAGTTCTAAGTTCTAGGGGACTGATGACCACAGCAGTTAAGTCCCATAGTGCTCAGAGCCATTTGAACCATTTTTTTTTGGCATTTTACTGACGCCAGCTCGGCTCGTTCCCGACATGAATACCGGACCATTCTGCTGATTACAGTGCGCTGCGTCAATTACACAGATCGAGAGGTGGCGCAGTGGTTAGCACCCTGAACTCGCAGTCGGGAGGACGACGGTTCAATCCCGCGTCCGGCCATCCTGATTTTGGTTTCCTGTGAGTTCCCTAAATCGCTTCAGGTACATGCCGGCGGGATGGTTCCTTTCAAAGGGCACGGCCGACTTCCCTTCCCATCCTTCCCGCGATCGATGACCTCGCTGTTTGGTCTCCTCCCCCAAAACAACCAAATCCCAATTACACAGCCTGCAACATACAAGGAACAAGTGGCACGTTTTCGGAGGAACTGTCATTCGTCAGCGCCATCTATCGTGAGAACGATGCATTTCCAGACACATGTTCATGACATTTTTTCCTCCATTTCTAGTCAGGAATCTGTCCCGGGAGCTCGTTGGTTTTAATAACATAATGTTCACCCTGTAAAGTTGGGTGTCACACCAAGCAGCTACAATTAACTTAATAAAAATAATGATGACAGTCTACAAAAGAAACTGCCTGCGGCAGGATTCGTACTAAACATCTCTTTTGAAATTTGCATAAACTTATTTTTGCAGACGCTGCTGTGACAGAATTCTGAAACATAGTGTCTCATTAAACAAGTAATTGGCGGCCAGAGAGCTCAATAGCTTGCGAAAAACCTCACTGTGTGGGTTTGCGGAAACACAAGAGAAGAAATTTCATGTTTATTTTCATACTAGGAAACTCTTGTTTCACTAGCTGTCGATAACTCTTAAAGAATTACAGTAACAGAAATGAAAAAAATAAAATAGAAAGTACAACTTCTGATGTCTCGCCATAGATAAGGAAGCTCAGTGTGCTGTCGAACTAGCAAAGTACTCTCCTCCTTGTGTGGCATCATTCGCCAAATTCTTGTTTCGATACCTCGAGCGGTTTAGGAGATATGAGAGATGTGAATATTTCATTCCCACGAGTGTGAGATCGGAAGTGAATGCCGCTACATAGGATCCATTTTCTCGAGTTCCGAGACAGAGACCTCCTCCCAAGTCTAAACAAAAATTCAATATGTTAGTTAAATTTCATACGCAGCAACATATGGTGTAATACGCACCAAACGCAAAATCACAGGCTATTTTCCATTGCAAACTTTCTGAATTCTGTGCAGTGTCTTACAAAACTGTGTATATCACAATAAGTATGACCGCTAGCGAGATAATGAGAACTTCGCCACGAAGGTGAGGTATAACCGTACAAGGAAGGCAAAAATCAAATGTTTTCACTGAATAATTTCTGTAAAATCGTTTGAGAAAAATTATACGCAGCGCAGAACGTCGCCAATTGCCGCCTGTGAAGTATGTGTACGCGTCTCAATAGGCGCAGGACCGGCGCGACATGGCGGAACGTGCGCGTCGCGCTTAGTGTAACACGTGCTATAATCCGTTCATCATAAGAATGAACGTGATGTAAACATTGCATTATGTATTCTTCCGCGTTTGCTGGAACCTCATTGGATTTCCGTTTCACGTAGCGTTAGTACGGGACAACAGCTTTACCGGCGCTTTTAACTGGCCGGTCAGCTGGTACAGCTAGCGTGAAGTCACGTGAACAGCTGCAGATCACACGTAAAAAGAGGCGAGAAGAGGAGCAGTACAGCTTCGAATGTCATTTAATTTACAAGCAGAATGGAATACGAGTAATACACTGCAAATCTCCCACAATACGCTCCTTATACGACTAGTCAAAGACGAAAACCGCAACACGTTATCGTTTTTAGCTAACATACTATTGTAATTAGCTAAAAACGATAACGTGTTGCGGTTTTCGTCTTTGACTAGTCGTATAAGGAGCTAACATACTATTGTAATTCCCCCCATGAACCATGGACCTTGCCGTTGGTGGGGAGGCTTGCGTGCCTCAGCGATACAGATAGCCGTACCGTAGGTACAACCACAACGGAGGGGTATCTGTTGAGAGGCCAGACAAACGTGTGGTTCCTGAAGAGGGGCAGCAGCCTTTTCAGTAGTTGCAAGGGCAACAGTCTGGATGATTGACTGATCTGGCCTTGTAACTATAACCAAAACGGCCTTGCTGTGCTGGTACTGCGAACGGCTGAAAGCAAGGGGAAACTACGGCCGTAATTTTTCCCGAGGGCAAGCAGCTTTACTGTATGATTAAATGATGATGGCGTCCTCTTGGGTAAAATATTCCGGAGGTAAAATAGTCCCCCATTCGGATCTCCGGGCGGGGACTACTCAAGAGGATGTCGTTATCAGGAGAAAGAAAACTGGCGTTCTACGGATCGGAGCGTGGAATGTCAGATCCCTTAATCGGGCAGGTAGGTTAGAAAATTTAAAAAGGGAAATGGATAGGTTAAAGTTAGATATAGCGGGAATTAGTGAAGTTCGGTGGCAGGAAGAACAAGACTTCTGGTCAGGTGACTACAGGGTTATAAACACAAAGTCAAATAGGGGTAATGCAGGAGTAGGTTTAATAATGAATAGGAAAATAGGAGTGCGGGTAAGCTACTACAAACAGCATAGTGAACGCATTATTGTGGCCAAGATAGATACGAAGCCCACACCTCCTACAGTAGTACAAGTTTATATCCCAACTAGCTCTAGAGATGACGAAGAAATTGAAGAAATGTATGATGAAATAAAAGAAATTATTCAGATAGTGAAGGGAGACGAAAATTTAATAGTCATGGGTGACTGGAATTCGAGTGTAGGAAAAGGGAGAGAAGGAAACGTAGTAGGTGAATATGGATTGGGGCTAAGAAATGAAAGAGGGAGCTGCCTGGTAGAATTTTGCACAGAGCATAACTTAATCATAGCTAACACTTGGTTTAGGAATCGTCAAAGAAGGTTGTATACATGGAAGAACCCTGGAGATACTAAAAGGCATCAGATAGATTATATAATGATAAGACAGAGATTTAGGAACCAGGTTTTAAATTGTAAGACATTTCCAGGAGCAGATGTGGACTCTGACCACAATCTATTGGTTATGACCTGTAGATTAAAACTGAAGAAACTGCAAAAAGGTGGGAATTTAAGGAGATGGGACCTGGATAAACTGAAAGAACCAGAGGTTGTACAGAGTTTCAGGGAGAGCATATACAGTAGAAGAAGAATGGGTAGCTTTGAGGCATGAAGTAGTGAAGGCAGCAGAGGATCAAGTAGGTAAAAAGACGAGGGCTAGTAGAAATCCTTGGGTAACAGAAGAAATATTTAATTTAATTGATGAAAGGAGAAAATATAAAAATGCAGTAAATGAAGCAGGCAAAAAGGAATACAAACGTCTCAAAAATGAGATCGACAGGAAGTGCAAAATGGCTAAGCAGGGATGGCTAGAGGACAAATGTTAGGATGTAGAGGCTTATCTCACTAGGGGTAAGATAGATACTGCCTACAGGAAAATTAAACAGACCTTTGGAGATAAGAGAAACACTTGTATGAACATCAAGAGCTCAGATGGAAACCCAGTTCTAAGCAAAGAAGGGAAAGCAGAAAGGTGGAAGGAGTATATAGAGGGTCTATACAAGGGCGATGCACTTGAGGACAATATTATGGAAATGGAAGAGGATGTAGATGAAGATGAAATGGGAGATACGATACTGCGTGAAGAGTTTGACAGCGCACTGAAAGACCTGAGTCGAAACAAGGCCCCCAGAGTAGACAACATTCCATTGGAACTACTGACGGCCTTGGGAGAGCCAGTCCTGACAAAACTCTACCATCTGGTGAGCAAGATGTATGAAACAGGCGAAATACCCTCAGACTTCAAGAAGAATATAATAATTCCAATCCCAAAGAAAGCAGGTGTTGACAGATGTGAAAATTACCGAACAATCAGTTTAATAAGCCACAGCTGCAAAATACTAACGCGAATTCTTTACAGACGAATGGAAAAACTAGTAGAAGCCGACCTTGGGGAAGATCAGTTTGGATTCCGTAGAAATACTGGAACACGTGAGGCAATACTGACCTTACGACTTATCTTAGAAGAAAGATTAAGGAAAGGCAAACCTACGTTTCTAGCATTTGTAGACATAGAGAAAGCTTTTGACAATGTTGACTGGAATACTCTCTTTCAAATTCTAAAGGTGGCAGGGGTAAAATACAGGGAGCGAAAGGCTATTTACAATTTGTACAGAAAGCAGATGGCAGTTATAAGAGTCGAGGGACATGAAAGGGAAGCAGTGGTTAAGAAGGGAGTAAGACAGGGTTGTAGCCTCTCCCCGATGTTATTCAATCTGTATATTGAGCAAGCAGTAAAGGAAACAAAAGAAAAATTCGGAGTAGGTATTAAAATCCATGGAGAAGAAATAAAAACGTTGAGGTTCGCCGATGACATTGTAATTCTGTCAGAGACAGCAAAGGACTTGGAAGAGCAGTTGAACGGAATGGATGGTGTCTTGAAGGGAGGATATAAGATGAACATCAACAAAAACAAAACGAGGATAATGGAATGTAGTCGAATTAAGTCGGGTGATGTTGAGGGTATTAGATTAGGAAATGAGACACTTAAAGTAGTAAAGGAGTTTTGCTATTTGGGGAGCAAAATAACTGATGATGGTCGAAGTAGAGAGGATATAAAATGTAGACTGGCAATGGCAAGGAAAGCGTTTCTGAAGAAGAGAAATTTGTTAACATCGAGTATAGGTTTAAGTGTCAGGAAGTCATTTCTGAAAGTATTTGTATGGAGTGTAGCCATGTATGGAAGTGAAACATGGACGGTAAATAGTTTGGATAAGAAGAGAATAGAAGCTTTCGAAATGTGGTGCTACAGAAGAATGCTGAAGATTAGATGGGTAGATCACATAACTAATGAGGAAGTATTGAATAGGATTGGGGAGAAGAGAAGTTTGTGGCACAACTTGACCAGAAGAAGGGATCGGTTGGTAGGACATGTTCTGAGGCATCAAGGGATCACCAATTTAGTATTGGAGGGCAGCGTGGAGGGTAAAAATCGTAGGGGGAGACCAAGAGATGAATACAGTAAACAGATTCAGAAGGATGTAGGTTGCAGTAGGTACTGGGAGATGAAGAAGCTTGCACAGGATAGAGTAGCATGGAGAGCTGCATCAAACCAGTCTCAGGACTGAAGACCATAACAACAACAACTATTGTAATTAGAAACAAGAATGACGAAAATTCCTGACTTAACCACAGGGTAATTTTTCTGCATAAGGTGTGTGTAACGTAAGAGAGTATTGAAGGATTTCACCGTATGGTTAAATATTGAAGCCATTGAAGGTATTACTTACAGTAAGTCGTCTGGTAATCTCTTAGCTCCTTCCTTATCCGAATCCAAGACATACATTTCAATTCTGAAAGTATCACCTGCTACAGTGATAACGAGCCTATCAACAACAGAATTCACGAAGCCAACCAGGCGCCGCATTTTCTCTTTTTCTTTTATGACGAGCCACTCTATACCCGCCAGCGTTGGGCAGTGACGTATGAAAAAGCTGCGTGCGTTAGTACCAGTAAGTCTGGCAGCTTAACAGTTTTGTTACTTCTCGGGCCAAATCCCGCAGCTTGGCTCCAGATCAGTTCTGTTGAGTTCATATTGTCGTGGTACAGTAGCAAATGTAAAAATGCAGCATTTGTATAATGTGCTCGATGCTGTGAAAATGATTGTGTTTCATGTTTCTAGGATACTTATCTACTTCTGTGGTGTAAAACGATGGAAATAGTCCAAATAAAGGGGATTTGGTTTTTAACTTTTGCCTTAAAAATTAAATTGCTATGTTTTCGTAATTTAAACAACTTTTATGATCACTCTTTCATAAAACTTCGATAATTAAGAATTTGTATTTGAAATGGAAACAGGAAATTGGCGTCTAATATGTAATTAGAAACAAGAAGAAGTGCATAATTCATGAAAAATGATAATGAGTTTTATGTAGGTATTTCAAATTGAACGAGAAACAAAAGCGACACTGGAGAGATTTGAACCAAACAATAACTACATCATTCAGTTTACATTCCGTTACGCTACCGACTGCGTTATACGTTTAACAAATATTTATTTATTATCTGCATTACATACAACGCTGGGAGAACTTCAAAGCCGATAATCTCCGTAAATTTATGAAAAACATTAAGAACAGCCTATTTCTCGGCACTTTTTAACCGTGTTCCATGCGCGTGTTTTACTACGGAACAGAAAGCAGCGCAGCCATTTTTATACTGCGCATTAACAGTGCGACAATCAGAGCACAAGGCTGCAGCGGCTGTGACTGTACACGACTTTACTAAGAAAATGGTTCAAATAGCTCTGACCACTATGGGACTCAACTGCTGTGCGCATCAGTCCCCTAGAACTTAGAAGTACTTAAACCTAACTAACCTAAGGACATCACACACATCCATGCCCGAGGCAGGATTCGAACCTGCGACCGTAGCAGCAGCGCGGCTCCGGACTGGAGCGCCTAGAACCGCACGGCCACGGCGTGCTCCTCGACTCATAACTGCCATCTGGTTTCTGTACAAATTGTAAATAGCCTTTCGCTCCCTGTATTTTACCCCTGCCACCTTCAGAATTTGAAAGAGAGTATTCCAGTCAACATTGTCAAACCGAGCGGGGTGGCGCAGTGGTTAGACACTGGACTCGCATTCGGGAGGACGACGGTTCAATCCCGCGTCCGGCCATCCTGATTTAGGTTTTCCGTGATTTCCCTAAATCACTCCAGGCAAATGCCGGGATGGTTCCTCTAAAAGGGCACGGTCGACTTCCTTCCCAATCCTTCCCTAGTCTGATGAGACCGATGACCACGCTGTCTGGTCTCCTTCCCCAAACCAACCAACAACAACCAACCAACCAACATTGTCAAAAGCTTTCTCTATGTCTACAAATGCTAGAAACGTAGGTTTGCCTTTCCTTAATCTAGCTTCTAAGGTAAGTCGTAGGGTCAGTATTGCCTCACGTGTTCCAACATTTCTACGGAATCCAAACTGATCTTCCCCGAGGTCGGCTTCTATCAGTTTTTCCATTCGTCTGTAAAGAATTCGCGTTAGTATTTTGCAGCTGTGACTTATTAAACTGATGGTTCGGTAATTTTCACATCTGTCAACACCTGCTTTCTTTTGGATCGGAATTATTATATTCTTCTTGAAGTCTGAGGGTATTTCGCCTGTCTCATACATCTTGCTCAACAGATGGTAGAGTTTTGTCAGGACTGGCTCTCCCTAGGCCGTCAGTAGTTCTAATGGAATGTTGTCTACTTCCGGGGCCTTGTTTCGACTCAGGTCTTTCAGTGCGCTGTCAAACTCTTCACGCAGTATCGTATCTCCCATTTCATCTTCATCTACATCCTCTTCCATTTCCATAATATTGTCCTCAAGTACATTGCCCTTGTATAGGCCCTTTATATACTCCCTCCACCTTTCTGCTTTCCCTTCTTTGCTTAGAACTATGTTTCCACAGGCCACGTTGTGCGTGTAAAATCTTCCATTTGCAAGAAAACATCAACCAACCGTGCTGCATGAGGTCGTGCATTATCTTCCATCACTACGAAGTTTGGGTCCACAGTATTCTGCAACAACCGCACTCCATATCCAAAGATCTCGCTATGAAGTCTGATAGCAAGTGTCGATTCACCTGTACAATTTCATGAAGAGGTCCTCGATTGCTCAACATAAACTCTGCCCCTTCTCCTCGATATTAGTCTCTTTCCACGATGTTTTGGCCCCGAAATCGTGTTCCACGTTCCCTCCAGAGGCGAATCCGTCGGGTATCACTCTCCAGACCAAACAGGGATTCTTCTGTAAATGAACATCGGTCCACTGTTAGACCATCCAGGTGGCATGTTGACGACTCCACTTTAGACGCTTCCTTCTGTGAAAATGCTTAACAGGCATACATACAGCAGGTCTTATACCCCAATAACGGTCGTCTCTTTCTGACGTGACACGTGGTCGTCCGTGCCCTCGTCTTCGAGGTACAGTTTCGGTCTCTATAAACTGTCACCACATCCGACAAACAACGGAACGATACACATTAGGCCATCGGGCCATATCAGTTTGCGACTGTCCTGCTTCCATTCTTCCTGTGGCCATCCACAGCGATTGTGGATGTGGGACTATCCGGCAAACAGGCATCATGATGTTAGTGTGGCTGTCCGTGGAGTGGAATGCCATCTTCCGTACAGAATACGATCGTACACACATTTCTTGACAGTTTGTATGATTATATCGTGAATTAGACGCAAGACGGGGAAAAAGTGGTTTGTTGCTTTAATTTCAGTCATCAGTGTATATATGAGCGCTAGTTACATTTGAGATTGGACGTTTTGAGTTGGTTTTGGTCAAGAATGCTGTTAAGGTAACATATACGCCATAATCAACACCTCGCTGAGTGTGAGCGAAGTCGGGTAAACAAGGACTACGAGACGCTCGATCTTCCTTCTGCGATATTGCAGAATACTTGGCAAAAATGTAGCCATTGTACACGATTGCTGAGAGCGGTGGTTGCGGGAATGTATGGTCGCAAGAAGACCAGGATCTGGATGGCCATGTGGCACTACCGAGAGGAAAGACATCGTTTTCGGGGCACTTGCTCTGGAACATTGCACTGCACGTGCAGCAGCAATTTGAGCAGTATTTGGCACCACAGTGACAAAGCGAAATGTTACAAATTTGTTACTTCAAGGACAACTCCGAGCCGGACGCCATGTAGCGTGCACTCCACTGACCACAAACCACCGCCATCTGCGACTATTGAATAGGATTGGGGAGAAGTTTGTGGCACAACTTAACTAGAAGAAGGGATCGGTTGGTAGGACATGTTCTGAGGCATCAAGGGAACACCAATTTAGTATTGGAGGGCAGCTTGGAGGGTAAAAATCGTAGAGGGAGACCAAGAGATGAATACACCAAGCAGATTCAGAAGGATGTAGGTTGCAGTAGGTACTGGGAGATGAAGAAGCTTGCACAGGATAGAGTAGCATGGAGAGCTGCATCAAACCTGTCTCAGGACTGAAGACCACAACAAACAACAACGTGGACTGCTCGTTCTCTCGATGTGAATCTCACAGAGCATGTCTGGGATCCACCAGGGAGACGGGATGCGTCACGTCAGCATCTAAAAACCACTCTCCAGGACTTGTGAGCAGCTCTGCTTGAAGAACAAGCTTTATTGCCTCAACCAGTGATTGATGATATTGTTCACAGCATTCCCCGTTTTTATCAGACGTGTATTGTGGCCACAGGTGGTCGCACACCATACTGAGCACATTAACCAGTGGTCGGAATGTGTGTGCAAATCTCTAAAAACGAATTGCACTTTTGTCTACTGTTACGGATGTTGCAGTTGTTTACGTTCTGTATTCATTACACTGTTTCTGCTTTACAATCACCTAATTATTCTGTTTTGTGGCAAAATATACGCAACTTGCAAAATATCCGTTGGTGCTTTAATTCTGGACATTAGTGTAGGTATCTTATGTTCATTTCAACATTTATTAGAGCATCATGTAAATATTTGAAGTAAATCAGTTAAGAACTTTTCGAGATTTTTGGTAACAGTTTTAAACAACGACTTGTCTTTATATATTAGCTTATAGGGTGTGCGGAAATTCTCATTACAAACTTCTACGACATGTAGAGATGAAGGAGTACATAATGTTTTGAATATGAATCCAAATCCAGAAATGTATCGTTTATGTGCTACAATCATTTGAAAACATGTTGATAATGCTACCACTTTTACAGGTAATTTATTAGGCGTGATCAAGTACGTCACTTGTTTTACAGTTCCACTCGTTGAACAGCGAAAGAAATTGCTGTTGAACTCGTTGACGGCTTCTCTTCAACGTGGTGCGGTATGGACTCTTCCACTTCGGGTGTTTGTCGTCTCCTTGGATCACCAGAATCACGCCTGCTGACGGTGAAGGAACCCCTTTCTCGAAGCCGTTGAGTTATTGCAGCGAAAATGGTATGCAAGGGACTCGAACATTGTGCGTAACAATCTTGATAAAGGTGACGTGCAGCCCTTCCGTTACTCTGAGATTCGCCATAATGGAGGATTATGTTGGTGTATTCTGCAAACGTGTACTCGGTCATGTTGCTGTGACGCTCAAAGACACGTGAATGAGGCTCGAACCATGTCAGAGAGATATGACAGACGTCAAATGGCATCAGCCAATCCGACGTAAACACTCCCCACCATGACTTCCCTGTTGCGTACCCAGCTAGCAAACATTTTTCAAATGGCTGTAACGCAGAAACGGTACGTTGCCGGAAATCGGTTTCAGTTCAAAATATTGTGAATTCAGTCCCCTCTACAAGTCGTAGAAGCTTGTAACGGGAATTACCGAACACCCTGTATATCATATTATTGTTATTGAGAGGAGAAGACATTGTTCCCATCTTCAAAAAAGGCAATAAAAGACTTTGTAAAAACTGCAGAGGAATAACCCTTATGAGTCATAAAGCCAAGATTTTTGAAAGAATTTTACTAAATCGAATAAGTGAAAAGATAGAAAAGGAACTGAGTGAAGAACAGTATGGGTTTAGGAAAGGAAGAAGCAAGATCGAGCTGATATTTTCTATCTTTCAACTGATGGAAAAAAGTTGGGAGTATAACAAAAGGGTGATAATGGTTTTTGTAGACATAGAAAAGGCGTATGACACAGTTAACAGGGAAATACTCTGGGAAGAAATGACGAAGATAGATATAGAAGATGGATACATTAATGTAATAAAGACAATGTACAGAGACACAACTGTAGAATTAGAACACCACTGGGGAACTCTGAATACATCGAAATGAGACAAGGACTTAAGCAAGGAAGTATTCTATCTCCTGCACCTTTTAATGTTGTGGTGGAGCGAATGAATAGGGCAGTTGAAGATATAGTAAAAGAAAGAGACTAAAAGATGATTTTTGCAGATGATGTGGTAATACGGGGTGATAAAGAGGTAGATATACAGTTACAACATGATGTGTGGAAGGAAATAATGGAAAGGTATGGATTAAAAATAAATAAAGATGAGAGTGAAGTAATGGTATTTGGAAGAGAGAAAGGGGTCAACGGAAATATTACCTTGAATGGAGAACCCCTCAAAGTGGACGACGGTTCAATCCCGTGTCCGGCCATCCTGATTTAGGTTTTCCGTGATTTCACTAAATCGCTCCAGGCAAATGCCGGGATGGTTCTTTTGAAAGGACACGGCTGACTTCCTTCCTCGTTCTTCCCTAATCCTATGAGACCGATAACCTCGCTGTTTGGTCTCTTTCCCCGAACAACCAACCAACCAACCAACCCTCAAAGTGGTAGAAAGTTTCACTTATTTAGGGAGTGAAATACCTAGGGATGGAAGAATAACTGACGAAATTAATAGGAGGTTACAAAAGGGAGGCAATTTCTACCAAACAATAAAACACCTGAAGTTTCAGAAAAAGCAAAACTCCTTATGTATAAGAATTATTACTTCCCTGTTGTCACCTATGGCGAACAAACAAGGACAATGACAGAAAGGAACTGGAACAGTCTACAAGCTGGGGAAATGAAATTTCGTAAAGCAGTTAAGGGGAAAACAAGAATGGTCAGAGTAAGGAATGTAGAGATTAGAAAGGACCTTATCCAAGAAAGCATGAGAGAAGAAATTGAAAAAAAGAGATTAAGATGGCATGGGCAGAGACTCCCCAAAATTATGGAAGAGCTAAAGATGGATGGGAAAAGACCTAGAGGGCGCCCAAGAACACGGTGGAAAATGGGAGTGAGAATATCTGTGGAAAGGAGAGGTGTGACCCGGCAGCAAGTGAAGGAAGAAAAGTGATGGGAGGACCGAGCCAAATGGAGAGGACTCGTCAGCAGCCAGACCAGGCAGTAGCTGGAGCGGGATCCGGATGTAGATAGATTATAATTATAATTAACTTCCTTTTAATTCAGACACAATCACATTCTGTTACATAAACATAACTGGTTCTGGTTTACATTGACCACCTTCAGCTGCTATTAGCAAATTCGGTGAAGAAAATTTTCATCACACATGTTGTCAATGCAATGTAGAAAATCCTATGTGATATGCATTTTGGCTGTAACATGAAATGGACATTTCATTCGCCGAATACCGCCCCATAGCAAACAGCATCTAAAGAAGGCAAATGTAGGCCAGAACAAGTTATGATTGTAACACAGAATGTGTTCACGTCTGAATTAAAAGAAAGTTCACAATATATCAGTCAGAAGTTCACAATATATCAGTCACTGGTCTCCTTCACCGGGATTTCGTTTTTTCCAGTTACCTTTATTACTATCATTGTTATTGTTATGTACTGCTCTAGTGCTATGCATATTGTAATGCCGACTTGCAAAGGTTGTCAGAAAGGGCCTGACGGTCCTAATATTGGGAGGCGAAATGAAAGGGCGAATTACGAAAACATAAAATAAATAAATAAACAAGTGACACGTCAGCGATGGGTGTAGTCACAGAGGCAGGCCTACCGGTCTGGCAGCAGCGGCGTGCAGCAGCAGCAGCGTCAGCAGAAGTGGCGACCCTCGGAGCTTCGGGCAGGTCGCGGGTGTTCTCGTGGTGGCTTCCCTCGCCGCCATGTCGTACTGTGGCGCGGCGGGCGGCCGCCGGCAATTTAAGCCGGCCACTTACACTGCCCTCCCCGTCCCGTTTCCCCGTCCCCCCCCCCCTCCCTCCATCAGCTATCGTACTCATACTGGCGTCATCGTGCCATTCCTTACGTTGCACCGAGTGTCCTTCACACGCCCAATTCATTCATCTGACCGCCGGTGTCAGATAGGGGCTCCTACGCACAACCACATCCTACTATTGGCAAACGGCAGATTGCGCGAGCATAGAACGACCACTTGTACTTCGCAACAACCGTTTGTTTCCTCATATGAAAACAGTGAGAAAAGTTCATGATTCGACAGTCGAAGACTGCGTTTTTGGCCCAAAGTAGTTCTTTTTTTTTCATGGCGTCCCCTTTTAAGTCAAGGCACTTAGTTTAAGGTGTTCCCAGTAAGCTATCACGTTTCTTGAGGTTGTAGAAGAAACAGAAAATATTCATCTACTGGTATGGACTCAAAATGTGAGAAATCTGTTACGTGTGTTAAACATATTAACGATTCACGATTGATATTACTCAGTTTTTTCACTGTCAAACTACGTTCCTGATCTTTGTACACAGCTGATCTGTTCTGGCGAAAGAAGATTTTTATCTTTTACCCCCAGACTACATATCGCCTCAGAGTTGACAGATGATATTACATCTGCCTGTGTCGCTCTTTCGCTTCCCTTCAACCCTTTCAGTACCAGTAGTTGCTACCTGAAACCACCGTTTTATTAATTGTGTTTTGAAGTCGCAGAGCCTTCAGCGAGAAACCACAGACGCTGTTGCAAGACAGAAACAGCTAGCGGTGCACTGAGGTATGAGAGCGTGCTGAAAAGTAATGCCTCCGAATTTTCATATGAAAACTCTTAGGACTTTTTAAATAAAACAAACGTTATTAACATTCTATATCTGCAAGACGGCTCAGAACTGAAGCCAGTAAGATGGCGGCGTGTAACGTAACTATGTCGGTGCGTGAGTAACAGAGTGCTGTAATCGAGCTTCGAATTCGACGTGGTAGCCCACAGATGGAGCACCCTCTGCTTCAGCATGACAATGCCACACCACACACGAGCGCTGCGACATCTGTAAAAACCCGATGCCTTGGGTTCACTGTCATCGATCATCCTCAACATAGTCCCGACTGCACCCATCCGATTTTCATCTGTTTCCGAAACTCAAACACCTTCGAGGAATTCTGTCTGATATCGGTGCAGGAAGAAGTGACGTCGTGGCTCCATCAACTACGTCAAACATTCTACGTGACTGCATCAACAAATTGGTCTCTCGTTGAGAGACATGTGTTCCTCTCCAGGGTGTCTATGACACGAAATAAATATGTAGACATGAAGAATGAAGACGTAGAATGTTAATAACGTTTGTTTTATTTGAAAAGCTTTAAGAGTTTGCACATAATAAATTCGGAGGCATTGCTTTTCATGACGCCCTCGTATTTCAACAAAAGTAGTGCACTGTAACACTACTTACTTGTAACGTTTAAAGCTACAGTCGGAGTGGAAATTGTGCTACGTGATTGTAGGAGATTGTGCCATCCATTTTTTATTTTTTTATAGTGGTCGTACTGAAGAGACTGTTGACAATGGAAGTAGATACATCTGACATTATCGCAACGTACATGTTGAATTCATACTACTGCATCTATAAAGCGCTTTCGAGCCGGGCGGAGTGGCCGCGCGGTTTAGCGCGTTGTGCCACGGACTGCGCGGCCCCTGCCGCCGGAGGTTCGAGTCCTCCCTCGGGCATGGGTGTGTGCCGTTCTTAGCATAAGTTGTTTAAGTTGTGTGTAAGTCTAGGGACTGATGACCTAAGCAGCCTGGCCCCTTATGAATTCACACATATTTCAACATTTGAGTACTTTCGAAATTAAACCAGCATGGCAGTATGTAATTTTGATATGAAACTTACTAAACTTTGGGCCCATTTTTGCTAGTTATTTGAGACTACAATTTGTTGTAGCCATTATGAGTTCATCGAAGTTTCGATATGTAGGATTTTATCTAGGAGAAGTGTAGCTTCTCTTCAGAACAACTGATTGTTTGATTTTTGCCAATTTCTTCTTGTATTCGCTAATTACTATGATAATAATGGGTAATTTTGTGAAAATTTTACTGTTACATATTTTTTTTCATATTGTTGGGTCTCAAAGGTCTAAATATTGAACAGCCGCCACAGGGCTGCTCCCTCCGAGTTGTCACACTGCTCTTGCTAAGTACAATAATCTCTAGCGTCAAAATGGTTCAAATGGCTCTGAGCACTATGGGGCTCAACTGCTGTGGTCATCAGTCCCCTAGAACTTAGAACTACTTAAACCTAACTAACCTAAGGACATCACACACACCCATGCCCGAGGCAGGATTCGAACCTGCGACCGCAGCAGCAGCGCGGCTCCGGACTGGAGCGCCTAGAACCGCACGGCCACCGCGGCCGGCCTCTAGCGTCAGGCAAAACAAAGACTGCATCACATCTTCTGCTTCCTCTATTTCATTTTATATTATTAGAGTCATTCATCAAGCCTACTAGCCTGCGGTTATCAAAACGTCAGCTCTCAAGCCATAACGCTGTAATAAAAACCAGCATGGAACAACACTAACGTAATATCCATATTATGTTAATTAAAGGAAATCATTTTCTTCCTTGTTTCACGAAACTTAATTACTGTTGTGCACCCTAGGTTTCGGGTTATAGCCGAGTTTCTAGCACATAGGTGATACCAAAGATGGCAACCAAGAGAAGATAAACACATGTCAGCGTCCTACTCAATCAGTTCTTGACTTACGAGGAGAACAAAGCAAGCGCCATAAACCGATTTTCCAGAAACTTGCTCAGTTCCAGAGGGACCAAAATATGCGAATACTTGTCCCAGCTTATCCGTAGTTACTTCACCGTTTCTGAGAAAAGACGGTCATAGTTTTCGACGTACTTTATGTGCCCTTTTAGCACGTGACATGTCCAACCGAAACGCTGTCACAGCCTTTAGCGTCGGAGCATCCTTTTGTGCTCCTTGCTCGAAAGGCGATTTTTCTTGTCTGTTTTTCATTTATCTACGCATGTCCGTAGAAGGTTACTGCACGAATGTTTCTTATCAAGTTAGGGGATACAGGGGCGTTACGTTAATTGTACAATTAGAACAGGGATTCACAATATGTGCCTTGTGTTTTATTGTATGCCGCTCGGCCACATCGGCCGGCTAGCTGACAAACCCGATACTGAAGAGATATTCATTTTGCCAGTGATCTATTAGAAACGAAAGCAAAAAATGAAGTGTGTTTGTAGGGTAGTATCGAAAAAAATTTCATTTCCATATATTGGTGAAAACACCTTTGAAATTATCAAACAGTGGTACAAAAAAATACACATAATGTCCGAATGTGTAAGTACATTATCCAAATTAAGCAACTTGACAATATCCGTGCCCTGAGCGTAGCTGCTTCGCGTGTCTACAACGCGATTTCAAAACGTCTCTATGGCAACGCCTCTTCATAGCTCTATAGACTGCTATCGTTTTCGCCTGCGCCAGTTTGCTCTTTGCAGTCGAAAACTGTCACAAGCATTGCCAGGTGTCAGGGCTTTCTTTAAGTTGACTCAACTAAAGGATTGTGTTCGTATAGTAATGAAGAAATGCATTAAAACTTCACGCATGATGCGGCAATTTTTTCACGTATCTCAATGTTTATGACGTCATACCTCTTGGACTATGTGTTGTACGATGATAAATTTATATAGGAACATTCGGCGACATACGTGAATACTGTCGGTGAAATGCTTTGCGAATACAGTTAGTAGGGAAGAAATAATAAATTTAGACGACATGTATGATGCAGCAGTTTTTCACACATCTCAGTGTTTATGACGTCATATCTCCTGAACTGTGATATACTTTTGTAGGTACATTTAGCGGCATATGTGGATACTCCTGCATGATGCGGTAGGTTCTCACGCATGTCATTGTTTATGACGCTCGAGATGACTGGGTGTTTGTGTTGTCCTCATCATTTCATCATCATCCAGGAAAGTGGCGCAATTGGACTGAGCAAAGATTGGGTAATTGTACGGGCGCTGATAACCACGCTGTTGAGCGCCCCACAAACCAAACATCATCATCATCATCATGTTTATGACGTCTGTCTCCTGAACTATGATATGCAGATGATTCTTACCCTCACAGCAATTGTTTCCTGGCAGTAAGAGATGTGTACCATGTTTTCTTGAAATCGATTCATTGGTTTAGGAAGACATGTAGGACACACACACATACATACACACACACACACACACACACACACACACACACACACACACACACACACACATTGAGAGACATCTGTATAATTTGTATGGATGTGTGTGTGTGATATTTTCATGGATTACATCCTCTTTGAATTCTCATATTCTTATATTGAATTCTTTTAACAATTCCTATATTAATCTTTATAATAATTTTATACTAACTGTTAAGTTAATACTTATACTTTATTCTTATGTTTATTTGGTGTATTCCCTTGGGTAATACCGATCGCAGAAGCATTCGAAACATAGTGTTTCCGACCATGAGAATCGCGTAAAGGCACGTTAGCCACAGTCGTACTTCTCGGTATGATTCATATCAGGAAACGCAAGTGTGGCACACCTGCCATCGTGCGAACCTCATGGTGTTAGGAATTTCACTCGGGAAAGAAACGTCGTTAACATTGCTGAAGAGTTCATGCGTTGGCAATAATTTCGAAGAAAACCATGCATAGCGGATCATTATTTCGGAAAACTGGCGCTTTCAGTTGATTATCAATGCATAGATCTGTATTGCGTCGCGTCTAGTTGTGATATCCCCCTGCTGTGTAATGAACCTAGAATAATTCTGCATTTTTTAATGAAATGCTTTATTTCCGGGTAAAAATATACGTCACAGGATTGACACAGCTGCGTACACTTCAGGGAAATTACTTTAAACGAACAGGTTGAACTGTTGGTATTCCATCTTCATCGATGAATTTTTCGTCGTATAACAAAGGATCGCTTTGTCCACCCCGTGAATCAGTTATGAACACGCGTAGCTCCATTTTAACATTCGGATGTTGTCTCCTTCGTTGGTTAATGTCGTGTTGCACTCAAGGGCCGAACTTCCCGCTGACTGCTTGAAGAAAAATGAAGAAAATTGGCAGGAGGAAAGAGTTATACCGAATTGATCGGTATTATATGACTGTATCAAGTGATTTAATTGGTTGACAGCAAGTTCCGTGACTTTTTCACCTCGATGCGACGATGTTCGATTACTGCTGATGTGATATTTTGTTTGTCTAGTAACCAGAAACCGACACGAGCTGGAAATGCAGGCCGACCAGCCGAGGGCGACGACGGTGAGTCGCCAAAAGCCACAGAAAGGCAACAGCTGTGGGCAACAACGAAGACGAAAGCAACAGGTATTGAGGGATACGGCAGAATGGCAAGTCCGAGAAGCGAACCAAACAGAGAGCTTAGACGTAGCAAGATCAGGAACCGAACAACTATGGGTAAAACGAACAATACATGGGCGCAGTCGGAGCACGTCTGACTTCTGAGTTTTTGTTGTTGTTGTAGCTCGTGGTACAGCGTCACTAGTGGATGGCGATCTTACTGTCTTGGTGCGAGTGAAATTTTGATGGGCGGCAGTCTTATTACTGTCTTGGAGTAAGGGTAAAATTTTTCTATCTTACAGTGACATCATTGCAATGTCATCATTGGAGTGCTCGTTGAAGGCGTCGCGCTGGGACCTGAAGTCCCGTACCACCCTCCGACGGTGGAAGTTTAGAATTTTAAGGTTGCGGATAAGAGGGAACGCCACTCCTTAGATACAGATACTGGTGCTTGTACCATGCACATCACATATTAAGTGGCCTATCAAGACTGACACATTATTAACAGCTGTAACAGGGCTATCGTTACCCATGGTCCTAATCTGAATCCTTGAGGATGGTAAGAGAATCAGGGTGGTGGTGCCATTGTCGCAGTGAAAATGTGGTGTAAGCCAGTGACTGTGCCATGCAGGGCACCCAGTTTGTCATAGAGACGCCTTGCCTGCTCTCAAATGGACGTCTTTAGAGTTACAATGTTCGTCTCCTCGTGGAGGATAACAGCCCACGTGAGTGGAGGAGCATGCAGTCTTCACCGAAGCACCTTATTCTGCAGGCGCTGGAGGATCTGAATCCAGGAGGCAGTAATCGTGGCCCACGCGGAGGAGCCACAGGTGAGGGAAGGGTGGACATCCATCTAGTACAGTAGGAGCTTCGTGTCTGAGTTCAGTTCCCATCTGTTGAAGAGCGGGTACAACGCTTTATCAGCTACTGTTCTTTTTGGGTGACGTATTCCGTATGTTGATGGAAGAGCAGTTTTTTATCCATCTGGACACCTATATATTTGGTATCTGGGGACCATGGGTCCTGGACGCCCACAATAGTGATGTTGTGGAGGAGGACTGGGCGCCGCTTGGTGAAGTAGACCGCCGTAGTTTTGGCGGCATTGAGGGCAATCTTGTTTGAACGATACCAGTTGACTGTTGCGTCCACCTACCTCTGGAGACGAACAATGAGCTGGTCCGTGTTGCGGCTGGTCGTAAAGAGCGCCGTACCGTCAGTGTGTTGCGCCAGGTGGCAGTGTGGGACGACTGGCATATCATTAACATAAATTTTTAAGTGGATGGGAGATAACACAGAGCGCTCAGGGGTACCCGTCGACGAGTGACCTAAGCTCGAGCATTTTTCTTGCTGAGTAACTAAGAAGGTTCTATTGTGGAGGAAACCATCCACATCCTTGATACAGGTGTCAGGGATGGTCGTCTTTGTCAGCATTTTGTACGCTAGATTGTCCTGTCAAATCTTGTACGGGTGACTTCCAAGCCCCTGCGCTGCCGGCTTTATAGGGCCCCCGTGAGCGCGGCGGCGTGGCCCGCGTACAGCCCGGTGGCGGCGACAGCAGCGCTCGCACGTTTTAGGAGCGCCGCCGCTAGCGGCTGTCGTCACGTCCATGCCATATGGTAGGCTGCCAAAATTGTCGGCCCGGGATACCAGTGTTTGATCCGTATTGACCACAAAATCATTGTCGAAGTGCGGAATTATAGTACACGATTGGCGGTGAAACATCTCTGCGGTTTCTTCGATCGTATGTTTTACCTTTGTGCTAACATATGTGATAACATGTCACTGTCAAATGCTATGCTTTGCCTTGACGATATCACACTACGTTTGCGAAGTTTCTACTTCAAAGATCTTCGGACGGCAATAAAGTAGCTGCCGTCATCGCCCATTGACGCAACATTCGTGTTGTAGCAAGATCTCCGTACTTCTTGGCTTCTTCAAAACGACCATAGAACAACGAATCGACCCCTTTAAATTTTTCGTGATTTGTTCCACCCTCCTTCACTTGGTTCTTCCATCGCCATACCTATTCACTATTTTTTTAGTCTGCGAGTGTTTTTTGACGTGATCGTTTTTTGCGTCCATTTTGGATGAAGTTCGGCAAGCCTTACTGACTTTAACTGTAATCAAAAAATGAAGATTGCACTTTTATATCATGAACTCCCTGCCCAAAATTTTGACATTACGTGAAAATCTTGTGAATACATTTATAAAAAATAAAGAATTCAGTTTACCTGTAATACTATCTTAAATGCGTCTATTTTTAGCTCCTTTTTTGTGAACTTCAAGGTTTTTCTTCGACGACTGAATGTGCAATATGCCTCTCACCTACTTCATCTACAGTTTCTCTGCAGTCAAGATTTTGTTTCATGTGCAATAAGATCCGTGATTCTTTCCGCCTTTTCTTTACCCAAGATTATCGACCAGTTTGGTTTTCTCGTTTGTGATTTATTAATTATATTCGATTTAATTAACAGTTCAGTACAATAGTACACTGTAACAATTACTTCTTCTCTTGTTTCAGCGCTCACGGCGTCACATTCGTTTAGATCATCCACAGATTCTTCCCTAATGCATTCGTCTTGAAGATCGGTTTGCGAGGTCCCTGCTACGGTTCGGTTTGGTTAGCTTTTCGTATGGAATTTTCCTGGGGCTCCACAGCTGTCTTTGGTCTTTGAGAAACAACTCGGAAGTTATATGTTTCCATTAGTGATTCCATCGAGGAGACGAAATTAATTGGGCAGGTCAGAATCGGTAGAATACAACACTCTCCTTGCAGGCTGGAGTTATAAACGAGTGTACTTCTCGGAACCAAGCAAGCATCTATATTTATCTTTATTTCATTCGCCAGATACACAGTTACTAGCGAATAAGGACAACGCTGTTTCAACATACACAGGGAAAAACATTCATTTAGTAATATTCTGCTGACAAGGTTAGATAATGAAAATAAATAAATAAATAAAAACAATAATGGGGTTTCGAACACGAGGCGCAAAAGTGATGCTGCGACGCTAACCGATACGCCATCACTTCGGCTGAATTTGTCACACTTAAAGTACCGTACATCAAAAACTCTGAACGCCGTTTTCTCAGAAACGATCGAGTAACTACGGATAAGCCGAGACACGGCTTCGCTGATTTTGACTCCTCTTCCACATAGCTAAGTTTCTGGGAAATCGAGTTATAATGCTTGCCGAGTTCCCGTCGTTAATGTGTCAAAGTTCTTTCTTTTGACAGTTTTGACACACTCATGTTTGTGTTCTACAACATTCAGTAAGAGAGCATGTACAGCATTTATTAATAATTATAAATTAGAGTAGAGGTATGTGCAGCAGAATGGATACTTGCATTCTTATTTATTAATGAATAAATGCATGAGGTTCTCCTATTTATAGGTTGTAACATTGTCTAAAAAGGATGAATAATTTGCTCATTCGATGGTAAATGTGGTGCTACGCTCATCTGTATTTTTTAAAAATTTCTATTACTTCTAATTGAAGAGGTTTTGTACTTTCTCCCTCTACGTGTTGGACTTGTACATCTAATACTCATTTGTGGTTTGGCTTTAAGCAATGTTCGGTAATGGATGACTTTGGCTTCTCTAATCTACGTGTTTCTATGGTGTTTTCTGAGCCTAGTACAGACTGACCTCCCAGTCTGGCCAATATAGCAGGACTGACACTCTTGGCACACCATATTAACAAACTCCACTTTTCATGTTGGCCGTTTGTTTGTCTTTAAATTGAAGAAATATCTGTCTAATATCTGTGGGACTATCTAATGTCTGTGGGCCATCGAAAAACACATAGAAACCCTTTGCCTTTAAAATGTTTCTTACTCCATTCGAAATATTAACTATGAAAAGGAAATAGTGTGTTGAGGTTTTAGGCTATTTATGTAGTTCAGTGGGTGCACCGTAGAAGCTGGAGATTAATGGAGCCAGATTCATTCTTTGACGATCATTTTTTCAATCCAAACCACAAATAAGTAGTTGATATGAAAGTCCTACATACGGAGGTAAAGGGTGCAGAGAGCTTACAATCAGAAGTATTAGAAATAAGATGGGTGTATTTTCAGATTTACTTTTGAAAGAGAAAACCCAGTTCAATTACTCAGCCTTAACGAATGTTGTAGCTTACCAACGGAAATGTGTCAAAACTGTGAACAGAGAATTTTATAGATAGTCAAGAACTGATAAATTACGAAACTGATGTGTTTATCTTTACTTGGTTGCCATCTTTGGAATCATCTGTGCTCTAGGAAATGGGCTTGTAAACCGAAAACCAGGTTGTACAATAATAATAAAGTTTTGCGAAAAAAGACAAAAGATGTGTTTCCTTTGGTTAATTCAATATGCAATGTTTCACGAAGAACTAGAATCAGTTAAAATTATGCCTATATATTCCCCAAAATACTGAAGTGTCTGTTACATAATTTTTCGATATGTACAAATGGGACATAGTTTCTTGCACTTCAGCTAATTCGAAAGTGAAATTTTCCTGTCATTATCAAGGCGAGTAGGTGACAAATTTCCGAATATGAAAGAGTAGCTCTTTGTCGTCGAGGTGCCAGAACAGTGCTATGAAATTTATATCTGGGAAAAATACACGTGTGTTACAGATGATATAGTGACCACAACGAGACCAGTCACATATCAGACTTAGCTACCAGGCTTATGTATTAAAGAAAGAAAAGTATAAGCGCCGAATGGAAAAGAACACGATTCTGCACGAGGAGGAACAAATTCATAACTATTGCAAATCAGACAGTTCGTAATTGAAATGTATGCTAGGTGTCGGAATGGTAAGCAGAGAAGACTCAGGAAGGATAGCGATAGCGAAGACTTGAAGTGACACGATTCCATGAATCTCTAGAAGCCCTCGTCTCGATGCATCAGATCATCTGCAAGTTGCATTTCCACTGCTTTGACTTTCACAGAATCCCATAAGGAAAACAATCCGAATGATGTAATTAATGCAGTAGCTTTCAGAAATGCCGTGCTCAGTCTACACATATGCGGTCGATTGTAGAAGACAGGTGCGTCGTCGCTGTTTGACGTACAGTTGTTATACAGTGCATGTGGTTTACCTTGCATACTACAGGTGAACGTCCACCATAAACCCCAGAAGAGCTGCCGTTCTGGGCGCTGAGCCTAAGGAACCTCATGACGCTTACAATTTTTGAAGAGCCATTCACAATTACGGAGATGTTACATATCTTTTCTGTCTCTGTCCCATAGTTAGTGTGGAGTTTTCTGTTCCAGGACTTTCTTATTGAGATGTTTTTCCTTGAATGTAGCCTCTAAGCATTCGTCTTACACACTGTAATCGACAGTCTTTACAGTATATGGGCCTGCGAACCAAAGTTCCATTCACGCTCATTGTTTGCGAAGAATGGTCGCAGCTAGGTGTCGTCTGAAATTACATTTTAAAAAAATGCCGACGCCCCACGAAGGACTTATCCGAATGGAACGGGAATTTGATAGATATGACGTACTTATACAGACATACAAATGTTAACAATTTAAGAAAAAAACGATGATTTATTCAAGAGAAAAAAACCCTGATAACGAGCGAAAACATGTCTGAAGACGCCAAGGACAGTCGTGCTGCAAACGGCTCAAGAACCAGGAGTGGTGGTGTTGGGTGCCATTTCTTTTCGTAGCAAGACTCCTTTGGTTGTCATCAGTGGCACCCTTGCAGCACAGCAGTACGTCGACGATATTCTACGCCCCTTTTTGTTGCGCTTCGTGACAACCCATCCCGGGCTTACATTTCAGCAAGACAGCGCCCGCCCGCTCATTGCAGGAGTTTCTGCTGTTTGTCTTCGTGCTTGCCAAACCCTGCCTTGGCTAGAAAGGTGACCGGATCTCTCCCGAGTCGAGAACGTTTGGAGCATTACAGGTAGGGTCCTCCAAACAGCTAGAGATTTTGACTATCCAGCGCGCCAATTGGGCAGAATTTGGCACAATATCCGTCAGGCGGTAACCAACAACTCTGTGAATCTTTCCCACGCCGAATAACTGCTTCCTTAAGGGCTAGAGGTAAACCAGTACGTTACTGACTTGCTCAATTTGTGAAGCTCTTTAATAAATCAACCAATTTTTCTGAAATTGTAATCATTGGTTTGTCTGAACATGTGCCTCACACATACCGATTTCCGTTCCATTCGGATAACTCCTTTGTGGTGCGTCATCTTTTTTGTCTTTTAAATCCACATGGGTTGGCTTAAGGCACAGGGAATGCTCTGTAAGCACAACTCCCTTCTATGTAACTAGGACATCCAGAAGCGAAGCCATTCTTCTCCAGCTGTATGCAATCTTAATATTCCCATAAATGGAGCTGAGATTCTCCAACAACTCTAGCAACTTATTGTCACCATGGGGCCACATTTTGAACGTTTTGTCAATGTATCTCTAGAACGTTCCCAAGACTGCCATCGTCATGTTGTGAGTCCTTATTTCATAAATTAAAAACAAATCTCTTAAAGGAAGATTCTTGTCGCGATGAAGTAATCTAAAGTTCTAAAACAGCAGAGTTAATCACTTTCTCTTCAAAACCCCCAAAATTACACTAACAGGATGAAAGGGAGCTGACCACTCACTGCGATATTGTCTATCGGTTGCAACATTAGTTATTTAATGAAACACACACGCTTAAATAGTGATATTATATCTGCCTACCCGTGACAAGAAATCAGCAATGACTTCTTAAGATTGGAAGCTGGAAGCATATTTTCTTTGAACACGAGCAATGCTCTGTTTCTTGGCCTTACAATACGTTGGTTCAGCTATTACGAATATACCATTAGGCGTCTCTCGAAGGCAGGACAGTGGCATTGCCTTTACCTGCAATAAGGAGCATGGTCTGGGAACTATTTCGGACATTACGTAAAGCAGCTGTCTCAGACAACAATATTGTTTTATGAGTAGCTTTCGTAGCTGCTCGACAAACTTATCGCCTTATTTCCTCTGCTGAGTTACGGGCGATTTTCCAAGGGCTTCTTCGCTGGCTTTTGTAGAAAGACTTAACGTCAATGGTTCTGAAATAGGAACAAAATTAAAATCCATTTTCAGCATTGGCATCATCATTTTGTCTCAGTCATTATTTGATACATTAAATATAGAATATCTACAGAAAGGCTCTTACCACGAGAAAATGCTCAAACGTTTGAAAATCGGTCAGCGATTAGCTGCTATTTTGAGATGTAAATGATACATTCCTTAGTAGGTAAAACCGCCCTCCGGTGCGGGTGTACCTTATTCTCTCTCTAAGTAGTAGCAGAAGTAGATCTGCGTGGAGTCTTATTGCCAACAGCGAATGTTGTGAAATTTTCCACTTTGTCAAATTTAGGCATAATATCATAGCTTCACATCTTTGTCGAGAACTTAAAGAACTTAATGATCTTGCTCGCGAAGTCCGTTTCTTGTCCACCTTCCAGACGTATAAGCCGTTTTCCATAGACGCATGCGACGTTATTCTTTAAGCGCAGGCAACCTATATATTGCTCAGTGGCTATTTCAAAATCGACAAGCTCGTTGGAACGAGATGGTATCTTCAGATGGTTTTTGGGAATCTAAATTACGCTGAATCAGTTTGTAAGGCAGATATATAAGAATTTTAAACTGCTGCAACAGTTTCTGCGTGAAATACGCATTTTATTTTCTATACTTAAGCACCTTTAACGAAAGTCATAATTTAGTCCCTCACTTCACTTCGACTACCAAAATACCATTTCAGGTCTTAAATACCAGCTACAGGGTTCAATATTTTTAATTTGTGTAACCATCGGAGGACTTACGACGTTATGTATATTACTGAATGGCGCTGGTAGGAAATATGAAACAGATTCACAATATCATTCGTGAATTCAGTTCATACTCGGCAATTCGTAAGACTGTTTTTCATCTTTGGTACGGAATACTTACTTTCTGTATGCAAAGAATCATTTCAAACAACTGTTGGAAGGATCAATAAATTTTCGATTAACACTCAGCAGAGTTTAGAAAATATGAACATATATTAAGATTGTACATTGGCGGTCAGTGAATCAGCAACAACAAAATTCTAGTTACTTAAATTTCCATGTCAGTGTCAACAACATCACGTGAAAAACATTTATCACGTGCATTCGTTCTAGTTACTCCTTTTCAATAGCTTAGTATTTACGTCACATTATCAGATTTATAACCTGTAGATTATATTGGTGCACATACTTTTTCTATGTTCCTACCGACTGAATGACTGCGTTTCCGGCCAGTGCGGACGCCATAATGGATTTCCTGCCTCCACTTAATGATGATGTACATGAGGACAAAAAGACTACAAGTAGGCTTTAACATGAGCCGACACTGCAAAAAGTTAAGTCCAAATCGTGACTACTGGCAGCAAAGCAAAGTTTGTGAATCGTACGTGTTTAAATACGACTGCAAAGATAATCACTCTCACACAGCACTGTAGTAGCTACATAACCTGGTCTAAACTGTGGTAATAGGAAAGTTATCCGAACAATAACTTCCTTTAAGCTATAAATTATTCGTAAACACTGAAATATGTAAAGAAAACTTATTACTAAAATTTTATAGCTATACGTTTGAAATACTCCTCAACATAATCACGTATGTTTTATGTTAACACCGTTCACCTCACCCCAATGGTCTTTATTAAAGGCTACCGATTTCGTTCAACTTCACAACCTGCACATAAAAATTAATGTACGCAAACTTGTTCTTGAACCGCACAAAAGGTATCTTTTGACAATCACGAAGCGGGCCGGTGTGGCCTAGCGGTTCTGGGCGCTTCAGTCTGGAACCGCGCGACCGCTACGGTCGCAGGTTCGAATCCTGCATCGAGCATGGATGTGTGTGAAGTCCTTAGGTTAGGTAGGTTTAAGTAGTTCTAAGTTCTAGGGGACTTAACATCTGAGGTCATCAGTCCCCTAGAACTTAGAACTACTTAAACCTAAGTAACCTAAGGACATCACACACAGCCATGCCCGACACAGGATTCGAACCTGCGACCGTAGAGGTCGCGCGGCTCCAGACTGAAGCGCCTAGAACCGCTCGGCCACAACGGCCGGCTGTTGTGCCATGAATATCCGTTTCCATATATGATGTTTTGATAAAGGTTAAACTTTGTATCAACATAAGTACAACATTGTAGCTCATTGAATTCCAGCATAATAAAACACTCCAGGTGTCTACCTGCCCTACGGAAGCCACTGGGTCAATTCCAGGAACTATCAGGGTTGTTTTTCTGTATTTTTTATTCCTTAGAGGACCAGAACGGAGCGTAATCTGTATCGTCAAGCCGACTGAAGAGCTACTTGAGTTAGAAGTAACGGCCCTGACGTCTGGAAAGCCAACGACGGCTGGGAGACCCCATACTTTCCACACTGCATCCAACTAATGGTGTAGGACAGAGGATGAAACGGCCATCAAGCAGCGCAGCGTGATCCTCTGGGTCTGATCGTAGCGCATTATGCACTGAAATGCTTCCCATATAGAGTTTACAGTTTCAATAGTTGTCCTTAACAGATGGCACGACCCGTATAGGTGGAGGTTATTAACTCGTGTTGCGCCAAATAGTTTATAATTGTCCACGGTCAACTGATTTATAATTTAATGAAACGTTTTTCGTAGTTATAATATTAATTTTCATTATTGTAATTTATTTTATTGTTCTGCTGTTCAATAATATCGTCACGGTCAACAGATTCAAGTTGATGGAGGATTAATCTTCTAAAAACGGTAGCCTTTGTAACAAAAGGTAATGCGGCAGAGAGGAATTATACGAGGGAAGATCGGAAAATAGCGCACAATAATTTTACTACCAAAACGTATATTAGGTAATAAAACAGAAAAAATCACAAATGAACTTACGTATTTTACCTACTTTTCTACATAGTCACTAACGTTATCAACACATTCCTCCGATCGTGGTACCACTTTCAATATGCCCTGTTTGTAGAAGTCCGTTTGGTTGGAATATAGCCATCTGCGAACTGCTGATTTCACTTCTGCAAAGCATTGGCCGGCCAGGAATTTCTTCGTGGGACCAAAGACGGTGCAAGGTTCAGACTGTATGGTGGACCCTGGAGCACCTCCCACCCAAATCTGGCGATTTTCTCATGAACAAGAGCAGCAACATAGGGGCGAGCATTGTCATGAAGAAGTCTGACACCAACAGCACTAATGTTGTGGCGTTTATCACTAAGGGCACGTCACAACTTAATCAAAGTTTTGATGTAGGCTGCAGCATTATCATTGTCCTGTGTTCAGTAAATTCCTGTAATAACGCACCACGCATATACCAGAACACTGTCACAACTATTTTACAAGCAGATTTAGGCACTTGACTTTTTTTCCAGGAAACTAGCATGTTTCCATGTCATAGAGGCCTGCTTGGTTTCGGGCGTGTAGTGGTACACCCACGACTCATCACCAGTGACGATTCCCTCCAGAAAGTCATGCCCTTCTGCAGCGTGAGGCATTAAGTGATCCAAGCTTGCAGCATTCGCAGGCCCTTGTGATTGTCTATCAGATTCTTAGTCACCACCGAGCAAGGTGGCGCGATGGTTAGTACAATGGACTCGCATTCGGGAGGACGACGGTTCAATCCCGCGTCCGGCCATCCTGATTTAGGTTTTCCGTGATTTCCCTAAATCGCTTCAGGCAAATTCTGGAATGATTCCTTTGACAGGGCACGGCCGACTTCCTTCTCCATCCTTTCCTAATCCGACGAGACCAATGACCTCGCTGTTTGGTCTCTTCCCCCCCAAATCAACCCAACTCTTCGTCACCGAGTGAGCACTAACTTTACGAAATTTCAACGTGTGGTGAACAACATCGTACACCGCACTATAGGAAATGTCGAACTGCTGCGATAAGGTTCGCAGTAGCACAGAATTATCGACCAAAATTGCTGCTTCAACGACTACGACATTGTGCGGGATTGTTACTGTTACCGCTCGCCCGGAGCATGGCAAATCACACACGTTCACACGGCCCTCTTGCAAGAATGCACACGACTTGGAGATTTTGCTAAGGCCCATACAGCCTTCCCTGTACACACTACGTTTCGCTGCTCTTCACAAGTTGACGACAGTAATATGCGCACCATGTCTGCTTCAGAGTTCAGGATTCTCTCGCTAGAGCTGCACATGAAAATAAAATACCCTCTGTAACGCAAACTTTAAAGTACGTCGTCGTGAAATTTCAACATTCCAGCTGCAATATCAGAGGATAAAAAAATTACTGTGCGTTACTTTCCGATCTTTCCTCGTATTTACTGCAGTTAACAAAGGACCGTGTGGCAGAAGCTAACTATATTTACTGTTGTTGAAAAAAAAAAGTAATGATCGCACGGCGTTACTGGCCGGGAGATTCCGTCTAACATTGCTCGGCTGCTCGATGAAAATCTTTCTATTAACTCAAACTTGGCGACTTTCGTGTCTCTGAGGCGAAAATGAGGTGAAATGATTAGGAATAAACAAGCACCTACTCTCAGAGTGAAGAAAATCTACGACCCAGCCGGCAGTCGAACCCAGGACTCCGCGATCTACAGAGAGCGACCCTAATCATTAGACAACGAAAAAAAAAGGGTATCACGGTTTTTGTTCTTTTGCCGACTAAGAATAGGTGATGAAATATTCAGAAGGCATGTAAAATGTACTGCCTCCAAATTTTTTATGTGAAAACTCAAAGCTTTTTAAATAAAACAAACGTTATTAACATTCTACACCTTTATCCTTCATCTCCACATATTTGAAGCTCTCCACCGCAAGAAGGCTCTAAATTGTGGCGTGTAATATGGTGGTGTATAATGTAACTATGTCCGCGCGTCAGAAACAGCGTGCTGTAATCGAATTTCGAATTCGAAGATTTCGTCAACATATGGTGCACCCTCTCCTTAAGCATGACAATACCAGGCCACACACGAGCGCTTCTACATATTCAACAGTCCGACTCTTTGAGTTCATTAACATCGATAATCCTCAATCACAGTCTTGACTTGCCCCATCCGATTTTCATCTGTTTCCGAAACTTAACGAAAGCGTTCAAGGACTTCACTTTGAGAGCGATGAAGTGGTGCAAGCAGAGGTGAGGTTGTAACTGAGTCAACAAAGTCAGACATTCCACTTGCACAGCCAATTACGCTTTAACTAGGTCAAAAGACTGTTCATGAAAGCACATTTGTTATTAAAGAGTTGTAGTTTGTTGTACTTTACTTAGTTAGTAATTAATCATAAGAATACTTAGCATTTCCCATATATACTAGTGTAGTTTTACTAATGATCATGGTTTTTCAAACCATAAAAGTTTAAGGGCCTTCGTGTACTAGGCTAGTTAGTTAATGAAGCAATGCAAAGTTCCCTTCAGAGCCAGTGTAGTTAGATTTGCATTCTGTTTAGTTGCTTCAAACCCGAGTTTAAGAAAGAACTGCTTACTGTGTTATCTATTCTAATGCAAGTTGGTTAATGCACAGTCATAGAGATCCTATAATGTATTGTGTTGCATGGTATGGAATTACACCACAACAGGCTACGCACCCCACCGTCGCCCCCAAGGTTATTCTGCGGTTCGGTCCCCAGTGGAAACCCCCCCCCCCCCCCCCCAATCTGGGAACGTCTCACACCAGACGAGTATAACCTCAAATGTTTGCGTGGTGGAGTAATGATGGTGTACCCGTACGTGGAGAAAGTGTTTGCGCAGCAATCGCCGCTATAGTGTAACTGAAGCGGAATAAGGGGAACCAGCCCGCTTTCGCCGAGGCAGATGGAAAACCTCCTAAAAACCATCCACAGACTGGTCGGCACACCGGACCTCGACGCTAATCCTCCGGGAGGATTTGTGCTGGGGACCGGCACGCCTTCCCGCTCGGAAAGCAGTGCGTTAGACCGCACGGCTAACCAGGCGGGCTTATAGACCCTGTACTAAGCAATGAAGATACAGATTATGATCATCAGGAGATCCCTAGTTTAAATTCAGAATCATTTCCACCTTCACCCTGTCAAGTATTGCTAGCCTAGTAATTTCATATGTGTCGGTAACTGGTTTTATAAACTGTTGCAACTAGTTCATTCAAGGTACGTGTTGTTGCGTAAGCACATGTTACTGTTCACCATTTCATTGGCCATTTGTTAGTAAAGCATTTGTCTCCAAGGTTAGATTACCGTGTTGTAGTATGAACATATATAAGAAAAGAGCTTAGTGTGTGTGTGTGTGTGTCAAGGAAGGTTAGGTTAGCCTTAGCACTGCGTTCTGCTTTATGAATATGCTTGACACAAGAATGCCTAATTAGGTTGCGACCGGTTTTAGTACGTAATGTTACAACTTGCTTCTGTGCTGGGAGAACGATTGTTCCTGACCCACCTGTTTACTGTTAGTTATACTCTGCTGGAGTGTTTCGGAAACGAATCCCAGTCTGTTTGTACTTTTTCCATTAGATTGTCTCACGGCCAACTTTTCAAAACTTTCTCGCAGAGGTATAACGTTAGCATCGATTGCCGTCTAAGGTAGTCGGTGGTACCGTTACAACCTCACTAGTGGGCATTAGCAGCGTCGGCTACGACGGCGCATTGACAGAAACTCTACAAGCGCTTACAGATGAACTCTCGAAAATTCGTCACAACATTGAGTCTGGATGTACAGACTAACGGCAAATTTTAGTAGGCGACCCCTGACCGGCACAGCGCTGATAAACGTTGAAACGCTGGCCGAGGTTATCCACGGTGCACGTAAGCGACTGACGTCTGACGTCTGCTACATGACGTCACTGGTTTGCAATTATGGTCAGGATCCAAAGTGAAAACACTTGCGATACAATTTGTTTGGAAACTATGGACACTCGATTAGGAAAGAAATCAGCTACGGAGCAAAATAGAACGCCGCCAAAGGTCAAGTTCGTGTCCTATCTCTTACAGCACAGTGTAATTTCGTTATATCGTTCACCAGCGGAAAAATGTTCCTGTTGAAGTCCAAAAAAGGTGAAATGCTTCTGTTTGAAAGACCGACTGAAAAATGGGATATCAGCTGCCTCACTCTACCTTCCACCCCCTACCTTCCACAATTTTATGAAAAATTTTGGCATGTGGAACATACTCGCGGTCTTTTCGACATGCAACTCACCTCTCACTTCTACAAGCTCCCCTAATTGTAACTCGCTCACACACACCAGCCAATCGCCGTTAATCGTTCACACCATTTCATGCCCGCTTGCCCATTCTCACTCACTCGTGCAGCTCAGCTCATTGTCACTGTCCCCCGTATCACAGCCATACTCCTTCGTTCTGTCCTACTCATACTGTCTCCCTCTTGCCCTCTCTCAGTGCTACTATCTCACTGGCACTTTCCCACTGCTGCTGTCTCTTCTCACTGTCACTACCTCTATTTTCCTCTTCGTCACTGCCAAAGTCTCATTGTCACTGGCTCTCACTCACTTCCACTTTCTCCTTCTCTTTCCTCCTCTTCCAATGGTACAGTCTCCTTCATACTTTTTCTGACACTGTTCTTTCACTGTCAACTGTGTTCCACTGCCGGCTGTCGGTACTCATGCCCTTGGTTCAACTCTAATCTGACCTCCGTTTAACTGTAACACACACGTGGTACTGACTGCGGATGGATGATTGTAACGGAGGTCTTGACAGAGGGGTTTATATCTTTTGTCATTGATCTGATATTTATTTACCTTGTCTTGTTGGTGATGTCGAAGGCGTTTAGCAGTTTCTTGGACCGCCCGGCCTGTGCTCCAATGTGAACCCAGCTGCAGATCCGCGAGATTCAGCGTACACCCACAGTATGCAGATAAAGTGACTTGCCATCCACGTGTGTCAGACACATGGCACGTTTATCGGTTTGCAGGTGTCCTGTATCCACACAACAGCGATTGAGCGACAGTAACATTTGTTGTCAAATGCTATACAAAATCACCTCAAGGATGTCTGCAAGAACGGAAGACGTCTGTGTTTTGGGAAGTGTGGATTAAATATCTCCCCGTGCGGTAGTCGGAACCTCGGAAAGTCAAGGATCTATTCGTAAACTTGAGTTCGGGACCTAGTAAATGCATGCTATTCAGAACAAACCAATAACAGCCAAATATACATTGCATATATATCTGTTATAGCAATTTCCAGTAAAAATGATTCTTTTTTCTGTTGTTTAAGCATTAGACGTTAGACACGTACGTGTCACAACGGTTCCTATCCTCGAAACTGGCGTTCGAAAATTAGACCAAACAGCCATTTACAGTATTTATCGTCATCATTGTTGCTCGCCTAATACGCAAAAAGATAGCACAAACGCTCTACGAAAATCACCCTGCCTTAGACCAAATTCGAACTAGCGACCTCTGTCTTGCTGCCTAAGTTTAATCTGTAACAGGAGGTCGGACAGACGGTATTTTTCTGTTTATTTAGATATGTATGTTTTAAAGAAACCGGCTTCTGAGAAATGCCTGCTACAGCCGCTAACTATTGGCATTTAGCAACTTTCCATTGCATTGCAACTATCAATTAATTATTTGGTTTATTGCTGAAATTTATTTTGTGTGTGTTAGGCTGTGCTTCAGGGCATAATTCTCTGCCTAGTGTTTCGTCTTCCAATTCTAGAGCCCTCATCAAAGGCTTTCACGTCTCATAAATCAGTTACAGCTTGAAACAAGCTCAGCAAACCAAACTGTTGATATGTATCCATGCAACGGTCGGATCATGACATCATCAGACCGCTGCCTAAGATCGCCGAATCGCGCCGTCGAATGCTCTAGAAGGGAAGAGTTGTTGTTGTTTGTTTCATTTAGCACTAAAGCCCACAACTTGCGTAATTCAAATCCTCCTCCTTTTTTGTTAAATTTGTTTTGGTGCTTTAGAATTTCTATGGCAACTCTACAAATCCTAGCATTGTAATGATTATCTCTTGATAAAACCACAGTGTCAGCCGCCTGGGCAAGACGGATAAATAGGCAGTAGTATATCATGCACTGGGACAAGAGAAGCAACAAATTCGTTTCTCCGACACTGTGGTTTCAGCAATCTTTACTACTCTGGGATGTGCATAGATGCCATAAAAATTCCAGAACACGAACACAACTTTATCAGAAAAGAAGTAGGATTGAAATTAGTTAAGTAGTGGGCTCTAGTGATAAATAAAACGAACTTATCCACACTACAAGCTCCCTAACGCCCATCAAAGCGACTCCGCGATCTTTGGCAGAGGTCTGATAACGTCACGAACCGGCCTTTGCGTGGATACGTATCAACAGTTTGCCTTGCTGAGCTCGTTTCTGACTGTAACTGCTTTCTGAGTCGTTAAAGTTCCTGATGATATCTCCATCATTGAAGACGAAACGTTAGGCAAAGAATTATGCCTTGGACACGGCCTAATGCCCATAAAAGATGTATCAGAAATAATGCAAATCCAGGCCGTGAAAGCCTGCATTCTGTCAATTTTTTTTTGTCCAAACTCAAGTTTCTTAAGAACAAGTCGACAAACTTTTATTCAGGGCTGACACAGACACGCGTAGACGAACACAAACACAACACAGAATTGTTCATGTCATTGGCAGGATTCGAACCCACGACCTCCGAGAAACAGTCATTGCCTTGGCCCATTCGACCACCACGGGCAGATTTGACACAGAGATGATAATAAATCATGGGATGGTGACATACACATACAGAGATGGCGGTGATTTCGCGTTCACGTGGTATAAAAGAGCGGTGCACTGGCGAAGCTGACGTTCGTACTCAGGTGAATCAAGGGAAAAGCTTTCCGGAGTGATTATGTTATGGCAGCACGACGGAAATTTACAGACTTTGAACGCGGAATACTAGTTGGAGCTAGATTTCGAAAATCGTTAGGGAATTCAATGTTCCGCGATAGACTATGCGCAGAGAATACCAAATTTCTGCATTACCTTTCACCACGCACAACGCAGTGGCCGACGGCCTTCACTCAACGGACGAGAACATCGGCGCTTGCGTAGAGTTGTCAGTGCTAACAGGCAAGCAACACTGCGTGAAATAACGGCAGAAATCAAAGTGAGACCTACGATGAACTTATCTGTGGGGTCAGTGCGGCGGAATTTGGCTTTAATGGGATGTGGCAGCAGACGACCGACACGAGTGCCTTTGCTAAAAGGACGACATCGCCCGCAGAGTCTCTACTGGGCTCATGACCATATCGATTACACCCAAGACAACTGGAAAACCGTAGCTACAGCAGATAAGTCCCGATTTCAGTTGGTAGGAACGGGTAGTAAGTTTCGAGTGTGGAGCAGATTCCACGAAATTGTCAACAAGGCCCTGTGTAAGCTGATGGCTCCATAAGGGTGTGAGCTGTATGTACATGGAATGGACTGGATCATCGAGTCTAACTGAACCGATCAGTGACTGGAAATGGTTCTTGGACACCATGGACTTCATGTTTTCATGCAACGATGGAATTTTTATGGATGACAATACATCATGACACTAAGCCACAATATTGTTCGTAATTAGTTTGAAGAACCCGTTGGACAATTCGGGCGAATGACTTGACCACCCAGACCATCTAACATAATCGAGAGATCAGTTTGTACAGCGGGCCGCTGTGGTCGAGCGGTTCTAGCCGCTTCAGTCCGGAATCACGTGGCTGCTATGGTCTCAGGCTGGAATCCTACCTCGAGCATGGATGTGTGTGACGTCCTTAGGTTAGTTAGGTTTACGTAGTTCTAAGTCTAGGGGACTGATGACCTCAGATGTTAAGTCCCATAGTGCCTAGAGCCATTTGAACCAACAATTCGTACACAAAATCGTGCAACGGCAACACTTTCGCAATAGAGGGTGCATGGCTCAGTATTTCTGCAGGATACTTCCAACGACTTGAGTCCGTGCCACGTCTGGGTGCTTCTTTACGCCCGGAATAAGGTTTGACACGATATTGGGAGGTATACCATGACTTTTGTCCCCTCAGTGTAAAGCGACACGAAGTTTCGAATACGTCTTCCTTCAGTCTGTCACTCCTGCTGCTTCTTTTGGCGGAATCATGTTTGTTTCCCCTCCGGGCACCATTATAAGAGGGCAAAGCAGAAATCACATAGTGGACAGACAATTGCGCTCGCTCATTGACAGCATTCTGTTTGAGATGGAACCGGAGCTCTGATTGAACAAGGTTCGTTTTCAATTCCAGAGGCAGGCACGAGGTGTGGCATGCCACCTACTACTGCAAAGAGATGGAAGAATTATGTTGAAAGAGACAGGACCAACAGAATCTCCGGCTCAGGCAGGAAGACACTGAGCACACACAGGAGGATTGTGCGTAATAGCCGATAGCTTCCCTTTCTTAACTCGAAGCAGTTGCGGCGTGAGACCAACTTCCTCGGCTTCAGAGACACAGTTCGCCGAAGTTGGAGGAAAACCGGACAGCACGCTCGAATATCCGCAGTAAAACAGGAACTCAGTGAGGAAAATGTATTGTACCGGCTGGCGTTCGCGGAGCTCCGTTCGCCGTGGTGTGGGAAAACGTAACTTTCGCTGATGAAAGGCGTTTCCCACGAGTAACGACGGCGCAACAGTGGTTTACAACCTGCAAGGGAGAAGACATCGTGAAAAGCACGTAACAGTGACAATAAGAAGTGGGAGACTGTCGGTTTCGAGCTGGGGTTGGATTTCTGTAAGAGGGGGCAGGTGTACGTCATAGGCTTGAGAGAAATCTTGATAGCAGGTAGTACGCCCTCACATTCAAGAATGTGATGCTGCCTTCAGTGCGAATGGTACATAATAAAGAAAATTCACATTCCAGGAAGACCATTCTTCTGTGCATTAGCCCGCATTCGTCCCGCAGCAGAATCCTACATCGGCGTCAACGTCATGGGCTGGTCGCCACGTGTTGCTGATATGAATCCAACGAAGAGCAAGTGTGCTGACGTAACACGAATAATATCAGCTAACTGACCACGAAACCAAATGGCTAGAGCTGGCGCCCTTTGGGACTATTTTCTTGATAACTACGAGGAAGTTGCCTCAGTTGGCAATTACGTCCGACACCTCATAGATTCTTTTTCAAGATGCATGGTTGAAGTTAGAAATAATGGAGGATTCTGGACAAATGTTAGAGTGATTAAATTGCTTTATTTCCTTTACTCGGTCTTTTTCTCCGCTTTCTGTCAGTGAAAGTCAGTGGAAGATCACTTAGCGACAGAAAAGAATCGCATCCGACACAGCAATATGAGTTGGTTTACTTTTAAGTCACTTTTCAATTGAAATAAGTTTCTTTTATATATATTTTTGAATACTACATTTCTCTTCCCATATTCTCTGCCTCCATACTTGAAACTAATTAAGAGGAATTGTCTAACGCTACTTATTGTTGTTTCAAATTCACCTCTCTCTTCCCTCTATTGCAATCCACTGCAACCTTCCAAAAATACCTAAAAGAATTCTTATAATTTGTATTCGCCTTCAGTTTCCTCCTTCCACCTCCCCCTCTCCTCCCTCTCTTTCTCTCCCCCTCCCGCCTTCCCTCCCTCCCCCTGCCCCTCTCTTTTCATCTCATATACCCTCAAGACACAAACAGACGCACTTACCAACTGACTTTCACGTGTAGAGTCATACCATCCAGAGAGCTGCAGGATACAGTGATTAATTTCAGTAGCATAATGGGATCTCCAGCTATTTTGGGCTATCTAGGTCGCGTTCGGACGAGCTACCTTGCGAGCACGGATGGACTGAAAGAGCACTAAGTTACGTCCCCGTCTCCGGGTCGTGGAGGTTTATCATCAGTTTCTGACTTCTGAAGGCGTATTGTGGTTACGTGCAGAGGTGCGGGACTACTGTCTAGCTTCCAGTAGTGATGACTGGTCGGCGATTTTGTAGTCAAAGTCGATAAGTGGAAACTGGACACACAGAAGAAACTCGTGCTGTTAATCGAAAGCGATCCATTGTGAAAGTGACTAGCGGTCAGAGGCTTCTTAAAAGGAGGCCTTACGTGCTTGATTTCCTCTCACTTTTGGATCTTTCTTGCTTTGAACACTGCTCTTGAGAATTTTTCTTTGCTCAGATTTTTTATTTCATCGCAGTGCCCTATCTGGGATAATTAAATGGGGACCAGTAGCGATGTGAGTTTTTGGTTGAGTGGTAGAAATTTGGAATTTAACATAATGTAATCAGGGGTGACCCTCGCCTAACGTTTTCTGGTAATTCTCAAGTGTTGGGAGTTGGTTGGGATCCACTGATAAATTTTACCTGGAAAGGCATAACTGCCTGGAGTAGTGAGTCTGCACACCTTATGGCACCGGGACTGCGATGACGTTCGTCGCCGTTACTACGAGCTTCCAAAGTAAGAAAACGCTTGTGATGCTTATTAATGATATGTTCGTTACTTGAGGACAAATAAACATAGTAAAACCAACAGACTCAACGCACTTCCTTTGGTGCATAAACGTGTGATTTATTGCAGGTTAATATAATCTAAAAGTGTTGCTTTAGCGTTTTTCAACTTCTTGATGATTTCATCAAGTAGCTCCATGGCGATTCCAATTGTGGTGTTTTAGCTTTGGTATCTAATTGTCATTCCCTTATGTTACATGTATGCCACCCACATAAGTATGAGGAGACAGGTAGACGTTCCCAGGACCTATATCGAATATATTAGTTTAACTATGCAATAGGCTCGAAGTGTTCTGAGTAGTTTTTGACATGTCGAACACTTTATGAGTTGAAATAATTATTTCGTTTATCTACTGTTTAAGAATTTCAGCTGGACCTCTTTCTCTCTCAGAGTGTTTAGCTGAAACAGAGAACGATATTCATGCAACACCATACTAGCTTACGTCCAGGGACGTAAAAGTTAATATTGGCTTGTAAATTTATACGTTTCTTAACAATAATTGAAAATTATTTTTTTGCAATGGTTAAAAAAATTGGAGTATTGTTGTGTCTGTCTGCAGGGTTTGTCAAGTATTTTGGAATGTCCGATTGGGGCAGCTGCACATGAATAAGTATCAAATTGGTTCAAATGGCTCTGAGCACTATGGGACTTAACATCTATGGTCATCAGTCCCCTAGAACTTAGAACTACTTAAACCTAACTAACTTAGTGACATCACACAACACCCAGTCATCACGAGGCACAGAAAATCCCTGACCCCGCCGGGAATCGAACCCGGGAACCCGGGCGCGGGAAGCGAGAACGCTACCGCACGACCACGGGCTGCGAACGTGAGTAAGTATCGTTTCATATCATAGGTTAAAAACGTTTGTGTACATTAAGAGCACCTATTTTATCTATTGTCGTCATTTGAGTGTTCATGGGCGTTTGCATGATTCGTAAAAGGCTTCTCACATAAATTCCAGTCTCAAAAGGCTACCGTTCAATGCATTACAAGAGTTCTCTGGTGGTAGTTAGGATGTTTTGGTGCAACTTTAGTGATAGCGAGCACTAAGCCGGAACTTCATTGTACAAGGGCTGTTGTTAAATAACCTACATTTTCGTGTAGCATGGGAAGTAGTGGGGAGAACGGAACGATCGATATACTGATCCATGTAGCAGGTCAGTGTGCTTAGAGTTGCGGTAGCGAGAAAGTCACACTGCATCTCGTTCGCCTACGCCAGCTGTTAAAAATGAGCTTTGCATCTCAATGTCGGGCCACATGTGAAATCCCTTCTATAATACGGTGTTTGGCGCTACCAAGTCTCAACTCTGGTGACTTTCATTGCAAAATCTGTGCTGTGCACAGGTCGTATTTGTGTGTTACGCATCGTGAGTCAATGTCGTCATCCGTGTCAAAGCGGGAACTCAAATGTTCACGGTAACAGAAGATTCTGCCCATCTATAAGCAGCAACAAACTTGTACAGTAAATGGACGAAACATTTCGTGAAGCTGGCATTTCATCGTATCTCAACCGTCTGACAGTGGTCTCTACATTTCTCGAAGTGTTTTGAATGAGATGTGAGTAGACAACTGCAATACCGCAAGTTCTGTGTTCGTTAGCCTCCGAAACTATTTTCTGCAAATCCCAAATATCAGTGGATGACTGCTTCTCTGGATATTATTCAAAGCTGTTTAATCATTGCGATGTGGAAGGATAACTCGCGGCATAGAGAATCGTGACCGCTGGTGAGATGTGGGTTTACTATGCTAACGCAGAGACAAAGCAGCATTCAGTGGCACACGAACATGCCGTCCCAAACCACAAACTAAAAATAGCATGCCAAACTCTGTCAGCAAGGAAGATTATCGATATAGTGATCTGGAAGGGTAAAGGAATCTTGTTTATGGATTTTTATGGAACATGGAAGGGTATTCAGCTCTGAAACATACTGCGAGACATCAGATTCGTTTCAGATTTAGCGCGCGTTGACACACGCTAACGCGCGAATGAATTTCCAGAGTATTCAGATGATGAGCACCAGAGCACGTTAGTGGCTCCAATTACTCGCTTGCAGTCTATTTCAGTTTGATTGGTTGGTTGATGTGGCGGAAGAGACCAAACAGCGAGGTCATCGGTCTTACCGGATTAGGGAAGGACGGAGAAGGAAGGCGGCCGCGCCCTTTCAATGGAACCATACCGGCATTTGCCTGAAGCGATTTAGGGAAATCATGGAAAACCTATATCAGGATGGCCGGGGGCAGGATTGAACTGTCGTCCTCCCGAATGCGAGTCCAGTGGGCTAACCACTGCACCATCTCGCTCGGTATTTTTCGGTTCGATATCTCTCGCAAGTGGCTGTCCAGTGGCGGAACTATACACTATTTAAACAGAAAAGGAAAGGGGACTATATCTGGGGTAATTCGTCAACAAAGTTATCTGGATTGAAATATGTCAATGACTCCTCACTGAATCGTACCTCTCGATAGTAAACATATCGTAATACAAAGTCCAGAACTTGAAGACTTACAAGCATTCATTTCTGTAGTACTGTCGGCGCTATGTGACTGTCGCTTCGTCTGGATATACATTCGCACTTAGAGAAGACACAGCGACTCAGCAGTTTTCGGAGACTTCGCTCTATATGAATTCACCTGAAAATCTTCGGATACACAGAAACAAAGAGTTTAATAGAAAACCACGACGTGGCTCTTCCTTACGTGATCGTTAACTGATGAAGCTTGTGGGATGACGGAAATTTTAATGAGATCCCATGGCGGAAAACAGAAAACAGCTTACTTCTGAAAAAATAGGCATTTAACTATCGGCTAACTTTGGCACATAGATATGCTGAGTACACTTTTGGTATAATGTGTAATAAGTGGAGAATAGTACATCTTTCATTAGATGTCAGTTTGTTTGCGCCGACAGCGATTATAGTACTTAACAGCTATGTTTGAATGAAGGAGGGATTTAAATACGAAGGTACCTTGGAATGAAATCTCACAGGCATAATTGCTTCCCGCAATGGACGACCCACTTTATACACCGAAACCTTCGGGTTAAATTAACCAGCTATTTTGTTAATTAACGACAGTATATTTGTTTACAATAAGGTTTTTCTTTCCTATATTTGTACTTTTTCCTTCAGTCGTTTCCCTCACAGGAGACCCAAGTCAATTATTTCCAACCTCGCCGTCTCAAAATTTTATTTCCTACATCTACATCCACATCTATACTCCTCAAGCCACTTTACGGTATGTGGTGGAGGGTACTTTGTGTACCAGTCTCACTTCCCCATTTTCCTGTTCCAGTCGTGTAAGGTTCGCGGGAAGACCGATTGCTGGCAAGCCAAACACCGGTCGTGTGTGTGTGTGTGTGTGTGTGTGTGTGTGTGTGTGTGTGTGTGTGTGTGAGGTGAGGTGCGCTTGCTTGTATGTTTGTGAATGGTATGTGTCTCTCTTTTACCGATCGAGGTTGTGGGCGAAAGCTTTATGTAAGTATCTTTTAACTGTGCCTCTTTGCAACTTGACGTGTCTTCTTTACGGTAAGTAGCAATCTGTCTTTTTCTACATTGTTGGTAATCGCACCTGGAGTTTCCATAGTTGACTCGTGGTTTTTTCGTTACATATACATTTGTTGATGCTTCCAGGAATTTGCGTTCTCGAAATTTTAACAGTAAACCACAACGTGATGCACAACGCCTCTCTTGCAGCGTCTGCTCCTGCTGTCGGCTGAGCACCTCCGTGACGCTTTCTCGCTTACTAAATGAACCTGAAAAGAAACGCGCTGCTCTTCTTCGACTCTTCTATATCTTCCCTATCAATTCTATCCCCTACTGACGAGCAATGTTAGCTAGTGTTCGAAAGAGTGTTTTGTAAGCTACTTCCTCTGATGATGGACAACATTTCCTGAGGATCCTACCAACGAATCTTAGTCTGGCTTCTGAATTACTCGCGATTAATTTTATGTGGTCGTTCCACTCCAGATCTCTCCGTACGCATACTCCTAGATATTTTATGGAACTAACTGCTTCCAGTGATTGTTCTGCAGTTTTATAATCATACAAAAGGGGCCTTTCTGTCTATGTATTCGCAGTAGGTTAAATTTGTTTGTTTTATGTGTCTGTTGCCATTCCCTGCACCAAGTGTCGATCCTCTGCAGGTCTTCCTGCGTTTTGCTACAATATTTTAGCGTCGCTGCTTCTCTGTATACGTCACCATCATCCGCTAAAACCCTTATGGAACTTACGACGTTGTCTACTAGGTCATTTATACAGGGTGTTACGAAAAGGTACGGCCAAACTTTCAGGAAACATTCCTCACACACAAATAAAGAAAAGATGTTATGTGGACATGTGTCCGGAAACGCTTAATTTCCATGTTAGAGCTCATTTTAGTTTCGTCAGTATGTACTGTACTTCCTCGATTCACCGCCAGTTGGCACAATTGAAGGAAGGTAATGACTTCGGTGCTTGTGTTGACATGCGACTCATTGCTCTACAGTACTAGCATCAAGCACATCAGTACGTAGCATCAACAGGTTAGTGTTCATCACGAACGTGGTTTTGCAGTCAGTGCAATGTTTACAAATGCGGAGTTGGCAGATGCCCATTTGATGTATGGATTAGCACGGGGCAATAGCCTTGGCGCGGTACGTTTGTATCGAGACAGATTTCCAGAACGAAGGTGTCCCGACAGGAATACGTTCGAAGCAATTGATCGGCGTCTTAGGGAGCACGGAACATTCCAGCCTATGACTTGCGACTGGGGAAGACCTAGAACGACGAGGACACCTGCAATGGACGAGGCAATTCTTCGTGCAGTTGATAATAACCCTAATGTCAGCGTCAGAGAAGTTGCTGCTGTACAAGGTAACGTTGACCACGTCACTGTATGGAGAGTGTTACGGGAGAACCAGTTGTTTCCGTACCATGTACAGCGTGCGCAGGCACTATCGGCAGCTGATTGGCCTCCAGGGGTACACTTCTGCGAATGGTTCATCTGACAACGTGTCAATCCTCATTTCAGTGCAAATGTTCTCTTTACGGATGAGGCTTCATTCCAACGTGAGCAAATTGTAAATTTTCACAATCAACATGTGTCGGCTGACGAGAATCCGCACGCAATTGTGCAATCACGTCATCAACACAGATTTTCTGTGAACGTTTGGGCAGGCATTGTTGGTGATGTCTTGATTGGGTCCCATGATCTTCCACCTACGCTCAATGGAGCACGTTATCATGATTTCATACGGGATACTCTACCTGTGATGCTAGAAAATTTGCCTTTACAAGAACGACGCAACATGTGGTTCATGCACGATGGAGCTCCTGCACATTTCAGTCGAAGTGTTCGTACGCTTCTCAACAACAGATTAGGTGACCGATGGATTGCTAGAGGCGGACCAATTCCATGGCCTCCACGCTCTCCTGACCTCAACCCTCTTGACTTTCATTTATGGGGGCATTTGAAAGCTCTTGTCTACGCAACCCCGGTACCAAATGTAGAGACTCTTCGTGCTCGTATTGTGATACAATACGCCATTCTCCAGGACTGCATCAGCGCATCAGGGATTCCATGCGACGGAGGGTGGATGCATGTATCCTCGCTAACGAAGAACATTTTGAACATTTCCTGTAACAAAGTGTTTGAATTCACGCTGGTACGTTCTGTTGCTGTGTGTTTCCATTCCATGATTAATGTGATTTGAAGAGAAGTAATAAAATGAGCTCTAACATGGAAAGTAAGCGTTTCCGGACACATGTCCACATAACATATTTTCTTTCTTTGTGTGTGTGGAATGTTTCCTGAAAGTTTGGCCATACGTTTTTGTAACACCCTGTATACAGGGTGGTCCATTGATCGTGACCGGACCAAATATCTCACGAAATGAGCGTCAAACGAAAAAACTACCAAGTACGAAACTTGTCTAGCTTGAAAGGGGAAACCAGATGGCGCTATGGTTGGCCCGCTAGATGGCGCTGCCATAGGTCAAACGGATATTAACTGCGGTTTTTTAAAATAGGAACCCTATTTTTTATTACATATTCGTGTAGTACGTAAAGAAATATGAATGTTTTAGTTGGACCACATTTTTCGCTTTGTGTTATATGGCGCTGTAATAGTCACAAAAGTATAAGTACGTGGTGTTAGGTAACATTCCGCCAGTGCGGTCGGTATTTGCTTCGTGATACATTATCCATGTTAAAATGGACCGATTACCAATTGCGGAAAAGATCGATATCGTGTTGATGCATGGCTATTGTGATCAAAATGGTTCAAATGGTTCAAATAGCTCTGAGCACTATGGGACTCAACTGCTGTGGTCATAAGTCCCCTAGAACTTAGAACTACTTAAACCTAACTAACCTAAGGACATCACACACATCCATTCCCGAGGCAGGATTCGAACCTGCGACCGTAGCGGTCGTGCGGCTCCAGACTGTAGCGCCTTTAACCGCTCGGCCACTCCGGCCGGCGTGATCAAAATGCTCAACGGGCATAGCGCGTTCTGGTTTCCCTCTTCAAGGTAGACGAGTTTCGTTCTTTGTAGTTTTTTCGTTTGATGCTTATTTCGTGAGATATTTGGCCCGGTCACTATCAATGGACCACCCTGTATATTGCTAAAAGTAATGGTTCTATAACACACGGGGCACGTCCGAAGTTACTTTTACATCTGAAGAGTTCTCTCTGTTCAGAATGACGTGGTGTGTTGTTTGATAGAATATCTTCAGTCCGGTCACACAGTTGGTATGATATTCCATACGCTCGTACTTTGTTCATTAGGCGGCAATGTGGAACTGTATCGAATGCCTTTCGATAAGTCAAGGACCACGCTATCCACCTAGGCGTCTGTATCTACTACTCGGTGCGTCTCGTGGACGAACAGAGCGAGCTGGGTTCTCCACGATGATTGCTTTCGGAATCCAAGTTGGTTCCTACAGAGGAGTTTTTCGATCTCCAGGAATGTCATAATACGCCAGCATAAAACATGTTCAAAAATTCTGCAACAGATCGACGTCAGACATACCTGTATATGCCTATAGTTTCTTGCTTCTGTTCGACGACCCTTCTTGAAAACTACAAACACCTGTGCTTTTTTCCAATCATTAGTAACGTTTCGCTCCTCGAGAGATCGACAATAACCTCTTTATATAATTCCAGCTCTATATCCCATTATGCTGGCCTTCTTTCTATTTCGTCGATTAGTAGCTCAATGTCAATATTCGTGCCTCCGGTTTTATTCACTTTTCTAAACTGCCAACAGAGAAACCTAACACAGACACAGAAAATACATCCGATCACGACAAAAATGCGCGGTAAATTAAACAGCACAAGGGCGCCATTATCTTACCGGCCCTCTTATGATCCGTTGAAGTTAAACGTTACATGTCTACAAACGCGCAGTTGGAAAACGCGCGTCAGATTTCCGTCACCTGAACTTAGCCTTAAGAAAATTTAGGGGAGCCATTCTAAACAAGCGACATTGTCTCCTGACTCTCGGTGTTTTCTCACGACAATGGTTCGTCACAAACACAAGAATTGTCGCATCAGTCAATTGAGACGTTTCTGAACGCCCGCACTGCAGCCTTGACTCGGGTCCAATCGAAAATCTCTTCATGCCCTGGAAGAAGTGGCTTGACTCCTAATGCTTGACGAAGCTGTCACGGATTGGTTACAACTCAGGCAGCAGAAATGAATTTACAGGAACTTTGTCAACTCGACAGGATGCGTAAATGTTGAAATCTCAATGCCGATTATGTACAGAAGCAACAAGTTGGGCGTAGTTTTACGATTTTTCTTATAAATTCTTTATTTATAGCCTAACGGAGGTTAAGTTTGCGCCGGCCGCGGTGGTCTAGCGGTTCTAGGCGCGCAGTCCGGAACCGCGCGACTGCTACGGTCGCAGGTTCGAATCCTGCCTCGGGCATGGATGTGTGTGATGTCCTTAGGTTAGTTAGGTTTAAGTAGTTCTAAGTTCTAGGGGACTGATGACCACAGATGTTAAGTCCCATAGTGCTCAGAGCCATTTGAACCATTTTTGGTTAAGTTTGCGCTGTCCGCAGAACTACTTTTTCTAGTGGCTACTACAATGCATATGGAGAGTGACCGTCTCTGCGGAAATATTTATACGTGTATGATTCACGAAATTTGTTCTGCCGCGAACACTCACCAACCTTAGATTAGGCTTTTTCCAATATCCGCTCACGTATACCCGTAAATGTTTCTGTCGCACTGAGCTACGTAACTTCAGAGTTACTTTAATCTTTTTTTCGCCGTTTGTATGGCAACAAATGTTAAATTTATCCCGTTAGAAACTGACTATGCGACCTGAGAAATTTTAGTGTCTTACAATTGTACGTTCGGCAGAGCAGTGGGACAAAGGGAGGAAGATAATCATTTTGCTCTTTCACTTTTCCTCCTTTTTGCTTGCAGTAATGAGACTGAGTCTATGAATCTATTGACAATAAGGACACAGCCATCCAACGAAATAATTGAATTAGGAGCCCTACCTTATTTTTAATAAATGTAAAAACGGATGCACTACATTCTTAGGTCACACATGGTAGTTATAAACTGAACCAAAACATGACGAACATCATACCCAGTCAGTTCAAAAAGTTCCGAGACTGGATCAATAAAAAATAGGGAAAAGTTAACATGTTGGTTTCAATGCTTCATATGCCCGCATTCATACACCCATGTAAAACTGTCAGAGAAATCTTTGTTTGGGATGTTGTTCAATTCGCACGTCACACTGGCTAAAATGTCGGTTATGTCGTAGAAGCGTTCATGACCCTTCATGTGAATTTCTGCAGTTTGTCATTTTGTAGTAGGTTCCTATTGATAACACCAAGTCTCGTCACGTGTGATGATTTTTTGTTCAGAACAGAACTGTCTGCGTTTTGCATTTCAGTCAGGTGGCGGCAGGTGTCCAAGTGGCGTTACTTTAGTTCGGGAGTCAAGGTGTGCACGTCAGACTCTGCACACACTTTTCTCTTCTTCAGAACATTTTAGAGAATGTCGTGAGAACATGATTTAGTGATGTTGATCCACTGCAAACGTCGCCTGCTCACAACCGGCTGGCACATCCTGTTGTTTACAGTTGTTTTTTTAATCCAAGCTGCCGCCATGGCTGACGTCGCTTATACTGCAGGGAAAGATTCGGTCTCTGAACTTTTTGGACAGATGGTGTACGTACTAAATATTCGGAAACCGAACAGAATAGAAAATTTATATTAGTTGTGTAGGCTTCCACGGTCAGTGTCAATTTGAATAAAACCCTTTTGGGTATTAGCTGCGTCGTTAGGAAACACAAAATCAACTATAAAATAGATTTTTCGACCGCTTTTGTAACAGTCCTCTTCAGTCACTGCAAATACCGCTCCAGGAACTGCCACAGGTTTGTCTGAGTCGTGTTGGAGCTTAACGGTGAAGCTTCTAACCATGAACTGGAAGACACCTGGCAATAGAAGCCAATTACTCGCCAAAGGCAACCTACAAAGTTTCAGGAACAAGTATTAACTGATAAATCTATGAATGTAGTACAACTCATTAGTTGTTGCTCCCGTATGGATCACGAAGATAAGATTAGTCTAAATAAAGCACAAACAGACACTCATTCATCTCGCACTCCACATGTGAATGGAACAGGAGCAAACATTAACACGTGGCTCAGTGGAAAGTACTGCCTGCTATACATTTCATAGTGGTTTGTGAAGTACAGATGTGGATGGAGGTGACTGGTGATGCACGTTTACCGAACTGGTCGCAGAATGTTGACAAAGGCCAAGAGAAGTATGTAGCATAACGCTCGGTGCTGTGTCAACTTACAGAATCTCATCAAAATGTTTTGTCTAATGTGCCACAAATTGACGAAGAGAAGCTGGGTGGACGAAGCATTAGAACACGCTACACGATCCTTTTGAACAACGAAACGGCCACCGATACAACGGAACTGATAAGAGACGAGTGATGTAACAAGTTGGACAAACAATACTGCATACCAAGTGAACAAAAATTAATGCAACCTTGTGAAACACATACGAGACTCTCACAACGCTTTTTTCAAGTTTTGGCTGCCTAAAAGCACATATATTTTCTATTCTACTGTCAACAGTAATTCAAAACTTTAAATCTTTCCATTCGTTGATTACGAAACATTGCGCTACTATGTGACTTCGCTACCATCTGTTCTATCCGATTTGAGAGCAACGACTAAAACAGCTGTCGCATTAGTAATACATTTTTTCTGATAAAGTTATAAGAAGAACTGGCTTATATGGTGCGTGTGTGTGTGTGTGTGTGTGTGTGTGTGTGTGTGTGTGTGTGTGTGTGTGTGTGTATGTGTATGTGTGTGTGCGTGAACGCCTTATGTCAAATGGAGCTTACACTGAATATCTGTGGCAAAAATATATGCAAAAAAATGGTTCAAATGGCTCTGAGCACTATGGGACTTAACATCTGAGGTCATCAGTCCCCTAGAACTTAGAACTACTTAAACCTAACTAACCTAAGGACATCACACACATCCATGCCCAAGGCAGGATTCGAACCTGCGACCGTAGCGGTCGCACGGTTCCAGACTGAAGCGCGTACAACCGCTCGGCCACTCCGGCCGGCAGAAATATATGCAATTCAGCAGTAATACTTTATTAAAATGTACAGTAAAGTCTGCAATTACATCGTCTTACCATCTCAAATAACTAAGTTCAGCTTTATAATGGTGACTCTGACTATGATTTATAATGGACATGATTGTAAGGATTGTAATGGAGTTCCCTCTTATCCTGACGTTTTATCTACAATCAAAAACACATTTTCTCGAAAACTAACATGTTGAGAACCATGGCCGTAATACCATACGGTTTATAATTAAAACAATAATCTGCCTCGTGTGTGGTTTAAGAAGGTTTATTTGGATTAAAAATGGCCGATTTTTGAGTTCTACAAATCCATCTTCGGATGGTAGTTATACGTTTCGTTTTGTATTCTTCCTCGGACCTAGTTTTGTATTCGTTATTGGTTATTTGTTCAGTATTTGGTAAAGTTTACGATCGATTTATCTTTAATGATCTCTGTGAAAGCGTTTATAAAAAAGTTTTAAGGTCATTAAATGTGAAATGTGGTGAAAACTTACGTGCTGTAAGCTTCTGGGTGACGAAATCGCCCTGCGTTTTTGTTACGAATTTTAAAAATAACGCACTTGTGGATGTGGACTACGCAAGTGAATACCTTACAACACACTTTGACATATTTCGTAAGCCAACAACAAAGGATTTTACCATCAGTAACACATACTGTCAAGCGAAACATCATAAGATGGCTAACTTAAAGTCAATGCTTGATCGTATGCTTAAAATACCGTTCACCCCCAATGAACAGCAAAAGGGAATTAGCGTAATTAAATCAGTTTCACGTAATAATGGATATGATGCTTCAATAATAGATAAGCTCTTCCAAGAGATAAGCTCTTCCAGAAAATAAAACAAAGAATTGCTGGCAATAAATCTCTGCAACAAATATCTACAGCGATTGTGAAGGACACAAAATCAACAAACTACGCAGTCATACCATATTTAGGCTCGCTTTCATATAAAATTTCCAGCCTGTTCAAACAGAATAATAAATTTCAGCAGACAGTTGTACACACACTTTCACACCCCAATATACCCCAAAAATTATTTCGAATCTATAAACTGGACTGTAGTAACTGTCCCAAATTCTACCAAGGTCAAACAGGCAGAACATTTGAAACAAGGTGTAAGGAACACCTGGATGCCCTACGAGTGAAAAACTTACGCAAATCAGCCTTTGCCACCCATCTTACAGAAAATAGTCACATAGTAGACAACACAGAAAACGCCCTCCAGATCTTATACATCACAGATAAGGGAAGCATAATCAGTCTTTGAGAGGAGACTGATATTCATATACGTGAGAACATTTTTTTTAATGTCATTCTGAATGTACAGAGTCATCCAACACCTCCTTCCTAAATACTTCCCGAGAGGTTTTTTCATCGTTTAAACCAATGTAATATTCTCATCGTTCAAGATAGCTACAGTACTTTAAAAATTATATTTTTCCTGTTAAATTCATATCTAAATGATATCCACGATCTGATCTATTAAAACATTACAATTTATAATATAAAATGCAACTACAGATTCAACGTTCAAACAGAGCTTTATCACTATAATACAAATAGTAGCTTATTGTGCTTTTGTTCTGTACACATTGTTTGGTACTGTCTATATATAACCTTTGTATCATTCTAACCAATCAGTATATAAGAAACTGCTATAAACAATTTTACTTCTTTCTCTGTTTTTTAATTTATTCCATTGTAGTAGCAAAGGCACATTTTACTAAGTCGATACACCCTTAAGGCATCGGTTACGTTACATCTTTACGACTGTAACATCTTTAAAAACATTGTTTATGTTACTCACGTGAAGCTAGGCGATGTTCTGTAAATCAAACAGATAAAGATGTGGCGTGAGGTTTTTTTCAAGGAATTGAATCGCACTTGCGTAGTACACATCCTCAATTGTGTCATTTTCAACCAATAACGGATACAAAACGAGGCCCCAGCAAGAAAACAAAACGAAAGTGTAACAACCATCTGAAGATGGATTTGTAAAAACTCAGAAACTGGTCATGGTTTGATACAAATAAACCTTGTTGAACCATACTTTTGGCTGGCTGCTGTTTTGATTCTATAGCTTCAGTCGGTCATTTAACAACATAGGTCAAAGCTAAAAACAAAAAGAAAACATGCATTGCTTTAAAACCGCTTTATTCTTTCTGAAAGATTTGGTACTTTGCCATAACCCGAGCAACGTGTTACACAGTGGTCTTTAACAGTGGCGTGTGCTCTGTTCGAGAAAGTCTACAGGGAATACATATCGATCTACGTGAGGATCGTCATGCGTGTAGTTAAGAAATCTGGCCACGTACTTCCGGCATCGTAACAGTACTGGCTGTGATTACGTTTGCTTCCTCGTGCCCTAAAGAATCCTCAGTGCTTAACTTCTCGTCGCGCGTCATATGGTTCCCCGAAGACGACTTACCGTCAACATATTTACCGTTAAGTGCCGTTCTCTTTGGTGCGAGGGCTAGCTCTGAGCACTAAGGGACTTAACATCTGGGGTCATCAGTCCCCTAGAACTTAGAACTACTTAAACCTAACTAACCTAAGCGTAGCGGTCGCATGGTTCCAGACTGAAGCGCCTAGAACCGCTCGGCCACATCGGCCGGCTACTAAGCAACCTGACAACATCAACAGAGAAGATGGCTATAAACTCCCGGAGTCCTGGCTGCTGACCATCCCAGTCCAACGGGCCGCGAGCGGTCGTGGGGCAGAAGCTACGCGGGACACGGACGTGTCTGCACAAACAGCTGTAGAGCAACTCACCGCGAGGGAAAATGGGAGGAATATAAGACTTATACGACTCTCAAAAGCAGGTAAGAGCATATAAATGAACGTGTGAAACAGAGAACACCTTCTCAAAAGTAATATCAGACATCTCTTTTTAATGAGGTAGGAATAACATGAGTGTGAGCGCACAGATGTGACTCGAAGAAACTCGGCGAGTTGCAAGTCTGACAGTTGACCACGGAATGTGTTCTGGCACCGGATGGGAAACACCTGAACTACGTGGTAATGCTATACAACTTTGAGGCACTGACTGTGAGAACGGCGTGAGATGGCCTGTCACTGCGCTGTAGGCTACGTGTATACAGTTTCTTGTGTAGGAATACCTGTCGCCGTAGCCGTGGTCGCTAACGCACGCAGGTTAAGTGACGCTCGATTCGGAGGTACACCGCTTCGAATCCAGATGGTGAACAAAATTTTCTGTGCCAACATTTTGGCAAGAGGAGGAGAGGTGGTGGCGTAAAATTCGTGACCACATTGCTGATCTGTACCAATGCCCTGGATTAAACTCCTGGACCCTTCCCAGTGTCTCATGAAGTGAGGAATGTGACACTATCCATGGTGATACGTCCGCAAGCGGCCTCCATTGTGGTATTCGAGAAAAGTAGGCCATGTGCCTATATTCCCAACTGAGAACATCCCTTGTCCTTGTCACAGATTCCTAGGATTATGCAGGAACTGGAACACTTTCCCCATCGCGCTGCTGGGCAACGGCCTAGCACGGTGATGTAGCTGTCCATTGGGTACCACTGGCGACCTCCGTCGCTCGGAATTTTGGAGCATCCAAAGACGTTGATAGGAACAAAGCGATAACTTTCCTTCGACGCATTCCACTAAGTATTTTTCAACAGGACTGTTCTTATTTATGTGCTGCATAAACTAGCCAAGACTTTTTCCTTGGCTTGGTTTTCACACTACTTAACCGAAATTATCCTAAGGACAAACACACACACCTATGCCCGAGAGAGGACTCGAACCTCCGCCGGGACCAGCCGCACAGCCCATGACTGCAGCCCCTTAGACAGCTCGACTAATCCCGCTCGGCGGCTTGGTTATTCCCTTGATAAGTTCAAATGGTTCAAATGGCTCTAAGCACTATGGGACTTAACATCTGAGGTCATCAGTCCCCTGGACTTAGAACTAATTAACCCTAACTAACCTAAGGAAATCACACACATCCATGCCCGAGGGGCAGGAGTCGAACCTGCGACCGTAGCAGGCGCACGGTTCCGGACCGAAGCGCCTTGAACCGCTCTGTCACAGCGGCCGGCGCTTGATAAGTGAATGTGCCTGACTTTTGAAGGTCGGAGACTCGTATAGCACATTCGTCCTCTAGTCAACTTTAGTTTGGTTTGGTTTTGGCAGCATTTATTCGGAACATAGCTTTCCTAAAACTCATACAAAGTATTCAGAATTTGATTTAATGAAGCGCGCAAAATCTTCCCGAAGCGCTTCGTGGGCTCTTCGTCTATATTTGTGAGACAGTAGGTAATATTTGTGTCAAATGTAACTGAATACGTGACTCGTTAACAGCGTTGAAAATGTATCGGAAGGTGGCGTATGTTACATAGTATTCATTTCACTTGGGAACTGAAGCTAAGGATTTAACACTTCTGCTGTTGGTTCATACCGTGCCAGAGACGTGTAAAATAAGAGTTATCCATAGGATTCCATAGCTAAAATTGGAACATTTGGTTCTTAATACATCGAAGTACCCAATTTTTCAAAAATAGTGTAATAATTTTATAGAGATTAATTATAAACATTGACTTATAATGATAAATAATACACAAAATCAAAACGCAACTCAAGCAGTTTGTCTTAGAAATACTCCACTTCAGCATAACTGCAACATGGCACATATCCAGCGGAAAAGGCAATTCTTTCTAACCGTGACTACCAAGTCTAGAATAATTGATCTGACTGGTGTTTCAGTAATGTTTCTGTAGTTAGCGGGTATCCGAGGCACATACACACAATACTTCACTTACTAGGCGTCGGGTGAACGTGGAGACCACAGAAAGCTATGTTACAAGTCCAATGGTTGGGGAGATACTTTTGAAGCGTTATGCTACAGAAGGGTCGCAACTTCTTACCAAGTAATGCTCTCAGCTGTCATACAGTTGGGAAAAGAGCCACAGTAGTTATAATATATTAAGAAGAAGAAGAAGATTGTCCATAAACTCGTCCAAAAATGGCTCAAATGGCTCTGAGCACTATGGGACTCAACATCTTAGGTCATAAGTCCCCTAGAACTTAGAACTACTTAAACCTAACTAACCTAAGGACATCACACACACCCATGCCCGAGGCAGGATTCGAACCTGCGACCGTAGCAGTCCCGCTGTTCCGGACTGCAGCGCCAGAACCGCTAGACCACCGCGGCCGGCAAACTCGTCCACAGGATACGTCGCCGGAAGAATTATGTTGTGAATAAACTTGTTTGCAGTACTACATCTCATGGAAATCAAATCCCCAGAAATGCACATTATATGTACACTCCTGGAAATGGAAAAAAGAACACATTGACACCGGTGTGCCAGACCCACCATACTTGCTCCGGACACTGCGAGAGGGCTGTACAAGCAATGATCACACGCACGGCACAGCAGACACACCAGGAACCGCGGTGTTGGCCGTCGAATGGCGCTAGCTGCGCAGCATTTGTGCACCGCCGCCGTCAGTGTCAGCCAGTTTGCCGTGGCATACGGAGCTCCATCGCAGTCTTTAACACTGGTAGCATGCCGCGACAGCGTGGACGTGAACCGTATGTGCAGTTGACGGACTTTGAGCGAGGGCGTACAGTGGGCATGCGGGAGGCCGGGTGGACGTACCGCCGAATTGCTCAACACGTGGGGCGTGAGGTCTCCACAGTACATCGATGTTGTCGCCAGTGGTCGGCGGAAGGTGCACGTGCCCGTCGACCTGGGACCGAACCGCAGCGACGCACGGATGCACGCCAAGACCGTAGGATCCTACGCAGTGCCGTAGGGGACCGCACCGCCACTTCCCAGCAAATTAGGGACACTGTTGCTCCTGGGGTATCGGCGAGGACCATTCGCAACCGTCTCCATGTAGCCGGGCTACGGTCCCGCACACCGTTAGGCCGTCTTCCGCTCACGCCCCAACATCGTGCAGCCCGCCTCCAGTGGTGTCGCGACAGGCGTGAATGGAGGGACGAATGGAGACGTGTCGTCTTCAGCGATGAGAGTCGCTTCTGCCTTGGTGCCAATGATGGTCGTATGCGTGTTTGACGCCGTGCAGGTGAGCGCCACAATCAGGACTGCATACGACCGAGGCACACAGGGCCAACACCCGGCATCATGGTGTGGGGAGCGATCTCCTACACTGGCCGTACACCACTGGTGATCGTCGAGGGGACACTGAATAGTGCACGGTACATCCAAACCGTCATCGAACCCATCGTTCTACCATTCCTAGACCGGCAAGGGAACTTGCTGTTCCAACAGGACAATGCACGTCCGCATGTATCCCGTGCCACCCAACGTGCTCTAGAAGGTGTAAGTCAACTACCCTGGCCAGCAAGATCTCCGGATCTGTCCCCCATTGAGCTTGTTTGGGACTGGATGAAGCGTCGTCTCACGCAGTCTGCACGTCCAGCACGAACGCTGGTCCAACTGAGGCGCCAGGTGGAAATGGCATGGCAAGCCGTTCCACAGGACTACATCCAGCATCTCTACGATCGTCTCCATGGGAGAATAGCAGCCTGCATTGCTGCGAAAGGTGGATATACACTGTACTAGTGCCGACATTGTGCATGCTCTGTTGCCTGTGTCTATGTGCCTGTGGTTCTGTCAGTGTGATCATGTGATGTATCTGACACCAGGAATGTGTCAATAAAGTTTCCCCTTCCTGGGACAATGAATTCACGGTGTTCTTATTTCAATTTCCAGGAGTGTATTTATAGAGGGTGTCTGGGAAGTAGGGACGAATATTTAATATTAAACATACAAAATTTATTGAAAATGTAACTTCTCCCATTTATGAATGAAAAATTGTAGCCTCCATATGACTACCCAAGCCTGCGCGGCGAAGAGCAATGCGTTCATTTAAGTTCTCGATGACGCGTTCACAAACATCTGGCGGGATGCCGTTAATACCCTTTGAATTTGATCCTTCAATTGGCTCACTATGTGATCGAAAGTATCCGGACACCTGGCTGAAAAGTCCGTGGCGCCCTCCGTCGGTAATGCTGGAATTCAATGCGGTGTTGGCCTACGCCTAGCCTTGACGACAGCTTCCACGCTCGCAGGCATACGATCAATCACATGCTGGAAGGTTTCTCGGGGAATGGTAGCCCATTTTTCACGGAGTGCTGCATTGAGGAGAGATATCGATGTCGGTCTGTGAGACCTGGCACGAAATCGCCGTTCCAAAACATCCCAAAGGTGTTTTATAGGATTCAGGTCAGGACTCTGTGCAGGCCAGTCCATTATAGGGATGTTATTGTCGTGCAACCACTCCGCCAAAGGCCGTGCATTATGAGCAGGTGCTCGATCGTGTTGAAAGATGCAATCGCCATCCCCGAATGCTCTTCGACAGTGGGAAGCAAGAAGGTGCTTAAAAATCAATGTAGGTCTGTGCTATGATAGTGTCACGCAAAACAAAAATGGGTGCAAGCCCCCTCCATGAAAAACACGACCACACCATAACACCATGGTCTCTGAATTTTACTGTTGGCACTACACACGCTGGTAGATGACTTCACCGGGCATTCGCCATACCCACAGCATTCCATCGAATCGCCACGTTGTGTACCGCGATTCGTCACTCCACACAACGTTTTTCCACTGTTCAATCGTCCAATGTTTACGCTCCATACACCAAGAGAGGCGTCAATTGGCATTTACCGGCGTGATATGTGGCTTATGACCATGAAAACAAAGTTTTCTCACCTCCCGCCTAACTTTCATAATACTTGCAGTGGATACTGATGCAGTTTGGAATTCCTGTGTGATTATCTGGATAGATGTCTGCCTATTACACATTACGACCCTCTTCAACTGTCGGCTGACTGTCAGTCAACAGACGAGGTCGGCCCGTACGCTTTTGTGCTGTACGTGTCTCTTCACGTTTTCACTTCACTATCACATCGGAAACAGTGGACGTAAGGATGTTTAGGAGTGTGGAAATCTCGCGTACAGACATATGACACCAGTAACACCCAATCACCTGACAACGTTCGAAGTCCGTAAGTTCCGCGGAGCGGTCCATTCTGCTCTCTCAAGATGTCTAATGACTAGTGAGGTCGCTGATACGTAGTACCTGGTCGTAGGTGGCAGCACAATCCACCTAGTATGAAAAACGTATGTTTTCGGGGGTGTGTGGATACTTTTGATCAAAATAGTGTATATTGTTGGTGCTTTGTTTCCGTAAAATTCTTATTTCACAAATCCCCACAAAGAAGTCACAAGGCGTAAGATCACATGATCTGGCAGGCCATTCAAATGTTCAAATGTGTGTGAAATCTTATGGGACTTAACGGCAAAGGTCATCAGTCCCTAAGCTTACACACTACTTAACCTAAATTATCCTAAGGACAAACACACAAACACCCATGCCCGAGGGAGGACTCTAACCTCCGCCGGGACCAGCCGCACAGTCCATGACTGCAGCGCCTTAGCCCGCATCTCGTGGTCGTGCGGTAGCGTTCTCGCTTCCCACGCCCGGGTTCCCGGGTTCGATTCCCGGCGGGGTCAGGGATTTTCTCTGCCTCGTGATGGCTGGGTGTTGTGTGATGTCCTTAGGTTAGTTAGGTTTAAGTAGTTCTAAGTTCTAGGGGACTGATGACCATAGATGTTAAGTCCCATAGCGCCTTAGACCGCTCGGCTAATCCCACGCGGCTGGCAGGCCATTCCTGGTTGACACGCAGAGAGATAATTTTTTGAGGAAAGTTTTCATTTAGCAGAGCAATCGTTTCTTGGGATGTGTGGCACGTCGTACCATCTTGTTGAAACCAAAGATCGTCGTTTTCATCAATAAGAGGAAAAAACCAACCAGAAAGCATGTTTCGGCAACGGTCGCCGTTCAGTTATGGGAGCTTCCTCATCATTTTCGAAGAGGTACGGGCCGATCACTCCTGTCCAGAACGCATACCACACAGTCGTGCGTTGTGGATGCAGCTCATCTCCCCCAAAGAAAATTATGCCTTTTGTGAAGTTCTCGTCCTCCGCTTGTTGAGCCAAGAGCCATTTAGCAAATCGATGTCTCTTTCCATGATCTGCGAGATTCAACTCTTGTGTAAATTGAATCTTGTACGCATGCATTTTCAGATCTTTTGAAAGGATTTCATGCAGTGAACATGGTGCTAAAAACAACTGTTGACCTCGTCGGTGAACCGATTTTCTGAGACTTACAGTCAAAATGTCACGCACGACAGCAATGTTTTCTTGTGTTCGACCAGTATGCGGTTGTCCTGTTTTCTTAACGTCTGAAACGGAACTCGTGGTCTCAAACTTACGGATCAACTTCCGAACTGATGATCCGGTTGGAGCAGCATTGTGTCCGAGTGCTACACGCCATTCAGGGAAGTTTGCTGTGGGGCTATCACTGTTTTGTAATAACTTTTTTATCACTTGGACACGTTGCTCAGTTGTCATTTGTTCCATTACGAAACTAAACATCAAACAACAATGCTCACCATACAAAAGCTACCAGGATACGTATAGCGAGGATCGCAGATAACAAACATGAAAAATCAACGGCTGCCAAATGTCATATGACAAGTTTCAAAGTCTTCCTTACTTCCTGGACACCCGTTATTTCTAGGGAAAAGACATATTGATTCATCAGTAAAGAAAGTCTATTTTTTTTAAGCATCAAGGTAATAATTTGACCCCCAAAGCACAGTTTTGTATATTTTAGAGCTTGTAATAAATGTTGGGTTAAGATAGGTTAAGGAAAGGCAAACCTACGTATGTAGCGTTTTTAGACTTAGAGAAAGTTTATGGCAATGTTGTCTGGAATACTCTTGGTTCAAATGGCTCTGAGCACTATGCGACTTAACTTCTGAGATCATCAGTCGTCTAGAACTTAGAACTGATTAAACCTAACTAACCTCAGGACATCACACACATCCATGCCCGAGGCAGGATTCGAACCTGCGACCGTAGCGGTCGCTCGGTTCCAGACTGTAGCGCCTAGAACCGCACGGCCACTCAGGCCGGCCTGGAATGCTCTCTTTCCAATTCTAAAGATAGGAGGGTAAAATACAGGAAGCGAAAGGCTATTTACAATTTGTACAGAAACCAGGTTGCAGTTATAAGAGTCGAAAGGCATGAAAGGGAAGTAATGCTTGAGAAGAGATTGAGAGAGGGTTGTAGACTATCCCCGATGTTATTTAGTTTGTATATTGACGAAAGGAAACAAAAGAAGAATCTGGAGTAGGACATAATATCCAGGGAGGAGAAATAAAAACTTAGAGGTTTGCCGATGACAGTTGAACGGAATTGAGTATTATAATGGATTGTAGATGAATTTAATCAAGTGATACTGAGGGAATTAGATTATGAAATTAGGCTCTTAAAGAAGTAAATGAGTTTTGTTGTTTGGGAAGCAAAATAACTGATGATGGTCGAAGTAGGGAGGATATACACTACTGGCCATTAAAATTACTACACCACGTAGATGACGTGCTACAGACGCGAAATTTAACCAACAGGAAGAAGATGCTGTGATATGCAAATGGTTAGCTTTACAGAGCATTCACACAAGGTTGGCGCCGGTGGCGACACCTACAACGTGCTGACATGAGGAAATATCCCAACCGATTTCTCATACACAAACAGACGCGCAAGCCGTCGAAGTGGCGTCAAATCGAAAGACTTGCACCGGGCGAGCGGTCTACCCGACGGGAGGCCCTCGTCACACGCCATTATTATTAGCAGTTGACTGGCGTTCCCTGGTGAAAGGTTGTGGTGATGCCTCGTGTAAGGAGCAGAAATGCGTACCATCACGTTTCCGACTTTGATAGAGGTCGGATAGTAGCCTACCGCGATTGCGGTTTATCGTATCGCGACATTGCTGCTCGCGTTGGTCGAGATCCAATGACTGTTCGCAGAATATGGAATCGGTGGCTTCAGGAGGGTAATACGGAACGCCGTGCTGGATCCCAACGGCCTCGTATCACTAGCAGTCGAGATGACAGGCATCTTATCCGCATGGCTGTAACGGATCGTGCAGCCACGTCTCGATCCCTGAGTCAACTGATGGGGACGTTTGCAAGACAACAACCATCTGCACGAACAGTTCCACGACGTTTGCAGCAGCATTGACTATCAGCTCGGAGACCATGGCTGCGGTTACCCTTGACGCTGCATCACAGACAGGAGCGCCTGCGATGGTGTACTCAACGACGAACCTGGGTGCACAAATGGCAAAACGTAATTTTTTCGGATGAATCCAGGTTCTGCTTACAGCATCATGATGGTCGCATCCGTGTTTGGCGACATCGCGGTGAACGCACATTGGAAGCGTGTATTCGTCATCGCCATACTGGCGTATCACCCGGCGTGATGGTATGGGGTGCCATTGGTTACACGTCTCGGTCACCTCTTGTTTGCATCGACGGCACTCAGGACAGTGGACGTTACATTTCAGATGTGTTATGACCCGTGGCTCTACCCTTCATTCGATCCCTGCGAAACCCTACATTTCAGCAGGATAATGCACGACCGCATGTTGCAGGTCCTGTACGGGCCTTTCTGGATACAGAAAATGTTCGACTGCTGCCCTGGCCAGCACATCCTCCAGATCTCTCACCAATTGAAAACGTCTGGTCAATGGTGGCCGAGCAACTGGCTCGTCACAATACGCCAGTCACTACTCTTGATGAACTGTGGTATCGTGTTGAAGCTGCATCGGCAGCTGTACCTGTACACGCCATCCAAGCTCTGTTTGACTCAATGCCCAGGCATATCAAGGCCGTTATTACGGCCAGAGGTGGTTGTTCTGGGTACTGATCTCTTAGGATTTATGCACCCAAATTGCATGAAAATGTAATCACATGTCAGTTATAGTATAATATATTTGTCCAATGAATACCCGTTTATCATCTGCATTTCTTCTTGGTGTAGCAATTTTAATGGCCAGTAGTGTAAAATGTAGACTGGCAATGGTAAGAAAGGGCGTTTCTGAAGAAGAGAACTTTGTTAACATCGAGTATAGATTTAAGTGTCAGGAAGTCTGTTCTGAAAGTATTTGTATGGTGTGTAGCCATGTATGGAAGCGACACATGGACGAAAAACGGTTTGGACATAAAGAGAACAGATGTTTTTGAAATATGGTGCTACAGATGAATGCTGAAGATTAGATGTGCAGATCACTTAACTAATGAGGAGGTACTGAATAGAACTGGGGAGAAGAGAAATGTGTGGTACAACCTGACCAAAAGAAGGGATCGGTTGGTAGGACACATTCTGAGGCATCAAGTGATCACAGTCTAGTACTGGAGGGAATCGTGTGGTATAAAAATCGTAGAGGGAGACCGAGAGATGAGTACAGTAAGCAGATTCAGAGAGATGTAGGTGGCAGTAGTTACTTGGAGACGAAGAGGCTTGCACAGGATAGAGTAGCACGGAGCTGCATCAAACCAGTCTTTAGACCGAAGACCACCACCACAAAAACAACAGTTGTAAGCGATACAACGAGGCTGGTACCGTTTAAGGAGCGAAGTGGCACAGTGGTCAGAAGGACGTCCGAGCGATATTATTAGTGTTGTCTGTGGCTTCTGTAAGGCAACTGAGACGATTTTGGGGATGGTTATTGTGAGAAGGATGTTCACTGTTTCCTTCCTTCCGCAAAGTGTATACTCTTCGCTATACGAAGAGTGTCCTTTCAAACTAGTGACGCCACGTGTTTAAATAGTGACTCCACGTGTTTAACTAGTGACGTCATCTGTGTTTGACATTGTCTCTCAAGGATACCAACAAAAACAAATATTTTATGACGACGTATTTTGTATTCTGGGCATCCGCAGCAGTTGAAAGAAGTGATGTTAGAAAAAATTCCACCAAAGCTGGTAAAATCGTTGTTTATTAAAACATAACCGGTTTCGGGGCGCAAAGCCGCATCATCAACCTACATGGTAAAAAGCGAACTACAGTGTCATCACATTTCGTGTATATTAAAATTAAAAACAGAAGGTCTAAATTTTTATGTACGCTGGAACGTAATTACAGATCCACTGTTTACAAACTGGAAAACACAGAAGGCGCTTTTTCGGAATTGCTGTCTTCCCTAACTCAGGTGTCAGGAGGTGATGAGATTGCAGTTTAACAACATGCGCACACTTTAATTTTATTTTATTCAAGCCCTGAATCACTCTTACGTATGAAAACAACAAAATTACTTTGAAAACAGGTTCCAGTTTCCTGCAGAGTGATACTATGTGACATAAAACTGCTTCAGCTGTAATAAATCGTTCTGTTTTACTATACTTCGTTTCAAGAACTCGAATCTATGTACAGGGCTATTACAAATGATTGAAGCGATTTCGTAAATTCACCGTAGCTCCATTCATTGACATATGGTCACGACACACTACAGATACGTAGAAAAACTCTAAGTTTTGTTCGGCTGAAGCCACACTTCAGGTTTCTGCCGTCAGAGCGCTCGAGAGCGCAGTGAGACAAAATGGCGACAGGAGCCGAGAAAGCGTATGTCGTGCTTCAAATGCACTCACATCAGTCAGTCATAACAGTGCAACGACACTTCAGGACGAAGTTCAACAAAGATCCACCAACTGCTAACTCCATTCGGCGATGGTATGCGCAGTGTAAAGCTTCTGGATGCCTCTGTAAGGGGAAATCAACGGGTCGGCCTGCAGTGAGCGAAGAAACGGTTGAACGCGTGCGGGCAAATTTCACGCGTAGCCCGCGGAAAACTGGCTCATGCCAGAACTGGAGACCGACAGCGCCGACTTCATCTTTCAACAGAATGGTGCTCCACCGCACTTCCATCATGATGTTCGGCATTTCTTAAACAGGAGATTGGAAAACCGATGGATCGGTCGTGGTGGAGATCATGATCAGCAATTCATGTCATGGCCTCCACGCTCTCCCGACTTAACCCCATGCGATTTCTTTCTGTAGGGTTATGTGAAAGATTCAGTGTTTAAACCTCCTCTACCAAGAAACGTGCCAGAACTGCGAGCTCCAATCAACGATGCTTTCGAACTCATTGATGGGGACATGCTGCGCCGAGTGTGGGAGGAACTTGATTATCGGCTTGATGTCTGCCGAATCACTAAAGGGACACATATCGAACATTTGTGAATGCCTAAAAAAACTTTTTGAGTTTTTGTATGTGTGTGCAAAGCATTGTGAAAATATCTCAAATAATAAAGTTATTGTAGAGCTGTGAAACCGCTTCAATCATTTGTAACAACCCTGTATTATAGAACCACATGTCTGATTAAAAATTCTGTACGCGCTCTTGTTTTGTATAATTTAGTGTAGAAACGACAGACGATATACGTGTCTTAAAATGTGCGTTCCTATGGAAACGCAACAGAACAGTTAATTTTGCGACTTGTTGTATGAGTGAGACACCATAAAAATCAGTAACTAGTATCATCTACTACCTGATGAAACACCGTCAATTAAACATATTCATTATTGTCATTATTTGTCGGAACATTAAGTTTTTTCACTATGTATTCATTAAATCACAGTTTTGAATAAAAGTTCAAGCTTTAACCTCAAATTTGAGCTTAAGACTATGTTGTAGAACAATACGAAACCTCCTCTTTGCAAGTTCCACGTTGTTCGAAACAACTCTAAGTACAGAAAGAAAGGATCATTTGGGTTTGACGTTTAACAGCCAGTCGACGACAGGGTCATTCGCGTCGGAACACACAGTCAGGCTGGGTAAGGATGAGGGAGATATGTTCACTCCGCCACGACTAAACATCATAAAATAGATAACAAACGTTGACACCTACGAAAATGTGAAGATGTCACACTTTATCAATCAGGAACAGAGTTCAGGCTATTCACAAGTACATGGAGTAAAAGACTTATCTTTTTGAATGAAATTTTCACTCTGTAGCGGAGTATAGCGTTCTCTTGAAACCTCCTGGCAGGTCAAAACTGTGTGCCAGACAAAGACTCGAATTCTGGACCTTTGCTTTTAGGAGACAAGTGCTCTACCGACTGAGCTACCCAAGCACGACTCACAAGCCGGCCTCACAGCTTCATTCCAACCAGTACCTCGTCTACTTCCTTCCAAAATTCCCGACGTTCTCAAGCGAAACTTGCAAAAGAAGCACTCTTACTGTTTTACGGCAATGAGGATGCGGCAGTGGGAATGGCATCCGGCCAGAGAACATAGTAATTACCAGTCCCTGGATAAGCGAGTAACCCTCAGTGTGGACGCTGCTTGTGTACCGGAGAAACGCTACGGAAAATAAAAGGAGTTTCATGAGAATTAAGTTTTATGCAATTCTGACACCAGTCAAAAATCAAGCTTTATTTTAAGCTATGTTCATTTTAAACTGTAGATGATTTTCCTTGAATATTCTCAGACTCGGCCACGAAGCATGGACCTTGTCGACGTAGAGTGACTTGCATGCCTTAAAGATGCTGGTGGCCGTAGCGTAGGTGCAACGGCATCGTTCGCTTGTCTGTAGACGGGCTAGAAGAACGTGTAGTTATATTGACGGGTAACAACAGTCGTTTGAATGGTTGCAGGAGCAGCACTCTGGATAATTGATGAATATGTCCTTGTACCATTAGCCGACGTTGTCATCTTTTGCTAATGCTGCGAATGGTTGAAGACAGGTAACTACAATCGTTACATCTCTCGAGAACATGCAGCTCTAGTCTATGGCAGAATGATGAGGGCATCTTCTTGGGTAAAATGTTACTGAGTACAATAGAGCCCATTTCGACTTCTAGGCGAAACTACTCAGAAGGATGTTATCATTTGGAGAAACAAAACTGCTAATCTAAGGTCGGAAATGGAATCTTATATCCCTTAATCTGGTAGGGAGCTTAGATAGTTTAGAAGAAAAATGGCAGATCGGAGGTAGTTATAGTGGGAATTAGTGAATTGCACCAGATGACAGAACAGTACGTCTGGCCAAGTGAGTACGGGCTTATAAATACAAAATCAAACAGAGATAATAGATCTAACAATGAATCATAAAATGTGTAAGCAGATGAGCTACTATGAATGGCATAGTGGCGCAGTGAGCGTATTATCATAGCTAAGATAGAGACAAAGGCAACATTCACCGAAGTATTACAAGATAATATACCTGCTGGCTCCGCAGATGATGAAGAGAGTTTAAGAATATGTGATGAGGTACAGAAATCATTCAGGTAGTTAAGGAAGAGGGAAATAGTTGGAAAGGGAAGGCTCTTGGTAGAATTGTGAACATAGAACAATTTAATCACTAGTAACACTTAGTTTAATAATCAGGCAAGAAGGTTGCATACGTGCAAGAGGCCTGGAGACGGCGGAAGGTTTCAGACGTTTCGACATGTTTCGGAACGAACTATTATATTAGAAAACAATTCCATGGGCTGATGAAGAATCTAACTATAATTTATTGATTATGAACTGCAGATTAAAATTAAAGGAAGTGCAAAAAGGTAGTAAATATTCGGTGATGGAATGCGGATTAACAGAAATAACCACAGAGAGTTTAGTGTTTCAGAGAGACGTTAGGCAACTTTGGAGTGAAACATGTCGAAAGAAACAAAAGGCGAACGTTTAGCTTTGAAAGATGCAATAGTAAAGGCAGCGAAGGATCACGTAGATAAAAAGAGAAGGCTTAAAGGAGATCTTTGGATAACGCAGGAGATATTGATTTTGACAGACTCAAGGAGAAAACATAAAAATGCAGCAAATGAAGCAGGCGAAAGAGAATACAAACGTGTAAAATATGAGATAGACAGAAAATGGCTAACTAGAAATGAGTTGAAGGCAAATAAAAGGCTGCAGATACACACATGACTAGGGCAATAATAGATGCTGCCTATAAGAAATGTAGCGAGAAAATAGAAGCAGCTGTATGAATATTAAGAGATCAGATGTAAGCAAGAACTAAGCAAATACGGAAAGGCTGAAAGGTGGAAGGAATATATGGGGGGTCTACACAGGGTGGTCAGAAACTGTCTGGAAAGTTTAGAAAGGTATCACTGGGGAGGTTGTGTTGAGAAATAATTGTTAAGAAAAAAATTCGATACGTTGCACCGTTTCCGAGTTAATCAGAAATGAATTTATGCAATCCGGCCGCTGGGCGCACAAATTCAAGCGGCCCACCAGAGGTGATGTCGCCAGATGTGTTCTTCCTTTGGCTTTCTAAAACCGAACAGGACAGCAATACAAAAACTCTGAACAGGACGGTAATAGGGATCGAATCCGAGCCAAACACTGAGTAGTGTCGTGCGCTATTATCTACGCTGTGAAAACAATGGTATGGTGGGGAGCTTGAATTTGAGTGCGAAATGGTCTGATTGGCTAAGTCCAATGTTAATTGACGTGGAGACGGCGCAGGCTATGGAATTTTTTTCTTAACAAATATTTCCCAGCACAATCTAACCCGCAACACCCTTACAAGCTTTTCAGACTCTTTTTGATCAGTCTGTATAAGGGTAAACAATATCAACGACAATATTCTAGAAACAGAACAGGAAGTAGATCAGGATGAGAAGGGAAGTATATTGCAAGATTGATTTTGACAGACACTGAAAGATCTAAGTAAAAAAAGGTCCTTGAGCAGACGACGTTCAAATGGTTCAAATGGCTCTGAGCACTATGGGACTTAACATCTGGGGTCATCAGTCCCCTAGAACTTAGAACAACTTAAACCTAACTAACCTACGGACATCACACACATCCATGCCTAAGGCAGGATTCGAACCTGCCACCGTAGCGGTCGTGTGGCTGCAGATTGTAGCGCCTAGAACCGCTCGGCCACTCCGGCCAGCATACGACGTTCCCTGAGAATTATTATCCTTGGGAGAAACAATACGACAAAATTGTTCCACTTGTTGTGCAACGTATATGAGACAGGCTAAATACTCTCACACATCAAGAAGTTTAGTAAGTCATGATGGGGCCATTACGACATGAATTACTTATACAAGACTGAAAAAACTGGTAGCATTTGCAGATTTAGAGAAAGCTGGGATAAGCTATTTGTAATTATGAAGGTATCAGAGATAAAATATAAGGGCGACAGGTTATCGACGATTGTACATAAAGCAGGCGGCCGTTATAGGAGTTGGAGGACGTGAAAGGTAAGCAGCAGTTGAGAAACAAGTGGCAGGATGGTGACTTCTTCCCGCCGTTATTCAAAATACTCACTGAGCATGCAGTAAATGAAATCAAGAACTGAAGTTCTGTGAGAAAAAATTAAAAATTCTCGGTGTGTCGGTGACATTTTATTTCTGGTAGAAACGGCAAGTGATTTGTGAAATAGTTTAATGAAATAGATATACAGTCTGGAACCGCGCGACCGCTACGGACGCAGGTTCGAATCCTGCCTCGGGCATGGATGTGTGTGATGTCCTTAGATTAGTTAGGTTTAAGTAGTTCTACGTTCTAGGGGACTGATGGCCTCAGAAGTTAAGTCCCATAGTATTCAGAGCCATTTTAACCATTTTTAAATAGATTGTTTCTTGAAAAGAGGTTTTACATTGAACATCACCAAAAATAAAACAAGGATAATGGAATGTTGTTGAATTAAATCAGGCAATACAGAGAAAATTGGATAAGGAAATGAGACGTTCAAGATTTGGGTAACGAAGTAACTGATGATTGTTGAAGTAGAGAGGAAATATAATACAGACATTAACAAGAAAAGAATTTTCGAAAAAGATAATCTCTGATACATGGAATATAAATTGAAACGTCAGGAAGCTTTTCTGGAAGTTTTTGTCTTGAATATAGCGTTGTACGGAAGTGAGACTAGGACGATAAACAGTTCATTAAAGCAGAACATGGAAGCTTTTGAAATATGGGGCTACAGAAGAATACTGAACGTTAAATGAGAGGATCGGATTAGTAATGAAGAGACACGGGATCGAAATGAGGGGAAAAGAGATTTATGTCACGACTAAAACAAGGGATCGGTTGATAGGACCAAACCTGAGGCATCAAGAAATACTTAATTTGCAGCGGGAGGGGGTAAGTGCGGAGTGTCAAAATTATAGTGGGAGACCAAGGCTTGACAAAGAAAACCACGTTTATATAGTAGTTATGCAGACATGAAGAGGCTAATACAAATGAACAGCGTGGCATATTGTCTAGACGGGGCTGATGGCGAACAGGCAGAAGTACGTAATGGAAGGGTAGGTGTTACGAGGTGAGGGCAGTCGCATTATGGATGCTATATCATAAATCTGATGCATCGCCACACTAGGTTATCAACGTACTCATACCTTGCCAATGTCAGAAACCAACACGCCACTGCCTAGTACCAACATACACAGTCGGGGGGAAAAAAAATCGCAACACTACGGAGGAGTTGTGTGACATAACGAAAGTTGTTAGGCGTCTTTCTACGTCTGACAGCCCAGTTTCGCGCCAGTCGCGCTAGTAGCGCCACTGTGAGGATACAAATCAGGTTTGCTTTAAATACACGCTGTAACGGTCGTGAGCGTTAGTTACCTTTGAGATTGGACGTGGTGAGCTGATGTTAGTCAAGAATGCCTTTAAGGTGACAAAGAAGCCACTATCAACGCCCCACTGAGTTTGGACGAGGTCGTGTAATAGGGTTACAAGAAGTTGGATGTTCCTTCTGCAATACCGCAGAAAAGCTTGGCAGGAACGTAGCCACCGTGCATGAGTGCTGGCAGTTGCGGTCCCAAGAATGTATACCGAGCGAGGTGGCGCAGTGGTTAGCGCACTGGACTCGCATTCGGCAGGACGACGGTTCAATCCCGTCTCCGGCCATCCTGATTTAGGTTTTCCGTGATTTCCCTAAATCGCTTCAGGCAAATGCCGGGATGGTTCCTTTGAAAGGGCACGGCCGATTTCCTTCCCCATCATTCCCTCACCCGAGCTTGCGCTCCGTCTCTAATGACCTCGTTGTCGACGGGACGTTAAACACTAATATCCTCCTCCTCCTCCAAGAATGTACGGTCACAAGAAGACCGGGCTTCGGACTGCCACGTGGCACTACCGAGACGGAAGACCGTCATGTTTGGCTTACGGCTCTGGCGCATCGTACTGCGTCTGCAGCAGCAGTTTGACCAGCAGTTGGCACCACGCTGACACAAAGAACTGTCATAAATCGGTTACTTCAAGGGCAGCTCCGACGCAAAAGTCCTATAGCGTGCAGTCCACTGACAATAAACCGCCGTCATTTGTGACTTAAATGGTGTCAAGCGAGAGCCCATAGGAGGGCAGGGTGAGGTCTGTTGTGTTTGCTGTTGAAAGCTGATTCTATCTCGGTGCCAGTGATGACCATATGTTTGTTAGGAGCAGGCCACTTGAGAACCTGCAACCAACCTGTCTAAGTACTAGACACATGGGCCTACAGCTGGAGTTATGGTCTGCGGTGAGATTTGGTATAGCAGCAGGAGGAATCTCGTGGTTATTCCACGAACCTTGACTGTAAATTTATGCGTCAGTCTGATGGCTTGACCTGTTGTGCTGCCATTTATGAACAACATTCCAGGGGGTGTTTTCCAACAGGGCGCCGTTCGCCCATCTACCGCTACTGTACCCCAAAATGCTCGACAGTGTCGACAGCTGCAACCTTCCCTTTATTGATCGACCGAGTGCTACAGGCATGGAACTCCATCCCACAAACTGACATATGGCACCTGTAAAACACAATTCATGCACGTATGCATGCTTGCATTCAACATTCTGGTCGTTACTGCGGGTTATTTATGTATCTCGCATATATACTAACGTCTGATCTTGTACTGTTAACCACTTAAATACGCAAAATGCATTACCGAAATTTCATAACTCTATATCAGTTACTTTTTGGTATTGCGATTTTTTTCCATCAGCGTGTACCGCCACTTATCAGCCAAGGTGACCTTCGTCATGCTTCGAGAGTCCGCTGGCGGTGATTTTGTGTCCTTGCTCATCTCTGTTCACTGTGATTTTTTTTCAGAATGGAAGTTAGTTTCTACACATTTTCCTCCATAGCTCGTACGACATACGAGTAATATCCCTTCTTGGAAAGCAGTAGGCTGAGAATAGATACTCTGCACAAGGAAATACACTCCTGGAAATTGAAATAAGAACACCGTGAATTCATTGTCCCAGGAAGGGGAAACTTTATTGACACATTCCTGGGGTCAGATACATCACATGATCACACTGACAGAACCACAGGCACATAGACACAGGCAACAGAGCATGCACAATGTCGGCACTAGTACAGTGTATATCCACCTTTCGCAGCAATGCAGGCTGCTATTCTCCCATGGAGACGATCGTAGAGATGCTGGATGTAGTCCTGTGGAACGGCTTGCCATGCCATTTCCACCTGGCGCCTCAGTTGGACCAGCGTTCGTGCTGGACGTGCAGACCGCGTGAGACGACGCTTCATCCAGTCCCAAACATGCTCAATGGGGGACAGATCCGGAGATCTTGCTGGCCAGGGTAGTTGACTTACACCTTCTAGAGCACGTTGGGTGGCACGGGATACATGCGGACGTGCATTGTCCTGTTGGAACAGCAAGTTCCCTTGCCGGTCTAGGAATGGTAGAACGATGGGTTCGATGACGGTTTGGATGTACCGTGCACTATTCAGTGTCCCCTCGACGATCACCAGTGGTGTACGGCCAGTGTAGGAGATCGCTCCCCACACCATGATGCCGGGTGTTGGCCCTGTGTGCCTCGGTCGTATGCAGTCCTGATTGTGGCGCTCACCTGCACGGCGCCAAACACGCATACGACCATCATTGGCACCAAGGCAGAAGCGACTCTCATCGCTGAAGACGACACGTCTCCATTCGTCCCTCCATTCACGCCTGTCGCGACACCACTGGAGGCGGGCTGCACGATGTTGGGGCGTGAGCGGAAGACGGCCTAACGGTGTGCGGGACCGTAGCCAGCTTCATGGAGACGGTTGCGAATGGTCCTCGCCGATACCCCAGGAGCAACAGTGTCCCTAATTTGCTGGGAAGTGGCGGTGCGGTCCCCTACGGCACTGCGTAGGATCCTACGGTCTTGGCGTGCATCCGTGCGTCGCTGCGGTCCGGTCCCAGGTCGACGGGCACGTGCACCTTCCGCCGACCACTGGCGACAACATCGATGTACTGTGGAGACCTCACGCCCCACGTGTTGAGCAATTCGGCGGTACGTCCACCCGGCCTCCCGCATGCCCACTATACGCCCTCGCTCAAAGTCCGTCAACTGCACGTACGGTTCACGTCCACGCTGTCGCGGCATGCTACCAGTGTTGAAGACTGCGATGGTGCTCCGTATGCCACGGCAAACTGGCTGACACTGACGACGGCGGTGCACAAATGCTGCGCAGCTAGCGCCATTCGACGGCCAACACCGCGGTTCTTGGTGTGTCCGCTGTGCCGTGCGTGTGATCATTGCTTGTACAGCCCTCTCGCAGTGTCCGGAGCAAGTATGGTGGGTCTGACACACCGGTGTCAATGTGTTCTTTTTTCCATTTCCAGGAGTGTAATTTAAAGCAGTCACTCCAGCAGTTACATTTTTGAAATCTGCGTTCACAAATACTTTAACAAGAGCAAATAAATGTCTCAAGTATTTATTTTAGTACATCGATCATACTCTGTTATCCGGATATTTTTTTCTAGACTTTGTAGGGAATAAAAACATTTTACTGCGAATTGGTATGACTCAATAACGGTTGGCAGCACTCAGGTGACTGTTCATTTATTTTAATCATGCCCATATTCAGCGTGTCGCAAGAGAAATGTTTAGTATTCCGGAATATGACAGGAAACGATCATTCGATGCGATACACTCTAGTAAACATGAGCTCTAAATGCCTACCTTAACTCTTTGCGAGGTAGGTAAACGCCATAAAAATTTACGCTAGAGGGGCTTGAATAGTAATTTAGAAGTTTCAGATTTGATCCACTTGTAACAGTGATAAGTTTTCTACGGTAGGTTTGTAAAAATTCACCTTAACAGCAACAGTATGGTCGGCGGTAGGTTAAAAATGTTATCTTCCTTCTTCCAATATTTCACCGGGACTCCATATATCGAACAACCTATAGTTCAGCGTTTCCTTTAATTTTACCAACGGACAGGAGATTAACCTTTTTATCCGAATAGGGCAAATTCTGTTGACGTATTTCGCTTGGTGACGACGCTTGAAACATCTGTCGCTGAGGAACACAGCAGCTAACCATCACCCCATTAGAGTATACAAATTCGGCAGTTGCCGTTTGAACTTCAGTGTAACTTTCTTTTAATTTTCGTATCTCTTGAAACGGTTCTTGCCTGCTCTCACGCAGAAAGGTTCTTTGCACACTGAACACATCCACACAGTTTGGACCAGAGTTTTTCTTGAACTGACAACTACACATCTTCCAGATGATCAGCGAATAGACTGATGTTTACTCCTTTCGTGGCGAATTCTGTCGTCTACGTGTGGCTTGTGTGCCTTTATCTGAGCTGATAAGTTATTAAATTATTTTTTATATGTAGGAGCCAACAAACTTTTTCACACCTTCCGACGAAAGTGAATTTCGAGTCATTGTCATCACTTTCATCACTGCAACACTGTTGTCATTAGAAGGAATTTCATCAAATAACTTTCAGCGGCCTTATTCCTCTGTTATTCTTTTTTGGCGGGACATGCAGGACGGAGAAAAGTGAAGTATAGAAAATTCTATTCCAATAAACAGCAGTATTACCTGTAGACTCGTGAAAGGTCAACACACTAACAATTACTATCAAAAATAGCCGTATAAAGAAGACCTAAGGAGAGAAATATGCGGAATTTCCACGAGCACCACCAATATCAGCTCGTGTCGTCAACACGCGGCAAATTTACTGCCAACAGTCGGTTGGTTAGTTGAGACAACTGCCGCACCTGAGCGGTAAAAAGAATTTTTTTTTGCAATACTTTAAACTTTACCAGCAGCCGTACACTTTAAGATATTTTATCTTATTTCGAATGCAACCAGTTTCGGCAATTCATTTTGCCACCTTCAAGCCCCATACGCTTTTTTTAATCAACGAGCTTATCGTGTAGCGCCATAAAACTGGATATCGTGAATCCCAGTCGTTGTGCAGCTGATTCATACGAGAGCGTAGTTGCTGTCGCGCTCTCGTATGAATCAGCTGCACAGCCATTGGGATTCACGATATCCAGTTTTATGGCGCTACACGATAATGTCGTTGATTAAAAATAAAGCGAATGGAGCCTGAAGGTGGTAAAATGAATTGCCGAAACTGGTTGCATTCGAAATAAGATAAAATATCTTAAAGTGTACGGCTGCTGGTAAAGTTTAAAGTATTGAAAAGTACGTACCAGCCGATGTCCCCTGGCCATAATGGACCGACAGAGAGAAAGATATGTGATCAGCCGCAGTGATCACCGCCCTTTCAAAGCGCATATACATGTGGTAAAATACAATGATGCCCGCCCTTCAAAAGAGTTAAAAGCACTCCTCCATATTCGTTACTGTGAAACACATGTCTTCTAGTGAAGAAGTGCTCACAGCTCTTAAGGTAAGCGTTTCAGAGCCGACGTTTGGTAGACTTTATGTTTCGAGTGATCGTTCCTGTAATACTTCTGAATATTGACCATACTTCCTGGGACGCCCTACACACCGTTTTCGAAATGAAATAGAGAACGCCAAATGAACAATGGTTCGCTGTAAGATTTAATGCAAGCTATAGAAGTATGTAATGGCCGTAACATCATTCTATTTGTCTACACTTGGATGGTGCCCAATATACCGATAGGTCTCTGTGATGAGATCTACAATAAACGATCCACATCTATAATTTATTCCGCAAGCCACCTTACAAGTGTAACGGAGCATACTTCGTATGGCCATGTCGTCTTCCCACTCACACCTCACCGCCCCTTCTCCCGCCTCACCGATCTTGTCCAGCCCCCGGTCCTATTCCATTCGCTGATGATGCCCGAGAGACAAACTGTCTGTATGCGTCTATATACGGCTGTATTTCTCTAATTTGTCCCTCGTGGATTCTGCAATGGGGAAAATAATGTGTTTTTTGGCTCATATTGTAACATAAATTCATAGAAATTTGTGACCAACGTTATCTATGATTGACAACGTGTCTTTTCCTACTGGACTTCGTTTATCATTAATCTGTCGCTCTAGCACTGTTAAATAAAAGTGTGGCGAATAGTACAACTTCTCTGAATTTTCTCTTTATCTTTCATCACTCCAGATTGGTACAAATTCCAGGTACAGAAACTCATGAACTGGTCTAATGACATTTTCCCTCCTTCGCAAATTAATAACATGTCCTAACTATTCTTCCGATAAGTCTGACGACTGCTGTCTCCAAGGCTACTGCCTTAAGTCGCCTCGCACGTATTTTCTTATGCTTATAACTGTGTACAGTATCTGATCGCCTGTCAAATAGTCAAACTATGAGGGGTATGATCCCCCATTTACAAGAATTATTTTACTTTTATGTGTTTAAGGACGGCTGCTACTACATGAGCCAAGCGTTGATCATCTTCAGGTCATTGTGCATTTCGTAGCAATTTTCTGCTAGCGTGATATGCTTGTCCATACCAGTGGTTACAACATATGTATGCGATGTGGGACGTACGGCATGCAAGTAATGTACCTTCTCTAGCATGTACAGCGCGGGCGGAGGGGGGACGGGATTGTTTGGCACGGGGTGCCTATAGTTACGCTTTCGCTGCTTGAGCAATTCCAGATGGGAAACTATTTACTGTATGGGTACCCAACTTTATAGAAATTATGTTCGGACTGTGCGCAGCAGGATTTTCGGTGTGCATTACAGTTGCAGACAGTCAACGTCGGTCTGGACAAGGTGAGCAGGGCTTTTTATTCGTAAAACTGTTTTATCAAAACAACAGCAAACTTGGCTGCTGCTCTTCGCGAGTGTCGACGCATTAAAACAATATGGAGAAGTCCTCTTTCCTCGCCGGGGTTGAAGAACTGCAGATTCATGAAATGCTCCTGGGAGATGCCGACGGCCAATTACGCCACAAATTGTTGAAGAAGTTACTGGTGTCGTGGCTGAGAACGCTGGACATTATATGCGACCTTAAACAGTGCACAAGCTGTGTCACGACAGCTGAACTTCCCATGCTCCACTGTTCGAAAAGTGCTACGAACAAAAGATTTCTTAACAAAAACAGACATTGTTAATCTATTTAGTTTTCGCATTTTAGTGCAATTTTGTAACCATCTCCGACGTTCACGATTTGTTCTTCAATGCGATACGGCAGAAATGTTCCTTGTCCTGAGTTATTGCAGCTCAAAAATGTGATGGTTCTACAAAAATAGTCTTCGTCAAAATAATTTCTGACAAAACAGCCTTTGTCATTTGACAAGGGCTATTTTTGTGCGAAAGCACGCGACAGTAGAACCTAGATGTTCATTGTTGCCTTCGTAGTACTTGTTGGATTATTCCAGTCTACTCCTTGGCAAATGAAGGGTCAGTGTCTGTGGTTCTGTAATGAATCCCGAAGACAGTGTTCGTGGCCTAAAACGCTGAAGAGTCAACAAAGAAAGGAAATATAATAAAAGAAGAGTCCGAATGACTCATGATGCTACTACAACAGAAGGCACTCATGACTTTTCACGAAATCTCTAGTGTTCGACTACGCACCGTGCAATACCATCTGATCTCAAACATCGACTCTCCGAAGGATATGCGAGGCAAGCACAATATCATTTCTCGTTCAGTTCCTCGTCCACTCAGAGACCTTATTGAACATCACATTTCTTGAAACCAAGGATTTCTCATTACTCATACCGTAAGAATTTGTCTAGTACGTATCTGACTGAAATTCCAGCCGTGAAGAAAATTCACGAAGTTTTTCTGGGCGTATGTCAAATTAATATCGCCTACAAACTCAACTGGGACTTGTTCAATACGTTCAACAAATCATTTGGATATCCTCGGTGTGACAGTTGTTCTACCCGTGTCTCTTTAGTGAAGCAGATATCTGCTGCTAGCGCCAATGACAATTCCGGATTCAATGTTCAAAAAGAAGTTGACTTAAGAAAAGTGGAAGCTTTTTATGAAAAAAAATAGTTCAAACAGTATCCTCGACTGGTGTTAGTGACAGTTTCATCTTTCGATTACACTCAAACCTTCCTGTGCCTCGGATGACAGTAATGCACTATTTTATGCGAGACAGCAATGGTATTATGTTTCCGGTGAACACGACCGTGTTAATGATGAAACTGTAACGAAGGAGTTGCCAAGAATGGGCAGAACGAAGAGACCTCTTCGTTGTTTCATTACTTGAAAAATAGGCAACATCTGAAGAGAAATTTAATTTCGATTCCAGATGGAAGCGCTGGTCAGTATAAAATTTTTCACATTACGTATTTTCTCTGTTTGCTAGTGCACAGCCAGAAAATGCTCAACAGAATAACTTACATCTTTCTAATGAGAGGTCTTTTTCTTCGCCAAATGATAAAGTTTGTCCCTTATTTCACGTAAGAAACAGAATCACGTTGTTAAAGTACCTGATGACTGGGACATTTTCATTACCTCTTCTCAAAAACATCCAACACATTTTCGCAGCTGCCAAGTGCATCACTCAGTGACATTCATCTTGAAAGAAGCTGTTGAGTACTACTTCAAACCGTCTACGAAAAAATGAAATTAAACTGAAAGAGCTAAGGATGTATGAAGCTGGGGCATCCACGAGTTATGTTTCTGTGCGAGGTAGTTATACAGGACCTTGGTATAAGGTTGCATTTAAAACAATATGGAGAGTCCACGTGAGTTAACTTTCAGTCAGATTTACAACAATGTACTCATGTTCAAAAAGTCGAAAGCTCAAGACCTCAGGGGATTTGTTCCTTCTGTGACGAGAGATAGCCAAAACTTTTTTAACACACTGACTGCACGTGGAGAGGAAGAAGATGGGCCAAACATGGATATGACTGAATCTAAAGACAGTAGTGGAGAGGGCAAGTGAACGTTTATTTGACCAATTCTGTGTTCCTTTAATGTAATTTAATCTCTTGTTCTATAAAAACTTGCACATTATGAGATTTATGCGGTATAATAATGCAGACAGCGACTCACTCCTTCATATTCTCAGCTACATTTTCTGACTAAAACAGTCTGGGTCAGTGAAGACTGTACTTTGAAAAAAAAAATCATATTATACGCACTAAAACGTATGTCAGTACAGCGTTACAAAATCTTTTAGACATTTTCAAGAAGCAGCATAAAGAATACAATTGATGACAAGAGCACATACAACTATTTAGAACGTCTTTTAGCTCTCCTGAAAAATGTAAATTTTTGGCAGGGGTTGTTTCTATTATGAAGTATTCTTGTGAAATGGTATCTCTAGTGCGGTCCCAGTTTGTCGTGGACGCAGATGATCTGGTACGCAATTAATAAATGTTACTCTGTCATGTGGAAATTAAAATGTTTTACTGTCAGTGGTTTATTCGTTATTTCTCTTCCTCATGTCCTTACAAATGTCAGCACAAAGTTTCATTGTCCTATGATCACTCGTTTTTGATGAGGCCTTCCCAAGTACTGAACGTTAAAGAACCTGTTCATTACTTTCCGCAAACTGTTACAGAATGTCTCCTCAAGTCCACTAGCCAACATAATGACCAGACTTGAACGTAGCCGCAAGCTCACAGTCCAGAAAACTAAAAGCTAGCCATCGCACTACAGTTGTGGCAATTCGTGAATGAGTCGTTCATTTGAATGACTCTAAATAAAGAATCGTATGAATCGAACCGTGATACGGACGAATCGTCGTTCAAAAGAATCGTAAGAACGATTGCGTGTTTCCGAGTCGTGACGATTCCAAGATCCAGCGATTCAACGACTCTTAGTACGCTATGCTTCAAAGGTAACTTCCGAATCATGCCGAGTCGTAACGTATGATTACGACGGACAGATGGCTGTCAGGTGGAGGATGCCTGTGAACAAAGGAAGCTCGGAACGAACAAACGAAGTTCGTGGGCCGTAATATTACTCGACTACTCGTGAAAACCAAGCTGACACTTGGCGGTGGCTGACGGGAACCAGCGTAAAGGCATTTCCCATTTACTATCGCTACCATCAGCCACCGCGCCGACGTCAGACGATTAATGCTTGTTTGATCCATTCTATTTCTAGAATACGAAGCAATCAAAGTACAAAGAATCTCTTTCGAAAATAGCTTGAGTAAAGAAAGTCTGCTGGAAAAAAAATTGTTTAGTTGCTGTATTTACGAAAATTTGAAGAATGGACAAAATCTTCAATATAAAAACTTGAAGTTGGGATCTGGTCACCGCGGTTAATAGCAACAGTAAACCATAAACAAATAAGCAGAAAGCTGACTGTAGTACCCCCTTGTGCGCATGCGCGAGTTGTCCCTATATAGTGCATATGCGCTGTTTCGTATCATCCTACGTTTTTCTGTGCTCTTTCCAATTCCACAGTACCTTATATTTCATAATAAAGCAGCTGTCAGCCCTCACACACTGCAAATTTAGCTTAACTTTTGTTTCGTCGAAATACAAAGCATAGGTATTTTGCTTTTAATTTGTCTGAGAACTTGCTTCTGCCACTACTATTTATGTGAGAAGACGACATACTTCTGAAGTGTAGAATACAATCGTATACAGCGACATTACTTCACTGCTAATTTGCTAATTCTGTTACTTCCACCAGTGCTGCCACTAAATGGTTGTCGCACCAGCCCAATATTACAGATCCTATATAGAGAGAATATAGGCTCTCTAACCAATACCTTTCTTTGCGGATCGCCGTGCAATACCGTCTTTAAACAAAAGCTTTTTAATTAATAATTTCAAGTTCGAGTTTTCGAATGTTATCGTGTTCAGATTCATATTAAATTTTAGTGAAGTAATGTAGCTGTATACGATTTAATCCTACTGTTTAGAAGTATGTCGTCTTCTCACGTGAATAGTAGTGACAGCAGCAAGTTCTCAGACAAATTAAAAGCAAAATACCTATGCTTTGTATTTAGAAGAAATGAAAGTTAAGCTAAATTTGCTGTGTGGGAGGGCTGTCAGCTGCGTTATGAATTACAAGGGTGATGTGGACTTGGAAAGACATCTTAGCACAGAAAAACATAGGATGATATGAGCCAAACCACGTCTGTCTCACTGCTAGATACTGTTACTATAAAACAGACGTCTGTAGTTAGATACGTTCAAGCCACACAACCAAACTAGCATGCCACGTAATTTTGCACCACGTTTCGCACAAATCGACTCCTCTCTCCTGGCATACTGAAATAAAACAATAGATGCAACCAAATCAAACGTGACCTTTCATCAATTAAGGCATTACACGTATAAATCGAGAATTACACTTGTAACGTCATATGCATGTTTACTCATAAATAAACTATTTCTGGCATATCTTATCATGACAATTCGATTCTAACCCAATTGACAATTTCAGACATGTCCTGCCATCTGTGAGTAACATGTAGAACTTTTTGCATTCCGTAAGAATCGTGCCATCACAGACTAGAATGAATCGTGAAAGAATCGTGAACGAATCGTAGGAATCGATTCGCAATGTGAGATTGAATGGTAGGAATCGAATCTGGAAAAAGAATCGTGTTGCCCAACTCTACATCGCACTTTGCTTGCCGCCGTAACAGTACTAAGCACGTGTGACATTCACGAGAGGTCGTAATAACTCTGGCGTGCCGAGTCGCGCCTTGCGTAACGTCGCTGCCATTATCTGTGCCGGCGCGGTGTGTGAGCAGCGTCTTGCTGCGAGTTCACTGCACAAGGTCGTTCGCTGGTTCCCAGCCAGCCTCGTTAAAGCGCTACAATGGGGAAACCGCTGTAACTTCTCGCCAAACGACGACTGACGAGTATAAATAACTATCTGAACTATGCTCTCGCCTTTTTCAAAATTGTAGTATCACGAAGAAATCTTCAGATTGGATAAAATACGTACAACATGTAATCTATATTGAAACAAGCAGAAGCCTACGTCTACAGAGAACTAAATAATTTTGGGAACGTAAAATAAGTGTTCGGTGTATATGTGGTACGACTACGAGCTTCTCTGGATTCGCTGCATCAAACCAGACTGTATTGGCATGTACTCTTCAGAAAATGTTCCTAACAGGTGTAACTTGTGATCCAGTCCAAAGCTCAGAGACATATACGAGCATCATTAGGCACAAACCATGATGCGTATTATGGGAGTCGTGCCGTGTTGGGTTGAACCCATCAATAGCAGACGTCGCCATTAATCTGTGACATAATGGTGTCGCGGCGTGTGACTCATACGTGAGCGATCAGAGGCAAGAAAAACACGCAATTTTCACTTCATTTCGGTATTCTGTGTTTGACTGTAGGTTGTAGTGAGTGACTAATCAAGAGCCTACCACGAGGCCCAGAACAGGTTGGTAGGTTGTGAATGGCCAAGCCAAGGAATGTAAACATAAAATGCTAGTTCTAGTACCATACTAATATCTAGTGTGTTAAAGGTCCAGCTTAGACTAAAAGATGACAGGCTGGTTGTGAGTTAGTGAAGACAACGAATGTGATGTCGGGGCAATAACTATAATTTTTGTTATGGCGTCTATTTAAGAATACTGGATTTAGATGAATGCTTTATTTCTGCCACTTTGATGACGTCATGGGTCGAAGAAGATGGGTGGTATCGGTAGGTTAAATGCTCACGACGTGTCAAGTGAGAAGGCAAATCAGGGACGGAGCGGTTCTTTCCTTAAGTACGAGCTGTGCCATGTTCCAACACAGTTTTGGAAATGTTCTGAAGGAAGAACACGAATTGTGGTTATACACTACTTTGTAGTGCAATATTGGTTCTGATTTATTTCAGTACAACCAGTGTTCATATCTACGCGAACTTGCGAAAACTGGCACGCCATTGTGCACACTACATTTTAGTCCTGATTTGCCCGAGAAAGTGGATGAGTTGCACAAGACAGATACGGAGTTCGTCATTGTACCTTTTCCTAAGACAGGCGAGCGAATTATATTAGCGCGTCTCTATTGTTCTCCATTCGGTTTATTGTGTATGTTCGAACCAAAAATATTTCAAAATTCTGATTTAAAAAAATGCTAAAAACTATTACACTTTACAGTAGTCAAGAGGCCTGCTCTGTCAGTGAAATTAGAAAGGTTCTCCCTAAAACTCGATAAAAACTATCTAAGATCGGGCAAAACACACAAACACACACACACACACACACACACACACACACACCAGTTACGGTTTTTCTTTCCGTTCACCACAATATACACCTTCTTGCTATCAGAATCAGTAATATATCTAGGTAGACTGGCATATGATGGGTCAGTCATCCTAAAACTTCAATTGTAACAGTAGAATAGATTTGTGAATGGCCTGTCTGAAGGTTGCTGTCCTCTGCCCCTCTTCCCTGACAATGGCCGCTTTTCATGGCCACACATACAGTGATTACCTGCCCTACCTTCACGCCTTCTTTCAGAAGCTTAGGAACATTCCTTGCAGTTCATGCTAGTTTGGTTGTCAATGTAACTCTGTCACAGTTTTCCCTCATACAAAATTCTCTGTCGAGAATATGTACAGTCTGCAGTAGCCCTGAACTTCTGCACACCAAAATATTACAATAGACTAACCGTTATTGCTGGGTGAAGATCGATATGACTCATTCTGTGCTGGTGTTCATTGCTCATAACTCTCACACATAAAAGGCATATCCGTGAAGTAAGGACCGTTGGGAGTTCAGGACATAGTTCCGCGAATGAAGCATCATCTATTATTGTGTATGAAACCGCGTAAGTTACAGTCTTGATTCAGCTGTGAAGACAAAGAACTATGTCTCTCGTCAATTTTGAGTACAAGGGGTTAAGCAGTCCAAAATTATCCGGAATTGTGCTTAGTTTATGGGTTTACAGTAATGAATGAAACAAAGGTTAGACAAAGGTGTCAAGACGAAACAGCCGTACAAACGTGTGTGCTGAACAGCGCAATGGCAGCTCGAGTTTCCAGAAACATAAAATCGTAAAACAAGTGGAACTCGAACTGGTATATGTGCGTGAATGAGGGTTGGTGTTCTGTGCTCTGGTTACTAAATTTTCTCATGTTTCACGTGCCATTATTTACACAATTGTCACAGAAAAGCTCGGATTTCGCCAAATGTATCCAGGATGGGTACAGAAATTGCCTGCTGACCGACACAAAGAGCATAGAATGTCAAGTGTAAGAAAGTCTTTAGACCTCTGTCGACAAGATGTAGATTATATGATTTCCCACATTGCTACGGGCGAAGAGCCGTCAATATCCTACACGTACGGAGGATCAAAACATTCAGTGCAGTGGCATCACTCAGTTTCGTCAAAACCAGAAAGTACAATCAGTCTCCTTATTCGAGTCGAAAAATGATGGTTACCCTCTTCTGGGACTAAAATGTCATTCTTTTAGTTGTTTTTTACGAATCGCGGGTCAATAACTGCAGCTGAAGTGTGCTGCGAAACGTTCACCAAACAGACGTGTCAGCTAAAATCGACGGCCGGGTGAAATGTCACAAAATAGTCTATCTACATGACAATGCGCCTCCACACACCGCAATACTTCCCAAGGATAAACTTTCCACCTCTCATCCGGCAGTCTCGAACTCATACTCAGCGACTGTCATCTCTTTCTAGTACCTGAAACAACTTCTCGATGTACAATGACAAGAACCACAAGGCAGCACTTGTCAACTGTTTCAGTTTTTGGACGGAGAACTACTATGCACATGAGTTGTCGCAGGTTCGAATCCTGCCTCGGGCATGGATGAGTGTGATGTCCTTAGGTTAGTTAGATTTAAGTAGTTCTAAGTTCTAGGGGACTGAAGACCTCAGATGTTAAGTCCAATAGTGCTCCGAGCCATTTTTTAAAAACGTGTAATATAAGTGCGTCAATACGTACTGTGCGCAAACAACAGCAAGGACCTCAGACATTTCAGTAACATTTAGAAGCCGTCAGGTTTACGTAATTTCAAAAATGTGAAACAACAAGGTAGAGATAATTACCAATAATTGATTCAAAATGTTGATGAACTATTATTATTTTATCAACAACATACTTTTTAAAGAGAAACTGATGTATAAATAGGGCACATGACTGAGTATTCCCGAAAGGCTCTATCTATTTGGGTGGTCAACTGAAAGTGTTCCTTCACAATTCATTTTCATAATTGACCACTAATAGGCGACTAAACTGGAAATGTGTAAGAAGGTTTTAGCTTACCAATACCAATGCATTTTCCATAACGAGCGTTGCCAAGAAAGGGAGGTCGGGAGTATTTTGTGCTCACTCTAAAAAATGTTAAAAAAGAAACAATATTCGTTAGTTGTTGCTGACTTACATCAACAACATGCTTTTTAAAGAGATACTGATGTATATGTAGGGTACAGCACCTGAAAATAGATTTTAGCATACTATTAGCAATATCAACGCGTTTCCAGTAACGTGTACTGCCAAGCAGGAGGTACTTTATGACAGCCAAGAAAAAATTTAAGAATTCAGATTTTTTTAACTGTTTTTGATTTTTACTCACAACATACTTTTAAAGAGATATTGATGTGTAAGTAAGGTCCCGAACGTGAAAACACTGAATGCGTCTTTCATTGTGGAAAGTAACATTTTGGGTTACGTTTTACTGAAAAACTTATTTATGGAGTTTGGAAAAATAATTTATAAATATTTCTCAAAGTTTTAAAACATTTAGGAACTGGCTAGTTTACAGTATTTTCAAAAGGTGGGCATGAAGAACCCCTCCCCCCACCCCGCTTGGTATTCTGAGTTAAGAGCTTCATTACAAGAGAAAAGAACACATGGTAACAGTTCACATATCCATTGATTAGTATGATGTTACCGTAAGTCATTATCTTAGGCGAGTCAAAGAACATCGTACTGACTGACATAGCGCCGAGCGATGAAACCCGTGTGGACGAACAGTGCAGTGCGTACGTACCTTTCCGTCAGGCATGCTGAACGAGTCGAGGTCAATGCCTTGGCCACCAGTATGCGCCCTCGTCGCACATCACGTGATGTCTCTCGACGACGAGTCGCTGCCACGCCGACATCTTTCGTCTACTGTCGGAACTACCATGCGTGCCTTCTGTGCGATTACGCAGCAGAACTGTAAACTGCCGCGCACCACACGGGAAAAAGGTATACGATGGATCAAGGCAAGAAGCAAGGCGTATTCCAGTCAACACTGCTAAGAGGCACTAAAAGCAATGGAGTCGAGAGAAGGTCTACACTTCGAAACGCAACGAAACCTGGGCGACAGGATGCTGTGGTGCACAGGACTTCATGAATTTGGCAATGGACACATTGGAAATAAACACACAAAGAGGCCAAGATCAACGCCGCGAACATATATTTACAGTGTTGCATTTATGATAATGACTGTGTAAACATGCGGAAAAATCAAATGAATTCGTTTCTTTCCTAAAACCTTTACGCATTTACTATTGTGCAGTTTTAATCATTTTCTGTTCATTAGCTTCAAGTGTAGGCGTTACCACATATGTCTGCTTACTTCGTTACGCCACTGTCAATGAGTCTCAGATGTGGTGATTTCTTCGGTCCTTTTGTTATGAAGCTCAATAGTGGGGCCGCTGAAAGAACGTCCATGACAGCTGGCGGCTATGTTGCCAAAGCTGCTTCGCGGCTGTTTGTTGTTACACTGTGTCGGTCGCTAGACTACGATTGTCACATCGACCCGTCCAGAGCCGTTACAACGAAATACTACTAAAGCGTGAGAAACCGATAAAAAACTCAGTCGATCGAAACGTACTTTCTTCGTAATTAAAACGATAAGGATTGCAAATATGTCGAGACAACGTAAAAATTACAATTTTACAGTATTTAAATATATGCGATTGTGCATCTCCTTCCTGAATCTCGCGGGAGAGGACGTAGTCCATAGTCTTTAATGAGAGTGTCATCATTGGCCACATCTATGTCATTGTCATTATCTTCACTGCTGCTGGTCCTGTCACCTCCTAAAATAATTACTAACTCTTCCACTCTCTGTCCAGTGCACCTTCTCGTTTCCATGCCTCTTCTAAGATATGCAACGTATGAGAGGCAATATTGCTACGTTTTGTGGGAGTAACACAGCCCAAGTGTCTCATCCTCTAAAAATTGGACGTCCTTCAATTTAAAACTTTAGTTTCTGTCTGCAACGTATGTTTTCACCTGAGACTACATGAGTTCTATTGCATTAAAGTGGTAATGATATGGCGGAAGGTGCAATACATTATAACCATTTTCTTCCGCAATTTTATCAGTGTTTTAAGTGATATTACGTAATTGATGCGCTGTTACGATTCCCATTTCCCTATCAAATGAATCTATGCCGTTCTTCTTTAGCCATCCCACTTATCCTGCTTCTACATGGAGGGACTTTGTTTAATTGGACGGAATGATATCGCGCATCGTTGAATTTTATAGTGAACTTCGTTTCCATCTTTGGAAGCAAAGAGTGTACGAATTACATCTTAAATTTCGTTGCCGTCATTTCCTCTTTGTATTCCCTACATTTATTTGATGTAAACAACAGAGTATTTGGAACAAATCAGTTGACTGTTCTAGCATGTAAAAGAATGTACCGACTTCCTTTCCCAAAAACAGCTTTCATTGTTCCTTGTACGGTGTTATCAGTCCACGCGGTCGGTCTGAAATGACCAGCATTTACCCATGAATCGTCCAACCAAACGATTTCATGAGGTTTGCACTTCGATACTCCCTCAAAAACAGCATATTCAGGAAACAATATCCTGCCCGTTCAAGCAGAATTCTTCTTTCAGGAAACGTTATCAATCGTAAACCTATCTTACTAAATACCAATGAAAGACTGGTTTTTCCTCTGAAAAAACAACGCACTATCTCATAGTGAAGGAAGGAGGTTCTTCCGGATTGGATATTCTTTCAGTGCTTAACAGTTTCACAATATACACTGAAGCGCCAAAGAAACTGGTGTAGGCATACGTATTCAAATACAGTGTAAACAGGCAGATATGGCGGCAACGCTTGTAGAAGACAAAAAGTGTCTGGCTCGATTACTGCTGCTACAATGACAGGTTATCAAGATTTAACTGAGTTAGAAGGTGGTGTTATAGACGGCGCACGAGCGATGGTTCACAGCATCTCCGAGATAGCGAAGAAGTGGTGATGTCAGGAATCCGGCAAAATATCAATCTCCGACATCGCTTCGGCCGGAAAAAGATCCGGCAAGAACGGGACCAACGACGACAGAAGAGAATCGTGACTAAAGACGTGCAACCCTTCCGCAAATTGCTGCAGATTTCAGTGCTGGCCCGTCAACAAGTGTCATCGTGCAACGAAATATCATCGACATGGGCTTTCGGATCCAAAGGGCCAGTAGTGTATCCTTGATGACTGCACGACACAAGGCTTTACGCCTCGTCTGGGCCCGTCAACACCGACATTGATCCGTTGATAAATGGAAACATGTTTCCTGCTCGGACGAGTCTCGTTTCAAATTCTATCGAGTAGATGGATGTGCACGGGTATGGAGACAACCTCATGAATCCATAGAACCTGCATGTCAGCAGGGGACGGTTCAAGTCGGTGGAGGCTCTATAATGATGTGGGGCGTGTGCAGTTGGAGTGATATGGGACCACTGATACATCTAGATACGACTCTGACAGGTGACACGTATGTAAGTATCCTATCTGATCACCCGCATCCATTCATGTCCATTTTGCATTCTGACGGCTTGGGCAAAGCCAGCAGGACAATGCGACACCCCACACTTCCATAATTGCTACAGAGTGGCTCCAGGAACACTCTTCTGAGTTTAAACACTTCCGCTGGCAACCAAATTCCCCTGAGATGAACATTACAGAGCATGTGACTGTAGGCTTTCCCGGCGTAAACTATTGATGCAGGTTTCTCGGGTCTCCAGCCGGGTGGTAGCGTTGATATCTCGCGACGTTTCGGGAGGTGTCATACTACCCATCTTCTTTTCCCGAAACGTCGCGAGATATCAACGCTACCACCCGGCTGGAGACCCGAGAAACCTTCATCATTATTGAGCATATCTGGAATGCCTTGCAACGCACTGCTCAGAAGAGATCTTCACCCCTCGCACCCTACGGATTTATGGAAAGCCCCGCAGGATCCATGGTGTCAGTTCCCTCCAGCACTACTTCAGACATCAATCGAGTCCATGCCACGTCGTGTTGCGGTACATCTGCGTGCTCGCGGGTGCCCTAACAATATTTGTCAGGTGTACCAGTTTCTTTGGTTATTCAGTGGATATACATCACTGAATTGCGTCTTCTTGAAAATTTTCCAGTTTCATCGTTTTAGCTGCACGCACTGCAGTTTTCTGATGGAGACGAAAGAGCAGCAGTTTTTCCCAGTAGATCTCTATCTCATTTCTTCCTCGCTGTTGTCTTCACAGAGATCGTTCTGATTCTCATAGTTGCAGCTACTCTTTCGGCAATGGACTAAGAAGCCCGCCTACATAAGGTACGACGATTTAAGGTAGCACCCCTACCTACGTGCTTGAGGAAGAGACCGCTCGTACTGGCGCTTGTGTGTCCCCTCACACAATGCGCTCCACTTGTGTGAACTGTCATGGACGTTCTTTCAGCAGCCTGACTTCGTATAATCAATGTAAGACATCTACATCAGCGTTTCTCAACCTTTCACTACTCGTAACCCAAGTTTGAATCATAATTTTCATCGGCCCCCCCTGCCTCCTTCTTCATACGATAAAGATACAGTCCTTACAAACTCCCAACATAAGTAAAATCATTGCAGATTTGCAACACAGATCATCTACATTGACAAAACCAGAAGCGATGGCCCTCTATTGCTCTGTCCTACATGTAGCGCGCTAAAGCAGGAAAACAAAGAAATGTTCTCAAATGTTGATGAATATGTTAAAACTTACAAGGGTGACGAAAACACATGAAAAAACTGTTTTGCAGCCATTGAACATCACGCTGGAAAAGAATTTTAAAACGTATCGATCTACACTCCTGGAAATGGAAAAAAGAACACATTGACACCGGTGTGTCAGACCCACCATACTTGCTCCGGACACTGCGAGAGGGCTGTACAAGCAATGATCACACGCACGGCACAGCGGACACACCAGGAACCGCGGTGTTGGCCGTCGAATGGCGCTAGCTGCGCAGCATTTGTGCACCGCCGCCGTCAGTGTCAGCCAGTTTGCCGTGGCATACGGAGCTCCATCGCAGTCTTTAACACTGGTAGCATGCCGCGACAGCGTGGACGTGAACCGTATGTGCAGCTGACGGACTTTGAGCGAGGGCGTATAGTGGGCATGCGGGAGGCCGGGTGGACGTACCGCCGAATTGCTCAACACGTGGGGCGTGAGGTCTCCACAGTACATCGATGTTGTCGCCAGTGGTCGGCGGAAGGTGCACGTGCCCGTCGACCTGGGACCGGACCGCAGCGACGCACGGATGCACGCCAAGACCGTAGGATCCTACGCAGTGCCGTAGGGGACCGCACCGCCACTTCCCAGCAAATTAGGGACACTGTTGCTCCTGGGGTATCGGCGAGGACCATTCGCAACCGTCTCCATGAAGCTGGGCTACGGTCCCGCACACCGTTAGGCCGTCTTCCGCTCACGCCCCAACATCGTGCAGCCCGCCTCCAGTGGTGTCGCGACAGGCGTGAATGGAGGGACAAATGGAGACGTGTCGTCTTCAGCGATGAGAGTCGCTTCTGCCTTTGTGCCAATGATGGTCGTATGCGTGTTTGGCGCCGTGCAGGTGAGCGCCACAATCAGGACTGCATACGACCGAGGCACACAGGGCCAACACCCGGCATCATGGTGTGGGGAGCGATCTCCTACACTGGCCGTACACCACTGGTGATCGTCGAGGGGCCACTGAATAGTGCACGGTACATCCAAACCGTCATCGAACCCATCGTTCTACCATTCCTAGACCGGCAAGGGAACTTGCTGTTCCAACAAGACAATCCACGTCCGCATGTATCCCGTGCCACCCAACGTGCTCTAGAAGGTGTAAGTCAACTACCCTGGCCAGCAAGATCTCCGGATCTGTCCCCCATTGAGCATGTTTGGGACTGGATGAAGCGTCGTCTCACGCGGTCTGCACGTCCAGCACGAACGCTGGTCCAACTGAGGCGCCAGGTGGAAATGGCATGGCAAGCCGTTCCACAGGACTACATCCAGCATCTCTACGATCGTCTCCATGGGGGAATAGCGGCCTGCATTGCTGCGAAAGGTGGATATACACTGTACTAGTGCCGACATTGTGCATGCTCTGTTGCCTGAGTCTATGTGCCTGTGGTTCTGTCAGTGTGATCATGTGATGTATCTGACCCCAGGAATGTGTCAATAAAGTTACCCCTTCCTGGGGCAATGAATTCACGTTGTTCTTATTTCAATTTCCAGGAGTGTATTTAAAAGATCTGGCGTGCTCCAAATCACGGAGTGGCGAGATCTGCCACTACCGGGGCCGTAGATGCAAAGGCTCGCGAAACGTTAACCCCGTTTTACACGAGACATGCGACACGAATAAGAAAGTCGTCGGCTACTGCGGCGCTCCACGCGAAAGACGGTCCAACTATAAGAAAGTACGTGCCCGTCTAGTCACCTGCTCTACATGTCTACTGCGTTGGTTGTCAACTTCCTGCAAGTGCCTCGACGACATAAATTCACTTTTCGAGACTATGTCCTTTTGTAATGACTATAGTATTTGTTTGAATTTTAGACGGGCAATGTGACGTTGTATCACTTGATTTCATGCAGTGTATGTGAAACAAAGTCGCTTACGTGTGTAATCAACCTCATTATAAAAGGTGGAAATCACGGAGAAATGTTACGTTTTTGTTGGCAGCGTTAATTTTCTCGATGGAGACAAGGTTTTCCTTTAATGAGAAGACACATGGTGGTTCACCTCTAATTACATCGTGAATGCATGTGCAAGCGAACAAGAATGTATGTTTAAGAGTAACTTCCCGATAGATCCGAATCGCTGGATTACATTCATTTCCTCACACGCATGTCTTATCGGTTAAATTACAATGAATGTTTATAGCAAATGTTTTATCTGTTGATTATTTATGTAACGGACAAAGTACAACGTTTCGCTGAGCAGGAGAGACAACTCACAAGGAACTTGGCGCCGATTGTCGGTTGGACTCCCCATTAGGCCGGTATTACACTATCAAATTTCTTTGTCAAATATCTTTGTCCATCTTTGTCAAAGATATTTGATGGTGTAATAGGGAACTTTGTCAAATGTCGTCCAATATTTGATCAAATCTAGGACCTCGCTGTAGATTTGATCAAAGAAGTCGCTTGTCTTCTGTTCACTGTAATGTGACATATTACCACATGGAGCGCTAGCATCGCTGCATTCTGTCGTCTGTAGTGTTTTTATAAACATTGCAGGTAAATACAATTGGTGTGTGCCAACAACTACAAAATTAATAGAGATGTATGATGCTGATGAGGCGCTTTACAACGTGAGGCACTATGAATACAAAAATAGATTACGAAGGTTGGAGATCTGACCTGACCTGACCTAACATAACCTAACCTAACCTAACCCTCTCCTGTAGCAAGGAATCGGAGTGTTACAGTGAGCCTGTCTTCTGCAGATGTAGCAGTTCTTAAGTGAATATTGTGCTTTGTGATATGATGATACACTTCATTGAGCACATACAGAAACGTATGCTCATCCATTCTTAAGTAATTGATGTACGACTTGTCCTCCACTATAAGCTCACGTATCAAGTTTTGTTGAATGCTTTTATCGTGTCGTCGTAAAACCCACAGCTTCACCTAGGTTTGTTTCCTTTTTTTTCCCCGCTTCTCTTCCGCATATGCACACAGTGCAATTGTGGTACATGCAACTGCTGCGGTTAATAACAAGTTGTTGTTGTCAGCCATCTTGAACTTTGACGAAAAATTGGATGACAGTGTAGTAATACTCCTTCTAGCGCTACGTCAAAGATCTTCGTCAAATATATTTGACGGAATACTTGATTACTTGATCACATCTTTGATCAAATCTTTGACAAAGAAATTTCATAGTGTATTACTGGCCTTACGTATTCTGCGCCTGCGCCAAGCATCTTCATAGCTTGAGAATAAGATCGATCCTATTCAGTCTAAAAACGATCGTACGCGTGAATTTTGTGAAGTGGCCCCGACCACACGGTTGAGGCCGGAGGAACCGGTGCATCACACGACGTCAAAACCTGCAAGGAATATGGTTTAAGAATCAACCTGGAGAGGTGTGTTTCTGTCTGCTGCCAACAAGACTAAGCCATTCCCTCGTCCCACGCCTGTATTGAACGGTCATTTCTGCTGTGCTATTTTGTCCCAGTAGCACTGTAAGGAAGTTGCTGAACAGACGTCTGTCGCTAACATGATTATGTGGCAACACTGGGATTGCGTCAGACAGCTGCTGCCATTACAGCACGTTGATGTTGAACAATGAGGTTGTTACTAATAGAGCATTATACGATCTCAGAGGCCAATGAGCTGGCGCTGAAGCAAATACCCTACATTTACGTTACTAAATGCTTCCGGCATTTTGCCGATTTCTGCGGCATGAGGGCTAGAGCAAGACGCGACGGTGGAAGAAGCAAAGCATATGGAGAGTACGCTGTTCGTCCAAAATCAAGACTTGTTTCATTCGCGGCCTATAACGAACATCAGCGCTTAACTACGGCGGCAGCTTAGACTAACAACTAAAAAACAACAGATGTGCATTCAGCCAATTAGTTGTGATCAGGCAGTGTTGAGTATCTGACGTGCGACCCTAGTGTATCACCACTGCTGTGTCGTAAAAACCAGTGGAATAACATATTGAATCAGTCGTTCAACACATTCTATATAACGTTTTGACGAAGAGAAAGGTTTGTGCAAAGTTTGACATGCACACTTTGACTCCCGAGTGAAAACAACGACGTTTGGATGCCTATCAAATGCAAAATGCAGACAACTGCAAACCACTATGAGTGCATGGCAGCGGGTATTCAGCGTGGTACCAGACGTTACGGATTCTTCGCATTCCAGTCGCGTCTGGAGCTCAGGACGAATGACTGCGTGCTGCAGTGCGTCTAATCTCGCCTTCACTGTCACTGCAGGAGCGATACGTGAGGGTTCGAATATCAGTGGATTCGTCAGTTAATCTTCTTGTCACAAGGCGGAATACCAGAACACATGACACCTGGCCGCATCTGGCGTCTATCTGCTAATTATGAGTTTTCAAAATTAGCCTAACGCTCCCCAGTTAGTCAAATAAACCTCTGACCTTTTGTGCTTCCTTTCTTTGTATACGTTCAATTCCTCTGTTAATATCTGGAATTCGTCCCACACACTTCGGCAATATCTTAAGATGGGATATTATATCATTATTAAGCAGTTTCCGTTATGGGACTGACAGCATTTTCTCAGTGTCCTGCCAACGAACCATAGTGTGCTGTCTTGATTACCTGCAACTGAGGTTGTGTGATCAATCTACAAGATGTCCCTAAAAAATGTCACATCCACGTATATGCATAAGTTAACTGACTTGTATATTGCTGACTAGAAACTCGAAACTTTGTAAATACGCTTGCTCGGGATAGTTTTCGTTATCTTCTAGCGCCTGCCAGGTCAGGCTTTTCCAACATCTCTGTGATGCTCTTCCACGGATGAAACAAATCCCTGACGATTCGTGTTGCCCTTCTGTATACAGGATGTCCAAAAAAACACCGAGAATCTTTAGGGACAGCTTCGTTATGCCTAAACAGGAAAAAAAGTGTAGTAAACATGGGCATTTTTTTCGTCCTGTAAATTTCACAATTTTACGTTACTGAACATTTAAAAGAAGTTGCCACTCTTTGCAGCACGTATCAATATCTGACTGGATATTTGTATAGATTTTTTTCAGATAATAGTATACTTTTGCTGCTCTCAAGATTCGGTTTATATGATCGGCTGCCTAAATAAAAAATTCAACAATAATTTTTATGTGGCTGATTAATAATATTGCAGGAGTTTACAGTAGTACCTACGATAGACCATCGGTTGCGTTGCCCTAGTATCTGGTATTGCAAGACCACTGGAAGTTGGCCTTAACTCATCTGTTAGCTATTTTTTTGTTATTCTAGCGCAAATAAAACTAACACACACTACAGAATTGAAGCCACGCGGTATTAGCCGAGCGGTCTCGGCACGGCAGTCATGGACTGTGCGGCTTGGCCCCGGAGGAGGTTCGAGTCCTCCCTCGGGCATGGGTGTGTGTGTTTGTCCTTAGGATAATTTAGGTTAAGTAGTGTGTAAGCTTAGGGACCGATGACCTTAGCAGTTAAGTCCCATAAGATTTCACACACATTTGAACAAAGAATTGAAAAATTTCAATTTATTTGACAATCGCTCCGCAAAGCATTTAACCCAGGTAATTCCTATAACGTAATCTCACCAGTCGGGCGGGTTCACTGTGTCTGCCAGTTGTTCAAATTCAAATGGCTCTGGGCACTATGGGACTTAACATCGGAGGTCATCAGTCCCCTATAAGTTAGAACTACTTAAACCTAACTATCCTAAGGACATAACACACATCCATGCCCGAGGGAGGATTCGAACCTGCGACCGTAGGAGTCGCGCGGGACCGGACTGAAGCGCCTAGAACCGCTCGGCTACTACGCCGGCTCTGCCAGTTGTGCCATGAGGCACGTACAGTCCGTATGCACGTATCCGAATGGACAGCGGCCATACGAGCAGCACATATTGCAGGTTAAATATGCTGCCAGTTAGTGCGTTCATTTTATCATCGCTGGGCCGCGTCAGCGATGTGCCAGCAACAAGGTGACGAGGGGAACCCAGCGACGTAACTGCGTGGGTGAAGCCATTGATTATCCAAAACGCGAAATTGCTTCAAGGATGTTTATGACAGTGTATGTGACTGAACGCAGTTTCTGAAATTTAAAAATAATAAAAAAATTTAGTAAGGTCGGGTATTAGTGAAAGCTGACTGTCCACTTTAGCTAACTCGTCGATAGAAAACGACATAAGTGTTAAACTTGATTTCAGTTATAGTCTATGACTTCACTTCGTTCAAAACCAAAGAAAGGTAAAATAAAATTATAATAAACACACAATTCCTTCAAAGTGATAGTTTCTCAACTCTTACTTATAGCTATTTTTTTCGTTTCTAATTAATAAACTATGCACTACTAATAATTTACGAGCAGCAAATACAATGAGGTGTTTCCATGCACAGAGCTGCCATAAATAATAATATATAGATTTTATAATAATTTACATCTACATCTACATTTATACTCCGCAAGCCACCCAACGGTGTGTGGCGGAGGGCACTTTACGTGCCACTGTCATTATCTCCCTTTCCTGTTCCAGTCGCGTATGGTTCGCGGGAAGAACGACTGTCTGAAAGCCTCTGTGCGCGCTCTAATCTCTCTAATTTTACGTTCGTGATCTCCTCGGGAGGTATAAGTAGGGGGAAGCAATATATTCGATACCTCATCCAGAAACGCACCCTCTCGAAACCTGGCGAGCAAGCTACACCGCGATGCAGAGCGCCTCTCTTGCAGAGTCTGCCACTTGAGTTTGTTAAACATCTCCGTAACGCTATCACGGTTACCAAATAACCCTGTGACGAAACGCGCCGCTCTTCTTTGGATCTTCTCTATCTCCTCCGTCAACCCGATCTGGTGCGGATCCCACACTGATGAGCAATACTCAAGTATAGGTCGAACGAGTGTTTTGTAAGCCACCTCCTTTGTTGATGGACTACATTTTCTAAGGACTCTCCCAATGAATCTCAACCTGGTACCCGCCTTACCAACAATTAATTTTATATGATCATTCCACTTCAAATCGTTCCGCACGCATACTCCCAGATATTTTACAGAAGTAACTGCTACCAGTGTTTGTTCCGCTATCATATAATCATACAATAAAGGATCCTTCTTTCTATGTATTCGCAATACATTACATTTGTCTATATTAAGGGTCAGTTGCCACTCCCTGCACCAAGTGCCTATCCGCTGCAGATCTTCCTGTATTTCGCTACAATTTTCTAATGCTGCAACTTCTCTGTATACTACAGCATCATCCGCGAAAAGCCGCATGGAACTTCCGACACTATCTACTAGGTCATTTATATATATTGTGAAAAGCAATGGTCCCATAACACTCCCCTGTGGCACGCCAGAGGTTACTTTAACGTCTGTAGACGTCTCTCCGTTGATAACAACATGCTGTGTTCTGTTTGCTAAAAACTCTTCAATCCAGCCACACAGCTGGTCTGATATTCCGTAGGCTCTTACTTTGTTTATCAGGCGACAGTGCGGAACTGTATCGAACGCCTTCCGGAAGTCAAGAAAAATAGCATCTACCTGGGAGCCTGTATCTAATATTTTCTGGGTCTCATGAACAAATAAAGCGAGTTGGGTCTCACACGATTTCAGCTTTTTTGGGAAGCTTGCACAATTTACAATTTATTTACTACAATGATACATATTCATTCTCATTAAACCAACTTATAAAGTTAAAAAAATTCTAAAACTGCGGAGAAAAATGTCGCAGACATGTAGTTTTACACCGTTGGTTCAAATGGCTCTGAGCACTATGCGACCTAACTGCTGAAGTCATCAGTCGCCTAGAACGTAGAACTAATTAAACCTAACTAACCTAAGAACATCTCACACATCCATGCCCGAGGCAGGATTCGAACCTGCGACCGTAGCGGTCGCTCGGTTCCAGACAGTTTTACAGGGAAGAGAACGGGTTACCAAGTGGCGTCTTAAATATAACGCGCTCAAAGCCAAGCAGCGATCATAAAACGGCATAAAGAGCGGATCATGGGAGGTCCAATCCCACGGTCTGCCACTGCAAAGTACTTGGTTTAGTACTTGATAGGCGTCTTATATGGAAGCCACATACGGAAGAAGTCAGAGGGAAAGCGAAGGTCGCCTGACGGCGCTGTACCGACATTTAAATCCAATATTGACTCTTTCCGCACACCGCGCCATGACGCTATATCTACCAGGTGTAGAAGTATGAAGCCGGAATTTCGCTGAACATGGTTCCTAGCCGTCAGTGTAGGACACGTGAGACCACGTCTGCAGCGCCATCTGCTTCTTGTAACGGCTGACGACGAATATCAGAACACAGTAACCGTGGTTCCATACATCGGTACCCGTTTCAAATCCCTAAACATGTCGAGTTTTGTGCCTACGAACTACGATTTGCGAACAGCATTGGTTTTCAGTTATCATTTGAAGAAAACTGCTGCACAATTCGTATGCTTGTCGAAGTTTTCAGCAAACACGCTCTTGGGAAAACACATTGTTTCGAGTGGTTCAAAAAATTCAAAAGTGGTGATTTCGACGTGAGAAGACAACGAATTGCAGGCTTTATTGTATGAAGATGTTACTCACACTCAACAGGAACTTGCGGAACAATTGAATGTGACGCAGAAAGCCGTTTCTCTTCGGTTGAAAGTTATGTGAAAGGTGCAGAAAGTGTAAAAACGGGTTCCGCAAGAACTGAATGAAAGACACCAAGTAAATCGAAAGACCACTTGTGAAATGCTGCTCGCCAGATACAAAAGAAAGTCGTTTCTCCATCGAATAGCGTCAGGAATTACTGTAGAGGTTTTGGTTGTTGTTGTTGTGGTCTTCCGTCCAGAGACTGGTTTGATGCAGCTCTCCATGCTACTCTATCCTGTGCAAGCTTCTTCATCTCCCAGTACCTACTGCAACCTACATACTTCTGAATCTGCTTAGTGTATTGATCTTCTGATCTCCCTCTAAGATTTTTACCCTCCACGCTGCCCTTCAATACTAAACTGGTGATCCCTTGATGCCTCAGAACGTTTCATACCAACCGATCCCTTCTTCTAGTCAAGCTGTGCCACAAATTCCTCTTCTCCTTAATTATATTCAGTACCTCCTCATTAATTGTGTGATCTAACCATCTAATCTTCAGCATTCTTCTCTAGCACCACATTCTGAAACCTTCTGTTCTCTTCTTGTCTAAACTATTTATCGCCCATGTTTCACTTCCATACATGGCTACACTACATACAAATACTTTTAGAAAAGACTTCCTGACACTTAAATCTATATTCGATGTTAACAAATTTATCTTCTTCACAAAACGCTTTCCTTGTCATTGCCAGTCTACATTTTACATCGTCTCTACTTCGACCATCATCAGTTATTTTGCTCCCCATATAGCAAAACTCATCTACTAATTAAAGTGTCTCATTTCATAATCTAATTCCCTCAGCATCACCGGATTTAACTCGACTTCATTTCATTATCCTCTTTTTTGTTTTGTTGATGTTCATCTTATATCCCCCTTTCAAGACACTGTCCATTCCGTTCAACTGCTCTTCCAGGTTCTTTGCAGTCTGTAACAGAATTACAGTGTCATCGGCTGTTCCATGAGGACTTCATGGTAGGTCTTGGAATTCCGGGGACCGATATCTTGCCGGTATCCTCATCGAAAACAAGCAAGAATCCTTGAGATTCTCGAGTGTTTAACTTCTCACGGAACCCCAATTGAGAATCCTAAGCGTCGTAAATCAAGTGTGAGTCTAGGTAAACCATCGACATCCACTGCAAGACCAAATCGCTTTGGAAAGAAGACAATGGTCTGTGTTTGGTGGGATCATAAGGCTGTCATCTAAAACCTGATGAAACTGTTAACACTGATCGCTGGCAACAGAAAATGATCGATTTAAATGGAGCATTACGTGAAAAACGACCGGAATACGGAAAAAGGCGACGCAAAGTCATATTGCTCCATGATAACGCCCCATCTCACACAGCAGAGTGGGGCAGGGAAACGATCGAGGCGCTCAATTGAGAAATACTAGGGCATGCGGCTTATCTCCAGACTTGGCTCCGTACGATTATCATCTATTCGCATCACCGGGTCACGCTGTCGCTGAACAACGCTTCAATTCGTATGGAAATGTTCCAAAATGGCTCACTGAATGGTTCGCTTCAAAATAACGACCGTTTTTTGACGTGGCATTCATAACCTGCCGGAGAGGTGGGAAAAAATTATAAACAGCAATGAAGATTATTTGAATGAAACGTTGTTTGTCGCTTTCAAACAACAGCAGTGTAGTTACTGGCCGGCCGGAGTGGCCGTGCGGTTCTAGGCGCTACAGTCTGGAGCCGAGCGACCGCTTCGGTCGCAGGTTCGAATCCTGCCTCGGGCATGGATGTGTGTGATGTCCTTAGGTTAGTTAGGTTTAAGTAGTTCTAAGTTCTAGGCGACTGATGACTCAGAAGTTAAGTCGCATGGTGCTCAGAGCCATTTGAACCATTTTTTGTAGTTATTGCAACTAAATTCCAGTTTCATACTTCTACACGTGGTAGCTCTGATCCGGCCAGTGCTGGAATGTGTGGGCTGCAAGGTCTACAGGGCAGGATCGTCAAGCTTGCCTTGCATCTACCAAGAGACTTTCCGACGCGCGAGTCGCTTGCACGGGCGGGAAGCCCGTACTTGCGTGAACGATTCAAACAGACTGCTCCACTTTTCCAAGAATTGTCGAGGCAGTCTGGAAATAGGGTCATAGCTTCTCTGGGAAACCAGACACACCATCGACGGACCACAAGATGGCCAGACCTGCTCCGAGAATAAATTCCGCGAGCAACAGAGGCAGTACAACAGCAAGCAAAAACGATACTCAAGAAGTAGAGGGCATAAAGGAACAAGAAGTCAAAGTAAACAATACGCGGAAATGCAGGAATAGCGAGAAGCGCTTAACCTGAAAAACCACATGGCAGCTACAGCTGCCAGGAGGGAAAATGCGATGAGGTGAGGGGAGGAGGGGATCGGGTGGCAGTCCTGCCAGAGGCACAGGGTCACCTGCTCAGATTCTCGTCACTAACCTTGCAATCGGGTTCCAGGCAGTTCTTTCTCTTTGCAGTAGGCATTGTCTTGCATCTAAGATTAGATTTGATTAGATTTACTTTCATTCCAATTTATCTGTAGTGAGGAGGTTCTCCAGGATGTAGAACATGCCAGAAAAACAACAATACATGACAAATATTTACAACTCAAACAAATAAGCTAATGTACCATTCCACAGGTTCCAAGTGGCATGGTCGTCATTTTTTAATGAACGCTATATGAAAGAAACATTTTACAAATGCTAATGCACTGAATTTAAAATAAAAAAAGTTTATTTATTTATTTATAAGGTAATAAACGTGTAATACAACTACTAAATACTTATTTACAATGGACACATTACTGCACTGAACTGGTGCAGAAGTTAGATTGTAATTACACACACACACACACACACACACACACACACCTATTTACAATGAACACATTAATGCACTGAAATTGTGCAGAGGTTATATTGTACAAATCAGTTGGTACTACTGAGAAATTCATCAATGGAGTAGAAGGAGTTGGCCACCAATAAATCCTTTAGGCTTCTCTTAAACTAAATTTAATTGGTTGTTAAGCTTTTTATGGCTGCTGGCAAGTTATTGAAAATGTGTGTTCCTGACTAATGCACACCTTTTTGTACAAGACTAAGTGACTTTAAATCCTTGTGAAGATTATTCCTATTTCTAGTATTGATTCCATGAATTGATCTGTTGGTTTGAAAAAGTGATATATTTTAATGACAAATTTCATTAAGGAATAAATATATTGGGAAGCAGTAGTTAGTATCCCTAGTTCCCTAAACAGGCTTCTTGAGTTCACACTTCATATAACTCTTACTGCACGTTTCTGTGCCCTGAAAACTTTAGCTTGGCTTGATGAATTGCCGCAAAAAATAATCCCATATGACATTATGGAATGAAAGTAAGCATAGTATGCCAGCTTTTTCATTTTTATATCGCCTATGTCTGACACAATTCGCATTGCAAATAGAGATTTGTTAAGACGCTAAGGAGAGCTACCGTTCATCACAGCAAGAGTAAACTTTGTCCAAGTTTATGTGAGTTTCCTTACGATTGTCCAACAACGATACTTCCTTGTCGACAACACGATAGGAGTCATGAGGAATGTTTGATATGAGTCGTCGGTTTTGGCCAGTGACGTAATGTTGACGACTGCTGTCACGTCAGCTTTTGGTGCATGTATTCACAGTGTGTTACTAAAACAAAACAAAAATAAAACAAAAAAAACTGAAAAATTGGTTGTGGTGACTAACAAAATTTTATGTGGTTATCCAGAGGTAAAGTTTAGGTCGAAAAGCAGCAATTTGGATGTGACTTGGCGAAGTCAACGAATCTGATACTAAAAAAACTCGCTTGTGGTGACAGACTGATCTACAGCTTTGCCTGAGATCTGGGTTAGGGTGGAAGGTGACAGTGTGGTTGTGAGTTCGCGAAGCCGACGTATGTGACACTGAAAAAACCCTGGTTCTGGTAACGGATTGATCCGTAGCTTAGCCCGTTCGAGAAAATCACCAGCAACATCAGTCGCATGTTTCCTATGTCACTGGTGAAAGCCGCGACTAGTGCCCAACATTCCTCCACATATCACGATAGTCAGTCAGAAGCCTAATCCTAGTTGATAAAATTTACCTACAGAGAGAACTTAAAAGTCCTATTATACTGCATGTGGACAGGCCAGGAGCTACTTTAGCTTTTCTTGTGCATTCGTTGTTCAGTACAACGTAGTAGTTATTATTTGTGAACATTCTGCTAGTTATAATTTGCGAAAAATCCTTCGATCCAATCGCACATCTGTGAAGATACGAGTACCTTTAACAACGGCAATTCCATTATTAGCCGAGGATGTGGTAGATCGTCAGATGAGATTTTGAAATACAAGAAGAGGAAAGCCAGTTCTTCACCGGCATCTACTATTTGCGAAAAATTGTGTATGAATGATGTAAGCTCTGTTTCATGCGAACGATTTTTTTCTGACTCAGTGCTGATTCTGTGAGAAAAGGTTTTTTCCCTCCGTAACGTCACACTGTAGGGGTCAGAATTTTCCTTAGATACTGTAACAGGTAAACGTTAGCGTGTTGCGTATCCGACATTTTACCCTTCTCTTGTAACAAAGAGTGACCTGCACTGTTCTTTTTCGTCACGAGGGATAAAACACTGGACAAAGACATTTCCTGTAAACACGATCTTCCAAAGGACCTAATTTTGCAGCTTATTCAATGAAAGCACAACTGGAATTGTGTCCGAGGCTCCTGCCTTTTTCGCTTTAGATAAATTTAATTGTTTTGTAACACTGATAGTGCTTATATCAATGTCTCTCATTTCTGAGTCTGTGTAGCAGTCAAACAGTATTATGGTGTACGACGTTTTCGAATGCGGAATTTAATGTTTCTGCTTTCTGCCTACTGTCATAATTTCCAAAAGCATACAGATCAACGAGAGACTGAATGACAGGACTGGATCTATTTACTGACTGTATATACGCCTACGTCAAGAAATTCCTAGAACTTGCTAGAATTGGCACGCAGCCCTTCTTGTGAAGGCATTAGTTGATATTACTTTTCTATCTCTCCTTGCAGTCTCCCTTGTTGCGAGAGGCAAGTATTCTATTTTTAGCAACATTTTTCCTAATGAACAGCATATTATAAATACCTCACTTTTAGAGCTTGTCAGCCGGCCGGAGTGGCCGTGCGGCTCTACGCGCTACAGTCTGGAACCGAGCGACCGCTACGGTCGCAGGTTCGAATCCTGCCTCGGGCATGGATGTGTATGATGTCCTTAGGTTAGTTAGGTTTAAGTGGTTCTAAGTCTAGGGGACTGATGACCTCATATGTTAAGTCCCATAGTGCTTAGAGCCATTTGAACCATTTTTTATTCCCACCGAAGGTGTGTATCACTGAGCTATACCCACTGTAATACTTTGAGTTCTGGCTTTACAGCCATCATATTCAACTACAAGAAGGTTTTCTTAGAGGAGTTCAGAAAGCATCACTGGGAAGACGACGTAATGTGTTATGAGGTACTGGTGACAGATGGTTTATTCGGTACATGTATCATGAGAGAAACCGCCTAAATTGTGGTCCTCCTCCGCGATTGGCTGTTGTGTTTGGAAGTAGCGCGTCAAAATGATAAACATTCATTATTAATATAAGAAAAATTAAACAGTGAATTTACTTGCATTTCGTATAAATGCACCTCTCAATAGCAGGCTATCATTCCATTGTTTTAGAAGTGTTAATTACCAGCAGAGTAATAAATAATTGCTAAACGGAAAGGCAGAAGAAGCACTTCGGAGATCTTCCGGTCGCACCCAACTTGGATGGGGGCGGGGTGGTTCGGCCGTCGTATCAGAGCTCGATCGGCTGTCTCGGAAGACAGACATGTTTTCTGTAGTGGTCAGTATCAGTTAAGACATAATTAGCAATCTATGGTTTTTGGACGTGTAATCGAGCACCAGTCTGATAGTAATTACGCAACATTGTAACACGCCCGGGAGTACAAATGGGCGGGGTTCCCTTTATCTGTTTGTCGATTCGAGACCGTGCGCCCTATCCACACTACGTACCTGGTAATCCCGCGGCGGTCGTACTGTTCTGCTCCACAATGCTGCTGGCTTGCCTGCAATTGTCTATCGAGATACGCAAGCGAGTTAGGGGAGCCACTCAACGTCAAAACACAACACTGTTCTACGTCTGGTATGAACAACTATATTCTGAGACGATAAAAGAAAGTCGCAGGTTGCACTGTTTACATTCTAATTAGAAGTGTTATCCCAATTAATAGATGATTAACAGTCCACAATATCATTTAGACGTGCGTACGCGTAACCGACACGACGCGGGTGATTGTTGATGATGCGGAAGCCAAATGATCGCAAGAAAGTTCTTACGCTCGTCATGCATACACAGATATTTGGTACCAGTCCTCCCTGACACTAGTAATAAATTTTAACACTGTTTACGAAGTTAAATTTACAGTTCACAGTTCTCAATTGTACGAGCGTGCGCGTAATCGTCGCGGCGCGGCTGATTGTTGATAATGCGGAAACGCGATGATCGAACGCACGTTCTCACGCTCGCTACAAGGCACTTGCACTCGACTGCACTCTTTTATGGTGACTAATTTCTACTGATTCACATCAGCTCATTCTGGGTGACCAAACACGGCGCGGATGATTGATGCTGTGTGACACGCAACGAGAGGATACACACATACGTTATCGGCGGCACTGCTCATTTTTAATTACATCTTGACTCACTTTCCTCTGAATCATTTGCTTATTTTATCACTTTACTGTAGTAGCACTTGTAGCAACACTTCAACTTCCATACTAACAATGCCTCTCACATGCAGAGCTACACACTACACAACATAACAGTTCCGTGTCGCGCGGCGGCTCGACAGACGCAGCTGCCCGCAAAGATACTCCACGACTACGCCAGCGATATGGCGATATGCTTACAACATGTAGTTCAATGTTTTTTTTACTCTCTGTGAAAGTGTGAATAATGGAAATATTTGTAATTCATAAGGTGGTCTACAATTGTGCATTTTCTCGTATTCTGCTAGTGAAAAGCGCGTAGCTTACCGTTTAAACAAATCGATATAAATTTAATTATTTATACAGTACCAGTTCCTCGCTAACAGTCATTTGAACCATTTTTTTCTCATATTAGTAACGGATGTTTATCATTTTGGCGCGCTGGGCCTCAAGGTAGCGGATTCACGAGGTCTGTGCTGTTTTCTGCGCAGGCGATAACAACTATATAAGACTGCAGGTAGGTGAACATCATTATGGAACTCACGTCGATGGAAGCAAGTAAGCACCTCGCGTGTACTGCAGTCTTAGTACAAATGAGACCAGTGACACGTCAACTGTGGTAACACAGAGGGGGCAAGGAGGAAGGAAATTATCGAGGGAAGGGAATTATCATACACACAGAAATTCCTCTCGCTATCTCTGTCCTTCACCTGCCGTAGCACAGCCTTCATTTCCAGGAAATTACTCATGCGCATGCGTAATTACGCTGTTGGAAATTTATGCGCGTACATACAGGTACAACACAAAAATGGCGTCGCGTCGACATACCTTATGGGAGTTAAAGTCACTTAGTGAAAACTTACAGCTCATTAAGTGGAAAACAGGACTATCTTAAATGGCTTCGATAACACATGGGTTGGATAAAAGGTGGTGGCAACGCGGATATAATTCATACTAGATTTTACTCACAGACGTTCCCCGTATTACATGCCGCCAATGAAATCGACCCACATCTCGATCACCTTCTCGCACACAGATGCTAGGTGTCGTACACTGGTCGGCCGCGGTGGCCGAGAGGTTCTAGGCGCTTCAGTTTGGAACCGCGCGACTGCTACGGTCGCAGGTTCGAATCCTGCCTCGGGCATGGATGTGTGTGATGTCCTTAGGTTAGTTAGGTTTAAAGTAGTTCTAAGTTCTAGGGGACTGATGACCTCAGATGTTAAGTCCCATAGTGCTCAGAGCCATTTGAACCTTTTTTTTGTGTCGTACACTGTCAGCGTACCCGTCTCTGTCGATGCCTCGCAAGAACCGCCCTATGGCACGGTTGTTGCCTTCTCTTGTGTTGTAGCGCTTGCCACGAAGAGGTTCTTTCATTTTGGCAAATACGTCCTAATCGTACGCAAGGATGTTCCATTATCTCCCACTCCCACACATGCCGTCACTGTCACGGTGGATGATGGATGCAGTGGGTTGGGTTGTTTGGAGGACGAGTCCAGACAACGAGGTCATCGGCCTTATCGGATGAGGGAAGGAAGTCGGCAGAGCCCTTTCAAAGGAACCATGCCGGCATTTGCCTGGAGCGATTTAGGGAAATCACGAAAAAACTAAATCAGGATGGCCGGACGCGGGGTTGAACCATCGTCCTCCCGAATGCGAGTACAGTGTGGTAGCCACTGCGGCATCTCGCTCGGTGATGGATGCAGAGCCGGAGGGAATCATTGTGTGCTCCGACTACGTGCGAGTTCACTCTTGATAGACGCACGTTATTCATGTCTCTTTAGCATACTGTTAGGGTAGTTGAACTGGCCTTCCGCAGACTGCAACAGACTCAAATACAGCCGTCGCCGCTCTCTGCACTGCAACTGTCCTCCCGCTGTCAGCTACAGACAACGGGTATGCCATGTGTCACACATCCTTCATGTTATGGCAGTGTTGCCACAACTTTTTATCCAACCCATGTACTTGGCGTTAGCAACAAAGTGACGAAGCGATTGTTTTGTAATAAATGACTCGCCTAGGTGAATAATAATTATCAGAGAAGAGACAGACGGTGGCAGTACCTGCAGACGGTGCGAGGTGAACACCAGCAGCAGTGCGGTCGCCACGGCAACCACTGCTAGCGCCGCGCCTACCACCACTCCGGCCAGCCGCACCGCGCGCCCGGCGAACATGTTGTGTGTTGTGCGCGCAAGTGCCCGGCAGAGATGAGGTATAGTACAGTAGGCAGCGGCTGGGGGCAGGCAGACCAGCCAGCCAGCGGGCACCTGTGTCCCGTACCTGTAGAGAGCGTGCCGGCGCGACCTTGCACCGACGGCGCCACCTATTGCGCAACAGTTTGCGGCGGGCAGCAGGCAGGCCTCTGTAGCTGCCATACGCGAAATTTCAGGCCACGGCTAGACAGCTGGCAGTGCAACGTGCGTGACCTGCGTGCGCATGAGTGTCAGGTGGGAAGCGGCTCCGGGCGGTTACAAGCGAGCTGAATGTTTGCAGTTTCGCTCCTCCTCACGTCGTCCATTGGCCATAGTGATGTGCTGGGTGGCAACTACTGCTTTCAGCAACCATCGGATGGGACTACGAGGGGCGTTTGAAAAGTCCGTGCAAAGTCCGAGAGATGGCACCACCGGCACGTATCGAGGTCATATTTAGTAAGTAGCATCTTTGGAAATAACGCATACCAAGTTTCAGCCATATTGGTCTATTTATTTGTGTTTGGCATTCGTGTGAATCAAGGAAGTCTAGTGATTATCAAAAAATGGACGAAGAAGAATTTCGTGTGGTGATTAAACATTACTCTATGAAAGGCAAAACGCCTCAGGAGACTACAGAGAAGTTTGATAAACATTACCGTGACTCTGCACTTTCGATTAGAAGAGTTTATAAGTGGTTACAAGATTTTCAGAGTGACCATATGAGCACAAGTGATGCTGAACGTTCTGGACGCCCTGTGGAGGTTACGACTCCAGAAATCATTGCTAAAATCCATGATATCGTGATGGATGACAGAAGAGTTAAGGTGCGTGAGATAGCTAGTGTTGTGAGCGCCTCGAATGAACGGGTGCATAATATTCTGCATAAACATTCGGACATGAGGAAGTTATCTGCAAGATGGGTTCCGCGATTGCTCACGCTTGACCAAAAACGGAATCGTGCGAAGTGTTGCAAGGATGATTTGCAGCTGTTCAGGAAGAATCCGCAACACTTTAAGCGTCGTTTCGTCACTATGGATGAAACATGGATACATTACAATACTCCTGAGACCAAACCACAATCTAAACAATAGGTTACCAAGTGAGAATCTGCATCAAAAAAGGCGAAGACCAGTCCTTTGGCCGGAAGGGTTATGGCGACTGACTTTTGGGATTCGCAAGGGATAATCCTCATCGACTATCTGGAAAAGGGTAAAAGTATTACAGGTGAATATTATTCATCGTTATTGGATCATTTGAAAACCGAGCTGCAACAAAAGCGCCGGCGATTGGACCACAAAAAGTCCTCTACCATCACAGCAATGCACCAGCACGCACCTCAGCAGTTGTGGTCACAAAATTAATGGAAATAGGATTCCAACTCGTTTCACATCCCCCCTATTCTCCAGACTTGGCTCCCTTGGACTACTATTTGTTTCCCAATTTGCAGAAACGGCTGGCGAGACAAAGATTTTATTCAAACGAGGAGCTGATTGCAGTAACTAATAGCTATTTTGCAGACTTGGACAATTCCTATTATTCGGAAGGGATCAACAAATTAGAACAGCGTTGGACGAGGTGTATAAGTCTAAAAGGACTTGTCGAAAAATAAAAAATGTTTACCCCATCCACGTAAGTAGTTTTTATTTTTGCCATTTCCTGGGTTTCCGAAATAAGAGCCTCAAACTGAGCGAGGTGGTGCAATGGTTAGCACACCGTACCCGTACTCGGGAGGACGACGTTTCGAACCCGCGTTTGGACATCCTGACTTTTCCGTGATTTCCCTAAACCGCTTCAGGCAAATGCCGGGATGATCCTTTGAAAGGGCGCGACCGATTTCCTTCTCAGTCCTTCCCATATCCGAGCTTCTGTTCCGTCCCTAATGACCTCGTTGTCGACAAGATTCAAACACTAATCTCCTCCTCCTGCTCAGAGCCTCGACTTTTTGTTTTATGGATCTGCTAAAGCTGCAGGCACAGTGACATTGACATCAGGGCATTCCACCGACGACCGACATCAGCTGAAGAGGGCCGATTCTCGGTGCAATCGAACACAGCGAACGCAGGCACATACTTCGGACGACGGCCAGCGGAATTCAGATTAGTTAGGCGCTACAGTCTGGAGCCGCGCGACCGCTACGGTCGCAGGCTCGAATCCTGCCTCGGGCATGGATGTGTGTGATGTCCTTAGGTTAGTTAGGTTTAAGTAGTTCTAAGTTCTAGGGGACTGATGACCACAGATGTTAAGTCCCATAGTGCTCAGAGCCATCTGAACCATTTTTTTAACTACTTAAAAGTTTAATAATATACAGCAGAACGTACTTAAATCGCGCACGTTCTGTGGCTGTCTATACTCAATGCAGGCATGTCGTGTGCAACACGAGCGAAGACTTCATCGTAAATTTTAGACTTAGATTAAAACCACAAAAAAAATATCTGTTCAATTGAGAAATGTAGCTTATGTCAATTTTAATGCTTAAAGTTATTACAGTGAATATTTTCTGGATTGTAGGAGAAGATGGGACAGAATGATGCACGGGGCACATTTGAGACACAGGCGTATTTCATAACTGATAAAACATAATCAGCTGGTAACTAATCTTTACGTGTCCATCCACGTGTAAATGCAACAACTGCGCGGCGCGTCCGCCAGTTAGCCGATGGCGCCTGAAAAGAATGAACGTGTTTCTAGTGCCACCAAGTTAAAAAAAATTACATTGAAATCAAAAGTGTTTCAGCGATCTTCTGTGTCATCCAGTGAAGAACTGTATATACTGAAGGTAAGACATCGAGCGTTAAGGATCTCACGCATTTTTAAAAATTATTAATATCGTTTTATTTGTACCCTTCATTTTTTAGAAATGCTTGACAGATTTCTAACATTCAAGAAACAATGCATGAATTTCAGATCAAAAGTCTCCACCAGGAACGACTTACCGCAAAAACTGGCCAGATCACAGTGGGTCGGTGAATTTGCAACCAGCCGAACTTCTGTAGCGGCGCTATGCTACTCCGCTGCAGAATATGCCTGTCCTGTTTGGTATACGTCAGCACTTGCGTAACGTGTGGATATTGCCCTAAACAACACATGCAGAATTATAACAGACTGTTTGAAGTCAACTGCAGCCGCATGGTACTACCACATTGCAGGAATTGCACCACGTCCTGTTCGGAGAGAAATAGCAGCTGAGCAGGAAAAAAAGACATCCTATGCAGGGACAACAACCCTATCCACGACGATTAAGGTCAAGAAAAAGTTTCCTCAGAACACTGGAGAAACTAACAACCACTGATGAAGAAGCCAGGCTGCAACTATGGAGGGCTGAGGCATCCCACTCCCCAGGTTGTAAAAGATTATCAGAATCTTTACCCCATGGTCTTGATGAGAATTGGACAATCTGGAAATCCTTGAATATGATAAGGTCAGGAGAGGGCAGAACACGGGTTAACCTGGCAAAATGTGGACACATTGAAGAAAACAGAATCCAATGTGACTGCGGGGAAGAACAGATTGTTCAACATATGCTCCGGTGTCGACTGTGTCCAGCCACTTGCACAGAAGATGACATTCACCAGTAACGGAAAACGCACTGGAAGTGGGCAAATTCTAGTCAGAGATTATATAAACATGCTGTAAGGCACAGGGCTTATAGGGACGTGTCAGGGTACCTTACTTGTGTATGAAAGTGCCACGCTAAAGTACAGTTTTTCCGTAACATAATTATTTTTCGTTTTCACCAGGAATTGGTACGTATGTATAAAGCAAAGACTGAGAGACGCAATATGGATGAGAAGAAGATAAAGGCTGCCATAACCGAAGTTAGACTTAAGATATTATCCGTACGAAAAGCAACTGAAAATTACGGTGTCAAACCTGGAATCTCGCAAAATTTTAATGAAACGGTTCGAAAAACTCACGAAGAAATTCATCAGTCGTCGTCTTCTACGTCATATAGGTCAAAATATACTGCTGCTTAGGCATTTACAAAACAAGAGAAGAAGTTTACAGAATTTTTATTTTGTTGCAAAAACTCTTGACATTGGCTTATGAATACGCGGAAAATTTGGGTTGTATTTTTCCAGCATCATTTAAAAAATACATGTGCTGGAAATAATTGGGAAACAGGATTTAGAAAAAGGAACTAAGAACTTAGCCTCACAAAACCTGAAAACACAAGCGCAGCAATAAGTTTTACATTCGATAAAACAGCAACTAGTACGTTTTTTACCGTTCCGAGCGTGTAATAAAGCACTATAAATTTACGTCTGATCGTGTAATAAATCTTAACGAGACAGGAATTAAATAGTGTTACCAACGCCTAAAATTTTGACTGAAAGGAACAGAGACTAGTAAGACAAATTGTGTCAGTTGAACCGGGAAAGCTAGTTACGTTTCGCGGAATAGTTACTGCAACAGGCGTCGCACTACCTCCTGTTTGTGTTGTTCCTCGTGTGCATTTAGAGGAACAATTATTAAGTAGAGATCCAGCCTAGGTTTAGCAAGCAGGGACGGCTGAATGACAACGGAATTGTTCGTCCATGTTCTGAGAAACGTTCAGCGCCACACTTCATGCACTAAAGACAATCTAGTTATTATTTGTGACAATCACGAAACATATGTTTCGATCTGAGCAGTCAACTTCTGTCGAGACAATGGAATATTCTGCCTGTCTCTACCGCCACACACGTCAGACAAGCTACAACCATTGGATGTCAGTCTTCTTGGTGCGTTTAAATGCAAACTTAAAAATATCTTTCAGTGATTGGCACATTAGAAACATTGGAAATACTTCATACGTATGTAACATATCTGAACTTTCAAAATTGGCCTTGTTGGAATGTTTTACACTAAAGAATATCACAAGTAGCTTATCAGAGCCTGGAATTTGGCCATTTAACGGGCTTATGTTTTGAGACGACGATTTTGGGCCTATAGAAGCGTGTAATGTGAGTTCACAAGAAGAAAATGACGACAGTAGACAAGACATTGAAAGGTAGTAGATTGCATGGAGGTGGGTAGAAGTCGAAATGATGAAGTTATTGATAGTTGCGAATGAGACAAAATATTAATTCACCGAGTGGAGCCTCTTGGCAAAAGATCGGTTGCTATTTTATCTCCAAACATTATTCTACGTTCCAGAGCTCTTGCACCTCCGGAGCTTGTTCTGTCAAGCTCTATGACTATTTATGGAACCAGAAGCAATAAGAGCGTACCCAGCAAAAGTTTCTGATGGAAAAGCGACTAAGAAAGGAACAGAGAAGGGAAAATCCAGGATTTGTACCGAAACACCACAAAAGGATAGTTTACAAATTTTATACGAAGAAAAGGAACGAAAACGATAAGCGAAAATAATAAAGCAGAAAGCAAATGAGTCGAAAACAGCAAACAATTGGTGGGGGTAACAGAAACCAGAAAGTCTAAAAAAAAGGAGTCTGTTCCAGCTTACGGACACTGCCAGATTGTGATTCAAGTCATAATGATTCGTTGTAATTAAGCGTCTCCGAAGGAGAAGATTTAGAATGGCAGTCTGATGCAGAAGGTGGAGAAGAGTTCGTCGCTTCCAGCCTTGAAAAAAATATGGTTGGAGATTTCATCCTTAACAATTTGAGAAGACGAGATCGGTAGGTCATTATGTGGCCAAAGTAATTTCCAGATAGTGTTTGACCCCCTATCAAACGTCATATCACAGAAAAAGACAGAATCTTGTTCTTTTTTGTGGAAAAAGGCAAAACCTTGTTCTTTTTTGTGTTCCCAAATGTAAAAGACTAAGCGAAATTTCTCAAAAGGCACACCTCGAACTTCATATCTCTATTCTTTTTCAGTTAATTTTAGTGCATATAATGTGTAATAGACGTTGCATCTGTTGTTATTAAAAATGTTACGTTAAAATTTATTCTGAACGAATGTTTGTTAGCGTACTAACCGTTACTAGGAATTTTACCTCTCTTGCGAGTATTCTAAGTTCAAATACGTAACTCGTCTGGGAATTTTATTAAAAAATAATTCTCGTTAAAGATATTTAAAATTTAATTTTCACACATAATTTGAATTTTTATGTTAAATTCAAGAATGATTTCGATTTCTTCACAATGAAAGTATAATTTTCTTAGAAGTCTTTCAAATTGAAACCAATTTCATACAATTTCCTCCTCGTATCAATGTTACTCGCGTGAAGTATCTAAGCGCCGCATAGGTGGGGTAGAATGACGCAAAACCTATTTTTTGCTCCAAACGTAAAATGTATTTGTTATCGTAACTTAAGTAATTCTATCTACTAATATTATAATACGAGGGCTGTTCAGAAAGTAAGCTCCGATTGATCGCGAAATGGAAACGACTATGATAATCCGATAAAGCTTTGCACAGATGTGTTGGGCAGTGTCTCTTGTATGACCCTAGATAGCATCACGTCACTCCTCTCATTTCTGAGCTCACAGTGATCGCGTAAAGTTGTCTAGAGAATAGTGTCTCCCGCCAAGTACGAGGACCTGGTGAGAAATTTCGCCTGAAGCTATACAGCCAACATTACATAACTGTCGTGCAGTTTCTTCTACAAGGCAATATTCTCAGCCGCATTCTGAAGGGGCAGTGAAGATGCTCCTGCATCGTTTTCAATTGGAAATGTTTGACTACCCACAACACAGCCCGTAATTGACTCCCCCTGTGTTTCATTTCTGCTCACATGAACCGCTGGCTATGAATACAACATTTTGGCACAGAAAACGAGCTGTAGGCCAGCGTAGAGAATTGGCGGAAAGCACTGGCGGCTGTCTTGTATGATGAGGGTATTGGAAAGTTGGTACAACGCTACGACAAATGTGTTAGTCAGAACGGCAACTACGTAGAGAAGTAGCTGGATGGTGTAGCTAACTGTTAAAAATAAAACATTTCTAATTTTCACTGTGGTTCCCATTTCGCGATCAATCGGAGCTTACTTTCTGAACAGCCCTCGTATTATTATATAATGCAATATACTAAACTTAGAGAAACAGTTATATATTACATTTTACCATATGAAATTTCAATTCGCATTTTTCTGCATGCATCTGCCACACTTCCCCCTGTGTCCTAAGGAACATTGCATCGCACTTCTGCACAACACAGGCACTGCGATATCATATTTATCCGCCGCACCGGTCAAGCGACTTTCAATTACAATGTCTCACCTGTACGGGAACATACATAATGAATGTACGAGTGTGGAATGTACGAGTGCGGAATGTACGAGTGCGGCTTGTAAACACATAGTTGGCACATGGGAGTTCGGGTCTGATCATGTGTCGTGATAAGCGGAAAATCCGTGTTCGGGCACCGGTCCGCCAGAAATTTTCAGTGTCGTCATTGCCCATATTCACAACTGCGAAAACATTTCATATGAATTATTATTGCTGCTGCTTACTGGTGTTTTTTGCCAGTAGGGTGGTGATTGTATTATACGTGGTGGTTTGCAAATGTGGTGTATACTTTTCCACTTTTCCATTCTTTAGGTATTCAGACTTCCGTATTATAAAATTTATTTATCTTTCACACGTAAACTTAATAACAGTCATTGAAGGTTAACTAACAAATGTCCGTTTTGTTGAATTTATTAGAAGTTGTCCAGAGAGTTTGTAAACTTCCTTTTCAATGTATCACGAAGCATCTCGAGAATGTAATAGAACGTCCCTTTCTTCATCTCATACATTCATAAAACGTATCTGGGTACTCCAACAACTGAGAAAGAGTGCAGTACTCGCCACTTTCTTCTCGAGACAGATGTAACTCATTCACATGCTTTCGCTGAAGTGTTGTAAGGTTTTCATACGGTTCCTGCCATTGCAAACAATTCACCTTTGCTGTGCTGGACAGAAGATGAATGAGCGCGCTGTACGAATAGTGAATAGGATACTTGACACTGTGTTTAAGCTTATCTGTGGTTTGCTTGCTCGTCCGTCAGTTGTGCAGCACTGGAGCGTTCTTATTGAAGACATAGTAGCGAACGGTTGAGCTTTCAGAGAGAGAGAGAGGCTTGATATTTGGAATTTGGGAGAAATTATCTTAATTACTTTATTATGGAGACGAAAATTTGTTTGTAAAGATATGTTGTTGATTCTAAGAATCGAGAACATTTTTGAAGAAATATTTCACGGTGCATCTACATCTAAATTTTCATGATTACCTGGTAATTCTCAATTAGGTGCCTGGCAGAGGGTTCATCGAACTACTACTCTACCGTTCCAAGCAATGCATGCGCAGAATAAAATATTTTTTTGTCAGAACTATTAATTTATGGAAATCGCCCTTCCTTAGCCCGTCTGATCCCAAGAAGGTTTGCCATTCAAATCTTTTACAAATTCCTGTTTAAATCTTATGTTTGGAGTGTAGATAAACCGTAAATAACACTTTCATGATTGTAACAATATATTTAGAACAAAAAATGGACGTTCCAAAAATGGAAAGTGGGAATGGGAGGATACAGGTACCATGCATATAATACTGTGAGAAACGATTGTAAATTTTTCATGTTTACGTTCATTATCTCACTACATATTTTATACAACTCATTTACAGATTTGAATATATAACCAAATAAGGAATAAACAAGATTACATTTTGTTTTAGTGAGTTCTGTTTCAACTTTAGTTTGTATGAAACTGCGCAAAACAATTTGCATGCAAAGGAATTTTGCATTTCTTGCATTGTTTTGTCATGTTCTTCTTGGACTGGCCACATTTTAGTGTTTGCCTATTGGTACAATCAGATGATCTTGTCCATGGTAGCGTACATCATTGAGCACCCTTTATGTAAGGCTTTTGGATTTCTCGTTGGATGGGTAGGTGATTGTCGTGAGCTGTACCTCCAAAAGTAGCATTGACCACATACCTTGTGAAGACAAGAAGATCTACTCTACCGTTCCAACCGATACATACGCAGAATAAAATATTTCTCTGTCAGAACTATTAATTTATGAAAATCGCCCTTCCTTAGCCCGTTTGATCCCAAATGGAGGAGTATTGTTTGTCTATAAAGCAACCAAGCATTATTTATTGATGCATTTAGCGGAAATGCAAGAAGTTTGTTGTACCATTTCTTCGTTCTGAAATTAATCCTGTATTTTCGAATATTTTCATCAAGTCTGTACATTCCTCCCATGTAAGTGTTGTAACTAACAACTGCAGCGGGAGTAATTATATCAATAAACTTTCTCTCACTCCTACTGTATCCTTTGGATTGTCCAGTTGGTTGAAATCCTCTACTGTTTGAGGCAATGGAACAATGCTGTTGTCATGGTAGCGAAGCAGAGTCAATCCAGATTTATTATCGCTTATTTGGCCATATGTTCCTCTTGGAGCTTTTTTCATTTCACGAAGGTCTTGCAGAGGAGCACTCTCTGTTCTATTTGAGCGAACTGTTCCTGTTACAGTGCAGCCCTTTTCTTTTATGCATCCAAAAGTGGCAATGGAGTAAAAAGTTATCAAAAAGGAAATTATATGTGTTGTGGGTTGGCAAGAGAGCCAACCCGATACTGCTAGAGGAAGCCGAAAGGCACGCGTTTAGGTCTGGAACAGGACAAGGAAATTAGACTTTAGCAAAAAACGTACGTAGCTGCTGGAATACTTAACTTTAATCCATAAATGGTGAACATCGCTCTTGACGGTACATGTTTTACAGCATCAATAGTAACTGGTAATGGCGCCTTGCTAGGTCGTAGCAAATGACGTAGCTGAAGGATATGCTAACTATCGTCTCGGCAAATGAGAGCGTATTTTGTCAGTGAACCATCTCTAGCAAAGTCGGCTGTACAACTGGGGCGAGTGCTAGGAAGTGTCTCTAGACCTGCCGTGTGGCGACGCTCGGTCTGCAATCACTGATAGTGGCGACACGCGGGTCCGACGTATACTAACGGACCGCGGCCGATTTAAAGGCTACCACCTAGCAAGTGTGGTGTCTGGCGGTGACACCACAATATGTCATACGTCTGTTCATTCTCTGGGTCTGACACAACTGAACCACCTACACCAGGCCCAGGTCTTGTGTTTCCTGTTGCAGCACCCTGGTATATTTCAGTTTGAATTAGATACCCTAGTCTCGTGCAAAGACACCAAACCGTATAACCAAACCTTATCGGTTTACCTGTCATATGTTGCTTTGTTCAAAAAATGTTCGAATGTGTGTGAAATCGAATGGGACTTAACTGCTAAGGTCATCAGTCCCTAAGCTTACACACTACTCAACCTAAACTATCCTAAGGACAACCACACGCACCCATGCCCGAGGGAGAACTCGAACCTCCGCTGGGACCAGCCGCACAGTCCATGACTACCGCGGCTAGACCGGTCGGCTAACCCCGCGCGGCTTGCTTTGTTCCGTGTCTACCATAAACGGTATCATGGCCTCATCAATACATAGCAGTCTTAGCCACGTATCATTCAAGAGTTTCCAAAGGGGTCACACTTTTGAAAATCTGTCATCTTTGGATAAGCTGTTGTTATCACAGGCATGTATATATTTCACAATGTTTTCAAGTCTTCCTTTTGACATTGCTTTTGACACAGCTAGATTATGGCAATCCTCGATCATTTCCCAGTACATTCTATATCTTGATAAAGGATTGTAACCTGTCAGAAGAAATATGGCCAGTAACACTCTTATCTCTGCACCTGCCACACTGAATGTTGTATCACCCTGCTGATAAGGATAAATATTTGTGTAATTGGCTAGCAAGTCCACAATAATGTCATCATAAAACAGTTCAAATAGCTGTAATGATGACATTTATTCTGTAAAAATTTCTGGAAGTTTCCATGTCTTCATCTGCACTTCATTTATATCGTTCTGAGTCCATCTCCTATCAGCCCTCTCTCTTCTGTCGGTAACAGGAATAGTATTTGATGTAGGACATTACAGACTGAGAACGCTATCAATATGGGCAGCACCAGTAGTTGAACACGGTGGCTCATTAGACTCCCTAGGGCCTATCTGTAATATAGAACTGCAGCTTTCTAGAAACCATAAATAATATTTACATAGGTACAGATAAATAACTTAGAAAATTCTAATAATCTTATTTCCTAGTCAAAATCTTGAATTTATAGTATTGTCTAATGTTTACCTCTCGGATCGCAATTTCCCCATCACAATATTTTGTAACTTTTGCTTCTGCAACATATCTTAGCTGGTTGCCACTTGATGATTTATAGAACTTTCACACTTGTCACCTAAACCTTCATCTGACCACCATTGTCATCAGGGGGATTTATGTACAAATCAGCATCAGGAAAATCCATATCCTCTTCTGATGAGGCTATAATTTCATCGGCAGTCAAAATAAAATGCAAGTGCTTTACTGTTGTTTCAATGCACCCATTCAATCCCACTATTCCAAGAATGGAACACTCAGCTATTATGCATTATAACTCATTGTTGAGAACAGATATGAACAAATAGCACACACACACTATTAATCTTGTATTTATACATCATGTTTTATAATATCGTTATCCACTGTCAAATATAGTAAAACTTACTTAACCTTTCCTTATAGTCATTTTTCCATAAACAGCAATTACTGCAGCACCAACAATATTGCTATGCAGATGCTCGCAGCACAAATGGCAGTTTTGTGTAAAAGCGAAGAGCATGTAGAAGGCCAGGACTGTGACAAACCTACCAAAAACCGAAATCACTGTTCACAAAAAAATTACAAACTTTTGTCACAAAAATGGAACAGTGGGATAAAATGGGTTAGATAACTAATAATACTCATGACTACTGTTAATTTGATCTCTTTGTTTTCGTTATGTCACAAGTAGCCCAATTAGTTTAAATGTCTGTAATTTTTTTTAGCAATGAGAGTTTTGAAACTGTTGGAGTTTTCTTATGTTGTACACTCTTCTTGACAGTTCTCAGAGTTTAACTTTTCAAGAACAATTTTGTTTAAGGTAAAACTCTCCTCCATCATTAGTAATGACCTCACGTCACGTTCAACCACACATTGTTTATGACAAGGGTAAACAAATTTTGTAGTGAATAGTTTATTTTTCTTTAGGTGCTGCATTTACTGATTTCAGTTTCCTTTCGAGAACGTCAGTACAACAGATACAGAACAACATGCTGTGTGTGAGGTAAGTTACAGGTCTCACTTTGCGTTCTTGTGAACAAACAGTACACAGTCAGAATTTTCAGGTATTATGTTTATTAAGCAGGTTAATTTACAGTAAACAAAGAAGGTAATATTGAATAGTTATGTTGTACTAAACAGAGGCATATTTTCTTTCGTGGATATTTCAAGTCAGACTTCGTACTTCATTTTACGCAACTTCCATAATTTCCTTCAGTACTGAGTTACAGAAATAGTTTGCACTATGTACACTGTTAGTATCTTTCGGGGTTTAGATTTGTTTTAATAATTTCAAATTAGCATTTCACTTAGACTAATTTCTGTTTCACGACTCTGCCCACATGCGTAACACAGGGCCAGGAAACAGTCAATTTCGCTCTGCAGCTGAATATGATAACTGAAAAACACGTTACACGAGGATAATGTTTGAAAAAGAAAAGAATATTCAGTATTTTCATTTATAATTAAATTTTTATAGAAAGCTTGGAGTGTTAATACCAATAGTTGCAATGCACAGAGGCGTCAAGGCATCCATCCCGTCCAATGAGTTTAGAACAGATTCTAACTTCCTCGATAGAACAGATACCAACCTCTTTGATTCCGCCGAACCTGACAAAGGAGATTAGATGCTCTGTGATCAAGCTGTCAGCCAATGTCACTGCCATGACGTAGCATGAAATACAAAATCGTTTGATCATTGTGAGTAGAGGAATGGAGCTTTCCCACAGTTTGGGAATCTATATCAGTATCTATACTTCGCAAACCACCTTACGATGTGTGGCGGAGGCTATTTCTGGTACCACTATCTTTTCTCCTCTTCCCTGTTCCATCCACGAACGGTGGGTGGGAAGAATGATTGTCGGTAAATCTCCGTCGCCAGTGGTGCAGTTGAACAATGTATATCATCACCATCATCATCACAGTCTTCATAGATTAGCCCTTTTTGCCTTTACCGCTTCAGAACTGTTCAGACCATCTCTTTAAGGGAGATTCAACGTTCCTTTTGCTGGTTGGGTTATTCTGTATTGCAGCATTAGTTATTCTGTCATTAGACATACGTTAGACATGTTATTTCCAGATCATTCGCTATTTTTCTGTTATATTTGTAATAGATTCAGCATTTACTTATTATCTAATGTCGGCATTTCTTTTATCGTCTAGTAATGAATATACCTCTACAAAGCTGAGGTACTTCATCTCTGATGGTTCCATTCGACGTAGCTGATCAAATCTTAGGATCCAACATTTGCTACCATACAGCAGCATAGATAACGCTAATACTTTGCAAAGTTTAATTAATGTTTCTTTTAGTACGTTATGTTTTAATGTTCGTCGTATAGTTCCACAGAAATGTCTGAATCTGGCCAATTTTAGCTCCACATCAACTGACTTCGGAAATTTCAAATTGAGCTCTAAAGTTTAAACTCTCTTACTTGTTCAATTATTTGTCCATCTTTAACAATTTTGGCTCCAGTCCTTGAAATGGCATCACTTTTGTTTTATGTGTTGATATTCTCAGTGCGCATGTAGCGGCAATTTGACTCAATTTAAGGTGTGAAATTGTCTTCGAATACTTATGAGCAGTTCGTTACAATTACATACTTTCAGGGCCAGTTGCCAGTCCTTGCACAAGTCGTCTACCTTCTACAGATTTTTGCTGCAGTTTCTTGGCTTTGTAACGTTCCCGTGAGCAGATCCTGAACATCCGGCAGCTCATGAAGAAGGATCTTCATGTGCTTCGTGGATTTCAACGAAGCTTTCGTCAAGGTGAAATGGTCAAAGTTATGGACTATCTTCATCGAGATGGGCAGACCGAGACACCTGGTGTACCTGATCCGGCAACTGGGCTTTTCGAACGCCGAGACGCTAAGAATCAATAACACCTATTCAGACATCTTTTCTAGTGCCGAAGTGAGACAAGGTTGCAAACTCTCTCCAAAAATGGTTCAAATGGCTCTGAGCAATATGGGACTTAACATATGAGGTCATCAGTCCCCTAGAACTTAGAACTACTTAAACCTAACTAACCTAAGGACATCACGCACATCCATGCCCAAGGCAGGATTCGAACCTGCGACCGTAGCAGTCGCGCGGTTCCTGACTGAAGTGCCTAGAACCGCTCGGCCACCGCAGCCGGCAGTCTCTCTCCACTGTTGTTCAATGCATATAGTAAGCACATTATGAGGGAGGTTCTTGGAGACACGTATGGCAGCATCGTTGCAGGTGGGATAAAAATTAACACGCTTAGGTACGCTGATCACACTCTGATAATTTTATAACCGACAATCAGTTGGAAACAACCACTTGAAAGCTGGCCGTACGAAGCAGAAGGTATGGTTTTGAAAGCAACAAAGACCAAAGTGATGATTGTAGATCGCCCTAATGAGAGCAGACATAACATTGCAACAGTTCCTGGCTACGAGCTCGTCAGTCACTTTGAGTATTTAGAATTCTGGAGATCGCGAGTTTGCGATCCGTAGGCGCATTTCGACTGGGAGCATTCTGCAGCAAATCTTGTTCGCATCTGGAAGGACACCTCCATCACTGACAAAACATAGCTCACCCTCTTCCGAACTGTAGTCATGCAGCAGAAACTGACCTATGCAGCAGAAACTCGGACGATGAAGATCGCGGATCATCGCAGGACTGATGCTCTGGAAATGTGGAGTCGTGGATGATTACTTTGAACACCATGGGCAGCTCACTGAACCAATGAATCTATCATGAGGCAGCTCAGAATTAGAGCAACAGTCTCGACTCTTGCCAACCAAAATCAACTGAAATATTTTGGTCACAATGCCTGAAGGCAAGAGACAATGAAAACAACATCCATAGAGGGAAATGTCGATGTCAGAAGACGTAGAAGAAGTAGAGGACGCACACCATTGCGGTGGTTGGAGCAGTTTAAGAGCCTGAGAGATATAAGGTTGAAGCAAGCAGGTTTCAGTTACCAAGACAGAGCTTCGTGGAGGCAGGTCAAGGGCTTACTGCATGATGTCCTCTATACCCTTGCGTAGGATTAGACCAAAAAGTGAGATCGTTCCTATAATCAACAGCACCGTCCGCGATTAAACTCTCGGGGCCTCCAGTGTTATCCTAAAAGCAGGAACTGAATCTAGTCACAATTCTAGTCCGATACTCACAAGGCTCGTATTTTGTTCATTAAACGACAATTCCAGGACTGTACCGAGTGCCATAGTTAGTTATTTTCGTGTTCCATTGATCACTTGCACGATAAATCACAATGGCGTGGAGTAAGTCACTTTACCATCACATCACAAATTATTTTGTAATTAGGATACATGCTGTTTATTTAAGAGCGTTCCTTTAATATATGGCGATCAAAACGTTTTCATTCGAGGGCGTTGCTGCAACGTAGCGCGACTCAGATGCGAGTATGTAAGCACCGACTTGCAAGTAAGGGATTAGTTGTGCGGCTCTGATGCGGGTGTGTAAGCATCGACAAGCCAGCAGAGTATTAGACTCGTGTCTTTCAGACTTGGGTGCAGCACATGCGGCAACGTGAACTACAGCGACTTCGATATCAAATGCGCCGAAACAGGACAAACGTGCTGTTTTTCTTTTCGTAGGTGCCAAAAGACAAACACTTGTAGACATCCATCGGAGAATGAAGAATGTGTGTGGGGCAGCATGTACGTCGAAAACTACTGCTGGGGAATGGTGGGCCAAGTTTCGTTCTACGTTCGCTCCAGGAAACGGAAGAGACAACACTGGCGCGCTGCGGTGTAAATACTTCCTGCTCGGCTAGCACACACGAAGTGTACACAGTAATGGTTCGTTTCAGCACGTGTTCTACTTCCATAGGCTCTGCCAAATCGTTAAAAGTTTTGCTACGCTGCGATCACCACCATTGACGGTGGCGATCGCAAACCCCTGCTCGACAAACTTCTCAAAACCAGCCAGACAGTGTCGCAATGGATACTTCAAACGGTTCAAATGGCTCTAAGCACTATGGGACTCAACACCTGAGGTCATCAGTCCCCTAGACTTAGAACTAATTAAACCTGACTAACCTAAGGACATCACACACATCCATGCCCGAGGCAGGATTCGAACCTGCTACCGTAGCAGCAGCGCGGTTCCGGAGTGAAGCGCCTAGAACCGCTCGGCTATAACAGTCGGCGCGCTGGATACTTATACACTTCATGCACCCGTCAGTGAAGTGATCAGCGACACAATAATTTTTGTCTCGCAACATAGACACACCGCAACGTATACCATCTGTCAGTGGAACTACAGCAAAAGAACTGCAGCTCTCGTAGAAACGCCAACGGAACCGCACGCCGGCCAGATTGGCCCAGCGGTTCTAGGCGCTACTGTCTGGAACCGCGCGACCGCTACGGTCGCAGGTTCGAATCCTGCCTCGGGCATGGATGTGTGTGGATGTCCTTAGGTTAGTTAGGTTTAAGTAGTTCTAAGTTCTAGGGGACTGATGACCTCAGAAGTTAAGTCCCATAGTGCTCAGAGCCATTTGAACCATTTTTTTTGGAACCGCACGGGGGAGGAAGGAGAGGACGACCAACGAGACAAAATGGAGAAAGTGCTAGGTGTCGACGCCGCCCAAGAAGGAACTGTAACCCACCAACATGAAGTAGCACTGCTAACTTGTACGAAAGTACCGACAAAGGGCCTTTCGTCTTATTTGTTGAGAGTAGATACAGAAACGGAGGCAGGCTCCATCTTATGGCACTACACATAATTATTATACCGGAATGTTAGTCACTATTCAAGCATACAATCAATATTACGGCGGCAGTAAAAAACCGTGTGAAAATTGAGACTGTGTCAGTACTGACTGCCCATGCCCATGGTTCAACATCCTTCCTTAGATAAAGCATATTTGGAGGCCCTTATTCCCAAGTTCTTCGTTATTAAAGAAGGCATCTTCAATAATGTTCAAACCTCACCTATGGAGGACGAATTACTAACGGAAAGACATTTTGCTGCGAAGTTGTTGCCATAAGGAAACTCCTCCCGAACAGGCCATGAAGGCACAACGGTACCGACCGGCCGCCATGCCATCCTCAGCCTATAGGCGTCACTGGATGCGGATATGGAGGGGCATGTGGTCAGAACACCGCTCTCCCGGCCGTATGTCAGTTTCCGAGACCGGAGCCGCTACTTCTCACTCAAGTAGCTCCTCAGATTGCCTCACATGGGCTGATGGCGCCCCGCTTGCCAACAGCGCTCGGCAGACCGCATGGTCACCCATCCAAGTTCGAGCCCAGTCCGACAACGCTTAACTTCGGTGATCTGACGGGAACCGACGTTACCACTGCAGCAAGGCCGTTGGCACTGCCATAAGGAGATTTAGTAAAATTACGATCCTGAGTGGGCGAAAGGTAACAAAGTCCTCTACAGTTTGTGTTGTGACATTTAGATCACAGCTGCTCCCACAGTTTATATTCATGAAGTTCCCTGTCCAATGGATGTGTATGTTCTGTTCGTCTTACAATGCTATAATTGTTTTTGATTTTGACATGGCAGCAAACAGTGCAGAAGTAACGTAAAATGTATGTATACCGCAGGCCCATGCGCAAGTGGCGCCCGTAGGAGGGCCAATCAACCTGCCCGTATTCATTGTACCCGTGGTCACAATGTCCTATATCGAAGCCGCCCATTGTGTTCTCAAACATAAGCAAATCAACAAAATTATGTCTCTAAATAATATTACCTTCCGAGAAGCAGCAGCTGTGTTTGTGAACAGAACTTATACAAATGTAGTTTCTTCTCTCCCCTCAACATCACGAAATAGGATAGGTAATTCCCGCTCCTTTCGACTCAACTGAGGCTCAGTGGATGTATCCTCACCGCCACGTATGATACGCAGCAGTCAACCCATTCCGTGGCGATAATGCAGCAGCCGTCAGGGACGATGGCTCCAGTGGATTCATCGCCGATACCGCCGCCCCCTCCTCTCACACAGCATGCTCAACTACACCACCGCAACTTGTAGCCGGCCGGTGTGGCCGTGCGGTTAAAGGCGCTTCAGTCTGGAACCGCGTGACCGCTACGGTCGCAGGTTCGAATCCTGCCTCGGGCATGGATGTGTGTGATGTCCTTAGGTTAGTTAGGTTTAATTAGTTCTAAGTTCTAGGCGACTGATGACCTCAGAAGTTAAGTCGCATAGTGCTCAGAGCCATTTGAACCACCGCAACTTGTAAATTCTATTAAACGTAGAGGGCCCCACCAAAGCATACTTCCCTGGAACCAATTGCACCAAAAAGAACTCTGCCTCCCTCTCGTTCTAGTGAGTCCTAGCCCCTACCTACCAGAATATCACAGACTCAACCGACAGAGTGACGTTGGGAACTATCTCGTTAACAACGTTTTAACTATCATTATGTCTGTGATGAATAGTATTACCAACAAGGGTATGGATACAGGCATGGTAGACTAATTTCGTGATATGTTTATCACCAAAATTTGCAATAACTCTAATAGTATAAGTAGCTGAACTCAAACGTTTCAGCAGACCATCAGTGGTTTCTCCCAATTCAATTTCTCATCAGTGGACACATCATTAGCAACAGACTTCTGTTCAAAGTCTGTATTTATCAATGGCGTTATGCCATTTACTGTAAGGAACTGTATATTGTTTTCTCCTAATTTAGTGAGAGTCAATTTGCAGAGCACCACTTAATAATTTTCAGAAAGACATCATTTGCATTTTCTTTAACTAATTCTGGTTTGTTGGGTGTTATTACTGCGCTTCTATGATGAGTAAAAATTACTAGCGTTGCATTTTCATGAAAAACTATAGAGTGGCAAGTCATTAATAAATATTAAGAACAGTAAGGCAACCGTGGCTGAACCCTGTGGGGCACCGTTCTTAATACCTTCCCAGTCAGAGTGCGGCGGCGCGATTTCGTTGGACCATTACCTGCACCTACCTGTGAACTCGTTGCATCAGATCGTCGGTAGGAAAGCCAAGCAGTATCATACCGTACTGCAACTCGCACCAGGCTGAAAACAACGTAATTATTCTACGAATTGGGAAAAGGTCTTAATTTTGAATGAAAGGTGGACATACTGGCAAAACTTCGGTATGTTCTCAACCTTGAGATGTACACGTTCATTGTCAAGTCCGTGCTAATTTTCACACAGTCATGCACAAACCCTTTCATTCACGTTAGCAAGTTTACGGTAACGTATTTCACGAAGTCTGAACAACTACTAAGCATGGATTGTTCTTAAATCAAACTGCTCACCATACTATGAAGTTTATCGGTGTCTAATGCACTCAAGGTTTTAGTAACTGATCTGCTCAATATTTCACGCGGAAATACTGTCTTTTCTCATAAACATAATTACTTAAAAATCCGTACGTTCTAAAAAACACTCAGGAATAAATATGCCTTTACTTTAAAACACTTTTGAAACATGTAGCACAACTAAAACCGGCAAATTATGACTTCCTTCAGAGCTCACACTACACACGACCACGCAATTGAAAGGCTGGGCTCCTACTCCCTTAGACTGCTGTAAGCATTCTATATCTAAAAGAGAAAAGTCACTTCAAGAAAACTCCGTTCTGATTGGTCAGTTTTCTTTCAGGCCAATAGAAAAACAATGTTCTCCCGCGTATGTCCATGACTAACCAGTCAACCAATAACACACTTTCGAACTGTACTTTTTCCCGAAATAAATATTTAACATTCTGCTATTTTGTTTATATTTTACGTTATAACCTATTTTTATTTGCACTCAAATTAGCTTTCCTTTTACCATAAACTTACTTAGCACATTATGTTACAAAATTCTCCATCATCTGCATTCACACTGTCTTATAACTTTCTCACAGTAGTTCGTACAGTGTTGACCATTAGAACAATGATCTACATATTTACTTTAGACTACACCGACGCATCATTCACACTACTAAAAGCATATACAAAACTGTACAAACATAAATAAACAAAAAGGCCTTCAAGAAATAAACAGAACAAGTCACAAAAACATTCTCTTGTCCTATTTTTTGAATGTCACTGTAAACTACTGGACTCTCGTGGTCAAAACTCTTGACTACACCATAGTTCTTTTTGCTTAGTCCTGTCCGCTACTGTCCTCTAGCAGATGAAATTTAGAACTACGTACTCGACTGAACCCTCCTCAGACTCTCTCTCACTGTGCACGCATGCGTCATTCTCCCGATACACAGACTGTAGACAGGAGCGATACAAGGCGCCACGCCTCAAGAGGACTCATCTGATTTTTGCAGACGATCTGTACTGTTAATTTCAACCTTCTGCTTTATTCCAGTTAAATATGAATAAAACCGTTTGTGTACTGTCCACTATACCACAATATTTAAACTTTGTGAGAAGATTTTCGTGATTCACATTGTCAAAATCCTTTGAGAGTTCACAAAAACTCCCAGTGGATGATGTTCGGTTATTCAGAGTTTAATATTTGGCTAGTGAAAGCATATACAGCATTTTCCATTGTGAAAACTTTCGGAAAACCTATAGTTGTCTAATAAAATCACGTGGTAGTAATCATCCTGTTGACATTAATGTTGTCTGTTTTTTCAGATGATACGAAATGGACTACTGAAACACCTAGTAACACACTGAAATACAGATGAAAGAGTGGAAATGACTCAGACCCGAAGGTGAGCTGCTTTTGCATAACATCGATGTTGAATAAAACTATGTTGGTCATTAATAAAAAAAAAAGCTAATCTTATCCATTTCTCTTTTATGTTGCATGTGGGTACAAAATGAGCTGCAGAATATTTAGAAGTGAAAGTGGTTGATGCTGTAGGGTTATTGATTAATAGGGCAGATGAAATTTTTAAAATATCTTGTAGCGCAGTGTAAATTAGATTAAAGAGAGGAAATAAGTAAGTACACAGCGGACGAGTTTTAATTTCTGACTGAACTTCACGGTGGCTGTCGAAAATACTACAATGAAAGGCTGGGACACTACGTATGGAGTCATTCCACCAGTTGAGAGATATCCGCAAAGAACTCATTTCAGAGTTTCGCAAACAGTCCACATATTTATTGATCTGGATGGAACAGCACACCTTAAGTTATGGGAACAGATAGCGAGATATTACATTCGCTTCCACAGAAGATCTGAAAGTAACTGAGCCAGCTTTATGTCAGCAGTGTATAGTGCGTGATGAGCGAAAAAGCACAATATGCAAAAGATAAAGCTGCAGCCTTATCCGTCACAAGGCCGCAGCCAACCCTGAGATGATTTGCATTACCACTCCGTCTAAGACAAGTACATTACCGCATTAATTAATAAGGTACGCCTTTTAAAAATTATTTTTTTCCATAATTTCTTTTTTTTTATATTTTAACCCACAGTTGTGTTGTGGAGAAGCGTGTTCTATCTGTTTAATCTGTTTTCCTCTCCAACAGACAAAAATGGCTCAAATGGCTCCAAGCACTATGGGACTTAACATCTGAGGTCATCAGTCCCCTAGACTTAGAACTACTTAAACCTAACTAACCTAAGGATATCACACACATCCATGCCCGTGACAGGATTCGAAACTGCGACCGTAGCAGCAGCGCGGTTCCAGACTGAAGCGCCTAGAACCGCTCAGCCACAGCGGCCGGCTCCAACAGACACATCTATAAATAATGAAATATTATGTTTACATGTAATTTCGAGCTGGGGTCCTCTCTCCTTGGGAAACGTGTGTTGTAAACAAAATATAACAAAATTTGTTGACTAATGCTTGCTGATCACACATTTACGTGCTGATTCACCATGCCGGCATTCTATAAAAGCTGGAAAAAATTGCTACGAAGTTTTCAGCTGATTCAGGACCGCAGAACCTTTGCAGAGTCAATATCGCAGTCGCTCTCTTCGCAAAAGATGTCATTACTACAGGTACTGCTACTAATAAGAATTTATATATTTTGCTTATCAGTTGTTTAGTGTAATAATGAAAGCAGGGATTCTGCGTTACATAACTTGAAGAGTCTGGGGAATCCAATACACACCATAAGACTGTCAACGTTGGAAAACGAGCAAGCACTATCCGACATTGAGTGCAAAACGTGTCACCACGAAATGGTGCTAGTTCATCTGAAGGACTGCAAGATATATCTACATCAAGACTCCCAACCATCAGCTCCGCCTAACTCGACTTCTTCAACAGCGGTAAAGTTGGCATACATCGTGGAAGAGTGAGTGATACTGACACAGTCGATTTGAAAAGACTGATATTTAATTGTTGTGTATATAAAAAAGTCAGTTTTCATTGATAAAGTATTACGGAGCAGAAGATGGTAATATTGATCTCTAAAAGAAAACTGTTGTTTTATTCGCAGGAGCGTTTAGCTCTCACATATAAATTCATTGTTGAACTAAAACCTTTTGCAGAAGTCAATGAGTGAATAATACAATCGCTTCAGAGAGAGTGCTTTAGCGATTCCGAATACTGTCTTGTTTGCGAAGTGTACGTTAGGGACAAGTGTATTTATTACCTTGAACTGTATCAATTCTATCATAAGAAGCTAGCAGACATCTCCATGACAGACATATTATTCGTATTGTACACAGATTGACCACGAAAGCTGCTCAGTGCCGTTTCGATTTCATATACAGCTACCGAGAGACGTGGCGCAGTTGTTAACACACTGGATTCGCATTCGGGAGGACGACGGTTCAGAACCCCGTCCGGCCATCCTAATTTAGGTTTTCCGTGATTCCCATAAATCGCTTCAGGAAAATGCTGGGATGGTTCCTGTGAAACGGCACGGTCGACTTCCTTCCCCATCCCTCCCTAATGCTCCCCCAAATCAACCAATCAACCAATCATATACAGCTGTGAAGTCGTGGTTGTCTAATGGAGTGTTCCATATAACTACTCAAATTGCAATAAATTACTGTTTTCAATAGAGGATGCTGTAAAAAGTGTGGAGGATGATGTACAATCTGCATTAAATTCTTATATTTTCACTGCATGTGACAGTATAAAATGTAATACTTCCCTGTGAAAACCTTTATGTAATAAAATTATTAGTATTTTTTGTTTTTTCTTTTATTCCTTAGTAAGACTGTAACATGATAAGGCAATTTAGTATCGTTGTGTGTGAGACGAGAAATGGTTCAAATGGCTCTGAGCACTATGGGACTTAACGTCTGAGGTCATCAGTCCCCTAGAACTTAGAACTACTTAAACCTAACCAACGTAAGAACATCACACACATCCATGTCCGAGGCAGGATTTGAACCTGCGACCATAGAAGTCGGGTGGTTCCGGACTGAAGCGCCTAGAACCGCTCGGTCACAGGGACCAGCCTAGACAACACAGGCGAGTACAGTATTTTCGTTGTAAGAAATACAGAGATGCGTAAGTACATAAATGATGCATAACATTTTTACTTTGGAAGCATTTTTTAACTTTTTCCAGCGGCATGCTTATGTACACAGTCATCTTTGAATTTCAGAGAAATAATTTAATTTTAGACCATCATAAATTGTCGTAGAAATCTGTTGCTATATTTGCAGTGATGAGTGATGACAATGATCAATGATGGTCAGGGACCACTATTTGTCAATGATCAATAACAGTCAGCGATCAATGATCATCAGAGATCAGTGACGGTCAGTGATGGATAAGCATTATGCCATAGGTGTATAACATTAACTCTTCAGTGTTTATCGTTTTGTGTTTACTCTTCAGAGTTTACTATTTATCATGTGCCATTTAGCATTCACCATTAGGCTTTTAGCATTTAGCTTTTACCGTTTAACGTTTAGCGTTTAACGTTTACTGTAAGGCATTTAGCGTTCACCCTTTACCATCTAGCGTTTAGCGTTTACTGGAGTAGGCTTGGGGCATAGAATACACAACTGGTGTTCAAATGTGTGTGAAATCTTATGGGACTTAACTGCTAAGGTCATCAGTCCCTAAGCTTACACAGTACTTAACCTAAATTACCCTACGGACAAACACACACACCCATGCCCGAGGGAGGACTCGAACCTCCGCCGGACCAGCCACACAGTCCATGACTGTAGCACCTTAGACCGACGACCGGTGTATCTCTATCGTTCTGGCTTTTTAATTGTGCCCTGGAAAGAGGAGGGAAGTGGAGAAATAGTGTATATTGGTGGTCTGTGCGTAAGTAATGTAATTGACACCATTTTTACGATACTATCTGATTAGTTGGAGACAGAAAGGAGGGACGTGCGGTATAAAAGACTCATTTGGTTGTTTTCATCGAACTGGATTGTTAACACTGCACTATGATTGGTGGCAAATAAAGAGTGCTGTGCTGTGATTGGCGGGGAGGTCTTTTTTTAGTGGCTTGGGCTAATGACTGTTCAACCCCCTTGAATTTTTTAATATTGAGTTACGATCGGCTGGAGATACGGGAAGGACAGAGGAGAGGTATAAAACACAACTAAGATTGCGTGAGTTTTTAAAAATTTATTTTATTCAGATGTGATGCCTTATTTTAATACATCGATGTGATTGGTTGGTAGGAGAAAAGGGTGTGTGTGTGGGGGGGTTGGGGGGGGGGGTTGGGGCATAAAGCACAATTGAGCTTGTTGGACTTCCTTAGAAATTTCCTACCAATTTTTTAAAAGAAATTCCCTTCTTCGTATTTGCAGTACAATTGGCCTATTTTGAATTTCCCGTAAGTTTTTGTATCTGCTGCCAACTCCCATTTCAGATTTTTGAAGTTACCCATCAAATGCGACTGCTTCTACGTGTCTGTGCTACCACCTAACGGCAGAAATTGCTACCGTGTGTCAAAGTGTTGGTGGATGTGCTGTTTGTATTTAATAATTTTGCTGCTGCTCACTTCGTTTTTATCGAACTTTTAGTATCTAGTATTATGTGAGAGTTATTGCTTTTAGTTAGTGGGCCTAATTGTAGGACCTTTCCATGGATGCTCCTGCAATGTGCTAATAACTTTCCTGTTTAACACCAAAATATCTCTTTCAAGAATACGAGTTCATCAAGTATTTCATCACTGAACTTAAGGAGGCATTCCTCTAAGCCAAAAATTCCCTGACGCACGCCACATGTACTATGCCAGCTGAGTAGTCCCTTCTGTCGCGTGGAGCAATCAGCTGCATGGACATAATTTTTTACAACACGTTTAGAGTAAAGCCACCTTACCAGCATGGTTGGTCTACTCAGGGGACGGACAATTAGGTCTCATTCCCTATATTTCTCCTTAACATTCATAGGTAAAGTTCGTCCAGAATACAGTGGCCAATGCGCAATGACCAACTTTCGACCAAAGCACTGGGGAAGTTCAATCGTTTATTCGAAAGAGGAGGCCAAAATATTTTGCACACATTAAGCCGGTTAGCGACATGTTGCAATGACAGAATCGAGGCGTACGCCATGCAGTGTTTCTCAAACGATTATACAGAAACTATTCGGTAAAATAATATAGCTTTATATGACAGCTTCGTGATGACATCCTACTATTTCTACAATGGTAATAGTTATTGTGATTTCACATTTAAATAAGACACTGTGATAAATTCGAAAAAGTTTGCAGGTTCACTGCGATTTTGCGTTTGGTGCATTTTACATAATATGCTGCTGTGTATGAAATTTTGCTAAAATACTTAAGTTTGGTGAAAGCATCTGTCACCAATATCGAGAAAATTGATTTGATGTAGCACACTCATTTGCGATCGCGCCCGTCAGCGACAAAGCCAGAATGTAATATTCACAACATTCCTCACATTTCAAATTGGTTTTAGGTATCGAAATAAGATTTTGGCAAATGAGGAGGAGTGTTTTTTCTATGTAATTGTTGTGCAGAACTTCATTATCTACTGTGTTATTCCACAAACTATAGGCTTTTTCAATGCAAGAATGTAATTTTTAAGGGCCATCGATGGTTTTGAAATGAGAAGTGCTGTGGGTTTTGGAACAACGTAAGTGAAGAAATAACACTTTTGTACTGAGGATGTGCTTTGATCTTACTTTTGCTCAGTCCCCCATTTAGTAAGCCACTATTTCAGAATTCTCTCGCAGCTCAGTCTGCACAACATGTTAGTGAGATGACATTGTGTCAATGCCGCTGTTTTGGCAAAAGTAGCAGATGTCAACATGGCAACAGGTTTAACTTAAAATTTGTCATTAGTTGCTTTTTTGAATATTATAGATGGTTTACAGGCCAGGAAAAAATAAATTGTTACTTTTATTTCATTTTTAGCAGAATTCTTTTTAGGTAGTAACCAAAGTAGAGATGACAGTAGTTCTTTTTGAGTGCGTTCCACTTCATATTTACAAAAAATTTGAGCATAGGCTTCAGTTTAGAACAGCACGTCCGTACCAGCGTTAGCATGTCCCCTAGAGTGCCTGCTCGTAACCCCCACCTCCACTGCTCTCCCCACGTGCGTCGTGCCCACTGCGCATCTCCTGGCCACGTTGTTCTGTGGACACTCTACTGTACTTGCTTACACCTTTGAAACTCCGGCCTTCTATAAAGATTTCTGCTCATCTGGCTAGAAAATGTATATGTCTTTCATTCTTCTGTGATTTCGTCAGTACAGAGTCATTCTGATATAGACTGCCTGACAAGGAAAAAGGAAGCACCACGAAGACATGTTTGGATGTCAGATAACTTCGCACACACATGGACCATCTGAATGATCACCATATTGCTGTTCGCGTTTAGTGCTGTTATCAGGCCTGTTAGGGTATAAAGTGTTCGTGAACATTGTCAGATATTGAGTGATCACTGTGAATTACATGGAAATGCTGTGTACTTGCCTGAAATAGCGTTATGATGAGTTAACAGAGTTTGAAGTAGGCCTCACTGTGGGTCTCCGTTTGGCCGACTGGTCGAATCGCACAGTATCCAAATTTGTGGCTCATGTGAATGTGGCAGTAGCTCCATGCTGGACTGCATCGGAACATGAGGGCACGTATACTCGTTTGCGAAGATTTCATTCGACAACGTCTAACCACCACAACGAAGGGTCGCCCTGTTTTGCATCAAGCACATCATAACCCATTTACATCTACCGGTAGGTGAATGGTCAGTGTGACGGGTTGACAGTCCTCTGGGCCGGTTCGATTTCCAGCTAGGTCGGGGAATTTTTTCCGCCCAGGGACTGGGTGTTGTGCTGTCTTCATCATCATCCTATCATCCTCATCGACTGCAGGTCGCCGAAGTGGCGTCAAATTGGAAGACCGGCACCCGGCGAACGGCCTGCCCGACGGGGGGCCCTAGCCATACGATTAAATAAATAAATAAAAATCTACGCCTGCCTTCCCAGAGCAAGTAGCCGTCTCCCTGTAACATTCTACGTCGTCTCACACCAGTGGTCAGGGACTTGGAGCAGCAGGAGAAGTGAATCACCATCCCATGTGTTGACTGCCATTAATACCACAACGCAAACGGCTGAGTTTGGAATGATGCCACGTCCAGGAAACATGAACTGTTGATGAATGGTGTCACATTGCGTTCAGCAGTGTTCTGTACTACCCCAGATGACCATCGTTGGTAAGTATTGTGGCACCCTGGGGAGAGGTAGCAGTCTTCCAATGTTTTCGAGAGGCACAGTGGTGTTATGCTGTGAGGACCCATAGGGTGTGCCTTCAAATCATGGCGGGTAGCTATTGAGGAAATATGACAGCACAATGGAACGTACTTCCTCACGTGTTACCTCAGATGCAACGGTATAGTGGTGCCATTTTTTAACACAACAGTTCTCGTCAACACAAGATACGTGTCTCCATTGCGACAGTATGGTGGTGCCATTTTTCAACAAGGAAATGCTCGTCCACACAAGGACCGTGTCGCTATGAACTGTCTTCATGATGTTGAGGTACTTCTATGACCAGCGAGATCTCAAAATCTGTCCCCAATAGAACATCTGTGGGCCTAGCTCAGTATATAGGAGATAAAGGACCAGTTACAAGAGTCAGCTTACGCCAGGAGAGGATACAACGAATTTATGATGACCCTTCACAACCGAATCAGTGCATGCATCCTGACCAGGGTAGGTGGAACGTCGTTATCGTTCATGGGACTGCAAATGTTATTTGCGGTTGCTATGCAAAATCAATTTCCGATAATACTAACTTTCAGTTTATAGTTTCATAACTACACACAGAAGCAACACTTGGTAAAAGTGACATAAAATTACTGTCACCTTAGCCTTAGTGATCTAAGTACCTCAAATTGTGGGACTACAACTCTCGAAACACAATGTGTGTAAGATACAGTTGACTTAAACAGTGTCCTTTATTTTTAATTTCGTGTTCATTGTTAATACAGCATCTTCAATGTTGATAAAATTTTCTTTTGTATTTTGAGTTACTACTGCGCATACATTCCAGTGACAAATAGGAGAAGGACAGATGGAATTAGTGTCGTGTCAAATTCGAGTTGGTTACAGACGACGTCCCTACTATATACGACATGAATGTGGAAGAAAGCAGATGGTGCTCTTCCGTACACGAAAAACCTAAGCCTGGATGATTTGATAAGAATCTGGAGACAGCTCCACTGGAAAACGAGGGTCATCTAATAGTTTAGTTTTTTAATAGTTTAATTCATCATCAGAGTGTACTGCGATGATTTTAAATGTTCTTTTAATTCTTTTCTGTTTTTAAGTTTCCAGTCCTCTAGATTCCATTTAATTCTCAATGATAATCAATACCATAACAAAGGAAGCTTCTCGAAAAAGTTCTTCACTGAGTACTGGATGTATCAAACATATCTGTAAATACTCCATTACGAGTATGTCACCAATAGTCGTTTCAGGTTAAATAACACTCACACTGACGCTATCTTCAAGAGAGTGGAATGTTTTTCCTCATCTTGATGAACACCAGTATGTCATTTTTGATATCTTTGTTTGTTTGCGAGATACGTAGATATCCAGCCCAGTCGTTTGCTGTTACTCTGCAAGGAACCAAGTGTTGATTACAATGTGGCTTAAAGAACTAGTACATTTCACGGTGGTACTCTGCTTAATCCTGGTCGTCATAAAAGTAAGTAAATTTATTCCAAAACGTAGATTACGCTTTATTGCGCAAATGAGTTTATTTTTTTCGTGTAATGTATAAAATTTAGATAACACAGTTTTACCTAAGGACGATTTATCGATGGGATGTGAACGATATCATACGAATTTTCATACGATTAAAGGCATTTTAGAAAAAAACGTAGAGTAGGATGCTGGCTGCAGTGAATTTTCGTTTCATTACAACTACAAAACAAAAATTCACGAAAGAAACAAACAAAAATTACTGCTTTACTTTCCGCATGCCGATATCTAGACGTAATAAATTAAACTGAACTAGCTCAAGTGGCTTCGTCAGAACAATCAACGTTTCTTTTTCATCGATATGTAACAACGTAGCGTTGCCTAGTTTTGTCTTTTCGAGAAGCCCCATCGATATGTATTATTTTCGAAATCTTCTAGCTTTTCCAGATATACTTTTTCGTCAAGTAATCCGTTAAACAAGCCTGATTTGTTTCATCTGTCTCGTGGTACCATAGCCAATTGTTAAGAATACGAATACCATAATTAACAGCTGTGTAGTATACGCCTTTATATTTCGTGAATTTGTCTGGAAATGAACATAATATGCATAACAAATCGTGCGACGAGCAACAATGCATAAGAATAACACAACTTAGACATAACTATCTACTTTTGTCGTATAAAAAGCTGTGTTCATCTCTAGTTCTTCTACCACCATCTTCTTTCCAATAGCTACAGTTAGAAAAGTTAAAGTATTGTCATAACATGCAACGGAACTAAACGAATGGCGGTAAGTAATTCCTACCCAGCGAGTATTTTTATTAGCTGCAGTTCTTCGACGTCGAAGCCACTGGACACGCAATACTTTAAGATTATTAGTGCGTGTAATTATTCTTCACTTTTTTTTACATTTCCATTTTCAGTTTCTCACCAATAGCTACCGTGCATGTTTCCTTATCATTACACAACAATAATTCAGAAAACATTGCCAATTTTAGAATTAACATTCGTTAACTTCGATACCTCATCATTTTCCATCCTAGCCGGCCGCGGTGGCGGTGCGGTTCTGGCGCTGCAGTCCGGAACCGCGGGACTGCTACGGTCGCAGGTTCGATTCCTGCCTCGGGCATGGGTGTGTGTGATGTCCTTAGGTTAGTTAGGTTTAAGTAGTTCTAAGTTCTAGGGGACTTACGACCTAAGATGTTGAGTCCCATAGTGCTCAGAGCCATTTGAACCATTTTCCATCCTAGTTGGGCTACTTCGCTGGTTTTGGTTTTATTTTCCGTCTTCTCCAGGAAATTCAATGGCTTATGCTTGGAGTTTTATTTGTTACATTCCTTTGATTATGACTCACCTCCAGAGTCAAGTGAATAAATGTATTTCGCTTCCACTTACTCTGGAAGCAGACGGCACATAACTTTCGCCGTTCTCTACATAGAAGGGAATATACAAGCACACCACGTGAGTTCTTGCCCTTCACGCAAGCGCGCACACTCGGCCTTCGGGGAAAGCCCCGTGACAGGTGTCCACCCACCAGCCTACCCCAGCCCTTGAGCGGTCGGCTAACCGCCGCGAGCTCTCAGACCACCCACCACTGCCTCTCGCTGCACGACTTCACGAGCAAGCTTCTCTTAATGCCACGATGTCGGGTCTCACCGTGAATCGATTTAGGGAAATCACGGATAACCTTAATCAGGATGGCCGGACGAAGGTTTGAGCCGTCGTCCTCCGGAATGCGAGTCCAGTGTGCCTGTGTACAGATTTCATCCTTGATGTAACCTAAGTTTCGACATATACAGTATACACCGTTTCTCCTTGGAATCTGATTGAACCAACTGAAAATTTTCGGAATAACGAATTGTAAGAAGACTTTAATGAAAACTAAACAGATTCTTGTTTTATGGGGAACAGGAACGTCGAAAAAAGTTGGAGTCACTATTGTGTACTTGTAACGTTGTGTTAAAACATCCATTGAAAGCATTCCCAATCAATAGAAAAGCTAATCCCATCTTCCATTAAGAAAGTCTATTAATGTCACATGTGTGAACAATTCCTAAGTTATCTGAACAGGAGTAGGTTATCAACTCTTGATAGTATTACGTGGCCTGTCAACGTTCGCACCAAGCCATCAGCAGTAGGCATTGTGTTGCATTTTATTTAGAAATAATCTTGTTATTATAGGACGCTAAAATACACACTGGCAATATGATCGGTGAACCAGTGTCGAGCCTCCATCGGAGCGTGTTTCGTTCAAAGGCAGAAGCTTTTCAGTATTGGAAATGTGTGCCTCTAGCAACTGTACGTGTGTTGCAGTTTGTATGTGGCACTCCTACTATTCTTTACAACAATTAATATGCTTCTGCACTGTATATTACATCAGTTCTTACTCTTTTCATTACAACAGATGATTTTATGAATTACGTTTTGTGAGTGGTCTCAGGAACAGATGATTCCATTTCTGATGCATGTTAGACGCCACATCCTAATTACAGAAATAGTGGCTCACATTCTCCCGACTATCCATTTTAACATTATTTCTGATTAATGCTTCTTTGTTGATTTTCTGTCTTTTCAATGTTACCATTATTTCCTGCGTTATTTTCGATGGGGAAATTGATTTGCGGGTCCGTAACTGATGCAGTAGAAGTTGCACAGCTGAACTCCATATTTTTATTTTACATGTTGATATTTAATTCTTTGCTGCTGGTTTCAGACTCGCAGGTCCATTACCAAGCACCCGGTCTTTATTGCTGATTACACGAATAGACGATTGATAAGGGTTGCGACTCTGAAATAAGCCGAATAGTTTTAAATATAGTATAATAAAATAAAAGCAGCAAAAAATACTTATTTTAAGAGTCTCAGTTACAAATTGTCACAAATGATCATTTTTAGCTACTTGCAACTGATGCCCTTTTGTGGCATTTCTCATGACAAAATGACTTCTGTTACCAAAAGCAATGAACTGTGGGCGTGGAATTGCTGCTTCCAGAGAAAACTCAGTGTTTAATTATTCAGGGTCAGTCGGCCTTTCCACGTGTGGTTATGACACCCACTTCTGATCCAAGTGTCCTGATCCTTAAGTGTGCCTGTTATTGTTTTCGTCCTACGCACATTTATAGTAAATATAATGTTACTTTTCTTTCTGTTCCTTACAGGGTCAGGAATATGTGACAGTAGACACAGAAGAAGGCACTGTGAGGGGTCTGATTTCGCAAACATATACAGGCAAAACGATATACAGGTTTGAAGGAATACCTTATGCGGAAGCACCTGTTGGTGATCTTCGATTCCAGGCAAGTAATTATTTTAATTGCCCTGTCTAATTAACTACCGAAAAAAGGAAGCGGGACAGAAGGAAGAAAAAGAAAGTGCGGCAGCCCTGTTACCCTGCTGTAAATACTTCTCAGTTTCAACACAGTGAGCTGAAGTCACAAATTTTTTCACTATTTCGGTGCGACCTGGACAACTAATTACAGTATCTTTGAAACACAATGAATAATAACTAAAATATTGTTTACCAACAGGAACATAATATCTGCAATCTACCTAGTGTTAAAAGTTTATTAAACGGTCTATGGGCAAGTTTCAGAAGCCACCATAAATACAAGCACGTAAATCGACAAAAACCAATACATTCGCGAGTACCATATTTATCTTCCACTATTGCGCCTCATTTTGTAGTCGGGATGTAGCATAAAAATTTCAGTATGTTTCAAACAAATGTTCGTCAATCACACGTGGTCTGGGGGATAGCGTCTTTGATTAGTAATCAAAACATCCTCGGTCTCTGGTTCGAAATGCGTCAGCACTTAAATTTTGAATAAAAATCTTCAGCAACGGTGGTCGAAGACTTCCGGCATAAGAAGTCACCTTCATTCAACCAGTGGCCTTGTCAAAGAGGACGAAGAAGCGAATAGAATTTCAGGGCATTCTCTTGTCCTTGGGGTGCGGAACTCCTCCTAAAGTCGGATGAATCAGCAATGATCAACGTCATAAGAATGCATAAGGCAATGGAAATCACTGCATGAAAGACACACAACGTGTATCCACAGGACATGTGACCTGTAATTGAAAAAATGTCATTATGATCTCTCCATTGGCAAAAGATTCCCGTACAGTCCCCCATTCAGATCTCCAGGAGGGGACTGCCAAGGGGGAGGTGACCATGAGAAAAAGATTCAATAACCATCGAAAGGACAACGTACTACGAGTCGGTGCGTGGAATGTCAGAAATTTGAACGTGGTAGGGAAGCTAGAAAATCTGACAAGGGAAATGCAAAGGCTCAAGCTAGATATAATAGGAGCCAGTGAAGCGAAATGGAAAGAAGACAAGGATTTCTCAGATAAGTGTACGATAACACCAACAGCAGCACAAAATGGTATAACGGGAGTAGGATTCCTTATGAATAGGAAGGTAGGGCAGAGAGTGTGTTACTGCGAACAATTCACTGATAGGGTTGTTCTTATCAGGATCGAGAGCAAAGCAACACCGACAACAAGCTGAAGATGAAGAAATAGAGAAAGTATATGAGGATATTGAAAGGGTGATACGGTAAGTAAAGGGAGATGAAAATTTGATAGTAATGGGGGACTGGAATGCAATAGTGGGGGAACAAGCAGAAACAAAGGTTACTGGTGAATATGGGTTTCGGACAAGGAATGAGAGAAAAGGAAGACTAATTGAGTTCTGTAGTAAACTTCAGCTAGTAAGAGGGAATACTCTGTTCAAGAATCACAAGAGGAGGAAATATACTTTCAAAAGGCCGGGTAATACGAGAAGATTTCGGTTATATTACACTATGGTCAGACAGAGATTCCGAAATCAGATTCTAGATAGTAAGGTGTGTCCAGGAGCAGATATAGACTCAGATCAAAATGCAGTAGTAATGAAGAGAAGGATGAAGTATAAGAGATTAGTCAGGAACAATCAATACGCAAAGAAGTGGGATAAGGACTTACTAAGGAATGACGAGGTACGCTTGAAGTTCTCTAAGGCTATAGATGCAGCAATAAATAATAGCTCAGTAGGCAGTACAGTTGAAGAGTTAAGGATATCTCTAAAACGGGCAATCACAGAAGTTTGAAAGAAAAACATAGGTACAAAGAAGGTAACTACGAAGAAACTGGATAAGCAGCTGCAGCAGCAAGTCGTATACTCCTAGCTCACTCATTTGTTACATAGTTTAATTCTTAATTTCTTTGCGTGTTTTTGGTACTTGCATTGTTTAATTCATAAATTTCTGGCGTATTATAGTATTTGAGAGTTGTAGCATCGCGTTTTAGTACCTGAATAGTGTAAAATCGCGTAGTCTCCTTCCGCCGCCGAGCAGTGTGTCAGCAGTGCGCAAGTAGCAGCATTACTGCATATACTAGGCAATCTTGTATTTTAATAACCGTTTAAATTTTGTGTCGATTAGTTTGCGCTCTCTGTAGATTAGTTCAGACGTTCTTTGCACAACAGTTTTTAGCATGGATAGGGACTGCAACTGCTGTGTTCGGATGCAGGCTGAGTTGGCATCCCTTCGCTCCCAGCTTCAGGCAGTGTTGGCTTCGGTCACACAGCTTGAGGCTGTTGCCAATGGGCATCACTGTGGGGGTCCGGAAGGGGGTTTGTCGGGGACGGCCAGCTCGTCCCACGCATCCCCCGATCGGACTACGACTGTGGTTGCCCAGGATACTGCCCGCATTGAGGCTGATCCCTCACCTGTGGTAGAGTGGGAGGTCGTCTCAAGGTGTGGCAGGGAGCGAAAGACATTCCGGAGGGCTGAACGGAAGGCCTCTTCAGTTTGTCTGACGAACCAGTTTCAGGCTCTGTCTCAGGCTGATACTGATCTTCGGCCTGACATGGCTGCTTGTCCTGTTCCAGAGGTTGCCCCTCAGTCTGCAAGATCCGGGCAGTCGCAGAGGGTGGGCTTACTGGTAGTTGGGAGCTCCAATGTCAGGCGCGTAATGGGGCCCCTTAGGGATATGGCAGCAAGAGAGGGGAAGAAAACCAATGTGCACTCCGTGTGCATACTGGGGGGAGTCATTCCAGATGTGGAAAGGGTCCTTCCGGATGCCATGAAGGGTACAGGGTGCACCCATCTGCAGGTGGTCGCTCATGTCGGCACCAATGATGTGTGTCGCTATGGATCGGAGGAAATCCTCTCTGGCTTCCGGCGGCTATCTGATTTGGTGAAGACTGCCAGTCTCGCTAGCGGGATGAAAGCAGAGCTCACCATCTGCAGCATCGTCGACAGGACTGACTGCGGACCTTTGGTACAGAGCCGAGTGGAGGGTCTGAATCAGAGGCTGAGACGGTTCTGCGACCGTGTGGGTTGCAGATTCCTCGACCTGCGCCATAGGGTGGTGGGGTTTCGGGTTCCGCTGGATAGGTCAGGAGTCCACTACACGCAACAAGCGGCTACACGGGTAGCAGGGGTTGTGTGGCGTGGGCTGGGCGGTTTTTTAGGTTAGATGGCCTTGGGCAAGTACAGAAAGGGCAACAGCCTCAACGGATGCGGGGCAAAGTCAGGACATGCGGGGACCAAGCAGCAATCGGTATTGTAATTGTAAACTGTCGAAGCTGCGTTGGTAAAGTACCGGAACTTCAAGCGCTGATAGAAAGCACCGAAGCTGAAATCGTTATACGTACAGAAAGCTGGCTGAAGCCAGAGATAAATTCTGCTGAAATTTTTACAAAGGCACAGACGGTGTTTAGAAAGGATAGGTTGCATGCAACCGGTGGTGGAGTGTTCGTCGCTGTTAGTAGTAGTTTATCCTGTAGTGAAGTAGAAGTGGATAGTTCCTGTGAATTATTATGGGTGGAGGTTACACTCAACAACCGAGCTAGGTTAATAATTGGCTCCTTTTACCGACCTCCCGACTCAGCAGCATTAGTGGCAGAACAACTGAGAGAAAATTTGGAATACATTTCATATAAATGTTCTCAGCATGTTATAGTCTTAGGTGGAGATTTCAATTTACCAGATGTAGAAGGGGACACTCAGATGTTTAGGACGGGTGGTAGGGACAGAGCATCGAGTGACATTATACTGAGTGCACTATCCGAAAATTACCTCGAGCAATTAAACAGAGAACCGACTCGTGGAGATAACATCTTGGACCTACTGATAACAAACAGACCCGAACTTTTCGAGTCTGTATGTGCAGAACAGGGAATCAGTGATCATAAGGCCGTTGCAGCATCCCTGAATATGGAAGTTAATAGGAATATAAAAAAAAGGGAGGAAGGTTTATCTGTTTAGCAAGAGTAATAGAAGGCAGATTTCAGACTACCTAACAGATCAAAACGAAAATTTCTGTTCCGACACTGACAATGTTGAGTGTTTATAGAAAAAGTTCAAGGCAATCGTAAAATGCGTTTTAGACAGGTACGTGCCGAGTAAAACTGTGAGGGAAGGGAAAAACCCACCGTGGTACAACAACAAAGTTAGGAAACTACTGCGAAAGCAAAGAGAGCTTCACTCCAAGTTTAAACGCAGCCAAAACCTCTCAGACAAACAGAAGCTAAACGATGTCAAAGTTAGCGTAAGGAGGGCTATGCGTGAAGCGTTCAGTGAATTCGAAAGTAAAATTCTATGTACCGACTTGACAGAAAATCCTAGGAAGTTCTGGTCTTACGTTAAATCAGTAAGTGGATCCAAACAGCATATCCAGACACTCCGGGATGATGAAGGCATTGAAACAGAGGATGACACGCGTAAAGCTGAAACACTAAACACTTTTTTCCAAAGCTGTTTCACAGAGGAGGACCGCACTGCAGTTCCTCCTCTAAATCCTCGCACAAACGAAAAAATGGCTGACATCGAAATAAGTGTCCAAGGAATAGAAAAGCAACTGGAATCACTCAACAGAGGAAAGTCCACTGGACCTGACGGGATACCAATTCGATTCTACACAGAGTACGCGAAAGAACTTGCCCCCCTTCTAACAGCTGTGTACCGCAAGTCTCTAGAGGAACGGAAGGTTCCAAATGATTGGAAAAGAGCACAGGTAGTTCCAGTCTTCAAGAAGGGTCGTCGAGCAGATGCGCAAAACTATAGACCTATATCTCTGACGTCGATCTGTTGTAGAATTTTAGAACATGTTTTTTGCTCCAGTATCATGTCGTTTTTGGAAACCCAGAATCTACTATGTAGGAATCAACATGGATTCCGGAAACAGCGATCGTGTGAGACCCAACTCGCTTTATTTGTTCATGAGACCCAGAAAATATTAGATACAGGCTCCCAGGTAGATGCTATTTTTCTTGACTTCCGGAAGGCGTTCGATACAGTTCCTCACTGTCGCCTGATAAACAAAATAAGAGCCTACGGAATATCAGACCAGCTGTGTGGCTGGATTGAAGAGTTTTTAGCAAACAGAACACAGCATGTTGTTATCAATGGAGAGACGTCTACAGACGTTAAAGTAACCTCTGGCGTGCCACAGGGGACTGTTATGGGACCATTGCTTTTCACAATATATATAAATGACCTAGTAGATAGTGTCGGAAGTTCCATGCGGCTTTTCGCGGATGATGCTGTAGTATACAGAGAAGTTGCAGCATTAGAAAATTGTAGCGAAATGCAGGAAGATCTGCAGCGGATAGGCACTTGGTGCAGGGAGTGGCAACTGACCCTTAACATAGACAAATGTAATGTATTGCGAATACATAGAAAGAAGGATCCTTTATTGTATGATTATATGATAGCGGAACAAACACTGGTAGCAGTTACTTCTGTAAAATATCTGGGAGTATGCGTGCGGAACGATTTGCAGTGGAATGATCATATAAAATTAATTGTTGGTAAGGCGGGTACCAGGTTGAGATTCATTGGGAGAGTCCTTAGAAAATGTAGTCCATCAACAAAGGAGGTGGCTTACAAAACACTCGTTCGACTTATACTTGAGTATTGCTCATCAGTGTGGGATCCGTACCAGATCGGGTTGGCGGAGGAGATAGAGAAGATCCAAAGAAGAGCGGCGCGTTTCGTCACAGGGTTATTTGGTAACCGTGATAGCGTTACGGAGATGTTTAACAAACTCAAGTGGCAGACTCTGCAAGAGAGGCGCTCTGCATCGCGGTGTAGTTTGCTCGCCAGGTTTCGAGAGAGTGCGTTTCTGGATGAGGTATCGAATATATTGCTTCCCCCTACTTATACCTCCCGAGGAGATCACGAATGTAAAATTAGAGAGATTAGAGCGCGCACGGAGGCTTTCAGACAGTCGTTCTTCCCGCGAACCATACGCGACTGGAACAAGAAAGGGAGGTAATGACAGTGGCACGTAAAGTGCCCTCCGCCACACACCGTTGGGTGGCTTGCGGAGTATAAATGTAGATGTAGATGTAGATGTAAACCATGGGCAAGAGACAAAATACTTCTGTTGATTGATGAAAGAAGATAGTATAAAAATGCTCAGGGAAATTCAGGAATACCGAAATACAAGTCGCTGAGGAATGAAAGAACTAGGAAGTGAAGGGAAGACAATGTGAAGTGGTTGCATGAAAAATGTGAAGGAATCGAAAAAGAAATGATTGTTGGAAGGACTGAGATAACATATAGGATAGTCAAAACAATTTTGGGTGAAATTAAAAGCGAAAGTGGTAACATTAAGAGTGCAACGGGAATTCCACTGTTAAACGCAGAGGACAGAACAGTTAGGTGTAACGAATACATTGAAGTCTCTATGGGGGGCGGGAGGGGGGGGGAGGGGGAGATTTGTCTGATGTGTGAGAACAAGAAACAGGAGTCGATTTAGAAGAGATAGGGGATCCAGTATTAGAATTAGAATTCAAGAGAGTTTTGTAGGACGTAAAATCAAATGAGGCATGAGGCACAAGAAATAGATAACATTCCACCAGAATTTCTAAAATCATTGGGAGAAGTGGCAGCAAAACGACTATTTACGATGGTGAATAGACTGTATGAGTCTGTCGACGTACTATTTGACTTTAGAAAAAATATCATCCACATATTTCCGAAGACTGCAAGACCTGAGAAGTGCGAGAATTATTGCACAATCAGCTTAACAGCTCATGCATACAAGTTGCTTACAAGTATGATACACAGAAGAATGGAAAAGAAAACTGAGGATGTGTTAGATGACAATCTGTTTGGCTTTAGGAAAGATAGAGGTACCAGAGAGGCAATTCTGCGGTTGATAATGGAAGCAAGACTAAACAAAAATCAACACATTCATAGGGTTTGTCGTTTTGGAAAAACCGTTCGACATTGTAAAATGGTGCAAGATGTTCGAAATTCTCAAGGGAGAGACGGATAATATACAATATCTACAAGAGCCAAGAGAGAATAATAACAATGGACGACCACGAACGAAGTGCTTGGGTTAAAAGGGTGTAAGACAGGGAAGCAGTTTTTCGCCCCTCCTGTTCAATCTGTACATCGCAGAAGCAATCATGGAAATAAAGGAAAGTTACAGGAGTGTAATTAAAATTCAAGGTGAAAGTGTATCAATGATCCGATTCGTTGATGACATTGCTATCCTGAGTGAAAGTGAAGAAGAATTACATGGTCTCCTGAATGTAATGAACAGTCTAACGAGTACAGAATATGGACTGAGAGTAAATTGAAAAAAGACGAAAGTAATGAAAAGAAGCAGAAATGAGAACAATGAGAAACTTAACAGCAGGATTAATGACGTTAAGGAATTCTACAACCTAGGCAGTGAAATAATCAATGACGGACGGAGCAAACAGGAGATCAAAAGCCTATTAGCACTGGCGAAAAGGGCGTACTCGGCCAAGAGAAGTCTACGAGTATCAAATATTGGCCTTAATTCGAGGAAGAAATTTCTGTGAATGTACCACTGGAACACAGCGTTGTGTAGTAGTGGAACGTGGTGAACTGTGTGAAAACCGGAAGAGGAACGAAGCATTTGAGATGTGGTGCCACAGATGAATGTTGAAAATTATGTTGACTGATAAGGTATGGAATCAGAAGGTTCTGCGCAGAACAGGAGAGGAAAGCATATGTGGAAAATACTGACATGGAGAAGGGAGAGGATAATAGAACGTCTGACTTCCGTGGTACAACGGGGAACTGTAGAGGGCGAAAACTGCAGAAGAAGGCAGACATTTGAATATATCCAGCAAATAATTGAGGTTGTAGGTTGCAAGTGCTACTCTGAGATGAAGAGGTCGGCGCAGGAGAGGAATTCGTGGTGGGCCGCATCCAACCGGTCAGAAGACTGATGTTACTATAAAGTGTTACGTTCCGTAGGTACGTAGTGGCCAAAACCTGGTATGCGATTTCTGGAGCAGTGCCCAGCGGAGCACCAGAGTGGTGGACCAGAAACCACGCCAATTTAATTCCTACGATCGCCTCGAGATACTCTTAACATTTCAGAACAGTTAGGGCTGGTGTCCAAACTGTGCTATATGAAGTAACATCCGCAGAGCGTACGTGGTCCGGGTCTGGGCTAACAGGGATTGAAATGAAATGCGCAAAAAGAGGCAAAAGAGGAAGAATCAAGTGAGATTTGTTCTTTGATTTTCTCTGTTTTGGAGGAGTGACGTGCGCAGTCCTCTCTTCCACAGTTTCCCTATGGTAACACAATGACCGAATAGCAGGAGATGACAAACATTTTTTATTGTTTTATTTTTTTTAGTTGCAACGGACGTGAGTCTGCTTCCTAAGGTTGGTAGATACAAGAAGGACAGACTGAGCAATCGTGAAGGTGTTTTCGTTAGGTGACGTCATACCAATTCTTTTTCGCGGAAGTCTGCCACAAGGTCACTTAGCGTGACAGTAATTCCGTGCATGCCCTGGAGTGCCAGAGTAAGACAAGGTTTCTGTAGTGAACTGTCCACCATCTTCGTCAGAGTCTTAAGTAGTTGAAAGTGACATTATATCTGTACAGAAACCCTTAAGATGGTTCTCCAGTGCATACTGATACGGCTAGTCGAATTATGATCTTTCAATTGTCATCAATTTGTATGCATTCTTAATTAATCACTTCATCAAAGGTTTAATACAAGTGATTTCTTTCACATCATTCCTCAATCACTCCTTAATTTCCGTTCATGGTTCTTTCTCTGTTTTTCAGAGAAATGAAGCTTCATGATGTGTGGCTCCCATCGCGTCTCATAGGTTAGTTTAGGTTAGGTTAGGTTAGATTAGATTAGGTCTCAGACTCGCTCACCTGAGGGAGCTCCCGTTATTCTGTGACTCGTGACATTGTTCAAGAGTGAGGCGAGCTATACATCAAAACGACGACATGATCCCTACAACATTTAGGTTTGGTTATAGTGTTAGCTGAAGCTGAAGGCCAAATAATTATATCTTTCAGTGATTCATAAGGAAAAAATAAATAAAAAAGAGAGTACCTCAAAGAATGCCAGTATTTTATGCAAGTAAATAATTTTTATGAAATATTGACTGAGGCAGGTTGACATAGGGATGATACTACCGGAAACATAAAAGGAAAATTTACCATCGTATTACCAATATAAATGATACAGTCATTTTTGGAAGGATCTTACTCCAGAATCATAAGTTTTCCGGGACGAAGGAAAATATTCTTCGAGAGAGTATATGGAATGTAATGGAGGGGTTTTCCAATTTTTAAAGAAGGGGATGAAACTGATATTTTGTCGATACTGTAGTTGTTAAGCGCTGCAATCTTTTTGAAAAAAAAGTTAGTCAAATATATTGGAATAAGGTCCTTTTCTTGAGGACGTAATTATTACAGATGGTCCAGTTTTGTTTTTAGTAATGTTTTAAATTGTTACTTTTTTACTCGCACATTTTCGCTCTAACTCTAATCAAAGTACATACAAAATGGTTTCATTCATCATCATCATCATCATCAACAGCAGCAGCAGCGTTACTTACAGGTCATTTCACAAATCATCTTAGATATACTTACACTATATTCAAGCGGAATATATTCGAGTAAACGTAAAATGTCCTGGTTTTCTTCCTGTTAACAGTTACTGTTCCAGTGTAAGCCTTTTAAAAATTAAAAACAATAGACATTTTCGGAAATAAAAGATTGAATTTGTGCTCCTGTAATCCTTTTATCCCCCCCCCCCCCCCCCATGATCCATGGACCTTGCCGATGGTGGGGAGGCTTGAGTGCCTCAGCTATATAGATTAGCCGTACCGTAGGTGCAACCACAACGGAGGGGTATATGTTGACAGGTCAGACAAACGTGTGCTTCCTGAAGAGGGGCACCAACCTTTTCAGTAGTTGCAGGGGCAACAGTCTGAATGATTGACTGATCTGGCCTAGTAACACTAACCAAAACGGCCTTGCTGTGCTGGTACTGCGAACGGCTGAAAGCAAGGGGAAACTACAGCCGTAATTTTTCCCGAGGGCATGCAGCTTTACTGTATGGTTAAATGATGATGACGTCCTCTTGGGTAAAATATTTCAGAGGTAAAATAGTCCCTCATTTGGATCTCCGAGCGGGGACTACTCAGGAGGACGTCGTTCTCAGGAGAAAGAAAACTGGCGTTCTGCGGATCGGCGCGTGGAATGTCAGATCCCTTAATCGCGTAGGTAGGTTAGAAAATTTGAAAAGGGAAATGGATAGGTTAAAGTTAGATATAGTGGGAATTCGTGAAGTTCGGTGGCAGGAGGAACAAGACTTCTGGTCAGGTGAATACAAGGTTATAAACACAAGATCAAATAGGGGTAATGCAGGAGTAGGTTTAATAATGAATAATGCAATAGGAGTGCGGGTAAGCTACTACAAACAGCATAGCGAACGCATTACTGAGGCCAAGATAGACACGAAGCCCACGCCTACCACAGTAGTACAAGTTTTTATGCCAACTAGCTCCGCAGATGACGAACAGATTAATGGAATGTATGATGAGATAAAAGAAATTATTCAGATAGTAGAGAGAGATGAAAATTTAATAGTCATGGGTGACTGGAATTCGATAGCAGGGAGAGGAAGAGAAGGAAACTTAGTAGGTGAATATGGAATGGGGTAAGGAATGATAGAGGAAGCCACCTGGTAGAATTTTACTTAGAGCATAACTTACCATTGCTAACACTTGGTTCAGGAATCATGAAAGAAGGTTGTACACATGAAAGAGGCCTGGTGATACAGGAAGGTTTCAGACAGATTATATAATGGCAAGACAGAGATTTATGTACCAGGTTTTAAAATGTAAGACATTTACAAGGGTAGATGTGGACTCTGACCACAATCTATAGGTTATGACCTGTAGATTAAAACTGAAGAAACTCCAAAAAGGTGGGAATTTAAGGAGATGGGACCTGGATAAACTGACAGAAGTAGAGGTTGCAGAGAGTTTCAGGGAAAACATTAGGGAAAGGAAACAAAAGAAAAATTCGGTGTAGGAATTAAAATCCATGGAGAAGAAATAAAAACTTTGAGGTTCGCCGATGACATTGTAATTCTGTCAGAGACAGTAAAGGACCTGGAACATCAGTTGAACGGAATGGACAGTGTCTTGAAAGGAGGATATAAGATGAACATCAACAAAATCAAAATCGAGGATAATGGAATGTAGTCGAATTAAATCGGATGATGCTGAGGGAAATAGATTAGGAAATCAGACACTTAAAGTTGTAAATGAGTTTCGCTATTTGGGGAGCAAGATAACTGATGATGGTCGAAGTAGAGAGGATATAAAATGCAGACTGGCAATGGCAAGGAAAGAGTTTCTGAAGGAGAGAAATTTATTAACATTGAGTATAGATTTAGGAGTCAGGAAGTCGTTTCTGAAACTATTTGTATGGAGTGTAACCATGTACGGAAGTGAAACGTGGACGATAAATAGTTTGGACAAGACGAGAAAGAATCTTTAGAAATGTGTTGCTACAGGAGAATGCTGAAGACCAGATGGTTAGTTCACATAACTAATGAGAAGGTAGTGAATAGAATTGGAGAGTAGAGAAATTTGTAGCACAACTTGAGTAGAAGAAGGGATCGGTTGGTAGGACATCAAGGGATCACCAATTTAGTATTGGAGGGCAGCGTGGAGTGTAAAAATCGTAGAGGGAGGCCAAGAGATGAATGTATTCAGAATCCACAACATCTGACTGTAATTTACTACGTTCAAAATGTATATAGGACCATGGCTCAAACCTAAATTTCTAACATTCTGGAGCATGTCTGCTTTATGATTCGTTCGAGAAGCTGCTACAAAGAGAAACTGTTGATGTCTTCAGTTTCAATTAGCTTTATAGTGAACTTAAAGATTTTTGGCAACATTGGCATCATTTTTTGATATTCTTTTACCACATACACTATCAGCTCTCCTGGTTACCAGTTTCATAATGGAAATTTTCCTATCACATACGTTATACGAATGTCCACGAGAAGGAACAAAACTGTCTCACTTTATCAAAACGGTCAGGTCCTGCAAATACGCACACATTCGAATCATAAAGTGATTCTTGTTTTGCGCAACGCAACCACCGAAAAAAAGTACTTCTCTGACGTCTCCAGGAACATATTCTCTGATATAGTCAAATAGGAAGGAGCACACTTCATTTGCTCCTTTCTCCGCATGCCTTCTTGGCATATATACACTACTAGCTATTAAAACTGCTACACCACGAAGATGACGTGCTACAGAGGCAAAATTTAACCGACAGGAAGAAGATACTGTGATATGCAAATGATTAGCTTTTCAGAGCATTCACACAAGTTTGGCACCGGTGGCGACACCTACAACGTGCTGACATGAGGAAAGTTCCCAACCGATTTCTCATACACAAACAGCAGTTGACCGGTGTTTCCTGGTGAAACGTTGTTGTGATGCCTCGTGTAAGGAGGAGAAATGCGTACCATCACGTTTCCGACTTTGATAAAGGTCGCATTGTAGCCTATCGCGATTGCGGTTTATCGTATCGCGACATTGCTGCTCGAGTTAGTCGAGATCCAATGACTGTTAGCAGAATATGGAATTGGTGGGTTCAGGAGGGTAATACGGAACGCCGTGCTGGATCCCAACGGCCTCGTATCACTAGCAGTCGAGATGACAGGCATCTTATCCGCATAGCTGTAACGGATCGTGCAGCCACGTCGTGATCCCTGAGTCAACAGATGGGGACCATCTGCACGAACAGCTCGACGACGTTTACAGCAGCATGGACTATCAGCTCGGAGACCGTGGCTACGGTTTCCCATGACGCTGCATCACAGACAGGAGCGCCTGTGATGGTGTACTCAACGACGAACCTGGGTGCACGAATGGCAAAACGTCATTTTTTCGGATGAATCCAGGTTCTGTTTACAGTATCATGATGGTCGCATCCGTGTATGGCGACATCGCGGCGAACGCACATTGGAAGCGTGTATTCGTCATCGCCATACTGGCGTATCACCTGACGTGATGGTATAGGGTACCATTGGTTACACGTCTCGGTCACCTCTTCTTCGCATTGACGGCACTTTGAGTAGTGGACGCTACATTTCAGATGTGTTACGATCCGTGGCTCTACTCTTCATTCGATCCCTGCGGGCCTTTGTGGATACAGAAAATGTTCGACTGCTTCCCTGGCCAGCACATTCTCCAGGTCTCTCACCAGTTGAAAACGTCTGGTCAATGGTGGTCGAGCAACTGGCTCGTCACAATACGCCAGTCACTACTCTTGATGAACTGTGGTATCGTGTTGAAACTGCATGGGCTGCTGTATCTGAACACGCCATCCAAGCTGTGTTTGACTCAATGCCCAGGCATATCAAGGCCGTTATTATGGCCAGAGGTGGTTGTTCTGGGTACTGGTTTCTCAGGATCGATGCACCCAAATTGCGAGAAAATGTAATCAGATGTCAGTTCTGGTATACTATATGTGTCCAAGGAATACCCGTTTATCACATGCATTTATTCTTGGTGTAGCAATTTTAATGGCCAGTGGTGTGCATTATAGAATCATTACACTTCATACAAAATACATTTATCGACAGCTGCCGAATATAAAATACTTGTTATACAGGCAGTTTTGGCAGAGGCAGATTTTGCTTTATGTCAAAGCGTATACCACTAAGCGAATCACTATGCTTGCATTCTTTCTCAGTAATTTTCATGCTCCTGCCCGGCTCCGCAGAAGCTACCCAAAGCAGTATCGTTCAGTGTGGGGCTTTTCGCTTTTAATGTGTGTTCTTCGTATTTCATGCATGGGTCAGTTACTGGTGGACCGAATGACAAATTAAAATGTTCTGTGAAGTATTTGGCATAGTATTTGTTTGTAATGCCAGAATTGCGATGTTTTGCTTAAACAAGTCGTACATACGAGCACAGTGACACTTGCACAGGAAATTAGTCTGTGTAATCATGAAAGAGTTTCACAGATACAGTTGTCATAACACGGTCCTTATTACCAATTCCCCGCATACCTTGTGGATCCTTCTTCTGAAGCATTAATGACTGAAGTCTCGGTACTCGTTTCACTGATATACCAGATCGAGAAACGAATGCTGTACTGCACACTTCACGTCGTTCCGTGATTACTGGCACAAAAAAATCATAGGAATATGTCCGTCACTGTTTCCTAGTAGCCTTCTCTCCTGTGCCCGTGATTCTTCTGTGTACTCATTTTGCTGCAAGAAAACCATTTAACCCTTTCACGCCGGCGCCGTGACTGTTGCATCGTGTGCTGTGGCCGAGCGCCGGTCCAGCCCTGCCGTGCCCGCAGTACGGCGCACTTTTCGCGCTCCCCGCGGCGCTACCCTTTCCTGCTTTCACACTCGTAGTGCTATCGCAATTATTGGACTTTATACTATATATTTATTCGGGAAAATATTTATAAAAATCACATATGTTTATGATATTGTGTGTCATGTCTGTGCACAAATCCAAGTCTGACGACATCAGTGGATCAGCTGGAGAAGCACGTGTACCTGACGAAGAAGCAGCGGCAATAGGTGTTTCATGTCCATCGTCAGATTCGGACGATGATTCGCTTTCAGCTTCAAAGTCACTACCTAGTATGAGAGAAAGAGCTTCCTCCACAGTATATCGCTCCCCTTTAGTAGAAACGAACTGAGGTTAACAACACGTCACTTCAGATTAGAAACAAGGCGGAAAATGAGCAGTTGAGCACGTTGAACGAACTCGCTAGATGGTGCGTTGGTCAAACTTCGGCACAAGTCGAGTGTAGTGAATCGGAGAAATATGACGCGAGGCGGAGCTGCTACAGCAGTTCACCGGCTGGGCGGCACATTCGCTCCCGACTTCCACTCAAGTTCACCGTAGCGATAGGGTACAAAATACGTCCTGTTCATTTGTCGGGTTAAATTCCCGAGAGCGCCGCAGTATATCAATTACTTTCTGCGAGCTCTTCAAAACACTTGTCACGGCAACTAGAAGGAAGCAAAAGAAAGAATACATTACTTCGTCATTCTGTTTTCAGGCGCAGTATGTATCGTGATACAGCGATAAAAGCACTGTACTGACTTGTGTCATTCACCAATTCTTCTTACTGCAACATGTTTTCCTTTATGGATAGTATACTCATGGCCTTTCACACTGTTCTTATAACACTCTGTTCGTAATTTCCAACATTACGTTCTCCTTTCGTTCTTTTCTTGGTACTGTCAGTATGTTCAAACTGAATACTAAGCGCCATTTTATTTCTCACAACACATGTTCCGAAATATAGCAGTGGAACTAGAGAAGCGAAATGTAGCACATGGTACACTAGATATACGATAGACGGAATGCGAAAATGATCACTACTGAGAAGGCATTACTGCAGGAGTAAAGCCCTTTTAAAAATGACGTCGCTCTAACGAAGTCGCTAAAACACGTTTACAGAGTGTGGAATAAAGTTCTTTTCATGCAGGAAGATATCTCTATCTGTATAGAATTTGGTACCGTTCTTAGCTAATTTTTTCAGAATTTGGATTACGGCCGTTTCAAAAATGGCTGTATCAAATACTAAATGGAATTTCGTAATCGTGCATATCAAATCGCGCCTCTTGAATAACGGAAGGTTAATCTGTAATTATGCTTTCTCTAGACAAAATGCTTGCAAATGTTTTAACTGATTAGCTTTAATTAAAATATGATTTTTATAAAAAACTAGACTTCAGCATCAATGTTCCTCCTGCTGTGAGGTAGGCATTATTTGAAAGGCGCCTTTTCCAAAGTGATCTAAACCTAAGTGAGGCATTGCTCAGGTGATGGCAACTGAGCTTCCCTCTCGTCACTTGAAGAAAAGGAGAGAGAGAGAGAGAGAGAGAGAGAGAGAGAGTACTTCACAAACCAAACTAGCGCCTTGCGTCGTCAAACGGATAGACGTTCGAGTTGCGACGGTACCTAACGATAACCTGCTGCTGAGTAGTAGCTCTCTAATGAGAAGTCTATACGAGCAAACCAATTGCGACTTTACTTGATGTTGCTCGTACGTAAGGTACTTGGGCTAACCACAGATTTGTTTAAAAACGAATAGGCCGATGTACTCGTATTCATAGGGTCGAGCCATGCAGGTCTGCTTTCATATCCAGCAGCTAACTCGCTGTAAATCATAATATATATGTGTCATCCTGATATGTCATCCTGATATGTACTGGCTAGAATTACGATTTAATAAAACACACAGAAATATAAAATAAAAGATAAAAGAATAATTTAATAAAAAGTTTTCTGTTCTTAAGTCTCTAATTGATGTAGACGACAGACAATTACGTTGAATAATATTCATTCAAGAACGGATATCTCAAGTAAACGGAAAGTGGTCCTACGATACTCAAATAAAATACAAACAGAAAATAACCTTACAAAATGCAGTAAAGCTGCATTGAGACCATTGTGAGAATGGTAGTAAAATCCCTAAACTAAATAGTTATCAAAGATACGCAGAAATGAAGACCATTTCGCGATCACAATGCACGAAATTTTCACCACTCAAAGTACACTACTGGCCATTAAAATTGCTACACCAAGAAGAAATGCAGATGATAAACGGGTATTCATTGGACAAATATATTATACTATAACTGACATGTGAGTACATTTTCACGCAATGTGGGTGCGTAGATCCTGAGAAATCAGTACCCAGAACAACCACCTCTGGCCGCAATAACGGCCTTGATACCCCTGGGCATTGAGTCAAACAGAGCTTGGATGGCGTGTACAGGTACAGCTGCCCATGCAGATTCAACGCGATACCACAGTTCATCAAGAGTAGTGACTGGCCTATTGACATGAGCCAGTTGCTCGGCCACCATTGACCAGACGTTTTCAATTGGTGAGAAATCTGGAGAATATGCTGGTCAGGGCAGCAGTCGAACATTTTCTGTATCCAGAAAGGCCCGTACAGGACCTGCAACATGCGGTCGTGCATTATTCTGCTGAAATGTAGGGTTTCCCAGGGATTGAATGAAGAGTAGAGCCACGGGTCGCAACACATCTGCAATGTAACGTCCACTGTTCAAAGTGCCGTCAATGCGTACAAGAGGTGACCGAGACGTGTAACCAATGGCACCCCGTACCATTACGCCGGATGATACGCCACTATGGCGAAGACGAATACGCGCTTCCAATGTGCGTTCACCGCGATGTCGCCAAACACGAATGCGACCATATGGGGCTGTAAACAGAACCTGGGTTCATCCGAAAAAATGACGTTTTGCCATTCGTGCACCCAGGTTCGTCGTTGAGTACACCATCACAGGCGCTCCTGTCTGTAATGCAGCGTCAAGGGTAACTGCAGCCATGGTCTCCAAGCTGATAGTCCATGCTGCTGTAAACGTCGTCGAACTGTTCGTGCAGATGGTTATTGTCTTGCAAATGTCCCCATATGTTGACTCAGAGATCGAGACGTGGCTTCACGATCCGTTACAGCCGTGCGGATAAGATGCCTGTCATCTCGACTGCTAGTGATACGAGGCCGTTGGGATCCAGCACGGCGTTCCGTATTACCCTCCTGAACCCACCAATTCCATATTCTGCTAACAGTCATTGGATCTCGACCAATGCGAGCAGCAATGTCGCGATACGATAAACCGCAATCGTGATAGGCTACAATCCGACCTTTATCAAAGTCGGAAACGTGATGGTGCTCATTTCTCCTACTTACACGAGGCATCACGACAACGTTTCACCAGGCAACGCCGGTCAATTGCTGTTTATGTATGAGAAACCGGTTGGAAACTTTCCTCATGTCATCACGTCGTAGGTGTCGCCACCGGCGCCAACCTTATGTGAATGCTCTGAAAAGCTAATCAGTTGCATATCACAGTATCTTATTCCGGTCGGTTAAATTTCGCGTCTGTAGCACGTCATCTTCGTGGTGTAGCAATTTTAATGGCCAGTAGTGTAGTTCAGAGTTGATCATGACGATTTACAAATTATTAAAAACTAGATAACGGGTGGACATGGCTACTTTGTCTATCCTCTGCTCCGTAATGCAATGGGAAATGTTAGAATATCGTAGTGGCCGTTCACTGGTGAGAATCTATCAGTGTCACTACTGGAGATCAGATTACCCACAATGAGGTCTGACTTCCACCAGATCTCAACCTAAAGTGGCTTCTTCAAGATATAAACGTAAAGCGTCCAGAAAGTTAAAGTTTTGTAGCAGCCATTCACCGCCCAAAATCTATCACCTGCACAATCATATACCACATGATACCACAGGAAGGCCTGCCTTCTTTTTTAGAACAATCGCTCCCTTGAATTCTTCACTCAAAAAGTCTCAGTCTTCAATTGATCCCATAGTGTTCTGCTACTGACTGCTTTTCCATTGGCTGAAGGCTACTGTCACAAAAAATACACGTTCTTACGTTCTAGAGTCATGACTCAACGTAGCTTAATCACTTCCCACACTAAACTAATATGTTACAACAGATTTTAAATAGAGAAATGTTGTAAAAATTCGGCCACACCCACAACATGCACAATAAATATAAATAAAGATTTATTTATAAATAAATAATCCATGATTCTTGTGTCAGGGTGCTCATGTTAAACGACAAAAGATTGACGCTAAATATGGTTTACACAATTTTTTATACTTGCTTGACAGAAGTGTCTTTATGGTCTCTTTTCAATAATGCTGTCAGCTAACACGTGCGATTGACCCCTTCTTAAATTACTGCTAAATATGTGAGGAGCAATACACGCAGGAGGTGGCTACATGGGTAGCAGGGGCTGTCTGGCGTGGAGGGTTGGTTAGAGGGTCTCATGGAAACACAAAAAGGGTTCCAGTCACAAATGGTGCAGGTCGAACATTGGAAGAACATAGATCTAGGAACCATCGGTTAACAGTTGTAAATTGTCGAAGCTGTGTTAGAAAAGTCCCAGAGCTCCAAGCGCTAATAGAAAGCACTGATGCTCAAATCGTTTTACGCACTGAAAGTTGACTAAAGCCGGAGGTAAATTAGCTGGAATTTTTGCGGGCGACCTAACTGTGTACCGAAAGGATAGGCTAAACACAGTTAACGGTGGCGTGTTTGTTGCTGTAAGAAGTAGTTTATCTTGTAGCAAAACTGAAGTAGATACACTCCTGGAAATGGAAAAAAGAACACATTGACACCGGTGTGTCAGACCCACCATACTTGCTCCGGACACTGCAAGAGGGCTGTACAAGCAATGATCACACGCACGGCACAGCGGACACACCAGGAACCGCGGTGTTGGCCGTCGAATGGCGCTAGCTGCGCAGCATTTGTGCACCGCCGCCGTCAGTGTCAGCCAGTTTGCCGTGGCATACGGAGCTCCATCGCAGTCTTTAACACTGGTAGCATGCCGCGACAGCGTGGACGTGAACCGTATGTGCAGTTGACGGACTTTGAGCGAGGGCGTACAGTGGGCATGCGGGAGACCGGGTGGACGTACCGCCGAATTGCTCAACACGTGGGGCGTGAGGTCTCCACAGTACATCGATGTTGTCGCCAGTGGTCGGCGGAAGGTGCACGTGCCCGTCGACCTGGGACCGGACCGAAGCGACGCACGGATGCACGCCAAGGCCGTAGGATCCTACGCAGTGGCGTAGGGGACCGCACCGCCACTTCCCAGCAAATTAGGGACACTGTTGCTCCTGGGGTATCGGCGAGGACCATTCGCAACCGTCTCCATGAAGCTGGGCTACGGTCCCGCACACCGTTAGGCCGTCTTCCGCTCACGCCCCAACATCGTGCAGCCCGCCTCCAGTGGTGTCGCGACAGGCGTGAATGGAGGGACGAATGGAGACGTGTCGTCTTCAGCGATGAGAGTCGCTTCTGCCTTGGTGCCAATGATGGTCGTATGCGTGTTTGGCGCCGTGCAGGTGAGCGCCACAATCAGGACTGCATACGACCGAGGCACACAGGGCCAACACCCGGCATCATGGTGTGGGGAGCGATCTCCTACACTGGCCGTACACCACTGGTGATCGACGAGTGGACACTGAATAGTGCACGGTACATCCAAACCGTCATCGAACCCATCGTTCTACCATTCCTAGACCGGCAAGGGAACTTGTTGTTCCAACAGGACAATGCACGTCCGCATGTATCCCGTGCCACCCAACGTGCTCTAGAAGGTGTAAGTCAACTACCCTGGCCAGCAAGATCTCCGGATCTGTCCCCTACTGAGCATGTTTGGGACTGGATGAAGCGTCGTCTCACGCGGTCTGCACGTTGCATGGGTGCTTAATTAAAATAAAGATATACAAGAATGCAATGCAAATACTTTTTAATTTTCTGTCGCTGTATGTCCGATTACGCTGTTTCGTAAACGGCTGGCCCTGACTAGTTTTTGTACGCAATCTGACTGCATGTAACAACCACAAAGAATGAAATGAAAATTTCAGTTAATACAATTAATTAATTAAGTCCCCAGCAACTATAAAACCTACGAAACCAACAAAGCACAAGTGTAGCTGTTCTGTATGTGGTAGTATGACTCAACGCACATCTGGCACGGTTCTTCTTCAACAAGACAAGAATTTTTAAATACCAATTATACTGACGTGATAAAAGAAAATTACAAATACTATAATTGTGCAAGAAAACCAAAATTACACTCTAATACAAGAACACACGCCAGATGCTTTGTTGACTGAACCTGTAATGACACATTATTCAGGTCACTGAAAGAATAAAAGAAAATACCTCCATATATATTGACGAAATGCACTCTGACCATTACAATATCTCCATTAGAACATCATCATCTCTCCCATCAAACCACTGCATAAAACATGGAACAACACTCTCCACTACCGCATCTCACTCTGACTTCAGCTACAAGCAGTGTCCACCACAACTTCTCAGCAAGAACTGCTTGCCGCTACGTCTCAATAATCACTGCCAGTGGAGGCGGCGGAACAATACTCTCTGGCGCGATTTCTGGCGCTGTGGCTCAGTGTAGCCACCTTTCATATGCCCTTCCTCCACGGGCTAGAATTTGATGGTATTTTTGCCAGCATTGGTGGTGAAAATACCACCAAATTCGTCAAAAAAAAATACAGACAAAAATAAAAGATAATATTAATACGTAAGTATCATATAACTAGATAAAATTTTGGCTTTGGACTGACCGTACAATAGCCTAATATATAAAATACAGTAAGGAATACAAATTCTTTCATACATATGACTTTACATAATAGTTTACACAAATATCATGTGGTTAAACAATTCAATCGATAGCGTCAGCAATGACGAATATGAGCAGGTAAGAGTCTTATAACTTTTCACAAACAGTAATACACAAAAAATCAGTTTATACAAATATTCACATAAAATGTTTTCATAACAAGTGGTTGACAGTTCCAGCAGTAGCACCCAGCAATGTTGAGTAGGTGCAGACACCATCAGGTGACATCATTTCAGTAGAAGCAGTCCATCAGTGGCACCCAGCATTGTGGAACAGGTGCAGACTCCAACAGGTGACATCATTTCAGTAGAAGCAGTCCATCAGTGGCACCCAGCAATGTTGAAGAGGTACAGACAGCAAGAAGTAACATCATTTCAGTAGAAGCAGTTCCATTTGTGGTACCCAGCAATGTTTAAGAGGTACAGACAGCAAGAAGTAACATCATTTCAGTAGAAGCAGTTCCATTTGTGGTACCCAGCAATGTTGAAGAGGTACACACAGCAACAAGTCACATTTCTCAGTAGAAGCAGTTCATCAATGGCACCCAGCATTGTTGAGTAGGTGCAGACACCGACAAATGACATCATTTCCATAGAAGTAGCTCCATCTGTGGCAGCCAGCATTGTGGTGAAGGTGCAGACTCCAACAGGTGACATCATTTCAGTAGAAGCAGTCCATCAGTGGCACCCAGCATTGTGGAACAGGTGCAGACTCCAACAGGTCACATCATTTCAGTAGAAGCAGTCCATCAGTGGCACCCAGCAATGTTGAGTAGGTGCAGACAGCAGTCCATAATATTCACTATCACTGATCACACAGTTCATCAGCAGAAATTAAACATGTCCTAGTGACACCAATCATGTAGAAAAAGTACAAGTAACAGTCCATAATATTTACTATCACTAATCAGACAGTTCAAGCATGAACAGTAGTTTGAATGCACATACAAATGCTTTTACAATGCTCTTACACTAAACATACAAATCATAACAAACACACAAATGATATCAGATAATTGTCATATTACTATTACAAATACACAAACATCATTGAACCTATAATATTTATGGGTGTCAGTGCAAGCCACTACAAACAAATAAAATAATATTTAGGAGATAGGTGGGTAGGATTAGGAAAGGAAAACACACAAAACACACTCACTCATCTTTCATCCACATTAAGTACTACTGTGTAATTGAATAGTGTTAACTGTGTGAATCCACTTCTGTCAAAATTTAATGTTCATCATGTGTATCAAGTAGTAGTGACAGCAATGTATAACAGTCAATAATAGTTAAGTCAACGCCATAGTCATCATGTCAAGACCAATGTTTGCCAAGCCAGATCAAAATGTACGGTTGCTGAACAACTGTCAGTGTGCCAAGATATGCAACTTCCTCTCTCCAAAAAAAAAAGTACATACTGCTTAGTGATTTAACAAAGTGTGTGTAGACAATCTTCCTTCCATTTTAGTGTTCTAGTCTGCTATCTTCATCCTCCTTGTTCCATATAGACCAACAACAAAAAAAAATATGCACCTCACTTATTTTACCTCTTATACACCATAACTCCAATCAACTTCATATAATCTCAATACCTCAATAATACCTCTTCAATACGTCGATACATATAAACCTTATTGCCAGTATCATTTCACTTCCATAACAACTCTTTCCTCTAGTCAGTCTCCTCGATCGAGTACAGATAAAATCCTAATGCAAACCTCCTCATCCCATACAATCCGAAGACACACTGTCAACACACAACCTCTGTGTAATCCATCTGACCAAAATCTTCTCCTCATTATGAATTATAAACAAAGAATGCATACATGACCGCTAACAGACTTAGTTCGAATAACTCTCAGTAATTAAGTACGATTACGGAGTGTGAATGATCCTAATATTTCACAGTGTGTACACCACTTCAAGAATTATGGCAAACAGAAGCAAACATGTGGAGTATTTCTTGTGTCAAGTGTCACTTCCTATTTCAATTGCTCACGAAAAATGCAGTGTAATAACTGTGTTGGTATGTCATGTCGTTAGCTTCCTTCCTATTGGCATACATTTATACAGCTTTCATAAAACCTCCAGCTCATGTGACTTCTATGAAGTTTCTTGTACTAATGTCGTTCGTCGAATTATATCAGTTCATTTTCTTATCTTAAAAATATAAGGCACTGAGCGTAAGCAAGGCAAGCAATAGCGAGTAAATATACCAGTAGTGAACAGAATGTCAACAAGTGGATGCAGCACAATTCTTACAACGAGGCTCTGCCAAGCGAACAATCTGTAACTAGTACCATAGTGTAACCTAAACTCTATGTTTGTACACTGTACATCAGCATTGCTATATACCAAATTAAAGTATAGTTATGACAACAAGCAGAAATGTGTAAATGTGCAATCCATACGCATAGCAGTAAACATATATCTTACGTGCTAAACAGGTCATTAGCAACGTATCTTAATAAGTAAACATGAAGGCGCAAGCACATAAATCACAAAGTCTAACTTACATACCTAACCACATCAGCACAATTAATCAGGTGACAATTATAATTTTAATAAATAAGCACAGCAGGCACATAATAAAAAAATATAACATCAGTGAAAACGCAGTGCAGTCAATCGATGCATAATATACACAAGTTACAACCCAGTTCATTAATAATCATTGTCAAAATCAGTTAACGTATGCAAGCACGTCGCTTCACAAGTAATTTCATTGAACATGTATTTAGCACAAAGTATGAATCACGTAATCGCGAGCAGCAAATTACGTCTAAAGTACGTACCTAAGTGGAAATATGTTACCTGAAAAATAAACTCAATTAATAATTACCTTTTTAGTTTATTACTTTCTTCTTCGAAATGACATTTTTCCTGAAATTTTCTCGATAGCAAGTCGTCTTAACGTCGGACACGCACAGAATTTACCTGAAGTTCTTAAATATTTTATAGAACCGTATCCTGAAAAATACTGAATGTTAATAACAGAATTCATCAAGTCACTATAGCTTTATACTGAATTTAGTCAGAGAAATTAGACTGTGTATTTATTTACGGCTGTCAGTGCATTCGCACTGAGCGCTCGATCAGCTGTAGGCGCGTGACGTAGGAAGCAATTGTTTGCGGTCAACGACTGCCCTGTGCGGCGCGCAGACTTGACTGTTGCTTTGAGTATATGCCGCCGCCAAAACACAGCGCGGTATCCTTGTACTCTCCGTGTGTTTACATACAACTGTTAGTTTCTCAAAAGTATGTCATTCCTAAAAAAATTTTCAAAAGTATATCATTCCACAAAAATTTTAACGTTAGATATATGATGTATTCCCTTAGAGCGTCGTGATTTAAGAGTTTCTACTTCGACAGTGTTATCATGAATAATTTTGCGAATTCTATATGGACCGTTATAAAGCAGAAAAAATTTCCGACACAGGCCTTTTCCTTTGTGAGACAAACGATGAGCCTTAATTAACACCTTCTGACCAACTGACAAGATTTTTAAACGACCAGGACGCTTAGCTGATTTCTCTCTTCTAGCAGCCGCAGATGCAATATTGTGTAGAGCCAGGTTGACAACTTCAGAATGCCGCAGTTTCCGTGAAGGCGGAAAAGGAACGATTTCAGAAATGCGATTTGTTGGTGCTTTGTTTTTTAATATCAGTATAGGCGGTAAAGAAATTGAGTCATTAGGAAGTTCATTCAGAATGTTTTGAAAAATATGAAGATACTGATCCCACGTTCTGTGATTCTGATGACAATAAAGACGACACAATTTATTGATTTCCTTCATCCATCTCTCTGAAGCGTTGGATTGGGGGTGAAAAAGTGAAATGTAGATTGGTTTAATTTTACGACGCCGTAGAGTACGAAGCCAAATTTTAGAACGAAACTGTGATCCATTATCTGATATAACCTTATCAACATGACCAACTTCTTTAAGAAAATGGTTAATGAAAGCATTAGATGCTGAACGAGCTGTTGCTTTTTTGCGTAACGGTGTAAAACACACATATTTTGATGTCAACTCCACTGCTACAAAAATGTACGCAAAACCATTAGTAGATCGAACCACTGGACCGAACAAATCGACTGCAGCCATGTCCTTTAATTTCGCTGGAATGATAGGAAACAACGGTGCTCTGTGAGAAACTGTTGGCGGCTTAGCCTTTTGACATAATTTGCATTTGGCAAGAACAAATCGAATACGTTTTTCCATATTATTGAAGTAGCAATTTTCTCGTAATTTATGAAAGCATTTTCTGGGACCAAAGTGTGCATAACTGAAATGTGTATACCAAATCAGCTTATTAACCCACTTATCAGGAATACAAACTAACCAAACAGAGTTGTCGACCGATTTTCGTTTAAAAAGAATGTCATTGCGAAATAATTAATGCTGTCTAATCGCTACGCTTTCCTTTCTCCTCCACTTCTCCTTAATGTCCTTCCAGATTGGATCCTTATTTTGCTCCTTAGCAATGTCCTGGAGCGAAGATGAAATAAAGTTCTCAAACGCAACACCTTGAATATACATCAAACAATAATTGTTTTCCTTGCAGTCCTCTTCAGCACTTTGTTTCAAACCCATAGGTGCACGTGATAAAGCATCAGCAACAATATTTGAAGAACCCTGTATGTAAACAATACTAAAATCAAATTCCTGTAGGTACAACGCCCATCGTGACAATCTGCCATGAGCTAATTTTGTCGACATAAGAAATTCCAGAGCTCGATGATCGGTGTAAACCTTAGTATGTCTGCCAAACAAGAATGTCCGAAATTTTGTAAAAGCCCAAACAACAGCCAAAGCTTCAAGTTCCGTAATCGAATAGTTCTTTTCAGATTTAGAGAGAACACGACTTCCAAATACAATAGTCTTTTGTACTACAACGCCGTTTTCTTCTATCTCTTGAAATAAATGTGCACCTAGCCCTTTGTATGATGAGTCCGTTGCCAAACAAAAATCTTTAGATAAATCCGGATGTGAAAGAAGTGGAGCACCAACTAAAGCATCACGAAGTTGTTCAAATTCTGACTGAGCTTCCTCATCCCAACACCAATTAGATTTCTTTCCAGATAGTTCACATAAACGAGGTGTGGCCAAATCGTCCAATCTAACAAAGCGTCTAAGAAAATTACAGACACCAAGAAAACTACGAACATCACGTTTTGTGGTAGGAACAGCATAATTACGAATAGCGTCTAATTTTTCTGGATCAGGAAGAATACCTTCTGTAGAAATAATGTGACCGAGAAATTTCACCTGAGAACGACCAAATTCAGATTTTTCTAAGTTCACCGTAATGCCAACTCTTGCAAAAATACGTAATAATGAATCCAAAATTTTGTTGTGCTCACTCCAAGAACGTTTAGCAATAAGAATATCGTCAACATATGAAGTAATATTGTCACGAAGATAAACAGGTAAAATTTCATTTAAGCTACGAATGAATGCTGCCGAAGATACAGTAAGTCCAAACGGTAATTTCCGAAACTGGTAACAGTTACCAAAGGCTAAAAAGGCAGTATATTTTCTACAATCAGGGTGGAGTTCTATTTGCCAAAAACTTGCGCGCATGTCAATCGTGGATAAAACTTTAATTCCATGGAAATGTTGAAGAAGTTCATCTAAATTTTGTGGGCGGTCAGTTTCAGGAATGATGATATTATTTATCTGTCTGGAATCCAGAACCAAACGAATTGACCCATCCTTTTTAAGAACAACGTGTAATGGGCTAGTATAAGGACTGACTGCAGGCTCAATAATGCCCTGATCTAACATGTACTGAAGTTCATTCTTAACCTTGTCTCTGTAAGCCAAAGGAATAGCGTACGTTTTCCCGCGAAATGGTGTGTGTTCTTTTACTTTAAATAAATATTGTAAACCTTGTATAGTTCCCGTGTGATGACTAAACACTGTAGCATGTGAAGTCAAAATTTGGTGCAGCTCTTCTCTTGCAACGTCATCTGGCACTTCAGCTTTCTTAACCTTTTCATTAATCAGTTCTTCGCTATTAATTATATCATCCATCGCGTCTCTGTATATATTGTCATTGTCATGAATAAACACATTGTCGTCATAATGCTCAACGAAAACATCAGAAGTAAGAAACCTTAAACATTTTGTATCTGACTCAGATCTTGTTAAACACTCGAAAAATTTCAAACATTTCGGCATTCCGGCAACAGTCAAATTCACACTTCCTTCCTTAAAGTTCAAAATTGCCTTATGTGCGTTAAGAAACTCCATACCTAATATAATTTGTGTACTGAGTAATGGAACAATAATAAAATTAGCAGAAAATTCGTATCCTTGACAATTGAAATTTAGGTTGGTCTGTTGTTTAACTTCTACACCTTTTCCAGAAATCGCTCCTCGAATTGTAGTTTTAGAAATAGGTAACACAGGACAGGCAATAGTCCTTTCACATATACGAAAAACTGATTCACTAATGACGTTCAATGGGCTCCCAGAATCTAAAACTGCAGTGAACTTATTCTTACCCACACATACTTCAATAACAGGATGTAAAAATGCGTCTACATTATTTTCCTTTTCGTCTAACAAAATGTCTCTCATGTCTTCCAGGCGTACGTAGTGTAAAGCCGTAGTGTCATTACTTTCTGAACCGTCTATATTGCTGCCAGAAGCCGAAGCTGCTAGTCATTGTCGATTGTTTGCGTCACGTCTTTGATTATTCGCGTCATTTCGCGGATCCATTTCTACGATTTGCACTTGTCTCTCTGAAGTTCTGTCACGTGGAGGATGCCAAATTAGGTCCCTCCTGTCTGTTAGATACAAATTCTTGGTTGTGTCTGTTATTAAAATTTCTGTTTTCCTGTCTGTCTGCATAACTATTTCTTGTGTAATTTCGATTGTCACTTCTGAAATTATCGTTGTATCTACTACCCTGGTTATTTCTGTAGTAAGAATTTCTATTACTGTATGAATAATTTCTGTCTTGATGATACCGATTACTGTTTCCGTATGATTGATCATTCCGGTAGGAATTACCGTTATTATAATTGTCTGTGTAATTTCTGTTAGAACGTCTGTTATTGTCATAAGGCTGGTATCTATTGTCCTGTTTGTTACGTCTGTCATTCTCAAAGTTACCCATATAACGCCCGTTCCGATCACTATCCCTTTTCTCTGAAAATCTATTGTAATTACTGTTACTGAAAAAGTTACAAGAAGTCCCGTCGTCGTTGTCGTACTCAAGTTCTTGCAACAAAGTCTTAAAAGTCTCGATGTCGTCTTTACATCTCCCAGCTAAAGCAATTTGTCTTATGGATTGTGGCAGCTTAGTTAAACAAATGCGAATTAATTCAGTCGGGCTATAAGGGTTGGAAAGGAACTGATTCTTTCGAATCATGTCTTCAAAATATTCCGCTGGCGTGCGGAACTCAGACTGTTTGAAATTACGCTGCATAATAAGACTGTGTTTGACTCTGTCTTGCGTGTTTTCGGAACAATATGCCGATAGAAATGCATGATAAAAATCATTCAAATTATTACAATCTCTAATGAGTGCGCGCATCCGCGTCGCCGGTTCGTTTTCTAAATATCCACACATAAATTCCAGTTTGTGACTTAGTGGCCAATTTGGTGGAAGTGCGTACGTAAATTGATCTAACCATGCACATGGATGTATGTCATTCTTAGAATTGCGGAAGATCTTAAATTTCCGAACAGTCAAAAAGCCTCGTGGCGACAAAGACCTACCGCGTCTGTCCCAGTCCCAATGCCGATTATTGTCAAGTTCGCGCGCCTGGCGCTCTCTTGTTGCATCTCGTAAATGAAACAAATTATTTTCTTCAAACCCCTCTGGTATCTATGGTTCTAAATTTCTTTTGCCGTCTTTTCCTACGATTTCGCCTTCAATTTGTTTGACTTGCTTTTTTAATGCCTCAAATTCCCTTTTCACGCGTTCATTAAATTTTCCCTGATTTTCAACATGTTTACTTATGCTCTGGTACTCTTCGGTTTCTGAAAATGGCAATGGAGCTGTGTCATCTGAATCTCTGTCCCCATTTAAACTAAGATTTGTCAATTTATCTGAAATCTCCTCCACTCTTTCCGATAAGTCACCAATTTGTTCTTTCTGTTTATTTACGTCTTCCGTAAGTGTCGCGACTCGCGTTTCAGTATTAACGCATTTAGTAGTTAACTGTTCATACTGTTGTGTTAGGTTATTTAATCTGTCATTTGGTACGGATTCCTCGATTCTCTCAAATATTTCTTCCTTATCTTTTGCACGTTGTAAATTTAACTCTGAAAATTTCTGTACTATCACGCGATCTCTTTCTTCCTGTTCTCTATCCTGTTCCCTTTGTCTAATCTCTACTGCAATTAATCTATTATTGTGAGAATTCAAAATCGGTTGTACTTCTTCTCTGATTTCTTTCTTTAATTCATCTTTCATATTTTTGAAACATGTCCCTATTCGTGAGTCTAACCTTGTTTCCATTGTTCCCATCTGTGTTTTTAATTCAGATCTAAACTGTGTTTCCATTGTTCCCATATCATTTTTTAATTCAGATCCCAATGTTCCCATCTCAGTTTTAATTGTTCCTATCTCTGTTTTTAATTCAGATCGAAACTGCTCCATTGTTCCCCTATCTGTTTTTAATTCAGATCGTAAATTTAATATTGCACTCATCAACTGCTCCAGATTAACTTGTTCGAAATTCTTTTCGCCCCTAACATTTCCCGTAAAACTAACTTCCTTCGTCATAGCAGTAAAGCTATCTGAGTTCGATACTATTCCAGAATCTTCTGTCGTTAATCTCGGATTCTGTGAATTTTCTGATTGAGAAAAATTTTGAAATGGTTCCAGACTATTTTCCCGACTTATTACATTGTTTTCCACTTCATTATCCATCATACTGTTTTCCTCTGTTGGCGAGTTCGCCATGTTAACAATTTCGTCATTCTCACTATTCATCATTTTTGCCTTTTTCATCGATCGCGTAATCATTTACAAAACATACAAAACTCGTCGCTATATGAAAATTACACACAATGACTCTTTATCTTCAACAATACCATTCACACGAAATATTTCCCTCAAACAAGATTAATCGAACAATTGAAATAATTGCACCAAATCGTCAAACGCGTATACAAGGCAATAAAAATTAAATTTTGAAAAATACCATTAGAAGAATGCCAATTACCAAATCTACACATGCAAAATAGACTACAATTACTAAACTACAAATTACTACAACAATACTACTGTCTACTATTTTTACAATCAGAAGAATTCCAAGGGAAGATCCTGGCAGGGTCGCCACGTGCATGGGTGCTTAATTAAAATAAAGATATATAAGAATGCAATGCAAATACTTTTTAATTTTCTGTCGCTGTATGTCCGATTACGCTGTTTCGTAAACGGCTGGCCCTGACTAGTTTTTGTACGCAATCTGACTGCATGTAACAACCACAAAGAATGAAATGAAAATTTCAGTTAATACAATTAATTAATTAAGTCCCCAGCAACTATAAAACCTACGAAACCAACAAAGCACAAGTGTAGCTGTTCTGTATGTGGTAGTATGACTCAACGCACATCTGGCACGGTTCTTCTTCAACAAGACAAGAATTTTTAAATACCAATTATACTGATGTGATAAAAGAAAATTACAAATACTATAATTGTGCAAGAAAACCAAAATTACACTCTAATACAAGAACACACGCCAGATGCTTTGTTGACTGAACCTGTAATGACACATTATTCAGGTCACTGAAAGAATAAAAGAATAAAAGAAAATACCTCCATATATATTGACGAAATGCACTCTGACCATTACAATATCTCCATTAGAACATCATCATCTCTCCCATCAAACCACTGCATAAAACATGGAACAACACTCTCCACTACAGCATCTGACTCTGACTTCAGCTACAAGCAGTGTCCACCACAACTTCTCGGCAAGAACTGCTTGCCGCTACGTCTCAATAATCACTGCCAGTGGAGGCGGCGGAACAATACTCTCTGGCGCGATTTCTGGCGCTGTGGCTCAGTGTAGCCACCTTTCAACGTCCAGCACGAACGCTGGTCCAACTGAGGCGCCAGGTGGAAATGGCATGGCAAGCCGTTCCACAGGACTACATCCAGCATCTCTACGATCGTCTCCATGGGAGAATAGCAGCCTGCATTGCTGCGAAAGGTGGATATACACTGTACTAGTGCTGACATTGTGCATGCTCTGTTGCCTGTGTCTATGTGCCTGTGGTTCTGTCAGTGTGATCATGTGATGTATCTGACCCCAGGAATGTGTCAATAAAGTTTCCCCTTCCTGGGACAATGAATTCACGGTGTTCTTATTTCAATTTCCAGGAGTGTAGTTCTTGTGAGATAGTATGGGTAGAGGCCATTCTTGGCAACTGGAATACAATAATAATTGGATCCTTTCACCGACTTCCCAACTCAGGTGATACAGCTTTTGAAAGGTTAAAAGAAAACTGGAGTCTAATTTCAAACACGTTACTCACTCGTACAATTATAATTGGTGGTGACTTCAATTTACAATGGTTAAGTTGGCGAAAATACATGTTAAAGTTCGGAGATACGCATGAAACGTCATCCGAAATTGTGCTAAACGTATTCTCTCAAAATTATTTTGCGCAATCAGCTCCTGAGCCCACTCAAATACTAAACGTTTGTGAAAACACACTTGACTTTTTAGCCACAAGTAATCCTGAGCTAATAACGAGTATCGAAACGGATAGAGGGATTACTGAACACAGGGTTGTCGTAGAGGACTGAGTGACGTAACTCCCAAAGCCTCCAAAAATAAACGAAAAATACACCTATTCAAAAAAGGAGATGTAAACTCGCTTGACGCTTTCCTGAGAGACAATCTCCAGTCCTTCAAAATTAACAATGTAAGTGTAGACTAGATGTGGCTTGACTTCAAAGAAATACTATCGATAGCAATTGAGAGATTTATACAAAATAAATTAACAAACTAGTTACGGAACTGATCCCCCTTGGTACACAAAACTAGTCAAAACACTGTTGCAGAGACAACGAAAAAAACGTGCCAAATTTAAAGGAACGGTAAAACCCCAGGATTGGCCATCTTTTACAGAAGCACGAAGCTTAGCGCGGACTTAAATGCGAGGTGCTTATAATAGTTCCCCCAACGAAACTTTGTCTTGAAACCTAGCAGAAAATCAAAAGAGATTCTGGTCGTATGTAAAATACGCTAGGGGCGAAAACAGTCAGTGTCTTCTCTGGGAACACAGCCGAGATATCCTCGGAGTAGTGAAGCAACAAACACTTAATACGAGCAAGTCTTCTGGTACAGAAGCTACACCAGTTATGTTCCTTTCAGAGTATGCTGATGCAGTAACTCCGTATTTAACAATCGTATACAACCGCTCGCTCGACGAAAGATCTGTACCTAAGGACTGGAAAGTTGCATAAGTCACACCAATATTCAAGAAAGGTAGTAGAATTAATGCAGTAAGTTACAGGCCCATATCATTAACGTCGATATGCAGCAGGATTTTGGAACATATATTGTGTTCGAACAATATGAATCACCTCGCACGGAACTGTCTATTGACACAGTATACACGGATTTACAAATTTAGAAAACATCGTTCTTGTGACACACAACTAGCTCTTTCCCACACTAGGTGTTGAGTGCTGTTGACAAGGGATTTCAAACTGATTTCGTATTTCTAGATTTCCAGAAGGCTTTTGACCATGTACCTCACGAGCGGCTGGTAATCAAATTGCTTGCTTATGGAATATCGTTTCTGTTACGCGACTGGATTCTTGATGCCCTGTCAGAGAGGTCACAGCTGGTAGTAACTGACGGAAATTCATCTAGTAAAACAGAAGTGATTTCTGCCGTTCACCTAGGTAGTGTTATAAGCCCTCTGCTGTTCCTTATCTACGTAAACGATTTAGGAAGCAATCTGAGCAGTCGTCTTAGGTTATTTTCAGATGATGCTGTCGTTTATCTTCTGATAAAGTCATCAGAAGATCAAAACAATTGCAAAAAGATTTAGAAACGATATATATATGGTGCGAAAATTGACAATTGGTCCTAAATAATGAGAAGTGTGAGGTCATTCACATGAGCGTTAAAAGGTATCCGTTAAACTTCGGTTCCCCGATAAATCAGTCAGATCTAAAGGCCATAAATTCAACTTGATACCTATTATATACAATTACGAACAACATGAAATGGAACGAACACACAGAAAGTGTTGTGGGGAAGGCGAAGCAAAGACTGCGTTTTATTGGTAGAACGCTTAGAAGATGCAACACATCTACTATAGAGACTGCCTACTGTAATGGTCGCCTGGTCGTAGATATAGCTAATTGCTATAATCGCACTATTTCACTCCCATTTACGGAGCTTGTAAGCACTTGATGTTAGGTTGGCGCCATTAAAATGCATTGTGTTGTAGTAATCGCTGCTACTTGCTGGATCGCTGCTGTCTCTCGATGCTGATGCTGGCTCTACATCTGGTTGTCTAGGGTTAAAAACATGAGGTCCCGTGTTTTTTATGTGCTTTTGATGATAAAGAACGAGCGAAACCAACAAATATGTAAACTTCAAATATTGATTACTCTGGTGGCCATCTTAATTCCACTGTCCACCAAAGACCATGACTCAACACAAAGTAGTACTTCCGTTAGATGTTCTTTGCATTGTTTATCCACCTCAAACAAAAACACACAAACAAACTTTACCAAAGTGACATTCCGACTGCCTCCCGACCGTTCTTGCTGCTTGTATTTATAACATTGTCAAAGAACTACTAAAAAGAGATATAGTTTACAAGTCACATGTACATCTGTTATCATAATTTGTGCAGAAAAGTTATTAATTTGCATCGAGTGACATAATTTAACATGTTATTAAAATGACAGACAGATTTGTTGACTTGACAGAATAATTCTTTGTTACAAAAAGGCCGTTTTTTAGAAGTTTGTCAATTGACTTCTCTAATTTGCATAAATAAGTAAATAACATGAATTATTAAGAATTACATTGGTTTTCGTCTAAAATGGGATTGATTTCGTGAATACTGAGTGAAAACGCTCCTAGTGAACAAATAGGTTTCACTGGGTGATTTTTATTTAAGGAGATCCAAAATACCTAAGTTGGCCACTATTTTTCGTACTTCATATTAATTATTTAAGATGAACTTAGTGTTTTTACATGATGACATTTGCTGTATCAGTGATCAAGTGATATAAACTTTTGTGTGGGTCAGTTACTCAGTATAGTTTAATGGGTTGACTGTTTATGCAGACATGTTATGCAATCATTGTTAACATACACAATAACTTTTCTATAATCATAAATACTCGTTGAACTGGTTGAATTTGGAGGGTATCGCATACTTCGGTACAGTAAAGCCTTTAATATGTTCCGTTACACTACACTATGCTTGTCTGTCCTCTTTTGGATTACTATTGCGCAGTGTGGGACCTTCACCAGGTAGGATTAATGGAGTACATCCAAAAAGTTCAAAGAAGAGTAGCACGTTCCGTATCGTCGAGAAATAGGGGAGAGTGTGTCGCAGACATGATACAGGAGTTGGGGTGGATGTCATTAAAAGAAAGGCGTTTTCCGTTGCGGCGGAATTTTCTCACGGAGTTTCAATCAGCAGTTTTCTTCTCCAAATGCGAAAATATTTTGTTGATGACGATCTACATAGGGAGAAACAAACATCATAATAAAGTAAGGGAAACGAGAGTTCGCACGGAAAGATATAGTTGTTTGTTTTCTCTGCGTGCTGTTTGAGATATATTTGTTGGAATCGCATGAAGCACTTAAAATTTGTTGATTCAGGTTGATTCTGAAAATGTTTAGTCACTGTAAAACCTTAACTTCTGCAGTATCAATGATAATGAGACAGCAGATGTATTCAGATTTGCTTTAATACTTGACTATGAATTATCGAATTTTAAAGAGCTGTAAGAAGCCATCTTTCAGATTGACTGACACTCCGCCATTTCTTGGAACTCTGGCTGTTCTCTTAAGCGACCGACGGTTGTCAAATTTCTCCGTAGTGAAATTTACCCATTTCCTGTTGCTCGCTCCACATCTTCGCGTCTGGGGACGACCCAGCAAAGGTCGCCTCGGCTGGCACCACAGCGCCGTGCTGTCGGTTTCGCCGCACCGGCCAGCCATCTGCCGCACAACCAAACTCGCCTCCCCTCATACCAACTCCAGGAAGACAAATCGCTCACCTACATGCACCTAACGTTCAACAGTCCGGTTTCATTATTATGACAGCAGGAACACTTAGTGGATATTGTGTGGAGCAACAGTACCCCGAGACATTTTTCACTAAATCTCAAAATATCACCGTGAAACTAACATCACCAGTCCTTGCTGCCCCCACCCACCTCCCTCCTCCACTGACGCCTTCCTCAGACACTGGGTACGTTCTTGTATAGTACGAAATTTGAAGAGTTGGCATTCGTTGCATTTTGCCATAAGGACCACTCGCACCAAGTTAATCTCACAGGAAATTCATGAGGCGACGGGGCGTCTGGAAATTTACTGTTTTCTACTGGTAATTAATTTTTTTTGAGTCACCAGTCTCTTGACTACTTTGATGGGGTCCACCATGAATTCGTCTCCTGTGCCAAACATTTTAATCTCAGAGTAACATTTGCATCCTACATCCTCAATTATTTGTTGGATGTATTCCAATCTCTGTCTTACTGTACAGTTTTTACCCTCTACAGCTCCCTCTAGCGCCATGGAAATCATTCCCGATGTCTTAACAGACGTCCTACTATCCTCTTCCTTCTTCTTGTCGATGTTTTCCATATATTCCTTTCCTCGCCGATACTAAGGAGAAACTCCTCATTACTTTCCATAACAGTCCACCTAATTTTCAACATTCTTCTGTAGCATCACATCTCAAATGCCCCGATTCTCTTGTGTTCCGGTCTTCCCACAGCCCGTGTCCCGGTGCTGTGCTCCACAGGTACATTTCATAAATTTCTTCCTAAAATTAAGACGTATGTTTGATAATAGCAGACTTCCACTGGCCAGAAATACCCTTCTTGCCTGTGTTAGTCTGCTTTTTATGTTCTCTTTGCTCCTTCCGTCATGGGTTATCTTACTGCCCAGGTAGCAGAATTACTTAACTTTATCCACCTCCCGATAACCAATTGTGGTTTCTCGCTGTCTCAATCCATATTCTGAACTCATTAGACTCTTCATTCCGTTCAACAGATTCTGTAATTCTTCTTCACTGTCACTGAGCATAGCAATGTCAGCAGCGAATCTTAACATTGGTAACCTTTCACCTACAAATTTAACCCCACTTTTGAAACTTCCTTTTATTTCCGTCATTGCTTCTTCGACGTACAGTCTGAACAGTAGGGGAGAAAGACTACATCCTTGTCTTACACCCTTTGTAATATGTGCACTTCGTTCTTGGTCTTCCACTCTTTGATACTGGCACACTTCTCTTGGTCAGGAATGCCCTTTTCGCCAGATCTAGACTGCTTTTTATGTCCTCCTTGCTCCGTCCGTCATCTATTACATGCCACGTGTAGAAGTATGAAATCGGAATTTGGTTGCAATAATTACACTCCTGTTGTTTGAAACTGATAAACAATATTTTATTCAAAATAATCTCCATTTCTATTTATACATTTCTACCACCTCTTCACCAGGCTATGAATGCCGCGCAAAAAAAAAAAAAAAAAAATAAATAAATAAAAAACAGTTCTTCATTCAAAGCGAACCAGTCAGCGAGCCATTTTCATACGAACTGAAGCGTTGCTCAGCGATAGACAGTCCGAGTGATGCAAATAGATGATAACTGGAGGGAGCCAAGCCTGGAGATTAGCCGCATGCCCCGTAGTGTTTTCCAACTGCAGCCTCGATCGTTTCCCTGAGCCGTTTTGATGCGTGTGATGAGACATTATCACGGAGAAATATGAGTTTGTGTTGCTTTTTTCCGTATTCTGGTCGTTTTTCACGTAATCTCGATTTAAATCGATCTTTTGCTGTTCGTAGGTATCAACGTTAACGGTTTCACCAGGTTTTAGCAGTTCGTAATAGATGACTCCCTTCTGATCCCACCAAACACAGAGGATTGTCTTCTTTGCAAATTGATTTGATATCCCTTTCGATGTCGATGGTTTGCGTGGATTCAAAAAATGTTCAAATGTGTGTGAAATCTTATGGGACTTAACTGCTAAGGTCATCAGCCCCTAAGCTTACACACTACTTAACCTAAATTATCCTAAAGACAAACACACACACCCATGCCCGAGGGAGGACTCGAACCTCCGCCGGGACCAGCTGCACAGTCCATGACTGCAGCGCCCTAGACCGCTCGGCTAAACCTGCGCGGCTGCCTGGATTCACCCACGATTTACGACGCTTAGGATTCTCAAAATATATTCATTTTTCATCACCTGTCATTTTTCGATGGGGAAACGACTTTCTTTTGTATCTTGCGAACAGCAATTCACACGTGGTCTTTCTATTTGCTTGCTGCTTTCATTCAGTTCATGCAGAATACATTTTCCGACTTTCTGCACCTCTCCTACAGCTTTCAATCGAAGAGAAACAGCTTTCTGCATCACATGCAATGATTCCGCGAGTTCCTGTTGAGTGTGAGTACCATCCTCGACCAATAAGGTCTGCAATTCGTTGTCTTCGAACTTTTTCTGTGGTTTCTCACGTCAAAATCATAACTTTTAAATGTTTAAACCACTCTAAACACTGTGTTTTCCAAAGAACATGTTCGCCGAAAGCTTCGAAAAGCATTCGATGCGATTCTGCAGTAGTTTTCTTCAAATGATAATAGAACGCCAATGCTGTCCGCAAATCGTAGTTAGTAGGCACAAAGTCGACATGTGTACCTGTTTGAAACAGATACCGATGTATGGAACTTGGGTTACAGTATGCTGACATTCGTCGTAGCCGTTATAGGAAGCCGATGGCACTGCAGACTCGCTCTCACGGGCCCTACACTGACGGCTCGCATCATCTACAGGGAAATTCCGGTTTCATAGGTCTACATCTTGTACTCAGTTGTCTTTTCCATTCTTCTGTATGCTGTGCTCGTAAGTAACTTGGAAGCATGCGCTGTTTGCTGATTATGCGACAAATCTCGATCTTGTCATCTCTTGCAATTTGGGAATTGTGTGAATGATATTTCTCTCGAAAGTCAGATGGTATACCACCGGTTTCATAGATTCTACACACCAACATGAATAACCGTTTAGTTGCCACTTCCCGGAATGATTTTAGACATTCCGAGAATGTTATCTATCCGTTCTGCCTTATTTGATTTTAAGCTTTCCACAGCTCACCTACATTCTGATACTAATGCTTAATGCCTTACATCTTCCCTATTGACTCCTGTTTTTTCTTCTATCACGTAATGGAATAAGTCCTTCCCCTCTTAGATGCCACCCTCAATGTACTCTTTTTGCCTATCCACTCTCTCCTCTGCATTTAAGAGTGGAATTCCAATTGCACTCTTAATGCAGCCGCTCTTGCTTTTAATTCCACCGAACGTTGTTTTGACTTTTCTATGCGCTGAGTCAGTTTTTCCGACAATAATTTCTTTTTCGATTTCTTCGCACTTTTAATGTAACCTGGCATTAGTTTCCCGGCATTTCCTATTTATTTCATTCCTAGGTGACTTGTATTTCTGTATTCCTGAATTTCTATAAACAAATTCGTACTTCCTCCTTTCTTCATAATTACCTACCCTGTACCAAAGTTTTTCTATCCAACTTCTGTGATCGTCCTTTTTAAAGATGTCCATTCCTCTTCAACTGAACTGCTCACTTAACTGTTTATTATCGTAATATCTGTAGCCTCAGAGAACTTAAAGCTTATCGATTCACTCCTTAGTTCCTCCGTATTCCACATCTTTCCGCATTGTTTCTTTCTTACTAGTCTCTTAAACTTCATCCTACTCTAAACTGTGATCTGAGTCTACACCTGCTCCTTGGTACACCTTACTATTCAGTATCTGATTTCGGTATCTCTGCCTGACCATGATGTAGCCTAATTGAAATCTTGCTGTTTCTCTCGGCCTTTTCCAGGTTTACCTTTTCCTTTAGTGATTGTTGAATAGAGTGTCTGTTATTACGAGTTTAAATTTATTGCAGAACTGAAGTAGCTTTCCTCCTCTCTCATTCCTACTAACAAGTCCACATTCTTCCGTAACCCTTTCTTCCGCTCCTTCCCCTACAACGGTGTTCCAATTCCCCCCGTGATTATTACATTTTCATCGCATTTTACGTACTGAATTACCCTCATATGCATTTTCTATGTCTTCATCTTTTCTTATGATGTCAGCATATACATCTGAGCTTTTGTTGTGGATCTTGGTTTGCTGCTGATTCTGATGAGAACAACCACTTCACTACACTGTTCACAGTAAGTCACTCTCTGGCCTTCCTTGATATGGGCCATGGAGACAGCGGGAAGCAATAATCAACGAATGGCATCCACGAAGACGCTATGGAGATATCCTGCGAATGTTCGTCGGTAAATGTGTCAGTGTACTTTGTGTGCTCACAATCCGATTCCAGAAGTCGAGATTTGCATGTGGATTACTGCGAAAGAGGAATTCTAAAGACTGTCCTTGAAATCAGATGAGTGCGTTGTTTTTATCAAGAGGATCGTGTGAGGTCTGGCCTCCAGAAGGAGTGGTGGGAACACCATGTGCGTTAGGACCGAAAGGAGGCACGGGTGTCGAACGTGATGGAAGGCACTTGTAAAATCAATGGAGACAAGTGCTGTGCAGAGCTGACAGACGGCAGCTATTACGATGAGATAAAGACATCCTACCAAAGCCTTTTGAAGGGTAGCCCCATAGCCATGTGCAGTCTGTTCTCGTGAGAGTACCGGAGGTAGGACCTTGTATATGCGCGCTGCTAGGAGGCGCGCTTACATTTTATAATTCGCATTCATTAATGTATGGGGGCAGTATGCGAAGACATTTGTTCCTCTTGATGGCTTCACCACCAGTGAAAGAACGCCAGTTACAAGTTCGGGTGGTATGTGCAAGGATGGAGTAAAGAATTCCTGTAGTACCTCCGATCAGCATTAAGGTAGTGAACGCGTGGTAGATCTCCAAGGGAAGACCATCTCGTCCATGCGACTTATTCTTCATCCTCTTCTCACTTGCCACCTTGCCGCAGTGATCGCAGACATTCTAGGTGTCTATCTCGCAGTGATGAGCGTCCGTTCAGGAGCGGCACAGAGGCCGTTAGAAAGTGACACCACCACTGGAGCGTCGTCGTAAAAGTGGTGGCAGTGGTTGTCGAAGGCAGGTGCCACCGTAACTCGCAGTGGGTGAAGAGTACCATCAGAGGTGGTGCGGGTAGAGGCGGAAAGGCGACGCCGACGACGATAGTCAGACCGTTGACCGTGGACGATCATTCCTCGTGTAGAAGGTCCTGTCGTCTTGAATGTACCATGACGCTGTACAATTTGCCACTTTGGAAATTGAGAAGATAGACTTTAGTACACTGGCATTCCTTAAGGACATCAGGTGATGGGGGAGTACGTCACGTCGTGCTGGGAAAGGATAGTGTAGCAAAAATTTGTAGTGTCCCAATGCCTCACTGCTGCTTCCTTCTCACACTGTATGAAGAACTTTGTGATTGCAGGTTTTGCCCCCCCCCCCCCCCCCAGCCACCAATGCAGTGTGGACCTCTACTGTGCGTGGCGCTTTTCGTAGGATGCCCATGTAGTGGCAATATTTTGTCAGTAGTGCAGTGTCAAGTAGGGAAGTGTTAGGTTCCAGAACTCTTTGCTGCTCCAGAACGACTGAGTTGGTAGAGTGAGTGTAGAGATGATGGCGCAATGTTCCGAAAACGCAAGGAGCCATTTTTCTGCTTGGGAGACATTTTCAAGGTGGACAGACACATGAAACTGGTCGAGTCTGGTTGCAGGCAGTACTGTGGAACTGGTATAGCAATAGGCGTCGCCATGAAACTTCTCCTAAACGTCAACGAGATGAAAGTCATCGAACGAGGTATCCAGTGTCAGGTAGGACTTACAACCAGATGTCTGATCCTAGAGGACTGATTTGAAATCTCTGCCCACAAAGAAGCAATCATAGCGTCCAGAAAACAGGAGGGCGATGTTGTCTGTGAAGAACGTGGTCTGCTACCGACTATTCGTGGAGACAGACAGGGCATAGGTACTGACGTCACCAATTTCGAAGTTGGTTACAGCCTTGCCGCGGCTGGAAAGGAAGAGCGTCATGTCCATGATTGGGATCCCTTTGTATATGTAAAAGGCCACTTCACACCCCTACAGACGTGTACAAGTCATAGCCAAAAACTGGTGGTAGCGTAGCAACATGAAATTCGTGAAGAAGGGTGACGTCAACGTCAGAGGGCCGAAGCATATCAATGCGGAGCTGCAGCTTTGGCGGTGTCGACGATATTGAGTTGTAGTATCTGTGCTAGCAGTGGTGGATGCACATCTACCATCGCTTGGGGGTGCTGTGGGGCAGCGACTGCAAGGAGGGCCTGTCCCGTTGGCTGCTGTCCATCAACTAAGTCCTCTACTTCCGTCACCCCACGCTTCTGTGCCGAGGGTCTATCCAAAGTCATGAAGCGTTGGTAGGAAGATGGACGTCTCAAGGTGTGCACCAGTCGGTACTATATATCTGGCAGCCTCCACTGGTTGCCCTTCTTCAAAACGTGTTGGTCCGCCGACATCTGCACGGGACTGTCTGCTGGTTGGGCGGCTTCTCCATCATCTTGGACAAGAGTTCGTGAGGACCGTGGGCAAACGGCGACGACGTTTGCGTCAACGGAGCGAGCGTCGCTTTCGCGCGTGTTCCTCAGTGTCGGACGAGAGCAAGGAGGAGCGTCAACTAGGTTCAAATGGCTCTGTGCACTATGGGACTTAACTTCTGAGGTCATCAGTCCCCTAGAACTTAGAACTACTTAAACCTAAGTAACCTAAGGACATCACACACATCCATGCCTGATGCAGGATTCGAACCTACGACCGTAGCGGTCGCGAAGTTCCAGACTGTAGCGCCTACAACTGCTCGGCCACTTCGGCTGGCAGCGTCGACTAGGTTCGAAGTCCTCGGCTGGTACACAAGTTGAGCGTATGTTGTGGAGAGGTGCCCGTCTCCGTGGTGTGCGTCTCGATGGTCCTGTTGGCGGTCATGTCGTTGGGTGGAGCGACAACACCGTCCAAAGGGTGATGGGATGACAGAAGGTGTCGATCGGAGAGACCATACTGTGAAGAGGGCGAAGCCTCAGGCGTGGCGAGGACTGCCACGTAAGTTATTGGTAGGGCGGTCAGTGTGATGACACAGACACTTCTGACAACGGGAGCTGCGCGGCACGTTGTCGGACGCATTGAGGCTGCAAATGACCGTCCTTTCCGCAATCGGAACAGCTGCGGGCTGACCATCGCTCGGCAATATGTTCCAGGACGTTGCCGTAGAGTCGGAGCGCCGCAGTGACGGCGTCGGCAGGTAGTTCGAACGGCAGTCCGAATATCCGTATCGATCGTAGGTCGAGATCGCTGTGATCGACGGTAAAGGTCTCTATGTCACTGTTGGAACGATAGAAACGTAGGTCACGTTTGGCCTCCTGTAGCGCACTGTCGCAAGCTGTGCTGTTAATCATCTGGACGTACACGGTACAACTATGCACAGGTGGATTCCAACAAGATCTTGTGATGGTATTTTAACGGCGTCGCGAAGAAACCGTTCGATGTCAAGCGCTTCGAGCGGGTGAAGACTGAACAAAAGGTGAAACGTGATGTCGTTTCGCGATAGCTGTGCGCCATGTTGATCTACACTGGTGCCCAAAATTAAAACAACAAATCACTGTTTCTCCGTCCTGTTTCCAATTCACGACATAATATTCACGATGTTTGACGGGTAGTTCCACATCTACAATCGCTGCGTACACAGTTACAGACAGTGCAGTATGGCACAGAGAAGACGCCTACCGAACTCCCTGCGGTGGAGGGCCATGGGAAGAATGGAAACAGGGCAGTCGCAAACTGATGGGGACCGATGGCTTAATGTGAATCGTTCTGTTGTTTTTCGGGTATGGCGACTGTTTATAGAGATCGAAACTGCATCCAAAAGAGCAGGGCGGGCAGACCACGTGTAACATCAGAAAGAGAGAACCGTAATTTGGCTGTAAGGGCAAGACGGTACCGCCTCAGTATTGCACGGCATCTGACGTCTCAGCATCCACTGGACGTGTTGTAGCGAGGAAAACGGTGTACAGAAGGCTTCGGCATAGTAGCCTTTATTGTCGGAGATGTACTTTGTATGTACCTCTGACACGTCTTCACAGATGGGAACGTCTAGAGTGGAGCTGTCAACATGGCACCACGACGGTCAAATAGCGGGCCAGTATTCGTTTCATAGATGAATTCCGATTTGGTCTGGATAGGGATTCTCGATGGATTCGCACCTGGAGGGAACCTCGGAATACGATTTAGGGACCCAATCATTGTGGAAAGAGACTGATATCAAGGATGATCCCTGATGGTGTGGGCTGATATTATGTTGACCAGTCGAACACCTCTTTATGAAACTGTACGGCTAAATCTTCAAGATTTAAGTGACGAGATTTTGGGACATCATGTGCTGTTATTGTGACATACTGTGGGCCCAGACTTCGTATTGCTGAAAGACAATGGTCGACCTCACAGAGCTCGTTGGTTGGTGTTATCTTGGAAACGGAGGGCACGCATGTTGTGGCCTGCTCGCTCCCCCAATTTGAATCCCATAGAGCACGTCGGGTGCACTAAGGACACGAGTTGCATCACGTCAGCATCCACCAACCACCCTCCGAGACTTGAGAGCAGTGCTGCAGTAAGAATAGGCGTTAGTTCCTCAACATGATAGTGATGGCATCATTCACAGCCCGCCGTTGATCAGACCTGTATTGCTGCCAGAGGTGACCACACACCATACTGAGCGCATTAACCAGTTATTGCAATGTGTATGTAAATTCGTTAAGTTGAAAAAAAAACGAAGAATATTTCTGTCTACCGTTATGCATGTTGCAGCTGTTTACGTTCTGTATTCTTTATGTTGTTTCTACTTTAGTAGCGCCTGTTTATACTGTTTTGTGGCAAAATAAACGCAACCTAGCATCATTTCGGTCTGTTGCCTTAATGTGGACACCAGTGAATAAGGAAAAAGGCACTTAGCAGCAGCCGAAGTAAACACAACACGCTACACGTGCCTCGCTTGCGGAGCTCTGACGAGCGACCAGTCCGTACCACTGCCGGCGGCAGTCTGATCCTTGACCACGGGTTCTGGCTTATGGTAACAAAATGTAATTTATCTTGAGCTCTGTGGCTTAGTGAGACATGACGAAACGCAACATATTCTGTTTAAGTTTAGGTCAAGTACTTTATACATGAACAGTTTCAGAACAGATCAGGATGGGACGTGGCTTGCAAAGAAGGAGACCTAGTGTAAGTCGGCTGTTTATGTTTTCTTATTGGCAACGTTACGTAGCGCTCTGTATGAAAATCACTGGCTGTGCTGTGTGCAGTCTGTGGCTAGTTTGCATTGTTGTCTGCCATTGTAGTGTTGGGCAGCGGCAGCTGGATGTGAACAGCGCGTAGCGTTGCGCAGTTTGAGGTGAGCCGCCAGCAGTGGTGGATGTGAGGAGAGAGATGGCGGAGTTTTGAAATTTGTAATACTGGATATTATGAACTGCTATGTATATTATGATTTTTCAACACTATTAAGGTAAATACATTGTTTGTTCTCTATCAAAATCTTTCATTTGCTAACTATGCCTATCAGTAGTTAGTGCCTTCCGTAGTTTGAATATTTTATTTAGCTGGCAGTAGTGGCGCTCGCTGTATTGCAGTAGTTCGAGTAACCAAGGTTTTTGGGAGGTAAGCGATTTGTGAAACGCATAGGTTAATGTTAGTCAGGGCCATTCTTTTGTAGGGATTTCTGAAAGTCAGATTGCGTTGCGCTAAAATATTGTGTGTCAGTTTAAGCACAGTCATGTATAAATTTTTCTAAGGGGACGTTTCATATGTCGACCCTTAGCCGAGGATACCTCACTGGAATCTTCTGATTTTTTCTTGTAGTTTGTGTAATTAGTGTAGATTTTGTTTATTGCTAGCGCGTAATTGTAGAGAGAATCTCCTTTGTAGTTGCAGCCTTTCATTGTTGTACAGTAAAACAGTTGTGGCATGAATGTAGATTTGCACCAAGTATTTCGCAGTTGCGCTTGCAATTAACGAGATATTATTTTCAGTGCTATGTTAATGTGTTCTCTTATTGTTGCTCTTCAAATTGTGTTTTTCTGTGTTATCGTGTGAAATATTGTGACAATAATGGCGTGTGAAAAACGTAATACTAGGCTCCAAAGTAAACTGAGAAATAACAGTGAAGCCGAAAGCAGTGTGTTAACGCCACCATGTAATGAATTAACAAATATTCAAAGTAGTAATTTGGTAACTGTGCATAGGGAAATGGAGCGGGCGTCAAATAATGGTGTAGACAGTGAAACAGGTAGTGAACAGGGAAGCATTATCGATCGATCGGTTGGCGGCAGCTCGCCTCAGGAATCGGGAATGACAGAACACAATATTGCAAATACTGTAGACTCAGGTTTTGGGTTCTCACCGTTTTCTCAAATGAGTCAAGACACATTTTCCGCTTGTCAAAATGTGAATGTTGCCGGTGCAAATTCACTGCCGAAAAGCACTGAGGAACATGTTTCAGACACCAGTGCACTGTTATTACAGTTAATGCAACAAATGGGACAAAGGCTACAAAAGTTAGACACAATGCTTGAACAAAATCAGAAACAAATGGGACAAAATCTTCAAAAGTTAGACACAATGGAGCAAAATCAGAGACAAACACAGCAAAAGTTAGACACAATGGAACAAAATCTTCAAAAGTTAGACACAATGGAACAAAATCAGAGACAAACACAGCAAAAGCTTCAAAAGTTAGACACCACGCTTGAACAAACACGTGAAGATTTAACTACTGAGTTACATAACATCGAATCGAAATCGATTTGTGAAACGCATAGGTTAATGTTAGTCAGGGCCATTCTTTTGTAGGGATTTCTGAAAGTCAGATTGCGTTGCGCTAAAAATATTGTGTGTCAGTTTAAGCACAGTCATGTATAAATTTTTCTAAGGGGACGTTTCACTAGGATTTGTTTAAACTTCACCAATCAAATTTCTTTTCAATTCCAACAGAAAACAAAATCGACTTGGGGCAGTCAATACTCTAAACATGACAATAATCTGCGCTGATAGTAAGATTAACCGAATCAAACAATTGCGTGGAATGTAAATGTAATTCAGTTGCATCGTATCATGAGCATAGGGAAGGAAACATCTTTATTCATAAGGAAAAAAATTAAATACGAAATCAAACACTCCATCACTCAAACGAAAATAGATTTAACAGGAGAGTAGCTACCACACCACCGTATCTACTGAAACTGCTGGAGACTGGGTAGAGAAGCAAGTTATCACAACGAACAGGTACGAAAACTGCAAAAGTTCATTAAGTTGAGGAAAATGAAATTTGGTAAAGTACATTACATACAACGAATATAGGTACTCGTTCTGCATCAAAGGTCAGAACAATCGATTACACAAGGATATAGCTCGCACCAGCATAATATGATGAGCCCAAGGACGATTGGAACAATCACGTAATAAAATCACGAAAACACATTACATCATAAATCATGAAAAGAGACAAAATTTAGCTATTTAAGTGGGTATCGGTATTCGTTTTATGAAGAAAATTCAGCACAATTCAGTGGAGAATACGAAGTGGTACCTCAATATAATTTAATCAGCACGAGGTTGAACACTGACGGACGCACGAAATACGAAACCCTACTATTTTGCAACAAAAATCATGTCTTAGGGAAAACATCATCCACGCTCTAGACAAGCACTGACGATGTGAACATTTATGAAATACACTCCTGGAAATGGAAAAAAGAACACATTGACACTGGTGTGTCAGACCCACCATACTTGCTCCGGACACTGCGAGAGGGCTGTACAAGCAATGATCACACGCACGGCACAGCGGACACACCAGGAACCGCGGTGTTGGCCGTCGAATGGCGCTAGCTGCGCAGCATTTGTGCACCGCCGCCGTCAGTGTCAGCCAGTTTGCCGTGGCATACGGAGCTCCATCGCAGTCTTTAACACTGGTAGCATGCCGCGACAGCGTGGACGTGAACCGTATGTGCAGTTGACGGACTTTGAGCGAGGGCGTATAGTGGGCATGCGGGAGGCCGGGTGGACATACCGCCGAATTGCTCAACACGTGGGGCGTGAGGTCTCCACAGTACATCGATGTTGTCGCCAGTGGTCGGCGGAAGGTGCACGTGCCCGTCGACCTGGGACCGGACCGCAGCGACGCACGGATGCACGCCAAGACCGTAGGATCCTACGCAGTGCCGTAGGGGACCGCACCGCCACTTCCCAGCAAATTAGGGACACTGTTGCTCCTGGGGTATCGGCGAGGACCATTCGCAACCGTCTCCATGAAGCTGGGCTACGGTCCCGCACACCGTTAGGCCGTCTTCCGCTCACGCCCCAACATCGTGCAGCCCGCCTCGAGTGGTGTCGCGACAGGCGTGAATGGAGGGACGAATGGAGACGTGTCGTCTTCAGCGATGAGAGTCGCTTCTGCCTTGGTGCCAATGATGGTCGTATGCGTGTTTGGCGCCGTGCAGGTGAGCACCACAATCAGGACTGCATACGACCAATGCACACAGGGCCAACACCCGGCATCATGGTGTGGGGAGCGATCTCCTACACTGGCCGTACACCACTGGTGATCGTCGAGGGGACACTGAATAGTGCACGGTACATCCAAACCGTCATCGAACCCATCGTTCTACCATTCCTAGACCGGCAAGGGAACTTGCTGTTCCAACAGGACAATGCACGTCCGCATGTATCCCGTGCCACCCAACGTGCTCTAGAAGGTGTAAGTCAACTACCCTGGCCAGCAAGATCTCCGGATCTGTCCCCCATTGAGCATGTTTGGGACTGGATGAAGCGTCGTCTCACGCGGTCTGCACGTCCAGCACGAACGCTGGTCCAACTGAGGCGCCAGGTGGAAATGGCATGGCAAGCCGTTCCACAGGACTACATCCAGCATCTCTACGATCGTCTCCATGGGAGAATAGCAGCCTGCATTGCTGCGAAAGGTGGATATACACTGTACTAGTGCCGACATTGTGCATGCTCTGTTGCCTGTGTCTATGTGCCTGTGGTTCTGTCAGTGTGATCATGTGATGTATCTGCCCCAGGAATGTGTCAGTAAAGTTTCCCCTTCCTGGGACAATGAATTCACGGTGTTCTTATTTCAATTTCCAGGAGTGTAGTACACAAGGAAAGACATCGGTACTACCACATTATCATAAGAAAACGTGCCTGAAACAAAGAACCTATTACAAAATCCGTTAAAAATCTGGAAATTTATGATTCAAAAATCATATTAATCGTAAACAGACCCCTCTGATTTATCTAAAGCATTGAGGATGAAACATCTTGACAAAATACTTGACTAAACGTGGTTTCTTTGGCATTCCACCCCACGTGGTAGGCTTAAAATCTAAAAACAAGGTACTACTTACGTAAAAATTAGAACTACTCGCGCACATGTGAAATTATATTCAAAAAGAATAATGTAATTTTCCTCCTAATATTCTAAGCTTGAAACATCACTACAAAATAAAACTGAAGTATACCAAATCCATTCCGATACCTGTACTCACACCTCGGAGAGTCTACGAGAGACACAGCCTGATTTACAGTCACCTCAAACAGGAGTTTTCTGCAGTTAGATTGACTAGAGCTCGCCACGTTCAGGTACCAGAACGGGAGTGAGCGCTACACGAAAGACCACTGGTACCTGATACCAAACCTTGTCTACAGCTGTTGATAAATCTCTCTGCCCTTTTGCCTGACCATCCCCTCTTGCCGAAACTACTCTCCCAGTTACGAGGAAACCCTCTCGTCTCTCACACTGACCCCAGACATACTGAATCAAAACACAGGACATGGGAAAAAGGATTAGGATAACGAAACATTCATACAAGATTGAAAGAAAAAATAAACATTGCACGTTGTATTCTTTGAGGTTTGGTCCCTTCATATACAGAAAGCTAGAGGCATCGAAACACAACAAAGTGACACAAACGTATGAAATGGATGTGACGGACCTCTTTCACTCGTGTCCATAGTAAGTGGCTCAGTTGAAGATTTTGTCCTGACAGCATTTTTCTGGCAACTCTCTTCTTGTGCTGATTGTAGATGATTTATCCAACATGAGGAACAGCGTCCTTCTCGTCGGAGTTGGTGCTTCTTGACCACATTCCACTGTCCGTTAGGACAAAATATTTGTGTTCGCTTACAGGTCGATGGGTACTTTTGAATGTTTTCCTGCCTGAACACTGACGTTCTATCTTGCTTGAGAAAAAGAACCCGCCACCAATAATTTTCCATGTGGCAAACTATAAATAAAATTAATTACTGTGAGCTCGTTACTAAACCAAATTAATTGTTTCCTACACCAACTGTAATTAAAATTTTGCCATTGGTCTGGTTGTGCTGGGTGTGTATTCAGTAGGTACAAAGAGCGCGTTACGATGCTGGTAGTGTCTCACTGGCAGCTGAGTCAAGCGGGCCGTTCACCGGAAACAGTGGCTTTGTGCCAACTAACTACACACCTGTCACAACAGTGCGTGATCCCTCTATAGCCACTGAAACAGACACGCAAATCATACATCAGCTCCTGTTGACTGTCGCATAACTCGAAAACGAAGCGTGACAGCACTAGTGTTGACATGGACAGTTCTTCTTATTTTGACGTGAGGAGCGAAATCCCTGTGTATCGGTCGTCAGTCTCTGTAAACCCTTTTTTGAAATGATCCGTTATCTATCCTGTGTGAAACGATCCGTTGTAAGTGAACCACTCTTGAGCGTCCTATTCAGCATGACAGAAGGTGGCATTTTAGGGAGGCAATAACGCAGTTTGATTGAGTAATTGTGCTGTCGAACAGTAACTTCGCACCTCTACGTAGATGCCCTCTTCTTCGTGAGGATTTTGTTTTCCTCGAGGCGCACTTACCCGGGCGGTGCCAGGCAGATGTTACCACCCACACTCATTGTGAGTGCGTGTCTTTTGGACTACACCTACTTTATTGAATATATAGAGCTCTCTGTGTTCCTCGTGTGACCAGTTCCAGGTGTTAGACGACATGCAATAAGACTCAAGAGCGTATTCCACTACAATACTCATCCTAAAAAGGCACGCTCGAGGCCCACAGCTACGACTCATAATACAATCATACCTGTGTTAGGTAACGACTAGAGCACAAGCACTCAGAATGCTCATGACTGGATTCCCCTACATCACTGACTGAAATACTAGTATAATATGTTTACCTCTTTGTAGAAATTTGCTTGCTCTTCAGGTTCTTGCGTATGTTGTAAAAGTTTACATCCTTCCAAAATACAAATCAAAACCATGTTATTTGAGCTGAGATATGTAAACTGAATAAGAAAATCTCAATCTCGCAAACATTACAGATTCGGTAATACCGTTTTGATACATTTTGGTCAGAAGATGGAACGTGGATACATTCCGGATTGACGAAGTGCAGTATTATTTTTATTCCGAAGGAAACAAATTTTCTCAATCATTTGCAAGAATCTGACAGAAGTAGGTGTCTAATATGAAGTAAATATATGTGTTTTCAATGCCTGGAAGAAGTAGTCAATATAGATGACAGACAGTGTGAGATAACCACTCTGAAGTGAAGTTTTCTTCTTACTAAAAAGTGTGCTAAGAAAAAAACATTATTGCAAAATGCAGGCTTTATAAAATTACCTCCTGTACTACACAAAGAAGACAGCGTACGAGAAACCAAATGTGCCCTTAAGGTAGGCCGGCCGGTGTGGCCGTGCCGGTTCTAGGCGCTTCAGTCCGGAACCGCTACGGTCGCATGCTCGAATGCTGCCTCGGGTATGGATGTGTGTAATGTCCTTAGGTTAGTTAGGTTTAAGTAGTTCTAAGTTCTAGGGGACTGATGACCACAGCAGTTAAGTCCCATAGTGCTCAGAGCCATTTTGTCCTTAACGTATTCCTTTTGGAGGAACTGTCAGTGAAATTGGTCACTTTTATGCCATCTGTCTGTATCTGTTTATCTAACGATACTTATTTCTTTACCATGAAAAAGGTATAACATTGATGGTCTCTCAACAGCATGAAATATGTATGGGATATAGTGAAAAAAGAGAAACTGTGTTTTGCTCAAGGCGGGCTATTTAAATATTTTATATTGTTCGTTATTTCGTAATACACCACAGGTATACAATTATAATAGACAACCATAACCCCATTTTTTTCTATAGAGAAGTGCTTTTCAGAGAGAGAAAGTTAACAGTAATGTACGCACATTTGTTGCGTAAAGTTCTACTTTTTCATTGGAGACGATAGCGCGACGACTCAAGGTACGGAAGTCCTGGCAGCAGGCTGATTATCCCCTCCCTTCAGCATACGCCGTGGCTAGCCAGGTGTCTTGCACTCAGTGCTCCAGGCGAGGAAAGTCGCTTACCCCTACATCTATCCATAATGCCAAATTGAAATACATGTAATAATGATAACAGAAAGCAGATAAGTGAAATGTAAACTTAAGATGTCGATCTTGCGAGAGATATCACGACTTGTCTCCATTTATTTGGAAATCTCAGAAACTCAATCCAGTAGAGCACATTTGGTTCCTTAGTATGAAGGACTACTTAACGAATGAAACATATGAATAGATGTCTACAAGTTCCAGTAGCTTAAGATTTACCTAGATGACCAATAACTTGATCGTTACGATTGTATCAAACGCAGAAAGTTTTTTCAACGCGTGTCCTTGACACATACAGTGCACGTATCCGTAGAATCCAACATTTCACTATACGTCAATTACATTTTGTTCACAGGCATCTATATACTCAAATGCTGATTGGTTTTTTGCGTAACATCCGCAGGTGCCCGCAGACTGATCAGTTTGGGTGTGTTTTGTGTGAGTTGGAAGTGTCATGTCTTTTAGTTACATATTATTCATATGTACTCTCAATTCTTAGTTATGGAATTCTTTTTTGGGGAACAAATGCACAAAATATAAACACAATTTTCAAACTCCAGAAAAGAGCCATAAGAATAATAACGGAAAATACTAGTCGAGCTCATTGTAAAGATCTGTTCAGAACACTGGGGATTTTAACTGCTCCATGTGAATACATTTACCAGTCAGTTATACACATCAAAAATAACATTGGTAATTACTGCACAATCAACTCTGTCCATGACCATGCAACAATAGAGAGACTCAACATACATTTATCAAGAAAAAAATAAACAAACTCAAAACAGCATTTTCTACGAAGGAATAAAACAGTAGAATAAATTACCAAAAGAGATGAAGGAAATTGCAAAAATACACTTATTTAAAAGGGCAGCTAAAAAGTACCTGTTATGGAATACGTTTTATACATTGAAGGATTACTTAGCTAAAATAGAATAGGGGTTTGATAAAAAATGTTATACAAATAAATAATAATAATAATAATAATGATTATAAAATATCCAACAATCCACATAACACCTTCACTTTATGTTTTTTCCTTCTTTTTTTCCTTTCCAGAAATACTTACCCCAAGCTATGCATAGCACAATACTAACACCTCTTCCTCTTTCTGTGCTCAACATCTCACTCATTATGGAGGGATGATGACTCAATTTTTCAGGATAGCAAATGGGAAGTTGAGGCACAGAAATTCGCCCAGAGATATCACCAGTGTGTGTGTGTGTGTGTGTGTAGTGAGTGAAGTATTATGAAACAATGTGTCTATAGTGTGTGCAGAGACTGATAGTGAGATATGAGTGAACAATGTGGCATTATATTATTTAATAAGTTATTTGTAAAAAATTATTATATACCAGGAGTAAATCTAATGATTGTCTCTAACTAGAAGTCTGTAAATATACGTGTATACGAATTAGCTTATTTTGTAAATACTTTGACGTGTCCTATATCCTTGTAAAAAGAGACCTACGTATGAATAAAGCTACTACTACTACTACTATTACTACTACTACTACTGCAAAACTTCTCTTTTCGCAGCCGCCAGTAACAAAAACCGCGTGGTCAGGCGTTCTGGACGCAGTCCAGAAGCCGCCAAAATGTCCACAGTATGGAACTGGCGACGAGGACTGCCTCTACCTCAATGTCTTCGGCCCCGAGGTTTGTATCCTACGATATCTAGTTCGTGAATGATGCGTAGTCTATCAGTAGGATTATGTGGAGTACTTGGTTACATTTTTGACTGGCTGCTACATTCTGGCTTGTCTCTAAACTTGTGCAGAGGCCGTCAGAGAACGGGACGCTCAAAACTGTCATGGTGTGGATCCATGGTGGGTGCTTCACTGGAGGAACTGGCAGCGACGCCATACCGGAGTACTTTGTGGACCAGGACGTGGTTTTCGTGAACATAAATTATCGCCTGGGATTGCTTGGTAACAATTATAAAATTACGCTTAACTTTGTACTCCATTCCAGCCAGAGATCTAGAAAAAGGTTTTGTTAATATCGATTGGAATGTACTCTTTGGAATCGTGAAGTTATCAAGGATGAAATACAGGGAGTGGAAGGTGATCTGCAGTTCATAGGGAGACCAGCTGCACTTTTAAGAGACTAACGACAAGAAAAGGATGCAGTAGTATTATTCATTCTGTACTTTGAGATTGTAGTAAAGGCAGCCAAGGAGATATTTGGAAAAGAAAATGGAGAAGAAATGAAAATTTTAAGATTTGCTGATGACATTGTGATTCTGTCACAGACGGCAAAGAACCTGGGAAATTAGTTGAGCGGAACAGATAATGGCTTAAAAATAGTTTATTAGGCGAATATTAACAAAAGTTAAACAAGAAAATTGAGCTATAATGAATGAAGTTAAGTGATGCTTGAGGGAATTAGATAGAGAAATGAGACACTGAAGGTAGTAGACAAGCTTTGCTATTTAGGCACCAAAATAAGTGACGAAGGCAGAATTAAAGAGGGTATAAGATGAGGACCGGCAATAGCAAGGAACGATTTCTTGAAAAAGAGAAATACGACAACATAGAGTCTAATATTTAAGTCTTCGTTGACGAAAAGAAGGAATAAATTGATAAAACACAGCCTGGGACACCAAGGAATAGTTAATATAGGACTGGAGGAAAGAAGACGTGTGTGTGTGTGTGTGTGTGTGTGTGTGTGTGTGTGTGTGGTTAAGGGCGTAAGAAGTGGGGGTTGTTGCAGAGGATGGAGGTATGAGATTTGCACAAAAAGACTAGCGCCAAGAACTGAGTCAAACTGGTCTTCGCACTAATGAGTTCAACAACATTTCAGCCCATTTTTACAACAGTTTTCTTGAGACTGTAGCACAAAAATTGGTACAATAGGAAAGCAAGAAATTTAATTTCAATTGAAATCCAAATTAAACAAGGAATGTAACTGCAAGAAATGCATTTATCACTACAACTAAAATTCTCTGTAAATACTTCTGCACTTCGTGACACGACTCACAGTGTCAACGTATGTGTTACACTTGTACTGTCTGTTGCTTTACCTTGACCCTTAATCCCTACATCACTGATACTGTTTGTGGGAATTGATGGCGCAGTTATTGCATTGGTATATTTTATTTGTCTTCAATGCAGATCGGCCTGACAAGAGGTCAGACTAGCAAAGAACAGGTGCGCAGAGGAAAAAGATAACAATTTTGGAAACTTGTTTTTGACTGTTACCATGAAATATCACCAGGAGATTGCTAAAGAAACCATATGATTCTTCCTCGTTTACTTTCCTGTCAGCCGATGGACAACGCTGCTGAAAGAATTCAGTCTCCATAACGATTACCCTCTGGCGTATTTCGTATACGGACGCCATTGTAACCATAGTAAAGAGAAATCTTAGAAAAACGTTATACCGATGCGGAAGACGTTCCCTGGAATCATAATTCCACTGACCAACAGTTCGCTAATACCCTCCAGCTATTAGCGAAAAAAACACTGACAAGGAGAGGTCCCCAGCCGTGAAAGCACCTTTTTGAAGCAATCTAAGCGGTATCGTAGGCTAAGGTCTCAGGTATGACATCCTGCAGTCATGGTGGGCATTCGTTTGCAAGTAGTCGACAAAAAAACTTTGGAATTTCGCATAATGCTCCACATCTTTAAATAACCATCTTTTATGGATGTATTGTGTAGGGTAATGGTTATAGTACAAACTTCGTAAGCAAGAGGATGTGGATTCAAATTTATTAAGTGTTATAAAGATGTTTATTTTTAATTCTTTATCGAAATGACTTTGATCATTATTTTTATTCAATTAATGGATTTAAATGTAATTTCTATTCCTTTGTCTCCATATTTTAGCCAACGTATTAAGTATTCCAGTTGCTCTCATTTCTTCTTCCCGTCATTATTTTTCTAGTTGGAATCTTCGTGTATGTGAATTTAATTACACATTTATTTTTGTTTATCTATTATAATATTTAAACATTTGAAAATGCCAATCTAACGGCTAAAAACAGAAGGAGGAAATAATCTATTTATATATGCAATGGTTTCAAAAATGCAATTTTCATTACAAGATGTACACTTCCTCGGGTGGTAATGGTCATATAAACATTCAGGACATACTTTCTTATTGTGCTATGGACAAAATAACGCAGATGAAGGATTAAACGAAAGCTTCATTTATAACTACGACGAAATTAAAATATAGGAATAATGAATGCAATAACGTGATCGAAAATACACGATGATGAAATGAAAGAAATTAAAACTATGTTAATGAATGGAAATAATCACACTGACAAAAATGCAAAGTTGGAAAAGAATTATAGGAAGGCAAACATGAGAGAAATTGATAAAGTTAATGTGATCAAAATTGTGTGACAAAGGAATAGAAATAAAAAAATACATTTAAACTAAATAACTGAATAAAAATAGTGAGCAAACTCATTTCGATAAAGATTTAAAACTAGAAAATTTCAGTAGACCCGAAGAGCTTCGAACCCACAATCTCATGCATCTCAGGCTTGTACTATATCCACTACAATACACCACCACTCCATGTAACAGTTCCTTATTAAAACTTTAACGCATCACGCATAATTCTGAAATTTTTTATTTCGTTGATTACTCGCAACCGAGGGCCCACCAAAGTGAGTGACTGCAGGGTATAGTATCAGGAACCTTAACCTACATCACTGTATGGATGGTTTCAAAAGTCGTTTCCACCGCTTGGGGACCGTTCCTTGTAAGTGCAATTTTTAAGGAACATAGTGGTCTTTCTTTCAGTGTAACACTGTATAGGGAGCGTCAGCAGCTTGTGGCCTTCTTATTAGCATTGCTGACTCTCGATCATGGAACCACTGGTTGGATTCCCGGCTGGGTGGCGGATTCTCTCAGCTCGGGCTGGATGTGGATGTCTCGCGGCGGAAACGCCGTTTGCCTACAGGGATAGGCAACCCTTCAAACACTGAAGTATCAGGTGTTTGCATAAGTACAGGGCTTTGTCTACCCGGATGGCGTCGATCACAACAAAGACGACAGACTGCAGGACTAAGCTACCAGAGGTCCTCCGTGCCAGGGACTAATTTCCTCCGCTGTGTCACGTGTACGGAAGTGGACCGCGCAAGCCAGCACGTTGGCAGTTCGCTCCGTCGGAGGTCTGGACGAAGTCATGCACCGGCTCTTAATTCATCTGTCAGAGCCCTGCCGGAAGCCACGGCAGCGGGACCTACGACTCACCAGCGATATCCCGTGACGTACGTGTCGGATAATTACGCCGAACCCTCAACTTCCGTCGCTGGGGATTATCAGTGGCATGGGCTTCACGTCCCACTACGTTTAGTCACAGTGTGTGCTAGTTGTGTGCCTGTTAGTGTCTGAGAAGTTGTATTATCTTTCATTGACAACAGTTTTCCTTTGTTATTAAACATCTTTATTGTGGTCGTAATAAACCTTTGTTCCTGTTTACCTCTGACTTATTGTTTCTTATCGAGCATATTTAATCTTTTGTATAAAGACCCTCAAATATTGTTTTTTTCTGGTACAATAACTGCATTATTTTCTGAGTTTAAGTCTGTCTTTTTTCACTATTATACACGAATACAGTATGTATGAGAATACTATGATGATTTCGTTGTGGTAATAACGTTCCTCTGTCCGATGATGCCTATACCTAGGACTGGTCGGAAAAATTAACTGATCTTACACTAGCTGTAAAAAGTAATCAGTTAAAAGGAAATCATTGCTATCGTTTCCGCTTATGGTTTTAGGATTAACTTTATCTTCTAGAATGAAACTGGCACAGATTGTTTATACAGAGGCTATAGACCTGTAAACGGATGGATCATTACAAAAGCCATTTTTAGGAAATATAAATCTAAGTGTTACGTCTGATCTTCAAGAATGACTGGCTAAAATGTGAATTTTTTGTAGGTTTCCTTAGCACAGGCGACGATGTTGTGCCCGGAAATATGGGTCTTAAGGACCAGATGGAGGCACTGCGATGGGTACAGAGGAACATAGCAGCGTTTGGTGGCGATCCCCAGCAAGTAACCATCTTCGGCGAGAGTGCAGGGGGAGCGTCGATTCATTACCACATACTGTCTCCCCTGAGCAAAGGTATTATCAAAAGTACTCTTCCCAAGATAGAATATCAAAGACGTTATGTTGGAATGCAGGCTTTCTCGGATACTTTCGTTAATGGAATCTTTTCGGGTTATGAGGCGAGTCGTCGCGTCGGTTTGTCGCAACGATATGACGAGTTTCCTATTCATCATCTTCAGGCATCTGAAAATGACGTGTAGGAAATAGGTCAAAATGTTGCGACAAGACGAGGCCACGACTGGCCTCAAAACCCGAGAAGATTTCCTCTCTGTCACTCATGTCTGAAACGTCTTCTGCCTTGATAATTTGTTTTAATGAAATTTTTGCATACAAGTATCATTTTTACAACAACGGTTCGCATGTTCAACAACTGTGCACTTCAGATGCTGATAGTATTGGTCATTCGCCAACAGAATTCTATGAAATATGAGGCTTGTCGCAACTTTTTAATATTTTTTAATGAAAGAGGCAGTCAAGTGAAAACCGAACACCAACCACAACGGGACTGTGGAACGGTTCCATTAAAAAATAGTCACCACACGCGGTAAGAGATTTTCCCAGTCGGAGAGGAGACGTTCAATTTCTGCTTCGTAGAATGCGGTCTGCCGCTGGTGAATCCACCACCGCACCCATTCTTGCACTTCCTAGTCCGAATGAAACCGACTTCCTCGCACGTCTTTCTTCAGGAAGAGAAAGCTGTGAAAACCACGCGGTGACAGATTCTGGCTGTACGGAGGAAGCTGCATTGTTTCCTAGTCAAATCGCTGAAACGTAACCTTGGTCCCATTGGCAGTGTGGGGGCGGGCGTTATCGTGCAATAGGGTGCTTCCCGTGCTCGTCGTGGTTCCTTGAGCATGGAACCACAATTAATGTGTAGGGCTGTGAAGACACTTTTCAGGAACTACGACGCGGCATAAAGGCAAAAGGGCCAGGAATGCCGTCGGACGGAATCATCCCGTTGCGCGATAACGCTCGCACCCACACTGCCAGTGGGACAAAGGTTACGCTTCAGCGGTGTGATTGGGAAAACCTGCAGCATCTTCCATACAGCCCGGATCTTTCACCTCATGATTTTCACACCTTTGACGACCTGAAGAAAGACGTGCGTGGCCGTCGGTTTCACTCGGACGACGAAGAGCAACAGTGAGTGCGGTCGTTGATCCGTTAAAAGACGATGTCGTTCTACGATACAGGAATTGATCATCCCGTCTCAAAGTGGGATATCTGTCTTAACATATGTTCTGATTATTTTTTAATGGAACCATTCGATGGTCCTGTTGTGGCAGGTGTTCGGTTTCCTTTGACTGCCCTTCACATATGTGTTAAACATGGTAGTTACAACGTACGGCTGTCAAAAATTGTTATTTACTGTGCACGCAATTTCGAGTAGCCTTCATTTCACGGGAAAAAATAAAAAAATGAAAATGTGGATACAGGCGTAAATATAACCGCTATTCCGAACTTCAAGATAGTACCAACTGTGTCCAAGTCACACAATAAGTTATTTATTGTACAAATATTAGGCGCTGAGAATTTATTATTAAGTATTTCTTTTTGTTCATTGAACAGGTGTAAGTGGTATTTCGCAAGAGAGAGGTTTGAAATATCAATGTTGGTGTAGTATGTGATCAACACAACTGACGCGCACTTTCCATTTCGTCAGGCCTGTTCCAGAAAGCGATAGCGATGAGTGGCACAGCACTGAGCCCGTGGGCGTTCTCCAGGAACGCCTCGGACAGGGCGCTCCGGTTCGCCAGACACCTCGGCTACACAGGGACGGGCTCAGCCGACCTGGTGAACTTCCTCAAGACTGTGGACGCCTACACGCTCGTGGATGACATGGGCAGCGCCCTCTCGGAAGAGGTACGTATCGTTTCCCTGTGACTGGAAATGAGGCAACGTGTCAAGCTTCGTTATCAGACTACCGTTTAACAAGGTTTCTCATTGCCGCGGTAATTTGAAGATGTGCTTTACTAAAATTATTCACAAGCTCTGATAAGTAATGATATGTGAAGGTACAAAATTAGTGGGTAATCCAGCAGTTTCAGTTGAAGCCTCTATAGCTACGTTATTCCAGAACGTGTGTAACTTCCCTTGAATCAGTCATGCCACATGAATGCGGAAAAAGAAAATATCTTAAATGACGTGAACACTAAAGGCACTGGAACTGCAATTTGTAGAAACCGCAGTGAGGAAAATTTTAAAAAATATGAGATTAATTGTATGTTTGCACATGGTCTACACGCAGTCTACAACTCGCTTTCACTTAACGTGGACTAATCGGAGGTGTTTCTGCTAAGGTTTTCCAGCCTATTCGCACTAGACTCCTTCACGAATTCCTACCAGCTTTTACCTGACATTGACGAAAGGCACTACTGTCAGTCACAATGTACTGCAATTCAGGGCTAGGTCTGTGTATTGCCACACTGTCAATAATCAGAGTTACTAAAATCAGAGTCTGAAAATTACATAGTAGCTGCGGTAGAGATAATCCCAACTAAGGTGTGTCAAGGAGTAGCATTTTCGTTTACTGCATTTAAGCCATTGTGCTTCTTAGCAGTTTGTAAATGAACAGCATGTAGACATGTAGGCTCACAGAAATACGAAACTGGTATTCCTTTCAGTGGGGAATTCAATCCGGCTCGCAACCAGCATCAGAATGGTAATTAGTTGGTCTGTCTGATGTGGACTGTTGCTCATCACCGCAGCCAAACTATGGTCAAGAAATATAAAAAAGAAACGGAACGAATTACGGCTGCGACTCTATATCCCTCGAATAGTTCAAATGGTTCAAATGGCTCTGAGCACTGTGGGACTTAACTTCTGAGGTCATCAGTCCCCTAGAACTTAGAACTACTTAAACCTAACTAACCTAAAGACACCACACACATCCATGCCAGAGGCAGGATTCGAAACTGCGACCGTAGCGGTCGCGCGGTTCCAGACTGTAGCGCTTAGAACCGCTCGGCCATGCTGGCCGGCCTCGAATAGTGTAGTCTCCAATCATCGTTTCCGCTCAAAATGTTTTTGCAGTATTATCCCCGTTGACACCTCACGTCAGCACCTTATGCAGAGTCTTGGTATACGTTTATTGCATCCTGTCAACCGTAATGACCGAGTACAATTCTTTTCCGAGCCTTCTCCCGTCTAATGACAGACGCGAAGTATGTTAACCCAGCTGTCTTCTTCCCTGTGAGCAAAACACTGGTGTAATATTTTTTTTTCCTTTTTGTCATCAATATTCTGACTTGTTTTATATGACCCTCCACGATTGCCTCTCTTGGGTCAACCTCTTCATCTCAGTTATTTGCTGGATGTGTTCGAATCTCTGTCTTCCCTTACAGGTTTTACCCTCTACAAGTTCCATGGAAGTTATTACCTGAAGTTATTTCCTGATGCCTTAGCACATGTCCTGTCTTGTTGTCCCTGCTTCTTTTCAGTGCTTTCCATGATCCTTTCTTCGCTGATTCTCGGGAGAAACTCCTCATTACTGATCAGTCCACCTGATTTTTGTTCTTCGGCAGAATCACATCGTAAACTCTTCCATTTTCTTCTGTTTAGATTTTTCCACAGTCCATGTCTCACCACTACTCAATGCCGTGCTCAAACCGTACATCCTCAGAAATGTTTCCCCCAAATTACAGTATGTATTTGATAGCAATAGAGTTCTCTTGGTCAGGAATGCCATCTTTGCCCAGCTAGTCTGATTTTTGTGTGTTGCTTGCTTTGTCAGTTATAGGTTATTTTGCCACCAAGTTAGCAGAATTCATGAACTACGTCTACTCCGTGACCATCAGTTTTCATGTTAAGTTCTCGCTATTCCCATTTGTGATACTTCTCATTACTTTTGTCTTTTTCTGGTTTACTCTCAGTCCATGTTCTCCACTCATTCTGTTCAAAAGATACTGCAGTTCTTCTTCACTTTCTCTGAGGATAGCAATGTCGTCAGAACTCCTATCACTGACACCCTTTTAACCTTACCTGTCTCACTCTTGGCCACATCTTTTATTTCCGTCATTGGTTCTTCGATGCATAGACTGAGCAGTAGGAGCTAAAGACTGCATCCCTGTCTTACACGCTTTTTAATCCCTGCAGTTCGTTCTGGAACTTCCAGTCATATTGTTCGCTCTTGGCTCTTGTAAGTATTGTATATCACCCGTTTTCCCCATAAGTTACTACTATTTTTCTCTAAATTTCAAATATTCTGCATCATTTTATATTATCAAACTCGTTTTCTAGGTTCCACAATGTTTATTTTTACGAACCGGTATCGGCTGTTACGTGTCGTATCTTTTGTACCCGACGATAGCTGACACCCGAAAAACGGTGTTTAAAGCAACAAAAATTGTAGAATATTACACCACTGTCGTATGATTTGTCATTCATAAAGAAGACATTTGCTATAGAACAGGGCACCAATGACCAACCCATAAATTTATGTTTCATGGTAGATGTTAAACTGATAATGAAACTGAAAATTATTTCGTGCCTTTAACATGGAACGGTTACCGCCTATGAAGTTCGAGGAATACAATGTGCAAGGTCGCTTCTTGATTATACACTGATATTTCTACAAATGCAGGCTAAGACACGCAAAAGTTGGCAACCCAGTTGAGAACTTACGGGACATTATGGACACTGCCCTCCAACCATCTCGGGATTTGGCCATCTAACGCGGCAAATGGACGGAGTTTGCTCCATATTCCTCAGGAGGAAATCCAATAACTCCATCAATAAGTGCCAAGCCGAATAACTGCTTGCATAACGGCCAGAGCTGGACCAGCGCCTTGATGACTTGCTGACTTTGTAAAGTTTTTCTCTCGAATAAGTCCAATTTTCTGAAATTTCCAGCATTTGTTGGTTTGTACATGTACATAACACCCCCCGATTACGTCCCATTTGGATAATTTATTCGTGGTGCATGGTCTTTTTATGTTGGAGTGTATTTTTCACTGTCGCACTGATCTATCGGTTGGTACAATACTCACCTAATGATAATGCTTCTGATTTTTTATTATAGGTAGTTTCCTAGATGTGACATTATTTACCAATAATTTCATGTTCCTGGTAAATTACACAACTGAAAGTAACCAGTAGTGTACACAGGAAATTTGTTTAATCACAGTTCCAATGAATATAGCTTACTTTCCATTTGATTGCCTGTAGCATTAATAACTTACAGAACATAATAACAAAACGTTTACGGGACAACTCTAAAGCTAACGATACATAAGAATCACCGACATTCTCTTAAAAGGAGTAAAAAGATAATATTTGTAGAAGTCAGAATACAGTTAATTGCTCTTCCTGCCCTATTGTTAGTAAAATGAAGGAAAACGCCGCAGAAACCAGCGTAACAGGTCAATGTAGCCAACCTTGCGGTATATAAAATTATACCACCATTAAAAGTGGTTATTTTTCAACCAGGTCTGTCATTTTTGTCTATTTTCAAATTTTAATCATTTACGTCATGCCTTGCTGAAGCTCATTTTGGAGGTCGGGTCCGTGTGTCCTTAAGAAAGTGTGTTGGGGAAACAACCGAAAAGCCACACGTATATCACCTAACGTCCCAAATCTATGGCTGTTAAAGTGGCACGATATGGCGTGGCTTATTATTATTCAGGAGTTTGTGTTGAGCACACTATATTAGTCGAGGGGCGCAATGAAAACAACAGCAGAAATAGAAATACGATGTAGATGATTCTATACATATGTTTTTTATGTTGCTAATTAGTGTGCGTCACGAATGGGACATCTGAGTGGCAGCTAAGGTTTTTTACCACACAGGACAGCGTGAGTCTGTTCACCTGCATCTGGGCGCCCAGCATTGAACCGCAGAGCGAGTCAGCGGTGCTGAATGAAGAGCCGTGGACGCTGGTGGCCGAGGGTCGCTACACTTACGTCCCTTTCATGGCGGGAAGCTGCGACCTTGAGTCGCTTAAATCAACACAAAGTGAGTAGCTTAACATCCGTATTAGTTAGTGGCTCTAACGAACAACAATCGGTCTGTAATTTTAAGAAAAAGAAATAATATTTTATTATTAAGTACCATAAATAAATCGATAAAATGGTGAATAACAAAAGATAACACAGCCGGTCTCCGACAGCGCCGTATTCACTTGCACGATTTCGGGTTACACAAAAATGATATCAAAAAATCCCGTGAACTGCTCACAGAAACAGGGTTGTGACAAAACTTCTGACATAAACCTGCTTATCTATGTGACAGGTGCTTAGCAGCTTTCATTTATTAATTTATGGTACATAAAATGACGCAGATGGACTAAAACAAAACGACACTATAATATCCTTGCTTTTTGTCGAGATCCAGCGGAGAAAAGAATGGAAGATCCTCCACGAGAATTTTTATACGTCAGTAGAAATGTAACACAATATCGGATAGAAGGATGGGAAACAAATCGACCCAGTCTTTTCGAAAATACTTTCCCAGCAATTGATTTAACAAAGTTAAGGAAAACAGGACTTAACATCCTGTCAACGAAGAGGCCATTCGAAAATCAGGGAAAACATATGTGAATGACGGAATGGAGTGTTTATTCCGCTTCTCCCCAATGCGCGGCCAATATTGTAACCATTTCTCTCCGTTCACAGTGCTACGAACTTAATGAAGAATTGCAGAAAACGAACACAAACATAGTTGTCATAGTTAAACCGGAAAAGGAACTTGAGGCATCTTAATGGTTATGGAACTGATTCGTTCTGGAGCAGACCAAAGTACGAGAGAATGTTATGGAGTAGGGATTCTCGGGGCCCAAAAATTAGTCACTGCAAAATAGTCTTCCGATATCTACTTAAATCTAACGATATCAAAGTTTTTCAAGCAAGACTGGAATCTGTCCCAACAAACATATACACTCCTGGAAATGGAAAAAAGAACACATTGACACCGGTGTGTCAGACCCACCATACTTGCTCCGGACACTGCGAGAGGGCTGTACAAGCAATGATCACACGCACGGCACAGCGGACACACCAGGAACCGCGGTGTTGGCCGTCGAATGGCGCTAGCTGCGCAGCATTTGTGCACCGCCGCCGTCAGCGTCAGCCAGTTTGCCGTGGCATACGGAGCTCCATCGCAGTCTTTAACACTGGTAGCATGCCGCGACAGCGTGGACGTGAACCGTATGTGCAGTTGACGGACTTTGAGCGAGGGCGTATAGTGGGCATGCGGGAGGCCGGGTGGACGTACCGCCGAATTGCTCAACACGTGGGGCGTGAGGTCTCCACAGTACATCGATGTTGTCGCCAGTGGTCGGCGGAAGGTGCACGTGCCCGTCGACCTGGGACCGGACCGCAGCGACGCACGGATGCACGCCAAGACCGTAGGATCCTACGCAGTGCCGTAGGGGACCGCACCGCCACTTCCCAGCAAATTAGGGACACTGTTGCTCCTGGGGTATCGGCGAGGACCATTCGCAACCGTCTCCATGAAGCTGGGCTACGGTCCCGCACACCGTTAGGCCGTCTTCCGCTCACGCCCCAACATCGTGCAGCCCGCCTCCAGTGGTGTCGCGACAGGCGTGAATGGAGGGACGAATGTCGTCTTCAGTGATGAGAGTCGCTTCTGCCTTGGTGCCAATGATGGTCGTATGCGTGTTTGGCGCCGTGCAGGTGAGCGCCACAATCAGGACTGCATACGACCGAGGCACACAGGGCCAACACCCGGCATCATGGTGTGGGGAGCGATCTCCTACACTGGCCGTACACCACTGGTGATCGTCGAGGGGACACTGAATAGTGCACGGTACATCCAAACCGTCATCGAACCCATCGTTCTACCATTCCTAGACCGGCAAGGGAACTTGCTGTTCCAACAGGACAATGCACGTCCGCATGTATCCCGTGCCACCCAACGTGCTCTAGAAGGTGTAAGTCAGCTACCCTGGCCAGCAAGATTTCCGGATCTGTCCCCCATTGAGCATGTTTGGGACTGGATGAAGCGTCGTCTCACGCGGTCTGCACGTCCAGCACGAACGCTGGTCCAACTGAGGCGCCAGGTGGAAATGGCATGGCAAGCCGTTCCACAGGACTACATCCAGCATCTCTACGATCGTCTCCATGGGAGAATAGCAGCCTGCATTGCTGCGAAAGGTGGATATACACTGTACTAGTGCCGACATTGTGCATGCTCTGTTGCCTGTGTCTATGTGCCTGTGGTTCTGTCAGTGTGATCATGTGATGTAACTGACCCCAGGAATGTGTCAATAAAGTTTCCCCTTCCTGGGACAATGAATTCACGGTGTTCTTATTTCAATTTCCAGGAGTGTATTTTAAACTGAGTTAGTGCTTCATCCCTACTGGCCAGGTGGTTCAACAGAAACTTATACACTAACGAAGCATGTTATGTATTTAAAATACATACGAACGCTTTTAATTGGGATACCTTCTATTAAGTGGCACCCATATAGAGAATTTTCAAAGAAACCCGCCAGGACAGCCGAGAGCGCTAACGCGCTGCTTCCTGTACTCGGGTACGCGCATCGGCCCCGGATCGATTGCGCCCGGCGGATTAACGACGACGGCTGGTGTGCCAGCCACCCTGGATGTGGTTTTTATGCGGTTTTCCACCTACTACTAGGTGGATACCGGGCTGTTCCCCACGTCCCGCCTCAGTTACACGACTCGCAGACATTTGAAACACGTTCACACTCTTTCACGATTTACACTTGTCGCAGACAGTTGGGGTACACTAATTCCGTCCCGGGGGGGTACGGGGTGGCGGCAGGAAGGGCATCCGGCCACCCCTTCAAATTAACCACGCCAATTCCGTACTTAACCCTGCCGACCCTGCGCACAATACGGTATAAAGGCAGTAGCAAAAGAAAAGAAAGATAGAGAATTAGCAAAGAACTACCTTAGGCATATTATCTGAGGTACAAAGCTAAACGTTTCTGGTTACACGGTATGCCAGCGAATAAAACCTGCAAAAAAACGATATTTGTTATAAATACACCTAGCGCATGAATACTGTCCAGAGCCGATGATTTAAATCCTCGCCAAGATACTTGGGAGGCAATTTCGTAACAGCATGTCCAGTGCAGGTTATAAACGCACAGAAAAATTGCCGTCGTGAATGTGTTTGAAAAACATTCCATGATCTGACACTCTCAAAAACTCACAAGGCAAAAGGAAACATTTAATTTCTAGTATTATACACATATAAAAAGTAGTTACTGTGGTAAGATGGAGTGAAAGACGGAAGTCGGAAGAAATACTTCGATATCGATGAAATCAGCGCCACATGTAAGTAGCTCAGTGGGTTTGTCTTAAAGCTGGAAGACAGATGCTTGTTGCACAGGATGGTCTCAATCCACCGAAGACGAATTTTAATCTCTTACTCTTTTAATTAGTGCGTTCTATAGAGAATATGAAATTAAGAAAGTGGAAAGACTATTTTGGATCCAGAAAAGACACAGCACATGGTTTCTTCACCTTATCCCGCCCAAAGGCATTCGACTACAATGGCCATCATTCTGTGAGGAAGGGAGTCCATGATGTGAGCATCAGCTGTCAGTTCCTCTTAAGTGGTGTAACATCCCGTATGTCGCCTCTAATCGTCTGTTTAGTTCCGCGTCTGCGTGTTGGTAGGGTTTAGGTGTGGAGCAGAAGATGAGTAATCTCGTTCTGTTCTAAAATCTGCCCCTGTAGGATTTTTGACGGGTCCCCTGGTGACAGTTTTAAACGTATTAGGGTTATTATTTCCAGGATAAAGTTGTCGCGATAATGGGATCATGGTACAAGTATACTGGGCAACATCAGACTGATTGTTTTCTAAAGACACGTCCATGGAAAGAATGTCAGCCCACAGACACACGGCTACTGCTTGACTGCTCGCGGATGTACACTGAATGGGGGAAAAAATCGCAACACCAAAAAGGAGTTGCGCGACATAAATAGAAGTTAGTAGGCGTAATTCTACATCTGAAAGATGATGTCTATTCAGATTCCGCGCCAATCGCATGAGAGTGGCGCTGGTAGCGCCACTGTGAGGATGCAAATCAGGTTTGCTTTAAATACACGCTGTAACGGTCGTGAGCGTTAGTTACCTTTGAGAGTGGATGTGGCGAATTGATGTTAGTCAAGAATGTCTCAAAGGCGACAGAGACGCCATAATCAACACCTCACTGAGCTTGAACGTAATCGTGGAATAGGGTAGAAGAAGCGGGATGTTCCTTGTGCGATATCGCAGAAAGACTTGGCAGCAATGTAGGCACTGTAGAAGATTGCTGTTAGCGGAGGTCACGAGAATATACGATCGCAAGATGAGCGGACTCTTGATGGTCACGTGACGTTAGTGAAAGGGAAGATCACATGTTTGGCGTGTGGCTCTGGTACATCGTATTGCATCTGAGGCAGCAATCTGAGCAGCACTTGGCACCCCAGTGATACAAAGAACTGTTACAAGTCGTTTACTTCAAAGAAAGCACCAAGCCAGACGTCCTGTAGCGTGCATTCCACTGCCCAGTAACCATCGCCATTTGCGACTTCAATGGTGGCAAACGAGGGCTTATCAAAGGGAAATGCGCAGGTCTGTAGTGTTTTCTGATGAAAGTTGGTTCAGCCTTGGTGCCAGTGATGGCCGTATGTTGGCCAGGAAGAGGACAGCTTAGCGCCTGCAACCAACCTGTCTGCAGGCTAGATGCACTGGACTTATACCTTTGGAGCTATAATCGAGAGTGCGATTTCGTACGACAGAAGGAGCACTCCCATGACTATCCCATTTACCCTGACTCTAAATTTGTTCATCAATCAGGTGATTCTACCTGTCTGCTGCCATTCATGAACAGCATTCCAGCAGGTGTTTTCCAGCAGGATACCGCTCGACCACATACCGCTGTTGTAACCCAACATGCTCTACAGAGTGTCGACAGGTTTCATTGGCCTGCTCAATCGCCGGACGACAACTCCAGCATCATCCGCAACCGGCACTGACCGTTCCTGTATTGCACAAACTGACATCCGGCACCTCTACAACACAATGCATGCGCGACTGCATGCTTGCATTCAATATTCTGACGGTTACACCGGTTATTAATGTACCAGCATTTCACATTTTCCATCGCTTATCTCGCACTTACATTAATCTGTGATACGGCAAATTTAAATATGTCATCTAGACAACTGTACTCACAAAATTTCTTTACTGTGCATCAATTACTTTTCGGTGTTGCGATTTTGTTCCGTTAATTTATATGGCTTCGAAAGGAACAGCTTTTTCGACGGGACGTTAGACCTTATCAAAATCTCTCATACTGTACACTAGCATCATAGGGTATTTAGCGACGAGAAACGACGATTCATCTGAATATTTAGTATTTAGCCAGTTTTTTTATGTTTCCCTCGGCAAGATTCGGCCGGTATCGTTAATGCCTATCACGACGCATGTGTCAAACGGTTATATGTTTGCTTTACAGCCATGCCTCCCAAAGCCGGAAACGAACAATATTCACAGATCCGGGAAATATTCTACGTGTCCCAAGATCACTGTATCATTAGATGACACTGGGTTTGGCGCATCCTTTATTTGAGGGAGAGCTCTCTTGCGGTTGTGGTGTACTAGTCTCAGGGCACCAGTAATAACAGGCATGTCCCCAGTTTTCTGTGTCCAGGCCTCTGTATTTCAGCTTCCTCTGAGCCTTCTTCGAAATGACACATCAATTAGGAGACGCGATCTTCTTTCTTCTGGTCATATAAGAGTATTTAGTTTTGTGGCTCTTAGAGAACAGTCAGTACGTCTCGGTTAACCTTACAAAAGGCTGATATGCCCAGCAGTTACTAATGTAGGTGAGTATTTGTACCATTTATTGAAGACGTCTTATACTCCAAGGGCTCTGTATATCCGACGGTGAGGATATTAACAAAATTTGCTCTTCCCATTTATTTCACTCTCAGCCAAGATTGAGCAGCTTAAGATCATGTGGTCAGTAGTTTAGAAGTCATCAAATATCATCCATAGACATTTTCCCTAATTGCACTGTCGAAGGTCTTAACTACACTCCTGGAAATTGAAATAAGAACACCGTGAATTCATTGTCCCAGGAAGGGGAAACTTTATTGACACATTCCTGGAATCAGATACATCACATGATCACACTGACAGAACCACAGGCACATAGACACAGGCAACAGAGCATGCACAATGTCGGCACTAGTACAGTGTATATCCACCTTTCGCAGCAATGCAGGCTGCTATTCTCCCATGGAGACGATCGTAGAGATGCTGGATGTAGTCCTGTGGAACGGCTTGCCATGCCATTTCCACCTGGCGCCTCAGTTGGACCAGCGTTCGTGCTGGACGTGCAGACCGCGTGAGACGACGCTTCATCCAGTCCCAAACATGCTCAATGGAGGACAGATCCGGAGATCTTGCTGGCCAGGGTAGTTGACTTACACCTTCTAGAGCACGGTGGGTGGCACGGGATACATGCGGACGTGCATTGTCCTGTTGGAACAGCAAGTTCCCTTGCCGGTCTAGGAATGGTAGAACGATGGGTTCTGATGACGGTTTGGATGTACCGTGCACTATTCAGTGTCCCCTCGACGATCACCAGTGGTGTACGGCCAGTGTAGGAGATCGCTCCCCACACCATGATGCCGGGTGTTGGCCCTGTGTGCCTCGGTCGTATGCATTCCTGATTGTGGCGCTCACCTGCACGGCGCCAAACACGCATACAACCATCATTGGCACCAAGGCAGAAGCGACTCTCATCGCTGAAGACGACACGTCTCCATTCGTCCCTCCATTCACGCCTGTCGCGACACCACTGGAGGCAGGCTGCACGATGTTGGGGCGTGAGCGGAAGACGGCCTAACGGTGTGCGGGACCGTAGCCCAGCTTCATGGAGACGGTTGCGAATGGTCCTCGCCGATACCCCAGGAGCAACAGTGTCCCTAATTTGCTGGGAAGTGGCGGTGCGGTCCCCTACGGCACTGCGTAGGATCCTACGGTCTTGGCATGCATCCGTGCGTCGCTGCGGTCCGGTCCCAGGTCGACGGGCACGTGCACCTTCCGCCGACCGCTGGCGACAACATCGATGTACTGTGGAGACCTCACGCCCCACGTGTTGAGCAATTCGGCGGTACGTCCACCCGGCCTCCCGCATGCCCACTATACGCCCTCGCTCAAAGTCCGTCAACTGCACATGCGGTTCACGTCCACGCTGTCGCGGCATGCTACCAGTGTTAAAGACTGCGATGGAGCTCCGTATGCCACGGCAAACTGGCTGACACTGACGGCGGCGGTGCACAAATGCTGCGCAGCTAGCGCCATTCGACGGCCAACACCGCGGTTCCTGGTGTGTCCGCTGTGCCGTGCGTGTGATCATTGCTTGTACAGCCCTCTCGCAGTGTCCGGAGCAAGTATGGTGGGTCTGACACACCGGTGTCAATGTGTTCTTTTTTCCATTTCCAGGAGTGTATTATTCTCGTTCAGTCTGCAAAGAGTGATTAGAAATACCTGGGGTATTATAGGACCAGTTGTCATTGAGAAGGTAACAAATGCTACGCACTAAGAGATGACAACCCGTGTAGGAACGCGCCAATAGAGTAGGAGAACAAATAGGGGCTCAGAGGTGTTTTTGAAAGCACACTCAAGGAGAACACGCGGGCCTATGGCACCTGCTTGTTTCAGAGATGTTTGTGGTACCTGACGGTAATGGTGTTCAGTTATTTATGGGTAGCGTTAAATTATTTTCAAACGAAGTCGCACTTCTTTTGTTGTCAGTCGTTGTCCAGCTACAATTTGACTAGTCTCTTTCCAGATGGCCTATTGTATGTGAAGGAGAGCATGGAGCTCAATGTGTCAGACCAACTTGCGTGAGTAAAGAGTGGCTCTTGTAGCTACTAACAGAGTACGACCTGTCTCTGGTAAATTAAAGCAGAGTGCCTAACCAGGCTGGATACGAAATTTGATGTCGAAACAGGTTTGAAGGAGCTTGCGAAAATCAGTGACTGCTTACTTTCAGGGTTACATGTTGGGCCACCTTTTCTCTTATTTAATAACTCCTTCCTGTCATCAGGTGGAGGAACACTGTCTACAGAAGAACAAGTGAGTAACCTGAACGAAAACTTTGAGGAAATTGTTGCCTGTGACATACGACTACCGACGAGGGAAGAACAGTTGGCTGCCGCTCGTTCCGTCAAAGAATTCTACTACAACGGCAGCGACATCACCTTGCAGGAGAACTACACCACAGCTCTGGTAGGTCATAAACACTGAAACTTCGCATCATCTTTTAAGACTTATACGGTATGTCCCAGAAATTTTGTGACAAACTGCGACGGGTTGCAGAAGGTGTCTTGAGGAAAAAATAGAGGATATTTTAAAGGATATCATATTCGCCTTTGGCTGTAGAAATTCTATAGTCAATGGCTGATTGGCCTATGATGTCCTTCAAAAAATTCTACATGACCATGAACCTCGACCGTGAGAAGTTACTCAGACAGAAGTTAATAAGACAATTCAGTGTCCGGAAACGTCATCCAACGACTCTACAGAGCGTCGAAGTTACAGGTGCCAGCGCCTGCCCTAAGGCCACCCCTTCAGCAGCAAACGTGATTTTGTACGCTTAAGGACCGTAGATGGAACATCTTGCAATGTTGTTTGTTATCCAGCGAGCGCTACCGATTACCACGATCGCCATTGTAGAAGATGAAGTTAGCTGCTGCACAGGTAGGCATTCTCTCATGCGAATACGATGCTCTCTTGCGTTGGTGGATGACGGTTACGGGCAATGGTTTTCACCTGTAGTTTATTTTTCTCCTGTACAGCCTAAATCATTGGAGATTTTAGAGGGTAGATATTTAGGGGTAGCCTGGTGACAGCTTTGTAGCGTTGTTTGATGCTATCTTCGATTTGTTCCGTAAAACACTCTGTACGACCCCTCTAAGTTCCTAGCAACATTTGCGGAACACCCTGCGTATGCTGTCGTACTACCAAGGCTCTTCAGTCAGTATTACATAAAGGAAACTGAAAGTAAAAACATAGAAGGCAGGAAGAACATCCAGCAGATGGATAACATTTCTGTTGTCCCAGATCAAGTAACTTTTCTATAAAAATTTCGAAAAAGTTGAAAAAGTGGAAATTATATGAACTAAGAGCCTTATCTAGAAAGCCAAGACAATATTTCTGAAACACTGTGTTTGAAGTATGATTCGAACGTATGTTTCTTTACTTTCCGGAATTGCGGTTTATGGTACAGTCGTCGAAGTATTGCACTTGATCTATTACACTTTATCAGCGTCTCTCAAAGTGCATCATCACAAAGTTTTTCGGCCCAGGCATTCCTTCTGCTTTGAAAATAAGTGAATGACACTTCTTGTCACACGTTCCAAAATTTCTCGTAAGGAATTCAGCTACATTTCATGCAAGCTATGCACGTTGTCCAGTGACGTGTTGATCTGCACTAAACTAACTATTCGCGACAGCATTTCTCTCCATAACTGCAGGCACAATGCGTCAGCCACGTTCTTCATCGGACCATGGAAAAGTTAATTGATCATTTTACAGCATGACGTGATGGAAAACACAGAAGAACTTTAGGGAGATTAGTCTTTGCCAATTATTTCATTTTCAAAAAACAGCCGCCATCATACGCATGAATAATATTTCTCAGCAAAAAGAACTATCAAGAAGAAATAAATATGATCATCAGCATAGCACAAAGCAACAACAAGCTACAAAGGAAAGTACGCTCAGAAGACAGCAAAATTAAAAACATTTCATAAATATCAACACATAGCAATAATATATAATACACATTCATAGCAGAAATACATCCATCAACACAAAATGGCAAACCATAACATACCACAACCATTTCACATGCAAGGTTAGTAACATCTTCAAAAATATAAAATTAGTACATACTTAAAGACAAATAACACAATACAATAGAAACTAAAAATTGTGAAACAAAAGGAAGAGAAATATAACAGTTCTAGAATGTATGAGTTAGCGTCTAGGAACGCTATTCGGAAATTAAGGAACGATCGGTCGCGAAATGGAAACCACATTGAATTTCCAATGAAGCTTTATGCAGATGTATTGGGTTGTGTCTCTAGTATGCCTGTAGATAGCGTCACTACGCTCTTCTCAGTTTAGAGCGCACAGTGAGTCTAGATAATAGAACCCGGCAAGCATGGGTTCCTCTGACGCAATACTTTTTCTTATTTATGACAATTCTCGACCAAACACTACAGGGGCAATAGGGACTTTCCTGCAGCATTTTCGATGGGAAGTGCTTGGTCACTCACCGTAAAGCTCGAATTTACCTCCCTCTGATTTTCACCTCTGCTCACATGAACCGCTAGCTTTGAGGACAGAATTTTGGCACAGAAAACGATCTTAAGTCCAGCGTGAACTGTCGGAAAACACAGGCAGCTGCCTTGTATGACGAGGGTATTGAAAAGTTGGTGTAACTCTAAGTCGGAGTGCCGACTACGTAGAGACGCAGCTGGAGAGCGCAGCTAACTGTTGCACATAGAACGGTTTTGGATTTCACTATGATTTTCATTTAGAGACCTATCATTCCTTCCTTTCCGAATAGCCTTCGTAATAGCCACGACTCTTAATGTATTGGTATGATACAAGAATTTTTAACACCAGGTACAGAGAAAGTATAAAGGGATTGAAGAATGTATGTATGTATCCACTCCACATATGCAGAACATCTAATAAAAGACGATCGCATCACAATAGGATAAAAACAAATACGTCTATATTATGCCGTAAGAACAAAAGAAAGGGAATGCTCACTCTATGGGAAAAACATTTCACACAGAAGGAAATCAATAAAAATGAAAATTTTCTTAGTGACCAAGAGAGAAATAACAGAAGAACAATATTCAAACTAATTCACAGCTTACCATAAAAAACTACACAAACACACACACACACACACACACACACACACACACACACACACAAACACACACACACTCACACACTCACCCACACGGACACAAGGTGTCCCACCGCCCACCTTCCTTCCATCCTCACCCCAACACTCCATTCCATTCCATTCTCTCCGTCTACAGCTCCCATGATCCCTTTTAAACAAGTAATGTGCAAAGAAGTGTTCAAATGTGAAATATCAATTGGAAGAAAAATGTTTTATGTGCATTTAGTACATGTACGTGTAGAACTATTTATGTGTGCATAAATAGGACACAAAAAATGAAAGTAAGTAAAAAAACCTTATAGTTGTAAATAGAAATGGCTATATTGAAATGAGCTGCCAAGAATCACTACAAATCTCATATTCCAAACTGTAGGTTAACAATTAAATAATTTTGTTTGTGTTATAGACCAATGAAGACTCCTAGCATGAATAGGCGGAACATGTTTGGTACACACAAATAAATTTGAGTGTAAAAGGCGGAATGTTTCTAATTTAAATGTTAAAACATAACTGAAATTAGCAACTAGGAAGAAATTTCTGCAAATATTACCAAAATTGTTATAGAGAAGTCCGTAAATACTGATCAGTGACAAATCTCGGCTTTCATGACAATGTCACTGTTCAGAAGTCATTAACAAGAACCAATAGACGTTGATCTTTAGGCCCACAGTGGCCAAGATGCGTCATTGTACTTCTATAAGACAGTATGTGAAGACTTAATGGAGAGTTGAACTTAGATTCTAATCCCCCTTTATATCCAGTGTTGAGGGGGATCATGTGGCGCTTACCTGGTCCCATATCTTTTGATCTGCGACCGTACCTTCAGTTTTGATCGATGACAGAATTGGTGAGGTTATTGATGAACAACTGCGACAACAGAGTTCTTCCATCGCTGTGACAACTGTCTGAAATCGTAATTTTTCTAAATTAGCTTGATAATGGCTCTGCCAAAAATTTAAAGAAAACTATGTCATGGCTTAAGTAAATGTGGTGTATTTCGAAAACTGCCTTTCCCAAAGAGCCGAGGTGAATCTCACAGACCAACTTCAAAATGAATTACAGTAATTACAGTGTCTGTTATATGGCATGTAAATATACCGAGAAATCCAGCATCAGCTATTAGCGTTATTTTAAGAAGAAATTAATCGAATCCTATATTCAGAGTATCTGAACTTAGTACATACGTTCAGCAAAAATATGTACCTCTTATTCGAAACCCGTAATTGTCTCCCATTACGACGCATACGTTAGAAATTTAACCAAAAGGAGCCTAAAACTTTCCTCCGTAATGGTGCAAAAGCCTGGCGCCCTGCGCCTTCACCCTTGCGCTCGGAAACGCTTCAAATAGCAAGGTGTCGACACATGCGAAAAAATGGCTTCAGCTAAGAAGTTCATGTGAGGATGTGAGGTAGATTAATCACGTCACATTGGCGCAAAATTTCATCAAAATTCTGCCCAGTATCATAGTGGTCGTGTCACAGGAAGAGAAGATCATTACCCCTCTTACCAACATTTCACCCCATCTTTCGATGTCTCTGCTATAGAGGTCAGAATTGCGACTCACAGCGTTGAAATAATGCGATGTTCTTATGGGTGGCCCACTCGTTTTGTGCTCTACTGTGACTTGATCACAGGCTGGCAGGGCAGGGTGTGTGTGTATGTGTGTGGGAGGTCAACATTGACGTGTTTGTGAATAAAACGGAAAAGGGTAGCTCTAAGACCCCCTTGTTTAGCAACACCCTTGCTGCCACCTACGTAACTTTCATGAGCACGTTAAAAATGTAGCTACCTGGTACTTCGCCATCCTTTCAGGTAAGAGGTGCCTTGAAGCTGCTATAGTGTCTGAGGGCAGGCAATCCCACCTAATGGTTGTCGAACGGGTTGCTTCCATTCAGGCGCTAGAGCAGCTGTATGAGGGACCCTCTTCCGATTTACTCTTCACACGCATGTCAATGTTGTCCCACCTTCTTCCCTCCCCCAACCCCGGATCCGTGGTCACGCCACAGGAGGGCTGAAAACGCATAAACACATTTAAGTTTCGACGAATCGTTGTAATTGGCCATTAGGTGTTCCGTCCTGTATCCCAGAGCAAAAACTGTGGTCGCACTATGCTCCAAATAGGTCAGATCATGTTCAGTGGTGTTTCAGTCCCATGTTGTCCATAGAGTTGGGTTCAATCGTCCATGGGGCGTCAAGATTGTCGCTCTGTTGCTCAGCGCACTGCGAACTGTCGCTTTCTATAGCGAAATGTGTAGGAGTCGACGCCCAAAGGGAAATGGTCCTTTCATTGGCGCATTTTATGCCACATCCTGATGGCTTTCGTGTCTATTCTGAGCGGGGTGACGATCTTCTCATCATGTGACACGATCATGGTGGCGGCGTTGGGCAGATCTGTGACGAAATTTTGAGCCAATGTGACGTTATTAGCCCGCCATACAGCACACACATGAAGTTCTGAGCTATGACTTTTCTTTCTGTTTTTGCGACACCTTGATGATTGAAGCGTTGCCGAGTCAGTTTCAAACCAATACATCACAGTGGGAGACAATTAAGGGGTTCCGAAAAAGTGGTATCTGCTTCCCTTTGGGCCGTGTAGCTCTCCACAGAGATCTATAATTATAGGACAATGAGTTCCGCACGCTATTACTAGTAAGGATGTTCTCTACTGGACGAATAGCTATGGTTCTCCAGAGAATTTGGACACTCCGAGGATGTAAACATATTCGCAGCCCCACATTGTAGTGACACACTGTCAAATCACGTTAATGTGACCACTTGTCAAAAGCCTGAATAACCATCTTTTGCAGCGAGTACCGCTACAAGAAGTGCGGGAAGAGTAAGTGAGGTTCTGGAGAGAACGGACAGTGACGTAGAGGCATGTCCATTCCAGTACCATGGCCAGTTATGCTAGGTTTCTCTGTTGAGGATCCATCGCTCAAATAACCCGATCGAAGTGGTCCAACAGATTCTCGATTGTGGTTAAATCCGGGGAGTATGGTGACTAGGGAAGTACGATAAAATCATCATTGTGCTCATGGAACAACGCGCGTCCACCGGAAGTTGTGAAACACGTTGCATTGTTCAGCTGGTAGGTACCATCGTGCCGAGGAGAAACAAACTGCATGTAGGTTTGGACGTTGACCACATGTATAGATGCTACCTATGTTGATCCATTGTGTCTTAGAGAATGACGAGATCACCAAGGGAATGCTGCGAAAATATTTCCCAGATGCGCCAACTGCCATCTGTCTGATGGAGTATAAAACATGGTTCATCTACGAAGGCAACCTGTGCCTACTAAGTGGCAGTTCAGTTACGGTACTGGCGTGCGAATTCCAGCCTTCGTCAGTGACGAACTGCAGTCAGCATGGGTTCATGAACAATGCGCCTGATGCGGATGCCCATACGCAGCAGCGTTCGCTGAACGGCCGTTGAGAAGACATGTTGTTAGACTCCTGGTTTATCTGCGCGGTCAGCTGCGCAACAGTGGCACATCTATTCGCCCGTATACATCTCCGCAGCCGTCGTTCACCGCTGACATCTATGGCGCGTTGTCCACCACAGCTGCCTCGGCGCCTGTTTTGGGTAGCGCCATTTTGTATGCACCGTATACGTTAATGAAGGCGGAATACGAACCGTTACAAACTTAGCCGTTTAGAAAATGCTTCTACCCTTGTTCCGAAAGCCAATGATCATGCACTTTTGGAGATCAGGAAAATTTCTCCATTTCTGTATTACGACAACGACTGCAGTGTTTCTCCGCACCCCCCCCCCCCCACTCTCCCCCGAGACACTTTATATACCCTCCACTGCTAGTGGTGTCACATGCCGTATGATGTGAGTGGTTATTGCACGTGAACTTCAAACACACGCGGTGGTAGCATTAGTGTGACTCGATTTCGTAATAGAATAAAATTCTTCTCGTTTCAGCATGTACTTCTGGGAGTAATTACGTTAGATTTAGTAACAAAATCAAATTATTCTCGTTTCAGCATGGACTTCTGGGAGTTATTACGTTATTAATACGAGGTGTTCAAAAAGTCTCTCCGCAGTCCCGTATGATTGTTAGCCGCGTATGCCGTTCCAAAGGCTCTGAGCACTATGGGACTTAACATCTGAGGTCACCAGTACTCTAGAACTTAGAGCTACTAACCTAAGGATATCATAAACATCCATGGCCGAGGCAGGATTCGAACGTGCGACCGCAGCGGTCTGCGGTTCCAGACTGAAGCGCCTAGAACCGCTCGGCCATTGCGGCCGCCTCACGTGCCGTACGCCGCAGTGAATACACCGAAATTAATCTCAGTGATATACAAGTTATTAATTTATTGAATATTCATTTTTACTAATAAATTTTCACATTAAATGTTGAAAGTGTCCCCCCTGTTGTTGAATACACAATTCAGTTCATACAATCATGTTCCAAACACAGGGTGTAACATTTCTTCTGTAACAGAAGCAGTGAAAGTGTATATTGCAGTTTTCAATTCATCGATGGATTTTGGACGGTTTTTATAGACAGTTGCTTTCGCTGCAACCCAGACGAAAAAGTCAGGTGGTGTTAGGTCAGGCGATCGTGGAGGCCAAAGTCCCTGTGAAATTATGCGATCACCAAAAACATCAGCAAGCAGTGACATTGAAACACGAGCTATATTCGCGGTTGCACCATCTTGTTGAAAATAACCATTCAGTATTTCACTTAGCACAAATACTACTATGAATGAGTACAAAATATCACTGCAGTATCGTTGTGCATTTATTGTTTCGTTGAAAAAGATGGGACCCACAATCCGACGTCTAGAAATTGCAATCCAGACACCTATTTTCACAGAATGAAGTGGTTCCTCATGAAAACACAATGGATTTGCAGTACTTCACATATGAGAATTTTGCGAGTTTATATACCCGGATAATTGAAACCAGCCGGCGGTGGTGGCCGAGCGGTTCTAGGCGCTACAGTCTGTAACCGCGAGACCGCTACGGTCGCAGGTTCGAATCCTGCAGCCGGTCGGAGTGGCCGAGCGGTTCTGGGCGCTACAGTCTGGAACCGCGTGACCGCTACGGTCGCAGGTTCGAATCCTGCCTCGGGCATGGGTGTGTGTGATGTCCTTAGGTTAGTTAAGTTTAAGTAGTTCTAAGTTCTAGGGGACTGATGACCAGAGCAGTCCCATAGTCCCATAGTGCTCAGAGCCATTTTTCGAATCCTACCTCGGGCATGGATGTGTGTGATGTTCTTAGGTTAGTTAGGTTTAAGTAGTTCTAAGTTCTAGGGGACTGATGACCTCAGAGTCCCATAGTGCTCAGAGCCATTTGAACCATTTAAATGAAACCACGATTCATCAGCGGAAAACGTTTCATTAAGAATATCCCTTCCATTTTGTTGAACGAAATTTTTGAACCATTGACAATAATGCAGTCTCTTGCCATGATCAGTATTTTTCAGTTCTTGCACGACTGTCACTTTGTCTGGGAAAAGTTCTAATTTTTTTCTTTACAACTGTGTGGTCCGTTCCGACACTAACATCGATTTCCTGGGCGAGTTTTCTTACTGACTTGTTCGGACTCATGGATATTTTATCGGAAATATCGAGTAGTTTATCATCAGAGAAAACGCTTTTCGGTGTATCTGTCACTGAACCCGTACTTCGAAATTCGTTAATCAAATCTCGCACAGTATCGCGATGTGAGAGTGTCGTCTCCGGCAAAACTGACATAAATGTTTGACGAACTGAAACTGTGTATTTACCGCCAGCTTTGACCACTTGTTCGACTAAAAACACACGTTCTTCAGTGGTTAGCATTTTAACAGTGACAAAAACGAAACATACGAACAAAGGAACTAAACTTAAACGTTCACATCAACACGTAACAACACACACCAACGATACTACTGACGCGGCTGAGATAAACGAAAGAGTGGAATGTTGGGAGAGTCCACTTGAAGGAAGTAACTGAGGCAGGCGAACAATTACACGGCACGCGCGGCTAATAATCATACGGCACTGCGGAGAGACTTTTTGAATACCCCGTATATAACCACTGTATAAGCAGGCAAACTTCTTTTTCATCAACCGTGACACCGTAAGCGATCGTAGCGGATACCGCCAATGCGAGCTAGTGCTCTGGTGACAGACTCTGAGGAAGCCGGCTTGAGTACCAATGATGGAGTAACTGTGTATCACGAGTGTTCGGACGGCTGCAATGTTTTAAATTTACCTTCTTTTTTCATCCGTGCAAACCACTGAACATTTCCTATAGATGACAGATTGGTAGTGAACCATCAAAATGGTGTCTATCGATGACACTATTTGCTAGAACTTGCTAGGATGCGGAAAAAGAAGCGATGGTGAACATCGATAAGGATTTGTATGGTAATGACATAGTTAAGTGTAGTAGTGTTGGGTGATGACAAAGATAGTTAAAACGCCATGAAAAGTAGTAATTGAGCTCAATGATCGGAATGTCTTATCACAGCCACTGCTCGCGACATCGTGAACGGCGCGGACGCCATTATTCATGCAGGCAGACACAACACAACTCGGCAATTGGCTCTGCTGCTTTTGGTGAGCATTGGATGTCTTGAATATTCAGAGAAATATTCGAGATGGGTTCCACGAATGCTCACATAAGAACTCAAGATTCAAGAGAAACTGTTTCATCTGAACTGTTGGAGCAGTTTAAGATTAATGGAGAGACCTTTCTGCCACGCATCGTTACAGGTAACGAAACCTGGGTGCATCACTGGGCTGGAAACAAGAGCAGTCTCTGGAACGACGTCACACCCATTTCCCAAGAAAGAAGCAAATTCAAGGCAGTTTCCTCTGCTGACAATGTCCTGATGACTGTTTTGGGACAGTGATGGTCATTTTCTCAAGGATTTATTGCCAAAAGGATCACTCATTTATTGAGAGACATGACTAGACGCTGAAAAAAACTCACGAATCGTTTCCGACGTCTACTGTCTGAGAAGAATTCAAAAGAAATGTTGCTCCTGGGAATCCACGCTCGGACACAAGTCTCAGAAGCCAGGAACATAACGCCAAATTGGATTCGACATCACTGGCGCATCCACCCTACAGCCCAGACTTGGCACAATTGCTCTTCATTCTCTATGTGAAACACACTTAGAAGATGATGATGAGCGTGAATGATTCTGTAAAAACTAAGATATGGGCACAGGACGCGAACTTTTACGAACAGCAAAAACCAGATCTTAGACAAAATTGGTGTAAGGCCTTAGAATGTGGTGGAGACCATGTCACGAAAAAAAAAAAATATTCCGGGTTATTATTTACTGAACTGACCTCGTATCAGTGTCAGTGGCATTATTCTTTCGAGATGTATTTTTTGGCTTCGGGCTGCTGTACAACCATAAAAATGGAGTTTAGTTGCCGATATATAGTTCACATAGATGTGAAATTCAGACACGATATGCAATCGAATTTCTCTCTAATACCTGAGAAGGAACTTTAATTAATAGTCCGTGCAGCTGGCATTAGACTTCCATTCTCACTGTCAGTTAAATTCCTTGACCCTGTGTTGTAAACATTAAATTTAGCTCTTACGTTATTTTCCAATTCATAACGTCTTCTGTTGAAGTGGTTGGGTACGCGCGACTACTGTGAAATCTACCTGATATAATACCGAATGTTATGGACACCTACAGCCACAGTTTATAAACACTCAATTAATTCTGTGCGTTGAGTCATTCAGAACGGAAAGATGTATATGAGGCTGACTCATTGGGCCTCCCGTTATTTACATTTAGACATGTAGTTTGATGTCTGGAGAGTTTTGCTTGCCTAGTATATCACCTACAAAGTTCAATTACATTAAGCTGATAAGATTATATTTTATTCAATAATAAGTATATTGTGTTTGTCTTTCCAACGTTTACGTTTTTCAGTTCAATTCACACCTTTTCTTCGTGGAAGGGGTGGACACCGTTACCAGAAGCATGGCCCGCTATTCCTCGGAGCCGGTGTTCTACTACGAGTTTGCGTTCAACGGCGCTCTCAGCCAGTATCCTGGAGGTCCAGGTAGGAGAAGCATCCATTACTGCGGCACTACACTGAGGCGACAAAACTTATGGCATACCTTCTAATATAATGTTGGACATTCTTTTGCCAGGCATGGTGCAGCAGCTCGACGTGGCATGGACTCAACAAGTCCTTGGAAGTCCCCTGCAGAAATATTGAGCCATGCTGCCTCTACAGCCGTCTACTACTGCGAAAGCGTTGCCGACGCAGGAGTCTGTGCACGAACAGACCTCTCGATTGTGTCTCATAAATGTTCGATGGAATGCATGTCGGGAGATATGGGTGGCCAGATCGTTCTCTTGAAATGTCCAAACCAACTGAGAACAATTGTGATTCGCTAACATAGCGCATTGTCATCCATAAAAATTCCATCGTTCTTTCGAAACATGAAGTACATACAGGGTGTTTCAAAAATGACCGGTATATTTGAAACGGCAATAAAAACTAAACGAACAGCGATAGAAATACACCGTTTGTTGCAATATGCTTGGGACAACAGTACATTTTCAGGCAGACAAACTTTCGAAATTACAGTAGTTACAATTTTCAACAACAGCTGGCGCTGCAAGTGATGTGAAAGATATAGAAGGCAACGCAGTCTGTGGGTGCGCCATTCTGTACGTCGTCTTTCTGCTGTAAGCGTGTGCTGTTCACAACGTGCAAGTGTGCTGTAGACAACATGGTTTATTCCTTAGAACAGAGGATTTTTCTGGTGTTGGAATTCCACCGCCTAGAACACAGTGTTGTTGCAACAAGACGAAGTTTTCAACGGAGGTTTAATGTAACCAAAGGACCGAAAAGTGATACATTAAAGGATCTGTTTGAAAAATTTCAACGGACTGGGAACGTGACGGATGAACGTGCTGGAAAGGTAGGGCGACTGCGTACAGCAACCACAGAGGGCAACGCGCAGCTAGTGCAGCAGGTGATCCAACAGCGGCCTCGGGTTTCCGTTCGCCGTGTTGCAGCTGCGGTCCAAATGACGTCAACGTCCACGTATCGTCTCATGCGCCAGAGTTTACACCTCTATCCATACAAAATTCAAACGCGGCAACCCCTCAGCGCTGCTACCATTGCTGCACGAGAGACATTCGCTAACGATATAGTGCACAGGATTGATGACGGCGATATGCATGTGGGCAGCATTTGGTTTACTGACGAAGCTTATTTTTACCTGGACAGCTTCGTCAATAAACAGAACTGGCGCATATGGGGAACCGAAAAGCCCCATGTTGCAGTCCCCACGTCCCTGCATCCTCAAAAAGTACTGGTCTGGGCCGCCATTTCTTCCAAACGAATCATTGGCCCATTTTTCAGATCCGAAACGGTTACTGCATCACGCTATCTGGACATTCTTCGTGAATTTGTGGCGGTACAAACTGCCTTAGACGACACTGCGAACACCTCGTGGTTTATGCAAGATGGTGCCCAGCCACATCGCAGGGCCGACGTCTTTAATTTCCTGAATGAATATTTCGATGATCGTGTGATTGCTTTGGGCTATCCGAAACATATAGGAGGCGGCGAGGTTTGGCCTCCCTATTCGCCAGACATGAACTCCTGTGACTTCTTTCTGTGGGGACACTTGAAAGACCAGGTGTACCGCCAGAATCCAGAAACAATTGAACAGCTGAAGCAGTACATCTCATCTGCATGTGAAGCCATTCCGCCAGACACGTTGTCAAAGGTTTCGGGTAATTTCATTCAGAGACTACGCCATATTATTGCTACGCATGGTGCATATGTGGAAAATATCGTACTATAGAGTTTTCCAGACCGCAGCGCCATCTGTTGTTGACAATTGTAACTACTGTAATTTCGAAAGTTTGTCTGCCTGAAAATGTACTGTAGTCCCAAGCATATTGCAACAAACGGTGTATTTCTATCGCTGCTCGTTTAGTCTGTATTGCCGTTTCAAATATACCGGTTATTTTTGAAACACCCTGTAAATGTCTACAAATGGTCAGCACGTAGCCGAACATAACTATTTCCAGTCAGTGATCGGTTCTGTTGGACAAGAGGACCCGGCCCATTCCATATAAACACAGCCCCACAGCATTATGGAGCCAGTACCAGCTTGCACTGTGACTTCTCGATAATTTGCGTCCGTGGCTTCACGTGGTCAGCGCGACACTCGAACCCTATCATCAACTCTTATCAAATAAAATCGGGACTCAACTGACCAGGCTATGGTTTGCCAGTCGTCTAGGGTCCAGCCCGTGTTATCGCGAACCCATGAGAGGAGCTGCAGGCGACGTCGCGTTGTTCTCAAACGTACTCGCCCCTCGGTCGTCTGCTACCACAGCCCATTAACGCCAAATTTCTCCATACTGTCCCGAGGGATACGTTCATCGTAAGTTCTACACTGATTTCTGCGGTTATTTCGCGCAGTGTTGCTTGTCTAATCGTATGGACGGCTCCACGCAAACGCCGCTACTCTCGATTGTTAAGTGAAGACTGTCGGACATTGCGTTGTACGTGGTCAGAGATAATACCTGAAATTTGGTATTCTCGGCGCACTCTTGATACTGTGGGTCTCGGAATATTGAATTAGCTTACGAGTTTCGAAAGTGAGTGTCCCATGCGTCTAGCTCCGACTACCGTTCCGCGTTCAAAGTCTGCTAATTTCCGTCGTGCAGCTATAATCACATAAGAAACCTTTCCACGTGAATCAGCTGAGTACAAATGATGTAGTAGTAGTAGTAGTAGCTTTATTCATCCGTAGATCTCTTTTTACAAGGATATAGGTCATGTCGAATGACTGATCCACCAGTGTACTGCCCTTTTATACCTTGTGTACACAATACAGGGTGATTCAAAAAGAATACCACAACTTTAAAAATGTGTATTTAATGAAAGAAACATAATATAACCTTCTGTTGTAGATCATTACTAAAATTACTTAATTACTAAATTACATTTAAAAAGGTTTTTTTTCACTCAAAAACAAGTTCAGAGATGTTCAATATGGCCCCCTCCAGACACTCGAGCAATATCAACCCGATACTCCAACTCGTTCCACACTCTCTGTAGCATATCAGGCGTAACAGTTTGGATAGCTGCTGTTATTTCTCGTTTCAAATCATCAATGGTGGCTGGGAGAGGTGGCCGAAACACCATATCCTTAACATACCCCTATAAGAAAAAATCGCAGGGGGTAAGATCAGGGCTTCTTGGAGGCCACTGATGAAGTGCTGGCGGCCGATCCATCGCCTCAGGTAGTTGACGTTCAGGTAGTTACGGACAGATAAGTGCCAATGTGGTGGCGCTCCATCCTGCTGAAATATGAATTGTTGTGCTTCTTGTTCGAGCTGAGGGAACAGCCAATTCTGTAACATCTCCAGATACTGTAGTCCAGTTACAGTAGCACCTTCGAAGAAAAAGGGACCAAAAACTTTATTGGCTGAAATGGCACAGAAAACGTTCACCTATCAGGAGGTTTAACACCATACTTCGTTCGAAATGCACGCTGAACAACTGTCGTCGATTCACTTCTGCCGTACTCAATAACACAAAAAGCTTTCTGTTGAGCGGTCGCCATCTTAGCATCAACTGACGCTGACGCCTAGTCAACAGCGCCTCAAGCGAACAAATGTACAACTAAATGAAACTTTGTAGCTCCCTTAATTCGCCGACAGATAGTGCTTAGCTCTGCCTTTTGTCGTTGCAGTTTTAAATTCCTAAAGTTGTGGTATTCTTTTTGAATCACCCTGTATTATCGCCATCTGTGTATGTGCATATCTCTATCCCATGACTACCGTCATCATAGTGTATTTTGTGAACTACTGTTTACCTGTGTGATCGCGTTTTAATCATAAAAAGAGCCAAATATCTTGTAAACAAAGAAAAGATGCAGCTAGCAGGAGATAGGTGCCCAGGCGTAATAAAGCTGTAGCAACATTTCCAGCGAAATCGAGATGGGGACTATACAATGGCGGCTAATATAACACGGACCTTCGGCATTTCAACGTATTTCTGAAACCTGTGTCACAACAATTACTGACTTTTTCCTTTGTTTCTTACTTGCACCGTACCTCTGGGCTTGTTCTGAGCTGCCAGCGAGCCTTTGATCACTGTGGAGCCGCGAAGATCTACCGCTATATCCACTCTCACAGATTTCCAACGGCGGCAAACTGCCGACGCTGATGGAACAGTCCTGAATCTAGTAGATAAATCTTCAGCTTCTGTATCTATTGCTGTGACAGAATATTTAAATCATGCAGCACCTTATTCTACTGATCAGAAAATAGAAGAAAAGCTTACTAGTACAGGTATAAAAGGGTATTAAAGAGGATTTTGATTCTATGTATCTTGAAACTGAGAGAGTCAAAATTTTTCATTCTTGGTTCGATTTCTACGTTTATTGCAGGAAATAGCAGCAATAAAAGACCAAAAATAGGTTATTTCAGAAATAGGTTATTTTGAACGGTTTTAACAGTCAGGTTAAACTGGTGCTAAAACAAACCGATGCAACCGAACTCAGGTTGTTTCAGCGATAACCGCCATCTCTACTTTGAAGTAGAGAATATTGATTAGATTATACTATTTCACTTTGTGAGGCATCTTAGTTGGTTATTTTCAATGATTATTCACTTACCCTGTTACTTATTTCCTCTTTTCTTAATTGTGCTTAACTTATTAACATTAGCGCTTACCCGACGTAAGCACATTGAAATCAATGATTTGACTGTTCCGTGCTTTGTGTTATTTCAGGGGCGTCTCATGGTGATGATACACTGTACCTGTTTCCAGCATCCCAACCCGATCCAAAATCGGATAGTGCTCTTATCAGAGACCAGATGACAGCTATGTTTGCCAATTTCGCTAAATACAAGTAAGTAACGCCTCTCATGCAGCTTTGATACGTCTTAGGCTTCCTAAACTACAAAGAATGCCTCTCCTAAAAGGAAAAAAAAAGGTGTTTGACTAAAACCTAATAACCATTGCATGAGTTGGTGATTCTAGAAGGAAGTAATTAAAAGTAAAAGACATACCGACCCACACGTTACTAGCTTAGTATCGTTTGATATCTGTAGCTACTTGCAGTTTTGGTTATAGTGCCACTTCGTGCATCTGGGATCCAAGTCCACTTAGTCAAAAATGGCAAGCACAGCTTACTGGTATTTCAAAGGTACTGCCGGCTGATAATTATACAGTCTTGGACAGGACACAAGATAGAATTATAGGGAAAAGTTCAAACGTGACATTCTCGTGCACGCATGTGCACAACGCACTTTGTGTATGGACTGCTGGGAGCTGCGTCACTGTTACATTTTAGCTGTCTTGATAATGCAATAAATAACTGTTGTTCGGCGAGTATTTTATACACCAGACACAGAAAAAGGTTTCATGCATCTTAAGGCAGGCAATACAACTTACATCATCGGCCACAGCTTGGGATGCTTAAGTTGAGATGCTTGTCAGTTGGGTTGCTTGTCTTAAATCGCAAAAATTTTCTTCTGGGCTTGTTGTATTTTGCCCACCATGTATTAAATAGCGCTAAAACGGTGACATCACAGTTTTGAAATATTAATTCTTGTGAGATGCACCATTTATTATTTCCGTTCAAACAGTAATAACCAATACCCCTTTCAGATAACAACTCAGTTGTATTGTAATTACTGTTGAGTGTGGCGAGCATTGTAACGGTCATCAATGGATAGCTATAGCATACAGCATCTAACTGGCTGAGCATTGCTGAAGCTGCAGACCACAAAACTGAAGGCATGCTAGGCTTCCATCGGCAGTTAGGTCGTAGAGACGGAGCTCAAGTTGCGCGCGACTATGTCGCAGCTGGCAAGACTAGATTTTTTTGTTAAATTTCGTTAGCCAGTTCTCAGAAAATAAATTCTACACCAGCGATGCACAGACCGCTGCCCATATCCTCCTGCGGCCAGCCAACTGAACTGATGCCTCTCGCACCTCACCGTTAGTTCTTGTAAATTCTTTTTAACCATCTTACATTCCATCCGGAAAGGGGATTCCGAGTCCTTGTAGAACTTAGTTATTTTGACCAATGTCAGTGTAAATGTCTTTGGGGCTGCGGAATTCCAGTTCCGAGTAATAACGTGTCTTATGACACGTTACTTTTGAACTTGCACAACAATCGAGTCACGACGACAGATGTTCATGGGGCTGCGGGGAACGACACGGCTTGGTCGTCAGTGGTTTGTGTATTCTGTAGTACTTACCTTGCGTCAGTGAGCTTCAGCAGCCTGCATGTGTTTCCGTGAACCAATAAGCATTTATTCAATAACAATAATAATAATAACAATAGTAATAGTAACAGTAATAATACTGTGTAAGAAAGGTTTATACAGTAAACGTTTTTTGTGGAATACCTGATGCAAACTAATTGTGTGTATACTGTCCTTTTTTGTAGCCTTTACGTAGCCACAGTGAGGGGTTTGTGGCCCGTACAACCCTGTGCATATAGACGCTTCTGGCTAGTCGTCTCGTATTTACCTTCAATAGTACAGTCTAAGACAACTAAAATTAAAAAAAAGATGAACCACGAAGGCATTACACTAATGAGTGGAAATCATTAGATGAGATGTACTACAGAGAAACAAATAATTACACTTACAGAAAAACTGGCTGTTTTATTCAAGAGGAGGAACCTCACAAACTGAGCAAGCCAATAACGCATTGGTCGACCTCTGGTCCGCATGCAAGCAGTTATTCGGCTTGGCGTTGATAAAGTTGTTGGACCTCCTGCTGAGGGATATAGTGCCATATTCTGTCCATTTAGTGTGTTAGATCCTAAAAACTCCGAGGTAGTTGGAGGAGACGCCCATAATGCTCCAAATGTTCTCTGTTTGGAGAGCAGTAGGAACTCTCGCCGTGTGCGGGCGGTAAACATCTTGCTGAAGTATGAGCCCAGGAGGGCTTGCCATGAAGGGCAGAAAGACGGGCTGTAGAATATTGTCGACATGAGGGTGCCCCAGACTACAGCCAAAGGGGTCCTGCTATGAAACGAAATGACACCCCGTCACTCCTGGTTGTCTTCGGCCTGGAATCTCTTTGACTGGAGTCCGCAGCTCGTGGTGTCGCGGTCGCGTTCTCGCTTCCCGAGCACGGGGTCCTGGTTCGATTCCCGGCGGGGTCAGGGATTTTCACCTGCCTCGAGATGACTGGATGTTTGTGTTGTCCTCATAATTTCATCATCATTCATGAAAGTGGCGAGTTTCGAATGAGCAAAGGTTGGGAATGTGTACGGGCGCTGATAATTGCGCAGTTGAGCACTCCACAAACCAAAACATCATCATCACATCATCTTTGACTGGAGTAGAATTGTCTTCAGTTATGAGCCCCGCTTTGAATTGAACACCAATCACTAGCGAAGACTCGTATGAGACGCTCCAAACAGCGGTGAGATACCAACCCGACTGTCGCCCCCCTTACTGCCCCAGAACCAAGAGTGATGGTCTGGGGTGCCACTTCACTTCACAACAGAGCCCCATTGGTTGTCATCAGCGCCATCCTTACAGCATAGCGGTATGTCGACGATGTTTTACGCCCAGCTTTGTTGTCTTTCATGGTAAGCCATCCTCGGCTTACATATCTGCAAGATAATGCTCACCCGCACAAGGTAAGAGTTTCTATTGCTTGTCTTCGTGCTCGCCAAATACTACCCTGGTCAGCCAAGTTCGCCGAACCCCTTCCCAACTGAGAATGTTTGGAGAATTCTGGGGTCCGCCGACTAACTCGGGACTTTTGACGATCTAACGCTCCAGGTGGACAGAATTTGTCACGAATTCCATAGCGAGGAGATTCAACAAGTCTATCAATCAATGCTTGCATAAGGATCAGAGGAATGCCGCAAACCAAAATGGTTGATATGGCTCTGAGCACTATGGGACTTAACATCTGAGGTAATCAGTCCCCCAGAACTTAGAACTACTTAAGCCTAAGTAACCTAAGGACATCACACACATCCATGCTCGAGGCAGGATTATAACCTGCGACCGTAGCGGTCGCGCGGTTCCGGACTGAAGCGCTTAGAACCGCTCGGCCACAGCGGCCGGCTGCCGCGAATCAGCTCGGGATTTTGACGACGTAACGCGCCAGCTGGAATTAGACGCGATTGTCTCAGAAGGAGATCGAAAACTCTGCCAATCAGTGCCAGACCAGAGGGGGACCATCGCGTTATTGACTTGGGCAATTTATGAAGCTCTTTCTCTGGAATAAAACATCAAAGTTTTTCTGAAACTATAATCTTTTTTTGTCTGTATACGTACATCACATCTACCGATTTCCGTCCCGTTCGGACATTTCCTTCATTGTGCGTCGTTTCTTTTTTTAGTGTGCACATATTTTCTCCATTATTGTTCGATAATAGAGGGACAGAATATAAAGAGTTCGCAATTTGGGTATTGATGTGAACCGTTAATTCTGCGAAAACCAAAAACAGAAAAAACTGGATACATGTGGGAAGTGGTAATACCGAACAATGTTAAGAGATTGCTTAACAGATAAAATACCATTCTCGTGGATCATCAAGAAGTGGATCAAGTGCTATCTCATAAATTTAGTATGAAAGAGGAGGGAATGTGCTTGTCTTCACTTGCCGATTTACATTCCCTGTGTCACTATCCCGAAAATGTCACACATATTGCCGAAATGTCCGACTGAGTGAGAATATGTGACATTTTTTTAATGGTGATCCATCTTTTCCATCAGGATTTTAAGGTCGGCAGCCCCTTTTTATTATCAGAGAGAAGTCGGCAATGTGCCCCGCAGGATTTCATCTTCTGCCTTGTTTCATTCTGCGCTCGTCTACAAGACCAGAAACACAATAGTGCACGAACACTTGTCACAGTTACAAACTCGACGTACGTTCATACTGCACAAGTCGGAAGGAGGACTGCCAACCAGCTTAACGAAGCTTTGAAGAGTCTCAGTTTGGTATTCCAGCGTTGTTCCCTGGGTATAGACAGATTTTTTAAAAACATTGGAGGTAAGTTCTTTACGTGTAGCTATTGACAGAGAGAAGGCTTAATAAGTAATTTGCTAAGACACGCTGCGTACCGTATGTTGTTGTTGTGGTCTTCAGTTCGAAGACGGGTTTGAACCTGTGCAACCTCTTTATCTCTCAACAAGTGCTATGACTTACATCCATTTGAATCTGCTTACTTTAATCTACCTTTGCGCTCTCTTTACAGATTTTATCGCCAGACTCTCCCTACAGTTACTAAATTGATACCTCACGATGTGTTGTACTAAGCGATCCATTTTTGTTGTGCCGTATATCGCTTTTGTGCCCAATTGAAATCAATACCTCCTCTTCAGTTACCCGATACACCCACCCAGAATTCAGCATTTTGTAGTACCACATTTCTAAAGCTTCAGCTCTCTTCTTGTTGATTGTTTATCGTCCTGGTTTCACTTCTGTATAGGGCTACAATGTAGTTAAGTACCGTCAGAAAAGATTTCCTAACTTGTAAATTTATATTAGATGTTAACAAACTCCTATTTTTCAGAAATTTTTGTTTTTGCTGTTTTCAATGTATATTTTGTATCATGTGTATTTCGGCCATCATCAATCGTTTTGCAGTGCAAATAGCAAAACTCATCTATTAATTTTAGTGTCTCATCTCCTAATGTTATTCCGTTAACATTTACTGATTTGATTCGAGTGCATTCCATTTCACTTGTTTTAATTTCATTGATTTTAAGATACATCTTCATCTATAGCAGTACTCGTAACGAACTGTGGCGGAAGGTACTTCTGGTGCACCAACTGACTCCCCCTTTCCTGTTCCACTGGGGGCTGGCGTGTGGGAAGAAGGATTGTCGGTATGCTTCTGTATTAGCTCTAAATTCTTGAATATTCTCGGCGTGGTCACTTCGCGAATGGATGTGGAAGGTAGTAATACGTTTTCTGGTTCTGCCCCAAAAGCGGCCCCTCGAAATTTCAGTAGCAAACCTCCCCGAGATGCACAAAGCCTCTCTTGTGTGCTAGTGGAGAGTGTTCAGCATCTCTGTAACGCTATAGCGCAGGTTAAACCATCCGGTGACGGAACTCGCTACTACTCGTTGGATCTCTGCTGTCTTTTTCTATACGCTCCGTTCCAGTGTTCTTCCAAGACCTTTTTAGTGACAGAATGGGCAACGTCAAAGTTTTTATTTCTTCACCCTGAACTATAATTTTAGTTCCAAATTACTCGTTGCTGTGCACAGACAGAACAACAGTGGCAATAGGCTAAATCATGTAGTACCTACTAACTTTGAAGTGGAAAGCGCTGTAGATGGAGAAGGTTAGTAAACCAAGATTACAATATTAATAGAGAATTTATCGAGTAGTTGCGTATGTATAAAGAAAAATTAGGACAAAGTAGGAAGATACGGATTATGATGTTTAACCCGTTAAAAGACTGCTGACATGAAAAGGTAAAATTTCTCATTCATTAATTATATTTTTTACTAACGTTATGCTTGGATTTTACAGGATATTTTGGTCATATAACTTAACCACAAACAAAAATATTTTGATAAAGAATTATATTTTTTCACAGTGAACTGTCATCTAGAATCATTATAAATTACATTTAACCGTAAGTACCTAATTTGTATGTAAGTATGATTCAGTTGGCATTTGGATCTACAATGCACTAAATCTTAGCTACTCATTCCTATTTTACAGATTCCGCCTGTGTTTACTACTGATTTCACATGTACGTTATTGAAATGTAACTCTTATTTAATCACGCAGGATATCTCTTATATACGTACAGGATGTCTCAGAATCACACAGATAGTGGAGAATGCTACGCTGATTGCTCTGTCATAAGAAGCCCGCTGTCTCATTCAAATATTTCAGGAGATGCGAGCTCTTGAGTCAACAACGTGAATGAAGAACGTGTTAGCAAAACTGTTTATCTTTTTTAGTATTGTAAATATTTTCCTGCCTAATTGACGATGATGGTTCTTCAGTGGAGAAAATTCACAATCAACTGCGACATGTCCGCGGCAGCGTCCACCATTATTCACAATTTATACACTCCTGGAAATGGAAAATAGAACACATTGACACCGGTGTGTCAGACCCACCATACTTGCTCCGGACACTGCGAGAGGGCTGTACAAGCAATGATCACACGCACGGCACAGCGGACACACCAGGAACCGCGGTGTTGGCCGTCGAATGGCGCTAGCTGCGCAGCATTTGTGCACCGCCGCCGTCAGTGTCAGCCAGTTTGCCGTGGCATACGGAGCTCCATCGCAGTCTTTAACACTGGTAGCATGCCGCGACAGCGTGGACGTGAACCGTATGTGCAGTTGACGGACTTTGAGCGAGGGCGTATAGTGGGCATGCGGGAGGCCGGGTGGACGTACCGCCGAATTGCTCAACACGTGGGGCGTGAGGTCTCCACAGTACATCGATGTTGTCGCCAGTGGTCGGCGGAAGGTGCACGTGCCCGTCGACCTGGGACCGGACCGCAGCGACGCACGGATGCACGCCAAGACCGTAGGATCCTACGCAGTGCCGTAGGGGCCCGCACCGCCACTTCCCAGCAAATTAGGGACACTGTTGCTCCTGGGGTATCGGCGAGGACCATTCGCAACCGTCTCCATGAAGCTGGGCTACGGTCCCGCACACCGTTAGGCCGTCTTCCGCTCACGCCCCAACATCGTGCAGCCCGCCTCCAGTGGTGTCGCGACAGGCGTGAATGGAGGGACGAATGGAGACGTGTCGTCTTCAGCGATGAGAGTCGCTTCTGCCTTGGTGCCAATGATGGTCGTATGCGTGTTTGGCGCCGTGCAGGTGAGCGCCACAATCAGGACTGCATACGACCGAGGCACACAGGGCCAACACCCGGCATCATGGTGTGGGGAGCGATCTCCTACACTGGCCGTACACCACTGGTGATCGTCGAGGGGACACTGAATAGTGCACGGTACGTCCAAACCGTCATCGAACCCATCGTTCTACCATTCCTAGACCGGCAAGAGAACTTGCTGTTCCAACAGGACAATGCACGTCCGCATGTATCCCGTGCCACCCAACGTGCTCTAGAATGTGTAAGTCAACTACCCTGGCCAGCAAGATCTCCGGATCTGTCCCCCATTGAGCATGTTTGGGACTGGATGAAGCGTCGTCTCACGCAGTCTGCACGTCCAGCACGAACGCTGGTCCAACTGAGGCGCCAGGTGGAAATGGTATGGCAAGCCGTTCCACAGGACTACATCCAGCATCTCTACGATCGTCTCCATGGGAGAATAGCAGCCTGCATTGCTGCGAAAGGTGGATATACACTGTACTAGTGCCGACATTGTGCATGCTCTGTTGCCTGTGTCTATGTGCCTGTGGTTCTGTCAGTGTGATCATGTGATGTATCTGACCCCAGAAATGTGTCAATAAAGTTTCCCCTTCGTGGGACAATGAATTCACGGTGTTCTTATTTCAATTTCCAGGAGTGTAATTCGTTATCGAAGACTGGGCGTTACTTGTTGCAGGAATTGCACTTAATATAAGGTGCACCAGGATATAGTTCTCGGAAATCAGAACGAGCCTATAGAGAAAAGTTTTGCTACAGGCATAATCGTAATTGGCTGTACCTAATCGTCGTGGACAGAAAACTGCGCGAGACTGAGACCTGGATACGATCGCACAGAAGAATATGAGAGCGTGTAGTTGGAGTATGTCGGGGAGGTTTCATCAACAAGCACCCGTCAACTTGCCCCTGATACGCACCCACTAATGAATACTACAATTTGGAGAGTATTAGTGTAACAGCGATTACAGCCCTATCATAAGTAATGGGCCTAGTGATTCTGAAACTAGACTACAGGTCTGCCACTACTGCAGTACCAAACTTTATACAGTTTGCATTATTCTGAGAGCCAAAAAAATGTCTATATGGAATAAGTTGTTTATGTAAACAGGAAGCCAAATATTCACTTCCGACCACTAGTTTCTTATCTCAGAGAAACTTAGTTTAGGATCCTCTGCCATCAGTGTAATTTTGACGCTTAACGTTTCTGACACCCTCTGTACTTTACGACTTCTAGACTAAAGAAAAATCGCCGCAGTCGCAGGACACAAAAAAAAAAAAAATGGTTCAAATGGCTCTGAGCGTTATGGGACTTAACTTCTGAGGTCATCAGTCCCCTAGAACTTAAAACTACTTAAACCTAACTAACCCACGGACATCACACACATCCATGCCCGAGGCAGGATTCGAACCTGCGACCGTAGCGGTCGCGCGGTTCCAGACTGAAGCGCCTAGAACCGCTCGGCCACTGAGGACACAACAATTGCCTTTGATTATTGTTTGTGATAGCGCTGCTCAAAGGTCATCATTAGCGAATGATCCTTCTGTTTGACATAGCAGTTTTCAAAGATACAATGTTTTATACCAGATGAGGTAAGGTGCATGACGTTTTTTTCCACTCCAGATTTACTGTACCCATACTGTACGTGCCTAATGCGCAGCCGACCGTCCATTTCGCACTTGCTCTCCATGTATGGCTCATTAATCATAATGCTGATGGTGGAGGCACTATCGCAACACTGCTACGGCCGGTCAGGATTGTTACACTCACTGCCTACGTCTACCTCTATTAGTAGGAAACAAGAAAGAAGTATTCGAAATGAACAGCGGGAAATACTCGAGAAGCGCCTGTAGAAATCTGTAACATCTCCAAATGTTTACAAAAACTTGTGAACAATGATGTAACAATGAAATTACAATGAAATCCAGATCATTAGCTGCTTACAGGGGTTAATAAATATCAACGAGGCGAGTTGAAAATGTGTGCCCCGACCGCAACTCGAGCCCAGGATCTCTTGTCCACATGGCAGACGCTCTATCAGATTTTTTTTTAAACTCATTTTGTTCGGTATTGTTTGTTCAGTGCGGACGTCCCATGACACCCGGTCAAGTTCATCATTGACTCATTATCTCTGTTTGTTTATCACAGAGGGCAGATAACCCTCTGACCGAACACGCTGAGCTACCGCGCCGGTGAATCCGACTGAGCCACCGAGGGCACGGAGGATAGTGCGACTGCAGGGACTTATCTCTGGCAAGCTCCCCATGAGGCCCACACTTCCAGCTTACTGTCCACACACTACATTTGTAGTGCCAGTGCCCACTATACTCATTGCTCGCGGCAGTCAATCGACCGACTCACGTAAGAGTTTGAGCAATGTGAGTGCATCTGCACTGCAAATGTAGTGTGTGGACAGTAAGCTGGAAATGTGGGCCTCATGGGGAGCGTGCCAGAGATAAGTCCCTGCAGTCGCACTATCCTCCGTGTCCTCGGTGGCTCAGTCGGATTCACCGGCACGGTAGCTCATAGTGTTCGGTCAGAGGGTTATCTGCCCTCTGTGATAAAAAAAAAAACAGAGTTAATGAGTCAATGATGAACTTGAACAAGCGTCATGGGACGTCCGCCCCGAACAACTAGAATATAATGAACAAAATGATGTAAAAAAACGATAGAGCATCTGCCATGTAAGCAGGAGATCACGGGTTCGAGTTCCAGTAGGGACACACATTTTCAATTGTCCCCGTTGATACTTATCAACGCCTGTAAGCAGCTAATCGTCGTAATTGCATTCTCCGAGAGCTGCAAGATCACCAATGGTATCTGTATACGCCCGAAAGAAGAGATACCGTCTTCATATATATAAAGTAACTAAGTCGCAGCTCCTGTAAAACACTGGATATACATTCCAGTCCCAATAACACTTCTTAGGGTAGTTAATTCTGTTTCAAATATCACCATTTACGAAAGACTTGTCAGACTTCTAATACCTTACCTGAAACTGTTGTGTCTCAAAATACGCTGAACACGAACATAAAATCTCTGCGTCGAACTGTCAAGGAAATAACTTAATTGGCTTTCAAAACCAGATGATAAGCTCATATCAACCTAATGACTGGTGAAAATCATACTGTGTCCTAAATATTGTTTAGGTAACTGTACCCATAAAACACTTTCTGTTCATGGCGGCTGTTGCACTGAGAATAGCGTGTAGGCAGGAATTCGCTAGGCATATCGTTGACACTGATGCCTGTCTGTCCCAGTACCATTAAAATATTGATCTATAAATTAATATCAGTTTGTGATTTCTAGCAATTTTGACAAAGTCAAGGACTGCAATATTAATCACATGCATGGCACTGTCCATTTACAAAGTCATAGTGCAAGATTGGAAAGACAAGTAGTACAAAGCTCTGTTTAGTGTAATCGTCAAATCTGACCAGTAGGGGGGAAACATTTCAGAAACACTCCGACATTTGTTTACACGTTATAGGCATTTAAAAACCAATTACAACTGTATTATTTTACCTTAATGGTACGAATAGCGTAGTCAAAGTTTTAATGCTAGTTTAATACACCAAACGCGTATTTCTAAAACCGACGTCACGAACGCAAGACAGAGAAGTAGTTGTGCCATGCTCTGCGTGCACCACATTTAAGCAGTTGTCGTTTGTAAGGAGATAAATTTACATTTGCAAAGATTTCTCAGTGTTGTAACTTACTTACTGCTTTCTACCAGCGCTGACAGTAATATACATATTGTATGCGCGTTTTATCTGAGACCTTTAACATAAACGAAATTTATTTACGTAAGTAGTAAGAATTTTGTTATTGACCACACACCCAAAATTGGATTAAAACCCATTTATCGATCGACGTTTGGTCGTCTGAGAATACACGCTACAGTTCTGATAGAATTACTCTATCGTAGATCGCTGTATAACGGAGAACATTTTCCATCATATGGATGACTAACTATTCGTATAAAAAATAACAATTGGATAGTTAACTGACTGAATAGCTACAACTTTACATTTATTTCATAGGAAAGGAATTAGAAATGGCGAGGGTCTGTGCAAAAAAAAAAAAAAAAGAATCACATGAATTCCAATTTGCTAAACTTAATGAAAGAAAAATGTATGATGAAATAAAAGAAATTATTCAGATAGTGAAGGGAGACGAAAATTTAATAGTCATGGGTGACTGGAATTCGTCAGTAGGAAAAGGGAGTGAAGGAAACATAGTAGGTGAATATGGATTGGGGGTAACAAACGAAAGAGGAAGCCGCCTGGTAGAATTTTGCACAGAGCACAACTTAATCATAGCTAACACTTGGTTCAAGAATCATAAAAGAAGATTGTATGCATGGAAGAAGCCTGGAGATACTGACAGGTTTCAGATAGATTATATAATGGTATGACAGAGATTTAGGAACCAGGTTATAAATTGTAAGACATTTCCAGGGGCAGATGTGGACTCTGACCACAATCTATTGGTTATGAACTGTAGATTAAAACTGAAGAAACTGAAAAAAGGTGGGAATTTAAGAAGATGGGACCTGGATAAACTGAAAGAACCAGAGGTTGTACAGAGTTTCAGGGACAGCATAAGGGGACAATTGACAGGAATGGGGGAAAGAAATACACTAGAAGACGAATGGGTAGCTCTGAGGGATGAAGTAGTGAAGGCAGCAGAGGATCAAGTAGGTAAAAAGACGAGGACTAGTGGAAATCCTTGGGTAACAGAAGAAATATTGAATTTAATTGATGAAAGGAGAAAATATAAAAATGCAGTAAATGAATCAGGCAAAAAGGAATACAAACGTCTCAAAAATGAGATCGACAAGAAGTGCAAAATGGCTAAGCAGGGATGGCTAGATGACAAATGTAAGGATGTAGAGGCTTATCTCACTAGGGGTAAGATAGATACTGCCTACAGGAAAATTAAAGAGACCTTTGGAGAAAAGAGAACCACTTGTATGAATATCAAGAGCTCAGATGGAAACCCAGTTCTAAGCAAAGAAGGGAAAGCAGAAAGGTGGAAGGAGTATATAGAGGGTCTATACAAGGGCGATGTACTTGAGGACAATATTATGGAAATGGAAGAGGATGTAGATGAAGACGAAATTTGAGGTATGATACTGCGTGAAGAGTTTGGCAGAGCACTGAAAGACCTGAGTCGAAACAAAGCTTCAGGAGTAGACAACATTCCATTAGAACTACTGACAGCCTTGGGAGAGCCAGTCCTGTCAAAACTCTACCATCTGGTGAGCAAGATGTACGAGACAGGCGAAATACCCTCAGACTTCAAGAAGAATATAATAATTCCAATCCCAAAGAAAGCAGGTGTTGACAGATGTTAAAATTACCGAACTATCTGTTTAATAAGTCACAGCTGCAAAATACTAACGCGAATTCTTTACAGACGAATGGAAAAACTAGTAGAAGCTGACCTCGGAGAAGATCAGTTTGGATTCCGTAGAAATATCGAAACACGTGAGGCAATACTGACCCTACGACTTATCTTAGAAGCTAGATTAAGGAAAGGCAAACCTACGTTTCTAGCATTCGTACACTTAGAGAAAGCTTTTGACAATGTTGACTGGACTACTCTCTTTCAAATTCTGAATGTGGCAGGGGTAAAATACATGGAGCTAAAAGCTAGTTACAATTTGTACAGAAAGGAGATGGCAGTTACAAGAGTCGAGGGACATGAAAGGGAAGCAGTGGTTGGGAATGGAGTGAGACAGGGTTGTAGCCTATCCCCGATGTTAATCAATCTGTATATTGAGCAAGCAGTGAAGGAAACAAAAGAAAAATTTGGAGTAGGCATTAAAATCCATGGAGAAGAAATAAAAACTTTGAGGTTCGCCGATGACATTGTAATTCTGTCAGAGACAGCAAAGGACTTGGAAGAGCAGTTGAACGGAATGGACAGTTTCTAGAAAGGAGGATATAAGATGAACATCAACAAAAGCAAAACGAGGATAATGGAATGTAGTCGAATTAAATCGGGTGATGCTGAGAGAATTAGATTAGGTAACGAGAGACTTATAGTAGTAAAGGAGTTTTGCTATTTGGGGAGCAAATTAACTGATGACTGTCGAAGTAGAGAGGATATAAAATGTAGACTGGCAATGGCAAGGAAAGCATTTCTGAAGAAGAGGAATTTGTTAACATCCAGTATTGATTTAAGTGTCAGGAAGTCGTTTCTGAAAGTATTTTTATGGAGTGTAGCCATGTATGGAAGTGAAACATGGACGATACATAGTTTGGACAAGAAGAGAATAGAAGCTTTCGAAATGTGGTGGTACAGAAGAATGCTGAAGATTAGATGGGTAGATCACATAACTAATGAGGATGTATTGAATATGATTGGGGAGAAGAGAAATTTGTGGCACAACTTGACTAGAAGAAGGGATCGGTTGGTAGGACATGTTCTGAGGCATCAAGGGATCACCAATTTAGTATTGGAGGGCAACGTGGAGGGTAAAAATCGTAGAGGGAGACCAAGAGATGGATACACTAAGCAGATTCAGAAGGATGTAGGTTGCAGTAGGTACTGGGAGATGAAGAAGCTTGCACAGGATAGAGTAGCATGGAGAGCTGCATCAAACCAGTCTCTGGACTAAAGACCACAACAACAACAACAACAACAATGAAAGGAAGTAGGAAGAATTCAGCGCTTTCGGCTCTTACATAAAAAAACCATAGACACAAATGTTTCGTACAATACGGATGTTGTTAAATATTTTCACTCATAAAAGTATGAGAAATATAGGTATCATTTTTCATTCATGTTACAACGCTAGATAATTTTTGGAAATCTATTAGAGTGTGACGGTGGAAAGTTGTTGTTGTTTGCAAGTAGATTAGTTTACGGTTGAAAAGATTTCTGTGTTATACCTATCATTCAACGTTATTTTTAACTTTCTAAATTTATATACGTTACAAAAATGGGCGTATGTGTGTTTCTATGATTGTATAAGGGACAATCAAAATGTTTCCATTTGAAGACGCTACAGTTCAGAATAGGTATGCAAATTAAGCAAAATCTTCGGTAGCACTCTGGCAATCATCCCCTCGACACCTAGGTTGAAGATAAGATACGTGTTTGTTGAAACACTGTGCCCCACTGCGTGAAGAAGTGCGTGGCTGCCTGCTGCACATCCTCGTCCGACAAGAATCGTGGATCCTTCAAGGTATTTTTTAAGGAACCGAGGGCGTGGTAATCGCATGAGGAGAGATTAAGACTATAGGACGGGCGCTCAAGTGTCTCCTACTTGAGTTACCGTAAATTGTGAGTTACGACATTTGTGATATGGGGACGTGCATTATCATGAAGCTGCAGCACCAATTATCGCAGTTCTCCCATACTTTTCGTCTTAATTGCACGCCGTAATTTCTGCAGTGTTGCACAGTACCATACCTCTAGTTACAGACACACCACGTTCCTTGAAGTCAGTAAGTAATGGGTCCAATAATCAAAGAACGGGCTGAGCATCAACTTTTCAGCAGATGGCTGGCTCTTGAACTTCTTGGGACTAAGGGTCGATGGATGACACCATTGCATTGTTGGCGCATTCTACTCCGGCTCCCAGTGGTGGCCTAAGCTTTCGTTGCCCGCAGCAACGCGCTCAAGGAACGTGTTGCCTTGATACTTGTCATATATAATTTTGGTATATGAATTTTTGGTATCTGAATCGATTGTGAGCGAGCAGCGACATTGTAAGCTGTATCGTAGAAATTGAGTGAGTGTCTGTGAGCTGAGCGAGGGCGCAGTAGAGCAGACTCCGTTTACCTTTGATGGAGATAGAGAATCGGAATTCAGCTGTAATAGAGTTAGGCTGATAATGTGGAGCAGTATTAGTGAGGAAGCTATGGAAATATTATGAGTCAAATTTAATGTCTCAGTTTATCATATTTTCAATCGACATGATTGTGAAACTGGTTTGCGAAGGAAGAAATCTAATGGAATGTCAGATAAATACAATAATGATGTTACTTGTTTTCACTGTTGCTGCGCCTTCGAACTAACTTTGTTACTGTACTGAAAGTTGTTAAATATGAGAGATAGGAAAGTGTATTGTTTGGGATGTTGAGAGGTTCATTAAATTTAAAATCTGCCTTGAGCTCTTTTTCTCAACACACACACAAAAAATTGTGTTGTCATTTTTGCGCATATTTCATTTTCTTACCAACCTTTCGCTTACAATACTTTTTTATGAATTATCCAACCAAGTATGTTCGATAAACTGTTCGATTTGTAGTTAACAGAGAACTCATTCCACCTCTCGAGTGTATCTGCGTAGATACAGTAATTTGCAGCTTTAGCATAGCGGCGCACAAAAGAGAGCAGTACTGGAACGCGTTATCCAGATCTGCACAGAACAGAGGTAAACAGGAATAATTATGATTTTTTATTTATTCAATCAGGGCCAACAGTTAATCAAATTTTGCAAAGCCAGTTACTCTAGGTTTCATGGCCAAGTTAATTATTCAGGCAGTTTACACTGTTCAAAATTCTTGCAGTCAGATTGCTAACTCTTACTGAATGAAATTTTTCCCTTTTCATTACATTAATTACTTTAACAGTACAGCTTGCCTTTCATATTACATTACAAGTTTCATTACGACAGTTCATTATCACAGCTCTGGCCTACAATCATAAACAGAGTACTTCAGCCCATATTTTTATTATTTAAAGAGAACTTTCAGCCTTCAACGCTGAAACGCATCATGTGCTTCAGGGAAACAGCCACCCGGTTACCTTCTTCTCTGGTATTCAGCGCCTATGTATTTACTAGTTGCAGACTTTACAGCAGCCTGATTGTTCTCGGATAATGTGTTCCACGCTACCGAAGCTGATGTCCAGAACCCCTGCTAGCGCTCGAATGGTTATGCGCTCTCAAACGGAACTTTTTGATCGCCCCTTATATGTTCCACACCTCCTCTTAGACCATTGGATTGATTACTACCAAACTTGGTGCACATACAACATACTGCCAGGAAAAAAATAGTAGCAAGAACTGCCGACTTCCTACTTGGGTTGCAGGTGGTGGTGGAAAAGGTAATAAGGAGATGGACAGTGAGAGTGAGGGGGGAGGAGTTGGACAGAGGTGCGGTAGGAAAAAAATGGTTCAAATGGCTCTGAGCACTATGGGACTTAACATCTGTGGTCGTCAGTCCCCTAGAACTTAGAACTACTTAAACCTAATCAACTTAAGGACATCACACACATCCATGCCCGAGGCAGGATTCGAACCTGCGACCGTAGCGGCCACGCGGTTCCAGACTGAAGCGCCTAGAACCGCACGGCCACACCGGCTGGCAGTGCGGTAGGGGTTGGACAGAGGTGCGGTAGGAGTTGGACAGAGAGATGGGCGAGCTGTAGAGACAGATGAAGAGGGCTAGTGTGCAGGTGGAGAATGGAAGAGAATTTGAGAAGGCAGGTGGAAGAGAGGGAGTGTGTTAGGAGGAATAGGGATAGGGTGTGAAAAGCCTAGTGGAAGAGGGACAGGTTGCGAGGAGATATGTGTAAGAGGTACAGGATGGGAGGAGGCAGGTGGAATAGGGACAGGGTGTCATGAGGCAGGTGGTAGAGTTAAGAGAGAAATAGAAGGGGAAGGTAGATTAGAGGAGATATTCAAATTTTTCCTGATTATTTTGATGAAAGTGCAGTTAATATCTAGAATGGTGTAGGCAACCAGCGTAGGTCCTCTCATGTCTCTCTGTGCAGTTTATTGGGATGATGTAGTAGAAAGGAGAGGGGCGGGGAAGAGGGGTGTGGGTAGAAGGGGGGCGGACAGTGTGAAGACAGTGGCAAAGCAGTCCATCGCCGTAACGCCTGAATCAATTTCTACCAATATTGGCACATTTATCTCTTGCAGTCAGGAAATAAATCTATATGGGATAGAAGAAATTATTTTTTACTTATTAATCCGATTTAAAAATGTGATATGCTTGCACAGGATACAGAAGGATGGAGAGCTGCATCCTGTCAGTCTCTGGACTGAAGACAACAACAACAACTTTTTAAAAATATTTAAACAATAATTATTTTCTACTTTTTAGTCTTTATGTGAGTGAAATTTTCAATCATTTTCAAACATTTTGAGAGATTATAAACGAGCCAAGTGGTAAATTTGAGGTTTATTTCACTTCCTCTTCACCTATCTTAACAAATCTACTGCTTCCTGCAAAATTTGTACTGAACAAACAGGCAGACAAGAAAGGGACCTAATAAAAATGTGTTATTAAAACTGACTTACAGGTATCTGAAGCAGAGATCAATGGGTAGACACACGCTCCATGTGTGAAGTTCTGTAGGATCCAGAGGGACATTCAAAACTTAACAAAGAGCTCAGTCCTACCTTCCTTGCACCTAGACAACTCTCTTGTGGTAACCTGCAAACAGCGTTCCTAATGTAGTTTCCATACTTTTACACAACGCCCTAAGGCAAAGTCTTCTGGGAAAAGAAACAAACAAATAAATAAATAAATCTACTGATGTGTACAGGTTGAATATCGCGTTCAGTTGATAAACGAAGATCTTGCATAACTGTCTTCAGGGAAAGTATTTATTATACTTATGAGACAAGCCTTACTGGTACTTTAGATAGTAATAAGAATGAATTTAAGATGAACTGTGAAATTCTAAACCGGAATGGCCTATAAGAAAAAATAATTTCAGCCTAGGCTATGTATTCCGATCTTGGATTCTCAATGGAGTTCTTTATTCTGTTGAAAAATTCTACAGCAGGATGCCGGTTGAAATTATACAGGAGAAAGAAACTCCCAGATATTAAAAAATCAAGTAAAAGTGTATCTTGTTAGCCACTCCTTCCAGAATTTGGACTCACGGATCAAAATTACAGTTAACTCCACTCTTCGTATTAAAAAGACTTTGACTCTGTCACAATAAAAGCAGCTGGCAGTGTTGTGCGTGAAGTTATGTAAATGCTAATATGAAGAAGTGAGAGAAAAAAACCGAAGCTGAGTAGGGAAAGAGAAGGAGCAGTGACCTTGTTAAGGGGCTAGTTTTCTGCTAACACACATACATCGAATACTCTGGGAGTAAATATTGTAAAGATTAGTGTGGGGTAGATTAACATTAGTCACAGTTTAGTATTAGTATACTATACTATACTGTACTGCAGTGGCTGCTCCTGCCTGTTGCTGCATAATTGGACAGTTCTACGTCCCAGAAGGCTTTCCTTCGCAGTGAACTACAGAAACACAGTGTGTGAATGGACGAAGTGAAAACCCTGAATTGCATTTACAAATGAAATGCGATGAATGGGCTGTGTTAGATATTTGACACTTCCATGCCTTGAGTTGTTTTTCTGCTAATTTGTGTGATCTAAATGTAAATAGATTAGATTTTCTGCTGAAGTTCTAGATCCCACTGCTTTTAAAATGACTTCTGTTTAGTATCTTATTATTTTGATCTTTTATCTATTATTATTACTAGTGTTTTTTATGCAGCAAAATTGTATTGCAGAAAGAAATTGAGAATTTGCCAACAAACCAATTGAAATATATCTCCAGATATTACTGATTAGGAGGAGCCTTGCGCCCAATCGTGTGATTGGTGCTGTTGTTGATTTTGCAGTAACCCTACCCCTGAGTTGGAGGCCCTGGTGACGGAGGCGTGGCCAGAGTACGACGAGTCCTTACGCAGCTACCTGGTGCTGGCGGAGCCTCTGAGAACGGCCAGCGACATGTTTGGCCCCTACATGACCTTCTGGCATGACTTGCTGCCTTAGCTAATAATCCTTCAACCAACCAAGCGTGCAAAATGATACGCTGTCACTTGTCAGTACATAATAGTGACACAATTGCTGTTTTTTATTTTATAATATATTTCTATGACCTTCCGTTGTGCACACAGATAGCAACAATAACCATTTTTGGTATAACACGAGTATACACTTATTTTAATAAATGGACAGTAAGAGAAAAACTACTGTATTATGAAATTATCAGTGAACAGGTGTTCTTCTAAACAGTCATTTTCCAACGAACAAATGACATTTCGTCTATGAATTGTATTGGAATGCCAACCATGCGGCGAAAATATCTCATTACAAAAATTCAAACTTGGTGGCTGTAGAGTCAAATAAGATATACAAAACCTCACACATTTCTAGCCCGTACCATTTTAAGCGGAGACAGATGGACATGAAGTAATCCTTCCTGTTACTCAAACAACAGTAATTGTATAATAAAGTTTCTTGATTTAACTGTGATAATTCTTACTTTATTTTTCGGTGATAGAATCATAATACTAATTGGGTTAGATAGAGCAGCATTCAGTCGTAGAATTAAGTTGCCTTAATATGACATTTATAGTCACAACGCAGATCAGATTTCGACCTCTGTCAGGTCATTATCAATGCAGTGCGGAATTGTAACAGTTGTTCGTGCTCAAGTGAATGCTTACACAGTTCAACGACGTTGACCTGACAGGTCGAAATCTGATCTGCGTTGTGACTATAAATGTCATATTAAAGCAACTTAATTCTACGACTGATTGCTGCTCTATCTAACCCAATATAACCACAGCCGTTGCGTGCACCCACCCCATGGAGGGCAACCTGATGAATAATGCTAATTTCTTTATAATAAAACAATCCCAACCGCATAAAGATGCTTATTTATTTACTGTTGGCAGGTTTCGACACCTGTCCTGGTCATCATCAGATCGCTTACTTCATTGGGAGTCTGCTAACGCTGGCGAGGAGCAGGTGCCACTCTAGGAAGTATGTACTTACTGGAGCAGTGCTTGTATGCCTCCTATAGTGGTCCCTGCTCCTCGCCATCGTCAGCACGCTCCCAATGTAGTAAGCGGTCTGGTAATGTCCAGAACAATGGTCGACTCTGTTCACTAATAAGAAACATCTTTATCCGGCTGGGACCGTTTTATTATAAAAATTTTAACATTTGTCACAACCGCTGACTATCCAATTCAAAGTGTGGTATCAACGTTCGATACCACACTTATTACGGGTCCGTATTAGTATCGGATCCACAAGTCGCGAGCAGCGACGCAAGCACCGCTCCGCGATTTCTATCGAGTTTCTAGCGAGCTCTCGTCCACTCTTGCTCGGGACGTCAAGTAGTAGTAAAGTAGCATAGCCTTCAGCTGATAGGAAGCAACCTCTAACAAGGCGCTTTGTAACGTGTGGCCTAAGTGAGGCCTCAATAGCTATTTGTTTATAATTATACAGGGTGATTCAAAAAGAATACCACAACTTTAAAAATGTGTGTTTAATGAAACAAACATAATATAACCTTCTGTTATACATCATTACAAAGAGTATTTAAAAAGTTTTTTTTCACTCAAAAACAAGTTCAGAGATGTTCAATATCGCCCCCTCCAGACACTCGAGCAATATCAACCCGATACTCCAACTCGTTCCACACTCTCTGTAGCATATCAGGCGTAACAGTTTGGATAGCTGCTGTTATTTCTCGTTTCAAATCATCAATGGTGGCTGGGAGATGTGGCCGAAACACCATATCCTTAACATACCCCCGTAAGAAAAAATCGCAGGGGGTAAGATCAGGGCTTCTTGGAGGCCAGTGATGAAGTGCTCTGTCACGGGCTGCCTGGCGGCCGATCCATCGCCTCGGGTAGTTGACGTTCAGGTATTTACGGACATATAAGTGCCAATGTGGTGGCGCTCCATCCTGCTGAAATATGAATTGTTGTGCTTCTTGTTCGAGCTGAGGGAACAGCCAATTCTCTAACATCTCCAGATACTGTAGTCCAGTTACTGTAGCACCTTCGAAGAAAAAGGGACCAAAAACTTTATTGGCTGAAATGGCACAGAAAACGTTCACCTTAGGCGAGTCACGTTCATACTGAGTTGTTTCCCGCGGATTCTCGTCGATTCACTTCTGCCGTACTCAATAACACAAAAAGCTTTCTGTTGAGCGGTCGCCATCTTAGCATCAACTGACGCTGACGCCTAATCAACAGCGCCTCAAGCGAACAAATGTACAACTAAATGAAACTTTATAGCTCCCTTAATTCGCCGACAGATAGTGCTTAGCTCTGCCTTTTCTCGTTGCAGAGTTTTAAATTCCTAAAGTTGTGGTATTCTTTTTGAATCACCCTGTATGTATGCAGCCAAGAAGAATCCTGTACAAACAGTTAAGTACAATATATATCATTTTTTACCCACGACTTCTAATTATTTTGTCGTTGCAGATCCAGACCATGCAGCCAGCACCGTATCGACGTCACTGACAAACCTGCTGTGATTTATATGTTTCTGTTTAGCATTGGCCACCAGTCAACTTAGGCGACGACTCGTTCGTCGACATCATAACACAAAGTAAAGTGTTTCGAAAAATTTTGAATTATGAAGCTGTTTCCGTGGAAAGATGCTTTCCGCATCACTTTAACGTAGACGCGTAGGATTGGTAATTTTTGCAACGTTACTCTAACAATGAATTGAGTCTGTTGCATCTTACGTCCCATGCACTGGTTATCAATTTTTGGCAAAGATCTGGAACTGAAGTCCAAAATTTGATACTCGACAAGTCTAAGTTTCGTATAATGGCCTCGCAACGCGTCTTAACAGTAAACACTAAAGCAGATTAGATGGTTTTTAAAAAGTCACGAAAATTTTATTCCGCATTGTACGCTGTGCATGCATAGCTGCGTAACTTCCTAATACACATCTGTCTCCATTTATAATAAATAACAGAGCTGTAAAAAACGTTTACAACCATAGTTTATTTGCCGAATAATGCTCTAGAAGCGTCGTTACGACAAATTTCACGACATTTGTTACAGTTCGAAAAGTAATGCGCACACAAATATTGAAGATAGAGAGCACACGGTACTATCAGATTTGTCAAGCTGTATAGGGAACATTACGATATAACAGTTAACTACTTACGGTATAATTTTACAATATACGAAAGCGTGTTGAAAAGTAATGTCGCCGAATTTTTACGTGAAAACTGTTAATATTATTAAAATAAAACAAACTTCATTAACATTCTACATCTTTTTTCTTCATGTGTACATATTTATTTCTCAAACATAGTCGACCGGGGGACGAATACATTTCTACCATGATTGTACAATCTAACCTCTGCTTGCACGGCTTCATCTCTATCACACTGAAGTCCTCGAAGGATTTCTTATGTTTTTAAACAGATGAAAATCGGGTAAGACCTAGTCGAGACGGTACGGAGGATGTTCGATCACAGTGAACCCAAAGCGTCGGATTACTGCAGATGTGGCTGAGCTTGTGTGTGGTCTGGCATTGTCATGCTGGAAGAGAGCGTGCTGCATGTATGGACCCACTCACAGCACGTTGTTTTTCACGCAGCGACATAGTTACGTTACACACCGCCATGTCTACACTCTACAATTCGGAGCCCTCTATCGGCAGAGCAGCGCAACTTGCGACAGCGAAGCGGGAAAGTCAACCGAGTAACATGCGTTCCATGTAGCATCTCAATCTATATTGAGAACAGAATAAAAAATTCGGAGAAATTACTTTTCAGTACGCCCTTGTATAAGTAGATACACATATATATGTTATCTGCCGAAGAATCCAATGCCTTAACACTGCGCCACGTCACTAGGTCAAAACGGACAAGTCAAAACTACAACTCAAATTAATTATAATTAATATTCACCCCAAGTAATGAGATTTGTGTCTTCCACTTAGTTTCAATAATTGCATTTATTTCTCAGAAAAAGAAATGCGTAGTGTTTTTTTTTATTCTTAGATATAGCAACAATCACGGGTGTTATGGGATAGAAGCATGGAGAGCTGTATCAAACCAGTCTCAGGACTGAAGACCACAACAACAACAACAACAACAACATGGGATAGAATATGTCGGATGTGTGCACATCAGTGCAATTCCATAGCGGCTAATTGGAACGCATATCGTGTTGGTTAACTCTAATTTACACTTTTTTCGTTTTGTTTTCGTTTCAATGACGATGTTAGTAATATCAGATTTGTTTAAATAGAAGAGAAATAACATCAGAAAAGTCACGGCGAATGTTACCGCTATTTTTGTATCAGAGGTATGAACAAAGACTGAATGGCCCGGTCTGAACCTATTGCGCCTTCTCGCTCAGGTAAAGCCCGTCCTGTCAACAGGTTTGAGGTTTACTCTGACTGCCTAGAATTGCTTAAGGCGAATGCCGCGCTGTTCCTTAAGATGAGTCGAGTCCCTTCACCAACTAGACACTGTACTAGTATTCCGATGACATCGTAATCAGTTGGACGCAAAAATCTTAATCCCCCTTCCCTATACTCCACAGACGTTTCAAATGCTTCAGGGAGTTTGTTTAATTATTATTTGATATTCTTCGTTTCCAACAAGACCACTTCTAGGTCGTAATGCCCATGTAACGCCGGAAATGTATATCCTCCTATTTCCATCTATTGTACTATTATTTTTTTTCCTTGCTTTGTTACCTCAAGATATGACATTTCTGTCTCTTTATATATTGTAATTGTTTTACTGTTTGTATATATATATTTATGCATTTATGTCGATGTATAATTGGTTTGTTTCGTAAATATTATTTGTATTTTTACGCTGGGTCTTGCCTAGGGAAGACTGCTATCGAACGATTACGTCGATAGGTCGTGTGGAGAACCAGAGTGTTTAGGATCTTTGGTAGTGTTAACTCTGCCGCGTGGAGCGCGGGCAGAGCAGAGAGAGTCTGGCTTGGGTAGTGCAGTAGAGCAGGTGTGTTGTGTGAAGCTCCCGCGAGTTGCCGCGCTTTCGGTGTTTGGCAGCATATAATTGCGCTCGACTTGCGATGATAGTTCCTGACATGGTGTCGCGGACGGGAAGCATTAGCTGGCGCACATCAAGAGCCCGTTTCGCCTGGTGACCGGGTCGAGAAGAAGGCGCGCCAACATCTAGCTTCTGCAATAACGACGGCCGACAATGAGTGACTGTCGCCACCTCCTCGATCGACGGCTTCAAACCTTCAATCAACCAACAAGGAAGACTGGAAGCACGTAAAGTGTTAGAACTGTATGGCAGACCTCAGCTTTTCAAACTTTTAAAATTTGTGTCACCAAATTACAGCAACATAGCATGAACCTTTGTTGCTCATTGTCCCAATTGCATTACCAAGCATGGTCCCTTCCTTTTCCGGAATGAACCCGAGTGTCGTTGAAATTCAGACGCCAGCATTAAAGTAACATCATTTCACTGCTTTAATTTCAAAGTTCAGTTAAGGTATTCATAGCTGGCCACAATATTTAGATTACACAAGCGCAAATTAAGAGTGCGAGTTTTGTTACCGTATTTTAGCTTACCTGTGACTGCAGCTCAACTTGGTACGTACTAAATTTTACTATTGTTCAGAATCATTTAATTCAAGTTCAAAGTTAAATCTCTTATTTCTAAATTGCGTAGATTCAAGTAGCTTTTGAAATGATTGTTGAGGTAGTCCAAGACTAACTGTATTTTACTGAATTTCGATGTGCTTCAGAAAGAAAGCTCACTATTAACTTCAGTCACTAAATTAACTTTCGATTTTCCGGTTTTATTAATTCTTTTGCTAAATTAAGTCAGAGTGTAGCGAAATTTATTACTTCTGACAAACTTTCGGTTTTCACACTACACGTGTCAACCTTCAGTTGCCACGCTTCTAGTGCTAATTATATGTGTAATAACCTTTTTTTTCAGTTACTATAGTAATTTTCCTTAGGACTGGCGACCGTAATTTCCCCCAAATCTCAAATATCTAATTACCGCTAGTTGATTGTTAACGTAACGGCCGCACATTTACTTTCTTATTAACTTTACCCCTTTTCCAAAATTAATTTCCACCAGTTTCATTTGCATTTTTCCTTTCATTTAGATGTAACCCTTTCCTCCCTCTTTACCGACACATTAACTTCGGTGACGATTGCTTTTCCAAAATTCCCATTAGGTACACGCGGTTTAATTTTTCTCTGTCATTAAGGTCGATAAGTGAGGGGGAGGTTACACCCAGATGCAATTTCACACGCTTAGATTCCAAGGGCATAGGTGGTTTACTCATTTTCTTCTAGTACTTTGCAATGATTAAGTGAAAATAAGAAAGCTGCAGTTTCAATTTTCATTTATTATCTTTACTATTAATTACGTGTTCTGTATTTCAAAATAATAACAACGTAAATGAATTCTCTTCTGAATGAATGGACGGGGCGATGTATTCCAGCGACGCTTTGTGGGTAGTGGCTTTGAAGTTACCTTTCAAGTGTCCAAGGAAAATTTTTTTAAAACCATTCGCTCCTGCTGGATAGAGATATTCTGAAACTTTCAAAAACAGACCTGTTTCTGGCGTGTGTGTCTTTATGCCCTTAGATACTTGGAATAAATGCTTCCAGTTTCTTACGTCCTTGTTACTTACACACTGTAGTGCATTTTTCAGGAGACAACCAGCGGACTTGGCAGTCTGTCAATGTGACAACCTTTTCCTTGATGTTGATGCCTGATTTTGTAAAATCATTATGATAATTTCTACAATGGAACTACTTTGGTCTTTTGGAGAAGACCTAAGAAGCCCGGTTCGAAATTATTTTCTTTTTTAAAAAAGAAATCAGGATTAGTTACATTTACTGGGAAATTCATTAGGCCAGGGGTTTTCAGTTTCTGATGTTTTACCGTGTACTATCATTGGCTGCTTGTTGCTCTCTGGTTTCCGATAGTTCTTAGGAATATATCAACGTACTCGTCCACCTCCGTCGCTGAGTGGTCATCGCGGCTGGCTGCCATGTGAGGGAGCCAGACTCGATTTCCGATACGAGCATGAATTTTTTCTTGGAGGAAGGACTGTTATGGGGTGCATTCAGTCTCTCGAGGAGATACTCGACCGATTAGCAGCGGTTCCGAGGTCAAGAAAGCCGGCAGTTATATGGAGAGCGGTGTGCTGACTATATCCCATCGATGCCGCATCTTATGATACCATTGGCCGAGGACGACATGGCGGTCTGTCAGGCCCAAGGACGTGGAACTTTACCTTTTCTCGTCACATTCACGGCAATAGTTTCAGAATCAGTAGGTAAAATATTAATTCATTAGCAAAAGTAGCTTCAGTGATAATAAAACCACTCCCTTTTGGTATGGATTTAAGTTAATATCATCCATACGTAGCCAAGAAAATAAAACTATGTAGATAAATGATAGATTCTGACTTTTCTTGGGATTGGCTGCAAGGCACTCCATGCCTTCCATGTATTCCAGCGACGCTTTGTGGGTAGTGGCTTTGAAGTTACCTTTCAAGTGTCCATTCTGTAACTCAAGGTTTCTGTGCCTCGGAGTCTACTCCTGTACGTCTACGTTCTGAGATTACTCTCACGGAAAAATCTCTTTGGCGACTTAGATTTATCCGTGATAGGGGTGGTTTAAATTTTGCACTGACGCCCGAAAGATTACCACTTGCTGTTTTTTTAATCTCTTCTGAACAGGCTGTTTTTAACTAAGTGCTGATGCTGCAGAGGATGTTACGAGGGAAGCATGTCCGTGTGTTGACTGGGACATGTCAAACTAAGAGTAACACACAGCAGCTTAGAGCGCTGCCTTCTGTTTGTGCAGACTGGATTCAGATATAGTTATTTTACCGGCAGACAAGGGCAATGGATGCTACAGCTGTGTTGCAAAAGCAGGATTACGTTAAAAAAAAGCAATGTTACATTCTGAGTCAGCTTATCGCAGTATCGGTGCTGCTCCTACAAAAGATGTTGACAGAAAGAATAACAACGTTTTGAAGAAAAGTTCCTTGTCACTGGAGACCATCAGGAGTCTTAATTCTTATCGTGCTGTCTCCTCTAGGTTACATAGCTTTTCGAAGATCCGCAAGAAAGGGGTTCCTCTTAGGTCGACAGTGCTCCGATATATCGTATAGCAAAACACCTTGAACCTTCTAATAGGTCGGTATTAACATGACATTAAGAACTCGCCGCGTTTCTTAAGTTGATTAGAGGGAATGTGTTTGAGTGGCTCTGATATTCTAGTAAGTTTTCAAGTGGTCTCTCCCTTCACTCGCGTTCCTCTGTCTGAGATGTTACAGTTAACTGAGCTTGGATTTCCTGTTGAATTAACGAACCTATTTCAACATGGGTTGACGTCCCCTTGCTTTTTATTCAGTGAGCAGTACTATGGGCAGACAGATGGGTTGGAAGCCTGTTGTTAGATATTATTGTCATCGAGGAACGTCCGTTCGAGTCGAAACCTGAGTATATTTTCAGGTTTGTAAACGATACTTTTGTTGTTTAGCTTCATGGTAGTGAGAATTTGAACGGGTCTTTTTAGAAAAACTGAATTCAATCCACTCGAGTATTCTTTTCACTATAGGGCTGGAAAAGGATGGCTGCCTTCCCTTCGTTGACGTGTTGGTAGGAGCAAGTTTGATGGAACGCTGGGACATTCTTTTAAAGGAAGAACATTCATTTGAATGTGCAGGATGACAGTTGTCACCATCCGCCTCAATGTGGAGGGGTGCTTTGTACCTTTGTTCACAGGTCCCACGTCATATCAGACGCTGAGACTTTTTCAGCTGAGAAAGCCCATGTTGAGGTCTCCTTTCGTCAGAACGGTTGTAGGGAAAAACAGATCAGAAGTGCGTTACAGTATCGAGTGCACCGGCTGAGTGATGATCATACCGAGGTGGCATCGAACTCTACAGTCTTTTTGCCTTACGTGGGGAGCATTTACAACAAGGCTGGTCGTATGTTGAGAAAATATGATGTGAAATGTGTTTTTCGATGTCCATCTAAGATTAGGTACTTTGTAGGATTCGTGAAGGATGATCTTGGTTTGCGTAACGCGTGTGCCTATCGTATTTGTTGCAGTTGTGGCGTGTTACATATTTGTCAGACTATCAGGACATTGGAGGACCGTTGTGCCAAGCCTGAGCGTTACATACGCTCACAACAGCCAGGCAAGTCTGCTATAGCAGAACATTGTCTTGGCAAGGGCCATCCTATGGAGTATAGCAAGGGTGAAATTCTGGCATGTACTTCCAGCTATTGGGACAGTGTTATTAAGGAAGCAGTTGAAATTGAATTAGGAAGTCATCTTACCAATAGAGGTTTTTGCTTAAATTCTGCGTGGAATGCTCTCTGGCTTCTCAAAGTACAGAGGGACAAGGTTAATGCTACGTCATCCGTTGGTTACTAATTTCCTCTGTGAGTAACTTCTGACGTCGGTCGTGTTTGGTTGTGTGATGGCGCTAATGATTACGATATGTGTATGTGTGTGTGTTTTATCTTATCAGAAGTGTCCTGCATACCTAGGTTGTGCACTTGTCGAATACCGATGACTGTCGATGACGTCACCCGGTCGCAGTCCCGGAAGTTACTTGAACATTGTACACGCCGACAGAAACTCAGGCTTCGTACTGTGATTCTGTTTTTTTTCCCCTGTTTCTTGACTGCTTTGAATTTTACTTTCAGGATTTAGTATTGTTTTGTCATTTGCACACATTTTTAGGGTAAGCGACAGCCTCTTGCAAATCTTTTTGTATCTTTGGTAACGGATTTTTCTTATGGAATTGAGATTTTTCATGGTATGGCAGGACATTCTTATACCTGTTGCTATCCATTCTCTTTATTGGGCATTGCTATTTCTGTGGATAATTTGGGAAACAACTGCTCAAAGTTTAGTTTAAAAACTGTGCAGAACTTAGAGCGTTTTTTTTTTATCTACATTGATTTCTGCATGTAATTCTTCCAAGCTTTTGGTTTAACGCTGTCGTTGAAAAAGCTCTAATTTCGGGATTACAAAGAGGTTTCTTCCAGTGTCTGCAGTCCCCGAAAATTTTACACTGTATGGTCCCCTCTAGTACAATGGAGACTACTTGTTGATTTCACAACACTTATCCTTCCATTCTACCTCTCTTTCTAGTCAATATTTTGCACACATACCTTTCCTCGCCGATGCCGCGGAGAACCTTTTTGGTTCTTGTCCTACCAGTCTACTTCGTTTTCAGCATTGCTTACGCAACACCACATGTCAGAGGGTTCAGTTCTCTTCCAGTTTTACTGAGTGCGTGTGTCGCTTCCTCACAGTGCAGTGCTTCAGACCTACACGCTCAGAAATTTAATTGCCAAATTACGGCTTTTGTTTGATACTAGTCGACGTCTACTTGGCGAGAATGGCCTCTTTTGCCTGCACTAGTCTACTTCTAATTCCCCCTTGGTCCGTCGTCATCCTCGGGTAATAACTTGATTATTGTGAGAACTGTATTTACTTTTAGAAAACCTTGTACATGTCATCTTCGTTAAATTGAGGATCCAACACGTCCTGCTCTGCAGTTATGAAATAACCACTTCGCCCTGAGTGGCACGTGACGGAACTTACGTGAGCTCACAGTGATAAAGTATCTTTTTTATGGCTGTCGTCTGACGTCATCACCCCCCTTGTATTCCGGAGTTACCAACTCGCTATCATCTGATGCGGCTCTAATAGTAATTATCACTCCCAGGCGACGGAAGTGACAACCTGTCGTAGCACGGAGAATAATTACTATTAATGAGTGTAGGTGTATGCGTGAGAAGCGGTCTGCGTCAGGACGTAACACGGGAGTGAAGCGGTCACGGTCGGGCGTCACTCAGTGCTTGTCACCAGCCGAGACGGGCCCTTCCTCCCTAAACGAGGGCCGCCCTTCCCAGAGCGGCACCAGCTGGTTTTGCAGGGCAGTCAGAGTTGCCCACGCTGGGCGCGCCAGCCCACGTCACGACCACTTAGGGCACATCCTCCTTAGCGAAACGCGCCCGTCTGCGCTCGGAGCAGGCGCTCACACTGCGTGTACTCGGTCGCGGCGCAGTGCAGGTCTCGCCGACAAGGACCGCCAGCCGTCCTGGTGAGTGAGCCCGTAACGTCTACTTGCTTTATTTGTAAGATTTTTTATTCTCGTCACGACTCGTCTGACTGCTTTCGTGCGAGTTTCTGTCCTGCGCCAAACTCTTATTTTCAAAAAAGCACTTATACCCAATCCCTGCATCTACATCTACATGGCTAATCTGCAGATCACACTTAAGTGCGTGGCAGAGGGGTCATAGAACCTCCTTCACAATAATTCTCTATTATTCCACTTGCGAAAAGCGCGCGTAAAAAAAAAAGAACTAACACCTATATCTTTCCGTCGGAACTCTGACTTCGTTTGTTTTATTGTCATGATCGTTTCTACTTACGTAGGTCGACTTCAACACAAACGTGCTCTTCTTCTTCGAACTTTCTCGATGTACTCTTAATCCTATTTGGTAATTATCCCACTCTACGCACGAGTACTGCAAAAGACGACGACCAAGCGTAATGTATTCAGTCTCTTTAGTACAGTGGTTTCCAATCTTTATGAGACCATTACCCCTGAGTACAATCAGATATTAGCGAGTTACTCCCCATTCCCGCGACCATCGTCAGCATTAGCGCTTAACCAAACTTCGGTCTGACAAACCCGAAATTGCCCAGAAATACACTGCTAATTTTTCCATTAGAAACGAAACTTTATACTTACTCGTGCAGTAGACTCGGTGTGAGATGATTCTGGACAGTTTCTGTACGCCAGGCGCAACTGCTTCGTATGTCTACAACGCGATTTTGTAAACGTCTCTTTGATAACGCCTCTTCATAGCTCTCTATATGCCGTATGCGCTTCGCATCTCAAAGCTGTTAAGAACGCTGCCAGGTGACAGGGATTTCCTTAAGTTCACTCGACTGTAGTAGTGCTTAGTAGTAAAGAATAAAAGTATTATAACTTTGTGCGTTATGGGGCAGTTCTTCACGCATCTCACTAGGGAAACTCTCCATCACATCGCACTCAGTTTTTATTTTACAGGTTCGTCTTATGTGATCAAGACGGGCCTGTAAAATAAAGTGCCGAAAATATGATCACGGACTCATTTTCAGACTTTATGGTTCAAATGTCTCTAACCACTATGGGACTTAACTTCGGAGGTCATCTGTCCCCTAGAACTTAGAACTACTTAAACCTAACTAACCTAAGGACATCACACACATCCACGCCCGAGGCAGGATTCGAACCAGCGAACGTAGCAGCAGCGCGGTTCCGGACTTAAGCGCCTAGAACCGCTCGGCCACAGCGGCCAGCTTCAAACTTTATGCCTGCAATTGATAACTCTTCAGATTTAGTGGTAAGATGGCCCAATGGATAGCTCGTCAAAAACTGAACACAGGTCGAGCATGAAAACACGATTAAGGTGTATTGAACTGTGAAAAGAAAAGCAAAATAGAAACAGTGAACGGCCCAAGCCTAACAAGTGCTATACTGAGCGCAACTGAAAAGCCGCGGCGTCGTGATTAAGTAATCACGGTGTTGGGCTGTAAACCAGCCGACCCGTGTTCGAAATTCCCTCCTGCTGTTTCTTTATTTATTTCATAACACTGAAATGATTGTTCTCTTTCTCTAGTCTTGGCAACTGTCATACTATGCATTGGTTATAAAATATGAGTCAGTAGTATGAAAACGTTGCCGTCGCAAGTAAATGTGACAAATAGTGAAAGCACGCAAGATACCATATAGACGTATCACAGAAATGAAAACAACAAATAAACGGGTGCGAACTATGTTACAACAAACTTCCAAAATGGAACGCAATTTCAAAAACATTAAAAACATATGTTTTGATAGAGCACAGAGAAACTGTATGATTATGAAACTGTTATGTTCATTTGTTGCAGCTTTTGTGACTATTATATTTTCATCATTTCCTTTGTTTGTGATCACATTCAAATTCATATGAACACTTATTTAGGGCAAGGAGCCGTATCTCACGCACTCACAAAGCGAATAAGTTAGGTGCGTCGGCAAAAAATTCCTATCGTATGACACACACACCGTCACTAATGCTGTGTGCGGGACACCAGACGTGTTTTGCGGTGGAGGATTCGGTTGACTTTTCGCCTTATCATCAAACGCTTGCGGTTCCCATTTGAAAGCCATTTCCTTTCGTCTGCTAATAGAGTAGTTGTGCAAAACCAACTGTCAATATAGGTCCCTTCCTTACACCCCGCTGTTGCAGACGGACGTTACACCACGACACATAAACAAATTCGAAAACAGCTTGCAGCGAAAAAAAAGGGAAAAAAATGACACGAGAGAGGTTTGAACACCGTCACCACTTAACCACGACGCCGTTGGTCTTTCATGCTGCTCTATATTACATATTATTCTTGTGCTTGGACCGTTCACTCTTTCTATTTTGCTTTTTTATCCAAAGTTCAGTACACCTTCTTCCTGCTTTCATGCTTGATCTGTGTTGAGTTTTGATGGGGAGTTTCCCTTGTCAGTGTTTATGACGTCATATCTCCTAACCTATGTGTGATACGATGATATATTTGTAGGTACATTCAGTGGCATTGTGTTGTGAGAAGAGTTAGTAGCAAACAAAATTATATGTTGTACCATGATATAGTTTTGGCGCCGCATTTAGGAAAAAGCGTGGATACTGTCTGCCAGATTTATTGGGAATAGAGTTAGTAACACGGAAGTAATAGATTTAAAGGTCATGCGACAGTTTTTCACACATCTCATTGTTTATGGTATCATAACTACTGAACTATATTAGACAGATAGTTCTTACCCAACAGTGATTATTGATTGACAGGAAGGGAAATGAGTGCCACGTTTATTTGAAATTGCTCCAGTGGTTTAGGAGGAGATGTGGAACATACATGCACACACTCATACATACATTCATACGTATGGATGAAGCAATACAGAGTACATTGCGAGTGCTACTTACAACTCCTTCTCAGAAAACAAAATTCATTGAGGGTAGACACTTTTTACAAAACATGGTTCCTCTACAGCACTCATCTCTCTAGATGACTTTATCCGCTCCTTGCAACGCTATTTACAATGAACTAAGTTAAAATGTGTGTACTATACGTATTGCTTGAAAATCACTTGATTGCTGGATTCGTTACTTTCGAACTGGCAGAAATTGGAAGGCTACAGGTGGCAAATGCTTTTTGCCCTATCTCAGTGAAGTAGCCGTTACATACAGTGGTCACAATGTATGCTGCATGTTACTTTGTTGTTAATAGTGGACATAATGAGAAACTAAACTGGTTTACTTCTGTGATACAACCACAAGAAAACGTAAATAAAGAAGATAAACACATTTGCATTTGAGAAACAAAAACAAAGAAGCAATAACAAAACCTTATAGAAGATTGCACTGCAGATACTACCGTTTCTTTTCAATGTCATCTTGCATAACACATTCTTTATTAATCAGTTGGCCTTGGCCTCTGAGCACTATGGGACTTGACTTCTGAGGTCGTCAGTTCCCTAGGACTTAGAACTACTTAAACCTAACTAACCTAAGGACATCACACACATCCATGCCCGAGGTAGGATTCGAACCTCCGACCGTAGCGGTCACGCGGTTCCAGACTGTAGCGCCTAGAACAGCTCGGCCACTCCGGCCGGCAATCAGTTGGCCTTCCTCGTAACTGGAGACACTAGTGATTTGGCATACTTCTCAGCAAACTGTCCAGATAGGCCTGTGGAATATTGCTCCATTCCTTCACAGCGGCCTCTGTGTGGTGTCTGGTGGGACAGGACGATTTCTAACAGCTCATTTAGGCATGACCGGTGCATTTTCAGTGCAGTTAAGATCTGGAGAATATGAGAGCCATTCTATCCGACTGCTACTATGCTCCACGCCAAAATATAAGTGAAATGTCTTGATAAGAGAGGCAGTCTACGACACAGGAGATGAACTTTCTCATTGCCTCCACACACGTATATCAGTACTGTCAGGGTGAACACTTATACTGGCTCATCACAAAAGAGCGTTGTGTCGTACAACTGCCTAGCCCACAGAGACTAGTTTCGTGCCCGTGCGACGTGAGCCCCTCTCTGAACCCAGTTTAGAGGAGTCTTGAGAGGTCTTCTGGCACTTAACTCCTGCTCGTGGAGCCTATTTCATATAATTTGTGTCTCTGGAAACTTGTTACAGATTCTAGAGACATTACTTTCCAAGATGCCACTCCGGCGGGTGTAAAATGAATGTGCGCAACGGAAAATAATAAACGTTAAAATGATGATTTGGCCATGTCTGACTACCTCCTGAAGCAGAGCTTAGGATCTCTCAATTTCTTTTAGATATCAATTACAATCTAAAGGTAAATGAATGAGGAAGGGAACTAACACTACTAAATGGTAAACGATGTTGCTCAATAAACACTAGTGGCCATTAAAATTGTTACACTACGAAGATGATGTGCTACAGACGCAAAATTTAACCGACAGGAAGAAGATGCTGTGATATGCAAACGATTAGCTTTTCAGAGCATTCACACAAGGTTGGCGCCGGTGGCGACACCTACAACGTGCTGACATAAAGAAAGTTTCCAACCGATTTCTCATACACAAATAGCGGTTGACCGGCGTTGCCTGTTGAAATGTTGGTGTGATGCCTCGTGTAAGGAGGAGAAATGCGTACCATCACGTTTCCGACTTTGATAAAGATCGGATTGTAGACTATCGCGATTGCGGTTTATTGTATGGCGACATTGCTGCTCTCGTTGGTCAAGATCCAATGAATGTTAGCAGAATATGGAATCGGTGGGTTCAGGAGGGTAATACGGAACGCCGTGCTGGATCCCAACGGCCTCGTATCACTAGCAGTCGAGATGACAGGCATCTTATCCGCATGGCTGTAACGGATTGTGCAGCCACGTCTCGATCCCTGAGTCAACAGATGGGGATGATTGCAAGACAACAACCATCTGCACGATCAGTTCGACGTTTGCAGCAGCACGGACTATGAGCTCGGAGACCATGGCTGGGGTTACCCTTGACGCTGCGTCACAGACAGGAGCGCCTGCGCTGGTGTACTCAACGACGAACCTGGGTGCACGAATGGCAAAACGTCATTTTTTCGGATGAATCCAGGTTCTGTTTACAGCATCATGATGGTCGCGTCCGTGTTTGGCGACATCGCGGTGAACGCACATTGGAAGCGTGTATTCATCATTGCCACACTGGAGTATCACCCGGCGTGATGGTATGGGGTGCCATTGGTTACACGTCTCGGTCACCTCTTGTCCGCATTGACGGCACTTTGAACAGTGGACGTTACATTTAAGATGTGTTACGACCCGTGGCTCTATCATTCATTCGATCCCTGCGAAACCCTACATTTCAGCAGGATAATGCACGACCGCATGTTGCAGGTCCTTTACGGGCCGTTCTGTATACAGGAAATGTTCGACTGCTGCCCTGGCCAGCACATTCTCCAGATCTCTCACCAATTGAAAACGTCTGGTCAATGGTGGCCGAGCAACTGGCTCGTCACAGTACGCCAGTCACTACTCTTGATGAACTGTGGTATCGTGTAGAAGGTGCATGGTCAGCTGTACCTGTACACGTCATCCAAGCTCTGTTTGACTCAATGCCCAGGCGTATCAAGGCCGTTATTACAGCCAGAGGTGGTTGTTCTGGGTACTGATTTCTCGGGATCTATGCACCTAAATTGGGTGAAAATGTATATTACTCGATCGGACTTCCTGCTTTGCTGACGCAAGCTGCAACTCTCTGCCGCCAGAGTGGTTCGAACTGTAGCGTCTAAAACGGTGGTGTGTAACGTAAGTATATCGTTGCATGAGAAACAACGTGCTGTAATCGAGTTTCTGTCCGTAGAAAACGTGCCTCCATTTGAAATCCGTAGAACAACGAAAGCTGTGCACGGCGACAATTGTATCGACATCAGTGATGTGCGACTTTCGGTTGTTCCTGCTCGTAATGAAGGAAGTGGTGGTGCCAACCTCAACGTGTGTGACAGGACGCTCACGTCAACCGACGAGACTCTTCGGAATTGGACTGATGAACTCATTAGAAAAAAACGTGGAATAACACAGACACAGCCGACCGTTGTGGCTGAGCGGTTCTAGGCGCTACAGTCTGGAACCGCCCGACTGCTACAGTCGCAGGTTCGAATCCTGCCTCGGGAATGGATTTGTGTGATGTCCTTAGGTTAGTTAGGTTTAAGTAGTTCTAAGTTCTAGGGGACTGATGACCTTAGCAGTTGAGTCCCATAGTGCTCAGAGCCATTTGTATTTTGAATTCATGTCTAAAGGCACCCCCACAAGCTGTGCAGAGTACTGCGAGTCCTTCAAGAAGCAGAAAGCACAAATTCTAAGAGTTCGTCCACACACTGGGTACCCTCTCCTTCAGCATGATAGTTCCAGACCACACGAGTGCTACGACATCAACAACAATCTGACGCCTTTAGTCACTGTCTTCTATCATCCCCCGACTTGGCCCCTATCCGATTTTCATCTGTTTTCAGTAGTTAAAGAACGGCTTCGAGGACTTCAGAATGACTATGTTTGAGAAGTAAATATGTAGACGCGAAGGATAGAATTCACATAGGAAATTCGCAGACATTACTTTTCAGCACGCCCTCGTATATGCAGTATGATAGGGCTGTCCTAACTGATATTTTATGCAACCAGCAATATTATATCTGGTGCTCAAAAACAACATGCGAGATTTTCATACTGTACTGTTCGCCATTCGAGAACTGTTGGTCCTAGAAAAAAAAGGAACTGTACCTTTTGTAGGAAATTAAATGTAGCTAAATTTTGTGTCGGTATACGTTCCCACTAGAGGTCGTGGTTTTCGAGTTATTCAAGAAAAACGTACAAAAGTGATCTTCAAACGCACCCATATTCTCAGACTCACCTCCCACTTGTCAGAATTTTTAGTGCGTTGTTCATGACATTTCAGTCTAACACTGTACAAAAAATTACGGCCCGCATCTCGTGGTCGTGCGGTAGCGTTCTCGCTTCCCACGCCCGGGTTCCCGGGTTCGATTCCCGGCGGGATCAGGGATTTTCTCTGCCTCGTGATGGCTGGGTGTTGTGTGCTGTCCTTAGGTTAGTTAGGTTTAAGTAGTTCTAAGTTCTAGGGGACTGATGACCATAGCTGTTAAGTCCCATAGTGCTCAGAGCCATTTGAAAAAATTACGGCTGTACCTTTTATTTCCCATATTACGACCTTTATGGTCTTCATTGACTGGTCTTATTACGCCACCGGTGTAGTCGAGAAGTTAAAAAATATAAATTTGACGTTCATGAAAATTTTACCTAACAGTTTCCTAAATTTTAACAGCATTAGTTAAACAATCACATCATTACATCGTTGTATCCGTCAGGCCCTGTGACTACGAAACTGATGTGCTTGTAAGTGTTAAGTTTGCTTCGAAATGGCAACAGCGTAACGTTTACAAAAGTCTTTTTCTCTTACATTACTCTCACGGGCCCGTTTAAATTAATAACGTTAACACAATGCACGACTATTCTGGTAGCGTAATATCCCAATGAATACAGACCAGAAAAGGTCGAATACCGGAAATACTATGAGTAGAAAATTTTTGTACAGTTGTAGGAGTTAGTGCCACGAAAGAGATATTAGAAATCCTAACAGCTGAGTGACGAGTGGAGGCGGAGCTGCGTTTGAAGGTCACTTTTGTACGTATTTCTTGAATAACTTGTAAACCGTGGCCTCCAGCGAAAACGTATCCCAGAAGAAAATTTAACTACATTCAATTTCCTGCAAAAAGGTCATGTTCATTTTTTTTCTGTAGGACTAATAGTTCGCTCATAGCTATCGAGAGAATACGAAAAGCTATTGCGTGGTTTCTGAAGGCGAGATATACATTTCGAGGAGCATAAAACGACATCAGTATGGGCAGCTGAATCAGGGGTGTGACGTTCTACAACAGTGTCAGACCCAGAGGACCACGCCATGCCGATTGACAAATGAGTCCTGTCTGCCACTGGCGCCATAGAGGCACAAACAGTGATAATATTGTCACCAATGGCGAGAATATCTGTGGTTTCTCTACATTAGGAACAACAGGAAAGCGTAACAACGTTGATACACAGACGGGAAACTACCGTATTTTATAGAAGCGCTGTGCACCATTACGACATACGTCGTTCATCAGTTAACCATACTTCTTTAATTTCCGAGGCTATTGGAATTTCGAAAAACGTAACCGTTGCTGTTTTTGTTAATCATGTATATATCTACTAACTAGAACACATCCTAACATTGGGCTGTCTACATGCAGAGACAGGGAGAATGAACCCTAAACGCGTGATGTCATCACTGTAGTATAAAGCACTACACTTCCTTATCAGTGATATCATCAAAAAACATCCCTTTTCCCCATTCCCTCTTGCTTTCTCCCTTCTGCATCGTCTAATTCCAGCCAATCAGAATCCAAGATGGTGAAGTTAGCCCAGTTGCGCTAGAGGGAAAATTTAAAAAAATCCTAAATGGTGGAACTAGATCAGTTGCGCCATGGATCCCTCCCCTCCCTTTATGTCCTTTCCAGCCAATCACAGTATTAAACTGAAAAAGCCAATCAGAATCCAAGTTGGTGGAACAAGCCCAATTTTGCAAGCAGAAAATTTAGAGTCCTCCTCGTCTCCATTCAAGTCATAGTGAAGTATTAAAATGGTATAGAAATTGTGGCATGATCGATCATATGCAGCAAAAATTCATAATCCTCACTTGAAAGTAAATGATAGGCATTATGAAAGTCAAAGATATTTTTAGGCACATTAATACCTGTATTTAATAGGAATGATTCTAAGTGATGCATAAAATAGTGCGTATAGCGATATTCATACTGATGCAAAAAATTATGTAAATTATTTGAATTGCAGAATTTCAGAGTACTGTAGAGAGTATTCAAATGTGTCTGAACATTCGTTGTTCTTGTATTTATTCAAAAGTATTATCTAAAGGGTGTAACTTACAATATTTCATAGTAGTAGTAGTAATATACCTCAACCAGTATTGAGAACAGAAAAAAACCTGGGTGCTTTACTTTTCAGCACGCCCTTTTAACATGTGTTAGGTGTATAACTGCAGATGAGATAATTGACACCTTAATATGCACCCACTTTATAGTGTTAGTTGTTTTTTCTCTGTTTCTAATAGTCTTCCCCTAAACACATCACTTAATTTACTATCTGATGTTTTTTGCGTGTAAGAAGATTTAATGCAGCTGGGAGAAGAAGTCAAGGAAGACATGGAAGCTAAACAGAAAAAGGCCCAACGCTTGAACTGATGATGATGACTTTTCTGTATGGTCGTAACTGCACCACTAAGAGGATTGTACCTGTCAGTGTAAACTAACAGTTTTGCACCCACACTTCAACATCTGACTTGCTGTCCATAGGAAAATAAGCATCAATGGCTTGCTCTTGTCACATGTACTTGGAGGTACTAACTAACCTAAGAACATACTACTCCTAATAGTTATAATAATGAATCGGCAAGTCAAGTAAATACTGATGTAATGTTACACAGTAGGATGGTCTGAAACAGTGGGAAAATGTTGTACGGTTGTTAGTTGCAGTATAGGCTATGCTGAGAAATAATTCTTAAGAAAGAAATTCGATAAGTTGCGCCGTTTCCGATTTAATTAGCGCTGAAGTTAGCCAATTAGGTCGTCGGCGCGCAAAGTCAAACCAAACAATAGAGCGATACAAAAATTAACATGGAGTGGTAGTGAGGATCAAACCTGAGCCAGTGACTGAGCAGTCTCGTGTGCAATCATCTACGCTATGAGAACATCTGACGCATATGGTATCTTGCAGATTGCTTGAATCCGGGCGAGAAACCATCTGATTGGCTAATTTCAAAAATAATTAAATTGGAAAAGCTTCAATGTGTCGAATTTTTTCTTAAAAATTATTTCTCAGAGAAACTTCCCCTGCAACACTCTTATAAACTATTCATACTACTTCTGATCATCCTGTATGTTGCTACTGTGAGGAATATGTTGATTTAAGGTGTCTCCATTGCGTCTTTTGCGTTAAATTAGTTGCTGGTAACCAGCAACATAGGATCACAGAACAAACCATTAGTCATTTCCTCAGAAATGTCCTAGAGTGTAAGAGCACAGTGGCCGGAAACGGTATTTGCGGTGCAAACACTGCCAAACAGGCGTCTTGGACCAGGCCGCGGAGTTGTATACCGTAAGGTAGTCCTGCGCTACGAGAATAAAGCTTTATGTCCCCTTGAACCAACTTACGACCTAGATAAAGTTTCACCTACGAATACTCTATATGTACGACATAGGCTAGAATCTAGTGTACCACAAACGGCTTAGGAAAACTATTTCACATTTGTGTGTCCTCCCAGATTACGTGAGCACAAACAGACAAATCAGCTGGTCATACTTAAAAATGAAGAGGTCTTATGTACTGCAAAAAACAACTACTGTATTAAATATCTATATGTTAGAAGGACGATTGCTCCTCGCTTTTCCTGCTCGTGGCTATGTGCTTCTTAGAGGTAGAGTTGTCGGACAACTGTCTCTACCTACACTGCTCTGAAATATACAATATGGGATTCATTCGATGAACTAAACATTTTATTAAAAATTCTTTGGTGACCACCTGTACACAGCAGAATAAGTATTCTTCTTAACGAATCGTCGTTTCATGCTGAACGTAAGCGTGTAATGACAGTGTTACCAGCTACGTGCAATACACACTGTCGACTTGTTTGAGATTTTAATGTGATTTCGTACACATCTAAATGAAATAAACAGTCTAGTAACAATGATTTCGTAACCAACCAACTCACATAACATAAATTTTGTCTTCTTTATTCAAGCATTTGTTCAAACTGTTGATTATGGTCTCAAAGGAACATTTGCAATCGCCTTTCGAAAGAACGATGAACATATGTAATTATAGTAGATGGTATGGCAGAGCATGTACTGGCGATTCGATGACACGTATCGTCTGGCGTAGTTGGGGCTTCGTCATAGGCTGCATCTTTGAGTTCTTCCCAGAGAAAGAAATCGAAAGGAGTCAAATCGGGGGACATCGCAGGCCATTTGACAACAGAAATTTGTCGTATCCAGTCTCCAGGAAAGTTTTCATTCAGTATTTGCGTTGCAAGGCGGGACAAGCGAGCTAGACAACCATCGTGTTGGAGCCACGTACTCTGTTGAATATCCACTGGTACCTCTTCTAGAAGAATCGGCAGAATGTTCGTCAGAAAGTGTGTGTACGAATGTCCATTTAGCACGCCTGAGATGAACTACGGCCCTATAATTTTCTATGATGCCGCAGCATACGTTTAATCTCCACGACCGTTGAAGTTGCACCTGACGAAGCCAGTGTGGATTTGCGGCTTCCCAGTAGCGCATGTTATGCAAATTTACACTAGCGTCGTTAGTATACGCTTCTTCATCGGTAAAGAGCACTCGTTGGAAAAACGTAGGGTCGTGTCTCAGTTGCTGAAGGGCAAATCAACAAAAATCTGTATGACGTTCGAAATCACGGTCGTCGAGTGCCTGATCATGTGACAGATGATAGTGATGGAAATTCTGTCGATGCAGGATGCGAATGACACTCGTCACGATATACAAGTAGTATATCCAACTTCTCATCATGAATGTACATGGCTGTACGCAACGAATGTTGAAGCAGAAATGAGCGGCCTGCGGCTCAGACAAGTAAACAGGAAAACGTGTTGAAATTCTAACACAGCAGGGCACGAGAGCTCTGTTGGGTGATGTTTCCGGTCACCGTGCTCTCAGATTGTATAAAATTTATCGCATTTTTTTAGGTGGGGTTCAACGGCAACATTCACAAACGCTACGTCACTGTAATTTTCTTCTCAAGAACTATCGAATGCAGTTATAAAAAGTATACGGTTCCCTTTATCAAATGTACTTGATTCAATATCTCCATTAGTAGTGGCTTAACCGAATAAAAGAATACTTGCTCTTTGACGCTCTAACATTTGCCGAACCTCGTGATGACTGGGTGTTGTGTGATGTCCTTAGGTTAGTAGTTAAGTAGTTCTAAGTTCTAGGGGACTGATGACCATAGATGTTAAGTCCCATAGTGCTCAGAGCCATTTGCCGAAAACCGTGTTTCGATATGTGTACGAAATGTGTACGAAATAAAAAGGGGTGTCGCGTTTTACGTGACGCACCCTGTGTACCTTCTTCTTGTTATTTATCAGGTTTCTCTATTTTTTTGTAAATGTAAATGGAGTGTCTTTCTTATTCTGTAACCCACGTGCAATAAACAGTGTTGTAATAAATATGGGTGAAAAGAATGTCGAAAATCGGCCATTGGAGTACGGGGATGGAGTGAACACATGGACTAACTACACTGGAAATCGTAAGTAACATAAAACAGTAATTTAACAGTACGAAACTTGTGTTACAAAAGTTATTGGTAACTTGAAAACATGAGAAAAACATGAGAGAATGTAATGTGTGTTTTCGTTTGTTTGTTTGTGTGTGTGTGTGTGTGTGTGTGTGTGTTTGTTTGTTTGTGTGTGTGTGTGTGTGTGTTTGTTTGTGTTTGTGTTTGTTTGTGTGTGTTTGTTTGTTTGTGTATGTGTGTTTGTTTGTTTGTTTATGTGTGTGTGTGTGTGTGTGTGTGTGTGTGTGTGTGTGTGTGTGTTTGTTTGTGTTTGTGTGTGTGTATGTTTGTTTGTTTGTTTGCGTGTGTGTGTGTGTGTGTGTGTGTGTGTGTAAACAAACTTGTATTGCAGGGCACTGAAGATGCTTCACAAATAAAAGACGGAACATACTTCCATGAAATAATTAGTATTCGAGAGGGAAATCAACGTTTGTTAGAGAAATTCCTATTACTTCAAAAATACTTCCAGCTAAGATCAAGAATGGGGCTCGAATGTGTCTAAGTTCAATATTTTGCACCGCTGTATTTATTTTTAGACTCCCAGCGTTAATAGTTACACTCGTTCTCCAGCCAAAAGTTTTAAAACATTGAGAAGGGTTCGTTTTAAGATGTTACAAGGGTTAAATAAGTATTTTAAAAATTTCACCTCCAGAGAACTTTTCTTTTGGTAGGCGTCGTTTGTAGTGAGCCACCATCAGCAATATCTCCCTTTGGCTTTTCAGTATTCGGAGAGGCAGGTTTTCCTCGTTGCACGTGCATATCGCGAAAGACAATAGGCTGACGTGAGTGCCTATTACGGAATCTTAATCAGATAGCATAGTGCATGTTTGCTCGACTGATGACAGTAGCATCATGGCTAATGACGCACTCGTAACGTGCAAACTACAGGAAACACATGCTCGTTTATACCAGTACGTAATACTGAAACGAACTGAAAGCTACTATAAGACCCGAGTACTGTTCAACGTGCTTGTCATTTGTGACAAAGGTCTCTTGGAAACAGATTCCCAAAGTGCTGGCGTGTCTTGTTCTAGCTGTTTGGTCGGTCAGTCGTGCTCTGTAAAGTGCACAGACGGTAAGTACAGGGTGCCGGGCTCAAGTGTGGCAGAGTGTGCCCCCATAGATTTCGGGACGCCGTGTGATGCTTGATCACATTGATGTGTAAGTAATGTTGAAAAGATTACTTCAGATGTCCGCCATTACACTACTGTCTTTCGTACTGCAATCAGAAGCAGTCTTTGACTGAAAGGATCGAGTGGAAGCGAGTGACAAACACTTTTTTGCCAAGGGAACACAATAACTTTTAGCCCATGAAGTTTCTTTATAAGTAAAAAAAATATTAACAGATAGTGACCGGGAGCAGCCACACAATTTCAATGACAGTCAGTATCAAACACGACTTAACTCTAGTTTCTCTGACGAGGAACCGCTAATTTGAAATGCATCAGTATACAGTCATGTTTTATAATATGTGCTTTGATACTCTGTAAATCATCATTAATGCTTGCAGTGGGTACTTTTTATTGTATCTTACATTAGACTTTTTTTATCGATATATTAACAGATGGAGCATTGAAAGAATAATTGTCTGCTTCTGTATGAGCTGTTAGTGTTTAATTGTAACTATACATTCTCTAAGGGCTAACTCGTAATTAAGTGAAGAACATTCTTTGCTTATGTCGTGAACGGTAGTTCTTACATTTTTCTAACTTTCTTGCGAGAAATCCACTGCATTTCTTCTTACTGCTGCTAGCTAACATCAGACGCAGCAATTTTGTTGCTTTGAATATCTCAAATTATTTATTCTAAACCTTTCGTAATTATACAGGTTTGGGTCATTCTACCGTACATGGAAGTTGCAGAAGCGAGAAACTCCTGAATGAAACGCACAGTAATCGCAATAATCTAATCTATTACCGTTGTCTTAAAAGTCACCCATAATGTTGCAGTTAAACATTCAAACTATTGGTGAGGCGTCAGTCCCTGTTTTAATAACTTCACAAGAAATAAAATCTTGTCATCAAGTATTTAGTCTCAGTGGTTTCAGCCTGACTGTAAAATATACTTTTAATCAGAACACAATGTGTGGTAATATGTCCTTTCCTCTCATTAACACACTCTATGTTGTAGTTAATTAAGCTGTAGTTATTTTTGGACTAGAAACGTAGGTGGCAATTTTGAAAACTTTAAATTAATTTTTTCCCAGAATATTCATGCAAATATTGCCCCACCATTAATCACAGTTTTAGTATTCCCGCAAATGGACATCGAAATGAAGGCATCAGAGCTGGCGTGGCTGTCGCAGCGGGATAATACATAATGCATCCGCGAGGGTGCGTGCGAAGTGTGTCACACGCAGAGCCTCTGACACAGATTTTTACCTGCCGGCTCCAATAGGCCTGGTCGGGTTGTCATGCCGCTCATTTCAACAACACCCGCTGGCTAAGCCTTCGTCTCGCCCAGTGCTCTGTTCTGTGTGTTCCCTTGTCAGTGCCTCGCTCCCCTTCGTGTTCGTTCTCTATGCAATTTTCGGACTCTCTGCGCCCACGTAGATTAACACTCAAGCAGTGTGCGAAGCCGGTTTTGTTTCGCAAAATCTGAACATGAACTGTATAAATGGAAGAAAGATTTACACGAAGCACGAAATATGCGCCAAACGAAACTCGCAAAAGTGCAGAAGGGAAACTATTCCAAAGATTTATAACTGCTCCTGAGAGTCGGTGCACTGTTACCGAGGGCGATCAGACAGACAGGTCGCTCTGAATTGCAAGGGACGTGAACATTACTGATTTGCAGGCTTCTTCAATCCGGTTACACAGATTCAGGAAATTACACGAAAAAAAAAGTCGCAAAATTGCAAAGATTACTTCAAGTAAACGTGCGGAGAAGGGGTCATTAATAGGTAGTACTATAGAGAAATTCGTAGCTGACGTGAAGACTAAGCTTCCTGTTATTTCCTAAAGTGCTGTGTGTAAAGCCAATCAGTCAGATATTGTGCAGGAATTGCGTGCAAACCACACGTTATCATTTTGAGCGAAAAAAATAAGACATAATCGCTTAACAGTCGATGAACGTTATGACGTATTCGTTATCAACAATGCCGGTGATAATTACCAGTGGATTACTTTTTACGCAGCTTTATAAATGTCTTCAGGAACGTCAAGGCCAATTAGGACCAAAAATTAAATACAATATTTAGTTGCAAAAATCTTGTAATTGGTGTAGCGAAATCTGAAGAAACGGAAGAGAATAAATTTCAGTACTATATCCCAAACGTCTTCTGAGCAGCCGGAGAAAATAATTCTTTGATTTTGTTGGACACTTGACCTGAACAAGTCAACACTTCTGTCTTTAGGACAACAACGAAAAGACTGTTCATATAATTCGAATTCCACCGGGAACTAGCAGTTTGATTCAGCCTCTCGATAAAGAAATTCTTCGACGATGTAAAGCAATTTCAAAAATTGTCTGACAATGCAGTATCCGATAGATCTGTGTAATTTTATGATTATCAGCGGGCCGTATTGTATTTCAGAACAACGGCCACGACTATTATTTACTATATACCAGTTTTATCTAAACGAAACTAGCAATTACTGTGAAGTGCCTGAATACATTAGTTTTCCTTTTGTCAGATGTGCCTGGTGTGAAGAAAACGTTTGTTTTCGTCATTCAATAGACATTTAGGATTTTTGTGACGACTGCAGGGAATGAACAAGAATGTGTGACATTGTTAGTAAAATATACGTTACTGAAAAATTACTATACGAACTGTGCTATAGGAATTGCTATAAAACATTTCATGTCAATAAACGAACATCCCGGTTGATGGAAATCATCTGGGATGTAACATACACTGAATTGAATGTCCTCTGGTAGTCATGTAACAACTACATCTGCAAGAGTTTAGTTGTCATTATGAACTGCATGTTATTCAATCAATTATTGATTTCAGACATTCTTGGTATGGTTCAAGTGCTTAAAATTCGAGTGAATGCACTTTGGATTTTCCGCTATGTTCTCTTGTCACGGCTGCGTTTGCTTACTCGGAGATTGGCTTGCCTAGCAGGAAGGGTTGTACAAACCAATTTTTTATGAAATTCTTTGTGAGACATAAATAAGTAACTTTAACATTTTTTTTTAAATACTGTGAAAAATTTCAGTACAGGTTTCGATATGTCGAATTGGACCCTTGCGGGTTGTCAGAAATACAGAAATACTCATTCTTAAGGCTCTCTTGCTGAAAATCACTCAGTTTACTGGACTCAGGTAGTATGCAGCGCACGCAGTTGTTATTGTTGTGGTATTCTGTCCAGAGACTGGTTTGATACAGCTCTCCATGCTACTTTATCTTGTGCAAGCCTTTTCATCTCAGAATAACTACTGCACCCTACATCCTTCTGAATTTGCTTAGTGTATTCAGCTCTTGGTCTCCCTATACGGTTTATACCCACCACGCTTCCCTTCAATACTAAATTGATGATCTCTTGTTGCCTCAGAATACGTCCTACCAAGCGATCCCTTCTTTTAGTCATGTTGTTCCATAAATTCCTCTTCTCACCAATTCTATTCAGTACCTCCTCATTAGTACGTGATCTACCCATCTAATCTTCAGCATTCTTCTGTAGCATCACATTTCGAAAGCTTCTACTCTCTTCTTGTCTAAACTACGAGGGTAATCCCAAAAGTAAGGTGTCCTTTCTTTTATAAGTACATAGACCTGTTTATTTCTACAATGGTTTACATCAGTTTACAGCTTGAACATTTGGCACATAATCACCATTTCTGTCGGTGCATTTTTGTAGACGCTGCGGCAGTTTTTGTATGCCCATTTCATACCAGCTCGTCGCCATGCTGTTCAGAAAGTTATGAACCTCTTCTTTCACCTCGTCGGAGCTGAATCGCTCTGACCACAATTAACGCTGACAGGTATTGTGAGACTCTGAAAAAACTCAAACGGGCAATTCAGAACTGGAGAAGAGGAATGTTGGGCAAGGGCGTACACATTCACCATGACAACGCTCGCCCACGCATCGCTCGGCAAACCGTTGCTCTCCTGCAACAGTTTCAGTGGAACGTGAGATGATGATGTTTGGTTTGTGGGGCGCTCAACTGCGTGGTTATCAGCGCCCGTACAATTATCCAATCTTTGCTCAGTCCAATGTCGTCACTTTCCGGGATGATGATGAAATGATTAGGACAACACAAACACCCAGTCATCTCGAGGCAGGCGAAAATCCCTGACCCCGCCGGGAATCGAACCCGGGACCCCGTGCTCGGGAAGCGAGAACGCTACCGCGAGACCACGAGCGGCGGACAATCAGTGGAACGTAATCACCTACCCACTCAATAGTCCTGATTTGGCGCCCTGTGACTATCGCCTGTTCCCTAGGTTAAAAGAACATTTTGCCCGAAAGCGATTCAGCTCAGACATTACGGTTGACGGCTACAGCATGGCCACTGTCGCCACCTTTCTCGGTGTCGACGTCCCACCTGGTATTTTTCTGTGCGGTGAGGGCGCAGTTCGCCTACTCTGCTGCATGCGGGCCATTCCGCAAGTCCATCTCGTGCGGAGAGCCCGTCTGCGTCTAGAAAATGCGCTCGCTGGTGGGTGCATGCCGTCTTCTAGAGTGTGGAGTGGCCACGGCTGCTGCGTCAGTGACCGGCGGCTGTGGCAGCTCTGCGCCGGCGACGACGCCCGCCTCGCTTGCACCCTGAGGTTTATCTGGGCGCGGACGTCTTCTAATGAATTCTCTTACTACTTTGGTTTTGATGAAAGTCTGTATGTGTGTGAATGCAGCTTGCTTTGAACTTGGTCAGTAATGTTTTGTCTGTACAGAAGTGTATCTGTCGCCTTTATCGCTCTCTCACCCTCACACACAATTCTGTACAATAAAGTCAAGGGCTTAGGTTTTCTATCAGGCTTATCCATGCAAAGACAGACAAAAAAAATTATACTAATGGGAGGATTCTGAGTAACTTCTAGAATTCCATTCGCTCTCTCTCTCTCTCTCTCTCTCTCTCTCTCTCTCTCTCTGTCCTTTATCTGTGTACAGTTAAAATACACTCCTGGAAATTGAAATAAGAACACCGTGAATTCATTGTCCCAGGAAGGGGAAACTTTATTGACACATTCCTGGGGTCAGATACATCACATGACCACACTGACAGAACCACAGGCACATAGACACAGGCAACAGAGCATGCACAACGTCGGCACTAGTACAGTGTATATCCACCTTTCGCAGCAATGCAGGCTGCTATTCTCCCATGGAGACGCTCGTAGAGATGCTGGATGTAGTCCTGTGGAACGGCTTGCCATGCCATTTCCACCTGGCGCCTCAGTTGGACCAGCGTTCGTGCTGGACGTGCAGACCGCGTGAGACGACGCTTCATCCAGTCCCAAACATGCTCAGTGGGGGACAGATCCGGAGATCTTGCTGGCCAGGGTAGTTGACTTACACCTTCTAGAGCACGTTGGGTGGCACGGGATACATGCGGAGGTGCATTGTCCTGTTGGAACAGCAAGTTCCCTTGCCGGTCTAGGAATGGTAGAACGATGGGTTCGATGACGGTTTGGATGTACCGTGCACTATTCAGTGTCCCCTCGACGATCACCAGTGGTGTACGGCCAGTGTAGGAGATCGCTCCCCACACCATGATGCCGGGTGTTGGCCCTGTGTGCCTCGGTCGTATGCAGTCCTGATTGTGGCGCTCACCTGCACGGCGCCAAACACGCATACGACCATCATTGGCACCAAGGCAGAAGCGACTCTCATCGCTGAAGACGACACGTCTCCATTCGTCCCTCCATTCACGCCTGTCGCGACACCACTGGAGGCGGGCTGCACGATGTTGGGGCGTGAGCGGAAGACGGCCTAACGGTGTGCGGGACCGTAGCCCAGCTTCATGGAGACGGTTGCGAATGGTCCTCGCCGATACCCCAGGAGCAACAGTGTCCCTAATTTGCTGGGAAGTGGCGGTGCGGTCCCCTACGGCACTGCGTAGGATACTACGGTCTTGGCGTGCATCCGTGCGTCGCTGCGGTCCGGTCCCAGGTCGACGGGCACGTGCACCTTCCGCCGACCACTGGCGACAACATCGATGTACTGTGGAGACCTCACGCCCCACGTGTTGAGCAATTCGGCGGTACGTCCACCCGGCCTCCCGCATGCCCACTATACGCCCCTCGTTCAAAGTCCGTCAACTGCACATACGGTTCACGTCCACGCTGTCGCGGCATGCTACCAGTGTTAAAGACTGCGATGGAGCTCCGTATGCCACGGCAAACTGGCTGACACTGACGGCGGCGGTGCACAAATGCTGCGCAGCTAGCGCCATTCGACGGCCAACACCGCGGTTCCTGGTGTGTCCGCTGTGCCGTGCGTGTGATCATTGCTTGTACAGCCCTCTCGCAGTGTCCGGAGCAAGTATGGTGGGTCTGACACACCGGTGTCAATGTGTTCTTTTTTCCATTTCCAGGAGTGTATAAGTTACATGAAATCAGCCTAGTAGAATCTCTGGTGGAGCCCTTCGTCTTAATATTCAGCGGCTGGCTTGCTAGAAAAGATCTTTACATACGTTATTATTCTTAAGCGCTGCATTCAGTTGGGAAAAATCGATCGTTTGAACACTTCGTTCAGTTTACGACAGATCTAAAATTTCAGATGTGGACGAAGCCTTTTTGGACGATTTCATAAAAACTCAGAGATTGCAGGCTCTCTTCGTCACAGCTGAAACTTCCCAATTAATTACAGGGCCCAGACAATCATCAATGATTCAGACAGAGAACGCATTCGTCATTCACTCTAGAATAAAATGGTCACAAACCTTATTTCTGAGGAAAATTGTATATTGAATCCATTTCCGTACATGTTCCGTTTCCGTGGATTTTAAGTCTCACGCAATTTACTTTTACAAGTCCTTCTTTCTCTTTATCTACCACGCTAGCGGCACAAACTTTCTTGTCTCGCTTTAGCGCGATTAAGAGTAAATAAATCTCCTTTAGCAATTCGAAAATCTTCCAACCGATACTTTCCGAAGCTGTTCCTTTCTCTCTCCTCTCTCTATAATAACCATGGAGCATACATCTCTGTACCTCTGTTGTTCCAAAGAATAAACGTACTAGAAAAATACCTTGGCGTCGACGAGCTGTCGGCGCATATATTACTAGAAAATCTGCTCAGATACTTTTCAAACGTAAATAAATGTGGATGATTTGATTGACCATTATTAATTATTGCGGGGTAGAGGGTAATTTTCCGTGGGGAGATTACAGTCTGACGGCGCACCTACCCGCGTTAGTGGCATGTCGCCCTGACTAGAGCCTGGACGGCCGTGGGAGCCTGCTGCTATGGACTTGTATGGCGTCCTGTAGGGTATTCCGTACTGACGAGCTAATGCAGTTTCAATTTCTCGCAGCCAGCGGTAACAATCCACGTGTTTCCTGCCGCAGTCCACGGAAAATGGTTCGTCTTCTCTCTTCAGGGTGCACTGCTGGGTTGGATGGCCGCCAGCACACAGGGTGTGTTTATGCTGCTACCTCGCTGCTCGCTGCTCTTCAGCATAGCCTGGCTATAATGGAACAAGCCTACTGAGTCTTCTCGCCCCTTTAATAATGCACGATCGCTGTTCGCGCTGCTGCTGCTATGCTCGCCAGGAGATGATATGAATCCTGTTTGTGTTTCGCACCACGACCATTGTCGCATATCATGAAACTTGAGCCATGATTGTCTGCTTCGATGTCACTCCAGCAGTACCATGTTTGACTCTGGTAGCAGTCTGCCAGGTATATAAACAGCTGCAGGGTAATTACTCCCAGCGAACGACGAGATGCGAGGTTGCAGTTTAACTGTGGCAAGGCTCCTGGCGAGCAGCAAGGCTACGATGTGCCAGCAGTGAGCAGTGAGTTGCCAATAGCGAGGCTGCAGCATAAACGTACTGTTAATGAAGGCGCCAGGCATCGGCAGTTGCCTGGAACATGCCCGATGCCCTGAAAATATGAAGCATTGAGGCCACCAAAGCTGTGGCTTCTGCTTTTCTACAATCACTACCATCTTCGAGATCCTGGTCACGGCGAACAGCATCTGATTTACAGTGTCGTCCCTGGCGATGGCCAGTACATGGGGTCTGTCCTCACCTGTGTCTGGTGATTTCATACATACCACTGTATTTACCCCGATCTCGAGGTTTTTGAGCTCTTCTTGTAGGGGATAAGGCTGCTTTGTATGTGGGAAGCCACGAAATACAGCCGTGATCACCTTGTCCGGTTCTGTGGCGCAAGTGTAGAACATTGCGCGTCCCCTTCCGCCGGAGGTTCGAGTAACTCTAGGGATCGATGACCTCAGCAGTTTGGTCCCTTAGGAATTCACACACATTTGAACATTTGACGTGTAGAACATCAACTGGATTGTGAGTGCTCCACTGGTCACACTGCGGAAGTCGTTATAGTTGCGGAGGGTAAGCTGCATGAGGTTCTTTTCTGGAGATTTTACAGTGAAGTCTGACTTGAGCCACTGTGGTATCTGATGTAGGAATCTGCGATATTGTCATTTGATCTAGCGACGGTCGGTGGTGGCCTCGGCTCCAACTTTACGGCAGCTCGCTGGCCACCATGGTTGGGGCTAAGATTGTCCCCTATTGCGGCTGCTGATGTCGAAGCGTGATTTTCTCGCTTCTGCAGGAGCGTGAAGGCGCCTTCGGAGCCTCTGAACTGCATCTCGGCGCGACTCTCCAGGTGCGATGAGCGTGCCTGCCTTGCTAGACTGGCTAGAGATGGGGGATCCGCTCTTGAACTAATTCATAGAGTTGAATCTTTCAAAGGAGTGAACAATCAGTGATTCAGAAAAAAAGAACGGTAGCTCCAAACGTTTCCCACGGCAGAGAGAAAGAGAGAGAGAGAGGGAGAGAGATAGAGAGAGAGAGAGAGAGACGGAGCATATCAGCAGCGCCTCTGCTGGTCACAGCACAGTGCACGCCACACAACACAGCCAGCGCCAGCCTCTGCCCTGCTTCTACCTTGGCTGCCTGCATTGTGCAGTGCCCCATTGGATTTTGTGTTTCACATATGCCGTGCCGTCTCTGTGCGTCGTCTGCCGCGTGCAGTGTCTGGCGCAGCTTCGCATTGCACTCTGTCGGCGATCGTTTCAGTCGCACGTCCTGCCCTCTGGGCAGTTGATGCGAGCAACAGGACAGAGAGCCACCTAGCGGATAACATTGGAACTACTTGCAACATCCTGCTCACAAGGGAACGGACGATTTGTCTCGGAGCAGGTGAGTTCACCGCTCCCCCCACCCTCGGAACTCGCCCGCTCAACGCTCACCCCACCGTTCTCGACTCTAGCCAGAGCGTTGAGCAAAGCAACTCAGGTGTCACTCTGGTCTCTGCGGTCTTAGCTCACGCAGTAATACAGCTCGCGGCTCGACCTGCTCGACTCAGTGCTTCTGCATCGGAGTTCATCTCTACTGGATATTGTTCTTCGTAGTAATACCGCTATGTATATTACATTATTATGTTATGTATACAGCATTTGTTTTTATTTTATTTTTATTTGTTTAAACTGATCAGATTAGGTTCCTGATGACTCCTCTTACTATAGGATTTTTATTATGGACACTCGAATTTACGCTTTAATTACGAACGAACCGATAAACGTATCGCAAAATGTGATACATCAATATTTTCCTTGTTTTATTCTGCGTAAGGCTATATGCAGCACTTTCGTTTTACAGTCAAATTTATATATTTTTTTTCTTATTCTGGTACGGATTTTGCGATTTTAGGCGTCTTCGGAAGGAAACGTTCACTTTAAAAATATATGGCTTGCGATGTACTTGTATGAGGTTAATGAAATTTTAATACATTATAGCCAAATATATTGTTAATGTAAATCTCAAGTTACAACATTTTCCGATCACCCAAAAAACCACGATAGTGCAAAATAAATCAATAATCAAAAACTTTATCATATCGTGGAAATTTCAATAAACAATACAAAATTCTTACTCATTATCTGTGTTACTTCAAAATAGGATCAAATAAGATCAAAATACAGGTATAGTACTGGAATAAACCAAGTTTAAAGGGCAATGTGCCTTCCATTTATTTTCTATTGTAAATGAGGTGAGTCATGAAAAAGAGCTAATTCATTTCAGGGAGTGAACAGTTCTGATCCGATCTCTGAAAAGAACAGTTTTGCCCATCTCTAAGACTGGCTGCGAGTTGAGACCAGCCTCGCGCCGAGTGCTGTTGCGGTATGCGGCGCTCCCTGCCTCGTTGCTTTTCAGTGTACGGCCGGGTGGTCAGCCACTCATGACCGTCTTTTCGTTGCCGAACATCTGAGGACTCCGACATGATAGCGGCAGCCGACTCCGTCGTCAGTCGAAGTTTCGGTGCGCCCTGCGGCGCCTTAGGTCTGTCAGCAACGGGAGGTGTGGGCTCTGCACCACGCACTTCTATGTCCTGAGGGTTGTCCGCTGTCATCGCTGGGGTCATTGTTGTTGCGGAAGCCAGACGAGGTCGCCGGTAGAAGAGGCCCAGCTGGACGGCTTTCCGCCACACCCGTTGATTTGCTGAACGTCTATATTAACTTCTCCAGTGCCCACGACATCTCGCTACAACAGAAGACGACTGAGAGAATAAGCATGGGCGAGCGATCGAGGAGTGAATGTAGCCTCACTGGGAAGCGTAGTGTACATTTTGTCTCTAAATATAGTTGTCCCACATGAACTGATCTATTTCCCCTAGATGTTTAATGTGAAGACTTTCAGACACTCTGTATATCGCCTTTTAAGTATTATTTGAAACGGTATTTACAGAGCGTTTTTGTGTTATACGTTGTTTTCTCCTTCCTGTTGCCAAATGACGTCAAAAACAACTACATTTTATTTTCTCCGCTAACAGAGGTGAAAGTTTCCTGTTGAGAAAGGTTATTTAGTGAAAAGTGTTTCACCAATTTATGTTCTTGTTTATGCACTGCGTTCGCTTTTTCCTTATCCAGTTATTCTAAGAGGCATATCCTATTTCGCTCTCGGATCTCTGACTTCTTTTGTGGAAGAATGCGCACGGAAAAAGTATTCAATTCGTGTCTGACTATTTTCAACGTGTCACAAAAACAAAACAAACAACAGAAAAAGATTAAGGGGACACAAATGGACTAAATCCACTACTGCGAATGAGCGCTGCAAAGATTTATTTCGAAGGTTTATTTCGGATGTTAGCAGATGAGTTACGTCCATCCACTTACGTTCAGCGTAAAAATTTTCTTCATGAGAAATCTTGACGATGAAATCCCTTGCCGTTCCTTTAAGGCTTGTGTGAAGGCCGGCATTTGAAATGCGTTGTAGAATGTTTTGACATTGCTTTTCGTCCAAGGTGAATCGAAATTCACTCGCTGGTCTGTGGCGTGCCACAAGTTTGAAAGTCAAGTGGAAGGGACATACTCGAAATCCATCACCTTAAAAGATACCCCTGCGTAAACTCGCTTGGTACGTACTCATTCAAGAAACTCATACAGCACGCTGCTGTAGTTGGTCAGATACAGTGGCAACCACTGTACTCGCTAGGCCGTCTCATTGAGTAAGTTTACTCGGGGACCACGGAGTGAAATTAATGACTTTTAGTTCAAGATCTGGTGATACTTTGTTCTGTATAAGGAAACACGTAATTTCTTGATACTTCAAGCAGACTGGTTTTATGCAGCTCTCCGCGCTACTCTACAATGTGTAAGCCTCTTCATCTCAGAATTACTATTCGACCTAGATCCACTTGAACCCGCTTATTCTATTCATCTTTTGTCGAACGCTTAACGCTACAATCCCGCCCCCCTCGCCCTCCTTCCCCCCTCCCTCTCAAACGAATACCTCTCTCCAGTACTAAACTGATAATTCTGTGTTGTCTCGTAAGTATCCTATCTACCGATCCATTCTTTCAGTCAGGGAATGCTACAAGTTTCTTCTCTCTCCAGTTCTACCCAGTACTCCCTCATTAGTTACGTCATCTATCCATCTAATCTTCAGCATTCTTCTGTATCTCCAGGTTTCAAAAGCTTCTATTCTCTCCGTGTCTAGACTGCTTAATGACCATATTTCATATCCGTACAAGCTTACACTCCAGAGAGAAACATTCAGGAAAGACTTCACAATACTTAAATCTACTACTTTTAATGTCTCATAAATAATCTGATTCCCTCAGCATCACCTGATTTAATTCGATCACCCTTGTTTTGCTTTTGTTAGTGTCTCTCTAATATCCTCCTTTCAAGACAATGTACACTCCGTTCAACTGCAATTCCAAGCCTCAGACATCAGTAAACCTCAAACTATTTGTTTCTTCTCCCTCAGCTTTAATTCCTTTACTGCTTGCTCAATGTGCAGATTGAATAATATCAGGGATAGGCCACAATCCTTCCTCACCCTCTTCTCAACCACTACTTCCCTTTCATGCCCTTCGACTCTCATAACTGCCATCGGGTTTTAGTGCAAGTTGTATATAACCTTACACTATCTGATACCCTTCACAATTTCAAAGAATATATTTCAGTCAAGGGCTTTACCTGAGTCTACAAATGCAATAAACGTAGGTTGACCTTTCTGTAACTGCCTTCTAAGATAAGTCGCAGGGTCTGTACTGATTCGCACCTTCCTATATTTCTGTGAAATCCAAACTGATCTTCCAGTGATCGGTTTTATAACAATTTTTCCATTCTTCAGTGAATAATTTGAATAAATATTTTGCAACGATGACTTATTAAACTGACAGTTCGGTAATATTCCCACCTGACAGCGACTTCTTTCTTTGGACTTAGTATTATTACAATCGTCTTGAAGTCTGAGGGTATTTCGCCTGCCTCACATATCTTGTGCAGCAGATGGAATAATTTAGTCATGGCTCGCTCTCCCAAGGATATGTCGTTCTGAGGGAATGTCGTCTATTACAGAGACCTCGTTTCGTTTAAGATCTTTCAGTGCTCTATCAGATTCTTCTCGCAGTATCGTATCTCCCATCTTATTGTCACCTAATTCCTCTTCCCTTTCTACAATATTGCCATCAGGTTAATTTTCCTGTGAAGTCCCTCTATATATTTCTTCCACCTTTCAGTTTTTCCTTCCTTGCTTAGTACTGGTTTTCCATGGAGCTCTTGATATTCATATAGCTACTTCTCTTTTCTCAAGAGGCCTCTTTTCTTTTCCTATAGGCTGTATCTCTCTTTCCCCTAATTAAACACCTTTTTATACGCTTGTATTTATCTTGTCATTCCTTCTTGGGCATTCTTCATTCTCTGTCGATCGCAGTTTTTAATCGTATGCTTAATTTGCTACCTATTTATATTTTCTCCATTAATCGTTTAAATTCAATAGTCATGTGATATCTAAGGATTACCAATAGCCCCTGCCTTTTTATCTACTTGAATATCTGCTGGCTTCACTATTTCATCTATCAAAGCTGTCCATTCATCTGTTACTGTATTCCTTTCCCCCTGGCTCTCCGCATCGGAGGTTAGAGTCCTCCCTGGGGTACTGGTGAGTGTGTTGTCCTTAGCGTAAGTTAGTTTAAGTTAGATTAAGTAATATGTAAGCTTAGGGACCGATGAGCCCGCATCTCGTGGTCATGCGGTAGCGTTCTCGCTTCCCACGCCCGGGTTCCCGGGTTCGATTCCCGGCGGGGTCAGGGATTTTCTCTGCCTCGTGATGGCTGGGTGTTGTGTGCTGTCCTTAGGTTAGTTAGGTTTAAGTAGTTCTAAGTTCTAAGGGACTGATGACCATAGATGTTAAGTCCCATAGTGCTCAGAGCCATTTGAACCATTTGAACCGATGACCTCAGCAGTTTGGTCCCATAGGATCTTACCACAAATTTCCAAAAATATTTCCTTTTCAATCAACAAACATTGGTTCTTTCAGCTTACCTGTGTCCCATCTTCTTAACTTTCTTCCTTTTTAAATATGTCAGTTATAAGCTACAGTTCATAACCAATAAATTATAATCAGAGTCCTCATCTAATCCTGGAAATGAGTTGCACTATAAAATCTGGCGTCGAAACCCGTGTCTTGCCATTATACACTACTGACTATTGAAATTGCTACACCACGAAGATGACGTGCTACAGACGCGAAATTTAACCGACAGGAAGAAGATGATGTGATATGCAAATGATTACCTTTCCAAAGCATTCACACAAGGTTGGCGCCGGTGGCGACACCTGCAATATGCTGCCGTGAGGAAAGTTTCCAACCGATTTCTCATACACAAACAGCAGTTGACCGGCGTTGCCTGGTGAAACGTTGTTGTGGGACCTCGTGTAAGGAGGAGAAATGCGTACTATCACGTTTCCGACTTTGATAAAGATCGGATTGTAGCCTATCGCGACTGCGGTTTATCGTATCGCGACATTGCTTCTCGCGTTGGTCGAGATCCAATGACTGTTAGCAGAATATGGAATCGGTGGATTCAGGAGGGTAATACGGAACGCCGTGCTGGATCCCAACGGCCTCGTATCCCCAGCAGTCGAGATGACAGGTATCTTATCCGCATGGCTGTAACGGATTGTGCAGCCACGTCTCGATCCCCGAGGCAACAGATGGGGACATTTGCAAGACAACAACCATCTGCACGAACAGTTCGACGATGTTTGTAGCAGCATGGACTATCGGCTCGGAGACCATGGCTGGGGTTACCCTTGACGCTACATCACAGACAGGAGCGCCTGCGATGGTGTACTCAACGACGAACCTGGGTGCACGAATGGCAAAACGTCATTTTTTCGGATGAATCTAGGTTCTGATACAGCATCATGATGGTCACATCCGTGTTTGGCGACATCGCGGTGAACGCACATTGGAAGCGTGTATTCGTCATCGCCCGGCGTGATGGTATGCGGTGCCATTGGTTACACGTCTCGGTCACCTCTTGTTCGCATTGACGGCACTTTGAACAGTGGACGTTACATTTCAGATGTGTTACGACCCGTGGCTCTACCCTTCATTCGATCCCTGCGAAACCCTACATTTCAGCAGGATAATGCATGACTGCATGTTGCAGGTCCTGTACGGGCCTTTCTGGATACAGAAAATGTTCGGTTGCTGCCCTGACCAGCACTTTCTCCAGATCTCTCTCCAATTGAAAACGTCTGGGCAATGGTGGCCGAGCCACTGTCTCGTCACAATACGCCAGTAACTACTCTTGATGAATCGTGGTATCGTGTTGAAACTGCATGGGCAGCTGTACCTGAACACGCCATGCAAGCTCTGTTTGACTCAATGCCCAGGCGTATCAAGGCCGTTAAATACGGCCAGAGGTGGTTGTTCTGGGTACTGATTTCTCAGGATCTATGCACCCAAATTGCGTGGAAATGTAATCACATGTCAGTTCTAGTATAATATATTTGTCCAATGAATACCCGTTTATCATCTGCATTTCTTCTTGGTGTAGCAATTTTAATGGTCAGTAGTGTATAATCATTCTGAAGCCTTCCGTCGTCTACAAGTCTCTTCCACGTATAAAACATCTTTTCATTATTATGAAACCAAGTGTTTGCTATGTGCAAAATACCCCAGCCAGCTTCCTCTTTCATCTCTTTGCCATAGTCCATATTCCCCTACTAGTTTTCTTCTCTTCCTTTTCGTACTATCGAATTCAAATCCTCCATCACGATTAAATATTCCTCTGCCTTAACTATCTGAATAATTCCTGTTATGTCACCATACATTCTTCCAGTCTTTTAATCATCTGTGGAACTAGTTGCCATGTAAAGTTGAACTTCTGTGGTGGGTATTGTGTTCGTGTTTGTCTTGGCTATGATAATGCTTTCACTATGCTCTTCATAATAGTTTACCCGTATTCCTATTTTTTATTCATTGTTAGACATACTCCTGCAATACTCTTATTTAATTCTGTATTCATAATCCTATTGTCTCCTGTTCATCCTGCCACCAAACTTCACTAATTCTCACTATATCTAACTTCAGTCTATCCATTTCCGTTTTTAAAATTTCTAAGCTACCTTCCCAAATTATGGATCTAAAATTTTTCCCTCTGACCCGCAGAATGCCACGTTTGTATTTCTTGATGAAGACGCCATCCTGAATAGCACTGTCTAGCGACCTGTGCTGGGAACTAGTTTACGCAAGAGGATACCATATCATTTGACCATGCTGTAGAGCTACATGTCCTCGGGATAAGTAACAGGTGTAGTTTCCCTATGCTTTCAGCCCTTCTCAGGCCCTGCACGGCAAGGCCATGTTGGCTGATACTACAAGGATCCGTCAGTCATCCAGACCATTGCCACTGCAAGTATTGAAAAGGGTGCTGCCCCTCTTCAGGAACCACATGTTTGTCTGGCCACCCCACGGATACCGCTCCGTCGTGGGTGCTATGTGTATCGTCGAAGCAAGCAAGACACTCCCTTTTAGCAAGGTCCATGGGTCATCGGGAGTTTTCCTTCTTCCTTGGTTATAATTCATCTGGACGGCTGTTAATGTTTTACATGCACATGTACCACGTTGTCCCATGCTGTTGGAGGACCTATGTGATATCACAGCACCTATACCATCGCTTAAGTAAGCTCTGAGAGAATCCTAACTATGTAGTCCATCTTCGCCACGGAATCGTACCAGATGACGTTCAGTATTTTCCTAGCCCTGGAAGCTCATGCACAGCTTATGACAGCCAGATAATTCTCCCTCGGGATGCACCAAGAGGAACGAACGGTCCCAAAATGTTTAAGAAGAGCTGCCCTGAAAGTTACTTCCACAAAAAAAATATTAGTTTTACTATAGTTTCTATGTATTGATTTTGCATTGGCAGTTACTTTGCTTAGAATGCCAGAAAGCTTGTCTGAGAATCTGCATCTATTGCAAACAATGAATCGAAACAGAAGTTAAGCTGACAGCGTGATTTCCAAGTAAGTGTACCGAATCGCCTAATAAAGAAAAACCAGATTGTACCTAAGTTCGCTTCAAAATCGTTACACTCTGTTTCATACTTCTTTATTACTCTGACAGGACATTTGACACAAATGTAACTGATATCTGGTCAAACGAAAGGAAGTCCCTAGAAATCTGAAATATAATTGTTTTTCTTTTTCTCTTTTTGGCTTACCTGTGGCAATGAATAACGCTCGGCCAACAGGTCTCTGGAAACTGCTACTAAAAATGCCTGTCTCATTTACTGAACAGCTAACTAACTACAGGTGAATTCTGTGTGCAATGAGTCCATCTAATGTGTCTGCATTTTAAAATGCAATTGTGAAACTGTATCTAGTCAATGGCAAAGACTGGGAAACGGACGATGGCGTGGCAAATTACGTTAATGGTGATTCCCTTAAAAAGTCTATTGGCAAATTCAAAAATTTCACTTTACGAAAGTATTTTTCATTACAATGAAGAACTGCAAAGACATGATGTTACAAAATATATATGTTCATCGTAGATTACAGGAGGTTGGACGAAGTGAGTTCATCTTTTCTGAATTGTTGCTAATATTACCTAATTAAGAAGTGGGAAAGTTCTGTATTGGATACGAAATTGTTACAGTTGTGTGAGGGCAACGGCTCGCGCTCAATTAAAGCAAAGAAAATTTATTATTATCTTATTATGAAGTCTTCATCGAATAAATAAAAAAAACCTTTCTGTCTCGCAGTAAAGATATCAAAAACCATATTACAAAATCAATTTCCTCGGTGTAAGTAATTTTGTTTCATTGTTGTCATGCCTCCCTTTCGGGTTTCAATGACATCGCGATTACCCAATATGCGACTAGCATCTGTGCGCAGCGGCCGAAACAGGGGTTACTGCAGACACGAACTGTCGCAGATAGCAGTGTGCACTGTCTGAGAAACAAAGTTATACGGGAAACTGATAGCGAATAGATATCAACACCCTTTTCAACCCTTTCAACCCCTCTTATTGGCGCGAACGTCGGCCTCGATCTCCGAAGGAAATTAGAACTACATTCTACAAGCCGAGGACAGACACCCAATTTTGAAGAATGCTCTTACCTCCAAGTGTTGATCATCCACATTTCCTTGTTAGCACGAATGAATAAAGCAAAAATCATGTTACACAACTATACACAATTGACATTCCTGTCAGCGAGTAACACTTGTATTCAAGAATCAGCGCCGGCCGCGGTGGCCGAGCGGTTCTAGGCGCTTCAGTCCGGAGCCGCGCGACTGCTACGGTCGCAGGTTCGAATCCTGCCTTGGGTATGGATGTGTGTGATGTCCTTAGGTTAGTTAGATTTAAGTAGTTCTAAGTTCTAGGGGACTGATAACCTAAGATGTTAAGTCCCATAGTCCTCAGAGCCATTTGAGCCAAGAATCAGCATAACAGAAGCTTCACTGATGAGTTATGAACCGTCGAGCTGCACGCCGGGTCAGCTACTTATTTCCTGCAGAGGACTGACGTATGCCATGCGCAGAGCTAGGCACCATACAAATAATATCGCCGTCACTCTCAGACTCTATATCGGTGGAGTGTTGATATTACATTGTGATTTACTGGGATTAAATGTATGAAATCACCTTACTTTCTCTTATGCGTATAAAAATACTCATTACTGAAAAACGTAGTTCAAACTAACGTTGAAGTCATTGAACTGATCGTTGCATGTAATTAGGGCAGTTGATGACAGCGACTGGGTTGACAGAAAAAAAGGCCTGTTGTGATCCAAATAAGCTAAATAGTTTTAACAAACTGTAGCAGAAGACGAATTTATGACTGGAAATGGAGACTGAGAGGGATGTGTAGCTAGGCGAATGGACAGTCAGTGAACCAAGCATCTACTTTCCTAATCACCGAGACATAAGAAAAATTCCGAAGCGACGACTTAATGGAAGATGGGTAAATGACGTTAGAAAGTGGAAGCAACGGGGTGATTTTTATCACTGAAGATTGAAACTTATAGCCAACCAGCGAACATCAAATGGCAGACGATTATCACACGCTTCGTAATTCACTATCGAATTTTGGTTTCTTATAATTTCATTTACTTATCAATCTTAAAATTATATCCCAATATTACAGTATACGAACGAATACTAAGTAAGTCTCTTGTCAGATAAATGATCCTTGTGTGCAGGGTAATACTCCATACTGACAGCGTTATTTTACGCGTAAAGAAGCTTTAAGTCTCCATCAAAATTTCTGGTATACCTACGTGCTATAGTGATAAACATCTTGATTTTCTCATGTGTTACAGGTATGACAGGAAGCTGACTGGAGTATTGAATCTTGCATCACTGAATTTTTTTGTAGTAAGAGAATTATTCTAGGAACAAGAACGAACTTACACTATATTGTCACCAGTGATTTATTTACTTTGGAAACAATCCTGCGTTGATATGGACCTCAGACAAGCGCTTCCTCTAACTGTATTATTTATGGTTTCTGCGGCACCGATCTCCATATCCGTAAGTAAAAAAATTCATTTATTAACCATTAATCTTTCTCAGTTAACTTTCACGCTGGCTTGGAAACTTATTTTCTAAGACTGCTCTAGTGCAATATTCAGTTCTAAGTAATACGTAATGGCAGCTGGAAACAAAGAATATTGTACTCTTTTTTTTCTCAGCAGCATTCGGTTAACCATATCTGACTTCAGTTACAGATGGAAAACACGATATCACTGATTTCTAATCTTACATGCACTGCTGTATGTTACGGGATGTCAACCAGTCATAGTACACACTCGCTAATTAAGAAAAGCTAATTTCTAACCTCCATTCAGTACTAATTCCTTCATTAACATGAACATTTTACATACATTTTCATATTCCTGTAACTAAATATCATTAGGAAAAGTATTTTCCTTAATACATTCTTTCATTCTTTTACTTTTGTTTGATGATTGGGCCGTGGGGGCAGGGGTGAGGAGTATTCCTGGTGACCTCGATAATGAGGAGATTTAGGTCTTGTTTATGATAGTGAAACAACCATCCATCCTGGAGGCTTGATGTAATCACGAAAATAGTGATACAGTTGTACACTGTTTCCAATACAGTATATTTTTGATTCGTAGTACTAAGTTACTAAAGCTGCAATAGACTGAAGTGATTTTGAATATCTGCACCCTCTGCATAGGGTACTAGGTACCAACCAAAGAGCATTTGTTTTTGCAGATATTTCTCCAGATACTCACATGAAATTGTAGCTGACAAGATTAGAGTTGATGTATCAGTAATTTCTTCCGGTTACAACGTTCTGTTAAAGCATTTGTTACAATATGTTCTGCTGTATGTTAGAGTATCTCACTAAAGTTAACATGTTATATTTTTCCACAGATATCATTTTCTAGTTTTAGTCCAGTGGCACTCTTTTTAACTATTTGTTATAGAGATATCCACGACACTATCACCACATTTAACTTGGCCATGAAGTAGAGCAGGACGCCGGCGAACATGGCGTAAACTTGCAGAGGCTTATGCCACTGCACAATATGTTGCTAAAGTAACTGTTTACCTCTGTTCAACAGTTCTTAGTTATTGATTCCCATTATCAGAACATGAAAACCGTAGGTCTTCATATAAAATATGTGTCAGCCGTCAGCGTCAGCACTCAACTAGCCGAGTACTGACTCTGAGGGGTGACGATTGACTCCATACTTTGTACGAAGACTTTTCTTTTTGATGTTCGATTGGTGGGCTGTCTCCGAAACACAACAATCAATAAGAACCGCCGAACAGCAGTGACCAGTTATTTTAGCGTCCTATTCGGCTGTGGCATAAGTCTCCTTAACCATCAGCACACGTCTCACTTAGCTAGCGATTAATTTCAATCGGTGTGAAAATGGAGAACACGAATGACTACATGCTATTCTTGTGATGAAAACGTCGCCATTTTATGTATCAAAATCAGCCGTAATAACGTTCGTGATTGCCGACGTAATGGAGCAAGAGAAGGAAGTCATTTTGGAGGATAGAATACGTGTGGAAAACGTCACCTCTATGACCAAGGGGCTGCACGCGTGGTGTGTTGTCAGCAATGTTGACGCATGATAACGAAATGCATGGGACTTTCTTTTCATCGATTGTGACAATGAATTAGACATGGATTTCATTTTTCAGTACTGAACGGAAGCGCCAGTCACGTCAATGGAAGTACATACACACTCATCGCCATCAAAACATTTCGGGTATGCGTCAGTGCTAAAAAGATGAAGGTGACCTTGCTCTAGGACAACGATGGTTTAATCCGTACTCATTGCGTTCCAAAGCCCTTTACGTTATCAGGTGCATACTATCAAGATGTTCTGAAGAACAGGCTCCTTCCAACATTGCGTGAGAAACCGCCGGGCATGTGCTCTTTCGTCAAAACGACGCACCAACGCATCGGGCCAACGCAACGCTGCAGTTCCTTCGTGACAACAGCTTTGAACTGATTTCTCACGCTCCCTTCTCACCTGACCTGGCTCCAAGTGACTTTTGGCTGTTTCCAACGATGAGAGACACACTATGGGTCTGCCGATTCACTAGCCACGCCGCTGTTGTATCAACGATTTCCAGTGGTCAAACCAGACACTCAAAGAAGCTCTCGCAGCGGCCATGGAATCTTGGCGTCGACGCTGTGAAAAACGTGTACGGCTGCAAGGAGATTACGTTGAGAAGTGACACGAATTCCACAGTTTTCGTGTGATGTGTTTGTAAGAAAAAAATTGGAGGTTTTGTAAATTGAATTCACCTCGTAAATCCAAGTAGCTGTAATCTGTGAATTCATACCTGTTCTCATTTATTACACACACAGGGTGGCAATACCTATGGAGTGAACACTGCGATTCACAGAACGGAATTTTTGACGCTGATTGTCATTGACTTTGAAAGTCACCTGACTATAGTGCTGCTTAATGTTTGCCCGTAAACGTACGATCTTCAATGTCATTACATCGCTAGTGCAGTAGATCCTGATCAAAAGCACTGTTGACTTTGTTCACGCGTTTCCTAGGTATGCCATGTGCGTTCGGTAATGAGAAATGAAGAATTTACGAGGACGTCAGTCATTTAATTATACGAGAAGTGATTCTCTGGTTCTATTTCCGTCCTACGTTCCAACACTTTAGTAGCATTCAGGAAGAGCGTGGTCGAAATTCCCTTCCAGCCATGTACATTTTCCTTGCTACCCCTAAATCGTCGATGGCCAATGCTGACATGTCGTAAAATCTCCTTGCCTCTCACTTTACAAGACGAATTTCTGCTGCTCTCTAGTCATCTCGTCCCCGATTCTATTCTTCTTGCGTCCTTTCGTACACTCGAGACCAAACGCATATCACTGTGTGAAGTAGTGTATGTAGAAGGTAAATGAAGACCAAATTCAGCATAAATTCTTCGAAAAGGGCATAACTGCCTATTTGCGCCACTTTTGGGAAATCAAAAAATATCCTCCGTCTTAAAATCCACATCTATAACATTATTCTGAAGTTCACACCTCAATGTTTGGCAGAGGATCCACAGGACCACTTTCAGACTATGTATCTACCGTATCTACCGGTCGCTTTTTGACTGTTTTCTACCGTTCCACTATCGGATAGCACCTGCAGAAATGACATTTTAATCTTTCCGTGCCAGCTCTGATTACTTGCATGTTATGACGGTGGTCATAGATGGGAAACAACAAAATATTTTGTCGACTCTCTTTGTACGTAAGGGTCACGAAATACTTTGTCATTTGAAGGAGAAAGTAGGTGACTATGATTTGGTGAAGAGACCTTGATGCACCGAGAACCACCTGTGGTTTAAAGATTACCATTCCAATTTTCTCATCACATCCGTGACACTCTCACCACCATTTTATCATAATACAAAACGAGTGACCCATCTGGGAACTTTTTGATTTCCTCCCCCAGAGCTATCTGGTTTGGAGTTCATACCGCTTAGCAGCATTTTAGAAGAGGACGAACAAGTGTAGTGTTGGCAGTCAAGCCTAATCTTCCCTGCACTATTTGCAGGTTCATCGCAGGCGTTACGTCCCATTGCATCATTTATTAGTACTTTTTCCCGTTCCTTTCACATGTAGAGAGAGAGAAGAACGACTGCTTAAATGCCTCTGAGCGCACTGTAGCTAGTCAAATAGTGTCGTAGTGATTTCATTCGGAGCGATATGCAGGGGACTGTAATTTATACCTGCATTCATCACTCAAAGTTGGTTGCAGAACTTTCTAAGTAACTTCTATCTCCAAGCGTATATCAGTACAGTTCTTTCAGCATCTTCCTCACACTCTTCCATGGGTCGAAACAATCTGTGACCAGTCGTGCTGCCCTTCTTTGTATCCGTTCAATATTGCCTTTTAGACCTATTTGGTATGCGTTCCTCATACTTGTGCAGTATTCTAGGATGGGTCGCTGAGTGTATTGTATCCAGTCTTCTTTGTGGACTGATTGAAATTCCCCTGTATTCTGCCAATGAAACGCAGTCCACTACCTGTTTTATCCAGACTCAGCTTACGAGTATTTGATCCTTCCATTTCATATCCCTACAAATTGTCACACCCACATATTTGTATGAGCTGATCGATTCCAGCCGTAGTTCACTGATACTATATTCGTAGGATACTACATCTTATTCGTTTTTTAAAGCGGAGAATTTTACTTTTCTGAACAATTAAATCAGGTTGCCAGTCTTTGTACCATTTTGAAATCTTATAAAGATCTCACTGAATATTTGTGCAGCTTCTTTCAGACAGTGCGCCATTATATATAACTGCAAAACCTACGAAACGTCTGAGCTTTCTATTAATATTGTCCGTAACGTCGTTAATATAGCACAACATGAATAGGATGAATTCCAACACATCCGTGAGCGCACTTCTGTTATGACTCTCCACCCAACATAACTTTATGCGCCCTCCCAGTCAAAAATCCTCAGTCCAGTCACACATTACACTTGATACCCCATGAAATCATACATTTGTTAACAAACGTAGATTTGGTACTGAGTAGATGTGTGTAATTAGCGAAAAATTCAATCAACGTTACGTGATTATTTCGGGTTGATGTTGCCGACAGGAACAATACGATATGCTCAATCGAAATACATTTCTATTCTGAGGTTCTACGAGGCGTGTTGTTTTACGTAAGTATCGGTTTTAAATATGGCCACCGGAGCACTGCGACCAGCACTCTGCACTTGCGCGCAGAGCGTCCGCGTTAAGTTGGCAGGGTATTGCTCTCTGCTCGCGGAGGACAGGAGTCCGCTTTTGACTCCCAATCCGGCCCATGGTATTAACTGGTTGCATATATGTATTAATGATTCGTTCTTCTGTGCTTAAATACTGAGACATATGGAAATAGTAGAAACGAACGCGCTTCATTACTGAGCATATCGCGTACATCTGTACATCTATTTCCTCACAACAGCGTGCTTCGATACTCTAGAAATCGCTTCCGAAAGACAAATGCTTCCCTGACCAACTGACTCTCGTACATCCATCTGGAACGTCGTGTATCAGAGATGAAGATCGAGGTACGTGTAAGGGGAAATACCCAATAATTCAGTTGTATTGCACGCACAGTTCCCATCACGACAGGCACTACGTTTGAACTACTAATTTCAGGTGGAATCCTGACATCATGAGATGTTGGTGTGACCTGTGTGGCAGCACGAGGGCACGTGTGAAGAGTTATCACTGCATAACGCTGAAAAAACAACTCATTTTGGGTATCGCTGTAGTGTATTCTACATAGTACATTCATTTATCGCTGGCAGAGGCGAAGCTTAGTATCCGACATACCAGCTTCTAGTTTTTTGCTAATTATTGTTTGAAAATAATTTTAATTTCTTTTAGGTTCTTAAGCTTACATATTCGCAGTTATGAATTTCAAAATAACAATCTATGCAGGCACAGGAGTACGTCATGGTGGATATCGATGCTGGTACGCTGAGAGGACAGATCAGAACAACGTACACAAATAAAACCATGTATAGCTTTGAAGGCATACCTTATGCAGAATCGCCCGTGGATAATCTTCGGTTCCAGGCAAGTGAATTAATCATCAACTTTTTAAAAATATATTTTGTTATATTTAAACTAAAGAGTAGAAGAAATGTGCAGCTTATTTCTGTTCCACGATGCTTATAATGCTGGTGGCGATGAAGATGTTGGCGATGTGGTAGGAATGGACGCACAATCTTTTTTATTCCATGACATGCAAATAAACCTTTTTTAGATATCTGGTGCAGTCTCCACATGCCACGAAGAATACGTTGCCCAATGTGTTAACTAAATCTGGGGTTTCGCATTTTAACCAACAAGAACCCGAGCTAAAGTGACTCACAATGAATAAAAATTATTCTAAAATGCGGAGATATGTCTGTTTTACCACCCATGAAGGTCACTTATCTGCGAAGGTCTGTATTTCGTACAAACCGCGTTTGAAAGTTACCGCATTTAAAGACTGCAGACGCACGCTTCTCTAGACAAACAATGTACAATTATGACCAGTAGATTCACAAGTTGTAAACGAACTATTACTTGGCAAAAGTAGCTTGAAACAATATATGAGAGCACCTGCTCTAATTACAGATTCACATTTAAGAAAACAGAACTTACTGTATTGTCAAATCTTCTTCACTTATTTGAGTTTAAATGCAGAGTTCAGTGAAGTAATTAAAAATCAGCACAAAGGAAAAGTATACAAATTTGGCAAGAGTGACGTGTGGACGTGTTAAATCATTTTCTGTGCACACGCACTTCAGTAATTCAATGTCAAAAGCCACAGTGAACACGTTATCAGATAATGGAACAAGAGTATCAGTTTCGTAACCAGATATTTGCCACGCATGTGCTAACACAGCTCTGTATCTCGATATCTCGATACAGGATCTGAGTGAGTGTAGATAACTGAGTGTAGACAGATGATGAAATAACGATTATGTGGCGCGAACTGGTATTCGTCAATCTGCAATGAATAAAGTCAATAAAACGTTTGACAGAGAGGTCTTACTGTCTAAAAATAACATGCATCCACAAGTTAGCAGCACTTGGATTTCTTCGGTAACCGCATCTTTAATGTAATATCTTTATTCAGAAAATATTCTTAAATGTTTTTTGGTAATTTGACAAGACCACCAGAACACTTCGTTATAAAGTTAATTTCTATTGAATTAAATCTGTAACACTTTAACGTTTGTTCTCGAACGTCATTTGAACAAACACATACTCATTCCTTTACATTACTCGAAAAGTCAAATATTTGGTGTTCAAATACTACCTGATTGACGCTTTCAGACTGTTCAGACAGTCCACGACATCAGTTCACGTCCGGTTTGTGCCATTGGCCAGAAGTAATGTATTCTTCCGCCAATGTCCGTCCACTTAACTGCATCTGACGTCAATACAGCGGACCCGGATTTGACTCCCAGCCGCATTCCTACGGCATTCGCCATACAGAAGTAACATGTATAACTTCTCCTGATTTGTGTACATATCTGGACGTAATGTTCCAGCAGCAACTACGTCTGGATAGGAGACGCACGTCCTACTGGTTCAAAGTCGCACAACCTACTAGTTGTACGACGCGGCCTGCTTTCCAGGTCGCGCGAGGCGTGTTTACAGTCTGCAGCCGCTTCCGACCGCCTCGACCTTCAATCGTACAATATTCCCCAGCGTCAAAAAAAAAAAAAAAAAAATAATAATAAAAAAAAAATAAAAAAAAATGTGTGTGAAATCTTATGGGACTTAACTGCTAAGGTCACCAGTCCCTAAGCTTAAACACTGCTTAACCTAAATTATCCTAAGGACAAACACACACACCCATGGCCGAGGGAGAACTCGAACCTCCGCCGGGACCAGCCGCACAGTCCAAGACTGCAGCGCCTTAGGCCGCTCGGCTAATCCCGCGCGGCTGTCCCAGCGTCTTTTAAGCAAAGTTTGAATCACAATAGCAACATGCGTTACATAATTATACGCGTCTTTTCCAGAGCTTTCGAATGATGGTAAAAAAAGTATAGCATCCCATTTAAAAAACATGTACTTGCCCCATTATCTCGGTCAATATAAACGTTGTGATTATTGTGCATGTGCCAAAGTATGTGCCCCATAGTCAGCTATGATTCGCCGAACACCGCTTGTCGATACGTGCAATCGCCTCCCGGAATAATGGGGGTGTTACGTTTTACGCGACTCACCCTGTATATATACATTTTCAGGCGCCGACGCCTGTTAATTTGACGCTCTGCAGCGTCGTTCGATGACGTTTTTGGACATGAGGTCCTACACAAAAATTGAAGAGTTATGTCCCTCTACAACCTCTAGGAGTGTGTAACATTAATAGTGAACAGTGGCAGCTTCCAGTATGATTTCAGGCAAAAGCGCTGCAGAGGGTACGTAAACGAGAAAGTGATTTGCTTTAATTGCACCGCACAGTGTCTACATGTCTAGTTTAAACATTGGAATTCTAAAGAAACCTCTTCCAAGTTTATCCAACCAAACCCAGGCACGTCCTTCCTTTCCCAGGTCTTGAAAGAACACTCTCAAGATCACGACAATACCAAACAGAAGCTATTAGACATGCAGCTCTTTTACTATAATAATAATAATAATAACTGTGTGATAGTCAGTAACCAGGCGCCAGTCATTCGTTTGCTATGCATCTAAGAAACTAGCCTTTACGAACTGAAAAACCAATCTTATTGCCCATGTTGCAGATGTTTGATTGTTTATATATTTGTAAATAGTTGTACTTCTCCAGCCTCCTGTCACCAAGGGAGAATGGAGCGGTGTTCGAGACGCACTCCAGCCTGGATCGGCGTGTCCACAGCTAGCCAATGGTGCAGCGTTCGGCAGCGAGGACTGTCTGTACCTTAATGTTCACAGCCCGTCGGTACGCATCCTTTAATAAAACTTACATCTTTGCCTGTTTGGGAAGCTCGAAAATTGTAAATCATACAGCTAAAGTAGACTGAGTGTCACTATACAGTCGAATTCTGTATCTCGATTTCTGACTTTACAGTTAACTGCGTCGAATGGGACTCTCAAAGCTGTCATAGTTTGGATACATGGCGGGTGTTTTCTAAGAGGAAGAAGTGACACCTGGACACCCCACTTCTTTGTAGATAACGACGTAGTATTCGTCAGCGTAAATTACCGCCTCGGATTACTGGGTAAGGAATAAAAGCTGTATGTTGCAGAAGTAACTCTCATAAAATTACATCAAATGAATGCACCACCAACTTCTACTTCTGAAATTAAGATGATCATACATTCTCTCAAGGATAAAAGTTCTTATGGTTTTGACTGTGTTTCCAATAGGGTACTAAAGATTTGTTTCCATACAATAAGTCTGTTATTGTCCGAAATATGTAATGCATCACTAACTCAAGGCATTTTTCCAGAGAGACTAAAATATTCTGTTCTTAAACCCCTCATTAATAAAGGTGATGAAACAGACATCACTAACTACTGACCTATTTCACTGCTGGCATCGTTTTCTAAAATTTTTCAGAAGGTCATGTATTCTGGAATAGTATCTCACCTTGGCAACAATAATATACTCTGCAAATCACAGTTTAGGTTTCAGAAGGGGTACTCTACTGACAATGCCATTTATAAGTTCACACACCGATATTACAAGCATTAAATAACAAAATACACTCCTGGAAATGGAAAAAAGAACACATTGACACCGGTGTGTCAGACCCACCATACTTGCTCCGGACACTGCGAGAGGGCTGTACAAGCAATGATCACACGCACGGCACAGCGGACACACCAGCAACCGCGGTGTTGGCCGTCGAATGGCGCTAGCTGCGCAGCATTTGTGCACCGCCGCCGTCAGTGTCAGCCAGTTTGCCGGAGCTCCATCGCAGTCTTTAACACTGGTAGCATGCCGCGACAGCGTGGACGTGAACCGTATGTGCAGTTGACGGACTTTGAGCGAGGGCGTATAGTGGGCATGCGGGAGGCCGGGTGGACGTACCGCCGAATTGCTCAACACGTGGGGCGTGAGGTCTCCACAGTACATCGATGTTGTCGCCAGTGGTCGGCGGAAGGAGCACGTGCCCGTCGACCTGGGACCGGACCGCAGCGACGCACGGATGCACGCCAAGACCGTAGGATCCTACGCAGTGCTGTAGGGGACCGCACCGCCACTTCCCAGCAAATTAGGGACACTGTTGCTCCTGGGGTATCGGCGAGGACCATTCGCAACCGTCTCCATGAAGCTGGGCTACGGTCCCGCACACCGTTAGGCCATCTTCCGCTCACGCCCCAACATCGTGCAGCCCGCCTCCAGTGGCGTCGCGACAGGCGTGAATGGAGGGAGGAATGGAGACGTGTCGTCTTCAGCGATGAGAGTCGCTTCTGCCTTGGTGCCAATGATGGTCGTATGCATGTTTGGCGCCGTGCAGGTGAGCGCCACAATCAGGACTGCATACGACCGAGGCACACAGGGCCAACACCCGGCATCATGGTGTGGGGAGCGATCTCCTACACTGGCCGTACACCACTGGTGATCGTCGAGGGGACACTGAATAGTGCATGGTACATCCAAACCGTCATCGAACCCATCGTTCTACCATTCCTAGACCGGCAAGGGAACTTGCTGTTCCAACAGGACAATGCACGTCCGCATGTATCCCGTGCCACCCAACGTGCTCTAGAAGGTGTAAGTCAACTACCCTGGCCAGCAAGATCTCCGGATCTGTCCCCCATTGAGCATGTTTGGGACTGGATGAAGCGTCGTCTCACGCGGTCTGCACGTCCAGCACGAACGCTGGTCCAACTGAGGCGCCAGGTGGAAATGGCATGGCAAGCCGTTCCACAGGACTACATCCAGCATCTCTACGATCGTCTCCATGGGAGAATAGCAGCCTGCATTGCTGCGAAAGGTGGATATACACTGTACTAGTGCCGACATTGTGCATACTCTGTTGCCTGTGTCTATGTGCCTGTGGTTCTGTCAGTGTGATCATGTGATGTATCTGACCCCAGGAATGTGTCAATAAAGTTTCCCCTTCCTGGGACAATGAATTCACGGTGTTCTTATTTCAATTTCCAGGAGTGTAGCATGGTAAGTATTTTCTGTAACCTATCCAAGGCATTTCATTGTGTGAATTATAGTATACTCCTAGGTAAGTAGAAGTTTTATGGGATTGGTGGTAAAGCCAACCAATGGATCATGTCGTATCTAACCAGAAGAATGCAGTAAGTTGTACTTAGTAGTAATTCAACCAACAGAACCCAAGGACATAATTCTGATTGGTGAGAAACCACTTTTGGTGTTCCCCAAGGCTCAATCTTAGGTCCACTACTATTTGTCATATATGTAAGGGATGTACTATCTAATGTACAACAAGCAGAATTAGTTCTTTTTTCAGATCACACCAGTATCGTAATCAGTCACAGGATACACACAGAAATGGAAGAAACGGTGAACAAAGTTCTCAAAAGTTTCATTGACTGGTTTTCTGCGAATGGTCTCACCCTGAATTTCACAAAGACACATCATATTCATTTCTGCACCTTTAGGGGTACCGACCCGTGATAAATGTAACACACGATGCTGAAATAATACACAGGGTGGAAATTTCAAAATTTTTAGATGTCCTATATTGTTGAGAATTTAATTTGGAAAAAACACATTTTGGAGCTCCTAAAACAACTTAGTTCAGCCACATTTGCACTTAGAATCATAGCAAATTTTGGGGAGAGAGAAATCAGTAAGTTGACATATTTTGCTTATTTTCATTCAGTAACGTTATCTGGAAAAATGTTCAGGGGTAATTCATCTTTAAGAAAGAATGTCTTCATTGTCCAAAAAGGTGCTGCAAGAATAATATGTGGTGCTAACCCACGATCATCTTGTAGAAATCGGTTTAAATAGTTCAACATTCTGACTACTGCTTCACAGTATATTTATTTCCTCATGAAGTTTGTTGTAAATTATCCACTACAGTTCTAAAGGAACAATGAGGTACATCATTACAATACTAGAAAAAAATGACCTTCAGAACGCAGCATTAAGGTTGTCTTTAGCACAGAAAAGGGTGCACAACGCTGCAACAACATTTTTTGACCACTTACCCAGTGATATAAAATGTCTAACAGACAGCAAGGTAAAATTTGAAAATGAGTTGAAAAAGTTTCTCCTTGACAACTCCTTCTATTCCACAGAATAATTTCTATGTTTGTAATGTGTAAAAGGTGGTGGGTAGGAATTGCTAACTCAGTCTGTATATCTTGTTTTCATTTCGGAAGAACAAATATATGGTGATGTTTAGAGTACAAATAGATGTACAGATGAATTTTCAAGATGAATGTAAAATGACTCGTTCCACATGTTGACGATTTATAGTGCAAAATGATCCATGGAACATGAAAGGAACTAACTAACTAACTTACTGAAAGAAAGACAGATTCATTCAGCTTCATATTCCTTAGTGTTCCTGGTACATTTTTAACAAAAACAGTCCACAATATGTTAATTATATGACCTTTAAGATGACTGTAATTAGTAAATCTTTTAGAGAAGATGACATCCTTCCTCTCCAGAAACAAACGCTATCCTCTTGTACACCATGATATGAGTATTTACAAATGATTTATTAGATAAGTTCGGTAATCTCTAGAGAAAATGTGTAAATGCAACGCTACACCTCAAAATAATGACTACCAGCGTTGTTGTTTACCTTTCTTAGTACCATTGGATAAAAGAAATTCTGGTCACAAGTCTGGTTGTTGCTGTGATTCACGACGTCATTTCTAATTCCCAAAGACACGGTGGGTGATGATTCCTGATATCTACGCACAAAATATTTTCTTTCATAGCAGTTGAAGCAATGTTCACTCAAGTCATCCACACTGCGCAACACAGTTAAAGGATCACTCTTTCGAAACCGCTTAATTGTCTCCTATCATTACGAATAAACATGAAATGAGCTCAAAGCTGCTTAAAACCTTCCTCTGTAACGGTGCAAGAGCGTGGCAGGCTGAACGCCACTTTCGGGCTCAGCTTATATACCTTCTGCAGCACTGTTGGCTGAAAGGATATTAGGGGCTACCCATGTTCATTACGCGAGAAAAAGTATAACACCTGAGAGCCGATGGAAGTCTGCTAGGGTTATTATCTTTATGTACCAACATGAAAAGTAACATATTCCTAGGGCGAAGAAGATTAAGCGCAATGTGGTTACAGGCCCACGAAACCCTTATAGAGATTATTAATCCTCCGGGGGTGTTAGCGTTGTCTAAGGTTGTCAATAACGTCGTTATGTTGCTCTTCGCACTGCGAACTGTTGTTTTCGACCAATAATGTGTGGATTCAATAATCGAAATGCAGGAGTGGTTTGATTGACTCCTTTTATGCCACCCTTTGAAGCACTTCCGTGTTGATCCTGAGCGGCGATATGCTTGAATGCTTTCCTCAGCCACCGATAAGGACACCGCGCATTTTAAAGCCTGGGAGTCGCGGTTTTGACCTCCATCTCAGAGGCGTCAATAGAAGCGGTGAGATGTGCATAATAGGGGTTATGACGACCTCCCCATCGTGTGACGGCATTGAGCAGAATTGTGGCGAAATTTGGTGCCAGTCTGACATCATTAATGCACCTTGCACTTCACATGAACCTCTGAGCTCTGACCTTTATTTAGTATGTGTTGGAACCTTGCTGTTTGAAGTGTCGCCGAGCCATAGGGTGACGTACAGGGTGCCACGCTTTTGCACCATTACAGAGGAAAGCTGTAGGCACCTTTGAGTCACATGTCAAACTTTTGCTTCGCTATAGGGATTCGAAAAAGTTTCCCTTTAATTGTGTTCCGCAATGCATTTATCCTACATCCTCTCCGTTTTTCCTCGTCTTTTGTGATTCCGCAAAATTGTTTCCACTGTTTAACACACAATGCTCATTTAATCTGACACTCGTGTTTTCCCTACAAAAGTCCTTAAGTCCTTCAAACCGTATGACATCATCCGGGTTTAAAAAACGACCCAATGACATCACCTAGTTCTGGCTCCTGTGTCCGAATCTGCACTCTCTCTGCTGAGCATGCTCCCAGGAAATGCGCTCCATTCCATCCTCCTCTTTTCCAGACAGCCACATCCTTCTACTGCGTCGTAATGCTCGTCTACAACTGAAAACACATTTACGTTCAGCAAGAAAATATATGGAAATATCTTTCCAGCGTTACATCATTCCTATTTCTCCTAAACACCTAAATCCAGTCTCGAATAATCGACAACCATTTGAGAATCTAGACAAACTACATCAATAACTTTATCGATAAATATGAGATATAGGTTACCATTATGTGTATTAAGTGAGAGAATTTTTATACTCTTTTATAGAGTACTTTTACGATCGTCTGCTGTAGTTGCTTTTTAGAAACTCAGTGGTAAATAGTTTCATAGCTTTTGCTTTATGTATTAATAATTACTGAAAATTGTTGTAAATCATAATTTTCTATTTTTATGCTTTAGTAGGTTTTAGTAATGATAAAAACAATCAGTATTGCGAAATAAAAGACAATCATTAATTTGTTTCAGAAATTCTGACACTTGTTCAGAATAAATGTACCTTCAGGTCTCTCTCTCACTACGACTGTTTCTATGCAGCTGAATTATTGCAGGTTTTTTGAGCACTAGCGACGACGTCGTTCCCGGAAACATGGGTCTTAAGGACCAAACAGAGGCGCTCCGCTGGGTGCAGAGGAACATCGAGGTCTTTGGTGGCGACCCGGAGCGAGTCACCCTGCTCGGCCACAGTGCTGGAGCCGCATCCGCTCACTATCACATTCTGTCTCCCCTAAGCAACGGTAATCAGCATAACATACTGAATAATATTGTTTCTTTAACTGCTACGTGTTGCTTATTCTCTAAACACTTTGAACGTCTCTTTAACCAAACGACTACCACATTCGGTCGCAAATCAGCTTCCCCGTGATTAACCAGCTCATAGAATTCTGTCCAGAAATGGAAAATATGTGCTAGTTAATCGTCTGATAAGGCCACTTTAATAAAAGATATACTTTTATGATAGTTCACTAGATGATTTAACAACTGAGCACATGACACAGATATAGGTGGAGCCGTTCTCGTTATCTTATCGTGCTCTACGTTAAGTGAACGTGAAGTCCGAAAATTGTCATTAAGAGACGATGATTATTAATTCTCAGGAAAAAGATGGAAATCATTACTGGCGTATTTACCAGCAAGTGTCCTACTTACTTCGATGAAATCGTCTTTACTTTAGCATTTAGTACACGTTAGGGAGATCATGGCCCATCAGTACTTCCTTGTAACCAGAGAGGAAAGATGTTTTAATTTCACAAATGGGCACATGATTAGAGAAACTGAGCAGTTCAGATTTCTAGGTGTTCAGATAGATAGTAAATTGTCGTGGAAAGCCCACTTTCAGGAGCTTGTTCAAGGGCTTGATGCTGTCATTTTTACTATTCGAACGGTATTTGAAGTGAGTGATCGTTCGACACGAAAATTAGTCTACCTTGCTTATTTTCATTCGCATATGTCGTATGGTATTATATTTTGAGATAACTCTTCTCATTCTAAAACGATATTTTTGGCTCAGAAACGGGCTGTTCGGACAATAAGTGGTGTAAGTTCACGAATCTCTTGTCGACCCCAGTTCACTGAGTCTGGGTATTTTGACATTGGCCTGTCAATATATATATTCCTTACTGTCATTTCTTGTTAACAATATTAGCTTATTTCCAAGAATATGCAGGTTTCATTCAGTTAATACTCGGCAGAAATCAATCCTGCGTTTGGATCTGACTTCCTTAACTCTTGTGCAGAAAGGTGTGCAGTATACTGCTGCATCCATTTTCAATAAGTTACCACTAGAATTCAGAAATCTTAGCAGTAATCCACGCGCTTTCAAATCAAAACTGAAGAGTTTCCTCATGGTTCCCTCCTTCTATTCTGTCAAGGAGTTCTTTGTAAAATTGAGCTCATTCTTGTTGTATTGTTGATTGCGATTACGTAAACTTATGGCTTGACTTTTTTCGGGTTTATAAACATTTTATTGTTATCGGTTATTACTTTTGTGTTGTAACTTACGTACTGATACGTTCCATGACCTTGGAGATTTACTCCCCAATTTGATCCTACGGAACTTGACGTGTAAATAAATAAACAAATAAAGAAATAGACGTATCTAACTAATTATAAGTACATTTGCATTAATGTCAAAGTCGTATGTGCTGGGTTTGTCAGTGTTTGTAGCCTCTCTCGCTCCCCACGCCCCCTCCCTCCCCCTCGTCCGCTGCTTCTTTGTGGTAGACTGGCCAGGTGTATGATGAGCAAGGTAAAGCTCAAGCCGGTAGCACCCTTGTTGTAAGCTTGTGTCAGTATGCATAGTCTTACAGAGTCGCCACGTTTATTAGTCTATTAAGTGAATTTTTGGGGGTGTGGACTGTCAACGATAGCTGGCCTCACACACAGCATTCTTACCGGTGAACAGTTTGGGGGTTAACGATGTGAACTGAGAAGGGCTAGAAAGGGGGAAAGAACGAGACCAAGAGACGCTGGAATAATCTTTCCATATTGAGAGGGTGCTGTGGGACTTCGATACTACTCTTGGCTACAAAAATACCATTGACTGTATCTACTGAGGGCCAAAGTCACAGGATAGCGCTATGAACATATACAGATAGCAGTAATCTCGCGTACTCAAGATATGAAAGGACTGTGCATTGGTGAAGCTGTCATTTGTACTCAGGTAATTCATGTGAAAAGATGTCCTGCGGGATTGTGACCACTCGACGGGAATTAGCAGAGTTTGAACAGGTCATAATAGTTGGAGCTAGATCCACGGGACATTCAATTTCGGAAATCGTTAGGGAATCCAATATTCCGAGAGTGTGCGGAGAACACCAAATTTCAGTTATTACCTCTCCCCACGGACGACGCTGTGGCCGACGTCCTTATCTTAACGACCGAGAGCAGCAGCGTTTACGTGGAGTTTTCAGTGGTAACAGACAACTAACACTGAGCGGAGAAACCGCAGAAATCAATATAGCTCGCACGACAAAGGTATTCGTACCGATGGGAGTGGCTTTGCTAACAACACGACATAACCTGCAGCGCCTCTCCTGGGCTCGCGACCGTATCGGTTGGAGCCTAGACTGCTGGAAAACAGTGGCCTGGTCAGGTGAGTCCCGATTTCAGCTGAGAAGAGCTGATATATGGTTCCAATGTCGCGCATTCGCCACGTGGCCTTGGACTCAAGTTTTCAACAAGACACTGTGCAACATGGTGATGGCTCCATAATGATGTGGGCTGTGTTTACATCGAATGGACGTGATCGTCTGGTCCAAGTGAACCTATCGCTGACGGGGGATGACAATGGGCTGTGTCACCGGGTCACAGCTGCTCGCGATTGGTCTGAAGAACATTCTGGATAATTTGAGCCAATGATATGGCGACCCAGATATTCCGACATGAATCCCATCGAACATACAGAGTGTTTCAAAAATGACCGGTATATTTGAAACGGCAATAAAAACTAAACGAGCTGCGATAGAAATACACCGTTTGTTGCAATATGCTTGGGACAACAGTACATTTTCAGGCGGACAAACTTTCGAAATTACAGTAGTTAAAATTTTCAACAACAGATGGCGCTGCAAGTGATGTGAAAGATATAGAAGACAACGCAGTCTGTGGGTGTGCCATTCTGTACGTCGTCTTTCTGCTGTAAGCGTGTGCTGTTCACAACGTGCAAGTGTGCTGTAGACAACATGGTTTATTCCTTAGAACAGAGGATTTTTCTGGTGTTGGAATTCCACCGCCTAGAACACAGTGTTGTTGCAACAAGACGAAGTTTTCAACGGAGGTTCAATGTAACCAAAGGACCGAAAAGCGATACAATAAAGGATGTGTTTGAAAAATTTCAACGGACTGGGAACGTGCCGGATGAACGTGCTGGAAAGGTAGGGCGACCACGTACGGCAACCACAGAGGGCAACGCGCAGCTAGTGCAGCAGGTGATCCAACAGCGGCCTCGGGTTTCCGTTCGCCGTGTTGCAGCTGTGGTCCAAATGACGCCAACGTCCACGTATCGTCTCATGCGCCAGACTTTACACCTCTATCCATACAAAATTCAAACGCGGCAACCCCTCAGCGCCGCTACCATTGCTGCACGAGAGACATTCGCTAACGATATAGTGCACAGGATTGATGACGGCGATATGCATGTGGGCAGCATTTGGTTTACTGACGAAGCTTATTTTGACCTGGACGGCTTCGTCAATAAACAGAACTGGCGCATATGGGGAACCGAAAAGCCCCATGTTGCAGTCCCATCGTCCCTGCATCCTCAAAAAGTACTGGTCTGGGCCGCCATTTCTTTCAAAGGCATCATTGGCCCATTTTTCAGATCCGAAACGATTACTGCATTACGCTATCTGGATATTCTTCATGAATTTGTGGCGGTACAAACTGCCTTAGACGACACTGCGAACACCTCGTGGTTTATGCAAGATGGTGCCCGGCCACATCGCACGGCCGACGTCTTTAATTTCCTGAATGGATATTTCGATGATCGTGTGATTGCTTTGGGCTATCCGAAACATACAGGAGGCGGCGTGGATTGGCCTCCCTATTCGCCAGACGTGAACCCCTGTGACTTCTTTCTGTGGGGACACTTGAAAGACCAGGTGTACCGCCAGAATCCAGAAACAATTGAACAGCTGAAGCAGTACATCTCATCTGCATGTGAAGCCATTCCGCCAGACACGTTGTCAAAGGTTTCGGGTAATTTCATTCAGAGACTACGCCATATTATTGCTACGCATGGTGGATATGTGGAAAATATCGTACTATAGAGTTTCCCAGACCGCAGCGCCATCTGTTGTTGAAAATTGTAACTACTGTAATTTCGAAAGTTTGTCTGCCTGAAAATGTACTGTTGTCCCAAGCATATTGCAACAAACGGTGTATTTCTATCGCTGCTCGTTTAGTTTTTATTGCCGTTTCAAATATACCGGTCATTTTTGAAACACCCTGTATATGGGACGTAATTGAAACGTCTGTGCAAAAAATCCTGCACCGACAACACCTTCACAATTATGGATGGCTATAGAGGTAGCCTGGCACAGCACTACTGCAGGGGACTTGCAACGACTTATTGAGTCCATGACACGACGAGTTGCTGCGCTGCGCCGTGTATTTAGAAGCTAGAATGGAAAAGGCAACAGTGGTATTACTGACTTCCTGGCGAATTCTATTTCAGCTAGTGATAACTATGGCTCAAGCCAAGTGTACAGCGTTTCCAAGTGAAATTTTTATGTAATAGTATAACTTTTTAATTATTTGTTGCATGATGTGACAGAAGTAAACTACTGCAGGTGGCCATAGACTAACAAGATGCACAGTACAAGTGCGTGATGCTATGAGAAGACAAGCTCGTCAGACAGGCAAACGTAAATGTACGTTATGTGAATTTATTGAAGAGTGTCGAGGTGCACCTGATTATGAGCGACAGACACACTACATTATAAAAAAAAGGTTACGTATACGTATATGGGGACAGTTATTTAACAAATGGCTGTATAAGAACATCAGGAGGTATTGACGGCGGTACTATCAAATAGCGGCAATAACTTACAGAAAAATGTAATACAAACATGTAGAATATGACGGGTTTAATAAAACTATTGGGAAGTGCGTCCGGGATATTGGTAATAGAAACACTTAACAGTATGAAGACACCAAAATGCAAGCATTGGAGTTGTAGTCATAAGATGTAGCAGGAACTAACACTAGCGAGGAAACTGTACAATCGTTTGAATTTTTGTTTAAGTACTTGTTTGGTTCAAAAGATAAATCTGAAACACAGCTGACTAAAAGTGAACACGACAATTTTTCCGCCACGCGGGATTAGCCGAGCGGTCTCAGGCGCTACCGTCTTGGACTGTGCGTCTGGTCCCGGCGGAGGTTCGAGTCCTCCCTCGGGCATGGGTGTGAGTGTTTGTCCTTAGGATAATTTAGGTTAAGTAGTGTGTAAGCTTAGGGACTGATGACCTTAGCAGTTAAGTCTCATAAGATTTCACACACATTTGAATATTTTTGAACCATTTTTCCGAAGTGATGACACATAAGGTGCAGAAAGCAAAGGATACCAGGAAGTGGTGGTGTTTCAGTAGAAGTGGTTGGAGTTCGAGGAAGAGCAATACAGAAGAAACTTTTAGTGTTACTTGCAGGCCCAAACTTCCATGATGATATCGTAGTTCCTGCGTCACAACCTGTACTCGTAGACACATTACGTTCTTCCTGTACAGGGAGGACATTATAATTTAATGTCACTGTCAGGTATCGACGGATAAGTGCAATACTGCGGTGACTGTGTTGTTAAGAAGAACGATACAATGTTCCTTCGCACATGCACCATGTCGGAGGAAGCATTGCATCATTCTTATTAACGTCACAGTTACTGCAATATCGTTTAGTGTCTTGACACTTCCACTCTTTGGCTTAGCCGGTGGGCCCTACCTTCTAGTATTTTGTTGTTGTTGTTGTTGTCTTTTCCTGCGGATGGGGCACTGTCGCGTCTCACAGGCAATGCTTGCAGTAGGGATGATGATGATGATGTTTGGTTTGTGGGGCGCTCAACTGCGTGGTTATCAGCGCCCGTACAATTATCCAATCTGTGCTCAGTCCAATTTCGCCACTTTCCCGGATGATGATGAAATGATGAGGACAACACAAACACCCAGTCATCTCGAGGCAGGTGAAAATCCCTGACCCCGCCGGGAATCGAACCCGGGACCCCGTGCTCGGGAAGCGAGAACGCTACCGCGAGACCACGAGCGGCAGACTCTTGCTTGCAGTAGGGAGTACGCAGGGCCAGCAGTGGTTTTGGGTCGCCTGATAAGAGGACCGAGCTTACTCGTCATCGCCCATTTCCTTCATACGTTCAGGGCCTAGCCAGAAATGAAAGTGACAGAAGTGGGAGCCCCAGATGGCCAGGCGTTTAGAAAATTTTTGGCCGGGATCGGGCGAGACATCAGCCGTTCTAGGGAGGTTTCCAGGCAGCGGTTAGCGCAACGGGTAGAAGACAGAACGGTAATCCGTGGATCATGGGGCCGAACCCCTATGTGGAAGCATTTTTAGGATTCGGTATCTCAATCGGTAAAAACGAAACCCATGTTGGATCACTTTGTTGTCGTCTGCCTGTCTGTGTGTCTGCCCTGCTGTCCGTCTGTCCGACTGTTCAGATCCCTATTTCTCCGGAAAGAGTAAAAGTATCAAACTGAAATTTGTGTCACACATTAAGGTCTACCGTCCCTTGGTGATATAAAAAAATGTTGAGTACAAGTAAGTGCAGTCAAGGGATACGACTGTTTACGTCACATGTTTCAATACTCACTAACTCACTCATTAAATCCGGAACCGCGCGACTGCTACGGTCGCAGCTTCGAATCCTGCCTCGGGCATGGATGTGTGTGATGTCCTTAGGTTAGTTAGGTTTAATTAGTTGTAAGTCTAGGGCACTGATGACCTCAGATGTTAAGTGGTGGTTGTTGGGATGTTTAAGGGGGATTAAACAGCGAAGGTCATCAGTCCCCCAGACGTTAAGTATCATAGCGCTTACAGCCATTTGAACCATTACTTTTATCATTTGTTGTCCAACTTTAAAACTGAAATTAAAACATTGTGGGAAATTCTTAAATCCTTGGGACTGATATCTTCCCCGTACCAGTGTCGATAACAGCAAAAATCGTCGAGATCCTCGATTTCCGGAATTTTCTATATACATACTGTAAGTAAGTGTGTACGGAACAACCAGTGCGCGAATCCTTCTCTCCGTTGGCCATTTTTTTCTCTTACTTACACTAAAAATAAACCGAAAGAATGCTCTTATATTCTATTTATTAATTTCCCATAAAAGGCTTGAAATGGAAAAGTAGAGAAAAATTTGGGATTGGAAATAAAGCCCTTCGTGCAGATGCTTAAATCTTCTCTGTTAATTGACTCGTGGAAGTACGAACAATTGCACAATCATACGACGAGATTATTTAAGATGAGGTATTGACATCGTGCAGCATTAGAATGACTCCCCCTAAAGCACTCCGCTAGTGCAACCCTGCAATGTCTGTTTTTGTCATATGGTAAAGAATTTGATCAAACAGCTTCAAAACTGCTCTTATCTCATCGACAGAGATAAATAAATCCCGAGAAGACTGGAACAAAGTACATTCCATTGTACATCACCACATATCCTCGCTGGTTTCTACCCAAAATGTGCGATTAGTGAGAGCCTTTTATGACTATAAGCCAATTTCATTTTTGTATATAAATTTTAAAACAACCGTGTAATTGTAAAAATGCAGCGCTTATGACGTGTCCAAGATGCCAAGATAATTACAGTTTCTCCTGTTTTTACAACGAAAAACTAATTTTATAAACGAAGCTCTCGCGTCCGCCTTACAATACCTTCCTGGAAATTCGTTAGTAGTTCCACGTTTTCAACTGTCTTTCCTTTTCACGCCTTTTTTGAACAATTATTAAATATAACATGAACCATGGACCTTGCCGTTGGTGGGGAGGCTTGCGTGCCTCAACGATACAGATAGCCGTACCGTAGGTGCAACCACAACAGAGGGATATCTGTTGAGAGGTCAGACAAACGCGTGGTTCCTGAAGAGGGGCAGCAGCCTTTTCAGTAGTTGCAGGGGCAACAGTCTGGATGAATGACTGACCTGGCCTTGCAAAACTATCCAAAACGGCCTTGCTGTGCTGGTACTGCGAACGGCTGAAAGCAAGGGGAAACAACAGCCGTAATTTTTGCCGAGGGCATGCAGCTTTACTGTATGGTTAAATGATGATGGCGTTCTCCTGGGTAAAATATTCCGGAGGTAAAATAGTCCCCCATTCGTATCTCCGGGCGGGGACTACTCAAGAGGACGTCGTTATCAGGAGAAAGAAAACTGGCATTCTACGGATCGGAGCGTGGAATGTCAGATCCCTTAATCGGGCAGGTAGGTTAGAAAATTTAAAAAGGGAAATGGATAGGTTAAAGTTAGATATAGTTGGAATTAGTGAAGTTCTGTGGCAGAAGGAACAAGACTTCTGGTCAGGTGAATACAGGGTTATAAATACAAAATCAAACAGGGGTAATGCAGGAGTAGGTTTAATAATGAATAAAAAAATAGGAGTGCGGGTAAGCTACTACAAACAGCGTAGTGAACGTATTATAGTGGCCAAGATAGACACGAAGCCCATGCCTACTACAGTAGTACAAGTTTATATGCCAACTAGCTCGGCAGATGACGAAGAAATTGAAGAAATGTATGATGAGATAAAAGAAATTATTCAGGTAGTGAAGGGAGACGAAAATTTAATAGTCATGGGTGACTGGAATTCGACAGTAGGAAAAGGGAGAGAAGGAAACATAGTAGGTGAATATGGATTGGGGCTAAGAAATGAAAGAGGAAGCCGTCTGATAGAATTTTGCACAGAGCATAACTTAATCATAGCTAACACTTGGTTCAAGAATCATAAAAGAAGGCTGTATACGTGGAAGAATCCTGGAGATACTAAAAGGTATCAGATAGATTATATAATGGTAAGACACAGATTTAGGAACCAGTTTTTAAATTGTAGGACATTTCCAGGAGCAGATGTGGACTCTGACCACAATCTATTGGTTATGAACTTTAGATTAAAACTGAAGAAATTGAAAAAAGGTGGGAATTTCAGGAGATGGGATACACTGACTAAATCAGAGGTTGTACAGAGTTTCAGGGAGAGCATAAGGAAACAATTGACAGGAATGGGGGAAAGAAATACAGTAGAAGACGAATGGGTAGCTCTGAGGGATGAAGTAGTGAAGGCAGCAGAGGATGAAGCAGGTAAAAAGACGAGGGCTGGTAGAAATCCTTAAGTAACAGAAGAAATATTGAATTTAATTGATGAAAGGAGAAAATATAAAAATGCAGTAAATGAAGCAGGCAAAAAGGAATACAAACGTCTCCAAAATGAGATCGACAGGAAGTGCAAAATGGCTAAGCAGGCATTGCTTATCTCACTAGGGGTATGATAGATACTGCCTACAGGAAAATTAAAGAGACCTTTGGAGAAAAGAGAGCCACTTGTATGGAAACCCAGTTCTAAGCAAAGAGGGGAAAGCAGAAAGGTGGAAGGAGTATATAGAGGGTCTATATAAAGGCGATGTACTTGAGGACAATATTATGGAAATGGAAGAGGATGTAGATGAGGATGAAATGGGAGATACGATATTGCGTGAAGAGTTTGACAGAGCAGTGAAAGACCTGAGTCGAAACAAGGCCCTGGGAGTAGACAACATTCCATTAGAACTACTGACGGCCTTGGGAGAGCCAGTCCTGAAAAATCTCTACCATCTGGTGAGCAACATGTACGAGAATGGCGAAATACCCTCAGACTTCAAGAAGAATATAATAATTCCAATCCCAAAGAAAGCAGGTGTTGACATATGTGAAAATTACCGAACTATCAGTTTAATAAGTCACAGCTGCAAAATACTAACGCTAATTATTTACAGACGAATGGAAAAACTGGTAGAAGCTGACCTCGAGGAAGATCAGTTTGGATTCCGTAGAAATGTTGGAACACGTGTGGCAATACTGACCTTACGACTTATCTTAGAAGAAAGATTAAGGAAAGGCAAACCTACGGTTCTAGCATTTGTAGACTTAGAGAAAGCTTTTGACAATGTTGACTGGAATACTCTCTTTCAAATTCTGAAGGTGGCAGGGGTAAAATACAGGGAGCGAAAGGCTATTTACAATTTGTACAGAAACCAAATGGCAGTTATAAGAGTCGAGGCGCATGAAAGGGAAGCAGTGGTTGGGAAGGGAGTGAGACAGGGTTGTAGCCTCTCCCCGATGTTTTTCAATCTGTATTATGAACAAGCAGTAAAGGAAACAAAAGAAAAATTTGGAGTAGGTATTAAAATCCATGGAGAAGAAATAAAAACTTTGAGGTTCGCCGATGACATTGTAATTCTGTCAGAGACAGCAAAGGACTTGGAAGAGCAGTTGAACGGAATGGACAGTGTCTTGAAAGGAGGATATAAGATGAACATCAACACAAGCAAAACGAGTATAATGGAATGTAGTCGAATTAAGTCGGGTGATGCTGAGGGAATTAGATTAGGAAACGAGACACTTGAAGTAGCAAAGGAGTTTTGCTATTTGGGGAGCAAACTAACTGATGATGGTCGAAGTAGAGAGGCTATAAAATGTAGACTGGCAATGGCAAGGAAAGCGTTTCTGAAGAAGAGCAATTTGTTAACATCGAGTATAGATTTAAGTGTCAGGAACTCATTTCTGAAAGTATTTGTATGGAGTGTAGCCTTGTATGGAAGTGAAACATGGACAATAAATAGTTTGGACAAGAAGAGAATAGAAGCTTTCGAAATGTGGTGCTACAGAAGAATGTTGAAGATTAGGTGGGTAGATCACATAACTAATGAGGAGGTATTGAATAGGATTGGGGAGAAGAGAAGTTTGTGGCAGAACTTGACTAGAAGAAGGGATCGGTTGGTAGGACATGTCCTGAGGCATCAAGGGATCACAAATTTAGCATTGGAGGGCAGCGTGGAGGGTAAAAATCGTAGAGGGAGACCAAGAGATGAATACACTAAGCAGATTCAGAAGGATGTAGGTTGCAGTAGGTACTGGTAGGTGAAGAAGCTTGCACAGCATAGATTAGCATGGAGAGCTGCATCAAACCAGTCTCAGGACTGAAGACCACAACAACAACAACACAACATTTTGAGCAATAATTCGGTCTGCTTGCAGTATAAGTAACGTGAAAACTGGACATAAAGAAAGATTACATATCTTTCGCTCATAGACTCGGCCATACGACTCTCCAATTAACACTCTGCCCGCTTTCTACGGCGCCAACCGCTGCCTGGAAAGTACGCTAACATAAGTGACTCATTCCTTGCCCAACCCGCGACATGCTGTCATTTCTAAACGCTTGGCCGACTGCAGCTCCTACTTCTGCCAGTTTCATTCCTGGTCAAGCTAAGAGAATATCATAAATTTTCACGAAATCGGTGATGACGAGTAGACGTGTTTCCCCATGTGAGTTAACAGCTGGGGAAGGAGTCGCGGTTAATAGACACGTGAAAGTTAAAGTGAAAAGTATTTAAGGAGGTGTATCGAAAGGTGTATTATTTGATAGATAAAGAATAATAACAATATGTGATCTTGACCACTCAAAAGTATTTCCTTCCGTGTAAATAACATCGCAATAAAAGTGTCATCAACTGATTGCGCTTTCTTGGTTAGACTTGACTTCTTGTATACATATGATATTACTGATGTTTAAAGCCGGCCGGTGTGGCCGAGTGGTTCTAGGCGCTTCAGTCTGGAACCGCGCGACCGCTACGGTCGCAGGTTCGAATCCTGCCTCTGGCATGGATGTGTGTGATGTCCTTAGGTTAGTTAGGTTTAAGTAGTTCTAAGTTCTAGGGGACTGATGACCTCAGATGTTAAGTCCCATGGTGCTCCGAGTCTTTTGAACCATTTGAACTGATGTTTAAAGAGGTCATAATTTATTGGTAATAATCAAGGTGCGTAGATCTCCTTCTGCGTTGTGTTATTGTGTTATGTCATTAATTTAGTCTTGTGTTCACTGCCAGGTCTTTTTAGGAGCGCGATATCCATGAGCGGGTCGGTGCTTTGCCCTTGGGCCTTCTCCAAGAATGCTACTGACAGGGCCCTACGGTTTGCACAATACTTAGGATACACTGCCAAGAATTCATCTGATCTTGTAGATTTCCTCAAGACCGTTGATGCCAATAATCTCGTGAAGGACGTTCACAAAGCTCTTTCCGACGAGGTACGTTGTTCTTTTTCATAATTTACATCCACAATAATTTTGAAAAGACATCTGGATAAAATCACTTTGCATTGTAGAAAGAAACTTTATTCGATAATAGACGTAGTTAAAATATTCTTCGCAAATTATTCAGACAACGCCAGTCTCAATGCTTATAAATGTATGCACATAAGAAAATTAGACGACTCGTTACGGGAGATCATACCTCCAGTCTCATGCAACACTCATACGAGAAATGTAGCAAATTACGAAAAATGAAAAAGAAGTTCATCTAATTTATAGAAATCAGACCTATAGTTAGTAGTCGGTAGTTACTAGTTAGTAGTTTGAGTTGGTAGTTAGTAGATCTCTATAATACTTTGATGTAGAAGTCTAATTTCTGAGCACAGAACTTCTTTCATGTTATAGTTTGGCAAAAATGTTGGAACGGTCTATATGTGACAAGGAATTATTTACTTATTTCCGGTTTTTAATCTTATGTCAAGATGCGATATAGTTGGCTGACGTAGGAGCAGAATCGAGAAGTATTTCATTTTTGTGTGCTTATGACATTTCTTGGCAGCCATGTTGTAGTTAGCCGAGAGACAAAATACCGTACGGTTGTAATTAATGTACAGCTACTCAGAGATGTCTAGTGTGGGCTGCAATTATCGTATGGCAGCGAAACCTGATGGATTTTCTAATGTGTTAATGGAGAACCACTTCACTCTGGAAAAAAAGTTCAAATTTTGGGCCTCCAGGTGCAGATCTGGAGCAGTGAATGAAAGGAAGCCGAATGTAAATTTTCCGTATGTAATGGATTAGAGGGATAGGCAGAAAATGCCAAACAAGTTAGAGAGGCATAATGCTGATTTTATTACTGACCACTGCTTACACAATTTGTTCAGTATGAGCGCTGGAACGTCGAGCAGATGCTGTACAGCGCCCGATTTGCACCTGAGAGCCAAAATTGGAACTATGTTATTTTCACTGTAGATGAGTTCCGCATTAGCACTTTAGCATATCTACCAAATTTCGCTGCTATACGATAGTTACAGCCCACACTGGACCTCAGTGAATAACTACACTTTAGTTATAACCACTCGGTACAAGCATCTTTGGCTGGTATGCTCAGACAAATGAAGTTCGGTACCTAAGAAATATGGAGATAACTGGTAGAAACAATCCACTAAATTACCTTTCTTCCAAAGATTTTAGAATAAAATAACTACATAGAATTGCTTCTCTTGACCACATTAAGCGACACAAATATCATTTATTTGTTGCAGTGGTGTCACTTTGTGTAGAGACCAAAGTAGTGCTATGTAGCAAACCAAGACAAACGGTTTTTAAGAAACAGTAACTGAAACTTCTGTTCAAAATATGCGAATATCTAACGATCGATCGACCACAGCTTCGAGGGCAGTAGACTGTTTTTCTGTCACGGGAAACGTTTCGAGTAGTAGCCCCCTCTGCCTTTCGTCAGCGGCCACACCCCCAGGGGCCGAGATGTACAGCGCTGCCCTGCCATGGGCCGAAAGCTCAGATCGTTCCATGGGTGTCAGAACAACTACGCTTTCGGATGGATTATCAGTGAACAGTTCTCTCTAATACTTTGACGAGGTGGCTACTTAAATTATTCATCGCGCTTTTCGGTTGTGCGCTGTGGACTGAACTTGAATCACTGAACGTTATTGCAAGGCCAGTCTTTATTCGCTAAGTGACTATCAAAGACGGTATTATCTATGTGTCAATTTTCCTTATAAACATACATATGCAGCTCAGAAAGCTGTAAAATGTGTTCATATATTTATGCATTTAACGTTTTCTTAAGCGCAGTGATGGAATTACATTATTATCACGAGAAGCACTCGCTTACTGAAACTCCATCGCCTTAGTACGTCACTGTTGACAATACACATGAAGGCAGGTAATGTTCTCCAGGGATTCATCACACAGAAACCTTCCCATCATAATGCCATACGTTATAGCGCGACTGATCATTACTAATCACTCGTTTCATCATGTACTGTCCATTGCCGGAGCTCTTTACGCCACCTCAACCTTCGCTTAGCTTTGACTACATAAGTGTGTGGCTGCTCGACCACTGCACTCCATTCTTCCCTACGCACAGTCATTGTGCTAGCTGGACTACTGGTAGCACTTTTGAACCTCCGAGTGATTTCTTCCGCTGATTTCATGCGACTTTTTCAATCACCCTCCGCAATAATCAGCAGTCGCTATCTGTCAGTAAATGTGGTGTGCCTGATTCTTGTTTAGCTGTGGTTGTTCTTTCACGTTTCAACTTCATAATCACAGAAGTCGACTTGGATAGCTTTAGACGAGTTGAAATATCGCTGATGGATTTGTTAATCAGCCCGCCTTCGAAGTCGCTGAACTCCCCTGACAGATCCATTCTGCTATTACTTCTTCCCAACTGAAAACACAGAACGCCCCGCCTGATTTTATACTGTCGGGTCCGGTTCTCTTGAGTTCTAGTGGTCAATTCCGCATTACATAGGGAGTGCCTGAATACTTTTGATCACATAGTATAGGCAGCACGTCACTCCGCAAACTGTTCAGTGCAAAATAAGCTCATGTTCTCCTAGATGTTGCCTATATGGCCCATGGACTACTCACTTTGTATATTTTGCTTATTTTTTCACAGTTCCATGCAACTTCTTCCTGTTTTCTCAATTGATCTGTGTTCAGTTTATCAAGGCCTATCCACTGTGCCAAGTTATAACTAAATCTGACGGGGGTGCGATGGGGAGGTTCCCTTGTGAGAATCCATTGGTGATATATTTTTGCCAAGAAACCTTTCCTTCCGGAGTATAGCCGCTCCATCTTTCCACGAAAGTCCACGAATGGACATTTCCAGTCAACGATTGTTTCAGTTGGACCAGAGGCTCCAGACCATTCCATGTAAACACAGCCGACACCATTACGGAGCCACCATCAGCTTGCAAGTGTCTTGTTGACAACTTGGGTCTATGCCTTCGTGGGGTCCACGCCCACTCGAACACTACCGTCAGCTCTTCCCGACAGAAATCGGAACTCATCTCACCCAGGCCACAGTTTTCCAGTCGTCTCTGGTCCAACCGATATGGTTACGAACCCAGGAGAGGCGCTGCAGACTATGTCGAGCTGTTAGCAAAGTTATTCGCGTCGATCGTCTGTTGCCATAGCCTATTAACGCGAAATTTCGGTGCATTGCCCTAACGGATACGCCGGTCGTACGTCCTACATGGAATTCTGCGGTTATTTCACGGAGTGTTGCTTGTCTGTTAGCGCTGACCCCTCTAGGCAAACGCCAGTGCTCTCGGTCGTTAAGTGAAAGTCGTCGACTACAGCGTTGTTCGTGGTGAGAGGTAATGCCTGAAATTTGGTATTCTCAGCACACTCTTGACACTGTGGATTGCGGAATATTGAATTCCCAACGATTTCCAAAATGGAACGTCCCAAGCGTCTAGCTTCAACTACCACTCCGCGTCCAAAGTCTGTTAATTCCCGTCGTGCGGCCATAATCACGTCTAACACCTGCACACGTGAATCACTTGAGTACAAATAACAGCTCCGCCAATTCACTGCTCCTTTATACCTTCTGTGCGCGATACCACCGCCATCTGTGTATGTGCACGCAGCTATGCCACGACTTTTGTGACCTCAGTGTACACATTCCGTAACCCACTGCACGACGTGTGGCGGAGGGCGACCTGTACCACCACGAGTCATTTCCTTTCCTGTTACACTCGCAGACAGAGTGAGGGAGAAACCTTGTCTATATGCCCCCGTATGTGCCCCGATTTCTCATACCTTGCCTTAGCGGTCCTTAGGTGTGATGTGTGTTGGCGGCAGTACAAACGTTCTGCGGTCAGCTTCAAATGCCGATTCTCTAATTTTTCTCAGCATTGTTCCTCAAGAAGAACTTCGCCTCTCCTCCAGGGGAGGTCACTACACGAATGATTCTTATCACGTTAGGGGATACAAGGTGTTGTATGAACAGTAAAATTGCTACAAGGTTTCACAATAATTGTTATATTGAAACGTCCCCTTAGAAAAAATTATACATGACTGTACTTATACTGACACACAATATTTTTAGCGCAATGCAATCTGACTTTCAAAATTCCCCACAAAAGAATTTCCCTGACTAACATTAACCTATACCTTTCACAAATCACTTACCTCACAAAAATCTTCGTTACTCAAGCTACTGCAATACAGCGAGCGCCACTACTGCCAGCTACATAAAAGATTGAAACTACTGAAGGCACTAATTACTGATAGGCGTAGTTAGCAAATGAAAGATTTTGATAGAGAACAAACAATGCATTTACCTTAATAGTGTTCAAAAGTCATAATATATATAGCAGTTCATGACATCCAGTCTTACAAATTTCAAAACTCCGCCATTTCTCTCCCCACATCCACTCACCTCCAACTGCGCAACTCTACGCGCTGTTAACATCCAGCTGCCCGACACTACAATGGCAGACAACAATGCAACCTAGCCACAGACTGCACACAGCACAGCCAGTGATTTTCATACAGAGCACTACGTGGCGTTACCAATAAGAAAACCTAAACAGCCTACTTATATAGCCCCCATGCTCCCCACAAAAAATTTTACAAATTGATTTGGGCACTGGCCAATACATATTTGTTAAAATTTTTTCACAATTACAATAACAAAGAAATCAAATGCACACACTTATTGATACAATGTTGGTCAAAAGCTAAAATTTTCTCAGTCCGTAAAGACACTCCTGATCGTTCATCACAGTAAAATTGCAGAGTTTTTCTCAAAGTCTGAGCAGTAAAAGAAAATGCACACGGAAGTAGTGGATTTCCATGCAGTCTTGAAGAAGTAGTGTTGTTCTTCCAACGGAAAGACAGTCAGAAAGAGAGTCACTCTCGACATGCAGACAGGTAATGGGCCACAACAGAGCAAACCCACAGCAGGGTCAGTCGAAGTTGAAGAATATTGGTAGGTAGGTCATCACAGAGCAGACCCACTGTAGTCCTGGTAGAGATTGTGGTATTGATGGGCCACCAGAGGTGCAGACCCACTGCAGTCGTTGTAGAGATAATGGTATTGGTGGGCCATCAAAGATTCCGACCCACTGTAGTCCTTATAGAGACGGCTAGCAGCCATCTGTTGCGACTGTGCAGGTGCACAGTCACCATCGAAGAGTCTTGCGGACAATATAGCAAGTCCATGAACCACCACTTGTGCACTCACAAAAATTTTTTTTGAAATACCCTTAGAACCAGCAATGCTGTTATCCAGTCCCTTGCTGAATTATTAACACACGTCCAAACACTAACAGTCCTGACAAACTGCCTATTGGCTTCTGTCTCGGGTTCTTCGGCCGAAGTTCATCTAATGATTTTTCTGTCGGCCGAAGAACCCGAGACAGAAGCCAATAGGCAGTTTGTCAACAAATGGCCACGAAAGCCTCAACAATTTTGTACTAACAGTCCTCTTTTTTTCACATATTGTGCATATTCTGTGACCAACAGAAATATGTGCAGTGAAATGAATGCTTACAAGTTACTCAATTTGATGAACTGGTGCCAATTACAATTTTATAACATGAGAATACAATAACAAAGGTACACAATACATCATTAAAGAACATAACAATACAGCTAACATTTGTGGTAATGCAGGCTTTATAAAAGAATAGAAATAAACATGTACACCAGTGTTACAAGAATTATGACATAAGTACACACATAAAAGATCAGAATAACTTTTGAAACATCAACTTCACACATGAGCATTAAAACAAAACAGAATAAATAAAGTCTAAACATCTTTACAAAGTAAATAACATATTATTAATGCCAATTATATTTGAGGATAACAGTATTCCTCATCATAGTGAATGTAGCTTAGTATTAGAAGAGAAAAAAAATCTATCAAACAGTACACAGAGACAGGCAGAAAACAAATACACAAGGGTACACAAACACATAGTGGGATAACACAAGAGGAAAGGACAGGGTTTGTTTTCAGTGTAACATTTGGTACTGCAGTCCAACCCAAAACTTCATTCCATAGATATTTCGTCTTATTTCAACATTCGTTTCCACCAAAAAAATCCTATCCAAGCATACTTTCTGTATTTATATGTTCACATATTTCTTCCCCCATTATTTATTTTCCATTATCTTACCTCATCATTTATTTCTAAGAAAATCCTACATAAACCTGTTGTCCCTAAACCCTACTTTTTTGTTCATATCCTCTTTCAAAATACTTTTTTTGGCAAAACCATTTTCTTATAGCTTCTCAATGCATTTCTTTCCATTCATCACAACTCGTTCTCTTATATAGGCTACCCCATCTTAAGCTAACTTAAATCTACTGAGCTCAGATGCTAAACTAAGGGACGAGGCAATGCATCAGCACAAAACAGTTAACACAAACAGCAATGAAAAAAATTCAAATTGGCAAAGCAAGCAGAATATTTCACTAATATAAGGCAATGAGCAGCAAACAAGAAAAATAAATCAGTAGTAAAACTGGCTTAACAGAGTAATGCAAAGTGAAATTTAGTAGCACTATGCCTGGCAAACAGCAGCAGCAAATGCAGTAACTTATATCTAAACATGACAAAGCTCAAGCAGAAAAAATATTACAGTAAAAATGGCCATGTTTAATACCAATGTCACATCTTAACACTAGAGTGATGCATCACTGTAACTTACTCTAGCAGACAAGTTACCAAGTCACTGACAAAAATTATGTATGCAATTCCTGTGAAGTGGAAATGTCCTTTTTTTTTGGAAGTATATCATAAAATTACTCTTTACTGGGTCTGTAGACAGAAAATAGTGATATTAGTACATCTATTAAATTTTATTTTAACTAATGCTGCAGTGTAGCTAGAAGCTAGATATAAAATTAAATAAGCAAATATATATATAAAGCAACATATGAAACGTCATTCTCTAGGCAAATGGCGTCTCCAAAGGCAAAAAAAAAAATCTCTCAACTAGAAAGACAATAGATGTAAAAATGTTTCTCATCATTTCATTAGGCATTTTAGTAAGGATCATAAATTTAGAGCTCCACGCTGTAATCATATGTTTTCAAGTTTGAACGTGCCGTATTTGCGATGCTTTCTACAAAGGAATGTCAATAGCAAGGATAATGGCCTCCTTTTTTTCTCCACCTGTGCCTCTGAAAGGCACACACTAATGGCTTTTTTCCAGGCGACTGCCGCACAGCTGGGTGCCCATGACGCATTACGTGAAGGTGGTCACTTAACTTTCTTACTGAAATATTTACGACACCAGTTTGCACTACAGTGACAATCTCATATAAATATTTCACAGGTCGAGAATTTGCGTTACAAACATGTAGAAACCAAATCCTATAAATATAACAGTGTCCAAAAAATATTCGTTGGCATTGTGATACATTATGCATATACACACATTTCATAAATCTTAAAGTACGATTCTTGGTTCCCAACATCCTTTTTCACAAACCAGAGTCGCTAACCACTACTCATTATTCCTTACCTTATTACACATATACATATTCATTGACACTTCTTCAATATTTCATCATAATAAATACATACCATAATAAACATTCCTCACCAGCATAATACAAATCGTCGTCGTAATAATAACATCATAACACCTCAGTCAAATCTCAAAAACGTAGTAGCTTTCTGCAATAATTTAAAAACCTAAAAAACTTCTCTGCTCATTTCAATAGTGTCATCTACCTCCAACGTACTTTAAAAATCATGATCCCATACCAAATACATCATTCAAAGCCCTCATAGTATCACAATGGTTCCAAAAAAATATGAACAGTTCACTAAGTACAGACAAAATACAATTTCGTAAATATGAAGTTATCCAACTGTGTAATTGCGTAAACATTTGTCACTGACGTAGTAAAAAGAAATGTTTATCTCTCAGTTAAATGATCCGATAGCTGTGTTATTCAGTGTTAGAGAAATATGGTACCGATGTGTAAAGTTGTATAAGCAAATACCATATTAGCTAGGGCTCCTTGTGCTTGCCACACACATGGTGCACAAAGTAAGCGTGTACTCCCCTGAGGATTAATGTAATTATACCCTCAGGTGTTACAGATTACAGCAATGGAATGAAATGTATCACGGAAAACTTTCTTTGTAATTCAAAAATCTTTAAAAATAAATGTTTTAAGTATAAAAGTAATCACTCAAATATGTGTACTGTAGCGCTAAACTGTTCATCTTGTTGTAAGATAATCTCTGTGGAAGTGTCGTAGTTATCGTCCTCTGAAAGCTAAGTTCTGCAGAAGTCAATGTACTTACCTCATGATAAACAAAAGTGAAATGCTTTGCATGTAGATATCTTACTTATTACGCTTATTGCCGTGATGAAGAAAGTACTGTGCTGTAACGTATTGTTGTGCTACGGAAAAGGCTGTCTCATTGTAGCTATACCACAAAAGTTACTACTAAAACATGTTTTACTTTATAGAATAATTCAGAAAAACTGTGCAGATATAAAACAGAAACACCGCAAAAGCAACATTGTAAATTGTCACTCATTACTAGCGTCGTGATAAAATCACGTAGCTGTCACATAATCTAACCATTGAGTCATCTGGTATCTCACAGAAAGCACTTTAAATCCAGAATGTATTTTCAAGTAAACCAAAATGTTGCATTAAAATCTCATTAGCAGTATATGTTCTAAGTATGTAAGCCTTATAGTCGTTACGTAATCATGCAACTAACAAGCAAGAATGTACACACACAATAACACTGTGACATCTGTTCACTATCACAATGCAGTGGTAATTACTGTCTAAATATGTTCCCTAGGTTCTAGACTGGATAGTTAACTTCAAAACATTGTTGCATGATAACAGTTTGTAAGTGTGACAAAGCATACTAGTAACGTGAACAGCTTTATGGCAAAGACAAAGTTAAAAAGCAGATTATCTCTCAAGAAACGGTTTTACATGTGAAATGTGGTGCAATCATTTACCCTTTCTAGTGCGCAGAGTTTCAACTTCCAAGTAATTATCATGTTGTATACGTCGGTACGGAATGCTAAAATTTTTCTCAAGGTTAGCGTCTATGTTATTTTTCGCTGAGCCAGCCGGCGCACGTGGCTGCCTGCGGTGCGAGTCATTGTCTGTCTCTTTGTTGGCGCGCGTCATTATTGGGATTAGGAGACCTAACTTCTACAAATTCACCTTGTCGAGAGGGCCCTGCCCTGTAGGAATCCCGCCAGTTCTGATGCAATTCAGGTCTGTCGTTACGATTATATCGTCTGCCGTCATGTCGGTAGTTCCTGTAGTTTCTTTCTTGTCGGTTAAGTGGTGGAGAATTTCTCCCTGAATCGTAACTGCGCGCTGAACTGTTGCGTCTGAAGTCATTCTGTCTCCCTTGATAATAATAGTTCTGGTTGCCATATTGTCTGTTTCTATGATTGTTTCTGTCATATTCATTACTACGGAAATGCGATATTCCTCTGTAACTATTACTCTGCCAGTGCTTGTCATATGGGTGGTGTCTGTTTTGGTCACGATTTACGTTGTAAGAATAGCCTTGTCGTGTCCATTTATTATTTCTTTCATCGCAGAATTGTGATGGATGTGATCTGTAATTGTTGTGTTCCTGTTTTCGTGTTCCACGATTGTCAGTGTCAATATCTAATTCTTGTAAGAGTCCCTGAAAAGCTTCAGTGTCGTCTTTGTAATGTCCTGCCAAAATAATATGTCGTAAATGTTCAGGTAGTTTCTGAGGGGCTGTAGGGGTTCGACAGGTACTGATTTTTGTGCAACATGTCTTCAAAATATTTCACAAGACTGGAAAATTCAGATTGTTCGAAATGTTTCATCATTATGATGCTATGTTTTACTCGGTCTTGTGTAGCTTGAGACCAATATGCTGAGAGGAAGGCATGATAAAATTCTCCTTCACTGTGGCAATCGTGAATGGCCGATCGCATTCTTACAGCTGGTTCATTCTCTAAATAGCCACACATAAATTCTAATCTGTGCTCTAAAGACCAGTTGGGAGGAAAACAATGATAGAATTGATGAAGCCACGCTTGGGATGAATGTCGTTGCCGGAATTCTTAAATGTTTTGAATTTACATGTAGTAATAAACAGCTTATAGTCAAAATCATCATATCGGCGAGTCGCATATCGGTCATTGTTACTTCGTGTCGGCGGTTCCATCTCAAAATTCGGTGCACCTTGCCAATTTCTTTCATAATTTCCGAAATGCCCTCTGTTATTTTTTTGTAGCTGTTCCGTATTTCTATGTCCCTCTTCCTGTATTGGAGCGCGAGTGTCCTCTGAAATACGTAATTATTGTATTACCCCTGTCAGCTGATCTTGTACTTCCCGGATTTCCCTTTGGTGTTTCGTATTAATTTGATTCTGATTTTGTTTGAATTTCTTAATTTGTTCGTACTCTTCTGTGTCATTAAAGACTACCGGTCATGCGTCATTCAGATTATCATCTACCTTCGTAGATAAATTATTTAGCAGATCCGAAAGTTCGACTACTTTCTCTGATTATGAACTAATTTCCTCCATGTGTCTTTCTGAACCAATTTTCAGAGTATCTACTGTGTCCTTTAAGTTTTCCTGAGTTTTTGCAAGTAGTGTAACCGAATCGGTAGATGCAACTGAGTCAATTTTAGCCCACAATGCCTCATGATTTTCATGAACAATGGTTTGCAGTTCTTTTATGGCTGCTTCGTGATTCTGTAATGCATTTTCATGCCGCGAAAAAATAGGTTGAAAATGCTTACAAATTTGTGTTTTTACGTCATTACAGACTTTTTGACATTTCGATTCAATGTTATGTAACTCAGTAGTTAAATCTTCACGTGTCTGTTCAAGTGTGGTGTCTAACTTTTGAAGCTTTTGCTGTGTTTGTCTCTGATTTTGTTCCATTGTGTCTAACTTCTGAAGCTTTTGCTGTGTTTGTCTCTGATTTGGTTCCATTGCGTCTAACTGTTACTGTGTTTGTCTCTAATTTTGTTCCATTGTATCTAAACAAAAGCGGCACTAATTACACAAACTACAAGAAAAAATGAGAAGATTCCAGTGAGGTATCCTTGGCTAAGGGTCGACATATGAAACGTCCCCTTAGAAAACATTATAGATGACTGTGCTTATACTGACACAATATTTTTAGCGCAACGCAATCTGACTTTCAAAAATCCCTACAAAAGAATTGCCCTGACTAACATTGACCTATACCTTTCACAAATCACTTACCTCACAAAAATTTTCGTTACTCAAGCTACTGCAATACAGCGAGCGCCACTACTGCCAGCTAAATAAAAGATTTAAACTACTGAAGGCACTAATTACTGATAGGCATAGTTAGCAAATGAAAGATTTTGATAGAGAACAAACAATGTATTTACCTTAATAGTGTTCAAAAGTCATAATATATATAGCAGTTCATGACATCCAGTCTTACAAATTTCAAAACTCCGCCATTTCTCTCCCCACATCCACCACTGCTGGCGGCTCACCTCCAACTGCGCAACGCTACGCGCTGTTAACCTCCAGCTGCCCGACACTACAATGGCAGACAACAATGCAAACTAGCCACAGACTGCACACAGCACAGCCAGTGATTTTCATACAGAGCACTATGTGGCGTTACCAATAAGAAAACCTAAACAGCCTACTTACAATATAATACTGTACACATGTGTGTGGCACCCTCAAGGTTACAATCTTTTTAAATTTTCATATTCTTATCCTTAATTCTTATATCAATTCTTAGTTCTTATATTTTATTCTTCAGTTTATTTTTTAAGAAGATTTGGTGCATTCTTCAGGATGGATAGAAACATTCGAAACATAGGAACTCCGAACACCACAAGCATCGCGGGAACGCAATTTTGCCAGAGCGGCATTTCTTTGTATGAATCTCACTCGGGAAAATAAAGGGTCGTTAACCCTATATGGACAGCGAGCAGCCGACGATCGTACGGATTCGTTTTCGATTTTCTGTCGTGGATATCTGCCGCCGCATCGGTACGATTGCCCTTTCTCTGTCTGAATGGTGCTGAAATCCATTGTGAAAATCTGAATCTACTTTAGTTTTCACAAGCCCTTGTACACTTTCTATCTATGGGAGCCAAACTCGATATTTGCACTTGAGTTTCGTCTTTGTGAGAATAACACGTTTGAAAGGATTGAGTGACGATGAAATTAGAGAATTACTGTATAATGAAGACTCAGCTGTGGAATGTGGTTGTGATTTCGAAGACCACGAAGACTGCAATGAATTACCAAGAGAAAGTGAAGATTCCTCGAGTGACGTTGAAATTATTGACGAACTAGAAGTAGTAAAAAATAGTGAATGAAGGATGTCAAGGATCTTCCAGGTGAATACAGCAGACAGGTGCAAGTGCAGACGAGATGTATCAGTTTTTAGCAGTCTGAATGCTAATGGATCGCGTAAAAAAGAATAGAATGAAGGTCTATTGGTCTACAGACACACTGACTGCAACACCTTTCTTTATGCTTGCGTACAGACTTCGAATGCTACATGTCAGTCATGCAAGCGTTTTGGGAGATAGTGAGAGGGAGAATAGGGTTTATAAAATAAAATGTATTCCGAATTTTTCGACAGTGAAATTAAAGTCAGTTCTATACCCATTCAAGGATTTGTGCATTGACGAATCTCTAATTGTGTGGAAAGGTAGACTTGTTTTCAAACAATTTATACCAAGAAAGAGGTACAGATTTGGGATAAAACTATTTATAATGTGTGATGATGAAATTAGATTTATTTTAGAAAATATAGCATGTATGGGAAGAGGAACATAAATTGAAGTTTCTTGTGGCCTTGGTGTTTCTGCGCTGTTGTAACTACTCTTTTAAAACCGTATCTCGATAAAAAAATTTTAGGCTTCCATATAACACTTATCAACTAATAAAATAAAATGAGTTGGTGAGAAAATAGCAAGCCAACAGCCTGTTTTTTTTTTTTTTTTTTTCAACCATCCCAAATTTACTCAGTCCAGAGAAGCAGGCGACTGTACAAAAATATTGTCTACAAAGGGTTAACATTGCTAAAGATTTCATGCGTTGGTAATAATTTCGCGACAAACCACGCACGTAAACGATCACATTTCCTAAAACTGGCGCTTGCAAGTGATTATGAATCAAGATACATGACAGAAATTTGATCGAAAACAATTTCAAACAATTTTTACATTCATTTATTGTTTCTACTCTCTCTTTTTTTATTTATCCGCCAGACATACAGTTAGTAGACGAATAGTGACAACATTATTTCAGTACACGCTGAACAACATTCGTGTAGTAATATTATACAGAAATGAGTAGATAAATGAAAAACAAAAATAAAAATAAAAATCAGGCTTCGAATACGGGGAGCGAAAGTGTGAAGGCGCGACGCTAGCCACCGACTCACCGCCTCGGCTGGACTGTTAACTCATTAACAGGCACACAAATTACTTCGAGAACTCAGACCGTCGAGTTCTCAGAAACGGTCGGATATCTACGGATAAGCCGAGACACGTGTTCGCTTTCTTTGACCCCCACGTCACTTGCCATGTTCTCCTCGTGAGTTACAAAACACAGGAAGTGGTCTCCAGTTGAGAAACTGTTTTAAAAATGAAATCCTTGAGTCGCTCAGTCACTCTGGTCAGCGCTTATTTCGTTCCAGAAACCGTTCCTATGTTGTTGCTATCCGACCGTTCCGCCTACTGTACTATCGATGGTAGCGCTTGTGAAAATCTTGCTCTTAATTTTATCTGCGAAGCGGATAGTAGACGGTCGTTCAGAAATTCTCAGGTGTCAAGTAAAAACTGTTCAATAAGACTTGCTGATCATATGAAACCTTTCAACTGCCCGAAAACGATCAGCCGACCTGGTGCGGTCGACTCACAAAGGGCAGCACTTGCTATTGCCACTGAGCGATAAGCGTCTGCCCAGTGACGTCTGAAAACCACAGTACGCAGTCGTCGCCTTACAATTATCTCCTCTGCCACACATAAATCTTTGCTGTTCAGAATGGTTTAAATGGCTCTGAGCACTATGGGACTTAATTTCTGAGGTCATCAGTCCCCTAGAACTTAGAACTACTTAAGCCTAACTAACCTAAGGACATCACACACATCCATGCCCGACGTAGGATTCGAACCTGCGACCGTAGCGGTCGCGCGGTTCCAGACTGTAGCGCCTAGAACCGCTCGGCCACAATCTTTGCTGTTATTGCATGCTTGGTTCCATTATAACACCAGATTTTCCTTAATAACATTTTTCTCATGATAAGAAATTATCTGCACGATTTTAATACTCCAAAATAACAGAAATTATTAGAGATATAAAAATTTAAGTTCAAGGAAGAAATTTCGGTACACTCACAAATGAACAGGAGTCAGACAAGATGATGGAATCTCTTCAGTACTCTGCAACAGTATCTTAGGAAAAGTAATCCAAGAGAGGAGCAAACTTAACTCAGAACTAAAAACTGACTAACTAAAGAAATTAAAAAAAAAACTAATGTCAAGCTAGACTCTCTAGCTTTGACAGACAACCTTACAGTATTGCGTTACAGTTTCCGAACAACACAAAAGGAATGGAAATTCGTAACGGAACTACACGAAAAGTATGTCTCCTATCATCATTTGAAAGTAAAAATAGGACGGGTCTAACGTTATCTGACCCCAAAAATTATAAAAACTAAATACAGTAAAATCGGGTTATTCAGTTCTATTAGTTATGTAAAAACATTCAACATGTTTATGAAATTCGTTGCCACAGAAGTGACACATTCTTCAGACTTGCAGAAGACATGTTCAGTCAAAAAATGCAACTGCACCACTACAACACTGTCATCAAACTAGAATGTCCTTACTGGGCTGAGAGATTGGCTTTGAACGGAAAGAGAGTCATTAAAGAAATCCGAAAGAGAGAAAGAAAAGAAAATTGATTAATTTTGGTTAAAAAATACACTGAAGAAGGAATATACAGGTTAATACAAAATAAAGGACTTCAAAAGAAGGAAAACATTATTTTCAATTTTAAAATTACGCAGGCAAAAATTCTGTTTGCGTTTTATAAGAATCGAAAAAACCAGATTAAGCAGAAAAGTTGTCAGTATCTACGAAACTTGCAGTAATGCTCAAACTGAAACCATAAAATGGTTCAATGGTTCGCATCAGTAAAGCAAGGCATGAGAGGTGCAGGGATAACACAACAGGAAATATAAAAAGGAAAAACAGTAAGCGAAAATTGGCGACTGAATAGTTAGCCTCGCAGATAAACCAAGAAGAGTGGAAACCACTTGACCGGAGTGTGGGGAAAGAGTTCATTCTGAGACAATGAAAGTAATAGGGTCTGAAAGACAGGGTAGGACAATATTCTTTCTTTCAGGTTCCGCTATACCGGCACCGAAATTAAGAAACCGCGCTGACATTTGACGGTACTTCCGCAATACTGATATTTGTCGAGATAAAATCTGATATTGACAGGAAGCTGCAGTTAAAAAAAAAGAGGCCTCCACTACAGTTTAAGCTATACACATATTTTCAGAAGCGCAGCCGATAGTCCAGTTTCTTAAAGACGAAATTTCGATTTTTTGAAATTCTGAAATTTTATCTACTACCGACGGAAAATAAAATTGTGATCTAAGAATAAGTTACCGAAGGACAATTAACGTACAGGGTGAGTCCGTGATGATGTTACAAACTGTCACGGATGGTGGAGAAGGACTAATGTATCAATCTGAGGTAAGGGGCTCTTGGACGCAAAGTTACAAGTGAACATTATCCTAATACCATTGAGAGTGGAATGCATGTATCGGTACTGTTGTTGCTAACATTGTAGGGTAGCCGACTCTCATAACTGTAGCATGGACCAAAACAAGAAAAAAATGCGTAGTAAGGCTATGAGCACTTGTTCATCTTCGATACTGTGAAACACATCTATTCTACCGCAAGCTCTTTGGTTTCAATATTTTTGAAAGAGTAATTATGGAGAAAAATTTTAAAAAATGCAATAAGCGTGGGCTCCAAAATGAATAGCTTGACAGAAAAGAACACTTTTTCAATACAGGAGATGTGTTTCACCTTAATGAAGATGAAGATGTGCTAATGGTTCTTAAGGTATGTATTTTAGACCCCATATTTAAAGCACTTTTTTATTTTAGTCCATAATACCTCCTTCAAAGATCCTGAAACCAAAGAGCTTACATTAGAAGAGACGTGTTTCACAGTGTCAAAGACGAACAAGTGCTCGTAGCTCTTGAGATATGCATTTTAGAGCCTATGTTTAATAGAAATTTTTTTCTTGTTTGGTCCATACTAACACCTCTGAATGTTGCAACAACAGTACCAGTACATGTATTCCACTGTCAGAGGTATCAAAACTCTTCCACTTATAGCTTTCGACTCGGTCTTTTCTGGACCAGGGTATCTTACCTCAGACTGATACATTTACCCTTCTCTATCACCCCTGAAAATCTGTAACATCATCTCATAATCACCCTTTATAAATTCCGTATCATTCTACATTGTTTCGGAATTATATACAGGGTGTAACGGGTAATGCGCAGAAATTGTTGTTGATGGCATTGTATGACATCAGTATTTACTTCATACAGACTCTTACTTATAGTTATTAGGGGTAATATGGTTTTAGGTTGGTTAGTACCTCCAAGTACATGTGGCAAGAGCAAGCTATTAATGTCTAATTCCCGCTGGGCAGCATGTCAGGTGTTGAAGCGTGGACACGTCGACGCAGTTAGTGTATACTTCGGCGTAGTCCACTTAGTGGTGCAGTTACGACTGTGCAGAAAACATCAGGTAGTAAATTATCTGACGTGTTCGTGGGAACACTGTTTGACTTAGCGGAAAAAATCAAGCAAGACACTCGCATGTGTACTGTAGTGTTGGCAGAAGAGCCAACACTGTGGGGCAAGAGGAGGCCGAAATGCACGCGTCAACTCACGCAGGTGTGCTAGGTCTGAAACAGGATACGTAATGAATCCTATAAAGAAAAGTACGTAGCTTCTGTAATACTTAACTTTAATCCATCATTTGTATACAGCATTCTTGATGATACAAGTGAGACTCTCTCTAGATATGGTTAATGACGCCTTGCTAGGTCGTAGCCATGGACTTAGCTGAAGGCTATTCTAACTATCTCTCGGCAAATGAGAGAAAGGCTTCGTCAGTGTAGTCGCTAGCGAAGTCGTCGTACGACTGGGGCGAGTGCTAGTACGTCTCTCTAGACCTGCCGTGTGGTGGCGCTCGGTCTGCAATTACTGACAGTGGCGACACGCGGGTCCGACATGTACTAATGGACCGCGGCCGATTTAAAGCTACCGCCTAGCAAGTGTGGTGTCTGGCGGTGACACCACATGTACTTATTGAGGTACCACATGTAAAATATGTGAGCTTATATCCGTTACACCCTGAATATATTTGCTAATGCTGCTGCTCGCTTTATTCGTCATGAGTGATACTTTGTTTCCTGGTGTGTGGCAGGACGCACTGAGTCTGACCACCTGCGTGTGGGTGCCCAGTGTTGAACCGGAGCACGAGTCAGCGTTCCTGGTGGAGGATCCGCGCATAATGGTGCAGGAGGGTCGATACAATTTCGTCCCGTACGTAACTGGATCGACTGATCTCGAACAACTTCCTCAGACACAGCGTAAGTACTTACAGACATCCTCAATGTTCATACAAGAAGAATATAGTTGTAAGTGTATAGGGTTTTCCGAGCCAGAGTCATTTTCAGTATAATTCTTCTGGCTTTTAGCCCGTGTCATATTTTCAAAGAAATCAACGTTTGCTCACTTTGGCAAGTGTCCTTTATCATGCCATATAACGCTGCTGGAACGTGCCCCTTACGCCTTCTCTTTGTTTAATCAGTTTCATAGATCTGTATTAAGATCTGATAAGACTTATCAATTATTTCTTTAAAACGTGATACTAAATTCTTTTACAATCTCCTCTGCGTCTTCAGAGAAAAAGAAACTTTTCCAGACTTCATACACTGTCGTACCACTGTAAAATAGAAATGGTCATTCGAATTGGAGACAATGAAAATATACCTTCTTTATAAAGTAGCATTCTACACTATATCATATTCATTTCTACATAAGACAATCCACACAGTTGAGAATGTCAACAGATTCAAGAACTGACAGAATCATAACTAATGAAAAAGATGTGGGAAATCTCTGGATCACTGTATTTATTAATAACAACAGTTTTCGGTCTCACTAGCAGGTCATCTTCAGATCCAAGTGAGGAAAAAATCACATTAGTGTAGGACTACAAATAATACTGTTACATCTAAAACGCGATCTCCTCCATGTCTGTATACAGGGTTGTCAATGAAATTCAATACATAGCAGTTGAAAGCACATTTATTGCTCACATCAAAGTAAATTCAGAATACAGCTCACCTCCACTACATAGAGTGGAGCTATTTATACAAATGTGGAATATTCCAGAACGCTGTTACTGTGCTTAAAAGAAAGGGGTGAACATAACTTTTGGCGTCTGCCATACTCCATTGAGCATTAGCTGATGAATGGGTATGTGACCAAATTATACTTTTATCATTCAAAATTCAAGTACACAACAGTCATTACATCTTCTATCTTTTACATAGAAAGAATTGAAAGGTCCGTCAGGTATCGAAAACAAAATTGAAACAATAATTCATCCCGTCAACCGAGGTGTTTTTCACTGAACTGTGAAAGCTTCAATAACGTGTATGTCCTCTGTGAGCGTTCATCGCTGCCTGACATTACATTGCATATTCTATGTAAGTCTACGAAGGTCACCCTGTGTCATCCGTTCCCGTACTTCAATGAGAGTCAGTTGTTGAACAGGACCACCACAAACAAGTCTGTTAATCATTTCCCATATATACACGATTTGGTTTAGTTCGGGACTCACCACCGGCCATTGCATTACTCCATTGCCAGGCTTCCCAAGACCTCCCTGCTTCCGCTCGCGTTATAAAGAATAGAGAGCCACCGCCATATGCAGCAGCCACCACATGGTCCAACAGAATCTTTTCGATTTACTATGTGATTGTAAGGCGACCTCGGACAACGCCAAGATTTGTACGGCTATGATACCTGAAGCCTCCCAACAACATCACAAAAGCTTGGAAACCTGTCGACTTCCTGGACAAAATTTGGCATGTACCGCTCACCGCCAGTCTTCGCATCCGAACATGACCATCACCTTGCGTCGAAAGAAATCGGGACTCGTCTGTGAATACTATGCTTCGCCAGTGACGAAGTTACCAGTTGACAAGGGAACGGCAAAACTGAAGGCTAACTGCAAGATGTAACAACAGTGTCAAGCGGGGTACTCGAACAGGCCGTCCGGTTCGTCAGATCCTTTCTTGTAACCTGTTCATTACAGTCTGGTAGGACACAGCGGCTCCAGTAGCCTTTCTGAGATCGTCTTGCAGTGCTCTGTCGGTAGCCATATGGCACCACAGAGCGGAGATGGCTGGATATCGGTCTTCACGTGGGGCTGCAATGCGTCGGCGACCGTGTCCAACTCGCCTGTGTCCCTGTAGCGTTACCTATGAATCACATATGAAGAGGCAACGGCATCTGCACCAACGCGGCCGAGAGTCCATCCTTTTTGGATCAAACAGACCGCCCTTGCATTTAGATGTCAGACTGTATGTGCTTGGTTGAATGCAAAGTACTTAAATGACAGATACTACTTGTGTTCCTCACCAGAAAGCACTGGGACACTGGTACTTACTTCCTCCTGAGGAGTAACCTCACACTGTAATGCATAACACAGCCAATAACAGGCGAATTATTTTAATTGTTACCTACATGGAAAGTGAAGATATCAAGCTATGCAATAAGACCACAGGTACCTCCTCTATCAAAACAGATTTAACGTCCCAGACATTGATATACGTATTCCCATAACTCCTTTGTACAGTGTATTTATACAGGCATCGAATATTTCAGAATGTACAAACATTACAAATACATTGCCGAAAAAAAATCAGCACAACACTTTAGAGGTTCCCCCCATATTAGTACGCGGTGTGGCCTACACGGGCGGCGGTGCGGTCTCTAAGTCTGGCATCAAGTCGACCGTACAGACGTCGAATACTGTCCTGGGATACGTTATGCTACGTCTGCTAGACCCGTTCACGTGGTTCTGTAAGAGTTATTCGTTGACTAGTCACACGATTAACTTCTCGCCCTATCATACGTGCTCGGCTGGAGACAAGTCCGGAGATCGTGCTGGCCAGAGAAGTTGCTGCGCGTCTTGCAGAGCACGTTAAGTTCCACGGGTAGTGTGTGAGCAATATCCGTTGGAACAACACATTATATTCCCGTAGCAAGAACGGCGAAAGAACGGGTCTAACAACATTCTGCACATACTGAGCGCTGGTTAATGTTCCCTCCAGAAACACCAAAGGTGGAGGAGGTTCGTGGCTTCTCACACCCCTGACCGTAAGCTCTGGAGCGGCGCCAGCGTGTCGTGGACGAGTCCACTCTACGAGACAGCGCTCACCAGGTCACACTGTACGCGCAAACGACCATGTCCATGCAGAATCTGTTTCCTTCGCTGAAGACAACAGCACTCCATTCGATCTTCTAACTGATCCTCTCAAGGCAGCAGTAGAGCCGTGCATTTCAATTCTGTGGCGTGAGTGGAAGACAGGCTAGAGGTGAGCTTGCCCGAAGTTCCACTGCTAATAACCAGTTCGTAACAGTTCGTGTTGACACATCTGCGCTCACAAGCCCTCTTATCTGGATTGTAATAGCTATACAAAAGAAAAATTCGGAGTAGGTATTAAAATCCATGGAGAAGAAATAAAAACTTTGAGGTTCGCTGATGACATTGTAATTCTGTCAGAGACAGCAAAGGACTTGGATGAGCAGTTGAACGGAATGGATGGTGTCTTGAAGGGAGGATATAAGATGAACATCAACAAAAGCAAAACGAGGATAATGGAATGTAGTCGATTTAAGTCGGGTGATGTTGAGGGTATTAGATTAGGAACTGAGACACTTAAAGTAGTAAAGGAGTTCTGCTATTTGGGGAGCAAAATAACTGCTGATGGTCGAAGTAGAGAGGATATAAAATGTAGATTGGCAATGGCAAGGAAAGCGTTTCTGAAGAAGAGAAATTTGTTAACATCGAGTATAGATTTAAGTGTCAGGAAGTCGTTTCTGAAAGTATTTGTATGGAGTGTAGCCATGTATGGAAGTGAAACATGGACGGTAAATAGTTTGGACAAGAAGAGAATAGAAGGCTTCGAAATGTGGTGCTACAGAAGAATGCTGAAGATTAGATGGGTAGATCACATAACTAATGAGGAAGTATTGAATAGGATTGGCGAGAAGAGAAGTTTGTGGCACAACATGACCAGAAGAACGGATTGGTTGGTAGGACATGTTCTGAGGCATCAAGGGATCACCAATTTAGTATTGGAGGGCAGCGTGGAGGGTAAAAATCGTAGGGGGAGACCAAGAGATGAATACACTAAGCAGATTCAGAAGGATGTAGGTTGCAGTAGGTACTGGGAGATGAAGAAGCTTGCACAGGATAGAGTAGCATGGAGAGCTGCATCAAACCAGTCTCAGGACTGAAGACCACAACAACAACAATACGATTCCCACTACTACCGGCCGGCCGCGATGGCCGAGCGGTTCTAGGCGCTTCAGTCAGGAACCGCGTGACCACTACGGTCGCAGGTTCGAATCCTGCCTCGGGCATGGATGTGTGTAATGTCCTTAGGTTAGTTAGGTGTAAGTAGTTCTAAGTTCTAGGGGACTGATGACCTCAGCTGTTAAGTCCCATAGTGCTCAGAGCCTTTTTTTGGCCTATTATTAAAATGTTATCTGTGGTTGTCCCTGTACCTCTTGCAAACTACGCTCTTTTTTCGAAATATGACGTTCATGGCTCAAAGTACACGGCTGGAGTCGGACCTTGCTATATTTCCATGTTTACATGTCAATGCGGTTTGTTTACAGAGACAATTCATTTTCGATTTTTGTAAAAGTTTATATTTTCATCTCTCTTGTCAGATCATCTGGCTCTGAGCAAACTGCATTTGTTTCAGCTGGTGGGCTGTTGTCCACAGAAGAACAAGTGTCGAAACTAAGTCAAAGCTTTGACGAAACAATAGCTTGTGATCTGCGACTTCCAACGAGGGAGGAACAGCTGGGCGCTGCTCAGTCAATAAAACAGTTCTATTACAACGACAGTGACATTACACTGCAGAAAAACTACACGACTGCTCTGGTAAGTCAGGACCACTAAAGATCATACTAAAAACTCATCATTGTTTCTAGTTATGTTGTAATCACTTAAACAGTGAACAGTGTTATCTAAAGGAATTACCACTGCACGTACATGCATCTTAAAGTATATCAGAAATGTATCATACTTTTAAAATTACAGATATCCAGTCGATTTTGTTTTCCTTGAAAGAGAATTTGTTATTTTCGTTATTTAAACTTCTCAGACAGAAAATGTAAATTAATTCTAATGATTCAAATGTGCTGATGAAATCTCTGAAAATGGGTTTTCAAAGTATTACTTGCAATGTTGAAAGCGACAACAGAGTGAGGATAAAAATTTATATCTTCTGCTTACGTTATTCTCTGAATTTTAATCATGACTATACGCAATGGCCCGCAAACAAAATTATCGATACGCCAGACATGTTGTCCGACCGTACGTTCAGGATGCTAACCGTGCCATGCGGGGGCGGTACAGTACTTTCACCTGTAAGCCAACATGTTTTTTAGGCAAATGCTGCCGTCACACAACAAACATTCAGACCCCTCACTGAAAGTGTTCTCAGCAGAGTTGAATCCATCGTGGAGGCAAAGGTTGGACATCTCACGTATTAATGTCCAGTAACAGATGCCCAGACATTTTTTAAAAGATAGTAAAAGATAGTGCAAGTAAAGTGAATTTTCCGACACTAGCTAACGTTTATTTATGACTAATATTTATTTTTACTTGTACTGTGTTTCGTGATGTGCATTACAGCAGTAGAGCTTGTTCTTATAATATTCGATTCGTCTTCCTTCCAAGAAATGTCCATCTTATTTATATGTGACTAATCATAATAGTTGTAATTCGAAGTATTCGTTCCACGATGTAGTAAATCCTAATAATCAAAACTGTGTCTCTTGCGTTTGAATAAATCGCTATTGGTGAAACGTTACAGGCGCCACATGATCTCCATGTTGTTTAACACGTTTGTCGGTGTCACTGGTCAGAACCGACCACCAGTGTTGAAAATTGCTCTTTATCCCTTGTAATACAACTTAAAATGTGAAAATTCTATCCTAGGTTTATTTTCTTTACTTCTTCTTGTACCACTACAAGTTAGTCGATTTCGCCTTCCAGTACCCTCCGTTACCAATCGTGAAAGCTGTTAACCCCTTCTCAACCACTGTACGATCAATATACACTCCTGGAAATTGAAATAAGAACACCGTGAATTCATTGTCCCAGGAAGGGGAAACTTTATTGACACATTCCTGGGGTCAGATACATCACATGATCACACTGACAGAACCACAGGCACATAGACACAGGCAACAGAGCATGCACAATGTCGGCACTAGTACAGTGTATATCCACCTTTCGCAGCAATGCAGGCTGCTATTCTCCCATGGAGACGATCGTAGAGATGCTGGATGTAGTCCTGTGGAACGGCTTGCCATGCCATTTCCACCTGGCGCCTCAGTTGGACCAGCGTTCGTGCTGGACGTGCAGACCGCGTGAGCCGACGCTTCATCCAGTCCCAAACATGCTCAATGGGGGACAGATCCGGAGATATTGCTGGCCAGGGTAGTTGACTTACACCTTCTAGAGCACGTTGGGTGGCACGGGATACATGCGGACGTGCATTGTCCTGTTGGAACAGCAAGTTCCCTTGCCGGTCTAGGAATGGTAGAACGATGGGTTCTATGACGGTTTGGATGTACCGTGCACTATTCAGTGTCCCCTCGACGATCACCAGTGGTGTACGGCCAGTGTAGGAGATCGCTCCCCACACCATGATGCCGGGTGTTGGCCCTGTGTGCCTCGGTCGTATGTAGTCCTGATTGTGGCGCTCACCTGCACGGCGCCAAACACGCATACGACCATCATTGGCACCAAGGCAGAAGCGACTCTCATCGCTGAAGACGACACGTCTCCATTCGTCCCTCCATTCACGCCTGTCGCGACACCACTGGAGGCGGGCTGCACGATGTTGGGGCGTGAGCGGAAGACGGCCTAACGGTGTGCGGGACCGTAGCCCAGCTTCATGGAGACAGTTGCGAATGGTCCTCGCCGATACCCCAGGAGCAACAGTGTCCCTAATTTGCTGGGAAGTGGCGGTGCGGTCCCCTACGGCACTGCGTAGGATCCTACGGTCTTGGCGTGCATCCGTGCGTCGCTGCGGTCCGGTCCCAGGTTGACGGGCACGTGCACCTTCCGCCGACCACTGGCGACAACATCGATGTACTGTGGAGACCTCACGCCCCACGTGTTGAGCAATTCGGCGGTACGTCCACCCGGCCTCCCGCATGCCCACTATACGCCCTCGCTCAAAGTCCGTCAACTGCACATACGGTTCACGTCCACGCTGTCGCGGCATGCTACCAGTGTTAAAGACTGCGATGGAGCTCCGTATGCCACGGCAAACTGGCTGACACTGACGGCGGCGGTGCACAAATGCTGCGCAGCTAGCGCCATTCGACGGCCAACACCGCGGTTCCTGGTGTGTCCGCTGTGCCGTGCGTGTGATCATTGCTTGTACAGCCCTCTCGCAGTGTCCGGAGCAAGTATGGTGGGTCTGACACACCGGTGTCAATGTGTTCTTTTTTCCATTTCCAGGAGTGTATAATTCCCACGATTCCACTCTTAGCTCTTCTCTGGACCCATATTACCATCTTCTTAAGCCACCTGTCATTGCTCATTCCTTTATCATGCGCAAACCACTGCAGGCTTTTATTCTCCAGTCTGCTCGTCATGGACATCCTTTTTAGATGTTTTTATTTTATTTTCACGGTTGGCCTGCAGGCACCTTCTCATAAAATCTAATTCCATTATCCTAACTTATGTCATTTTTTTATCCTAAGTGGCCACACTTCGTAGCATAAGTAGCTATATTCTCAATGATGCTATGGAGTATCCTTTTTTCATTCTGTTAACTAATATCACTGTTCTCAACTTTGTCTCGTTCAGTCATCGCTGATTTCGTGTCCAACATCTTTGTCGCAGGTCCCGTCACTGGATATAACAGAAACTAAATACTTGAAATTATCGGTTTTTAATTTCCAACCTTCGAGAACTAAATCAGTTCCTGTTTTAGAAAAAATCCATCTGTTGTATCTTTACACAATTAATTTTTTGACTTGATCTTGTGTATTACCTCTGCAACTTATCTAATAAATGTTCCATCTCTTGTCTGCTGTTTGCGAAAATGATTTCGTCATCTGCAAAAATAATGAATGCATTCCGTCCTGTCCAACTAACATACTTACTCCTTAACAATTTTTCTACCATGCCTTAAGCGCTTGCTCTGTGTATATATTAAAAAGTAAAAGGGACAAACTACAACTATGCTTAAGATCTTTAGTGGTTCTAAAGCTTTCTGTTATTCAGTTTCCAATCCTTACTTTGGCTTCTGCCTCCTTGTACTTTCTCAAGATTATATTAATTAATTTATCACTTACTTTTAATCTGTTCATGGCAGATGCAGTCTCAGAGCTTTGTATGGTGTTGTACCCTTTTTGAAATCCACAAAAGTCATATGCATTTCTCTGCTACTAGCTCTATTCTTTCCAGCTGCTAATAAAAGGCACGTGATCTACTAGCCCTTGAGGCCACTCTGTTCCTATGAGACACAAGCCGTATTCTGCTCAATATTTTCTTGAGGAATACTAAGAAAATAATTCCCCTGCAATTTGAACAAGACTTATTTACTTAAACGTGAAATTTTTTAAAAAGCTATTTTTCTAGACAGTGATAAATGTTAAATGAGAGGTATTATTTTTCTGTTTTAATGCAGGTCCATGTAGTAATTCACGTGAAAAATAAATTGAAATTTGATACAATTTTTTTCGTCTGGAAACATTGAAACAATTCAGGTTGCCCTCCATGGGGTGGGTGCACGCAACGGCTGTGGTTATATTGGGTTAGATAGAGCAGCAATCAGTCGTAGAATTAAGTTGCTTTAATATGACATTTATAGTCACAATGCCATTATGGTTTAACTGTGTAAGCATTCACTTGAGCACGAACAACTGCTACAATTCCGCACTGCATTGATAATGACCTGACACAGGTCGAAATCTGATCTGCGTTGTGACTATAAATGTCATATTAAAGCAACTTAATTCTACTACTGATTGCTGCTCTATCTAACCCAATTGAAACAGTTTCCGTACCAATGCACTCTGAGTTCGATGAAAAATCGTAAATATGATCTAAAACCGCCAAATGAAATACGACGGTTCCGTGACGCAGTACAGGCGAGTTGTGAATAAAGTACGATCGCGATGCACTTTCGTGATTGAACGTTTAAGGCAGATTATAGTGACGTGATTTCATACATTGTGAGCGCAAATAGGGACACTTTTGAGTAGGTATTTACGTCGAACTGTGAGAGGCCATATTCAGAGATACTCGGTAAGAATTTCGCCAAGTTATTTTAACAATTTTTTCTCTAGCTATGATGGACATGTGCGCTAGGTAACAGCAACTGTTACAAATTCATCTCGTTTTCGGCAGCGAAGTAATAATCCCCTATTATTGTCATACTGCACGTCTGAGATTGTCTCGCAAGGTTTATTACCTCTACATATGTAATCCAGGAGCCACCGCACGAGGAGTGACGAAGGTTACATTTGGATGCTGGCTTTTGTTTCCATCATTTTTACGCGGAGCGAAAGAAATTGCCTTTAATGTTGAGGCCTGTTCCCTTCTCAACTCTCCCTGTAAGATCGTGCCACATCCAGGGCTCTTCAGACTGCCGTCGATGATCTCTACTGTTATCTTTGCCTGTCCCACTGAAGAGAAGAAAAAAGTCTTTTAAAATATTTCCGGGTAAGATGGTAGCCAAAATCGAAACAATGCAGGTGTCATTAACTCCGCGCTATCGTATGCCGGTGAAAGCAAAGTACGGCCAGAAAGCTGGTAAAATTTCTAGTAATTTGACTTCGAATTAACAAAACTAAGAGATTAGTCGGCGTAATTCATGCTGGGTAGTCAGAACACAATCCTTTTTGATGGGCGCTATACACAGTGCAGACACGTGTAAGGTAAGTGAAGAAACAATGTTTAGTCTTGTTTTAATTGGCTGTTACTTTGGTTCTTGGCAGAATTAAGAACTAAAAACACGCAACACTCGTGTAACAATCTTAAGTTTGGTTTTTTAACCTAGTCTTCTTACTTAAAGAGACGTTTATTATTACTTCGCGAGTACAGTAAGCGATAGCTAAAAAATTATCTCACGGCCAATTGGTCACAATGTCATTAAGTTAACTGACGACTAGAAGAAAGGAGTACGTGAGATAAACGTAAAGTAATATGTAATATGCTTCCTTGACAGTGAAAAATGTGACAACAGTATACCAACACACACACACACACACACATACACACACACACACACACATATATATATATATCTTCCGTGGTCGTTGACGTCTCTGCGATTTTCTCTTCCAGCTGAGTTCGCATCTCTTTTTTGTGGAAGGAGTGGACGCTGCGATCAGAAACATGGCCCAGTACTCTTCAGAGCCTCTGTACTACTACCAGTTTGCCTACAATGGTCCGGCTACTCAATTCCCAGGTGGTCCAGGTAAGAAATGACCTTCTCAGGTCAAATACTTTACAAATTACTGCTTTTCAAGCAGCCAACTATATAAGTAAATTAAACATGGTTATATAATTAGAAATTATGCTAAAGATTTCAATGTAATCTAATGCCTCGAAAATAGCGAGGCCCAAATAAATATTTATCTTGTATTTATTTACTTCATAGCATACGGCGGAAACAAAACATGAGTAAAGCATTGCGGTGGCATGGTATAGTAGAACTGCTTTTGATATTTAAAGGAGCTCAAGGATAATTAATAAATATATGACATTCTTACCAGTCTTTATATAATTTCTTGTCATTGCGGTGGATACGAGTACAAGTAACCAGCAAAAGAATGTGATATGTCTTGTGGCGGTTGAAGCGCAATGAGAACACAACCCAGATAAACAATGTAGAATAGTTTCATTAAAATAGAAGAGTACCTGGTGTACATCTTCATTCCACTCATCTATCTGTCCATCTCAGCCTTCTCCCTCTCTCTGCCCATCTGCACCACCCCTTCTTACTGTCCACCTCCTCTACTTCCCACCATCTGTACATCTCCTCTTGTCCATCTCTCTGTCCATCACCTCCTGATACCCTCTCTGCCAATTCGCTCCACCAGCCTCTGTCCATCTGTTCCTTTCCCTCTGTCCATCTTTTCCTTCCCCTCTAATTCGATTTTCTCCTCCCACTCTCTTTGTCAATCTCCACCTTCCCCTCTCACTGCCCATCTGCTCCTCCCCACTCTACCCCTCCTCATCCTCCTATCTCTATACATCTACTCATTCCTCTCCCTGTTCGTCTCCTCCCCTTTGCTTTCTGTGTCCTTCTCCTCCTCTCACCTATCTCTGTCGATCTCCTTCCCTTTCCCCGTTCATTTCCTGCACCGCCCGTTATGGCCGAGCGGTTCTAGGCGCTCTAGTCCAGAACCGCACTGCTGCTACGGTCGGAGGTTCGAATCCTGCCTCGGGCATGAATGTGTGTGCTGTCCTTAGGTTAGTTAGATTTAGTAGTTCTAAGTCTAGGGGACTGATGACCTCAGATGTTAAGCCCCATAGTGCTCAGAGCCATTTGAACCATTTGAACCATTTCCTCCTCTGCCTCCGTCTGTTCATCTTCTCCTTCTCCCCCACCTTTTCTCTGCGTATCTCTTCCTCCCCCTCTTTCCTTTTTCTGTCCATGTCCTCCCCTCTCCTCTCCCTGTCCATTTCCCCCTCCTCTATCTCTATCAATCTCCTCCTCCACCTAGTTCTGCCTATCTCCTCCTTCCCCATTGCTGTCTGTCCATCTCTTCGTACCCTTCTCTCTCCACTTAGCCCAATATGATGGTGCTAGTTCTTACACCTACAATATCTCTTTCCAGATCGTAACTAATATATGACATTCTTACCAGTCTTTATATAATTTCTTGTCATTGCGGTGGATACGAGTACAAGTAACCAGCAAAAGAATGTGATATGTCTTGTGGCGGTTGTGGCGCAATGAGAACACAACCCAGATGAACAATGTAGAACAGTTTCAGTCATTGATGACTGAAATCGTTACACTTGTTTGTGCAGACAGTATTCACATTCACCACAGAATGTACCAGATAAATTACATCATTGTACAACACTTAGTTAAGGAGATATGACGCCATAAAGACTGAGATGCGTGAGAAAATCCCGCATCATTAATGGCGCTTTCATTTGTTAATTCATTACTATTAACTCTATTCGCAACACATTTCACAGACAGTGGCCACGTATGCCGCTGCATATACCCACAAAAATATATCGTTGTACAAAACATAGATCAGGAGATGTGATGTCATAAACACTGAGATGCACGATAAATTGCAGCATCATGCATAATATTTTAATTTATTACTTCTTTACTAATAATTGTATCCCCAACACATTTCGAGGACAGCACGCATGTATACCACTGAATGCACATGCTACACTAAATCAGTGTACGACACATAGTTCAGGAGATACTGCGTCATAAACATTGAGCTGTGTGAAAATGAAACTGCAGGGTAACATATGTGTACAGATATCGTGAAATACGTTAAATATGTGTGAAACATATTTGACAGGTGCGTATACAGGCGAACCCACAGAATGTAAACTGTACTTACAGCAAAAGTAATTGCATTGGTTACATAAAGGTGTAGGAACTAAGCGATCAACAAATTTGCGTTACTTATAAAATGTAATTTTTATTCTGTAAGGATACAGAATACAGAATGGACTAGCAGTGAATGATGTGCGGTTGTAATTATGTGCATAAAAAAAGAGAGAGAAAAAACAGAGAGAAACCGACTGCTTCAAGTTTCTTACACATTCATTAATGTTGCTTTCCGTATCAATGTTACCAATGCCACCGGTAATCCTACCGTTTTCTACGACATTTATGTGGGAAGCCAAAACTACCGAACCATTGTTTGGTAGAGCGCAGCTCTAGTCTTCTGCTGATGTAGGCCATACGGGTCAGGCCGCTCGCATACCACACGTGTGGGAGGGATAACAGGCCTGCTGGTGAGCGGTCGATGCACCACAGAATACTCTTATTTAGCTTTTGAGTGAAACATATTCTAATCTGAGAGAAGGATTGGACACACAATGGAAATAAAGTTATAATTACACAAGAAGGAGACGTGCTCTAGCTAAACACACAAGACAGATCCAATGGTTCGTGCAGCCTGAAGTTTTAATATCAATAGCTATTTCTTCGACTTTGAGTAGATCAACCGTAAAGGCAAATCTGTGCAGCCTCCTTCAGACAAAGTGGTTTTATTTGTCTGCTAGTTCTATGTATTCACAGGGTGGCCCCTCTGATGTTTCACCACTACATCAGTTTCTGCTTACATTGTATCAATTTAGCTCTCAGCGCGTTCACTGTCTTGCATGTCTTCCAACGAAAGACGTGGTCAGCAGGAAGTTCCTCTTTAATATTCTTAAACTGACGCCTGCTTATGTACACTTAACACTACTAGGCACTCACTGGAGAGTAGAGTCAGAAATACATTTCTGTACAGCATTCAGGAATAATATGACACATGTAAATTTTTTCGTTTTATTTTCGGTATTCCAAAAACAGTTCATATTACCTCACTTTCAACGTGTATTGAAAATAATATGTAGTAAGATGGACTGTACCAATAAACCACTTCTCTAAAAACGCCATAGTTATATTCATGCCTAGATCTGACTGAAATGTAGTTTTCTCCCTTGTTCCCCTAATTCAAACTTGTGCTCATACGACTATGTATGGTAATCATATCTGGAACAGATGCACTATAAGCTTGAACACGAAATTATTTGTTCAGACATACTTAACTAACTGCTTGAGGAAGCTGTAGAGGGAAAAACTGTAGAGCAAAACGGAGATTGGAATACATCCACCAAATAATTGAGGAGGTCGGTTGCGAGTGGCACTACACTGGGATGAAGAGGTTGACACAGGAGAGGAATTCGTGGTGGGCCGCATCAAACCAGTTAGAAGACTGACGACTCAAAAAAAAGAAAAGCTTTACTGAGATATGAAGTACTAGGGTACATTCGATATGTGGAGTTCAGTATACAACTGTACGTTCAATTAAAACTTAGCCCTCAACTGTAGGCAGAAGACACTAGGTTTCCTATAAATAATTTTTAACTATGAACTGCGTGGAATATACACACATCAAAAAAAGTTTTCCATCACCCCAATTCCCAGAACCCCGAAAGATAGACGTTGACTGTGGATATTATATCACAGACACAGTCTCTTTGACTGTTCAGAGATGTCACTAAACCCAACCAAAGATGTAAACAACCATGCATGAGCAGCGACTATTAGACGGAGGGGGTCCGACAGCCGATCAGTTCCAGTCATTCCACCAGGAAACAGGAACATGGCTCGTGATATCTAGTTCAACCATGCCTAGACGGTCAACACCGCGGTTCGATCGCCTCCGCATTGTTACTTTGTGCCAGGAAGGGCTCTCAACAAGCGAAGTGTCCAGGAGTCTCGTAGTGAACCAAAGCGCTGTTGCTCGGACATGGAGGAGATACAGAGAGACAGGAACTGTCGATGACATGCCTCGCTCAGGCCGCCCAAGGGCTACTACTGCAGTGGATGACCGCTACCTACGGATTATGGCTCGGAGGAGCTCTGACAGCAACGCCGTCATGTTGAAGAATGCTTTTCGTGCAGGCACAGGACGACGTGTTACGACTCAAACTGTGCGCAATAGGCTGCATGATTCGCAACTTCACTCCCGACCTACAAGGCGAGGTCCACCTTTGCAACCACGACACCATGCAGCGCGGTACAGATGGGCCCAACAACATGCCAAATGGACCGCTCAGGATTGGCATCCCGTTCTCTTCACCGATAAGCGTCGCATATGCCTTCAACCAGACAATCATCGGAGACGGGTTTAGGGGCAACCCGGTCAGGCTGAACGCCATAGACACACTGTCTAGCGAGTGCAGCAAGGTGGAGGATCCCTGCTGTTTTGGGATGGCATTATGTGGGGCCGACGTACGCCGCTGGTGGTCATGGAAGGCGCCGTAACAGCTGTACCATTCGTGAATGCCATCCTCTGACCGATAGTGCAACCACATCGGCAGCTTATTGGCGAGGCATTTGTCTTCATGGACGACAATTCGCGCTCCCGTCGCACACATCTTGTGAATGACTTCCTTCCGTATAACGACATCGTTCGACTTGAGTGGCCAGCATGTTCTCCAGACATGAACCCCATAGAACAAGCGTGGGATAGATTGAAAAGGGCTGTTTATGGACAACGTAACCCGCCAACGACTCTGACGGATCTACGCCGAATCGCCGTTGAGGGGTGGAACAATCTGGACCCACGGTGCCTTGATGAACTTGTGGATAGTATCCCACGACGAATACAGGCATGCATCAACGCAAGAGGATGTGCTACTGTGTGATGATGATGTTTGGTTTGTGGGGCGCTCAACTGCGTGGTTATCAGCGCCCGTACAATTACCCAATCTTTGCTCAGTCCAATTTCGCCACTTTCCTGGATGATGATGAAATGATGAGGACAACACAAACACCCAGTCATCTCGAGGCAGGTGAAAATCCCTGACCCCGCCGGGAATCGAACCCGGGACCCCGTGCTCGGGAAGCGAGAACGCTACCGCGAGACCACGAGCGGCGGACATGCTACTGGGTATTAGAGGTACCGGTGTGTAGAGCAATCTGGACCACCGCCTCTAAAGGTCTCACTGTGTGATGGTACTACATGCAACGTGTGAATTCCATAAGCAATAAAAATGGCGGAAATGATGTTTTTGCTGATCTGTATTCCAATTCTCTGTACAGGTTCCGGAACTGTCGGAGCCGAGGTGATACAAAACATTTGTTGATGTCTGTATGTTAGTACAATTTGAAACAAATGCATATAAGAAACTCAGGTCTCTCAACTCTCAGCTGTTATTAGAGTCACAACCGCCTCATTTACCCATGGGGTCTCGTTTCTTTATCAGAAAACGCTTCTTTTATGAACCATATACATAGAAACATGTGAACGATCAACGTTTACAACGTGCCATTGTGGTGTAGCAGACGACGACACGAACAATTTAAAACAGAACACTTGTTGTGATTTCTGAAGCCAGAAAATAACGTCAAACTGGCGTTCAAAAGCTGTCTAATTTACACGTTTGCCTGCTCCGCGAAATTTTGAGTATCCTCTCGCTCCATTATGACAGCAACTTAGTCGGTTTTAACAGTCTGAAGCTTATTTCTCTTTTTGTACTAAACACGCCTTGTTCTTGCACTTGCAAATTGTAAAACGGACGTTTGTGTAAATTTTCCGTCAAAATTTTGTTGAAATTCACAAAGTAATTTCATCCTTCCCTCAAGGCACGGTTTAAATTACTAACATTAACGATATAGCAATGATATGGCCCAAGCTGCACCATAATTTGTGTAAGTCACAGATTCTCCAGCATTTCAATGTGGAAATATTATTTCACCTAATTATCTATACTAGTGAAAGAGGAGGAAGGAGAGATGCATGCAGTGCTCTGCAAAAATATATATTCCTGCCGCGTATGTCGTCTACTACAAAGCAGATGTAAATGAGTTGTATGTTTGTTATTTGACCAAAGTTTTCAGAGCTGTAATGAAAGTTTGAGGAACATAATAGTTACCTTTCAATGTATTCTTTATTGAAATTCATTATAAATAATTCACAACACTTAGTGAAAATAACTATACCTATACTCACAGCACAAGAGGAGAAAGTGACGTATTATCATTCAAACTGCCAGTGTCTTCAAAAGGCTTTCAGTGTCGGTCCGTAATGACGTCACACGGAATTTTAACTAAAACTTGTGGGTTTCGATGGACAGGGGACAAATATATTTCCTTTGTATTCAGAGCCAAGCGTAAGCACTAATAGTGCCGAGGATTAATGTATTCTGACTAATTAAATTTAAGTTTTGTGCTGTTTAATAACCTGCAAACAGCAGTCGTGTACCATATTGCAACAAATCATATATTTCATCAACATCCATCCAATAGAAACCATATAAAGGACCTTTGGAATATGGAAGTAACTAATGTCACAGCAGCTGCTTGTCTCTAGAGCTGGATACTCAACGAACACACATTCCATGCAGCGAGTCCCAGATTTAGTTTGCCTCGAGACACAAATTCTTTTCCCTCGAAAGACGAATATCTTTGATGCCCTTTCACATGTCTACGAAGCACTACATGACACCTACGCATCAACTACTATGATGAGCAGTTCTTTTCCTACAGTTTGGGACTACGTTGCAGCTAGAAATCAAATACGGTCCTTCCCGCTGACAGGTGTTATGGAACAGACAGTAACCTTGAGACTCTGTGGCAGCAACTTTGCGTTAACCCAGCCATTATAATGCAGAGCTCCTCATGTCTACAGTACATAGAAGAAATAACTAGTGGAGATGGTCCAAATACGGGCTACCACTTTAATTAAACTTATGCTGCCAAGATTGTTGAACTTTTCAAATACAATACACTTCAAAGGAATTCTAAAACCTGTTGACTTTCTAACAATGATGTTAAAATAAACTGCGTCGAAGTAAGGCTTGTGGAAAAAGCTTTATTAGCGAGGACTGTAAATGTGCTTAGAAGCGTCCAAATATGGGCTACTTCGAAAATGCTAGGAAACAGCTGTAAAAAGAACACCAGTATGCCAGGCATCGAGGTTACTTTTAAGGAAGTCTTACCAGCAGTGGGAAAGCTAAGCATGCCTAAATCAAATGACATGAGTTCAGAACAATATAAATTTTTATGTTTCAAAATACAGAAAAACACGTGGTAATATTTTATGAAAGAAAAGTGCGTATTTGGAACAGTCGCAAATGTACATATCTGTTTCAGAACATGCCCACATATAGTACTCAAAACACTAGACTCAATGTTCTTCTCTGGAGTCATAAGAGAAGAGACCATTGCAAAAAAATGCAGCTTGCATCCTCACCGTGTGGATGTTCCTCTAGAGGTATACTCAGGTCACTGTTGTCACGCACAACTCGTTCCAGAGCTGAACCATCATCCACCGAATCCGTGGATTGTTGTCTCATATTTTAAGGCCCTACCTTCGTCTGCGTATTTGCTGTTGGGGAGTGCTGGCAGTCTTCAACGAGACGAAACGCTGAACCATAAGTGAAACCACATCGGAGAAATGTCTGTGGACGACTAATATACGGCTCCTGGATATGGGCAGCAGCCTTAATAACCTCTGAAGCAACATTCTCGAAGAAGACTGGAGCAGAAATCAAAAATGCTTATTACCAACAGAAGATGTTGACATATTAGCTATATTAAAGTCGCTCGATTCTACATTCAAGAATATACACTTTCAAGACGCTTTAATATACTCGAAGCCAATGAAAACCATCGAGGATTTACTTGATCTGTTGAAACGACCGTCAGGGAGGATGAGCAACACGTTGATGCATTACAGAAGAAACCATAAAGTAGCACAAGGAACCAATAATTTGCAAACTGGAACAGGAACAGATCTACCGTCATAGTCCAGTTATGATGTGGAAGATTTCTTCTAGATTTTCAACACGATCGATTAGAAGCTTGTCATCGGTACTACCTATCTACAACTACAACAAACTGCATTCCAATATTTATGCAGTCTACGTCTGAATGACTGTTCGCAGCAACTCTGTGTTAACAACGCAATAGGCTGAAGGGGAAACGTCAACAAAAGTATTGATTTCACCGTCTGTAGACCAAAGTTTTTGGAATATATGATGTAAATTATTGGTGTTACAAGGCGTTTCATAGTTAATGTTGGGTTGTAGAGGGGACATATTAGATCAAGTTTTACACAGGAACCGATGTTCGGAAGCGTCATCCAACGACGCTACAGAGCATCAAAGTGATAGAACCCAGCGCTTGAAAAATGTATGTATAAACAGGGTGACTCCGTGATGATGATACAAACTTTCTAGGATGATAAAGAAGGATAAATGTGTCAATTTGAGGTATGGGTCCCTGTACCGGAAACGGACGAGTCGAATGTTATAAGCAAAATGGCTTTGATACCTCTGACAGTGGAGCACATACTGGTACCGTTGTTTCTAAGACTGCGCGGTAAGCAACTTTCAGAGGTGCTAGCGTGGATCAGACAAGGAAAAAAATGTCCGGCAAACATGGACTCTAAAATGCACACCTGAGGAGTTATGAGCACTTGTTCATGTTTACTGTGAAACACATCTCCTGTACTGAACAAGTAAAATATTTGTATGTATGTTTTCACGCCGTTTTAAAAATTAATCATTTAACATCAATGTTTTGTAGTTAATTATTATCGGTCATCGATGTTTAGTTGTCGATGACGAAATCGAAATCAGCATCGACTATGTGGCACATCAACCATCTCTCATCTGACCCACTGAACATCAGTGTAGCTGAGTTGGAGAATGTTTCAAGTCCTCACAAATAACCAGCATGTGTATACTATGGTCGAGCCGTAGGAATCGTGAAACCTTTCATGGCTTGTTTCTGAATTCGAGCGGTCCTAGGCGCTACAGTCCGGAATCGCGCGACCGCTACGGTCGCAGGTTCGAATCCTGCCTCGGGCATGGATGTCTGTGATGTCCTTAGGTTAGTTAGGTTTAAGTAGTTCTAAGTTCTAGGGGACTGATGACCTCAGCTGTTAAGTCCCATAGTGCTCAGAGCCATTTGAACCATTTGTTTTACGGTGAGCATCCCATTGGGACTACATCTCACAGTATGAAATCCTATTCAACGTTTTCCACTGTATGGACGACTAATTTCTGGCGACAGTGCTTCGAAAGTCAAATAGGAGTCAACTCCGTCTAGGGTAATATCGTTCTACAGTTTCTTCTAGAATGACATAATGAGAACGAGTTTCCACGTGCTTCTGGCAGTAATGTATGACTGAAGGCTACATCATTTTTCATATCATAATCCTGCTGCAAACATGGCTCAGCAGTACCTCTATTTTATAACATAATAAGCTGAGTAGTCCGCAGCTTGTGGTCGTGCGGTAGCGTTCTCGCTTCCCGCGTCCGGGTTCCCGGGTTCGATTCCCGGCGGGGTCAGGGATTTTCTCTGCCTCGTGATGACTGGATGTTGTGTGAAGTCCTTAGGTTAGTTAGGCTTAAGTAGTTCTAAGTTCTAGGGGACTGATGACCATAGATGTTAAGTCCCATAGTGCTCAGAGCCATTTGAACCATTTGATAAGCTGAGTAAGCGGCGTAGCCCGGCTGTGTATTTATTCCAGTCTTCTATTAGTCCATCTCCTCCTTCCCGCCTTCTCTGTCCCTCTCCTACCCCCCCCCTTACCCTCTCTGATCATCTCCCTGGTCCCCTCTATCTTATCTGTCCACCTTCTCTGTCCATGTTCTCCTCTCTCTCTCTCTCTCTCTCTCTCTCTCTGTCTCTGTCTCCATAGGTTCTTCCCCTCCTCTCTTTATTTCCTCCTCCCCATGTTTTGTCCATCGTCACCTTCCCTTCTAAATAAATCTGCCCCTTCCACTCTATCTGTCCACCTCCATCTCCTCCTCCCCCTTTCCTCCTCCTATGTCCGTATCTTCCTCCCCAATTTCTTCCCCATCTTCTCCCCCTCTCTCTGTCAAACTTCTCCTGCCCCCTCTCTCTGTCCATCTCCTCCACTTCCCTTTCTCTGCCTGTTTCCTCCTTCCTCTCTCTCTGTGCATCACCATCTCCCCCCCCCCTCCCTTACTGTGTCCATCTCCTCCTTCCCCACACTGCCTGACCATTTCTTCTCCCCCTTGTCTCTCCATCACCACTTTATATCCCCACCCCAATAGGAAGTTGGTTGTTCTCACCCCCACAGTATTTCTCTCCAGACAGTAAGTAACATATGTACCAAGTTTTGTTCAAAATGATCACAGAGTTTCGGAGGAGCTTTTCACCTGTGTCTTTGCTCAGGTTCAATCATGTCACGCATATTTGACTCATATTTAGCATACTTCATACATATTTGTACATATATTTTACGTGTGTCTCTAGCGAATTGTGCCCTGCAGTTTCCATTTCATGCAGGTCAATATCTATGACCTCATATGTCATAAACTTCGCGTCGTACATTGATACACTTTAGCAGTTGCATTCAATGGTATATGTAGATACTGTCTCCAAAAGATATTGCGAATAGAGTCAGTAGAGTTAGTAAAGTTTTGAAATTATATGTAAAGTTTCTTGCAAGTAACTAAGTGTTCTCATTCTCAAATCCTGAATGTATATAGGCTGGATATTTGAGCAACGTGAGCTACCCTCATTTGAGAGGTAAGAGATTATTGTTCCCACGGTGTTGTGTGTACCAAGTTTGGTTGAAATTGATCCAGCGGTGTAGGAAGATATGTTAAACATAAATATATTTTTATAAGATACAATTAAAAGGAAATAATTTGAATTAGGTCTGGCTAATTGACAATTTAAAAATGTCATATTCCCGATCTCATATTTTTTTCTTTACATTTATCCACACCGGTTTTCTCGCAGTTGAAACTATGCGACATTGACGAGACTATTAGACACGGAGAACAACTTCTGATTAGAAACGATGGAAAGAGAAACTTTCCGAATGGTTTTAATGGCTCATCCAGACATTCGTTTTAATCTGTTTAGAGCACCCACGGAAAATCTAAATCTGAATGGCTGTACCGGGATTCGAACCTCAAATTTGCATAGTTTAATTCCATTGCCTAAACCACTGTCCGAACTACTTACTTTCGACAAAGTGAAGACATAAATCTAGTACCGGTTTTATAGGCAACTCTGTTCTATGCTTGTGCTAGACGTTTGCAGATCACATTTCGCGTCCAGTATGCAACTCTTCTTCAAAAAACGACGGACACCGCTATTTCAGAGGCCTTCAAGTTGGCATTACTTATAGGATATACCTGCGATATATTTTGTTAGAAACTTGGCCGTTAAGTTCCTTGCCAACCAGTGTCGATCCCTTTACCACTCAGACAGAAACAACATCTAAGATTAATCATCAGGAATATGTTTAGAGATTCTGATCGTAAAACATAGTAGCGTTGCACACCACTACGTTCCTGAAGTCAATGCTCTGTAGAGTTCTATATTCCTGATCATCTTTGTAATTTCATGTACGGTAACTAAAATCAAGATTAAAGTTCTTTACAGTTACATACACTCCTGGAAATGGAAAAAAGAACACATTGACACCGGTGTGTCAGACCCACCATACTTGCTCCGGACACTGCGAGAGGGCTGTACAAGCAATGATCACACGCACGGCACAGCGGACACACCAGGAACCGCGGTGTTGGCTGTCGAATGGCGCTAGCTGCGCAGCATTTGTGCACCGCCGCCGTCAGTGTCAGCCAGTTTGCCGTGGCATACGGAGCTCCATCGCAGTCTTTAACACTGGTAGCATGCCGCGACAGCGTGGACGTGAACCGTATGTGCAGTTGACGGACTTTGAGCGAGGGCGTATAGTGGGCATGCGGGAGGCCGGGTGGACGTACCGCCGAATTGCTCAACACGTGGGGCGTGAGGTCTCCACAGTACATCGATGTTGTCGCCAGTGGTCGGCGGAAGGTGCACGTGCCCGTCGACCTGGGACCGGACCGCAGCGACACACGGATGCACGCCAAGACCGTAGGATCCTACGCAGTGCCGTAGGGGACCGCACCGCCACTTCCCAGCAAATTAGGGACACTGTTGCTCCTGGGGTATCGGCGAGGACCATTCGCAACCGTCTCCATGAAGCTGGGCTACGATCCCGCACACCGTTAGGCCGTCTTCCGCTCACGCCCCAACATCGTGCAGCCCGCCTCCAGTGGTGTTGCGACAGGCGTGAATGGAGGGACGAATGGAGACGTGTCGTCTTCAGCGATGAGAGTCGCTTCTGCCTTGGTGCCAATGATGGTCGTATGCGTGTTTGGCACCGTGCAGGTGAGCGCCACAATCAGGACTGCATACGACCGAGTCACACAGGGCCAACACCCGGCATCATGGTGTGGGGAGCGATCTCCTACACTGGCCGTACACCACTGGTGATCGTCGAGGGGACACTGAATAGTGCACGGTACATCCAAACCGTCATCGAACCCATCGTTCTACCATTCCTAGACCGGCAAGGGAACTTGCTGTTCCAACAGGACAATGCACGTCCGCATGTATCCCGTGCCACCCAACGTGCTCTAGAAGGTGTAAGTCAACTACCCTGGCCAGCAAGATCTCCTGATCTGTCCCCCATTGAGCATGTTTGGGACTGGATGAAGCGTCGTCTCACACGGTCTGCACGTCCAGCACGAATGCTGGTCCAACTGAGGCGCGAGGTTGAAATGGCATGGCAAGCCGTTCCACAGGACTACATCCAGCATCTCTACGATCGTCTCCATGGGAGAATAGCAGCCTGCATTGCTGCGAAAGGTAGATATACATTGTACTAGTGCCGACATTGTGCATGCTCTGTTGCCTGTGTCTATGTGCCTGTGGTTCTGTCAGTGTGATCATGTGATGTATCTGACCCCAGGAATGTGTCAATAAAGTTTCCCCTTCCTGGGACAATGAATTCACGGTGTTCTTATTTCAATTTCCAGGAGTGTATATCATTCTTGCTTTTGGCACGAAGTTTTGAAAAGTGTATGAGGGCCTGCGATTAAAAGTAAGTAATGGGCTATTCATACATAGACCCCAAATGAGCGCACGCTTAACATCTTCTGCCAGTGGTTACTAACTTTGGTTTGAACACATTGTATTAAGGGTTATAAACTGTCTTAAAAGATACATTTTGATACGATTAAGATAAAATGACTGGTCTCATGGTCAAATGCTCTTAAACTGAGCTTGTATTACGATTTCTTCACAGTCGTATCTTGTAAGACAGACTTAAGTATAATAATGCTAGGCCCTTACAGGAAATGAGCGAGCTACAACAGTAGGGAATTACCAGCCACTTCATTTTGTAAGCATTTTCAAATTATTTCGGTAAAATTATACACAGTAACATTATAAATGCGCAACAGAGAAAAACTTCGCAGTAGCAAATAATTACAGTTCAAAAACGGCTATATACAGGGTATGATATAGTTCTGTCCATAGATGATCGATTAGAGTTAATAAATAACGAATTGTTGCCATTAAGAACAATTTGTGATCTAGCTAAAACGATTACTTCTGTGTTTTTTCGTGTTAAAATGAAAATAATATGGAATAGTGTATAAGCCTGTCCCTGTCTTTAACTCTGTCTGCCTGACAGAAAGCAGCGTGTATGATTACCATACTGTTCACGCAGCAGGAGGTGCATAGAGTCTGAAGCTAACTGACGCGGTGTAACACGGGATTGTATTTTGGATCCTTTGTTGTGTACGCGTAAACGATATCCCATTTTGCCTAGATACATTAATTAATTCAAAATGGTAACAAATGGACAGAATACCGGATGATATCTTTGTAAATAAAAGGGTTTAGAGCTCACTCTGATTTACAGAATTATGTATGATAATGAAAGTAACTGACTCTTATTGGGTTTAACACCTTGGCTACTTTTCCCGACGAGTACTGTCCTCATTTATCCTGATTGGACGGCAAGTCAGCATTAGTGATTCAAAGTTGACACTATCAGACCGAAAGAAACAACAATGAACGACATTAGCAGGCCAAAAAACGTTTTTTAAAGATTGATGTTGTGAAATAATTATACTGCACGTGTGAGTAAGGTAACAATAGAGATATAAGTGACTTACCTTATGTCACGCGACTGAAAATCAGAAAAGTTTTTACTCAAAAATAACGGAACAGCTTTCCACTATCAAACTCACTGATAAGAATCATAATGTACGAGTATATTAGCACTAGTATCAGCACATCGTGGCAGGCCGCAGTAAGGTTCAGGCCAAAGGATTTGCAGTGACCACTTTATCACACCTTACCCTAATATTAGCATTGTAATACTATAATCTTTCACAAAGCTGAGTCAGTTTATTGTACCCGCGGCAAAATGCTCCTCTCGGAACACGAGAAAGACGATTATGTTCTTCTTTAAAAGACTGACTGAAAAGTGGGGTGCCAGCTACCTCAATCTATCTTCCCCAACATTTTTAAAAAATTTCCCGAAAATTTTTGTATGAAAAGACATTCGCGCTTTTTTTAAACATACAACGCACTTCTTACTCCCACGAAATCCTCTAACTGTAAATCGCTTTCACACACTAGTCGTCAAACTTATTTGCTCAAGAGACAATACTGACATTGTGGGGTGGCATCTTGGGCCAAATATGTTCCCATCTTATTATTTACTGATAACCCACATACATTAGTATGTCATCTCCTTTCTCTTGTGTCTTTGCCCGCATCGCCGGCCGGAGTGGCCGAGCGGTTCTAGGCGCTACAGTCTGGAACCGCGCGACCGCTACAGTCGCAGATTCGCATCCTGCCTCGGGCATGGATGTGTGTGATGTACTTAGGTTAGTTAGGTTTAAGTAGTTCTAAGTTCTAGGGGACTGATGTCCCTAGAAGTTAAATCCCATAGTGCTCAGAGCCATTTTGTCTCGCATCGGCGCAGGGTCCGTATCGTTATTTACGGATTTGGCATGGTTAATTTAAAAGATGGGTGGGTACACTTCCCGTCGCCTCCACGTTACCCACGGGACGGAACATGTGCAGCAAAACTGTCTGTTTGCAGTGTTATTTACATTAAAGGGGGTAAAAGTATTTTAAATATTTGTGAACAATTTAACTGAGGCGGCACTTGGGTACCAACCTGGTATTCACCTACTGGAATGTGGGAAACCGCCTAATAACCACATCCACGTCAACTGGCACAACTGGATCCGATCTGCGTCAGCGCAGCTCCCCGTCCTGGGGGCGTCTCTTTGACACGCACAGCTATCCGGGCTGGTAAATCAATTAGTATGTCCTCAGCCGCAAAAAGACCAGCTACAGTAAGGAGGCGACAAGTTGGCCGCCGGCCCCGAGAACCGGTCATAATCCTTAAAAGTCGGCACCTTTCGGAATATTTTGTGCCAAGTGTTGTCAGATTGCAGCCACCCTTTGCAAACACACAGTTACGTCAGTGTAATTTCAGGACGAAGGGTTGTGTTTTCTGTGTGAGCGGATGATTAAATGATTAAAAACAGTAATTGTACTTATATTTAAATAATTTATGCAGTACGAGAATGAAATACGATCACTATTGTTTATTAAAGATTTTGAGTGTCATTTTGCTTCCACTCATTGTGATGTATTGCAACAGTCTTAATTTAATTTCATATTCCGTGCTACAAATACGTACCATATTGGAAAATGACCACCTCTATAATAAGCATTCATGAATCCACTTTGCTTCCGTATAACATTATACCATAGCAACTGGTCGGTACGAGGCAAGCAGGCACGTGAGTGGGCAGCACTGGAAGACAAACAAGACAGTATTCCCCCTAACACATCCTCTAAACCTCCTGCGGCCGTGCTGCTTACACCTCTGTCCCTGACACAAGCGGCCAACTTTACTTAGCTCACTGCCGATTTCGCGAACGTTAATTAAAATTACCCTCATTCGAAAATATGACTATCTCTGTACATATTTCTCTTTCCTGATGAGCACGAAAACTATATTCTTAAGTAGCTATTAAGGTTTATTGACGTTTTTAGACTCGACTGAGAACCGCGGGTTGCACGAGTACTTGATTCGGGTCGCGTGTGGCCCACTGGCCACAGTTTGATGACCAACGCGCTATTACATCGCATAAGTCGCTCATACCTATAAGCTCAGCAGCTAGCAGTTAGCGCCGGCAACTGCAACGCTTCCTCCCCAGGATGTACACAACGGAGATTGGGGATGGCCCTAGTCCCCAATACATTTTGTCATAGACGACTGCATATTCGTGAGTCAGAAGGTTTAAATACCTAGATATAAATGTTGGGAATGGCTTTTTTTCGATTTTAATAGAACCTCAATCATTTTACTTGGAGCATCTGAACATGCAAATTTAAATTGCGAAACCGGTGTTGTTCACCAACAAAGATTTCTAACAGTCGCAGCGGTACTTTCTTCTCCAATCATGGAATATTTCGGCTGTGGTCGCTCTACATATAAAATAGTGTGTACTTTTAAATACGATTCACTGCCACTGTGTCCCTCACTTTCTCTCATATTGCTGTTGTCTCCTTCTTTCTTTCTGTACCATAAGCACTGTCTAATATGTGCCAGTACTTATTACTTTTCCCTCTCTTTCGCACTTCCTTTGTACCCTTCTCTCTGAGCACAAAAAAAGCGAGAAACTATTTGCATGTCAAAACTCTTCTGAACATATTTAAAGGTGCAAAGGAAAATAGACACGAATAACATGTCGATGATTCCCTTCTTTTCCATCCCACAACAGGACATATCACTCATCACGAAAGGAACTTTATGAGTCAGTAAAATTTTGATAGTTTACTAATGTGAAACTGAAATAACGTAAAACAAATTTTACTCTTCAGATGGGATTCTAGGTGTACAAAAATTTTGCATGTGTTTCAGTACTAAAATATGGCGTGCTCAGAATCCTACTAATGATAAAGAAGGCATTTAACAGCATATATCTCCGTGGTACGCCACTTTATTACCTACGTTTCCGCCACACACCAGGTTTCATGTGCGTATTTTAAGTGTACAATAGGGAATTTTGAACTTCTTTATCTAGTATACGGACAAAGATATCAATAATATTTTCAAGCTTCTTCGAGATACGGGTATTTGGAATATGTCGTAAAAATTGCAGCCACGTTCTGTGCATAGCCGTCTTAGAATCCACGGCTAGGTTTTAGTACGAAAAGAATAAAAAGACAGCGCCTTTATTGTGGAAGGGGGTCTTTTTAAGGAATCGCCCATGCCAAACGATACGTTCTAGTTGCCTAAGCAGGAGCAAGTGTGTAATGTTCGTATTTCAACACTGTAGTGTAACATAATGGCACTAAGACGATCCTTGTTGATACGGCCCATCGATACTTCCTAGCAGCGGATCGCTCATACAAGGATTTTATCCTCCTGCCGGCTGGTACGCTCTCGCACCGGTGCGGAAAGTTCTGAAGCCACCGCGAATCTTCGGCCATGGTGGCCGAGCGGTTATAGGTGCTAAGTCTGGAACCGCGCGACCACTGCGGTCGCAGGTTAGAATCCTGCCTCGGGCATGGATGTGTGTGATGTCCTTAGGTTACTTAGGTTTCAGTAGTTCTAAGTTCTAGACCTCCGAAGTTAAGTCCCATAGTGCTCAGAGCCATTTTGAACCACCGCGAGTCGAGCAAATGAGGTCGATCGCAACACACAGGAAGCGTTGATTAACGCCCTGCAGCAAGCATTTTGGCGCCACTGAGGCCGCGTAGTGGATCGGTGGGCCCGTCTTGTCGAGCAAACAGCACCTCCGGAATAGGCCGACGGAATGTGTAGTCGCTTGTGGATGGGCGGGTCGATGCTCGGGAGTGATGTGACAAGCTGCACCCGTGGACTTGCGCTCCGTACATCTTTCTGACTTCGGTGAGCCTATTCATTCTGTCTCTGGGCTGAGGCCCCTTGGGTTACTGACTGTCAGACTATTTATTTGGGGGATTGGTTCAAACGGCTCTGAGCACTATGGGACTTAACATCTATGGTCATCAGTCCCCTAGAACTTAGAACTACTTAAACCTGACTAACCTAAGGACATCACACACAGCCATGCCCGAGGCAGGATTGGAACCTGCGACCGTAGCGGTCACGCGGTTCCAGACTGAAGCGCCTAGAACCGCACGACCACACCGGCCGGCATTTGGGGGATTCCTCGTGACTCTACAGGATCGCGTACTCTCGCTTGCGTGGTTTTTGAAACGGGCTCAAGTGGTCTGTGCCCACAGAGGGTTATCAGTGGTAGTTATTTGTGCGCCTTGGATAGCCGTTATGAGTTGCACTCAAGGAACAGTAAGGCTGCGTAATCTTTAACTGCGTCTTTCATCTGCTGTAGAAGCCTGTGCAAGTATGGTTGGTGTGAGAGAATAGGCAGGGTTTATGTGTGTCCTTGAAGACTGTTGGTGCCAAGGAAATTTACCTTAAGGCTGCTTCAAGTCCTTGCCTAGCTCCAGGACAGCTTGTACCAAATAATGTATGTATGTACTCAGGGACGGGTTGGTAAAGCCCGTTCTGTAACATGTTCTAATCCTCTTGAGTTGCCTACCATTGTGCTTAACTCATTGTTTGTTAAATTTGTTGGAAGCTGCTCATTTTCAACTGGGCGACGCTCGTTAAAATTCATTGCTTACTTGCATATGATTACTTGTTTAACATAACCGGTAACAGCTTAAAATATTAGGAACTTTATGTACTGTCATTTACAAAATTGTTAAAGCTTTCGTGGCCACTTGTTGACAAAGTGCCTATTGGCTTCTGTCTCGGGTTCTTCGGCCGACGTTCATCCGAGACAGAAACCAACCGGCAGTTTGTCATACTGTGATTTATTGATGCAACCTGACTCGATGTGGACTGCGTATTGTAAGAAAGAGCAACGTCCCCTTAGTCGTTTATTATATTGCAGATTAAGAATTTTCAATGGTTAGATGGTCGTATAATTTATGAAAAGCGTAATATTTGCTAATTCTGCATGTTTCCCTGTATTTTGTATGTTTACTGTATAGACAGTTCGTAGAGGGGCAATCCTCGATGTCTGGTTTACATTCTTATGGAGCTACATTCGGCCGTTCCAGAATTAATACCATCTGCTGAAGTTTTAATAATTTTCCCTTTTAAATTTGTAGTGATGTTAAATGTTTTTAAAGTTTTTTTGATTAACTCAATTTTAGCCAAAGATTTTGATCGAAATATTTAATTACTATTTTTCTGCATATTTGTAGGATTACAAAGTGGCTTAAGGTCATTGTCTAAGAGCATCTCATTGAACTCTGTTACATTCATATCAATGTATGCCTGCGTAACATAAAAATAGTCGTTAAACATTGCATTAAGATGCTCAGAGGCTGTTCACTTCCGACCCATTGTGTTCCAGTCTGACCTGCTCTAAAGGTCACCTTTAGTTCCATATACCTGTCGGAGAGATTCGACCTATGTTGGGTATACAAATTGTCCCTAACCCAAGGAATGTGCCACCACCCCACCTTTCTATCGCCAATAGAAACAGAGGTATGAGCCCCAGAAGGATCTGGTTATTATGCGCGGCATATTGGAGCATATTAGGCAGCGCATTCTGTCTCATACGTACCGATTGTACCTAAGAAAAATTCACATGCATGTATTTTTTCCAAATTACAGGGAACGTTCTTAATGGGGTACGTGGAATCCGATTCATGTAATGTAATGACGCGTTTTACGGCCGGGCGCAGGGAGAACAAAGAAAAACTGGGACGGAAAGACGGAAGAACTGCACTATCTGTATTGTCTTTAAACCTGTGGAGAGTATTGGATGACAACGTTGTCCACAGATAGGCAGGGAATAGAACAAGTCTGAATATTACTGCTGAAAATTCACAGGGTACCTTAACGGATCGTCTACAATGCGTTTCCAGGTGCGGCTCACGATGATACTGTGGCTATTCTGTTCACAACTAAAACGCCGGATGCAGACCCAGATGGAAGTGCGATCAGGGATCAAATGACAGAAATGTTTGCAAATTTTGCAAAATACGAGTAAGTATGTATTTTCTTACATTTATTTTGCTCTTGTTGTATTAGAGTTCATCACCTTACCTGTTGAGTATAATTTAGTGACCATATAGTCCATACTGTGTGTTCAGTAACAAGCGATTGTTAGTGCAAAACTTGAATCAACAGTTTTCAATACACAGCAAAATACTTCTATTATATGAAATACCGTTATCATGATTTTCTGATTTAATAAGTCTTTAACTGGTTACATATAAAATTACATCATCCGAAACAGCACTCGTTTTTAAAGTTATCAACATCAAGAACTGGTAGAAGCCGACCTCGGGAAAGATCAGGTTGGATTCCATAGAAATATTGAAATACGTGAGGCAATACCGACACTACGACTTATCTTAGAAGATAGATTAAGGAAATGCAAACCTGCGTTTCTAGCATTTGTAGACTGGGAGAAAGCTTTTGACAATGTTGACTGGAATACTCTCTTTAAAATTCTGAAGGCGGCAGGGGTCAAATATAGGAAGCGAAAGGCTATTTACAATTTCTACGGAAACCGGACGGCAGCTATAACAGTCGAGTTACATAAACGGGATGCAGTGGTTGGGAAGGGAGTGAGACAGGTTTGTAGCCTATCCCCGATGTTATTCAATCTGTAAGCCGAGCAAGCAGTAAAGGAAACAAAGCAAAAATTCGGGGTAGGAATTAAAATCCATGGAGAAAAATTAAAAATTTTGAGGTTTGTCGATCACATTATAATTCTGTCAGAGACAGCAAAGGACCTGGAAGAGGAGTTGAACGGAATGGTCAGTGTCTTGACAGAAGGATATAAGATGAACATAAACGAAAGCAAAACGAGGATAATGGAAGATAGTCGAATTAAATCGGGTGATGGTGAGGGAATTAGATTAGGAAATGAGACACGTAAAGTAGGAGATGACATTTTCTATTTGAGGGGCAAAATAACTGATGATGATCGAAGTAGAGAGGTATAAAATGTAGAGTGGCAATGGCAAGGAAAGCGTTTCTGAAGAAGAGAAATTTGTTAACATAGAGTATAGATTTAAGTGTCAGGAAGTTGTTTCTGAAAGTATTTGTATGGAGTTTAGCCATGTATGGAAGTGAAACGTTGACGATAAATAGTTTAGACAAGAAGAGAATAGAAAATTTCGAAATGTGGTGCTACAGAAGAATGCTGAAAATTAGATGAGTACATCACATAACTATTGAGGAGGTACTGAATAGAATTGGGGAGAAGAGAAATTTGTGGCATAGCTGGACTAGAAGAAGGGATCGGTTGGTAGGACATTTTCTGGGGCTCCAAGGGATCACAAATTTAGTATTGGTGGGCAGCGTGGAGGGTAAAAATCGTAGAGGGAGACCAAGAGATGAATACACTAAGCAAATTCAGAAGGATGAAGGTTGCAGTGGGTACTGAGAGATGAAGAAGCTTGCGCAGGATAGAGTAGCATGGAGAGCTGCATCAAACCAGTCTCAGGACTGAAGACCACAACAACAACAACAACAATAACAAAAACGACTATTTCAAGATTTTCTTCCACTGAGCAGGGTAGGAACTCAGTGAAAGATCTTCCTTCATTTATTTCTGTCCTGGAATAGCTTTTCTCTCACCATTGCATCCAACGTTACTCCTACTCTGGTGATCTTCATTAATTTGGTCTGCCCATCTCTAACTAGACCTCACAATCGGTCTTTTTCCTTGTACCTCCATATCCAAATACTAATGTGGCATCAGAGTCGAGTGCATTAGGAAAAGTTACTGACACCACAAGTTTCATTTTTCTGTAAGCGCTCTTACTTTGTTACTTTATGTAACTCGTGATAGATCTGCAGTAGCTACTTCTGCCACCGAATGTATCAGGATGACCAAATGTAGCGGAAAGAAGTAGAAGGCACTGTATTAACACTTGTCTGAGCTTCCCTAGTGATTTATTGTTTCTAACTACAGTGCCGTGTTTCTCTTGGTGTGTGTCGCTGGGTCCTGCAATGCTGAGGACACCACTTCACTGTGTGCGAAACTGCTTGGTGCACAATGGCTGTGTCAATGACCCGTGCATGAACTGTGAGTCGGCCTTCTACGCCAGCTGAGTTGCCGGCAGTCGACTCAGCGGTCTGCATCCCTGCTGACTCAGCGCTGCTCGGTGTGAGCCGCAGGCGGCCACCTGCGGGCTTCTCACTGGCGTGGCTGAGGTTGCAGCAACAACAAGCGCCCGCGATCTGGCGTCCGAATCTGTGGCCCTCGCCTCGGGATGCCTCCGGCGTATGTTGGAAGTCAGGACGACTGCCCGCGGTAGCGAGCCATGGAGTGGCCCACCACTGGCTGACTACTGACACCGCATTGGCCACAGAGGGTCAACCATCGTCAATCCATCGACTGGACCGCTGGCGCCCCATCTGCTGCTGCGTGTAGCTGGTGGTGTGACGTGCCCCACTATCCGGGAGAGTTGCCACACTTAAATGAATCTTGTTAGAAACCCACACGTATTTATAAGCAGCTATACACCTCCTTTTTGCCACATGCGCTCGTGGTCGTCGCTTCTCACGCCCGGGTTCCCAGGTTCGATTCCCGGCGGGGTCAGGGATTTTCTCTGCCTCGTGATGACTGGGTGTTGTGTGATGTCCTTAGGTTAGTTAGGTTTAAGTAGTTCTAAGTTATAGGGGACTGATGACCATAGATGTTAAGTCCCATAGTGCTCAGAGCCAAACCACATGCGCCGCTTCGCGTCACATACTCATAACACGTTAGTTTGGCCACTGGGCCCCTTCTTCCTGCGATTTGCGACATGCAAAACCGGTATGTATACTCTTTCAGCAACTTGATGGCCCTGTGGTCTCTATTCTACTTCGCAACTGTTGGTATTCGTAACTCACTGCAATCCGGCCCGCACCTGGCTGTAACTTGTGGTCAGACTATTGCACAAAACTAACTTTCCCTATCCTAAACGGTGGTGCCGCTGCATTATTCGCCTTTTCAGAAACACCTGTCCCCGGGTAGACCCATTACTAGCTCTTAACTTGTTTGGGTCGGCACCTATGGCATATTTCCTTACTATTAGAAAAATTAAATGTGTTCTAGTGCCCCTTAAAACCATGACATGAAACAAAACGTAAAAATTCCTTACTGACCGACCACTGTTCGATCAACCCCTTACCTACTCGTCCCACGTCATCGGTATCCAATCCACTGGGACTTGGGATACCCTTGGTTCCCTCTTGGAATTAGCTCTCTGCCTGATCAGAAAGAAAACAACACATAACAAAGTTAAGGCTGTGATGACAATTGGCACAGAGGTGCTCAAAATGATCGTTGTTTGCGCTTGCCTTTCTCTATGCTGAGTGACATGTTGCACAAGCTGTTCAGCTGATATGCGCCCCTCTTGCTCTAAAATGAACTAGTTTATGGGTCTCAACAGACCTGGCTCCATGGTTTGAGTTAACAAGGTCAGATTCTGCCTTGGCTTCCGGCCAGTACAGCTGTGGCTGTGTAACATTCAATTGTGTGACTCCTGAAATTGACGCTGGCAGGAGGAAGGTTGGTCCTATGTTACACTTAGTTCCATTGATTGAAATTCCGTTCCCGTCGAGCTCTATAAGTTTCGCTTCTGCAAATATTCCCTGCTCAAAGCAACTTGCTACTACTACCGAATTCTCGTAGGTGGAGAAGATCCAATGCATTCCAACCTGTTGCAAGCTCAACTCTGGCTCCACGATTTCCCTTGGACAGTCTATTTTCCCCTTGGATAAAAACAACTACATCGTGCATGTGTCCGGATTGGTACTTACCATCCTGGCTGGACATACCATTACCTTCCCTCTATGGCAGCTTCGTAATTCCTCCCTTGCCATTTTGGCGCACCGGTTTCTGGTTGCGGAGATCAGCAACACCTCTTTAGTTTTCACGTCCACAAACTTGCTCAACGCTCCCTACTTCACTGGATATGGCTGCACCGTGTAACACTGAAATCTCATGTTCTTCCCCGTAATCAGAAATTGGACCAAAATATACACTCGTGCGTGGTTAGTTGTTACCCTTACTGTTGCAGCAGGGTAGAAAAATGGCAAATTTTGTTCGCTGGGCTCCATTATTAAATATAACCCCGACGGTAGTTCCTTCTGCGCCTTGCGCAACCCGGGTAAATATTGGTCCGGCGGTAACAAATCGGTACTTATCTGGCCTTGCGATGCGTAATGCAGCGCTTCTTGCAGATTCATTATTACTCCCTGCACATCCCACACACTGTCAGTTACTCCTTGCAAAAGTCTGATTAACACCACCCTGCTGTCTAGTACTTCTAGATGCACCTGTAGGGTTCCCAGGTTACGATTTACTACGTCTTCCGATGCCTTAGCGGATTCCACGACCTGCCCTGCCAATGTGTGTGGAAACCGTGCGTTGTTCAGGACTTCCCCTTCCTTTGTCCCTGTCTAAGATGCGTGCCAAGCTTCCGTTGCTCTGCTCTCCTCTGCCAGTGACGCTTCCACCGTTTTGTACAGTTCTTTTATATCGCTTTCATCCGCAATTCCAAATACTGTCTTTAAAACTTTTTCCCCTGCATTCAGCCATCCTCGTTTCTGTCTTAGTCATGGCACCGCTTCCTCCATCTGTCCTACCTGCTTTCGTTGCGTCCTATAACCCTCATGCGATTTCTTATACTCCCGCGCAACTTCTTTCAGCATTCCCTTGCCCTCTGCACATTGCGTAAGCTCGTCGAACACTTCCTCAAGCCTTCTTACTTCATTCCGCATTTCCCATACGTTCCATACCAACCATAATGCCCACTGGTGACTAAACACCACATCTTCCTGCCTTGAGTACAGCACACCCCCACCCAGGTGCTGCACCCGTAAGGTGTCCACCCTGGTGATGAAGAGATGAATTGCCGCCGACGCTCCCCCTTTCAGTGGCCTGAGGACAGGTATCACCATCACCCTTCCTCCCTCTTCAAAAGGACTGCTGTCCGCAGCAGGCTATATTCAAAAATACATACAAAAGTGTGGAAAAAAAGGAAAAAGAATCGAGAAGCTTTGCGTGGTCCAATAGTGTATAATCGCATATAAATAACAAAGTTTTATATTATTTGTATTTTGTTATTAGGGCAGTTTTTAGGTAATGTAATTACATCAACGGATTCTAATTAACCAAACGAATGTATTTGGTAATACAATTAGGCTGTATAAGCCCTGAGTTAATATTCAATATTTTTGTTTCTGTGCAGCTGCTATATAAATAATGCTACGGTGCTGAAGGTATTTGCAAGAAAAGTTTAGGGCAACAATAACACAACAGCAGCAAATGATACACCCGCTTCCTCACACCCTGTGTATAACATTCCTACACGACCATGATAGGGTACATTAACTGCCTTACCAGTGCGGTACACAAATCGTCGTGTGTACATGTTATAACTATGAAACGTTAACCCGCCAAAAGTCCTGGTTATACTGGGCACTACCGCAACGGTGACAAATCTGGGAACAGCTTGCGTTAGTGCACACGGTTCTATTGTCGGCATTGTGGAACTCACCACTCTACTCTATAGGGGCAATAGAGATGATTGATATTGTTACAAGAATGTTAGTGGGAGAAGCTGTGACCCGTACTATCTCCCCACCTGCTGTTTCCTTCAGGCGTTTTGCCTGAAGAAAAAAATAAATAAATAAAATTAAAACTAAAAAAAAGCTATGAGGTAGCCTTAGTGGGCTAGCGACTGACTACATAGAAGAAAAACATGCTCTGCAGACAACTAGATATATTCTGAAAAATAAAAAAAAGCTTAAAAATATACAATACGTTGATTATTTTACAACAATCGTAATATAACGGAGCTCTTCCCTGACTGTTGTGATTCAGAGCCTGCATCAACAAAAGGTTTATAAACCGACGGAGAAGTCCCGAATTATGTCGGCAAAACTCATTTATTAGCTCACCAAAAAGCGAACGCTTGCAAACGTAAAATTCAATTAAACTTCCTTCATACGAAAACAATCCAGCTGCCACACAGTTATATGTGTTAACACTGCACGAGAAACAGCTTATAATATTCATTGCGTTTCATTTACTCGAGAAAATGTAGAGTCTGAAAGCGCGTAGAGTTTTCGTGAGTTTTCGGTCTAGCATAACCTAATTTGGTACAGAAGTTATAAATACGTAATTTTGGCTGAATTAATAAATTTACACTGCTACAAAACCACACATCTCCACGAATGTCTGTGCCATGAATCGTACAAAAATACAGTATTTGGGACATAAAACGAGCGAACACTCACGGGTAATGCTTTATTCTCGTTCGGACTAGGCAACTACCGCCTACAAGTCAGTACGAGGAGCTGTCTATAATCGTGGGCCACATGATTATCATGTCGCCAGACCCTCGAGCCATTATCGCCACTTGTTGAATCCTGGTGATTTTGCTGCATCATAATTCAAGTAGCTCCTCAATGGGCCGACGAAGCTGACAGCTATTATTTTTGTTTCAGTAACCCGACTCCAGAGGATGCATCGAATCTGACTGAGACTTGGTGGACGTACAGTGAATCATCGCCCTTCTATTTAAAGATAACATCTCCTTTAAGCACGGCAACGAACATGAATGAACCCTATATGAGCTTCTGGCACGACTTACTGTCGTGAATGCAAACACTACAAAGTTTGTTTTGTGAAGTATGTTTCCTCTTACTGCCACCAATCACACTGGAGTTATCAAGGGCAACGTATTATCGGAAGTGGTTACAAAGTTTTCTGTCATTATTTAATAGTACTTTTCTTCATATGTAGAAATTGTACAAATGTATTGTGGATGAAGATTATGAATTTGTATTAAATACTACTTTACATATGCGTTTTATTTTCGTTTCCTCAATCCTTTGTTTCCTCTGGCGTAGTGTGAAATGGCGTTAATAGCACTTGACGCTCGCTAAAATCAATATCAGTCACTGCAAACGCCTGATCAATACTGCGACAACAGACCCCATCCAATTTTTCGATATTAGAGGAATAGTTGTGCTACGTACCTGAATCTGTTTATCGTTTTTATTGATACTGGTAGCCAATAAAACATTTCTCATGAGAAATCTAGCCAGAATAGAGCCATTACATTCCCTGGGAAAAGCAAATTTTAACATTCGATTTACTGAGATACCTGTATTGGTAAACAAGGTAAGTAATACAGCTTCAACTCACATCTTATATATTACTACAATCTTGTAACAAAATTTTTTCGACACGACCTAAATGACAAACGTAAAACATGCATTCTAGTAACTAAAAACATTACTGATGACTCTGATACAGGGTGTTTCAAAAATGACCGGTATATTTGAAACGGCAATAAAAACTAAACGAGCAGCGATAGAAATACACCGTTTGTTGCAATATGCTTGGGACAACAGTACATTTTCAGGCGGACAAACTTTCGAAATTACAGTAGTTACAATTTTCAACAACAGATGGCGCTGCAAGTGATGTGAAAGATATAGAAGACAACGCAGTCTGTGGGTGCGCCATTCTGTACGTCGTCTTTCTGCTGTAAGCGTGTGCTGTTCACAACGTGCAAGTGTGCTGTGGACAACATGGTTTATTCCTTAGAACAGAGGATTTTTCTGGTGTTGGAATTCCACCGCCTAGAACACAGTGTTGTTACAACAAGACGAAGTTTTCAACGGAGGTTTAATGTAACCAAAGGCCCGAAAAGCGATACAATAAAGGATCTGTTTGAAAAATTTCAACGGACTGGGAACGTGACGGATGAACGTGCTGGAAAGGTAGGGCGACCCCGTACGGCAACCACAGAGGACAACACGCAGCTAGTGCAGCAGGTGATCCAACAGCGGCCTCCGGTTTCCGTACGCAGTGTTGCAGCTGCGGTCCAAATGACGCCAACGTCCACGTATCGTCTCATGCACCAGAGTTTACACCTCTATCCGTACAAAATTCAAACGCGGCAACCCCTCAGCGCCACTACCATTGCTGCACGAGAGACATTCACTAACGATATAGTGCACAGGATTGATGACGGCGATATGCATGTGGGCAGCATTTGGTTTACTGACGAAGCTTATTTTTACCTGGACGGCTTCGTCAATAAACAGAACTGGCGCATATGGGGAACCGAAAAGCCCCATGTTGCAGTCCCATCGTCCCTGCATCCTCAAAAAGTACTGGTCTGGGCCGCCATTTCTTCCAAAGGAATCATTGGCCCATTTTTCAGATCCGAAACGATTACTGCATCTCGCTATCTGGACATTCTTCGTGAATTTGTGGCGGTACAAACTGCCTTAGACGACACTGTGAACACCTCGTGGTTTATGCAAGATGGTGCCCGGTCACATCGCACGGCCGACGTCTTTAATTTCCTGAATGAATATTTCGATGATCGTGTGATTGCTTTGGGCTATCCGAAACATACAGGAGGCGGCGTGGATTGGCCTCCCTATTCGCCAGACATGAACCCCTGTGACTTCTTTCTGTGGGGACACGTGAAAGACCAGGTGTACCGCCAGAATCCAGAAACAATTGAACAGCTGAAGCAGTACATCTCATCTGCATGTGAAGCAATTCCGCCAGACACGTTGTCAAAGGTTTCGTGTAATTTCATTCAGAGACTACGCCATATTATTGCTACGCATGGTGGATATGTGGAAAATATCGTACTATAGAGTTTCCCAGACCGCAGCGCCATCTGTTGATGACAATTGTAACTACTGTAATTTCGAAAGTTTGTCTGCCTGAAAATGTACTGTTGTCCCAAGCATATTGCAACAAACGGTGTATTTCTATCGCTGCTCGTTTAGTCTGTATTGCCGTTTCAAATATACCGGTCATTTTTGAAACACCCTGTAGGTACAAATACACGACCTCTTCATATCTTATGATTTACACAACATATAATGATTCTTCGTTCTGGGTTTTGCTCTCCTGGTCGTTAATGAACACATGAATATATCATCAACTGCGTAGTGAATCTGGTAAGTGCTACAAAGTTGATTTACTCCACATACCATCATGCCACCTATGCCCTGTCTCACAGAAAAGAGAACGGTTATGGATTTTCGAGCTTTGTAATATTTTTATGTACATTAATGCCAGAATAGTGTATCGGCAAATTGTAATACATGAAACATGTACACGTGAACAGTAAAAGACACTATGTATAGATATCTATATCTCCTTTACAAGAAGAAGTCTCTGGTTGCAGTGAACAATAAAAAGATCTTATTTTAAATTATAAGAACAGTATGGCGTTTCTCTGGAAAATAATTCGGCTCTGATTCAAATGTAATTTTGGAATTTCTGTATTGATTTCGGTTTTCCTACAGTAGTAAATTTTATAAATGATTACACGAGCGTCAAAAACGAAAAATGACACTCACCCGGGACAAGATTGCCAAACGCAAACAGAAAAAAATGTATTAGTGCACAAAGAAATAATATATACGAGTAACGGAAGAGTACAGGAAGAAAGTAAAAAATTTACTTCCAGGTTTCCTGAGATATTTGGCTTTAAGAATGTCGCTTCGTAAAAATAGCAGCAGTCGGACGACACTGCAGTACTCCATTTGTCTTGACAACGGTTTACCATTCGAGAGATATTTAAGATAATACTCATTTATTGTTCCGTATCAGTTGCACACCATTTTAATTCGATTACATGTTTCGATCCCTCTGAATCATCTTCAGATAAGTAACTGCGTCAGCAACGCGTCTTGTCTTCTCAGAACAACATATGAGAGTACATTTGAGAAATGTCCTGACAGAACCGCTCTCCGTGTTCGTTAATAGCGGCGCCAAGATTGATCAGGAAGAAGTCGAAATGATCAATCAAGAAATGTAGTTAAAGTGACGTGCTAAATTCCATGAATTGGTATGGTCTCAGTAGTTCTGGTGCAATATCGCAGTAGTTGTCTACCCTACTCCCGCCTAAGAAGATCTAGCAGGAATTTCTTGAGGACAGCGATACAGTTCTTTCAACATCACTCAACAAATCAAGGAAATGTTCATGAGACATTATTTCGCTTTTTTCGATCCTACAAATATTCTTTCCTACAGCTTTGTTTAATTGATCCGTGGAAACTTCTCTCGCAAGTGCATGAATCTAGGTGAAGATTTGTCCATAGTCCCCACAAAGTTTTTGACGAGTTCCAATTTAATGTCAAGCGGTGGTATATAGATTTATTTGGGTTCAACAAGAGGAATATTTACATTATTCCATCCAAGTAGTAGTTCGTTCCGAACAGGTAATCTTTCTTTCGTAACAGTATTTTGTTCCTGTCTCTTCTGTCCCAGTCGCATACAAGGTATCAGTGCTTTCTGTGCCCGAACTGCAAGCCAAGAAGACCTACAGTTACCTTGAGATCTTCTCATACAGGTCATCGTGTTTCTAATACTGGATAAGTGTCAGTGCAGTTTATACTCGTAGTTCTCATACGCCTCCTTCAGATTAATTTAGGAGCAGTCGGACCACAAGGAAAGTTGTTCCCGTTGCGGAGAAGTACTACCTTCAGATTGATTTTGCTGGAAACTACATACAAGAGCCGCTCATTTACACTGAAGTCATGACCGAAAGTCTCCATTAAGAACTAGACATCATTACAAAAGATCATGTCACCTTCCCGGCAGAACACTAAGAAAAAAAGAACATCGAGATACATCTACTTTCGGAACGCAAGAAGGTTCCACTATTTTTTGACGCTGAAAGCTCAGCCTGTGCTTCGACAAATTTAAATCACGAACAAGGCCAGCGGAAATCAGATAGGCCCATCATAAGACACTGAAACAAATGAATTCAGTTGCATATTTCAGAAGCACATTCATTGAAAACGGAAATGGATTACAGTCCAAACTGTATAAATCTATTTAATCCGTGAACTGTGCGAAAAATGCAAAAGCACTATTAGCCGCCAGTAAAGACAGAGTACCATGTTGTTGATGCTCCTCGCTTGCAATAAGTCCAAGGGTATCGTTTACGGCTTCGAAACCCTACAAAATCTGCCCTCTCAATTTCTGGGTGCTACTACAACGGAGCAGAGGCGTATAAACGTATCGATCACGAGAGCGACTCCTGCTTGGCACGTGGGTGGAGTATTGTTTCTTATTTGTATTTGCGCTTTAGTACCCAATTTCGTGTATTCTAACTGTTCAGCGGTGATAAATGGAGCGAACAATGTGGTTTCCTTTCCCTTCTTTTGTTTCACGGCATTGTCTGTTTTGTAGGTTTTGTTGGTACTGGCTGCATATACTCATAATTCACTTCACATCTTTTATCGCTATAAGTTAAACCTCCGTACAAAAAATAGCTTATAAATCAATTTTAACCAACTCCACGTTCTTGCCATGATAGGTCATTCAGAAGCAACTGGTCGTTGTGTCATTATCTGCCAATAGCGTCTTTGATATACGGTCAGCACGCCGATCTCTCGACCGTGGTCACTTACCAAAGAAATGTGGCTGTGTACTATACGACTAGACAAGAAGTTACCATTCCATCATCGATTAAGATTTGCTTCGTATATGGTTATATGGTACATTCATCAATTTCAGATCACTTGGATATCACCGGATAACGTACTTTGTTACATTTTAACTCTTCCGGTTCTCTTCCGCTCGAATCATGTGTCTCATAGTAGCCTTCTAAATCACTCCATCAAAGTATACCTTTCGGTATTTGCAAACATTTTTAATGATAACCTGGCTTTGCTCGTTTAGTAGCCGTTCGAACGTCTTTCGCATTATTGCTGCCTGCATTGAAACAAAGCAACAGACATAAAGTGTAAGAGGAAAATATCTGCAAACATAAAGTCGCAACGCTTTGTGAACTGCTCAGCTGCCATCTGGGATCGCGCTTCGCCAACATTCATGTTGTTTTATTCACTGTGTTATGAAGAATCGTTTGGCTTCTTCTCAAACGCGAGCTATTAGCTAATTGACACTAATTTTCATTAACACGAGTCTACAACATGCGATAATCCCAAAAATACATCGAACGGCTTAGTTAAAAATTGACTCGGCTCTAGCCTACATTATTCGAGCATTTAAACATAGATTCGTTGGCCATCCTTTGTATAGCTTGCTGCTTGAAGCAAACTATGCAGTAATTTAGTGTCGTCCAACGCTGCAGTATGGTACTAACACCCCATCAGAATCTAGATATGCAAGCACATCTGACAAAAATTGGTCATTCTCAGCAGATATCACGCTGATGCGTGTAATACCGCCCCTAGCTTTGATAACAGCCTTAACTGGAAGTGAAGAAGAACCCATAAGTTTTTTTTCAGATACCATATCCGCTGGAAGACACTCATTGATGAATATAATCCTTAGAGATGCCAAACTGTAGTGATACTGATTCGTTTCATCCGCTGTTCCACATTGCCCAAATAACCCGGACCCTTTCTATAGGATTAAGATTAGGTGTTAATGAGACAGTCGGGGGGGGGGGGAGGGGGGGGCGGTACGGTGCCTGAGTGCTCTTCAACCGAGAAGGTATGTTTGCAGCCTTGGGAACACAGCTGTTGTCATGTTGGAAGACCTGTATGTCCACAGTATACTCATCACAGAAATATGTGTGAAAGGGTAACAATATATCACCGAGAACGTTGCAATAAACATCGTGGTTCATTTTTCTAGCACCTGAATGAACGGACACAAGTCATGCTACGAGATACATCGTCAAAATGTCACAGAACCACATCCGGTCTGGTCTGCAGTCTCCACACACTGCTGGTTAAACGCCCCCCTTAGTCCGTCGCTGGACTCGACGCTTTGCAGCGTTCGAACTCTGGCAGAATCACGACTCATCGCACCGGGCCACGAGCATCCAGACACCTGCTCTCCGGTTTCTGTTGCTGACCCCCTTAAAACGTAAAGTTTTATGTGACACTGCCTTTTTTTGAGACCACTGCCCTTACGCCGTGTTATGCGATTGGAACACCTTTCCTTGTAGAGGCGTTGGACGGAGCTTGTCGATGTATCAACAGAGAGGGGAACCTCGTTCACAGTGTTGCCATGGACGCTTCTAGAAACTGCAGTTTCTTTGTGTCATTCTGTTGTGTCTCCAAGTAGACCTATCTTACTGCACGAGTTCCATGCAATCGACTGTTACACGCACTTCAATGCGTGCAATGTCTTATACGTCCGCGGTGGAGGGTCACGTGACTCGCTGGTGCGAGTTCTACGCCACCTACAGCGCTCCGAAGTGAACAGTGTTCATTTAAGGAGCGACATTTTGTCTGTTGACCGTACATTATTCTTCCCGAAAGTAAAGACGTAGATTCTGAACAATTCGTAAGACTAAGAATTCCAATACTGCACAAACGCAATGGAACATCACGTTTAAATGATGAATCAAACAGTCGTCATACAACACCTGAACTTTTGCAGCTATTCATAACACTCACTGTACTGACGAATGATGTTTGAAACTATAGCCACACGATGGCAATTCTAGGTTCCAGTCATACGGCGCAGTGTTACAACGAAACGTAACATTGATACCACTCTTCAAAAGGTGGATCATACGCTAATGTCCCGTCAGCGCCGGCGTCATTGGAGATGGAGCACAAGCACGAGTTGGAAAACTATCAGCACCACACATACTCGTATACATTCACTTCAATATTTCTGTTTTTTTCGTTTTTTCTCATATTCTGCGGGGCCAAGTGAGCCTACGTAACTTGCGGAACGGTGATAAAAAGTTTAAAAAATTAAAGCAATTAAGGTAATAGATTTCTGACGTTGGACAGATATGATTAAAACTACGGAGAGTGGTGAAACGTTCCCAAAGAAAATAAAAAAAAGGCGTCACAAGGTAGCCTTTCAGCTTATATTTCCACTATTTCGGTTCTTTAGAGAAAGAAAGTTGCGATGCAGAGTAAAATATTTCGGTATAATGGTTAAGGAAGTGTTACTCATGTGAAATTTCCTTTTTTAAGAGTAGTGTTCACTTAGTGGATACTGCGATCCTGCTGAATGATTTAATTTTGGTAACAAGAATTTCCAAGAGGAGGCATATACATAGGAGGGGCAGGGTCAAAATTCCGAGTGTGTTGAGCAAAGGCCCAAATGAAGTTTGTGAACTATCTGGAGATCGTTCTGACCGCTCTCTCTTTTGCCAAAAAATATTCGCATTTAATGCAAAAAGTTGCAAAAAGGCAAACATACGCAGTTGAGCAATGGAAGCAAGATTTCGTGTTTCAGTGTCAGTGACACTGATGATCATTCTTACAATGAAGACAGCATCACTCCGTTTCGACTGATTGATTATTTGATTACCTAGTGACAACAAAATTTACTTTATAGGGGAATTCTGTATTCAAACCTATAGAAATCATTTTATTCCAGTTAAATGATAGTCTGTTCTCTGCATTCCACCCGCAGATGTTACGAACCACTCTATTTCCTAAATCGGTTACATTTGTTTGTTAGAGACTTAAACAGTTATACTTGTGTCTATGGCTCTCTATTTGCTATATATGGAAAATTTGTGGTAAGTTCCTATGGGACCAAACGGCTGAGGTCATCGGTCCCCAACACAACCTAATCTAACTTAAACCAACTCACGCCAAGGACAGCAAACACACCCATGCCCGAGGGAAGACTCGAACCATGACGGTAGGAGCCGTGGCAAGGCGCCGTAGACCACGCAGCTACCACGCGCGGCTGTAGATACAGAAGAAGCTATTCTAGGATATGTTCTTTAATTTGGTAACTTACTTAAAAGTGTAGCCCATTTCACAGAATCAAATGTTCTTTTAAATCAAAGACAATACCTATCACACTCAACTTTTCATTTAATGCAGTAAGTTCCCCAAAAACAAAACAACACATTACCTTTTCTGTTCATGGTCCTTTTCTGAAATGACGAAGCGGACATCAAATTACGTGTACTAAGATGTATCAGCTCTTTCCAGAAACCTTCATAAACGCTGATGGTACATAAATTTCACACACACACACAAACACACACACTCACTCGCTCTCTATTTGTGGATTAGAGTGTGTGTGTGTGTGTATTTTAATATCTCTGGAAACTGAATGATCTGAAAGAAACATTCCAAAGATACTTTTAAACAGCACAGCTGCATGCTCTTCTGATACTCATAAAGCTATATGGTATTTCATGATGCCCAAGTGAGTCCATGCTGTTCACTTATTCAAAAATTGGTTCAATTTTCTCCTTAATACTTCTTGTAGCTGTATGATACATAATTGCATTGAAACACTACCGTATGACTGTTCAGTACGTTCCTTATACCAATAAATCTTTCATTTAGCTTAGTCATATTACCAGGGAATAGTTATTAAGTACTTTGCCCACCTCTGTGAAATTAATATTACATTCATTCTCCTACAGAAAATGTATAATAGGGTAGCATCCAGCTTATAACCTGATGTTTCTTTCATATTTGACCGTTTCCTTTTAATTTTGTTCTCATAGTTTCAGGTTCTCTAGCAAGCCTATTTATATGTGGTAACGCGTCGTTTTAGCAAGTCTAACGATAAACTTCAGTACTTTACAGTCTGTCAGTAAGAAGAGTCGAGAAATGAAAGGTCTGCCATTTTACTCATTTTCGTTGACTTTTTCGAATTTTGTGGGGAGAATTATTTGAGAATAGCTGATCTCCGTGTTAGGATGAATGGTGTCCCGCAGTAGGAGATTTGCTCGGTTGTTGCAAATTTGTGTGACAGTTATGTTCAACACATCGGTCCTTCACAGTCCAAATGCTCTGACGAATATATGATACGTCACAACTTCACACTGAGCCAGATGTTAATAACTATCAGCCTGTAGATACTCCTCTGAAAGGGCACGGCCGACTTCCTTCCCCATCGTTCCCTAATCCGATGAGACCGATGACCACGCTGTCTGGTCTCCTTCCCCAAACCAACCAACCAAGCCTGTAGATACAAATCAGAGTGATTTGACTTGCTATAAATGGCATGTCCAACCGTACTATCAGTCGTTCTCCTGATCAACACATCACGGAAGGAAAGGCAAACATCCTTCTCCACTTCCATCGTGAAGCGAATATTACGGTGCACTGAATCCAGATGTTCTAAAACGCCGTTTAAATTCTCACTTCCATGAGGACAAATAACAACACTACCGTCTATATATCTGAAAAAAACCATACAATTTGAATTCCCCCTACTCCAAGGCATATTCCTCAGACTCTTCCATAAACAACTCCATCTGTTTCTTCGTGGTACTGGGTACTGAATAAAAAATAAGTGAAAGTCAACACATCTTGAATACGTTCGTTAATTCAACATCAGACCTAACCTCAAGCAACCATAACACATAAAACAGAGGACTACATCAAAACTTTCTAAAATATCAGTCTTTCAAACGCAGTCTCTCTGGTCGATTGAAGAAATCCGCCAAATTCTTAATAGAATGCACAGACCGACCTACTACTGAGCTCAACAGACTGGCAAGATGTCTTGCTACACGGTATGTCGAAGGACGGATGTTACTGACAATAAGCATAACGGGAACACTTTCCATGTGAATCTTTGGTAGATCACACACTCTAGGTGGGACAGCACAATAAGAATTAAGATTCTTGATAGTCTCCTATGACTAGGAATTTTTCTTCAGGAGATTGTTAGCCTTTCTCTCAATACTTTTTGTCGAGTCAGCACTCCCAGCTGCTGTTATATTACTCTGTGGCGAAAGTGCCCATGTGTGTTATCTTTCCTCATATACTCGGCATAATGAGTTTTAAAGTTTCTTGCGAAGTGATCTCTAGTCGTAGACGTCACATGGCTGCATTCACGTAAGTTACTTGAACATTAACTTATCCGGCATACCTTCTGCTGCTACGTATAGGTGTAACTCAGTTCATGTGACAGGTAGCTCGGCACGTTAGTAATAGCAAAATTACAAGCAATGTAAGAAATGCCTGTTTCCGCAGTCGGTTTCAGCTTTATTGAAAGTACTTTTGATTACAATGCTGTGTAAAGAATGAAACAAAAAACATTCGGGTGGCATTACACGGACTTTATTGAAGGTTACAAACTGCTTTCTGCTGAAGATGTGATTTTTCAGTATATTGTTGATTTCTCAGTATATTGCTCAGTATTTTTCCTCCCAGGGAAGCGGTAAATGGGATACATTTCTTCTACCGCTGATGGACATAATGATTAACGACTCCAGACACAATGTAACCAAACTAAACATCCACGTTATTTGTTGCATGTCAATCTGGATTTTGCATCATCCAAACATATTTTCCATTCTAACACAAATTCTTTACCTGAAACACATTCGTTGATGCTTACAACGCTAGAGAGATATACTCATTTTAATTTAATTTCACTTTGTTTCGTAGAAACTGTCGTAATTTCTGTGCTTTAAATCGACTTACACAATACGTTACAGAGTGTGATTTAGCTACTAATTGTCTTGTTGAAACATCGGCAGTATAGCTTAGAAGATAATGGAAGTTGCATCATAATGTGTCATTGGCGGCTCAGTTGATTCAAAACGATAAATATCTTATCTGCCTTCCTTCTACCCGTATAACGTATGATATTGGCTGAAATATGTTCCTCAGAGTCGTCGGATAAGTGATTTTTGATAACAATGCTTATCTGTGAGGAAATACGAACACACCATACGTTCAGTCAACAATCAGTAGCAATCTTAAGGAACCACGCAAGATCGACATGAGCTCCACTCGAACCATTCATTTGGTGGCAACGTTATACTTTTGTCTGACGTCAGCTACGATATTGGTGAGTTTAATCATTTTGCTGAAACGTGCTTTATTTGCTTAACCTTACATAAATCACCCACACGTGCGTAGATTCATTACCGTGTCAGACATGTTGCAAGATAGCGTAACAGTGTCTATACAAAATTTTCTAAAGGACTAGAAGTAGCGTAAAAAGTAATCGTAGCAATGCAAAACACTTGAAAATTCGCTGTGTTCTTAAATAAACAGGCAGATTAAACGCTACTGAAAAACTGACCTAAATCTGTTACACACATTTGATTAGTGAATTAGTGGTCATGTAAATAAATTGGGTCAAAAATGGTGTACGTAATTGAGGTCTTGATCCTTGTAAATGAGAGATGATATGAGTCTAATTGTCACTGGTTATGGTTTTGCGGAAAGATCACGTTATCACCCAGCATCGAAATATAATCAATCAATATCTGCAAAATATAAGAGTAGTTTCAACCGATCACAGAGGCAGAACATATGTTAACTGTCATGGGCGATGACCAATCAAAAATTTTCTGTAATTCCGCCGACGCACTTTCTTAAACTTTCATTTTATAACCAGTAACGGCCACACAATTAGGCTATCGTCAGGCAAACATATGAAAAAATCGTGTATAATGTGTACATATGTCTAACATAATGCCGTGATATACAATAAGAACACAAATATTGATATTAGCTGTACTTTATATGAAGTCACGAACACAAATCTCAATGACTTCTAAGGACTTCTTGTTTTCCATTGTCAGCTTTCTCTCGTTACACTACCAATCATTTCGTCAGACAGTGATTCTACATGTGCTCTAGCAGAAAGTATTCAGTCTCTTTAATCGTTAACACCCTCGTAGTTGTTGAAGATTATGATCGGACAGCGTTTATGAAATAATGGAATGGCACAAAATAAGACTCTATGTAACCGATTTTCTCCGGAACAGACCAGTCAAAAGTTAAGGTGCAACTTACTAGTACCTCAAACTTGAAGGAGAAAAAATGCTAGCATATAGAGCCAAATGATATGGGACAGCTGAAGATGAGCAACCGTAGCATATTTTGATGAGAATCTCATACAATTCTTGACAGACATAGAGAAGCATCCGGAGGTGTTCGATAGAGGAGAAACTATCAGTGTGACTGTATATATATGTTACATCACATTTACATTATTTGAAACCTTCGCAGACCTCACGAGCGGCGGTTTATTATCGATCTCTGGGACAATGGTGTCTCACAAGTGATTTTAATAGGCGAAGTTGCCCATTTATTAAGGTTCGTTTTATAGCGATAGACATTTGTTAATCAATAGCACTAATATCAGTGTGTTATAAAATTATGGCATAAGTGTCGGCCTCGAAATCTGTTCTGAAATGATGTTGCATCATGATCTTGTGATTATGTGACCACTTCCAGATGGTAAAGATTAAGTCGGTTGCAGCCGTAGCTCGTGGCACTCCGTGCAGTGAGACAAAATTTCTCCGAGGAAACACTCTCGGTTGTATCTGTAGGCTAAATTTCCTTCTTTTTTTTAAAAAAAAAAAGGCCATAATGATTCTATAAGTTGTTGTACATTGTGATACGAGAAATATGGTGATACTGCTGAGAGACTGATGGATCCGCTCTCTTAGTCGCTTGCACAAAGTTTCCTTTTTATCGTGATAGTCGTCGAGGGGGAAAGTAGTTTTCGTGGTGCAATGTCTAACGGTGTAAACTACCTATGAGTATATGGGTCCACGAGGTACACAAGACTACAGACAGTGAATTATAAATAAGATGATATGGCGTCACTTGGGTCCTGTGAAGTCCTCAGTAGGCTAGCGCACCGCCGATGAATTAGAACGTTCCACAAGCGAACAAAGCAACGTTCGGTGAAATTAAAAGCAAGAGTGTCCACATTAAGGGTACAAGAGAAATTTCACTGCTAAACGTAGATAACAGACCGAATAGACGGAAATGGTACGCTGAAGACGTCTGCGAGGGGGAGAAACTGTCTGATGACGCGATAGAAAAAAAACTGGACATTGATATGGAAGACATAGAGGATGCAGCAGAGTCACAGTTTAACAGAGCCTTGGAAGCTTCGTGATCAAATAAGGCGGAGGGGCAGATAACAATCCTTTCGCAATTCCTAGGATCACTGGGGGATCAGTCTATGAGATTGGTCACATACCCTCAGACGTTCGAAAAATACCACCCGTACAATTCGAAAGAAAGCAAGGATAGGTAAGTGCGAAATTTATTGCATAATCACCTTTACAACTCATGCACCAAAGTTGCCGAAAGGAATGATGTACGGAATTATGTAAAAGAAAGTTGAGCATCTGTTACACGAGAATCACTTTATCCTTAAGAAAGGTAAAGACACTAAGAGGCAGTTTCGGCGTTGTGCTTCATTATATAAACAAAGCCTTAAGAAAACTCAAAACACGGTTATAGGATTTCTAGATCTGCAAAAGCGTTCCAGAACGTAAGAAGGTGTAAGATGTTCGAAATTCTCAGGTTAATAGGTGTAATCTATACGGAAAGACAGGTAATATACAATATGTACAACAACCAAGAGAGAGAAACAAGAATGGAAGACCAAGAACACAATCGCGTAAGACAGGGATGTGGTCTTTCTCCACTACTGTTCAGTCGACACATCGAAGAAGCAAATGATGCAAACAATCGTTCAGGAGCGGACTCAAAATTCTGAATGAAAGGATATTAATGATACGATTCCTCAGTGAAAATGAGGAAGGATTAAAGGACCTGTTGAATGGAATGAAAAGTCTAATGAGCACACAGTATAGATTGAGAGTAATCCTAAGAAATTTATGAGGAGTGGCAGAAATATACACGCCGGATGAAGGAAGAAGGACAAAAAATGCAGACTACAATAGGCAAAGAGCATATTCCTAGCCAAAGAAGTTTATTGTTATCAAACATCGTCCTCAATTTGAGGAAGAAATTTCAGAGAATAAGCGTTTTAACCATAGCATTATATGGAAGTGAATCGTGGATAGTGGATCTACCGGGAAGAAGCTAACCAAGGCGATTGAGATGTTCTTCTACGGAAGGAGTTTGAAAATTAGGCTTTCATAAGACAAGAAACGAGGATGTGTAACGCAGAATTTGCAAGGAGAACATTTGGAATACATTGAAAAAGGAAGGGGCAGGATGATAAGACAAGATATAAAGGAATAACTGCGAAGGTATTTGAGCAAGCTGGGGAGGAAAAAAGACAAAACTCTAGGGAAAGTCACAGATTGGAATACAGCCGCTGAAAATAAAGATGTGGACGTTGGTTTCGAGTCCTATTGTGGGATGAAGAGGTTAGGACAGGAGAGGAACTTCCAGTTAGGTGACAGGTATGGCAAGAAAGAAAGAGTTTTTTATGGGTGCATACACTATGTACAAAAGAATAAAATGCTTTAAGTTCCTGGGGCCCTACGGGAAGATTAGATGTGATCAAGGAAATTGGTGGTCAGATTGTTACGAAATCAGAAAGACCGGTTGATAATAGAAACTTAGTAGAAATCCTGCAATAGACATTTAACACAACCAAATTTAAAGTACGCAAGTACAAGAAGAGACAAGTTTATCTACAGATAGCTGCTCATATTTGAAATTGATGATGGTGTAAAATGTGGACAGAGTCAGTTTCTTACAGCGATAATCCTCCTTTTTTAAAAGGTATTGTGACTGCTTACCAAAGTTCTAACTTCACGGATTGTTAGCAAGATTCAGCACTTTACAGAACTTTGAAGATGCAGGCAGTGTAGAGCACCACACACACACACACACACACATTCAATTATTTAAGCCAAATGGATGTTTATATACAAAAATGATGAATTATGAAGGCAAAAAGGTGACAAAAAATCTGTCTGCCAGAGAAGATACGCTATGCAAGTAGAAGTTACGACAGAAAGCTTATACAGTGTTTCAGTACATCATTTTTCTTACTAAATCGTATAAATAAAATTAGTTACTTCTAAGAGTGTAATGGAAATACATATTCTATCAAATATTGCGAAGGATAGAAGTAAAACAAGAATAATTATTGTAGTTGTATAGACGTAAGTATTGTGGCAGCATTGTGCCAGATTTCCAGCAATTTGTATTATGGTAGTTATTGTATAGCAATTTACAATGGACAGCTGATGAGATACAGTTTTTCAGCCCTGAATATCATATATGTGAATACTAAACTGACTTAGCAATGGCTAGATGAAAGGTTGAATTAACTATTCTACTGATGTTCGGAAAGTAATTTGCATGAATTACTGGCCTCTTACATTGTAGTGCACTACCTGATGTTTGATTAGCGTCTAAGAATAAACGATACCATTTGGCTGCACTGTGAGACTTTCGACCTATGTAATTACTGTGTGGCAGTTCGACAGTAATAAATGTTTTGTTAGTTTCTTTGTTTTTCTGTGTATTATTGTTAGCATACTTTATTTAACTCTAGTGTCGCTGTGGGGCGGCGGTGAAGTGAGTGGACTGCTGTAGCCTGTTGTGGGGTTGTGAACCACTGGGGTCTACAACAGGACGTAGCCTCTCCGTCGTTTCTAGGTCCCCGTTTCCATACAATATAATGCAATACTTTATTTACTAAACTGATTAATACGAATATATAATATAAACTGAAACAGCCAAATTTATGAAACTTTATGTGCAAATGTATTCGTTTTTTGTACCATCATGTAACATTAACGTATTAAGGGTATGTAAGTGAGTTTATGGCCGTTAGGTTGCAGTTATATCTTAGTTCTGTAATGAAGAGGAAGACAGTTGGTATTGAGTTAATGGTAGACAAACGACAGAAGTACTTTAGGTGTGGAACGGTTCATCTAACAGAATAAGCACAAAAGTTTTGAAGATATGTTTGCACTGAAGTATGTGGATAGGAATGTGGAAAGATATACTGTAACCAGCAGGAGATAAAGTGACGCTATTCTGGAGAACTGGTCAGTGTAACGAAGACAATTATTGCAGGCGTAATGATGTCGTGGTAGAAAGCGTTGACGGGCTTTTCTATCGGGACAGCTACTAGACAGATTATTCAGGAACATCAAGAAAGAACATCGGAAGATGGAAGAAGGAATAATATTAACTTGCTGGTGAAGATTCGCACCAGACAAGAGAAGATCACAAATAGATCAAGAATTATTTAATGGCGGACGGCAACTAAATCGAGTTTGAAGAATCCTGAGTAGCTAATTGTACTCTTATTTACAACGGATGAGCGATGGAAGCAAGAGTATAACGGCAAGTGCAGTCAAAAGTGAAATTTTATTTCTCAGCAAAGTGGTAGGTGTATTTGGGTTGCGTTACATAAATGGCTGTGGTGAATTAACGAACCTGAACTAATGACTATTGTGTGGACTGTAGTATGCAAAGGAGTAGTTATACGTGTTTAATTATTTGTAAGGGCATAGTATGTGTTTTGTGGAAGCCTTAAAATATAAAGGTGCACTTCACACCAGCAAATATAAAAATAGTGGTGGTGCTCGTTGTGAGAAGATAAATATTCTAAACATTTGTATTTTTCACAAAATACCTCATGAAGTCTCCCTGACTTATAAAATAAGTTTAAATTACATCGAACTATTGTTTGAAGTGAGATCATTGTTGTTTAAATTTTCAACTAAGTTTTATTAAGTTGGAACTGGATTATGCCACTGTTTTTGCAGCCATCTCAGGTCAGTTAAGCCAGTACAGTCCAACGAGTCTTGCTACGGGCAACTGTCTTCGGGCAGAAGTAGTAGAACCTCAGATTGACAAGAGTAACGTCAGCCGCAAAAAAAAAAAAAAAAAAAAAATAACGCCGCTTGCTTGCTACAAACGTCTGTGGTTTTTATGTCGAGCAAGTACAACAAAAAATTATAAAAGACTGTGAAGTACTAGGATTAACTCAATAAGGAAAAGCAATTTCTGGAAGTTAGCCTGTGAACTACTGCATTCTTTTACACCATTAAATATTTTCGAGTGTTTCCCTAAGGACAGTATGTCATTTAGGTTGCAGATAGATTTATATCGTTTCAGAATACACGCATCCATTCAAAATCCATGTAATTGCTTATTATTACTTGATGAACTTCACTTAATACCAGTAAACAATATATTTTTTAGACAGTAATCATTAATGTTTGTTTCTTTTGCGATCACGATAGGAATGTGACAGATTCGTTTAAAATAATCTACAGAGCAAACTGTAATCTAGCATTACCAACGCTCATCACCTGTAGAAAAGAAACGGGAGAAAGTTATATACTATGTAGAGTTGGCTGATTAGCTGGACGAGAGTAAAGCGGTAATTGCTATGGATGACAGCAATTTCACTCAGCAGAATAAATATTGAAATACTATACCAGTGTGAGCGCAGAGATAAAAGCCTATTTATGCCGACAGTAAAAACCCACTAGAGCAGTAGCATAGAACCGAATGGGGCTTTATGTTTATTTGATAAGACGGCAGAAATGAGTCTTTTCACATTTTATCACCGTTTTATCTGGCGACCGTGGTGCAGCATGTTGCTGTAATCATAACAGCAAGCAACTGTTCAGCACTCTTTGAATACGACGTTGTGTTTAAGCAAAAGTTTATGCCTACTGTAGTAGTGTCGTGGTGCAGACACCAGTAGTGCCAGGATGGTCGTCTCAGGATGGCATTTTCATGACGATGGGTTGTATACCACGAGCTCCCTGGTGGTTGTGGAACCAGAAGAGCACAATTAGCAAAATATTCTTTTTTCAACAAGACGCTTGTACAGAGGTTGATGGCAGCGACTCGGTGGCGTAAGTAGACCTCCAAGCAGCTAAGTCAGCACAGTACACAGCGGCGTGTCTGGCAGCGACACTGCGAGGACGCCGGGTTGTAGAGTTGCCTCAGCTGTTCAGCAGCAGCTGTTAGGATGATGCAGACGCGAGGCTGACATCAGGTGCCCAGCAGACGGCAGGTTTGTGTTGGACAGCTGACTGCTTCGCCCGTCGGTCAGGTGCATGGCGCACTGGTGTGCAAACACCAAACCCAGAGCCCCCCCGAAGATGGTCCTCACATGGTGCCACTGGCTCAAACTCCCGAATCATCAGGTCTAGCAGCGGCTTGTAGACCAGCAACTAGTGGATAATGAGGTTAGAGGCAAACCAAGTTTATTGGTCCACATTGGACTGAACGTGGCATGTAGCATGTCTCGGCGTCAGTGGTAGAAGAAGACATGGCACTGGCTTGGGTCAAACGGCACTATGGGACTTAACTGCTGAGGTCATCAGTCCCCTAGAACTTAGAACTACTTAAACCTAACTAACCTAAGGACATCACACACATCCATGCCCGAGGCAGGATTCGAACCTGCGACCGTAGCGGTCGCGCGGTTCCAGACTGTAGCACCCAGAACCACTCGGCCACTCCGGCTGGCAGACATGGTACTGCTAGGGTGCGAGCAGTGAGTATTTATAGCGGTTCTGCCCAACTTTGTTGTGGATGCAAAGCATCGTTGAGCTACAGCATGAAGAAATTCAGCTCGACACTACGAAGACTTACGTCTTGTACCACGCTGTTTCAGCAATAGTCTAGACCTCGTGCAAGATTTCATATGCCGTTTTCTTGTCCATCTCGGCAGTCTGGACTCAGGAGTATAGCCGCAGGATTCCTCCCCCCTGCGGAAGATTTGATCCACTGCTGCTAAATCAGCGAATCACTTAAACTAACATAGTATTGTTTACATATTTTACACCCTTATTTACAGTTTATGCTCTGACCGTCTTTTTCTTCTTTGTTCACTCCATCACACAGTGTACAGAGATTGGGGCTCAAACCTTAGGAAAGACCTATTTGGTCGCCATGTAGTGGACTGGAAGTTAAGGAGAATGGATGGTTCTCTGCAGTTGGTCTGTATATGCTATGCAAACAAGGACCAGGATGAAGATGGTGACCAAAAACGAGTTTTCCTGTTACCATGGCCCTTTGATGATATCGTAGCAGTTTGAACTATCATGGAAGGACATACCAAAAAATTCTCTCTTTGGTATCGCTGGTGACATCAGCAAGTAGGTTTTCCTATTTGGTGTAATAAGAAATTTTTCTTCATTCTAATGTGTAAAAATTTCTATAAAATGCACAATTTTAGCGGATACAAGTGATTCACGTAACATTTGTATCTGGCATCAGTTTCCACTACTGGAAAACATACTATCATGTGGAGCCGGATGTGATCAGTGCTTACGTCTACTGACGCGATGTGGCACAGTAACGACAACGTTTATTTTTTTTTTTTTAGGTAGGTATAACTAATTGCAGCGGAGCTAGCAATTCATCTCGTGCCTCACTCAGACCAACCAGAAATTGATTTGGCTGTAGCAGGGTAGAGGTTAGCTGTACATCTGTCCATGTTTTATGGCTTCCTGTATCTCAGCATGGTTAACTTCTCCTATACGATTGGCAAGAGCGCGTGAGGGCCCTAACATGGCCAACAAGATATCCAACAGGTCCAGCTGTGCATGCAGTCTGACAAAATTTCGACTCATTGAACACGTTTTGTCCTTACGTAGGGATTCAAATCTGTTCTTAACCCTAGAAGGGCCTGATATCATTTAACACACCGTATTACAGCTTTGTCAAGTGGGTAGTATGCTGCGGTGCCATCAGTTTCCCTCTGTACCTGAACAACGTACGATTACAGGTTGTGACCCAGGAACGACAACATATGGAAGTTTGGGTCTGGCTGTGAGTCGTGCAGGCGTAGCCAAAGCAGGCATGGTGACTGCTCGTGTAAAGCGGGATATCCACGTTTGAGTCCCGATCTGGCGTAGATTTTCACTGTCATCATTTCCTTACACAGCTGATGGTTATTCGTATTTGCAACTGCGAATAAGTTTCATGTACCCTTCTGCAGCTACAGAGATGCAGCGGCGCCAGTAACCCGATGCCCTTCATGGCCATCTTTACTGTTGATGTTACCTGAAGCAGTGAAGCATCAACCTCTCTACCTTCTTAGGTCTTAATACATAAGGCAATATGCGCTATCTGCTCTGCCTGCTGTGTTGTCTTGCTCTTCCTACCGCCTACCCTCTTTTTTGAGAAGAGCACCAGTAATGGCAGGTGAGAGTTCAGCACAACCCAAACGTGACAAATACGACGGATGTGGAGGATTATTGTACGAATAGGAAGTTTTATCTTCACATTCATTGCTGAGGTCATTTCAGCTGCATGATATGGACCTTGACAATGAGTGAGGAATTTCTTTCTCTCTTCCTTTTGGGTCTTGGCTTGTTAAATCATCCACTGACATATGCAATATTCAATTAAATTTACAGTGCATTGCCCATTCGACTCTGACGCTTGAGGGCCCTTGCCTTAACTTTTTGAATTTCCTTTCATTCCTCCCGCAATATTCCTCCAGAATTCCGTACCGACTCTCCATTGACTCCTACTCTACGCTTCACTACCTTGAATAGCGACAGCATTTCCCAGCCACATACTACCTTGTACAATGATAGACCCGTACTTAAGCGAACTTTAGCATTACATTCTGTGACAACGATTGGTAGCAGTGTAACTCAGTTGATATGATGACTATTTACATAATGACTTAACAATTTCCTTATTCTGTGATATACTCGTTTTCTCCTCACTGTCACCTGTGAATGTCATGCGTTTGTCGTTAACTCATAAATACACAATAAACGACAAAGTGGTTTCATTAACTTTGACATGAAACTGGTGCCCCGACCCAAAGAAATGTCCCCGGAACATCAAATCTCGACAACCAATTATTTGCCATGGCCCGGGTCACAGTGTTGGCAAGATGAATTAGGAGAGCCAATATTTCGACATACTGCAAAAAGTGATCAGTTTTTATCGGTATATAGCGATTCCCTGCTGGCGTTTGTGTAAAAGGACCTAGGATGTCCCTAAGAGTATTTCAGATCGTTTACTAGCCTCCAGTAATAATTGCAGTGGAATATGCTTATGGCACAATTCAATTCACAACGCAAACTGTGCACAGTTCTTCACCTCTTATTCAGCCTCCTGCTTATAAGTTTGCCACTGGTACCGTTCAGCCACATACCATTCTGCGGTTTTATGAACCTCATAGTTCACTAGCATATGACCTAGCGACTAACTCAATCCTTCCTACCAGAAAATGGTTGGAACCATAACATGAGAGCCGAGTTTTGCTTTCTATCATAATTCTCTGTCACGTACAATTAGCTGAGGCTGCATTCCAAATAGCTTATAGTACTCATTATCTGATTACAAAAAAAATGGTTCAAATGGCTCTGAGCACTATGGGACGTAACATCTATGGTCATCAGTCCCCTAGAACTTAGAACTACTTAAACCTAACTAACCTAAGGACAGCACACAACACCCAGTCATCACGAGGCAGAGAAAATCCCTGACCCATCTGATTACACTTTCTGCTGCTGTGTGGCTGTATGACCTACTCTGCATTACACACCAGCCTTTCTACTGAGGTCACCTGCATTCCCAGAGGTCTTGCTGGATAGATGGACCGCCTCATAATCTAACTCGATAAGCTTCAGTGCCCAAAACTTCAATCCGAATAGCCACTTTAACGCTATGCAATCGATTATTTCTTTAAGTTTCATACCATATCAATAACATCAGAAGTATGTTACGCGTTTCTTTCTCTGTGGTCGAATAATCCATTTCTGCCTTATTTATATGCCATGAGGCATAGACCACTGGAATCGATGTTCTGTCTACTTCTCGACACAATCTGTAGCCAAAGTACCAAATTACACTACCGGCCATTAAAATTGATACACCAAGAAGAAATGCAGATGATAAACGGGTATTCATTGGACAAATATATTATACTAGAGCTGACATGTGATTACATTTTCACGCAGTTTGTGTGCATAGATCCTGAGAAATCATTACCCAGAACAATCACCTCTGGCCGTAATAACGGCTTTGATACGCCTGCGGATTGAGTCAAACAGAGCTTGGACGGCGTGTACAGGTACAGCTGCCCATGCTGCTTCAACACAATACCACAGTTCATCAAGAGTAGTGCCTGGCGTATTGTGCCGAGCCAGTTGCTCGGCCACCATTAACCAGACGTATTCAGTTGGTGAGAGATCTGGAGAATGAGCTGGCCAGGGCAGCAGTCGAACATGTTCTGCATCCAGAAAGGCCCATACAGGACCTGCAACATGCGGTCGTGCATTATCCTGCTGAAATGTAGGGTTCCGTAGGGATCGAAGGAAGGGTAGAGCCACGGGTCGTAACACATCTGAAATGTAACGTCCACTGTTCAAAGTGCCGTCAGAGGTAACCGAGACGTGTAACCAATGGCACCCCATACCATCACGCCGGGTGATACGCCAGTATGACGATGACGAATACACACTTCCAATGTGCGTTCACCGCGATGTCGCGAAACACGGATGCGACCATCATGATGCTGTAAACAGAACCTGGATTCATCCGAAAAATGACGTTTTGCCATTCGTGCACCCAGGTTCGTCATTGAGTACACCATCGCAGGAGCTCCTGTCTGTGATGCAGCGTCAAGGGTAACCGCAGCCATGGTCTCCGACTGCTAGTGATACGAGGTCGTTGGGATCCAGCACGGCGTTCCGTATTACCCTCCTGAACCCACCGGTTGCATATTCTGCTAACAGTCATTGGATCTCGACCAACACGAGCAGCAATGTCGCGATACGATAAACCGCAATCGCGATAGGCTACAATCCGGCCTTTATCAAAGTTGGATACGTGATGGTACACATTTCTCCTCCTTACACGAGGCATCACAACAACGTTTCACCAGGCAACGCCGGTCAACTGCTGTTTGTCATGAGAAAGCGGTTGGAAACTTTCCTCAAGTCAGCACGTTGTAGGTGTCGCCACGGGCGCCAACCTTGTGTGAATACTCTGAAAAGCTAATCATTTGCATATTCACAGTATCTTCTTCCTGCCGGTTAAATTTCGCGTCTGTAGCACGGCATCTTTGTGGTGTAGCAATTTTAATGGCCAGTAGTGTACTTATGTTGCCTGCAATTTAAATTGTTGTACATTGTGATGCAAGAACAGCAGTGGTACTTCTGGAAGGCTGATGCTTCCACTCTCTTAGTCTCTTGCATAAAGCTTCGTTCTTATTGTGATACCCATCAGAGGAGACAGTGGAAGCTCTCGTGGTGCAAGCGCATTGTTATTAATGTTGGTGAGTATGATCTATCAACTGTCTAACCATGTTAACTACCTCCCAGTACATTCGTTCACGAGGTACAGAAGATTCCAGACGGACAGTACAGACAAAAAAAGAAGAAAGGAAGGAAGATTAGAGTTTAACATCCCGTCGATATCGAGATCATTAGAGACGGAGCTCAAGCTCTGTTTGTTTCAAGGATGAGGGAGGAAACCGACCAAGCCCTTGCAAAGGCACCATCCCGACATTTACGTTTAGCAAATTAGGGAAATAATGGATAACTGAAATCTGGATGGCTGTACGCGTATCTGAACTGTCGCCCTCCTGAATGCAAGTCCAGTGTGCTAACGATTGCGACATTCGCTCGGTGACAGTACCAGATTCGTGGTAAAATGCGTTGAATGACTTTTTTGTGAGAACACTCAATATAAATTATTCAAAGACTGTCGAGGGATATGAAAAGAAGCATGTTGGAAGATAGAAGAAGGAGCAATATAAGCTGGTGAGTATTCGCAAGAGAGGAGAAAGGAACACAAGATATGTGGCTCGGTGACAGTACCAGATTCGTGGTAAAATGCGTTGAATGACTTTTTTGTGAGAACACTCAATATAAATTATTCAAAGACTGTCGAGGGATATGAAAAGAAGCATGTTGGAAGATAGAAGAAGGAGCAACATAAGCTGGTGAGTATTCGCAAGAGAGGAGAAAGGAACACAAGGTATCAAGAACTGTTTAATAGTGGATAGCAGCTAAATCGAGTTTGAAGAATTTTTAGTAACGATTTGGACTAGGGTCCAGACCGGATGACCAAAAGAAGTGAAGGAAGTGTATAACGGCGAGACGAGATACTAGTAAGGTTTTATTTGCCAGCAAAGTAGAAGGTGTAAAGTGTAGACAGGCACCAGCAAATGAGAGAACAGTTTATCTGCAGAAGTAATTATTGAACTGACTTCAGAATGCAGATTAATATTTAGAACTTTTCAATTATTTGTGAGGGCATAGTACGTGTTCTGTGAAATTGTTATAAAAATTAGCACTTCACATGTGCAAATATAGTAATAGTGCGTATTTTACGTGCGCAAGCAGCGTAACTTTGAACTTCTGTATCTTGGAAACTGGAAAAGATATCAAGAAAATTTCCAATGTACTTCGGGATCGGGATCTTAGGTGTATATCGTAAAAATTTCAGCCATTTGCCGTGCATAGCCGTCTTGGAATATCTGGCTGGGGTTTGGTCCACTGCTGACTGGAAAAACTGGTGAGAAACGCGTTTTCGGGGTTTTTCTTAGTAACCACCCATACATTTAAGCAAATGCTCATTTTTAATTCATTTATTCATTCATGGATAAACCCGTCAGATTAATTAAATGACAGGTTTACCACTGGTGTACCCGTCACCAAATAATCTGATTTTTACGTGCATATTTTACGTGTACGAGTAGGGTAACTTTGAACCTCTGTATCTGGGAAAGGGGTAAAGATGCCAAGAAAATTTTAAATATTGTTCGATATCTCGGTCTTAGAAATATATGCAAAAATTTCTGCCATTTGCTGTGCGTAGCCGTTCTGGAATCTTCCGCTGCGTTTTGGTCCGCTAGTGACAACTAAACTGCAGTAAAAAAAACTCTTTATTGGTGTTCTCCGAGGAATCGCCCATGAACTAATGGGCCTCCTCAAGTCCCATCAAGCCCACTGTAGGCCATATCGAATGTTAAAGGAACGAACCGATTTGTTCCATTTGCCTAAGCAGGAGGAAGTGTGTACATAAACACTTTGACCCTCTGCTGCAGGATAGTGAGACTAAGACGATCTTTCTGCTGGATAGACAAATCACCCGTGGTCTAAGGGCTATATAAAACACTTAAACCTGCCTTTTCATCACCAATATAACCTGAGGCATGAGCACCGAAAAATACGGTTTTCCGGGGGGGGGGGGTTTACAACATATGCTGTCGCATGCATACCGATGAGTGTCTGACTCTAGCCGCGAAACAATAACACCTCTTCCTTACAACCGACTTCTGTAGTCTTCATGTTGAGGAAGCATATCAAATTATTAAAACATTTTGGAGCAGTGCAAGTAATTCAATAAAGAAAAACAGTTTACCGAATTGAAAGTGTGAACTATGGAACACTTTCACGTTAACAACTACACTGGAGTGTTGCAGCGCGGATAATACATAATTTAGTCACATAATTTAATCACAGTTACATTTGTATCACTTCTGTATACAACCGTCCAGTCAAAATTCATGTAATTGAACACTGTTATTACACTGCTGTCCAAAACTAAAGCAACAAACCGCTGTTTCCCGTCCTGTGCCTAATTAACGATATAATAATAGAAATGTCAATTAGATGTCCGTATGATCGTGCTCCGCACGTAAGATGACATTTCAGTCAACGGGCAACCATGCCAACTATGACGTCAGGGCACCTAGAAACGAGGTAATGTCTACCGGGTAGCCCCACATCCACAGTCGCTGTGTACATAGTCACAGATGGTGCAGTATGGAACAGAGAAAATGCCTGCCAGACTCTCTGCTGTGGCGCAGACTAATGTGGCCCGATGGCTTAATATGAATCGTTCTGTTGCTTCTTGGATGTGGCCTCAGTTTATAGAAGCCGAAATGTATCCCAAAGGCTATAGCAGGACAGACCACGTGTGACTTCAGAAGAGAGGACTTTTATTTGGCTGTAAGGGCAGAGTACCGCGTTAGTACTACACCACAACTAGCATGTGAGCTCGTAGCATCCAATGAACGTGTTGTATCTAGGCCAACGGTGTGCAGAAGGCTTCGACAGAGTGGCCTTTATTGCCGGAGAACCGCTGTATGTCGACCTGTGACGCGTCTTCACAGAAGGGAACGTCCAAAGTGGAGTCATCAACGTGCCACCTGGACGTTCGAACAGTGGGCCAATGTTCTTTTCACAGTTGAGTCTCGATTTAGTCTAGAGAGTGATTCTCGATGGATTAGCATTGGGAGGGAACGTGGAGTACGATTTCCGAACCCAAACACTGTGGAAAGAGTCCAGTATCGAGGAGGATCCTTAATGGTGTGGGAGTGGGCAGGGATTATGTTTACCGCTCGAACTCCTCTTCATGAAACTGTATTGATGAATTGGCAAGGTCTAACTGCTGTCAGGTATCGTACCGACTTGACAGAAAATCCTAGGAAGTTCTGGTCTTACGTTAAATCAGTAAGTGGCTCGAGACAGCATATCCAGACACTCCGGGATGATGATGGCATTGAAACAGAGGATGACAAGCGTAAAGCTGAAATACTAAACACCTTTTTCCAAAGCTGTTTCACAGAGGAAGACCGCACTGCAGTTCCTTCTCTAAATCCTCGCACAAACGAAAAAATGGCTGACATCGAAATAAGTGTCCAAGGAATAGAAAAGCAACTGGAATCACTCAACAGAGGAAAGTCCACTGGACCTGACGGGATACCAATTCGATTCTACACAGAGTACGCGAAAAAACTTGCCCCCCTTCTAACAGCCGTGTACCGCAAGTCTCTAGAGGAACGGAAGGTTCCAAATGATTGGAAAAGAGCACAGGTAGTCCCAGTCTTCAAGAAGGGTCGTCGAGCAGATGCGCAAAACTATAGACCTATATCTCTGACGTCGATCTGTTGTAGAATTTTAGAACATGTTTTTTGCTTGAATATCATGTCGTTTTTGGAAACTCAGAATCTACTATGTAGGAATCAACATGGATACAGGCTCCCAGGTAGATGCTATTTTTCTTGACTTCCGGAAGGCGTTCGATACAGTTCCGCACTGTCGCCTGATAAACAAAGTAAGAGCCTACGGAATATCAGACCAGCTGTGTGGCTGGATTGAAGAGTTTTTAGCAAACAGAACACAGCATGTTGTTATCAACGGAGAGACGTCTACAGACGTTAAAGTAACCTCTGGTGTGCCACAGGGGAGTGTTATGGGACCATTGCTTTTCACAATATATACACTCCTGGAAATTGAAATAAGAACACCGTGAATTCATTGTCCCAGGAAGGGGAAACTTTATTGACACATTCCTGGGGTCAGATACATCACATGATCACACTGACAGAACCACAGGCACATAGACACAGGCAACAGAGCATGCACAATGTCGGCACTAGTACAGTGTATATCCACCTTTCGCAACAATGCAGGCTGCTATTCTCCCATGGAGACGATCGTAGAGATGCTGGATGTAGTCCTGTGGAACGGCTTGCCATGCCATTTCCACCTGGCGCCTCAGTTGGACCAGCGTTCGTGCTGGACGTGCAGACCGCGTGAGACGACGCTTCATCCAGTCCCAAACATGCTCAATGGGGGACAGATCCGGAGATCTTGCTGGCCAGGGTAGTTGACTTACACCTTCTAGAGCACGTTGGGTGGCACGGGATACATGCGGACGTGCATTCTCCTGTTGGAACAGCAAGTTCCCTTACCGGTCTAGGAATGGTAGAACGATGGGTTCGATGACGGTTTGGATGTACCGTGCACTATTCAGTGTCCCCTCGACGATCACCAGTGGTGTACGGCCAGTGCAGGAGATCGCTCCCCACACCATGATGCCGGGTGTTGGCCCTGTGTGCCTCGGTCGTATGCAGTCCTGATTGTGGCGCTCACCTGCACGGCGCCAAACACGCATACGACCATCATTGGCACCAAGGCAGAAGCGACTCTCATCGCTGAAGACGACACGTCTCCATTCGTCCCTCCATTCACGCCTGTCGCGACACCACTGGAGGCGGGCTGCACGATGTTGGGGCGTGAGCGGAAGACGGCCTAACGGTGTGCGGGACCGTAGCCCAGCTTCATGGAGACGGTTGCGAATGGTCCTCGCCGATACCCCAGGAGCAACAGTGTCCCTAATTTGCTGGGAAGTGGCGGTGCGATCCCCTACGGCACTGCGTAGGATCCTACGGTCTTGGCGTGCATCCGTGCGTCGCTGCGGTCCGGTCCCAGGTCGACGGGCACGTGCACCTTCCGCCGACCACTGGCGACAACATCGATGTACTGTGGAGACCTCACGCCCCACGTGTTGAGCAATTCGGCGGTACGTCCACCCGGCCTCCCGCATGCCCACTATACGCCCTCGCTCAAAGTCCGTCAACTGCACATACGGTTCACGTCCACGCTGTCGCGGCATGCTACCAGTGTTAAAGACTGCGATGGAGCTCCGTATGCCACGGCAAACTGGCTGACACTGACGGCGGCGGTGCACAAATGCTGCGCAGCTAGCGCCATTCGACGACCAACACCGCGGTTCCTGGTGTGTCCTCTGTGCCGTGCGTGTGATCATTGCTTGTACAGCCCTCTCGCAGTGTCCGGAGCAAGTATGGTGGGTCTGACACACCGGTGTCAATGTGTTCTTTTTTCCATTTCCAGGAGTGTTTAAATGACCTAGTAGATAGTGTCGGAAGTTCCATGCGGCTTTTCGCGGATGATGCTGTAGTATACAGAGAAGTTGCAGCATTAGAAAATTGTAGCGAAATGCAGGAAGATCTGCAGCGGATAGGCACTTGGTGCAGGGAGTGGCAACTGACCCTTAACATAGACAAATGTAATGTATTGCGAATACATAGAAAGAAGGGTCCTTTATTGTATGATTATATGATAGCGGAACAAACACTGGTAGCAGTTACTTCTGTAAAATATCTGGGAGTATGCGTGCGGAACGATTTGAAGTGGAATGATCATATAAAATTAATTGTTGGTAAGGCGGGTACCAGGTTGAGATTCATTGGGAGAGTCCTTAGAAAATGTAGTCCATCAACAAAGGAGGTGGCTTACAAAACACTCGTTCGACCTATACTTGAGTACTGCTCATCAGTGTGGGATCCGTACGAGATCGGGTTGACGGAGGAGATAGAGAAGATTCAAAGAAGAGCGGCGCGTTTCCTCACAGGGTTATTTGGTAACCGTGATAGCGTTACGGAGATGTTTAACAAACTCAAGTGGCGGACTCTGCAAGAGAGGCGCTCTGCATCGCGGTGTAGCTTGCTCGCCAGGTTTCGAGAGGGTGCGTTTCTGGATGAGGTATCGAATATATTGCTTCCCCCTACTTATACCTCCCGAGGAGATCACGAATGTAAAATTAGAGAGATTAGAGCGCGCACAGAGGCTTTCAGACAGTCGTTCTTCCCGCGAACCATACGCGACTGGAACAGGAAAGGGAGGTAATGACAGTGGCACGTAAAGTGCCCTCCGCCACACACCGTTGGGTGGCTTGCGGAGTATAAATGTAGATGTAGATGTAGACGAGATTTTCGATCTCACAGAGAACGAGTGGTTAATATTTTCTTGGAAACGGAACATACCTGCACGCCTGGCGCGGCCTGCTCTCTCTCCCGGTTTGAATCCCATAGAGAGCGCCTGCGCTGCACCAGGGAGACGACGTCCATCACGTCACCATCCACCAACCACTCTCCGAGACTGCGAGCAGCTCTGCAGGAAGACTGGGCGTGAATGGGCGTTATTGCCTCAATATGAGACTGATGACATCATTCACAGTATGCCCCGTTGCTGTCAGGACTGTAGCGCTCCCAGAGGTGATCACACCCCATACTGAGCACATGAACCAGTTGTCAGAATGTGTGTGCAAATCCGTTAAGTTGTAAAAAACGAAGAACATTTTTTGTAAGCGTTATGCGTGTTACAGTTGTTTAGGTTCCGAATTTTTTACATTATTTCTGCTTTACTATCAACTGTTTGTTCCATTTTTTGACAAAATAAAAGCAACTTTGCATAATTTGGGTTTGTTGCTTTAATTTTGGACACCAGTTTAGATAAAATACACTTCATATAAGTTTACTGTGTGTCATTTAGATAGTAGTCATTAAAGGTTGTTGCTTTTATGATAATGATAGGAATACGTTAGATTCATTTAAAATTAGAGGCAGAAGAAACGGTAATCTGACGATATAAACACTCATCATGTAATTATTACTAAACTTGTATACCGATGTAATCTAACATATACACCATGAATTATTCAGTTAATTGTTATTGTTTTAATCGTTATTGTTTAGTTAATCTCCTATCTGTCTTGACTGTGGGTGTGAATGTGTGTGTGTGGCCTTCAATATGTGAATGTGTTGTCTATGTCGAATGGGTGATATGGTGCACCAAAAAACACAGAAATTTGTTTGCTACGTACCTGTATATATTCGTCGATTGGCCAGACGGGAGTAAAGAAGTGAGTATGTTGGATAACAGAATTTTCTCCGAGCAAAGTAAACATCGAAATGCTAAACTAATTTGGGTATAGAAGTAACAGCCTAGTTAAACTGACAGTGAAAATTCTGTAAAGCAGTGGCATGGTAGTGAGAAAGGAAAGATCTGTAATTTTATTTGGTAAGACGGCAGAAACGAGTCGTTCCGCGTTTAACACTACCATAAATAAATCACTACGATAATTATATCAAAACTTCAGCATCAATTCTATTTCGTCCTGACACAGCAGACAGCTCATGGCTGTACAAGGATAACTAGCTATGTTCATATCGTATACTAGCTGTACGCGGCCAGGCTTTTATGACGTTTCACTTTATTCCATATATATTATATACACATTAGATGGCGTTCCAGTAGGTGTATAAGATAAGTGAATATTCTAATGCAGTGTTGTCTCCAAATTTCAAATCAATCTATGAAGAATTTTCTGAGATGGGAGATTCTGAAGGTACGAACATCTGCTTTTGTAGTTGTATAGAAACTAAAAACGTTCCTAATCGCAATGCTCCGAAAGGTTTTGACCGAATGCTTTGAAATTTTGACACAAAGGGCACTTGAACACTATTTTTTAATGTATGTAATATATAAATTTTCTTACAAATTTAATAATAGGGACATGTTGTTGGAAGAATATTAAAAAAGTTATATAAATAGGTGCCTAAAAACAGGTCTCATTAAAATGTAACGTTGTATCCAAATTTCAAAGCAATCGGAAAAGAATTTTCGAAGATAAACGATTTTAAACGAAACAACATTTACATTTTTTAAAAATAGATGTAGCGTATTGTTTGCCCACAAATGTAATTTTCCAAGCGATTTTCAGTTTAGACTTTTTTTTAGCTATTTACACCTTTTCACTTCTTTTACTTAATATGTTTTATTTGGTCACAGGCCCAGGAATATGTAGCGGTGGATATAGATGCAGGAACCTTGAGAGGTTCTATCAGATCAACGTATACGAACAAACCCATGTACAGCTTCGAAGGTATCCCATATGCAGAGCCTCCCGTCGATAATCTCCGGTTTCAGGCAAGTATTTCGAATGATTTACGCTGCTTACCATTTCACTTCAAGCTATCTTAAGTGTGGACAGCATATTTGACAGCTAAATTTTGTGTGTTGAGTAGATAATTTGGGTACAATTATTTACATGTTCCTTTCTCTCAGTGGACTGTTCGCGATGTGATTGACCATTGTATGTTGCGTTATTAAACAGTACGAGGTGCATTCAAGTTCTAAGGCCTCCGATTTTTTTTCTCCGGACTGGAAAGAGATAGAAACATGCGCATTGTTTTAAAATGAGTCCGTGTTCATTGTCAATACGTCCCAGAGATGGCAGCACCGTACGGCAGATGGAATTTTACCGCCAGCGGCGAGAATGAGAACTGTTTTAAATACTTAAAATGGTGACGTTTTCCTTACTTGAACAGCGTGCAATCATTCGTTTTCTGAATTTGCGTGGTGTGAAACCAATTGAAATTCATCGACAGTTGAAGGAGACATGTGGTGATGGAGTTATGGATGTGTCGAAAGTGCGTTCGTGGGTGCGACAGTTTAATGAAGGCAGAACATCGTGTGACAACAAACCGAAACAACTCGGGCTCGCACAAGCCGGTCTGACGACATGATCGAGAAAGTGGAGAGAATTGCTTTGGGGGATCGCCGAATGACTGTTGAACAGATCGCCTCCAGAGTTGGCATTTCTGTGGGTTCTGTGCACACAATCCTGCGTGACGACCTGAAAATGCGAAAAGTGTCATCCAGGTGGGTGCCACAAATGCTGACGGACGACAACATGGCTGCCCGTGTGGCATGTTGCCAAGCAATGTTGACGCGCAACGACAGCATAATGGGACATTCTTTTCGTCGGTTCTGACAATGGGTGAGACGTGGATGCCATTTTTCAATCCAGAAACAAAGTGCCAGTCAGCTCAATGGAAGCACACAGATTCACCGCCACCAAAAAAATTTCGGGTAACCGCCAGTGCTGAAAAAATGATGGTGTCCATGTTCTGGGACAGCGAGGGCGTAATCCTTACCCATTGCGTTCCAAAGGGCACTACGATAACAGGTGCATCCTACGGAAATGTTTTGAAGAACAAATTCCTTCCTGCACTGCAACAAAAACGTCCGGGAAGGGCTGCGCGTGTGCTGTTGCACCAAGACAACGCACCCGCACATCGAGCTAACGTTACGCAACAGTTTCTTCGTGATAACAACTTTGAAGTGATTCCTCATGCTCCCTACTCACCTGACCTGGCTCCTAGTGACTTTTGGCTTTTTCCAACAATGAAAGACACTCTCCGTGGCCGCACATTCACCAGCCGTGCTGCTATTGCCTCAGCGATTTTCCAGTGGTCAAAACAGACTCCTAAAGAAACCTTCGCCGCTGCCATGGAATCATGGCGTCAGCGTTGTGAAAAATGTGTACGTCTGCAGGGCGATTACGTCGAGAAGTAACGCCAGTTTCATCGATTTCGGGTGAGTAGTTAATTAGAAAAAAAATCGGAGGCCTTAGAACTTGAATGCACCTCGTATTTTCACGCGTCATGTGCATTGGTCAGATTGCAGTCATGTCTGCTGCACTAATTGCGTAGTCCAGCGTAATCATAATGCCGTCAGCATTTATACTGATGTTGAGAGTGATGGTTTCATGCGGGCTCATTCGAGCTTCATAGTATGCACACTGTAGAAAAAAGGTAAGGCTTTTATATGAATCTACCCATTTAGACAGCTAAACAAACATATCAAAACTGTTATGCAAATCCCAGAGTGCCATATCAACGAAAGCTTTAGAAATGAATGTCACCTTTATGAGGCAAAGCGTAAGACGCAGGCAGATGGCATGCTTAATCTATCTAACGATTCTGAAAAGGATCAAATTCTTTTCGAGTAAACGTCTACCAGAGTTCGACGTAACATGGAGCTGCAGTGATGATATTAATAAGAGTAAATGTATGTAGAAGTTCCTCGTCCCGAAGTTCTGAATATTGATTCAATACCACGATCCACATGTTGCAACAAAAATGCCATGAATATTTCATTTTCGAAGCCTCGATAAAATTACCCAAGCATTGCCCTCCCCATCATCAACACAACGAATTTATTTTGCTAATACCAGACAAGTTAAAACCGAGATCTCGCCTTTCGCTGGAAGTGCGCTATCATGTGCTCCATAACGAGCAACTTCCAGACACATTAAAAGATTCAGTTTGTTACGGGCGCTACACATTTCTTTCCAAACTGTGCGGAGGCCGATGACGGCGGGTTCCAGCTTGCCGACCTGCAATAATGATTTACTCTTTAGAATGGGGCTGCGACCACGGAACTACTTGCTGAGAAAATAGTACAAATAAATGAAATTGAAAACAGCAGACTGTAGATTTGGAAATGCTGAATTCTCTAAAATATTTAATGAACTGCGCACCCTCAGATAAATTTCTCTTTCTAAAACAACGGAGAAGTTCGTTATCTACTTTTAGATTCTGCATTTAGCATTATGACCTACCTTTATAAGTGTTTTCTGTACCAGGTTCTGGTAGAACAAGCAATTCAGATTAGGATAATAGTTGTGTCAAGCAATCAATGCCGTGACAGTTTTCCTAGTAGTATAATTTCATTCTCTAACAATGTGTCGTTTTAGTGAATTTTTTAGAGAAAAATCAGCAGTTAAAAGTAACTGAGTCCCAAGAAATCAGTCAATAGTAAAATACATAAACAAACAATAATATCACAATTCATTTTGTGCACAGAGCTCGCGACGACCTAAATCACTGTCCTCGGTTCTCCCAGCCACTTCTCGCAAACAAGAACGACATACGGGCTTGGTTTCCTAATTGCGACAAACATAAATACATTACTGTACACACACATATGCGCACAATGCACCATCATACACATACACGCACACGCACGCACGCACACACACACACACATACACACACACATTTCCTGCAGAAATGAATTCCAGTTTCCCCTTCTGACCACGGTTTTTGAAAAGTTTGTCACGGTTATCAGGAAAATATCGGAACTGGATATCCCATCCAAATTATTAGCCATTGCAATCTTTCTGCAATAGTCTGAGATTTCTGGGATATTAGTGTGAAAATAACTACAACCAGTCTCGGCCTCATGCGGTCCATTTTCTCTTTCTACAACTACACCAGGTTCAGATGAACAATCAAGAAAAGGAATTTACCATTCACTGACAGGTCGGATTATAGTTTCATTTTCTGGAGATATTGTAAGCTGAAGTCATGTCCTGGAACAGGAAACAGACACGAGTTTTCGAAGAATAATATCACTCGTATTTAAGTACCAACTATTTACAAACGCGAACAGCTGTATTCAATTTGCTCCTTACATACTTTTCATTAAAAATTAATGCCTAAATTTCTTTCAAAATACATTTAAAGTTTCTCATTAACGAAGCAGTCACCTGCATTACTCAGCCACAGCTCTTACACCAACTGTCCAAAAAGATCCGAGACATTTTATTCCAGGTGTATTAGCGACTTCAGCGCAATAACTATGGCCACAGCTTGAAGTAACTTATGTAAGCAGTAGATGTGCATTAGACCAACCAGTTGTCACTATGAACTGTTAAATAGTGGACGTGTGGCCATAGTGTGTCGACGTTGTTGTGTAACAAATTACAGTGCAACAACAGGTCAAAAAATGGTTCAGATGCTCTGAGCACTATGGGACTTAACATCTGAGGTCATCAGTCCCCTAGACTTTGAACTAATTAAACATAACTAACCTAAGGACATCACACACATCCATGCCCGAGGCAGGATTCGAAGCTGCGACCCTAGCAGTCGTGAGGTTCCGGACTCAAGAGTCTAGAACCGCTCGGCCACCGCGGCCGGCGACGATTTAACAGACGCTTAAGCCAATGTAACGTACAAGTTAAACAACATCTCAAACAAAGAATTTCGGACAGTTTCACATGGTTGTACGAACGCTCTGTGCATCGTACTCAGCCGGGGGAAGGAGGAGTAGCGGGAGGGACTGTGCGTAACACGCCAAGCATTAAAAGCACCACCTTAACTCTTCTCTATTTTTTATTAATCCATTCTTGAAAGTTCCAGACTGACGGGGGATGAACACCATGAGGAAACTGAAGTCATTTTAAGTTGTACAGGATTTTGAATGAAAGTCCATTCGCTCTACATTTCTTCGCCCGGAGTGCTCTGGGATGGCATGACGTCTGCAGCAACACCAATGTAGACGCGACACTAAACTAAAGGAGTGAAAATATTACCTGCTTGTATTATCATTTAAATTCTCATCTTTAAATAAAGATTCTCGAATATCCAGAAAAAGAATAAGAGTGCAAAGAACATATGAGTGAACTGAAGATTGAGTTATCGTATGGACTGTCCTTCAATCAGTTCATAGTTAGTAGCCCGTTCTGATTCCAGTGAAAGTTGGTACCGCGGCAACCTGTTTTGTGTGACAGCTTCCAGTGAGCAAGACGGCGTGGAGCGGCGTTCGAGACGCTCTTCAGCCGGGCGCGCCGTGCCCGCAGTTCTACAGCAACGAGGTGATCGGCAACGAGGACTGCCTCTTCCTCAACGTCTACAGCCCAGTAGTACGTTCTCTACAACTAGGATGGATTCTAATTAGCTTAACGAATGTATCTTTCATTTAATAATAACGCGAAAATGAATATGATGATAAGACTTCGTGTTACTGCATGTTCTTGTTGTTCAACGAAGAATTAGTGCACTCTTGTACTAAACAGTGGTTGTTTTCTGCACGTTCACAGCTGGGAACGACAAACGAAACCCTGAAAAATGTAATGGTCTGGATTCATGGAGGCTGCTTCAGGGAAGGAAGAAGCGACACTGCCACACCGCACTACTTTGTTGACAATGACATTGTGTTTGTCAGTATAAACTACCGCCTAGGACTGCTAGGTAACACGTGTAAAATTCTGTCTTGTACAGCTAACTATCCTACTTTCATGAACACTCTATGTATAAGTTTCGTTTCTCATGGAAGTTTGCTTAAAATACACTCCTGGAAATGGAAATAAGAACACCGTGAATTCATTGTCCCAGGAAGGGGAAACTTTATTGACACATTCGTGGGGTCAGATACATCACATGATCACACTGACAGAACCACAGGCACATAGACACAGGCAACAGAGCATGCACAATGTCGGCACTAGTACAGTGTATATCCACCTTTCGCAGCAATGCAGGCTGCTATTCTCCCATGGAGACGATCGTAGAGATGCTGGATGTAGTCCTGTGGAACGGCTTGCCATGCCATTTCCACCTGGCGCCTCAGTTGGACCAGCGTTCGTGCTGGACGTGCAGACCGCGTGAGACGACGCTTCATCCAGTCCCAAACATGCTCAATGGGGGACAGATCCGGAGATCTTGCTGGCCAGGGTAGTTGACTTACACCTTCTAGAGCACGTTGGGTGGCACGGGATACATGCGGACGTGCATTGTCCTGTTGGAACAGCAAGTTCCTTTGCCGGTCTAGGAATGGTAGAACGATGGGTTCGATGACGGTTTGGATGTACCGTGCACTATTCAGTGTCCCCTCGACGATCACCAGTGGTTTACGGCCAGTGTATGAGATCGCTCCCCACACCATGATGCCGGGTGTTGGCCCTGTGTGCCTCGGTCGTATGCAGTCCTGATTGTGGCGCTCACCTGCACGGCGCCAAACACGCATACGACCATCATTGGCACCAAGGCAGAAGCGACTCTCATCGCTGAAGACGACACGTCTCCATTCGTCCCTCCATTCACGCCTGTCGCGACACCACTGGAGGCGGGCTGCACGATGTTGGGGCGTGAGCGGAAGACGGCCTAACGGTGTGCGGGACCGTAGCCCAGCTTCATGGAGACGGTTGCGAATGGTCCTCGCCGATACCCCAGGAGCAACAGTGTCCCTAATTTGCTGGGAAGTGGCGGTGCGGTCCCCTACGGCATTGCGTAGGATCCTACGGTCTTGGCGTGCATCTGTGCGTCGCTGCGGTCCGGTCCCAGGTCGACGGGCACGTGCACCTTCCGCCGACCACTGGCGACAACATCGATGTACTGTGGAGACCTCACGCCCCACGTGTTGAGCAATTCGGCGGTACGTCCACCCGGCCTCCTGCATGCCCACTATACGCCCTCGCTCAAAGTCCGTCAACTGCACATACGGTTCACGTCCACGCTGTCGCGGCATGCTACCAGTGTTAAAGACTGCAATGGAGCTCCGTATGCCACGGCAAACTGGCTGACACTGACGGCGGCGGTGCACAAATGCTGCGCAGCTAGTGCCATTCGACGGCCAACACCGCGGTTCCTGGTGTGTCCGCTGTGCCGTGCGTGTGATCATTGCTTGTACAGCCCTCTCGCAGTGTCCGGAGCAAGTATGGTGGGTCTGACACACCGGTGTCAATGTGTTCTTTTTTCCATTTCCAGGAGTGTACTTAAGGTCAATAACATGACAATTTCTTCAGTACATCCATGGTAGCTAAGTCCATAATTGTTGCCCAATTAAGCAGCCTTTTGATTCTACAGTTGCTTAAGAAACCGAAAATTCAGGTCGTTCGCAGTGTTATAAGCCTACGGTGATATAATGCGAAGCCGACTTTTTTTATTTAGCTTAGCTACAAGAGCATTATTTAGTTGAGGCAGTCATCAGGAATTTCTGATGTCGTTCTTCAAAAGATTAACTGCGAAATGATAATACGTTTTAGCTCATTTGGCTATCGATCACATCAGTCCGCCTCCGAGCGATCACCGAATTTGACTGCCGCACGGAAGACCAGGGTTCAATTCTTGTTAGTGACAGGGATATTTTACCTTGTTAAATGATTGCAAAGGCGTACACTCAACCTCGTGATGACAATCGAGGAGTAACTCGAGTGAAACTTTGCGGCACCAAGATCTATAATGCTGAAACCGGTTCGGAAAGCAGTGTGCTGACACTATACCATACGTAGCCCTTCCAAATGACGCCACTGTTGGCGAATGACACGGCAATCGGTTGGCATCACATGGTTTTCACGGAGAGAACGCAGAGCTTCTAAAAATTAGTGTATCGACTATGGAGACCAATAAGTGGTTGAGGAAGCTTGGTAATTGCGTTCATTTGTCCTCTTTTTTCGATAAAAATGTGCATTACTAGCTCCCTCTTATTTCTTATCAGCCATTACCATGCGATTTGAATAAATACTGTGGGTATGATATTACTTCCCACATTTCTGGCCTTACGTCTCGTCCTGCTCTTTCGGTATCTTGCTGAGACGAAGAGGAGTGTAATATTCTCCCATTTGGCTTCTGGAACACTGGGTTTCTGGTGCAGTGACTTCATCCTCTTCCCAACTCTTTCCCGTTCCAAGATTCTAAGAAGAAAGTCATGCACAAAGACACAGATTTCAAAAAATGCGCTGTACGTGGAACAATAATTTATTGCTGACGATACATTGGATAGTGACACTAGAACTTCGTAGTATTAACGTAGTTTGTAAATTCAGTCATTTAGAATACTGTAGCATGAAAGTTTTCTTAAAAACACAACAAAAGATATTTTCCCCCTTTTTATTTTTGCTATTAGTAACGGAACTTTTTATAGCGTCGCTGTTACTTTTTTGTGTGTATCTGTTCCATTCGCTCGTTTCGATTACTATAAATTCCATCGAATGGAACAAAATAATGCTATATGTCAGTAACCAAAAGAATGTAGTGGGTCGAACGAGTGATTTGTAAGCAGCCTTACACGTATTGCAACAGTAGTTGTAAAAGCTATTCTGATATTTTACGTAGTATTACTTCCTTATACGTTCATCTGATCATCACATCTTTATAATATTTGTATGCTTTTTAATCCCATATTCGGCGAACACGTTATTGCTTTTATCTTTTGCTGCCTCCCGGTAACTAACTTATCGCCTGGTAAGCAAGCCATTCCTGTGTGTGGTAATGCCAAATATCATTCGCTTAATTAGCTGTGAGTTTGTGCTAGACATTTGCTTGTCAGTTAATATTCATAGAACTGGATTTCTCTAGGTTTCCTTAGCACCGGTGACGACGTCGTACCTGGAAACATGGGCCTCAAAGACCAGACAGAGGCCCTTCGTTGGGTTCAGAGGAACATAGCGGCGTTTGGCGGCGACCCAGACAAAGTCACTATCTTCGGCGAAAGTGCTGGAGGCGCATCCATCCACTACCATATCTTATCTCCACTGAGCAAAGGTAGGCATCAACAAAACCTTCTACTCAACTTTTCATCCGATATTTATTCCGTTAACTGCAATATCGAAGTCTCACGTTCTTTTTAAACTACTGGTTGACAAAAAAGATTATTACAAAGATTATCCGACTGTCTACGTACATACTCTGAAACCCACCGCGAATTACATGTCAGAGGCTACTTAGCGTTGTACCACATGTTAGAATTTCTTGCCATTCGAACTGAGTGTGGAGCGTGGGAAGAATACCTGATTAGATAATGCCTCTGTGGGCGCTGTAATCAGTCTAATATCGCCTTCACGTACCCTGCAGGAGAGATAAGTGCATAGCCGAAGTTGAGCTCCAGATTCTTCACTTAACGCTTGTTCTTGAAATTTGTAATCTTTCGTGACATAATCTGCGTTTGTATTCAAACGCCTCGCAATTCAGGTTTGTCGCCATTTCAGTGGCGATCTCTCGCGAGTCAAACAAACGAGTGTCAAATAGTGCTGCTCTTCTCTGAATAGGTTCAACATCCCCTCTTAGCCCTATGTGGTAGGGGGGCCACATACCTGAGCAGTATTCTAGCGTGGATTGAATGAGTGATTTGTAAGTAGTCTCGTTTCTAGACTGACTACATTTCCCTACTATTCTACAAATAAGCCGAAGTCTGTCCATTTCCTGTCCCTATCAAGTATTATACTGAGGAATTTGTTTACCGATCAAAGAGTGATTCACTGTCAATACATTCGTAAGATACTGTGTTTTAGTTTTGTGAGGTGAACAGTTTTACATTTGTGAACATTTAAAGAAAGTTGTCAATTTTGCACCATTTATAAATCACAAGATCTGAGTATTTGTGCAGCTTCATTCAGACTGTACTTCACTGTACATAACTGCATCATCTGCGAAAAGTCTGAGGTTACTATTAATATTATCGGCAAAGTCATTAATATACAACATTAACATCAAGGGACCCAACAACTTCCCTGGGGCACACGCGAAGCTACATATGTCGATGGTCTACACCCAAAATAACTTTCTGTATTCTCCCTACGAAAAGATGCTCAATCCAGTCGCAAATTTCGCCAAATATCCCATACGATCGTTATTATGACAATGTTCGTAAGAGTGGTACTGAGTCAAAGGCATTTCAGAAATCGAGAAATACTGCATCTACCTGATTGCCTCGATCCACGGCTTTCAGGATGTCATGTGAGAAAAGAGCGAGTTGGGTTTCACATAATGTAGTTGGAATCTGTGCTGGTTGGCTTGGAGTACGTCATTCTGTTTGAGATACCTCATTACTGTTGTGCTGTTGTGTACAGAATATATTCGAAGATTCTACAACAAATGGATAGCAAGGATACTGGGTGGTACTTTGAGGGTGACTTCTGCTATTCTCCTTATAAACTGTGCTTTCTTCCAACTACTGGGCACCGTTTTCTTTTTTTTTCTTTTTTCTTTTTGTAAGGAATCTTACAAATAACAGATTATAGTTAACATAGAGGCTAACTCAGCCGATAATTCAGTATAAATATGATACAAAATTTTGTCGGTCACTGCGGCTAGCAGTTTTAACGATTTCAGCTGTTTCTCAACGCCACTGGCACTAACATCTATTTCATTCATCTTTTCGGCAGTCCGAGGATTAAATTGTGGCAGTATTCCTGGGTTTCCATTTGTGAAGTAACATTTGAGAACAGAGTTAAGCAACTTTGATTTTGCTTCGCTACTCTCAGTTTTACTTTGTGTTTTGTCCACGAGTGATTGGACAGTAACTTTGGTGCCACTAACACCTTTATACAGGGATTTTCCGCAAGAGCATGCAAAACTGTAATTAGGACATAGAGACTGGAGAATGTGAGATAGGGAACCTGAGGTCAGAGAAGACAGCTTAAGGAGATATGGAAGTAAACTTGGCTATCACTTTGTCTTGCACTACCGTTTTCCAGCTTGTTTACAACTAACATGGGTATACGTTTACATGTGCTATGCTGTACAGCTTTACTGTATCGTTAAATGATGATGGCATCCTCTTGGGTAAAATATTGCGGAGGTAAAATAGTAGGCCATTCGGCCGGCCGGTGTGGCCGAGCGGTTATATGCGCTTTAGTCTGGAACCACGTGACCGCTACGGTCGCAGGTTAGAATCCAGCCTCGGGCATGGATGTGTGTGATGTCCTTAGATTAGTTAGGTTTAAGTAGTTCTAAGTACTAGGGGACTGATGACCTCAGATGTTATGTCCCTTAGTGCTCAGAGCCATGATAGAGTCCCCATTCGGATCTCCGGGCTGGGACTACTCAGGAGGAGGTTGTTATCAGGAGAAAGAAAACTGGCGTACTACGGATCGGAGCGTGGACTGTCAGATCCCTTAATCGGGCAGGTAGGTTAGAAAATTTAAAAAGGGAAATGGATAGGTTAAAGTTGGATATAGTGGGAATTAATGAAGTTCAGTGACTGGAGGAACAATACTTCTGGTCAGGTGAATACAGGGTTATAAATACCAAATCAAATACGAGTAACGATGGAGTAGGTTTAATAATAAATAGGAAAATAGGAATGCGGGTAAGCTACTACAAACAGCATAGTGAACGCATTATTGTGGCCAAGATAGATACGAAGCCCACACCTACCACAGTAGTAAAAGTTTACATGCCAACTAGATCCGCAGATGACGAAGAGATTGATGAAATGTATGATGACAGAAAAGAAATTATTCAGATAATGAAGGGAGACGAAAATTTAATAGTCATGACTGGAACTCGATAGTAGGAAAAGGAAGAGAAGGAAACGTAGTAGGTGAATATGGAATGGGGGTATGGAAAAAAAGAGGAAGCCGCCTGGTAAAATTTTGCACAGAGCAGAATTAACAAAAGCAAAACGAGGATAATGGTATGTAGTCGAATTAAATCGGGTGATGCTGCGGGAACTAGATTAGGAAATGAAACGCTTAAGTAGTAAATGTGTTTTGCTATTTGGGGAACAAAATAACTGAAGATGATCGAAGTAGAGAGGATATAAAACGTAGACTGGCAATGGCAAGGAAAGCGTTTTTGAAAAAGAGAAATTTATTAACATCGAGTTCTTGCTTATTTACCCTTTGCGGGAAATATATCATCCAAAATTTCAAGAATTTAAAAAAAATGATATTAAAAGTGTTTTTACGCCGGTGGCCAAGACTAGAGCCCTTCTTGGCTCAGTCAAAGATAATTTGGGCTTGAGGAAGCCCGGGGTTTATGAAATTCCGTGTCACTGTGGAAAGAAGTATATTGGTCAAACTATCAGAACTATTCAGGACCGGTGTGTGGGAACATCATCGGCACACTTGGTTGTTCCAGCCTAAGAAGTAAGCAGTGGCGGAACACTGCCCTAACGAAGGACACAGGATGATGTATGACAAGACACAATTGATCTATCCTGCTTCTCGCTATTGGGAATGTGTTCTTAAAGAATCCACTGAAATTAGATTATCAAGTAATGTTATTAACAGGGATAAAGGTTTTCCTCTAAGTAAGATATGGAATCCGATTTTGTCCGACATTAAACAACAACGGTCTTCTTTTCGATCATTGGATTCTTCCAACTAGTGCTGTTGCGATTTACGAGTATCGTTTCTGCCGTCTTCTCCCACCGGCGCGCTGCGTGACTACTTGTCGCCAGGAGGCGCTGCCCATCATCTCGAGTACGCGCGGTGCTCTGTTCATGGTGATAAAGGTTTCCGTCGTTGTGGCTGGAATTCAGTTCCGGCGAAGCAGTGCACGAGCATTAACTCACCTGAAGATGGCGGACAGCTGGTCCACCGAAATATTGTGTCTGGACGACGACATGATCCGGCTGCAAATCCGTGAAGAATATTAGCAGTTATTACGCCGGGAAAGTCTACGAAATCACAAGGATTGCGTTGCATGCATCATACAAGTTTGGAACTAATGTTCGCGCCACTAACACGCAAACGAATCATTCGTATTTGTGGAGAGATAACTTGGCACGCAGAAGAATAATTTCTCTTTGCGGAGAGGCTATGTTTTTAACATGAGCGTTAAACAATGGACGTTATAATATCGTTTAAAGAAAAGAAATGTTTATTTCATTAGAACGTAGTAATCGTAGAGACAGTCATTATCATGTAGCGTTTGTTTCGAAACAGGTCTGTACAAAAATGCAGTAGCAATGAGCGGAACGGCGTTAAGCCCATGGGCCTTCTCTAGGAACGCAACAGACAGAACAGTACGCTTCGCGGAGTATCTAGGACACCCTGTCAAGAACTCATCTGATCTTGTAGAATTCTTCAAAACAATTAATTCGAGCACTCTGGTGGTGAACATCAATAACGCCCTTTCGGAAGAGGTAAGTGTCCTTCACGTGTTGTACTAGTAATAGCAATAGTAATTTTTATTTACTTGTAGGTCTCTTTTAGAAAATTTTGGGTATGTCTTGGTATTACAATTTCAGAACAACAGAAATAAAGTAATTCACATATATAGATTTTTACAAGTTTACAGCACTGACAAAGATGGGACATGTAGTCGGTCGTAGCCTTATAGTAGTGACCATTGCAGTAATTGTCTGAAGTAATTTAGGGAAACCATGAGAAACTTGAAATAGTATGGCTAGATGAAGATTGGACTGTTAAACACTGATGGCAGGACTCAGACGGCGTAATATGCTAGTGATTCCCGTTTACAAGTACCTTTGTGTGGTCACATCACTTTAATACAGTAGATAGTCACCATTCGGTCCCAGAAATTTTGCATTTGTTACACACTCTATTAAGCTGCCATTCATATTTAATTTAACGGTCATTTATCCTCTTCAAACTGAAATTAACTGCATTAGTTTTCTTCATGCACAATGTAACTCTACTGCTGATGGACCAATTCTAAGCTTCCTTAAGGATTTCCCTGGCTTTTCTGCAAGGTGTTCTCTTGTTTTGCCAGTGACTATGATATTGCTGTCATCAGAAAAGAGAAATTTTCCCGTGACTGGCACTAGTGACAATGTCATTAACGTATATCAGTAACAGTACTGAACCTACAATTCTATGCTGAGGAAAAACTACATTAACGTGTTTTGTTTGTGATAAATGTTTCATTAAGACTTTAGACTTATTTGAGGGATGTGTCGTCTCTAATCTTCTTAGTTGATCTGATAGGCATGATCAGAACTATTCATTAGCTCGCCCTCTTACTCCTAATGCTCATTAGGTGACGCCCAAAGTCGTAATTGGAGAAATGTCTTCTAATGGGTAAGGCACGAAATTCATTTTCCGGTAAGCAGGGTTCAGACTCCTTTCTAGTTACCTTGATTTTGTGGTTTCCCTATGTCACGGTATACCAACGGCGTTGCGACTTCCACATAATGCTTGTGGTCGACTTCGTTTCCGATCTTTCTGGGACTGTGCTTGTGCTCATCTCTACAGAGAGCTCAACCTACGTGAAGCTAATCCCCAAACATGTTTTCTTACCTTCGTTGCGAAATAATGCACGTAAGAATTTCAAAAAGTAACTTACACATGTCGCCCCACACTACCACCATGGTGCAACAATAGATGGATGTTTTCAAAAGCGAGTACATCTTCTTGGTTTCCTACTGATACATTTCTGCTGCGGTATGGATGGCAAGTACATGAGCATGTGCAACTGAAATGGAGTGGCAACGGGAAACGTACTGCAAAGCTGATGTACACGGGACAGGACCATTTTTGTGGGCAAAACGTCTAAATTGCATAGAGATTCAGCATGACAGTCTGGCGGTATAATAACCAAACACAACGTCACGGCCGGCCATAACGGAATCGTGCCAACAAACTGACGAAGACCGCACGGACGTGGCTGATAATGAACAGGAAGGAAGGCCATCCACATCCACTACAGAAGAGAATGTGTAGGCAACGGGTGAAGTGCATCTGAAGGCAAAGAGTTTCCAACAATGGGGACGTTCACATAGCGGTTCTCGAATGGGTCCGTGACCGAGGAGCGGGTTTGTATCCTCCAGGATTTGAACGACTGGTAACAAGTTGCGACCGTTGTTTACAGAGATTTGGTGACTAAGTTCAAAAATAATCCCTATCTGTGTCTCTTTGAAGTGTAGTGCGGCATTCAGTAAAGGTTACTTGGCCTGCCACAGTAATGTGCATTATAATAATGAGTGCTTTTGACAAGAGATTTCAAACTGATTCCGTCTATCTAGATCTCCAGACGACTTTTCACACTGTATCATGCAAGCGGCTTGCAGTAAAATTGCGTGCTTATGGAATATCGTCTCAGTTATATGACTGGATTCGTGATTTCTTGTCAGAGAGATCACAGTTCGTAGCAATTGACGCAAAGTCATCGAGTCAAACAGAAGTGATTTCTGGCGTTCCACAAAATAGTATAACAGACCCTCTGATGTTCCTTATCTTTATAAACTATGTAGCAGACAATCTGGGCAGCCGCCTTAGGTTGTTTGCAGATGATTCTGTCGTTTATCAACTAATAAAGTCATCAGAAGATCAAAGCAAATTGCAAAAAGATTTAGAAAATATATCTGAATGGTGCGAAAAGTGGCAGTTGACCCTAAATAACGAAAAATGTGAGGTCATCCACATGAGTGCTAAAAGGAACTCGTTACACTTCAGTTACACGATAAATCAGTCTAATCTAAAAGCCGTAAATTCAACTAAATACCTAGGTATTACAATTATGAACAACTTGAATATGAAGGAACACATAGAAAATGTTATGGGGAAGACTAACCAAAGACTGCGTTTTATTGGGAGTACACTTGGAAAATGTAACAGCTCTACTAAGGAGACTGCCTACACTACGCTTGTCCGTCCTCTTTTAGAATACTGTCGCGCGGTGTGGGACCCTTCCCAGATAGGCCTTACGGAGAACATCGAAAACGTTCAAAGAACGGCAGCACGTTTTGTATTATCGCGAAATATGGGAGAGAGTGTCACAGAAATGATACAGGACTTGGGCTGGACATCATTAAAAGAAAGGCGTTTTCCCTTGCGACGGAATCTTCTCACGAAATTCCAATCACAAACTTTCTCCTCTGAATGCGAAAATATTTTGTTGACACCGATCTACATAGGGAGAAACGATCAGCACGATAAAATAAAGGAAATCAGAGCTCTACGGAAGGATATAGGTGTTCGTTCTTTCCGCGCGCTATACGAGATTGGAATAATAGAGAATTGTGAAGGCAATTAAATGTGATTTGAAGAGTATCCATGTAGATGTAGATCACACGCCTCAGTTGAATCAAAAAAACATGTCCAGCGTTAGAAACCTTTTGCTTAACTAATCCAATACCTCATAGAGAAAAGCGAATATAGCATTTTCAGTTGTTAAGCGACTTCTAAATCTGTACATTTGATAGCATATCGTGTGATATAAAATGATGAAGTATCCTTACATACACAGCTTTTTCAAAAAATTCAACAAACACTGATGGCATAGAAATAGGTCTAAAATTGTCTACATTATCCCTTTCTCCCTTATTATAAACCGGCTTTACTACTGAGTATTTCAATCGTTTAGGAAACTGACCATTCCTAAAGGCAAAATTACAAATACGGCTAAATAATGGGCGAACATGTGCAGCATAGTACTTTAATATTCTGCTAGGCACTCCGTCATGTCCATGAGAGCCTCTCTCGCCCTTGTCTGTGTCACAGAGGAGTATTTCAAACATCAATCTCGGAAAAGCATTTGCCAAGCGTGTAATACGATACCCTGTAGATATTAAATTTTTAATTTAATTCACCAGCAACGCTCAGAAAATGATTGTTAAATACTGTACATATATCTGATTTATCAGTAACTGAAATATTTTTACTACGTACTGACTTTATATCGTCGACCTTGTGCTGCTGATCAGACACTTCCTTCACAACTTACCATATGGTTTTGTTTTAATTTTATCTTGTGAATTAGCTGTTCTATTTGCGTACCACATACTATCTGCCTTCCTAATAACATTTTTAAGTACCTTACAGTACCTTTTGTGCCGGCCGAAGTGGCCGTGCGGTTAAAGGCGCTGCAGTCTGGAACCGCAAGACCGCTACGGTCGCAGGTTCGAATCCTGCCTCGGGTATGGATGTTTGTGATGTCCTTAGGTTAGTTAGGTTTAACTAGTTCTAAGTTCTAGGGGACTAATGACCTCAGCAGTTGAGTCCCATAGTGCTCAGAGCCAGTACTTTTTGTAATGGGCTACTGTAACTTGATTGTGACCACTTGTAACATTTTGATATAATACCCGCTTTGTTCTACATGATATCCTTATCCCACTAGTCAGCCACCCAGGTTGTCTTTTACTGCTAGTACCCCGTTAATAGCGGTCAAATGGAAAGCAACTCTGAAAGAGAATGAATAATGTGTTAAAGAAAGCATTATATTTGTCATCTATGTTATCGGCATTATAAACATCCTGCCACTCTTGTTCCTTAACGAGGTTTAAAAAACTCTCTATCGCTGTTGGATTAAATTTACTACACAGTTTGTAATTATATGTGACATCTGCTTGAGTACAAAAGCCTTTTAGTGTTAAAATTTGTGAATCATGGTTTGAAAGGCCATTCATCCTTTTACTAACAGAATGCCCATCTACTAATGAAGAATGAATAAAAATATTGTCTATGGATGTGCTACTGTTCCTCTGCACCCTACTTGGAAAAAAACTCAGTCTGGATCAGATCATATGAATTTACGAGATCTATCAACACCCTTTTTCTTGCATCATCATATACAAAATTAATACTTAATCACCAAATATAACTAATTTCTGGTACTTCCTATAAAGTGAATCAAGTACCCTCCCTAGCTTGAGCAGAAATGCTCTGAAGTCAGAGTTAGGGGACCTATAAACAACAACAATTAGAAGTTTAGTTTCACTAAATTCAACTGCCCCTGCTCAACATTCAAACATCTCTTCAGTGCAGTGCCGTGATACGTCTATGCACTCAAATCGAATACTGCTTTTTACGTACATTACCACCCCCCACCCCCCAAGGAACTCCTTGAAAAACAGCCAGCTAATCTGTATCCTGATAATGAAAGCCTCTGAACTGTCAAATCATTTAAGTGGTGCTCCGATATACCAATACTTTCAGAGTCGACATCTAGAAGCAGTTCAGTAACTTTATCTCTAATACCTCTTACATTTTGATGAAATATGCTAGTAAATTCATCACAAGGTCACAACAAATTGTAAAAGTTTTAGAACAGATATCCGTGTGGTGCGGAAATTGGCAATTGACCCTAAATAATGAAAAATGTGAGGTCATCCACATGAGTGCTAAGAGGAATCCGTTGAACTTCCGTTACATGACGAATCAGTCAAATCTGAAGGCCATAAATCCAGCTAAATACCTAGGGATTACAATTACGAAGAAATTAAATTGGAAAGAACACATGGAAAATGTTGTGGGGAAGGCAAACCAAAGAGAGTACTACTCCACGCTTGTCCGTCCTCTTTGAGTACCACTGCGCGGTGTGGGATCGTTACCAGATACGATTAACGGAGTACATCGAGAAAGCTGAAGGAAGAGCAGCATGTTTTGTATTATATCGAAATAGAGGAGACAGTGTCACGAACATGATACAGAATTTGAGGTGGACATGATTAAAGCAAAGACGTTTTTCATTGCAGCGGAATCTTGTCATTAAATTACCATCACCAACTTTATCCTCCTAAACGAAAATATTTTATTGACGCCTTGGGACAAAGCATCATCATAATAAAACAAGGGAAATCAGCGCTTGCATGGAAGATACAGTTGATAGTTTTTTTCCGCGCGTTGTTCAAGATTGAGGTAATTGAGGACTGAGAACTGTGAAGGTGGTTCGGTGAACCCTCTTCCAGGCACTTCAGAGGAATCTGCAGGGTACCCATGTAGATGCAGATGCAGGTGTAATTTTTTGATGTCCTCGCGTGTTTTTTGATGATGCAACGATTGATGGTTCCCTCACTTTACTGTTAACATATAACGAGTTAGACGTACGTAAGCGACTGTTTCCCACATACAGGACTACCTAACCAAGCACATACTAATGGTTCGCGTTTCTCGCTTTGCAGATGTACTGTGCGGCGGCACGCAGTGGACATCCGTCCACCTGAAGGTGCAGTTTCGATGCGCAGGCTGTGGTCGTCACTAGCTGCCTGGCAGTGTCCGTCCACCTGTCGAATGTCACTCATTAAATGTAGTCGAATGTTAACCTTTTATCAATGGCGGGTCTGTAATCGGGTGGCGGCAGAGACAGCAAAGCTTTGCTCGACTTCGCTTCGCTGTCTGCTGCCGAGCGACTACAGATGCGCCTTTGATGAACGTTACCATTCGGAAACAATAAAGGAGTGCCATTCGACAGGCGCAAGGATACTGCCACGTGGTATCTGTCACCAGAGTCGCTGCACTGCAGCTGCGCTTTTATACTGTATTAATCGCTTGGATCGAGAGGCATGGTTTTAGCAATTTCCTTTCCAATATGAATGCTCGTATTTTTTCCACAAAGGTGGATGTCTTGGCAGCATTTATATAGTGAACATTAGACACAGAAATGATCTTTATATTGGAAGCATATCTTTATCTTCCGTTCAAAAAGTGTTCAGCACTGTACAACACGAACCGAACAACTGAGAGATGTGACAAAGCATTGGTTTTTAATAGCAAGACGAAAGCTGTTCTCCTGGCACACTCCTTTCATTTCCTGTAACCATAATTTCGGTCCAGTTAACTGCAAATGGAAAGTGTAACTCATGGAAACGAATGAAAGAAAGTAAATAATTTTACTTATTTAATGCTGCTTGACTGTGTTGCAATAAATTTAAGTCGCTGAAGTACAGCATAAAGCAGGAAAGTTCTTCATATAAAGGGGATACAGCTTTATTTATCCCAATGTTATTGCGGTTTTCCGCGCTTTTTCCAAATCTTTCCAGAAGAATGCCAATATAAATGCCACTATTAGGCTATGAGCACATCTACCCCATTACGTGGTCACTATTAAGACATGTAAAGTGAAGTAACTTGTAATATTCCATATTTATTATTACTAATGTTGATAGAATTCTTACTATTATAATTATTGTCATTACTCTTGCTACTGCCATTACAATTATTATTGTAGTTGGTGCTGTATTTTTGTGGTGGTGTTCTTTTCGTTCTGGAACTTCTTGCTCCCAATCGACGTTTTACCGCGTTCTTTTGTTTTCTTTCAGTGAGTAGTGTGTGTCCCATACTGTCTTCTGTGACATTGTGTCACTAAAACAGATGTACAGTTGTAGTACAATCAGATAAATACACTCTGTTTCCTAGCAGCTACAATTTCTCGAAAATTTTCCGGATGCCATTAAAACCTTTACTAAATCTGTAGCGTCGATGTTATAACTAATACCAGATCCTGCGCAAAAGCTAAACAGTGGTAAGCGGATGCTACAGCTCTATTCCCTGTTTGCAACATAAACATGACAGTGTCGTAGGTTGTGTGGATGCTCTGAAAAATGGCCGCTGACGATAGCTAGCTAAAATTCACAGCACAATTTCTCTCTCTCTCTCTCTCTCTCTCTCTCTCTTTCTCTCTCTCTTTGGTAACGCTATTATCAACAAACATAGAGAAAAGAATTACTTAGATCTTTAAAATTCCTGTATTATTTTCAGTTATTACCACTGACGCCTGCTGTGTAAGAGCACGTGCACGTTCGACACCTTGCGGATTTATTTGTTGTTTTGCTTCGAATGCTGTTAAACGTAAGATACACTGAAGCGCCAAAGAAACTGGTATAGGCATGAGCATTCAAATACAGTGATATATAAACAGGCATAACAGGGCGCTGCGGTCGGCAACGCCTGTATAAGACAAGTGTCTGGAGCAGTTGTTAGATCGTTTACTCCTGCTACCATGTCACTTAAGTGGGTTTGAACATGGTGTTATAGTCGGAGAACGAGCGATAGGATACAGCATCTCCGAGGTAGTGATGAATTGGGGATTTTCCCTTACGACTTTTATGAGAACTTCAGGAATTCGGCAAAACATCAAATCTTCGACATCGCTGCGGCCGGAAAAAGATCCTGCAAGAAAGGGACCAACGACGACTTAAGAGAATCGTCCAACATGACAGAAGTGCAATCATTTCACAAATTCCTGCAGACTTCAATGCTGGACCATCAACAAGTGTCAGCCTGCGAACCATTCAACGAAACATCGATATGGGTTTTTGGAGGTGGAGGTTCACTCATGTACCCTTGATGCCTGCCCGACACAAAGCTTTACACATCGCCTGGGCCCGTCAACACCGACATTGGACTGTTGACGACTGGAAACATGTTGCCTGGTCGGACGAGTTTCGTTTCAAATTGTGTAGAGCAAATGAACTTGTACAGGTATGGAGACAACTTCATGAATCCATGGACCTGCATGTCAAGCCCCTGATGCGTCTAGATACGACTCTGACATGTGACGCGTACGTAAGCGACCTGTCTGATTATCTGCATCCATGGGTGTCCATTGTGCATTCCGACGGACTTGGGCAATTCCGGCAGGACAATGCGATACCCCACACGTCCAGAATTGCTACAGAGTGGCTCCAGAAACACTCTTCTGCATTTAAACCCTTCCGCTGGCCACCAAACATCCCAGATATTAGCATTATTGAGCATATCTGAGATACCTTGCAACTTGTTGTTCAGAGGAGATCTCCACCCGCTCGTACCCTTGGGGATTTATGGACAGCCCTGGAGGATTCATGGTGTCAATTCCCTCTAGCGCTACTTCAGACATTAGTCGAGTCCATGCCACGTCGTGTTGCATACTTCTGCGCGCTCGCGGGGGCCCTACACGATATTAGGCAGGTGTACCAGTTTCCTTGGCTGTTCAATGTAGATGCTGCGGTCTGAAATATACGGTACTCGAATCTGCCGCGCCACTGCCCCTGTAGGCTCCGTGAGACTTGGCAAGAGGGTCGTGAGCACACCTTCAGTTGTGCACGTTTGAAGGAGGCTTTGTGCATGGGCGACTCACATGATGTAACTGCCTCATGGGCCAATTAATACGGTTTTGGTAAACAACATCCGCGGATCACACTGTACACATCTAGCCCTTGCCGCTTAACCAGAAGCTTACGTCAGTGCCACCACGTGGTAGCACTATGCGGCAAATTTTTATCCCCGTTCACTTGGCATAAACCCTGCAATCCTGCTAGACGATAGCACGCTTCTCAGATATGCTAATTCATTCACTGTATAGTACCATTAGCTCGGAGGTCAGTACGCGTTAAAGCTGTACTGACAATAAACCTATTTTGTGGGTTTCTGAGTGAGTTATAGTACATTAGATTATGAATTTTATCACACAGTAATCCATTTGAGGCGCTGAGAATCGTAAGGGCCTAAAGCACATCAGCGTCAATTATGACATTGTAGCATTTATTCATGCTTCTGAAATCTCTTGATCTTATGGCGGGTCAGGTTTATCAGTGCTGTGTTCCCACACTGTGTACTGAAATTCACGAAAAACTGTATCACTGGTTTTTCTGATATTCACTTAAATGTTGGATCGAAGGCGGTGTGCTTTTGATCCTTATGGATCTCAGCGCCTCGTTTGTATTCTAGTCAAGTGACCATGTTGGTATACATTGCTACTTGAGTAGTTTGTGTTTGGAATTTGTTGTTAACTGTGAGGAATCGGCTTTCGTGTGCAGAACTATGTTGAATCTATTTTAAATGATAACAGAAAAGTAAAGCTGTGAGTACAGGTCTTGAGTGGTGCTTGGGTAGCTCAGTCGGCAGACCAATTGACCGCGAGGGGATAAGGTCCCGAGTTCGAGTCTCGATCCAGCACACAGCTTAATCCATCAGGAATTTTCATATTAGTGCACACTCCGCTGCAGAGTGAAAATCTCATTCTGGGAATAGAAAAGTAAATTACCAGGAAAAGTTAGCTACAAAGGAACTAGGGTCACAGAGAATAGATCCTTTGAGAGAGTGACGAAACCAAATAAGCGTGACTTCAAGCGAACATTTGACAAGGAAGTGTACTGTTATCACATGTTGTTCTGTGGGTTTAATCCAAGAATATCTGATTTTCAATCCTGGAAGCAAATTCGTGAACTAATAAATCTTTTATGAATCATGTAATGTGTCTGAAAAAATGGGAAAGCATGAAAATTCTCATTTATACAAAAATGCGAAACAGAGACTTGCAAAATCTTACACATTATTTCGTTATCGCCCTAAACTGTACTTAATTATGTACAAAACTACAAAAATCCACAGGAACAAATTTTTGTTTTGTCAGATAAGTTACACGTCTTGTTATTGTTATTATTATTATTATTATTATTATTATTAGTATTATTGTTATTATAGGAAGTGCCTGTGGTTGCATAAACTTGTTGATAAGGTTAACTGTTATACAGCAGATGATATTCATTTCACGTTCTCGAATGTATCTGAACGTAAAAATTTGTTAACACCTTGAATGTATACTCACGAGTGGCGATTGGTTATTTCAGCAAGTGCCACATGGATCAAGACTCCAGCCCCTCTAGTACAGACTGCAAGACTGTCACATGCAAAGAAATCACACACCGACGGTGACAACTGCATTTCTTCTATTTTGTGTAGAATCCGAAATAACAGTTACCCCTCGGTACGAACAATTTGCGTATAACGTGTGGTTCTGTAATACAACCTCTGCATAGCCTTTTCATATATCACAATTGCAAGTAGTAAACTACATATTGCACGAAGTTAACACGGTGTATTGCTCTCTACTTCATATCGTCATCGTGTTATCTCAGCTTAGTCGACTTACGCCGTTCGACGTTAAATGTGTAGTATGAGGTGACTGGATGCTTAAATATTATATTGGAAGCAACTAGGATGCTACGATAAGGCGGGCAAGAGACGCTAAAACGCTACAAAAAATGACAAAACCTGGAACAGAAAGTCAATTGCTTCGAGCTCGAAATACAAGCTGTTTCAAAAAGATTCATCCTATTTCACGAGACTGTTTCACCTACATTTATTAAGACAGAAACTCGAGTTGAACTTAAACTTACGCTTAAGTCTACAAGTTTTAATTAAATTTTTTTTTTCGTGGCGTATTTTTCACGTGCAACAGTAGGCAGGCTTTGAGTACTTCTTGAAATTACGTTTAATATCAAAGTTATCATTCAGTGTTATCAGATATTCGATGAGACCTCAATCAGACGCCCAACACACTTCTAAATGACAGTCGTTTTCTAGCCGTACTGTCCAGCATGTCCGGGGTCATTGCAAATCACCGATGTTGCTATGCGGCGTCGCCCTTCATCTCAAGTTGTTGGAAGGGGAGGCAGATGGACGGACTGCATCACATTTCTCAACAACAACCAAGAGAAAGAAAATATCACTTGCCTTGCTCTTAGGTGGCCGTTCCACGCTTGAGGATGTAACCTCCCCCTCACTTACCGACCTTAATGACAGTGAAAAATGAAACCGCGTGTACCTAATGGGAGTTTTGGAAAAGCAATCGTCACCGAAGTTAACCTGTCGGTAAAGAGGGAGGAAAGGGTTACATCTAAATGAAAGGAAATGTGCTAATGAAACTGGTGGAAATTAATTTTGAAAAGGGGTAAAGTTAATAAAGAAAGTAAATGTGCAGCCGTTACGTTAACAATTAACTAGCGGTAATTAGGTATTTGAGATTTGGGGGAAATCACAGTCGCCAGTCCTAAGGACAATTACTATAGTAACTGAAAAAGAAAGGTTATTACACATATAATTAGCACTAGAAGCGTGGCAACTGAAGGTTGACACGTGTAGTGTGAAAACTGAAAGTTTGTCAGAAGTAATAAATTTCGCTACACCCTGACTTAATTTAGCAAAAGAATTAATAAAACCGGAAAATCGAAAGTTAATTTAGTGACTGAAGTTAATAGTGAGCTTTCTTTCTGAAGCACATCGAAATTCAGTAAAATACGGTTAGTCTTGGACTACCTCAACAATCATTTCAAAAACTACTTGAATCTACGCAATTTAGAAATAAGAGATTTAACTTTGAACTTGAATTAAATGATTCCGAACAATTAACAATAGTAAAATTTAGTACGTACCAAGCTGAGCTGCAGTCACAGGTAAGCTAAAATATGGTAAGAAAACTCGCACTCTTAATTTGTGCTTGTGTAATCTAAATAGTGTAGCCAGCTATAAATACTTTAACCGAATTTTGAAATTAAAGCAGTGAAAACGAGTTAGCTATATTACTTTAATGCTGGCGTTTGAATTTCAACGACACTCGGGTTCATTTCGGAAAAGGAAGGGACTCTGCTTGGTAATGCAATTGGGACAATGAGCAACAAAAGTTCATGCTAAGTTGCTGTAATTATAGTGACGAAAATGGAACAGTTTGAAAAGCTGAGGTCTGCCATACAGTTCTAAAACTTTACGTGCGTCCAGTCTTCCTCGTCGGTTGATTGAAGGTTTGAAGCCGTCGGTCGAGGAGGTGGCGACAGTCACTCATTGTCGGCCGTCGCTGTTGCAGAAGCTGGATGTTGGCGCGCCTTCTTCTCGACACGGTCACCAGACGAAACGGGCTCTTGATGTGCGCTAGTTAATGTTTCCCGTCCGCGACACCATGTCAGAAACTATCAACGCAAGTCGAGCGCAATTACATGCTGCCAAACCCCGAAAGCACGGCAACTCGCGGGAGCGTCACACAACACACCTGCTCCACTCGCTACTCCCGCCACACTCTCTCTGCTCCGCCCGCGCTCCATGCGGCAGAGTTAACACTACCAAAGATCCTACACACTTTGATTCTTCACACGACCTATCGACGTAATCGTTCGATAGCAGTCTTCCCTAGGCAAGACCCAGCGTAAAAATACAAATAATATTTACGAAACAACCAATTATACATCGACATAAGCGCATAAATATATATATACAAACAGTAAAACAATTACAATATACAAAGAGACACAAATGTCATTCTTGAGGTAACAAAGCAAGGGAAAAAAATAATAGTACAATAGATGGAAATAGGAGGATATGCATTTCCGGCGTTACACGTGCCCCACATTGTCTGAGGATGTTCGTGTAACGTAAACAGACTCAGAAAATGTCCCAAAAAAGAAACAGCGGAAATGCATATGCTCAAAACATCAAAAAAATTTAGCATTCGTCTAATTAACCATAACCCAATTTTTAGACAATAATAATTGAGTGGAGACACTCCTAATCTTATTCCACTCTGTCATCTTGCACAAAATAAAACAGGTTGACAACATATCAAAATTCATAGAAAACATAGAAAATGGTTTAGCTATTCCAAAATCATTAAAATTCGTAACACTATAAGAAATGGAATACTATTTGCAAAATTAATCAGAGTACATGGTCATAAAAAACAGGTATATCAAAATACGCAAACTAATGATTAATTACATAGAATGCACATTTTTATGTAACCTTTTCATAATTAATTTTCTCGTCATGTCCAATTAACGCTAAACAAGAAAATAATATACAGCAGATCGAAAAAAACATAAATATTGACAGCAGAATTCTTTCACATCAGCTGTCCGGGAAGAAAAGCAACTCCACGTTCCGTACTCGCGAGTACAAAGAATGCCGACAGCGGCACAAAAGCCGACAGCGACACAAGAGCCGACAGCTGCTCCGCCTCGCCAATATTGTTGCGCCCGCCTGTGCGGCACGCTTGATCTCACTCGCCTGTGTAACGGCATTTGCAGAACGTCCGTTTCACTGAATTCTTTCGGAAAAACTCACTCCCGAGTAATCTCAAGGAGTCCATAAACACTATCACAGTGGATAACTCAACACTGTCCATCATCACACACATGTACTAGCCTGAAACTTAAAACAGCGTCTAAGTACATCGGCAATGACTAATAAAAACACACATTCATGAAATATTACAGAAAGTTACAAAATCATATTTACATTCCTTAATCTACTGTGACTCAGCTGGAAACTTAAACTAGCAGCTTGGATTTTTCAGATGATTACTAATCAGTTACTCTTAAATCATTTAGTCAAAATTAATTACTTATTAATTACAACTTCTTTAATGACCTCTAGGTCAGGCAAAAGCATCGTAACATGGCACATCCTTAAATCTTACACTCTATATTTACATACTGTACAAATTACCCATTGTGTGGTATTAATCGATCCTAGGTTGGTACAATTTCAAGTCTACAATATTCCGTATACCTAATCGTTTTCCAGAGCTTGGATACTCTAAGCAATAAGCATTTGTGTGAGGTATACCAATGACTTTATATGGTCCATTATAAACAAACTTAAATTTAGAGATTTCATTGTCTATCTCGCTCGATTTCTCATGAGCTTTTACAAGTACTAAGTCTCCGATTGCAAACTTAGCAAAACGCGCTTTAGCGTCATGACGACGTATGCGAGCATCGGCTTTTAGCTTCATTACTTCTCGCAAACGATCTTTTTTCACACCAATACTAATGTCAATCCGTGGAGGGAATTTGATTATCTCTTCCAATTCACTTTCTACACTTTTGTCAATGCCAAAATTCCTCACGTTACGGCAGTTCAAATTCATACCTACGTCAATGCCATCCGGCCCGTTAACAATGTGTATAGGCTGGTATTGCCTATGCACACAGTCTCCTGCCTCGTCAAAACTAACTACTATTGTTTTATCTTGTGATGTACATGTCAAAGTTTTGCTTTCGCAATTAATCACTGCACGGTACTTTAATAGCCAATCCAACCCGATAATTACTTCCGTAGTTAAGTCTGGCACAACGACGAACTCTTGTTCAAATCGTGCCCCACATATCTCGAAGTTGACAAAAATCTGTTTTGTGACCGGTTTACTGGCCTTCCCAGTAGCACCGATAATTTTCACTCCTGTTACTGGCATAACTACGATGCCAGGTCAGTCTTTCAGTAACTCAAATATTTTCCCAGATACAGCACTCAATTCTGCACCGGTGTCAATCAACACGTTTAGTTGTAGGTCATGCATATTAACAGACACTACTATCTGTCTACACTTGTCCTCGACTGTTTCTTTATTTTCCCACAGTAAATCCTCTTCTATATCCAGGTCATCCCAGAAAAAAACCATCCGGCTTTGATCCTAAATCCGGCTTATCTGGCGGCTTTTTCAGCCTCTGTTCACATACAGTTTTAATTTCAATGCGTTTGTCCTGAGGCTTAGTCTGTAGCTTCGCCTCCAATACCGAAACCTTTTCCTGTAACTCGTCAACTAGTGAGTGTTGCTTTGCTATCAATTCACTAATTGTCAACTTCGTTGATTCCTCTTTGGTCAGATTGATCTCATCTGCCAATCTACCTGGAGAAATGTGCCCAGTAGTATCTGCAATTACTTCCTCTAGATCTGCGCCACCCACACTGCTATCGTCTGACCGTATAACGTCAGCTCTAACCTCATACACGCTGTAATCTACGTGCTTTTCTACCAATCGTGTCCGGCTATCACTGAAATTTTCGTAATCTTTCTCCTTAATACTTTCGCAATGTTTAAACTGGAGGTTTGCGTCGGATGGGTCGGTTACTTCTACCACTACAACTTTCGGTAAGGTCTGCCGGTTAGGGCCAGAACTTTCCGTTACTACTTCAACATCTAACTCCTGCGGGACGAAACACGACGAATCTTGCTCGTGCTCCCCATTAACATCAACTATTTCTGGTAAAGTCTGCCGGTTAGGGCCAGAACATTCTATCATTTCACAAACACTATCTTCCTGCGGGACGAGACACGGCAAATCCTGCCCGCGCTCCCCATAAACGCTTCTCCCATACAGACCCCTATAATCTCTTAGTTCGTCGTATAAGCGACCGAACTGCCTTAACCAGACCTCATCCCTCTCTGCATCCCCTCGCTCGATGACGGACGTTTTATCCGACATCTGATCTTCTCTCAACACTTGTGAATCATTATTAAACTCAATCTCCAGTTCCGCTGTGGGTATTACAGCTGCCACTTTATGATCGATTTCCGGAACACTACTTAAATTGTTCTCACTGACAGCGAATGTATTTTCTACTGCCGTGTATACAGCTGATCTACTACTTGTGGGCGCACTCTTTTCTCTTAACACTGGCACACTCTCCCGCCGTTGATTATTCCATACGGAATTTTCATAACGGCGACACCTGGGTTTTCTCTTGTTATTGGGCCGCCAAAATTTCTCCACGCCCGCTCGGCCCCTCACCGGCGCGGCTAATGGTTTCCCTGTCTCGTCCCAGCAGATACGCTGCCCGGATGCTGCTGAGGCGGCTGATCACACCCTCTGGCGTTATTACTATTCCGTGAAGCCCGTATCACGTTAGTATGATACTGGTTTCTGTCATTCCTGTTATTATTTGCATTGTACCGATTGTTATTACGGTCCGAACCATTATTGTTATTGCTGCGGTATGCATTATTCCCATGGTTATCGTTGTTACGGTTGGGGTGGTACCCGTTGTTGTTACCACGGCCTCTACCACTGTCGCGATTATTGCGCCAATTGTCCTCGTCCTCAACTCTTTCCAGGAAATCATTGATTGTCCTGTAATTGCTTCCTACGTAGCGTTTTGTATCATCTGGAAGCTTCTTGTAGAGTTCCCAGACTATTTCGGATTCCGTGCGGCAATCACGCAAATATTCCAACTTGCGGATCCAGCCCTCACAAAACTCCCTCATCGAACCGCGCGAATTCGCATCGAAAGGCCTCGATACGACAAATTCGCGCCAGACACTTTGCTGTTTTTGCCCTGACCAGTATTCAGCCAGAAACAAATTTTTAAACTCGTCAAAAGTCAGGTTCGTAATGTTGAGGTTTAAGCCCCAACGCTTGGCATCACCAGCCAGCACATCAATAACCGCATTAATTTTTCTCTTATTAGTCCATGATCTGGGTAAAACTCTTTCACAATTTTTAATGAAATCCGTCGCGTGTATACCGCCTTTTTTCAAGGGGTCGAACCGCTCCTCTTTCGTCAACAATTCCGAACTATGTGCACAGATTGGCACATAGCTCTGTTTTTCGTCAAGTTTCTTTTCTAATTCCGACACTCTCTTAATTACTTGGCAAGTGGTTGTCGCAAGCGTTTCCACTTCCCTCTTTTTCTCTTCGCAGGTATTAGCCTGCTCCCTCACTTTAGTATCTACTTCGGACACTAAAGCCTTTAAAGTTTCCACTTTCTTTTGATCCTCTTTTTTCACTAATTGAATTTGTTCCGTCACCTTATTCTCGATGATCGGAGCAACTGACTCTCCTACACTTTTCTCGATTCTGCTAATTTCGGAATAAAAACGAGTATTTATGCTCGCAATTTCCGCCTGAACGCCTATCATTTCCTGTTTAAGATTACCGATTTCGGTATTAATTACAACAATATCTTCTTTGATTTTATCAACTTTTGTGTTAACAACTCCAACATTGTTGTTAACAACGTTAATAGCTTTGTTCTGATTGTCTAGCATCCGTTCAATTTTTTCAGACTGAGCTTCTTGCTTGGCAGACTGAGCTTCTTGCTTGGCAGACAGAGCTATAATTTCTGTCGATTGACTCTTGATTTCATTAATCAAAACATTCAATAAATCAGTTAAATTCCCGGAGACTACCGGTTTTACTTCCGTAGCTGGTTCCTCTATATATGTTCATCATCAAGGGGTACAGATTTGATTTTCGCTTCCGATTCCGAAACATTTTCTAAAGTTTGGAACTACATTTCTGCTCTTTGTTGCGTTTCGGCGGTCGCGTCTTTCATGCTAGCCGCCTGCCCCTGAACAATGGGAACCGCCGTGCGCGTTTCCCACTGTTCGACCGATTGTTCCGTATCCAAGTCTACCAAATTTTGGTAATTGTTGCCTTCACTCATTTTAATAATTTTCAATATAAATGACAAATCTCAAATATAATTAGGATTACTTCCACTACTTATTCTCACTGACGTAACGGCCTGTATGTAACCAGTACTTTGTTACGAGATTTGCACAATGCAAAATTCGTGTCCAGAACAACCTCAAATTGAAGATTGTCCTGTCACCAGGTCGCCACGTGTAACCTCCCCCTCACTTACCGACCTTAATGACAGTGAAAAATGAAACCGCGTGTACCTAATGGGAGTTTTGGAAAAGCAATCGTCACCGAAGTTAACCTGTCGGTAAAGAGGGAGGAAAGGGTTACATCTAAATGAAAGGAAATGTGCTAATGAAACTGGTGGAAATTAATTTTGAAAAGGGGTAAAGTTAATAAAGAAAGTAAATGTGCAGCCGTTACGTTAACAATTAACTAGCGGTAATTAGGTATTTGAGATTTGGGGGAAATCACAGTCGCCAGTCCTAAGGACAATTACTATAGTAACTGAAAAAGAAAGGTTATTACACATATAATTAGCACTAGAAGCGTGGCAACTGAAGGTTGACACGTGTAGTGTGAAAACTGAAAGTTTGTCAGAAGTAATAAATTTCGCTACACCCTGACTTAATTTAGCAAAAGAATTAATAAAACCGGAAAATCGAAAGTTAATTTAGTGACTGAAGTTAATAGTGAGCTTTCTTTCTGAAGCACATCGAAATTCAGTAAAATACGGTTAGTCTTGGACTACCTCAACAATCATTTCAAAAACTACTTGAATCTACGCAATTTAGAAATAAGAGATTTAACTTTGAACTTGAATTAAATGATTCCGAACAATTAACAATAGTAAAATTTAGTACGTACCAAGCTGAGCTGCAGTCACAGGTAAGCTAAAATATGGTAAGAAAACTCGCACTCTTAATTTGTGCTTGTGTAATCTAAATAGTGTAGCCAGCTATAAATACTTTAACCGAATTTTGAAATTAAAGCAGTGAAAACGAGTTAGCTATATTACTTTAATGCTGGCGTTTGAATTTCAACGACACTCGGGTTCATTTCGGAAAAGGAAGGGACTCTGCTTGGTAATGCAATTGGGACAATGAGCAACAAAAGTTCATGCTAAGTTGCTGTAATTATAGTGACGAAAATGGAACAGTTTGAAAAGCTGAGGTCTGCCATACAGTTCTAAAACTTTACGTGCGTCCAGTCTTCCTCGTCGGTTGATTGAAGGTTTGAAGCCGTCGGTCGAGGAGGTGGCGACAGTCACTCATTGTCGGCCGTCGCTGTTGCAGAAGCTGGATGTTGGCGCGCCTTCTTCTCGACACGGTCACCAGACGAAACGGGCTCTTGATGTGCGCTAGTTAATGTTTCCCATCCGCGACACCATGTCAGAAACTATCATCGCAAGTCGAGCGCAATTACATGCTGCCAAACCCCGAAAGCGCGGCAACTCGCGGGAGCGTCACACAACACACCTGCTCCACTCGCTACTCCCGCCACACTCTCTCTGCTCCGCCCGCGCTCCATGCGGCAGAGTTAACACTACCAAAGATCCTACACACTTTGATTCTTCACACGACCTATCGACGTAATCGTTCGATAGCAGTCTTCCCTAGGCAAGACCCAGCGTAAAAATACAAATAATATTTACGAAACAACCAATTATACATCGACATAAGCGCATAAATATATATATACAAACAGTAAAACAATTACAATATACAAAGAGACACAAATGTCATTCTTGAGGTAACAAAGCAAGGGAAAAAAATAATAGTACAATAGATGGAAATAGCAGGATATGCATTTCCGGCGTTACAAGGAGATTCATTGTTATGAAATGCTTTTACGTACAGTATCAGTGGGGTGGTGCTCCGTCTTGTGAGATATTTGAATTTTCGACTTACTCAGGCAGTTGTGGAAATGGCCATATCTCCAACATATGTAGCTAGGTAATTTCTATAACTATCTTTTCCGCAATAAAAAAAGAAATATTATTGGGGAATGGCGCAAACACACAAAGCTTTGTAGAGTTTCCGTCTTGCTCCACTACGGTACATGGCTACTCTGGACTCGATGTTCTTACGAACGTAGCCTCATCACTGAACAATAATCGCGAAAGGAAATTCTTTCCTGCTATATTCCAGCCCAGAATGAATTCACCAAAATCGACCCGTTGTTGTTTAATAACATCGTGAAGAGTATTACAGTAAGTGAATCCTGAATGGTTGAAAAAGAGACGTGCCGCGAAACACATAAGGAATAATTTTAGGAACGGGCATTTCTCAGCTGGCAGGGCGAGTGCAACTCGGTGGACTACGTGCAAAATTCTGTTGATTACGCCGTACGTGTTGGACGAGCATCCGGGGTGACTTGTGTAATACGTTTTACACAAACAACCAGAAACTGCTGGTGCCAGCGTCGAACTCTTTAAGCTGAAGTAGGGCAGCAGCTAACTCTGCACAGTTGTAACTGAATTACGCCTGGTGAAACGGAGAAGGCGAAACGCCTATTGATGCAGTGCTATCGCCATGTGGACCCGACGGGCCTCGGTGTGTTAAAATTTACCCAAGACATAGCCTTGTGAAATCAAATGAGCCTCTTTCAAACAGCTCCGTAGAATAATTTTCGTAAACATGACTTTTTTAGTGGAGAAGAAAGCAGTATAATACTGTTATGGCACATAAAAGAATAAATTCAATAAAAAATAACGTACGTCAGTAACTTATTTTGTAGTACTAAAATCTTGGATAAGAGACCAGTTTTTAACGTAATTCAATCGAATTTTTATTTTTGTGACTAACATGTAATATTTTACTGAGCACTGATCCATTTAAAAGTTAACCGACACCATGCTCAGCACAGACGAAGTTAATGAGTATATAGTGTGGAATATAACACATGAGCTGTATACTAGTATCATAAGCTAGCTCTCACTTTCACAAATAACGGAAACCTCCTTCTACTTTTCATCACACCACCGGTGTATATCGTGACTGATATTCTTCCTCTTACATTATGCTGGAGTTATCGGCAAGTTATTTGTTCCGCATGAAACAAAGAAACAAAAACAGTCCCAACAGGCCTTAAAGGCCCAACCGCACCGACCGGCCGCCGTGTCGTCCTCAGACCTGAGGCGTCACCTGTTGCAGATACAAAGAGGCATGTGGTCAGCACACCTGCTCTCCCGGCCGTTGTCAGTTTCCGTGACCGTTGCCGCTACTCCTCAATAAAGTAACTCCTCAACTAGCCTCACTAGGCCTCAGTTAGCCTCACAAGGGCTGAGTGCACGCCAACTGCTAACAGCACTTGGCAGAGTCGGACGGTGAACCACCCAGGTACTAGCTAAGGCTGACAGCGCTGAACTTCGGTGACTGGACGTGAACCGTTGTTACCAATGCGTCAGGGCCGTAATTTTAAGATTAATTAAGATTTATGTAACGTTACAGGTTTAACTGCAGATCGTCCAATGCGTTCATCTATGTTGCGGCTCAAACACGACAGACCGAGCACGGCGGCACTGTGATAAGGCACTGGACTGGCATCTAGGAGGAGTTATGTTCAGATCCCCGTCCGGATATAATTGTTTTCCTAAGTCGATTCAGGTGAATACTTCCGTGATTTATTTGGAAAGGTCCCTGCCGTTTCTCTAACCGATACATTCCCTTTCCCATTAAGTTGCACTTCTTTTATGACCTGATCATTCCTTCCTCTTTCGCACGAATCAGGATAAAACAGTCTTATACTGATTTTTAATACCTTTAGATATATTATGTTGACGACAAGACAAGTAGTCCGAAGCAAATCATATTACATTGGCTACGAAACTCGTTGTCCCATTTGAATGGAACACTCTCAACACGACAGCCCTAAAAAGAGTATGATTAGATATTTTCGAATGATCTGCCTGATACTTGAGTTATGTTACTATGCAACAAAAAATGAAATTCCATCGACACACCGTTTGTGTCTAACGTAAAGATCTTTTAACCGTGCACTCGGACCGCTCAGTCGACTGGTAAAAGGGAGGAGCAGGAGAAAATATTTTCTGTACTACATTATAATTACCGAATAATCTCATGTCAAGCGTTCAAAAAGAATGATCTAGTAAGACAGATTTACAGTTTCTTGTTATTTAGCACAAATAATTAGTTGTACAACTGCACATCAGACACAAATATTGATTACAAGTTATTCAAAACACTGTAGAGGGATCGGTACAAGAATTAGACAAACAAAATACCACGACACTTCAACGATGGTTACATAGACATTCAGTGCTATGCCACGTGAAATAAATCGGAATTTTAACATACATTATGTATCATAAACCACTGCACAGTGATCCACAATAACATCATTTTGAAATTGTGTAATTATAAGACGTAAAAACGATTTTTATGTTCTTCTGATATTGATGCTTACGAAACTGTTAACAAAATATACAAATTTTCATTATCTCCGGTTCAAACACATTTCTTTGACCTCTGAGGTTGGCTGGAACTTGTTTGTGTATTTATATTAGTTTGCTACGTATGTGAATGGAATAGTAACAACGTGCGTTTTGTTTCTGTGACAGGACAGACTGAGCTTATTCACGTGTGTTTGGGCGCCCAGCGTCGAACCGGAACACGAGTCGGCGTTCCTGACGGAGGAGCCGTGGAAGCTGGTAGCCGAGGGCCGCTACAACCTCGTCCCCTACATGTCCGGCGTCACCGACCTGGAGCAGCTAGCGCAGACCCAGCGTAAGGAGTAGCAGAGCAGCAAAATAACGGCTTCGAATGTCTTAAGAGCTAGTGCAAGATACTGCAATTATAGTTTATCTAAATTGTTAAGGCATTCGTGGCCACTTGTTGACAAACTGCCTAATTGCTTCTGCCTCGGGTTCTTCGGCCCACGTTCGTCTGATGATTTTACTGGCTGGCAGTTTCCAAGCTTCACCCGCTATTGCCGGTGGTGAACTGGAACCGAGCTCGCGGCCGCCGACTATATGTACCTGGCGCACCAAGGTCCGAAGGTCCGCAGTCATTTCCGGTGCGGTTCTCCTCTTGCTACCTGCGACGGTCATTCGCTGCAGTACGGGAAGCCAGGATCCGTTTACCTTAAGGCTTTCTTCTTTCTTGTTGAAGCTATTCCCGTGTTTGTGTATTTCTACAGCTTCTTTGAACAAGCGGGTGTGATAGTGCTTCTCTACAGCCAGAACTTCCGTGTCGGTGAATTTTATATCATGGTGGTCTCACTCAGCCACGGCCTATTTCTCCACCTGCCCCAACTGGTGTCGATTGATCGTCCAGTCATTCCGACGTAAACTCTTTCGCATGTGCATGGTAAGCTGTATATTCCCAACATTGCAATTGGGTCCTTTTTATGCTCTGCCGATCTAAGACATTCTTTGATCTTCCTTGTCGGTCTGAAAATTGTCCTTACGCCATATTTGTGCAATATACGGTCGATTCTGTCCATTAGTCTGAGAATATATGGCAGAAAGGCCGTACCCGAGATTCCCAACATGCCCGAAAGTGGCATCCATATGCTTACGATATCTAATACTTAAGCTTCTTCCGGTCTGTCGAAGATAAAAACGGGGGCAACTGTCACAACACATCTAGTAAATTACTGATTTTTCAAGGTCTAAGCTGGTAATTTTAGTGCTGTGGATAATGTGATGTTGCAAAGAGTTACTGGTGCAGAAACGTATTGGAACCGCTGTCCTTTGAAAATATTGGCATCTTCGTATTAGATTGTGTTTAAGAAGGGAATGGATGCAAATAATTACGTTGCTGGTGGTTCCTAATTTACTGCGCGTGATTTACCATATTTAATTTTATTGTATTGTTGGCGAATTATTTGTAGCTTGTAGCCATTATTTGTAGCTACTGTTTTGATAATATTGATTTATTTCTCCTTGACAGATGGACTAAGAGGAATTTTATGTGTATGGTTTAACAAGGATCTGAAATAAGCCATTCTGTGCTGTGTTGAATGGCATGGAAAATTATTTAGTATTACACCTGTGGTGATGGATTTTCTATGAATTTCGAAGGCATGCTTTTGATTCAAATTTTTTATTCTAAGCTCAAGATAACTGAAACCTTCGTTCTGTTTGATGTACGACGGCGAATTTCATATTGGGGTACATGTTACTCGTGGCTATCTGCAAATGATTCTATTCCATCTACTGTACCACTGAACAAGATGATTATGTCATCAACATACGTTTTGCATTAAATCAATTCATCTTTCAAACGGGTATTGGCCCTGAAAAATTTATTTTCCAAATGGGTAACGTAAATAACAGTTAGAAGACCAGCAAGACTGCTTCCCGTTAGTAGACCGTCTGGCTGCGTATAGATTTCCTTTTGGAATGAGAGATAGTTCCGTAGTAGAATTACTTTTAACAACTCTGTGAGTTCATATATCTGTGCCTTGCAAAGCTGCTTGTTTTTTTCTTAAAATGTACTGAGTCGTTTCAATAGTTTCATGGACAAGTATATCCGTGCACAGGTTTACTATGTTGACTGATGCAAATCTGTGTCACTGTATGGTATGGGGGCGTCACTTACTTTAATAAACTCTTGGGGATATCTGATGGAAAAATTGTCATCAAATTTTCAACAGTTGCTAAGGAAATCTCTTAGCGTCTTAAGATGTAATATGCAGGACTGTTACTGGAATCAACTATGGGCTATATTGGGCATTGAGAGTTGGAAGGTATAAAGTTCATGACTAAGCTACGAAGAAGATTGCATCAGCAATTTCTTCAGAATAACATGAAAGAAATGACGACTGGCCCCCACACTCAGGCTCAGTGCTTTATTTCCGCCATTTCCTCGTCGCCTATCTTCCAAACTTCACAGAAGCTGCCAGGAAGTTTCGTATCACCGCACACTCCACCGTATAGTGAAAATTTCGTTCTGGAAACATCCTCCAGGTTGTGCCTAAGCCGTGTCTCCGCAGCATCCATTCTTCCAGGAGTTCTAGCTCTGCAGTTTAGCAAGAGAGCTTCTGTGAAGTTTGGAAGGTATGAGCTGAGGTGATGGCGGAAGTAAAGCTATGAGAACGGAGTGTGAGTCATTCTCGGGTAGTCCAATCGGTAGAGCACTTGCACGTGAAAGACAAAGGACCCGAGCTCGACTCTCGGTCCGGCACACAGTTTTAATCTGCCAGGAAGTTTCAATATTAAAGCAGTGATCGAATAATGTTTTTGTAATCACTTCTTTCGCGGATATACTGCTGTTTCTGAGGATGCTTCCAGTGAATCTTAGTCTGGTAGCCGACTCACGGGCGATTAATTTTGTGTGGTCGTTCCACTTTGAATTGTTGCGTAAGCATACCGCCTGATGTTTAACAGATGTGCTTGCCTCCAGTGATTCTTCCACAACCGTATAACGTGCCTATTTATGCGCAGTCCTAACATTTGTTTATGTTGCCAGTCCTGCACCAAGTGTCGATCCTCTGCGGGCTGCAGGCCATTTCGCTGAAGTTTCCAACGTTGCGGCTTCTCTGTATGCAACAAAATCATCCGTAAAAGCCTCATACAACTTCCGTCATTGTTCACTAGGTCGTTTATATATATATATATATATATATATATATATATATATAAACTGCAAAAAACATGGAATCTTAAAAACAGATTTTCACGTATTCCTGTTACGGCGAAGAAACAATTCCATTTTATAGAAACCGTGCAGTGACTTCATAATTTGATCCTTATTTAAGTTGATCAACCGAGGCGCTACTCTTGTGAAATTTATTTTTAATGTACAATTTGTGTACGTGAATTTCTTGTTTAATTTCAATACGAATCAGTAACTCCAATATTTTCGACTTGTGTGCAATATGCAACGAAAACCAGAAGCAGTGATATCATTCATGTGACAACAAAAACTACAGGGTGTTTCAAAAATGACCGGTATATTTGAAACGGCAATAAAAACTAAACGAGCAGCGATAGAAATACACCGTTTGTTGCAATATGCTTGGGACAACAGTACATTTTCAGGCGGACAAACTTTCGAAATTACAGTAGTTACAATTTTCAACAACAGATGGCGCTGCAAGTGATGTGAAAGATATAGAAGACAACGCAGTCTGTGGGTGCGCCATTCTGTACGTCGTCTTTCTGCTGTAAGCGTGTGCTGTTCACAACGTGCAAGTGTGCTGTAGACAACATGGTTTATTCCTTAGAACAGAGGATTTTTCTGGTGTTGGAATTCCACCGCCTAGAACACAGTGTTGTTGCAACAAGACGAAGTTTTCAACGGAGGTTTAATGTAACCAAAGGACCGAAAAGCGATACACTAATGGATCTGTTTGAAAAATTTCAACGGACTGGGAACGTGACGAATGAACGTGCTGGAAAGGTAGGGCGACCGCGTACAGCAACCACAGAGGGCAACGCGCAGCTAGTGCAGCAGGTGATCCAACAGCGACCTCGGGTTTCCGTTCGCCGTGTTGCAGCTGCGGTCCAAATGACGCCAACGTCCACGTATCGTCTCATGCGCCAGAGTTTACACCTCTATCCATACAAAATTCAAACGCGGCAACCCCTCAGCGCCGCTACCATTGCTGCACGAGAGACATTCGCTAACGATATAGTGCACAGGATTGATGACGGCGATATGCATGTGGGCAGCATTTGGTTTACTGACGAAGCTTATTTTTACCTGGACGGCTTCGTCAATAAACAGAACTGGCGCATATGGGGAACCGAAAAGCCCCATGTTGCAGTCCCATCGTCCCTGCATCCTCAAAAAGTACTGGTCTGGGCAGCCATTTCTTCCAAAGGAATCATTGGCCCATTTTTCAGATCCGAAACAATTACTGCATCACGCTATCTGGACATTCTTCGTGAATTTGTGGCGGTACAAACTGCCTTAGACGACACTGCGAACACCTCGTGGTTTATGCAAGATGGTGCCCGGCCACATCGCACGGCCGACGTCTTTAATTTCCTGAATGAATATTTCGATGATCGTGTGATTGCTTTGGGCTATCCGAAACATACAGGAGGCGGCGTGGATTGGCCTCCCTATTCGCCAGACATGAACCCCTGTGACTTCTTTCTGTGGGGACACTTGAAAGACCAGGTGTACCGCCAGAATCCAGAAATAATTGAACAGCTGAAGCAGTACATCTCATCTGCATGTGAAGCCATCCCGCCAGACACGTTGTCAAAGGTTTCGTGTAATTTCATTGATTGACTACGCCATATTATTGCTACGCATGGTGGATATGTGGAAAATATCATACTATAGAGTTTCCCAGACCGCAGCGCCATCTGTTGTTGAAAATTGTAACTTCTGTAATTTCGAAAGTTTGTCTGCATGAAAATGTACTGTTGTCCCAAGCATATTGCAACAAACGGTGTATTTCTATCGCTGCTCGTTTAGTTTTTATTGCCGTTTCAAATATACCGGTCATTTTTGAAACATCCTGTATATGTAAATGTCTTCGTCAGTATTTCAGTGTAAAACAACAGCAACCTTTCTAAATTCTTTTCAAGTACAATTTCAGAGATATTATTCTTGATGTGATTACCTTCTAGTGAAATGATGAAACACTCTTCCGTCGATCATTGTCAAAGCTATGCTTTAATTGACTTAATAAACTTCCTAAGAGCAGCATATTCTTTTCCTATGCATTACGATCAAATCGACTACATATTTAATAGTTTCGACAGCTACGAGGAGCGTTTTAGTTCTAATCACTCTGCAAACGTTTAGATTAGAAAGTTCATTTACTTTTTTCAAGTCACAGGTCTTGAATTTCTTCCTACGATCGAAACGAGAACTATGCTTGGAACCATTTTACTCGTGTCGTCATTATTACATTTTAATTCCTACTTTGATCAGGAAAACGATCGTACGCCATTTGGAAACAACCTGTAAACAAGGGTCCCCAGAAAAGCTCTGGATGAGGTTAGCGCGTGTCAGCAGTGTACGTGCGAGCTAATAACATTACAGTTTTACATTTCGAGTACATGCGGAAATTATTATACCTTTTGTATCAGAACAACGAGAACACTTTGATAGGACGGATAAAAGCTAGAAATTATTTGTTCACGTGCAGATCTATCATAATACTGACTCTTAGATAGTTTGTTCTCGATAAAAATCTGAAAGGATAACTTTAAAATATGCATGTTTCTCAGAGGCCTTGTCTAAGAAAGCTCCCCTGTCTTTGATGCACTGCCTGCAGTGATGTTCTTTATCTACTTTGTCCCATTTAATTGTCTGAAACAAAGTTCATTTGCCTAAAGAAGGACAAAATATCAATTCTGTTACGTTCCCCGATGGTTTATGTTCTACTATGTTTAACCTGTTCATCCTAGAACTAAAAATGCTTTGCGCATCCTCATCGCCTGTGAACGATAATGATAAATTAAATGTAATGAGTGGATGTATGGGAATAATCAGCGGTGTTAGGACATGAAATAACCTATGATTTATGAAGACTACATGACATCATTACGTGTCATAGCTCAATTGATAACATGTCAGGATATCTAATTCACTCCACGTATACCATATTATCAAAGGTATCTGGACACCTGTTAGTACAGATTAGTATGGGGTGCGTCCACTCTTCGCCCTCATGATGGCTTTCATTGATGTTAGACGCTGGGTCTGCAGCAAAGTCGACTTTCCAAGTGATCCCAAAGGCGTTCCATTGGGATGAGGATGGGACTCTGGCCAGACCAGTCAATTTCAGGAATGTTATTGTTCACAAACCACTGCCTCATAGGTGCTGCTTTATGAAAGGCTGCATTCTCATTCTGATACAAACAATTATCGTCTCTCGAAGTGATTCTGTAGTGTACGCAGTGTACAGTGAAGGAAAACGTGTTTATATGCTCCTGTATTTTGCGTTTTCTTAGGTGCAGTAAGGGACCACACCCTAACTACGAATAATACCTCCACATCGTGATACCACCTCCTTAATTCGCTGTCGGCACTACATATTAAGGCAGGTAACGTTGTACAGGCATCTACCAAACCCAAAATCTTCAGTCGGGTTACCACAGGGTATAGCGCGACTAATCATTCCACATCACTCGTTTCGAGTCACGCACTGTCCAATGGCGTCGCTTTTACATCACCTAAAGCGTCGCCTGCTACAGAAATACTGACTTACGAGGAGCTTCTCGACCATTATAGCCCACTATTTTGATCTTCTTACGCACAGTCATTGTGTTACCTGGGCTGCTGGTAACATTTCAGAACTTCCGAATGATTCCTTTTGCTGATTTAATGCGATTCTTTACAACCACCCAACCACCCTGTGCAATGCTGGACGGTCCCTGTCCGTCATTACATGAGATCTGCCTGGTCTTGGATTAGTTGTAGTTGTTCCTTCGCATTTTCATATCACAGTCACTTCAACAGAAGTCTTACTTGGGCAGCTGTAGAAGGACTGAAATGCCCCTGATGGATTTGTTACTTACTGACTAATCCAGCTTCGAAGGCAATGATATCTTCTACCGATGCCTTTTGCTGCACTCCTCGCCTTCATTTACATTGGCAGGTCTGCCACTCCTGACCCACATAGTGGCGTCCGGATGGTCTTGGGCAGAGAGTGTATAAGAAATCTATGGCCGGGTAAGCCGTGCTCCACCGCAGACTCCATTTCTCTGGTGGTGTTGTTCACACATTTTCTGGGGGAAAACCTGTGGTATTACTGTTCTGAAACCATAAGTGGAAGTATGATTCACAGGGTAAGTTTTAGTCAGGTCCGGAGGCGAGCTCAGACAGCCTAACGCTTAAGGCGACTGTTCTCTATTAGCAGTTTCCCTCTCTGGCACAAATTTTCAAGTGTCTCAACGTATTAAAAGAACAGGAATTCGAAACTAGTGGTGCTCTTTCTCTGCCTTCTTTGCTTGGTGACTCCTACGTCTGATATTGGAAAGCAATACATTAACAATAAATTTTTGCTATTTGCCTTGATGCACTTTTGGGGAGAAGTCTCGTGTAAGGAAACAAAGAGTAACTGTGAGATTCGTTACGAACAAAACCCTGAAGTAAATATGAGGACAAGAACTTACATCAATCTTCAAGTGATTCTAATCCATTGATAGAGAATACACACAATGATAGCGAGAGAAGGCTTAGAAAAATAAGATTATTTGTGCTCGTGAAGTGGTACAGTATTTGTCGTGCCTTGCTGTAAGTTTCTACCACTTCAGAACTTTGTGCTCTTTCAGTAACAAAAGCGGTTTTGTTTGACTACAGCGGGTGGAGTGTTGTCCACACAGGAACAAGTGGACAACCTGAACGAGAACTTTGAGGAGATAGTGGCCTGTGACATCCGCCTGCCGACGAGGTCGGAGCAGCTGAGCGCTGCGAGACTCGTCAGGCAGTTCTACTTCAACGACAGCGCCATCACGCTGCAGAACAACTACACCACCGCCTTGGTGAGTCACGCCCACTGGACTCTCCACGCTGCAGACAACACTATCATATCTCATCCTAAAGCACAGTATTGAAAACGCAGCTTACACATCTGCACATATGTGCTGACATGATATTTGAAAAAGCAAGTCAGTTGAATACTCGTTTCGCCACAAAAATATGCCATTGGCTATAATCAGTCCTAATATCAAACACCAATATTAACTGATATAGACATCATATATGAAAAGGTTATGGGTAAATTTGGAGAGGATCTGGAGGCCAACAAGAATGGGAAACAACTCTTGGATTTCTGTGCCAGTATGGGCTTAGTAATCACAAACTCCTTTTTTAAACATAAGAACATTCACCGGTATACTTGGGAAGGCAGGGGGACAAGATCTGTCATTGACTATATAATAACAGATCAGGAATTCAGGAAGGCTGTGAGGGACACACGTGTATTCAGGGGATTCTTTGATGACACTGATCACTATTTAATCTGCAGTGAAATTGGTATTGTGAGGCCGAAAGTGCAGGAGGTCAGGTCCACATGCAGGAGGATAAGGATAAGGAAATCAGGCACAAGTACACAACAGTGATCTCAGAAATGTACCAGTTAGTTGAATGTAGTCAATTACAGCCATTGGAAAAGGAAAGGACAAGGTACAGGGACACAGTACTAGAAGTGGCTAAAGAATGTCTTGGAACAGTAGTGCGTAAAGGTAGGATGAAGCAAACAGTTTGGTGGAATGACACAGTCAAGGCAGCCTGTAAAAGGAAAAAGAAGGAGTATCAAAAATGGCTACATACTAGAACTCAGGTAGACAGAGAAAGTTATGTTGAAGAAAGAAACAAAACCAAGCAGATAATTGCAGCATCCCAGAAGAAATCTTGGGAAGACTTTGGAAACCGGTTGGAGACTTTGGGTCATGCTACTGGAAAACCATTCTGGAGTGTAATTAGCAGTCTTCTAAAAGTAGGTAAGAGGAAATGTCAAGTATTTTGGTCAGGTAAGGAAAACTGCTGGTGAATCCTGTTGATGCCTTGGGCAGATGGAGGAAATATTTTGAAGAGTTGCTCAATGTAGGTGAAAATACGATCAGTAATGTTTCAGATTTCGATGTACAATGGGATAGGAATGATGACGGAAATAGGATCACATTTGAGAAAGTGGAGAAAATGGTCAATCGACGGCAGTGCAAAAAAGCGGCTGGGTGGATGAGATTAAGTCGGAACTCATCAAATACAGTAGAATGACAGGTCTTAAATGGCTACACAGGATAATTGAAATGGCGTGGGAGTCGGGACAGGTTCCATCAGACTGGACGAGAGCAGTAATCACACCAATCTTTAAACATGGAAATAGAAAAGATTGGAATAACTGCAGAGGTATCTTTAATCAGCGTTGTGTGTAAAATCTTCTCAGGTATTGTTGAAAGGTAAGTGCGAGTATTAGTTGAGGACAAATTGGATGAAAATCACTGTGGGTTCAGGCCTCTTAGAGGTTGTCAGGACCAGATCTTTAGCTTACGGCAAATAATGGAGAAGTGTTACGAGTGGAACAGGGAATTGTATCTATGCTTTATAGATCTAGAAAAGGCATATGACCGGATTCCTAGGAGGAATTTATTGTCTGTTCTACGAGATTATGGAATAGGAGGCAAACTTTTGTAAGCAATTAAAGGTCTTTACATAGATAGTCAGGCAGTAGTTAGAGTTGATGGTAAATTGAGTTCATGGTTCAGAGTAGTTTCAGGGGTAAGACAAGGCTGCAACCTGTCTCCACTGTTGTTCATATTATTTATGGATCATATGTTGAAAACAATAGACTGGCTGGGCGAGATTAAGATATGCGAACACAAAATAAGCAGTCTCGCATATGCGGATGACGTAGTTGTGATGGCAGGCTCGATTGAATGTTTGCAAAGTAATATTTCAGAGCTAGATCAGAAATGTGAGGACTATGGTATGAAGATTAGCATCTCCAAAACGAAAGTAATGTCAGTGGGAAAGAGATATAAACGAATTGAGTGTCAAATAGGAGGAACAAAGTTAGAACAGGTGGACGGTTTCAAGTACTTAGGATGCATATTCTCACAGGATGGCAACATAGTGAAAGAACTGGAAGCGAGGTGTAGCAAAGCTAATGCAGTGAGCGCTCAGCTACGATCTACTCTCTTCTGCAAGAAGGAAGTCAGTACCAAGACTAAGTTATCTGTGCACCGTTCGATCTTTTGACCAACTTTGTTGTATGGGAGCGAAAGCTGGGTGGATTCAGGTTACCTTATCAACAAGGTTGAGGTTACGGATATGAAAGTAGCTAGGATGATTGCAGGTACTAGTAGATGGGAACCATGGCAGGAGGTCAAAGAAAAACTGGGAATGAACTCTATAGATGTAGCAGTCAGGGCGAACAGGCTTAGATGGTGGGGTCATGTTACACGCATGGGAGAAGCGAGGTTACCCAAGAGACTCATGGGTTCAGCAGTAGAGGGTAGGAGGAGTCGGGGCAGACCAAGGAGAAGGTACCTGGATTCGGTTAAGAATGATTATGAAGTAATAGATTTAACTTCAGAAGAGGCACCAATGTTAGCACTGAATAGGGGATCATGGAGGAATTTTACAAGGGGGATTATGCTCTAGACTGAAAGCTGAACGGCATAATCAGTCTTAAATGATGATGATGATGATTATAGACATCTTTAATTGATTATAAAATATGGTAATATACTTTCGTCAACTTACTTTGAGTCAAGAGCAACAAAAAAGTTTCGTGAAATACAACAGAGTAACGTAATTGTTTTGACGCTAGCCATCATTATCTTGATTCATCGAATTGTGTGCATGTATCTGCCACAGATGTTCCTTTTAAATGCGTATCGGGACTGAAACCTTGTGAAAATCTTCATGACATGCTATACAGGATGTTAAAAAAGTGTCAAATATTTTGAGGTGTGGTAGTACCGATGAAGACAAGAGAAAAAGTCCAATAAAGATGGACCTTAAAATGAATACCGTAAGAGCTGTGAGTACTTGTTCATCTTTGATGGTGCGAAACACTATCTTCTACAGCAAGCTTTTTGTTTTCCATGTTTTAGGATGAGGTAGTATGGATCACAATTAAAAAGAAATGTCCAGTAAACATGGGATACAAAAGACATACCTAAAAAACTATGAGTACTTGGTCAATGGAAGAGATGTGCTTCCCAGTATTGAAAATGACGAAGTGTTCATAGCCCTAAGGTAGTGCATTTTAGAGCTCATGTTTACTTAACATTTTTTTCTTTGTAGTCCATATTATCTCTTCCCAAAATAAGGAAAGCAAAGATCTTTCAGTAGAAGAGATGTTTCGCAGTACAGAATAAGAGTTGCTCATAGTTCTTAAGGTATGCATTTTAGAACCCATGTTTTCTGGACTTTTTTTCTTGTTTCGGTAGTTATTACCACCTCTCAAAATATCCGATACTTTTGTAATACCCTTACCCTGTATATCTTAGTACACTGTAAAATCTTCAAAAATGTTATGGACCTAGAGTTTAAAATAATAAATTTGCTCTCAATAGGAACAATTCAGTAATATAATTATTCCAGGCTCACAACAGTGTCATTTGTTGGCTCGTCGTCTATAAAAATGCAGCCATATTTCAGGGACTGACTTTTTCATAGAGTTTATTGTAATGTGATATTTTTCTTCTATTTCAATAAATTTCGTATAATATTAAGGTAAATCAGCATTTTCCTCTAAGCTGTAGCCTCGTCATTGCCTCCCCCTTTTTTTCGACAGTGTTAACCCGCTCGTTGTGCTTTCCAGTTTGACTCGCACCTCTTTTTTGTGGAGGGAGTGGACACAGTCATCAGGAGTATGGCTCGTTACTCCCCGCTGCCCGTCTACTACTACCAGTTTGCCTACAATGGACCCATAAGTCAGTTCCCCGGAGGACCAGGTAAAACTCCTGTATTTCATTTACTTGCTTATTTAATGAATACATATTGTTAATAACATAACTGTCCAAAATTTTCAGTAGGTTAACGTATTGCTTCTTCTCATGGATAAAATGGTAATAATAATAATAGCCTATTTAATTTCAAATTACATGTACTGCTCTTGCTGACTAAGGAATACTATCACTGACTTTTGAGATTTTGGCCCCGTCATTTAGTATTTCATTCACTGCAGAGAACCCATGAAATTAAAACAAAAAATGTTCTACAAGAGACATGAAGGGGGAAAAGGGAGAAAATAGTACAAGATTGTATCCAATTTTTTTGAAGCCAAGGGACGAGAAAGGTCTAAGACGTTCATATTGACACTTGTGGAACGCAGAAACACTTTCCTTGGTTTCTTCAATCAAAAGTGGGTCTGGTTCAAATAGCCTCGTGATAGAACGAAGGAAAGCAAGGAAAAAACACTGAAACCACAGTACAATCAAAATCAAAATAATTGTTAAGTGATCGAGGGTAGTATAACGTAATGAGGTAATGATTCGGTCTGCTACAGAGTATCCAGCCAGACGCCAGAAAAGGGTGGTGATCGGTTCAGAATACAAGAAGTTTCACGTGCGATACAAACGTTTCCTCTGGAGTTGAGTGAGAACCAGAGCATCAGCAGGCATAGCGACGAGTGGTATATCGGTTAACAGGAAGTACTTACGCCCCGTTTACTGCTTGGTTAAGTGTACTCTTTCTTTCCTTAGTTGTTGTATGTAGCTTCCGTTCATTGTGATACAGGGGGGAGTCGGATTGCATCGGCCAGCAGACTGAATAGGACAAAAGCTATTTCTACACTCTAGCCCTAGTGGAAGCACCGAAAGCTCCACCACGCTGTGAATTGCGGAGAAGCAACACCGCGTGACTTTTAATCAGGAGAACAGTGATTTTTTTCAATACACAAACCTAACTTTGAAGTGTTGTATTTTGATTGCAGTAAAGTAATATTGCATTTTTACTATATCTTCAGATACAACTGATTATTATCTGTATTGCATGTCGTGACAAATACTAATAGTGGGAACAATAACTAACGCAGCGGTATGTTCGGATTGCATCGGACAAAGCAATTTCAGGCTGTACCAGGCAAAACAGATATCATAAAAACTTAAGCATTACTATTTTTTTCTTTAACAGACAGACAGGGAGACGTCATGACGAAAATTGGATGAAAATAACATGAAGAATGTCGTAGAAGAAGAAGGAGACTTACTGAAATGACAATAAGCGAACGAGTAAGAAATAATCAGATCCACGAAATATATTCGTTGACAGACTTAAGGCTATACGTGAAGACAAAGAGGTGATATGAAATCTGTTTTCCGGAAACATTCAGTGATGAACGATGTAACCTCCCCGCAAAGAATAAAAATGAGAATGTGAGCCAAGAGTAACCTTCCCATAAAACATAACAACTTACAATTAAATGAATTTTTAAATATTGTAACCTCTGAACAAAATTGGCTCCCATTTATAGTCTCTGTGCAAAGAATGCATTCACACTTAATATTCCCACAAAATTCTTTTCTTATTTAATGTCAAGTTCGGAATAGAAATATTCCTAAACACCAAAAATAATAAAAAAAGTTTAGTAACCTGATAAATTTTATGAGGACAGCAGCGCTGCCCTTCGGCCCTGTATTCTGAATAAAAAAGCAAAAATTCTTACCTCAATAAAAACCGCAATTATATCTGCTCTTAAGTTGAAATTTTTCGACATAGCTTCGTGCAATGCTGGCGTATATTTTTTTTTATTATTGGAAGGAATGATCATGCATTTGAAATATTCTTTAAATTGAAATGAATGCTTTTCTTTAAAAGAGTTGCTTTATATTATAAAAATTATTATTGGGGCATTTCTTTGAACAAATTAAATTACAATTAACATACATTATTAAATATGCGCAAGGCTGCTTCTTTACCTTCTACAACAATACTCATCTTCCAGAGTCCTGACCAGAGTCGCGAGCAGAGCACACAGCCGACGCATGCCGACTCCCGCTGACTACTACTACCGACTGACTACTACTACTGTCAATTCGCGCGGTCAAGCGCAGACTAGCAACAGCTAACGATAAACTACTCTCTGGTCAGAGATTCTGTCATGCCTCGCCCATCGCCGGCAATGTATACGTCTTTCATAACCCTCCACTAGGGGGGTAAAAATTTGGCAGCGATGGTGAGTCATTTGGACTTGCCATGAGCAACAAATTTTTCTTAATTATCTAACTTTACAATCACAGAATATATACAGATATGTAGGTGCAGAACATGAAGTAAAATATAGTGCACATGCACTGAGTACAGAACATATCAGGCAATGACAAAATGTATACACAATGAATACAAAACATATTAACAAATGGCAAAAATGCACACGCACTGTAAAACTCTTTGACATTTTTACAACAAATAAACATAATGAGTACAAATCATATTGACAAAAGTGAACACGCATTGTAGTTCAGAACATATCAGCAAATCACAAAATGTATACGTAATGAATACAAATCATGTTAACAAAATAACGAAAGTGCACACGCACTGTAGTACAGAACATTTCTGGGAGTTACAAAATGTATACGTAATGAGTACCAATGGCATAAAGTGGACACGCACTGTAAAACTCTTTAGCATTTTTACAACAAATAAATATATCAAGGAGTGAAATAAAGTGCACACACACTGTAGAAGTCACATATCACAAAATGTATACGTAATGAGTACAAATCATATTAACAAATGGCATAAAGTGCACACGCACTGTAATACTCTTTAGCATTTCTACAACAAATAAACATATCAAGGAGTGAAAGAAAGTGCACAAGCACTGTATAAGTCTTTATCATTTTACAAGAATTTAAACGCATTGTATAAGTGTTTACCATTTTACAAGAACTAGGAAAGGAATGGGAAGGATTGCGTCATGGTTGTAGCACTTTAGGTTGCACGCAGCTGCACTGAAAGTCATATCTTTCTATAGAAGCACAACACCAAGTGAGACAATCTGAAGTTCTTTTCCTTGAAGTATTAATCAGTGTAGCCAAGACACTGAACCGTCGTAGTAATATTCATGTTATCATTTTGGTAGTACATTAGGTACACCAAACAGTGGGACTATTATAACATCTCCATCGCTCAAGGTGGTGGACAGCATGTCGTGTCAACACCACGTTCTTGTAGAGTACACCAACGTAGAATTAGTCCAAAAACCAAATATAATGCTCCATGATCATGAGGATAGACAGGACAAATGGATATTGCAGTAATTTATGGTAATTAGGTCAGAAGGTGAAGGACATTAAGTCACATAGTAGTCTTCATTGAGAATTACACTAGTCTAACAACTGATTTGAGTAATTGGTGGCACTCATCACCCAGTTACTGAACATTTCTGTACCATGTATGTAGTATTACAGAATAATGTTCATAAATCGTTTGTTTACAGAGAACATTGGCGCTCATTGCCCAGGTACAAACCATCAGAAGTCATCATTCAAAACAGGAGCTAATAAATGGCATAGTATTAACATAATTCACTTAATTATAGTAATCATTGGCATCACAGGTCATCTTATTACAGTATCAGTGGCATTCATTGGCCAGTTACAAAGCATTTTTTTTTTTGTATTATTCAGAAGTGATCATTCAAAATGAGTTAATTATTGGCATAGCATTTATACATAATTAATCTAATTATAGTAAACATTGGCATCATAGGTCATCTTATTACAGTAATCAGTGGCATTCATTGGCCAGTTACGAAGCATTTTTTTTTTTGTGCTAGCAATGCAGTGCGTTGGGATCGATAATTAATAACAATATTTGCTTTTGAGTTATTGCTGCAAATGAAGATGTGTAACGTCATTCGTCATGAGTCAGCTGTAGCAAGGTTATGAAACAAGTAGAGTATATGTGATCACATTCATAAATGACATAGGTTTAATGAACAACTGCTTATAGCACATTAATTTCATGAATAATTTCTCCTGCAAAATATACAAAAATGGATTATTAAACTGAAAGAAGAAACGCATATTATGCTGAAAAGTAGTGAACTTCGAATTAACAGGTAGTGAAATGTGCATAAAAAATATGTGTTCTCTAGCTGTCCTTTCCAAAACCTTCAGTCATCATACTATGCGATATAAGACATACTGTCAAAACGAACTGCAACAAATACTTAAATAACTACATAGCATAAATACATTAACTTCAATATTATCCTCATCTGTAAAGAAAAAAACTTCATTATCCATATTATCATAACTCCATTATTATCATCACCTGTAAAAAAAATCTTCATTATCCATAGTAGCATATTCTTCATCATTATTCATCACCATTCATTATCATCTGCAGAAAAGTCACTTCATTATTCATTATACAACTATTCCTTATTTCTAGCATATTTCATCACTAAAACTAAGATGTGTATTTCTGTCTGACAGCCTGCATCAATCGCCTTGTATTCTGAAAGAAAAAATTAGTTAAGACTGCTATTCTACGATGTGTATAGTATATTCTTGTTAATGCTTGTTAATTCTGATCCATTTACTCTTCCTCACGAAGTATTGCATCTTCTTTCGTTCATTCCGAAGGTGAAATTCCCATGTCTGTTTAATTTTTTTTTACACGTTATTGCTTTCTGAAAATGATGAACAAAGATTAATGTCTTACATTTAAATCATATACCCATTAAATAAAAACTGGTTTATAGTAACATAATTGAGCATACAGCATACCATGACAGAAAACGTAATATGTCAAAAACATAGACAGTGTTCAGAGGCAAAAATGTACACAGTGTATCACAATGTAGTAGCAAAAAAAAAAAAAGTAAAGTAGTCACGATGTTGAGATATCATAAGGCAAAATGTTAAAGTCAACTGGTGTTTGTTATATCTGAAATATTTCATAGTGCATACAAACAAAACAGGAAAAAACAAACATACATGAAAAATGGAAAAATATGCACGGTCTGTTATATGATGACAACAAAAACGACCTGCTAACCTTACCTTGCCGGGCACTTGCCAAGAAAAAATACGATAATCATCAGTAAGTGTTCATGTGAATATAATTGCATAAGTGATCATAAAAAAATTAGGAAATGGCATTACAGTATGATAAATCATAAAGTATGTTCATTCAATAAAAGGTTTGATGTTGGACACGTGATGGTTCCCTTTGGTTTTTCTGGTTCTCAAAGTTTCGACGTGTACTACATTGGGGTGAGGAATGCTGCGAATCCGATATGGACCTGCGTATAGAAGCTCAAACTTGCTGCATCTACTCTTTCCTCTGTTGGATAAATAGTGTGCACGTACTAATATCTTCTGTCCAATGTGAAAGTCACGACGTGTACAAACCTGTTTTTGCTGTCTTCTCCGGCGCTCTGCGGCACGTTTGATGTTGTTCAGCGCAATATCAATTATTTCATGGTGTCGTAGTCGACGCGATGTAGGAAAGGTTACTAATTCTTTAATTTTATTAGGTGGTTCAACATTTTTCAGTATAACAGACGGAGATAGCATAGTAGATTCATTTGGTATGGAATTAATTACATCCTGGAATGAGAGTATGTGTGTGTCCCAATCAATATGTTTTTTATGGCAGTATATTCTACACAGTTTACCAGTTTATTTCATTATTCGTTCACAAGGGTTCGAAGAAGCATGGTACTTGGATATATAGATCGGAGAAATGTTTCTAGCTCGTAACGTACGTGTCCATATAGCAGATCGAAACTGTGATCCATTGTCGGAAATTACTTTCAACACATGCCCTACATGAAATAGAAAATGTTTTACAAATGCTTTCGAAACAGTTTTAGCGGTAGCTTTGCGTAACGGAGTGAAGGTAACAATTTTTGAAGTGAGTTCAACAGCGACAAAGATGTAGCAAAAACCTCTATTAGTTCTGGGAATCGGACCAAAAATGTCTACAGCGGCCATATGTCTCAATTTAACAGGTACAATGGGATGTAATGGAGGAACATGTGAAGTCGTGTCTGACTTAGCTTTCTGGCAGATTTTGCATGACGCTAAAACTCGTCGAATACGTTTCTCCATGTTGGCAAAATAACAGTTCTGTCTCAATATAAGAAAACATTTTCTGGCTCCATAATGTGCGTAACTTAAATGAGTATACCAGATTAATTTGTTAACAAGTTCATCAGGAATGCATAATCACCAATTGTTGCTGTCAGGATGAGAGCGGCGAAACAGAATGTCATTGCGTACAGTGTAATGGTTTCTAATGGTAACATTATTCCTATCTTGCCAAACGTTGTCTTTACTCTGCTCCTGTGCTATGTCTTGTAATGACGACGAAATGAAATTCTCAAATGCAACTTGAATGTACATGACGCTGAAATTTACTTTGCAGAAGTTGGTAGCGATGTCTTGCTGATTGTTGCTGAGAGAACGAGATAGTTCGTCTGCTACAATATTTTGTGTGCCGGGAATGTGAACAATTGTGAAATTAAATTCCTGCAAATAAAGTTTCCATCTACTTAATCTGTCGTGTGTAAATTTAACCGAAAGTAAAAATTGTATCGCTCTATGGTCTGTATAAACGGTGGTGTGTCTTCCATAAAGAAAATGCCTAAATCTGGTAAAAGCCCAAACAACACATAATGTTTCCAGTTCTGTAACAGAATAATTTCGTTCAGCAGGTGACAGAGTGCGATTTGCAAAAGCGATGTTTTTAATTACTGTAGAACCATCTTCTTCAATTTCCTGAAAAATATGTACGCCTAAAGCGGTGTTAGAACTGTCGGTGGCAATGGAAAAATTTCTAGTAAGATCTGGGTGCGATAAAAGTGGTGCATTCAACAAGGCTTCTTTCAGGTTCACAAATTTAGAATGTGCTTGCCTATCCCAGGACCAAATAGTGTTTTTACCTGTCAATTGACATAATCTAGGGGTGTCTAAAGCAGAGTAATGAATAAATTTACGAAAAAAGTTAATTAAACCCAAAAAGCTACGTAGTTGTTTCTTCGTCGTAGGAACAGTAATGTCACGTAAAGCTTGAAGTTTTTCCGGGACAGGCATAATGCCCTCTGCTGAAATAACATGTCCAAGAAATTTTATAGAAGTTTTACCAAAGTGCGATTTACCGAGATTAACTGTGAGTCCTTGTGCACGAAAAGTTTGCAACAGTCGTTCAAGAATCAGATTATGTTCAGACCAGTTAGCTTCTGCGATAAGAATGTCATCTATGTACTTTGTGATTCTGTCTTAAGTTCTGTGGGAAGTATTGTATTCAAACCGCGAATAAAAGCTGCTGAAGAAATAGTTAAACCGAACGGTAATTTACAAAATTGATAAGTCACCAAAACAGAGAAATGCTGTGTACTTTCTGCAGTTCGGATGGAGCTGAATTTGCCAAAATCCCGATTTCGAATCTAATGTTGAATAAATAGCAGTACCATGAAATTTCTGTAGAAGTTCTTCTAGTATCTGTGGGCGATCTGTTTCATTAATAATAATGTCATTGATGTGACGCGAATCAAGTACGAGGCGAAGTGAACCATCCTTTTTCTTAACAATATGGAGCGGGTTTATGTACGGACTTACTGCCGGTTCAATAATTCCTTGGTCAAGCATAGCTTGCAACTCTTTCTTAACTTGTTCTCTGTGAATATACGGTATGGGATAATGCTTGGCTTTAAATGTGTCGTGCTGTTTAACTTGAAATTCATACATAAAACCGGACATAGTACCAGAAATGTTGTCGAAAACTGGAGCTTGCTGTAAAAGAATTTTGCGTAGTTGCGTGCGTTCGTCGTCTGTATTTGCATTGCTCTGTTTAACTTTATCAGAAATCGTCTGTATAACGTCATAGTCGGTTTCGTCTGGAGTATTATAGTTGTGTACGTACGCATCTGTGAACAATGTGGAATTACAGTCTATGCTACGTGATACGGAAATGACGTCTGTACGATTAATTGTTTGTTCTTCCGCAGATAAAGAGTGCTGAAATTCTAAAGCCAGTTGTACATTTTCATCCTTTAACATTAAATAGGAATTTTGAAAGTCAATAATTGCGTCGTGTTGTACCAGAAAATTCGTACCTAAAATAACGTCTGTCGTCAATAAGGGAACAATCCAAAAATTTGAGTGAAATGTATGACCTGCAATACAAAATGATAAATGTGTCTGCAATTTAACATCTACTCCTTTACTCGATACTGCTCCTTTTACTTTCGTTTTGCCTAATGGTAACGTAGGATAGGTATTCTCTTTATTGCATTCGTTGAAAGTTTCCTCATTTATTACTGTCATAGGAGATCCAGAATCGATTACAGCCGAAAATTTCGATGATCCAATTTTTACTTAGATGACAGGGTGTGAAATGTTTTTTTGAATAACTGGTCTTTCCTGCAAAAGAATGTCTCGGATGTCGTCAAAAGTAATAACATTTTCGTGAACAAGATTCTGTGTATCTGAAGTATTGCTTACGTTGCTGGAAGATGCAACCTGTACTGTATCTAGTCAAATTCTATCTGACGTGTTATTATTTTCAGGAGGATGCTGTGGCATTTCCACTATTTGAACTGAATGTACGCTGAAAATTGTGCTCATTATTTTTACGTCTGTCATGATAGTCATTTCTATACGGTGCATTGCGATAGGAATTGAAATGGTGTGTTTTCTGTACGTAGTTATTTTCTTGTTGCTGTGCGTTACTATTTCTTGGGGCTGATGCTATACGTGCACGCGGCGAAACATTAAAGCTTGGTTCACCTTGTACATTACATTGTTGGTTAGGTATGCTAACCGGTTGGTTTTGTTGCTGTTGCGGAGAAAAACCTCTATTGTTACTAAAATGTGTTTGCGGCTGCTGAAAATTTTGTACATACTGATGATTACAATTTTATCTGTTATTAAAATTACGGCGATAGTTGTCATTTCGGGAGTGTCTAAAGAGAACTGTCACTTTCGGTAAAATTTGTCTTATCGGGTTTTCTTTACACTTTCTTAATTCTAGATAGATCGATAGTTGAACAGCTATTTTGATAGATATAAAGGATAGTAGAAGAGAAGGCAGCAATGCAGAAAACTAAAGATGAAACAGCACTACTACGGCTCGGGGCCCTGTGCACGCTACGGCACATATTCATTAAAGCGTAATGAATCCCCTGAGGTTAATTACGCGCTGCAAATAAAATTTAGCTTTTGCGTTACAGGCAATGCCGGTGAAAATTCAAAAACAAATTGCTGTATCCATGCTAATTCTAGTTTCTGCATTACAGCCCAAGCTGGTGAAAGTACAAAAATAAATCGATGTATCCAGTTCAAAGCGTGACTGTGTTCTGTCATTTTTAACTATCTTAGATTTCTTTACGGATAAAAATTGCTCGTAATCGTTATCGTCTCTGAATGTGTGAACAGGTTCACGATTGCATAAGAATCTGTTTGTCTGTGTCTTTTCGGATTTTAATTCGCGTAGTCTCTGTAAATTACTTAAGTTATACTGACTGTACGAGTGTGACAAATGTTCGGAATGTGCCGTATGCTGTGACGTGTTAAACGCTGAAACATTTTTCATCTCTGTTACCTCTTGCTGTAAAGTTGACAATTTTCTACATAATGTATTATTAGACGAATCTATCTCACTGATTGTATGCTGTAGATTTTGGAATTCAGGTGTTTGATTAAACGAAATCGGTGAAGTATAGTCTGATTTGCTGTCATTATTACTTTCGATAACATCAATACGACTGGCCAAATCATCATATTTTTCAGTCAGTATTTTTACCTGATCATCGTTTTTAGTGTCACAAGCATCAATTTGTTTTTGTATTTTACGTGTGGTTTCGTTCAGTTTTTTAACGTCAGCTTTGATGACATCGGAATCCTGTGTTAGTTCTAATTATTCGAATCTGTCTGTCACTGTCTGAAAGTCTACTGTGTGTGTATCTGTTTTTGATTTTAGATCGGAAATTTCATCACGCAATTCGGTGTTCAACTGTTTGATGGTATAATTTCGTCTGATACTGTAGCAATATTATTGTCTACGTATGTTTTTGCTTTCGTAAACAATTTACGTTTATCTTCCTGTGTCTGTGCGGTAATTGTTTCCATGACTTGTCGCTTTACTTTATTCTGTTCCTTTATAAATTTACGGAAACGCGTTTCACTGTTTTGCAGGTGATGATTAAAACGTTCGTCAATTTGACTGTTCTGTTGGTCGAATTTCGCGTCTACTTTTGCATCCAGTGTGCGTGAAAGTTCTGCTGACATTAATTTAAACTCGTCGCGTAACTGTGTTGCTTTTTCAGAGCATTGTTTACCGACTGCACTAATTTCGTCTCTAAGTGATTCTGTTGTAGCTGTTTGCATATCCCTTAATTCTTCAGCAACAGATCTAATTTCTTCACTACTTTTCCTAGCACAAGCCTCAATTTCCTCACGTAATTGTTCTTTAGTATCATGACATTGCGCGGCAACGGCTGTAATCTGTTCACTAAGCTGTCTGGAATTGTTGTCTAATTTTTCATTAAGTTGTTTGTTCTGTTCACTAAGTTGTTTGAAATTTTTATTAAGTTGTTTGTGATTGTAGTCTTGTTCCTTTTTCGATTGTTTAAGACTTTCATTAATTTGTTTATAAATGTTGTCCTGTTTGTCATTGAATTGTAGCAGTAATGCTACAACTTGATCCAGGTCAAATTTAGCAACTCTTTTCTCTGACCTGTGTGGTGGTGTGTCTGCATTTGTCACGTTTTGTGTAACCATTTGGTTATTCTGTAATTCTTGAAAAGGTTTGCCAATCGGATGTGCACTGTGCGTCACTACTTCGGAATCAAATAAATCTGACGTATTTTGATTACACTGTTCATTTTCGTTAGAAAAATTTGTCTGTTCATTACGTAAATTTTGCAAACCGTGTGTGTCAAGCTGGGCAGCGTTCATTGTAACAGAACGTCCCGCGTCATCAATTGTCGTTAAATTAACAGACGACACAATTGAATTTATTTGCTCATCACTAGGATAAAAATCAATATTAGTGGTCGGTACCCACTGATTGTCTACAATTAGGGGATTATCATCATTACACTGAGTGTTGCAAGTATTATCGGTTAAATTATTAGAGTCGGCTATTTCACTCATTGTACATCGCGATGTACTGTTAAGGGGCTCCGGAACACCCTATACTTGCAATGTTAAAATAACGCTTATAAATTACATCTTTCCTCACGAAGTATTTGAGGTAGGAAGTTGAACTTTTTACAGATTATTTATTGGAATATGGGCTACAACTTAACACAGGGATTTTACAAAATTTTTGTTCAGTTATTAAAGATGATTTTTTTTTCAATTGTAACGAAAATTCACAACTTTTTTTGCAATTTTTTATTTATATATTCAAAAATATACAGTTTTCTGGAAAAAGGCTGTGTTAAATTATGCAGAAGGTACTGTGTAACGTTTACTGAAAGTTTGAAACAAATATGTTTGGAAGATCCTTAGAAAACATGTAATTAGTATGAGAAAATAAAAGTTTTGGGAATCGAGCGACAAATATTGGATTAACTTTTTAGTGCATTCCAGGTCCATAGGATGGATTATCTTCATCCTCTGCAAACTCCTCCTCCAGCTTCCTCTTGTTCCTCCTCCTGTTTACTCTTGCTTGTATTTCTAGACTCTTTACAGCCCTGTCTGCAGCCCGAAGGCGTTCCTTGTCTAAAGCAAGCATCGCTCGTACCATGTTAGAACCTATCTTCATTGTTTACAGTAATAACACATACCTTTGGCTTTCCAACATTTCTCCTTTTCTTAAAAGCCTTCAGAGGATTTCTAATAACTTTACTTTTACTCATTATTATACTTCAACAAAACAGAGACTCAAGAAACAGAATTAGTTACGAATATTTTCGAGATAACGACAGAGTAAATAAACATGAAACAATCGACAATCACACCAGCGATATATATTGAACCATCACAGGTTAGCCACAACACATACTTTATCTCACATCACTAAAATGTACCTGATGAACACGGACTAATAATAACACCATTTGACAGCAGTTTAACAGCGCCACAGTGGGTCACGCCCATGTAGAACACATTTCAAAAAAAATTTAAAAATAGTTGTAGTCTTCGGAATTGAATAAATTATATATCTATTAAAAGGTAATAGTCTGCAGATTCAGAAAACGCAAAAAAGTAAAAATTGAACTTTTCATGATTTTGAGCCTTTCCGGAGCCCCTTCACAGTTTTTCGCGGCATTTTTCACAAATCAGATTTATTCACAATTGAAACAAAGACAATGCAAAATGCAACAAACACAACGAAGAGCAACTAATTGCCGATGATCTGTGAAAGAAAGAGTGACAAATTAGTAAATGCGTTGCGCCAGATGCAAACTACATTTAAGTAAATAAGAGCAGATATATGACTACTTCTCAGAAGATTCACAAAGAAATACGATCCTGGCCGGATGTCGCCAAGTGTAACCTCCCCACAAAGAATGACGAATGAACAATGTGAGCCAAGAGTAGCCTTCCCACAAAATATAATAACTTACAATTAAATGAATTTTTAAATATTGTAACCTCTGAACAAAATTGGCTCCCATTTATAGCCTCTGTGCAAAGAATGCATTCACACTTAATATTCCCACAAAATTCTTTTCTTATTTAATGTCAAGTTCGGAATAGAAAAATTCCTAAACACCAAAAATAATAAAAAAGTTTAGTAACCTGATAAATTTTATGAGGACAGCAGCGCTGCCCTTCGGCCCTGTATTCTGAATAAAAAAGCAAAAATTCTTACCTCAATAAAAACCGCAATTATATCTGCTCTTAAGTTGAAATTTTTCGCCATAGCTTCGTGCAATGCTGGCGTATATTTTTTTTTATTATTGGAAGGAATGATCATGCATTTGAAATATTCTTTAAATTGAAATGAATGCTTTTCTTTAAAAGAGTTGCTTTATATTATAAAAATTATTATTGGGGCATTTCTTTGAACAAATTAAATTACAATTAACATACATTATTAAATATGCGCAAGGCTGCTTCTTTACCTTCTACAACAATACTCATCTTCCAGAGTCCTGACCAGAGTCGCGAGCAGAGCACACAGCCGACGCATGCCGACTCCCGCTGACTACTACTACCGACTGACTACTACTACTGTCAATTCGCGCGGTCAAGCGCAGACTAGCAACAGCTAACGATAAACTACTCTCTGGTCAGAGATTCTGTCATGCCTCGCCCATCGCCGGCAATGTATACGTCTTTCAACGATAATAAATATTGTACAACGAATAAAATCTTCGAAGAACACTGAATTCAGTGTCATATTTGCGAGGGTTGGATCCATGACAGTTGTGCCCGTATAGAGCGGAACAGTGTTTACTATACGTGTGCAAAAATTTCACTAAGAGTTAAACTAATACTCTGAATGTGGCCTGTTCTGTTCAAAATGTTACCTTAATCATGTTATCAACAATTTGTGCTTATCTGAGTCTACTTACTTTTGATGTGGAAACGGGTACTAAGATGATATACTTGCACTTCCTTTAATTTAATGCATATGACTGTTAAAGAGTCCGATCAAAACTTATTTATAGGAGACATTACTTTTTACTCGTTATAATGGCGTGTCAAATACAACCCTCAAAAAATTTGAACGACCTAAATGTAAATGGTTGAGAACATAAAAACATAAATGGTTCAAAATGGCTCTGAGCACTATGCGACTTAACTTCTGAGGTCATCAGTCGCCTAGAACTTAGAACTAATTAAACCTAACTAACCTAAGGACATCACACACACCCATGCCCGAGGCAGGATTCGAACCTGTGACCTTAGCGGTCGCTCGGCTCCAGACTGTAGCGCCTAGAACCTCACGACCACTCCGGCCGGCAAACATAAATGAACGTGTATTATTATGACATTGACATTGAGCTATATAATTCTATTAAGTGGCTCATCATAGTATGAGTGTAAAGAATGAGTCAGGACAACATATAAAAAAATTCGAAAAAGCGTATGTTTGGGTACCCAAGCATCCGCTGTCCGAAAATATCAACAATCTTTTCTTGTGATGAAATGTGTAAAAACGGGCACGTACGTGGAAATAATTCTGCCCTCATTCATCTACTTCCCGGGGTATGTGTTTCCGATGATTCGACGTTACACAGTTTAGTAAAGAAATTTCAGACTGGACCCGGCTAAATAAAGGAAGTTTAGGAAACCTAGATTGAACTAAACGGGTCAGGAGCGGCCTTGGAAAGGGATGTTTTAGCGAAAATAAAAGAAACAATACAATACAATACAGTACTACCAGTAATCCTACTGTTTACGTCATTTATGTAGTGCACCCAAAGCTACTGAACCGTTGTTTTGCTAGAGCACAACACTAGTCCGAGACGAAAAGTGGGACCGGTTTCTTTCCCCGAGTGGTAGCCTCTGGTAAATATGTGAACAAAATACTACAACTTCCATTCAGAGAAGTAACAATTTAAGAACATACCAATCGTTATTTAATACAAAACAATGCGAGGGCACGTACCGAGAACTCGCCTAAAACATGATTATAATGTTTATTTGATGGTATGATACCTGAATGTCAGCGCGTTCGCCATACCTAGATCCATGCGATTTTTATCTTTCAAGTATGTTTAAAAGTAAAATAAACGCAAACAAATCCCATTCTCGTGAGTAGTTAAAATATAGTATTCGGCTTTTGATTTTCAAAATTTCAGTAAAGTTCAACGGCCCTTTAGGAGGTGTTGGTTGCACTTCCCGCAGGCGGATGTCCCCACATGCTGTAAATAAAGGGAAGTTTAATTTAATCACCGTCAGAGGGTGGTACGGGACTACCGCCACACCTCCAATGGGACCACAAGTCCCACCGCCACACCTCCAAAGTGAATGCAGTGACGCAGTCACTGCACAGTGGAAATTTACTGGCTCACCAACACAGTTAGACCGCAATAGACCGGTGATGCTGTATTGCAACATACCACCCCGGACTACAAGTCCATTAAAAAAAAAAAAAATAATCGCTAGGCGCCGTAGTTTTGGCTCAAATGAAGAAAAACGCGCCGAAACGTTCTCAGCTGCAACTAACAGCCGATTTCGAAATCATAAACAAATGAGGAAAAACGCGCCGAAACGCTCTCAGCTGCAACTAACAGCCGATTTCGAAAACATCAACCAAGATTAAGGGCCGCTCAGTTACTAACAGAATCCGAAACGTTCTCAGCTGCAACTAACAGCCGATTTCGAAAACATAAACAAATGAGGAAAAACGCGCCGAAACGCTCTCAGCTGCAACTAACAGCCGATTTCGACATCACCAACCAAGATTAAGGGCCGCTCAGTTACTAACAGAATTACTTACAGAGAGAATATTTTAAGACTTCTCAATTCAATAAACTTAACCAACAGCCGTATACTTTACATTATTTTATTACGGCAACTGCCGAACTTACCTGTACACATACAGATAATAGAATTTTGTTGTTTCCATGTAACACATGTCTGTTCAGTTAACTACTCCCCGCGCGTCTAGACCAGTGGTAATCAAAATGCGCCCCGCTGGCCGCTGTTCTCAGCTGCAACTAACAGCCGATTTCGAAAACATCAACCAAGATTAAGGGCTGCTCAGTTACAAACAGAATTACTTACAGAGAGAATAATATTTTAAGACTTCTCAATTCAATAAACTTAACCAACAGCCGTATACTTTACGTTATTTTATTTTATTTCGAACGCAGCCAGCTTCGGCAATTCATTTTGCCATCTTCAGGCCCCATACGCTTTTTTCTTATCAACGAGCTTATCGTATTGCACCATAAAACTGGATACCGTGAATCCCAATCGCTGTGCAACTGATTCATACAAAAGGGCGACACCAAGCTCGTTGATTCTAAGAAAGCGTATGAGGCCTGAAGGTGGCAAAATGAATTACCAGAATTGAAAGGGTGACACCAAGCTCGTTGATTCTAAGAAAGCGTATGAGGCCTGAAGGTGGCAAAATGAATTGCCAGAATTGGATGCGTTCGGAATAAAATAAAATAACCTAAAGTTTACGGCTGTTGGTAAAGTTTATTGAACTGAGAAGTACGTACCAGCCGATGCCCCTAGCCATAATGGACCGACAGAGACTGAATATCTTAAGATGTGCTTGCTTTAATTGTTGTTGGTGAATTCGGCGGTAAGCAAAGTAAATTTGGTAACTTATCTCAGGGGCAGAGGGGTAGCGCGGCCACTGCGAAGTTAGTGGATGTCAGACGGAGAAATGCTTCATTTTTTTGTCTTCCTGTACTGACATCTGAAAAGCGTGTGCGGCTATGGTATAAACTTTTACATGGGAGTAACATGATTTTGTGAACTTGCCTCATGTCTTTAACTTCGGTACGTATTTGTAGCGAGAAATTCGAAATTAAATCAATGTTGTCGAGTAATTAATACGGAAAACTGACATTCAAAACATTTAGTAAACTTTTGTGATCGCATCTCCTGTTCCATAATGCATTTAAGCATAAGCGCAGTTAATGTTGTTTATCAATTAATAATCGTCTCACACAGAGAGCACAACGACACTATACGAGGCAATCACAGTGTCATAAATTTGGAGTCACTGGGGATGGCAGCCATCTGAAACAGAGAACAAACGACACGAAGATTTCAAAATGGTGACACTTTTAACCGCCAGTGCTCCGTGGCTGGCGGCCAACTAATGGCGCCATTACTACGGCTGGTCTACATACTAATTTGTAGATGTTACCAACTAATAATACACTGCCCTGCAAAACTGCAAAACTTAATAACGAGATAGATACAGTAAGATAACATATTAACAATTCACTGGAAATAACTCAAAGTGTGGGAGCATGTTGCCAGAGGTCTCGCAGTCGTGCACAGAAAACGCTGGACATCACATGGAGTGCTGTCACCGTGACTATGGCACCAAATGGGGATGGCTACGAACGGGAAAAGGCAGTGTGTTTCTATCAGCGAGAGGTTAAGGTGCACTGTGGTGGTGTCTCTCATTACAACATGGCCCGGAGACAACATGTGGACGACTTCACAAGCGGAAGAATGGTTGAGGATCTGTAGTAAGGACGACGTGCGACGAGTGTAGCCCAGGAGTGTGGTATTGCTCACATAATTCTTTCACGTGCTTGGGAAGTGTTCCAAACCACAGGCACAGCTGTGCGAAGGAGAGGAAGTGGTGACTGTGGTGATGACCGCTACACTGCGCAACAGGCAAGACGGGACCATCGGCAGACGCTGAGTGCAGCTGCAATCACATTTAACAGGACTGTAAGGCACGCACTCTCAAGCTCCATACTGGCTTCTTTGCTCAACGAGGAATACGTTACGTTGCGTTGACACCCGCATATCGACGACTCCCTTTGGGATGGTGCCTAGGCCATAGGAACTGGACCAACGAACAGTGGGGTCGCTTACTCTTCCAGGATGGGAGCAGATTCAGTCTTAGTAGCGATTCAGGACGTTCCCTCATAAGGCACGAGGAAGCAACACGTAATGTACACAGGAGTATTGCCGAACGTGATAGTTTCGGTGGTCCAGGTGGTATGGTGGCGGGAGGCATAACACTGCATGGGCATATTGAACTGCAAATCTACGAACACGGTATACTCATTAGTCAACTTTCCTGTGACACTGTACTAAATCCCGTCTTTTCAGAGGTGCATTTATGGATGACAGTGCACAGTTGCGTTGAACAGCGGTGGTATAGGAACTCTTGGAACGTGATGATGTTCAGGGAATGGACTGGCCTGCTCATTTCCCCGACTTAAATCCGATGGAACGCGTGTGGGATGCGTTGGTAGACGTATTGCAGCAGGTCGACATGCATCAACGACCATCTGGCAGTGTCAACCGCGCTGGCGGAGGAAAGGAGCGCCCTAACACAAGAATTCCTTACCAATCTTGTGGCCAACACGGGAGCACCTCGCAGGGTGTCTACCGCAGTTCGCGGCGATCACACACAATATTGAGAACTATATACCGTCATTTTAAGCGTCCATGGAACCATCACAAATCTTGGTTACCTCTATGTAATTCTTGTCTTTGAATAAAAGTGTCTCTGTTCATGCCATTGCATATTTCTTTCAGTTACCTTCTCTTGAATACCGTAACAGTTGGTTGTACTTACGGTCCGAGTTTCATCGACGTATGCTACTTAGTAGTGACACACTATTCTGAAGTCACATTCGTCCTTAAGTTTTGAACATTAGTGGAAGATTGGTACATATGCGGTTCGAAGTACCGCGCCACAACGTCAGATTGGCTTCTGACCCGAACGTCTAACGACCACTGGTGTAGACGATATCAGTAACCGGTCGGAAAGCCCAGAGACTAAGACTCAGGGCATTTTGAATGATCTTCCACGAGGTTTTTCTTAAGTTCATGGAAAAAATAATCTGTAGTCACTATACTCTATTCTTCGCTCAGTCACACACACACACACACACACACACACACACACACACAATATCTAGCACTATATAATGGAAACAATGTGAATATAGGTGGAAAAAGGAAATCAGGATTATTAGTGTAATTCGTGGAGTATTCCTGATGGAAACAAGCGTTCAGAAGAAACAAACATTTGTGGTTCCCCTGTTTCAGGATAAGGTAGCCTGAGACCCAGCCAATTAGAGAATATTTATAGATAAAAAATTAAGTTTTTTTGCTGTAACGGAACGTGATCCGTTATAGTCGTAATGTTGTTAACGTCTGGCAAGTTGTATAAACGTTTTACATCTTTAAAAATAATTTTTCAGGAGCTGCCCATGCAGACGATATAACATATCTCTTCGGATCATCATCTCTCGACCCTAATGCAGACGGAGCTATTCTAAGGGATCAAATGACAGCCATGTTGGCGAATTTCGCAAAAACGGAGTAAGTTTTTATTTGCAAATTTACAAGTTCTTAAAGTAATAATATAGTATCGATAACTTCCTTTCTTTAAATGTACTATAGACTTTAGGTTTTCCAGTGGATTATATATGTAGCGTTTCTTTTATTATTTGGTGCATTACGTAGAGGAATCGAAGGTGACGTCCACGGAAGACAAACGCTAGCATGTAAGACAATGAAAATGCTTAATGAAGCAGACAGAGAAACAATACAGGTACAGAGTGAACACTACCACTAAAAATTGCTTTGATATGCAGACGGGCAGACAGAAATGAAGAATTGGAATATATAGACTCGCAAGGTGTGGGCTATTTATGGATGGAAGGGGTGGTGGATGGAAGGTAAGAAAAGCTACAGCGTGGACTGGATCGTGAATGAACACCTAAAATACGGTGCAGTTCTCTCCGTCTAAAATTCTCAGATCTATTCAGTATCTCTCGATCTATTCGGTTTAGCGACATCTATTAACAGGAACAATAAAACATTAAGAATAACCAGTATTCCAACAACGGCTGAGTAACCTTGCTGCATGGCGATAGCGGATAGCCTATGTCTTGGAAGCGCGAGTCACTGCTGCAGTACTGGTAATTTTTAATGTTCATACATGTTGCTAAACCGAATATCATACTGGACTAATCTGGGACACTTCTGTCGAAAGGTCTAGCTAAGTTCCACTTTAAAAATAATTTTTATTGTTACAGGAAAAAAACTGACGTTTTCCATTAACACTAGACGTTGCAGCAAAGTGGTGATGGGCAACATTTGTTTTGGCTGACTCCAGCTACATATTGCAAAAATCTAATTGTAGGTGTGTTCATACGTGCAGAGATGGTCCTTAAGAGATGCACGAATATAGCCGTTTGAAAACATGTTTTCTACGTAGTTTCCAACAGGATAGTCATGGTAGGGGTGCTTACTCGGATTGGCTGATGTCATCTGAAATCTGTCCTAGCCCTCTTATCTGGTTCAAGCCTCATTCACGTGTCTGTGAGAGTTAAAGGTAGTATGGAGTGTTGGAGTTGGTATTGATGTAGTTTGATGGTCATCTACGACATACCAGATGGTGCTGGGAGCAATAGTCATAGCACCCGCGATTACTCGTGTACTCGTTGACGGGTTGTCTTCAACACGATACAGTACGGCCTCTTCGAATTCGGGGTGCGGCGTCACCTTGGAGCACCACAGTCACACCTGCTGACGGTTAAGGTACCCCCCTGCCCCCAATCCCCCTTTCTCGAAGCCCTTCGGTAAGAGTGGCGGAAAGAGTATGCAATTGAGTCGAAATTTCCGGACATTGTATCCTGTTCAAAATACAGGGTGTCCCACTCAAACCTCCCTGATTTCAAAGACCCAAGGAAAAAAACACAGTAGATACGACTGTAGAGCATCTCAAATAATTTATTTATTCAGCATCAGTACACCTCTACTTGTGTACCATTTGTAGCACGAAGAATATCGAGTCTATATTCAATTTTTTGCCAAGTTCTTTGTAACATTTCCTCTGTTATTGTTGCAATCGCCTTAGTGATACAATCTCGCAACGTAGGAATATCGTCCACTTTGGTCGCATACACGCGGTCCCTCACGAATCCCCACACGAAAAAATCAAGCGGCGTAATGTCGGCTGAAAATGGTGGCCAGGTAATAGGTCCTCCGCTTCTGATCCAACGATTGGGAAATTTCCTATCCAGAAACTTGCGAACAGCCGTTGACCAATGCGGCGGAGCTCCATGATGTTGGGTTGCAAGTCTTATATATGAGGGTACACAAACTGCTCCAACACGTCAAGATACACTGACCCATTCACTGTTTGTTCCGCAAAGAAGAACGGTCCAACAATCCTGTCGTGCATAAGCCCGCACCAGACGTTTAGCTTAGGGCTATCACGAACATGTTCAATGACAACTGCGGATTTTGCGAACCCCAAATCCGAACATTATGGCTATTAACCTATATATATATATATATATATATATATATATATATATATATATATAGTGTGTTCGGAAATTCGGCATGGCATGAGGTACATCTACATCTACATCCATACTCTGCAAGCCACGTGGCGGTGTGTGGCGGAGGGTACTTTGAGTACCTCTATCGGTTCTCCCTTCTATTCCAGTCTCGTATTGTTCGTGGAAAGAAAGATTGTCGGTATGCCTCTGTGTAGGCTCTAATCTCTCTGATTTTATCCTCATGGTCTCTTCGCGAGTTATACGTAGGAGGGATCAATATACTGCTTGACTCCTCGGTGAAGGTATGTTCTCAAAACTTTAACAAAAGCCCATACCGAGCTACCGAGCGTCTCTCCTGCAAAGTCTTCCACTGGAGTTTATCTATCATCTCTGTAGCGCTTTCGCGATTACTAAATGATCCTGTAACGAAGCGCGCTGCTCTTCTCTATCTCCTCTATCGACCCTATCTGGTACGGATCCCACACTGTTGAGCAATATTCGAGCAGTGGGAGAATAAGTGTTCTGTAACCTACTTCCTTTGTTTTCGGATTCCATTTCCTTAGGACTCTTCCAATGAATCTCAGTCTGGCATCTGCTTTACCGACGATCAACATTATACGATCATTCCATTTTAAATCACTCCTAATGCCTACTCCCAGATAATTCATGGGATTAACTGCTTCCAGTTGCTGACCTGCTATATTGTAGCTAAATGATAAAGGATCTTTCTTTCTATGTATTCGCAGAACATTACACTTGTCTACATTGAGATTCAACTGCCATTCCCTGCATCATGCATCAATTCGTTGCAGATCCTCCTGCATTTCAGTACAATTTTCCATTGTTACAACCTCTCGATATACGACAGCATCATCCGCAAAAAGCCTCAGTGAACTTCCGATGTTATCCACAAGGTCATTTATATATAATGCGAATAGCAACGGTCCTACGACACTCCCCTGCGGCACACCTGAAATCACTCTTACTTCGGAAGACTTCTCTCCATTGAGAATGACATGCTGCGTTTTGTTATCTAGGAACTCTTCAATCCAATCACATAGTTGGTCTGATAGTCCATATGCTCTTACTTTGTTCATTAGACGACTGTGGGGAACTGTATCGAAAGCCTTGCGGAAGTCAAGAAACGCGGCATCTACTTGGGAACCCATGTCTATGGCCCTTTAGCCGTGTGGCTAGGGCCTCCCGTCGGGTAGACCGCTCGCCTGGTGCAAGTCTTTCGAGTTGACGCCACTTCGGCGACTTGCGTGTCGAATGGCCCTCTGAGTCTCGTGGACGAATAGCTCGAACTGGGTTTCACACAATCGTCTTTTTCGAAATCCATGCTGATTCCTACAGAGTAGATTTCTAGTCTCCAGAAAAGTCATTGTACTCGAACATAATACGTGTTCCAAAATTCTACAAATTATTGACGTTAGAGATATAGGTCTATAGTTCTGCACATCTGTTCGACGTCCCTTCTTAAAAACTTGAAGGAGAGATATAGGTGATCAGAAACAGTCTGAAAGTCTTGTAAGGGTGTTGCAGAGTAGTTTGTGCTGTGAAATAACCGTCAACAAAAAAATTCAATGAGTTTCGCCGTTTGAAAGCTGAGTTATTTAGTACTGAAGTTAGCCAATGAGGTCGTTGCGCGCGCAGATTTAAGTGGCCTGCCAGACAGTTTCGCCAGACGTATTCTCCGTTTAGTATCTTGAAACCGAACAAGAGAGCGATACAAAAATTGGACATGCGAGGTAGTATGGATCACGAACGAAAAGCTGAGCAGTCTCGTGCGCTATCATCTACGCTGTGAGAACATCAGACACTAATTGTATCTGGCGGGCCGGTTGAATTTGTGTGAGCAACGGCCTGATTGGATAACTTCAATGCTAGTTAACTCGAAAACGGCGCAATAAATCAATTGTTTCTTAACAATTATTTCTCAGTTGAGCCTATCTTGCAACATCCTTCCAACTTTTTCAGACTATTTCTGACCATACGATTTACTGCGTAAAAGGAAAACCAAGTTTCATGCAGGGGTTAGGAAACAAAGAGACAACTATCAATTTTGTATCCTAGGCAGATGATGTCACAATTTCAACAGAGAAAGAAAATGACCTGGGAAAAGGAATTTACCTTCTGAGTAAAATAGTCAAAGACTGCAATATTTATCTTCGAAAGCAATACACAATACAATATCTACAATTTCAACAATGATAACTTAGATAGTGGATTCCTTAAGAACAAACATCGTGGTAGGCAATACAGTAGTAGAATAGGTATCCACTTGAATCATTTGAAATGCGATATCACATACGTCCATGATTAAGACATAAGCAAGAAAGTAGCAGACTTTGAAAACATATGAGGAACAATAAACAGATATTAGATATGAAACACAAAAATATACGAATGAAGTTTTATAAAGTAAAGGCGTCCCCACATTACTCTATGGTAGTGAACTGTATTTACAAACGACAAGAAAATGAGGTCGAGCCAGATGAAATGAGATTTCTTAAGGCTGTGAAAGGATGTACCAGACTAGATAAATTACGAAACAATGTCATCAGGGAAGAATTAAACATACTTACTGCAAGAATTAAAATTGAAGAGGACAAGACAAAATGGAGGATCATCTAGACAGAATGAACAGTGTCAGACTTCTTACAAAGTTAGAAACTGTAATCCGGTTGCTGTGGAAGTCTGGAAAGGCCAATACGACGTTGGCACCATGGCAGACTGAAGCCTAATGTTTGAAGTGCAGATGAAGAAAAAGAATCTTTTTATTTTTTTCAATTTCATTTTTTTCCAATGCTTTGGTAGGCGACAGTTTGGTCGTCAGTCTCTAGGATCTCTACGTAATACCAGTTGATGAAGCTTTGTAAGCAGGTTTACAAGGGATAATTGGCGTTTTCAAGAGTCTGCAGATTCAGGCTTTTCGACATTTCCGTGGCCCTTTCTCGTGAGTCCAAGAAAGATGCGATCATTCGTGCCGCGCTTCATTGTATGGGTTCAATATCCTTTTGTAGGCTGACTGAATTTTCTGAGTGTCCTGCCTACAAACCGAACTCTGCCACCTATCGTACGTACGATTGAGCCTATGTGATCATTTCGTTTCACTTCTCTACAAACTGTTACACCTAGGCATTTGTAAAAGTTAACTGATTACAGCTGTGAATCATTATTGCTGCAGCCATAAGCTACCGCTTTTCTTCTTTTGTGAAGTGCACAATCCTGTATTTCTCAATATTTAAAACAATCTGACAATGTCCGAATCGCTTTGAAGTCTTATCAAGGCCTGATTGGCTATTTTTGCAGCATTTTTATTTGATAATTTCTCATACATAACTACAAAATCTGCAAAAAGTCTGAAGATGCTGTTAATATTGTATAAAATGCATGTTTGACCATCAGCAGTGTTTTTAATTTAAAACCCAAATATCGACGGATTTCAGTCACACACCATCTTTACAGATTAGGAATAATGCAGTTTCATCCACAAAATCACATCCGTCATTACTTAAATAATGGGCATGTCTTATATGGAGACCATGCCATGAATTCCAGTATATCACACAGAACTTTTAAAGGCAAACATACCAGAGAAATGCGAAAACAGAACAGTACTGAAGAGAAGAACAGAGGTATAAGTCTGCTGGATCATTAATACGAGAGGCCCAACGCACATCCCTCACGCACGCCTGAAGCCATTTCCACTTTTGTCAATAAACTTTGATCTGGTGTCGATTCAGATGCTTTTCGAAAGTCAGGAAATACTGAATCCATCTATTTGACTTGACATACGACTTTCAGTATGCCATGTAAGAAAACTGGAAGTATGTTGGCCATCAGAAGGATCCAGTTAAAATTTTATGTCGACCGTTGACACGTAGTCTTATCCAAACAACAGTCACCTAGCTTCAATTTCTATCTTTTGGGAACCAATTTTTCTTGTCTGCTACAACAAATGAACCACTTCCGTTTTCCGATAGCCTACCCTTTCCATATAAACTTTTTTTGTAGCTCAAAACTCTGACTGCTACTAATATCTAGTTTTAGTCGGCTTTCCGCACTTAGTGTTGTACGAGCTCGAAACTCTAGCATTTTGCTAAGTGACAGATGGGGACAGCTTTTCTTTACATTTATAGGAACACGTGGAGTGGAACTGATTGCAGGTGTATAGCACTGAGGACTGAACATTGGAACATTGTTTCACCAGTTGATTGGTTTTGAATTTGTGGCAAGAGGTGTTTTGCTGCCTTGGATGAGATGAAAGTAACGCATTTCAGGCAACGATAAGAGTGGACCTGGGAGGTGTCAACATATTGTCTGCAAATGTGAAGGAGGAAACTATCGGAAATAAAATGACCAGTATTCAAAGAAAATGCGAATAAGGGATATGGGACTGAAGTAATTACGGATACAAAGGACTCCGCACATCTATGACTCAGAGCTGGTGTCAAGTTGCTGCTCTGTCTCCTCTGCTGTGATATCAGGATCAACTCGTTTGATAGGAATTCTGACGATCGACGGGGCGCCGACTAGCTTGGAGTTAGTTAGGACGTGGGTGAATACGAGCAAAATGCATGGGAAAAAAAACGCTACAAATGGGAGTTCATGTTCCAGTAAGGAATGTAAGTTACGGTCTAAGCATTTTATTTTGACAGAGTTTTTACCGAGTATTAGTTGGGGTACGTTTAGGTAGGGCAGGTACTTTCTTCGTTATCTCCGCCCTGCCAAGGATTCTTCTCATAGGCCAACCTCTTCAACTCAGACGATCAATTGCACGCTAGTCCTCAACGATTTGTTGGATATTTTCAAAATGTTCAATGTGTGTGAATTCCTAAGGGACCAAACTGCTTAGGTCATCGGTCCCTATACTTACACACTACTTAAACTAACTTATGCTAAGAACACCACACATACCCATGCCCGAGGGAGGACTCGAACCTCCGGCGGCAGGGGCCGCGCTGCCCGTGCATGACGCCTCAAACCGCGCGGCCACTCCGCGCGGCTGGATATTTTCCAAAATCTGTCTTTCCGTACAGTTTTTACCATCTATATCTCTCGCTAGTACCACGAAACTTGTTCCTTGATGTCTTAATACAGTCCTATCATACCGTCCCTTCTTCTTGTCAGTATTTTCCATGTGTTCCTTTCTTCATCGATTCTACGAAGAACCAGCTCATTCCTTATCTTACGAGTCCACTTAATTCTTTTATGATTCTTCTATGGGGATGCTTTTGGGATATGTATACAAGGATTATAGTTCATACGAAAGGTCACATTTCTTGCGATGTGATGGGTAATAAGCATCTTCGTCAGTCGGATGAGATAAATGAGGTGAAATAGTCGAGGCTGATCTTGATGGGGTTATTGCACATAACACTAGTGTGGCTGTTGCGGCTGCATGCAACATTGGTGCGGGTGTGTTTCCTCTATATGGTGCAGGTGTTGGTAATGTACCTGTAATTCTATAATATGCAGGATATCTCAAAATAGTTGAATGGTGAGCTTGGGAATCGACAACTTTAGTAATCATGTCAGTGATGTTTTGTTACTTTCACAGTTAACAATGCAGAACTTCCCAGGAAAATGCGTATGATTCATTTCCAAGCATTTTCTTCCGAGGCACTATCGGTCTACTCAGTCGTTACGTCTCTTTAATGGCAGGTCTTTTTGTTTCAGCAATCCAACCCCAGAAGTGAGTTCACTGCTGACAGAAGAGTGGACAGCGTACAACGAAACGTCGCCATTCTACCTGAGGATGTCCGCTCCACTCAGCTCGGGGATGAACCTCTTTGAGGGGTATATGAGCTTCTGGCATGACTTGCTGCCATAGACTCAACGCTGTCACACGACACAAACAGTGAAATACACTTGCTCTTGACAGATATCAACTAATCTCTAGTTCATAAACACTAAGTAGTGGCACAAACTTATATTTACTACAATAAGTGTTGGCTCTTATAATATCGTTGTTTGTGTTGTTTCTGGAGAAACCGAATACTGCCTGTAAATTATTTGCAAATTCTAAATTAAAATAAATGTATTTGTATCTTAGAAGTGCCGGAAGTTTCCCGAGTGAAGTTTTAACAATACCTCACAAAGGTTTCTCGTGTCGACATATTTCGTTTTTAAGAGGTCTACGTGCTGCAAGAACAAGACTTTGCGGTTATGTTTTTCTGGTAAGTTTTCTTCTAGCTACTAAGATGATGGAGATGATTCAGAAAATATTGATTGCGTCAATGTATCTTGAACGGCACCGGCACACACATTCCTGGATGGGCAGGATTCGTTCCTTAACGAGGAGTGCAGTGGTTCCTCGAAGACGAATACGGAGCAGGGTGGTTAGCTTCTGACGTGCAACCGGCGTCATTGCTAACCAGCACAGAGCACAGGAGAAACATTACGACGGTGGTGAAATGGGTACAGCGTTGTTGTTGAAGCAACCTTACTAATTTTCACCTTAAAATATTTATGAAAAATCCTGAATATTTTTACGTCTTTGTATCCCGAGAGAGGGATTTATCCAACAAGCTTCTCTAATAAGTCCGTGCTATTCATCCACTGCGTCAACTTAATGAGACGATAAAGCGTAGCATGTATAGCATTACTGGAACAATTGACAAAACGCGCATACTTAAAAAGTAAACGCAAGACATGTTTCAGTACTCTTAAAGAAGGCAGGAACGTATTTGAGAAATTTACTGGAGCTAAATAATTTTGCTATTTCGCCTGCATCCTCAAAATTGCACATCAGAATTCAGAAAATGGAAAAGAAAAATCTCCACGACTAACAGGTTTGCTCTTCCAGAAATCGAGAGCCAAAAAGTTATTGATGGTATTGTGAAATGTAAAAGGTATTTTTCACACACGAAACGCATAAATTATATTAAATCTAAAACTGATAATAAAAATTAATACAAAGACTCGTTTCTGTTATCAAAGTTCCACTTTGATTGCCCATGATCTTCTCAAGATTTTCATTTCTGCTGACAAAAGGTCGACATCGGTTGCATAAGATTTACTTTTAAAGATATATTATGTCACACTGGTATCGGACTACTTGTGGACCTTTAGTGAGACACAGTGAGAGTTTTTAGTTACATGAACAGCCTGTAAAATATGTATTGTAATCAAAAGTACTTACATGTAAAATGGTTCATACCTCATTTTGTGCTAACCACACTAACATTAACCGAAACTTAGGACTCCATGACTTTGGATACTATTTCCGTTTTATCGTTTAAACCTCCATTATTTTCTACTTTAAAATTTCTACTTCTGTCCAAAGGCGTACACAGTGTGTATAGTAAAAGGCAGTTAACTAATACGTTTGTGTATATAGTGGAAAAGTCGCACTGATTTACCAGCTCGCTTTAACTAGGGGGAAGTGGAACGTTCTCTTATTGGTAGTGGCAAACTCTGTTCTTAGCTCTCTTTTATGTCTATGCACGTTGTCCACGATATGTCTAGTAAGTACATTCCATCCCTGAACTGTGATCATCCATCGACTCTTGTCATAATCTTTTCAACGAACTCAATACTTTTCTCAAACCAAATTTTTAAAAACGTGGCAGTAGGTCAAATTCAGTGGCTAGGCTAGATATCCCATCAACTCGTATCGCAAATCTCTTAATTCTGTAGTTTCCAAACCAGCTTTTTATTGTCCAGATAAAATGAAATCATTTCATTTTGTAATTGCGCGCTCTCCACGCATATTTATAAATTTAGCTGGTCCGAAAGACATGAATAGTATTAGCTTGTTATTTATACAAAACGAAAAGCATGTTTTCCGTCCAAGGAAACACTGGCAACATCCTTTCTGGCAGACGAAACCGAATTTTTCTTTTTCAGAGCAGAGTAACGAACATCATAAACGCTTCCAAATTCCTAAACGTAAGGTACGTCAGAATAGAGAGCATAAATAAATTTAAATATTTCGGGGAACCAGTACCACTAAACGTTCTAGATAAAGAGGTAACAAATAGAAACAGCCTTTCAGTCAACAAAGGACATTTACAATAAAAAAATTACTCTCAGTAAAAACAAAAATGCAACACTACAACACAGCTATAAAAAAGGAAATCCTAAACAAAAATGCAGAAATAGAATAAGTTGGAGAAAAAGTAACTGAAAGTGCTATCGAAAATACTCGATCTAAGAAAAGTTGGAAGCAAACAGATGAGGAAAAGTAATGGAGAAATCTACACGCAGACTGAAAAACTAACGGACGCGCTTAGGAAATGGAGAACTTCATTTTATGGACTCTTTGTTCGAATTATCATTGAGAGACAGAATAATTAATATTGGACGATTTCGAAAAAAAATACAAAACAGAAATTAGTGCAGAGAACTATAAATGGGCTTTGCAGTAATTAATGTTACAGAAGCAGAAATTCTAGGTAGGCCAGCGTTTAGAAACAAGATTAGAAAGTTCTGGAGATTTTCAGGGAAAGGTTAAAAAACGCATCACTTTATGGAAAGATTAATGAAGGAAAGAACACTGTGACTGAATTAAGAAACACTGAAAATACTGAAAATCAGCCAAGAAGACAAGACCACGGGGAAGCTACTTCACATGGTCCACAGATGGCCGAAATCAAAGAAAGAAGATTAACATATTTTCCTGTAGGTTCAATACTACTTACATCCATCTCTCAATCAATTATTCACTTACAGACTACTTTCAATTAAGGTGTCTTACTCTCCTCTGTCAATATCAAAAACACTTGTGATTTTTAACGTTTTCTCTACTACATCTACATCTACATCTATACTCCGCGAGCCACCTTACGGAGTGTGGCGGAGGGTACTTATTGTACCACTATCTGATCCCCCCTTCCCTGTTCCATTCACTAATTGTGCGTGGGAAGAACGACTGCTTGTAAGTCTCCGTATTTGCTCTAATTTCTCGGATCTTTTCGTTGTGATCATTACGCGAGATATATGTGGGCGGTAGTAATATGTTGCCCATCTCTTCCCGGAATGTGCTCTCTCGTAATTTCGATAATAAACCTCTCCGTATTGCGTAACGCCTTTCTTGAAGTGTCCGCCACTGGAGCTTGTTCAGCATCTCCGTAACGCTCTCGCGCTGACTAAATGTCCCCATGACGAATCGCGCTGCTTTTCGCTGGATCATGTCTATCTCTTCTATTAATCCAACCTGGTAAGGGTCCCATACTGATGAGCAATACTCAAGAATCGGACGAACAAGCGTTTTGTAAGCTACTTCTTTCGTCGATGAGTCACATTTTCTTAGAATTCTTCCTATGAATCTCAACCTGGCGCCTGCTTTTCCCACTATTTGTTTTATATGATCATTCCACTTCAGATCGCTCCGGATAGTAACTCCTAAGTATTTTACGGTCGTTACCGCTTCCAATGATTTACCACCTATGGCATAATCGTACTGGAATGGATTTCTGCCCCTATGTATGCGCATTATATTACATTTATCTACGTTTAGGGAAAGCTGCCAGCTGTCGCACCATGCATTAATCCTCTGCAGGTCTTCCTGGAGTTCGTACGAGTCTTCTGATGTTGCTACTTTCTTGTAGACAACCGTGTCATCTGCAAATAGCCTCACGGAGCTACCGATGTTGTCAACTAAGTCATTTATGTATATTGTAAACAATAAAGGTCCTATCACGCTTCCTTGCGGTACTCCCGAAATTACCTCTACATATGCAGATTTTGAACCGTTAAGAATGACATGTTGAGTTCTTTCTTCTAGGAAATCCTGAATCCAATCACAAACCTGGTCCGATATTCCGTAAGCTCGTATTTTTTTCATTAAACGTAAGTGCGGAACCGTATCAAATGCCTTCCTGAAGTCCAGGAATACGGCATCAATCTGCTCGCCAATGTCTACGGCACTGTGAATTTCTTGGGCAAATAGGGCGAGCTGAGTTTCACATGATCTCTGTTTGCGGAATCCATGTTGGTTATGATGAAGGAGATTTGTATTATCTAAGAACGTCATAATACGAGAACACAAAACATGTTCCATTATTCTACAACAGATTGACGTAAGCGAAATAGGCCTATAATTATTCGCATCTGATTTATGACCCTTCTTGAAAATGGGAACGACCTGCGCTTTCTTCCAGTCGCTAGGTACTTTACGTTCTTCCAGCGATCTACGATAAATTGCTGATAGAAAGGGGGCAAGTTCTTTAGCATAATCACTGTAGAATCTTAAGGGTATCTCGTCTGGTCCGGATGCTTTTCCGTTACTAAGTGATAGCAGTTGTTTTTCAATTCCGATATCGTTTATTTCAATATTTTCCATTTTGGCGTCCGTGCGACGGCTGAAGTCAGGGACCGTGTTACGATTTTCCGCAGTGAAACAGTTTCGGAACACTGAATTCAGTATTTCTGCCTTTCTTCGGTCGTCCTCTGTTTCGGTGCCATCGTGGTCAACGAGTGACTGAATAGGGGATTTAGATCCGCTTACCGATTTTACATATGACCAAAACTTTTTAGGGTTCTTGTTTAGATTGTTTGCCAATGTTTTATGTTCGAATTCGTTGAATGCTTCTCTCATTGCTCTCTTTACGCTCTTTTTCGCTTCGTTCAGCTTTTCCTTATCAGCTATGATTCGACTACTCTTAAACCTATGATGAAGCTTTCTTTGTTTCCGTAGTACCTTTCGTACATGATTGTTATACCACGGTGGATCTTTCCCCTCGCTTTGGACCTTAGTCGGTACGAACTTATCTAAGGCGTACTGGACGATGTTTCTGAATTTTTTCCATTTTTGTTCCACATCCTCTTCCTCAGAAATGAACGTTTGATGGTGGTCACTCAGATATTCTGCGATTTGTGCCCTATCACTCTTGTTAAGCAAATATATTTTCCTTCCTTTCTTGGCATTTCTTATTACACTTGTAGTCATTGATGCAACCACTGACTTATGATCACTGATACCCTCTTCTACATTCACGGAGTCGAAAAGTTCCGGTCTATTTGTTGCTATGAGGTCTAAAACGTTAGCTTCACGAGTTGGTTCTCTAACTATCTGCTCGAAGTAATTCTCGGACAAGGCAGTCAGGATAATGTCACAAGAGTCTCTGTCCCTGGCTCCAGTTCTGATTGTGTGACTATCCCATTCTATACCTGGTAGATTGAAGTCTCCCCCTATTACAATAGTATGATCACGAAACTTCTTCACGACGTTCTGCAGGTTCTCTCTGAGGCGCTCAACTAGGTGACTATTGATGAGGTTTCAAATACATCGAGTACTTTTCAGACCGAAGTATTCGCGATTTACTATTTTAGCATTTGAAAGGTGAGTTCAGAATCCAGACCTGACTGAAGTTATGTATGGTGTGTGTAATGTCTGGGAGTGAGAAATGATTGAACAGTGTAGCACTAGCCTATTATATTACTGTATTACTTGCTTAAGAAACAGTATTGTACACTACGGATAAACCTAATGAAGTAGCACTGTTTTGAACAGACTGGCTTTGTATTCTGGAAGGCGGAGGCTCCAACCTTCATTTGACCATCCTGATTTAGGTTTTCCGTGGTGTCCCTGTATTCAGACAACTACTGTAGGGCCACAACCAACTATCTGACCCTTTGTTGTAAAAATACAATTACAAGTAGTGGCCTATATATAATCCTGTATATATGAATTATATTATTTTTGCTTTTCTTAAATTGTGATACCATGACATGTCCGATATCCTTGTAAAAGTGATATACAGATGAATAACACTGCTAATACGTCTACTGACTAACAATAATAAATTCCTTGGATAATACGTGTGAGCTGAAGACACAGTAAAAGCAACTTATGGCGAATATAAACACATCAAAAAAATGTTTTGCATCACCCCGGTTCCCGGAACTCCTGAAGATAGACTTTGACTGTGGATATAGTATCACAGACATAGTCCCTGTGACAGTTGAGAGATGTCACTAAACCCGCCCAAGGATGTAAACAACCACGCATGAGCAGCACCTATTAGACAGAGGGGTCCCACAGCCGATCAGTTCCAGTCTTTCCGCCAGGAAGGAGGTACACGGCTCGTGTTGTCTGTAGTTCAACCATGCCTAGACGCTCATACCGCGATTCGATCACATCCGCATTGTCACTTTGCGCCAGGAAGGGCTCTCAACAAGGGAAGTGTCCAGGCGTCCCGGATTGTACCAAAGGGTTGTTGTTCAGACATAGAGGAGATACAGAGAGACTGGAACTGTCGACGACATGCCTCGCTCAGGCCGCCCAAGTGCTACTACTGCAGTGGATGACCGCTACTTACGGATTAAGGCTCGGAGGAACCCTGACAACAGCGCCACCATGTTGAATAATGTTTTTCGTGCAGCCACAGGACGTCGTGTTATGACTCAAACTGTGCGCAATAAGCTGCATGATGCGCAACTTCACTCCCGACGTCCATGGCGAGGCCCATCTTTACAACGATGACACCATGTAGCGTGGTACAGATGGGCACAACAACATTCCGAATGGACTGTTAAGGATTGGCATCACGTTCTCTTCACTGATGAGTGTTGCATATCCCTTTAACCAGACAATCGTCGGAGACGTGTTTGGAGGTAACCCGGGCAAGGCTGAACGCCTTAGACACACTCTCCAGCGAGTGCAGCAAGGTGAAGGTGCCCTGCTGTTTTGGGGTGGCATTATGTGGGGCCGGCGTACGCCTCTGGTGGTCACAGAAGGCACCGTAACTGCATTACGATACTTGAATGACATCCTCCTACCGATAGTGCAAACATATCGGCAGCATATTGCCGAGGCATTTGTCTTCATGCACGACAATTCTCTCTCCCATCGTGCACATCTTGTGAATGACTTGCTTCAGGATAACGACATCGCTCAACTAGACTGGTAGGCATGTTCTCCAGACATGAACCCCACCGATAGATTGAAAAGGGCTGTTTATGGACGATGTGACCCACCAACCACTGAGGGATCTACGCCGAATCGCCGTTGAGGAGTGGGACAATCTGGACCAACAGTGCCTTGATGAACTTGTGGATAGTATGCCACGACGAATACAGGCATGCGTCAATGCAAGAGGACGTGCTACTGGGTGTTAGAGGTACCGGTGTATACAGCAATCTGACCACCGCCTCTGAATGTCTCGCTATATGGTGGTACAACATGCAATGTGTGGTTTTCATGAGCAGTAAAAAGGGCGGAAATTATGTTTATGTTGATCTGTATTCCAATTTTCTGTACGGGCTCCGGAACTCTTGGAACCGAGGTGATGCAAAACTCTTTTTTTTTTTTTTTTTTTTTTTGTATGTGTGTATGAGCAATTTAAGCAAATAACTCAGGTATGCCTACCTTTGACGGCAACCCAAAATGATTAATTGTTGTGTGGGTTGCCTGTCCCACTTTATGTAGGCGTCGTACTTTTATTGTTTTATTGTACGCGAACTCATGTCAGAATATATCATTAGTAATTCTAAATATCTTTCAGATCAGCTAAAATGTAACAGCTTAGTTTACATGATAAACTTCTTTTTAAAAAATTTATAGTGAATTCCACCTTCCATGAAGCTGAGATCAGGGTCCAGTCTTTGAATCTCATTTGATTACCATTGTAATACATTGTTCTCTTATCAAAGATGTATGCTGAATAAGATAGGCTGTACTGTAGATTATCGATATAGCTCTCGCTTGTTGTAAGGATAAATCGTGTGCAGGATACACCTTATTGGTTTGGAGGGGAAGTTTTGCTCAACGCCCTCGGCTTCAGAAGCTTGCCAACCTCCATTAAAATGTTTTAGTCCATGGGATTGGTCCCATTACTGAAAATATGTCACGAGCTTTTTTGCATAACGAGAGTCCCTACGTCTGCTCTATTGTGTATACCTACTGTTAATCTACTGAGTCGGCACAAGCCTTTGAGTAAGCTCCCTATTAAATCTGGTACCACTTCACCGACACTCGTTTGAGATGTGAAGGAGTCCCTGCCAGCGACTATTATAAGCATTCGTGCAACCGGCTGCAAATAGTGGCTCATGTTGGCTCGAATAACGCTTTCCGCCTGTGTTCTGAGGCCATCCGCGGTTGATTTACACGGCTTGTGAAGTAATGAAGACAGGTCACCTCGTCTGCAGGTTGGAAGCACGGCTAACTTTTTGCAGCATCTTTTCGAATTGCGTGGGACGTCTAAACAAGAGTTTCAGACGACTGTGCGTCGATCTCAGATGCGCATTGATAAAACTCTGTTATCGGGTGAATTGTAGCGCCCCGTCAATACGTCAGATGTGCACTACAGAAAAGAAGAGTACTCAGGAGCAGAGTACGTGTGGCGCGCACAGGGTGTTATTTAGGTTAGGGGAACCCCTCCTTATGCCAAATATGAAGAGAGGTCATTCAAAGTACACTCAGAGAAGAATTTTTGTCCTTAAAGATCGGAAACGGAAAATATTAACATTGCCAAACGGCTGTAGCATGTTTAGTAGGGTCCCAGAATTAGTGTCGCTTATTAAAGGTAACAATCCCGGCATAATATTTATATAACTTCAATATGAAGTAAGTGAAAACGAGATTTTAAATTCAGACTTGAATATAAACGCATGGCTAGGCCAGATGCCAACAGTGGCGGGGAATTTATCGATAGTATTGGGTTGTCGCATAAGTTCGTTCGTTTTGCTCGCGCGTTCCATCCATAGCGCTGCAAATCCTCAGGGTTACACAGTGTCTAACCGTCCCTCCGACGTAGAGGCCAGTGTGTGTTTATGGCTGGCGTTAGCTGGAACAGCGGAACGTGTGTTTACAACCTATGGAAAGCAAGAACGAACATTTCCGACATCTATGCTGTTTTTATATATTAAAGCGAAAACCACCTCAAAATGCCGGCAGAAGGGTTGTGCTGTCTACGGGGTCTATGGACTAACGACTCGAGCATGTCAAAAGTGGTTTAGTCGATTTCGAGCTGGGAAATTCACCGTAACAGAAAAATCTCTCTCTGAACAGCCATCGGTATCGGACGTGGAACGGTTTAATGACATGATAGTCAACAATCCAATAATAACAACGCTGGTGTCGGCATTGGAGATCAGTTTCACTCGTGCTACTGTAGCCATAACTTGAAGAAGTTGGGTTACGTAAATATTCGCGATGTATGTGTTCCTCATGTACTGAGTAAAGCGAATTTGATTCAGCGCGTGTCTATCTGTGATTCCTATAGACACTCAATCAGAATGCATCTTTTCTGGAACGGCTGGTAACTGGAGATGAGAAGTGGATCGTGTGCAACAACGTCCGGACGAGTAAATAGTGGCGCAAAACAGGGTAGCCACCACTATCTGAAACCTGGTAGTCAAAGGAAGGCAGGATTCGCTTACGATTGTGGACGGGGCCGTAATCAGTTACTATTGGTTGCCTTTTACTGTTACACACAATTTATTTCAAACCAAAAATTCCAGACTCAACAATATATAAAAATTATCACGCGTTATTAATGAAGGAATAAACAACTGTGTAAATAATGTTTTCAGTGAGTTGCAATTTAGGAAATCACCATTAAATGCAGATACAGCAAATAATGTCTTAAAAGCAGACCACTGTGATCTGGGCAGAAGGCCTTACACTCCAGAAATGGCAATAAATTAAGAATTACTTAAAACTCGCTGCAACTTACAAATTACAGGTATTGAAATATTAAAGGCAAGTCACCACAAACACAGCAGAAGGCATCAGACGCCAGGAATGGCAGTAAATATGGTTTTAAGGCTTACTGCTAAAATAAAAATACCATATCAGAATTTTAAGGCAAATGACCACAATCACGACTAAATGCCTTACACGCCAGGAGCGGCAATAATATAAAAAATTTAGAAACCTGTTGTAAAACAGCAAATACAATAGCAAAGGTTAATTAAAAAAACAAGCAACTGATCACCAAACGGGTGAAATAAGATGATGGTAAACTTTGTAACACAACCCTTAACATCCACTGAACACTACACTGTTAGATTTATTCCAGAAGGCGACCAGAACTAATAATTAGACATAAATATGACCTTTAGTGTGGGCATTACAAGGTACTGTAACAAATAATACAATAATAAAACACAAGGACCTGTACATAAGTTCCTTAAAGGGTACTGAGTCAGATTATACCCATAGAAGGCGTGGACTGAAGGAGCGTTACACTGAACTACTGGCCATCAGACCTCCTTTTAGACCACACATGTCTTACAAGAATCAAAGGTCCACAGACGGTGCTCCAGGAATCGACCTCTGAGAAGGTCCGGCAACAAACACTTTTGCGAGTGATGAGGTAGGAAGGCAGGAGTTGCATTCACTTCACAATACGGTAACTCAGACGAGTGGCAGTTTAACGAATGACTAATGATAATCTTGCTGAAGCTACCTGTCGTCCGATAAACCAAATGCAACGATGAAACAATACACCAAAGCCGGGACCGACTGTCTGCACTACGTCCCCAAAATACTGTGTTTAGAGCGCCCAGAACGAGAAAGGAATCACTACCACCAGAGTAAAAGAATCACCAACCGGTCTACAATCAAGAAAACTGCAGGAAAACGCGCTTTACCGGACAACAGCGGCAAGGCGAGGAAACGTACACTGCCGTTACATACGCTAACCCCGAGGGCAGGTAACTGGGGCGTTAGCGGCCACCAGGCAAGAAAAATTACCGCTGGTTGAACTTAACAAATTGTAACAAGTTGAACGCAGTAAACAGTAATAAGAAGTTGAGGAAAGCTAACCATATACGCCTTCCCCAAGCACTCCACTCGCTGCTCTTTGCCTCGGTGACACTACGAGCAGCAACACGATCCCAATTCACTGGAGAATCACGAGATATCACAATGGTGGAGGTTGCTCTACTTGAATCCAAATGCACTCAACTTAAAACTTGCAGGATCCGGTTTACGACGAGGTCGTACACCCTCGTGACCACAGACCTTCCATCCGTCAGTCCACGCGTGCCGCCAGCGGTCCCGGCGTGTTCTGGCACTGGGCGGACCTGGCTCCTCCTGAGTCCCCAACCGAACTGGCGAACTGGCACGACCCGGAAAAACAAAACGTCGTCCCAAAGATAGGGCAACCGTTACTACATATCGATAACCGCTGCTGCTGTCACTAGCGGACAGGCAACGCTTGCAAAACCGAGTGTCTCCAGTCAACACGAGAAGAAGACAAACAACCGCAACCATGTCAACTTAACGATACCGTCTGGCCTCCAACAGAGGGCGGAAACCTACAACGCGAGCCGCAGCACGGATTACAATCGGTTCCTAAGCCAGGGCTGCAGCCGAGAAATCTGGTGGGATTGCAAAGGCGTCCTTCATTACGAAGTTCGACCGAATGAGACTTCTACTTGAGAGAAATACTGTTCGCAATTATGTTGTCTCAAGGCAGCCACTTATGAGAAACGACTGCATTTAGGAGATGATGTATTTTTTCTCCACGACAATACGAGGCCACATACCTCTGTGTGGGATGTGTTACCTTAGCCGCCATATTCGTCAGACATGGACTCTTTCGATTTTCATCTCTTCCGTTTTCTGCAGAATTTCCTGGATGGGAAACGCCTTACCTCCTTGGAGGACTGCAGATTGAACCTCGAAGAGTTCATCAACGTCATGACCCGCACGTTTTGGAAGAATGTCTTTTATGAGCTTTCAGATAACGGGAAATATATTATATATACACATTTAGTGGTGTATACAACAGGAAATAAATAGTTTGTTTACAAAACCGATCTACCTTATTTAGTTTTACTGTGCACCACCTTATGTGTTAAGTGTGTAAGGTGACAAACAGTCTTGCAACCACTCTGTCGTAGTTGCGCTGCGGGGAGGTGTGCCCCAAGGCAATCTTTGTGATTGCACTGCAACGAAATGCAAACGAACTTATCACACAGTCGAGTGCGCGAGGCCACGCAGGACCGGCCGAGGTGTGCGCGGACGAGGCAGCCGCGACGGCCGCGCTGGAGTTGGCAGATCGCTGTCCGACGGGACTTAGCCCTCCACCGCCAACATCGGGCGCTCCACTTACAACGATCCTGCCAACGACGGACGGAAAATGGCTTATGACGAACCAGGTGACGGACACGGCACACGAAGGAGCAGCTCGCGCATAGGATAACGGAATCGCCAGGGCCCCGCTCGAGGGACGTCAGCCCTCGCCCTCTAAAGTTACGTTGTGCAAGACGCGACAGTTGGCTGCGACTGCGACGCTGCCCCCTCTTCTTTTCCCACCCTGGCAGACGGCGACACGGCCGCAAGACGACTGGAGTCGTCGCTGTTTCCCAAGCTCCGGTCGGCGGCGGCGGATTCAAATACATAAGAAAAATAAGAATTCCGATTTTCTTGCTGTAAAAAATACTGTATGTTAATGCAACAAAGTTACATCGGCTCCCAGAGTTAGTTTTTCGATACAGATTCACCTTTTACTTTAAAAAATTGAAAAGTATCTCTTCCGGTTTTGCGTGTTTTTTTCGCTGTATATTACTTCTCTATCAATTGTGAGGAAAGTAAAAGGCACAAAAAATTGATGTTTGCGTATCTTACAGTTTCACATCACAGCTTGATAATGAGGTGTCTATTTTTCCGATATTCGTCACACTTATCCCGATACTTAATTTACAAGTAACCTACTGCATAAAATTTGAATTGTGTACAGTGAAAAATGTGGTCGCTGGCTACTTTACGTATGGTTTACGTTAGGTCATACATCGTTGCCGATGAAAAGAAGCTAACATATCGAAATTATTTTTAAAGTTGAGATCAGAATGATATCGAACTCCGTTACCGAGATTTGGGCTCATATATCTCCGGGAGCGTCGCGACTAGCCGCCAGTTCTGTCGACGCGCAACAAGAATCGTGTGGTCATCACACGATAGAGAATGCATTTGTTTTGTTTCGCTGACACATTTGGACCTAATGAAACCATTTTATGTCATATTTCTCCGGTATGAGTTACTAATATTTCTCCATATGCTCTTGACAATTTCATTTAAAATGCCACGAAATGTAGGTTTTTTAAACCCAAGTGATCAAGCAGAACCAATTTTCGTGGTTTTGCTGAGGCATCTGAACCTGTTCCAAGCTTTCTTTCTCGTTTATTTCTCTGATACGAGTCCCGAATATTCCTCCATCTATTTTTGCACATTTCACCTAAAATTCCAATGAAAGATAAGTTTATTAACAATAAGCGCACGCTTGCGTCATTGCATTGTTTCAAGTTCTTGACAACAAGATAGGGCTACACCTTAAACATCTCTAGAATTTTCATTCTGAACGTCTACAGTATACACTGGCAGAAATGTGGAAGAAATAATGTCCGTGCTTGTTCACAAAATTTCCCCAAATTATACTTGTCAGTTTCTCCCATGCAGAAACTTTTGGAACAAGCTAAGGCAACTTTCATAGCCGACTGAGTCTTTATTCCCATCCAAATGAACTTCCATATTCTTATATTCTGACAGCATACATCATTATGGATGACATGAACATTTAATCTTGCCAAGCTGCACTCAAAAGATGACTCCAGGATTTACAAAAGACGAATTTCAATTGTGAACTGTGTCAGACCAGAAGGGCCTTGTAAAACAGTAGTGCACTTTTGGCACAAGTTTTTTGAGCACCATCTTCTACCAATGAATTGAAGTGAATGTGAAAAATTACTTATTGCAGCATACTGTTTGCGCAATCTGTTGAGAAACGCCTTCCTCAAAAACGAGCATCTATTGATTACAGAAAGCTGGACAACAATCTGGTGGTGGTTTTTCACAACTAGAAGGAATCATCAAGACACCAATCTACCGTTTACTTTCAAAGTGAAGGTATTGTAAAATGTAACTTTCTCGTTGTACTTTAGATTGTTTATTTTATAATGTACTTGCCGTTTTCAATTTTTATCGTTACAAAAAAGAGTAATGCGAAAATTGACCTTCAAGTTCATTTTCATCATTCTAATTCTACATCTGCATGGATTATACTGATTTTCATAACAGGCCTGAAAAATTTGCATTAATGGGAAAATATTATATATTTCACTCACCTGCCAGTTTCAACTGTGCACCAATTTCTTCCCAAATTCTGTCTCTGAACATAGTGTCTCTATATTTAGGGTTCTTCAAATCGTAAAGGCAAGGATGTTGCGAGACCAGCTCACAGAGAATCACATCCTATGAGTGGCTCATTTCAGTTTTCCTTGACTGGCTCGACATCTTTCTGGCAGCCGTACGTCTTTGTGTCGTGCGACTTCCGTCGCAACACTGCTCACTGGTGCAGTGCTGCGGCAGCTGCCGCAACAGTCGCGCGTCGCATCCCAAACTCGAACTGCGCATGCGCCAGCAAGCAACTTCTGATGTCACGTAGCGACCCGTCGCAGTCGCTAGTGGGCGTCGCGTCTTGGACAACGTACCTTAAGACACAGGTCGCAGTCGTGAACGTAGCAGGCGGAATGAAATAGAAACGTTACATTAGAATCGCTTCTTCCTGCTCCCCACACAATTCAGCAGCTGTCACGAAACCGGACCACGCTATCACCGCCGATGACGTTGAGATGAATGGGCTAAAGGACTTGCAGCCAGACGTGAAATAATGGCACATATCACTGGTAACGCAGTGGACATCACACCTAATGCAGCGGAATCGAAAAAAAGGACACTTATGAGACAATCAAGCATTAAGTGTGGTTATTACAGACTCCCAGTCTGAAATGCTCTGTGTGAAGTTAAGCGTCTAATATGATACTCTGTTGCTTTTCTTGGCCACCTGCCTCAGGAGATATTGTGGTATGTGTTGGGGCTCAGAAAATTCGGAGAATATCACGAACAAGTTCACCGATCGTATCATCATGAGCTGGCGAGACTTCAGTTTTCCTGATAGTTATTGGCTAGGAGAATCGTTCGATTATAATTGCTATCAGACACAGGGATTGGTGTGAAATTGTTGTAGTGAGAGTGTTAGGAACAAATCACAAAGTATCTGAGTAGTCAGCATCATGTTTTCAGCTTTGAGAACGAAGATGTGGAGCAAAATTGGATAACATTCAGGAGCATTGCACAATATGTTGTAGACAAACCAGCTAGGTTGCGGGAGATGGTTAAGAGCCACCACGGCACATTTAACAATAAAAATATTGAGACACTGTAGACTAAATGTAAGAAAATTTCGACCCTTTGGAAATAGCAGCAGGAAAAGCGGTCCACTACGTGACAGGAAAATGTGTCATTGATTCAGGAAATGTGAGATATCCGACACTCACTCTGTGCCCCGGAGGTAGGAATTGCTTACTTGACCGCCTGGAAAAGGGCATTCCACAAATCCCGCTGGCTATCAGTCAGAATATGAATGTAACTGAACATTCGAAAAGCGGGGACAGAAACTGGGTACCAGCACACATGAGACAAGACCGCTAAATTTTTTTAAAAACTGTTTTTATAAGAGACTGGTATTAGACTTTCAGGTTTAATTGTTAAATGAAAATATCTAAAAATGAATGTCTCCAATACAGAGATTGGACAAAAATATGGAAAAACAGCGAGAAATACATGCTTGAACATAGTTCAAGCCCCAAGGTTACACTGTTTTATTTGGCCATGAACGACACATGTGCATTATCCTCAACACGTTGCACGTACCAGTCGTGCTCATAACACTGTTGTGTAGTAGTTGTGAGTGCACTGTGTTAGAAGTAAGTGAATTAGAATGTCAGCAAATTGTTGGAGATCGTATGGTGGGTGCGTCCGTAACTAAAATAGCCGAAGTGTTTCATGTTTAAAGAGATATCATATCGAAGATTTATAGCACTTGCAGGGAATCCGTAAAGACAACAATTGCTAAATGACAACGCGGACGCAGTGTGTGTTGAGTGGTTGATACAGATAGTCATTAAAGAGGACGATAGCTACAAAAGTTACTGCAGAACTGCACAAAAACAACTGTAAGTAAGCTCCGTAAGCATGGTCCTGCAGGGAGAGTAAGAATTCCAAAACTACTCATCAGTATTGCAAACTGTCGTAACAGGAAAACATAGTGCGGACGCCATAAAACCTGGACTGTGGAGCAATGGAAGAAAGTTAATAGGTCCAATCAGTCTTGTTTCTCGCTGTTGCCGACCTCTGGCCAAGTTTAGGTTCCAAGAGTGGAGTATGTCTGGGTTCGGCGATGATATGGACAGCTAAATCGTGGTATTATATGGACCCCAAGGGTACTTTGCAAGGCTGCATTTCTGCCAAGGATTATGAGCATTTTGGCTGATCACGTCCATTCCATGGCGCGACAGTTGTTGTCCAGTAGTGAAACTAAGTCCGAAGACGACAGGACCCCTGTTCACACAGCTGGCATCGTCCAGGGCTGGTTTTGTTAGCACGAGAGTGAATTGTCGCATATACCATGACCACCACAGTCATCTGATCTCAATATTATTGAGCCTGTTTGCTGTACTTTGGAGAAAAGGATGCGTGATCGTTATCCACCATCATCGTCACTTGAACTATCCAGTATGTTACGGAAGAATGGTATGTTCAAATGTGTGTGAATTCCTAAGGGACAAAACTGCTGAGGTCATCGGTCCCTAGACTTACACACTACTTAAATTAACTTGTGCTAAGAACAACACACACACACACACACACACACACACACACACACGCACGCACCCACACACCCATGCCCGAGGGAGGACTCGAAACTCCGTGACATGCCGCCTGAAACCGCGCGGCCATACCGCGAGGCAGAAGAATGGTATCAGATTAAAATTCTCTTAGAAACTGTAGAGAGCCGGTATTTACCCATTCCGAGACGACTGGCAGCTATTTTGATAGCCAACGTGTAACAACACTAACGTTATCCTACTGTATATGTAATAAATTTTTTTCTTCTGAATTTCAATAAATTAGTATAATCGATGTTTAGATTTCATTTCGTTCTTGTTTCATGCCATTATGTTGAAGAAGCTATAAACAATTTTCGATGTAAATTTTAATATTTATGTCAAATTTCAAGTAATGTTGTAATCAAAGGGAAGTGGAACTAATGTTGGAAATATTGTAAGAGGTGAAAGATGTAATTGTATGCCTGGTCCATACGTAGGCAATGTATTAGAATATGTGGAATATAAAACCTTTGGTGAATACCCTGTCTGTAGGGGAGTGGTAAAAGGTGGAGGCAGATGAGCGCGGGAAAATGCACACGGGCGCTGTACGGCATAACGGGCTCAGTAGTAGTAGTCGGAGTTGGGCATCCATCTGAGAAACACGTGCTGGATCGAGGAGGCTCTCCTGGAAAAAGTGGTTTCGTTGAGCCTCGGATGCGCTGTTTCCGACGCCTATACAGCATGGCAATATTCCATTGGCACTAAATGGAAAAGTATTGCGATACTATGAAGAAGTGAAGTGCCAATATTTCAAGAGCCATTGCTGTAATTGCATGTGTGCTTTGTGCCTCGCCATCTCGCCGCCTGTCGACCGCCTCATCGATACGAACAGGTTGAAACTTTCAGTACTGTATTCGTGTGGACCAGTGTCACTTTTGCTACATACTGTTCAATAATAACTTAAATTTTACCAGAACTGTCCTATCAATTAATTATCCTCACAACTAACCTAGACAGGGTCATTTCCACATGTTGTGCAATCCGAGTATCCTAAGATGAAGATTTAAAGTTTATGTTAATAATAATTACCTGCAGACCTATCTATGTTAGAATGATGTTTAAAGAACTTTGTTGTTAATGAAATACTGGACGAATAATATAGGTCTGACCAAGTTGGAAGATAATATTGAAATTGGTTTAGTGATGAAGATTATTTAAATTGAGACAAAAATAACGGTAGTTAAATGAGCAGGAAATAAGACAAAAAGAGTGGTAAATCATATATTGGAAATCTAGAATGCTTAAGGCTCTCAATGATCAAACTTTCACTACAGTGATCATAACAGTTTCAGCCCCCCACCCCTCTCTTCTTCTTTCTTTCTTTTCTATTCATTTGAATCCTGAAGTGTGCTGAACTGCTTTGACCAGCAAAGTTAAAGTCAATATAAAACCTAAATTTATCAGTGTTTTACCCTTCTTAAAATTGACATTGTATGTGTGTTTCAAAAGTGCTGTTTCTAGGGTAACCTATGCCCGATTTCAGTCGGATCAGTAGACAAAACGCAGTTTGTAGTAATCATTATAGTGTAATGTTGTGTATTTATAGCTTGTCTAAATTAGTACAGAAAGTGAAAATATTAGTTCAGTAGATTTTTCTGGTTCTAAAATTTACCATATAATGCAGTATTACTACGTGTTGTTATGCTTGCACGTACATCCACTTGTACAGGGAAAGAACTCAGTTAATGCCTAATTAGGCTGGCGACCGTATTATTAATAATTGGTAGCATCTGCTGTGTATGTTTCTTGTCCGTCCAAACGTGTAATTGCACTTTAGACTTGATTGGCGTATCATTGTTGTTACTGAGTGGGTGTAAGTCTGATTTTGCCTCCATTCAGGTACACGCGGTCAACAATTTTACCAAAATCCTTTCTTATAAGGTGAAGCCCGTCAACTTACCATAGTACAGGCTTTAAAGAGTTAACGTACGCGAGAGCGGAGACGTTACAAACGGTTTTCCTACTCCGCATTAGGCACGGTAATGTGTTTTGAAGTGTACATATTTTTGTCCATCCCAGTACCTGCATATTTCTTGCTAAAATATCCTACCTTTGTCTTTTGCAAACTGAAATTGTAACTACGCACGTTTTGGAATGTGTATTAATGCCAAAAAATTTCCCGCCACAGCTATTTTGACTCTAATGATCATGGAAGCCACTCTCTCATAGCAATTTCTCTAGGGTGTAATTCTTCCGGGAGTGGAGTGGTGATCCGAAAATGCATTGTTTTTCTATACTTTCAACGAACGATTTCACTGGGAAGAAAAGGATCGAGAAATTTAGGTGAATGTTTACCCAAACTACGCAATCCAGCATAAGACTGATGAAACACCTGGCCTTACTGTTGCACTGAAATTCAACTACTGTTGTTCTTCAGAAAGTAGCCAACAATACGTTGTCTAATATCAGAAAAAGTACCTAAACACTAATATTAAATTTCAGAGAGTGGTTCTTAAAAGGCAGACCCATATTTAATTTTTCATCTCGCCTCTTGCTTTCTCTTTGTCGATTTATTCCATCCTCGCAAAAATCATGAAAAGTATCTAGCAGTTTTCGTGGAAATTACACTTTTCATTTTAATTCATCACTCTCTTTGTCTCTGATCCTGTATTACTTTCCCCTCTATACTTCCTCCCAAAACGAAGTTCAATTACAAAACCCCTGTTTCTCCACTCGTTTTTCATTCTCCTAACATCTGTACGTTGTATCCTTTTCTCTTTCCCGTAACATAACTGGAATTATGACATAAACTCTTCTACGCCTACTTTAGTTACTTTTTAATACTTTATTTTGCGAGTTCTCCCTCTAATATCCACGCCTATATTTACTTCAAAATAATATTCACGACGGTATTGTATGTGGAATGTGACTGAACTTTGATCCTATACTCGTAATACTAATAAAAAGACTTCATCGTTAATAAAATAATAAATAATTATTCCGAATTATTTTGTAAAAAATTGTATCTTAGACAATACCCATGTAAAAATATAATGAAAATCTTAATCTTTTGTTATATATCGTTTTGTAGAAAAATCCTTCTTCTTCTTCTTGTTCGAACTACTGTACTCATAAGATTTGATTGATGTCTCGTAACATAGAGATCTGTAAATAACTACTATGTTGCTAACCCATATTTGAAAACACATTTTGTGTGTTATTGAAATGAATATTCTCTGTTTGGAGTTTTACCTCATTGTAATTCTCCTTCTTTATAGATGTTACGTTTCCTGCTGAGCTACGAAAGAGCGTAGCCGCTAGCGCTTTTGATGTACAGCGCAGTTTATTGGTAAATGGTGAATATTAACGTGACTTGTAGCATTGAGAAATATTTTCAAATGCTAATGCATATGGTCAAGGCGGGAAGAGATTTCATATATATTATTTATTACGAGTAGAACACATATGAAGCAGAATCGAAAAGTGATTGTCTCATATTAGCCGCCATCTTAGTGAAATATTGCAGCGGTAGTTTTAAATTGACCTTTTACACAGATTTAAATGTTGTTGGTTATAACTGCAACAATATTTGTGTATTAGTGGCCGAGGACCCACTCTGAGGTAATGAATTCCAGTTAGACTGTGAATACATTGAACTTCTATGAATGCAAACAGCTTCTTACGTGATATAAATTCTTATCTGTTGATATATGAAACCTGATAATTTCTTAACAACTTTTACGAGATATGTTGACAAGAAAATACATTAGTGTTGTGTACGTGTCGTACAGTGTGACAAAACTGTTCATTTTGCTTAAAGAAAAGTGTGGCCACCTCTAATGACAGTAGCGTTAATTTTGATAAACGATCTGCAACTAGCAAAGAGTCTTTTAAATAACAGCACTGAAATTACTAAAGATCATTAATCTTCTTTAGTTCAGGTTAATTATCATCATTTGTTGGTTATAAATGATTACTTTTGTGAATGAACTTAGTGACATTTACACTGCTTGATAGACAACATTGCTACAGGCTCCCAGGTGGATATTTCGTTAACAAAATAGCGTTCATTAGCCGAGAAAAGCAGTGATTAAATGAAAGCTGATGTTACATTAATAATAAGTATTTAATTTTATTGCAGTCTTGTTGAACTAGTACAACACACTCACAAATACGCCACACGTCACGACCCTCTTCCCTATTCCCTACCATTTCCATCTCTTCTTCTTCCCTATCTCTCTCTCTCTCTGTCTCTCTCTCTGTCTCTGTCTCTCATACGAACACAGCTCGCTCGCTCACTCATTCACCCACTCACTCTAACAGATAAACATACACACGAGTCGAGGATTTAGGAGAGATCTTAGCGTCCAGAGAGACGCACGGCAGAGTGGTTAATTTAGATGGCATATCGGTTTCTCAAGAGACATTCAAAGGGGACTGGACGAGTTAAGTTCTAGATACAGTCAGACTATAAGAGCTCTAAACTATGCTCCTGTGTGCACCATTGACGTTCTGCAGCAGTTTCCGGCTTTTGAAGGTCAATTTTGTTACTTAGTGAAGGGGTGTGAGACATTAAGGAGACAGCTTCTGATAGTGATGGCTGATGAATAATTTTGTAGTTGGAAGTAAAATGTATAGAGAATTACAAGAAACTGATCTTATTAATAGTAGGCACTATCGCAGAAATAACTATAGCTTGAAGGCTTCTTAAAAATTAAATGAAGTGTATTACCTAGGTGAGAACTGCTGTGTCTAGCTTTCTGTGACTGTTGAATTTTCTTGCTTGGAACACTGTTCTTCAGATTTTTGTTTGCTGAAATTTCTAATGACTCTCAGTGTTCAATTTAGAAGCATATTAGGGGTATATGTTTCCAGTTTAGTTATACACTGAAGAGCCAAAGAAACTGGTACACCAGCCTAATGTCGTGTGGGGCCACTGTGAGCGCGTAGAAGTGCCGCAACACGACGTGACATGGACTCACGTAATGTCTGAAGTAGTGTTGGAGGAATTGACACCGTGAATTCCGCCCAAGTGTCCATAAATCCGTAAGAGTACGAAAGGATGGAGATCTCTTCTCAACAGCACGTTTCAAGGCATCCCAGATACTGTCAATAATGTTCGTATCTGGGGAGTTTGATGGCCAGCGGAAGTGTTTAACTCAGGAGAGTGTTCCCGGCGCCACTCTCTAGCAATTCTGGGCGTGTAGTGAGTCGCATTGTCCTGCTGGAATTGCCGAAGTCCGTCGGAATGCACAATGAACATGAATGGATGCAGGTGATCAGACAGGATGCATATTTACGTGTCTCCTACCAGAGCCGTATATAGACGTATCAGGCATCCAATATCACCCCAACTGCACACGCCCTACACCATTACAGAGTCTCCACCAACCTCAACAGTCCCCTGTTGACATGCGGGGTTGATGGATTCGTGAGGTTGTCTCCATACCTGTACACGTCCATCCGCTCGATACAATCTGAAACGAGACTCGTCCGACCAGGCAACATGTTTGCAGTCATCTACAGTCCAACGACGGGCCTAGGCGAGGAGTAAAGCTTTGCGTCGCGCAGTCATCAAGGACACACGAGCGAGCCTTCGGTTCGGAAAGCCCATATCAATGATATTTCGCTGAATGGTTCGCACACTCACACTTGTTGATGGCCCATCATTGAAATCTGCAGCAATTAGTGGAAGGCGACACTTCTGTCACGTTGAACGATTCTCTAGAGTCGTCGTTGGTTCCATTCTCGCAGCATCTTTTTCCATCTTTAGCGATGTCGGAGATTTGATGTTTTATCGGGTTCCTGACATTCACGGTACTCTCTTGAAATGGTCGTACCGGTAAACCCCTCTCCATTGCTACCTCTGAGATGCTGTATACCATAGCTCGTGCACAGACTATAACACCACGTTCAAGCTCACTTAAATCTTGATTACCTGCTATTGTCACAGCAGTAACCGATCTAACAACTGCGCCAGACACTTTTTGTCTTACATAGGTACACATCCGGACGCAGCGCCGAATTCTCCCTGTTTACGTACCTCTGTATTTGAATACGTATGCCTGTATCAGTTTTTAGGCGCTTCAGTGTATGACTTAGGAACTTAACGGAGTGTGGAATAATCAGATTATACAGAGGTGAAAGTAGTTTTTACGTGGTGATATCTTTTTATCCTCGTCTCGCGGGTCAAGGAGTGGCTGATGGCTTTTCACTAAACTGTATCGTCGCTTCCCATGGTTTGAGTGTTGATCCAAGCCTGCTCATAATTTTTCCCCGTAGTGGCATAATTTCCTTGCGTAATGAGACTGCACACCTTATCGCACCAGGGCTGCATCAATGCTCAGCACCACGACCACGTGTAGTGGAATGAAAAAAACATTTTTCACCTGTATTAGGTGTTTGTTCGTCTCTTAGGGACAAATAAAAACAGGAAAACTAACAGACGCATTAACTACGTTGGTGCCTAAATGTTTAATTACGATCCATCTACACACTGGGGGGCTCACGATGACACAATCATTGTTGTTACCTTTCTCAAGCGTACTGAAACCCCAAGAGCTCTTTTAATAGGTACACCTCACTTTCTTGAGTCATTTGGATTGATGATAGTATGGCTATTATGCGTAGGTAACATATACTTTGATCTTTATTAACTTAAAAACGGTTTTTCTTAAGAACTATGCCATTGAAATTATTCTCAAAACAGAAAACACAAATGAGAAGATAACAACATAGCTCTCATTGCAAAAGTGAAGATCCATAGGGATACTCCGTTAGCTGCAAGTAATACAAACCTTCGTATCATTCAAGGAAACTGTCTACATAAATAATGAACAATCACCGGCAAAGCGTGCTGCAAAAGCATAAAGAAATGAAAGCGAGCTATGTAAAGCTTTTAATACGTCTTTTGTAAGTAAAACTATCATTCAATCTATGTTAGACGCGGAAAGTAACTTCTGCCCTTAAGACTACAAAACAATCATTCTGATTCTTTTTCCATAAAAGTGAAAACCTTCTGATAGATGAGGTGTTCAGTTTATATTACGCTCATAACAGAGAGAAACTGAAAGAGATATATGAGGGTCACCTATCTGAGAGTGGGGCAACCACTTTCAAGGCAATGCTTTGTAGCCGGTGCTGTTGGCTATTAATTTATTGCCTGATGGTTTTATATTAACGACGCCCCTAGACTTTCAAAATATTTATACGGGAATCATCGAGGAGTAATTGCTAGGACAAACTGCTGTGTTAAGCATCCAGACAGCGCCTTGACTCATTGATTTTCCTCTAGATATTTTTGCTCACCAGCTATTTTTCGGAAGAAACTTTTCGAGTTCGCGGAAAGAGAGCTAAACCAGAACAACAAACAGGAGTGATTAATAGTGATCTCAGAGTTTATATCACTTGAAATACTTGAAAAATCGTTAATAAATCGAAAAATGGTGAAAAGACGGGTTTAGAAGATACGGGAGAAGAACAAATTAAATATTCGATACCAAACGTTAAGAATTAGTTTCCATACGTTTTCCCGTATTGATTTGCACTTGATGACGAAATTACCCGTAAAATGTGTCGCTGAGGTCCTCTTGGAAACTTACTTTAATAGATCGAGGTCTTGGCCGTGACCGACAACAATGTGCTGGTGCAATACGGCGTGAGAACTCATTCCATGACGCATAGATGGGCGATGGTACGAATGGGTAGCTGCTGCTGTAGTGTGGGAGACTGACCATATGCTGCTCATGACACAGTGCACAGTTTTTGACAATAGTACAAACTGATAGATGTTAGCTAGAGTTTCAAACACAGATACGCGGTCCTGGAAGGAGGAGTAATTACGCAAGGGATCCGAGGCACGGCCCGGGGGTTTTTCTGGCCAACTGTGCTGCACAAAACAGAAGCCTCAACGAAGTACAGGTTCCGAGACGATTTCCGACACTATCATGGCACTAGCGCCGGGAAAAATATCGACTGCATTCTGTTCTCAGTATTTAAAGAGAAGCAAAGCAACTCGTCCTTTGCCGGCACGGTAGCTCAGCGTGTTCGGTCAGAGGGTTAGCTGCCCTCTGTAATAAAAAAAAACTGAGTTAATCGATCAACAACGGACTTAAATGGATGTCTTACGACGTCCGCCCCGAGCAGATGCAACGAACGAAACCGAACAAAATGAGATTAAAAAAAAGGGGGTAGCGTCTTTGATTCATAATCAAAACGTCGTCGTTCCCGGGTTCGATCCCCGCTACTGCCTAAATTTTGATAAATAATCAGCATTGGCGGCCGAAGACTTCCGGCATAAGAAGTCAGCCTCATTCTGCCAACGGCCTTGTCAAAGAGGGCGGAGGAGCGGATAGAGGTTCAGGGCACTCTCTTGTCCTAGGGGTGGGAAATTGCCCTTAAAGGCGGAAGAATCAGCAATGACCAACGACATGAGGATGCAGAAGGCAATGGAAACCACGTGTATCCACAGGACATGTGGCCTGTAATTGAAGAAGTGTCATGATGATCTCTCCATTGGCAAAAGATTCCGGAATAGTCCCCCATTCGGATCTCCGGGAGGGGACTGCCAAGGGGGAGGTTACCATCAGAAAAAGATTGAACAATCTACGTTCTACGAGTCTGGGCGTGGAATTTCAGAAGCTTGAACGTGGTAGGGAAATTAGAAAATCTGAAAAGGGAAATGCAAAGGCTCAATCTAGATATAGTAGGGGTCAGTGAAGTGAAGTGGAAGGAAGACAAGGATTTCTGGTCAGATGAGTATCGGGTAATATCAACAGCAGCATAAAATGGTATAACAGGTGTAGGATTCGTTATGAATAGGAAGGTAGGGCAGAGGGTGTGTTACTGTGAAAAGTTCAATGACCAGGTTGTTCTAATCAGAATCGACAGCAGACCAACACCGACAACGATAGTTCAGGTATACTTGCCGACGGCGCAAGCTGAAGATGAACAGATAGAGAAAGTGTATGCGGATATTGAAAGGGTAATTCAGTATGTGAAGGGGGACGAAAATCTAATAGTCATGAGCGACAGGAATGCAGTTGTAGGGGAAGGAGTAGAAGAAAAGGTTACAGGAGAATATGGGCTTGGGACAAGGAATGAAAGAGGAGAAAGACTAATTGAGTTCTGTAACAAGTTTCAGCTAGTAATAGCGAATACCCTGTTCAAGAGTCACAAGAGGAGGAGGTATACTTGGAAAAGGCCGGGAGATACGGGAAGATTTCAATTAGATTACATCATGGTCAGACAGAGATTCCGAAATCAGATACTGGATTGTAAGGCGTACCCAGGAGCAGATATAGACTCAGATCACAATATAGTAGTGATGAAGAGTAGGCTGAAGTTCAAGACATTAGTCAGGAAGAATCAATACGCAAAGAAGTGGGATACGGATGTACTAAGGAATGACGAGATACGTTTGAAGTTCTCTAACGCTATAGATACAGCAATAAGGAATAGCGCAGTAGGCAGTACAGTTGAAGAGGAATGGACATCTCTAAAAAGAGCCATCACAGAAGTTGGGGAGGAAAACATAGGTACAAAGAAGGTAGCTGCGAAGAAACCATGGGTAACAGAAGAAATACTTCAGTTGATTGATGAAAGGAGGAAGTACAAACATGTTCCGGGAAAATCAAGAATACAGAAATACAAGTCGCTGAGGAATGAAATAAATAGGAAGTGCAGGGAAGCTAAGACGAAATGGCTGCAGGAAAAATGTGAAGACATCGAAAAAGATATGATTGTCGGAAGGACAGACTCAGCATACAGGAAAGTCAAAACAACCTTTGGTGACATTAAAAGCAACGGTGGTAACATTAAGAGTGCAACGGGAATTCCACTGTTAAATGCAGAGGAGAGAGAAGATAGGTGGAAAGAATACATTGAAAGCCTCTATGAGGGTGAAGATTTGTCTGATGTGATAGAAGAAGAAACAGGAGTCGATTTAGAAGAGATAGGGGATACAGTATTAGAATAGGAATTTAAAAGAGCTTTGGAGGACTTACGGTCAAATAAGGCAGAAGGGATAGATAACATTCCATCAGCATATCTAAAATCATTGGGGGAAGTGGCAACAAAACGACTATTCACGTTGGTGTGTAGAATATATGAGTCTGGCGATATACCATCTGACTTTCGGAAAAGCATCATCCACACAATTCCGAAGACGGCAAGAGCTGACAAGTGCGAGGATTATCGCACAATCAGCTTAACAGCTCATGCATCGAAGCTGCTTACAAGAATAATATACAGAAGAATGGAAAAGAAAATTGAGAATGCGCTAGGTGACGATCAGTTTGGCTTTAGGAAAAGTAAAGGGACGAGAGAGGCAATTCTGACGTTACGGCTATTAATGGAAGCAAGGCTAAAGAAAAATCAAGACACTTTCATAGGATATGTCGACCTGGAAAAAGCGTTCGACAATATAAAATGTTGCAAGCTGTTCGAGATTCTGAAAAAAGTAGGGGTAAGCTATAGGGGGAGACGGGTCATATACAATATGTACCACAACCAATAGGGAATAATAAGAGTGGACGATCAAGAACGAAGTGCTCGTATTAAGAAGGGTGTAAGACAAGGCTGTAGCCTTTCGCCCCTACTCTTCAATCTGTACATCGAGGAAGCAATGATGGAAATAAAAGGAAGGTTCAGGAGTGGAATTAAAATACAAGGTGAAAGGATATCAATGATACGATTCGCTGATGACATTGCTATCCTGAGTGAAAGTGAAGAAGAATTAAATGATCTGCTGAACGGAATGAACAGTCTAATGAGTACACACTATGGTTTGAAAGTAAATCGGAGAAAGACGAAGGTAATGAGAAGTAGTAAAAATGAGAACAGCGAGGAACTTAACATCAGGATTGATGGTCACGAAGTCAATGAAGTTAAGGAATTCTGCTACCTAGGCAGTAAAATAACCAATGACGGACGGAGCAAGGAGGACATCAAAAACAGACACGCTATGGCAAAAAAAGGCATTTCTAGCCAAGATAAGTCTACTAATATCAAATACCGGCCTTAATTTGAGGAAGAAATTTCTGAGGATGTATGTCTGGAGTACAGCATTGTATGGTAGTGAAACATGGACTGTGGGAAAACCGGAACAGAAAGGAATCGAGGCATTTGAGATGTGGTGCTATAGACGAATGTTGAAAATTAGGTGGACTGATATGGTAAGGAATGAGGAAGTTCTACGCAGAATCGGAGAGGAAAGGAATATGTGGAAAATATTGATAAGGAGAAGGGACAGGATGACAGGATATCTGCTAAGACATGAGGGAATGACTTCCATGGTACTAGAGGGAGCTGTAGAGGGCAAAAACTGTAGAGGAAGACAGAGATTGGAATACGTCAAGCAAATAATTGAGGACGTAGGTTACAAGTGCTACTCTGAGATGAAGAGGTTAGCACAGGAAAGTAATTCGTGGCGGGCCGCATCAAACCAGTCAGTAGACTGATGACCAAAAAAACACAAATTATAACAGGAGAGGAAGAGAGCCCACTTCTGCAAACGATTCGCTGCCTTGTCTGGCACGGAAGCCATAGGGTTAAAAAGAGCAACCAACTATTATAACAGGAAAGGAAGAGAGCCCACTTCTGCAAACGATTCGCTGCCTTGTCTGGCACGGAAGCCATAGGGTTAAAAAGAACAACCAACTGCATGTCATTCATGATTAAATGGAACTTAGAACCACACAAGAAGACGTGAAATTTCGTGAGGGCCTCATTTTCAATCTGAGAGCACCGCTGATGAGCGGGAGTCAAAGTCTTAGAAGCGTAAGCAATGGGTCGTTCAGACCGGTTTGCGTATTTGTGCGTCAACACCGCACCGAGACCGTGCTGAGAGGCATATGTAGCCAAGACGAGATGCTGAGCTAGCTGAAAAGTGGAGAGACACGAGGCAGATTGAGTATTACATTTAAAGAAAGCAAACTCTCGGTCACAAGATGGGGACCAGAAAAAACACACATTTAAAAGCAAAAGCGCGTGCAGGGTTTGAGTAACAGTGGATGTGTTCCCAAAAACTTATGGTAGTATGCAACTTCATCTAAAAACACCTACAGTTCATTCAATGAGGACTGTCGTGACGAAGCTGTAATTGCTTCAACAAGATGACATATCGGCTTGACCCCTATGCGAGAAACCTCAAAAGCAAGGTACTCAGTTGACGGCTGAAAAAAATTGAGACTTGGCACGATTGTACTTAAGATCTGCAGACAGCAAAACAGAAAACAATGATCGGAGATTTCTAAGGAGGTCTTCGGTGAAAAAACCCTAAAAAACCATATCCTTGAGATAATTGACGTAGCTGGGCGCAGAAGCTGACAACCGCTCTAAAAAAGAACACTGAAAAATTGCGGCAGCGCTAGCGACGCGTCGAAAGGCAAGCGTTGATATTAGTGCAGGCCGAAAGGTGTATTGACAAAGAGAAGCCGCTTAGTGACCTCATCGAAGCGGAGCTGGAGGTGCGCTTTAGACAAATCAGTCTTGAAAAAGTAGTGGCCGCCTCATAATTGTGTTAGTAATTCGTCAGGGCGGGGCAAAAAATATGTATCTGCCACAAACTGTGCATTAATTGAGTCGCCGCAGAGGTAAAGTTTACCCGTCTTACGCCAAGTTGAAAAGGAGAGTGCGAGAGGGAGAGATAGGGTGATATATACCTAGGTATGGTAAACCTGTCCCCTCAAAAATATTTCTCTCCTTCTTGCCTCCTCCTCTGTGTTGCCACAGATGACGTGTCACTGATCTCATTTGTACTAAGATTACAGAACACATGGGGTGTTTATTTGTTTCCACCCCCTGTTCTAGTAAGTGTTCAACAACATGAAACCTTCTACAGTTGTTGCCCCCTACACAGAACACAGCACGTAGGTCATAAATACGTAATCTTGAGCCTGTAAGAAACTCTTTGCGAGAACTGTTATTTTAGAAATGATTAAATTTCCCATCAGTTTGTTTATACGGGATTCCACTCGCTTTTTTATTGGCAGAACTAGAGAAACTGCACAATTATATTTCTTTTTAGAGTCACAAATGATTTTTATTGTGCAGCTACTTAATCAACTGCATATTTCCGTAATTAGTATCACACTGCTCTCAATTATATGTCCAAATAACCATACATTGCTAATAAAGTCTTAATTAACATTGACCGCGACAGACTACGTGTCTGTCTTCCGACACTGGCTAACCAGCTCTGATTTACACACTAGACATTGCTAACTAAGTCTTAACTGGTACCGCGGCGGATAACATGTACGTCCTCTGATGTTACAGTCGAGCCACTTCCCCGCCATCCAATATAGGCGCGATTCAAAGATCTACGAAGTGCTTCGTCTGCCTTTTCGTTTCGAAGTTGTTTAATATTCTGCTGGTTACTAATACTTGTGAAATAGTGGAATGCTAGCACGCTATTGAGAGATGCACTGAATAAGAAATGCAAGTATATGGGCTGTGTAGTTTGCCTAATATTAATAATAGAAGATTGTCATTTTGGCGCCGCGTGGGGTAGCCGTGCGGTCTAAGGCATCTTGTCACAGTTCGCGCGGCTCGCTCCGTCGGAGGTTCGAGTCCTCCCTCGGGAATGAGTGAGTGTGTTGTCCTTAGCGTAAGTTAGCTTAAGTTAGGTTAAGTAGTGTGTAAGCTTAGCAACCGATCACCTCAGCAGTTTGGTGCCATAAGATCCTACCACAAATTTCCTAATTTCTTTTTGCCGCGCAACTTCCGAACGCAGCAGCCAATCGCGGAGAAGGACCACAACTTAAGCCATCTTTTCCACGACACCCGTACCGAACAAACCATCTGCCATCGGTATATCACATTACACCTTGCTATAGCTGTCCTCTCAACTAGCCCGCAACTCGTGCTCGTGCGGTAGCGTTCTCGCTTCCCACGCCCGGGTTCCCGGGTTCGATTCCCGGCGGGGTCAGGGATTTTCTCTGCCTCGTGATGGCTGGGTGTTGTGTGCTGTCCTTAGGTTAGTTAGGTTTAAGTAGTTCTAAGTTCTAGGGGACTGATGACCATAGATGTTAAGTCCCATAGTGCTCAGAGCCATTTGAACCTTTTTTTTCCTCTCAACTGCTCTAAAAAGAGCTTATTATAGCTGAATATGATAGCTGCAAAACCAAAAATATTACAAGATGACCAGTGGTGTAGCCCATTCTCTGGAAGAAATAGGCCGAATGGCATCCAGCGACGTCAAACGGTCTAATTCGGCCTTGACAAACACCTGCCGCGGCCGCAACAACCGAGGACGGGCGGACTCTTCAATGGTAATGTGCCAGTGGAAACCAGTAACAACCGACCCCAGGGGAAAACCACGAAAACTCAGAGCAGACGGACTCCAGTTGCTGATATGGAACTTGGTCTGACACTAAATTTACCTCATCGAGAATGGAGAAGCCGTAAGCGTTAAACGCGTCTAACCCGAACAGGTCTACGAGATGGGAATGGAAATGGAAATGCCGTGTGACTAGGGCCTCCCGGCGGGTTGGCCATTCGGCTGGTGCAAGTCTTTCGAGTCGACTCCGCTACGGTGACATGGGTGTCGATGGGGATCAAATGATGATGATAAGGACAACACAACACCCAGTCCCTGAACGGAGAAAACCTCCGACCAAGCCGGGAATCAAACCCGGGCCGTTAGGTATGACATTCCGTCGCGCTGACCGCTCAGCTACCAGGGGCGGACGATATGGGAATGATGCACAACAAACAACGTGACAGGGTGATCAACAAATTTGTAAGAGACAGGAGGAAAGAACTGACGTAGGACCGGAATCTGCTGTTTCCGTGAAACCTGCGTGAGAGGAGGGGAGCCCATGTCCACTACGTTCGTGCGTTTATTAAAGTCACTGCGGCTACTGTGTCCACTTGTATTTTAGTGGTTTATTAAGCACAAGCATGTCAGTAAACATTTTTTTCAGGGAGTCTGGCACTGTAGAGATACAGTTGATGTCCATCAGTATGTCCGCCACGTTTGAACAACAGCAATACAGGTTATAGAATAGGCGGAGCACTCGTTTGCGATAGCTTTTGCGTGCAAGGGGCCTACGCAGATGGCCTCTGAAACTGGGCCTGCTAATTGTATGGACGCACGAACTCTGAAATCGTGCCCATCATGGGTAGCCTTTTTTTCAAACACGTGTTGCAAAGAGCCCAACGCTAGGGCATGCAGCACGCTCGTGTTGGACGAAGCAGTAAGGGCAAGAAGTAAAAGGGGGCACGCGGCCGCTGCTGTGACTCGGCCCGTTGCTGCTGTGGCCTTAACAGACGATGCCCCATGCGACGCTGAGTCTAAGGCTGTACTGTCGCAACGGCTTCCCCGTCATGCTGAAGACTTGCAGCGTGCCTAGCAGGGCTCGACTGAACAGATTCCGATACCTCCCACACTCAGCAATCTGATCGCCTGCCGCCCTTGACACTTCCAAGGATTGTGCTATATTGAGCACATCCGTGAGCGCCGGATTCTCACATTGAAGTGCGTTTACGAGAACGTCCCTACTCAGCAATAGACGAATAATATTAAGCCACATGTGATCAGCATAGCCGGCCGCGGTGGTCTCGCGGTTCTAGGCGCGCAGTCCGGAACCGCGCGACTGCTACGGTCGTAGGTTCGAATCCTGCCTCGGGCATGGATGTGTGTGATGTCCTTAGGTTAGTTAGGTTTAAGTAGTTCTAAGTTCTAGGGGACAGATGACCACAGCTGTTAAGTCCCATAGTGCTCAGAGCCATTTGAACCATTTTTTTGATCAGCATAAGATTCGTGATGTGTACTAGTGACAAATTTACAACGACTGCTCAACCCGTGTTATTCTGCAGTCCAGGTTTTGTGAGACTGGTTTTTCAGTTTCTGTCAATGGTAAAATTCTACACGCTTCGCAATGACATGGGTTATGTCATAGCAATAAGTTGAGTAAAGCTTACAGATTTCGTCAAATGATAAGCTGGCCGGTTCTTGCAAAGGCAAAAGTTGGCACAACCGATAAATGCGCGTTGAAGGAAAGGATATGAAGAAAGCCACATACAGGTTTGCATCGCCTATGCGAGAAACTAGGAAATGGTGGAGTAACCATGTTTCGCAAGAGTCCCAATCTTCAGCCGATTCAACATATTTCAGAAGAGGCGAGGTTGCACTACCGGAAGAGTAACCTGCAGCGAATACGCACATGAAACTTGATTGAGACCGGCGGAGAGGGCCTGCTATTGTTCCGCGAAGGCTTGCTGCTAGGCAATGATAAGTTGGAGTATTTCTTCCATCGATATGTTTGCCGGGTGACTGAGCACTGACACTAACACACGGAGAAAACGTAACCCTCACTCATCGGAAAGTTTGCTGCAGCAAGAACACTGAAGTTTATAGAGCAACACGTAAGATACAATGAATATGGTTGTGCGTAGCACTGAACACATTGACTTAACAGCAATACAGGTTACAGAATAGTCCGAGCACTCGTTTGCGATCGCTTTTGCGCGTCAAGGGCGCCGACGCAGGTGGCCTCTACAAGTGAGCCTGCGAACTGTATGGATTCACGAACTCTGAAATCGTGAAACTTGCTGGCAGATTAAAACTGTGTGCCCGACCGAGACTCGAACTCGGGACCTTTGTCTTTCGCGGGCAAGTGCTCTACCAACTGAGCTACCGAAGCACGACTCACGCCTGGTACTCACAGCTTTACTTCTGCCAGTACCTCGTCTCCTACCTTCCAAACTTTACAGAAGCTCTCCTGCGAACCTTGCAGAACTAGCACTCCTGAAAGAAAGGATATTGCGGAGACATGGCTTAGCCACAGCCTGGGGGATGTTTCCAGAATGAGATTTTCACTCTGCAGCGGAGTGTGCGCTGATATGAAACTTCCTGGCAGATTAAAACTGTGTGCCCGACCGAGACTCGAACTCGGGACCTTTGCCTTTCGCGGGCAAGTGCTCTACCAACTGAGCTACCGAAGCACGACTCAGGCCCGGTACTCACAGCTGTCTCCGCAATATCCTTTCTTTCAGGAGTGCTAGTTCTGCAAGGTTCGCAGGAGAGCTTCTGTAAAGTTTGGAAGGTAGGAGACGAGGTACTGGCAGAAGTAAAGCTGTGAGTACCGGGCGTGAGTCGTGCTTCGGTAGCTCAGTTGGTAGAGCACTTGCCCGCGACAGGCAAAGGTCCCGAGTTCGAGTCTCGGTCGGGCACACAGTTTTAATCTGCCAGGAAGTTTCATATCAGCGCACACTCCGCTGCAGAGTGAAAATCTCATTCTGAAATCGTGGGTGATGGTACGTCAACAACTAACAACTCAAGAAGCAACAGAAAACAGCACATCGCCATTCCTTCCAATGTAGCAACCTATTCTAATAATGTTCCCGCTCTTTCTGCCTCATGAGTCCAATCACAACCACGACCTTCCAAAATTATGATATAACGCCATACTCAGTGAGCTGCAGTAAGAAAATATAAGGTCCTTCCACAGCTAAAAAACATCAGTAGACCGAGAAGAGGGCCACTATAACCGCGGCCGATACCTTGGTTTGTCCATTAAAGTTTTTAGTATTATGACGCGGTATGATACTCAGAAACCTGTGATGTTACATACCGACATTATTTTCAGATACACTACTGGCCATTAAAATTGCTACACCACGAAGATGACGTGCTACAGACGCGAAATTTAACCGACAGGAAGAAGATGCTGTGATATGCAAATGATTAGCTTTCCAGAGCATTCACACAAGGTAGGCGCGGGTGGCGACATGTACGACGTGCTGCCATGAGGAAAGTTTCCAACCGATTTCTGATACACAAACAGCAGTTGACCGGCGTTGCCTGGTGAAACGTTGTTGTGATGCCTCGTGTAAGGAGGAGAAATGCGTACCATCACGTTTCCGATAGGCATCTTATCCGCATGGCTGTAACGGATCGTGCAGCCACGCTCGATCCTTGAGTCAGCAGATGAGGACGTTTGCAAGACAACAACCATCTGCACGAAGAGTTCGACGACGTTTGCAGCAGCATGGAGTATCAGCTCGGAGGCCATGGCTGCGGTTACCCTTGACGCTGCATCACAGACAGGAGCGCCTGTGGTGGTGTACTCAACGACGAACCTGGGTGCACGAATGGCAAAACGTCATTTTTTTCGGATGAATCCAGGTTCTGTTTACAGCATCATGATGGTCGCATCCGTGTTTGGTGACATGGCGGTGACCGCACATTGGAAGCGTGTATTCGTCATCGCCATACTGGCGTATCACCCGGAGTGATGGTATGGGGTGCCATTGGTTACACGTCTCGGTCACCTCTTGCTCGCATTGACGGCACTTTGAACAGTGGACGTTACATTTCAGATGTGTTACGACCCGTGACTCAAACCTTCATTCGATCCCTACGAAACCCTACATTTCAGCAGGATAATGCACGACCGCACGTTGCAGGTCCTGTACGGCCCATTCTGGATACAGAAAATGTTCGACTGCTGTCCTGGCCAGCACATTCTCCAGATCTCTCACCAATTGAGAACGTCTGGTAAATGGTCGCCGAGCAACTGGGTCGTCGCAATACGCCAGTCACTACTCTTGATGAACTGTGGTATCGTATTGAAGCTGCATGGGCAGGTGTACCTGTACACGCCATCTAAGCTCTGTTTGATTCAATGCCCAGGCGTATCAAGGCCGCTATTACGGCTAGAGGTGGTTGTTCTGGGTACTGATTTCTCAGGATCTATGCAGCCACATTGCGTGAAAATGTAATCATGTGTTAGTTCTAGTATATTTGTCCAATGAATACCCGCTTGTCATCTGCATTTCTTCTTGGTGTAGCAATTTTAATGGCCAGTAGTGTTCATCACAACAGGACCAATGTACTGTTATAATTTTCTTGGCGGCCGAAAGAGAAACATCGATAGACATCCATCAGAGCCTGAAGAATGTGTTTGGTGAAGCATGAGTGCTGAAAACCACCTTTGTGGACTGGTGCGCCAAGGGCTGTTGCTGCTTCATTAAGTCACGTCTCCATACTGCTAATGTCATAACGCAGAAGTTACGCCAACTCAAATACGAGAACCCGAGGGCCTGATCTCCACGCATGCGACAATCACCTTTCGGTACCTTAAAAAAAGGCCTTGACGGGTCGACGATTCGTGTCGGACGAGGATGTACAGCAGGCAGTTACGGACCTCTTCACACAGCAGGACACTTGTGTTTTACGAAGGAGGTATTTTCAACCTGATGCGTTTCCTCAAACTTCACGGCGATTTTGTCTGATTGGTATATCGATTGTGGATTGTACGGCCTTCGAACGGAAACTTTTTGATCGGCCCTTATACTAAACTTACAAAGTATAATGAATGAAATCAAGGACATAAAGACGAGTCTTAAAATCTTTTTGGCGGCGACATTTTTATCAGATTTTTGAAGTAGATGTACTTTGCGTTTCTTTTTCCTAGTTATGGGTGTTACGGTATTCAGCCTAGCAGCAATTGCTTTGTGGTCGCTAATCCCTGTATCCGTGATGATACTCCTATTTGCCCAGGATTAAGCGTTGCTAAGAGGTCAAGTATGCTTTCGCAATCATTTACGCTCCGAGTGAGCTCATGAACTAATTGTTCAAAATGATTTTCTGTGAAAGCATTCAGTACAATTTCTGATGACGGTTTACGCCTTCCTCCGGCTTTAAGCGAATAATTTTTCCAGCATACCGAATGTAGATTGAAGTCACCACCGACTATAATTGTATTAGTGGGGTACCTATTCGAAATGAGACTCAAGTTTCCACTTCTTGGCAGCCATGTTCCTAAGGGTCCCCATTACGCGCCTAACGTTGGAGCTCCCAACTACCAGCAAACCCACCCTCTGTGAACGTCCAGTCCTTGCGAGCCGAGAAGCTTCCTATGGAACTGAGTGGATGACTGCATACGGCTTAGAGACTTCGTCAGCCACAGATAAGGCCCGAAACCTGTTCGTCAAACAAACCGGGGAGGCCCTCGAATTGGCCCCTTTGAAAGTCTTTCGCTGCCTACCAGATTTTAGAATGATCTCCCACTCGACCATGGGTGAGGGGTCAACATCATCAGTGCAGGCAGCACCCGGGGCGGCCACAGCAGTGGACCGATCGGGGGACCTCGAGGAACGTGCTCGATGTCCCTCGCATCCCTGCGTCCAATTCCCCCACAGTGATGCCCCTTGGCAGCAGCCTCAAGCTGTGCGACAGAAGCCAACATAGCCTGGAGCTGCGAGCGAAGGGTCACCAACTCAGCTCTCATCTGTACACAGCAATCACAGTTCCTATTCATTACTGAAGTCGCCCCTGTTTGAAGCTCATAAAAATATATAAAAAACGAACAGTGTACTCGCCTTATTAGCAGCACGAATTCGAGGTGCTCTCTCGCTGATGGTCTAACCGACACTGAACTGTACTAACCAAAACAGAAAAAGAAAGCCTGTACGATAAGACAGTTGATACAAGCGTAGCTATCAACGGCGGTACTGTACGCTACACTGTTATTGAAATAAAAGGTTGTGCCTAGTAATCACACAGACACGCAAGAAATTACAAAAATAAACTAGTAACTTTACAGATATGTCGCTCCTGTTTGAAGACCATAAAAATATATAACATACGAACGGTGTACTTGCCTTGTTAGCAGCACGAACTCAAGGTGCTCTCTCACTGACGGTCTGACATACAAAGTAGTATTGCTTCTCAGGAGTAAAAGTAGTTATTAACTGCCATCCTGAGTGGAAATGCAGTGCTGCCTCTCTCCAGCGCATCGGACGAGTACTACGGGAGACTCCTGCAAGCTACGTTGGCTAAGAGGAGCTGAAGAGGAGCTAAACTTGCAGTGCTGAGAAAGACAGCGTCTCCCTCAGCGGAAGCGTGACTGCACATCACGTCTGAACACAATGTCCGAAGTCTGTTTTCTTCTTTTTTTTTCAACAAACGCGCCATCTTCGGACTGAATGTATAATTTGGCTTATAGAGTCCTCGAAATTTGGCGGACGTTCAACTCCAGTAGGTCTTTATCGAGGGAAGACGTTGGTCGCTCCAGAAATGCCGGGAAAATTATCTATCAGGGTGAAAAATGTTTATTAGATTTATCAGTTCATTAATTATGCATCCAATCGATCCGTGATTGCCGTCATTTGATTCGTCCTTTCTCCTGTAGTCCGAATCTACACTTAGATTTAAATTACTCAAATATTTCGTGTCTCTTTCTTTGTGAGGCTGAACGAAATGATTGTCGCCACATGTGGTTGTGTTTGTGCCGTGAAAGTCCCTCATTTAAAAGGTTTCAGTGGGAAGTGTAGCGTAGAAGTGTTTTGAATCACCGCTTCTTGCGTCAATATAATAATAATAATAATAATAATAATAATAATGATCATAATAATAACAATAATAATAACACTAATTGTTACAACAGTCACATAACTCATTGACATTAATTGCTCCCTTGAAGGTGATGAGAGCATATCTTATTAAGTGTAGTGTAGAAGTGTTTTGAATCACCGCTTCTTGCGTCAATATAATAATAATAATAATCAAGATCATAATAATAACAATAATAATAACACTAATTGTTACAACAGTCACATGACTCATTGACATTAATTGCTCCCTTGAAGGTGATGAGAGCATATCTTATTCCGTCTTCACATTTATAAGTTTTACTTACGTTTTTCTAGTCTCATTTTGAAACTAAAGATATTTCTTGATGCAAAAAGGGCCAGCGAGAATTTAAACTAAAATGGATATCTATTTAGTCGGTGATCGGTTTCAAGTTATGCCAAATCTCAAATCAACCAGTGTTTGCCAAGTAGAACCTCTGTCCAAAATAGCAGTAAATACAGTTGGTACAAGTGTATATGGTTCAAACTAGTGTTCGTTAACGAACGCTGTTTGGGACCGTGGACATATTTACCCCTTTTATTTGCAACCATTTTGGACGGACATTTCACATGGCAAACACTGGATGGTTTGAGATTTGGCATAGCTCGGAACCGGTCACCGACTAAATAAACATTCATTTAAGTTACAACACAGGCTCTGTCTTTCTGCATCACAATCTAAAATGAGTAGAACATATTTCGATAGTTTTAACAAAAATATTATTCATGCCAAGATGGTAGGCTCATCTGTCATTTATTATGCTAGCAAAATTATTAAAATTAAATTATCGAATATTTTGCTTGCTAGTAAGTAAAAGAACAGAAATCAAAGAAAAACAAAACATCCTCCCAAGACGTCCCCCAGCGTTCTTTAACGTTCAACCAACGAGAAGCGGAAACGCCTCATCCCTCTCCCCGGCGAAGGGGGGGGGGCGGGGGAGGGGGGTAATAACGCCCTGGTTGATAACTACTGATCATAATTATATCTGGTGCTAAATATTCAATTTATCTGGCACTTTCAGCCAACCTTGCTCAGGGAATAATTTGGATACTGTTGACTGATGAGTTTTCAGTGCTCTAAACGAATTTGTTAGTAACGTGAGGTGACATCGACGATTCTACTTCACTACTTATTTATAAATCTTTCTCCTCCAAAAGAACATTTGCAGTGGCGTTTTATTATGAAAAAAATAGTTTTTCTACGTTTCGTCCACACAAAGATGGGCGCACAAAGATGGGTCGAAGCCCCACGACGTCATAACATTTGTGGTCTGGACTTGTGTCTCTATCACCTGTTGTATTGTCCCCCGTCCCCTAGAGACACAGCAACTGTTCAGTCTCCTCCATATCGTGGTCTGGGGGATTTCGAGACTTGTGGTCCATATACTGTCTGCTGAGATGCATCTCTCCCTATGTCTTATCCTCCCTGGTCACAGACAGTAAAGTATACAAAAGGAAGTCAGAAGACAACACATGGCAAGATTAAATACTGAATCCATCTGTTTTCTTCAAACGTTTTCTTGTATAGAGTTGTTATAATTCATCCAGTTTATTACAGAATCAGCAACTTCACTAAGCAGGTTACATTAAACTGTAGTTATAGGACATATCACCGTTGACAGGAATATACTTGGAAAGTGTTGAATTGGGTTTGTCAGCTGATGGTGAAATTCTGTAAACGAAGTTCTGCATATGTGCGAAGTTATCGCAGTTGTTTTAATACAAGGCCGGCAAGTACTTCCAAAATATGATGCAATTTCCGGTATGCGGTAGGTTTTCATTAACATTGAGATGGTGATGATTTTTGCCGTGTACAGAAGACCTATGAGTCATAACAGCATAAAAAGGCAAACTTAATATCCACCCTGGGAAGAAATTGCTGAAAGGAGCTCGTAAATGCAGAAATTCGGTAACAACATAGTTGCTAAACCTGAAAGAAGTCATGTCATGCCAGTATTCTACAGAAATTAATGAAGCTTGCTGGAAAGGAATCTTAACCACATCCTTTCTGAATATAAAGCTCTGTACCTTACCTCCTGTACCTCTCTCCGTGTTATTCGCCGAGTCCTCTAAACTTATCGTCCTCCCGACATCTGTCTCTGTCATCTGTATTCTTCATCGTGATTCCTCACATCACACCGTTCTGACTCATCCACGTGATTCACTCCTGCGGCAGAACGCAGACTTTATAAACCACCTCATCTGGATTTTTTCATATGCATGCGCTCAGAGTCTTGCAATTTTATACATTATGGCATTCACCGTTAGGGTTTTTTTTTTGTTACGTATACTCGTTGTTCAGGATAACGCACAAAGATTTAATCAAACAGAATTTATTTGATCCATTCACACATTTGATATAAAACTCAGTGTACTGGTGCATACACAATCTCCCTAGAGTGTGGTAAGCTATCGAACGTCTTTATGAAATCTAAGTATACAGAATTTGACTTGTTACCTTGCCTGCTCGATACACATGGTAGCACGCGCTAAGAAACGGAGATTCATTTTTCAAACTAGTCAAATGCCTAAAATTCAGGTCCATTTTAGGGGAATAGCGTATGCTCTAGGAAAGGCAATTATTTAACGCCACACACGAAACACTCTTGGACTTCGTTTCAGTTTTTGGGAGTTAGGTATCTGGGAAGCTGTGGAAATACAGTTGTCTGATGATCTACGTAATTCTGATAAGTGTTTCTACACAGAAAATTCTTTCTCTATAATTGTTCCCCGTAGACTATTTGCTATTGTACTATGACCGTCTGTAACGCATTGTCTTTTAGAATATACTACATATAGTGCCTTCGTATCAAGCTGCTAAGTCTTTTGCTACAGACTGATGTAGACTTAATGTATTTGACATGGTTCGTTAACATCTATGAGTACTTAAAATCTATATTGGATACGTTTTATGAGGGATTGAACAAGTGATGGGCTACTGCCAGGAAACTGTTTGCAGGGAAATTGTCGACTTGCCGGAAATATTCATTAGAGTACAAAACGGAATTGGAGTGAATCAGTCAGATAGTGATAAAGGCACATTGCTCTAATATGCTTGTGTAATCAGCTATTACATTTTCTGGCCAACTACGGTAGAACTGGAAAAACTGTGAGTCTCAGTACCCACGGCTAGTATTTTGAGACTCTTATGGCTATGAACTCACTCAGAACTGCTAATGTCAACCGTAGGTGAGCTTGTGACGCAGCGACGAACAGTGATAAAACTGTCGATCCTTGTTTCAAACACAGTCCCTCAGTGCTTCTCGCTTGAGTTTCGAACAGAGCTGTAACGATCATCCGCTCCTATTATTGCGCTCGCCGTTCTTCGTAACTGAATTCGTACGAGACAGCGTGGCGTACGTGCGAGTGAGCATCGCTGTCCCTGAGGAGTGCAGTCTCTGCCTATTGTTGTAAGTCACACACGGCAGTTGCGTCTCCACAGAAACAGTTAGTTGACACAGGATGGAGAACAGGAAGAGAGCACTCGAGCTGCTTATGATGTTGGCCGTCGGTGCGGCTATAGATACGGCTGGTTTTTTCTTGTGTTTCGTAATCCTCGCAGCACTCAGGTGAGCTAAAGTAAAGCAGGCAATACGAAGATAAACCTACGGAGAGGGCACACTATTCTAAAGCGATAATCCGGTCCAAATGCACGGTCCGATTTCACCCGTCGGCTTTCACCTATGACTTCCTATATGACGTTGTGAGTTTACAATGTGAAGGATGCAAGGATGTAAGCGGGTTGTTATTAGATGTTATCTGTGGTTCTCTTAGCAACTCGCGTAAACTATGATGTTTGTAAACTATGCTGTTTATTTTCGTATTTGACACGATTTCCGTGGGTAAATGTGTGCGCGTGAAATCTTATGGGACTTAACTGCTAAGTTCATCAGTCACTTTTCCGTGGGTAAGATTAAGGCAGCAACGTAGGAGCAAACTTAAATTGTTGGCGGTGAAACGATTTGGGATTAGTTGTGTCTTACAATTATTAGGCTGCTGCTGTAATGTGACACGTTTGTTGAGGTTAGGCAGGAACCTAAGTTCATAGCTCAAATGACTACAACTGAAACGAGTACTGATCCCATTTACAGCCTTCGGCCTTATACACATTTGGCTGCTTTTTTTGTTTTTTGTTTTTTTGAATGTGGCGTCGTGGAGGCGCAGCGTATTTGAAATGGCATGTTTTTATAGGTGTCATGGTGTGTGTGTGTGTGTGTGTGTGTGTGTGTGTGTGTGTGTGTGTGTAGTAGTAGTAGTAGTAGTATGTTTTGTGACCAGCGTTGATTAATTTGTAGTTATCCCGTGGTTCGTAAATTTGTTTTTACTATCTTATTCATTTATTGTGAGACTATAGTTTGATTGCGAAAGGGAAATCTTCTCGAAATGAGGGTTTTCGAATCTTTACTTGATTACTTTCATTTCTGGGGGTATGTATCGACGTCTGCATTTCATCTATATAGATCTAGTTACAACTGCGATACTGGTTTTTATAGTTGTGTGTAAGACTTTTGGTGTCACTGTATTCGTTTAAGATAGCAAACGAAATATTTCATCCTAATTGTGTGTTTCTTGGACATCTTTTCGCCGTTTATTCTGGTGGAAGTGTATGCTATTTTTCGATTACAGTAGAATGTTCGGCGTGATTCGTCGGCTTTAACCTGTGACGTAGTGGCTGCTGGGACCTTGGCAGTAATTTTGAATTGAATTTCAGCGTACATAATGGTGATCATCGTAATCTTGTTGGTTTATAGAAAAAGTAGTTTGTTAATCTTTGATGCTTATCAGAAACGGAAGTCTCTTTGGAATAAACGCCGCGCGGGATTTTCAATTGCTTTTCAATTACTAGTAATTTTCTATTTCGTGTTTGGTCTGAAGTCGTAGGTGTTTCCGTTTTATTTAGTTTTCTTTGTTTTTAAACTGTTTCTAGGCAGCCTCGATTTCTTGGACGTCATCCTGTTGGAAATAGCTGATGTCAGTATGTGCTCTTGCATACCTTGTGAATGTAATTTTTATTTATGCACTAGTTTTGTCCTAAGGGGACATGCTGTTCGGTGGTTCTTGCACTGAGTGTTAATGTTCGCAGCTGTTCGTGGTTGGTGTTAGCGAATATGTAGATAGTAATTGAGTACACATCGAGGACTAGGTGGAATCAAAAGGATATAATTTGTTAAATTATGGAAGAACTTTCGAATTTGCAAGAGAGTGATTACCTTATGACTTAAAAGAACAACTTAATGTCACGATAGTGGGTTATCTTAGCCGGAAGTCTAGGTTAGGCTGGAATGTGACAGTCCGGGGTGTGCGTTGGTGAAGCCAACGAATCTGACTGCGGAAAAAATGTCCGTGGTGACAGACCAGTCCTTAGCTAAGCCAAAGGTCTAGGTTAGGTTCAACTGCAACGGTTTAGTTGTGAGTTGGCGAAGAAAAGTAACACGACAGCGGAAGGTCTCTCTGTGCTGAGACTGATTTCCAGCATAGTCCGAGGTTAGGTTTAGTATCCAACAGTTTGCTTAAGAAAGACAAGAAAACTACATACCGAATGAGAAATACCTGCAGCGTAGCGCGAGGTCTAAGAGTATGTTAGGTGGAGTGCAGAACTTTCGTTCTTAATTGTCGTTAGGAAAGGAATGCTAACACGAAAGTACCATTACCTGGTTGATATCTATCCTATGTCGAACTATATGATCCTTTTGCAATGATCTACCTGTATTTCTGACTTTGCCAAATGTTTGGAGGAAGTGATTCAATTAATAGTAGAAAATAGCAGCTGACGTTATTCAAGAATAGGTTTTGTCATTGGCTACAGACAACTTACTGACGATTCAACAGATTCACTCTCTTCATTGTGATGCTTATTTAGATATTAATTTCGAATGTGTCTCGATTTTCGACAATGTATTTGTAAGAAATATTTCGCTATTTCCGAATGTAATGTAGGCTACATTTATTCGCAAAACAAATAATATTTTCGAGAATCTGATTGGCAATGTATATGTGACTGATTTGTTGTGTTGACTTGCTTTCGTTCATCGTGGGAACCCTTATTAACAGTATCAGATTTTCGAAAATTCCCTGAGACCGTAAGTGCACTTCAGGATTACTTCTTTCCTATGACAGTCTTGGCCCCTTTCGTTTGGCAGCATGCTTACTTTCAGTTAAATGGGTTACATTTTGAGGAATTTGCAATTAATGTGTATTTCTCCCTTTGATAGTTTCTGTCGTTTGCAGCTGATACCGATAGTGATAGTTGTCAGCTATGGTTCGATTTAGTGTTCAACTATTTAACTACATTATTTTTAATTTCTTACTGAGATCTTCTATTTACATACATGTAATTGTTGTGTATTTTGGATTGGTTTCCATTTTTATCAGAAACATTTCCTTCCACTCCACGCTGTACGTCCATTATAGCAGTGGAGTGACCTTTTACGATACTCTATTCCTTTTCTCCTCTAATAACTATTTCATTCAATAGAATATTCGTAATTCGAAGTATTTTCTGCATGATGTAGTAAATTTTCTTCCTCAAAACTGTTTCTCTTTATTACGTTTATGAAATTGACATTGGAACGATGTCCCATTCGTCATAATATTTGCGATGTTTTTCGCATGTCTCCTACGTCACTCGCCAAAGCTGACGACTCGAATCGAGAATTTCTCTTTATCCATATAGGCCGAGCAAAATAGTCGATTCCAATTGTGAGACTCTTGGAATCTTAGTTCCGTTTATTCTGGCAGTTGTTCTATTACTTTTTGACTGTGTGGTTTTGCGTGAGCTGTGAGTGCGTGCGTGCTTCTGTGTGTGTGTGTGTGTGTGTGTGTGTGTGTGTGTGTGTGCGCGGGTCTAGGAGGGAGGCGGATGCGATTGGGGTGGTTTTGATAAAAACTCAGAGTATAGCTTAAACTGTCGATAGAGAAAGAAATAGCGATTATATTTCTTTCCTCATAAATATTTGCCTGATTATTTCTGTATTTGATAAGAGTTACGAAGGTAAGGTTAGGCAAGAACTTAGCAAAATAAGTTTAATAGCTGTTGTAAGGTCTCAGGCAAATCCAACACCTTCCATGAAAACCCTGACATGATAAGCAAATCCAGTAGTATGTCACATAGCTCCGAATAAATCGTGACATTAAATTAACCAAAGTAATACGAGTAACGAGTGAGCAAATGGAATACCACAGACTAGCACAAGAATGCCTAAATGCATGTCATACCTTCCCACCGTGAGACAGACGCAGTTCCGAGGGGAGAAACGAGAACAGAAGCCGAGAGCAGAACTGTGTTAAGTTAGAAGGCCCTACGATAAGGGACGGACACCCACATCGCCAGCTAACCGTTAGGACCACCCCCCGGTTCATGTTAAAAGCTAGAGCCTTAGCGTGAGACCTTTTCGCGTCTCTGTTACGTTAGGACCACCCCACAGCCCATGTTAAAAGCTAGAGCCTTAACGTGAGACTTTTTCGCGCCTCTGTTACGTCAGGACCACCCCCAGCCCATGTTAAAAGCTAGAGCCCTCCAGAAGAACAGCATAGATCTTACGATAACACAAAAAGGGCCACCCCAGCCGCATGTTTTAGCGTGAGACTTTTTCGCGTCTCTGTTACGTCAGGACCACCCCCCAGTCCATGTTAAAAGCTAGAGCCCTCCAGAAGAACAGTATAGATCTTACGATAACACAAAAAGGGCCACCCCAGCCGCATGTTTTAGCGTGAGACTTTTTTGCGTCTCTGTTACATCAGGACCACCCCCCAGACCATGTTAAAACATAGAGCCCTCCAGAAGAACAGTATAGATCTTACGATAACGCTAAAAGGACCACACCAGCTGCAAGTTTTAGCGTGAGACTTTTTCGCGTCTCTGTTACGTTTCAAACTTTAAAAACATTGCCCCACCACGAAAAGTATAACGCTTCTCATTGGATAGACAGAATTTTTGCAGGCAGAGCTTAAGGTTAACATTGAGACCCTGATTGGTCAAATGAAAACACAGCCAGATAGTTTTCTTAAACCAACTTCGGTAAATTGTAGTAAAGAGAAGTTAAGGAGAGTTGCTTCCGAGACGGCGAGGTGAGTGGAGCTGTGCTGCCGCCGCCCCCTGACGAACACCGACAAGGTAATGAACGCACGCGATGCCGCATAACAGCGCATAAAGCTTCACTGAGAACTGCAGAAGTCTCATCTGTTACACCCCCTTTTTGCGTAATACTAGTGCCGATCGTCAATTAAAGCTCATAGTGTTCACATTTGCCACTTGAAGTAAAAATCTGAAACGCGATGATTTTTCTGTTATATAGTTATTGAGAAGCCACATCAGCCACTGTAATTTACGACAAGTTAGATAAGTAATTAAAGATAATTGAGGGTCACTGTAGACCATTTTGATAGTTTTCTCTTTTGTGAAAATTAATTTAAACCTAGATTATGGATGTGATATGGCATAGGTCATCCTTCGATCCATTGTAGAACTTGGAAACCCACTCACGGAATATTCGTTCACATTTTTGTTGAACGAAGTTGGTTTTTATCATCCTGTATTAAAACATTTCCTTTTATCAATAGTGCAATTTATAAACAATGTTTTGTGTGTAGAATAAAATTTCCAATGGTAAACTTAACTGCTTTTTCGACGTTATTTTACCATCTAACTAAAAATAGGAAAGCCTTGAACCCCTTCCACTAAATTTAGTTAGTATTAAGATTCTTTTACAGGGAGTGCAATGGAGCCGGCGCTGAAATCATTAAGTATTTGGTTATATCATCGCTAGTCTCACTGAACTCTTCTGAACTCTATATGTCATGTGTGGTCTGGCGTCTCCTTACCAGCAACAGGTCCCAGGTTCAAACTAGTCAATTCCCTAAAAAACACGCTTAGAGCGTCGTTGCGCGAAGGTGGTAGGGAGACACGATATAGAACAAACAGACACCACGCAGAATGTTAGACTGTGAGTGAAACGATTAGTAACAAAAAAATGCGATATTGCTTCTCATGGTTCGGTTTGCGGATTATCTTTGTCACTGTCTTCGTTTAAGCGAAGCGAAAAATTAGATTCCAATTGTGCAATGTTGATATTTTTATGTTTAGTTTATTCTGGTCAAAGTTGTGTGTATTTTTTAATTATCTTGTGTGTTCGGCGGGTGGGGGGCAGTGATATCCGGTACTGTTGTCTTCGTTTGCGCTATATACGTCAAGCGACTTATTCGATTTCCAGTTTGTATTTTCAGTCTTCTTTCGTTGCGGTTTTTTTTTTTTTCAGGATGAATTCGCGTCTCCTAATTTTCTGTAGCTCGATTGTTGTGCAATTATCTTAGTTTCATTTAAGTTGCTCTTGCGGTCTTCAGTTTAGAGACTGGTTTGATGCAGCTCTCAATGCTACTTTATCCTGTACAAGCTTGTTCATTTCCAAATATCTACTGCATTCTACATCCTTCTGAATCTGCTGAGTGTATTCATCTCTTGGTCTCCCTCTAGGATTTTTACTCTCCACACGGCCCTCCAATACTAAATTGGTGATCCCTTGATGCCTCAGAACATGTCCTACCAACCGATCTCTTCTTCTAGTCAAGTTGTGCCACAAATTCCTCTTTTGTTCAGTACCTTCTCATTAGTTACATGATCTACCCATTTAACCTTCAACATTCTTCTGTAGCACCACATTTGAAAGCTTCTGTTCTCTTCTTGCCTAAACTATTTATCGCCGACGTTTCACATCCGTACATAGCTACACTACATACAAATACTTTGAGAAACGACTTCCTGACACTTAAATCTATACTCTGTGTTAACAAATTTCTCTTCTTCAGTAAAGATTTTCTTGCCACAGCCAGTCTACATTTTATATCCTCCCTGCTTCGACCATCATCAATTATTTTGCTCCCCAATTAGCAAAACTCGTCTACTTCTTTAAGTGTCTCATTTCCTAATCTAATTCCCTCAGCATCACCTGATTTAGTTAGACTGCATTCCATTATCCTCGTTTTGCTTTTGTTGATGTTCATCTTATAACCTCCCTTCAAGACACAGTCCCTTCCGTTCAACTGCTCTTCCAGGTCCTTTGCTGTCTCTGACAAAATTTCAACGTCGTCGGCGAACCTCAAAATTTTTATTTCTTCTCCATGGATTTTAACTCCTACTCCAAATTATCCTTTTTTCCCTTTACTGCTTGCTCATTGTATATATTGAATAACATCAGGGATAGGCTACAACCCTGTTTCACTCCCTTCCTAACCACTGCTTCCCTTTCATGCCCCTCGACTCTTGTAACTGTCATCTGGTTTCTGTACAAATTGTAAATAGCCTTTGCTCCATGTATTTGACCCCCTACCACTTTCAGAATTTGAAAAAGAGTATTCCAGTCAACATTGTCAAAAGTTTTTTCTCAGTCTACAAATGCTAGAAACTTAGGTTTGCGTTTCCTTAATCTATCTTCTACGATAAGTCGGGGTCAGTATTGCCTCGCGTGTTCCTACATTTCTACGGAATCAAAACTGATCTTCCCCGATGTCGGCTTTTACCAGTTATTCCATTCGTCTGTAAAGAATTCGAGTTAGTATTTTGCCGCCTTGACTTATTAAACTGATAGTTCGGTAATTTTCACACCTGTCAACACCTGCTTTCTTTGGGATTGGAATTATTCTATTCTTCTTGAAGTCTGAGGGTATTTCGCACTGCCTCCTGCACCTTGCTCACCAGACGGTAGAGTTTTGTCAGGACTGGCTCTCCCAAGACTATCAGTAGTATTAATGGTATGTTTTATACTCGCGGGGCCTTGTTTTGACTTAGATCTTTCAGTGCTCAGTCAGATTCTTCACACAGTATCATATCTCCCATTTCATCTTCACCTACGTCCTTTTCCATTTCCATTTAAGTTGTACCTTCCCGAAAACCCCTCATTCTCGATGTTGTGCCGTTAATATTTCACTTGCTGATTGAAATACATACATCAAAAAAGTTTTGCATCACCTCGGTTCCGAGGGTGCGGGAACCTGTACAGAAAATTGGAACAGAAATCAACAAAAACATGATTTCCGCCCTTTTTATAGCCCACGAAAATCACACACTGCATCCTGTACCACCACACAGTTAAATCTTGAGAGGTGGTGATTCAGACTGCTGAACACACAGGTACCTCTAATACCTAGTAGCATGTCCTCTAGCATTAACGCATACCTGCATTCGTCGTGTCACACTATCCACCAGTTCATCAAGGCACTCTGGGTCCAGATTGTCCCTTAGCTCAGCAGCTCTTCGGCTTAGATCCCTCAGAGTAGCTGGTAGGTCACGTCGTACATAAACAGCCCTTCTCAATGTATCGCAGGCGTGTTCGAGAGGGTTCATGTCTGGAGAACATGCCGGCCACTCTAGTCGAGCGATGTCGTTATTCTGAAGGAAGTCATTCACAAGATATGCACTATGAGGGCGTGAATTGTCGTCCATGACGACTAACGCCTCGCCAATATGCTGCCGATATGGTTGCATTATTGGTCGGAGGATGGAATTTACGTATCGCACAGCCGTTACGGCACCTTCCTTGACCACCATCGGCGTATGTCGGCCCCACATAATGCCACCCCAAAACAGCAGGGAATCTTCAGCTTGCTGCACTCGCTGGACAGTATGTGTAAGGCCTTCAGCCTGACCGGGTTGCCTCCAAACTCGCCTCGGACAATTGTCTGATTGAAGGCATATGCGACACTCATCGGGAAGAGAACGTGATGCCAATCCTGAGCGGTCCATTCGGCATGTTGCTGGACCCTTCTACACCGCGCTGCATGATGTCGTGGTTGTAAAGATGGTTCAAATGGTTCAAATGGCTCTGAGCACTATGGGACTTAACATCTATGGTCATCAGTCCCCTAGAACGTAGAACTACTTAAACCTAACTAACCTAAGGATAGCACACGACACCCAGTCATCACAAGGCAGAGAAAATCCCTGACCCCGCCGGGAATCGAACCCGGGAACCCGGGCGTGGGAAGCGAGAACGCTACCGTGTAAAGATGGACCCCGCCATGGACGTCGGGAGTGAAGTTGAACTTCACGCAGCATATTGCGCCCAGTTTGAGTCGTAACAAGACGCCCTGTGGCTACACGAAAAGCGTTATTCAACATGGTTGGGTTGCTGTCAGTGTTCGTCCGAGCCATAATCCGTAGGTAGCAGTCATCCACTGTAATCGTAGCCCTTGGGGGGCCTGATAGAGGCATGTCTTCGGCAGTTCCTGTCTCTCTGTATCATCTACACGTCCAAACAAAATCACTTTGATTCACTCCGAGACGCCTGGACATTTTCCTTGTTGAGAGCCCTTCCTGGCACAAAGTATCAATGCGGACAAGATCGAACCTCGGTATTGACCGGCTAGGCATGGTGAACTACAGACAACACGAGCCGTGTACCTCCTCCTTGGCGGAATGACTGGAATTGCTCGGCTGTCGGACCTCCTCCGTCTAATAGGCACTACTCATGCATGGTTGTTTACATATTTGGGCGGGTTTAATGACATCACTGAACAGTCAAAGGGACTGTGTCTGTGACACAATATCCACATTCAACGTCTGTCTTCAGGAGTTCTGGGAACTGGAGTGATGTGAAACTTTTTTTGATGTGTGTACTTCGCGATTTTCTACGTAAGTTTTTGAACATAATGGCCTATCACATGGTAACTATCTTGAAGAGTATAGTCGACCTCTTATTAAATGTCATCTGTAGTTTTCTTCCTAACTAAGGTAAATAACCGTTTTCACTCAAAACATGACGTCCTTGGTAAAAGCAGAGGGGTGGAATAGGGCCTTACTCTATTCTCGATAATTCTTGTTTCTGAAAAAGCAGTGATTGCTCTCTTATCAAATGAAACAACTACTTTACCGTTACCAGACATACACTCCTGGAAATGGAAAAAAGAACACATTGACACCGGTGTGTCAGACCCACCATACTTGCTCCGGACACTGCGAGAGGGCTGTACAAGCAATGATCACACGCACGGCACAGCGGACACACCAGGAACCGCGGTGTTGGCCGTCGAATGGCGCTAGCTGCGCAGCATTTGTGCACCGCCGCCGTCAGTGTCAGCCAGTTTGCCGTGGCATACGGAGCTCCATCGCAGTCTTTAACACTGGTAGCATGCCGCGACAGCGTGGACGTGAACCGTATGTGCAGTTGACGGACTTTGAGCGAGGGCGTATAGTGGGCATGCGGGAGGCCGGGTGGACGTACCGCCGAATTGCTCAACACGTGGGGCGTGAGGTCTCCACAGTACATCGATGTTGTCGCCAGTGGTCGGCGGAAGGTGCACGTGCCCGTCGACCTGGGACCGGACCGCAGCGACGCACGGATGCACGCCAAGACCGTAGGATCCTACGCAGTGCCGTAGGGGACCGCACCGCCACTTCCCAGCAAATTAGGGACACTGTTGCTCCTGGGGTATCGGCGAGGACCATTCGCAACCGTCTCCATCAAGCTGGGCTACGGTCCCGCCCACCGTTAGGCCGTCTTCCGCTCACGCCCCAACATCGTGCAGCCCGCCTCCAGTGGTGTCGCGACAGGCGTGAATGGAGGGACGAATGGAGACGTGTCGTCTTTAGCGATGAGAGTCGCTTCTGCCTTGGTGCCAATGATGGTCGTATGCGTGTTTGGCGCCGTGCAGGTGAGCGCCACAATCAGGACTGCATACGACCGAGGCACACAGGGCCAACACCCGGCATCATGGTGTGGGGAGCGATCTCCTACACTGGCCGTACACCACTGGTGATCGTCGAGGGGACACTGAATAGTGCACGGTACATCCAAACCGTTATCGAACCCATCGTTCTACCATTCCTAGACCGGCAAGGGAACTTGCTGTTCCAACAGGACAATGCACGTCCGCATGTATCCCGTGCCACCCAACGTGCTCTAGAAGGTGTAAGTCAACTACCCTGGCCAGCAAGATCTCCGGATCTGTCCCCCATTGAGCATGTTTGGGACTGGATGAAGCGTCGTCTCACGCGGTCTGCACGTCCAGCACGAACGCTGGTCCAACTGAGGCGCCAGGTGGAAATGGCATGGCAAGCCGTTCCACAGGACTACATCCAGCATGTCTACGATCGTCTCCATGGGAGAATAGCAGCCTGCATTGCTGCGAAAGGTGGATATACACTGTACTAGTGCCGACATTGTGCATGCTCTGTTGCCTGTGTCTATGTGCCTGTGGTTCTGTCAGTGTGATCATGTGATGTATCTGACCCCAGGAATGTGTCAATAAAGTTTCCCCTTCCTGGGACAATGAATTCACGGTGTTCTTATTTCAATTTCCAGGAGTGTATTTATCATTTTCACAATGCGTTTTGGAGACGTCCATCCGGTGGACGTAAGTAGAGTAATATAACATGTATGTGTAGGGTAACCTGTGGTCTGTCTAATAGAGAGATACTAACAGTATTTCTGTACATGGCTGGAATTTTATGCAGGTCTTTGAAAGATGAATAAATATGAAAGTAAAATAAAGGTAGAAATATCTCCAATGGTCACTGTGTGTGCGTGCGTGCGTGTGTGTGTGTGTGTGTTTGTGTGTGTGTGTGTGTGTGTGTGTGTGTGTGTGTGTGTGTTTTGTGGAGGGCATGACTCAGAGATAAAAGGTGAATTAAGTGTAGAAGGAGAGCGTGTGGGCGATGCAACATAGTACCATAATGTAACAGGGTGCTTTATTCGTCTACTTGATGATGGAGGTTTAAACCTCCGAAACTGGATATGGAGATAAATACACAATACCTGGAAAAGTGTTGTTTCATGTGATATCAACAACAGTCAAGGTAAGGCTTTCCCAAATGGCTCTGAGCACTACGGGACTCAACATCTATGGTCATCAGTCCCCTAGAACTTAGAACTACTTAAACCTAACTAACCTAAGGACAGCGAACAACACCCAGCCATCACGAGGCAGAGAAAATCCCTGACCCCGCCGGGAATCGAACCAGGGAACCCGGGCGTGGGAAGCGAGAACGCTACCGCACGACCACGAGATGCGGGTAAGGCTTTCCCAAAAATATTCGCATGTAAAATGATTATTTTCGGTTAGTTAGTTTCTTCTTATACATTACATACTCTTTCTCAAACGGTAGCACGTGGTGTTCGCGATCCTACCAACTGCAGAAAGCTGATCCTTTCAAGTGGTCATTTGGCAGAGAGAAATGCCAGTCGGAAATATTTGGAAAGGGGTTACTAGTCATAGTATCTGGCCTGCAACCACAGCTAACCTTGCGTTCACTGAAACCGAAAATGAATAGTAACGAAATCTTAAGTTCAGATTGGAACGTTTATCATAAGGATATATTAGTTGCCAATGGTGGCGGCGTATTTTTTACAGTAAGGAATTCGATAACATTCGCTAACATTTATGGAGGTTATCACGGATTCTGAGTGTGAATTAATCTGGGTGACGTGAAGCATCAAAATCCGGTCAGAGATGGTAATCAGATACTTTTATAGATCGCCTGTACACGAGCTGTAGTGGCAGAGTGCCTCAAAGAGACCCTGCAGAACATCGTTAATAATTTCCTGATTATGCTGTTGTAATACGGGGTGACTTCTAGTTGACAGGTACACACTGGGATGGTCAAGCTATCAGAACTAATGCTAGAGACAGAGATTCGTGTGACAGTATTCCGAATGTCATATCCGAAAATTACTTCGAGTAGATAATTGGAGAACCAACTTGTGAAGGTGAATCAGTTAACGTAGTGAAAGTTATCAGTAACCATAAGGATGTGATAGCAACTATGACCACGTGTTTCACAAGGAATGTTAAGAATTGAAGGAAAATATTTTTGCTTAGCAAGAATGGTAGGATACAAATTCCAGAGTATCTGAGTAGTCAGCATCAATTATCAGTGCTAAGGACGAAGAAGGGGAGCACAAACGGAAAAACATTGAAAAGCGTCATTCAGCATGCCCTGACAAGTATGTTTCGAACGGTATCTTAAGCCATGTGAAAGATGCACCGTGGTTTAGTAGGCGAGTTAGAAAGCTGATATAAATAGAAAGATAGCTTCATCATTGATTTAAGAAATGTCAAAACCTAGCTGAAAAACAAAAGCTGGACGAAGCCAAAATGAGCGTAAGGAGAATAGTGAGGGAGGCGTTCAAATGTGTGTGAATTCCTAAGGGACCAAACTGCTGAGGCCATCGATTCACAGACTTACACACTACTTAAACTTACTTAAACTAACTTATGTTAAGAACAGCACACACACCGAAACCCGCGGGGGGACTCGAACCTCCGGCGGGAGAGGCTGCGCAATCCGTGACATGGCGCCTCAAACCACGCGGCCACTCCACGCGGCGAGAAGCGTTCAATGATTTTTAAAGTAAAGTCTGGTCAACCAATATCAATAAAAACCAAAGAGGTTTCGACCTTACGCAAAATCAGTAAGCTGTTTCCAATCCTCTAATCGTTCACTCAGTGACCATACTGGCACCGAAACGGAAGGTAGCAGACACAAGGCCGAAATACTAAATTCGGTCTACCGAAATTGTTTCACAACGGAGGATCTATCAAAATCCTTCCTTTCAATCATTGTACGAACGTCGAAAAGGCAGATATTGAGATATTCGCACGCAGAACAGAAAAGCACCTACAATCACATACTAGTGGAAAGACGAAATATCCATGAGATTCTACAAGAATTCAATCTATGCTCGATTTGTTAGCGAGAATAGGTCTTCAAAGGTGGTGGTACGTGTAAAAAATAGTCATAATTTGTACTAAACGCTTTCTCAGAAAATTATTTCAAGCAATTAGTTCAGGAGCCCACGCAATGTATAAATAAATGGTTGCGAAAATATAATTGACCTCTTAGCAATAAGCAATCCCGAGCAAGTAGGGAGTATCGTGATGGATAAAGAGATTAGTGACCACAAAATCGTAGCGAGACTGACAACCACAACATCCATATCCACCACACGTAATCACAAAATATATCTACTTACAAAAGCAGATAATTCGTTTGATGCCTTCCTAAGAGACAGCCTTCACTTCTCCAAACTGACTGTGTATATGTAGATGAGATGTGCCTCAAATTCAAAGAAATAGTATCTGAGGCAAGTGCGAGATTTATACCAAATAAATTATTCAAGATGGTGCTGATCCACCAGGGAACACAAATTGGTCAGATAACTGTTGCAAAAGCAACGAAAAAAAGCATGGCAAATTTCAAAGAACACAAAATCTCAAAGATTGGCGATGTTTTTCTAAAGGTCGAAACCGCCGACTTCAATGCTAGATGTTTTTATTAATATCCACAGTGAAACTCTGTCTCGAAATCTGACAGAAATTCTGGTCGTATGCAAAGTACCTTCACTGTGCGATTCCAATGGTGATATCACTAATGACGGCGACACTAAACCGGAGTTATTGAACACATTTTCCCCAAATTCCTTCACAAAGAGGACGAATTAAACATCCCAGAATTCGAACCGAGAACAACCGTCAATATGAGTAACTTAGAAGCAGATACTTCCAGTGTAGCGAAGCAGCTTAAGTCACTTAATAAAGGCAATGTCTCCCGTTCAGGTTTTACACCAGTCAGGATCCTTTCAGTGTATGCTGATAGAATATTTCCATACGTAGCAATTATATACAACCACTCTCTCGACAAAAATAGGTACTAAAGCCTGGAAAATTGCACAAGTCGCAACAACACCCAAGCAAGGATATAGGATTATCCGTTGAATTACAGACCCACATCAAATAACGTCGAGCTGCAGAAGGGTTTTGGTACATATAGTGTCTTCGAACACTATGACTTACCTAAAAAAAAAACGATTTATTGGCAAACAGCCAACACAGATTCAGGAAATACCGTTCTTATGAAACACACCTAGCTTTTTATTTGCACGAAGTAATGAGTTCTATCGACAGGGATCTCAAATCGATTTCGTATTTCTAGATTTCCGGAAGGATTTTGAACTATTCGAGATACTTCTAATCAAACTGCGTGCCTATGAAGTATATGTTTAGTTGTGCCACTGAATACAAGATTTTACCTCAGAAAGGTCACACAGTATATACACACGTCAAAAAACATTTTGCGGCACCTCGGTCCACAGAAATCCTGCACACAGACGTTGACTGTGGACATTGTATCACAGACACAGTCCCTTTGGTTCAGAGATGTCATTAAACCCGCCCAAATATGTAAACAACCATGCATGAGCAGTGCCTATTATAGCGAGGAGGTCCGACAGCCGAGCAGCTCCAGTCATTCCGCCAGGGAGGAGGTACATGGCTCGTGTTGTCTGTAGTTCAACCATGCCTAGACGGTCAATACCGAGGTTCGATCTTGTCCGCATTGATACTTTGTGCCAGGAAGGGCTTTCAACAAGCGAAATGTCCAGGCGTCTCGGAGTGAACCAAAGCGATGTTGTTCGGACATGGAGGAGATGCAGAGAGACAGGAACTGTCGATTACATGCCTCGCTCAGGCCGCCCAAGGGCTACCACTGAAGTGGATGACCGCTACCAACGGATTATGACTCGCAGGAACCCTGACAATAGCGCCACCATGTTGAATAACGCTTTTCGTGCAGCCACAGGACGTCGTCTTACGACTCAAACTGTGCGCTGTACAATACGTGAATGCCATCCTCCGACCGATAGTGCAACAATATCGCCAGCATATTGGCGAGGCATTCGTTTTCATGGAAGACAATTTGGGCCCCCATCGTGCACGACTTCCAGTATAACGACATCACTCGTCTAGAGTGGCCAACATGTTCTCCAGACATGAAACCTATCCAACATGTCTGGGATAGATTGAGAGGGGCTGTTTATGGACGACTTGACCCACCAACCACTCTGAGGGATCTACGCCGAATCGCTGTTGAGGAGTGGGACAATCTGGACCCAGAGTGCCTTGATGAACTTGTGGATAGTATGCCACGACGAATGTAGGCATGCATTAATGCAAGAAGACGTGCTGCTGGGTATTAGATGTACCGGTGTGTACAGCAATCTGGACCATCACCTCTGAAGGTCTCGCTTTACGGTGGTACAACATGCAATGTGTGGTTTTCATGAGCAATAAAAAGGGCGGAAATGATGTTCATGTTGATCTCTATTCCAATTTTCTGTACAGGTTCCGGAACTCTCGGAACCGAGGTGATGCAAAACTTTTTTTGATGTGTGTATAAATCGACAGAAAATCATAGAGGAACAAAGAAGTGACATTCGGACCTCCCAAAGGACGTGGTATATGTCCTCTACTGTTTCTACTTTAAATATATGTTTTAGGGCGTAATCTCTGCAGCCCTCAGATTATTTGCACAAGATGCTGTGATTTACCGTCTAGTGAAGTCAATAGATCAGAACCAATTGTAAAATGACTTAGACACGATATAAGGATGGTGCCAAAAGGGGCAATTGTCTTTCAATAAGGAGAGGTGTGAGACCATCCAAACGAATATAAAAAAAAGAAAGCCGTTTACACGATAAATCACCCAAATGTAAAGGATGTCAATTATTCATCAGGTTGCCTTTCATTCGGAAAACGGATGCACTCAGCAACTGTTATATTGACTTATAAACTATAGATTGCAGCAATCAGTTGTCCTTTTTAAATTTTGTTATGCAGATCTAGATCTCGGCTAGAAGTGCACTATTATTTTCGCTCAAAGCTCGTAAGTCCATGTTGATCGGGCTTCACCCACAGTTCATGAAACTGAGCACAAAAGGGCTAGGGAAAATCCTTAATTCTTCTAGACGTTATGTTGGAGAAAAAAGCTGGGAACTCAATGTTTGTGAATATCAAGGTCTAACTATAGATTGCAGCAATCAGTTGTCCTTTTTAAATTTTGTTATGCAGATCTAGATCTCGGCTAGAAGTGCACTATTATTTTCGCTCAAAGCTCGTAAGTCCCTGTTGATCGGGCTTCAACCACAGTTCCTTGAACTGAACAGAAGAGGGGTTGGGAAAATCCTTAATTCTTCTATACGTTATGTTGGAGAGAAAACTCAATGTTTGTGAAGATTAATGTCGAAGTCGAAGTCAGTATATGCAGTTTACCTGTACTTAGGTCAAGTAATTTTTTTTGTTTGTATTTTTCATTCTATGCTTCATGGAGCACAGTGGGCTGTTTGAACTCTGGCCCACTAAAAAGACACAGTTCTATTCACTCAAACGTCCCAGGACGCTGGGTTTGCGGCAGAAGGAATCGCAACAGGGAATGTTTCAGAGGGAACTTCAAGGTTTGGAATTCAGCTGATAACCAAAGGAAGCGTCCAAGAAACCTTGTTCAGGACCGGGGAATTGGGACTATTTCTGGGAAAATATAAGAAAGGCAGCTATAGATAAGTTGTCGCTACGATTCGAGTACCTGATTAGTCCTTATGGCCTGTTTCCAGCGACACCCATAACAGAGCGCAGAACTGTTATAAAGCATACATGTGTCGAAAATGCTACAGAGTATCCCATCAGACAAAACCGATTATGAAAGTATATATCAACCAGCAATTGAACGACGCCCTAGTAAAGGAAGGTATTACTCCCACCGGAGTACCTGTCGTCAGCGCAAGAAGGAAATTATCAGACAGTGCGACAGAAATCCTTTATAACTGCAACAGCGATGTTGATTTCGGTCTAGAGGATGATACTCAAATTCAGATTTATGCCCATCTATTTAATAAAAATAATGTAATTGTGGTAGATTGAATGTAGGTGCTGCGATATAAAATTAAATATCCCAAACACAAACTTTTAATGTTCAATATAATGTTTATTGTTCTTTATAAGGAATACTGAATGAAGGTTGGTGATTAAACTCGACAGTGTAGTTTAGCGAACTGACGTTAGCTCGAGTCCCCTGTGCACTGGTTGGCAAACACACTACAGAATTAAAATAACAAACAAAGGAAAATGTCCACTGCTTATGTTGTTCAAAGACAAATCTTCGCTATTACTCTAAACTGAGAGCTTGATAAACACGCTTTGTAACGAACATAAGTGCTAACCAGCGTTGAAATCAAGTGTCTAGGTAGCTGAGCTGAAGCTAGACTCACAACAAATAATTTAAAGTCCGATCCGGCTTAACTAAAGACGAATATAAGTTCCACTTAACTACTCGTAGGATAAAATCAGAGCCCCTAAAACTGTAGGTTTTTTTTAAGTCCCATTGAACTATTGTGGAATATCATTTAATCTCGAGACCGCCATCTCGGAAAAACTTGTAAGTCCCAAAAGCGAGCGGGCCAAATCGGCAGAGGTCTTGTCGGTAAATTCTGTCCAGGGAGTGCGAATGAGGTGCTACAGGCGCCGCCTGATTTCATGTTGGTACCTCCTCCCACGGAAATTCCTGGCATCTTCGTCACTTAAAGGCTTAAACAATCACAAGTCTTATTTTACAGTTCTGTACGCAATAATGCACTTTCAGATCTGGATTCGTCATTAGATGCCCGCTAAATACCTGAACAAAATAACATATCGTTTTGATTCTACATCTTGTAGTTCTCCCACAAATTAAAGAAATGCATATTTTAACTGCAGGTGTCTAACTCACTTTACGTTCCCTATATCTTGAATAATTTTTCTTCAAACATATATGGCATACGAAAAATTCGGATCTCGTTAAGATCATGTTTATTCCAATCTATTTTCACAGTATCACATTATCTAACATAACTAGTACTAATCCTGTCGGGGGATAATCTACATCCCCGACTGCTGCCTCTGCTGACTATCACTCCACTACCCGCTGCCGCTTTGCCTACCATTATTTTCCACTGTTATTGGAATTTTGCTGATACCGTCAACTTCTCCGTGGATGCGCTCTCGATCAGAGGTCAGGACTTCCTGCTAGTTTCTTTCTCCTCCTTTGTTCGGGTATTGCTATGACACCCATTTTCCACACTGTGGTAACACGTAGCATTGTCCATCCGTCACACAAAAATCAACGGATTCCTCTATCGTTACTGGATAACTATAGACCAGGTCCCATTGCATGTAATCCGGGTGATGTCTCTTTAAAGCAGATATCTCCGTAGAGTGCCTAATGGCAAGTCCAAATGCACTAACTTTTGCAGTTCAGACTGTGAAAATAAGCGCATGTTCCCACGGTTGCTGCTACTGCCTGATTCGTTCAGAAAAGCATTCTGCAATTGCAGCTGCTACCTTACTCAACCGTAATTGTTCAGAAAAAGTGCCTCAAACGGGGCATAATCACAGAACGCTTTCGCGTTTCGGTTCCACATCTATGGATGGTTGAAATGACTCTGAGCACTATGGGACTTATCATCTAAGGTCATCAATCCCTAGAACTTAGAACTAGTTAAACCTAACTAACCTAAGAACATCACACAAATCTATGCCCGAGGCAGGATTCAAACCTGCGACAGTATGTTTGTGGACCTCCACCGAACTGCCGCTTAGTAAACATTATTTTTGCATCGGCTAACATAGAATGAAACAGCCTTTGCATGATGCTAAATCATTCACTATGTAATACTTATTTTCGCCACTGAAGTATTTTAACTTAGGAGACGACATAAAATGCGTATCCACTAAACCCTCCCCCTCACCCCCCCCCCCACCACCTTGACTCGTTACAATATTATTTAACGTGAGCTTAACAGATGCAATTTTTTTCTCTCTCTAACTTCTGCCACCATGATCACAATTGGTTTTAATGCAGACTCTGTTTTCTTCGCTCTGCTCTCTTATCGTGTCTTTACAGCATTCATCCTTTCCCCCAAATCCACCACAGTATCCAGTCTGTCAATTTCTTCTCTATTTTACCAACTTGTGATCAAGTCCCCTCTAAAACAGCCTTGGTTCCCTCATTTTGCCTCTTCATTTCATCTAATGCTGCCGGTTTCTGCATAACAAACAGCTCTGCACCTGAAAACTTTCTGTCACATACGTGTGTTTACTTCCCTCTCAGTCCTTCTTGGACTCTCCATACCAATGTTTATTTGATCAGATTCATATCCACTTGATACCATCACCGACGGTTAACGAGCTACAATGAAAAACCTAAAAAAAAAAAACTGCAAATGCTGCTCGCACTTAGCTTTCTTCTGTGACCATTGTCTGCCTTTGGTGTAGTGCTTTATTGTAATACACTAGTTTGTGCAACACATGCACAAATGTGTACAAAGCCGTTCAGTTCTTTGTGACTCTGGCCATGACATCACATCTGGTAGCGCACAGTTCCACACAGCCCCAACCCCGCCGCTCTATGGCCATCATGCCTGCGAACTAATTGTCAGCGCCATGCTAGCTTCCACACGACATCCTGCGTAATTCAACTGCCAACCTCGACAAAACTAATCACATCAGTTCAGTTCATCGCACATCTTGTCACAACGGGATGAAGCAGTACATATTGTATTGCAGTTGTTGCTACTTAAATAGTACAGCAGTGATAGATGAATATCCAGTACCCAAGATTAATTTATGTCACTTACGTACTTTTTCACAATACACTTAAAAATCATTACCATCAATTAGTAGTATTGCCGGAGGACCGATCAGAACCCTCAGTTTTATTATCAGTATCTATAAGTACCAGTCATTTTAAATAATACACCAGCCACATTTCAACGGTTGATGGATGGAGTTTAAGGGGTTTAAAGTTGCGATAATGCATGATATACCTTAATGAAAATATCTTGTTTTCAAAGGACGTGGAGGAGCATGTGCAACGGTTACCTTACGTGCTGATAAATGCCATTTTTCTCTAGGCGAAGTGAATTACTTGGGACACATGAATAGCCAGGAGGGGTGGGTGGGGGGGGGGGTGAAGGCAGACCCTAGGCAGGCACATGCAGCACAGTGTTCTCCAGCACAACTGATGTGTAAGAATTTGCAGTCACTTTTAGGATTGGGTAATTACTGTAGAAAATTATTCAAGCGGTCTGCATATATTGCTTGACCACTTACGCATTTATCGAAAGCCGGCCAGATTGGCCGAGCGGCTCTAGGCGCTACAGTCTGGAACCGCGCGACCGCTACGGTCGCAGGTTCGAATCCTGCCTCGGGCATAGATGTGTGTGATGTCCTCAGGTTAGTTAGATTTAAGTAGTTCTAAGTTCTAGGGGACTGATGACCTCAGACGTTAAGTCCCATAGTGCTCAGAGCCATTTGAACCATTTATCGAAGAAAGGTATGAAATTTCAGTGGGCACTGGAACGTCAAGCCATATATGAAAAAAAACATAAAGAGGTACTAGTAAAAAGTTCTTATTTCTGATTACGAGATGTGTTTATCTTGCTAAGTGCCGCTTTCAACCAGGTGAAAAGGTGAGTTTTGGGGCAAGAAGCACTGGGTGAGGAGCACCTAATGACTTCCTCTTCACAATGATTAAACAATCTCAAGAGAAATTACTTTAGAACGGAGACATAAATGTTAAGCTTCATATATGGTGTCACTTATTTCAGCGTGAGCCGTGCTTGGGTTGCTCAGATGGTAGAGCATTTGCACACCAAAGGCAAAGGTCCCGACTTCGAGTCTCTGTCCGGCACACACTATCTAGGCAGGCAAAAATAAGAATATATCAGACCATCATCAAGCCAATAGTGTGTTATGCAAGTAGGGCACGGACCATGACAAAGAAAACAGAGATAAACCCATCACTTTCGAAAATAAATTACTGAGAAACATATGGACCAGTGGAAGAAAATGAATAGTGGAGATTAAGGAAAAAAGGAGGACTCAGACAATTACACACACTGCTTGACGTCGTAGGGAGTGTGAAAATTAAGAGACTAAGATGGTACGGACATGTGAGGAGGAGAGCGGAGAACACGGTAACAAAGGGTGTAATGGATGGAGAAGCTGAAGGAGAGAGACCACTGGGACGGCCGAGAATGGGATGGAAGGATAATACCATGGGAGACATGCAGATACTGGGTGAGGGAGATGAAGATTCAGATGACAGGAAAGCATGGAACGCTGGACTGAGTGAGGCCAAGGACATGCTGCAGTTTCTGTGGCCAGTATAAGTAAGTATCACGAATAATTAAAAAAAAATGAAATATCTGCAGATGTAGTTTACACACTTTCTAAATAATGAACATCTGAACACACATTCGGGTCTCACATCGCATGGTTATTTGCACTGATGTCTTGTAATATCATATCCTGTCGATCCATCCCAATATTAGCATTGAGTGCGTTTAGAAACGAAAGTCCATGACGATTTCGAGGTGGTCCTGGGCACTGCCACACTGGAAAACGATCAAGAATCGTCAGACGATACCATGGTGTTGTTTATAGGTGCAGTGGGAAAAAAAATGGCTCTGAGCACTAAGGGACTTAACATCTGAGGTCATCAGTCCCCTAGAACTTAGAACTACTTAAACCTAACTAACCTAAGGACATCACACACATCCATGCCCGAGGCAGGATTCGAACCTGCGACCGTAGCGGTCGCGTGGTTCCAGACTGTAGCGCCTAGAACCGCTCGGCCACCCCGGCCGGCCGGTGCAGTGCAGTGGCGAGAGGGGCACGTCATCATCTTGTCAGGTCATGGAGTAGTTGCAGGTGCATCTTTAAGTCCGCTGAGTCCGCATAGGTCCGTCACATCTGCAACAGGGAAAGAAGAAGATAATCATCAGAGCGAAGATGTAATGACGACACACAAACATGTGTAAAACAAAACAATAGTCATCAATATATGATTAACGGAATCAAGGCTAATTAGCCTCTGACGAGCTATAATTTCCATTTTAGCGTTTCATCTCTGTTGATTTTACCGGCGCTGTTATTGTTGCCGCTAGAAAGTCTCAGACTGGAATGATTTCTCACACTTAAATGACTCGTACTGATAAACGTAACATATTGTGTATACATAGTAAAAGAAATCCACTACTGTACAGCTACAATATTGATGACAAACAGCTGGAGACAGCATCTGCCGTAAAATATGTAGGTGTAACTATCCAGAGCGACCCTAAGTGAAATAACCGCATAAAACAGATAATGGGAAAAGCAGATACCAGACTCAGATCCATCGGAAGAATCTTAACGAAATGTAACTCATTCATGAAAGAAGCGGCTTATAAGGCGCTTGTTCACCTGATTCTTGACTATTGTTCATCCATCTGGGATCCCTATCAGGCAGGACTGATAGAGGATGTAGAGAAGATCCAACGAAAAGCGGAGTCTTTCGTCACGGGATCGTTTAGCTGCTGAGAGAGTTTTACGGAGATGCTAAACAAACTCCACTGGCAGACGTTACAAGAGATGCGCTGTGCATCTCGCAGAGATTTACTATCGAAATTTCGGGACAGACTTTCTCAGGAGGAGTTGGACAACATATTACTTCCACCATGTACAGTCGTGGACTAAACGAGCGAGACCCCTCGCCTTTTCGTTATGCTGATCCGCACGGCTTTAAAGTCTGCTACACAGCATAACAGGCAAGGCGACGAAGTGCTACCAACATACTATGCACTTGCGTGAAATTGACAAACTATCTGAACTTTTTTAGGCTGTTTTCAATAATTTGTAAGACTATATTAATGCTGATTAGTGTGTTAAATACAACACGTAAATATAAGACAGAACTGAAAGAAGAAACGCTAATTGGTATGAACTGTACCAATAAAAATGATTTTCAACTTATCGAGATAACATAACTGTTTTAGTAAGACAAAGAACGCCGGATCGTTACGAATTAGCAAAATATTATCCGCTTTCGGCCGCGAAACGGTCTGTGTCAACGTTCAGACCAGTCCTACTGGATTACCGTAGCTGACCTACCATGAAAGTGTGCAAATTTAGCAATGCGTGAAGATTCATAACGAAATTCAGTTAAAAATCATTCAGTGCCACACTTAAGTCAAATCCATTATTGACAGAAGCGGAAAAAGTAGGCAGTAACATGTATGAAATTCTACAAGAGTGTCATATTGACATGCACAGGGCGCCAGTACAGAATAAAGGTAGCGATAAAACGTATTGGGGCCGCGAGAATTTCTTAAAATTGCTTTACTGATATTCTACCTGCCTCCATCGAGATTAGAACCGAAAACAAACCAGACCTTCCTTTCACTACGCTAGCAGACAACCCATGCAAACCTCTATTATTACCCCAGACATGAATAAGCCACCAATTTCGCAATGAAAATGGCATATTGATCTGCAGTTTCTGTTGCATAGAGCTTTCTGGACTCAAAAACATGAATTTTCTTCCTTTATGTCACCGCTTATGTGACAACCATTCGGGATGTTTATCGAAATAGCAAAATACTGTTATTAGAGAGTAAATTTAGTAGGATATTTCTGCACCACCCCAGGAAATAAACGGCTCCACAGCTGCCAAACGTATTCTACACAGTTTCGAATTCTCCACTAGACTCACCACAGCCGCAAAACGTTCATCAGCCTCAGTGTTTCTTAAGCTAGCTAGCAATGGGAAGGTTGGCACTTCTAAAACGCGGTAGCATTAATACTGGGATGTGAACTACCACGTGTATAGGCAAATGGATTCTATTTGCATTCCTGTAAACGTGATTTGGATCGAAAGCGTAGCTAGCGTAGCTAGAACATTTCGAATAAAGAGTAGGGGGTGTTATTTATGTAGCCCTCATCTTTAGTATCTGTCGTAGCTGTTTTCGTTGTTAGGATTTCGTCACCTAAACCGGTAAAAACGGAACCCTACAAGTCTCACTTTCTTGACCGTCTATCGGTCTACCCAAACTTTAAAACACGTTTACCTCCACAACGGGTAGACATAATAAGCGGAAATGTATCGCACTTCTTGTGGTAACCGGTCCCTTGGTGGTGTAAAAAAGTGAGCTTCTATGTCAACGCAATCTAAAGATACGGCCGTTATGAAAAAAAATTTACGTGAAAGGTCAAAAAATGGCTCCAAGAACTATGCGACCAAACTGCTTACGTCATCAGTCCCTAGCCCTATAACTACTTAAACCAACCTAACTTAACACACATCCACGCCCGGGGAAGGATTCGAACTGACGGCGCAAGCAGACGTGCGATCCGCGATATGACGCCGTTGAAAGCACGGCTAACCCGCGCCGGAAAGCTGTTAATATCATCTGATGTTGCTAACAAGTTATTTACTTCTGGTGAATGATTTTCTGCGCAGTTCATTTAAGATAGAATAACTAAAATATATTTGATGTTACGGAAGAAGAAGGGTGCCTAATTCATTTCCCTCTCTTTACTTATTATGTTACATTCGCAATCTGAGCATACGTATTATCCATAACCACACTTTAGCGCCACACAGATACGTGAATGAAACACATTGGAGTACAGTTTTAGACATAAAAACTGACCGCTGGCCGCCTGCCACAGAGACTATTCACTTAACGTAGCCAATAAAACTGACCGGCCTTCTGCACAATCTGGCAACACTGTAAGATGCGGAAGCGTTAGGAGGAAGTGTTGTCTACTTCCGAGATGTTCTCGGATTGTGTGAGCCCGTGGTCTAGTGCTAGCCGGCACGGTAGCTCAGCGTGTTCGGTCACAGAGCCGGTTGGCCTCTGTAATAAAAAAACTGAGTGGAAGGATCAACCACCGAACTTGAACAGGATGTCCTGCGACGTCCGCAATGACCAAACACAACGATCGATAATGAACAATAAAAAAAAAAGAAAAGAAAAAATGGTAATCGTCATGCATTCTAAGCTTATGGTCTCCTGTTCGGTCCAACAATTTTTTTTTTCCACATTTCGGTCTAAAGTTATGATTCTGATTGAGCATCGAAGATAATTCGCTTAACATTCTACCCACCAGCAATGACAAGTATTCCAGAAACAACTCCGCAGGACAGCTCGTGGCTGCGCCGCGATCATAACAGCTTACGCTGGAGCGTTTCCTCACAATGTAGCGGCTACCGGCCACCGGCCAGACGCCACCCGCCGCCTGAAATCCGGCGCCGCCCATGTGAACGCGGCGCCACGCTGTCAGTGTATGTATCAACTGTCATTTTCGAATTTGAAGTTCTAGTTATCATCTTGCAGTTAAACATTCGATTTTGCATACTTGAAAATCACGAACTACAGTTAAGCATTGTAAAATTGAGTCGCAAGTGGAAAAAGGTGTAACACCTGAAACACAACGTTTATTTTTGGTATAACAGAGGGGTGAATGCAGAGGAGGCAGCTAGAAAGATTTGAACTATGTTTAGAGCGGGTGCTTTTGGAAAAATACGCCAGAAAAAGATATTCGTGTTTCAACAAAGATCGTTCTGGCATGAATGATTTTCCACATTAAGGAAGTCTCGAATACTGATATATGTGATAGATTACCATTTAACCATCATGCGACATTTGCATTCAACAGGCAAAGTTCAGAAGTCTGGTGTAGGAGTACTGCATGCTCTAATTCGAAACAACAAAAATCAACGGAGTGACTATTATTGAACGTCATCAGGTCACTCATCGAGCATTCCTTTCGGTCGGAGTGTAAGAAAATCGAGCAACAAACCTACATCACCTGTGCTACTGTATGATAACGCACTATGTTGATTTGAGAAACAAAACAATCCAGGAGATTGATAGAAAAGTCGTCTGTCAGGCACTTGTATTGATAGGGAAGTCCTCTCTCAAGCACTTGTCCCTCTCGTCATATATTTGTAAAATTTTACCTTTCCCGCTCTTGATCGATCAACCGTCAAGGCAATTCATTTCTAGACGGAAATACTCTTAAAACTACTCTGGTTTAATGACATCGTTAGAACCAGTAGGCTTCTACAGGCGTAGAATTTGTAAACAACTTTAGCATTATCAGATCGTTTTAGATATCGTGAAAGAAAATTCTGCTGCTGATTAATTTCTCTTTGGTAATTACTGTTGCGTTTAGTAAACTAATGGAAAATGCAATTAAAATATTCTCTGTACTAATACAAATTAAATTCAGCTTCCTACAGAAACATCACGACGGCAGTCTATCTTAATAAAGCATTAAGTGTCTGTGAGACGATTGAACCTATTTTAACACGAATTAGTAGGATATTACCAACTTTTGACTTCGAAAAGATCTGTATTTATTTCATTTACTGAACCATTCGCAAGTATTATGAAAATGTGACATTTCATAGATAAAATTATGTATTCACAACAACAAAAAATATGTCGGCAGAAAACAAAAGTGGCATTATGAATTTGGCAGTACCGTAAGGTTTTCGCTCTGACACTAAGAGTTACTGAAAGTAGCAAGACGAATTTTGCTCGAGCGTTGTCTTACGATTCCCTTATTGAGATTTTATCAGCCTGCTTGTAGCTGTGCTACAAAAGAATTAAAAATCTGGCTTTCAGCAAGTCGCGAATGGCGAACGAAAGCAGCTTGCACCTGTTAGCTAAGCATGTTACCTGGGAACTGGTTTTTTCCTAAACTGGGAAGACGTCCTTTTGTGGTTGAATTGTTGGCAAATGTCAGTCAGACGTGTGCCGTTGGTCTAAGTGTTACGGTGTGTTGAATTTGTGCCAATGATTTTTCTACAGGTTTCTTCTGTCCCAAACAGAGAGTTGAAGTATCCCACTAGTATTTTCACGTCATCCTGATGAATTTTGCTCATAGTATTTTCGAGTGTGTTCCAAAAGTTTTCGGAGTTTTTCTTATTTTCGATGTTGGTGGGGACACGTGCATTGATGAGTGTATATTTTTTACTGTGGCTCTGAATGAGCATAGTCATAAGTCGCTTGTTGATGGGCCGGCCACGGTGGCCGAACGGTTCTAGGCGCTTCAGTTCGGAACCGCGCGACTGCTACGGTCGATGGTTCGAATCCAGCTTCGGGCATGGAAGTGTGTGATGTCCTTAGGTTAAGTTAGGTTTAATTAGTTCTAAGTTCCAGGGGACTGATGACTTCCGGTGTTAAGTCCCATAGTGCTCAGACTCATTTGAACCTTTTCATTGTTGATGGGTGTGATTTCTTTGACAGAGTTGATGATAGATCTGTGTTCGAGAAATGCAATGCCGAAGATTGGTACGCCTTTCGCTACCTTTTGTTGTATTTTGCTTTTGAAGACGCAATGGTTTCCCTAATGCAAGGTTTCATTGTCAGTTAGTCGTGGTTCTTGAAGAGCAAGGATGAGAATTTTTTGTCGGTGGATTTCTTTTGTGAGATTATTTAGTTTTCGTGTTTGGATCATTGTATCGATGTTTACTTTTAAATGTATGTTTCTTCCTTGTAGGGAAATTTACCAGAGATCTTCGATATTCTCTGCCGTGCTAACCTGGACTCCCCAGAATCCGAAAATCCAACTGCCGCCTGTCGACAGCCGGGTTGTGTACCACCTGGGGTAAAGTTGACTTTGCTTGCATAGTTCATGCTTGCTTGTGTTTCATTGGTTTGGCTTGGGTGATACGAGGACCGGACAGGACCAGAGGGTGTTGAAGCCTTTGAAAGCAAATATTTTCAGCCAAGCTCATTGAGCTAAGAGACGGTGACCAGAGTAGCGGTGAATTTCACTCAGACGTGTCTGGATTTTGGGTTCAACGGATTTGGTAGCCGTTCAGGATTGTGTTAGTATTTGGTTCACCCCTAGTATTTGATTTCCTCGGTACCACCCATATGGGGGAGGGTATCCCCTATCCGCCACACGCGATTATTATTATTATTATTATTGTCATTATGTCATCAGCAAATCCGATATGGTGTATCTTCCCACCACTGAAATAGATGTGTATTGTTCGATTCAGTATTTCCATCACATAAATGTGGGTTATAATTACGTTACATTGCTGCTAGAAGACATTTTTCGCACTTTTTCTTAGCCAGTTGCTACCTGTTACTCCATCATAGGAATTTATGTGCGCAGCATTGTTGCAATACAGACGTTCAAATTATCCGATTTCTGTAATTTCGCTTCGATACCAGATAGTTCTAATCGCATTCAGCTAGGCAGTCTTAATGTGGATATCTGACTACGACTCTCATCATGTGATAGACTGGGCAAATCACATTCTTAATCGGACTGTTGAATATAGATCACTTATCTCTGATAGGGCCTGAATTCTTAAACACTGTGGAAAATAATAATCCAATGTGCTTATTACAAATACGTTATTTAAATATAAATACATGGACTAACGAGATAATAGTTTATTTACAGGAGCAGAGCCCCATCCATCATAGCAGAGCAGTGCGTGATTGGTTTCAGGCCCAAGAGAGGATAAAGCTGTTGCCGTTTGTCCCACGATCACCAAACAACAACCAGATAGAGAATATGTGGGCAGAGGTAACAAGGCCATTGCCACGTGGATCTACAAAAGCAAGCGACCTTTGGACAAATATAGAAAACATATGTTGGGAAGTAAACCATCACGCTACACTGTCGACGACTTAATGAAATCAATTCCCTAAGCCTTCCAGAAATCTTACGTAATGATCGTGGGTGGGTTGGTTACTAAAAGTATAAAAAAATGTTCAAATGTGTGTGAAGTCTTATGGGACTCAACTGCTAAGGTCATCAGTACCTAAGCTTACACACTACTTAACCTAAATTATCCTAAGGACAAACACACACACTCATGCCCGAGGGAGGTCTCGAACCTCCGCCGGGATCAGCCACGCAGCCCATGACTGCAGCGCCCTAGACCGCTCGGCTAACACCGCGCGGCTACTTAAAGTATACTCGTCCACAAAACCCATGTGGACAATTATCTGATAATCGGTCAAGATTTGCTTTGTGGCAGCTCTTTACCATACAAGACCATTTACTTTCAGGCTCCTCCTTACAATTCTTGCAGTGCAAGGTAATTGAAAAAACTCATCCACTCGACGCCAACTGAGGAACTGACTGGTGCATGTGTTGTTCAACACACAGCAGTTGTCAGCCTCACTAGAATCAATGACTGTGTGTCTGTGTGTGTGTGTGTGTGTGTGTGTGTGTGTGTGTGTGTGTGTGTGTGTGTGAGTGTGTGCTTTCGTGTTCATGCACAATCTGAATCAATACTATTAACATTAGAGAGACAACCAACAATAAATAATTCATCAAATATGACTGTAAAGTATTTTAATGCGATGGGAAGTTACTAACTGAATTTTCACCCAACCCACGTCCTGCATATTACGTTAAGTAAGATGTATTAACTCCGTAGTATCGTTAGCAGAGACAGTGTGCTCTTGTTGTCGAGGCTCGCGACAAGCGCAGCGATCAGCAGTGCCCAATGCCGCCGCGATTTGTTTATGTTGGCTGAGCGTGGACACTGCAGCAGACGCTTCGCCATAAACAGAAAGAAATCACCTTGTCTCTGACCGCAGTGAGCGGATATCACTGCCTGCGTGTTCTTATAGTAACCAACGTGAGACTCTACTCACAGGAGCCATGGAGCAATTGCAATGGGTATCATGTCATTAGTCATCAGAATATTAACCAGTGATGAAATGTCCACTCTATATGAATCCCAAGAAAATAGGAACCTTCTCACAAAGGAATGTGAGGTGATATCAGAATTTATCCAACATACAAAAATTAACTGCAGGGCTTTCATGTATGCAGTAGTAGCACACAAAGAAATATTATGTCTTGGAAGCGTATATTTCATTTCCTCTTCTCATTTTAACGCCCTTGTTTTAGTATGAAGTGGGAAAATAAACACGAAAAACTCAAGTTCCTGAGAAGCATATAAGTCATTTCCTCTTCTCATATCATAACTTTTGTTTTAGTATGAGGTAAAAAAATAAACAGTTTAGGGTTCTGAAACATAATATGACACCAGATTCTTATCGTAGGCGCTATCGGAAACGCAAAAAGCAGGGAGCTGTCCATTGTTTTGTCCAAAAGTCTGTTTCCTTTCATGCATTACTCACGTTAGGAGATTCTTATTTAAGGACTTGTGGGCATCAAGTTCTTCAGCAGAACAAGCCTTATGTTATTGTGCTAATTACGGTATGGAAAAAATGCAACAAAGACGAGTTCCCCTGGAGCACATGTGTGTATTCAGCAATGACCGCCAGCTGCCACAACACTTCACAGAATCCTTGCGGCGGGCAACACAACTGTGCGTGCACTTCAGACTTCATTCAGTAAGACGTCAGGAGATGGATGGAAACGTCAAATTAACGTTTCTTTCCGAGTCGTATTCAACCCAGAATGAGGTGTTATTAAGGTAGTTGAACGTTCTAGCAATTACACTTATATAATTCCAATATGAGTATTCAGATAGCCAAAAGAACCCGTTAGTGCGAAACCATCTGGAACTGCATTAACATCAAACTGCAAGAACTTGAGACAATACGTGGACTCTTCTCTTCGCTAGGTGACCTATTACTGATATTTAGGATTCTCACCTGCCTAGGCGTAATGGAAACGGAACTTCAGAGGCGCTTTCCGCTATTCTTGACAAACATGAGAAACTTGTAATCACTGCGAGTTACAACTGCGTGATGATAATGGTTCAGGTTGTCAGTAGTTGTGGTGGTGTTATGCTGTCAAACTGCTTACGGCAACGTTAATGGTGGCGCACATAATTTAGCGCTGACTACCTACCTAAGTAAAGATAGTGTGGTGGCGTCGTCGCTTGTCTTTATTTGGCCTCAGCTTGAGTAATCCGATTTAACGAACATAGTACTACATTCGCGGGCTGCTAATGATACAGTATGACTACAGAGATCATCGTGCGGGTATTAATTAATTCTGCAATGAATTGCTTAAAAAATGTTACCCTCAGCTATGCAGCTGGAATGACTCATTACACAGGTACTCTATGTTGCACTTGGTTAAGTGATCAGTTCGCTGCAATCCTGCTTCTTCTGTTTGTAAATGCTTGTATACGTCAAAAATGGTTCAAATGGTTCTGAGTGCTATGGGACTTAACATCTGAGGTGGTCAGTCCGCTAGAACTTAGAACTACTTAAACCTAACTAACCTAAGGACATCAGACACATCCATGTCGGAGACTGGAGTCGAACCTGAGACAGTAGCTCTCGCGCGGTTCCAGACTGTAGCGCCTAGAACCGCTCGGCCACCCTGGCCGGCATACTTGTATACTGACCATTCGTTATTTGACTAAATATGAACTACAATCTAATTCGCATGTATATGGCATGGGTTAGCTCCGGCACGAAGGTATGACTAAGGATTGGTTTCCGTTGGAGTCCCGTTATTTTGATGGCAAGACTAATGTTCGCAAATCACCTCTATTGCCTCAAAAAACAATTGCATCTTAAATATCGAAGGACCGACGTCCGCACTGTCACAGCGCGTTGAAATACAGCAACGACAGCAGATGAAAATTTGTGACCGACTGAGCTTCGAACCTAGACCTGCTGCTTACTTGACAGACGTTCTGACCACTGCACTATTACTTTTTTTTTAAAGTTTGAGAAGAATTTCAGCACCAGGTAGGCGGAGGCAAAGAGGGCAGGGGTCGAAAATCCGAGGCCTGGCCACAGTGCCTCCCCCATACCTGTCACTGAGCAGCTGCATTATTCACATGTATTCCATGTTTGCACTCATATATTCCTTTAAATTGTTGAACAACATTGAAGTAGTAATTAAGGTAAAATAAATTACAGATTGTCGCCTCCAATCGTGTGCGATCCTTGTGGAACATAACTTATAACAGTGAACAGGGTGACGGAAAAATAAATAACAAACATTCATTCAGAAATATATTCACAATTTAAGTTATTATGCACTGGATGCATATGAAGTCTGTAAGGAAGCCATATATTTTTCAACAAATGGAAGAAGTTTCGGAGCCGGAGGGGGTTTGCCAAATTAGAACAGTTGTGATTTAAGAACCGATGTAAAAGAATATTCCAGGAATAAAAAAAGTGAAAGAATAGTATTCTGCTTCTAATCAATAAAACTGTCCATCTCTTTGTAGCCCACATAAAGCAATAGATAAAAATTTTTTAAAACATTCCTTATATTTGTTATTCTTCTTCAGCTTAAAATGTTCTTCTGCAATATAAAACATGCACTCTTCTAAGTTCTAAGTTTTGTTTATTACGACGTACAACACAGACTGTCCCAGAAGCCACGAATAACTGTTATTCTTTGCGGACGGGTAACATTTCCAGTCAGGTTTAAAGCTTCAGTTATCGGTATATGACTTTCTGCGGTTCTGTGGATAGTGCTAATTTCTTCGTAGTTCAGTTCCAAATTCTGATTCTATTTTCACATAAGAAGATGTGCGCTACAGTTTCTAGAAGCCCACATTTGTCGCAGTATGAAGATGGTCTCAATTTGATTTTTCATAATCGTTCCGCTGAGGGTATGGTTTCGTTTACAACGTCGCACCATACGGCACTGACTCTAGTTGGTATAATTTTATTGTTGATATTTTTCCAGACGTTTCTCCAGTTTTTTGTAGGTTAATTCACCGGAATTGGTTTGTGTAGACGATGTCTGGTAATATAATCACAGACGGTTCTAGTGTTGGTTTGTGCTGGTGGAGGTCTTATACAGCTCCAATCGCCATAGTACTTTCGGACGTAATCTAGGCTGGCGTGCTACATTAACAGGAGCGTTCCTATCTCCAGGATCTAGCGAGAGGAACAGAAGTTTCGTGAAGCTTGTCTTAGTGGCATGTATTAGTTTAAAGGCACGTCTTTAATTCCAAGTCCTCTGTTTTGCCTGTGCAAAGTCGCCGTGTGGAAGGGTACTTTGAAGATATTTTGTTTCCACACATACCAAGAGGCTACAGCTAATATTTTATGTGCAGTGACCTGCAGTATCGGTAAGACAGCTGTGACATGATAAATTTTGCTACGTATGTATGTATTTATAAACTGAACTTTCTGCAGTCACTCTAACGATCGCATATCATGGTCCTTCAATACGGTTCCGATGACATTAAGTTTCCGCTCCCAACTGTTCGTGGCCATTCGCTTGGGGTTCGCCCTTAACCACAATCCGAGATGGAGACTCACTTCAGTTACATCTAACCAGTGCACACTTATTGCACTATTGTAGGAACCGAGATGCAGTATTTTGGATTTAAAATTTTGTAAATTTGTGGTGAGAACGTATGGGACCAAGTAAGCTTACACACTACTTAATCTAACTTAAACTATGGACAATGCCGGAGGGAGGACTCGAAGCTCCGACGGTGGGCACTGTCGGGACACAGCAACCAACCTCTCTGCAGCACATATCTACACACGCTCCTCATCAGACGCGAATTCCCATCTTTGCCGTATACCACATGCGCGGTACTCCCCCCTCCCTCCCTCCCCCCTCCTCGCCGACCATTGTTCCACTCGCTCGCGGCCACACTGTATTCCCGCGAGGGTTCGGACGATGTCGTGCGTCAGGGTTCGGACGATGCCGTGCGTCTAGCACTGAAAACTTTAGATGACCCGTCGAGACCCAAATAATTATACAGGATGTTTCAGGAGAAATAGTAATTATTGTAGGAGATGGTAGTATAGACAATTTGCAGAAACAATGACATATAACATGTGTCCAATTTTTATTGAACATACATATAGCTGGGTTGTAATGTATCTAGAGGTAGCCCTAGATGGAAAAATACTATGAACACCTCACATAAATAATTTGTTCCACTGCGAAAGACAATCTTATATGCACTAGAAGCTGCTGTAGGGTAAAATTGGGTCTAAACCCAGTACTTACTGGATATACACCTCTGTAAAAAGACCATTGGTAATTTATAGGCCTATAATATGAACAAAGTCGAACAGAAGGTGGCTGCTAGGGAGTCTGGCAAAGTGCAGAGACTGATCTGCTTTCACAAACAGATGGAATTAGCAGGACATCCACTCTTGGGATTGATATTACGCTAGACATGCCAGCCTTACACCTGTGGCTTAAAATGGAGACAGCGGCAGGGACATAAAGGCTAAAAATTGGAAATAGCTGGATATAGTTAGAATATACGGAATCCCAAATTAGTTTGGCGCTGGCTCGGGAAATGCCGACTAACTATACAATAACTTGTAGCTGTTTCAATAAACTCTGCCATGTAACAGTTGGAGGCAGGGAGCAGTGGAAGAACGAACCACTAAACCGTGCAGGAGACATAATATAGTGGTTTGCTGAGAGGTCGAGAACAGATGAATGTACCGGGTGTGGTGTACTGCCTAGAATCTCTTTAGGGAAGATGGCCACAGTATTACATGACATCTTCTATCAGAAAGTGCACGGAGGAGAATTAGAGTAGACCCTACAAAAATCGTAGCATCCACTTTTATTCAGACAGCCAAGCAGCTCTGAAATCTCTATCAGCCCGTACAACTAGATCGAAGGACGTTGCAGAATGCCATGAAACATTTTCTTTCGGACGTGTCCGAAAGAACAGACATCACACATATATCCATATACAGGGTGTTTCAGGAGGAATAGTAGATATTTTAGCAGGTGGTAGTACAGATGAAATGCATAAAAAACTTCCATATAAATGCGTCCACTTTTTATTGAGGACAGAGATACAGCTGTTAGTACACTCTTTGACATAAAACTCGACCGGCGGCCGGCCGCTTCAGAGGCTAAGTCCGCGCCGATCGCGACATGGGACAAAAAAACTGGCCAACTCGCTAATTCTCTAAGTCCGGTTATCTGCACAATCTGGCAACACTGTAGACTGCGGCACTTCCTGGAGGAAAACTTGTCCCAAGATAGAGAGACTCAAAGCTGATTACGCCTGTGGTCTTGCGGTAGCGTGCGTTGTTTCTGTTAATAATGTCAGTGGATCGAGAGCAGATGGCATAAAATATTTTTATAGCCTCTTCTGTCTGAATGCTGAAGACGTGAATGTAATGGTAGCGCAGATTCAATCTATTTCGCTTTATGACACACCGATATCAAAATTTTATCTAGTAACGATTTTGCGGCAGATTTCCTGCAGACTGTCCTCCTCTGGACGCCGTATGCGGCAAAGCTCCGGGATCCATTTGCTGGCTACTGGCAGCGGCCGTGGCGACAGCAGCGGCGCTGCACTCCCCCGTTCTTTATCGAAAGCGCCTGCTACCGCTCATCGCTTTTGATGATTTAAAACGCTTTATTATTAAATGTTGCTCCACAGAAAATTTCTACAATTTCCATTCACGCTCAAAAGCAACGGAGACAGACGCCCTGATTAGTAGGCGGGTAATCGGCAAGAGCTGAGTATGGCCCAAAATTAATTTTATAGACTGGGACGAAATTAAACCACCTCACCACATTCGATGAATTTATAAATGCTTCATACCTCTTTCTTTTCCTTTCAAACTTAATTGTTTGTGCAACTTTTGGTCAATGTTTGGATGTTTTCGTCAAGCCAGAGTGAGTGTCTGTGGTGTAAAGTGTATTACAGTTCTTGTTTCATTCCTTATGGTAAGTCTATGCGATAAACTGTGTGAATACCTTGCAATGCATGCTCTGTAGCAGTGCAGGCACACTGCACATTTGGAGTTCCATGTACGGGTTCATGAAGTATTTATTGTTGATCGGAAGTGATAGTTAAGGTCATCAGATTTCAACCAGAAAAATTTGTCGTTTTGAAGGTTTCAGAGAACGGAAAGGAATTGCTAACGCCGGTGTTAGAAAACGTCTACAGTTAAATGCTATTGCAAAAATTTAGAAGATGGGAACTATATTAATGAACAGGTGCACTTCATAAACAACCTTCCGACATGTTAGACCTATATGACGAACAAAGCTCAAATTTATATCGTTGACAGTCGGTTTGAATCTTTTCAGGACCTATTTTACAGTGAAGCACCTTGGAATTTGCAAAGCAGAAATCCATGATATTAACTTAATTTACTAAGTCGAAATCGGACGAAGACTGATGTTTAAAGGCATTCTTTAGATTTCGCATAAGAAATTTTTACTAGCAGTTTGCAACTCCATTAATTAAAATGAAAAATAAAAGGTTGTAGTCAGCGGCTTCTACAGTGATTCGAACTTATAGTACAAGCACTGCAACGCACAAGGGAACCTCTGCGCTAACGACACACTGGCGGCCAGAGGCGGACTATAGTCACTGCGATGTTGCCTGAGCCTCAAAACGCAACCTTAAACACACAAACAGAGGAGGTGGAGATTACTGTTTTAACATCCCGTCGACCACGATGTCATTAGAGACGGAGCACAAGCTCGGATTAGGGAAGGATGGGGAAGGAAATCGGCCGTGCCCTTCCTAAGGAACCATCCCGGCATTTTCCTGAAGCGATTTGGGGAAATCATTGAAAACCTAAATCAGGATGGCCGGGCGCGGGATTGCACCGTCGTCCTCCCGAATGCACACACAAACTGGTGTTACTTATGTGAAGAACGCCGTTCTTGGAGTCCAGAAATTAAATATACTTTCTAATTGTGTCATCTTGCAGTGGATTATATCGTACGAGTCTTCGATGTGGAAAACGAATGTCAAGTGAATTTAGCGAGGTAACGCCGACCTACACCCGGAAGTAAATGCACTATCAGAGTGTTGACAAATACTTCCTACGACGCTGCCATTTCTCGGCTCTCTGACGAGGCAGCTCTTCAGCGAAATGCTTGCCGTGATTCTCCGATACGGTTCTTCAGAGTGGAGACGCGCGCGCACGTTTGGTTTTTATGCGGCGTTCTCCCCTGATGGTTTCTGACGTCGCCTTGTGGGCTATGTATACATATGAGACATTCAATTATCATTAATCCAGAATGATACAAGTTTCAGCTTCCGGCGTGGAAGAAGGCTGTTGACGCCGACATTATATCATTTCAACGTAGGGAAAGCAAAACGGATCATTCAATGTTTCTCATTCAACATAAAGCATGTGAGATAAATTTCCGTAACGTTCATAATCATCTAAAAATACAAACGAAGTAAAAATACACCGGAAGCTTATTCGAATTGAATATATTGTAAGATACCAAACGCTTTGCACCTCGATGTCGAATTTGTCCACTTGCAATCGTTTGCAGCATGCACATAGAATGTCATGATTACCACGAGAATGAAGAAATATGTTGGTAAGGATGGAAGCAAGAAGAGACGCAGTCAACAAATATTCTATTCCTCATGGCATTCATTTCATTTGACACGTAAGAAGAGGTAAAGCGGGAATTTACTTTCGTTAACACGAAAGATATGCCGCACATATTGATAACGAGGAAGTCTGCGTCTTCATACGTTTCCTCCTTGAAATCTGTATGCTCTCTTATATAATAAGTAGCCCGATCATTGTTTCAGTAATGTTACCCTCTTGTTTGACCCCGTAACGATGAACAGATTCCAAATGCATGTCTCTGCGTGAAAGTAGCTGTTCGAACCCTTCCTGGGTTGTTTTTTTGTTTTATTGCTTGGAATTCCTGAAGCAGACCACTGTGCCTTCCCCCCTCGTGGGTTAGGTCTCAAAACTAAACCGCTTTGTATCCAATGGCATAATTTATTCATACAGCATCAGCATAAGACTCTTCCGAGTGAGAGAATGACAATAACAATCGTAACAAGAACAAGCAAATAATGAATGATGTTTATTCCAACGCAGAACGAGAATGGCTTTAAATATAAAAATCTATATCTATATCCATATCTATTGATCTTTGAGTTGGCACAATGCAAATATATTCTTAGCATTTAGTTACTGAATTTAGTTCTGGATGTTTGCAGAGAAAAGGAAAAGTCGGTACTTCTCGCTAGTGTAATATAATGTGAACACGACTCAAGCAGGTCCTCAAGCAGGCACTGCTGCATTCTGTTCCCTGACATTGCTCTGATGACGGTTAATGCAGATAGTTCCGATTATGAAACACAAAACGTATTGTAGGTTAGTTCCTAGGATAGTAACATTGAATTTGCGTTGTAGATGGCACATGAACGTGATGACTATCCATATTACTCATCAATATAAAAATACAATATTTTGGGAATTTAGTAGGATTACTCAAAATGAATTCTGAAATTGGGTGACTGACCGCACAGGTGCTAAACGTCGTCAAGAGTATACGATGTCCTAATCGCATTAGGAATATGAAGATCGTCTTCGACAGCTCGCCACTTTCACATTGCTATCTCCACCCTACTCCAGACAGCTCTCGGTGGAGTTGCACTACGTTGCCGATGTTATGGAAGGCCTTCAAACCGACAACAGACCACATATTGAAAAATACAAGCGAATTCTCTTGCAGCGTAAGCTTATTGTAACTAATCTAAAAATTATTGGAGAGGAACATTGTCCTATTCAAAAAAAGTAAAATGTTACACACTGTTGACGTCAAACGGACATTATCTATGTCCTGTCTTGTGTCCTACTCATCTATAATATCAAGTGTACTATGAAAATGATTATATATAATGGATTATAAGGTAATGCATTGATACCAGATGGTGGGGGCCGGCCGATGTGGCCGTGCGGTTCTAGGCGCTTCAGTCTGTAACCGCGTGACCGCTACGGTCGCAGGTTCGAATCCTGCCTCGGGCATGGATGTGTGTGATGTCCTTAGGTTAGTTAGGTTTAAGTAGTTCTAAGTTCTAGGGGACTGATGACCTTAGAAGTTAAGTCCCATAGTGCTCAGAGCCATTTGAACCATTTGAACCATTTGAACTATTTAACACAAAATGACATTAAAAATTTAAGTTATTCACGAGCAGCTAGTTGAGAATATGTATGAACATTAAATGACACGACGAACCGTCTTGTTCTGCATATGGATTCAAACCCAGCTTATGCAGACTAAGCAAAGATTTCGTGACTGACGGAAACTAACAGTCATTCCTGATTAGGCATACAGAGAGTAATATACCTCGATTTTAGACAGTATCAGTTAGCAAATATCAACTTTAAATTGCATAACGCAAACACTTTTAACAGACGCGAATTCCTACCCAGCATCTATTGTCCCTGTTAACGAACTACGAGAGATGTTAAATATTGCTTCTTCACAAGTAACTTACTTGAAATGCCGTGAGGTAAAGCTGTGTGTTGGACACGGATTCGAACCCGGAACCTAATCGGATTGCCATCGAAGCACAGTCAAATGTGACATATCGGAATTTCGCGGCAGTAACTAGATGTTTTAACTGAAATGACGAGACGAAACATTAATTTTTTCCTTCCCAGGACTCCAACCCGGCACCTATCGCTGTTATATTCTAGAGAAAACTAACGTTAAATATGGGTTTGTTGCACCAGCAGTGACATGTGAGCATGTTTGAACTGAAATAATATGACGAAGAGTTCAGCGCTCACTGGGAATAGAGCCCCACACATATCATTGTTGACTACACACAAAGAGACGTCAGCTACCGAATTTTTCTCCACCAGCTGCTCAGAATAGCATCTTGAACTTACAGTCATCTCGCAAATAGTTCTGTGTCTCACTGGGAGTTAAAAACGTCGGATATCGTTAGTGTTGACAGCGAATGAAAATACATTAAAAATCAAAATTATTATCCACCAGCAGATAGGTGTTCTCATGCTAGAGCTTGATAATACATAATTAAATCTGTAGTGCCGGGCCAGGATTCGATCCCATTCACGCATAATATGTGAAGGTGTTGACGAATCTGCAGTTTTGAACAAACAACAAATTGTAGTCGAGCTGTATTGCCACGGAGGGATCAAATTCCGCGTTAAGGGCGGTCTGAGTTGCATTCCCAGTTCAGAACCAATTTTATCGACATACAGAAGCCCAAATAAAAGATGGAATATGTGTCCTGTGACCATACATAGCGTTTGTGCCGTCATTTGAAATAAATAACTAGTATAAGAAAGGTTACTGGTGATAGAGTTCCTACATGTCGCCACTCCACACTTTATTGTAGTTCAACCTACCGTCTACTTGGTAAAGAAGTAATATCATCTTTAACGTGAATTTTCAGACCACGCAGCCATTATATCTCCTTCACTTGGTGTAGCCAGGAGAGAATGGAATCTGTCTCTCCCTATCTAAAATCATTGACAGAAGTGGGAATCGAACCCAGACCATAGGTATAACAACCTACCATCCGTCCAACAGACCACGAAATCCTCTTCTCTGCGAGTCATTTTTCTATCGTAACGCAGTTGCGCCACACTGGATGAGAATTCTGACACACAGGCTCCCTGTAGTAATTTGCAGCATGTTCAGTAAATTCATTTACTTGGTTGACCGAATCACCATGAACTAGCTGCCTCGGCTACCCAGTGCATACATTCGACTATTTTGTAATCACAGAAATAAAATCACGTTACTGCCACCTACACACAACTGCCAACATTGTAGGATGCAGAAGTTTAAATAGGAAGTGTTTCTTTCCACTTGAGCTATTCTATTGCGCTATCTGTTACTAGAAAACGTCGTTCAGTCCAAAAGAAAAGCTGTAACTGTTTGTATCTCAGAAGTCAAGACCTGGCCATATGCATAATCTCACAGTGCTGTGGAATCCAAAAGTTCTGGAGGAATAGTTGCCGAGCTCTGGAGCTGTTGTAGCTACGTGTCAGCTTGTAGCATAGATAAGATGTCGCGAGTTCGAATACATTCAGTGCTACATTTTTTAAAACGCAATTCTGCTCTCTGCTGAAGTTATCAATCTAATGGAACTTTGAACATAATTCCCTTCACTTCTCAACCCAAAGTAGTCGCATGTGGAAAAAGGACTAACTACTGTGACATTTTGTTCTATTCAGGTTTAATAGACAGCAGGCAGCAGATGCATCTCGAAGATGTGCAGGGAGAGCGCATCGTGCCATAATATGTCAGAAAAGTATTTTCTTCATTAGCCGTCGTGTGGTAGTGATATTTGATTCTTCTTCAAACTTTGATTGACAGCTTTAACTCAGAACAAATTTTCTACATGCATGTAATCAATAAACTGCATGTGCATTGTCAGACTGTCATAGGTAACATCAGAGAATTCGCATATATCGTTGATGATTAATTTCTCTCTCATATTTACTATTGTTTTAACAACACTAAAGGAAACCTTACGAAAATTATGCACTGTATTATAAGAAATGAAATAAAACTAACCATGATAACCTTACGACGAAAGTATCTGTACACAAGCATGCCTCTATCGACACGAATTAATAAAATTCTACTCACTTAGATTTTGATTGGGTCTGTGTTTAATTGGTATGCTGTGTCATACTCAAGAGGTATGCAAATGTGGCATTTCATAAATATAGTTACGTATTCCTAGAAACCCAAAATTCGCTTGTCAGCAGCGGAAAGAGGCGTTACCTGTTGTGCAGCATTGTAAGTTTTTCAACATTGCACTATGAGCTGAAAGCATTTTCTTGCGATTTCCTTATTGATGTTTGATCTGACTGCTTGTAGCTCTTTCACAGAAGGGATAAAAACGGTTCAGTCAGTGAGACTGGAACTGCGAACCGTAACAGACGCTGTTTCACAGGTCAGCACGTTACCACAGAGCTGGCGAGGAGGTATGGGTCTCAGCTTCCTATTACGACGGCAATAGTAACTAGAACTCGTAAACCGCTATTTAAAGGTCGAGATTAGTTGCGATTTCCACCTGCAACGACTTTCCTGGGCTGAAAACCGTAAATTTTCAATCTTTTGTTACCCTTCAAGCTATAATAACTCAGATTATTCAATGGAAATGACAGGTAAAATCAAGTGAACTTTGAGGCTTAATTCCGTGCACACCAGGAAGTAACTCGTCGATCACAGAGTTGCCAAACATACGTTGCCTTGTTGCCAAATCTCAGTTACAGTACCAGCAGGAAGAAGACGAACCGATGTGATCCTACAGCGGTCTGGGAAGTGACCATAGCTGGTGTCTCCAAGTCGCGGCTGCTACGGCCTGGAATACGTAATGCGTCTGATTCGCTTTCTGTAACTAGGTTTAGGGACTGGAGCGTAGTTACTAATAATACTCAGAACTGACTGCAAACTGAGCATCATAAATCAGTAACTCTCATTATTGTTTTTATATTTCTTTCGTAAGTGCACTCAAAACTAAGAAAGTCATTCACAGGCGTTTTCGTGCCTCGCCGATAGTCGAGCACAACATACAAATAAAAATAAAAAAGAATGTGTGTGTGTGTGTGTGTGTGAGAGAGAGAGAGAGAGAGAGAGAGAGAGAGAGAGTGAGAGAGAGAGAAATAAAAAGCAATGAGAGAGAGTGTAAAAAATTGTTGTAAAGAAATTGAATCATGGTATTTAAAGAAATCTTTCATTAAAATGACACGTTCCACATCATTACGAAATGTCGTATTCATGATCTATGGAACAAGAGTTAATCTAATGTAATCTAATCTAATCTAATCACATCATATTGATGATTAGCCATGAAGAGTCATGAATTACCGAAAGTTTTGCCAATACCAGTAACCAAATCTAAACTTGAAAATAAAAGACACCATTTTTGTAATAAACCGTGACTCCTATCAAGACCCTTTCATCCCTGTTATCTAACCACGAAAGATGTCTGATATACCTCCATTCTGAAGTAACAAAGTGTGCATGCATTTAAAGATGAAGTGCATGATGTGAAGTTCTGTGACGGAGATACGAACCCAACACGTAATCCGATTGTTAACTAAGAAAAATCAAATGTTACGCATCGGTTTTTCTTACGAGCCGCTAGGTGTCTGAATCTAAAATAAGGATACAAACTTTTGTGCCTAAGCGACAATCGAACTGCACACCTACCGTGCATCCACGAATATAGCTTAAGTATCAGTTGCTTACTCATGAACAGTAAGATGTGTGCGTGTTTTACCAGAAATAACGACACCTGTTGCGATTGTTGGCAACACATGAACAGACATTGAAATTGCGCGTTAATTTTCACTAGCAGGTGGGTGTGCACTTGATAAAGCTAGAAATGAAATTATGAATATTTTTGTACTGGATCAGGTTTCAGACCCACATACTTACCTTTGGAGGAGACCTAGAGAAGATTGCAGTCTTGGGAAAAGGAACGAAATGACTGAACTATACTGTTCCGAGAGATTCAGATCCTCGAAAGAGGAGATACGAATTCGAATCACAGTCCAGCACCAAATTTTTAAACGTCTCTAGTTCAATCAAGTACAAGTAAAATAAGAGCCCTGTCCCTTTAAATGGCTATCGGTTCATCAAATAAAATAAAATTTTCTAATGTAAGTAAGCTTACTGGCGACTGTATTTCTTTTTACCATGACTTCCGCTGTGTCATTTCCCAACGTAAACCGGCTCTGCCCAGTTGGTAATGAAGGAACGTGATGTTTAATGCGGATTCTGGATTATAACGTCTTTCTCTTGAGGTTACCAGAGGTAAAATAAATCTGTTTGTGCCTCTTAAAAGTAAATGCCTGAACCCACGCATTGCACCTGTGATAGCTCGTTCCACCAGACCATTGTGGCCACATTACCCAGCCCCAGGAGTGTGCTGTAACGGATGATGTGCTTAGCTTACAAAATTAGTCACGGTGGAAAAAATGCGAGTCTATTAAATGGTCAAGTAGAAGCAAGCTTCTGACGCAGAGATTATGCTATTCTCATGTCAGCAGGATGTAAAGACTCTTCTAGGCATCATAGGCTGGATGTGAAGCTATTTTGATTTTTCACAAATTCAGCATATTTCTTAGTTCGAGAAAATCCACTGTGAAGTGTGAAGTTGCCGGATAATTCGATTATTACTGTTATTATTAATATCATTTTATTCATACTGCTGCTAAAACACAAGTGCTTGAACATCATTTAGTGCCTTTTGGTCACTATAGAAGTAGTTTCCCAAGTACAGGTTCTTTCCCTGTCTACGGAATCCTTTTCATGTTAATATCAAACACCAGCAATTACTCGTAGATTACATTAAAACTAAAGTAATTGATGAAGACGTTACTTGGTAAAAAAAACGCACTACCTTTTTTCATTTACTTTCGCCTAGAAATGGCTATCGAGTACTGACAAACCAAAAGGCAAGAGATCTTACTGCCTTCCGATATACGTTGCTGTTATTTCTTCCACATGATTTGGTCGACATGACCTGTTTCAAGTAGTGTATGACAGACAGTGTTTTAGAAAATCTATTGTTTCCCTTTGCAATAAACAGAAGTATTTTCATTCTAAGCTGTCCAAGTACAAAATTTTCGCAATATTAGTGCAAATTTAATATTCGCTTCTATAATGTATAAAAGTATTTCACAGTCGCAAAACTCGCATTCGAAACGTTGACCTTACACTTAGTCGCTGACCATAAATTCTAGCTTAGAGTGACACCAGCTTAAATAACCTAATGTAGCGAAGACTGTTTGCCAGTGCTCTTTCTCACCGGAAAATACGCAATTGACTCATTTGGCTCCATAAGTACACTGTAACAGTAATTTCTGTGTGAAATTTGTCAGTAAGCTTTCGCCTTCCAACCGACAAAATACGGAAGAGTACGGCCGGTAAACAATTCACAAACCACGATTTAGTGCCGATAAGACGATTTCTTTAAACATTTTCGAAACTGAGGGAAACTAGTTTATGCTTAAATCGTCTTAAGCAACAACGTTCACAGATATCTCAAATAGGAAAAAGCTGAATATCCAGGTACGAAGGTTGTAAAACAAACTTCCCACAGTTTGTGTCAGGTTGATCTTTTCGTCTGATAACACTGCTTAAGTATTTTGTCTAGGAGGTATCACAAGTAGTATCCCTGTAGCTGTGGGAATCATTGGTTGAAAACGAGTTTAACACCAATGGGTACAGTGCTGCTATATTTTCAAAATTATTATCAACCTAAGTCTGAGTTCATCCACAAACTGAGGCGTATTTATAATATTGAAGCTAGACTGTGTATCCTTGTCTTTCTTGAGTGGTCATTGGAAGGCGTTTACACACACGTATACAATACTATGAATACTTCGAACGCTATGGTTAACGTTTCTCCCATAAACCACTTTTTTTTAAAATTCTTCTGGGTCTTAAGCGTGCAATATGTGTTGTAGATACAGTCTCAGACCAAAGAATTGACCGCCGAGTCGTTCACGTAAGGTGGACAATACAGTCATGCTCCTCTCAGAATTCTATGTCTGGCAATATTCTCGATCTAGCAACATGTAGACTACGGCACTTCCCAGAGGAAGTCTTGACTCCAGTCTTAGTACATTACTCTTGACTACGACCGTAGTCTTGAGGTTAAACGCGAGACCAGCTAATATGATATTGTAGATTCGCTTGAATTAAACTCATAGCTTCAGCACCGAGAGGAAAGGGGCGATAAAAAAGTTGTCGAGATGTGCTTTCGGTCGCCAGACATCATATTAGCTGGTCTCGCGTTTTACCTCACGACTACGGTCGTGTTCCATCAGCGGTATGAATAAAATGATATTAATAATAACAGTAATAATCGAATTATCCGGCAACTTCACACTTCACAGTGGATTTTCTCGAACTAAGAAATATGCTGAATTTGTGAAAAATCAAAATAGCTTCACATCCAGCCTATGATGCCTAGAAGAGTCTTTACATCCTGCTGACATGAGAATAGCATAATCTCTGCGTCAGAAGCTTGCTTCTACTTGACCATTTAATAGACTCGCATTTTTTCCACCGTGACTAATTTTGTAAGCTAAGCACATCATCCGTTACAGCACACTCCTGGGGCTGGGTAATGTGGCCACAATGGTCTGGTGGAACGAGCTATCACAGGTGCAATGCGTGGGTTCAGGCATTTACTTTTAAGAGGCACAAACAGATTTATTTTACCTCTGGTAACCTCAAGAGAAAGACGTTATAATCCAGAATCCGCATTAAACATCACGTTCCTTCATTACCAACTGGGCAGAGCCGGTTTACGTTGGGAAATGACACAGCGGAAGTCATGGTAAAAAGAAATACAGTCGCCAGTAAGCTTACTTACATTAGAAAATTTTATTTTATTTGATGAACCGATAGCCATTTAAAGGGACAGGGCTCTTATTTTACTTGTACTTGATTGAACTAGAGACGTTTAAAAATTTGGTGCTGGACTGTGATTCGAATTCGTATCTCCTCTTTCGAGGATCTGAATCTCTCGGAACAGTATAGTTCAGTCATTTCGTTCCTTTTCCCAAGACTGCAATCTTCTCTAGGTCTCCTCCAAAGGTAAGTATGTGGGTCTGAAACCTGATCCAGTACAAAAATATTCATAATTTCATTTCTAGCTTTATCAAGTGCACACCCACCTGCTAGTGAAAATTAACGCGCAATTTCAATGTCTGTTCATGTGTTGCCAACAATCGCAACAGGTGTCGTTATTTCTGGTAAAACACGCACACATCTTACTGTTCATGAGTAAGCAACTGATACTTAAGCTATATTCGTGGATGCACGGTAGGTGTGCAGTTCGATTGTCGCTTAGGCACAAAAGTTTGTATCCTTATTTTAGATTCAGACACCTAGCGGCTCGTAAGAAAAACCGATGCGTAACATTTGATTTTTCTTAGTTAACAATCGGATTACGTGTTGGGTTCGTATCTCCGTCACAGAACTTCACATCATGCACTTCATCTTTAAATGCATGCACACTTTGTTACTTCAGAATGGAGGTATATCAGACATCTTTCGTGGTTAGATAACAGGGATGAAAGGGTCTTGATAGGAGTCACGGTTTATTACAAAAATGGTGTCTTTTATTTTCAAGTTTAGATTTGGTTACTGGTATTGGCAAAACTTTCGGTAATTCATGACTCTTCATGGCTAATCATCAATATGATGTGATTAGATTAGATTAGATTACATTAGATTAACTCTTGTTCCATAGATCATGAATACGACATTTCGTAATGATGTGGAACGTGTCATTTTAATGAAAGATTTCTTTAAATACCATGATTCAATTTCTTTACAACAATTTTTTACACTCTCTCTCATTGCTTTTTATTTCTCTCTCTCTCACTCTCTCTCTCTCTCTCTCTCTCTCTCTCTCTCTCTCTCTCTCTCTCTCTCTCACACACACACACACACACATTCTTTTTTATTTTTATTTGTATGTTGTGCTCGACTATCGGCGAGGCACGAAAACGCCTGTGAATGACTTTCTTAGTTTTGAGTGCACTTACGAAAGAAATATAAAAACAATAATGAGAGTTACTGATTTATGATGCTCAGTTTGCAGTCAGTTCTGAGTATTATTAGTAACTACGCTCCAGTCCCTAAACCTAGTTACAGAAAGCGAATCAGACGCATTACGTATTCCAGGCCGTAGCAGCCGCGACTTGGAGACACCAGCTATGGTCACTTCCCAGACCGCTGTAGGATCACATCGGTTCGTCTTCTTCCTGCTGGTACTGTAACTGAGATTTGGCAACAAGGCAACGTATGTTTGGCAACTCTGTGATCGACGAGTTACTTCCTGGTGTGCACGGAATTAAGCCTCAAAGTTCACTTGATTTTACCTGTCATTTCCATTGAATAATCTGAGTTATTATAGCTTGAAGGGTAACAAAAGATTGAAAATTTACGGTTTTCAGCCCAGGAAAGTCGTTGCAGGTGGAAATCGCAACTAATCTCGACCTTTAAATAGCGGTTTACGAGTTCTAGTTACTATTGCCGTCGTAATAGGAAGCTGAGACCCATACCTCCTCGCCAGCTCTGTGGTAACGTGCTGACCTGTGAAACAGCGTCTGTTACGGTTCGCAGTTCCAGTCTCACTGACTGAACCGTTTTTATCCCTTCTGTGAAAGAGCTACAAGCAGTCAGATCAAACATCAATAAGGAAATCGCAAGAAAATGCTTTCAGCTCATAGTGCAATGTTGAAAAACTTACAATGCTGCACAACAGGTAACGCCTCTTTCCGCTGCTGACAAGCGAATTTTGGGTTTCTAGGAATACGTAACTATATTTATGAAATGCCACATTTGCATACCTCTTGAGTATGACACAGCATACCAATTAAACACAGACCCAATCAAAATCTAAGTGAGTAGAATTTTATTAATTCGTGTCGATAGAGGCATGCTTGTGTACAGATACTTTCGTCGTAAGGTTATCATGGTTAGTTTTATTTCATTTCTTATAATACAGTGCATAATTTTCGTAAGGTTTCCTTTAGTGTTGTTAAAACAATAGTAAATATGAGAGAGAAATTAATCATCAACGATATATGCGAATTCTCTGATGTTACCTATGACAGTCTGACAATGCACATGCAGTTTATTGATTACATGCATGTAGAAAATTTGTTCTGAGTTAAAGCTGTCAATCAAAGTTTGAAGAAGAATCAAATATCACTACCACACGACGGCTAATGAAGAAAATACTTTTCTGACATATTATGGCACGATGCGCTCTCCCTGCACATCTTCGAGATGCATCTGCTGCCTGCTGTCTATTAAACCTGAATAGAACAAAATGTCACAGTAGTTAGTCCTTTTTCCACATGCGACTACTTTGGGTTGAGAAGTGAAGGGAATTATGTTCAAAGTTCCATTAGATTGATAACTTCAGCAGAGAGCAGAATTGCGTTTTAAAAAATGTAGCACTGAATGTATTCGAACTCGCGACATCTTATCTATGCTACAAGCTGACACGTAGCTACAACAGCTCCAGAGCTCGGCAACTATTCCTCCAGAACTTTTGGATTCCACAGCACTGTGAGATTATGCATATGGCCAGGTCTTGACTTCTGAGATACAAACAGTTACAGCTTTTCTTTTGGACTGAACGACGTTTTCTAGTAACAGATAGCGCAATAGAATAGCTCAAGTGGAAAGGAACACTTCCTATTTAAACTTCTGCATCCTACAATGTTGGCAGTTGTGTGTAGGTGGCAGTAACGTGATTTTATTTCTGTGATTACAAAATAGTCGAATGTATGCACTGGGTAGCCGAGGCAGCTAGTTCATGGTGATTCGGTCAACCAAGTAAATGAATTTACTGAACATGCTGCAAATTACTACAGGGAGCCTGTGTGTCAGAATTCTCATCCAGTGTGGCGCAACTGCGTTACGATAGAAAAATGACTCGCAGAGAAGAGGATTTCGTGGTCTGTTGGACGGAAGGTAGGTTGTTATACCTATGGTCTGGGTTCGATTCCATTCTCTCCTGGCTACACCAAGTGAAGGAGATATAATGGCTGCGTGGTCTGAAAATTCACATTAAAGATGATATTCCTTCTTTACCAAGTAGACGGTAGGTTGAACTACAATAAAGTCTGGAGTGGCGACATGTAGGAACTCTATCACCAGTAACCTTTCTTATACTAGTTATTTATTTCAAATGACGGCACAAACGCTATGTATGGTCACAGGACACATATTCCATCTTTTATTTGGGCTTCTGTATGTCGATAAAATTGGTTCTGAACTGGGAATGCAACTCAGACCGCCCTTAACGCGGAATTTGATCCCTCCGTGGCAATACAGCTCGACTACAATTTGTTGTTTGTTCAAAACTGCAGATTCCTCAACACCTTCACATATTATGCGTGAATGGGATCGAATCCTGGCCCGGCACTACAGATTTAATTATGTATTATCAAGCTCTAGCATGAGAACACCTATCTGCTGGTGGATAATAATTTTGATTTTTAATGTATTTTCATTCGCTGTCAACACTAACGATATCCGACGTTTTTAACTCCCAGTGAGACACAGAACTATTTGCGAGATGACTGTAAGTTCAAGATGCTATTCTGAGCAGCTGGTGGAGAAAAATTCGGTAGCTGACGTCTCTTTGTGTGTAGTCAACAATGATATGTGTGGGGCTCTATTCCCAGTGAGCGCTGAACTCTTCGTCATATTATTTCAGTTCAAACATGCTCACATGTCACTGCTGGTGCAACAAACCCATATTTAACGTTAGTTTTCTCTAGAATATAACAGCGATAGGTGCCGGGTTGGAGTCCTGGGAAGGAAAAAATTAATGTTTCGTCTCGTCATTTCAGTTAAAACATCTAGTTACTGCCGCGAAATTCCGATATGTCACATTTGACTGTGCTTCGATGGCAATCCGATTAGGTTCCGGGTTCGAATCCGTGTCCAACACACAGCTTTACCTCACGGCATTTCAAGTAAGTTACTTGTGAAGAAGCAATATTTAACATCTCTCGTAGTTCGTTAACAGTGACAATAGATGCTGGGTAGGAATTCGCGTCTGTTAAAAGTGTTTGCGTTATGCAATTTAAAGTTGATATTTGCTAACTGATACTGTCTAAAATCGAGGTATATCACTCTCTGTATGCCTAATCAGGAATGACTGTTAGTTTCCGTCAGTCACGAAATCTTTGCTTAGTCTGCATAAGCTGGGTTTGAATCCATATGCAGAACAAGACGGTTCGTCGTGTCATTTAATGTTCATACATATTCTCAACTAGCTACTCGTGAATAACTTAAATTTTTAATGTCATTTTGTGTTAAATAGTTCAAATGGTTCAAATGGTTCAAGTGGCTCTGAGCACTATGGGACTTAACTTCTAAGGTCATCAGTCCCCTAGAACTTAGAACTACTTAAACCTAACTAACCTAAGGACATCACTCACATCCATGCCCGAGGCAGGATTCGAACCTGCGACCGTAGCGGTCACGCGGTTCCAGACTAAAGCGCCTAGAACCGCACGGCCACATCGGCCGGCCCCCACCATCTGGTATCAATGCATTACCTTATAATCCATTATATATAATCATTTTCATAGTACACTTGATATTATAGATGAGTAGGACACAAGACAGGACATAGATAATGTCCGTTTGACGTCAACAGTGTGTAACATTTTACTTTTTTTGAATAGGACAATGTTCCTCTCCAATAATTTTTAGATTAGTTACAATAAGCTTACGCTGCAAGAGAATTCGCTTGTATTTTTCAATATGTGGTCTGTTGTCGGTTTGAAGGCCTTCCATAACATCGGCAACGTAGTGCAACTCCACCGAGAGCTGTCTGGAGTAGGGTGGAGATAGCAATGTGAAAGTGGCGAGCTGTCGAAGACGATCTTCATATTCCTAATGCGATTAGGACATCGTATACTCTTGACGACGTTTAGCACCTGTGCGGTCAGTCACCCAATTTCAGAATTCATTTTGAGTAATCCTACTAAATTCCCAAAATATTGTATTTTTATATTGATGAGTAATATGGATAGTCATCACGTTCATGTGCCATCTACAACGCAAATTCAATGTTACTATCCTAGGAACTAACCTACAATACGTTTTGTGTTTCATAATCGGAACTATCTGCATTAACCGTCATCAGAGCAATGTCAGGGAACAGAATGCAGCAGTGCCTGCTTGAGGACCTGCTTGAGTCGTGTTCACATTATATTACACTAGCGAGAAGTACCGACTTTTCCTTTTCTCTGCAAACATCCAGAACTAAATTCAGTAACTAAATGCTAAGAATATATTTGCATTGTGCCAACTCAAAGATCAATAGATATGGATATAGATATAGATTTTTATATTTAAAGCCATTCTCGTTCTGCGTTGGAATAAACATCATTCATTATTTGCTTGTTCTTGTTACGATTGTTATTGTCATTCTCTCACTCGGAAGAGTCTTATGCTGATGCTGTATGAATAAATTATGCCATTGGATACAAAGCGGTTTAGTTTTGAGACCTAACCCACGAGGGGGGAAGGCACAGTGGTCTGCTTCAGGAATTCCAAGCAATAAAACACAAAAAACAACCCAGGAAGGGTTCGAACAGCTACTTTCACGCAGAGACATGCATTTGGAATCTGTTCATCGTTACGGGGTCAAACAAGAGGGTAACATTACTGAAACAATGATCGGGCTACTTAGTATATAATAGAGCATACAGATTTCAAGGAGGAAACGTATGAAGACGCAGACTTCCTCGTTATCAATGTGTGCGGCATATCTTTCGTGTTAACGAAAGTAAATTCCCGCTTTACCTCTTCTTACGTGTCAAATGAAATGAATGCCATGAGGAATAGAATATTTGTTGACTGCGTCTCTTCTTGCTTCCATCCTTACCAACATATTTCTTCATTCTCGTGGTAATGATGACATTCTATGTGCATGCTGCAAACGATTGCAAGTGGACAAATTCGACATCGAGGTGCAAAGCGTTTGGTATCTTACATTATATTCAATTCGAATAAGCTTCCGGTGTATTTTTACTTCGTTTGTATTTTTAGATGATTATGAACGTTACGGAAATTTATCTCACATGCTTTATGTTGAATGAGAAACATTGAATGATCCGTTTTGCTTTCCCTACGTTGAAATGATATAATGTCGGCGTCAACAGCCTTCTTCCACGCCGGAAGCTGAAACTTGTATCATTCTGGATTAATGATAATTGAATGTCTCATATGTATACATAGCCCACAAGGCGACGTCAGAAACCATCAGGGGAGAACGCCGCATAAAAACCAAACGTGCGCGCGCGTCTCCACTCTGAAGAACCGTATCGGAGAATCACGGCAAGCATTTCGCTGAAGAGCTGCCTCGTCAGAGAGCCGAGAAATGGCAGCGTCGTAGGAAGTATTTGTCAACACTCTGATAGTGCATTTACTTCCGGGTGTAGGTCGGCGTTACCTCGCTAAATTCACTTGACATTCGTTTTCCACATCGAAGACTCGTACGATATAATCCACTGCAAGATGACACAATTAGAAAGTATATTTAATTTCTGGACTCCAAGAACGGCGTTCTTCACATAAGTAACACCTGTTTGTGTGTGCATTCGGGAGGACGACGGTGCAATCCCGCGCCCGGCCATCCTGATTTAGGTTTTCAATGATTTCCCCAAATCGCTTCAGGAAAATGCCGGGATGGTTCCTTAGGAAGGGCACGGCCGATTTCCTTCCCCATCCTTCCCTAATCCGAGCTTGTGCTCCGTCTCTAATGACATCGTGGTCGACGGGATGTTAAAACAGTAATCTCCACCTCCTCTGTTTGTGTGTTTAAGGTTGCGTTTTGAGGCTCAGGCAACATCGCAGTGACTATAGTCCGCCTCTGGCCGCCAGTGTGTCGTTAGCTCAGAGGTTCCCTTGTGCGTTGCAGTGCTTGTACTATAAGTTCGAATCACGGTAGAAGCCGCTGACTACAACCTTTTATTTTCCATTTTAATTAATGGAGTTGCAAACTGCTAGTAAAAATTTCTTATGCGAAATCTGAAGAATGCCTTTAAACATCAATCTTCGTCCGATTTCGACTTAGTAAATTAAGTTAATATCATGGATTTCTGCTTTGCAAATTCCAAGGTGCTTCACTGTAAAATAGGTCCTGAAAAGATTCAAACCGACTGTCAACGATATAAATTTGAGCTTTGTTCGTCATATAGGTCTAACATGTCGGAAGGTTGTTTATGAAGTGCACCTGTTCATTAATATAGTTCCCATCTTCTAAATTTTTGCAATAGCATTTAACTGTAGACGTTTTCTAACACCGGCGTTAGCAATTCCTTTCCGTTCTCTGAAACCTTCAAAACGACAAATTTTTCTGGTTGAAATCTGATGACCTTAACTATCACTTCCGATCAACAATAAATACTTCATGAACCCGTACATGGAACTCCAAATGTGCAGTGTGCCTGCACTGCTACAGAGCATGCATTGCAAGGTATTCACACAGTTTATCGCATAGACTTACCATAAGGAATGAAACAAGAACTGTAATACACTTTACACCACAGACACTCACTCTGGCTTGACGAAAACATCCAAACATTGACCAAAAGTTGCACAAACAATTAAGTTTGAAAGGAAAAGAAAGAGGTATGAAGCATTTATAAATTCATCGAATGTGGTGAGGTAGTTTAATTTCGTCCCAGTCTATAAAATTAATTTCGGGCCATACTCAGCTCTTGCCGATTACCCGCCTACTAATCAGGGCGTCTGTCTCCGTTGCTTTTGAGCGTGAATGGAAATTGTAGAAATTTTCTGTGGAGCAACATTTAATAATAAAGCGTTTTAAATCATCAAAAGCGATGAGCGGTAGCAGGCGCTTTCGATAAAGAACGGGGGAGTGCAGCGCCGCTGCTGTCGCCACGGCCGCTGCCAGTAGCCAGCAAATGGATCCCGGAGCTTTGCCGCATACGGCGTCCAGAGGAGGACAGTCTGCAGGAAATCTGCCGCAAAATCGTTACTAGGTAAAATTTTGATATCGGTGTGTCATAAAGCGAAATAGATTGAATCTGCGCTACCATTACATTCACGTCTTCAGCATTCAGACAGAAGAGGCTATAAAAATATTTTATGCCAGCTGCTCTCGATCCACTGACATTATTAACAGAAACAACGCACGCTACCGCTAGACCACAGGCGTAATTAGCTTACAGTCTCTCTATCTTGGCACAAGTTTTCCTCCAGGAAGTGCCGCAGTCTACAGTGTTGCCAGATTGTGCAGATAACCGGACTTAGAGAATTAGCGAGTTGGCCAGTTTTTTTGTCCCATGTCGCGATCGGCGCGGACTTAGCCTCTGAAGCGGCCGGCCGCCGATCGAGTTTTATGGCAAAGAGTGTACGTAACCCTAACAAACTCAAATCAAAGGCAAATGAGGACGTTCAAAGTTGATTTTCAAAAATTTCCCCACCAACTTCAATGCACATTTGACTTCTCTTGATAACACCACGTCTAGATCTTCTGAGGTCGTCTTTGCGTTCTTTTATGAGGGCTGCACTATTCATAATCCGAACGATCAAATCGGCTCTTGGGTTTACTTTTTCTTTGTAGACTTCGCCTTTAACCATCCCCACAGGCAAAAATCCAAAGAGAGAACGTCCAGGGACCTTGAAGGCCAAGAAAAGTGCCCATATCTAATGATCCATCTTCCAGAAAATGTTAGGTTTGGATAATGTGTCACCTGACGCCTAGAATTTGCAGGAGCCCCGTCATGCTGGAGGAACATAGGCATTCCTGTAGCCAAATAAACCTCTTCCAATAACGCTGGAAGTCATTTTCAGGGAAATGTAGACAACTGGGTCCTGTAAGGACCAACATACGAAACATAAATGCATTGAACCCAGCTGTATGTACGAAATAAAAATTGGACACATGTAATATGGCATTTTTTCTGCAACTTGTCTATACTAACACCTCCTACAATATTTATTATTCCTCCTGAAACTTCTTGTATAATTATTTGGGTCTCCGCGGCTCATCTAAAGTTTTCTGTTCTAGGAAGAAATTAGCACTATCCACAGAACCGCAGAAGGTCATGTACCGATAACTGAAGCTTTAAACCTGACTGGAAATGTTACCCGTCCGCAAAGAATAACAGTTATTCGTGGTTTCTGGGACAGTTTGTGTTGTACGTCGTAATAAACAAAACTTAGAACTTAGAAGAGTGCATGTTTTATATTGCAGAAGAACATTTTAAGCTGAAGAAGAATAACAAATATAAGGAATGTTTTAAAATTTTTTATCTATTGCTTTATGTGGGCTACAAAGAGATGGACAGTTTTATTGATTAGAAGCAGAATACTATTCTTTCACTTTTTTTTATTCCTGGAATATTCTTTTACATCGGTTCTTAAATCACAACTGTTCTAATTTGGCAAACCCCCTCCGGCTCCGAAACTTCTTCCATTTGTTGAAAAATATATGGCTTCCTTACAGACTTCATATGCATCCAATGCATAATAACTTAAATTGTGAATATATTTCTGAATGAATGTTTGTTATTTATTTTTCCGTCACCCTGTTCACTGTTATAAGTTATGTTCCACAAGGATCGCACACGATTGGAGGCGACAATCTGTAATTTATTTTACCTTAATTACTACTTCAATGTTGTTCAACAATTTAAAGGAATATATGAGTGCAAACATGGAATACATGTGAATAATGCAGCTGCTCAGTGACAGGTATGGGGGAGGCACTGTGGCCAGGCCTCGGATTTTCGACCCCTGCCCTCTTTGCCTCCGCCTACCTGGTGCTGAAATTCTTCTCAAACTTTAAAAAAAAGTAATAGTGCAGTGGTCAGAACGTCTGTCAAGTAAGCAGCAGGTCTAGGTTCGAAGCTCAGTCGGTCACAAATTTTCATCTGCTGTCGTTGCTGTATTTCAACGCGCTGTGACAGTGCGGACGTCGGTCCTTCGATATTTAAGATGCAATTGTTTTTTGAGGCAATAGAGGTGATTTGCGAACATTAGTCTTGCCATCAAAATAACGGGACTCCAACGGAAACCAATCCTTAGTCATACCTTCGTGCCGGAGCTAACCCATGCCATATACATGCGAATTAGATTGTAGTTCATATTTAGTCAAATAACGAATGGTCAGTATACAAGTATGCCGGCCAGGGTGGCCGAGCGGTTCTAGGCGCTACAGTCTGGAACCGCGCGAGAGCTACTGTCTCAGGTTCGACTCCAGTCTCCGACATGGATGTGTCTGATGTCCTTAGGTTAGTTAGGTTTAAGTAGTTCTAAGTTCTAGCGGACTGACCACCTCAGATGTTAAGTCCCATAGCACTCAGAACCATTTGAACCATTTTTGACGTATACAAGCATTTACAAACAGAAGAAGCAGGATTGCAGCGAACTGATCACTTAACCAAGTGCAACATAGAGTACCTGTGTAATGAGTCATTCCAGCTGCATAGCTGAGGGTAACATTTTTTAAGCAATTCATTGCAGAATTAATTAATACCCGCACGATGATCTCTGTAGTCATACTGTATCATTAGCAGCCCGCGAATGTAGTACTATGTTCGTTAAATCGGATTACTCAAGCTGAGGCCAAATAAAGACAAGCGACGACGCCACCACACTATCTTTACTTAGGTAGGTAGTCAGCGCTAAATTATGTGCGCCACCATTAACGTTGCCGTAAGCAGTTTGACAGCATAACACCACCACAACTACTGACAACCTGAACCATTATCATCACGCAGTTGTAACTCGCAGTGATTACAAGTTTCTCATGTTTGTCAAGAATAGCGGAAAGCGCCTCTGAAGTTCCGTTTCCATTACGCCTAGGCAGGTGAGAATCCTAAATATCAGTAATAGGTCACCTAGCGAAGAGAAGAGTCCACGTATTGTCTCAAGTTCTTGCAGTTTGATGTTAATGCAGTTCCAGATGGTTTCGCACTAACGGGTTCTTTTGGCTATCTGAATACTCATATTGGAATTATATAAGTGTAATTGCTAGAACGTTCAACTACCTTAATAACACCTCATTCTGGGTTGAATACGACTCGGAAAGAAACGTTAATTTGACGTTTCCATCCATCTCCTGACGTCTTACTGAATGAAGTCTGAAGTGCACGCACAGTTGTGTTGCCCGCCGCAAGGATTCTGTGAAGCGTTGTGGCAGCTGGCGGTCATTGCTGAATACACACATGTGCTCCAGGGGAACTCGTCTTTGTTGCATTTTTTCCATACCGTAATTAGCACAATAACATAAGGCTTGTTCTGCTGAAGAACTTGATGCCCACAAGTCCTTAAATAAGAATCTCCTAACGTGAGTAATGCATGAAAGGAAACAGACTTTTTGCGTTTCCGATAGCGCCTACGATAAGAATCTGGTGTCACATTATGTTTCAGAACCCTAAACTGTTTATTTTTTTACCTCATACTAAAACAAAAGTTATGATATGAGAAGAGGAAATGACTTATATGCTTCTCAGGAACTTGAGTTTTTCGTGTTTATTTTCCCACTTCATACTAAAACAAGGGCGTTAAAATGAGAAGAGGAAATGAAATATACGCTTCCAAGACATAATATTTCCTTGTGTGCTACTACTGCATACATGAAAGCCCTGCAGTTAATTTTTGTATGTTGGATAAATTTTGATATCACCTCACATTCCTTTGTGAGAAGGTTCCTATTTTCTTGGGATTCATATAGAGTGGACATTTCATCACTGGTTAATATTCTGATGACTAATGACATGATACCCATTGCAATTGCTCCATGGCTCCTGTGAGTAGAGTCTCACGTTGGTTACTATAAGAACACGCAGGCAGTGATATCCGCTCACTGCGGTCAGAGACAAGGTGATTTCTTTCTGTTTATGGCGAAGCGTCTGCTGCAGTGTCCACGCTCAGCCAACATAAACAAATCGCGGCGGCATTGGGCACTGCTGATCGCTGCGCTTGTCGCGAGCTTCGACAACAAGAGCGCACTGTCTCTGCTAACGATACTATGGAGTTAATACATCTTACTTAACGTAATATGCTGGACGTGGGTTGGGTGAAAATTCAGTTAGTAACTTCCCATCGCATTAAAATACTCTACAGTCATATTTGATGAATTATTTATTGTTGGTTTTCTCTCTAATGTTAATAGTATTGATTCAGATTGTGCATGAAAACGAAAACACCCACACCCACACACACACACACACACACACACACTCACACACACACAGTCATTGATTCTAGTGAGGCTGACAACCACTGTGTGTTGAACAACACATGCACCAGTCAGTTCCTCAGTTGGCGTCGAGTGGATGGGATTTTTCAATTACCTTGCATTGCAAGAATTGTAAGGAGGAGCCTGAAAGTAAATGGACTTGTATGCTAAAGAGCTGCGACAAAGCGAAGCCTGACCGATTATCAGATAATTGTCCACATGGGTTTTGTGGACGAGTATACTTTTAGTAGCCGCGCGGGATTAGCCGAGCGGTCTGGGACACTCCAGTCATGGGCTGTGTGGCTGATCCCGGCGGAGGTTCGAGTCCTCCCTCAGGCATGAGTTTGTGTGTTTGTACTTAGGATAATTTAGGTTAAGTAGTGTGTAAGCTTAGGTACTATGCTCCTTCAGAGCCCCAGTAAAAATATACACTCATCAATGCACGTGTCCCCACCAACATCGAAAATAATAAAAACACCGAAAATGTCGAAAAATTATGTTCAAAATGGTTCAAATGGCTCTGAGCACTATGCGACTTAACTTCTGAGGTCATCAGTCGCCTAGAACTTAGAACTAATTAAACCTAACTAACCTAAGGACATCACAGTCATCCATACCCGAGGCAGGATTCGAACCTGCGACCGTAGCGGTCGCACGGTTCCACACTATAGCGCTTAGAAGTGCATGGGAAAAATTCTGGAACCAAGTCGAAAATACTATGAGCAAAATTCACCAGGATGACGTGAAAATACTAATGGGAAACTTCAACTCTCTATTTGGGCAGAAAAAACCTGTAGAAAAATCTTTGGTACAAATTCAACACACCGAAACGCTTAGACCAACGGCACACGTCTGACTGACATTTGCCAACCATTTAACCACAAATGGACGTCTTCCCAGTTTAGGAAAAAACCAGTTCTCAGGTAACATGCTTAGCTAACAGGTGCAAGCTGCTTTCGTTCGCCATTCGCGACTCGCTGAAATCCAGATTTTTAATTCTTTTGTAGCACAGCTACAAGCAGGCTGATAAAAACTCAATAAGGGAATCGTAAGACAACGCTCGAGCAAAATTCGTCTTGCTACTTTCAGTAACTCTTAGTGTCAGAGCGAAAACCTTACGGTACTGCCAAATTCATAATGCCACTTTTGTTTTCTACCGACATATTTTTTGTTGTTGTGAATACATAATTTTACCTATGAAATGTCACATTTTCATAATACTTGCGAATGGTACAGGAAATGAAATAAATACAGATCTTTTCGAAGTCAAAAGTTGGTAATATCCTACTAATTCGTGTTAAAATAGGTTCAATCGTCTCACAGACACTTAATGCTTTATTAAGATAGACTGCCGTCGTGATGTTTCTGTAGGAAGCTGAATTTAATTTGTATTAGTACAGTGAATATTTTAATTGCATTTTCCATTAGTTTACTAAACGCAACAGTAATTATCAAAGAGAAATTAATCAGCAGCAGAATTTTCTTTCACGATATCTAAAACGATCTGACAATGCTAAAGTTGTTTACAAATTCTACGCCTGTAGAAACCTACTGGTTCTAACGATGTCATTAAACCAGAGTAGTTTTAAGAGTATTTCCGTCTAGAAATGAATTGCCTTGACGGTTGATCGATCAAGAGCGGGAAAGGTAAGATTTTACAAATATATGACGAGAGGGACAAGTGCTTGAGAGAGGACTTCCCTATCAATACAAGTGCCTGACAGACGACTTTTCTATCAATCTCCTGGATTGTTTTGTTTCTCAAATCAACATAGTGCGTTATCATACAGTAGCACAGGTGATGTAGTTTTGTTGCTCGATTTTCTTACACTGCGAAAGAAAGGTGTCTCAGTTGTGGCAACAAATGCCAGCTGTGTTGCACACACCCTGGGGGCAGAATTCGTAGCCCAAAACACACTTTTGGAATTATCAGATGTAAAATATCATGTTCACGTTACTCTTTCCTCGAGTTTACGTCTTTTGGTGGGGCACAGCCTTTATTTCCTCTTAGGAAGTTGACAATAAAGGTAACAAAATACGTCACTAGTAACAGTACTGCATATGAATGGTCGATGAGTGACCTGATGACGTTCAATAATAGTCACTCCATTGATTTTTGTTGTTTCGAATTAGAGCATGCAGTACTCCTACACCAGACTTCTGAACTTTGCCTGTTGAATGCAAACATCGCATGATGGTTAAATAGTAATCTATCACATCTATCAGTAGTCGAGACTTCCTTAATGTGGAAAATCATTCATGCCAGAACGATCTTTGTTGAAACCCCTCTGTTATACCAAAAGTAAACGTTGTGTTGCAGATGTTACACCTTTTTCCACTTGCGACTCAATTTTACAACGCTTAACTGTAGTTCATGATTTTCAAGTATGCAAAATCCAGTGCTTAACTGCAAGATGATAACTAGAACTTCAAATTCGAAAATGACGGTTGATACATACACTGACAACGCGGCGCCGCGTTCACATGGGCGGCGCCGGATTTCAGGCGGCGGTTGGCGTCTGGCCGGTGGCCGGTAGCCGCTGCATTGTGAGGAAACGCTCGAGCGTAAGCTGTTATGATCGCGGCGCAGCCACGAGCTGTCCTGCGGAGTTGTTTCTGGAATACTTGTCACTGCTGGTGGGTAGAATGTTAAGCGAATTATCTTCGATGCTCAATCAGAATCATAACTTTAGACCGAAATGTGGAAAAAAAAAATGTTGGACACGAACAGGAGACCATAAGCTTAGAATGCATGACGATTACCATTTTTTCTTTTCTTTTTTTTTTTTTTATTGTTCATTATCGATCGTTGTGTTTGGTCATTGTGGACGTCGCAGGACATCCTGTTCAAGTTCGGTGGTTGATCCTTCCACTCAGTTTTTTTATTACAGAGGCCAACCGGCTCTCTGACCGAACATGCTGAGCTACCGTGCCGGCTAGCACTAGACCACGGGCTCACACAATCCGAGAACAACTCGGAAGTAGACAACACTTCCTCCTAACGCTTTCGCATCTTACAGTGTTGCCATATTGTGCAGATGGCCGGTCAGTTTTATTGGCTACGTTAAGTGAATAGACTCGGACTTAGTCTCTGTGGCAGGCGGCCGGCGGTCAGTTTTTATGTCTAAAACTGTACTCCAATGTGTTTCATTCACGTATCTGTGTGGCGCTAAAGTGTGGTTATGGATAATACGTATGCTCAGATTGCGAATGTAACATAATAAGTAAAGAGAGGGAAATGAATTAGGCACCCTTCTTCTTCCGTAACATCAAATATATTTTAGTTATTCTATCTTAAATGAACTGCGCAGAAAATCATTCACCAGAAGTAAATAACTTGTTAGCAACATCAGATGATATTAACAGCTTTCCGGCAGCAACGGCGTCATATCGCGGATCGCACGGTGCTTGCGCCGGCGGTGTTTTTATGTCTAAGGCTGTACACTTGAGATATTTCGTTTCCCATGAAATGGTGGCAGACGATGCTGTGGTGTCTTCGAAGCGCGAGCTTCGTCAGTGCTAGATATCTCATCACAGCTGAGCGTACGTTTTCTTCCTGCTGCTAGTCTAATGGACAATGGCAATACTGTAGACTACTTTTTTACAACTATGTGATTATCGATTTATGTTCGTGGGTGGTTTATAATTATGTTAGTAAAATCACTCGATATTTTTATGTCCTTTAAATTACATTTGCTTCATGATTCGTATTGAAGACGTAGGAAACGTATGTTATTTGGTCCAGGAAGCACGTTCCAACATAAATTGATGCTTACACTGACATTTATGTTGCGAATTAGTCGTCTTATCCATCACATGGATAACGAGGATGCTCCGTTTCGCTACAGTTGTTTCATAGCTAACAAGGGAACATCCCTATAAGTTGGCGCAGTGGATAGGCCTTGTAAAACTGAACACAGATCAATCGAGAAAACAGGAAGAAGTTGTGTGGAACTATGAAAAAAAAAGCAAAATATACAAACTGAGTAGTCGATACGGACTGTGATGTCCTAGGTTTAAGTAGTTCTAGGTCTAGGGGCTGATGACATAAGCAGTTTGGTCGCATAGTTCTTGAAGCCATTTTTTGATCTTTCGCGTAAATTTTCTTTACATAAACGGCCGTATCTTTAGATTGCGTTGACATAGAAGCTCACTTTTTTACACCACCAAGGGACCGGTTACCGCAAGAAGTGCGATACATTTCCGCTTATTATGTCTACCCGTTCTGGAGGTCAACGGGTTTGAAAGGTTGGGTAGACCGATAGGCGGTCAAGAAAGTGAGACTAGTAGGGTTCCGTTTTTACCGGTTTAGGTGACGAAATCCTAACAACGAAAACAGCTACGACAGCTACTGAAGATGAGGACCGCATAAATAACACCCACTACTCTTTATTCGAAATGTTCTAGTTGTAGTCGATACATCAGCATATTAATCGTAGCTACGCTTTCGATCCAAATCACGTTTACAGGAATGCAAATAGAATCCATTTGCCTATACACGTTGTAATTCACATCCCAGTATTAATGCTACCGTGTTTTAGAAGTGCGAACATTCCCATTGCTAGGTAGCTTAAGAAACACTTAGGCTAATGAACGTTTTCTGGCTGTGGGGAGTCTAGTGGAGAATTCGAAACAGTGTAGAATATGTTTGGCAGCTATGTAGCCGTTTATTTCCTGAGGTGGTGCAGAATTATCCCACTATATTTACCCTCTAATAAGAGTATTTTGTTATTTCGATAAACATCCCGAATGATTATCACATAAGCGGTGACATAAAGGAAGAAAATTCATGTTTTTGAGCCCAAAAAGCTCTATGGAACAGAATCTGTAGATCATTTTACCATTTTCATTGCGAAATTGCCGGCTTATTCATGTCTGGGGTAATAATAGAGGGCTGTTTGCCTGGGTTGTCTGCTAGCGTAGTGAAAGGAAGGTCTGGTTTGTTTTCGGTTCTAATCTCGATGGAGGCAGGTAGAATATCAGTAAAGCAATTTTAAGAAACTCTCGCGCCCTCAATACTTTTTATCGCTACCTTTATTCTGTACTGCCGCCCTGTGCATGTCAATATGACACTCTTGTAGAATTTCATACATGTTACTGCCTACTTTTTCCGCTTCTGTCAATAATGGAATTGACTTAAGTGTGGCACTGAATGATTTTTAACTGAATTTCGTTATGAATCTTCACGCATTGCTAAATTTGCACACTTTCATGGTAGGTCAGCTACGGTAATCCAGTAGGACTGGTCTGAACGTTGACACAGACCGTTTCGCGGCCGAAAGCGGATAATATTTTGCTAATTCGTAACGATCCGGCGTTCTTTGTCTTACTAAAACAGTTATGTTATCTCGATAAGTTGAAATTCATTTTTATTGGTACAGTTCATACCAATTAGCGTTTCTTCCTTCATTCTGTCTTATATTTACGTGTTGTATTTAACACACAAATCAGCATTAATATAGTCTTACAAATTATTGAAAACAGCCTAAAAAAGTTCAGATAGTTTGTCAATTTCACGCAAGTGCGTAGTATGTTGGTAGCACTTCGTCGCCTTGCCTGTTATGCTGTGTAACAGACTTTAAAGCCGTGCGGATCAGCATAACGAAAAGGCGAGGGGTCTCGCTCGTTTTGTCCACGACTGTACACATCGCGTATTGACCATGAGGAGAAAATTCGAGAAATTAGAGCCAATACAGAGGCTTACCGAGAATGATTTTTCCGACGCAGTATTCGCGAGTGGAACAGGTTTGGAGGGATCAGATAGTGGACCGAAAGTACCCTCCACCAAATACCATTAGGAGGCTTGTGGAGTATGATGTAGATGTGGATGAAGTTGAAGGACACATTATTTTGCTTATTTCAGACAGTGAGAAACGAGTATTCGTTTCTCTACTCACGTGGTTTTAGGAATGAAGAGCCTGCTTTCAGTTATGAGTGGGAGCTCATATGACACGGCGCTTCAAATGGCTCTGAGCACTACGGGACTTAATATCTGAGGTCATCAGTCCCCTAGAACTTAGAACTATTTAAACCTAACTAACCTAAGGACATCACAGACAGCCATTCCCGAAGCAGGATTCGAACCTGAAGCGCCTAGAACCGCTCGGCCACACCGCCGGCGCACGGCGCTTCCGCTGGTGTTTTAAGTATAGGCTAATAGTTCAGTGCAGGTGTGCGCACTGGTCCATCATGTGGCATCCACATCTGCTGTTCAAAGAATATTAAAAATTTATCAACTTTGAGAACCCTGTGTACCATGAGCGGTGTCTGCAGCACACTACCCAACACCTCAGACGCAACTGTCAAAGCATATGATACGTACACTCCTGGAAATGGAAAAAAGAACACATTGACACCGGTGTGTCAGACCCACCATACTTACTCCGGACACTGCGAGAAGGGGGTATAAGCAATGATCACACGCACGGCACAGCGGACACACCAGGAACCGCGGTGTTGGCCGTCGAATGGCGCTAGCTGCGCGGCATTTGTGCACCGCCGCCGTGAGTGTCAGCCAGTTTGCCGTGGCATACGGAGCTCCATCGCAGTCTTTACACTGGTAGCATGCCGCGACAGCGTGGACGTGAACCGTATGTGCAGTTGACGGACTTTGAGCGAGGGCGTATAGTGGGCATGCGGGAGGCCGGGTGGACGTACCGCCGAGTTGCTCAACACGTGGGGCGTGAGGTCTCCACAGTACATCGATGTTGTCGCCAGTGGTCGGCGGAAGGTGCACGTGCCCGTCGACCTGGGACCGGACCGCAGCGACGCACGGATGCACGCCAAGACCGTAGGATCCTACGCAGTGCCGTAGGGGACCGCACCGCCACTTCCCAGCAAATTAGGGACACTGTTGCTCCTGGGGTGTCGGCGAGGACCATTCGCAACCGTCTCCATGAAGCTGGGCTACGGTCCCGCACACCGTTAGGCCGTCTTCCGCTCACGCCCCAACATCGTGCAGCCCGCCTCCAGTGGTGTCGCGACAGGCGTGAATGGAGGGACGAATGGAGACGTGTCGTCTTCAGCGATGAGAGTCGCTTCTGCCTTGGTGCCAATGATGGTCGTATGCGTGTTTGGCGCCGTGCAGGTGAGCGCCACAATCAGGACTGCATACGACCGAGGCACACAGGGCCAACATCCGGCATCATGGTGTGGGGAGCGATCTCCTACACTGGCCGTACACCACTGGTGATCGTCGAGGGGACACTGAATAGTGCACGGTACATCCAAACCGTCATCGAACCCATCGTTCTACCATTCCTAGACCGGCAAGGGAACTTGCTGTTCCAACAGGACAATGCACGTCCGCATGTATCCCGTGCCACCCAACGTGCTCTAGAAGGTGTAAGTCAACTACCCTGGCCAGCAAGATCTCCGGATCTGTCCCCCATTGAGCATGTTTGGGACTGGATGAAGCGTCGTCTCACGCGGTCTGCACGTCCAGCACGAACGCTGGTCCAACTGAGGCGCCAGGTGGAAATGGCATGGCAAGCCGTTCCACAGGACTACATCCAGCATCTCTACGATCGTCTCCATGGGAGAATAGCAGCCTGCATTGCTGCGAAAGGTGGATATACACTGTACTAGTGCCGACATTGTGCATGCTCTGTTGCCTGTGTCTATGTGCCTGTGGTTCTGTCAGTGTGATCATGTGATGTATCTGACCCCAGGAATGTGTCAATAAAGTTTCCCCTTCCTTGGACAATGAATTCACGGTGTTCTTATTTCAATTTCCAGGAGTGTATTTCTTAATAACGCACGCATGCAAACGTGATGTAAGCAATAGGCGTCACTCGGCGCCCGCTACACACCGCTTCAGCAGTAGTAATAATAATAACGGAACATTTTAATCCGCCACCGAGGGCCTTGCACAATGCCCAGTAGTATTTGGCAGTCGCTATCGTCTACGACCTGCTGCTGTTATCGGGTGATAAAGGAGCGATGCTGTATCGAAACGCTCCCGCCTCTGACACGTATAGCACTCTGCAAGGGCGAATTATAAATGGTTCTGTACATTCACACAGTCACGAGCTTTTGTAATTGATTAAATACAAACAGGTGCATAACATTGTTCATTAGACCGCACACGTCAGACGGTCTGTTATTGATAATAAAAAAGAATGGTTCAAATGGCTCTGAGCACTATGGGACTTAACATCTGAGATCATCAGTCCCCTAGAACGTAGAACCACTTAAACCTGACTAACCTAAGGACATCACACACATCCATGCCCGAGGCAGGATTCGAACCTGCGACCGTAGCGGTCGCGCGCTTGCAGACTGAAGCGCCTAGAACCGCTCGGCCACACCGGCCGGCTGATAATAAAAAGATATGAGTAAAGACTCCAGACGAGAGCAGTTTTGGACATAACTTCGAAGTGTTTAAATGAGGCCTGGGGTAGGGTGGATGCGAATTTATGTTCTGTATGCATGACATTACACAAAACGCATACCAATGGAGGAAATTCACTTTAAAGACACCCACACTACTTGATAGGTAGAGCGTAATTGTTTATTTAAATAATAACATATTACCGTAAAATATTACACAAAGAATTCACTTTAAAGACACCCACGCTACTTTATAGGTAGAGCGTAATTGTTTATTTAAATAATAACATATTACCGTAAAATATTACACAAAGAATAGTGACAAGAGGTTGCAAGATAACTGACAAAGGCAATGGGCGACCCGGGCGATTCAGACCTGACGTTGATGTAGGAAGCGGTATTTGTGCTGAGCACCGAAAGCCAGCGTGCGTTCACTCTCCACCAAATCAGTCAATGTTATATGTGTCGAAAGCAGCAAATTTCCCACATCGTCATAATCCTTGATTAAAATGTCTGATGGTCCGCTTTTAAGGTAATGTGAAAAAAAATTATTACTAGAAGTGCTCATGTTTTCTTTACATCAGAACTTATTTTCAACCATTCAAGAAGAAAAATGTTACTGGTGCGGCACCTAAAACGCCTTGGTCTACTCATTACGGAACATCGTACCGTGGCGAGATAATTTACTCGACGTATAGCCAAGGAATACATCAGGTACAATATCCTTAGCTGCTTACTATCGCTGGGTACGCGCATATCACATTCCATGTACCTCGAGTGACTCTCATATATGGCGTTCGAGCCACACAGCACATTGGAACTCTCCAAATATTCGCGCACCGTGTAGGGTACTACCAATGCGAGACTCTAGTACAGGCCACAGGAAGCTCTCTAGTCGCCTTTCATGGCGGCTCTGCAGAGCAGAGACACTGCCCACGCCCTATCGCTACACCACTTATCTGACTGTAGTTACGCACAAGAAAAATAAGAAAGAAGGATGAGTAACATCACTTGTCTAGTATCCAGTTGTCCCTTCTGGGGGTGACTCTAAAAGAAACCTGATACTGTCCGGAGTTACTGTGAACTAACTCAAAAAGTTGAGAGATGTCTGTGCTTATATTCATTTTTGGCAAACGGATGTCCACTTGTCCACTTAGAAACTACACTGACGGAAAAAATATCACAACACGAAGAAGGAGTTGTGCTACATAAACAAAAGGTGGTAGGCATGTTACTACATTTGAAAAATGACGTCTATTCAAATTTCGCGTCAGTCACACCAGAGTGACCAATATGAGGGTGCAAATCAGGTTTGCTTTAAATGCACGCTGTAACGGTCGAGAGGGTTCGTTACCTATGAGACTGGACGTGGTGAGCTGGTGTTGTCAAGAATGCCTTTAAGGAGATAAAGGCGCCATTATTAGGACCTCAGTGAGTTTGAAGGAGGTCGTGTAACAGCGCTACGAAAAGTTGGATGTTCCTTCTGTTACTCTGCAGTAAAGCTTGTCAGAAATGTAGCCACTGTACATGACTACTGTCAGCGATGGTCACAAGAATGTTCGGTCGCAAGAACATCAGAATCCGGACGGCCACGTGTCACCACTGAAAGGGAAGACAATCGTGTTCGGCGCATGGCGTACGGCTTTAGCGCATCGTACTCCATCTGCAGCAACAATATGAACAGAAGTTGGCACCACAGTGACACAACGAACCGTTAGAAATCGGTTACTTCAAGGATAGCTCCGAACCAGACGCTGTGTAGCGTTCATTCCACTGACATCAAACCACTGCCATTTGTGACTACAGTCGTGTCAAGAGAGAGCTCATTGGAGGGCGGAGAGAAGGTCTGTTACGTTTTCTGACGTGAGCTGTTTCTGCCTTGGTGCCAGTGACGGCCATGAGATGATTAGGAGTAGGCCTGAAAACTACCTGTCCACATGCTAGAGAGACTGGACCTATACCTGGAGTTATGGTCCGGGGTGCGATTTCGTATGGCAACAGCAGCACTCTCGTGGTTATCCCTTACCGTGACTGAGTTTTTTTCGTCAATGTAATGATTCGAACTGTTTTACTGCCGTTCATGAACAGTATTCAGGGAGGTTTTAGCAAAAACGTAACGCTCGCCCACATATCGCTGTTGTAACACAACATGCCCTACAGAGTATCTGCCGACATGCTGCGTTGGCCTGCTGGATCAGCAAATCTGCCTCCAATCGAGCAAATATGAGACATCATCGGACGAAAGATTCATCCAAAAACAGAATTAACCGTCCCTTTATTGACGGACCAAGTACCAAAGGCACGGAACTCCGTCCCACAAACTGACATCCCGCACCTGTACAACACAATGCATGCACGTCTGCATGCTTGCATTCCACATTCTGGCCGTTACACCGGTTATTAATGTGGCTGCATTTCACATTTGCAATGGTTTCTGTAGCGCTTAAATTAACCTGTGATTTTTACCTAGACAAATGTATTCCCAAAGTTTCACTGCTCTACATTAATTTTTGGTGCTGCGATTTGTTTCTGTCAGCGTAGTCGTGCAACGTCAGGTAGAAACGTAACATAGTCGTCGAGTGTGAGCACCCTCTTCTCGAGTGAGCCTAAACGATGTTGCTCCCGAGTCGTAGTCAGCGCGGAGCTCTCCTATGTAGGCTGTGTCCCATATCTTCTGGACGACACGGCACATCTCAAAACTGGACATATGCACCTGACTGTCGCTGTGGAGGAACGCGCTTTGGAGGTATGCACCGAACAGACGTGGTCTTCATATGGTATAATTTAGTAGAATGCTAAGTGGGCATTAACGCATGTACTGGAGCGACATCAGAAGTAGAGACCAGCCGAGGTCCACCACCAATGCCGTCGTTGCTCTCCACATGCCTGGGGTTCAAAAACGTAGCTGTGCCTTTGGATTAGTTTACATGGATGCGTCGGAGAGTCCTATCAGGAGCACGAAGATCACATACCACTCTTATACCATGATAAGACTGCTCTAGCAGTTCAAAAAGCATGCGGCAAACGCATGGTTCAAAGTGAGCGGCCTGCTCTTTAGGCAGCCATTTATCTTCAGAAGGTAGATACGAGAGGGCATCGAGGTGGGCAAACAGCCCAGCAACATGAAACGCAGGGTTTGGTAGAACCATCCTTTGTCTTGGCTGCCAGCAGTGGCTACTAGCTAGCATACGGGAGGACTGTACTCCCCCAGTTCCGCCACGCTTGGCCGTAAATACTTCCGCTAAAATTACCCAAGATACTTTCTCATCCTTACCGCGGTAACAACACACGTCACAAAAGCAGCTCCCTTCTGTGATACCAGTGTGAGCTAAAAAATGAATCCTAAATCACTGTCAATCTATAACATGGGCGTTTTCGTTCCCCACCCTAGACATACTATTCTATAAGCAACTTCATTTACGTTCCGTTATGGAACTAACGGGGGCAGGCGTGAAGACGAAACGTCTGCGAGAATTATTTGCATTGTCCTAACTGTATTTCTCATACTAATGCAGACCCCTTGTAATAGCGACCAGAACGCTTTGACTGAACATTTTACATTATTACGTGACCCACAACCCGCACTAACATTACAGAATATGTCACCGTTTTCAGAAACCATGGAGCAGCCACACTTTTACCGTTTCCCACAGTTCGTGTACTTCCAAGACACCAGGAAATTGAAAGCTGGAGAGCGAACTAAATTACACCATAAATGCCAAATATCGAGCAGTCACAGATAGGTCAGAGTAAGGGACAGTTTATCTACTCATCATCTTCATTCTTAATATTTGGGGCTAGCAGAACTTTAGACAATGATCTGGTAATTGAACGACAATGAGTCAGTCACAGAACGATCGCAGTAGTATGGCACACAAAGTCGTTTCGTGTGAGTCCCACCGGAGATACTACATTAAGTGACATACGGCGTAATCAAGAGTTTCCCGATAAGGTTGAGTATTCTGTGTAGATAAGTGGTATATAAGAACAGATATCCATAACTAAACTGAAACGCGACCATCTCAGAAGCGACATGAACTGCCTCACATTGGTATTTGTCAGCGTAATACTGCATTATTGCCTTTCACCGTGCTTCATAAACGTAAGTTTCCTTGTTTCACAGAGTACTGTCATTTCTGTAACTCTCCTAGTTTTACTAGTTTTATAGAGGACACTAACTATAGTACAAACTAAGTGGAATCTTGTACTGCGTTTGCTGTTTCACTGGGAAATTGTGGTCGCAGAAAGAGGATACCTTTAGAAGGGATAACAGTTTTGAAAGACGCTAGTTGCAACAAAACAAATTTTTGAAGATAATATATGATATCTAAAGAGGCAAATGCTACATTAAACTGTATGAAGAAGCTGACGCAAATAAACAGACTCCGTTTATTTTTGCCGTTTCTCTTGCTGACGGTTCAGTGTGACAATCGAAATTTCTTCCACCACGAAATTCGTACCAGCTGCTTTTCAGTTGAATGACTCAGCAACACATATTGGAAGAATGTAAGAAACATGTGAAAACGCGGCGTCTCCATTTTGGTTACAAAGAGGGCTACTGCAGAATTCCTTTTAAACGCAAACAACAAACATCAATAGACTGTAGTAGCCCTATTACCCTTTAGCACCGAAGATCGTGTTGATTTGGTTGAGGCGTTCTGGAGAAATAGTGATCAAATCCCAGTATTCGCACGCCAATTGGTGTTTTTTTGTGGTTTCTGTAAAGCTTCTCAAGTGATTGCCAGCACAAATTCTTAAAATAAAACCATATCCTTGACAAACTTTCCATATTACCCATTAATGATATATAATAAGCACATTTATGAGCCGAATAATTAAGTGTTATAGTTACCACGCCAGTCACTGCAAAATATGTGAAATGAGTTTATTTCTTACAATAGATGAAGAACCCAAAAAATGAATGCCTGTTAGTCGTTTGTAGAAAGCGTCGATATTGTCGGATGAGGAATCCTATTGCATTTCATGAGTGAGGCAGTATGATTTCATTAACCTATTGAAAACAAGACCTATTCATTCGAAAAGAAAATCTTATCAACCGACAGAGAGTGCGAAGGCAAATTGTCTCTCGTTCTACGTTTTGGCTGCGTAGATTTTCAAGAATTCTCAATAAACAGATTACATTTGCATGAGTTATTTAAGGTTATTACTTTTTTTCTCAGACTTCACGCTCTGCGAGAGAAAATGTAATACGCAAACAACTGAGTTTAAGTGTCTGACGCGAGTTATCTCTTGGTGAATACTAGAGGGTTTCACACCCCGTCGATGACGAGGTCATTAGAGTAGGACAACGTTGTAGGAATGGGGAAGGATGAGTTCGGATTCCTGCTGTGTTCTTATCAGCGGAGCCATCCTGACTTTTGCCTAATGCGAATCAGGAAGCCACGAGAAACCCAAATTTGGATTGCCTCGACAGGGATATGAACCGTCCTCCTCCTCAAGGCGATTCCCGTGCGTTACTACTGCCGCATCTCATTCGGTGGGAATTATAAGACCCAAACTCCTTGCTCTATAAGACATATTTAATATCATCTTGAAAAAAAGTCAGACAAAGGACCGGTGCGTAAGTCTGTATCACGAAAATGTCAACAGGACCGATGTAAGTGAATTAAAAAATTAGATACGTACTCTCTATTTTATTTGTGGTGGAGTGTGATTTAAGTCATCTTCATCTATAAATCCTCAAAGCTCAGTCTATCTATCCAGATAAAACCTCTGTAAGTTACAGCAAATGCACTTTTTACTTGAAAAACTCAGGGCAAGGTAAATTGTCAGAATACATTTTGAAGGTCTGAGTGTACTCGAATTGAACTTCTCGACTGGGTAATACATATCATCACGTTCTGGAAGAAAGAGGTGAATACTTGTTCCCAGACGCAGGCACTTGGGTCAGTTTGCATATTCCGTAGTGGTCACCCGATGCAGACACAGAAATGCATAGTTGCGAAAGAGAACCACATTCTGTATTTTCTCCCACAAAGAAAGAACGTTCGAAAATTGCATATAATTATTAGGTATTATGTTTGCATTGTGTAGCATTAGAACGAGTCTTTATAAATAAACCAGACACAAACAGTATATTATACCTCAATTGTATGCATAATTTATGTAACTATACAGAAAGAATGTACATTTAATTTGTATTCACTGAGTGGTTTACGTCCGTTTCTATCTAAGAATGCCAATCTCTGTAGACTTGTAAAACATCTACACTAAGCTATGGAATAAAGTTTCTGTCATAAAATTTTTTAGTCGAGCAAAATGATATGCTGAATTTCTGTCTTTCATCTATATATTACATTCACATTTCTAGATGTAATATATAATTTCTTTTTCGTAAATTTTAAACTCTAATGAATGAAATGTCTAACACGTTTCTTACAGGCACTGGAATATGTGACAGTCAGTACACAAGAAGGAGATCTGAGAGGTCAAATCGAAACAACGTACACCAATAATACGATGTACAGTTTCAAAGGCATCCCCTATGCAGAGTCTCCAGTTGGTGACCTCAGATTCCAGGCAAGTCACTCAGCTATAATGCGTATTATGCTCTTTTCCCGTTGCTTAGCGATAATGCTTGTTACCAGAAAAAATAAAAGAAAAAAAGGAACACGAATGACACTGTGATTTTCTCAGAGATTTATTCTGACTGGAAACTATGGTTACTTCTAACATATTCGTTTTTTGATGAGAACTAGATAGAGGGAGTAAAACAGTAGACGAGGAAACAATTAATGTCGCACTGGTGTTACCCGAAGAATCTAAAGGAGGGCGTGAGGGTGTACGGACATCGAGCTGGCGATTTTTAAACATCCCTGCCTGCATATGAACCAGAGTTTTCTTAAATGTTCGCATATCTTGTATAACGACAGAATAATCACGGAAGTACAGCACATGTACTTGGTGGTTGTAATTAAGCTCTCGCTACTTCAGAGGACCCCCGTGAACAACGCGTGATCGTAAGACAATGAAGCTTTGTGGAAACGTTTGTGAAGATGCACGGAACAGAAATAACGAATTCACCATTGAAAGAAAAACATTTCAATTTCCACGTAAGAGAGTAACATTTGTTCATTGTGGACTATATTTACGTCCCAGGTACAAACTTTGCTCATTGTGATGACAATCTGCATCCACGAAACCTAGAACCGCAATATAGATATTATTTTAGAACTGTTAGTAGTATTTTTCGGACTGTGGATGGTGGAACATTCAGCTGTCGTGACACAGCTTGTGGACTGCCTAACGGGTAGAGTCCTCGCACTTTGTCCGGACCCATGTCGACTGTCTGGAACTGTAAATGAAATGTCATGTGGTGAAACGCTCTGATGCTTGTGTTTCAACCCTACGTCGCCGTACCAGTATCGAAACCTAACGGCAAATCATAACGCTACGCCTATAACAACGCAAACCCGACGGAGTACGGTCTGAACATCTCTCATGCAATGTTGGGTACTCATACGGTAAGTGGTTTTCTGTTTACACGGACTCAGGTAGCGAAAGTTTGATTATAATCACTCTGTGCGTTTCTCAACGAGTCTAAATATGAACAGTCTTCAGGAGTAGGACTGTTGTGTCTCTAGCCTCACTGAACATCCCCCTCCCCCCCCCCCCACCTTCACCCCAACACACACACACACACACACTTCCGAAGGGTTCTTTTTCAAGAACCGATTGCTGAAGGGTTTTGTGGCTTCACACCAAAGGAATGTATACGATTATTTTGTAAACATAACTGGGAGTCACCTTCAAGACCATGATCGCGAACTGATGCTCTGTTCAGTGCGTACGATAGAGCACCCACTGCAGACGAAAATCATTATTGCAAATCAGCGCACTGTTATAGTTTGTCAGCGCAGTCGAAAAAATATTGAGACCGTGGAAAAATATCGTTTTGATTTTTATCGAACGGGATTAGTTCCTCGCTATACCTACATCTCATCTCGCCTTTAACCACACTACCACCAACTCTCCACCAACCCTCCGCTCCCCTGCCACCGTGCCTTTCCCAAATACTTCACTCACCCACTTCCACCGCTTCCTACCGCTATTCTACGGAAATTGGTATCCTTACGTAGCATGTTGCAACGCAGTTAATACTTTTTAACAGTGGTTTAAGGGCGCGAGTGGCTTAATACGTACAGTCTGTTGAAACTGAGTAACGATGTTTCCACTGCACACTGACTCATCATGCAGACTGAAACGAACCAGCAGTACGTAGGAAACAGCACTCAGGTTTTTTATAACAAGATGAATGTGCATACATTATGAAAAACAACTCAACTTACAGAACTGAAAGCAGCACAATTAGTATTTAAGTTGTAATACTTCCCAGGTTTACATGTACAATAGTGGGATAAATCCGGGACGGATGGCTATGATTTTTTCAATGGTCAGTTTCACAACCTAATATAGAAGAACAACCTGAAACTTTCTGCAAACTGCTTCTTTAGTCCATAAAAAGAAAAGACGACTTCCTTTTCAAAAATATACCGAATATCATATAACTAAAATTCTTTCAAAAAATGTGTAGCACTTGGCCATCTTACCCGAAAATCAGGGTCAGGTGGCCAGACACGTAAGGGATAGATGGCCACAGAAAAAAAAAACACTTTAAAATGAAAGAAAAAATTTTAAAAGCTTATAACACTTTAAACGCGTTTTATTGAATCCTGGACTTCATCACGATTCATTTCCTTGACTCTGGCCATATATACGGCTTCAGATTTTCGCACACTTAGATCTGGATGTCGAGATAAGAACAGTTGTAGACAGACGGAATCTGCTTTACCTTTTTCGTTATTAGATTCATGTTTTAGGCCAAGCTGCGCAGCAAAATCATAAGGTAGACTCCGTACACAGTCCCTTGGTGAGGGAAATCCATGGGTCTGCATTTATTTTACGTGATGGACATGTCGTGACTCATTAACTGAATCCAAACAAGAACTAGGAACCATTGACATTTTGGAATAACAGCCAATGTTAATTTTCTTGCAAGTGTTTTCCTGGAAATATTAGACTCCATGGAAGCTTTTCTCACAGAATAACCATCGCCGTTTATTCGTCAATGGCATTTTTAAAGTCTTCTTCCTTCCATGATCTCGTATAAAAGCCTGCTTTTGGAAATACTTATTTGGCAGCTGTAAAAAAATAACGACGGCATCAAAATTTAATATATAACATGTTTACGGTATGACCATCTATCCCGATCACCTGGGAGAGACGGTCATAGCGCGTCATCAAACATGGTGGACGCAAAGTCAAACAAAATCTATTGTACCGGTACGCAGTCAGAGCCAAACAACTTCAAAACCAAATTTTTCGTCGCTACTCACAACCTAAGTTATGTTTAAATTGAAAGGTTATGACATACTACATAATTTCATGGTATACTGGTATCATGGTATCATGGAAATTACTTACCTTTAGTTGAAATAAAGAGTCATTTGGAGAAGCAGCAATCACTCACGTTACTAAGTCCACTACTGGCCATTAAAATTGCTACACCAAGAAGAAATGCAGATGATAAACGGATATTCATTGGACAAATATACTATTGTAGAACTGACATGTTATTACATTTTCACGCAATTTGGGTGCATAGATCCTGAAAAATCAGTACCCAGAACAACCACCTCTGGCCATAAGAACGGCCTTGATACGCCTGGTCATTGAGTCAAACAGATCTTGGATGGTGTGTACAGGTACAGCTGCCCATGCAGCTTCAACACGATACCACAGTTCATCAAGAGTAGTGACTGGCGTATTGTGTCGAGCCAGTTGCTCGGCCACCATTGACCAGACGTTTTCAATTGGTGAGAGATTTGGAGAATGTGCTGGCCAGGGCAGCAGTCGAACATTTTGTGTTTCCAGAAAGGCACGTACAAGACCTGCAACACGCGGTCGTGCATTATCCAGCTGAGATGTAGGGTTTCGCAGGCATCGAATGAAGGGTAGAGCCACGGGTCGTAACACACCTGAAATGTAACGTCCACTGTTCAAAGTGTCGTCAATGCGAACAAGAGGTGATCGAGACGTGTAACCAATGGCACCCCATACTATCACGCCGGGTGATACGCCAGTATGGCGATGACGAATACATGCTTCCAATGTCCGTTCACCGCGATGTCGCCAAACACGGATGCGACCATCATGATGCTGTAAACAGAACCTGGATTCATCCGAAAAAATGACGTTTTGCCATTCGTGCACCCAGGTTCGTCATTGAGTACACCATCGCAGGCGCTCCTGTCTGTGATGCAGCGTCAAGGGTAACCGCAGCCATGGTCTCCGAGCTGATAGTCCATGCGGCTGCAAACCTCGTCGAACTGTTCGTGCAGATGTTGTTGTCTTGCAAACGTCCCCATCTGTTGACTCAGGGATCGAGACGTGGCTGCACGTTACAGCCATGCGGATAAGATGCCTGTCATCTCGAATGCTAGTGATACGAGGCCGTTGGGATCCAGCACGGCGTACGTATTACCCTCCTGAACCCACCGAGTCCATATTCTGCTAAGAGTCATTGGATCTCGACCAACGCGAGCAGCAGTGTCGCGATACGATAAACAGCAATCGCGATAGGCCACAATCCGACCTTTGTCAAAGTCGGAAACGTGATGGTACGCATTTCTGCTCCTTACACGAGGCATCACAACAACGTTTCATCAGGCAACGCCGGTCAACTGCTCTTTGTGTATGAGAAATCGGTTGTAAACGTTCCTCATGTCAGCACGTTGTGGCCGTCTTTTCCCGGTGTACCCTGTGTAGCCGATAAGTTGCTTTTTTTAAATATATATCGCAGTTTGGTGGGCCCTATTAACTGTTTGTGGGAAGGATGGTACTTATTTGCCACTGTGCGTCATGTTGTTGATGTAAGTGCCTCAGTCAGTAAAAACGGAACTCTTATAGGATCTCTTTGTTGTCAGTCTTTCTGTCTGTCTGACTGTTAATAACTCTTCTTCTCAGGAACAGGTGGACGTGTCAAGTTTCTAGTTCGCCGGGTGCAAGTCTTTCGATTTAACGCCACTTTGCTGACTTGCGGGTCGATTGGGATGAAATGATGATCATTGGGATAACACAACACCCAGTCAATGAGCGGAGAAAATCTCCGACCTAGCCGGGAATCGAACACGGGCCGTTAGGATTGACATTCTGTCGCGCTTACCTCTCAGCTACCGGGGGCGGACAGTTTCTACTTGATGTCACATGTTAAGGAATGTAGTCGCCTGGCGGTGTAAAAATTTTAAGCTTCAAGTCACTTCAGTTAAAACATACGACCATTTATGTGTCATATTCTGATAGAGACTCACTCATCGAATCCCATAGGATATCTCCCATCGATCTAGAATCATAAAATTCTGCATTAAGCAAGGCTTCACATTAGAAATAAAGTAAAATACCTGAAACTTGTTAAACTGTAAGTTCATTACACAAAAATAGCTTTTGCCATTGAACATACCCTGCATTCATCAAACGTCTAAAGCATAATAGAAGAATATTAATGCATCCGAACATAAAACGTAAATTTTAATCACGTTTTAGTAAGTAAATAAAAATGTTTTATTAAATCTTCTCTCCCTACATGGACTGAATCCCTTTCTTGCTTCCGCCATACTCTGGGGGAATATTGTAGAGATCTCTATACGTTTTTGGAATTCCTGTGACAAATATATTGACAGCATCGGTATCGATAATAGAAAAAAGTCATTGAAATTCTCGATTCCCAGGATGGATGAACTATATACATTATATGCAAAAATTGATGGGTTAGCGATATACAGAGGGGTCCAAAAAATGTATCCACTGTTTAAAAATCCATAACTTGCAAACTAATTGACGGAGCTGTCTCATTTTTGATGAAAGTGTAGCTTAAAGTACAACTTAAAAAATATCACCGTAGGTGTTCGAAATGATCACCATTAACATCCACAGACAAACTATGCCACCGAACTGCAGCACGAACTACTGACTGCAACGTGTTCAGTTGGATATTTGCACATGAATGTACGATGGATTCTCGAAGTTCATCTAATATTGCGTAGCTAATGTCGTGGTACGTAATCGAGGTCAGTTCGTGCACAAAACCCTTCACCGGTACCACTTTCGCAGTAATGGAAAGCTATAGAGGCAGCATGGCTCAATATTTTTGCAGGGGACTTCCAATTACTTGTCGAGCCGATGCCACGTCGCGTTGATGCACTGTGCCGGGCAGTTGGAGAGCTGACACGATATCAGGAGGTGTCCCATGACTTTTGTCGCCTCAGAGGGTACGCATAATTATGTTTGTACGGAGTCCTACTCGCCCTTGGCCCATTTATTTATGGTTAATGTTTCTGTGGGATACGAGAGGGTGAAATGTGTCCAAAATACGAGCCTGCAAACGTCTTTTGATACTTTATAAGTCTGATGTTTTGCGATGTACAACGTGCTAGCAACTAAGATATTAACAGCATTTACGTTACACTCCCTCGCGAGGTAAGCAAACCTTTCTTTTTGAGTTAAAATTTCCTGGCTGAGAGGCCGTGACCGATGAACCACTAAGACCTCTCAACCTAGATGTTTGAACTGAACAAAACGTCAGCCGTGAAAACTATTCCTTGTATAGACTGTTAGTTTTGAAACAAATCTCACACATTAAAGCATTAAAGCAGTACTCTGTCATGAATTGTGTTTTTTTTTCAAGCATTTACATTATTAGACAACCACACGTTCCTTAGTGTTCTACTGACAAACAAAGCCTGTCATTTGCTTTACCTTATAGCTTAATTTTTTAACATTATCTGGAGTACTTCATTAGTGTGATTTGGTTTTCACACGGGTGTCATAACACAGACACAATTACTGAAACGTAGGAAGACGATATTATGTCCTCAGAAGATAAAAGTGACACTTCACTGTCGTGTATCTAAACTCTTATTAGTGACCGTTATATGGTCTTTGTCCCCCCTTTGCCTTTGTGATGGCTTGAATTATGATGGGGAAACTTCCAATGCGGAGTTTGTGAGTCTTTGGAGGAATGGCAGATCATTATTTCCAAAGAGCCGAAAGCAGAAGAAGTAGTGATGTTGGCTGCTAGGGGTCTGGAGCAAAGTCGAAGTTCCTGCGCATCCCAGATTTGTTCCATTTGATTCAGATCCACACTCTGAGCAGGCCATTAAATTTAAGGAGTGTCACTGTACATAAACAACTGTCTGACGGATGTTGTTTTATGGCAGGGCGCATTGTCAGGCTGTTTCAAGCAGTCATGGTCTCCGAAGAGCTCCTTTCCTGTACACACTACACAACGCGATGAAATATGTTCAGACACTTCCAAATTTATCGTTTCCTTAAGCCCATAATTGGACCACATCGTAACCACGAAATTTGTCCCGTGCCATAACACCACCTCTTCGTGCATACCTGTTGGCACCGCAAGGGAAGGCAGGCTACGTTCTTCAGGCATTCGCCAAATTCAGACCTTACCGTCGGATTGCCTCTGTCTACAGACTGATTCTTCACTCCAAATCACTCGCTTCCAGTCATCCACTGTCCAGTTGCGTCACTCTTTACATCACCTGAAGTGTCGCATAGAATGAGGGGCTGCTCGACCATTGTACCCCGTGTTCTTAACTGTGCCAGCTGGATTACTGCCAGCAGTCAGGTATGCAGCCTTCTGCTGATTTCATGCTATTTTTTGTAATAGCCCTCAACATTTCACGACGGCAACTGTCCTTTAGTACATGAGGTCTGGCTCGTCGCACTTACGCTGTGGTTGTTCTTTCGCATTTACGTTTCACCGCCACGTCACCAACAGTCGGCTTAGGCAGGCAGCTTTAGAAGGGTTGAAATATCCTTGCTGCATCTGTTACCCACATGAGACCCAAATACTAGTCGAAGTCGCTGACCTATCCTCACCGACCCATTCTGCTCTTACTGTTCCCTGCTGGCAACGTAGTTATTCGTCGCCGTATGTTATAACGGCGGGTCGGCCTCTCGCGAGATCTAGTGCTGAATTGCGCATAATGTATGGGTGTTTGGGTACTTTAGATTCTTCATATATAAACAGGTAGGTCCCCTTGAAGGTTTCAGTGCACATGTCTTTGGGACAACAATAGGTATTGAAAACTGACTTTCACTGGTATGAATGTAAGACGTGGTTCATGAAACTAAATACTATGACACAATCTAAAATATAAACAAAAATTATTTTTTTTAAATTGACAACCCTGTATTATCTCTTACACAATCAATAACAGGACAAATCACAAAAAGAATGACGTTGTTTGCATCGCAATATTTCAATTACATCCCGAGAAACTGCAAATTGAAGTTGACTCTTCGAATATACGAAACGTGTCAATCCCACTTCTCTCATAATCAGGATGTGATTGACGTACTACAATGCAACTATCACTGTAGTTATTACTATTTACACAGTTTTTAAATTGACTGGAAACAGTACAGATGTCCAGTCACAGAATTACGTACAACACAACTTCATACAATTACCATTTATCCCTCTATTAGAGCCATGATCAGCCATTAATTATGTTTACCCTCGCCAGTGAAATTCTGTTTCTCGTCTATTCTAATACGGTAATAAAGATCAATGAAGCACGAATGCGCAGAATAAACACTTTCCTTATTTTTCGTTGTGTGTGTTTGAACATCTGCATTGTTTCCAGTCCACTTAACAGCAGTGTAAATACCAATAAGCACAGCGCCTGCCCCATCGTAGTTCCTGAATAACATCGAATGACGAGCGATTGCGTCTCAGGATGCGCAATAACGTCGCGTTTCGGTTATTTCAATAGTCAGTTTCGCTTCGCAATTTCTCGTGATGTAATTGATGTAAGGCAATATGACCAACGCTGTACTTTTTGCGTTTCTCGTGTTATTGATTGCGTATCAAGTAATACTGGGTGTCCATTTAAAAAAGTCAGTTTATGTAAAAAATAATATTTACTTGCGTTTTAAAATGTCTCTTAGTATTTCATTTCGTAAGCCCCTGTCTTAGAGAGAGAAATGCCCAGTTTCGGCCCAACTGAGTCATCTTCAGATTTAAAATACAGCAAAGGTTGCTAAACAGTACACAGTGTTAACTTAGTAAATGTATGACATCGCCTGGATTGCTGTCTGAAGTGAAATATTTATTTTCCACAGCCACCCGTGAGGAAAGCTGCTTGGACAGGAGTACGAGATGCTCTCCAGTTGGGATCTCCCTGCGCTCAGTCTTTGTTTGGCGAAGAGGACTGCTTGTATCTCAATGTGTATTCCCCGATAGTATGTCTACACCAGTAATAAGGCTTTGTGTTTTAAGTAATTAATTAATAGTATTAAATATTTCTCTATTCTGGGATTCACAGCCAACAGATATCGATTAAAAATTTATGAGTCACTGAAACTGTTTATTATTTAAATAAGATGATTCATTCACACTGTTGGTCAATGTCAAGGTCATTTTCAACTGCACATCCAATATGAGCGTACGTAAATTGTTGACTGATCGTACGTGAAGTTAAAAACAATGAGAAAATGTCGAGGTAGGGTCCAAATACACCGTAGATCCTGTTTGATAGAAATAAATAACATCAGACTACAGAATGTAAAAAACGTTGACTCTGTCCACAATGTGACGATTAGCCGTCAACAGTCTAAGCTCACACAAGTATAGGATAACGCATTTTTGCTGTACAAATAATTTGGCAATAAATACGAGTACAGTTACTTGGTGTTATTTTCTGCTATGTAATGTACGAGTGCATTAAATTCGATGGACTTTATATTTGGAAAAAGGTCTAGTCATTTTCTGTTTCTTATGTATGATCGGCTAGTAACGCATGATCGTACGTATACGTACGCTTTAGTATGATCAATAAACTGAAATTGCCCAGCAGTCGTGAAAAATCATTTTATTCAAAGAAGCGCAGTCTCAGTAGAAGCATAACTCCTTTTAGTTAATACATTACAGTGATACTTTCCTGGCAGTTTCATGCTGAACAAGACCAGGACCTTGAAATAATTACAAGTAGATATTTGTACTGTTATTGTTACTATTACCGTCGTATTTAAGATTTTTGCGTTCTCTCCACTATTATTCTCAATTCCTATGCAGAGCCCATCGCAGAACGAAGCACTGAAAGCTGTCGTGGTTTACATCCACGGTGGATGTTTCACTCTAGGAAGTGGCTCTTTGAGTCTGCCTCACTACTTCGTCGACAACGATGTTCTATTTATCACTATAAATTACCGCCTGGGACTGCTAGGTAATATTCATGAGTATTTACATCTTTCTTATTTGTTTCTGACGAAGACGATTTATTTTTTCATTCTCTTGATTCGTTGAAGTTCTCTTTATGGTTTTGTGAATGTGCCTCTGTATCGTAAGCTGATTACAATGTCCGTTAGATATTTATGTTGGTATTTCCTCTGTTTCCAACGAATTTTCTCACAGAGAAGTGCACCGGCAGTGGTTCCGCAGGATCTGAAAGGAAACTTTGCTAAATCTTATATCGAGCCCAAGGAATGCTTTTGTAGTAACTAAGAGATGTTAGTTTGCTACGCCAGATAAGCAGGGTTCTCAAAAGGATTCGCTTAAGGCAGCCGATTATGGCGAAAACTCTAAACATTTCCATTATTACTTGTTACTGACGGAGACAATTTATTTTACGATTTTACAATATGGGGTTAGCAGTGGAAAGACATAACTTGGGTAGTTTTTTGTTTTGCAGCGATTGGTTGAAGAAGTTGATGTGTATTCGTCTCTGCTTAGGTCCATGTTTGTAATCATTTCTGTACTTGAAAATGTGATTACAACCTGAAAACTAGGTTCGTACGGATGTGAAGTTTTGTGAAACAAGACAAAGTAGCTTTTCGTTTACTTCATACAACTCACACTGACGGGAAAAAGAAAAACAATGTTGGTCAGAATTTAATACTCACAATCGGAAATAATCTTTTGGCACTGCAAGTTATCAGTGGAAATTTTTGGTGTAGAAACAAGGCTATACTGATAGAAGGAAAGAAAATAGGATCTTACATAAGTCACAAGACTCGTATCTTCTAAATACTTTATTCTAATGCCAGATCTCAGTGAGTTCAGTTAACAGGTTATATTAAATGTATCGATCTATATGTTACCTTATGTTGACGGCAAACGGATTAATTATTTGTTCTCTGGATAGGTTTCCTCAGCACGGGAGATGAAGTCGTCCCTGGAAACATGGGCCTCAAGGATCAAGTGGAGGCTCTGAGGTGGGTGCAGAGGAACATAGCGGCGTTTGGCGGCGATCCAGAGAGAGTGACTATCTTAGGCCAAAGCGCAGGAGGAGCTTCCATTCACTACCATGTCCTATCTCCACTTAGCAAAGGTAAATTAGCATTAACTTTTAAGATGCGTTATTAACCTCCTTCACAGAGTTTAGACTCGAAGTTCTTAAGTCATACCTTTTCCGCTGTTTCAGTTGGTAGCCAACAGTAGCTTCCCAGAAGCAGTTAGCTATGGTTGTTTAATACACTATGTGCTCCGAATCGAGATTTCGGCACCACAGCAAGAAAACGCTTTTTGTTTTCTTCCTTCAATAGGTGCTACCGTGAGGCATGATTTTCATCGGTAGTAAAGCGCTGTAGCTCCTGGAGCTTAAGAATCGTACAGAACTCCTTTGCATAATTGACTTCCGAGGTGTGTACGACTTTGTATACCACAGTAAGGAGAGGTGGACTAAAGAGAGGCATGGCAACTGTCGTTGCAGGAAAGCTGGACCGGAGCAGAGACGATTAGCCAACAAGTTAACACAGTAAACAGAAGATTTATTTAACATGTATTTGTCCAAGTGTACGAAGACTCATTAGAAATAATGCAGCATGAAATAAGTCCAGTTCTCAGTGCCAACCAGGAGGTGGTCCCTGCACTACAGATTGAACGATGGTGCCACAGCCGTGACTAGGCTGCGTCTGCGTAGCATCGAGGAGCGAAGAGGCTTCAAGCACAGCTGGGACTGAGTGGCTCCCTCTGGCCGCCCTATATTGCGCCGCCAGGTGACTCAGTCCAGAATTACTGGAGTTGTGGCTCAGCAGGCATGCACCATTGGGTCCGCTGGTTCCTGCACGATCGCTATCGGCTTCTTACGGAAACGTGCAATTACGTTTCCAACTGCTACGCCCGTGGGTTTGTATCGATACATGATACCACACAAGCCTCATTGAGAGACTGTGACACCACATAACAGCTTTAGTGAATGCAGAAGCCCTCATTCGATCGATTATTTAAAATTGCTTGATAGTTTGAGACCTTTATAAAGAACGGATGCTAAAGGAGATAGAGGGACCAGTGCCTTTAGTCCCAGTTTCTTTAGCAAGAGCGGACGCGCATAACAACATCAACGACAGATACAGGAGATGCATTCTGGATTACACTAATATTTCCCAGAAAAAAGTTTCAAAAAATCTGAGCTACAAACTGATTCATTCAACATGTCTCGCGAAATGATCATGACGGTAAGATCAAGGTACTGCAACTCATGCCAAGGTGTCAGCGTTAGCAGAATTTATGTACATCATTCACGACTGGAACGGAAACCTATGATGATAGTACCGAAAGTACCACGTCATTATAGACGTGTTGTGTATATCGATTTACCATATTAATCAGGAAATGCCGTATTCTTAAAAACTGTAAGGTGTAATGAAACAAGCTGAATCATCACACCAGACAGAATCCACTTCGTCTTCCATAATCAGTTCAGTACCACATGCTGCTGCGGTATATGTAGTAAACTGTAACGGCTTTTAGTCGTTACTAGTAAACAGTAGGTACTTCACTTACTGGTCATTCATCGTAAAAGTCAGTACAGGCACAGTGCACAATGTTGAACTATACAAAACATTGCTGGCAAGAACACATAAAGCAGAACCAGTTACATCTACAGCAACTAATATCGTGCTACTTTTAAATCGTCTATAATCCCAGAAGGCCGTGCCTTATTGGCCATGGACAGCTGACTCAATCTTAATTCAGTGCTGATCGTTAAAATTGCAACAACAAGAACAGCAAACAACTAAACTATATTTGCTTTGCTTATAGACAGGGGTATTCAATAAGTAACGCATTCAATAAGTAATTTTGGATGAAAAAGTACAGAACTTGTTGTGGGACCTCGTGGAATATTCTCGCTTCAGCCACTATGCTTTCGTGAAGTTCCGGTAGGTAGCGGATTTGCCAGTGAACAAAAGCACGGTGAGTCGCTGAGCGCGACGTCTGACATTGCAACAAGGTTGTACAAACCTATCCGATCTCCCATGTGCTGGCCAATCACCGCACAGCTCTGACTCGTGCTATGCTGGAACGTGCGAAAACACTTATTCGACGTGGTCAGTGGATGCAAACGAATTTATCCTTATCCAAGATAATGAAAGGCCTCACACAAGTCTGCTATCCAGAGAGAAGCTCAAAAAACTACAATGGACTGTTCTTCCTCATACACCGTTCAACCCAGATCTCTGCGCCAAGTGGTATGTGGATAATGGGGAAACTGTTGATGTAGCTAGACGTTGCCTCTGACGTCGACCAGTAGAGTGGTACCATGTGGGCATACAGGCACTCCTAGTAATGAGGGATAAGGCCGTCGCATTGAGCGGAGATTGTGCTGAAAAATATGCTTTTGGAGTCTAAACTGAGGCGAATAATATGACTTGTTGGAATCCTGGATATACTGTGCCACCCAATCAGAAAAATATTGCATTTTCGCTAGGTGTTGGCAGCTGTACTACATTTACAAGCGATTTTAGAACACAGAACGAGAAGTGATGTCATGATCGCATGGGTAGAAATGACATAAATTCGATGAAATGACGGAAACACGTATAGATTGAGAGAAAATACGCCGAAATGCGGGGAAATTGATAGAGTACTTGTATGTCTTGTGATTAGTGCAGAACAATTCTTGTACATAGGAATGAGTATACAGTAGCAAGAGGAATACGAGAAAACGTTGAGATGGAAACACCGGGAACGGGGGAAACAGTCTTCTATTTTCCGTCGAGGCAACATTCTACGTTTCATATCTACTGTACGCCGATAAGGGGTGCTAACCTCCTCGACATTCGAGCATCTGCAGAACTCTTGTGCTCTTGGATGGGTGCGGGACAGCAGTTACAGCCTTGGTTCGCACTGTTCCTGCACGAAATGTGAAATGTAGCGGTCTGCTTCTGGTCAGCTGCAGGGAGTGTTGGTCAAAGATAACGCGAGGAGATCTTTCGGTCTCTAGCTTTATCCTAAGAATCCGAGAATACCCTGTGACTCCCATCCGCATAGAGAAAGAGCATAAATTATGACTATGATTGAGGTGCTAGAAATATGCAGATCGCTGTCTGGTATACATTGATGATGTAGATGTTTGAGAATAAACAATATAAACAATGAATGGACATTCTGCACAATCATTTATTTACATTCGCGATGGTACTCGTAAAGTAGGGGAGGGGCTGTTTAGCGATGATACAGATATTGGTAAGCATCCTGCCGTGTCATTGGTCGGTGTTGAAATTACGATAAAATTGCTAAAATTGATCGCGCTATCGACTATCATGCTTATTATTACAGTACATTGGCGGTGTCTTTTGCATCCCAACCGTTCACTCGTATGCTTTTGATTACCACATAACGATTGACCGACATCACTCGTTTGAGATAGAGAAAGAATCTTGGTGGAGGGGGCAACACCTTCACAGGATGGCTAATGCGTACATGGCAGCAATATGATGAATCAATCAAGCGGAACACAGCACCAATTGGTTTTCCCACCACAGTGAATGATGAGTTTAAATGTAGAGGTCGTCAATCACATCAATCACATTCAGACAGCAGATTGGAAACACTCCACAATACCTCAGAACTCTTCCAATGTCCTTATGATATAACTGTCTTTTATTTCAGTCACCAAGTGTGTGGGTGTGTTGTGGGATCAGCAGCAACAACGTGATTTACACCGTGCGATGATGTTTTTTTTAGGGGGGGGGGGGGGGCGTGCGAATGGACAAAATGTATTAACGTCAGTTTAGAACCTGACACAGACGTCGTATGACAGTGTACAAAGCGTGTTATAGCAGAAAAAGTGGTGTATCAAACAACGAAACAGGGGCCCTCTCCTGTGGCTGATAATGTGTGGGATATGGACCTCGTACAGTATAGGCGATGAAACTTTACACCAGTCTGTGCAAGCGACGATCACTGGCCACCTGCTCCAATGGATCAATACCTGTATATTTAATAGGATCGCCACATATGCTCGATGCCAGCATGTAGACGGTATTTGTTTTCGATATATCAGAAGAGAGAGATACAGTAAAAATCTATCAGATGAAATTAGCAGAGCTTCTATTGTTCATAATTTTTCTCTGCTGGATGGTGCAGAATAACGATTATAGGATGTTTGGGTGGTACACCTACAAGGACCCTGAGGAACGCGGATCTGCTTCGGACTGCAGATCCTGTATGATGTTGAGCCTTCCTAATTTTCCCAATAAGAAACAGTACCATAACTGTTCGTACTGTCTTTAATACGATGTCGTGTTGCAAGAGCAGGTTTCGTTTGGTGCTGACCTTACACATCGTACATGGTTGCTGGAGCTACGATAACAAGTTCCCATTTCCAACGAGTGGTCAAAACATGCTCCTGTAGCATTAACTCATCTCACTCTGTTTCTACACAGGTTGCAGAATGTGGTGGTATTTCTCTCTCCAAATTCTGGGTAAAATTGCTAAAATTGCTCTCGCTATCAACTGTGGTGTGTATTACAGTACATTGCGCGATATAAGTGGCGTCTTTCTCTTCCAGACCTTCCATTGAGTATGCTGTTGACTACCGCATAATGGAGGGAGTCTTAGTGGAACCCCAGCTATCTGCTATTTGTCGCTGTGGAACATGGGATTAAATGTATAGGTCATCACCCTAATACAGTTGTTTGGAAGCGTTCCTCATTGCTACAGGCTCGTCCTATTTCCATATCTACGATGGCTTCCACATGTTTTTATTTTTTTCGCCAATAATACAACAGTAACTCTTTTTATTTGTGCTACGTCTTGTGTGTTGTGAACAGCACTTCCCAGCGATGGTCAACACTGAAAAAGAAATCATGTACCGGAGAGCAAAATGAAAGAACATTGCTTTTCGAAATGGAGTACCGAGACATCCACTACCTTGTCGATAGGGAATATGAGATTAACTGCACAGGTCGTCACCTTCGAATAGCTGTTGGAAGCGCTGTACGATTCCATATGTTCCGATGTCTTCCACATTTTTGTCATTGAGAAACATCGCCTCTGTGTTTTATTTCTACCAGCATGTGTTGTGGTAGCTGTACAGTTTGTCACGCGATGTCTGGAAGCGATGTCGATCACGACCAAGATGCAGAGGGACTGTCTATAGCGCTGGAATTTTACTGTATGGCATCTTTAGAAGATAGGTTCGAAAAAGGTCATTCATTTCGGGATATGAGAGTGGCAGGAATATGATTCACTAGTGTATGTAATTATTAAGACATCTCTACGGAAACCAACGCAAGTATGTGGTAGAATGGATAAACTTGATTCCAAATCGCACACAGCATTTTACCCAAAAGCATAATGCTATTAGCGATACGTGTGTGCCTCTAGACTCAAGACAGCTTTTTATCCGGGGTGACAGTAATATAGTCGCTACGATTGTATTTTTAATAGCGCTGTAGAATCCCTCTGCGGTCAGCTTCAAATGTCGTTTCTCAATAGTGTTCGTTGAAAAAAACATCATCTTCCCTCCACGGATTCACATTTGAACTACCTGGTGAGTGTAATCCGACTCTTGAAAAAAAAAAATTTGCTTGCCATGCAAAGTGACTCATGATCAATTTAATTAATTAGCCTGTCTAACTGATATTAATTACTTGCGGCCTGGCGGGTGGAAGACATGTCTAGCCCATCATGGAATGATTTTTGACAAGTGTTTCTTTTTTACTTTTTATCGTTGCGGCGATATATTTTAACGAAATTTCAATATCTCACCTACACAGGGCGAGACAGGCTCTCACAATTTGTTTCGTAAATGCTACTATGATATAGCAAGACCGCCCAGTTAGCCCTGTGGTCTAACGCACTGCTTTCCAGGCCGGAAGGCATGCTGGTCCCCGGCACGAATCCACCAGGCGGATTAGTGTCGAGGTCCGATGTGCCGGCCAGTCTGTGGATGGTCTTTAAGGCGGTTTTCGATCTGCCTCGGCGAATGCGGGCTGGTTCCCCTCAATCCGCCTCAGTTACACTATGTCGGCGATTGATGCACAAACACTTTTTCCACGTATGCGTGCACCATAATTACTCTAACACGCAAACATTGGCGTTGCACTCGTCTGGTATGAGACGTTCCCTGGGGAGTCCACTGTGTGTCGAACCGCACAATAACACTGGAATCGGTGTTGGGAGGCGGTGGGGTGAGTGGACTGCTGTAGCGTGTTGTGGGGTTGTGAACCACTGAGGGCTATGGCGAGGACGAAGCCTCTCCGTCCTTTTTAGGTCCTCAGCTATATGCAATACAATACAATGCGTTGGTAAAATAGGACCTTCCACAGTGTACAAAACAGCTACATCCTCTTGAATTATAGCTTCTTGTTGTCGAATGTGTTCTTTTCCCGACATGTAAGCCAATGGTGTGGAAGATTGTCTGAAGTGTTTGTAAGACACATGTGTATGACATTTATTTACAGACACTGAACGCGAGAGAAGCTCTCAGGTTGTGTAATTTGTTCAACAAGCTGAATATAGATGTTTTTTCTTCGGAATTTAAATTCTCGCTCTTTTTCTTTACTCTGATGACGGTTTCGGGATAACGAGGGCATTCTGCGGTGTTCGGTAATATTCGCAGAAAACAGTCGAAGTTTTTTCCCTGATTTAACACATGGTGGACATATCTCTGGTGATAATGTGTGATCGGTGGCGGTGCACTTCATTAGACGTTGCAAAATAATGAGATGCGAATTATATCTTGCAGTCGAAAATAAAAACTATACCGATTTTGCTCATAAAAGTAAAAGAAAATTTACTTTGCCTATTTTTGTGGAAAGAGGACATTTATTGTTGTCGTGATTCTGCTTTCCTTTTTTAATAGTTGCTTTATTGTAGGAGTCATGTTGACGTTCAACAGTCCAGCGCAGAACGTCGGGCTGCTGCGGGCGAGTTCCTTAAGAGACCACAGCTCTCTCTTTAGACAAACAATGCTCGGTCGGGATAGCAGTCATTTACCACGGTTTCGTTCTGAGGGATGCCAGCGTCGCGCTTTGTACCGAAGGCACTGTGGTGTGAGGCTGCACTCGCTTTAAGCAGAAGGGGCTTCCTGTTTCGTAAACAACCGACTTTAGAAATAGGCGTTTGGAGTGGTCTCTGGATGGGCAGGGTGTACTGGTAAATTTCCCTTTCGTGCTAGTAGCTCCGCCTCAAGACAGGCCACGTTTCACACGCATCCACGGACGGCCGAATGTGGCCAGCAGCTGCAGAGGGGGTGGCAGCGGGAGCGCAAGACGCTCTGCGGAGCATTTGGCCGTTTGAAGAAGCATGTGTTCTCCCCCTAGGTGGATGGAGGGACGGAGGAAGCGGGGTAGGCGCGAGGGGAGGTGAGAGGGCTTCAGTTTTTGGCAGTTTTGTACATCGAGGAGAATGCACGTTCAACTACCCCTCGCCCTTCCAGTCTTTCAGGACGACGATTTTCCCCAGTGCATGTGCTGCACTGGGACCCATTCATTATGAGTGCTGGTTTTTTCGCGACAATTTCGAAGTGTGATTAGAGCAGCGCCGCATTTTTCTTCATCAGTTGCGATATTGTGTATTGGCTTCGATTACCTATGCTGCAGGCTGGTTTTTGTGCAGGTGTCTGTTGCCAACTCTGATGTCAAAAAGCGATAGATACTGTATGCTTACAGGCAACACACTTTTTAAACTCCTGTCTGTCCAACAGCAACATCTCGTCAGTGAAACGTATTTTTTGCCAAAAAGATTAATACCTTACACCCCTGCCTTTTTCCCGCCAGCTTGTAGGTGAAGGGTAAAGTTTGAATATCTGTCAGTTTCGAGTGGCACTGCGAATTTTTTTCCCATCAGAATAACACCAGTTGCATGGTATCGTCAATTTTTGAGTTGTACTGCACTTTTATGCCGTCCTTGTGTAGCGCTATGTATTGAGTTGTGTAATTAGGTCTGATCTTTATCATTAATTGCGTAATTAGGCCCGATCCTTGCGTCAGTTACCCGATCAAAACGAAGTACACGAATCTAACCTTCCTCTCCTGCATCTGGACAGTTTCCATGTGTAGGGCGAGGTGCACCTGGGCTTTCCATCCAGTATAATCAGGCTTAGAGTCCCGGAAAAGGCAGCGCCATTTTTAATTTCCCGTCAATTCCAAGTGCCTCTAGTGGTATGATAGCGTTACGGGGGAGGGGGGGATGCAATTGGGCTTTCAGTCTAGGAGGACCAGGGTTCAAGTCCCAGAAAGACTGTCACCAATTTTAATTTCCCGCCAATTCCCGGGTGGCGGGTGGGGTTGGACGTCAGCACAGCCCTGGGAGAAAGAAATTCCCGCCAAAATTCGAAGTTCTCCCTTAAACTCGAAATTCCCGCCAATCGGGTAGGCTGGGGGATGGAGAGGGTGAAGAGGGGGGGAGGAGGTGGGACTTACGTGCAGGCTGAGAAAAATAGTGATTCATACGGGAGTGCGGGGGGGGGGGGGGGAATTGGTTAGGGGCGGGGGTGGGCGTGGTTGGGGGTGGGGGTGGTCGAGGGAGGGGGTGATTAATTGATAAATTTAATCAATTTGCATTTCATTTGCTAATCATTTTTGCAGAACATACTAATGTTCATATCCTGTAAATGTGGACGTCCTATGTCTAATCGTTCAAGGTATTCAGATTTTTCTGAACAGGAGTGTTTTTGACAGAAGAGATCAAAACCAAAATTAGAGTATTGCATCAGACGAAATGGTGTATTAACGTCGAATGGACAGAGCCCCGTATATGAACTCCTGAGAATGAACTGGTTGGCGCACTTGCCAAACAAGCAGCTCGAGGAAACGCGACACATCTCTACAATAGAATTCCTCCATTTGTGATCAAAAGCGAATAATATGAACAACAAAAGAAAAGCGGGAAATAGGATGGTTGAAACTACAAAAGAGGCGATTGCAAAAGCTCTTTACCGATTGTTCGAGATCGTCATACTATTAAGTTATCGTAGTCATCTAATCTTACAAAAATGGTAACAAGACATGGAAAATTAATTGGTCAAACAGTCGATCATGTTTTACGAGTGTGCAGTGAACTGAATGATGAGAGACACGTACTAAGGAAGAATACTACGTAGAAGGGATTCACCAATCCCGTATATGGAGCAGCTCTTCTAAAGCTGTACCTCAAATACTTAAATTTTGTAGTGCAACTACCTTTCCCGGCTTATGAATAACAATGTTCCTTGATGTTAAATATTGCTCTACCTGAAAAGCTTAAAACACAGAAATTTACTATTGTGTTTATAATTAATGGTATACTTTTCACTCTTGCTATTGTAATTCGTTATAATTAGACTTGATTCATATGTATTTTGTATGAAAATTAAACCTAAACATGTAGTATTACAAATACTGTAATGAAGCAAGTTGAAATAAATAATATAAAAACATGTAGTAAATGTAGATAACGTTAAATTACTTTGTGCAAATTCGTTGACGTGCTAATCATTTGGATTTCCAGTTTGGCCTTTGTTTCAATACGCCTTCATGATGTTTCAATTTAATGTCACAGACAGCGTCTGAAATTTGACGAAGTACTAATGTATAATAAATGCTTGAAACACATCCCAGACTTTCTATCTTGCATTATACACACTTCTTGCTCCATAAAAATACTTAGTATGATATGTGTTTAATTCACTGAAAGAAGTTAAGGTTCTCTCGGTTTTCGATACATGCAGTATATTGATATATACGTTCACCGAGATAATTTGATTTACTCCATAAGCCGCTTTAACCAAAGAACGAAACTGTGAAAGTTGACAGTATATTAAGAGCACACAGTTCATTTGCTGTCTTCAGCTCAAGCAATTTGCCATTCTACTGTATATGAAGTACGGAATTCCTGGAGAATGCATATAATGCCATTCCTTTAGAATCGTAATAATATAAATTTCATTTATGTTAGTCTAGAGGTATTTATACTTCAATGTTAAGTTTGCACTATGACTAATCCACACCAATGTTACTTCCCAGGTCTCTTTAAGAACGCCATAGCAATGAGTGGGTCAGCGCTGAACCCCTGGGCTTTCTCCAAAAACGCAACAGACAGAGCAATACGCTTCGCGAACTACTTGGGATATTCGGGGCAGAACTCCTCAGATCTCGTAGACTTTCTCAAAACCGTGGATGGACGCACCCTAGCCCAAGACAGTGACAAAGCTCTGTCAGAGGAGGTATGTACTTATAGTCAGTTAAATGAGCTTACGTCAAAAAGGAACATATTTATTTAGCGCTGAGTGTAATCGCAAGGAGAAGGTATTCCTATTATTAACATTGGCTGAACAGGTTGTAACAATAGGTAATACACTATCGAGCGGATAGTTTATCCCCTATGTTTGATCACCGCTAAGTTCAAGGCTTGCATCAGGTGAGGTGTTCAAGTGGAACAGTTGTGTAAGAAGATCTACAGGTTTTCCACGCGCATAGTACCCTCTGTTGTCATTGTCGATATAAGCGACAAGTCGTTGAACATAGGGCTGAGGGGGCATAGGCGATATTTATTAAATGGCGGTGATTGTGTTCTTTTTGCAAGTCTGTGATGAAATCGTAACGTGACTGGACTAGTGACAGCACTTTAGGTGATCGTTGTTGACAGCGGAAATGCACATCAACTAGAAACGGCTCGTAGGGATATAAATAGCGGAACAATTGACTGAGTTAGTAGGGGCAACCACATTCGTGCCAACCACAATAATACAGTGAATATGCTGTGCATGGCGCTCCGAAGTCTTTAATTTGCAAATCAGCATCGAAATAAAGCGGCTGTTGCTAGTTGACATCTATGTTGACGGTAGAGTCATGTTTCCTATTGCACTGGACGTTGGCCGTAACTTCTAGAAAATTCACTCAAAAACCCCTACTCGAAGAATACGAGATACTGCTGCGAAGGTTATGGTTTGTAAAGTTATATCATGGCGATCTTTGTGTTCACTAACCCACGCAGAACACACTCTTCAATCACCTGCACAGGAGTCCATGCTCTGACGTCTCCCTCTTGGTCCTATATGACGGTCTACCCTAAGTATCATTGGATCATACTGCACGATAATTCTCCGGTCATATAGCAGCGTTCGAAAATGACCGGAGGAACTTGATTAAGGTACCAAAGTACTATCTTGGTCTCCAGATTTCCTGTAGCTTAACATATACAGAATGTTTCAGGAGGAATAGTAAATATTTTAGATTAATTCAAATAAAACATTCCATACAACAAGTGTTCAGTTTTTATTTGATACAGAGATACATCTGTTAGAATGTAGTTCAAACAAATACTCGCATAAGGTGTTAAGGAAAGGTAAGTGATTAAGATGAAAACTGATGTATAAAATTCATCCGACTTCAGTGCACTTTCGAATTCCCCTGATTTCTGAGGACGTCTTGACGTTGTTCCATGAGGCTATTGTCATTCATATTCCGAAATATCAATTCGTCTCTTGTGTTAACGTGTTCTTTGCAGGCATCCAATTTCAACCATACTCACAGGCAAAAATCTAAAACGGTTTGGTTCGGCGACCTTGGTGGCCAACAAAGGAGACTATTTCTGCCCATCGACCTTCCGAGGAATGTTACGTTTACATGAGGTGTCACCTGGCGACCTGAATGTGCAGGGACCCTGTCATGCTTGAAGAACATATGCATCTTAGCAGCCATAGAAACCTCTTCCAGCCGTGATGGAAACTTGTTTTCAAGAAAGTCGAGATAACATCATCATGTAAGACGATGCGATAACATAACTCGCCCAGTCACATATCATACCGCTAAATACATTTGCAGAGAAGCGTTCAGCAAAGTGTATCTCCACAAGAATGTGAGGCGTTTCATTGGACCACCGAATTGAATCACGATCATTGGATCACCGAATTGAATCACGAGTGTTACTGAACTGACAGTGGTGTAAGCTGCTTCATTAGTCAGCAGTATTAGCGGGATTACTGTACACTTTGTATTAGCCAACGACACAATTCCAACATCTACCTTCATCTGCTTTTCGAAGGTGTTGAATCGGCTGTAAATAATAAGGATAGCGGCTGTGCGTGTGTAATATCCGTCACATTCTTGTGTGTGACACTCCGATGCACCTAGAAAGTCTAGGTGTACTACGTTCTCGCAGCTGAATAATGTCGTCTACATCATTCACCCTCTGTTCAATCTGTACTTTTAGATGAGATGTGATTGCTGGGCTCAGAACCAGTCCCAAACGTTATAGTGAAAACGCTTTAGAATCCGGTATTCCGCAGTTAGGCAACCGTCTACCGTAATGTACAAACAGCAGTAGCGTTTCTATTTTCAGAACACGTACAACTCCTGCATCCGCATACTCTGCATTTGTAAATATATGCACTATGTTTAAATGATACAGTAGAGTTAGTCAACAACTCACATTCACAACACAGCTCAAAAATTCAATTACGTAGATTCAACTTCACAACATGAACTTCAAAACAAAAAATGGCAATCGGAAAATAAACCAATAAGGACTGGAGTACCAACACGCAAAATGAAAACTTATTTCTGTCATGAGCTGTAACAAAAAAAAATTGAACACTTGTTGTACAGAATGTTTAATTCTAATAGCCATACTGCCAGCAGCTGAAACGTTTACTTTTTCTTATGAAGCACACTATGAATAGCGTCCTTCCGATTGTAGTTTTTCCTTGTAACACCTCACTGACTCACTGTGAGATCTTTCAGCTACTGTGTCTGCAGCAAACGACATTTACTCCCGGTGCAAGCCGGCATATGAATAGAGTTACGAACACTAGTCGCAAGATACGTTTCCCGCTTTCGTAGTGTTTTGATTTCATTGCATACTAATCAAAACTTACCCCTCTGAGAAATTACATACCCCATTACGCCTCTGTGTGTTCGGTGCAGGCACTAAGGAATTGTGTATCAGACTATCGATATCCACTGCCGTTCAGAATATATAGTGCAGTGTGATTACTTTTACCTTTCGTTGTAGCTATGTTGCGTGTACGAACTAGTCAACTGAAGACCAACGAACAACAACCAACCGCTTCGTTCGCCGAGATTTACTTGGTATGTACAGGCGGCAGATCGGAGCCAACGAAACGGTTGGCCCTGGTTGCGGCTCGGAGAGCCGCCGGTAATGTCAAAGTGTTGTCGGTGAGTTGACCTGGGGACGCCTTTCCTAGTGTGAACGCCACGTCGAATGTTTCTGCGTACAGTAGCGTTTTTTTGTGCTTGTTGAACGGGTCTGTATTTATGGTGCTTAAAAGCACTGGAGTATGGAGTGGAAAACAGACATCGTGAAGGGGAACGTCTATGGGACCTTACGGACTGCGATGATAAAACAAATTGGAAAGATTAGACTATTCGAGAGAAATAAGTGGGTTGTTAGTAACGTGCATGATGCGAAAAAGGAAGTGGAGTCTTTATTGACATCTGTTCTCTGTGAGCTTACTATAATATATTCTGGTAGATTTTGAGTGATGCCTGAACAAACCTCACGTACAGTCTTAGAGATGAGCTGTTTTGATATTTTAAAGGTGTACATTAAGCTGACGTCTGAATCCTCAGTAGCTAAACACCTCAAACTGACTATTAGTCTTTCTGCTGTAGGTACATCTCTCTTAACAGAGTCGTCATCTTTGCAAATTTTAGGAGCTATACAAATCAATAATAAGAAATCTCCAGCTTTTATTTGGGAAAAATATGAAATAGCCCATATTCACACTGATTTTTAGGGTTAGACATTAATTTTTTTTCCAGTAAAGGACAGGTCGACCACCAGGCTCGTTCCCTCTGCTCCTCTTTCTCATGATCGGCTTCTTGCAGTAAAATAAATGCTATACGTGCGACGATTGCTAAAACCTCTCCTTCCCTCATAAAATCTGGCGCTTAAATTGTGACTGAAATGCTACTTTAAAGCAACAGGAAAATGGGGAGCAACCTCGAGAAGTTGTTAGAGCCAACTGCGATTCCACACGGCCGAAACCCTTGGAATCGATCCCTTGGTTTGGTGTGGATGAGAGGCTGAACGTCAGTGTATTGACGACCAACTTTCGGCTGAATCCACTGGCTGTCGTTTGTTGTACTAGTGTGTACGATTCTTTACAGTTCCTAAGGAAAGAAAAAAGCGCATGAAATTTTTCCTAAGAATTTTAAACGTGATGCAGTGGTACAGAAATTTATAACCATCTGTTAGATGCATGGTGCCTTCACGTTATGGCGATGTAAGTGAAGCTGTAGCGACAGCAGGAGTTACAAGATAGATGAAGAGAGTCTTGTAACACAGACTCGGGAGTAGGGAACCAATGTTCGTCTGGAAACAGCCAAGATCATCTAAAATCAATATAACCTCCTTATCTCTGGAGTCAATGTCCAGAGGTAATTCTACATCTACATCTACATTTATACTCCGCAAGCCACCCAACGGTGTGTGGCGGAGTGCACTTTACGTGCCACTGTCATTACCTCCCTTTCCTGTTCCAGTCGCGTATGGTTCGCGGGAAGAACGACTGTCTGAAAGCCTCCGTGCGCGCTCTAATCTCTCTAATTTTACATTCGTGATCTCCTCGGGAGGTATAAGTAGGGGGAAGCAATATATTCGATACCTCATCCAGAAACGCACCCTCTCGAAACCTGGCGAGCAAGCTAACCGCGATGCAGAGCGCCTCTCTTGCAGAGTCTGCCACTTGAGTTTGTTAAACATCTCCGTAACGCTATCACGGTTACCAAATAACCCTGTGACGAAACGCGCTGCTCTTCTTTGGATCTTCTCTATCTCCTCCGTCAACCCGATCTGGTACGGATCCCACACTGATGAGCAATACTCAAGTATAGGTCGAACGAGTGTTTTGTAAGCCACCTCCTTTGTTGATGGACTACATTTTCTAAGGACTCTCCCAATGAATCTCAACCTGGCACCCGCCTTACCAACAATTAATTTTATATGATCATTCCACTTCAAATCGTTCCGCACGCATACTCCCAGATATTTTACAGAAGTAACTGCTACCAGTGTTTGTTCCGCTATCATATAATCATACAATAAAGGATCCTTCTTTCTATGTATTCGCAATACATTACATTTGTCTATGTTAAGGGTCAGTTGCCACTCCCTGCACCAAGTGCCTATCCGCTGCATATCCTCCTGCATTTCGCTACAATTTTCTAATGCTGCAACTTCTCTGTATACTACAGCATCATCCGCGAAAAGCCGCATGGAACTTCCGACACTATCTACTAGGTCATTTATATATATTGTGAAAAGCAATGGTACCATAACACTCCCCTGTGGCACGCCAGAGGTTACTTTAACGTCTGTAGATGTCTCTCCATTGATAACAACATGCTGTGTTCTGTTTGCTAAAAACTCTTCAATCCAGCCACACAGCTGGTCAGATATTCCGTAGGCTCTTATTTTGTTTATCAGGCGACAGTGCGGAACTGTATCGAAAGCCTTCCGGAAGTCAAGAAAAGTAGCATCTACCTGGGAGACTGTATCTAATATTTTCTGGGTCTCATGAACAAATAAAGCGAGTTGGGTCTCACACGATCGCTGTTTCCGGAATCCATGTTGATTCCTACATAGTAGATTCTGGGTTTCCAAAAACGACATGATACTCGAGCAAAAAACATGTTCTAAAATTCTACAACAGATCGACGTCAGAGATATAGGTCTATAGTTTTGCGCATCTGCTCGACGACCCTTCTTGAAGACTGGGACTACCTGTGCTCTTTTCCAATCATTTGGAACCTTCCGTTCCTCTAGAGACTTGCGGTACATGGCTGTTAGAAGGGGGGCAAGTTCTTTCGCGTACTCTGTGTAGAATCGAATTGGTATCCCATCAGGTCCAGTGGACTTTCCTCTGTTGAGTGATTCCAGTTGCTTTTCTATTCCTTGGACACTTATTTCGATGTCAGCCATTTTTTCGTTTGTGCGACGATTTAGAGAAGGAACTGCGGTGCGGTCTTCCTCTGTGAAACAGCTTTGGAAAAAGGTGTTTAGTATTTCAGCTTTACGCGTGTCATCCTCTGTTTCAATGACTTCATCATCCCGGAATGTCTGGATATGCTGTTTCGAGCCACTTACTGATTTAACGTAAGACCAGAACTTCCTAGGATTTTCTGTCAAGTCGGTACATAGAATTTTACTTTCGAATTCACTGAACGCTTCAGGCATAGCCCTCCTTACGCTAACTTTGACATCGTTTAGCTTCTGTTTGTCTGAGAGGTTTTGGCTGCGTTTAAACTTGGAGTGAAGCTCTCTTTGCTTTCGCAGTAGTTTCCTAACTTTGTTGTTGTACCACGGTGGGCTTTTCCCGTCCCTCACAGTTTTACTCGGCAGGTACCTGTCTAAAACGCATTTTACGATTGCCTTGAACTTTTTCCATAAACACTCAACATTGTCAGTGCCGGAACATAAATTTTCGCTTTGATCTGTTAGGTAGTCTGAAATCTGCCTTCTATTACTCTTGCTAAACAGATAAACCTTCCTTCCTTTTTTTATATTCCTATTAACTTCCATATTCAGGGATGCTGCAACGGCCTTATGATCACTGATTCCCTGTTCTGCACATACAGAGTCGAAAAGTTCGGGTCTGTTTGTTATCAGTAGGTCCAAGATGTTATCTCCACGAGTCGGTTCTTTGTTTAATTGCTCGAGGTAATTTTCGGATAGGGCACTCAGTATAATGTCACTCGATGCTCTGTCCCTACCACCCGTCCTAAACATCTGAGTGTCCCAGTCTATATCTGGTAAATTGAAATCTCCACCTAAGACTATAACATTCTGAGAAAATTTATGTGAAATGTATTCCAAATTTTCTCTCAGTTGTTATGCCACTAATGCTGCTGAGTCGGGAGGTCGGTAAAAGGAGCCAATTATTAACCTATCCCGGTTGTTGAGTGTAACCTCCATCCATAATAATTCACAGGAACTATCCACTTCTACTTCACTACAGGATAAACTACTACTAACAGCGACGAACACTCCACCACCGGTTGCATGCAATCTATCTTTTCTAAACACCGTCTGTACCTTCGTAAAAATTTCGGCAGAATTTACCTCTGGCTTCAGCCAGATTTCTGTACCTATAACGATTTCAGCTTCGGTGCTTTCTATCAGCGCTTGAAGTTCCGGTACTTTACCAACGCAGCTTCGACAGTTTACAATTACAATACCGATTGCTGCTTGGTCCCCGTATCTCCTGACTTTTCCCCGCACCCTTCGAGGCTGTTGCCCTTTCTGTACTTGCCTAAGGCCATCTAACCTAAAAAACCGCCCAGCCCACGCCACACAACCCCTGCTACCCGTGTAGCCGCTTGCTGCGTGTAGTGGACTCCTGACTTATCCAGCGAAACCCGAAACCCCATCACCCTATGGCGCAAGTCGAGGAATCTCCAGCCCACACCGTCGCAGAACCGTCTCAACCTCTGATTCAGACTTCTTATCTTCAATGTCCCTACTAGTTGGCCTCTTAGCCTTAATGACCTGTCATAATTTACTGTCCAATTAGTATAATTATTGGCATATGACTTTTATCACCATTATTAATGACCTGTCACTTTATCGACATTATTTATAACCCAATTATAGTGATTTATTACCCAAAACAATGATTTTCTCTACCAGCCCAGAAAGAGCCCTACCATTCTCCTGGGCTTACCAGCCATCAGAATGACTGACCACTTGTGTTCTATTCACCGTAGTGGTAGGCTCATTACTAACCATCAGTCAGTAACCTCACTCGTGTTCTGTCATGTGTCTCACCCTTTAATGCAATTGCTTGCAGTTCATTATTAACCGCAGAGTCCGCCCCCGGTAGCTGAGTGATGCCGGCATAGTAACTTGGCGTGTTCGGTCAGAGGGTTAGCTACTCTCTGTAATAAAAAACTGAGTGAACGGATCAACGAAGAACCTAAACGGGTGTCATTGGACGTCTGCCCCGAACAAATTCAACGAACAATATATAACAAAATGAGATCAATAAAATAAAATAAAATAATTTTAAAAAATGTGGTCAGCGCGGAAGACTGTCAATCCTAATGGCCCGGGTTCGATTCCCAGCTGGGTTGGAGATTTTCTCCGCTCAGGAACTGGGTGTTGTGTTGTCTTTATCATCATCCTCATCGACGCGCAAGTCGCCGAAGTGGCGTCAAATCGAAAGATTTGCACCTGACGGGAGGCCATAGTCACACGACATTTACATTTTTTTTATGAAGCCCAGAGACATTTCTGCAAAGTATCACCGTCTTCTTCCATTTTTATCTACCAATTTAGGGTTATCTGTTACAATTTAGTTGATTTTCCAAAACATTCACTTTTCAGAGTCTTAAATACGAAACTCTAAGCGTGTAACAGATATCGTAGTGCATTACTTACACAATTTATACAAATATCCTACGTTTAAACAAATGACAGTCTACTGTTGGTCCTAGAAATTAATATTTAATATCGATTTGATGTATACTAATCCGATGCTTAAGTGTGCTAAAACAATGGTCTGGACACAATAAAGTCATCTAAGAGGAGTCTGTAACCAGGACATTACTGTGTATTTACAAAATAACGGTTGTAATTACCAGTTTTTCTGCAGACATGTGACACTTTACAGACCATAAACAACACGTTGCTGAAGTGTTCTCGCTCTACCACTAAGACAGGAACAGATTAGGAGGCACACATTTTATTTAAAAAACATGCAAACAATTTCTTCCGGGACTTTCGCTGTTAATGCTTACAACCTCGGTGTTGCCCGCCCGGAGCCATTGTCATCTCTGTTTCCCAGCTGAACCAGGTATGAAGTTACCAGAGCCACGTCCCAGCTACCACCGCCTTCTATGGTCCACAGCTACAAGCCGCAACACAGCAACACGCGCTGCCGTCGCGAGGGAGTCAGCCTTTCAGCTAAACCTCCCTAACAGACAGACCATCTATATCGGGAGAGCAGCAGTTACATCCTTCCTATTAAAGCTGACCACAACTACTAACTACGAAACTTATGATTCGAGTTAGTCTGTCACACTGCTAACAATGTGCGGTTACCACCTAATACTGCCAGCACCATACTATTGTAGTGACCAGAGATACGAGTACAAGCTCTTCCTCGTGTGTGTGTATTTATATACTAAAACACATAGCATATGGAAACAATGTTCGACGCAGATAATATTCGAAGAACTGACTTTAATTTATTGTAAACACAGAACATGTCATTAGTCAGTCTGATGGTTAGTAAGACCCGGAGCATGATGGAATTTTTTGGGCTGTTGGGGAAAATTGTTTTTGAGTGATGAATCATTATATTGGGTTATCAATAATGGCGATCCTTTATAATCGTGGTGAAAGTGACAGGTCATTAATAATAGTGAAAAGTGATTTGTCATTACGTACAAAAATTAGAAAATAAATTATGATACATCATTAATAAGAACAATGAAGCAAAGTAGCAAAGTGGCTGACGTGTAGGGAACAATGGACAATTTCTCAGAAAGGACATTGAACCATCACCTTGAACGCAAGGAGGAAAACTGCCTCATAACATTGACCCTCGTGGACATTGACCCCACAGATAAGGAGATGACCTTGAGTGTTCCCTAAGGAACATCTGTCTCCCACTTTCTAGGAGATCTGCAACGGAAATGGTAGCTGGGACGTAATATACAAAGAGCTGATTTGGCGTGACACGTAAGTGACCTCACAGAACGTGACAAAAGAGCCCAACCATTAATCTACGGCATTCTAGTGGGACGTCTAAATGAGGCCAGCTGGAAATCTTGAAGTGTGGGGTCGAGCGTTCAGTATAACATTGATATATCAAGCAGAGGGAAATGATCTCCTGTATCATTTCGTTCATTTCTTTATGGATTTATTTCAACTGGGAGAACTGAAAGCACAGCTCCTATCATACACATTCCAGCAAATCCTTTCTGCAGGACTCGCTGCAATCAACATTTCAGATAGTACACAAGTGAAGTAATATACAAGTGTTATTAAACATAGTAGTACCGATTATAAAAATGTGATCCTATTAATATACTCGATGCAACTTTAGAAGATGTAATGTGCGCATATAAAAATGTTAATTACAAGCAGTGAATAGTTTTACAGCAGTAGAAGTGTATCATTTATAGAAGTGTTTCATGTAATAAGCTGCACGTTGCACATAATTTTTGACATGTGACGCCTTGAAGTGAAGAATTTTGGAACATAATTTCTCTTATAATGTTGCTTGCTTTAAATATGATGCTTGCAACAATCAGAGCAAAATGCCTCGGACCTTTGGAGGTGACGGAGTCCCACCTCTAACTAACAAACCATGGACTCCTAAGACACGACTTGGCAAACAAATGGCAATGAGATGGGGAGCTATTAATATCAATGGGGGCTACTCTGGGAAGAAGGTAGAGCTGGCAGAGGCTGCAAGTAAGATGGGGCTGGACGTTTCAGCTGTTAGTGACATTCGGGTAAGGGGTGAGAAAGAAGAGGAAGTGGGAGAATACAAGGTCTACCTGTCAGGAGTCAAAGCAGGAATAGCACAATGGGGTGTAGGGGTTTACATCAGGAAAGAAATGGATCCCAGCGTAGTTTCAATAAGGTATGTAAACGAACGACTGATGTGGGTAGATTTGACAGTGTCTAGCAAGAAAATTAGGATTGTGTCAGTATTTCACATTGTGAAGGGACAGATCAAGATAAGATGGATAGTTTTTATGAGGCACTCAGTGATGTAGTTGTTAGAGTAAAGAACAAGGACAGTGTTCTGCTCATGGGTGATTTTAACGCCAGGATTGGAAATCGAACAGAAGGGTATGAAAAGGTTATGGGTAAATTTGGAGAGGATATGGAGGCCAACAAGAACGGGAAACAACTCTTGGATTTCTGTGCCAGTATGGGCTTAGTAATCACAAACTCCTTTTTTAAACATAAGAACATTCACCGGTATACTTGGGAAGCCAGGGGAACCAGATCTGTCATTGACTATGTAATAACAGATCAGGAATTCAGGAAGGCTGTGAGGGACACACATATATTCAGGGCATTCTTTGATGACACTGATCATTATTTAATCTGCAGTGCAATTGGTATTGTGAGGCCGAAAGTGCAGGAGGTCAGGTCCATATGTAGGACGATAAGAGTGGAGAAACTTCAGGCACAAGTACATAACAGTGATCTCAGAAAGGTACCAGTTAGTTGAATGTAGTCAATTACAGTCATTGGAAAAGGAATGTACAAGGTACAGGGACACAGTACTGGAAGTGGCTAAAGAATGTCTTGGAACAGTAGTGTGCAAAGGTAGGATGAAGCAAACAGCTTGGTGGAATGACACAGTCAAGGCAGCCTGTAAAAGGAAAAAGAAGGCGTATCAAAAATGGCTACATACTAGAACTCAGGTAGACAGAGAAAGTTACGTTGAAGAAAGAAACAAAGCCAAACAGATAATTGCAGCATCAAAGAAGAAATCTTGGGAAGACTTTGGAAACAGGTTGGAGACTTTGGGTCAAGCTGCTGGAAAACCATTCTGGATTTTAATAGCAGTCTTCTAAAGGGAGGTAAGAAGGAAATGACAAGTATTTTGGATAGGTCAGGAAAACTGCTGGTGAATCCTGTGGATTCCTTGGGAAGATGGAGGGAATATTTTGAAGAGTTGCTCCATGTAGGTGAAAATACGATCGGTAATGTTTCAGATTTCGATGTACAATGGGATAGGAATGATGATGGAAAGAGGATCACATTTGAGGAAGTGGAGAAAATGGTTAATAGACTGCAGTGCAATAAAGCAGCTGGGGTGGATGAAATTAAGTCAGAACTCATAAAATACAGTGGAATGTCAGGTCTTAAATGGCTACACAGGATGTTTCCAGAATGAGATTTTCACTCTGCAGCGGAGTGTGCGCTGATATGAAACTTCCTGGCAGATTGAAACTGTGTACCGGACCGAGACTCGAACTCGGGACCTTTGCCTTTCGCGGGCAAGTGCTCTACCAACTGCGCTACCCAAGCACGACTGACGCCCTGTCCTCACAGCTTGACTTCTGCCAGTACCTCGTCTCCTACAGTCCAAACTTTACAGAAGCTGTCCTGCGAACCTAGCAGAACTAGCACTCCTGAAAGAAAGGATAATGCGGAGACATGGCTTAGCCACAGCCTGGGGGATGTGCCAGGAAGTTTCATATCAGCGCACACTCCACTGCAGAGTGAAAATCTCATTCTGGAAACATCCCCCAGGCTGTGGCTAAGCCATGTCTCCGCAATATCCTTCCTTTCAGGAGTGCTAGTTCTCCAAGGCTCGCAGGAGAGCTTCTGTAAAGTTTGGAAGGTAGGAGACGAGGTACTGGCAGAAGTAAAGCTGTGAGTACCGGGCGTGAGTCGTGCTTCGGTAGCTCAGATGGTAGAGCACTTGCCCGCGAAAGGCAAAGGTCCCGAGTTGGAGTCTCGGTCGGGCACACAGTTTTAATCTGCCAGGAAGTTTCATATCAGCGCACACTCCGCTGCACAGTGAAAATCTCATTCTGGAAACATCCCCCAGGCTGTGGCTAAGCCATGTCTGCGCAATATCCTTTCTTTCAGGAGTGCTAGTTCTGCTAGGTTCGCAGGAGAACTTCTGTAAAGTTTGGAAGGTAGGAGACGAGGTACTGGCAGAAGTAAAGCTGTGACGACGGGGCGTCAGTCGTGCTTGGGTAGCTCAGATGGTAGAGCACTTGCCCGCGAAAGGCAAAGGTCCCGAGTCCGCGTCTCGGTCCGGCACACAGTTTTAATCTGCCAGGAAGTTTCGCTACACAGGATAATTGAAATGGCCTGGGAGTCGGGACAGGTTCCATCAGACTGGACAAAAGCAGTAATCACACCAATCTTTAAACATGGAAGCAGAAAAGATTGTAACAACTACAGAGGTATCTCTTTAATCAGCATTGTGGGTAAAATCTTCTCAGGTATTGTTGATAGTAAAGTGCGGTTATTAGTTGAGGACCAATTGGATGAAAATCAGTGTGGGTTTAGGCCTGTTAGAGGTTGTCAGGACGAGATCTTTAGCTTACGGCAAATAATGGAGAAGTGTTATGAGTGGAACAGGGAATTGTATCTATGCCTTATAGATCTCGAAAAGGCATATGAGCGGGTTCCTAGGAGGAAGTTATTGTCTGTTCTACGAGATTATGGAATAGGAGGCAAACTTTTGCAAGCAATTAAAGGTCTTTACATGGATAGTCAGGCAGCAGTTAGAGTTAACGGTAAATTGAGTTCATGGTTCAGAGTAGTTTCAGGGGTAAGACAAGGCTGCAACCTGTCTCCACTGTTGTTCATTTATTTATGGATCATATGTTGAAAACAATAGACTGGCTGGGTGAGATTAAGATATGTGAACACAAAATAAGCAGTCTTGCGTATGCGGATGACTTAGTTGTGATGGCAGATTCGATTGAAAGTTTGCAAAGTAATATTTCAGAGCTAGATCAGAAATGTAAGGACTATGGTATGAAGATTAGCATCTCCAAAACGAAAGTAAAGTCAGTGGGAAAGAGATATAAACGGATTGAGTGCCAAATACGAGGAACAAAGTTAGAACAGGTGGACGGTTTCAAGTACTTAGGATGCATATTCTCACAGGATGCCAACATAGTGAAAGAACTGGAAGCGAGGTGTAGCAAAGCTAATGCAGTGAGCGCTCAGCTACGATCTACTCTCTTCTGCAAGAAGGAAGTCCGTACCAAGACTAAATTATCTGTGCACCGTTCAATCTTTCGACCAACTTTGTTGTATGGGAGCGAAAGCTGGGTGGATTCAGGTTACCTTATCAACAAGGTTGAGGTTACGGATATGAAAGTAGCTAGGATGATTGCAGGTACTAGTAGATGGGAACAATGGGAGGAGGGTGTCTACAATGAGGAAATCAAAGAAAAACTGGGAATGAACTCTATAGATGTAGCAGTCAGGGCGAACGGGCTTAGATGGTGGGGTCATGTTACACGCATGGGAGAAGCTAGGTTACCCAAGAGACTCATTGGTTCAGCAGTAAAGGGTAGAAGGAGTCGGGGCAGACCAAGGAGAAGGTACCTGGATGCGGTTAAGGATGATTTTGAAGTAATAAGCTTAGCATCAGAAGAGGCACCAATGTTAGCACTGAATAGGGGATCATGGAGGAATTTTATAAGGGGGACTATGCTCCAGACTGAACGCTGAAAGGCATAATCAGTCTTAAATGATGATGATGATGATGATGATGCTTAACCTCTTTATAATACCTCCGTTGTTTAATTTTTTGTGTAACGTGTTAAATTTACTTTGAAATTGTACATATGGGCATGAAAATAATTTATCTTTCCTCAATGACAGGACAGCCTGAGTTTATTTACATGCGTTTGGGCACCCAGTGTCGAACCGGATCACGAAGCAGCCTTTCTCACAGAGGAACCATGGCGGCTGGTGGCTGAAGGTCGCTACAATCACGTCCCGTACATGTCGGGAGTTACGGACCTCGAACTAGTTGCCCAAATTCACGGTTCGTTTGGTAAGTATTCACATACTCCTTTTAGATGACAACACCCAATACTTCAAACTGTAAACATTTTTGATGATGTGGTCTGCAGTCCGACGACCGGTTTGATGGAGCTCTCCACGCTACTCTATCCTGTGCAAGCCTCTTTATCTCCGAATAACAGCTTCAACACACATCTATTTCAACCTCCTTACTGTATTCATCATTTGGTCTCTCTCTCCAATTATTAACCCCCCCCCCAAATTTCCCTCTGTTAACCATATCGACGACTCCTTCATGCCTCAGGTTACGTCCTGCCAACTAATCCCTTCATTTACTCAAGCTGTGGTATGAATTGCTTTTTCCATTTCCTGCTCATTAGTTACTCGATCTGCCCAGCTAATACTTTCTTTTTTAGCATCACGCTTCAAAACATTTCATTCTCTTCTTGTCAGAACTGTTTAACGTCAAGTTTCACTTACATACAAGTCTTCATTCGTGACAAATACATTCAGAAAAGACGCCCTAACCATTAAATTTAAATTAGATGTTAACTAACTTCTCTTTCTCAGAAATCCCTTCCCCGCTTTAGTCAGTCGACATTGTAAGTCCTCTCCACTTCAGACATCATACGTTATTTTGCTGTCTAAATAGCAAATCTCATCTACTACTTTTACTGCCCCATTTCCTTATCTAATTCCTTCACCATCAATTGATTTAATTCGTCTGCATTCCCTTTACTTGTTTTGATTTTGTGTTTATCTGATACACTCTCTTCTTCCTAATTCTTTGCTGTCTCTGGCAGAATTACGACGTCATTGGCATCCCTGTAAGGTTTTATTTCTTGTCCCTGAACTTCAATTCTCTCTCCTAATTTCTCATTGTTTTCTCTACAGCTTAGTCAACGTACAGCTTGAATAATACTGGCGTTAGGCGACAACCCTCTCGCATCCCTCCTGAACCCCTCCTTCTCTCTCATCTCCTTCGACTTGCAACTGCAGTCTGGTTCCGGTAGAAGTTATGGGTAACCTTTCGTTTCCTGTACCTTATTGCTGCTACCTTTAGAATTATAATGAGTGTGTGCCAGTTTACACTCTCAACAGATTTCTGTAAATGTCTAAATGACATAACTGTAGATCTGCCTTACCATAGGTTTCGTAGGCATGTTTCAACATTCCTTTGGAACCCAAACTGATCTTTTACGTAAGTTTGACTAATGCCAGATTTTTCCATTCTCCTGTACACAATTCATTTCAGTATTATCCAACCATGACTTATTTAACTGATAGCTGGGTAATATTCACACTTCCAGCGAATCACCTCCTTTGGAATTGGAATTATTTCACTGTTCTTTACGTTTGAACGTATTTCACATGTCCTATACAGCTTGCACACTAGGTAGAATAGTTTTGTCATGTCTGGCTCAATAATTCTGAGAATATGTTGCCTATTCCAGGGCCCTAGTTTTGACTTAAGTCTCTCAGCGCTCTGTCAAATTCTTTTCGCAAAATCACATCTCCCAACTCACTTTCATCTACTTCGTCTTATCTGTCTATGACATTACCTTCACGTTTTTTGTCCTTGAGTAGCACTTCTATATATTCCAGTCACCTTCCCATGTTCCCTTATTGCTTACAAGGAACCCCTTGAGTGCGAGGTTGCAAGTTTAGTCTTTTGTAAGGCTCATTTGAAAGTGTGTTAACAATTATGACAGGAAAAATATTAACTGCTAATGATTCACCATGTGCATCAGGACGACGATAGAAAATGAGTGTCCGGGAGATACAGAGATCAACCTTATATGAGATGTACGTATTACACTTCACGAAATGGACATCGTCGACATTCAAGAAATGTTTTGACTAGCACCATGAACAGCGAATGAAAAATGGATCGCCACAGCGATCACAAAGGTTCGCACTTTGGACGCTTACTTACGCACCCGCTCTTAAAGAATGCATATAAAATCATTTTGGTGTAACGGGGTGGTGAGAACTGATGGAATGCGGTGGCATGCAAAGGAATGCAGAACACGAATTTCCGGCATGCTGGAGTATCTTGGGTCGGCAACTTCTGTTGATCAGTAGAACGAGAAACCAATCGATATGGCAGATTTTTACTTTTCATTCATCCGATGAATAATTTCGGGCGGAGAACCATTTTCAATTGTCATAACATAGTCCAAAATGGCAATGCAGTGAACATTTACAGTGCATACAGAAAACTACACTGTAAATGGTCATTGCACATTTTTGACTTCTTCGGAAATGCCATTTTAGACTATGTTACGATGATTTAAAAATGGCTCTCGGCCCGAAACTAGTAATCGAATGAATAAAAAGCTAAAATTTACACCTTGGACTGGTTTTTTGTTCTACTGATGCAAGACAGTCTGCCATAGAGCTTACCTTAAAACTGTCTATCCTTTAAAGCGTGGCTGCAGATAGTGCAATAATATGTTTTATAGTTACGGAAAAAAACATCCAGAGGCTGAATTTTTCTCGTGATTCCAGGTGGTATGAACTGCAATGTCACACCATTTTCAGGAGGGATAATTTACTCGAAAGCAGTATGATTTCTGTACGCAGACACGAAATCATGCAAAATCAAGTTATTTTGACAAGTTATTGGGCAAAAGCAGTGCCCATAACGTAGTTGCAGTTCTCTTACACCCATATTCCCACTCTTGCTTGCGGTGACTTAAATATTCCTTACTGCACTTGCAATATGATGCACACGAGAAAGAACCGGATGCAGCAAAACATCTCCAACTTCTCGCAGCGCAATAAATAACTTTCCAGCCAGTTTACCATCCAGATTAACATTCGGCATAATTGTATACGAATGCGTTACGGCATTGCTATTAGTTGATCTCGACACAGCTCTCTTCGTACATCTAATTTCCAGGAATCCTTTCAAATGCATTTCCTCTTCAAATCACGATTGCTCGGGGTTGAAAACAAATTCCTTACTGAACGGTGGGATAAGCTTGTTCGTCTCGTCTACAAATTTTCCGGCCGATTCCGCCGTATTTTGTGCATAATCAAATTGACACTTTGTTTTAAATTTCGTTATCTTGCGCGTTCCATTTCTATAGCACTGTGTTTCATGTTATGCAACCATCTACTGCTTCCCTCTAATTCACTGTAATCTGTGTCGCGCACAGTTTGATGTCGATAACGTAGGTCATTTTCATTCACATCCTGTTACTTTAAATGTGAACATTTTAGGTTAGGCTTGACCGTGACTGTTAACTGACATTAAATGAAATATCAGGCTTACTATTACCAGTCGCTTTTTCTTTATCTCCACGACACGTTTCAAAGGTTTAAACCTCCATCATCATGTGGATTTACATTTGTTAGTATGATATTTGTGCGTGTGTTGATTTACGATTTCTTGGAGGAGATTGTGGCACTGTCTAGTGGAGAAAACGAAACACTATTTCATAACATGGTTTTGGGTTTCTTTTGACAAAAAATTAAACGTATATCTAACGGTAAACATAAAATAAGTAAAATAGAGTACCTACAGTGGTCACAGGTTCCTTTCGCTGCCGCAGCACATCAAATGTATAATGTCATACTTTGTAAACAAATATGGGGTCTGGAAACTATTGGGTGCAAGGATCGTATAGCAAGAGAGAAAACTTTATCGCAAAGTTCAGAGAACATACATCGTAACAACTTTATTGCAGAATTTTTTTTAAGGATTTGGAGGTGTCACACTACTATCCACAACTCCTCCTGTTACCCCACATCTCACAAAATGGCAGCTACCGGAACATGATCAATAGAGCTGTCCAGCTAACACTCTCTGAAGACAAATGTGATCAAGAAATTGAAATAATAAAAAACAGCTATTGCAAATCGTTATAACAGCTCCATAGTAGACACCACACAACAGTCAGTAATGGCAAAGCAATCAAAACACAAAAAAACAAAAAGAAAGTATCATCTTTCATACAATCCCCTTTCTAGGTAACATTTCATACCAGATTGCAAATGTCTTCAAACGAAAAGGCATAAGCATAACTTTTACCACAGACAACAAGATTGGACGGAAACTACCCCACAACATCAGCACACGACACCCACTTAATCACACAGGTGTGTACGAAATTGAATGTTTGGACAGTGACTCCTTCTACATAGATCAGACAGGCAGATAATTTGAGATCAGATTCAAAGAACACATGGCAACACTAAGAAACGAAAAATACCACACAACAGCAATAGCCACCCTCGTGCATGAAACAAAACACCATGTTAACAACACAAGTATCAGCATCCTACACATTCAGCCAAAAGGCAGAAAACTAGAAATCCTTGAAACACCCCTAATATACAAACACCAAACAAAATAATCTGAATCCATATTAAATGGCAAAAATGACAATATTTACAATAGTATTATCTCTGTTTTCAGCAACGGCCTACATTATTAAAATTGGGCACGCGCGCGCGCACACACACACACACACACACATCTACCATAATATTTAGCTACGTTACTATGGAAGCTGCCAAGAGTTCAAGATATTGACTTCGTTTACATATATATCATCACACCACCAGCTTGTACCCCTTGTCAGCTTGAAATTATATGTACATCAACTACTGGCACAAATTTCAAAGCATTAACCAGTCTATTACTCCAACCTTTAGGCAGTTATTACATGTAACAGATGTAATCTTAAGACCCCTTGGCACGCAAAGTTTGCTCTCATATACTCACTCTTTCCACCCTCTTTCTCCCTCTCACTTGCTCTTTCTCTTTCGCTTTCTCTGCCTCCAGCCTTTCGTATCTATATATTAATCCCAATCAAAATTGTTATTTATGTATAATTTTACCACTGTAGCCAATATGATTATTGTACTTAAAGTTTTTAACATTTCACCTTATTGTATAAACAAGTATGAAGTTTAAGCTATTTTAACTTGTCAAAACCGGATTTATATACCACCTGAAGTATTTATGCCAACGCATGTATTCGACACCTCAAAACAAACACCTCCAAATCCTTAAAAAAATTATTCTGTAGTAATGTTGTTACGATGTATATTGTTTGTACTTTGCGATAATGTTTTCTCTCCTGCTATACGATCCTTGCTCCCAATACTTTCCAGACGCCATATTTTTTTACAAAGTATGACAGTATACATTTGATGTGCTACAGCAGCTAAAGGAAGCTGTGACCACTGTAGGTACTCTATTTTACTTATTTTATGTTTACCGTTAGATATGCGTTTAATTTTTTGTCAAAAGAAACCCAAAACCATGTTCTGAAATAGTATTTCGTTTTCTCCACTAGATAGTGCCACAAGTTCCTCCAAAAAATCGTAACACAACACACGCACAAATGTTATACTAACAAATGTAAATCCACATGATGATGGAGGTTTAAACCTTTGAAACGCGTCGTGGATATAAATAAACAGTGACTTGTAACAGTAACCTGTTGTTTCATTTAATCACATACTGTAAATTGTACTGCTGCGGACCCGAAATCTGTTCATGATTGTTTTCTTTTTTTACAATGCTACGGATGGTGTCCCATGCATGTAATTACGTTTAGTACACGCTCCTTGGACAGAGATAGCCCATCACTGGTTTTCGCTGCATACGGGATCTGTCCGACGAGGATATGAACTACATGGCTCGACACATGTTTAAATATCACTTTCACTTGTTAAGCATGCATCGTGATAATTTTACTCCTCGTGTACACTGTCCGCACAGTCGAGCACATACGACACCACACATTACACTAACTCATATTGCAGAAACGATAATATTTCACTTGCCACTTCTTTCTAACTCTGCGAAGTTACTTGGTTCCCTTTCTGACGAAATGTCAGCTTCGGCAACTGTTGTTGAAGATACAATGCAATGTTTGCTTTGTTTATCGTTGCCGTTGCTCTTCTTTGTATTAACACCACCAGCCGTGTAGCAATGTCGTGAGTTACCCGTCGACTAAGCAGTTCAACTACTCCCCGTAGCCTCCCACCGTACTCGCCATCCATCGGGTACCTCTAGTCCTTCCCTGTCGGAATTAGCAGCCAATATTGTGGATGCGTGACAGAAAATACGTGGGGCATCGCCTTTTGCGACCTTGCTCTCAGGAGTTCCTTGTTAGTACTGGTTTTCCATCTGAGGTATGTTCATACAGTCGCTCCTCATTTCTCGAAAGGTCTCTCTAATTTTTCTGGAGGTGGTGCCTGTGACTCCTCTAGTTATGCATGCTTCTACATGCTTGCATTTTTTCGAACGATTCGTGCTTTGCCATTTTGATCTTCCTGTAAATTTGATTTCTTAGGCATTTGTGTTCCATTTTACCTGCTCCATTGACTAAAGTTTTATATTTTCTCCTTTCGTCAGGCAGATTCAGTATCTCGTACACTGTGACTTGCCCTTAGTTGAAGAGGCGTGAGTGACTTAAATAAATTACATCGTCGAACCTGTTCAGTGTATTGAATCATTCTAAGAGCAGTCGGGACCGCGTAGCTGAAGGGTGAGGAGGGAAAGGCTGTATCCCTGCTTACCACAAACGGCCTAGAAGCCATTCTTTTCGGCGCCCTACCTTACCGGTTACTATATGCTGTCCTGGTACTAGTTTTCAATATCAGATACCAATCTAACTAATTATGTAGTACTTTTTTATTGTTTTCAGCGTTTATTAATTAATGACAGATTATAACTGTCTCAGCATGTTTTCTAAAACATTAAAATTTATATTTATTTAGATTAAGTTAATTAATTTGAACTGTTTGCACCTGTAGATAATTACTCGTTTATCATAGTAAATATATTATCGTCATTATAAAAGATCTGCAGAAAAGAATAGGATATCAGTGTCTTTAATTAGAATATGATTCAAATTTTTAGACTGAACATTAAACGTTAACCGCTGTGTTCGTATGGGAACGTAGGCGCGTTGTTGACCTCATGAGTCATGTCTCCAGTGGCGCAGTGCGCTCTATCAGAAGCATCGCAGACACATGTCAGCTGCGATCTGGGAGTGTGCTGTTCACACGTAGAGTATGTCACACGTCCAGTTATATATTATCTTGAATTGCGGGCAACCGCAGCCAAATGTCCGCATGTTTATATGAAGACAACAAACACTGCTCTGGCTGTAGAAAGTTTAATAAAACCACTACCGGTTTCACGCCAATTTAGGCGAACCTCAGGTGATCTAAACAGGAATTAAATAGGAAAAATTTGGAAGTCTTTCTTTGCAATTTTTCGTTTTACACAGGCTTAGAGGACACAGTTACACGAAGCAGAATAAACTTGCACATTGGGTATTCACGTAATTATGTCTACAACATTATTTACCGCTTTTCTTGAAGCCTGTCTTCGTCCTTCACGTCACTGATAAAATTAAAATTCATAAGAAGCGTTCGTCAAATAGATAAAATGTTGTGTCTTTAAAACAAAATAAAACGAGTGTTTTGGCGGGGAGAGAGTAAAACAAGCTCTTAAGAGCGTGCGAAATTGTACATAAGCACCAATAAAAAACATGCCATAATATCAGCTGGAGGGACTTATATACAATTTCGCACGCTTTGAATGGCTTTTTTTTTTACTCCAACCGCACTTAATACGCATCTTATTTTGTTTTATTGACATCCCATTTTATCTATTTGGCAAACGCTTCTAGCGCGTTTTATCGATGACAGGAAGGAGGAGGAGAGGCTTGAAGAAAAGCGTTAAAAATGTTCCAGACACGATTATGTAAGTACCTAATGTGAGGGTCTACGCTATTCCATGTAATAGTACTCACTAAGCCTGTGTAAAAAGAAAACTTGCAAAAAAAACGGAAAAATATTTCCTTTGCAGTCCCTGTTTGGATCGCTTGAGGATGCGCCTATACTGGTGTGAAACCGGTCGTGGTTTTAATAAACTTTCTACAGCCCTAGCGTTGCTTGTTGCCTTCCTATAAAAAAGTTCAATTAAGCTGATGAACTATGAGAGGTGGAGAAAATTTGTATTATGTGGGCAGCATATGGACAGTAGGGTGTATCAATGACTTTCATTTAATGTAGACTTTCATTTAATATATAATATAGAATTCATGGCATTAGTGTTCTTATTGAAACCATAAGAAATTGTAAATAGTGTCTCTGAAATCTATGCTACGTGCCAGAAATAACTCTAGCTAACAGTAGTAAAACCTTCAATTGACCCTAAACGTTTTCCAGCCACAAATTTCTTTGTAGGAGGGAACAGGTGAAACAAACATGGCCATAGACTGGTGAATAGCGTGGATAAATGAACAGTTTGCATTTCAGATATGTCTGTTTTCCACTGAAAAATAATCTTTGTGCCCAAGCTCACTGTTCTTACCAAAGACTTTTTTCTGTAGCAATTTATTTTTTAGTTCATTAGCAATTTATTTTTTAGTTCACATAAGGCGGGAGCTTGTATAATATTCGCCAGTTGTGATTTCATATTCTACAAATTTACAATATGGCGGTTTGCTAGAAAATAGTAGCCATGATTCTGCCAGAAGGAATTGACGTCGTCTTTGTATGAGAACGGCCTCCGGGTTTCCACGGACTACTTCGATCAATATTCTGTTTGTGACGTGAAATTATCGACCCATATCTCATTCGCCATTACAAATAGGTGCACAAAATCAATTATTTGCTCCTAAGCGGTAGAATAAACGCATTTTCTCATTTGCGTTTGGTCAACACTGAAAACTTTCTGACAGTTCTTGCCAGTGTAAGGCATTCTTCCTGATGCGCTCAAGGCGACAGGTACAGCTTTGCTTCATCTGACACCATGTGATGCTTTTCCTCACTGTTCTGTGGTTACACTATTCCGGTTGCCTGTACTATAATCGTATTCAAGACAAATGTGGCTACGCTTGAGTTCAGTAGGCCTTTTCTAAAACGGTGAAAATGAATGAGCTTCCTTACACCCCTTCAGTAACTCTGGATCAATATTTTGCTTAGCTGTAAACCATCCAAAACGAATAATTTAACGACGAAATAGCATTAATTTTTTCCTTTTGATCCAAGCGTACACAATACGCCTAGTTGTACCGGATAGTTATAATTACACTTTTCCTATTTAACACGTTATAACACGAAAACTAATTACCGTAGGCGTACCAAATTCAAGTAGCAATAATTTCAAGGACATGGGGAAGAGAAATAATGCAGAACCGATTCAACTGAAAAACTTTTAATTTACTGCAATGGAACGTCATACCGTTACATAGCGGTACCATTACCGCTAAAAAAGGGGCTCAATATGGCGATCGTCAGCGCACAGAAAAGTCTGAAAGCGCAGTATTGCAGTGTACATAGCAGAACGAAGCATGTCCATAGGTATGGTGGCTATTTCTCTTGTTATGGTGCGCTTCGGATCAGTACATGTATGAAAGGCTCAAATGGCTCTGAGCACTATGGGACTAAACATCTATGGTCATCAGTCCCCTAGAACTTAGAACTACTTAAACCTAACTAACCTAAGGACATCACACACACCCATGCCCGAGGCAGGATTCGAACCTGCGACCGTAGCAGTCCCGCGGTTCCGGACTGCAGCGCCAGAACCGCTAGACCACCGCGGCCGGCCATGTATGAATGTTCCCCTGGTAAACCATGTCCTTCAGGAAGCCCCACAATCATAAACCATAGGTAGTGAGATCAGGTGGTCATGCCGGCCAAGCCTTTGGAAACGGTCGGCTGGTAATTCGATTGCTTCCAAATGTGTTTCCGAGAAGCAGGTGAAATTCAAGATCGATGTGGGGTGGGGCCCCCATCTTGCACGAAAACTATTTGAGTTCAATGTGTCTCTGCTATAGGACAGATATGACATGCTGGCGAAGCATGTCGCAGTAACACTGGCCAGTCACAACGCACGTCTCTGGTGCTTGAGTGCCAACCAGTTCAAGAAAGCATGGGGCAATGATGAACGTAGCCTTGAAGCCACACCATACGGCGCCACGTTCACTATAACCCGTCAGAGAAAAACGAGCTTCATCTGTCGGTAGGATGGTCCAGGGACAGCCCTCGTCAACTTCAATCCTTGCGAGAAAGTGAAGAGTGAAGTCAACACGTCGTTGTGCATCCTGTGGTGGAAGCTGCTGTACGATATGGATCCTGTACGGATACCATTTGAGAATGGTTCGAAGCACCTTTTGTACAGTGGACCACAGGATGTTCAACCGTCGTGATACAGAACGCGCACTGCCTGACGGTCGGGAATTACGAGCAGCGTTGTCCGCCACTTTATCAACCACCTGTGGTGCATCCGGTCGTCGGCCTCTTCTCGGAGCGACACCCAGTTCTCCAGTCGATTCGAACTTCTTCATCATGCTCCGCACAGCAGGTGGAGGGAGATGACCCTTCCGTAATCCTTTCATCCGGCGATATTCTCGAAGTGAAACTGCAGCATTACTGTTGTTTTGATAATAGATCTCCACCAAAAATGACCTGCTCCTTTTGTCCAAGTTCACGTTTACACTTCAACAAGCGCACTGCGCTGGTCAGGTGTGTGAGACTATGAATGACGATGACTGATCGCGGGGTACCTAGTGGCCATAGTTGTAACTGGACGGTGGCGCTGTAATGCATGGAAATCGTGCACCCCATACTCTGGACATTTGGTACTCATACGGTAATTAGTTTCTGTGTTAAGACGTGTTAAACAGGGAATGTTTAACTATGACCACTCCGTACATCAGTGTAAACAAAACTGTACAAAGATCGAGTTCAATCGAGTTGCATAATTGCAGCAATTTCACCGACCATCACATTTCTATGATATTAACGCCACCTCAAGACCGCGCGAGATGGCCCAGTGGTTAGCAAAGTGGATTCGCATTCGCGAGGATGACGGTTAAAGTGCGCGCCCGGCCATCCAGATTCAGGTTTTTCGTGATTTCTCTACATTGCTTCAGGCTTATGACAGGATGGTTCCTTTGAAAGGGTGCGAACCATTTCCTTCCCCATTCTTTCATAATCAGAGCCTGGGCTGGGCTAAATCTCTAACGACCTCACTGTCGACGGGACATTAAACTTTAACCTCCCTCCTTCCTTTTTTGCCATCTCTTTCAGGCTCTGTACCATCCACGTTTCCTTGTCTTGGACACTGCGAGCTTGCTATGCCCACACTCTTTCGATCGTGTTTAGATATGCTGCTTTCAGTTCAGTTTATTGTGCACTGCTTACGTCACAGGTAGCTACTAGGAACTAGCTTTCATATTTTAAATGATCTATCATTACGATAGAGCTTTAGAGCTTTTGTTAGTTGTATTTCTGATTCCGTCCGTTTGCATTATGACTTGGCCATTTCTTAGAGCCGTTCTTGGATGTCCGCTGTGTCTGTAAGTTTATCATTCTTTGACGTGCTACTGTCGATTAACTTTGTTGTACTGCGTATGTAACAGACACTTATTTGTAGACATCTTTTGTAATTTAAGCTAATATTTCTCGTTGGATCCATGTTTAAACTATATATCTTTCTTAAAGTGCATTTTAATGTGTCCGATTTAGATTTGGGCAGAGTTTCTAAGAGCGTATTTGTTACATTGTATCACGACATCGGAAACTGCCTTCGCCCAGCGGCATCTTAAGCTACACCTCCTCAGCTCTGTAGTCGTAAGCACCGTACACCAGCGGTGACCCGGCGTAATGGGCCATGAATGTTTACCATTTTATCATGATTTTACTCTATGTGACCATGTCATTTACGGCTATATATTTTATTTGCTTACTCTGTTAAGTTCGTGAAAACAGTTATGTTTGCTAACTTCCCATACTATGTGTATTAGGATGCTACTTGTAACGTTATAGTTGACTGCCTACTATTAGCTAAATTTTTTCATAAATATGCACATTTTCTCGTTTTAGAGCAATCTGAAGATGATAATAATGATTAAAACCAGCAACTGAGTAAACATACATTTGCGATCAGAAATTATTGTGGTACTGATATAAAAGATTAGATATGTTATCTGATAATTGCTGCAAGTTATCCTTTCCTGGCCACAAAGAGTGATAACATCGATAATTACAATACCAGAATAAAAATGACCTATACTAATGTTTACTAATTTAACTTAATCTTAGTAAGAGACTGAGGAGACTGCTTCTATAATGTTTTATCACTTATGCCATGATATGAAACGCAAGGCAGCTAACACAGCTAAATTTGAGCGCAAATAAAATACTGTTTATTGCGGTGCCCCTTTCTCTTCCTTCGTAAGAACATTGGGTTTATGCAGTGGTGGCTTCATTCTCGAAAAAAGCTGGATTTAACGGATTTGTTCCCGAGCTCTCAAGTTTTTATAGTTTACCTCAAAAATTAACCGTGACTATTAATTTATCAGTATAAACTCATGACTGGGATCTGGAAAACGCATCTCACTACTGTTAATAATGGTCCGTTGTTCCGGGAGTCGCCAAGCTCGAAAGAAGACTGAATCATAAAAGAAGGCATGACCAACTGTTCGAATTTCACGCACCAATTAATAAAAAAAAACGCACACTGCACTCAATTAAAGGAAATAGAATTAGAATATGTTCAATTCAGTTCGCTTTGTACAGAAAATAACTGACTACTGGATTAACACCAAATTGTATATTATTCAAACCGGATTTCAGGCACTCCACCTCGACATAACTCCTTAACAATCTTTACATCAATGTTAATAATAATTGATGTAGCTCTAGGCTGATGCAAATATAGACACGTCAGTCTAAGCCAAAACTGATTGATAAAGTTATAAAAATTGTATTGTTTTGGCAGGGAAACAGCGCGATTTTTACCCTGTGCTGTTTGGTCCCTTTCTCACACCCTCATTGCGTGTACGTCAGTTTTACAAGTACTGCATTCTTCGGAGTTCGAATCTGGATGGCGCCTCGGAAGTTCTTTTTTGACGATATGTGAAAAATTTTCTACAAATCATTAATCACATAAAAAGGATTTTTTCCCACTTTTCGCCCTACCTCCCATCACTCAGCAACAATCTGAACTCAATATTTCCCTAAATTATCAATATATGGCGTATGCAGCAACCGGTTGGCTGTATACTTCATGTGTTTAAAATTTGCTTAAGGTTGCTGCTTTCACCCATGTTTAAAACTGTTCCTAAATTATGTTTGAAACTAGTCTTCTAACAGGTGAGAAGCAAAACGTTAGTGTCTTGGCGGTTACAACAGTGAGAAACAACTACAAACTCGATGCATGTTGTTATATCAGCATGTCTCACGAGGCTAAACTTGAATCACTGAAAAATAATTCGCTCTGGTGCTAAATCTGTAATGAACCTGAATGAAAAACACAGCGGAGTGAATCAAATTTCCAGAAGAGTCACTGATTCCACCCTGATACAAACCTACACGCATTTGAGATGCGTTCGATGCCTCATATTTGGATTAATATTTGCTGTAGAATTTGAAAGAGGCTTTAACGTTGTGCAGTTGAGGATAGCAACATTTAATGTCAAAGCCATATACAGCAGTTATGGTTTTTATCAAGACAATGGTGCTATTACCAGACAATCTGCTACTACTGACGTATATTTACTTTTTGTAACAACAATTACTTCTGGATCTTGTTCCTGCTTTTTCTTATTAAACTCTCTCCGAACAGACTTCGAAGGCCCAAAAGTACCGACCGCCGTGTCATCCTCAACCCAAAGGCGTCACTAGATGTGGATAGGGAGGGGCATGTGGTCAGCAAAGAGCTCTCCCGGTTGTTGTCAGTGTACGAGACCGGAGCCACTACATCTCAGTCAAGTAGATCCTCAATTTGCCACAGAGGGGCTGAGTGCACCTCGCTTGCCAACAGCTTTCGGCAGACAGGACGCTCCCCAATCCAAGTGCTATCCAAGCCCGACAGCGCTTAACTTTCGTATTCTGACGGAAACCGGTGTTACCACTGCGGCAAGGCCGTTCGCTTTTTTCTTCCTTACGAACAGTTAATTTTACTACCTTAAAAGAATCGCGTTTGACTGTCATTGCAGGTACTGGATCGCTGGCCACAGAAGAAGACATCAGTAACCTGAACGCAAACTTCGAGGAAATTGTTGGGTGTGATCTGAGACTCCCGACCAGAGAGGAGCAGCTCAGTGGCGCTCATTCAGTGAGACTGTTTTACTACAACGACAGCGAGATCACTCTGCAGGACAACTACACCACTGCTCTGGTAAGTAGCAGGTTACTCGGCTCAGCTCCTGATCTATGGAATGTCTGTGTAAAGACATAGCTCTAACAATGGCTTAATATTACTCACAGATAAACTAATGTAGTCTATCTAAATTATGTGAAGTTCAATTTTCAGTAAACTGGAAATTTGTGGTCATCGGTCCTTAAGCTTACACACTATTTAATCTAACTTTAATTAACTAACTTACGCTAAGGACGACACCACACACACACACACACACACACACACACACACACACACACACACACATGCCCGAAAGAGGGCTCGAACCTTCGACGGGGGCAGCCGCGCGGACCGTGACAAGAAGTCTCGATTTTCAGTAGCCACACAGATATTACCAGCAGTTTCTATGAACGATATATTGATTGTATGAATGCCATTAAACAAAATCGACCTGGAAGTAATGACATTCCAATCACTGGCATGTTCATTTACACAAGTAAATCTTCTGCTGCCTGATGAGAAAGTGTGTAACAAAAAAAGTTGATTAAAGAGTAGGGAATGGCACTGATTTGGCTCGTACGATTCTGCAATCATTCGTGATGCTCACGCTCGTACCTAGCCAAACACATGATACTGCGTTGTGGATTGGGGGAGGCAGTTTGTATGCGGGTGATTCACTCTTGCAACGCTAATCTTTCAGCTCCTGGTATAGGTGGTCCTTCGTCTCGCTTTTTTTAATCCTGTTCAACTCTACCCGCTGCCCGCTGCCACTGCTTGTCGTGCAAAGTGGCTCTTCAAGTCGAAAGTAGAAGAAAATGGGTAATATTCTTAAAAATCTGCCGGACATTACGACACAACCTTGTAATGACTTGTGAGAAACGCTATTCAAATCAATCTGCAGTATATCAAAACACTGAGAGCAACCACAGGGCTATAGCTAAATATAAACAAGGCCTCTGATCTGTATCGAATGAATTCTCCTAATATCCAAAAACGGCCCCTCCGACTCCAGTGCGATGTAACTGTGCACAACTGAAACGACTTGAAAATTAATAGCCCTGACAGCTCAGTCGTGGATGTGGTCCTTGCCAAAATCAGCAGTATTAAATAGTTATGGGGCTCAACTCTCTACTGAAACCAAAAACAGATCAGCTTTGACCGTAGTTCATTGTTATAAAAATGCAAAATGAAACAAAGATAGAAAGTTCGAACACAGCAATCCTTACAATGAAAGCAGTTAAAAACAACTACCGAGCGGCAAAGTCCACGGGAAGGTTGTAGGGGAAAGAAGATGGTAAATAACCCGCCCTTCACCAAAATAAATCAAACACACGATTCCGTCTCGAACATAATCATTGCCTCAATCTTTGGAGGGTGAAGGAAAACTCGTGGAGGAACCCTTCGATATCTGAATCATAAGCGAGCCATCGAACGCAATGTTATTCCTCTCGAGGTGCCTTAAATTTCTAAAAAAAAAAAAAAAAAAAAAAATGGTTCGAATCGCTCTGAGCACTATGGGACTCAACTGCTGTGGTCATAAGTCCCCTAGAACTTAGAACTACTTAAACCTAACTAACCTAAGGACATCACACACATCCATGCCCGAGGCAGGATTCGAACCTGCGACGTAGCGGTCGTGCGGTTCCAGACTGTAGCGCCTTTAACCGCTCGGCCACTCCGGCCGGCCTTAAATTTCTAAAGAAAGCCTCCCATCGTCTCGTCACTCCCATCCCTCCTTCTCTTAAGCCACGTGAACTCACCATTTTACTGCGTTACGAGTTGGTGGACTGCGACCTAAGTGGCTTCAGAAGCCGAAGTCGAAGTCTCGTGCAGCAGCCCGCAGACGTCAGACCAATAACTCTCAACGGAACTCGAAGCAGAATTGCCTCACAAGTGATAGTCGCCCAAGTTCTCCGCAGAGAAGCTGACACAAATACACCGGTTGGCCAAACAGGAAGTGCTGCCAATGGGATGCTACGTAACAATCCTTGCCCTCTCTCCTCTGAAAAGTTTATTTACCCGCTTGTCAATCCCCAATTCTTCCAAGTTAAATGAAATATTAACAATTTACGTTGTTATTTGTACCGACAGATAGGAAGATGTGCGGCCTGTTGTGTTAAAATATATTAATATAAAATTCTAGGTGAAGATCGCTAAAATTCCTATATTTGATTACTCATTAACGAGCCATCTTCATATCTAAAATACAGAAAATTGCGTAACAAAAAGGAAAAATAGTTTAAAACATTGTATATTTGAACTTCTCTTGTATGATACATACCGGTAAAACCTTTATTACTTGATTCCTTGTATACCAGCCACCAGGCATTATACATCGTCATAACCTGTTCAGATGAATCGCCCTTATTGTCATGTACAAACCAAAATACTGTATGTAGATCGTGACAAAATAAAGTGCAAAGTACATTTGCTTAGTTGTTTATAGCTGTGATCTCACCTAAATAAGTTGTCACGGTTACATAAAATCTGTCGCTAGTCATGTCTGTCTCTGCTAATCCTACAGGAACAAGGAAGTAGCTGCATGACGGCTGTCAGAGAACTAGCCACACACGCCGCATTATTGCAAGACGAAAGCAGTGTGGGATGGCGTCGTTATCCAACGAAATTTTACAAATATGTGCCTCTGTTGTAATATTCAAAGTGGCACCGTAACCAACTTTCAACTAGTTTTGCGTAATTTAAAATGTAAGGAACTGCGCTTCATTTCCACAATCTGTAGTAACCATACAGGCTTTTCGTTGAGTAATAAGACGATAAAATATTAAAAAGAAGAAAATAAAATTGTCATAAGTGAAAACAATAAATATTTGCGATGTAGAAAAGTATGTACAGTGCCAATGATCAAAAACCATACTCTTGAATAATAAACCGAGTAATACTATAACCCGAAGTCTAGATGCCAATTACAATCAGCGTGGTAACTGGTTATAATTGCACGAGTAAATGGATGGATAACCTAACTCTATTTGATGTTATATGCAAGCGTAAATAGCTTTAAACTTATGTATGCTCAGAATGAGGTGTCACCTCACTGTATGGATAAAATCACAATTTGAGTGACAACATATTCAAGGCAAAGTAGACAAGATATAAGCCGTAGAGAAGAGATACATACCAAATTTAGCTAAAGGTCTAGGTGCTGGATACACAATAGGGCACATCTAGTGAAATCGGTCGCAGGTAATGGTTCAAAATATCGAAATTAGTTATATGCATAAAAGTGCAGTAAACTGACATAATTAAAACAAGAGTAACATTTCTGATACTGCTTGATATTCCTGGTGTTCTTACTTACAGGAGCAATGACAGCTCCCAAAACTGACATTTGGTGTATAAATTGTGATATTGTAGATAAGTAATTATTAAATTTCGTGTTAAATGGAACACGTGCCCCTTATAGGTATTCTCTATTATCTCTTGCTATATCAAAAGTTGACTGAAATTAATAGCAGTAGCAATGAAACATAATGCTAAGGTGTCTCACTGTTTTTTCAGAGGTTTTCTGAGGCCCATCTTACAGGCTAGCTAAGCCATGTTTTAGTTACATTATAGACACTCACTTCTTGTTGCATAACCTCGAATCCTACCTCGAGCATGGATGTGTGTAATGTCCTTAGGTTAGTTAGGTTTAAGTAGTTCTAAGATCTAGGGGACTGATGAGCACAGTCCCATAGTGCTCAGAGCCATTTTTTGTTGCATAACCGCCGGCTGCGGCATCAACATCATTAAACAGTTCTGTACACCGACGGCACCACGAATTCTAGGGGTTCTCCTTATCGCGTACGCAGATGTTATTCATGACAACTAGCGATGAGAAATGAGTTCTTCGGTCTGGTTAAAAGCGGTATGATTTGTCGGTCATTCATGTTCACAAAATATGGAACACGGCTGAAGAGCACTGAAAATAAACCTATTAAAGCAAATCTACAGGCTACACCTGTCCAAATCAGATAGTTCCCATAACAATAAACGTTTTAAATTTGTTCAAAATTGAAGTGGAATTTTCTGTGAGCTGAACATTCAAATGGAAACAGCGCCCAATATCTAGCTATTCATACTATGACGTTATATGTAAAGATGTAACAGAAAAATATGCTTCACAGGTGTTACACAATCATAGAAGAACTGTAGAAACATTTTCCATTATTGCACAGTTTAGATATTCGACTCATTTTGTAGAGATACTGTTGAAGATTACAGTGTAAAATTTACAACTCACGGACGATTATTTTCTTAACACTTGTTTTTCTGTTTATTGGTTCAAATGGTTCAAATGGCTCTGAGCACTATGGGACTTAACATCTGTGGTCATCAGTCCCCTAGAACGTAGAACTACTTAAACCTAACTAACCTAAGGACATCACACACATCCATGCCCGAGGCAGGATTCGAACCTGCTACCGTAGCAGTCCCGCGGTTTTTCTATTTATTATTATACGTAATATCATTATGGGTAAAGTGTTTGTTCTTGTATTTAATTCTTGTGTCAAGGAACTCATATTTGCAGTAGAACCAATTTTAACATTTTCATATTTTTAATTGTACTTTTCAGTTTGATTCTCATCTGTTTTTCGTGGAGGGAGTTGACGCTGTCGTGAGAAGTATGGCCAGATATTCTTCAGAGCCGGTATACTACTACGAATATACTTACAACGACGGAGTTCTCAACCAATATCCTGAAGGTATGAAAAATACTTCTTACAGTAAATAAACTTCGTGAATGTTTGTTTAGGATGCATTTCTGTTAAAAATAAGAAGCATAAAATCTCGAAACTTGTCCCACAACAACTTAATATGTCAAATGCACTACGGAAATGTTCAGAATACGATTAAATATGAAAGAAGTAACGTATTTTCCATGATATATATCACTAACGCTCTGTTTAAATTCGGTCTTAGGTCCTCTACGTACAAAGTTTTGAACTATGGGAAGTAAAGGCGTAAGGCGAGAATAGGACAAAATATTAACTTTGAGGATACTTCTAATAACCAAGATCGCATTCAGTACCAATTATTCTTGATGACGGGTTTCAACAGTTAACCCGGTCGTCTTCTGACCTTCAAAAACTTGACTGATACTATTTCATTTGTGACAAAAAATTTTATTTTTAACAAACCTCTGAGAAATGTGCTACATAGTATCCACTATGAAGTTAAAATTGTATGTGTGGTAGTCATAACAGAACAGGACATGTAACATCAAGTTTTTTGAGGATCACAAGATGACAGTCTTAACTGTTGAAAAAGGTTATCAGTAATAATTACTATTGAATGCGATCTTGTGAAAGTAAATACAGGTCGCTCTTTCCAATCTCTGATTATGAAAGATTTTAAGAAAATAATAAAATAAACAATTTTTTCTTGTTAAAGTGGCATTTAAAAAGAAGTAACCTGTGTAGTGTCATTGAAAGACCCAGATTAGAGAGAGTGAGCGAAGCTATCATATGAGCTGATCAAGAAGTTTGGTCTGCACTAAACTAGTCTACAGCCGATGCATTGTGTATTTCTAGAAATTAACAAGTGTGTGTTTATTTAACTTGTTTTCAGGCACTGATTTTCTCGAAAGGTTCAACCACTTTGCTGAACAGTTTTAATGAAACGTGTGACTTACGTCTCATCTCTCCAAATTTTTAACAAGATTACAGGCTTCCGGTACATATTTAAAAAATGGTGGTTTTGCTAAATCGAGACAAATGCAGAAAACGATCACTGAGAAAATAGAGAGAGAAAGCGGTCATATGGACATGTCACCAGAAATGCTTTCCAGGGATCGGTGGATGTAAAAGATCGATGACAGTGTAAGTTTCAACGACTGAAAGCAAAGTCCCACGCGACTGTAAAAAAACAGCAGCTGACTCCTGTAGATGAAAATGGTACCGACCCGCAGAATTAGAGATCAATATCCTTAACTTCGGTATGCTGCAGAATTCCTGAACATATTGCAATTTCAACTGCAATGCATTTTCTTCAGACGGAAAGCTTCCACCTACAAACCAGCACGTGAGAAACTCAGCTTACCCTTTTCTCGCACGATATCCTGCGAATCATGGATGAAGGGCAACACGCAGATTCCACATTCCTATATTTCCGGAAAGCGTCTGACACGGTGCCCCACTGTAGACCTTTACCGAAGGTACGTGCGTACTGAACAGATTCTCAGATATGTGTGTAGCTAGAAGACTTTTCACGTAATAGAGCGCAGTACGTTGTCCTCGAGGGCGGGTGTTCATCAGAGACAAGGGTGTCGTCAGGAGTGTCTCAGGGAAATGTGATGGGACCGCTCTTGTTTTGTATGTACACAGCCGGCCGTGGTGGCCGAGCGGTTCTAGGCGCTTCAGTCTGGAGCTGCGCGACCGCTCGGTCGTAGGTTCGAATCCTGCCTCGGGCATGGATGTGTGTGATGTCCTTAGGTTAGTTAGGTTTAAGTAGTTCTAAGTTCTAGGGAACTGATGACCTCAGATGTTAAGTCCCATAGTGCTCAGAGCCATTTGAACCATTTTTTTTGTATGTACACAAATGATACGACGTACAGCGTGAACAGCAATCTGCAGCTGCCGGCAGATGGCGTTGCAGTGCACGGGAAGGTATTGTTCAATGACTGTAGGAGGATACAAGGTAGCTTGGACAAAATTTATAATTGGTGTGGTGAATGGAAGCTCGTTCTAAATGTAGAAACGTGTAACCCAATGCAGATGGGTAGGAAAAAGAATCCCATGTTGACAGATTAAATACGAGTTCCTAGGAGTAACGTTACAAAGCGACGTGAAATGGAACGAGCACGTAAGGATGGCAATAGGAAAGCCGAATGGTCGGCTTCGGTTTTATTGAGAGAGTTTTCGGGAAGTTTGATTTATCTGTAAAGGAAACCACGTACAGGGCATTACGACCAATTCCTGAGTACTGCTCGAGTGTTTGGGATTAAAGGAATACCTCGAATAAATTCAAAGGTGGGCTCCTAGATTCGTTACCGGTAGGTTTCATCAACACCCGAGCATTACAGATATGAGTTTTGAACTCATATTGGAATCCCTAAAGGAAAGACGGCGTTCTTTGTGCGAAACACTACAGAGAACATTTAGAGAATCGGCGTATCAAGTTGATTGCAGAACGATTCTGCTGCCGCCAACGTACATTTGGCGTATGGGTCACAATGATAAGGTAAGAGAAATTAGGGCTCGTATGGGGGCTTATGGACAGTCGTTTTTGACTCTCGACTTAGAAATCGAACGGGAAAAGAAGTGACTAGTAGTGGTACTTGGTACCCTCCACCGCACACCGTACGGTGGCTTGTCGAATATGTATGCAGATGTAGTTGTAGACGTAGAGGAACACATCACTCCAGTGGCATGTCCCGTCTGTACTAGCCTGTTACCTCCAAACCCAAGAAAGCAGAGATCTGGAGCACCATCATGTAAGAGCATCGTTAGCCTCCACACACCGAAGACGCGCCATCCAGCAGGGGAAGCAGTGTCGCCTGCTGAATCGGTCATTTTAGAAATAGCATAACTCCATAAATGCACGTTTTTCAGGAAACATAAAAACTATTTTCAAAAGAAAATTCAACAAATATCAAAAGTTGCTAAGTCCTTTTTAAAAAGTATAGTTACGTGGGTAATTTAACATACTATATAAAGTCCAGCTCCTATAGTAGACCTGGCAAAAACAGAGAGCAAAGTAAAGGGAGTTCCGTTTTTGTTTCTAAAACTGGCTCAAATGATTCCGAAAATTTATCACTGAAACCTGTTATTCTAATTAGGTTAATAATAATTTTACTTTCAAAAGCTATGAAACTATAAAAACTGATAGATACAGCAAACTTACACAAATGTATGACAGTAGTAATATATTGCCTTTAATATTAACATTAATTTCAGGCATATATTTGTTTTTAAATTACGCAACAATAATAATCTTATAATTTTCTTGGCAATCCAAATGGAAGACTGGAAACAGTTACTTCAAATCATCAAATATTGTCCAAAATTTCGAGGTAAAATTACTAATATTCTTCAGTAATATACTGCAAGATCTTCTTCATGTTTAGCTTCATTGATTGACATCGGCCGGCCGCTGTGCCCGAGAGATTCTAGATGCTTCAGTCCTGAACTGCGCTGCTGCTACGGCGCAGGTTCGAATCCTGCCTCGGGCATGGATGTGTGTGATGTCCTTAGGTTAGTTAGCTTTAAGTAGTTCTAAGTCTAGGGGACTGATGACCTCAGATGTTAAGTCTCATGGTTCATAGAGCCATTTGAACCATTTTTTCTTTTTTGTTTTTCCAGGATAATATTTATATTTTAAGTTTTCACTAATGGTGTACTCTTAACTTTTGTAATGGTTCAGTAATCAACAGTCATGTTCGAAACCAATTTGACATCCATCAGTTGTATGTCCTTGTTTGTGGTAAACACACATTTCGGTTCACAGTAACCCGCAGGATGATTGTACGCTCCACTGCTGTGTTGATGAATGGTGATGCAACTACTGCCTATGGATGCCGAGATGAGTATTTGAAATGTACTTTGAAAGACGTTCGATTTCCAGTGAATTTACTATCTTCTTATATAGAGGAGGCAACCAATCCCTGAAGTTAATTACATCTTCAACGCCCACCATAGTAACCATGAATTTCCCACGAAGTCTAGACTTTACTATTATTCAGACACTTTTATTGGAAGGTAAATTCGTTCGTGCTTTGACAAAAGCCTCTTCAGAACCCAATAATCACGGTCGTTGGGAGAAAAGGATGTCCTCCCAGTGGAAGTAGGTGATGAATTTTATCAAAACGCTCTGTTTCTACAAATTAAAGGCTTTATTATAGTATGATTTATGTTCTGACCACCACAGGTATCACCAAAGAAGAGCAATTCCTTCACATCATTCGGAATGCAATTATCTATGTATTGCAGAAGAATAGAAGTTACTTTCTTTGTTAACCTGGGTTTCATCATGGAGGTAAAAATGATATTATCCTGATTTTGCATAATGAATTTATAAAACATTTAGAGTTAACTGTCGAAAATGGTTCAAATGGCTCTGAGTACTGTGGGACTCTAGACTTAGAACTACTTAAACCTAACTAACCGAAGGACATCACACACATCCATGCACGAGGCAGGATACGAACCTGCGACGGTAGCAGCAGCGCGGTCCCGGACTAAAGCTCCTAGAACCGCTCGGCCACAACGGCTGGCTAACTGTCGAAGACAGAACAACTCGTGTAATGAAATATTAGGTAGTGAAATATTCATGATGTAGTCAGTGTTATAACAGAAAGATCCTCCCTTTCTTTGCACAAATTCTTTGAAGCTTGAAGAGTATTGTAAAATTGTTAGATCTAATTTTATGGTTCATTAATTCTGCTTCAGCAATCTTCTTTGTCTTTCTGTTAAGGAATCGGGACTTCAGTTTCTGTTCTAGAACTTCGCATGTACAGCAGGCCTTCTGAAACTGGGGTGAAAATGGTCTTTGAAGTATTTAGCATAGTGGTGATATGTAATCTCTACGTCAGGATATTTTTCCTTAAACATTTGAAACACGATTTTAACATTTAACTTTGCGTGAAACTAATTCTTCTCCTTGGAGGAATAGTGAGCCTATTTTCTTGAAAAAGACTGAATATGTTAGTGAATGAGCATCTTTATTTTGGCAGGCTTTGAATTTGCTGTGGGATTTTTTTCCTCTTAAACCAAGTAGAGACCTACTAGCTATCAACAATTCTCTTAGATGACGGAGTCTACTGTCACTCTTAAGACCATGGAAAGCTATAAATGCTTTCTGGCAGACCTATTTCTTTTCATCATTGAGTATGATGAAGTACTTAAAACCGTGACTACGCTTAATGGATGAGATATTTTTAGACGGACGAGGTCTTTGTCGATTGTTACAGGCTATGAGATTTTTTAAGTCCACATGGTGCGAATGGTATAAGCTGGCAAAAAGATCCTTTTAGCTGAACACAAACGATTGATTCAAAACATCGGCACTACGTGGTCTAACCCCTCTGGAAAATCTCCCTCTGCCTGCTTCAGACTCCATCTGAATTTTTCTGGTGACATCAACGTCACACTCACCTGCCCGTGCAATGCGTGATGTACTGCCTCTTGCAATTCATCCATCCTCACTCGTGCATCACCAATGCTGTTAACCAGTTCCCGCAGCAATTTAGCCATTTCCAGCTTCCTTTCCATGATATCCAATCACGTTTGTACCTGTTGCAGATCCGTTTTCAATAGTTTCTGTGTTTGTTCTATATATGCTCCTAACCCTGTAGCCATCCCACGCACCATGCGTGTCACATTCAACAACTCTGTACCTAATCCCTGTAACTCTTTTGTGTGTATATCCACTGACTTCCCTATGCTATGCTGTCGCGAATAACTGTTAAAGAATTGTTCAAACCCTCAATATCGTCTCTATCTGCTGTTCCAAAAATTGTTTTCAGCAACTTCCCACCTGCATTCAACCAACCCCTCTTTACTCTCTTTCTCATCCCTGGAATCATGCTCACGACTTGAGTGCCAACCGAAGCGTTCACTCGTGACTCGTGAGGACCACATCCGGTTGTTTTCCGAACAACACCCCACTTCGCAATGGCATGTCCTGTACCTGGCCAGTTTGTGTCAGCTGTCAGAGGACTACGCCCCATATTATCCACTTGTACCCCATCCTGCGTCACCTACAGAATGGAGAGAGAAGGAAAAAACTCCCATCACTGCCCCTTAATACCAATAAAATAACCCTAGTCTGTACACAAAAATAATACACACATGATAATTACTGTTAACTACACACCCCTCGCACGCAACTTATACTTAATACCCGGTTTCCTGTCTGCTTCTGGGGCTTCTTTTCGCTTTCTGCCAGGAGGAGAAGTACATATACACGGATCTACTACTCCCTGGAACGGTTTAACTCTACTAACGTGAACCACCGTTGTCTTGGTAGGCAATTGTAATTTTACATTGACAGGTGATGTCATTTCCACTACCTGGTACGGTCCCTGGAACTTGTTTGTGAACTTCTTGGTGCTCCCTTTTGGAACATACGGATTAGCTAGTAGCACCCATTGGCCTACTCTGTACTGTGGCAACTTCCTCGTTGTATCTCCCATCCGTTCATGTCGTTCCAACGCTTTCGTGTTAGCTCGTCTAACTCTCTGCCATACTTCCTTAATGGTTTTCGCAAATTGCCTTGCCTTACATGCTCGCCCTTCGCTCCCAGCCTTGGACGAAGCATGTCAAAAGGTGATGGCATCTTCCGCCCATACACCACTTCGTACGGCGACAATGCTGTCGACGTATGTATCTTAATATTATATGCACTGGTTACGAATTGCAAGTACACATTCCAGTCGGTGTGTTGACTATTTACATAGTGACTCAACATCTCAGCGATCGTGTGATGCACTCTCTCCGTTCGTCCGTTTGCTTGCGGATGGAATGGACTAGTCCGTAGTTTCTTTTCCTTCAGTAACTTACACAGTTGCTTCATCAGGTCAGACGTGAAATTAGTACCTTGATCCGAGATTAAGGACTGAGGTATACCATACCTGAGTAACCAATTATTAACTAAAGCTTGTGCCACCGTACTTGCTTTCTGGTCTGGTAATGCGACCATGACTAAATACCTAGAAAAGTGGTCAGTCACTGTTAACACATACTTATTCCCTGCTGCACTCCTTTTAAATGGGCCTAATACATCAATTCAGATTTTTTGGAAAGGTCTGTCTGCCTCTGGTAATCTTAGAAGCTGAATCTTTTGATGGCTCAAGTCCGCACGCTATGCGCATGGCACACAATTCCTGACGTACCCGTCCACGGCATGACGTCGTGTCCTCCACCAAAACTTCTCCGCTATCCGCCTATCCGTAGCTCTTCTCCTGCCATGTCCTGAAAGAAAATGGTCATGCGCCTGTTGCAAAACTTCAGATCTTAACGCTGCTGGTACGACGACGCGCGGGCCGCATTTCATCGACCTGCAAAGTAACCCGTCCTGTACTAGGAACTGCGGTGGCTTTTGAACAATTGGCAATCACTATCCACGGCTTGTGCCCTTTTCCACTCATCTTCAGTCACCCCTGTTACTTGTAATACTGCCACTTTCCTGCTCAATGCGTCAGCATTGGCATGTTTCACACCTGGCTTGTGTATCACCTCATTATCGAACTCACTGAGTTTCAGCGCCCATCTCACTAGCCTACTCGCTGGGTCTTTCAGACCTAATAACCATTCCAGAGTTGAATGATCCGTCAGAACCTTAAACCTTCTACCATACAGATAACATCGAAAGTGCGAATCCCGTATATTACCGCTAACAATTCCTTCTCCGTCGTGGAGTAATTTTGTTCCGCCTTGTTAAGTTGACGAGACGCGAACGCAATCAGATGTTCTTTGCCATCTCTTGCCCGAGTACAACCCCAAGAGCGTGATTAGACGAGTCACATTGTCGTATAAACTCGTTCGAAAAGTCTGGAAACTTCAAAACTGGATCTCATGTCAGTATCCTTTTCATAGCAACTTAGTAAGTGGCCTCGTTATTTCTGCGAACCCCTGTACGAATTTTCGATAATAGCTCGCAAGACCAATACACGATTGCAGTTGTTTAACCGTTTGCGGAACCGGAAAATCTCGTACTGCAGAAGTGAGACGAGCATCTGTCCGTACCCCGTCCTGACTGATAACATGCCCGAGATAATTTACTTGCGCTTGCGCAAAATGGCATTTGTCCAAACTTAATGTTTGCCGTGCCGCCTCTAATCTTTCAAACACCTCCTCTAACCATTCCACATGCTGCTCTAACCTCTTGAAAAAACTATAATGTCATCCAGATACACCATACATTTTTTCGGTTTCAACCCGCGAAGGACTCCATCCAACAACCTCTGAAATGTTTCTGGAGCGTTTTTTAGTCAAAACGGCATTCTTTTATACTCGAAGTGACCGCAATGCGTCGTAAATGCTGTTTTTGGCTTGTCCTCCGGACATACTTCAATCTGGTGATAACCGTTTCGCAAATCCATAGTGGAGCCTGTTGGTAGACTGCTGCTATCAGCAAGACTATCTGTGCTTGCCTACTTTGCAACGCCTCGGTCGCCGGCATGCCTCTGTTTTGCCATTCTCCACTGCGTGAAGCAATGCTTTCTACATGTGGCCGCAACACAAATATCAAAACAACTCCGATTTGCTTTTTTGACAGTAGTGGTATCGTGCATAAGGAATTTGTTGCTCTATGACAAACTGTCAACCAAGTGCTTTACAAGCATGTCTCTCAAAGGCTCGAATCGAGTAAGGTAGGACACTGCAGACAAGTGGACACTGCATCATGACATCGAGTCATGTCACAGGGCCATTTCGTTCACCGAATTTTTTATGTCAAAAACCATTACTGTTCCACAGTCCCCCCCCCCCTAACCACCTGTTATGAGTCCTTGGGACTTTTTTTCTAGGAATTGAAAAATATTTTAAAAGGAATGTGTCATACATGTTATAGGCCCTACCATTTGAAGCCTTCCAGTGCTCCTACCAACACTGGAAAAAACGACTCCGCCGGTATATATGTGCCGAAGGGAACGACTTTAAAGGGGTCAATATTGCTGTTCGAAAAAAATAAAAGCTTTGGTAGATAAAAAACACGTACCGTTACTTTTTTCACGCACCACTTAAATCACATCAAAATTTTCTTATAACACTGGTAAATGTTTATTTTACTAGCTACACACTCCATATTCAAGTGAGTATAGATTCGAAACAGGATTACTACACAGAATTACTGCAGTGAGTGCAAGAAGCTAACGACCATATTCTCGAACACCTCATCCCAAACAATAACTATATTATTGGTATCGTCTGCGCTCCAATCATTTCTACCTCACAACTGTAAATGTTAGATTTTGAAATCTTAACTTGTTATCCATAATTACGTTAGACAATTATGTCTATGAGTATAATGCATCGCGCACTAATTATTGATACACGAGCTATCTAACACTTCTAAATAAATTCATTACCATGAAGCTTTCCAGACACTTGCATAATTAATTTCGAATGACACCTGTCTGTTATATTACATCTGTTAGAACATAACTATCTCTGTGTAGAATCTCTTATCTGAGGAATGCAGTTTACAGTAATCATCTGAAACGAAATTTCAAACGCGCGATAGATGTTGTTACGATGAGTTATAGATATATATCTATGTTACATTTGTGTTTTATTTTAATATGCTCCAGGTGCAGGCCACGGCGCCGACTTAACAAACATGTTCTTTTCGACTTCACTTGATCCCACATCATATGGTGCTATACTCAGGGACCAGATGACTGCTATGTGGGCTAATTTTGCTAAGTATGAGTAAGTACAATTTTCTTTGGTCTACTTTAGCATGATGCAATACTATAAATATGATGTTAACAAATACATACTAGTAGCATAAATAATCAACAAGCTACAGGGACAACTTCCACACTACACCCTAGCAAAGAGGCTCCAGAAGGGCACAGATACCGTATCCTATACTACTGACGACATTTTTGATCAGAATACATGTTTCAGGAACATATACCGCTGGTTTACGTTTATCACGGAACAACTACAATGAGGTGACAAAAGTATAACGATACGCACATATACAGACGGCGGTTGTTTCGCGTACGTAAAGTATAAAAGGGCAGCGCGTTGGTGGAGCTGCCATTTGTACTCAAGTGATTCGTGCAAAAACGTTTCTGATGTAATTATGGCACGCACATAGGGCAAACTGGCCGAGCTATTTCTATAAGACTCAAGGAGTACTTTCTAGGGAAAAAAGGGACCAATGTTCATAGTTCATATTTTGCCGATCATATATTAATCACAGGGCATAATCCTGAAGATGTAAAAGACGTCAAGATCTTGCACTCAGAGAAAAAAGGCTTTAGGCTTACCATCTTAGAAGAGCTAGAAATTTTTAAACACCTATCTCTGAAGGACGGTCTCATTCTTAATGAACAGCTGCGATTACGCAACAAAAATTTTTTTCAAGGTACAGAGCCGCTAATTAAATTTGTTAAATTTGTCTTAATCGCGATACTCTTTTCAATTTAGTCTCCCAAACATCGTTTTCCCTTCCAATCTTATATTTTCTCTATATATTACCTGAACTGTATTTCCTTTTGTAAAAAAGACTCTTACGTTATGTTGTAACTTCCACACAGTGGTTCCTGTTTGTTACCAGTAATATTTAAAATTGTCCTTGCAACGCCTCATTTGCTCTTAAGTTATCTGTATTTCGATTACTTACTGTTAGATGGCGCGAATCTGTTATCTTGTACACCTCATGGCTGCCTCGGTGAGTTTGCCGTTTATTATGACGGTAGGGACTGTGTTATGCCGCTCTTGGTCCTAAGCGACCATACGGTTGTCATTATATTCCATGGAATATTTTATCTGGTTGACAATCATGTTGTACTGTTACATTTTAGTTTTTATTCCTATGGCATTTCTGTTTGACGAGAGCATTTTTACTCAGACGTTTTTAACCATGGTGTGATTACATGTAAATACATTCCGTTTGTACGTAATTTATGGAAGTTCAAAAATGGGTTCAAATGGCTCTGAGCACTATGGGACTTTGTAAGTAGGCTGTTTAGGTTTTTATGTTGGTAACGTCATGTAGTGCTCTGTATGAAAATCACCGACTGTGCTGTGTGCAATCTGTGGCTGGTTGGCACTGTTGGAATATTTGCTATTGTAGTGTTGGGCAGTTGGATGTGAACAGCGCGTAGCGTTGTACAGTTGGAGGTGAGCCACCAGCAGTGGTGGATATGGGGAGAGAGATGGTAGAATTTTGAGAGCGGACGATCTGGACGTGTGTCCGTCAGAAAAACGAAATTTGTAAGACTGGATGTCATGAACTGATATATATATATATATATATATATATATATATATATATATATATATATATATATATATATATATATACCAACATCTTTCATTTGCTAACAATGCCTACCAGTAGTTAGTGCCTTCAGTAGTTAAAATCTTTTATTTAGCTGGCAGTATTGGCGCTCGCTGTATTGCAGTAGTTCGAGTAACGAAGATTTTTATGAGGTAAGTAATTCATGAATGGTATAGGTTATTGTTAGTCACGGCCATTCTTTTGTAGGGATTATTGAAAGTCAGACTGCATTGCGCTAAAAATATTGTGTGTCAGTTTAGTGATGATCAGAATAAGTAAAGAGAGAAATGTCTGAGTACGTTCAGTTTTGCTCAACTGTTTGAAAATCAAATAACGTAAGAGGTTTATCAGCACAGTAATTCATAAATTCTGCCATCTCTCTCCCCACATCCACCACTGCTGCTGGCTCACCTCCAACTGTACAACGCTACGCGCTGTTCACATCCAACTGCCCAACACTACAATAGCAAATATTCCAACAATGCCAACCAGCCACAGATTGCACACAGCACCGTCAGTGATTTTCATACAGATCGCTACATGGCGTTACCAACATAAAGACCTAAACAGCCTACTTACAACTTAACAGCTGAGGTCATCAGTCCCCTGGAACTTAGAACTACGTAAACCTAACTAACCTAAGGGCATCACACACATGCATGCCCGAGGCAGGATTCGAACCTGCGACCGTAGCAGCAGCGCGGTTCCAGACTGTAGCGCCTAGAAGCGCTTGGGCACCGAGGTCGGCTTATGGAAGTAATCCTATTAAGTGTATTTCAGTCCATGTCATTATATTTTAGGTATTCCATGTAACTTTTTATTCTGATGAAGATTGCCCTAGTTCAATCGAAACAGTGGTCAACAGACAAAATTTTGTGCAGTCAAAGTGGCTGTGTATATGTCCTGTAATTAAATAGCGTACGGTTGCTAGATCACAGCGAATCAAATGTTTAAAATTTCAAGTAGCCGTTTGTGTTGTGGCTTTAACGGCATCCTACACATGGGGGCAGCAATTCCTTAGTCCAGCCGGTCTTAGGTTTTGAGCAATGTTACGGATTAACACAGAATGTTGCATGGAGTCCATTACTTGTTCTCAAATGGAAGAAGCAGATTTAAAGGAGTAAAAATTTCCTAGGTGCACAATCCCTTGTGGTGATCGACATGGTCGAATGGAATCTTGGTGGTGATCGACATGGTCGAATGGAATCTTGGTGCGAGTCTGCTTATCCCCATGCTCCTATGCAGTCCAACATCGGGCAACTGTTACATCCGCGTGCCCCTCTAATCTGGATACCGGATGATTCGCCGAGCCGGCCAGACGCTGACCCACAGTGAAGCTCCTATCAGATTCTGTCAGCTGCTGATTTTGCTGTCTCGCTCGAGTACGCCGCACGCCGCATCTCCGACTCTTTCACAGTGATCACTCAACGCCCATCATACACTGAGTTGACAAAAGACATGTGATGCCTCCTTGTATCATATAGGACGTTTGTACTGGCACTGAGTAGCAACTGGACGTGACATGGACTCAACAAGTCGTTGGTAGTCCATGTTGCCTCTATAGACATCCATGCCACACGGAGAGGCCGCGCGGCCTAGGGGGGCGTGTCACGGATGGCATAAGTTAGTTTAAGCAATGTGTAAGTCTAGGAACCGATGACCTCAGCAGTTTGGTCCCTTAGGAATTCACACACATTTGAACATTTGTAGACATCCATAATTATGAAGGGGTTGCACATGCAGCTTTTTTTTTTTTTTTTTTTTTTTTTTTTTGCATGAACTAACCTCCCGATTATGTTCCATAAATATTCGATGGGATTCACGTCGGGTGATATGGGTGGCCAAATCATTCACTCGAATCGCCCCGAATATTCATGAAACCAATGGCGAGCAGTTGTGGCTCTGAGCACTATGGGACTTAACATCATCAGTCCCCTAGAACTTAGAACTACTTAAACCTAACTAACCTAAGGACATCACACACATCCATGCCCGAGGCAGGATTCGAACCTGCGACCGTAGCGGTCGCGCGGTTGCAGACTGAAGGGCCTAGAACCGCTCGGCCACACATGCCGGCGAACAGTCGTGACCAGGGTAAATCGCTGTTTGGCAAAATGAAATCCATCAATGCAAACAGTCTCCAAGTAGACGAACATAACTACCTCCAGCCAATAATCGGTTGAGTTGCAGGGCCCAGTCTATTCCATGTTAACACAGTCCACATCATTATGGAGTCACCACCATCTTGCACACTGCCTTGTTGACAACGTGGGTCCATGGCTTCGAAGGGTCGGCGCAGCTCCCTAACATGAGCTCTTTCCAACCGAAATCGGGACTCATCTTATCAGCCGACGGTCTTCCAGTCGTCTAGGATACAACCAATATGGTCGCAAACACACGAGAGGCGCTGTAGGCTGTGTTGTGCTGTTAGCAAAGGCACTGGCGACGATCGCCTGCTGCCATAGTCCATTAACGGCAAATTTCGCCGTATTGTCGTAAAGGATACGTTCACCGTGGTGGTGGTGGTGGTTAGTGTTTAACGTCCCGTCGACAACGAGGTCATTAGAGACGGAGCGCAAGCTCGGGTTAGGGAAGGATTGGGAAGGAAATCGGCCGTGCCCTTTGAAAGGAACCATCCCGGCATTTGCCTGAAACGATTTAGGGAAATCACGGAAAACCTAAATCAGGATGGGTGGAGACGGGATTGAACCGTCGTCCTCCCGAATGCGAGTCCAGTGTGCTAACCACTGCGCCACCTCGCTCGGTGTGACGTTCACCGTACGTCCAACATTGATTTATGCGGTTGTTTCATGCAGTGTTCCTTGTCTGTTAGTACTAACAACTCTACGCAAACGTCGCTGCTCTCGATCGTTAAGTGGAGGCCATCGGTCATTGCGTTGTCAGTGGCGAGAGGTAATGCCAGAAATATGGTATTCTAGGCTCATTCCTGACAATGAAAATCTCGGAATATTGAATTCCTCAATGATTTCCGAATTGGAATGTCCCAAGCGTATAGCTCCAACTACCATTCCGCGCTCAAATTCTGTTAATTCCCGCTCCGCCATTGCACTGCCCTTTTATACCTTATGTAATTACTGCCAACTGTATAAGTGCGTATCGCTATTCCATGACATTTGTGACCTCGGAGTATCCCCGCCAGCCTTGGTAGCAACATTAAACACAATCAACGCTAATGCACACTGGTGGCCGTTCTACTTGTGACAAAGACTTGCAAATTTAATCATTTAGATACCTAACGATGGTGTAAACGGGTGCTAAGTTACATTGAGGTCAGATTATTTCTTGTCTTACTTCACTTTTTTGTCGGGCGGTTTATATCGGATAGACCATGTACATCTAATAGAACACATTACTTCACGATTCGTTGATGATGTTGCTTTTTCTTTGCAGTAATCCCACTCCAGAACTGAACTCACTGCTGACGGAAAAATGGGGAACCTACAACGAATCGTCACCCTTCTACTTGGAGCTAACAGCTCCTCTGAAGCCAAGAATGAGATTATTTGAGTCCTACATGAACTTCTGGCACAGTTTACTGCCATAGGAAATGCAACAGCCAGAATATAAATTTTGTGGCACGTTACTGGGTCTGGTCCCCTTTGGTAATTAACAAATGATATGCTGCATTGTATACGTTTGATTCTTCATCACTTAGTGGAACGGTCCATTTTCTTAATATTAAATCATTTTAAACTATAGAGAATAATGGTTATAACATACACTTATTCTTCCACTGCATACATCTATGGCTGATAACAATATTCACAGTAAGACTTGCATGAAATGTACACAAAGAATTAATTCCTCAGATATTTTTGTGTATCATTCACATAAGCACCTAATGATTAATTCCTTGCGTTCAACTGAACGTGTTTGTAGAAAGGTAAGTGCTCACGTAAGTACTTTCTCTCGAGGATCCTTAACACCACGACAATTCATGGACTCATGTTTACATGGTCAATATCAGACAGACTCTTAACTGGTCGAAATTTTAGATACCTAAAAACACTGAAGAAAATAAGGATCGTTTCCTATTTTTTAACGACTCTATTACATCTATCAACAGCTAATAATAAGTTGAATAAGGGTATTTTCACAGTTCTTTGAAGACAGTAACTTTCCAGGTAACAATTTCACTACGTATAGCAGCAGGTACAGTCCTCCAGGAGATAGCAGTCAGTATAATTTGTAACATAGAAGAAATGGTAGAAAATATTAAAAGGGACACTAGAAGACAAGAATGTCTAAAATGGAGACAAAGGAGCCCGATACGTTAACGTATGAGCAGTCTGAATTTTAATGAAATATTTTTTTTTGTTTAAAAAGATTAATAAGCCAATATAATGGCCACATCTACATCTACATGGATACTCTGCAAAAAAACACTTAAGTGCCTGGCAGAGTGTTCATCGAACAACCTTCATAGCAATCCTCTATTGCTCCATTCTTTCTCACGAAGAAACGAACACCTATACTTTTCCGTGCAAGTTCTGATTTCCATTATTTTATCGTGATGTTCGTGTCTCCCTATGTAGATCGGCGTCAACAAAATATTTTTCGCATTCTGAAGAGGAAATTGGTGATTGAAATTTCGTGAGAAGATTCCGCCGCAACGAAAAACGCCTTTGTTTTAATGGTGTCCGTCTGAAATATTGTATCGTTTCAGTGACACACACTCCTCTATTTCCTGATAATACAAAACGTGCTCCTCTTATTTGAACTTTCTCGATGCATTCCGTTAATTCTATCTGCTAAGGCTCCCAGATCACGCAGCAGTACTCCAAAAGAAGACGGACAACGCCAATAAAACGCTGTCTTTGGTTCGCCTTCCGCACAACATTTTTTGTGTGTTCTTTCCCGCTGAAGGCTGTTGCACGGCACAGTGCACCACAGCCTGTTAACAAACACGACAGTGTCTACGGCTGTATTCAGTACAAAGTAGTGATGATGAATGTAATTCTCAGTGTTCCAAACGAACTATATTGACAAAACAATTAATTTAGAAAGATTTCGAACCCATTGGTATTAATATTAGAAGGATTTTAAAACCAACTTTTATAACAGATTTTAAACCCACTTTTGTGAATTTCAGACTGATTTTAGTAGTTGTAAAAGGACTTAATGCATACTACGCCAAAAATATTATGTCAAGTTTCATAGTACTTAAAGTTGTTGTGTAGGCTACATAAAATATCTCAACAAAGGTTACTGTTAACCGCCGAATGTTACACTGAAGAAGGGTTCTGCTGAAAATTAATGGGAGCGCACTAATGCTGGCTAAGACGGCAGCGTGCAAAAATAATAAATGCAGGTGGTACCGGTCAAATGCTCCTATCACATTCGTGGTGACTCAGTGTATAGTACACACATTAAACACACAGAATGTCTTTAGTTAAAGAGCCTGTGAATAGCTGAGAATGTTTAAATGTTATTTTATTAATTATTTCAGAATCACTTAGGTACTAGTGATCTATTGTAATTTGAACATAGAGAGTGCTGGAAAATTCTTATCCAGCATAATAATATGTTTTAAGTTTCCACTAATGTTGTAATCTTAACCTGTGTAATGGTTCAGTAATGAACTGTCATGTTCGAAATTAGTCACCATCATCAACTCAAACTGTCAATACAACTGCGTCAGAAAGCTAAAGAAATAATAACAGGAATGTCCTATGTTATGAGGAAGGTATGTCATCTACATACATTCGACAATCTGTTCTACTCACAAGACGACGAACTTCCATTGGGACACCAGTCAGTGAACTTGTAGCCAACATTTTTCTTAATCACTTCGCAAATAAAAATTTGAAATAATAGTAGGACCCAAAAAGTACCGGATAGTATATTGGTATCATTATGTAGATCACATCAAATGTGTTGTAGATGAAATACCCAGTCGCATCCAATAACTCCATAGTGATATGAACAAAGTCCACTCAAAAATAAAATTCGCCTTAAAACAGAAAAACATCCTTGACACACACACACACACACACACACACACACACACACACACACCTCTCTGAGAAATTCAAAAGAACTGCCGTGACATCTTCAACTGTTACACTGTCCGCCATCTTGTTATTACAGCTGGTAAACAGTGACAGTGACAAGTGAATACCCAGAACTTGACAATGAACAAGATGACGAAAAAAGAGAGCGTAAGTGAAACATAATTTGAATAGATACACACACACACACACACACACACACACACACACACACACTCACATTCACATAAATTATTAATCTCATGGATAGCCATAACAGTACTGAAATCGTAATTTTTGCGTAACTATTTTGCCTACATTAAGTTGTATGTAGTTGCTGGTGACATACTGTAAAGACAAACAGACACTTTAAAAACGTAATGCAGCAGGAAAACCACACCATGTGGTAAGAAGGTATGACTACACAATTTTATGTGCTCTTCAAAAATCTGTGATTACGATTTAGAAACTAATATTTATTTGTATTTAAACAGTAAAGAACATTCCTTATGTTTAGCAGCCATAATAATAAAAAACCCACTGACGTTCTGCAACAGCAGTCAAACATATCTGGGACAAAAAACAAAACTGTGTTTTGCTAAAGGCGGATCCCACCCAAAAACCTATGTTAAATTTACTCTGATTCTATTCCAATGAAATCTGGATGTGCATTCTGTACCAGTGAAATTAGAGTTTGTCCGAATTTTACTTCCAGACAGACAACGTCGTTCCATGAGCTATTCTATATATATTTCTGTATTAGATACTCATTTTCCCGTCATTAACTACATAAACGCAAAATTATGGGAATTTAGGAACGAAAATTCGGCATACAGGTAGAAGCGATGTACAATCTGAAACAACTGGGCCAGACACCATCACATCACTTGTGATTTACGTACGTCATCAGTTAGGACACGCATCTTTGCATACATCTTTGTGTCACTGGAGGAGGAGGAGGAGGAGGAGGAGGTTAGTGTTTAACGTCCCGTCGACAACGAGGTCATTAGAGACGGAGAGCAAGCTCGGGTTAGGGAAGGATGGGGAAGGAAATCGGCCGTGCCCTTTCAAACGAACCATCCCGCCATTTGCTTGAAACGATCACGGAAAACCTAAATCAGGATGGCTGGATTGTGTCACTGGAAACACTGACACTAAACAGAGGTGAGTAAAATAAAACGTGTTATGTTCGTGTTTTGAGTAAAGCAGCATGATTTATATTACCAACAGAGATACAGCTTCAAGACTTCTTTCTCTTCTTTAGTGAACTGAAACTACTGTATTTCTATAGAAGCATTGTCGGACGCAAAATTATATTAACAATTTGTGAGCTACACATAACCTTACAATTTTCAGTACCAACGTTGTTTATTTGGATGAATTTTATATCTATGTTGTGAATACAATTCTAATTTAAAGCAAAGATTAGCAGGGGGAAGACATTAGTAAGAAAGAAACCTGGTGTTGTTGTTGCAGTTGTGGTCTTCAGTTCGAAGACTACTCAGATGCAGTTCTCCATGCTACTCCACCTATGCAAGACTCATCTCTGAATAACTACAGCAGCCTACAATCTTCTCACTCTGCTTCTGTATTAATCTCTTGGCCTCCCTCATAAACTGATGATCCCTTGATATCTCAGAACGTGTTCCAATAACCAATCACGTCCTTTGGTCAGGTAGTGCCACAAATTCCTTGTTTCCACAATTCTGTTCTGTACCTCTTCATTAGGTACGTGATCAACCCCATCTAAGCTTCAGCATTCTTCTGTAGTACCACATTTCAAAAGCTTGTATTCGCATTTAGTCTAAACTGTTTATCGTCCATGTTTCACTTCCATACGCAGCTACACTCCAGACAAATGCCTTCAGAAAAGACTTTCTAACACCTAAATGTATGATACATGTTAACAAATTTCTCTCCTTCAGAAATGATTTTCTTGCCATTGCCAATCTACATTTCATATCCTCCATACTTTGCCCATAATCAACTATTTTGCTGCCCAAGTAAGAAACTCACCTACTGCTTTAACTTCTTCGTCGTTTCCTAACCTAGTTCCATCAGCATAACTCGATTTAATTTCACTACATTCTATTATGTTTATTTTGCTTCTGTTGATGTTCATCTTATATCCGCTTTTCAAGGCTCTGCATATTCCGTTCAACACCTCTTCCAAGTCGTTAGGAAGGGGATACAAGGACTCCAATCCCAATTGTGGTATCAGATTGATCAGCAAATTAATTAAATTGATTACTTAATTACCACCCACCCCACCCCCAGATGACGTCACGTGTTTTCCTCAGCCCTCATGGGGAACCCTGCACCTCCCCCTCCCCACCACTTCCCATTCCCCACCCACCCTATTGGTGCGAATTTCGAATTTTGGTAGGAATTCCGAATTTTGGTGGGAATTTAGTATTTTTCTTGCAATTTCTTTGTCCCAGAGCTGTGATGACGTCCCATCCTACCCACCACCCGGGAATGGTGGGAAACTCACAATGACTGTACTCTTTCTGGGACTCAAACCCTGCTCATTCTGTATGGAAAGCCCAACTTCACCCCACAACACATGGAAAATGTCCAGATGCAGTAGAGGAAGGGCCGGTTAGTGTAGTTTATTTTAGTTGAGTAGCTGAAGAAAAGATCGTTCCCAATTACACAACTATATGCATAGCGCTACATAAGGAGCGCCTAAAATCGCAACACAGCTCAAAAATTGACGATACTAAACAAGTGGTGTTATCCTGTGTGTAATATCCTTTTATTTTTTCCTTGCAATATGTTTATATGAATGTTTTACTTTCCTCATTAGTAATAAGAAGTTGGTACATCACCGCAGAAGACGGCAGAGATATTCTTTTAAATTATCTTTGTAACAAAAGAGAAATATCAGGAGAATATTCAGTTTCTGAACAAATTCCGTTCCAATCTTGTTTGAATGTACTTGTTTAGACCTCGAACAAAGAGGACGTGCAATTTTACTGGAGCATCAGCAATATGTATAGTAAGTGATATACGTAACAAAATGGCTCTGAGCACTATGGGACTTAACATCTGAGGTCATCAGTCCCCTAGAACTTAAAACTACTTAAACCTAACTAACCTAAGGACATCACACACATCCATGCCTGAGGCAGGATTCGAATCTGCGACCGTAGCGGTGAACCGCTCGGCCACACCGGCCGGCGATATACATAACAACACACACATGATCAAAAAGTCAGTATAAATTTGAAAACTGAATAAATCACGGAATAATGTAGATAGAGAGGTACAAATTGACACACACGCTTGGAATGACATGGGTTTTATTAGAACCAAAAAAATTCAAAAGTTCAAAAAATGTCCGACAGATGGCGCTTCATCTGATCAGAATAGCAATAATTAGCATAACAAAGTAAGACAAAGCAAAGATGATGTTCTTTACAGGAAATGATTAATAGACCATCATCATTCCTCAACAATAGCTGTAGTCGAGGAATAATGTTGTAAAGCATGTCCGGAGTTACGGTGAGGCACTGGCGTCGGATGTTGTCTTTCAGCATTCCTAGAGATGTCGGTCGATCACGATACACTTGCGACTTCAGGTAACCCCAAAGCCAATAATCACATGGACTGAGGTCTGGTTACATGGGAGGCCAAGCATGACGAAAGTGACGGCTGAGCACACGATCATCACCAAATGACGCGCGCAAGAGATCTTTCACGCGTCTAGCAATATGGGGTGGAGCGCCATCCTGCATAATCATCGTACGTTCCAGCAGGTGTTTATCAGCCAAGCTGATTGTGATTCTGTAACATATCGGAGTACCTCTCACCCGTCACGGTAGCAGTTACCTGCTGTCCAGCGTCATCTGTTGGACATTTTGTGAACTTTCTTTTTTTTGGTTCTAATAAAACCCCATGTCATTCCAAGCATGTGTGTCAATTTTTACCTCTCTATCTACATTATTCCGTGGTTTATTAAGTTTTCAAATTTATACAGACTTTTTGATATCCCGGTATATATGTGCGCTAATCATCAAGATTTAATGGATGGATTGCATGATCGGCAACCATAGAAAAATTAGAGGTAAAACAATATCAGCCTAGGTTAGTAGTGACTTCTGTTAAATATACATAAATGTGTAACAGTCGAACGAAATTTGCAGCAAAATAACGATTTGTATGACTTCAGTATTGGTACATTGTGAACGTTCTCTGGCAGCACGCATCCAAAGTGAATGTTAAAAGAACATTTCGATGTATAATGCTCACTGTAACAAATAATTTATATGTATTTCTGTTAATTGAATTTCAAAAGGACACAATTTTGTGAGGAAAAAGATAATTATGAATTTTGCTATTATAAATGATTATTCAAAAAATGTGAAATACTATCTGTGGAGGAGGATGTGAAAACCGCCACAGAAGAAACGATATGTAATTAAAAATGACAAAGACTGTTCAAGAATGAGTTGAGATATAAATAGGCAATATATTGTAATAGAATCGCTTGTCTTATGGACGGACTGAATGGGAGAGGAACCCGTGACGTTGCATTAGGCTCCTAGGTAGTCTTCATTTGTCATAAGTCGATAATCGACGCCATTTGTAGCTGGGATTGTAAAAGGTGTGTAAAGATTTTAATTGCTTCTGTTAAAATATATTTACGTAGTAAAATCTGTTTGTCACAAGTACTGCAAAGATCGCACTGGACATTACCCATCTTATTTAAGAAATTTTAGCAATTTATTGGATATCGCTGGCGGTGCGGAGCTGCGCAGTCTGCAGCACCGGCAGATTTAAATATACGATCGCAATAACGACCACATTCTAAAAAGGGTACAGGTAGAGGTGAATGAAAATAATGAAGTCTTTCTTTTCACAGCATTCCAGACGCAGAATAAAAAGAGATAGTAGATTTTATCTTGTGCATTCACAGGTGGATGCAAGCTGCAGCTTTTGTAAATTTTCATTCAAAAAAGTGATAAATTCTGAACATATCGTAAAGTGTATTTAAAAGTGGATCATTTTCATGGGAGCTTAGCAATATAAAAAAAGAAAACACTTTCATATAGTAAAGGTAGTCTTATGCTTCAAAGCTAGTCGGGGTATATCCAGTTAAACAAAAATCCACTAGAACGTGAAAATGTTTGCTAATTGCGATGGACAATAATATTTTCATTCTTGCACAAACAGCTCTATTATTTGAATAAAAGTAAAACTTGAATCATTAATTTTGGAATATTCAAAGAAATTCATTTTTATTAATCTGCAACAGAATATTTCATACATAAAGTAATAATCACAGATGAAAAATTTATTGCAACCTTTCATTTCTCATGTCCATCCATGTCTATGTTAAGTTCAATCTATGTTGCGAGGAAGACTGTTCATATCACCAAATCTAGTTTCAACAAGATTTCATGCTTTAATTCCAGTACTGCAAGTAGTAATTATGTCTCGTTGCGTAGATTACATGGCGATTCATACTCCTTACGTTAGGTGTTGGGCTGCCTACCAGCACGGTTATTCCAAAACTGACCAACAGAACTAACACACCTGCTGGGAAAAAATATAACAATACCGCTCGAAAATGTACTCAATCTCAACCCTTCACCTACGAGCCCGCGGGAAAAGACCGGAGTGGAATGTACTATCTTTATTTTTTTGGCAGGAATTGTGTTGAATTGTTGAGACTCTGGTCTTGGACAGAGGAGTTTAATAAATGTGTTACCTGTAAGCGTACAGCTGAGGACTGTATATATCGCTGTTTGACGTCAATGTTCGCTACAGACGCCTCACTCTGCAATGCTCGACAGTCACCCTGTAGCCTACGTAATAGGAGCCAGTACACATTACCACAAGTGATGGAAAATGCCTCAATTTTCCAATTACACATCGAAATTGTCGTGCAAAAATAGTACTAGCAATCAATTTGTCATAATATAACAGATGTTTTGGGGACTAGGGAAAATGGTCATCCCAAAAGATGGCAACAAGGCGGCAGTTGAATGTGTGTTCTCCTCCACGCGGTCAGGTACTAGCGAAATTAGAGGCACTTTCACCTCCTCTTATCTCTCCCTCTCCCTTCCTCTCTTCATCTATGGTGGGGATACAGGATTTTTTAAATGGACAGCTGCCACCCCTCTGCTAGCTACGGAACCTGCCGTATCTGGGAGCAGTCTTCGGACAGCTATGGTCGGAGAAGCCTTCTGCCGATCTGGTGGCAAAGTCATCAGTACAGTGCATCCCCGGCAGAGCACGTGGTCCTGCGGTTGAGGCGGTGACTCTTCACTAACACAAAAGGCTGTAACGCAAACTAAAAATAGGATAAATGATGAGCACAGCTTGCTTGTTCATATAAAATGTAACTGCCCCTAGTCGGAACACAGCTGCGTCGGGCAACGCCACACACACACACACACACACACACACACACACACACTGGACCATCCCCCACAACTCCCCCGCAACTGCTCGTCGTTCTGAGTGTGAAACATTTCACTGTAATGATTTTATTTATCATCAACTCACCTCCTATAAGGGAGCATCTATTTAAAAAAATGATAAGACAACAGGAACGAAAATACGAGCAGTCCACTTTTTTTAGTTTTATGAGCAAAATCAGTGTAGTTTTTACGTTCGACTGTAGGATATTGTTCCCATCTCTCTTTCCCCCATCCCCGGCCCCCGCACTCCCTCCCCCCGCCCCACATCCATTACTTTGCAACATCTGACATTTGCTTTTGCTCCATAACTCGCCTTTAACGATCTTCATGTAAAGTTTGTGCCATCCACCAGATAACCATTCGCAATAGTAGCAGATTCTTGCGTTCCAGATTCATAAGCCGTTTGAGCATGACAGAACAGCAAATTTCATTCAATCTACTCACATGTTGCGGAAAACACTATCATTTCTATGTTTCACAATGAGCTATAATTCAAATGGTATCTACTTCATAATTAGAGGTTATGAAGTATGAAATAACACAGGACTTGAAGTAACTCCAGTATTACTTCGAGAGCACTCCTCATTGTTATTTTGTAACATCCAGAGTAGGTAAAAAGCTACGAACTGTCTGCATCCAAACTTTAACCTGTTATACCACTCCTTGTGATAGAACCTCCTATAAGATTTTACTGCATCTCTCTCTTCTGATATATCGAAAAACAAATGTCAGCATGTCGACATCGAGCATATTACATGTACATGCTCTATTGCAGCAGGTGGGCAGTGGTCAAATTCACTTGCACAGATCAGCGTAAATTTTTGTCTCCTGTACTGGAGGAAGAACATATCCAACAGACTATCAACCACAAGAGAGAATTTCTGTGTTGTTCTTTCATATACAGTTTTATACATTGTTTTTTCAGCTTTAACGCATTCAAGCAGTACATGACTACAGCACTGAACACCGTCATTCACTTCGTTTTTCTTCCACGACTTCGATGTCTGTGCAGGTGCGAAACTGTAATTAACACGTTTTGATCCATTGCCCCTCGAGGAACACTGGACATCACGTGATGTAACCTATGCAGCCCCCACAACACACAGTGTGGTAGAAATAAAACACAGAGGCAATGTTTCTCATTGAAAAATATGTGGAAGACATCGCAGTATATGGAAACTGGAAGAGTTTGCGGTACTGTAGAACGTTTCCAAACAGCTATCTGAAGGAGGTAACCTATACAGTTAATCTCTTCTTTCAAAGAGACGGGGTAGCAGATGCGTCAGTTTTCCGGTTCGGAGAGCATTGCTTCCTCATTTTGTAGTCGTGTACATGATTATTGTTCTGGTGTTGACCATCGGCAGAACATGCTGTTCGCAACATACGCGAGGAGTAGAAATAGGTCCTGTTATCTTATTGATGAGGGGAAAAAATGTGGAGGGCATCGCAGCATATCCAAATAAGAGTTTGCAGCATTGAGGAACACTTCCAAACAACTGTCTGAAGCAGATGACCTCTACATTTAATCCAATGTTCCACAGTGACAGGTAACAAATATCCAGTGTTCCGCCTAGATTCTCTCCATATCAACCAAGTGGTGTCAGTCAATCATTATGTGGTAATCAACAGCATACCAGTGGACTGATTGGATAGGAAAGACCCCATTGATATGGGACGATGTACTGTAATACGCACTGCAGTTGATAGCGTGATCAATTTTAGCAATTTTATCAGATGTTCCGTAATTGCAACGCCACGCAATGACAGAGCAGAATGTTTTCCAGTTTTTCTATAACCGCTAAATCACCCCTCCACTACTTTGCAAATATAGTATACTAGATTTCAAATGCAAACGGATTACTGTATGCAGTATGTCCATTCGGTCATCTACACCAAAGTGTACTATACAGCGTCTTATACCGTTACAGTCAGATTATCTACATATTTCAAGCACATAGATACTAGTGCAGAATTAACGATTACGACTGGCCATCTTTCCCTGTGTGGATAGGCGTCACAGAGTATTCTCGCATTCGTAGGATAAAGTTGGAGATTTACAAATCCTCCCACATTGTCCTTGACCAGTCCTCCATGCAACACGGGTGCCAATTAAATCTTCAACTGACCAGGAGTATGAGGGTCCTATATCAACTACATTCCACGTCTTGTGAAGAAACAGAGCGAGCTGTGGCTGTAACTGCAGTTAGTCGAAGCCTGCTCCGCACTAACCTTATCCACGGCACCCAGCCAAGTATACAAGATCTCTCCAGATGCACCCATTAACGGTGTATAGTAGATATGAGAGTGTTGCAGTGATATTATAGGTGGTTAAGAAGAGATGCGTGATTTATACATGATGGAGCTCCAGATAGATGGAGTTTTAAACACTTCACCAAGATCAACTGTGCTATCAATTTTGAAGTACGAGGTGCATTCAAGTTCTAAGGTCTCCGATTTTTTTTCTAATTAACTACTCACCCGAAATAGATGAAACTGGCGTTACTTCTCGACGTAATCGCCCTGCAGACGTACACATTTTTCACAACGCTGACGCCATGATTCCATGGCAGCGGCGAAGGCTTCTTTAGGAGTCTGTTTTGACCACTGGAAAATCGCTGAGGCAATAGCAGCACGGCTGGTGAATGTGCGGCCACGGAGAGTGTCTTTCATTGTTGGAAAAAAACAAAAGTCACTAGGAGCCAGGTCAGGTGAGTAGGGAGCATGAGGAATCACTTCAAAGTTGTTATCACGAAGAAACTGTTGCGTAACGTTAGCTCGATGTGCTGGTGCGTTGTCTTGGTGAAACAGCACACGCGCAGCCCTTCCCGGACGTTTTTGTTGCAGTGCAGGAAGGAATTTGTTCTTCAAAACATTTTCGTAGGATGCGCCTGTTACCGTAGTGCCCTTTGGAACGCAATGGGTAAGGATTACGCCCTCGCTGTCCCAGAACATGGACAACATAATTTTTTCAACACTGGCGGTTACCCGAAATTTTTTGGGTGGCGGTGAATCTGTGTGCTTCCATTTAGCTGACTGGCGCATTGTTTCTGGATTGAAAAATGGCATCCACGTCTCATCGATTTTCACAACCGACGAAAAGAAAGTCCCATTCATGCTGTCGTTGCGCGTCAACATTGCTTGGCAACATACCACACAGGCAGCCATGTGGTCGTCCGTCAGCATTCGTGGCACCCACCTGGATGACACTTTTCGCATTTTCAGGTCGTCATGCAGGACTGTGTGCACAGAACCCACAGAAATGCCAACTCTGGAGGCGATCTGTTCAACAGTCATTCGGCGATCCCCCAAAACAATTCTCTCCACTTTCTCGATCATGTCGTCAGACCGGCTTGTGCGAGCCCGAGGTTGTTTCGGTTTGTTGTCACACGATGTTCTGCCTTCATTACACTGTCGTACCCACGAATGCACTTTCGACACATCCATAACTCCATCACCACATGTCTTCTTCAACTGTCGATGAATTTCAATTGGTTTCACACCACGCCAATTCAGAAAACGAATGATTGCACGCTGTTCAAGTAAGGAAAAGTCACCATTTTAAGTATTTAAAACAGTAATCATTCTCGCCGCTGGCGGTAAAATTCCATCTGCCGTACGGTGCTGCCATCTCTGGGACGTATTGACAATGAACGCCGCCTCATTTTAAAACAATGCGCATGTTTCTATCTCTTTCCAGTCCGGAGAAAAAAAATCGGAGGCCTTAGAACTTGAATGCACCTCGTATGACTTGAGTGTTTGGAGTCAATACCAGGAAGGTACCGGCATGAGAGAAATGATTGCAAAGGATAAAAACAAACTCCTATGGGTATGCGGTTCTGTACGTAAATATGCTATATTGTTAAAGCCATACGGCTTCTGAAGTCTTAGTCGTCGGAATACAACTCTCTTAGTACTGTAATGCAAGATATATTTGTCCAACATCAGACATACAGCCATCCTGTAAGTTTCCTACCATAGTTATTATGGTGGCAAACTTTAAAATGATAAAACTACTTCCTTCTTCACTATTCTGGTATGTATATCCGCCGCTCGAGCTGCTTATAAACCAAGTAGAAGGAAGTCAGGATTCTGCTGTTCTATCTCTTAGGGACTTAATAGATTTTTATATGTCTTTTAAGTAGGAAACACACGTACCATCGATCAAAATTCCCGCGTCAGTTGTGCTAATTATTACCAGTAGTAGCAGTTTCTACAGATGCTGCTACGCCGCACTAGAAAATACAGCGGGGGGGAAAAAAACAAACGACACGAATATTTTCGATAAATGACGCATTGAAATACCATCCACGCCCGACTGCACGAAAATCCACACGAAGAAGCAGCTACTTCTAACGAGGGGGTAAGCACCAAGATCAGTAGGCAAAGGAGATGTAGCAGTCTTATTGTTGTGTACAATACCATCACCACGGCTCTGGTAGTATTGCTCTCGCACGCAGCAGTCCTGTTCTCACGTTAGGTGGTTTTGGTCATGTGTAGGATAATGTAGCCATTTCGTCCTAACACCACATCTCTAGAATACACCGTCCTCAGATTATTAAAGCAGATATATGTAGCATCAGTCCACTCTTCTGCAGAACACTCTAGAAGATGACTTTAGTCTCACAAAAGCATTGATGCTTCTCCTTAATACTTGAGGATTAACATTGCTTGTTAGAACCTGTCGTGATTCGGTAATAACTATGTTCGACTGCATGTGTGAGAACACAGTTCTGGATTGGGTTAAATATGGTTCGCCTGTTTTAATATAGCGCCGCTGTGTAATACTTCTATCACCTTTGTTTAAGTAAGTGTTACAAAAATGTTTGTAGTTCACACCGGGAGGGAGATGGTTAAAACTAAATGTAGATAAAGCATAATTTTTAAGTATTTCTCGGTCTTGAGTGTCTCGGTACAGCGAAGCTACCTCAATTCCCCGCCTTTCGTGGTACTCTTTACATAATTTACATAATTCTACAAGATATTCGCGATTTTACATGTTCAGTCGTATTTCCATCAATTTCACTTACTTTACGTAAATTTTTCGTAGTTATACCAGGTTTTCCTCGATTTTTACCTATTTTATGTAATTTTTTCACATTTTTCCAATAGTTTTCGGTACGTGTGTGGCCAAACAGCTGCCATACCCACGCGTTGTTCGATTTTATGCCATGATATTGGCATTTCCTATACACTAGCCAACTAAAAATTGCTAAGAATTCCGCTCTTTCCGATGATCTACATCCATGCATTTTGGATAGTAACATCACGAAAGTTATAGTAACACACTTGCCTCGTACCTAGCTGAGGCGCAACGAGTGGTGCAGACTGGAAACTCCAAATCTGGTGACCAATCCGTGTACTGCTACGTCACATCACCGAGATTGTCGGCAGACTTATGTTGCGATGCACCTGATGGAAGCCCGAAGTCTGGCACAGTTCTACATGTTCATTTGTCTTCTAATGTACTGTGCAGGATTCTGCAACATGGAGTTGATATGTGTACAGAGTCGATTTCTGTTGCTGCTCTGATAGCTTTACCGTAAGTGTATGCTCTTATTGCTTACCAGATTAGCTCAGCTACTTTCGTTTTTACCTTCAAACTCTGATAAGTTCCCACAATCCTGTCAAGACATTTACAAACTGTAGATTTCAGGTATTTTTTTATCCTAGTAATAAGTTATTCCTTAGTTGATAGTGTGTCGACTGCACATAGCATCCTGGAACGTGACAGTTTCCCTTATTCACACCTACAGAGTGCACGTCCCCGGCATCGTAATTTATGGATGACCACTTAGCAAGTTATGCATTCGAACCGCAACCGTCCGCCACTGACAGCTCTACACACAAACATATAGACACTAGGAATGCGTAATACCAATTCCAAATTCTCGATTTCAACCACCTGTACGTTATTTTCAACAGTGCTACAGCCCCGCAAATAGCGAAAAACTCTTCACAGAACGATTCTGAAGCAGAAGTAAGCACATTTAAATTGATCCTGCGAAAGAGCGCACCATCTTGAACGCAAGTTATGTTACCGATATTTCGTGACAATATTGTCTAGTTCTCCACTGATAACAACAAACCAACGCATCCTGCTGCGTCTATCACACCACCTTTTATATACTTAAAGACCCACCATGACCACTCATGATCATCCCGTTTCCCCTATTTTGTGTGTTAAAATCGATTGGAGGTGGGTGAGAATGGAGTGGGAGTAATTAATTCATCAGTTTAATTGATTTGCCTATCAATTTGATATCAAAATTGCTCTCAGAGCCCGTTACCGTACTACTGTCCCTGACAGAATAACAATTTCATTGGAAAACCTCACAGTTTTTATTTCTTGTCCCTGAACTTTAATTCATGCCCTAAATTCTTCTTTGGTGTCTGTTATTCCTTGTTCGATGTGCAGATTGAATAACATCGGCGGGTAGACTAAAATGCTTCTCGCTCCCTTCTCAACCACTGCTTCCCTTTCATACTCTTCGACTTTTCTAACTGCCGTCTGGTTTCTGTACAGGTTGTAAATAGACTTTCGGTCCCTGTATTTCACCACTCCTAACTTAAAATTTCAAAGAGAGTATTCGAGTCAACATTGTTAAAAGCTTTCTCGAGGCCTAATGCTATAAACGTAGATTTGCCTTTGCTTAACCTATCTGCTAAGTTAACTAATAGGGTCGGTATTGCCTCGCATCTTCCTAAATTTCTCCGGAATCCAAAGTCATCTTCCCTGAGGCCGATTTCTATCAGTTTCTGCTTTCTTCTGTAAAGAATTCGTGTTAATATTTTGCAACCATAACTTGCTAAACTGGTAGTTCGGCAATATTGACACCTCTCAGCAACTGCTTTCTTGGGAAATAGAATTACTAACATTCCTCTTGAAGGCTGTGGGAATTTCGCCTGTCTCATACATCCTACACACCAGATGGAAGAGTTCTCTTAAGGCTGGCTCCCCCGAGACTATCAGTAGCTCTGACACAATGTCGTCCACTCCCAGGGCCTTGTATCGAGGGCGGCCGCGGTGGCCGAGCGGTTCTAGGCGCTTCAGTCCGGAACCGTGCGACTGCTACGGTCGCAGGTTCAAATCCAGCCTCGCGCATGGATATGTGTGATGTCCTTAGGTTAGTTAGGTTTACGTAGTTCTAAGTCTAGGGGACTGATGACCTCAGATGTTAAGTCCCAATGTGTTTAGAGCAAACTGAACCCTTTCTGTAATACTGCCTTCAAGTTCAGCTCCCTTGTGCAGACTCTCTGGATACTCCTAGCACCTTTCAGCTATTCATTGTTTACTTAGGATTGGTTTTCCATCTGGGCTCTTGATATTCATACAGCTGCTTCTCTTTTTCCCAAAGACCTCTTTAACTCCTTTATAGGCGCTACCTATCTTTCCCCTAGTGAAAAATGCTTTTAAATTCCTACATTGATCCTCTAGACATTCCTGATTATCCATCTTGCACTGTCTGTCAATCTAATTTTTTTAACGTTTGTATTCCCTTTCGCTTGCTTCATTTGCTGCATTTTGAAATTTTATCCTTTTTATCAATGAAATTCAATATCTCATGCATTATTCAAGGATTTATAGTAGGCCTTGGTGGTTTACCTATTTTAACCTCTTCTGCTCTCCTGTACTTCATCTCTCAAAGCTACTCACTCGTCTTCTACTGTATTCCTTTCCCCCGTTCTAGTCAACCATTCCCTAATGCTCCCTGCAAAAATCTCTACAACGCCTCATTACTTCAAATTATAAAGGTCCCACCTCCTGAATTTAATACCTTTTTCCAATTTCTTCAGTTTTAATCTACAGTTTATAATCAATAAATTGTTGTTAGAGTCCACATCTGTTTCTAGGAATGTCACTAAATTCAAAATCCGGTTCCTAAATTTCTGTCTAGTCATTATATAATCAATATGAAACCTTCGGGTGTCCATAGGTCTCTGCCATGTATAAAACCATCTTTTATGACTCTTAAAGCAACGCCTAGCGATGATTAAGTTATGCCTTGTGCAAAACTTATACCAATCGGCTTCCTCTTTAATTTCTTTCCTCCAGTCCATATTCACCTACTTTTTTGTCCTCTTCCATTTCCTATATCACAATTAAATTTTCGTCTTCTTTAACTATCAGAATAATTTCGTTTATCTCATCACACATTTATTAAATTTCTTCTTCGTCTGCGGAACTATTTGGCATATAAACTTGTACTACTCTAGTAGGCTTGGGCTTTGTGTCTATCTTAGCTACGATAGCACGTTCACTGTGCAGTTCATAGTAGCCTACGCGTATTCCCATTTTCTTATTCATTTTAAATCCACTCCTGCATTACCCCTAGTTGCCTTTGTTCTTATTGCCCTGTATTCACCTGACCAGAAGTCCTGTTCTTCCTGCCACGGAACTTCACTAATTGCCATTATATCTAACTTCAACATGTCCATTTCCCTTTTTAATTGTCTGACCTAACTACCCGATTAAGGGATCTAAAATTCCATGCTCCGTTCCGCAAACGCCAGTTTTGTTTCTCCTGATGACGACATCCTCCTGCTCGGAGATCGGAATGTGGGACTATTTTACCTCCGGAATATTTTACGCAAGAGGACGCCATCATCATTTGACTATACATTAGAGCTGCATGCCCTCGGGAGAAATTACAACTTTAGTTTCCCCTTGATTCCCGCCATTTGCAGTACCAGCACAGCGATGCCGCCCTGGTTAATGTTACAAGGGCAGATCAGCCGATCATCCAGACTGTTGCCCCTGCAACCACTGAAACGGCTGCTGCTCCTCTTCAGGTACCACACGTTTGTCTGGCCTGTCAACATATACCTCTCCGTTGTGGTTGCACCTACGGTACGGCCATTTCTATCACCCGATCGACGGCAAGATTTGTGGTTCATGGGGGGTTCGGTTATAAGTAATAAGTTCACACTGAGATTTAATATTGCAAGAATTTATCTTTTAATATCGATAGAACGTATAATATGTTGGCAGAAAGCGAAACTACGCAAATACTTGCTTTAGGTTCTAAATGTAATATTTATATTAGAGAGTAAACATTATGTTTTTGTGTCCTTCAATGAACAGAATGGTTTGATGAAGCACTATCCAGCAGACGTCTCTTCAACTCTGCATAATTATTGTATCCCATTTATGTGCTCAGTACACTAGATAAAGAAACAGTAGTGTGAGATGAGACGGTGCTCCACATCTTCTGATGAGAGCCAGTTGAAGCGTTCCTAAAAGATGCGGCAAGAAGTTAACTCTATACAAATGGGAGAATTTAGAACAATAGAACAGCCGAGACGTGGAGGCAACCCTCACTGAGGGCGGATAACTTTGCTAAGAAGTGCACAATGTCACACGAAAGTTCCCTTCTTTCATAGCACAATTTATCTTATTAAAATCCTTCATCTTGCAGTTAATTTACCAATCTGCTTTGTATTAGACCACTGATAAGGCTGTAAGACGTCATCGATCAGAGACAGGAATCGATCACACCTACACTGTTTTAATTCATAATTTTGCTTATTGATGAGAAATGATCGAAATACTTGTCTCAGGGCGTTCGGGCACTTAACTGAAAAGTAATTAACGACAGGGCATTAATTATGCCCGTTCGCTCTTGTGAGCCAACCTCGCATATTTCTCTTGCTGTAACATTCAGAAATCGTAACATAAATGATAAAGAGGGAAGCTGTGGCTTGAATGAAGAAAGGAGCCGACAGAACAGATAGATTTCAATAACTTTTGTCGAACAAATATAATTACAAAGTCGAGACTTACATCTGCTCAGCTCTAGGTTCCGACGACAAAAAGTTTATAACACAAGAAGATAAAAGAACAGAGCTTTTTCATTTATTTTCAGTGGCTTTGCATTCACCACTTTTAAAACTTCTGGATGTTTCGGCACATTAAACGCAATATTGAACGTAAATCAAAATCGTGTTCTTCTTTACAAATGATAAAGGGTTTTCTAATTACACATCGCTACATTACCAATTATGAGAATAAAAATTAGGACAAAAATATAATGAAACGTTTTAGCGCCCCCTTGAATGCTTGTAGTTATCGTGTCAACATTACACCCTACAAACATTCAACAACAGTAGGAGTGGAAGTTATCTTTCAGCATATTATTTTCATGTTACCTTTAGTAAAGAAACATAGAGCGTAAGATAGGAAATAGGAAATAAAATACTGCGCTTGTGAATGTAGGATTTCCCGGTGTATACTGTTGATGAAATCTTCTCGGGCTTCCATCCGCGTCGAAAATCCGCTGAAAATCCGCTTCTGGTGATAGTCGTCAGCAGACAATAGAACTGTAGCATTTCCTTCATCAGCAGAAAGGACTATGGTGTTTTCATCATCTATTAGTGCTATTAGTGCTTTCCGTTCTGCTAACGTCATATTCGGTTTCGGAAGCCGGGGTTTATCAATTATTCTGCATGTTTCACACCTGCAAATACAGGCAGGCCACGGATAGCTTCTTCCATGCCGACGATAATGTCCTGTTTCGTTATTGTCTTCGCAACAAGAGCGAAATTCATCCCTTTGGGCAGGGCCGAAGTTGTAGCGGCGTCAAGTTCCTTCTGCGTCAGGTTGATAATTGTTCTGCATTCATTGACACCCTGTGTTCTGCTCAGAGCTCCCGACAGTCTCTCAAATTTTCCGTGTTGTCTTGCGTTAGCTTGCCGGCTTTTTACCTCGCAGTCGGCAAATGAGTTGCAATCTGTCCACTCCCAGGCAAGTGGCAGGCGAGTAGGGTCCGTGCATTCTTGTCCAATTCCCTTCGCGTGAAGCGAATGCATTCTCTGACGATTGCGTCACTCGCTCGTAGCAAAATCCAGTCTGTCTTCGTCGATTTAGCTGGATGCCGCAATTCCGCAAAACGTGGTACGACGCCCTTGTCTCGCCACCGTTGGAGAAAACCCAGTGTGTTGAGTAGCTTAGCCTTCCTGATACATTCTTTCTGCAGCTGTTTGAATCTGCAGAGCTCTTCCTCCCCATAGAGGTGCTTCATATGTGAATGTAGGATTTCCCAGTGTATACTGCTGATGGAATCTTCTGGGGCTTCCATCCGGGCAGCTGCGTTGAAAATCCGCAACTACGCGGATGGAAGCCCGAGAATATTTCATCAGCAAATACTGCGCTGTCTGCATTGACTGTACACTGCTTGTTAACTACTTTACTGCCTCCTCTATGCCTTCGTAAGTTGTTTTAAGTTCCGAAATATCGGTATAAAAGACTGATAAATCGGTGTCAATGCGAGCCGATAACTCCTTATCTCGCTCATGAAGAACAATATTTATCTGAACGGAAATTCGCGTGGTCATCTCATCGTCACATTCGACAAGAGTGCTATTAATCTGCGAGGAAACTGTTTGTCACGCTCGTCCATTCGCATTAACAGTTCCCCGTTGCGTTATGCAAGAGTGCTATTAATTCACATGGAAAACTGTTTCTTCCGTCTTCTGTATTTGCGCGGTAATTCGCATAGTCACATCTTCGTTACGTTCGTTCGTGTGGACATTTCCTGGACCTGCTTTTCACTCGTTTTAGGGATTTCCTCACACGATACTGCTTGTGGGTTTGATGCCATTTTTCTGTTGCCAGATGGGTACTGTTGCCGGCATCGGCATTAGATTCAGTATTCTTTTGGATTTTAGGATTCACTGTCACGTATTTCACTATTTTGGTCATTCTACGAAAATATATCGGACTGACTTATGGTAAAATACATATTACAATTATTACGATTACGTGCACCAAAAATTATTTCTAATTGCCCTTTTTAGACAGCACAAAGTCTTCTACGGTTCATCTTAACCGTGCGCTGCCGAAATGCTGCCCTATTGATCATGACGCTTTACAACAACACAACTGACAGAACTGAGTGTCTATCAACATAGGACTTGGGCTATGAATAGCTCAATGAGAAATTTTGAGAAAGGAAAAGATAGTGACGCACGAAACGCAAGCAATAGACAAGGATATTCCTTACCATTAATTTTTCCCCTTTCTTCCGTGATGTGTTCCTGCTTCCTAAACCCATACAGTAAAATTTCTTCTTTATATATTTTACTTAATACATGTTTCATTACATGGGTCGTCTTTCAGATATTATAATACAACGCTACAGATTAGCGCAGCTTTAATTCCAAAATATTGCATACCGACGCATAATGTCTCAGAAGGGTCCGAGAATCGAAAAGTAACGAACGGAAGGACACTGATTACGCCCGATCGTTCGTGCCTGAACAACCCGCCGGCAACCTCGCCTGTTTTTCTTGATGTAACATCCGGAAAATGATTAAAAGACAATGTGATGGCTTGAGTTAATAACGAAGCCGACGCTACAGATGGAGTTAAATAACCTTTATCGAAAAATATAAGTAAAACTACTATACTTACATCTGCTCAGCTCAAGCTCCAAACGACAAAAGGTGATAACACAAGAAGAAGACAATGGAAGAGCGCTCTTCATTTATTCTCAATAACCTTACATTCATCACTTTTACGACTTATGAAAGTTTTTGCATGTTAAATGCAATCTTTGAACATACATCAAATTCGTGTTCTTCTTTACAGTTAAAATATTGTTTTTCGTTTTTATGCATCACTTACGGGAATCAAAATTGGGGCAAAAAATAATGAAACGCTTTAGAAGTTTAATTTTTTGTGGATAGGGAGGATTGCTAATGATTGTACGTCACATAGTTTTTAAGCGTTACTGATTTGTAATTTGTTTTGCGGTGATTTATTGAGTGCGAAAGGATTGGTGGCGTATTTGAGGGTTTCTCTGTGAGAGCAGCTTATGGGCGTCAGATCTTTTGAAAGGGGAAGAGACAGTGGTTGCAGTTTCCTTTCCTCAGTGTGGCTCAACACCAAAGATGGCTGAGAGGGGGCTCAGTCATGGCAGTACTGCACCTCTTCAGGAAAGTGACAGTATTCTCGCAGCAGAACCAACAACTGGAAGGAGGGGTATTTTTCTCCAGACAGGAGGATGTCATTGTCATCAGTCATCTATGGACGTTAAGCTATGGGGAATAAGGAATGAAGCACAGAGGCAAGAGCAGGCGTTTGGCGTTTTCAGACCTGCACCTTCAAGCAGAAAGGAAGGGAGTGTTGGGAGAAATGCGAGGGGATTACCAGGGGTTACGTTTTTCCTATGAATGGCTGCGTGAGCAATTATGCCAAGCATTAGGTTTGGTGCCACGAATGTTGCAGCCACATAAGATATGATGGTTTGATGAAGGGGATAGGCTGCTAAAGACGGTATTTGGGACCTCAAATAGCGACAATATCTGAGAGAAGAAAAATACTTCGGGGCGGATAAGAGAAACAGTGGCAAAGTTTTAACAGAATAACGCACTACACAGGTGGCAAACCTGGGGCATACAGTACTGAACAATACATGTAAGCTGTAGGGGCTAACACCGAAATTACTGAGGTGTGTGATCGGTGGTGTGCCTGCAGCAGGTTCAGGACAAACTACCAGCTCACTTGGGACTCGTCACCACAACGGGTGAATGCACCCTGTTGCTATACTATCACGTTACGACAGTGGGGACTGGCACCGACTGAGCATGACTCTATGTCCAACTCGCAATGGAAAGTGCCGATACATAGTATTAGCGATTCACCATCCATCAACACCTGGTGGGGAAGCTGTGAAGAAGTAAGTGCAGATAATAATGAGTGAGAAAATGATTTCCAAGAAAGATGGAAGGTCATTGCCGAAGTTACTCGAATCCACAAAAAATTAACATTGTAAAACGTTGAATTATTTTTTGCCCTAATTTTGATTCTTATAACTGATGATGTAATAATGTGTATCCATATTTTAACTGTAAGGAAGAAAACGATTTTGATTTATGTTCAAAGATTGCATTTAACATGCGGAAACTTTCAGAAGTTGTAAAAGTGATGAATGTAAAGCCAACCAGTTAATGTCAACAGATGAGCTCCTTCAGCGTCAAAGGAAGTGGGCCATGATTTCCCCAATCCAGGCAGTCCAGGCTGATGAGTATGCAGCGGAGGTTCGGTTGATTTTAGATAGAGCACGCCAAGGAAGATGCCCATGGGACATCCTGTTCCCCACACCTACGCTGGATTTATTCCATTTATGAGTCTGAAGTCATTGTTGTAAATAGCAATGAGCAGGGTAGACCTAGGAGTTTGATGAGATCACAGCTACAAAGCAGCGGTTTCTTGATTAACAGTACAATTTGCGACATTAGGGACCAATTTTTCATCTTCCAGCTACTGTTATTGGGACCACCATTGTGAATGTGGCACAGTCTTCGTCGTACTGGCCAGATAAACCACTGCAAGTACTCCCAGCCGAGAACTTGACTTATCTCAACAATATCCTGGAACTCAACCTTATCCAATCCCTGGACAAATTTGTAGCATGCTCCAGAACGTGTAGTAGTACCGTGATAAGTGTCGTCGCACAGTCGTGACGATGAGTGTCACAACATGGGCAACATTGGTGGCTCTGATTCAACTTTGTGCATCTATTTTAGGCGGAAAACCGTCAAGCTTGTGAACGCTCAGTACTCAACTACCAGTGGACCGAGTTACCCATAGCAAATTATGATTAGTTGAGTAAGCATTAGTTAAAGTGCCACCCGATAAAGAAAAAGGAATACTGAGGCTGAGGTATTAATTGAGTGGGACCATTTGCTATTAAATATTTCCCAAGGAATTTGTCAGGAAAAGAGAATTTGGTAATATTACTTTACAAATTAGTGACTGATGATTCAATGGAGTCATGCTGATCTGTGAAAACAAGGGTAGTTCACTGGGTTGATCATCGAAAGTAACGTTTAGTTTAAGAGTATAGACAATGAACTTCGTGGTTTAAGGTGAACTATTGTAAGGGAAAAACTGAACGTACACTACATAACTATTAACTCATAAGGCGTGTGCCAAGTGTTTGCAAAATTATCATACAATGCAATTCGATGTACTGGCTCGTCTGAAGGCAGGAGGAGAGTATCGCTGCAGCAGTTTTCCTTGGCATAGTTAAAAAAAAAAAAAAAACACGCCATTTTTGTTAATGCAAGAGACTCTTGGGAGCGGGTCATACTGGGAAATCTAGACGCAGTTAATAGTGGACGTTCATGAATTTGATAGAAAATTTAACTTCTTAGTTTACTTAGTATTTATTAGTAGGACTTGTGGATAATACCCTACTGGCCATTAAAATTGCTACACCACGAAGATGAAATGCTACGGACGCGAAATTTAACCGACAGGAAGAAGATGCTTTTCAGAGAATTCACACAAGGCTGGCGCCGGTGGCGACACCTACAACGTGCTGACATGAGGAAAGCTTCCAACCGATTTCTCATACACAAACAGCAGTTGACCGGCGTTGCCTGGTGAACGTTGCTGTGATGCCTCGTGTAAAGAAGAGAAATGCGTACCACCACGTTTCCGACTTTGATAAAGATCTGATTGTAGCCTATCGCAATTGCGGTTTATCGCATCGCGACATTGCTTCTCGCGTTGGTCGAGATCCAATGACTGTTAGCAGAATATGGAATCGGTGGGTTCAGAAGGGTAATACGGAACGCCGTGCGGGATCCAACGGCCTCGTATCACTAGCAGTCGAGATAACAGGCCCACTTCCTTTGGCGCTGAGGGAGCTCATCTATTGACATTAACTGGTTGGCTTTACATTCATCACTTTTACAACTTCTGAAAGTTTCTGCATGTTAAATGCAATATTTGAACATAAATCAACATGGCTGTAACGATCGTGCAGCCACGTCTCAATCCCTGAGTCAACAGATGGGGACGTTTGGAAGACAACAACCATCTGCACGAACAGTTCGACGATGTTTGCAGCAGTATGGACTATCACCTCGGAGACCACGGCTGCAGTTACCCTCGACGCTGCATCACAGACAGGAGCGCCTGCGATGATGTACTCAACGGCGAACCTGTGTGCACGAATGGCAAAACGTCATTTTTTCTGTTGAATCCTGGTTCTGTTTACAACTACATGATGGTCGCATCCGTGTAAGACGACATCGCGATGAACGCACATTGGATCGTGTATTCGCCATCGCCATACTGGCGTATCACCCGGCGTGAAGGTATGGGGTGCCATTGGTTACACGTCTCGGTCACCTCTTGTTCGCATTGACGGCACTTTGAACAGTGGACGTTACATTTCAGATGTGTTACGACCCGTGGCTCTACCCTCCATTCGGTCCTTGCGAAACTCTACATTTCAGAAGGATAATGCACGACCGCATGTTGCAGGTCCTGTACAGGCCTTTATGGATACAGAAAATGTTCGACTGCTACCCTGGCCAGCACATTCTCCAGATCTCTCACCAATTGAAAACGTCTGGTCAATGGTGGCCGAGCAACTGGCTTGTCACAATACGCCAGTCACTACTCTTGATGAACTGTGGTATCGTGTTGAAGCTGCATGAGCAGCTGTACCTGTACACGCCATCCAAGCTCGGTTTGACTCGATGCCCAGGCGTATCAAGGCCGTTATTACGGCCCTAGGTGGTTGTTCTGGGTACTGATTTCTCAGGATCTATGCACCCAATTTGCGTGAAAATGTAATCACATGTCAGTTCTAGTATAATATACACTCCTGGAAATGGAAAAAAGAACACATTGACACCGGTGTGTCAGACCCACCATACTTGCTCCGGACACTGCGAGAGGGCTGTACAAGCAATGATCACACGCACGGCACAGCGGACACACCAGGAACCGCGGTGTTGGCCGTCGAATGGCGCTAGCTGCGCAGCATTTGTGCACCGCCGCCGTCAGTGTCAGCCAGTTTGCCGTGGCATACGGAGCTCCATCGCAGTCTTTAACACTGGTAGCATGCCGCGACAGCGTGGACGTGAACCGTATGTGCAGTTGACGGACTTTGAGCGAGGGCGTATAGTGGGCATGCGGGAGGCCCGGTGGACGTACCGCCGAATTGCTCAACACGTGGGGCGTGAGGTCTCCACAGTACATCGATGTTGTCGCCAGTGGTCGGCGGAAGGTGCACGTGCCCGTCGACCTGGGACCGGACCGCAGCGACGCACGGATGCACGCCAAGACCGTAGGATCCTACGCAGTGCCGTAGGGGACCGCACCGCCACTTCCCAGCAAATTAGGGACACTGTTGCTCCTGGGGTATCGGCGAGGACCATTCGCAACCGTCTCCATGAAGCTGGGCTACGGTCCCGCACACCGTTAGGCCGTCTTCCGCTCACGCCCCAACATCGTGCAGCCCGCCTCCAGTGGTGTCGCGACAGGCGTGAATGGAGGGACGAATGGAGACGTGTCGTCTTCAGCGATGAGAGTCGCTTCTGCCTTGGTGCCAATGATGGTCGTATGCGTGTTTGGCGCCGTGCAGGTGAGCGCCACAATCAGGACTGCATACGACCGAGGCACACAGGGCCAACACCCGGCATCATGGTGTGGGGAGCGATCTCCTACACTGGCCGTACACCACTGGTGATCGTCGAGGGGACACTAAATAGTATACGGTACATCCAAACCGTCATCGAACCCATCGTTCTACCATTCCTAGACCGGCAAGGGAACTTGCTGTTCCAACAGGACAATGCACGTCCGCATGTATCCCGTGCCACCTCTGTAAAGCGTCACTTCATACGACAGACGAACAGGGAGTGATAATTCAGAAGAATGTCGGAAGCTTAATTACAAAACAATTATTAAGAACTTTCGTCGATAAAACATTAAACTAAACTCTGAATTAATCCAGAAAGAACGACTGCAAACATGTTATAAAACTCAACTTGAAACATAAACAGGAAAACAGGAAAAAAAGATGTATAATATCCATTTGACCAATCTTGGGGTGACTTTAAAAGAAACCAGATACTGTCCAGAGTTACAGTGTAATTACGTAAGTGGAGAGATGTCTTCGCTTATACTGATGACAAATGGAAACTACACTGACGGAAAAAAATCACAACCCTAAGAAGGGGTTGTGCAACATTAACGAAAGTTGGTGGGCGTGATTTTACATTTAAAAGATGACGTCTACTCGCATTTCACCTCAGTCGCACAAGAGTGGCACTAGTAGCGCCAATATGACGGTGCAAATCAGGTTTCTTTTAAATTCTCTCTGTAACGGTTGAGAACGTTAGTTACCTATGATATTGGACGTGGTGAGCTGATGTTAGTCAAGAATGCCTTTAAGGCGGCAAAGACACTATTATCAACACGTCATTGAGTTTGAATGAGGTCGTGTAATAGGGCCACGAAGAGCTGGATGTTCCTTCTGTGATGTTGCAGAAAGACTTGGCAGGAATACAGCGACTGTTCACGATTGCTTGCAGCAGTGGTCACGAGAATGTTCGTTCGCAAGAACATGGGTTTCCGGACGGCATCGTGGCACTGCTGGAAGGAAAGACCATCGTGTTCGGCGCATGGCGAGTGGCTTTACCACATAGTACTGCATGTACAGCAACAATTGGAGCAGAAGTTGGCACCACTGTGACACAGCGAACTGTTAGAAATCGGTTACTTCAAGGACAGCTCGGAACCATACCCTCTGTAACTTTCATTCCACCGACCCCAAACCACCGCCATTTGCGAATTTAGTGGTGTCAAACAAGACCTCACGGGTTGAGTGGAGGTCTGTTCCATTTTCTGATGTAAGATGGTTCTGTCTTGGTGCCAATGACGGTCGTGTGTTGGGTAGGGGGAGACCTGTAAATTACTTATCTGCCTGCTATACAGATTGGACTTGTAGCTGGAGTTATGGGCTCTGATCGATTTTGTATGACAGCAGGAACACCCTTGTGGTTCTCCCACGCACACTGACTGTAAATTTGTCCGTCAATCTGATGATTCGAGCTATTGTGCTGCCATTCATGAACAGTATTCTGGGAGTGTTTGCCAAAAACATAACGCTCGCCCATATACCGCTGTTGTAACCCAACATGTTCTACAGAGAGTCGACATGTTGTCTTGGCTATGCTCAATCACTTGACCTATCTACAATCATCACATATAGTACATTATCGGACAAGTGCTGCGTCATCCATAAACAGCATTAACCGTCCCTACACTGACGGCCAAAGTACAACAGGCATGATACTCCACCCCACAAACTAACATCCGGCACCTATAGAACACAATGCACGTACGGTTTGTATTCTCGCATTCCACATTCCACCTATTACACTGGTTATTTATGTAGCTGCATTCCATGGTTGCAATGGCCTATCTCGCACTTACATTAACCTATGATTTTGCAATGCTGATCACTTAAATGTGTTACCTAGACAAACGTGTTCTCAAAATTTCACTGCTCTACATTAATTAGTATTTGGTGTGGCGATTTTTTTCCATCACTGTAGTTGTGTGACGTCAGATACGAACGTAACATAGTCGTTGAGTGTGGGCGCCCTCTTCTAGAGCCAGACTGTTATAGTGCTCCTGAGTCGTAAGCAGCGCGGCACTCTCCTGTGCAGGCTGTGTACAGTATCTTCTGGCCGACACGGTACATCTCGAAGCTGGACTTAGGCATCTGGCACCTGTTTTGACTGCACTATGAAGGAACACGATGTGGACGTATGCAGCGAACAGGCGCTGTTATCATATGGTGTGATTTAGTGGATGCCAAGTTGGCATTAAATGCATGTACAGGAACAACAACAAAACTAGTGAACTGCCGAGGTCCGCCAGCGATGATGTCCTTGCACTGCACACACCTGAAGTTTAAACACTTTGATGTGCATGAGGAGTAGTCTACATGGAATAACCACAAAGATCACATACCACTCTTATAACTTGATAAGCCTGTTCTAGCAGATCGAAACGCATGCGGCAAACGCATGGTTCAAAGTGACTGGCCTGCTCTCTAGACAGGCATCTTCAGAAGATATATACGAGAGGCCATCGAGGTGAAAAAACAGTACACCAACACGAACCACGGCGATGGGTACAACCTTCGGTCGTCTTGGCTGCCAGCAGTAGCTAGCATACGGACGGACGGTACTCGCGCAGTTGCACCACGCTTGGCTTGCCCAGCCTTACCGCGGTAACAACACAACGTCACAAGAGCAGCTCCCTGCTGTGACACCAGTGTCAGCCAAAAAAATCCTGTCACTGCCAATCTACAACGTAGGCTCTTTTCTTCTCCTCCTCAGACGTACTATCATATGAGCAAATTCATTTAAGTTCCTTTATAGGAGTAACGGGAGCAAGCGTGAAGACAGAACATCAGAGATAATTTGCGTTGTTCCAACTGTATTTCTCATACTGATGAAGGCCTCTGGTAATAGCGGCCAGAACGCTTTGACTCAACATTTTACATTATGGCGTGATCCACAACCTAGAATAACTTTACAGAAGACGTCACCCTTTTCAAAAGCCTACGAGTACACACACGTTTACTGTTTCTCACAGTTCGCGAGCTTCCATGACACTTGAAAGTTGGAAACTGGAGAACGAACAAAACTACGCCACCCATGCCAAATAACGAGTCAGCCACAGAAAGGTCAGAGTAATGGAGAGTTTATCTACTCGTCATCTTTATTCTTAATCTTTGGATCTAGAGGAACTTTAGATGTTGACCTGGTAACTGAACGACGATGAGTCGTCACGGGGAAGGTCGGTGTAGTAGCGTACACTAGCCGTTTCGTATGAGTCACACAGGAGATACTACATTAAGTGACATTTGCCGCAATCAAGAGGTTCCCGATAAGGTTGAGTATCCTATGTAGATAAGTGTTATATAAACACAGACACCTATTACTAAACTGAAACCCGACCATCTCAGAAGCAACATGAACTGCGTCACATTGGTATTTGTGAGCACAATACTGCATTCTTTCCTTTCTCCATGCTTCAGAAACGTAAGTTTCCCAGTTTCACAGAGTACTGTCATTTTTGTAATACTCCTACTTTTACTAGTTTTGTAGAGAACATGTACTGTAGTACAAACTAAGTGGAACAACATATTTTACTGCGTCTGCTGTTTCACTGTGAAATTTTATTTTTAGAAAGTGGTTAACATTAGAATGTAACAGTTTTGGAAGACGATAGTTTGAATAAAACAGTTTTCAAAACAATGTACGATTTTCAAAGAGGCAAATGTTACATTAAGCTGAATGAAGAAGCTGACGCAAATTAACAAGTTCTATGCATCTCTGCCGCATCTCTTGTTGACGGTACAGTGTGACAATCAAAATTTCTTCCACCACGAAAATTCCCACCAGTTACTTTGCAGGTGAAAGATACAGCTACAAATACTGAAACAATGTAAGAAACATGCGGAGTAGCTGATGAGCATTAAAGGAAACCGTGACATCTCAATATTTGTTAGTAACGGGGTTACTGTTGAAGCCCTTTTAAGCGCAAATAATGCAGATCAATAGATGTAGTAGCTCTACTATCCTTTTGCACCAGAGATCGTGTTGCATTGGTTCCGGATTAATGGTGTTCAGATGCCAGTAACCCCAAGCCCGTTGGTGTTTTTCATGGTTTCTCTAAAGCTTTCCAAGTGATTTCTAGCACACATTCTTAAAATAAAACCACGTCCCTAGACAACTTTCCACATTGCCCATTAATGATATTTAATCATGATATTTATGAGTCCAAAGAAGTAAGTGCTACAGTTACCACGCTAGTCACTGCAAAATATGTGAAATGAGTAGATTTCCTTACAATAGATGAAGAACCCAAACAATATCAGTCGTTTGTAAAAGATTCTTTACCTCCGGATTACGAATACTACTGCATTTCATGAGTGAGGCAGTGTGAGTTCATTAACCTGTTGTAAACAGAGCTATTCATTTGAAGAAAATCCTTATCAACTAAGAGAGGATGTGACCGCTAATTGTCTCTCGCTCTACATTTTGTGTGTGTAGATTTTGAAGATTTCTGAGTAAGCGGATACATTTGTATGATTTATTTAAGGTTATTACATTTTTTGCAGACTTCAAACTCTGCGAGAGAAAATGTAATTTACAAACAATTGACTTTAAGTGTTTGACGAGAGTTATCTCTTGGTGAATTCTATGGGGTTTTACGTCCCGTCGGCGACGAAGTCATTAGAGTAGGCATGGTGAAGGATGAGTTCGGAATTCTGCTGTGTTCTTATCAACGAAGCCTTCCTGACATTTACCTAAAGCGAATTAGGGAACAACGAAAAAGACAAATCTGGATTGCCTCGACAGGGATATGATCCGTCATTATCCTGAAGGTGATTCCCGTCCTTACCACTGCCAAACCCCGTTCGGTGAGAATTGTAGAGGTCGAATTCGTTTCTCTATAAGGCATATTTAATATTATCTTGAAAGAATGCCAAACAAAGTATTGGTGAGCAAGTCTCTATCACGAACATCTCAACAGTGACGATGCAAGTGAATTAAAACTTTAGATACATACCGACTATTTTAGCTGTGGTAGAGTGTGACTTCACTCACTTTGACCTGCAGATCTCCAAATCTCTTTCTGGTCATCCAGATAAAACCTCCGTAAGTTCCAGCAAATGCACTTTAAGTTGAAAAATTCAGGGCGAGCTAAACTATCAGAACATATTTTGCATGTTTTTGTGTACGCGAACTGAACTTCTGGACTGGGTGATACAAGTCATCACGTTCTGGAAGAAAGAAGTGGATATCTGCTCCCAGACGCAGACACTTAGTACAGTTTGCATATTCTGTAGTCAATACCCGAGTACAGAAATGCATAGTGGCCTAAGATAGCCATATTCTGTGTTTTCTCTCAGAAAGAACGAACGTTTGGAAGTTACCAACAATTATTAGCAATTATATATTTATTTTGCAGCATTATAACGAATCTTCATGAAATAAACCACACAAATGGTAAGTTATACTTCATTTGTATGAATGATTTATCTAGCTATACAGAAGTAACATACATTTAATTTGTAGCCACTGAGAGGTTTACGTGTATTTCTAAGGATGCCTATCTCCGTAGACCTGTCCATCATCTACACTAAATCATGGAACAAAGTTTCTGTCACAAAAAATATTTAGTTGATCAAGCTGATCAAGTTTAATTTACATCTTTCTTCGATATATTGCATTTAGTGTGCTAGATATAATTTCCCTTTGTTAAATTTTAAACTCTAATGAATGAAATGTGTAACACTTTTTTGCAGGCACAGGAATATGTGACAGTCAGCATACAAGAAGGAAATCTGAGAGGTCAGATCAAAAGGACCTACACCAATATGACGATGTACAGTTTCAAAGGCATCTCCTACGCAGAATCCCCTGTTGGTGACCTCAGATTGCAGGCAAGTCACTCATCTATAACGCGTATTATGCTCTCTTTCAGTTTCGTATAGGGCTGCATAGTGATAACACTTGTTAGCTGATAAATGAAAGAAAAAACATAATATGAATGTCACTGTGGTTTTCTTAGATAGTTATTCTGATTGAAAACTCTAGACTGTGCTTACGTCTAGCACATTAATTTTTTGATGAGAATTAGGTAGAGGGAGTGAACCAGTAGATGAGGAAACAATGAATCTCGTAGCTGTGTTGAACGTATAATCAAAACCTGGACCTGAGGGTGTATGGGCATCGAGCTGGCGACTGTTAGACATCCCTGCCTGCATGTGAACCAGAGTTTACTTTAATGTTCGTCTATCTTGTGCAAACACAGAATAATCACGGAATTACAGCAAATGTACGGAGTGATTGCAACTAACTTTCGCTACTTGAGATAACCTCCATGAAAAACAAGAGATTTTAGGACAATGAAACTTCGTGGAAATGTTTGTGAGGACATATGGAAGAGAGATGACGAATAAACCATTTCAATTTCCACATAAGAGAGAAACATTTGTTCATTCTGTACTATATTTACGTCCAAGACCCAAACTTTGCTCATTGTGACAACAATCTGCATCCACAAAACCTGGAACCATATCATTTCAGAACTGCTTGCAGTACTTTTCGAACGGTGGACGGTGGAACATTCAGCTGTCGTGACACAGCCCGTGGACTGCTTGACGGGTAAAGCCCTCGCACCTTGTCCTGACCCATGTCGACTGTCTGCAACTGTAAATGAAATGTCGTGTGGTGTAGTGCACACTGATGCTTGTGCTTCAACCCTACGTCACAGTATCAGTACCGGCACCTAATGGCAGCTCAAGACGCTAAGACTATTAACAACGCAAGGGGAATGTGCATACATTATGAAAAAACCATTCAGATTACGCCACTGACAACAGCATAATTGCTATTTCAGTTAAAATACTATCCAGGGTTGCATGTACAATAGTGGTATAAATCCGGGATTGGTTCCATGATTTTTTTCAGATGCCCGTTTCATAACCTCATACACAAGAACAGCCTGAAACTTTCAACGAATTGACTTTTAAATCAATAAAAACAGAAGTGGAATTCCATTACAAAGATATATTAAATTTCATAATAGCTAAAAATTCTTAAAAATATATGAAGTACTTGACCATATTACCTGAGTATCAGGGATAGATTGCCAGACGTGTAAGAAATAGATGGCCTTTGGACAAAATACTTTAAAATCAAAGAGAAAATAATAAAAAGCTGGTAACACTTTAAACATGTTTTATTGTATCTCCCGATGTTAAAATTATTTTATAAAGATATCAATCGTGCGTAAATTCTAACTTAAAGTGACACGTCATTTGCAAAAAGCATTTAACAATTCTTGAATTTTTTAACATTTTTATTAACTCGTTGGAGCAAGCTAGCTTTATATAGAAAATAATGAGAAATCGTCTCAATTATGCAGTCAGCTGAATTTAGTACTAAGCCTGATTTATGAAAAGGAATGTTTACATTGTTGGTACGGATTTATTTAGTTTTAAATTGCATTAATACATCGAAAGCACACATCAACATATGATGTGCAGGATTCATGTAACCAACACTTACACCTGACACAATGTATCCAATAACAGTTTTTTCTGTTTTAGAACACTCTTCCCCGAATCCAACGTACTCGTCCCCTTCCTCAAGAATTACGTCACTTGACTCTTCCTCGTAGTGAACGTCATCTGACCAGTCTGAATTGTCTGAAATACCATTAACCTTCCTGATCCGAGACTTTATCACTAGATTTTTTCGCAGTAAGCCTAGTTTTCTTCCTTTTGCATCAACTTTCAATTTTAACTTTTTAATATTTTCTTTCGACGTCAAGTTCTTTCTCTCCCCATGTGTGTTTGTTTGAGGTTCGGGTCTAGCTGACAAAAGTGAAATATTGTTCAGAATTTCTGCAGGGGTGACTTGGTTCCTTTCCTTTGAAATCAAAGAACAAATAGGTCTGTCGTCTGGTCTTGTAGAAGGTCCTGGCAGAGGTGACGTTGCTCTTCTTTCAGGGAGTTTTGGTGACATCAGGCTGCTGAAGCAGAGTTGGTCGATCTAGTAGTGTACTGCGGCTTGGGTAACAGAGCCCTTTCAGTGAATTTCTAGCTAGATGACACGGTGATATCTGCTCTAGGATGGTAACATGGCACGGGTGGCAAAGATCTTTCGTGGAGTGTTTGCCCAGGTACATTGGTGTTTTGGTTTCCTGTAAATCTGTTTGAATCACTTCACAAACCGTAATCTGGAGCTGCATAGGAAATAAACTGACAGATTCCCGTTGCTTTGAATCGCGAGACGGAGTTTCGTGGTGTTGCAGCATTTCCCCAACAATCTTGTAGTTGTTGTTGTTGTTGTGGTCTTCAGTCCTGAGACTGGTTTGATGCAGCTCTCCATGCTACTCTATCCTGTGCAAGCTTCTTCATCTCTCAGTACCTTCTGCAACCTACATCCTTCTGAATCTGTTTAGTGTATTCATCTCTTGGTCTCCCCCTACGATTTTTACCCTCCACGCTGCCCTCCAATACTAAATTGGTGATCCCTTGATGCCTCAGAACATGTCCTACCAACCGATCCCTTCTTCTGGTCAAGTTGTGCCACAAACTTCTCTTCTCCCCAATCCTATTCAATACTTCCTCATTAGTTATGTGATCTACCCATCTAATCTTCAGCATTCTTCTGTAGCACCACATTTCGAAAGCTTCTATTCTCTTCTTGTCCAAACTATTTACCGTCCATGTTTCACTTCCATACATGGCTACACTCCATACAAATACTTTGAGAAATGACTTCCTGACATTTAAATCTATACTCGATGTTAACAGATTTATCTTCTTCAGAAACGCTTTCCTTGCCATTGCCAGTCTACATTTTATATCCTCTCTACTTCGACCATCATCAGTTATTTTGCTCCCCAAATAGCAAAACTCCTTTACTACTTTAAGTGTCTGATTTCCTAATCTAATACCCTCAACATCACCCGACTTAATTCGACTACATTCCATTATCCTCGTTTTGCTTTTGTTGATGTTCATCTTATATCCTCCCTTCAAGACACCATCCATTCCGTTCAACTGCTCTTCCAAGTCCTTTGCTGTCTCCGACAGAATTACAATGTCATCGGCGAAACTCAAAGTTTTTACTTCGTCTCCATGGATTTTAATACCTACTCCGAATTTTTCTTTTGTTTCCTTTACTGCTTGCTCAATATACAGATTGAATAACATCGGGGAGAGGCTACAACCCTGTCTTACTCCCTTCCCAACCACTGCTTCCCTTTCACGTCCCTCGACTCTTATAACTGCCATCTGGTTTCCGTACAAATTGTAAATAGCCTTTCGCTCCCTGTATTTTACCCCTGCCACCTTTAGAATTTTAAAGAGAGTATTCCAGTCAACATTGTCAAAAGCTTTCTCTAAGTCTACAAATGCTAGAAACGTAGGTTTTCCTTTCCTTAATCTTTCTTCTAAGATAAGTCGTAAGGTCAGTATTGCCTCACGTGTTCCAGTATTTCTACGGAATCCAAACTGATCTTCCCCGAGGTCGACTTCTACTAGTTTTTCCATTCGTCTGTAAAGAATTCGTGTTAGTATTTTGCAGCTGTGGCTTATTAAACTGATTGTTCGGTAATTTTCACATCTGTCAACGCCTGCTTTCTTTGGGATTGGAATTATTATATTCTTCTTGAAGTCTGCGGGTATTTCGCCTGTTTCATACATCTTGCTCACCAGATGGTAGTATCTCGCCAAATTGCAATCTTCCTAGTTGCCGATGTGGGTGGTCCGTTTGCCATTTTCCAAGGGGACTGCAAAAATGAAGCTTTAAGGATCTGAAGAATTATCGGTCCAGCGGCTGCAGATAATGAGTAGTATGGCTGGAGTGGCATGTTACAACGACACCATTCGTTTCGGCAAGCTCCAAAATCTGTCGAGCTAGAATGTGAAGTATGGCCATCGACAATCAGCATAACTGTTCCAAGTGGTTTGCGGCGCACAAAATTATCCGTTAGCCATTGAAGCATTAGCGTAGGCAGACTTCTTTGACATGATAACTTTACTTCTCGGTGGCATGTTGTCCTCCCACTCCATTTTTTTTTTTTTTTTTTGTTAACTCCCTTCATGGCAACGTAAGGAGGGAGAAACATCCCTTCTGCATTGGAGCATGCAGGTACTGTAATAATGTCTTCTTTTTCTGAAGAAGTAATGACAGGAACTATTTCTGACCCTTTTCATGCTGCAACAGCACCTGGTCGGATATTTAACTAAAGGCTTGTCTCATCCACGTTAAAAATACTTCCCAGTTTATTCAGCAAAAGATTTTCTTCCTTTAGGATTGAAAGCAAGTTGAAATATTGCTTGACTTCATCACGATTCATTTCCTGGAGTCTGGACAAAAATACGGCTCCAGATTTTGCACAATTAGATCTGAATGTCAAGGAAAGAACGGCTGTAACCATGCGTAAAATGCATTTCCTTTTGAATTACTGAATTTATCTTTTAGGTCAAGCTGCACAGCAAAACCATAAGCAAGATTTCATACACAGTCCCTCGTTAAAGGAAAACAATGGATCCGCATTTTTTCTTTATGTGATGGACATTATTAGCTAAACCAAAAAAAGAACTAGGATTCATTGGAATTTTGGAATCACAGCTGATGTTTAACTTTTTTGAAAGAGTTTTCCTGAGAATATTATACTCCATTGAGACTTTTCTCACAGAACAACCATCGTCGTTTACTTTATTAATAGCAATTTTAAGGTCTTCTTGCCTTCCATGATTCCATAGAAGAGCCAGTCTTTGGAAATAATTATTTGGCATCTGTAAAAAAAAAGCGATGCCATCATAATTTAATATATAATATGTTTATGGGATGGACATCTATCCTGATGATGGTATGGCAAACTCTCCTGGTCACCTATGTACGGGTACGCAGTTAGGTCTGAGCATCTCTAAAACTAAATTTTCCGTCGCTACTCACAGCCTAAGATGAGACCTGATTTCAACAGGTAAGAGCTGACAGTAGGTTTCGAGTGTGGCGCAGATCCCACGCAGCCATGGAGCCAAGTTGTCAACAAGGCACTATGCAAGCTGGTGTTGGCTCCATAATAGTGTGTTTGCGTAGCCCTGGGCCCTCTGGTCCTTCTGTATAGGTGATTGACTGCAAATGGTTGGAGACAATTTGCAGCTATTCCAAAACAACCATGGAATTTTTGTGGATGACATTACAACGATCTGAAGAACATTCTGCACAGTTCGAGCCAATGATTTGGCCACACAGATCACCCGACGTGTATCCCGTCGAACACTTTTTGGGACATAATCAAGGTCAGTACGTGCACAAAATCCTTCACCGGCAACACTTCCGCAATAACAGACGGCTATAGAGGCAGCATGGCTCAATAATTCTGCAGAGGAATTCCAGTGACTTGTTGAGCCCATGCCACGTCAAGCTACTGCACTATTCCAGGCAAAGAGTGTCCGACACAATATTAGGAGATGTCCCATGACTTCTTGTCACATCAGTGAATGTACACAGATAAATTTTTGCGGAACCCTCAGTGCGCGATTGCTTCTCGCATTTGGCCCATTTTTTATGGTTAATGTCTCTACGGGATACATCTGAAATATGTCCAAAACGTTTGGCTTGGAAATGTGTTCTTGTTACTTTATAAGTTGGATTTCACGAGATGTACAATGTCTTTCTTCGACTGCTACTAACTAAAGTATTAGCAGCATTTTCGTTACACCACTTCGCGAGGCAAGAAAACCCTTCTTTTTCGGTTGAAATTTCCAGGCTGAGAGGACGTGGTCGTTCATCGAATGACTACGGCCTCTCAGCCCGGAAGTTTTAATTGAAGAAGACGTCGACCGTGAAAGCCTACATTGTATGAATCGATCCTTTGTATAGACTGGATTTCCCCTGTTAGTCTGTCTTGATACGAATCTCACACATTACAAATGTGCTCAACTGTGTGTTTTTCAAGCAGTTACTTTATCAGACAACCACACGTTCCTTAGCACTCTACCGACAAAACAAAGCCCATCATTTACCTTAATTTTTTAATGTTATGTGAAGTACATTATTAGTGTGATTTGGTTTTCGTGCGGATTAGATAACGCAGACACAATTATTGAGAGATAGAAAGGCAATATTATGTCGTCAGAAGATGAATAGTCACACTTTGCGCACGTGTATCTGAACAGTTATTAGTGAACGTTAATAAGGGACTTGTCCCCCTTGGCAGGTATGATGGCCTGAACTATGCTAGGGAAACTTTCAGTGCGGTGTATATGTGTCTGCGGAGAAATGGCAGATCATTATTCCCAAAGAGTCGAAACCGGAAGAAGTAGTGATGTTGGTCGCTGAAGATCTGGAGCAAAGTCGAAGATCTTACGCATCCAAAAGTTCTTGAATTGCATTCAGCTCGACACCCTGAGCAGGTCAATAAATTCCAGGAATGGCACTGTACATAAACAACTGCCTGGCAGATGTTGCTTTATGGCATGTTGCACTATTAAACTGATACAAACAATCATAGCCTCTGAAGAGCTCCTCTGCTGTACGCAGTACGCAATTAAATAAAAAGTGTTCATATCCATCCACATTTCGGGACCTGCGGAGCGGCCCGCGAACAACAACACAACGGGAGAGGACGGACACGACCAACGAAGGACCTTACGACAACAACGAGAACGAAACAACAGAGTCAAGAAAACCTAACTAGACAACCACGTCCACTCGTAAACAAAACACGAAAGTAAATACGCTGTCTAAGGCGAGGAGATATGTCCTGAGACGTACGCAAGGTTAGACTGGCAGGCTGAGCTTTTTTTTCCCTTTATTGTTATTTTGCACCTCATACAAGGTGGGCCGGCAGCGGAAAATGTTACTCCGCTCTTCAGCCACAAGCAGCACAATAAAAGAGAAATCCAATGAAGATAGAAAAGTAACACAATGACAGTTAAAAAAACAGTAGATACAATAATTAAAAAACATGAAGCCGTTCACACTCGACGAAAAACAAGAAAAACTGTCGGCATGTTGCAGGTCCTGTACGGGCCTTTCTGGATGCAGAAAATGTTCGACTGCTGCCCTGGCCAGCAAATTCTACAGATCTCTCACCAACTGGAAACGTCTGGTCAATGATGGCCGAGCAATTGGCTCGTCACAATACGCCACTCACTACCCATGATGAACTGTGGTATCGTGTTGAAGCTGTATGGGCAGCTGTACCTGTACACGCCATCCAAGCTCTGTTTGACTCAATGCCCAGGCTTATCAAGGCCGTTATTACGGCCAGAGGTGGTTGTTCTGGGTACTGATTTCTCAGGATTTATGCACCCAATTTGCGTGAAAATGTAATCATATGACAGTTCTAGTATAATATATTTGTCCAATGAATACTCGTTTATCATCTGCATTTCTTCCTGGTGTAGCAATTTTAATGGCCAGTAGTGTATTATCCTGTGCCATGGGAAACCTACCGAGTTCTACTTTTCGTCAAACCTAATAAATCTACCAATGACACGTTTTCCTAACAGAAGGCTCACCTCAACTTCTCCCTATGCATACATAAACACCTAAACCAACAGCTCTCCATTTTGTCAAGCATTTTGGCTTCCATCCCAGCTTCTCCTCTGACGACCAAATCCTTTACCTTATTGTACGTTCTGTCATTTGGTAGACTGCAAATGAGATATACTCTGTATCACGGTCTCTCTATCAGCAGATGAAAAAAATCATATTTACTAATCTTCTGCCGCCTGGACCGGTAAGACACCAGACTTTATCACTTACTGCAGGGAATTCAGTTTCCTAGGTAACTGATTCAGATAATGAGGGGAACAGGGGAAAATTACAGACCACTAACACATATATTCACGATAGAACACACAAATTTGAGGTTGACTTGGCACGAAAGTGAGATTTTGCCGACCCAGAATTTAGGAGTATTTGAATAGCCACTGACATGTTGTAGGACAAAACAATGTACATAAAAACAAACAAGAAACAACAATGTGACTCTTCAAGCTTTCCCGGCGGATGTATTGTAAATAGTCTTCACGCGTTTTCCACCGGATCACGTTGTGCAAATTCCACAATATTTCCGCGGAGCAACTATCCGACATCTTCAGGTGGTTCAACGTTGCAGGTGGCTAGGTACGAGTGACGGTATTCGAACGTCGACGCCCCGTTTCTAGAACAAGCGCTCGAAGAATGCGCAGCCGCGGAAATCGCGCATGCGCAATGATTTGCCATTGTCAAACTCCCTCTGCCGAAAATCGCAGAGCGGCTCTCAGGCACGTACGCTGTACTCTGCGTTTGTGAACAGTGCGGCCAGACGTTACCGACCAGCGGCCGTACTAGGCCAGTGTTATGACGGGCCTGTTATCGAAGAATATTGATTTTTGAGTCGTGATTTAATAGCAGTCAATGCAGCGTTCCAGGCTGTGCTCAGTTCAAATCCCGTATCCTTATTGATGAGATTTCGGCTGTACGAATATGTATAGCTTCCTTAATGACGCAATCCCAGAAAGATGATGCCAGGGTTAAAACTTCCGTCTTTTCATAAGTCATACGATGTCCTGTTTTCAGGCAGTGTTCCGCAGTTGCCGACTTTTCCGGTTGACGAAGACGTGTATGACGCTGATGTTCATCGCAGCGTTCTTGTACTGTGAGGCATGTCTGGCCTATACAGGGTGTTACAAAAAGGTACGGCCCAACTTTCAGAAAACATTCCTCACACACAAATAAAGAAAAGATGTTATGGGGACATGTGTCCGGAAACGCTTAATTTCCATGTTAGAGCTCATTTTAGTTTCGTAAGTATGTACTGTACTTCCTCTTTTCACCGCCAGTTGGCCCAATTGAAAGAAGGTAATGTTGACTTCGGTGCTTGTGTTGACATGCGACTCATTGCTCTACAGTACTAGCATCAAGCACATCAGTACGTAGCATCGACAGGTTAGTGTTCATCACGAACGTGGTTTTGCAGTCAGTGCAATGTTTACAAATGCGGAGTTGGCAGATGCCCATTTGATGCATGGATTAGCACGGGGCAATAGCCGTGGCGTGGTACGTTTGTATCGAGACAGATTTCCGGAACGAAGGTGTCCCGACAGGAAGACGTTCGAAGCAATTGATCGGCGTCTTAGGGAGCACGGAACATTCCAACCTATGACTCGCGACTGGGGAAGGCCTAGAACGACGAGGACACCTGCAATGGACGAGGCATTTCTTCGTGCAGTTGACGATAACCCTAATGTCAACGTCAGAGAAGTTGCTGCTGTACAAGGTAACGTCGACCACGTCACTGTATGGAGAGTGCTACGGGAGAACCAGTTGTTTCCGTACCATGTACAGCGTGTGCAGGCACTATCAGCAGCTGATTGGCCTTCACGGGTACACTTCTGCGAATGGTTCATCCAACAATGTGTCAATCCTGATTTCAGTGCAAATGTTCTCTTTACGGATGAGGCTTCATTCCAACGTGATCAATTGTAAATTTTCATAATCAACATGTGTGGGCTGACGAGAATCCGTACGCAATTGCGCAAGCACGTCATCAACACACATTTTCTGTGAACGTTTGGGCAGGCATTGTTGGTGATGTCTTGATTGGGCCCCATGTTCTTCCACCTACGCTCAGTGGAGCACGTTATCATGATTTCATACTAGATACTCTACCTGTGCTGCTCGAACATGTGCCTCTACAAGTACGACACAACATGTGGTTCATGCACGATGGAGCTCCTGCACATTTCAGTCGAAGTGTTCGTACGCTTCTCAACAACAGATTCGGTGATCGACGAATTGGTAGAGGCGGACCAATTCCATGGCCTCCACGCTCTCCTGGCCTCAACCCTCTTGACTTTCATTTATGGTGGCATTTGAGAGCTCTTGTCTACTCAACACCGGTACCCAATGTAGAGACTCTTCGTGCTCGTATTGTGGACGGCTGTGATACAATACACCATTCTCCAGGGCTGCATCATTGCATCAGGGATTCCATGCGACGGAAGGTGGATGCATGTATCCTCGCTAACGGAGGACGTTTTGAACATTTCCTGTAACAAAGTGTTTGAAGTCACGCTGGTACGTTCTGTTGCTGTGTGTTTCCATTCCATGATTAATGTGATTTGAAGAGAAGTAATAAAATGAGCTCTAACATGGAAAATAAACGTTTCCGGACACATGTCCACGTAACATATTTTCTTTCTTTGTGTGTGAGGAATGTTTCCTGAAAGTTTGGCCGTACCTTTTTGTAACACCCTGTATACGCTGCCCCACACTGACAAGGAATCTTGTACACACCACATTTCCTCAGGCCAAGGTTATCCTTAACCGAACCCAACGGGTTTCACAGTTTTGCAGATGGTTGGAAACACACTTAATTCCATATCTTCCGAGGACTCTTCCGATTCTTAACGACATGGCACCAAAATACGGCAAAAAGGCCAAAGTGGTGGGTGTCTTCGTATCTTTATTCTGCTCCATAGACTGAACTCGTCTGGGCCTGAATGCATTACGTATCTGTCGGAACACTGTCTTCAAATGTTGTATTTCACTCGAAAGGCACTCAGGATCAGATACCACATGTGCTCTATGAACTAACGTACGTAATGCACTATCGCACTGTGCAGGATTATGGCAGCTTGTGACCTGCAGATATAGATCTGTATGCGTTCGCTTGCGGTAGACACTGTGTCCCAAGGTTCCATCCTTACGAAGGAAAGGATATGTCCGAAAGAACAGACACCATATCCACATAAGTATATAGTTCTGGCAACACCAGCCATGACCTTCTTCTTCTGTGCGGATGCACACATATTCCCCGAACTCTTACGGGACTCGGAAAGAATGTTTTCCACGAGTAATGAGTGTGTTAGGGTGGGATCATACGGATGTAGTGTGTGGACATACAAGGTGAGGATGTGGATGTCGCGGGAGGCGCGAGATAGTCCCTGCAGTCGCGCTATTCTCTGTGACTTCGGTGGCTCAGATGTATAGAGTGTCTGCCATGTAAGCAGGAGGTCCTGGGTTTGAATCTCGGTCGGGGCACACATTTTCACCTGTCCCCGTTGATGTATATCAACGCCCGTTAGCAGCTGAAGGTATTAATATAATTCTAATTTCGTTCTAGGCGGCTGCAGGTCATCAATGGTGTCTATTTTTTCGGACATGTCCGAAAGAACAGATACCACATCCGTATAACTCCATACTAAGTCTGATTTCGGGAACTGTTCCCACAGTCAGACTCCCTCATCCCTCAAATGGTTCAAATGGCTCTGAGCACTATGGGACTCAACTGCTGTGGTCATAAGTCCCTTAGAACTTAGAACTACTTAAACCTAACTAACCTAAGGACAGCACACACATCCATGCCCGAGGCAGGATTCGAACCTGCGACCGCAGCGGTCGTGCGGTTCCAGACTGTAGCGCCTTTAACCGCTCGGCCACTCTGGCCGGCCCCTCATCCCTCAACCGAACATCCACCCACATAACACCAATCCTACACTCGACCCAAAATCCTATAAATCTCATTATACCCTGACTACTGGCAGTGCACATAAACTCACCACTTTATTCAACTATGGAAATATTTTAAATAATTAACAAATCGACCTTTTATGTTTTAACCAAAACAACTTAAGATAAGTATTTAATTTTGTGATGTCATTTATTTTTCTAACGCCATTCAACAATTTTAATATCTTTTACATTTCTGAATATCTTTTGGCTGAAGATTGGTGAATCGTAACCGCTGACAGCCCTCCCGCAGCCCGTATGGGGCAAGCTTGATGAAAAAACAATGAAGAAAAAAAAATTCCTTTTATTGAATTATGGGGACAGGAGTGAAGTTAATACACAAAAATTATTTTACATTGTCCCAATAGTGTAAGACACCCTGGTGAAGGCTGCTTGATTGCTGATCGAAACGTAGGTTAGTATTTTACATTGTGACATGGTCCAAGATCCAGAAGAATAGAACTGAGTATCATACCGGTCTCAAGTGCGTGCGAACACACGCATGTTTACTGTTTCCGCAGCTCTTGGGGGGTTGTACAAAAATGAACATAGCGAGAAATGCTTGCTTGAACTTAAATGCAGTTGCTGGCAAAGCCTGCCCGTTGCACTGTTGTATTTGACCACCTATCCGATGTCGTCAGTACGTTGCGAATGTCAGTCGTGATCAGAACATTGGTTTGTGTAGCTGTGAGTGCATTATGTCGAAGGTAAGAGAAATGCGAACTTCAAATGGCTCTAAGCGCTATGCGACTCAACATCTTAGGTCATCAGTCCCCTAGAACTTAGAACTACTTAAACCTAACTAACCTAAGGACATGACACACATCCATGACCGAGACAGGATTCGAACCTGCGACCGCAGCAGTCCCGCGGTTCCGGACTGCATCGCCTAGAACCGCACGGCCACCGCGGCCGGCAATGCGAACTTCGGCAAACATGGTGATCGTGTGAGTAACCATGGAAGCCTAAATATTTTGTGTTTCAAGAGGGAGTGTTTCGGAGTTTTATACTACATACAGGGAAATAGAAAAAGATCAACCATTAAGTCACAACACGCACGAAAATATTTGTTTACTGATCCTGACAGACGGCCATTGAAGAGAATTGAGACAAAAACCAATATGATGACAGCTGCAAAACTCACTCCAGGACTGAATGTCGCATTCACGAACCCTGTCAGTAAAACAACAGCACGAAGGGAGATCCATGAGCTGGATTGCAGGACGAAATGTAATTCCAAAACCACACATCAGTGATGATAAGATGAAAGCATGGTCGCGAAGTCATAACACCAGTATTACCAATCAGTGGGAGAAAATCTTTGAATGAGTCTTGTTGCACATTGTTACCAATATACAGGGCGAGTCACCTAACATTACCGCTGGATATGTTTCGTAAACCACATCAAATACTGACGAATCGATTCCACAGACCGAACGTGAGGAGAGGGGCTAGTGTAATTGGTTAATACAAACCATAAAAAAATGCACGGAAGTATGTTTTTTAACACAAACCTACGTTTTTTTAAATGGAACCCCGTTAGTTTTGTTAGCACATCTGACATATAAGCAAATACGTAATCAGTGCCGTTTGTTGCATTGTAAAATGTTAATTACATCCGGAGATATTGTAACCTAAAGTTGACGCTTGAGTACCACTCCTCCGCTGTTCGATCGTGTGTATCGGAGAGTACCGAATTACGTAGGGATCCAAAGGGAACGGTGATGGACCTTAGGTACAGTAGAGACTGGAACAGCACATTACGTCCACATGCTAACACCTTTTCATTGGTCTTTTTCACTGACGCACATGTACATTACCATGAGGGGTGAGGTACACGTACACACATGGCTTCCGTTTTCAATTACGGAGTGGAACAGAGTGTGTCCCGACATGTCAGGCCAATAGATGTTCAATGTGGTGGCCATCATTTGCTGCACACAACTGCAATCTCTGGCGTAATGAATGTCGTACACGCCGCAGAACATCTGGTGTAATGTCGCCGATGGCTGCCACAATACGTTGTTTCGTATCCTCTGGGGTTGTAGGCCTGACATGTCGGGACACACTCTATTCCACTCCGTAATTGAAAACGGAAACCACGTGTGTACTTGTACCTCACCCCTCATGGTAATGTACATGTGCGTTAGTGGAAAAGACCAGTGAAAAGGCATTAGCATGTGGACGTAATGTGCTGTTCCAGTCTCTTCTGTACCTAAGGTCCATCACCGTTCCCTTTGGATCCCTACGTAATTCGGTGCTCTCCGATACACACGATCGAACAGCGGAGGAGTGGTACTCAAGCGTCAACTTTAGGTTACAATATCTCCGGATGTAATTAACATTTTACAATGCAACAAACGGCACTGATTACGTATTCGCTTATATGTTCAGATGTGCTAACAAAACTAACGGGGTTCCATTTAAAAAAACGTAGGTTTGTGTTAAAAAACATACTTCCGTGCATTTTTTATGGTTTGTATTAACCAATTACATTAGCCCCTCTCCTTACGTTCGGTTTGTGGAATCGGTTCGTCAGTATTTGATGTCGTTTACGAAATATGTCCAGCGGTAACGTTAGGTGACTCACCCTGTATATCCAAGTTCACATGCCAAGAGTAAACCATGGGATGAGTTCGGTAATTACACTCCTGGAAATGGAAAAAAGAACACATTGACACCGGTGTGTCAGACCCACCATACTTGCTCCGGACACTGCGAGAGGGCTGTACAAGCAATGATCACACGCACGGCACAGCGGACACACCAGGAACCGCGGTGTTGGCCGTCGAATGGCGCTAGCTGCGCAGCATTTGTGCACCGCCGCCGTCAGTGTCAGCCAGTTTGCCGTGGCATACGGAGCTCCATCGCAGTCTTTAACACTGGTAGCATGCCGCGACAGCGTGGACGTGAACCGTATGTGCAGTTGACGGACTTTGAGCGAGGGCGTATAGTGGGCATGCGGGAGGCCGGGTGGACGTACCGCCGAATTGCTCAACACGTGGGGCGTGAGGTCTCCACAGTACATCGATGTTGTCGCCAGTGGTCGGCGGAAGGTGCACGTGCCCGTCGACCTGGGACCGGACCGCAGCGACGCACGGATGCACGCCAAGACCGTAGGATCCTACGCAGTGCCGTAGGGGACCGCACCGCCACTTCCCAGCAAATTAGGGACACTGTTTCTCCTGGGGTATCGGCGAGGACCATTCGCAACCGTCTCCATGAAGCTGGGCTACGGTCCCGCACACCGTTAGGCCGTCTTCCGCTCACGCCCCAACATCGTGCAGCCCGCCTCCAGTGGTGTCGCGACAGGCGTGAATGGAGGGACGAATGGAGACGTGTCGTCTTCAGCGATGAGAGTCGCTTCTGCCTTGGTGCCAATGATGGTCGTATGCGTGTTTGGCGCCGTGCAGGTGAGCGCCACAATCAGGACTGCATACGACCGAGGCACACAGGGCCAACACCCGGCATCATGGTGTGGGGAGCGATCTCCTACACTGGCCGTACACCACTGGTGATCGTCGAGGGGACACTGAATAGTGCACGGTACATCCAAACCGTCATCGAACCCATCGTTCTACCATTCCTAGACCGGCAAGGGAACTTGCTGTTCCAACAGGACAATGCACGTCCGCATGTATCCCGTGCCACCCAACGTGCTCTAGAAAGTGTGAGTCAACTACCCTGGCCAGCAAGATCTCCGGATCTGTCCCCCATTGAGCATGTTTGTGACTGGATAAAGCGTCGTCTCACGCGGTCTGCACGTCCAGCACGAACGCTGGTCCAACTGAGGCGCCAGGTGGAAATGGCATGGCAAGCCGTTCCACAGGACTACATCCAGCATCTCTACGATCGTCTCCATGGGAGAATAGCAGCCTGCATTGCTGCGAAAGGTGGATATACACTGTACTAGTGCCGACATTGTGCATGCTCTGTTGCCTGTGTCTATGTGCCTGTGGTTCTGTCAGTGTGATCATGTGATGTATCTGACCCCAGGAATGTGTCAATAAAGTTTCCCCTTCCTGGGACAATGAATTCACGGTGTTCTTATTTCAATTTCCAGGAGTGTATTTGCGCAGCCACTTCATGGTATTCCGTAGGCCCCATGGCTGTTCTGAAAGGTCGCACTACAGCCAAGGACTATGTGACTATTTGGGGTGATCACGTATAACGTGTGGTACAACATTTGTTTCTCGCTGGAGATGTTGTCTCCCAAGACGTGTCGCCCCTTGGTCACACAGCTTGCATTGCCCATGGCTGTTTTTTTGAGAATGAGGATGAACTGTCGTATCTATCCTGGTTACCATACTTACGATATCTCACTGTTATTGGGCCTTTGTGGTCCTGTTTGGAGAGAAGGGTGCATGAGAGTTTCCACTCCATAATCGCAACCTGAACTTGTAACTATTTTGCAGGAAGTATTGTATGAGGTAACCCTGAGGACCATACAGTATCTGTACTTATCCATTCTGCGACAACATGAAGCGGGTTTGAATGACAACGGTTTTCCTGAACCGTGTTAAACACAGTAATGCGTTGTCTTTCTAGTTTTTTTGGTGTTTGCACCCCATGCATGTTTCCATGATCCTCAAAAGTAGAAAATGTTGAACAAACGAAGTTAAACTATATGTGATAAATCGGTTGCGATACATATGTCATTCTTTCAAGTTTATTTTTTTCCTAATGTCTCTGCACCTGCGAAGTCCTTCCATAACTCTGTTACAAAATTTTGGTAGTATTAACAAAATTCTTTTCTTCGTGAACACGGACGCTTTGATAACTTATAAGCACTGTGCTTCGTTTAAATTAAAATGGCAGCTAATCTCTTTCCCTGTTAATCATTCAACATCAGACTTCGGTGAACTTCAACTGCAACGCAATACGTCCTTCACAGTAAGATCTGAAAGACTGTATAGAACTAGCAGTTTCCGGTGACGCACACCGTTCACTCTATGCACCGATATACATCGTAATCTAGTGTTCCTTTAAAAGATTAAGTACTTTGCGGCGATAAGCACGACTGCTATATAAAGACAGGCACACATAATTACTCTGCAAAATGGCTCTGAGCACTATGGGACTCAACATCTTAGGTCATAAGTCCCCTAGAACTTAGAACTACTTAAACCTAACTAACCTAAAGACATCACACACACCCATGCCCGAGGCAGGATTCGAACCTGCGACCGTAGCAGTCCCGCGGTTCCGGACTGCAGCGCCAGAACCGCTAGACCACCGCGGCCGGCCTAATTACTCTGCAGCGCCAGCATTTCAGAAGCTACATGAACTGCATCACAGTGCTTTTTGTGAGCATGATAGTGCTTTCTTGTTTTTCACCATGCTTCATAAACGTAAGTTTCTTTGTTACACATAGTATTATCATTTTGGGAACTCATTTAATGCTACTATATAATATGTTGACTGTACTAGTGTAGTACCAACTAAATGATAATTGTCATATTGACGCCTCAATAGCGAATTGTTTGCACATGTGGAACGTGAGGTAAAAATAGAATGTAACAGCGTTTGAAGACGGTAGCCGGACTGAAACAATTCAGAGACAATATGTGGTACCTAAACTGACAAATATTATGCTTAACTTCCTCAGTCGCGGGACTTCCTAAAATTAACATTAAGCAGTCGAATGCTTCATTGTGTTTACGTTTGAAATCACCAATTCCACTTCCGCTTCAGTGATTAGTGTCGTGTTGATGACGACAGTAACCACAGGAGGCCCGTACATCCTACCGAGAACTATAGGGAACTGAATAATTCTTAGAAATATGACCAGAAGTATACCGCTGAAATGACGCCCTTAAACCATTGGTTGGTTCAGGTGTAAGCCTTGGTGTCCTGTTACCAGAGCAACGTAAGCACTATCATTCATTCATCGTGATCCGCGTGTAGTATGTGGATACCCATAAACTTGCTAGGTAACAGTATTTATCATAAGCCATGCAATTCCATCTCATAATATTATTTCATAGGCATTTTACATACTTCATGTGGAAATCTAGCTGTTAAATGTTTTTCGACCATATACAATAGTCCTGCCGTGGCGTTGTTAGTACTTTATTCAGTTAGTTATTGGTTTCGATAAGCTTCTTCTGCTTAATGTCTACTTCAGCACCATGTATACTGCATGGTATGGTTTTTGTTCCGGACCGTAATTAAATATTGGTGAAGCGTCTTGCTTCCTTGCTCAGCACAAAGAATCACGTTCTTGGGCGGTACTTCTGTATTTTTACGAACGCTGATAGGAACGACAGGAGAGTAAAAGGAGAATCTAGCACCCACAAAACAGCCACAAGATGACGGGGGGCATGGCGTCGTCATGCAACTGACGAATCATCATCAACAGTGTCACTCAAAAAAAAAAAAAAAAACAGTTCACTATTTACGTACGCAAACTGGTCATCAGGAATTGTGTGCCCCTATCTGTCTCTCTTCGACAGTACGTTCTCACACCGAAAGTTTCATGTACCACGTTGATTCATACTAGGTTGTTCCCGACCGAAAGAAACAGCTACACTCACTTGTTGGGTTTAATATACGTACAGAAGAAGCGAAGCAAGGGTAGAGCCAGTAAATTAAAACTGGTTGCAAACCAATCGACTGAATATTATCCTCAAATGGAAAACTGACAAAGCCAATGACTGTAGTGACACCATTTACCATTAGCACTGGACCTCGTACTTTAGATTAGATTAGATTAGATTTACTTTCATTCCAATTGATCCGTAGTGAGGAGGTCCTCCAGGATGTAGAACATGTCAGAAAAACAACAATACATGACAAATATTTACAGCTCAAACAAATAAACTAATGTACCATTCCACAGGTCTCAAGTGGAATGATCGTCATTTTTTAATGAACACTATATGAAAGAATCATTTTACAAATACTAGTACACTGAATTTAAAATAAAAAAAGGTTTTTAATTTATTTATAAGGTAATAAACGTGTAATACAACTACTACAATACGTATTTACAATGAACACATTACTGCACTGAAACTGTGCAGAAGTTATATTGTACTTTATATATATATATATATATATATATATATAATCAGTTGCTTCTATTGAGAAATTCGTCAGTGGAGTAGGAGTTGGCCACCAATAAATCCTTAAATCCTTTAGGCTTCTCTTAAACTGAATTTCATTGGTTGTTAAGCTTTTTATGGCTGCTGGCAAGTTATTGAAAATATGTGTTCCTGAATAATGCACACCTTTTTGTACAAGACTAAGTTACTTTAAATTGTGAAGATTATTCTTATTTCTAGTATTGATTCCATGAATTGAGCTGTTGTTTTGAAAAAGTGATATATTTTTAATGCTGTGGTTGAACCACTTGACCCTCATGCCTGAGGAGTTCTGTTCAGATCATTGTCTAAGCATTTCCACTGGCGTTTCACGAGGTCATTTTAAATAATTTCGAGTGTTTTCCGGCATGGAATCTTATCCAGTTTGGCTTGAGGTCTTTTTCCAGAAATCATACAATGTACGAGGCGTTAAATCATATCCTTCGTCTCTGTACAGCCGTTAGATATTCAAACGGGACATATATGAGTTTGAAAAGTCAACGCGAAAGTTGCGGCGTAACTCATTGTGAAATATGTACAGATGATTTAACATCCTAGCAATAGATGATGAACCAAAGAAAATTAGTACATGTAAATTATTATCAGTAGTTTCTTGGCAGTGTCCATAATTTCAGATTACACATCGTACTGTACATCAACAGTCAAACAGTGTCATTTCACTAAACTGCTTATGTTGCATCACGGCACAGGAGCTATTCATTCTGAGAAAAACAGTACCAACTGAAAGGGAAAACGATTTATCTTGAAAACACGTCAACCACTTTTGCTGTACCTGTGTATTGCTTTACTCTTTATACAGGATGCAAATTTAAACAGTAACTGTTTACACCGTACACAGTGGTGTAGGGGAACTCGAGGTGAACAGTTAAATATAAGACACTTGTCGTCTACTAAGCCCGAAAACAACCTCAAACTAGCGTAAAACAGCCACCTAATGTATAGCGCTTGCGCGTCGCGAGACATTTTTAATATTCTCTGGCCCTCTTACGTTATAGCTTAGTCGTGCACCTACAAAATATAAAACTGACGTTCATGTAAATGTTATCTGACAATTTTGTGAACGTTAACAGCGTAATCGTTTTATCTCTCTGGTCTTACTATTACGAGGCTACTGTTGCTGTAGGAGTTAAATATAGTTCGAATTCAAACAAAATTAGTTTTTGCATAAGGTGTTCAAAAATCTTATTCTTTCACTTCCCTCACAGAAAATGTTATCTTACCAATGATAAAGAAAGTCGGTGACGTAAGAGGGGGAGGGGCGTGACATAGGTGACTTACGTAGGCCAATTTCAGTTTGTTCTACAGCTCGTTACACAATAAGTGTGCTATATCAAATTGTTCGTCTCGATTTTCTCTACATTCCTGTGGTACATTGTAAACAACTATCGCTTGCAACATTTATAGATTAGGGTTGAATATAATGTCGAGGATGAAGTTTTAAGAGAAGGTTGACAATCTCGGATGGGGAAGGATGGGAAACGAACTTCGCCGGGATATCTCCTAGTGATCCTTCATTGCATTTCCCCCTAGGCGATTTAGGGAAAAATCTAGACTGACTGACATACGAGTCTCTTGTCTCATCACAAGATGACCTCACTCGGTTAAATAACAGTGCTCAGACTCTTTACACTACAAGACATTCACATTTAATCATCTGCTAAAAAGCACTTCATTTTAAAACATTTAGAACGCTAGTTAAGAGTATAATTTCTTTTGAAAACTTCTAAATGCTAACAAATGAAGTGTCTAACGCAGAAAGTTTTCTTGCAGGCACAGGAATACGTGACAGTGAGTATACAACAAGGAGACGTCAGAGGTCAAGTGGAGAGCACCCGCACAAATAAGACCATGTACAGCTTCAGAGGCATTCCGTACGCAGAACCTCCAGTCGGTGACCTCAGATTCCAGGCAAGTCACTCAGCTGCTATGCATGTTATGCTATCTTCTTGTCTCATATAGTGGTGTTAACTGATGTTTCTCGATACCTGAATCAGAATACAAGACATATAATATGTTTTAGTGGTGCTTTTAGAGACCAACTATTTATTTTCGTTGTATTTGTTACTAATTGTTCGCGACGCGTGTCACTGTGGCTCGGTCTGGATAAATGGAAAAAAAGGAAAAGAGAAAGTACTCGTTTCTAACATGCGTGGGGGATTGGAAACACGTCCTAATCTCCTTGTCTCCCATGTCTGCGTCCATCTCCTCCTTCCCATTTCTTTGTCTATCTCTTCCTCCTTCGCTCTCTCTGTATTCATCACCTCCTCCCCTCTCTCTGTCCAACTTCTGCCCATCTCCTCCTACCCTAACTCTATCCCTCTCTCTCTGTCCATAAACTCCTCTCCCTTTTATATGTTCATTTTCTCCTCCCAACCGTTTCTTTATATATTATATACACATTTATGTATTACACATATATTAAAAATATATAGCATATGTCCATCCGAATGTTCATTGGGTAAAATTTGAAGTAAATCGGTCAAAAACTTTTACATTTTTTTGGTTAAAGCGTTTCCCCTTTACATAGTACTTTTTTATTTATATATTAGATTTATTAAAAATAGGTGTATGGAAACACGCACATGTTTTCACGTGTCAAAATTTGGAAGCAACTGGTGTAGAAACTTTTGGAGATTTAAGGTGCTGAATAAACGAGCATGAGGATTTCGCTAACAACGTACCCCAATGATATATATATGGCGCTTCATCAGATACATCAAAACACGCTCGTTTTAGAATGCGACATTGTGTCAAAATTTCAAAGCAGTCGATGAAGAACTTTCGGAGATATACGATTTTCAACAAATGAGCATTTACATTTTTATGTACATAGACATGAGAACCAGGGAGAAATGGTCATTCCTGTCTACAGGTAAAAGCGTTTGCTGCAGGTGATGCAAGAGTGTCAAGCTGATGGCTGTTAGATATCCCAGTCTGAGTTTACATGAATATTTGCAAATCGTGTAACAGTAGAGAATAAACACGGAAGTAGGACATTTTCACAAACTCTGCCATCCTGAAATTTTATCACGAAGATCTTACGAGACATACAGTATTTGCGTGCCTCCCAGCTATGATAGAATTTAGGTGACACTCCGTCACGAGGCGTAGAAGCTTGTAACTGTTTTCTCTGCCGTTCTTTACACGGGCTCACATTCCCCATTAGTTTTCTCACTAGTTTAAACTGGTTGTAAGGAATATCCACTTATAGGTTCTCCTCTCCATTCACACACACACACACAAAATCTCTTAGCAGACTGAGATGCAGCAACAACTCCCAAATCTCACGATAGCTGTCGCTACTGTACATCCCGTTAACATCAGTTACACAGTTAATCATTCATGTAATACAAGAGATACTCAAGACAGCTTCTGTAAGAGACAATAACACTTTATGCAGATGCGCTTACCAGAACGTAAGCATAGTATGATATAATATAAAATTACAAAGAGGTGGGAGCGTTATTAAACACAAGTGACAATATTACAAATCCAACAGATTTTGGAAAGGTAACATCGCGTTATTTGAAACATTTAGTGAATTAAAACTGGATTCAAGGAATAATTACAGTACTATGTGATATAAACTTCAAAGAATCATTCTTTTCCCGTCAGTTACCATAAATCTGACAAAAGGAAGTGAATCCAGGGTAGTTCTACAAGCATATGTAGAGGGATACGCTCAAAAATATGTATAAAGATATAACTGAAATATTGCAATTATAAGCATATGGCGAGAATAACTTGCATATCACGTCATAATGAAGAGATATGGCAACACAAAACAAAAATGTGATAGGCAGTTGTGGATCAGGGTTTCACATGCGGCGAGCGAAACATGTTGGTCTACAGTTGCTCAAAAAGTTACAGGTAGACAATTTTATTAAATTCACGATGACGCAGGAAGGATGACGGCCGGGTTACATAAGAAAGAGGGTCTGCTAAAAGTGGACGGATTGAGTCAGAGGAGTCAAATTATAAAAGAATGAACATTAAACACACACAGTAAAAGCATGAAAGGTTAGACCAAATCACCAAATCTAAAAACTGGAAAAAGGGGGGGGGGGGGGCATCATGGTGTCAGAGACCATGAAGACTGCAAAAGGAGTCCCAACCACAACCAACCCGTCCCTGCTCCAAGACTAAAGGAGAATCTTATATCTGGAAACAAAAACCACTTTCACGGAGGAAACCAAGGACCAGGTCAACCATCCATGGATCGTCTGCTAACACTAAATTTAAGGAAGCAGGAAGACTATATTTAGCATGAAGGGTCGAAAGAAGAGGACATGCCACCAATATGTGAGATATTGTCAGTCTGGCACCACAACCACATTGTGGGGCCGGGTCATTACATAAGAGGAAACAATGGGTGAGCCGGGTATGGCCAATGCATACACAGCATAAAACAGTGGACTCCTTCCCAGAGGGGCAGAAAGAAGTGCCCCAAACCTGCAGTAGACTCCTTGATCGTGCGGAGTTTATTACTGTGAGCAGTAGTGCTCCAGATGGCATTCCACTGTTGGGCAAAGAGAGATTTGATGTAGATCTGCATATCCACAGTTGGAATCTTGAAAGGAAAAGGGGGTAAGTATTTGCTTCTCTAGCCAAATGGCTGGCCAATTCATTTCCTGGGATTCCCACATGACTTGGGACTCAGAGAAAGACGAGTGAACAGGCAGCACGCTCAAGAGCAGAGTGAATGTCATGGATGGCAGAGACCAAGGGGTGACGAGAGTAGCATTGATCGATAGTCTGCAGGCTGCTCATGAAGTCGGAACAAATTAAAACATGGAGGGAGGCCTGAGAAACAAAAAGGAGGGCCCTGTGAATGGCTAGAAACTCTGCTGTAAGTACACTACATGATCCTGGCAATAAATGGTGGTCAAAGCTGGTAGGAGAAATGAAAGCATATCTCACCTCATCAGTAGTCTTCGAACCATCAGTGTAAAAGATGGTGGCACCCTGGAACTCAGCAAGAAAGACACGTACAAGATGCCGGTAAACAATACAAGCAACAGAGACCTTAGGACCCTGGAAGAGATCAGTCCTAATCCGTGGTCTAGGTGCTGTCCAACAGGGGGTATGGGAGGAAAGACACGGGGTGCAGTCCAGTGAGTGCAGATGGAGATCCTGGCAGAGGGTAGTGAGACGCATGCCAACCAGCAATCCCATCTCTGGTCAGGTGTTAGGAGGGAGACATCCCTCATTGGCGAAGAGCATAGGGTACACAAGATGGTCAGGGAATTAGCGAATGGCGACTGCGTAAGAAACAAGGAGTTTGCTCCATCAGATGTGTAGAGGGTGAATTCCTGCTTCTGTGAGGAGACTATCAACCGGACTAGTGCGAAAGGCACCAATAGCCAGACGTACCTCACAATGATTGACGAGGTCAAGGAGTTTCAAAGAGGAAAGAGCTGCTGAGCCATAAACCTGATTACCAAAACTGAGTCTGGACAAGACCAGAGCACGGTAAAGATGGAGACGAGTGGAACAGTCTGCACCCCAAGATGTGTGGGCCAGGAGGCGGAGAGCATTAAGTTTCTGCATGTATGTAGTCTTTAGGTGACGAATGTGAGGCAACCATGTCAGCTTATTATCAAAAATAATGCCCAAGAAACGGGACTTTGCTACTACATCAAAGAACTAGTTGCCTAAATAATGTTCTGTATCAGGGTGTACTGTGGCTCGATGACAAAAATGCATAACCCACGTTTTGGAGGGGGAAAACTGGAAGCCATGGGCGGTGGTTCATGCAGAGGCCCGTTGCATGACGCCTTGGAGCTGGCGCTCAGCAGACGTCATTGAACGGGAGCTGCACCAGATGCAAAAAACATCAACGTACAATGCCAGGGTAACCAGAGGCTCAACAGAGGTCACAAGCCCATTTATGGCAATGAGGAAGAGTGTGACACTTGGCACAAAACCCTGTGAGATACCATTCTCCTGAATCTGAGGGATGCTGAGTGAAGTGTCAACTCGAACCCGGAAGAGCTGGTAAGATGAAAACTCGCAGATAAAAATCTGAAGGGGACCACGGAAGCCCCAATCATGGAGGATAACTAAAATGTGATGGCCCCAAGCCATGTCATATGCCTTATGTAGGTCAAAGAAAACTGCGACAAGGTGCCGGCGGTATGTAAAAGCCTGTCGGATGGTGGATTCCAACTGGAGTAAATGGTCAGTTGGAGATCGCCCTGTCCGGAAGCCACACTGATCTGGTGACAAAAGGCCCCGAGATTTGAGTACCCAACCTAATCTGGAGTTGACCATCCTTTCGAGCAGTTTACAAAGAACATTCATAAGGCTAATGGGGCAAGAACTGTCTAGTGCCTTTTATTTATTTATTTATTTTTTTCAGGCTTAAGGACAAGGATAACTATACCGTCTCACCACTGTAAAGGAAAAGCACCCATGAGGCAGATGTAATTGAAGACCCTGAGAAGCTGTTGCCTCTGAGAATGTCCAAGTGTTGAATCATCTGATTGTGATTGGAGTCTGGCCCTGTGGCTGTGTCTCGTGAAGAGCTAAGAGCCTGCACCAATGCCCATTCAGCGAAAGGTGCATTATAGGGATCAATGTGGTGTGGGATGAAATGAAGGGGCGGTCTGTTCAACTCTGGCATTTCTAATGGAGAAAGGTAGGAGAGTAGGATGCGGATGACGATGTCATCACCAAGTGTGCCGCAAGGTGTTCCGCAAGGACCAATGGATCAGTGCACAGAGCTCCTTAGAGGTTCAGACCATAGACAGTTGGCTTTGCTGGTGGCCCAGAACGCTACGGAGCTTTGACCAAACCTGTGAGAAAGAGGCATGCATCCCCAGGGAGGAAGCATAGCACTCCCAGCATTCCTTTTTACTCCGCTTAATAAGGTAATGTGCCTTAGCTCAGAGATGCTTAAAAGTGAGGAGGTTGGTCTGGGAGGGGTGTCACTTAAATCGCTGCAGCGCACGTTGGCAGTCCTGGACAGCGACTGCAAAGTCCTTGTCCACCACGGCAACGGCCGATGACGAGGATGCCCTGTGGATAGGGGGACAGCAGTGTCAGCAGCATGCAGAAGAGCGGCAGAGATGTCTTGCACAACTACATCAATGTAATTCGAGAAGGAGGTGTCAAAGCAGACAGCAGACATGGATAAAGGCCAACTGGCTCTGTGGAACACCCAATGTGGGGGCCTGTCTGTCTGGTGGCGGCAGGGGAATGCAAGTGTCATTGGAAAGTGGTCACTGTCACAAAGGTCACCATGGGATGGCCAACGTAGGGAAGCCACGAGGGCAGGGGAAGAGATCATGAGATCGATAGCAGAGAAGGTGCCATGAGCGGCACTGAAGTGAGTAGGGGAACCATCATTGAGGAGAGACAAATCGAAGTCCGTGATAAGTTGATTGATTAAGATACCCCACCCATTGAAATGACACTCCCCCACAGTGGATGGTGGGCACTGAAACCTCGAGGAGAAGCAGGGGCGGGAGTTGCTGTATTAAGGTAGATAGTGCAACGTAAGCAAGTGGCCAACCTGGACGGAGGTAAACATTGCAAAGGGCGATTGCCAGAGTCGTTTGCACTAACTGCTATCACTTCTAAGGTGGTACGTAGGGGGAACCAATCACTAAGGACATCGGAGCAAACCAAAGTGCAGACCTCACCAGATGCTATCCCAGGGCCAGGATGGTTCTGACAGAATGCCCGATAACAACGGAAAGTTGGAGAGTGGTCATCACGGAAAGGAGTTTGTTGGAAAACAAGACATATTGCAGAATAAGAGGAGACAAGACATTGCAGTTCCAGTAGGTGACGATAGTATCCGCTGCAGTTCCACTGGATGATCGTGTGGTGTGAGTCCAAGGTAGGCATGGAGGAGACAAGGAGGATGTCAGGTCACTTTGTCAGTAGCTGTCACTCACAAGGATGGAGTGACATCCATAAATAACATGTCAGACTCAGGTTGCGAGAGGGGAGTTGGCATCTCCGGGGGCGCCTTGTCGTGAGATTTATGTTTCTTCCTCTTCTCTTTCTGAGGTGGGGTAGGGCAGGACACGGGCAGTACAGGCGTCTAAGATCAGGGACCGAAAGAGAGCAGGCGCCCTTGAGGTGCACAGATGGTGCGCCTCATGGTGGTGAGAGTCTTCTGGCCTGAGAGACGCCGGGGAGTCGGTTCCTAGGAGGAAGCCCAATGCCTGGCAGATGCCGAAGAAGGGGGGGGGGAGCAGCTCCCTGACAGGAGTCTATCGGCAAATTACCAAACCATGCTGTGGCAGTATACATGGAGAGAGAGAGAGAGAGAGAGAGAGAGAGAGAGAGAGAGAGAGAGAGGGGGAGGGAGGGGGGGGGGAAGAAAGCCTTTCAGGGTTTCTTTTCAAAATGACAAATATGATGTCTGTACAATGTTTGGTCTTCTTTTGTGTAAAATTATGCCAACACTTATATTTCTATACTTTTGACATAATAAATAAATAAATGTATGTTTGGTTCTTGTGCAATAAATAATTGGAAGTGTTCCCGAACTTTATGTACACCCTGCATCTAAATTATTTTAATAATAAATTATCACAGAGTAAAAGTAGACTGTTGGCTCCACATATACGATAGAGAAACAAATCATTATTCCGTATTTTGATCATAAAGTCGGGGCAGGACCAGCAACTTTGATAAAGAATTTATCATTTCATTAAACAGTTTCGAACTATCAAGTTCATTTTCAAGCCTTGCCTACCGAAGCTACACTAACAGTGCTTGGTTAGGCAGTAGCTCACACACAGGTAATATACACAACAAGCAGTCAAATGGAAGCCAGACCAATTTCACAATATAGGCATATTCATGAAGTGCAATTCAACTAGATTGTGACAGAATTACAATAAATAATTCTTCATTATTATTAAGATTTACAACAAACTTGCAAAACAATCTATGAAGTTGTTATTCAAACCAAATATTAAAACATGTTGCTATTGAGAATATAAGTTGAAAAAATATTATAGCTTAGATTCTGAAGGAAGCTAATACTCTGAGCATGGTCATAGCAAAATAAAAATACATCTTCAGAGAACAAGATGACGTGTTGCTTCTGACAATGTAATACCCCTGGAGTGCAAAAGACAGCTACATTAAGGGGGTCCACCTGAGCTCAGCGACAGAGGGTCCTGAGATATATTTTATGCTGTGTATTTCCTTTGGACGTACTTCAGAGCAGGGTTTGTCCACCCGTGTCAAAGTGAGTAGCTGAAGATTATGACAAACCCCAGCCAGATGCAACACAACTTGATAGCAGCAGCCCTGGTTGTAGCTGTTGTCTGGTCCTGGTTCTATGCCACATTTTCTGACACAGAGTTAATCATAATGGATAAATGTTACCAGGAAGATGAGTACTTAAGTTTTAAGTTTAAAAAACATGCCTAAAACTTTTGTGCAATCCGTAAAAGACAACAATAAAAATTTACAAAAATCCTTAGGAGACAATAATAAAATTTTACATCAAAAAGTGGACAGTGTGTTCACACTGACGCAGTAATAAGAATTTGCAACTGAACAATCCGAATGTGCGGTCCACCAATATGAATTCACCTTTAGAGCTTCATATTTTTTGGAACAGTGACAAAGCCTAAATGAAAAGGGACATACAGACAATTAGAAAGCAGGTAGGAATTCTTAAGATTCATATGAATGATGAAATTCCTAAGAGTAATTACATAATTCAAAAAGAGATATGACCAAAATGAACTAGTAAACCAGGAATTTATGAAATCAATTAAAAAAAAGTACTGTCATATGCAATCTGAACAACAGCAAAATTAATAATCAAAATATTTAATGGTGTACTTTTGGGTGTACAAACAAGTTGTGCATTCCATTATAAGAACATTTTGTCAAGTGACCTAATCACCTTCTTCATGCACAGGAAGCTGAATTTACTTGCTGCCTGCACTTCAACCACATTGTATTAGTGTTGCTCTGTTATTTATAGTACAGAATGACTATCAACACCAACTACACTTTGATGCTCAACTATTTCTCAGAATCCACACTATTATTCTGTGAAATGCACATATTTTCAGTATTTTCCAGCTGTGGAGGATGAGAGGGCAGATGGGATCTTGGTAACTGAATGCTGGATCCAAGCATTGTTTTAAGCTGAATTTCTGTCATGGTTTACTATGTTTTACTGACATCTTTATTTTGACAGATACTTTAATTACACTATTGCAAATACTTTGTATTTGCACCACATTACTGCTCTCATCACATTTTATTTCATGATTATATTCCAAGTCGGACTTAATAATAGCTAATTTGTTTGGTTGTTTCAATAGAGTGTGTTGATGTTTCTTGCGTATCTACTAAACTGTCACAATAGTCTGCCCCATACGACATGCCACATTTTGTGTGTAGTGCAGTACACGTCCAGCTTTCAAAAACCTAGATCAACAGACATTACAAAGGAGACATTTTACCTTTTTTAATGAGAGCAAAATAACCAGGACAGTGTCTTTCTGTATGAATCACCCGGTATTTCAGCTGACACGGCCTACATAAAGCGGATGAGTGATTCGCTACTTCCTTTTATCTGTCTCTGTCTCAAGATTATCTTCATTAGTTGTCGATTCTGACTAAAAGATCCACTCAATTTATTAGCCCAAATGCTCCCATTCCTTCATAACATTCTCCGTAAGTGTAATTCTTCTGTCACATCTCAGTTTGATTGTCCCTTGGCAAGCTTAATCTCTGAATCTCACTCTGGATTTTCCGAAGAGCGTTCCAAGAAATCGGTGAATGAAAACCTATTAGGGACTGAAAAGGAACTAGTTAGGGTCCCAGTTGCCTTTGTTATTGTTAGAAAAACAATGGATATTTGTGGGACGACAAAAAAAAATTTATGCACTGTCAGGTGTTCAGTGAGTCTGGCTAATGTCACCTTCAATGGTTATCATGAGCTTAAGTTGTTGCTACAGGTTGTGTCAAAATTCTAAATACCCATTTCTGATTGTTAATTCCAAATCTCAAGTATCTAGTTTGCTGTCAACTGCGACCCGTGTAATCTTGTCCCTAAGGATTTGGGACTCCCAATACTGAATTCAACCAAACACACGATTTTCAAAACAGGTTTGGTGTGCCTACTTCTTCTCTTTTTTTACACTTCATGCTTCTTCCACAGCTACCTAATTTATTAGATACAATATGCTATGTTAGTATTACAAGTCACACCTGGTATTAATGTAGAGAGAACATTGCTGCATACAAAACGAAATTCAGCTCCTATGATGGATTTCAGTATCATGAGAACAATATGTACCAACTATAGTTAAGTCTGCAAACTGATGAAAGATAAGGCAAGTCTCCACTCCATCTACTGAACTATGTCAGAAGGAGCAACTAAAGTCTTTCTTTAACATTATACCAACTTTTCCCCAGAGTTTCTTATGAATCACAAAGGAATGCAGCACACACTCGCATGGAGAATGTTTCTTTTGCAATAAATATATGTTAATATTATACAAAATACAGAAGTTATTAACTAACACAAAACAAACACACACACACACACACACACACACACACACACACACACACACACACACACACACACACACAAACAAACAAACAAACAAACAAAAAGAATCTAAGGTTACCACAGCATGCTGCACTGTACTGTACCACTAAAAGGAAAATTGTTTTTCAGTCACCCTGAATGGCAGTTTTAACATTCCTTTGGAAAAGACCCTTTTCTCCACCACAAAAGTTGCTTGCCCTTAAATTCAGAGACAGATCGTATACACGTAAATAGGTAATGCAATCTGTACTATTTATATCCAAGTGCGGAGTCATCTACTACATCACAATGTTTTAATACCAAAAAAATAAATCTTTTAAACAGTAACAAAATGGTTGTCTTTTATTTAACATTTACATGGGAAAATTTTCATTTTTTAACATATGATAATGGCATCAAACAATAATATTCATTCACACAACAGTCATAATAATTACACAGATTTAACAAATTATGGTCTTCACAAAGGAAATATTTCAAGGAAGGAAAAAGGATAAAATTGATCACAGTCTCTTTCACAACAATATTGAATGAATGAATTCGTGAATTAAACTGTCTTCTTAACCAATTTTTCATTTGTCACAATACGGTAGCCCATTGCTGGAAGAAGTCAAGAAAATAATGACACAAAACAATTATTAAATTCTTGAAAATAATATTAGTGCTACATAGCTGATACTACTTACTGGGGAATGTCTTACACAATATTATCCGTGTTGTTACTTCCATCAAGTTAACTAAGGGTGGTTCACCACTATATGTTAGCAAACATCAATCATGGTGCAAAATATGAGAAAGGGAAAAATACAAAACAAATAATACAAATGAAATATAATGAAGAAAACTTATAGTTACTAAGCACTGCTCATCATAATCAGATCTATAATGTGGGCACCATGAGAAGAGTTATGCACTGTTATTAGAGCTGTAAGAAATGTTGCTAGACCAGACATTCCCAAAATTTTCCTCTGACTGGACACTTTGAGAATCCTAGTACTTGGATGGAACATCCAGTTCCTCTCCCCCCCCCCCCCCCCCCCCAAATGTAATGTTGGGAAAAATGTCATTATTAATAGTTTTCCCATGGTACACTGTTTGGGAAACCATGTGCTAGACTAAGATGTATTTTTTGCACGGTTATAGTCTAATAATAAAAGATTGCTCTTCTCATGAGAGTCTCAGTAACCAACTACACATTTATGTTATAAAAATGAACAGTCCTTTTGAAGACAAACAACATGGTGATAAGAAAACAATGAACAGCTTACCAAAGTGTAAAACAGAGTTGCACAAACACCACAAAAACCTGTGACCACTTGTTATCAAAATCCTGAACTACATATAATCATCTGTAAGACAACACTGGCAGTACAGAAAAGATGTTTGGGATGCACAGTATATTATAAAAATGTGAAAATTGATGCTCCGTTAAGTTCTTTCACAATACAGATTGACTACCTTTTGCATAGTGAGAGTGAGTCTCCCTCACTCCTGCAGCTTACACAACGGATTTTCAGATATTGCAACTACTGATGTATGGGGTATGAAGACACTGAAAGTAACACTGTATATAAAGCTATTTATACAATCTAATGCAAAAAGTTTGAAAGCTTTTTTCTTTGGTATGAGGATCCATAATAACAAGCAACTTGTCACATGGCAATATTTCTGGGGAGGGGAGGGAGTGAGGAAAAGAGTAATCTGGGAGCACAAACATCAAAAACCAAGTGTTACAACAGACAACAAACTTTTATGGTGATTTATAATCAGGCTGATTTGACGAATGAGGTTCATTTTAGCCAGCCATTAATACTGCAGAATCAGTAAGATACATTGGATTTGGCAGCTAATGACTAAGTCCATATCATGTCACAATCATTGTAGATTAAGAATAAACTTTATCGGACAAGGAAAGTTTTATTGAATCAACTCAGTATTCACCTGAAGCAATTAGTAAACAAACACAACTTAAAACAAAATATCCTGACAGTGAACTGAGCACCTCTTCCTGAAGCTGTAGTGCTATACCCACTGTGTCAGTGCTACCCACTTCCATTATGTCAACCTCACATATCTGGAGACATAAGTAAAATACTTCTATCACCAACATAAAGAGAAGCTTGTACACAAACTTGCTTACAACTTTTACAAATATCAAAGGATATATGAGAAATCATTAACATTTCCAGAATCAACGATATAAACCAATCATGCTTCTGAAATGTAATTAAAAAACATTTCTATTAAGTTTTAAGTTTCCACCCATGAATACTCTCTCCTTTTTATACAAACTCCTCCCTCTTAAACAAGAGAATCAATACATTTCAGAGAAGAAAAAAGGAGAATGAACAAAAATTTTAAACTTACATGATTATGAATAGCCACTTACAGAAACTTAAAGATTATTTAACTTCAGTGATAGCCTGATGGCAACATCATTTTGCCAAATTTCCATTGTTACAATGGTGAACGAAACTAATCAAAATTATATTTTGGAAATTATTTAAAATGTCATTACTCAAATCCATTTCATCAAACATGAACATTTAAGGTGTTACCAGAAAATTGTTACATTTATTAAAACACAAGAATATAAATTCCATACAGTTCATTTTTCAAATTTAATTGGCCTAGTAAAATGTTGCAACTGAAAAAGATATAATATCAAATAACAATCTTTCCGTAAGTTATTTTTGTTAACCGCAGGGAGCTCTCAATTTTGTAGCTGTCATGAAACACATTTAGAAGCATTACTGCTTTCTTAGGAAGTTTAGAATCCTGTCCCTGAAGAGCATGTGATTAACACAGTTTCTAAACTTAAAGCATTCATTCACTGACTTCTCAGTAACTGATCGGATGACTTATAATAAGCATTACCCGAACCATAGGAACTATGTTTGACCATAAAATCTTTCCTGTTATACATCTGTGCCACTAATTCACAAAAACTCCTGGAAAATATGTTCATGTTTCAGGCTCTTCTGAAAGTAAGATTCATCAACTGTTTATGTTAGTAAGTGTATCTGACATCTAGTACACAATACTAAACCACTCACGAAGTCTTTAGATGTAGTCACTGTAATTCCAGCGAGATGCAGGAAAGTGTATTCTGTGAGTGGATGATGGTAATTTCTTTTGAAGTGCAAACTTGGCTTATTCGGGACCTAATACATTTGCCACTTATTGCATATATGCCCATTTTCATATTACGCACCAGCTAAAATTTATCTCTGTTCTGTTTTACCATAAATTATTGTTGTAATTAAACAGCTCAAAGTGTTTGGTAAGTCACAATTTTTGAATTGTCACTATCGCTTCATATAAATATAGCAAACACTAAACACAGTTTTTTTTTTTCAGTCATTTATGCTGCAATGGTCTCTCCACTGAAGAACAAACCAGAGAAAAGCACAGCATCTAGCACATTTCTGCTGAAATTTTCTCTGCTAAAAGATTTCAAGCTCAAAACTTTGATATATAATTGTCATTCAAATACATAAAATTAAGTAAAATTAATGAAACATAAAAACTAAATACCTCTGATACGGCAAAATCAGATATAGCAAACACGTCAATGAGTGTCTGTAATGTTCAATATCTCAACACTATTTACATTAAATAAATAAATATTTACAAACAAATAAATTAAAAGCACAAGATCATCAAAATAAAGATACACTAACTTACAAAGCAAACAAAGTTCCGACCAAAAGCATTTCATATACAATTTATTGTGTTGAACCCTCCATGGCAAAAGTGTACTGTCCACGACATCTACTAAGGGAAAATGTGATTTACTAGTAGTTGAATGTTACAATTATCCTGTTTTCTCATACTTTTCTGAAAATGGAACCTTAATTCTGAATATCAGAGTTGAGATTCCATTTTGGTGTGCCATCAGTCAAAACAATAGACAAATAAAAATCTCTGCACTAAAAACTGCACCAGCTTCCCTAGTTCTTGCCTGCTGTGAATGACATATTATCCTGGGTACATCAGTTTATAAGCAATTCAAATACTATTTCAAGACACACAGCTGCTTACTTCTTAAAAGTCCAGTCATAATCTGAAGCGAAGCAAAGCAAAGCTTAAACCAAGCATGCACAGTATTTACTATGATCTGTAAGCTCAGATAAAATACTTTTAAATAAGTAACAAAGTACAATACATAAAATAACAAATCAATTCTACAAATGTTACTACAGCCTTCTATCAGCTATAAAAGCCACACTGCATATATTAAGAGCTACCTAAATTAAATGTGGTCTACATTTATTCATAAAGTAAAAACAAAATAAAAAAGAAAAACTTAAATAGCTAAACTTATTACAGGGGAATCTCAAAATTGACATCTAGTTTTGCCGATCTCGCAAGGCTGACAATGTTGGACAGTTTCACAGCAAGTCTTGCAGCTTCCTCTAAATTATCACAAGCCAAGATCTTCAATCCCGATGCTGCTATCAGAACTTTTGCATCATCCACATTTGTACCCTGAAAAAATTACGCAGCATAAAATACCGATACTGGAATACCAACAAATGTAAGAACATGTTCTTAAGTTAACTGCTACCATTTATGGACTCAGCCAAAATTATCTTCAATGGTTAGAGTACTTTTACTCTTGCAGTGATACTAACAACTTAATCAGAACATTGCTACACAGCAAACAAATATTAAGAAGGCTGTGATGAAAATATTCATATTATTAACTGGATGCTATGGTAACATGCATGCTAGTTTTTTAAAATTTCTTGACAATGCCAAGACATCACATAGATGTATGCATTACTGTACTCCAAACTGGCTTTTATCTTCTCGAGTTGAAAGTGTTCCAGCTATTTTGTTTATGTTTAATGTGTTACAAAATCCACTGTGTCTTGTAATAGGAAAACAGTTTCTTGTTATGTTCCCGGAGGATTCCACCTGCTGAGTATATCTCTCCAATAGTGATTTAGAGCTGCAAAGAGCAAGTCCATTGTACTTCACATGCAAGTATGTACAAAAATAAGTATGATTTGCAGCACGTTGGCAGAGTTAAAGATAAATGATAGTTTATATGCAGATGATCAAAAACAGAAGAAAATATGACTGATAAGTGAGGTGTGTGCTGTATTCAGTTGTCTGTCAAGCTAGTACACTCATGTTTATAAATTAAGGATAGTGCTGATACATGGCGAAACAAGTGGAACAATGCTCTGGTGGGCAGTTTGCGGGTTTAAATCACCTCGGGGTATGACCACGCAGTGCATTTCATCTGCGGCCATCACACGGTGGCTCTGGCAGCAGTCCACATACACAGAGGTGTGTCGGTGCATGTCAGAGTACGGTGTAGTGAGTAAATGTGCAGACATTTTCAAACATGCTAATGGTGACTGTTTGTTGAAAATGGCCCAGAGAACACACATGGATAACATTATGAGGCGCAGAATACTAGGGCAACTGGAGGCTGGTCAAACATAGCAGGTCATAGCACGGGCACTCTGTGTACCACAATCTCAAGATTATGGCAACGATTCCAGCACAGCGCTACAGAATGGGACGTCCACAGTGTACAACATCACAAGAAGACCGATATCTCACCATCAATGCCCACAGACAGCCACGGAGTACTACAGGTAGCCTTGCTCGGGACCTTACCACAGCCTCTGGAACAGTTGTCTCCAGACACACAATCTACAGATGATTGAACAGACATGGTTTATTCGCCCGGAGACCTGCATGGTGCATTCCTCTGACTCCTGGTCACAGGAGAGCGCATAAGGCATGGTGTCAGGAACACAGTACATCGTCATTGGAATAGTAGTCCCAGGTTATGTTCACGGACATGTCTGACAGAGGAACTGAAACAGGTCAGGTGTACTGGGACATCATTTTGCACCAGTATGTCCACCTTTCCAAGGGTACAGTGAGTCCCACCTTCCTACTGACGGATGATAATGCACACGGCCCCACCAAGCTGCCATCGTGGAGGAGTACCTTAAACAGAAGTTATCAGGCGAATGGAGTGGCCTGCCTGTTCTCCAGACCTAAACCCCATCGAGCACATCTGGGATGCTCTCGGTCGACATATCGCTGCATGTCTTCAAACCCCTAGGACACTTCAGGAGCTCCGACAGGCACTGGTGCAAGAATGGGAGGCTATACCCCAGCAGCTGCTCAACCACCTGATCCAGAGTAAGCCAACTCATTGTGCGGCCTGTGTACATGTGCTTGGTGATCATATGCCATATTGATGTCGGGGCACATGCGCAGAAAACAGTGGCGTTTTGTAGCGTGTGTTTCGGGACGGTTTTCTCAACTTATCACCAATACCGTGGACTTGCAGATCCGTGTCATGAGTGTTCCCTATATGCCTTTGCCATTAGCGCCAGTTTTGGGTAGTGCCACGTTGTGTGGCATCACGTTCTGCAGTTATCCTTAATTTATGAGCATGAGTGTAATTTAGTGCCACATCGTATATTGTGAACAATGTTCACCACAGTGTATCCGTTTTTGTCTTCCAACTAGTGACACAAGCAAACCTTCTCTATGCAGATGATGGTACAGACCTTTAGTCAGTATCTGCAGTACCTAATAATCCTACTACTTCTAACAGAAGTGAGATAATCAAGAGTAAGATCAGTCACACATGCCAATGTTCCAGGAACAAATGGGCATATTCTCAAATTTCCCCAATGGCAGAGAGCAGTTTGTTATTTTACTCATTTCTTTGATGACTGTACAATCCAAGACATTAAAAGTGAAAGTCACTGGTACACTTGTAATACAAATGCATTAACTAAATATTAAGACACACTACAATGAGCTCTGTCAAATAAGTGGTCTGCAGAGAAGTTTCAAAAAATTGACTTCTTTTTCAATTTTTTTTTTTTTCATGTGTATGTCCTCCAACTGTGAAAACTGTGTTTATTTATCAAGAGGTCTGTTTTTACATGCAAGGTTTTTCTGTGAATTTTTGAGTCATGACCGATTTTGTGCCACATTGTCCATGTTACATTTTGATGACACTGTTACATCTGAACGACTGTTACAAATGTTGTCAAAAAGAAAAGCATGACCTGATTCATAAAATGCTGCCATTACCTGATTTTTTTGCCAATACATGTCAAAGCAGTTTTCATTGAGAGATTAACATTACAACATATAAGGAATGTGTCTTTTATGTGGTAGGGTTTGGTTTAGTGTGTGTATGAGAAACAAATTTAATGAATATTACAGCAAGTGTTATCCTATTGGCAATTCAGCAACAACAAGCATGCTAAAATGTGGAGTGTACACAGTTCTGCAGGGGATGTTGAAATATAGTGTTCAGTACCTTGTACAGAAAAATTTTGCAAAGCGTTTTATTTATGTAAGTACTAACTTCAACCCAACTCTTTTGGACATGTTGAGGCATTTAAGCTACATGTGAAGTGGGAACAGTAACGAGGAAACAAGAAAGGTTCGCAGTCTCCATTCAAGAAATGTATCTCTGGTAGATTACACAGTTGAGAAGAAACTGGCTGAAAAGGGAGAAGGTTTTTTTTCTACAACAAGCTTCTTCATCCATACAAATTGACAAGGCATTTCTACATCACTCTCCAGAGAGAGTTCCACCTACTGTAAACAATATCAACACAACCTGCTTTTGCAAAGTTTCTTCAGACGGGGCGGGGGAGGGGGGGGGGGGGGGGATAAATGGTAAGTCCATCAGGAGGGAGAACAGATGATGGTGCAAGGACTGCAATGTTGATCTCTGGTACACAGAGTGTTCTGAGGTTAATTATATCAAAATTAATTAGAATCAAATCATAGAAAACATTCTAAATTTCATGTGCCTTCTTTTTTCATCATTCCCTTACTGTTTCTGTGAATGCGGACGACAAGTAACTATACAACTCAACTGCTAGGGCACTTAAAATTCTTTTCTTTACCATTTTCATGTCCTTTTATGATATTATGGTACATATTTGAACCGTATCTACTTATATGAAGGTATATTCTTTTAATGCATTACTTTTCCCTTATCAATGATGCAATTTCTACATTTTGCAATGCCATTTAACAGCAACCCATAATTAAAGAAGTCCAGAGGCAAGTACTTAGTGTAAATAGGGCAGTGTTAATCAAAAAAGATTACTAAAAACGCAAAGCAGAGCTTTCTCTACTCCATTTATTGAAGCAGTTTTCCTGTTACTGATAGTTAACTTCTCTTGTGGTTTCATTTACAATGATTTTAACAAACAGTTACAGAGCTCTTGGAATAATTAAAAATTCCTGATGTAACAATATCAGAGAATACTAACAACAATTTAATTTTGTATTCCATTTTAAAATTAATCACTGATCAAATAATAATACATTTTCACAATTCACCATGTGGCAATAGCCATCCCAGTACAAAAGGTGATCATCACTGCCTTTCTTCCTGCAAATAAGTGCCACTATGGGAACACTGAGCTACTCAGTGATTTGTCACCCAATATGAAACTTCATGGCAGATCAAAACTGCATGCTGGACCAGAACTCAATCCTGGGACCTTTGTGTTTCGCAGGCAAGTGCTCCTCCAACTGAGCTACCTGAGGATGACTCATGACCTGTCCTCACAGCTTTACTTCCACCAGTATCTCTATCCTATCTTCCAAACTTCACGAGATTTTCACTCTGTAGCAGAGTGTGCACTGACAGGAAACTTCCTGGCAGATTAAAACTGTGTGCCAAATCGAGACTCGGGCAAGTGCTCTACGGCCTGAGCTACCCAAGCACGACTCACGCCCCGTCCTTGCAGGAGAGCTTCTGTGAAGTTTGGAAGCTAGGAGACAAGGTTCTGGCAGAACTAAAGCTGTGAGGACGGGGCGTGAGTTGGGCTTGGGTAGCTCAGGCCGTAGAGCACTTGCCCGCGAAAGGAAAAGGTCCTGAGTTCGAGTCTCGATTCGGCACACAGCCAGGAAGTTTCTCCTGTGCTATTTGTGGGACTAGCACTCCCGGAAGAAAGGATGTTGTTGGGACATGGCTTAGCCATAACCTGGAATATGTTTCCAGAATGACGCACTTGCTTGTGAAAGGCAAAATCCAGGGTTCAAGTTACAGTCTGGGACACAGTTTTAAACAGCCAGGACATTTCATATTGGCACTCACTCCACTGCAGAGTGAAAATTCATTCTGTATTTGACGCATACTTCCAAAACACTGTGCTCAGTACCTTTAACAATAATGGTAACACATGCCTGCATGGATGTTCATTCAAGATTTTAAAACTTAACTCTTCAGAAATCAAGATCACATTCCATTAAACTCTACATCTAACAATATTAGTGTGTGCGTATCTTGTAGATATTAATTTTGAGTTAACAAATGTTCATTAAAATTCACTTTCATATTAAAAAGTGTGTATCATTGCTTTTGCTTCTTAGGTGCTTACTGGCAAATTTATTTTGTCTTAAAAGTGTAATACCCAGTGTCTTAAACGAAATGTTGAAGATCAGCAATTTGTCTCAAGTTAACACTGCTAATGTTGAATTTACTATTACAACTGTTGGAGAGTGATATAAAAGAAACCATAAAGGAATTACCCAAACAGGACAGAAATTGGTACATGTGATGTATATGTAAAAAAATAATTTTTTTTTTACAATTTCTGAAAAACTGGACAACTTATTTAAGAGAAAGAGCTTCACAGACTAAACAAGTCAATAAAGCACTGGTCCACTTAACACCCTTATGTAAGCTGTTATTCGGTTTAACACTGATAAGCTTTGTTGGATGTACTACTGAGGGATATTGTGTTAAATTCTGTCAAACTGACACATTAGATCGTCAAAATCGTGAGTTGGTTGGAGGGCCCTGCTCATAATGCTCCAAACGTTCTCATTTGGGGAGAAATCCGGCAATCTTGTTGGCCAAGGCAGTGTTTGGCAAGCATGAAGACTAGCAGTAGGTACTCTCCTCATGTGGGTGTGGACATTACTTTGCTGAAATGTAAGCCCACCATAGCTTGCCATAAAGGGCTACAAAACAGGTTAGAATATCATCAACATACTGCTGTGCTGTAAGGGTGCTGCAGGTGACAAAGAGGTCAAGTTATGAAAAGCAACCCAAGACCATCCATCACTCCTGGTTGTCGGGCAGTATGGCGGGCAACAATCAGATTGGTATCCTACCACTGTCCGGAGTGCTGCTGTTGCATGTGATCTGCACCCTAGAAGATGTTGCTGTCTGTATTTCACTGCTGCTCTAGCATAGCACTACGGAACATTGTAGGGGGAACAGTGACATGAGCTTTGCTGGAAGAGAGAACTATGATGATTTTGTGTGTATGTGTGTGTGGGGGGGGGGGTTGTTTGAGCAAGCAGCAAATTGCAAATTGCAAATTTCATCATGCCGTCAACCCTGGGAATCTGCCCTGTGTACTTTGGCTTTTTATGAACATCTCACAAATTTCAACTACAGTTTGCCTGCAGCCATTTGTACTCAGAGTCAAACTGACTTGACTCTGACTTTAAAATTGGACAAATACTCAAAATATCCCACATTTCTGCAGGAGATGGTGAAAGTCTGAATTGGAGCTAGTGACATACTTGTGTGTTTTGTGCAGCGATGTCGTCGATGCTTACTGTGAGGTTTGATAGGAAAAATAGGGGTGTGTGTCAGCTGCTGGTTCTACACGGCCAATGACAGAGCGGCAGGCAGACAATAAGTTTGGAAGCAAGATACATAATAACATTCTCATGTCAGTATAGAAACAAAATCCGCTACTTAATCAGAAGGTGTGTGTGTGGGGGGGGGGGGGGGGAGTTGTGTTCCCAGGTCCCACCGTAACCACAACCTCACAAATCACAACATATTCAAATGAATCAGCCACATAATTGTAACAATGAAGATATAAGTTTCACAGCCCCCACGTTAGGATGATGATGATGATGATTATAAATAGTGGTACCACAGTTAACAGGCTAACCTAACAAAGAAAGGGAATGAAGATAAAAATTATTGTAAACAGTTTCTTTTTGTTTATTTCTCCTTGTATTATCAAAATACAATCAATAAAAGGCATAAGTTTAGAATACATGTAAATTTAGTTTTTAGACACATCCCTTATGTCAATAAAAGTGTAATTTTATTACTCAGAATATGTTAAAAAAATAAATTTTACTCGAGGGACTTAAAAAAAATGTTTTCTTATACTTGGGTGAACACTGTATTAAATGTAAACATGAGTGTTCAAACGCATCATTATTTCTCTCCTCATGATAATCAAGGCAATGGAAAGTCCTTGATGGAATATACATAATGAAGCACTAACAGTAAAAACTCACTTGAATAATCAGCAGGCACAACGAGACAGAGAATGTTGCTAGCTTTTGGATGAATACTCCCACAGAGGTATAGTGGGCGCTAGCATGCAGATGACACAGGTTGAGAAGCAGCCACTGGCATTACACATTTTGTGCTGAGGAGAGTGTTCTGGCAACATTGTTCACCATAGTTTGTCAGTGGCCGTACATTTAGATGGACAGAAGGTTTTAGATCATGCACACACAAAATGCTGTGCAAAGTTAAAGCACTGCTGGTATATCATATGTCCACTTTCACTAGGTGGCCATGCCTGTAATAAGGTAACTCTGTGATGGGACTGGAGGATTTGTTGGACAGGTGCATGGGGAAGTTCTTATACCCAGGTCTCCCACAAAGCTAAGATCCACTGGCAAAATTTTGGAAGTAAATGTGGTGTAAGGATGTACTTGGGTGTTTCATAGCTTTGGTTGGGCAATAGAATATCTCTTTGGGAAGGGTGAGAAGATTGTGGGTAAAATGTTGCTCATAATCTGACATGAAAATACACTATGTGATCAAAAGTATCTGGACACCCCCAAAAACGTAAGTTTTTCATATTAGATGCATTGTGCTGCCACCTTCTGCCAGGTACTCCATATCAGCGACCTTAGTGGTCATTAGACATCTTGAGAGAGCAGAATGGGGCTGTCTGTGGAACTTCAAATGTGGTCAGATGATTGGGTGTCACTTATGTCATACATCTGTATGTGATATTTCCACACTTGTAAACATCCCAAGGTCCACTGTTTTTTTATGTGATAGTGAAGCAGAAACATGAAGGGACGCGTACAGCGCAAAAGCGTACAGGCCAACCTCACCTGTTGACTGACAAGGACCGCTGACAGTTGAAGAGGGTATAATGTGTAATAGGCAGACATCTACCCAGACTATCACACAAGAATTCCAAACTGCATCAGGATCCACTGCAAGTACTATGACAGACAGGTGGGAGGTGAGAAAACTTGGACTTCCTGGTCGAGCGGCTGCTTATAAGCCACATATCATGCCGGTAAATGCCAAATGACGCCTCAGTTCGTGTAAGGAGCACAAACATTGGACGACTGAAAAGTGGGAAAACGTTGTGTGGAGTGATGAATCACGGTACACAATGTGGTGGTACAATGGTAGGGTGTGGGTATGGCGAATGCCCAGTGAATTTCATCTGTCAGCACATGTAGTGCTAACAGTAAAATACAGAGGCAGTGATGTTATATTGTGGTCATGTTTTTCATGGAGGGGGCTTGCACCCCTTGCTGTTTTGCGTGGCACTGTCACAGCACAGGTCTACACTGATGTTTTATACACCTTCTTGCTTCCCACTGTTGAAGAGCAATTTGGGGATGATGACTGTATCTTTCAGCACAATCTAGCACCTGTTCATAATGCACGGCCTGTGGCGGAGTGGTTACATGACAATAACATTTCTGTAATGGACTGGCCTGCACAGAATCTTATAGAACATCTTTGGGATGTTTTGGAACGCTGACTTCATGCCAGCCCTCACCGACTTACATTGATACCTCTCCTCAGTGCAGCACTCTGTGAAGAATGGGCTGCCATTCCCCAAGAAACCTTCCTGCACCTGCTTGAACATATGCCTGTGAGAGTGGAAGCTGTTATCAAGGCTAAGGGTAGGCCAACACCATATTGAATTCCAGCATTACCAATGGAGGGCGCCACAGACTTTTAAGTCATTTTCAGCCAGGTGATGAGGACGACCGGTTTGTGGGGCACTCAATTGTGTGGTCTTCAGCACCCGTACAAAGCCCTGCACCCGTACAAAGCCCTGCACCCGCACAAAGCCCTGCACCCGCACAAAGCCCTGCACCCGCACAAAGCCCTGCACCCGCACAAAGCCCTGCACCCGCACAAAGCCCTGCACCCGCACAAAGCCCTGCACCCGCACAAAGCCCTGCACCCGCACAAAGCCCTGCACCCGCACAAAGCCCTGCACCCGCACAAAGCCCTGCACCCGCACAAAGCCCTGCACCCGCACAAAGCCCTGCACCCGCACAAAGCCCTGCACCCGCACAAAGCCCTGCACCCGCACAAAGCCCTGCACCCGCACAAAGCCCTGCACCCGCACAAAGCCCTGCACCCGCACAAAGCCCTGCACCCGCACAAAGCCCTGCACCCGCACAAAGCCCTGCACCCGCACAAAGCCCTGCACCCGCACAAAGCCCTGCACCCGCACAAAGCCCTGCACCCGCACAAAGCCCTGCACCCGCACAAAGCCCTGCACCCGCACAAAGCCCTGCACCCGCACAAAGCCCTGCACCCGTACAAAGCCCTGCACCCGTACAAAGCCCTGCACCCGTACAAAGCCCTGCACCCGTACAAAGCCCTGCACCCGTACAAAGCCCTGCACCCGTACAAAGCCCTGCACCCGTACAAAGCCCTGCACCCGTACAAAGCCCTGCACCCGTACAAAGTCCCAATTTTTACACAGTCCAATTCTTTACACAGTCCAATAGAGCCACTGTCATGAATGATGATGGTGATGATGATGAAATGATAAGGACAATACAAACACCAAGTCCCTGGGCAGAGATAATCCCCAACCCAGCTGAGTTCAGCCAGGTATCTGGCTACTTTTGATCACATAGTGTAGCAGTTAATAACCGGGTGAAGAATATGGTCAAGTTGCTCCATTCTGGGTTGATACTGGTTGATAAGAGGGTGCTCCTCTGTAAGTGGTTCATGGGTGTGATCAGACAATTAGGGATGTGTTCATATGGCATGGGTAATTGTTTGCAGATTATATATACAGTGAAGGAAATTTCTCTTGTTGTTTAATAGAAAAAAATAAACACTGATGATACTGTAACTTCAGTGAAATGTGTCTGGGTAAAAGAAGACAAAATTCTGTACACTCAAGGTGGATCCCATATGGAAACAAATTTATTGTAAGGAAATAGTTTGTCAGGCTTATAAGGAATGAGAACGTGGTTCTGGAGTCAGCAGGACACTGGGAGAGGTAATATTTGTTAGCGGCAAATCCACAAACCCGGAGAATTTGGTATACAGAGAACTGGCATGAACAGTGGTAAGTCAGGATTCAGGTGGTAGCAGGGTGGAGACGAGAGACTGAAAACAAATTACCTGTGTATATAATTTGGGAAAATGGGCTGCAGTGAATGGGTGGCAGGTGACTGTCAAAAAGAGCTGAAATTCTTTGTGGGAGTCAAAATGGGTAGCCATCACAGTGGTGGATGCAAATGGTCAGGAAGGAGGGAACTGGAAGCCCTTGATCTTAACGAGGGGAGTGATTGGGGATAGGATATGTACTGGTGGGCAGTGGTACTCCAAGGCAGGGGCAGGATGTCAGAAAGTTGATGAAATTTTGTGGGGTGTGCATGGAGTGCTCTTCCAAATGATGGAGGGCAAGTGTTTCAATTTGGGAAATAGGGTATAGGCAATATCATGCAGAGGGGTGGTGGTGGTGGTGGTGGAGGAGGAGGAGGAGGAGGAGGAATGGAGATTTGTTTCTCTAGTATTAAGTTACTGAGGGACATGAATGGGTGGAATGCTGACAATTTAAAGTTCATTGTGAAAGGAATGTTGACATCAACAGATGAGGAATTATTATGGTTCAGGTCTTGGGGGTGGATAGTAGGAGAGAAATTCAATGGGTTATACAGTGTTTAAGGAACAAACAGGATGTGGGACTGGGATTCAACCAGGGATAGAAGAATAATATTCTAGACTGATAAGACAGATGGAGCAGGGATCAATTTCGGATGATATATCAATACAGGGAGAGAAAGTGGAATGTAAATTACACTGGGGAGAGATAAGTATTGATATACATTGTAGTGAAATACTGGAGGTAAAACAAGGTGGTGAACGCTAGAGGGAGCAGTAATATTAAGGGAAAGAAAACTTAAGGAAAGATCCAGATGTATAATAAGGGAAATGATGTGCAACATGATGAATGGATATCACCAGGATACAATAGAAAGAAGCCATTTCGGTAAATAAATAAGGCAACAAAAAGTTGGTGGTGCAATATAAATGGAGGAAGACGTAGAAGTAACAATTCATCATACAGTTGAAGTGTTGAGCCATAGATAGCCCATAAACAAGTCTGAAAATGTAGCTCTACATTTTCAACACATCCTTTTTCTGAGCCCCCCCCCCCCCCACACACACACGAGAACTCCCCCCCCCCCCCCAGTTATAACACTACATATCCATCGACTAAATGCTTCCCTATATATAGAAACTTAATGATCCTGGACACCCCACTGAAGCTGATTCTTGTATTCCCACAGAAAGCTCTTGGTTCTTGTTGACCAATACCTTCAAGCCCATGGCCTAGCTTTGCATATCAAAGACTTGAGCACCACTTCTTTCACTGCCTCACAACCATCCTCATCACATTACTGCATAGAAAAACTTACACCTCACATGCTACATCTTTTTGCACAATTATTTTTGCTTTAGAGGTGAAGATACTCAACACAAACCCATGGTTTGGCCATAGACACACTCATATGACCCATCCAGGTCAACTTGCTTTTGGACCATCTACAAGAAACCATTCTAACCATACAAAATGCCCAACTTTTTTCAGTTCAAGTTCACTGATTATATCTTCATGATATGGAAGCAGAGCCAAGATACCATACCCTCATTTCTCCAGAACACAAATACTTGCTCTCTCATCCACTTCAGCTTCTTCTCCTCAGCCTCTTTTATGCAAACCTCTGTCCATGTCATGTTCACCAATGATCCACAGTACTTGCATTTGGATAGCTGCCATCCTCTTTGCCCTCTGAAGTCTCTCCCACAGTCTGGCCATCCCATGGGCAATGCACATGCAGCAATGAACAATCACTTGCCTAGTATGCTGAAGGTTTTACTACGGCCTCCTCAGACAGGAATTACCCCCCCCCCCCCCCCACACACACACACACACACACACACACACACACAGAGTAAGAGAGAGAGGGGGGGAGGGAGGGAGGGAGGGAGGGAGGGAGGGAGGGAGGGGGAGAGAGAGAGAGAGAGAGAGAGAGAGAGAGAGAGAGAGAGAGAGAGAGAGTGTTAGTTGCAATTCTCTCCCCTTCTCTTAGAGGGGGAGGGAGGGAGGGAGAGAGAGAGAGAGAGAGAGAGAGAGAGAGAGAGAGAGAGAGAGAGTGTTAGTTGCAATTCTCTCCCCTTCTCTTAGCATTTCTTTGTTAATTTGTATCTCTATTAGTCTCTCACATTTTGTAACCTCTCTTTTTTCCCTTCTTTGCTCTCTTGTTTCAGTGTAACCTTGACAAATAGTGTGTGTAGATCAACTTGTTCCATACCTGTAGCCTGCAGATGATGGGAAGTCGAAGATTAAGCTCTTTAGCAGCAGCTATAATACCTTCTGCTATGACATCGCACCTCATTATTCCACCGAAGATGTTGACCAAGATGGCATGAACCTAGAATTAAAATTTTAATCAATCACACCTCACATAATTTTGCACTAACAGAATACATAAAAAGTAAAAAGATCTATCATACTTCTCGAGTTAAAGAAAGGGGGGGGGGGGGGGGGGGGGCATCTTCTTACCAATCGCTGAGACAATGATTGGTTCAATGATGACAAGTAGGAATCAAATTACAATTGTTTGATCTTAAGTTTTCATAAATTTAAATCATTGCAATTTCAAGGGAAAGAGAAATATAGGAAACTTCAAGGAACTGCAAATCCACACAATAGACAGGCGATAAACCATGTACAGGAAAGAAACCTCAAGTAGCACTATCTAAAAGTTTTTGAAGCTAGAGATGAAATAAACATTTAAATTTTTGTCACACCTGCAGTTTACTTGAACTTTGTCAATATCAAGACTTTAAAAGTGGAACACATGCTCAGTTGGAAGATACTGGGTTAAATAAAAGAAACCAACTAGAGAGTTACCAGGAGAGACACATGAAACCAAAAGATAACATTAAAACATCTTTGCTAGGTATGGATATGAAACCTATTCTTCCAATAAACAATACTCTTTTACAGTTTGGTTAGAACAGGCATCGCCTGTAGGGGAACAACAATCTTAAGCACATAGCACATAATTTCCATTTCTTGCCAGTTTCAATAGTTGGGTGCAAGAATGATCAGAACTGTGGGAAATAACAATGTTACAGCAACATCAAATGAAATAAAAGCACAGATTCAATTTACAACACAGTAAGTCACACTTTTGATGGCCACTGGACACATGTTACATATGTACAGCACCAACATCCAATATAAAATGGAGCAAGTTGGCTGTGTGACAGTTAGCATAACCTCTATGGTCAAGTGCATTCAAAGATAAACCAGGAAGACATCATTTCTTATTGGATGAGCATAAGAGCCCTAATAAATACACATATTGGTGGGAAGCTACCTCACAGATTGTTGCAATGAAAAACAACCATTTCAGCATAGAAAGGTGGGGAACAAACAGTACTTTTACGAACATTAACACATCTGAAATACCCAACCAGTTATTTAATAAACCAATGAGGAAGAAAGATGTTTATGATACTGTCAGTGCCATTATGACTGTTCTTAGTACTTGCACTCTTGCTTAAATATGAATAATTTGGTGCATTTTTATACCCATAATATGGAAGTCAGCAGACGCATTGCAACTAGATGACCCACAAACACAGTACCATACAATGTTGTCACTTGAAGTCATTCCAGTTTTATCCAATTTCTGTTTTAATACAGCCATGAGTACGCAATAATACTCTTCCATCAAAACAGTCATTGTGTAAGTTATTTAAAATCATTTTACAGTATGTTCAAATTTAAAACCTAAGCACAATCGTTACCAAATATATGTGTAGCTACCTACATTTCTATATATTATACCCTAATGAGCCATAAAATCAAGAGGAATCAAGTCACTACCTATGACTGGCACATTTAACTATGATTAGTGGATTAATTATACATTAAGTCAAATGGTATTAACAATATAAGTCAAATGGGATTAATAATATGTTATTAACACAACATATGTAAATTAATGTCTGTAAAAGTAGCAGGTGAGTAATTTTTCACAACAGGAGCAGGCACGTGGCACACTTCGTAAACATGTAAAGAATAGCTGTCTATATATTACCAAGGTAAACAGGTACATGCAAAATCACAGTTCAATTTAACTTTAACTAAACAACGATAAAATAAACTTTCATTACACCACTCTGTTGCCATAGACAGGTGTTACTCCACAGCAGTGACCCGGTCAAAGCATTGAACAGTGCAGTTGCATCAGATCCAAGCCAACCAATCATTCAATTACTAATTACCTCTTAGGCAACTGCCTCATTATGGGACTGTGGTGCTAGCTCGTAATCTAGGTCATTTTCTTGCACGGATCATAAAATTTTACTCACCTACGTTACTGTTTATTTTATATTACTGCTGCTCACTTGGATGTATGACAACACAATTTATCAATGTTTTAGCTAAAGCAAAGCAATAATGAAGAATAGGTATGGGCTCGCAATTGTGAAACAACAATGGAACAGTACCAAAATTATTTGCACTGCCGCACTTTACACACATAGGTGCACCTGCTCAAGGGTTAAACATATTTTAGTACCTAGTTAAGAATTTCAGCCATACAGTATGTGTATTAACATGCATAAAAGTGGCAGTTGTTTCCCACAGTTTAATTACGCAACTTTTTTGTATTGCATCAATCTCAATTCTGTAGTTTCCAAACAATGTGTGCATCAATAATGCTCTTGCCGTCCTGGTTTATCTTTGAATGTACTTGGCCATTGATTTAACTGTAACTTTTAACACAGCCAGCTTACTCCATTTGATGTGTGACTTTGGAGCTGTACATACACATTTACATTTAATGTGAGGGCAATGGCTATTAAGAGTGAGGGTTAATGTATTGTAAGTTAAATCTTTATTGTATTTTATGCTGTTTTAACACACTGTCATTTGCCACAGTTCTGAATACATTCTTATCTGATGAGGGTCTCTGGTCATAAATGGAAAGTGTATGCGACCTGTGGCTGCTCCACAATTTTATTTGAACAGCACACTATCAGCCAATTAGTCATCTCACTCAGCCAGTTGTTTTTATGACACTAATTTTAAATATAAGTGACTCTTAAGGTATGCTGCACTATTAATTATACCAATGTATTCAGAATGGTATCTATGTGCAATGACCTGAGGATGTCTGTAAGGAGAGCTATTGCCATCTCATATGCAGAAAGCTTGGCAAGGAAACTAGGTTTTTGTTTTGTTTTGCTTCAGGCCACAAAAAACAACTGGGGTCATACACGCCCAAGTCAAAACTAGAGAACACGAAGAGAGAGCGGAGTTAAAAACGACCCTACATTAGTCCCAATCGACATAATAGAAGACAGCTACGAACAGGCATGTGGAAAAAGGGCTAAAAAAAAAAAAAAAAAAAAGACACCAAACAGGAACGGAGGTCCAAAACTAAAAATTAAATGGCCTTTGCCATATTGTTTTGGTGGATAAAAAAGTAAAAAACAGTCGATGGCTTGCGCGTCATTTGCTAAAACGGCGATAAATAAAGACAGCAAACCCAAGTGGGAACGTAAACGGTTAGAAAATGGGAATTCCATCATGAAGTGGCAGACAGTTAAACCTTGAGTGCAATGTGTACAAAGTGGTGGGGGAGCACCACTTATCAAAGGTGACAATGGCTAAAAATGCCCAATATGCAGCCTAATTAAAATGACCTCCTCCTGGCGGCAAGGCCGAGAGGAGGTCATCCAAGCCGCTGGGAGAGGCTTAATAAGCCGGAGCTTATTCCAGTGAAGGGAGGACCATTGACAATGCCAAAGGGACACCATCTCCTGACAGACGGCAACACAGAGATCATCGGAGGGAATATAGGTACTCGTGGTCTCAGGTAAGAGGACAGCAGCCTTGACAGTAGTGTCAGCAGTCTTGTTTTCTGGCAGACAGACATGACCAGGAACTCATAGAAGCATCACACTGGCTCCACCAAGAGTGAGCAAGTGACAGTTTTCCTGGACCTGTTGCACTAAGGGATAGGTGGTGTACAGCACACACAGACTTTGAAGGGTGCTGAGTGAGTCTGAGCAGAGGACGCAATTGAAAAGGCTGTGTCGCCGGATCTGCTCCATGGCCTGTTACAAGGTGAAGAGCTCGGCTGTAAATACCGAGTATTGTACCAGAAGCTGATAGCAAACGACATGGGTGCCAATGATGAAGGCACACCAGATCTCACGGTCTGTCCGAGAGCCATCAGTGTATAAGAAGGCAACACTGCAAAGTTCCATGCGAAGGTCGTGAAACTGAAGGCAATTGAGCTAGGCTGGAGGAGTGTCCTTAGGAAGTGAATGAAGGCCAAGGTTAACATGGGCCGGCTCATGAAGCCAAGGTGGTGAAGGGTTCACACCCATCGGGACAGTTGACGAGTGGGAAAGTTGCAGGTAGTGTGAAGTTAAGCCACTGTATCAAGTGCCGAAGGCAGACTCCAGGAGGTAACAGAGAACAGGGACGTGCCCCATACTGATGATCAAAGGAATCATCAAAGGAGGTGGCATAGGATAGGTGGCCACGCACAGCAGACAAACGGCATGCATACCAGCTGAGGAGAAAGTCACGGCAATAGGACAGTGGTATTTCAGCGGCTTCAGCATACAGGCTCTCAACCAGGCTAGTGTAAAAGGCGTCTGTGGCCAAACAATGCCATGATGGCGGATAGTGTTGACATGGTGTAAGAGGGATGGATGTGCAGACGCATAAACAAAGCACCCATAGTAGAGAAACTTCCTGGCAGATTAAAACTGTGTGCCAGACCGAGACTTGAACTCGGGACCTTTCCCTTTCACGGGCAAGTGCTCTACCGACTGAGCTACCCAAGCAAGACTCACGCCCCGTCCTCACAGCTTTACTTCTGCCAGTACCTCGTCTCCTACTTTACAGAAGCTCTCCTGCAAACCTTGCAGAACTAGCACTCCTGAAAGAAAGGATATTGCGGAGACATGGCTTGGCCACAACCTGAGGGATGATTCCAGAATGAGATTTTCACTCTGCAGCGGAGTGTGCGGTGATATGAAACTTCCTGGAAGATTAAAACTGTGTGCCGGACCGAGACTCGAACTCGGGACCTTTACCTTTCGCGGGCAAGTGCTCTACCGACTGAGCTACCCAAGCACGACTCACGACTCAGCTTTACTTCTGCCAGTACCTCGTCTCCTACTTTACAGAAGCTCTCCTGCGAACCTTGCTGAACTAGCGCTCCTGAAAGAAAGGATTAGCCACAGCCTGAGGGACAATTCCAGAATTCTGGCACCCATAGTAGAGTTTTGAATGGACGAGGGACCAGTACAAACGGAGCAGTGTTGTTCAATTGGAACCCCAGGAAGTACCATTGAGGACATGTAGGATACTGAGGAACTGTGTACAGCTCACTGACAGGTAAGAGACATGGGAGGACAAAGAGTATTTCCCATTGAGCATCAGCCCCAGGAATTTTGTAGTTTCAATGACCGGAAGGACAACAGGCCCAAGATGTCAAGATGGTGGGAGAAACCATTTTCTCCACCAGAAATTCATACAGGCAGTTTTGTCAGTGGAAAAACAAAAGCCATTGTCGATGCTCCACGAGTAAAGACAAACAAGGCATCGCTGAAGACGCTGCTCAGTGAGACAGGTCCGTGGAGAGAACTGCAATAGATGGCAACATTGTCAACAAAACAGGAGCTGGCAATGCCCAGTGGGAGACAGGCCATTGTAGGGTTAATGGTGATAGCAAAGAGGACGACACTCACGACAGAACCCTGAGGCACACTGTTTTCCTAGATAAAGGTGTCCAACAAAGCAAAACCCACATGCACCTTGAAAACTCAATTCCTGAAGGAAACAGGACAGGAGGCCACAGAAGACCCACATGTAAAGAGTACGGAGGATACCAGTTCTCCAGCAGGTGTCTTAGGCCTTCTCCAAATCGAAAAACATGGCCACAGTCTGGGATTTTCACAGAAAACCATTCACGACATGGGTGGACAAAACGACGAGATGGTCAACTGCTGAATGCCAAGCTCCAAATTCACATTGTGCATTCGTCAGTAAATTGTGAAACTCAAGCCACCATACCAACAAGACATGAATGAAAAATTCCATCACCTTGCAAATTTAGCTGGTACGAGATGGGGCGGTAGCTGGAAGGATGGCTTTTTTCCTTACCGGGCTTAGGTATGGGGATGACTGTGGCTTATGCCAGCACTCGGGAAATGTGCCCTCTGCCCAGACGTGGCTGTACGTGTTAAGCACAAAGTGCTTGCCTGCAAGAGAAAGGTGCTGCAACATCTGAATGTGGATGGCGTCTGGCCCTGGGGTGGAGGATCAGGATGAACTGAGAGCATGATCTAGCTCACTCACAGTAATGGCAGCATTGTAGCACTCACGATTTGGAGAAGAGAAGGGTATCACCCGAGCCTCCTCCGCTCGTTTCCAATGGAGGAATGCAGGGTGATAGTGGGAAGAGCTTGAAACTTCCGTAAAATGGTGGCCCAAGGTGTTGGAGATAGCAATAGGGCCCACAATGACACCATCTGCTACTGTCAGGCCAGAGATTGGGAAATGGATCTTGGTGCTAGAGAGCCATCTGAGGTTGACCCACACAACAGAGGAAGGGGTGTAACTGTTAAAAGGACCAGTGAATGAAATCCAGCTAACTCTTTTGCTATCAAGAAGAACGTGATGACACTCTGCACACATCTGTTTATAATGAATGCAGTTCACCACCACTACAGGATGACATTAAAAACGCGGAGAGCACGTTTCTGTGCGCGAATTGCTTTGCGGCATGCCCCAGTCCACCAAGGGACTGGGACATGATGTGGTAAAGAGGCAAGTGCAAAGAATGGAACGCTCTGCAGCAGTAAGGATAATGTTTTTGAGATATTCCACCTGGGCATCACAACTGGGGAAATCTTGTTCTTCGAAGGTCACCAGGGAGGAGTAAAGCTGCCAGTCAGCCTCAGTAAGCTGCCATTTTGGCGTTCATGTGGATGGGGTAGGAGTCAGCAAATGGATAAAACACGGGAAATGGTTGCTTGAGTAGGTGTCAGAAAGAATGGACCACTCAAGACAATGGGAAAGCTGGGCAGTGCAGAAGGATAGGTCCAAATGGGAATAGGTGTGCGAGGAGTCAGAAAGGAAAGTGGGTGCTCCAGTGTTGGTTAAGGTTAGCCAAGAGGGCTCCTCTCTGACAGGGAGAACCCCAAAAGGCAATGATGCGCATTAACATCACCGAGTAGCAAAAATGGGGGAGATAGCAGCCCAATAAGCTGAAGGAAGTCTGCCCTGGTGACACTGAATGACAGAGGGACATAAATGGTACAGAGGAAAAAAGTGAGGTGGGGAAGGAAAAGGCGAACTGCAACAGCTCGAAGATGGGTAGTCAAGGAGATGGGTTGACTATGAATGTCATCTCACATGAGCAGCATCACACCCCCAAGAGATGTAATGCCGACCTCAGGGGAAAGGGGGAGGGGAAGGGGAAGGGGGGAAAATTGATAAGTAATGTGGAAGCTCAAAGCGGTTGTGAGGGTGCAATTTCATTTCCTGAAGGCAGAGTAGAAGGGGATGCTGTGATGCTAAAAGCAGCCATAAATCCTCTTTGTGGGACCGAAGGCCACGAACATTACATTAGAGGACAGTCATGATGAAGAAGAGATGTAGGGATGTTAACTCAGCAGCTGCTGAGTGACAGCTGGTGGAAAGTTGCAACTGCTGGGCACAGAAGCAGGAGGATCCTGCTCCATTGGGTCCACAGAAGCATCAGCTTGCTTGTGCAGTCTGTCCGTGGAGTCCAAAGCTCAAAAACAGTGGGTGGTGCACATCAGCTATACAGAGGCCGGATGGGCTAAAGTACCACGTGGCAACACTGTCGAAGAGGATCTTTGAGTTGGCGAAGGAGACGACCGTTTGCCTTTGGTGGACTACTTTGAGCCTTTCTGGTTAGAGGAAGACTCTGGTGTTGTTTGGCTGGAAGAATGGTGGAAGTCTGCATGGGAGTACTACTCCTGTCCCTTCGGGCCCACCGGTAGTGTAGCTGGTGGCTTTGCCCCTTGAGGCGAGAGTTTGACAGTCTGTTGCATAGCTGGACAGGGGGCGGGGGCGGGGTGGGGTGGGGTGAGGTGAGGTAGGGGTATGGTATGGCGATGCTATCTTGACAGTAGGTGATTTCACAACCTCAGAACTTAATTTGAGGTCGTGTGTCTGCATGGCAGTGTCCTTTAATTGAGCGAAGGGAAACAAGAACAGAACTATAGGTGCCAGATGGGAGAACACAGGGTTTGCGACTAGCCGTTAACTTGAGAGCTACTGGGTAAAGCACATTTTCCTTTATCCAGATCTCTTCGACAGCCCGCTCATCTCGATACATGGGACAATGTCGAAAGGAGCTGGCATGGCCGCCATTGCAGTTGATACAACGGGGAGAAGGAGGTAAACAATCACCTTCATGTGCTTCCCTACCACAGGTTACACATTTGGTTGGTTGGCTGATTGGGGTTGAAGGGACCAAACAGCAAGATCATTAGTCCCTTGTTTTAAAGGTGGTCCATACGGACAGATGTATATCTCACAAGAGTCATAATGATAAAAGGTAAAAGGCTAAAAATCCTAAAAGTGCACTCGTGTTGTCAATGGTAAAAACAAAAGGAGGGACGTCAGTAAGTGGGCAACCCCAAGGTGGGAAATATCCCACCTCCGATGCAGTACAGGCAAGACCACCAGCTATTCAAAAGCGTTCAGCCGCTAGAGTGTAAAAAGGCGTATTGTGAAAGGAGACTAATCAAATCTAAAAAGTGATAAAAACAGAGTACAAGGGAGAACAAGAGGATCTTGGCCAGGGAGGGGAGTCAGGAATCTCCAAACACAGCTTACAGTATGAGACACCCCAAACCTGCCCCTACTCCAGATGGAGATCAAAAACTTTACAACTGAAAATAAAAACCACTTTCATGGAGGAAACTGAGAACCAGTTCCACCATCCGGGAATCATCCGCCAATATTGAAGGTAAAGTGCAGGGAATTCTGCACTTAGAAAGTACAGCCAAAAGAAGGGGGCATTCCACCAAAATTGACTGTGCAAAGTAGGATTTGATAAGAAGCCGTAAATCCGACGCAGGAGGGTTTACAGGGAAGGAGGGTGGGGGTGGGGGGTAAGTGACTGCTCCCCCAACCAAATGATCAGCACACTCATTACCTGGGACACCCACATGGCCAGGGACCCAAAGGAAGTCAACAGAACAAGCAGCACGAAGATCAGCAAGATGGTCATGGATGGCCGAGAACAAGGGATGGCGGGAAAAACACCAGTCAAGAGCCTGAAGGCCGCTCACTGAGTCCGTACATGACAAAACGCGGTTGAGTTGGGACTGTTTAATAAAGGTAAGGGCCTGGGAAATTGCCACCAATTCCACAGTAAACACCCCACACGCAGTTGGCAGGAGACGATTTTCCATGTCAACAGAGGATGTGAAGGCATACCCCACGCGATCAGCAGATTTAGAGCCTTCGGTGTAAAACACAATAGCATCCCAAAACTGCCATAAAATGCGGCGGAAAAAACAACGGAACACCATCGGGGGGACGGAATCTTTCGGACTTCGGTGGAGATCCAGAAAGGAAGCTAAAAATCACTGCGAAGAGACACAAGGCGCGAAGAGACACAAGGCGGAGCCCAGCCGCCCGAGGGCGGGAATCAGGTGGGCGACGTCCTTGGTCTGGGAACAGGATAGAATAGGAAGGATGAGTGGGAGAGGAATGGACAGCGATTGCATAAGAAACCAGAAGCTGGGACCGCCGAACAGAAAGGGGGGTGGGGGGGTTCCCAGCCTCAATCAGGAGACTATCAACAGGGTTAGTAGGGGAGGCACCGGTGGCCAAACAGATACCACGAATGTGGACCGGATCCAGGAGGTGCAGTGTAAAAGGAGCAGCCATAAAGTTGACAACCATAGTCCAAGCGAGACAGCACTAAAGCCCGATAAAGGCGGAGAAGAGTGAAATGATCCACACCCCAGGAGGTGTGGGCAAAGAAGCAAAGGGCATTGAGTTTACGAGAACATCCTATCCTCACAAGTCTGATATGAGGCAGCCAAGTGAGCTTGTTGTCAAAAAGACCTAGGACACGAAACTGTGGGACAACAGGTAAATGTTATGCATTGAGACAGAGCTCCGGATCAGGGTGGACCATAGTACAGCAACAGAAGAGGACCACCCACGATTTGAAAGGAGAGAACTGAAATCCGTGTGAGACGGTCCACACAGAGGAATGTCGTATAGCACCCTGGAGCTACCGCCATTGAAGAGAGAATAACCCAAATGCAGAAATCATCCACATACAGAGCAGGGTTGACCAAAGGACCAATGGAGGCCACAAGTCCATTTATAGCAATGAGGAAAAGAAGCACACTCAAAACAGAACCCTGTGGGATTCCATTCTCCTGGGTCCATGGGGAACTAAAAAGCGTACCAACCTGAACCCTGAACAAACGATGAAACAAGAACTGGCGAATAAAAACTGGGAGTGGGCCCCGAAGACCCCACTCATTAAGTTTAAGTAAGATATGATGGTACCAAGCTGTGTCCTAGGCCTTGCGAAGGTCGAAAAATACTGCAACCAAATGGCAGCGCTGGGAAAAAGCCTGCCAAACTGCAGATTCCAAGCGAAGTAAGCGATCGATCGGAGACAGACCCTCTCGGAAGCCACACTGGGAAGGGGACAATAGATCACGAGATCCGAGGACCCAACTGAGCCAACAGGCTACCATTCGTTCAAGTAATTTGCAAATGTTTGTCAGACTTATTGGCCAATAGCCTTCGACAAACAGGGGGTTCTTACCAGGCTTAAGGACAGGAACCACAACGCTATCCCTCCATTGAGAAGGGAAGTCACCATGGAGCCAAATACAGTTAAACAGCCCGAAAAGATGTTGCTCTTGTGGAGCACTGAGATGTTGAAGCAGTTGGTTATGAATGGAGTCTGGGCCAGGGGCTGTATCATGAGAAGAAGATAGTGCGGAAAGAAGTTCCCATTCAGTAAAAGGTTTTTTATAAGATTCTGACTGACAAGGGGTAAAACATAAGGTGGAAGCTTCGGCCCGCTGTTTTTGGTGAAGGAAAGCAGTCGGATAGGAGGCTGATGCTGTTGCAAAATGGGTTGCAAGATTTTCTGCAAGAATCAATGAGTCTGCAAAGGCCATCCGGGAGGTGAAGGCCCAGAAGGGTAGACTCCTGATAGCAACCTTGGAGAGAACGAAGTGTAGCTCATACCCGTGACATAGGGACAGTATAACCAAGGGTAGAAACAAAGCATTCCCAACACATCTGTTTGCTCCAGTTGATTAAGTAAAGGGCTTTAGCGCGAAGGCGTTTAAAGGTAATAAAGTTGGCAACGGATGGGTGCCTCTTAAGGTGTTGCAAAGCTCAACGGCGATCATGGAGGGCAATGGCAATGGCGGTACTCCACCACGGGACTTGCCAGCAGCAAAATGGTCCAGATGAGCACGGGGTAGCAAGGCTAGCAGCATGAACAATCTCATCAGACACGCCACATAGGACATCATCAATACAACCCGACAAAAAGGGAGAAAAACCGACCTGTGCAGTATACGGAGGCCAATCAATGCATTGGAAAGACCAATGAGGTAACCTGTCCATCAGGAAGCGAGAGAATCAATGGGAAATGGTCAATATCACAAAGATCGTCGTGTGGCGACCAGTGTAATGAAGGGAAGGAGAAGAAAGAAAAAGATCAATGGCAGAAAAGGTACCATGACCAGCAATGACATGAGTGGGGGAGCCATCATTAAGAAGGGACAAGTCATGGTCTGCAAGAAACTAGTCTATGAGAAGACCCGACTAGATCGAATTGCACTGCCCCACAAGGGAAGTTGAGCATTAAAAACCCCGAGGAGGAGGAAGGGAGGGGGAAGTTGCTGAAGAAGGGCAGTTAAGGCAGCAGGTGTAAGAGTCCTGTCAGGAGGGAGATAAATATTGCAAATTGTGACCCCCAGAGTCCAGGTGGACCCTAACATCAACCGCTTCCAATGTAGTTTGAAGAGGAATCCACGTACTAGCAACGTCTGTATGGACCAATGTACAAACTCCACCAGAGGCCCACAGGGGGCCAATCCGATTTCAACAGAAAGCACGGAACCCACGTAGGGTCGGTGAGTGATCATCAGTAAAATGTGATTCCTGCAGAACCACACAAGCTGCAGAGTAAAACAAAATAAGGGATGTCAAATCTGGAAGGTGACAGTAATATCCATTACAATTCCATTGTATAACCACAGAACTGATTCAAATTGGGGGTGAACAAGCTAAAGCCAGTCATGCCACTGGGTCACCATCTGTCACTGACAAGGAGAGGGCGACATCCATGAACAGCAGGTCAGAGTCAGGTTGCAAAGGTGGGGACGCGACCTCTGGTGACACCAGAGGCTCCTTGTCCTGGGACTTATGTTTCTTCTTCTTTTCTGTTTGAGATCGAGGAGGGCTGTGCTGCAAAAAGGAGCCAGCTGCAGATCTGGAATGGAAAGAGAGCGGGCGACCTGGGGGCCCACAGACCGGGGTTCTCATGGTCGCCTTGTGGCAGCAGACCTTTGGCCTGAAAGGTGCTGGGAAGGGGGGGTCCCGGCACCTGGAGGGGAGGGTGTGGGAACCACAGGGGAGGGAAGAGGGGAGGGGTTCCGGACTGGGGTAAGGAAGCGGGAGGAAGGGGTGAAGATGTAACTAAAACATAGCTAGACATCATTGACACAGGATGAAGATGTGCATACTTCTTACAAGCCTCAGTGTAGGTTAGACGATCGAGGGACTTATACTCCTGTATCATCTTTTCCTTCTTATAAGCCGGGCAATCCGGTGAACGTGGAGAATGATTGCCATGAGAATTAACACACACAACACGGGGAACACAGGAACTCCCCTCATGGAGGGGACGTCCAAAGTCACCACAGAGAGGGGTCTGCGAACAACGGGAAGACATATATCCGAAACGCAGGCACTTAAACCATCTCATAGGTGGTGGGCTGTACGGCTTCGCATCACATCGATAAACCATAATCTTGACCTCCTCAGGGAGGGTATCCCCTTCAAAGACCACGATAAAGGCAGCAGTATCAATGCGATTGTCCTCTGGGCCCTTCTGAACACGCTGAACAAAGTGAATACCCCGCCGTCCTAGATTGTTCCTTTGTCCCTTAGTTCCTCATCAGTTTGAAGGATGAGGTCCCTGTGAAAAATTACACCTTGAACCATATTCAAAAACTGGTGGGGGGTAATGGACACAGGAAATGTGCTAAGATGGTCACAGCCATGAAGGGCCGCAGACTGGGCAGCTGAAACACTTTCCATCAACAACAAACCCGACCACATCTTGCTCAGAGAGTCCACTTCGCCAAACTTGTCCTAAATGTGTTCCACAAAAAATAAAGGTTTCGTATTGGTGAAAATATCTCCCATCAGTCCTGGTGCAAACCAGATAGCGGGGGAAAGGTTTCGCTCCTAGCCAACGAGCCTGACCCTCCTCCCAAGGGGGTAGCCATGGAAGGGAACACCGAAGGGGCAGAAGCAGCAGCAGGAAAAGAATCCTTTTCATTCAAAGAGATGGCTGTAGGAGAACAGCCACAGTTCTGGACCGGTGTGAGTCATTTGCATAGCGTCCGCCCTGATACCACCCCCTCCTATCTGGGGCTCTCCTCACGGATGCCACCCAGCCACAGCAAGGGCCATTTGGCACGGCAGCCAGTGCTGAGAGTTCCGATGCTCCAGGATGACAAGTAACCACTCCTAGCCTTACATGAGGTGGTCACAGCTCAGGTATCAGAAGTGTGATCCCTGTGTGTTCAGGGAGCTCAACCAAAAGGGTACATAGCGACCCCACCACATGGGCTGGCTGCCGTGCTGGCTATGGACCCTAGCATCAGACAACGACATGAAGGAAAAGATGGAAGGAAAGAGGAGGGCACACGCCGGAGACACTACGTAAGGTGCTCTTCCCCAAATGGCTCACACTATGGAATAGAAATTTAGTAAAGTATGTCAAACCTCAGAGGGGGACCAGATAATGCTAAAAGGATGAGGTGATTATGCAACAAAACCAAATTGCACAGCCAACATAAACAAGGACACCAAGAGAGGAGAGGGTGGAGGGGAAGGAGCAAGGAAAGGACAGGAAAGGAAAGGACAGGAAAGGAAAGGAAAGGAAAAGAAAGGAAAGGAGGGGAAGGGACAGGAAATGCAGCCTGAGAAAGAAGGAAGGCTGCAATAGCTCAGGGCCCCATCCTGACCACGCACGGACTCACAAAAGGACCGTGAGCCCCCCTGAGGGGGGATACACATTTGGGTGGGTGCCGACAAGATGTTCTAGTGTGATTGAAACAATGACACTGGTAGCAGCGCATCGGGTTCGGAATGTACGGCCGGACGGTGATAATTTCATAGCCTGCTTTGATCTTGGATGGAAGCACCTCTCTATCAAAGGTGAGGAAAAGAGTCAGTGGGCACTAAGAAGAAATCTACCTTTTTCATTACATGATGGATGGAAATGACACCCTGTTCAGAGAGGTAAGACTGGATTTTGGCCTCAGTTAGACCATCTAGCAGCCTGGTGTAAATTACGCCACAGGAAGAATTCAAAGTTCTATGGGCCTTGACACGAATAGGGTAGCCATGGATTAGTGAGACAGCAAGCAGTCTCCAAAAGAAAAGTGCCATTCCATAAACAAGAGCATGATTTCCCAGGGCCGGCAATTGCATCAATACCATTTTGAATAATAAATGGATTGAGTGTGGCAAAGCACTGCCAGTCTTCAGTACATGAGACCATGAGGAACCATGGTGTAGCGGGAAGGGTCTTTGAATCATTAGCCTCATTACATTTACAGGTCACAGACATGGATTGAGAAAATGAGTGACTCATTGCGAGAAAATCCCACACGATTGCAAGCGTCTCTGATGGCACGATCCTTCCAACTGGGGGCTCCCTTCACAAGGAGGCACATCCACCTTAGGTGATTGTTCACACCTCCCGAACACCTGACGGAGGGACCTATCGGCAATTTGGGAAGGTTACAGCTCAAGCAATCACCCCTCCCTAGGCCTGGCCTGTACCAGGGGGTATGTGTGAATCCTACCTGTCGACCTGGAGCTGGGAATTGAGCATTACCAAGTCACCTGTTATGCATCATACGCGTGGGTCAGCCTTCAGGAGTGCATAGGGAGAAAGAAGAAAAAGAGGAACCTCAAACACTGAAGCAGAGGAATGTGAGGAGACGGGACACAAAGAAAGGAAAAAGAGAGCAAAAAACAAAGGTGGGACTGTTCTTACATCAGCAACAGACAATGCGAACATTCCCAATAACATCCTAGGCATGTTCCCCAAGGGAGGGGAAAAAAGAGGATAGACATGCAGCATGGAAGTGAAAAAAATGCTGCAAAGGCTGGGGCCCCGTGGTAGCCAAGCACGAACCCGCCAGAGTTGCGTGCCCCGGGGGAGGGGGAGGTCACAGGAGCTAGAATACTGTAAGTTTGTATTCAAACAGAATAGCTAAAATGAGAAATGAATCCATTGTGCCTTGTAGTGTGGACCTTTGCTAAAATAAGAAGAAGATGTGAGAAGATCAGCTTCTTTCCTACCACATGCTGGGAACCAAATATAGAAAGTATTTTAAAAAGGTAAGATATCATATTTGGAACACATCTAGTTTCACAAGGTGCTTTATGTGAAACCAATATGAAACTGTTTGTTATGAGAGTACTTGAATGCCTTTATAGGATGAGAAACATCAATGGGTGCCTGTGACAGAGAGGTGCCCAATATCTTGGACATCACGAGAAGCTGCTGTGCCCTCTCAGTGAACAGTGGCCACAAGCCATTACTTGCTTATAACCTTAGAAACCTCATGTTTGATATATCTACATCGGCCACAACTTTCAGTTTCCTGTGCTGCTTACCTTCATGCACAACCCAAGAGGCTTGTGTTAACTTATGGAACTATACAGCTATGATGAGCATAGTCCCCCCGAATGCAGACTTTTATTTTACACCATGCTGAATGTTGCTATAAAGTGAGGCTACCTAGAGAATGTAGAATAGCTTATCTCTCAGTAGCAAAATTTGTGTTACACAATAAATCAGTATAAACAAGAAAAGTTAAGAAAAAATTAACTATGTGTCTGAAATTGTCAATGGATGTAGTTTGACCAGTGAACATAAGATTTTTTGAACTGTGTAAAAATTTCCATTAGATATTCTTACGTCTAGAAGAGTTATTGCCATTTGAAGAGGACTTTCATATCCAAACAGAAGATAACTACCAACCTTTGGATCTGCAGTGATGATTTTGAATGCTTCCTTGACTTGCTGTGATGTTGCCCCCCCTCCAACATCTAGAAAATTTGCTGGTTCACCACCATGTAGTTTAATGATATCCATTGTAGCCATAGCTAATCCAGCACCATTCACCAAACAACCAATATCCCCTGTAAAATAAGATTAAAATTATATATGTCTTACATCGTACAATTTATCAAATTGTTTTTGAACTTACAATACTGCTCTTACAAAATCAACACCAAATTTTTCTACCTCTGATTCACTGTGAAATGTTAATTTACATTATTTTAATACACAGCTTCTTGCAGAGGTGTACTTTAGTTATATGATACCGCTTTACTCATTTTGAAACAAGCTAGTATGTAACAAAAAGTGACTAGAAACATAATTTGACAAGTAATTTGCAAAATGAACTACACACTTTATTACTGGTAACTTTTGTGGATTTAATTTTATTTACAAGACAACAAGGTTGTGAATAGTATCTGGTCCCTTCAGAGAGCTAGTTGACTGAATATTATGCTTGATGTTAAATTACAAAATGAAGTGATAAAAATAAAATAGTCTTTAATTCAAAGATCAAAATCTGCTGGTTAAAAGAACCTAGAGTAATTTGAAGATGCAGATATCACAGAAGAAAACATAATAAATTGTCTAGCCTTTACAATACTACAAACTAAACAGAGATGCACGGGGAAGCCTAAATAGAAAACTGACAAGAGATATTCTAAACCACATATGAAAAGGCAGCAATTTCAAAGAGATTTTGTGAGGATAAGAAGAAAGCTATCATAAAACTTACTACCAAGTTTATCCTCACTCCATAAGTGGGTAAGAAAAAGAAGAAGAAGAAGAAGAAAATAAACCTTGTTATATTGTCAGCAAGTGGAAACTGACGCAAAGAAATGCCAAGAATCTACTTTGATAACAAAATCTAAGCAACTCTGACAGAACAGCGGCATTTCATGTCTCCTGTATAATCATGAGCAAAGAGTATCATGATTTGTATCATCCTTAAACAACCTCAGCACCATATTTTTTCAAGCCTTACTTATTGCAATAACATTTCTTCTCGTTAGTTAATTTGGTATATAACTAATTTTTATTGCTCTTTCTTTCTATTGCTCTGAAATTTCTATTTTTACTGACTGAAAACAAAATTACCTTAGTTATGTAATGGAAAACAGCATCTTTGACTTTCTCCCTACTTATTTGGAGCCTGTTTAATTTTACTTTTATTTAGATAGCTTATTTTATCATACTGTGTATGGCAACAACTCTGTCCCAAACTTTGCCCTTTATTTGAAAGGGTCAACAGAAGAAAGTGCTAACCCAGAAGACCATGTTTTGAGCTACTTTTTGTAATATGCGTGGCTAAATTCAAGAAATAACAAACACAATAAGATGTATGCAATATACAGGATGATCATATTGGTCCTTACTAAATTAAGCATTAACATTTTCTTCCACTTCATATGGAATGTTACTCTGTATGTACTGTACTGCATACAGATTAGACTCCAAACTATCTGGCCTCCTTAAGATCATAATACTTCTCTGTGAAAATTCATTTATTGTACGTACCGTACCTTACCAAAGCTTTAGCAACATGGCACTGGCTACAATGCTGTGTGGCATGTTTTTTGCATCTTTTGTCATCCTGGCAGTCACATTTATAAGGTCATACTGAACTGTTAATATTGAAATTCTGAGAAACATTCTTCAACAAATGATACTCAGGTGCCCTCTTCCAGCATTCACAAACAACAATGAACACATGTAGATAGCAGCTCTGTTGGCAGCCCTGTGTTCTTTCTTTCTTCAGTTGCAATGCCAGACATCCAAAGTGGGTACATAGTTCAACTGTTGTCTTGTGTGATCCTTTGTGTTTTAATTAAATAGTCCAAAATGAATAATAAAAGAAAGAAAAAAATACCTATTCTGACTATGGATCCAGAAACTATGTGCATCTGGATACAGTGGTAGCAGTCAAAATACTGTGCTTGATTAATAGGGTAGGAAAAGTACTGTAGGAGACTGGAAGAAAAACCAAGCAGAAATTGAAAAGTGGAGTGCCACCCAAGCTAGTGGAAATGGAATGAAAGGAAGGAAGATGATGCTGAAAGGTTAGCATAAACACGTCGTTGAAGCTTTATATGTATATAATCACGAACATTTTAAGAGAAAAAGGTTTGCCCATTACTAGGCTGATACTGCAGGAAAAGTATTGCAATTTCAGTGGCAAATGGATAGAGAAAATTAATAATTTACTGGAGTGATTTATGGTGGAAAAAACTATTTAATATTTGCCAGATTATCAATAGTGGAGAGGCTTCATTTGTTGACAAACAGTCTGTGCTATTGTTTGAACACTACCTTTCAAAGTTAATTGATGAGAACAGAATTTCTGGTGAACAGTTACACAACTGCATTGAGAGTGGTTTAAATTACAACATGCTCCCTATGAAAATGTTTGCTTAAAAAAAGGGGGGGGGGGGGAGGGGGAGCTGCTGCACACAGGCACAAGAAAAGCAAGGAATGAGTTACCATATTGCCTTGCAACAATGCAACTGGCAATCACAAGTTTAGGCCTCCCATACACTACACTCACCAAAAGAAAACACAGAAATTCAGAAATCTTTAATGTGTGGTTCCAAAATGAATTCGTATCAGCTGTAGAGAAACATTTGAAAGACAATTTACTGAGGAAAGCTCAGCCACTTCTTGACAATGTGTCTTCACATCCTGCCAGTGGCAACCTCACAGATAAAAAATCATTATTTTTACCATCAAACTGACTGTTCTCTCAGCTGATAGACCAGGGCGTCCTTGAAAAGCTAAAGAAGTATTATCACTGCCATCTTCTCAGTGTGTTGATATCGCCAGTTCATAATAATGGAGACTGCCTAACCATTCCGAAGCATCTGAAGAGATTCTGAACATACACTCCTGGAAATGGAAAAAAGAACACATTGACACCGGTGTGTCAGACCCACCATACTTGCTCCGGACACTGCGAGAGGGCTGTACAAGCAATGATCACACGCACGGCACAGCGGACACACCAGGAACCGCGGTGTTGGCCATCGAATGGCGCTAGCTGCGCAGCATTTGTGCACCGCCGCCGTCAGTGTCAGCCAGTTTGCCGTGGCATACGGAGCTCCATCGCAGTCTTTAACACTGGTAGCATGCCGCGACAGCGTGGACGTGAACCGTATGTGCAGTTGACGGACTTTGAGCGAGGGCGTATAGTGGGCATGCGGGAGGCCGGGTGGAAGTACCGCCGAATTGCTCAACACGTGGGGCGTGAGGTCTCCACAGTACATCGATGTTGTCGCCAGTGGTCGGCGGAAGGTGCACGTGCCCGTCGACCTGGGACCGGACCGCAGCGACGCATGGATGCACGCCAAGACCGTAGGATCCTACGCAGTGCCGTAGGGGACCGCACCGCCACTTCCCAGCAAATTAGGGACACTGTTGCTCCTGGGGTATCGGCGAGGACCATTCGCAACCGTCTCCATGAAGCTGGGCTACGGTCCCGCACACCGTTAGGCCGTCTTCCGCTCACACCCCAACATCGTGCAGCACGCCTCCAGTGGTGTCGCGACAGGCGTGAATGGAGGGACGAATGGAGACGTGTCATCTTCAGCAATGAGAGTCGCTTCTGCCTTGGTGCCAATGATGGTCGTATGCGTGTTTGGCGCCGTGCAGGTGAGCGCCACAATCAGGACTGCATACGACCGAGGTACACAGGGCCAACACCCGGCATCATGGTGTGGGGAGCGATCTCCTACACTGGCCGTACACCACTGGTGATCGTCGAGGGGACACTGAATAGTGCACGGTACATCCAAACCGTCATCGAACCCATCGTTCTACCATTCCTAGACCGGCAAGGGAACTTGCTGTTCCAACAGGACAATGCACGTCCGCATGTATCCCGTGCCACCCAACGTGCTCTAGAAGGTGTAAGTCAACTACCCTGGCCAGCAAGATCTCCGGATCTGTCCCCCATTGAGCATGTTTGGGACTGGATGAAGCGTCGTCTCACGCGGTCTGCACGTCCAGCACGAACGCTGGTCCAACTGAGGCGCCAGGTGGAAATGGCATGGCAAGCCGTTCCACAGGACTACATCCAGCATCTCTACGATCGTCTCCATGGGAGAATGCAGCCTGCATTGCTGCGAAAGGTGGATATACACTGTACTAGTGCCGACATTGTGCATGCTCTGTTGCCTGTGTCTATGTGCCTGTGGTTCTGTCAGTGTGATCATGTGATGTATCTGACCCCAGGAATGGGTCAATAAAGTTTCCCCTTCCTGGGACAATGAATTCACGGTGTTCTTATTTCAATTTCCAGGAGCGTATTTGCATAAGTGGGGGAATATTGCAGCATGGTAGGGGGCTAAGGGAGGGAAACAGTTATCTATCAGAGACTTTTTAAAAGCCTCACAGCTGTATGTTTCATCTTCTTTGTTGAGTCTGGCTTTTCACATGTGAAAAGCCAGACTTTACACTTTACACACACTTTACACTGCACATCATTTTATATTTCCTGTAATAATTTTATGAAGAATGTAGTATTTACTTAAACACTTATAACTAGGATATATTGTTTAACAAGTCAGAAAATGTTAACAAAACTGCATTCGGTATAAAAAAAAGGTGTTTCAAATGGTAGAGCTGAGGCCAGAAGAGAATTTATAGAACTCCTGTCAATCTGGCTCTTGCTATCCAATTTCAACTTCCACAACATTAGTCTGGAGTCTACACTTTTACCATACACCTAAATCCTTCAGTGTGCCTTCAAAACTCTAATCATAGCTGAATAACACATTTAAATAAGACCCGTGACGGCTGTAAATATGCAGTACTTTTAAGCTGTAATTGAAGACACTTCATTCTTGATCAATATTGCTAAGGGATATAAAAGCCAGTTTAACATTCCTCTTTTTCCCTTTTACCACTGCATAGTAAGTCTAGAACAAGCAGTTCACCAAACCCGCCTGCATTAGTTATCCAAACATGCACACAATCTTTTCCAGAGTATTAGATCAACTGGATGTTGAACTTTTAACACTACGATCACACTGAAATAAACAATCAATATCACTATTATGCAAAGTGCTGTAAGCGCCGAGTTTCTCGTAAAAAGATGTAGAACAATATCTCCTGAGCCAAGAGCCATAATTCTTCCAATTAGATCAGCACCTATTCAAGTTCCACTACAACAAAAAAGTCCCTGTGGGAGCCCTTGATTAGCGAAGGTTGTCCTTGTCAAAATCCCTTCACGGTGGTTTAGCTGAGAGGTCAATGGAAATATTAGATGGTGCACATATAGCTGGTTCCTCCATGGTGGGTGATATCCTCGACAGTAAAATCACCATCAGCAAAGATTTAACTGCCACTTTCTTTGATTTCAAACAATGTTCAGGTCACACTTTCCTAACTTATGGGAGGAGTTGCTTGCAAAGGTAAAGAGGGCAGCTTTGTGGGCTTCTGATGGTGTGCACTGGTATGTGACTGAGGTTCCAAGACTTTTGCTGATGGCTTCCAAATGATTTTGGGTTCAAGTATAGCTTTACCCCCCACTGGTACATCGACTAGTGTACATACTCGTGCTTTAATCTGCGGCCTGGGGTTGTGGTAAGACATCACAATTAGTGACTGGCTTCTTAAGGGCCAACACAAAGAAGTAGCGAACACTGGAAATTGCCAAAGCTTTTTTAGCTTCATCACAGGGTATGTGTCTTGTGACTTCCAACACCTTATAATTTTCTGTCCCATTACAAACCATAGTGGTACGACCAAACCTGACACCTGAAGCATCACATTCTGTGGGGAACAAACAGTCTAACCTTATGATGGATACAGGCTGCAACAATAGGTTCAGGTAATTCTGGAGTGTTGAACATTATAACTAATGGTGTAATTTTTTCAAATGTGCCACGGATTCTCCTCCCACATTTCTACACTTCCATGACACCCATACTTTTCCATTCTTCAGGCAAATCCTCAGGTTTCACCCCCATTATATCAGGGCAGGTAAACATGCCTCTACAGAAGTTAAGGGTATTCTGCAACTCAGCCACAACAGGGTAGTCGTCTAAGGTCTAGCATTCCAGAAGCTTAGATCCACAATTTGATGAGGGAGGTTCAACTAGAAACGTTGCACTATGAAGTCATTTAAATCTTTTTAAGGACCCAGCAATAAGCTCTAATGCCTTGTGAATATAAAAAGGTAAAACCTTCCCAAAGTTACCATCTGCCCTCTTAATTATGAAGGAAGTACTATAATTCTGAGACTACTTCTCAGGCAGACTGGCCAACTGAGCTCACTCTGTTGGGTGGTTATAGGTACTACCTGACAGTACACTCATCCCATCAGGAGTAGACATGAATTTAAGTAATTCCATAGGGATCCCACAAGCCATTATGGAAACAAATGTCAACCCAGACAAAGCTCTGTGCACCTGAGCAAGCCTTATACAACAGGAGGGCAGCTGGTGCCCCAGAGGTTGCCTGCTAGAGACCGTTTCACTTCTAACAACCATTCCCCTCATCAGCACATAGCACATCTCAAAGGTTGAGGAAGCTGCCCCCCCTCCTTTTTCTTTTTTTTTTTTTTTTTCCTAGGAGTGTACCTTCTTCGCAGTACAGGTTGTGAAATAAAAGGCCCCATCTCCAAAACACAGATAATTCCACTGCCACATCCAACAATGGTACTTGAAGAATGCCCAGAGTTTACTGTAACAGACGTCTTGTGGCACTGGCCAGCCCCAGCAGAGAAACCCAGGTCGCAATATCTGTACGCAACCACTGCTGGCGGAGCTCCCTGCAGATGGGAGGTGGGATTGGGGGTGGGGTGGGGGGGACGACGACCCAACCACAGATCCTCCTTCCCTGGATACTCTTTGTCAGACCCCTCCGCTGAAGCCTGTCAGGCCTGGTTGACCATGCCAGCAGCTATACTATCACGACCATAGCCCTCAGCATCACTGAGGTAATGAAAACCCTCCTGCCCTGCATTAAAGGTGTCAGTCAAGTTGGCTTGTGTAACATGAAGGGCATCAGTCTGGCACGGATCGCAGGGCCCCAATGTACTCTGGCAAGCCTGCTAGGCTCTGCTCCCACCATCCTGGCACAGCTCGCATACTTCAGTGCAGGCTGAACTCGCAAAGCAAGTGGATAAGCTACAGAGCCCCTCAACATGTCATCCCTGGCTAGCAGTGTCACTGACTCTGAAAGCAATGAGAAGGAATACAAATCGTTAATCATTGGAAATCAAGTGTTTTCTGAGGTTTTCTTATAATAAACTGTTGTCATATACTTTTCTGCAGTTCTGTATCAGAAAGAATTTGTTGTGATCCAAAGAGTAAATCATTTTCTCTCTGAAGTCTAGCATTTGCACCTTGCACAATGTGTGATTATCTGGCACATATGGTTGTTAACAATATGTAATTGTTTGAAAAATAAAGTAATAATTGTTGTTAACATTTTTGCTTAGCAAGCGACCAATTTTGGGTGGCACACAAGACAAGGAGAGCACCTTGGGTTTCTGATATGAAACTACTACATGGTCGAGGATGGCAGTAAAGTCCTTCAATGATCAGCCAGGAAGTTGTGAAAATAGTTTGCTTTGAGGTACAGTACATCCGCAGAGGTTTTACCTGTCTCAGATGAAGAATCTAGCTGACAAACAATATGACAACTATCATTACAATTTTATGAAGTGCCACTGAACAAGGGGAACCGATGTCCACTGCACTATTTTAATTTTTACAATTTAAGCACGTGTGGTTTAATGTGGATGTAATCTGGCAAGAGCTACTGCAATCACCAACTGGTAATGAGCAAACTTTGAAAATGCTTCTATCTCAGAATAATAGAAAGCTACTGCATCTATCTTAATAAGTCAACATGTGAACGTCTCTAATCTGGAAAGGGAGAAGGACTCTGAGGAAACACACAAAAGAAAAGATTTTCGAATGAAATGTTTGTCCTTTGTTAAATTTGGGCGTCTGAGAATGAAACACTTGAAAATATTTGCGTGTGTTTTGAAAATAAGATGATACTATCTAACAACAGGACAGAACGACAACAATGACCCAAATAACTTGCCTTACTACTGGAAATTGTGGTATAACTACTTCCAAACTTTTGTATGCTGGCATGTAAAATTTATGCCATTCCTGCTGCACGTTTATTTTGAGAAATTAGTTAAGTAGCCCACACCAAGTGTAAATGATGACGAAAACATACTATACCTCTTAGTGACAAACAATCCTGAGCAAATGGAGAGCATCTTGACGGATATAGGAATCGGTAACCAAAAGATGCTTGTAGCGAGACTGATATATACCATCCAAATTCACAAAAAACAAATGGAAAACATATTTAAAACAGCAGACAAAATTGTCTTGGAGCATCCTAAGACAAAGTCTCCATTCCTCCTGTATTAATTATGCAAGTGTCAACTAGTTAATTCAAAGAAGTACTGGTGGTAACAGTGTTTTATACGAAGTAAATACACATACGCATCAAATCCCCCATGGTACACAAAATACTCACATAAAAAAAAATTTTTTTACATCACCCCGGTTCCCAGAAGTCCTGAAGACAGATGATGACAGTGGATGTTGTATCACACACACAGTCCCTTTGACTGGTCAGAGACGTCACTAAACCCGCCTAAAGATGTGAACAACCATGCATAAGCAGCACCTATTAGACAAACGGGGTCTGACAGCCGATCAGTTCCAGTCATTCCATCACGATGGAGGTACAAAGCTCGTGTTGTCTATATTTCAACCATGCCTAGATGGTCAATACTGCAGTTCGATAGCGTCCGCATTGTTACTTTGTGGCAGGAAGACCTCTCAACAAGAGAAGTGTCCATGCGTCTCCGAGTGAATCAAAGTGATGATGTTCGAATATGCCTCGCTCAGGCTGCCAAAGGGCTACTACTGCAGTGGATGAACGCTACCTAACGCTTATGGCTCAGAAGAACCCTGACAACACCACCACAACGTTGAATAATGCTTTTTGTGTAGCCACAGGATGTCGTGTTACAACTGAAAATGTGCGCAATAAGCTGCATGATGTGCAACTTCACTCCCGATGTCCATCTCTGCAACCACGACACCATGCAGCGCGGTACAGATGGGCCCACCAACATCCCGAATGGACCGCTCAGGATTGGCATCATGTTCTCTTCACTGATGAGTGTCACATATGCCTTCAACCAGGCAATCGTCGGAGACGTGTTTGGAGGCAACCTGGTCAGGCTGAACGCTGTAGACACACTGTCCAGCTAGTGCAGCAAGGTGGAGGTTCCCTGCCGTTATTGGGTGGCATTATGTGGGGCCGACGTACGCTGCTGGTGGTCATGTAAAGTGCCATAACGGCTTTAAGAAACGTGAATGCCATCCTCTGACTGATAGTGCAACAATATTGGCAGCATTTTGGCGAGGCTTTTGTCTTCATGGATGACAGTTCGTGCCCCCATCATGCACATCGTATGAATGACTTCCTTCAGGATAACAACATCGCTCGATTCGAGGGGCTATTATGTTCTCCAGACATGAACCCTATCGAATATGTCTGGGATAGATTGAAAAGAGCTGCTTACGGACAATGTGACCCACCAACCACTCTGAGGGATCTATGCGCCGAATCCCCATTGAGGAGTGGGACAATCTGGACCAACAGTGCCTTGCTGAACTTGTGAATAGTGTGCCATGATGAATACAGGCATGCATCAATGCAAGAGGACATGCTACTGGGAATTAGAGGTACCGGTGTGTACAGCAATCTAGACCACCACCTCTGAAGGTCTCACTGTATGGTGGTACAACATGCAATGTGTGGTTTTCATGAGCAATAAAAAGGGCAGAAATGATGTTTATGTTGACCTCTTTTCCAATTTTCTGTACAGGTTCCGAAACTCTCGGAACCAAGTTGATGCAAAACTCTTTTTGATGTGTGTATATCAGAACACTGTTGCAGAAGCAGCAAAAAAGCATGTTAGATTTGGAAGAATGTAAAATCTGGAAGATAGGCAACAGTTTCTGGATGCTCTAAACTTTGTGCGGACCTCAATGGGAGATGTTTTTAATAGGTTCCACAACAAAACTGTCTTGAAATCTGGCAGAAAATCCACAAAGATTCTGGTTGTACGCTAAGTGTAGCAGTGGCAAGGCACAATCAATGCCTTCACTGTGTGATAGTAGAAGTGCTGTAACTGACAAAAGTGCAAGTAAAGCAGGGTTATTAAACACAGTTTTCCAAAATGCAATCACAAAATATGATGCACAAGTACCTCAAAATTCCAACAACGACAGCTGCCAACATGAGTAATTTAGAAGTAGATACCCTTTATGTAATGAAGCAACTTCAGTCACTCAAACACAAGTCTCTTGCAACAGATTATAAAGCAGTTCGGTTACGTTCAGAGTCTACAGATGAAATACCTGCATTTTTAGCACTTACACACAACCCGCCACTCTATGAAAAAGCCACATTTAAGGACTGGAATGTTACAGGGATGCTACCAATACACAAGAAAGGAAATAGAAGTAATCCATTGAATTACAGACCCCTCTCATTGACGCTGATTTGTAGCAGGATTCTGGAACACATACTCTGTTCCAACTTAATGAAACATCTTTCAGAAAATGTAATGCTGACACACAACCAGCATGTCTCTTCACTCATGCGAAGTAATGATACTATGGATAAGAGATCTCAAGGTGATTCCACATTTCTAGATTTCCAGAAGGCATTTCTTCACAAGTGGCTTCAATCAAACTTCGTGTCTCAATCATCATCTCAGTAATACATTTGGATTTGTGTTTTCCTGTCACAATAGTCACATTACACAGCAACTGATAGGCTGTAGATTCACTGAACACTAATGGATTACAGCCACTAATGCCATAAATTGTAATCATTGCAAAAAAAAATATCGTGGGGAAAGTGAACCAAAGACTTATTGGCAGAACACTGATAAGGTGTAAGAAAATTACTAGAGAGACCACCAACACTATGCTTGACCATCCTCTTCTGGAGTAATACTGTGCAGTATGGGATCCTGTGCAGTATGGGATCCTTACCCAGTTTGATAAGACAGAGGGGATCAAAATGGGGCAGCTCATTTTGTGTGATCATGAAGTAAGGAAGAAACTACCACGGATATGATAAGGTAGGTGGGGTGGCAATCATTAAAACAAAGTCTTTTCTTGTTGTGACTTAATCTTTTCACAAAATTCCAATCCTCCCCTTATTCTTCACAATGGCAAAATGTTTTGTTGACTCCCAACCACACAGGAAGAAATGACCACTGCAGTAAGAGATGTCAGAGGTCTCAGAGAAAGATTTAGGTGTTCTGTTTTCCCATGTGCTGGTAAAGAGTAGAGAAGGTCAAGAAATAGTGTTGTTCTATGAACCTTCTGTAAAACATGTAAGTGGTAACTGCAGAGTAATAGTGTAGGTGCAGATTTAACACCTTGGCAGAATGTAATTTCAGCCACACAGGACTTATCATATCAGGCAAAAGCAGTAAAATAAATTCTCAAAATGTGAAAGGCATTCTATTTTTCTACAATTACTTGTTGAGGCTATCACCAAAATTTTTACTGTAAAATTTATTTTAACATTAATTTTTATTTTCAAGTTTTATGTGTTGCAGAAAGTTTACAAGAAAAAAACGCTGTCTGCTTATTGAGTTGTTGCCTAGATGAAGTTTTTATGGCAGCTAAATTTATAGTGGGAATATTTTTTAATTATATTTTGTTAAATCTCTTGTGTGGAAATATAGAAGTACATGTGACTGCTTATTCTGTGGCGAAACACCTCTAAGCTTTAGCTCATGCTACACACTTTGGTAGATTAACTGAAACTTTATGAGCCTTCAACATATGGATGAGATGCAACTAATAGAGTGAGTGTTGTACCCTTGGCCTGGCCGGGGCTCATTACCTGTGGGGTGGACAGTCCACTCTGTTGTGACAGGCCAGCCCTCCGTGACACGATAGCAGTCTGCAGTCATCACTCTGGTCACTATCCATCTCCTTATGCAGATAACAGCATTGGGATTTTAAGCCTCACAACTGCTGAGCAGTGTGAAAGGTGCCCTCTGACTATCCTTCTGGAGACAATCACACTCCAACTGAATGTTGAAAATCTTACATTGGACAAACACAGTGCTCTGTTTGCCTATGTTTTACAGAACATATTGAGAATGTAAGGCTAAGACAGAAAAATAAATCTGCAGTGGCCGAGCATAGCTTAATGAAAAAGTACGTGCTTGATTTTGAAGAGACAACTGTCATCTCCTCAGCTAATGGTTTCTGGGCCAGCATTATGAAGAAATCAACTGAGATACAAGTGATGATGAATCTCACTCATCGAGACGAAGGCTTTGCCCTCAGTACAGCTCAGCAAACAACCTTTGAACCAAGATGATGGAACGGGCTGCTGTCGGCATTATGTAGGGTAATGCTGGATGGTAGACATCACATGCCAACTACATAATCTATTGGGTCATTATTAAAATGCTGTGAAGTCGTGTTTGCAAATGTTAAATGCTTGTCATTGGTACCTATTCAAGGAGACAGTCTGTGACAGGTCAATACCTCTCCAGAAGATGGAAAGGGAGAGTAGCCTTTCCAGAAAGTTGCACTCATACTATGAACTTATTTGGCAAGAAATCCATGATGATTTTATTGCTTAACAATTTTATTACTATCTAAAGATGTGAGAATTTGTGTATTGATGTACTTTTACTCTCTATCATCCATTTACAAACATCTTAAACAACAACGTGGCAAAGTGAACAGCCCTTAACAGTTTGTCCCACATCACAAAAGCAAATACTAGGATCTGAGCACTATCCACCAAACATTTAAACAAATTAAAGAACTTTTCAATGCAGAGCTTTTGGATACTTAGCAATGAAACTACATCATTTGCAAAATATAGAGTGAGTCCACTTTTCCTGAAAGAAGTTTCCATGGCCAGCCGTAAGAACTTTTACTTTAACTCATATTGCAATGACTGTCCTCTATCATAAATGTCATTTAAGTACAGAGAGCACATTTGGAAATCAAGATAAGCAGTTCATTCAACATTCTGATCATGTGTATGATATGGTTGACTGGCAGGGGTGGTCAACTCTTTCTCTATTAAAATACCAGTTATGGGTCAATCCATACAAAGTGGTCCGAGAAAAAAAATAATTGGTTGCTTAACCATCTCAAAAAAATTTGCTGGGTAAATTCATCAATGTTTAGCAGTCACAAAAATATTTTTTAAAAAATTTATTGTTTATAATTTTGAAATGGCGAGCATATTTGTTCCAGGCCACATGCGTTTTTTCGTATTTGCAAGCATCTACATTTTTTACAATTACTCAGTAGTGGATTGTCCTAATCCTTTCAGACAAAATGTATTTAGTTCAACACACTCTGGGCTACAATTTAACATCATTATCACTTAGCTGAATGTATTCTTTAATATATTTTTAATAGTTCAAAGTTATCAGCCACAAATTAAAAACTCAATTTTTTAACAATAGTTTTCCAAAGAAAGATTAATTTCTCAGCTTTAATATTTTTTCTGTTATTACACTGTATAGTATAGTTACTTTTTATAAAGTATCAATGGTGAGCAGCCTACACATAAAAAATACACTATTTTTAAAAATGGATTTTTTTTAATTTTTCCATTTTGTGGCCAGCAATTATCTTTGTTAGGGGACCAGATAAAACTCTGAAAATTTCACAATTAATAGACCTTTATGATATCAAACTTATGCATAAATTTCAACTTTGTGATTCAATTGGAAGTTATGGGAAAAGAATTACAAACACGAGTCAAAAATACATTTTTTAACATATGTGATATCTAGGCTTATGGAATAAAATATATTAGCAACAGTATATAATTTAATCATATCTATGATTACTTACTATTTTTTATTGAAAATAAGCCTACTAATTACATTATATTGTTCTCTTTTTATTTGTTTATAGTAAATCGCTCATTGGACATTTGACAAATTTGTTCACTCAGTTTGGGTGTTAGATTATAAGTTTGCCCAGTCACAGTTGTAAATTCCATGGGAGACAGCTTCCTTAGTACATTTTTAAGTAACATTCAAACTTGATCCTTCTCTATTTTTTTGAAAGATGTCCTTGGTCCTGGAGGGTGATAAAATACAACATGAACATCTTGGTTTTGACAGTCAATATTATCAACTTCGCCAATCCACCACCGATCATTGTAAACCCAAGCCACTATGTCTTCATTTTGAAGAACCAGTTGTACAAGTATTCCACACTGATGAAGTTCACTATCAGGCGAAGTTGATGTGATCTTACACTTCAGTAAGTTGTGTGAATGCGGTACAAAACAATGAAAAGATCGAGTGCCTTTAATCTTCTGACAAGTGTTGTATATTTCCTTCAAGACACTGTCGTAGACTTCTTGTATTTCCTCACATTGTACAAAAACGTAGGTAATTCCTTTGATTTTTTTTTTACAGGATTCAAACAGTTCTTGAGACGTTATGATATGATTGTCATCAGTCCGCTGCAGACTTGCTTTTGCGACAGCTCATTTTGTTGTACCCCCAAAAGCATTCTTCCCCTGTCACGAAGTGAAAAAGTGCCATTCTACATCAAACCGAAAATCTTCTTTATGAAATATGTTAATAATTGTTTTTGTTTTTATATTGACTTGCTGCCCCATCTAAAAAGTAAATTAGATTTTTTATGGAAGGGTGGTGCTGTTAAATGTACTTTGTTAATTTTAGTTGAAAAATGTGCACTGCTGTAGTGTTGTGTTCAAGGTAGTCACTTACGACAGAAAAGCTGTGGCTCATTAGTTTATCTTCATCTTCGTAATAGAATACAAATGAATGAACTGTGGCCTGTTTGTTTACCCAGTGGTGCCCTTGTGCTTCATCTTTAACAACAAAGGAATAATTTTCCAAAAAGTCAGCAAGAACTAAGCATTCATCAGCTGCCAAGGTTTGCTTTTTGTCTTTCAAAAATTTACTTTGAGCTTTTGCAATAAAATGATGCATTTTAAGATTTTCAAGGTTAGCCACCAACACTTGCATACCATAACTTCCAAAAGGTCTTTATAATCAACTGTAAGACTGGCCCCATCTATCATCAACTTTACATTCTGATGATACAAACAAACAAAAACATTTTGGGTGACAGATGCCCCTGCAACAATACACCATCTTGGTCTCAACTCTCAAAACTTTTGATCTTCCAATTTTAATGTCAGGATTTTCTTTTTGAAATTCAGTGAATAGTTCTTTTAAATTACAATAGTTCTTTTAAATTACACAATATTAACCCTTGTTGTCTTTGAATCTTAGAAACATTTTCTTTCACAGAAACACAGTCTTTTTTGCCAGAGATCAAACGGCTGTTATTGTTATCATGATAATACTTAATAACTTTACTGACTGTGTTTTCATCTACCAAATTAGATGCACTTTTCTTTTGTAATATAGGTAAAATTACCTGTTTTTTTGGTAATTGCCTTGTTAACTTAAAAAGACATTCTGGCACATTAAATTCATCACTAACTTCTGCTCGACTCCAAGAATTTGGCAGTAAACTGATAATTTTATCCTCTTTGTTTGAAGTACTGCATTTAGTTTTTCTATCAAATCATCATATTCGGTTGGTGAAGTTTTAGAACTTCCATTTGTTTTAGCACAAATTGTATTTTGAAATGAAACTTTTAAATTATTTTTGACTGTAGCTGTCACTTTCTCAATTTTTGTATTCAAGGCACTTAGTCTTTTATCTTGACTTAGTTTTCTAATTTTACTAGCAGGCGATATACCCAGGATTTCACGAGCTGTATCTACTTTTTTAATGGTTACTGATAAGTCACAAAATTCTGTATCTGAGGTTTCACTATTCTTTCTGTTTTGAATTAGAAGTATCTTAGACTAACATGTTGGACACAATGATTTTCCTGGTATGAGATTGACAAAACGGCTTTTATTTTTAGAATAATAATCAAATGTTATTTCTCACAGATCTTTTGTTATAGGTTTCTTAAGTTTCGCAAAAGGGTCCACGCAAGACCAACCAAAAAGGTGATGAAATTTTTTTTTTAAGTATTTCATTTCATGGTACTTGCATGTTGATTTTGACCTCTGTGCGGACTCTTAAGTAAAACAACACTTTTCCTTCTTCACTGTAATCGTCGATTAAAGTAATATCTTTAGAATACACTCCATACACAGTTTTATGACATGCTTCATTAATAATAACACCAATGGAACACTGAGACACCATTTTTCAACTGACACTTCAAGAACTTCTAACTAAATAAGTGTGAGTAGACAATTGTTGGTGTAAGGGGGAAGACAACAATCAGACTTTTATATGCTTGCAGATGCAATTGTTAGCCTGCTGAAAGAATTACCACAGCATTGTTTCGACAAATAATCATTAGCTAGTGTAATGTGGTGTGTTACATTATGCAATTGGTATACTTTATTTGATTAGCCTACCAGATATCGCATATGTTAAAAAATGTATTTTTGACTAGTGTTCGTAATTTTTTTCCCATAACTTCCAATTGAATCTCAAAGTTGAAATTTATACTCAAGTTTGATATCTACAGGTCTATTAACTGTGAAATTTTCAGATTTTTATTTGGTCCCACAACAAAGATATTGCAGGCCACAAAATGGAAAAATTAAAACATCCATTTTTTTTAAATAGTGTATTTTTTAAGTGTAAGCTGCCCACCATTGATACTCTATAAAAAGTAACTATACTATACAGTGTAATAGCAGAAAAACTATTAAAGCTGAGAAATTAATCTTTCTTTGGAAAACTACTGTTCAAAAATTGAGTTTTCTTAATTTGTGGCTGATAACCAAACTATTAAAAATATATTAAAGAATACATTCAGCTAAGTGATAATGATGTTAATTTGTAGCCCAGAGTGTGCTGAACTAAATGCATTTTATCTAAATGGCTTAGGACAATCCACTACTGAATAACTGTGAAAAATGAAGATGCTTGCAAATACGAAAAACACAAGTGACCTGGAACAAATATGGCCACCATTTCAAAATAATAAATAATAATTTTTTTTAACACTACTAAACATTGGGGACTTCACCAAGCAAATATAAAATTTTTCTGAGATTGTAAGCAACCAGTGCTGGACCACTTGGTACGGATTGACCCTTATGCGATAACAGGAAACTACAATGAATAAGCAAATTGTAACAATGCAGAATGACTACACTAAACAATAAAACTATCAAATCTGTGAATTCAAACAGAAATCATGTGTTCATGACACTGAATACAAAAATTTTGTAGGGTTGAGTTTTAAGGGAAGTCGGTTTTTACCATCAAGTGCTATGTAGTTTAAGGAATGCTTTGCAGCTTCTACTTCCTTTTCATCCTCTTGTGTCCAGTCTCTAAGAGCGAACAATTCTTTCTGCCTGAAATCGGCATTGTCATCAAACCTCATTTTTGCATCCAGGCAATAAACTGAAACAAACAGGTGTTTCAAGGTGTATCAGTGTCCTGTAGACAATGGTGGAACAAATAACATTAAGCAACATGAATACTTTAATATACCACAGAAACACTTTCTTCCAGGTTGTGTTGCATTACACAATTTCAATTAGTTTTAAGTAAGAAACAACAACGATAAAATAGAAATCAAAGAGCATGAAAGGTCAACAGTGTCTAACCTTCTTTCTGACTTTAACACAGTATTAATAGTGTGTTTAGTTTCTACTAAAGCACATTACTTTCATTAAATAAGTGAGACTTATTTTATTGCAGAGATAAAGCAATTCTTTTTTTTTTAAATAATTTAGTTACTACTGTCATGATGACATCAAATCAATGACACAAATTTCGGCAGTAAAGATATATAAATGGATTGTGACAAAATATGAAGTTCTTACTGATTAATAAAATTTGGCTAAACTAACCACAAAATACTGAGATCAATGGTATAGGGAGTCCAGTGTGTAGCCTAGTGATTAAGTGTGGAAGAGACTTACAACAAATTGTGAAGATTTAATGAATGCTTGTTTACATTTATCATTACTAAGCAAAGTATTTGCACACAGCATAAAATGAGTTAGTCTAATAAGCACAATAGTTATGGAAATAAAAGTTTACTATATGTAACATGAACTAACAATCATTACAAATTGATTTTCATCTTGTCAGAGCAATTTCGTGCAACAGATACAACAAGGAAGGAAATCCAGAGCATGTGAAATGAAACTGCTCCTCAGTTCACGATAAGAGCAAACTCTAAAATCTTAGGCAAAGGACAGATTACTACTCATTCTAAAGATGACATGTTTAGTTGTGGACAGGCACAATTAAAAGACTGTTACATGTACATAACTTTTGGCCAAAGACCTTTTCAGAAAAGGAAATATAGAAACATTCACACACACAACCACCATCTCTGGAGGGGGTGGGGGGTGGGGGGGGGGTACGGAGAGGGGAATGGGAAGTGGAAAAGGAAAGGACAAGGGAAGGTGAAAGACAGGTGGGTGCATTGGCAGAGGGCGGCACATAATGAGGGTGAGGGGATGTGGATATGGAGGAGGTGATACGACAGAGGGGTGGTTACTGTTAAGTCGATGGTAGGCTGCCATAGGCTGAGGCAGAGACAATTTCACGAGTGGAGAATGTGTTATAAGGATAGCTCCCATCTCCGCAGTTCAGATAAGATGGTGGTGGAGGATCCAGATGGCCTGGGCTGGAGAACAGTGACTGAAATCATGCAGGTTGTGTTCTACTGTAATTCATGCCACAGGATGGTCTACATCGTTCTTGGTGACAGTTGTGGTCACCATTAATCATGGTTGACAGCTGGTTGGTAGTCTTATCAATATAAAATGCTATGCAGTGGTTGCAGCAAAGCTGGTATATGACAAGGCTGCTTTCACAGGGAGCCTGGCCTGTGATGACGAATAGGAAGTGCTGGGTGGATGGACTGGGCATGTCTTGCATCTGGGTCTTCCAGAAGGATATGATTCCTGGGGCACAGGGACAGATTAGAATGTTGCTGCGGTTGGGTGGGCGATGGAACACCACTTTAGGAGGTTTTGTTGCATCTGTTTGCAGACTATGCCTGGGGGATAGTGACCATCCATGAAGGCCTTGGTGAGGCCTTCAGCTTACTGGGTAATGGAGTTCTTGTCACTGTAGATACTCGTATGCCATCCCCAGGTAGCCAGGCTGAATGGGAAGAATGTTTTAGTATTGAAGAGATGGCAGCTGACAAAATGCAGGTTCTGTTGGTGATTGGTGGGTTTAATGTGGAGAGAGACTGTAATGATAAAAAGGGGACCTGATTGTAGATTAATGTTGCCCCCTCAGTAGATGCACCACTGATACATTAGCTGGAAATGTTCATGTAGAATTGTACCTCTCAAAAAAAAAAAAAAAATAAAAAATAAAATAAAATTAAAAAAAGGGGGGGAGAGGGGGGAGGGGGGGGGAGAGAGAGAGAGAGAGAGAGAGAGAGAGAGAGAGAGAGAGAGAGGTCTTCAAATGTGCACACAAAATCATGTAACATATATATGTACAAAATCTGATTCACATCACTAAAGACCAGGCCTCATTACAGACCAAAAATGTTTACCCAGGTCACCTTGTACTCACATTTGATGGATAAATTTAAATTACACTTTGTCAAAAGGATGTGAATAATGAATTAACTGGCATGCAAAGAAATTTTCCTATAGCAGATCAACAAACTGTCTACAAGGTATGTGAAATATGATAGTTCATTAAGGTATAGTGGCATAATAATAAATGAAAAGCACCAGTTTGCTTTTGTTCTACACTATTATTTTTATTGCTAACCTGTTTTCGGCTTACAAGGCCATCTTCAGACATTTACTGAGTATTATCACCAAAGAAGTTAAATGTTAGCAGACAACATTGGAAGAGAAGTAACACATCTAGAGTGAAGTAGAAACATACAGTGAATAACATCTTTGCAATGAAATAGTAAAAACTGAACAGTACATAAATAACAATGGAGTTGACAGGAAAACCTTTAGCACAAAATAGGAATAGCATGCCTACATAACAGTTTCTATTAATAAACAAAACTAATGAAATAAGATAAAATTAGTACTAGACAAGGCTGCATCAAGAGGTATGAAACATGGGAAGTGATACACAACCAATTAAAAAAAAGAGACAGTTGTCAATGTAAATACGGAATACACGAGGAACTTAAGCAATATCAATAAGATAAACAGAAATTAGTAAATGCAGGAAAATTGAGGTGCTTGAGGGAACCTACAGTTTGAGAGTGCGGTGGTACTGCATTTTAACATTAACATTATAATCAAAGCAGTGGCTGTATACCAGTTTACATTAAATAAATGAGCAAAGTAAAATATGAACAGTACTTGATGAGACAACTACAAGGGGAGTTAAACATGGACAGTAATAGAAGTTCAAGTTAAAAGCAAACCCTTAACTATTGAAACTACAGCTTATGTGGAATACAAAGACAACTGCAACAAATAAAACAACTTAATGACTACAGGAAAATGGGAATATGTAGGAAGAGAGAGTGTGGGAAGTAATGAACAACAAAGATGATTATATGAAGTTTAGGAGAGGGGAAGTGTTGAGTTGTGTCTGGTCATTTAGGATGAGATCTGGACTGTGATCAAGATGTTTGTTAATTTCCAGGGCTTCCAGCAGGTTGAGTTTATGGCCTTTGTTTGCTAAGTGAAGTACATGGGACACTGGCTGGTAGTTGTGACCCTCACTCAGTACATGCTCAGCAAATGCAGAGTCTAAATTCTGCAACCTCCAGCTGCGCTCATGTTCAGCCAGCCTAGTTGATATGTCTCTGCCTGACTGACCAATGTAAAATTTGTCACAATCAGAACATGTGATTTTGTATACCCCACTGTTGGCTAATAACTGGATCTTGTCTTTGCTATTAAAAACACACTGGGCTGTGGTGTTCCTGACATAGTAGGAAACCCTATACCTGCAGGATTTCAGTGCTTTGGCTACAGTCTGTGATACCTGACCTAGAAATGGTAGAGTACACCATTTCTTGCAGACAGTGGATGGGTAAGCAGGTGGGGCATAGAGGAGGGGTATAATTTTCCGTTTTTGTTTCCTGTGCAAGATGTGTTCAATAAGAACTGGATTGTAGCCATTGGCTGAGGCAATAAATTTTATTGTATCTAATTCTGCTTTAAAATCATCTCTGGACGTGGGGATAGATATGAGACGGTGTACCATTGAGTGGAAAGCTGCATGTTTGTGAGCTATGCGGTGTTGTGAGCAAGAAGGTATTACTGTGTCTGTAGTAGTTGTTTTTCTGTAAATTTTGAAACAATGTGTGTGTGTGTGTGTGTGTGTGTGTGTGTGTGTGTGTGTGTGTACTGATGTCAATGGTGAGATCTAAGAAGTTTATGGATTTGTTGCCAATTTCCATAGTGAACTGGATATTTTTATGTTGACTGTTTAGGTTTTTCAAGAAAGTGTTGAGTTGTCTTATAGTACCAGTCCACATACACAGGACATCATCTACGTATCTGAACCAGTATTTTATGTTTGCACTCAAAGGTTCTGTTTTTAGAAAATTTTGTTCAAAATGGTCCATAAATATTTCAGCCAACAGTGGACTAAGAGGGGAACCCATAGCTAAGCCATCTAATTGTTTATAAAGAGTGCCTTGGAACTGGAAATAGTTCTGTGCAAGGCAGGTCTGTGTGGCCAGTCTCAAGTCATTCAATTCTACAGGATTGACATTAGACTTGTGCATCAGCTGTCAGAATGTCAATACTACTGGTACGTTAGAAAACAAACTGCTGACATCAAAGGATACTGGTTTATCACTGTGTGAGACAGATATACCTGTTAACTTGTTTACTAGGTCCACAAAGTTTGAAATACCATGCTTTGGTTTGAATTTAGTCTTGCTCTTAATTAGGACATCAAGTTTACTGGCTAGTTTGTAAGATGGAGCAGTGAATGATGATACAACTGGACGAATAGGAACATCTTGTTTATGCAGTTTAGGAAGCCCGTACATTCTAGGAGGCACTGGGTTCATATTAGTTAACAGTTTTACTTCAAATTCAGAGAATATGCTTTTGTATGAAATGATTGCATATTTAACATCCTCTTTGAACAATTTAGTAGGATCTTTAGGAAGGACTTGGAAGCCTGTCGTATTCAGAAAATCATTAACTTTATCCACATAATAATTTTTGTTCAAAAGCACAATACTGTTGCCTTTATCAGATTTTGTGGCAACGATACCTTGGTGTTGTAATTTCAGTTTTAAGGACTTAAGGGTGTGAAAGTCAATAGACCGTGGGATGTTACACACGAATTTGGTTTCGTTCTTTAGTGCATTGGCAACTATATATTTTGCAGTGGTGTCTTTCGTTAAGGCATATTCAATATCAACTTTCATAACATCCAGTTGTTTTTCTGATGGAGGGGTGGGGAGGAGCATATTTAAAACCTTTTTCAAGCACTTTTTGTTCCTTTGGGGACAGAACCAAGTTCGGTAAGTTAATTACACGTTGCGAAAAATTTTGTTTACAGTTTGAGGTTAGAGGTTCACTCACCTTCCTAATCATAAATAATTTCTTGTTCTGACACAAAAATACGTTGCTAACATTTAACGTCTTTGGTGATAATACTCAGTAAATGTCTGAAGATGGACTTTTAAGCCGAAAACCGGTTAGCAATAAAAATAATATTTTAGAACAAAAGCAAACTGGTGCTCTTCATTTATTATTATAATGTTGTTCTATCAAGAACCGACGGAAGATTCTGTTAATATGTATAGTGGCATGTTTATGAATGTTACTTGTTAAGTCTCTCACTGACTGTAATGGTCACTGTTCATATTCTCAAATAATCCCGAGGATAGTTCAAACAACGACACGAGTACACACTGTACAGAATACAGAAATTGCAGGGAAAGTTACATATTGACTACAACTTAACTCCAAGAAAAACTGGAAGCTTAATGACAGAATTGAGCAAATTTCATGATTTTGGTTATTTGATTATTATTAGAAATTTCCCTAGGTCAAATTATACATTTTTAAGTAGATGTAGTAATTATAGTCAGACTTTGTTCATCTAATTACCAATTTGAGCAATAGCTATTAAAACATACAGAACCAAGTTATGCTTACACTATGGGAATTCTGGACTTTTAGGTATGGCATCCATATTGATTATCAAAATTTGGTTAAAAAATTACACAACTCTTAATTATGGCAATTACATATTTGTTATTGGTGTCACTGGGTTCAGAAAATTTAGCCCATCAGTAGTATGTTAACGTATTCTGGAAATTCATGCAGTTTTATCACAATATGAGCTGAAAGTTTGGGCTGGTTGAAATCTTTAATTAATTATATCTCCTGAGTTAATTATGTCTGAGCCAAAATAAAAATGTCTTTGAAACGAGAAAAAATTGGCCTACAGTTTAGAGATAATCTACTTTTCTGAATCTATTTATTAGTCACGAGATTTTTATGACTGTCTTCTAGATCAAAAACTTTGAAATACAACTACTTTTGAAATACATCATTTCCAGGAAAAGTAATTAACACAAAACATTCAGAATAGTGAATTGTATAATCTGAATAAATAGATTTCAGAGGGTAAATTAATTTACGTTACTTTGTAAATTCATGTAATGTGTGGTCAGATAACTGATTCTATCATTAAAATTTTTAAGAAAAATAACAGCAAGAAGAGGGAAAAACTAGTATATATCATAGCTATTGTAATCAGCAGTATAAAGGACAAAATAGGATGGTGGAGGCCAAACCTGCTTCATCACAAGGTGTGTATAGATCCATAACAGATGAGGTGACATCCAGGAAGGTGCCATACTGCATTGAGGAGGACCAGTTGAAGCGGATGGGTGAGAAGGTGTTGAAGTTGAGAAGGAATGAGGATAGGGTGTCTTGGCTACGAGTCCAAATTGTGAAGATGTCATCAATGAATCTGAACTAGACCAGGGGTTTGAGAGGCTAGGTAGGTTTCCTCCAGATGGCCCGCATACAGGTTGTTGTAGGAGGGTGCCATGCAGGACTCTGTGACTGTGCCAAGGATTTGTTCGAATGCCTTCCCTTCAAAAGAGAGGAGGGAGGATCATAGTGGGATTGTGGTACGAGCTGGAACAGGCAGGGAATTCAGATTAGGTTGACTTTGGCTGGAGGGATTGGTAGCAAAGAAGTGTTTCCGTTGAAAGGATCAGAAGAAGAAGAACAATAATATAGGTCTTTGACAAGTCTGGCATGGTTAAATGTGGGTGTAGAACTAAAAATGAGACCATTTTGATAGGACTGAAATTTACCTAGGGCTGGGGGTATTGGTGGAAAGGTTAACAACAGTGTTTTGTGTATACCTCAGTTCGGGATTTTGCGGAGTGTTGGTAGGGAGTTTTGGGGGGTGTGGGAAGTTGAAAAGGTTAACTAGGCAGGGTTCAGGTGCTATGAGGGGTTGACAAGCAGGAATCCTGTTGGTAGAATATGGGTTGGATAGTGGTAACCCAAGAGGGCAGTAAGACATCAGCGGATTGGATAACTTACGGAGGTGGTGCCTGGAATGCTCCTTTAGGTACTGAAGAGCAAGGATTCAATCTCAGTGATGTGCTGCATGTAGTAGGGATTGCACAGTAGCAATAGCTTGCTGAGGGAGCAAACGTTGTTCTGGGAAGCCTTTGCCATGAAGTAGTGTTTCTGCAGTATTAGGTTTGTGAGGGCCAGGGACTGGTAAAATATGAAAAATTGAAGGTCATTGTGAAAGGAGGAGTGGGATACAGGGAAAAGAATTTTTATGGATAGGCTGTTGTGGGGGGGGATTACATAGTTTAAAGCAGCATTTAAGAAACAGGATGTGAGATTGGGTTTTAGGCAGGGGCAGGAATACTTTTCTGAATTGGTGCAGAAAGATGTAATATGGATGCATTGTGTCAGGGATGGTGTTGGGGAAACAGAAATGCATGGAAATGGGCAAATGGAGGTGTTAGGTGGCTGTGAGAGGAGCTGGATAACAGAAAATGCATGTAAAAATACATACAGACACATCTCCCAATGTTGCACCTAGCAGTCTCATCGTGTCTCCATCTAAACCCTGCACACTCCACCACACAGCACAACCCCCCCCCCCCCCCCACACACACACACACACACGCTGCTCTCTCTTTCTTGCCCTTCCCCACCCTCCTGCAGATGGGCTGCTTTCATTCAATGCGACAGCAGTACTCCGGTCCAAGATGCTGGAGGAGATTGGGGTCGTGTGTGTGTGTGTGTGTGTGTGTGTGTGTGTGTGTGTGTGTGTGAGGTGTTATTTTTGTGCGAATGTGTGTACATTTTCTTTTTTCATGAAGCTCTAGCCAAAAGCTAAATGTTTAACAGTTATTGTTGTGCCTGTCTGCATCTCAACATGTCATCTTTATAGTGAGAAGCAATCTATCCTTTTCTTAACATGGTTGATACTGATACACATATAATAGGAGTCAGTGAAGTGAAAAGGAAGGAAAAGGATTTCTGATGAGACAAATATAGGATAGTATCAAAAGCATAAAGTGGTATAACAGGTGAAGGATTCATTATGAATATGAAGGAAGGGCAAAGAATGAGCTACTATGAACAGTTCAGTTTTAGGGTTATTCTCATTAGAATCAACAGCAAAACAACAGTAGCCAACTACAATAGTTCAGGTCCACATGTCAATGACATAGAAAGTACAAGAGCCAGAGAAACTATGAGGGGGCACTGAGTAGGTAACTCAGTACATGAAGGCAGATGAAAATCTAATAATCATGGGGGTTGGAACTACTACAGAGATGGAGAAAGGTGATTGCTTGCTATTTTTACAAACATTTGTACAACATACAAGTGATGAACACTTGAGCATTCAGTGTTTCAACAGTCCAATCATATAGACCATCATTTATAATCTACTGGTTGCCACCATCTGGCACAAATTGTGCACATTGTAAAGAACTTAATGCAGTGAGCCCATTTCATCTCAGATGCCGATAACCTGCAAATGGAAATGGAACACCTACAACCTGTGTTCCTAACAACGGATATTTGTCGCAGCAAGTACCAGAGAGCACTAGACATACAAATGACAGAATAAGGAAGAGGATGAAGCCTACAAAACAACTGACTATCTACCTTATATCCAAAATTTTCAGCAAAAATAGGGGGAATATTACAAAGCCATAAAGTTAAAGTAAGCTTTCGTTGCCCTTTAAAAATCTCAGAACTGGAATCAGTTAACGACGACAAAGTTGCACAGGGCAAGTGTTACCAGGATTCCATACAACTGTGGCAAATCTTGTATAAGGCATATGATGAACACTGCAGAACAGCAGCAGCATAATTGTTTTGTCCAAGCCCGTAAGTCCACTATTGCCAAATACTGGACTTCCAGTGACCAATTAATGAAATACAACAAACAAAAATTATGGCAAATCAGACTGTCAAACTCCCATTACTAAGAAGACAGTGTCCAATTAAATTCCGCGTGGCATCCTGTCTTAGAAAAATTTCGTACTTTGTGAAGCCAGTGTCATCCTGCAATTTTGCCATATGACGACAATCACTTTGTTATCTATGAGGTGAGCTTTCACTATGGAAGGCACAGGGCACAGCACTCAGGCTTGCAGCAGAAGCATGTGGTCATGGGTTTTAAAGTCCGTTAGCTTAGTGCATTTTTGTCAGTATTCACTTGTAGATGGCTACAACACTGTGCTGAAATACTGTGGCAGCAAGTTGCAGGCATCCAGGAGTTCGTCCGAAATTTTATGGAACAATACTTAATTTGACTGACAATGAAAGAAATACAAAAACGTTAAGAAAAATAAAGGAATATAACAAAAGAAGTCACTTGGGAATGAAATCAATAAGAAGTGCAAAGAAGCTAAAGCGAAATGGGTGCACAAAAAATGTCGAGAAATTGAAAAGGAAATGCTTGTCTAAAGGACAGATTCAGAATACAGAAAAAAGTCCAAACAACTTCAATTAAATTACAAACATGGGCAGCAATAATAGAAATGAAAAAGGAGTTCCATTGTTAAATGCACAGGAGAGAGTGGATATGTGAAAATAGTATAGAAAGTGCGTAAGGCAGAAGTGCAGTCTTTTTGCCCTACTGTTCAATCTGTACATCAAAGAAACAATGACGGAAACAAAAGGAAGGTTCAAGATCGGAATTAAAATTCAAAGTGAAGTGATATGAATCTACAACACAAATTGCTGCTGACATTGCTATCCTCAGTGAAAGTGAGAAATAATTACACGACCTGTTGAATGGAGTGGACAGCTTAATGAGCACAGAATATGGATCAAGAGCAAGACAAGAGAAAGTAATGAAGACTATTACAAATAAGGGTAGTGATAAAGTCACCATCATAACTGGGGACCATGAAGCAGATGAAGCAAAGGAATTTTGATACCTTGGAAACAAAACAATACATGACAGATGGAGCAAAGAGTATATAAAGAGCACATCTGCAAAGGCAAAGAGAGCATTCCTCATTGAAAGAAATCTACTGCTATGAAAAAAAGGCCTTGATTAGGGGGAAAAAAATTTCCAAGAACATACATTTGGAGCACAGTATGGCTTGAAAATAAATAATGGAGTAAGAGGAAACCAGAAAAGAAGAGAATCAAATTACTGAGATGTGGTGTGACTGAAGGAAAGATGAAAATTAAGTGTACCAATAAGAAATGAGGTAGTGCCACACAGAATCTGGGTAGAAAAGGTCCGCAGCTCATGGTCGTGCGCTAGCGTTCTCGCTTCCCACGCACGGGTTCCCGGCGGGGTCAGGGATTTTCTCTGCCTCGTGATGACTGGGTGTTGTGTGATGTCCTTAGGTTAGTTAGGTTTAAGTAGTTCTAAGTTCTAGGGGACTGATGACCATAGATGTTAAGTCCCATAGTGCTCAGAGCCATTTGAACCATTTTTTTGTGAGGAAAGGAATAAATGGAAAACCCCAACTAGAAGGAAGAATAAGATGACAGGAAGTAATCTGCAAGGTATAAGTTGGCCACAATATCATTGTACCTGGGCGTGAGGGCATTTGTGGTTAGAATAATGTGAGTCAGCGCATAATTGAAGTTGATAGTATATGCAGGAGAAAGAAAACTGGCATTCTATGGATCGGAGTGCGGAATGTCAGATCCCTTAATCGGGCAGATAGGTTAGAAAATTTAAAAAGGGAAATGGATAGGTTAAAGTTAGATATAGTGGGAATTAGTGAAGTTCAGTGGCAGGAGGAACAAGACTTTTGGTCAGGAGAATACAGGGTTGTAAATACAAAATCAAATAGGGGTAATGAAGGAGTAGGTTTAATAATGAATAAAAAAATAGGAGTGCGGGTAAGCTACTACAAACAGTATACTGAACGCATTATTGTGGCCAAGATAGACACGAAGCCCACGCCTGCTACAGTAGTACAAGTTTATATGCCAACTAGCTCTGCAGATGAAGAAATTGATGAAATGTATGCTGAGATAAAAGAAATTATTCAGGTAGTGAAGGGAGACAAAAATTTAACAGTCATGGGTGACAAGAATTCGAGAGTAGGAAAAGGGAGAGAAGGAAACATAGTAGGTGAACATGGATTTGGGGTAAGAAATGAAAGAAGAAGCCACCTGGTAGAATTTTGCACAGAGCGTAACTTAATCATAGCTAACACTTGGTTCAAGAATCATGAAAGAAGGTTGCATACATGGAAGAATCCTGGAGATATTAGAAGGTATCAGATAGGTTATATAATGGTGAGACAGAGATTTAGGAACCAGGTTTTAAATTGTAAGACATTTCCAGGGGCAGATGTGGACTCTGACCACAATCTATTGGTTATTAACTGTAGATTAAAACTGAAGAAACTGCAAAAGGTGGGAATTTAAGGAGATGGAACCTGGATAAACTGACTAAACCAGGGGTTGTACAGAGTTTCAGGGAGACCCTAAGGGAGCAATTGACAGGAATGGGGGAAAGAAATACAATAGCAGAAGAAAGGATAGCTCTGAGGGATGAAGCAGTGAAGGCAGCAGAGTATCAAGTAGGTAAAAAGACGAGGGCTAGTAGAAATCTTGGGTAACAGAATAAATATTGAATTTAATTGATGACAGGAGAAAATATAAAAATGCAGTAAATGAAGTAGGCAAAAAGGAATACAAACGACTAAAAAATGAGATCAACAGAAAGTGCAAAATGGCTAAGCAGGGATGGCTAGAGGACAAATGTAAGGATGTAGAGGCTTATCTCACTAGGGGTAAGATAGATACAGCCTGCAGGAAAATTAGAGAGATCTTCGGAGAAAAGAGAACCACTTGTATGAATATCAATAGCTCAGATGAAAACCCAGTTCTAAGCAAAGAAGGGAAAGCAGAAAGGTGGAGGGAGTATATAGAGGGTCTATACAAGGGCGGTGTACTTAAGGACAATATTATGGAAATGGAAGAGGATGTAAATGAAGATGAAATGGGAGATATGATACTGCATGAAGAGTTTGACAGAGCACTGAAAGGCCTGAGTCGAAACAAGGCCCCGGGAGTAGACAAAATTCCATTAGAACTACTGACAGCCTTGGGAGAGCCAGTCCTGACAAAACTCTACCACCTGGTGAGCAAGATGTATGAGACAGGCGAAATACCCTCAGACTTAAGAAGAATATAATAATTCCGATCCCAAAGAAAGCAGGTGTTGACAGATGTGAAAATTACCGAACTATTAATAAGTCACAGCTGCAAAATACTAACGCGAATTCTTTACAGACGAATGGAAAAACTAGTAGAAGCCGACCTCGGGGAAGATCAGTTTCGATTCCATAGAAATTTTGGAACACGAAAGGCAATACTGATCTTCAACTTATCTTAGAAGTTAGATTAAGGAAAGGCTACGTTTCTAGCATTTGTAGAGTTACAGAAAGCTTTTGACAATGTTGACTGGAATACTCTCTTTCAAATTCTGAAGGTGGCAGGGGTAAAATACAGGGAGCGAAAGGCTATTTACAATTTTTACAGAAACCAGATGGCAGTTATAAGAGTCGAGGGGCATGAAAGGGAAGCAGTGGTTGGGAAGGGGGTGAGACAGGGTTGTAGCCTCTCCCCGATGTTATTCAATCTCTATATTGAGCAAGCAATAAAGGAAACAAAAGAAAAGTTCGAAGTAGGTATTAAAATCCATGGAGAAGAAATAAAAACTTTGAGGTTCGCCAATGACATTGTAATTCTGTCAGAGACAGCAAAGGACTTGGAAGAGCTGTTGAACGGAATGGACAGTGTCTTGAAAGGAGGGTATAAGATGAACATCAACAATAGCAAAACGAGAATAATGGAATGTAGTCGAAGTCGGGTGATGCTGAGGGAATTAGATTAGGAAATGAGACACTTAAAGTAGTAAAGGAGTTTTGCTATTTGGGGAGCAAAATAACTGATGATGGTCAAAGTAGAGAGGATATTAAATGTAGACTGGCAATGGCAAGGAAAGCGTTTCTGAAGAAGAGAAATTTGTTAACATCGAGTATAGATTTAAGTGTCAGGAAGTCATTTCTGAAAGTATTTGTATGGAGTGTAGCCATGTATGGAAGTGAAACATGGACGGTAAATAGTTTGGACAAGAAGAGAATAGAAGCTTTTGAAATGTGGTGCTACAGAAGAATGCTGAAGATTAGATGGGTAGATCACGTAACTAATGAGGAAGTATTGAATAGGATTGGGGAGAAAATAAGTTTGTGGCAGAACTTGACCAGAAGAAGGGATCGGTTGGTAGGACATGTTCTGAGGCACCAAGGGATCACCAATTTAGTATTGGAGGGCAGCGTGGAGGGTAAAAATCGTAGAGGGAGACCAAGAGATGAATACACTAAGCAGATTCAGAAGGATTTAGGTTGCAGTAAGTACTGGGAGATGATGAAGCTTGCACAGGATAGAGTAGCATGGAGAGCTGCATCAAGCCAGTCTCAGGACTGAAGACCACAACAACAACAACAACAACAACAGTATATGCATAACCGATGTGAAAGCACTGACAGTGTGATGCGTTTTCCTTAGTCAGACTTGTTTACTGTTGATGTCTTTTTTTTTTTATATATATATATATATATATATATATATATATATATATATATATATATATATATATAAAACAGCCACGTGCAATAATATCATGACTGATTTTTACTAGGACAGGCTCTTCCACTACTGCACCATCAGGGAAGGGCACCCCTCAGGTTGTTTGGGGCAGATGCAACTAGTATAGGCAATGCACCAGGCGGACTTACTGCATGCATTCTACACGTGTGCAAACCACTTGGCTACCGCTGCCCAGAGACGCTTGGCCTGGGTGGTACGATCGTAAGACTTTAGCCCTGACATTTGAATTCCCAAAACTTAGCTGTTAGAACACCTTTGTCCATTTGTGCCTGTGGGCACAGCTGCATCCCACCCGGCACTCGAGCTGGGATAATGTGTACTAGGAGCCACCGAGTGCAGAAACTGCAGGAAAAGACAGGTATATACTCAACAAAGAATCAAGGAAACTAGGTGCATGTGCTACTCCGAGACTCAGATGAAGATGTTGGCACAGGAGAGGAAGTCATGGCAGACTGTATCAACCCGCTCAGAAGAATGATGGGAAAAGGGGAGGGGGGGGGGGGGAACTGAGGGAGGAAACATGGGAGGGGGCAAAAGGAAAGAAAGGCGAAGATGAAGAGCGAGAAAGGGAAGGGGGAGAGAAGAGCAAGGGGCTGAGGAGGAGGAAGAGGATGAGCGATAGGAGAATGTCTGCATGGGGAGGGGTGGGGGAGGAAGTGTGTTGGGAGAAGACAGTACGATCTAAACTGAGGAATGATATGGACAGAAGAGAGAAGGGAGAAGACAAGGCAAGGCAGTGGGAACAGGTGAGTGGAGGTTATGGCTTGCATAGTGTAGTAGCTATTTCAGTCGATTGTGTTGTGGTGTGGTGTGGTGTGTAGCATGTTTAGCAACTTGATGGTCAAGTTTGCCGTCAGCCACAGTTTGGTGGTGGCCATTTGACAAGTGGACAGTTAGTTACTTGTCATGCCCACACAGAATGCTGCAAAGTAATTGAAGCATAGCTGACATATAACATGGCTGCTTTCACACATGGCCCTGCCTTTTATACAGTAGGACACGCAGTAGGAGGTGGTGGATGGGTGGGTGGGAGGGTGGGTGGGACAGTTTTACAACTGGGCCAACCACAAGGAACGACCCATGGAATGCAGGATTGGGTGTAGGATTGAAATAAGGATGAAGTAGGATCTTCTGTAGGTTGAGTGGGCAGCAGAACACTACTATGTGGGAAGTCAGTAGGTTGTCACTGATCTCAGGACAAGACAAGAGGTAATTGAAGCCCTGTTAGTGGATATGGTTGAGCTTTTCAAGAGCATGGTGATACTGGGTGATCAGAGGAGTGCTGGTTGGTGACTGTTTAACAGATTTACTAGTGTCAGAGGAGCAGATGGCACAGGAGACTTGTCTAAGTGGGAGTAGGATAGGACATATCTATCAGTAAATGCACTGGTAAAATTATCATTTTTCGACAACTCCCACTTTCCACAACAGATACTGCATCCACGAATGGTGAGGCTGTAGGGAAGAGACTTTCTGACATGGGGTGGTTTTTCTTGTGGTTTTAGGGTGCACAACTACAATGGTCATTAGTGCCCAGATTAAATTAGGAATGCACCACGAGGCACAAGGTTAAAACAGCAACTAAAAGGGACAATACTATAAAAGACATAGACAGGCATAGGATTAAAAAAAAAACAGCATAATCAAATGTCCTTAGACAGGTTTGTCAAGTTGATCAAACGAAGAACGCAAGCAGCTGCTCCTGGGTCATCCACTAAAATGGCATCCAGAGTACATGGCAGGCCAAGATCAGTGCGCAGTGTATTAAAATTCGGACAGGACGTTAAAATATGGCGTACCGTCAGCAATTGCCCACATGGGCAGAACGGCACCGGTGCAGCCGTCAGCAGATGGCGATGGCTGAACCGGCAGTGTCCAATCAATTCGTAACCGGGCCAGAATGACCTACTCCGGCCGAGAAGGGCGTGAAGAGGTCGTCTAAGCCGCGGGAAGAGGTTTCAAGGCCCGAAGCTTGTTGTCCGTAAGTGCAGCCCAATCGGCATGCCACAGCGATAAAATGCGCTGACAAATGACCCTGCTACAATCTGATGAAGGGACACAACAAAAAGCTGTCGAGGCTGGAGGACCACAGCCTTGGCCGCAGCATCTGCAGCTTCGTTCCCAGGGATACCGACATGGCCAGGAACCCACATAAAGGTAACTGGAGAACCATCATCCACCAGATGCTGAAGAGAGCGTTGGATCCGGTGCACGAAAGGGTGAACCGGATACGGATCACTGAGGCTCTGGATGGCGCTCAGGGAATCGGAGCGGATGACATATGCAGAATGTCGGTGGCGGCAGATGTAAAGAAGAGCCTGATAGAGGGCAAACAGCTCAGCTGTGAAGACCGAACAATGGCCTTGGAGCCGGTATTTGAAACTGTGTGCCCCGACAATAAAAGAACACCCGACACCGTCATTAGTCTTAGAGCCATCTGTATAAATGAAGATCATATTAATGAACTTCGAACGAAGTTCGAAAAAACGGGAGCGGTATACCGAACCGGGGGTAACCTCCTTTGGGAGCGAGCTGAGGTCAAGGTGAATGCGAACCTGGTCCTGGAGCCAAGGTGGCATTTGGCTCTCGCCCACTCTAAAGGTTGCAGGGAGTGAAAAATCAAGGTGCTGAAGGAGGCAACGAAAGCGAACTCCAGGGGGTAGCAGGGCAGAGACATACAACCCGTATTGACGCTCGAGAGAGTCGTCAAAAAAGGAATGATAAGACAGGTGGTCAGGCATTGACAATAGCAGAAAGGCATACCGACAAAGCAGTATATCGCGCCGGTAGGTTAGTGGCAATTCACCGGCTTCAGCATGAAGAACGCTCCGATCGCAAGACATAAACCCTGATGTTCTATGGAGTTGAGGCGGCGTAAGATGGACGGCCGTGCAGAGGAGTATACCGAAGCTCCCATAATCCAGCTTGGAGCCGACGATCGACCGATATAGGCGAAGTAGGAGGGTTCGATCTGCTCCCCACGACATACCACTGAGAACATGGAGGACATTTAGAGAACGGGTACAACCGGCAGCCAAATGTGACACATGTGGAGACCAGCTAAGTTTCCTGTCAAATGTAAGACCTAAAAATTTTGTTGTTTCAACGAATGGGAGAGCAACGGGACTGAGTCGTAAGGACGGTGAAAGAAACTCTTTGTAGCGCCAGAAGTTAATACAGACCATCTTCTCGGCAGAAAAATGGAGGCCACTGGCGACACTCTAGGAGTAAAGACGGTCAAGACAACGCTGAAGATAGGGCTCCAGGAAACATGTACGCTGCGCACTGCAATAGATGCTAAAATCGTCCATGAAAAGGGAGCCTGATACATCAGCTCGGAGGCAATCCATTCTGGGATTGATCGCTATGACGAAAAGAGCGATGCTCAAAACTGAGCCCTATGGCACCCCATTCTCCTGGCGAAAGGCGTCGGACAGGACAGAACCCACACGTACCCTGAACTGTCGATCCATTAAAAAGGCACGAATAAAAAGAGGGAGGCGACCGCGAAGGCCCCATGTATGCATGGTGCGGAGAATGCCCGCCCTCCAACAGGTGTCGTAAGCCTTCTCCAAATCAAAGAACACAGCCGCAGTCGGGCGCTTCTCCAAGAAGTTATTCATAAAGAATGTCGACAAGGTAACCAGATGGTCAACAGCAGAGCGGCACCTACGAAATCCACATTGTACATTGGTAAGTAGGCGTCGAGATTCGAGCAGCCAAACCAAACTAGAGTTAACCATTCACTCCATCACCTTACAGACACAGCTGGTAAGCGAGATGGGTCGATAACTGGAAGGCAAGTGCTTGTCCTTCCCCGGCTTAGGAATCGGGACAACAATAGACTCGCACCAGCATGTGGGAACGTGACCCTCAATCCAGATGCGATTATAAGTACGAAGAAGAAAACCTTTACTCGCAGGAGAAAGGTTCTTCAGCATCTGAATATGAATAGAATCAGGCCCTGGAGCGGAGGACCGTGACCGAGAAAGTGCATTTTCGAGTTCCCGCATGGTGAATGGAGCATTATAACTTTCACGATTCAAGGAGTGGAAGTTAGGTGGCCTAGCCTCCTCTGCCTGTTTTCGGGGGAGGAAGGCAGGGTGGAGCGGAGCTCGAAACCTCTGCGAAAAAGCGGCCGAAGGCATTGGAGACATCCTCAGGGGCCACAAGGACGTCATTCGTGACCGTCAAGTCAGAAATTGGTGAGTGGACCTTAATGCCAGATAGCCGGCGCAGGCTACCCTAGACAACAGAAGAAGGAGTAAAACTGTTAAGGTGCTTGTGAAAGCAGCCCAGCTGGCTTTCTTGCTTTCATTAATAACACGACGACACTGTGCACGTAACTGTTTATAATTGATACAATTCGCCACCGTAGGGTGGCGTTTAAAGGTGCGTAAAGCATGCCGACGAGCACGTAAAGCGTCTCTACATGCTGCGGTCCACCAGGGGACCGGTACGCGACGTGGAGAAGAAGTAGTGTGAGGGATGGAATATTCAGCAGCAGTGAGAATGACTTCCGTGAGGTGTGCGACCTGACTATCGCAGCTTGCGAAGGTTTGATTCTGGAAGGTCACCCTGGAAGAGAAGAGCCCCCAGTCTACTTTGGTGACATGGGGTGGGTGACAGCTGTCAACATAGCAAAGTACTGTTGGTGGTGGGTGCACTTGACAAGGATAGACATATTTATGGAGCTATCTATGGAGGTGGACAATGACATCCAGGAAAGTAGCTTGATGAGTTGGGGAGGACAAGGTGAAGCTGACTTGGGAACAGTTGTTTAGGTTATGGAGGGAAGAGCAAAGGTTGTCCTTGCTGTGAGTCCATATCATAAACATGTCATCAATTAATCTGAATGTGACTACAGATTTTTTGGTGTGGACCAAATAGGAAGGATTTCTCCAAATTGGCCATAAATAAGTTGACACAGAATGGTGCCACGTAAGTATTCTTGGCAGTACCACAGATCTGTCTGTAGATTTGCCCTTCAAAAGTGAAATAATTGTGGATCAGAATGTGGCTGGCTCAGGGGATTAGGAAACAGGTTTGGTATCAGGATGATGTTGGGATAGGTACTGGTCCTCAGCTAAAAGGGTATGGGCATGGGGAACACTGTTGCAGGTGGATGTCACATCCACAATGGCCTATACGAAGTCTGGTGGTAAAAGGATAGAAACTGTGGAGAGGTGCTGAAATCATTGAGCAGCTTCTTGAAATTAGGATAGGAGGTTACCGACAATAGTCTGGACGTGCTAGTCAATAGTTTGGATGTGTTGGTCAATAAAGGCAGATATTTGTTCTGTGGGAGCATTGTACCCAGCCACAGTAGGACAACTAGTAGGGAGACCTGTGGGGTTGGGTTTGTGGAAGTTGGGGAAGAAGTAAAAGTGTGTGTGGGGGGATTGCTGGTATGAGGAGTGAGATCGAGTCAAAGATCAGGTTTTTGGATGGACCTAAAGCCTTTAAAAGCTGCCAGAGGTCATGCTGGACTGCCGGGATGGGCTCATGGTCGTAAGGTTTGTACATTCAGGTGTTGCAAGGTTGATGGAGACCCTCAGCCACAGATTCACTACAATTCATAACCACTGTGGCAGAGCCCTTGCCTGCAGGAAGAATGATAAAATCTGGATTGTTTTTCAGGTTATCGATAGCAGTAAGTTCCACAGAAGTGATGATGTACTCACCAGAGACGGACATATAAACGGGAGGTGAAGGCATGTTAGAAGTGAGAAATTCCTGAAAGATTACCAGGGCATGACCCTGTGGAAGGGGAGGAGGATCACGGTTAGAGGGAAGCTGGAACTGCTGTGAACGAGGTTCTATATGGGGTTTAGGCTGGCTGTTGCCATTGGAGTGAGTGGCAAAGTAAAGTTTCCATAGCCACGAAAGAGTAAAGGAAACAAGTTCCTTTAAAAGTCCAGAAAGATTGAAATTATGTTTGAGGTTAAAGGTGAGGCCTTCAGAAAGTACTGAGACTTCTGCAGGGGTCTTACTTAGGCAGAAAGATTGATAACAGTGTTATAGGATGGGTCTTCAGGAGAAGTGTGTTTCAAGGATGGTGGAGGAAGTTTTTGGGCATGTGGAAGGCAGAGTAGTCAGCAAGGCATGGTCAGGGATCTATGAGGGGTTGCGGGGGAGGGGGGAGACTGGATCAGAGTGGTAGCCTTTTTCTTGGCTGAAGTTAGCCTAATGTGGGTACAAGACAGGAGTAGCTGGGAATGGTGTTCCAAATGCTGAAGGGCAAGGGTTTCTGTTACAGTGATGGCAATCAGGAAATTGGGGTCACAAAATGGTTTTGTGAAAGGAGTAGAGGCTGTCAAGTATGGTAGTATGATTATGAAGGATGAGATTGGCGAGGGTTAGTGCGAGGGACTGATGGAATTGGAAAAGATGAAGGTTCTTCCATAAGATTGGTGACAGATGCCAACTTTAATGGTAAGGTCATTATGTGGGTACCATGTGCCAGGCAAGCTGTTAGAAAGACAATGGGTGTGACGAGTTTTGCAAGGGCAAAAAACGTCTTTAAAAAAAATAAAAAAATATAAATAAATAAAAAAAAGAGGTGGAAAATAAGATTGTGAAAATTCAGTCAGTGTTCTAACAGAAATAAGCGGTAGGTATTATTTACAGAGCTATGGAGGAAGTTCATAAAGTTCTTAAAAAGTGCAGGAAGTAGTTAGGAAACCGCTAAATAAATAAATTTGACTGCAAATTGATAAACATAACTGTAAAAAATGCCAGATTGTACAATGAGATTATAAATAAACGCTAAATTCACACAATGTTCTACCAATCAAGTTGGGCAACATTTGTTGTTTAAGGAGAATGCATTGAAAACCACACTGAAATTCAATGTTTGAAAATGAGGTGTTCCCTCATGAGCAGGGAGTCGTGGCACAGCTCCATTTAATGTGGAGGGCCATTACAACAGTAGGTGCTCAAATTTCGTGTGGCTGGTGTGTGTTTTGAAGGCAGATACTGTAAAGGAGAAGGGATTAAAGAAATATTAAGGAACAAAGAATGGATGATAAAGTGTAGCTAAGCACAAGGTGTACAACTTTGCTTCCACCGTTTTTCCCCAACATTTGAGGCTTTAATGAAACAAAATTGTTACACATGTATCATTCAAAGTATTTTCCATTGCTGGCCACTACTTTCTCCCTCTTTCGGTCAGTGTACGAATCCCGCGCTGAAAAAGTTGTTCATCTTTTGAAGCGATCCAGAAATCGATCCAATTTGTGACTTCTTCATGAGATCTGAAGTGAATATCAGCCAGGCCATGCGCCAGTGCTCTAAACAGGTGATAGAGGGAGCAATGTCTGGAGAATATGGTGGGCAGAGTAGGACTTCCCATTTTAATGTTTCCAAGTACATTTTTAACTCCTTTGCAACATGGGATCAAGTGTCGTGCTGCAAAATCACTTTATTGTGCCTCTCACTGTATTGCGGCCATTTGTCTTTTAATGCTCTACTGAAATGCATTAATTGCGTTCGATAATGAGCACCTGTGATGTGATTGTTTCACTTGGTTTTAACACCTCATACTACATGATGCCGAGCTGGTCCCACCAACTGCAGAGAGTGATCTTGGAGCCGTGAATATTGGGTTTGGCTGTCGACGTGGAAGCATGGCCAGGATATCCCCATGATCTTTTGTGTTTCGGATTATAATGAACCCATTTTTCATTCCCAGTCACAATGCGATGCAGAAATCCCTTCAATTTTTGCCTCTGAAGCAACTGTTCACATACACACACAAACGCTGTTCAATGACTCTTGGTTTCAGCTCACATGGGACCCCAAGTTCCTTCTTTCTGAATCATGCCCATAGCCTTGAGACATTTTGAAATGGCTTGCTGTGTCACACCCACTAATCATGCCAATTCCTCTTGAGTTCGATGTGAGTCTTTACTCAGCAATGTCTCCAATTCTGCAATGAGAAACATTCTCTATACCACCACAATGCTGGTCTACGACATTAAAATCACCGTTCTTGAAGCGTTGAAACAACTCGCAACACACTCTTTCACTAATAGTGTCCTTAACATGCCTACTTGAGAGCATTCGATGAGACTCAGCCACTGGTTTCTTCATACTGAAACAAAACAATAACACCTCCCACAAATGACGAGAATTAGGCTCGTAAACTGACATTTTCAATCGAGAACAACTTTATGATGCAGACAAAAATCGACTAATGCTTGAGTGAGGTTATATTGACCGAGGTCCAAGCTAACTGCCTGACGTCTGTAATCTGTTTCTTTCAACCGCTACTTACCGTTGTTCCCATCTATCGGTAAACGGCGGAAGCAAAGTTTTACACCTTTTACCAAGACTTTAACAAAGGTAAAGGATACAAAATATAAAAATCACAGAGCTACTGTTTATAGGTCTGTCATTTCTCAGAATTATTCGGATGTAAAGAGGCACACAAAAAATGCAAGGGTAGAGATTTCAATCTCCCTTCAGTCCTAGGAGATATTTGCTATGCTATCATTTATTTTTCCTCCCATAATGATTTCTATGAGTGGAACATGTCTAGTTGCAACATGGTTCCAAGTACACATAAAACTATAGATCCCTTTATAAATGACTGGATAGAATAATTCATCAAAGACCTGTGCATTGGCAAGAACATACCACCTCCAACGGAACCAAGCTCAATAAAGTGTTGAGCTGTTAAAAACAACCTTTCGTTTTGAGCATGTCTTTACCTAAGGGAGTCAAGTAGCAAATTCTGAAACAAAAGTTACATAATTATTGGACATGGTCTCTACATGTGTGGTGTTGTGTCTCTCTCACCCTGCTGCCTTTTTATGTTCTCAAAGCACTGAGCCTTCTCCATGACATTGAATTTCACACACCCAACTCTTCACTAACAGAATGTTTTTGATAAATCTCAACACAGTACAGTGTTATGATTTAATGCATACAAACATTACAAATCATCTAAGTTCAGACACACTGTTTGCTAAATTCGAAAGAGTTATTGGTGACTGTCAAGTTTAGAGTTCCATTTCTCCAGAGGTCATCAAAATCCCACAAAGATTTTAGGGTGGTTGCTTTAACTGTTTTTGAAAACTCAGTTGCTCAATATATAACAAGCTTGATGCTTTCAGCATTTACATGTTCTTGCAAAGGTCAGGTGTCACTGTGTTTCAGGAACATTTACTGAAGGAATATATGCAGACAGCTTCGTATCAAGTGTTCAAAACATCTTTTGTTAATGGACTTAATTAAGCTAATGATAGGTGGGAGAATTATCTCAACTTTTCTTCCTTTTTAACCAAACTTCCATGGGGTGAGATGCAGTGTTGTCCAACAAAAGAGCTTAATTGAATCAGTATATATGTGAGGTATTTTCTTTGACTTTTAGTACAAATTAATCTTGAAACCAATCGAGAGATATTTTCAATGATTTTTGTAAAAGCCAGTTAGGATTCCCAGGGCAATTTTTTCCATGGCATTTGTTTGAAATATTTACCAATGACAATAAGTGCCCATTTACAAGTTCTTTAAAGCACTCAACATAGTCTAACTAAAACCAAAGGGTGAAGTCTGTAATACTAAGACTATACACATAGATATTTTATTGTTGCTTTATTGGCAGTGCATATATACAAGTTGAGAACTCTGTGGTGTCAACTGTTGGCCATATACATAAACATTTGAAATACATAAGTTTAAGTTACAAATTCAGATTTGGTTAATGTTTATACACGCAGAGTCATTTGTGTCAGAAATACACTGAAGCACCAAAGAAACTGGTATAGGCATGTGTATTCAAATACAGAGATATGTAAACAGGCAGAATACAGCACTGTGGTCAGAAACGTCTATATAAGACAACAAGTGTCTGGTTGTTAGATTGGTTACTGCTGCTGTAATGGCAGGTTATCAAGATTGATGGGAGTTTGAATGTGGAGTTAAAGTCAATGCACAAGCAATGGTACACAGCATCTCCAAGCTAAGGATGAAGTGGGGATTTTCTCGTACGACCATTTCACGAGTGTACTGTGAATGTCAGAAACACAGTAAAACATCGAATCTCAGACATCGCTGTGGCTAGAAAAAATCCTGCAAGAAAAGGACTGACAATGACTGAAGAAAATCGTTCAACATGACAAAAGTCCAACCCTTCTGCAAATTGCTGCAGATTTGAATGCTGGGGCATCAACAAGTGACAGCATGTGAACCATTCAATGAACTATCAGCAGTATTGCCTTTCAGAGCCGAAGGCCCACTCGTGTACCCTTGATGACTGCATGACACAAAACTGTATGTCTTGCCTAACCTTGTCAACACAGACATTGGACTGTTGATGATTGGAAACATGTTGCCTGGTTGGAGGAATCTCACTTCAAATTTTATCAAATGGATGGACATGTACAGGTATGGAGCCAACTTCATGAATCCATGGACCCATGTCAGCAAGGGACTGTTCAAACTGCTGGAGGCTCTGTAATGGTGTGGGGAATGTGCAGTTGGAGTGATATGGGACTCTGGATAAGTCTAGCTATGATTGCCAGGTGACATGTACGTAAGTATCCTGTCTGATCACCTGCATCCATTCATGTCCATTGTGCATTCCGACTGACCTGGGCAATTCCAGCAGGACAATGTGACATCCCACACATCCAGAACTGCTATAGAGTGGCTCCAGGAATATTATTCTGAGTTTAAACTCTTCTACTGGCCACCAAACTCCCCAGACATGAACATGTTGAGCATATCTGCAATGTGCTGTTCAGAAGAGATCTCCACCACTCCATATTCTTAGAGATTTATGGACAGCACTGCAGGATTCATGGTGTCAGTTCCCTCCAGCCCTACTTCAAACATTAGTCTAGTCCATACCACTTCGTGTTGTGACACTTCTACATGCTCAAGGGGACCCTACACAGTATTAGACAGGTGTACCAGTTTCTTTGTTCTTCAGTGTATAACAATGAAAGCTTTTATATTGGAAATTTTTGTAAAATATTTATTTTGTGAATGGCCAATAGGGCATTATAGCACTTGGAAATAACTTTGTTGCATTATGGTCACAAGGCAGTAGGAATGTGGTTAGCAAGGAAGGCAAGCGGACAGACTGAGTGCTGAACATTTGTAAATGGACAAAATCAAGAAGATTACACTTGTGGAGAATAGCCCTATACCATTACTTAAGGGAATTCATCATGATTAAGGAAGTATGAAATTGCTCAATGACTAAGCTGGAGGTGGTGGGAACACCTTTCTGCAAGTCAACAGCTATGGTAACATGCTGGAAAACTGCTACACTTCCATTAAGCACTGCTCAGTTTTTGTAGACTGACCACTCAGTAACTTCATACATATTATAATTGAGAACATAGTGTTTCAAATTAATTTTAGAGGTGTTTACGTTCATGTGAAATATTTTATCCCAAACTTAAGTCTTTCTCTGTCTTGAATTACAAGCTAGAGTCCTGAGCCATCGGTTTGGCGATCAACAATCTGAAAAATTCATTTACATAATTATTGGCTCAAAATTTCGTAAAGAACAATTACACATTGTACTGCATGTGGGAACTTTTACAGCAGAATTATCTTTTTTTCCGTTACAGTTATGTAGATGGCCTTGTTCCAATTATTTATGACCAATGAAGTATGACTGCAATGTGATTGAGTCACCTTGAATGTAAAAGTCAATAAGATTATGTTCATTTTGTCTTACAGCTACCTTTCATTTGCTGTGATAGTGCTGCATTGTGAGTAAATCGGCATTATGGATCAGACCTGCAAAAGAACTCTTACTCATTTAAAGTGTTTTACAAGATTTGTTCACTTTGCTGTTTGATGTCTTTAGGTACAATATTTTGAAAAGGATAATTTTATACGATTTTTAGGGTTTGTGTGATTATGTAATGGTGAGTCAGGAGCACAACCAGACCAGATATTAGCTTGTTTGTATTCCATACTATGTTTTGGGGTGAGAAATTATATGTATGTCACTGCGTCACAATAATCATAATTTTCAACATGCAAGTAGTGACAATAGCTCACTATATTTTATTTTTGGGAAAGGTTAGCATTACTTTAGTCTTTATTTTTAGGAAACTGTACACTGCAACAGAAGTCTCAAAATTAAGCTGTATAATGTTTTATATATCATCTGAGAGACCAGGTGTGGTTAGATATCAGAAAGCACACATCACACTGCACACATAGGCAGCAAACTATGATGATGTAAAGTGCTAAAAAGAAATACGTAATGTCCATTGCGCGCAGGCGTGCGCGTGCGCCTTTGTGTGCATGAATGCACACACACGTGCACAACAAGATTATCGTTGTGGGTGGGGAAAAGACGAATGAGCTGATGTGAGGAGAGAATTAGCTTGATATTCCTTTGAATATAATGCCTCAGAGGTGAATACTAGTTTACAAATTAAATTAGGGTGAACAATCATCATTATTGATTATTAATGTGTGTGAGGCCTTGTGCAGTAGAAATTAATTAAGCAAAACACCGAAGAGAAAAGCAGTTACTTTTTTCAAAAAGTTACCAACTACTCTTAAGATTTCTCACCATGCGCACACACACACACACACACACACACACACACACACACACACAGACAGAGAGAGAGAGAGAGAGAGAGAGAGAGAGAGAGAGAGAGAGAGAGAGAGAGATATTGCCAGCATCAGTTCTTTTCAAGGTCTCAGTGACATGTTACTCAACAGTACAGCAAATGCTATTTTTAGATTTCCTCCACTGTTGTATGCAGCCTAAACTCTCACCACACAGCATATTTAGCTTCCCACTTATCACATTTATTCTGTTGTGGTCATCCTTATTTCTGGTGTAAAAACACACACAGCTTCAGTTCATATTGCCAATTAAAATGTACGTTCTTTGCATAAAACTGCTACATTTTACCTTCTTTCTTAGTGAAATCACTTTGTCTGTGCACTGCATGAGCTGTGAAGTGACAAGCTGTACATGTTTTGAAGAACATAAGGCATGTGTGTGAATGAACGCTTCGCGTTTTATCGGCAGCATTGATGTAACATCAGATGTACTTTTCATGCATGGATACAGACTTACCTTTAGTTCCATGCAACAAAGTAGCAGGGTGGGGAGGGGAAGGGTTAATGTGTTTAGACACTATGCGTAATTCCATGTACTAGATGTGTGCTAAAAGGAACGTGTAAATTGACTAAGGAGCAAGGAATGGGTTCCTTGCCACTAGCCCAAGTCATTATAGTCAATCCCTCATTTATATTTCTAGTGGCTGTGATACTGTCATGTCACAGCGCTAATATTTTTGTGGTTAACGCTATAAACCTAAGTTCATCTCATCAGCACTATGCTACTGATTAAATATTGTAGCATTTTTCTTTACTATTTCTTTAAATTCTTCTCAAAGCAGAACAGGTGAATTTGTCAATAACTAAAGTACACACAGTCTTCTAGGAAGTGAGCAATAAAAAACAGCATAAATTTTATTTAATTTTGTTTTCTTTTGAGAATTTGTAATACTTAATGAAGCTTGTGCAAACAAAAGTATGTCAAATTAATTCATGTGCAATTAATTTTATGTTAAATTTCAAAATGCTTTTGTTCTTAACAAATGTAGTAGCAACAGTGTTGCAAACGAGTTCAATCAGAAAGAAATTGACATTACAATTCACTTGTTAAGAACTAATGATGGTGGTTTCTTGGTAAAATTCCTCCAATTATTTTTTTGCAGGATATCAGCTTTGTAAGATAGACACTTTACACTGATGTTTCAGGGACCTAAACAACATTGATATTCAGATGGTCCAGTTACTGGGCCTGCAGCCACTGTAGTCCCATGAGGTGGGCCAATGCATGCATTAGGAGGGTGGTGCTCCAGGTGATATGGGATGGAGATGTTTGAGGGTATGTAGTTACATATCAACCACATTGAATGTACGATGGAGGTTCGAAAAGTTCTCAGTGCAGAACAGAAAAAAGTACTTACAACAGCGAAACTTTATTTTTTAATGTAGTCTCCTTGCAGATTAATGCTCTTGGTCCAACGATATTCCAGTGCCTTGATCCAATCTCGAAAATGAGTTTCCTCCAGGCCTGCAAAATAGTTGTAAACTACGGCTATAAATTCTTCGTTTGAAGTGACTCTTCGTCCACAAAGAAAAATTTTCAATTTTGAAGGGATGGAAGTCTGACAGAGCCATATCGAATGAGTAAGGCAGGTGTGGCAACGCTTCATACCTTAGTTAGTGTAATTTTGCCATGGCAACGACACGTGTGCGGGTGTGCACTGTCTTGATGAAAGATGACTCTCTTCCTTGTTAAACCTTGCCTTTTTCCGCATATCTTTTGTTGCAATCTGTCCAGGAGGTTAGCATAGTATTCTCCAGCATTGCTTGCCCAGTGGGGAGATAATCTACAAACAGAATCCACTTCGCATCCCAGAACGCTAATCACTGGTGCCACGACCTTTCCCACCAAAGGAATTGGTCTTTGCTTTCCTTGGTGACAGAATCAGCATGTTTCCACTGCTTTGACTGTTTTGTCTCTGGGGTATAGAAGTGCATCCAAGTTTGATCTGTGGGCACCAACCGACACAAAAAAAAAAATTTTTGTTCATTTCTCCTAAAATGGGCCAAACAGTGTTCCAATATGTCCTTTCTCATGCAGTTTTGATCCAGTGTCAAGAGCTGCGGCACCCATCTTGCAAATTATTTTTTCATTTCTAATGCTTCAGTTAAAATGTGGTATACCCTTCCATATGACATCTGGCAGGTGCGAACAATTTCACGCACTTTCAATCGGCAATCCTCCATGACCATTTTGTGCACTTTTGCAATGATTTCTGGAGTAGCAATACATCTTGGCCGACCACAGTACGGCTCATTAAGCTCTTCCGACCAAATTTAAATTTATTTGTCCACTTGGCAACAGTTGAATATGAAGCAGCAGAGTCCCACAGTGTATTCTGGAAATCTGCATGTATGTCCTTTGCTTTCATACCTTTCTTTACGAAATCTCTATTTTTTCCATCTTCACAAATCACTACACGGAAACAACAGAGCCACATCACTGCCACAGCTCTCTTCCAAGAGCACTGGCATGGCACATGTCTACATGCACCAGTACAATGAATATCACGTGAACAACTCTTTGTGCTAGCACTGACCTCTCGACGTGATTCTGAGAACTTTTCACACCACTCTCGTACATCATTGTGAATTTGAACAAAATAGCATAGACCCAACAGAACTCTGCATAACAACGTATGGAGTACTCAATGCAAGTGTGTGTGTGTGTGTGTGTGTGTGTGTGTGTGTGTGTGTGTGTGTGTGTGTGCGCGCGCAATATATCAACAAGTCGAGGTGGCAGATCACAGTATCAATGGCCATACATCTGCCTTTCAAGACAAGGAGATATCACACCAAAGGATTCTGGGACTATCATCAAGGACACTACGGAAATAAGATTGCACACAGGATTATTAAATCAGGATGGTGGCTTCTGACTAAGACCCATCTCGAATCACAGAATGTCACAGGCAGGTCAGAATGCTCCTTGACTGATCAAAGAAAGGAAGGAAGGAAGGAAGATTAGGATTCAACATTGCATCAATGATGAAATCATTAAAGATTGAACACAAGCTCTAGTTTGGGAAGGACATCATCTGTGCTTTTTCAATGCAACCATCCTGGCATCTGCTATAGGCAGTCACAATAATGCAAAAAATCTAAATCTGAATAGCAGACAAGGAACTGAACAGCTACCCTGTAACTTACAAGTCCAGTGACTTACCACTACAGCACACCAGTTGGTCTATGCTTCTTGAGTCACCCAAAGATGTATTATTTTTCACTGTTATGGATGTGAAGTTTCTTGCTCTGGTGACAGGTGTACTTAATCCTCAGTTACTAAACCCTCATAAAATTTATATTTGCAGCTGGTAACAATTTGTGGTTCCTGCCATCTCATATTACCAGTATATGGTGTGAAACGTGGCATTTTGTACTTGTTTTGTATTTGACATACCATCGTAGACCTTTTAATCTTGATTAACGAGTGCATAAACTATAAATTATGACTTTCTTTGAATAAAATGAGGTTTCAGTAACATTCTCCTCATTTAGTGTGTTAGGGTTAATAGTATTTATTGCTTCATTTAATTCAGTTATTTTTTTCCCAAATTTCAACTCCTCACTTTTACTGATGAAAAGATGGCAGTGTCTTATTTGTATTGCTAATTTTAATTAACACAAATATAATATAGAGGTGGCATACCAGAACTGCTCAATATTTGGAAAACAATAAAAGCGATATAAAACTATTCTTCACAGAGTTGATTTTCTTGCACACAAAGCTTGTGATAAAAGCAAGTAACCTATAGAACAATGCAGCTGGGTAATTTCACTAAGATGTTTAGCGATTCTCTGAACATGCCTCATTTTGCAGTGGGATGAAACTGACAATAGAGATCTGTGAAGGTATTTAATCAGTTGTTAATAATAGTTAATTCAATAGTCTAATGACTTCATTCCAACTGTCCATTTATTGTAATTTCCACATTAACTCGTTAATGCCTGAATAACTTTCTAGATGAAAGATAAAAATAAAAAATTGTGGTGCTTCAGAGGTACTCAGAAAAATGCAGCACCTGTCTGAAATGTTTGCAGTTTCATGAAGAATCAGCATCTATCAGCACTGGCATTAACAAACAGTTAACCTTCTCATTATTAGCACAGCATTGGTATGATGCAAATTTGCTACTTTCACAATTAAAGGATTAATAGTGAAAGAAACGTAATAACATAAAATACTCTGAAGCAACTGCAGCATCTGAGTATAGTAAAGTAAGAACTGGAAGAACACCTATCCAAACTTACAAGATCAATGAACGATTTCAGTTGGTGGAATACGCTGGAGACACTTGCCATTGAGTGTAACAACTAAAATACTTACAATTACCACTGGCATCCTCAGCATAAGGATTTACTTCAATCAGTACGGCATCTTTGCTTATAAATAGCTTGTAGAGGCGCAGCAAAATCTCAGCTGTTTCTTCTCTCTTATCCCCCAAACCAACACTCTCTGCTATTCTTTCAGCTTGTTCCTTCGATAATCCTGAAAAAGAATGAAACCATGAAGAATCACAATCATTTATTCTTAAGCCCAGTACACACTGAACTTGCAATGCACCTCCAATACAGTTTCAGCACCTACTTATTGGTCACTGTCTCGCAAAATGTTGTAGATGTGTATCTAAAAATTTCAGTTGTGCTATCTGTGGCACAGGCAGTACAGATCAGGGGAAAAAAATTAAATGTTCCTGGCTAGATACTGCACATCACTGCTGCATGGCACTGTTTTATGTTTATACTTCGAGTTGTGATACTGTCTGCAAATATTATGCTTGTTTCATAAACAGTCTGATAATGGAGTGGACAATGTGGGAGATTGTAAAGTTGACTGTGTTATATAAGGCAGAGAATTGCCAATGGAAAGTATGAAGAAAGGACTGTAAGAATAACAAAAAGCATGACACTTTGTAGAAAACTGTTGTCATGTCCAGCACCAACAGCAAAAGAATAAAGAAGATTCAGTCACTTTTAGTGCAATACTAACGGAGAAGAGCAAGTTGCGGAGGAGCAAGAGCACAGGCAGTGGCATGGTCGCTATACAAGCTTACACGGTTTGGTTTTCAGTGCTCCTGGTTTCTGGGTAACCTAATGAAGCAAAAGACACTGGACAAAGTAGTACACAAACTCATATTTGTTTGCCTTTATTTTTATTTTATACTTCACAGAAATATTCATCCACAATTATTTTGCAGTAGTGCACTTCCTTGCAAGCTCAAAAAATAATTTGCAAACTATTCTGGAATTTGTCTTCCATGCATCTTCTGGGGCACAGTAAAAAACAGATGCCTTGTCATCTTGTCTCCATGTGCCTCAGTTCATCTCACATTTAAGCAGCTCATAAATCAAAGCTTCCTTCTGGTGTACATTGGCTGCTTGCTTCTGCACTTCTAAGAAATTAGGAAGAGACCTTTGTACAGGCAATTGTTCTTGCCAAATAACATTTAAATAACGGCTTTTTGGAAGACACAGAAAACCAAAGCCATAACACTAAATGTATTTCCTGCACCCATTCGAGCCCTAGACAGTTATGGTTTTGTTGTGGTCTTCATCCAAAAACTACTTTGATGCAGCTCTCCATGCTACACACACACACACACACACACACACACACACACACACACACACACACACACACACACACACACAGAGAGAGAGAGAGAGAGAGAGAGAGAGAGAGAGAGAGAGAGAGAGAGAGAGACTGACTTTCCTCAATTACCAAATTGATTTCCTCATGTTTCAGGATGTGCTCTATCTACCAATTCCTTCTTTTAGTCAAGCTGAGCCAAAAATGGCTTGTACCAAATTAGTTTCAATAGCTCCTCACTACTTATTCGATCTATCAATCAGCAAATCTCTGTGCAACATCCCCTCTCAAAAGCTTTTATTCTTTTCTTGTCTGATTTGTTTACCATTCGTATTTCAATTTCATGTAACACTGCACTCCTGACATCTTCACAAAAAACTTCCTAACACTTAAACTGATACACAATATTAACAAATTCCTCTTTTCCAGAAACACTTTTCTTGCTATTGTTAGTCTGCATTCCATATTCTCCAATTCAGCCATCACAATTATTTTGCTGCCCAAATAGCAAAACTAGTCTACTACCTCTAATGTCATTTCCTATCCTAATTCACTCTGCATTACTTGCTACAATTCTATTATATTCCATTATACTTGTTTTAATTTTGTTGCTGTTCCTCTTCTTATCTCTTTCCAAGACAACATCCATTCCAATCATTCGCTCTTCCAAATTGTTTGATGGAATTACAATGTTACTGGCAAACCTTGAAGTTTTTATTTCTTCTTCTGAACTTCAGTTCCCTTTCAACATTTCTCCTTGGTTCCATCACAGCTTGCTTAATGTACTGACTGAGTAACTTCTGGGATACGCTACAAGCCCACGTCACTCCCTCCTCAACTACAGCTTTCACTTTGATATCATTCGCTCTTAACTGCTGTATGGTTTCTACACAGTTTGAAACAACCTTTCACTCCCTGCTACCTTCAAGATATTGAAGACTGAAGTCCTGGGAACACCATCAAAATCTCTCTGTAAATTTACAAAAGCTTTGTTTTGCTGTCTTCAACTAATGTTGTCCGAGAGTTTGTATTGGCTCAAATGTTCCTAAACTCACCTGGAACCCAAACTGATTTCCCCTGAGGTCACCTATCAGTTTTTCCATTCTTCAGCACAAAAAACCTTGTCAATATTCTGCAACCATTACTTTTTAAACTGAGATTCGGCAGTATTCACATCTCACATTAAATAAATTTTTTGACATTCAGTTACTCTTACATAATCCTTCAGGACTCCCATAGCTAATCCACAAACTTCAGGTACTATACAAGACACTGCTTTCTTCGAAATGCGAAAAATATCTAAGGCTGTGTAATGAATTTCCCATTGCCCAAAACAAAGCAGACAGAAAGCAAGTCTCGGAACGACGAACTGCTTTCCTAAAATTTGTTTATTTTCTTTTAAACACATTATGCTCCATTTTGTCAGAATTTCACAATTTTAGGATGACTTTTTGCAAAGTTACAAAAATCAATGCCGTCTTTCATATTTACTTCTTGTAACAGGTTATTCCGCTACTTCTACAGTATGTTTCCATCCACCACAGCTGTCACTGTTCTCTTCAGCTGCTTGAACCATTGAGCATTATAGTTCTGTACCACATATGAAAACACTGTCATTGCCACTAGACATAATGTGGCAGACAATGTGAATACACTATGAGAAAGCTTATTGCCAGTAAGCATAAACACCTAAACAAGAAACAAAACTGGAAACATGTTCACAACAAAAACATCTTTAAGTGGCAGTGTGTATACAGCTTTACATTAGCTAACAACTTACAGAATTTGTGCCACCAATTTACAGTAACACAACAGAAGGACGATAAAGGAAAATTAGGATGTAATGTTCTTTCAACAGAGCATAAGCTTGGATTGAGAAATACTTGCATCCTTTTTAAAGGAATTTTCCAGTATTTTCTTTATGTAATTTAGATAAACTACGGAATCCCCAAATAGGGAATTTGAACTCAGATCCTCCTAAACGTTGGTGTTCAGCGAACAGTGATCTGCCTACAAACACTCAAAAGAACAGAACCACAACTCACTGTCAGCTAAGGTCCGTTCTTGGTACAATTATGCAAGGTTGGTTGAGTGCCATCAAACACTACCATATAAAACAGTGTTTCAAGAAGGTAATATGTACCATTTTCATCAGATGTTGGGAGGTAACACTGTAGCTTGCATACTATCCAGCCATCTGTTCATATATTTTATGTAGAGAGAGTGTAGCAGAAGGGCCAGTAACCTCACCTGCTCTCTTGGCACAATACAGCAATGGGATTATATTAAAATAAATCCTGTTCCTTTAATGTTAGTACATGTTGCATAATAATTTGCACAGTACGATCCATGTCAGACTAATGCAATACAACTCAAAATCCAAGATATAAAAAGTTTTGAATTCATTTACTAAGAATAGGATTCACCACTTGATACATTGAATGGAATGAGTTTTCAAATTCTTCATGGCATAGAGAAATTATCTTTTTGAATTATCTTGCATTTCTTGATCACAGCCTTCTGGATATTCTCAACCAAGATAAATATCAAATCCTATAGGCACATTCTCAGTTTCTATAACAAGCGAATTTATCTGGTGAACAAGTTTCATGCTGCAACACAAGAGATTTTAAGCAACTTGCCTCTGCCTCTGCCTCTGCCTCTGTGTGTGTGTGTGTGTGTGTGTGTGTGTGTGTGTGTGTGTGTGTGGGGGGGGGGGGGGGGTCAGTACTTTCCAACAGATTCACATAATTTACTGTTTTACCAGAAGACACGAATTTTTTGTGAAGGACACCACTGTTAATGGTACTGTGTACTGTTGTGCATAGGCTGATTATATTCCAAAGAGTCACATACAAAAATGCGATTTTTCAGGGGGTTGTATCTTGGGTACTATTCATCACAGAGGTAAGAGGATCATGTGTTTTAGATAGCCTTTCATCTAATTACCATTTGTATACCTATCTGAAGAACAGGCATATTGTTATCTCACAGGCCAAGATCAAAATTTAAACATTACACAAGTTGGTTCTTTCACATTAGGTGTGGTCTAGGGTGCACCTTAAGCAGCTTATAAAAGCTGCATTTATCCAACAAGGTTCCTGAGAAAACCGAAAAACCACGATATTTGGGTACAAAAAGTACCCAGTGTGGAGATTGCCAGTTTCTAATCATAGCAGATCATTGAAATTTTTACTGTATGTTCTTAAGATGATAATTTCAGGGAACTTCAGACTTTTTTCAGTATCATTACACGTTACTGAGATCCAGTGGTCAGGGTTCCCAGACTTATGCACGTAATACCCAATCCGAGAAGTAAACATAGTTCTAATTGATATAGTGAACCCATGGCAAGGGTTCTAGGGCAATCTTAGTGTTTCTGAGGTTACCAAACTATGTTTACCGTTAGCATTTTTTTCACCAACAGAACTTTATGATGCACTATCTTTGCATAATGGGCAGATCATACGTACACAAATACGTCTAAAGTGGTACTACAGTGACAAAAAAATGAGCTAGAAAGGGTATTAACATGCCTGAAAAGAACTTAAAAGGACTGTCAAAAATTATGTAAAACTGGAAATACTGCAAACTCCGTAAATTTTTTCTAAAAACATTTTTTACTCTTAAGATACAAATTGTAAGCCAGGTGTTTTCGAAGAATTGCAACTAATGAGCAAAGTACGCAGAAAAATGTAAAGCACACAATTTTATGTTAATCTTACATTATGCATACTAATTTGTTGTTTAGGCTAGCCTGTGTGTGTCAAAAGTACATAATAGTGTCGTACTATATCCATAAACTGCCAAAACTCTACTGACCTATATAATTTGTTTCATATGAGCAGCGCACCTACCTGTAGCAGGGAAAAGAAGGGATTAGGGGCATTTCTGCCATTAGACAAGACAGGCAGCTGCCCAGGGCAGCAAAATTTTAGGGGCTGCAAAAATTAATTTCAACAAACAGCAAAAATCTGAGCAAATGAGGAGAAAAAATGAAATATAGGAACAATTAAAACAGCAAATTGTTTTCAAAAGTATACAGAACACTTATTAAGTAAGTCTTTACTTAATCTGCAGAAAGTAAATATATTGCCTCTACCTACCTCAAAACTATAACAGCCATTATTGAGTAAGAAACAGAAACAAACATGACCTTGATTCATCTCTGTCGAGTGCTGGAGCAGAGCACGTGCACTGGCTTGTGATGATGTTGCGACTTTATACAATACCTCCCTCAGTACCTCTTTACGTTTTTGTCTCTGTAGATCATACGTGAAGCGTTAGTTTTACTGAGTCATTCTGTTTATGTTTTTTGTTCTACTATTATTGCCTGTGAATAATCAATCACGTATTCACAAATTAGGTTTTGTACTTCTCTTTCAACATATCTAAAAGGAGTAAAAAGTGAGTGCAGTTCATCATATCCACATATAAAAATGACTTGGTGTCTTTCCGTAAGTGTATCTGAATGTCAAACTCTCAGGACGAGAAAAGAACTGCACTGGCTTTTCTCGAACAAATTAACTGCTGTTTTCTTAAAATCTGACTTACACATAAATAATAGCTGGGAAGAGAGTAATAACTTGTTTATTGATGAGCCTATGGTAGAAATCTTGTGTCTTGTGCTTGCAAACTGCACTTCACTGACGGTTGCATTTACACAAGTAACAAACTAAATTATTTTTTCTGGTTTAGAGCTTTCGCTTTGTATCCAGTCAGACCTTGACTGTTTCCACTAATGTTACTGGCTTCTTACATTGTTCTGTAATAATGTTAATAATGTGCTTAACAAAAGTTTTTTCTTCTTTCGTTTTACTTAGTGTTCAAAAACAGTCCTGAACAACTGAATAGCGCATAAGCAGTCACCCATTGTGGGATTCCACCCAACAAGGGGTAAAACATACGCCTGCTGTTTCTGGAGGGTGAAGGCAGCCCAATAGGAGGCTGATACTAATTCAGACACAAAAAGGGTCGCGTAGTATTTCGCGAGAACTGACTGTTCTGTACAAAGGCCACCTGAAAGGGCACTACTCGAAAGGGAAGACTGCTGCTGACAACCTTGTAGAGTGTGGAGTGTAGCTCTCGCCCGTCATAAAGGGACAGAACAACCTAGAGCGGAGAAAGAGTTCACATCACACCCATTTGCTCCATTTGATTAATTAACAGGCTTTTGCATAAATATGTTTAAAGGTAATAAGACTGTCAGAGGATGTGTGCCGCTTCAGATGCTGCAAGGTGCTCCACCACAGATCTGACCGGCTGTGAATGGGGCCAGTCAAGGTAACAGAAATGCCAACAGTGCAGATTATCTTATAGGACTGACCACACGTGATTTCACCATTACAACCTGACAAAGAAGGTGGAAAAATAATGTGGGAGGTATATAGTGGCCAATCAGCATGATGGAAAGCCCTGCGGGGAAACCTGGCCATTGGGAGGTGGGAAGGGAAAGAAAATAAAAGGAAGTGGTCACTATCACAGAGGTCATCATGTGGCAACCAGTGTAAGGAAGGAAAAAGGGGAGGGGAAGAGAGTGAAAGATCAATGGCAGAGAAACTGTCCACACTTAAATGTGTGGGGGCACCTATTTAAGAGAGAGGTCAAGTTTGGACAGTAAATTTTTGACATATCTGCCTCAGCCTCTGCCTCACGATGCCACCCCAGAAGGGGTTATGAGCGTTAAAATCTCCCACAAGTAGGAAAGGTTTTGGGAGTTGACCAATCAGTGCATCCAATGCGATCAGGGCATACTGCACCATCTGGAGGAAGATTCATGTTGCAGACAGTTATTTTCTGTGTTGTCCTTATCCTGAAGCCACAGCTTTAAGAGCGGTTTGAAGGGGCACTGGTTCACTGCATATTGAGTTCAAGACAGACGCAAACTCCATCTGACACATTATTACAGTCACTGCGGTTCTTGTAATATTCCCTATAGCCACGGAGTGCAGGGGTCCATATTTCCGGGAACCATGTTTCCTGAAGGGCACTGCAGAGAGCAGGTGTAAAGCTTAAGAGTTGCCGTAGCTCACTCAGGTGGTGGAAAAAACTGCCACAATTCCACTGGAGGATGTCATAACCATGAGGCTGGGAGGGCCTGAAGCACACAAGGAGGCAGGTTATGCCTCGGGGTCACCTGGCGCCACCGATTGTGTATTTGTAGCCATTTCTACGGTGAATGAGGCATCAGAGAGATCCAGGTCCGCATGGGACACCAAGATCTCCACCACATCCCCAGATGCAGAATTGATAGGGAATGATGGTGTTAGGGCCACCAGAGGGTCCTGTTTCTTTGCAGACTACTTCTTAGTTTGCTTGCTCTCTTGCTTCTCTTTAGGGGCTTGCTGGGAAGATTTCTCTAAAGCAGTTTCAAGCACGGCGGGTGGGGGGAGGGGGGGGGGGGGACTGAAGCTCTTCATCCAGCAGCATTAGTGGAGACCTTGGGAGAGAGGGCCCCGAGGGACCCCTTCTGCACGAGAGGAGCTGGAGGAAGCTGTTGCTTCTCCGGCAGGGGGGAGGGGACCTATGTCCCCTGCATTTGGGGGGGGGGGGGGGGGGGGCTTGCTACCAAAGTAGGTGCTTTGGGAGCAATGGAGGAAGATTTGCCCCCCTACCACCAAGGGGGCAGATTTATTCTGGTGGCCCTGAGTGCCCACTTTTCGTGGCACAGAGTGAGGAACCACTGGTACTTGGGACGGCGATGGTGAAGAAGCTGCAGCATATGTCAATGTCAACCGAATGGGGTGTAATCTTTCTCACTTACGTGTAGCCCCTGTGTAAGTCAACTGGTCTAGGGTCTTGTACTTCATGATTTTCTGCCTGTTTTGGAGTACTGGACAGTCTGAAGAGAAGGGGAGTGGTGCTCTCCACAGTTGATTCAAGTGGAAGGAGGTGTACATGGAGTATCTGGACGTCTGCCATCTGGACATGTGATGCTGGAAGTGCAGCGGGAAGACATGTGCCAGAACTTCCAGCACTTAAAGCATCGCACAGGGGGAGGGACGTATGGTTTAACGTCACAGTAGTAAACCATCACCTTGAACTTTTCAGGCAATGAAAGATGCAGGCACCGGTAGCAACACTGTTGTCTTTGGGTCTCCTGTAAATGCGCCATATGAAATGAACACCCCGCCATTCTAAATTGGTGCACAGCTGGTCGTCAGACTGCAAGAGGAGATCACAATGCAAAATGATCCCCTGGACCATGTTGAGACTTTTTATGGGGAGTGACGGAAACAGGAATATCACCCAGCTTGTCACAGGCGAGTAATGCTCAGGATTGAGCTGGGGATGTTGTCTCAATTAAGACTGTGCCGTTTCATATCTTGGACAGCACTGTCACTTCCCCAAACTTATTCTCAAGGTGTTCAACAAAAAACATAGGCTTCGTAGGTAGAAAGGAGTCATCATCAGTTCTGCTACGGACTAAAAACCAAGGTGAATATGGCTCTCTCCATTCTGTAGTCCTACATCCCTCCCATGGTGCAGCGAGGGAGGGAAATGATTTAGGGTCATACCTGTCGGCATTGTATTCAATCTTGCCCTTCTTAGAGACTGCTGGTGCCATATGGTCACCAGCAAGAGATGACAGTCTGCTTCAATGCGGGTCATCCACCCTGATGCCACCCACTCTGATCAGGGGCTCTCTCCACAGGTGCCAGCCAGCCACAGCAAAGGCCACCTGGCATGATGGCTGTTGCCAGGAGTCCTGATACCCCAGGAAGACAGGCATCTACTCCTTGGCATACCTGGAGAGTTTATAGCTCAGGCATCAGCAGTGTGATCCCTGTGTTGTCTGGGGGCTACCACCACAATGGACTGGCTACCATGATGGATATTGGGTGCAGAATATTGTCATGGGGGCAAAAAGAGGACAGGAGACAACGGAAGAAGGTAACATACCACGGAAAGTCTCTTCACCCAAATAATTGAATCGTAGGTGGAGATGCAAAGCCATGACAAGAGATTTAGGAGATCGAATGTAAGGGCATTACAGATAACTCACGCAACACGTAAGGCATCCTTCCCCGTGTGGCCTGCACTTCTGTAGAATTTTGAAAGTGGCAGGTCAAACCATAGTATCGGACCTGAACTCATAGGGCAAAAAAGTTTAAGACTCCTTTCAGTCACCTGTTACAACAGGCAGGAATACCTCGGGCCTATTATAACCCCCGGACCTGCAGGGGGGCCACCCTTAGGACAGACCAGGTAGCTGGGAAAGTTTCACTTCCAGCCAGCAAGCCTGGCAATGGCCAGATCTTTGGAGCTTGACATGCTTCATGCCCGGAGCATCCACCCTGATACCACCCACTCTGATCAGGGACTTTCCTCATGGGTTCCACCCAGTTACAGCAAGGGCCGCATGGCATTGCAGCTGTTGCTGGGAGTTCCAATGCTCCAGAATGAGAAGCAACCACTCCTAGGCATACACAGTGAGGCAACAGTTCAGGTATCAGAAGTTTTTTTTTTTTTTTTTTTTTTTTTTTTGTGGTTTTAGGGCGCACAACTTCAAAGGTCATTAGCGCCCTGACTACTCTAAAAATGCACCGCGAGCCACAAGTTGACAACAACAACTAAAAGGAAAAACACAATAAAAGACAGACTGACAGGCATAGGATTAAAAAACTTCATCAAATGTCCTTAGCAAGGTGTGTCAAATTGATAAAACAAAGAACACGAGCAGCTGCTCGTGGGTCATCCGCTAAAACGGCATCGAAAGTAATAGGCAGGTTAAGATCGAGGCGCAGTTGGTTAAGATCGGGACAGGACATTAAAATGTGTCTAACCGTCAGCAAGTGCCCACATGGGCAGAACGGCGCCGGCGCAGCCGTCAGCAGATGGCGATGGCTGAACCGGCAGTGTCCAATCCTTAACCTTGCTAAAACGACCTCCTCCCGCCGAGAAGGGCGTGAGGAGGACGTCCAAGCCACGGGAAGAGGTTTTAAGGCCCGAAGCTTGTTGTCGGTAAGTGCAGCCCAATCGGCATGCCACAGCGACACAACGCGCCGACAAATGACCCTGCTAAGATCGGACGAAGGGACACAACAAGAAGCTGTCCGAGGCTGGAGGACCGCAGCCTTGGCCGCGGCATCTGCAGCTTCGTTCCCAGGGATACCGACATGGCCGGGAACCCACATAAAGCTAACCGGCGGACCGACGTCCACCAGCCGCTGAAGAGAGCGTTGGATCCGGTGTACGAAAGGGTGAACCGGGTACGGATCACTGAGGCTCTGGATGGCACTCAGGGAATCTGAGCAGATGACATAAGCAGAATGTCGATGGCGGCAGATGTAAAGAACAGCCTGGTAGAGGGCAAAGAGCTCAGCTGTGAAGACCGAACAATGGTCATGGAGCCGGTATTGGAAACTTTGTGCCCCGACTATAAAGGAACACCCAACCCCGTCATTGGTCTTAGAGCCATCTGTATAAATGAAAGTCATGGTGATGAACTTCGAACGAAGTTCCAAAAAACGGGAGTGGTAGACCGAACTGGGGGTGACCTCTTTTGGGAGCGAGCTGAGGTCAAGGTGAACGCGGACCTGAGCCTGGAGCCAAGGTGGCGTGTGGCTCTCGCCCACTCGAAAGGTTGCAGGGAGTGAAAAATGAAGGTGTTGAAGGAGGCGACGAAAGCGAACTCCAGGGGGTAGCAGGGCAGAGACATACAACCCGTATTGACGGTCGAGAGAGTCGTCAAAAAAGGAACGATAAGACGGATGGTCGGGCATTGACAGTAGCCGACAGGCATACCGACAAAGCAGTATATCGCGCCGGTAAGTGAGCGGCAATTCGCCAGCGTCAGCATGAAGACTCTCTACGGGACTGGTATAAAATGCTCCGATCGCAAGTCGTAAACCCCGATGTTGTATGGAGTTGAGGCGGCGTAAGATGGATGGCCGTGCAGAGGAGTATACAAAGCTCCCATAATCCAGCTTGGAGCGGACGATCGACCGATATAGACGAAGTAGGACGGTTCGATCCGCTCCCCACGACATACCACTGAGAACACGGAGGACATTTAAAGAACGGGTACAACGGGCGGCCAAATATGACACATGTGGAGACCAGCTAAGTTTCCTGTCAAAGGTAAGGCCTAAAAATTTGGTTGTCTCCACGATTGGGAGAGCAACGGGACCAAGTCGTAAGGACGGTGGGAGAAACTCTTTGTAGCGCCAGAAGTTAATACAGACCGTCTTCTCGGCAGAAAAACTGAAGCCATTGGCGACACTCCAGGAGTAAAGACGGTCAAGAGAACGCTGAAGACAGCGCTCCAGGACACGTGTACGCTGCGCGCTGCAATAGATGGTAAAATCGTCCACAAAAAGGGAGCCTGATACATCAGCTGGGAGGCAATCCATTATTGGATTGATCGCGATGGCGAACAGAGCGACGCTCAAAACTGAGCCCTGTGGCACCCCATTCTCCTGGCGAAAGGTGTCGGACAGGACAGAACCCACACGTACCCTGAACTGGCGATCCATTAAAAAGGAACGAATAAAAAGAGGGAGGCGACCGCGAAGGCCCCATGTATGCATGGTGCGGAGAATGCCCGCCCTCCAACAGGTGTCGTAAGCCTTCTCCAAATCAAAGAACACAGCCGCGGTCGGGCGCTTCCGCAAGAAGTTATTCATAATGAAGGTCGACAAGGTAACCAGATGGTCAACAGCAGAGCGGCGCCTACGAAATCCACATTGTAAATTTGTAAGTAGGCGTCGAGACTCAAGCAGCCAAACCAATCGAGAGTTAACCATTCGCTCCATCACTTTACAGACACAGCTGGTAAGTGAGATAGGTCGATAACTGGAAGGCAAGTGCTTGTCCTTCCCCGGCTTAGGAATCGGGACAACAATAGACTCGCGCCAGCATGCGGGAACATGTCCCTCAATCCAGATGCGATTGTATGTACGAAGAAGAAAACCTTTACCCGCAGGAGAAAGGTTCTTCAGCATCTGAATATGAATAGAATCAGGCCCTGGAGTGGAGGACCGTGATCGGCCAAGTGCGGTTTCGAGTTCCCGCATGGTGAATGGGGCATTATAACTTTCACAATTCGAGGAGCAAAAGTCAGGTGGCCTAGCCTCCTCTGCCTGTTTGCGGGGGAGGAAGGCAGGGTGGTAATGAGCGGAGCTCGAAACCTCGGCGAAAAAGCGGTCGAAGGCATTGGAGACAGCCTCAGGGGCCACAAGGACTTCATTCGCGACCTTCAAGCCAGAAACTGGGGAGTGGACCTTAGTGCCAGATAGCCGGCGCAGGCTACCCCAGACAACAGAAGAAGGAGTAAAACTGTTGAAGGTGCTTGTGAAAGCAGCCCAGCTGGCTTTCTTGCTTTCGTTAATAATACGACGACACTGAGCACGTAATCGTTTATAATTAATACAATTCGCCACTGTAGGGTGGCGTTTAAAGGTGCGTAAAGCACGTCGACGAGCACGTAAAGCGTCTCTACATGCTGCAGTCCACCAGGGGACCGGTACACGACGTGGAGAAGAAGTAGGGTGAGGGATGGAATATTCAGCAGTAGCGAGAATGACTTCCGTGAGGTGTGCGACCTGACGATCGCAGCTTGTGAAGGTTTGATCCTGAAAGGTCGCCCTGGAAGAAAAGAGCCCCCAGTCTGCCTTGGAGATGGTCCAACTAGAGGAGCACGGAGAGGGAGTATGCTGCAGGAGATGGATAACACACGGGAAGTGGTCGCTCGAATATGTATCAGCAAGTGCATACCACTCAAACCGGCGTGCAAGTTGGGGAGTACATATAGAGAGGTCTAAATGGGAATAGGTATGAGATGTGTCCGAAAGAAAAGTAGGGGCGCCAGTATTAAGGCAGACAAGATTGAGCTGGTTGAAAAGGTCTGCTAACAAGGAGCCCCTCGGGCAGGAGGCTGGAGAACCCCAAAGGGGATGGTGGGCATTGAAGTCTCCAGTTAACAAAAACGGTGCAGGTAGCTGAGCAATAAGTTGCATCATGTCTGCCCTGGTAACGGCAGATGACGATGGAGTGTAAACGGTACAAAAGGAAAACGTAAAAGTGGGGAGAGTAATGCGGATGGCAACTGCCTGCAGGCCGGTGTGCAACGTGATGGGATCGTAGTAAATATCATCCCGGACCAGCAACATAACCCCTCCATGAGCTGGGATACCTACCATAGGGGGTAGGTCAAAACGCACAGAGGTGTAGTGTGCCAAGGCAATGTGATCGCATGGGCGTAGCTTCGTTTCCTGGAGGGCTACGACGAGCGGACGATGCAAGCGGAGCAGCAACGTCAAGTCCTCTCGGTTGGAGCGAATGCTGCGAATATTCCAGTGAATAAGTGCCATCGTAAGAAAAGGAAGATGAGAGAAGGGGTCACCTCGAAGGCCGCTTAGGGCCTGGCTTCGAGCGAGCACTGCCGCCGCTATCAGTAGGCGGACAGTCATCGTCCATGGGGTCTATAGGGTCATCGGCCATCTCGGGAGGATGGCCGGGAGGGGGAGCTTCCTCCGCCGGTGAACGGCCAGATGTACGGCTACCGGCGGTGCGGCCAGGCGAAACGGATGACGGCCTGGGGCGGCAACCGCTGGGTGGCGCAGGAGAAGAGATGCGCCGTGGCGGGGAAGGAGAACTGTGCTTCCTATGCGCCTTTTTGGAAGGACGTTTGGTGGAAGTATCGGTCGAAGGCTGGGAGGTCGAGGGACGGAGGAAGTCTGCACGGGATGGTTCCTTCTTGAAGGACCGTGCATCTGACTTCGGTGTCTTCGACTTAGCAGAAGCTGAGGAAGTGGCTGGTGTCTGTGGTGTGATGGGAGGAAGAGGAGACGTCGACCGCGCGATCTTAGCACTGGCCAAACGGACGACCGTGGTGCTGAAGGTCAGATCGCATGTCTGGGTTGCGACCTCCCGGGTAGTCCGAGGAGAGGCGAGGACAGTACTATATTTCCCCGCTGGGAGCAGCGTGGGCTTCCTACTAGCCAATAGCTTGCGAGCAGCCGAGGTTGACACTTTCTCTTTGACACGAATTTCTTGGATGCAACGTTCGTCCTTATAGACAGGACAGTCGCGGGAGGATGCGGCATGGTCACCCTGACAGTTCACACAATGAGGAGACGGAGGTGGACAGTCACCCTCATGGGCATCCCTGCCACAAGTGACACATTTAGCCGCATTGGAACAAGACTGTCGAGTGTGATTGAAACGCTGACACTGGTAGCAGCGCGTAGGTGTCGGGACATAGGGGCGAACAGAAATAACCTCGTAGCCCGCCTTGATGCGCGATGGCAGCTTAACACTATCGAAGGTCAAGAAGAGTGTCCGGGTCGGTACAAGGTCGTTGTTGACCTTTTTCATGACCCGATGGACAGCCGTCACGCCCTGCTCAGCGAGGAAAGATTGAAGCTCCTCGTCAGTCAATCCGTCTAGGGAGCTAGTATACACTACACCACGAGACGAATTCAAAGTTCGGTGGGCCTCCACCCGGACAGGGAACGTGTACAGGAGGGTGGCCCGAAGCAGTTTTTGTGCCTGAAAGGCATTCTCAGTTTCTAGTAATAAGGTGCCGTTACGCAACCTGGTACAAGATTTGACAGATCCGGCTATGGCATCAACGCCCTTCTGAATAACAAAAGGGTTGACAGAGGAAAAATCCTTTCCGTCCTCAGTGCGAGAAACTACGAGGAACTGTGGGGCAGGCGGTAGTACTTTTGTCACTGTTGGCTGGTCACGTTTCCGTTTTTGGGTCGAAGTCGAAAGCGATGGAGTAGAATCCATTGCGGAGGAATCCCCCATGATTGCCAGCGTCTCCGATGGCGCGCTCCTTCCTTGTGGGGACCCTCTCAGAGGGCACTCCCGCCTTAGGTGAATGTTTACACCTCAGGTCACACCTCCCGAGAAACAGACGGAGGGACCAATCGGCATGGTCAGAAGGTATCAGCTCAGGCAATCACCCCTCCCCGGGCCTGGCCTTTACCAGGGGGTACGCGCGTGCCTTACATGTCTACCCAGGGCGGGGACTTACGCGTTACCCCGTCACCGGCTACGCGTGCGAACGCGTGGGTCGGCCTTCAGACACGCACAGGGAGGTAGGAAGAAGAGGAAAAAGAAGAGAGAGAGGGAGAAAGAGGACAGACTGTCTCAAACGCCGAGGCGGAGACCAGAGAAGGCAAGGAGAAGAAGGCAATGAGAAGGCAAGGAGAAGGCAAGGAGAAAAAGGCAATGAGAAGGCAAGGAGAAAAAGGCAATGAGAAGGCAAGGAGAAAAAGGCAATGAGAAGGCAAGGAGAAAAAGGCAATGAGAAGGCAAGGAGAAAAAGGCAATGAGAAGGCAAGGAGAAAAAGGCAATGAGAAGGCAAGGAGAAGTCAAGGGAAAGAGTAAGGAAGACAGTGAGGTGGAGAAGAGCAAAGAAAGGGACCAACAAAAGGAAGGAAGAAACGAGAAGTTTAAAACCAAAAAGACCACGATTATAGGTCGTGAAGATCGTCCGTCTCCGGACGCAGGCGCTAACTACCCCCGTGAGGGGGATGGACTCCTTTTAGTCGCCTCTTACGACAGGCAGGAATACCTCGGGCCTATTCTAATCCCCGGACCCGCAGGGGGGGGGTATCAGAAGTGTGATCCCTGTGTTGTCAAGGGGCTCAGCCACATATGTGCATAACAGTCTTCCTACACAGACTGGCTACATGCAGTGATGGGGAGCTCGTGAATGAGTCGTTTAAATGAACGCTTCACTCCAGTGAAGTGTGAACTAACTACTCAATTTCAATGAACTGGTACTTCAAACTCTTCACAGATAACACACTCCACACTTTCTTCTAGTTCACTCACTCTCTTCCCCTCTTCCTCATCCCATTACATCGGCGCTACATCACTTATTCTCCCTTCACTTCAGTTCCCCCTCTACTGCCTGTCGACGAATCGCGCGGCGTTTGTGGGAAACGATAGGTTTGCTTGGTGTTTTGGTGGTGAGGGGCGAGGGGAAGGCAGCTGCAGCTGCTTCCTGCAGTGCTGACATCATTACCCGTGACTATTTGTGCAGTTCAGTTATACTTCGCGTCTACCGGTAGCCTACCGTTGGCAGCGCTTGCGGACAAATGAATATTACAGATACAAACGATGAGGCTGGCTGTGTGAGCACGAACAGCCAACATGTTAATAACACTGAAATTGTACCAATGACTACAGGTGACAGTTTACGTTTTGAATCTGGAGGGTTATTAATCTCAACAAAAATAAATCCACAGGAAAACTTCTGAATTATTACTTAAAGTAGTTATATAGACTGTGACAGTGGTAAACATACATATTCTATTTTGGATTAAATTTTAAAAGGAACATAAAATTGGACTGCATTTCGTTGGTAGCCCTAGTTTTCAGTCCATGAATACAACAAATAATGTTTCACTTGGCAGATAAAGACTTTTTTGGGCGCTTCAGGAGAAAATGTCGAGCAAGATTAAATGTAATACCTTCTTTATATGTGACAGGCTTCTCTGTTTATCTTTCCTTTGTCCCCTTCGACCATACTCTATTTAAGTTAGCTCAGACGTTGTAAGAGCTTAAAACGTTGTGTGCACGTTACTGCATAGTTCGGCCATCTGTTGGTAAAATTATGAAGTATTACGAAGCTTTATTGTACGAGCGAGGCGAAGCGAGCGTAGCCGCGGCTGAGCGGCGAACTGGGCAACTTCGCCGGGCTTCCATACTTCATGAATGAACTACTTCATTTGAACACTTCACGGCAAAGAGTGAAACGAATGAAGCAGTTCACGGGAATGAACGAGTTCGACCCATCTCTAGCTACACGTGCTGGTAACCTTGTGGGGCAGAGGGGGTCTAGCGGCAGGGAAGGAAGAGCAGAAGGAAGGGAGGAGATGAATCCACGCCGTAGACACTAGGGAGGGAGATCACACCCAAATGGTTCACATGATAGAAAATTTAGAAGTGGGGAACCAAAAGTGCCAAAAATGATACAAGAGAAAACTAACAGCTCTGGTTCCCCCTGCTTTCAGCTGTCCACAGTACCAGCACAGTTAGGCCATGTTTGTTATGTTACAGAGCCAGATCAATCATCTAGACTACTGCCACTGCAACTACTAAAAAAGCTGCAGCCCTTATTCAAGAACCACATTTGTCTGGCCTCTCAACAGAAACCCACTTCTGTGGTTGCACCTACGATTTGGCTGTCTTTATCATTGAGGCACGAAAGCCTTCCTACCATGGCACAGGGGCAGGGATAGTGTTGTCATATAAAACAGAATATTCCATATTCCGTACTCTTAGGTTCCTGCATAATCACAACCTTTGAAATCTGAACATTTCAAAAATATACCACAAAGTTTTCAAAACTGTAACTGAGCTACACTACACAAACATCTGCCACCAGAGCCAGTTTTCCTCCAATACATCTGTTGGCTTTGCCAACTCAAAACCAAATTATAACATTGGAACACGGAAAAAATGTCTGAAGAAATCCTGTTATACTCTGAGAAACACACAATACAACAAATACATACTAAACCAGTAACTAACTTTATAATACATAATATCCAGGTCTGTGATCAATATCACACTTCCCATGTCTAACACAAAAGCAACTGATTCACGTGTTCAGCTGTACAGCAAGTTATTAGATTTAGCAATTCTCATTGGATGCTGAATATCACTCGACTGGCTATTACCAACAGAAATGAATTGCCAAAGTCAGCACACAGCAAACAACATGCTAACTCCATAAGTGCACTGTAATCCAATGAAAGTGCATCACAAATGAATGTGAAGGATCAGTTCTAGTCCAAGTAACTGGAAAACCTGTAATAAGATATCTACTCAATGTGATAAGTACACTGGAAGCATCAAGTTCATGAAGTAGCACACTTGACATGTCTGACTTGCAGCAAATGATTATAGTTTGTGTGCATACTTCATTCAACTGAATAAACAGGAGTAACCTGCAGCCTCTTTTTTTCCTTCTTCTTCAATTTGTTGCTAATTGAAACTCAATGTTCATAGAAGTTTATAAGGAATACCAGTTAACAAGTGAGTTCTGATTAAATGTTGCTGTACTAATGACAAAAATTTTATATGTGAAGAATGTCCCAAGAATATAATCACAACTTTAGCTATTGAGAATGCATTCAATGTAGTATTAAACGAGTCCCAAATGGAAGTGTGGAAAGCAGCTGGAGACAAGTGCAGCAGCGAAAACAACAAATTAAATGCGAAAATGCTGGGTAAACAGCGTGTGCTATGTATGCTGAATAATGATCAAAAGCAAAAACTACAGTTTTATTTTCAGTGCAGCTGATTGTGTGTCGTGGCTTGTAACAATGGACAAGGCTGTCCCTCTCCATACTGGAGAGAAAAAAGTTTCTGTGCATAGATCTCCAGCTGACAAATGTTTAATGATTTTTCTGTCTAACCCCCCCCCCCCCCCCCCCCCGGTTATGTTAATGTTTACTTTAGTGTGTCCTAACTCATTTAAGAGTCTCCTTCATGATATTCATGTACATGACAAATGAATGGCTAGCTGGCTGGATGGATAGCACCTATAATCACTGTGCAGCAGGAGCCTTGGGTATCACACCATAGAGAGGAGTACATGTGTGAAGTTTACTGAAAGAAAAGACAGACAATCTAACCCAATCTTGAAGCAATTAAATGAAGCAGAAGTTTAGATCTGACAAGGACAGGCAAAGAAATTGTGTACTGTATCATAACTAACTCAAACTTTATTCGAATGAGAAGGTTCATCAGAATGCGCACGGTCAGTATACTCTGACTACTTTGTGATTGTTGACAGACTGCAGTGGTGGTTGTTGTTGGAGAGGGGGGGGAGTGTTTCTGGCGTACAGCCAGCCACACAAACAAGGCTCTGCATGCATTGCCAACACAGACAGCACTGCAAGCACGTGGTGCTTGAGTAACAACAAATATCAAGGTTATTTACTAGCATCAGTTTTACTGAAGCAAACTTAACTACTAAACACACTCAACTCTTGCCTCTTAAAATAAAGGACAATGAACTGTGCTTTTCAAACAGAAACCAACCTACCATTAGCAAGGAAACATTCCCACATATCAATATTATCATTTATAAAGTGGACTGAAGAAAGAATTACGGTAATTTATGTATAATTTTTGATAAAAATTTTCTGGTAGTGTTGACACATACAAGTACTTTACAAAGTATAGAACATCAAATTTCAATGTACTGTCATTCACACTGCATTACAAAGATACAAATGTAGATTACTTTTCAGAATGATATTACTTTCCACAGGCATTAGGCCTAAGCAACAAAGTCTTTGAATAAAGCATCTTACCTTTCACAATGCTTATTGGCTCATACAAAATAGCTTCAGGATTTTCTGCTGCTACCTCTTCAATGTTGACTCCACCCTGGGATGAAGCTATTAAAACTGGGCCCTGCAATAATTTAAAAGTACCCATATCACCTCTAGAAATGTATCACAATTCACTTCAGGTAAAAGTTACACTCACAGAAAATGCTCGCTCCATCATAATGGCAAAATAATATTCTTTTCTTGGAAATTTACGTTCGGTAACCATTACTGAATTACATATTCGACCCTTTTCTCCAGTCTGTTTCGTTACCAGGTAATCGCCTATCATCTTCCCAGCAATATCTTCTGCTTCCTCTGGTCTGTAACAATTTTGGGCACACGTTAACAACCTATGATAGTTGTAAGGCGAATTTAGATGCAAAAGAATGTGAAACTTAAAATTTCAGTCCTCACGTGTACACCATTCTGACGCCTCCTTTAAGGCCGCCTTTGAATGACCCTTTACCTCTGCCACCTGCCAGAACTTGGGCTTTCAAAACGATGTCCTTCACGTTTAGCTGTTTCGCTATCTCAGCCGCTTCTTTCTTATTCTTTGCCAACCCGAAATTTGGGACAGGTATCCCTGCATCTTTGAGAAGGGTGTAGCTGATATGCTCATGTACATTCAAATTCCTTTTTTGCTGCTTCTGAAGAACTGGTGTAGCGCCACCCAAGAACTGTAAAATTTAAATATATAATCATAATACAACTATGAAGTTGCTCGTAGAGGCATATTAAACATTCATAACGAATGACATATTAATAATCAACGAAAATTAAGCAATCACTTTCTGGGACAGTCACAGGAAAAAATAACACTAATTAATTAAAACCATCGACTTCCTGTTCGTTTTCATACTAGGTGAGAGCGAAATACTCTGTACCCCGTACTGTAGTGTTTACGATGCATAACGAACCTTAGGGGCAGTTTTACGAGAAATTGCTTCTAAGACAGCACAACCCTGTCGCAACATAGTCGCCATCTCCCACTATAATAAAGCCCGTAGCCCGATAGTCACCTTTCAGCCAAAGGTCGAGCAAGAAAATATAATCGGCCAATGGTCAGAGAGATAACGCATTAGATGTGAGACCGATCCATAGACCTTAGATCACAAAGGTCTCTGAACCGATTCCTGACGAGTGAACAATGAAACGAAGTTCTAAAGGTCAATAACATAGTTTCGTTCTGCAGAAACAGCGTCGAAAGTATCCTTGTCCTGTGGAAGTAGCTTAAGCAAGCTTATTAGTTACCATATTGTTTCCATCTTCTGTGGATCATAAATGCGACATAGCGTTATGATACGGAAGGAGTCAATTTCGCAATTAACCAATCTTCTCAGTGAAAAATAAGGCAACATGATGACCATTTACATGCTTCCGTAAGTTTATTTTTTCGTGCACAGACATTCAGTCTTTTGTACTTAACTATTTCTCTCTCTCTCTCTCTCTCTCTCTCTCTCTCTCTCACACACACACACACACACACACACAGACAGAAATTCTATGGAGTACGAGTTGTCAAGCAGACATAATTTCAGACTGTGTTTAAATTTGTTATCCATTAAATTCTTTACAGCGTCTGGTAGGCGATCAAAGACTTTTGTAGCTGAATACTTCATTCCTCTCTGTGCCACACTAAGCCTGAGTGGTAAGTAGTGTAGCTAAATTATTTTTTTTCTTATAGGTTTATATTTATGAACTTTATTGTTCTTTTCAAATTGTTAGTGATTGTTGACCAGGAACTTCATGTAAATATTCTGTGAGGCTGTTGTCAGTTAAGTCCATCCGTTTTAGGATTAAGGTGTAACGACAGCACCTATTATCTTAATTACGCGCTTCTGTGCAAGAAACACTTTTTCTCCTTATTCTATTTCAGTTTGAACTTGTAAATTATAAATTGGACCATATGAGCAACAGAGTGTCTACACCTGCGTCTTATAGCACATTATATTTTTTATTATATCTGTAGTACCAACACCAGCTGGAAGCCTGTAGGTGGCGCTGATAGTACTCGGTTTTTAACCGAGACGTATTTCCTTACTGGTGCATCAAAATTCAAAGTTACTACCTTGTGAGAGAATGAAGAAAACATTTTTTTATATAATCAGCGAAACAAGTTGGTCATTACTATATTTATAATACTGATATTTTCATTCTTCAAGTTAGTGTTCAATTACGGATTATACGCGACGTGAATCGGCATAAAATATCGACTGAAGTAATAAAAAAGATCGGTAAATGTTGACAATATAAAGTCTATTCATACCTGACGGAACGAAACGTCCAAATATTCCATAAAACTGTACTAAATGGCAGCATTCACAAAGGCCGTTAACGGTAACGGGACGTTAACGTTTCTTGGGAACAGAGTTTTGACGCTGGTGGCGGGACTGTGGTACAGTATACTAACGTGGGAAGTTAACATCTATCATCGTGATTGTACGTCTTCTTAGTCCTTACTTTATCGTTTGAGATGTTTTCTGCAAATATTTCATGACTACCGGCACTTGAATAGTTTTTCCACGAGCGATCTTCCGTGGGGCACGTGATGTTGATGACACCGGAGCCTAAAGCGTAGTTTACATCGTCCTGCACACAACTGCACTACCAGCCACTGGGCATGTACGGCGCGCGTTTATGCGACTCGTTGGTAAAACTGAACATTCTAAGCTTGTTCCAACTTCGGTGACACTTGTTTCACGAGTCTAGAGATTAGGTTTGTCGACAGTTGTAAACAAACTGAAGTATGAAGTGGGAAATGGAGAAAATTGTTTGCTTATTGTATATCTGTGCTAGGTATAGGTATTTGCGGGATTTAAATGCTGTTGACTATAATAACAAGCAGCTGCGTTGCTGTCCATGAGACCGTCATACGTGATTTGAGCATGATGGGTTGAAATTGTCTGAGCTGTAGCGCAAAATTCTTTCAATTAGGAGTACGTATAAAAACGAATTAACAAAAATACCGGCATGCAAAATACTAGGCTATGGAATAGTTTGCTTCTACAAAACTAAAACCCCTTGGTTTGAGTTGACCAATTCTCTTTTAACGAAAATTTTTAACAGAAGGAAAATCTGTCGAATCTGGAAATTTGAATTCTTTATTCAATATTTATTTATTTAAAAGTCACAATAGTGCTTCCTCATTCAGAAACTGATGTGACTGAACTTCGACATGTTACTACAGCATAGATTCATCTTCAAGAAAGTAGTTTGCAAACCATTCTTTCGTTGATGTGGCCTGCTTTGAATAATATTGCAGCTTTGTATTTATGCTCCTTCTCGTTCCTGTCTGGTAAACCCCATTATAGACATTCTCCTGGTGTTTAGCTGTGTTTGTAAATACTGTTGGGGAGCTATTTTTCTCTAACGAACTCGCCCAGGTAGCACTGACAATATTGTCAACTATTTCTAGTCCTAGTGGTATTGGCTTATCCTGCAAGCGAAATTAGGAAACCATAATTCCAAATGCATTTTTCACAACACAGCGAGCTATATCCTTTCTTTGAAACTCAGTGGACCTTATGTTAAAATGGAAAAATACTTTGTTCATGTATCTCGAACACTCCCACGTGAACATATGTTTTTCAGATACTGAACACATAACAGGTTAGACCATAAAGTTTCGCCACCTTTTGAAACTTGTTCTTGTTGAGAGGCTCAGATTTCACACTGGTGACATTTTTGGTGACAAGTTTAATAGCTCTGGTATTATCATAAACTATCACAGTTATTTTTATTTTTGTAAAAGATTGTATTTCGCCCATCAGTGTCCTGATCCACCGAGCTTCTTGGATAATGGAGGATAAGGTCATATATTTAGCTTCCATGGTGCTCAAAGCAACTGTCCTCTGTCGCTTACCTGACCATGATATCATTCTGCTCATTAGTTTAAAGCGACTTCCAATGATGGAATGTCTGCTTTCCAGTTCCCTTTCCCAGTCTGCATCACTGTACTTTTCTAAATTTACATTTCACGTTTTTTAATTTCCTTTAAATATCTGAAAATTCTCTTGGATGTCATCCAATATTTTTCTCTTAGATCACTTCAAAACTCGCTTCAGCTTTTGAACAAGTGTAATGTCTGGTCTGGAAGTCTGTGCTAAGTATAGCAGACTTCCTGCAGCTTCCAAGCTTACAGTTCTTGTCCCCATTCATTATTAACAGTTTTGAGTTATTTTCCATTGGGGTAGAAATAGGCCTACAATTTTCCATACTGAACTTTTCTAAGATTTTTCTTATGTACAGAGGTTGATCAATCCATAATTCTTCTCTGTTGGTACTTCTTTGAATCTTCATGCCTAAGTATTGATTAACTCCCTCTAAGTGATGCATATTAAAGTCTGACCATAATTTTTTTAAAAAGGTCTATTTTATTTTCAGTATTGGTCAAAATAAAAAAAATTCATCTACTCATATGGCCATGATCGTAATTTCTTCCTTAATTCTTCACATGTAGGCGGTGGGCGCGACGACTTCTGACACCAAATCTGTAGGTGCCCTGGTGGTCCTGGCCACCTACAGTGGACTGGAGGCCGAGCGGTGACCTCTCCAGTTGTCAGGATGCTAGGAAATGACTGTGGACGCGTCAGAAACCCCAAAAAAAACATTATTAATTCATGACACCTTTATTCCTGCTGAGTACAATGTGACCTGTGTAACACAGGCTGGCTGAGCTTGGTGATATCAACGACCTTTCCTGACTCGGACCGATGACACCAGCTCCGGGCCGCACCAGTCTTGCTAGCGCAGCACCGTATGCTGTGACGTAGTGGAGGAATGCCCTTACTTCGGCTGCGCCTGGCTGGCGACGCCTGGCTGGTCGGCCGGCTCGGCGGCGGACAGCAAGCCGCTGCGTGTAGGAGGCTCCGGGTTGGAGTCCTGGCGCTGTCGACACGAGAAACGTTCTCGTAGTGCGGAGTGTACTTTATCCACCCTGTCTTCTTCCCTGCACCTCCTGGTGGCTTGTCCGCGGTGGACGGGTGGGATGGGCTGCAATCCCCCCGCGTCGTTGACTCACCCAGTTGTGACGGCGGATGCACAGGGCCTAGGCCAACCCAACAACCACTTCAATGCTGTGTGATCTGTAATCACCTTGAACTTACGCCCATATAAATAACAGCGAAAATACGAGTTACCGTAAATCACTGCTAACATTTCTTTCTCTGTAGTTGAATAATTCTTCTCTGCCTTACTCAGTTGCCTTGAAGCATAAGCCACTGGATGTTCCTGTCCATTAACTCTCTGAGAAAGTATACAACCTACAGAAATATTACTAGCATCACAAGATAGTATGAACTCTTGTTCGAAATCAGGCAGTATCAACACTGGGTCTGATGTTAGTATCTGTTTGAGCTTCTCGAATGCGTCCTGACACTGTGTTCTCCATTCAAACTTTACACCTTTCTTTACCAATCTCGTTAATGGATGTGCAATTTCCGCGAACCCCTTTACATATCGTCTGTAGTAATTACATAAACCGACATATTGCTGAACTTGTTTAGTGGTCTGTTGTACTGGAAAACCACGCACAGCCGACGTTTACGAGGATCCGTTCTTACCCCATCCTGACTGATAATATGCCCAAGATAAGTCACTTGCGTCTGAGCAAACTGACATTTCTCGACATTAAGTGTAAGATTTGCCGCTCTTAGCCTACTAAATACTTCGTTCCGTCGTTCCACATGCTCTTCTATATTAAGCGAAAAAGTAACAACATCATCGAGGTATACCATAGCAATCTTCGGTTTCAGTCCCCAAAGCACACCATCTAACAGACGCTGGAAAGTAGCAGGAGCGTTTTTCAACCCAAATTGCATTCTGCGACACTGAAAGTGACCAAGGCTTGTTGTAAAGGCCGTCTTCGGTCTATCCTCAGGACTTACTTCTATCTGATGGTACCCACTCTTTAGATCTAGTGTCGAAAAATATTTACACCGACCTAGGTTGTCCAATGTTTCCGTGATGTTCGGTATTGGATACGCATCTGTTACAGTTCGTGCGTTCAAAAAACGATAGTCACAACAAAACCTATACTTTTTAGTACCATCCAGTGACTTCTTAGGAACTACCACTACGTTGGCAGACCACGGGCTTTCGCTGTTCTCTATAATACCGTCCCTTAGCTGTTGCTTAATAAATTCTTCCACTAGTGGTTGAAGGTGTTTCGCTCTCCTGTATGGTTTTCTATAGACAGCAGACTATCGCCAGTCGGTATATGGTGCTGTGTAATAGGAGTTGCTGGTAATGGACCTTCTGAATTAAACAAATCTAAATACTGTAATAACAAAGCTTCCATAGCTTTCCAATCACCATTATCCAAATGACAAATCTTATCACATAGTACAGATGCCTTGACGGTTTGCTTGATGTTATAATCACCTTGGGATTCACCTATATCCTCATCTCCGAGTATTTCCAAACTTGCTACCACTAAACCCTTTGGGAGATCCACTTCATCTGCCCCAAAGTTATCTACATTGACCGGAGTCATCAGTTCCCCATTTATATCCGTTACGCGCGCAACGCTCCTCCTAATAAAACAATGCATTTCATCCAATGCTTCATTGCTGTGCAGTGGCTCCACCACACATAGTCTCTGCTGTGGTACATCGGTACCTACTGACAACCAAACTAACTTTCCTGTACCCAAAGGCACTTTGACATGCGTAATCATCTTTAATGCTCTTGTACGCGGTTCAATTGGTGACATCTTAGCAACGGATGCACCTCGCAACGTAGAAACATTTAATGCTGTTGTACGCATTGAAAACAAGTTTACACTAAGTTCAACTGTACACTGCCAAAGACTAATTTTGGCATGGTGTTTATCGAGGAAGTTCAGTCCGAGAATCACTGAATACCGTTGTCCCACAGTTGGCAACACTTCCATTTGCTCTCCGAACTCTACAGTTCCAATCTTAAAAACGAGCTGTGTTGTACTCAATGATTGCAACTCATTATTTCCTACTTCACGTAATCTATACCTAGGAGTATCTAATCTTCTCCTATCTACGAGGTCTAGACTAGCAACAGATACATGTGCCCCTGCATCAATCAGAAACTTACATCTGTTATTCCTTACAACACCCATCAAGCAACAATCCGTCTCTTTACTAGTTTTCACCATACTTCTGCTTACCGGGAATGTCTTCCGATCGACGAAACACTCCCGTTCCCGTTTAACGCTTTTTCCTGTTTATTCCTGTTACGATTCTGCTTACTACGACACTCATTTGCCTTGTGACCGTAGCGTTTACAAGCATAGCACTGCGGCTGTTTGCACTGAGCCTTCACATGACCTTTCCTCCCACAACTGTAACAATTCCTCTCCGACGCAAAGATGCGTTTATTATTGCGCACCCTTGTTGCAATGTCTATCTCCTGCAGATACGTTGCAATACGCAGTGCTACAGCTAAATCCCCAAGATTCTCCATCCTAACCCTACGAGAAAATTCTGCAGGAATTCCCCTGAGGAATACATCGAGGGCTCTGTTTTCTGCCTCTCGTAGTAATACACGATTCGCATCAGGATTACCCGATAATTCATAGGTCTGCGAATTAATTTTCTGTATCCTATCTGAAAAAGACTCCACTGTCTCATTGACCTTCTGTGTCAAATTATCTCACTTCTCCCTAAAAAGTCTTGCATTATTCTGCTTACGATATCTTTGTCGTAACCCATCTGCCAATTCGTCAAACGTGTTCGCCTTACTAAGCGTCTCAAGGTACATCACGAACGTCTTGGCTTCCCCTGCAAGTCGCAAATTTGCCATACGTAACGTAGTTATGTCGGACCAATTGCTCATTGCAGCTGTTGCCAAAACATCGTTAATGAACTCTGTGACATCCTCTGTTGTTTTACCCGAGAAAGGCATGATCAGGTTAGATACTGAAGGATATATTGCAAGGTTGGACATTGCTAGTGACTTGCACTCATTTGAACCCGTTTGCGACTCTTGCATCGAATGCAAGGTCTCCGTTTCCGTCATTAATTCTACATGACGTAACTTATGCTGCACATTCTCTTCTAACAATTTTGAGACTTGCTCCGTCAGAGCAGCTATACTCACTTCAGTACTAATGGATCTTGTTTCCGGTATGATTTGTGCAAATTACTAACAACTTACTCTATACTGAATTTACTCCTCAGAACAATAACTACACTAGCTACTCAACTCCTTTGTCACAGTTGAGCACTACACACAAGAAGACAAACCAGACTCACAATGCACAACTAAACAAAATTAATCCTTCCGCCTTGTTATTGCACAGCGACACTCTCTACAATTGTGCACTGCGTGACCACACCGTCTACAAATTGAACATTCTACTGGTACAAACTTCGTGCATGGCTCCCCATGCCCCGTTAAATTACACACAGTACATCTGACTGGTACCAAGTACGTTTCTCAACTGTTTCCCTTAAACTCAGATAAATCTGCTGTTTCCGCAGGTCTCACAAAGTGCACTCCCAACAAAGAACGTGCATCCATAGTTATTAACAAAAATCGCCTCGTGCACTTACCACAAGGCTGCGTAGAGTCGGCAGTTCTGATCGCAACTCTGTGGTGTCAGTACTGCAGTGGCGGAGTCGACGACTCCAGATACCAGATCTGTAGGCCACTGCTATAGTGGGCGCCTCGAACACTTCTGATATCAATTCTGTAGGTGCCCCAGTGGTCCTGGTCGCCTACGGTGGACTGGAGGCCGAGTGGTGACCTCTCCAGTTGTCAGGATGCTAGGAAATGACTGCTGACGCGTCAGAAACGCCAAAGAAACATTATTAATTCATGGCACCTTTATTCCTGCCGAGTACAATGTGGCCCGCGTAACACAGGCTGGCTGAGCTTGGTGATATCAATGACCTTCCCCGACTCCTCGCAGACTCAGAGTGATGACACCAGCTCCGGGACCCACCAGTCTTGCTAGTGCAGCACCGCGTGCTGTGACATAGCGGAGGAATGCCCTTACTTCGGCCGTGCCTGGCTGGCGGCGCCTGGCTGGTCGGCCGGCTCGGCGGCAGACAGCAAGCCACTACGCGTAGGAGGCTCCAGGTTGGAGTCTTGGCGCAGTCGACATGAGAAACGTTCTCGTAGTGCAGAGTGTACTCTATCCCACCCCGTCTTCTTCCCTGCTCCTCCTGATGGCTCGTCTGCGGTGGACGGGTGGAATGGGCTGCAATCCCCCAGCGTCGTCGGCTCTCCTGGTTGTGACGGCGGATGCACAGGGCCTAGGCCCCACACGATCTCGACAACGGCTCACTGATGTGGTCAGCATTGGCGGCGAGCGAGTCTGCTGCGATGTCTGCTAATCCTGGGTTGATTATTGACAGAGGCAGCAGAGGACCAGAGCTGGTACTGTCCCCTCACGTCTGCTGTTGGATGGGCCGCCCTTACTGCAACATCTCCTTAATAAAGATTAACATGTCGATCACCGAGCCTAGCACTACACAGCGACCCAGTACACATCTAACTGCAAGTCTAACTCCGAGTGCCTTGTTGCTATCAAAGCTGGCGTATTTAAAGGAAGCACGAGTGATGTCCTGACGTCATGCTCGTTTGTAATGAACGCATTTGTTCCACTTATACTGCTGACTTATCTGTCGTACTCGCCCCTTAGGTGTTCTTGTGACAGAGTTACGTCTTGTTACGACAGACGTACGCAAAGTTGTGAAATGCAGTACAGCTGACGCTATACCTCTGTCTTACACTCTACGAAAGTCTCCGTCTAACACAAACCCGCGTGCTACGCAATTCTCTCTCGCCTGTTGTGTGTAACCAGGCCATTGCCCCAGCGTGACGACACATTCTGATACATGTGCAATCCTCTTACGTCTTGGCTAACCTACTGTAATGAAACTTTGACAATATTCCACGTTTCCAACTTTTTACTATTCTGCGACACTACAATACTTCGATCTGATTTTGACTGTGATATATCAAGTTTTATATAAACATTTAGTCCAGCAATGGCTAGTCTGGTTTAATCTGTACATCTGCTTCTTAAAACGCCAAATTTTCCTTTCCATTTGATAAGGTCTTTTAACTTCTTCAGGTGGGATGACGGGTTTCCTCTCCCACATTTTCCACTCAGGGGCTGAGCATTCGTTTGGTGGGTGTGGGCCTGGTGATACTTGGGTTCCTGAGCTGTGGACTGGTATGCACCATGAGTCCTCTGTCATTGCAACAAGTGTGCTGCATGGAAGGTGGGACATTGTGTGTCACAGGGAACAAGTATCTTGCCTTCACCGCCCGGATCGCGAGTTTGGAAAATGTCTCTATAAAAACCCTTCAATCTCAAGGTGTGCTAGACGCTGATGAGATGCATTGTTGTTGAGGTGGAACAGTCGCTAGTGGGCAACCTTTGGGGAACCTGCTGCACCTTAGTTGTATAAAGTTTACTCAGGCACACAGGTCTCTGTCTGAATGGACCCTTATTTCCCTAGTTGCTCGTGGGACTGAGATGGAACCCTCGAAACTATCTCCTTTTCCTCCTTCCAGGAGGTTAGTAACAGAACACAAACTGACAGTCAGAATGTATTTTACAGAGCAAAGGGGAAAGAGGGCAGTTTTGAGAAAGTTTCATCTTTATGTATGCAAAAAGGGTTAGAAAGCATTGCTGGCTAAGAAATTGCGTAGTGGGACCCTGTTGGAGGAAACATCTAGTTACCAACAAGTTAAGACCCATTCCAATGCATTGTTTCAAATGCCAGCGCTTTGGGCATACTACTCTTGTGTGTCATGGAGAAGTTATTCTGGCAAATGTGGCAAGGCCGCCCACAAAGAAGTCCTTTGTTCATCTCCACTGAAGTGTGTGAACTTTTCTGGAGCTCACCTTGTCCAGCGTGTATCTGGAAAAACGGAAGATACAAGAGCTTAAGGCTATGAAGTGTGTCCCATATAATGAAAACAAAAAGATGTACAAAGCCGTGCTGCCCCCAAAGTTCACTACCTCCTTTGCTTTGTTTGTTAAACACTAGTACCTGCCTTTCTCCATGCACTTGCGCTGCTTCAGTCATTTCGAAGCCTGTCCCTCCCCTCAGAACTTCAGAAGAAGTAGTGGCTGCCAACACTGTCAAGGTCCCTGCCCCTCTGAAGTTCTAGACCGGTATGACATTCAGTGCTACACAACCACAGCTGCAGTTGTGGCTCCAAAGCCTACCCAGGGCAAAACATAAAAGGCAAAACGTCCACCACAGATGAAATAGGGAAGTGAAGCATCTCATGATGTCGATGTCATCCTTTCTGGTGTCTCCCTCGATTCTTCTTTAGAGGCAATGGACTTTGATGTCAGACTGGTGCAATCATCTCGCCCCTATACTGAGCTTCCATCCATTACGGGCTCCCATCGATGGCAGAAAGTATGGATGAAAGTGCTACCCCTGTGACAGATGGCTCTCATTATACAATTGAACAATAATGGGTTCACGACACATTTGGAGGAACTGAAACCGCTAGCACAGGAACGACCTCTGTGCTTGTGTTTGCAGGAAACGCATTTTAAATCGTCAAATGCTCCTGTCCAAAGTAGCTATTCACTCTATTGCAAGGATGACCTACCTGGGGAAAGAGCCAAGGGAGAGGTCACTGTGTTTGTAAGCAATGCACACCACTCTTCTGTCCTCCCCCTAGCTACCGACCTGCAAGTGGTTGCAGTTGCAGTTCATGCCTGTCAGAGGATCACATTTGTTCACTATATCTATCTCCACACGAAGTGACTGCCTCTGAGGCGACAACAGGTCTTACCAAACAACTCCCCCAACCATTTCTCCTACTGGGAAACTTCAATGCTCGTTATATATTGTGGTGTTCGACCTCTAATTGCCCTCAGGGTTGGGTTTAGGAGAGCCTCGTGTGTATCATGAGCTGTGCATTCTCAACATAGGCACTCCCACTCATTTCTGTACTGCTACAGCGTCATTCTCAGCCATCAACCTCACTCTCTGCTCTCCATCTCTCGCAGACTCTCTTCAGTGGGAAGTCATGGACGACCTTCATTCCAGTGATCACTTCCCAACCCACATTCATGTCCTGGTAGGAGCATTATCTATACAGAAGCAACCAAAATATATGGTCAGCAGGCTAACAGGATGCTGCTGAGCCAGCTAGCTTTGTCTGAACATCGTGACAGCATCCATGAATGGGTGGACCACACCAAAAGAGTGATCCATCATGCCGCTGACTTATCGAACCCAAAGTCGTCAGGTCATCTTAGGAGGCAACCTATTCCTTGGAGGACCAGTGAGTGCCGCTCAGCAATCCAAGACAGTCATGCAGCTCTTTGACGACCTAAGTACCGCTCAAAAGCGGATAACTTCACTGCCTTTCGAGTCGCGAGAGCAAAGGCTCGACGCGTAATTAAGGAGAGTAAGAAAGGATTGTGGCAAGCGTTTCTGTACTCTACCGCTCGTTCCATTTGTTCCACAAAAGTATGGGAAGCCATCACGAGTATTTATGGCAAACACAGTCGTTTACCCACGATAGCAGCGCTTGTCTCCAAACAACACCCAGAGACATCGCTCCGACGATGGCAGAGCATTTTTCAAAGACTACTTCCAATTCTGGCCAAGATCCAGCGTTTCGCCGCTACTGTGCGACTGTGCGAGAGGGTTAAGATGGACTTTAGATTCACAAATTCTGAGTTTTAAAACTGCCCCTTCTCCATATGGGAGCTGGAATTGTCACTGTGTGACGCTTGTGATACTGCACCTGGTCAAGACTAAATCAGTTGCTGCATGCTCAATATTTACCAGCAGAGTCAAAGGAAATCCTCGTCAAATGTTTTTGTCTTATATGGCAGACAGGCAACTTCCCCGACTCATGGAGAGAGGCAGTTCTGATACCAGGAAAGGACCGCACATGTCCCAGTAGCTACTGGAGCGTCGCCTTAACGGGCTGTGTAGGAAAGACGATGGAGCACATGGTTAACTGTCACCTGGTCTTGATGTTAGAGACCAAACAACTCCTCAGCCAATCCCAGTGTGGATTGTAGAGATCATGGTCCATGTTTGACAATGTGATGATACTAGAAGCAGCTATTCAGCAGGCTTTCCTATGTTAACATCACTGTCTTGGTATATCCTTCGATACGAGTAAGGTGTACGACACTACTTGGAGACACAAGATTCTTCTGCAAATCCATCAATGGGGATTTCGTGGCCAGATCCCCATTTTCATATGGTCCTTCTTGTTTAAGCTCTTTGTTTGGTCTCAAGTTGGAGATGTGCTGTAGCATCATTTTGAGCAGTAGAATGGTGTAGTCCTCCTTGCCACAGCCATAAACAGTATCACATCTGCAGTGCAGAGTCATGTACAGTGCTCTTTACTCGAGGACGATTTTTTTGTTTTCTGTTCCTCCTCCAGCGATGCAGCAGCGACTTGTCAATTGCAACTTACAGTGTGGAGGTTAGAGAAGTGGGTTACAAAAACAGGTGTTCAGTTTTCTGCAGATAAGCATGTGTATGTTTACTTTAATCGTTCTTGTTGTGTTTTTAAGTTACCTGACTTGAATCTGAGGGACCCCATTCTACATTTTCAGTACTCAGTGATGTTTCTGGTTCTCATTTTTTACTCCAAATCTTTGTGGTTGATTCCAGGTGGCAAAAGGTAAGGCTAAAACTGATGCGGAACAATGATGACAGGTTGAAAAAATTTATGATTTACCAAGGTGTATTGTTTCACCCATGGAAGAAGCCTGGAGATACTGTCAGGTTTCAGATAGATTATATAATGGTAAGACAGAGATTTAGGAACCAGGTTTTAAATTGTAAGACATTTCCAGGGGAAGATGTGGACTCTGAACACAATCTATTGGTTATGAACCGTAGCTTAAAACTGAATAAACTGCGAAAAGGTGGAAATATAAGGAGGTGGGACCTGGATAAGCTGACTAAACCAGAGGTTGTACAGAGTTTCAGGGAGAGCATAAGGGAACAATTGACAGAAATGGGGGAAAGAAATACAGTAGCAGAAGAATGGATAGCTCTGAGGGATGAAGTAGTGAAGGCAGCAGAGGATCAAGTAGGTAAAAAGACGAGGGCTAGTAGAAATCCTTGTACTTGAGGACAATATTATGGAAATGGAAGAGGATGTAAATGAAGATGAAATGGGAGATATGATACTGCATGAAGAGTTTGACAGAGCACTGAAAGGCCTGAGTCGAAACAAGGCCCCGGGAGTAGACTACATTCCATTAGAACTACTGACGGCCTTGGGAGAGCCAGTCCTGACAAAATTCTACCATCTGGTGAGCAAAATGTATGAGACAGGCGAAATACCCTCAGATTTCAAGAAGAATACAATAATTTCAATCCAAAAGAAAGCAGGCGTTGACAGATGTGAAAATTACCAAACTATCAGTTTAATAAGTCACAGCTGCAAACTACTAACGCGAATTCTTTACAGACGAATGGAAAAACTGGTAGAAGCCGACCTCGGGGAAGATCAGTTTCGATTCCGTAGAAATGTTGGAACACGAGAGGTAATACTGACCTTACGACTTATCTTAGAAGAAAGATTAGGGAAAGGCAAACCTACGTTTCTAAAATTTGTAGACTTAGAGAAAGCTATTGACAATGGTTACTGGAATACTTTCTTTCAAATTCTGAAGGTGGCAGGGGTAAAATACAGGGAGCGAAAGGCTATTTACAATTTGTACAGAAACCAGATGGCAGTTATGAGAGTCGAGGGACATGAAAGGGAAGCAGTGGGAGGGACATGAAAGGGAAGCAGTGGTTAGGAAGGGAGTGAGACAGGGTTGTAGCCTCTCCCGATGTTATTCAATCTGTATATTGAGCAAGCAGTAAAGGAAACAAAACAAAAATTCGGAGTAGGTATTAAAATCCATGGCGAAGAAATAAAACCTTTGAAGCTCGCCGATGACATTGTAATTCTGTCAGAGACAGCAAATGACTTGGAAGAGCAGTTGAACAGAATGGACAGTGTCTTGAAAGGAGGATATAAGATGAACATCAACAAAAACTAAACGAGGATAATGGAATGTAGACGAGTTAACTCGGGTGACGCTGAGGAAATTAGATTAGGAAATGAGACACTTAAAGTAGTAAAGGAGTTTTGCTATTTGGGGAGCAAAATAACTGATGATGGTCGAAGTAGGGAGGATATAAAATGTAGACTGGCAATGGCAAGGAAAGCGTTTCTGAAGAAGAGAAATTTGTTAACATCGAGTATAGATTTAAGTGTCAGGAAGTCGTTTTTGAAGGTATTTGTATGGAGTGTAGCCATGTATGGAAGTGAAACATGGACGATAAATAGTTTGGACATGTTCTGAGGCATCAAGGGATCACCAATTTAGTATTGGAGGGCAGTGTGGAGGGTAAAATTCGTGAATAGCATGGAGAGCTGCATCAAACCAGTCTCTGGACTAAAGACCACAACAACAACAACATTGTTTCACCGACGCCACCCAGAGCAGAGTCAGTGTGTGTTTGTTTACCAGAGGATCACTTTAACGACTTTCTATTTACACTCGCAGTGTTTGGGGACATTATGGTGTCTCCAAATGCCTTAGTAAGATAAACATTTCTCATTATTATCCAAATTTAAGACGGAAAGTTCTGCAGGTAGTACAGAAATGGGATGTGTGTCAGAAGGCTAAGCATACAAACAAGTCAAAACTAATCGAACTACACCCGTTATTGACTAAAAGACCCTTGGATATACTTTCCTTGGACACAGCTGTATCATATGGGCAAGGGAAAGGAAATGTGCGGTTGGGCTTTATGACGTTCTCTCCAAGTACGTCAAACTGCGTGCTGTGTGGTCAGTGACTGCCAGATTCATCATCAGAAGAATTACAGTGGGTTATCTACTGTAACACCTACAACGCCCATTGGTGTTAATAAATCAAAATAGCTCCCAAATTAGCTCCCATGCCCTCGAAATATAAATTCAAAAAATGTCCCAAGCCCCTCCACAAGTAGTAATTTACGAAATAGAAATAAGAGACAAATAGAGGGAAATCTATATCATCATCATCATCATCATCATCATTTAAGACTGATTATGCCTTTCAGCGTTCAGTCTGGAGCATAGCCCCCCTTATACAGTTCCTCCATGATCCCCTATTCAGTGCTAACATTGGTGCCTCTTCTGATGTTAAACCTATTACTTCAAAATCATTCTTAATCGAATCCAGGTACCTTCTCCTCGGTCTGCCCCGACTCCTCCTACCCTCTACTGCTGAATCCATGAGTCTCTTGGGTAACCTTGCTTCTCCCATGCGTGTAACATGACCCCACCATCTAAGCCTGTTCGCCCTGACTGCTACATCTATATAGTTCATTCCCAGTTTTTCTTTGATTTCCTCATTGTGGACACCCTCCTGCCATTGTTCCCATCTACTAGTACCTGCAATCATCCTAGCTACTTTCATATCCGTAACCTCAACCTTGTTGATAAGGTAACCTGAATCCACCCAGCTTTCGCTCCCATACAACAAAGTTGGTCGAAAGATTGAACGGTGCACAGATAACTTAGTCTTGGTACTCACTTCCTTCTTGCAGAAGAGAGTAGACCGTAGCTGAGCGCTCACTGCATTAGCTTTGCTACACCTCGCTTCCAGTTCTTTCACTATGTTGCCATCCTGTGAGAATATGCATCCTAAGTACTTGAAACCGTCCACCTGTTCTAACTTTGTTCCGCCTATTTGGCACTCAATCCGTTTATATTTCTTTCCCACTGACATTACTTTCGTTTTGAAGATGCTAATCTTCATACCATAGTCCTTACATTTCTGATCTAGCTCTGAAATATTACTTTGCAAACTTTCAATCGAATCTGCCATCACAACTAAGTCATCCGCATATGCAAGACTGCTTATTTTGTGTTCACATATCTTAATCTCACTCAGCCAGTCTATTGTTTTCAACATATGATCCATAAATAATATTAACAACAGTGGAGACAGGTTGCAGCCTTGTCTTACCCCTGAAACTACTCTGAAGCATGAACTCAATTTACTGTCAACTCTAACTGCTGCCTGACTATTCATGTAAAGACCTTTAATTGCTTGCAAAAGTTTGCCTCCTATTCCATAATCTTGTAGAACAGACAATAACTTCCTCCTAGGAACCCGGTCATATGCCTTTTCTAGATCTATAAAGCATAGATACAATTCCCTGTTCCACTCATAACACTTCTCCATTATTTGCCGTAAGCTAAAGATCTGGTCCTGACAACCTCTAAGAGGTTGTGAGGTAAACCCACACTGATTTTCATCCAATTGGTCCTCAACTAATACTCGCGCTTTCCTTTCAACAATACCTGAGAAGATTTTACCCACAATGCTGATTAAAGAGATACCTCTGTAGTTGTTACAATCTTTTCTGTTTCCATGTTTAAAGATTGGTGTGATTACTGCTTTTGTCCAGTCTGATGGAACCTGTCCCGACTCCCAGGCCATTTCAATTATCCTGTGTAGCCATTTAATCCCTGACATTCCACTGTATTTGATGAGTTCCGACTTAATTTCATCCACCCCAGCCGCTTTATTGCACTGCAACTATTGACCATTTTTTCCACTTCCTCAAATGTGATCCTATTTCCATCATCATTCCTATCCCATTCTACCTCGAAATCTGAAACATTACTGATCGCATTTTCACCTACATTGAGCAACTCTTCAAAATATTCCCTCCATCTGCCCAAGGCATCCACAGGATTCACCAGCAGTTTTCCTGACCTGTCCAAAATACTTGTCATTTCCTTCTTACCTCCCTTTCGAAGACTGCTAATTACACTCCAGAATGGTTTTCCAGCAGCTTGACCCATAATCTCCAACCTGTTTCCAAAGTCTTCCCATGATTTCTTCTTTGATGCTGCAATTATCTGTTTGGCTTTGTTTCTTTCTTCAACATAACTTTCTCTGTCTACCTGGGTTCTGGTATGTAGCCATTTTTGATACGCCTTCTTTTTCCTTTTACAGGCTGCCTTGACTGTATCATTCCACCAAGCTGTTTGCTTTATCCTACTTTTACACACTACTGTTCCAAGACATTCTTTAGCCACTTCTAGTACTGTGTCCCTGTACCTTGTCCATTTCTTTTCCAATGACTGTAATTGACTACATTCAACTAACTGGTACCTTTCTGAGATCGCTGTTATGTACTTGTGCCTGATTTCCTTATCCTGAAGTTTCTTCACTCTTATCCTCCTACATATGGACCTGATCTCCTGCACTTTCGGCCTCACAATCCCAATTTCACTGCAGATTAAATAATGATCAGTGTCATCAAAGAATCCCCTGAATACACGTGTGTCCCTCACAGCCTTCCTGAATTCCTGATCTGTTATTATATAGTCAATGACAGATCTGGTTCCCCTGCCTTCCCAAGTATACCGGTGAATGTTCTAATGTTTAAAAAAGGAGTTTGTGATTACTAAGCCCATACTGGCACAGAAATCCAAGAGTTGTTTCCTGTTCCTGTTGGCCTCCATATCCTCTCCAAATTTACCCATAACCTTTTCATACCCTTCTGTTCGATTTTCAATCCTGGCGTTAAAATCACCCATGAGCAGAACACTGTCCTTGTCCTTTACTCTAACAACTACATCACTGAGTGCCTCATAAAAACTATCCATCTTATCTTGATCTGTCCCTTCACAATGCGAATATACTGACACAATCCTAATTTTCTTGCTAGACACTGTCAAATCTATTCACATCAGTCGTTCGTTTACATACCTTATTGCAACTACGCTGGGTTCCATTTCTTTCCTGATGTAAAGCCCTACACCCCATTGTGCTATTCCTGCTTTGACTCCTGACAGGTAGACCTTGTATTCTCCCACTTCCTCTTCTTTCTCACCCCTTACCCGAATGTCACTAACAGCTAAAACGTCCAGCCCCATCTTACTTACAGCCTCTGCCAGCTCTAACTTCTTCCCAGAGTAGCCCCCATTGATATTAATAGCTCCCCATCTCATTACCATTTGTTTTCCAAGTCGTATCTTAGGAGACCCTGGTTTGTCAGTTAGAGGTGGGACCGTCACCTCCAAAGGTCCAAGGCATTTTGCTCTGATTATTGCCAGCATCATATTTAAAGTACCAGGGAAGCAGGTTGCTAGCCTTACTTGCCCCTAGTCCCATTGGGTTTTACCCCTAACGGCTGAGGGACTAACCGGTGGATTTGGTAGTCTTTGCCGTATGAGCACAAAGGTGACCACGACTCAGAATATGTCCGAGATGCCCAGCCTTATTCCAAAGTAACTGGTATCCCGACTGTCGGGACCACTTACTTGGCCACTCATACGATGCCCGTGGTTCATGAACTAGGACATGACTACAGGAACCCACACCATGAATCTATAGTAGAAAAATAATAGAAAAACAAAAGAATTTTAATCATAAATTTTGGAAGCATGGGAGGCGGGAAAGCGATAGAAATGGTTAAATTATTAGTTATTCATATACATGAGATAATCAATATTATAGTCACAGAATGTAGGTCTTGAACACCAAAGATAGCGTTTACTAAAGTATAAATAGACATGCAATGCAATTATGATACTCCAGTCTCTATCCTCTAGTCTGTTCGAAGTCAATTAGGACGTACAGCTTTAGGAAGCAAAAATAGGAGCTTTATTAAACCAGGGCGCAAGAATAAATCGACGAGATTGTTTTTTTGGGAAGCATTAATTTCAGATCAGAGTTAGAACTTTTGTCATATTAGAGGAACGGGGAGGTGATCAATAATCTCTCTGACTATACCGTCACTTTGTGTGAAGATTTAAATATTTTACGGAATTAACGATTTTTGGGCGGATTCGGACATTGTATTGTGATAGTGGAAAAGCTTTACTTCACACAACTAGTAACCATTGTTCGTGACAGTTTATGGATATTAAACGGGAACAATCTTTTTATCGAAAGTGACAGAACACTGTTTAGCATCTCTGATACTGACAGGATTCCAGATTAGATACATATTCAAAGAACCCCTTTGAATGCGATTGTGTGAATGAACTGATTTATTAATAATTATTGTTAAATAAAATAACGTGTTAATTTGAAACTGACTATTCGTCTTGAACTTTACTTCGATTTAGGTTCATAAATAATTAGGTTTCGTGATTTTCACCAAGAATAAACTGCAGACTAGTAACTGAAACAAGTGATCGAGAATCTGTTGAAAACACTAGTATTAATTTACTTACGGCATTTTCCTTCAGAACTGGGAAGACAATACGTGTAGTGACTCACTGGGGTTAATGTTAGAACTAGCCGGGATAAAACAAAACCCCTCAATACCAGTCAATGTATAGATAAATTAACATTCCTACTTTCATGCAAGATACGGAAGTCGGGATAGAAAAAAGGGTCGCTACAAACGTATATGACGCCCTATAACGTGGGGCTCGATCAGAAGTCGAATTAATCAAGATTTAAAGCTGTTACAGGATTTGAGGCCCGAACAGAATCTTAGGAAGAAGAACGTCGTGCGCTATTTGTTTAACAGGTCGCGAGAAACGCAAGTGTTTCCAGTTGCTGGGGGAGACGACCGGCAACGCAGAGGACGATTCAGCGCAACCAATAGGCGACGACGCTGGACTTCGAGTCTACGAGTGGGCAGCCAATCACGTCGCCGCTGATCTACGGAACCGCGAGAGTACAGCTGATCGCTGTACTTCACTGCTCGTCTTTACGAGACCTCACTAGAGATTACTACGCAAAAGAATCGACCTCAGGTATTTAATTAATTTTTTCTAAAGTAATCTTGATAGGGGTTGTTTCTTTGTGTCACCTTGATAATAGTGTCGTAGTGTAGGAAGTGTGTATATTTATTGAAAAAGCATGTGACGATTTATATTAACTTTATAAATGGCTAGACGTAGGAGAAATAGAATGGATGATATGCAAGATTTACCATTCGGTGAACAGAATGTTCAGAGAAATGTGGTAGAGGGACTAGATCTGGGATTAGATCCTGTTGATTTGCAAGAAAGTATTCGTGATACCGCTCATAATATAGAAACAACTGCCGATGTGAATGTAAGCTTAGTAGAAGCGCAGAATACAGGTACTGTGTTTGTACACGGTTATTACAAATGATTGAAGCGATTTCACAGCTCTACAATAACTTTATTATTTGAGATATTTTCACAATGCTTTGCACACACATACAAAAACTCAAAAAGTTTTTTTAGGCATTCACAATTGTTCGATACGTGCCCCTTTAGTGATTCGGCAGACATCAAGCCGATAATCAAGTTCCTCCCACACTCGGCGCAGCATGTCCCCATCAATGAGGTCGAAAGCATCATTGATGCGAGCTCACAGTTCTGGCACGTTTCTTGGTAGAGGAGGTTTAAACACTGAATCTTTCACATAACCCCACAGAAAGAAATCGCATGGGGTTAAGTGGGGAGAGCGTGGAGGCCATGACATGAATTGCTGATCATGATCTCCACCACGACCGAACCATCGGTTTTCCAATCTCCTGTTGAAGAAATGCCGAACATCATGATGGAAGTGCGGTGGAGCACCATCCTGTTGAAAGATGAAGTCGGCGCTGTCGGTCTCCAGTTGTGGCATGAGCCAATTTTCCAGCATGTCCAGATACACGCATGAAACTTGCCCGCACGTGTTCAACTGTTTCCTCGCTCACTGCAGGCCGACCCGTTGATTTCCCCTTACAGAGGCACCCAGAAGCTTTAAACTGCGCATACCATCGCCGAATGGAGTTAGCAGTTGGTGGATCTTTGTTGAACTTCGTCCTGAAGTGTCGTTGCACTGTTATGACTGCCTGATGTGAGTGCATTTCAGGCACGACATACCCTTTCTCGGCTCCTGTCGCCATTTTGTCTCACTGCGCTCTCGAGCGCTCTGGCGGCAGAAACCTGAAGTGCGGCTTCAGCCGAACAAAACTTTATGAGTTTTTCTACGTATCTGTAGTGTGTCGTGACCATATGTCAATGAATGGAGCTACAGTGAATTTATGAAATCGCTTCAAGCATTTGTAATATCCCTGTAGATAGTATGTCGCAATCTAGTAATACCAATACTTTGGATGCTAGCTTATTAATTAATATTCTTACTCAATTTAAAGATGAATTCTTTAAAGAAGTAGATTAATAGAAGCGGAGCGTTCAGCGAGAGAAGCTGAGCGAGAAGTGGAACATTCAGCGAGGGAAGCTGAATGTTCTGCTAGAGACGCAGAGCGTTTCGCTAAATTGGAGAAACGTATTGCATCCAAAGAAGCGGAATGTTCAGCGAGAGAAGCTGAGCGTTGTGCTAGAGACGCAGAGCGTTTCGCCAAATTGGAAGAAAGTATTTCTCCTAGAGAAGCAGAGCGTTTTGCCCAATTAGAAGAGAATATTTTAAAAGAAAATAAAAAAATAGCCGATAAATTGGATAACTTAGACTCAGATTTTAAGAAAAGATTTGAAAAAGTCCAAGATGACATACAAGAGATTACTGAAAGCTACGATACCTTGAGCATTAAAGTTACGCATTTAGAATCGAATCAGGATCAGATCTTCATAGATGTTAATAACTTCATAAAAGATGTTAATAATTTGACCGATAGGACGGATAAATTAGAATTTAATACTAAAGAAGCGATACATAATTATTTAGAGGAACAATCAAAGGGCTCTGAAGAAAGATTATCTAAATGGTTTGAAGAAAAATCTTCCAGGGTTACTAAACAAGCCTCTGATATTGTAAATGATATTCAGCGGTCACATCAGGAAATTATTAATGATTATAAGCAAGAATTTAAATTAATAAGGGAAAGAGCGTTAGAGGAAGTGTCGAAACAACATTTAAATTCAAATTACAAAGTTTCTAGTAATGAAATTCGTGACGAGGGAATGGACAGATTAAATACCGAACTGATGCAAACCGATATCTTTTCTGACCATGATTTTAATTTCAGACCAAAGAAACGGGTGAAATTTGGTGGAGAAGTGAATGAAATGATGTAATGTCTGGCCGAGATTCGGAACCCTGAATGCAGCAAGGTTATTTATCTAATTTAAAAATTGAAACCAGTATCTTTAAAAGTAGACAATTTCCCACGTTTTCAATCGAGAAAAATAGCGTTCAAATACATCCTAAAGTATTCATTAATAGCTTTAAGAGAGTATTTCCCCAAGGTTGGACAGAAAAGGACAAAATACAGTTTATTGTCTCTAAAATGGTTGATGAAGCAGCTATATGGGCTACAGACCCAAGCAAACGATGTTCTTCATGTCAGGAATTTGGAAGGCTATTTCTGGCAAAATTCTGGTCATTTAGCAAACAAGGAAGATTACGAAATGAGGTTTATAATCCTGAGATATTCAATCCTAAAAAGGGTACTCTTAGAAATTATTTTGAAAAGTACATAAATAAGACGAAATTCTGGTATTATCCTATTTCGTTTAGGGAAGTAATAAGAATTTTAAGATCTAGATTGCCAATTTATATTCGAGGACGTCCAGTAACGGTGCCTGACGACGATATTGAGTATTTTTTGTCCATGGTAGATGAAGTAGACATTCTGTTAGAAGATGCTAGACATCAGAATATTAACAATAATTATTGTCAGTTTAACATAGGTAGTGGTAATGGCAACAACCTTAACTACAACAATAACAACTTCACTTGGGGAAACGGCAATCCAAATGGGAATAATAATAATATTAATCAAAGGTGAAATTTTAATTCTGGGCCAAGGTATAGACCTTCTTTTGTGAACAATAATCCGAATTTTGGTAACAACCATTATTACAGTTCTAAGAATAATAATTTTGGAGTCAGGAACGGTAGTAATACATCGAACGATGTCCAGAAGAGGAAGCGTAGATCTACAGAAAACCAATCACAAAATTTTAACGGAATGCATAATATTTCTGCAGCGAGTACATCTTGGGCACGTAATCAAAATGTACAATGGGAGAAACCATGTGTGAGTAATGGTAATAGTAATTTCAGAACCAGTATGAATAGTGCTGACAATTCAATACCGTTATCTGATAGAAAAGGTTTTACTAATTCCGGTGCTTTAGGTAATGGTCAACATACTCTGAGAATAGTAGAAGTACACGACGAACCCAAACTTATGTCTGAAACTAGGGAGGTAAACTGAATCCAGTCAACTTTGGCCTTCCTCGGTTGGCTGGAGGGAATCAGGAAGGCAAATCGTGTGATACATACATACTCTGATATAATAATGAGAAAGATATTCGAGAAGAACTGTTAGAGGAAACAAACTGTATGAAGACCAATAAAGAGACTTTATTAGCCACAGTGGAGGTAAAGATTGGAGAAATTCCTGTGCAGATATTGATAGTTACTGGGTCCTCACTGAATGTCATGAATTACAGTTGCAGATTTGTCGATGTAAAACGACACGGACTTTACCGGTATCTGGGTGCATGATCTCTGGGGCATTTAGTGCTAAAGCACAATGTGTTAGGATGCAGGTTCAGGTTGAGATTGAAATACAAGATGATCGACTAATAAGCGACTTCTTGAGTGTTGAGAAACTTTCTGTAATGTGTATTTGGGGTTGGAATTTCCTAAGAGATCACAGTGCTGTCTTAGATATTAAAGAAGGTATGTGTAAGTTAGAAATAAGCGATAAATTTGTTGAGTTAAAGTTCATGAAAATATTTGATGTTCATGAAACATACTGTAATAGCTTAAATATAAGATATTTGGATAATGACATTTTACTGCAAGGTTGTGATGATCATTGTGAGGATCATACAAATGAAATCAGTGAAAGTATTATTAATGATAAAGTATTGGAATCAGAATATCTCACGGATTTTCAAAGGAAAGATTTATCTTCAGTGTTAAGGAAGTTCAAATCCGTTTTTAATAAAAAAAACCAGGAGTAATAAAAGGGTTTGAATATAACATAGAGGTTTATCCACATAAGAATTTTTGTTGAGTAAATTACTCAATACCTTGGTCAAAAAGAGAAGGTGTTCAAAAAGAGATTAAAAAGATGCTAGAATGGGGTATTATTGAACCATCCAGTTCTGAATATTGCAGTCCGTTGTTGGCAGTGGAAAAGGCAAATAGTGGTCTAAGATTGGTTCTAGATGCTCGAGACATCAATAAAATTTTAATACCCATGAGAACACGACCTGAAAACCTTGAGGAATAGCTATAGAAATTCTATGGAGTCTCTTTTTTAACTTCTTTGGACCTCCGACTTCTTATTGGCAAACAAAAATAACGGAGGAATCACGTAAATATTCGGCATTTGTTTTCGGTGACCGGTGCTATCAATTTAAAGTCATGCCGTTCAGATTAAATATTAGTGGAGGAGTTTTCATAGCCGCACTGGATACAGTCTTGGAAACTGAATTACTCGAAGCAGTGACCGTATATGTAGACGACTTATTGATAGCTACTCAAACTTGGGAAGAGTATTTATATTTGTTAAATAAAGTTTTAGCAAGATTTAAAGAGTATGGAGTTACTGCTAATTTAACAAAATTTAAATTTGGGAGAAATAAGATCAAGTTTTTGGGGCATATTATTTCACCTAGTGGTATTATACCCGATCCCAAGAAATTAGACAGTCTGAAGAATATTCCTTCTCTGAAATCTAAAGAGGAATTAAAGTCATTTCTGGGTTGGTGTCATTTTTTCGAAAGTTCTTACCTAATCAAATTCTTAATAATGAAGTTTTATTAAATTTATTAGGGAAAAATGTGTCATGGAATTGGACTACTGACTGTAAGGAAGCGTTTGATAGTATTCGTGATTCCTTATTACAAGCTGAGATTTTGAGGCATCTGGACTTGGAAAAGGATTTTTGCACTGCAGCTGATGTGTCAAACGTCGGACTGGGTAGTGTTCTATTCCAAATGGAGAACGAGAATGATCCTTATACTATTAGAATTATCAGTTTTGCAAGTAGAATTCTATCAGCGTATGAACGGTCGCATAGTACTACCGAGAAGAAATTTAGGTTTTTTTATGGTGAAAAGATTACGGTTTACTGTGACCATCTAGCAGTGTCATTCTTGTTATCCAGTAAAATGTTACATGCCAGGTTAACTCGCTGGGTACTACTGTTGCAAGAATATAAGATCGATGTAAAACATGTGAAGGGTCGAGACAATGTAGTAGCAGATACATTGTCCTGATTACCTAAAGGTTTAAAAGAAAATAATTATGACGACAGTGAATACAATTTTAAATTATTTTTAATTAGATCAACATCTTATAAAAAGGAGTTTGATGAAATGTGTAACAAAATCACTGAATTGCAATGTGCCAATAAGAAGTGGGACAATATAATACAATCTTTGAAACAAGTGAGTAATGTGAATGGCAATAAATATCAGCTGATCGGTGGGACATTGTACTATCATAAAAATGCAGATTCCACCTATTTACTATGCATACGTACTGAATGTTTGACTACGTTTATTTGGTATACTCATTTAGTTTGGGGACATATGGGTGTAAAGAAATATGTAAGCAAATTATTAAGATATTGTTTTTACCCAAACCTGAGAAAATATGCAGTGCAAATTTTGTCTAGATGTGTTTTGTGTCAGAAGACTAAGCCAAGTAATATCAGTAATAAAGTAGAATTACATCCTATCATTCCATCTAGACCACTGGAATCGGTTTCGTGTGATGTAATCGGGCCGTGGCCGATTGTGAAGGGAAATTTTCGATACGTGATAGGTTTCTATGCTATGTTTTCGAAATTTATTAAGTTATATCCTCTAAGAACTACGAATGTAAGACCAATGTAGGGATATTTGTGAATAAATATATTTATGGTGTAGGGAAACCAGAAAGAGTAGTTACAGATAACGCATCATATTTTATTAGTAAATGTTGGAAGCAAGTGATGTCCGAACAGAAAATCCAGCATACCTTCATCTCCAAGCACAGACCTCAAAGTAGCCTGATAGAGCGGGTATTTAGAGAGTTGAATAGATTTATGAGGGCTCACATTTCGAAGGACAATGTATGATGGACTGAAATGTTGCCAATTTTCGAAAATATACATAATAACCTACCACATCTCTCTACAAATTGTACGCCTAATGAGGTATTTTTAGGTAAACATGATTCCATAGAATGGTTATCTAATCTTCTGATAATGACTTGATCTCGTATGAAGAAAGAAGATTTATTTAAAGTAGTACATCAGTCATTAAAGCACCAAGCCTGTATTAGGAAAAGACAATCTGACAAAAAAGTGAAACGTGTATCTTATTATAACATAGGCGATAAGGCGCTAGTACGTAAATACCCAAAGTCATCGATCTGGAGGAAGATCAATAAAAAATGGGAATATTTGTTCGACGGACCTTATAAATTAATAGGCAAACCTTTTTCATGTAGTTATGTATTAGCAGACGAGAAGAACCGTGTAAGAAAAGGCATTTATCATCATGCGGAAGTTAAGAAGTTTATTTTGAAGTAATAATAATTTTATGATTTCAAATGTTAATAATATTGTGGTTATTATATAACAATTATGTGTGTAGAAGTCATTTGAAGTGCCTGCAAGTTAATATTACAGAGAAATCTTATGAACATTATTTGTTGTGTAGGTGGGCTTTACGCCTATGGGAGTTCTTAGTTTTGTTCTGAATATAATAAGTAGATTTCTTTAAAGAATTCTAGGCATAGGAAGGCTTCACATCTTTAATAAATTTGTCTTATTATTTGTTTAGAGGATTGTAGGCGTAGGAAGGCTTCACACCTTTAATAAAATTATTTTATCATTTGTTTGAAGTATACTAGGAGTAGGAAGGCTTCACGCCTTTAAGAAAGTTATCTCATCATTTGTTTACCAATTTTGGAAGTAGGAAGGCTTCACGCCTTTTGTAAAATTATTTGTACATTTGTTTGGAATATTCTTTTAGTAGGAAGGCTTCACACCTTGTGTAAAGTTATTTGAAAATTTGTTTAAAATATTCTAGTTGTAGGAAGGCTTCACGCCTTGTGTAAAGTTATTTGAGCATTTGTTTGAAGTATACTAGTTATAGGGAGGCCTTTAATAATTTTTTCTTGTATTTATTTAAAGAGTACTAGGTGTGTGAAAGGCTTAACGCCTGTGTTTAAGAATTTTTGACTGTGAAGAAGTTACTTAATTGTTATTGAAGTTTGGTAAAGGATTTTGTTTAAAGGATATTATCTATAGGTATTTTTCACACTTTGAAGGAAGTTTGTTGTGTCAATTTGAAGAACATTAATGATAGGAAGGCTTTACACCTCATAAACTTAATTAAAAGAATTTGTTTAAATAATATTATTGTGAAAAATCTTTAGATTTTAATGAGAAATGTTTACAGATTTACTTGATGATTATTCAATATAGATAAGTGTTGTTCTTGTGATGAGGTTTCTTGAGTTTGCTATTAGGTTAAAATATGATGTTATCCATAGATGGATTTTTAATGAAGGAATGGTAGAATTATAAGGATTATGCTGCCTTTACACCTGAAGATAGTTGAGATTCAAATCTTCAGTTATTATTTATTTATTTAAGGGATAAAAAAGTTCTAATGTGTAATGTAATGACATCTGTCACCTTTGTTATATTATTAAGTTTCAATACTTTTTTTTTGCAAGGTTATCGAATTCTCTTGCATAGTCATTTAACAAAGATGGTTCAGTAAAAAGGAAGTGTTTGTTTTAAAAGAAAGTGTCGTGTGAAGTGTCAGTGGTACGATATATTAGTGACAAGGGAAGTATGTTTTCATAAAGTAAGGAAAAAACTGCTAGTATGATTTCTTTGTGAAATGAATAACTTAAAACTATGGAGTTAGAATTTATAGAAGGTTAGGAACCGTTATAAGCAATCATGTGACTAACTGTTGGCTTCTGACACATGGATTGAACTGAACAATGTTATAAATGCGGGGGGGGGGGGGGGCGGGGCATTCAACAGAAGGTATTAGAGAACAGAATGTGAACAAATTAATTAAAAGTCAATGGAATACTTTGAATCTACTGTTCCAACCTAAAATTGAGCAGTAGTGTAGTAATATCGGTGATTATCGTCGAAGATACAGCTATTAACAGCTGTATACAGCAGAACATCGAACTTCAGGAAATAAGTCTCGCTCGCAAGTCAAAAGAAGGGGCGGCCGAGTGAAGAACCAGATCGACAACGCTGCCTGGTCGATCAGGTGCAGTTGGCAGCGTCTCTTTGGCGAGCTTCTTCGAGTGACGACAACGTAAATAGTCTGTATTAAAGAATGAGATACAGACGTTCGTAAGTCTCGGTCGCAAGCCAAAGGAAGAGGCGGCCGAGTGAAGAACCATATCGACAACGCTGCCTGGTCGATCTGGTGCATTTGGCAGCGTCTCTTTGCGAGCTTCTACGAGTGACGACAATGTAAATAGTCTGTATTAAACAATGAGATACAGATGTTCGTAAGTCTCGGTCGCAAGCCAAAAGAAGAGGCGGCCGAGTTAAGAACCAGATCGACAACGTTGCCTGGTCGATCTGGTGCAGTTGGCAGCGTCTCTTTGGCGAGCTTCTTCGAGTGACGACAACGTAAATAGTCTGTATTAAACAATGAGATACAGACGTTCGTAAGTCTCGGTCGCAAGCCAAAAGAAGAGGCGGCCGAGTGAAGAACCAGATCGACAACGTTGCCTGGTCGATCTGGTGCAGTTGGCAGCATCTCTTTGGCGAGCTTCTTCGAGTGACGACAACGTAAATAGTCTGTATTAAACAATGAGATTCAGACGATCGTAAGTCTCGGCCGCAAGCCAAAAGAAGAGGCGGCCAAGTGAAGAACCAGATCGACAACGTTGCCTGGTCGATCTGGTGCAGTTGGCAGCGTCTCTTTGGCGAGCTTCTTCGAGTGACGACAACGTAAATAGTCTGTATTAAACAATGAGATACAGACGTTCGTAAGTCTCGGTCGCAAGCCACAAGGAGAGGTGGCCGAGTGAAGAACCAGATCGACAATGCTGCCTGGTCGATCTGGTGCACCTGGCAGCGTCTCTTTGCGAGCTCCTTCGAGTGACGACAACGTAAATAGTCTGTATTAAACAATGAGATACAGACGTTCGTAAGTCTCGGTCGCAAGCCAAAGGAAGAGGCGGCCGAGTGAAGAACCAGATCGACAACTTTGCCTGGTCGATCTGGTGCAGTTGGCAGCGTCTCTTTGGCGAGCTTCTACGAGTGACGACAACGTAAATAGTCTGTATTAAACAATGAGATACAGACGTTCGTAAGTCTCGGTCGCAAGCCAAAAGAAGAGGTGGCCGAGTGAAGAACAAGATTGTACAATGCTGCCTGGTCAATCTGGTGCAGTAGCAGCTTCTCTTTTGGGCGCATTGTCACCACCAGAAAATTCAAGAAATTGTTGAACTTCAAGTTTTGTAAAATTTGTTTTGTATAGAGTCACGATATTTTTTAAACAGAGCAGTGTGCTTAGGCTCTATATAATAAGTGATAAATTTAAATTACTGAATTGTGTAGTGTCAGTTCGGTTAGGACAAATTATTAATTTTATTACAGGTTGTGTCTTTAAATGTTTAGTGGGCAAATCTGTTAAGCCCTTTTGAAATTTTAATGTTCGTCAATTTTGTTGTAACCATATTTTGTGTGATGAGAAAGATGTATGAAAGAGAAATGTAAAAAAGAAAAAATGGAAGAAAAAACACCCATTGCTAAGACCATGATAAACGAAGACAGTTTATGCTTATCATAGTCCTGGGGGTGGGGGGACAGCGATGTAACACCTACAGCGCCTCTCGGTGTTAATGAACCAAAACAGCTCCCAAATTAGCTCCCATGCCCTGGAAATATAAATTCAGTAAATGTCCCAAGCCTCTCCACAAGTAGTAATTTACAAAATAGAAATAAGAGACAAATAGAGGGAAATCTATTGTAGAAAAATAATAGGAAAAGAAAAGAATTTTAATCATAAATTTTGGAAGCATGGGAGGGGGGAAAAACGATAGAAATGTTTAAATTATTAGTTATTCTTATACATGAGAAAATCAATATTATAGTCACAGAGTGTAGGTCTTGAACACCAAAGATAGCGTTTACGAAAGTATAAATAGACATGCAATGCAATTATGATACTCCAGTCTCTATCCTCTAGTCTGTTCGAAGTCAATTAGGACGTACAGCTTTAGGAAGCAAAAATAGGAGCTTTATTAAACCAGGGCGCAAGAATAAATCATGACGAGATTGTTTTTTTGGGAAGCATTAATTTCGGATCAGAATTAGAACTTTTTGTCATATTAGAGGAATGGGGAGGTGATCAATAATACCTCTGACTTTACCATCACTTTGTGTGAAGATTTAAATATTTTACGAAATTAACGATTTTTGGGCGGATTCGGACTTTGTATTGTGATAGTGGAAAAGCTTTACTTCACGCAACTAGTAATCATTGTTTGTGACAGTTTATTGATATTAAACTGGAACAATCTCTTTATCCAAAGTGACAGAACACTGTTTAGCATCTCTGATACTGACGGGATTCCAGATTAGATACATATTCAAAGAACCCCTTTGAATGCGATTGTGTGAATGAACTGATTTATTAATAATTATTGTTAAATAAAATAACGTGTTAATTTGAAACTGACTATTCGTCTTGAACTTTACTTCGATTTAGGTTCATAAATAATTAGGTTTCGTGATTTTCACCAAGAATAAACTGCAGACTAGTAACTGAAACAAGTGATCAAGAATCTATTGAAAATACTAGTATAAATTTACTTATGGCATTTTCCTTCAGAACTGGGAAGACAATACGTGTAGTGACTCACTGGGGTTAATTTAAGAGCTAGCCAGGATAAAACAAAACCCCTCAATACCAGTCAATGTATAGATAAATTAACATTCCTACTTTCATGCAAGATACGGAAGTCAGGATAGAAAAAAGGTCGCTACACCACCCAGAGTGGGCAAGCCAGAAATATTGTTGACAGATAACATGTCATACTTTACAGGCATCTACAGTGCACGTGAATGTACTTATTATGATTGATGTTTAGTATTAAGGAAAGATTTCGTTTTTGCCTATGTTGTGTGTTGCCTTTTTTGGATGTAAGTTTGTTTTATGTAAGATTTTTATTGTATGTTTATGGGCCAGAGTAGGTCAGAAAACATTAACCTTACAGTGCGCAAGAAAATCTTTAGTTTGATACTATACTGTTTAAACACACTGTAGGCATACGTTTGAGATGTAAGTAGTGAAATGGGGTGGGTGTATATATATATATATATACAGAGGACGAAGTACCCATCTACACGCTTCACAAAAGGGGACATGTTAATCTTAGACGTAAAAACTGACCGCCGGGTTGCCGCCACAGAGACTAAGTCCAAGTCGTTCACTCAAAGTGACCAATCAAACCGACCGCGCCTGCACAATCTCGCATCACTGTAAGATGTGTAGGTGTCAGGAGGAAGTGTTGTCTACTTCTGTGTTGCTGGCGTGTTGGGTGAGCCCATGATGTAGTGGATGAGTCAGAGAGCTGGTTGGCTTCTGTAATAAATAACTGAGTGAAAGGATTAACAACGAACTTCAACAAATGTCTTGTGACATCTGCGACGACCAAACACAACGATCATCAGAGGACAAAACGCAAAAAAAGTGTTAATCATCGTGCATTCTAAACTTATAGGCGCGTGCCCACATCCAACCGTATCACCTTTTTTTTCTTTTTTTTTATCACATTTCGGCCCTTGTCTAAAGTTATGAGTCTGATTGAACATCGAAGATAATTTGCTTCACATTCTACCCACCAGCAATAACAAAGATTTCCAGAAAAAAATCTGCAGGACAGGTCGTAGCTGCATCGCGATCATAACAGCTTACGCTCGAGCGTTTCTTCGCACTGCAGCGACTACCGGCCACCGGCCACTGGCCAGACGCCACCCGCCGCCTGAAATCGGGCGCCGCTAAGGTGAACCCGGCGCGACGCTGTCAGTGTAGGTATCAACTGTCATTTTCGAATCTGAAGTTCTAGTTATCATTATGAAGTTAAGCATTAGATTTTGCGTACTTGAAAATCATGAACTACGGTTAAGCTTTGTAAAATTGGGTCGCAAGTGGAAAAAGGTGTAACATCTGCAACACAATACTTACTTTTGCTATAACTGAGGGGGGAATGCAGAGGAGGCAGCTCGAAAGATTTGAACTGTGTGTGTGAAGCGAGTGCTTTTGGGAAAAATACGCCAGAAAATGATATTCTTGTTTCAACAAAGATCATTCTGGCATGAATGATTTTCTACATTAAGGAAGTCTCGATTACTGATGTAAGTGATGGATTACCATTTAACGATTATGCGACATTTGTATTCAACACACAAGGTTCAGAAGTCTGGTGTAGGAGTACTACGTGTTCTAATTCAAAACAGCAAAAATCAAGGAGTGACTATTACTGCAGTTTTGCTTGAACGTCATCAGATCGCTCATTGAGTATTCCTATGCAATACTGTTACTGGTGATGAGTTATGATGCCTTTATCGTTAACTTCCTAAGAAGAAATGAAAGGCTGAGCCCTACAAAAGTCGTAAACTTGAGCAAAGAGTAGTGTGAACATAATATTTTCCATCAGATAGCTCCAAAAGTGTGTTTTGCTCTACGAATCCTGCCACAAGTGTGTGTCCATCACAGCTGGAATTTGTTGCCAACAATTGACACACTTTTCGGTCGCAGTGTAAGAAAATCGACCGACAAAACTATATCACATGTGCTACTGCATGATAATGCACTCTGTTGATTTGAGAAAGAAAACTATCCAGGAGATTGACAGGGAAGTCATTTCTTAGGCACTTGTCCCTCTCGTCGCGACTCGTAAAATTTTACCCTTCCGTCTTTTGATCGATCAACTGTCAAAGCAATTCATTTCTAGACGATAATGCTCTTCAAACTACACTGTTTTAATGACGTCGCTAGAACCATTAGCTTTCGACAGGTGTAGAAGTTGTAAATTACTTTAACACTGACAGATTGCTTTAGATATTGTGAAAGAATATACTGTTGCTGACTAATTTCTCTTTGATGATTACTGTTGTGTTCAATAAACTAATTGAAAACCCAACTAACATATTCACTGTACTAATACAAATGAAATTCAACTTGTTACAGAAACATCACGACGGCAGTCTATCTTAATAAAGCATTAAATGTCTGTAAGATGATTGTGCCTGTTTTAACACGAATTAGTAGGATATTACCGACTTTTGACTTCGAAAAAGGCCTGTATTTACTTCATGTCCTGTATCATACTCAAGTTTTATGAAAATGTGGCAGTTCATTGAAAAAATTATGTATTCACAATAACAAAAAATGTTTCTGGAGATAACAAAAGTGGTATTATGAATTTTGCAGTACCATAAGGTTTCCGATTTGACGCTACGCAGTACTGAAAGTAGCAAGATGAATTTTGCTCGACCATTGTCTTGCGATTTCATTATTGTGTTTCTGTCTGTGTACTTGTAGCTCTGCCACAAAAGAAGTAAAACTTTGTCTTTCAGCGAGTCTCGAAAGGTGAACAAAAGCAGCTTGTACCTAGTAAGCAAACACGTTACCACGGAGCTAGAAGGGAAGAAGGTCACGTATATGACATTTTGTAATGATGTGGAATGTGTCACTTTAACATAAGCTAGAAGGGAAGAAGGTCACGTATATGACGTTTTGTAATGATGTGGAATGTGTCACTTTAACATAAGTTTTCTTAACACAAAATAATTTTTTTATTTTATTTTATTTCTTTACAGTTACTATTTCGTATCTAAGAATTACTCTATTGAATAGAAGGAGTTGTCATTTAGAAATTCTTTTAATTTGCTTTTCAGTGTTGGTTGGCTATCTGTCAGACTTTTAATACTATTTGTCAAATGACCAAATATTTTTGTGGCAGCATAATTCACCTCTTTCTGTGCCAAAGTGAGATGACGAATTGCCCCAAAATATGATGCCATATGAAAGCAGTGAATGGAAATAGGCATAGTAGGCTAATTTACTGATATGTTCATCACCAAAATTTGCAATAACACTAATAGCATAAGTAGCTGAACATAACCGTTTCAGCAGATCATCGATGTGGTTTTTTCCAATCCAATTTCTTATCAATGCACACACCCAGAAATTTTGAGTATTCTGCCCTAACAACAGACCTCTCTTCATAGCCTATATTTATCAATGGTGTTTGGCCATTTACTGTGCAGAACTGTATAAACTGTGTTTTCTCAAAATTTAGTGACAGTCCATTTGCAGAGAACCACTTAACAATTTTCTGAAAGACATTATTAGTAATTTCATCAGCTGATTCTTGCTTGTTGTTGTGATTATTATACTTGTATCATTAGCAAAAAGAACTAGCTTTGTATCTTCATGAATATAGAGTGGCAAGTCGTTAATGTATATTAAGAACAATAAGGGATCCAAATAGGTGATGCTACTCTTGGATACATTACTTTTTCAAGAATTTGGATAAAGCTTTCAGAAGTGAGATTGGGTGGTAGTTGTTAGCATCATATCTATCCCCTTTTTTATGCAATGGTTTAACAATAGCATATTTCAGTCTATCTGGAAAAATGCACCATTTCAGTGAGCTACTACATATGTGGCTGAGAATCCTACTTATGTGTTGGAATCAAGCTTTTAGTACTCTGTTGTAAATGCCATCAATTCCATGTGAGCTTTTACTTGTGAGTGAATTTATTATTTTCCTAATTTCAGTTGGAGAGTTGGGTTGAATTTCAGTTTTATCAAATTGCATATGTACTGCCTCTTCCATATATCGCCTTGCATTTTCTAATGAACAGCAGGATCCTATTTTTTCTACAACACTTATAAAATGGTCATTAAAAATGTTTTCTACTTCTGACTTCTTGTTAACAAAATTTTCATTGTGTTTGATAGAAATACAGTCTTCCTGTGCTCTCAGTTGCCCTGTTTCCCTTTTAACAATATTCCAAATTGTTTTATTTGATTATCAGATGTGCTAATCTCAGACATAATGCACATATGTCTGGACTTTTAAATAACTTGTCTTAATACAGTGCAGTAGTTTTTGTAATGTTTTACTGTTTCAGGATCATTACTCCTCCCAGCTGTAAAATACATTTCCCTTTTCTGTTTACAAGATATTTTTATCCCTTTAGTAATCTATGACTTTTTACATGGTTTCTTACAATTAGATTTCACTGTTTTCTTTGGGAAACTGTTTTCAAATATACTCACAAAGTTATCATGAAATAGGTTAAATTTTAAATTAGCATCATGTTCCATGTACACCTCATCCCAGTCTAATTGTTGCAGGCTTTCCCTAAAATTTTGAATTGTTAAATCATTAATTGAATGCCCTATATTGGAGGATTGTTTTGCACTACTGTATGGAGCTATATCATGTACTGTAACTAGCTGTGCATCATGATCAGACAGACCATTCTTAACAGGAAAAGTTTTTATTTGATAAAATTTATTTTTATCTGTGAAAACATTATCTATCAGTGTGCTGCTTTCCTGTACCACCTGAGTAGGAAAATCAATAATTGATGTCAAATTGAAAGAACCAAGTAATGCTTCAACATCAAGCTTTCTATCAGACTCTTTCAGAAAATCTACACTGAAATCCCCACAAACAATAATTTGCTTTCCTCTGTCTGACAGACAACGCAACAAAGAACCCACCTTTTTTAAAAACAGCTGAAAATTTCCCATTTCGGATTTCTATACACAGCTACAATTATAAAAGTGCCATTATTTAGTTTAAGCTCACATGCTCTACACAAAATTTTTTAGTTCCCAAATTTTTCACGCTATGACAGATTTTAACATATATGACAACTGCTCCTCTCTGCATGGTGTTTTTACTTACATGTGCTGAAAACTTATATCCACATACATTTACAATTTCCATACCTGTGAGTATATGATGTTCAGACAGGCATGGTACATCAATTCCACCCTCAGTTTCTAAATCTTCTAAATAAACAAGAAGCTCATCTACGTTGTTTTTTAATGCCCTGTTATTCTATACATTAACATTATTTTCCACTGTCCTTTTATGTGAATCTTGTGACATATTAACATTATTTTTCAATGTACTGTTATGAGAATCTTGTGATATTATCACATCTCTAGTACCTGCCTGTCTGTACTTCTAATTAAACTTAATTTCAATCAATGTAGGATGATTGGGCACTGATCTTAGCCTAAAAAAGTCCTCCCACGAGTTTCAGTGCCCCCTTAAAGATTTTGTTATCATCCCAGCCAGTTTAGCCTTCCCTTTCCTATTGAGATGCAGGCCATGTCTTGTGAAGTCCCACCAACCAATACTGTCAACAGGAACCAAACCTATGTCTGACAAAGTAGCCACTCGAAGCAGCTGATCTACCTCCATATTGACCCTCCTGACAGAGCTATTCAATTGGGGGCTGATCATACCACATGAAAGCAGGAACCAAGCCAAGCTAGGGCAGACAGAAGCAGGTTTCCCACAAAGTAAACAATGAGAGGCACTGTAATTAACACACAGAAGGTACACACCTCGCAAATGTGTATTTTCCCAATCGCTGTTACGTATTAAACACGAATTGTTTTGAAAATTAAATCTATATCTAGTGAAATAAGTAGGTTGATGCGGCACCAGTCCGTCACTATCACTGAGCCGCCAAACATTTCCCAAATAGGACTTAAGATAGAAATGTGTGTGTGTGTGTGTGCGTGTGCGTGTGTGTGTGTGTGTGTGTGTGTGTGTGTGTGTTCTTTCCGAAAGAACAGACACTAAGATCGAAATAGACAACCTTGTTAATCAATTAAATATCGAAGGAAAGATTTCCAGGCTGTCACAGGGTTTTAAAATACAGGTACCACAGCAGATCAGAATTTGTGTCTGACCAGGTTTGGACCCGGATTCATGGTGTGTTTTCTTTCGGACATTGCAAAAGAACAGACAACAGACATATATGCATATATAGGGTGTTTCAGGAGGAATAGCAGATATTTTACCAGGTGGTAGTATAGACGAATTGCATACAAAATTCCATATAACTGTGTCCCCTTTTTATTGAGTACAGGGGTCCATCTGTTAGTATGTAACCCTAACAAACTCAAAGCAGAGGCAAATGAGGATGTTCAAAGTTGATTTTCAAAAATTCCCCCACCAACATCAATGCACTTCTGACTTCTCTTGATAACAGCAAGTGTACCTCTCCTGAAATCATCTTCGCCTTCTTTTTTGAGGGCTGCACTATTCGTAATCTGAAGGGTCAAATCGGCTCTTGGGTTTATGTTTTTTAATAGACTTCATCTTTAGGCCATCCCCACAGGCAAAATTCCAAAGGGATGAAGTCCGGGGCCCTTGGCGGCCAAGAAAAGTTCTTATATCTGCTGATCCATCTTCCGGAAAATGTTAGGTTTAGATGATGTGTCACCTGGCGACTAGAATGCGCAGGAGCCCCGTCATCCTGGAGAAAATACGTATTCTTGTAGCCAAAGGAACATCATCCAAAAATGGTGGAAGTTCCTTTTCAAGGAAGTGTAGACAACAGAATCCTGTAAGAACCAACAAACGAAACTAAATTCCATTGATCCCAGCTGTATCTATTCAATAAAAACTGGACACATGTTATACGATATTTTTTGCAATTCGTCTATACTATCACTTCCCACAATATTTACTATTCCTCCTGAAACATCCTGTATAATTATTCAGGTCTCGATGGTCCATAGAAAGTTTTCAGTGCTAGACTCATGTCATTATCCGAAGCCTCAAGGAAATAATACAGTGTGGCTGTGAACGAGTGGAATAATGGATGAGGTGGAATGTGACAAAAATGGGAATTTGCGTCTGACGAGGAACGTGTGTAGATAGGTCCTGCAGAGAGGTTAACCGATGTAGCCCAATACTGCAATGGTCAGCGCGTCTGCATTAGTAAGCAGGAGGTCAAGGTTCGAACCCTGGGCGGGCACAAGTTTTCATTTGCCGCCGTTGATGTATTTCAACGCCCTCTGACAGTGTGGACGTATGTCCCTTGATATTTAAGATGCAATTATTATTAATTTTTTTTTAGGCAATACAGGTGATTTGCGAACGTTTGTCTTGCTATCAATGTAAGGCCATCCATTCCTAAGTCATTGCTTTGTGATGGCGCTGATCCACGTCATATACATGCGAATCAGATTGTAGCACATATTTAGTCAAATAACGAATGGTCGGTATACAAGTACCCTACGAACAGTAGAAGTAGGATTGCAGTGAGCTGATCTTTTAACCAAGTGCAACGTAGAGTATCTGTGTAGTGAGTCATTTCAGCTGCATAGCTGACGGTATTACTTGTCAAGCAATTCACTGCAGAATTAATGTAATACCCGCACGATGATCTCTGTAGTCATGCTGTATCATTAACAGCTCATGAATGGACTACTATGTTCGTTAAATCAGATTACTCAAGCTGATGCCGAATAAAGAGAAGTGTCAACACCATCACACTATCTTAAGTATTCAGTGCTAGATTATGTTCGCCACCTTTAACGTTACTGTAAGCAGTTTGACAGAATAACACCACCACATCCACTGACAACCTGTATCATTATCATCACACAGTTGTTACTCGCAGTTATTGCAAGTTGCTGATATTTGTCAAGAATAGCGGTAAGTGCCTCATGAATGTGAAGTTCCACTTGCCTTACGCCTAGGACAGAGAGAATCCTAAATAACAGTAAGAGGTTACCCAGGGAAGGGAATAGTCCATGTATTGTCTCGAGTTCTTGCAGTTTGATATTAATGTAGTTCCCGATGGTTTCACACAAATGGGTTCTTTTGGCTATCAAAATACTCATATGGGAATTATGGAAGTGTAATTGCTAGAACACTCAGCTAACTTTGGATTGAGTATGACTCGGAAAGCGACGTTAATTGGACGTTTCCGTCCGTCTCCCGACAACTTACTGAATGAAGTCTGAAGTGCACTTACAGTTGTGTTGCCTGGCGCATGTTCAGTCTGGAACCGCGTGACCGCTACGGTCGCAGGTTCGAATCCTGCATCGGGCATGGATGTGTGTGATGTCCTTAGGTTAGTTAGGTTTAATTAGTTCTAAGTTCTAGGCGACTGATGACCTCAGAAGTTAAGTCGCATAGTGCTAAGAGCCATTTGAACCATTTTTGAACCTGGCGCATGAATTCTGTAAAGTGTTGCGGCAGCTGGCAGTTATTGCTGAATACAGACATGTGCAAATGTCTTCATTGCTCTAGGGGAACTCGTCTTTGTTGCATTTTTCCCTACCGTAATTAGCTCATTCTGCTGAAGAACTTGATGCCCGCAAGTTCTCAAATAAGAATCTGCAAGCGGTAGCAATGCATGGAAGGAAACAGACAATTGGACAAAAGAATGGAGAGCTCCCTGCTTTTTGTGTTTCCGATAGGGCCTACGATAAGAATCTGATACCATTTTATGCTTCAGAACTCTGAACTGTTTATTTTTTTTTTACTTCATACTAAAACAACAGCTATGATGTGAGAAGAGGAAAAGTCTTACATGCTTCTTAGAAACTTAAGTTATTCGTGTTAATTTTCTCACTTCATACTAAAACAAGGGCGTTGATATGAGAGGAAGGAATGATGTATACACTTCCATGACATAATAGTTTCTTGTGTGCTACTACTGCATGCATGAAAGCTTTGCAGCTAATTTTTGTATGTTTGATAAATTTTGATATCACCTCACATTACTTTGTGAGAAGGTTCCTATTTTCTTGTGGTTCTAATAGAGTGGACATTTCATCACTGGTTAATATTCTGATGACTAATGACATGATACCCGTTGCAATTGCTCCATGGCACCTGTGATTAGTGTCTCACGTTGGTTACTATAAGAACATGGAGGCAGTGATGTTCGCTCACTGCAGACAGAGCCAAAGTGGTTTCTTCCTGTTTATGGCGAAGTGTCTGCTGCAGTGTCCACGCTCAGCAAATATAAACAAATCGCGGCGGCTTTGGGCACTGCTAATTGCTGCAGTAGTCGCGAGTCGTGACAACAAGAGCGTACCGCCTCTGCTAACGATACTATGGGGTAATACATCTTACGTACTTAAAGTAATATGCAAAACATTGGTTGTGTAAAAATTCATTTTGTAGTACCTATTGCATTAAAGTACTATATAATTATATTTGATGCAATATTTATTGTTTCTTGTCTCTCTAATGTTAATAGTTCTGATTCAGATTGTGTGTGAACACGAAAACACACACACACATACACGCGCGCGCGCCCATGCACATGCACACAGGCATTTATTCCAGTGGGAGTGACGACTGCTGTCTGTCTGAATTCCTCAATTGGTGTCGAGTGGATGAGAATTTTCAGTTACCTTGCATATTAAGAATTGTAAGAGGGAGACTGAAAGTAAATGAAGTGTATGCTAAAAAGCTGCGACAAAGCAAAGCCTGACTGATTATGACATGATTGTCCATATGGGTTTTGTGGACAAGTATACTTTTAGAAACCATCCCACCCACCAACATTATGTGAGATTTCTAGAAGGCATCGGGGCATTCTTTCCACTAATTTCCTCGATAGTATACCATGATGGTTTACTTCCCCTCATACGTTTTCTATATTCGACCAAAGGTCGCTTGCATTTGTAGTCCACATGGCAATGACCTTGTTACCTCTGTCCACATATTCTCTATTGGGTTGAGTTCCAGTGATCGTGGAACAAATGGCAACAGCTTTATCCTCTCTTGGCTGTGAAACCAATCTTGCACCGCTCTGCTCTTATAGATGGAGCTGCAGTCCTGTAAATAAATTGTTGTCTCGTTACTTCACATATTTATATTTAAAAAACATATTTGTAATAAGCACATTGTATTAGTACTTTCCATAGTGTTTAAGAATTCAGGCCCTGTCATAGATAAGTGTGTAGATTCAACAGTCCGATTGGGAATGTGGTTTACCAAGTCTATCATATGATGATAGGCGTAGACAGAAATCCACATTAAGACTGACTGGCTGAATTCGATTAGAACGATCTGGTATCGAACTGAAATAACAGAAATCGGATAGTTTGAACGTCTGTATTGCAACAGAGAAATATCACAACCCTTCTCCATCAGGACTGGCGTCCGGCAGGGCGATGGCCTCTCCCCATTACTCTTCAACATCGTCCTAGATAAAGTCATCAAAGAATCGGAAAAAGAAATGAGAAACAGAAACATCTGGAGACCCATCAGGCTAGGAATACAACAGCATAACACCAGTGTCACATGCCTAACCTTTGATGTCGATCTTGCGATCCTTTCCAGAGATGAATAAAGAGCAGTTCATTTTATATATATATATACAGGGTGGTCCATTGATAGTGACAGGGCCAAATATCTCACGAAATAAGCGTCAAACGAAAAAACTACAAAGAACGAAACTTGTCTAGCTTGAAGGGGGAAACCAGAAGGCGCTGTGGTTGGCCCGCTAGATGGCGCTACCATAGGTCAAACGGATATCAACTGCGTTTTTTAAAAATAGGAACCCCCATTTTTTATTACATATTTGTGTAGTACATAAAGAATTATGAAACAGCGTGATTACCTGTAAGTACCACATTATTGCAATAAATGCTCAAAATGATGTCCATCAACCTCAATGCATTTGGTAATCCGTGAAACGACATTCCTCTCAACAGTGAATAGTTCACCTTCCATAATGTTTGCACATGCATTGGCAATGCGCTGACACATGTTATCAGGCTTGTTGGTGGATCACGATAGCAAATATCCTTCAACTTCCCCACAGACCGAAATCCGGGGACGTCAGATCTGGCAATGGTATGGTGCTTCGACGACCAATTCACCTGTCATGATATATGCTATTCAATACCATTTCAACCACACGCAAGCTATCTGCCAGACATCCATCATGTTGGAAATACATCGCCATTCTGTCATGCAGTGAAACATCTTGTAGTAACATCGGTAGAACATTACATAGGAAATCAGCATACATTGCACCATTCAGATTGCCATTGATAAAATGGGGGGTCAATTATCTTTCCTGCCATAATGCTGCACCATACATTAACCCGCAAAGGTTGCTGATGTTCCACTTGTCGCAGTCATCGTGGATTTTCCGTTGCCCAATAGCGCATATTATGCTGCTTTACGTTACCGCTGTTGGTGAATGATGCTTCGTTGCTAAATAGAATGCGTGCAGAAAATCTGTCATCGTCCAGTAATTTCTCTTGTTCCCAGTGGCAGAACTGTACACGACGTTCAAAGTCGTCGCCATGCAATTCCTAGTGCATAGAAATATGGTATGGGAACAATCGATGTTGATGTAGCGTTCTCAACACCGACGTTTTTGAGATTATCGATTCTCGCGCAATTTGTCTGCTACTGATGTACGGATTAGCCGCAACAGCAGCTAAAACACCTACTTGGGCATCATCATTTGTTGCAGGTCGTGGTTGACGTTTCACATGTTGTGTGACACCATGTACTTTTGCGTTTGTGACTATTACAGCACCATCTAACACAAAGCGAAAAAAGTGGTCCAACTAAAACATTCATATTCCTTTCTTACTACACGAATACGTAATAAAAATGGGGGTTCTTATTTTAAAAAAAACGCAGTTGATATCCGTTAGACCTTTGGCAGCGCCATCTAGTGGGCCAACCATAGCGCCATCTGTTTTCCTCCTTAAAGCTAGATGAGTTTCGTTCTTTGTAGTTTTTTCGTTTGATGCTTATTTCATGAGATATTTGGCCAGGTCACTATCAGTGGACCACCCTAGTAGGGGGACAACCTATGTACCAAGACACGTTGCATTGTTGCCAAATTTATTCAAGATGGCAGCGATGACGTCATCCAAGATGGTGGCATGTAGACTTGACAACATCGTATGACGTCATCCAAGATGGCGGCTTTTGGCGGGAGAATAGTCCAATTGTGCTACGTCCAGTAACCTAAGCCTCCAGAAGAAAAAATGGTGGGAAGTTTGAATTCCGACAGGATAATGCATGCAAAGACCGTACTTGTCTTTATTGTTATTATTGATTATCATTTATTAACATTAATTATCATTTATTATTATTTATTATCATTAATGATCATTTATTATCATTTATTATTATCATTTATTATTATTTATTACTATTGACCTGCCTCCACTAGAAAATTCCCTCCAAATTCAAATTGCAACACGATAATGGCTGCAAAACCTAACTTTTGTTTATTATTGTTCATTATCATTTATTATCATTCATTGTCATTCATTAGCATTCATTATCATTTATTATCATTCATTGTCATTCATTATCATTCATTGTCATTTATTATCATTCATTATCATTTATCATCATTCATTATCATTTATTATTATAGGCCTACCTCCACTAGTAAATTGCCCCAAATTCAAATTCCAGCACGATATTCTCTCGAAAACTGTACTTCTATGTATTATTATCATTTATTATTTATTCAAGATATCCGATTTTCTCGGTGAGAAAGCCATTCTCCTTACATCCATAGCAAAAATCTGTCACAAGTTCAAATCCCAACACCATAATTGATCACATGTACGAGCTTTCTCCGTCACTTATCTTTTATCACTGGTAGCCTATTATAATCGCGTCGAATAATAAACTACACTTATAGTAACGTAATTCACATCCTTTGATTTTGCAGGGAGGAAGGGACTGAAGACTTTATTTCAAGCAGTACGGTCATCACTTATTCTCCAACACAGTCAGCACACACATCTTTGATATCGCAGTGCAGTCACCACAACGTCCGCGCTCCAACTGAATTAGTTTAAATCCTCGCCACCCCCTGGCCAGTACGCGGAGACACCGCCTACGCCTGTCACGTGAGGCGGCCGGCCCTAGCGCGGGGGGCGAGCCCAGCGATCGCTCCCACGTCGTAAACATGTTTTCGCTGGGCACGCTGGAACTTGTTGAGTTTGACATCACAGCGGCCCCTTGTCCGCTCACCACGTGTATTCGTCGCCTCCACACGTTTCCCGCCAAAATTGTCTCCCTCGGAGCTGAATCGCACAACGGTCGGCCGTTTCCCTGCAACACTTTCAGCGCCACGTTCAAACCTGTCGATGCCGACCTCACACAGCCGTTCGCCACGTGTCCCTGTGAGAGCAAGAACGCAATGCTACACTTTTGGCGGCAAAGTTTGCTCGACAGTGGAATCCGCCATGACTATATAACAGCACCTTTGGACCGCACTAGAACGCCCGCTAATTGACTCGCTCTCGTGCTCGCATAATAACTGTAGAATCGCTGCACCGCCACCGCGCTTACGTCACACACCCTCCATACACGCGACGGACATGGCCTTCTGTAAATACCTGGAAAATGACTCTTTATTTCAGACATTACGGTCATGCAGGTGTGTCCCAACTGACTTCTCCATGCTCACACAGCGAAACTCCAGAGCGCAGCTGACGTACGCATGGCCGACTGAGCCCGCTCCCTGGCCCGCTGACGTGAAGCACACCCGCACGGCCAGCGCGCCAGGTAGGCGGCGTCGAGCGGCGCCTGAGGGTCCCGCCACAAACGGTCAGCCGCGCCCGCGATCACTTAACACCGGACATGATGGAACCTGTCGACCGCGTGCCGTATAAAGGATACGTTTGGCGCCAGAGTTTGACCGACAGTGGAACCCACCATGGCCGTATAACAGCGCATTTGCTCGTCGCGAGAATGCTCGCTAATTCACTCTCACCACCCGGCTATATTAGATAATTCCATTTACAATTTCATATACATATTCAACGTGTTCAACTCCCTAATTTCAACTACTTTTCGAGGACCAGACCGCCACCTCCACATCCTCCTAGGAACCAGCGCCAAGTTTGAAATCTGCCAGTAAACAAAGCTCACTTGCGCTTCTGCCACCAACCTAAGAAAATTGTTTCAAACTAAGCCACCAGCACTCAACCTTTTCCTACACGTTTCTGGTAAATGGACTCACCCTCCACTACGTCCATGGATGGAGGAACGAATTTACTTTATTTAGGAATGGAGTATATGTATCATGCCGACATGTCCCACATCATACAGACCTGCAAAACACTCCTACATAACTCATTTATAATGTTCTACACACACGCTTGCTAATTGTAAACAGTTAAAAATAACTCATAGCACAGCCTACAGACATGCGAACTGCTCGTAAATAATGCAAAGACTTACCTCCAAATAGCCAAACAACTGCTAATTTTTGGAAATAATTTCAGTGCATTGGCTGATGGAAGAAGGAACGAGTGTACTTTATTTATTTGCGACATATCTTTTTGAAACTTTTACTTCTCATAGGTTTCGATATGTAACGCTCACATAAGGCAGTTTCTGAACTCCAGTAGTGCACTACACTTGGCAACACAACCACACCCATCAAGATATTCATTCCAATCCAGACCTGTAACTCCTCTATAGATAAATTTGTCCAGTTATTTGTCTACTCACTCACATTCTCACCAGATTGCCGTTATTGCGCAAAAACAGCTCAGACTGCGCTGTGCTGCTCAGGGAAGTAAGGAAGGGCTGCACCCTATTTATTTGGAGCCCTTTTATTTAGCCGTGGAGTATATTTGTCGCAAAACACTCGCACATCCGACTGTGGTCATCTGACACAGGCCACAAACACGTAAACAACTCCTAATTTCACCACACAATAGCAAACAGCTCTTAAATAATGCAGTACACAATATCAGCAGACGAGGTCTGTACTCTTAAACTCTCCAAATAAAGCGCCGCACAGTGCACAGACATGCTCGCAAAATAGTGCAACAGACGCGCCCAAACACCCTCAGCTGCCAAACCGACCAAACGTCTCTGCTCTGCATCCCCCAAACATGACCTCAACACAGCGGCACTCGCACCTAACACCGGAGAAATTGATACTCCAAGGCAGATCGCACGCGCGTGCGTTCGGCAGGGAAGGGAGTTCCAGAGTCTCCAGCCAAGTTCAGCTTCCGAGCGCTAGTGACAGCCGACACATGTGAAAGCTGGATTGTCCTTCTCATGTATATCGCCGGCGTCTCTGGTCTGGACCTGCCTTCACGTCTATTGTCAGAATAGCTCACGGCTCGTTGACACACACGATTAACGCGGCCGGGAAAACATTTACTACTCGCATGCAACCGAGATGGTAACGGGAAAACCAACCACTCTGATCTGCGCTGCAGGCGCGTGTAATCATTGAGAACACAGTATTTATTTTTACGAACAACTTATTTAACCATACAGTGTATCTATCACGCTATCACAAAACACCCACCCAGATGTGCCCTGGGCCATGTTGCGCAGCCCACAGACACGCACCTGATCATAATTTCAGAACACACTGTAGCAAACTGCTACTAAATAATACGCTCAGTACTCGTAAACTATCCTAATAACGCATAGCAGAGCCCGCAGATCCGCTCGCAAAATAACTCAGCAGTCGTGCGCAGGTACCCCCACTCCGCACCCTGCCCACAGGATCGGGAAGTCACCCATCCGTCTGATTTCAGACCTCGCACAGCCCCTGTTCGGCTTCCGCAAGCGTGAGTTGGCGCGGTCAACGCAGTCGTCAGCGGTCAAAGAACACATATACGTCCGTCCAGGACCGCAATCCATCACAACCCCGAGCCGCTACCACCGAACGCGGGTGAAAGTCAACTTTATATCGACGATTATAAAAGCGCAGCCTCTATACGCTAGACACATCATAGCAGCACATGTCTTTACCTCCTATGACCCTGTAGCACACTGCGCATTGCTCCTCACACGACATTACACGGCCCTTTAATTAAACATATCTACACATCCCTGCTCTCGCCTCGTCGCGTGACCAGCAATCTAAAATCTTCTCAATATTATTCTTACTTTACAACATTTTTTTAAAAAATAAGATCTAATTTACATCTCCCACCGCACCTAACCTCAAACCCGTCCCACAATCAACATACGCAAACGTCCTCAACCCTATATTGACACTCATATATCACCCCACAAACCATGTCCATCAATCAATTTACCATTCTCATTCCCTCTTTTCGAATTACAAACGTAGCCTCTATCTAAACACCAATCAACTCATCTTTCTCGCACTTTCAACAGTAAAATTAATTTTACACACACCCAGAAATACCAAACGCAATTAAAGAGTCAAACTTTTATACAGAGCATCAGGCACATATGACAATATTCAAAGCCTGGTCCATATTTACGACCTCCACCTTGAATTAAATATTAGTACCATTGCCGTAACATTCTGCCAGCACTCGATTTGTACCTATTTTTTCCGCTCTTAACTGTTGTCACTAGCGGTCGAATCTATAGATTACATAAATTTCCACATAAAAAAATCTCGCCCCGCCGTTTAGAGACTTCTATATCCGAACACATAGCATCATTCAACTATCACTTGCTCTTAACTAATAACTCATTCATCAAGTCTGGGGACAAGGTCACCCCTTTCTTTCTTTCTTTCTTTCTTTCTTTCAGCAGCAGACATCTATTTTTTTTTACAGTGGTAGTTAAATTGCACCATTCGCGAAACATGTCTTCAAATACGTAAACACACTTACTCAATTACACAGCGGTCCTGCCGAGGACATGACCTTCAACATTACAGTTCTTAATCCAATAACCACCGAAACAAGTACTAAATGCTCAGACTAATCCCATAGCGCCTTACGAAGCGAGTGTCTGAGTGCCGCCGGCGGCATGTCAAAGCCACATAGCTGTCCATCTAAACAGCCGTCCACTCAGCCCCAGGACCAGAACGCTGAAGTGCGCTCTCCCTACACCTGCTCTCCAGCTATTGTCTAACGACATACAGTGCACAAATGGATTCCTGAATAGCGCAGATCTCTATCTCCCCCTTGCATCTCCAACAGTACATGTGCCGGCCGAAGTGGCCGTGCGGTTCTGGCGCTGCAGTCTGGAACCGCGAGACCGCTACGGTCGCAGGTTCGAATCCTGCCTCGGGCATGGATGTGTGTGATGTTCTTAGTTTAGTTAGGTTTAACTAGTTCTAAGTTCTAGGGGACTAATGACCTCAGAAGTTGAGTCCCATAGTGCTCAGAGCCATTTGAACAGGACATGTAAACAGTGTCTGCCCCAGCCAGCGAACCCGACGTCATTCACCTTTCGCTGACAATTTCCATTCACAAATCTTAAACATTCTCACATATAAAACCATATTCACTCCTGCCAAAACTCACTTAATAATAAAAAAGCATTCTCCCTTTCTAAGCATAGATGAGTATGCATTTATCTCCACCCACCTGATCTCTGCAATTTAAGTCGGAGAAAGACATATCTATTACCTTCTGCAACCTGTCTATAAACAGAACGATCTCAGTTACTAGAACAGGACCTTGTTTTGACCATTCGCCGGAAATGCGTGCAATGTTGTACGCCTCAAACTAGGTAAAGTACAACAGATCCTCAACACCCTATCATCTTTATCCTCTACCATCAAACAATGAAAAAGTCACGAAGGCACCAATGCGATCCACCTCCAGCGCGGACAAACGGAATTTACAATACTCCCCCGAATAACTCAAGAGTGCGACCACCCAAGAATTCCTAACAGCTCGCCAAGTCCGACACCTCAAACTACAGATGCCTATATGAACAAGATCATATTAAATATACATACGCTACAGAGGCCCTTTTAAAGTTTAATCACCCATACTCTAAGCGAACGAGAAGCTGCCTCTCGCCCTTGTTCAAACAGTGTTTTCTAACACGCTTTTGCACACTGCCGAGCATTTCGTCTTTCTGCCGCGACTTCGAAGTCAATGTCTGATTCTAAACGGACATTAACAGGGACTGATGTACAGCCTCTCACAGGAAACTATACCTTGCACCTTGTAAATCATAGTCTTACAGTCGATAGCATAACGTTGTAGCGACTTCCCTCGAAAGTGATTGACCACCTCTACATTTAAACTCATATGTCGCAGTGACCGAATAGTTTATAACTCTGCGTTCCATTTCTAGTGATTGGTCAATTTTGCATACAAGTACGGGATCACCGTTTTCGGTGCTAGCAACCCCGGAAGTTGCGGTCCATCAACCAGAATTTGTCCCCCAACTCAAGCAAGCATTGTCAGTCAATCATTATGTGATACCCAATGCACAGATGCGATGGATAAGACACCACTGATCTACTGTAATATTATCCATCACAGCTGATATCGCGAAAAATTTTACAGTAAGTCCAACACTGGCCAATCATGTGACAGCTTGATTCCTTAATTTCAGTACCATAGCTAAACCATACTTCCTCTACTTTGCAAGTATCATTGCGAACATTCATAGATGACTGCTCAGCACGTCCATTCACATTTAATTCTCGAACACATAAACACGATCAAATTACACCAGACAGCGCTATACATATTACTAAGACCTCGCGCATAGTACTCGATCAATCTCTATGCGTTTAGCGGTCACAGAGATATCTAGTCCTCTTACGTTAAAAGATCATCCTCACCTCGGCATTGACCAACCTACCCCGTAACATCGCTACCCAATTATTCCTCAACCGAGCAGACGAATACAGCTACACTCCCCCTCTCTTGACTGAATAGAGCTTTCCTAGTCCTAACCCATCCAAGTGCACCACATTTCTCGAAATGTAACCAAGTCTTGAAGCTTAACACACCATATCGATCTATAGTAACAGATCTCAAAGTGCCTTAATTTAATAGCATACAGTTAAGAAGAACAAGAATGGAGCGATATTTATACACAACGTAGTTCGGTAGATTTTTAAGCAATTCATCCAATCTATCATGTGTAAAGTATTGTTCTAGAGTCCATGATCGGTGCATCGAAGGTTCCGGTATGAGAAAGAGAGAGAGAGAGAGAGGGAGAGAGAAAGAGAGAGAGAGAGAACATAAATACACACACTCCTAACACTATAACGTTCAGCACTTAAAAACGGCCAATAACCTTAGATCGCTTTCTTTTCCGTCCTGTCAGACATACATCCTTCTCCCCGGTCACCTTACGCTGAGCTATCTCTACCCCAATCGTAAAACTTTTCCTTTCTATGATACGAGCGCTGCGGACACGTCTAGTGCCCAATGATCACATCAGATCACGAGTCAGAAATAATACCATCACTCCATCAGGTCTATATAAAAAATGATAGTTATTAGCAGCCGGTACATCCTACAAGCAAACAGATACGTATAACAGCAGCGTCCAACATGTGAAAATTAAAAGTCATCCCGTCACCGACTCTGTAAACACCCGTCTGTCGGGTAAGTGTGTACACAATGACTACAGCCCCTCACACATACTCACAGCTAACTTAGTTATGACGCTGAAATCTCGATTTTACACCAAGCATGCGACAGGGTGGGGATCGCGTAAATCAAAGTGCGTTTAGAGGAATGTGTCGACTTTCATCACACATGAGATGGAAGTCCTCTGATGACCGACGGGTTCAACGTTAACGATCGAAAGTGGACAGCGCTTTAAACCACATACCGAACACGTAACCGCATACGACTAGAACGCTGGCTATATCATGTGACTAAAGCATCCAAATAGAATACTGGGAAAAAAATCTACCTTCAGTAACTTGTCCTTCTCTAGAATAAATGAGACAACGTTTGAATCGTACCTAGTTGCAGCTCTGTCTCAATCGATCATCCCGTACACCCTCTGTTATCATTTAACACAGATGTGAGTAAGTTTAGACGTGAATGATTCTCTGTCCTCCTGAAAAGCATCAAATACAGTATTCAACTCGCATGTATTACTGCTGCCTCAGTAGACATACACTATAATACGAACTCAACGAGAAAAAATTGACTGCTTTCCTTATTCAACTCGCTTCGATGTCATGGTTTTCCTGCATTCCTGTTGTTGCCACATACTTGACTCCATGTACAAATGCCCCCCTGCGAACCAGAAGATAAGCAAGTACGTTCTCATTTTCACCGCATTTCGGTTTATATTAGGTTAGTTTATATCTATGCGCTAATCAGTTTTCGCATTTCTTTCGATTTTATGTCAGATCCACCCATGCGACCGCGACATAAGTTATCGCTCTGGGTTCTAAAATTGCCTCTAAATGCAACCAAGGCGTATCCAGTCACCTCCACATTCGGAGAGCGCTTGCTCTGTTTTCTGTATCTCTAAGTACATGCACAACAGTGCCTCACTAAGCACAACAGCGCAGGCGCAGCGCTCATCCGTCTCCGCACTACGAGATGGCGCTGCCATTGAGACGAACCAAATTCTGCTTCCGCCGATCCGCGTATTAATATGTAACGCAGCCAATGAGATTGCTGCTAACGTAGAACTTTTTCTCCTCGCGGATCACACTAGCGCAGTGATACATGAACGCGCGAGGTATTATAACGAGTGTACGGACCTCCGATTAATCAAGTCTGCATTAGTCTGCATTAGTTCTACATTTGTCTGTACCAGTCTATAGTCAAGTTTCAGTCTGTGCCTAATAAGATTACATATTCCTGTACATAGCTATGAAGATAAATGTATAGACTCTTTTGTCAAGTATCAGAGATATATGTGAGAATAAGATTAACGTACCAATACCAAAGGAACTTCAGATTGTCAACTGTAAATAGCATCCAGAACCAAGTTAAGTAATTTTTATGCTTGTTATTATTTTAATAAATGTGTGTGAAAATTAATCAAGTTCTGTTTAAAGTTGGTCACCGTCAATCTGCTACTCTAAGCATGCAAGTGGCATTTCTATCATCTGACCTAACGGCAGAAGATAAACACGCCACAATAAGACCACGAGACATATTGCTGACACTCGCCTACTTCGTTAGAGCGACAAGTCAAATAATCTGAAGGTATTACAGTACGAACACCACATCCGGTTAAGCAATGTCCAGATTTTTCTGGGTTTATTGAAACCAGGGGGTTGCTTGGTTGGCTCCGAGGTCAGTCCAGATCTGTCTGGGTTTGAAGACAGCCAGTCGCTGTGCCAAGCTTTACCTACTGTAAATTGATCTTCAGCCAGCTTCTTTCCTAGAATCCAAGAAGGGTTCCGAGATTTCAGTCTGAGATCTTCATGTAGACAGTCTTCACGTATTGGTAGGAGAGGGTTGCCACAGCACTTATGCCATTCTTTCTACAGTGCTAATGCTCTTTGGAGATGATGAAGTGGAATGTTAGAAAGTACCGGTAGCCACTTCTGAGGAGTTGACTGAATGGTGCCTGATATAATCCTCATTGTGTCACTCAGCTGGACATCTGCCTTCTTTGTATGGGTACTGTTAAGCCATACTGGACTGCAGTATTCAGCTATTGGATATATTAGGCCAAGTGCTGTAGCTCAGAGTAGATGCACAAGGACCCCAGCCTGTTTCTGTGAGTTTGTGTAGGATGTTGTTAGGACTTTTGATTTTAGCAGATGTTTTGCTTAGATTTGCACCGTAGGTCAAGGATCAATCCAACATGACTCCTATATATTTAAGGTGAGGATCGAACTTCAGCAGGTGGCCACGATATTGAACTTTAGAAATATCGTTGGCTTGTCTGTTGCTCAGATGGAAGCTGCTGACCTCTGTTTTCGTTATGTTTGGCTTCAGTCTCCAGGTTTTGAAGAACTTGTCGAGTCTCTGAAGATCTGTGAGCGCGGTTTCTGCTGCTGCGAAGTCATTGGACCGGGTTGTCAATGCAAGGTCGTCAGCAATAATAGCAATAATAGCTGGTAAATCCGCAGTGTGCCGAGAAAGTTGGACTACAAGTTTCTTTATCAAAAATGGAATTCATGGCCACAAAACACAACACAAAATTCGATCACAAAATACTGCACAATAAACGAGGTCAACTGCTTTAGATACTTAGGTGAAATCATTGAACCCACAGGTACATAAGGATTAGCACAAAAAACACACGAACTCAAAATACAGAAAGCATATTGAAAAATCGCTGGCATCTACAACAATAAATGCATGAACATCAAAACAAAATTCGACACCACACGACTGTTATCAAGCCTGAAAGAAATGTATGAACATCAAAATCAAAATTCGACACTACACGACTGTTATCAAACCTGAAACACTCTACGTCAGTGAAACCCTAACCCTCATTTACAAAGGGGACCCCGAGAATATTAAGAAAGCTGAAAGGAAAATCATCCGAAAAATCCTTGGGCCAAACTCACACATGAAGGATATCGCCTAAAATCACACACAATAACAGAAAAATACTCCAACATCGAAACCGATTTCCGCAAACGACAACTGAAATTCTAGGTCACATCACGCGACTTGATGACAGCCTAGTAACAAAGAAAATGTTGATGTATCTACAGAAACTAAAACCTACAATTATGGGTCAAACAAGTCCAAATTGATTTCAAAAATGCCAACATCACGTCCACAGACACGGACGATCGAAAAGTCTTCAGACATAAAATCCAACGCTGGGAAACTGTACCACAAGATAAAGCCAACGTATATAGAAGAGAATGGAAAGAAGAACGTCGCGCTAATGAAAGAATTCTGGAAGAACAAGAAAAATAACAGCAACAGATCATAATTTGCTTTATTTGATCCACTATGGGTCTAAACAATGTAAATAAATAAACAATAATAATAGTACAAGTAGTAGTAGTGGAAAATTCAGAAAATAAAAATGACCATGCAGTTGTCATCCAAAGCATTATGAAAGAGAAGATTCAAAGTAACATCTAATTAAGCAAAGAAGGGAAAGCAGAAAGGTGGAAGGAGTATATAGAGGGTCTATACAAGGGCGATGTACTTGAGGACAATATTATGGAAATGGAAGAGGATGTAGATGAAGATCAAATGGGAGATACGATACTGCGTGAAGAGTTTGACAGAGCACTGAAAGACCTGAGTCGAAACAAGGCCCCCGGAGTAGACAACATACCATTGGAACTACTGACGGCCTTGGGAGAGCCAGTCCTGACAAAACTCTACCATCTGGTGAGCAAGATGTATGAGACAGGTGAAATACCCTCAGACTTCAAGAAGAATATAATAATTCCAATCCCAAAGAAAGCAGGTGTTGACAGATGTGAAAATTACCGAACAATCAGTTTAATAAGCCACAGCTGCAAAATACTAACACGAATTCTTTACAGACGAATGGAAAAACTAGTAGAAGCCAATCTCGGGGAAGATCAGTTTGGATTCCGTAGAAATACTGGAACACGTGAGGCAATACTGACCTTACGACTTATCTTAGAAGAAAGATTAAGGAAAGGCAAACCTACGTTTCTAGGATTTGTAGACTTAGAGAAAGCTTTTGACAATGTTGACTGGAATACTCTCTTTCAAATTCTAAAGGTGGCAGGGGTAAAATACAGGGAGCGAAAGGCTATTTACAATTTGTACAGAAACCAGATGGCTGTTATAAGAGTCGAGGGACATGAAAGGGAAGCAGCGGTGGGGAAGGGAGTAAGACAGGGTTGTAGCGTCTCCCCAATGTTTTTCAATCTGTATATTGAGCAAGCAGTAAAGGAAACAAAAGAAAATTTCGGAGTAGGTATTAAAATCCATGGAGAAGAAATAAAAACTTTGAGGTTTGCCGATGACATTGTAATTCTGTCAGAGACAGCAAAGGACTTGGAAGAGCAGTTGAACGGAATGGATGGTATCTTGAAGGGAGGATATAAGATGAACATCAACAAAAGCAAAACGAGGATAATGGAATGTAGTGGAATTAAGTCAGGTGATGCTGAGGGAATTAGATTAGGAAATGAGACACTTAAAGTAGTAAAGGAGGTTTGCTATTTGGGGAGCAAAATAACCGATGATGGTCGAAGTAGAGAGGATATAAATTGTAGACTGGCAATGGCAAGGAAAGCGTTTCTGAAGAAGAGAAATTTGTTAACATCGAGTATAGATTTAAGTGTCAGGAAGTCATTTCTGAAAGTATTTGTATGGAGTGTAGCCATGTATGGAAGTGAAACATGGACGGTAAATAGTTTGGACAAGAAGAGAATAGAAGCTTTCGAAATGTGGTGCTACAGAAGAATGCTGAAGATTAGATGGGTAGATCACATAACTAATGAGGAAGTATTGAATAGGATTGGGGAGAAGAGAAGTTCGTGGCACAACTTGACCAGAAGAAGGGATCGGTTGGTAGGACATGTTCTGAGGCATCAAGGGATCACCAATTTAGTATTGGAGGGCAGCGTGGAGGGTAAAAATCGTAGGGGGAGACCAAGAGATGAATACACTAAGCAGATTCTGAAGGATGTAGGTTGCAGTAGGTACTGGGAGATGAAGAAGCTTGCACAGGATAGAGTAGCATGGAGAGCTGCATCAAACCAGTCTCAGGACTGAAGACCACAACAACAACAGGAAATGAGTGAATCAGTATTAGCGAACTATGAAACAGCTTTCATGCTACTTGGTGTTCATACCTGCGGGAAATAGGTGTCTCCTTGACTATATAGCAGCAAAGCGCTTGGCTTCGTTACTTGTTCTAAAATGTTAACATACGCCTCCCTGTTGAGGTTCCCCTTACTATGCCATAGGGGCTCCCCGAGCGGAGATGTAGCCCCAAACGCCAACAGAAAAGCGTCCACTTCTCTCTCTTTCCACGAGATATTTCGGACTGAAACGCCCTCCCCGTGGCCGGTAAACCTACAATCAAATGCGTTTATCTGTTTAAAAGGAACATTGACGAATTCAACACAACCACATATGTAACAAAGGCGATACCAAACAAATTTAACGACAAAACAAGAAAAGTATTTTATAACAACTGTTTTGCATTACGATATTGTGAAGTCACTTTTATTGAAAACAATTTCATTTACGATAATATGTACAATAAATCTATTGATATGTCACCTGAACTGGAAGAAAATATTTTCTCGTCATAAAATATGACTGCTCCAGTCAAAATAGATATATTCTTCCGCAAAAGCCGTACGGTCGATCTTCTGATAATCCGTCAAGCGTTGCTTTATAACAGCTCTTCGGCGTAAAAGTCCATGATCTTTGAGTCTCCTTCTCACAGTTCTTGCACTACCAGGGAACTGAGAAACCTCTCCCAGTTGACGGCAACTGAGGAATAGGTTGGTGTATATGTTGTCAAACAGACATTACTGGACACAGGGGATTGCCCACTCCCACTTTTCCCCCCGATACGGCCTGTTTCGACACAGTTTCTCCACCGACGCCTATCCGTCCTCTTCTGTACTCCGCACCATGCACCACCTTCAGACGGGCACTAATTTCCGTCTTCAGTTAGTGCGATAACACGAACTCTTGTCTCTTGATCCCAAGAGCATGCATCATTGGTGCTTTTGTCATGTAAAATACAATTTGTATGCCATGTGTGTGTGTGTGTGTGTGTGTGTTTATGTTGTGAGAGGAGAGGGGGGGGAGGGGCACGTTAGAGGCGCTCAAAGGCGAGGTTATCAGCGCCATTACTTAAACTGAAGATAATTTCTTGTTACAATGACGAAAACAAATGTATTAAAAAAATCATAAGTTTAGCTCGCTAATGAGATGGAAAACGAAAGTAGTTACAATATTGGATAAATAAATAACGCTAAGACGTAAAAGAAATGAAGTACTACATATCAGATTGAAAATCATACTGAAGTATTTTATTGTCATGGGAAGTTACAAACTGAATTTTTACCCAATCCATGTTCTGCATATTACGTTACCTAAGTGAGATGTATTAATTCCATAGTATCGTTATCAGAGGCAGTACGCTCTTGTTGCCGCGGCTCGCGACAAGTGCAGCGATTAGCAGTGCCCAAAGCCGCGGCGATTTGTTTATGTTGGCTGAACGTGGACACTGCAGCAGACGCTTCGCCATAAACGGATAGAAATCACCTTGGCTCTAACTGCAGTGAGCGAACATTACTGCCTGCATGTTCTTATAGTAACCAACGTGAAATTCTCTATTCACAGGTGCCATAGAGCAATTGCAACGGTTATCGTGTCATTAGTCATCAGAATATTAACCAGAGATGAAATGTCCACTCTATTTCAATCCCAAGAAAATAAGAACCTTCTCACAAAGTAATGTGAGGTGATATCAAAATTTATCCAATACACAAAAATCAAGGGACCGATGGTCCTGGTCCCTTCAATCCCACAAAGCAACCATCAAAAATTAACTGCAGAGCTTTCATGCATGCAGTGGTAGCACACAAGGAAATATTACGTCTCATATCCGCCTCTCATATCAACGTCCTTGTTTTAGTATGAAGTGAGAAAATAAACACAAAATAGTAAAGTTTCTGAGGAGGATATAAGTCATTTCCTCTTCTCATATCATGGCTTTTTAGCATGAAGTGAAAAAATAAACAGTTTAGGGTTCTGAAGCATAATCTGACATAATATTCTTCAAATGTTCAAATGTTTGTGAATTCCTAAGAGACTAAACTGCTGAGGTCATTGGTCCCTCGATTTACACACTGCTTAAACTAACTAACAAGGGAACCTCCCCATCGCACCGCCTTCAGATTTAGTTATAAGTTGGCACAGTGGATAGGCCTTGAAAAACTGAACACAGATCAATCGAGAAAACAGGAAGAAGTTGTGTGGAACTATGAAAAAAAATAAGCAAAATATACAAACTGAGTAGTCCACGCGCAAGATGGGCAACATCAAGGACAGTGTAAGCTCAGGAGCTGCGTGGTCCCGTGGTTAGCGTGAGCAGCTGCGGAACGCAAGGTCCTTGGTTCAAGTTTTCTCTCAAGTGAAAAGTTTAAATTTTTATTTTCAAACAATTATTATCTGTCCGTCCGTCCGTCCGATGCAAGGTAACTGCGCCGTAGTATGGGGACGCTACACCTAAACAAACATCGAAACACACAACGTCAGTCGACTACAGTGCACGGACGAGAGAGTATTCCTGCTAACGATGCACCCCGGCAAGCAGTTGACTGTTCGCTACTTTGGACGAGAGTGCATTAAATACGGGAGATGTATTCCGTGGGCAATATGAATCCAGCAAATATAGCTCGCGACTTCAATAACACGGTCAATGAATGTTTTCCGAACTGTAAGGAATCGCACGCTTTTGCGGTGCGGTCGCAAAACAGACTTTAAACTTATTACAGTGAACAGAGACGTCAATGAACGAACAGACAGATCATAACTTTGCGAAAATAAAGAAAGTAAACTTTTCACTCGAGGGAGGACTTCAACCAAGGACCTCCCGTTCCGCAGCTGCTCACGCTAACCACGGGACCACGCCGCTCCTGAGCTTACACTGTCCTTGTGTTGCCTATCTTGCGCATGGACTACTCAGTTTGTATATTTTGCTTTTTTTTCATAGTTCCACACAACTTCTTCCTGTTTTCTCGCTTGATCTGTGTTCAGTTTCTCAAGGCCTAGCCACAGTGCCAATTTATAACTAAATCTGAGGGGGGTGCGACGGGGAGTTTCCCTTGTAAGAAGAACACACACACCCATGCCTAGGAGAGCACTCGAACTGGCAGGAGAGGACACACAATCCATGACATGGCGCCTCCAACCATGCGATCACTCCACACGACAATCAGATTTTTGTCGTAGGTCCTATAGGAAACGCAAAAAGCAGGGAGCTCTCCATTCTTTTGTCCAGTTGTCTGTTTCCTTACATGCATTAAAGGACTTGCGGGCATCAAGCTCTTCAGCAGAATGAGCCTTATGTTATTGTGCTAATTACGGTAGGGAAAAATGCAACAAAGACGAGTTCCTCTAGAGCAGTGAAGATATTTGCACACGTCTGTATTCAGCAATGACTGCCAGCTGCCACAACACTTTACAGAATTCGTGCGCCAGGCAACACAACTGTAAGTGCACTTCAGACTTCATTCAGTAAGTCGTCAGGAGGCGTACGGAAAGGTCAAATTAACGTCGCTTTCCGGAGTCATATTCAATCCAAAGTGAGGTGTTACTAAGTAAGTTGAGTGTTCTAGCAATTACACTTCCATAATTCCCATATGAGTATTTCGATAGCCAAAAGAACCCGTTAGTGTGAAACCAACGGGAACTACATTAATATCAAACTGCAAGAACTCGAGACAATACGTGGACTTTTCCCTTCCCTGGGTAACCTCTTACTGTTATTTAGGATTCTCTCTGTCCTAGGCGTAATGCAAGTGGAACTTCACATTCATGAGACACTTTCCGCTATTCTTGACAAACACCAGCAGCTTATAATTACTGCGAGTAACAACTGTGTGACGATAATGATACAGATTGTTAGTGGATGTGGTGGTGTTATTCTGTCAGACTGCTTATAGTAGCGTCAACGGTGGCGAACATAACCTAGCACTGAATACTTAAGATAGTGTGATGGTGTTGACACTTCTCTTTATTCGGCATCAACTTGAGTAATCTGATTTAACGAACATAGTAGACCATTCACAAGCTGCTAATGATACAGCATGACTACAGAGATAATCGTGCGGGTATTACATTAATTCTGTAGTGAATTGCTTGACAAGTATTACCGTCTGCTATGCAGCTGAAATGACTCACTACACAGATACTCTACGTTGCACTTGGTTAAAAGCTCAGCTCACTGCAATCCTACTACTACTGTTCGTAAATATTTGTATACTGACCATTCCTTATTTGACTAAATATGTGCTACAATCTGATACGTATGTATTTGACGTGGATTAGCGCCATCACAAAGCAATGACTAAGGAATGGATGGCGTTAAAGTCACATTACATTGATGGCTAGACAAACGTTCGCAAATCACCTGTATTGCCTCAAAAAACATCGAAGGACAGACGTCCACACTGTCAGAGGGCGTTGAAATACGTCAACGGTGGCAGATGAAAACTTGTGCCCGCCTGGGGTTCGAACCTGGACCTCCTGCTTACTAATGCAGACACTCTGACCATTGCGCTATCGGGCCACAACGGCCAACCTCCCTGCAGGACCTATCTACATAGGTGCTCGTCAAACGCAAATTCTCATTCTTGTCACATACCACATACACAGTACCCCCTCCACCTCATCCATCATTCTATTATTCTACTCGCTCACAACCACACTGTATTAGTCCCTTGAGGCTTCGGACGATGACGTGCGTCTAACACTGAAACTTTCGATTGCCCGTCGAGACCTGAATAATTATATAGATTGTTTCAGGAGGAACACTAAATATTGTGGGAGGAAAAAATTGTCCTGTAACGAGTGTCCCGTTTTTATTGATTGCATAGAGCTGGATTCAATGCATTTTCGTTTTGTTTCTTGGTTCTTAACAGGATTCCGTTGTATACACTTCGTTGAAATGGAGCTTCCAGCATTATTGGATGAGGTTGCTTTGGCTACAAGAATGCGTATGTAGAACACACACATCGTAAGTCGACAAGTCTGACCTAAAGAACGAGTCCCCAAAGACCGTTTACTCCGCAGCTCGTAGGTGGCAGTTACTGGCGGTCGATGGTCGCCACACCTCTTAGTGTCAGAGCGAGAACCTTATGGTACTGCAAAATTCAGAATGACACTTTTGTTTTCCGCAGACATACTTTTTATTATTGTGAATACATAATTTTGTCTATTAACTGTCACATTTTCGTAATACTTGAGTATGATAGAGGACATGAAGAAAATACAGACCTTTTTCGAAGTAAAAAGTCGGTAATATCCTACTAATTCGTGTTAAAATAGGCACAATCGTCTTACAAACACTTAATGCTTTAATAAGATAGACTGTTGTCGTGATGTCCTCTAGTAAGTTAAATTTAATTTGTAGTAGTACGGTGAATATTTTAATTGGGTTTTCCATTAGTTTATTGAACACAACAGTAATCATCAAAGAGAAATTAGTCAGCAACAGTATATTCTTTCACAATACCTAAAACAATCTGACAGTGTTAAAGTAATTTACAACTTCTACACCTACTGTCGTCGTGATGTCCTCTAGTAAGTTAAATTTAATTTGTAGTAGTACAGTGAATATTTTAATTGGGGTTTCCATTAGTTTGTTGAACACAGCAGTAATCATCAAAGAGAAATTAGTCAGCAACAGTATATTCTTTCACAATACCTAAAACAATCTGACAGTGTTAAAGTAATTTACAACTTCTACACCTGTCGAAAGCTAATGGTTCTAACGACGTCATTAAAACAGTGTAGCTTGAAGAGCATTATCGTCTAGAAATGAATTGCTTTGACGGTTGATCGATCAAAAGACGGAAGGGTAAAATTTTACGAGTCGCGACGAGAGGGACAAGTGCCTAAGAAATGACTTCCCTGTCAATCTCCTGGATAGTTTTCTTTCTCAAATCAACAGAGTGCATTATCATGCAGTAGCACATGTGATGTAGTTTTGTCGGTCGATTTTCTTACACTGCGACCGAAAAGTGTCTCAATTGTTGGCAACAAATTCCAGCTGTGATGGACACACACTTTTGGAAGAATTCGTAGTGCTAAACACAGTTTTGGAGATATCTGATGGAAAATATTATGTTCACACTACTCTTTGCTGGAGTGTACGACTTTTGCAGGGCTCAGCCTTTCATATCTTCTTAGGAAGTTAGCGATAAAGGCATCATAACTCATCACCAGTAACAGTATTGCATAGGAATACTCAATGAGTGGCCTGATGACGTTCAAGCAAAACTGCAGTAATAGTCACTCCATTGATTTTTGTTGTTTCGAATTAGAACACGCAGTACTCCTACAGCAGACTTCTGAACCTTGCCTGTTGAATACGAAAGTCGCATGGTAACCCATCACTTATATCAACAGTCGAGACTTCCTTAATGTGGAGAATCATTCAGCCAGAACGATCTTTGTTGAAATACAATTACTTTTTCTGGCGTATTTTTCCCAAAGCACCTGCCCCACACACAGTTAAAGTCTTTCGAGATGCCTCCTCTGCATCCACCCCTCCGTTATAGCTAAAGTAAATATTGTGTTGCAGATGATACATCTTTTTCCACTTGCGACCCAATTTTACAACACTTAACCATAGTTCATGATATTCAAGTATGCAAAATCCAAACCTTAACTGCAAGTTGATAACTAGAACTTCAAATTCGAAAATGACTGTTGATACATACACTGACAGCGTTGCGCCGCGCTCAACTTGGCGGCGCCCGATTTCAGGCGGCGGGTGGCGTCTGGCCAGTGGCCGGTAGCCGCTGCAGTGCGAAGAAACGCTCGAGCGTAAGCTGTTATGATCGCGATGCAGCCACGACCTGTCCTGCAGAATTTTTTTCTGGAAACATTTGTTATTGCTGGTGGGTAGAATGTGAAGCAAATTATCTTCGATGTTCAATCAGACTCATAACTTTAGACAAGGGCCGAAATGTGATAAAGAAAAAGGAGATACGGTTGGACGCGAACACGCTCCTATAAGTTTAGAATGTACGACGATTACCAGTAGATCACAGACTAACACAACATGATAACATCACGGAAGTAGACAACACTTCTTCCTGACACTTCCGAATCTTACAGTGTTGCCAGATTGTGCAGATGGTTAGACTTAGCTTTGTCAGGGGCGGTCGTTTTTATTGGCCACCTTAAGTGAACGACTCTCTGGTCAGTTTTTATGTTTAAGACTGTACATGACAAATAGAGGATTGTAAAGTAAGTCTTGAATATACTACGAGAGATAGGATTGTGCCCCGCCTAAGAAACACGTTTCATTCCAGGTGAAAGAAGGTACGTCAAAACGACCACAGTAGTACTAATATGTGTGCTCTTACAACTCGTAAAAAAACTGATAAAGGACGAACTGCATACTGATAGAAACTGAAATTATGAATATTGGAAGCCTTGCGCATCAGTAGCCAGCGAGCAACGATACACTTAGTTTTGAAAAGTTAGTATTTAAGTGTTCCCCCCACCCCCCACCCCATGAACCATGGACCATGACGTTGGTGGAGAGGCTTGCGTGCCTCAATGATACAGGTGCAACCACAACGGAGAGGTATCTGTTGAGAGGCCAGACAAATGTGTGGTTCCTGAAGAGGGGCAGCAGCCTTTTCAGTAGTTGCAGGGGCAACAGTCTGGATGATTGACTGATCTGGCCTTGTAACACTAACTAAAATGGCCTTGCTGTGCTGGTACTGCGAACGGCTGAAAGCGAGGGGAAACTACAGCCGTAATTTTTCCCGAGGGCATGCAGCTTTACTGTATGATTAAATGATGATGGCGTCCTCTTGGGTAAAATATTCCGGAAGTAAAATAGTCCCCCATTCGGATCTCCGGGCGGGGACTACTCATGAGGACGTCGTTATCAGGAGAAAGAAAACTGGCGTTCTACGGATCGGAGCGTGGAATGTCAGATCACTTAATCGGGCAGGTAGGATAGAAAATTTAAAAAGGGAAATGGATAGGTTAAAGTTAGATATAGTGAGAATTAGTGGAGTTCGGTGGCAGGAGGAACAAGACTGTTGGTCAGGAGAATACAGGGTTATAAATACAAAATCAAATAGGGGTAATTCAGGAGTAGGTTTAATAATGAATAAAAAATAGGAGTACGGGTAAGCTACTACAAACAGCATAGTGAACGCATTATTGTGGCCAAGATAGATACGAAGCCCACGCCTGCTACAGTAGTACAAGTTTATATGCCAACTAGCTCTGCAGATGACGAAGAAATTGATGAAATGTATGATGAGATAAAAGAAATTATTCAGGTAGTGAAGGGAGACGAAAATTTAATAGTCATGGGTGACTGGAATTTGAGAGTAGGAAAGGGAGAGAAGGAAACATAGTGGGTGAATATGGATTGGGGATTAGAAACGAAAGAGGAAGCCGTCTCGTTAATTTTGCACAGCGCATAACTTAATCATAGCTAACACTTGGTTCACGAATCATGAAAGAAGGTTGTATACATGGAAGAATCCTGGAGATATTAGAAGGTATCAGATAGATTATATAATGGCAAGACAGAGATTTAGGAACCAAGTTTTAAATTGTAAGACATTTCCAGGGGCAGATCTATTGGTTACGAACTGTAGATTAGAACTGAAGAAACTGCAAAAAGGTGGGATTTTAAGGAGATGGGACCTGGATAAACTGACTAAACCAGAGGCTGTACAGAGTTTCAGGGAGAGCATAAAGGAACAATTGACAGGAATGGGGGAAAGAAATACAGTAGAGGAAGAATGGGTAGCTTTGAGGGATGAAATACTGAAGTCAGCAGAGGATAAAATAGGAAAAACGACGAGGGCTAGTAGAAACCCTTGGGTAACAGAAGAAATATTGAATTTAATTGATGAAAGGAGAAAATATAAAAATGCAGTAAATGAAGCAGGCAAAAAGGAATACAAACGTCTCAAAAATGAGATCGACAGGAAGTGCAAAATGGCTAAGCAGGGATGGCTAGAGGACAAATGTAAGGATGTAGAGGCTTATCTCACTAGGGGTAAGATAGATACTGCCTACAGGAAAATTAAAGAGACCTTTGGAGAAAGGAGAACCACATGCATGAATATCAAGAGCTTTGATGGGAACCCAGTTCTAAGCAAAGAAGGGAAAGCAGAAAGGTGGAAGGTGTATATAGGGGGTCTATACAAGGGTGATGTACTTGAGGACAATATTACGGAAATGGAAGAGGATGTAGATGAAGATGAAATAGGTGATATGATACTGTGTGAAGAGTTTGACAGAGCACTGAAAGACCTGAGTCGAAACAAGGCCCCCGGAGTAGACAACATTCCATTAGAACTACTGACAGCCTTGGGAGAGCCAGTCCTGACAGGCCGGCCGGTGTGGCCATGCGGTTTAGACGCTACGGTCGCAGGTTCGAATCCTGCCTCGGGCATGGATGTGTGTGATGTCCTTAGGTTAGTTAGGTTTAATTAGTTCTAAGTTCTAGGCGACTGATGACCTCAGAAGTTAAGTCGCATAGTGCTCAGAACCATTTGAACCAATCCTGACAAAACACTACCATCTGGTGAGCAAGATGTATGAGACAGGTGAAATACCCTCAGACTTCAAGAAGAATATAATAATTCCAATCCCAAAGCAAGCAAGTGTTGACAGATGTGAAAATTACCGAACTATCAGTTTAATAAGTCACAGCAGCAAAATACTAACGCGAATTCTTTACAGACGAATGGAAAAACTGATAGAAGCCGACCTCGGGGAAGATCAGTTTCGATTCCGTAGAAATGTTGGAACACGTGAGGCAATACTGACCCTACGACAGATCTTAGAAGAAAGATTAAGGAAAGGCAAACCTACGTTTCTAGCATTTGTAGACTTAGAGAAAGCTTTTGACAATGTTGACTGGAATACTCTCTTTCAAGTTCTGAAGGTGGCAGGGGTAAAATACTGGGAGCGAAAGGGTATTTACAATTTGTACAGAAAGCAGATAGCAGTTATAAGAGTCGAGGGACATGAAAGGGAAGCAGTGGTTGGGAAGGGAGTGAGACAGGGTTGTAGCCTCGCCCCGATGCTATTCAATCTGTATATTGAGCAAGCAATAAAGGAAACAAAAGAAAAGTTCGGAGTAGGTATTAAAATCCATGGAGAAGAAATAAAAACTTTGAGGTTCGCCGATGACATTGTAATTCTCTCAGAGACAGCAAAGGACTTGGAAGAGCAGTTGAACAGAATGGACAGTGTCTTGAAAGGAGGGTATAAGATGAACATCGACAAAAGCAAAACGAGGATGATGGAATGTAGTCGAATTAATTTGGGTGATGCTGAGGGAATTACTTTAGGAAATGAGACACTTAAAGTAATAAAGGAGTTTTGCTAATTGGGGAGCAAAGTAACTGATGATGGTCGAAGTGGAGAGGATATAAAATGTAGACTGGCAATGGCAAGGAAAGCGTTTCTGAAGAAGAAAAATTTGTTAACGTCGAGTATAGATTTAAACGTCAGGAAGTCGTTTCTGAAAGTATTTGTATGGAGTGTAGCCATGTATGGAAGTGAAACGTGGACGATAAATAGTTTAGACAAGAAAAGAATAGAATCTTACGAAATGTGGTGCTACAGAAGAATGCTGAAGAGTAGATGGGTAGATCACATAACTAATGAGGAGGTATTGAATAGAATTGGGGAGAAGAGGAGCTTGTGGCACAACTTGACTGGAAGAAGGGATCGGTTGGTAGGACATGTTCTGAGACATCGAGGGATCACCAATTTAGTATTGGAGAGCAGCGTGGAGAGTAAAAATCGTAGAGGGAGACCAAAAGATGAATACACTAAGCAGTTTCAGAAGGATGTAGGCTGCAGTAGGTACTCGGAGATGAAGATGCTTGCACAGGATAGAGTAACATGGAGAGCTGCGTCAAACAAGTCTCAGGACTGAAGACCATAACAACAACATTTAAGTGTCCTTCCGCCGGCCGCGGTGGCCGTGCGGTTCTGGCGCTGCAGTCCGGAACCGCGGGACTGCTACGGTCGCAGGTTCGAATCCTGCCTCGGGCATGGGTGTGTCGATGTCCTTAGGTTAGTTAGGTTTAAGTAGTTCTAAGTTCTAGGGGACTTATGACCTAAGATGTTGAGTCCCATAGTGCTCAGAGCCATTTGACCCCATTTTTAAGTGTCCTTCCAGCGTACAATCCATAGTCACGTCCTGGTAAAATAGGGAACACAGTAGTTATATGTTTGGTACCCAAGTATAAGGGCCCCACCGAAAATAAATAATTGTATGTACAAAAGTATGTGTTAGTTTGAAGGTGTGAAGTTGTGTATGAAAAAGCTACAGTACATCAGATGTATAAAAAGATTGAACTTACGTCTTGTGCCACCAAATTCAAAGAGGTCAGACCACGCATTGTAAATCCATGTGATTAAGGAGAGCGCCATGCAAGAGTTGTTACAATACCTTTGCACCTGAACACAAGTAGTCTCAACGTCGTTTTCCACTTGCTCATTGGCACAATTACAATTCTCTTAGAGACACATTCGAGCACAACAGAGTACACAAGAGTGATACGCTGTAGTAAAATGAATTATACGTCACTGACATTGAACTACACTGTTTACAGTCGATGATGAGACTTGTTTAACGCAACGCTGTAGTGTCAGAATGTACCAATCTATAGTAAATACGAAGTAGGTGGATTAATAAAAATAGATAGTCGTGAAATGATGAAATGCTGAACGAAGGATTGCAGTAGTAGAGTAAAAACTGAATGCTTCTTTTTGCTATAACATTTCCTGTAGACCAGTAGTTACATCCTAGTAAACTTGACAGAGGTGTAGCTAAGCGTAGTTATGTAGGCTTACTGCCATTTCATGTTATGACGCTTTCCTTCCACCGCACCTGTAACGATGGATACTCGTGTCAGGTGTAGTGTATGAGTACAAAACCTGTGCACATCATGTAATATCGTTCTGTACAAATATTTTGTCAATACAGGAAAATGAGATTGAAAAACGAGAATGTGCATAATGTTAAAGTGAGATCAGACTATGAATATACAGGGTGTTACAAAAAGGTACGGCCAAACTTTCAGGAAACATTCCTCACACAAAGAAAGAAAATATGTTCGCGGACATGTGTCCGGAAACGCTTACTTTCCATGTTAGAGCTCATTTTATTACTTCTCTTCAAATCACATTAATCATGGAATGGAAATACACAGCAACAGAACGTACCAGCGTGAGTTCAAACACTTTGTTAGGAACGAGAGAAGCAGTAGTAATGAGGGAGTAGGGAAGCGGCAAACATCCACAGCTGCACGTAGCCAGCAACGACCCATAACGCCTCAGTAAATAAACTATTTCACCTACTGCGAAAGAAACGAGATTTTTCCAGTGTTTTTTTTTTTTTTATTTCCCTGATATTTCTCTGTTGTGTTTGAAACTCCCTGGTTTCCAGAACCTACCTGTAATTATTTTTGAGCATAAGGAAAAAAACTTAAAAAGCCTTCTCAGATATTTGTGAGGTGAAGATACAGTAATTTCTAGCCAAAAGGCTGGCCGGGGTGGCAGAGCGGTTCTAGGCGCTTCAGTCTGGAGCCGTGCAACCGCTACAGTCGTAGGTTCGAATCCTGACCCGGGCATGGATGTGTGTGATGTCCTTAGGTTAGTTAGGTTAAAGTAGTTCTAAGTTCTAGGGGACTGATGATCTCAGATATAAAGTCCCATAGTGCTCAGGGCCATTTGCATCATTCACTAGCCAAAAATTTAGAGACTATGTGTTTTTTCCTATGGAAGATAATATCTAAGAATCTCAAGATCGAGTTCTCTGCCAACCATGTTTAGAACAAATCAAAACATTGGGTTTAGGGGAGAGAGCATTACAATGTTTCTTTTGCAATTATAGCTACAGAGCAGGGACAGATTATGTGTACATAAAACTGCAACCACTTGATATGCACACAACACAGTCATATTAAAGAATATGAACTATAGGCAAAACCCTACACTGCAATCTATAAAAACTTTTATTTAAATAACACGGTATTTTCAGAAGAATAATATGACTCAACAAAACATCAAATATGGCATGAGTTCATGCTTTATCATCTAAAACAACACCCATCAGGTTTATGGCATCTGGTACAGGTTCATTGTTGTTCCTAATGAAGTCAAAACATTGGGTTTAGGGGAGAGAGCATTACAATGTTTCTTTTGCAATTATAGCTACAGAGCAGGGACAGATTATGTGTACATAAAACTGCCACCACTTGATATGCACACAACACAGCCATATTAAAGAATATGAAATTTAGGCAAAACCCTACACTGCAATCTATAAAAACTTTTATTTAAATAACACGGTATTTTCAAAAGAATAATATGACTCAACAAAACATCAAATATGGCATGAGTTCATGCTTTATCATCTAAAACAACACCCATCAGGCTTATGGCATCTGGTACAGGTTCATTGTTGTTCCTAATGCAGTGTTTAAATGGGGATCCTCAACCACTGTAAAACTGTGTGTCATGAATTCCTGACTTTTGGTATAAAAATGTGGCTTATGATTAGCAAGCTTTCCATTTCAACTGACAAAACAACTATGAATTACACGAACTTTCCCATAAAGTTACATGGTATCAACCAAATATAACAGCAAAGTAATGATAACCTAAAATTGCATGAAATCTTGCAGCTACATACACTTCCTGTCACATATGAATTTTCATCAGGTTTGAATCCATGGGGATTTTTATACTACGTATGAATCTGTTATCAAGTGGTGCCTCACTTCCAACGGAAAATACTGTGACCTCAAGTATTTGAAAGCAACCATCATTCCTGTATCTCCTCTATCAACACTTGCTGCCAACACATCCTTATTCTTCCACCCACATATGATGGTTGTTAGTTCTTAATCTGTTACATAAAGGTGCAACCAATTACAAATTAAAAGAAACTGACAATGTAAACTAAAACTGAAGATAGGCAATTACTCATCTGTAGATTACTGATTCATATTGCACAGGTACATATAAAATGGATCTGGTGTCTGAAGTTTTTGAACTGTAGATATTTTTGTATCATGTGGGTTCTGCATGAGATTTACACATGCATGTATAGAGTGAAACACAAAGCTATTTGTTTTGTAGCCAAAAGCAGGAACAGGACAGAGGCTGCAGGAAGGTAGCACAAAAACATTGACTGAAATTGTCTGTGTTGCAAATACATCAATATTAATTGTTCTCTATCCTTATATTATGTCTCACAGTAGGTAATTGAGGATGTAATCCATAAAATACAGTCATCCATATGTTTTAGAAGATTCAGGTTCTTCTAAGGAAGATAACATGACAAAACAAAGATAAAGTTATCTAAAGCCAAACCGCACAGTCTGTGCAACAGTAATTATATGCCTACTGATCATACTTTGCGACATATAATTAATACATTCACTGCTTAGAGACTGCTGGCTTCACTTAGTGGCAACTGCATGACCAGGTTAGGTCTAAAGCAGCAAAACTCTTTAATTTAAACTCTTACATTCTTTAACTTTTATCTCTTACAGACTTTTCTTACTCTGCACATTATAGACAAGGCTAAAGGTTCTGTTATTGAAACAGCAGCAGCAAGACACTAGACTGAAATGCAACAACTTGGTGTACCAATGACAGCTACTGCTACAGAAAAGTCCCACAACTTTAGCAAGGAAACATAAAACTACACAAGTTAATCCATTGTTACCCACAGTGCTGCATAAAAAAATATACCAGAAGTTAGCATATGTCGACATTTATGCAGACATATACAGATTTTCAACATTTAATGTAGCATCCACAAACATTTTCTCGTTTTTTGCTAATATCCATATTTTTTAGTTTTAGGAATCAAGATCTTTTGATTTTTGTTTCATCATGTCTCATCATAGATTTATATCCTTTTCACTTCAGTTATTGAAATACATCATCATGGGCCTATGTGGAAGAATCTATCAAATCTTTGTTTGATAAAAATATTGAAACTGATGATGATAAGTTTGAACAGTTTTAAAATTTAAAAAAGATATCATGGCTACTTATGATGGAAAATCTGAACCAAGCCAGAAGAAATGGTGCAAGTATGCTGAATCGTACAGCAGTGAAGACCAGTTTAGAGTATTATTTAAAACTGCACATTTTTTCTTTGAAGTGCCAGACCATGATGCTTGTGTACAGATGTTGTTCTCCTCAACACAGCTGCAGAGGGAAAAAAAAGATAGAAACAGATTGATAGTTGAACGCGTAAAATGGAAAATTTTAATTCATGTGAAATTTTACTTGTTTCAACAAAATGATCTTTTAAACAAGATTCAGTCCAGTGAAAAATACATAAGGGACATGGGATCCAAAGTAAAGCGGGTATGTGTGATGTGTAGGCTATAATACCTATATTTTGTTTGTTTCATATCTAATATAGTCATATGACATCATCAAAAGACTGAACTAACAATATTTCATTCGACAGTCCTAAATGGTTTAGTCTGGATTTCGATAAGAACATAACAGTCACTGTTTCACATCAATCATACCCTCCCAACTTAGTACCGATTACCTGCACTATGCTACAAATCAGAGGTATGGCAGCCATACATCTATAACAGGTATATACACTCCTGGAAATTGAAATAAGAACACCGTGAATTCATTGTCCCAGGAAGGGGAAACTTTATTGACACATTCCTGGGGTCAGATACATCACATGATCACACTGACAGAACCACAGGCACATAGACACAGGCAACAGAGCATGCACAATGTCGGCACTAGTACAGTGTATATCCACCTTTCGCGGCAATGCAGGCTGCTATTCTCCCATGGAGACGATCGTAGAGATGCTGGATGTAGTCCTGTGGAACGGCTTGCCATGCCATTTCCACCTGGCGCCTCAGTTGGACCAGCGTTCGTGCTGGACGTGCAGACCGCGTGAGACGACGCTTCATCCAGTCCCAAACATGCTCAATGGGGGACAGATCTGGAGATCTTGCTGGCCAGGGTAGTTGACTTACACCTTCTAGAGCACGTTGGGTGGCACGGGATACATGCGGACGTGCATTGTCCTGTTAGAACAGCAAGTTCCCTCGCCGGTCTAGGAATGGTAGAACGAGGGGTTCGATGACGGTTTGGATGTACCGTGCACTATTCATTGTCCCCTCGACGATCACCAGTGGTGTACGGCCAGTGTAGGAGATCGCTCCCCACACCATGATGCCGGGTGTTGGCCCTGTGTGCCTCGGTCGTATGCAGTCCTGATTGTGGCGCTCGCCTGCACGGCGCCAAACACGCATACGACCAACATTGGCACCAAGGCAGAAGCGACTCTCATCGCTGAAGACGACACGTCTCCATTCGTCCCTCCATTCACGCCTGTCGCGACACCACTGGAGGCGGGCTGCACAATGTTGGGGCGTGAGCGGAAGACGGCCTAACGGTGTGCGGGACCGTAGCCCAGCTTCATGGAGACGGTTGCGAATGGTCCTCGCCGATACCCCAGGAGCAACAGTGTCCCTAATTTGCTGGGAAGTGGCGGTGCGGTGCCCTACGGCACTGTGTAGGATCCTATGGTCTTGGCGTGCATCCGTGCGTCGCTGCGGTCCGGTCCCAGGTCGACGGGCACGTGCACCTTCCGCCGACCACTGGCGACAACATTGATGTACTGTGGAGACCTGACACCCCACGTGTTGAGCAATTCGGCGGTACGTCCACCCGGCCTCCCGCATGCCCACTATACGCCCTCGCTCAAAGTCCGTCAACTGCACATACGGTTCACGTCCACGCTGTTGCGGCATGCTACCAGTGTTAAAGACTGCGATGGAGCTCCGTATGCCACGGCAAACTGGCTGACACTGACGGCGGCGGTGCACAAATGCTGCGCAGCTAGCGCCATTCGACGGCCAACACCGCGGTTCCTGGTGTGTCCGCTGTGCCGTGCGTGTGACCATTGCTTGTACAGCCCTCTCGCAGTGTCTGCAGCAAGTATGGTGGGTCTAACACACTGGTGTCAATGTGTCTTTTTTCCATTTCCAGGAGTGTATGATATGATGATAGCAATCTTTGCCTTATTCTACCCTCTTATCGAGATCAGGATTAGTACCGTCCAAAAAGCATTGTGATCAATCCCATTGTGGGTGTCCTCATTGTGGGTTTTCAGAATATGGTAATCTCACAGATGTACATAAAAGTATTCAAGTATAGCAAATCTCAAGCCTCCAATGAACACTACACCTTCGTAATGAGCAAATGTTAGTCGCTCATTTCCTTGCTTTAGAGACTTGTAAAATTCCTTGCAGTAATGAGTAGGCAGAACTCATGTTCAAATAATGATAATCTAATAATCATGCTTTCACTTATTTCCTCTTTTTTATATGTGGTTTTCCCTCTTTTTCTAGCACACTGGACTCGCATTTGGTAGGACGACGGTTCAATCCCGCGTCCGGCCATCCTGATTTAGGTTTTCTGTGATTTTCCTAGACTGCTCCAGGCAAATGCCGGGATGGTTCCTTTGAAAGGGCATGGCCAACTTCCTTCCCCATCCTTCCCTAACCCAAGCTTGTGCTCCATCTCTAATGACCTCGTTGTCGACGGGATGTTAAACACCAATATCCTCCTTCTCCTCCTGCCTTTTTTTCTTTTTCTATCTGTATTTTCTCAAAACAGTTGTGGTGTGGTTGGGATTGTGTTAAGTAATCCACTGAAAAGCCAAAGAAATTAGTACACCTGCCTGATATCGTGTAGGGCCCCTGCGAGCACGCAGAAGAGCCGCAACATGACATGGCATGTCCTCAACTAATGCCTGAAGTAGTTCTAGTCGAAATTGACACCATGAATCCAGCAGGACCGTACATACATCCGTAAGAGTATGAGGGGGGTGGAGATCTTTCCTGAACAGTGCGTTGCAAGGCATCCCAGATATGCTCAATAGTGTTCATGACTGAAAATTTTGGTGGCCAGTGGAAGTCTATAAACTCAGAAGAGTGTTCCTGGAGCCACTATGTAGCAATTCTGGACATGTGGGGTGTCGCATTATCCTGTTGGAATTGCCTAATTCCGCAGGAATTCAAAATGCACATGAATGGGTGCAGGTGATCAGACAAGATGCTTATGTATTTGTCACCTGTCTAGATGTATCAGGGGTCCCATACCACTGCACCTGCACACACACGAGCTATTACAGAGCCTCCACCAGCTTTAATAGTCCATTGCTGACATGCAGGGTCCATGCATTCATGAAGTTGTCTCCATACTCGTACACATCCATCCACCCACCACAAACTGAAATGAGACTTGTCCGACCAGGTAACATGATTTCAGTCATCAAGAGTCCAATGTTAGTGCTGACGGGCCCAGGTGAGGCATAAAGCTTTGTGTTTTGAAGTCATCAAGGGTGCATGAGTGGGCCTTTGATTCCGAAAGCCCATATCGATGATGTTTCATTGAATGGTTAACACATTGACACTCGTTGAAGGCCCAGCATTGAAATCAGCAGAAATTTGTGGAAGGGTTACTTCTGTCATGCTGAATGATTCTCTTCAGTCATTGTTGGTCCCATTGTTGTAGGATCTTTTTCTCCAAAGCGATACTGGAGATCTGATGTCTTACTGGATCTCTGATATTCACGGTACACTCATGGAATGGTCATACGGGAAAATCCCCACTTCATCGCTACCTCGGAAATGCTGTGTCCCATCATTCGTATGCCGACTATAGCACTATTTCAAACTCACTTTAATCTTGATAACCTGAAATTGTAGCAGCAGTAACCAATCTAACAACTGCGCCAGACAATTGTTGTCTTATATAGGCTTTGCCGATCGCAGCGCCGTATTCTGCCTGTTTACATACTTCTGTATTTGAAGATGCATGCCTATACCAGTTTCTTTGGTGCTTCAGTGTACATTGGTATTACTTCTCTAAGTACCTGGTGATTTCTAGCATTAACAACAACACACATTTCTCTTCACCACCAGCTGTAATTAACCATGTATCAATCCACGATTTTTTTATCATTAGCATAATCGCCAAAGCCCAACAGAAGACACAAATTCAGAAGCTTCAGTATGAATTACAAAAAAAAACACACTACATGTAGTCTATACCTAAGGCTTTAATGACTTTCAGAATACAAAATAAAATTAGGCCTACATATACAAAATATAAAATTTCATGGCGAATCTTGGTTTTTGTGGGTTATGAACACTCATTTCGGATTTCACTAGTGCACAATTTTACGCTGCCAGGAACTTTATATTCAGAGATTCAATGAATGCCACATTACAATATTAACAAACACGAAATATTACATGTCAAAGTGAACCATAGCTTTGGGGTAAAAGGAAGCAACACGAAAAGTTTCATGGTTTGTCGAAATGGCACGAATTATAGCACTGGAACACTCACACATTTCATGGCGAATGTTTCTTTTGTGTCTCTTATCATTTACTGACACACAATTGTTTTGTAAAATCAGAAGTTAATTAGTAGTAGTAGTAGTAGTAGTAATAGTAGTAGTAGTACTTCATTCGTCCAGTGACAATGTACATTGTCTGGATTTCGTGCAAGAACATATTATAACAAAAAATAACATAAGGGTGTACAGTTTCCTACATAATACAATGATTCACTGCACCCATCACAATATTTTTGGGCAATACAACTTTGATTATTGTAATAATATATAAGTATGAGGAGGATCTTTTACATGAAATACATTACAAGTAAATAATTGATTTAACACTTTTGTTTGGGGCCTTTTACATGAAATACATTACAAGTAAATAGTTGATTTAACCCTTTTGTTCAGAAAAATTAACATTAAGGCTGTGACAAGCATTTGACTTATGGTACTATTAACATATAGTAAATTAATGTAGTTACTTGCTACAATCTTATGCATTTATTCATTTATAATGTAATAGCAGTTGGTCATTAAGACTTTAAATATTTCTTCCTTGAATGGAGACAATGTTTTTATTTCTTTTAGCTCAGTTGGAAGTTTGTTGTACAAAATAGTACCCTGAATGTTGGTTTGTTTTTGTGTTGGAGCCTCGTTTACTCTTTTTATGTGGATGTTATTGCACATTCTTGTATTGTAGAAATGAAGAACTGAGTTGGTTTTATAATTATCAATGTGCATTTTCCCACTTGTATTTAACTACCTCAGGTACAGAAGAATTTATGCATGTTACTAGTGAGTTGTGCCTCAGTAACATCAGTTCCATATTTGTAAAGATATTATCTAATAGAGGTGAAGATGACTCTGTTATTCTAGTGGGGTCCATAAAGAATGGTTTCATGTAAAAGCTATTTAGGATACTCAAAAGTTGTCTTTTTTCTTCATTTTCAATTAACAGGTTGATGTTAAAATCCCCACATAGTAATAAGTTCACTTCATTGTTATACAAAATGTTTAGCACTGATTCCAAATTTTAAAAAAGTACGTTTCGTCACCTAGTTGTGGCCTGTATATTGATATGACAATTAGTTTTTTGCGCTTCTTCTCAGACTTTGGCTCTATGGCACATGATTCAAAATGTTTGTCACTATTTAGATGGTATGTTTCAGATCTAACTTTATACTGCAGCCCAGCCCTAGTTTATATGGATACCCAGATTAGATTAGATTAATACTTGTTCCATAGATCTTGAATACAACACTTCGTAATGATGTGGAACGTCAGGATAATAAAACATGTCTGTACAAGATATTACATTACACAAAATATTGCATGACACTAATGTTTAAGTTGGGTTTTTTCCCCTCCCTTAATTAATATCTAAAAATTCAGCCTATGAGTAGAAGGAGTTGTCATCAAGAAATTCTTTTAATTTATTTTTAAATGTTGGTTGGCTATCTGTCAGGCTTTTGATGCTGTTTGGTAGGTGACCAAAGACTTTTGTGGCAGCATAGTTTACCCCTTTCTGTGCCAAAGTCAGATTTAACCCTGCATAGTGAAGATCATCCTTTCTCCTGGTGTTATAGTTATGCACACTACTATTACTTTTGAACTGGGTTGGATTATTAACAACAAATTTCATAAGTGAATATATATACTGTGAGGTTACTGTGAGGATCCCTAGATCCTTAAATAGATGTCTGCAGGATGATCGTGGGTGGGCTCCAGCAATTATTCTGATTACACGTTTTTGAGCAGTGAATACTTTTCTACTCAACGATGAATTACCCCAGAATATGATGCCATACGAAAGCAATGAATAAAAGTAGGCATAGTAAGCTAATTTACTGAGATTCTTATCACCAAAATTTGCAATAACCCTAATAGCATACGTAGCTGAACTCAGATGTTTCAGCAGACCATCAATGTGTTGCTTCCAGTTTAACCACTCATCAATAGACACACCTAAAAATTTTGAAAATTCTACCTTAGCTACAGACTTCTGTTCAAATTCTACATTTATTACAGAAGTTGTGCCATTTACTGTACGGAACTGTATATACTGTGTTTTATCAAAATTTAAAGAGAGTCCGTTTGCTGAGAACCACTTAATAATTTTGTGAAAAACATCATTTACAATTACATCACTTAGTTCTTGGTTTTTGGATGTTATTACTATACTTGTATCATCAGCAAAAAGAACTAACTTTGCATCTTCATCAATGTGGAATGGTAAGTCATTAATGTATATCAAGAACAGTAAAGGACCTAAGACCGAACCCTGTGGGACCCCGTACTTGATAGCCCCCCAGTTTGAGGAATCAGCTGTTGTTTTAACATTACATGAACCACTTATTTCAACTTTCTGCATTCTTCCAGTTAAGTATGAATTAAACTATTTGTGCACTGCCCCCCTCAAACCATAATGATTTAGCTTATCTAAAAGAATTCCATGATTTACACAATCAAAGCCCTTTGAGAGATCACAAAAAATACCAATGGGTGATGTCCGGTTATTCAGAGCATTTAATATTTGATCAGTGAAAGCGTATATAGCATTTTCTATTGAAAAGCCTTTCCGAAAACGAAACTGACATTTTGTTAGTACTTTATTTTTACAAATATGGGAGGCTACTCTTGAATACATTACTTTCTCAAAAAGTTTTGATAGAGCTGTCAGAAGAGAGACTGGGCGATAGTTGTTGACATACGACGTATCCCCCTTATTATGCAATGGTTTTACAATGGCATATTTCAGTCTATCGGGGAAAACACCCTGCTCCAAAGAGCTATTACATACGTGGCTGGGAATCCTACTTATCTGTGGGGAACAAGCTTTAAGTACTTTGTTGGAAATGCTATCAATTCCGTAATAGCTTTTACTTTTCAGTGAGTTTATTATTTTACTGATTTCAGAGGGAGAGGTTGGTGGAAATACAGTTGTTTCAAACTGCACAGGTATGGCCTCTTCTATTAGTAGCCTTGCCTCTTCTAGTGAAGATCTAAATCCTATTTTCTCCACAACATTTAAAAAATGATTATTGAAAATATTTTCAATTTGTGATTGTTTGTTAGTACACTTGTCATTCAGTTTTATGCCACTAAAGTCTTCCTGTGCTCTTGGTTGCCCTGTTTCCCTTTCAATAATATTCCAAATTGCTTTAATTTTACTATCAGAGTTACTGATCTCAGACATGATACACATGCTTCTGGACTTTCTAATAACTTTTCTTAGTACTGCACATTAGTTTTTATAATATTGAACAATTTCAGGATCAGTACTCCCTCTTGCTGTTAGATACAGTTCTCTTTTACGGTTGTAAGATATTCTTATTCTTTTAGTTAGCCATGGTTTTTTATATGTTTTCTTGGAATTATGTTTAACTATTTTCTTGGGAAAACAATTTTCAAATACCCTTAAAAATGTATTGTGAAATAAGTTATATTTCAAGTTTGCATCGCGTTTCTTATACACTTCATCCCAGTCTAGCTGCTGTAGGCTTCCCCTAAAGTTTGCAATATTTATATTGTTAATTGAATGCACTGCTTTGAAATTCTGATTTTATATACTGCATGGAGCTATGTCATGTACTGTAACTAGCTGTGCACCATGATCTGAAAGACCATTCTCAACAGGATAAGCATTTATGTCCTTAAACTTATCTTGGTCTATAAAAAAGTTATCTATCAATGTCCTGCTGTTCTTTGTTATCCGAGTAGGAAAATGAATGACGGGGCTCAAATTGAGAGAACTGAGTAATACTAGAAGTTCACTCTTGCTATTACACTCTTTCAGGGAATCAACATTGAAATCCCCACAAATGATAATTTGCTTCCCCCTCTCTGACAGATAGCACAACAAAGCATCCAAGTTTTATAGAAATAGCTGGAAATTCCCTGAGGGGGACCTATACACTGTTACAATTATGAAAGTGCCATCATTTAGTTTTAGTTCAGTGGCACATGCTTCCATATGTTGCTCTACACAAAAATTTTTAGTTTCTAAATTTTTTACACTGTGGAAGCTTTTGACATAAATGGAAACCCTCCTCTCATCATATTATCTCTACTTACATGTGCAGCTAATTTGTACCCATTGATGCTAACCTTTTGCATATCAGTGACAATGTGATGCTCAGACAGGCATAGTACATCTATTACATTCTCAGTTTCTATATCTTCTAAACAAAGCAGAAGCTCATCAATTTTATTCTTCAATCCCCCAATATTTTGATGAAATATACTAACATTATTTTTCACTTTACTTTGGTGAGTATCTTGAATTTTTTTAACATCTTTAGTACTTGCCTGGCTGAGTTTCCCACTGGACACTGATCTTACACCATGAGATGTAGTTCCTCCCCCCTTTAAATTTCCTGCTATCAGCCCAGCCAGTTTACCCTTCCCTTTCTTGTTGAGGTGTAGGCCATGTCTAGTATAGCCCCACCTACAGAGTGAATCAAGAAGAACCACACCAATGTGTGACCCTGCACCAGGTCCAAGTAGCCGTTCAAACTCCAGATTAACTCTCCTGACAGAAGAGCTCAAATGAGGTCGGTCGTGGCGCTCTAGGACCGACAGAAACCCAACACTGGTATGACTCAATGTTGATGCAATCTTTGCCAGGTCACACTCTATGCTGTACCCCGGATCTCTGTCAATACTGTTGCCCGGCCCACCCACAATAACCACGGTATCTTCCTTAGTAAAGCCTCTACATAGTGAACCTAAATCCTCTGTAACCTGCCCCAGTCCAGCACTAGGTTTGAAAAAACTTGTGACCTGGTATTCTGACCCTAATTCATCCTGCAACCATTTTTGCAAACATTGCGGCAATAATGATATGCTAATTTAAAATTGCTTATATTTATAAGACTTAATTCACTGAGCATGCACCAATGTTCTGATAGACAATACAAGAGATATCTACAAAAATGTTTATGGCGACTTCCAATTCTAACACTTTATTCCTGAGACATTGAATGTTTTGATTCATTTTCTTCGAAGTTTTGCAAGTATTTGTTATTTTGTCAATACCTGGTGAAGTGGTACTTTGTTGCTGATTTTTTACACTTACCTGCAATTTTTCAGGCTGATTTGTCACAATCTCTTCCTTTTCTTCGTTTGGTGCCATAAAAAATCATCACTAAGTGAAGCAACTGTACTTAGCCTTTGGCTTCTCCTCAAGCAGTGTCTATCAGCTGCTACTGTTGTTGGAAGTTCAGTGGCTGCTGCTGCTGTCTGTGACATGGTTTCTCGTACAGTGACTGTGTTTGCTTTATTTACTGACACTGTTTCTGCTGGAGGTGGGGCTGCTGCTGTAAGTGATCTTGGTTTTCCCTCAGCTACTGATGGTTCTTCTGCTGTTGATGTAAGTTGTTACTGCTGTTTCTTCTATTGTTGTTGTAGTTGTTGGTGGTGGTGATGCTGCTGTCATTTGTGTTGCACTTGCTACAGCTGTCGTTGGTGATTTTACTGACACTGCTGCTTGTGCTGCAAATATTTGCAGGTACCTCCTGATTTTTTCCAGTAATTTCTGGGTCACAATTTCCTTCCCTAGACTGTCAAGTGAAGGCCATGGGATGCGTGAAACTTGCGCCCAATGTCGCTAATATCAACAACATCAACGTTTTTTTTTGCTTGCATATATCAGAAAGAAGCTCGTTGGCAGTTCTGATCGCCATGTTTACACAAGACCAATGTGGCAAATCGAAGCGGTGGGGAATGGTCACAAAGAGAACGTTTGTGAGCGACATATGAACCAGTTGTTTCCTTAATTCTGAGCAAACTGTGGACTGTATATATCGTTTGAGCCGCCAAACAGAGCTATAAAGTCGCCTGAAGATAACTCTATAATTTCTTTATAATGGATAGCATTCATTATTCCTGAGAGGGGTGCTCCTGGCTTGACAAAGCTCGTGGCTTTCACAACTTCTGTCTCATTAACACGTGAGGCGATTCCGCGTCCATGGCTATTGGCTAGAATATGAAGTTTCATCAAGTTATCACAAATTTTTTGCTGCGACACAGGTACATGTTGTCGTAGTTTGTGAGTCTTCAGTGGTGCAGAAACGGCTGCTTTACGTATATGAATGTTTGCAGTAGCATTTTCTGATGCAGAGTCGTCACTTTGTGTACTTTGGACGTCAAATCGGTATTTTTAAAGAAATTGGTGAATTTGGTAACTCTCTGCTGTTACCAGCATCACATTTCCATTCCGATATTGAGTTTTCGGCTGTTTTTTTTTTGCGACGGTCTGAGTTTTTCGTACCGTAAATTGCGCTCTCTTTCGCATACAATGCATATGATACCATTTTTGCCACCTCTCTCGAAGTTTTTACACACGCTATAACTTGTTTTGGTATTGATACAAGTTTTAGCTGAGTGAAATTTATCATATGATGTACTTGCGTTCTGTTGCGTGCGTTTGTTACAGTCGTGTTTTAAAACATTTATTTCCTCCAGTAACACTGAGATAATTTTGTTTGAACAGCCTTTTCAGTTAAGTTTGTGATCTACATCATCTGTGAACATTTTGAGCAGAACCATGTCTTACGTTTTGGAACTGTATTTACAAATTTATAATGGAACACAGGTTTACATGCCGCGCACATTACACCTTTTGCTGCACGTTCCTCACAGATGCAGGGGTCTGAACGTATTATTTCACTTGATTCGTCGTATGACGATGTTGACGCTTCCATGTGTGAAGTTGTCTTCATACCTTCTTCTGGCTTCATTGTTCTTTTCCGTTACTTTTCTGATGATGTAGCACGAAAAACATAAATACTCGCGATGTACATCGATACTATTACACACTGAACACTTTTCCTTGTTCTTTTAGTACTTTTGTTCGTACCTAGTATTCTGCCTATCTACACTCGGCGCCATGTTGCACACCTGCTCGCGCCGAACGTTTTCATTGGTTGGTAGTTACTTCGTTTTCATTGATTGACTCATGGAGGTAAGAATAGAAGGAGACGCCGTGACGTCACAGCTGCGAAGCTATGTGAAGCCGAGGGTAGCCATCTCAATCTGACCAAAACATTGCTGCTATAAGCTTGTGTGCATAGGCTTGTCGCTTGCTTTTGGAAGGATTTTGCGCTATTATGGTGACTTGTGTGGTGTTTGGATGTACGAATCGTTCTGATTGTGATGCGAAATTGAAGGGAATAACATTTCATGCGTAAGTTGTCTCGTTAAGTGTGATTTTACAACTTCATTGTGAACGAACGTGTGCTACATCTGTACTTGTACTATAGCGTATTTTTCTCCTGTATGATTTTAGATTTCCTAAAAATGAAAGTCAGAAAGCTCTGTGGGAGAATGCTGTGAGGCGGAAGAATTGGCGTGCATCTAAATGGAGCATTATACACTCCTGAAAATGGAAAAAAGAACACATTGACACCGGTGTGTCAGACCCACCATACTTGCTCCGGACACTGCGAGAGGGCTGTACAAGCAATGATCACACGCACGGCACTGCGGACACACCAGGAACCGCGGTGTTGGCCGTCAAATGGCGCTAGCTGCGCAGCATTTGTGCACCGCCGCCGTCAGTGTCAGCCAGTTTGCTGTGGAATACGGAGTTCCATCGCAGTCTTTAACACTGGTAGCATGCCGCGACAGCGTGGACGTGAACCGTATGTGCAGTTGACGGACTTTGAGCGAGGGCGTATAGTGGGCATGCGGGAGGCCGGGTGGACGTACCGCCGAATTGCTCAACACGTGGGGCGTGAGGTCTCCACAGTACATCGATGTTGTTGCCAGTGGTCGGCGGAAGGTGCACGTGCCCGTCGACCTGGGACCGGACCGCAGCGACGCACGGATGCACGCCAAGACCGTAGGATCCTACGCAGTGCTGTAGGGGACCGCACCGCCACTTCCCAGCAAATTAGGGACACTGTTGCTCCTGGGGTATCGGCGAGGACCATTCGCAACCGTCTCCATGAAGCTGGGCTACGGTCCCACACACCGTTAGGCCGTCTTCCGCTCACGCCCCAACATCGTGCAGCCCGCCTCCAGATCTCCGGATCTGTCCCCCATTGAGCATGTTTGGGACTGGATGAAGCGTCGTCTCACGCGGTCTGCGCGTCCAGCACGAACGCTGGTCCAGCTGAGGCGCCAGGTGGAAATGGCATGGCAAGCCGTTCCACAGGACTACATCCAGCATCTCTACGATCGTCTCCATGGGAGAATAGCAGCCTGCATTGCTGCGAAAGGTGGATATACACTGTACTAGTGCCGACATTGTGCATGCTCTGTTGCCTGTGTCTATGTGCCAGTGGTTCTGTCAGTGTGATCATGTGATGTATCTGACCCCAGGAATGTGTCAATAAAGTTTCCCCTTCCTGGGACAATGAATTCACGGTGTTCTTATTTCAATTTCCAGGAGTGTATGTTCTGAGCATTTTCGAGAAGAGGACATAGACCGAACTTCCCTCTCAACAGCAAGGCTGCGTGAAAATGATGTATCATCAGTTTTCCCTACACACCCAAAACATTTGCAAAAGGTATGTTAATTCAAAGAATTAAATTCTTAGTTTTCAAGTTCACGTTTCAGTATAATATGTATGTATCGTCGATAATCGAAGTGTTGAGTAACTCACTTTGTCTTCGTCATGTACCAAATTAAAAGCTAACACTACATTAACTGGCGTAAAGTATAGGCCTAAACAGGACACTGTGTAGATTTGCCATTCTATGTACCGTATTTCAGTAAATATTGGTGGTAATGAACAGTGTTTCCCAGTAGTGTAACGCAACTGAAATGTTACAGTACGTATTACAAACAAGATGTATTTATGGGGCTTTGGAGGGAGGGTATAGCTAACTTAGTTTTCAGTTGCTGTTATTTAGCTCTAACTCCGAAAGTAATTGAATACACATATGAAGTAAATATTATCAGTTATGTGAATATTTAAGGCAGTAGTTTGTGAACATCTCACTTTGTCTGGCCTACTGTGTTGTACAACATTTTTATTGCACTGTCTTTGCTAGTTAATGGCAGTTATGTTTTCGGAGTAATTGATACAGCTCTAGTTTTACTTATATATGTTGATTTTGGGAGGATTCCTTCAGGTAATTTGAGTACATTAATTTCACTTTCCACGTCATTAGGTCCTTACACATAGCTTTTGCCTAGGAATGATTCCAATGCTGTATATAGAATTTAAGAGGGGAGGTGCTGGAACACTGAAGTGTTTCTGCAGCTACACAGTATGTTATAAAGAGATAATCTGGCTCTCCACATTGTCATGTAGAAACAAATTTATGAAACTCGTTTTTGATGAGCATCAGCCTCTGCACACAAGAGGATATTTGAGAAGAAAATTCAGGTTCACTGTTTAGATTATGAGACTACTGAAGCTAACACGTTTGTCTGGTATAATTATTTAGCGAAGTCACAGAAATTAACACTTGGGCTGTGTTAAATATAACTCTCTATTTGGGTTAAGCACAGCCAATGAACATTTCTTTTGTTTGATGCACTATTCATTGACATTCTCCATTGAAAGCTGTGGCACCACCTTCTTGTTAATATTATCCACTACTGTGGAACATTGAATATGCACCAACGACTAATGCAAAATTAGATATAACACACAATTTTATATCATTAACTGTTGGATTAGTTGTATTGAGAACTTGTTAACTGACAGCACCCATAGCGATACAGTGTGATAGTTAAACAAGACACCCCAGCAGAAATATTTTACACGTTCAGAGTTTATATTTTTTCGATAAGTGTGTATTAATTGTAGCTTCGCACATGGGAGGCATTTCAAGTTGTCTGCTGAACACAACAATGGTTTTTGTTAGAGTAATGAGTATTTTATGAACAAGATAAATAGTTGCTGGAAAAATATAATTTATATTTCTGGAAAGGACTAAGAATAGGCGTAATTAGTGGGCTGTAACATGCTGTTCATGACAAAGACTGTAACACCTTCAACCATCTGTTAAAAACAGTTCTTAATGTTTTCCATCCATTTATTTCATTTAGGGAGACAAGAAGAGAAAGCCACCATTGCAGAAGGAGAGCTCTTCCTTTCCATCTTCAGTTTTGGCTGCTGTCAGCAGAGTGCAGGATGAAGTAGTTCCTGCTCTTGTTCCTGAGTACACTGCAGGACCACCAGAACGTAGTCAGACATCCTCTGAAAGCGATGAACTGAAGACGAAGTGTGAACACCTCATTAGAAAAACTGATCAGTACAAAAAACAAATTAAAACTCTTCAGCAGACTAAGCGACGACTTAAGAAGAAAGTGGCTTCTTTGAGTGCTGTCATTAAGGTACTGAAAGACAAGCATCTTGTGGATGAAAGTTCACTAAATATACTAGAAAGCATACCTGGAATGCAGAGAGACTTGCTGCAGCGACAAACTGTGAAAGATGGGGCACAGGCTGTACCTAGGTCATACAGCTCAGAACTGCGCTCCTTTGCCTTAACACTGCATTTTTATTCCCACAGGGCGTATAATTATGTTAGGCGCTGTTTTAATACATGTTTGCCACACCCCAGAACTTTAACAAAGTGGTATCAGTGTGTGGGTGGAGCACCTGGCTTCACATCAGAGGCATTTAAGGTAATTACGACAGAAGCTTGTCACCGTGAAACAAAGTTTCCAACTCCATCTAGCTTGGTAATTGATGAAATTGCCGTCAGGCAACATGTAGAATTTGATGGTACATGCTATTACGGTTATGTTGACATGGGGTCATCTGTAGACACAGATAATTTGCCCATTGCCAAAGAAGCATTTGTACTCATGCTTGTGGCTATTAATGCTTCTTGGAAGCTCCCAGTTGGGTATTTCCTGACTGCTGGTATAACTGGTGAGCAAAAAGCCGAGATAGTGAAACAGTGCATTGATCTTGCCAATTAAAGTGGTGTAAAAGTTGTTTCACTCACATGTGATGGTTCAGCTAGCAATTTGTCAATGGCTAGATGTTTAGGCTGCAATCTCAATTGTGAAACTTTGAAAAGTACTTTTTCAGTTGAAGGGAATGATCATGAAATGTCATTTTTCCTAGACCCTCCACAGATGTTGAAACTTGTGCGCAATGCTTTAGGAGATAAAAAATTTCTTTGGGATGAGCAAGGTGGTGTCATTTCTTGGCACTTTTTGGAATTGTTACATAAATTGCAGGTCAAGGAAGGGCTCCACATAAGCAACAAGATCACTGCCAGTCACCTTAATTTTTTTTAAATAAAATGGTGAAACTGGCTACTCAGCTGCTTAGCAATTCCGTGGCAGATGCCATACAGTACTGTTGTGATATGAAACTCCCAGCTTTTGAACAGGCATCTGCAACAGTAAAATTTATACGCATTTTCAACTGTCTCTTTGATGTCTGCAATTCCAGAACACTTTTACAAAGTGGTTTCAAGCAGGCATTAAATACAGCAAATTTTAGTGCTGTAGAGGGATTTCTTTTAAAGGCACAGAGGTACATCAAGGAACTCACTGTTGGTCCAAATTCTCAAGCAATGAGAGTTGTTGACTCAAATAGAAAGACAGGGTTTATTGGATTCCTGGTGTGTATATCCAGTGTTTTACACATGTATAAAAAAGTAGTGGGGACACAAACTCCTGCTCCTCTACTGAAGTTTCTACCTCTTTACAAATGTTCTCAGGAACACTTGGAAATGTTTTTTAGTGCCATCCGAAGTCGTGGTGATTGGAATAACAACCCCACTGCTCGTCAGTTTGTTGCAGCATACAAGAGGCTACTAATTCATAGTGAGATCTGTGGATCAGAAAGAGGGAATTGTATAACTTTGGAAGATATTCCCATTCTTACTTTCAGCAGTTCCAATGTTGAAGATCACATAAATAACACTTCGGAACGGTGGCAGTTACTAAGCACGGAAAATAGTGCAGCGACAACTGACAACGACCACGATTACTTTGCTACTGGAACTTATCTCTCTGAAGTGGCAGTCCATATTGTAGTATATATAGCTGGATTTGTGGTGTGTCACTTAGAAAAAACCTTAAAATGTGAACCATGTTTATCCATCTTGAGAGGGGATGGTAGCCATGTTGCTTATTCTCTCATTCATAGAAAGAGTAGGGGATGGTTGGTTTTACCATCGAATGATGTTGACATGTGTGTGTGTGTGTGTGTGCAGAAAAAGTGTTCAGGTGCTATACTACAGGTAATTCAAAAGTTCCTTTGAAAAATCATTTTCCAAATGTGTGTCTGAGGTGCTTAGTGAATTCATATTCAAGCCAGTGTTTAAGGATTTAGCAGACCACATGAAAAATCATCATCCCTTGGACAATCATATGATACTGCTGATTAAAGCAATTGCCACACGATACCTCCTGACATGGCAAAAACATGCAGCCAAGAGAATAAGTGATGCATTGCATGAAAATAAAATCAGGACAACCTATACGAAACTGGTACTCTTTAAAGGTCAGTAACTGATATTTGTACACAGAGGTCTAGTGTGTGAGGCATCTTGTATAAAGCACTCATTATATTAAGGCAAACTGGGAATGTAACCTTATTGTAATTAATAAATAATGCACATTCTTCCTTTTCTGTTATGTCTATGTTGTTATAACCAGCTATAATATGTTTGTGATGTATGTATCTTAAAACTAATAGTACTAGCATATTCAGTGTATCTATGAAAATTTGTTCCTGGTGTGCGATTGGGTCAGACAATTATAATTTTATGTGTGTGTGTGTGTAATACCATTGAAATATATCTTCCTCAAACATACATTTGGAACTACATTAAGTGTAGTGTTTCCAAGTGATTGATACTCCACCATACCAGTATGCAGTACTAGTTCTGCAATAGCTTGTGATCTGTGTGCTTTCAAATGGGACCCACATTTCTTTTTGAAATATTTAGCCATTGTTTGGCAGAGTATGCTGTAGTATGTTCTAGCCAGTGTTGTTAATTAAGTTTCCACGAGTGACAACATATTAATGAGAAATAGAATTGCCTCATTTTTGGCACATTAAAATGCATTCCCATCATTGTGTGGTATGTTATGGTTTTCGCTTGTGTGTCATTACAAATTATATTTTTTTGTGATCTAGTCTGACAGTGGCATACCCTTAAAAAATGAGAGATAGTAGTGTTCACAGGTGAGTGTTATTGGTTTTTCACTACTTCATTGGGCACTAAATTTTCTAGCAGTCTCTCCCCTAATCCACTGAAATGTAACCAATGTGTTGTAAAGAAACTACAGCCCACAACATTTCTATTTGTAGTAAGACATTTTATAAATGATTGCATATTTTCTTATGTTTGTTTGCTTGACTACTTTCCTGGTTTATGCAAGACCACTGTGATAAATCATATGTATGTGGAATGGTAAATAGTATTGCATTTGTATCAGTCAGGAGACAGAGACATTTCTTTCATTCTCAACAAGCAATGATGTGGACTTTGTTACAATTTCATATAATACTTTTTTTTTTACATAGAACTGTGTTATTTTTAAATTCCACAATCTTGTGAAAAAGTCAGTTAACTGAAAACAGTCACATCATAATAATTTTTCTGTATACCTGTAACAAGCAATTCCACAAAGTGCATAACAGATCAAAAAAAGCTTTTTTGCTGGAATGAAATTCTGAATATAGTACCTAATATTTATACTTCATTTCATTCCCAGTTCCCATACTTTTTATGAATGAATAAGGAATATATAGCCTATATTTTTATTAGGACAATTATTTCAAAAGCAAATCCTAGTTTCAATGTTAGTAAAACTTTGTCACTGGCAAGCAATGAACCTTCTGTTTATTGATTGAGACATTCCACACTTCTCAAACTATGATGTAAAGTTTTGCTCCATGATCTGTCTCAATCCCTCATCATTTCATTTTGTGCCACTGTGAATACCTGTCTGCTTGACAAGAAAGGCTTGCATTTAAAAGAATGAAAATTATAAAATAGGGAATGACATAAACAAATCTCAATGTAGAATGGTTTATGCCCTGTTAAGAAATCTCTTCCATACCAAAATAAGAAATTGGAACCTAAGGTAAGTAAGCAGTAAGCAGAACTCCTTACTAATATTAAAATGACTCCCATAACAGATGAAAATTGGAACACTGTTATACTGACTTGGCTAACAGACATGTAATGTAAGTGCTGTTGCCGCAGTTGATTTGTTAGTTACTAAAAAAAGTGCCCTAGTCTCATACTAGAGCTGCTGCATACCACTTAAGAGAAGAAATGTGGGTATGTATTGAAGTGTGTATGAACTGTATGGCAAAGAGTTTTGTTTTCTTCCTCAGGGTCAATGTTATTCAAACTAAAAGTACCGTTTTTGTGTATAACAAACACCTAATTTATATTTCTTGGGATTCTCCGCAGTTCTATTCCACTTGATAACAGAATGAAGTTGTGCACAATGTGAAAGGTTGTTGGTTAAACAATAACTCACATTGAGTTATTTTACCAGACTTATTTATCTGCTGCTTCATTGTTTAAATAATTAACAACACAGATCATTTGGTTATATCTTCAGATATATGTGGTGGTCAGAACCACAATCAGTCTGTTACACATTAGTAAATAGCTGCTACAATACATCATTCTGAACTCAAACAACTGAAAAGTTTTGGTTTGTATGTCACGAAAATCGGAAAAGACCTCGTTACTTTTCGTAAATCTGGCATTGCTTCGTCCAATCAGATGATTGTATTAGATGATCGTATGAATAAGTAAAGAAAGAACCCTAGTTTGTGATACACGTTTATTACTGAATTAACAAAATTGTATCGTTTACATTGAAGACTAGCTATTCGTAATATTACATTAAAAACTATTTTTAATCAGAAGAAACGCGGAATTTCGCCATTACGAGATTTTATTTTAAACAAAAACTTTGAAACAATCAATTTGATGTTGTTACATGCGTATATGGTTCAATTAGCGACTTTGATACACACAGCGCTATAGCACACTGGCAATGTTTTGGTCAGAGTGTCATGGCAGCGAGCCACGCCCCCATGGCTTCAAAACGTAGTACGGCTGGAATACGTAGCGCCATCTCCCCTTATTCTTACCTCCATGGATTGACTGCACTGTCGAGACTTATCTTTGGAGTGAAATGTATTTTAGTTTGAGGAAATACGCACACATCGAAATATCGACAGTATTAAAGACAGATGTAGGGCTATATTGCTAAAAAATTCGATTTTATTTTACTACGTAATTTATTAGATACATTCTTTAAGAATAACACCGCAAAGTTTCATAATAGAATTCTGTCTAGAAATATGTTTTAAAGAAGTTTGTTTGTGCCTGCCACACCCCCTCTTTCTATGCATTGAACGACACCTTCTCTATGCTAGAAATTTTTTGTGCTGTAGGCGCTGGGGAGCGTGCATTGTAATTATGACAATAAATAATCACTTGCACTCCCGTCACTTACTATTCTCGCGGCGTACACACGATGTGCGTCGCATAGAGCGCTTACAACCGAGAAATGATCTGGTAAAGATACAGTTGTTCTTCCCGCGGTAGGGCAGAGATATTTTTGGGGAGTAGAGCCAGTGGTTCTACGTCCCCTCAGTGCATTAATCATTCATTCTTACAATCGAAACGAATGCAGGTGACTCTAGTAGGGTGAGATAAAAGATTGTATTTGCTTGTTCCTTCATTTAAAACGTGTTTTTTAATAGTATGCGCTACAGACTTATTTCAGATTTTGGATTTGCATATATCAATCCGCTTTTGCTCGAACAGGGTCATAACAGTGGATGCATATACAAAAAAGTGAGGAAATGTCGAATTTCACGTGTAAAAGGTCCAGGAAATTTAAATAACAGAGTTACAGGTGCTGCTCCTAAGTGTAAAGAATAATTTTCGACAAAGTTACTGAGTTCCTCGAAGAATAAAATTAGTGAAGGAATTGATGTTGCTGTGTACAGTGTCAAAGAGGAGTTCTCCAGTGGATTTAGATTAACTGGCTTAGAAAAATGGAAATGTTGTGTGGCTAGGGCCTCCCGTCAGGTAGACCAGTCGCCTGGTGCAAGTCTTTTGAGTTGATACAACTTTGGCTACTTGCATGTCGATGGGGATGGCATGATGATTTTTAGGACAACACAACACCCAGTCCATCTGCACAGAAAATCTCTGACCCAGCCGGAAATCGAACCCAGGCCGCTTGGCATGGCAGTCCGTTGCGCTGACCACTCAGCCCACGGGACAGACAACTGACTGACAAATACTTGCCCATATGATTAATATTTCATGTGCATATGGTAATCGTGGATCAAAGGACCTTAGACTGTATGATGACAGTGTCCTAAGTTTTTGTGAAGATACCTGCATGTAATGTCTGTCTAGTGTTCAATAGTGGGAATGTAGGTAGGATTAAGTTCCTACAGAGATTAGGCTTCCATTCAGGTGCATTCATACTGAAGATATTCAGAAGCATCAATGTAGTGTGACTGGACAAAGTTCAGGCACCAGAAAAAAAGTAAAAAGTTGTTGAGGCAAAGGAAGCAGGGGAAGAGTTTCCTCTAGGAAACGAGGAAAAAAATACAAATATGGATATGCACAGCGTTAGTCACTATAGTTCAGTCCATGAATGGTGGTGGTTTGAGACATGGACAGGGACTACACTGTTGCCAGTTTAGGGGGATGGTTGCCATTAAGTGCATACACAAACCATGCGCTTGAAGAAAGCCTGCATACTGCAAATACTATCTCTTGCTTACTTCTGCAGAATATGTTGTTTACCACAACCATCAGCCATGACAACTGACAACAAATGAAATAAAAATTCACTAAATAAGTCTCCATGAGCCCATTTAATGCTCGCATTGGCTATGATATTCACAGCTAAATTCTCAGAACGCCACTGAATGCTCATTGGTTGTCGAAGAATGCATGATGTAGATGTGCAGAAGACAGATGATGTTCATGATCCCAACTATAACAATAGTGTCAAAATTTGAAATAAAAACTTTAGATGTGAGTTGCTGTAAACTGAATTTTTTGGGCAATAATGTACCTTTTCTCAGGAACTATAAAAGCTAACATCCTGAAGTTCTTAAGAATCACCTACTGAATAATCATGTGCAGCACTTTTCCATTATCTTTCCTGAGAAAAGTTCTTCTTTAAAATTTGAGAAAAATAGAGCAGACCTGGGTTACACAAAGTGACAATTTAATATCAAAGCAACTATGACCTTAAATAAAAATATGTTCCATATAAATAAATAAATAAATAAATAATTTGCATAGAATATCGAGCATTATGTTGTACATAATAGTTCCAAGTGTTACTATTTTAACTGTAAAGGTTTAGGAGATATACATGTTTAAATACAAGAATGTATTTTGACCTATGTCTGTCCTTAACCAACAACTTTTACTTTCATCTCTGTAACGAGACTTAGGGGCCAGAGAGTATATACTAATAACACTCAGATGCACTGACTGCAAGCTGAAAATGATAACTCAATAACTGTCACAATTATTATTATTTTTCTTTCTTAAGCATACTGCACTGAAAAACTCATTCACCAGACATGATTCACTTTTTAGGAGCATCTACTGTGGCTCTAGTGTAAGTGTCATGCATACCTGACATATCTTTTGATCGTTATAGACTTAAAAAATATATTTCTTGAGAGCCCTGTCATTGGCACTACCTCCAAAACAGAGGAAAGGAAATGCGAGGACAATAACAGAGCACTGAATGCAAAATGCTTGCATCCACAGAGGAATCTGTAGGCCATAAGTAATGTAAAGCCTCAACTCAGTCACGTGAATTGCATAATGAAGTAATGTGTAGTTAAAATGCCTTTACCAGAAAGGCATGCTGCAAAGGCATGCAGATATTAAAGTACAGAGTGTGAAAAGGGACGCAATACACTGAGAGGACAATCTCTAATATGTCACCTCAAGTAAAACTGTCACTCAGTCTATAATAATCTGAAGAATGCAAAGGGGAATGATTACAAACAGTTATTGCTGATGCTACCTTCAAAAAAGGGAAAATGTTCTTATAAATAAACTGTTTAGTTTGCAGTAGGCTTATAACAGAAATATATAAAAATAGCAAGAAGAGGTTTATCTAGCTGAGCGTGGGCACATTTGCAGCAATGCCTCACAACTAGTGTAGTTTTTTCATATGTTATTGCCTGATGGTTTGGTATTAACTTCTCTAGACTACCACAATATTAAGGGGACTGGTCCGTAAATACCAGGGGAAACTTTGAAAAAAATGTCAGTTTTCTAAACAGTGTACCTCAAAGAATAAGATTTGTAAGCCCATATAATGCTTAACATATTTTAGAAATATTTTTATGTATGAACCACAGCTTTAGCTCTCACACTTTTTTTAACTGTGTTTTTTGTTGCAAGTGAATAAAAGAATGCTAATTATTTTTTACATCATAGGTACACATTACTCACAGTAAAATCAAAACAGAAGGTTTTCTTTCCTGTATGTTCTTAACACTATTATCTTCAAAGCAGACTATGGAAAAGATGGTGCCATCAGAAATTGTGGTAAAAATTTTTAACAATGATTATCAAAAATTTTGGAAATAAATTCAGGGTTTTTATTCAAAAGATATTTTATTTTCGTAGTAAAGTCACTAGAGTAGTCTACTTTTTACTTAAGCATGTTTTAAGACAGTATACAAAATTGCAGCTCTCTACCTTTAATAGTTTTTAGCCAAAGTGTACCAGAACATGAAATAATTTAACTTTTGAGAGATTCAAGTTAAAGTTAAAACTTGCTTTTTCTATTAAACTTACATGGTACTAATGGATCCCACGGCCATATACATATTTATTCCTCTTTTGTTCTTCCTCCCTTCTCATTTTTACACTTCTTCTTATTCTTGCTTCTTTGGTGGCTTTTCAGCTTCAAAGAGTCTCCTTCGGTCAATGGCTATTAGAGCTCTATGCATATTTAGTCCACCAGGCACTCCCAACAGTTCTGTAACATTAAGCTTTGACACTGCACCATCGCTGAAACATAGAACAGCATCTAGCACACATATTTTCAAAGTATTTAGTTCTACTAGAATGGTTTTTGGTATCCATTCCCTTATACAATTGCTGAAACTTCCATATGGATTTTGTGTCCTTCCATGTAAACATTTCTCTAATAATCTTGTGTCACTAAGATAACTATATATAGGTTTTATCTCTTCCAGTATGGTAACAAATGTTTATGGTTTAAGTCTCACCTTGAGTAGCAGCCCTCTGGTAGCCACACCATAAATCACTGCCAGGTGGGCAGAGTGCATGTCATGGGTTGTCATCTGTGGAGGATTTATGAAAGAAGGTGGCCCATACTGCATTTTGATTCCCTCAAGGTCATTTTGTCAGATTGTCTTATGCTTTGTTCATAATAATACTGCAACCTGTCTATTTCTTTGTCTGTAAGCTGACCATGTCCACTAATGCACTTACCATCAGCTAATTTCCTTCCCTCCAAATTCCTTTTCAAGTTCCTCAATATTGCACCTAACCTTTTCTGGATGTGTTCAACACATTCCTTTTTTCCAATTTTTGTCCAATAAATTCCAATTTTCAATTTTTGTATCAACATAAGGTCTGGATTCACAAACTTTTTGGTAGTCTTCTGAGTCTCCATCACCTAGGTAAGATGTATACATCACACCATATTTCTCCACTGACCTGTGAAATATCTTCACAATACCTTCAGATTCCATTCCTCCACTATAACACTAAAATTAATCAAACATTTATGATTTTCAAACAATGGAAATTCCAAGATGGAATGTAACAATGTTAAGAAAAGAAAAGTTACTACTCACCACATAGCAGAGATGCTGAGTCGCAAATAGGCACGACAAAAAGACTGTCACAAATATAGCTATCAGTCACTAAGGCTTTTGTCAAAATTAGACGACAAACACACACTCATGGAAATGCAACTCACACACACGACTGCGGTCTCAGGCAACTGAGGTCTCAGTTGCCTAAGACTGCAGCGTGTGTGTGTGAGAGTTGCGTTTGCGTGAATGTGTGTTTCTCGTCTCATTTTGACAAAAGTCTTACTGGCCGACAGCTATATTTGTGACGTCTTTTTGTTGTGCCTATCTGAAACTCAGCGTCTCTGCTGTTTGTGAGTAGCATCTTTCCATTTCACAACATTTATGTTTTTCAGTTCCACTAGTACAGCCAAGATAGTACTTGATAATATATTGCACATCTATGACTTCCCCATTGTCCAACGAAGTAGCTGCCACTACAGCAATTAGGGAACTATGGCCTCTTCGTTGTCAGGCTGCATCTAGGGCTACAGACTGTGTTATATCAATAAATAAAATTAGGAAGTATACGTTTGTGAATAGAAAAAATTTAAAGGATAGTACAACTGCATGATTAGAAATGTTCTGATTGTGTGAATTTAGGCTATTCAGACTTCCTCTCTTACATTTCAATTATAGATGCAGGAAGCCAACTTCAAGGACACCAGTGCTTGTCAAAAATAAGAAAGTCCTCCTTACTTTGTTCCACTTCACTTCTATAAGAATACTCAATACTGTTGTTAAGTATTGTCTTATTCCGACAAACACAAAATGCACAACACTCATAATACTTCATACTTTTAGCTGTACATCTTCATCACCCTCCTACATACTAGACAGTGAGTAACAAAATCATGTACAAAAAGAAATGTATGACGATTTTTCTTCATTTGCCTGCACCTTACTGCACATTCACAATTAATGTCCTTGCTGATGCTTATGGTCGATTGCTGTTTCATTTTTTGTTTTTAATAAATTTTTACTTTACCATATCCAGAGGGTTTTCACCATTGCCCCCACACTGTACGTTGATATGGTATGGAGATGTACAGGGTTTTTGTATCTGCATAACTTATATTTATATTCGCAGATAGGGGTCGATGCCTTTATTTGTCGGCTTCTCTTTTATTTAGTGGATATGTCAGCTTATCCTATGTCCCTATGTATGTTAGAGTTATACAAGAAATTAAAACATTATACACATAATATGATAGTTCATTATGTAATTGAATTTAGCATACTGACAATAATGTTCAGTTTGATTCTTTCTCGCTGCTGGGATTTGCACTTTCGCACTAGCAGGTTTGTCAGCTAAGAGTTAGTTGCTAACGGTCAACATGTTAGTTGCGACCATCGGACGTGCATGCACTCGTTCTCTTAGTGTTGATTTCACACAGAGTGTCACACTTTCACATGAATGTCACATATTGAAGAATATCCGTGGCGTTTGTTTTCATTCTGGGTGCAATGGGTCTGTGTTCATTGTTCAAAATACGACACTATGGCAGATCATCTCCATTTTTACGGCCCGGGCGTCGTTATTACCCATTGTACTCATTTTCTCAGGAGTGACAACCCTTGACAACAGCATCTGTCAACGAGGTAAGTACTGACTCGAATAACTGTAATTCACTTGTTAATGTATCAAGCATTGTGCGCCATGATACTCAGAAATTATTTCATTGCACATGCATGTTAATGTCATAACGCTTGACTGTCCACTTGTTGAAACACACCTGTAGCTATCCAAAACATTGTATAAATTGCTTGTCTTTAAAATCCATTGCTTCACATGGAGTTTGGTTTCCAATGAAAATTCATACAAGTATTGAGTTACAACAATATATACAACAATATAGCTATACCTGTGGCTGAAATTCCACCCATCGCTTATACTATGAACATAAATTTCTTAAGTTTTAAAATGTAAAAAATTTTTCATTAACTGGGTTCTGTTGCTGCAGTTCGTTGTTAATTTTTAACTTATTTTCGTTCACATCAAATACAAAAATTAATTACATAACACATTATTATGATACAATACAAGCATATGATACATTTATACTTCATTTTATAGACAGGTTTTTATCACTTATGGGAGCTCATTTGTTCCTTAGGGAGGGAGAAAAACATTCAAAATAGGACTAAAACATTATGCATTGCTGGCCTAATTACGCTTGCCGCTGCCCCCTTCGTTTGGGAGGGAATAAAGGAAATACTCATCTACTGGTTCAAAGATTTAGGAGGAAATGTTACTCATACAATCATGGACTAGTTGCCAAGGAACTTTTATTTCATGAAAATCGAGTGTACTGACAATCATTCACGTGGTATCATTTTGTTTCTGCATGTGCTAGTGTTGTTTACTTCAGTTCATGTATAGACTAGTGTGAAATATAAAGAAGTTTTAACCATCATAGACTTATCTTTCTTGACTACCTGGAAATGTTATTGTTTATGCTTTTATGTGATATGGCAAAAATTAATCGGTTTTTCTAAACTCACATGCTTAAATGTTTATGTGTACTCTGCACCGAATAAGTACTGGTAAATATCATGGAGATATATTGCGACGATGCATATTTTCATTTTTCATTTACCCTATGACCTTTGTATAAATATCCTTATAACTAAATTGTTTAATTGAGATGCGGCATGTTACTTCATTTGGTACCTGCTACTCTCGACATAATTCTCTTCTTATGTGCCGTGATGATGAACTGGTCGCTGAAAGAAAAAAAAACTTAAAACTAACTGCATTGCATATCTCAGTGGCCACTGATAAATTTGGTTAATATAATCCATCCACAGATATTTCCAAACTTTGTTTAAATTCATAGACATTCGTTTATTCTGTTACCGTTTGTGTTTATTTACTATGTAAACAAAATTATTTGACATTTCTTACGGTATTTTGTCGTTTCTTCTTAGCTTACACATCTCATATTTTTTTCATAATGCTTCCTTTTGCTTGTAAATATGTTGTATATGGCTCAGTATTTAATTAAATTTCTGTGTACCTATATCAACAGGTTCCTTAGTTCTTAGACAGTATTTCTGTTGACTTTGTATTTCAGTTACATACATCTACACATCGCATTCCTTTTTGGTTGTGTTTTCTGTCAGTCTGTTGTGCATGTGCACAGGTCAATGTCTCCTCTCCTACTACTGATGTCAGCGCATATTGTTGAGCGCAGACAGCAGAGCCATAAGCTAATTTTGTTTATACTTTCGCTTTGCATGAAGTGGTGTATTACTTCTCATTGCTGTTGATTTAACGTTTATGTGTTGAAATCAAAACAATTACTTACGCCTACACACATTACTTTATCCTAAATTCGCTCCAGAAGAAAAATTACACTTAGAATTATGTACACTTTGTACACTTTCTCTCCCACTCTCTCTCTCTCTCTGTTTTCTCGTTGACTAATCTGTATGCCCCAGGGTATGGTATTTTGGAAATTATATGTAGTCCTGAATAGAGCAATTACCACTTCTTATTCAGTTCGCCAAATTTTCTTGATTTATGGTGCATCCATAAGAGGACTCGTTGCCCTTCAAAAAAATTGTGTGACACGTTTCAGTTTCCTATTATAAATCTTGTTTCTATATTCGGTCCTGTTTTCTAGTGTAACCATGGCCTGTTTGATTTTGTCTTGACGTGTCATTTCTGTAGTGGGTACTTTTGGTACGAGTGACTCCCATTAGTTCCTGAGGTTTTATCTGGAACATCAATCCGTTAGGTGTGAAACCTGTTAAAGAATGTGGAAGGTTATTGACAACTTGCATGAAGGGAGTTACGTATTCTACCCGTCACGTGTGTTTGTGAGGGGTGTATGTCCTAATAAACAGGTTAAATTCTTTAGAGACTCGTTCTACTGGGTAAAAAAAAAAGCTCACTAACACATGTTTTATGCCTTGTGAGGTTATAAATTGTTTCCACTTTTGCCCAACGAATATGAAGCATTATCAGTCAGTAGTACCTGTGGTTTACCTACTCTTCTCGAATAGTCACCCTCAGTTCTTTTTCTGATATTTGTGGCTGTTGCATTTTTAATGGAATACATTTTGATATGTTTTGAGGAAATATTGTATCTCACTCCTCCTTCTTGGATATGGACCAGCTATGTCCAGGGATACTACACTCCTGGAAATGGAAAAAAGAACACATTGACACCGGTGTGTCAGACCCACCATACTTGCTCCGGACACTGCGAGTGGGCTGTACAAGCTCCATCGCAGTCTTTAACACTGGTAGCATGCCGCGACAGCGTGGACGTGAACCGTATGTGCAGTTGACGGACTTTGAGCGAGGGCGTATAGTGGGCATGCGGGAGGCCGGGTGGACGTACCGCCGAATTGCTCAACACGTGGGGCGTGAGGTCTCCACAGTACATCGATGTTGTCGCCAGTGGTCGGTGGAAGGTGCATGTGCCCGTCGACCTGGGACCGGACCACAGCGACGCACGGATGCACGCCAAGACCGTAGGATCCTACGCAGTGCCGTAGGGGACCGCACCGCCACTTCCCAGCAAATTAGGGACACTGTTGCTCCTGGGGTATCGGCGAGGACCATTCGCAACCGTCTCCATGAAGCTGGGCTACGATCCCGCACACCGTTAGGCCGTCTTCCGCTCACGCCCCAACATCGTGCAGCCCGCCTCCAGTGGTGTCGCGACAGGCGTGAATGGAGGGACGAATGGAGACGTGTCGTCTTCAGCGATGAGAGTCGCTTCTGCCTTGGTGCCAATGATGGTCGTATGCGTGTTTGGCGCAGTGCAGGTGAGCGCCACAATCAGGACTGCATACGACCGAGGCACACAGGGCCAACACCCGGCATCATGGTGTGGGGAGCGATCTCCTACACTGGCCGTACACCACTGGTGATCGTCGAGGGGACACTGAATAGTGCACGGTACATCCAAACCGTCATCGAACCCATCGTTCTACCATTCCTAGACCGGCAAGGGAACTTGCTGTTCCAACAGGACAATGCGCGTCCGCATGTATCCCGTGCCACCCAACGTGCTCTAGAAGGTGTAAGTCAACTACCCTGGCCAGCAAGATCTCCGGATCTGTCCCCCACTGAGCATGTTTGGAACTGGATGGAGCTTCGTCTCACGCGGTCTGCACGTCCAGCACGAACGCTGGTCCAACTGAGGCGCCAGGTGGAAATGGCATGGCAAGCCGTTCCACAGGACTACATCCAGCATCTCTACGATCGTCTCCATGGGAGAATAGAAGCCTGCATTGCTGCGAAAGGTGGATATACACTGTACTAGTGCCGACATTGTGCATGCTCTGTTGCCTGTGTCTATGTGCCTGTGGTTCTGTCAGTGTGATCATGTGATGTATCTGACCCCAGGAATGTGTCAATAAAGTTTCCCCTTCCTGGGACAATGAATTCACGGTGTTCTTATTTCAATTTCCAGGAGTGTATATCTAGAGGGTTTTTTGTGTGTACTGGGTGTAGCTCGATGTATTTTGACACATTGGACTGTTTTGATTTTTGACATATTGCATACTTTCTTAATACCTGTAGGACTTGCCTTCTCAAATTTGGAAAATAACAAAGTATTGAAACTTTTTCAGTACATTTGCCTATTCCATAATGTCTCCATACTTCGTGTATGTGTGTTATAAATTTGTCAATATCATCTTCGGGAATATACACACACCACTAACCATATTTTTCAACTTTTCTATGAAACAAAACGCCCTTGTAGCCCTGATACCATTTACTTACCTTTCCACCATCATTTTGCTTCAGGTTTTGCATGACTTTACTCCATCTGCGATCTTGTTGTATAATTTTCATTTGTTTGCAAGACATATGGTAATCAGACTGTTGTGTTGTACCTTGCATTAATAATGTTTTGATTTCTGTATCTTGCTCTGTTAATTCACCAAATTCCTCTAAGCCTTGTGGTAACCCAGACAAGGCATCTGCAATAACATTCTGACTTCCTTTAATATAAATGATCTCGAATTTGAATTCTTGTAAATATAGACACCACCTCTCCAACCTACAGTGCAATAGTTTACATGTTAAAAGAAATGACTGTGACTGATGGTCACAGTAAACTTTGGTATTCTTACCTCACAAAAAATATTAGAACTTTTTAAATGCCCATATTACAGCTAAACTTTCCAGTTCTGACACATAGTGAGATCTGTCTGCTTATGATAATGTGCGACTAGCAAAACTAATGACCTTGGGTACGTCTTTACCTTCTTCTCACATCTGCAACAAGTATGCCCCCAGCCCCTGAAATGAGGCATCTTTACAGAGACAAAAACCCTTGGAAATGTCAGGGTGGCTAAGAATGTTTGCATTGACTAATACCGATTTAATATTATTACAGTCTTCCTGACACTTGTCATCCCATAATCAAGGCCTATTTTTTCGTAACAAGTTGAGTAATGTATCAATGTTCATGAGTTGCTGTGGTACGGATCTACAAAGAAAAGAGGCTAGTCCTAAAAAGCTTGTAGTTGTTTTTTATTCCTTGGAGGTGGACAATACCGTACTGTATCAAGTTTTTTTGGATCAGGTAATATAATCCGTTACGGCACATGTCCTAAAAAGTTGACTTGCTCCCTACCAAAACTAAACTTTTTTAAAATTTGCTGTTACTATGTAATCTAGAATCGCTGAAGCACCTGTTCAATCAGCTTGATATGTTCTAACCAATGGGTGCGGCTATTAGCATGTTGTCTACATAAACAGTGACTTTGCTAAACAGTTCTGGTCCAAAACACTTGTCCACTGCAGATATAAACACACCTGTGCTAATGTTCAGTCCAAAAGGTAGAACACAGAATTCGTAACTTCTGCCACCACAAACAAATGATACATATTTTTGACTTTCTTCATCGAGCTTTATTTCCCATAGGACATCTTGAGTTCGAGTCTACCGAAATATTTTGTACTGTAAAACTTTAGAAGCTGTTCGTCCATGTTTTATGGTCTAGTTTACTTACTGGTAACATAGGACTGCAATAGGGAGAAAATGAAGGTTGTATAATCCCCCACTTAATCATATGATTGATCTCGTCCCTTACTGCCTCTCGTTTTGCCCATGGAATAGGATATGACATTTCACATTATGTTTCATGTGGATAGACTTCAAATTTATATTCATAATCTTTGATTACTCCTAGCTCCTTACTGAAAACATTTGCATAGTTAAATGACATGTTGGAAAATTCTTGTTATTGCATATCATTTAGTATCTGTGATTCACTTAGTTTCTGCTCTACCATTTCATAACTAACCTCAATGTTTGCTACTTGATCATTGTTGTTGTTGTTGTGGTCTTCAGTCCTGAGACTGGTTTGATGCAACTCTCCATGCTACTCTATCCTGTGCAAGCTTCTTCATCTCCCAGTACCTACTGCAACCTACATCCTTCTGAATCTGCTTAGTGTATTGATCTCTTGGTCTCCCTCTACGATTTTTACCCTCCACGCTGCCCTCCAATGCTAAATTTGTGATCCCTCGATGCCTCAGAACATGTCCTACCAACCGATCCCTTCTTCTAGTCAAGTTGTGCCACAAACTTCTCTTCTTCCCAATCCTATTCAATACCTCCTCATTAGTTACGTGATCTACCCACCTTATCTTCAGCATTCTTCTGTAGCACCACATTTCGAAAGCTTCTATTCTCTTCTTGTCCAAACTAGTTATCGTCCATGTCTCACTTCCATACATGGCTACACTCCATACAAATACTTTCAGAAACGACTTCCTGACACCTAAATCTATATTCGATGTTAACAAATTTCTCTTCTTGAGAAACGCTTTCCTTGCCATTGCCAGTCTACATTTTATATCCTCTCTACTTCGACCATCATCGGTTATTTTACTCCCTAAATAGCGAAACTCCTTTACTACTTTAAGTGTCTCATTTCCTAATCTAATTCCCTCAGCATCACCCGACTTAATTCGACTACATTCCATTATTCTCGTTTTGCTTTTGTTGATGTTCATCTTATATCCTCCTTTCAAGACACTGTCCATTCCGTTCAACTGCTCTTCCAAGTCCTTTGCTGTCTCTGACAGAATTACAATGTCATCGGCGAACCTCAAAGTTTTTACTTCTCCTCCATGAATTTTAATACCTACTCCGAATTATCAAATCTGTTTGTGAAATATAGGATTGGCAAGGAATATTGTACTATTACATTTGACTCTGGTTTGTTTTTGTTACTTTCATCAGGTGTTTTGACCAGGTCCCACCGGAGTGACCGAGCGGTTCTAGGCGCTACAGTCTGGAACCGTGTGACTGCTGCTGTCGCAGGTTCGAATCCTGCCTTGGGCATGGATGTGTGTGATGTCCTTAGGTTAGTTAGGTTTAAGTAGTTCTAAGTTCTAGGGGACTGATGACCTGAGAAGTTAAGTCCCATGGTGCTCAGAGCAATTTGATCAATTTTTTTTTGTTTTGACCAGAAGAAAATCTGATCCTTTACATGAATGTGGCATTTACCATTACCTATGTCAACCTGTGTTTCAATATGTTCTAAACATGTCCATACTAATAATACACTTAACTCTAAGTTTGTCAATTATAAGAAAGTTGCACTTCACTGTAAAATGTTGAATTTGTAATGTAATAAGTGCCTGATCTTTAACCAATTTCGCCTTACTGCCTGTAGCAGTTTTGCCTCTCTTCTTCCATTCACAAAAAATGCATTTGACATTAGGTTGGTAGTTGAACCTGTATCTAAAATTAACTTTGTGTTAATATTAAATATTTTCACCTTAATGATTGCTTGTACTTGTTCTTCCTGGATATTATTTGTTGTATCTAACTCATGCTGATACAGATCCTCCTTGACGTCACCTTGTTTGTCAAACCTTATGAAACATGTTTGTAGTTTTGCTTTGCCCCCACTCCCAGAGAGGTCAATAGCCTGGGGCTTAACTATGAACGGTTGGTGCTTTCCAACAGCAAAGTATGACTTAATTCATTACCTGGAATAATTTCAGTTAGTTGCACTGTGTGGGTACTTCGCCAATTTGTGTCGTTAGCTGCTGTGACATTATTTTGCCGCCCAAAGATCGACTGCGGTACAACGCAAGGCATGGCATTGTTGCCGAGCATCAGCCACTGCTGCGGCTGACTGTTTCTGTTCATGTTCAGCATAGAGTCTTGTGATGGTGGACTGTAAATCGCTCACACATTGAAATTATTCTTGTTGTTTTGAAAATTTCTTTTAAATCGTTTGTTTTTATTGTTCCCTTTACCAAATTCGTTAACTCTGGGTATGTAACTTTGCTGTTGTGTGAACCACTCTTGCTGTGAGTTTAAATCACGTTTTACTGACTGATTTACATAACTACATTGTTGTTGTTGTGTCTGATTTTCTGTTGCTCTATTGGATTCAGGTCTTTCCTCATAGATTAAATCGATAGAACCAAGCACTGACAGAGATATTCAGTGTTGTGCTCTGACATTGCGACTAATTTTTCTGTAACGTGAGATGGTAAACGACTTTACAAAATTTTAAGACATCTATCTGTGATATTGGGTTTATCCAGTAATGTGTCTTGTTCAGCTATTTTTCAAAGTATCCATGTAAACTACTGTATTTGCCATTAAATGGTGCATGGTTGAAATCCTCGTGTCTGAGTCTTTCTTGCACTACCTCAGACCAATATCTGTTGAGGAAAGCTCTTTCAAATTGGATAAAAGTGGAACAACGTTCGGCCACTTGAGTTGCCAGTTACCTGTAATTTCAGTTGGTAATTTCTCAGGTATTGGAGTTGTTGGTATGTTCACATTTTGTGCTCTACAATTGTCATTGGTACCCGCTGTGGGACTTGTGACAATTTGTGGATAAATACCAATAGGTTGTGGTTTGTTCACTGTAGCCTGTGTATTATTTACATGCATATTTTGAGATCCAGTAACATTTTCTTCTAAAAGATTGCGGATCCTACCTTCTGAGCTTGTAGGTTAATGTTTACCCTGTTCACTTTTTCATTTTCCTTTTTCTGAATAGCTTTTTCTGCTACATCTGTGTTTAGCTTCCAATGGATTACTAACTTCTCTGCAATGGTATTACTTTTATTTAACGTATCTGCTTCAGTTTGACTAATAATATCACTTACATTTTCATTGCTCTTCGCTCTCTCTCTCCTTTGTAGCACATGATGAGTGAACTTCTATTGTTGCTACCCTTAAAGTAAGCTCTTCTACAGCTAGAGGTACACTTTTACTGTCTTTGTTTAGTTTGTTAAAGACAGTGGTTACCCTTTTTCCTGTCGAACGCCACTGGTTTTCTGTGGCTTCAATATTTGTGTTTGCGTCTGTGATTTTCTTTATCTGTTGCTCTACTAGATCTTGATGGTCGTTAAAAGAATCTACCTTCTACCTTAATTCCGTAATGTTACCGTTAACTTCAGAATTTACTTCATCCTTTACTTGTTTTTTCATATCATTCAATTTTTCGTTGATTTCAGTGAGAAAAGTTTTGGCTAAGTCATCAAACCATGTCTTTCAAATTCTAGAATACTTATTTTTGTTCTTGTCATTCTATTTAGATCTTGTATCACCATGTTCATATCTTGTTTCATATCAATGAAATTGGTGTTGATACTATCTAATTTCATGTTTATATTAGTTAATAACTGCCATAGTCATGTGTCAATTGTACTACTGTGGTTGCTGTCAGTTATACTTTACAAGTTAGTGTTTGTGTTTGTAATGTGTTGTCAAGATTCATATATGTTTCATTCATGAGCGGTATATCACTCTGGGATATGTGCGACTTTGTCTCATAAGTTGTCAACACTGTGTCATCAAGGATTTCTGCTGTGGAGAGTCACTATCATTTGTCACACCTGCGACACTCATCTCTGACCTACTTAAACCTTCTGTAGTAGGCATGCATGGCGCCTGAACTTTAGTTGTTCGATTGCACAATTCTGTGTCATCTTGGCTGATTGCGTTTTCGCTATTGTTATCAATAATGGACATATATTTTTCTGCCATGTTGTATGAATATGCAAAAAAAATTTCACAAAGATGTTAAAATTTCATATGCTAATTATTACACTTCATAGTTTTAATTTATGTGACGTCAAAGCCTGCTTTACATCTATTATGATACGAAAACTATTGTGCTGCAAATCTTTATGTTTTACTGACGAGTATCACATTGAAAAATTCTTGTAAATTTTCCATCATAAAATTCAAGGAAGGGAATAACGAGGAAAAGGTTTCTGTCTACATCAAAAGAGGCGTTACCAAGTGTAACAATGCAAGCAATTTGCGTAGCTGTCCTACCTTTGCTGTGCTGAACAAAACAGCTTACCATGGAAAATTTTACATAACCTGTGTCCGATTCTTATTCCTTTCCACAACAGCTTTACTTGCTTCCCATTGTCATTCATGTAAATAGAAAATATGGACAATTAATCCTTATGACCAGTAACAATCTCATAGAAATTTCTTACTATAACAATAGTTAACAAACCCTACTTACAGCCAGTGCCCTGACGTCGTGTCATGGTCGCCAGTTGTATTATGTCAATAAAAAAATTAAGAAATTGCATATGTGAATGGAAAAAATTTAACAGATAGTACAATTGCATTATTAGAAATGTCCTGATCGTACGAATTTAGGCTATTCAGACTTCCTCTCTTACATTTCAATTATAGATGCAGGCAGCCGACTTCGAGGACACCAGTGCTTGTCAAAAATAAGAAAATCCTCGTTACTTGGTTCTACTTCGGTTCAACAAAAATACTCAACTCTGTTGTTAAGTATTTTCATATTCCAACACACACATAATACATAACACTCATAATACTTCATACTTCTAGCCAGACATCTTCATCAGCCTTCTACATACTAGAGAGAGAGAGAAACAAAATCATGTACAAAGAAAAAGGAATGATGGTTTTTTTTCATTTACCTGCACCTTACCTCGCATTCATAATTAATGTCTTTGCCAATGCTTATAGTCGTTCGCTGTTTCACTTTTTGTTTTTAATAAATTTTAACTTTACCATATCTGGCTGGTTTTTCACCATGTACCTACACAAGACATGCATGTATTGCTGTCATTCATGTCCACTTTCCTGAACAGCATTTTTCATACTATCATTTGCTACTTCTTCTAAAGTCTGTAGAATAATTTTATTGTACCTGTCAAACCTTGTATGAGGAGGTATGTCTTTAAGAGCACAGAAGGTTTGTGCACTTTTGTACCCTTTGTCTACACATCTCAGAGCATAAACAAGTTTAATATTTGTCTTATACACTCTGTGTTTAGTGGCGCCACAAGTATAACCACATTTGCTTACATCACAAAAGTTACAAACAATTCTTAATTTTGATGCAAAACCTGTTCTAGCACATATCTCCTCAAATACGTTCACACCACTATTGCCACATTCCTTATACTGCAAAGTTTTATTTAGTAGTTCAGATAGAACAGAGAGTTCAATAATAACACAACCTGAATCAACAGTAGGCGTCTCTATGTTAGCAGCATTAATACTGCCAAGCCCATTGTCCAAATATTTCAGGTTTAGCTTCGAAGCACTCAGAGTAGTTGGAGCTGATTCAAGCGTTGTATGACGTTGTATTTCAGTATTATCAGAGTTAATCCGTTTGGTGAACCAGTTTCGATAAAATTTATGTCGTTTAACGCCAAACTTCTTAATTCTTCCCATTGGTTTCGAGTGGAATAAGAAACACAAACGCAATTATTTCGATGTAAACAAAATATTTGTGCCAAAACAGCAGCAAACAATGACTAAACTCTCTTTATACACAAAAGGTAAGCAACTGGAAAGCTTTTGCATGTTAGCCAACTTAAGGGACTAAAACGTCATAAAAACTAAACAAATGAGAGAAAAACTGTATTTTTAACAGAGCTGACTATGTGGTATGGGGATGTCGTTGTGCATGCAGCCACTTTTAAATTCTTCTAATTTTCGTAATTTCTGTCGTCCATTTTCATGGGAGTAAACTTTTTGTCGTTCAGAAACCTACAGAGCAGTTTTTAAGACAAAAATTTAAAAAATCGATTTTTTGATGGTTATTAACATACAAGTTTCCTTGATATGAGAATCACTGAGAGCAACTGCTGAAACAGACTGCAATGTTAAGTAGTAATCTGCAAAATAAGGCAGCACTCGTTTTTTGATCTCAACCTTTGAAATGTTCAACATGTCCAACATAGCCATGAAGCCTGTACACTACTGTATGGGTTTAATAACATCTTCAGCACATCTACTTGTCTGCAGAAGCAGCTCACACGCTCTTTTCTAACTGAAAAAAATGGGGCAGACAACTAGAGCAAAACCAGAGTGACCAATAGACATGAAAACCAGCGATCTCCCAGGTGACAGCAGCATGGACAAACGCGAAAAAGAAAAATCATAAAATGCAACAGAAATATACATCACATAATCCGCAACTAGAATCCCGAGATGTCATCAGAAATGTCAGCACAACAAAAAAAGCAAATCAAACAATATAACATAGTTTATACATAGTTTGACAAGCCTCATAATGGTTATTGACCCCCATAGCTAATGATTTGCTCTACAGGGCCTCCTTTGCTGTGTCATATCATATTCTTCTGTCTCCATGCACTATACTTTGAAGAACAAAACTGCTGACCACCTGAGGCTCCCACCGTCAAGGCAAGTTCTTCTGCGCTAAATCACAACACTCGCCTCCAGATGTCGGATATTAGTGATGAAACTCAGCACACCCCCACAGAAATGGAACTTATTCTTGTTGTCTTTCCACATCCGAAATGAGCTTGATAAATCCCTATGGAGCCCAAATATTAAGTTTTGTTGCAGTCATGTACTAGCTACCAAAATAAATCTGCATCCACTTGCTGGCTACGGCCTCTCTTCTACCCCTGACGAGGGACAACAACTGACTTGATTCCAAGAGTTCCTAGCAATCACTGAAATTTCTAAGATCCATGCTTTTCGCTTATCACTGCTGTAGGTAAGTTTGTTTAGCATCTTGCTGCACTCATGTACCTTTACGCTGATCTAGCCTCCTGTGCTCCTAAAAGCACTACCCTACAACATGCTGGGTTCTGAAAAGCTGCAGTAACTCTGTCACCATAAACATCAGAAAAGTTCTCATGGTGTCACAGAAAACCGTCACATCAAGTCCAGGACACCTGACAAAAGTGGATTCCTACCATTAATGGCTTCAAAGGAAGGTATGAAACTTGCCTACCAACCTCAGACTGTAGATTGTTAGAGTGAAAGAAAGTGGTGGGAGAAGAAATTAACGGTGAAAAGATATTTTTAAAAAATCTTTTACATATTTTTGGGATTATGTGGAGGAAGCGATAGAGAGCAAGAGACAGGTGAATTTGATATAAGGAAAAATAACCTTAAAAAAGTAACTTAAAGGAAAACTAACTCAGTTTCAATATTTTTCTGTCGCCAAGTGACCTTTCTCGCGTCCGTCGGCCGTCGTAATTTAATTTACTATTTACTACAGAAATTGACTGGTAATGGTGATTGTTGCCGACTTACTTGGTGGGCCTTAATCAAAACGATATTTCATTCAGTTTTGATTTACAATTAAATGCTTTTGTGAAGTTATCTCTTTTTTAACAATAGTAATCTTCAATGGTAATTTTTTGTTACGTTAATGACGTAAGACTCGCTGAATCTTAAAACCTGAACATAGAAGTTGAACGATGGTATAAAATTTTCATATTAATTGCCTTGGCTAGTCAGTTCACTTTAAAGCAAAGAAATATTTAGTTATTAATTACAATTGCGGCCCTCACACGCGCGAGAGTATTTTTTCTTACCTCCGTTAACCATTGCATTGTAGTCCTGGCTCTGGCTCTCAGCTGTTGTATTGAAAATACGAATCCTAAAGCTACGTATTGTCTGCAACGTCGGGCGGCTGTTGAGAAAAATGTATCTTATATTAATAGCTGGCGAGTTTTTCGCTTCTGATAATTTTTATGAGTTAATATCGCCACGTAATGGCGTCGTTGGCTGCATCGGCCGCTGCGATTGTTGCACTGTAAATTACTCGAATGCAGGTTAATTTAAGGAAGGCGGACATGAAATCAGGATCACCTCTTACAAATGGTTCAAATGGCTCTGAGCACTATGGGACTTAACTTCTAAGGTCATCAGTCCCCTAGAACTTAGAACTACTTAAACCTAACTAACCTAAGGACATCACACACATCCTATGCCTGAGGCAGGATTCGAACCTGCGACCGTAGCGATCACCTCTTACAAATTAAAATTAATCAATAATATTAAATCAATATATTATCTACATCTACATTTATACTCCGCAAGCCACCCAACGGTGTGTGGTGGAGGGCACTTTACGTGCCATTGTCATTACCTCCCTTTCCTGTTCCAGTCGCGTATGGTTCGCGGGAAGAACAACTGCCGGAAAGCCTCCGTGCGCGCTCGAATCTCTCTAATTTTACATTCGTGATCTCCTCAGGAGGTATAAGTAGGGGGAATCAATATATTCGATACCTCGTCCAGAAACGCACCCTCTCGAAGCCTGGACAGCAAGCTACACAGCGATGCAGAGCGCCTCTCTTGCAGTCTGCCACTTGAGTTTGCTAAACATCTCCGTAACGCTATCACGCTTACCAAATAACCCTGTGACGAAACGCGCTGCTCTTCTTAGTACAAATATGCTTGCATTTGCCAGCACTCGCAAGATGTCCGTCTACATGCAACCAAGACAAGAGAAGAAATGAAGACGACTGAAAATTTACAAACAACGCATCTAGTCGTCTCTTTAAATCATTTTGTTTCGAGTGTATCTTTGTATTTCTTTGCCCTCGAAACTTACACAGAGAAATTATTATAATACGGATATATGATATTCAATTTTTAAATGTCTCTTCTTTATAAATACTGTTTTTATGCATTTTCTTAGTATTTCACTGGTGACGGTATATTGCCCCCCGAAATGTTTATGTCATAAAAATGTTCGTGTTAATTCCTTTTTTGACGTAAATATGTCCTATTTCGTGTCCACAATATTCACACACACGCTGTTTTTTTTCTTTCACAGTCTACATATGTCACATCGTATGTTTTAGTCACTCTACTTACATGTTAGTGATGTTTGATGCACACAAAGTAATACAGATATTTACATAACAATATAATTTACAATTGGTTACGAATATAGTCATGTGCTAAGGAAAAGGACATAGAATACAATTATTTTGACAACTGTGTTATGACATTTTACATTTGAACAGTTATTTTGGCTCCTTCTTTTTGTGGTTGCAGCTTATGTAGTGTTCGAAGGTACACAGCTACGAGTTAATCTGTAATTCTTGCAGTCCCAGGGGTGTTAACTGCTCGCTCCCCATTTGACGCGGCCGTAGGGAAACCCTGGGGGAAAACCTCAGCGGAGCGACAGACTAACCGCTTTGGTTACTTTCACTTAATTCCTTTTGGGATGTCATTGGAGTACAGGATGTGCAGATGTTACGAGCAATTTTTCGTTGCACTATGCAAAGAAATGAGGTCATTATAACACTTAATATATCGAAGTTATTGATTGCAGTGTCGTTGATTATCTACCCCGCGACGTTTAGCTCGCGACGGCGCCGGTTGGTGTGTTCGGTGCTCGGCGTTCGCGCGGCTGCGGAGAGGTCAACGCCCACTCGACGCCCGCGTGTCTCTCGCCGTCGTGGAACATCAGAATCAGCTGATCGGCTGCACAGTTGGCGATGCGCTTCTGTTTCGGTCAGGAGTGGCGGAGTAGGATGGTATTCCCCCCCCCCCCCCCCACTCCACGCTTGTTTGTCATCTCTGCTACGCATCATCGACGTAGTACATGAAACATACACGCAACCAACGTAATAGTTCCCTCCAGCTGTAGATGGTTACGTTTTTGGGAAGGAAGCATTTATCAGTGCGGCAGTTGATGTAAGGTTTACGCCAGTTTCCGAGTGTCAAGCCATCATTGTCTTGCAGAATAAATGGTTCAAATGGCTCTGAGCACTATGCGACTTAACTACTGAGGTCATCAGTCGCCTATAACTTAGAACTAATTAAACCTAACTAACCTAAGGACATCACACACATCCATGCCCGAGGCAGGATTCGAACCTGCGACCGTAGCGGTCGCTCGGCTCCAGACTGTAGCGCCTAGAACCGCACGGCCACTCCGGCCGGCTCTTGAAGAATACATGACATGGATCCTCTTCCGTGAATTCAGTTTTGATGCGACACTGTTTTCATTACACGTCAGTTTCTGTTCTGATAAAATTATTTATGTTTTCGCCGCACTCGCAGGCACTGCTGAGAGTCCCAATACGAGCCTAACACAAGCACTCGCAATTTCAGCGGTCGCTGTTTTGCGAGAGTCTCTGCATCGCATTCCAATCTCGTATTATTGTACTCATTGAAATTACAGCCTGTCCCAAAAATATTGTCTGTGGGTTCAATTCACGTTATCAGTTTACATTGAAAATAGGGTAGCCATACGCCACTGATTTCACGGACAGTCCGCGATTTTAGGGTAAATAAAAACGTCCGGGCCGAAAAGGCAAATGTCCGCGATATTTGCTGGATTTGAAGTCAACTTCCGGTAATTTCAAAAACTGCTGTCAAAGAAGCATCAATATGTTATCTCTTTGCCTTCACATTATATAAAATCCTCTTATTTCCTTCGATCGGCTACGGTGACCGTAAGTTTTGTCCTGGTTTTGGATTCCGAGATTATGGCAACCCTAATTTATAAGCAAATTTACAGTTTTTCGTGCGTAATATGGGCGTTTGGCGTCTTCAGGGCTGTTGAACGTTCAATACTAGCACTTCACTATCCGTATGCACACTTTTTCACACTGCTTAAAGTAACTGTTTCGATTAGTTCACAAACACTAATGTATTTAAATCAGTCTGAACTGGATTTTGGTTCGTGCTGGATTTTACCAGTCTCTCGCGCTAATAACATCGTTCCATTTTCCACTTACAGAGTCGTACTTGCCTTTAGACTTTTGACTATACAATTGTATTTCCGTCACATCTGAGGTAAGGCCCCAAGTCATGTCTGCCTACTCACTGCGTACTTGCCCTCCAGAGCCAGGTTCGACTTTACAAAACTTTGCCTGTCGCATATTTTACACCTTTTGTAATCCAGGCCTAGCGTGCAAGTTTCTAGATTAGTGTTAGAGTTGTGACTTTTGTTTAAACGACAAATTCATGCAAATCTCTGCCTTAGCAGATGGCATTATATTTTAACAGTGCTTCGCGTTAATCGCGTTTACTGATTTACATTGTACCTTGTCCGCAACACATGAGGCACAATGGGTGATACACACCTTGCACCCATGTTTTATAGTAAATTACAATTGATCATATTTCAGGAACGGTAAAGAAATAAATACATGGAATAACATACAAACTATAGTATTGACTTTCGTAAGTTACATTACTACTACAGTTCAAAAATATTCATGACACAGTAATGAAAAATTGTTTCATCATTACATGCTGTTGCATTTTTTACTAATATTTTTAAAGCATTTTTTAAAAATGAAATTTGTAAAATATTCTCAAACTTACGTTCATTTTTTTGTTTCAAAATGCAATTGCTTTCAAATTACTGTTATTCCTTAACATCTACAAAATTGAATCGCACTAATCTTGTGTGCCTTGAACATTTACACACAGGAAAAATTACTCTATAAACTTAACCTACTACTCACATACGTAAAAGTTGCTCTATTGAGCGAACTTCTTTAAGTCTTTGCAAGCATTTTTCTTATTTCCTTCGTAAATGTCTCCTTCTTTGACCACGGGATGGTGTAGTTTGCGTGACATAAAGTATTGTGAGGTACCACTTCGATGTTATAGGTGTAGCCCTCGATAACACCGGGTTTTTCCGAAAACACATTCTCATTATCTGTAAGCAGCTGAGTCAATTCGTTTTGTTGTGCTTCAGTCAAATATTGTGACTCCATGACTTTCATGGCTTTGTTTCCTTTTTTCCTCTCTCTCTTCAGTAATAAGCTCTTTGTAATATGCTTGTCTTGTACTTAAGTCAGGATATAAATTCATTCCCTGTATGCCTTCGAATCTAGACTGAAAGCTCTGGCAACATTTACCGTGCACTTCCCTTGTCCTCAACAATGGCAAAATTACACGTCTATCCTCATTCATAAGGCTTACTTCCCCGCACAAGAGGTCGATTTTTGCGTCCCTCTGGCGTAAAAATTCCATCCCCAGGGTGCAAGCAACACCTAATCCCGTAACTACAAGGAACGAGCTTTTCATTGCTTCATTTCCTACCGTAGACTCGACTTGCACCTGGTGCTTTATGATGTGAGATTGTGCACCTATTGCACCCCTTACACGACAGTTCTTCACTGGAAATACTCGTATTCTATTATTTTGACCCAAGTACTTGTAAAGATTTGCGCTCATGACATTGGTTGACGCACCGTTACCGACTATTATCTGTATTGGTGCTCCGTACATATCTGCTTGCAATATAGCCTGCACAACACTTTTGTCGATTCAGTTACATTTCTGCGGTATGTCTACAAGTTTCTTTTCTATTTTTATTCCCTCATTGTATCTCAGCATACAAAGTTTATGGCTGTCACCAGTGAATGTGCCCTCACTACACCATCCTGCAGCCAACAACGGAGAGCGTATTGCGACTGTTTTTAGTTTAACGGATGAGCATTAGTGGGTTGACAGTTGTCCGTCACTTCCACTAATCTCCCATTGTGGTTCTGGTTGTTGTTGTTGTTGCTATTGTTGGGTTGGCCGACCTGCTTCCCCGATGGTGTATTTTGATACTGTGCATGACTCTGGTTTTGCGGTGGTCGGTTGTAACTTCCTGACATGTTCTGTGATGGACCTGGGGTGGCGTTCCATTGTGGCGCTGTGTTTTGTTGACACTGTGGTGTCGGTTCCTTATAACCGAGCCATTGGTTTCGGTTGTTCCGCCATTGCGGGTTGCCGTTACCATTATATCCACTAGTCATACATCCATCATGACGTCTCTTCCGATTTTGACTGTTATAACCGTTGCCATTATAACCATTTCCATTGTTTGTGCCTCGATTCTGTTGCCGGTGCTCTTGCAAAAAAATGGCTCTGAGCACTATGGGACTCAACATCTATGGTCATAAGTCCCCTAGAACTCAGAACTACTTAAACCTAACTAACCTAAGGACAGCACACAACACCCAGCCATCACGAGGCAGAGAAAATCCCTGACCCCGCCGGGAATCGAACCCGGGAACCCGGGCGTGGGAAGCGAGAACGCTACCGCACGACCACGAGATGCGGGCGGTGCTCTTGCCTATTCCCGTTACCATTTGGTACGGAGTTACTACTGTTACTGTTGCTGCCATTGTAATTGGCTTTTTGTTGATTATAGTCTGCATGGTTCCCCTTGTTTTCGGTTTTCATGTCTTCGATCAATAAGTCAACAGAATCCACTATTTCCATGAATTGTTCTATATCATATTCCGGCATATTGGTGAATTTTTTTTTTAATTTCACTGGGCAACTTCATTTTTATTAATCTGACTATGTCGCGATCGGACATGGGCTCGTCCCAGTACCTGGCTTTTTTATATACTTTTCAAAATACTTGTGTAACGTTCCCACCTTAGGATTGTATATTTCTGGATTGTACAACTCTTTGCGTAGTCTTTCTTGGAAGCTATCCGACCATAATTTTTGCAAAAATGCACCTTCAAACTGTTACATCGCTAGACATTTTTCGGACACGTCGGAGGCCCACAGTGCCGTGTCACCTTGAATAAAGGAGACCGCAAACTGTATTCTCTGTCTTTCCGTCCATGTCCTGAGAAACACATTCCTGAAGCTCTTAATGAATACCACAGGGTGGAAATTTCGTTTTTCGCTATTGAAGGATTGGAATGTCCTATGTTTTATCACAGTGTCCTCCTTTTTTGCACATCTGATTGCTACTTTCTGTGGCATTCATTACATCGTGATGTGCGCTGCACGGTATCGCATATTGTTCGTGCCCGAATTCACATTAGGTTGCGGTTGCGCACTCGCGCCCTGCATACCGTCTGCGTTATTATAGTAATCAGTACGTGGAGTCGGATTCATTATCTGTCCGACATTGTTTATATTGCTTTCCGACACAGTCACCGCGCGACCTCCTGTTGCCAATTCAGCAACTCCGCTGTCGCACGGGATTTGATCTCTGTTAATTCAGCGCGTAGTGCGGCAGCCCTAGCGTCAATATTTACACTCGCGGCCGCAGTCGCTTGTTCTACAGCTGTTTTTACATAGCTTTCAATCTTTGCAGTGATTTCACGATCCTTTAACCATTCGTTAAATTCTTTTTCCACTTTTTGAGCTTGTACTTCCAAACATGTATAAATACTTTTTCGTGCTTCTAGCTCTACATTATCTACAAGGTTAGTTAAAGTTTGGACATTGTCTTCAAGCCTAGCCTAAGATATGTGTAATTTTTGCATCTCACCTGCCAAGCTTTGTACAAGATCGGGTATTTCTTTGCAAGCATCCCACAACTCTGCAGGTTCCCTTTGGATACTGTCTAGTTTCGCTTCACTGCGCTGCTCTTGCTCACTGAGCTTTTGAGTAAATTCTTTCCCTTGCTCATGCAGAATCTGAGCCAGTTTTTCGTTCCTTTCTCTGTCTCTTTCTTCGAGCCTATGCAGAAATTCAGCAAAAGGGTGTGCAGTCGGTGAGCATACTGGTGCCCCACTTAATCTAGCACTAGTTTGGCCCCCTGGCCATACAGTGGAGTAGTTGTTATTCTATTCCCATTCTGCTGTGGAGCGTCATTCGCCGTCCATAGATCCTCGCCCCCACTCCGGAAATTATGTTATACGAGGCGGTGGCTTGGGATTCGTTTACGTTTTGCAAATGATCCTCACTTTCCATGTTAACAAGGTTTTGTTCGTCTGGTACAGACCCTTTGGTTGTCCTATTTTTCCCATAGTAAATTCACTTTAAGCCACTGACAAATCCTTAACAATGACACACACACACAAATAATTATCCCCTCCAAAAATAAACACACAAATACACACAATGTCATTTGCATTGTGCACTCTATTTACTATTTTTTCACCGAAAGTATCTCATGTTCATATGGGTTCGATATTCCGCACAGAGCTACACAGGATGCTTCCACAATAGGCCTTACCTTGTTATTTCTCTTTCATGTAACCCTTTTTCTTTTCTACACTTTTTTCTTCTTCAGATCTCCTCAGGGTGTGGTTTTGTTGCTGTACATTTAAAAGAATTCATATAGGCATTAATATTTTACAACAATTAGGCACATATATAATTACATTCATTACAATAGTAAGCATCATATTAATAATTATCTCATTTTCTTTGATCGGGCCCAAAAGTTGCGGCGTCAATCTCACGTGCGTTGGCGGTCGTAATTTAAATTATTATTTACTACAGAAATTGATTGGTAATGGTGATTGTTGCCGACTTACGTGGTGGGCCTTAATCAAAATGATATTTCATTCAGTTTTGATTTACAATTAAATGCTTTTGTGAAGTTGTCTCTTTTTTTAACAATATTAATCTTCAAAGGTAATTTTTTGTTATGTTAATGAACAATCGCATAAACTTTTCATATTAACTTCCTCGGCTAGTCAGTTGACTTTAAAGCAAAAGCATCTTTAGTTATTAATTACAATTGCGGCCCTCACACGCGCGAGAGTATTTTTTCTTACCTCCGTTAACCACTGCATTGTAGTCGGAGTCCTGGCTCTGGTTCTCAGCTGTTGTACTGAAAATACGAATCCTAAAGCTACGTATTGTCTGCAACGGCGGGTGGCTGTGAAGAAAAATGTATCTTATGTTAATAGCGGACGAGTTTTTCGCTTCTGCTAATTTTTATGAGTTAATATCGTCACGTAATGGCGTCGTTGGGGCTAGTGTTCACTTATTATTCAATTTTTAAATGTCTCTTCTTTATAAATACTGTTTTTAAGTCTTTTCTTAGTATTTCACTAGGGACAGTATACCTTCCACAGCCTCTCAGTGACAGAAAGTTCAACAAAATAACAATTGGGGAAAATAAAATGTTTTCAGTGCTCTAATATTTTGTCTAGAATCTGCATTGTTTCTAACTTAAATCATGTGTCTTGGCATAGAATCTACGAGGAATTGGACATAATTGACAGAAGAAACAATTTCCTCTCAGGCTTCGACAACAAAGTCTCAAAGGGCATCAGATGTAGGTAGTTGGTCTCACTGCCACTTATCTGACAGCTTTTGTTCTACCTCAGCTCAAATTTCTTCACTGGATTCGTATCAGCAGCCTGGGACAGCCAGATTCTTGAAAGTAGCACACTCAGTACCAGTTTAGAACAAAGGTAATCCCCATGAAGTATCAAACTACAATCTATAATACCAGTGCGCTAAGGTGATGGGGTCTATAATAAAAGATCAGCTATTAAGTTATTTTGAAGGAAATGACATCTTTTATGATATGCAGCATGGCTTTTGGAAGGGCAAGACAAATACAGCAGGACTACTTGACTTAGTTACAAATATAGGTAAGGGTTTTGAAGACAAGCAGTCTATAGCACTCGTCCTCTGTGACCTTAGTAAGGCATTTGACTGTATTGCACTTAACAGCCTGCTCAGCAAACTAAAATCATATGCTATTGGGGGAACTGTTCTACAAACTCACGAATCCTACTAAAATAACAGATGACAATTTGTGTAAGTGCAATGAGCTGAATCAGGTGAAATGAAGTGCCACAGCGATTCCTAATAGGGTTCCCACTGTTCTTAATTTTTGTTAATGACATAGGCACCAATGAGCACACCTTGCAGATGACACAACTTTGTTCTCAAAAGCGGAGAATGTATTTCAAGCTGCTCAACAGGCCGAAATCCTATTCAGTGAAGACAAGATTCTGGTTCATCATGAACAAGAAGAAAATTAATTAAGAGAAAATACAGATGATGATATGCAGCTTAAATAATACAGGGCACTAGGTGACACAGCACCTATTAAGCTTCTGAGCTTTTTCATTGATACCAAGTTAACGTGGCAACAGCACCCTAAACATGTGTATTCCAAACTCTCACGAGTCCCATACCTCTTGAGGAAACTAAAAACTGTTATACCTATTAACAGTATGCTATGCAATGTTCCACAGCCACATCAGGTATGGCCTGCTACTGTGGGGACATTCTGCAGGCTGCAAGAATGTGCTTTTATTACCAAAGAAAGCAACGAGGATCATTACCTCAAGCAAACCAATTTTTTCTAGGTTAGGAGTTCTGACTGTTTTCAGCAAATGTTTTCTACTGCCTTGTTCACACAAAGACAAGTTATGAGACCTACAGTAAGAGAAATGAAGTTCATAAATGCAGCACACGCTATAAAGACTGTATAGACAGGCGAAGATGTCAATTAACTAAGTAGCAAAATAGCTTCCCAATGTTGGCCCCAAAATTATTTAATGCTCTACCTAAGGACATTCAGTCATTACCAGTCAAACAATTTAGAACTATAATTTCGTGTGCATGGAAGGAGCAACCTTTGTGCAGTATACAAGAATACTTCCCTGATCATAGAACAGTGTCTACCTGAATAGAAACTCAGTGCCAATGAAAACAGCAGCAACTCTGATATTTTATTACGTAATTGTCTTATTGTTGTAATGTATATTGTAATATGGTTGTTACATCTATGTTTTATAGTACACACTTTAGTATATGGATGAAATGGCAAATTTTAACTAATTTTAATGTGGCAATGCTATTGTAAAATTGACGTTGTCTGTCGAGCAATGGCTGGTGCATGATAGAACTGGTAATAAAGTAATAATAATAATAGTAATAATAATAATGATATAATTATATAACAATAATTTTTCGTTCTTTTACCATGATGTTTGCTTTGTTTTTAATGAACTATACCAAACTACCAGCTCATCAATTGCACTTACATGATTGAGATGCAAACATCTGAATTCGAAATCTTCTGCAAAGCTATGAATTATGGGCATAATTTATTTCTAGAAGTCCATAAAAACTTTATATTTTAAGTTGACAGTCTCCAAGAAGTGGGTGATCCAGTAACATTATGTTAATCTGGTAAAATTGTCTTTTCTTGAGACCTTTAATGGGTGTTTACGAGCGCACAAGTACTCATAATATCCTTACTTGTTCACTGTTGTTAATTTATTGGAAAAATGTAATCACTGTTTCTTAACACTTAGAGGTAAGAACTAGGTGTAGCTTTACGAATTTTTAACATTTCTATGCTGAACTATGAATAAATTCATGTTTGCTTTTATCTTTTGAGAACAGTCCTCCAAAAATTCATTCTGTGATTGGATATTTTCTGTGGCATAAGCAGGAGGTATTCATTGACAAGTAAAAAAAATTCCCGTTTCTCCCAGTTAAAAATGCACTTTTTCCCCACATTAAAATATACGTCTTATGAGGTAAAAATACACTTTTTCCATGATAAGCGAGTCTGTCTGCCTTCAGAGCTGTAAAAATATCAATTCTTTGAATGGTAATGGTTATATACACCAGCTTAGAACTTCCCGACACTTGATAAAACGAAACTCGGCAAAAAAAAAAGTGTTTTGGAAAGATCTTTGATGTGCAGCAACGTGTACAGTGCATATTACGATAAATTCGAATTCCACCAAACACAGCACGCTAGTTTTCAAAGCTTTTAAATAGACATTGCAGTGCGTTTTTGTAAGCCAACCACTGCTCATGTCACGTGATCTCGCTAGCCACTGACAGCAGATTTTGAGAGCATAGAACATGTGATGTAGTCAGCCAACAAACACGAAAAGTTAATGGTTTAAATTAATGTACATAGTCTACCTACAAGGAGAAGCTTAGCTCTCACATATAATATTGGTCATTTTTGCATGTTAAGATACATCACACAAATGTGCAGGTAAAATTTTAAACAATGACATTAATGTCCGGTCTTCTGAGCTCGAAATTATTCGAAGTGGCTGGTACTTAAAGTGTTAAGTTTTAAATGACAGTCTGTGATTTAAGAAAGTCATTGCACATTCTCACTCATAACATAATTCTTCTTGCATAAAAGGAAACTTCAATTGAAAATAACGCTTTTCAAAGAACCATTCACAGTGCTTCCTCTTAGTCGTGGGTTCGTTTCAGTAGGTGCCAGAGAGCGCTAGAAAACTGGCATCACTGGGGATGCGCAGCTACGATGTCGTAGGAAGCCCATATGTTCGTACACATATAGGATTAAGAGACCTTACATGACATCATAAAAGAAATAGGACACCAGATTATACTCCAAAAGCATTGGAATTTCGTAAACCATACTAAAATGCATAAATCGGCTTAAAGAACACTTTCATAAGTCCAGATTCGCAATGAAATATGCCCCTAACTGATATTAAACTTTTCAGTGCACTTTTCGGGATAAAAATTTTCTTGGAGTACCGTACTTTATTGTCTCAAGTTTGGTTCTTTATTATGGGATAATGCCACACATGGCAGATGATAGTCTGCACTTGAAATGCAGTGGACAGTTGAAACTAGCCAATAGTGTGGAATGGAATACTTAGTTTCTTATAAACTGACTGCATTAAAGGAAACGATTAATAAAAGCCACATTTATTTAGCAAACCGACAAAAATCACACCCTTGTTGTGCAACACGATTAATGCTTGACTGCCATAAACGTGGAAATAAAATACAATCAGAGAACTGAAACTAATAAAGTATTTTAGCCTTCCATAATTATGTGAATGTATTTTAATTCACTTAATACTTCCCAGTCACAGAAATCCATTTTATTTTCATTTGATGTTTGAACTTTTAACAGAGAGGAACAGTAAAACCACTAAACATAAACACAGGTCACTATCCGCCTCCCCACTACAACCCAGACTGCTCTGTACATGCGTGAATCTGTGAGCTAGGACGCTTCAAAAAAAAAAAAATTCGGGGTAGCATGTCTGCTTCTTGCTACTGCTACAGGCACACTTATAGTGGATATTATTATTTTTTCTTTTCATGTAAAGCCAAAGGTAAAGCAACGAGTTGTTTTGTGGGAAAGATAATGTTATGATACGAAAAAGAGAAGAGATAGGGTCTTCAATTGATTAATTCCAGTATCTTCACATGTCGGCGGATATATGACGAGATCCGTCATATGAGTCATCATCATTAATGTTCTGCCAAAAGTCAGGTAGTTCTCCAGGGTGTCTGGTCTTCTGCCATCCCTCTTCAGGTCCCCATAATTTCCTCTTGCCTTTATATCGTGTATCATCTTGTATCTCCTTCTTCATCTCAGCCTTCTCCCACAAAACAGTCCTTCCAAAGCATCTGCTAGCAAGCACTGCTTTCTCAATGAATGTCCCAACCAGTTCTTTTTCCTTTCTCTTGTAACCTTCAGCATACCTCTTCTCTCACCAACCCTTTCCAATAATCTCTTATTATTCACTCTTTCCATACAGCTTACTCTCTCCATTCTCCTCCACACCCACATCTCAAATGCTTCTAACCTTTCGTTCATCCTCTCGCCTCAGCGTCCTTGTTTCTGCCCCATATAGTGCCACACTCCAGACAAAACATTTGCCAAGACTTTTCCTTACATCTTTATTTAATTTGCCACGTTACAGTCTCCTCTTTCTGTTGAATGCCTCCTTCGAATGGTAATTCGAGTTTTCACCTCCTGATGACACCTCAGATCTTCAGTTATTGTGCTTCCCAGATATGAGGGAAGTCAATTGTTATCTGCAAAGTAGTTATAAAATTATATTGTAATCAAATAGTAAACTTACAAGAACATCATTTTTCGACATAGTCCTCTTGCGTTTCAATGTACTTGGTCCATTGTTGTACAAGCTTCCTGATGCTGTCATAAAAGAATGTTGAGCTGTGAGCCAGGAATGTACAGCTCCTTTCACCTATTCGACCAAGGCAAATCGACGTCCCCTTAATGCCTGTTTGAGTGGAACAAACAAGAGATAATCAGAAGGGACAAGATTGGGACCATATGGAGGATGATCTAGTACTTCAAATTTGAATTTCTGGAGCGTTTCAACAGTGTGGGCAGCAGTATGTGGACAGGCATTGTCGTACAACAACAGCAATCCTCGTCGTTTGCTTCGAATTGCAGGCTTTATCCTGGCAGTAAGCATCTCACTGTAATGTACATTGTTTATTGTTGTGTTTCTTTCCCCATAATGTTCCAGTATAGAACCTTGTATGTCCCAAAAAACCATAAGCATTAGGTTTCCTGCAAGCAGCTGGGTCTTGAACTTTTTCTTGCATAGCGAATTTGGATGTTTCCATTCCATACTCTGCCGTTTACTCTCTGGCTCATAATGATGGATACATGTTTCGTCACCAGTAATGATTCTGTGTAAGAAGTTGGCCCTTTCATTACCATAGTGATCCAAATGTCTTTTTCAGATGTCCAATCGTATTTGTTTAAGCACTGTGTGAGTTTTTTCGGGACCCATCTTGCACAGACTTTATGAAACCCAAGTCTGAGTCTGTTGTGGAGACTTCGCAGGCAGAAACGTGACTAATTTGCAAACTATGTGCCACTTCATCAATAGTTAATCGTCTGTCTAAGATGAATGCTCAATGGTTTCTTCATGTGTGGCAGTAAACTGTCGTCCAGCTCCGTCATTCTGCATAACAATTGTGCGACTATTTCGGAATTTTTCAATCCATTCATAGACACTTCGTTGTGGCGAAACACTGTTCCCATACTGTACCAAAAGTCTTCGATGAATTTCGGCCGGTACGCCTTCCAGCCACAAAAAATGGATCACTGAACGTTGCTCTTCTTTGCTGCAAATAGACAGTGGAGCAGCCATGATTAACAGCACAGCAGCGATAATAAAACTAACCTAGCAGCTTGAAAATTGCAAATATATAACAACAAATAAACAAAGCATGCGTCATCAGCGTAAAACCACAGTAAGACCAAAATAAACGAAAATATAACTAAATTGCAGATAATAATTTACTTACCCTAGTATTTAAATGCACTTACGTGGCTAATAGTAGCTTGTAATATTTTAATACTGGACTGTCTGCGCCTTGTACTGATGACCATACTCTTTGTTTTTGCTGTGTTTATTTGCATCGCATTTCCACACAAGCTTCATTCAGATCTTTCGGTATGTTATTAACTGTCCGCTCACTTTCTGCCACTAATACCATGTCATCAGCAAATCTTATACATTCTATTCTCTTTCCACCAATACATATTTCTCTTTTCCCTTCTAAGCCTTTCGCAATAACCTCCTCAAGGTATGCATTAAACAACAGTGGGGAAAGGCAACAAACCTGTCTAATACCTCGTCCAATGCTGCTTCCCTCTGACATTTCATTTCCAATCCTCATCCTTACTTTCTGGTGTAAGTATAGATTCTGTATCAGTCATCTCCCTTTCGAATCTATTCCTTTCCTCTTCAAAATATCCATCAACTTGTAACACTGAGCTCTATCACAAACCTTTTCTAAATCTATAAAAACAGCAAAGATTTCTCTACCTTTTCCATATATCTTTCCTCTATAGTTCTTAACAAGATTGTAACATCTTTTGTTCCTTTTCCTCTTCTAAATCCGAACTGCTCTTCTGCAATCCTTCTATCCTGCTTGCCATATAGCCCTCTATTCAACACTCTCAGCAACACGTTAGATGCATGAGAAATTAGACTGATGGTCCTACGCTCTTCACATTTTTTAGTGTTTCTCTTTTTCTATATTGCTATCGTAACTGTTGAAGGAAGTCTTCAGGCCATTCCTCTTTGTCGTATACCTCATTACAGAGGTAGATTATTTCTTTTCTCGCTTTGTTTCCCAGACTCTTCAACAGTTCTATGGGCAAATCATCAATTCCACATGCCTTCCTATTCATCATCTCCTTCAGCACCTTTTCTACTACTGCTTCTAATATAGTGAATCCCTTTCCATCTTCTGGCACATATTGCTCCTCTACAACCTAATTTCCTTTCATACACACATCAAAACAAGTTTTGGATTACCTCGGTTCCGAGAGTTCAGGAAACCAGTACAGAAAATTGGAAGAGAGATCAACATAAACACCATTCCTGCCCTTTTTAATGCTCATGAAAACCACACATTGCATGTTGTACCACCATACAGCGAGACCTTCAGAGGTGGTGGTCCAGACTGCTGTTCACAGCAGTACCTCTAATACCAGTAGCACATCCTCTTGCACTGATGCATGCCAGTATTAGCCTTGGTATCCAGAAGTTCATCAAGGCATTGTTGGTCCACATTATCCCACTCCTCAATGGCGATTTGGCATAGATCCCTCAGAGTGGTTAGTGGGTCATGTTGTCCATAAATGGCCCTTTTCAATCCATCCCAGGCATAATGAGATTTTCACTCTGCAGCAGAGTGTGCGCTGATTTGAAACTTCCCGGCAGATTAAAACTGTGTACCAGACTGAGACTCGAACTTGGGACCTTTGCCTTTCACGGGCAAGTGCTCTACCCTTGAGCTACCGACGCATGACTCACACCCCGTCCTGTCCAGGGTTCGAGTCTCAGTCTGGCACACAGTTTTAATCTTCCGGGAAGTTTCATCCCAGGCATGTTCGATAGGGTTCATGTCTGGAGAACATACTGGCAACTCTAGTCAAGCAATGTCGTTATCCTGGAGGAAGTCATTTACAAGACGTGCACGATGGGGGCGCGAATTGTCGTTCATGATGACGAATTCCTCGCCAATATGCTGCCAATATGGTTGCACCATTGGTCGGAGGATAGCATTCACGTATCGTACAGCAGTTATGGTGCCTTCCATAACCACCAGCGGTGTATGTCGGCCCCACATAATGCCACCCCAAAACAGCAGGGAACCTCCACCTTGCTGTACTCGCTGGACAGTGTGTCTAAGGCGTCCAGCTTGACCAAGTTGCCTCCAAACATGTCTCCGATAATTGTCTGGTTGAAGGCATATGCGACACTCATTGGTAAAGAGAACGTGATGCCAATCCTGAGCAGTCCATTCGACATGATCAAGGCATGTCACGTCCAAACAAAATCGCTTTTGTTCACTCTGAGACACCTGGACACTTCCCTTGTTCAGAGCCCTCCCTGGCACAAAGTAACAATGCGAACGTGACTGAACCATGGTATTGAGTGTCTAGTCATGGATGAACTACAGACAACATTAGCCGGGTACCTCCTTCCTGGTGGAGTGGAACAGATCGCCTGTTGGTACTCCTCCTTCTAACACGTGGTGCTCATATATTGTTGTTTACATCTTTTGGCAGGTTTAGTGAAATCTCTGAACAGTCAAACGGACTGTGTCTGTGATACAATATCCATTGTCAACGTCTATCTTCAGGAGTTCTGGGAATGGGAGTGATGCAAAACTCTTTTTGATGTGTGTATTTCATCTCCCTTATACAGACATTCAATATATTTTGCCATCTGTTCAAAACGTCCTGTGGTTCTTCTGCTAGTGTACCATCTGCTCTTTCTATTTCCGTCTTATTCCTCTTTCATTTATGTTCAAAAACTATCTCACAAGTCAGTCTATACGTCGTATCGTACTTTCCCTCTTTCTCCATTTTCTCTATTTTGTCGCATTTCTGTTTCATCCATTTTTCCCTTGCTTGTTCAGTTTCTCTTCTCAATTCATTATTCAGTTTCCTATACTTCTTTTTTCCTTCCTCAGTTTCTACATTTTTCCACTTTCTCTGCTCTTGCAACATTTTCAACATGTTTTCTGTTATCCATTCTTTCCTGGTACTTTGGGATACTCTAATTCCTAGTACTTCTATGGCATAGTTCATTAGTCATTCCCTCATTTTTATCCATTTGTCATTAACACATTCATCAACACTACCTCTTTCCTATTTTTCCATAAATCTGTTTTCCAAATGTGATGCTTTTTCTACCACTTTGTTTCTTTCTATGTTTAGTCTTTCTTTTGCTTTACCTCTCCAGACTTTTTTCAACTTCACTTTTATTTCTCCCACTACTAGGTCATGGTCTGAATTTATATCCGCTCCTGGATAAGCTTTGGCAATCTTCATACAGTTCCAAAACCTTTTTTGTATCAGGATGTAGTCCAGGAGATATCTTTCCGTGTTCAAATTTGATATCCATGTGTAATGTCCCATTTGGTGGTGTTCAAATAATGTTAGACAAAATGAACTTTCTTTTCGAAAACTAATTAGCCGTTCTCCTCTCTCATTTCTTATTACTAATCCAAATTTTCCTACTGTATCTTCATCTCTTCCTTCACCTACCACTGCATTCCAGTCCCCCATTATGATAATGCAGGCATTTCTATTTTCTTTCTCGATGAGTTCTTGCATTTCCTTATAATATTCTTCCACTTCCTCATTTCTATGCTGGCTGGTTGACATATTTACATGTATTAACACCCAATCTTTTGAACTACTCTTCAGTTGTATCATCATCAGTCTTTCACAATATATTGTACCTTCATTACCTTATTTTTCAGCTTTTGCCTTATCAATATTCCTACTCTGTTTTCACCACTCTTGATTTCCCCTGTGTAAAAGAGCTTATAATCTCGACTTTCTATCTCCCCATCTCATTGCACACAAACCAAGGGCATCTAATCTGTTCCATTTCTTCTCCTGTTTTGCATTCTGTAACTTTCCTGCTTGCAGTAGTGTCATACTAGTATTGTTTAAAAACGTGTATTTCAAGCACACATTAAAAGTGTTAGAAAAAGTTATTAGGAAAGTAAAGTTTTATTCATATAGTCACATCGACCACACCTGTCTGTTCATCATTTTGCCTGCACCGAGAATACTGCATCAGGAGATTCAGAGCAGCCAAGAGGAATTTGCGCGAGCAGCAGAGGAGCAATCTTGCATCGGCATTGTTATAATTGGGGTTATGCACAATGGAATTAATGTGAAGAAGTATGTAATTAAAATAATGAATATTAATCTAAATGTATTGACACTGATATTAGTACCAGTTAAACTACACCCAGGATATGTGTATCTTCCAATTAATTTTTTAAATTATTCAAGCAGCAATTATTAATCATTTTCATTATTTGCCCGCCCACCAAATCTGCCACTATTCACACTTCAAGTAGCCACAAGTGGGAGAAGGTACTGCTCATGGGCAACTCAACTGGGCATGTGCCCACTGGCAACTGCTCAAAATGAACTTTATATACATTTGTGATTTCATGCTCATCAGAAGCAGTTCGCTGTTACGAAGTATTCAATGGTCTTCATTCTAAAGCCTTTGACACATTTTGCTTTTGGCAGGCGCTTGTGTGTGCACTGTGCTTCATTGTTGCAAATGGCGCATTTCCATTGCTATTTAAGTTTCATTCTCTCATTTACAGTTTATTGCTGCAGTAGCGGAATACAGTTAAATTCTTTGTTAGACTATCAGTTCTTAACAGTCACAATTACAAAAATTTAATTGAAGACCAAAACATGAAAAATTCCAGGAATTCTAAACAATTCCCGGGTTTTCTCCCAGATAAAAATATTCCCGGGTTTTTCCTGGAGCATTTAAACCCTGCATAAGGCACAACATCTTTCACAACTTTAGATAATAGAAAAAACACATTTGAGCTGTAGCAAAGTCAATATGCAGGAAGGCCAAATATTCCATTACTGGTACTACACACTCAATTTCGTAATTTGGATAAACGATCGTCCAAAATTTCACCATCCTTTTCTTTCTAGTGAATTTGTACTAACTATAAATGCAAATTTACACTGACATGGCACCGTCATTTCACAGCGGCGTCACGTTACGGTGTATTTCTACATCTACATGGATACTCTGCAAATCACTTTTAAGTGCCTGGCAAAGGGTTCATCGAACCACCTTCACAATTCTCTATTATTCTAATCTCGTATAGCGCGTGGAAAGAATGAACACTTATATCTTTCCGTACGAGCTCTGATTTCCCTTATTTTATCGTGGTAATCGTCCCTCCCTATGTAGATAGGTGTCAACAAAATATTTTCGCATTCGGAGGAGAAAGTTGGTGATTGGAATTTCGTGAGAAGATTCTGTCACAACGAAAAACGCCTTTCTTTTAATGATGTCCAGTCCAAATCCTGTAGCATTCCTGATACTCTATCCCATATTTCACAATAATACCAAACGAGCTGCCTTTCTTTAAACTTATTAGATGTACTCCGTCAGTCCTACCTGGTAAGGATCCCACACCATGCAGCAGTATTCTAAAAGAGGACGGACTAGGATAGTGTAGGCAGTCTCCTTAGTAGGTCTGTTACGTTTTCTAAGTGTCCTGGCAATAAAACTCGGTCTCTGGTTAGCCCTCCCCACAACATTTTCTGTGTGTTCCTTCCAATTTATGTTGCTCGTAGTTGTGATAGCTAGGTATTTAGCTGATTTACAGCTTTTCGATTAGACTGATTTATCGTGTAACCGAAGTTTAACGAGTTCCTTTTAGCACTCATGTGGATGACCACACACTTTTCGTTATTTAGGGTCAACTGCCACTTTTCGCACCATTCAGATATCTTTTCTAAATCGTTTTGCAGTTTGTTTTGATCTTCTGATGACTTCATTAGCCGATAAATGACAGCGTCATCTGCAAACAACCGAAGACAGCTGCTCAGATTGTCTCCCAAATCGTTTATATGGATAAGGAACAGCAAAGGGCCTATAACACAACCTTGGGGAATGCCAGAAATCACTTTTGTTTCACTCGATGACTTTCCATCAATTACGACGAACTGTGACCTCTCTGACAGGAAATCACAAATCCAGTCACATAACTGAGACGATATTCCGTAAGCACGCAATTTCACTACGAGCTGCTTGTGTGATATAGTGTCAAAAGCCTTCCGGAAATCCAGAAATACGGAATCGATCTGAAATCCCTTGTCAGTAGCACTCAACACTTCATGTGAATAAAGAGCTAGTTGTGTTTCACAGGAAAGATGTTTTTCTAAACCAATGTGTCAATAGACCGTTTTCTTCGAGGTAATTCATAATGTTCGAACACAATATATGTTCAAAAATCCTGCTGCATATCAATGTTAACGATATGGGCCTGTAATTTAGTGGATTACTCATACAACCTTTCTTGAATATTGGTGTGACCTCTGCAACTTTCCAGTCTTTGGGTACGGATCTTTCGTCGAGCGAACGGTTATATATGATTGTTAAGTATGTAGCTAATGCATCAGCACACTCCGAAAGGAACCTAATTGGTATACAGTCTGGACCAGAAGACTTTCTTTTATTAAGTGATTTAAGTTGCTTCACTACTCCGAGAATATTTACTTCTACGTTACTCATGTTGGCAGCTGTTCTCGGTTCGAATTCTGGAATATTTACTTAGTCTTCTTTTGTGAAAGCATTTTGGAAGACCGTGTTTAGTAACTCTGCTTTGGCAGCACTGTCTTCGATAGTATCTCCATTGCTATCGCGCAGAGAAGGCATTGATTGTTCCTTGCCGCTAACATACTTTACATACGACCAGAATCTCTTACGATTTTCTGCCAGGTTCCGAGACAAAGTTTCGTTGTGGAAAGTATTATAAACATATCGCATTGCAGTCCGCACTAAATTTCGACCTTCTGTAAAAGATCGCCATTCTTGGAGATGTTGCGTCAGTTTAAATTTGACATGTTTGTTTCGTTGTTTCTACAACAGTGTTCCAACCTGTTTTGTATACCAAGGAGGATCAGCTCCGTCGTTTGTTATTTATTTGGTATTAATCTCTCAATTGCTGCCGACACTATTTCTTTGAATCTAAGCCACATCTGGTCTACACTTATATTATTAATTTGGAATGAGTGGAGATTGTCTCTCAGGAAGGCGTCAAGTGGATTTTGATCTGCTGTTTTGAATACGTATATTTTTCGAGGATTAGGGGATTACAGTATTCATTCTCATCCCTAAATCGGTTTTGATGCTCGTTATTAACTCAGGATTATTTGTTGCTAAGAGGTCAAGTGTGTTTTCACAACCGTTTACTATTCACATGGGATCATGAACTAACTGCTCGAAATAATTTTCAGAGAATGCGTTTAGCACCATTTCGGATGATAGTTTATGCGTACCTCCGGAAATAAACATGTATTTTCGCCAACATATCGAGGGTAAATTAAAGTGACCACCAATTATTATCATATGGGTCGGGTACATGTTTGAAATCAAAACTCAAGTTTTCTTTGATCCTTTCAGCAACTGTTATCATTTGAATTGGGAGGTCGATAAAATCCAATTATTTTTTTTTCCGATTGCCAACAATGACCTCTGCCCATACTAACTCATAGGAATTATCTACTTCCAATTTCGCGACAAGTTGAACTACCTCTGACAGCAACAACCACCTCACCGCCAACCGTGTTTAGCCTATCCTTTCGGAACACCGTTAGGTTCTTCGCAAAAATTTCGGCTGAGCTCATATCATACCGTCCATCATGTCAAGTCAATTCAAGTGACGTGATCAAAACTTGCATTGCTGTCCTTGACTGTTCTTTTCCAACTAATTACTATCTTCACAAGATGATTCTCAACTGTTTTTACGTGCAAAGTGCACATACACAATGTGGAAGCTTACATGTGTGGATGTCTGAGTCCACATTTGTCAAGACATGACATTTATTGGACTCAGATGGTTTGCAGGGATAGCCTGTATATTAGAGAAGGGAGACAAAGTGCAAAACACAAAGGAAGTGCATGAGTCCAAAAAAAAAGTCAGCAAGTGGTACAGAAGCGGAATTTCGCACATTATACAAGGAGCTTAAGGAAGAGGAATCTGCATGTTTTATTTTGGAAAGTGGAAGCATCAGTTTTTTCATTTGTCATATTAAATTGCAGCCAGAACTACTAAAAGGAACACAGTGTTACGAGCTGCCATCATATCCCAAAATTTGATCCAAGGTTAACTTTAGTTGCTAGTCCAGCACAAATTTTTCCCTTCAAGATATATACGTGGTTTTACATGTTGTATTTGGCTTTTAATGGTTCAAGTGCCTTATTTATACCGGGTTATCTAGTAAAACTACATAAATATTGACCTCTGATGCCTGCAAAACTGTTTCACAAACGGTTCAGACAGCTGCCAAACAATAAATAGGCCTGCCACAAATGATATTTAAACAAGAAACTTGCGGTGTCTGAAGGTTTCGGTGCATTTCTTTATGCGGCACTGAACATGCCTGGCAACATACAAATAAATTCCTCCTACAAATCACTCTGATTCTATCCACAGTAGTGTTTTCATTTGAAGTTGCAGCCATATTGCAATACATTTAATTTTTTAACGCAAGAAATTATGAGACAAAACAATTTATAGCAAATAACTAACAACAAACAACTGATATCAACCATGAAAACTACAACAAAACGGAATGTGGAGATCTATCCATGATCATGTATCGGGAGAAAATGAGCTTGTGGGGCACGTGATCTGCAAAGAATGGATGACGTCGGCCATAAAAACTTTCCTCCAGAGAAGCCTTGCCAGTGCTGAACTGCGACATGATGCGATGCCAATGTGGATGATGCCATTTGAAATGTACTGCACAATGTTTTGAGGGGATGGGACATGACAGTCAATGTGATTGGCCTTAAAAGAATGGAATCATACAGCTTTGAACCCTGCACCTTTATACTACATTTCTATAACCATTATTACACCACGCGAGACAGCTGCAAAGCAGTCTTCTTGAGTTCAAATGCTTGTCAAAGGTAAAATGTCCAAAGTCATCACTTCAGCTCACGAAAGATCAATATGAGCGATTTTAGAAAAAAAATGCGTAGTTGGTGAAATTGGTCTTTCATTCTCATTGAAGCCTGGAATGGAAGATAGTGTGCCAATGTAAATGCATTCTTAAAACTTTTACAGCCTCTGTGCCTTATATTTCATATTTGTTAGTATGCAGATGCTGTTGCTGCAATTTTAACATTCAGTCAGGGCCATAATCTGCGTTGTAAAGTAAGCGATCTTTAGCATGTGGGGCCGAGGATGGCCATACGCAGGGGCAAGGGGCACGGCCTCTGCCCCTAGCTCTCACACAAAGGAAAAAAATACAGTAAAGTCAGGTTTGTTTTCTTCCAAGAAAATGATTTAAGGGGGGTAGGACGTCAAACGGGCCGACTTGGAGCAGGAGAGGCACCACAGGACATTTTAATTTCCACTGTCTATACCTTTACAAGTAAATTCATAAAACTTCGTCAGCATGACCAGGAAGGATTCAGGATTCACACTCGTAGCAGCAGAAGTTCAAAAACATAACAATTTTTTTTTTTTACAATTGAAATTTCATCATTTTTTCACTTAGTACTGGCTGCATTTGTTGCTATAGGTACACTTTGCTTCATAAGTAAGAGTGAGTGTTTGATGAATTTTGCACAGCATACAAACCATACTTACAGGTGTCTAAAACTCTAGAATCTATTTAATTTACGAAAAAAATGAATGAGCTGTTACATTTTAAACTTTATATTTAAAAAAAGAATCAAATTTTGTAGTTAATTATCTCAATTTTTAACACAGTTTTTAATAGATTTGGAAAATTCTAGAGTTTCATACACCTGTAAGTATGATTTGTATACTGTGCAAAATTCATCAAAGAATCGTACTTCTGAAGAAACATGTACCTATAGCAACAAATGCAGCCAACAGTAAGTGAAAAAATGATGAAATTTCATATCTAAAAAAAATTTATTTTGTTATATTTTTGCACTTCCACTGCTATGAGTGTGAATCCTGAATTCTTCCTGGTCATGCTGACAAAGTTTTATGAATTTATTTGTAAAAGTATAGACAGTAGAATATAAAATGCCCTGTGGTGCCTCTCCTGCTCCAAGTCAGCCAGTTTGACGTCCTACCCCCCTTAAAAGTCAGTATTAAGATGATTTTTAACTGGGCTACTTATAAGTCGCTATTTGTGTTCCAAATTATTAAAAATACTCCATACCTCCAGGTGTATGTCACCCCCCCCCCCCACACCCCCGTAGGAACTATTGGATGGGCACCATTGCAAGAATACAATTGCTGAGTCAATGCCCTACTTCTTGTGCCTCATGTCACACCCTGGCCCAGTTTTTGTGCTGTTAAATGATCCGAATTTTTCTGCCGTTTTGTCTAAAGCGACTCAGCTTTTTATTGTTGAGTGTACTATGCACACGACGACTCGAATTAAGCCATCAAAATACTCCAACACAAAGATTACTAGAAGCCAGTACACCTTTCGGGATAATCAGTCCTTTTTGCTGAAATTGGCAGGGATATGTTATTCATTAATCATGCAGAATCACTTTTCACATTTTGCAGAATGACTTTTCACATTCTGCAGAAATCACAGCAATTCCAAATCGACAGGCCATCACAGTGGCTCGAGTCATCTTTGTCATTTGCTATGAATTAGAAAATTAAAAATAGGCTCATTACACCTAAAAGTAAATGGAACAGATTCACAGAACAATAGGGCAGATATTGAATCATTACGCCAACAGTTATCATAATGACTAGGATATGCTGTTACTATACGTAGCAGCAGTGTGCAATTCACAGGAGTATGGGTCTATCCCTGTATGGGGTAGTGCATGGATAGAAAATCCTATGATTTTTTGAAATTGTGAACTGCAAAGTGTGGTATATAACTACCACTCATGGCAACACGTCAAAGCTTGTACTACCTGTCTTCATGTAATAGAGCCAGTTCTGATCATCACACTACAGATGTATTATGTGGATGCATGAGTTAGTAGCAGTTTTGTTTTTGTATGTTGTTATTCTGATTGCTATGGGTCTATTTACTAAGTCTCTCTTCTTCTTTTTTTTTTTTAATATTGTCATTTTGCATTTGGGAATGGTTAGCGGAACTGTGGACCCTACAGAATGGAGTGACATGTCAAGAAATCTTAACATTTCCGACATTTTCTTCTGTTCGAGTGCAATAGTGCGGTGATAGCAGTGGGGGAAGCCAGAAATATTTGTGCCTATATGCCATTTCACAGGGTGCAGCAAGAAAATGTGTTTTTTTTTCCATTTTAAAGCAGCTCATTTTGACATTAGTGACTCTACACACCCATAAAGACCTTCCATGTTTAATGAAGATTGTTTAAATGCATTAATCCACAATGTTCCATGTAAGTGCACTCAAGAACAGACAAATGAGATGCACAGTATGACATTTGCATGCTATGGGGAATGTTCAAAAATCGGGTGTGTGGGCACCACATGCCCTAAGCCAAAATCGCAAAAAACAGCAGATGGACACATATATATATCTCCACTTGCTCGTCATCAATTGGCTTGTGAAAACACCGACTACTTCTATCCTGTATCCTGCTGGTGGTGAGAAATGGTGTCTTCATGCTAACATAAGGAAAGGAAAAGCAATGGTTGAGCCCAAACAAAACAGGAATTCCCCAAACAAAGACCGTGCACATCCACAAAAGATAATACTATGCATCTGGTGGAACAGTGACGGTGTGGTGTTCTACGAATTGCTTCCCTGAAGTGTAATCATCACTGCTAACATTTATTGTCAACAACAGACATCTTGCAGATGCAACCCCAGAATGACCAGGAATACTGCTTGAAGTGATGCTACTCCACAATAGTGTCCATCTGAACTGTGCTATAATGACAAGAACATGGGGCAAGTCTTGAAATGCTGCAAGTTGGCCACAAATAAAATGTGTCTCATGTGACTGTGTGATAACAGAAAAGAGCACTGGCAATGTATTTCATTGCAGCAATTCTTCTTACTCCCATCTACACAAAAACAGTGGGGTAAAGGGAACATGAACATTTATTGCAGAAAACTGATACATTAATTATTTATCAACATGCCCGATACCAAGATGATAATTGTCTACAGTATACATCATTGAGTTTCACTGCAATGCTCTTTGCAGCACGGAATAAGCACACAGGAAGCTTTCCTCGCAGCAAGTGCAGTAACCTCTCTGACACTGATTATCAGCTGATCTGTGCTGGTCGCCACACCAACCCCCCCCCCCCCCCCCCAGAGAATTGAAGCTTCAATGGCAGTGCCCACCAGCTTCGACACTGTCCAGTAAGTGTATGTGCCAGCAGGATCTCATCTGTGGCTGGGTGAGCTGCAAGGCTGCTGGGTAATCATACTGGACAAAGTAAGCAGCTGGGTGGGTAGTATTTGTCTCGGAGGTGTCCTCAAACAGAAAAGCGGGTCTGACCCAGTCAATAGATACTGCACTGCATTTATTATTGAGCAGGATGTCTAAGGTCTTATACCAGTTTGTGAGAGGACGTGGTGGGGTTCTGGTGTAATGCGGCATGAGGGCTGGTTTCACACCATCCTGATGAAGCATGACATGGGAGCTGTCGGTCAATTCCTTGTACATGAAGGATGGATGTGTGCCATGGCGTGACACCAGTTGAGGTTAAAATTGTGCGGTGTGGTCCCTGAGTTGCGTTATAAAATGTGATTGCTGAAACATATCCCCTGATGGAGCACTTGACTTGAAAAATTCTACTTTATCAAAACAACAAGTTCTACTTTCTCAGGAAACAAATGCGATCCTTCTGCTGAAATGTGATGGCCCAAAAAGTCACTTCGTCTGAACACACGTTTTCACGAGTTCACGACAATACCATATCCACAGAGGCGCTCAAAACCCTTGGTCAGGTGTCAATGGTGCATTCCACAGTGTTGGAGTACATGAGAATGTCGTCAAGGTATGCAAAACAGTGTGGCATGCTACATACATCAGAGTCAATAAACATTTCCCATGTTTGGGCTGTGTGACGATGCCAAAGGTCATAAACAGGCTCCCTAACAGACCAAAAGCTCTCCTCGCAACACGTCTTCCTCTGCTACTGGAATCTGTGCATTTGCTCTAGTGCAGTCAAGGACACTGAACACTCTCCTTCCGCTTCAAGCATGATTATAATCTTTGAGATACAAAACTGGTTATTGGTCAGGAATGGTGCGAGTATTCAGAGGGGTGCGAGCATTCAGAGCGCGGTAATCACCACATGGTCTCAATGCATCTTTCCTCTTAGAAATGAGCTGCAGTGTCTTTCCTCTTAGAAATGAGCTGCAGTGAAGATGACCGAGGACTGCTAGATGAACATATCAGCTCTTCTGTGATTACAGTATCAAACTCGGCTTTGGTGATAGCATATCTGAGAGCAGCTAAGCATCTAGGTCTACACAAAACTGGAGGCCTGCTGAAGTACTGATATTATGAATGGTGTTGTGACATACCTGGTCAGAGGCCCCCCAGAGGCCTTGTGAGCACAGGAAACTGATCAGGCAGTCTGGCGTACTCATCTGCCTTTGTCTGGATGAGTTTGATATCAAAACTTGCCACGTGGTGTCAGTAATCGGTTACTGACAACCCAGTGTCTCCGTCTCTGAGACAGGTATCTGTGAGGTCAGGCAACAGGTGATAGTGGGTAAGCACGTCTGAACCAATAATTGGTTCCGCAATGTCTGTTATGATGAATTTACAAAGTATCACTTGGTGTAGCCCCAGGTTTAATTCCTTGTACTGCAAACCGTAAGTCAGAATGTCTGAATTATTGGCCACTGACAACTTGAAGGTGGTGTCCCGGCAACATTTTTGTGTCCTACCCCTCTGCAGAATACACAGGTCAGAGCCGGTGTATCAAACATTTATGGCCCACCTTTCAATTTGTTAAGACCAAGCAGGTAGAAACATAGGTAGGTGCGCCAACTTCTGCTTGCCATTTGGTATGTCCATACTCACAGACTAAATTTCATTTATGGGCTTGGTATCAGAAACACTGGTGATACCAACAAATGTTGCCCATTGCCTTGTCATCCTGATGTGGAGTATTGTGTGCAGAGTGGCTCCATGATAATCATTGGCATTTGTCCTTAGCACAACAATCGGCATGCAGCTCGCGCAGTGCTTCAACTTTGTTACGTAAGCTGTCATTCAGTGCTGTTACCTTCTGGGATAGTCTGTCGTAGTCAGGTTGCACATCTACTGAGACACTGCCACACATTACCACCAAGCTGTAATCGGAGGCAGGCATGATGGCATCTTGGATACTATTGGCTAGGGCAGCTACATCATCCAAAGACATATCTGTCAGCATTGCTATTATGGCTTTGACTTGTGCTGGCAGTCTACTACTCCACAAGGTACCGGTACGCATCAATGTGTCAAATTGTACTTCCATCCATTTTACTTTGCAGGTGGCTTTAATACTGTGAAGCCTTTATATCGTCGATGTCTTCATGCATGAGTACGAGCTCAGTTTTCAGTTTGATATATGTGCCAACCTAATGCGGGGCTGTAATGACGTTTTGGACTTCCACTGCAAATCAGTGTTTCAATTGGCTCACTATGAGTGCAAACTTCATGGAATCCATGTTCATTTCAGAGCATGGGAAGTTGACCTTCACTTAATGAACTATAAGGTGGGATTCATTGGCCAGAGGGGTGGAAGTCGCACAGTGAGTCTCAAAATATTACGGGCATCATCATCCGTCATTCTCACAAGCCAGGAAATAGTCCTCGTTTTTACCTAATCCTTTGAACATGATTACATTGGGGTCACCATGAGACACTGGTTCAAGTCAGCCACAAATTAAATGTGTGTTACGTGTGTGAGCAATAACAGAAAAGAGTGCTGGCAACTTATCTCATCTAAACAATTCTTCTTACTTCCATCTACACAAAAAACATTGCCATAAAGGGAACAAGAACAATTATGGTGGAGATCTGATACATTAACTACTAATATTCAAGCCTGATAACAAGAGAGTAATTGACTAGAATATAAATCACAGAATTTCACCATGACACTCTTTGCAGCGCGGAATAAACGCATGGACAGTGCTCTGCGTGGCAAGTGTGCAATCCTCCCTGATCGACACTAATGATCAGCTGGTCGTGCCATTGCATACCCCAACTGTGCTGGTCTCCATGAACAATATACAGGAGTTGTGTTGGGAAATCATTGCACATCCACCTTATTGTTGTTGTTGTTGTTGTTGTTGTTGTGGTATTCAGTCCTGAGACTGGTTTGATGCAGCTCTCCATGCTACTCTATCCTGTGCAAGCTTCTTCATCTCCCAGTACCTACTGGAACCTACATCCTTATGAATCTGATTAGTGTATTCATCTCTTGGTCTCCCTCTACGATTTTTACCCTCCATGCTGCCCTCCAATACTAAATTGGTGATCCCTTGATGCCTCAGAACATGTCCTACTGAACGATCCCTTCGTCTAGCCAAGTTGTACCACAAACTTCTCTTCTCCCCAATCCTATTCAATACCTCCTCATTAGTTATGTGATCTACCGATCTAATCTTCAGCACTCTTCTGTAGCACCACATTTCGAAAGCTTCTATTATCTTCTTGTCCAAACTATTTATCGTCCATGTTTCACTTCCATACATGGCTACACTCCACACAAATACTTTCAGAAACGACTTCCTGACACTTGAATCTATACTCGATGTTAACAAATTTCTCTTCTTCAGAAACGCTTTCCTTGCCATTGCCAGTCTACAATTTATATCCTCTCTACTTCGACCATCATCGGTTATTTTGCCCCCAAATAGCAAAACTCCTTTATTACTTTAAGTGTCTCATTTCCTCATCTTATTCCCTCAACATCACCCGACTTAATTCGACTACATTCCATTATCCTCGTTTTTCTTTTGTTGATGTTCATCTTATATCCTCCCTTCAAGACACTATCCATTCCGTTCAACTGCTCTTCCAAGTCCTTTGCTGTCTGAGAGAATTACAATGTCATCAGCGAACCTCAAAGTTTTTATTTCTTCTCCATGGATTTTAATACCTACTCCAAATTTTTCTTTTGTTTCCTTCACTGCTTGCTCAATATAGAGATTGAATAACATCGGGGAGAGGCTACAACCCTGTCTCACTCCCTTCCCAACCACCACTTCCCTTTGATGTCCCTCGACTCTTATAACTGCCATCTGGTTTCTGTACAAATTGTAAATAGCTTTTTGCACCCTGTATTTTACCCCTGCCACCTTCAGAATTTGAAAGAGAGTATTCCAGTCAACATTGTCAAAAGCTTTCTGTAAGTCTACAAATGCTAGAAACGTAGCCTATCCTTAATCTAACTTCTAAGATAAGTTGAAGGTCAGTATTGCCTTTCGTGTTCCAAAATTTTTATGGAATCGAAACTGATCTTCCCCGAGGTCGGCTTCTACTAGTTTTTCCATTAGTCTGTAAAGAATTCGCGGTAGTATTTTGCAGCTGTGACTTATTAAACTGATAGTTCGGTAATTTTCACATCTGTCAACACCTGCTTTCTTTGGGATCGGAATTATTATATTCTTCTTAAGTCTGAGGGTATTTCGCCTGTCTCATACATCTTGCTCACCAGGTGGTAGAGTTTTGTCAGGACTGGCTCTCCCAAGGCTGTCAGTAGTTCTAATGGAATTTTGTCTACTCCCGGGGCCTTGTTTCGACTCAGGCCTTTCAGTGCTCTGTCAAACTCTTCATGCAGTATCATATCTCCCATTTCATCTTCATTTACATCCTCTTCCATTTCCATAATATAGTCCTTAAGTACACCGCCCTTGTATAGACCCTCTATATACTCCCTCCACCTTTCTGCTTTCCCTTCTTTGCTTAGAACTGGGTTTCCATCTGAGCTATTGATATTCATACAAGTGGTTCTCTTTTCTCCAAAGGTCTCTTAAATTTTCCTGTAGGCAGTATCTATCTTACCCCTAGGGAGATAAGCCTCTACATCCTTACATTTGTCCTCATAGCCATCCTTGCTTAGCCAGTTTGCACTTCCTGTCGATCTCATTTCTGAGACGTTTGTATTCCATTTTGGCTACTTCATTTACTGCATTTCTATATTTTCTCCTTTCATCAATTAAATTCAATATTTCTTCTGTTACCCAAGGATTTCAACCAGCCCTTGTCTTTTTACTTACTTGATCCTCTGTTGCCTTCACTGCTTCATCCCACAGAGCTACCCATTCTTCTTCTACTGCATTTCTCTCCCTCATTCCTGTCAATTGTTCCCTTATGCTCTCCCTGAAACTCTGTACAACCTCTGGTTTAGTCAGTTTATCCAGGTCCCATCTCCTTAAATTCCCACCTTTTTGCAGTTTCTTCAGTTTTACTCTACAGTTCATAACCAATAGATTGTGGCCAGAGTCCACATTTGCCCCTGGAAATGTCTTACAATTTAAAACCTGGTTCCTAAATCTCTGTCTTACCATTATACAATCTGATACCTTCTAATATCTCCAGGATTCTTCCATGTATACAACCTTCTTTCATGATTCTTGAACCAAGTGTTAGCTATGATTAAGTTATGCTCTGTGCAAAATTCTACCAGACGGCTTCCTCTTTCATTTCTTATCCCCAATCCATATTCACCCAGTATGTTTCCTTCTCTCCCTTTTCCTACTCTCGAATTCCAATCACCCATGACTATTAAATTTTTGTCTCCCTTCACTACCTGAATAATTTCTTTTATCTCATCATACATTTCATCAATTTCTTCATCATCTGCAAAGCTAGTTGGCATATAAACTTGTACTACTGTAGTAGGCGTGGTCTTCGTGTCTATCTTGGTCACAATAATGCAACACTATGCTGTTTGTAGTAGCTTACCCAAACTATTTTTTTTTATTCATTATTAAACCTACTCCTGCATTACCCCTATTTGATTTTGTATTTATAACCCTGTATTCTCCTGACCAACAGTCTTGTTCCTCCTGCCACCGAACTTCACTAATTCCCACTATATCTAACTTTAACCTATCCCTTTATAAATTTTCTAACCTACCTGCCCGATTAAGGGATCTGACATTCCACGCTCCGATCTGTAGAACGCCAGTTTTCTTTCTCCTGATAACGACATCCTCTTGAGCAGTCCTCGCCCGGAGATCCGAATGGGGGACTATTTTACCTCCGGAATATTTTACCCAAGAGGACGCCATCATCATTTAACCATACAATAAAGCTGCATGCCCTCGGGAAAAATTACGGCTATTGTTTCCCCTTGCTTTCAGCCGTTTGCAGTACCAGCACAGCAAGGCCATTTTGGTTAGCGTTACAAGGCCAGATCAATCATCCAGACTGTTGCCCCTGCAACTACTGAAAAGGCTGCTGCCCCTCTTCAGGAACCACACGTTTGTCTGGCCTCTCAACAGATACCCCTCCATAATGGTTGCACCTACGGTACGGCTATCTGTATCACTGAGGCACGCAAACCTCCCCACCAATGTCAAGGCCCATGGTTGATGGTGGGCGGGGGGGGGGGGGGGGGGGGGGGGGACATCCACCTTATTCAACTGATATTGCAACTTCATTTCCAGGTGAAAATGCACTCTGGACATGGCTCGATGAGTTCTTCATCTCAATACTACACTCCTGGAAATGGAAAAAAGAACACATTGACACCGGTGTGTCAGACCCACCATACTTGCTCAGGACACTGCGAGAGGGCTGTACAAGCAATGATCACACGCACGGCACAGCGGACACACCAGGAACCGCGGTGTTGGCCGTCGAATGGCGCTAGCTGCGCAGCATTTGTGCACCGCCGCCGTCAGTGTCAGCCAGTTTGCCGTGGCATACGGAGCTCCATCGCAGTCTTTAACACTGGTAGCATGCGTGGACGTGAACCGTATGTGCAGTTGACGGACTTTGAGCGAGGGCGTATAGTGGGCATGCGGGAGGCCGGGTGGATGTACCACCGAATTGCTCAACACGTGGGGCGTGAGGTCTCCACAGTACATCGATGTTGTCGCCAGTGGTCGGCGGAAGGTGCACGTGCCCGTCGACCTGGGACCGGACCGCAGCGACGCACGGATGCGCGCCAAGACTGTAGGATCCTACGCAGTGCCGTAGGGGACCGCACCGCCACTTCCCAGCAAATTAGGGACACTGTTGCTCCTGGGGTATCGGCGAGGACCATTCGCAACCGTCTCCATGAAGCTGGGCTATGGTCCCGCACACCGTTAGGCCGTCTTCCGCTCACGCCCCAACATCGTGCAGCCCGCCTCCAGTGGTGTCGCGACAGGCGTGAATGGAGGGACGAATGGAATGGAGACGTGTCGTCTTCAACGATGAAAGTCGCTTCTGCCTTGGTGCCAATGATGGTCGTATGTGTGTTTGGCGCCGTGCAGGTGAGCACCACAATCAGGACTGCATACGACCGAGGCACACAGGGCCAACACCCAGCATCATGGTGTGGGGAGCGATCTCCTACACTGGCCGTACCCCACTGGTGATCCTCGAGGGGACACTGAATAGTGCACGGTACATCCAAACCGTCATCGAACCCATCGTTCTACCATTCCTAGATCGGCAAGGGAACTTGCTGTTCCAACAAGACAATGCACGTCCGCATGTATCCCGTGCCACCCAACGTGCTGTAGAAGGTGTACGTCAACTACCCTGGCCAGCAAGATCTCCGGATTTGTCCCCCATTGAGCATGTTTGGGACTGGATGAAGCGTCGTCTCACGCGGTCTGCACGTCCAGCACGAATGCTGGTCCAACTGAGGCGCCAGGTGGAAATGGCATGGCAAGCCGTTCCACAGGACTACATCCAGCATCTCTACGATCGTCTCCATGGGAGAATAGCAGCCTGCATTGCTGCGAAAGGTGGATATACACTGTACTAGTGCCGACATTGTGCATGCTCTGTTGCCTGTGTCTATGTGCCTTTGGTTCTGTCAGTGTGATCATGTGATGTATCTGACCCCAGGAATGTGTCAATAAAGTTTCCCCTTCCTGGGACAATGAATTCACGGTGTTCTTATTTCAATTTCCAGGAGTGTACATATCTACAGTAGTGGAACTGAAAAGCTACCTCCAGACCGCAGACCGTTGTAAATGGTGAAGGAGACTATATTATTGATGAATGAAGTTCCTTTTATGTGTATCTGTTGTGTTTATTAAATTTCTTATGGAAAAACTACATGAACTTGTGCACCAGCGCAATAACTACAATGTGCTTGTTCTGAATAGGAGCCTGAAAATGCTTGAAAACTAGTTTATGAAGATGTACAAAAATTTAGAAAGTGACTTATTGCTGATTTTGATATTTATAGCCTGTACACCTAGAACATGTGTAACAGATAAGTTTAAGCTTACATTTATTCGCCAATACAGTCCGATGCAGAAGCCCATCACAGGTTACAGACAGATATCAAGTAACAAACTGAAAATACCTTGATAGCCCCAATAAGAACACCTTTTAAGATCTCGTTTTCTTGGTAAGACATGACTCTACACTAAATGATTTGAGAGTAATTTGAACATTACACATTTATTGCATTTTCAATCTACACTTTAACACATGACACGAATACAGTTTAGCTCTTAGCACAGGACAAAGAACTGAAAAACTAAAGATATCACACACTGAATCAGATTTCACTGTTCACCAATTGACGTGTCAAATGCGTAGGCCTAGGTCACTACACCTATGCCACCCCCAAACCTTTTCAAACTAGGAACAGCAGGGATGTAAGAGAACTGCAGTTTTATCATTCTGCTGGTTTGTGTGACCACTGCTGGAAACAGTGGTGACTGTGTCTACAGCCACCACCAGTTTGGTGGTGTGGCCGACTCTCCTTCCTGTTCTTCTGAGTCTGTAGTCATGTGAGACTGATGTGTAATCTTGATGCTGGTGGGCACTGACATGTGTATTTGACTCCTTTATGTGTGCTAGTCTGAGGCATTCAATTGACACCATCTCTTTTTTGCAGTTCCATTCTATTTTGAAGCAGTGTACGCCTCTGGAGAACCTTATAGGGTCCAGTGTACAGTGGTATTGCGCTGTCATCTCTCAGTCAGACCTGTGATTTCCCAAGTTGTTTATGTACAAAGACTGTTTTATCTCAGTGATTGTATGGTGCCATTGGATGTACTTGTGACATCGTTCTTTATAGTTTCTCGTTGAACTCTGTCTTGGCCTCTGTAGTTGGAAGATGCTGTGGCTTACTAGAGATGAGCTCAGTGCGCAATCATAATTGTTGGACGTAACCACTTGTGCTGCAAGGTCCACTTTAACCAAAGTTCTTACCCCTAACTGTACTAGTGAAAGTGATCGAGCCACCAGCCATCACTGCACATTAGAGAAACTTTTAAGGTTCTGTGGTATCTTACAGTTTAGGTACCCAAATCTCAAGATCCTGTTCATGATCAGGGCTATGGCCACTGTTACTACCAACATGTCTGTGATGGTAATGGCCTCTGGGCAGTAAGGGAATCTATTTATGAAGATCAATAAGTAGCTACCCATATGTGATCAAAAGTAACCGGACACCTGACTGCAAATGAGTTACAATTTTGTGTCGCCCTTCATCAGTAATGCTGGAATTCAGTATGGTGTTGACCCCCCCCCCCCCCTCCCCCCTAGCCTTGATGACAGCTTCCACTCTCGAAGGTATACATTCAATCAGGTGCTGGAAGGTTTCTTGGAGAATGGCAGCCCATTCTTCACAGAGTGCTGCATTGAAGGGGTGTGTCGATGTCAGTCAGTGAGGCCTGGCACGAAGTCAGCGTTCCAAACATCCCAAAGGTGTTCTATAGGATTCAGCTCAGGACTCGTTCAGGCCAGTCTATTTCAGGGATGTTATTGTCATGTAACCACTCCACCACAGGCCATGCATTATGAACAGGCTCTCAATCGTGTTTGAAGATGCAATTGACATCCCCTAATTGCTCTTCAACAGTGAGAAGAGAAGGTGCTTAAAACATCAATTTAGGCCTGTGCTGTGATAGTACCATGCAAAACAAGGGGTGCAAGGCCCCTCCATGAAAAACACGACCACACCGTAATACCACGGCCTCCAAATTTTACTGTTGGCACTACACCCGCTGACTTTGTGTACCGTGGTTCGTCACTCCACACAACGTTTTTCCACTGTTCAATTGTCCAATGTTTACACTCCTTACACCAAGCAAGGTGTCGTTTGGCATTTACCGGCGTGATGTGGAGCTTATGAGCAGCCGATCGACCATAAAATCCAAGTTTTCTCACCTCTGGCCTAACTGTCATAGTACTTGCAGTGGATACTGATGCAGTTTGGAATTCCTGTGTGATGGTCTAGATAGATGTCTGCCTATTACACATTACTACCCTCTTCAAATGTTGGCAGTCTCTGTCAGTCAACAGACAAGGTTGGCCTGTACGCATTTGTGCTGTACGTGTCCCTTCACGTATCCACTTCACTATCACACCGGAAACAGTGGACCTAGGGATGTTTAGGAGTGTGGAAATCTTGCGTACAGACATGTGACACAAGTGAAACCCAATCACCTGACCAGATTCGAAGTCTGGAGTTCTGCAGAGTGCCCCATTCTGCTCTCTCATGATGTCTAATGACTACTGAGACCATTGATATGGAGTATGTGGCAGCACAATGCACATAACATGAAAAACATGTGTTTTTGGGGGTGTCCAGATACTTTTGATTACATAGTATATGTTGGCCAGAGCTTGGTAGTGGTCCTACTAGGTCCACTTGCACATACACATAATGTGATACTGGTGAGCCAATGGTACCTAATGGCACCAAGATGTACCTGCCAATCTTGCTCCACTGACAGCTCTCACTGGAGGCCAAATCACCTTCTTGGGGACTGACTTGACTGTCAAAACTCTTGTGGTATATATATCAGCACTGCAAGTCATGGGAAGTGTCACACCATAACATTGCTTGCAGTCAGGCATGTAAAATTGCATTAGGTCGAGAGAGGAAATTTGCTGCTCAAGGAGTTTTTGAAGGTTGCTGTCTGCCTATTGCTGCTCTGCAATCGGTTTCAATGGAACAGCTTGTATACTACTGCAGCAGCATGAGAAGTCTGCCAGTACATAGTGTATGCCACTGATGTGTCTCATGTCGGTGGTGAACTGGAGATGTGTTCCACCTGTTGAAACTGTTTTGGCAAGCTGTGGCCTGCGAGTTTTAAAAGACTCTTAATGGTGCACAGTCAGTGCAAACTATGTTTACAGCTGTGGTTGTCAGAATCATTGCTGAAACACTGCCTAACATTCCAAATTAATGTATGAATCACTTCTTGGGGACACCACTTGGTAAGGTATGAATCTACACTGAGCATTTTGAGGGTAGTTTGACCATCAGATGTTTGTTGCACTTTCAGTTTATACTTTAACACATGACACAGAGTTCCACCTTAGCACAAGACAAAGAACTGAAAAACTAAACCAGTGTGTCGACTGCCTATGTGGCTACAACTTCATTTGGCATTCCTATTACATTTTTATCAGAAAATTTTGAATCAGTTATGAAAATTCTGTTTAATGTTTACTTCACAATAGATCTCTCTTTCTTTGAAGTATAAGACAAAAAATCATCTAGATAGTATAAGCAGAGGATTTTTTTCGAAGTACTAATTTTACTACTAATATCCATAAAACACACACACACACACACACACACACACACACACACACACACACACACACACACACACACAAACTCATGCAATCAATGCAATATCCTTCTCCACCACTATTCTAACATTGCTCCCAAATTCTTAACCCACAACTGATTGTGAAGATGCAATACCTGTCCTGTACGTGCTCCCACTACCACATATTTCAAGAACCTAATCCTTCAGAAAGAAATACTTAAATCTATTTAAAAATAGCCCATAAAAACAAATCACAGACAATTTGGACATTACCTGTCATTGGGCCAATGGCATGAGTGCGATCACTAGTGTCAGCAATGCTACACTCTGTTACAGAGTATAAATGTTTTAGCACCACTTACATGCATTTTTATAATTACATTATATGCTTAAGAAAACAAATGTCATGAAGATGGTAGTACTTTATGAAAGATGGAGATATTTACTTAAATTACTCAAATAAAATCCAGAATACCACAAACCATGCAACAGGCACAATATGACTCCTAAACTATACCATGTATTGAGTACTGAAACAATGATGGCTGTAGGTTCCAGGTTCTCTAGCAATGTAACTCTACTAAACAAATCAGGTATGTAATTTTATAGAAAGACATCTTTTTAGAAAACAATTGTTTATGTTTTCCTTTTCTGAATGAAGCAAATGGTAGCCAAAGATGGTTGCTGTACTACAGCCCAAATCATGATCTTTTACATGAATCCACATTCAGCATCTGAAAATTAAGAAACTACAATTGTGAACTGTTTAAAACAGGCACATGTTTCTGTGATCTGAACCAACACTGTAAAATAATTATGTATAATTCATCATGCTGCACATTTAGTTTGAAATGCACGCTTATGAAAATGTTATTTAATATAATTATTTAATATGTGACTGCTGTCTTTAGAAAAACCATTTAAAGAAAATATTTTCAAAATATATTTTTTTGTGTAGAATTTGTATTACAGCAAGGTAATGTATCCTGCAATAATTCCACAAGAGTTACAGAGTGCAGCACTTAGGAAATTTGCAGTAAGATCTTATGGGACCAAACTGCTGAGGTCATCGGTCCCCGGCTTACACACTACTTACTCTTAACTTAAACTAACTTACACTAAGGACAACACGCACACCCACCCGAGGGAGAACTCGAACCTCCGACATGGTTAGCAGTGCGACCTGTGACAGGATGACCTGGACCGCGCGGCTACCTAGATTTTATCAAGGGAGAACAAATAATTTAGATTGTTATTCGTAATTCTGTAGAAGTTGCAATGAGAAATATCCTTATTTGTAGTGAATAGTTTCATACATGATGTCCATTACCAAACCATCACCTCCACCATAAGTACTGAAAGGCAACACAACCAGTACAGTTGCAAACAGCCACAATCTGCAATCATGAGTAACATGTACCATATCATCTACAGCATTATAGCAGTACTGCCTGCCAACCAGCATCAGGATAGATTGTCCACTACAAATAAAGGATATTTCTCATTGCAACTTCGACAGAATTACAAATAAGAGTTTTAATAAAAACAAGATACTAATCCATTTTTACTGCATCATGCTGGAAGTTCACAAACCATTTACACATTTAGTGATCCATAACAAATAGAAATAGTTATTTATCCTCTTAGGTTTCATTTCATATTATCATTTGTTGTACAGACATGGCTTTTTTTGTTGTGGCACAAATACTATCCATATCTACACTTGATAAACCATTACTAACTGTAATAGATTTCCAGCAATAAAGCAACTTCATTGCAGTTTTTACTGCTTTCTAGCAGTAAGCTCAGTGCAAAGCTGAGTTACATATGTCATACTGAAATACAAATACAAACTGTATGAAAGAGCAGGTATTAACATGGGGGTCATCAGAAATTTTACTTCAGACTCTCCTGGCAGAAGGAACAGCATAAAAACAATAAGTAAATATTCTGTCTTGCATTACAACACAATGCATGGAAGAACTTTGTGTTTAATTCCTGTAACATAATATCAGCCGCAACTAAACCTTAACTTACAGACGATGATTAAATATTTTTGTTAACCGTATACACAACACACTGTAATGATAGAAGCAATCTCTCATCATATCAACCCACTTATAAACTAATAAAGTTAACATTGAAATATTTGTACGTGGTGATGAACATAAATTTTAAATTCAAAGTTCTTGCTTCTTGCACCTGACAATTGGAGTTTTGTAAATTTTTATATTTATGCTACATCAAGTTCAGAATCGAAATACCAGTCTCCAAAAGTTGTTCAATGCAACTCTCAAAACTGTCTGAGAAAACTGATTTTGAAGTTTTCCCACAGATTCAATTAAGTAACAGTAAGGTGATTTATATAATGGGCTGCATGCCTCACTCAATAGTGTTTGAGAATGATAATCAGGTAATAAATGGATTGCTGGTTTCAAATCTTGCTATGATTTTTTTGTTCCATTTTTTTCATTCAGCTGAAATACCTCCATCATTTAAATATAAAGTTCATCAACTATATGCTAACTAACACATACCCAATCATCATTTTTATGAAAAATGCATCTTCTTGTTTCTAAACACATATCACACACAAAATTTCATTTATCACTGCATATATAAATCCTCAATTATCAGTATTTTATAAAGGATTGTCAATGACTGCAATTTAAAAAAAATCTAAACAATCTTTCTTAAAATTTTTTATGAAATAATGATAATTTAGAATTTGTATTTGCAATGTATGTGATATACACATATCAAAAAAAGTTTTGCATCACCATGGTTCCGAGAGTTCAGGAACCTGTACAGAAAATTCGAACAGAGATCAACATAAACATCATTTCCACCCTTTTTATTGCTCATGAAAACCACACATTGCATGTCGTACCACCATACAGCAAGACCTTTAGAGATGGTGGTCCAGATTGCTGTACACACCAGTACCTCTAATACCCAGTAGCACGTCCTCTTGCATTGGTGCGTGCTCGTATTCGTCGTGGCATACTATCCGGAAGTTCATCAAGGCACAGTTGATCCAGATTGTCCCACTCAGCAATGGTGATTCGGCGTACATCCCTCAGAGTGGTTGGTGGGTCATGTAGCCCATAAACAGCCCTTTTTAAATTTAGCCCAGGCATGTTCGACAGGGTTCATGTCTGGAGAACATGCTGGCCACTCTGGCTGAACGATGTTGTTATCCTGCAGGAAGTCATTCACAAGATGTGCACAACAGGGGCGTGAATTTTAATCCATGAAGACGAATTCCTCGCCAATATGGTTGCACTATCGGTCTGAGGATGGCATTCATATATTGTACAACCGTGACAGCGCCTTCCATGGCCACCAGCGGCATATGTTGGCCACACATAATGCCACCCCAAAATAGCAGGGAACCTCCACCTTGCTGCACTCACTGGACAGTGTGTCTAAGGTGTTCAGCCTGACCGGGTTGCCTCCAAACATGGCTCCGACGATTGTCTGGTTGAAGGCATATGCGACACTCATCAGTGAAGAGAACATGATGCCAATCCTGAGTGGTCCATTCATTCATTCAGCATGTTGTTGGGCCCATCTGTACCAATGTCCTGTGGCTGCACGTAAAGCATTTGTTGCTGTTGGGGTTCCTCTGAGCCATTATCCATAGGTAGTGGTCATCCACTGCAGTAGTAGCCCTTGGGCAGCCTGGGTAAGGCATGTCATCGACAGTTCCTGTCTCTTTGTATCTCCTCCACGTCAGAACAACATCGCTTTGGTTCACTCCAAGACGCCTAGACACTTCCCTTGTTGAGAGCCCTTCCTGGCACAAGTAACAATGCAGATGTGATCATGCCATGGTATTGACCACCTAGGCATGGTCAAACTGCAGACAACATGAGCTGTATACCTCCTTCCTGGTGGAATGACACGAACTGATCGGCTGTCTGCCCCCTCCGTCTAATAGGTGCTGCTCATGCATGGTTGTTTACATCTCTGGGCAGGTTTAGTAACATCTCTGAACAGTCAAAGGGACTGTGCCTGTGATACAGTATTCACAGTCAACATCTATCTTCAGGAGTTTTGGAAACAGCAGTGATGCAAAACTTTTTTTGACGTGTGTATAATTAGAAAGAAGTTTATGTGCATTTTTCACAAAAATAATGATTACATATATATTACTTAACATATATGTGATGAATTTTATATTTAAGTGGTGTAGGTATTTGAAATGAATATGAAAGTAAAATGAAGAATGGGGCTATAGTATAAGATTCGTACCAGTGACCCACTGATTACCTTCCTCGAACAAGATCTAGTGAGCCACTGCGAAAATTGTTGTAATATTAGTGAATTAAAGTTCCTCCAACAAATTTCAGCCTATTTCCTCACAAATTTTTAAGTGTTACATAAAACAGCTTAGAGGGATTGATAATTAAGTTCTGAACTTCATGTAACATATATAAAAAAATTACAAAAATTTTATTGCCAGTTGGTCTCCTTGCTAGATGTAATTGAATTACTATCAACTTATGTAATTAACAATTTAAGAAATTTAATGAGAATTCAAGGATATGCTGAATACAAATTATTACACAATTTTCACTTACTTTGGTAAGATAAGGCATTCAGCAACTACAAGCTTTATAGGCCATAGCAGCAATACACAAGGCCCCTGCAACGGCTACACCAAAAGAATATCACCCTACACAACATGGCACATAAAATCTTGTCACACACTGAGAAAAACAACTCTTATACGTGTGGTATCAGTGTATGACATGTCTGGATTCTCTTCCTAAATTTGGCACAGAAACATTAGTCCTCGTGAGTATCAGTAATGTGGGGTTTATAATCTCCTAGATACAATTGGAGCAAAGATATGGCCAAAAATGTGGTTTTTTCCCCTAGCCTCTGGTGTATAGGCTGCTCTGCACAACAGGCATGTTGTGTGGGAACAGTATTGGCCTGCCGAATCAACCTGCACTGCAGGACAGCCTACATGTCACAGAAAAAAAAAAAAGGTCTTCCAGGCCCCAATGTGTAGGCTGCCGTGCATGACTGGCATGTTGTAGCAGCAGTACTGGCATGCTTTCCAATGTAGCCTTTGCCCCAGGGTCAAATAAAAGTTTAAAGCTACTGATTCGTAGCCTACACAGTGTGACAAGCGTGCTGTGGGAGTAGTATCGGCTTGCTTTATAGAATTATATTGCAGGAGCTACAAGTGCTGATGAGCTTGGCTGGGGACAGATTGAGATGGATAGAGGGGATGGACAGAGTGAGGTTGAGGTGGAAATGGACAGATGCGTGAGGAGGGGGAGATGCATTAGGCAGGTGGAAGGTGTAGAGGGGTGTCGCTCAGGTGTAAACGGGAAAGGGGGAGGTGGAAACGATCAGAGGGAAGGGGAGAAATGTATGATCAGAGAGAGGATGTGGAGGAAATAGACAAAGTGAGAGGGAGAGGAGATAGACAGAGGTGGGAGGATGACAGACAGGTAGGAAGGACTCATTGACCCCCCCCCCCCCCCCCCCCAACAAACACACACACACACAACTGATGTGGTGACAATCCCTCTCACTGCCTGTTGTGTTGTTTACAAATGTCATGAACATTCTGCCATGCTCCTTCCATCCTTCCTACTCAAGTTTGAGACTTCAATGTGCAGTCGAATTTGGCATGGCAAATCTGTGCACTGGTCTCAGATCGTATTATATCAATTCGTGTATGTTATTGACTACAGTTGCAAAATTAAATACCCTGAGGTGATATTATTCTATGTTTGTCTCAGTGTAAAATTAAATAGTTGATTTTAAAAGGCAGAATGGGTACTGGTTTAAAAGTTTTGCAACAAATCTTGCATCAAGTAGCAAGATGCAGCAGCAGCTTCAGAGATTTCTGATCAATACTATGAAATTAAAGGTGGTGATGTAACAACTTGAAGTTCCATTGTTTCAAGCAGTAAGACTCACTAAAGATGAAAAAACAAATCATCACAAATCATACTTCAATCTCAGATCTGCCTAATGTAATGGCTCACCTTTCTGCATGCAATGTAGCAACAACTTTTGAATAGTTCACTGGTACATGCCAAGATGCACTGACATTAAGAAACTATACACCCTGATTGCAAAGACAAGAATGAAGAATTTTTTATGAGATGAAAAATCTGAAATCATACTTCAATAGAGCCACTTTCGAATGACTGTTTCACAATGAACTAACAATCTCGCAGGCTATATCAAATGAGACCTAGTTGGCTACCTTCAACACAATGAGTTATTCTAGCAAATGGATGAGTCAACTGATGTTGCAGGACTGCCTATCTTGCTAATAGTTGTAGGATATCCACATAAACATTCACTCGAAGAAGACTTGCTTATGCGCACATCGCTTCAATTAACAGTACCAGAAAAAGACATTTTTAATACGATTAACAATTTTGACACAAATCATCTTGATTGGATCCGTATCTGTACTGGTGGGGGTGATGGCAATGACTGGTAAAACAGTAGGAGCAGTATAACTAACAAAAAATAAAGCACCAAACTGTAGTTCCAGCCATTGTATCTTGAATAAACAAGCACTTTCAATAAAGAAGATGGAACCATATTCAAAACTGGTTCCTAATGAAGCAGTAAGAACAATAAATTATGTTTAATCACACGCTCTTCAATGCTGATTGTTTTCAATATTGTGTGGAGGTTATGGGAGCAGGCATAAAATACTATTGTTACCATTGAGGTTAGACGGTCATCCCAGGGGGAAGATCTTAGCAACATTATTCAAACTAAGAGCTGCATTTCCTGTTTTTATGACCAACATTTCTTTCAAATTAAAAGATCGTTTGAATGATGTGACTTGGTTGTTTAGACTAGCCTTTTTGGCAGATATACACTCCTGGAAATTGAAATAAGAACACCGTGAATTCATTGTCCCAGGAAGGGGAAACTTTATTGACACATTCCTGGGGTCAGATACATCACATGATCACACTGACAGAACCACAGGCACATAGACACAGGCAACAGAGCATGCACAATGTCGGCACTAGTACAGTGTATATCCACCTTTCGCAGCAATGCAGGCTGCTATTCTCCCATGGAGACGATCGTAGAGATGCTGGATGTAGTCCTGTGGAACGGCTTGCCATGCCATTTCCACCTGGCACCTCAGTTGGACCAGCGTTCGTGCTGGACGTGCAGACCGCGTGAGACGACGCTTCATCCAGTACCAAACATGCTCAATGGGGGACAGATCCGGAGATCTTGCTGGCCAGGGTAGTTGACGTACACCTTCTAGAGCACGTTGGGTGGCACGGGATACATGCGGACGTGCATTGTCCTGTTGGAACAGCAAGTTCCCTTGCCGGTCTAGGAATGGTAGAACGATGGGTTCGATGACGGTTTGGATGTACCGTGCACTATTCAGTGTCCCCTCGACGACCACCAGTGGTGTACGGCCAGTGTAGGAGATCGCTCCCCACACCATGATGCCGGGTGTTGGCCCTGTGTGCCTCGGTCGTATGCAGTCCTGATTGTGGCGCTCACCTGCACGGCGCCAAACACGCATACGACCATCATTGGCACCAAGGCAGAAGCGACTCTCATCGCTGAAGACGACACGTCTCCATTCGTCCCTCCATTCACGCCTGTCGCGACACCACAGGAGGCGGGCTGCACGATGTTGGGGCGTGAGCGGAAGACGGCCTAACGGTGTGCGGGACCGTAGCCCAGCTTCATGGAGACGGTTGCGAATGGTCCTCGCCGATACCCCAGGAGCAACAGTGTCCCTAATTTGCTGGGAAGTGGCGGTGCGGTCCCCTACGGCACTGCGTAGGATCCTACAGTCTTGGCGTGCATCCGTGCGTCGCTGCAGTCCGATCCCAGGTCGACGGGCACTTGCACCTTCCGCCGACCACTGGCGATAACATCGATGTACTGTGGAGACCTCACGCCCCACGTGTTGAGCAATTCGGCGGTACGTCCACCCGGCCTCCCGCATGCCCACTATACGCCCTCGCTCAAAGTCCGTCAACTGCACATACGGTTCACGTCCACGCTGTCGCGGCATGCTACCAGTGTTAAAGACTGCGATGGAGCTCCGTATGCCGCGGCAAACTGGCTGACACTGACAGCGGCGGTGCACAAATGCTGCGCAGCTAGCGCCATTCGACGGCCAACACTGCGTTTCCTGGTGTGTCCGCTGTGCCGTGCGTGTGATCATTGCTTGTACAGCCCTCTCGCAGTGTCCGGAGCAAGTATGGTGGGTCTGACACACCGGTGTCAATGTGTTCTTTTTTCCATTTCCAGGAGTGTATTTGGAAAAAATAAATTAAATCTATCTTTACAAGGGAAATAGCTGTAATTTTCAATGCTAATAACAAAATAATTCCTTAAGAAAGGTTTTCTGATTTGTTTGTGTTGGCAAGAGAGAACTAAAAGCCGTTTAGTGCTGAATGTGTTTGTTGGTGAGACAGCAGAATTACCAAATGAACTATTTGAAGAATTGGTCTAGTGTCTCCATGATATGGATCTTTTGATACATATTCTCCCGATGAAGGAAAAAAAAACCACCTCTGGTTCAAAACCTTTTATACTCAATTTTCAAAAACCAGAAAATATTTCAAATGGTTTACCTATGAATTCTTTTTGGAAATGACATCAGGTTCCAGCAGGGAATCATTGTTTAAAAAATGTCATCTGATGATTTTTGTTGCAGACTGATAGTTTTTCTCCTGTTCCCAACAGCATATGAGGCTATCAGCACTATAGTGACCTAACCCACAGCACACTGGTTTGTGGGAATGGCCACTGGAAGATGCTGATGTTTGCAGAATCAATATGTAAGGTAGTGATTGCGGCATATAGCAATGATTGTGGTATACATAACGTGGTATGGTGTCCTGTAATTGGCTATACGTGGAGTTAACAGTAATACTGTAGTCAAACACTGGACAGATACACAAGGTGTTAATGTACATCATCCGTATCATCATTTACAGGGATGGTGTCCCCACACGACTGTGCAGATGTCTTCAATTTACGGTAATAACCATGGTATACAGGGTTTACAAATTGCAGCAAGGTCATTAAATCGGTCTTTTTCAACGCGCTAATAGCATGTCCATTGGGATATAGTATGTCCAGAGTCTCAACTACTTTTGACCCTCGTTTAGCAAAACTGACATCGGCAAATGGGACCTCTGTCTCATTGCGGTACTTACAAAACATGAAAATGGGGGAGGATGCTTTATACTGAAGCCACTGAATATGGAACCATTGCACCCTGGTATTTTGTGTTGACACTTTATGTTCACAGTACCAAAGTCCTGGTCACATGGTAGGTATGAATGCCTACTGACTAGGAATTTATGGTGGATTACTGCCGGTGTGAAGTCTGCATGCATAACCATGAATGGACACGTTAAGACAATTTTTACATCCTGATTTTGCCCGCCACATTGATCCAAGTAGATAATCAGTCACTTTGTTTGGACACATGATCCAATTTCTTGCAGACCTCGGGATGCTTCGCCCTCACTCCATACATACATGGTAGCTTTCTTGGTACATAGGTCATGTATTCCAAGGCAGTATGTCAACAATTGCTGATTACAGTAACAGAAACCTATTGTAAGTAACGGTGTTGGTAAAGTCATCATCAAATCAAAGGCAATCAGGGTTGTATTGTTGTCCTGATGCCTCCCTTCTGCTGCATCGTGATGCATTCCCGTCCAAGCACTCTTGGCCTTTCATTGATGTAACTCTCTTTCACATTCGTGTTTATTCTTCTCTTCTGCGGTGTCAGCTGCAGCACGTTTGATGTTATAGAGGTCACATCTATGGCAGGAATCACTTACAGGGGGATGAAAAGACAGATTAAATCTTAAATATCTCACCAAACATGTAGTATGAGACCGGATCATCCTGCTCGGCTTTACATAAATGGTATAACTTCCCCATGCCCAGATCTGGTGACAAATACTTTCGATCCACTGTTTCATTCATTTGTGCAAAATGGCTCAGATATGCTGGAAACCATTTTATGTACTTCTCTACAACAACCATCTTTGCTTCTGGTGTTTTGTTTTTAGCAGGGCATACACCTCACTTGTCAATGGATGAGATCTGGTGCTGTACTTCGTGTGAAGAACCTTTTTAATCCTACCGTCTGATATCTGCAAAATGCTCTTAAAGTACGTTTTACACACCTTCACGTCCACTCCCTCTTCATTCTGGAAATGGTATAGGTGTACTGTTACTCGTCGCGACTCTGTAGTACCAGAGGGACTACCTTCACCATAGCAAAAATCTATGCCCACTGCAAGTTGAAACTAGCTAAGGCATATAACGAGTCAAATAGATGTTTTTGGTGTTCAGTGAAAGATGTCGACCACATTCCTCCTGACCCCCACGGGCTCTGAGGATGCGACATTTCTTTAGCACTACATTTCCATTCATGTTAATGTATTCTTCCCCTTTTAATCGCTTTTCTTTTCGAATGTTCTGTGCCCACAGGTGGGAATTCTGGTTCCAGTACTAAGATCCCCCTCCGATACATCCATAGTTGACGTAGTGGGTGTGGTATCCTTCAGTGTACCGGGTAGATTGGGCTCTGCTAACATGACACGTAACTCATCTGCTGCACCGCTTGCATGCTGGCTGAATCAGCCAGGTACACATTCCATGTCTGAGGCATCGTTAGTAATGTCCGATCCAAATAGGTCTGAAATGGGAATGTTCCTTATCTGCACCAATGTCCATATCAAATAATGTAAGTCCAACAAGGGGACTTAACACCATCCTTACCTGCAATGCAACTTTGACGTCATCACCAGGGCTACAGTCCATGATGGTCTGCAGTAAACGCACACTTATGTCCATTTAGCGGTGTGTTGAACACAATACTGTGAGTCTATACTGCAGCTGTGCCTCTGCCGGCCATCACATTGTAACCTCCCCCTCACTTATCGACCTTAATGACAGTGAAAAATTAAACCGCGTGTACCTAATGGAAATTTGGGAAAAGCAATCGTCACCGAAGTTAATCTGTCGGTAAAGAGGGAGGAAAGGGTTACATCTAAATGAAAGGAAAAATGCAAATGAAACTGGTGGAAATTAATTTTGAAAAGGGGTAAAGTTAATAAAGAAAGTAAATGTGCGGCTGTTATGTTAACAATTAACCAGCGGTAATTAGATATTTGAGATTTGGGGGAAATTAGGTCGCCAGTCCTAAGGACAATTACTATAGTAACTGAAAAAGAAAGGTTATTACACATATAATTAGCACTAGAAGCGTGGCAACTGAAGGTTGACACGTGTTGTGTGAAAACTGAAAGTTTGTCAGAAGTAATAAATTTCGCTACACTCTGACTTAATTAGCAAAAGAATTAATAAAACCGGAAAATCGAAAGTTAATTTAGTGACTGAAGTTAATAGTGAGCTTTCTTTCTGAAGCACATCGAAATTCAGTAAAATACGGTTAGTCTTGGACTACGTCAACAATCATTTCAAAAGCTACTTGAATCTACGCAATTTAGAAATAAGAGATTTAACTTTGAACTTGAATTAAATGATTCTGAACAATTAACAATATTAAAATTTAGTATGTACCAAGCTGAGCTGCAGTCACAGGTAAGCTAAAATACGGCAACAAAACTCGCACTCTTAATTTGTGCTTGTGTAATCTAAATATTGTGGCCAGCTATGAATACCTTAAATGAACTTTGAAATTAAAGCAGTGACATTGAATAATTGTACTTTAATGCTGGCGTCTGAATTTCAACGAAACTCAGGTTCATTTCGGAAAAGGAAGGGACCCTGCTTGGTAATGCAATTGGGACAATGAGCAACAAACGTTCATGCTAAGTTGCTGTAATTTTGTGATGCAACAATTTTAAAAGTTTGAAAAGCTGAGGTCTGCCATACAGTTCTAAAACTTTACGTGCTTCCAGTGTTCCTTGTTGGTTGATTGAAGGTTTGAAGCCGTCGATCGAGGTGGTGGCGACAGTCACTCATTGTCGGCCGTCGCAGTTGCAGAAGCTGGATGTTGGCGCGCCTTCTTCTCGACACGGTCACCAGGCAAAACGGGCTCTTGATGTGTGCCAGCTAATGCTTCCCGTCCGCGACACCATGTCAGAAACTATCATAGCAAGTCGAGCGCAATTACATGCTGCCCAACCCCAAAAGCGCGGCAACTAGCGGGAGCGTCACACAACACACCTGCTCCACTGCACTACCCCAGCCAGACTCCCCTTCCCGCGCTCCACGCGGCAGAGTTAACACTACCAAAGATCCTAAACACTCTGGTTCTCCACACACTTGCGTCTAGGGGATGCTAAAGAATTGGCTTTGCTGATTGGCCATGACGTCGTCTCTCACACCAGCCAATCCAGATCGTTGCTATTTTCTGAAACGCGCTGTTCTTTAAATGAGGCCATTCGTCTGTCGATACATTATGTGGCTAACTCGTTATAGTACTTCAGTGTTGTGTGTTCTAGGCCTATGTTTATAATGGCAGATTCCAACACGTGTTTTGTGTGCGATAATGCATTTCAGCTTCGAAAATCTTTATACCCGCACATCAGGAAATTGCATGATGTAGAGCCAAATACAGAAGGTAAGATTAAGTGCCCACAAGACGACTGCAGCTATTCCTTCAATACATCAGCTAGTTTGAGAGCACATGTGGAGGAAAAAGCACATGGTTCGAACTGCGGATGAAAAGATTGTATTCCAGTCAATGTCGGTAAGAAACACCGCATAATAATAAGTTTTTACTATTCAATAGTAGGATCGTTTCTGGTAAAACTATAGAATTTCATTCTCTGTGCATTCAGTAATCTGGTGCAATGTTGTACTGCAAAGTTTCTTTCAGTTCACATGAAAGGATTATTTGTATTAACGGCCTAGTCTTTGAAGACATTTAAGTCACAATCATTGTAATCCACAATGGGTAATTAACAAACCTTTTTACTGTCCATAAATTGTGAATAAACTGTTTCTTTTTCGTATCGCTCAATGCATGGAACCCAGATTGGAATCCAGTTTCATGTGTAGCAGATTTCTCGTAGCAAAAGGAACAATTTAGACATACCGGGAGATAGTGAGCAAATTCTGAAGCTGTGGGAAGAAATTGCTGTCACTTGTTAACTCTCGCTCCAAGAAAGGAGGTCAACCAACACTGTGCCAGCAATGAGAAGATGCCAGTTCAACGAACATCTAACAAACAGAACTTCAGTCCAAAAAGTGTCTTTGGTAAACCAACCCTAGCTGAAAAGTCAGATGTTTGCTAGTGCTTTGGTGCAACCTGACAGTGAAATGTTGAGTGTACATGTTGGCTTTGATCACACATACTCTAAGAATTAAATTTATCTGTCCTACAGTTGTGTGTGCATGTTTGGGTATCATGGCTTATAGGCCTACTGGGGAAACTCGCCATGTAAAAAAATGAGTAACGCATCATACTCGGTACCTCAGGGTGATGTGGAAATCCGAGTGTACTCAATAAAGAAAATGTCACTGTTTGTGTGTTTCTTTTGACTCATTTATCCTATTGCATATAGTTAACAAAATGTAACTGAAATATCTACTAAACTGTAACATTAATTGGACTATGTACATAGTCATTTCAAATGGTTTTGCTATTTTTCACAGGTAAAGTATGAGTATTCACCAGAATCCTACAGTATGAATGTTTTCCAATTGACAACTGAATGAAGTCAAAAAGCAAAATTTGCTTGGACAAGCTGAACATTGTTTATTCAGTTCGAGTTATTATTATTATTATTTATATTAAAACAGTTCCCGAGAATCTATTTTGTTGACTTTCTTGGTCTAATTTTCTATATTTAACATGTCGGTTATGACATGCTTGGTGATGAATGTTTTGTCACCAGGCATATGGCATCAGGTGTGTGGCTTTTAGTGACAGTACTGCAGTCGATGTGTTAACAGCTTTTCGGGACCTTGAGCATGAAGTATATGCATCTAGAAGTCTTGTTTAAAAAGTGCAGCCAAAATTCTAATGTCTGTCTGAGGAATTTTCCTTTAATGGAATGTTTTTGCCCAAAATTCAGTTAATGTCTGGTAATTACTTAACATGGTAAGTGCTATGAGGCCAACACCAGCCACAGCAGAGCCGTCTGCCATGGCTGCTGGCAACTTTGTGACATTTAAGGGATAATATACAAAAGTGGGCTGTGCGAGAAGTTCAAACTAGTTTTCTTTGGTTAAAGCAATTAAAATCAAACTTTTGAAGCATGTTGAATATCACATACTCCTCACCATAATTTAAACGTTTACATTGAAATGGTTCTGACATGTGCATAATATATGGAATTGTTATGGTTTCTTGAAACCTTAAGAACCAAACCCGTTGGTTGAATTAACATATGAGTAAACCCATCACAATAGCATTATGTTATACATCAATTAGCTGTAGTTATAGGATAAGTAAACATGTACAGTAAACTTTTCATACAATTTTTTTTATAAAGCTTACAAAGGTTATAAAAAAGATGGGCAACAAGATAAACTTGTGTAGGCATCATTGTAAATACGTTTTTACTTCAAGAAAGCTGAATTGGATAATTATCTCAAGATGCCTTAAATTGCATGACACATATCACTAATCAGGTATTTTCTGTTGGAGAAATAGTACATGCATGTAGTTTTGGTGACCCAATGGCAGCCATCTTAAGGCTGTATGCAAACCACCAATAAACATGTGTACGTAGTTGGTCTGCATTGTGCAGGTCCCAGCAGTTTTTTATTAGATTCTGTGAATGTCTCCTTCAGCTCCATGTGGATGTCTCTGACATAAAAGTATTATGATAATTTTATTAAATGCTTTCTTGCTGTGTTGACCTATATCAATGGTGACACAAGAAAATTTTTACTGGATCGGGATTTGAACCCGTCACTCCTGCTGTCAAGGCAGTTGCACTGACTACTTCACTACCCAGACACAGTGCCCATCACGACTATGTGGATTACCTCAGCAAGTCTCCCATCTTACCCAAAATTCCATATGTCACTACTACTGCAGTAGTACCCTCACTACAGCAGTCCATCTCACTCGCCGTCTCCATGAGATATTCCTGCAAATGGCTCTGAGTGTATGAGTGCATCTGAACTGAAGAAAGTTACCCAATGCCAAGCTAGGCTATGTATAGATAAAATTGTATGCATGGTGACTGTTCTTTCGGCTGTCTGAAAGAATGGATACCATGCATATAATTGCAGAAATATAACTAGTTGTCTTATGACTGAGGTGTCCACGTCAGTCTGAAGAAGTCTGTGGAATCTAGTAAAAAACCTGGTGGCACCTGCATAATGCAGACCAACTATGTGATATATTTATCTGGTGGTTTATGTATAGCCTTAAGATTAATGGGATGCCGAAACTAGTTGTTATAGTAAAGAATTTATAAAAAGTAAAACAGCTGTTTGGTACAAGGTTTTTCACAAGAATTTGAAGCCAGCTGAAGTCCTATATCCTACCTCTGATGGATTCACAAAAAGAAGAAAAAATCATTCATTGCCCTAAGAATTTCTCCAAAAATATTACCCATTACATGGAATGACCAGATGCTGCATTCAGAACAAGAATTTTGGAGACCTATGCAGGACCAATGCCTGGTAAGTGCTAAATCAGAATATGACCTCTCCCAACACCTCTTCATTTTCTACCTCGTTTCCATTTTCTTCTTCTTCACCTAACTCTGAATTACTGTCATGGCTGCTATATAATCCAGATAAAGGCCCAACTCAGCGTTGTAGCTGGTTACTTTCCGTAGAAGAGGGCAAAAGGAAGTCAGAAGTCCTAAATTTTGCATTTAAGAACTTGTTCACACAGGGTGATCATACAGACACACTTGATTTTGCCCATCACACAGACTGGCATGTGATTGAACTTTAACGTGGCATCAGAGCTCACTCCCCAGAATTTACAAGAATTAGAGGACTTGTGTGCACAGATGTGGTGCCAACTCCCTCCAGCGACCTATCAAGGCTTCGCTGATTCTGTGCAAAAACGCATTGTCACTGTTATCTGTGCCGAAGATAGACATACCGGCTATTAGGTAGATGGTCAAAAGGTTCTGGTTAATCAGTGTGTGTAGCTATACTTAGTCAAGGATAGACTGTAGCCATTCATCGAGTTGATCACTTATTTTCATTTCTTTACGAGAATATAATATCGTTTGAATCTATAAGAACAGGAAACAGTTCACTAGAGAAATCCCACAAGCAGTATGGTGGGGTCAGTCTGGTCCCAAACTTACCTGCTCTGAACACAACCCCTTGGTTTTACAGTTCAGAGTGCAAAGGATGCACACCTGAAGCACTACAATTTTACAAGCATTCAATCTAAACATAAACAAAATTCCCTGGCATCCGTATTAACCCACCACACTGGTTATCAGTTAGATAGGCTACGCCAGATGACTTGGCAGACATTTGTAAAAGAAAGAAATGAAGGTAGTTAACTGAGGTGATGGAAAAAAAGAGGCAAGGGAAAGTAAAGAGTAAGTATCATTCAAGTAAAGATGCACTTGAAAATGTCATAAAGGAATTAAATTTTGTGAATTAATTGGAAAATATTTCAAAATCTTGCAGCGTACAGAAACAACTAACTTTCAGTTTATTTAAATATTACTATTTGCCTGAACAAAACACTTGCATAATATTGTACATACCGTATTTACTCGAATCTAAGCCGCACTCGAATCTAAGCTGCACCTGAAAAATGAGACTCGAAATAAAGGAAAAAAAAAAAAAATCCCGAATCTAAGCCGCACCTGAAATTTGAGACTCGAAATTCAAGGGGAGAGAAAAGTTTTAGGCCGCACCTCCAAATCGATACAGAGCTGGTTCATTGTAATATGAGACACAAGGGGGGGGGGGGGGGGGGGAATCGTCTCATTAGCGAAACAATGACAAGAGACGTTACTTACACTGCTGCGTTCTTTGATAATGATCAACAAGAATCAAATAATAGACAGGGTATGATAGAACATGTTCTGAACGAGAGTTAGGCGAAAATTTTCTCCGTTTGAAAATCTTTGCGGCCGCTTCTTTATTACATCAAATTCTGCACAGAAATTAGAGTCATCTTAGATTTAAAAATCTAGTCACTTGCCGTGCTTCATTTCTGACTGTATCACTATTAGGCATAAGAATAATACGAATATAAACATGACACGATACGTATATTCTTCCGCGTTTGCTGTTGTCTCACTCTAGTTTCGTAGTTTATTAGGCAAACAGGATTTAAATGAGATAGCAACAAACACGAAAGAATACATGGCAAAATGTTTATATTCGTATTATTCTTATGGTGAAGAGAATACTGTATGTGATTCAAATTTCATCAGGTTCCGATTAGCAACCATCTCTTCTCACAGATAGGAAAAATTCAGAACGTAGAGTTGGCCATATTGACAAACATCCCAGTCAGTCTTGCCAGTCAGATTTTCGTAGTACACTGAAATTGTGCTACATTCGAAGATGAACAATACGGAATTTGTATTTACTTCGTTGGATAATGTATGAAAATGCAGTGGTCGAAACTCGCAGCGGAGAAAAAAAAGCTCGTTTTCCACTTTTTTAAAAAAATTATTTACTGACGCAGAGGTTTTGGCGCCAGTATTTATCTTTGTGCCTACAAAGCATGCCCGCGTAGCGCTACATATATTTGACGGAAGAAGTTAGTTGTGGTGGCACGTACCAACATTTTTCATAACTTCCGCTTGCTTTGCACTCGATTCTAAGCCGCAGGCGGTTTTTTGGATTACGAAAACCGGTAAAAAAGTGCAGCTTAGATTCGAGTAAATACGGTACATTTTCAATAAAAAAAGGTTTGGTTGCCAGCAGCTTTTCAAGAAGTATGTATCTTATACAAATTCATCCCACCAAATACAGTAGGCCTAATAAATTGTAAAGTGAAAGAGTTAAAATGACTGTTTCGATAGTTTTCTGTAAAGTGATCGGAACAATTCTGCCATCACATAAGTAGCTGTTATAACATACCACTAATTGACTTGGTTGTAGAAGTGCTAAGTTCATTTGTCATATTTTGACAGATAATTAACAAAAATCAACTGAAAAACCATAAAAACAGTACATCATGCTAAATGATTTTTTATGCATTTAGGAAAACTAATAATCACAATTGAGAGTGCAAAGATCACATTGGAACAAAAGTACAGTTTTAATGCAGGTGGTATGGGCAAGAGATGGACGGAAGGGAGGCTTCCAAATTAATCTCAGCTTATGTAAATGTGAACCAGCAATCTCTGGTATTAATAAACTTAAAATAGGGAATAGAGGCTTACTGTAAGTCTATTAGGTATTGCGCATACAAATAATAAGTTGAAGGTGAAATTTTTTTATAGTGCATAAACAGGTTATTAAATTATTCCAGCACTTAGGTAAGAACACACAATATATCCAATATAATGTTATTCGAGTGGGGAGAAGCCATCTGCCTCTGTCAAACAGTAGTAACTCACATATTTAGCTTTTTTTTTGTTTGTTTTCATAGTTTAAATCTTAAGTTAGAAATGGTAGGGTGGATAGGGTGTGTGTTGGACACAATAGGAGCTGGCTACAGTTCATGATTGGCTGAAGGTGTTTTTAACTATGGTCAGCTGTCTTCAGGCTGCTGCATTCAGGTGTAATGGTGGCGGAGAAACTGGTGCATTGCTTGGAACAGCTCAGGTATCATTTGTTTCACCATAGGCTCTGCTGTTGAGGCACCTTCTAGTGTATCTGATGTGGTGGGTCTGCCCTGACCATAGGGTGAGTGGCAGTCGGTAATACATTTGCATCACTTGAGGCAAAGGGTCATCATTGAGACAGGTCATTGGGACGGGGGGAGTGGACTGCACATGGTAAAGTGAGCATTCATGATCAAGGAAAGATGTAAGCAGAACACGGATTAAAGGGTCAGTAGAAGGAGGGTTTGGGCATGGAGGTGTACAAAATAAGAGCAGAAGAGAGGAATATCGTTTGATTGTGGAACTTCACTCCAGAAAATACCCTCTATGTTTTGATGGGTATCAATGTCAACACTAATAGGTAAATTTGGATATCGTCTTATAATGTTTGATATTGGCAGTTATTAGGTGTAGTATGATGGTCTTTGTGATACTAGTCTGTTCTGTGATTTTGGAATCAGCTGAAGACATTTTTCCTTCTACACTTGTTTTGATATATACACTCCTGGAAATGGAAAAAAGAACACATTGACACCGGTGTGTCAGACCCACCATACTTGCTCCGGACACTGCAAGAGGGCTGTACAAGCAATGATCACATGCACGGCACAGCGGACACACCAGGAACCGCGGTGTTGGCCGTCGAATGGCGCTAGCTGCGCAGCATTTGTGCACCGCCGCCGTCAGTGTCAGCCAGTTTGCCGTGGCATACGGAGCTCCATCGCAGTCTTTAACACTGGTAGCATGCGTGGACGTGAACCGTATGTGCAGTTGACGGACTTTGAGCGAGGGCGTATAGTGGGCATGCGGGAGGCCGGGTGGACGTACCACCGAATTGCTCAACACGTGGGGCGTGAGGTCTCCACAGTACATCGATGTTGTCGCCAGTGGTCGGCGGAAGGTGCACGTGCCCGTCGACCTGGGACCGGACCGCAGCGACGCACGGATGCACGCCAAGACCGTAGGATCCTACGCAGTGCCGTAGGGGACTGCACCGCCACTTCCCAGCAAATTAGGGACACTGTTGCTCCTGGGGTATCGGCGAGGACCATTCGCAACCGTCTCCATGAAGCTGGGCTACGGTCCCGCACACCGTTAGGCCGTCTTCCGCTCACGCCCCAACATCGTGCAGCCCGCCTCCTGTGGTGTCGCGACAGGCGTGAATGGAGGGACGAATGGAGACGTGTCGTCTTCAGCGATGAGAGTCGCTTCTGCCTTGGTGCCAATGATGGTCGTATGCGTGTTTGGCGCCGTGCAGGTGAGCGCCACAATCAGGACTGCATACGACTGAGGCACACAGGGCCAACACCCGGCATCACGGTGTGGGGAGCGATCTCCTACACTGACCGTACACCACTGGTGATCGTCGAGGGGACACTGAATAGTGCACAGTACATCCAAACCGTCATTGAACCCATCGTTCTACCATTCCTAGACCGGCAAGGGAACTTGCTGTTCCAACAGGACAATGCACGTCTGCATGTATCCCGTGCCACCCAACGTGCTCTAGAAGGTGTAAGTCAACTACCCTGGCCAGCAAGATCTCCGGATCTGTCCCCCATTGAGCATGTGTGGGACTGGATGAAGCGTCATCTCACGCGGTCTGCACGTCCAGCACGAACGCTGGTCCAACTGAGGCGCCAGGTGGAAATGGCATGGCAAGCCGTTCCACAGGACTACATCCAGCATCTCCACGATCGTCTCCATGGGAGAATAGCAGCCTGCATTGCTGCAAAAGGTGGATATACACTGTACTAGTGCCAACATTGTGCATGCTCTGTTGCCTGTGTCTATGTGCCTGTGGTTCTGTCAGCGTGATCATGTGATGTATCTGACCCCAGGAATGTGTCAATAAAGTTTCCCCTTCCTGGGACAATGAATTCACGGTGTTCTTATTTCAATTTCCAGGAGTGTATATACAAACAATGTTTTTTATCCTCATGAATATTATTGAATTGTTGTGTGTGTTTGCATATTCAGCAAAGCATGATATTGTTTATAATGTTTGAATTCTTTGCAGTATTAGGCGTGTAATATATGTATTGGCTATCTATGCAAATTCCCAGTTGGAAGTAAGTTTGCTAATAATTCAGATAGAACACTACTGTATAAATTGGGATCGTGCCTATGACATGTAGTCCGTAGTCTTGTCATAATGCTGTGACATAATCTTTTCTGGATTTGTATTTGTTACGACTCAAAACCACCCCCCTGCCACCACCATTTAGTCATTTATTTTACTTATACCCTTGAGCAAACCTCCTCATCTTCCCACTGCTCTTTCACAATCGCCCCCCCCTCCAAATAAACATTCTATATATGAAATTAGGTCAATTCTGTTGAAGAAATCAACAGCCAAGTCATTAGGACAAAGACACAGCATGGCTTCCAATCTGTGATGCAATGGGTAAGTTAGAGTGTAAACAGGCAAGGAATCAGATGAGTCTTTCTGTCACCAAGGAAAATTAAAGAAAGGTTGTGACCTGACAAACATACTCTTAGGCTCAGTGTACCAGGGATTTATAATATTCCATGTGAGTATGGTATCAGTTACGTGGGACAGCCTATACAAACTACTGCTAATTGCTGTGTTGATCATCATCTCAAGCATGAAAAAATGAAAATCAGCAGTTTCCGAAAATTGTTTAGTGAGTAAATGCAAGAAAGCCTTTAAGCAGATGAGGATCTGGCCCAAATTTCTAGCTGTTGGGTCTATGTAATTACGGAAGCAGCTGAAATTAGACTGTATGATCACAACAATATACACACTGGCTATGTAATTATCAGTTTATTTATTTGCTATTTTTTAATACAAGAACAGACCACATGTTGCACATGAGGCAGCATATATGAATATAACACAATATTTTCACACAATTTCAAATTAATTAGTATAATTAAGCAATGCATGGAAGCATGCACGTCAGAAAGAAAATTAATTTAATTCCTTATTCAGCATTGTTTATCACAATGCCATGTGAACATAACCCGGATTCTGAGAACTAGACACGGTGTAGGAAGACGCAGTTCGAGCATAACAATGACATATAGTTCCTTGTTTACATAACAACGACCAAAATTGAAGCATAACACATACTTTGCCAGGAGCACAATATTGGGACACCCCCCTGGCAATCTGTTCTATGGACTTCTCTCTAATGTTGTCCGAGGCCCAGGTTAGTTGAAGGGTGATAATTTCGTTAGTTGTGGAACTCGTAAAGATTGGGTGTGGGATAATTGTTATGGTGACAAAGGGACATATGGCATTGCCTAATATTTACGTTTGCATTATATTTTCAAGGTACCATATTTATAGCACTTCTCACAATAAAACCTAAAAGAACAAGGTAAAATCGGAAAATATAGTTAATGAATAAGCATTCAAAGAATATTTTGATACATATCATGAACAATATCATACATAAACTGCAGAAAATGCAAGGAATATGTATGTAACTTTTACATATATTTGGTCCGCTTTTCGGCATTTGCCACAGCTGCAACCGGGTTAGTCTGTCACCGCATTATCGATTATTCGCATTCGAACCAGGTTTTTACATTTAATTCCCATAAGTTAAGCTCCACTGAATAATCTGGACTTCTTTCACGTTCCAAAATGACAGCTGTGGGCAATCTACATGTAATTTTTAAACAACAGGTGAGCGACCTCGCTAATGTCAATAGCGCTAATTATACTTCTTGTCACCAGGTGGCACTGCTACATACGTTCTGTCTCCCTGATGATGTCATGAGCCTCAACCAATCAGCAGACCCAATTCCCTGGCGTCCCCTAGACGCAAGTTCTCCACACGACCGATTGACGTATTCGTTCGATAGCATAGTTTTCCCTAGGCAAGACCCAGCGTAAAAATACAAATAATATTTACAAAACAACCAATTATACATCGACATAAATGCATAAATATATACAAACAGTAAAACAATTACAATATATAAAGAGACAGAAATGTCATATCTTGAGGTAACAAAACAAGGAAAAAAATTATAGTACGATAGATGGAAATAGGAGGATATGCATTTCCGGCGTTACACATGCCCCACATTGACTGAGGATGTTCGTGTAACCTAAACAGACTCAGAAAATGTCCCAAAAAAGAAACAGCGGAAATGCATATGCACAAAAATCAACAAAATTTAGCATTCGTCTAATTAACCATAAACCAATTTTTAGACGATAATAATTGAGTGGAGACACTCCTAATCTTATTCCACTCTGTCATCTTGCACAAAATAAAACAGGTTGACAACATATTAAAATTCATAGAAAACATAAAAAATGGTTTAGCTATTCCAAAATCGTCAAAATTCGTAACACTATCAAGAAATGGAATACTATTTACAAAATTAATCAGAGTACATGGTCATAAAAACAGGTAGATCAAAATATGCAAATTAATTATTAATTACATATTATACACATTTTTATGTAACCTTTTCATAATTAATACTCTCGCCATGTAAGTCCACTTAATGCTAAACAAGAAAATAATATACAGCAGATCGACAAAAACAAATATTTACAGCAGAATTCTTTCACATAGGCTGTCCGGGAAGAAAAACTACTCCGCCTCCCATACTCGCAAGTACAAAGAATGCCGATAGCGGCACAAGAGCCAACAGCGGCTCCGCCTCGCGAGTACTGTTGCGCCCGCCTGTGCGGCACGCTTGATTTCACTCGCCTGTGTAATGGCATTTCCAGAACGTCCGTTTCACTGAATTCTTTAGGAAAAACTCACTCCCGAGTAATCTCAAGGAGTCCCTTAATACTATCACAGTAGATAACTCAACACTGTCCATCATCACACGCATGTACTAGCCTGAAACTTAAAACAGCGTCTAAGTACATCGGCAATGACTAGTAAAACACACATTCATGAAATCTGATAGCTAGTTACAAAAGCATATTTACATTCCTTAATCTACTGTGACTCAGCTGAAAACTTAAACTAGCAGCTTGGATTTTTCAGATGATTACTATTCAGTTACTCTTAAATCATTTAGTCAAAATTAATTTCTTATTAATTACAACTTCTTTAATGTCCTCTTGGTTAGGCAAATGCATGGAAATCTAGCAAATCGTGAAATATTGCACTCTATATTTACATACTGTACAAATTACCCATTCTGTGGTATTAATCAATACTAGGTTGGTACAATTTCAAGTCTACAATGTTCCGTATACCTAATAGTCTTCCAGAGCTTGGATACTCTAAGCAATAAGCATTTGTGTGAGGTATACCAATGACTTTATATGGTCCATTATAAACAAACTTAAATTTAGAGATTTCATGGTCTATCTCGCTCGATTTCTCATGAGCTTTTACAAGTACTAAGTCTCCGATTGCAAACTTAGCAAAACGCGCTTTAGCGTCATGACGACGTATGCGAGCATCGGCTTTTAGCTTCATTACTTCTCGCAAACGATCTTTTTAAACACCAATACTAATGTCAATCCGTGGAGGGAATTTGATTATCTCTTCCACTAAACTTTTACTTCTGTCATCCAACAGGATTTCCTCTGGAGAAAATCCCGTCAATTCATGTCTCAAGGTGTTCATAATTCTCTCAAATACTGCTACATATCTACCCCATGCCCTATGGTTGTGATGGCAGTAGGTACGGCAAAGTCGGCCTAGCTCGCGCATATACCTCTCAGCGGGATTCCCAGCCGGACAATAAGCTGAAATATGGATCACCTCGACCCCATTACTTTCCATGCCTTCATTCCACAACTTAGAAGTAAATTGTGCCCCATTGTCTGATAGAATCGCCTTGGGCTTGCCAATATGAACAAAATAATCGTTCACAAGCTTTCGCTGTAGCTTTCCTAATCAGGTATAGTTTGATGAACTTGGAAAAAGCTTCTAGCACTACTAAAATGTAGGCAAAGTTTCCTGATGACTTGGGCAAAGGTCCGTACAAGTCCATGCACAGTAACTCAAAGGTGTCTTTAGGCCTTATACTTTGCATAGGACCACGACTCGTACAGTTGGTAACCTTCACCTTCTGACAGAAATCGCAAGTTTTCACTCTGCCAGTAACTCGTTTTAACATGTTGTTAAAATGCACTACTTCACTTAGCTTTTCCGTACATTTCTTCGGTCCACAGTGACCATACGCCAAATGGTAGTAGTCTATTATTTCCGTGACGTATTTGGTGGGCCAGCATACCCGCCAAATATTACTATCTTCACCCTTACGTATGTACAAGATATGATCGTATATCTTGTAATACTTCCTTAATTTCTCTCCTTCTGGACTCCTTTCATCATATCAGGTTTTCACCATATTTAAACAACCATCCTCGTTCTGATGACTATGTAGATTCTTACAGATGTTCACTATTAATTTGCGTCCCTCAACTTCTTTAAAATAGTATAATTTGACCACTCCATTTGACTCATCTTTCAATACATCTTGATTAGACTCGGGCAACCGCGACAGCGCATCCGTTACGCAATTGTCGGTCCCTTTTACGTAACAGATGTCATAGTTAAATTGCTGTAAAAACAGCGACCACCTAGTCAGTCTTTCGTGAAGTAGTTTACAATTCTTCAGATAAGTGAGCGCCTTATGGTCCGTATGAATAATCACCTTACGGTCCCATAGGTAACCCTTGAACTTCTTGAATCCCCACACGATAGCGAGACACTCTTTCTCAGAAATCGTGTAGTTTCGCTCACTTTTTGATAAAGTTCGACTCGCGAACGCTATTGTCCGGTGTTCCTTATCGTCTCCTTTACCAACTTCTTGGAACAGTTCTACCCCCACCCCGTAATTCGACGAATCCGTTCCCAGATGGAAGGGTAGCAATAAATCAGGATGAAATAGTATGTTAGATCTTAACAACTCGTCTTTTAATCTCTCGAAAGCAGCCTGATATCCGTCACTCCACACAAACTGAACATTTTTGCGTAAGAGGTTATTCAAATTTTCATCATTAAACACTTGTCCTTTTACAAATTTACGGTAAAATCCTGTTAGCCCTAGAAAACTTTTTAACTGTTTCCTAGACTTGGGTGGAGGACAATTCCTTATTGCCTCTAGTTTCTCTGGGTCCTTCTTAATACCAGCAGTGGTAATTACATGCCCTAAAAATTTCAGTTCCTGCTTCACAAATTCGCATTTCTTTAGCTTTAGAGTCATTCCGCCATGGCGCAATGCTCTAAAAACTTCATCTAACAGGTCACAATGGTCATGCCAAGTGGCATTGGCCAACAATAGGTCGTCAACATATACAGTTAATCTTGAACTCAAAGCCGGTCCTAGCACTTTATCTAGGGCCCTGATGAATACGGACACAGATATATTAAGTCCAAACGGCAGTACTCTATACTGATAACACCTGCCCACAAACAAGAAGGCGGTGTATGGCCTAGATTCTTCTTTGAGTTCTATTTGCCAATAACTATCCGTCAGATGGAGGCTAGTCATGAACTTAACGTCATGAAAACATTGCAAAATCTCCTCCATACTCTCTGGTCTGTGTTTCACGTTGTACGACCCTATTCAACGTGCGTGCGTCAATCACAATACGCACACTACCATCCCGTTTTGCTACAATGACCAAACCGTTATTGTAGGGACTCTTACTTCTTTCAATCACTCCCCATTCGATTATCTTATCTATCTCCCACTGCACTGCTTCCTTTTTGGACAGCGGTATAGCATACGGTCTCACGAAGAATGGTTCGTGTGGAATTACATGCAACTTGCATTTATATCCTTCCACAAGTCCCGGTTTGTCTGAAAACACACTCTTATTCCTCATTATTACTTCATACAGGCCTCGTCTTTGTTCGTGTGTTACGTTTGACACACCGTCTACAATACTTTCCAATTCACTTTCTACACTATTGTCAATGCCGAGATTCCTCACATTACAATAGTTCAAATTCATACCTACGTCAATAGCATCCGGCCAGTTAACAATGTGTATAGGCTGGTATTGCCTGTGCACACCGTCTCCTACCTCGTCAAAACTAACTACGATTGTTTTATCTTGTGACGTACATGTCAAAGTTTTGCTTTCGCAATTAATTACTGCACGATACTTTAATAGCCAATCTAACATGATAATTACTTCCGTAGTTAAGTCTGGCACGACGACAAACTCTTGTTCAAATCGTGCCCCACATATCTCGAAGTTGACAAAAATCTGTTGTGTGACCGGTTTACTGGCCTTCCCAGTAGCACCGATAATTTTCACTCCTGTTACTGGCACAACTACGATGCCAGGTCTGTCTTTCAGTAACTCAAATATTTTCCCAGATACAGCACTCAATTCTGCACCGGTGTCAATCAACACGTTTAGTTGTAGGTCGTGCATATTAACAGACACTACTATCTGTCTACACTTGTCCTCGACTGTTTCTTTATTTTCCCACAGTAAATCCTCGTCTATATCCAGGTCATTCCAGAAAAAACCACCCGGCTTTGATCCTAAATCCGGCTTATCTGGCGGCCTTTTCAGCCTCTGTTCACATACAGTTTTAATTTCAACACGTTTGTCCTGAGGCTTGGTCTGTAGCTTCACCTCCAACACCGAAACTTTTTCCTGTAACTCGTCAAATTGTGAGTGTTGCTTTGCTATCAATTCACTAATTGTCACCTTCGTTGATTCCTCTTTGGTCAGATTGATCTCATCTGCCAATCTACCTGGAGGAATGTGCCCAGTAGTATCTGCAATTACTTCCTCTGGATCTGCGCAACCCACACTGCTACCGTCTGACCGTATAACGTCAGCTCGAACCTCATACACGCTGTAATGTACATGCTTTTCTACCAACCGTGTCCAGCTATCACTAAAATTTTCGTAATCTTTCTCCTTAATACTCTCGCAATGTTTAAACTGGAGGTTTACGTCGGATGGGTCGGCTACTTCTACCACTACAACTTTCGGTAAGGTCTGCCGGTTAGGGCCACAACTTCCCTTACTACTTCAACATCTAACTCCTGCGGGACGAAACACGACGAATCTTGCTCGTGCTCCCCATTAACATCAACTATTTCTGGTAAAGTCTGCCGGTTAGGGTCAGAATTTTCTATCACTTCACAAATACTATCTTCCTGTGTGACGAGACGCGGCAAATCCTGCCCGTGCTCCCCATAAACACTTCTCCCGTACAGGCCCCTATAATCTCTTAGTTCGTCGTAAAAGCGACCGAACTGCCTTAACCAGACCTCATCCCTCTCTGCATCCCCTCGCTCGATGATGGACGTTTTATCCGACATCTGATCTTCTCTTAACACTTGCGAATCATCCTTAAACTCAATCTCCATTTCCGCTGTGGGTATTACAGCTGCCACTTTATAATCGATTTCCGGAACACTACTTAAATTGTTCTCACTGACAGTGAATGTATTTTCTACTGCCGTGTATACAGCTGATCTACTACTTGTGGGTGCACTCCTTTCTCTTAACACTGGCACACTCTCTCGCCATTGATTATTCCATACGGAATTTTCATGACGACGACACCTGGGTTTTCTCTTGTTATTGGGCCTCCAAAATTTCTCCACGCCCGGTCGGCCCACCACCGGCGCGGCTAATGTTTTCCCTGTCTTGTCCCAGCAGATACGCTCCCTGGATGCTGCTGAGGCGGCTGATCACACCCTCTGGCGTTATTACTATTCTGCGAAGCCCGTATCACGCTAGTATGATCTTGGTTCCGCCATTCCTGTTATTATTTGCATTGTACCGATTGTCATTACGGCCCGAACCACTATTGTTATTGCTGCCATGGTTGCGGTATGCATTATTCCCATGGTTATCGTTGTTGTGGTTGCTGTGGTACCCGTTGTTGTTACCACGGCCTCTACCACTGTCGCGATTATTGCGCCAATTGTCCTCGTCCTCAACTCTTTCCAGGAAATCATTGATTGTCTTGTAATTGCTTCCTACGTAGCGTTTTGTATCATCTGGAAGCTTCTTGTAGAGTTCCCAGACTATTTCGGATTCTGTGCGGCAATCACACAAATATTCCAACTTGCGGAACCAGCCCTCACAAAACTCATTCATCGAGCCGCGCGAATTCGCATCGAAAGGCCTCGATATGACAAATTCGCGCCAGACTCTTTGTTGTTTTTTCTCTGACCAGTATTCAGCCAGAAACAAATTTTTAAATTCGTCGAAAGTCAGGTTCGTAATGTCGACGTTTAAGCCCCAACGCTTGGCATCACCAGCCAACACGTCAATAACCGCATTAATATTCCTCTCATTAGTCCATGATCTGGGTAAAACTCTTTCACGATTCTTAATGAAATCCATCGGGTGTATACCGCCTTTTTTCAAGGGGTCGAACCGCTCCTCTTTCGTCAACAATTCCGAACTATGTGGACAGATTGGCACATAGCTCTGTTTTTCGTCAAGTTTCTTTTCTAATTCTGAAACTCTCGTAATTATTTGGCAAGTGGTTGTCGCAAGCGTTTCTACTTCCCTTTTTTTCTCTTCGCAGGTATTAGCCTGCTTCGTCACTTTAGCATCAACCTCAGACACTAAAGCCTTTGAAGTTATCACCTTCTTTTGATCCTCTTTTTTCACTAATTGAATTTGTTCCTTATTCTCGATGATCGGAGCAACTGCTTCTCCTACACTTTTCTCAATTCTGCTAATTTCGCAATAAAAACGAGTATTTATGCTCGCAATTTCCGCCTGAACGCCTATCATTTCCTGTTTAAGATTACCGATTTTGGTATTAATCACAACAATATCTTCTTTGATTTTATCAACTTTTGTGTTAACAACTCCAACATTGTTGTTAACAACATTAATAGCTTTGTTCTGATTGTCTAGCTTCCGTTCAATTTTTTCAGACTGACTCGTGATTTCGTTAATCAAAACATTCAACAAATCAGTTAAATTCCCAGAAACTACCGGTTTTACTTCCGTAGCGGCTTCCTCTTTAATTGTCCTCCCGTATTAGTCATCAAGGGATTCATATTTGATTTTCACTTCCGATTCCGAAACATTTTCTAAAGTTTGGAATTTCATTTCTGCTCTTTGTTGCGTTTCGGCGGTTGCGTCTTTCATGCTAGCCGCCTGCCCCTGAACAATGGGTTCCGCGGTGTGTGTTTCCCACTGTTCAACCAATTGTTCCGTATCCAAGTCTACCAAATTTTGGTAATTGTTGCCTTCACTCATTTTAATAATTTTCAATATAAATGCCAAATCTCAAATCTAATTAGGATTGCTCACACTAATATTCTCGCTGACGTATCTACCATTTCGTAACCAGTACTTTGTTACAAGATTTGCACAATGCAAAATTCATGTCCAGAACAACCTCAAATCCGAAGATTGTCCTGTCACGGTCGCCACGTGTAACCTCCCCCTCACTTATCGACCTTAATGACAGTGAAAAATTAAACCGCGTGTACCTAATGGAAATTTGGGAAAAGCAATCGTCACCGAAGTTAATCTGTCGGTAAAGAGGGAGGAAAGGGTTACATCTAAATGAAAGGAAAAATGCAAATGAAACTGGTGGAAATTAATTTTGAAAAGGGGTAAAGTTAATAAAGAAAGTAAATGTGCAGCCGTTACGTTAACAATTAACCAGCGGTAATTAGATATTTGAGATTTGGGGGAAATTACGGTCGCCAGTCCTAGGGACAATTACTATAGTAACTGAAAAAGAAAGGTTATTACACATATAATTAGCACTAGAAGCGTGGCAACTGAAGGTTGACACGTGTTGTGTGAAAACTGAAAGTTTGTCAGAAGTAATAAATTTCGCTACACTCTGACTTAATTTAGCAAAAGAATTAATAAAACCGGAAAATCGAAAGTTAATTTAGTGACTGAAGTTAATAGTGAGCTTTCTTTCTGAAGCACATCGAAATTCAGTAAAATACGGTTAGTCTTGGACTACGTCAACAATCATTTCAAAAGCTACTTGAATCTACGCAATTTAGAAATAAGAGATTTAACTTTGAACTTGAATTAAATGACTCTGAACAATTAACAATAGCAAAATTTAGTATGTACCAAGCTGAGCTGCAGTCACAGGTAAGCTAAAATACGGCAACAGAACTCGCACTCTTAATTTGTGCTTGTGTAATCTAAATATTGTGGCCAGCTATGAATACCTTAAATGAACTTTGAAATTAAAGCAGTGACATTGAATAATTGTACTTTAATGCTGGCGTCTGAATTTCAACGAAACTCAGGTTCATTTCGGAAAAGGAAGGGACCCTGCTTGGTAATGCAATTGGGACAATGAGCAACAAACGTTCATGCTAAGTTGCTGTAATTTTGTGATGCAACAATTTTAAAGTTTGAAAAGCTGAGGTCTGCCATACAGTTCTAAAACTTTACGTGCTTCCAGTGTTCCTTGTTGGTTGATTGAAGGTTTGAAGCCGTCGATCGAGGAGGTGGCGACAGTCACTCATTGTCGGCTGTCGCTGTTGCAGAAGCTGGATGTTGGCGCGCGTTCTTGACACGGTCACCAGGCAAAACGGGCTCTTGAGGTGCGCCAGCTAATGCTTCCCGTCCGCGACACCATGTCAGAAACTATCATAGCAAGTCGAGCGCAATTACATGCTGCCCAACCCCGAAAGCGCGGCAACTAGCGGGAGCGTCACACAACACACCTGCTCCACTGCACTACCCCAGCCAGACTCTCCCTCCCGCGCTCCACGCGGCAGAGTTAACACTACCAAAGATCCTAAACACTCTGGTTCTCCACACGACCTATTGACGTATTCGTTCGATAACATAGTTTTCCCTAGGCAAGACCCAGCGTAAAAATACAAACAATATTTACAAAACAACCAATTATACATCGACATAAATATATATATACAAACAGTAAAACAATTACAATATATAAAGAGACAGAAATGTCATATCTTGAGGTAACAAAACAAGGAAAAAAATTATAGTACAATAGATGGAAATAGGAGGATATGCATTTCCGGCGTTACAACATGCTGTATGACATATGGTACACTGTCCCACCAGCCTACTCGCTATGCATATATGGCGCAGTAGTGGCCTATGTGGCATAGGCCACATTGTGCCCCATTTCATATGGCACTGCACTGTGCATAAGCAACATCCGACGCTGCCACACTGTCCATGGCATCTGAATACATGTCCAGAGATTGTAGGACGTAATGGTAGGGCTTAAAGTGCTGTTCTGTGTGAATATTTCATTTTTTCCAATAATGTGGGTTATGCCACTACTGCACTGATAGCCTCATATTTGTAAGGAACAGGGTTCTAAGCATACACAGGTATTAAGAGTTAATACTGAAATAGACTGGATGCTTGACCTAACACAAGTCTACCTACCTCCTATCAAGCCTCAGATTAAACAATTGGTGTAAAAGAACCCCCCCCCCCCTTCATATGTCCCATTAAATAGAAACAATTTAATTAATTTACAATGGAATTAATTAAATTACAATGGAATCAATATTGTTATTCAGTGTGTTTTGTATATTTTTGTACACTCCTCGTTAAATGATTGCAATTAAGAAATAGACACAAAACCAGGTTTTGCTTTTTTTAAGACTTCATATTTAGAATTGGAAAAGGGTTTTGTTGTCAAAAACTTTTGAGAACTGTTGGCTTATAGGACTTAAGGGAAATTCACATGATAATTCACCTTCCCATCGCAATTTTTGTAGCCAATTCTGTACTTTATTATCCAAAATGTTCTTCATATATTTCTCAGATGAGTAATAAAACAGATCACACAATGTTTAAAAATATCAGGTCTATAGTTTAAGCATTTATACAACGAACAAAATTACTATTTTCTCTCTTCTTTTTTCCAGTAACATTGAAGATTACAAAAGAAAATGCAAAAGTACTCAGAAAACTAACATGTAAAAGCCAACTTAAGAAAAGTCAGTCAACAATCAAATTAAATAAAACACAGAACAATAATGAGGAATAAATGCAATTCAATGAGGAGCCCTTAATAATGAAGACGCAGATAGTGCGGCGTATTTTTTTTATGCTGTTTCACATTGCAGTAACTTCAATATCCTGAGAGTTCTCACAAGTGTGCTATCCCAATCATTAAATACAGTGGCATTATTTGCCTTCTTGCATTAAAGGCAAAAAAATGTGATTCCTACACCTAAAAACTGGTAAAAGTCACATCCTATCACAGTCCACGACAACATGGGAACTTATTTAGTGAACCATCAATCAGTTCAGCTTATTAATTGTTAACAATTGAACAATGTAGTTCCAAACTGTTACCAAATTAGTTAACATTTTGAAAAATCTTATGAAAAATTGAAATGATCTGTTCAATTAGGGACATGTACATTCTTAACACTATCCCATATTTGAGTGCATACAAAATAAGAAAATGCTGTCCTTATTTGTGTATCACAGATGTAGTACTGTCCATTTAAGAATTTTGTACTGTGTTGGTAAAACCATGACAGTACAGCTGGCATCTACAGAAGCAAGACAATCTCTGATGGTAAATGTATTGCAACAATTTCTGTTGTGTTACATTTAACGTTTTTCAAATTTTCTGGTAAAAGTGAATTGTGGCCAAGAATGAACTAAACAATCAGATCATCTATCCTCAGAAGTAAATTGGAACACAGAAATTTCAGTACCATATTTTTGTTATTAATATATAATTATGTACTTTCTTTAAATGAAATTCAGGAGTATTGAGTGACACAGAGATCAGAAAGAGACAAGTTTCAAGCACAAAGAGGAGACAGGGTTCCTTCTGAAAAAGTACAAGCTGCATTTATTCGACTCTAGCATCAAAATTTAAACAGGATGTTCTGTATATCATGTTTCCCTTGAAACTGTTGTTATATAATTTCAGTTGCGATTTCCTACTATCTCTCAATATTAAGTGCAAGGTTTTTTTTCTTTTTTTCCAGCTAAGGAGAGCTGGAATGTCAACAAGTGGAATGCAGACTACTGGTAGCTCATTCAAACTATTCTGAGGTTAGCTATCTCGGTAGTTTACAGGCCCTTGTTGTGTGTGTGGACCAAATTAAAATAAAACATTTAAATCAAATGGCATCTCCCAGGCAGACTTTCAAATTCTGTTAAATGTATTTGGTATTTCTGTGAAAACAAATCTCTGAATGTAAGAAAATTCCAGGGATAACTTAACTTATACATAAACAGCCTTCGCAAACAGGTCAATTCAGGAAATGGATTTCAAATTATGATGACAAAACCATAGCTAATGAGCTAGCTATGAAATGACAATCATGTTAAGAACACAATATTGCTTTTGCTAATTACAACAATAAGAAACAGATATACTGCTGACCAGTTTTGACAACTGCAATACAGGTGAATAGGGTGGAAGGCTTCTGTACAAAATAGCACTTGATATATAACACTGTATCTAACTACACACTCATCACTGAACAAAAATTTATTACAAGCACACCACTCTGTAATTACTGAATCGCTGATTTAGTGTTTGAACTGTGTTTGCTGGATGTATGATCCTCTTTTTATCCATGTTACATTCATTATGTCTGTGAATCAGTTGGGGAAAGTCTGAACTTGATACAAGTACTGGTAATGAGTCATTTGTACCTGTCTGTCTGACATTTTCATTTGACACATATACACCATCATCATTAGTAACTTTTCCTAAAGATGGATTTCGAATTATATAGCCATTAACCATTGTTTGTGGAGGTACAGTTAAGGCTTCTGATGGCTTGAAACCCAGTGGGATGGAACCATTTTCAACTGTGAACAGAAAGAAATATTTTTACTTATCTAAATAGGGCACTTTAGTATTACAAAATTTAAACTGATCACAATCTCAATGCACTTTTGTTTTTATCAGAATACTTCTATATTGTTTATAAAAACAGTGGTATAAAAATTACACAGTCAACTACTCAATAAGAAGACTATATAGTCGTTAAACCAACTCTGGATCAGTTTCCCCTAATTTAAGTACAGTACAAACAGTTGGAAATATCAGTTTTTCAGTTTTTTCACCAATAAACTGAATACATGCCTTATCCTGTGGTCATTTAGTACGCAAAAGTATCCATTGTCTAATTAAGTATTGTGCAATGTGTACTTACAAAACCATTTCCTACAGTATGACTGAAGGACAAACTGATTGCCCGGAAGATAATCCTAAAGTTTATATACAGAGCCCTGTTCATTGCACTTATAGTCGTCTCTATTTGTACATAAACTGACCTTTTCTGACACCTTTCTGCTGTTTATATTGTGTTGCCTACTTCATTTAAATGAGATTATTGAATGAATTTGCTTAGTTCTTAGCTTTGTTCAGGCAACAAAAACACCTCCTTTTGTCGCAAACTTCCTCCAAACAGATTTTTCTGATAAAATATTGATGTCAATAGTCAAATCATTATCACCTGTAACAATCTGTGACCCTTACAGAGTTTGATTAATGGAAGAGAGAGAAATTAAAACAGCATCTATGTGATTCATCATGGATTTGTTTAGCTACAATTAGCGTGCCATCAAAATGCTAGACAAACTGCAGTGAGAGACAGTTGCAAGAGAGATGGTGTGCATCACAGTGATCCTTATTCACAACATTCCAAGACCATGTTCCAAACTGACTCAAGAAACACAATCTCTCATAATGACTAAGATGTTAAAATTAAGGTCCTTCCTAAGGAATACTGACAGTCAATCTTCTTGAGTGCCATCTGTGAAAGGGACTGTGGGGAAGGAGGGTGGGATGGGGGAGGGGAGGATTGATACATAGGGTATGACCTTCAGCATGCAACACACAGTGGCTTGCAGAATACAGATATAGAACAGTTGTTTTAAAAGTCAATTTTATAAAATCAAATCTGTAGAAACTGTTTGCTTACTTTTAAGATTTCTTTCATTGCAATGATAATTTCATGGACTTCAATTTTCTGCAATTCCCTATATCTACTTCCACATTGCTGTCACATGTGTGAAGCGCACATGTTCATGAAATTCAGATAGCTACAGAACCAGATACGAATCTTGGTGCCTTGTCATATATATGCTCAAGTTGTACTTAGTGTAATTCATGTGACAGGCCTGCAGATGATGTGACTGAAATGTCAAAGCTGGTTGCCTATAAAACAATATCAAAATAATAGCTGTTGGTACAGTATTATTACATTTCATACACCAGCTGCTGTCCCATGCTACTGAGTCCAAGACAGTCACATTTACTTCCATATTTAGTTCTGAAAATAAAATACATCATGCTTGAGACTCATTTTTTCCTCCTTATGTCACTGGCACTAGATACTCTCAATAGAACAGTTATTTCAAATTCTTATGCAGACATAAACTAAACATTACATTTGCATGCTTGCCACCATTAACAGATGAAAAATGCAGTGCAACACCTACCAAAAATGGTTTGTGTGGCAAAAGGCACTTTACATTATCACAGTGTCTTAAACTTCTCAAATACTAAGTTACATATAATGGCCAGGTACCAACATTTGAGTATGTCTGTAGCATATACTTCAATACACACTTTAAATCCCTATCCCTAAAGAAACTGGGTAATCAGTATTTCTGCACCATAATGGTTGCCAGAATAGACACACTTTTACTTATGGAAATAGTGTGTGCGTGCGCGCATGTGTGTGTGTGTGTGTGTGTGTGTGTGTGTGTGTGTGTGTGTAAATAATGGTTACTTGGACAATAGTTTGCTTTTCATGTTATCTCAAATTGACAGTCAGCTTAAGTGAACACTAGTTTTTCCCACTGATATGACTGACACTCATTAGCATTTAAGTTAGTTGGTTGGTTGGTTTAAAAGGGTGGAGGGGATGGGGGTTAAGGGGCCTAACTGCGGGGTCATCGGTCCCTTGTTCCCAGTAGAACAATTACCCAAGAGAAAGAAGAAAACTAAGAAGACATATGGCACAATAACAGGAAAAAGGGAGAACCAGAAGAACGACAGAAGGACAACAAACATTATACTGGACACAACAGGACAAGAAAAGCAGAGAGAGATGCAAAAAACAGGGAGAAGAGACTAAAAACAAGAAAGCAGATTACCATGGCTGGCTGACCATGAGAATAAAAAAGGAGTAGCCAGCCACTCTACAACACATTAAAACCTCCACCCTAAAACTCCTAGGGTGGAGGACAAAGAGGGACAAAGGACATGCACTAAAACTCAGATCAAATGATAAAACCCACCCTCACAAACAGAACTTAAAACTAAAGCTGCCATTGAGGCATTGTTGCCCAGCACCGAAGGTAAGGTGCTGGGAAAGTTAACAGTCCGCCACAGGCAGGCTAAAAGTGGGCAGTTCAGCAAGAGGTGGACGATTGTCATTTGGGAGCCACAGCGACACTGAGGTGGATCCTTGCGACGGAGGAGGTAACAACGTGTGAGCCATGTACGGCCAATGGGCAGCCGACAAAGGACAACTGATTCCCTGTGAGAAGCCCGCAGAGAAAACTTGCACACATTCACAGTCCCCTAACAACACATAGTTTGTTGTGCATACTGTTACGCCACTCCGTCTCCCAAAGCCGAAAAACCTTGCGGCATAGGACAGAATGCAGGTCAGTTTTAGAGATGCCCGTCTCCAGGAGTGGTTTCTGTGTATTCTGTTTGGCCAGCCTGTCAGCAAGTTTGTTGCCTGGGATTCCGATGTGTCCTGGGGTCCACACAAACAACACTGAACGGCTGGACGGTTCCAGGGCAGAGATGGACTCCTGGACATTTGCTACCAAAGGATGGCGAGGATAGCACTGGTCGATAGCTTGTAAGCTGCTCAGGGAGTCAGAACAGAGAATAAACGACTCACCAGGACAGGAATGAATGTACTGAAGTGCACGAGATATGGCCACAAACTCTGCAGTGAATACACAGCAGTCAGTGGGCAAGGAATGCTGTTCAATATGGCCTCTGTGGACATAGGCGAAGCTAACACTACCATCGATCTCGAAAGGGGTGGGTAGTGTAAAACACACACACACACACACACACACACACACACACACACACACACACACACACACACCTTTCAGACGACCCTCGCAAACAAGTGTGACTGATTCCTCACCATTTGCCGTTCCATAGGAGTTGCTAAGACTTTTATTCAGGGGCTTCAAAAGTGAAGGTGCGAATGTCGGTTCTGCAGGAGACTTATCATCATACCTCCTCTGGCTTCTCACTCAAGTACCGGCGAAGTAGGGATCCTGGGGAAGCGGGGTGGGAGGGTTTTCCTGTCTTTGGGGGCTATCTTCTTTTCCTCCTTAGATCTTAGCAACCATCTCTATTTTTTCCTTTCTTATTTCTCATCTGAGTACCAGTCAATCTTTCCCTCTTTCCACACGCATATACTTCTATCGCTGAAGTCATTCTCATTCTCCGTGGTTTCCTACAACCTACTTCAAATAAGTAGGCCGAAGAATCAGCACATATCGACACACACAAAATTACACTTAGATACAAGCATGAAAATTACGGCCTATAAACCTAAAGCGATGTCAGAAAGGCCAAGGGAGGGAGGGGAATAGAGACATATGTACGTCTGGGTAGATGCACATATTGTATGTTTGACATATGACAGTTCTGCATCGCCCCTTTTTTTCTTTTGTCGCTCCTTATACATAGGTATAAGAACAGAGATTGTTCTATATCACACAAGGAAGTGTGACAAATGAAGGAGAGTAGAAATTAAGGAAGAACTAATGAGCACAAGCCGGGGAAGAACTAATGGTGGTGATTATTTAGGAATATCAGTCAAATATTTGCTCTGATGACTCTCAGGATAGTGGGACAAGTATAGAATAAAGAAAGGTATGATACATTGAATTATATATTAATATGAGGTCTGCTGAAAGCATGTAAGTTGAAAAGTAGTGGAGGACTCTAGGGTATCAAATAAGGCACCAAGAAATAAGTGTGAAGTAGAATTGAATTTTTCCTGGTAATATTTAGCGACAGTATACACAAAGATGTACACTAGGGCAATGAACCATGGGGTATACTCACGAAGTATGGGGGGGGGGCACCCAGCTTTTACTGACTGAAGAAAAGCGCAGATAAGCAGACCCAAGAGAGGCTGACCTATACTGTGCGGGCAGGGGCATCAAAAAGGGGATTGACCTGTACCACAGAATATAGGAATAAGAAAGGGGCAGACATACCAAAATGGAAAGAGGTAGTGCATCCATAGGACCAATCTTTTAGGTAAAGTATAGGTACTGTACCTAAAGGGGAGGACAGTATCGTGATAGAAGTCCTACAATTTTAGAGAGATTATTCTGGTAAGTTTAGATTCTTTACAACGACAACGTTATTAGGAGTTACGAGTGTCGGAAAGAACACATTAATTTTTTTCCAGTTTCCTCCAGACTACAAGTTACCGTAGGAAATGAGACTTAAGTACTAAAGAAAAAACAGTTTAGAGAATTATACTAAAGAATGAGGCAATAAATGTCTACGACACCTGGAGTTTGTGACTGGAAATCAAAAACGTTGCCTGCACGATTCATGGATGTAAAAGTACTCACTCCAACATTGGGTGAAATGCTTAGATAAGCATTGGCGAAATGAACAAAAACAAAAAAGGGAAAATCTAGGTATTAAGTACACAAGGACTAAAAGAGGTATATTGTATATCATTTAAATATAAATTAGTGTTGTGGTGGATATTAATGCACATGATGAATACGTGTAAAATATTGCGTGCTCAAGCTAAGGGGAGGGATATGTAGTGCTTCGAGAATTTTGGGGTAAATTCTAGAAACACCTGGCTCTCCACAGTCTAGAACACTCGATATTTTAATGACAAGGGTGAGAGAGCCTTCTTACTGCACCACACATATCTGTGTCAGACAAGTGGCCCTCACAAGTGGTTACCAGCAGCGCCTTGGAATTTATATAAAAAAAGTAAAAGTGTGTTTGTATAATATTCCGTGGTTTGTGGTGTCATCAGGATTGGTACACAGAGAGATGAAGTGTGTATTGTATAGAGGCTCTTACTTCATGTCTTGGCTCTGCAAGAGGCAGAACGTATGTAATTGTATGAGTGTTTAGTCGATTCTGACATTTATCTTGGAACCAGTTTGCTTGCTGGAGTCTGTACAGAATAATTGTTACTTTGGAATGAGAGTTGAAAATATATTGTTGCTTAACGGACAAGATTCTACGAGTACATGATTTATTTCAAGAACAGAGAATTGGTTAATATTATTCCCTTTAACCTGATACAGTCTTCGGAGAAGAATTAAATGATGAGAGTGACGTAGCTGATGACCCAAAGAAGAGGATCCGCTGCCCGCACAACGTATGAGTCGACTGGAAGAGACATGTGAGTCGTGCAACCCATCACAGCACTGTCTCTTGTCATCCAAGAAAGCGTTAGAACCCCAGAAGGTGTTGCTCAGACAGTGGAGAGTTTTAAGGTTCTGCCAGCACTCCAGCTTAAGCTGACGAAGGTGAGGTAGCCACATCAATCAGGTGTTGAAAACCAGTCCTAAGACTCAATAAGTCTCCACTACAGAAAGTGGATCAACATTAAGGTAAAGTTCAGGTTCCGGATGAATGGTACAGCGTCGACAGAAGTGCATAACACACGACTTCACGGCTGAAAACTAGAGCCCATGACTGCGTCTTGTGAATGGCTCCCTGTAGGCACCACTCAGCAACTCCAGTACTGGATGAGCAATACGAAATGCAGAAGTCATCCGCACAAAAATAAGGGAGACCTACGGCTCTACAGCTGCTGCTAGGCTGTTACCTATGTTAAAAAAGATGGCAACCAGGTGTTGGTGTCTGGAAAAGGCTGTTCAGATGGCACACTTGACGGACACAAGATTATCAGTGGTAGAGCGACCCTGGCGGAAGCTGCCCTGGCGTGGAGCCAGTAGCCCATGTGACTTATGGACCCAACCCAAAACTGCCAACACACGTTCCAGAAGCTTACAGAGTGTTGGTGAGGCTGATGGACCGATAGCTATCCACATCAAGCGGATTTTTACCGGGTTTTAGCACCGGAATGATGGTGCTTTCCTAACACTGTGATGAAAAGACGCCATCGCACCAGATCCGGGTGAAGATGATGGGGAGATACCGCTTGTAGTAAGATGAGAGATGTTTAATCATCTGACTGTGGATCCAATCCAGCCCAGGAGCTGTGTCTGGGCAATGTGCAAGGGCACTGAGGAGCTCCCACTCTGTAAATGGGGCGTTGTAGGGTTCACTGTGGCCTGTAGTGAACAAGAGTACTTTCCTTTCCATCCGCCTTTTGAGGGTGCAAAAGGCTGGGGTTTAGTTCTCCAATGCAGAGGACCGAGCATAGTGCTCAGCAAAGTGCTCGGCATTCGCATTTGCGTCGGTAGAGAACACGCCATTGATGTTAATGCCAGGGACACCTGTTCAGGTCTGGTACCCCAAAAGACGTCTGATCTATGTCCAGACTTAGAAAGGTGACGTATGGCACCCAATGGTCGACATGTACCTCTCCCAACAGCCCCATCTTTTTATAAGCAGGCGAACGCGGGCATGGAGTCGCTTGCAGTCTATTAGGTGCTCTAGGGAAAAGTGCTGCTTATGTTGCTGTAGAGTTCGCCGATGCTCTTTAATCGCCTCAGCAACTTCCGGCTACCATCAAGGGACTGTTTTTCGCTGGGGGCACCCTACAGAACGAGGGATCGAATCTTCTGCCACAGAAATTATTGTTGTAGTGACCTGCTCAATCACAACATTGAAGGCACCACATGAGGGAGGTTCAATGGTTACAGCAGAGGTGAAGGCTACCCAGTCTGCCTTGGTTAAAGCCCATTTGGGTAGGCGTCCATGGGCATGACGCCGGAGGAGTGGCAGGAAGATGGGGAAGTGGTCACTACTACACAGGTCGTCGTGTGCTCTCCAGTGGATAGATGGAAGAAGTCCTGGGCTGCAAATCGATAAATCAATGGCTGAGTAACTACCATGAGACATACAGAAATGTGTGGCAGTCCCAATATTTAAGAGGCAGAGGTCGAGTTAGAACAGTAAATTTTCGGCATCTCTGCCATGGCCAGTAAGCATGGTACTACGCCACAAGGGGTTATGGACATTAAAGTCTCCCAAAAGTAGGAAAGGTTTATGGAGTTGAGTAATCAGTGCAGCCAATGCGTTCAGGGGTACTCCACCATCTGGATGAATATATACGTTGCAGACAGTAACGTCCTGCGCTGTCCGTATCCTGAGAGCCATAGCTTCAAGAGGAGTTTGAAGGGGCACAGGTTCACTACATACTGAGGTCAGGAAATAAATGCAAACTCCATCTGACACACTATTATATTCACTACGATTCTTGTAATATCCCCCTGTAGCCACGAAGGGCAGGGGTCCGCATTGTTGGGAACCAGGTTTCCTGAAGGGCAATGCAGAAAGCAGGTGTAAAGCTTAACAGTTGCCGTAGCTCAGCCGGGTTGTGGAAAAAAGAACTGCAATTCCACTGGATGATCTGTTAGAGCAAACAGAAATCAATCCAGAATTGTTGAGCTGTGTTATCATTGGTGAAGAAAGTTGGTTTTTCCAGTATGATCTGGAGACAAAACACCAAAGTTTGCAATGGTGCTCAATGGGATCATCCAGACAAAAAAAAGCTCGCATGTCAAAGTCAAAAGTGAAATGCATACTTGTGTTGTTCTTTGATTCCAAGGGAATTGTTCATAAACTGTGGGTGCCTCTTGGACAAACAGTTAACCAATATTACTACAAAGAAATTTTAGAAAGACTTCTTAAAAGAGTTCTTCGTGTCCATGCCAACATTGCTGATAATTGGATTCTGTATCATGATAATGCGTCCTCCCATACTGCTCTTTCAGTACAGCAATTTTTAACCTCAAAACAAATTTTAGTACTACCACAGCCACCTTATTCACCAGATATCGCTCCATGCGACCTTTTTCCTATTTCCAAGAGTCGAAATGGCGGCCAAGGGACACCATTTTCAAACAACACAAGATGTCCAAAAAGCTGTGACGAGGGTCTTGGAGGATATTAAAGAAGATGAGTTCCAGAAATGTTAGCATCAATGGCAGAAGCACTGGAAAAAGTGTGTGCAATCAGAAGGGAACTACTTTGAAGGACACATTGGTAAACTTGACTAAAACGGTAAGCCACATTTTTTTCACATCAGTCTCATTACTTTGTCGCACCTCGTAGGACTCAAATTTCCTCTTAGCCTCAGTGTAGGTCAGGCGGTCCAGGGTCTTGTATTCCACTATTTTCTTTCCTTGCTGTAAAATGCTGCTGTCTGGTGAGCAAGGGGATCCATTGCTAACCTAACCAATGCTCTCTGCAGTTGACACAGATGGGAGGCGGGGCACATGGAGTACTGGGATGGGATGGACATCCACAATCTCACCTTGTGATGCTGGAAGTACAGTAGGAAGACATATGCCTGAACTTCCAGCACTTCAAGCACCGCATTGGGGGAGGGATATAGGGCTTGACCTCACAGCGGTAGACCATCACCTTTACCTTCTCGGGTAATGTGTCACCCTCAAAGGTTAAGATGAAGGCATTGTGGCAACCTCATTATCCCTTGGACCCCAATGGATGTGCTGGATGAAATGAACTCCTCATCACCCTAAGTTGGTGCGCAGCTCGTCATCAGACTGCAAAAGAAGGTCCCTGTGGAATATAATACCCTGGACCACATTTAAGCTCTTGTGAGGGGCAATGGTAATGGAAACATCCCCAGCGTGTCACAAGCGAGTAATACCCGTGACTGGGCAGAGGATGCTGTTTTTATCAAAGCTGACCCTGACTGCATTTTGGACAAGCCCTCCACATCCCCAAACTTGTGCTCTACAAAAAACTGAGGCTTCATCGAGACAAAGCAGTCACCATCAGCTTTCATACATAAGAGGTACTGGGCCAAATAAGTTTCGCTGCCATTCTTAGCCTGGCATTCCTCCCTCAGTGTGGCCAGGGAGGAGAACGATTTAGGATCATACTTCCTTGCATTGTACTGAGACTTGGAATGCTTACAGACTGCTGGCGTTTGATCACCAGCAAGTGAAGATGTGGCATACTTCATCGCACATCATCTGCCCTGATGCCACCCACTCTGACCAGGGGCCCTCCACAGGGGTGCCAACCAGTCGCAGCAAAGGCCACCTGGCAGGATGGCCACTGCCAAGAGTCCCGATGCCCCAGGATAATGGGCATCTACTCCTCGGCATACCTGGGGAGTTACCAGTGCAGGCATCAGCAGAGCAATCCCTGTGGAGTCAGGGGGCTACAACCAACAGGGTACATGGCGGTCCTACCACAACAGACTGGCTACCCTGCTGGATATGAGGTGCAAAGAATTCCATGGTCATCGTCGGCGCAGAAAACAACACTGCATAGTGGGTGGAGGAAAACACACCCAGGAAGGTGTACTCACTCAAGAGCTGCAGCATGAGAAGGACTGCAATCCCATGACGAGAAAGTGGGCTAAAGATCTCAATGCATGATGGACATGATGCACCATGTAGGGTGCCCTTCCTCAAATGGCTCACTCTTCGGAAAAATTTTGAAAATTGGAGGTCAAACCCTATAGGGGACCATCACAAAGGCCGAAAGGTGTGAGACTCCTTTTAGTCACCTCTTACGACAGGCAGGAATACCTTGGGCCTATTCTAACTCCCGCGCCTGCAGGGGGAGCGCATTAAAGTTCAAACCAATGCATGCTCCCTGACATTTATATGCGCGGAATTTAAGAATCAGTAAGTAGAAAATCGATGAACACCAACTTGGGGGGGGGGGGGGGGGGGGGGGGGGCAGGGGGAGAGAAGGAAAATCTACGTAAATTTGATATTAGGTTGAAATGTTTGTATGTTCTATTTATTATCCTATACTGATGAAATCAGTATGTATCTTATGACTCAGGACTGTTACATATACACCCATTATACAGAGGTGTGTACTTTAAGCCACTGTCATTTACTCTTTTCCTCTTCTGTATGCAAACTGTGCATGGTAAGTACAATTAGCAGTAAGCTGGCCGTGCGGGGTAGATGCGCGGTCTGTGGTGTCTTTTCACGGTCCGCGTGGCTCCCTCTGTCGGAGGTTCAAGTCCTCCCTCGAGCATGTGTGTGTGTGTGTGTGTGTGTGTGTGTGTGTGTGTGTGTGTGTGTGTCATCCTTAGCATAAGTTAGATTAGGTAGTGTGTAAGCTTAGGGACCGATTACCTCAGCAGTTTGGTCCCGTCAGACCTTACCACAAATTTCCAGCAAGCTCCATATAATCTGTTTTCCCAGCGTGGTCATTTTGCAAGATGTGAGGGGACAAAGTTATATTTTGCTTGACTCTACTTGGAACATAATGCTTATGTTGTTTTAAGAGTATAGTTATCTGCGACACACAATGTCTCTTGTTTATACCACTGAAATTTAAATAACATCTCCAAGATGCTCTTGTACTTAGTACATGAATATGTGATAAACATGTGATGTGATAAACATCAACTTTCATGTGGAACTTCTATATCTTGTACCTGGTGAGGATCCTCCACTGATGAGAAATGCTCAATAATAGATCAAAGAACTGTTTTGTAAGCTATCTTTTCTGTGGGTACAAAATCCCTTCCTTCGTTCACATTCATTGATGGCATTTTCATGATCTGGACTCATGACAGGGACAACGTTCACTCTTTCCTCCATAATCTCCACACCTATTCTTAAATCCACTTCAAGTGGTCCTTATCAACCCAATGAGCCACCTTCCTAGATCTCTATCTCCACCTCTCAGATGGCTCCATTAATGTCCTTTCATATCAAGTGCACTAACAACATACAATACCTCCACTTTGACAGCTGTCACCTGTTCCATGTCAAAGTCTCTCCTCACGGTACCGTTTCAGCCATGTTTCATGTGTTGCTACTGTTCTTTGTCTGCAAGATGTGTTTTCAATTACCCTGTGTCAGCGTATTTTTACTAAGGAGATTTTACATATTTTGGAGAAATCTTAAAGTGAATTAGAAAGTGACTTACAGGATTCTGATTATGATTTTCTGCCAGATGCAACTAATGATGAAAATAGTGAGAAAGGTAAGGTTATCATGTGTAGATATCTCTCCACAATAGTATCAGCAGTCAACTGAACCAACAGTGAAGATGGTTGCCAGAGACGAAACGGAATTGACAGTCACTAACACGCTGTCTTCTAGAGCTGCTTTGAACATATTAAAGGATAGCCACAGCATATCCTTGCTACCCATGGGATAATTCCATTATCAGTGCTAACTCAGTTCTTTTTTATGAACTGGTGCTCTCTCTCTCTCTCTCTCTCTCTCTCTCTCTCTCTCTCTCTCTGTCTCTCTCTGTGTGTGTGTGTGTAATACTACTTGGGTCCTGTCGAAGGAGGAATTAAAGGTAATGAATGGTGTCATGTACGTCAGACGTGCATTTTTGCTAAAAATGTTTCCTTGGATGATCTTTGGACACATTCTTGAGGGCTAATTATAAGACACAGATTCAGTGAACCTACAGTTTCAGTGAACTTATAGATTCCTCTCCTTTGATAAGAAGTCATTTCGGTTCCAACACATCCCAACTGATGAGTTCACTATTATTTCTGAAACATGAAATAAGTTTCTTGAAAACTATCTCTGCTGTTACTGTCCTGGTGAAATATTGCAACTGATGAGCAGTTACTTAAAAAAGAGGGGGGGGGGGGGGAGAGAGAGAGAGAGAGAGAGAGAGAGAGAGAGAGAGAGAGAAGGAGGAGGAGGAGGAGGAGGAGAAAAAAATGGTTATTTTGCTGTCTCAGTTGCATCTTTATTTTTATGATGACTGGCTTGGGTCAAATCTGATTGTCTTCAGATATATGTAGTTGCATGAGCAACCCATTGTGTCCCTGTGGAATTAAGAGATTAGAACATAGTTACTTAAAAAAAAGTTTATTCATCATACACCAAACAAATCTGACAAATACTGACTCAAGTTTTGGGCAGCTGCAGATGTGGGATCAAAGTAAATTCCATGTACAATGATATGAACGGAAACTGACCAGTCAACAAGCCACTCAAAGAGTTCTAATGGCTCTGAGCACTATGGGACTTAACATCTCGGGTTATCAGTACCCTAGAACTTATAACTACTTAAACTTAACTAACCTAAAGACCTCACGCACATCTATGCCCGAGGCAGGATTCGAACCTGCGACCGTAGCAGTTGCGCTGTTCCAGACCGAAGCACCTAGAACCGTTCGGCCACACCGGCCGGCTTGATAAAGAGTTTTACATTCTTTGCCTCATGGAACCATTTATAAATGAAGGAATGAACTTCACAGACAACTTCGTCACATCCCTTCAGCTTGCAAATAAACTTCAACAGACGAAAACATCATTAATTAGAGCAATGAACTAGATTCACCGAGAAATCCCCAACTACTTGAGCAACAATTCTGACACATTCCATCATTATCTTGAAACAACTGATAAACCAGAATGCACCCTGACAGTATACCAAGGGAAATGGAATAGAAATCTCATTATCTGAAATTAATTCTCTCACTGAATCTTTGAAATCGGCTGTATTAGGTATAGATCTACTACCAAATAGTGATGTATGAAAATTTGTGCCAGACCAGGACTTGAACCCAGATTTCCCACCTACTGCAAGCGGTCACCTTAACTGCTTCGACTAACAATGCAACTTCACTGACCTACTCAAACTTCCACATGTCATGCTGCCTACATCCGTATATCAGAGAGTTCACTAAATTCACAGTCAGCAAATTAATTTTGAAGTATTTCACACACTTTTAGACTGTCAACAGTGTTCTTTCAGACAATCATGTAAGTAATGTCATTATTCTCAGCCGACTGCATCCTGAAGCTGCAGTAAATGAAGGAAATAAACCAGAAATGGTTACCTTCTATAGTGCCGAGAAGGATGTTCAGATACTGTTTATCACATGTTTAATAAAGGTGTCAGTTCTTCAAGCAGTAAATGAACTCATGACTGGGGAACAACAAAGAACAGGACAAGTGCTACAAAACAAATCAACCGAAGGTACGACTGTAGGACCAGACAAATAATAAGAGTCAAACTGGAATGTGGAAAGATAGTAAGACCAATGATATCTTTTGGGGGGAAAACCTTCCTATGGAAAATATGCACAAAAAGTATCAATAATCTGCTAAAAGTGGGATTCCAATGTTTGGAATCAAGAACTGGAATAAAAGAATACATTTTTGAAACTTTATGAATAGGGTGCATTACTGAATAGATAAGCAAGATTTTTGTATCCAAAACAGTAATCTAAAAGTGTTCAAACTTGACAAAGCTTTCACTGAAATTTATGCATGCCATATACATGAATGGTAGTAAATGGGTCTTAGATTAACAATCTTGATTTTTAATGTGATACCCATTTATGGTTAAGCAACCCCTTCCTGCTGTTCTAGGGCTGTAACATTTTCCAGGGTCCTGGTGTCAATATTTTTTACTTAACGTATTCCTCTGTTCCACAAAAGTTTGACAATGTTACAGTAAACAGTGTTACAACATAACAGAATAAAACAAACCAAACTAAAATTTTATTATTTGCTCTTATTTTTTTACAAACTTCTTTTATCCTCAACCTTACCTGTACGTGTGCGAGTCTGGGAGTTTGCCAGTTCATTTTCAAACGTAACACTCAATGTTCCTTCTGAGTAATTTTTTGTGTGAACTCGTTGCCTGCCTATACGGTTATGTGAAATCCTGTTACAATCCCCGATTTCAGAAAACCTTTGTTAGGCAAAAACACAAGAAATGGCACGATTACTCTCAGTAAAAAAAAAAATAACAAGTCCCAAATAATATTGCTTATGATGCATTTAACAACTAGTGACATGAAAATCATATTATGTTTAACTCAAATCTAGTTATATCATACATATACTTATGCAAGACGAAGTTATGGACTTGTATTGCTGGTTGCAAACTGTTTATTATTAAACAAACAGTATCAGTTGCATAACAACAGAACTCTTGTCTGCACAGAGCAGATACTGCATAGTGAATAACTTTAAAAAAAGATAATATTAAGTATCCTACTTGCACCTGTTATTCAGTTGTTAGGGTAACACACAAATCTGTAGCAGTAATACTACAAAAAACAATACATGTATGGCATCGCTTGCTCGGAGACCCCGTCTGGGGTGGTTCGGCCGTGTGGTGCAAGTCTTTCTACTTCACACCACTTTGCTGAATTGCACATCAATGAATATGTGATGAAATGTTGATAACAACACAAAAACACTGTCTCCAAGTGAAGAAAATCTCTGATCCAGCTGAGAAATGAACCCTGTAACTCTTGACACTAATCCCTACCACTAATCCATAGACCATGAACTGCAGACATTAGCAGTACAACGTGGTAGTCTTGATAAAATTTATGGATCTAGACATGGGCTTTTTAGCAGTCTACACAAAAAAGTATGGTTAGAACAATGTTTAAGAGTTGCTGTCAATCTTTTGTTATTTGGCTTTCAGCCACTGATGGTATCTTTGTAGAAATTTTTAATGAACAAAATTATACTATGAAACAAATAATCAGTAGCCTCTCAGACCATGACATGCAGTTCCTTTTGCTGAACGTTACTACCGATCAGGATATAAATTCTACTTAATCTGGGTTCAAGACGATAGTCAGTAAGCCAAATATTGATTATTTAGGAAACTACTCCAAGTCATGAATAGGAGGATGAGTACAATGCTCATAGCACAGATGACGAATACAACAGTTTTATTAATAATGCTGTTAACTTATTTGAAAACTATTTTCCTCCAAAACTGACCCAAATTAGACCAAAGTCTACAACAAAGCCATGGATTCATGGATTACTCAAGCAATAAAGGTATCCTGCAACACAAAATGGAAACTGTATCTATCAGTCAGAAACAGCTATGATGTACATGATACAGATCATTACAAAGCATACTGCAAAATATTGAAGATAGTAATATGGGTATCAAAGCAAATGCATTATCAGAAAAGGGTAGTCACATCAGATAACAAAATAAAGACAATGTGGGACACAGTGAAGGAAGAGACTGATAGAACCAGAGATGATGATGAGCATGTAGCTTAATAGTAAATGATACACGGGTACAGATGTGTGCAGTGTTGCTGAACTTCTCAATAAGCACTTCATGAGAGTTACTGAAAAGATGGGGTTGTCAGGTGCATTCTATACTGACATGGAATATCTCAGATCAGTCACTACAAGTAACTATAATAATATGAGTAAGGCCTCCACAACACCAGCAGAAGTAATGTCTACCACACATTCCTTAAAATCAAAAAATTCTAGTGACTATGATAATATATCAACGAAGTACATTAAACAGTGTGCCTCTGACTTTAGTGACATTTTAAGTTATTTGTGTAACTAGTCATATCAGTGGAACATTTCCCAAATGGTTGAAATATGCAGAAGTTAAGACTGTATAAGGAGGAGATAAAGAAATACCGTCAAAGTCCAATTTCACTTTTGCCCATATTATTAATAATTTTTGAAAAGGTAATATACAGCTATTGTCTTAAACATCTTACCACAAAATATTATTCAAGTCACAATTCGGATTTGTAAAGGTTTCTATATTGGAAAGGCTTTCTATACACACAGTGAGAATGTACGTAATTCATTAGACATTAATTACAGGCTACTGGTATATTTTGTGATCTGTCAATGACATCTAACTGCATTGACCACAATATCATTTTAAGTAAATTAGAATATTATGGCGCAAACAGCAGATTCTGCAAAATGGTTGAAATCCTGTATCTCTGACAGAAAAACTACAATGAATGAGGAAGCCTTTCTCTTTATCAGCAGGCTAGTTGCCAAACTTAATACTGCAACTGGTCAAATGAATAAGACAATGACAATAAATTTGAACATTCAGTATACTATGTTAGTAAAGGAAATGTTGATTTGTGGATCCTACATATGTGAGAAAACAGAATAAAACAGGATAATGTATGGGGTGTTAGCACTGAAATGGGTCCAGCTGAAAGTTTATGTCTATAATGCGGGGAAGGCACTCCCCATGTGTCTGCTCAGGTGCAACAACTAGAAGGAACACTTAATTTTATTATGAAATATGCTTTCTCTCAAATTCTTGGATCTGTTTTGCATAGGGAAGTGTAATGCTGGTTCCCTCTCCAGGTTGGCCAGGGTGGCATATACTGCAGTTATATGGTCCATGATCAAGTCATCAGATTCAAACATGAGTTAAACCTCTCGTAATAGGATCAATTTATGAGAGTACTACGAGTAGCACATCCATTGTCTGCATAGCATAACTGACTCTGAACAAAGTCCTTGATGCAGTGGTAGCCTTCTTAACCATTCTTAATTTTTTGACAGTTTTTGTTCCCAAGCCATTGACATTCTGTGCCTTAATAGCAACCACAGATCAACCAAAGGGATTCTGAGATTTAATTATCCTCATTACAGCTTCCTTCACCTTCCAAACTGCAGATTCATTTTCTGAGATGTCAATGTGATTCAGAGTCCAAATAAATGTTATGATGCTTGACCAATCTAACCTGGATTGTTTGATAACAGCGTGTTCTACAGGTAGCACTGATCAATAGCCGCTAGGCAGCTCATTTAGTCCAAGCATAATATGACATCAACTTGGCAGTGAGAATACTTCACACACTCTGCAGTTTGTGGCCTTTAGTACACACACAAAAACAGGGAACTCTAAACTGGCTCCAGAGTCATCTGTACATGTCTGTTCTGAACTGGGACACTCTCCACATTTACCTGATAAGACGAGGCAGTCTGTTCGACCTACTGGTCTCCAGTTGTAAAAAAATATACATGTTCTCCATGTTTTAATATGGGCACAATTATACTTTCTTAAGGAAGCAATCTTCATTCTTGCTATAGAAAGTTCAAGGTTTCACAAATACTAATTTTATTTTCATTGCCAAGGTATTTCACATTTGAACTTTTGTCAGGTTATGCAGCTGTCTCTTGATACTGATGGTCCTGTTCACTCAATGAAACATGATATGGGACAGAAGTAGAGGGTCATAGTTGCTGGATTCAAAATTTCAGTTAAGTGTGAAGAAAAGTGTTTGCCATGGGTAAAATGGATTTAATACAGAGCAGAGAGGAGAGGAGGAAGCGTATGTTTTTCTACTACTAAATAATTCCCCATCAGTTTATTTATAGGCAAACTTTAAATAATATTTTGATATCTACATACATTAATAAGTATCAGAAAATAATGTCTTTCAGGTGACTTCCTTCTTATTGGACACAAATTCTGAGCTTCCTCAAAGCTCTGGACAGCTTTCTCAAAATTTGACACAGCTTCAGTTTCTCAATGAATGTAAATTTTCCAGTTTTTCCACATCCACACATGATTTTAAATAGCTCCAAAATAAGAAGTAACAATTCAATAACACTGGGAGAGAGTCCAAGCTACAAAACATCACTGAATCATACCAGTTCCTCATCATCTGGTTGGAGTCACATTTATCTTAAGTTCTCCCAATCCCTTTCCAGTTCTGGACCACAAGAAGTTGTTTAACATTTTGATATAGCCTGCTAATCTAACAGCAACTGTGGTCCCAACCCCCTCTTCAAAAAAGTAAAGGCCAACAACCCCTTTCTTGGAGACACTGCACCACACTGTTGTTACTTTTGTGCTGTGGAGAAGTTTTTTGTATTGTTCACTCAGGGCTGTCAATTCTGGTGCCTTGCGGCAACATACAAGCTGTTTCACTGACTTAATTCCACGTAAATTTTAATAAGAAGACATTTACACTTAGTGCAGCTGAAATGGAAACCAAGTTTGACTCCATATGGACTTTATTCATTTCAAGTAGTAAAGGGTACAGCAATCAGTTGCAATTACATTTATTCCACATCTAGATTTCGATCACTGCGTGGCCCCTTCAGTACAGTAAATGTAAGTTACAACTTTACAACTGTAAACTGCAGCCTCAACACCTGACATGAATATTCCACTTGGGACTATGGGCATATACAGGTGTTTTTAATGTTTTAACTTCCATTTACTGCTCTGAAGATGGCAACAGATCTGCAATGAACATCACTGCGCTTGATTGCTGTAGCCTATACTACTTCCAATGGGAATGCTTTTTAATTTATTTTATTTGGTTTTACTGATGGTCACACATAGCATATTACTTGAAATGAGCTATTGTGCTTGACTCTTGTCATCACCAATATGTGATTTTACATGTTGTAACACCTACAGCACCTCTCTGTGTTGAAAACACAAAAATAGCTCCCAAATTAGCTCCCATGTCCTTAAAATATCAATTCACAAAATGACCCAAGTCCCTCCACAAGTAGTAATTACGAAAAATAAATAAAAAACAAATAGAGGGAAATATCTAGTATAGAAAGCAAAAGAAAAGAAAAGGAAAATTTAATTATAAATTTTAGAAACATGGGAAGGGGGAAAAACAGTAGAAAATATTAAAATATTAGTTATTCCAATATGTAAGAAAATCAATTTTATAGTCATAGAACGTAGGTCTGGGACACCAAAGATAGTGCTTATTAAAGTATAAATAGCCATATGTTGTAATTACGATACTCCAATCTCTAGTCTGTTCTAGTTCGGAAGATATTTAGGACGTACAGCTTTAGAGAACAACAACAACTGGGACTTTATTAAACGGGGATCAAGAATAGATCATGACAAGATTGTTTTTGAGGATTGTCAATTCAAGACTTTGATTTGGACATTTATCAGATTAGATAAATGGGAAGGTGAACAGTAATCTCATTGGCTTTAATGTCAATTCGTGTGAATATTTAAATACTTTACTGAATTGAGAATTTTAACCGGATTCGGACTTTGAATTGTGATAGTGGGAAACTTTAACTTCACGCGACTAGTAATCATAGTGAATGACAGTTTGCGGATATTAAATAGAAATGACTTATTTACCGAAAGTTACAGGATATTATCCAACATCTTTGATGCTAATGGGAATCCTACTTAGACATCTAATTATAGAACTTCTTTGAGATCGTATGAGTGAACCTATTTATTAATAATTCTTGTCAATAAACTGACGTCGTTAATTTGAAACATAATACAAGTCTTGAACATTAATTTAACTTAGATTAATAAACGTTAAGGTTACGTGATCTATGCCAAGAGCAAACTAGCGATTTGTAACTAAAACAATTGAACGAAAGGTTAAAGTATCATCGTCTGTTAACATTGGTAGTAAAGCTACTAAAGATTTTTTCTCTCAGAGTTGGGAAGACTATACGTGTAGTGACCCACGTTTAACATTGGGTTTTAAAAGTAATCAAACTGATACTTAGCAGGGACAATATTAAATGAAAGTAAAACCCTTCAATGACAGTCAATGTGTAAAAAATAAAATCAAACTTTCACCTATTAGACGAAAAAGTGAAAACAGAAAAAGGGCTGCTACAATGTCCATGAAAGAAGAAAATTTTACAACTGTTGAAACCATGGTTAAGAGTTGTTAATAAACCTTTATACCTGCAATTCGCTGGTCGATTTTCTCACATTGTTGTTGTTGTTGTTCACATAATTCATTTAAAGTAACACACATTACATATTGAGCTGAAATTCATCTGCTTCTTCAGCTAAACACTCCAAAGCCTTTACACAGGCATTATACATTGTAAGAATGTTGCAATTTCTGATGTTTGTAGGCTGTCTGCCTTGGTTCTCCTGGGCAGCATTATCTGAAAACCTGAACACTTTTTTATTGATGTTAGGTCCACCTGATCTCAACATAAGCCATTTATTTATGGACAAGTTGGCTTCAGAAACTGCTTCACGTAATTTATGATGTAACACATCACTGTGAACTTTGCTGACTAAGAAAGCTGTTGAGTGATGTGTTGTTGTGCAATGCAAACTTCCTGATCTAGATTTAATGGCTGCCTGGAATTATTTATCTTTAATACTTTGGAGACCAAGCCCGAGCATTGCTCGGACCACAACTTTGTGTTAAAAAGACTGCACCCAGGGTACAGGTCAGGAAGCAATTTTCCCAGTGCATGAGCCACCTGTGGCTTGAAGACTGCACTCATTTCGCATGAAAACAATGTATAGACATCTCATGACCTGTGCCTTGACTGGAGCTGCCTTCTGTTGTCAATTTCTAGAATTATTTCAAAAGAAACACAAGAGAATGTAATAGCTGCTGTCAGTATGATCCTATTGACAGAATTTTGTGTGTTTACTTGTTAGGTTTTACAGTTTGCTGTAATCCTGCTACAAAAAAGTCGTATTTGTTGAGTGAGCAAGAACTTTTGGAAGTTTAAGAGGAAGAAATTGCTCAAAAACTCACCCTACACCAAAGAACTAAAGTATATACGAAAAATAAATCTTGGAACTTGGCTCTTTTAGTATATATTACTCTTGGAGATACATCAATTACATATGTGCTAGTAACGCTTTAAATAACTGCATAAATGGCTGGTTTCTTAGGTCCAATATTCTTCCACGGTTGCAGTTTTCAAAGTTTTGATACTTTCATGGAAACTCCATGTGTAATATGATGAACATGCTACTTCTAACATATATTCCTAGGAATATGGTGCCAGTCCATCAGTCATTAGGCATTTCATTTTTTTAGATGAAAGAGAAGAATGTTCAGGAAGAATGACAGGTATCATCATCTTAAAAAAAGTTATAAATGTCATTTGACAAATCCATATACCAACTGGAAAACACTGAGTTCATTGCCCAAATCAATTTAATGGTGGTGGAACTATCCGGGGTACTTAACACATAGACTGTTGACAAAGTATCGAACTTAAAGGTTGTGACTGATCTGAAAGTTATAATGTAACTGATGTTGACCCATATTTAATCTCGAAGTTACACTTATAAATTGTTGTAAGAGTCATTAAAAACTGGCTGAAAATCTTTTGTCTCAAAATTAATACAGCAAGAACACACACTGCAAAATATCTCACTTTCACTAACTTTCCCTCCCACGTGACACTTCACTTTTCAAACAGTCTTTCAAGCCAGTCATTATGGAATTTGGACTTTCCCACCTCACAGTTTACTTTCGAAATTGAACAGAATATCACAGCAGCACAATTAGAATCTGGAACAAAAAACAGAAGAAGGTGTAATAGAGGAACAATCGATACTAAACTTTTTTGCAAAATATAAAAAAAAGCCCTCAAAAACTGAAAAATGAAGAATCTATCTCAAATTTCAGAAGCCCCACAGGTTAGATTTCATCTTCTATCATCATTGGAGTATTCCAAAAAGTTAAATGAATGAACATGAATCCAGATACACTGAAACAAAAGTAAATAACTTAATTCCTAAAAGGGTGAAAAGGTTGAAAAGGTGACTGACTCTTCACCTTGAACTTCTCCTACAACACTGTGAAAACAGTCCATTTAAAATCAATAAAATAATCAGGAATATCTGGCAACTGATGTGTAAAACATTTCAGTAAAAGTACTAGAAACAAGCACATGAAAATAGATGCAGAATGAAAGCATACACATTTGAGCAAGGGTCTTCACATATCGTGTAATTTGACTGCTATTTAAATGCAAACCGTAAAACTTTACAGGTCCATTAATTTTGATCATATGGCAGATGAGTATACGTACAAGGCTGGAAACTCTTGCATATTCTCCACTCTGTAGTGTGGCATCTGCTGGAAAAAAAGTAATGACTTGCTGTAACATATCTTAATCAACTGAGTGTTTCTGTGTAACAAAGTAACGTGGTAAGATTTATACAGCAAAAAACACACATTTGTTACAGCACATCTCAACAGTTTTAAAATATATAGTTGCATATTACACAGTAAAATTAAACACTACAAAACAAATGAGAAAATGGATGGGAGGAGCAGGGAGGGAGGTGTGTGTGTGTGTGTGTGTGTGTGTGTGTGTGTGTGTGTGTGTGTGTGATAGAGAGAGAGTTTTCTATGAAACTGCGTCTATGCTATCCTTTATTTTTCAAAACACAGCAAGAAAGTTCGACAATCATTCTGTGATCCCTCCCTCACGTATGAATTGTCAGTAGCATTGATTGAGTGGTTAGGAAAGGTTCCATAAATAATAGTGTCACTGATCAGGATGTCCCTCAAGAACTCAATGTCCTAGTTTAAGAGGCCTGCTCGCACAGTTACTCAAAAATGTAGCACTTACTCTGATTTTATAAGGAAAGAGGAATGGACTGACCTGTTCAAGTCCATAAAATACCTCACAGATTCTGTTCATTACAAGGCCTTGGGCAACTAAATAACAAAATAGTATAGGCAACCAAAACATCTGCCACTGTTTTTCTTTACCCATATTACTTGGCAAGGTGAACAGGTTACCTTGCTGTAGTAAGAGCGAACTCCATCACGTAACTAAGTACAGAATCTTGAGTACAGTTTTTATTTATATATTATGTGGATAACCATCAATATGGTTGGATATACTTCACCTCTGCTTGAGTCATCCATACAATTTGGTTCTTATAGCATGACAGTCTTGAAACTGACTAACTCATTTATATTTTTAAAAAATGGGTATTTTTAAGTCTTGCCCCCTTCTGGAAAAATTTCTGTGGACACATATCTGAAAGTTTACACTGTTACTACCTCCTTTCCCTGCTTCTTGGATATATAAACTACACTGCTACCGCCGCAGTCTGGTAACCAGATCTTGCTGAGTCATGCAACTACAAGAATATTGTAGCAAAGCCATCAAGTACAATTCTTTAGGAGAACCAAAATTCAGCCCACATGAAAAATTTATGAAGAGACTCATAATGTACTAATAGCAGAAAATCCTGATGCAATACAAACAAAATGCGTAAAGGTAACCACCCACTATGTAGATGAATCAGAGTAATGAATGGGCACATTAAGAATTAAAAACAGACATGGAAAAGAGAACCCTAACATTTTGCATGGTTCATGTATAGTATAAGGAGATGCACAGAGCTGAATGGAAATTGTGAATGGAAAGCCAACTTTCTCACAATACTCTATTGTGTAAATTTTGAGAACCAGTACTATCCAGTACTGTACACTACAGTTCTGTTGCCCCCATTGTATGAGGGCGTGCTGATAAGTAATCCTCTGAATCTTTTATGTGAAAACTAAGATTTTTAAATAAAACAATCTATATTAGCATTCTACATTTTTATTTTTCACGCCTGGATATTTATTTCTCAACACAACCATCTTGGCAACAAATACATTTTTACCTACGAGAAACTGGTTATTTGAAACTGTCACTGTAGAATGTTTGACTTCGTTCATGGAGCCACAATATTACCTCTCCTTGCACTGCTTCATCACTGTCAAAGGGAAGTCCTTAAACATGTTCTTTAAGTTTTGGAAACATACAAAAATCGGGTAGGACCAACTCAGGAGTGTATGGAAGACGATCAATGACAGTAAACTCAAGGCTCTAGGATAGTTGCAGATGTCACAGCACTCCTGTGTAGTCTGGCACTGTCATGCTGAAGGAGCGGGTGTTCCAGATGTAGATGAACTCTTCAAATTTATGCTTTCCGCTTCCCACACACTGACAAGGCTACGATACACGCCACCACGTTACAGGCTACCATTTGAAGCTCTCTAACAGAAGAGGGTCACAACTTGCATCGGTGAAGCAAGAATGTCAACAGAGTAGTATTCATGGTGTGCAATATCTCAACTGACATTGAGAACTGAATAAAAAAATTTGGAGACATTACTTTTCAGAATACCCTCATATTTCGAGGAAATGGTGATCATGAAAATAAGGTGAGATAGAATAGGGCACGTATCAAGTCATACAGAAAGCGACACTGACAAAACTTTGCACATTGCATGGAATGGTGAAACAGTAATTTTTTGAGAGGGAGCTCTGTCCATAAACGCATCATATGGCAGCTGCTGAACACTGAAGTCCGATAATGGTGGTAGCCTAATTTAGTTATGCAACCTACTAGCGATCAATGTAAGGTGGATGTACAGTCTGCCATTATTAGTATTCTTGCACATACAATGCATTTTCCGAAGTTCTTTGTGGTCATCATAACTGGGTAGTCCAGTTGTGTACCAGTGCAGTAAAGTTGACAGCGTTACAACACATACTAGTACACAAATAACAAAATGACTGACTCAATTTATGTATGGTAAAGTTGACGGCAATGGCAGAACTGCTGCATGAATGTGTGTGAAAGGCTCTTGAACAAATGATGGTGGTGGTGGTGATTGTGATGATGATGATGATGATGATACTGGTTTCAGAGTGATCCGGTTATTGGTGCCCCTGTAGGATATGAATTAATGCTTAGTGAGGATAAATCTTCCCTCACAGGCAATCTTCTTGGGACAATGGCCCTCTGATATACATCAGGGAAAAAAAAAAAAAAAAAAAAAAAAAAAAAAAAAAAAAAAAAAAAAAAAAAAAAAAAAAAAAAAAAAGAAGAAGGGGGGGGGGGCGCAGTGGTTGCTTATTAACATATTAAAATGGATAGTAAAAATCACACATGGGAATGTTTGTCTACATTCACATTCAGGGCCTTTCCTCACACCTAAATAAAACCATTAAATAGTCATGACAATTCTAAATAAAATAAGAATCAGGCGAAGAAATAAGAATCAGGCGAAGAAATAAGAATCAGGCGAAGAAATAAGAATCAGGCGAAGAAATAAGAATCAGGCGAAGAAATAAGAATCAGGCGAAGAAATAAGAATCAGGCGAAGAAATAAGAATCAGGCGAAGAAATAAGAATCAGGCGAAGAAATAAGAATCAGGCGAAGAAATAAGAATCAGGCGAAGAAATAAGAATCAGGCGAAGAAATAAGAATCAGGCGAAGAAATAAGAATCAGGCGAAGAAATAAGAATCAGGCGAAGAAATAAGAATCAGGCGAAGAAATAAGAATCAGGCGAAGAAATAAGAATCAGGCGAAGAAATAAGAATCAGGCGAAGTAGTGACTATAAGAAAGCGTTCAGCTAAAACCTGAGCCATGTCATCAGTCATGTCCACCAAGACCCCATTTCTCCGCAAGCCCTAAAGCAGAGGTGTACTGCCCTCAGTTGACATCTGCCTTATTGAGTCCCAAACTTGCACAGTGGAAGTGGACTCATAAATGGAAGTTGCAAATTACTTCCAGGAGATCCACTTCATTTTTTTTTTTATCACTTGTCTCACATCCCCGATGGTACAAAGGTTTTCTGTAGATGCATAGAGTTTGAATTTCCGCAAAGCTGCATGCCTGTTTCTAATTGCTGAGTGATATTCCTCATTTCACCAAGCAACAGGTTGGTGTCAGAGGTTGTTGCTATACTGGTGAATGGATAAATTGTTGGTGTTTTTGGCACAACGTAAATTTTACTTTACGCGAAAACAAAACATTAATACTGGTTGACGTACCTCCTGTCAAGCACTGTACAAAATATGATAATTCCTGTAGCTGTTTCCATCCACTATAAGACAGTTTCACTATACTACCAACTATCTACCAGGATCAGCAAGGGAAAGCTTTCCAAAGATATGTGCCTGTTGAATGGATCACTAGCACTGAAATTTGAATGGGAAAATTTGTGGTAACCATGTTACAAGACTATGTTAAACTACTGTGTCAATTACGTACAAAGGAATCTTCTAATACTTCACGTCTGTACTGTTGCAGCTGTTTGAGGTATGACTGGTGTCTAGCATTTAGTATATTTTTTGCAATTTGCACTCTCTTCTTTGCTAGCTGCAACAGCTGTAAAGATGTTGTTGGCCGACGGACTGATGTACTGGAAGCAGAAAAACCCAGACGGTGTTTTCGTATGTTGACTCCCAATCCATTTCGCCACCCCATACGCTGCACAAAAGTTGGTTTCTAAAACAAAAATAATGACAGTGAGTACACCATGCACTGCAATTTATGAAATATTGGCTTTGCATATGTTTACTATAATCTGAAATTCACTGCAATGCAATTGAGACACAGAAGCTTAGTGTAAACTAGTCAGTATTTGAACATCACAAATCCAAAAAGCTTATCAATTTTAGAAAATATTTACAGAAAATCCACCCTTAGAACTAGTCAGTGCAACATGTGTCACAAGACAGAAGCAAGAAATCATGTTGAAAACTAGAGGAGTTAATGCAATATGTCTAAAAAATATGCATTCGGAATAACTCACATCCACACAAAAGTACAATGATCATACAGAAATTAATTATTATTATTTGAAGGGAAAAAAACTATAATTACAGAAAAAGGTTAATCTGTGGACCACCACAACACCTGCACTTCTCATTTCACACCTCTTGTTTTGAATGCCCATTACGGTTTATGCAGTGTTTCATGGTAATGATCAACATTCATTTTTTCGCCTCTGGGGATGAGGTCAATGAGCAGAATGCCCTACCTGTCCTACCGTATTTACTCGAATCTAAGCCACACTCGAATCTAAGCCGCACCTGAAAAATGAGACTCGAAATAAAGGAAAAAAAAATTCCCGAATCTAAGCCGCACCTGAAATCTGAGACTAGAAAGTATTTAATGTAAAGTATGATGATAGCTATCAAACTTTTTAGTTTATTTACAGTTTCAAGATTGAGATAACCATGTTTTCTTTCTAATGGGGAGATGAAACAGGGAGAGGGAGGTTAAGTTGTAACCAGCCAGACACACACACACACACACACACACACACACACACACACACACACACACACACACACAGACAGACAGACAGAGAAAGGATTCCAGAATATCCATTCTTTGGTTTGAATGCAATCATCATCTGCCTGAAAAATTGAAATTTTGCTATAAATGCAAATTCTGCCTCAAAATGTGAATACACAAAATTACCTAATAAGATACTATTTCATAGCAAATTGTTCCAGATGAAATATTTTAACAGAGACAGTTTGAAATAGCTTTATTTTCTACACATAAATATATTTAAAATGCAAGTAATTTTCAGTTACTGGCATTGCACATCATCCGAGCCCAGTTTGAAAAGGTAACTTGGGTATGACAGTGTTTGCAAGATACGAAGTGCACAAACGCAACAACGTGTAAGTGCAATCAATGCTCTGGTACCACACCAATTGTGGGGTCTGCATAACATACACACTGTATAATGCAAAGCAGTACTCTGCAGTGGGACATAGGATCTTAGAACAAAGAAACAAGTATCTCCGTCTGCTAGCTAAAGCCAAAGAGTTGGTGTCAAGTGGATGCATTTAACACAGCTGTTTTAGGAAATAGCTGTTTTGAACTGCACTTTAGTCAAACTATGTGATGTATGTGATGGTTCTTTACCATGCTATCAGGTGGCAAAGTAAAGTCTGGTCAGGAGGTACGACTTCCTATTTTTCAATCTTTCTCATCTTGTTATTTCACCACACTCGTCAGCTTCTTCTGACCAAACTTCATTACCCAAAGTGCTGCAGTTACTGCTGGAAGTGAAGAGTACAAACCCAACAGCCAATTCTTGAAATAAATACGAGGCTTCTCAGAAACAATTTATCATATATTGTACTCTTGTTTGAAATGACCAATAATTACAAATTTGCTTCAATCACAATTACACCGATAAGTAGTAAGTTGAAAAATGGCTGATCTTACTTAAAAGATTCCAACTGACTGAGCCTATAACAAGTTTTCTCTTGTTCCCATGACGTCATAGGCACTATCATGATCGCTCTTCCTCTGTGACTCGCACAATATCTCCAAGGCAGGACCCGATGGCATAGAATAAACTGCCCAACCAGCACGTACTGTGCATGTTGTACAATGTCCAGCATTGTTCTGACTTGCATATATGCTGTGTCCACCCATTTCATAATACATGTGCATAAATGAAACCTATGTCCAAAGAGTAGGTTAATCTAATTCATTGTCAAAATAAACTTGACAGTGGAGATCACCATTTATCCTTCTGAAAAATGCTTCTGCAACACATTTCATTGAAGTGATATGTTACACTACAGATTTCTCCCCTTAGATGAATGATGATGTCATTGCTGTGAAACACCGACCGAACCGTAAATACTCAAAAGTTCCAAAACCAGTTTTAACCTTTTTATCTACAAGTATCAATATCTTGTGTCTATTTGATGTGCAATAAATATTCTTTATTATATTTGATAACCATGAAATGTCACACACAATACGTTGTAAACTATCAATCACGGGCATGTACTTACCTCAATTTCACTTTGACTACTTTTTTTAACAGTACTGCCTCGTCCTCATTCTTTTAATATGGATATGGGACCTCAGATAAGCAATATTATTACCCCTGTTGCATTTAATCAAATATAATGCTTCCATAAGTCAGGCTTTTCTAGCCATGCTCTTAACACTGAAAAGTCACTGGATGTGTGGCACACCATGGGTTAGGAAACCGAGAGTCCTTTAGGAAGAGTATATGAAACTCTCCAAAACTTCTACATCTACATCTACATCTACATCTACATCTACATCTACATCCATACTCCGCAAGCCACCTGACAGTGTGTGGCGGAGGGTACCTTCAGTACCTCTATCGGTTCTCCCTTCTATTCCAGTCTCGTATTGTTCGTGGAAAGAAGGATTGTCGGTATGCCTCTGTGTGGGCTCTAATCTCTCTGATTTTATCCTCATGGTCTCTTCGCGAGATATACGTAGGAGGGAGCAATATACTGCTCGACTCTTCGGTGAAGGTATGTTCACGAAACTTTGACAAAAGCCCGTACCGAGCTACTGAGCGTCTCTCCTGCAGAGTCTTCCACTGGAGTTTATCTATCATCTCCATAACGCTTTCGCGATTACTAAATGATCCTGTAACGAAGCGCGCTGCTCTCCGTTGGATTCTCTATGTCTTGTATCAACCCTATCTGGTACGGATCCCACACTGCTGAGCAGTATTCAAGCAGTGGGCGAACAAGCGTACTGTAACCTACTTCCTTTGTTTTCGGATTGCATTTCCTTAGGATTCTTCCAATGAATCTCAGTCTGGCATCTGCTTTACCGACAATCAACATTATATGATCATTCCATTTTAAATCACTCCTAATGCGTACTCCCAGATAATTTATGGTATTAACTGCTTCCAGTTGCTGACCTGCTATTTTGTAGCTAAATGATAAAGGATCTATCTTTCTGTGTATTCGCAGCACATTACACTTGTCTACATTGAGATTCAGTTGCCATTCCCTGCACCACGCATCAATTCGCTGCAGATCCTCCTGCATTTCAGTACAATTTTCCATTGTTACAACCTCTCGATACACCACAGCATCATCTGCAAAAAGCCTCAGTGAACTTCCGATGTCATCCACCAGGTCATTTATGTATATTGTGAATAGCAACGGTCCTATGACACTCCCCTGCGGCACACTTGAAATTACTCTTACTTCGGAAGACTTCTCTCCATTGAGAATAACATGCAGCGTCCTGTTATCTAGGAACTCCTCAATCCAATCACACAATTGGTCTGATAGTCCATATGCTCTTACTTTGTTCAATAAACGACTGTGGGGAACTGTATCGAACGCCTTGCGGAAGTCAAGAAACACGGCATCTACCTGTGAACCCGTGTCTATGGCCCTCTGAGTCTCGTGGACGAATAGCGCGAGCTGGGTTTCACATGACCGTCTTTTTCGAAACCCATGCTGATTCCTACAGAGTAGATTTCTAGTCTCCAGAAAAGTCATTATACTCTAACACAATACGTGTTCCAAAATTCTACAACTGATCGACGTTAGAGATATAGGTCTATAGTTCTGCACAACTGTTCGACGTCCCTTCTTGAAAACGGGGATGACCTGTGCCCTTTTCCAATCCTTTGGAACGCTACGCTCTTCTAGAGACCTACGGTACACCGCTGCAAGAAGGGGGGCAAGTTCCTTCGCGTACTCTGTGTAAAATTGAACTGGTATCCCATCAGGGCCAGAGGCCTTTCCTCTTTTGAGCGATTTTAATTGTTTCTCTATCCCTCTGTCGTCTATTTCGATATCTACCATTTTGTCATCTGTGCGACAATCTAGAGAAGGAACTACAGTGCAATCTTCCTCTGTGAAACAACTTTGGAAAAAGACATTTAGTATTTCGGACTTTAGTCTGTCATCCTCCGTTTCAGTACCATTTTGGTCACAGAGTGTCTGGACATTTTGTTTTGATCCACCTACCGCTTTGACATAAGACCAAAATTTCTTAGGATTTTCTGCCAAGTCAGTACATAGAACTTTACTTTCGAATTCATTGAACGCCTCTCGCATAGCTCTCTTCACACTACATTTCGCTTCGCGTAATTTTTGTTTGTCTGCAAGGCTTTGGCTATGTTTATGTTTGCTGTGAAGTTCCCTTTGCTTCCGCAGCAGTTTTCTAACTCGGTTGTTGAACCACGGTGGCTCTTTTCCATCTCTTACGATCTTGCTTGGCACATACTCATCTAACGCAAATTGTACGATGGTTTTGAACTTTGTCCACTGATCCTCAACACTATCAGTACTTGAGACAAAACTTTTGTGTTGAGCCAACAGGTACTCTGAAATCTGCTTTTTGTCACTTTTTCTAAACAGAAAAATCTTCCTAACCTTTTTAATATTCCTATTTACGGCTGAAATCATCGATGCCGTAACCGCTTTATGATCACTGATTCCCTGTTCTGCGTTAACTTTTTCAAATAGTTCGGGTCTGTTTGTCACCAGAAGGTCTAATATGTTATCGCCACGAGTCGGTTCTCTGTTTAACTGCCCAAGGTAGTTTTCAGATAAAGCACTTAAAAAAATTTCACTGGATTCTTTGTCCCTGCCACCCGTTATGAACGTCTGAGTCTCCCAGTCTATATCCGGCAAATTAAAATCTCCACCCAGAACTATAACATGGTGGGGAAATCTACTCGAAATATTTTCCAAATTATCCTTCAGGTGCTCAGCCACAACAGCTGCTGAGCCAGGTGGCCTATAGAGACATCCAATTACCATGTCTGAGCCTGCTTTAACCGTGACCTTCACCCAAATCATTTCACATTTCGGATCTCCGTCAATTTCCTTCGATACTATTGCACTTCTTACCGCTATAAACACGCCTCCCCCTTCACTGTTCAGCCTGTCTCTGCGGTATACATTCCAATCTGAGTTTAGGATTTCGTTACTGTTTACGTCTGGTTTCAGCCAACTTTCTGTCCCTAGTACTATATGGGCGTTGTGATCGTTTATTAATGAGAGCAGTTCTGGGACCTTTCTATAGACGCTCCTGCAGTTTACTATTAGCACATTAATATTGTTATTCCCTGTTGCATTTTGCCTACTCCTATCTTGCCGCGTCTCAGGAGGCGTCTTGTCGGGCCTAGGGAGGGGATTCTCTAACCTAAAAAACCCCCATGTGCACTCCACACGTACTCCGCTACCCTTGTAGCCGCTTCCGGCGTGTAGTGCACGCCTGACCTATTCAGGGGGACCCTACATTTCTCCACCCGATAGCGGAGGTTGAGAAATTTGCACCCCAGATCTCCGCAGAATCGCCTGAGCCTCTGGTTTAAGCCTTCCACTCGGCTCCAAACCAGAGGACCGCGATCGGTTCTGGGAACGATACTACAAATAGTTAGCTCTGATTCCACCCCGCGAGCGAGGCTTTCCGCCTTCACCAATTCCGCCAACCGCCTGTACGAACTGAGGATGACCTCTGAACCCAGGCGGCAGGAGTCATTGGTGCCGACATGAGCAACAATTTGCAGTCGGGTGCACCCAGTGCTCTCTATCGCCGCCGGTAGGGCCTCCTCCACATCTCGGATGAGACCCCCCGGCAAGCAGACAGAGTGAACACTGGCTTTCTTCCCCGACCTTCTCGCTATTTCCCTAAGGGGCTCCATCACCCGCCTAACGTTGGAGCTCCCAATAACTAATAAACCCCTCCCCCCGTGTGCCTGCTCGGACCTTGCTGAAGGAGCAGCCACATGTCCCCTCACAGGCAGAGCGGGCGATGCCACACGGCCAGCCTCCACATTGACCTTCCGCCTCGTGCGCCGCGAATGCCGCTGAACCCGCCACTCCCCTTGGGGAGAGGGTGGCCCAACCGCGCCCGGTACCCGCGAAGATGTCTCGACAGCAGGGACAGCAGGGACAGTGGGTGAAGCATGTAACACCTGGGGTGTACCTTGCGACGCACCAGACTCCCCACTGCCGCTACACTCCGAGGCAGCAGCCTGAAGACGGCTGACCACGGCCATCAACACGCTCAGCTGTTCGCGAACAGTGGCCAGCTCCTCCTGCATCCGTACACAGCAGTCACACATCCTATCCATCCTAAGGAAACAATTTACTGAAGAGAGTTAATCAACCTTTAACTAGACTGCTAATTCACTAAAGGCGGCTGCTTATTCACTAAACTGTGGTTGCTAGCCACTTCTTGTAGAAAACAATGAAAATAGCGCTACCTGTCTCTGGACTGTATTGAAAACAAACTCTAGCACTACTGGCACTATGGTTGACTACAGGGACTCTCTCTTACTGTATTCAAAACAAACACGAAATCTATGGAACACTATTAAGAGCACTCGAAAAATAAAGCTTCCTAAAAGCAAATACACACGGAAGAAGAAGTGACAAGTAAGAAAAATACAGTTAATACTTAAATTAAGGTAGCTCGCTGCACAGCAGACGTGAAGCAGGCGGCAGTTACGACGACACTGGGATATTGCCCTGTGTATGTGTTACATCTCTTGTTATGAGGCCAGTTTCCTCACCAAACACCTAGAGCAATCAGACTACCACTGAACCAGAGGAGTTACATGTTTTGAACAATTAACAAGCAGTTGTTGTTGGGCATTCTATAATCAGATAGCTATCTCTACAATAATGAAGGATAGCATGCAAAACTCTGACAACTGTCTCTTTCTTCTGTTATCTTTAAATTAGGATATGGAACATATCAAGAAATCCATGTAAATTCCGCATCTTTGCTACTTTGGAGAAGTTTTGAAACTGACAGTACCAACTGATGTCAAGATACACCTCTTTCCACAGAAAGATTATCATCAAATAATATTTTAATTTTCCACAGTGATAGTGTTCCTATTTGAGTACTTTCCTTTTTCTCTCATGTGTAAAGGTCACCTTTTTCTTCTAGGTCTATCTCTTTCCATCACACCATACTTTCATACAGATTAGGTACAATATCCTGCTAATAGCATTTACAAATCTACCTTCTCAATTTTGCACATATCGTGGTAACTTACTCATACTGTAGCCCATATTCATGTCTGGATTTCAATCTGTCTTGTGAGATATATTTTACTCCTCTGTACCTACTCACTCACTACTGTTACTCTGAATACCCTCTTATTATATGGTTCAACAATCGTATGTGGTTACAACGGCTGTCTGCAAGGCCTTGCCTTGTGGCCAAAAGCTCAAATGTATAGCAGTCTTTTAGCTGTGTTTTCTGCAATTCTGTCTCTCTTCCATATGCGGAGTACCAATATATCCTTTCTATAATTTTGATGGTATGTATGTTATAGTGGCTGTTTTTCTTTTTGATTTGAAGGATCTACTAAGAAAACAGCCTTCAGATGTGCAGTCACTATAATTTTGTAAGTACCTTCATAATGATGGAAAAACTTGCTCGTTTCTTTCTTTAATTGTGAACTGTGATTAAAGACTTTTGTGGTATCATCCAGAGATCATGGTGCAACACTAAAAACAGCAATGCCAATTCATACCTCAGGCATTACTGAGAGCTCACTGCAATCCATAACAACCAATGGGAGGCATGCATATCAGAAGATCATGCCTCCCTCTCAGCAAAGCAACACCCTCATGCTGAGGTCAGTCTAGTGTTGGGTATGCAAGAGCTCACTCCAGTTCATCTCCTTATCTGAGGGAGTCAACATCACAGTATACAACTAACGAGTTGTTAAAGTTTCTTATGAATATGTACTTTGGTAAATGTTGAACATAACACCTCAAGAGAACAGTTTGCTACTCTGTGCACCAAGTGATGCTTTCACAGTCAATGGCAGTTTTAAATTATCAAGAAACCCCTCTGACAAAGACTTGTGTCAAAGTTAAATAAACCTTTTATTCATTTATTAAAATTATTTAATCGTATAGATGAAAAATCTACTCACCAAACGGTCGCAGAACACACACATAAAAGACTGTTATGATTGGTAAGCTCTCTGAGCAGGCAGAAGGGTTTCCGGGTAGATTTTGGGAAAGTCACCCAGAACTGAGGGTCAGGGGACACTTACCATATGTGATAAGAAAAGACTGAGTGTTAGGGACTGCATCAGATGTGATTTGAAAACCTGAGAGCTTAAAGGTGGAAGACAGGGTAATCTGCAAGACAGGGATTACTACTAAAATGTTTTTCACGAGATAGTGAGAGTGAGAAGCTAAGTGCATTGTACACAACAGAGGAGGGAACGGGTGGTGGAAAATAGATGGGAAAGACAATGAAAGATGCAGAAAACTAAAACGGAGTGAAGCAAAGAGTTGTTACAGTGAAGAAAAGCTGAGACGGAAGAACTTATCGTACATTAAGGACAGGTGGGTGGCGAGAACCAAGGACATGTTGTGGTGCTAGTTCCCATCTGCGGAGTTCTGAGAAACTCATGTCTGGGGGAAGAATCCAGATGGTGCGTATGGTGAAACAGGCGTCGATGTCACAAATGTCATTTTGTAGAGCATGCTCTGCAACAGGGTGTTGCAAGTTGCCAGTATATACTCTCTGCCTATGCACAGTCATCTTAATTGATAAATTGGTGGTAGTCATTCCGATGTAGAAGGCTGTTCAGTGTTTACATAATAGGTGGTATATGACGTGTCGTTTCGCAGGTGACTCTCCCTTTGATAATATATGTTTTGCCGGTTACAGGGCTGTTATAGGTGGTGGTAGGAGGGTGCATAGGGCAAGTCTTGCAGTGGTGACAGTCGTGAGATAGGAGGCATAGGGTAGGGAGATGGGTGCAGAAAGAGTATATGGTCTGACAAGAATACTGCAGAGACTGGGAGGGCAACAGAAAGCTATTCTAGGTGTGGAGAGCAAAATTTTTGACAGAATGGATCTCATTTCAAGGCATGATTTTAGGAAGTCATGGCCCTGTCGAAGTAGCTGATTAACACATTCCAGACCAGGATAATACTGAGTCACCAATGGTGTGCTCCAAAGCTGTTTTGTGGAGGGATCAGCAGTACCAGGATTGGAAGTGATGGCCAGGGAAATCTGCTTTTTAACTAGGCTGGTGGGGTAATTATGAGCAGTGAAGGCTGAGGTGAGAATGATGATGTATTGCTGTAAAGAGTCTGCATCTGAACAAATAGGTTTGCCTCGGATGCCATGGCTGTATGTCAGGGAACGTGTGGCATGGAAAGGCTGGCAACTGTCAAAATGTAGGTACTTTTGTTTGTTGGTAGGTTCAATGTGGACAGAAGTGTATAGCTGGCCTTCAGAATAGGACCATGTGAAATTTAACTGGGAGAAGGTATTAAGAGATTCCAGGAATTTTAGCATGTCAGCCTCACCATGAGTCCATATGGTAAAGATGTCATCAATGTATCTAAACCAAACCAGGGGCTGAAGACTTGTGGATCTCAGGAAAGCCCCTTCCAAGCAACCCATGAAAAGATTGGCACAGGAAGGAGCCACCCTGGTTCCCATGGCCGTAACCCTGATCTGTTTCTATGTCTGCCCCCTAAAGGTGAAGTAGTTGTTGACAGTATAAAGCTGATTAAGGTGAGTAGGAAGGATGTCATAGGTTTGGAATCAGGTGGGCACTGACTGAGAAATGTTCAGCAGCAGACATACCATGTATGTGGGGGATGTTGGTATAGATGGAGGTGACATCAATGGTGACAATCAAGGTATGTGGTGAGACTGGGATGGGCACAGATTTCAAACGATCTAGGACAGTTGGTATCTTTGATGTAGGAGGGGAGTTTTTGTACTATGGGTTGCAGGTGTTGATAAACTAAGGCAGATATACGTTCAGTGGGTGCTTTGAATCCAGCAACTATAGGATGGCCATCATGGATGGCCATTGTGGATCTTAGGAAGAAGGTAAGAGGTGGGGGTGCATGGTTTGGGTGGGGTGAGAAGTTCTATGGATTGAGGTGGCAGTCCTTGTGAAGGGAATGAGGTGTTAAGGAGGGTCTGCACGTCAGTTTGAATCAAATGGATGGGTTCTTGATGGCAGACACTGTATGTAAAGGTGTCGGACAGCTTGCGCAGATCTTCACAAACATAGCCCTTTCGGTCAAGTACTACAGTTTAGATCCTTTGTCTGCTGGGAGTATAATGATGGAGTCATGAACTTTTAAGAAATGTAGATCCTGGAGTTCTGTAGACAACAAGTTAGGGTCATGTTGTAGGAACCTGAGGAAGGGTTGTGAGGCAATGCTGGGTGTGAGGAATTCTTGGAAGGGATGATTTTGAGGTAGTGATGGTGGATCAAGTTGGGATCGTGGTCTGAACTGTTCAAGACAGGGTTCAATGTCAGGTTTGCAGTTGTAAAGGTTTTGGGGTTGGGTTGCAAAGTGATATTTCCAATGAATATTATGTGTGAAGGAATGGAGGTTCTTCACCAAAGCAGCGTGATCAAATGCAGGTTTAGAGCTGAAAGTGAGGTCCTTAGATAATACAGATAATTCAGGAGGGGAGAGTGCTTTAGATGAAAGGTTAAGGACACTGTGCTGTTGTGACTAGTCCTTGGGATTATGCATTCATGAAAGAAGCACAATTAAATGCTCGTTTAGGGCTGAAAATGAGTCCCTTTGATAGTACAGATAATTCAGGGGGTGAGAGTGCTTTAGACAAGAGGTTGAGAACATAGTACTAATGTGACGGGTTTTTGTGCTAGTGTGTTGTTATTGGTCTGGAAGGTGGTGGCAAATGCTGGAGGATGTTCAGGAGATTGGCCAAGATTTTTGCCACCCACTTGGCCTTAATTTCTGTTAATTTCTTTTGTCTCTTCAGTTCTTCACAGCACCTAATCCTTTCTTCACACCTTTAATTTTTTTTGCATTTTTCATTTCTATTTTCTGCCGTCTCCCTCCTGCCTCTATCATATACAATGCACTTAGCTTTTTGCTCTTATTAAATTGTGCTTTATGTTCTAGCAGTTCTCTGTCTTTCATATTACCTTATCTTCCACTATTAATGTCTCAGCTTTTCTAATCGTGTCTGATGCAGCCTTCATCAATCAGTCTTTCCTTCTCATCTTGTCTGGTAAGTCTCTGCTGACCTGGAGTTCTGGGTGACTTTTCTGAACTCTACCCATTTCCCTAAACCTCACCAGTCCTCTTCTCCTTCAACCTTCCTGCCAGAAGAAGGAGCCACTGGCTCCGAAAGCTAGCAAATTTTAATACCTTTTACATGTGTGTGTTCTTGTGCCGCCACTTGGTGAGTAGACTTTATCTATTCAATTACTTATATTTTTTCTAAATCTATTTTGTTGATATATTAACCTGTGTGGCCATCACTCCTTCTCATGTAACTCTTATCAATCTGTGTTCAAACTACCATCCATTTTCTACCTTATGTGCTAGTCCGCATGTTTAATTATCTGTACCAGCTAAATTAGCCAACATCTGGCCCCTAAATCTTTTCAAGTAGTGATTTCCATGAACATGGGTGGGTCCATTGTTCTTTACATAATTGTTTCATGTTTTGTGGCTTTTTTTTTGTCAGACCACTGTGATTGACTTTTACCACCATCTCTAATTTCAAGTAATTTTCCAAACACGATAGATTAAATGTTCTCCAATGGCTTTCTGTTTCTGTTAGTCCAGTTTTTTAAATTTTGCCTCTTCTCAAGACTTTCCCAATAATTTTTTTCCCAATCTTTTTTCGAATATCATAATAGGGCACGTTTCTGTTGAGACATTCTCACCCGTTCATTAGCTCTCTTTAACCCTTGTCTGTTCTCACAATTTTCATATGAATTTTTCCAATTTTTGCACTCTTCTCCTTGCTTTTCTTCTGTTTTTCTATGCTCTGCTTCTCTTCTTTGCCACTCCCACCATCTCTAACACTCCAAACCAACCTCCCTCACCATGAGGAATCCCATCACATATTACATCCATTCCTTTTGAAAACATGCATTTCCACTATTGGAACTAAGGTCCCACATTCTGTTTCTTGAAACCTACTTGTCCCTTGGAGTGACTCCCCAAGGCCTAACATTAAAAGTCCCCATTTTCGGATGTAATCCTACTGCACTTATTCTGCTAATCTGTGACCTATATGCCTCATCTACCAATTTCCACTCCATCAGACTTCTCTCCTTTCACAAAATCCTGCAGTGATCTGCCTGTCATGTTCCCTTATATGGTCTCATCCACCAAGCCAATTTCAGACTGCAACAACATGTCAGACTTCACCTCAAAAAGCTAACCCACTTTCTGCTAAACTACCTCAACTGTGGTGCTTCCCTTTTTGCCCCTCTGCAGCTTCCTAAACATTTAAACCATCATCCACCACTCCTCTGCTACAAGCCAAGCTTGGCCTTCACCACCGTCTCCCAGACCAATAACTCATACAGTGTTCTCAACTTTTCGTCTAAAGCACTCTCACCACCTGAATTATCTGCACTACACATGGGTCTCATTTTCAGCCCTAAACATCCATGTAATTGTGCTGTGTGAAGGAGCTACTTTCCTTCACAAGTAATGACAACTGGAAATATCATTTGTGGCCAAATCCCTAAACCATTCCAATAGCAAATCTGGCACTGAAGCCTACCTTTAACAGTTCCAACTACAGTCCCAACTTCATCCACCACCACTACCTCAAAATCATCCCTTCCAAGAATTCCTCATATCCAGCATTGCTTCATGACCCTAATCCATCCTCTGCACAACTCCAGGCTCTTTGTTTTCTAAAAACTGATGGCTCCATCATTAGCATCACAGCAGACAAGGGATCTACCACTATGGCACTTGACCAAAGCTGTCTGGCACCTCTACATACAGCACCTGCCATCAAGACCCCATCCTCGTGATTCAAACTGACCTGCAGTACCTCCTTAAAACCTCAGATTCCTCACAAGGACTAACACCCCAGACGATAGAACCCCACCTTTTACCTTCTTCCTAAGACCCACAGACACAATCACCCTGGCCGTCCCATAGTTGCTGGCTTTAAAGCACCCACCAAACTTATATCTGCCATAGTCGATCAACACTTGCAACCCATAGCTCAGAGACTTTCCTCCTATATCAAAAACATCAATCATTTCCTAGATCACTGAAATCTGTGTCCATCCCACTCCCACCACACAACTTGCTTGTCACCAGTGATGCCACCTTTCTCTATACCATGTACATGGTCTGTCTGCTGCTCAACATTACCTCAGACAGCACTCACCTTACTCTAAACCTACGACATCCTTCCTGCTCACCATAATCAAGCTTGATTTGTTTTAGAGCAATTGATTGACATCTTTGCCACATGGACTCATGGTGAGGCTGACCTTTTAAAATTCCTGGAATCTCTTAATATATTCACCCTATTAAATTTCACATGGTCCTATTCCAAATCCCATGCTTCTTTCCTTGACACTGGTCTCATCTTTACCGTAGGTCAGCTACTGTTCACATTAAACCTACTAACGAAGAACAATACTTCCATTTCGACAGTTGCCATCGTTTCCATGTAAAACGTTCCCTTCATACAGCCTTGGAATTCAAGGCAAAAGTATTTGTTCAGATGTAGACACTTTACTGCACAACAAAGCCATTCTCACCTCAGCCTTCTCCGTACATGATTACGCCACCAGCCTAGTCAAAAGCAGATTTCCTGGGCCATCACATCCAATATGGGCACTGCTGGGGGGGAAAAAAAACGAACAAACAAACCACTTTTGAGTACACCTCTGGTGGCTCAATACTATCATGGTCTTGGACGTATTAATCAGGTACTTCAACTAGGCTATGACTTCCTAAAATCATGCCCTGAAATGAGGTCCATTCTGTCATGGAATCTATCAACCATATACCAGCTGTTATGTAAACACTGTGCGGCCTTTTATATCGGCATGGCTTCCATCAAGTCATCAATTAGGACGAAAGGGCGTAGGCTGAGTTTGCATGCTGGCATTGCACAATAGTGCGTTGCAGAACATACTCTACAACATGACAGCCGTGACCTTGGTGCCTTGGTTGGTTTGTGGGGATTAAAGGGACCAGACTGCTACGGTCATCGGTCCCTCCTTGGTGCCTGTTTCGTCACACATGGTATCTGGATTCTTCCCCAGACATCACTTTCTCAGAACTCTGTAAGTGGTAACTGGTGCTCCAACATGTCCTCGATCCTTACCACACACCTGCCTTTCTCTTAGACAATGGAGACACAGAACCACATGAGCCCAAAGCAAAGGAACAAAGTTTTGAGAAAAATAGATGTCTGTGAAAATTAACCACCAAAAACAAAAATACAAGCCACACGATCTCTAAATATATAAGAAACACAACTCTGTCCTTTGGTGAACGACAAAAAAAAATTTATCTGCTGCTGTTAAATCATGTAATGGTTTAGGAATCTCTGGATACGATGAATAATTTATCTATCCATTATTTTCTTTAACATTCGGACCAAAGTCATAACTTATTAATATCATTTTTACTTCTCTACCTTGATTTCTAGAATAATATAATTGTCATAGCATACTCTACCATATACCAAAATGTCCATACCCCGAATCATATCCTCTACTACTATTCAGTACACACAGTCTCCAAAATAATTTATCCACTCTGAAGAACCAGTTCTTTTTATCCTTTACTAACATCTTCTGTCCACAAATTTATTACTTTTACCAAATGTTCATCAGTTTTCAGCCCATCTTTTATTTTCTGCAGTCTGCTAACAATACACAGTGACACAAATTCATCTTAACACTATTCTCGCTATTATTGTTCTCCAAAAATAAACAAATAACTGTGTAGATAATGCCACTGCCTCAGGTAAGTAAATAAATTCACAAAATCTTAACCTACATTGAAAATTACATAAAAATGTTTCCACTTCAGATACAGATTTTCAAGAGGCACACAACATGAGGCATGCCCTCTGGTATCCTCGGCATGAAATAACTGAACCGGCTCCAGGATTTGAGCAATATACACATCTTAAATTTAGGTTTCTGATTCTTTCACCAAACGGTACACTTCTTCCTCTTCAGCACCAAACACCTACATAAAGTAGCATGCCTAAAATTACACAGCATATATTGCTTATAAACCTTACAGCTTCCACAGATAAGAAGAAGTGCAACAGCTTACATAATACACTTTCATGGAATAATGCTCCATTCAAATCAATATTCTCCTTCAAATACTTCTTTTTTTTAAAAAAAGAAGAAGAAGACGACACACTAAATGTGCTTTGGTACATCCGCTCATATCCCATTCTCCAATAAACCTGTGCTTAAGGCTTAAAATCTTCATCAGCATACTCATTACAGTTAAAGTACCTTTCAAAGCTAGGTTTCCGTCCACAGAGTACTTCAGTACACTTTCTGGGACACACAAATGTTTGCTCGAAATCTACTTCTTAAGAATTTGTTATGTCATAAACTTCTGTCATTAGGGCACCAATAGCTTCTTCCGATCCTTCCTCACTATCTGTGCCAGTGTATCATAGCTTAATTATGTACCTTCTTGAGATTCCTTCCTTAGCTGAAGTCAACTCATCCCAAATTTTTGGTAGTTCACACTCTGTTCTACCTGTTTCTGCATTAGAATGAGCTGTATCTACAGACAGTTCACTCTGATGTCTTACTTTATTACAGACTATGTCAACTACTGGCACCTCCAAACTAACAAGTGTGGAGCCTGAAATTGTGGCCACATGTGAATCTTTGCTTTATGCCAACATTCTCAACATTACTTGATTGCCTGAGATTTGTACATGTATTGTGTTGAATGCCTGCCCAGTTAATTCTTTTAATTGTTTCAATTCCTTCTTCGCATCTCTAAATTGCTCATTCACTTCATTTTGGACTAAATTGCACTGTTCCAAATTTCCAAATTTAGCTCCTCAGTAAGGTAGAAAGTTTTGTCTGTAACTGCAATATGTTACTGTGGATCTCTCGCTTTTCCTAACATGGCGCACTGATAGGCTGTTTGAGTGTGGCATTTGTGCAAGTTTCTTGTTTGGTTTTTTATCTCATGTTTTAATTTGCTTTTAGTGTTGTCTCCTGTCACATTTATTGTTTCTATACTAGCAGTTAGCTCCTTTAGGTCATAACTCAATTGTGTACTTCAATGTTCTAAACCACATAGGCACATACATAACCATTTTTCTTGTTGCCACAGACAAACAACATCTACAATAAAACATTTATTTACCTTGGCTTAATATTGTAAAAAAGCTAGGTATGATGCTGTAGTACAGCCACAAACTCTGGTTGCAAAATCACTTGCAGTTTGCCGCCCCCCTCCCCCCCCCCCCCCCCCCCCAAACACAAACACCACCCCCAAAAATCTTTTGGAAACTACTCACCTCACATTTTATACAGTTCACAAGAATCTAGCCATGTGTAGATGCCGACTGGAAGCTGAATCCATCTGTAGATTGTGCTGTGTCACCAAATGTGAGTGTGCTGTTGACACTGCTGCCATTGCAGGCTGATGAGCTGCAACTGCAATCCACGACTGCTCTTGTAGATTGGTCGTGGGATTAATACGACAGAAGCCTTCTTTAATCAGTCAATATCTTCCATCTCATGGACTAGTAATTTTCCTCTCTGTTGTAATTTTAGTTAATAATTATTCATCGACTACCCAAACAGCTTCAAAATTCTTCATTCTCAGTGCTAGAATTTGAGTCTGAACTGCAGTGTAATCTTTGCTGTTGATCTTCATTACTATTGATAACAGATATCAACTCTAGTAAATCTCTGTACTCAAAATTCATCAATTCTCTTTAAAATTTCTGTTTACTATTCTTGTTATTTACTATTCTTCATAACTTCTGTTTACTCTCAGCCATATTTGTTCTGGGTTGTTGTCATCAGTCACTACATGCAATGTTCTGCTGGCTTCTTACCGTGATATTGGGTAGCGAAGTAAAATTTGATGGGAGCTATGACTTTCTGTTTTTCTATCTTGTTCAGATTATTACTGCAGCACACTTGCCAACCTTCTCTGATCAAACTTCGTTTATCGAAGTGCTGCAATTACTGTTGGAAGTTAAGAGTACAAAAGTAATATCCAATTCTCAAAATAAATACAAGGCTTCACATAAACAACATATCAATATGTAATACTCTCATTTACAGTGATCATGAATCATGAAATTGCTTCAGTATTTGGAACATCACATTTATGTCAATAAGGACTACGTCCAGAAATGGCATGTTTTATTCAACTGATTCCAACTGTATTTATAACAGGTTTTCTTTTGTCCGTGTTATGTCACAGGCATTGCCATGGCCACTCTTCCTACATGACTCACACCACATCTCTAAGGCAGGACCCAACAACATGGAATAAACCATTCAACCAGCAGGTACCGCGGACATGGTACGATGTTCAGTGTCATGCTGGCTTGCACATACACAATATCCATCCATTCGTTAATACATGTGCATCTATGAAACATACATACACACAGTAGGTTATAATAATTCATTACGAAAATAAATTTCTTATAGTGGCAATTATCATCTGTTATTGGTTTGAAAATGCCTGTGCAACAAACCTCTTCACCAAAGTTATATGTTACTCTACAACATCTCATTTCTGATACTGCCAACCTTAGCACGCAGTTCCCTGGTAACTGTTACCACGTGCTTTGTGTTGTGCATTACTTGATATTTTCTTATTTTTAATTGAGTGAAGAGACTAATCCTGGTCCAACACGGAGTCTGATTATGATCCTCACAATACCAGAAGGGGCTGACAACGATCACTACGACCATGTTCCAGTTTTGCCTTCGCAGAAACACATTACATTGTTGTAGGCTGGCTGCCCTGAGATTGGGAGGTGGTGCTTATTTCCAAGCACTGTTCCTCACCCTCCCTCTGGCAATCTCAATGCTACCTATGCTCATGTTTGCTGCCAATTGCCAATTTAATGTTTGTGTTCTGCACTATAGTGATCAGAAAACAAAACCTGTCAAAATATTGTGTCAGCATCTAAATTCTTCCCCTGACATGCGAACCGAGTTATTTTTGGTTCTATTTCTGTGTTAAGCATCTTATCACTTTCATCTGTAGCACTGGACAGTATGGGTTGCATGACTGAGTGCCTACAAAAGGTTGACATTGATATTCTGCAGAGTTTGTAACTATCAAACTGGTTGGGAAAAGAAAAAAAAGAAGAAAAAAAAGTAAAAAAAATGAATTCAACCAGAAAAGCATTCAGTTCATTGGCAGGAAAATGCTGTCATTTCTCATCTGATACAATCACTTGTTTAAAGCTTAAATAGAGTTGAAAGTAGAAAACTACAAAGACCATTAAAGAAAAAGAAGAAAGAGAGAGAGAGAGAGAGAGAGAGAGAGAGAGAGAGAGAGAGAGCACTGTTGTTGTTTTCGTAAAAAGCAAAATTTACAAAGCTCCCCAATCACCAATTTTTTGTAATAATCAATTTTAAAGCACTAAGGCTTTATCTTCAGGCATGTAGTGTCACATCCTCTTAAATTTGTATGTCCCCCTCTTTCAAACAAAACTTAGATATGAATTTTACAAAAATAAACGAAAACTATTTCATAAATAATTGCTTCATTTTCAGGTCCATAGTGATCTTGGTCTTGGGAAAACTTTTTTGCCATGAGAAATCCCATTTGTTGTATTGGTCACTATATGATACATAATGCTCAGAATTTAGGTGTAGATGAATACTTCTATTCCTCTTTCATGGCAGTGGAAGGCAGGAGTTTAAGTTCCAGACACTGAGGCTGAGGCAAAGTGTTTTGCTCTAGTTCTTCAATAATTATGGTGCGGTCAAACTGAGTGATGTTTAGTCACAAATAGTATCACAGTAGAGGTACGTCAGAGGATATGTTCACTTCTCCTTGGGAGTAAGGATCAGATTCAAAGAAATAATGAAGGTATGCCAATCGGTATTCTTTAAATTCCTGGATGAGGCGGATTGTGACGGGTATTAGTGTGGCAGAGGAAGAACAATTTTGAAGAAGTGGCAGTGGTCACATAAATCATGAATTTTTTAATAACTAGGTATGTGAAAGCAATGAGCTACAGACTGACAGATGGATGGCACAGTGGATGCTGTATGCTGGACTACAATCAATGGGAGACCCCGAGTTTAAACAGACAGAGTGAAATTTGAAACATACTTGTTCCGGTAGATTGCCCCATTTGCGAGTTTTTTGAAATGTGTAGCAAATGGTTGTGGGCACTACGAGGGGCTACTGAGATAGGAGGAAAGGGCGGTGAGACTGAATAGGTGACGAGTGGTAACACTAAAGAGAGCATGTGAGAGGAAGTGAAGGCTGGAGCGGTATCGTTTTCATGGTTTCAAGAGCGACAGAAAAAATTTCAGTATGCAGTCACTAACAATACATTGTTGCCTTTATAAAGAAGCAGACATGCACCATACAGATGTATTGAAGAATGAAAATTATTTTAACTAACCTGACTGCAAAATGAATAATTTTGACGTGGTCGACTTCTGCCTCGAGGTGGAACAACTGGTACAGAAAGCAGTGATGGAACTGGACTGTTACTTCTGTATGAGGCCTGGCTCCTGCTTCTTGATCGTGGGGGCAGGTTATCAGTTAAATGCTGCTGTCGACCTCGTTCTAGACGCCACTGCTGGCCTCTACATGCGTTGCGACTGCGGCTCCTACTGCGGCCCCTCTCATCTTGTGTACATTTTCTACTGCCATGCAGTTTAGGATGGCACAATCTGCTGGTACGGATTATGTCATCTGTTCAGGAAGATTATTAATGACTGTAAGTAAATTATTTAAATTACTTACACTATTCAATTAATTACATAATTTCTGAATTTGAAGAAATGACACACACACACACACACACACACACACACACACACACACACACACAATATGGATGTCATTCTTGATAAGAAATGGAATTTCTCAGCATCACAGTAAATTTTTTAAAGCAGTGGTCAGCTTTGCAGAGAGTGCATGAAGCTCATGGACAGGAATATTGCTCAGACTGCAGGGAGCTTGAAGGATAGTGCTTGTCAAGTTACTCCAGGTTTTGTTAATTATTTACCAATCAACATCTCACGTATATAGAAACCTGTCTTTGGTTGCACACAGATAATCTTGCAAAAGTACAAGACTTACAGGTCAGAATTTTGCTGATAAACAACTACAGAAATGGATGCATGCTGAATGATAACAGACAAGAGAAAAACAGTACAGTAAGTCCAGAACGAGATTTTCACCCTGCAGCGGAGTGTGCGCTGATATGAAACTTCCTGGCAGATTGAAACTGTGTGCCCGACCAAGACTCTAACTCGGGACCTTTGCATTTCGCGGGCAAGTGCTCTACCATCTGAGCTACCGAAGCACGACTCACGCCTGGTACTCACAGTTTTACTTCTGCCAGTATCTCGTCTCCTACCTTCCAAACTTTACAGAAGCTCTCCTGCAAACCTTCATGGGAGCATCTTTATACTCTAGCAAACAATGTATAAAAAATTGGATTACATAAATATCACACTACAAGATGCCTTCATAAGCAAAGAGAAGCCAACAGCAGTTAAAACAATCCATGAATAGTAAACCAACCAGTTTCAAATACCACTGCAGAAAAAGAAATCACCTGGAGTTAGGGGTGCCTTCCAAACAATACCAGCTGCCAAGTGTCTACAGAAGACCAGATACCTAACTGTAACAGAAAACAATTTCTTCAAGTGTAATTTGAGGGAAGGGGGAGGGGGGGGGGGAGATCTGTTGCTGTGGTCTCCCAATACATTCCACAAAACATTTGTTTCCTGATGACACCAGTGAGAATATGGTTGGTGTCTGATGCTGGCACCACGCTACTCTGATGATTACGAGGCAGTCTGAGGGTGCTGCGCTACCAGTGTCATAAAAGGAGACTTTTTGGTGGTAGAGTGTTTGTATCACACTCAGAACAAAAATCATTTTGTAGTTGAGTTTCCCAAAGTGAAATTCCCTGACAGAGTTTTAGCATTTTAGCCTGACAAAAAATGTAAGAACTTCTATATTTCTGAACATGTGTTAACTCAGAATTAGAGTGAAAAGAAAGTTATTGTCTCCTTTGCAGGATTTATGATCTAAAGAGTGAGTAAACAGATATGTTGTGTAAATAAATGAAAGTGGTATCACCACCCAATAAGCCTCACTAAAAGTGATTGATACTCTTCTCACTTCTCTTGTGGCTTGCACGGAGATCCAAAAATTCTTACTGACCCAGAAGTTGTGTGAATTCTTTTTTAACTTTATCACAGTCTTTAGCACTCATCCAATCCTGAGAAAAGAGTTTCTGCAAGGCATATGACATTCTGCTCTTGCTAGTCCTTGGGCTATTGTTTATCACGGCTGGATCACAAGAGCTTATGTATCTATAAATGCTGTACTTCAAAGGTGACTAGGAGGTGGTTTGAGCACATTTTGATCACAAAGCCCTGCGCTCAGTCCTGAAAGTTAAATATATTCGGCAAGCAGTTTTATCTTTTTCAGCTCAGACAGCACAATATTACCTAAGTTAATTTCTTTGGCAGGAATGAGACTAACTTTGTCATCAAATTTTATATCAAATATAGATTTTGCAGCAGATAATACATCAGGCTTAACTACTATTGACATATCAGCATGAATAAAATACAAGCATTGAATGGGAAAAGTGCCATGGGGAACACACTTTGGAATTCCCTAAAAAAGGTCATTACCTGCCCAAAACAAAGCCAAAGAAGGATTTTTTAGCTGGCAGTGTAGGATCTCCAAGTTACTTCAATATTTTTCACCAGCTATAAGTATCTACTTTAATCTTGTGCTCTTTTACTTTGTCTGTGCAAGTCTTCAGAAAGGGGATGTTGTCTACTTTCCAATCAGCTACATCTTCATTTCCAAGCCAATATACAAATCTAAACTTTTTTAGGGAAGAGTGGTTTTCTGGGCTTAGACTTTAAAGTCTTTTACAATTAGTTCTTCTTGCAGTGACATTCTTCAACACATTATACATCGATCTCAGAAAATGTACAACACCACAGTTAGTCTTAAGGCAGCGTTTCTGAAACTCAGGCAAATTGTAAACAAACTACTAGATCCCATATCAATAAAAGTTGATGCACTGTCCCATGAATTCTTTTCAGATCAAGACAAGTCCTTCAAGAACGCCCAGTTGACATTTGACCCATCCACTGATACTTGAGGCAGATTGGTGTAATATTGCGAAGCTTTTTTTATTAACACCATCCAACATATCAACAACAGTGACCTAGAAATGCAGAGGAAAAGTAGTGCATTTCAATTTGTTTGTTTACTTTGTACCAATATCAGAGCAATATCCATCTGCTGCAACACAGCCAGCTTGTTAAGGCTATAGTCAAATGAGATTACGAATGGAACATTTCCTTAAGATCTGTGAGAATATTTTTCCTAAACTGCAGAGCTAACTCATAAACGATACCCTATGATGTCCTTGTCCACCCAAACTGTTTATTACTGGCTACAATATGATTGGGGAACATGGCCAGAAACAAGGCAGCCAGTTTGCTTGTAGTAAAAATAGTGGGGAGGGGGGCACTTTATTTTTGACGACCTGCAGAATTCATAATATTTCCACCTTTGTAACATTATCCCAGATCAGGTACTTTGGAATACAATTCTTAGCCAATGCAGCAACAGTGGTAGTGTTGGAGGCGACACTGGGCTGACATTGCTAGGAGTACCACGAATTGGCTGTAACTGTGAGATCCCAGATTCATGAGGCATTGTCATCTCATTACGGGTCAAGAGATTGTCTTCATCATGCCCAGTTATCCAGCCAGGCAACAGGAAGCATGATCCATATCGGTGCCAGAGCTGTGAAGATAATCAAATATCCCAATAAAATGACACTAGCTGTGTGATACTATCAGGGGAAGAAAAGTGATCAGTAGATGGGTATGTCCAGTTTCAGTAATGACGTGTGCACGCAATGAAGAGGGATTAGTGAATCCAATCCTCTTGTATAAAAAGGAAGTGAGGACAACAAAACCATTGGAACATTGGAGTGTACCTTGCTGATCCTCCCTCTCAACTTCAAAACCAATGGCAAGTTTCCATAATGAATGCCAAGATTACAAAAGGAAAGGGTAGGTTACATCAAGTGGCACAAGGGTAGGTTGACACTGTCGATGGCTGGCAGTTACTTTGGAACACTACACTGTTGGCACGAGTTCCCAGCTCTAGCGATGCTCCTATACTACTCATTTACATTTTAAAGCATTATTCGAATATGCTTTTAATGGCATAACGCATCACTAAAATGGCAAACATGCCATCGTCGAAAATGAAATTTACACAAGTACAGGGCAAAGCGAGGTGACAACCTTACTCAAAACATGTGCCCAAACATTGGTCCTGGATTCAGAGAGCTACAGAGAGGTGCTTTTACTTTCCTTGAACTTTAACACTCATTGATCGTAGGGGTTTTATTAGATGGGCAGCCTCTAAGAGCCTACGCATCACTTACCGATCATAGCACTCCACTTATCTGACAAAAATGACAAATGTCCGCAGTCTTCACGGCTGCCAGAAAATGTCATGAGGTCTTGTACAGCACTGAGGATGGAAAGTTATTTGTTGATAATGCTACTGCAGAAAGCAAAAGCTAATGCACTTTTGAAGGAGAGTCAAAACTCGAACAATTGGACAAATAGCAATTATATTAAAGGGGAATACCCCCAGTGTTACAGAAAGCCTTTGGAGATGCAAGAGCTACGGTATACATTACAGCCTACTTCCATATTAGCTGGCCACACATGAGTAGATTTTCTTGACACGCCATGGATATTTCTGGTAGATTCTTGGATACCTGCAGACCCTTCCTGTGCGTTTGTGGAGGCCCAACTTTAAACAGTACCCACAGTTCTTTGGACTGGTGATCCAGCCTAACAGCCAGGTACGCACACATGTGGACCTTATGACATGACGCAGTGAGGAAGTTTGCTTAGCTGGTCTCTGCCCACACACCAGTTTCCGTCAGACTGCACCACTGCGCTCATGGTGGCTACCCTGCAACTTTTCTCAGAAGAATGCTGTGTACAAAATTAAACTAATATAGTAAATTTTTCATTAAACTTTGGAGATAAAGATCTAATTCCAATAGAGAAATTTGATTCTATACAGTATGTGGCCAAATTACTAGGGACAGTGCTCACATTTATGTAATTTATAATTTACAACAACTGTTTGAACAAACAAAATGGTTTTCAAAGAGTTGTTTTATTTTGATATTGCTACTGGTGGTATTATTATTTTATATATATTCTTTAAGGCAGCAGCACTGGAGTTGTGTGTCATTCATAAATTATGCAATCTTTCTTCTCATAAAAAGTACAGGTTGCTATATTGTCATTTTTAGTATTGCCTACTTGTTTTTCACTAGTTTTTGTATATAAAATAATAAAAAAGTAAATGATACTTCTTATTACAACACTTTGGCCAAGTTTTATCTATGGATTTAAACTTTTGTTCATGGTTTGACATGATAACTTAAAATTTTCTTCTTTTGGCATGGGCAAGGCTTCAGACACTTCTCGAAGAAAATGTGGAGAAATAGAAACACTGTTACTCCATTACACACATTCCCAGAGAGATATAGCAACTATTGCAGAATTTCAAAGTCTGTCATCAACCAAATGAAAATTAAAATTGACAATAAAAAACCTCTCTAAGCAGATACTGTAGGACGATGTGGCAGGAAAGGACCACACTCCTTGTACTGATCGAAAAATCAGAGACATATGTCTCTCAAATCTGAAAACGAGTTGCCCATTTGACTACTATGATGAAAGACGAGGCTATAAAAGTTTCGAAAAGGGCAGTCTGGAGTAGACTGGTTGAACAGAATCTACTGGGTCGTTGGCCCACAAAGAAACCAGGCCTCACCAACACTGTGAAAAAGAAACAACTGCAATGGCTAGACAACACCAAAATATGACTGTTGCAGGATGGAGTTGACGAAGTACAGCTTTTTTGAATAGAGACAGTTATTATTGATAACTTTCTACTGTTAATTCTAATATTTTACAGGTGTTGTTCTCAGGTGAATCGACAATCCAAATTTTGGTTGATAATAGTTCTTTTATCAGATAATGTACCAGAAAATAACTCCGTGCAGCTTGCCTTGTGGAGAGGGTTAAACACTCAGTATCGTAGAATGATCCAGCATCTCAGCCAAAAGCATGGGGCGCCTAATAACACCCTTTGTTTCCTGCCAGAGATACGAGATTTGAACCATTTTGTAGCATTTCCTGTTACACTATAATATTCTAATTTACTTACAAGGATATTGTGATTTACACAGTCAAATGTCTTTGACAGATCACAAAATATACCAGTTGCCTGCAATTTTTTATCTAATGAATTAAGCACATTTTCACTGTAAGTGTAGACAGCCTTCTCAGTATCAGAACCGTTTAGAAATCCGAACTGTGACTTTGACAGTATGCTATTTGAGATAAGATGGTTATAAAGCCGATTGTACAATACTTTTTCTAAAATTTTTGAGAATGCTGGCAAAGGTGAAATTGGACAGAAATTTGATGCTATTTCTTCATCTCCCTTCTTAAACAGTGGCTTAACTTCAGCATATTTCAACCATTCAGGAAATTTTCCACTGATACATGACTGGTTACACAGATAGCTTAATATGTTACTTAACTCAGAATCACATTCTTTAATTAACTTTGTTGATATTTCATCATACCCATTAGATGTTTTTGATTTTAAAGATTTTATGACTGATATTATTTCTGATGGGGTAGTGAGGGTCAAATTCATATTATGGAAGTTACTTGAAATGTCTGGTCTGAGGTATTCCATAGCAGCATCTACAGAACCTGACAACCCCATCTTGTCAGTAACAGTTATAAAATGTTTGTTAAAAAGTTCTGCAACACTATACACGTCTGTCACCAATGTATCATTTACTCTTAATGCTATTTGTCCCTCTTCATGTCTGTTCTACCGGTCTCCTCCTCCACTATATCCCATATAGTCTTTATTTTGTTATCTGATATGACTATCTTTTCCTTGTAATATATTTGCTTTGATGTCCGTATTACAGTCTTTAATATTTTGTAGTATTCCTTGTAATGTGCTATAGCATCAACATCTGAACTGTTTCGGATTGACAGATAGTTTACTTTTTGTTTTACAAAATACCCCTATTCCTTGAGTAATCTATGGCTTCTTTGTAGACTTTGCTCTAACCTTGGTAAGTTTTGGGGGGAAAACAGTGTTCGAATAAGGTACGCACTTTATTAGCAAAAGTGTTATATTTTTCATTCATGCCATGAGCACTGTAAACATCAGTCCAGTGAATGTCTCTGAGGAGTGTCCTAAAACAATCAATTTTTGGCTTACTGATTACCCTCTTGAGCTGAGATTTAACAGATTTTATATCCTGTTCAGTATTAACATTGAACAGAAGGAACTGCATGTCATGGTCTGAGAGGCCATTGACTATTGGTTTTGTAATATAATTTTGTTCATTGGACTTTTCTATAAAGATAATATCAACGGCTGTGTGTACAATTGGCTACCCTAGTGGGGAACTTAACAGTGGGAATTAAGTCGAATGATAGTGTTACTGACTCAAATAAGTTCTTATTGGGAGATTGTTTAAGGAAATCTACACTGAAATCACCAGCAACCACTATTTCATTGTTTTTGGTTGTTAAATGGGCCAGAGTACAGCTTCAAGGTGGTTTACGAACAGATTAAAGTTACCTGCAGGTGTTCGTATATACTTAATATTATGAAGGATTTTTTGTGAAATTCTACTTCTGTTGCACATGCTTCCATATGCTGTTCTACGCAAAATTTATGAATGTCTATGTTCTTAAATTTATGACAGTTCAAATGTGTGTGAAATCTTATGGGACTTAACTGCTAAGGTCATCAGTCCCTAAGCTTACACACTACTTAGCCTAAATTATCCTACAGACAAACACTCACACCCATGCCCGACTCAAACCTCCGCCGGGACCAGCCGCACAGTCGATGACTGCAGTGCCTCAGACCGCTCGGCTAATATCGCACGGCTTTATGACAGTTCCAGATGAATGTGGCAACTCCTCCTTTCTCAATTTCTGATCTACAAAAGTGAGATGCTAACCTAAACCCTGTAACACTTAAAAGTTCTATACCAGTGGTCACACGATGTTCAGAGAGGCAGATTATGTCAGCTGGGTTTGAAGACTAATTCATCTATGCAGATAATTAATTCATTAATTTTATTTCTCAGGCCTCGAATATTTTGATGCAATAAAGGTAGCTGACATTTCACATTGACTGAGTTAAAATTGGGTAGAGTAAATATATCTGCTGACTGTTGAAAATTCTTAACCAATAGCTGTTTATGCTGATGTAATAAGCTAGAATTATGTTTTTTGGTTTCTTTCTCAAACTGAATGTTTGTCTCAGAAGAAAGGGTTATGGGAGAATTGGTAGGAATGAGAGAGAAGAAAGATAAATCGAGTTCTGCAATAAATTTCAGACAGTATCAGTAAATACTCTGTTCACAATTCACAACAGGAGGATGTATACATGGAAAAGACTGGGAGGTTCAGGAAGACTTCAGTTAGATTACATCATAGTCAGGCAGAGATTCTGAAATTAGATATTGGATTGTAAGGCCTACCCAGGTACAGATGTAGAATCATATCACAATTTAATACTGCTGAAGAGCAGGCTGAAGTTTAAAGAGACTAGTCAGAAAGAATCAATGTGCAAAAAAGTGGGATAGAGAAGTGCTCAGGAATGAAGAGAGATGTCCGAAGTTCTCTGATTGTGATAATGAACAGCTGAGTAAGCAGTTTAGTTGATAAGTAATGGACATCTCTATAAAGAGCCATCACAGAAGTTGCAGAGAAAAACGTAGGTTCAAGGAAGATAACTGGGAAGAAATCATGGTTAACAGAAGAACTTCATTGGATTTGTCAACCTGGACTAAGCCTTTGACAATGTAAATGGTGCAAAAGGTTCCAAATTCTGTGAAAAATAGGGATAAGTCGTAGGGAAAGATGGGTAATATACAGCATTTGAGACGACGTCTTACAGAAGGATGTTGAAAATTAGGTGAATTGATAAAATAAGGAATGAGGAGGTTCTCCGAGAATCAGAGAAGAAAGGAATATATGGAAAACACTGACAAGAAGGAGGGACAGGATGATAGGGCATCTGTTAAGAACCAGAGAAGAACTTCCATGGTACTAGAAGGAGCTGTAGAGGGTGAAAAAAGTAGAGGAAGACAGAGATTTGAATAAATCCAGCAAATAACTGGGGGCATAAGTTGCAAGTGCTACTATGAGATGAAAAGGTTGGCATAGGAGAGGAATTCATGGTGGGCCATATCATACCAGTCAGCAGACTGATGCTTCAAAAAAAGTAGTGAGAGGGGTAAAAGAATGACAGTGAGAGAGTTGCCCTGTCCAGAAAGCAGCTGGAGGCCGGGGGACATGTTATGTGACCGGAGAGATACCATCTGAATCTGACCAGTGCTTCCACAGCCTCTATTATAAGAAAAGTACCTACACAGGCAAGATAAAATCTCATGAAAGAGAACAATGATGACGAGTCTGCCAACCAATGACCAATGTAAAAGAATAAGAATAATTCAAAAGATGGGACGGGCAGGAGCCAGACTGGACCACCAAGCTAGGGCAGCCACTAGCCCCTTGGGGCGGAGCAGGAGAGGGTGCACCCTTCCAATCCCACAAGCAGCCAACAAGGTTAATGTGCCCTACATCACAGACAGGAGTAAAAATCACTTTAAGGAGGAAAATGTAAAACCAAATCAGCTGCAATGGCAAAGTCCGCTAGCACCAGAGGTAGAATGTCAAAGTTTTAAGGTTTCGCCACAAGGCGTCCAAATTAGGGCAGTCCAGTAGGATGTGAGCTGCCATGTGACAGGCACCACAACAGTGGGGTGGATCCTCACATTGGAGGATGTGGCCATGGGTCAGCCAAGTGTGGCCAATGTGAAGCCAACAGAGCACATTAGTTTCCCAGTGTGAAGCCCAAAGGGAAAACTGCCACATGGTTGTGGTCTCCTTCACAGCTGCACTTTCTTCGGAGAAATCAGGGCACACCAATTTACATTCCAAGCCTCCAATAACTGTCCGCATAGAGTCAACCAAAGAGCCAACTTTGGTACACCCACCTCCAAAGTCAGCATCCAGGTAGCCAACTTGGCCAACCAGTCAGTATGTTAGTTCCCTGTGATCCCAATGTGACCACAGTCCATACATACAAAGACCACTGAACATCCAGTGTGGTGGAGGTCATACAGGAGTTCCTGGATAGGCACAGCCAATGGGCATTGAGGGTAGCACTGTACAACATCGTGGAGGCTACTCAAGGAGTCTTTGCCGGCCAGTTCATCCAGTGGCCATAGAGCCGTCAGTGTATACCAAGTCTGAGCCTGAAATGTGTTAAGGTCATCCAGGAACAAGTGGTAAAAGACAATGGGGTCTATTTGTAATTTATTTGTGTAAAACATGTAATTACATGCATAGCAATTGGTAGTACAATACAACAGTATACAATCTAATTTTACTTTATAATAGGAACTTAAGAATGTAGTCCAAATTATCTGACATAATAATACTTTAGATTTTAGTTTCTACAGTAGGCTATAGAAGCACTCCTCAATGAGCCACGATTTAGATGTTTTTTTGAATGTCTCTCCAGTTATGACCTTCAATTCATTTGGCAGTGCATTGAAGTATTTTGCTCCATTAATATATGGACTGTTTGCAGTTTTTTTTTCAGTCTTCTGTGTACCAAATGGTAATTTTTTATTTGTCTAGTATTGTGATCATGAATTTCTGCATTACGGCAGGTATATTTCTTATCTTCTACAGTTAATACTATAGTTTCAAACATATACATTGAATAGATAGTCAGAATTTTAAATTCTATAAATAATTCCTTACATGATGTTCTAGCATCTTTTTTGCCTAATATCTCAAGGCTCTTTTCTGGAGTTTAAATACTCTGTCTACATGAGTTTTGGAAGCCCCGCCCCACAGTGCAAGACCATATGATAGAAATGGATGTATTAAACCAAAGTACATCATCCTCATTGTTTGGATATTGACATATGGAGCTATTCTTCTTAAAACATACAGGCTAGATGATAGCTTTGCACATACATTGTCAGTTTGTTGTGTCCATAGTAGTTTGCTATCTATGCATATACCTAGGAATTTACACTCGCTACAGATTTTCCCCTACAATGCTACTATCTTGAGAATCAATACAAGTTTGCAAATCACCAACATTGGAGGGGATTATATTTGTTTTTTGTAAGTTGACTTTTAGAATGTCATTTTCAAACATTCTTTTGTGATATCTATAAAAATTTTTACCTCTATGCTGAGATTAAGAATATCATTTCCCCAACAAAGGCCTGAAATGTCATCTGCATACATTGAAATGAAGGTATCATTTTTTACTATCTTTGGGAAGTCAGTGACGTAACATATAAAAAGGAAGGTACCAATTATCGATCCCTGAGGCACACCAAATTTAATACTCCTGACCCTTGATGTATAACTTTTTAACGTTTCTCCACTATTGTGTGAGATTGAGGTACACCGTATTCTGTTTTTTAAATATGATGTAATGAGGTGCAATAATTTTCCACTTATGCCATCTCTGACCAGTTTTGACAGAAGTACCTTATGATCAACCCTATCAAAAGCCTTTGATAGGTCTAGGAAAACTCCAGCTACTTGCATACCTTCATCAATTGTGTCAAGAGCTTTCAGCATAAATTGAAGTGTTGCAGTCATGGTGCCACAACCACTTCTGAAACCATGCTGAATATCTCCCAGGATGTTGTGCTTATTATAATGCTCTAACATATATTTCAGAATTATTTTTACAATTAACTTGCTAAAAACTGAAGTTGAGGCAAGTGGTCTGTAATTTTCTACTAGTTGTTTATCACCTTTTTTGTACAGAGGTTTAACAATGGCTAATTTTAGTACGTCAGGGAACACTCCTTTTAAGACACTATTTATTAGACGCACCAAAGGATATGCTAGATTGTTTTTGCACTGTTTAAGAAAAATGGAGAAATTTCATCCCAGCCAGTGGATTTTTTTGTTTTTACATTCTCTGATGAGCTGCAAAATATCCTTGATTTCAAGTTCATGGAGTTGATTAGCTTCAGAATTGTCCTCAGCAAGACTTCCAACAGGTACTTTATCCGTGGTACAAAAGTCAGATTCTATGATATCTATGAAATAGTCATTAAAAATGTTACTGATTTCTTGAGGATTGGTGACATCAAAATTGTTATTAGACATCTGTATGTTAATATTACCTTTTAGTTTTGTTTTACTGTCTCTTATTTCATTTACTATTGACCAGCAGGTCTTTGAGATACAATCTGAATTTTGTATTTTTGAGTTAATCTTTTCAGCCTTCAATCTTTTGAGTTGCTTGTGAAACTGGTACTTGTATTGTTTGTATTTATCCCTGTGCTCATTGTTTTTGGTCTCTCTTTGCACCATATACATTTCTTCCATTTTTTTCAGTTCTTTTGTAGAATTATCAAATTCCACGGGCCTTGGCTGTCTTGCCTTATTCTTATTAATATTTATCTTTCTGATGGGAATAGTATTATTCAGATGATAAGATAATGTATCTAGAAAGGCATCCCATTTATTACTCACTCCTTCGGCTTGAAATACTAGATGCCAAGATTCATGACCAAGACTCTCTCTCAGTTTGGCAATGTTGATAACAGAGATTCCTTTTGTATTCATAAATTTTCTTTGGTTTTATACAAGGATCTCCCTTTAGCACTAATAGTTGGCCTAGATGGTCAGAGATGTGACCATTTACAACAGCAGCTGTGGCAATATTTTCACAATTAGTAATAACATGGTCTATAGAGCTTATACTAGTTGGAGTGATTCTAGTGGGTATGTCTCCCAACAGATCTTTTGCGCCATACGAATAGATACAGTCTTTGAAAAGTTTGCTTTCTTGGGAATCTTGTAACGTGTTGACATTAATATCCCCTAATAATGTAACATTCATATGCTCTTGCTTGGACATTAATTTACATAATACTGTATCAAGGGAATCAAGAAATAATTCAAAATTTCCATTTGGTGATCTGTACAATGCTAAGATAAAATATGCAACAGACAAGAATTTTAACTTAATTGCTACAATTTCACAGTGCAAATCAGTGGAATACTCTTTTACCCAAGCAATATTTTCCTAAGATTCTACTAGGTTATTTGTTCTCAGGTAGATAGCCACTCCTCCACCTTTATGGTTAGAGTGACAGTAAAAATCAGTTAATGAATAATTTGGGATTTTAAATAGGTGTATGTTATCCACAGATTTTTGGTGTTCAATGACAACTAGTACATGGGGTGTAATATCTGAAAGATAGTGATCAAAAACATTAATCTTACTGTGTAATCCCTCTACATTATAATGAAGAAAAGAAATATTGCTTTCTTCAGGCACATTTTGAACATGATCAACCCCTCTTCTGCTTTTTAGTTTCCCTTATTATTTATAATGTTGCAAATATCAGAAATGATCTTAGTGAAGATCTTGGAGTGTAACCTGTTTAACTGAGTACCATCTTTCCCCAGACATTTGTTGCTTAAAAACTTATTTGGATCAATAAATATATCTCCTAGATTATTACAGATCTCACGAATATTACAATTTATCCTCTCTATATAAGTATCGCTCACAGACCTTCTGTAGGTTTTCCGCTGACTACAATTTTTGAAGACCTGTATAAGTTTCTTGCTGATCGGATTAAGTTTCTAGTTTCACTGACAATTTCTTCCTCGGTGGTGCTGCGAAGTGAATTTGTTCCTACATGAATGTAAACACCTTTGTAGATTCTTGTGGCTTCACCTGAAGATCTCGGATTTGAATTTTGAATATTGATTAAGAGATTAATTGATGGATCCCGATACCAGGGCGAACGTCGAGTCTTGATTTTGGCACATCAACATTTTTTAGTTTTGAGTCACCTATAATGAGAAAGCCTTCTTTATTTTCCTTTTCAGTACTGTGACAACTAATTGGTTTTTTTTCCGTATGTGATGTTGTTCCAGTGATATTTGTTTCTTGAATGTGTGTTTTCACTTTGCACTTCTTCACAAACAGTGGATATTAAAGGTTCAGAAAAATGATTATCGTCACTTTGCGAGTTTTCACTGTTAAGATTGCTTACAACACCTTTCCTGCTTTTGATAGAAGATTTTACAGTTCAGTATGACCATCAAAAACCATGGCACTTAATGATTCAGTATACTGGATATCACTACTTTGCAAGTTTTCACCGTTAAGTTTGCTTACCACACTGTTTCTGCAGTGGGAGGAGGTTTCACTTTCATCTTCTACACATATAGCGCAGCTAGAAGATTCCGTAAACTGGGTGTAGTCTATTTGCGAGTTTTCACTGCAAAGTTTGTTTACAAATCTGTTACCACTTTTGAGATGGTGTTTTTCATTTTCGCATTTTTCATAATGACTTTTATTCATGTCATCAGCTCACTATTTACTTGTTTCAGTAGTGCTATTTCTGATTTTAGATTGACTATTTCAGTTTTCAGAGATTTAATAACTCGTTCTTTTGTGTTAACTGATGTTGCTAACGTTACATTTTCCATATGTAAACACTCGAAACATGACCACTGAAAATGGTCGCTGCTGAATTTTAAACACGTTTTCACACACTTTTCGTGTAGCCAGTAGTTGCACATCACACACCTGATTCCTTTTATAACACTTTTTGACATTTTTTACATGTTGAAGTATTTAACTTGTTACTTTTAAAGAGCATTGTGTCACTGCACTTGTCTACTGCCGCCATCTTGGAAATTCTATTGAGCGTTTTGGTCCAAACGAGATGTTTAGGTAGATCCGAGGATGGGATATGCACCTTGGGGGGCATACATGATTTCTCCCTGACAAGAGGCAACAGTGAGGAAAGATGGAGTTCAGCGCAGAGACTCTGCGTGCTAACTGCGAATTGCAATCGTGACTCCAGACCTTGCCTTTGTTGTGGGAGCTAGATCTCCCTAGCAGGAAAAATGACACAGTAGTTCGAATGTTTAGGGAAGCAGTGAATATTTATTGCGTACTTCTAATTTTTTTTTCTGGTGTGCAGCCAGATCCTGTCGACATTCTGCCACAATATTTCGGTCATCTCTTCAGGTGAGTAGACAAGTAGAAATATTGTGGCAGAATGTCAATGAGATCCGGCTTCACACCCAAAAATTAGAAGAGGAAGAAGAAGAAATATGCCAGGAAAATTTCTGAAGTTACATGTATTGCATAGTTTACTGGCAGTTGTTGGCACCTGATTTGTAGGGAAGGGACACCAGCCTCTTGCCAACATACAGAGTCATACCTAATACATTCACTGAGCTAAGTATCTAACTTTCTTAGGAATCGAGATGTGAAATGAAGGTCTTAAATACTGGCTTCATTACTGCTCCAACAGGTTTAGGGATGGTGTTTCTATGGGTATATTTGATTCTTGCTGCCTCAGCTTTGCAGTATTTACACCAGTCAATTGAATGTAGGTTGTTTAATAGCTTATCACTTTATGCCTTGGTGAAAAATGTTGCCCATATTGCTTCACTCATTGCTATCAGATTTTTTGTATTCTTTCTAATGGTTTGACCATAGTATTCACTTAGCTGGCTGACTGTTTTGTCAGTCAAACATCCTTATAGTCTTGCCATCTTTAAGCTTTTTACTTGAAAAATTTTGCCAGTTTTTATGCAAATGTACTGCTTACAATGTTGCAGACTTCACTGATTCTTCCCCAATTAATTTTATTGTTTCCCCTAAAGCATAACTGTGTCTCGAAAAATCAGTAGGGGGGCATGACACATTCGTAAGAGAACCCAAAGTTTTTACAGCCCTAGAGCCTTTACCGACGCATATCAGCCCACAGAAATATATGACTTTTGTCACAAAAAGATTATTGTTTTTACATCTTTCAAATTTCCAAAATTCTTTCTTACTCTCACAACTCTAACAAGAGACTTCCAAACTACGGACTAAATCATGTCTTTTGAAAACATTTGCACTGAACCATTTCTGTTTAACACATTTTCAGAAATTATCTTCTTTCCACCACAAAAATTACAGCATGCAGTTTGATTAAACTTTGTTTTTAGTGCACTTAAAACTAATATTAAATGGGTATCACTGGCACTGATTTCACTGTACATTTCATTACCATTCACAAGCTGCTTCTGAGAAGCACTTGGTGGTGAACTTTGTTCAGCATTGTTCACTCTACCCCATTCCCTGGATGTAAACTGCCAACAGGAAAAGTTTTGTAGCATCTACTTCCTTTATTTCTAATTTTTTAAGTATTCCCTCAGGTAGAGTCACATTAAAGAGAGGAACAACTCAATGTGCAAGAAGCACAAATACACATACAGGTAGTGATATCACTGCAACCAATGTATCCAAGCTCTGCAGCAGGATGTTTACAGTTGCAGAGACATCTTGTTGTAACTGAACAAGTGCTCATGGAACATGTAGAAATTACTTGCGCAGTAAATTATTTCAAACTAGATTAAAAACACTTACACTCATCTAAAATTCAATGAAACACACATCATATTAAAGAGAAAACTCCAAATAACAATTTTCCGAAAAAAATTACAAACTGACATTTTATACCCACACCATCTTTTGTACTCCCCTTAAGGTGTGACCCACACATTTACTTACGTTGGTGAAAATGAGAAAGCCATGTCAACTGAGCATCAAAGACCAATCCCAAAAAACACTGAGCTTTTGGTCCTTGAGGTAGAGTTCTGGTTGGGGATGGACAGACCAACAGCAACAATAATGCTTCATGCATGTCTTGGTGGCAGTAAACTGGATCCCATGGGAGAGCCCAGGGCTGAGCCTTTCGTATGGTACCCTGCAGTCGGCATTCAGCAGCACCCATAGTTGGGGAGCAACAGTAGATGCAGAATTGTCAGCATGCAGGAAGGCTAGCTCTGTAGACCCCACTGCTGCAGCTAGACCACTGATAGCTATTAAAAGAAGGGGGAACACTCAACATGCAGCCCTGTGGGACCCCATTCTCTTGTATATGGGGAGTACTGTGGGAGGCATAAACATGAACCTGGGAAGTATGGTGAGACAAGAAGTTTAGACAAAAATTGGAAGTTGGCTCCGGAGACCCTAGTGAGGATGTCGTGATGACATGCGGTGTCTTAAGCCCTACGCAAGTCAATGAATACAGCGATACAAAGTTGAGGCTGGGCAAAAGCAGAGCAAAAAAAACTGAGACTCCGGGTACCAACACAGCTCACATAAGTTACAGGAACCTGGAGAGAACATTAGTAAGGCTAACTGGGTAACATGTGTCCATCTCAAGGGGGTCTTTGCCTGGTTTCAGTACTGGGGCAACCATACTTTCATGCCACTGAGAAGGGAACTTGCCTTGCTCCAGAAATGGTTGAAAATGGCCAGGAGATGACATTGGCAATCCACTGATCACTGTTTGAGCATTTGGCTGTGGATGTGGTCTGGTCCTGGAGCCATGTCAGGGCATAGGGCTAGGACACTGAGGAATTCTCACTCACTGAAAGGAGCATTATAAGGTTCCAGGTGACATGTAGTAGATGGTAAAGAAGTCACTCTACTGACTGAGGACAAAAATGCAGGCTGATCATTCTCAGGCGCAGGGGCTCAGGCATAATGAAAAGCAAAATATTTGGCAACAGCATCTGGATCAGTCTAGATGTCACTATTCACAGAGAATTCAGGTACACCGCAAGGTACTGGTGTCTATACGGGCATTGAATTTTTGCCCAAACATACGAAGATGGGGTAAGTGGTTCAATGGTGGCAACACACCATTCCCGGCATACTCGTTTCTGTCATTTTATGAAATGGTGGTCCTGGATGCAGATCTGTTTAAAGGTAATGAGGTGCTCCATCAACAGATGTTGCTTATGGCAGAGAGCCCACCTGTGATCTCTAATGGCCACGTGATTTCGGGGGCCCTCCAAAGAATGTCTTCTGATGGATGGATTCCAAGGAAGAGGGGATCACTGAGTGCTCTGGACAACAGAACTGATACCTACATGTCTGTGAAGTGCAATGGCACTCGTAATAACAACCCAATCGGCTTTGGAGAAAACCCATTTGGGTGGATACCTAGGGAGGGTCAAAACAATTTGAAAACGACCAGTCACACAGGTCATCTTGGATTCTCCAATGGATGAATGAGAGGAGACCTGGGCTGCAAATGGAAAGGTCAATGGCTAAATGAAACCCATATGCCACACTGAAGGTTGTGTGAAACACAGTATTCATGAGGACAAGAGCGAGCTCTGCAAGCAAGTTTTCAACAGCTTGACTATTGGCAGTGGTTGTAGTTGCACTCCGTAAAGGGTTGCAGGCATACCCAATACTAAGATGGGTGGGGGAGCTGAGAAACCAATGCAGATAACGTATTCTGGGGCACTTCATCACTGGGAGGGAGATTCATGTTAAATTTGGTGAATTCCAGAGATGTCTTCACATGAATAGCCACAGCCTCCAAATTCGTGTTGAATGCCATGCATTTGCTGTAGACAGATCCAAAACACACACGCATTCGTCACCCAATGCTCTTTCATAGTCAGTGTGATGCTTAAAACATTTCCAATAGTGATGCAGGGTAGGGGTTCTGCATTGTTGGGAAACAAGCTTCCTGGAGGGCGATGCAAAAAGAAAATGGGAACTGCATGAAGATATTATAGCTTAGTCAAGTGATGAAAAAAACAGCTACAGTTCCAATGAAGGATCAAGCTATCTGTATCTTATGGGGGCGTACAGTGACCAAGGAGGCAGGAATGCCTCAGTATTGCCTGCTGTCACTGAAAGAAGATAAACCATCAACACACATTTGTTCTGAATGAGAGTACGTGGTGGGGACGGTGTATCCAGGACCATGGGGATACCAAGAATGCTGCTCAGATACAGTGGCAAAACATGTATTGTCTGGTGACATGAGTGCCATCTGAATCTCCCTCTTCTTGGTGGGCTGCTTCTTGTCCTTAAGAGGAGGGTGTTGCTTCTCCAGCTGGTGCTTGGGGAGTGACATCCCCAGTGGACTGGGAGTCAGAGCTTCCAAACAGATTGTGGGGGAAGCTGTAGGACCACCCCCAACCACCAGGTGTAGTCAAGCGACACTGAGGGCCACATGCACAGAGGGCAATGGCACAGTCACTAAAGAGGAAGACTTGGTCTTAGCAGTAGCATACATCATTGTCATATATGTACGCTGCAGGTGATTGTTCTACTTCTTGGCCTCTAGATATGTGAGGTGGTCAAGGGTCTTGCACTACTGGATTTCCTTTTCTTCATGTTTGAAATGGTGGGGTCTGGTGGATCGGGTGGCATGTTGCTCACCACAGTTGATACAGATTGAGGGAGGGGCAAAAGGAGCGTTTGTGTGCAACTGAAGGCTACAGTCCCTATAGATGAGGCTGAAAATTTAACGCAAACACACACGTCCAGATCGCATGCAATTTTAGCACCGATGGGCAGAAGAATATACAGCTTGACCTAACAGTGATAAGCCATCACCCTGGCCTTCTCAGGCAATGAGTCACCTTCAAAGGCAAAAATGAAGACTCTTAGTACCCACTAACAGTCTTTTGATCCCTGCTGGACACAAAAGACACAATGCACACCTCATCTCTCCAAATTAGCATGCAACTCGTCATCAGTCTGTAAAAGAAGATTTTGGTGGAAAATTATACCCTGTACCCTATTCAGACTTTTATGGGGTTTATACTGACAGGTGTATTATCCAGCTTGTTGCAGGTGAGCAGCACCTGTGGCTGTGCAGGGGAGGCTGTTTTAAGCAGAATAGAGCAACTTTTCATTTCTGAAATCGCTGCCACTTCCCCAAACCTGTCCTTGAGATGTTCAACAAAGACCAAAACACTTTTCAGTCAAAGAGGAAAACCCATCTGTTCTAAAACAAAACCAGTATTTGCGGGTGGGGGAGGGTGGGGGGAGTATTTCTCACCTTGTCTCTGAGCCCTATGTCCCTCCCATGGTGTAGCCAGGGACAGGAACATTTTGGGGTCATATCCCTCCACACTGTAATGTGCCTTAGCTTCAGAAGCGACTGCTGGGGTCATGCAGCCACCAGCAGATGAAAGTTTAACTCGCTTCACATGTGAATAATCCACTATGGTACCTTTCCTTCTGAACAGGGGCTCTCCCTATGGGTGGCATCCAGCCACAGCAATGGTTGTGTGTGTGTGTGTGTGTGTGTGTGTGTGTGTGTGTGTGTGTGTGTGTGTGTGTGTTTCAAGTTTACGGGCGCTAAACAGCGTGGTCATCAGCGCCAAAACGCATAAAAACAGGAACACATGCAGTGAAGGGACTAAGACAAACAGCGAACAAGGAGAATGGCTGAAAGACACAGACCTGACGCAGTTCCAAATCCCCACATACAGATGCAAAACAAGAGGAGAAGGGACACACTAAAAAGGAAAGGAAACACAAGGAAAAGAGAACAGAAACCGAAGGGAAACAAGGAGGTAATCGTGACTGGCTGACCTCTTACCTAAAACCTGGGTGAGCCAGTCACCCAGCAGCACATTAAAACCCCCTCCCTAAAATCCGAGGCAACAAATTGGACAGGACACAAAACCGTAAGAACTTAACTACAGTCGTTGCGTCATCTTGTAAAATAGAGGGCAAATCCGGTGGCAAAGAAACCACCACCCTCTGGTCAGAGAATAAAAGACAGTCAAGTAAAATGTGGCGGACAGAAATCTGGATGCCACAAGAACTGCAGATTGGGGGGTCCTCCCGCCGGAGTAAAAAACCATGCGTGAAGGGACTGTGCCTGATGCGGAGGCGAGTGAGGAGAACCTCATCCTGCCTGCATGACTGGTAGGACGTACGCCATGGCCACGTGGTAGCCTTGACCATACGCAGCTTATTTTCACCGACTGCCAGCCACTCCTCTTCCCACTGACGCATAACGCGAAAACGCAGGAGGGAGGTAACAGCATGGAGGGGGACGGCACATTCAACAACTTGAGGGAGGGAACATGCATCTTTGGCAGCCACATCCGCCAGTTGGTTTCCCCTAATACCCACGTGCCCCGGCACCCAGCAGAAGGAAACCTCCTTCCCTTGCCGTTGCAGGTGGAGGAGGGCATCATGGATGTTCTGGACGACCGTATCCTCTGGGTACAAGTGTTGCATGGTCTGAAGGGCACTCAGGGAGTCAGAACAGATGAGGAACTTAAGACTGGGAACACACCTCATCTGCTCCAATGCCCGCAAGATCGCAAACAATTCGGCATCAAAGATGGTAAACGCTGCAGGAAGCCGTAACTTGACGACTCGATCAGGGAAAACAACAGCACAACCAACAGAGTCCCCCAGTTTAGAGCCATCCGTAAATACTGGTACATGGTCGGGATGCTGGTTTAAAATATCATAAAATAAGGAGGTAAAAACAAACGCAGGAGTGCAGCTCCTCCGGTACTCCGACAAGTCTAAAAGGACGCTGGGCCTCTGGAGCAACCAGGGAGGCAGGCGAGTAAAACCTTGTCGTTGGGGGGCCACACGCTCCACACCAAGGGACTCAAGCAAATGCTTGGCACGAATCCCAAATGGTCTCGTTGCCCTGGGACGACTGGAAAAGAGACGTTCCAGAGGCGGTCGGGCAACGGTAGGGTACGCAGGGGAGGTAGGACAGGCAAGGAATTGACACACCCGTCGCGCCATGAGGAGTTTCCGCCAGATGGTGAGCGGCGGTTCCCCTGCCTCAGCACACAGGCTGGGGATGGGACTGGTACGGAAGGCACCAGTGGCCAGCCTGATACCCTCATGGTGTACTGCATCAAGAATCTTCAGATACGAAGGCCTTGCTGACCCATACACGGTGCAACCATAGTCAAGACGCGATCCGACGAAAGCCCTATAAAACTGCAGCAGACGCGCCCGATCTGCTCCCCAGGACCGATGGCTCAGACACTTTAAAATATTCAGTGCCTTCAGGGCCCGCACCTTGAGGTCTTTAAGGTGAGGCAACCACGACAACTTGGAATCAAAAGTGAGGCCCAGGAACCGCACAGTGTCGCTAAAAGGAAGAATAGTGTCCCTCAGACGCAATTCAGGGGAGGTAAAAAGACGTCGAGAATGATTAAAATGAACACACACACATTTGTCTGCAGAAAAGGTAAAACCTGTCTTCGCAGTCCATGCCTCTAATCGCTGTATCGTAAGCTGCAACTGCCGACTAGCAGTGACAAGACTGGAGGAAGAACAGAAAACAGCAAAATCGTCCACAAACAAGGAGCATTGGGCAGGACTCCGGATAGTGGACGTGATAATGTTAATGGCGACGGCAAAGAGGGTGACACTTAAAACGCTTCCCTGGGGAACACCATTCTCCTGCACATACAAATCAGATAGCACATTACCAACCCTATAATGAAAGAGGCGGTGGGAAAGAAAGGACCGAATGAAGATGGGGAGACGGCCACGAAAGCCCCACTCATGGAGTTGATTGAGGATATGGCGGCGCCAAGTAGTGTCATACGCCTTATGAATGTCAAAGAAGACATCAAGACAATGCTGGTTACGTAGGAAGGCCTGCTGGATGGCCGTCTCAAGCAGGGTCAAGTTGTCAATAGTGGAACGACATCTCCGAAAGCCATACTGAGAGTGGCTAAGGAGCTGCCTGGTCTCGAGCAGCCAAACCAGGCGACGGTTGACCATGCTTTCCAACGTCTTCCCGACACAGCTCGTCAAAGCAATACTTCGATAACTGCTGGGATGCGTTCGGTCCTTCCCCGGTTTGAGGAGAGGAATCAAAATCGCCTCCCTCCACGAGTCAGGGTATGTGCCGGATAACCATATCATATTAAAACAATTCAGGAGAACTTCCTTGGATGGCAGCAACAAGTGCTGCAGCATGCTGTACCGGATTTGATCGTGACCAGGCGCAGTGTCATGAGCCACAGACAGCGCCGAATCCAGCTCCCACATTGTGAAGGGGCAGTTGTAGGGTTCAGAATTTGGAGACCGGAAGTCCAAGTGACCCCTCTCGATGGCAGTTCGGTAGCGGCAGAAATCTGGATCACAGTTAATAGTGGCGGTAGATTCCGCAAAATGCATGGCCAGTGTCTGGGCAATGTCTCTCGGCGCCGTGCCGAGACATCCCTGATGCAGCAATGCCATGACAGGTAGTTGGCTGCGTTTCCCGGAAATCCTCCTGATGGCTTCCCATACTTTCGTAGAATTGGTGGAGCGGGAGATGGAGTTCAAGAACAATTGCCATGACCGTCGTTTGCTCTCTTTAATCACTCGCCGCGCTTTGGCCCTTGCCACCCGAAAGGCTGCAAGATTGTCAGCTGAGGGACGGCACTTGAAGCAGCGCAGAGCTGCACGGCGGGCTCGGATAACGGAACGGCACTCAGTGGTCCACCAAGGGACAGGACGCCTCTTGGGATGACCGTGGAATGGACAATTCAGCAGCATGGGAGATCACGGCTGTAACATGGTCTACCCATTCGTGGACGCTGGCACGGTGTTCCAAAACAGCCAGTTGGCTGAAAAGTGTCCAGTCAGCTCTGCAGAGGTGCCACTGAGGCAACACTGATAATGCCACAGCCTCATCCAGGAGGCGAATCCAAAGGGGGAAGTGGTCACTGGAATGGAGGTCAGCAACAACCTCCCACAGAGCAGAATCCGCGAGTGCTGGAGAGCAAAAGGAAAGGTCAATAGCTGATGACGACCCGGAAGCAGTACTGAAATGAGTGGGAGCATCAGAGTTGAGGATGCACAGTTCTTCAGACATCATGAGGCTTTCCAGAATGCGACCCCTGGGGCAAGTAGTCGGAGAGCCCCATAAGACATTATGAGCATTGAAGTCCCCCAAAAGAAGAAATGGGTGGGGGAGTTGGCTAATAAGTTCTGTGAGAGCCTCAGAGTCTATCACATCCTGAGGTGGTAAGTAAACTGAACAGACTGTGAGCCTCCGACCCACAAGAAGGTCAATTGCAACTGCTTGCAAGTCTGTAACAAGAGGGAGCTCAGATGAGGGGTGCATGTCACGGACAAAGACCGCAACACCACCCTTTGCTCTTTGCCCCGTCAGATCATCTTTTCGATATTCGGTATAGCCCCGTAAAGAAGGAGCATCAGTGGCCCGAAAATGTGTCTCTTGGAGACATAAGCACAAAGGGCACTCTCGTACAAGGAGTTGTAATTCGGCCACATGCGTCCTGAACCCATTCAGGTTCCACTGTAATATGGGAGCCAGTGATTAGGGTGGCTGAACTTTCACCCTTCCTCTGTTCTTCGGAGGAGAGCCCGTACTCGCCGGAGATTTATTCCTGGGGCGAGAAGATCGCCCCCGGTCGACATCAATGTCTATCAGCTCCGATGACGACCCACGGGAGATGTCAGACAGTACGATGGCCTCGTCATCGGACCGACCCTGACTAGTCTCCTCAGGTAGCAAAACCTTCACCTTCGGCGTCTTTGTCTTGGAGGGCTTAGAATGCAGAGCCTTGTCAACAGGTGGAGCTTTACTCGCCTGGGCAGAAGGCGCCACAAAGGGAGAGGCAGGAAGTACCCCAATGTCAGCAACCACAGCCTTGTACGACGTTGCAGGGAGAGCCACAGGCTGCAAAACAACCGCAGCAGCACAAGTGCACTGGCAAACGCAGGTATTAGTGCTAACACTAGCAACCTTCGTTTGCGTAGCAACTGTGGCCATTTGTACCAGTTTCTTCAGAGCGGAAGCGAAAGATGATGTAAACACAGGAGGTTGCATGGCCTTAAAGAGCTTTTTGTCATCACCATAGGGGATGCGCTTAGATGTTTTAATCTCCTGTATCTTCCGTCCTTCGAGATAGATGGGGCAGACCCGGCTCCAGACAGGGTGACTCCCAGAGCAATTCACGCACTTCACAGGCGATGAACAATTGGCTCCTTCATGGGCAGGCTGACCACATTTACCACAAGTGGCTATCCCATTGCACCCCAATGTAGTATGCCCAAAGTGCTGACATTTAAAACAGCGCATTGGGTTGGGGAAATATGGCCTTACTGGCAAACGTAAGAACCCCGCTTTAACATGCTCTGGGAGTCTCGGGCAACTGGACATGAGAATAAACGAGTTGGATTTGACTAGGTCCCCACCAACTCGTTTCATAATATGCTGCACGCAACAATACCGTCATCAGCCCATTCAGATTTTAACTCATCTGTGGGGATATCCACCAACTCCCTACATGTCACAACACCCTTACTATAGTTCAGAGTGGAGTGGAGCTCGGTCTTGATAGCGTACTCTCTGAGACAGGTTGCTTTCCGAAGAGAAGCGACTTGACGGGAACTGGAAGTCTCAACTAACAGAGTCCCATTGCGCAGTCGCTTCACAGATTTAAGTGTTCCTGCAATTCCCTCAAGATCCTTGTGGATGTAAAAGGGAGAAACCCTCTCAAAGCTACCCTCCTTCCGTTTAATAATCAAAAACACATTCTGATTATCAGCATGTGCTCTGTTACGACAGTCTGATAAATCTCGATCAACACCAGGCGCTGGAGGACTCGCAGCACGAAGTCGCTTCTTCGATGCGGTGTGTTGTGCTACCAGTGGCCCACCCAAGCCACTGGTAGGGGGAAATATAGAGGTCGAAGGGTCCACTGCGGTCCCACGAGCAGCTAGGGAGCTAAAGGTCCGCTCAGACAGAGCCCCGCGTGCCTGAGTAAGCCTTATACAACTGGGGTGCGGCAGGTGCCCCAGAGGTTGCCCACTTGCGACTGTTCCACCCCAACAGCCATGCATCTCATAGGCGCGGAGCACACCGGAAGATTGAGGGGTTTTTATAGAGGTTGTCCTTCCTCGCAATCCAGGCGGTCAAGCCAAGATTACCATTCCCCGCAGCACACAACATTCCACCGCCGCGCCATATGGTGGTCGCTGAAGCATGTCCGAGGGTTACGGTGACAGGAGACTGGCGGCGCTGACCAGTCCCCAGCTCAGGACCCCGGGGTCGCCAAGCCCGTACTCAGCAAATGAATGCTGAGCCCCTGGGGGCAGCAATGGTTACCTGGCCAGTAAATCATTCCTCAGAGTCCCCGTGTCTCAGTCATGATGGGCTTGGATGATTAACCAACAGTGCAATCCATGTGGGGTCAGCGAGCTGCCACCATGCAGTTACTTTACACCCCCCCCCCCCCCCCCCCCCAAAATGGAATCGTTACCATGCGGGGTTTTGGGTGTAGTATCATTACAAGAAACATCTTTAACTGAAATTTTCTCAAATTTGTTGTTGTATTCTTCTGCCTTGTGGTTTTAAGGGAAGATGTAATGGAAAATGTAAACATTTATTTAAAAATGATTACAGCCATATTTATTAATGTACAAATCCTAAATTTTGCATGTGTAAAGCAAAAGAGCTGTGTGTTAAAGGAAAAAGATTTGCCAGAAATTTGAATTTTTTTATAGTCTGCTTTATAAAAAGCCATAACTCAAATTCTAATGATGCAATTAATCTGAAAATTTTATTGTAGTGCTCTGAGAAGGTTATAAGACCACTAAACTACAGTTAGTCCAGGGAGGCAGCAACACATTGCGAATAGTTCCTGAAAATTTCATAGCATTAGCACACATACTTTGAGAAAAGGCTGCTAATAATGTAAAAAATGTAAAACAAGGAAAATTGAGGCTCAAAGATTTTCTTCTCACACTTCTACATGTAATAAGTGTAGTGAATCAGAGGACGTTCCCTTCCAGCCGCCGTTTGAGAGTGCGAAAGGCTGGGGGGTAATTCTCCAATGCAGAGGCTTGAGCAAAGTGCTCAGCAATCGTGGCTGCGTTGGTAGATAACACACCATTTATGGTAACACCGGGAACACCTGTTGGGGTCTGGTACCTGAAAAGACGTGGATAATTTCATGTGAAATCACCCAGTGGCCGTTGCCCTTATGTCACAGATTTTTCTGAATATTTGGTGTAAGAATATACATATTTATGAGTTAGGGTCAAAATATTTTTTCTGGAATTTAACCAAAATTGTAATTAGGAGACCATTTTGAAATGTGGGCCCCTTCTACCAACAGGCGTTGAGAAACAAACTGCCTTGTAAGTTTGTAACCACTATAACTTTTTTATTTATGAATCAATTTTATTCAATTTGGTGTCATTGGAAATTAAAAGAATAGAGCTATAATATAAAAATTTTGAAGTGTTATGTCTAAGCAACAAATTTTTGAAAATTTGCAATTAATGTAATTTCTCACCAATTCTTTTTGTAAATTTCAGGATTTTTTTTCCCAGCAGAATCATAAGTTTCACCATCCAAATTTTTATTTCAAATAATTCCTACTGCCATACTTTTCAACACAAGAAACAACAGAAGGGTGTTTGCCCTCTATTGTTAGATCTTACACTTTTTCAATAATGCTGAAATAATTAATTGTTCCAAACAGCTAATCAACAATACACGAAACAACAATGAAAAGTTCAGTCTAGCAGCAACACTGGCTGCATGTGTTAGGTTTTAGTGTTTCTGTGCCGTTTATATATCTGAAGGGCATTTTTTGTCTTGATTTAGGGCTTCTTACATAAGTGGCCATTCTGTCTGGTTCCATAATGTGGATATTAGAGATCACTTAATAAAGTGGTCATCAACTCTTTCTCATTTCCCCTTACAGATTCTTCTAGTAGATTCTTGACTAATTAGAGAACAAGAAAAAGTTTCAAACCATCCAGTCCTTTTCTGCAACATACACAGTTGATTAAGAATCACAATGGAAAACAAATGTTCTTTAGGTTTTGTGTCAGCAATTGTGTGTCAGAAGAAAAGTACTAGCAGGGAAGAGCTTGATTTAATAGGTATGTCAAGCCTGAATCAAGCTGATATTGAATTACTGAAGCTAAGAAGCACCTGTTAAAATACTGAGTGTGTTTGTTCTGCTCACAAAAGGCTCTATTTGGGAACATTTGAAGACAAAGAATATGCTGTGATCCTTTTAAGAAGCATGGTAAAAAGACTGCTAAGAAATCTTTGAAACCTATTTCTTTAACCATGGCAAGGAAATATAAAACTCTTGGACTTATCCCACATACCAAGCTGTGCATAACATGCCGTACAGACATTTTATCTTCTATGGGGGATACCCTTCCTGGGATGGATGAATGTGAAGTTGACGATCGAGAATATACACCAGATCCATCTACAGCTCTTCAAAAAGTTGTGAATTACTTGAAATTTCACCATTTAAGGTTACCAAAAGAGCACAAGACAGGCGTCCAGAATACACTGGATCCAAGTATCGTCGCTTAGCTTTAAAATTCCAGCAAACAGCATCAGAAGTGCTACATGTTCCAGTGAAAAATGTGTCTGAAGAAACTGGCAGTGCTGAATGTACGGACTGTAATATTTTAATGCAAAAACTTAGAGAAATTTAGCAGAAGTTCTGTTAAAGAAAAACTGCAAATACTTACCTTAGCACCAGCTTCATGGGGTACAGAAAAAATCCAAATGTTTTTTTAACACTACCAAATACATGGTAAAGAAATCGAGGGTATTGCTAAAAGAAGATGGTATTTTGTTGAAAGGGGTTATAAAGTGGGAAACAGAATAGGTAAGGATGTGGAAAAACGTGTCCAGAATTTTTACTGTGAAGATGATATAAGTCACATTCCTGCTAATAAAAAATACTGTGTCTTCTGTCCCTTCAGAAAATGGCAAAAGAGTGTATAAGACAAAGAGACTAATTTTACACCATCTGAAAGATGTATACTTCAGAGAAAAATACCATGAAGATAAAATTGGTTTTACAAAATTTTGTGAAATTAGGCCAAAAGAATGTGTTACTGTAAACAGTCGTGGAATGCATAACGTATGTGTATGCACGTATCATCAAAATGTAAAACTGTTAATGCATGCTGCACATGTGAAAGAACTTCTACAGAAACTTGTGTGCAATCTGGAAAACGAGGAGTGCATGCTGCATCACTGTTCTCAGTGTCCTGACGAATATCAACTGTGCAATTTTTTAATGGAGCTGGAGTCCTTACAAGATTGTGAAAATGTTGTATTCAAACAGTAGATGCAAATTGATCGACCTACACTGGAGAAATTAATGAAGACAACCAATGAATTTGTTGATTATCTCATGCAAAAACTTCAAAACTTAACACACAATCATTATGTATCAAAATCTTAAGAGTCACTACTTCAAATCAAGCAAAGAAACCCTCCCTGATACCACATGCATCATCATAGTGGATTTTGCAGAGAACTATACCTGTTTGCTTCAGGATGCTGCACACGGATTTCATTGGCGGAACATTCAAGTCACCCTTCATCGTTTTGTGGTGTACTTTAAAACAGATGATTGTATTAAATCAATGTCATTGTGTTGTATAAGTTACTGTTCACAGTGTGATACAAACTCATTCTACGTTTTCCAACAAACTGCTCTCACTTATGTATTGGACCAATTACCACACATCCAGCATGTTATGTACTTCAGTGATGGCAGTTCTGCACATTATAAAAACTTCAAGAACTTTTTAAATTTGTGCTATCACAAGCAAGATCATGGAGTAACTGCAGAATCAAATTTTTTTGCCACTACTCATGGCAGAAATGCATGTGATGAAGTTGGTGGTACTATTAAATGTTTAACAACAAGAGCAAGTTTACAGTGTCCATATGACAGTCACATTTTTAAGTCCAAAAGATCTGTTTACATTTGCCAAAACTCATGTTCCAGGAATATAAACCTTTTATGTTACAACAGAGGAGATAACAAAGTTCACAAAAATGTTACAAAAACGATATGAGACTAATTCTACCATTCGTGGGACAAGAGTGAATCATTTTTCAAACCTTAGAATGAAAACAAGTTGCTGATAAAGTGTGTTTCATCATCTTCTAAATTCATTCAAGTTCCTCCTGGAATTCAAAACACTGCCTCCAACACATTAAAGAAGAAACATTTGTCGCAGCTATCTATGATGACCAGTGGTGGCTTGGAAAAATTCTACAGATAAGTGAAGACCATAGAGATGCAAAAGTCAAGTTCATGAATCCAGGTGGTCCTCCCTCAAGTTATTCATGGCCACTTCACAATGATGTTTGCTGGATACCTTATGAAAACATTTTAATGACTTTGCCTGCTCCCAGTGCAAGCACAAGTACTGGTCGTTTATATACTTTTGAATCAGACATAATATTGTCCACTGAAAATTTGTTTGAAAGAATGAAGGAGGAGGAGGAGATTAGTGTTTAACGTCCCGTCGACAACGAGGTCATTAGAGATGGAGTGCAAGCTCGGGTGAGGGAAGGATGGGGAAGGAAATCGGCCGTGTCCTTTCAAAGGAACCATCCCGGCATTTGCCTGAAGCGATTTAGGGAAATCACGGAAAACCTAAATCAGGATGGCCAGAGACGGGATTGAACCGTCGTCCTCCCGAATGCGAGTCCAGTGTGCTAACCACTGCGCCACCTCGCTCGGTTGAAAGAATGAATGCTTTTTAGAATTTTATGAATGTGTTTTATGAGAACTGATCATTTGTGACCACCAGGTAAGAGTCACAAAATGAAACGTGTATATTTTTATGTTCTTTCTGTTTTAAATGATTAAACAGAACAAACACCATTCTGAGTATTTTTTTTACGTTGAAATGAATGACAATAGGAATTCTTCGAGACAAAATTTAAAATGGTGAAACTTGTGATTCTGACAAAAAAAAATTCATGAAGTTTATTACATTTTTTTTTGAAAAATGACTTTAATTGCAGATTTGCACATATTTATATGCACAGTTGCAGTATTTTTATAGTTTAGTGATATAGTTGGTCCTTTTATTTTTCTGATGACACAAAATTGAATAAAATTGATTTATAAATAAGGGAGTTATACTAGTTAAAAACTTTCAACCTGCCTTTCATACTGACGCAAGATGGAGAAAATGCTAGACATTTCAAAATTGCCCCCTGACTACAGTTTTGATCTAAAAAATCTGAAAAAATTATATTATCACTTTCTATTTATGTACTTTCTACACCAAATTTTCACAAATATCTGTGAAATGATGGCAACGAGATTTCTTTTTTTTTTTTTTTGGTGATTTTAAATGAAATGAGCCATGTTTGATCTTTGCCCAGACCTGGGAAGGTGCCGTATGCCACCCAACGGTTGAGATGTATCTCTCCCAACACTCCTGCTTCCGTCACTTGATAAGTTGGCGAACGTGGGCACGGAGCCATTTAAAGGCTATGAGGTACACCAGGGAACAGTGCTGCTTATGCCGCTGTAGAGCTTGCCAACGCTCCTTAATTGCTTCGGCGACTTTCGGCGCCTACCAAGGGACTGCCTTACACCGGAGGCACCCTAAAGAGCGAGGGAGCATGTTTTTTGCCACAGAAACAATTGCTGTAGTCACTTGTTCATCCACCACATCGATGTTACCGTGTGGGGGAGAGTCAACAGTGACAGCAGAGGTGAAAATTTCCCAGTCCGCTTCCGTGGGCCTGATGCTGGGGCAGTGACAGGAATATGGGGAAGTGGTCACTACAACACAGGTCGTCATGTCCTCTCCAGTGGATAGATGGGAGAAGTCCTGGGCTGCAAATTGATAAATCAATGACCGAGTAACTACCATGAGCCAAACTGAAATGTGTGGCAGCCCCAGTATTTTAGAGGCAGAAGCCGAACTTATACAGTAAAGTTTCAACATCTCTGCCTCAACCAGTAAGCACAGTGCCACCACACAAGGGGTTATGGGCGTTGGAATCTCCCAAAAGTAGGAAAAGTTTAGGGAGTTGATCAATCAGTGCAGCTAATACATTCAGGGGTACTGCACCATATGGAGGAAGATATACATTGCAGACAGTTATTTCCTGCGTCGTCCATATTCTGACAGCCACATCTTCAAGAGGGGTTTGAAGGGGCACAGTTTCTCTACAGATTGAGCTTGGACATAAATGCAAACTCCACCTGACACTCGATTATAGTCGCTATAGTTCCTGTAATATCCCTTATAGCCACGGAGGGCAGGGGTCCGCATTGCCAGTAACCAGGTTTCCTGGAGTGGAGTGCAGTGCAGATAGCAGGTGTAAAGCTGAACAGTTGCCATAGCTCAACCAGGCAGTGGAGACTAGGAAGGTGTGGAACATTCAATGAAGTAGTTTATGCCTCAGTCACCTGCTGCCACTGACTTATTGTTGAGCAGTCTATATCCATTATGTCTGAGGGTCTGGCGAGATCTAGGTCCTCAGCAGACGCCAAAATCTCCACCCCATCCTCAGACGCAGAGCTCGTAGGTAGCAGTGGTGTGGGGTGCCACTCCAACTTCCTTGGTCTTAGGGGGTTTTCATTTTGGATCTCTCTTACTGCTCCTTGGATTTCCCTTGCTGGGAGGACTTCACTGGCTAAGTCTCCGGGACTGAAGATGAGTGTGAAGCCCTATGACTAGCTGCTTTTGGGCTCTTCAGCCACTGATGGGTGTCATCTTTCCCACTAGCAGAAACATGGGAAGGGAGTGACCCAAGTGCCCCTTCCTAGTGAGAGAAGCCGAAGAAGACTTACGCTTCTCCAGCTTAGAAGTGGGGACGGACGGCCCATATTGTTGGAGGGGGGGGGGGGGGGGTGTTGCTCCCGAAGTAGGTGGTGCAGAAGCAACAGGGAAGGAAATGGGTCCCCACCATCAAGGGGGCAGGTGTAGTCTTCCGGCTCTGAGCTGTGACTGGGGCTGGCAGAGCTAATGGTGCCAGAACTGTTGTAGCGGTGGCGTAAGACTATGTCATACGCACAGGATGCAGGCATTAAAATTTTCTCTTAGCCTCAGTGTAGGTCAGTTGGCCCAGGGTCTTTTACTCCATGATTTTCCTTTCTTTCTGGAGAATCCTGCAGTCTGGCGAGCAAGGAAAATGGTGCTCTCAGCAGTTGACACAGATGAGAGGCGGTGTACATGGAGTATTGGGATGTGATGGGCGTCCGCAATCTCAACATGTGATGCTGGAAGTACAGCTGGAAGACATATCGCTGAACTTCCAGCACTTAAAGCACCGCATCGGGGGAGGGATATAGGGTTTCCCCACAGCGGTAGACCATCACCTTGACCTTCTTGGGCAATGTATCACCCTCGAAGGCCAAGATGAAGGCATCAGTGGCAACCTGATTGTCCCTTGGACCCCGGTGGACACACCAGACAAAATGTACACCTCACCGCTCTAAATTGGCACGCAGCTCATCATCAGACTGCAAAAGAAGGTCCCTGTGAAATATGAAACCCTGGACCATATTTAAGCTTGTCACAAGCAAGTAACACCCAAGACTGTGCGGAGGATGCTGTTTTGATCAAGACTGACCCAGATCTCATTGTGTACACACCCTCCACCTCCTCAAACTTGTCCCCTAAATGCTCAACAAAAAACTGGGGCTTCATGGCAAAGATTACCCATCAGCTCTCAAACATACAAGGTACTGGGGCGAATAGGATCCGCTGCCATCCTTAGCCTGATGTTCGTCCATGGTGTGGCCAGGTAGGGGAACGATTTGCGGTCGTACTTCTATGCGTTGAAGTGAGCTCTTGAATGCTTAGACACTGCTGGTGTTTCACCACCAGCAAGAGCTGGACTACACTTCATTGCATGTCATCCACACCGATGCCACCCACTCCGACCAGGAGCCCTCCTCACGGGCGCCGCCCAGGCAGCAAAGGCCACCTGGTAGGATGGGCATTGCTGGGAGTCCCGATGCCCCAGAGGGATGGGCATCTACCCTTTGGTATACGTGGGGAGTTAATGGCGCAGGCATTAGCAGAGCAATCCCTGTGTGGTCAGGGGGCTACAACCAACAGGGTACATGGTGGTCCCACAACAAAGGACTGGCTACTGTGCTGGATATCAGGTGCAAAAAAGTCCATGGTCATCGTTGATGCAGAAAGCGACACTGCATAGCGCATGGTGGAAAATGTACCCAGGAAGGTGTTCTCGCCAAAGAGATGGAGGATGGATGGGACTGCAATGCAACAACGAGAAAGTGGGCCAAAGATCTCAATACACAATGGACACCCTTCCCCAATTGGCTCGCTCTTCGAGAAAATTTTGAAAAATGGAGGTCAAACCTTACAGGGGACCATCACATAAAGACCGAAACATGTGAAACTCCTTTTAGTCGCCTCTTATGACAGGCAGGAATACCTCAGGCCTATTTTAACCCCCGGACCTGCAGGGGGAACGAATCAAGAATACACACAAGAAAGGCTCTAACTGATCTGCACAGACAAATTAAGACCTGAGAAACTGTCATTCAATCAAGCTGTTGCCTACAGCTGTGGTCATTACAATAAGAATAAACTGTAAATGGTGTACTCTCACTTCATTGAACAATATAATTCTATTATTTACTGAAGACACACATTCAACTCAGTTTATAAAAAATTTTCAGAATCAAAGCAGACATAAAAGAAGACTGGAAAATGCAGAATGAAAAAATGACAAAGTTATGAAAAAGATAGATTGCTACTCACCATTAGTGGACATGATGAGCTGCAGACAGGCACAAAAAAAGACTGCTAAACCAGTATGCTTTCAGCCGAAAGGTGTTCCTCTGAAATAGTCAAAACACACACACACACACACACACACACACACACACACACACACACACACACACACACACGATTGTTGTGTCTGGCCACAGAGGCGAGACTGATCTACAGCGCCTAATGGGAGAAGCAAGCTGGGTTGTGGGGCTACGGAGGATGCAAGGGTGGGGTGTGGTGGGGTCGGGTCGGGTGGGGTGGGGTCGGGTGGGGTGGGGTCGGGTGGGGTGGGGGTAGGTGTAGGGAACAGTGAAGTGCTGCTTCTGGAAGCCTACAGGGACATAGTGGGGAGAGAGTAGGGCAGTTAGGCACAGATGAGAGGTTAGACAGAGGGTGAGGAGGTGGAAGGGAGGGAGAGGAGGTGGAAGAGAGAGGGAGAGGAGGTGGAAGAGAGAGGGAGCAGAAAAGCAGAGAAAACACTGGGTGCATTGCTGGAATAAAAGGCTGTGCAGTGCTGGAGTGGGAACAGGGAAATGGACAGGTGGGTTAAGGACAGTGACTAACAAAGTTTGAAGCTAGGGGTGTTATATGAATGTGGGATATATTGCAGGTAGAGTTACCACCAGTGCATTTCAGAAAAGCTGGTGTTGGTAGGAAAGATCCAGATGGTGCAGGCAGTGAAGCAATCACTGAAGTGAAGAGCATTATGTTGGGCAGTGTACTCAACAACTGGATGGTCCAACTTTGGCCACAGTGCCAGTGGCCATTCATGCACACAGGTAACTTGTGGGTTATCATGACCATGTAGAAAGAAGCACAATAGTTGCAGCTTAGCTTGCAGATCACATGGCTGTTTTCACAGGTAGCCCTGCCTTTGTTTTGTTTTGCTTTAGGATGCAAAAAACAACTGGGGTCATATGTGCCCAAGTCAGAACTAGAGAACAGGAACACAGAGAGGAGTTGCACAACTATACATCAGTCCCAATTGACAGAAGAGACGACAGCTAAAAACAGGCATGTGGAAAAGGGCTAAACAAGACACCATACAGAAACAGAGGTCCAAAACTAAAAATAAATGGCCTTTCCAAAACTAAAAATAAATGGTCTTCACCACATTGCTTCGGTAAATAAAAAGTAAAATGCAGTCAACAGCCCGCACGTCATTCACTAAAACGCGTGATAAATAAGACAGCAAACCCAAGCTGGAATGTAAATGGTTAAAAAAAAGGGCATTCCATCAGGGAGTGGCGGACATTTAAAATTTGGGCACAATATCTACAAAGTGGTGGGGTAGCACCACTTAGCTAATGACGATGGGTAAAAAGGCAGTGCCCAATACGCAGCCAAGTTAAAATAATCTCCGCTGGGTGGGAGGGCTAAGAGGATGTCATCGAAGGCACTGGGAGAAGCTTAATAGGCTGAAGCTTATTCCTGTGAAGGGAGGACAATTGGTGATGCCAAAGGGACACCACCTCCTGACAGACAGCAATGCAGAGATCACTGGAGACAATATAGGGACTCGCGGGCTGAGGTACGAGGACTGCAGCCATGGCAGCAGCGTCAGCAGCCTCATTTCCTGGCAGACCGACATGACCAGGAACTCACAGAAACATGACACTGGCTCCAAGAGTGAGCAAGTGACAGTTTTCTTGCACCCGCTGCACTAAGGGATGGGCAGTGTACAGCACACATAGACTTTGAAGGGCACTGAGTGAGTCTGAGCAGAGGACACAATTGAAAAGCCTGTGTCACCGGATGTACTCTGTGGCCTGATACAGGGCGAAGAGCTCGGCTGTAAATACTGAGGAGTGTGCCAGAATCAGATATCGATAGACATGGGTGTCAATGATGAAGGCACACCCGACCCCACAATCAGTCCCAGAGCCATGGTCATGAAGGTCATGAAACTGAAAGCAATAGACCGAGAGTGGAGAAGTGTCCTTAGGAAGCGAACGACGGCCAAGGTTAACATTGGCCCCTTCACGAAGTCAAGATGGTGAAGGGTTTACACCTACCACGAAAGTTGCAGGTAGTAAGAAGTTAAGCCACAGTAAGAAGTGCAAAAAGCAGACTCCAGGAGGTAAACGATCAAAGGAATCATCAAAGGAAGAAGCATAGGAGGGTTGGCCACACATGGCAGACAAACAGCGTGCATACCTGCTGAGGAGAAAGTCACGGCGGTAGGACAGTGGTAGTTCAGCATACAGGCTCTCAATCATCTAGTGTAAAAGGCATCCATTGCCACAATGGAAGGTAGTGTTGAGACGGCATAAGAGGGACCGGCGTGCAGACGCAAACAAATCACCCATAGTCTAGTTTCGAACGGACAAGGGACCAGTACAAATGGAGGAGGGTGGTTCAATCGGCACCCCAGGAAGTACCACTGAGGACACGTAGGACACTGAGGGACCGCGTACAGTGAGCTGCCAGGTAAGATACATGGGAGGACCAAGAGAGTTTCCTATCGAGCATGAGCCCCAGGAATTTTGTAGTTTCAATGAACTGAAGGGCAACAGGCCCAAGATGGAGAGACAGTGGGAGAAACCATTTGTGCCGCCAGATATTCATACAGACAGTTTTGCCAGTGGAAAAGTGAAAGCCACTGTCATGCTCCAGGACTAAAGGCGATCAAGACAGTGCTGAACACACCCCTCAGTGAGGCTTGTCCATGGAGAACTGCAATAGATGGCAAAATCGTTAACAAAAAGGGAGTCTGAGATGCCCGGCAGGAGACAGGCCATTACAGGGTTAACGGCAACAGCAAAGAGGACGATGCTCAGTACGGAACCCTGAGGTACACCATTTTCCCCCTATGTGTAGATTACGGAGGACACCAGTTCTCCAACAGCTGTCTTAGGCCTTCTCCAAATCAAAAAACACAGCAACAGTCTGGGATTTCTGCAGAAAACCATTCATGATACGAGTCGACAAAGTAACAAGATGGTCAACTGCAGAATGCCGAACTCTAAATCCACACTGTGCATTCATTAGTTAATGGTGAGACTCAAGCCACCACACCAGTCGGCAGCTGGTAAGAGAGATGGGGCAGTAGCTGGAACGAAGGTTTTTGTCCTTACTGGGCTTAGGTATGGGTATGACGGTGGCTTCATGCCAGCATCCAGGACATGTACCCTCTGTCCAGATGTAGTTGTACATGTTAAGCAGAAAGCGCTTGCCCACAAGAGAAAGGTGCTGCAACATCTAAATGTGGATGGTGTCTGGCCCTGTGGCGGAGGATTGGGATGAACTGAGAGCATGATCTAGCTCCCTCATAGTAAAGGCGACTCACGATTTGGAGAAGAGAAGGGTATCACCTGAGCCTCCGCTCAATTTCGATGGAGGAAGGCAGGGTGATAGCAACAGGGTCCACAATGCCATTGTCAGTTAGTCAGGACGGAAATTGGGGAATGGATCTTGGTCCCAGAGAGTTGTCGGAGATTGGCACACACGACAGAGAAAGGTGTGGAACTGTTAAAAGAAATAGTGAATGAAATTCAGCTAGCTCTTTTGCTATCCCGAAGAATGTGACGACATTTTGCACGCATTTGTTAATAATTAACGCAGTTTGTCTGCATAGGATGGTGGTTAAAATCACGGAGAGCACATCTCTGCGTGTGAACTGCGTCGCAGCATGCCTCAGTCCATCAAGGGACAGGTACACGACATGTTAAAGAGAAAGTGCAGCAGATGGAACATTCTGCAGAAGTAAGGATAACGTTTGTGAGATATTCCACCTGATCATCACAACTGGGAAAATCTTGTTCTTTGAAGGTCACCAGGGAGGAATAAAGCTGCCAGTCAGTCTTAGTAAGCTGCCATTTAGGTGGGCACGCATATGGGGCAGGATCAGCAAACGGATGGCACACGGGAAATGGTCACTAGAGTAGGTTTCAGAAAGACCGGACTACTCAAGACGAGGGGCAAGCTGGGCAGTGCAGAAGGATAGGTCCAAATGGGAATAGGCGTGTAAGGAGTCAGAAAGGATGCTATGGCAGAAGAGGTTAAGTTGGTTAAGAAAGTCAGGCAAGAGGGCACCTCTCTGACAAGTCCTGGGAGAACCCCAAAGGGCATATGCACATTAAAGTCACAGAGTAGCAAAAAGGGGGGAGGTAGCTGCCCAATAAGCTGAAGGAAGTCTGCCCTGGTGGCAGAGAATGATGGAAGGACATGTATGGTACAGGGGGGGGGGGGGGGGGGGGAATCTGGTGGGGAAGGAAAAGGCAAACTGCAACAGCTTGCAGCATGACGCCCCCTTGAGGTGGAATGCTGACCTCAGGGGGAAGATCAAAACGAATCGGGAAGAAATGTGAAAGCTCAAACCGGTTGTACGGGCGCAATTTCGTTTCTTAAATGCAGAATACAAGGGGACACTGCAACGCTAAAAGCAGCCATAAATCCCCTTTGTGGGACTGAAGGCTGTGAACTTTCCATTGGAGAACAGTCATGATGATGAAGATATGAAGGGGTGTCACCTCGGCGGCTGCTGAGTGGCAGCTGTGGAAGTGGTACTACTACAGGACACAGAAGCAGGAGGATCCTGCTCCCTGGGGTCCACAGAAGCATCAGCTTGCTTGTGTGGTCGGTCTCTGGAGTCCGATGCTGAAGAACTGTTGTTGGTGCGTACCAGTGACATGGAGGCTGGACGGGCTAAGGTACCACGTGGTGACACCATTGAAGAGGATCTTCAAGGTGGTGAAGGAGAAGACCGTTTGCCTGTGGTGGACTACTTCGAGCCTTACCTGTTAGGTGAACACTCGGGTGTCGTTTGGCTAGAGGGACGGAGGAAGACTTCACAGGAGTACTCCTGCTGCCCTTTCCGGCCTACGGGTGTGTAACTGGTAGCTTCATCCCTTGAGGCGAGAGTTTGATGGCTTGTTGCACAGTTGGACGGGGGGATGGCAATGCTACCTTGACACTGAGTGATTTCACAACCTCAGAGCTGAATTGGAGGTCACATGTCCATGTCCTTCATGGAGCAAGGGGTAACAAGAACAGAACTATAGGTATCAGACAGGAGAATGCAGGGTTTGGGACCAGGCAGTAACTTGTGAGCGACTGGATAAAGCACCTTTTCCTTTACCTGGATATCTTGAACAGCTCACTCACCAAGATACACCGGACAATCCCGAGAGGCAGTGGCATGGCCACCATTGCAGCTGATACAGTGGGGAGAAGGAGGTGGACAATCGCCCTCGTGCACATCCCTACCACAGGTGACATGTGGCTAGATGTCGACAAGATGTTCTAGTGTGGTTGAAACGGTGACACTGGTAGCAGCGCATTGGGTTTGGAATGTATGGCCGGACAGTGAATTTCATAGCTTCTTTGAGCTTGGACAGAAGAACCATTCTATCAAATGTGACAGTGTGTTGGTGGGCACTAAGGAGGAATCTACCTTTTTCATTACACAATGGACAGCAATGACACCCTGATCAGAGGGGTAAGATTGGATTTCAGGCTCAGTTAAACCGTCAAGCAGCCTGGTGTAAATTACACCACAGGAAGAATTCAAAGTTCTATGGGCCTATACACGAACAGGGTAACCGGGGAGAAGTGAGAAAGCAAGCAGTTGTTGTGCCTGAGAATCATAAGTGATCTCCAAAAGCAAACGCAAAAGTAATTGGGATCAGGATTTCAAAGGCTTCTACACCTTTCTGAATAATAAACAGATTTACTGTGGCGAAGGACTGCGTCTTCAGTATATGAATCATTAGCCTCATTATGTTTATGTTTTGTAGAACTTCCGTGGGAAGATGATTGACACATCACGAGGAAATCTCCATGATTGCCAGCATCTCTGATGGCACACTCCTTCCAACTGGGGACCCCTGTTACAGCTCAGGCAATCACCCCTCCATGGGCCTGGCCTGTACTCGTGGGTACGTGCGAACCCTACCTGTAGACATAGGGCTGGAAATTTACGCGTTACCCGGTCACCTGTTACGCGTCAGGAGTGTGGTCCGATCTTCAGGAGCACACAGGGAGGGAAAAAAAAAGTATTCTCAAAGACTGAAGAGGAGGAACGAGAGGAGAAGGGAAACAAAGAAAGGAAAAGGGAGCAAAAAACAAGGTGAGACAGTCCCCCTCATCAGCGACACAATGCAGAACATTCCCAGTAATACCCCAGACATGCTCCTCAAGGGAGGGGAAAAAGAACAGCAAGAGGATAGACATGCAGCACGGAAAGGGAAAAATGCTGCAAAGGCTGGAGCCTGGTGATGACCAAGAATGAACCTGCCAAAGAGTGGCGAGCCCCCTGCCTTTGACGGGATAGGTGATGCTAGTGACTGGACTGGTGTAGGTGGTGGTGGTGGTGGTGGAGATGTATGGGACAGGCATTACATCTAAGTCTATTGCGGGGATATGAGCCATGAGGCATGGGGTTGAGAGCAGGGGTGGGGTAGGTATTGACAAGGATACTGTGTAGGTTTGGTGGGTGGCAGAATATCACTGTGGCAGGTGTTTGAAAGATTTCAGAGCACAATGAGACACAGTCGACTACCTCTTGTTGTGCCATGAAATGAGGAATGTCCTCTCTCCTATCCTTCCCACCTCCTCCACAGAGGTATTCTGCCACCCACTAAACCCACACAATATTCTTGTCCATCCCTACACAACCCCTGCTCCCAACCACTTGCCTCATAGCTCATATTCCTGTAATACACCTAGATGTAACATCTGTCCCAAATACCCTCCCACCACAACCTACTCCAGTCCAGTTACAGGCATCATCCATCCCATCAAAGGTTGGGCTACCTGTAAAAGCAGTCACGTAATCTACAAATTAAGTGTTTTACGTGAGCATGACAACCAACAAGCTACCTGTCTGCATGAATAACCACCAAAAACTGTGGCCAAGAAACAGTTGCTATGCATGCTGCCCAAACCATCACCCTTTACTTCAGAATCCTTCCTACCAACACCAGCTTTTCCATAGTGCACAGGTGGTAACTTTCCTTATAATATATCTTATGTTCCTGTAATCCCTCTTAGCCTCAACCTTCGTTAGTCACTGTCCATCACCCACCTGTCCCCTTTCCTGTTCCCATTTCAGCACTACACAGCCTTCTATTCCATCAATGCACCCACACAGTCTTTACTTATCTCCTGCTCCGCCCCCCCCCCCCCTGCCTAACCTCCCATCTCCCCACTACCCTTCCCCATCTCCACCCCCGTGCGAAGGCGCAGTGGTTAGCACACTGGATTCCCATTCAGGATGACAGGATGATGATGGTTCAAACCAACATCCGACCATCCTGCTTTAGGTTTTCCATGATTTCTCTAAATCTCTTCAGGAAAATGCTGGGATAGTTCCTTTGAAAGGGCACAGCCAATTTCTTTCCCCAATCCTATAGGATTTATAACCTCGCTGTTTGGTCCCCCTCCTCCAATCCATCAAACCAACCAACCTCCCACCAGCCTCCTCCTCAGCTCCACTACGCAGCTTGCTTCTCCCATCATGTGTTGCTACTTGAAACAGCATGACCTTGGTGGCCAGAGACAAAGGGTAAAGTGTGTGTATTCTGACTATTTCAGAAGAGATTTTTGACTGAAAGCGTACTGGCTTAGCAGTCTTTTTGTTGTGCCTGTCTGCGACTCAACATCTCTGCTATATGCTGAGTAGCAATCTATACTTTTCATAATACTGTCATGGGGGGTGGGGGGTGGGGGGGGGGGGGGGAAATCCTGCAAGTATAGTTACTGACCCGGAACATGCAAATATCTTCAATGCCATTCGACAGCATTTTGGCTGGGAATGAACTCACTGCAGTGGACTGGAAAAAATCAGTTTCCAGGGTACTGAAAGCATCTGGTAACTGGAATTTCGAGCTTCAGCCAAACAAGAGAATCATAATAACAAATGCACTGTAACTAGGGGAAGGAATTACTTTGAAGTACGAAAACTTCAAACTTTAAACTGCATAGCAAACATTATGAGAAAGACTAGAGGAAAACTGAACCCTTTTCTGTAACTTTATCCACTTGAAGGCTTTTCTAGGATGCTGTCCAGAAGAGTGACAAAATCACAGAGTAGTGCTGAATAAAATAAAGACAACTACATTTGGTGAGATCAACAATAGTTCTTAACTCCATGTTTTGGAGAAGAAGAAGAAGAAGAAGAAGAAAAAGAAAAATCTCCACCATTTTTTTGCCAATAACTCAAAGTTTAAGTTACACATTTCAGAAAGTTTTAGGGAATTGAAGAACACCTATTACTGCAGTTTCTAACGAAGGCAGTTCACTAACATTGAACATTAAGATATTGCAGTGTTCTGGCAGTTACTGAACATTTTACTCATTTTCACACGACGAGTTACACAAACTGATTACTAAAATCACTAGGAGTTCTTGTAAAACTCTGATTACTCTGTTCATTCATGAATTACATAGTGCCACAGACACACCCTGGCTGAGGCCACATTCCTTGACTTCAGGAAGGCATTCAATAGTTCCGCATTGTTGTTTAATGAACAAACTCTGAGTTTAACAAGTATTGGATGAGATTTGTGACTGAATTCACAACTACCTAGCACATAGAAATTAACACTTGATTCTAAATGGAATGAAACGGATGGATGTAAGCATAATTTCAGATGTGTAAATGTAATTTCAGAAGTACTCCACAGGTGTATGCAGGACTGTTACTGTCTAAAACATAAATAATACAGTGGGCAATGTTGGAAGCTCCATTCACAGATGATGCTGTCGTCTATATGAACAAAATGCAAGAAAAGCAACAGAGGACGGATGATAGATGCAAGGTTTCCCAATGGAAATAAATGCAATATGCTGTTCAATTCTGCTATCAGCAACCAATCACTGGAAATGGTAACTACTGTAAAATACATAGAATAATGTAAATTTACCAAATAAAACTAATTACATGAAAGGTAGATGCCTCGTTGGGACCCACAGGATAGAAAAAAAAGGCTTACTGAACACTTGTTAGACTGATTCTGTGAATTGCTTACCAGCCTAGAACCTTTATCAGTTTAGATTAATAGGAGAGATTTAGATGCTCCAATGAAGAATATGTTTCACGTCAGGATTGTTTGGTTTGTTTGACAGCATTACAGAGATTCTCACGGAAACTCCAGTATTTGATGATATGAAAGAGGCGTTGTGCACCATCAAGGGGTTCATAATTGCAGTTTTGAGTCTGTATGTTCTAGAAAGAGTTGGTACCATTACTTCTTCCACATCCATCTTATGAAATGACCACATAGAAAAAAATTAGAGAAATTGGAAACCATATGGAGATTTACCAAAAATCAACTTTGCCTTGCACCATTTGTGAATGAAATAAGGGCAAGGGGGGGGGGGGGGGAGGAGCAGGAGGGGTGATTAGTGGTACAAGAAGTACCCTCCTCTACACATTGTAAGGTAGCTTGCTGAGAAGAGATGAAGATTACTACTTAATACATTATGAACTGCCATGGCTAATCTGGATGAAAACATTACTCTGCCTGTGTCAGTATAGTCTTCCATTTTACAGTCAGCTTGTTTCCACAGTTACACAACCTCATGATAATGACAATGTTCTTGGTGCAACCTTCAAAACATGCAGGTGTTTTCACGCAGATCTATCTAAACGATGTGGTACAATGGGTAAGTGCCAGACTACAAATTTTGAACTCCAGGTTTCGATCCCCAGTTGACCAGGATTTTTCTGTCGCTTATCACTTCTTTCACCTCTGGCAATAAATGTGATTGTAAGAAATGCATAGCTGCACCCTGATTTGGTGTCCATAATGAACTATAGGTTTCTGGTTATGCAAATCAGTTTAAAGGCCAGAAGAAGTCAAATGCATACTACATCCCACAGAACCAGGCCTGGTGAAACAAAGTGCTGCTCATTAACCTTTGGGTTGTGGATAGCCATGTAGATAGCTATTAATATTACAGTCATTACTATACTAACAGCAATGACAACTAATAGGCCAAATGAAAATACTGAGTGGGCACATGTGACGAGTTTATGTTGGGTCCAACTTGGATGCCTAAATTTTGCAAGGCTCCACATAAATTAAGCAACATCAGCATGCTTCACTGTCCACCAAAGCTTCAACTAATCTCCAGGACCACTAGTGCTTATGAAAACTTTGGAAGCTTTGAGTCATGTTTCAAGTGATAAAGCACTGTCCACAACAAGCTAGTATTTATATTAAACCAATCAGATGATAACATTTATTCTTCTTCCACGTATTTTCATGGGATAACCTTCAGGAATGTGAAATAAGAGAAATAAATGATAATACAATGGAAGGATCCTGCTAAATAGACTGTACGTAAACGATTGAAAAATTATCCGTAGTACGACATGGCATCTTAAACGTGAACTGTGTGTATATAGGGTGAGTTTTTTTAAAAAAGTTTTTCTCCCAAGATCTAGTTTGATGCTACAAAGTTTCGAGAAGACAAAAATCACAGTAATAGATTTAATAACGCTAGGGATAAATATGCATAGACATCGTAACATCCCTCGCAAAAGTGAGCTGCCACGTAGTACGTAGTCCTACGTTATTCCTTCAAATTCTAATTTACCTCAAAATTGTAATACTAAGTTCGAAGTATCATGTTTTTCATTTGTGAAGTCTAAATATAACGCAAATTCTTAAGAATTACACAGGAAGGGCATTGTTCGCAATTTATAGGGAGAATTCGATCGGGGAAAAAAACATTAATCATCAGTTATCCTTTCACATAGTTAATCCTGTAATTCATGAAATCGCCAATTCGTTTACGAAATACACGTCTAATTTGTTATATCCCTTACAGAAAGCTGCTGGCTTTGCTTGTCTCCTGTATACACATAAAAATCTTTCGATTCGTATTTGGGAAAGGCCGCTTCAAATGCAGTCTCTACATTCCCATACGTACAGTATCTTCCAATCTGCTACACAAATTCTTACCTAGTGACATATTAATTTTATCAAATTCTTTCTCCATTAAACTCTTCAACTCTCTCCTCTAACAACCACACAACATATAAGCTGAACACAAAGAAAGTCATAGAGACTCATGCCACAGTTGTGAGCCAGTGTGACCAACAACGTGAAAGTTACACAAAATGTGATAGACATTGTTGACGGTACGGAACAGGAAGGAACGAAATGACAAAACATTCCAATGTTTATTCCAAAAGACATCATTCACACAGGCTGTCAATGAAAGGGCCGTCAAGATCAAAGTTATACAGAAAGAAAATTTTGACGTTCGCGGTAGTGTATGAAGCGGTGTCGTAAAATGAGTACGGTACAACTGGCGCTCGGCTGAAATCAGGCGAATAAATATGGGCGAACATATACATTAGGACTGTGTTATAGGTCAATCTATTATTACAGTCATTACTTGGCATTCACATTCTAATTCACAACCAAATTATCAACTTCCACGCTAACCTAGAGCTCGGGATATGCTATAGATCTGTCTGTCACCACAACCGAATCGACCGAATTCAGCCGAACGCCAATTGTACCGTACTCATTTTTAGTGATTGATGTCGCCGTCCACTAACATAGATGTTTAACTAAATAGCCTATAAAGATAATAGCGGAAACTCGGGTCGAGAGTATGTGGCAGCGATTGCAGCATATCTTGGTGCTTGGAAATGAATACTAAGAGATTGGCGTATGTAAACCAACGTAGGAGTTGAAAGCTAGTTTCTGTTTGTACACGAACTGGAAATGGCTAGTAGAGGTGTTATTTGTCCCATATATGGTCTCAATAATTACCGGGAACGAAGTGATCTGTAGTCTTTCTACAGATTCCCGAAGAATAAAGAAATGAAAGTATTAATGAAAATTTGTGGTTAGTGTCTTTCAGTGAGTTAGTTGTACTTCTTATAATTGAGAAAGTTATTATTTCTACTTGGCTTTTGTTACTTTTAGATGTAAAAAGTGGGTTATTCGTAGTATGAGGGCAGATCTTGACGAAATATTTAGAAAAGAAGGGCCAGACCATTTAAACAGGAGTCATGTATGCTCTGATCATTTTGTAGAGAAGGACTTCATGAACAAGAATTTACTAAGCCAAGGGTAAGAACTGTTTGTAAAACAATAAAATGGTAACGCCTGTCCAGTGATTACTGTTGTTACATATAACATTTTTTTCTCATTTCGGTATTTGGCCTAGCCCTGTTCGTTCAGTTTTGCCCGATAGAAAGGAAAGTAATTTCATACCAAGTCCAAAGAAGAGAAAGCGACAAGAGGAAATGGAGCAACAAGAATAAGTCGCTGTCAGCTAACCTGTGCAAGCTACTTCTGCAAGTAGAAGGAACTAGCGGACGTCTGCTTGCTGAGGGTGTTTTCACGTCAAATAATCTGCAGAATTAGTTTCTCCAAGCGACTTGCGGAAGTTTATTTGCTGGTGGACACATGCCTTTAGACGATGAAATCGTGGAACAAAGTGAAAGAAATGATATCGAACCGTCGCCGAATCACCATCAGAGAACTTGCTGATGATGATATATCCCTTTCAGCCCTGAATTTGTTTCGTTTTATTTGATTTATACACTACAATTAGATCAGGAAAAATTCTTAGAATGTCTTTTTCGTTTAGTTTACAAGAAAAGGATCCACAAGTTCGTGCAGGTTAGGGTTTATTTACAAAATTTATTTACTTTATGCTTCACAAGTTCATAGGACTGAGTGACAGACGAACTGCGAGTTTATCATGTCATCACATACAGTTGCGACAATAAATGTTGTATATTGCTTTATTGTTAATACTGGACATAATAGAAAACAAAACTAATTTTGTTGTTTCAGGTGCAGTTATAATAAAACAAAAATAAAGACCAAAAACACATTTCCACTTGATAAACACACAAAAAAATGAAAACAAAGCCTTACAAAAGATTACACTACAAATACTACAGTTCCCGCTCATTGTCATCTTGTGTAAAAGAATGTTTACGAGAAAATTGTCCCTCCTCGTAACTGGAGACACTTTTGAATGCCGTTAGGCATACTCCTTGCCAAATTAACCACACAAGCCTGTAGGATATTGTCCCATTCCTCAACAGCCTGCTGGGACAGGACGACTGTAAAGTGTGCGTCCTGCCATGATCCACGCATTCTCAATACAGATGAGATCTGGAGAATATGGAGTCCATTCCATATGACTGATTCTATGCTCAACTAGGAAGATGATGACAAGATTGTGACGATTTGGGCGTGCTATGTCTTCCATTAGCGTGAATCCTCCAATATGTTCACTAAAGGGAGGCATAATGTGTACAAGTATGTCGTACCTATACTTCACATCAACCATCCTCTTATGTATTGGCACAAGGGATGTCGTTTGGCCACACGTGATTACACCCCAAAATATGACTGAACCGCTTCGATATTGGTGGCAGTCTACTATACAGATCGAGTTTAAACGTTATCCTGTTCCCTTCACACACGAGCATCTAAACTGTCAGGGTTGAGACCGGTATGGGTCACAACAAAATAGAATGTTGTATTACACTTCTGCCTAGTCCACAATGAGTGGTTTCGTGCTCATGCGACACGAACCACTCTCTGAACAGAATTTAGAGGAGGAGCCTTGAGTTGTCTACTGCTCGTAGAGCGTATTTCGTATCGTTTGTGTTGGCGCCTGCACTCCTTTGACAGGAACTGTCGCCGTAGACTGTAGCATTGTGTTGACGGTTTCTGCTTGCTGTTATATGCAAACATCGACCCTGCACACCTGCTCTTTTTTTTCGCTACTACGTCTGCGACTATCACCAGTTGATCCCGTCGATAGAAACTTGTTCCAGATTTTTGAGTGACTACATGGCGCCTATAATCGTACCTTATTGTTGTCAGAGCCGTCCTGAAGGAACACAGCCTTCCTAATGACTCACAGCACAAGTAATGCAATTTTTACGGGTGACATGGTTGCAATAGACTGCACATACTAACCCTCGCTTTAGAAACATGGACTGTTTTCGCTAGATTTACAAGAAAACCAATGTATTGATATCATAACGCATTTCTGGAACAAAAGGTTCATTATTAAAGTTTCGGCAGTTTGCAACATATATTTGGCAGTTTTAATTACATACTTCATTATTCATTTGCGTGTGTGCTACACTGCGTAATAGACTTAAGTGACCACTTTTCGTTACATCGTAATTCTCTCTCATTGGGACGGTTACGCTTGAAATTCGGTTCAAAGGTGCGTATAGCCTTCCTCTGTAATGGTGCAAAAACGTGGTGCCCTACGACGTCACCCTCAGGCTCGACGATGCTTCACCGAGCAAGGTGTCGACACATGCTAAAAGAAGGCCACACCTCAGAAATTCATGTCACTTGTAACGTAAGTTAATGACGTCACCTTGGCACCGAACCTCAGCACGATTCTGTCCATCACCACTGTGGACGTGACACCTGATGGGAATGTCGTCACAGCCCCCCTCATCCACTTTTCACCCTTTCTTATGATGCCTCTGCGATAGAGGTTAGAACCATAGCGTACAGCGCAGAAATCACAGGGTTTTTTATGAGTGGCCAAGGAAAACATTCTAGACACACCGCCGCTCGAAAACGACGCTGGTGGTGGCATAACAGGGCGTCAGAGAAACCACCCCTTTCCCTGTGGAGTTGATTCCCACACATTTCGAGGTCGAGGACGACAGTTCACAGTGTGATGACCAACAGGAAGACGTTTTTCACAAGCTCTGGCACTCCTTGACACCCTCGGGCGCTTCAGCGCTTCCCTAAGAACGTTGTGACGCTGCATCTCCATTGGACATGATCGTATCCATTTGGAGTGCAGCGAGACCACAATTTCTGCTCCGAGCCACTAGGGACCGTTCAACACCTTTCGACGAAATCTGAACATGATCGAAAGCAATAAATGGTTCTTGTGCTTTTTCATCCCTCCTATTTTGTGTCCTCCTGTGTCTGTGGCGTGATCTCGGTGGAGGAGGGAGGGGGGGGGGGGGGGACGACGACATTGGCACATGCATGAATAAAACAGCAAATGGTTCTTGTAAGACCCCCAATTCGACAAAACCCTCGGTGCCACCTACCTGGCTTTGTTGAGAACCTTAAAAACACACCTGTACAGACAGGACTCGTGGCGAGAGTCCTTGGCTACTGCAGGCAAACTTTGCTGTTGCTCTTTCGCCTCTATATTGTTGCTCTTGCTCCTGGTAATAGGCCACCAGGAATCGGAGAGTGTGAAAGGGGTTGACAGTCTGAAAGTGCCTAGAACCTCGTCATAGGTTCTGTTCGTACAGGCAAATTTTTAAAATTCTCGATAAAGGTGGGCCGGTGTCACCGAGGGTTTTGCCGAACTGGGGATTCTTAAAGGAACCCTTTGCCATTTTACTCATATGTGTGTCAATGTCGCATCCCTCCGTGGTCAAGCCACAGGCAGACACAAACAGGAGCACTGAAATGGCATAAGCACCCATTGCTGCTTCGGATCACGTTCAGATTTCGTCGAATTGTTTTGAACAGCTCGTAGTGGTTCCAAACAGTACACGAGAGCAAAAACCGCGGTCTCGCTGCGCTCCAAACGGGTGCGATCATGTTCACTGGGGATGCTGCATCACGGAGTCCTTAGAGAAGGGTTGAAGCGACCGAGTGTGTCAGCAGTAGCAAAGGTTGTGACGGACGGCTTCCTGGCGCTCATCACTCTGTGAACTGTCGTCTTCGACCTCGAAATGTGTGGGAATCAACTCAGCAAAGGAAATGGGGTGTTTTCACTGACGCCATGTTATGCCACCACCAGCGTCGTTTTCTTGCCGATTCTAGGTGGCGGTGAGTCTGGAATGTTTTATTGGCCACTCATAAGAAAACTGCGTGATTTCAGTGCTGGACCTTGCACTGACATCCTTCGCAGAGGCGTCGAAAGAAGGGGTGAAACGTGGGCAAGAGGAGCTGCGACCTCCCGATCATGTGACACGTCCACTGTGGCTTTGGGCAGGACTGTGGTGAAATTTGCTACGAATGTGACATCTTTAACTCGCGTTACAAGTCACATGAACTTGTGAGATGTGGCCTTTTTTTCGCAAGTGTCGACACTTCGCTGTTGGAAGCGTCGTCGAGCCCGAGGGTGAAGTCGCAGTGAGCCATGCTTGTGCACCATTACGGAGGAAGATAATACGCACCTTTGAGCAAATTTCAAACTTAGGCGTCGCAATGGGTGGAAATGGCTGGGTTTCGGAAAAAAATGATAATTTAATTCTGTTACACAGCGTAGACTTTGAATTTAGATAATTAATTAAAATCGTAGGTTAACAGTCACTGAGAGATCGTTAGTAATGAAGAAGCAGACAGTGATAATATCAGTTCTGTGTGTGACACCATGAAACATGTTTACTCATTTATGTGTAAACTAGAATAGAAGAAGAATTCCTTTGAGCAACAACAGAGTTCCAAGTCGTATTGATGAAATGAGTTATGTTACAGAAGGATGTAATGTAATTATCTCCACACACCTGGATGAGTCAACTTAACGTAGTAATGAAGTATTATTATCGGCAAATGTTCGTTTTGTTATGGACCAAAAAATCCATGAATGACTGCTCTTCACGATGAAAATGTCAGTTAAGGTGAATCGATATTTAATCTTTCGAAAGATTATTTCATGGAGAAAGCGATCTCTTTACCAAGTGTAAGATCAGCGGTAGCAAGTGAAGCACCTGCCATGTTTGCGCACTATTGTGGTGTTGTAACACATTTAAAACAAAATGTACAACGTGGTATTGGCAATACACTCTGTCATCCATCGACAACATTTAGTTGGTTAACATCTGGTTGGTACATTGCATCAGTCCCTTCAATTTGGCGTTAGTAAATAAAATCCGAAGAAAGGCATTGAATTCTAGGTTATTTGCGCGGTCGTGTGAAGAATATGACGAGAACATGTATCGATTACTTCTTTTCACTGAAGTATACTGACTGTCAGAGATCTTATGTCTGATAAGGTTTTTATTACTTTTTGAGACTCTTTTAGAGATTTTGGATGCTGAATATCCGGTTTTCAAAGAAACTTTAATCAACTGGAATCCAGAAAAAAACTTATTTGACATATTTGTTTACGAAATGTAGTAAGGTTAACCTGCAGTTACTAGATGACAATTTAAATTTGATAAAAGCAAAGTCCATCATTTTAGCTTCCCCTGCCAGAATTAAAGTATGAAGTAACAATGGACGGTGCGAAGTTCCCCGTTTCACAGTTTGTCCCAGAAAAACTGCCAGGATGATTACTTTTCAACCTACGTTCAGCATTTAAATGTTCTTCGCACAGCAGTTGAGACTACGTTTGGGTATGTGTTGACGATGGAAATACCACAGTGGACCAGCAGTCTATAAGTGATGCTGAAGAAACGAATGTCATATTACAAGAAGAACTGATTGGAATAAGCATTAACTAAGAACTTAAGGCGCAATTCAGAAATGAATATCAACAATTCTGGCTTCAGAGAGGTACACCTATTACTTTTCCTGCACCATGTATTATTGTCAGAAAGTTTCTGATAGCTTCTCTATCTTCGTAACTCGTGAAAAGTTGTTTCAGTGTGATTGCCAACGTTCTTTAAAAAATTGGGACTCACTGGCTGAGAAGATGTAAGAGTAAAACAAAATAAATTGAAGACAGATATTGAAAATGTTATAATAAAGCATCAGGATCACTCCTCACATTAAAAAGTATTAATTTTACTACATTTGTATTTTTTGTAGTATGAATCAATAAATATATAATATGCTTTTTAATTTGCTCACTCTACACCTCTACCATTAAACGCGTCAGAGGAAGTAGCACTGTACCAGATGTCAAAAACACATTTGAAATTGGTGAATTTGTAAAAATTAAATATACAGGGTGATTTTTTTCCACCGTGTACAAACTCTAGGGATTGATCGATCATAGGATATGGAATAAAACAGGTCTAATGAACTTATGTCCGCAAATGCATGGTTTCCATGCTAGAGACAATTTATTCAATCGTCGATTAATAACATAGATAAGATAAAAACGCATCATGGGGAGAGCTGGAAGCTATCTAAAAGAAATGTAACAAGGATTGAAAAGTGAATAATATCTAATGCGGAATATTTTGAAGGGGTTGACGTTGATGTAGAGGAATAAATAAAATTATTTCCAAAAAACAAAATTTCCTGTTGTTATGTGAAAATATAAATGTTTCTATTTAAAAAAATTTAGTGTGGGGAACTCATCACCCATTCCTTGGATCCACACCTGTCTGAAATATAAAGCCAATGAGCTTGACTTTATTCTGAAAGGGAAAAAAAGTGATACGTATCAAGTACTGCTAGGTTTTAATTTAGTTGCAAGTTACTGCAGACCCAATCAAATTTATTTGGGTTCCTCAACATATGTATAAGTAATGATCTAGGTTTAAGTCTACAGTGCTTGATGTTAGTGTATTTTTGAAGCAGCTCACGCCTGTTTCTATATACTATTCTACAGATAAAGATACCAAACAATTTGTAGAGAGCTTTGATAAACTTACTCTGCATAGAGAAAAATATACAAACCACAATATATTAATTTTTAGAGATTTGAACTTTAATGTAATAAGGAAGACCTCCGTAGATGTTAATGTGCTTAACATGTTAAAATCTCATGATGTCTTCTGTGTATGTTACAGTCTTACACAGCAACTTTCAAACTCTCATATCCTGACAATTATTATGAACATATGTAAAGATGATTTTGAACTGGGGCTACTTAATGTTGACTGTCTGTCAGGTCACAAAGGTATATGGATCAAACTAGCAATTACTGAACCACAACAAAACTCAGTGTTTCAGGTTAATGTCTTAAAATATAAACAGCTTCAGGGAGAAGCTGAAGGTACTAAACTGGATTAATGTAATATACGCTTCCAACCAGTGGCAGCTGGTGATCATGTGCTAATATTCTATATCACACTGTAAATATCGCACTAGAAGTATGTCATTTTTCTTCGAATGCAAGCCAAAAATCGCACCAAAATTATGCCATTTCTCTTCACTAAATTGCACTAAAATTAAGTCACTTCTCTTCAGATGCATTCTGCTGTACAGATAAAATGGATGAAAACATTTTTTGTAGCACTGCCTCCGCCATAACTAGAAACAAATGTCAAATGAAATTATGGCCAGCCGCGCTACGACCAAACCTAGAAGCGACGCATTTGTCTGTTTCCAACTACGCATGCTCTGATGTGACGTCATTCCTGCGGCAATGAGGATGTCACGTGTCTTACAGCACCAAGTCAATATTTTTCTTTGATGAAGTAGAGTCTAACCTGTGCTGAGAGACAACGTTCTGCCTACTGTTAATATTTATCATCCAATTTTAAGAGAACTATCAGGTGAAAAATATTAATTTTTGCACATCTTAGAGTCTCGTATACTCGCTCGATAAAGGGCAGAATTTCTTTTCGTTATTCATTATAGTTACTCTTCTGCATCAAATTATATAAACCACTGCACGAAATTTTAAAGAATTTGCAGAGGTAAAAACGCATTGCGTAAACTTTGTGTATGTTTGAATTTAGCCCGTACACAGCTGTGTATGAAATGTAGATAAGATATCGCAATTTTACTTAGAATTGAGAGGAGAACGATATCTCATTTATTTCTTGAGTTATTTATTTTTATATCCGTCAGACGGTCACGTGTGGTGTGCGTAATTCTGTCCATGTGGACTTGCCTGTTGCCATGAAATCCTCATCATCCGATTTTAAGAAAACTATCAAGTAAAAAAACTTCTATTTTTGCGCATCTTAAAGTCTGATATCTTTGCTCGATAAAGGACTGAATTTCTTTCCATTATTCACCATAGTTACTGTGCTGTATCAAATTAAGTAAACCACTGCATGAAACTTTCAAGGGTTTGCAGAGGTAAAAACACAATGTGTAAACTTTGTGAGTGGTCGATTTTAGCCCATACATTGTTATGTATGAAATTTAGGCAAGATATCGAAATCTATTTTAAAATCGAGAGTAGAACGATGTTTCAGTCTCGAGTTATTGGTTTTCATATCCGGTCCACAGTTGCGTGCGTCGTGGCAGTTTCCACCCCTGCAGATTAGGAATCATGTGGTCATAACAATCGTCATATTTTATCAACGCTTCAAGATATTGAAACGAGGATTTTTTTGCGAATTATAGCGTGCAAAGAGGTACATATATTATTATGATAATTACCTGAAACTTCTTTATTCACCGCGATACAGAAGTAACTCGACTGCAGCAGTAAGACGGTCAATGGGACAGGATGCATGAACAGCCAATAGAGCTTAAGTCCTCTAAATATTTACACGTAGAGTAGGTCGTTTTGAGCAACAATTCATGTATGGGTCCCATAGCTTATCTTTGCCTAGCAAGCAAACAACGCTAATAATTCAGATCGATTACAAAATAATTTAAAATATAAAATAAAGTATATTATTAAAATTTCAACGTTAAATTGTGTTAACTGATATTCAAAACATACGTGGGAGATCGTATGTCTGCGACGGCCATATGGAACATAACGACTCCAGCTGTCAACAAGGTGCATAGTTTTTTTAGTGTGTTCATCCGATCCACGATTCGTGTTTCGGAGGAATTTCGGGTGTGACCGCAGTGTCTTCGCCACTGAAGAAAATGACTGACACTGCAAGAAAAAAAAGAAAAAAGAAAAAAAGCCGGTGTTCTCGCTCAAGAAGGACTCGCCCGTTTCAACCCACCACCCTGCAATCCACGACTGCGTAACGGAAGAAAGTGGAATAAATTCTGATTCTGTACACACAACACAGATAGATTCTGATAGTTAATGTGTCTTTATTAAATTTCTAAGACCGGTGAGTCAGTCTGACAAGCTGTTGAGGAAGTAGGATAACGTAGTTGAATTTGTGGCCAGATATGGATCGAAAAGTGTTTCTATAAGAAGAGATGTTATCGCGTATAAAACTGTGAGAGTCTTGAATGTCCCTATCAAAGTAATCAATTAATTAAAGACGCTGTTTCTAAATGTGTAGACGTAAAATCTATAGTTCATGGAAGATGGTCAAAACTGTATAAGATGCAATGACTCAATGGTATCCGGTCAGTGGTAATGGAAATTTGGGGTACTTGGTCTCACATTTCTGTAGGTGGTCACAAAGCTCACATTGTATATCATGTTCAGGGCCAGACGTCTCGCATTTGCAATGAATCAGGCCACTTCCGACAAGACTGTCCCTGTCGTGTTGCTGTACTAAAAAATAATTTAATTCAGGCCCAAAAACTCAAACTCACTGATGTTTTGCCGAGTAACGGAAAATCTCTTTCGGTTGTTAGTGACATAGCAGGTACTTCTGATACGCCCGTAAAATCTGACAAAGATTTTGCCCCTTAGAAACAGAGAAAATTCACAACTCTAACGTGTCAGTGAATGCGATCTGCAAAACAAAAAGACATCGCTAGAAACAACCGAAGACAGTTCGGGTGACGGCTCGTCACGCACATCACATTCCGACAGTAAAAAGCAGGGGGGCGCAGAAAGCTATGCGCAGAAAGCAACGTGTTTTCTCAGTTGTGCGCATGACGTCACGGTGGAAGCAGCTGTGCCAAACAGTACACAGTTCGAATTGTGTGTGATTGTTTTTCTTGTGTTGTTTGTGTTTGAAGGAGTATTTTGATTGAGTTCTTTCTTCTGAGGTACTCAGACAACAGCGGAAACATTCGGAATTCGAGAGTGCTAACGGTTTTTGCTGTAATTGATATTTGATTCGGAACTGAAATAGTTAGCGATAGTGGACAGCGGAATCAACATTGTGTTGCCGGCTCTATAGTTTATGGTTCGTCCTGTGAAATTCTTATTGGAGAATCTACAAGTGAGTGAGAAAATTAATTTTTACAATGCCAGGCTGTGCTGTAGCGGGCTGTTTTTCCTACAAGTGGAGCACAAAGGGAACTGACGTAATGTATCACAGTTTCCCGCGTAATGAAACATTACAAAAACTATGGTTGTCGAAATGTTGTAGGAAAGACAGTGTAAATGTTGCGCATGCAAGAATATGTTCTCGCCATTTCGCAGAAACAGATTACTTAAGGGATTTACGTCTGAATTGCTTAATTTGCCCTGAAAAAGAATGCTCAAGCCAGATGCAGTTCCTTCGCGCAATTTGCCGTGCAGTAGTGCGACTGTCAATGTGTCACCCACGACAGAAGACAGAACCAAACGGTATAAGAAACGAGAACTACATGTTTGGTTTAAGAAACGAGAACTACATAAGAAATCTCTGGAAACTCTGGAAAAGCTGTCACCAAATAAGAAACATCATAATAAGAGCACATGTACAGATGACAGTTTTTTTTTTCAGACACAGATAAAGTTACTTTGATGAATACTATAGCGGCTTTAGAAAGAAGGAATGCTGTTCTTACAAACAAGTGTGTGCAACTTCGAGTTGTTAAGTAAATTCATTTCAATGCGATTAAGTGAATAGTTTCTGATTTGTTTGAGCCAAGGTTTCGAATTTCAAGTGTGTGTCAGTGTGGTTGTGATCTGACATTTTACCGATGTGTGAGGCATCAGTTTTAACTGTAATATTTTAGCAGCAGAAAAGCAGTTTAGACATCTCATTTCTGGTATAAAGAAAATCTTCCGCCAAAAACTTGACGTAAACGCGCATGCCGTGTCGTCTGCTTGTGAGCGCTTGCTTCCACGCTGACGTCACTAGGCCAGCCAATGGCAGAGCAGAGCGCTTACTGCCCAACCTTATTATTTAGTAACTTCAGTAAAAAGAAATAGTGTAATGTGGAAGAACTGAGGAAACAGAGAGCATACGAGTAGAACTTATGACATCAGCAGAGGCAACTCAGCCACTGTTCGATGTCGGTACAAAACCAGAAGACTTGCACGAAGACATAACGGTGGGTGAAGCTGTGACGAGGATGTCGTGCTCAATAGAACCAGAAATGATGGAGCAGAAACACTCGGGTTGTTGTTGAAATATGCAAACCAGTCCCAGACATTCCAATCGAAACTGAAACAGAAAATAAACAGCCAAGGAGAACAACCAAACACGAAACTGCTGCGATCACTACGGAAACAATGCTAGACAAGGACACTTTTCAAATCAAACACGGTGACTCAAGACGTCGATCGACGAAAGATCAAATAGCAACCTAATTCAAAGATTTCAAGTAATAAAGGAAAACAAAAACTGGAGAAAAACAACACAAAGTCTAAAAAATTATGAGTTAGTCAAGGAAGGATCTCAAGAAAAGAATTCAAAATATAAGTAACGCAAAACCCCTCGGTTCTAATGAAATCAGCATCGGAACGAAACATTTAATGTAATTTAAAAATTAAGTAATGTTTGTTCGAAAAAAATGTTATTGCTGATTTCAGTGACAGCAGGATTTGGGATTTATTAACTGTTCCTTTTAAGTGTTCATGTACTCTTTTATTTTCTTGTTGGTTTTTATATTTTTCTCCTTTAAAACGAAATTAAAATGACACAAGCCTATACGATTACAGCTCTTAATATTAGCAGGATAACGCCAGAACCAAAGGTTGCTGCTCTAAAAGAATACTTTTATGAGTCAGAGACTGGTATATCCTTGTTGCAAGAAGTTGTGATGTTTGATCTTAAGATTGCAAGCTACGTTGCAATATTTAATGTTTCACTCGAAACAAACGTAGGGACTGCCATTTGAGTCATTTAAGGGATACCTGTTTCTGAAATTGAAAGACTGAATTCCGGCAAAGCAACAGGCATAAAAGTTTTTGACTTCATCCTTATTAATCTTTATACTCCTTCAGGAACCTCCAATAAAAAGGACAGGGCAAGGTCTTTTGAAGAAGAAGTTATTTACTTATCCAAAAGACCTTCTAATTGGGGGTGATTTTAACAGCATTTTAAGCAACAAAGATCAGATTCTGAATGTTAATGTCTTTAATAAATTAAAGAGCCTATTTAATGACTTAAAACTTAAGGATGGCTGGGAAATCAAATACCTCACATTTGTTGGCTTCACAAGCAGTGGAACAAGGTGGCATCAGCGCATTTTGTTAATGTGGGTTGCCTACATCAGGGGCAATTATGCTCTCAGGGGCAAACCTATTGTTCTCCTTTAACTGACAGGTACTTAACCTATTGTTCTGCTAAAAGGAGCCTTCCTTTTGATTGACAGGCACTTAACCTATTGCTCCCCCACCCCCTCCCGCTCCCTTCCCCCCTCAAGAAACCTCCAACCCACCCCTCCCCCTTACTGCTACAGATATACTTTCAGATCTGAGTTATTGGAAGAGCTCCTCTCTCTCTTATCAGTTTGATTGACTACTTAATTAAATTGATCAATTAATTAACCTCTCCCCCTCCCCTCCTACCCTCACTCCATGAAATTGTCAGTAAGAAAACTCAGTTGATCGGTCATTTGGAGGGAAATCGGTTGCTGTGTATGGAATATTGTTCAAACAATGTAGACAATGTGTGGAATATTGTTTATTTCAACAATTTAGGGTATTCAAGGCAGTGTATGGAATATATCGACATTGGTGGCTCTTTGGTGGAGAGGAAAGATCTCATAACAGGAAATTCAAGGGTATATTGTTTATTTATAAACAAATCAGTTTGTGGGGGTTGGATTTCTCTTGCCCATCAGTCTCTTCTATTTGGAAACATGTAGGTCTTGTAAGAAGTAATTACATGGGGCAAACATGTTGCATAACCTAATGTTTGGCACTGTACATTGTTCTATTAATTGGTTTTCCATGTCACCCCCATTTTCTTAAACTATTGTAACGCCATTGATACCAAATTAAGTAATTAGTTATGTCCTCCCACCATTTTCTGGCACACTTTTCGAATTTCACATGCTTTTGAAAGCCATTTCTGGCTCATTCTTCTTTGTCACCCACCTCCTTAAACTATTGTACTGCATAAAAATTATGGAAATTAACCTAGTGGTTTGCACTTAACATGCTGTACTGATCCATGTCACCCAATCACACACACCCTCCCCTTAACTATTGTACCACTAACACCATGCTGATATAAAAAAATTATGCAAATTAATTAAATCGATATTCTTCACATGTGTGGGGTGTTGTTGTGGTCTTCAGTCCAGAGACTGGTTTGATGCAGCTCTCCATGCTACTCTATCCTATGCAAGCTTCTTCATCTCCCAGTACCTACTGCAGCCTACATCCTTCTGAATCTGCTTAGTGTATTCCTCTCTTGGTCTCCCTCTACGATTTTTACCATCCACGCTGCCCTCCAATACTAAATTGGTGATGCCTTGATGCCTCAGAATATGCCCTATCAACCGATCCCTTCTTCTAGTCAAGTTGTGCCACAAATTTCTCTTCTCTCCAATTCTATTCAATACCTCCTCATTAGTTATGTGATCTACCCATCTAATCTTCAGCATTCTTCTGTAGCACCAGATTTCGAATGCTTCTATTCTCTTCTTATCTTTATCATCCACGTTTCACTTCCATACATGGCTACACTCCATACAAATACTTTCAGAAACGACGTTAGACTGCACTCGCACCTCATAAGTCTGTGACGTCCAGCGAAGTGTACCACCACCGATCACAAATGATCAGCAGAGACATACCCAAACTACGTAAAATCAGGGGAAAAAGACTTGAACTATTTTGATGCAAAACTACCAATCACCGAAGAATGTCATTATTTCTAAATTAAGTTGATAATGAGAGTCACCTTGTATGGCGAGTAATTTTTGTTTTTGTTTTTTCTGTAGTCGGATTACACTCACTAGGTAGGTCAAATGAGAATCCGTGGAGGGAACACGAAGTTCTTTTCGAGGAACACTATTGAGAAATGACATCTGAAGCTGACCACAGAGAGATTCTACAGCCCACAACATACATTTCGCGTGAGGACCATGTTATTAAAACACGATCGTCGCGACTACGTTACCGTCACCATGCAGAAAATGCGGTCTTGAGTCTACATATACACACACAATAAATAACACACAATAAATAAGAACAAAAATATATAACTTTCGCCCCTTTTTCCCTGCTTAAATCCGACTGTAAAATAATATCAAGAATCATAAACAGCAGATTTTCGCATTTGGCAGAAAAGACTGTAAATCAACATCAGTCATGTGCACTAGCAGTACCACATTCCAAAGCACATCAGCATGTAGATATAGGGTGACAATTATTGAACTATATGAAATAAAATCGTCATAACTTCTGAACGGTAGGCGTTAGGACGTTCAAACTGCACGGTTGGCGGCGTCTCATGATGGGAATTAATGTGTGTATGCATGGATTGGTTTAGCGACGAAGCCAACTTTCATTTGGATGGTTTTGTCAACAAGCGAAACTGGCGCATCTGGGGGACTGAGAGTCCGCTTTTCGCTCTTCACCCTCAACGGGTGACTGTGTGGTGTGCAGTGTCCTGTCACAGAGTAATAGGTGCGCGATATTCGTTGATGGCACGGTGATTACCGAACGGTACATGAATGTTTTGGAAGATGATTCCATCCCCATTATCCGGAGTGTCCCTGATTTCGACAAGATGTGGTTCCTGTGAGACGGAGCTCGACCCCATCGAAGCAGGAGAGTGTGGATGTTTTGGAGGAGCACTTTGTATACCGTATTCTGACTCTGTGGTACCCGGAGGCCACTGGCATGGGCCTAGATTGGCCGCCATATTCTCCGGATCTGAACACATACGACTCATTTTTGTGGGGCTATATTAAAGACAAATTGTACAGCAATAACCCCAAAACCATTGCTGAGCTGAAAACAGCTATTCAGGAGGTCATCGACAGCATCGATGTTCCCACGCTTCAGCGGATTATGCAGAATTTCGCTATTCGTCAACGCCACATCATCGCCAATGACGGGAGGCATATCGAATATGTCGTAATCTAAACCCGAATATGTGTAGTAATGTTTACGTGTTAAATAAAGTGTGTGCTCGCCGTAGTTTCTAACTAATTTACATTTTTTTCATACAGTTCAATATTTATCACCCTGTATATAATTACTGTAATCTCCTTGACTAATATGAAATGTGCACTCATGTTTAATGCTTGTCATAAATCTTTTGATCGGGTAGACCAGGGTTTCTCAGTGAAACTATGAGAAACATGGGTTTTTAAGGACGAGCTCTAAATGCAGTTAAGAACGTTGCAACGGGAATCAGGGGTAATTCAACAGTAAACTGTCAGAAAACGAAGCAGACAAGGAGCTCCTCAAAGAAGCCCTCACTCTATGCTCTTATTTGTCCTACATCTGAATCTGTTCCTCCATAATGTTCGTGCCATACTAACAAGAACGACATTATCAGGACACCAGACAGTCGTAAGAGCATATGCCGATGATTTAGGGCTCGTATTGAGAAATTATGATGACATTTCCAAAGTAGAAATAACTAGCTGCGGTACCCGGCTTCGCTCAGGGAGTTCATACGAGATTGTGTGGTACCTGTAATAAGTACCACATGAGTGACTGGAATTCGAGTGTAGGAAAAGGGAGAGAAAGAAACATAGTAGGTGAATATGGATTGGGGCTAAGAAATGAAAGAGGAAGCCGCCTGGTAGAATTTTGCACAGAGCACAACATAATCATAGCTAACACGTGGTTTAAGAATCATGAAAGAAGGTTGTATACATGGAAGAACCCTGTAGATACTAAAAGGTATCAGATAGATTATATAATTATAAGACAAAGATTTAGGAACCAGGTTTTAAATTGTAAGACATTTCCAGGGGCAGATGTGGACTCTGACCACAATCTATTGGTTATGAACTGTAGATTAAAACTGAAGAAACTGCAAAAAGGTGGGAATTTAAGGAGATGGGACCTGGATAAACTGAAAGAACCAGAGGTCGTACAGAGATTCAGGGAGAGAATAAGGGAACAATTGACAGGAATGGGGGAAAGAAATACAGTAGAAGAAGAATGGGTAGCTTTGAGGGATGGAGTAGTGAAGGCAGCAGAGGATCAAGTAGGTAAAAAGACAAGGGCTAGTAGAAATCCTTGGATAACAGAAGAAATATTGAATTTAATTGATGAAAGGAGAAAATATAAAAATGCAGTAAATGAAGCAGGCAAAAAGGAATACAAACGTCTCAAAAATGAGATCGACAGGAAGTGCAAAATGGCTAAGCAGGGATGGCTAGAGGACAAATGTAAGGATGTAGACGCTTATCTCACTAGGGGTAAGATAGATACTGCCTACAGGAAAATTAAAGAGACCTTTGGAGATAAGAGAACGACTTGTATGAACATCAAGAGCTCAGATGGAAACCCAGTTCTAAGCAAAGAAGGGAAAGCAGAAAGGTGGAAGGAGTATATAGAGGGTCTATACAAGGGCGATGTACTTGAGGACAATATTTTCGAAATGGGAGAGGATGTAGATGAAGATGAAATGGGAGACACGATACTGCGTGAAGAGTTTGACAGAGCATTGAAAGACCTGAGTCGGAACAAGGCCCCCGGAGTAGACAACATTCCATTGGAACTACTGACGGCCTTGGGAGAGCCAGTCCTCTCAAAACTCTACCATCTGGTGAGTAAGATGTATGAAACAGGCGAAATACCCTCAGACTTCAAGAAGAATATAATAATTCCAATCCCAAAGAAAGCAGGTGTTGAAAGATGTGAAAATTACCGAACAATCAGTTTAATAAGCCACAGCTGCAAAATACTAACACGAATTCTTGACAGACGAATGGAAAAACTAGTAGAAGCCGACCTCGGGGAAGATCAGTTTGGATTCCATAGAAATGTTGGAACACATGAGGCAATACTGACCTTCAACTTATCTTAAAAGAAACATTAAGAAAAGGCAAACCTACGTTTCTAGCATTTGTAGACTTAGAGAAAGGTTTTGATAATGTTGACTGGAATACTCTCTTTCAAATTCTAAAGGTGGCAGGGATAAAATACAGGGAGCGAAAGGCTACTTACAATTCGTACAGAAACCAGATGGCAGTTATAAGAGTCGAGGGACATGAAAGGGAAACAGTGGTTGGGAAGGGAGTAAGACAGGGTTGTAGCCTCTCCCTGATGTTATTCAATCTGTATATTGAGCAAGCAGTGAAGGAAACAAAAGAAAAATTCGGAGTAGGTATTAAAATCCATGGAGAAGAAATAAAAACTTTGAGGTTCGCCGATGACATTGTAATTCTGTCGGAGACAGCAAAGGACTTAGAAGAGCAGTTGAACGGAATGGACAGTGTCTTGAAAGGAGGATATAAGATGAACATCAACAAAAGCGAAACGAGGATAATGGAATGTAGTCGAATTAAGTCAGGTGATGCCATAGGGAATTAGATTAGGAAATGAGACACTTAAAGTAGTAAAGGAGTTTTGCTATTTGGGGAGCAAAATAACTGATGATGGTCGGAGTAGAGAGGATATAAAATGTAGACTGGCAACGGCAAGGAAAGTGTTTCTGAAGAAGAGGAATTTGTCAGCATCGAGCGTAGATTTAAGTGTCAGGAAGTCATTTCTGAAAGTATTTGTATGGAAGTGAAAAATGGACGATAAATAGTTTGGACAAGAAGAGAATAGAAGCTTTCGAAATGTGGTGCTACAGAAGAATGCTGAAGATTAGGTGGGTAGATCACGTAACTAATGAGGAAGTACTGAATAGGATTGGGGAGAAGAGAAGATTGTGGCACAACTTGACCAGAAGAAGGGATCGGTTGGTAGGACATGTTCAAAAATGGTTCAAATGGCTCTGAGCACTATGCGACTTAACTTCTAAGGTCATCAGTCGCCTAGAACTTAGAACTAATTAAACCTAACTAACCTAAGGACATCACACACATCCATGTCCGAGGCAGGATTCGAACCTGCGACCGTTGCGGTCGTTCGGCTCCAGACTGTAGCACCCAGAACCGCACGGCCACTCCGCCCGGCGGTAGGACATGTTCTGAGGCATCAAGGGATCACCATTTTAGTATTGGAGGGCAGCGTGGAGGGTAAAAATCGTAGAGGGGCACCAAGAGATGAATACACTAGGCAGATTCAGAAGGATGTAGGTTGCAGTAGGTACTGGGAGATGAAGAAGCTTGCACAGGATAGAGCAGCATGGAGAGCTGCATCAAACCAGCCTCAGGACTGAAGACTACTACAACAACAACAACAACAACAACAACAACTGTAATAAGAGGATAAACGTTAAAGTATAATGGAAATGAAGTCCCATGCTTGTTGACAGAGCGTAGGGGAACGATACGGGAGACCCGCACCGCCGTACTAGGCATGGTCCTAGTGGAGGTGGTTTACCGTTGCCTGCCTCCGACCGTAATGGGGACGAATGAGGATGATGAAGATGACACAACGACACCCAGTCATCTCGTGGCAGGTGAAAATCCCTGACCCCTCCGGGAATCGAAATCGGGACCCCATCCTCGGGAAGCGAGAACGCTACGGCGAGACCACATGTTTATTGAAAACATATTCTATTTTTCAATACTTGTTTATAAACAGCATTTTTCATTTTGTTATCTGAGGTACGTATGTACAAATTTTTCGAATTTCCTGCTCGAGAGCAAGCTACATATAGTTGACCTAAGAGAAGCAGGAGTCTTGAGGTTAATGCCGCAATATTTTAAAATTAGTACTTGCGGTTTGTTAATTTTAAAACTGGAGACTAATCCGATTGGAAATGGCAGACTTTTAAACTGGATTGGCAGTTCAGTAGAGATCAGTGGTGTTGTGGGGATAAATAGAGAGTGTCCTTGGTACTTTCCAGTCATAAGTTTGGCTTCGATGATGTTATTCGATAGCTGTTTGACGATCATCCTTCTTCCATTACATAGTTTTGGTGAGTTTGAGTTTTCTGAGTAGTATGATCGGAGATCCGATTTTAAGTCGAATGCAGTGCAATAGCTTTCCTGGTACCTGCAAAGAGGTTAGCAGTTCTGTAGGGAAGTTCACAATTTCTTCAGCGTATTTGTATGCGTGGCTAGAGACGTGATATTTTTAAGCATTCATTGATCTTGTCTGTTTGTGTTGACTTGGAGATAACTGAAAGCGTTTGTAGAAAATTCGAGTATGAGTAGAGCTCCTTCTATCACTTAAGAGTTTCCTCGCAAATCTTGGAATGTTCTGTCCAAGTCATTTGCTAAGTGTACGATATCTGAAGTAACGTCCTATTACTCAGTTATGTTAAGGTATCATCTGCTGTATTATTGTTCCCTGCACAGAATTCATATTTTCATTCGTTAATACAGAAGAAATGTCAGAAATGTTACGTGTGGAGTAATGCGTAGTTCTAGGTCTACGTGTACAGTGGTATCAAGGCAACTTTTTAGGGCATACGATCTACATAGCCTTCCACAGACACAGCATCGGTGGCAAGGAAAATATAACTTGAATGTACTGATCGTACCCCGTAGCAATTAGTTCTGCAAAGAGATCGTCAGTGTATGTGAATCAGTCTCAATGCAAAATTTGCTGTTGTGTTATTGTGTGGTTAACGAATGACGTAAACGGGCACTTGTATTAGTATACTACAGGATACGTTGCAAGTGCGCCCATATAAAATATTTACTGGATTAAATGTAGGACGAGGTATGTGATTCAAGAGATAAAGAAAACGGAAAATAGCGTCACTAGACACAGAATCAGTGGTCCAGTGGTTACCCAATACGTGCATTATGCAGCTGGACAGAAAAACACATTGTTGTAACAAAAGAAAATTGTACTGAAATGCAGGAGGATCTGCTACGAATTGACGCATGGTGCAGGGAATGGCAATTGAATCTCAATGTAGACAAGTTTAATGTGCTGCGAATACACAGAAAGAAACGTTCTTTATCATTTAGCTACAATATAGCAGGTCAGCAACTGGAAGAAGTTAATTCCATAAATTATCTGGGAGTAGGCATTAGGAGTGATTTAAAATCGAATGACCATATAAAATTAATCATCGGTAAAGCAGATGCCAGACTGAAATTCATTGGAAGAATCCTAAGGAAATGTAGTCCGAAAACAAAGGAAGTAGGTTACAGTACACTTGTTCGCCCAGTGCTTGAATACTGCTCACCGGTGTGGGATCCGTACCAGATAGGTTTGATAGAAGAGATAGAGAAGCTCCAACGGAGAGTAGCGCGCTTCGTTACAGGATCATTTAGTAATCATGAAAGCGTTACGGAGATGACAGATAAACTCCAGTGGAAGACTCTGCAAGACAGACGCTCAGTAGCTCGGTAGGGGCTTTTGTTGAAGTTTCGAGAATATACCTTCACCCAGGAGTCAAGCAGTATATTGCTCTCTCCTACGTATATCTCGCGAAGAGACCATGAGGATAAAATCAGCGAGATTAGAGCCCACACAGAGGCATACCGATTATCTTTCTTTCCACGAACAATAGGAGACTGGAATAGAAGGGAGAACCGATAGAGGTACTCAAGGTACCCTCCGCCACACACCGTCAGGTGGCTTGCAGAGTGTGGACGTAGATGTAGATGTAGATGCAGGTTCAAGAATGCTAGCTACGATAACTAGTAGTGAATATCTTCTGTCATTACATCGGTGTAATAAAGTAACAACGTCATGACCTGACGTTTAGGTGAATGACCACTATACTTCTGCGATGTTCATTAATAAGGATCAATCCCGTGACTGTGTTATTGTAAATTTACTGGTGTGCCAAGCTCTGTGACAGTCTTATTGTTAATATACTGGTGTGCCAAACTTAAGGACGATAGTAACTTTTGCATGATGTACCACTGTCAAATAAGATAGCTCAATGAAACTTGGACCACACACGGATAGAACCGCTCCAGTATAGCACGTAAGTAACTGAAATAAATATGCAATGAGACAAACGGAAACACTGTTATTCAAAGACAATAATTATACTGAAGTAATAGCGATTCATGATGGTGCCCTAGACATTACCAAAGGCAGGATATTGTTCTTAATAGGGTGCGTGATGACCACGACAGCAGTGCAGTTCTGCAACGCTCTCCCATGCTGGCCACGAGGTTGGTAAAGAGTTCTCTGGTAGAGAACAACTGCTGGATGGTCGTTGGTGCATGGGAATGTGCTGCAGTGCGTATCCTCAATGCAGCCCACACATGCTAGATGGGATTTAAATCGGGGGAAGGGGTGGGTCACTCCGTTTGCCAAATATCCCCTCGTTCTAAGAGCTTCTCTACCTGTGCTGTTCGATACGGAGGCGCATTGTAACCCACAAAAATGAAGTCAAGGCCACATACACTTCTGAAAAGACTGCGAGGTGCTGGGGCAAGCAGTGTGTTTAACACTAAATTCTTCTAGAATCTCCATATGTAAATGATGCTCTAAGCCCCCCCCCCCCCCCCCCCCCCTATTCTAACTCCGACTTTTGCTGTTGCACATGGATTAAAAAATATACGCGAACTGACTGTAATCAAACCTGCAAGTGGAGTAGAAAAGAGTTTGGCACCTGCAATAATTTAATTTGATAAATAAGTTAAATAAAGGAAGGTTTCATTAACGTAGTGAGAAATGATGGGTTGCTCTACCGATTAACAGAATGAAAGTTCTGTCCAAAATAACAATATGATTTATTAAGACTAAACACAAAATAATAAACAAAAACACATGAAACATTTATAATACATCAAATTGGCTCAAATTGGATACTCAAACAAGCGCTATGAAGGTGAAGTGGTCCCTAAACTAGATTGTGAGGTTTAAGACGAAGTGGTATGTGGAGCCAATTCCTTGCCACTCAAATCTTAAGAGAGACACACAGCTAACCCAACATTAATTACTGCTACTCAAAACAGAACAAAGTTAGAAAAAGACGAACAGGCGCGCTCTGCTGAGCTCTGATTATCACCTAGGAAAATCCCTATCTGCCGGTGCTGCGGACATACATTACCAAACTGTCTTCTTAACTGCCAGAACACGATCTGGAGCACCGGAGGCGATGGCTGGTTGCTTCGACGTCCTCGACCGAAAGGTGAGAGCCGACTACCTAGAGCACCCGTACAGGCCGAACACACAACATTCCCGCCCCCACGACAGTGGCCGTGGTTAAACGTTCCAATCAGCAACTCGAAAACCGGCGGAAAATTTCACTCTATTGCCGGAGCACTACCATTCCACCAATGGAGATTCTTGGCGCCAATTTCTGCGCTGATTTTGCTACGTCACGGAGCTATGCCCTGAGCAAGCCAATCACAGTTACTATTTTGCAGAAAGCGCGGGAATTTTCCCGCCACAACTGCCTGGGTACACAAGTCATTCCCACGCCTCGCTGGTAGCCCGCCAGAAAGTGTTTTCGCTAAGTTTCTGCGAAGTAACGGAACCTCTAGCCCAGCTGCTACTTCAGACCCCTCCGGGCGTGTCTTTTGACAATGTCGGCGTCTGCAAAGCATTCACTCGACTTCCTCACACCCGTCGGCTTAACGCTTTCCAGATCAGCAGAGCCCGCCTGTCACCGGACCACCCGGGTGACGAGAGACGCTGCGTGGGAAGTCCACGTGTGAAGGAATAGCAACTTTTCACTGCATGCAATTAGAGAGGAAAATCGTAAGATAGAAATATGAGAGGGGGCTCATGCCACTTCTCAAGACGCACATAGGGAAATGATACACTGTTACAATAATTCTAACCAGTGAGTGTACCTATTTCCAAAGATTTGGAGGCCAGTACACAAGTGAGATGCCGGGGTGGAGAAGAGTTTGTACCTCTTTAATTCAGACGAATTTTGCATGAGAACGAGACATGTACTCGACCCCCTCCTTATATACCAGCTAATTAATTATGCTCACAACTGTAAGGGAAGGAAATGATGGTGGACCCTGCTAGTTGGTAAAATAAGGAGTGCACACTCACAATAATTTAATAAAAATCGTAATCTACTAAAAAAAACTTTATCATAATAAACAACAGGAAATGGGATTCTGCCTATATCTACGAAATGATATGCGGATTAAATATTACAATGAGATTTATTATATCAGATCATAAATGCACATGACTGTCGACACACACACAGAAGGTAAAGGATAGGGTACACTGAACTATTATGAGAACAAGAGTTGGCTCGAGAACAAGGGGCTCCTACTCTCTATGATGCAATAGACTGATGATAATGACTGGAGGTCCTAATGAACCAAATATTAATCTCCCATCAATATAGTGGTATCGCAATTAGTAGTAAGAGCTCAAATGGGATCACAAGGAGAAACAAGCAAGGTGGGCTTGTAGCGAAGTGAACGTGCATGCTGCTGAGGGATCCAGAATAAAATTGATAAGGTCCTACAATGCCGGAGCCGCAAAGTACTGTACCAGTACTGAAATCTGCAGCATGTCGTCGGTAGGCTGTGTCCTGATGATGTAGGCACCGACTTCTGCCGTGCAGCAACTCTGTCAACCCCTGGCCGCGAAAACTGTCCGAGAATTCTAAGTTCTTCCGAAAACGAGCGACCAAGTCGCGAGACTGTCCGACTCCGAGGAAGATCAGCTCCCAAATCCCCCTCTGCAAGAACGAAGCCAGCATTGCTCAACTCCCTACTCTCCTCGAAAGCACGAATCAGCATTCAGTTCTGGTTCAAAAATTCCCTCACACTGTCTCAGAACATCATTTGCGCCAATAGCGACTGTCTCAGAACAACATTCGCGCCAATAGCGACCGTTCCCTCCAATTTCAAGCAGGGCTTTATGACATCAACTAGCCTCAGTTTAAGTTGACCAATCATGCCTCTGTTATTCAGCTGAGGGCACTGAACTTGCTGTTTGACCAGCTACGAAAACAACCTGCTTAGACCACTGGCCATCCGGTGCCAGACAGTCGCACCCAGCAGGGCACAGTCCACAAGTATTCTCAGAATCATGAGGACAATGCAGGCAGTCGGTGCCTGGAATCTTCGTTCTGGATGCGCCGGAACGGTAAACACATAAACTGCGGCGACACTCAGACGTCTCGCAGGTCGTTTCGCCCTGCATACAATAGGCGAAACTCGACCGACGTCAGTCGTTCCGCCAGGTGCTTAAGCCTATTGTATGAACCCCACAGCATTCAGTAAAGTGCAGCTCCCAACCATAAACACAGTCTGCTGCGTCCTACGATGCTCGCCTCGCCCAGGCCACCCATGGAAGTAAACCAACATGCATGGGAATCAAGTGAAAAGTAGTTTTTGGGCTCTCAGTACAAATACTCTCATTACAATAACCTTATTCGGTCTGTTACTACCGTGCAATGACATAGAACATTAATAAAATTGATGAAATTGAGAGGAGACATGCAAAAGAGAGCCTGGAACCTCTCACACATATGTAACATTTTGCCACTGTAAGGAGCCGGATTTTATGGATGTCTTACTTGAAGTGGCCAACGGCCTTGCCACAGTAGTAACACCGGTTCCCGTCAGGTCATCGAAGTTAAGCGCTGTCGGGCTGGGCTAGCACTTGGATGGGTGACCATCCGGTCTGTCGAGCGCTGTTGGCAAGCGGGGTGCACTCAGTCCTTGTGAGGCAAACTGAGGAGCTACTTGATAGGGAAGTAGCATCTCCAGTTTCCGAAGCTGACATACGGCTGTGAGAGCGGTGTGCTGACCACATGCCCCCCCCCCCCCCCATATCCTCATCCAGTGACGCCTGTGGGCTGAGGATGACACGGCGGCCAGTCAGTACCTTTGGGCTTTCATGGCTTGTGTGGGAGTTTTTACTTGAAGTAATTAGATCAGCACTTGTATTTTAACTGCGGTAAGAGATTGAGTACAAACTATTTAGAATACTGAAATATGCGGGCAATGAGAATGACGTTACTAATTGCCCGTATTTCATGCTCAAGGGATAGATGGCAGTCAGAGTACAGCACAACGTTCTGATGAGAAACCGCAGGAAACGAAGACAGGTACTGAGAACTAGCTGACCATTCCACGGCGCATGGCAGGGACGGAACAGCGTTTTTGCGCGGCCTTCCAGAGTGCGGTGTCATTGGGGGCGGCCACGTTCCAGAATCAATGGCACAGCAGGGGAGGCAGGGCTGCCGGATGAGAGCCATGTGTTAGCAGTACAAGTTTGTACGGGCTCGGGCTGAGGGAAGATGGAGTGGGAAGCGCAGCCTGTTGCAGCGAGATGGCTTCAGCCCAGCCACAGTCCTCAGCTTAAATGTGGAAAAACCAACAGCCATTGGCTCTTCTGAAACACTAGGCAGGAGTGGGAGTTTTGCTGGAAATTTGCACTCAACTACTATGTGTACTAGCACAGATTGGCGGAAGGCTGATGACTCGGAGTAGGAAGGGAGGACTTGTTTAGAGACGAGCCATGTGATTGGACACGGAAGTGTGGTCCTTCTGCCGTTCTTTTGCAATAGCGGAGCTGTAAGTTTTTTGTGAAAAGAGCGGTGAGAGTCCATGAGCGGAGGTGTCTCTTTGTGCGCCATCTTGTGCACAATAGAGAGGCACTTGGACTCCGGGTGACTATCGATAGATGTACCAGCGTATCTCTGTGAGCTGTATATTTGTCACTCTGTAAGCAGAGTAGGGAAATTAAGAAGCTCTAAGAGCAGCTGGACATTAGAAGTGCTTTTTATTCTCGCATACTTGTAGTGAGACTCTGTCTTTATCTGGCCAGTGGGCAAGCTGCTGATCTCATCGCACACAGTACGATACCAGAGCAGTTTACAGAGAGGAGTATTACGGTCAATATTAGTCCAAGTGAGCAGGCATGTTTCAGAGTCGCAGCGAACGTCTACTGACTGCGGGAGCCGCAATCAGACACTCAGCAGCAGTCGCTTTCACTGTCGTTTCGGGTGTTGTGATATCGCAGCTCGGCAGAGTATAGGGCCTTAATTCAGTAAATGCGTTGAATTCCATGTAGTTGTGTTGTATTCAAAAGCTGTCAGATACATTTGGAAGCTGGTTATTTTTTCTCGCTATAACTTGACGACATCCTTTTTGTTACTACACTCCTGGAAATGGAAAAAAGAACACATTGACACCGGTGTGTCAGACCCACCATACTTGCTCCGGACACTGCGAGAGGGCTGTACAAGCAATGATCACACGCACGGCACAGCGGACACACCAGGAACCGCGGTGTTGGCCGTCGAATGGCGCTAGCTGCGCAGCATTTGTGCACCGCCGCCGTCAGTGTCAGCCAGTTTGCCGTGGCATACGGAGCTCCATCGCAGTCTTTAACACTGGTAGCATGCCGCGACAGCGTGGACGTGAACCGTATGTGCAGTTGACGGACTTTGAGCGAGGGCGTATAGTGGGCATGCGGGAGGCCGGGTGGACGTACCGCCGAATTGCTCAACACGTGGGGCGTGAGGTCTCCACAGTACATCGATGTTGTCGCCAGTGGTCGGCGGAAGGTGCACGTGCCCGTCGACCTGGGACCGGACCGCAGCGACGCACGGATGCACGCCACGACCGTAGGATCCTACGCAGTGCCGTAGGGGACCGCACCGCCACTTCCCAGCAAATTAGGGACACTGTTGCTCCTGGGGTATCGGCGAGGACCATTCGCAACCGTCTCCATGAAGCTGGGCTACGGTCCCGCACACCGTTAGGCCGTCTTCCGCTCACGCCCCAACATCGTGCAGCCCGCCTCCAGTGGTGTCGCGACAGGCGTGAATGGAGGGACGAATGGAGACGTGTCGTCTTCAGCGATGAGAGTCGCTTCTGCCTTGGTGCCAATGATGGTCGTATGCGTGTTTGGCGCCGTGCAGGTGAGCGCCACAATCAGGACTGCATAGACCGAGGCACACAGGGCCAACACCCGGCATCATGGGGTGGGGAGCGATCTCCTACACTGGCCGTACACCACTGGTGATCGTCGAGGGGACACTGAATAGTGCACGGTACATCCAAACCGTCATCGAACCCATCGTTCTACCATTCCTAGACCGGCAAGGGAACTTGCTGTTCCAACAGGACAATGAACGTCCGCATGTATCGCGTGCCACCCAACGTGCTCTAGAAGGTGTAAGTCAACTACCCTGGCCAGCAAGATCTCCGGATCTGTCCCCCATTGAGCATGTTTGGGACTGGATGAAGCGTCGTCTCACGCGGTTTGCACGTCCAGCACGAACGCTGGTCCAACTGAGGCGCCAGGTGGAAATGGCATGGCAAGCAGTTCCACAGGACTATATCCAGCAACTCTACGATCGTCTCCACGGGAGAATAGCAGCCTGCATTGCTGCGAAAGGTGGATATACACTGTACTAGTGCCGACATTGTGCATGCTCTGTTGCCTGTGTCTATGTGCCTGTGGTTCTTTCAGTGTGATCATGTGATGTATCTGACCCCAGGAATGTGTCAATAAAGTTTCCCCTTCCCTGGACAATGAATTCACGGTGTTCTTATTTCAATTTCCAGGAGTGTATATTCTCACCCCCCTTCCACCACCACACACCGTAACAGCTGGACCACCAAAACGATCGTGGCCTACTGCAGGCTGCCCCTGGGGCGCTAGCGCCTGCGATCGCCCTAGGCCAGCGCCCAGCGCGCGTAGCCGAATTCGTATGTTGCTGCAGTGGCCGAGCCGTGTCACTTAGCTGACCGAGTTGTCCGCCCGCCGCGCCTCGCCATGCCGCTATACGCGCGCTTCGTACGGAAGACAGACCGCCGCGCCAGCAGCGGTCGAAAGCATTGATTTGACACCAAGTCGTTAGTCAACAGACGTAAGGTTCAAAAATGGCTCTGAGCACTATGAGATTTAACATCTGAGGTCATCAGTCCCCTAGAACTTAGAACTACACCACTGGCCATCAAAATTGCTACACCACGTAGATGACGTGCTACAGACGCGAAATTTAACCGACAGGAAGAAGATGCTGTTATAGGCAAATGATTAGCTTTTCAGAACATTCACACAAGGTTGGCGTCGGTGGCGACACCTACAGCGGGCTGAAATGAGGAAAGTTTCCAACCCATTTCTCATACACAAACAGCAGCTAACCGGCGTTGCCTGGTGAAACGTTGTTGTGATGCCTCGTGTAAGGAGGAGAAATGCGTACCATCACGTTTCCGACTTTGATAAACGTCGGTTTGTAGCCTTTCGCGATTGCCGTTTATCGTATCGCGACATTGCTGCTCGCGTCGGTCGAGATCCAATGACTGTTAGCAGAATATGGAATCGGTCGGTTCAGGAGGGTAATACGGCACGCCGTGCTGGATACCAACGGCCTCGTATCACGAGCAATGGAGATGAAAGGAATCTTATCCGCATGGCTGTAACGGATCGTGCAGCCACGTCTCGATCCCTAAGTCAACTGATAGGGACGTTTGCAAGACAACAACCATCTGCACGAAAAGTCTGACGACGTTTGCAGCAGCATGGACTATCAGCTCGGAGACCATGGCTGCGATTACCCTTGACGCTGCATCACAAACAGGAGCGCCTGCTATGTTGTTCTCAACGACCAACTTGGGTGCAGGAATAGCAAAACATCATTTTTTCGGATGAATCCAAGTTCTGTTTACAGCATCATGATGGTCGCATCCGTGTTTGGCGACATCGCAGTGAACGCACATTGGAAGCGTGCATTCGTCATCGCCATACTGGCGTATTACCCGGCGTGATGGTATGGGGTGCCATTGGTTACCCGTCTCGGTCACCTCTTGTTCGCATTGACGGCACTTTGAACAGTGGACGTTACATTTCAGATGTGTTACGATCCGTGGCTCTACCTTTCATTCGATCCCTGCGAAACCCTACATTTCAGCAGGATAACGCACGACTGCATGTTGCAAGTCCTGTACAGGCCTTTCTGGATACAGAAAATGTTCGACTGTTGCCCTGGCCAACATATTCTCCAGATCTGTCACCAATTGAAAACGTCTGATCAATGGTGGCCGAGCAACTGGCTCGTCACAATACGCCAGTCACTACTCTTGATGAACTGTGGTATCGTGTTGAAACTGCAGGGGCATCTGTACCTGTACACGCCATCCAAGCTCTGTTTGACTCAATGCCCAGGCGTATCAAGGCCGTTATTACGGCCAGAGGTGGTTGTTCTGGGTACTGATTTCTCAGAATCTATGCACCCAAATTGCGTGAAAATGTAATCACATGTCAGTTCTAGTATAATATATTTGTCCAGTGAATACCCATTTATCATCTGCATTTCTTCTTGGTGTAGCAATTTTAATGTCAGTAGTGTACTTAAACCTAGCTAACCTAAGGACATCACACACATCCATGCCCGAGGCAGGATTAGAACCTGGGACCGTAGCAGTCGCACGGTTCCAGACTGAAGCGCCTAGAAACGCTCGGCCACCGCGGCCGGCCAGACGTAATTCTACAGTGGATCGAGATGGATGGTCAACAGCAGCAGACAAAAAAAATGAGGATCGGTGCGTCTGTACTAATTAAACCCGAGTGGGATATTCATTTCTTTTGTACTGCTGTCGAAAATCATTTTAATACGTGTCACAAAGATCAGTTCGAAAATTGGTCGCAAGAGGAACGCCAGTGAAAGCTTGAAGAACTGAAAGAAAATTTCAACCAGCATTGCACTGAAGTAAGTGTTTCCTATCGTATGTCCCTTTACAATTAATAAATATGATAAATAAAACTATATTTTATAATCTGATATGTCACTTAACAATGTGCCAGTTATCTAATATCAGACTGTCAGCAAAAAGGAACATTTCATTTCGATTAATTTTTATATTTTGGTAGCGCTATTTTTTGCCACTTTTTGAAAAGCAGTCACAAACGCTCTCTCTGATAGCAAAGTGTCATTAAGAGTCAGTCTTTGTTTTTGTGTATTCGTGTTTTGATGGACGGGAAAACATATGATGTGGTTTGATCTATGTTTTCAATTAATTAAAATGCAAATATTCCAATAGATAGAAATTTAGTTTGCGACCACATGTCGCTGTCCTTGCTAACGTCTATGACCGCTTTGCAGAGGAACTGGTGGAAAACGCACCTAAAACCAACATTTTTATTTGGGTTTCAATGAATGAAACAGTTAATTGTTAAAATGATAAAAGTGTTTTATAAACAGGATTGTACAAAATTAATTGTAGGGTTTCTTTTTTGCCGTGGTAGGAGCAGGAAACAGGTGGGGAAAGTTTGCGCGCAACTTACAAATGCTCACTGAGAGTTGCGAAAGCACGAAAACATTTTGCCGCTGGGAATCTCAGCAAGTATTGCTGATTGACTCGGCGGCTTGTATTTGTCCAGCAGACCTCACGGAAAAAATTGGAAGTCTAGCTCTTTGGGCGCAAACTGTTGCTCGCCGAGTCGAAGATATGGCCTCAGATATGGAGCAGCAATTAGTGGAGAGAGCGGCAAACTTCGTTTTATTTTCTATTGCTCTTGACGAATCCACAGACGTTGCGGTCATATCTCAGCTCGCCATATTCATTGTGGGTGTCGACTAAATTCTCGAATTTCTCGACCTTATGCCATTAAAAGACACAACCACAGGTATGGATATTTTTCTAACCATGGAAAACGTGTTAGAGTCAATGGGTTTAAAATGGGAACGCCTGACCAGTGTAACAACGGACGGAGCGCCTACGCTACTAGCGATACGCACTGGATTCCTGAGTTACGTCAGGTTAAAATTGGCTGACGTCAGTTGTTCGTTATTAGCGGCAGTCAATTGTCTGATACATCAGGAGGCGCTTTGTGCGACGATTGTCAACATAAAAAATGTTATGGACACAGTTGTTCGAACGGTTAATTATCTTCGCTTGCATGGACTCACACATAGCCAATTTAAAGGATTTCTGGCTGATATCGAAGTGGAATACCCGGACATTCCCTACCAAGCCGAAATAAGATGGCTGAGCTGAGGGAAGGTGCTTCATCGGTTTTTCTACGTGAGGGATGAAATCAGTACCTTTTCGGATATGAAAGGACGTCCAGAAGAATTACTTCGTAATCTAAGCCGGTGGCGAATTTGGCTTTTTTGTGTGGCCTAACTGGTCTTTCAACATTTCACTGCAAGGCGAAAATCATTCTGTTGTTGATTTAGTGCAGACGATTCAAGCATTTAAAAAAAACTTATTTTGTGGGAAAAACAGTTGCGCGAGGAGAATTGTGGACACTTTCCTGCATTAGACAGCGTTAAAAAAGATATGGATTGCTTCAGATTATGTTCAAATCATTTGTGAATTACAAGAAGAGTATGAAAATAGATTTTTAGAGATAAGTGAGCTTCAACCGGCGTTAGATATATTTGTTCGCTCATTTTCCCTTCTGGCAGAGGACGTCACACAAGTGTTTCAACTAGAGCTGATTGACCTGCAGTGCGATAACCGCCTGAAGAACCGCTTTCTTATGTGTAAAACTTTGCATGACTTTTACAGCTGTTTTCCACGAGAGAAGTATCTTCTTTTTGCACAAGCACGCGGCCAAAGTTCTCGCAATGTTTGATTCCATGTACATTTGAGAGCGCTTTTTCTCTCTTTCAAAACTAGCTAAAACTAAGAACCGTTCACTACTTAGCGATAAAAATTTGATTAATTCTTTGAGGCTAGGAGTCACGCGGAATATTGTACCGAACATAGACAAAATCATTTCCTCGAAAAAGAAAAACGTGTAAAATGGCAATTGCTTTCTTTAAGAATGTTGATTGTAAGGATTAAAGGTCTTTTTTTTTTAAAGAAGTTTTCGAACTTGGCCAATTAAAATTATTGCACACAAAACAGCAAACTAAGGGATCCAGAGTCTAAACGCTGAAAACGGGTACAAAAAACTGTAGCACGAACCACAACAAAAAATATTTACTTGTAACTACTAACAGTAAGAATGAGACTCTATATCCATTAGAGAATTATTTCTAAAATAGAATATTTATGATACTAGTTCATTTAAGAAATTGATATATCTTTCAGAAGACACCTACTGTACATATTACGAGTGTGTATAAGCAGTACTAATAGAATCAACCTGTGGGTCAGAAAACTAAGTTGTTCTTCGATTCTTGTTTTGGATATTGTTTTCTAAAGCTTTGCATAGTAATTCTGCCACACGAACACTAGTTGTTACCTAAACAGTAAATGGTTTGCTCGTTTTACCGCTCATCGACTACTTTTACAGAGCCGCGCTTCCTCTGTTATTTTGTTTACGTTGGGTCTGACTGTGGGACAGTCCAGCGCAGAGCAGTGCTGTGCGGTCTGACTCGCTCCACAACTCTCTCTCTCTCTCTCTCTCCTATGCCGACACTAGCGACACACGGTCGCGTTCGGGGCGCTGAACTATATACAATGCCTCGAGTCCGCGAAGCGCGGCCGCACCCGCTAGACGCAATTCTTGGCTAAGCCTGTTTTACAGCGTTCCTGCGTAAAATACGTGTTCCCAGCTCTCGCCATATGAGAGAATCACTACTCAGACTGAACCTGACGGGATACCAGTTCGATTCTACACAGAGTACGTGAAAGAACTTGCCCCCCTCCTAACAGCCGTGTACCGCAAGTCTCTAGAGGAACGGAAGGTTCCAAATGATTGGAAAAGAGCAAAGGTAGTCCCAGTCTTCAAGAAGGGTCGTCGAGCAGATGCGCAAAACTATAGACCTATATCTCTGACATCAATCTGTTGTAGAATTTTAGAACATGTTTTTTGCTCGAGTATCATGTCGTTTTTGGAAACCCAGAATCTACTCTGTAGGAATCAACATGGATTCCGGAAACAGCGATCGTGTGAGACCCAGAAAATATTAGATACAGGCTCCCAGGTAGATGCTATTTTCCTTGACTTCCGGAAGGCGTTCGATACAGTTCCGCACTGTCACCTGATAAACAAAGTAAGAGCCTACGGAATATCAGACCAGCTGTGTGGCTGGATTGAAGAGTTTTTAGCAAACAAAACACAGCATGTTGTTTTCAATGGAGAGACGTCTACAGACGTTAAAGTAACCTCTGGCGTGCCACAGGGGAGTGTTATGGGACCATTGCTTTTCACAATATATATAAGTGACCTAGTAGGTAGCGTCGGAAGTTCCATGCGGCTTTTCGCGGATGATGCTGTAGTATACAGAGAAGTTGCAGCATTAGAAAACTGTAGCGAAATGCAGGAAGGTCTGCAGCGGATAGGCACTTGGTGCAGGGAGTGGCAACTGACCCTTAACATAGACAAATGTAGTGTATTGCGAATACATAGAAAGAAGGATCCTTTATTGTATGATTATATGATAGCGGAACAAACACTGGTAGCAGTTACTTCTGTAAAATATCTGGGAGTATGCGCGCGGAACTATTTGAAGGAGAATGATCATATTAAATTAATTGTTGGTAAGGCGGGTACCAGGTTGAGATTTATTGGGAGAGTCCTTAGAAAATGTAATCCATCAACAAAGGAGGTGGCTTACAAAACACTCGTTCGACCTGTACTTGAGTATTGCTCATCAGTGTAGGATCCGTACCAGATCGGGTTGACGGAGGAGATAGAGAAGATCCAAAGAAGAGCGGCGCGTTTCGTCACAGGGTTATTTGGTAACCGTGATAGCGTTACGGAGATGTTTAGCAAACTCAAGTGGCAGACTCTGCGAGAGAGGCGCTCTGCATCGCGGTGTAGCTTGCTCGCCAGGTTTCGAGAGGTTGCGTTTCTGCATGAGGTATCGAATATATACCTCCCCCCTACTTATACCTCCCGAGGAGATCACGAATGTAAAGTTAGAGAGATTCGAGCGCGCACGGAGGCTTTCAGACTGTCGTTCTTCCCGCGAACCATACGCGACTGGAACAGAAACGGGGGGTAATGACAGTGGCACGTAAAGTGCCCTCCACCACACACCGTTGGGTGGCTTGCGGAGTATAAATGTAGATGTAGATGTAGATTCGAGAAGAGCACACGACACATCTCGCCGATCTTGTCCCTATGCTCTTGTCACCATCACAAACGGTCCCTCCGACGTGCGGGTGTCAACAAACACAAGGTACTGGTCCCATGCAGTCGCCATGTCACTGAGACTGCGTTTCTTCCAGTCCTGTTAAACGTGGTTGTATTTGCACCCGCTGTTCCATGTGCGTCCCTCCTTCCTGTTCTACAACGTAGCTGTTGTTGCTACGTTGTACTACTACGGGCAGCGGTGCCTGTGTTTCGGAACGTTTTCCATGCAGGTGCGCAATACCATATTTCTGAGCTACACATATCAAAAAAAGTTTTGCATCACCTCGGTTCCGAGAGTTCCGGAACCCGTACAGAAAATTGGAATAGAGATCAACATAAACATCATTTCCGCCCTTTTTATTGTTCATGAAAACCACACATTACATTTTGTACCACGATACAGCAAGACCTCCAGAGGTGATGGTCCAGATTGCTCTACACACCGGTACCTCTGATACCCAGTAGCACGTCATCTTGCATTGATGCATGCCTGTGTTCGTCGTGGCATACTATCCACAAGTTCATCAAGGCACTGTTGGTCGATATTGTCCCACTCCTCAACGGCGATTTAGCGTAGAACCCTCAGAGTGGTTGATGGGTCACGCCATCCGCAAACAGCCCTTTTCAAGCTATCCCACGCGCGTTCGATAGGGTTCATGTCTGGAAAACATGTTGGGCGCTCTAGTCGAGCGATGTCGTTACCCTGAAGGAAGTCATTCACAAGATGTGCACGATGGGCGCGCCAACGGTCGTCCATGAAGACGAATGCCTCGCCAATATGCTGCCGATATGGTTGCACTATCGATGGCATTCAAATATCGTACAGCCATTACGGCGTCTTCCATGACCACCAGCGGCGTACGTCGGCCCCCCATAATGCCACCCCAAAACAGCAGGGAACCTCCACCTTGCTGCATTCGCTGGACACTGTGTCTAAAGCGTTCAGCCTGACTGGGTTGCCTCCAAACACGTCTGCAACGTTTGACTGGTTGAAGGCATATGCGACACCCATCGGTGAAGAGAACGTGATGCAAGTGCTGAACGGTCCATTTGGTGTATTGCTGGGCCCACCTGTGCCGCGCTGCATGGTGTCGTGGTTGCAAATATGGGACTCGCCATGGATGTCGGGAGTGAAGTTGCGCATCATGCAGCCTATTGCACACAGTTTGAATCGTAACAGCACGTCCTGTGGCTGCACAAAAAGCATTATTCAACATGGTGGCGTTGCTGTCAGAGTTCCCCCGAGCCATAATTCGTAGGTAGCGGCCATCCACTACAGTAGAAGCCCTTGGGCGGCCTGTCATCGACAGTTCCTGTCTCTCTACATCTCTTCCATGTCCGAACAACATCGCTTTGGTTCACCCCGAGACGCCTGGATACTTTCCTTGTTGAGAGCCCTTCCTGGCACAAAGTAACAATGCGGACGCGATCGAACCGCGGTATTGACCGTCTAGGCATGGTTGAACTACAGATAATGCGAGTCGTGTACCTCCTTCCTGGTGGAATGACTAGAACTGATCGGCTGCCGGACCCCTCCCCCCCCCCCCCTCCCCGTTTAATAGGCACTGGTCATGCATGGTTGTTTACATCTTTGGGCGGGTTTAGTGACATATCTGAAAAGTCAAAGTGACTGTGTCTGTGATACAATATCCACAGTTCTGGGAACCGGGGTGATGCACAACTTTTTTTGATATGTGTATAATAATCACTTCCGTCCAGTTTCCATTTTCCCGATGTTTCTTTCCCATGTGAAGTCATCCAGGTGTTGTCGCCGGGCCATGATGGAATGAAGAACACGACCGCAGCGCACGGTAACTGCTCGCTAATTGACAAACACTGTCTTCTCGGTTCGTCGCTCGTCGCGTGCAGCGGCGCCAGCCCCATTTGTCGCTATAGTCATTCTGACTTCATGCTTTGTGACGCCCAGATTTCTGTGCATGACTAGGAGACCTCTGGCATATAGTAGTTAATGTGTTATGTTACTTTATCTACCTCGTCCAAGTTTTGCACAACAGTGTATTTTCCGGGACAGTTTTACACTAACCGAAAAAAATCGCAACACCAAGAAGAATTTCTGCGAGATAAACGAAAGTTGGTAATCGTATTTATACATCTGGAAGAAACCGTCTGTTCAAATTTCGCGCCATTCCCAGAGAACTGACGCTAGCTGCACCATAATGGGGATGCAAATCTGGTTTGCTTTAAATGCGTGCTGTAGAGATCGTGAGCATTACTTACATTTGAAATTGGACGTGGTGAGTTGATGTTAGTAAAGAATGCCTTTAAGGTGGCAAACACGCTATTATCAACACTTCACTGAGTTTGAACGAGGTCTTGTAATAGGGCTACGAGAAGCTGGATGTTCCTTCTGCGATATTCAGAAAGACTTGGCAATAATGTAGCCACTGTGCATGATTGCTGGCAGCGGTGTCCACGAGAACCTGCGGTCGCAAGAAGACTCCAGATGGCCATTTGGCACTATCGAGAGGGAAGATCCTCGTGTTCAGTGTATGGCTCTGGTGCATCATAGTGGATCTGCAGCAGCAATTAGAGCAGCAGATGACACCACAGTGACACAACGAACAGTTACAAATCTGTTACTTGAACGACAGCTTCGACCCAGACGCCCAATAGCGTGCGTTTCACTGAACCCAAACCACCACCGCCATTTGCGACTTCACTGGTGTCAAGCGAGACTCATTGCAGAGCAGGGTGGAGGTCTGTTGTGTTTTTTTTTCTGATGAAAGCTGGTCCTGGGCCGATGCCAGTGATGGCCATAAGTTCTTTAGAAAGGAGTCCAGCTGAGGACCTGCAACCAAGCTGTCTGCGGCCTAGTCATGCTTGACCTATACCTGGAGTTATAGTTTGCGGTGCGGTTTCGTACACCTGCACGAGCACTTTCGATGCTATCCCACACATCTTCACTGGAAATCTGTACATGAGTTTGGCGACTCGACCTGTTGTGCTGCCATTCGTTAACAGCATTCCAGAGGATGTTTCTCGACAGGATAACGCTCGCGCACATACCTCCGCTGTAACCCAGTGTACCCTATAGAGTGTCGACATCTTGCCTTGGCCCGCTTGATCACCAGTTTTGTCGCCAATCGAGCACGTATGGGACATCATCGGACGACAACTGCAGCGTCACCTACAGCCACCGTTAACTGTCGCCGTATTGATCGACCAGGTGGACCAGTCATGGGACTCCGTCCAACAAACTGACATCCAGCATCTCACAATACATGCATGTTTGCATGCTTGCATTCAACATTGTGGCGGTTACACCGGTTGTTAACGCACTAGCATTTCAAATTTGCAATGGATTCTCTTGTTCAAATTTTTCAAATCGCTCTAAGACTATGGGACTTAACATCTGAGGTCATCAGTCCCCTAGTCCGTCCCCGGTAGCTGAGTGGTAGCCGGCACGGTAGCTCAGCGTGTTCGGTCAGAGGGTTAGCAGCCCTCTGTAATAAAAAAAACTGAGCTAATCGATCAACAACGAACTTAAACGGATCTCTTACGACGTCCGCCCCGAGCAGATGCAACGAACAAATGCGAACAAAATGAGAGAAAAAAAAAAAAAAAACGGAATGTCAGTCCTAAGGTCCCGGGTTCGATTCCCGGCTGGGTCGGAGATTTTCTCCGCTCAGGGACTGGGTGTTGTGTTGTCCTAATCATCATCATTTCATCCCCATCGACGCGCAGGTTGCCGAAGTGGCGTCAAATCGAAAGACCTGCACCAGGCGAACGGTCTATCCGACGGGGGGCCTTAGCCTAACGACATTTCATTTTTATCAGTCCCCTAGACTTCTTATTTTTTTAAAATCTTTATTCAAATCATTACATTATACATATTAACCCACTACCTGAGTACATTAGTGGGTCCTAATTTCATACACAGTATTGCAGCTATTTTTCCACACTACAGGTGAATCTTAGATTCTGATCTTACCACAACAGGGTTCCTATTATCTACTTAATCTACAAACCTTATGCTACCTGCAGCGTTACAGGTGTGCCAGTGATCTATAAACCTGATGGATGTTGGCCTGGCCCACTGAGCAACTCCCAATGGGCGTGCCCCTGGCACTGGGCTGGCCGGTAACTTGGTATCGCTACAGTCTGTCCTAGAAAACCTTATCCTATCTTGCTACATGCTAACCTATTTTAAGTCTAGTGTCACAATTCGTGCATGTCCTATCCGGTTAAAGGTACACCCTCCCCCCCCTAGTCCAGAGCAAGGCGGATCCCAGCCGTGAAGCGGCTGGCCAAGCCCAGGCCCGGCGGAACAGGAAAGGTGCACGGAGTCTAAGTTGGTGTGATTTTTACTAGTTGCCCCTGAGAAATTTCTTAAGGACTTTTTTCGAAATCTCGTCTGTCAATTTGTTTAAGAGATTGAAGGTGTTGCCTTGCCTTAGCAGATGGTACGTATCGTTATTCGGAGGTTGTTGTCTTAGTTCGTTTGCTACGTTTTCGAAGAGGTGGCACTCATACACCACATGTTATGGCGTGCCTTGCACAGCGCCACAGTCACACGCGGGTGTAGCCTGCTTCCGGTAAGAAAGTGCAGCATTCCTCTCGTAGGCATGAAGTACGTTAGCTTTACTCGTTCCCCTACGTGAGGTAACAGCTCATAAGTTCTGCGCCCCGTATCCTCGTTGTTCCAGTGTTCCTGCCATAGTTCTATCCCTCTCTCTTTAATTGCAGTTAGGACTACTTAAAACTAACTAACCTAAGGACATCACATACATCAATGCCCGAGGCAGGATTCGAACCTGCGACCGTAGCAGCAGCGCGGTTCCGGACTGAAGCGCCTAGAACCACTCGGCCACAGCGACCGGCTGCTTCTATTGTGCGTACTTACATTAACCTGTGATCTTGGAATGTTAATCAATAAAATATGTTACCTAGAGAAATGTATTCCTGAAGTTTCATTACTTAACATTAATTATTTCTTGATGTTGGGATTTCTTTCCGTCACTGGATTTCACCGACCATGTGTATTAAAGTGACCGAAGGAGTGTTTCTTAACCCAAATACCCGTACAAACTTCACAGTACAAGCGCCACCTCGAATAAAATGAAAAAACGTCTGGACTCCAGATTCCAGGTTGAAGGTCGCGCTGGAGAGTAAAGTCCGCCGTGACAGTTCGGACGGCTGACGCAAGCGGGGCGCGTGCTCGGAGGTGCTGAGTAACGGCGTTACGACACGGGAGCTCAGCCGAGGCGCGGGGGCGTGCACGTGAGGCGCGCGCGAGTTGGTGCCCCGCCGCCGCCGCCCCCGCTCCGCCCCCAGTGGCGCCTTATCTGCGGAGACCACGCGGCCACCGCCTCCTGACCGCGTGCCTTCCACACGGCACCGCGCAACGCCGTGTCCTTCTGACCGCGATCTTCGCTCCTCGCTCTTCCCCCCTTCGACGTCCACCACTGCGCCACGCGAAAGATTACGGACACAGCCACACAAAGAGAGCCTATAATTGCGTTTTCGCAATCTTCTCGCTCTCAGACTGTCGGCGCTCTAATCTGTCCGCCACATAGTCGCCTCCGCATTAGGGGAAATCCTGGTTTGCGCCGAGTTGAACCACCTCGCGAGCATAGGCACCCGCAGGGGTCTGGGAGGAGCATTTACCCTCTCCAGGAATCTGCCTACAGCCTTATAATTCGTTACCGAATTCTCACGGATTTCTCGCAGTGATTGTCTGCGACTCTAATAAACCGCAGATTTGACACTGCTGATAGGGACGCTTTTTTGTTTAGTTTTTTTGTTGGGGTTCCGTACCTCAGTTAGTAGAAACGGAACCCTTATAGGATCACTTTCTTGTCCGTCTGTGTGTCTGTCTGTCCGACCGATCTTAAAAACACTTTATTCTCAGAAACGAATAAACAATATCAAGTTGAAATTTATTTCACGTACTAAAATCTATGGTCCTTTAGTGGTGTAAAAAAAGTAGGCTTCTAAGTCAGTGCAGTCAAAAGCTATGTGAATTTATGTCACACATTTTGATACTCGCAAACTCACTCACCAAAACCTGTAGGGTACTTCCCTTTGACGTAGAATCATGAAATTTGGAAAGAAGCAAGGTTTAAAATTATATAAGTAAAGGAAAAAAGCAGATGTTGTCAATCTGTAGTTATATCACACGAAAAAATATTTCTCTCGTCATATTAACAGATATAGTAGATTACTGAGACAAAAGCAAAGTCTACACAACACATTTGGTTTACCAAACAGTGTTTGTAACGCAAAATTACGCCTAAATACGTGTCTATAAAGTTAAGAGGAACATCCGCCGCTGAAAACAAAGCTGTTGACGTCGCAAGATATACGTGGATAAAGGAAGAAATGAAGAAATGGTATCGTGTTCGTGACAACGTGTGTACACATCTAAAAGTCGTACATATGGCAATCACATCTAAGTGTGAGTTCGACGTTCTCGATCGAGAAGTTCGTCAAAGTGTTAAGTGATCTTATTCACGATGTATTTTTGCGGCAGAACAAGAAATTATCTATGATTAGGAAGGTGAGTGTACCTCTAACCTCAAACTGTCAACAAAATTTTTCGCACCGCGTAATAATCTTATCGAACTTGATTCTGTCTCCAAACGAACAAAAAGTGCTCGAGAAAGGTTTTAAATATGCTCCTCCCCATCCTCCACCAGAAAAACAACTGGATGTTATGAAAGTTGATATTGACAATGCCCTAACGAAAGACAGCACTGCAAAATGTATAGTTGCCAATGCACTAAAGAACGAAACCAAATTCGTGTGTAACATCCGACGGCCTGTTGACTTTCACACCCTCAAGTCCTTAAAACAGAAATTACAACGCCAAGGTATCATTGCCACAAAATCTGATAAAGGCAACAGTATTGTGCTTCCGAACAAATGTGATTATGTGGATAAAGTTAATGATTTCCTGAATACCACGGGCTTCCAAGTCCTTCCTAAAGACCCTACTAAATTGTTCAAAGAGGATGTTAAATATGCAATCAATTCATGCAAAATCATATTCTCTGAATTTGAAGCAAAACTGTTAACTAAGCCGGCCAGAGTGGCCGTGCGGTTCTGGGCGCTACAGTCTGGAACCGAGCGACCGCTACGGTCGCAGGTTCGAATCCTGCCTCGGGCATGGATGTGTGTGATGTCCTTAGGTTAGTTAGGTTTAATTAGTTCTAAGTTCTAGGCGACTGATGACCTCAGACGTTAAGTCGCATAGTGCTCAGAGCCATTTGAACCATTTTGAACCTGTTAACTAATATGAACCCAGTGCCTCCTAGAATGTACGGGCTTCCTAAACTGCATAAACAAGATGTTCCTATTCGTCCAGTTGTATCATCATTCACTGCTCCATCTTACAAACTAGCCAGTAAACTGGATGTCCTACTTAAGAGCAATACTAAATTCAAACCAAAACATGGTATTTCAAACTCTGTGGACCTAGTAAACAAGTTAAAAGGTATATCTGTCTCACACAGTGATAAATTAGAATCCTTTGATGTCAGCTGCTTGTTTTCTAACATACCAGTAGTAGACTGCATCGATATTCTGACAGAGCTGTTGCACAAGTCTAATGTCAATCCTGTAGAATTGAATGACTTGAGACTGGCCACACAGACATGCATCGCACAGATCTACTTCCAGTTCCAAGCGACTCTTTATAAACGATTAGATGGCTTAGCTATGGGTTCCCCTCTTAGTCCACTGTTGGCTGTTTTTAACACATTCTTGAAAAACCTAAATAGTCAACATAAAAATATCCAGTTCACTATGGAGATTGGCAACAAATCCATAAACTTCTTAGATCTCACCATTGACATCAGTACACACACACATTGTTTTAAAATTTACAGAAAAACAACAACTACGGACACAGTAATACCTTCTTGCTCACAACACCCCATAGCTCACAAACATGCAGCTTTCCACTCAACGGTACACCGTCTCATATCTAGCCTAATGTCCAGAGATGATTTTAAAGCAGAGTTAGATACAATAAAATTTATTGCCACAGCCAATGGCTACAATCCAGTTCTTACTGACCACATCTTGCACAGGAAACAATAACGGAAAATTATACCCCTCCTCTATGCCCCACCTGCTTCCCCATCCACTGTCTGCAAGAAATGGTGTACACTACCATTTCTAGGTCAGGTATCACAGATTGTAGCCAAAGCACTGAAATCCTGCAAGTATAGGCTTTCCTAGTATGTCAGGAACACAACACCCCAGTGTGTTTTTAATAGCAAAGACAAGATCCAGTTATTAGCCAACAGTGGGGTATACAAAATCACCTGTTCTGATTGTGACAAATTTTACATTGGTCAGTCAGGCAGAGACATATCAACTAGGCTGGCTGAACATGAACGCAGCTGGAGGGTGCAGAATTCAGACTCTGCATTTGCTGAGCATGTACTGAGTGAGGGTCACAACTACCAGCCAGTGTCCCATGTACTTCACTTAGCAAACGAAGGCCATAAACTCAACCTGCTGGAAGCTCTGGAAATTAACAAAGATCTTGCTCACAGTCCAGATCTCATCCTAAATGACCACAAACAGCTCAACACTTCCCCTCTCCTAAACTTCATACAATCATCTTTGTTGTTCATTACTTCCCACACTCTCTCTCCCTACACATTCCCATTTTCCTGTATTCATTAAGTTGTTTTGTTTTGTTGAAGTTGTCTTTGTATTCCACATAGACTTTAGTTTCAATAGTTAAAGCTTTCTTTTAACTGGTACTTGCATTACTGTCCATGTTTAACATCCCTTGTAGTTGTCTCATCAAATACTGTTCATATTTTACTTTGCTCATTTATTTAATGAAAACTGTTACACAGCCATTGCTTTGATTATAATGTTAATGTTAAAATGCAGTACCACCACATTCTCAAACTGTAGGTTCCCTCAAACACCTCCGTTTCCCTGCATTTATTTATTCCTTTTTTTCTTATTGATATTGCTTAAGTTCCTTATGTATTCTGTATTTACATTGATAACTGTCTCTTCCTTTAATTGGTTGTGTATCACTCTCCACGTTTCATACCTCCTGATGCACCCTTGTCTAGTACTAATTTTATTTTATTTCATTAGTTTTGTTTATTAATAGGAACTGTTATGTAGGCATGCTAGTCCTATTTGTGCTAAAGGTTTCCCTGTCTACTCCATTGTTATTTATATACTGTTCAGTTTTTACTTTTTCATTGCAAAGATGTTACTTACTGTATGTTTCTACTTCAGTCTAGATGTGTTACTTCTCTTCCAATGTTGTCTGCAAACATTTAACTTCTTTGGTGATAATACTCAGTAAATGTCAGAAGATGGCCTTGTAAGCCGAAAACCGGTTAACAATAAAAGTAATGTTGTATAACAAAAGCAAACTGGTGTTTTTCATTTATTATTTCTCTCGTCCTTTGTTATCCGACTTCAGGCTTAAAATTAAAACATTCTCGGAACTCCAGGAATTCCCCGTACTGATATCTTGCCAGTATTGGTGTCAGTAACAAGCAAAAGTCGAGATTCTCGACCCACGGAGTGGATGAACTGTCTACGTACGCAATGAAGTTTGTAGGGTCCTACTCGCATCTGGCAAATTCTTCTTCTTTTTTTTATTTCCTACCATTTACATGTCACCGGCCACCTAGTGCATGTGACACTGTTCATAGTCCGTCACACGGGAAATTTAAGTTTGACTACCCCTTTGGTTCTATCTGAGAGGAGTGGGCTATGCGCCGGTCCAGTATTTGACCGTTCCCCTTCTCTCGTCGTCGTCCAACATGAACATGACACGACGCTAATCAAAAGCATTTCCGTCACCTAAATTTATCATATACACTTAAACATACAAGCCTCACACTCAGCGAAGGATAGGTGACATTGTACTCAAAGAAAAGAAAAAGCTTTCCAAGTAGGCTCCTGAGCACGCCCTTTGGCTTCTCCCAGCAGACAATGCCGTATGGCATAGGACTTTACTTTGCCATCTAGAGACTAAGACAGGCCGTATTTTCACAACATTAAATTGTACATGTTCATAAAATCGAGCTTCTTTGGTTTCGTAGTACCGTAACAAAGTTTTAACAAAGTTTCAGCTTAAATAAATGGAAACGTAAAACTAATTAGAAAATGGAAATGCTTAAAATGAAAAACGCATGTATTAAGAACATAGGAAAAATAGGAAGATAGGAAAGAGTTTAGATTTATAAAACGCCACCATCATGGTTCCCAGGAGGAAGTGCCTCGGAAAGACATTGAGCCCCTCCCTCCTGCGGAGCCACCGACCAATCTACTACTTCTCGCCACCTGAGGGAGAGCACCTCGGCAATAATTTGAGGTTCTCGAGTTCAGATGGCACGATCCTACTTCTAGGTTCTATTTGCCGTCTACTCTACTCAAAAGTGTGTGCTGTCCTCTATTTCTACATTTGTCTTGCAGTCTAACATTACTGTCTAATGTGCACCTGTTTCTGTGATGCTTCAGCGCCTATACATTTAATTCCTATTCTATGTTGGTTTGTCTCAGCCTGTTCCGCTGTTGTGTGACCTGCTACCACCACTACCGTCGCCTGCCACACTAGTATCGCCTGTAGGGTCATTCATCGCCTATGCTCGTTTCCGCCGGTACTCTCGCCCCTGCAAGTACTGTTTACGTAGCGCTCTTGATATTCTGTTTGCACAGTCGATGCGATGTCCACGAGGTCTGTTGTTATGTCGTCGTGTAAGTGTGCTAGTCGTCTTTCCTGTGACCACCACTTGCAGTATACAGGTACACTCCTACCATTTACATGTGACCTGCCACCTAGTGCATGTGACACTGTTCATAGTCATTCGTCCGTCACACGGGAAATTTAGGCTTACACGCAGTGAATGCGTGGGGTATGGCCCATAGTCGGTTAACAAATGAACCATGCCCTGTCTGAGGTTGGCATATTTCATTATCAGCCGCTCCCTGACGTTGGTTAAGATTGCATATACCCTCTGGACCTTTTGCCATTGTCCCACTCCCTTTGTCATAAGTTTACTCTCCAAATTTTGAGCTCTACCGAGGTCTGTATTTCCTTCCCTGAGATGTCTCTCGCTGTCTCTGGTCTGTCCGTTTCCATCCAAAACAGGTGAACTTCTGTAACTTCAGGAATCTCTGTATAGATTTTTTTTTTTGTCTGTCTCGCTGTTCACAGGAATTTATCCTGTTCCTTGGTTCAGAAGCAGTTTCTACTAAGCTCTGCACTAAAGACGCATACGACGATCTTTTACAGAAAAGTGCCGAAATAGAGTCCTCCCTGTTTCTCTGTCGTTTCCGTGCACAACTGCAACAGAGTGACGTGCGGATCCCCAGACAAGACAAACATGGGAGTAATATACGCGCCCCTCATTCACCCCGCCCCCCGCCCCTTCCAATTCCCTCAAGGGTACCACCTCCCCTCGTTGAACAATGGAGTCACAACAGTTGTTTACCAGTTGTTCTGCTGACGAAGAAGATTAGTGATGGGTTGCTAAATCTACACAGCAGACTTACAGGGAGTGCACAAAAATATGGAAACATCGCCAGAAATCCATGCTTGAATGTAAATGCACATGCTAGCCAAGACTGCAGGGTTTGCTGTTCTACTCGTCCACGAACGGCACCTGTGCAGAGTCCTTAATATATTGCAAGCGTCAGTGGAGGTCAGCTGTGTAGCTGTGAGAGCATTTTAGCGCAGCTGAGTGAATTCGAACACTGGCAAATTGTCGGCGCCCCATAACAAACGCAACCGAAGTGTGGGGTGTTCCAAGATGTATATCACATTCAGGGAGGGATGAAGGAAGTAGCAATGCAAGTAGCAACGTGGACGCCAAGTAGCAACGTGGACGAAAGTGTGTTGAGAGATCGTGACTGGCGGTCATAGAAGAGTACTGTGAGGAAAAATAGTCGAAAACTTCTGCAAAAATCAGTGCAGAACTCAACACTATCAGCACTAAAACAACTCGAAGGGGAGCTCCATAAGCAGGAAATTGCAGGGCGAGCTGGAATTCCAAAACCACTCAACAGTGATGCAAATACCCATAACAGCAATACGTGCTGCCAAAGCAATGAAACCTGGACTATGGAGCAATAAAAGAGTCATTTGATAGGACGAGTGTTGTCTGACGTTGTTTGTAACTTCTGACCGACGCATCAGAATGACACATGACGGGCATGGGGTACTAGTGGGACAGAATATGTATGGCGCCACTCTGCATTGTGGCCAGATGTATCCAAGATGGCGGCGATGACGTCATTCAATATGGCTGTCTGTAGACTTTGCAACAGTGAATGACGTCATACAAGATGGCGGCCATGACGTCATTCAAGATGACGGATATTGGCGTGAAGATAGGTCAATTGGGCTATCTCCACTAACGTAATCCCCCCTCCCCTCCTCTCCCCCAGAAAATGGCGGGAAGTTCAAATTCCATCAGGACAATACAACACACCATTACTAACCTAAGAAAATGGCGGGAAGATAGGTCACTTGGACTACCTCCACAAACCTAAGTCACCCGACCGCCACCTCTTCCTAGGGATTGGAAGTATTGCAGCCACATGTAGTAAGCGTTGCTTCATGCAGTGGAGAATGGCAAAACAGAGGCACGCCAGCGACCGAGGCGTTGCGAAGTCGGCAGGCACAGATAGTCTTGCTGACAGCAGCAGTCTACCAACAGACTGGCGCAAGGACGCACACCGACCGAGTGCCGAGCAAAGCCTGGAGAGTGCTGGGTAAGAGGAAGTGAGGCCAGCACACTAAGTTACGCTGCAATATACTGTGGGAGTAATAACAAAAAGCTACCACTGAGGGTAAAAAATGTCCTCCTGCTTGATATAAATAGTGGAGCGCAGGCAGCAACAGACAGAAGCCATTAGGAAGCAGTTAGGATCTGAGGACGGACGTGTCCGAATGTTCAGTCTTTGTAGGTGACGATTGCGGAAGTCTGTTCCAGCTCACAGGAGTCATCCGTTTGCTGCCAGACGTCAACTTCAGCTCTGGAGGTCGGCCCGAGTTCAGTCGGCACCATGGCTGACTAACTACAGCGAGAACTTCCAGCAGGACTGGCCGCAGCACGGTCTTGGTCAGAGGCGCCGCTGGGCACTGACGCCCAGACTTCACGGCAACCCGGCTCCACGGCGCGTGGTCCGTCCATGACGGGACCTCGCGGCATCGCGACTGACGGATTCCCAGCCGCCGGTGCAGCTGGCGTCGGCAGCTGACCTCACGGCGACGAGTTCATCTCAACCACAGGGTATGCTGGCTTCAGCGGAGCATTGGTGGACTGAGGCTCCCGAGTGCGATCAGCGGCGTACGTTGCGGGCATTGTCGGAGAATCTACACAGCAGCAGCCAGGCAGAGGGATCCGCAGGGCTGGGCAGCAACGACGAGGGAGAAATTGTAAGGAAAGTTCAATGAATAATTGTAAAACTCCACGCCGTCTCAGTCTTTGGAGCAGCCACTGTGTCTGCTGCTAACAAGTGGTGCAGAAGCGGTAACAAGTGGTGCCAGGCGCACCCACGCCACGACTTTGACTAGCACCGTGCAGAACAACCGAGAAACACCGAATAGGATGAGTCCAGCAACTGCCTTCTCTCTATGTTTTCTGCGTAGCTAGGAATGTGAGGGTAACGTTAAGGTATGTGAGAGCGTCATTTGAAAGGCCTAGCAGCCCTGTAGACTTATCGCAGTTTCGTGGAAATGATAGTCACGTTAACTAGACAAATCAGCAGTAATTTCACAAATAATTTTGCGTTTCATCGAAAACAACTTTGCTACTCTGTAGGTGCAACAATGTGTGTCGATGAAATGCTTGTTCCTTTAGAATGTACATGCCAAACAAACTGGCAAAGTATGGCCTGAAAGTTAAGTGTTTGACTGAAGCTCGTACAAATTACTTGTACAATGCATATATTTATTTTGGAAAAGGCAGCGACGGTCACACCCTTCCCAGCCATGAGAAAGGTCATAGTGTTCCCACACAGGCTGTTCTTCGATTGGTGAAACCCATTGAAAACACAAGGAGAAATGTTACACTTGACAACTGGTACTCATCAGTAGAACTAGTCAATGAACTTTCAAAAAAAGGTCTCACATACTTTGGTACGCTGAAAAGGAACAAAAAGGAGATCACACAGAACTTCTTACCTAATAAGAAACGTGGTGTGAAGACATCTGTTTACGAGTTTACAGAAGACATGACTCTGGTTTCCTTCGTTCCCAAGAAGTCCAAAGCTGCAATACTGATCTCTTCTATGCACCATTCAGTAAACAATGATCCTGAATCAGGAAAACCTGTGATCATCCTGTTTTATAACACAACAAAAGGTGGTGTGGACTGTCTCGACCGGAGGTGTGCAGCTTATTCGTCAAGTCGCCGGACAATAAGATGGCCTTTGGCCATTTTATTCACATTAGTGGATGTTGCTTGCGGTGTAAATTGTTATTTTATACATCAAGCTTATCCAAAGCAGAGGTAATGTCGAGATTGAGCTTCATGGAGACTCTAGCAAGAGACCTAGTTGAACCTCATATGAAGCGTAAAATTTCTATTGGACACTTGCCACGAGAGTTGAGTGACACCATCAGAAGAATACTTCACTTACAAGATGAGCCTCAGACACCGAAAGAAGAATTCTAAAATCGAAAAAGGTGTGCCTTTTGCCCTCCTCGTCTGAAGAGGAAAACAAGATATCCATGTCAACAGTGTGGTGTTCCAATTTGTTTGGAGTGTTCCAGGAATGTCTGCGTGATGTGTTTGCAGGTGGAAATTGACTAAAGTACGATTCAGTGCACATGAGAACACGTATTTAGTTTTTACTTGTAATTTTAGAAGTGAAATGTGGCAAAGTATCTCCATTCATAGACTTATGGACTGAAAATATTCGCTCTACATTGCGAATATGAGTCGTAAACTGAAAGTTGACTTCGCACACAATTTCTCGTAAGTCGAGTTGGATTTTTACACCTAGTTATATTGCCAGTTAATTATATAATCACACTGATGAAAATCTGTGTGTAAGTAGAGTGCTAAATATTTGCTGTTATTTTCGTAACTCATAAAATAAAAATATACTCCAAATTTAGCTTTGTTTTAATTGTCGAAGTGTTTAAAATACTGCATTGTTTAAAAAAATGAAATTTCTATAAAGACCACCTCTAAGAAGTGTAATGAACGACAGCAAGTCAAGAAACTATAAATATTCAGCAAAATTCTGGTCTGATATATAAAATATAAAAATTCGGTCTGTGAGACCCCTCCATAGTAATTGTGTCCCTGTGAATGACCATAGTAGTTAAGGGATATATACACTCCTGGAAATGGAAAAAAGAACACATTGACACCGGTGTGTCAGACCCACCATACTTGCTCCGGACACTGCGAGAGGGCTGTACAAGCAATGATCACACGCACGGCACAGCGGACACACCAGGAACCGCAGTGTTGGCCGTCGAATGGCGCTAGCTGCGCAGCATTTGTGCACCGCCGCCGTCAGTGTCAGCCAGTTTGCCGTGGCATACGGAGCTCCATCGCAGTCTTTAACACTGGTAGCATGCCGCGACAGCGTGGACGTGAACCGTATGTGCAGTTGACGGACTTTGAGCGAGGGCGTATAGTGGGCATGCGGGAGGCCGGGTGGACGTACCGCCGAATTGCTCAACACGTGGGGCTTGAGGTCTCCACAGTACATCGATGTTGTCGCCAGTGGTCGGCGGAAGGTGCACGTGCCGTCGACCTGGGACAGGACCGCAGCGACGCACGGATGCACGCCAAGACCGTAGGATCCTACGCAGTGCCGTAGGGGACCGCACCGCCACTTCCCAGCAAATTAGGGACACTGTTGCTCCTGGGGTATCGGCGAGGACCATTCGCAACCGTCTCCATGAAGCTGGGCTACGGTCCCGCACACCGTTAGGCCGTCTTCCGCTCACGCCCCAACATCGTGCAGCCCGCCTCCAGTGGTGTCGCGACAGGCGTGAATGGAGGGACGAATGGAGACGTGTCGTCTTCAGCGATGAGAGTCGCTTCTGCCTTGGTGCCAATGATGGTCGTATGCGTGTTTGGCGCCGTGCAGGTGAGCGCCACAATCAGGACTGCATACGACCGAGGCACACAGGGCCAACACCCGGCATCATGGTGTGGGGAGCGATCTCCTACACTGGCCGTACACCACTGGTGATCGTCGAGGGGACACTGAATAGTGCACGGTACATCCAAACCGTCATCGAACCCATCGTTCTACCATTCCTAGACCGGCAAGGGAACTTGCTGTTCCAACAGGACAATGCACGTCCGCATGTATCCCGTGCCACCCAACGTGCTCTAGAAGGTGTAAGTCAACTACCCTGGCCAGCAAGATCTCCGGATCTGTCCCCCATTGAGCATGTTTGGGACTGGATGAAGCGTCGTCTCACGCGGTCTGCACGTCCAGCACGAACGCTGGTCCAACTGAGGCGCCAGGTGGAAATGGCATGGCAAGCCGTTCCACAGGACTACATCCAGCATCTCTACGATCGTCTCCATGGGCGAATAGCAGCCTGCACTGCTGCGAAAGGTGGATATACACTGTACTAGTGCCGACATTGTGCATGCTCTGTTGCCTGTGTCTATGTGCCTGTGGTTCTGTCAGTGTGATCATGTGATGTATCTGACCCCAGGAATGTGTCAATAAAGTTTCCCCTTCCTGGGACAATGAATTCACGGTGTTCTTATTTCAATTTCCAGGAGTGTATATAATTTGTGACATCCAGTTTGGCAAATTTCCTTTTTCTGACGGACACACGTCCAAATCGTCCGCTCATATTAACATCTCAAAACTCTGGCTTCTCTCTCCCCAAATCCATCACTGCTGGCGGCTCACCTCCAACTGCACAACGCTACGCGCTGTTCACATCCAACTGCCCAACACTACAATAGCGAATATTCCAACAATGCCAACCAGCCACAGACTGCACACAGCACAGTCAGTGATTTTCATACAGAGCGCTACGTGGCGTTACCAACATAAAAACCTAAACAGCCTACTTACAAACGACAATGCTAGTACAATGTGTTGCATTCCTACCGCGATCGAGTACTCGCAACTCGAAGTTGTGATAACTTACACTGCGCTCTTGAAATGTGGGAAAAATTGTGCATTATTCACGAATAAGTATTTGAAACAAACTCTTTCTCATCAAAAGCTTCCACAACTACCGAATCAACGCAAGTGATCCGGTGTCACGACATATCGCGAAAATCATGAACATTGCGAGTCAACCCAAGGACGTGGGTGAAATCGTGTTGGACGTAGCGATCATGGCCAAGATCCCCGGAACCCCGTCTACGAAGTTCCCCGCCCTACTCATGGCCTGGTATAGTGTGTCTGTGGATTAGCAAACGATTCTGGAATTCCAATAGCGGCTCATCTCCAAAGCAAAGCAGCCGAATTACATGGAGGAAACGTCCAATGTTCTGGCAGCGACTTCATCTAGGGCTAGAGGGAAGAGCATACGGACACAAACCTGAATCAGGTGAATTCAGGTGGTTAATTTACTTGCTGGAGCTGCCGAAAGGAAGGCCATCTGTCGAGAAAGTGCCATTCTTAGAAAAAGGAAACCAGCGAGCAAAATATAGGTAACGCAAATGCGTTCGTTGTTGCCGTCGGAGGGTCTTGTTGAAAAGTTCTGAATAATTAAAGTGATTTACGGGCGTGTGCTGGAGGTTCATATAAGAGGTATCTGAATTACCGACAGCGGGGCATCGCGGCACGTCGTTCTTCGGGCGAGAGTGGTTCGGTGAAACTCTCGAATGTCGAAACTCTGAAAATTCAGTTGGAGATATCGCTAAATGCGAAGCGATGACAATCGGATCAATTAAAATAAAGAAATTCGTAAACGGGAGTTGGGAAGACGTACGTCCCAAAAATAAGGAAGAATTTGCAACTACGTTGGCTTCCACGGCTAGAATCAGTTGACATAAAAGTTTTCTGAGTATGGTACAGCGTGATAAAGTAAAAACTGTACTGGAGAAAACCAACGTTGCGGTCATGGTTATACTGCGTCATGGTTATACTGTTATAGTGGCTTGCTTCTCTGTCAAAAAAAAAAAAAAGTTCAAATAGTTCTGAGCACTATGGAACTTAACAGCTATGGTCATCAGTCCCCTAGAACTTAGAACCACTTAAACGTAACTAACCTAAGGACAACACAACACCCAGTCATCACGAGGCAGAGAAAATCCCTGACCCAGCCATCCCTGACCCCGCCGGGAATCGAAACCGGGAACCCGGGCGCGGGAAGCGAGAACGCTACCGCACGACCACGACCTGCGGACGCTTCTCTGTCAGTAGACCCAGAAGAAGGCCACTGCAACCAAGACCGCAACATTGGTTTTCTCCAGTATAGTTTTTACGTCATGATGCTGTACTACACTCAGAAAACTTCAACGAAGAATTTGTTTTCTGTCGGTATTTGTAGACGAAAGGTTCTGAAGTGAACTCCGCAGGTACGTTTAAAAAAAGTCTGTCGCGATGGGTGTGTCGCTGCCCAAGGAATAAAACAAGAATTCGAGATTTGCATAATATTCTTTGTATCAAACATCCATTGTGCCTTTAATTTGTCGATCACATATAATTTGATCAAAACAGGTCTTTTCAAGGGAATACGCATAGCTGATGCGGTATCATTCTTTTGTGAAGCGTGTCAATATGGAAAGTCACGCCATTTCTCTTATAACAAGAAACTCGAAAATTGGCGATTTTATACACTGCGATGAATGCTGACCAAAGCGGGTCGAATCATTCGGTGATGGAAAGTATTTTGTAACGTCCACAGACGACCCATCTGGTTTTTGTCATGTCTGTTTGTTGAGAAACAAATCCGACGTTTCTGATCGTCTCAAGGAATTCGGGAAAATGATTTCGAACAGGCTGTCCAAAACTATGAAGACCCTATGAATTAATCGAGGGACAGAATATTTGAACAGGGGCATGATGAGCTAGCTGATCGAACGTGGGGTACTACTCCTCAACAAATCGGGAAGGCAGAACGCGAAAACAGGGCCATCGTCGAGTCCGCAGTTCCATGCTAATTGGGGCAAATGTTCCGAAAATCCTATGGGTGGGAGGCAGTTAACACAGCCGTTCATATACTGAATCAGACTTCGTTCAAAAAATAAAGAAATGCGGCACCATACGAATGATGATTATTCAGAAAATCCAAATCTCACGCATGAGGACTATCGAAGCAGAAGCGTTCGTACAGGTTCCTAAGCTATTCCGCAGGAAGCTAAGCTATTCCGCAGGAAGTTGGATCCGAAGGCTAAAAAGATGATTACGGTCGGTTACCAGGGAGAAACTTGCAATTGACGGCCGTTTTAACCCGGAAAACAAGAATCCTGACCGTCCAGAAACACATTTCGATTCAGGATTGCATCAATTTACGCCATTTATGCCCTATTATGGACTTCAGCACCGAAGAATCTCAAAATGAAGATGGAGAACACAACATCGAACCACCAGCTGAAGATGAGAGAAAAGTGTGAGGAGAGAGGGATCAAGCTCGCAAACAACCAGTCGAACATCGACTTACAGATTACGTGACTGGACCAAGATTTGACCGCCAGCCAGATATGATGCGAACCATGTACACTGTCTTGATCAGAACACTTCTGAAGAGGCAATCTCAGGTCCAGACAAATAAAATTGGAAACGTGCAATTGAAGAGGATCTGGAAGTGTATCAAACGAATAACACTTGCGTCATCGGCCAAAAAGACGATATATTAAAAGTGGGTTTTCGAAATCCAAATATCCATAACTGAAAATAACCCCCAATATAAAGCTCGACTTATCACTCGAGGGTTTACTCAATGCTCTGGCTTGCACTACAACCAAACTTTCTCGCCAGTAGTGAGGTACGACTCACTACACACCTTGCTCGCAATTTCGACCGAAGAAGTTTTTGAAATGTTGCAGTTCGAATTAAAAACCGCGTTTTTATGCTGAAAACTAAACGAAGGAATTTGTACGTCGGTGACGCAGATTGCGATGCTACGCACGAACAAATATGTACGCAAGCTTAGGAAGCCAATGCGTGGTTTAAAGTAGCCTTCCAATTGTCTCATACCAGACGAGTATAGCCCCAAATGTTTGCGTGGTAGAGTAGTTATGGTGAAAGCGTACGTGGAAACGGCGTTTGCACAGCAATCGCCGACATAGTGTAGCTGAGGCGGAATAAGGGGAACCATCCCGCATTGCCGAGGTACATGGAAAACCGCCTTAAAAGCATCCACAGGCTGGCCGGCACACCAGACCTCGACACTAACCGGTCGGGCGGATTCACGCCGGTGGCGCCTTCCCGCTCGGGAAGCAGCGCGTTAGACCGCGTGGCCAGCCAGGCGGGATATGTATGGGATACTAGATATACACACATCAAAAAAAGTATTTCATCACCCCGGTTCCCAGAACTGCTGAAGATAAACGTTGACTGTGGATATTATATCACAGACGCAGTCCCTTTGACTGTTCAGAGATGTCTCTAAACCCGGCCAAAGATGTAAACAACCACGCATGAGCAGCGCCTATTAGACGGAGGGGGTCCGACAGCCGATCAGTTCCAGTCATTCCACCAGGAAGGAGGTACACTGCTCGTGTTGTCTGTAGTTCAACCATGCCTAGACGGTCATTACCGCGGTTCGATCACGTCCGCATTCTTACTTTGTGCCAGGAAGGGCTCTCAACAAGGGAAGTGTCCAGGGGTCTCGGAGTGAACCAAAGCGATGTTGTTCGAACATGAAGAAGATGCAGAGGAACAGGAACTGTCGATGACATGCCTCACTCAGGCCGCGCAAAGGTTACTACTGCAGTGGATGACTGCTGCCTACGGATTATGCTTCGGAGGAACCCTGACAGCAACACCAACATGTTGAATAATGCTTTTCGTGCAGCCACAGGACGACTTGTTACGACTCAAACTGTGAGCGACAGGCTGCATGATGCGCAACTTCACTCCCGGCGTCCATGGTGAGGTCCATCTTTGCAACCACGACACTATGCAGCGCGGTACAGATGGGCCAAACAACATGCCGAATGGACCGCTCAGCATCGGCATCACGTTCTCTTCATCGATTAGTGTCGCATGTGCCTTTAACCAGACAAGCGTCGGAGACGTATTTGGAGCAACCCGGTCAGGCTGAACGCCTTAGATACACTGTCCAGCGAGTGCAGCAAGGTGGAGGTTCCCTGCTGTTTTGGGGTGGCGTTATGTGGGGCCAACGTACGCCGCTGGTGATCATGGAAGGCGCCGTAACAGCAGTACGATACGTGAATGCCATCCTCCGACCAATAGTGCAACCATATCGGCAGCATATTGGCGAGGCATTCGTCTTCATAGGCGACAATTCACGCCCTCATCGTGCACATCTTGTGAATGACTTCCTTCAGCGTAACGACATCGCTCGACTAGAGTGGTCAGCATGTTCTCCACACATGAACCCTATCGAACATGCTTGGGATAATTGAAAAGGGCTGTTTATGGATGACGTGACCCACCAACCATTCTGGGGGTTCTACGCCAAATGGCCGTTGATGAGTGGGACAATCTGGACCAACAGTGCCTTGATGAACTTGTGGATAGTATGCCACGACAAATACAGGCATACATCAATGCAAGAGGACGTTCTACTGGGTATTAGAGGTACCGGTGTGTACAGCAGTCTGGACCACCACCTCTGAAGATCTCGCTGTATGGTGGTACAACATGCAATGTGTGGTTTTCATGAGCTATAAAAAGGGCGGGGTGTACAAGGAACGAACCAAGGCGGACAAATCCCAGTTTGTTTTTCTGTTATCAAATGAACCGGTTATCAAATGGCCCTCTCAGCGTCAGACAATGGTGACTCCCAGCACCACAGAAGTAGGATACATGGCAGCCAGCACGATTGTAAAAAACGTGATATAGCTGCAAAATCTGCTAAGTGATATAGCAAATAAATGCGATCAAGCAACTAAACTCTATATGGATCATTAGACCACGAGAAGACTCATAAAATCCCGAATTTCTTAAAAGATCGATACTTATTGATATCCGATATCATTTTGTAAGACAAAAGGGTGAAGAGGGAGCGATCAATATCGATTATGTTGTAAGAGGAAAAGAGTATATTAACATTTTTACCAAACCATTGAGTAAAAATTTTGCATGCAAGCTTGAACATTGTCAGAAATTGATTTTAAAATACATAAACAGTTCGAGTGTTAAACTGAAAATCTCCCAGCCTAAGAATGGCGCCATAATCGTTTTCCCTTGTGGTGCACGTGTTTGGTGCCCTGCTCCTTCTATATTGGACTGGGTTCAGCCTCCTGTTGTTGGTCCTGTTCCCTGTTCCTGTGTCTGGCCAGCCGATGTGTGGAGCGTGTCGCTCGTACCAGATTGCTTCCATTTGGTAATTATCATACAATTATGATTTTATTGTTTGTTTTAAATTATTGGGGTGAGAGGCACCCACATGCCTTGCTCATACTGTGGCATCAAGCAGTCAGGCCTGCAAGATGAGTGGTCTGCCAAGCGAGTGGATTCATTCTTATTTATCGAGTAACATGAACTCTCGTACTCACAATTCAGTTACAAATTATCCTCCTGTATGAATAATACGCAACGGAAACACAGATCTGACTATCAGTGATTTACAGAACTCAGACTGTTCACTACGCACGGCAATACCACATTTTCTTTATGTCTTTTATTTAACGGCTTTTATCAACACGTGGCCACCGCACTGAATATGAATGGCGCACACATTATAAATTCGGGACATCATGACAACATACAATTCGAAGGAAAAGTCCACCAATCTTTTTCTTTTCACTATCTTATTTATTCCGATAAATTCTATAACCTAAACACACAAATTCTATAACCTACAACAATAACACATGAGAAATTCCGCCCAGTGGGCATGGCTTTACACTGGTGAATCTCTATATTATGGTCTCGTAATTATTTAACGCTACAGTGCACTTTCTGGATAGGATGGTGGATCTTTTATTATTTCTCACACTTCGACTCTCACAATCATCATCACGAAACTTTCCTCCAGACCGAGCGGTACAAAAGGAACAAGCATAACCCACTAATCTTTTGAAACTACCTCGCTACTCTCCCATGCAAACCACACATACCCAAATTACATGACATACACCACACTACAATATGAAATACTACACAGGTAATAGTCACAACATTATCACTTTCAGCTTTCCCACTTCAATTAATATTTATCTCAGTTTCACACGACACTGCCCCACTTCATAATTCTACTTTCCTACTATGAACTCTGTAAATACATGCACGTCTTCCTGTGCAATGCAAACCAAGTGGCGTTGCTGGATAGAAGGCCGACTCACCTTGCTTCTCTCTCAGAGTTTGAATCTAGCGTCACACGGAATCATATCACGCAAAGTAATATTAAGAACATATTCATCACACACGCGAGTCCTCAACTGATACCATGGACGAGTACTTCTCTTTATCTTTTGTCTCATACACAGTTTGAGACTCACACAGTACTCACCACGTGGAAGTACTCGTCTCTAATTTCAAGTCCTGCACACGCCATTTCTTAAATATTTCTACTTATGGTACACGCGCTATTTCTTAAATATTTCAACTTATTGTACACACGCTGTTAATTCAGCTTAACTTAAACAAACGGAAGTATTTCAACTTATTGCTACACGTGGTTTCATTGTGACCGTTGGTCGCTTCCGAAGATTACTATGATCCCATTAATATTACCTGCCTGACATTTAATTCTCCCCACAAAAGTTCCTGAAATAGAGAGATTATTATTTCAAACTACTCTTAAATATTCCACATGCATACCATGTCTCCACTCTTTCGTCATTACGGAGCACAACTAAAACAGGTCTTAACAGCACAAGATCCAGCGGCAGAGTGCTGAAACATGGCCGTTCTCGAGGTCCTCTCGCACCTCTGCTGAAATGGGGGAGCACCTTGCTACCGTATTGGTCAGCCACATTTCAGGCGCTCAAAGCTCAGGTAAGTTTCATCTCTTTGGTCCCACCAAAGGATCGTCTCAAAGATGATCATATATTCACATTCACTATCTGCGGTTAGCAGACGACCATACATTCATTCATTTCACAGATCTCACCAAACTGGATATAGGGATTTACTTTGTGGGAGTGCACATGTGATTAATTAAATAAATAAATTGTCATTCTTTCCCACACTGGTATCCGGCTTCGCTGTATTAATTGAAATTGAGTTATTTTACAAAAAAAATGTGTTGTTCTGACAAAAATAATGAAGTATGTTGTACCTATATTCAACGTCGGGCGGTACTGTACCCTTTCAGGGGTTTCATAAATTACTTTTTTGTTCAATGTCAGTAGTCATATCGCCAAGTCGCTTTCTTTAGTGATTTAGAGCCCGTAAGAATATGCGCCTCACAGGATCAAATCTTGTTGCTTGTATTTTGGTGGGTTATACTTCCAAGCGAAGCTTGTGTTTACAGAGGTGAGGTTCATCAGCCAACCGTTCGCACCTTTCTTCCATCTACGTTTTCCGTCCCGTGCGAGGGTTAAGTATTTACCGTTTCCGCCTAGTGGGGTGATTTTAAGCTGATTCTCGGTTTGGCCACTGAATTTCTTTACTACCCGGTGTAAGTGGGGGTGGTTGCCTCGGCCAGTTACCTCATCTTTAAGATTTTTCACAAATGTTTTGTCTACGCTATCAGCGCGTAATCTGATTACTTAAGTTTTACTTAAAAATTACTTCTCTGTTCCTCAGGTTATCATTGTATGTTTGTGCCTTGGAGCGTGTTCGCACTGTTTGATTATAAAAGGAGGTACGTGGTGAGCAGTATATCGGGCCTGTCCTGAGTAAATTCGGGTCCGTTCATCCAGACCACATTGTCCGACGCGTGGCGGTTTCATATCAGTCAACTTTAATGTTTTTGTTTCCTTTTAATGAACCCCTTTTTATATAAACCTGAATTATTTGTTCTATTTTAGTCAAACACATTCTAAAGATTTTTGTTATCTACCTATTTGAAGACAGTTTCCTTAGAACTTTCGAACAGATATTTATGTAATTTCAGTAGATGAAATACTATCTTGCTTCTCTTATTGAAATACGTTGTAAATATTTCGAAAATAATAACCGGTGGCACACAAAATTTGTATATTTTTGGAAAGAGAGCAACATTTGTCGTAAATTTATACTTTCATACTTCATGTTCCCATGAATTATTTTTGAAAGTTGAGAACAACTGTTTGAATTAAGTCTCACTGAAATATTTGATAACATTGTTGATCGATTATCAGGAGCTGTTCTTAAATTTTTGCATAGTTCGTCTTTGTTATATCAAGGCCCTGGTTACTTAAGGGGATACGGAATCGGATTTTGGGTTAAAAAATCGAATTTTTTTTATTGGCGTATTATATTCTGCCATGTTTCCTCTTTAAAATGACGTATCATACATAGCTCTACTACAATTATAACTATTTTATTTTTATATATTTGTGAGATCGGGTATTGCGCTTTAGTTATACACGTCTCTCGTGGCTGACCATGAACTTTTTGGCAGTACCTTTAAAGTGACATGAATTCAAATATCCCGGTTTCCAGCGACTATTTATACACTAGTTGCCCGAAAATGTTTCTCTCTGGTTTCCTCAAGTTACTCTTTGACTTTGTGGCGGGACTGTTTTGTAAACAGTGTGATATAAGAAAGTAGTTGTTGTTGAGTTATTTCGTATTTAGTGCTTCATTTTTCGCAGTGAATATGCCTAGAGCTAAAGCAAAAGTACACTCCTGGAAATGGAAAAAAGAACACATTGACACCGGTGTGTCAGACCCACCATACTTGCTCCGGACACTGCGAGAGGGCTGTACAAGCAATGATCACACGCACGGCACAGCGGACACACCAGGAACCGCGGTGTTGGCCGTCGAATGGCGCTAGCTGCGCAGCATTTGTGCACCGCCGCCGTCAGTGTCAGCCAGTTTGCCGTGGCATACGGAGCTCCATCGCAGTCTTTAACACTGGTAGCATGCCGCGACAGCGTGGACGTGAACCGTATGTGCAGTTGACGGACTTTGAGCGAGGGCGTATAGTGGGCATGCGGGAGGCCGGGTGGACGTACCGCCGAATTGCTCAACACGTGGGGCGTGAGGTCTCCACAGTACATCGATGTTGTCGCCAGTGGTCGGCGGAAGGTGCACGTGCCCGTCGACCTGGGACCGGACCGCAGCGACGCACGGATGCACGCCAAGACCGTAGGATCCCACGCAGTGCCGTAGGGGACCGCACCGCCACTTCCCAGCAAATTAGGGACACTGTTGCTCCTGGGGTATCGGCGAGGACCATTCGCAACCGTCTCCATGAAGCTGGGCTACGGTCCCGCACACCGTTAGGCCGTCTTCCGCTCACGCCCCAACATCGTGCAGCCCGCCTCCAGTGGTGTCGCGACAGGCGTGAATGGAGGGACGAATGGAGACGTGTCGTCTTCAGCGATGAGAGTCGCTTCTGCCTTGGTGCCAATGATGGTCGTATGCGTGTTTGGCGCCGTGCAGGTGAGCGCCACAATCAGGACTGCATACGACCGAGGCACACAGGGCCAACACCCGGCATCATGGTGTGGGGAGCGATCTCCTACACTGGCCGTACACCACTGATGATCGTCGAGGGGACACTGAATAGTGCACGGTACATCCAAACCGTCATCGAACCCATCGTTCTACCATTCGTAGACCGGCAAGGGAACTTGCTGTTCCAACAGGACAATGCACGTCCGCATGTATCCCGTGCCACCCAACGTGCTCTAGAAGGTGTAAGTCAACTACCCTGGCCAGCAAGATCTCCGGATCTGTCCCCCATTGAGCATGTTTGGGACTGGATGAAGCGTCGTCTCACGCGGTCTGCACGTCCAGCACGAACGCTGGTCCAACTGAGGCGCCAGGTGGAAATGTCATGGCAAGCCGTTTCACAGGACTACATCCAGCATCTCTACGATCGTCTCCATGGGAGAATAGCAGCCTGCATTGCTGCGAAAGGTGGATATACACTGTACTAGTGCCGACATTGTGCATGCTCTGTTGCCTGTGTCTATGTGCCTGTGGTTCTGTCAGTGTGATCATGTGATTTATCTGACCCCAGGAATGTGTCAATAAAGTTTCCCCTTCCTGGGACAATGAATTCACGGTGTTCTTATTTCAATTTCCAGGAGTGTATTTAAAAAGCGTGTGAACTGGCAAAAGAAAAGAAATAATGATTCATTAGCAAAGCAAAGCAGTTCATCATCATCACTGTTGGAAAATGTGAATCCACTTATTACTGATTTGCCGAACGAACTTACACCAAATGAAAACAGTGCTTCTCATAAAAAACTAAGAGATTTGGAAGAGAAATATAATTTACTTGATAGAGGGAATGAAGTTTTTGAACTCATTGATACGAATATATTGTGTGAAGCTCTTGAAAACAGTTTGTACTGCAAAAAATGTCATGGAAACGTTTCTCTGAAAGTAGAATCCCATGTTGGCCTGGCTGCCCAGTTTAATTTAATATGCAGTGTTTGTAAATACAGCTGTAAGTTTCCAAGTTCGGTTTCAGTAACTGTAAATAATGGATACAAGAAAACTGAACTTTATAGTGTAAATATTAGGTTAGTTTATGGATTGCGAGCAATTGGTAAGGGCAAAGCAGCTGGTGATATGCTATGTGGTGTTCTAAATCTTCCAAGTGCACCTTCAAAGTTTGAAGCTTACAATTATGTACTAGGATCTGCAGTTGAAGATGTAGCACAGAAGTCAATGCAGGTTGCTGTGGAAGAAGCAGTGGAAGAAAATGACGGCAGTCGTGACCTCACAGTGGCGTTTGATGGCACGTGGCAGAAAAGGGGCCACACCTCCAACAATGGTGTTGTAACAGCAACTAGTGTTGATACTGGGAAGGTTATTGATGTTGCAATAATGTCTAAATACTGTAGGTGCACAGGCAGGCTGAAAAATGAACACAGTGATGACTGTATTGCTAATTATTATGGTAGTAGTGGTGGCATGGAGGTTGCTGGGGTGAAGAAAATTTTTCATCGCTCTTCACAGTGGTATAATGTTCGCTATGTCAAATATCTGGGAGATGGTGACTCTAAAGCATTCAAAGAAGTTTTGGAAAGCAAACCATATGGGAACAGTGTAAATATAAGCAAACTTGAATGTATAGGACATGTGCAGAAGAGAATGGGTGCCAGGCTGAGAAGGTTAAAATCAGTTATGAAAGGGAAAAAACTAGATGATGGGAAAACCTTGGATGGCAGAGGAAGATTGACTGATTCCATAATAGACCACATTCAGAACTGCTATGGCCTTGCAATCAGGCAAAATACAGGCAATCTTGAAGAAATGAGGAGAGCTATATGGGCTTTATATTTCCACACCGCATCCACGGATGAGCATCCACAACATGGTTTGTGCCCCAAAGGTGAAAACAGCTGGTGTAAATACAATAGGGGACTAACAACAGGAGAGAAATACATTCACCACCACAGTCTACCATCAGCCATCATGGCAGAAATAAAGCCCATTTTCAGAGATCTGGCTGACAGAAGTCTTCTGATGAAATGTCTTCACGGAAAAACGCAGAACCCCAACGAGTGCTTGAATAGTGTGATATGGCATCGTCTCCCAAAAACAGTGTTTGTCGGAATTAATACACTACATTTTGGTGTGTATGATGCTGTGGCAACCTTCAATCTTGGAAATATAACTAAATGCCAGGTCCTTCAAAAGTTGGGTATGTGTGTTGGTTCCCGTACGGTACGTGCTATGTTCTTTTTAGATCAGCACAGACTAAGGCATGCTGATAATATAATCAAGACATTAGTGAAAAAAGCAAGACAGGTGCAGAGGGGTGCCAAAAGAAGACTTGAAGATGATTATGAAGACTGTGAAGGGGGTATTAGCTACGGATCAGGAATGTTTCAATCTTCTTTCTCCGTTTCCCGTAAGTTTACTTTTTACTTCATCTAGGAACATTATCTCAGGTACTGGTCAACCTAGAAGTCTGAAATTTTTATGACGTAGTGACATAGGTCCCTATTACATACTGAAACAACGATTTTTTAATTACTTGATTTACAAAAGACTTAGGGGTGATAGTCTAGTAAAAAGCGATGGAAAAAATTTACTTAAAATAAATGTACAATATCTCTGTAAGAAAATACTTTGACAATAAACTGTTGTTTCAGTATTGTTGTAACATATGAATGCACATACAGTAAAATTTTTACCTCTCTGTCTCCAGTAGTTTGTGAGAAAATGTTCCCTATAGTAGGCATATATTAACATTGCGGGGATAGGTGATTCCGTATCCCCTTAAATGGTAAACCTAATTTTACTGACAGGTGTTAATAACAATCTTCATATGAATGATGTTCAACTCTTATGTGGCCCTGTCCTTCCACTCCCAGGCAACCCTAGGGATTTAGTGCGTACCCGACCGTAGTAAGAAGTCCATATCTTAAAAGGGAACCGAGTGAGACACTAAAAGTACTTTGTCAACTATCTGGAAGGGAAAACAGACACGGAGTCTAACCCAAAAATATTTTGCACCAACAGTGAATGAACTGCTAACAACGTAAGCTACAGTTTCACATCCTTATAACGTGATAGATGGAGAATTACACCCTCAAAGGAAAACACTATTTTCTATAAGACAAAACTTGATGCAACAACGCAGTGTTGCCCAAGACCTTTCATTCGTCTAAGTTTATTACTCCTGTATCTACATGAAACTCAATCGATCATCCATTCACGACCAACATTAGCAGAATGTGCTGGGACGATGCTTGCGGGGCGTTAGAGACAGCCTCCGAGTCCAGGGAAAACGATAGGGACTACGATGGCCATCTGATTCCTCGCAAACTGTCACAGGCGGATGCCAGATGGCGTACGTGGCAGCGTACCCCACTCGTGGCGCCTATGGATGGGATATCGTGTCTAACATGCATCACCTGACAATCAAAGCCGCCAACCTGACCATTGAGTGTATGGGCCACGACTCTTCCAGTTACTTGTATCGGTCGAGCTCACCACGTGTGAAGGCGGGTATCAGAGTGATGTAACTGCAAGCGAATCGTCAATGGTGTCATCACGTAGCACCAAAGCAGAAGCCACGGTCGGCTGGCCATCTCCACGGGACACCAGGGGCTGTTTACCGGGTGTATCAAACTTCGCTGCCTGCCAGTTGTCGGAAAATAAGATCCTTGCCGCTGTCGTAAATTCATGCGTTTCAGCAATTCGCGCAACATCAGCTATGAAATGGTTGGACAAGGCCAACAGACCTAGTTTGGACCTGACAGTCAGGTGCTAATCGGACAACGACGTGTCTAATTATCGCGTCCGCGTATATGAATCATGATACCTCAAAAATAATCATGTATATTACCATTATTTGCACGACGATTCTGATGGTGTAATCAGATTTCCAATATCTTTATTAGTTTAAAGTTTAATATTTGACGGTAAATTATACAAGTAACACCCAGCAACGAATTTCCAAAATATAAACGATTCATCCGATTTTGTCGATCGATGTGTCTTTAGAAAGCTATTAGTGTAAACCCAAATTGTTATTAATTACAGTCATGTAACTCTAATAGTACATGAGTTATTGGAGGTCAAAGTGGCCGATTACTATCGATCGCGTCAGGCCGTAAGTACTCCACAGTTGCACGAACAAACGGTAGCAGCATGCTTATAAATGTATTTATTCATCTATGTTTATATCCGATACATACTATTCATGAAGAAATTGGTTAAATATTTACTGTGTTACAGAAAGCACAGAGACATTGGGCTACTGGCCTACCTTTTGTTCTATTCCTTTGATATATGTTTTTTTAATTTGTTTATGTATCTAATAATGTGTGTTAGAACGTGTTTATGGTCCAGCCGTAGGAATATTTATATAATTTCAAGTTATTTAAATGCAAATGCAGTACTTCGAATGTGTTTAATTATGTTTGTGTGGAATCGTTGGCATGAAGACACGGCGCGAGCGCTCTAGCCAGTCACAGCGCTCGTGAATGGGGAGACTGGATGGAAGCGAGTTCGGGTGAAGAGTTCTGGGGAGTACGGGACAGGACACGGAGAGTTCTGGGGAGTCGCGGGAAAGACTTGGACAGTGGAGCAATTTGTGCGTGGTCGCGGAAGACAGAAGTATTTCGGAGTGCCGACTTGTGCTCTTGTGTGATTTCCATGGCTTCTGCAGTGAAGACGTAGAGCTATGTTGTTGTTCATAACTAATTACGTGCAGTAGGAATCTATTGTTTCCCTGTTATTCAACTTATATTTTATTTAACTGATGGACCATCGACACCAATAAGTGTTTTGCAGAAATATACCACATTCTCAAAAGTACTTCTACTATCGTACTCATCATTTAAAGTCGTTAAGATAGTACCTGCAGATTTTATTTAATTGCAATCTTTCATTTATAAACGTCTATGTTACGTTCAAAATTCGCAATTGCCGAGTGCTAGGAACCTTCGACCAATCGATTCATGTGTCTATTCATATTGTATACTGTAGACTCAGCAGTACTTGGCTTGTAATTCAGCAACTACGTATCCCAGCCGCTAGACAACGAAATCAGAAAAAAATTATAATATTTCAACGTTGAGTCAGTGGGTACGTAGTTGAGGGCCACACCACCATTACATTTTTCCTTTTTTGAAAGCCCGCATTAGAGACACTCAAACTGACACTTGCGCAAGATATCTACCAGGGCGGTGATTCAGACCACAAACGACTGACTGTGGTGTTGATTAAACTACAACTGTGCCTTCACCGCATGGGTTTGTTGTCCAAAATACTGCGCTAGCAACTGACAGAGTTCCTTGAAGTTAAGTTTCTCAGGATCGACAGAGGGCTTCAAATGGTTCGCTGTTTCGTACAACTCTGCACTGCTGGACAATAATAAGAGTGGCCCTGCGCCTTACCTGGCAATGCAGCAGTAACTGGCACAAGTAATTCTTCCAACTTTCTGAAGACTCGTCGAAACCGGCGTGGCGTAAGAGCGGAGCAATCCCACAGTCCGTTTGACCAGATCCTGCGTCTGCTCCTGCCGCAGCTTTTGTTGCTGTTCCTGGGGGTGCAACTGCTCCTGCGCAAAAGCGCCTGGTCCATGGCGTTCACAAATCGTCATTATTGAAGAGAAAAAAACAATGAATAAAAGCGACAGACGCGTAAGAACATCCTACATCGCCACTTTTGTATCTACACAGGCGTGTCAGTACCGCGAAACTGTCACTGTCGGCGCAAATATAGCTATACAAGCCGACGGTGGTTCGATTGCAAAGCCAGGCAGCTGATCCCCAGAAGAAGGAACAAAACTCGATGTGCTAGTCAGTCTACGGGGGAGCAGAGAGGTCATACATTCAGTAGGGACAAGCAGGATGAAAAATACAAACACGACCAGTGCCAGTGACTGAACAACTAACTACACACGAAGTAAAGTAAAGGTCCGAGATAGCTGATGTTAGCATCAGAACTGACAGGCCCAGCCTATCGTCACCAAGCGACCTGAGTCAGTGGTTGTGCCCATACAATGCTTTGCTCGTACCGTCTGTGACAGCTTGTTGCAGTGCTCTGCTGCAAGACTCACGGCAGCTCATCTGCACCTATATAGATGTCCGTTTGTGGGGATCCCAAATTCAGGCAGTTTTCAAACTGTGGCTTTCTGTTCATAAACATTGAGCAATAATATTCTACTACCCTTACCCTCTCAATTTCATGCAATACAGTGACACAATATAATTGCATCAATAACGGTGAGCGTGCGAGGGCCACTAGCGCAATCTGGCTGGCTCCGACAAACATTGACTCCATGTCCAGCATTGCCTCTCTTGCATCCAATAGCTGCCTGAGCCTGCTGCCTGAGCCTGCAGCGGGCTTACACCTATGCGCCAAGTCCCGAACGCCGGCATCGTTCCACTGGCAGACTGAGGTCTGCACTGATGGGGCTAGCAGAGTCATTAGGTACTGGACACCCATTTGGGAGAAAAGCGCTTCAAATTCTCGTCCAGCCAATTAGTTTTAACTCTTACATGATTACGCTAAATTTCTTAAGACAAATGTATCCTATCAAAAGGGTCAGGCTGACTTCCTACCCTATCGTTGTCCTGTCTGTGTCAACAATCTCAAATTTCTGATGTAAATATCGGATAGCAATGTATCTAGCAATATTAAGAAATAGAAATACTTATGTAGCCAAATTAATCAACCTGTCAATAAAACTGGTTCAATAATATGTGTGTAGCCATCTGTTACAATTGGTGGATCGCATCCCACTTTATAGTTAAATGCCATTGTCGCACACAAGTGAGCTTTTTAACTAACTCAGTGACTCCACAACGTTTATCGATCACCAAGATTGCGTGTGGCCCTCCCCTGGCTGCTTCTTTTTTTTTCATACAAATCTTTTGTACCCCATATTACATTACTCAGTCCACTTTCTATTATAAATACGTAGTTAATATGGTCGTCCTTCAACTGGCAGATATCAATGCTTGTTGTAATTGGTGTTGTCTGCGTCACGAGCAGTACTCTAATCAAAGGGCAGAAATCTCTGGAGTTGGACTGTCGAGAATGGAGGAAGAGGTGTGTTAATGTTGTCAGTATATGGATCCTCAGGATTTGACTGCGGGTGGTGTCTCCTTCTCAAGCATCTGCTTCGTAATGAAAATCTTAGGCCGTCTATAGTAACAGGGAGATGTCTAGGGTTTCTTGAATCTCTCCACTCTCTTACTCACAGTTGACATGATAGCATAATTGCTTAACGAAACGTAACAGTTTTCTCAGGTACCGGTACTCTTCTTCTTTGTCAACGTCCTCTTACCAGATTGTTGTGTCTTTTTTAAGCTCATATACGCCTTTGCTGGGTACTATGTTGCTCACATTTCCTCAGTGCTTCCCTACGTTCATTGGTGCCTCCTTGTCACACACAGTCTCATCGTATAGCATTAGCCTCGTTTCTGATGAAGAATACCTCCTGTTGACGGACTGCATCTGCAGAGGCTTCAGTAATACAATGCGTTACTTTGGAAATGTCAGACGCTATACGTCAGAAGCACATTTTTAAACTGTCAACACGCTTTAGTCGACCTTGTTGATATCCCACCTGTACGCTTCGGAGATCCAGATTCATTCTTCTACCTAAGTCGGGAAAACTCAAGACAATCGGGAGGTGATCGGAACCGAAAAGATCTGCGGTCATTTCCGAGTGACACTTGATGATGTGCAAAGCTTAGGGTTATTGCTGATTTTCTCTGTAATGATGAGACTACTGTTGTTGGCGAGCCTTCATTCAGCAGTACAAGCATTTCGCCTTCCGAGACTGCCATTAATAAGTCACCATCGTGATTGTTGCGATTGCATTGTTGGGATGTCTGGAAGCGAAATTCCCTACAACAAGCAACACCAACCTGTGTTTGAGATATGATACCTACACTTGTTAAGTTCGAATTTTATCGACCGAGTAAATATTTCTGAGGACCTGGGAGATACTGTTAAGGATCGCGTCTCTGAGTTGTATGAGGTCTCAGGAAGGGCCTTTCCAGCAAAGACGCTTGCTGTTTGTTGGCTGGAGCCCTTGACATCTCAGCGAGGTTGTGTAGCGCGGCGCAACAAAGTGGTTATACTGGCGAATGTACCGCACTACAAACGCTGTCCCATATTACACTTTTATTTCACTGTCGATTAGGTTCAATACACAGTTCGACAAATCAAGTCAAGTGGTGTGATAGATGTAATACCATTAGGACTATATAAATCATTGTTAATATGAAAAATAACTCACTCGTTTGATGAAGAATGTAGCCTATTCCAGATTTCTGTTGCGGTTTATCGAATGAAGGTGCAATCCATAGCTGCTTTCTTCTTGTAGCATATTTCTTCATAGCTTCCAACTTAGATTCTTGATTTAGATATCCTGTCCTTATAGATGTTTTTGTTGTTACAGAGAAAGCAATAACTGTTTTATGAACCTGTTTTGTTTGCACATTGTTTCTATTAAAAGCAGGAAATTCTGATTCAGATTGCTGTAATTTATTTATGCACGCTGGCGTTGCAGGAGTACAGGCCCCACGAGATATAATCGATATCCAGTCTGCATAAGAGTCTCCTACGTCACGTTAGCTGCTGGAAAACCCAACGATTAGTCAATTTTTTGGCATCTGAATGCAATATAGTCTGCAGTGTATTTCACCGCATCTGGAAGGACATCCAAGATACGCTGTCATCGCACTGTGTTACCAAAGCTGTTAACAAATTTTCTCCGACAGTCACAGCTTCTGGCATTTATCGTACTGATAATTCATCGATAACGTTTACAGAACTCACTGGCAATGAAACAAGGGACGTAGAAACTAAGTCGACGTTACACTGAGAAGACTCTGCGTTTAATTATTCAGTAACTGGCCTGTTTCCAGAGAAAGGAATATCACTTCCGTTAACCGTCAGTATAAGGAAACGCACCTTGTTCCTTACATATCTATTTCTTGCACGTTAGAAAAACTGTAAGTTAATATGTACTTGACTTTCATACTTTTTGAGATTTTGAAAAGACCAATGAGATATGTTATTGACGTAATGAAACCTTTTGGATAGGCAATAATCTGTCTCTGTAACCAGTTCGCAATGATTAGCAAATGTTTAGGAATATCATCACAATATTCTCCTGAACTGCAAGATGCTTTGCAAATCCTTTACGCAGAGGTGTATATCATCCATAGGAACTCTGGAGTTTAAGACATCGAAGGCCTCGTTAACGAGTTCAATAAAAGTACTTTCAATGTCTTTGTGAGGAACATTTAGGGCCTGGGATGCTCTTCTTGAAAATAGGCATGCTGCCATAATTACATTTCGCCTCGCTCGTCCAGTTAGATTAAGCGCGCTTCGGTAATGTGATGTGTTGTTGCTATGTAACTCTTTTTGTGGTTACGTTCACGCATCTTGCAGTTCAGGAGAATACTCTAATGAGATTCTTAATTAATTTGGAACCAATGGGTAGCGTAATGCCTCTATCTACGAACAGATTCCGCAACGACTTTAACAGACGTGTTACAGCGAAGAAAAAAGCCGATCGACGTACTGCAGTGCTTAGCACAATGGACTCGCATTCGTGAGGACGACGGTTCAAGCCCGCGTCCGGTCATCCACATTTAGGTTTCTCGTGATTTGCTTAAATCACTCCAGGCATATACCGGTGTGGCTCCTTTGAAAGGGCACGGCCGTTTTGCTCCTCTATCGTTGACACATTCCGATCTTGAGCTCCGTCTCTAAGGACCTAATCTTCCTTCCTTTCTTCAGGGAAGAAAACCCAGACATACTTGATATTGTCTACTGGATTTATGAATTATGATTTATTTGTATCGACACGGAGTTCCTTCCATACTTTCGTATTTTTTTTTTTCCACCAACATCATATGTCACAGCTACAGTACATATTCCCGATTCCTCAACTTCCTTGATGATAGTCCGAAGCAAACAACTAGTCATAACGCCGGCCAGAGTGGCCGAGCGGTTAAAGGCGCTACAGTCTGGAACCGCACGACCGCTACGGTCGCAGGTTCGAATCCTGCCTGGGGCATGGATGTGTGTGATGTCCTTAGGTTAGTTAGGTTTAAGTAGTTCTAAGTTCTAGGGGACTTATGACCACAGCAGTTGAGTCCCATAGTGCTCAGAGTCATTGGAATGTAGACCGACCACTACGTACTCTGACGAATCGTAGAACATGCAATCAACAGTCATCTTATCAAATGTCAAAACAGCTAGTGTTTCACTTGTCCTCCAATAAACATAGGATATCTTCGAGAATAAAAGATCTGCATTTAAATTCCTTCGTCTATTCCTGAAGTGTTGACCTGCATGGCAAAAGAATTTTTCGCCATTGCAAATAAGCATATGATTTTGGGGCTAGAGATTTTATACTGCTTGCACTTTTGTGTAATTGGGTTTCATCTTTCGCGTCGGATGACCTTCCTCATACACTTTAACGAGAGAACACGGCAAAGAGTATTTGTTTTGCTTCTCAAGGGTACAGCACGTCTTTGAAGTGCTACTACTTTCTCCACGTTTAGCTTTTTCAAAAGACCGATCTAGCCTCTCTGTTCCTTAGTTTCTAAATCCTCATCCACTATAGTCTGGTCGACTTTCTTTGTTTCCCGTGACACAGTTCGTAAAGTCGTCGGAAGTTCGGTTTTGCAAACTCTTGCTTCGTAGGACTGTGTACGACTTCCAGATCCGAAATAAATTAATGTACTTTCATTATTCCTCGAATAATTTACTAGGTACTGTGCGACTGCATTAATTTCTAACTATTGATGAAACCGATAAAATATCAGTGACATAAATTGCTACGCTTTCTCTAAGCCGTTTTCTTGGTAACATCACTGCATACAAAATGTGAAGGATAAGAGTATAATCGGAAATTGTACCATATTTTTACAATGAATTAGTTAACTCATCCTGACAGTACGAAAGAAATAATTGTTACTGCTACGAGAAATCCCAAGGTATGAAAGGCAATGTCATGACACTCTGACTGACTCATCATGCCGACCCCAAACCGCTAAGGATGGAAACTTGAAATTTGGAGAAGGTTTTGATCTTATACTGTAGACGTAGATGATTTTTTTGTTGAAAAAGTGGCCATTAAAGCGATTTTGAAGCTAGACCTGGGTAAATTGGAATTTGATTTCTCGGTTAGAAATAAAACATAGGCATGTCACTGTTTATGGAAATTCAACCCCTAAGGGGGTCAAATAGAGAGTGAAAATTTTATGACAATATTTCATTGCGAAAGAATTTTTTAAGCTAAATCTTTGAAAACTAGTGTTTGGATCTCGTTTAGAGATGAAAAAATGCGTGTTTAGCTGGTTTCGGAAATTCAACCCCAATCGCGGTGGGGGTTAGACTGATTCATTGTCTCATCATCGCCCCGACCAAACACCTGAGGACAGAAACTCGAAGTTTGGAGAGGGCGTGGATCTCATGCTGTAGGCGTCGTTTAAGAGGAGATTTTACGAAATTCCACTCCTAAGGGGGTGAAATAGGGGATGAAAGGCTTTTTGAAAGTATGTCGCTTTAAGGGACTTTTGAAGCTAGAACTATGAAAACTGGTATTTAATTTCTCAGTCAGAAAATAAAAAGTATGTTTCAACATTTTTGGAAATTCAAACACTGTGTGAGTAAAATAGTGGATGAAAGTTTGTTTGAAAGTAATTAATTACTAAAGAACCACTAAAGGATTTTAAGGCTACATATGTGACAACTAGTATTTGACTTCTCAATTAGAAATACAAAAATTCGTGTTTCAGTGTTTCTGCAAATTCAACCCATAAAGGGGTGCAATACAATAGGGGATGAAAACTATTAAGAAAATATTTCCTTACATTAAAAAAGTTTTAAAGCTAAATTTATGAAAATTGGTATTTCACTTCTCGGTTAGATATAAAGAAATATTTGTTAGAGGATGAAAGTTGCTACGGAAATATCTCCACAAGAGCGAAAAAGGAATGATTAACAAAAACTGTGGACTCCTGCTACCAGAATCGCTTTTTGGTCAGAAGCACATTCAGAAAAGAGAACTTTGAAATGTAATGAACCATTTGTAGTAGCCCTGTATTTAACCCCACAGTTTCACAGCTAGCTTTGGATTTAGTAGCTCCTGCTGTACTAATTGTCGACTATTGAACCCTAGTTCGTTTCTGGGCAGGGCAGCCAGAACTTCTGTTTACTAACAATGAGCCGGCCGCGGTCGCCGAGCGGTTCTAGGCGCTTCGGTCCGGAACCACGTAACTGCTACGGTCGCAGGTTCGAATCCTGCCTCGGGCATGGATGTGTGTGATGTCCTTAGGTTAGTTAGGTTTAAGTAGTTCTAAGTTCTAGGGGACTGATGACCTCAGATGTTAAGTCCCATAGTGCTCAGAGCAATTTTGAACTAACAATGAACCCCTTCACTGCGAGTTCGCAAGTTCAGTCTTTAGTATGGCTCATTTGAAAGTCATGTGTTTATAATTATTGGCGTCAAATGGCTCTGAGCACTATGGGACTTAACATCTGAGGCCATCAGTCCCCTAGAACTTAGAACTACTTAAACTTAACTAACCTAAGGACATCACACACATCCATGCCCGAGGCAGGATTCGAACCTGCGACCGTAGCAGTCATGCTGTTCCGAACTGAAGCGCCTAGAACCGCTTGGCCACCGCGGCCGGCTTATAATTATTACAGGAAAAATATTAGCTGATAATGATTCACCATGTGCATCAGGAAGGTGACAGAAAATGAGTGTCCGGGAGATGGAGAGATCAACCTTCTATTGCGTGTATGTATTACACTTCACACAATGGACATCGTCGACATTCAAGAAATGTTCAAAACAAACATGGCCTTAATTAACGTGAAAATCTTTGAAGGTGTTGCAGTTTGCAACAACATAAAATTAGATTAAATAAAAACAAAAAATCTCTGCAGGCTGTACAGTCTACGCGAGCGAAACAGAGTGCGCTAAGCTAGTGAAGCTAGAATGCCCAGGAGGAAAAGTAAATAAAACAGAGCAACATTATTTATCTCCTACACGACACAGCGAATAACTGTGAGTGTCGTAGAGTAACACAGTGACCCGTGAAAAGAAGCATTAAATTTGTGAGAATTTAATTATGTTAAGGTAATTTTTTAGTTTTCATTATTTTGGGCGTTAATTATCCATGTAATAACTTCTTGCTTTCTCCCTTTCATCCCTGATTTCTGTAATTTCTTCCCCATGCCAGTATGGAACGAGTACGCTGGAGATTAATGAGAATAATAGCTTCTTTCTTGAACGCAACCCTAGAAGATCGTTTCTCAAATATCGTTCATAATGTTCAGGCCGAAAATGAACTGAGAACATGCACTCAGTTTTCACATTCGTTTTGCATCGACCTATGTATTCCAGTTGCGAGTACGTATACAGTTTTGAGAAAATTATGATAAATAACGTTTGTCGTCTTTCGAGAAATATTAATGCATTGTGCCATCGGGCATGACTGATATGAAATGAGCTATTTTCCTTGGATGCACACCACGACTTCGGTGCCCTGCTGAATGCAAAGCCAAAACTATCCTCCGGGTGATGTCTGGGCGCGCAAGAGCGTCTGGAAATTTTTCGTCTGCTAGGGGCCGGAATGACCTAACTTCTTTTTTATTTACCTTGGGAGTCCTTCCAACGATATCGTGTGAAAAAATCTCTTTCCTGTGTACAGCAACTGTTTCGTAACCATTGTCGCCGAATATCATATCTAGGATGACGAACAACAACCACAAGGTCACCCAACTAAGGGCTACTTCTTGAGTCAACACCAATACAGACAGCACAGACAGCATACATAATACAATACGACACTTTAATCCAGTGTGAATGAAATAACAACAAACACAGAAACGCAACTTCAGTCGCAAGAGGGTTTATTGCTAAAATACAAAAGAAAAAATCGGAGCAAGTATTAAAATCCATGGAGAAGAAATAAAAACTTTGAGGTTCGCTGATGACACTGTAATTCTGTCAGAGACAGCAAAGGACTTGGAAGAGCAGTTGAACGGAATGGACAGTGTCTTGAAAGGAGGATATAAGATGAACATCAACACAAGCAAGACGAGGATAATGGAATGTAGTCGAATTAAGTCGGGTGATGCTGAGGGAATTAGATTAGGAAATGAGACACTTAGTATTAAAGGAGTTTTGCTGTTTGGGGAGAAACATAGCTGATGATGGTCGAAGTAGAGAGGATATAAAATGTAGACTGGCAATGGCAAGGAAAGCGTTTCTGAAGAAGAGAAATTTGTTAACATCGAGTATAGATTTAAGTGTCAGGAAGTCGTTTTTGAAAGTATTTGTATGGAGTGTAGCCATGTATGGAAGTGAAACATGGAGGATAAATAGTTTGGACAAGAAGAGAATAGAAGCTTTCGAAATGTGGTGCTATAGAAGAATGCTGGATATTAGACGGGTAGATCACATAACTAATGAGGAGGTATTGAATAGAATTGGGGAGAAGAGAAGTTTGTGGCACAACTTGACTAAAAGAAGGGATCCGTTGGTAGGACATGTTCAAATGGTTCAAATGGCTGTAAGCACTATGGGACTTAACATCTGAGGTCATCAGTCCCCTAGACTCAGGACTACTTAAACCTAACTAACCTAAGGACATCACACACATCCATACCCGAGGCAGGATTCGAACCTGCGACTGTAGCGTAGGACATGTTCTGAGGCATCAAGTGATCACCAATTTAGCATTGGAGGCCAGCGTGGAGGGTAAAAATCACAGAGGGGGACCAAGAGATGAATGCACTGAACAGATTCAGAAGGATGTACGTTGCAGTAGGTACTGGGAAGTGAAGAATCTTGCACAGAATAGAGTAGCATGGAGAGCTGCATCAAACCAGTCTCAGGACTGAAGACCACAACAACAACAACAACACAATTCTTCAGCTAAATCATTGCTTTACAAAATTCAGGCCTCACAGCAACCGCGCCATGTTTCATCAACATACATTTCAGTCATACCATGTACTGCGGCCTCGCCTTCTTTTATCAACAGCTTTTTACAGTTCACAAATTCCACAACATAATCAACAATTAATATGACGAAGTAGCTCTATATACTGCCATCCAACCGCTTTCATGAAAACGGCTGTTCCCGTAGCACTTCATCGTTCCCAGTTTCCGTAACTTCCGGACGTACGGAGACGAACACCATCCGTTGCTCCAGCCAGACGATGCCTTGTGCTGACAGCAGGCCAAATGGTTCAAATGGCTCTGAGCACTATAGGACTTAACATCTGAGGTCATCAGTCCCCTAGTACTTAGAACTACTTAAACCCAATTAACCTGAGGACATCACACACATCCATGCCCGAGGCAGGATTCGAACCTGCGATCGTAGCGGTCGCGCGGTTCCAGTCTGAAGCGACTAGAACCGCTCGGTCACAACGGCTGGCGACAGCAGGCCATATCGAATTTTGGCCGTCCTCAGCCCTACTTCCTCTCTGCACTGCCACGCAATCGGCTGCGACTCCAGGTGGTGCTCTTGGGTTCTTCTCAGAGTGTTTCTATCTGCCGGCCGGGGTGGCCGAGGGGTTCTAGGCGCTACAGTCTGGAACCCCGCGAACGCAGCGGTCGCAGGTTCGATTCCTGCCTCGGGCATGGGTGTGTGTGATGTCCCTAGGTTAGTTAGGTTTAAGTAGTTCTAAGTTCTAGGGGACTGATGACGTCAGAAGTTAAGTCCCATAATGCTCAGAGACATTTGAACCTTTTTTTTTTGTTTTTTATTCATCTTCCTCACAGATCCCAACTGTCTGTTCCTCCACGGGTGCTTCAGACCGTTCAGTGATCGCCGGTGTTCTATCACACGGAAACGTACAGAGTCCGGCACCTCCTGGGCCAGCCTCGCCATTACCAAACAAGCTCGGCCGTCGTGCCAATGCCTGGTCCCCGGTGATGCGCCCCAGATTTGTTCGCCTCTTCCCATAGCGACCCGACGCTGACTCCCAGAAGATGCGGTCGATTCTAATCCGGTGATTCAACTCATCTACACTGAAATGCGTTCACTTCGGATACTCCATGGGCCAGTCAAGCCGTTGCAAAACAGCATAGGCCTGCGCATCATGCAAAGCCCCTGATGGACTATCAGACCAATTGTGTGATTGGATTTAAGAGTTCCTAGATAACAGAACACAGCATGTCATTCTCAATGGAGAGAAGTCTTCCGAAGTAAGAGTGATTTCAAGTGTGCCGCAGGGGAGTGTCCTAGGACCGTTGCAATATACAGGGTGTTACAAAAAGGTACGGCCAAACTTTCAGGAAACATTCCTCACACACAAAGAAAGAAAATATGTTATGTGGACATGTGTCCGGAAACGCTTACTTTCCATGTTGGAGCTCATATTATTACTTCTCTTCAAATCACATTAATCATGGAATGAAAACATACAGCAACAGAACGTACCAGCGTGACTTCAAACACTTTGTTACAGGAAATGTTCAAAATGTCCTCCGTTAGTGAGGATACATGCATGCACCCTCCGTCGCATGGAATCCCTGATGCGCTGATGCAGCCCTGGAGAATGGCGTATTGTATCACAGCCGTCCACAATATGAGCACGAAGAGTCTCTACATTTGGTACCGGGGTTGCGTAGACAAGAGCTTTCAAATGCCCCCATAAATGAAAGTCAAGAGGGTTGAGGTCAGGAGAGCGTGGAGGCCATGGAATTGGTTCGCCTCTACCAATCCATCGGTCACCGAATCTGTTGTTGAGAAGCGTACGAACACTTCGACTGAAATGTGCAGGAGCTCCATCGTGCATGAACCACATGTTGTGTCGTACTTGTAAAGGCACATGTTCTGGCACCACAGGTACAGTATCCCGTATGAAAAGATGATAACGTGCTCCATTGAGCGTAGGTGGAAGAACATGGGGCCCAATCAAGACATCACCAACAATGCCTGCCCAAACGTTCACAGAAAATCTGTGTTGATGACGTGATTGCACAATTGCCTGCGGATTCTCGTCAGCCCACATATGTTGATTGTGAAAATTTACAATTTGATCACGTTGGAATGGAGCCTCATCCGTAAAGAGAACATTTGCACTGAAATGAGGATTGACACATTGTTGGATGAACCATTCCCAGAAGTGTACTCGTGGAGGACAATCAGCTGCTGATAGTGCCTGCACACGCTGTACATGATACGGAAACAACTGGTTCTCTCGTAGCACTCTCCATACAGTGACGTGGTCAACGTTACCTTGTACAGCAGCAACTTCTCTGACGCTGACATTAGGATTATCGTCAACTGCACGAAGAATTGCCTCGTCCATTGCAGGTGTCCTCGTCGTTCTAGGTCTTCCCCAGTCGCGAGTCATAGGCTGGAATGTTCCGTGCTCCCTAAGACGCCGATCAATTGCTTCGAACATCTTCCTGTCGGGACACCTTCGTTCTGGAAATCTGTCTCGATACAAACGTACCGCGCCACGGCTATTGCCCCGTGCTAATCCATACATCAAATGGGCATCTTCCAACTCCGCATTTGTAAACATTGCACTGACTGCAAAACCACGTTCGTGATGAACACTAACCTGTTGATGCTACGTACTGATGTGCTTGATGCTAGTACTGTAGAGCAATGAGTCGCATGTCAACACAAGCACCGAAGTCAACATTACCTTCCTTCAATTGGGTCAACTGGCGGTGAATCGAGGAAGTACAGTACATACTGACGAAACTAAAATGAGCTCTAACATGGAAATTAAGCGTTTCCGGACACATGTCCACATAACATCTTTTCTTTATTTGTGTGTGAGGAATGTTTCCGGAAAGTTTGGCCGTACCTTTTTGTAACACCCTGTATAAAAGACCTTGTGGATAACATCGGAAGTTCACTGAGGTTTTTTGCGGATGATGCTGTAGTATATCGAGAGGTTCTAACAATGGAAAATTGTACTGAAATGCACGAGGATCTGCAGCGAATTGACGCATGGTGCAGGGAATGGCAATTGAATCTCAATGTAGACAAGTGTAATGTGCTGCGTATACACAGAAAGATAGATCCTTTATCATTTAGCTACAATGTAGCAGGTCAGCAACTGGAAGCAGTTAATTCCATAAATTATCTGGGAGTAGGCATTAGGAGTGATTTGAAATGGAATGACCATAAAAGATTAATCGTCGGTAAAGGAGATGCCAGACTGAGATTCATTGGAAGAATCTTAAGGAAATGCAATCCGAAAACAAAGGATGTAGGTTACAGAACACTTGTTTGCCCACTGCTTGATTACTGCTCACCGGTGTGGGGTCCGTACCAGATAGGGTTGATAGAAGAGAGAGAGAAGATCCAACGGAAAGCAGCGCGCTTCGTCACTGGATCATTTAGTAATTGTGAAAGCATTACGGAGATGACAGATAAACTCCAGTGGAAGACTCTGCAAGAGAGACGCTCAGTAGCTCGGTACGGGCTTTTGTTGAAGTTTCGAGAACATACCTTCACCGAGGAGTCAAGCAGTATATTGCTCCCTCCTACGTGTATCTCGCGAACAGACAATGAGGATAAAATCAGAGAGATTAGAGCCCACATATAGGCATACCGACAATCTTTCTTTTCACGAACAATACGAGACTAGAATAGAAGGGAGAACCAATAGAGGCACTCAAAGTACCCTCCGCCACACACCGTCAGGTGGCTTGTGGAATATGGACGTAGACGTAGACGTAGATGGTGCAACGAGACTGCGAGCTGCTGCCCACAGTGGATCGGGCGCAGGCTCCCTGTGCAAGTTTCCACTCTAGCCCCACACTTCCAACTCCTTTAGCTGTCCCACACAGCCACAGAAAACTGTGGCCTGGTGCTTTGCACGCCAGCTCGACGATACCCGCGCCCTCTGGCGTAAGTGGAGTGCCTGACTCGTTTTGGCACGAAATGCTGGCCGAGGCGGCAATTCAAGCGTGCCTTGAAATAGCTGTTTCACGGCACAATTACGAAAAGTATTTCAACTACAGCAAACTGAAAGTACCTAGCTATTCACATTAATAATGCAAACTTATACATTCATTTTAAGCAGCAATTCTCTAAAAGTTTAAAACTATGAAACCTTCGCCCGCATCTCGTGGTCGTGCGGTAGCGTTCTCGCTTCCCACGCCCGGGTTCCCGGGTTCGATTCCCGGCGGGGTCAGGGATTTTCTGTGCCTCGTGATGGCTGGGTGTTGTGTGCTGTCCTTAGGTTAGTTAGGTTTAGGTAGTTCTAAGTTCTAGGGGACTGATGACCATAGATGGTAAGTCCCATAGTGCTCAGAGCCATTTGAACCATATTTTTGTGAAACCTTTTTTTTTCATACAGCAAATAATGCACTAACACTTTAAAACAGATGAATGTTAGAGTACTACAGATCAAGGTGGCGAAAAACAAATTCAGGTAATCAGGAAATCAAAAGCGACAGTGTTTATAGTCCCAGAACATAAATTTTAAAAGCGTTATTTGTATTTAAGATGAGTGTTATTCGTTTGGATAGTTGCATGTTATTACTTAAACTTACTGGGTAAACTAATAGAACTAAAGTACTAAAGTAAAAAGTTTCACGATGCTTAGATCTCAAAGGGAAATGGTTTCGAAGCCTGGTTGAAGTAATAATTACTTTGGTTAGTAACGAATTCTGCTTACAGATACAGTTCCACCAGACCGGCTAAATTGGGATATTGAAATAGAAACACTAAAGATGTCTGTTATATTAAAAAATCTCTCAGAGGATTTCTACGTTAAAATTTGCTGTGTCATTGGTACATTGGTGCTGGACGTAGGCGACATGAAGACTGAATCTGGTTTGGCGGAGATGGGTTTCGTTGACGATATACTGTCTCTTAATAGCCCACAACTAGTTGCTACAGAATGGGAACGCTGCTACATTCGTCTAACTTGTTGTGCTTCTTGAGGTTACTTGCGAAAGAGACACCCAGAATCTTGTTATTCTTACTAAATCTGCAACATGGAGGCCGAGGATAGATTAGCCTGCCTACGTTCGTTCTTTTTATTTTCAAAAGATTATCTCTAAACAGTTTAGTCTACCAGTGTACATATCTCTTTTTTTGCTTCTAGCCCTGACATGACTCTGCAGTATCAGTATTATGTAACTCGTAACAACATACGGGAATACCCGAAAATTATTAAATGTTGTTGACCATGCGCGTAGGAAATATTAAAACCAGAAGATAAACATTGCAACGGTGAAAACTCAGTAATTCTGTGACCACTGAAGTCATAACTACTCATTTGTCTCCTTGCGGTGGATGTGGACTAACGAGATAACAGTTTATTTACAGGAGCAGGGCCCCATCCATTATAGCAGAGCAGTGCGAGGTTGGTTTCAGGGCCAAGAGAGGATAACTCTGTTGCCGTTTGTTCCATGATCACCGAACATCAACCAGATAGAGAATATGTCGGCAGAGGTAACAATGCCATTGACATGTGGACCTACAAATGCAAGCGACCTTTGGACGAATATAGGAAACGTATGATGGGAAGTAAACCATCACGCTACACTGTCGACGACTTAATGAAAACAATGCCCCGCGCCTTCGAGAAATCTTACGGAATGATCGTGGGTGGGTTGGTTACTAAAAGTGTACTCGTCCACAAAACCCATGTGGACAGTTATCTGATAATCGGTCAAGCTTTGCTTTGTCGCAGCTCTTTAGCATACAAATCCATTTACTTTCAGTCTCCTCCTTACAATTCTTGCAATGCAAGGTAATTGAAAAATCTCATCCACTCGACGCCGAGGAATTGACTGGTGCATGTGTTGTTCAACACACAGTAGTTGTCACCCTCACTGGAAGCAATGACTGTTTCTGTGTGTGTGTGTGTGTGATTTGTTTTCGTTATCACGCACAATCTGAATCAATACTATTTACATTAGAGAGACAACCATCAATAAATATTGCATCAAATTTGACTGTAAAGTATTTTAATGCGATGGGAAGTTACAAACTGAATTTTTACCCAACCCACGATCTGCATATTACGTTAAGTAAGATGTATTGACTCCATAGTATCGTTAGCAGAGACAGTGCGCTCTTGTTGTCGAGGCTCGCGACAAGTGCAGCGATCAGCAGTGCCCAATGCCGCCGCGATTTGTTTATGTTGGCTGAGCGTGGACACTGCAGCAGACGCTTCGCCATAAACAGAAAGAAATCACCTTGGCTCTGACTGCAGTGAGCGGATATCACTGCCTGCGTGTTCTTATAGTAACCAACGTGAGACTCTACTCACAGGTGCCATGGAGTAATTGCAACGGGTATCATGTCATTAGTCATCAGAATATTAACCAGTGATAAAATGTCCACTCTATTTGAATCCCAAGAAAATAGGAACCTTCTCACAAAGGCATGTGAGGTTATAACAAAATTTATCCAACATACAAAAATTAACTGCAGGGCTTTCATGTATGCAGTAGTAGCACACAAGGAAATATTATGTCTTGGAAGCGTATATTTCATTTCCGCTTCTCATATTAACGCCTTTGTTTTCGTAGGAAGTGATAAAATAAACACGAAAAGCTAAAGTTCCTGAGAAGCATATCAGTCATTTCCTCTTCTCATATCATAACTTTTGTTTTAGTATGAAGTAAAGAAATAAACAGTTTAGGGTTGTGAAGCATAATACGACACCAGATTCTTATCGTAGGCGCTATCGGAAACGCAAAAAGCAGGGATCTGTCCATTCTTTTGTCCAACAGTCTGTCTCCTTTCATGCATTACTCCCGCTAGGAGATTCTTATTTAAGGACTTGTGGGCATCAAGTTCTTCAGCAGAACAAGCCTTATGTTACTGTGCTAATTACGGTATGGAAAAAAAATGCAACAAAGACGATTTCCCCTAGAGCAGTGGGGATATTTGCACATGTCTGTATTCAGCAATGACTGCCAGCTGCCACAACACTTCACAGAATCCATGCGGCAGTCAACAAAACTGTGCGTGCACTTCAGACTTTATTCAGTAAGACGTCAGGAGATGGATGGAAACGTCAAATTAACGTCGCTTTCCGAGTCGTATTCAATCCAGAATGAGGTGTTATTAAGGCAGTTGAGCTTTGTAGCAATTACACTTTTATAATTCCCATATGAGTATTCCGATAGCCAAAAGAACCCGTTAGTGTGAAACCATCGGGGAAATGCATTAATATCAAACTGCAAGAACTTGAGATAATACGTGGACTCTTCTCTTCGCTGGGTGACCTATAACTGTTATTTAGTGATTCTTTCCGTCTTAGGCGTAATGCAAATGGAATTTCAGAGGCGCTTTCCGCTATTCTTGACAAACATCAGCAACTTGTAATCACTGCGAGTTACAACTGCGTGATGATAATGGGATTCAGGTTGTCAGTATTTCTGGTGGTACTGTCAAACCGCTTACACTATCGTTGATGGTGGCCCACATAATTTAGCGCTGACTACCTACTTAAGTAAAGATAGTGTTGTGGCGTCGTCTCTTCTCTTTATTTGGCCTCAGCTTGAGTAATCCGATTTAACGAACATAGTACTCCTTCGCGGGCTGCTAATGATACACTATGACTACAGAGATCATCGTGCGGGTATTACATTAATTCTGCATTGAATTGCTTAACAAATATTACCCTCAGCTATGCAGCTGGAATGACTCATTACGCAGATACTCTATGTTGCACTAGGTTAAGTGATCAGTTCGCTGCAATCCTGCTTCTACTGTTCGTAAATATGTTTGATCATACAATGTAAGCTTTCACGGCCGGTATCGTCTTCACTTAAAACTTCCGGGCTGATAGGCCGTGGTCGAAGTATAAAACACTCTCCTGACGTTTCGTCTCCGACTGCGGGAGACATCCTCGGAGGTAAAGTTCGCCGCTTTACCCCCGAGCATGTCTCCCGCAGTCGGAGACGAAACGTCAGGAGAGTGTTTTATACTTCGACCACGGCCTATCAGCCCGGAAGTTTTAAGTGAAGATGTTCGTAAATACTTGTATACTTAAAAATGGTTCAAATGGCTCTGAGCACTATGGGACTTAACTTCTGAGGTCATCAGTCCGCTAGAACTTAGAACTACTTAAATCTAACTAATCTAAGGACATCAGACACATCCATGCCCGAGACAGGATTCGAATCTGCAACCGTAGCGGTCGCGCGGTTCCAGACTGTAGCGCCTAGAACCGCTCGGCCACCCCGGCTGGCATACTTGTATACTGACCATTCGTTATTTGACTAACTATGAACCAAAATCTGATTCGCAAGTGTATGATATGGCTTAGCGCCGGCACAAAGCAGTGACTAAGGGTTGGATGCCGTTGAAGTCCTGTTACATTGATGGCAAGACAAATGTTCGCAAATCACCTCTATTGCCTCAAAAAACAATTGCATCTTAAATATCGAAGGACCGACGTCCACACTGTCACAGCGCGTTGAAATACAGCAACGACGGCAGATGAAAATTTGTGACCGACTGGGCTTCGAACCTGGACCTCCTGCTTACTAGACAAACGTGCTGATCACTGCATTATTATTTGTTTTAAAAAGTTTGAGAAGGCTTTCAGCACCAGGTAGGCGGAGGCAAAGAGGGCAGGAGTCGAAGATCCGAGGCCTGGTCACAATGCCTCCCCCATACGTGTCACTGAGCAGCTGCATTGTTCCCATGTATTCCATGTTTGCACCCATATATTCCTTTAAATTGTAGAACAAAATTGAAGCAGTAATTAAGTAAAATAAATTACAGATTGGCGCCTCCAATGGCATGCGTTCCTTGTAGAACATAACTTATAACAGTGAAAAGGGTGACGGAAAATTATATAACAAACAGTCATTCAGAAATATATTCACAATTTAAGTTATTATGCACTGGATGCATATGTGGTCTATAAGGAAGCCATCTATTTTTCAACAAATTAAAAAAAATTTCGGAGCCGTAGGGGTTTTGCCAAATTAGAACAGTTCTGATTTTAGAACCAACGTAAAAGAATATTCCAGGAATAAAAAAAGTGAAAGAATAGTATTCTGCGTCTAATCAAAAAACTGTCCACCTCTTCGTAGCCAACATAAAGCAATAGATAAAAAAAATTGAAACCATCCCTTATATTTGTTATTCTTCTTCAGCTTAAAATGTCCTTCTGCAATATAAAACATGTGCTCTTCTAAGTTCTAAGTTTTTGTTTGTTACGACGTAAAACACAAACTGTCCCAGAAACCACGAATAACTGTTATTCTTTGCGGACGGGTAACATTTCCAGTCGGGTTGTAAAGCTTCAGTTATCGGTATATGACTTTCTGCGGTTCTGTTGATAGTGCTAATTTCTTCCTAGTCCAGTTCCAAATTCTGATTCTATTTTCACATAAGAAGATGTGCGCTACAGTTTCTACAAGCCGTCATTTGTCGCAGTACGGAGATGGTCTCAATTTGACTTTCCATAATCGTTCCGCTGAGGGTAAGGTTTCGTTTACAACGTCGTACCATACGGCGCTGACTTTAGTTGGTGGTTATTGTTGATATTTTTCCAGAGGTTCCTCCAGTTTTTTGTAGGTTAATTTACCGGAATTGGTTTGTGAAGACGATGTCTGGTAATATAATCATAGACGGTTCTAGTGTTGGTTTGTGCTGGTGGAAGTCTTATACAGCTCCAATCGCCATAGTACTTTCGGACGTAATCTAGGCTGGCGTGCTACATTAACAGGAGCGCTCCTGTCCCCAGGATCTAACGAGAGGAACAGAAGTTTCGTATTGCCTCTCTTAGTGGCATGTATTAGTTTAAAAGCACGTCTTTAATTCCAAGTCCTCCGTTTTGCCTCTGCAAAGTCGCCGTGTGGAAGGATACTTTTAAAATATTTTGTTTCCACAATACCAAGAGGCTACAGCTAATATTTTATGTGCAGTGACCTGCAGTATCGCTATGACTGATGCGACATGATATATTTTGCTAAGTATGTATGTATTTATAAAGTGAACTTTCTGCAGTCGGTCTAACGATCGCATGTCATGGTCCTTCAACAAGGTTCCGATGACATTAAGTTTCCGATGAAATTAAGTTTCCGCTCCCAATTGTTCGTAGCCATGCGCTTGGGATTCGCCCTTAACCACAATCCAAGTTGGAGTCTCTCTTCAGTTACATCTAACCAGTGCGCACCTATTGCACTATTGTAAGAACCGAGATGCAGTACTTTGGATTTAAAATTGTGCAAATTCGTGGTCCCTAAGCTTACACACTACTTAATCAAACTAACTTACGCTATGAACACACACCCATGCTGGAGGGAGGACTCGAACCTCCGACGGTGGGCACTGTCGGGACACAGCCAAGCTCTCTGCAGCACCTATCTACACACGCTCCTCGTCAGACGCGAATTCCCATCATTTGCCGCATACCACGTGCGCGGTACCCTCCCCCCCCCCCCCCTGCCATTATTTCACTCGCTCGCGGCCACAATGTATCACCGCGAGAGTTCGGACGATGTCGTGCGTCTAGCACTGAAAACTTTAGATGACCCGTCGAGACCCAAATAATTATACAGGATGTTTCAGGAGAAATAGCAAATATTGTAGGAGATGGTAGTATATACAAATTGCACTTGAGGTGAACCAAATACTAACACAATCCTGAACGGCTATTCAATCCGTTGAACCCAAAATCCAGACACGTCTGAGTGAAAATCATTGCTACTCTGGTCACCGTCTGTTAGCTCAATGAGCTCGGCTGAAAATATTTGCTTCCAAAGGCTTCAACACCCTCTGGTCATGTCCGGTCTTGGTATCACCCAAGCCAAACCAATGAAACACACGCAAACATGAACTGTGCAAGCAAAGTCAACTTTACCCAAGGTGGCACACAACCCGGCTGTCGACAGGCGGCAGCCGGATTTTCGGATTCTGGGGAGTCCAGGGTAGCACGGCAGAGAATATCTAGGATCTCTGGTAAATTTCCCTACAAGCAGAAAACATGCATTTAAAAACTAAACATCGATACAGTGATCCAAGCACGAAAACGAAATAATCTCAGAAAAGAAATCGACCCACAAAAAATTATCATCCTTGCTCTTCGAGAACCACGACTAACTGACCATGAAACCTTGCATTACGGAAACCAACCCATCTTCAAGAGAAAAATACAACAAAAGGTAGCGAAAGGCGTACCAATCTTCGGCACTGTATTTCTCGAACACAAATCTATCATCAACTCTGTCAAAGAAATCACACCCATCAACAATCAAATGGTTCAAATGGCTCTGAGCACCATGGGACTTAACAGCGGAGGTCATCAGACCCCTAGAACTTAGAACTACTTAAACCAAACTAACCTAAGGACATCACACATCCATGCCCGAGACAGGATTCGAATCTGCAACCGTAGCGGTCGCGCGGTTCCAGACTGTAGCGCCTAGAACCGCTCGGCCACCCCGGCTGGCATACTTGTATACTGACCATTCGTTATTTGACTAACTATGAACCAAAATCTGATTCGCAAGTGTATGATATGGCTTAGCGCCGGCACAAAGCAGTGACTAAGGGTTGGATGCCGTTGAAGTCCTGTTACATTGATGGCAAGACAAATGTTCGCAAATCACCTCTATTGCCTCAAAAAACAATTGCATCTTAAATATCGAAGGACCGACGTCCACACTGTCACAGCGCGTTGAAATACAGCAACGACGGCAGATGAAAATTTGTGACCGACTGGGCTTCGAACCTGGACCTCCTGCTTACTAGACAAACGTGCTGATCACTGCATTATTATTTGTTTTAAAAAGTTTGAGAAGGCTTTCAGCACCAGGTAGGCGGAGGCAAAGAGGGCAGGAGTCGAAGATCCGAGGCCTGGTCACAATGCCTCCCCCATACGTGTCACTGAGCAGCTGCATTGTTCCCATGTATTCCATGTTTGCACCCATATATTCCTTTAAATTGTAGAACAAAATTGAAGCAGTAATTAAGTAAAATAAATTACAGATTGGCGCCTCCAATGGCATGCGTTCCTTGTAGAACATAACTTATAACAGTGAAAAGGGTGACGGAAAATTATATAACAAACAGTCATTCAGAAATATATTCACAATTTAAGTTATTATGCACTGGATGCATATGTGGTCTATAAGGAAGCCATCTATTTTTCAACAAATTAAAAAAAATTTCGGAGCCGTAGGGGTTTTGCCAAATTAGAACAGTTCTGATTTTAGAACCAACGTAAAAGAATATTCCAGGAATAAAAAAAGTGAAAGAATAGTATTCTGCGTCTAATCAAAAAACTGTCCACCTCTTCGTAGCCAACATAAAGCAATAGATAAAAAAAATTGAAACCATCCCTTATATTTGTTATTCTTCTTCAGCTTAAAATGTCCTTCTGCAATATAAAACATGTGCTCTTCTAAGTTCTAAGTTTTTGTTTGTTACGACGTAAAACACAAACTGTCCCAGAAACCACGAATAACTGTTATTCTTTGCGGACGGGTAACATTTCCAGTCGGGTTGTAAAGCTTCAGTTATCGGTATATGACTTTCTGCGGTTCTGTTGATAGTGCTAATTTCTTCCTAGTCCAGTTCCAAATTCTGATTCTATTTTCACATAAGAAGATGTGCGCTACAGTTTCTACAAGCCGTCATTTGTCGCAGTACGGAGATGGTCTCAATTTGACTTTCCATAATCGTTCCGCTGAGGGTAAGGTTTCGTTTACAACGTCGTACCATACGGCGCTGACTTTAGTTGGTGGTTATTGTTGATATTTTTCCAGAGGTTCCTCCAGTTTTTTGTAGGTTAATTTACCGGAATTGGTTTGTGAAGACGATGTCTGGTAATATAATCATAGACGGTTCTAGTGTTGGTTTGTGCTGGTGGAAGTCTTATACAGCTCCAATCGCCATAGTACTTTCGGACGTAATCTAGGCTGGCGTGCTACATTAACAGGAGCGCTCCTGTCCCCAGGATCTAACGAGAGGAACAGAAGTTTCGTATTGCCTCTCTTAGTGGCATGTATTAGTTTAAAAGCACGTCTTTAATTCCAAGTCCTCCGTTTTGCCTCTGCAAAGTCGCCGTGTGGAAGGATACTTTTAAAATATTTTGTTTCCACAATACCAAGAGGCTACAGCTAATATTTTATGTGCAGTGACCTGCAGTATCGCTATGACTGATGCGACATGATATATTTTGCTAAGTATGTATGTATTTATAAAGTGAACTTTCTGCAGTCGGTCTAACGATCGCATGTCATGGTCCTTCAACAAGGTTCCGATGACATTAAGTTTCCGATGAAATTAAGTTTCCGCTCCCAATTGTTCGTAGCCATGCGCTTGGGATTCGCCCTTAACCACAATCCAAGTTGGAGTCTCTCTTCAGTTACATCTAACCAGTGCGCACCTATTGCACTATTGTAAGAACCGAGATGCAGTACTTTGGATTTAAAATTGTGCAAATTCGTGGTCCCTAAGCTTACACACTACTTAATCAAACTAACTTACGCTATGAACACACACCCATGCTGGAGGGAGGACTCGAACCTCCGACGGTGGGCACTGTCGGGACACAGCCAAGCTCTCTGCAGCACCTATCTACACACGCTCCTCGTCAGACGCGAATTCCCATCATTTGCCGCATACCACGTGCGCGGTACCCTCCCCCCCCCCCCCCTGCCATTATTTCACTCGCTCGCGGCCACAATGTATCACCGCGAGAGTTCGGACGATGTCGTGCGTCTAGCACTGAAAACTTTAGATGACCCGTCGAGACCCAAATAATTATACAGGATGTTTCAGGAGAAATAGCAAATATTGTAGGAGATGGTAGTATATACAAATTGCACTTGAGGTGAACCAAATACTAACACAATCCTGAACGGCTATTCAATCCGTTGAACCCAAAATCCAGACACGTCTGAGTGAAAATCATTGCTACTCTGGTCACCGTCTGTTAGCTCAATGAGCTCGGCTGAAAATATTTGCTTCCAAAGGCTTCAACACCCTCTGGTCATGTCCGGTCTTGGTATCACCCAAGCCAAACCAATGAAACACACGCAAACATGAACTGTGCAAGCAAAGTCAACTTTACCCAAGGTGGCACACAACCCGGCTGTCGACAGGCGGCAGCCGGATTTTCGGATTCTGGGGAGTCCAGGGTAGCACGGCAGAGAATATCTAGGATCTCTGGTAAATTTCCCTACAAGCAGAAAACATGCATTTAAAAACTAAACATCGATACAGTGATCCAAGCACGAAAACGAAATAATCTCAGAAAAGAAATCGACCCACAAAAAATTATCATCCTTGCTCTTCGAGAACCACGACTAACTGACCATGAAACCTTGCATTACGGAAACCAACCCATCTTCAAGAGAAAAATACAACAAAAGGTAGCGAAAGGCGTACCAATCTTCGGCACTGTATTTCTCGAACACAAATCTATCATCAACTCTGTCAAAGAAATCACACCCATCAACAATCAAATGGTTCAAATGGCTCTGAGCACCATGGGACTTAACAGCGGAGGTCATCAGACCCCTAGAACTTAGAACTACTTAAACCAAACTAACCTAAGGACATCACACATCCATACCCGAGGCAGGATTCGAACCTGCGACCGTAGCTGTCGCGCGGTTCCGGAGTGAAGCGCTTAGCACCGCTCGGCCACCGCGGCCGGCCCATCAACAATCGACTTATGACTATGCTCATTCAGAGCCCCAGTAAAAAATATACACTCATCAATGCTCATGTCTCCGCCAACATCGAAAATAAGAAAAACACTGAAAATGTCGAAAAATTCTGGAACGCACTCGAAAATACTATGAGCAAAATTCACCAAGATGACGTGAAAATATTAATGGGAGACTTCAACTCTCTATTTGGGACAGAAAAAACCTGTAGAAAAGCCATTGCTACAAATTCAACACACCGAAACGCTTAGACCAACGGTACACGTCTGACTGACATTTGCCAACAATTCAACCACAAAAGGATGTGTTCCCACTTTAGGAAAAAACCAGTTCCCAGGTAACATGCTTGACTACCAGGTGCAAGCTGCTTTCGTTCGCCTTCCGAGACTCGCTGAAAGCCAGATTTTTAATTCTTTTGTAGCAGAGCTACAAGCAGGCAGATACAAACCCAGTAAGGGAATCGCAAGACAACGCTCGAGCAAAATTCGTCTTGCTACTTTCAATAACCCTTAGTGTCACAGCGAAAATCTTAAGGTACTGCCAAATTCATAATGCCACTTTTGTTTCCTGCCGACATATTTGTTGTTGTTGTGAATACATAATTTTATCTATGAAATGCCACATTTTCATAATACTTGCGAATGATACAGGAAATGAAGTAAATACAGATGTTTTCGAACTCAAATGTCGGTAATATCCTACTAATTCGTGTTAAAATAGGCACAATCGTCTTACAGACACTTAATGCTTAATTAAGATAGACTGCCGTCGTGATGTTTCTGCAGTAAGCTGAAATTAATTTGTATTAGTACAGTGAATATTTTAATTGCATTTTCCATTAGTTTACTAAACGCAACAGTAATTATCAAAGAGAAATTAATCAGCAGCAGAATTTTCTTTCACGATATCTAAAACAATCTGACAATGCTGAAGTTGTTTACAAATTCTACGCCCGTAGAAACCTACTGGTTCTAACGATGTCATTAAATCAGAGTAGTTTTAAGAGTATTTTCGTCTAGAAATGAATTGCCTTGACGGTTGATCGATCAAGAGCGGGAAAGGTAAAATTTTACGAATATATGACGAGAGGGACAAGTGCTTGAGAGAGGACTTCCCTATCAATACAAGTGCCTGAGAGACGACTTTCCTATCAATCTCCTGGATAGTTTTGTTTCTCAAATCAACATAGTGCGTTATCATGCAGTAGCATAGGTGATGTAGTTTTGTTGCTCGATTTTCTTACACTGCGACCGAAAGGTATCTCAGTTGTTGATAACAAATTCCAGCTGTGTTGCACACACCCCTTGGGGCAGAATTCGTAGCCCAAAACACACTTTTGGAGTTATCAGATATAAAATATTATGTTCACACTACTCTTTGCTCTAGTTTACGTCTTTTGGTGGGGCTCAGCCTTTCATTTCTTCTTAGGAAGGTAACGATAAAGGCATCATAACATGTCACCAGTAACAGTACTGCATAGGAATGCTCAATGAGCGACCTGATGACGTTCAATAATAGTCACTCCGTTGATTTTAGTTGTTTCGAATTACAGCATGCAGTACTCCTACACCAGACTTCTGAACTTTGCCTGTTGAATGCAAATGTTGCATGATGGTAAAATGGCAATCTAACACATATATCAGTAGTCGAGACTTCCTTAATGTGGAAAATCTTTCTTGAAACAAGAATATCTTTTTCTGGCGTATTTTTCCCAAAAGCACTCGCTCCAAACACAGTTCAAATCTTTCTAGCTGCCTCCTCTGCATTCACCCCTCTGTTATACCAAAAGTAAACGTTGTGTTGCAGATGTTACACCTTTTTCCACTTGCGACTAAATTTTACAATGCTTAACTGAGGTTCATGATTTTCAAGTATGCAAGATCCAATGCTTAACTGCAACATGATAACTAGAACTTCAAATTCGAAAATGACAGTTGATACATATACTGACAGCGTGGCGCCGCGTTCACATGGGCGGCGCCGGATTTCAGGCGGCAGGTGGCGTCTGGCCGGTGGCGTCTGGCCGGTGGCCGGTAGCCGCTGCAGCGCGAGGAAACGCTCGAGCGTAAGCTGTTATGATTGCGACGCAGCCACGAGCTGTCCTACGGAATTGTTTCTGGAAGTACTTGTTATTGCTTGTGTGTCGAATGTCAAGCGAATTATTTTCGATGTTTAATCAGACTCATAACTTTAGATCGAAATGTGGTAAAAAAAAAAAAAAAATGCGTTTGGACGCGAACAGGCGACTTTAAGTTTAGAATGCACGACGATTACCACTTTTGTTTTTTTCTTTTTTTTCTTTTTTTGTTTTTTGTTTTTCTTTATTTCTTTTTTTCTTTTCTTTTTTTCTTTTTTTATAAGAGTTTTTCACATAAACTGAAAATAAAAAATTAAAATTTTCACTGGAGGGAAGACTTGAACCAAGGACCTCTTTTTTTGTCTCGTTCTTTTTTTTAGACTATTTTTAAGCCCCTTAATGAAATGGAACTAAAAAAAAGAACTAAGTGCCACCGCCACTTTTCATCCTATAACAAAAAAATCTGGTCCACTTCAGGCGTTGGCTCCTAGCTAAACCTACTCCAGAGAGCTGCCTATATACCAGGGGAAATATGGGAAATCAAGGTTAGGGCTATCCTTACAAACAACAAAATCTTCCTTTTTTTAAATTTTTTTATTTTATTTATTTTTTATTTTTTTGTGTAGTTTTGTTGCGTATTTGATCAGAGGCCTTCTGCGCCCCGCTGGTAATATGTTGAGTCACGTCTTCTCGAAATTGATGTGTTCCGTTGAATTGTTCAGAAATGTTCATTGGTTCAAACAGGAAACCTTCTTCTCTCTTGGCTTAACACATTCCAGCTGCGAGGCGGGTCGTGGAAAGCACTCCCAAGGAAGTTCGAGAAAAATTGTCTGTATTTTGGGTGACGGACAACGACATAATGACGGTCATTGAGGTATGTCCAAAAATCGAGTACAGAGTCTACAGTTTGTCCAAATAGGTAGTGAATGGCATGTCCTAGAATCCAGTTCACAGCATTGGTCTTTGTCCGAGGAAAATAGTCACGTTCCGGAAATAATAATGAAAGGGGAGTAATCCGATCCGGAATGTCCCGCGTTAGAAAAGCCACAATACGTCGAACCAAGTGCCAAACCTCCGCCGCCGGTCCGCAAACAAACCGATGTTCATCATTGTCTGGCACTCCACACGTGGAACATAGAGGTGATTGGGCGAGGTGGATACGATGAAGGCGAAATTGGTTGATTTGCTTACCATTGACAGTTAGGTACCAGACAGACTGAACATTCGTGTCAAGGTAACAGGCGAACACCGCGCGCCATACGTGACGCCAGTCAACCTGGGGGAACTTTTGTTCAATCGGGTTAGGTGGACGACCTAATTGGAGGACATTGTATACTTCCTTTGTCTTGAGTAAAAGCGGTCTTGGTAAGGTGAGGCGTAGATAACTGAGTTCAGTTCCGTATATAATGGAACTGGGCCGGAACATCCGAGATCATCACTGGGGCTGACAGTGAGACCGGCGAATATGCTGACAGGAGGAGACCAGTGAGGCTCGTTGGGCATCGTGTCCATACCGTTATCTGGGAGCTGACAAATAGGGCGCGAGCTCTATCCGGCAGGTGAAACAGACCGATCCCACCTCGTTCACGGGGAAGAGTAAGGGTTGCATAGTTAACTTTGAACAACAGCCCAGAGCTGACGAAAGATGCCATCGCTGCCAACATGCGACGTGCCACAGTAAGCGGGAAAGGTAGAACTTGTGCTACATGGGGAACTCGGGATGCGATATATATATTGACATATCGAGCTCGTTGGAGAATATCTAGGGATCGAAGGCGATGGTCCATAAGACCTGCTCTGATCATTAAAAGGAGGCGTCGGCAGTTGATGGTGGCTGAACGCCGGAGGTCAGATGAAAAATCTATTCCCAAACAGCGAATGGTATCAACGGTGGTGAGAGGTGTAACGCACTCCACGGGAAGTCCCGTGCCAATGAACATAACTTGTGACTTACGTACGTTTAAAGAGCTACCCGACGCCTCACCATAAGTCGCTACCTACGTCAAAACAGCTCGAACCTCGTCAGCATTACGTAAACAGATGACTACATCGTCAGCATAGGCCGTGCAACAGAATCGGTAGCGATCTATGGACAACCCTACCAAACGTTGTCTTAGTCCACATAGCAAGGATTCCAAGGAAAAGGCGTACGAAATCGCTGATAGAGGGCAACCTTGACGTACGGATCGACCTATTTTTATCGGTGGAGTGAGTCTGCCATTGTACATAATCCTGGACGAGGCACCCCGCAGAAGGCGCATCACTACCGTGATAACGGCGACTGGGAAACCCATATGGTGGAGAACGGCCGTAAGGAACGAATGGTGAACCCTATCAAAAGGTTGACTAAAGTCCAAAGACGCAAGTGCCCCAGAGAGGGGTTGTGCCTGGGTAACGGCGATCATATCCCTGTAGCGGCATAAAGCCGTGCGGATATTATTATCCCCTCCCAAAGATGCTTGGTCTGGCGACACAACATATCGGGCAACGTGTTTAAGTCGTGCTGCCAAAAGGCGAGTGAAGATTTTCATATCACTGTTGAGGAGGGTGAGGGGCCGATAATCACTGATATTGTTGCCACCATGCGGTTTATGTACAGGAATAATAATTCCTTCCATGAAAGCGTCCGGCACAGGTACTTCCGGAGACATCAGTTCCCGACAGATGGAGGTGAAGGTGGACCCTAACAAATCACGGAAGGTGCGATAAAATTCGAGGGGAAGACCGTCGGGTCCTGGGGAGCGATTGATGGTTCATGCCCGGATCGCATCGCGGACTTCCTCATCAGTCACCTCTGACATCAAGTCAATCGCCGCATCGCCTGGGATACCACCGAAGTTGAGCTGTGTGACTTCCTCGATCAACTCTGGGGAATGTGGAATTACGGCGTATAGCTGCTGGTAGTGGGCGTGAAGCATATTCCCTATTGCAGATTGGGTTACGTAGCGACGCCCTTCTCGATCTGTTAGGACGTGAATCAATTTTCGGCGTCGATTTTGGCGGTCTTGGATGATATGGTACATCGACGGATGTTCATGAGGCATGCGATCGGCAGTACGAGATCGTACTATCGCTCCTTCCAAATGCCTTCGCATGAGATTGGAGATTTGGGCCTTAGCATGGTTCACCCTTGTAAGGCGCTCAGGGGAGGCTGGCATCGTGGAGCATTCTCGTAGGATCCTGTAATAAAAGTCCATAGTGCTCTTCCTCCAGGCGACAACATCTTTGCCATACCGGATCAAAGTTTTTCGAAGAGCAGGTTTTGCACACTGGAACCACCAGGATATGGTAGACGGATACGTGGGTCGGCGTCTATTACATGTGATCCAAGTGTCTTCTATTAGAAGTCGACAGTCAGGTGAATTAAGAAGTGCCGTGTTCAGTTTCCATAAACCACGTCCGTGCCATACTGCCTGTCTTGTGAGAACAACATCACAGAAGTAAGCCTCATGATCGGAGAAAGCAACAGGCCAGATTTCAGCCTGTCGAGTGTGTTGAATAAGGGATCGCGAGATGTAGATGCGATCCAGTCGGCTAGAGGAATGCGCAGTGTAGTACGTAAAGCCCAAAAGATCACCGTGAACATGTCTCCACGTGTCAACAAATTGTAACCGCGTGACGACTGTTTCCAGAGTTGCGCATGGTGAGTGACGCGGCAATTGATCCTGAGGTCGCTGGGTGCAATTGAAGTCTCCACCCGTGACCCAGTCATCGTGTGGTCCCATAAAAAGGGGTGTAACTTCATTCGCGAAGAAGGCATTGCGTTCACGACGGTAGCTGGAGCCCGACGGCGCATAAATGTTGACGATGCGTACACCAAAGAGAGTAAGGGCCATACCTCTGCCGTTGGGGAGGTATAGGACATCTTCGGCAGGAAGACCTTCGCGTAAGATGATGGCAACCGGTGTCCGAAGCGGGAGAAAGATGCGCCGTGAAGCCATGTGGTGGTGAAAAATCGGCGACATGCACTTCCTGAAAAAGCGCAATATCTATGTCCGCATCATAAATCATATCGCGGAGCAGCGCTAGTTTGTGGAGCGCACGAATGGTCGCGAGGTTAATCGTTGCGACACGATAATGCTGGTGTTGGAGTCCCACAGGCACAGGTGGGGCTTCTTCTTCAGGAGCGAGAGGTCGCCGATCTTGCCGGTCCACTGAAGAGGCTGCTATTTTGGAGAGTTCGCGGGCGCGGGCGCAACCGATGGGGGCGCCCCATCATCAGCACCGTCCACCCCAGTCCCGTCGATCTCCACGTCGTCTGCCCAGGAGACTGATTCTGCGGTAGGGCATCGGCTGTGCACATCATCCACGTGGAAAGGAGACGTAGTTGTCGGCTCAGCAGATAGGCTCTCTTCAACGTCGACCTGTGGGGGCGACGGCGCCAGTAAGGAGGGGTGGTCGTTGCCAGTGGTCGCCTGTGGCGGGTCGTTCGCATCAGACTTTTGGTCATCAAAGGGCGGTTTGCCGTCTATCTTCGGGTCTGCATCCCTGGTATCCATCCGTAAAATGGATTCATCAGGGGGTGTACGACTACGTTTCTTTCTCTTTCGTGTCGTCCCTTGTTTTCGAACATGTCGTTCAGAGTCTGATTGCGGGTGGCTTTCGTCTGACTCCGGACCAGTCTGAAGGAAAGCAGAAGTAGGTACCACTCCCGGATCAACGTCCATCTCAGTAGCATTTTCAGTCACATTGCTGCGAAGATTCGGCAGGTCAGGATCTGGCGTCTGTGGCACCTCAGAAGGATTCTCAGTAGCGATTGCATCTACCTGATCAGACGACGGCAACGAAGCAGGAAGACCCTGTGGAGAGATGCTACCTTCCTTGACAACCTTGGCATATGTGACAGGGATCTGAGTGATCACCGCTGGGGACGCTTCCTCTCCGACCGGCGTCTGGATCAGGCGGCGTTGCATGCAGGCGGATCTGACGTGGCCTTCTTGTCCACAACCCGCACATGTTCGGGGTTGGCCGTCGTACATGACAATGGCTCGCACCCCGCCAATTGTCAGATATGATGGTATATGTTTCTTCAGTTCAATTTTGACCTGACGCACACCATTAAGGACGTGGTAGGTCGTGAAGGTTTGCCATTTTTCCTCTACGTAACCGATGACGTTACCGTATGGTTGTAACGCAGAGACAACTTCGTCCTTCGGCACTTCAAAAGGTAGTTCAAACACCCTAATCGTACGTTGACCGTACTCTGCGAGTTCAAGTGTTACAGCTCCGACGTGACCATCAGAGTATTGGAACTTAAGTCCATTGGCATGGCGGCGAATAACATCTTCACACACCTCGGTGTTTGTCATTTTAATGTAAACGACACTACTCATGATCGAAAAATGGATTCCGATAACGTGGTTAGGATCTAAACGAACTTCTTCACGTATGAACGTTTCAACTTCATGTGCACGAGGTCGCGCATGTTCAGCTGGGAAGGAAACTTTAAGGGTCGCACGGCGGTAAGCGCTCGACATGTTGTTCATGGTGGACGGACACAAGCCTTGAAGCTACGACGCGGAAGTAAACAACGCCTGCAGCGGAGCACTGGCCGGCGCACGGGGCCGTCCGCACGCTGCCACGGCTGAGAGCCGACTGCCACTAGACCACGTGCTCACACAACCCGAGAAGATCTCAGAAGTAGACAACACTTCCTCCTAACACTTCCGCATCTTACAATGTTGCCAGATTGTGCAGCTGGCCGGACTTAGAGTTGTCAGGGGCGGTCAGTTTTATTGGCCACCTTAAGTGAACGACTTGGACTTAGTCTCTGTGGTGGCCGGCCGGCGGTCAGTTTTTATGTCTAAGACTGTACGTAAACTTGTTTTCAGAAAAAGACTTGTTAGATATTTCAGTTTTGTAATGCTTTTAAGATTTGTTGGCTGGCTCTGAGCACTATGGGACTCAACTGCAGTGGTCATAAGTCCCCTAGAACTTAGAACTACTTAAACCCAACTAACCTAAGGACAGCACACAACACCCAGCCATCACGAGGCAGAGAAAATCCCTGACCCCGCCGGGAATCGAACCCGGGAACCCGGGCGTGGGAAGCGAGAACGCTACCGCACGACCACGAGATGCGGGCAAAGATTTGTTAACAGAGCTATGTGTAATTTGATGATTTGCTCTTATATTGGATTAATGAAGTTAGATAATACTTGCTGTTTAAATCTCATTGTTTATGAATCAATTGTGAGTAATGGAACTTCAATTGTCAGATGTTTTTGAAAAGCCAAACTTAATTTGCAATATAATTTTTCTAAAAAAGAACTGAGAGTTAGTAATTCACCACAATCAGTGCTGCCTCCCAGTCCAGCTCCTATGTTTTTTAAAAAAATTGAATTTTCTTAAATTTTCTAGTTTATCAGCCAAAAAAATTTCAAGTGTGTTTCAGGTATTATGGCCAGCATTGCACACTGCTGAGCCTGTAGTTAGAATATTCATATTTTTTATGAGAGCAGAATATATCGTGTTACTCGGTTGCTGCTCTAGAGGTAAGACAATTTAATTTATTGTTATGTGCATAGGGACCAAAGTTGTCAGCTTTGAACAGGGCCAGAGGATTCAGTACTTAAGGGGCTGAACGTATTCTGCAGTGACTGTATTTCTTTGTTGGTATTGGGGGCTGCAATGCCCAATCGATTCGTAAAGTTTTGCTAACACTAAGACAGAGTAAGCACACCACTTGTACTTAAAACACGAAACACGACAGTTCGAGTTCAGTACTCATTCCACGGATCAGACTTCATTCAACATAATAGTAAAGTTTTTTTATATTTTATTAAAGAACGTCACAACCTCCATCAACGTTACCTAACTTTGCTAGTATTTTGTAGAAAGAATGGTATAAAATTCCCTTAAAAACCAGACGGGTTCTGATTATCACTTCCTAGAGGACTGGAAGCAATTACGAATGTCAACGGATTTCCTGCACCGTGTTAGGGATGGTAATGTGGCGTGGCTGTTAATATACTTTCCGGGATGTGAGGTCGTGGTCCAAGAACTTTTCTGCTCCTTACGTTTCGTCCAGGACTGCGCTGGACGAAACGTAAGGAGCAGAAAAGTTCTTGGACCACGACCTCACATCCCGGAAAGTATATCAACAGCCATGTCACCCGGTCGTGAAAGCCTTCATTCTACAATCGGTAATGTGGCGAGTTTTCGGTATTTTTATATTTTTGTCGAGCCCCTGTATGTTTCCAGTGAGACAAACGTCCCACATACGTTCAATACTTACAAATTCTGTCCGTGAAAATAACTGATCTTAGCAACGATTCAACTGGCGCAGAACTTTTACAGTCGTATTTATTTGTTTAATTTCTTCATGCGTGTGGTCATATTGTCCGCAGTTGCTTTACGGTTCCTGAGGATATCTTTCCCTCGTCCTTACAACTGTAAAAAAAATGGGTGTTTTTCTCACCAGCCGCTTTATTGAAGTAAAGCAACATCAGTGGTGATAATTTCTGCGTGTTTTTTCGCCTACATCAGGAAATGTGTTTGATAACACTTATTTGGTTTCTTTCTTCGTTATACACTGGTACTTGTGGTTTAATTTCACGCTGTTTTGCAGAACTAGTATGAATATGTGCGCTGTGTAAAACATAAAAAAATGTATGGTTCTGCAAAGCAGCTTAAATTAGACCTCAAGTATCTACATCTACATCTATAATCTGCAAACCACCGTGAGTTGCATGGCAGAGGATACGTCCCTTTGTACCAGTTATTAGGGTTTCTTTCTGTTCCATTCACGCATGGAGCGCGGGAAGAATGATTGTTTGAATGCCTCTGTGCATGCAGTAATTATTCTAATCTTATCTCACTATCCTTGTGTGAGTGACCCGTAGGGAGACGTAGTATATTCCTAAAGTAATCATTTAAAGCCAGTTCTTGAAACTTTGTTGATAGACTTTCTCGGGATAGTTTACTTCTACCTTCAAGAGTCTTCCAGCTCAGTTCCTTTAGTATCTGTGTGACACTATTCCATGGGTCAAACAAACCTGTGACCATTCGTGCTTTCCTTCTCTGTATACGTTCAATATCCCCTGTTAGTCCTATCTGGTACGGGTCCCACGCACTTGAGCAATATTCTAGAACCGGTGGCAGTAGTGATTTGTAAGCAATGTACTTTGTAGAGTGATTGCATTTCCCCAGTATTCTGCCAATAAAACGAAGTCTACCGCCTGCTTTACCCACGACTGAACCTATGTGATCATTCCGTTTCATATCCCTACAAAGTATTACACCCAGGTATTTGTATGAGTTGGCAGATTCCAACAATGACTCACTGATGTTATAGTCACAGATTACTACGTTTCTTCGTTTTGTGAAGTGCAAAGTTTTACGTTTCTGAACATTTAAAGCAAGTTGCCAATCTCTGCACCACTTTGAAATCTTATCAAGATCTGGCCGAATATTTATGCAGCTTATCTGCAAAAAGCCTGATATTACTTTTAATATTGTCTGCAAGGTCATTAATATACAACATGAACAGCAAGGGTCCCAACACCCTTCCCTGGGACACACCCGACGATACTTCCACATTTGACGATGACTCTCCAACCAAGGCAACATGTTGTGTTCTTACTACCAAAAGGTCCTCAATCCAGTCACAAATTTCACTTGATACCCCATATGATCGTACTTTTAACAATAAGCGTAGGTGTGGCACTGAGTCAAATGTTTTTCGGAAATCAAGAAATACAGCAGCTACCTGATTGCCTGGATCCAAAGCTTTCAGTATGTCATGTGAGAAAAGTTCGAGTTAAGTTTCACTTGATCGATGTTTTAGAAATCCATGCTGGTTGGCACGGAGGAGGTCATTCTGTTCAAGATACCTTAGTATGTTTAAGCTAAGAATATATTCTAAGATTGTACAACAAATCGAAGTCAAAGATATAGGAGGGTAGTTTTGTAGATCGCTTCTACCGCCCTTCTTGTAGACGGGTGTGTTCTGTGCCTTTTTCCAATAACAGGGCACAGATTTTTATTGGAGAGATCTATGATATATTACTGTTAGAAGAAGGGCTAGCTCAACCGCAAATTCAGTGTAGAATCTGACGGGAATTCCATCGGGCCTGGAGTTTTGTTCAATTTTAACAATTTCAGCTGTTTCTCAACACCATTGACAGAAATACTTATTTCATTCATCTTTTCAGTGGTACGAGGATTAAATTGGGACAATGCTACTGGGTTTTCCTTTGTAAAGGAACATTTGAAAACGGAGTTAAGCATTTAAGCGTTTGCTTTGCTACCCTCGATTTTAGTTCCTGTCTCATTCTCTATGGACTGGACACTAACTTTCAGTATCAGTGTCTAACGAAGAAAGAAACTAGAGACGTGCTAGCAGACGGTATTTCCTGATGTAGGCGAAAAACCATGCATAGACTGCCACCGCTGATGATGCTTTGCGTCAATAAAGCGAAACTCGTCTAGAGAACAAAACACGCATTTTCTTATACTTATAACGACAGAAAAAATACCTTGAGGTATTTATTTGTAATGCATAATTTTCTCATGTTTGCATAAAAGGAAAAGCAGTGAGGCTACAATTCTTTAACGCTTTATGAAACTGTTTACCCAGCGATGTTTTCTCTTGAAAAGAAAGTTGCGTATTGTCCTGTAATGTCCTCGTAAAAAATGTTTCTTCCTTGTAGGCAAGGTCATTTTCCCAGAACTCTTGTTAAGCGACGCACCAGAAGGTCCTGTGGCCTTGTTTGGTCATCGCATTCTATGAATTACAGTTCGCAAGTTCTCCTCCCCATGAAAGTCCCTCGGTCTATCCTTGCGGCAGGAAATTATATGGCCTCCATTGTTTTCACTGCTGTTTGTGCGGTCCTCTCCGGAACCGTGGCTCGGTGGTTCACGAGCCTACAGCCTACGTCTGCAGGCAATAAGGTTCCGTCTCGAGTTGCAGCAAAACACCGCGCCTATGGAATCAGAAGTCTTTGTGAAAAGCGTTCATTTTATATCGGATGTCTCTGAACAATACAATAATATTTCACTAGGAATCATTAAATGTCACGGATGGACTCCTCTCTCAAAGCACGAGCTTTTATCTTCTGATTTAACGTACGAAAAATAAATTTATCGATTTTGCATGGAATTTTACAGTATAATATTTTTAATCTAACATCCGACTTTATTCCAGTTCCTTAGAATGTCTCATTTCCCAACAATTTCATTTACGTTAAAAATTGATGTTTATAGTGAATATTTAACAGGGTACAATACAGATGAGACTCTCAGGTCAACTGGAAAGGCTGCACGAGGTAGCCGCGCTGTCTTGGGCGTCTCGTCACGTTTCGCACGGCTTCCCCCCGTCCGAGGTTCGGGTCCTCCCTCGGGCATGGGTGTGTGTGTTGTCCTTAGCGTGTTAGTTTAAGTTAGATTAAGTACTGCGTAAGCCTAGGGACCTATGACCTCCGCAGTTTGGTCCCATAGTCCTTACCACACATTTTTTTCAACCTCAAGGTTCTAAAAAAGTAGCGCTTTCTTCTTCCCGTAAACCATGGACGTCACTAAAGTGGAGTGGCTTGCGTTCCTCAGTGGTACAAATAACCGTACCCTACGTGCAACTGCAACAGAGGGGTATCTGTGGAGAAGGCCAGACTAATCTATGGTTTCTGATGAGGGGTAAGTAGCCTTTTCAGTAGTTGCAGGGGTAACAGTTCAGATGACTGACTGATCTGGCCTTTGGATATTAACCAACACGGACTTCCTATGCTGGTATTGCGAGCGGCTGAAAGTAAACAATAATTAATGTTCTGGAGGTAAAATACTACCCCATTCGGATTTCCAGACGTGGTCTACTCAGAGGGATACTATAACCAGCAAAAAAAAAAAAAAAAAAAAAAAAAAAAAAAAAAAAAAAAAAAAAAACCTGGCGCTCTACAAATTGGGGCTCAGAATATTTGATCCCTCAATAAGGTATATAGGCTATAGTATTTAAAACAGGAATTGGATAGGTTGACGTCAGGTATAGCGGGAATTATTAAAGTTCAGTGGTAGGACAGGACATTTGTTCAGGTGACTACTGGGTCACAAATGCAAAATTAAAAAGTGGTAATGCAGGAGTAGATCTTTTGGCAAGCAGGTGGGCCCATAGCAAAAAATATAGGGATGGTGTCGATTGAATGAGTTAACAATACAATAATAGTAGTGGGACAAAGTGGGCGCCACCCGTCTCTCCATTGTTGCCAAATTTATTCAAGATGGCGGCGATAGAAATGGCAACATTGCAATGACATCATGGTGCGAAGTTCAAATTTGGGCGGGAAGATAGGTCAATTGGGCTACCTCCACTAATCTAACCCCTTCCCATCCCCCCTCTCCACCCCTCCCCCAGAAAATGGCGGGAAGTTGAAATATCATCAGGAGAATGCAACACACCACAGCTACATCTACTAACCTAAGAAAATGGCGGAAAAAGAGGGCACTTGGGCTACCTCCACTAACCTGTCACCCGAACACCACCTCTTCCTAGCAATTGGCAGGAAAAGGACTCGGTCTGTACTGGATAGGATGGACATAAGTGTTTATTTTGCATGCAGTCTTTATTTAAACAATTAGAGGCAGTACCACTTTCAAGTGTGTTCACCATGGGGGTCCAGAGTCCAACTGACTTAGTACACAGTACCGTCACGAGAGGGCGCTGTCGCCCCTCCCATGACGTAATCCAGGATGGCGGTCTGGAGCAGTGAAAAATGACGGGATACACCGCTGCCGACAGCATGTGAAAGTCACGTCTACAGTTAAAATTCTTCAAATGTTATACTGACATCACATGTCTATCTAAATAAGCACCAAGTCATCCTCTGGGACGTGCGCGCATGTTTACCATTGCATGCCTGTGGATACTGACATCACAGGTCGTGCTATAGAAATCTGTTCCAATGATTCCCAGAAAGGCACAGTTAGTTAATCAGTTAATCATAAAATCATAAAATAACTTATCTGAGGGGAAATAATTGAGGCACCTTAAGCAAATATGTTTTGCATGACAATCAGATGATAGTTAGGCGGAAAGAAGTAGGGACATGTATTTGATCCAAACATAGTGATAATTATCACCTTCAGAGAAGAGCAGCATGTTTACATGCAGCTCACACTCACCAGCAAATTTTGAGAAATGGAGGGGGCCGACAACAATATACTTGTCTTGCTCATCTGACTTGCTTTTCTTCTCCAGGCCATAAACATGAACCAATATTCCGGAATTATGCGCCTCAAATTTAGGTATGTCCTGGATCTTCATAGGGAAATCGATTCCATCGAAGCTATAACACTTACGAACATTATCGCCTTCATGGTATGTAGTGGGACGCTCAGGATGATATCTGTAATTGTAGTTTCCTTCGCAAGCCAGGACTGAGCACGCAAAACAAGTCTGATGCTTTCTATTTTTGACATTAACACATGCCTGCTTATTAGCTGTATCTTTAGGGAGCTCGATATTGCTTGACCCTCCATTTACCGGATCATGGACTTGTGTATGGATGTCCAGGTGTAGTATTCAGCTGAGTGCTTTAGCTGACCCTCTGACTTCCATCTCGGGAAACCGGGCCAGTGTAGCACTCAAGGTGGATTTACGAAACCACTTGACGACTGACTTACTCCGCGTTATCACGCCATTTTCCCCGCAAAAATAATGAAGAGTTGTCTCTTCAACACCAGACTCAACTTTCTGGTGGCGGGGGGGATAATTCGATGCATAGCACTGCATTGCATTTAATTGTGGGATACTACGGATCATTGACTACCTTGAGGAGTTCCTTTTCCACGACAGGAAAGCACGGTCTTAGAAAACCAACAGGGCGGCGGGATCCACCGGTTTCTTGATCCTGGTGAACGTCATGAATCGATACTTGCTTGGAATGAACGAAATACCTGTACTAAAAAATACTGTCCGTTGAGTAATTTACTGACTTTTATAACAAATTTGGTACCCCTTGCATCGCTACAGAATGAAGCTTCCGTTGGCAGGAGCTCAGATATTTTTAATGAGAATATCGCCACCACATAGGCCCTAGAACTGGAACCACAGTCCGCCAGAAAATAGAAGGCACAAGAAATCCCTCAATAACTAGCCTGAAACAGCTTAATATTGACAGTTGAAATAACTATGCCTTCTGTAAGTAAAAGAGTTAATGCTGGCGCAGCTGCCCCACACACAGACGCATTACTCATAACGTGGAAAATCTAAGGAGCCAGCTGTAGCTGAACTTATTACACCAGTACAAGCTAAGTAAGATTACAAGTAAACATCATGTACATTGAATCCCCTTGAACATAACAAGTTTCTAACACAGTTTATCGACATACTCGTGACATAGAATATCTAGCAAGACAGCTGACCGTATAGAACATACACTCATACTGAGAGTTGGCATGAGCCTCCTCTCATATCTCTATCTTACTCTGAGTAATTCGATTTTCCTCTCTAATTGCATGCGCTGAGAAGTCGCTATTCCTTCACAAGCGGACTTCCGATGCAGCGTCTCTTGTCACTCGGGTGGTCCGGTTACAGGCGGGTTCTGCTGATCTTGAAAGGGTTAAGCCGACGGGTTTGAGGGAGTCGAGTGGATGTTTTCCAGACGCCGACATTGTCATAAGAGCGGGGGCGACATGCCTACAGTGGTCTGACGGAGCAGCTGGGATAGAGATTTCGTTACTTCGCAGAAACTCAGTGAAAACACTTTCTGGCGGGCTACCAGCGAGGCATGGGAATGATTTGTGTTCCCAGGCAGTCTTGGCGGGCAAATTCCCGCGTTTTCTGCAGAATCATAACTGTGATTGGCTGGCTCAGGGAATAGCTCCGTGATGTAGCAAAATTGGCGCAGAAATTGGCGCCAAGTATCTCCATTGTTGGAATAGTACTGCGCCGCCAATAGAGGTGAATTTTCCGCCTGTTTTCAAGTTGCTGATTGGAACGTTTAACCACGACCACTGTCGTGGGGGCGGCAATGTTCTGTGTTCGGCTTGTACAGGTGCTCTTGAGAGAGTCGGCTCTCGCCTTTCGGTCGGAGTAGGTTACAAGACTGAGCTCTCACTGCTCTGGACAGCCTGCCTTCCGTTGGCTGTTTAGTATACTTTCATTTAATTGTAACTGTTTGACGAAGTTGCTGAAGTTTTGACTTCAACGTAACTTTCCGAGTACAGTTGGCAATAGAGCATTCTGCGTACAAGTGGCCTATGTTGTCCGTCTTGAGCAGTTTTGGCTAAAGTTGGCTGTACCAGAGTTACTGTGTAACTTCTTTTGTTAAAATCACTCACTGTACTGTCCGTGATTGTGTAGTGAGCCTTCTTTATCTCCCTCAGAGGCATATTTGTGTTGCTTGGAAGTCTTTAGTCTAGAACAACCAGACCAGGAGAACTTGTTTCGGGCTATACTCACGACATTATCACCACCACGACGGGACGTCGAAGCAACCAGCCATCGCCTCCAGTATGCCAGATCATGTCCTTGCAGTTAAGAAGACAGCTTGGCAATGTACATCTGCAGCACCGGCAAATCAGGGAAGTTTGCTAGGTGATAATCAGAGCTCAGCAGAGTGCGCCTGTTCGTCTTTTCTAACTTTGTTCTGTTTTGGGTGTTCATTGTCTGAGTTATCACTACCGTAGCAGCAATTAATGTTGGGTTGGCTGGGTGTTTCTCTTAAGATTTGAGTTGCAAGGAATTGGCTCCACATACCACTTGGTCATAAATGTCACAATCTAGTTTATGGACAACTTCACCTTCACAGCGTCTATTTGAGTATCCAATTTGATGTATTGTAAATGTTTCGTGTGTTTTGTTTATTATTTTGAGTTTAGTCATAATAAATCAAATTGTTATTTTGAACAGAACTTTCATTCTGTTAATCGGTAGAGCAACCTTTTCATTTCTCACTATGTTAATGAAACTTACCTTAATTTCTATCCAATTAAATTATTGCAGGTGCCAAACTCTTTTCTACTCCACTTGCCGGGTCGATTACAGTCAGTTCGCGTTTCTTCTTAATCCATGTGCAACAACAAAAGTAGGAGTTAGAAAAGGGGGGGGGGGGCTTAAAGCATCATTTCCATATGAAGATTCGAGAAGAATTTAGTGTTAAATACACTGATAGCCCCGGCACCTCGCAACAGGAAATGCTCAACATGTCCACCATCATTCCTCAACAATAGATGTAGTCGGGAAATAATGTTGTAAACAGCACTGTAAAGCATGTCCAGAGCTATGGTGAGGCATTGGCGTCGGATGTTGTCTTTCAGCATCCCTAGAGATGTCGGTCGATCACGATACACTTGCGACTTCAGGTAACCCCAAAACCAATAATCGCACGGACTGAGGTCTGGGGACCTGGGAGGCCAAGCATGACGAAAGTGGCGCCTAAGCACACGATCATCACCAAACGACGCGCGCAAGACATCTTTCACGCGTCTAGCAATATGGGGTGGAGCGACATCCTGCATAAACATCGTACGTTCCATCAGGTGTTTATCAGCGAGGCTGGGGATGATGCGATTCTGTAACATATCGGCGTACCTCTCACCAGTCACGGTAGCAGTTACAAAACCAGAATCACGCATTTCCTCGAAGAAAAAAGGCCCGATAACGGTAGATGTGGTAAATCCAACCCATACCACGACTTTCTCGTCGTGCAATGGAGTTTCCACGACAGTTCTAGGATTTTCGGTAGCCCAATTCTGCAGTTGTGGGCGTTGACAGACCCTCGGAGCGTGAAATGAGCTTCTGCGGTCCACAACACGTTACTCAACCAATCGTCATCTTCCGCCAGCTTTTGAAACGCCCACACCGCAAATGCCCTCCGCTTCACTAATTCGCCAGGTAACAGTTCATGATGCCGATGGATTTTTACGGATAGCATCGGAGGTTACGCCACAGTGCCAACCAAACAGTAGTGTATGGAATGCCGGTGCGACGTGCGACTACACGAGCGCTGACTTCCCCGTGCATAGACAAACCCTCTACAGTCTCCATTTCTTCCTGAACTGTCTCAGCAGCATTACGCCTTGTACTCGGTCGGTCACTACGGGGTCTATCGTCTAAACAACCCGTGGCTTCGAACTTCGAAATCATTCTTGCCACAGCTGCATTTGTCAACGGACCTTTACCCGTTCGAATACGCTTCCTGTGGCGATAGGATCATAAAGCTGAACTAGCACATTCCCCATTCTGATAACACAGCTTCCCTAAAAGCGCCTTTTCAGGTAACGTCAACATGCTGCGACTGCTGGCGCATCTGATTCTCTCTCTCATTACAGCTACAGCTCCTTTTATACACGATTGTCATGCGCGGTCACTGACGTTTTGCTGTCCAGCGCCATCTGTCGGACATTTTGTGAACTTTGTTTTTGTTTGGTTCTAATAAAACCCCATGTCATTCCAAGCATGTGTGTCAATTTTTACCTCTCTATCTACATTATTTCGTGGTTTATTAAGTTTTCAAGTTTATACTGACTTTTTGATCACCCGGAATTTAAAACAGGAATTGGATAGGTTTGAGTCAGGTATAGTGGGAATTATTGAAGTTTAGTGGTAGGTCAGGACGTTTGTTCAGGTGACTACTGGGTCACAAATGCAAAATCAAAAAGTGGTACTGCAGGAGTAGATCTTGTGGCATGCAGGTGGGTCTGTAGGAAAAACTATAAGGATGGAGTCGATTGAATGAGTTAACAATGCAATATCAGTAGTGGGATAATGTGGGCGCCACCCATCTCTCCATTGTTGCCAAATTTATTGAAGATGGCGCCAATAGATATGGCGACATTGCAATGACACCATGGTGGTAAGTTCAAATTTTGGCGGTAAGATAGGTCAATTGGGCTACCGCCATTAATCTAACCCCCTCCCATCCCCCCTCTCCACCCCTCCCCCAGAAAATGGCGGGAAGTTCAAATTCCATCAGGACAATGTAATACACCACGGCTACAACTACGAACCTAAGAGAATGTCTGGAAAAAGGGCACTTGGGTTACGTCCACTAACCTAAGTCACCCGAACACCATCTCTTCCTAAGAATTGGCAGGAAAAGGACTCGGCCTGTGCTGGATAGGATGGACCTAAGTCTTCATTTTGCATGCAGTCTTTATTTAAACAATTAGGATCAGTACCGATATCAAGTGTGTTCACTATGGGGGTCTGAAGTCCAACTGTCTTAGTACACAGTACCATCACCAGAGGGCGCTGTCACCCTTCCCATGACGTAATCCAAGATGGCAGTCTGTAGGAGTGGAAAATGGTTGGTCACGTCGCTGCTGACGGCATGTCAAAGTCACGTCTACAGTTAAAAGTTCTTCAAGTGTTATACTGACTTCACATATCTATCTAAGTAAGCACCAAGTCATCCTCTGGGCCGCGCGCAAGTGTGTTTACCATCTCTGATGCGATACCTGTGGATACTGACGTCACACCTCGCGCTATAGAAATCTGTTCCAATGCTTCCCAGAATAGCACAGCGTGCATTGTTCCTAGCGATCGTAATGGGACATGCGAGCTGCGTCTAGCCTGCGCTTGAGACACCTGTGATTACTGACGTCACAGCTTGTGCTATAGAAACCTGTTCGACTGATTTCTCTCCCTCGCGATCCTAACAGGGCCTGTTCACATAAATAGCCCAGAATAACTCCGATTGCATTCTTCCTGATGGTCCTAATGAGGCATCACTTGTTACCCTTCCTGGAAATCGTAATATCCTGCTTTCAACATACGTCTCAGAAACGGCAAACTTCTCACTGCTAAAAGCCTTCATCATGTATGTGCACGCTTGCACAAACACAGTTAATCGAAAATCACAAAATAACTTATCTGATGAGAAATAACTGAGGCATCTTAAGCAAATATGTTTTGCATGATTGATAGTTAGGCGGAATGGAGTCGGGACATGTCTTTGATCGAAACATAGTGATAATTATCACCTTCAGAGAAGAGCAACATGTATACATGCAGCTCACGCTCACTGGCAAATTTTGAGAAATGGAGGGGGCCGACGACAATATACTTGTCTTGCTCATATGACTTGCTTTTCTTCTCCAGGCCATAAACATGAACCAATATACCGGTATTCTCTGCCTCAAATCTAGGTATGTCCTGGATATTGACAGGGAAATCGATACCATCAAAGCTATAACACTACGAATATTATCGCCTTCATGGTATGTAGTGGGACGCTCAGGATGATCTCTGTAATTGTAGTTTCTTTCACAAGCCGGGATTGACCACGCAAAACAAGCCTGATCCTTTCTATTTTTGACATTAATACACGCCTGCTTATTAGCTGTATCTTTAGGGAGCTTGAGATTGCTTGACCCTCCATTTACCGGATCATGGACTTGTGTATGGATGTCCAGGTGTAGTATTCAGCTGAGTGCTTTAGCTGATCCTCTTACTTTCATCTCTGAAAACCGGGCCAGTATAGTACTCAAGGTAGATTTACGAAACCACTCGGCTACTGACGTGCTTTGCGTTAACACCCCATTTTCTCCGGAAAGATAATGAAGAGTTGTCTCTTCAACACCAGACTCAACTGTGGGGTGGGGGGGAGGGAGGAGGGTGATAATTCGATGAAAGCACCGCACTGCATTTAATGGCGGGATACCGCGGATCATTGACTACCTTGAGGAGCTCCGTTTCCACGACAGGAAGGCACGCCCTTAGAAAACCAAGAGGGCCGCAGTATCCTCCGATTTCTTGATCATGGTGAACGTCATGAATCGATACTTGCTTGGAATGAACGAAATACCTGTACTGAAAAATACTGTCCGTTGAGTAATTTACTGACTTTTATAACAAATTTGGTACCCCCTTGCATCGCTATAGAACAAAGTTTCCGTTGGCAGGAGCTCAGATATTTTTAATGAGAATATCGCCGCCACATAGGCCCTAATACTGGAGCCACAGTCCGCCAGCAAATATAAGGCACAAAAAATCCCTCATTTACCAATCTGAAACAGCTTGATATTGGCAGTTGAAATAACTATGCGTTCCGTAAGGAAAAGAGTTATCGCTGGCGCAGCTGCCCCATACACAGACGCATTAATCATTACATGGAAAATTTAAGGAGCCAGCTGTAGCTGAACACATTACACCAGTACAAGCTCAGTAAGATTGCAAGTAAACATCATGTACAGTGAATCCCCATGAACGTAACATGTTTCTAACATAGTTTATCGACGTACTCGTGACATAGAATATCTAGCAAGACAGCTGACGGATAGAACATACTCTCATACAAAGTACATAAGATTATATGACAAACGTTGTGGGAGTCCCAGTGAACAGAATCAATTATTCCAGACAGTATTAACGCACAGCATAATTTTGAACTAATTGCATCGTCGTATCTATAAGGTAACAGTACCTTTTCCGGCTGAAAGACCCCTGATAATTCGAGCTAACTGGGGCTCATGCTTCCTCGAATAATAAAAAACTCGGATAATACGGAAATATCACTAAATCAACGGGAAAATCATGAATAAATGTTTAATGAGCACAATAATGATAAATAAATAAAAACAGTATAGTACATACCTCTGTTGTATGTTCATACATGGACACACATTTCCAACTTGCAAAAATATAAGTTACATTTTAAAGAAATTGTCCATAGTCCTTTGTTTTAAAACAGAGTTTCGTTTTTTAGCAGTAATACCGCGCCATCTTCTAAGAAGATGGTGTCAGTTGCTCGTAACTTACGCTTGCTGCTCGATATAACGCAATACGACATCCAGCGCTGCTAAACCCTCGGCGTGAGTGACCGCTGGTACAGTTTCTTCAGGCAATCCTTCGTCGTTACTGTCTTCAGCGGGGTCACTAAGCATTTCAACAATTGCAAGATCGATCACTACAAACTGTTAATCAGTGCTCATCCAATTTGAAACTTCACTCGCATTCGCATTTTCACATCCAGCAAGCTTTTTTAATTGGTTGTGCCAACGGTAGGTCATCTTCGTCTGTTCTTTAGGTATCCGTTTCATCCTATAAAACCTGGTTCCAAGAATGTTTTGGTGTCTCTGACTTTATTTCAGACCCTGAATCGACTATCCAGTAAACTACGTCTTTATCGCACTTTTCTTTTAAAATTCTTTGATGGTTCCTTCATCTTCTGTTGTTTGTAGAAGCGTCTGAACCAAACGACGACGATACATTTTTTTAAAGCAATGTAAAACGCTTTGACCAAGAGGCTGTATTAAACTCGTAGTGTGTAAGAACAATGCGTGAATATCGTCAGATTGTAATTCTTCCTCATCGGCGTTGTCAAGCACTTTTCCTTTAGGTATATTTTAGTCTCTGATACAAAATCTTCGATAAACCACTTCTTAAAAACATTTTTGTCCATCCAAGCAGATTTTTGGTGGGCACTTGTAACAAGCAATGTAGAAGCAGTGACACTTTTTAAAGCTCCAGGCTAAGCAGACTTGCCTTTTACCAGCAGCTTCAGTTTATGGTCTCGATTTGCATTCGATGCAGCAAGAACTGTTAAACTCTATTTGCGGTTTTTATAGCTCACGGCAGCCTTTTCTTCTTTTGAGGCTAGAGTTTTACATGGAAGCACTTTATAATTTAGTCCTGTTTCATCGTATTTATACAACTGATCAGGTGTAAGACTTTCTTCTTGTATAATTTTTCTTAATTTCTCACAAAATTCTGTAAGAGTTTGAGGATCCGCAGAAAGTTTTTCACTGCAACTTTCAAGCTACCTTACACCTTATCGCTTCTTCCACGTGTCCAGCCATCCTGAACTTGCAGTAAAATCATCCTCACCTTCCTTGAACTCATTTCTAAAAATTACAGCTTTTTCTTGCAGAGTAGGCCCTGAAAATGAATTTCCTTTTTGTCTTTGTTGAGTAAACCAAACGAACAAACCGTTACTTGTTTTTTAATACTCAGATTTGTTCAGTGACTTCCCCTTAAATGACGAAAGAAAACACTTGTTTGATGGAAACTTCTCAATTTTGTCTATGTTTCTACGCCAATCTACAGCTGTCACTTCAGTGACTCCATACTCAGCACCAAGTTTTTTAATGTTTCTCTTTTGTCTAGTCTTTTCAAAGTCTCCAGTTTCACATTCAAGAGCACAATTTTTTTCTTACTTCTACCACTCACTGTAATGTTTGAATTAAAACATTAAGAAACACACAGTTACATATGTGCAGTAAGCTGTACATGCATACAACACTATAAAATTAACGTGACACTGGTGGGCTCACTACAGTTCAGATGTTACTACACAACCAACTGCAGCACATACAACATTGGTCAGCGAATGTTGTAAAATGTGTGCTGTATTATTACTTAGATGAACTATATTTAATGAACACGCCCGCTGAGGGGACACAACAGTAGGGGTAACAACGAGGATGGTATGCGCTGTACAACTGATTGTCAGACGGTCCGACCTAGGGAAAGGTCGACAAAGAAAGTGCAACGGTACACCTCGAAATCTAATTTACCTGTCCATCCGTAATATAAATGCATTAGCAGTCTGAGGTTCAAATGGCTCTGAGCGCTATGGGACTTAACTTCTAAGTTCATCAGTTCCCTAGAACTTAGAACTACTGAAACCTAACTAACCTAAGGACATCACACACATCCATGCCTGAGGCAGGATTCGAACCTGCGACCTTAGCGGTCACGCGGTTCCAGACTGTAGCGCCTAGAACCGCACGGCCACCCCGGCCGGCTAACACTCTGAGGCCAAGGTTATTTCTGTGAATAGTGAATGAAAACCCTAAATAGGGCAGTTTTACAACGCATGAAAACCTGTTTTTACTCTAGTTTTATGCAAAATTTTAATTTTCTTAAGACCAGCTCTAATTACGCGGAACCTCGAAGTCCGAGGCTCGAATTACTGGGCTCTACTGTATACAGACTTCATGGCAACAATTAGTTCCATGTTTCGGACCGTAGATGGATCAGAGACACATCATCAGCAAATTGATCAGCCTCAGGTTACCGTACCTCCAAACGGCTCATCTCAGCAGGCTCACAATAATTCTATGCGGATGATCAATTATTACAACAGTACGAGTTTATATGTCCACTAGCTCCGCAGATGATGAAGAGACTGAAAGAAAATACGATGACATAAATCGTTGTCGACTGGTTAGTAAAACATTGGACTTTTATCACGCAAAGGAACAGACTTGCATTGGAAGCGAATAAAGTGCACTCGAGCATTTGTAACTGGAGAATAGAATTGTAGAACGATGCAATGAGTATAAACAATCACTTTGTGAGCGTGGTTATAGATCTGGCAAAAGCTTTTGACTCGATTTCTAAAACTTTTCTCAGGAAACTTAGTGGAGCTTCTCAGATCCAAATATTGTAAAAAAGATGAAGGCGAACTGCGTGTAAATGGATCTGGACTACCTAGGCTTATCTGGCGAGATTATAACGCTTGCATCAAGCGCTAATATACCTGAATATTGAAAGAAGGAACGTATTAGAGGAAGTTTTCAAAATTAAGCTTGCGGTGCCTCTCCAAAAGCTCGTTTACAGTGCATGTAACCAGTTTTCATTTGTGACACAGAACTTTAATACGAAAACCATTCAAACTGAGAAGTGTCCAGCGAGCAATGGAGTAATCAAAGTAAAGTGGAAGTAATCCCATACTCGGGTAATGAGCATAGGGGAGCAGATGCAGGAATCCCACATCGTCGTTCTAAGCAAGGTGTTACTGGAAGTGGTTTTCCATTGTCTTTCTCCGACCTTTAATGAAGTTTAAAGTGTGTAGTGTTGGGTTTAAGTTGTTATGGATTAAGAGATCGAATAGGATGAAACACAATGCCGGCACAGCCTTGTCAGTGGCGGCTGCAGTATCAAAGCACAAGGGTACGTGAACACCAAAACGTTCGGCTCCTTGTGGATTTGTTGGTTATTTTTCTTTGAATGTTGTTAAATATATATAAAATACGAGGGTTGACTGAAAAGTAATGCCTCCATCTTCGTAACTCTTCAACAGTTGGTAGCATTGCTATGGGGCAGTTACTGGCTTGTTCCGTAGCCTCTTCTCTACATCTCCAGTTGGTGGGAAGCCTTAGCATTGTTGTTGTTACAGTGTAAAGTATGGAACCCTGCGCAGACGGTCGGTCAATACGATTTAAGCAACGTGCAGTCATTGAATTCTTGACAGCAGAAGGTGACACCTCAAAGGAGATATATCAGAGAATGAAAGCAGTTTATGGTGATTGTGTTGATGTGAGTACTGTGCGTCGCTTGGCGACGAAGTTTAAAGATTTTTAGGCGGGAACATCTGACCTGCGTGCCAAAAAAAGAGTTGGACGTCCTGTGACAGCAACCACCGAGTTTCACAAGCAAAATGTTGACAGATTGATTCAGGACGATCGTCGTATCACTCAGAGAGAAATTGCATGCACAATCGACATTTCACGATCTGCGGTGCTCATTATGCTTCTGATGAAGACGTTGAGAGAACTCTGAGACTGAGGTTGCGGAAACAGAGTGTTGACTTCTTCTGCGACGGCCTCAGAAAACTTGTTCATCGTTGGCAGAAATGTATCCAATTGGCTGGTGATTATGTGGAAAAGTGAATATTGGTAATTAAATACCACATTTTAGGGATTATTTCTGCGTTGATTTATTAAAATATTCCCATCCAAACCCAATCAACGAAGATGAAGACGTTACTTTTCATTCAACCCTCGTAGATAAGGTAATCATATAAGGTCCTTAAATCTACTGCGCTCCTGCTCCTCTAGGGTGCCTGAAACTTGGCATCAGGGTCAGAAGCATATCTTCAGTTGTGCACGTTTCAAGTAAATTCTGCGCATGCGTAGCTGGCGTGACGTAATTGTCTTATGGGTCAAACACATACAGATTTGATTAACAATGTGCAAGGTCTGCGGCGTGCACAGCTATGGCTTACCACTCAACTACAGGTCTGTGTCACTAGATGGTAGCACACTGCGGCAGACGGTGATCTTCGTCCGTTTGGCTGTTGGCATAAAGTCCATTAGATGGTAGCACACTCCTCAGATATGTCAATTCACTCACTATATACCAAAAATAGACGCGATGTCATTGTTATGTTATTGTTACTGTTATTAATATTAATGGAGGTGGCTGCAGTTGCATAAATTTGTTCACAATCGTAAATGTTATACTGCAGTTGTTTCATATTTTCAAGTTTATATGAACCAAAAAATTTGTGAACATCCAACAGGCGATCATTGCAGGCAAAACCACCCCTTCCTTCCGCCTCCTCGACTTCTATGTCACCATCTATGGCCGTCACATTGCCCTCACTCCCATTCTTAAATACCTTGGCGTCACCCTTGACTGTCGCCTCTCCTGGACCCCCCATCTCTGGACAATCCAAGCCAAGGCATGCTCCCGACTCCGTCTTCTCAAGCTCCTTTCTGGCCATACATGGGGTCTGGACCCCTCCACCATCCTCCACACCTACAAATCCCTCATCCGCCCTATCCTCTGCTATGCCCACCTTGCCTGGATTTCTGCCCCTCCTACCTTTTACAAATCCCTTCAAATCCTCGAACACCATGCTCTTCGCCTCGCCTATGATATCAGTCTCCCCTCCACCAGGTGGATCCTGTACGACCTTATCCCGTTCCCCCACCTCCTCCTTTTCCTCGAACGGATATGGATCCTCTACACCTCCCGTAAACTAGATCCCCTCACCCGCTCGTCTCTCATATCCTCTCCCACCCCCGTCCGCTGCCGCACCTGTATTTCCACGTCCCACCTGCTCTCCATCTCTCCACTCTCCTTACCCTATCCCAAGGTGGCTTCTGCCAGCTCCCCCTCCCTGATGATGCCATCCTCCCATCTACCCCTCCTATCAACTTTGATACTCCCCCCCCCATCTCCTGTGTTTTTTCCTATGGGCACCCTCTCTCCCCTCTCTCCCTTCCCTCCCTCCTCCCTTCCTGCCCCTCCTCCTCCGGGCTTCCCCTACCCCATCCCTTCATTCCTCCCACCATCTCCTCTGCCATTGGCATCTCTGCTCTCCCCTCTCCCTCCCCCACCACCCTCTTCCCCTCTTGGCAGGTCCCCGGACTCGCACACGTTAAGTAGACATTCGCGCGCCGGAGATCATCACCATCAGTTCTTCGTGTGTGTGCCGTCGTGTTTGTGATTCAGTGTTTTTCGCCGCCACGCTCCTTCGTTCACGTGTATCGTCTAAATCATCTGTGTTTGTCCACAGTGCCGACAGTTTTTCTTGTTTTTCGTCGAGTGTGAACGACTTCATGTTTTTTAAATTATTTTATCTACTGTTTTTTAACCACCGTTGTGTTCCTTTTCTATCTTCATTGGTTTTCTCTTTTATTGTACTGCTTGTGGCCGAAGAGCGGAGTAATATTCTCTGCTGCTAGCCCACCTTGTATGAGGTGCAAAATAACAATAAAGAAAAAAATGAACATCCAAAATGTATACCCACGAGCCGCCACTGAGCCTAGTCGTGTCGATTAGCACGAAGGGGATCGCCGACCGTAACCAGGGCCAATTATAGAACATTTTTCCACACAAGTGACTTGTCATTAGGCACCTCCCCCCCCCTTTCCCTCCCTTTTCTCCCACACACTTTCGCCCATGTCAGTTTTCGCTACTAATTGTGATACACACTGAATAACAAGTCTTGCACTTGTGGGCCTCTGCCGCCCCCCTCGGTTTGGCGCCCAAGCGGCTGTTACTAATAAACTGTGATACGCCTCGTATGGAAATCTTACAGTTGTGGAGCCTCTGATGCTCCAATCAATGTGGCGCCCTAGGATTGTGTCGCTTTGGTCTTAAACAGTCCCTGAACTTAACGTCCCCATCCGACGGACGGATTAGTGTTAACAGTGTCACATACACTCAGTTCAAGAGAAACGACGGAGACTTTTGAATTTAATCCAGGACACTGGCCCACAGACTGGCCATCAAGAACTTTACGCCGCCATCCTTCCCCTCTTTGTCAGCGAAATACTGGGAGTGTAAATTTTCCACTACTAGGATTCGAACAGGCGTTTTTCCGAGTACAGCACTACCGTACAAGCATGCACTAAGCCGTCGGTACAGTGACCACGCATTCGAACATTAACCTAGTGCGTTCTGAGTTCAGCGTGCTGCTGAACGCTCATAAACGATGCATCTTGTGCATAAGTTACGAGTGTCTCAACGTGGTTTACGCGATCGGAGCGCGCTCCAGCGGTAGTTGCCCGCTATATCTGAATCACAAATCATACAGTCTGTTTACGAAATGGACAAGCGTAAAATTCATAAGTCAACTCTACTAAAACGCTAATTTCCTCCCTTGTCCATGTGATAGGCATGTTGTTCTGTCTTCAATATCCATGAACATGTTATAAGGCAAAAAGGAAAGTTCCTTATACGGTCAGTAAAGACATTTTCCAATAAAAATAACGCTATGCAAATTTATAATCGTTCTCAACATAAGATAAAAATTATTTCATCGTTCTCACTTTTTAGTAAAACCCTAAGACCATTTTTATTTGATCATTGTTTCTATTTGGTGGCAGAATCTTTAGAAAATGTGAATACAATACTAATCAAGGAAGTGCAAAATACCTTTCTGCAGGCAGTCTAAGCTCTCTTACAGATAAAGCCAATCGAAGACCCACACTCCTGAGAGAGAGAGCTTATAATTACATTATATTGAATATTATAGAATACACTTGCACTAAATTAATAAGACAGTCTCAGAACCTATTAGAAAACGCGAAGGTGAGTAAAAAAATTATTGTAGTGAAATACAAACTCGCAGCGAAGCACGCATCACTTTGTAACTCCGCATCTCTAGTCATTACACTGAACATCTATGTATAACAGGTGACCCTGTGTATCACAATTTTCTGAAGGATTTAATTGTAGATATGTTTGTAACTGAGATTTTATTATAAAAAGTCGTACCAAGAAAATATGTTTCTGATGGACCTTGAATGTGCCTTTGTCTTGAAATGACTTACTTTCATAAAACGTAAATCACAATTCGAAAATTGTTTAGCCGCCAACATGTTTTCCGCTAATTTATCAGAACAAACTGCACTAATAAACGATTCGAGAGATCAATTTGCTGGTTCTTTGAAACGGCACATATTCATAGGACGTAATTTATAACATAAGACGCACCAAATCTGGGCTTCAGCTGAAAGCCAATTTGGCTCCAGACTGCACCGAAGGGTTGGCGTGCATGTGATGTAGGTGTCACCCTTTCATGTAACTGGTCTTCCTTCAAACGCTCGATCTGTCATACTTGATATCGCTCTATACGTTCGGAAAGACTCATCAACGTACTTTTTCCACGCTATGCCGTCATAAACTCGGCATGCTCAACGTTGTCGTCCGCATGCAGGGTCCGTTTGCCGACGGCTTTAGCGATCTCGGCTACGGAGGCGGATAATAGAGTGATACGTGGTAAGAATTACTAGGAAAGACGGGAAAACAAGACCGGGAACGAACAATCTGAAAGAAGATCGCAGTTGTGAGCATGACGGAAAGGTAGTGGGATCATGCTGTACATACAACCACACGAATGGGTGGTAGTTGCTCCAGAGAAGTTCAAAATGGTTCAAATGGCTCTGAGCACTATGGGACTTAACATCTATGGTCATCAGTCCCTTTTTAGAACTTATAACTACTTATACCTAACTAACCTAAGAACATCACACAACACCCAGTCATCATGAGGCAGAGAAAATCCCTGACCCCGCCGGGAATCGAACTCCAGAGAAGTACTATGTTGGATTCCAAGAGTTGGCGAAGACCGAAGAAGGCGACTAATGGAAGGTGGGTAGCTGGCATCAGAAAACCTACAGAAGCTAAGTAGATACTCGTATCTGACGACTGCAATGCAAGGATGGATGCCTGCATTGATGTCAAACGACTAATGATGATGATTAAAGCGGCAATGGCACACAGCAGTTGAAAGAGAAAATGTAAGTAGGCTGTTTATGTTTTCTTATTGGCAACGTTACGTAGCGCTCTGCATGAAAATCACTGGCTGTGCTGTGTGCAGTCTGTGGCTAGTTTGCATTGTTGTCAGCCATCATAGTGTTGGGCTGTGGCAGCTGGATGTGAACAACGCGTAGCGTTGCGCAGTTGGAGGTGAGCCGCCAGCAGTGGTGGATGTGGGGAGAGAGATGGCGGAGTTTTGTAATTTGTCATGAACTGCTATATATATTATGACTATTAAGGTAAATACATTGTTTGTTCTCTATTAATATCTTTCATTTGCTAACTATCCCTATCAGTAGTTAGTGCCTTCCGTAGTTTGAATCTTTTATTTAGCTGGCAGTAGTGGCGCTCGCTGTATTGTAGTAGTTCGAGTAACGAAGATTTTTGTGAGGTAAGTGATTTGTGAAAGGTACAGGTTAATGTTAGTCAGGGCCATTGTTTTGTAGGGATTAATGAAAGTCAGATTGCGTTGCGCTAAAAATATTGTGTGTCAGTTTAAGCTCAGTCGTGTATAAATTTTTCAAAGGGGACGTTTCATATGTCGACCCTTAGCCGAGGATACCTCACTGGAATCTTCTGATTTTTTTCTTGTAGTTTGTGTAATTAGTGTAGCTTTTGTTTATTGCTAGCGCGTAATTGTAGAGAAAATCTCCTTTGTAGTTGCAGTCTTTCATTGTTGTACAGTAAAACAGTTGTGGCATGCATGTAGATTTGCACCAAGTATTTCGTAGCTGCAATTAACTAGATATTATTTTCAGTGCTATGTTAATATGTTCCCCTATTTTTGCTCTTTAAATTGTGTTTTTCTGTGTTATCGTGTGAAATATTGTGACAATAATAGCGTGTGAAAAACGTAATACTAGGCTCCAAAGTAAACTGAGAAATGACAGTGAAGACGAAAGCAGTGTGTTAGCGCCACCGAGTAATGAATTAACTAGTGTTCAAAGTAGTAATTTGGTAATTGTACATAGGGAAATGGAGCGGGCTGCAAACAATGGTGTAGACAGTGAAACAATTAGTGAACAGGGAAGCATTATCGATCGATCGGTCGGCAACAGCTCGCCTCAGGAATCGGGAATGACAGAACACAATATTGCAAATACTGTAGACTCAGGTTTTTGGTTCTCATCGTTTTCTGAAATGAGTCAAGACACATTTTCAGCTTGGCAAAATGTGAATGTTGCCGGTGCAAATTCACTGTCGAAAAGCACTGAGGAACATGTTTCAGACACCAGTGCATTGTTATTACAATTAATGCAACAAATGGGACAAAAGCTTCAAAAGTTAGACACAATGGAACAAAATCTTCAAAAGTTAGACACAATGGAACAAAATCTTCAAAAGTTAGACTCAATGGAACAAAAGCTTCAAAAGTTAGACTCAGTGGAACATAAGCTTGAACAAACACGTGAAGATTTAACTACTGAGTTACATAACATTGAATCGAAATGTCAAAAAGTCTGTAAGGACGTAAAAACACAAATTTGTGAGCATTTTCAACCTATTTTTTCGCGGCATGAAAATGCATTACAGAATCACGAAGCAGCCATAAAAGAACTGCAAACTATTGTTCATGAAAATCATGAGACCTTGCAAGCTAAAATTGACTCAGTTGCATCTACCGATTTGGTTACGCAACTTGCAAAAACTCAGGAAAACTTAAAGGACACAGTAGATACTCTGAAAATTGGTTCAGAAAGACACATGGAGGAAATTAGTTCATTATCAGAGAAAGTAGTTGAACTTTCGGATCAGCTAAATAATTTATCTACGAAGGTAGATGATAATCTAAATGACACAGAAGAGTGCGAACAAATTAGGAAACTGAAACAAAATCTGAATCAAATTAATACGCAACACCAAAGAGAAATCCGGGAAGTACAAGATCAGCTGACACAGGTAATACAAGAATTACATGTTTCAGAGGACACTCGCGCTCCAATACGGGAAGAGGGACATAGAAATACGGAACAGCCACAAAATAATAACACAGGGCACTTCGGAAATTATGAAAGGAATTGGCAAGGTACACCGAATTTTGAGATGGAACCGCCGAAACGACGTAACAATGACCGACATGCGACTCGCCAACATGATGATTTTGACTATAAGCTGTTCATTACTACACGTAAATTCAAAACGTTTAAGAATTCTGCCAACGACATTCATCCACAAGCGTGGCTCCATCAATTCTCTCATTGTTTTCCTCCCAACTGGTCATTAGAACACAGATTAGAATTTATGTGTGGCTACTTAGAGAATGAACCAGCTGTAAGAATGCGATCGGTCATTCACGATTGCCACAGTGAAGGAGAATTTTATCATGCCTTCCTCTCAGCGTATTGGTCTCAAGCTACACAAGACCGAGTAAAACATGGCATCATAATGATGAAACATTTCGAAGAATCTGAATTTTCCAGTCTTGTGAAATATTTTGAAGACATGTTGCACAAGAATCAGTACCTTTCAAACCCATACAGCCCCTCAGAACTCATCCGCATTTGCTTAATCAAATTACCTGAACATTTACGACATATTATTTTGGCAGGACGTTGCAAAGACGACATTGAAGCTCTTCAGGGGCTGTTACAAGAATTAGAAACTGATACTGACAATCGCGTAACGCGAAAACAGGAACACAACAATTACAGGTCACATCCGTCGCAATTCCGCGATGAAAGAAATAATAACTGGACACGACAAGACTATTCTCACAATACAAATCGTGACCAAAACAGACACCACCCGTATGACAACCGTTGGCAGAGCAGTTACAGGGAAAGATCACCTCTCCGTGGTAGTGACTATCACAGAGACAATCAGAGAAACAGACAATATGGGAACCAAACTAATTATTATCAAGGGAGACAGAATAACTTTAGACGCAACGGTCCAGCACGCAGTTACGACTCAGGGAGAAATTCTCCACCAGGTGACAGACAAGAAAGAAACTATGGAATCTACCGACATGACGACAGACGATATGATCGTAACGACAGACCTGAACTGCATCAGAACTGGCGGGATTTAAACAGAGCAGAGCCCTCTCGTCATGGTGAATTTGTAGAAGTTAGGTCTCCAAATCCCAATAACGACGTGCGGCAACAAAGAGACAATAGGCAATGACTCACACCGCTGGCAGCCACAAAAGGTACTTATGAAACTGACGATGCAGCTGCCGTAGCTAGTAATTACATAAAAATGGAAGACATTAGGGACATCTTACTCCAGGAACACGACGTAAAACATAACAACATTGCATATCCTGTGATTCACATTACTGTAAATGATGTAAAATTTCCGGCAGTACTTGACTCTGGCAGTCCCATTTCAGTAATTAGTGAAATAGCCTTTAGCAAATGCAACAAATCGAACGATTGACCCACACTCCGTTACGTAAGATTAAATTACAAGGTGCAATCTTTGGAAAAAGTGTAGATGTGCGCCAACAAACCAACTTAGAATTCTTTTCTCAAAGCCACAGCTTATCTATGAACTTTCTTATTGTTCCATTATTGTCGACGGAAATTATACTGGGAGTAGACTTTTTGGATGAATACAAAGTAATCTTAAACTTTCACGATGCTGAAATAAGTTTAGAGAAGGAATGTAAGTCAATAGCTTTGAAATTTGAAGATTGGCTCTCAAACCATGACGAGGAAATTAATCGGCTTTACCTTCTGTTAGACAACAGTTCGGAATTTTCTACGGAACTAGACACTAACAATCACTCTGCAAGTACTGACAGGGATGATATCGTTGGCATATTTGAAATTAATGAGTTAATTCAGAATAAAATTCAAACAATTGAGAATTGTAATGACATTGATAGGCAGGACCTTTTTGAGATTTTACAAGCACATTCCACAGTTTTTACTCACAAAACAGGAACAATCAAGGGATTTCAATACCAATTTCGTGTTCGTGAGCGTACTAAATTTTGTGTTAGACCATACGTAATTCCGGCGCATTATAGGGACCGTGTTAGAACAGAAATACAATCTATGCTTGACGAGGGCATTATTGAGCCTGCAGTAAGCTCATACAACAATCTATTACATGTTGTTGAGAAGAAAAATGGATTCACCAGGCTTGTCTTAGATTCGAGACAAATCAATACTATCATCATTCCTGAAACAGACAGGCCGCAAACGTTGGAAGAACTTCTTCAAAAATTTTAATGGTGTAAAAGTGTTGTCTTCCATTGATCTCAGATCCAGCTTCTATCAGATCGAACTTCATCCAGAATGTAGAAAATACACAGCTTTCCTTTGTTTCGGCGTTTGTTATCAGTTTCGGAAACTTCCTTTTGGTTTAAACATTTCTTCAGCAGCATTCATTCGCGGGCTAAATTCCATATTACCTGAGTTCTTAAAACGTCACATCACCTTATATGTGGACGATATTCTAATAGCAGAAGCTTCATGGGAACAACATAATCACATCCTCAACAGTTTGTTACGTATTTTTGCAGAATCTGGAATTACAGTTAACTTGGAAAAGTCTGAATTCGGTAGGTCAAAGGTGAGGTTTTTGGGACATATTATTTCTTCTGAAGGCATTCAGCCGGATCCTGAAAAGTTAGAAGCAATCAGAGCCATTCCAGTTCCATCCACAAAAAAACAAGTCCGCAGTTTTCTAGGTGTCGTAAATTTTTACCGTCGTTTTCTGAATATGCAAATTCTTGTTACACCAAAACTTTGTTCTCTCACTGGAAAAAATACTATTTGGAACTGGGACGAACAAGCACAGTTGGAATTCAATTCTTTGAAAGAATCGCTACTTAACGCGCCAATACTAGCTCATCCAGATCTGTCACAAGATTTCTGCCTTAGCACGGATTCTTCTAAAGTCGGTCTTGGTGCCCATTTATTTCAAGAAGCCATAGAAAATGACACTACCATTCAGAAAACCATTGCTTTTGCTAGCCAAGTGCTAACAAAATCTGAAAAAAATTATTCCGTTACTGAATTAGAAGCTTTAGCTATCGTTTGGGCATTTAACAAATTCCGTTTCTTTCTTTCTGGTAAGCACGTAAAAGTATACAGTGATCATCGTGCATTACAATTTCTTATGTCTTCAAAATTAAATCATGACAGGTTAAAACGTTGGGCATTGTTTCTGCAAAAATTCCGCTTCACAATAGTCTACATTCCCGGCAAGGAGAACATCGTTGCGGACGCGCTGTCACGCGCACCGCCTGGGCTTGAGAAAAGTAACACAGAAGGCAACATTGAGAAAAATTTCAGTATTCTTTACATTCAGAAAGTCGCCTTTGAAAACTTCATCACCACATCTTTAAAGGACATTGCTCATGAACAAGATAAAGATCCGATTTGGAAAGACATCAAAAGTAAATGGCATGAAAAGACACACACTCAGATTCGGCATTATTACCTGGTTAGAAACAACATACTGTTCAAACGCTGCACTGTTGAAGACAAGCTATGGGTACTTTGAATTCCTGACGATTTTGTTAATAAGCTCATTTGGTACATTCATTTCAGCTACGCACATTTTGGCCCACGAAAATGTTATCATATTCTTCGAACGACTTGTTATTTTAACAATATGGAAAAGAGAATTCGAAGAGTCTTGTCTATTTGTAAACTTTGTCAAAAGGCGAAACCATCTACTATCTCCCATCGTGCTCCGCTGTTTCCTATCATTCCTTCTAAATTAAAAGAATTTGCTGCTGTTGATCTCTTGGGACCGCTTGTCAGAACATCTAATGGATTTGCGTACGTTCTAGTCGCTGTTGAACTTACTTCAAAATTTGTTTCTTTCACTCCGTTACGTAAAGCCATTGGACGGTCTGTATCCAACGCCTTTGTTAAAAATTTCTTACGTAAAGTTGGCCACGTTGCTAAAGTCATTCCAGATAACGGACCGCAATTCAGATCTGCGGTTTGGTCACGCATGCTTCGGAATCATAAAATCAAACCTGTTTTTATTTCATTGTATTCACCACATTGTAACCCGTCTGAAAGGATTATGAAAGAAATCAATACGCTTTGGAGACTTTATTGTCACAGAAAGCATCAGAATTGGGACAGATATTTACACTTATTTCAAAATGTGCTGAATGAAATGCCTCATGATTCCACTGCTTTACCACCTACTCTTGTACTAAAGAATGAAGAATCACTGAACAGAATCAGAGAGCTTGTACCTTTCCCGAATACACGTAAACTTCGACACAAAGACATAATTGAATTGGCTCTTAAAAATATAAAATCTGCAGCAGACAAAAGGAGAAAAATACACGGTAAAGCAAATGCAAAGAAATTGTATATTGGTCAGAAAGTTCTCATTAAAGCTCATTCATTGTCACATAAGAAGAAACACTTGAGTCACAAATTCTTTCTAGTTTACAATGGACCTTACAGAATCTGACGTATACCACATGATAATTGCGTTGAAGTTGAAACTCTGCGTACTAGGAAGAGTAAAGGTTTACACCACATTTCACATGTAAAACCGTTTATTGAAAGATAATCTGCCTTTTAACTTTGTCTTTGCCATATAACTTTTCACTTTACATTACTAGTATGCTTTGTCAGACTTAGAATCTGTTTGCGGTGTTTCTGTTTCATATCTGCACAGTTTTTCTGTATTATTCTGGAAAGTAAAACATGTTTTAGTAGTAACTTTTGTGGTATAGCTACAATGAGACAGCCTCTTTCGTAGCACAACAATACGTTACAGCACAGTACGTTCTTCATCACAACAATAAGCGTAATAACTAAGATATCTATACACAAAGCATTTCACTTTTGTTTATCATGAGGTAAGTACATTGACTTCTGCAGAACTTAGCTTTCGGAGGACGATAACTACGACACTTCCACAGAGATTATCTTACAACAAGACGCACAGTTTAGCGCTCCAGTACACGTATTTGAGTGATTAATTTTATACTTAAAACATTTATTTTTAAAGATATTTGAAGTACAATGACACAAAGGTTTTCTGTTATACATTTCATTCCATTGCTGTAATTTGTAACACCTGAGGCTATAATTACATTAATCCTCAGGGGGGTACACGCTTACTTTGTGTACCATGTGTTTGGCAAGCACAAGGAGCCCTAGCTAATATGGTATTTGCTTATACAAATTTACACATCGGTACCATATTTCTCTAACACACAAATTACACAGCTATCAGATCATTTAACTGAGAGATAAACATTTTTTTTTACTACATCAGTGACAGATGTTTACGTAATTACACAGTTGGATAACTTCACACTTATGAAATTGTATTTTGTCTGTACTTTGTGAAATGCTCATATTTTTCGGAACCATTGTGATACTATGAGAGCCTTGAATGATGTATTTGGTATGAGATCATGATTTTTAAAGTACGTTTGAGGCAGATGACACTTTTGACATGAGCAGAGAATTTTTTTAGGTTTTGAAATTATTGGAGGAAGCTACGACGATTTTGAGAGTTGACTGAGGTGTTATGATGGTTATTATTACGACGACGATGTGTATTATGCTGTTGAGGTATGTTTATGAGCAATAAGCCGATGTTATATGAGGAATTTGATTATGCTACATATTTATTAAGATGAAATATTGCAGAAGTGTCGACGAATAAGGTAAGGAATAATGAGTAGTGTTTAGGGACTCTGATTTATGAAAAGGATGTTGGAAACCAAGAAACGTACTTTAAGAGTTATGAAATGTGTGTGTAAATGCGTGAATGTATCACAATGCCAGCGAAAATTTTTTTGGACACTGTTATATTCATAGGATTTTGTTTCTACACATTTGTAATGTAAATTTTCGACCTGTGAAATTTTCATATGAGACTGTCACTGTAACGGAAACTGGTGTCGTAAATATTTCGGTAAGAAAGTTAAGTGATCACCTGCACGTAATGCGTCGTGGGCACCCAGCTGGGCGACAGTCGCCTGGAAAAAAGCCATTAGCGTGTGCCCCTTTCAGAGGTACAGGTGGAGAAAAAAAAGGGAGGCCATTATCCTCGCTATTGACGTTCCTTTGCAGAAAGCATCGCAAAAACGACATGGTCGAACTTGAAAACATATGATAACACTGTGGAGCTCTTAATTTATGATATTTACTGAAATGCCTAATGAAATGACGAGAAATATTTTTATGTCTATACACCTGATTATGACAAGTGTCTTTCTACTAGAGTTGAGAGAATTTCTACTAATATATGAAATGTCACATGACTATTGAATGATATTTTTATGCTTTGCCTTTCATAGTTGCTTATTTCATTTGATATCTAGTTTCCAGCTGTATTGCAGCATTGGTTTTATAAAATAAAATAAAATGCATTTGCTAATGTGAAAACTTTCTGTCAACAGATCTATTAGATAATTATTTTATGATCCACATTCTTCGAAAAAGGAGCTCTTGGAATGGAAAGAACAATAAGAAGGGACTGATAACAATAACTGCATATATAATTTTCTTTTCAAGTACATGGTAATATTTTTTTTACAATAAGTTGTTGTGGTGCACCACTTTAATTACATAGACATTAAGATGTGAATATACATTTCCCTTGTCTGCATTGTTGTCTTTAGTGCAATGTTTTTTTCTGCTTGAGCTATGTCATGTTTAGGTATAAGTAACTGCTGTTTGCCAGGCATAGTGCTACTGAATTTTAATTTGTCTTACTCTTCTAAGCTAGTTTTACTACTGATTTATTTTTCTTGTTGCTGCACATTGGCTCATATTAGTTGTAATGTTGCATTTTCTCTGTTAATTTAGATTTACTGCTGCTGCCAATTTGCATTTTTTGTCATTGCTGTTCGTGTTAATTGTTTTGTGCTGCTGCATTGCCTCGTCCCTTAGTTTAGCATCTGAGCTCAGTAGATTTAAGTTAGCTTAAGAGGGGGTAGACTATATAAGAAACTAACTATGATGAATTGGAAGAAATGCATTGAGAAGCTATAAGAAAATGGTGTGGCCAAAAAGAAGAAGTTTGAAAGAGGATATTAACAAAAAAAGTAGGGTTTAGGGACAACAGGTTTAGGTAGGATTTTCTTGGAATTAAATGTTGAGGTAAGATAATGGTAAATAAATAATGAGGTAAGAAATGTGTGAACAGAATACAGAAAGCATGCTTGGATAGAATTTTTTGGCTGGAGCAAATGTCGAAATAAGAGGAACGATCTATGGAATGAAGTTTTGGGTTGGACTGCAGTACCAAATGTTTACACTAAAAACAAACCCTGTCCTTTCCTTTTGTGTTATCCCACTATGTGTTTGTGTACCCTTGTGTTTTTGTTTTCTTCCTGTCTCTGTCTAATACTAAGCTACATTCACTATGATGAGGAATACTGTTCTCCTCAAATATAATTGGCATTAATAATATGTTATTTACCTTGTAAATATGCTTAGACATTATTTATTCTGTTTTGTTTTAATGCTCATGTGTGAAGTTGATGTTTCAATAATTATTCTGATCTTTTATGTATGTATTCATGTCATAATTCCTGTAACACTGATGTATGTGTATATTTCTATTCTTTTGTAAAGCCTGTATTACTACAAATGTTATCTGTATTGTTATGTTTTAATGATGTATTTTGTACCTTTGTAATTGTATTCTCATGTTATAATATTGTAATTGACACCAGTTAATCAAATTAAGTAACTTGTAAGCATTCATTTCACTGCACACATTTCTGTTGGTCACAGTAATGCACAAAATGTGAAAAGTTGTGACTGTTAGTGTTTGCACGTGTGTTACTAATTCAGCAAGGGACTGGATAACAGCATTGCTGGTTCTAAGGACAATTCCAAAAACTTCGTGAGTGTACAAGTGGTGGTTTATGGACTTGCTATACTGTCTGTAAGACTTCTAAGGACAATTCCAAAAACTTTGTGCGTGCACAAGTGGTGGTTTATGGACTTGCTATCTTCTCTGTAAAAGTCTTCAATGGTGATTGTGCACCTGCACAGTCACAACAGATGACTGCTGGCCATTTCTACAAAGACTACAGTGGGTCTACACCTTTGCTGACTCACCAATACCATTATTTCTACAAGGAGTACAGTGGATCTGCACGTTTGATGGCCCACCAATACCATACTCTCTACCAGGACTACAGTGGGTCTAAACTGTGATGACCTACCTACCAATATTCTTCAAAACTTCGACTGACTCTGCTGTGGGTTTGCTCTGTTGAGGCCCATTACCTGTCTGCATGTCAAGAGTTAGCACTGTCTTTCCGTTGGAAGGACAACACTACTTCTTCAAGACTGCATGGAAATCCACTACTTCTGTGTGCAATTTCTTTTACTAAAGAGACTTTGTGAAAAAAAAACTGTAATTCCTATTACGATGAATGATCAGGACTATCTTTATGGACTGTGAGAAAATTTTAGCTTTTGACCAACATTGTATCAATAAGTGTGTGCATTTGATTTCTTTGTTATTGTAATTACGATTATGAAAAATTTTAACAAATATGTATTTCCCAGTGCCCAAAACAATTTGTAAAATTTTTTGTGGGGAGCGTGGGGGCTATGTAAGTAGGCTGTTTATGTTTTCTTATTGGCAACGTTACGTAGCGCTCTGTATGAAAATCACTGGCTGTGCTGTGTGCAGTCTGTGGCTAGTTTGCATTGTTGTCAGCCATTGTAGTGTTGGGCAGCGGCAGCTGGATGTGAACAGCGCGTAGCGTTGCGCAGTTGGAGGTGAGCCGCCAGCAGTGGTGGATGTGGGGAGAGAGATGGCGGAGTTTTGTAATTTGTCATGAACTGCTATATATATTATGACTATTAAGGTAAATACATTGTTTGTTCTCTATTAATATCTTTCATTTGCTAACTATCCCTATCAGTAGTTAGTGCCTTCCATAGTTTGAATCTTTTATTTAGCTGGCAGTAGTGGCGCTCGCTGTATTGTAGTAGTTCGAGTAACGAAGATTTTTGTGAGGTAAGTGATTTGTGAAAGGTACAGGTTAATGTTAGTCAGGGCCATTGTTTTGTAGGGATTATTGAAAGTCAGATTGCGTTGCGCTAAAAATATTGTGTGTCAGTTTAAGCTCAGTCGTGTACAAATTTTTCAAAGGGGACGTTTCAAAAAGAACAAAAGTTGAAAGAAATTGAATAAATATTAATCGCGAATTTCAAGAGGCAGAACATTTTGCCTCTAGTAGGTGTACAGTCGCTCACGCTCCACAACAAAGCAGCTGTTACGCGGACACTTTAGGAGGGGATGTGCTTTGAACTATCGTTGAGTAAGATTCCGCAGGGGTCTCAGCTGAAGTATGACGTTTATAACAGTTCCGACCCTAGTAAGCAGTCACGCTATAGCCGTTACTAAATGTTTCGTGCCTTCCCTTTACCTTTGTGTTGTGCCTCGCTCGTTGTTTTCTTTCCTTATGTTGAATCCCGGGTTCGATTCCCGGCGGGGTCAGGGATTTTCACCTGCCTCGAGATGACTGGGTGTTTGTGTTGTCCTCATCATTTCATCATCATCCAGGAAAGTGGCGAAATTGGACTGTGCAAAAGATTGGGTACTTGTACGGGCGCTGATAACCACGCAGTTGAGCGCCCCACAAACCAAACATCATCATCATCATCCTTATGTTGAAATGAGCGAAGAGGCTAATCGTGGTTAGTCACGGTGCTCGAGCACGACTCTCGCGAAGGTATCTGCGATCCTTTTGTCCATAATATCGGTTCCGGTTTTGCAGACCCATAGAACACTGGCATAAGATACCAGCTCTGCGAGAGGAAGGTGGGGCTTGTTTCCCCGTGTCTCTCCTGGGCATTCGGGTGGTGGACATTCTCGTTTCTTCACGCTCGTAGCCAAATGCCTCGTTATACACTGAAGTGACAAAAGTCATGGGATACCTTCCAATATTTTGTTGGACCTCCTTTTGCCCGACGTAGAGCAGCAACTAGACGTGGCATGCACTCAACAAGTTGTTGGAAGTTTTCTGCAGTAATATTGAACCATGCTGCCTCTACAACCGCACATAATTATGAAAGTGTTGCCGGCGCAGCACCGAGCGAGGTGGCGCAGTGATTAGCACACTGGACTCGCATTCGGGAGGACGCCGGTTCACATCCGTGTCCGGCCATCCTGATTTAGGTTTTCCGTGATTTCCCTAAATCGCTTCAGGCAAATGCCAGGTTGGTTCCTTTGAAAGGGCACGGCCGAATTCCTTTCCCATCCTTCCCTAATCCGATGGTACCGATGACCTTGCTGTTTGGTCTCTTCTCCCAAATCAACCAATCAACCAACCGGCGCAGGATTTTGTGCACGAACTGACCTCTGTTGTATGTCCCATGAATGTTCGATGGGTAGCCAAAGCATTCGCTCGAATTATCGAGAATGTTTTTCAAACCAGTCGCAAACAGTTGTGGCCTGGAGATATAGCTCTTTGTCACCCATACAAATTCTACCGTTGTTTGGAAACATGACGTCCATGAATGGCCGCAGATGATCTCCAAGGATCCGAACATAACCATTTCCAGTCAACGATCGGTTCAGTTGGACCAGAAGATCAATTCCATTTCCTGTAAACACAGTCCACGCCATTATGGAGCCACCACCAGCTTGCACAGTGCCTTGTTGATAAGTTGGGTCCATGGCTTCGTGGGATCTGCGCCAGACTCGAACCCTGCCATCTGCTCTTACCAACTGAAATCGGGACTCATCGGACAAGGCTACGGTTTTCCAGTCGTCTAGGGTCCAATCGATATGGTCACGAGCCCAGGGGAGGCACTGCTGGCGATGTCGTGCTGTTAGCAAAGGCACTCACGACGGTCGTCTGCTGCCGTAACCCATCAACGCCAAATTTCGCCGCACTGTCCTATCGATGTACGTCCCACACTGATTCCTGCGGTTATTTCACGCAGTGTCGCTTGTCTGTTAGCACTGCTAGCTCTACGCAAACTCCGCTGCTCTCGGTCGTTAAGTAAAGGCTGTCGGTCACTGCATTGTCCGTGATGGCAGGTAATGCTTGAAATATGGTATTCTCAGTACACTGTTAACACTGTGGCTCTCGCAATACTGAATTCCCTAACTATTTCCGAAACTGAGTATTCTATGCGTAGAAGTCCATTCCCTTTTCAGAGTCTGTTAATTCCCTTCATGCGCCCATAATTACGTCGGAAACCTTTCGATATGAATCGTCTGAGTAAAAATGATAGCTCCGCTAATGCACTTTCCTTTTATACCTTGTGTACGCGATAGGATCGTCATCTGTGTGTGTGTGTGTATCACTGCCCCATGACTTTTGTCTCCTCAGTGTGGCGTCCGCTGTATAATTCTACTGCCTAATAGATAATACTTATTTCATCTGCATGTGTGTGTGTGTGTGTGTGTACACGTGAGTGAGTGCGTCTTCCTCATGATCGTCCCGGACATATCCGTATGAGTACCAGCCAGATAGGTTTTCCTACTCTCTCTTTCTATGTGATCCTGCAACAATTAAACAGTCTACCTTGTAATTGAATCCTCTTCATGTTAATCACTACAGTTACACGACAATATAAGCATAAGTAAGCGGACATCCACCTTCGTACATTTCAGCTGTGGTAAGTTGATTGTTTTGGTGACATGACTACTGTTTCTTACGTACGTAAGTTTGTTAGTATTGATGACGCTACAATGTATCGAATCTTATCATTACCCACCTCTACTGGAACCAAGATCACAGGCGATGCGTGGTTGCCACGTCAGCTAGGGTGTGAGTCTGAGGTTTTGGCGTCTGCAGGAAAGGCTTGTGGTTAGTGGATCTGGGGAGCGAACAAGTACGAATCGGGTCATGGGAACGTTGCCGCGAATAAGGATGCCAAATATAACCTTATAACTAGCTGAGTGCAAGTATTTATTCTACGCTTCTATTGGTCCATCTCCTCCTCCCCCTCTCTCTGTCCGTGTCCTCCTACTCACTCTCTCTGTCCATCTCTTTCTCAACCCTCTCTCTGTTCATCTCCTCCTATTTTCTTTCTATGTGCTTCTCCGCGTCTCCTCTCCCTCTGCCCACCTCCCCCTCTTCCATTTCTGTTCATCCCCACCTCCACCTGTCTCTGTCCAAATCCTCCTCCCACCCTATTTGTGCCCATCTCATTCTCCTCCCCCTCTCCCTCTTCTGTCTGTCCATCTCCTCCTAGCCCCTTCGCTTATCACGTTACGACCCCAACCCCAATAGGAGTTTGCTGGTTCTTGCCCCTACATTCACACAAGTCTGAGTAAAACAGCAAAGGATCACACCCCACCAGTCTGGCAACACTCTCGGTGACACGCACTCACCTTCATAGAGAATTTTAAAAGTATATTTGCATACAGATAACCTGTGAAGTAGTTCTAGATCCTGCCGAACTGCGAGTCTTAAAGGACCTTATGTCATTTAATTCACGCAGGTGTCAAAACCGCCTCTCCCCTCTCTCCCCCCCCCCCCCCCCCCAGATCACACCACAGGAGGGCTGAATAGCATGAGCACCCTTCGCTGCTTTGGATCACGTTCGTCAAATGGTTCTGAATGGTCGCTAGTGGTACCAAACTGTACACGAGAGCAAAAGATGCGGTCGCGCTGCGCTCCAAAGGAGTGCGATCACGATCATAGGGGATGCCGTCCCACAATGTCCTTAGAGGACGTTTGAAACGTCCAGGAGTGTTAGCAGTGCCCAAAGTTTTTAAGAACATTGTCCTGTTGTTTATCGCACTGTGATCTATCGTTTTATGCCGCGAAATGTGTGGGGATCGACGCCTGAGGAAACGGGAGATTTCATTGACGCACTTTATGCCACCCTCTGAAGCCTTTTCGTATTTATTCCGATCGGCGGTATGTCTGAAATGTTTTCTTCCCCCCATGAACAGTCAAAACAAGGGGTAAAGTGTGGGTAAAAGGGGCTGTGACAGCGTTCTTATCGTGTGACACGTCCACTGTTGGCCAGAGCTGTGGTGGAATTTGGTATCGATGTGGCACCATTAACCCACCTCACATGAACTTACGGGCTCTGGCCTTTTATTCGCTGTCTGAAGCATCGTCGAGTCCGAGGTTGAGGTCGCGAGGCTCCGCGCTTTTACATCATTACGCAGAAAGATTTAGACTCCTATGAGCCAAATTTTAAACTTCCGCTTGGAAATGGAAGACAATTACGGGGTTTCGAAGAAGTGATCCTTTAACTGTGTTGTGCAGTGTAGTTTGATGCCGAATCTGTGTCACAGGAAATAACAGGCCAAAAGTCTTACTGTGCCAACGAACAATTTATGACATCGTCAAGTGACCGGACACCCTATTAGCTGATCACTTTTACTTGGGGGATCGAGTCAGGCAGCGACGTTGAGCACATAATTTGGGGGACCGGACATAATGGGACCGGCTGCTTTCCCATTGCCTATTAGTACGGGAACATTTTTCGTCTCTGTTTCACGTTGAAATCATATTTGACTTTGCTTGTGGGTTGCCGATCCTATTCTATACTATTTCCCTGGAAACTAGGTTCATTCCGGGGTCGACTGGAATTCTTACATGAGTCACGTTCCCTCTTATTTCACGGAAAACAGAAGATATAGGCCTCGACTTGAATTCCGCCACCCACAGTTTACTCCACCCGACCTATTTCACCCCGCCAGTTCAAGACGAGCTGATGAACTTCCGCGGTGAAGACGAGTACCTATGTTCATATTGTAATCTAAAATACGCCATCTTTGCACGTAATTCCAACTCGCTTAATTGTCCCAAAGCAACTGTTACACCACCTACACGCTCTCTTGGAGCTGCTATGAGTCTCTCAAGAGCCCTTCAGAGCTAGGTTAACAGAATCAACGTCATAATTTCTACCACCTGGAATGCATTGTTTAAATCTGCGTACGCCTGATAATATTTCACGTAATTATTGTCGTAGTAAATGCTATTTCCTTATTTCATCTGGTGGTGTACAGTCAGCATTGTTCTAGTTCATTGCTTTCAAGAGTTCTCTTTTAGCTCTCCACTTTAGTTTAGGCCCGACGGTGACCGTTATGAATGTCAATTGACAATACAAATTGCTGTAAGTAGACACATATGTTATACTTTATATTACGCGTTTCGGAGGATAATACTTCCGTCCTCCGGTGGATTTATGTCAGTTAATAAGACATCGATTTAGTACACATACGACTTTTGGTTAAGCTATGGCATTGTCTCTCAGTGATCACTGACTTCTTTCCCACATTATACACTGTATGCTGAACTAATCAAATATGTTTGTGACTGGATACATGAATTTGTATTTTCAACTGAAGTACTCTCGATTTTATTTTTCTGTACAGTGGTCAGTCATTGCTGTTTGAGAAAATCACTTTCGAACTAGGCGTAAGTGAGCAAGCTGCCCTTTTTCCCATTGTCGTCGATGGAGGCTCACCTTATCATGCATCCGATCCACCGACATATCTCCGAAGTCACTGTGGGAACTCCAGTGAGCAAGCCACTAGTACTAATGCACCCGTTTTTCCTGTAGTGGTGGAAACTGCCGGGTGGTTATAATGACACTTTCCCCATTTAACACGTTATAACACTGAAGCTAATTACCGTACGCGTACCAAACTTCGTCCAGAGTATGGGGTGCATGATTTCCACGCGTCACAGCGCCACCGTCCAGTTCCAACAATGGCCACCAGGTGCCGTGATTAGTCATCGTGATTCATAGTCTCACAACACCTGACCAGTCGCAGTGAACTTGTTGACGTGTCAACGTGAGCTTGGACAAACGGAACAGATCATTATTGGTGGAGGTCTGTTATCGAAACAACAGTAAAGCTGACGAAATAAATCTCGGGTGAACAGTACGGTATGAGTGTGCATAGGACACAATATTTCGGCAATCGACCACGTCGCCATCATCAAGTGCGCTGATGTACTGACCGGCGGTGGCCCGGCGCCATGTACACTCCTGGAAATGGAAAAAAGAACACATTGACACCGGTGTGTCAGACCCACCATACTTGCTCCGGACACTGCGAGAGGGCTGTACAAGCAATGATCACACGCACGGCACAGCGGACACACCAGGAACCGCGGTGTTGGCCGTCGAATGGCGCTAGCTGCGCAGCATTTGTGCACCGCCGCCGTCAGTGTCAGCCAGTTTGCCGTGGCATACGGAGCTCCATCGCAGTCTTTAACACTGGTAGCATGCCGCGACAGCGTGGACGTGAACCGTATGTGCAGTTGACGGACTTTGAGCGAGGGCGTATAGTGGGCATGCGGGAGGCCGGGTGGACGTACCGCCGAATTGCTCAACACGTGGGGCGTGAGGTCTCCACAGTACATCGATGTTGTCGCCAGTGGTCGGCGGAAGGTGCACGTGCCCGTCGACCTGGGACCGGACCGCAGCGACGCACGGATGCACGCCAAGACCGTAGGATCCTACGCAGTGCCGTAGGGGACCGCACCGCCACTTCCCAGCAAATTAGGGACACTGTTGCTCCTGGGGTATCGGCGAGGACCATTCGCAACCGTCTCCATGAAGCTGGGCTACGGTCCCGCACACCGTTAGGCCGTCTTCCGCTCACGCCCCAACATCGTGCAGCCCGCCTCCAGTGGTGTCGCGACAGGCGTGAATGGAGGGACGAATGGAGACGTGTCGTCTTCAGCGATGAGAGTCGCTTCTGCCTTGGTGCCAATGATGGTCGTATGCGTGTTTGGCGCCGTGCAGGTGAGCGCCACAATCAGGACTGCATACGACCGAGGCACACAGGGCCAACACCCGGCATCATGGTGTGGGGAGCGATCTCCTACACTGGCCGTACACCACTGGTGATCGTCGAGGGGACACTGAATAGTGCACGGTACATCCAAACCGTCATCGAACCCATCGTTCTACCATTCCTAGACCGGCAAGGGAACTTGCTGTTCCAACAGGACAATGCACGTCCGCATGTATCCCGTGCCACCCAACGTGCTCTAGAAGGTGTAAGTCAACTACCCTGGCCAGCAAGATCTCCGGATCTGTCCCCCATTGAGCATGTTTGGGACTGGATGAAGCGTCGTCTCACGCGGTCTGCACGTCCAGCACGAACGCTGGTCCAACTGAGGCGCAAGGTGGAAATGGCATGGCAAGCCGTTCCACAGGACTACATCCAGCATCTCTACGATCGTCTCCATGGGAGAATAGCAGCCTGCATTGCTGCGAAAGGTGGATATACACTGTACTAGTGCCGACATTGTGCATGCTCTGTTGCCTGTGTCTATGTGCCTGTGGTTCTGTCAGTGTGATCATGTGATGTATCTGACCCCAGGAATGTGTCAATAAAGTTTCCCCTTCCTGGGACAATGAATTCACGGTGTTCTTATTTCAATTTCCAGGAGTGTATATGTAAGACAATCCCCCTCCCGCTTCTCCCTCACGCGCTTCCTATGAGTCGGTGAGGGCCGCGCCTCGCGCGCGGTCCCGGAACAGCGTCCGTTCTCCCGCCGTCTGGGCGCTGCGTCCTACGTCTTCTCGTTCAGGAGGGTCTGCCGGCACCGCTCTCGTTATTCTTCCCTCCTCCCCCGAAGTCGGTACACACTGGGAAATACCCTTTTTCTTCTTAATCTGGGTGATCGCGGGTTACCACGCCTTGCTAAGGCTGTAGCCGCTGTCACGATTTAGTTGTGGCTCCCTTACTCTGATCTCTATGGCTTCTTTGATGACACAGTCCCAGTATTTGGAAGTCTGTGTCAGGACTTTGGTTTGGTCATAATCCATGCTGTGGAGTTCCGACAGGTAATGCTCAGCGATTGCCGACTTACTGGGCTGTTGCTGTCTAGTATGCCGTTGATGTTCTCGGTATGCGCTGTCACCAAGTAGGCCCCGCATGACGACAGCGCATGCCGCAAGATTGACACCGATCCTATCAAGAGGGTCGAGAGGAAGACTCTGGCCCTTCTCAAGGATTCCGGCTTCCCTGACGAGATTACCAAGAAGCTACGCCGAGGGCTGCTGTTCCTCCTAGACTTTACGGTCTGCCGAAGATGCACAAGGAATCGTTTCCGTTACGTCCCATTGTCAGCAATAGTGGTGCCCCAACGTACCTTCTCGCCAAGCACCTCAAACAACTGCTTAGCCCTTACGTTGGGAGTTGTATACACCCTATCCGTGGATTTCCTGGGACGCATCAACAACCTTGCGCTTAAGGAATCTATCATACTGGTGAGCTTCGACGTGGTATCTCTGTTCACTAAAGTTCCGTTACAAGAATCCTTGAAACTCATCAGCCAGAAATTTGACGAAGAGACCACCAACCTTTTCAGAAATGTTCTGACATCAACTTACTTCTTATTTGAAGGTGAATACTACGAGCAGACTGAAGGAGTAGCCATGGGGAGTCCACTCTCACCTGTTGTCGCAAATATGTACATGGCACATTTCGTGGAGGAAGCTCTTGAATCAGCACATCTAAAACCCACCTGTTTCTTTAGATATGTGGATGATACCTTCGATATCTGGCCACATGAAAGATATAAACTGGAAGACTTCCTCACACATCTCAACTCCAGACACGAGAATATTAAGTTCACCATGGAGATCGAAACGAATGGGATGCTCCCTTTCCTAGATGTTCTGATTAGAAGACGAGCTGACGGCACTTTGGGCCGCAGCGTGTATTGGAAGAAGACGCACACCGATTTGTACCTACATGCGGATAGCTGCTACCACCCGGCACAAAAGAGTGGCGTGCTCAAAACTTTTGTACACAGAGCTCACACCATCTCCGACAGGGACAGTCTCCAACAAGAATTGGACCATCTGAAGACCGTGTTTCGGAGGAACGGTTACAAGGAAGGGCAAATTCGGAAGGCTCTACATCCCACACCGGAAGCACCGGCGGAAACTGAGGATGAACCTCAGGAGGAGGCGGCCTTGGCTATTATTCCGTCTTGTGGGGCCTTATCCGGAAAAATTGGATGCATTTTATGTAAACACCAAGTGAAAACCATCTTCCGTTCTCCAAGCAAAACCCAGAGCCTTCTTTGTAGTGTCGAGGACAACCTTGGTGACTGGGTGTTGTGTGCTGTCCTTAGGTTAGTTAGGTTTAAGTAGTTCTAAGTTCTAGGGGACTGATGACCATAGATGTTAAGTCCCATAGTGCTCAGAGCCATTTGAACCATATGAACAACCTTGGTCTACATAAATCAGTGGTTTATCAGATACCTTGCCAATGCGGTAGTGTATAATAAGGGTAGACCATTCGTACCACTGAGGACCGATGCCGAGAACATCAACGGCACACTAGACTGCAACAGCCCAGTAAGTCGGCAATCGCTGAGCATTGGCTGTCGGGACTCCACAGCATGGATTATCACCAAACCAAAGTCCTGACACAGACTTCCAAATACTGGGAATGTGTCATCAGAGAAGCCATAAGCCTCCTACAGACCATGGGGAAAATCCTAGAGAGGGTCATACTAAACCGCATACAAAAAGCCCTTACTGAAGATAACACCATCCGGGCAGAACAGTTTGGCTTCCAAAGGAAAGTTTCCGCCCAACTCCAAGTACTGCGGCTAACAGAACACACCTCCCAACATATGAACTACGAAAATTCAACAGCCGTCATCTGCTTGACTGGTAAAAAGCGTTTGACAAAGTATGGCATCAGAACCTAATATGGAAACTCTTAAGACAGACAGCCATCCCAGCCACCTACGTCAAAATTATAGACAGCTTCCTGTCCAACAGACACTTCGTGGTCGAAATTGACGGAAAATACTCGTCCATACGACCGCTGAATGCAGGAATTTCCCAAGGATCAGTTCTTTCGCCAACCCTGTTTAACATCTACGCAAACGATATCTCACTGGAGCCAGGAGTAAACATTGCCCAGTTCGCTGACGACACGGCCTTTTTCACAAGCGGTAAACGACACCTCACCAACATCAGAAGGCTGCAGCGGCAAGTGTCCCTAGTGGAAGTATGGTGTAGCCAAAATAAACTGCAACTAAACGCAGGGAAATCAGGTACTGTCTACTTTACGAGAAGAAGACCTATCCTTGATGAAAACCTGAGACTAAATGAACAGGAGCTACCCTGGAGGGATGAAGTAAAGTATTTAGGCGTCACATTGGACAGGAAGCTGCTCTACCACCGGCACATCAAGGAGGGGAAACAAAAAGCTCAAAAACTAGCGAAGGCCATCTTCCCCATACTCAAAAGTAAAAACGTAAAACAAGAAACAAAACGAACATTGTACAAAACCGCAATCTTGCCTGCGATGACGTATGGCTGCACCTCGTGGGGCACCGTAAGCATAACCACCAGGTACCAACTACAAATCGTCCAAAATAAAGTGTTGCGCTGGATCCTAGGCGCCCCATCATGGGCACGCACCAGAGACCTCCACGAGATCATGGAGACGGACATGCTTTACGAAACAGTCAGGAAATTAGCAATATGGGTCCATAACAAGCTAGATATCATGAGAGACAACTGTAGACATTTGACTAACGTAGGCACCAGCAAACCTAAGTAATGTCACAAGCAACGCGTGCCACATAGAATAATTGAAGAGCCAGCAGACTAAACTGACACCTAGTAGATTAGAGTAAACATAAACGCTGTAGATAGATTAAAATCATTAGCCACCTCTAGTAGATTAGAATAAACATATAACGGTGTAGATAGACTAGATTCATTAGCCACCTCTTTAAATAAATGTGTAGAAGTTCATAGCTTATAAGGATAGGCAGTCACGACTCAAATACTACTCACTAAAATAAACTAGTACTCGCATCCGAAACCAAAACAAAGTACGACAGCCCAACGGCGAATCGCCTTGGTAGAACCAAGAAGATAACGAGAACGTCCAACCACACAACTCCTGAAGGGAAAAGCAAACCACTATCCAAGGAGGCGGATTGGCGGACGAAGTCCGAAAACAATAAGATTCCTGTCCCCCAAAGTTGAGTGCCACCACAGCACAACCATGCAAACACTCACAAAAATATACGGCGAATCGGCAAAGCCGATGGGTCTTTCTTCAACAAAGTGACGCAACATAAAAAAACCACCGCCGGTCAGTACATTAGCGCAGCTGATGATGGCAACGTGGTCGATTGCCGAAATATTGTGTCCTATGCACACTCATACCAGGCTGTTCACCCGAGATTTATTTCGTCATAAAATACGCCTGTAGGAAATTGAAGAATCACAACAGTAATGCTGCAGCTGCACTTCGAGAATATCGCCGGCTGAAAGGATTAAGGAAGGGTCTTCTTTCTCCACCTGCTGTGCGGAGCATAATGAAGAAGCTCGAATCAACTGGAGAACTGGGCGTCGCTCCAGGAAGAGGCCGACGACCGGTTGCACCACAGGTGGTTGATGAGATCGCTGTTGCTATGGCAGACAATGCTGGGCGCGATTCCCGATCGCCAGACAGTGCACGTGCCGTGTCAACACAGTTGAACATCCTGTAGGCCACCGTACGAGAGGTGCTTCGAACCATTCTCAAATGGTATCCATATAAGATCCATGTCGTACAGCAGCTTGCACCACAAAACGCACAACGACGTGTTGACGTCGCTGTCCACTTTCTCGCAAGGATTGAAGTTTACGAGAGCTGGCCCTGGACTATACTATGAACAGTCGAAGCTCGTTTTTCTCTGACAGGTGAGATGAACACACAGAACTGCCGAGTATGGGGATATTTACCTCCATTCACTGTGCATGAAGTTCCTCTGTAAGGCGAACGGGTCACTGTATGGTGTGGCTTCACGGCTACGTTCATCGTTGGCTCTCTCCTTTTTGAACATATTCGCGCTCAGGGACCAAAGACGTGCATGTGACTGGCCAGCGTTACTGCGATGTGCTTCGCCAGCATGTCATACCCGCTCTACCGGAGAGAGACGCATTGAACTCAACAGTTTTAATGCAAGATCGGGCCCCACCGCACATCGCTCGTGAAGTTCACCTGCTTCTCCGAAACACATTTGGAAACGATCCAACTATCAGCCGATCGTTTCCAACTGTTTGGCCGTCACGATCACCTGATCTCAGTCCCTGTGATTTTTGGTTGTGGGGCTACCCGAAGGACAGGGCTTACCAGGGGAGCATTCACACGTGTGCTGATCTGAAGCGCAGCATAACAAGAGAGGTGGCCAGCATACCTACGGACATGTTTCGTTCTGCTGTGCAGAATGCAATCGTGTACTTTCAGACTCTTCTGGACGCCGTATTGAGCCCCTTTTGTAGCAGTAATCGTACCAGTATGTAATGGTATGATGTTCCGTAGCAGCACATTAAAAATGTTTCAGTTGAACTGATTCTGCGTTATTTCTCTCCCCATGTCCTTGACATTAATGCTACCAAGTTTGGTACTCGTTTGGAAATTATTTTCCGTGTCATAAAGTGTTAAATAGCGAAAGTATAATTATAGCCACCCTCTATATGCAGACCCAGTTTAGGGCGCGAACAGCCGCTTGGGGTCCAAGTTGAGAGGAGTGCCAGAGGCGGTCAAGTGCAAAATTCGTATACTGGGTGCACTCAAATTAGTAGCAGAAAAAGACAATATACAACGAAGAGGAGGGATGCGGTCGCAAATGATGTTTAGCTGTTTTAGAAAAATCCGAATCGGCCCTGACTGTACGAATTCAGGAAACTCTCTTCCCGTTGGATGAACATTCCTGAACAAAGGGACCCATGTGAAACTTACGGACTTTTGTAGTTTTAAATAATGACAGTATTTGGAATAAGTATTTTCGTTGGGATAAAGGTAGTCATGGGAACGAAGACAAAATCTTTAAAAATGAACTGAACGACGTGAAATAATAATCACGAATTTATAGTACTTCCTTGTATACAGATTTCCACGTGTCCAAAAAGTCTTTTGTAATCTGCTTGTTTGTCCCAGCTTGAACGTCGTCCATAGATCAGAGAGTGTCACATATCCTATATCTTTAACTCGACAAAACATTTTCAATTACAGTAAGCACGTTAGGCCGTAGTACCAACAGGTAAATCAAAATTCAAGGCGACAATGACAAATGTGTTTGTATATCCGTTTAGAAAAGTCAATTTGTACATCGGGCAGAGATGATGGACTACTGCAGTGGTCATGGTTGTTATCTACGAGGTGCATTCAAGTTCTAAGGCCTCCGATTTTTTTTCTCCGTACTGGAAAGAGATAGAAACATGTGCATTGTTTTAAAATGAGGCCGCGTTCATTGTCAATACGTCCCAGAGATGGCAGCACCGTACGGCAGATGGAATTTTACCGCCAGCGGCGAGAATGAGAACTGTTTTAAATACTTAAAATGGCGACGTTTTCCTTACTAGAACAGCGTGCAGTCATTCGTTTTCTGAATTTGCGTGATGTGAAACCAATTGAAATTCATTGGCAGTTGAAGGAGACATGTGGTGATAGAGTTATGGATGTGTCGAAAGTGCGTTCGTGGGTGCGACAGTTTAATGAAGGCAGAACATCGTGTGACAACAAACCGAAACAACCTCGGGCTCGCACAAGCCGGTCTGACGACGTGATCAAGAAAGTGGAGAGAATTGTTTTGGGGGATCGCCGAATGACGGTTGAACAGATCGCCTCCAGAGTTGGATTTCTGTGGGTTCTGTGCACACAATCCTGCATGACGACCTGAAAATGCGAAAAGTGTCATCCAGGTGGGTGCCACGAATGCTGACGGACGACCACATGGCTGCCCGTGGGGCATGTTGCCAAGCAATGTTGACGTGCAACGACAGCATGAATGGGACTTTCTTTTCGTCGGTTGTGACAATGGATGAGATGCGGATGCCATTTTTCAATCCAGAAACAAAGCGCCAGTCAGCTCAATGGAAGCACACAGATTCACTGCCACCAAAAAAATTTCGGATATCCGCCAATGCTGAAAAAATAATGGTGTCCATGTTCTGGGACAGCGAGGCGTAATCCTTACCCATTGCGTTCCAAAGGGCACTACAGTAACAGGTGCATCCTACGAAAAAGTTGTGAAGAACAAATTCCTTCCTGCACTGCAACAAAAACGTCCGGGAAGGGCTGCGCGTGTGCTGTTTCACCAAGACAACGCACCCGCACATCGAGCTAACGTTACGCAACAGTTTCTTCGTGATAACAACTTTGAAGTGATTCCTTATGCTCCCTCCTCACCTGACCTGGCTCCTAGTGACTTTTTGCTTTTTCCAACAATGAAAGACATTCTCCGTGGCCGCACATTCACCAGCCGTGCTGCTATTGCCTCAGCGATTTTCCAGTGCTCAAAACAGACTCCTAAAGAAGCCTTCACCGCTGCCATGGAATCATGGCGTCAGCGTTGTGAAAAATGTGTGCGTCTGCAGGGCGATTACGTCGAGAAGTAACGCCAGTTTCATCGATTTCGGGTGAGTAGTTAATTAGAAAAAAAATCGGAGGCCTTAGAACTTGAATGCACCTCGTATGACAATGCTGTATACAAATATTCGGTTCATAAACACTTTTAAAAAAATAAAATTATGCCTGTACTAACATGAAAAATGAGTCTCTTATTCGTGATCAATAAGTTTGTTCTTTGAAATATAGGCCTGGAGCTGGGCATCCGTGACGCTCTTTGCCTACGATAGTTAAAAATCTCTTTTATGTTAAAATTTTCCACAGATTGTAAGTTTTAGCGCAAAATTGGTATGCGGTGTTAGAAACCGGTTAAAATACCTTTCTACGATACCTCATTCATTCATGGACGATTTATACGTGTTGAGAAAAAGGGATGGTGACTTGAGAATATAAGTTTGGCCTTTGTCAGTATCTCATCTACTGACTCTTTCATTAGACTAGCACAGAATCCCACTAGGTGGCGCATGACCTCGTTAAACTCTAACTGCGTTTCCGTAACGCCCCGGAACGATTTTTGTTCCGGTGCTGTTCTTTCTTCTATGTGCCACGATCTTTCTTTTCTTTCTGCGGGTTCGTGCGCAACTAAGTTTTCCATTCGATCGCTTACCAAATCGTGGACCTTTTCTGCATGTTTCCTCTCGCTTATTAGCTGGGCATTTTTTGGACAATCTTCTTCGAACTTGCGGGTCACTTCCTCCAAATATTGTCCAAACTTGGTGTTTCCAAACCACTTCCTGGCACGCCCCTAAGCTTCTAGCTTCAATAATTTTCAGTACGTTAGGGTTTGCAGCTGCGATGAATTTTTTGAAAGATTTCGTAATGCCTTCTCTTTATTTCATGTACGATTGTACAATTTAGCCCTTAGGCAATTTTTAAGTATTTTGTGGCTGATTTTTTAGTAGTAAATTATGCAATGTATGCCTTTGTTCCTATGACTCCGTGTTATGCTCATAGAATAAATCTGAGATGTTTTACCCTATTTTAGGAACACGTTACTTTCGAGCAGTTGTTGCAAAGCACTTCATATCTTTGAGATTTTCCATCTTCATTCATTGTGTAAGTTATTGTGGTTTTCAGTCCTAAGATTGGTTCGATGTACCTCTCGCTGCTAGTCTATTCTGTGTAAGCCTTTTCATCTCTACGTAACTACGGCAATCTACATCCGTTTGAACTTGCTTATTGTATTTACGTCATGGTCTGCCTCTACAATTTTTACACTCCACACTTCCTTCAGTAACTAAACTGACAATTCTTTCATGCCTCGAGATGTGTCCTATCAACCGATTTCTTATTTTAGTCAAGCTGTGGCATAAACTTCTTTTTTTCTCTTTTCGATTCAGCTTCCCTCTAGGTATTAAATGATGTTTCCATCTAATATTCAACATTCTTCTGTAACTTTGCATTTTGAAAGCTTTTATTCTCTTGTTGTTTGAACAGTTCATCGTCCACTTTTCACTTACTACACTCAGAAAAACTGCCTTTAGTAAAACTTCCTAACACTTAAATTTGTATTGGACTTTACCAAAGTTCTCTTTTTGGCAAAAGCTTTTCTTTTGTTGCCAGTCTCTATTTTATATTCTCTCTACATCGGCCACCGTCAGTTATTTTGCCGACCAAACAGGAAAACTCATGAACAGCATCCAGTCTCGTTTCTCTCAGCATCAGCTGATCTAATTCGACTACATTCCATTACATTTGTTTTACTTTTACTATAATGCAGCGGCTGTATTGTGAAGAACAAAGATTCAACGTTCCTTCGGACATGCATGGATGTCTGAAGTAACAGACACTGCAGCAATTACAGCTGTTATGAAATACATGAAATGTATTCGCAGTTGCGAATTCGAACAACCGCAGCTGTACAAGCGAATGACAATGAAAATTTGTGCCGGACCGAGGCTCGATCCCGGATTCCTGCTAAACGGGATCGATCTTCTTAACCGATTTCGCTATCCGTACACACCTCACGGCCAGGCCCAAACTTCCATAATTATGTCGTCGTTCCTGCTTTAGAACCTGTACTCGTACACACATTATGTAATTCCCTTACCGGGGAGGACATTTTAATTGAAAGTCGCTGCCTGGTATCGGCGGATGAGTACGATACTGAAGTACCTGTGTCGTTAAGAAGAATGATGCAATTTTCCTTGGGACATGCATAAAGCAGGGAATTCGGGCTTGAGTCCAGGTTCGGCACAAACTTTCATTGTCGTTGTTCCCTTATAGAGCTGATGGTTGTTCGTATTTGCAACTGCAAATACATTTCATGTGCTTTACTTTTATTGATTTTCATCTTATAATCTCTTTTCAAGATACTATCCATTCCATTCAACTGCTCTTACAAATCTTTTGACATCCGTAAAGAAATTACAGTGTCATCGGCGAAACTCATATTCATTAACATCGGGGAGAGGCTGCAATACCTCATAACTACTGATTGTGTTTCACGAGCTTCGACTCGTATAATTGCATTCTGGTTCTGTACAAATTGTAGATAAGTTTTCGCTCACTATAGTTTACCATTACTACTTTCAGTATTTCAAAAAGTTTATTTCAGTCAACATTGCGGAAAGCATTCATGAAATATGTAAAAGCTGTAAACATACGGTCGCCATTGTTCAATTTATTTTGTAAGCTACGTCGCAGAGTCAGTATGGCTTCGCGTTTTCCTATTTTTCTCCGGAATCCAAATTGACCTTCCCCTAGGTCGGCTTCTACCAATTCTCCCATTCTTCCTACATTATACAGTTCTTGTTTCTCGCTAATTTATTTCTTCTGATCTTTTCTGATTTTCTGCGTAACTTACGTAATTTTACATCTTTATTTAAGTGGAAAAACTGTTGCATTAACATCACGATCTCAGCAGCCTTTCATGATTTAGTCACCCAGATCTGCCACTTGTTCCTGTTCGGCTGCGCTCAATCTTACTGTTTCTTGTCACTTCTTGTTCACCTGAACATCCTCCACCCCTTTACCACCTCGACTAAGCCGACTTTGTTTCCGCGTACTCTCGTTGTATCTGCGTCTGTTACTCCTTGTATATCGTTTTAGGCTACGAATATGGAACCGATAATTTGCCGACGTTGTAATAAAACTTCTGAACTATGCTGCTTGGTTCACTTATCGGAAGCAACAACCCATTGGGAGGCACAGCCATCACTTCCTTTTGTCCTACGCTGTAATTACAATGCTAATACACTACTGCCAATTAAAATTACTACACCAAGAAGAAATGCAGATGATAAACGGGTATTCATTGGACAAATATATTATACTAGAACTGACATGTAAGTACATTTTCACGCAGTTTGGGTGCATAGATCCTGAGAAATCAGTACCCAGAACAACCACCTCTGGCCGTAATAACGGCCTTGATACGCCTAAGCATTGAGCCAAACAGAGCTTGGATGGCGTGTACAGGTACAGCTGCCCATATAGGTTCAACACGATACAACAATTCATCAAGAGTAGCCACTGGCGTATTGTGACGAGCCAGTTGCTCGGCCACCATTGACCAGACTTTTCAATTGCTGAGAGATCTGGAGAATGTGCTGGCCATGGCAGCAGTCGAACATTTTCTGTATCCAGAAAGGCCCGTACAGGACCTGCAAGATAAGGTTGTGCATTATCCTGCTGAAATGTAGGGTTTCACAGGGATCGAATGAAGGGTAAGGCAACGGGTCGTAACATATCTGACATGTAACGTCCACAGTTCAAAGTGCCGTCAATGCGAACAAAAGGGGACCCAAACGTGTAACTAATGGCACCCCATACCACCACGCCGGGTGATACGCCAGTGTGGCGGTGACGAATACACGCTTCCAATGTGCGTTCATCGCGATGTCGCCAAATGCGAATGCGACCATCATGATGCTGTAAACAGAACCTGGATTCATCCGAAAAAATGACGTTTTGCCATTCGTGCACACCATCGCAGACGCTCTTGTCTGTGATGCAGCGTCAAGGGTAACCGCAGCCATGGTCTCCGAACTGATAGTCCATGCTGCTGCAAACGTCGTCGAACTGTTCGTGCAGATGGTTGTTGTCTTGCCAACGTCCCCATCTGTTGACTCAGGGATCGAGACGTGGTTGGACGATCCGTTACAGCCATGCGGATAAGAAGCCTTTCATCATGACTGCTAGTGATACGAGGCCGTTGGGGTCCAGCACGGCGTTCCGTATTACCGTCCTGAACCCATCGATTCCATGTTCTGCCAACAGTCACTGGATCTCGACCAACGCGAACGGCAGTGTCGGGATACGATAAACCGCAATCGCGATAGGCTACAATCCGACCTTTATCAAAGTCGGAAACGTGATGGTACGCATTTCTCCTCCTTACACGAGGCACCACAACAACATTTCACCAGCCAACGCCGGTCAACTGCTGTTTGTGTAGGAGAAATCGGTTGGAAACTTTCCTCATGTCAGCACGTTGTAGGTGTCGCCACCAGCGCCAACCTTGTGTGAATGCTCTGAAAAGCTAATCATTTGCATATCACAGCATCTTGTTCCTGTAGGTTAAATTTCGCGTCTGTAGCACGTCATATTCGTGGTGTAGCAATTTTAATGGCCAGTAGTGTATTAACACTTACAGCACGGTGTCCGTACTCCATGCGGGCTCGGCCGCCCTGACGTTGGCTACGGCGCCCGTACACCGTACCGGCGAGCCTTTATTTGGCTCCGTAAGCGCGTTTAGCGGGTCTCCGAAGCAGTTTCGTCAACTAATGTGGAGGTAGATCGTTCTTCTTCCGCAAGAGGCTAGCATTTGTCGGTTATCTCATCCTGGGAGCGGTTGTGAGCATTGCAAAGACCAAGTGATTTGCAGTTCATTCACAGGTGTTTACGATCGTGAAAATGGCGCGCAGCGAGTTGACGGAGGCCGAGATCTTAGATATTCTTTATGGAGATGCAGGATCTGAAACTGACGATTCTGACAAAGAGGATTCGTACTCTCCAGACGAAAGTACAAGTGATGATTCAGGTATGTATGTGTCTCAATTGTTTATAAAGTGAAGAAAGAGTTCGTTACCGCATTTTGTATTGTGAGTAGTGTTCATTACTTCACTTGAATTTAGTACCTCTTAGTACCAATCTTAGCATTATTTTTTTCTAAGCAGACAGTGGTACAGACCATCTGTCACCATCTGTGGCACCTGGTCGTATGTGCCTCACTGAGCACAAAGAGCAAGATTGGTCGGAACTGACGATCAGCCAGCACTGTCGGATTTCCAGGAAGTAGTCGGCGTAGCATCGCATTTTTCAGATGCCAGTCAGGAGCTTCAATATTTTAGTTATTTCTTTGATTACGACGTTATTCGGCTCATCGAAAGTGAAACGAATCGGTACGCTGGTAACGTTATTACGGCAATGAAACGCAAAGGTAGCCTGAAAATAAACTCTATTTGGCATAAGTGGTCTGCAGTAAAATTGCAAGAGATTTACTGGTTTTTCAGTATTACTTTGCATATGTGCGTCGTCAAATTGCCGAAAATCAGTGATTATTGGTCAACAGACCCCTTTTTGGAGGCAGGATTTACGAGTAAATTGTTGAGTCGCGATCGATTTTGCGCTATATTGTCGATGTTACACTTGAATGACAGTGCTACGTTCATTAGCGGAGGCAAAGAAAAGCTTGACCCACTTCACATTGTCCCTTTCGTGGTAGAATAGGGTTCAGAGTATACATGAAAAACAAACCCAATAAATATGGGATCAAATTGTATGCTCTCTGCGATTCATCAACTGGTTATATGCTGAACTGTGATGTATATACATGTTCTGCATGGAATCTTGACAATAGTATCCAGGGCCTTGTAAAAAGGTTGTCTTCACAGTACTTTGGCAAAGGACATTGCATTTATATGGAGAGGTACTGCACCAGTCTACCTCTTTTGGAGATGTTGTGGGAAAATAAAACACTTGGAGTGGGAACTTTAATGAGAAACAGGAAAGGTTTGCCACGAATATTCAAAACACTAAAGCTAAAAAAAGTCAGATAATTTTTAAAAGGAAACACCATCTCTTGGCAGTGAAGTGGAAGTCAAAATGAGATGTTTTTTGTCTTTCCACAAAGCATATGTCTACCAGCACTAGTATTCAAGAGAGGGCCAAAGGTGGAATAGCAGAAATTGTAAAGCCAGACGTTATTAGTGATTACAATAAGAATAAAGCTGGGGTTGACAGAGCAGATCAGTTCTCCAGCTATTACCCGTTTGCCTGAAAAACTTTGAAGTGGTGGAAAAAGCTGTTTTTCCATTTGTTTATCAGGTCAACTGTCAACTGTTTTATTTTATATAAAGAGAAGAATAGGAAGAATGTATCCCTAGTAGAATTTATTCACAGAGTGGGGAAGAAATTGGCTGAGAAGGGCGGAAATATTTTTCAGCAACAAGCCGCTTCATCCTCGCAAATTGAGAGGACATTTGCAAGGCACTTTCCAAAGAAGGTCCCACCCACTGCAAACAAGGTGAACACTACTAGGTATTGCAAAGTATGTTCAGACAGGGGGAAGAAAAAGACGGGTAAGCGCATCAGGAAGGAAAGTAGATGGTGGTGCAAGGACTGTGGCGTCGGCCTTTACGTCCCACAGTGTTTCCAGGATTTTCACACAAAGGCTAACTACATCTGAACTATTAAAATACTCTAGTTTACAGGTACCTGGAGTCAGACATACCAGCGATATTTTTTTAAAATTTAGATCAGTATAATGGCATTACTCAGGAGAGAGATCATGTAAAACTTTTTTGTCCACGACATTTTTGTGTTTTCGTTTTTTTATTATAACACCCATTTGTATTTTATATTGTAAAATAAACTGACATTCATGTAAAGCTCTTACTTTTTCCTTTTAAATAATGCAAAAGCCATATCCCTATCATTTTTCTTTACTTTGCAATCTAGTTTCAAACATCCATTAAATATGCCAGTTCACAGCCAAGTGCCGAGTGTAAAGAGGACAGTGTTGAAAGTGTTAAATACAGTTCTACATTGATGATGGTTTTTACTTTTGCGGGCCTTTCTGTTCCACACTACCAGGTTCCAGTATGTGAATCACAGCTGTATGTTACTTGCGTCTATTTTAGACGCGGACGAAGCCTACTTCCTGCGTAGAGCGTGCGTGTGTCGACGACGACTGATGGCTGCAACGACTGCGTCCTCGGCGTGTATCGTCTTCGGATTACAGAGCCGTCTGAGTTGCCCGCGCTAGGTACAGGTTGGTCTCTATTAAGTGCTGATGCTTGCGTCTCTCACACCCACATCCGCTACGTGATCCTCAAACGCACTGCATGTTTGACCCTACACCTGTCGGAATACGTGATTCTTACACTTTACTTTGCCGTACTTCTTTTCCGCTGTTCTCGTGTTTGTAGTTGGTTGCCGGTACTGCCCACGACGTTTACCTTCCAAAAACTGTCATCTAGTATAACTGGGGCCATATACAGTACTTTCGTTGATGCTAGCCAGTGGTTAGTAAAAAAAAATGACGGTTACAGCAGAATTGATAGCATTAGTTACTGTGCTTGTGCCAGTAGTAGACAGTTGAATAACTCGATACACAACGTAGGCGGAAGCAGGTCTAGCGTGACATAAAATGACTCCAACAGCGATCTGATACGAATAAGAGTAACCAGCGTATACAGACTTAGTGCATAGCTGAATGCCAGTAGCGGCCACCGGATTGAGTCGTATGTGGCATTCAAAGCAGCCAATGTTTGATAGTAGGGAAATACTCCGATCTAAAATGGCAGTAAATCATAAGTTTAATTTGCGGAATATAAACTGGAAAACATACGTGCTTCTTACTGGCGGTAAAGAGAAACCATATGGCGAAGTAATATTGAAAGTATTTCCAGACAACTGACATCCCTCACTCTAGAGAAATATTCTAGACTCATTGGCTGTAAACAGACCTGATCTCTTCGACAGTAATATCATGCATACCAGGATTATATTGTTATTGTTAAGGTCTTGAATCCAAAGTGTGGTTTGATGCAGCTCTCCATGCTACTCTGTTCTGTGCAAGCCTCTTCATCTCCCACTGCAACCTACATCCTTCTGAATCTGATTAATGTTTTCATCTCTTAGTCTCCCTCTACGATTTTTGCCCCTCACGCTTGCCTCCATTACTAAACTGATGATCCCTTGATGCCTTAGAATGTATCCTACCAACCAAGCCCTTCTTTTATTCTCGTTGTACCACAAATTCCTGTTCTTCCCAATGCTATTCAGTGCCTCCTCATTAGTTACGTGACCCACCCATCTAATCTTCAGCATACTTCTGAAACACCACATTTCAAAAGCTTCCCTTCTCTTCTTGTCTAAACTGTTTATCGTCCGTATTTTTCACTTCCATGCAAGGCTGCACTCCATACAAGGACTTTAAGAAACGACTTCCTTACACTTAAATCTATACTCGATGTTAACAAATTTCTCTTCTTCAGAAACGCTTTCCTTGCCATTGCCAGTCTACATTTTATATTTTCTCTACTTCGGCCATCATCATTTATTTTGCTCCCCAAATAGCAAAACTCGTCTACTACTTTCAGTGTCTCATTTCCTAATCTAATTCCCTCAGCATCACCCGAGTTAATTCGACTACATTCCATTATCCTCGTTTTGCTTTTGTTGATGTTCATCTTATATCCTCCTTTCAAGACACTGTCCATTCCGTTCAGCTGCTGTTCCAAGTCCTTTGCTGTCTCTACAGAGTTACAATGTCATCGGCGAACCTCAAAGTTTTTATTTCTTCTCCATGGATTTTAATACCTACTTCAAATTTTTCTTTTGTTTCCTTTACTGCTTGCTCAATATACAGATTGAATAACATTGGGGATAGTCTACAACCCTGTCTCACTCCCTTCTCGACCATTGCTTTCCTTTCATGCCCCTCGACTCTTATAACTGCCATCTGGTTTCTGTACAAACTGTGAATAGTAGAGGTGGCAAAAAATAACGTAACTGATAGAAATAACCGGTTACTGAGAAGTAACGGTTACTGCGATAACCGTTCCTCTGATTCTGGCAGTTATTTCAATAACTGTTTAGTGTCAACAGTGCCTCGCGCCATCTGTTGACCGAAGATCGTACTGCGCATTTGGAAGGCGTTCTATAGACCATGGGAATAACTGTGAGACTGCGCGCCATCTGTTGATAAGAACTGTGTACTATTTCGTGGGCCTTCGTTACTTTTAGCATAAACAATTAAATAAAGTTAATGTCCGAGCCGTGGCTGATAGGAGCTGCAGTACAGGCATTAACAAGTACGGTCGTTCCCTTAAGCCACCGCCTTACGTGTTAATTTAGCTTGGACGGGTAGTAGAAGGAAACTTACTTAGGAATTCGAGCGACTATGGAAATAACTGTCAGAGCCCGGTATTCTCCTCTGGCAGTTATCGTTATTGGCTCGTAGTTCTAGTTCTCTGGTAGTTATCGGGCTACCACCACAGATAACCTGGAAGCTGGTAACGGAATAACTGTGTGTCTAGACGTTCCTGACACGGTGACTCCAGTTAAAGGTCGTAGTTCCAGGTGATATTTCCAGAGAGGATAGTAACTGGAGTGAACAAATATTTTCGTACTGCTACGGAAATAGCCGCTGGCCATCGCGAATGACAAATAACATGTCAGAAAGTATAACATAATACAGTGGAATATAATAATTATTATCCTCATCATTTGTCAGGAGATTGTCAAAATATGTGAATATATCACAGTAACTGCTAATATTTACAGAATTGGTACACTGACAGAATAAAACACAGTTATGTACTTTTAATAAATTTATCGTACACATAATACCCGATCTTGTCCGTTGCAACCAAGTGCTGTCAAAACTGAAATATAGCAGAATTTTTACCTAAGCTGGTCTATCAGTCTCTGTTACGATATTCATCTACAGAGTAGAAGGAGGGGTCAATGGAAGCGTCTGATTTCGCCCGTCTGCTTCGACGTAAAGGTGTTGTGGTGTGTGAATGTCATTACGGCACGGTGTTTATGAGTTGGTTTGTGTGTGTGTGGGGGGGGGGGGGGCTGTCGATCTAGGTTGCAGTGCCGGAATTTGCTGGTGGTAATTAAATTTTTTTTCTAGCTGTGATGTTTTGTGTATTTATGATGTATTGAATGTGATTTAATTTATGTAGGGATGATTGATTTGTGGACTTTTGGGATTGTGGTTTTATTTTTCGCAGTTGTAGATGTTGGTTTTTTGGCATCAGTAGCTGTGGTGGACCTATATAGGTCACCGGAAATTACCGATTCCCATTTTCATAGTTGTGTGTGTTGATGTTTTAGTATCGTCATCTGAGGTTGACCTATATAGGTCAAGGGAAATGTCTGATTCCAATTTTCGTACTTTTAGTTGTGGGTATTGGTGTTTTGGTATGGTCACCTATAGTTGACCTATATTGTTCAAGGGAAGTGTCCGATTCCTGCAGATTTTTGTTGGTGTAGCAGAATGCTGTAATTTTTTTTTCTTTTTGTTCTTCATTTTGTGTTTTGGGATCATGGTGTGTTTTTTTTACTAGCTTGTCCTCACCCTAAAACCCCCAACTTCCCGCAGTTGTCCCATTCGTTTGATTGTATTTTTGATGGGAAATGTTATTGTATTATTTATATGTATCTTCGTGTTTGTTGCCATGTGTATGTAATGACGTCATAGACACACTTAAAATAGCCATTTCCGGCATATTGATGACGGGTGGAATCAGACACTTCTGTATCAAATAGTCTTTCAAACACACTGTAAACAGTGCCTTATCTGAAACCAAGTTTTTAATGGTTGCTGACTTGCTGGCAGTTTATTGAAAATGCATGTTCCTGAATATTGGACCCCTTTTGGACCAAGGTAAGTAATTTTAGGTCTTTATGTAGATTGCTGTTCCCATTTCTAGTGCTGATATTATGTATTAAGCTATTGGTTGGAAATACTTGTAACAAATTTCATAAAGGAATAAATATACTAGGAAGCAGTGGTTAGAATACAAAGTTCCTTGAACAGGTTCCAACATGATGTTCTTGAATTGATACCACAAACGATTTTTATTACACGCTTTTACATGCGAAAAACTTTTGCTACGTTTGATAAGTTACCATAGAATATGCTCCCTTATGAAATAACAGAATGAAAAAATGTGGTATGCCCTTCCCAACTGAATTTATTATCGAGTTGTAGTCCCAGAAATGTAACACTGTCAACCTTTTCGATCTGCATGTCTTCGTATGTTATAAACATGCTGTCGCTGGAGAAATCGAGCAGTTTGCAAATCTGACATAAAACTTGGATTAGCGTACTCACACTTTTCCCAATAGGACTAGCTTTTACAGCACAGGAGTAAACGAATGTGTCACATTAAGTATATTTTTTGTTGTATTATGTCTGTACACTTTATTCTATTATGTGAGCAGCACAAGAAATTAAGCTTCGAATTTAACCTACAGTACTCAGTTTACATATTACTTCATACTTAAAAACGCACGTTGTTAACATTTTACTTAAACAGTGCTTTGGCGAAGTTCCGCGTACTTTCTGTCGCAGCTGCGAAGATAATATTTCTAATAGCGACCGATAACCTACAAACATATAATATGAAACACTAATAATCGTTCTAACATCAACTAAAATGTACCCAGAGTTAATAAGCTAAGGTTATGACACGATTCATACGACATTCCTGCTATTTCACACTACTCGCAGTTATACTGATAACTAAACTGATGGATTCCAACTATGTCGTTATTTAACTGTCGGAGTTATCGGTATTCGCTAGCGAAAAATAACTTGGCAGTTATTAATAACGGTTAACGATAACGGTTATCAAAGAATAACTGGAACTGTGATAACGGTTACTCCAGAATAACCGTTTGGCCCACCTCTAGTGAATAGCCTTTCGCTCTCCGTACGAGGGTTGTTTTTTAAGTAAGGGCCGTTCGCGTGTATAGTCCCGTAGTTCGCGCGGACGCCGCAACAAGCCACCGCGCCACTTTCCGGCATCCTTCCCGTTCACACTGATGCAAGTTGCAGCTCTGTAGCTGACGTGTACGCATCGCTGTGCTACTTTATAATGCTTACGATTATTGAATCGCCCGCCGCGTGTGAGATACGGTCAGTGATATGTTTTTTGACCGCGAGAAGCCTATCAGCTGCAGAAATTCATCGTCAGTTAACAGAAGTTTATGGCTTGAATGCAATGAGTGGAGGTAAAGTGCGTCAATGGGTTAGAGAGTTTAAAAATGGCCGTCAAAACGTCCATGACGAAGAACGCTCAGTGATCACTGATGATTTGGTGGCTGCAGTCGAAACAAAGATTCGTGAGGACAGAAGATTCACAATTTCAACTCTTTCTTTGGAATTTCCACAAGTTTCAAGATCGGTTTGGTACAAAATTGTGTCTGAAAACCTAAACTTTAAGAAACTGTGTTCTCAGTGGGTACCCAGACTCCTCACAGAGGACCACAAACGGAAGAGATTTGCCACTTCATCGGACTTTTTGATTCGTTACGAGGAAGAAGGGGATGACATGTTGAGTCAAATTGTCGCTGGAGATGAAACATGGGTATCCCATATCACTCCCGAAAGCAAGCGACAATCGATGGAATGGCGACACACAACCTCACCCGTCAAGGTCAAAGCCAAACAGACGCTGTCAAAGCGCATGATTATGGCAACTGTGTTCTGGGACCGGCGCGGTGTTTTGCTAGTGGACTTTATGCCACGAGGAACGACAATCAACTCAGATGCCTACTGTGCAACTCTAAAGAAGCTCCGCAGAGCAATTCAAAACAAAAGTCGCAGCATGCTGACAAAAGGAGTTTTGCTCCGGCACGATAACGCTAGGCCTCACACCTCTCAAAAGACTCGGGATTTGATTGATTCTTTTGGCTGGGAAGTTTTGGACCATGCACCATACAGCCCCGACCTTGCTCCTAGCGATTTTCACCTTTTCCGGTACCTGAAACACCATCTTGGCGGTTAGCGCTTCAATGACGACGATGAAGTGAAAGCGGCCGTAAACTCTTGGCAGTCGGAGCAGGCGGCCGAATTCTTTGAAGAGAGAATTAAAAACTTAGTTGTACGGTATGACAAGTGCTTAAATAAACAAGGCAACTATGTAGAAAAATAGGTAAAAGTGTGTAGAATCAGAAAATAAAAGTTTTTTTACAAAAGTATTTATATCTTTTTTTAAAAATAAAAACGGCCCTTACTTAAAAAACAACCCTCGTATTTTACTCCTGCCACCTTAAGAATCTGTTTCTCTTCTTGAGAAACGCTTTTCTTGCCATTGCCAGCTATTTTGCCTCCCAAACAGGAAAACCCATCTACTGCTGTAAGTGTCTCGTTTCCTAATCTAAGACCCCTCAGCATCACCTGATTTAATTCGACTACATTCCATTATCCTCGTTTTGATATTGTTGATGTTCATCTTGTATCCTCTTTTCAAGACATTGTTCATTCCGTTCAACTGCTCTGTCTCTGACAGAATTACAAGTCTTCGGCAACAACAAAATTTTTATTTCTTCTCTCTGGCCTTTAATTCCTACTCCAAATTTTTCTTTTGTTTCCTTTGCTGCTTGCTCAATATACAGATTGAATAACATCGAGGGTAGGCTACAACCCTGTCTCACTCAACTGTCAAACACTGCTTCCCTTTCGTGCCCCTCGACTCGTATAACTGCCATCTCTTTTATGTACAAATTGTAAATAGCCTTTCGCTCCCTGTATTTTATCCCTGCTACCTTTAGAATTTGAGAGAGAGCACTCCAGTGAACATTGTAAAAAGCTTTCTCTAAGTCTACAATTGCTACGAGGCGTGTTTTTTTTAAGCAAGTACCGTTTTGAAATTAAAAAAAGACGTGCTAAGATATCTCAATAATTTTATTTTTACATGAAAGCCTGTACCTTAATCTGTACCATCCGTCAATATTGAGGCACTTGTCATAACGTTGTGCCAGTTTTTCAATACCCTCCTCATAGAAGTCTACCGCCTGCCTTGTTAACCACTGCATCACCACTGTCTTGACTTCGTCATCGTCTTGAAGACGCTGACCGCCCAGGTGTTTCTTCAGGTGCAGGAACAGATGGTAGTCACTGGGCACAAGATCGGGGCTGTACAGAGGATGATCTAGAGTTTCCCATCGAAAAGATGTGATGAGATCTTTGGTCTGATTCGCCACATGCGGACGGGCATTGTCTTGCAGCAAAACGATGCCCTTGCTCAACTTCCATGGACTGTTGCTTTGATTCTGGTGTGAAGTAGGCCACCCATGTTTCATCACCCGTAACAGTTTGGCTTAAGAAATCATCACCGTCGTTGTGGTACCGCTCAAGAAAAGTCAATGCACTGTCTAACCGTTTGGTTTTGTGCACATCCGTCAACAATTTCGGTACCCAACGTGCGCACAATTTTCGGCAATTCAAGTGCTCGGTCACAATGCCATACAAAACACTACGAGAAATATTAGAAAAGTCATCCCGCAAGGAGGAATTCGTAAAGCGTCTGTTTTCTCTCACCTTATTGTCCACTTCCTGCACCAAACTTTCATTACCGACCGAAGGATGCCCACTCCGTTGTTCATCATTCACATTTGTGTGGCCATCTTTAAATGCTCTCGCCCACTTTCTTACCATTCCATCACTCATAATGTTTTCTTCATAAACTGCACGGATCTCACGATGAATATCGATCGCTTTTAGGCCTTTGGCACTAAGAAGTCTTATAACAGCCCGTACTTCACAGTCGGCGGGACTCACGATTATCGGAGGCATCTTAAACACTCAGTACAAAACGTAAACAAGGAAGAATCAGACTGTAATGGCGTTAGTGTGTAGTTTAAGGTACAGGCTTTCATGTATAAATAAAATTATTGAGATATCTTAGCATGTCTTTTTTAAATTTCAGAACGGTACTTACTTAAAAAAACATGCCTCCTATAAACATAGGTCTGCCTCTCTTCAACCTATCTTCTATGAGAAGTCGTAGGATTAATATTGCTTCCCGTGCTACTACATTTCTCTTGAATCCAAACTGATCTTTTTCGAGGTCGGCTTCTACCAGTTTTTTCCATTCTTCTATAAAGGATTCGTGTTAGTATTTTACAACCGTGACTTATTAAGCTAATAGATTGGCAGTTTTCACACCTGTCAGCGCTTGCTTTCTTTGGAATCGGAATTATTATATTCTATTTTGTAAAAAACTGACATTTTGAGCCCGTGGCTGTGTACAAAATATAGGTTGACGCTTACACAGAAGATTACAGCAACCAGACGCTTTTTACAATGCTATTTATTTATTTAAACAGCGCGCGTTGCCGGCTTCGAAACGACAGGTTCATCTTCAGACGGTTAGTGCACGTTTTACATTAGATTTCGGCTTTTGTTTCCCCACCTGATGAAATTTCCTTGTGGTGTTGGTGCCCTACAACCAAAAAAAGACGTGAGACAATGTATTTTAACTGTAATTTTGCCTCACACAAAAAAGTGCATTATACAGTTTTCGTTGCTGCAAGATGATGAACAACCTGCACCGGAACATAATAGCGCGGATTCTTCATCGTAAGTAACCGAAACATTTCCCTTTAATAATAATAATTTGTTTAGATCACTTAAAATCGTTGTGAGGCAAAATTACAGTTAAAAAGACTTTGTCTCACATCTTGTTTACGTTGTAGGGCACCAGCACCACAAGCAAATTTCGTCAGATTGGGAAACAAAAAGCGAAATCTAATGTAAAATGTGAACTAGCCTTCCAAAGAAAACCTGTCGCTTCGAAACCGGTAACGGTGCAGTTTAAATAAGTAAATAGCACTGTAAAAGGTGGCCGGTTGCTGTAATCTTCAGTGTAAGCGTCAACCTATATTATTTCTTGTTGAAGTCTGAGGATATTTCGACTGCTTCATACATCTTGCTCACCAGATGGAAGAGCTTTGTCATGTCTGGCTCTCCCAAGGCTATCAGTAGCTCTAACGGAATGTTGTCTACGCCCGGGGCCTTGTTTCGACTTAGGTCTTTCAGTGCTTTGTCAAATACTTCACGCAGTATCATATTGCACTAGTATCTTCATCTATGTCCTCTTCTATTTTCGTAATATTGCCCTCAAGTACATCTCCCTTGTAGTGGCCTTCTATATACCCCTTCCACCTTTCTGCTTTCCCTTCTTTGCTTAGGACTGGTTTTCCATCTGAGTTCTTGATATTCATACAGATGGTTCTCTTTTCTGCAAAGGTCTCTTTAATTTTCCCGTAGGTAGCATCTATCTGGATGCGCATCTTCATGTTTTCGTGGCGTAAAAATTGTGTCATAAAATTTCGGGCGTGCAGCCGCATAAATTGAGTTTCTTCTTGTAATATTTAGGCTGAATACCGTCCAGCCATCTTCAGGGTGAGCCGAGGTGACTAACGCTCCAGCACTTGCTCCGTCCTTTTAAACTCGAGGACCGAACCACTGCGAATGCGGCCAAAGATACACAAGGCGCCAGAGACGTTGATAGGCGGCAAAGAGGTGTAACATCTGCATGGAAATTAAATATACGGCTGCGCAGTCGATCCATACGGTGATATCGATGTGTCACGGAGAGCTGCACCATCGCGATTTCTTTGTGATTTAATTACAGAAATTGCCAGATTCCATGATTTGTCCAAGCTGAAGCCGCTATCTCTATTAATTAAATTCGTCGCCAACCGAATTTTAATTGCATCTTTGACTATTGAGTCCCAGAAACATGAGGTCGAGGCTAAAATTTCGACATTATCGTACACCAAGAGTGACCAGCGTCAATACAGTGCTCCGCTACCGCAGATTTGTTAGGTTGTAAGAGACGGGTGTAACTGTGGTGCTCTATGCTTCTCTCCTAGACTGTACATGTCGTCTGTCCGATGTATGAACGGCCGCACTCACAGGGGATCTTAAAACCCCAGGCTTCCGAAGCACCAAATCATCTTTAACGGAACCTAGGAGTGCTGCAGTTTTTGGTGGGGGGCGAAAAATCATTTTCACTTTGTATTTACTGAGGACCCGTCCTATTTTTGACGGTAGGCTTCCCACGTATGGCAGGAAAGCCACGGATTTAAAACTTTCCGTGTCTTCTTCTGCTTTTCTTGTTCCTACTGTTGATTTCATTTCTAGTGCCTTACGTATCTGCCGTGGAAGGTACCCGTTGGCTTCAAAAACTCAGGTGTAGAAGCTCGTCCTCCAGACAGCTCTCGTCAGCAATGGCGTGTGCTCTGTGTACTAGAGTTCTGAGTACACTCATCGTGTGCGAAGGATGGTGGCAGCTATTTGCACGTAAATATAAATCCGTATGGGTCGGTTTTCTATACACTGCATCTCCCAAAGTGTCATCATCTTTGCGCCGTACCAAAACATCCAAAAATGGAAGGCATCCATCTTTTTCGATTTACATCGTGAACTGAATTTGTGTATGGATAGAATTCAGATGATTTAAAAATTCTTTTAGCTTGTCTTCACTATGGGGCCACACTACAAACGTGTCATCAACATACCTCCAAAACACTGTGGGTTTCAAGCTAGCTGATTCCAGCGCTTTCTCCTCGAAGCCCTCTATAAAAAAAAGTTGGCCACCAAGGGCGCAAAGGACTACCCATGGCGACACCTTCAGCCTGTTCATAAAATTCGTTATTGAATAAAAAATATGTCGAGATCAAAACATGTTCAAATAAAGCTGAAATATATTTATCGAAAGTCGTTCCAATGAGAGACAGTGATTCCGAAAGAGGAACCTTTGTGAACAACGACGCTACATCGAACATATCAGAATTGTTCACTTTGAGTGATGTCAGTTTTTCAGTGAAGTGTACAGAAAGGTTACATCTCTTTGCCGCCTATCAACGTCTCTGGCGCCTTGTGTATCTTTGGCCGCATATGCAGTGGTTCGATCCTTGGGTGTCAAAGGACGGAGCAAGTGCTGGAGCGTTAGTCACCTTGGTCCACTCTGAAGATGGCTGGACGGTATTCAGCCGAAATATTACAAGAAGAAGCTGAACTTATGCGGCTGCACGCCCGAAATTTTATGGAACATCATTTATCTTACCCATAATGATATATGCTTCTACATCCTTACATTTGTCCTCTAGCCATTCCTGCTTAGCCATTTTGCACTTCCTGTCGATCTCATTTTTTAGACTTTTCTATTTCCTTTCGTCTGCTTCATTTATTGCATTTTAATATTTTCTCCTTCCATCGATTACATTCACTATCTCTTGTGTTACAGAAGGATTTCAACTAGCCCTAGCCTTTTTACCCACTTGATCCTCTGCTGCCTTTACTATTTCATCTCTTAAACCTTTGGTTGTTTCAGTTTATGCAGGTCCCACCTCCTTAAAATCCTGCCTTTTTGCAGTTTCTTCAATTTTAATCCGCAGTTCATAACCAATGAACTGTGATCAGACCGAGCGCGGTGGCGCAGTGGTTAGCACACTGGACTCGCATTCGGGAGAACGACGGTTCAATCCCGCGTCCGGCCATCCTGATTTAGGTTTTCCGTGATTTCCCTAAATCGCTCCAGGCAAATGCCGGGATGGTTCCTTTGAAAGGGCACGGCCGACTTCCTTCCCCGTCATTCCCTAATCCGATGAGACCGATGACCTCGCTGTTTGGTCTCTTCCCCCAAACAACCTCCAACCCAACTGTGATCAGAGTCCACATCTGCACCTGGGAAACGTCTTACAATTCAGAATCTGGTTCCAAAATCTGACCATTATACAGGGTGGTCCACTGATCGTGACCGGGCCAAATATCTCACGAAATAAGTGTGAAACGAAAAAACTACAAAGAACGAAACTTGTCTAGCTTGAAGGGGGAAACCAGATGACGCTATGGTTGGCCCACTAGATGGCGCTGCCATAGGTCAAGCGGATATCAACTGCGTTTTTTAAAAAATAGGAACCCCCATTTTTTATTACATATTCCTGTAGTACGTAAAAAAATATGAGTGTTTTAGTTGGACCACTTTTTCGCTTTGTGATACATGGCGCTGGTATAGTCACAAACATATGGCTCACAATTTTAGACGAACAGTTGGTAACAGGTAGGTATTTTTAAATTAAAATACAGAACGTAGGTACGTTTGAACATTTTATTTCGGTTGTTCCAATGTGATACATGTACCTTTGTGAGCTTATCATTTTTGAGAACGCATGCTGTTACAGCGCGATTACCTGTAAATACCACATTAATGCAATAAATGCTCAAAATGATGTCCGTCAACCTCAATGCATTTGGCAATACGTGGAACGACATTCCTCTCAACAGCGAGTAGTTCGCCTTCCGTAATGTTCGCACATGCATTGACAATGCGCTGACGCATGTTGTCAGGCGTTGTCGGTGGATCACGATGGCAAATATCCTTCAACATTCCCCACAGAAAGAAATCCGGGGACGCCAGATCCGGTGAACGTGCGGGCCATGGTATGGTGCTTCGACAACCAATCCACCTGTCATGAAATATGCTGTTCAATACCGCTTCAACCGCACGCGAGCTATGTGCCGGATATTCATCATGTTGGAAGCACACCGCCATTCTGTCATGGAGTGAAACATCTTGTAGTAACATCGGTAGAACATTACGTAAGAAATCAGCATACATTGCACCATTTAGATTGCCATCGATAAAATGGGGGCCAATTATCCTTCCTCCCATAATGCCGCACCATACATTAACCAGCCAAGGTCGCTGATGTTCCACTTGTCGCAGCCATCGTGGATTTTCCGTTGTCCAATAGTGCATATTATGCCGTTTACTTTACCGCTGTTGGTGAATGACGCTTCGTCGCTAAATAGAACGTGTGCAAAAAATCTGCCATCGTCCCGTAATTTCTCTTGTGCCCAGTGGCAGAACTGTACACGACGTTCAGAGTCATGCAATTCCTGGTGCATTGAAATATGGTACGGGTGTGGTCGATGTTGATGTAGCAATCTCAACACAGACGTTTTTGAGATTCGCGACTCTCGAGCAATTTGTCGGCTACTGATGTGAGGATTAGCCGCGACAGCAGCTAAAACACATACTTGGGCATCATCATTTGTTGCAGGTCATGGTTGACGTTTCACATGTGGCTGAACACTTCCTGTTTCCTTAAATAACGTAACTATCCGGCGAACGGTCCGGACACTTGGATGATGTCGTCCAGGATACCGAGCAGCATACATAGCACACGCCCGTTGGGCATTTTGATCACAATAGCCATACATCAACACGATATCGACCTTTTCCGCAATTGGTAAACTGTCCATTTTAACATGGGTAATGTATCATGAAGCAAATACCGTCCACACTGGCGGATTGTTACGTGATACCACGTACTTATACGTTTGTGACTGTTACAGTGCTATCTGTCACAAAGCGAAAAAAGTGGTCCAACTAAAACATTCATATTTCTTTACGTACTACACGAACATGTAATAAAAATGGAGGTTCCTATTTTAAAAAACGCAGTTGATATCCGTTTGACTTATGGCAGCGCCATCTAGCGGGCCAATCATAGCGCCATCTGGTTTCCCACTTCAAGCTAGACGAGTTTCGTTCTTTGTAGTTTTTTCGTTTTATGCTTATTTCGTGAGATATTTGGCCCGGCCACTATCAATGGACCACCCTGCATAACGAATCTGAAACCTTCCTGTGTCTCTTCCACATACGCAACCTTCTTTCATGATTCTTAAACCAAGTGTTAGCTGTGACTAAACTATGCTCCGTACAAAATTTTACCAGACGAGTTCCGCTTTCATTCCTTTCCCCCCGGTCAATATTCATCTACTACTTTTCCTTCCCTTCTTTTTCTACTATCGAGTCCAGTCCCCCATGACTATTAAATTTTCGTCTCACTTAACTATCTGAATCATTTCTTTTATCTCATCGTACATTTCCTCAATCTCCTCCTCATCTGCGGAGCTAGTTGGCATATAAACTTGTATTACTGTGGTAGGCGTGGGCTTCGTGTCTATCTTGGCTACAATAATGCGTTCACTATGCTGTTCATAGTAGTTTATCCGCGTTCCTATATTTTTATTCATTATGAAACCTAGTCCTGCATTATCCCTAATTGATTTTCTATTTATAGCCCTGTATTCATCTGATCAGAAGTCCTGCCCCTCCTACCACCGAACTTCACTAATTCCCACTTTATCTAACTTTAACCTGTCCATTTCCCTTTTTAAATTTTCTAACCTACTTGCCCGATTAAGGGGTATGACATTCCACGCCCCGATCCGTAGAATGCCAGTTTGTTTCTCCTGATAACGGCGCCTTTTAAGTAGTCCCCGCCCGGAGATCCAAATGGGGGACTATTTTACCTCCGGAATATTTTACCCAAGAGGCTGCCATCATCATATAACCATACATGAGAGCTGCTTGTGCTCGGGAAAAATTACGGCTGTAGTTTCCCCTTGCTTTCAGCGTTCGAAATACTATCGCAGGAAGGCCGTTTTGGTTGATGTTACAAGGCGAGATCAGTCAATCATCCAGACTCTTGCCCCTGCAACTACTGAAAAAGCTGCTGCCCCTCTTCAGGAACCACACGTTTGTCTGGTCTCTCAACAGATACCCCTCCGTTGTGGTTGCACCTACGGTACGGCTATCTGTATCGCTGAGGCTTGCAAGCCTCCCCACCAACGGCAAGGTCCATGGTTGATAGCGGAGTGGGAGGGGGGTGAGGACAGGATTATGTATTTTTATGAAAAGTTACAGAGGGTGAATACGAATATGGAAACATGGAAAAAAATACAGCACATTACCACGACTAATACGTTGTAGGAAAATTGTTAGCATTTAAAACAGTTCCTGTCGTCTCGGAATGGATAAATTTGGGTCCTGGGTTGTTTTCAGGGGTATCTTATACAATTCGCCCTCAAAATAGTGACAAGTTCAGCTAACGATGGGGGGGGGGAGGGCTAGCGAATACTTCCCTCGTAAGTGGACCACAAAGGATCAGTAATATTGTGATCTGGTGACTGTGGTGGCTAGGGGAGATCTACATTTCATCCTCGTGTTCACAAATCCAGTCCTGGACGATGCGAACCGTGTGTCATGGGGTTCCCAGTCGCCTCACAAACACTGCATCACTATTGGCGAACAAACATTCTATCAAGGGAAGGAACTAATTAGCCAACATAGTAACGTAATGCTTGGCAATAATGCGGCCTTGCAGAGTAGCCATGGGGCCCTTGAAATACCACAATATGGCAGCCCAAATCATGATCGAACTCCCGCCATGTTTCACTCTTGGCACGTAGAGTCAGCCAGAAGTTGGAAACAGTGTTCAAGTCGTCCATTGCTTCACAGTCCAGGTTTATGGCTTTGACGCCACGTTTTCCTGTTACAGATGTGTGGTTTTGTAATTTCAACTCGCCCTGCAATGGCCAGTTTTTGGAACTCCCTTCGTGTTGTTTTGGTGCTGAGAGCGTTCAAGAGTGCGACATTCAGTTCTGCAGTGACTTTTGCAGCTGTCATGCTGTTATTTTACGTCACTATACTCTTCAATGAGCGTCTGTCACGATCACTAAACACAGACTTTGGTCCGCGTTGTGACTTAGCGGATGACGTTTCTCCGTTTCCCCTATGCTCGGTGTAAATCTTCGATATGGTGCCTCCTGAAACACCAAACACTTCTGTCACCTTGAGCACGGAAACACTGCCGTACGAGCATCAAAGACTTTCCCACGCTCGAATTCCCTTGTCTCTGACATAATGCATTCAGGTTCACAGAACACTGTTCTGATCACGACTAACAATTTCAGCGTCTCGTACATGGAGGAGGGCAACTGTAACTTCAAATACTGCTAGTTAAATTATTTACACATATGATATTCGGCACATATGATATTTTAATAAAAAATTGAACATTTTAAATGACAGTCTGTCTAAATACAATAAATATTCAGCATGTTTACTTCGCAACCGCTACACTTTTACGTTATATACACTCATGCTCATAAATTAAGGATAATTGCAGAATGTGGTGCCACACAACGTGGCACTACACAAAACTGGCGCCAATAGCATAGGCACGTAGGAAACACACACGGCACAGATCTGTAAGTCCACGGTATTGGTGATAAGTTGAGAAAACCGTCCCGAAACACATGTGCTACAAAACGCCACTGTTTCCTGTGCATGTACCCCGACATCAATATTGGATATGATCAGCATGCACACGTATACAGGCAGCACAACGGGTTGGCATTATCTGGATCAGGTGGTCGAGCAGCTGCTGGGGTATAGCGTCCCATTCTTGTACCAGTGCCTGTCGGAGCTCCTGAAGTGTCGTAGGGGTTTGCAGACGTGCAGCGGTACGTCGACTGAGAGCATCCCAGACGTGCTGGATGGGGTTTAGGTCTGGAGAACAGGCAGGCCACTCCATTCGGCTGGTATCTTCTGTTTCAAGGCACTCCTCCACGATGGCAGCTCGGTGGGGCAGTGCGTTGTTCTCCATCAGGAGGAAGGTGGGACCCACAGCACCCCTGAAAAGGCGGACATACTGGTGCAAAATGACGTCCCAATAAACCTGATCTGTTACAGTTCCTCCATCAAAGACATACAGGGGTGTACGTGCACGAATCATAATCCCACCCCACACCATCAAACCACGACCTCCATACAGGTCCCTTTCAAGGACATTAAGGGGTTGGTATCTGGTTCCTGGTTCACGCCAGATGAAAACCCGGCGAGAATCACTGTTCAGACTATACATGGACTCGTTCGTGAACATAACCTGGGAGCACTGTTCCAATGACCATGTACTGTGTTCTTGACACCTGGCTTTACGGGCTCTCCTGTAACCAGGGGTCAGTGGACTGCACCTCGCAGGTCTCCGGGCGAATAAACCATGTCTGTTCAGTCATCTGTGGACTGTGTGTCTGGAGACAACTGTTCCAGTGGCTGCAGTAAGGTCCCGAGCAAGGCTACCTCCAGTACTCCGTGGCCGTCTGCGGGCACTGATGGTGAGATATCGGTCTTCTTGTGGTGTTGTACACTGTGGACGTCCCTTACTGTAGCACATGAACACGTTTCCTGTCTGCTGGAATCGTTGCGATGATCTTGAGATCACACTTTGTGTCACACGGAGGGCCCATGTTTCGACCTGCTGTGTTTGACCAGCCTCCAATCACCCTAGCACCCTAGTTTTCTATCCCTCATAACGTCATCAGTATGTGTTCTTTGAGCCATTTTCAATACACAGGCCGGCCGGTGTGGCCGAGTGGTACTAGGCGCTTCAGTCTGGATCCGCGCGACGGCTGCGGTCGCAGGTTCGAATCCTGCCACGGGCATGGATGTATGTGTCGTCCTTAGATTAGTTAGGTTTAAGTAGTTCTAAGTTCTGGGGGACTGATTACCTCAGATGTTATCTCCCATAGTGTTCAGAGCCATTTGAACCATCAATACACAGTCTCCATTAGCATGTCTGGAAACGTCTGCGCACTTACTCGCTGCACCGTACTCTGACATGCACCAACACACCTCTGCATATGTGGACTGTTGCCAGCGCCACCGTGCGACGACGGGGGTCAGACGCACCGCATGGTCATACTCCGAGGTGATTTAAACCCACAAACCGCCCACCAGAGCGTTGTTTCACCATGTATCAGCATTATCCTTAATTTATGAGCATGAGTGTAGATTGAATATGATAATACTGTTATAAGAGGTATAGCTAAAACAGCATGATGCTTGTAGAGGGTGATTCAACTGCAGCTGCCGATGTCGTTTTATGCAACCTGCATGGTCTTCCAAAACCACATGCGGGATTTTCATAAATATTAGGTAAGCACAAACTATTGTCCTATAGCAAAAATGAACAGGACCTTCTTCTAGGAAATTTAATGTAGTTAAATTTTATACTGGGATACATTTTAGCTGAAGGCCATGGATTTTTAGTTATTTAAGAAAAACCTACGAAACTGACATTCAAACGCATCCAGAATGAGATTTTCACTCTGCAGCGGAGTGTGCGCTGATATGAAACTTCCTGGCAGATTAAAACTGTGTGCCCTCACACTCATCCCTCACCAATCAGGATTTCTAGAATGTTTTTCGTGACAGTCCGTACGACTACTGTACAAAAATTTCCTACTACACCTTTTTTGGTCTCTATTGATTAGGGGCTATTACACCACCAGCATAGTCCACTATTTCGCAACACTAGTAATTTAAACGTGCCGTTAAGAGTAATGGAAGAAATGCGACTGTTGTAAATGGTACAATTAAACTAACTACGTTGACAATTCAATCCAAACGTAACACTTACAAGCACAGTAATTTCGAAGTCAGAAAGTCTGCCGAATATGTCTATATAGTTGTTTATCGAATGCTGTTAAAATTCCCAAAAATGTTAGGTAAAATTTATACAGACGTCGGTGTTATAATTTGTAAGTGCTCGACTATGCCGGTGACGCAGTAAGCCCAGTTAATGAAGGCCAAAAAAGATTGAACGTCGGAAATAATACGTGTATTGCAAATTTTAGTACAGTCGTAAGAGGGAGAGCCATGAACAACATAGTAGAAATCCTCTCCTGTGGGAGCTAAGTGTGGGAATGGGAGTCCGTTTAAAGGTGACTGATGTACGTTTTTCTTCGAAAATTACAGCCTCTAGCGAAAATCTATCCCAATACAGAATTTAGCTACAATAAAATTCCTACAAAAAAGTTCTGTTCATTTTTTCTGTAGAACTAATAGTTTGCGTATAGCGAGCGAGAGAATATCACCTTTTTTAGTTTAGTCTGGGGTAACGGACAATATTGTTTTGGTAATAAATCAAAAATATAATCAATCTCGTACTTCCACTAAGTTTTTCGGTTGGTTTCCCTTGGTTGTCAGGCGAATGCACGAGCTGGTGATCCTCTCTCATCTACTCCCAATTGGGAACCCGCCCGTCACACTACCAACTCGCCTACTATTGGTTGAAAAGAACCGCAACTCTATAATGGACACGATATCAAACAGCGCGCTCTGCCCCTTGGAGTAGAGTAGAAACTGCAAAAAATAATAATAGTCCAGCACTTTGACCAAACAGTGTACTTAGGAACGCAAAACTGCAGACACATTTAAATAGATAGATCCATAAAAGATATTAAAATGACAAAGTGACTTAAGTTTTAACTGATCTTCGAAATGTGTAGGGAATTACTGGAGTGATGAGCACTGGTAAATTTTCCCGCTGTTCGTTGGTCAACGGTTCACATCGACTGGGCCTGCGACGCTCCATCTGGCTGCGCAGCAACTAGTCACTAGTCATGCGATCTGCTGCAAGTAACTGCTCTCGCTACAAGATGGATTTGCCTGTCTAGGACGTGTCAATTTGTTGCATACTTTTTCTCTCTCATTTCTAATTTATTTTAATTATTTCGTAATTATAATACTGACCATACAGTTACTTACTTGCCTGAACGGTATGCACTGAAGTGACAAAAGTCCTAATACGTCTTAATATAGTGTGGGACCTCCTTTGCCCGGTGTTGTGCCACAACGTGACGTGTCAGAGACTCAACAAGTCGCTGGAAGTGTTGTGCAGATACACTGAGCCAAGCTGCCTCTTTAGCCATTCATAACTGCGTAAATTCCCATGCTGTTTGGGAACATGAAGTCCATGAGTTGCTGCAAGTGGTTCCCAAGTAGTCAAACATAACCATTTCCAATCAATGACCGTTTCACTTGGATGAGAGGACCCAGTCCATTCCTTGTAAACACAACCCACACCATTATTGAGCCACCACCAGCTTGCATGGTACCTTGTTAACAACTTGGGTCTATGGCTTCTGTGCCACACTCGAACCCTATCATGAACTCTTACCAACTGACCAGGCCAAGGTTTTCCAATCGTCTTAAGGTCCTGCCGATATGGTCACGAGTCCAGGAGAGTCGTTGCAGATGTCGAGCTATTAGCAAAGACACTCGCGTCCGTCGTCTTCTACCATAGTCCATTAACGCCAAATTTCGCCGCACTGTCCTAACTGATACGATCGTCTTACGTCCCACATTGATTTCTGCGGTTTTTTCACACTCTGTTGCTTTTCTGTTAGCACTGACAACTCTACGCAAACGCCGCTGCTCTCGGTCGTTAAGTGAAGGCTGTCGGCCACTGCGTTCTCCACGGTGAGAAGTAATGCCTGAAATTTGGTATTCTCGCCACACTCTCTCCACGCTGTGGATCGCGGAATATTGAATTTCCTAACGATTTCCGAAATGCAATCTCCCATGTGTTTAGTTCCAACTACTATTTCACGTTCAGAGTCTTTTAAATGCCGTCGTGAGGCCATAACCACGGCGGAAATCTTTTCACATGACTCCCCTGAGTACAAATGACAGCCCTACCAATGCAGTACCCTTTTATACCTCGTGTACCCATACTATCGCCATCTGTATATGTGGATGTCGCTACCCCATGAGTTTTGTCACCTCAGTTGAGTCTTCGTAAATAATCTGTTACCGAGTCGATCCGAGTATTCACTGTTTTTGTTATTGTTTTAATTGCCCATTACTCTTGATGTAGACGACGTTCTGTTAGTATAATTGTGCTTGATCTGTGCATTATAATTGTTGCGTATTTGCGTGAGGAACTGAGTGACGATATCAGTGTTTATTTCTTCATGAATATCTGAAGCTGGCTTGTGAGATAGTGTCTGTAATATGAAGACTCCAAGAAAAATATGAGAAATCTGATTAATCATCTGCGAATATTGAGAAAATCTCAGTTTCCATTAAACTCCCTTTGTGCTTACTTCCGTTTCCATTGAGCATTCGCCGCCGAGTATAATGCTCTGTGTTCTACTGATCAAATATCATCGAGACAATCGTATCTTATAAGGTGCAGTCAAATGAAATTGAGACAGACTATACAAGGAGCATGGCACAGACGTCGGTAACGCAGGTAGTTGTGTATAGAAGAGCCCTCTATTGAGAATCAGAGAACGTTCACCGCTGTGACATTTGTGTTAGACGTGCTCGACGTGAGGTCAGCGAGTCGTGTGTGCGTCTGACTTCAGTATGGATGGCAGGAATGAGGAACAGCGAGGTATAGTGCTCACCCGTTGCCAACGTTCTTTCAACTACGCTCAAGAAGTTTTGCTGGGAAGTCCTTATAGAGCTCCCACACAGCCCCGATCTCTCCCCATGAGATTTCCGTATTGTTTGAACCCTGGGGGTAGTATCAACCAGTAGGATAACTAAGCTAAAAGCAAGAAGTAAAGTGATTCTCTTGCCTTGAAAAGCTATGATCACATCGTGATTTCCCTAAATCACTCCAGGCAAATGCCGGGATGGTTCCTCTGATAGGGCACGGCCGACTTCCTTCCCCATCCTTCCCTAATCCGATGAGACCGATGACCACGCTGTCTGATCTCCTTCCCCAAACAACCAACCAACCTATGATCGCATCAGGTGTATTAAAAAGCCGTTGATACGGTGGCGTTAAAGTGAGAACCGCAATCGTCAAATGTGAAATCCTCTACGTCATAGGCATGAAACTGCAATATTAATAACAAACTAAATCCGCGTCAGCGCAGGATTCGGAACCAAGACAGAAACTCACCAAACCATGGCAATATGTGGTGTGAAGACGGGCTAGCGATCGCAAGCCATGTATCACCGCGGTAAACAAGTACTACTCGAGACGACGTATATGCTGAAGTGAGTGAGCCGCTTAATATACTAATGTGAGAACGAAACTTAATGAAAACGACGATTAGTGGCGCTGATAGTAAAAAAGGGACTGAAATAAAATAAATGCTAAACACAGCCAATCCAAAATGATGAGAAGGAATAAAATACTCTTAAATTTTTCTTTTTAAAGTAGACGAATTAGTGGTAACCAGCCCTGTCACCCCCCCTCCCTCCCCCCCCCCCCCCCCCCACCGCCGACCGCCCTCCTCACATCCTCCTTTTCCTAATATTTTAGGTTGAAATTTTGGTCCATATTAGTCGTTGGCAGTTCACTGAAATAATTATTTTCTACGTTACCCCTAGTTGGTCTGCTTCTAAATCTTTAAGAGTATTTTATTCCATCCCATCATTTTTGATTGGCTGTGTTTAGCACATATTTTATTTCAGTTCTTTTTTACTATCAGCACCACTATTGGCGCTATCATTAAGTTTCGTTCTCACTTCAGTCTACTGTGCGGCTCACTTGCTTCAGCATATACGTCGCCTCGAGCAGTACTTGTTTACCACGGGATAATAGCCCAAATGTCTTCGCACCGCATGTTGCCATGATCTGACGAGTTTCTTTCTTATTTCCTAATCCTGCGCTTACGAGCATTTGCTTTGTTATTAGTGCTACAAGATTTCACTTGCCATTTCAAGCTTTTCTATGTCCATATTTGACGACTGCGGTTTTCGGTTTGACGCTATGATATCAATGGCCTTTTAATATGACTAATGCGGTCTCCGCTGTTCAAGGTAAGTGAATCACTTTACTTCTAAGCTTTAGCTTACTTATCCTATTGTTCGGCGCTAGCTAGGTTCACGAAGAAAACTGTTATGTAACAAGACATTCTGCTACCAATTACAGATAATCTGAAGACGCTCCAACAGCGCGGAACGGGTCCTATTAATAAAACACTTGCAACAGCGACTGTTGTCGCATCAGGCCAAAATGAAGTGGAGTAATGTGTACTGTTTGCAGGGTAAACTCACCACACAAAACATTAATAACTCCCTTAAAAGAAGCTGACCGGAGTGGCCGAGCGGTTCTAGGTGCTACAGTCTGGAACGCCTCGACCGCTACGGTCTCAGGTTCGAATCCTACCTCGGCCATGGATGTGTGTGATGTCCTTAGGTTAGTTAGGTTTAAGTAGTTCTAAGTTCTAGGGGACTGATGATCTCAGAAGTTAAGTCCCATAGTGCTCAGAGGCATTTCAACCTTAAAAGAATCCATTGGTCACTTTGCAGCACTGTAGATGGTGTACAACTGATACCAGGTACTCCTGTGACGCTACATCGCTCACCTAAGTCATGGTAGTCAAGTGCTGTGTTTGTGCTAGTATGTTTAATGGAATCAGAACACTAATCCCACAAAAGGTCGCCGTGGAGACGTGACAGAATTGTACAAAGGAGCTATTGTGTTTGGGCGTACCTATGACCACACCGTGAATGAAGTTACCTGATTTGTTGGTGTTTCAACGCGAACGGTCAACTGGTCTACAATGAGCGATATAATCCTAGCAAACATGCAAAACGCCGTAAGAGTATTACTTATAAAAAGATTATGATTAACAGGAGAGGAGACGAGTGTCTCTCTTTGACAGTGACTATATGCAGGTCTACCTTAACTAGGTTCCGAGCGAACATTGCGAAGGGATCTGCAAGCTACGGATACTTGCAGTCGGGTACCTTGCAAAAGACCATTGCCCACAAAAGCACGTTCGATATGCTGGAGCTCTGTCGATACAGACTTTCGCTTGGCACGTATTAATCATACCCGTTGAAATAATTAAAATCGGCTTTTAAACTTCGATAGGAATTAAACGACTAAATGTATCTGGATGCTAGTTACGTCAAATTGCACGGAAAATAGTCACCGCAACAGAAAGTCAGTGAATGTGGTGTAAGTAGGCTGTTTATGTTTTCTTATTGGCAACGTTACATAGCGCTCTGTATGAAAATCACTGGCTGTGCTGTGTGCAGTCTGTGGCTAGTTTGCATTGTTGTCTGCCATTGTAGTGTTGGGCAGCGGCAGCTGGATGTGAACAGCGCGTAGCGTTGCGCAGTTGGAGGTGAGCCGCCATCAGTGGTGGATGTGGGGAGAGAAATGGCGGAGTTTTGAAATTTGTTATACTGGATATTATGAACTGCTATGTATATTATGGTTTTTCAACACTATTAAGGTAAATACATTGTTTGTTCTCTATTAAAATCTTTCATTTGCTAACTATGCTTATCAGTAGTTAGTGCCTTCTGTAGTTTGAATCTTTTATTTAGCTGGCAGTAGTGGCGCTCGCTGTATTGCAGTAGTTCGAGTAACCAAGATTTTTGTGAGGTAAGTGATTTGTGGTGTGTATAGGTTAATGTTAGTCAGGGCCATTCTTTTGTAGGGATTATTGAAAGTCAGATTGCGTTGCGCTAAAAAATATTGTGTGTCAGTTTAAGCACAGTCTTGTATAAATTGTTCAAAGGGGACGTTTCATATGGCGACCCTGCCAGGATTCGAACCTGGAATCTTCATTATGTATTTACTTATGTCATAATTCCTGTAACACTGATGTATATGTTAGTTCAATTCTTTTGTAAAGCCCATATTACCACAAATGTTATCTGTATTGTTATGTTCTTTAATGATGTATTTTGTACCTTTGTTATTGTATTTTCATGTTATAATATTGTAATTGACACCAGTTCATCAAATTAAGTAACTTGTAAGCATTCATTCCACTGCACACGTTTCTGTTGGTCATAGTATATGGACAATATGTGGGAAATAGGGACTGTTAGTGTTTGCACGTGTGTTAATAATTCAGCAAGGGACTGGATAACAGCATTGCTGGTTCTAAGGACAATTAAAAAAAAACTTTGTGAGTGCACAAGTGGTGGTTATGGACTTGCTATATTCTCCGCAAGACTCTTCAATGGTGATTGTGCACCTGCACAGTCGCAACAGATGGCTGCTGGCCATCTCCACAAGGACTACAGTGAGTCTGCATCTTTGATGACCCACCAGCACCATTATTTCTACAAGGACTGCAGTGGGTCTGCACCTCTGGTGGCCCACCAATACCGTAATCTCTACCAGGACTACAGTGGGTCTGCTCTGTGATGACCTACCTACCAATATTCTTCATAACTTCGACTGACTCTGCTGTGGGTTTGCTCTGTTGTGGCCCATTACCTGTCTGCATGTCAAGAGTCAGCACTGTCTTTCCGTTGGAAGGACAACACTACTTCTTCAAGCCTGCATGGAAATCCACTACTTCTGTGTGCAATTTCTTTTACTAATGAGACTTTGTGAAAAAAAAACTGTAATTTATGGACTGTGAGAAAATTTTAGCTTTTGACCAACATTGTATCAATAAGTGTGTGCATTTGATATCTTTGGTATTGTAATTATGAAAAATTTTATCAAATCATTATTGGCCAGTGCCCAAAACAATTTGTAAAATTTTTTGTGGGGAGCATGGGGGCTATGTAAGTAGGCTGTTTATGTTTTCTTATTGGCAACGTTACATAGCGCTCTGTATGAAAATCACTGGCTGTGCTGTGTGCAGTCTGTGGATAGTTTGCATTGTTGTCTGCCATTGTAGTGTTGGGCAGCGGCAGCTGGATGTGAACAGCGCGTAGCGTTGCGCAGTTGGAGGTGAGCCGCCAGCAGTGGTGGATATGGGGAGAGAAATGGCGGAGTTTTGAAATTTGTTATACTGGATATTATGAACTGCTATGTATATTATGGTTTTTCAACACTATTAAGGTAAATACATTGTTTGTTCTCTATTAAAATCTTTCATTTGCTAACTATGCTTATCAGTAGTTAGTGCCTTCCGTAGTTTGAATCTTTTATTTAGCTGGCAGTAGTGGCGCTCGCTGTATTGCAGTAGTTCGAGTAACCAAGATTTTTGTGAGGTAAGTGATTTGTGGTGTGTATAGGTTAATGTTAGTCAGGGCCATTCTTTTGTAGGGATTATTGAAAGTCAGATTGCGTTGCGCTAAAAAATATTGTGTGTCAGTTTAAGCACAGTCTTGTATAAATTGTTCAAAGGGGACGTTTCAGTGGGTAAAGTTATTGTATGTTTAAGGTGAAGAAGGAATCAGAACTTAATATCTGAACCTGTACATAACAAAAATCTGAAGAATACGTGTAACCTGCAAAGTTTGTCCTAGCCTTATGGGTGATGGGCGTTAAACGTTTGAGGTAACTGTGTACATCGATCACCTACAGTGTAGGTAAACGAAAATCATATTGTAATGTAGATATAATCTTGTAACTTCTGGGTGCAAAGTAATTTTTGCTGCGGATATGGCAGCAGGCGTTTAATTCGGCCCTGGCCTTTACATGCTTAGTAATTATACTGTTTATGTCCGAGAATATTCATAGTCTTATAGAGGTAATTACATCTCTCACTAGAGCTTTTTTACCCAATTTTTGGCTTTTTTTCCTTCTTGCCAATCACTGTAATTCACAATCTGCATTTGTCCGCCCCTGGTAGCTGAGTGGTCAGCGCAACGGAATGTCATACCTAATGGCCCGGGTTCGATTCCCGGCTGGGTCGGAGATTTTCTGGATATTGTATCTTCCTTGTCATCATCATTTCAACCCCATCGACACGCAAGTCGCCGCAGTGGGGTCAACTCCAAAGACTTGCACCAGGCGAACCGTCTACCCGACAGGAGGCCCTAGTCACACGGCATCTCCATTTTACAATATGCATTTCTCCTGTGACAGATGATCAGACCATTGTCACTGAATAATTTTCGCATATCAATTCCTTGCCTTGCTGCCGTAAGTCAAAAGGTGTATTACACACTAGTAGGAAACTTTCTATTTGGAATTCATCGGAAGCTTGGCTTTGAAAACACTATTCTTCTTTCTTCTTTTCCCTGGCCTTTGTCCCGTATCTTCAAGGGGTCTCGATGTTATCTGGATTTGGCAGTGTAGTGGTGTTGGATGGGTGGCCAGGCGGATGTTTTTCCTGTCGCCAACCCTTTCTCCCATCCCCCATCCATCCCTCCCCCTCTCCCCTGTTCACCTATCCGTAACCGTGGACAAGAAACTCAGCTAACAGATATTTACTGAACTCAATAGAAAGCAAGCATTAGAATGGCAATAATTGTGACGATAGGCGAATATGACCACAGTCCACAATCCTAATTTAACAGTGGCAAAACGATCGATTGTTTCCACTCAGAACTGAATGCACCGAACTGCGTCATCTATTTTCAATCGGTTGCTGCCACGGGATGGTTTCACTCAAAGAATAAATGGATAGTCCGACCGATGCATATAGTTACAACTGACTGAAGCGATTATTTTCATTCGGATGCTTCAATAAACTGGTTCACTCAAAAGAATTAAGTCAACCGTGCGTAAAACGATAACCGAATGAGTCGATCGTTTTCAATAACCAACTGAATCAATTATTTTCATTGGTTGTTCCTATCACCTAGATAGTTTTGATAAACCCGCAGTTTCCGAACTGTGGACTAGTGAGCGTACAAGTGTAATGAAAGAGAAATGCAGAAGTGCAGGACATATAGCTAGGGGAATGGACGCTCCAGGGACGAAGAAATCTCTTTTCTGCATACCAAGATGTAAGAAAAGACCGAGAAAAGTACCTAACAGAAAATGGACAAATGACAATAGAATAAAGGAAAAGGCAATATGGATACATACAGAGGAAGACAGCAATATATGGAAAAGCCTTTTTCAAGCAGAGAAAGTCAAATGGCTGATGACAGAGTACTGAAGGTGAATACCGTCGACGGTGCCAAACCCACAGTCATCCTGCTGAGTAATGGAAGCTTTACTTCATTTCTTTGCGGCGTACTACTTCCTTTGCAAATGCTGAACCAACAACGAGCAGGTGTGGAGGAATTAAATTCAGTAATCGCCTTCATCTCAACGGCACCTGTCACGCAAAGAGCGGATGAAGTCGTAATACGATTAATTGTTAGTCACGCTCAGAGCGGAGACGTAATACTACGATTACCGTAATCCGAGGCTGCGCGTACGAGGCAGGCGTGCGGAGGATTGCAGATAAAGAACTACGAACAGCCCGTGATTCCCCGTCACAGCCCCACTCTCTTCCTCTATATAAGACAGGAGGAGGCATATGGAGCACTGAGAGGCAGTTACGTGTCAGCGACTTCTGTTTGTTGCTGTTGGTTTTAATTTGGAAAGTCGTATTTATCTTCGGCTATGAGATCACACCATTTTCTCTGCTAACTCTCAAGTGATTTTTGGGGCCATCAAGAAGGAATCAGCAACGAGCAGCGAACGGAACCTTGAAAGTTAGAGACTAATTGTAAATGAAGCTTAGGAAAACGTTTGATTTACACTAGGGTCATTAGAGACGATCGACCGAAAGTGATGAAACGAATAGTGTAGGACTTAGTATCCAGTATATCGTCTATCAGTAATACAGGCAACAAAGCCTATATCATTTCGGCCCAGAGAAGTAGTATATAAAAGCACACGATACTTTGTATTCGATGCCAGTAATTTGTAGAGCCAAAAATTTAGAGGTGGATCCCATTTTGTGAAACTGATTGGATATTATGTATTGACGCCTGTAATACCAAAAAGGATAAATGTGACTGAAACAAACATTATACCACAGAACTGATGCATAACGGATTACACACCGACGATTAGGGTTACAGATTGTATTAGCCTTCTTCAGTATGGCGTGGACTCCACACATGCATGAACCAGAGCCTTTAACAATAGTTGTAACGTGTTGCCAAAGACGGATTAGGTACTTTTCTTGATGAATCTCCTTTCATGCACTTTTCACGTGAGCCCATAAATCAACGACACTGGTTGCCGAAGGGGCGTGACGAAGAAGTGGCGACCAACAGTATCCAAGAGCCCTTCGGGCAGAAACTTGTGAGGCGAACTTTAGGACAGGGAAACAATGGCATCCGCCGTTGTTTGAGGAAAATTTGTATGTTCATATGTGGATAGATACTGAAAATTGGGAGTTAGAGTTGTCTGAAGGAGTGGTGATGCCGAGGACTGTAATTTTCCTGCTTTGGCGGTTTCTGTTTAGACACTTGGGAGTCCAGATCGCAGTTCGTATCCGACGACGTGCCAGTCCAACACACTTGGCGTATGTCCGGTGTGCCGTTCAGCTGACAGACTGTGCACACCTCGACAGAAGGACAAGTTTAAGTGGGGCCACTCCGGAAATAAAAAGCCAGCGACATAGTTCACGTGTTCATGTTGTTTCTGGATCTGGACAGCTTAAGTTGATGCAATGGCAAGATGATCACCAACACAGCCCGAGGCGGCCAGGCCACACCCATTGCATTGCTCTAATGTGAATCCAACACTGTGGTAAAACCGTGAGGCTCGCTTCGCTCTACATCTATGCTCCGTAAGCCACTTTACGGTGTGTAGTGGACGGTATTTCTGCTATCGCCATAATTTCCCCCAGTCCCTATTCCATTCGCGAATGGGGAAACCCGGCTGTCGTTAGGCTTTCTATGCGCTCTAATTTCTGATTTATCCGTCGGGAGCATTAGCCGACACGTGATTTGCAGGAAGTTATATGCTGCTCGAATATTGTTCGAACTTACGCTCTCGAAATTTTGTCAGTAAATCACTCTGGGAACACAGCACTTTGTTGTAGCGTCTGCCACTGTAGGGCATTTCCGCTCTCGCGCTAGGTAAACGATTCCTTGACGAAACGTTGGCTCTTCTCCGTCACTTCTGTTATTCTAACCTGATGAAAACTCGGCCTTACAAGCGCTTTATAAATTACCTCTTTGATGGATGTATTACGTTCCCTTTAGATACTTTCAACCAATCCCAGTCTGGTATACGCTTTTCCTACAGTTAGTCTTATGTGGCCTTTCCGTTACAGATCGCCCCAGACCGTTACTCCTAGGTACCTTACGGTTGTTACTGTCTGCGATGGTTTGTCACCTACAGGCATAGTCGAACAGCAATGAGTTGCTTCGCTTGTTTATGCACAATACGTCACACTGATTCACGTTCTGACTCAACAGCCAGTTCCTGCTCCAATCACGACCCTCTGCAGGTCTGCCAGCATTTCGCTACTCTCTGCTGCCGTTGCAACCTTCCTGTAGACAATAGCATTGTCTAAGAATAGCCCCAATGGAGCTTACTTACAACATGGTAAACAATAACGGCAGTCTAATACTGCCATCTGGACCTCCAGAAATTATCTTTACATCTACATCTACTTCTATACGCTACAAACCACTGTGAAGAGCACGGTAGAGAGGACGTACCGCTGTACCAATTATTAGGGTCTTTTGCCATTCCATTCACGTATAGATCAAGGGATAAATTATGGTTTAAATGCCTCTGTGCGTGCTGTAATTAAGCTAATCTTATCCTCTAGAACCCTATGGGAGCGATATGTAGGGGGTTGTTAGTACATTGCTGAAGTCATCATTTGAAGCCAGTTCTTGAAACTTTGTTAACAGATTGTCTTGGGATAGTTTCCGTCTATCTTCAAGATCCTGCCATCTCAGTTCTTTCAAAATCTCAGTGACACTCTCCCGTGGGTCAAACAAACCTGTTACCATTGATGCTGCCCTTCTCTGTATACGTTCAATATTCCCTGCTAGTCTCATTTGGTACGGGTCTCACACACTTGAGCATTATTCTAGGATGGGTTGTAGGAGTGATTTGTAAGCAATCTCCTTTTTAGACTGATTGCGTTTCCTAGTATTCTACCAATAAACCGAAGACTGCTACCTGCTTTACCCACGACTGAGCCTGTGTGACAATTCTGCTTCATGTCCCTAATAAGCGTTACACCCAAGTTTTGTAGGAGTTTGCAGATTCCACCTGTGACTCACTGATATTATACTCATGGGATACTATGTTTTTTTTCCTTTTGTGAAGAGCACAATTTAACATTTTTGAACATTTAAAACAAGTTTCCAATCATTGCACCACGCTGAAATCTTATCAAGGACCGCCTGAATATTTGCACGGCTTCGTTCCGACTGTATTTCGTTGTAGATAACTAGATCACCTGCGAAAAGTCTATGGTTACTATTAATATTGTCCGTAAGACCATTCACATGCAGCATGAAAAGCAAGGGATCCAACACACTTCCCTGTGATACACCCGAAATTCCTCCTACACCTGTCGATGACTCTCCATCCAAGATAACACGTTGTGTCCTCTACCACGATATCCTCAGTCCAGTCACATATTTCGTCTTATACCCCATATGAATGTACTTTTGATAATAAGCGAAGGTTAGGCACTGAATGAAGTGCTTTTCGGAAATCGAGAAATACTGCACCATCTGACTGCCTTGATCCTTGGTTTTTAGGATGTCATGTGAGAAAAGTGCAAATTGGGTTTCACTTGTTGTATGTTTCCGAAATACATGCTAGTTGACATGGAGGAGATCGTTCTGTTCGAGGTACCACATTGTGTTTGAGATCATAATACACTCCTGGAAATGGAAAAAAGAACACATTTTGTTTTTACTCCTCAGAATTTTACGTCTTGCCCAGAAGGAGAAATTAACCGCAAGTTGTGAACCACTATTCGAGTACTTAGAGGGTCCTTTGACATCAACTGTTCGAAAACAGAAATTATTCAAAAAGTGTCAGTGTATACAGTTTCCGCACGGTTTCGCACACTTATACAGCTATAGTACGACCTGGATTCCCATCTTTGTCTCATCAGAATTATGCAGAACTATGAACCATTTTGTCGCTAGCATGTTACGACGTTCTCGGACACTAGAACAACTCCATGGGATTCACCGCAGTTGTTCAAGTAAATGTCTTTCACGAGACACAGCTGTTTCTATTAGAAGCTTCGAGAAAAGAATTTGACACATTGCTTCGTCACAGGATTTACTGCAATTGACACTGTATTTTGGAAGTTCTAAGTTTGCTTGTAGCAAGAGCCGAAACATGTAACACGAAATAATACGTCAAAGTATCCATAAGCTGTCTAGGTGGCATTATCCATAATGTTTACTATGATTGCGAATTGATACTAGGAATTTACTTCTGTTATTAAGAAAGAAAATAATATTCATCCATACGACAGATAAAATTTTGGTAACAATTTAAGGAGGATCAAGGTAAAGTAGTTATCTCCGAACGTAATTCTAATGATAAGGCTCAGAATATCGTTACGAAGTGTTTTTTACTATTATTCTGAGCGTGTATTTGGAGAAAAGTGCTACACTAAACGACAGGAAAATTCTGACTGTGGCAATTGCATTCCGGTGAAAAAAACGATTTTTTTTTTTTTTTTTTTTTGAGCCATTAGTCTTCTGACTGGTTTGAGGCGGCCCGCCATGAATTATTGTCCAGTGCCTACTCCTTCAGCTCAGAGCAGCACTTGCAACGTCATCCTCAATTATTTCTCAATTATTTGCTGGATGTTTTCCATCATCTGTCTTCCTCTACAGTTTTGACCCCCTGCAGCTCCCTCTAGTACCATGAAGGTTATTTCCTGTTTTCTAAACACCTGACGTATCATCCTGTCCCTTCTCCTTGTCAGTGTTTTTCATATGCTCCTTTCTTCGCCGATTCTGCAGAGAACCTCCTCATTTCTTACCTTTTCCGTCAACCTAATTTTCAACATTCTTCTGTAGCACCGCAACTTAAACCCTTCGATTCTCTTCTGTTCCGGTTTTCCTGTGTCCGTGATCCACTACAATTTACTGCTGTGCTCCAAATATACATCCTCACAAATTTCTTCCTCCTGTTTTCCCACAGTCCATGTTTCACTACCATTCAGTGCTGTGCTTCGAACGTACATTTTCAGAAATTTCTTCCTCAGATTAAGATCCAATGTTTGATACAAGTAGACTTCTCTTTTCCACGAATGCCATAGTTGCCTGTGCCAGTCTTCTTTTATGTCCTCCTTGCTTCGTCCGTCGTGGGTTATTTTGCTTCCAAGGTATCAGAATTTCTTAACTTCATCTACTTCGTGATCACCAACATGGATGTTAAGCTTCTCGCTACTCTCAATCCTGCTACTCCTCATTACTTTTGTACTTTCCCGGTTTACTCTCAGTCCGTATTCTGTAGTCATTTGACTCCTCCTTCCATCAAACAGATTCCATATTTTTTCTTCATTTTCACAGAGGATAGCAGGGTCATCAACGACTCTTACCACTTCTTTACACCCGTGAATTATAATCTCTCTCTTTAACCTATCTTTTATTTCCTCGTGACTTCTTCAGTTTATAGATTGAACAGCAGAGGCGAAAGATTGCATCCCTGTCTTACACCCTTTTTAATCATAGCACTTCGTTTTTGATCTTCCATCTTATTGTTTCCCGTTGATTCCTGTGCATATTGTATATCATACGTCTTTCTCTTTAGCTTACTCCTATTTTTCTCAGAATTTTGAACATCTCGCACCACGATATGTTGTCGAACGCTTTTTCTAGGTGGGCAAATCCTATGACCGTGGCTTGATTTTTCTTCAGTCTTGCTCCCATTAAGAAACGCATCGTCATAACTGCCTCTCAGCTGCCTTTCCCTTTACGAAAGTGGAATTGACACATCCTCAATTTTCTTTTCCGTTCACCTGTATATTATTCTTGTCAGCAGCCTGGATGCGTGAGCTGTTAAGCTGCTTGTGCGATAGTTCTCGCACTTACCTGCCCTTGCTGTCTTCGTAATTTTGTAGATGATGTTTTTCCCAAAGTGTGATGGTACGTCACCAGTCTCATGCGTTCTACAAACCAAGCTGAGTCGTTGTTTGTTTGCCACTTCCCCCTTCCGACGGAATGTTATCCATCCCTTCTGACCTACTTGATCTCAAATCTCCAGAGCTATTTTAAATTCTGAATGTAACACTGGAACACCTATGTCTTCCCTATCACCTCCAATTTCTTCTTCTGTTACGTCCTCAGACAAGTCCTCCTCCTTATACAAGGGTGTGTCAAATGAAAAGCTTAAATTTGTAATAACAAATCGAAATTTCGCGCCGTTATCCTGTAAGTTGGTAAGCGTGCTACAAACAGCGTGCACAATGGCCTGTAGGTGGCAGCATAGTGCAGATGCACACGTACCGTCGCAGTATCAGCATAAAGATGGCCGCCCTACTTGCGACTTGCACCAGGGAAGAACAGCGTTCTGTTATTCGGTTTTTGCGTAGTGAAGGTGTGAAACCTATTGAAATTCATCGACGAATGAAGGTTCAGTACGGTGATGCATGTTTGTCACAGCAGCAAGTCTACGAATGGAGTAGCAAGTTAGCAAATGGTGTGACTTCAGTGGAAGATACTCCTCGCCCAGTCAGGCACAACGAGTTGTGACTCCACAGAACATAGCAGCAGTTGAAGCCATAGTGAAGGAAAACCGCCGAGTGACACTGAATGACATTGCAACATGTTTACGGATTAGTCATGGGTCAGCACACCACACTGTGCATGATGTGCTCCAGTTTAACAAAGTGTCTGCAAGATGGATGCCATGGCAACTGACTCCTGAAATGAGTCACAGTGCTGGAGGACTTGCATTGAGCGTGGGGAAGATTATGTTGAAAATTGATACAGCTTTGTACCACTTCTGCACAGTAAATAATATTTAAAAAAAATATTTAAGGTTTTCATTTGACTCACTGTAACGGAACTGAAATGATGGTGGGCTGACAGTAATTTGGAGCCCGCGCGTCGGAAACGGGCGCGCTTGTGTGAGACTGCCAGGGAGTGCACCCTGATGCCACCTATTGGCGAAACTGGGAATTAGCGCTGCCTGTCAGACAATGCACTAAGCTCTCGGAGTCAAATGTATTCTTTTTCTTGGTAATTATAAGTTATTACTGTATAATTTAATGTTGTAAAGCGCTAGTAGTAAATTATTATGACTGGTATGGACTCCAGGGTAGTAAATATAAATATTCTTAAATACTAAATGATTTCGGTAAAAAGGTGGTAGGGGAACGCCCCCACTCTTGGTGATACGAGCGTAACTAGGGGTAGCTGGAGACACAGGGACTGAACAATGAGATGGCCTGGGGAGTGTTGACGTGATCGGACGTGCGTAACTGTGCTCACGCAAAAGTGATTGTGCAACAGCGAAGAGGCGAATATCGTCGCCGTTTTTGGAGTAAAACGCGACGAATGGTTGTTGAAGCCGCCTTTATGCCACTGGGGCTGATTGTAAGAGTTCCTGTGCCCAGATTTTATGGCGGACGTGCAGTAGCTTATACGAGTGCTACAGCTCATAGTTCCAGCCGCCATTAAGGGCATGAGGCGTGAAGAGCAGCGTTAGCCACATGCATCTCACCACCAGCACCGACACGTCTACCCAAGGCAAGACTGCTTGCAATTGTTAAGTCGAACTTTGTATACATGTAAAAGGAGAATACCAGTTCTCTTTTATGCAAGTGCAGAGGACAGAATATAGTAATGAGTAAAATTACGACGCGTGTTGTTCATTGTAAAGTGTAGTTACCTCAAACATAGTATAGTGAAATCAGACTGAGGCCACCATCGCCTCTTTCATTTACAATTCCTTTGGTTGTAGAATACTTTAGCGTATAAGAATGTTGAAAAGAGCCTATTTATAGTTACTTAAATTTTTCTGAGTAACCTTTCAAGTAAAGTCACTTAACTAATTCTATATCAATTGTCCAAAGAGTAATATCCAAAATCATTAAATAAGTTGAAGGATAGAATTTTGCTAACCAAAGTTGCATAAACTGTCTTGGTAGTAATTACCAAGCCAACTCACAGAAATTGAGAGAGTATTTGCTTTGTAGAATCATCTAGAATGATCAGAAATAGTAATATTCAGAATTAAGTTTAAATTCAACTCAAGCCATTTCACTTTGAAACGAGCCAAAAATTTATTTATTCTTTTGCTCCTTCAGAGCTGGCGACCGTAGTTATAAGTATTTTCAGGAGGATTCGACGGTAAGTCTGCTGCTCTCGTCGTGCTGATAGGATTATCCACTGCTGCTAGCAGTGGTGATTGGATACATAAGCTCACTACCAAGTTAAGTGGGTCAGGTAGGCAGTGTTACCGTGTGAACTGTAGGGCACTGTAGGCCATGGATCGAACCCGTTCAATCATCACAGCTCTTAGGGAAATAGTCCGGTTAGGAGTGTACTAATCATTAGGTAAATACTGGCGAGTAACGGTCAAAAATGTATACGCAAGTGAATTTAGCAAGGTCCACGTAGCACCTAGTTAATGTGGTGCAATGGCGAGGGTAGGAGTGGAGTAAAAGTGAGCTGAGCTTGTGGCAGCTGTGCTGTCAAGTGCGGTCAAGTTGCTTCGGTAAATAAGAAATAATATTCAAGTTATCGATTAAATCAAAGGAAAGGTTTATCCATATCTCTTATAAAACATTTTTAACGTTTCAGCTTCCATTTTAAGTTTTGTAGGGCTCCCTACCTCATCGTCCTTCTGTCTGTTAGTCAGACTGTTCAAAACCCTTTTTCCCAGGAGCGGGAAGACGTATCAAGTTGAAATTTATGTCACATGTTAAAATCTACGGTCCCTTGGCGGTGTAAGAGCGTGAAGCTTCAAAGTCAATGCAGTCAAAAGATACGGCCATTTATGTCGACTATTTTGATACTCGCAAACTCACTCACCAAAACGTACAGGATACTTACTGTTGACCTGGAATCATGAAATCTTGCCAAGAAGCAAGGTTTCACACTAAAACCAAAGAAAAAATCCAAAATTGTTCATTTGTTATTAAAGCACATGGAAAAACATCTTTTTGTCATTTGTTATCCGTCTGTCTGTCTGTCCATCCGTCTGTTAAGACCCTTTTTTTTATCAGGAACGGGTAGATCTAGCAAGTTGAAATTTGTATCACATAGTGAAGTCTATAGTCCCTTGAGAAGTAAAAGTCAATGCAATCAGAAGATACGTCCACTTATGTCACATGTTTTGATACTCGAAAACTCACTAATCAGTACAACCGAATCATGAACCAATGTGACAAAAAGAAAGGTTTGGCAGTACAAGTACAGGAAAAAAATCCAACTTCAGACTTGACATTAAAACATCCTCGAAAGCCTTGGAATCCACGGGACCCATATCCTGCCGGTATCAATGTCGATAAAAGGAAAAAGTTGTCGACATCCTCGGTTCCAGAAATGGATGAACTGTCTATATGCACAACTAAGTTTGTACGGAACCCTTTCTGCGCGAGTCATACTCGCACCTAGCCAGTCTTTTTAGAGGGTCACATAGCTGTATCCCCAGGCCTTCTGATTGAGCTTTTGAGCTTTATGTGGGTCCGAGATAATTTAAAGACGATGAGCGGAAGAAATTCACCAGTATTCATATTTAAAACACGTTGTTGTTCAGAAAATAAACTTAGGCACTCGCATGTTAGGAGTAAACTGAACAAAGAAGACTTCGGGAAAATCCGATAACATTGGCTTGGGCACCTCGTTCATGTAAAATTAAATTACGCAAATGCCCGATAAAATTAAACAGCAGCTAGTAGTTTGAAGTTATTCCAGCTGGAACTGCTATGGATTATTCTGTGTGTGTCCTGCAAAATGTACGTCCCACGTGTTAACGTTCGTAGATCGTCCTCCTTGGCCGTCATAGCACCGTGACAAAAGGCAGGCACTCTAGTGTCACGAACGCAGTGGGGACTTCCAAGCCCCTCCGCGCCATGTGTTCATCGATGGCTCCTGCCCCTTGTCACTTTGTAGCTGTGAGTATGCAGCACAGCGGCAACCATGTTTCGAGCGGCTTTGAGGGCCGAAAATGACCGACTCGAAGGTGGAGGTTCGGTTTCGTACCTAGCGAGGTAGCGCGGTGCATAGCACACGGCTCGCATTCGGGAGGACGAAGGTTAAAACCCGTGTCCGGCCATCCAGATTTAGGTTTTCCGTGATTTTCCTAAATCGCTTAGGGCAACTGCCGGGATGGTTCCATTGAAAGGGCACGACTGACTTCCTTCTCCGTCCTCCCCAAATCCGAGCTTGTGCCCCGTCTCTGTGACCTCGTTGTCGACTTGACGTTATACACTAATCGTCTCGTCCTAATCTACACTCCTGGAAATTGAAATAAGAACACCGTGAATTCATTGTCCCAGGAAGGGGAAACTTTATTGACACATTCCTGGGGTCAGATACATCACATGATCACACTGACAGAACCACAGGCACATAGACACAGGCAACAGAGCATGCACAATGTCGGCACTAGTACAGTGTATATCCACCTTTCGCAGCAATGCAGGCTGCTATTCTCCCATGGAGACGATCGTAGAGATGCTGGATGTAGTCCTGTGGAACGGCTTGCCATGCCATTTCCACCTGGCGCCTCAGTTGGACCAGCGTTCGTGCTGGACGTGCAGACCGCGTGAGACGACGCGTCATCCAGTCCCAAACATGCTCAATGGGGGACAGATCCGGAGATCTTGCTGGCCAGGGTAGTAGACTTACACCTTCTAGAGCATGTTGGGTGGCACGGGATACATGCGGACGTGCATTGTCCTGTTGGAACAGCAAGTTCCCTTGCCGGTCTAGGAATGGTAGAACGATGGGTTCGATGACGGTTTGGATGTACCGTGCACTATTCAGTGTCCCCTCGACGATCACCAGTGGTGTACGGCCAGTTTAGGAGATCGCTCCCCACACCATGATGCCGGGTATTGGCCCTGTGTGCCTCGGTCGTATGCAGTCCTGATTGTGGCGCTCACCTGCACGGCGCCAAACACGCATACGACCATCATTGGCACCAAGGCAGAAGCGATTCTCATCGCTGAAGACGACACGTCTCCATTCGTCCCTCCATTCACGCCTGTCGCGACACCACTGGAGGCGGGCTGCACGATGTTGGGGCGTGAGCGGAAGACGGCCTAACGGTGTGCGGGACCGTAGCCCAGTTTCATGGAGACGGTTGCGAATGGTCCTCGCCGATACCCCAGGAGCAACAGTGTCCCTAATTTGCTGGGAAGTGGCGGTGCGGTCCCCTACGGCACTGCGTAGGATCCTACGGTCTTAGCGTGCATCCGTGCGTCGCTGCGGTCCGGTCCCAGGTCGACGGGCACGTGCACCTTCCGCCGACCACTGGCGACAACATCGATGTACTGTGGAGACCTCACGCCCCACGTGTTGAGCAATTCGGCGGTACGTCCACCTGGCCTCCCGCATGCCCACTATACGCCCTCGCTCAAAGTCCGTCAACTGCACATACGGTTCACGTCCACGCTGTCGCGGCATGCTACCAGTGTTAAAGACTGCGATGGAGCTCCGTATGCCACGGCAAACTGGCTGACACTGACGGCGGCGGTGCACAAATGCTGCGCAGCTAGCGCCATTCGACGGCCAACACCGCGGTTCCTGGTGTGTCCGCTGTGCCGTGCGTGTGATCATTGCTTGTACAGCCCTCTCGCAGTGTCCGGAGCAAGTATGGTGGGTCTGACACACCGGTGTCAATGTGTTCTTTTTTCCATTTCCAGGAGTGTATACACTAACCTTCGTCTCAGTTTCGTGGTCACGTCGTTCGGCTGTTCTGGAAGAGGATAACCTGGAAAGAATTACCACTGACTGCGATACCATTCAGTACAGTGGCTTTTAGAATAAATATCGCTGGCCTTAGTGGGATATCATACTTTCATAGTACGTGGGGAATGACGCTCTGGTCAAACGTCAATGTAGCATCTTGTGCAGGTTGTGTGCAGTTAAGCAAGAGTATTACAAAATATGTCTCCCTGGGTGTTTTCATCGTCGGCAGAAAAATGGTAAACTTGATATTTTCGCTAATAGCTCTCGAGGACTCAGACGTTTCCGAATCAGCGGCTGTGTCTTATGTTGATACATTTGCCCTTTTCCAATCTCCTGGAAGTTTGTCTCATCGTCATGGACACACTTTGTAAAACGGAGCGGCAAGTATTTAGTTCAAGAAAGAGGCGGGACGAATGTGTCAAATGTTGCTGTGTTACTATAACATTCGTGTGGAGCAGCAGTGTCTGAGAGTATCTGAATACTAACTATACATTACACGTACTCAGATTCCTCCTAGCTTTCTTCATCTATTTATGTCAGAAAATTTTCTGTGATTCTGTGTTTTGATTATGACATCAAGTTTCAGGTATTCCTGGTTCGACTTCAGCCCCTTAACTTAAACAAATTATGGGATTAAAATAACTGTACCAACACTCGCAGTGGATTGTTCAGAACCCATCTTCTTTCTTTGGAAAAGGTTTGAGACGATATGCGACGAGAGATGAGTAATATAAGACATCTTCTCCTATACCCATCCTTCTCGGTTTTCCTCCTTTACACTCCCGTAATTTACGTCTTAAGTAGGAACGGAGGATACGCTTTGAGTCTTCGGTCTTCCTTTCCGATTGAAATCATGTAAAGCAAGTGTTTCTGCCAACGAGAAAAAAATCACGTTATCATTGAGCAGCTGAGTAAACAGTAAGCAACCCTCCTTAGCATTCGGAATTGCAGCCCAGAGGCCACAACAAATCTAATGCATCAGTATTAATAGATGTTATTCCTCTCTAGTCGCCATATTTAACTTTTCAACATAAATTTTCTTTCCATAGCAACCGCCCACGAAAGGCAAAGGTACTGGGTTCGAGTCCCGGTCTAACAAGAGTTTTAATCTGCAGGATGTTTCACTTGTAGTTTTACATTCTTACATTACATTCCTTTCGGGATCGGTAAGCGAAAGATATAAATACGCAGCAAAGTATTTTTTAAATCATTATGCAAATAAAACACGTAGCTTCCTGCTTCATCGAATCTTTATTCTACCTTCTTCTTCTGCTAACTATGGCTACCCCTGTTTGTCTGCCTCATCCCGTAGACGTGCTGGACCAAATGCTGTCCCGTCTCTTGGGTGGTCGTCCACGTTTACAAATTTTAGCTGGTCTTATGGGGTCCATCTTCCATCACGAACAATAACTTTTCTTCTCCTCGTTTTCATTCAGTTATTTATATTTTGTACTCCACTCTCTTCCCTTACCGTTTGTACTTTTGTCCCACAAGGCTTCACCTTGGATCTGTCTTAGTACCTTCATTTCCACTGCCGTTAACTTTACTTTATCTTCTTCGTTTCTGCTCTAGTGGCTGCTACGGATGTAATAACAGGACGCATCATTGTTTTATATATTTTGATTTTCTCCACAACTATCATAAATTTGTTTTTCCGTATTCTATTTTCCACGCTTCCGGATACCCTTACTGCGTTTGTCACTTGGTTTTGCACTTCCACCGATAAGTCTTTATAGCTGGTGATAACAGTTCGCAGATAATTAAAACTCATCACGTGTTCAGTTAACACACCATCTACTTGTAATTTGCATCTTACAAGGTTTTTGGATATTATCAGATGCTTAGTTTTTTACATGAGATTTCCGTGTTATATTGCTTAGCGGTTTTATCAAATTGATGAAGTAACCTTTCGAATTATCCTCTTTATTTGCTATCATTACAATATTATCAGCATAACATATTATATTTATTTGATGTTTGATATCCTCGATTCTTCCTTATAGCATCAGTGATGTGATCCATTATTAAGTTAAACAGGAGTGGGCTTAATGAGTCTCCTTGTCTGATTCCTTTTTCTAGTATAATTTAATCTGTAAATCCTTCGTGTATTTTAATTCTCGTTACATTTTATATATATATATATATATATATATACGGTAGTCGATTGATCGTGACTGGGCCAAATATCTCACGAAATAAGCGTCAAACGAAAAAACTACAAAGAACGAAACTCGTCGTCTAGCTTGAAGGGGGAAACCAGATGGCGCTATGGTTAGCTCGTTAGATGGCGCTGCCATAGGTCAAACGGATATCAACTGCGTTTTTTTAAATAGGAACCCCCATTTTTATTACATATTCGTGTAGTACCTAAAGAAATATGAATGTTTTAGTTGGACCACTTTTTTCGCTTTGTGATAGATGGCACAGTAATAGTCACAAACATATGGCTCACAATTTTAGACGAACAGTTGGTAACAGCTAGGTTTTTTAAATTAAAATACAGAACGTAGGTACGTTTGAACATTTTATTTCGGTTGTTCCAATGTGATACATGTACCTTTGTGAACTTATCATTTCTGAGACCGCATGCTATTACCGTGTGATTACCTGTAAATACCATACTCATGCAATAAATGCTCAAAATGATGTCCGTCAACCTCAATGCATTTGGCAATACGTGTAACGACATTCCTCTCGACAGCGAGTAGTTCGCCTTCCGTAATGTTCGCGCATGCATTGACAATGCGCTGACTCATGCTGTTAGGCGTTGTCGGTGGAGCACGACAGCAAATATCCTTCAACTTTCCCCACAGAAAGAAATCCGGGGACGTCAGACCCGGTGAACGTGCTGGCCATGGTATGGTGCTTCGACGACCAATCCACCTGTCATGAAATATGCTGTTCAATACGGCTTCAACCGCACGCGAGCTATGTGCCGGACATCCATCATGTTGGAAGTACATCGCCATTCTGTCATGAAGTGAAACATCTTGTAGTAACATCGGTAGAACATTACGTAGATCAGCATACATTCCACCATTTAGACTGCCTTCGATAAAATAGGGGCCAAGTACCCTTCCTCCCATAATGCCGCACCATACATTAACCCGCCAAGGTCGCTGATGTTCCACTTGTCGCATCCATCGTGGATTTTCCGTTGCCCAATAGTGCATATTATGCCGGTTTACGTTACCGCTGTTGGTGAATGACGCTTCGTCGCTAAATAGGACGCGTGCAAAAAATCTGTCATCGTCCCGTAATTTCTCTTGTGCCCAGTGGCAGAACTGTGCACTATGTTCAAAATCGTCGCCATGCAATTCCTGGTGCATAGAAATATGGTACGGGTGCAATTGATGATGTAGCATTCTCAACACCGACGTTTTTGAGATTCCCGATTCTCGCGCAATTTGTCTGCTACTGGTGTGCGGTTTAGCCGCGACAGCAGCTAAAACACCTACTTGGGCATCATCATTTGTTGCAAGTCGTGGTTGACGTTTCACATGTGGCTGAACACTTCCTGTTTCCTTAAATAATATAACTATCTGTCATCCGGACTCTTGGATGATGTCGTCCAGGATACCGAGCAGCATTCATAGCACACGCCCGTTGGGCATTTTGATCACAAAAGCCATACATCAACACGATATCGACCTTTTCCTCAATTGGTAAACGGTCCGTTTTAACACGGGTAATGTATCGCGAAGCAAATACCGTCCGCACTGGCGGAATGTTAAGTAATAGCACGTACTTGTACGTTTGTGACTATTACAGCGCCATCTATTACAATGCGAAAAAAGTGGTCCAACTAAAACACTCATATTTCTTTACTTACTACACGAATATGTAATAAAAAATGGGGGTTCCTATTTTTTAAAAAATGTAGGTGATATCCGTTTGACCTATGGCAACGCCATCTAACGGGCCAACCGTAGCGCCATCTGGTTTCCCCCTTCAAGCTAGACGAGTTTCGTTCTTCGTAGTTTTTTCGTTTGATGCTTATTTCGTGAGATACTTGGCCCGGTCACTGTCAATGGACCACCCTGTATATATATCTTCTGTGATTCTGACTACAGCTATTGTTACTTTCTTGTCAGTTATGTCCTTTTTCAAACCTATCAAAGGCTGCTGTCACTTCAACAAAATGTAGTAAGGTTGGATTATTAATCTTTATGGATTTCCCCACAAGCTGTCTTAGAGCGAAAATGGCATCCATTCCGCTCCAGTTTTCCCTAAATATTTGTTGTTTTCCTGTTATTTCTATATTATTTTACACTTTGTCTCTAATTACTGATGGTGACAGTTTTAAGGTGGTATCAAGCAGGGTAACTCCCCGATAATTATCTTATATTTGTTTATCTCATTTCTTACACTGGACTTGTAATACTTTCTTCTCATTCTCTTGGTATGCAACCTTCCTTCAGGATACTGTCAAATAAAGTTTGAAGTTGTCGGCATAGATTATTTATTCATATAAATAAATACGTCTAGTAGTTCTTGCCTCGACAAAAATACCAATCTCGAACTTTTGACGCCTTCCTCCGTTGTCATCGTCAGGAGATATTTCAGTAGTCCGTTAGGTACTTAAAAGGAAATCGTCGAAAGCTCAACACAGACAAACCTGACATGGCAAGAACTCCGTGAAGTATTTGTTCAAGAATGTCGCCGCGAAAAATTATATTCGGACATCTTTATTCCAATGTTCGCGCGAAGCGTGAAGGAACCACAGGCTACTGTGATATCCTACACAGACATTCCATAGCGGACATCGATTTAATGTAGAAGAGGTAATGTTTGTTGTCTAATACGTCAAAACAATTACTAGAAGTGGCAACCTCTTTATTTCACAACATATGAGTGACGTTAAGCAAGAATAATGTCTCCTAGGATCCTGTAGCGAAGAGGCGACAGTTACCTTATGAAAACACCAATTTGCGGTTTGATGCGCTAACTAGAATAACCCCGTCACTATTATCCATCATTTAATCTTACGACTGTGTGACTGTCTGCTAGGTCGGATCTCCGGTAGACTGGTGTAGGCCTATCACGCATCGCGCCAAGACAATCTGGAAACATCAAGTCTAAGCGATAATGTGTGGCATTTTAGTTGGAATATCCTACGGGTTGCTTTCAAACGTCTATCGAAAAGGGTGCTCTTCTTCCGCGCAAATTGGCCCCTTTCCTCGCGGATATGTGGGATCTGTGTCGTATGTACAGTTGTAGACGGTAGATCAGTGTAGTGGATGCATGTATAGTGTTGTGTTGTGTTTGTGTTGAATGATGACGATGAGAGAAAGAAGAGGGTGAAACCCGGTGCCAGTACATAGCCTACTCTTCTGGAAAAGCATCAAGGGCCGAGATTAACGTGCCCATTCGATGTACAGATCATCACCAACAATGTCACATGCCCTCACTTTATGACACTCTGCGAAGAGTTTTGGAATTTACTCCAGGACATTGGAGCAAACAGCTTTAAGCGCCCACTTCTCCTCCTCTTGCCGGACAAGAAATGGCAGTGAAAATTTTATCAACCACCAGGATTCCAACCGGTTTACCTCCGAGTTCAGCGCAACGGCACAGGAGTGTGTTAGCGACCTCGGCTACGGATGCGGGTAGCGTTGCCATTGTCACTGGCACACGACCAAGTTAATTATTGGTGGGGATGCGTCTGTGGCTCCCAGGAATTTCGCTCAACTTGAAGTCTTGACGAGCCACGATCTGGATTCAGGACACTTTGGCTTTCCACGTATCTGCTTAAAATATCTATTGACGGCGCGTTCCACACGCTCCCCCCCCCCCCCTTGCCCCACATTCTCCCTGAACCGGGGGTGTGCACGTGTTTGCCCCCCCCCCTCTCTCTCTCTTGCTGTGTGTGTGTGTGTGTGTGTGTGTGTGTGTTTGTGTGTGTGTGAGAAAGAGAGAGAGAGAGCGACTAGCGGAGGGAAAAGCGGGCGCGGGGATAAATATCCCACATTTCATGTTTGAAGCGAAATGTCATCGTACGAATTCGACAGATGGGACGAATGTACTAGAATACGTCTAGTAGTAACTACGATGTTAAACAGTATTAACTTTGAATGGCGTCGGTATTGACCTCGCATGGAGAGTGCGATTTCTGATGGTTGTACGGGCTATCGAGACCGAACATGTGACTTCTACAACTCCTGTGATTCCCCGAAATCGCTTGGAGCGCAATGTCGGAATGGTTCTTCAAATTCGCCTACCCTCTTCCATTTGACCTGGACGTCGACTAAGCATTGTGAGTAAATTTTTCAAGAGGTGAATGTCACCTCGAGCTGCAAACGACTGGTTGTGAGACAGTTATTCAGTGAACCGGGATGTACACTGCCAGCCATATTATTATACATTGATGAGTTACGTCAGCTTTGGGCGTACTTCTGTGCTCATACACTGAAGACCTTACATGGCCATTGTCGATTTTATAAACAGTGAAGAAATCTGAATGTATCGCAAAAAGTGAAGTAATAGCAATCTCCAAATAGAAAATCGCTTGTGCTTTTAGGAATTAATTTCAGAACACGGATATTGTTTGGTTACGTGTTGTTTTATATACTAGAAATTATTATTATGATTTGTAATTTCAGAATTGTACTTTTTCTTTATGCGTGATTCTTTTTCCAGTAGCAGTGCGAGTACTGTAGTCACAACACTAAGAGTGCAATGAGAATTCCATTGTTAAACTCAGAGGAGACAAGCACGCCTTTGCGCTTACTGCTACGTATTTTAACTGTAAATAGCTCAGTCCCAATGGTAAGAGGCAGTAGTGAATTCACGTAGTTAATATTTGACCCCACTTGACCGCCTCGTCTTCTCTTTCCATTCTCCTCTCAGGGAACGACTTATCCCTATGTTCACAAGCGAGGTGCGGACGATCGTATGAGATATCTGCCAAGAACATACGAAATGTGCCTGTCTCAGAAATACTGACAGTGGTGCTATTTAGCAGTGTGGGCGAGAGGAAAGGAGAAAAGTCACGATCTTACTGACCAATCATTGATTATGCACACCAGCGAGTGCATTGAAAATATGTGATGCTGGCAATGATGGCTTCACAACTGTAGCATGTGTAGTCTCGGTGGCTCGTACAGGACTACTGAAAATAGTGTGTCTGGTGAAACAGGTTTCTTCCGAGAAAATTGCATAAGCCGGAAACGAAGATCGACTATGATCCTGTATGTGTGAAACCCTGGTCCGATGTATGAGAGGGCCTGATGGTCCTAATTCAGACCATGTTAAATAAATAAATAAATGGAAAATAAATATATGACGCTGCAGTACTTATTAGCTCAACAACAAAGCCAGCAAAAGCTAAAGTTTTCACTTTCTGTGAGAGGTAGGGAGGTTGCTGCTGTTCTCGTTCTATTTTCCACACAGCACGGTCTGCGACACCTATTTCAAGTCGAGAGTCTGCTCAGTTCGCTGTCCTCCTTGATAGTTGTAATGTGGTGCCACTTTTCCGGTTTCCTCAGGCCTTCATAGTTTGTTCACAACATCCTGAACGAATTCTCTGGGGTGTGTGGGGAGGCGAGGAGGCAGGTCCGCACACTGACTCCTAGCACATTGTCATCCAATGGGAGAGTGGCAGTACTGAAGTAACAAGCCGAGCTTTCGTCATGCAATGCCGGCACTACCTTGTGCTTGCAGGTTTGGCATAGTACGGCACGACAATCACTTCTTATGGGCTGCGGTAGATACGAGGTGTGATTGGAAAGTTTTAGGAATGGGCTTTTAATGTTACAATGGTGGTACTTACATGCTACTGTGCTGCATCTCCTTCAAAATAGTCCCCTTCTGACTGAACACACCGACTCCAACGGTGTTTCCACTTGTGGATACATTCCTGGAAAATCTTTTCCTGAAGTATGTTAAGGATGCTCTCTGTATTTGCCTGGATGTCTTCAATCGAGTCAAGTCGCTTCCCTTTCAGTGAAAATTTCAGTTTATTTATTTATTTAACCTGATCAGATTAGGGCCATCAGGCCCTCTCTTACATCGGACCAGTGTTCCACACATGCAGCATTCAACACATCATAGTTACATCATGACAGTAGTTTGAATAAGAAAAATAGATTAATCTAGTGACAATATCAATAAAGAGTAATGACTAAGACCTAATAAAGTAAATACTGGCAGTATTTTTACAACAGCTGCTATACATAAAAATTATGATTAAAGCAATAAGAATAACAGTAAAAGAAAAAATGAAATAGTAATGGTAAACAAGAGAAAAATTGGCGATAGTAATGAAGATTTTGTGCAGATGTACATTAATATATTGGTGTATAAAGTAGATGTTTACTGATATAGCGAGTTCTGGGGAAGGGAGATTTAAGGAGGCCACATCACTTAAGAAAAAACTGGAAACTGAGAAGATCTAGTACGAAAGAAGGAAGTAGTGGGGTGAAGTGCATTCATGTACAGAGGAAGGCATTACTGTTGCTTAAGTAGATACGTCATTAACTAATTTTTGAAGCCAGAGATGCTTTTAAGTTCTCTAATATAACGAGGGAGGTTATTCCAGAGTATGGTTCCTGCTACTGTAAAGGACTTCGAGAACGTGAAACAGGTAGAAGTGGGCCAAGGAATTAACCTCTGAGGAAGAGGCACAAAGGCATTGTGGTTCAAAAAATGGCTCTGAGCACTATTGGACTCAACTGCTGTGGTCATAAGTCCCCTAGAACTTAGAACTACTTAAACCTAACTAACCTAAGGACATCACACACATCCATGCCCGAGGCAGGATTCGAATCTGCGACCGGAGCGGTCGTGCGGTTCCAGACTGTAGCGAAAGGCATTGTGACTTGGTCTTATTAGATGAGGAAGACTTACTGAGTGGGTGGGGGGAATTCCTGATAACGTTGATGAAATGCTAATTCTGTGGACCTAGAGCATAAAACGTAATTATTTTTTGTTTATACTCACTCTGATTATAACACTGCAAATATCAATATGTACCTGGAACATTGTACTTAATTGTTGTTATTCTCTCACAGAGGCGTCACATCAGCGTGCTGTGGCATGAATGTCGAGGGATGCGGTGGGAATGAAGCACACACCACAGCAGCACGCATCAGTGTGTAAGGTCCTGAAGGTGCCTGCTCGGGAAGCCATGGCCGCAGCCCTACCACCCAACCCATCCGAGCGCAACTGCTCTGGCGTCCGTGGGTCAGCCAGCAGCAGCAACGAACTCGGACCTCTCAGGCTAGAGATACAGTACTGGAGAATCAGAGCCAGGCTGGTCATGCTGGCCTTTTCCTCCTCGTCCTCAGGCTGATCGCCCTCGACTATGCAAGGTGCATGTGCTTTGACACATACTTCGGCCCCATCATCCCCAACACCATCATTGACCAGATAGACCCTTCCAGGTAGTTGTAGCAGTAGCGTTAGTAATAGTGAAGAACCTGTGACTAGCAGCGGTTACCTCCCTCATCCTATTAGTGATGGACATCAGGTCATGCTGCAACTGAATTACACAGTGATCCACGGTGCTTTTGAGGAGCATATCTCGTTTTCTCGTATAGAGAACCCAGCAGGAAGGTACCGGGACATAGTCAGGTTTCTGAAAGCGTGTCTTCCTGTCATAGAGACAGAGCTCCTCAAAATCATTAGCAGTCCGCGGTATTTTGTCATTAAGTGTAACTGTACTCTGCTGCGAGCTCACTCATCCCCCAAAACGGGATAGTGGTGTTGAGGGGACAAGTGTTGTTTATACGTGGGGGGGGGGGGGGGGTAATGGCGGGATACCATGGACCACCTCAATCACTGAATGGTTCAATGAATCCACCTTGAGTGCTATATTGGGTCAGTTTTCCGAGATGGAAGATAGAGGCTCAGGAATAGCAATCATACAACACATGACCAACCGAGCTAGCGCGAGGCTCAAACAGCTTTATCCTATGCTCAACAGGCGTAGCACACTGAACAGAAGGGTGTCGAGGTTCATGTACATGACACTTATCCGACCCCTGATGACGTACGCAGCTCCCGTCTGGGGATACGCTGCGCCTACACGCCTGCGCCGTCTGCAGCTCATACAAAACAAGGTACTCAAAATCATAAGCAATGCTCCACGATACACACGCATCGCGGACCTTCACCGGGAATACCGACTTGAGACTCTCACGGAGGTAATCCACAAACTCACCACAAGACTATACAGAAACTCCAGACATTCGCAGAACCCGTTTATTCTGAATCTGGGGAACTACGACCACAACCATAGATGGAAACATAAAAGACCAAAAGACATACTTGCAAGGACATAACATCTATGGCCAAGCTTACGCAAACATAACGGCACAGGCGAGCCCCTGTTAATCAGACGCATTTACTGGATATCCAGCTGAAATACACTGCCGAATAACTGGCACCATACAGGGAAGCCGTACCGTACACTGCATGCAAACAAGCTCCACACATCCCCCACACAGTGAGATGATCTATGGCCGATCTCCCACTACTGTATAACGATATTGATTGTTCCAGGAAAGTAGCAGCCGCAGCAACTGGGACACATCGCCATCGCCTGTCACGGTAATGATGCATGATACCTATACTAACAAATCCAACCTTGCATGAACTATCGCAGCTAGTAAGCCATTACTGCTCTTACTACCCATCCCACTGTCGCAGAGGTTTTTTTCCCACGGCACGAGCCATGGCACTTTTTTCCCTCTGCTCTTCAAATCGCTACCCTCACTCGCGTTTCGTCCACTATCTATCACCTGATGGACCGTGTTAATGCGTAGCCTTACCCAGACGCACGGACAACATCACAGCCCAGCATCCTGTGATCCACCCACTAGATAACTAACATGTTTACGGAGGTGACAGTAGAACTTTTGGTTTGGTCACCACGTTGGTGCGGGCGTGGAGGGGCCCCATCTCTAATAGCTGTGTACTACAACTGGACCTCCGCACATCTTCGATCCTGTAAATGGGGGATCCATCTATTTCAAGCTTCCTGATGAGATAGCTCCTAAAGAAGCATGTATTAATGTCCAAAATGAAACCCACACCTTTTGTTTTGCTTGGCCTAGCCTGGCTTATGAAAGAAATCACGAGAAAAATCCGCAGCGACTATCTTGATACAGCAGGGGTATTGATATTCGTGATTTTTATATCATTGATGGTATCGAGTTCCCCATGAAACTTTAGTGCATACTCAAATTTGAGAGAGAACAAGCCAGATGATGAGGACTATAGTAAAGACACACATAAAGTTGTTGGGGCCTTCCATTTATCAAACTTTGCATGTGAATGTGTTATTATTCTCCAATGCAGATAGCCTTCGTTATGTCAAATCAAAGATTCCTTCCAACTAATTTCACCCCAAACGAGTAAACATGGACATAAACAGCATTTTTCCCTCAGATGCCTCAATGCCTTTTCCACTAGCGAGTTTTTAGCAAAGCATCTTGTCGATTGTTCTGCCTAGGACGTGGAACATGTTCAGTTGTCCACCGAGGAGAAAAATTTTTTTAAGTTTAAGAATGCTCACCACCAGGAGCGATGTCCCTTTGTAGTGTACACTGACTTCGAATGCCTCCTTGTTCCTGCGACATGCTGTGAAAGTGACCCCACTGCCTCACATATAACCTTCACAGAGAAACACGTACCGTATGTGGTTGCTTGCCAGGTAGTGTGCTCGTAACTGCCACAGATCATTTGTTGGTGATAATCCTGCGATTTGGCTTCTCAATGAGCTCGAAAACTTTCATGTGAGATGTGAGGTTGATGGGTTGTACAGCCACAACGTTCCCATGACCAAGTCAAAGGAGAATGATGATTTGTAGAATGAAGTGGTTGTCTGCCATATTTGTTGGCTTGGCTCTGAGCACTATGGGACTCAACATCTTAGGTCATAAGTCCCCTAGAACTTAGAACTACTTAAACCTAACTAACCTAAGGACATCACACACACCCATGCCCGAGGCAGGATTCGAACCTGCGACCGTAGCAGTCCCGCGCTTCCGGACTGCAGCGCCAGAACCGCTAGACCACCGCGGCCGGCGCCATATTTGTTGGTTGCAGTTATATGGAAATGAGGGAATTCCTCATATGGACCACTGTCATCTCACGAGTAAGTTCCATGGTGGACCCACAAGGCATGCAATTTGAAGTATCAGTTACCAAGGCACATAAATGTCTTTTTCCACAATTTAAGCGGGTATGACGCTCACTATCTTGTCGAGCACTTAGACAAATTCGGTATGGAGAAAAATCAGGTCAGCTCCCTGCCTGACAATGTCAAGAAATACATCTCCTTCTCCAAATGAATGATGCCTAGAATTACATTCCGCTTCCTGGACTGGCTACGCTTTATGCATGCTTCACTCCAGAAACTTGTTGAAACTCTGCCTCAGGAGGACATGCACATCACTTTAGGTGCATACCCAGGTGAGGCAAAGTTTCAGCTTGTAACTAGGAAGGTTGTTTTCCCATATGAGTATGTGAATCGTATGGAAAAACACGACGAAACCAGGCTACCCGACATAACTGCATTCTCCTGTAATTTCACACACGATGCCGTTACTAATGCAGTGTATGAGCATGCTGTGAATGTCTGGCGAGAGTTCAACATCCAAAATTTGGGCAAGTATGCAAGACTTTACATGGACACTGACATGCGCTTGCTTGTTAATGTATGTATTCAAGAAGTTCTGGAGTGTATGCACGACCTCCTATGCTCTGGACACTGCCTTTTATCACACAGCAACTGGGATATCTTGAGCCATCATGCTGAAGAAGATAAAGTGCAGACTCCATCTATTGATCAATATTAATGTGCTTCTTTTCTTCAAGCACAGGATCCTGGGGGAATTTGCCAATGTGTCCATAGGCATGCCAAGGTGAATAATCCATGGTTGGGTGCAAGGCTTGACGCATCCGTCGATTCTAGTTATATCATGCACTTAGACATGAATAACTTATACGGATATGTCATGCAACAATCGCTGCCGATTGGTGAGTTTCAATGGCTGTCCAAGCCTGAATACAACGGATTAGGTGGAGAAATCCAACGTGTTGTGGCTGGTTCTGATGAGAATGTGTTGTTGATGTAGACCTCACATACCCTATTACTTTGCAAGATGCTCAGAGCGATTTGCCATTATGTCTACAGCGACTAGTTCTGTGAGGAGACTTCAACCTCAAGTTGTTGACAACGCTGGAGAATAAGCAGAGATACAGCATTCACTACTGTAATCTCCAGCAGTGTCTCAGTTTGGGGATGAAGCTGGATAGAATCACCCAGGCCATCTCCTTCAAGCAGTCGCCCTGGTTGAAGGACACATTAATCTTAATACCACAAAGAGGGCTTCCACGATGTGTGACTTTGGTAAAGATTTTTTTAATTAATGAATAATACAATTTTCGGCAAAACAATGGAAAATTTGAGGAAGCACCACGAAATTCTTATTAGGACCGAATGGGATGGGAGTTAAGAAGTAAATAAATGTATAGCCAGACCACAGTTTAAGTGGGTTACTATTTTCAACAAGAACTTTGTTGCTGTGAAGAGTTCAAGAAACCTATCTACATGTGTTGTGCGTACTAGACCTATCCAAACTCCAAATGGACTGATTCCACTATGAGTTTGCGAAAATTCATTTCGTGGATCCGAAGTTATTTTAATGGATACAGATAGCTTCATCTATTGGGTGAATAACTGTGATCCATATGAAGTAATGAGGTACTATGGTGAAGAATTCGACATGGCCTCATACACAGATGATAATCCTCATGGTATTGTTCCACAGAACAAGGTTACCTGACTAATGAAAGACGAGGTGGATGGGTTTCCGACTGTGGAATTTATAGGTATATGTTCCAAGACGGATGCATATCGCACGTTGAAAGGTGACACCCAGAGGCAGGCAAACGGTGGTCGTCATGTGGCATTAAGAGTCCTTCAAATCGAAGATTATTTGCAGTACCTGTACGGCGATGTTCATGGTGCTCCGCTTCATCCGCCATATATGGTGCAGCAAAGCAGTATTAAATTTCAAGAACATGAGGTGTGCACTGTGCTGCAGACTAAAGTCGTGCTGTCGTCTCATGACGATAAGTGGGTCATTTGCGAGGATGGGATTGAACCTCGCGCGTACTCGCACTATTCGCTCAATCAGACTGGGGCTGTGGGGGACTCCAATTGAAAGAGAGAGAGAGAGAGAGAGAGAGAGAGAGAGAAAGAGAGAGAGAGAGAGAGAGAGCGAGACCGTAAATAGTGTAAAATGATAATTAAATCAAGACCCTACGCTGTTGACAGTCGTTGATGTACATCAACGGGGACAGTTGAAAATGTGTGCCCCGACCGGGACTCGAACCTGGGATCTCCTGCTTACATGGCAGACGTTCTATCCCTCTTTTTTTGTATTTTGTTTGTTGTATTTTGTCGTAGGGTTCATCACATGACATCCGTTGAAGTTCGTTGTTGATCCTTTCACTCAGTTTTTTTATTACAGAGACCAACCAGCTCTCTGACCGAACACTCTGAGCTACCGTGCAGGCTATCCATCTGAGCCACCGAGGGCACAGAGGATAGTGCGACTGCAGGGACTTATCCCTTGCACGTTCCCAGTGAGACTCACATTCCCAAATTAATGTCCAGACACTACATTCGTAGTGCCCCTGCCCATTACACTCATTACTCGCGGCAGATAATCTTACCGTGTTCCGTAAGGGTTCGGACAATACGTGTGCATCCACACAGAAGAAGAAGAAGGTCATGTCCGAAAGAACAGATACCATATATATATATATATAGTTAAGGCTCACCGGCCATTTGACCATCTTCTTCTGTGCGGATGCACAAACAGTGCCCGAACTTTTACGGGAGTAGGCAAAAAACCGCGAGTAATGAGTACAATGGGCACGGGCACTATGAATATAGTGCGGGACACTAAGTTGGGAATGTGGGTCTCACGGGATGCATGCCAGAGATAAGTCCCTGCAGTCGCACTAGACTCTGTGTCCTCGGTGGCTCAGATGGATGCCGGCACGGTAGCTCAGCGTGTTTGGTCAGAGGGCTGCGTGCTCTCTGTAATAAAAAAACGGAGTCAAGGAATCAACGATCAACTTGAACGTAGGTCTTGTGACGTCCGACCAGACCAGATGCAACGAACTATATCGAAGAACAAAAAAAAAAAAAAAAAAAGTTGATAGAGCGTCTGCCATGTAAGCAGGAGATCCCGGGTTCGAGTCCCGGTCGGGGCACACATTTTCAACTGTCTCCGTTGACTTATATCAACGCATGTATGCAGACAGGGGTATTCATTTCACTTTATATCTAGTCAACGTCCCGTTGTATACTAATCGGACTTCTGTGGAAGGTGAGGCTTTATATATCCACTCTTCTTCTTCGTATGCTGCTCCCTCTTCTCAGTGATAACTATTTTCCCTCCAGTTAAGTCGTCTACTTTCTTTTAAATCACATGAACCCGTTCATACAATATCCCCTTCTCAATAATAGCTATTCCCCCTCTGTTAAGTCGTTTACTTTCTTTTCGACTGCCTTAACCCGATCATTCAGTGTACTGTTCAGTCTCAGAAGGGTATGACAATAAGTCTCTAGTTTCTTGCGCACACCTCCAACTTTATGTCCTAGAGTTTGAATTTTCGCATCCATGTACAAGCGAATGTTTTGCCGGTGCACACCCATCCTAACAGACTGAGCTCCTGGCATGTGTACGAATTTATCCATGGTGATGCGTATCTGATGTACTCACTTCTTTCAATGGCTACATACATAGGAACTCCTGGAAGACCCGTCTGCACCTGCCATCATTCAGTTTTCTTGTTTTATCACTAACGAGAAACCCATACTGTAAGTGATTCCAGCAATCTGCACACTTGTTTGCAAAATCATTGAACGACATATCAGTTCTTACATGAGCTAGGTAAATGTCTTTTAAATTCAGATTGTTCTGTTTGAATACTATAATTACGTTTGTATTATCCCTCACCAGCTGTTCTGGGATTCTGGAATATATCTGACTCAGGTAAAATACATCAACAGCCACATGGCGACCAAAACAGAAATATCATCAAATTTGATCTTGGTTTTCCACAGTGACATCGTCAAATATGAACACTGTGTTTGGTTTAGTTTTTCCGGTAGAGGAAATAACTGCTCTCACTGAATGTGGTGTATCCCACACCATCCACACCCTGCAATATCTTCTTTACTAGTTGGAATTTGGGCTGAAACAGTGTTTTTTAAAATACACATACATGTTCAAAGCAGACTTCATCCGAATGTGTTAACAGCGACATGAGAACATGTGCCTTGTCGCAGTTGAATGGGCCTACAATTATTGCAGCAAGTATATTATCGGGAAGGAGTACGGTCTTCCTCTTCTTCCGATCTTCTTGCACAGCATCACAGCTCCAGTCGGTTACAACAAAGTCTTGACGCTTCATCCACCCTGCCGTGGTACCTAATACGTCAGGTACTGGCGTGCAATGGGTTTTTATAGAAAATAAGGAACACTATGCCCTTCCATGTTACCGACTATGTCAGGCACTGGCATGCAATGGGCTTTTATGGAGAATTTAGTTAAATGACATAATTTTTTGCTGTTACATGTTTGCAGTGAAAATACTGGTGGCAATAGCTTTAGAACTTGCAGTATAATAAGAGGTAAGAAATAAAAAAGACGTACGTGGTTATATACATTTTTATACAGTAATAATACACAGGTTGCACTACATCAACTGGTTCTTTCTTTATCTTAACGCCAGTACAGAATATAGGAAACAAAGCCTTCTTGTAAGCACAGAATTCAGCATGCATTTCTCTCAAACTTATTGGCAGTACATTAGTTTTCGCCGACAGGATACTGACCAATTGTTGAAAGTCATCTACATGCACACTGTTCATACTTAGGTACTCTGCAATGTCTCTAGGCAGAGCTTCAACACAAGGCAGCGATCTGTTCAGTCTTTCCAACACAATGGATAGCACAGTCTGTAGATCGAAAAAGTTTTTAACGGTGGAGTACTGTGGATAAATATATGTGTCACGTCATTTCACATGGAGTGCAGAGTCATTGTACACTGTTGTAATGGAGTTAGAGCAGCGCAGGAAATGTCCAGAGGAGGATGGCTCGGATGATACTCGGTGGTCAACTGCTGATTGACGTACACTTTTGCATGACACAGTTCATACCACTCCACCTCCGTAAACCGCACTTTAACACTTTTAGCTGTGTTATTGATCTCTGTCACAATACGTCATTCTCTGGCTGTGAGTGCTTCTATACCAAAATGTAAACGTTTCGAAGCACTAGCGGTTAAGTTATACACTGAAGAGAAGACTAATGGTGCACTGAGCTTAACTGGTATCTTCTTGTCCACTACATCCTCACTGAGTTTAATTGGTTATCTTCTCATTCACTACATCCTCACTTTCTCCATGCAGTATCACTGGAATATTCTGCGATGGCGTATATGATGGGGTCCAGTACTGACCTTCGTCATGCAGATTAGGATCAGTAATGCACTTCTGTGAGTCAAAGACGGGCTGGGTGTCTGCAACTGACAATTACAGCTCATTGTCCTGCTCCAACAAGCCGACCAGGTGCGCGAAAGGATCCCAGGGTGCTGTCACTGCTGCAGCTCCCGATGCTCTGGACGGTTCCACGGCTGGAGGTTCCAACAGGCTCGGATATGTTGTTGGACATGTTGCTGCTGCAGGTCGTGACAGGCTGGAGGATGCCGCATCCCCTGACGAACAGAAGAGAAAAACTGTTACAAGCACTAACAGCAGCACAAAGACCTCATCTTTCCCACAACAACAGTAAATAATACGTTAAGCAAGAGGTACTCACTCTTCCATGACTTCTTCCTGTTCTGCTGCTGTTGTGGCCTGGGTAGCGCTGGACGATCTCGGCTGGCGCTTCAAGTTGACCGACTGATTGCAACTGAGGCTGCAGAGTTGCTGGGCCCGCCTTACGTCCCCAATGTGATTGGAGCTGTGTTCCCATTGGCTACTGCCAATTTAGAGCGCCTCTCGTGGAATAATTGCGGACTAGACCAATTGGTCCTCTGTATTGGAGGTAGACATCTCTTGTGAGATGGAAAACTGCCTGTGCATTTCAAAAATGGCAAGCAGATATAACAACAGCATCAGTCTGCGTGACTTGCAGAATGCGTCTTGATACCATTCTGCTGCATAGCCATTATCTACTGGACAGTATTTCTCTTCGTCTTCAGGTACTCATCCAATATAACTCTTTTTCACTCTGCATGTAGAAGGCTATAGTTGAAGTCCTGAGGTATATGCTTACAGGCAATGTGTTTGTTAGCCTCCTCCCTGACAGACAGCAGCAGCTCTTTGATGGAACGCATTCTGCATAGCATCGAAGATGGTGAGTCACTGATGATGGGATCAGAGGATGGGTTGGTGGAGGATAGAAGTGGATAGGGATGGGCAGTTGATGATCGTCAGTGGTACATATTACATATAAGAATATGCTTCCACTGAAGAAATCAGCATTAATTGCTTGCCTCTTCCATTTTGGAAGAGCGATTATTTCATGTGGAATAGCTCAGCAGTTTGCATATGTGCATGAGCATGTAACGGTTTCAACATGTATCTTGGCTCCATCTTGCTGCACTGTCACAATCTTCTGAACCAAATTCTTCTTGTTCTTGTTCTTCCTCCTACACTCTTCCATTATCATAGACTTCCACTGCCCATGTATTGAGCTACGGTTACAGTTCTCCCTTGAAAACATACAGTAATACAGCTATTGAAAGCTGCTCTATTCCTCATATTCATCTTGTTGATCGAACCCATCATGATGCTTCCACAACAACAGCTCAGCATAGACTGAATCTCTCCCACCAATTCTGGTCACATAAGTGGAGGAAAAAAAAACTCCACCAAAATTTAAATTTCCCATCAATTTCTGGGGGATGGGGTGAGGATGTGACGTCAGCACAGCCTTGGGACAAAGAAATTCGCGCCCTTTGAAATTCTCACCATTTCTTTGAATCTTCCTCCAAAATTCAGAATTTCTGCCAAAATTCGAAATGCCTGCCAATAAGGCAGGTGGGGAGGGAGAAGGATAATTTGCATAATTAAACTGATTAATTTACATAATTATATTGCAATGTTGCCACATCTACTGATACAACCCTGTGCCAGGCTGGAAGAGGGGCAGAAAATTTGGCAACAATGCAAACTGTGCTGATATTGGCCTTACCCTCCTACTGATGATGTTCTTTTTTTTTAATATGACTATCTTCTGGAGTACTGCCAAAGCCAGTCTGCAGAATTTATAAGTACTTCATTCTACACTTATGAGCCAAAGACACTAGTATACCCACCTAACACTGTGTAGGGTCTGCAAACATGCAGAAGTGCTGCAGCATGGTGTGGCATGGACTTGACTGTCTGAAGTAGTCTTGGAGGAAATTCACACCATGAGTCCTGCAGGGTTGTCCATAAATTCGGAAGAGTACGAGGGGGTGGAGATCTCTTCTGAAGAGCACGTTGAAAGACATCCCAGATATGCTGAATAATGTTCATGTCTGAGGAGTTTTGTGGCCAGCAGAAGTGTATAAACTCAGAAGAGTGTTCCTGGAGCCACTCTGTATCAGTTCTGAACGTGTGGAATGTACCGTTATCCTGCTGGAATTGCGCAAGTCCGTCGGAATGCACACTGAACATGAATGGATGCAGATGATCAGACAGGATGCTTACGTACATGTCACCTGTCAGAGTCGTATCTAGACATATCAGGGGTCCCATATCATTCCAACTGCACACGGTCCACACCATACCTGTACACATCCATCCGCTCGATGCAGTTTGAAACGAGACTCGTCTAACCAGGGAACATTTCTTCAGTCATTAACAGCCCAATGTCGGTGTCGACGGGCCCAGGTGAGGCGTAAGGCTTTGTGTCATGCAGTCATCAAGAGTAAACGAGTGGGTCTTCGGCGCCAGACATTGGTTGTCTTATATAGGCGTTGCAGACCGCAGCGCCGTATACTGCCTGCTTGCATATATATGTATTTCAATACGAATGCCTACACCAGCTTCTTTGGCGCTTCAGTGTATGTAATTACTAACTTTTATGATTACGTGTACACATTCTAGAAAGTCAACGTACTTAGACTACTTTCATTCTTTTAATTTAACACACAGTATGTATGATTATTTTAGCCCTAAAACATTTCAACGCCGAGCTTTTGACATGTGTATTGCTTCTTTTTTTGGAACTATCTTGGAGCTAACAGCTCACAACAGGCCGGAAACATTAGTCAAACCTTTTTTTTTCAAAGTAAAGTACCAACACTGTAATCACTCAGTGAAGAGTTCTTTAAGAAATTGGTGAGGATTTGTAAGACACGAAGCTTGCTCTAGTTTCACTTTTATTCCTCAATCTGATGTAGTCAGTTCATAAGGTAGGTATAACTGTGTTAACGTTTTTCCAATATTGAGTCCACCTGTAAAAAACGACATTTCTCCATTTGTTAACAGTAGTAACATAAGCAATGCTCGTCGATTTTAAATATTAAGCAATACATGGGTAACTACATTAAGAAAGAAAGCGTCTGAAGTAGACTGTTGAATGTGACGCAGTTTATACACTGATCAGCCAGAACATTATGACCACCTATTTAACAGCCGGTACGCGCACCTCTGGCATGGATAACAGCAGTGTTTCATTATGGTATGGAAGCAATGGGGTCTTGATAGGTCGCTGGAGGGAGTTGGTAGCACATGTGCACACAAGTCACCTAATTCCCGCCAATTCTGGGTACAGGGGGGGATAAGCTCTGACGCCAAGTTCAGTTACATCCCAAACGTGTTTGATCAGGTTCAGAATTGGCGAGTTGGGGGACCACACATCAATTAGGGCTCTCCACTGTATTCCTCGAACCACCATCACTCTCCCGGCCTTGGGACATCGCGCATTATCTTGTTGGAAAACGCCATTGCCTTCAGGAAACATGATCGTGATGAAAGGGTATACATGGTCTGCAACCAGTGAGTGATACTCCTTGGCCGTCATGGTGCCTTGCACTAGCTCCACTGGACAGATGAATGCGCACATGAATGTGCTCCACAGCATAATGGAGCCGCTACCAGCTTGTCCCCATCCCACACTACAGGCGTAAAGGAGCTGTTCCCCTGGAAGACGACGGATTAGCACCCACCCATCGACCTGTGCCAAAGTCCAGTGTCGAGTTGTCACGTGTCCATTTCAGTCATAGTTGCTGATGTCATGGTGTTAACAGTGGCACATGCATGGGTCGTCGGTGTGTGTGTGTGTGTTGGGGTTTATGGGCGCTCAACATCGAGGTCATCAGCGCCCTGACACACATTAAAAGGAACGAATGGGTCGTCGGCTGTGGAGGTCTATCGTTAGGACTGTTCAGTGTCCTGTGTGTTCAGACGCACTTGTACTCTGCCCAGCATTAAAGTCTGATGTTATTTACGTCACAGTTCGCTGCCTGTCCCTTTTTACCAGTCTGCACAGCCTATCAGCCTATGACATCCGACATCTGTAATGAGGGGTGGCTACCCAACCCCACGACGTCTAGACGTGGTTTTACCTTGGTTTCGCCACACGTTGAAGACACTCAACAGAGCACCCTTCGAACACACCACAAGTCGTGCAGTTGTTGGCGTATTTAGACTTTCTCAGCGAATCTCGATTATGGATTCTTCTCGGGTTATCAACCGAGTCGAGATGTCGTTCTGTGGCAAAGTTTCAACACGTTTCCTACTTGTCATCTTCAGGCGAAGTGTGGGGTTTGTGTCCTGACCAGTTCTTCATAGCCGGTGGACCACAGGCTCCTCTGCCTCGTCTGCGTCTCAGCGCCAATCGCGCGCCTCCGAAAGGGGTTTGGCAGCCCGCGGGAGGGGGGGGGGGGCAGTCGCCGCTGGCGGTGGTGGCGGGGGGGGGGGGGTTCCCTGCTTGCTGGCTGGTGCTGGTGCGGGCGTCGCGTCCTCGTGGTCCTGTCCATTCCGTCGGCTGCCTCCGTCTGTTTCACATCGGAGCGTTCTTGTCGTATTTTTGATGTCGCTGCATCCCATGCGATGCTAAGTTGGAAACCGGTATCTCATTTGACAAGGTTATCATGAACTCGTATCTCCAGAGCCCCTTTAAAGATCGAATCCTAGAACCCATTCGCCCTGCACTGTAGCTTTGTTTGTTCGAAACGAAACGTATGGTTTTCGTTGAGACTGTGTTCTGCCACTGCAGATTTCTCCTTCGGCCTAGGCAAACGCTTCTTACTTGTTCTGAGCCGCGCTGCGATATGCATGGTTGCGTCTGACCGATTTACTATTTGCCACACTCGCTGCTGATGCTCACTCGTTCAAAAACTCGACGGAGTTTGTGAAGATCCTTCGAGGGACACGTCAGGACAAAGGTGACATCCTTGATCTCAAGTTCCTCCTCACACAGCTACCTCTTGAGGACTGCTTGACATTATCTAGGGTCTACTTCGATGAAGATACAGTGTAACTGTACCGCCACGCACTCACTACCTCATACTTCCAATGTTGTGGTAAATTCTACCAACAGGTAGACAAAGTCACCATGGATTCCCCACCACCGCTGGCGCCATGTGTCGCAAACATATACATGGAACTCTTCGAAGAAACGGCTCTCGAAACCTCGCGCCTGAAATGGAGGTGTTCTACCACTATGTTGACGACACGTTCGTGATTTGGCCGCATGGTGAAGAAAATGTACAAGAATATGAGCTGTTGTGAAATGCGAGGCACAGACTTGTTGTAGATACAAATATAGTTTACTACACTATCAACTTATAAATACGCTTTGAATTGTGGTAGGCTAGGGAAGACACCATCAGTGGTAAGTGGATAGGACGTCACACAGGGTGTGCTGAAGAGCTCGGCAGAGCAAAGTGATATCCTATCCTGTTTTTGGAGGCCTTGAGGGTAACGTGTACTGTACATAAGCAATCCGCTGGGGTTTATTATCTATCTAGCTATCTACATAGCGAATGGACTATGGCTCTCAACATTCTAACATAATGTCCAAACTTAAGTGGACTGCCAATAGCTTTTCTATTATTCATAACAAACGAAGTGGGTAAAGCTAAATGCTGCTAATAAGAGATTCTACATACATTCCCTTACAAAGTCATGTGTAACTCAGCTCATGTTTTGAAACACTTATAGTTCTGGCACTCTGAATTCAATGCAAAAATTACATTCACATTTAAGTTCACATTGTCTATTCTGATCTTCTCTGCATTGCACGCAGAGACGTGGTTATTTAACATCATACTATACGATGCGCGGTTCAGATCTTAATCGTGCGTCTGTAAAAGAACAGTACCGTATGGCCCCTCATCTCAGAATGACCCGGTCACCATGAATTACTTCGCTCTGCGCAAAGTTTTGGCAGGAGCCGATGGGGCACAAAGTGCTTAGTCTGAACATCATTATTCTTAGGTTACTGAAAGTGGCTATAAAAATGACGTCTGAAGTAAATGGTTAATAGCTTGCTATTGAGAGGGTAGCTAGAATTATAGACAATTAGATCCGAGCTGTACTTTATAAAATATGTTCTGGTTCCGCTGCAGATTTATGAATGTGGAACAACAATTAACTAGTTAGTTAGCCAGATAATTAGTTACATCTGAACGATTCTTTTGTCGAAATGATGTAGAACGAATCAATTTACAGGCTATGTAAACGTGATTAATGTTAACATTAATGAATACATTAGTCCTACTTAGCTTTAAAACTTGCTTTGCTACCTGCCTGACATTTTGTGTTACTGGGAATATAATCAAAAAATTTTGTTGTTGCATATTGCACTCCTTTCTGAGCCACTAAGAGCTTTAAAAATATGCAACACAGGTCATTTTTTCTCTAGTGTTGTGGGTATGTACATCAATGTTCTTCTCCAGTTGTGATGAACTATTTATGAGGAAATAACTAGTGAATATCAGTATTAAAACTCTGCAGTTTAATTCTAATTCCTTGAAGACGACCGTGGGCAAACAGCACGTATTATTCCTACTGCTCGCTTTTGTGCAATCAAAACTTTCTTTCTAAATGGTGAGTTACCCCAGAAAATTATTGCATATGACGTTACTGAGAGGAAATATGCGAAATACGTCAGAAGTCTGATTCGTTCGTTTCGAAGACTAACAACTGTACGAAGAGCAAAAGTAGCTGAAATGGTTCAAATGTCTCTGAGCACTATGGGAATTAACTTCTGAGGTCATCATGAAAGGTCTCTGTTGGATTCCTTTCACGTTAATTTCTTAAATCTGTTGTCATTTACGGCTTAAATTCCTCTTCTAAATTTACTGTGGTGTTTCTGACTATCTGGGAGGAGACTGAGCAGTGAAACGTGTTACTTTTACACATAAACAAGAACGATCTGTCACACTACTACACTTTAAAACACAGTTTACATGTAATTCATGTCACACAGTCTCATACGGAACCTACATCCGCTTTCTTTTATTCACTGTATATGATAAGATACTGTCATCCCCCTTCCCTTCTGTGTGAGAGGATGAATGAGCAAATGTATTTCTAGTTGCATGCTTGATGGTAGCAGACAAGCCTGTCTGCTAGAGAACTGTAGGACCAACGGCGGAACAGGTAGCTACGCTTTCTAGAAGCAAAGAGGTTTCTATTCTTAGTATGGTCCTGTCTGTCCCTTGTCATGTTGGTATAGGGAGCTGCCTCTCTGGTCACTTCCGTTCGTATTTGTGAAGCACGCTCGGTAGGAGCCCAGGTCAGTCTGTCCGTGGCGAGCGTCTGAAGTGGTAAGATCTCCGGCTAAGCGCGTCTCTGCTGAGTCCGTAGGACAATGGATTTCTTAAGTTCAGCCTAACTGAAAATTTAATCACCTTTATTTCAGGTTTAGCTCTAAAATATCAAATGTTATCTTAAATTGCAACGCAGTGTATTTCGAGTGTGAAGTTCAGAATATCTTCCAGTAGTTGCTTTGTCACTACTTTGTGAGTAAAATGGAACCACATGTTGATCAGTAACTCTAACTAAGATCATCAATCTTAAATGCGAATGTGCGTGAGATTATAACGACTCGTCTTGACAATATTTTTCAAGTTCACATTGTCTATTCTGATCTTCTCTGCATTGCATGCAGAGACGTGGTTATTTAACATCATACTATACGATGCGCGGTTCAGATCTTAATTCTTTTTTCCTTTATGTTCAACCCACGTGGGGTGTACTTTGTGAGACCAGTACCACGTGCTTATACAATTGTTTGACCCATCAGGTTAATAATAATACGATAGTAACCAGTTCGAGGTTTTTCTTTAGTAAATTGCGTTTCGATGTAATTTATTTTAATTATCAAAATTATTGTGGAGTTACACTCTTTGTGTAAACCAAGTTGACCATGTGAAGCATGTGGTGTAAGCATCAAAGTAGCCCTCAGCTATTCTTTTTGGGAAGATTTCACAGAGAGTTAGTATGAATTTAGTATACCAGTGTGTGGTAATTTTATGACGGACAGGATTGCGCTACGAACGTAACTTCTTTGGGTGAAAATTGAATCGGTTGGTTGTGGTTAATTTCCTCTTGCATATGATTCAACGTTCTTTGTGTGTTATTTTATGAATGCAGTGTTGTATGCAGTATCCCAATCTTGGCTCCATATTTGATGTGTTCCATAAGATTACAAACTCGCATTTTCACAATCCTAAATAAGGCACCAGTTTAGTTATGAATCAAGTTTAATATGCTGAAATTTCAATGATCAATGTTAAAACAAATTTCCAAATATAAACTGATTTATTTCTTTTATTTAAATTCTCTTTTATATATATATATCACCGGTTGTCGTATGACTATTAAAAGTTAAAAGGTTATAATCAATGTTAGTCTGGTTGGGAATTTGGTAAGCTAGACTGGATACCTCGTGAAACAGTTGCGCAGTAATGCAAGGTTAACTTCCCCAGACAGCTCACAGCTTTTAAACCGCTTTTATTGTCTATCAGCACCGCTTTCATAACAAATTAATGCAACAACATTACACATGGCGAACCTGTTCTGTGATTCCGCTAGACTCTGGAATCTCTGAAACGTTAGATTGCGAGCGTTGTATAATCTTAATTTTATTTCCCTGCAGCGCTCAAACAACTTCTGCGTTGTTTCTGAACAGACTTTCAAATTATTCACGGCGTTGTTGAGCGGCGTTGAGTTGTTTGTCTTGTTCTTTTGTTTTCTATATTTGTGTGTTTTATATGTGTGTGTGTGTGTTTTTTTTTTCTCGCTTGTAAATTGCACTGCTTCGATCAAAGATAAAAATTTGTTTTTCGTGTGAAAAAGTGCGTACTAGGTTGGGTACCTTTCGTGTAACTGTCGGAATTTTTGGGGGATACGTTTATTGTGATTAGTGTGTTGTGTACCCTGTATAAATTGAACTAATGCAGACACGTAACCAAGCTGTAAGTAGGCGGTCCAACAACTTAAGCAACATGGACCAAGGGGATATTTGATTTCGAATATTAACGCGTCGGACAGTTCCGAAAATGCAATGGGGAATACTTCAGACGAAATGCAAAACAGGACGAACGGGCTCACAGCAGAGCCAGAAATTAATTTGCCTCCTACTAACCAAACTGATTTGGCAGAACTCATGAAAGCCTTATTGCAACAAAATAAAGAAAACGCAGAGAAATCAGAAAAATCGATCCGAGAGCTAGGCGAACAAATGACGCAGAAATCTGAAAAATCGATTCGAGAGCTAGGCGAACAAATGACGCAGAAATCTGAAAAATCGATCCGAGAGCTAGGCGAACAAATGACAGAGAAATCTGAAAAATCGATCCGCGAACTAGACGAACAAATAGACGAAAAACTAATCCAGCAGACAAATAAAGTCGACAAGTCGATGCAGAGAGTGTCCGATATCTCAAAAAGAATAAACAATCTGGCAAGTGAAATAAAAAGAGATATTATGACAGAATTAGGCCGTACATTTGAACAAATCGATGACCGTCTGCAAGTCTTAGAACAGGACAAGCGGAGTCGCGATGCGGAATCGAAAGAGAGCGAAGAACAGCTACTTAGGAATTTCCAAGTGCTCAGAGAAGAATGCCAAAGGGAACACCAGCAGGTACTCTCGAGGGTCCAGGAGGCGGAAACGCATTGTCCCGCATCCGTTAGCAACACAGTAGCGGACAACAGTCAAGCGATTCACGCAGTCGAACAGCAAGTAGAACAATTGAAGCAGACTGGGGCGGAGGACAACAGACAAATACATGATAAGATTGCGGCATTAGCGGACATCGTAGGCACGATGAAGGTGACGGAGAGAGATAACAATACTACACCGGTAGCGGTCGTAGAGACCGAAGAAGTGCGTTCGCTTCTTAGATTTCAGAAGGGACAGTTCGAAGTGGACAGGTGGCACAAAGCTGTAACAGGCGAATTACAAGAACGTGTGGCGCATCTGGAAAGCTGCATTGGGTGTGATTCCGAACTCGCCAATAGCACTAAAAATAGCCGTACGCACAGTGCAGAGAGGGACTCTGGCCACGAGGGAGATTTTGACGACAGGGAAGAATGTATTTTGAGGGGCAGACATGAGAAAAATAGAAACATTCAAGGGCCTCGCCGGGAGGAAATGCTGGGATTTGATTTCAAACATTTCCTTACGGTAAGAAAGTTGGAGATATTTCGAAATTCGCAAAAAGGAATACATCCATGAGCATGGCTCGAGCGATTTGAATTCTGTCTTCCCCACGACTGGGCACATTCACATAAGATAGAATATATGTGTGGCTATTTGGAAGGCGAACCGGCGATTCGCATGAGGTCGGCAGCGTGTCACTGCAACTCCACTCGGAAGTTTCGATAAGCCTTTCTGTCCGCCTATTGGTCGGAAGCGGCACAAAATAGGGTCAAGCATGGCATAATTATGCTGCCAAATTTGAATCAGTCTGGTTTCGGCAGCCCAGCACGCCTATTCGACCACATGCTGCAGGCAAATAAATTTTTATACGACCCATACGGGCCTGTGGAACTAATTAGGATATGCATCACCAAATTGCCGATGCACTTGCGCCACGTCATTCTTGTGGGACGATGCAAAGAGGACGTGGAAACGTTTAAGACACTTCTCCAAGAGTTGGAATACAATACAGGAGAATGCCCGCCGAATCAGGCACAAAGTTATTACGGGGCACAGCAGCGCGATCGCAGTCTTGGCCGTAGTACTAATCAACGGCGTGACTGGTCGTCGCGACGAGAACGGAACAATAATCGGGACCGGCTGTATAGAAACTGGGGTAACAGTCGCGAACACAGGTGGAACAACGGAAATGATCGAGGACGTGGACAGGATCGTGAACGCAACAGTTATGGCAACCAGAATCGATACTACGGTGAACACGGTGGGAATAGGACTGTAGGCGGACCACCTCATGATGTTGAAATTCGGCCGGCTAACCCAAGACATAACCCAGCAAATGGAAATGAACAAAACCGGCAATGACAAATGATCAGCGCAGAGGCGCCCAATCGGAACAAATGAGTGACATGGCAAATGAGTACATAGGGTGTATAGAGAGGAGAATGAATTGATTGGTTTACATTTGTTACATATGAATTTTGAATAATATGTTGGTAAAAATAATGATAAAGATGTTTCTATGTGATTGATTGAAGTGATGTTTTTAGTTTTTTTTTCCTTTCCTTGTGCAATTAGGATTTAGGTTGGTTCAAATGTGAAGATAAAAGGTTTCTTTGTGAACCAGTGAAATGCTGTTTATGGTTTTTTTGTGTAAATTGAAAAGAGTCGCTCCTGAGAGAAGCAAGATCTGTGTTGAATTAATGCAAAACTCAGGGGAATATCCGATCTTTGGGTATTATGGGTCTGGCAAACCCAGGTCCCCAGCTGTTAGTAGCCTTGTTTCTGATTTTCTGCTTTCAGTGCTACTATCTATCTATTACTATTCTATATCTGTCAGTATAAATGAGGATCTCGTACTATAGTATGCGTGCTGTATGGATATTTTAAGATAGGAGAACTCTGAGAAAGGAATGAATAAGTTTAGAATCTTGAAAACAGGATGCAATAATACGATTGTTTAACCATTGGCTTCCCAATATGCGATGATATGTTAATATTGAAGATAGATGTCTTTTTTGTTCTTTATAGCTGAGTATGTAAAGTGCTGTCTGTGGATTTCGTCAGTATATTGATTCCCTTCAAGGAGAAAGAAGAATTGTGGTTTGTGTAATTTACGTGGCCCTGAAATATTATTGTGGGAGTCAAATACGAGCAGTTTTTCAGCAAATGGAGAATGGAACAGGAATATGGATCCTTTCTGTAGTCTTGATTGATGTTGAGCCAGAGCCTGAAAAATTATTCTGCGTTAATACTTGCCCTAGAAAAGCGACGTTTATGTGTTTTGCTGATGCTTACAGCTTACTGTTTTCGCTGGTGCGGGATGCACTGCAGCCTATAGGAGTTGAAGAAATTTCCCTCTTGAAGGTAGATGAAGATTAAATAATTTTGATTATGGGACCGAAGGAAAGCTTGGTTTAAGGTAATAAGGATGAAGCAAAACATATGGAATTTAAACTACAGGAGGGTTCGGATCTTTTGTGTCAGTTGTAAGTTCAATAGGATGTTAAGATGAAACTGTTTTACAGAATAGAGGAGACCACAATTTTGCCATTAATGAGAAATGAATCAGGAATAAGCATCACAGGCGAAATAACTGATTTGGAAGCGCAAGGTAACTTAAAGAAGGAACAAAATTGGAGCAAAATGGGTAAGAAAATGTAGTATAACCTGTATAATGAATATATTTTTACCTTTCTCGGAGTCATCTGTGTGATTAACTCTTGTGATAACGTAATTTTAGATGAAATTTTCTTACTGTTTTATGTGTAAACATATGAGTATGATAAATGTATAATTGCGAGTCTCTTATCAGGTGCGTCAACTGGTATAAATGTTTTGGCGTGTAAATAACCATTGTTCTTTTTACTATGCATGTTTAAGGAAAGTTTCTCCATTTTTATCATGTGACAAGACATATGCCGTGAGCGTCAATAAGAGGACGAATTAGAACAATGTTGTAGTTGCATAAACACTGTGTTGAAGTAGCATTGAAGTAGTTTGTTGGATTAACTAGTAGTGGATTGAAGTAGAATTTTGAGTAATACATGTTTATGGGTAGTTAGCTTGTAGTATAGACAACAGGTGTGCATGTATGTGTGTGTAAATAACATGTGATCCCTATGCTGTCCTGACCTATACTTACACAAGGCATAATCTTATTCATTTTAGTGAATTAATAAGTAGCATTTGATTTATTAAAACGCAAGTGAACCACATTAGTGATGTGAATTTAGATATTATATTGTCAGTTCATTTAATTTTTATTTTTATACTGTCAAGTAATTTCACTTTTACTTTTTATATTGTCAAGTCATTTAACTTTTATTTTTATATTGTCGATTAATCTTGAGAGGTGGCATGAGCCCCCTCTCATATTTCTATCTTACGATTCTCCTCTCTAATTGCATGCGGTGGAAAGTTGCTATTCCTTCACACGCAGACTTCCCACGCAGCGTCTCTCGTCACCCGAGTGGTCCAGTGACAGGCGGGCACTGTTGACTTTGAGGGTAAGCCGAGAGGTGTGAGGGAGTCGAGTGAATGCTTTCCAGACGCCGACATTGTCAAGAGGCACACCCGCAGGGCCTGAAGTAGCGGCTGGGCTAGAGGTTCCGTTACTTCGCAGGAACTTAGCGAAAACACTTTCTGGCGGGCTACCAGCGAGGCGTGGGAATGACTTGTGTACCCAGGCAGCTGTGGCGGGAAAATTCCCGCGCTTTCTGCAAAATAGTAACTGTGATTGGCTTGCTCAGGGCATAGCACCGTGACGTAGCAAGATCGGCGCAGAAATTGGCACCAAGAATCTCCATTGGTGGAATGGTAGCGTTCCGGCAATGGAGTGGAATTTTCCGCCAGTTTTCGAGTTGCTGATTGGAACGTTTAACCATCATTTATCACTATGTTAATGAAACCTTCATTTAATTAACTTATTTATCAAATTAAATTATTGCAGGTGCCAAACTCTCTTCTACTCCACTGGCAGGGTTGATTAGAGTCAGTTCGCATATTTTTTTTATCCTTGTGCAACAGCAAAAGTTGGAGTTAGAATAGGGGGGGCTTAGAGCATCATGTACATATGTAGAGTCTAGAAGAATTGAGTGTTAAATACACTCCTAGCCCCGGCACCTCGCATAAAATGGCGACCCTTAGCCTCGGATCTTCCCTGTGAATCGCTGATAAGCAAGCGGTATTATCAGTAGAGACACTCAGAATTTTTTTTGCTTAATTTTTTTATTGATTAATACCCAAGTTTTTTTTCTGGTAGTTCCGCGTTTAGTTTTAAGTAGCGGCGCATGATTACAGTTTTTGTTTTCAGTGTATATATTTTTTTTGTTCATTGTTTTTGTGTTCCTTTGATGGTGTGTCCGTATCACATCACACTTTATTGGGTTTGTGTGTGGTTTCTGTACCACAACAAATCGTGCGTATAATTACAGCATTGGAGCGGCGTTGTTGAAACTTTATGTCTATGTGTAAAAAATATATGGAGTAGATTAATTTTATTGTGCATTTTAGATAAATTTGTTTTTCATGAATGATAACGAGAAATAAGGCACGACTATTATCGAGCGACGCTAAAACAAAAGAAGATAGCATAATGGATAAGGGGCAGTTTACCGACGGGAATAGGTTCGGAGATGAGATGGGCACATTTTTAGCAGGACAGGACGCCAGGGTCATTGATGAGGAAGGTGATTTGGACGCAATCTTAGAGCAGCGTTGCGGCCGTGATTATGATAGTGAGGTAGAGGATGAAACAGAGACAGTCACACAGGTCGAGACGGTAGCAGAAGTTTATAATCAAACGAACGAGAGCAGACAGGGGCCAGCTCGGCCACGTCAGAGCTCTAGCGCCCAGGTGTCCAGAGTTACATCACCCATGTGTGACGAGGATCAAAATGATGACATTAACCCAATACTGAGCTTCCTACGATCAATGAAAGAAGAAGCTGACGAACAACGTAAGAAGGAGAAGGAAGAAGATGAGAAACAACGTAAGAGGGAGAAGGAAGAAGCTGACGAACAGCGTAAGAGGGAGAAGGAAGAAGAGGAGAAACAACGTAAGAAGGAGAAGGAAGAAGATGATAAACAACGTAAGAGGGAGAAGGAAGAAGCTGACGAACAACGTAAGAAGGAGAAGGAAGAAGAGGAGAAACAACGTAAGAAGGAGAAGGAAGAAGCTGACGAACAGCGTAAGAAGGACACTGAGGCAATAATTTCGCGTATAGGGGAAATTCGTGGGGAATTACTAACAATAAAGAAAGAATGTGGAGAAGCAAAACAAATGTCACTGGTAGCACAAAAAGTAGCAGGCTTAGCCAAAACGGCAGCAACAGGGGCAATGAAAGTCGCGGAAGCAACTTCTAAACTCGCAGGGCGCTTGCGACGTACAACACAATCCCACTCAAAATCCCTAGCGTTCTTAAAAACTCAGGGTAATATCGCGGTTGCGAACAACACGAAACGAATGGAAGAAGTAGAGAGCAACAGGGCAGCAACAGGGGCAATGAAAGTCGCGGAAGAAACTTCTAAACTCGCAGGGCGCTTGCGACGTACAACACAATCCCACTCAAAATCCCTAGCGTTCTTAAAAACTCAGGGTAATATCGCGGTTGCGAACAACACGAAACGAATGGAAGAAGTAGAGAGTCGGATAGCAAAACTAGAGCAAAACGGGCACACGAGCGCTGCGCGTTCGGATACCAATGATGGAGTACACAGAATTGTGTCTCCGAGGAAAAGCCCGCCGTGCTCTAGCCCAGTGACCGAATGCGGAACTAACAATGCACACGCAGAAACAGCGAGTAATAGATCCAATAATTGTAGCCCACTTGTGAATTCTGAGTGCCACTTCCACTGTGATACAGAGGTAGCACATCACAGTTATCACCAAGATAGAACAGGACACTCAGTAGACGTGCAAGTATCGGAAACGAGTGACAACACCAGTGCGAGGATCAGACAGGATTTTGATCACAATCACTTCCTGTCGTTACTAAAATTCCAGAAGTTCAAAGAAAATGGAGGATCGATGCATCCGAAGAGCTGGGTGATGCAGTTTACAAATTCATTACCGGCATCATGGCCAACCCAGGCAAAATTAGAATTCATGTGTGGACACATCGAAGGCCAAGCCGCGGAAAAGATGCGAGGTGTGGCAGCGACGTGTCGGACTTACCAGGAATTTGTTGGTGCATTCCTGCGGACCTACTGGTCAAAGGAAACGCAAGACAGGATTAAAGAGGAAATAATATTTTGTCCTGAACTGGAAGTGTCCGGGCATAGGAGCGCAACCAAATTTCTTGATGAGTTACTCAAGAAGAATTAATTTTTAGATAGTCCATACAGCAACGGAGAAATCATTAAATTTTGCTTTTCCAAATTGCCAGTTAGGTACCAACGGACACTTGTCGGCAAGTGTGAATCTGACATAGAAGCATTCAAGAGTCTATTGCGCGAACTCGAAGTAGTCTTTGATAAATAAGACGCAAAGGACAGGAAGAAGGGGCAAAGTAACAAATACCACGGGCCAGGAAGGGAAGACGACAACAAATCGCATAATCGCACTGGTCATTTAGGAAACCAGGGTTACGGAAGTCAAGGTTACGCTATTCAAGGTTATGGAAACCAAAGACACGGAAACCAGAACGTCAGGGAGCAGGGTCAATCTAGAAAGGAATCTGGGATAGGAGGAATAACGAACGGCAAAGCGACCTTAATTGGAGAGAGCGAAACCAAGGACAACAGTGGAATCAGGAGATTGAAACTAGACCCGCAAATCCTAATGCACGTCAGAGGAGGGGGAGCTTAACAAGGGATTGACGCCAGACTAGTGCGAACACAGGCCGCCGGAATTTCGCACGTAATCTCGGACCTGGCCAACTACGGATGACACATTACGAAGATTTATCAGAAATCCTGCTCGAGGAACATAAAGCAACTCCTCGACAAGATCGGCAGCCTCTTATCACAGTAGCAATAGCTGAAAAGAGTATGAATGCGATAATAGATAGTGGAAGCTACATAACAGCAATATCTGAGGCAGCATACAAGAGGTGCTCTCAGGAGATGGACTGGCCTGTTCTATCGGTTAAGAAAACCAAAATAAAAGGGGCATTAGCGGGTAAATGTATGGAGGTCACCCAACAAACAAGACTGGAATTCTCCTGCCAAGGACACAAAATAGAGTCTAACTTCTGGATCGTGCCAAATCTGGCGAACGACATGATAATAGGAACGGACTTCCTAAATGAACATGAAGCGATAGTTGATCTAGGACGAGGTGAAGTGGTTTTGAGGAAAGGGAATCCCGTCCACATTAAGTTCGACGACCAGCTGACCCCAGCTCAACTACCGTCTAACTGTGTACGGATAAACTATGCGTGTCTGAAAGACAGAAAGGAAGAACAGGTCGACGTTGCGGGTAGGGGAGAGGACACGGATGAGAATGAAGTCGGAATAATGGGAGAAATAAAGGAGAAAATAGGAGAAAAAGTGGAAGCAATAAAGAATATAAGGTGCGACCACCGCAAAGAACTTCATAAATTACTAGTAGAACATGCGGAGGTCTTCCTTCTCAAGACAGGATCAATAAAGAATTTCCAATATGAATTTCATGTACGTCCGCATAACCAGTTTCGTGTGCCACCCTATCCAATCCCCTTGGCATATCGACAGAAAGTAGCAGCTGAAATTACGCGAATGCTGAGTGAAGGAATAATAGAACCTACGGCTTCAGCCTATAATAACCCGTTAAGAGTAGTCGAGAAGGCAGATGGTAGTATTCGTTTAGTCTTGGACTCGCGACAAATTAATACCATAATAGAATCCGAAACAGACAGACCGGAACGATTAGAGGAACTTTTACAAAACTTCCATGGAATATCAATCTTCTCATCAGTTGATCTAAAATCAAGTTTCTGGCAGATCGAGCTCCATCCATATTGCAGACAGTACACAGCCTTTTTAGCATTTGGAAGATGTTACCGGTTTCGTCATCTCCCATTTGGTTTGAACATTTCGTCTGCCGCATTCATTCGGGGGCTGGACGGCATACTAAGCGATAATTTGAAACGTCATGTCACCAGCTATGTGGACGATTTGCTAATCGCGGAGAAATCTTGGGGAGAGCACAATGCGGTCCTCGGTGAACTCCTTGCGACATTCAAGGAATACGGAGTGACTATCAATATCGAAAAATCGAATTTTGGGACGTCTTCTGTCAAATTTCTAGGACATATCATCACGGGTGAGGGCATTGCGCCAAATCCCGAAAAGATCGAAGCGATTGAAAAGTTTCCCATTCCTACGACAAAGAAGCAGTTAAGGGGGTTCTTGGGGATCATAAATTTTTACAACCGCTTTATACATGTCAAAACTCAGAGCAGTCCTAGGTTGCATCAACTTACAGGAAAGAAGATTCCTTGGGAATGGGATGAGGCGGCCGAATCCGAATGGAAAGCATTAAAATTCGCATTATTACAAGCACCCATCCTATCATACCCTAATTTAGCAGAAGAGCTTTGCATAGTAAAGGACAGTTCATACTCAGGTCTGGGTGTCATGGTGTTCCAAGACTATGTACATGAAGGAAACAGGGTGTGGAAGACAATTGCGTTTGGTAACAGAGTACTAGCCAAGAGTGAGAGAAATTACTCAGTAATCGAGTTAGAGGCGCTGGCTATTGTATGGGCGTTTGAAAAATTCAGATACCTTCTGTTTGGTCGCAAGACGAGGGTCTACACAGACCACAAGGCACTCGAGTTCTTGATGACTGCAAAGCTTAAACACAGGCGGCTCATTAGGTGGGCATCATATCTGCAGCAGTACAACTTTTCGATAGAATATATCCCCGGCAGTCAGAACATTATTGCAGACGCCTTATCACGGTCACCGATCGGATTTGAGCACAACATGGAAGAAGATCTGGAGAAAAATCACTACTGCCTTTTCTATATGCAGAAAGTAACCTTTGAAAATTTTATTACCTGTAGTATGCAGGACATCAAGAAGGAGCAAGACAAGGACCCTGCCCTAGTGTTATTGAAACAGAAATGGATAGACAGAAGACACGCCACCATCAGGCAGTTCTACCTCTTGCGGAAAGGCATAATTTTCCACCGAAATTATGCCAGTGACACTGAATGGGGGGTATGCATCCCCGAAGACCTAATAAACTAGGTTATATGGCATACTCACCTCAGCTATGGACACTTCGGACCACGCAAGTGCAATCTCAAGCTAAGGACCATGTGTTACTTTCGAAACATGGAGCGTCGAATACGGAGGGTACTGTCGGTGTGTAAAGACTGCCAAAAGGCTAAGCACACCACTGTGAGCATGCAGGCACCATTATACCCAATCGTACCGACCAAATTAAGACAATTAGCAGCAACAGATTTGATGGGACCTTTGCCAAGAACAAGAAGAGGATATACTTACGTATTAGTGTTTGTTGAACTAACGTCCAAATACGTTACCTTTACGCCACTGAAGAGGGCGACAGGACGAACTGTATCACGAGCCCTAATCCGGGATTTCCTACCACAGGTTGGTCATGTGAGTAAAATTATTTCTGATAACGGGCCACAGTTTAAGTCAAAAACTTGGAAGGAGACGTTGCGTCGATGTAAAATTGATCCCATTTTTATATCTTCACACCATCCGAGCTCGAATGCTGCAGAACGGGTTATTAAAGAACTCGGAAACTTGTGCTGGTTGTTCTGTAACAAACAGCACACGACATGGGACGTTTTCCTTAAAGACTTCCAGGAGGTGATCAATGAGGCACCCCATGGGATAACAAAATTGGCACCCATTACAGTACTGAAAAACCGGATTCCTAAGGACTTGATAACCAAGGTCGTAAACTTCCCACCAAGGGCGCGAACGCAGCACCAAGCCATAGTGGATTTGGCTCTCAAGAGGATACGTGCTGCAGCAGAGGTCAGGAAGAGACGTGCCGACAGGGGAGCTCGTCTACGACACTTCCAAATTGGACAAAAGGTGCTCGTTAAGTCTTTCCGACTTTCGAACAAACAAAAAATGAAATGCCAAAAATTCTATTCTATTTACAACGGCCCGTACCGTATAAGGAGAGCAGCTCACCACAATGCTTATGAATTGGAGACGCTGAAAGGAAAGAAGTCCATAGGACTCCACCACATCTCTCACGTAAAGGAGTTCGTGGAATAGTAGTAGTGTAAGTGGTGTACATAGTAAAATGGGCAAATACATGAATCTTGCTATAGTCGTAGTGGAAGTGGTGTACATAGTAGAATAGGCAAAGATATGAACCTTTCTTCGGGGAACAATAATCGTTGAATTAATAGATTAAGATTGTTAAAATATTAACACGCTGCGTTTTCTCGCATAAGAATTTACTGCTGTTAACTTTTTGTCCATGTTCGGGATCTCCTCTGTCGTTGCGATAAGAGGCACTACCTTTCCATGAGCAATGTTTGTGTCCTTTCCTATCTGGTGTCCATGTTAAGGGGTAAAGATGAGTGACGAGATGTCGCACAAACGGGCGCATACAAGAACGTGCTCTTAGAAGCGTTCTCAGAAGTCGTCATACGCTCCATAGCGGCCACAACCAGTTCGTGAGACGTTCATACCAATGCTTGCAGACACGCGTCAGTGCACTGCAAGATTGTAGTATATTGCTTGATTTCGAGGATGAATATGGGCAGTATAGTTTCTGCAGAGCTGCGCCAGCATCGTTGTCTGGCAAGTCGGGGTGAACGTGTGAGCGTTTGACTCCAAATGGTGCCCTAGACGATAGAAATGCAGGCATAAAGCCTACCATGCCAATGTGCTGGTTGGGGATTTAGCGTGCTGCTCATGACTGTCACAGATGAATAACCAAGGAATTATACTTGGAGATTCGTGACACACTCTGTAGCTGGCGTGTGTTGGGCGACGGAATCCTCAACAGGAACCAGTCCTGGCTTGGTCATATTACATTGCCTCTGGAAAGGTCTGCTTTGATCGCGAAAACCGCATCAGATAGAGAAGGAAGTTGCTACTATAAATTTATTGTCGTGTATAGCCATGGCTAACCCAGTCTCTGGAGTTTCAGTGAGGCGTAGTGAGAACTCGGAGGCCATGTCGTACGGCGCGCACATCATTGTCGTCAATAGCGGCGTGCAGCGAGACATCTCAGCGGAACAGGAATTATGTAAGAGTGTTGTATAAGGTAAAAAGAAAAAAATAATAATAATAATAGAGAGAGTACCATATACTAGGATAAATTAAACTTTAGGATTTTACAATAACTAGATCCTTAATAGTGTGGCGGTTTTCCACCACTAGTGTTCAGCAGAGCGCGCCTGTTGAGATGCTATTTTTCAGGTCACCAAACCACAGACCCGAGATGGAGGGAAGACTGGCGAGCGAAAGTAGCATAGTTGCATGTTCTTTATAGCACAGTAAAACATAGACGTGCATAACAACATAATTTAATTAAAAGACATAGAATGTAGATCGTTGGCAAATGGTAGTTAATTCTTGAGCATGTCTACTGTCGATCTATATAATTAATAGTAATATTAGTGTGGGCCCACACATTTAGCTGTTCATCCAGTGTAGCGTCACACACCATGTACAGTAGTGAGACCGGTCTCTATTTTGTTATAATGATAGCCATAGATTAATAGCTATAAAAGTAAAATAAGAGTGTCTGAAATGACAGACCATCAATGTGTCATTATGTAAATTTATTATAACATAGAAGATCATGGAAAAAAAAGTTAGGCATGAGATTTTTGTCAGAACTGTGCAGATGACGGGTATCGTGGCAATGCAGAGGCCAGCCAGCGCAAAAACAAGAGGTCTTCGGCCACCTGACGCGAAGGGCGTGAGAGCATCCGGTTCTACAAGCTGACAAGTCACCGGGCCATATACCTGAGGGATTAGGCGGCAGACAGCCCTCGCCGGGCCACAAGGGAAAGTGAGGCTGGCCGTTGACACTGAGACGCGACCCACATGCGACAGCCTGATATCTCTCCGGACGCGGCAGCCGTTTGGAGGGATTCCCTGCGGCAGACCATGTTGTCGTGAGTACACGAAGAAGATCACATATGGTGTCATAACCGGCGTCTCATGTGCCTCAGGACAGAAAGGGACGCTATATACTCACCTGTTTGGGTTTTTACAACTCACTAGCATTGGCCGATCTGCATACACAAAGCAGTATCGTGCCACACTAACAAATGTATGGTCTCATTTCTAACTTCTCCTCTCTATTAGAGAGCAGTTTTAGCAATCGTCGCTCCTAGTTCGATCCTGTATGGATGACCTCACACACTTGTGGAGTCACTCCACGTGCCATCATCCCTCGTCGAACTGCAATATTGGGAAACGTAAAGTACTGTCCAGTGAGAGAAGAGACCTAGACTAGTGATGTATCCCAACAAGTAGACCTCAGAGACAATTAATCGACGTGAGGAGAGCCTATCACTGTGTCTTCCTACCGTACTGCCGTGATCATATGCGTGGGTCTGACTACAATCTCAACAGCGTACTGCAGACGCTCCAGCACTCCCTATTGATGTTGCAACAATGTAGCAACAACACCCGACGTTTAGCCCTATGTGATGTCAGTACTGTGGCCCCATCCCAAAAGCCCCCCTCCAATGCTCAAGACATGGAACCACGTGCGTCAATGCATATGACTCAACATACCAACCCCCTCAGAGAAACTAATGAATTATGAAGTGCTTCGAACATTTCTAACAATGTGATTTAGTGCCTCATTCTCAGCACAGTCGTGAACAGTGTGCAATGTGCACGCACAACTTAATGTCCCATGAACCTTGTTTTTTTTCTTAAATTTCTTTCTCTAGTGTTGTTTTTGTAATGTATGTGATACCTTGTATGTGTTTGTTTTACACTGTAATTCTTATTACAAATTACTGTATTGTTCTCCACACCATGTTTTTTTGTATCTTGTATTTATTGTTGTGTGTATGCAATCAGTGTGCCTGAAGCAGATACCACCACTGTCATTGTGAACCGACCATCAGTTCAGGGAACATTTTGTAAAGGTTATTCTTGCTGCAGGGAGACAGAATGAATCGGAGGTTGTAATTAGATTCTGAAAGCTCACAAAGAGATTGTTAACTTAAATAGTACCATGTGTGAGTGAGTTCAGGTTAGTTTAATGATTAAAATTGTTGTTACATCTTGGGCATTTAATTGCGGAGCACTCCAACTCTGATTGTAAAGAATAAATTGCTCCATATTTGGCTCACATGTCCGGACCATATTTAGAGAGTGAATGTCTGTGTGAATCGGTGTTTGGAAGGGGCTCCCTGGGTATGGATGTGTGATGTGAGTGTTAGTGTTCCATATTAAGAAGGTGAAGTTGGCTACATCATAAATAATCCTCCCTCTATGAGCTGCATTTTTCAGTTGCAGTGATTTTCTTTATAGAGTGCGGCATGTGCAGCCAGTTTGCGAGATTGTTCTTGGCCGATTGACTCACTACCTTGCTCCTAAGTGAGCCAACCGCTCACCAATTACAATCTAAAATGGCGTAGGAGCTATGAGAGGTGGCATGAGCCCCCTCTCATATTTCTATCTTACAATTCTCCTCTCTAATTGCATGCAGTGGAAAGTTGCTATTCCTTCACACGCCGACTTCCCACACAGCGTCTCTCGTCACCCGGGTGGTCCAGTGACAGGCGGGCACTGTTGACTTTGAGGGTAAGCCGAGAGGTGTGAGGGAGTCGAGTGAATGCTTTCCAGACGCCGACATTGTCAAGAGACACACCCGCAGGGCCTGAAGTAGCGGCTGGGCTAGAGGTTCCGTTACTTTGCAGAAACTTAGCGAAAACACTTTCTGGCGGGCTACCAGCGAGGCGTGGGAATGACTTGTGTACCCAGGCAGCTGTGGTGGGAAAATTCCAGCGCTTTCTGCAAAATAGTAACTGTGATTGGCTTGCTCAGGGCATAGCTCCGTGACGTAGCAAGATCGGCGCAGAAATTGGCGCCAAGAATCTCCATTGGTGGAATGGTAGCGTTCCGGCAATGGAGTGGAATTTTCCGCCAGTTTTCGAGTTGCTGATTGGAACGTTTAACCACGGCCACTGTCGTGGGGGCGGGAATGTTCTGTGTTCGGTTTTGTACAGGTGCTCTTGTGAGTAGTCGGCTCTCGCCTTTCGGTCGAGGACGTCGAAGCAACCAGCCAATGGCTCCGGTACGCCAGATCGTGTCCTGGGAGTCAAGAAGTCAGTTTGGTAATGTATGTCCGCAGCACCGGCAGATAGGGATTTTCCTAGGTGATAATCAGAGCTAGCAGAGCGCGCCTGTTCGTCTTTTTTCTAACTTTGTTCTGTCTTGGGTAGCAGCAATTAATGTTGGGTTGGCTATGTGTTTTCTCTAAGATTTGAGTTGCAAGGAATTGGCTGCACATACCACTTCATCATAATCCTCACAATCTAGTTTAGGGACAACTTCACATTCACAGCGTTTGTTTGAGTATCCAATTTGAGTCAATTTGATGTATTGTTAATGTATCATGTGTTTTTGTATATTATTTTGTGTTTAGTCTTAATAAATCATATTGTTATTTTGGACAGAACTTTCATCCTGTTAATCGGTAGAGCAACCCCATCATTTATCACTATGTTAATGAAACCTTCGTTTAATTAACTTATTTATCAAATTAAATTATTGCAGGTGCCAAACTCTCTTCTACTCCACTGGCAGGGTTGATTAGAGTCAGTTCGCGTATTTTTTTTATCCTTGTGCAACAGCAAAAGTTGGAGTTAGAATAGGGGGGGGCTTAGAGCATCATGTACATATGTAGATTCTAGAAGAATTGAGTGTTAAATACACTGATAGCCCTGGCACCTCGCAATCTAACTTCTTTTCCTAAAAAAAATTAAGTCTCACTTTTGTTCTTAAAAATTGTGAAAGACAATACTAAGTGGTATTATGTATGACATTGTGTAATCACATAACTATGATGAACAATTTCTGTGAATGCAGTTGAGAACGTGAAAGCGAACCGGCTCAACTCTTATGAGACAGCGGGAGCATTGAGGAGGAGGACTAGTTGTAAACAGGTGGGTTTCCCAGCAGGACACACTGTCAACCGGGCCACTTCGGGAGCGCGGTCACAACAAAATAAGGGTACGGGACAAACACTTTCCCTTGCACCCGGAGCTAATGGCCGGCCGCACCAGTGTGACCCTTCGTGGAGGCGATAACCTGAGATGGCCGAGCGGTCCACCACGCGGAAATCCATCTGCTGGCAAAGCACCACACGTACGCGACCGTGACGAGACAGCCGCGGTGAAACGACAGAAGACAGGGGATAAAGGGGCGTGGAGCCTTTTGACAGGTACTGTCCAGAGAAACTTGCTGACGTCAACGACGCCTATCGACATTTCCTGACGGATGCCCACTGTTAAGCGACAGTAAATCATGGTTCGATGTTCTCTGGTCGCTAAGGGTCGCACAAAGAAGAGCCATTAAGTGTCATCCTTGCCCAGGAATATCAAAATGGCGAGCCAATTGAGGATAACTCAAGAATGTACCAACACAAGGGGCGTGGAGCCTTTTGACACATACTGTCCAGAGAAACTGGCAGACTTCAACGACGCCTATCAACATTTCCTGGCGGATGCCGACTGTCAAGCGACAGTAAATCATAGTTCGATGTTCTCTGGTAGCTAAGGGTCGCACAAAGAAGAGCCATTAAGTGTCATCTTTGCCCAGGAATATCAACCTGGCGTGTCAAACGAGGTTACCGCACGAATTTGACAACACAAACATGGAACCAAATCGAGATGTACGTGACACGGGCCACCAAGAGAAACTTCATGATAGGGCAGAGACGGCGGGATTGCACGCAACAGATGGACAAAAAACCCTACTGACAGCTGCGGCGATGAACCCCCCGCCCCTTATATTGTGCCTCGGAACAGTGGAACTAGTGATTGTGTCAGTGAACAGTGATTATACGGTTCTTAGTCGAATGCATATACGTGTGTTTCTGTCAGAGAAACTTTGACTCGTGTGTTTTGCAGGGGTTCGATTTATTGGTGTTTATTAGACTGACTCTTGTATTTTGCAGGTGTTATATTTATTGGTGTTTTTTTTAGACGTTGAGTATTGAATTTTCAGAGCTGTTTTATTGATCAATGTTTGTTCTTGTGTGATGTATTAGATTTGTGATATTTTGTTTCGTAAATTCATTCCTGTGGCATTGCTTTGTTTATCAGTCAGATAGCTCTTCATTCTCATTGGACTGTGATCGATTAGCCTTTGCATGGGGCATATTTATAGTGAGGAACCCCATACGGGTAACAATCACATAATTAATTGTAGTTTCAGTATAATGACACAGTGATCATTGTTTGCTAAATAACTGAAATGTAGTAGAGTGATTAAATTAGTGCCACAAAGTTATTTTAATTCTACAAATTATTAGTTTTGTAAGATATAGAATTTTTGCGATAACCACTTTGTAAACCATGTTTTTTTCTCTTATCATTTTTTAATGTTCTGCTTTATAATACTGATGTTATTTTCGTGTTCTTTTTTAATTGCTATGGCACCTTTGCTATTTTCATAAAATTTACTTGTTCATGAACAGTCCCAAATTTTCCTGTGATCAGTTGGCTCTTGCAATGAGCAAATACTGGTGAAATCCATAAGGGTAACAACCAGAAACTGTTTTCAAATTAATGACACAGGGACCATTGTTTTTACTTGCTGACCGAATTAGGTCTACACTATCTTTTAAATAGGTGTCACAGATTGTTTTTTTTTTTTTGTCTTTGAAATTGGTAGATTCTAAAGATGTGTTGAAATTATTGTGTTTTAGTAAGTAGCTGGTGGCCTTCTGCCTTTTCTTTACATTTTTGGTTTAAGTTGGGTGTGAGAAGCCTGCTTGGGAATGTCCTAGCATGGCCAGAAAATTCCCTGCACAGTCTTTTCCCGGAGCGTTGGGGTTATGAAAGGTTTCTGTTGGATTCCTTTCATGTTAATTTCTTAAATCTGTTGTTATTTACGGCAGAAATTCCTCTTCTAAATTTACTGTGGTGTTTCTGACTATCTGGGAGGAGACTGAGCAGTGAAACGTGTTACTTTTACACATAAACAAGAACGATCTGTCACACTACTACACTTTAAAACACAGTTTACATGTAATTCATGTCACACAGTCTCATACAGAACCTACATCCGCTTTCTTTTATATACTGTATATGATAAGATACTGTCATCCCCCTTCCCTTCTGTGTGAGAGGATGAATGAGCAAATGTATTTCTAGTTGCATGCTTGATGGTATCAGACAAGCCTGTCTGCTAGAGAACAGCAGCACCAACGTCGGAACAGGTAGCTACGCTTTCTAGAAGCAAAGAGGTTTCTATTCTTAGTATGGTCCTGTCTGTCCCTTGTCATGTTGGTATAGGGAGCTGCCTCTCTGGTCACTTCCGTTCGTATTTGTGAAGCACGCTTGGTAGGAGCTATAAAGGCACATTTGCATGCCGAGCGTGAGTTTCCGCGGAAACGCGAAATATTAATTAAATAAATAATCAGTGACAAATAAATAAAGCCTATGGCATACAACTGCAGCGCTGTGTCGCTGATAAAACAAAAAGCACAATTACGTTACTCTTATGTTTAATTAAGAAGAAACGGAGAGCTCTGGTTGAAGTGGTGCGAGAAGCACGTATTTTTTTTTTATTGTCTGGCACACCGCCATATTTCATGTTAGAGAAGAATACTGCGAGTTGCAACCAGACTAGGCACTCGATTCTGTAAAGAATTTATATTTATAAAAGTAAGTAGGATTATGAACTGTAGGCTTATTCATTGAATATATCTGATTTAACTAACTGTGTAACTTTTTTATGTTTAGTAGACAGACACCTCTGTACGACGTATTGACATGGCTGGCAAATTATTCTAATATTGAGATTTAGATTTGAGTCCGCACCTACCGCAGCAGTCTTTGGAAACGATTTATTTACGAAGTCCGATTATTTCAGTTTTATTTCACGGTCAACTACGAGTAACATTGCCTTTACGAAAAAGCCATTGTCAAGCGTGTGATACCGAATAATTAAACGTCCACGTTCCAGATAAGCAAATATCAATTACAATTACAAACACCATCATACAGATAGAATAATTAATATATTATTATTTTTAATTTATTTTATATTGGCGACTGCGTGTCGGACTTGTTATTTTGTCATTTGTTACATTGTTCTCTTTGTTTCATGTAAAAAATCAACTTTCTGGACCTGGACGTCAATGTATGAGAGATAACAAAATTGGAAGATATTTTCAAATTCTGAAATTTTGCCGGAAGACGCAAAGAAGCTTCCAGCAAAATAAGGTAAGACGCAGCATCTTTGCATTAGCAGGCTTGACCAGACGTATAATTCAGTGTATTAGCTTTTCAGTAAATTCTGTAGTGTTTCTTTTCCGCATAACAGTTTCAGTGATAAATTTCGTTCTCAGTACTTTTCCCTAAACAATAACGTATGCAACAATACCAATACACGAGTGTACAATATGGCCGACTTCTGTACGATATCATGTAACATGGCCAGTAGCCATTACCAATAATCTCAAATTCAGTTTATATTTTTAAATTAACAGACAGCCATTGTTGCTACGAGCGATTCATGCTCAACTACATTTTATTTTAAAATCAGTGTCAAAAATTTTCTTGAAACATATATCACGTGTGGCATGGTAATAACTAGAAAACAATACGCAAAAATGGAACAGCAAGGACGTACTATTCAGACGCAATCCGACTCGGACGTGAGACAAGTGTTAGAAAATGACTTTACGACAGCAACCGGTAGTGACGATTCATCAAACATTGACGCAAGTGTTGACGAAAATTTTGACAATAGGCCGTCCACCACAAAAATTTCAAAGTCTCAATCAGAGCCCATGTTAATGCATGACGTCACGTCTAATGACGCGGCGGGGGCAGAGACCTTGCAAACGGTAAACATTGCCGACATGTTACAAATGCTAATGAAACAAAACGCAGAAAACATGGCAACCTTAAAGACACAAAATGAACAGTTAAAGACACAAAATGACGCAATTAAATCTGACCTCATAGCACTCAAGACAGGTAATGACACTTTATGTAAACGTGTGGAACTTATAGACGCCACACTGACCAAACAGATGACTGAACTCAGTACTAAATTTTCCCAGCTTAATACGAGACAAGAAAAGACTACAACTGACGTAGCACTTTTACAGACACAAGTAAAAAACCTTAATGTCACGTGTGAAGTTCTTACTGAACAAATTCAAACATATCCTTCAGTACATGACAACCTTGAAAAACGAATTACTGACGTACAGAATAAATTTGACAATGTTGAACAACACCTGACTGACATCTTACAATCTCATGCCACAGCTCATTTTCAAAATATTAATAAGGAATTTAATGATTGGGTAGTGAACAAAGACAAACATTTTGATACATGCTTACGTGAAAATTTACCAACAATTGTGCACGACTCCGTAGCGCAATACATTACTAATAACAAACAGCTGATCAGTGACGCTGTACAATCCGTCACTGCACCCATGAGACAAATCACCGATCGACCACAGTCTGAACGTAACGAAAATATCAGTCAAAATGCACAGTTCAGGAACCAATATACATTCGAGTATGACACACACATACCACACACGACAAACACACAAGAACAAAACACACCACGACGACAACACATACCACGATGTGCAAACACAAACACAAGCTATTATCATGGTAAACCACAGCAACATTATCGTAATTACTCGCCAGCTGAACATACCAGTAATTACAGTGGAATAAATCCATATCACAATACGAAGGAAGAAGAAAGCTTAATGAAACACAGGCAATTTCAGATTTTTATCCCAGAAAAACGAACCATTCATCCGGTGATTTTTCTTAAATCCTTTAGTAACGCATTTCCACGCACTTGGAGTGACCGGAAAAAGATTTCATATATTGTCGGTTACATCCAAGGCGATGCAGCTGTCTGGGCATACAGTCAAGCTGACGTATGTACCACGTACAGTGAGTTTGAGCGTGCTTTTCTGAACAAATTCTGGTCGCAATCCGTCCAGGAGCGACTCAGAAGACAAATTTTAGGACCTGAAACTTTTAACAGTAAAAATGGTAACTTACGCAGATATTTTGAAAAATACTTGAACATGGGACACTTTTTAGACGAACCAGTCGCAACGCGTGATATACTCCGTGCGTTGAAGGCCAAATTGCCTTTCAACATTAAAGAAAAACTCCTACATATCCCGGATGACGATTCAGATTATTTTTTAACAGCTTTAGATTCGGTTGACATGTTTCTTGAAGACCAGCGCTTCGCGCGGCAAAACAGCAGCCACAATGTTTACACTAGTGGTATGCAAAACATGCAGGCTTGCCAACACAATTCTGGCGCGTCCACAGTTGGATACGCGGTACAACAAAAACAGCAAACTCACATGCCGTCTCAGTACGGAAATCAAAATCAACACGCGTATTCCAATACAAACAATAGTTACAACAGTAATAACACTTCATGCGGCAATCCATACAAAAGGCACCGCGGTAATAACTACAACGGTAACAACGGATACAAAGGCAACAACAAAAACACAAACAGAAATAGAAATAATAACAACTACGAGCCAAGACAGCATCAAGGTTGGACTCGTAACGATCAGTACTTTTATTCAAACTCTGCTTTACCACAGCAGACACCAGGACAAAATTGGAGCATACCTTACGACCGACAGGTAAGTTATAATGCGCAACAGCAACAACAACCGCAAAAGTTTGGAGATCATAATAGGCAATATCCGAATGTGAATATAATAGAAATGACACCTGATTCACAACCTCAATCTGTGTCAGTACCTAGTACAAATGCTAATCCAACAAACTAGAAACAGTCACTACTATGCCCCAGGTCGTGGCTGAAGAATTCTTGGGGGGCGACTTCAATGTTAATCAGTTATTTGACACCACACTTGAACAACAGAATAATGATATGCCGAATAATTCTAAACAAAAATTACCTGTTTTATTTATAAGATACAACCACAATGAGAATATATCAGATGAACTTTTGCAAGACAGTACACAATGTCGTTCAAACACAAATGAAATTGTTTTAGCATCTACTACTGGAGTTCCAACTACTATTATCCTAGATACAGGTGCAGCTGTGAGCGTTTTGTCTTTTAATTTCTATAAAAAGATGTGTGAATTGGAACCTGTGCCTGAGTTTCCTGCCCAAAACTGTAAAATAACTACTGCACTAGGTAATAAGTCATGTAGGGTTACGAAGCAAGTTTTTGTAAACGTTAAAATAGGTAACGGAACCGTACAATGGCCATTCCTGGTTGTACAAAACCTTGTGACAAATTGCATATTAGGAATAGATATTATGAGCGAGAAGGACTGCATTATAGACTTCTCCAAAGGTAAATGTATTTTAAATGATAAAAGCAGGGTAATTATTATTGATTTGGACAGGAGAACTCTAAAGCATGACAAACACTGTACAGGGTACAAGGTTCAGTTAGTACTTGACAAAGACATTCAAGACATGCAAACACACTCATCTGACACAGAGCTAATGGACTTGAAAACATTGCTTGATCATAAGATAAGTGAAGCTACAGCTCTCAGTGTACATGAACATATAAAACTACAGGAAGTGTTATCCAAATATTTACAAGTTTTTACCAAACGATTGGGTGTTATCAACACGTATGTGTACAAGATTGAAGTTAAGCCTCACAAGATCTTCTACCATAAGACATATAACGTACCGTTATCTCAACGACCTGCTGTGTGGCAAGAATTAAAACAAATGTTAGACTGGAAGGTCATTGAACCATCCACCTCACCTTATTGTAGTCCTCTACTTGTTGTCAAAAAATCGAATGGAAGCATTAGGTTAGTGTTAGACGCACGAGCAATTAATGAAATAATTTTACCGGTTCACACAAAACCCGAAAATTTAGAAGAGCAATTACAGAAATTTCTAGATGCAAAATATTTTTCCACAATAGATCTCGCTAATTCGTTTTGGCAGGTGGGTATCACTCCTGATTCACGGAAATATACTGCATTTATGTTCGGGGGGCGAACCTATCAGTTTTGTGTTCTACCCTTCGGACTGAATGTCAGCTCTGGGGTATTCATTACAGCCCTGGATACCGTGCTTGGCGACGATTTAGTAGAGACAGTCACACACTATGTAGATGATATACTGATAGCTACACAGTCTTGGAATGAACACGTTGACACACTTCAAAGAATTTTAGAAAAATTTGCACAAGCTGGAGTCACAGCCAACCTAAGAAAATCAAAATTTGGTTGCAGTGAGATAAAATATTTAGGACATATCATTAATTCACAGGGCATACGTCCTGATCCCAGTAAATTAGATGCTATCAGAAACTTTCCTAGCCCTCAAACTAAAAAGCAGTTAAAATCATTCCTTAGGCTATGTTCATTTTTTAGACGTTTTTTGCCACAACCACTTTTGAACAGTAAACATCTGCTAAATCTACTCAGAAAGAATCAAGTTTGGATCTGGTCGGAACAGTGCCAGAATGACTTTAATACAATTAAACATGCTTTAGTGGGTGCAAACTTATTGAGCCATCCAGATTTCAATTTAGATTTTTGTATGACTTGTGACGCTTCACGTACTGGCTTGGGATGTTGCTTATTTCAAGTTGTAAAGAATAAAGAAAAGGAACAGATAAGAATTATTGGGTTTGCAAGTCGTACTTTAACTGAATGTGAGCGTACATACTCCACTACTGAGTTAGAAACACTTTCCATAGTATGGGCATTCATGAAATTCAATTATTATTTATTTGGAAAACATACAGTAATTTACACCGATCACCAGGCCCTGACATTTTTGTTAACTTGTAAACTTGTACATCCTAGACTATCACGATGGGCAGTTACACTTCAGAACTACTCTTTTGAAATTAAGTACATAAGAGGTAAGGACAACACCATTGCAGACACTTTGTCTAGACTTCCACAAGGTATGAATGATACCAACAGTGACTTAGAAAATATAAATGACTACAGGATTCTCTTAATGCAAGACAAGCAGTATCACCAATATTATATTGATATGTGCAGAAACATGGCTGAATTACAAAAATCTGATCCTCACTGGTATAAGATAATAACATTACTGGTAGAAAAACACAATCATCCTTTGACTAAGTATTACAAGTTACACAATGATGTGCTATTTTATCGACGACATCCTAATGCTACTAACTGGTGTGTATGCATTCCCAAAGAGTCTGAACGTAATTTAATTTGGCACACACACTTAGTTTGGGGTCATTATGGGACAAAAAAGTGTTTAGCAAAGCTCAGCACATACTGTTATTTTAGCAATATGAGAAGAAAAATTTACAGGGAACTGAAAACATGTGTCATATGTCAAAAATCAAAACCTCAGAATTTATCCACAAAAACAGATTTACATTCTATTTTACCCAGTAAACCCCTGGAAATTCTGTGTACTGACATCAGTGGACCGCATCCAGCAAGCTCTGGAGGCGTCAAATATATCTTAGCTTTTTACGATATATTTTCTAAACATGTAAAACTTTATGCTTTAAAATCCGCCACTGCAAGTGCTATAATACGAAGATTCTCAAGTGATTACCTGACGCACGTGGGAAAACCTAAAGCAATTCTGTCAGATAATGCAGCATACTACTCTGGGTACAAATGGAGAAATTTCTTGAAGGACAATAACATCAAAAGTATATTTATTTCGAGGTTTAGCCCACAATGTAACGCGACTGAGAGAGTTTTCCGAGAATTAAATCGATTCATGAGGACCTATATTTCATCAAAACATACTAATTGGGTGTCCTACCTAAGTCTTTTCGAAGACGTACACAATAACTTAAATATTTACGATACAAATTACACACCTAACGAGATCATGTTCAATTGCAAACAGAACGATCAGTGGATAGAACCATTACCTAAGTTGTCAGACAAGGAAATCACACCTGAACAGAAAATAAAAGAAGTATTGACTACATTGACACATCACGCACAAATACGAAACAAACATCACAGAAACATAATAAAAAGAAAACAAAAATTCGAGGTAGGAATGCTTGTACTACTTCGTACTCATCATAAATCTGTAGCACTCAAACGATGCAACGCTAAGTGGCGTCTGCTATATGAAGGACCTTATATAATTGTTAACATACCGCATCCTGGTGCGTATCTGTTACAACATCCTAGAACTAACAAAATTATTGGGCTATACGCACACCGAGATCTTAGAGCATTTCATGCTGAATAATGTCAAGGTCATACCCATCAAAATATTGCTAAGCAACTCGAAAAACTCTGTTGTTACAGCACAGATAATAAGTAGTATAGAAATTTTCATTTCAGCGGTTCCAGTGACGCAGTTGAAGACAGAAGAACTCTTCTTTCAACGCACGGCACCACCTGAAGGACGGAATATTAAAGTAAAATTTATGATTACGTAGCAGTGGATGACATATTAATTTTTCACGGAACATTTGTTACTGAAGGTACCACTGACTTGGTGTGACACCTGACGAACTGACAGACGTCACCTGTGAAGCGATCTTTTACTTTGAGAAATAGATTAGACGCACATCTCTCAACACGAAAAGCATCTATCAGTAGTCAAGGCCACACAGACACTCTACACACACGCACAAAACGCGAGGAATCGAACATTTTCTCTCTCTTACTATTTTGAATATTATTGAGTAGTGAAAACGCCTGGTCTTGTCTACTGATGTAATGAATGTTGTGTCTAACCAATCTTAATTTCAGATGACATCACAAAAAACATCGATAATATCCCAGCAAAACCGCTAAAGAGGATGTAAATATCGACAATTCATGTAATCAAACGTGACACAATGTAATAACCTATAGCTATGTAATGATGATGCAAACATGTTTATGTGCAACTGTATTATGTTTATGCTAAGAAAATATGTGACGTGTGTATGTATAATTACTAATTTTTTTTAACTGATGTATCATGTAACTGTACTATGTAAAAAATTTGAACAAAACGAGTGCCAAAAGGACATTGCATAGTGAACCTCTGTTCACGGACATTAACGAACATTACTAACTCTGCAACTACGCAGAAACCTATGTGAAAGAAACGGTTAATGCCATTCATTATGCAGCGTATCTATGTAAACGCAATGAATGATTTCTTCAATTAATAACTACGAACATTTAGGTGAACTATATTCAGCGAAAAACTGAAAATGTGAAGTGCATAATTCGTGCATCGTCTAGTGACATTACTACAGTACCTAACTTCAAGATGTTAACTGGATTAAATGGACACATAGTGTCTGTCCAGAAAACAACACGTCGGGTGGAAGAATTTTGGTTGGAACTTCAGGGAATGAAATGTTCTCGAAATGTGACGGACACTCTTACCTGGACTGTCCAAGGATCGACGCCAGCTATGTGCCGTCCGAGGTTCTGCAACCAAGCTTCCACGGAATGTAAAAAACGAACTGCACGTGGACCAATTACTCGACGGGTCACGTCTGATCTGTAATAAGCAATGTTTTTAGTCACAACGAACTGCATCACAACGACTATAATGGAGATGAGAAATGGACACGCTTATGTATTAATCACGTTGTTATACAACGATGTTACTGTGATCGAAAAACTTTACCACGACGATACTAACCTGTAAAAAATTATTGTGCAGCGGATGAATATGAACTGTAATAACGACACGATGTGTATAGGTCAACGCACCTGAAACATACGGACATTTTTCTTTGAAGTATTTCAAAACAATACTATGTAACTAAGAACATTCAACAATCTAAGTTGTATTGTGTTATAACAAATATTGTAAATTTAAAACTAAGTTACCTGTCATAGAATGTAGTCTTCATATGTAATCTTGGTTGAATATTTTCTTTGTGCAACGACTGAGAAACGCGCGCACACGAACAATATGAACTGCAATACTGTGCCGCGTGATCTAACTGTACGACATAACGACAGTCACACAGACGCTTCTGCGCATGCGCGCACTCTATCTGCCAACATAAGAACTTTTACGGCGCACCCGCGTCATTCAAATTTTGTATATAATGTGTATAATGTAGGTCATGTAAATAGTTGTAGATAACTTAGATTTTCTTGTGCCTTTAGGTGAATTGCTCGCCTGCAGGTGTGTCCTTTCGCCTCGCAATTCAGGGGGCAATATAAAGGCACATTTGCATGCCGAGCGTGAGTTTCCGCGGAAACGCGAAATATTAATTAAATAAATAATCAGTGACAAATAAATAAAGCCTATGGCATACAACTGCAGCGCTGTGTCGCTGATAAAACAAAAAGCACAATTACGTTACTCTTATGTTTATTTAAGAAGAAACGGAGAGCTCTGGTTGAAGTGGTGCGAGAAGCACGTATTTTTTTTTATTGTCTGGCACACCGCCATATTTCATGTTAGAGAAGAATACTGCGAGTTGCAACCAGACTAGGCACTCGATTCTGTAAAGAATTTATATTTATAAAAGTAAGTAGGATTATGAACTGTAGGCTTATTCATTGAATATATCTGATTTAACTAACTGTGTAACTTTTTTATGTTTAGTAGACAGACACCTCTGTACGACGTATTGACATGGCTGGCAAATTATTCTAATATTGAGATTTAGATTTGAGTCCGCACCTACTGCAGCAGTCTTTGGAAACGATTTATTTACGAAGTCCGATTATTTCAGTTTTATTTCACGGTCAACTACGAGTAACATTGCCTTTACGAAAAAGCCATTGTCAAGCGTGTGATACCGAATAATTAAACGTCCACGTTCCAGATAAGCAAATATCAATTACAATTACAAACACCATCATACAGATAGAATAATTAATATATTATTATTTTTAATTTATTTTATAGAGCCCAGGTCAATCTATCCGTGGCGAGCGTCTGAAGTGGTAAGATCTCCAGCTAAGCACGTCTCTGCTAAGTCCGTAGGACAATGGATTTCTTAAGTTCAGCCTAACTGAAAATTTAATCACCTTTATTTCAGGTTTAGCTCTAAAATATCAAATGTTATCTTAAATTGCAACGCAGTGTATTTCGAGTGTGAAGTTCAGAATATCTTCCAGTAGTTGCTTTGTCACTACTTTGTGAGTAAAGTGGAACCACGTGTTGATCAGTAACTCTAACTAAGATCATCAATCATAAATGCGAATGTGCGTGAGATTATAACGACTCGTCTTGACAATATTTTTCAATATAGCCACTTTCCTTTATATTCAACCCACGTGGGGTGTACTTTGTGAGACCAGTACCACGTGCTTATACAATTGATGACCTATCAGGTTAATAATAAGACGATAGTAACCAGTTCAAGGTTTTTCTTTAGTAAATTGCGTTTCGATGTAATTTATTTTAATTATCAAAATTATTGTAGAGTTACAGTCTATGTGTAAACCAAGTTGACCACGTGAAGCATGTGGTGTAAGCATCAAATTAGCCCTCAGCTATTCTTTTCGGGAAGATTTCACAGAGAGTTAGTATGAATTTAGTATACCAGTGTGTGGTAATTTCGTGACGGACAGGATTGCGCTACGAACGTAACTTCTTTGGGTGAAAATTGAATCGGTTGGTTGTGGTTAGTTTCCTCTTGCATATGCTTCAACGTTCTTTGTGTGTTATTTTATGAATGCAGTGTTGTATGCAGTCTCCCAATCTTGGCTCCATATTTGATGTGTTCCGTAAGATTACAAACTCGCATTTTCACAATCCTAAATAAGGCACCAGTTTAGTTACGAATCAAGTTTAATATGCTGAAATTTCAATGATCAATGTTAAAACAAATTTTCAAATATAAACTGATTTATTTCTTTTTATTTAAATTCTCTTTTATATATATATATATATATATACACTCCTGGAAATGGAAAAAAGAACACATTGACACCGGTGTGTCAGACCCACCATTCTTGCTCCGGACACTGCGAGAGGGCTGTACAAGCAATGATCACACGCACGGCACAGCGGACACACCAGGAACCGCGGTGTTGGCCGTCGAATGGCGCTAGCTGCGCAGCATTTGTGCACCGCCGCTGACAGTGTCAGCCAGTTTGCCGTGGCATACGGAGCTCCATCGCAGTCTTTAACACTGGTAGCATGCCGCGACAGCGTGGACGTGAACCGTATGTGCAGTTGACGGACTTTGAGCGAGGGCGTATAGTGGGCATGCGGGAGGCCGGGTGGACGTACCGCCGAATTGCTCAACACGTGGGGCGTAAGGTCTCCACAGTACATCGATGTTGTCGCCAGTGGTCGGCGGAAGGTGCACGTGCCCGTCGACATGGGACCGGACCGCAGCGATGCACGGATGCACGCCAAGACCGTAGGATCCTACGCAGTGCCGTAGGGGACCGCACCGCCACTTCCCAGCAAATTAGGGACACTGTTGCTCCTGGGGTATCGGCGAGGACCATTCGCAACCGTCTCCATGAAGCTGGGCTACGGTCCCGCACACCGTTAGGCCGTCTTCCGATCACGCCCCAACATCGTGCATCCCGCCTCCAGTGGTGTCGCGACAGGCGTGAAAGGAGGGACGAATGGAGACATGTCGTCTTCAGCGATGAGAGTCGCTTCTGCCTTGGTGCCAATGATGGTCGTATGCGTGTTTGGCGCCGTGCAGGTGAGCGCCACAATCAGGACTGCATACGACCGAGGCACACAGGGCCAACACCCGGCATCATGGTGTGGGGAGCGATCTCCTACACTGGCCGTACACCACTGGTGATCGTCGAGGGGACACTGAATAGTGCACGGTACATCCAAACCGTCATCGAACCCATCGTTCTACCATTCCTAGACCGGCAAGGGAACTTGCTGTTCCAACAGGACAATGCACGTCCGCATGTATCCCGTGCCACCCAACGTGCTCTAGAAGGTGTAAGTCAACTACCCTGGCCAGCAAGATCTCCGGATCTGTCCCCCATTGAGCATGTTTGAGACTGGATGAAGCGTCGTCTCACGCGGTCTGCACGTCCAGCACGAACGCTGGTCCAACTGAGGCGCCAGGTGGAAATGGCATGGCAAGCCGTTCCACAGGACTACATCCAGCATCTCTACGATCGTCTCCATGGGAGAATAGCAGCCTGCATTGCTGCGAAAGGTGGATATACACTGTACTAGTGCCGACATTGTGCATGCTCTGTTGCCTGTGTCTGTGTGCCTGTGGTTCTGTCAGTGTGATCATGTGATGTATCTGACCCCAGGAATGTGTCAATAAAGTTTCCCCTTCCTGGTACAATGAATTCACGGTGTTCTTATTTCAATTTCCAGGAGTGTATATATATATATCACCGGTTGTCGTATGACTATTAAAAGGTTATAATCAATGTTAGTCTGCTTGGGAATTTGGTAAGCTAGACTGGATACCTGGTGAAACAGTTGCGCAGTAGTGCAAGGTTAACTTCCCCAGACAGCTCACAGCTTTTAAACCGCTTTTATTGTCTATCAGCACCGCTTTCATAACAAATTAATGCAACAACATTACAGTCAGTCCCCTACAACTTAGAACTACTTAAACCTAACTAATCTAAGGACATCACACACATACATGCCCAAGGCAGGATTCAAACCTGCGACCGTAGCGGTCGCGCGGTTCCAGACTGTAGCGCCTAGAACCGCTCGGCCACTCCGGCCGGCTAAAGTAGCTGTACTTAATTGTTTGAGAAGTTCAGTAATATGCTTCTTCCAGCTCAAGTTTTCATCAACATGTACACCCAAAAATTGGACTTGCTACTGTTCCTGTCGATATGAGTTGTTAGTACGTCTGTTTGTTGTACAGAACTGAATATGACATTTTCTCAAAATTTAAAGAGAGTCCATTTTCAGACAACCACTTAATAATTCTTTGAGGAACTGTATTACCGATCGGTTCATGTGACTTTCTCTCTAATAGTATTTACTACAGCACTAGTATCATCAGCAAAAAGTACCAGATGTGCTTGCTGAATGTTAAGCGGAAGGTTTATTCACATATACACTGACGAACAAAAAATCACAACACCAAGAACGGGTTGTGTGACGTAAATGGAAGTTGGAAGGCGTGTTTCTACGTATGAAATATGATGTCGTTTCACATTTCGTGCCAATCGCATGAGAGTTGCGATACTAGCTCCACTATGAGGATGCAGTTCATGTTTGCTTTAAATATGCAATGTAACGGTCGTGAGCGTTATTTACCTTTGAGATTGGGCATCGTGAGTTGAAGTTGGTCAAGAATGTCATTAAAGCGACAAAAACGCCACTATCGTGTAATAGAGCTACGAGGAGCTGGATGTTCCTTCCGTGATATTGCAGGAAGACCTGACAGAAATGTATTCACCGTACGTGATTGTTGGCAGCGGTAATCATGAAAACGTACCGTCATAGGAAGACCAGCTCCGGATACTACCGAGAGGGAAGACCGTCGTGTTCGGCATATGGCTCTGGCCCGCTGTACTGCATCTGCAGTAGCAATCTGAGCAGCAGTTGCACCACAGAGACTCAATGAATGGTCACAAATCGATTACTTCACGGACAGCTCCGAGCCAGATGCCCTGCAAAGTGTATTCCACTGTTTGCAACCGACACAGATCTGTAAGTCCATGGTACTGGTGATAAGTTGAGAAAACCGTCCCGAAACACATACGCTACAAAACTCCACTGTTTCCTGCGCATGTACCCCGACATCAATGTGGGATATGATCACCATTGACACGTACACAGGCCGCACAAAGGGTTGGCATACTCTGGATCAGGTAGTCAAGCAGCTGCTGTGGTATAGCGTCCCATTCTTGCACCAGTGTCTGTCGGAGCTCCTGAAGTGTCGTAGGGGTTTGAAGACTTGCAGCGACACGTCGACCGAGAGCATCCCAGACGTGCTCGATGGGGTTTGCCTGATATCTTCTGTTTCAAGGTACTCCTCCGCGATGGCAGCTCGGTGGAGCCGTGCGTTATCATCCATAAGAAGGAAGGTGGAACCCACTGCACCCCTGAATAGGTGGACATACTTGTGCAAAATGACGTCCCGATACACCTGACCTGTTACAGTTCCTCTGTCAAAGACATGCAGGAGTGTACGTGCACCAATCGTAATCCCACCCCACACCATCAAACCACGACCTCCATACAAGTCCCTTTCATGGACATTAAGGGGTTGGTATCAGGTTCCTGGTTCACACCAGATGAAAACCCGACGAGAATCATTGTTCAGACTATACCTGGACTCGTCCGTGAACGTAACCTGGGACCATTGTTCCAATGACCATTTACTGTGTTCTTGACACCAGGCTTTACAGGTTCTCCTTTGACCAGGGGTCAGTGGAATACACCTTGCAGGTCTCCAGTCGAATAAACCATGTCTGTTCAGTCGTCTGTAGACTGTGTGTCGGGAGACAACTGTTCCAGTGGCTACGGTAAGGTCCCGAGCAAGGTTACCTGCAGTACTCCGTGGCCGTCTGCGGGCACTGATGGTGAGATATCGGTCTTATTGTGGTGTTGTACACTGTGGACGTCCCGTACTGTATCGCTTGGACACGTTTCCTGTATACTGGAATCGTTTCCATAATCTTTGTGGCACACAGAGGGCCTGTGCCACAACCTGCTGTGTCTGACCAGCCTCTAGTCGTTCTAGTATTCTACCCCTCATAACGTCATCAATATGTGTTCTTTGGGCTTGCACTTACTCGCTGCATCGTACTCTGACGTGCACCAACACACCTCTGCGTATGTGGACTGCTGCCAGCGCCACCGTGCGACGACCGCAGGTCAATTGCACCGCATGGTCATACCCCGAGGTGATTTAAACCGGCAAACCGCCCACCAGAGCGTTATTTCACCATGCACAGCATTCTTAATTTATGAGCATGAGTGTATTTTTGCTGCTATATTTAGGAAGTGGTTGATTTAAAGTACTCATAACTTGTGAATTATCGATTGCAACACTGTATCTTAGTTTAACTGTTACGCTACCTTGTACACTGACTGGCTGTCCTGTCTGCCATTTGACAATATCCCATATAATTTTAGTCTTCTTATCTGCGTTGTTGATTTCTGTCACGATGTACATACCTCTTGACATTTTAATGACTTTCCTTAAAATATTACAGTATTTTTTGCTGTGTGTAAATGATGTCAGATCCTGATTTATTCTGGCTTATATACAAATTTTCCCCTTCCTCTGACATGAGATTTTAATTCCCTTGATTGTCCACAGCTTACTTTTTTTTAAAATACACTCTTGTTAAAAAAACCTGAACGACTAGAGATAGGGTGTTTATATTCACAGGACATTTACAGTAGTGTGGCCTGCAGAAATGATTAGCATTTGAACAAAGGCGGCCCGCGGATTCAAGATCAACATCGATATCTCGGCGCAACACCACCTACCGGTAAAACGTGCCTGCGGCTCTCGTTGTCGCTATAAACCGAAGGTAATGGATCGGTGTCACTTGAGCAGACGTGCAGGATGCCTTTTAGGCGTAAGCGCGAACCGTACCGTCAAATCAGTGGGTTTGAAAGAGGGCGCATTCTTGGCATGAGAGAATGTGATGTATCCTTCCGGGAAATTGCTGCTCGTATGGGACGAAGAGTTTCTTTCGGCAGTGCAACGAATGTGTGCAGAATGGTTCACGGGAGGCTGTAGAACACGACGAGATTAGACAGGTCCCACCACCCAGATCTCAGTGCTAGAAGGTCGGCACCTCTTCCGAATGGCATTGCAGGACAGATCTGTGTCCTCCTCGGCTCGTCCACTATCACAGGTGACAGTTGGTCGCCACTTAGTACGGTGTGAGTTACGTGCGCGTCGTTCACTTCTCGGCCTACCTTTGAAACATGCTAGACGGCAATGGTGTATGGAACGACATCACTGTGGACGGGAATGGCATCAGATAGTGTTTTCGGACGAATCCAGGTTCTGTTTGTTTGAAAATGATGGCCGTATTTTTGCTCCCCCAGGTAGGGCGAGTGGCATCATAGTGACTGCATTCGCACAAGACATACAGCACCAACTCAAGGCTTTGTGGTGTAGGGTGCAATTGGGTACAGCCACATATCACAGTTGATGCGTCTCCAGGGTACAGTGACCAGTGTGACCTATGTGAATGACATCCTGCGATCCGTAGCCATATTCTTTCTGTAGACGCCAGTTTTCAGCAAGACAATGCACGACCTCATGTTGCTCCACAAACACGTACCTTCTTGATGTCACAGGATGTCAGACTTTTGCCCTGGCCCACCAGATCACCACACCTGTCGCCAATCGAAAATCTGTGGGATATGGTGAAACGACAGGTGCACTGCTGTGACCCAGTGCCAATCACCACGGATGAACTATGCAACAAAGTGAATGCAACATAGATGGCTGTACCACAGAACGACATTCGCGACTTCTACGTGTCGATGCCATTGTGCATGGAACAAGTTATCAGGGCCCATAGCGGACCCTGTGCCTACTAGGCAACAGGACACATGCTGAACCGAGGTGACTGAAGTGATGATCATTTCTGCAGAACATACAAATTTACATGTCCTGTGAATATGACCGTCGTGCCTCTAGTCGTTGAGGTGTTCTGTTTTTTTCTGAACATAAGTGTAGATTTCCTGGACAACGTTTCAGGAAAGCAACTTTCAAACATTGACACAAATTTACTATGAAATAAATTAAATTTGACCTTAGCATCTCTTTTTATATATACTTCACATATACCACATCTTTTAACTTACTCTTTAAACTTTGCATCCTGTTCTCTTTGTATGAACGTTCCTCAGAGCTATAAGGTGCCATATTGTGTATTTCAGTTAATAGCCCGTTGACAATGAGGTACAGATTAATTATTTCAGTCTGCTCATTGTTTATAAAAATATTATCTCTCAGTGTCTATCTTCCTGCGCGAGTCGGTAAACGGACTACGGAAATTAGATTTAAACGACCAATAAGGATTCCAGTTCATTTTCTTGTCTGTATCTTTTAATAAATCCACATTAAAATCTCCAAAAACTACTAACTGTTTCTTCTTGTCTGACAGGGAGCTGAATAATGCATCTATATTTCTCATAAATAAATGAAAGTTTCCTAGAAGGGATCTGTAGACTGTTATCATTATCAGAGACTTATTCAGCAGCAACAACTCACAAGCACATGCTTCTAGCTTCTGATCTACCCAAAAACCATTTGTTTGAATATTTTTGACTTTGCGTCCAAATTTAACATATGTTGCAACTTCTGCATTTCATGTTGATTCCACACGAAAATTACGCTAGTCTATAACACCTGATATTTAACTTGTTCATTCTGTGGTTACATGGTGTTCAGAGAGGCACAGAACATCTACCACTTCAGAATTTTGCAAATCTTCTAGGGATACAAGAATCACATCTGTCTTGTTTTTCAGTCCTCTGATGTTCTGATGAAAGAATTTAATTTTATTTTTCTGGATACTATTACATATATTATGGTCCTGTTGAGCTGTAATTCCTTTCGATACTGTCTGTCTGTCACGTGACTCCAATCTGCAAATGTGCCTCTCTGACTCCAGTAATCTCAAGGATTTTGTATTGTGTGCCTGTGGCCTCCTTTACACTTTCTGCAAGATTCTCGGCTAATCTCTCCTCCCCACTCCTATCCAGCCACGCTTAATTACATACCCCACATAGCTGGAAAGGTATTGGTATCCGCACGGATCTCAAATCTCAAATACTGTGTCAGAGACTGTATTCGTTACGACAATAGGGGAGTTTCTGTAAAGTGGGAATTGAAGCTCCTTGAAATGATGAGTAATGGCAGTAGTATTCCATTTTACTCTATTGGACAGAATGGAATTAAAAATCAGGGATGATATTGCTACACTTACTTCCATGTTATTAGCTTACAGATAGTCCGCAGCTCGTGGTCCTGCGGTAGCGTTATCGCTTCCCGCGCCCGGGTTCCCGGGTTCGATTCCCGGCGGGGTCAGGGATTTTCTCTGCCTCGTGATGACTGGGTGTAGTGTGATGTCCTTAGGTTAGTTAGGTTTAAGTAGTTCTAAGTTCTAGGGGACTGATGACCATAGCTGTTAAGTCCCATAGTGCTCAGAGCCATGTGAACCATTTTTTTTTAGCTTACAGATTAGAGGAACATGCATAAATCTGCAAAAATGAATATGTATTCTTCATCGCAGATGTATCACTCATCAAGGCAAACTGTAAAACAACAATGCATTTATTCATTCTAGTGCATCGGCAATCCAAAATAAAAGCTATAAACTCATCCCTCAACCGAAAAAATTTTTCTGTTAGGTTCGTGATTTACGGAAATACAATATGGTGAAGAATCAGAATGTTCGATTCACGAATCTATCACTAAATCTTACAGTGTATAATTTGTCCTGAACCGAGAAGAGTCATAACGCTAACTGAAGCTAGGTTAATTTGTCTAAGAATGCTGGTAGTATTTTTACAGCGAAGGAAATGGTTTGGTACCGTTTAGGGAGCCGTATATTGGGCATATTTGTCGTAGTGGTACGGCCACACGTCCGTGTTTTCGTGATCTGATGTCATCCAAATGAAATGTAAATCCTCAAACGAGGGCTTTATTTCGACCCCAGCGACATTCTGTAACCTCTGAGGGCGTTTTTTTTAACTCACTGGAATAAGTCGGCTCCGGAGATTTAAAATAGTACACGTGTATCCTCGAGCGGGCGCGCGGAGCACTTTGTACACGTGAAAAGAATAGGTTTCGTTATGTTATCAAGGTAATTCATGTATTATCAAAATCAGAGTTTAATCTTCGTTTATTTCAACAAGGAGAAAATTAACTTACATAATATGAGCTAAACTATTGTTCTATTAAACAATAATGAAATAAATTTTCACTATAACTCTCTTTTGCCAAGGGCAGATGTTAAAGAGACAGCAATGACGCATTCAAAGCACTAAGCAGTACAGTTGCATCAGATTTCGGTTAGCTGTTTATTCGACCAATAATTACCTCGTAGACAACTGCCTCAATGTGGGATTATGTTGCTAGTTCGCAACTGGGGTCTTTTTTTGAACTGATCGTAAATTTTTTCCCGCCTAGCTCGCTTTGTATTTCATATTACTGCTGCTCACTTGGACGTACGACAACGCAATTTTTCGATGTGTTACCTGAAGCAATATTGAAGGAATAGATATAGGTTTGCAGTTATGAAACAAAAATGGAACCGCACAAAATCATTTTATTTTTGGTTGGCGCACTTAATACACAGGTGCGCCCGCTCGAGGGTTAAATGTCAACGTACCTATAATTTGCTCCTGTGGTTTTACTTTTTTTGATTATAAAAGATTTTAGTAACCTGAATTTCAACAGTATTTTATAAAAAAACGTTTTTCCATTGTAAGTTTTATCACAAGCTTTCAGAACTCGAAACTTGTGGTTTTTACAGCTGGGCGGGGAGGGGATAATTGCGCGACTGAAGAGGTGCGTTCCGTCACCTAATATTTTATAAATTAAGCACTGCCTGAGGCACGTGTAATTATGCTCGCAGCTTATTCACGGGTTCTGCTTGAAACTAGATTTCAGCCGTATCACTAGCATATTGTAACTTCCGCTGGGACTTACACGTTTTATTAACAAGTTGCAGCAGCATTCAGTCCTTATGTGTTGAGATAAACGTTAATGTCAAAGTATACAGCGCTATCAGTATATTTGCAGGTGCCTTAAAACAGTTTCGAAATGGATTTAACCTCGGCGTTGATAGTAAAATCTCCGCTAAATTCCAAGTGTGCAGGTAGACCAGACATGTGAGTGACGTTCCACTTTTATAACTTGCCTTCCCGAGCGAGGTGCCATATTAGATAAGACGCTGGACTCCCATCGGCGAGGGGCTGGGTTCATATCCTCACCGTCACATCCACCTAAATCACCTCAGGAAAATGCTAGCATGACTGCTTCATCAACATCAGTGTCCTTTTCATCTACTGTGCTTTGTATTTAGCATCTACTGTGCTTTGCTTAATGAGTTACTACTTCCATTCAAACAATCTTTAAGTCAATGAGACCTTAAAGTGTATCACTGGCTCTCTTTGTTTCAGAGTGAGCAAGAAAATAATAGTAATTGGAAGTTGGAGGAATTATAGTTAATTCTCCTCTAAACTATCGCGAAACGTGTTCATAGTGAAGTAAAACACACAGCCAGTGAAACTAAATCCAAAAGAAATTTCAAATTTGTTTCCTTTTGCTGTTTATTAGACTACATCATTTTTGTACGAAGCATGTTGTTATTCTAAGAAAAAGGTCATTCGCTGAGTTAACATAGGTATTCCAGTTTCCATAAATCAAGGGAAAAAAAATTATAAAAGTAGAGAAAATTCATAACCTAATGTGTAAAATGTGACACACTTAGCCAAGGGGTAGAAGGCGTGACACAGGAAAAGTAAAACACGAAAACACTGTTTCATACAGGATTTTACATTACACCTTGTAGCAAGTTTTGAATATGCAGAATGCACATTATCTATTTAGCGTAGGATAATTAACATCTGTACAGGGAGTAACTGTACCAAGCAGCTATCAGCACAAAAAGCCAAATGAGATGCCGATAATTATAGTGGCTACAAATTACAGGAAATGAATGACAACACGTTCTGGGGAATCCAGATCTCGACCTCGCCATTATTCATCCGAGGGATGAGCAGCATCTGTTACAACATTTCCGTTTTTATAAGTGAAATTGTAAGATCTATTGAAACTGTACTTGACCCATACACCCGGAGAGAAAGGTCTGTGTGTTCCCGTAAGACTCTACCGCCGCACATACAGACCTTGCCTTGACCCAGACATCCCTTTAAACCGGTGTTTAGTGGGTGGTTACTCCTTTCCTCATTCCTTCAAGTAAAAATGCATTACTGCCACTTTTAGTAGCCGAACTGGACTCTGCCACGGAGATACTGGTTCTCCGTTGATTTTCAGTTACGTGAATCTGCGTTCTAAGAACCGCCTCTTCTGTGACGAACGATGAGGTTAAGTTTGTGGTAGAATCGCAAACACACCACTTTCTTGAAACCCATTGCTGGCAGTAAATCTGTGATGTTATTCCCCGTGTGACTGTAACAACCGCACATTGCAGTTGGAATGGTGTAGCACTCCTATTCCTTTTAGAGCGTAACAGTAAACATCGGCCATCGGCTTGTACCATACCCACTGGCCAACCTTAGCTTGCTGTTGCTGAACCTGTGCTTGGAAATACTGCATACGTCGGAGATGCTAAGAGCATTGTTCCTCGCGAATTGTTGCATGTGGACAGCAAAAATTAATCAACTTGTAAAGGGAATGTCCAGCACACCTATAAGTTCCCTGATTCATAATTAAGAGGTTTGCTTATTTCGTGTCTTGCCAAGTTGTCTCGAAGTCCGAATTGGCCTTCTTCTCTGACAGTCGTGGAATCACACGAGGGTACATTCGACTGTGAATAATGGAATGGCAAGCGGGAAATCTCAACGCTACTTTAATGAAAGTCTCGAAATAACGGAATGCCACCAAGTTTTTAATAGAAAAATCTAGGAAAAAACAGTCTTTAAAGCCAGTCTATCGGTAATACTTGAATATAAGTTCGCAAATTCTAGTCATCTCATATCGAGCACCATTTATAATTCATCAAATTATCTTTACACGAATTTAATAACAGTGTAAGTAGGCTGTTTAGGTTCTTTTATTGGTAACGCCGCCGCCACGTAGCGCTCTGTATGAAAATCACTGGCTGTGCTGTGTGCAGTCTGTGGCTAGTTTGCATTGTTGTCTGCCATTGTAGTGTTCGGCAGCGGCAGCTGGATGTGAACAGCGCGTAGCGTTGCGCAGTTGGAGATGAGCCGCCAGCAGTGGTGGATGTGGGGAGAGAGATGGCGGAGTTTTGAAATTTGTAAAAATATATGTCATGAGCTGCTGTATATATTATGACTTTTGATGACTATTACGGTAAATACATTGTTTGTTCTCTATTAAAATCTTTCATTTGCTAACTATGCCTAACAGTAGTTAGTGCCTTCAGTAGTTTGAATCTTTTATTTAGCTGGCAGTAGTGGCGCTCGCTGTATTGCAGTAGTTCGAGTAACGAAGATTTTTGTGAGGTAAGTGATTTGTGAAAGGTATAGGTTAATGTTAGTCAGGGCCATTCTTTTGTAGGGATTTTTGAAAGTCAGATTGCGTTGCGTTAAAAATATTGTGTGTCAGTTTAAGCACAGTCATGTATAATTATTCAAAGGGGACGTTTCATATGTCGACCCTTAGCCAAGGATACCTCACAAAAATCTTCGTTACTCGAACTACTGCAATACAGCGAGCGCCACTACTGCCAGCTAAATAAAAGATTCAAACTACGGAAGGCGCTAACTACTGGTAGGCATAGTTAGCAAATGAAAGATTTTAATAGAGAACAAACAATGTATTTACCTTAATAGTCATCAAAAGTCATAATATATACAGCAGCTCATGACATCTATTTTTACAAATTTCAAAACTCCGCCATCTCTCTCCCCACATCCACCACTGCTGGCGGCTCACCTCCAACTGCGAAACGCTACGCGCTGTTCACATCCAGCTGCCGCTGCCCAACACTACAATGGCAGACAACAATGCAAACTAGCCACAGACTGCACACAGCACAGCCAGTGATTTTCATACAGAGCGCTACGTGGCGGCGGCGTTACCAATAAAAGAACCTAAACAGCCTACTTACAACAGTTCGATGGTTCGAAGCCGCATACTCACGAATTCGCATACAACTACAATCAGTGTTTCGCGTCTGCCTGCAAAGGGCGTGTTTTGGTTGGTTGGTTTCATCGATCAATGACTGTCAATCTTCCTGACGTTCGCAAGTAATTTTTATCGTTTATAGTCGCCGAATTCCGAAACCGACGTTGTTCTTTTGTAATGGAACTATACAGGATGTTCCAAAAATGTAGCTACAAACTTGTAGGAGATGTGTGGCACATCATAAGGACTGAGAGCTGCATAGCAACCCATGGCCCCAAACCTCGACCTGCGCCGCTAGGTGGTGCCGTAAACGAGACTGCTATCGTGAGGATTTCTTCATTCGCGCGCTAGCCAGCATGCGAGGAGCAGGAGCGGTATACAAACGGTGAGCTTGCAGACGTGCACTTAATGTATGGAATACCTGAATGTAATGGACGAGCGGCTGGACGCACTTACCGAGATCGCTTCCCAGGAGGACGTCAACGACACCGCAGTTTGTTTCCACGTCTGCATCAAAATTTGTGTGAGTACGCGTCACTGAGAAGTGGCAGGGCTGGCGCGGGCAGGCCACGGTCGGCGCTTTCGCTCGTTACGGACGAAAGAGTGTTGGATGCCGTAGAGACTACTCCAAGCAATAGTATATGCGCCACTGCCTCAGACGTAAGAATGTCTCGTAGCAGTGTCCAGCGTTTTTTGAACGCCGAGTCCTTACAAGACTGTCATCTGCAAATGGTACAGTTATTGCATCCCGATGACCATCCTGCGTTGCGCACAGTGGTTTCTGCAACAAAGTGGCCGAGATGTCCATTTCCCGGCCTTTTTTGTTGCCCACTGAGGAGGCCACACTCACTAAGGATGGCGTATTCACTCACCACACCGAGCATTTGTCGACACCAGATAACCACCACGGTGTGCGGCATCACGCGGCACAACATCATTTTCATAGTTAATGTGTGGGAGAGTCCGGTCGGTAACTGGCCGTACCTTGTTCCATCTCGCTTAATCGTCGCGAATTATCAGACCTTTCTGGAACAGGATCTTCCCGGCTTGCTTGAAGATGTTTCAGCAAATGTGAGTCGCAGCATGTGGTTCCAAAATGATGCAGCGTCTGCTGATTTTGGACTGGCTGCTCGTAGGCCTTTTTAGGTCATTCACGCATCGATGGATTGGGCAGGGTGAACCGGTTCCCTGGCCCCCACGCTCACGAGATTTGTTGAGCCTTGATTTCTTTCTGTGGGGAACCATGAAGGCTCTCATGTATGGCGATCCTATGGAGTCTGAAATGGATCTAGTCGTAAGGATCGTCTGCGCGGTTGCTACAGTCAAAGAACCCTGCGGTGTTTTCGAGCGTGTCCGGCAGTCAATGCTCCGTCGGTGTCAGGCACGCGTGGCCTCTGGTGGTGCAAACATCGGGCATCTGCTGAAAGGTGGCTGCACTGAACCACAGCGCCAGAGATTGCGCCAAAGAGTATTATTCAGCCGCCTCCACTGGCAATTCTTGTCGAGATGCGGTAGAGAGGAGTGCTTGTCGTGAAGTCGGAGTGGAGAGTTGTTGTGAAGTCGTGGTGGAGAGTGCTTGTTCCATGTTTTATGCAGTTTTGATGGGCTAGACAGTAGATGTTGTTCGAAATGGAGGTATTGTAACGATCAGAGTGCTTTTCGTCAATATATATGAGGTAACAAAAATTCCCTTTCTTTTTGTTATTTCAATGTCTTAAATAATGCGTCATTACAGGTTCAGTCAACAAAGCATCTGGTTTGTGTTCTTGTATTAGAGTGTAATTCTGGTTTTCTTGCGCAATTATAGTATTTCTATTTTTTTTAATTACTTCAATATAAATGGTACTTGAAATTTCTTGTCTTATTGGAGAAGAACCGTGCCAGATGTGTACGTTGAGTCACACTTCCACACACAGAACAGCTGCACTTGTGTTTGTTGTTTCGTAGGTTTTATAGTTGCTGGGGACTTAATTAATTAATTGTGTTAACAGAAGTTTTCTCTCATTCTTTGTTGTTATTATATGCAGTCAGATTGCGTACTAAAACTAGTCAGGGCCAACCGTTTACAAGACAGCGTAACCGGACAGACAGTAAAAAATATTTGCATAATCAAAAAATTTAATTAAGCCCCCATGCACTGTTTCAACATATGGAGCTGTACTCATGTCATACACCATGTTTACTCATTATGTCCGATAAATATTTCAAATGAATCAAGCTCTTGTTTCCTTTCCGATCTTCGATCACGGCTACCACTTACGCTGAAGTTTGCGGCCATTGGTTGCTATGCAGCTCTCAATCCTCTTGCCACCCTCCCCCCCCCCCCCCCCCCCGTCGCCTTCAGAAATTTGTCGCAACATTTCTGGGACATCATGTATACCTCCTTTCTTCCGTGGTATTCGGAACAGAACATCAACGACTGTTCAGCGTCATGCGTCGTGGTAAGACGAGTGACTGGAAGTGACACACTATAAGCTGCGTCTAGTAAAGTCTGGAACAGTTAAGTTCCTACATCATGGTTAAACAAAATTTCAGGAGGCGAATGTGTTACTGCAAAGTACAGCCAATCACAGTTTTCAATAAGTAAGAGAAGCTAGTAGTCATGAACTGTAGACTCAAATTCAAAGATACACAGAAAGGGCAGAACACATGGATGAAAGTGGAATAGTTCTAAATTAAGAGACACTGTGCGAACTGCAAATTTATCCAGGTAATGACAAAATCATTGATTGTAGTCGATTCCTTTCGAACGATGTGTTGTGAAGAGAGGGCAGTGCGCTATTGTTCTCCATTTTACGTACAGAATGTGATTTGGCCCGTAATTATTTACCTCATCAAGAACTTCTTTCTGAGCGTTGGAAGAATGAGACAGTAAGACCTGTATTATCGAAACGCCGATAAAGATATTATCGCAGCATAACAAGTGTAGCTCAAAGCATAACATTTATGAGTCCTAGAACAACTTTCTCCGCTGATGCCAGAGGAATCCCGTAACAAGACTCTCAGTCTAGCTTGTACAACAGAAGTCACATAAGAAATACTAAAATAGCTCATTACTCTGTATAAGTATTTTACGATACGTGATTCCAAAACCTAAGAAGGTAACATCATTGAATCTCTGATAAGAGCGCTTTGAGCAATGAAACGAGATTAAAGATTCTGTTACGATATTTTCATTCAGTGGCAAACACCCATGGTACTTCTGACAGTCCGTGAATAGCTGTATGATGCGCCAATAGCCCACTTTACGTCGCAAGGTTGCTACGAGAAATTGTTATCTACATTTACGACCGTGCACCAAAGGGTCATCTCTTTATGGACTGCAAGTATGACTTTTAAAGTTGTTAGTACTTTTTTGTGGGGAAAGGGAGAGATTTCACCATTCTTTTGACTGTTTCGATACCGTCCACCACTACTAGCCAAGCTCTTCAGCTCAAGAGTAGCACTTACAATTAACGATGTCAATCATTTGTTGGTTTTATCTCCATCTCTATCTTCTTCTACCAATTTTGCCCCGTACAACACCCTATAGAACCATGAAATTATTCCCCGTCTCTGAATGCACATCCTATTATCTTGTCCTTTCTTCTTGTTAGTGTTCAAAAAATGGCTCTGAGCACTATGGGACTCAACTGCTGTGGTCATAAGTCCCCTAGAACTTAGAACTACTTAAACCTAACTAACCTAAGGACATCACACACATCCATGCCCGAGGCAGGATTCGAACCTGCGACCGTAGCGGTCGTGTGTTAGTGTTCTCCACGCATTCTTTTTATCGTCCTTTCTGCAGAGAACCTCCTCATTTCTGTCAGTCCACCTTATTTTCAAAATAGTTTCATAGCACCAAAGCTCAACCGCTTCTCTTCTTTTCCGGTTTCCCCACAGTCCATGATTCTCCTGACCTGCCGGTCAAAAATTTTCGCTCACCTATCACAACTCTGGATTTGTGGTTGAAAAAGGTATTTCGTTTTGAGTATTCTATCATATTCTCGTTCTAATAAAAAAACAAGTACACCGAAGAGCCAAAGAAACTGGTACATCTGCCTAATATCGTGGAGGGCCCTCTCGAGCACGCAGAGGTGCCGCAACACGACTTGGCATGGACTGCACTAACGTCTGAAGTAGTGCTGGAGGGAACTTACACCATGAATCCTGCAGGGCCGTCCATAAATCCGTAAGAGTATGAGGGGGTGCAGATTCTTCTGAACAGCACGTTGCAAAGCATCCCAGTTATGCTCAATAATGTGCATGTCTGGGCAGTTGGGTGGCCAGTGGAAGTGTTTAAACTCAGAAGAGTGTTCCCGGAGCCAATTATGGACGTATGAGGTGTCGCATTGTCCTGCTGGAATTGCCCAAGTTTGTCGGAATGCACAATCGACATGAATGGATGCAGGTTATCATACAGGGTGCTTACGTATGTGTCACCTGTCAGAGACGTATCTAGACGTATCAGGGGTTCCATATCACTCCAACTGCACACGCCCCACACCATTACAGAGCCTCCACCGGCTTGAAAGGTCCCTGCTGACGCGCAGGGTCCATGGATTCATGAGGTTGTCTTCATACCCGTTCACGTCCATCCGCTCTATACAATTTGAAACGAGATTCGTCCGACCAGGCAACATGTTTCCAGTCATCAACAGTCCAATGCCGGTGTTGACGGGCCCAGGCGAGGCGTAAAGCTTTGTGTCGTGCAGTCATCAAGGATGCACGAGTGGGCCCTCGATGATGTTTCGTTGAATGGTTCGTACTCTTGACATTTGTTGATCGCTCAGCATTGATATCTGCAGAAATTTGCGGAAGGGTTGCACTTCTGTAACGTTGAATGATTCTCTTCAGTCGTCATTGATTCCGTTCTTGCAGGATCTTTTTCCGGCCGCAGTGACGTCGGAGACTTGATGTTTTACGGACACCTGATATTCACAGTACACTCGTGAAAAGGTCGTATGGGTCCCCACTTCGTCGCTATCTCGTAGATGCTGTGTCCCATCCCTCGTGCGCCGACTGTAACAACACCTCAAACTCACTTAAATCTTGATACCCTGACATTGTAGCAGCAGTAACCGATCTAACAATTGCACCAGAAACTTGTTGTCACATATAGGCGTTGCCGACCGCATCTACATCTACATTTACATCTACATTTATACTCCGCAAGCCACCCAACGGTGTGTGGCGGAGGGCACTTTACGTGCCACTGTCATTATCTCCCTTTCCTGTTCCAGTCGCGTATGGTTCGCGGGAAGAACGACTGTCTGAAAGCCTCTGTGCGCGCTCTAATCTCTCTAATTTTACATTCGTGATCTCCTCGGGAGGTATAAGTAGGGGGAAGCAATATATTCGATACCTCATCCAGAAACGCACCCTCTCGAAACCTGGCGAGCAAGCTACACCGCGATGCAGAGCGCCTCTCTTGCAGAGTCTGCCACTTGAGTTTGTTAAACATCTCCGTAACGCTATCACGGTTACCAAATAACCCTGTGACGAAACGCGCCGCTCTTCTTTGGATCTTCTCTATCTCCTCCGTCAACCCGATCTGGTACGGATCCCACACTGATGAGCAATACTCAAGTATAGGTCGAACGAGTGTTTTGTAAGCCACCTCCTTTGTTGATGGACTACATTTTCTAAGGACTCTCCCAATGAATCTCAACCTGGTACCCGCCTTACCAACAATTAATTTTATATGATCATTCCACTTCAAATCGTTCCGCACGCATACTCCCAGATATTTTACAGAAGTAACTGCTACCAGTGTTTGTTCCGCTATCATATAATCATACAATAAAGGATCCTTCTTTCTATGTATTCGCAATACATTACATTTGTCTATGTTAAGGGTCAGTTGCCACTCCCTGCACCAAGTGCCTATCCGCTGCAGATCTTCCTGCATTTCGCTACAATTTTCTAATGCTGCAACTTCTCTGTATACTACAGCATCATCCGCGAAAAGCCGCATGGAACTTCCGACACTATCTACTAGGTCATTTATATATATTGTGAAAAGCAATGGTCCCATAACACTCCCCTGTGGCACGCCAGAGGTTACTTTAACGTCTGTAGATGTCTCTCCATTGAGAACAACATGCTGTGTTCTGTTTGCTAAAAACTCTTCAATCCAGCCACACAGCTGGTCTGATATTCCGTAGGCTCTTACTTTGTTTATCAGGCGACAGTGCGGAACTGTATCGAACGCCTTCCGGAAGTCAAGGAAAATGGCATCTACCTGGGAGCCTGTATCTAATATTTTCTGGGTCTCATGAACAAATAAAGCGAGTTGGGTTTCACACGATCGCTGTTTCCGGAATCCATGTTGATTCCTACATAGTAGATTCTGAGTTTCCAAAAACGACATGATACTCGAGCAAAAGACATGTTCTAAAATTCTACAACAGATCGACGTCAGAGAGATAGGTCTATAGTTTTGCGCATCTGCTCGACGACCCTTCTTGAAGACTGGGCCTACCTGTGCTCTTTTCCAATCATTTGGAACCTTCCGTTCCTCTAGAGACTTGCGGTACACGGCTGTTAGAAGGGGGGCAAGTTCTTTCGCGTACTCTGTGTAGAATCGAATTGGTATCCCGTCAGGTCCAGTGGACTTTCCTCTGTTGAGTGATTCTAGTTGCTTTTCTATTCCTTGGACACTTATTTCAATGTCAGCCATTTTTTCGTTGGTGCGAGGATTTAGAGAAGGAACTGCAGTGCGGTCTTCCTCTGTAAAACAGCTTTGGAAAAAGGTGTTTAGTATTTCAGCTTTACGCTTGTCATCCTCTGTTTCAATGCCATCATCATCCCGGAGTGTCTGGACATGATGTTTCGAGCCACTTACTGATTTAACGTAAGACCAGAACTTCCTAGGATTTTCTGTCAAGTCGGTACCTAGTATTTTACTTTCGAATTTACTGAACGCTTCACGCATAGCATATTCTGCCTGATTACATGTTCTGTATTTGATTATGCATGCTTATTCCGGTCTCTTTGGCGCTTCAGTATATAAACATGTAAAGATTAAGTGTCTCTGTTGTCTATTTGGATGTTCGCATTGAGGGGCACTGATGAGTATCCACAACACAGGCGTGCCTCACTCCTTCGATCACTGGCCACCTGCTGCAATGGACTAACACGTGTGTGTTTAACATGGTCGATGTCAACATGCAAACGGTATTTGGTTAAAGATTTAGCGAGAGTGAGGGAAATATGGTAATATTTTATCGAGTTCTCTACCAGGTAACATTAGCAACATTTTTATAGTTCAGCGTTTTACTCCTCTGGATCTTATGAAAATAACGATTGGAGAGAGAGAGAGAGAGAGAGAGAGAGAGAGAGAGAGACCGTGCTGCCGACGAAGACTAGGACACCAGTGCACTGTCTTATGTCTAATGTAGTAATCATAGGAACATGATAAAGAAGATCTTGATATGTAGAGGGCGATATTCAAAAACCGCCATTCAATATCCATGAATTATAGGTTTTATGCTTCTGAATTTTTTTGTGCAGTCCATGTATACTCTTCATGACTGTGAATTTAATCCTGTTCATTAGAGTGCTATTTTTTTCGTTGTAATAGTTCTCTACTCAGTCTGTGACGGGTGGAAGACTAGTTAGCCTTGTAACTAATGAAACAGTGCTACCGGAATGTGATGGGATTTCGAGAGAATTAGCAGAGGTCTATGACGTGGTAGGGAACATCTCTTACTCGTCGAAATCATGGGGATTCAAGTGCTGTATATCGAAGACTGGAAGATTCGTCAGAATACAGCAGGTAAGGGATACTCTCACGAAAGTGGAGTTGTGAGGTGAGCTCTATACTGTTTCTTCTGTGTATTGTGGGCAAACACATTACAACCTCTCACATAGGTCTCGTGAAGTGACTGCGATGAGGAAATTAGGAGCTAATACGAAGGTTTTTACCGAGCGACAGCCAGCAATAAAATTGCCGTCTTTTGTTACTCGATAAATAGGGGCCAACATACTTCCGTGAGTTTTGTGTGCCTATAAATGGATGGAGTGACATATTAATAGGTAGATTAAATTTACATTTGCATCTAAATGCATACCTCGCAAGGCATCATTCGGTGTGTGGCGGAGGGTACCCTGTACTACTACCAGAAATTTATTTCCTTTCCTATTCCACTCCCAAAGAGAGCAAGGGAAAAGACTCCCTATATGCCTCCTTATGAGCGCTAATTTCTTCTGTCTTGTCCTCATGGTCCTCGGCGAAATGTATGTTGGCGGGGGTAGAATCCTCCAGCGGTCAGCTTTAAATGTCGGTTCTCAATAGTGTTCCTCGAATAGAAAATTAACTTCTCTTCAGGGACTCCTAGTTGAACCACCTGGCTAGTGTAATCCGACTGCTGTAAAAAAGGAAATTACTCGCCATGCCAAGTGACTTTCATGATCAGTTTAATTAATTATCCTATCAATTGGATATCAGTGACATGCCGCCGGGTGGGTGGAAGTGAGGACTAGGATATCACGGATGTAATCATGCGGTTTGTTGTTGTGGCGAGATCTTTTAACGAAATTTCAATCTCCCACACACACATTGAGAGATGATCATTGTAATAAATCAGTTATATTAGCGAAACCATAATGTGATAAACTTGATGCTTACAACTCTTCTGTGCTGCTACCTGAAGAGAATCCTTTGACGGTGGTAGATCATGCTCTTAGCTCTCTGTAATGAGCCAAAAATGAGTTTAATATTCTAGTCATGTGATGCAGGGGATAACCGATATTAAGCTGATTAGAAATTTTTTTCCTGATGGGAAAATACGTGGAGGAAACTGATGTATGCCCCGATTTCTTCTGTATTCGAATTTAACTCGTATAAAATGGGGAAGTCTACATTCCGCGTGAGAAATTTGAGGTGTATGGTTAACAACATCCCTGTTTTGGATTGGGCAAAGAGGATTTTTTTTAAACTGCCAGCGTCAGGGATAGAGTACTGTATACCTCCAAGCCGCTGCTGCTTGTCTAGCGGTGCGTGGCGTCAACGGCAGTGGTGTGTCACGAGGCATCGGTCGTCCAGAAGCCGAGCGTGAGTTTCAAAGAATGTGTCGACCTGTTGGGTCTTGAGCGCGGCAGCGGGGGCTAACGACCTGACCAGTTCGCTGGGTGACTGGCGACAGAAACCGATGTGAATGTTGCATGAGAAGATTCAATATGACGGGTGTGTGCACTGGACGATTACCTCGCCCATTTAAATTGATCGGATGATGGCTAGGCGGCCACGGTGATACTCTCTCCAGCCCCTGGCAGGCTAGCGAATTCCGGGAGATTGGTGCTTAACTGTCGATGCGGTCAACATGCGCTGCACAGCTGTTCTTCGTAGGGCTGTGAGGTGGGTGGCACACGGCGCGCTTTTTGCGATCGTGATTGCGTGTAATCTGTAGGATTTTTGCCACCAGACGTGTTCCGCGGAAACGTTGTGGTGGAGGTGGGTGCTTGTGTTGTCAAACGTCGGTGTATACAACACCTCGAATATTCGAATATATTTAGCACCACGATCTACTTGTGGTGGAAATTTAATTACTTCATTCGCATGATGTTCGTATGTGATAATCAAACGTTGAAAATATGTTTTTATAACGAAGAAGGATCGTCATAAGGTGGAGGTGAGTGTTTTAAATGATCTGCTAGACTTCAGTAAATTGTTGAACAATTAGTTTGATAGGATAGTGCAAATGGACTATTTCCTTCTATTTTTGATATCGAAATTGCGTCAGTTCTCCCCTTGTCCGCAGCATTAGCCAGTAGGAACACAGTATTCTGTGGAGAGATGAAAACCTCGATCTACGTGTTTGAAGATGTGGGGGGTTCACACACACGATCAGGAAGTAGTCTCTTGTGAGAGACAGAGACAGGAAGCGATTCTGGAGTTTCCCGATCAATAGAATGCCGCCACTTGGTGCATTGTTTGGGGCCGCAATATCCAGTGAGGCAGACATCCAGTCCATGGGCAGTGGTATTTAGTGTCGTGATCTGTCATTAGGACACTGGTTAGTTTTTGACCTCCATAGAGGCGTCTGGATGACAAGCACACACATGGGAGACCTCAAACTGCGGCTACTATACCGTACTTCATTCCGTTCCTCGTTACTTACCTTCATTATGTCATAGGAAGCATGGTGAGAGAGGCGTGGGGGTGCAGGCGTAAGCTCTACCTAAGTGAGTGAGCTCTGTCTCTGGAAAACTTTTTAAATAAAGAATATGCCTCAATAAATTATTGACCTTGATTTGAATCTCGTATCGTGAGATCCTTCCTCTTCAGAACAGACTGTCTTTTTCTCGCCAAATCATTCTGGGAGCGTTAGGGGGCGAAGGGGAGGAGGACGTCCTCTGGTGGTGGCATTGTGCGTCAGTTCAGTCGATCTCTGCACGTCAAGACGAGCACACAAGTGAAAATTTTCAGCAAGGCAACACCTCCAATCTACAGCTGTGTAATTACGTAATTAGGTCAAGTAGTTGCTGGATGTGAGCTTTCTCCGTCAAATAAAGAGATCAAACCCTGAAAATTGAATTTTATACATAAACAGTGTATCCTCTGCTATGTAATTGACACTGACTTCAATTTCGTATCATGATGTCCTTCCTCTCCAGCACAGCTGAGTTCTTTCCCAGAAATTTCCAAATGCGGAGGGGACAGGAAGTGGAAAAAGGGCCTGGCGGATTTCTCAGAGGGGGAGGGGTTAATTAAATATTGACTGAATTAATTAGTCAATTAATTTGATATCAAAGATGTGCTTGTATCGATGTGGGGGAGGGGGAGCCTCACAGTGGGCGAGAGGTGGAGGGGGATGGGAGGGGTGGGGAGCCTTCTCAGGATAATGGATTATCCCCAGAAGGATATAAATCAATTAAGAGAACAGCAGGATAAGGGATGGGATAGGGGGTCATAAATCAATCAAGTTTGCCCTGAATGTATGCTTACCCCATAATGTATGCAACCTGCACTAGTGAATTGTGATGACTCCACCACTGACCTACTACCTCAGGATATTGATCAAAAATGCCGTTCCATCCAGCAAGTAGGTTTGATCTGCAGCAGGACAACGATCCCAAATGCGCTTCTAAATTATGCAGAATAGAAAAGAGAAATGTGGGGAAATGAAGAATGTGATCTGGCCTAGTAAGTCACATGAATTAAATCCCACTGAAATCTGATAGGATGAACTTCAGAGAGAGGTCAGAAAACTGTGGTCACCTAACGTTGAAGAACTATGAAATAATTTTCAGACGTGTTGCAGTGCAATATCTGCAAAAAAAGATTACAATATCTTATCTCCAGAACGCCAACAGTTTGCGCAACGGTTCTGATGCTTTGAAGAGGCTACAATATAAACCATACTGCAATGTTTTTAATGCTGTAGAGAGAAAATACTTATTTTATTGGTACACTGTGTTTGTACATTGAAACAATGTATATAGTTTTTAGCATGGATAACCGTAAACCTTTGACCGATAGTGTACATACAATTCTGTGTTCCAAACGTACAATCTCTGAAATGTCTTTCTCAAATTAAGGCCTATGTTTGGTACTAAGGGACTGTTTTTATGGAGGATGGACCTCTTTATCTGGGCTAACCTTCTTATGTACTCCTTCCAGAATGAAATTTTCAGTCTGAAGCGAAGTGTGCACCGATCTGAAACTTCCTAGCAGATTAAAACTCTGTGCTGGACCGAGCCTCGAACTCGCTATCTTTGCCTTTCGCGGGCACGTACTCTACCGACTGAGCTACCCAAGCACGACTCATAAACCGTCATCTTAGCTTTACTTCCGCCAGTGCCTCGTCTTCTACCTTCCAAACTTCGAAGAAACTCTCCCGTTACGTCCGTCGTTCGTGAATTTGCTTCCAAGGTGGCAGAATTCCTTCACTTTGCGTAGTACCTCGTCCATAATTTTGGTGTTAAGTGTGCCACTTTTGTCTTGTTTCAGTACATTGTTCAACATGTCTTGTATTTCATCCTCAGCTTTATGAAGGATAACAATGTCACCAGCCAATATTATTACTGTTATCTTTCAACATGAGTTTTGTTTCACTTATTAAACTTTCCGTAATTACTTTTTCAATGTACAGTAGAGCAGAAAGACTGGATTCCTGTCTTACCAGTTCTTTAATCCGAACTCGTTTGGTCTTCCATTCTTAAATACTCACATGGTTTTGTACATCACTTCTTTCTCTATAGGAAATAGCTGGCAGAGTGAAAATCTCATTCTGGAAACATTCCCCAGGCCTTCGCTAAGCCATGTCACCACAACATCCTTTCTTCCAAAAGTGCTCGTTCTGCAGTATCCTTTCTTACAGGAGTGCTCGTTCTGCAAGGTTCGCAGAAGAGCTTCTGTGAAGTTTGGAAGGTAGGAGACGAGATACTGACAGAATTAAAGCTGTGAGGACGGCTCGTGAGTCGTGCTTGGGTGGCTCAGTTGGTTGCCGTCACGGTAACTCAAAGTGTTCGGTCAGAGGGTTAGCTGCCTTCTGTAATAAAAAAACTGAGTTAATGGATCAACGACGAACTGAAATGGGTGTCTTTCGACGTCTGCCACGAACAGATGCAACCAACGAAAACGAAAAAAATGAGATTAAAGAAAAAAAAAAGTTGGTAGAACACTTGCTCGCGAAAGTCAAAGGTCCCGAGTTCGAATCCCGGTGCGATATACAGTTTTAATCTGCCAGGAAGTTTCATGGACAGAGCTATTTGTGCAGTGATATCAGTGTTATTTTGATGTTCACAACCGACTGGTAAATGTGAAAGGCACCCACATGCCTTGCTCACACTGTGGCATCAAGCAGTCAGGCCTCCAAGATGAGTGGTCTGCCAAGCGAGTGGATTCATTCTTATTTATCAAGTAACATGAGCCCTAGTACTCACAATTAAGTTACAAATTATTCTCCTGTTTGAATATTACGCAACGGAAACGGATAACGCACATCTGACTATTAGTAATTTACACAATTCTGACTGTTCACTACGCACTGGCAATACCACATTTTCTTTCTTACCTAAAGGCTTTGATGAACACGTGGCCATCGCACTGAATATGAATGGCGCACACATTATAAATTCTGGATATCATGACAACATATTATTCGAAGGAAAAGGCCACCAATCTCTTTCTTTTCACTATCTTTTTTATTCCGATAAATTCTATAACCTAAACACACCATTACATTTTCTACAACAATTACACATGAGAAACTCCGCCCAGTGGACATGGCTTTCACATTGGTGATTCTCTATCTTATGGTCTCGTAATTATCTAACACTACAGTGCACTTTCTGGATAGGATGGTGGATCTTTTGCTATATCTCACACTTCGACTCTCACACCCATCATCACGAAAATTTCCTCCAGACCGAGTGGTACAAAAGGAACATGCATAACCCACTACCTCTGAACCTATCTTGCTACTCTCCCATGCAAACCACACATACTTAAATTACACCAAATACACCACACTGGTAACATGGAATACAACACAAGGAACAGACACAACGTTATAACCACATCACTTTCAACTTTCCCACTTCAATTAGTATTCATCCCAGTTTCACACGACACTGCCCCACTTCGTAACTTTTCTTTCCTACTACGAACTCTGGAGCATATATGCACGTCTTACTGTGCAATGCAAGCCAAGTGGCGTTGCTGGATAGACGGCTGACTCACCTTGCTTCACTCTCAGAGTCTTACAGTTTGAATCAAGCGTCACACGGAAACATAACACGCAAAGTAATATTAAGAACATATTCGTCACACACGCGAGTCCTCAACTGATACCATGGACGAGTACTTCTCTTTATCCTTTGTCTCACACACAGATTGAGACTCACACAGTACTCACCACGTGGAAGTACTCATCTCTAATTTCAAGTCCTGCACATGCCATTTCTTAAATATTTCCAACTTATAGTACACACGTCAGTAATTCAGCTTAACTTTAGCACTCGAAAGTATTTCAAATTATTGCTACACGTGGTTTCATTGTGACCGTTACATGGCTGACATTTAATTCTCCCCACAAAAGTTCCTGAAATGGAGAAATTATTATTTCAAACTACTCTTAAATATTCCACATGCATACCATGTCTCCACTCTTTTGTCTTTACGGAGCACAACTAAGACAGGTCTTAACAGCACAAGATCCAGCGGCAGAGTGCCGAAAACATGGCCGTTCTTCATGTTCTCTCGCACCTCTGTCGAGGTGGGGGAAGACCATGCTACCATATTGGTCAGCCACATTTCAGGCGCTCAAAGCTCAGGTAAATTTATCTCTTTGGTCCCATCAAAGATCGCCAAAGGATAGTCTCAAAGATGATCATATATTCACATTCACTATCTGCAGTTAGCAGACGACCATACATTCATTCATTTCGCAGATCTCACCAAATTGGATGTAGGGATTTATTTTGTGGGAGTGCACATATCATCAATTAAATAAATAAATTGTCATTCTTTCCTATACTGGTATCCGGTTTCGGTGTATTAAGTGAAATTGAGTTATTATTACAAAAAATATGTTGTTCTGACAAGAATAACGAAGAATGTTGTACCTATTTTCAATGTTGGGCGGTACTGTACCCTTTCAAATGTACTCACATGGTGCAGTTAAAATCCCCAATGCTTTGAACAAATCTTTACAGTGAATTCGAGTACCACTTTGCCTTCTTGTTCTTATGGCTCCTTCCTGTAGTTTCAAAACTATGCAATTGTAGGTCAGAAATGAATTTCATAGCCAAGAACCGAATGTAAACATGAATAATATGTAACTAAAAGACACTGGCTGTTACACGCTTATGATAGGTCTCTAAGGGTATAGCACGCTGATGAAATTCTATTTGCAAGTTAACTTTAGTCTTTTGTGTTTATTACATAGAGTGTAAAAGTACCATTTACATTTAATTTGCCGTTTCCCGTCTTCAAACTGGAATTCAAGACATTTGCTTTCTTTATGTTCATCCTCACTTTATTGCCTATTGAGCAATTGTAAACTTCCTTAAGGATTCCATCTACTATCCCTGTGTGGAGTTCTCTTGTTTTCTCAGTGACTATAATATTGCTGTCATCAGTAAAGATGTTTTTTCCCTATGGTTAACGTTATTGGCAAAGTCGTTGTGTACACCAGGAACAGTATGGGTCCTAATTTGCTTCTGAAAAGTGTGTCACTAAAAGGTTAGCCTTATTTGAAGTTTTTGTTGTCTGTACTCCTTGTACAGTCAGGTGTGAGCAGAATCACTCATTAGCTACGCCTCTTACTCTTTGTAATTCCAACTTATTAATAGCAAAATCTAATGGTCAACAGTATCAAAAGCCTCGAAATATCTAAGAATATGCCTGCGACCCCCCCCCCCCCCCCATGAACCATAGACCTTGCCGTTGGTGGGGAGGCTTGCGTGCCTCAGCGATACAGATAGCCGTACCGTAGGTGCAACCACAATGGAGGGGTATCTGTTGAGGGGCCAGACAAGCGTATGGTTCCTGAAGAGGGGCAGCAGCCTTTTCAGTAGTTGCAGGGGCAACAGTCTGGATGATTGACTGACCTGACCTTGTAACACTAGCCAAAACGTCCTTGCTGTGCTGGTACTGCGAACGGTTGAAATCAAGGGGAAACTACAGCCGTAATTTTTTCCGAGGGCATGCAGCTTTACTGTATGGATAAATGATGATGGCGTCCTCTTGGGTAAAATATTCCGGAGGTAAAATAGTCCCCCATTCGGATCTCCGGGCGGGGACTACTCAGAAGGATGTCGTTATCAGGAGAAAGAAAACCGGCGTTCTACGGATCGGAGCGTGGAGTGTCAGATCCCTTAATCGGGCAGGTAGATTAGAAAATTTAAAAAGGGAAATGGATAGGTTAAAGTTAGATATAGTGGGAATTAGCGAAGTTCGGTGGCAGGAGGAACAGGACTTTTGGTGGGAATTTAAGGAGATGGGACCTGGATAACTGACTAAACCAGAGGTTGTACAGAGTTTCAGGGAGAGCATAAGGGAACAATTGACAGGAATGGGGGAAAGAAATACAGTAGACGAAGAAATACAAAATCAAATAGGGGTCATGCAGGAGTAGGTTTAATAATGAATAAAAAAATTAGGAGTTCGGGTAAGCTACTACAATCAACATAGTGAACGCATTATTGTGGCCAAGATAGACACGAAGCCCACGCCTACGACAGTAGTACAAGTCTATGCCAACTAGCTCTGCAGATGACGAAGAAATTGAAGAAATGTATGATGAGATAAAAGAAATTATTCACATAGTGAAAGGAGACGAAAATTTAATAGTCTTGGGTGACTGGAATTCGATAGTAGGAAAAGGAAGAGAAGGGAACGTAGCAGGTGAATATGGATTGGGGGGAAGAAATGAAAGTGGAAGCCGCCTGGTAGAATTTTGCACAGAGCACAACTTAATCATAGCTAACACTTGGTTCAAGAGTCATAAAAGGAGGTTGTATACATGGATGAAGCCTGGAGATACTGACAGGTTTCAGATAGATTATATATTGGTAAGACAGAGATTTAGGAATCAGGTTTTAAACTGTAAGACATTTCCAGGGGCAGATGTGGACTCTGACCACAATCTATTGGTTATGAGCTGTACATTAAAACTGAAGAAACTGCAAAAAGGTGGGAATTTAAGGAGATGGGACCTGGATAACTGACTAAACCAGAGGCTGTACAGAGTTTCAGGGAGAGCATAAAGGAACAATTGACAGGAATGGGGGAAAGAAATACAGTAGACGAAGAATGGGTAGCTCTGAGGGATGAAGTAGTGAAGGCAGCAGAGGATCAAGTAGAATGAAATTTTCACTCTACAGCGGAGTGTGCGCTTATATGAAACTTCCTGGCAGATTAAAACTGTGTGTCGGACCGAGACTTGAACTCGGGACCTTTGCCTTTCACGGGCAAGCGCTCTACCGACTGAGCTACCCAAGCACGACTCAAGCCCCGTCCTCACAGCTTTAATTCCGCCAGTACCTCGTCTCCTACCTTCCAAACTTCACAGAAGCTCTCCTGCGAACCAGGTTCGCAGGAGAGCTTCTGTGAAGGTTCGCAGGAGAGCTTCTGTGAAGTTTGGAAGGTAGGAGACGAAGTACTGGCGGAATTAAAGCTGTGAGGACGGGGCTTGAGTCGTGCTTGGGTAGCTCAGTCGGTAGAGCGCTTGCCCGCGAAAGGCAAAGGTCCCGAGTTCGAGTCTCGGTCCGACACACAGTTTTAATCTGCCAGGAAGTTTCAGAGGATCAAGTAGGTAAAAAGACGAGGGCTAGTAGAAATCCTTGGGTGACATACTGAAATATTGAATTTAATTGATGAAAGGAGAAAATATAAAAATGCAGTAAATGAAGCAGGCAAAAAGGAATACAAACTTCTCAAAAATGGGATCGACAGGAAGTGCAAAATGGCTAAGCAGGGATGGCTAGAGAACAAATGTAAGGATGTAGAGGCTTATCTCACTAGGGGTAAGATAGATACTGCCTACAGGAAAATTAAAGAGACCTTTGGAGAAAAGAGAACTACTTGTATGAATATCAAGAGCTCAGATGGAAACCCAGTTCTAAGCAAAGAAGGGAAAGCAGAAAGGTGGAAGGAGTATATAGAGGGACTATACAAGGGCGATGTACTTGAGGGCAATGTTATAGAAAGGGAAGAGGATGTAGATGAAGCTGAAATGAGAGATATGAAACTGCGTGAATAATTTGATAGAGCACTGAAAGTCCTAAGTCGAAACAAGGCCCCAGGAGTAGACAACATTCCATTAGAACTACTGACGGCCTTGGGAGAGCCAGTCCTGACAAAACTCTACCATCTGGTGAGCAAAATGTATGAGACAGGCGAAATACCCTCAGTCTTCAAGAAGAATATAATACTAACGCGAATTCTTTACAGACGAATGGAAAAACTGGTAGAAGCCGACCTCGGGGAAGATCAGTTTGGATTCCGCAGAAATATGGGAACACGTGAGGCAATACTGACCCTACGACTTATCTTAGAAAATAAATTAAGGAAAGGCAAACCTACGTTTCTAGCATTTGTAGACTTGGAGAAAGCTTTTGACAATGTTGACTGGAATACTCTTTTTCAAATTCTGAAGGTGGCAGGGGTAAACTACAGGGAGCGAAAGGCTATTTACAATTTGTACAGAAACCAGATGGCAGTTATAAGAGTCGAGGGACATGAAAGGGAACCAGTGGTTGGGAAGGGAGTGACACAGAGTTGTAGCCTCACCCCGATGTTATTCAATCTGTATATTGAGCAAGCAGTAAAGGAAACAAAAGAAAATTCGGAGTAGGTATTAAAATCCATGGAGAAGAAATAAAAACTTTGAGGTTCGCCGATGACATTGTAATTCTGTCAGAGACAGCAAATGACTTGGAAGAGCAGTTGAATGGAATGGATAGTGTCTTGAAGGGAGGATGGGATATAAGATGAACATCAAGAAAAGCAAAACGAGGATAATGGAATGTAGTAGAATTAAGTCGGGTGATGCTGAGGGAATTAGATTAGGAACTGAGACACTTAAAGTAGTAAAGGATTTTTGCTATTTGGGGAGAAAAATAACTGATGATGGGCGAAGTAGAGGGGATATCAAATGTAGACTGGCAATGGCAAGGTAAGCGTTTGTGAAGAAGAGAAATTTGTTAACATCGAGTATAGATTTAAGTTTCAGGAAGTCGTTTCTGCAAGTATTTGTATGGAGTGTAGCCATGTATGGAAGTGAGACGTGGACGATAAATAGTTTGGACAAGAAGAGAATAGAAGCTTTTGAAATGTGGTGCTACAGAAGAATGCTGAAGATTAGATGGGTAGATCACATAACTAATGAGGAGGTATTGAATAGGATTGTGGAGAAGAGGAGTTTGTGGCACAACTTGACAAGAAGAAGGGATCGGTTGGTAGGACATGTTCTGAGGCATCAAGGGATCACCAATTTAGTACAGGAGGGCAGCGTGGAGGGTAAAAATCGTAGAGGGAGACCAAGAGATGAATACACTAGGCAGATTCAGAAGGATGTAGGCTGCAGTACGTATTGGGAGATGAATAAGCTTGCACAGGATAGAGTAGCATGGAGAGCTGCAACAAACCAGTCTCAGGACTGAAGACCACAACAACAACAACAATGCCTGCGACGTACACATCCTTGTCAAGAGCATCAAGCACCGCTTTTCTGAATTCTTCCATGGCTGGTTCTGAATTTGTACCACTTCGGAACACAACTTGTTAAGAGAGTTTGTCTGTTCTATATGTAGTGTTTTAGCACACATACTGGTGTTTTATCTAAGGCTGCTGACTTTTTAACTTTTAGGTTTTGCGGTTCTGTAGTTCTACCACTTCGGAACACAACTTGTTAAGAGAATTTGTCTGTTCTGTATGTAGTGTTTCAGCACACATACTGGTGTTTTATCTAAGGCTGCTGACTTTTTAACTTTTAGGTTTTGCATGGTTTTACTGACTTCACGCCCTATGGCTGGTAGTAATATAATTATACTTAGTTCTTCATTATCTGCAGATGTTACATTTGTTGTAATTTCTCTGCAGTACTTGCATAGTTTGCTTGGTGGTGTGGTTCAAATACACTTTATCCCTTTCTCTTATAAGGATTTTATTATGTTTTTTTTGTATCTTCCTGTTTCCTGTTTAATGACATGACAGAGAGCATTGCTTTCATTCTAGGCATTATAAATTATTTTGTCTTTAAATTATATTTTGCAACAGTTAGCATCCTTCTATAATCCTTTTTGTGCCTATCACAGAAATCTAAGAACTCTGCCATATAATAACTCTTTTTCATGAAAATGAGATACTTAAGGGTTTAGGACGACCTCCTTATATCTGCTGTTATCCATTTGTTTTTGTGAAACATTTACCAGTCTCATGGATCTACACATTCAGGTGAATAGCCGTTTGGTTACCACTTCACCCAATGGTTTTACCAAATCTGCAGAAATGTTATACATCCCTTCTTCATTATTAGATCGCAAATGTTCCAAAGCTATCTCAGACTCTGGCTCTGATACTATGTCTTCAAATCAACAACATTTTGTTCTTCTATAACTCTGACTCGTAGTTCCTCCTCTTTGTAGAATTCCGCAGTGTGCACTTTCTACTACTCATTGTCGGCGCTAACAATGGAATTCCTTTTTCACTCTACATGTTAGCAGTTTTGATTTTAATTTTATCGGAAGTTTTTTGGCTTTTCTATGTACCACATCTGTTCTTCTTTCTTTTTCAGTTTCTTCACATTCCGGTTTAGCTTCCTTGCACGTGTGACTGATTTTATTTATTACTCTGTATATTTTTCTATTTCTTTTTTTCTTTAGACACGTTACGTAGCTGTTGTTACGCATTACGCACAATTTCCTCGCTAGTCGTCATGTACCTGATAACAGAGTCTGTATAACATTCCTAGTTTCACAACTTCTAGAGTCTCGGAGTTCGCCTTGTGTAGTGTGTGTCGTGATAGCACTCTACAGAACATCCGCCTTCTTACGTCATCTTCGAGGTGTTTCATAATTACAGCCGTGGAATTGCGCAGCAGGCACCAGCTACTGCGTCCAGGTCTTGTCACATTTTAATACGTGTAATTTATCGTCACTGAGTAGTCACCTTCTTTCGGATGAATGAAGTGGAAGAAATATTCCAAAATGATGTCATGAGTGGCAAGTGTTAGCATGTGCAAATATAAAACGCTCACAGATGCACTGTAGCACTCACTTTAGAGAGACAGAAGATAACTTCGGCGAACCAATTACCTATTTATAAAATACGTAGTTTTCCGCAGCCGATGTCAATCTCATTCAAATCCTTCTGGGTTTACTTCTGCCTCGTCATCTTATAAAATACTTAAAATGCTGACACAGAAATTTTTATTAGTGTCAACTAGATGACACGGTAGTAAACCCTAGAAGGAGCCATTTAACCATTAAATGCTTACCATAATTACAATATGTTCGAATGAATATTTCGTAGCTAAAAGTTACATTTTAGATCGAATTTCTGCTCTTTTTGCTATCAAACAGATGTAACAGATTCTCTGTCAATTTACACATTATATATACTGTGTGAGTTGACAGACAATGTGTGTGTGTGTGTGTGTGTTGTAAATGCCGTCATGCATTGTCGCTGCTTTGGAATGACAACGTGATACAGGGTGTTTCCGTAAGAGCGTGCAAAAATGTAACAGGACATAGAGGACGCTCGACTTAACAATTTGAGGTAGGGAATCTGGGGTCGGAGAAGCCAGCCTAAGGAGATATGGAAGTAAACTTGTCTACCGCTTTGTCTAGCGTTACTGTTTTCCAGCTTATTTATAACTAACATGCGTACACGTTTACACGTACTGTGGTGTCTATTTATATGAACATTCTTTATTTCCAGCAAGGAAACAAGAAGGAGGAGCCTGATTACTAGGAAGTAATGATGTAGGTATTGTATACTTTACTTGTTCATAAGGTAGTTCTGCTGTATCGTATTTACATTATCCCATGACAGAACGTGCTATGGATCAACCACAGACTCATTCTTTACCCAGTGCTATTGCTATTCAGAGGCGGTGGAGCTTGAAGCGGTACAGCTTCGCACAACTCACTGACATGAACCTTATGTATGAGGAAGTACGATGAAATGCTCTCGCTGCAGAAACGTTGTACAGGGAACTATTTCCTAACAGGCATAATTCGTCACGACGAGTGTTTATTTTTCTCGATCGACGAACGAGGGAGCCGGTTTATTGGGAAAAGAAACGAGGGATCTGCCAACATGAGGACCACTCGCTCACGCGATTTTGAAGTGGAACTGCTGGAACGTGTTGTAGCGGCCCCGCTATACGTACTCGTCATACTGCACCTGAAATGGGTGCTGTACATACTAGCGTATGACGAGTACTCCACGAACAACAGTTACACCCATATCACCCACAACGAGTCCATGAAATGCTTGTGATTGACTTTGCAGCAAGGGTCACATTGTGTCAGTATTGCTCCAACGATAGATTGATCGACCAGAGTCGCTACAAATCGTCCTCTTCATTGACGAGGCCTCATTTGATCGTGATGGTATAACGAACAGCAAGCAGGAATAACCATACGTGGGATGAGGAAAATCCTCACGCTGTAATAAATTCACACCATGAAGTACGTTTTGCTGTGAATACCTGGGCCGACATTGAAGTTGACAATCTCATTAGGCCATGTCTGCTACGTGGCCGTCTGAATGCCCACCTGTACTTGAGGTTCGTGCAAAGAGTTCTACCTGAGTTGGAGAACGTACGTTTGGCTGTTCGCAAGAGGACGTGGGTACAACATGATGGTGCATCGTCTCGCTTCAGAGTCGATGTCCACAGCCACCTCAGTACTGTATTTCCTGGTCGCTGGACTGGAAGGGGAGGTCCTATTACGTGGCCTGCCAGGTCACCTGACCTGAATTCCCTTTTGTTATTTGCTACGGGCATGTATAAAGTCACTTGTGTATGAGACCCCAATGGATATGGAGATGGAATTAGCTTCCAGATTTGTAGCTGCCTGTGATGTTATTCGAAGTACACCAGCGATATGGCTGTTAGGTGTGTAAAGGAAATCTAAAGATGAACAGTTAATATTGGAATTTGATTTTCCACATCAACCAATATTTACGCAATTTGTGGTACTTTAATCTAAACTAAACAAATTGGCAGCAAAATGTGCAAACACAAGCGATGTAAGGTTGTAATTTTGTCAGCATTTTACTTCGTCCAGGCTTTGACGGAAGAGCACTTTGTGAATGTTGTCGAATTAATGTGGCATACACTTCCTTGTATTAGTCGACCACAATATTATTGCGCCTGGGAGTGAGGTCATTTCCCGCCGGAGGTTCGAGTCCTCCCTAGGGCATGGGTGTGTGTGTCGTTCTTAGCATAAGTTGTGTAAGTCTAGGCGCCGATGACCTCAGCAGTTTGGTCCCTTAGGAAATCACACACATTTGCAAATTTGAAGTGAGGTCATTCGGGAGGCTTATTTTGTTATCTTGAGTTTTTATCGTAATATTTCACGAGAACACGTTGAACCACTTGACAGTCAATTCCGAAGTGTCCCGGAAGCAACCACAGTGCAATGAGTTTTCCTTAATGACAACTGCAAAAAAATGGTTCAAATGGCTCTGAGCACTATGGGACTTAACATCTATGGTCATCTGTCCCCTAGAACTTAGAACTACGTAAACCTAACTAACCTAAGGACAGCACACAACACCCAGTAATCACGAGGCAGAGAAAATCCCTGACTCCGCCGGGAATCGAACCCGGGATCCCGGGCGTGGGAAGCGAGAACGCTACCACACGACCAATGACAACTGCACTTGTGTACTCTAAAATTCATCGCATGTTTCCAGTAACGGCCACGACAGGCCTACTGCAATAATATGGGGCAGTAGGCATCTACCACGTATTTTCAGTATGAAGCAGGAAGTCTCCTGAGTGGTCAATTGCTCTGACGTCCGTGTTCGGCTGCCTGTTCCAACCGCAGGTGATTTCCCAAGGCAAAAAACAGACGTTAATTATTCATTAAACAGTTCACTGAAGAAAGAAATGTAATAGGACTTTTCTGTATTTTCTGCAGGTGACACATCTGTAAGCTTGAAAAATACAGTGTGTGTGTGTGTGTGTGTGTGTGTGTGTGTGTGTGTGTGTGTATGTGTGTGCGCTAATTGTGCGGAAACTATAAGAAAACTTATTGAAACGAGTAAGTACAGTATAAATTTGTGATGAGAACATGCGTGTCGGCTGAATCTTCAAAAGTGTTGGGATGGTCAGGTGACCTAGTAGCTAAACGACAATCAAAAGAAACGCAGAATTTATAGAAAACTCAATCTTTAACAGTCATTTTCTCGAGAAGGATCGTTGCTGTGATATAAAAACAAACAAAAATATATACAACAATGCATGTTGTGTAAGATTTAGGTACAGCGCGGTTTGGGTTGGTGGCTGTACCGACATGGGTACAGTTTTACTAAGAATTGTTGAACAATAAATAATCTTCTTCACAACAGAAACGTGTTAACAAAACAGAGCTTATCTTGCAGCCCAATACAGTTCTTGATGGCAGGGCTCAGCAAAAGTATAAAAACATAAAATACCTTAAGCATGTAACCTCCCCACAATTTTTTTTATGATTGAAATTAAAAATAATTATTATTATAGATAGCGATTGTCATTTTTGTTTGACCTCAGAACAAAACTGGCTCCCATTTAATGTACGCACCAAATTATTTTCTCATTTAATGTAAGCACGAAACAGGAAAATTCCTAAGCCTCATAATAAAAAAAATAAATTCAGTAACCTGGTAAAATTTGGACGACAGCAGTGCTGCGTCGTGGCCCTGTAAGATCATTTTGAATAAAAAGCAAAAATTCTTACCTCAATAAAAACGGCGAATATATCTGCTCTTACTTAACTTTTTTTTTTTTTTTTTTTTTTTTTTTGACGCAGCTCCGTGCAATGCTGGCTTATACATTTGTGATTTGTGAAAGGAAGCAACTGATTTTTAAAATTGACATGAATGCTTTAAAAAAATTACTTTATATTGCAAAAATTATTATTAGGACATTTTTAAAAAACATTTGGATGACAGTTCAAATACATCACTAGATGTGCGCGACGCTGCTTCTTTACCTTATACAACAATACTCCAGATTCCCGATCAGAGCAGACTGCAGACAAGCGCAGACCACCTCAGACGAGCGACTAGCAACAACTAACTGCTACAGTTACACAGTTCGTACTGCTGTCAACACTGCTCTCTGGTCAGCGATTCTCATATCACATACCTCTTACATAACCCTCCACTGGGGGGGGGGGGGGGGGGGCAAAAATTTGGCAGCGATGGTGAGTCAATTGGACTTGCCATGAGCACAAATTTTTCTTAATTAACTAAGTTTACAGTCACAGAATATATACATATATATAAGTGCAGAACATGAAATAAAATATAGTGCACATGCGCTGAGTGCAGAACATATCAAGCAATGACAAAATGTATACGCAATGAGTACAAAACATATTAACAAATGACATAAAGTGCACACGCACTGTAATACAGAACATATCAGGAAATCACAAAATGTATACGCAATGAGTACAAAACATATTAACAAATGACATAAAGTGCACACGCACTGTAGTATAGAACATATCAGGAAATCACAAAATGTATACGCAATGAGTACAAAACATATTAACAAATGACATAAAGTGCACACGCACTGTAGTATTTTTTTTTACCAATTTACAAGAACTAGGATAAGAAAGGGAAGGATTGCATCATGGTTGTAGCACAGTAGGTTGCACGTAGCTGCATTGAAAGTCCATATCTTTCTACAGAAGCGCAACACCAAGTGAGACAATCTGAAGTTCTCTTCCCTGAAGAATTAATCAGTGTAGCCAAGACACTGAAATGTCGTATTAATATTCAATGTTATCATTTTGGTAGTACATTAGGTACACCAAACAGTGGGACCATAATAACATCTCCATCGCTCAAGGTGGTGGACAGCATGTCGTGTCAACACCACGTTCTTGTAAGGTACACCAACGTAGAATTAGTGCAAAAACCAAATATAGTGCTCCATGATCATGAGGATAGACAGGACAAACGGATATTGCAGTAATTCCTGGATTCCTGGTAATTAGGTCAGAAGGTGAAGGACATTAAGTCTTATGCCAGTCATCATTGAGAATTACACTAGTCTATCAACTGATTTGAGTAATTGGTGGCACTCATCGCCTAGTTACTGAACATTTCTGTACTATGTATGAAGTATTACAGAATAATGTTCATAAGTCATCTGATTATAGTGAACATTGGCACTCATTGCCCAGTTACAAACCATTTTATGCATTATTCAAAAGTGATCATTCAACAAGAGTTAATTAATGGCATACTATTTACATAATTCAGCTAGTTATAGTAATCATTGGCACTCATTGACCAGTTACAAACCATCAGAAGTCATGCTTCAAAACAGGACCTAATGAGTGTAGCATCAAGCTACTAGTATTCATATATAATAGCATGTAAGTGACATAATACAAATATAAGAAACAGTGGCATTCATTGGCCAGTTACTAAACATATAGTAAGTATTGAATATTACAAAAGATTTTTCATCATTCAAGTGACATACGACATATTTAAAATAATTATTGGCACTCATTGGCCAGTTACAAAACATCAGAAGTCATCCTTCAAAACAGGAGTTAAAGAGTGTAGCATCAACCTACTGGTATTCATATATAATAGCATGTAGGTGACATAATACAAATACAAGAAACAGTGGCATTCATTGGCCAGTTACTATACATATAGTAAGTATTGAATATTACAAAACATTTTTCATCATTCAAGTGACATACGACATATTTAAAACAATTATTGGCACTCATTGGCCAGTTACAAAACATCAGAAATCATCCTTCAAAACAGGAGTTAAAGAGTGTAGCGCATGTATGCATTATTACAAAATATCATTCACTATTACTCAGAACTCATTATTCAAGTGACATATGACATATTTAAAATGTAACACACTGTAACTATTACTCAAGGTCTGTGATTAGAAAAACATCGTTCAGTATTACTCAGAACTCTCTTAAACTGGTAGCATTATTTGGGACTGTTAATACATTTTTTTTAATATACTAGCAATGCATTGCCTTGGGATCGATAATTAATGGCTGGGGCATAACAATATTTACTCTTGACTTATTGCTGCAAATGAGGATAGGTAACGTCATTCGTCATGAGTCAGCTGTAGCAAGGTTATGAAACAAATAAAGTATATGTGATCACATTCATGAATGACACACACAAATGGGTAAAAAAAATGCAAGTACTAGAATAGGTTTAATGACCAACTGCTTATAGCACATTAATTTCATGAATAGCTTCTCCTGAAAAAAATATACAAAATGGACTATTAAGCTGAAAGAAGAAACGCATATTATGCTGAAAAGTAGTGAACTTCGAATTAACAGGTAATGAAATGTGAATTAAATATATATGTTCTCTAGCTGTCCTTTCCAAAACCTTCAGTCATCATACCATGCGACATAAGACATACTGTCAAAACGAACTGCAACAAATACTTAAATAACTATATAGCATAAATACATAAACTTCATCATTGTCCTCATCTGCAAAGAAAAACTTAAAATCGGTGCGTTTAGTGGCCATATAAAGTTTATCACTATCAACACCTGTAAACAAAAACTTCATTATTCATATCACCATAGCTCCATTATTATCATCACCTGTAAAGAAAAACTTCATTATTCGTATTACTATATTCTTCATCACTATTCATCACCATTCATTATCATCTGCAAAAAGACACTTCATCATACAACTATTCATAGTATAGAGTTCCTTATTTCTAGCATATTTCATCACTAAAACTAAGATGTGTAGTTCTGTCTGACAGCCTGCATCAATCGCCACGTATTCTGAAAAAAAAAGAAATTAGTTAAGACCGCTATCATACGATGTGTATAGTATATTCTTGTTAATGCTTGTTAATTCTGATCCATTTACTCTTCGTGACGAGGTATTGCATCTTCTTCTGTTCATTCCGAAGGTGAAATTCCCATTTCTGAAAATGATGAACAATGATTAATGTCTTGCATTTAAATCATATACCCATTAAATAAAAACTGGTTTCTAGTGATATAATTGAGCATACAGCATAGCATGACAGAAAACGTAATATGTCAAAAACATAGACAGCGTGTAGGTGCAAAAATGTACACAGAGTATCACAATGTACCAGCAAAACGAATGTAAAATAGTCACGATGTTGAGATATCATAAGGCAAAATGTGAAAGTCAACTGGTGTTTGTTATATCTTAAATATTTCATAGTACATACAAACAAAACAGGAAAACAATCATACATACATGAAGAATGAAAAATGTGCACGGTCTGATGTGTAACGACAAGAAATGCCTTTCTTTGTTCAGCTTGTATGTTGTGTAGTTGATAGAGGCGAGAGTTGAAGACTTTAATGGAGAAAGAATTTGGTAAAATTAATATGCATAATTGGTCATAAAATATGTAAGCTTATCTCGAAAAATGTGCACGGTCTGATGTGTAACGACAAGAAAAGCGACCTGCTAACCTTACCTTGCCGGGCACTTGCCAAGAAAAAATACGATAATCATCAGTAAGTGTTCATATAAATATAATTGCATAAGTAGTCATAAAATATGTAAGTTTATCTGGAAAAATGTGCACGGTCTGATGTGTAACGACAAGAAAAGCGACCTGCTAACCTTACCTTGCCGGGCACTTGCCAAGAAAAAATACGATAATCATCAGTAAGTGTTCATATAAATATAACTGCATAAGTAGTCATAAAATATGTAATTTTATCTGGAAAAATGTGCACGGTCTGATGTGTAACGACAAGAAAAGCGACCTGCTAACCTTACCTTGCCGGGCACTTGCCAAGAAAAAATACGATAATCATCAGTAAGTAATCACATAAATATAATTGCATCATTGGTCATATAGAAATCAGGAAATGGCATTACAGTGTGATAAATCATAAAGTATATTCATTTAATAAGAGGTTTTATATTGGAGACATTGTGATTGCCTTTACTTTTTCTGGTTCTCAAAGTTTCGACGTGTACTACAGTTCGTACTGCAGTCAACACTGCTCTCTGGTCAGCGATTCTCATATCGCATACCTCTTACAAGCACAATGAAAACAAAATTGAAATAGACTTCGCTCCAGCAGATAGAATAGCCGCAACGACAGTAATACAATAATTTAGCCACTGCAGTTTACTGCAGAACAACAGACTAAAAGACACATCTCTGATTTAATTTAAGCCACTTACGTCACCACTCAACTAAATCTAGATCTACCGTCATTCCATCACCAACTGGTTACTAAGGCAAGACTACCGTCAACCAACTACTGGACTATCTGCACAAATTTCTTAGTACAATTTGCTGTACAATATGACATAAAATAGATCTCTCTTAGAGGGTAAAATAACAAGCTAATTTTCAGCAAAGTGACATAACAAAATCAGTCACACTCACAGTCTAATAAAAACAAGATCACCTGTACAGTAGCACACACAAAATTAATCACGTTCACGGCGTATAACTAACAAAATCAATACGGATTTCGCTTTTAGAGAAAACATCTGCAATCCAGCATGTCGGCATACAACGCCGGACGTTGTGACCGAGCGGTTCTAGGCGCTTCAGTCCGGATCCACGCTGCTGCTACGGTCGCAGGTTCGAATCCTGCCTCGGGCATAGACGTGTGTGATGTCCTTAGGTTAATTAGGTTTAAGTAGTTCTAAGTCTAGGGGACTGATGACCTCAGATATTAAGTCCCATAGTACTTAGAGCCATTTGAACCATCACCATACTACAATGATAACACGCCGCACTTTTCCCACAGACGTTCCGCGTGTAATAGGAGGGTCCTTGCTACAGTGGTGCCACCGGTTCCCGTCAGATCACCGAAGTTAAGCACTGTCGGGCTCCGCTAGCACTTGGATGGCTCACCGTGCGCATCTACCGCGCGCTGTTGGCAAGTGGGCCCTCAGCCCTTGATAGACCAACTGAGGAGCTGCTTCATTGAGAAGTAGATGGACCGGTCTCGAAAACTGACAACCGCTGGGAGAGCAGTGTGCTGACCAAATGCCCTTCTGTATCCGCATCCGATGACGCCTAAGAGCTGAGGATGACACGGCGGATGATCGGTACCGTTGGGTCTTCACGGTCGGTGCTTTTTTTTCAGTAAGTAACGCAACACGAATTAACCTCCGTTCAATGCGACGGCCTTACGCCACCTTACTGGGAGGGCCTTTATCCCCACGTGGTACCACTCTACTGGTCGATATCGGAGCCAACGTCTTGCTGCATCAATAACCTCCCCACCTTCCCCATACGATTCCCACGGAGTGCGTCCTTGATTGGACCAGACAACTGGAAGTCGAAAAATGCGAGGGCCGAGCTGTAGGGTGGGTGTGGAAGATCAGACCAATGAAGTTTTGTTTGTCACCCTCGGGTGCGCAACCTGTGTGAGGCCTTGCGTGGTCATAGCGAAGGAGAAATTCGTTTGTATTTTTGTGGCAACGAAAACGCTGAAGTCGTTGCTTCAGTTTCCCTAGTGTAGCACAATACACTTCTAGAGTTAATCGCTGTACCCTGAGAGGGGACACCAATCAGAGTAACCCCTTCAGAGTCCCAGAAGGCAGTCGTCATGACTTTACCGGCTAAGTGTACAGCTTTGAGCTTTTTCTGCGAAGAAGAGGTGATGTGTCGCCACTCCATGGATTGCCGTTTTGTTTGCGGTTCGAAGTGATGAACCCAAGTTTCCTCGCCTGTGACCATGTTTGACAAAAAAATTGTAACGGTTAGCCTCGTAACGCACCAGCAGTTCCATACAGGTGGTACACCGTTGCCGGACAGGGTGGCCGAGCGGTTCTAGGCGCTACAGTCTGGAACCGCGCGACCGCTACGGTCGCAGGTTCGAATCCTGCCTCGGGCATCGATGTGTGTGATGTTCTTAGGTTAGTTAGGTTTAAGTAGTTCTAAGTTCTAGGGGACTGATGACCTCAGAAGTTAAATTCCATAGTGCTCTGAGCCGTTTGAACCATTTGGTCCACTGTTGCCGTTTATGGGGTTGTGTTAGGCGGCGAAGAACCCAGTGGGCACACTCCTCTGAATACACCAACTGGTGGACGAGTGTGTCAGCACTAACAACAGAGACGTCCAGTTGTATAGCGAGATGTTTTGATTGTGATCCGTCAATCACCTCGAATGAGAGTGTCCGAACGTTCCAACACTGCAGGAGTCACAACTGCTTTCGGCCGGCAGGTGCACAGGAGATCGGACAGGTTTGAGAAACCTTGTTGCGATGACGACAGAAGTCTCGCCCAACGACTCACTGTGCTTTTGTTCATTGACAGGTGTCCACAGACATTCAGGAAGCGCCTATAAATATATGTGGTGTTCTGGTTTTTCGCCGACAGAAACTCAATGATAACTCTCTGCTTGGAACGCACCTCTGTTACAGAAGCCGTTTTGAAGGCTACATATAGCATCGCCACCTGTCGCAACTTCATAAAACTACAGGGAATGAAGTGGAAATATTCCTCGGCGACCCACAGCAAATTCCACATTTTTTCAACTGAAACTGGCCCAGGAAATTAATGTGTTGCTTAACTGCCTCTCGTATTACTGATCGTTCGATACACTCAATACACAGCCTATACTCTTCACTGTCCACTGTATTGCATTACTCGACCAACCAAAATACTGCTGACTCCAAAAAAGCACCCAGTTAGTGCTCCCTCTGTAATCTGAAAGTTCTTGTATGTGTCTCCATTGGAGTCGCCGTCCTCTTCTCACCTGGAAAGAGAAACCAACCACTCTACTGTCAATCAAGTGCGCGGGCAACCCACTCCCTTGCGACGCCAGCTCGACGCGCCGCCGAGCATAACTCTGGCCATGGGAGAGACAAATACGCCGTTAGACATGGTACACGTGTCGGATTTTTTCAACAGAACTCTTCGCTAGATATTTCTAATTTTATGTACACACCATCCCATGTAAATATAATGGTTTTTAAAAATTAGGGACAACTCGCAAGAAACACCTGTATCTTGGAGAACATAAAGAAACCGGTACGAAAATTCCAAGTGCTTTTGTCACAGCACTATTGCATACATTTAGTATAACAAACTAACTGCGCTAAAATATGCTCACACCATGTGTACACAGTTAACAATTGCTTGTTTGAGAACAGGACAGCATCGGCTAATTTGTCCCAAATTTATCGAGGTATAATTTATAGGGAGGAATTTGGTGGAGGATCATTGACAGACTTCAGAAACTCAATCACATTGAGAGGTGACATTAAATGTTGATTCTTTTATTGTTCATGGACAGGTGATAAAAATTTTTAACGTCATTTTCAACTTCCTGAAGCCAGCGATGGCGAGTGTCTACGATCAGGCAAGGAAGACTCAGGACGGGCCCGTGGTGGGTCTCGTAGAGCACTTTAACCTCCATTAATGTTTTAACCCTTTGACTGGCATGCCACTCACAGGTGACTGTCATCAGTATTTTTGCGCTGGGTCTCGTCAGATAGACGCTAGTGACGCCCTTCTTCTGGAGGTCACGGTACTATCGGGACTCCAGTTTGTTTCACTGCTTTAGTGTCTGCAAGAGAGCAGATGAAAAGTTCTCTGAAGAGAAAGTGCGTTGTATTTTAGAAGCTAATAGTGATGAGGAATACATTTTATCTCGTGATTCGTTGTAGATAGAATATACACACATCAAAAAATGTTTTCCATCACCCCAGTTCCAAGAACTCCTAAAGATAGACGTCGACTGTGGATATTGTATCACTGACACAGTTCCTTTGACTGTTCAGAGATGCCACTGAACCTGCCCAAAAATGTAAACAACCATGCATGAGCAGCGCCTATTATACGGAAGGGGGCCGACAGCCGATCAGTTCCAGTCATTCCACCAGGAAGGATGTACACGGCTCGTGTTGTTTGTAGTTCAACCATGGCTAGACGGTCAATACCGCGGTACGATCGCGTCCGCCCTGTTACTTTGTGCCAGGAAGGGCTCTCAACAAGGGAGTGCCCTTGTTGAGCCTCGGAGTGAACCAAAGCGATGTTGTGCGAACATGGAGGAGATACGGAGAGACAGGAACTTCTATGACATGCCTCGCTCAGGCCGCCAAAGGCTTACTACTGCAGTGGATGACGGCTACCTACGGATTGTGGCTGACAGCAACACCACCAAGTAGAATAATGCTTTTCGTGCAGCCACAGGACATCGTGTTATGACTCAAAGTGTGCACAATAGGCTGAATGATGCGCAGCTTCACTCTACACGTCCATGGCGAGACCATCTTTGCAACCACGACACGATGCAGCGTGGTACAGATGGGCCCAACAACATGCCGAATGGACCGCTCAGGATTCGCATCACGTTCTCTTCACCGATGAGTGTCGCTTATGCCTTCAACCAGACAACCGTGGGAGACGTGTCTGAAGGCAACCCGCTCCGGCCGAACGTCTTAGATACACTGTCCAGCGAGTGCAGCGAGGTGGAAGTTCCCTGTTGTGGGGTGGCATTATGTGGGGCCGACGTGCGCCGCTGGTGGTCATGGAAGGCGCCATAACGGCTGTACGACTGTACGATACGTGGATGCCATCGTCCGACCGATAGTACAACCACATCGGCAGCATATTGGCTTGGCATTCGTCTTCATGGATGACAATTCGCGCCCCCATTGTGCACATATTGCGAATGAGTTCCTTCAGGGTAACGACATCGCTCGACTAGAGTGGCCAGCATGTTCTACAGACACGAACCCTATCGAACATGCCTGGGATAGATTGAAAAGAGCTGTTTATGGACGACGTGACCAACCAACCACTTTGAGGGATCTATGCCGAATCGCCGTTGAGGAGTGGGACAATCTGGACCAACAGTGCCTTGATGAACTTGTGGATAGTATGCCACGACGACTACAGGCATTCATCAGTGCAAGAAGACGGTCTACTGCGTATTAGAGGAACCGATGTGTACAGCTGTCTGGACCACCACCTCTGAAGTTCTCACTGTATGGTGGTACAACATGCAATGTGTGGTTTTCATGAGCAATAAAAACGGCGGAAATGATGTTTATGTTGATTTCTATTCCAATTTTCTGTACAGGTTCCGGAACTCTCGGAACCGAGGTGATGCAAAACTTTCTTTGATGTTAGTCAGAAGAGGAAGGAAATACTGGCTGAGGAGGAAAATGTACGAGGGTAATTCAAAAAGTTACATATTATTACGCTATGGACTACACTTCTATGTGACACAGATACAAGACACTGTTTTTTTTTTAATGGAGACATCAACTATCTGTAAACAACGATCAGAACCTTCTGCCAATTGCTCAGTTCCTCGACAATAGAAATCAGCTCCTAGGTGCCCGAACAGTTCGAGAACCTTTTTGTAAACGTCCTCCTCGTAAGAAAATCTCTTTCTTACTAGATGTTCTTTCGGCTTGCCGAAACGATGGAAATCACGTGGAGAAATGTCTGGAGTTCCCGATCGCCACCACCCACATGGATCAGTGTGGTGTTTTGACGTATTATCCCCGACAATCGTACTGTCTCTTGATCTTTAACTGTAGAGTGCGTTCCCAGCTGCTGCATACTACGGCGCACCTGTAAGCCGCGTCACAGCAGAACTGTGTCTGCAGAAAAAGCGAAACACGTATTCTTTTCCGACAAAGCGCCACATTCGTTCCACAATGGCCTTAGCGTGGGACGACATGTGTAGCATACTTTATGAAGTCCCTTCGCAGCTGTTGCGCTTCAGCAAATTGACGTAGAGGAATCGGAAGGCTTGATACACCACACAGAAGCAGAAGTTGAAGAAGTCAATCATGAAGTTGAAAATTTGGAATGAATTCAATACAGGGATCGTGTCAAGTCATTGCCTTGGACTAGCAATTACGGTTTACGAAAACGTAAGGCAAAAAGCAGTTCATTATTTGATGCCTTTTCTCGTTTGTGGACAATAAATTAATTGTACAGGAAACTGATACGCGGAACAAGTTACTCGTAGCGACGGAATGACACACCATAGAGTTCGTCAGTGGATTTCGATATGTAGGGAAGACAAAAAAAATCAAACAATGGAAAATCCAGGAAGGAATGCAACAATATTAGAGAAGGAAAGTTGTTACTCACTATATAGCAGAGATGCTGAGTCGCAGATAGACACAACAAAAATATTCTCACAGTTATAGATTTCGGCCATTAAGATCTTTGTCAACAGTAGACACACACATACACACACAAACGCAACTCGCACACGCGACTGCAGTCTCAAGCAACTGAAACAGCAATTCAGTTACTTGAGACTGCAGTCGCGTGTGCGAGTTGTGTGTGTGTGTGTGCGTGTAGGTGTGTGTGTGTGTGTGTGTGTGTGTGTGTGTGTTGTTGACAAAGACCTTAATGACCAAAGCTGTAATTGTGAGAATCTTTTTGTTGTGCCTATCTGCGACGCAGTATCTCTGCTACATGGTGAGTAGTAACTTTCCTTCTCTAATATTAAAGACAGAAAAAAAGTATTTAAGAATAGCTATGTAGATAGGCTACAACTAACGTTGGAGTATACAGTCCTACTTGTCATTCAAAGAATTTAACGGAATAATATTCTACCAAACTTTATGTCTGCGACAATTTGAACGTCTGTTGGACCTGATTCACTATGCAGATAGGAAAAACGTAACACCAAGTGTCAGGTGGGAGAAAATAATTCCATCATTGACGCACTACGCGAAAATTTCCAGGTAGTATTCCAATCAGAAATAAACTTTGTCATCGAAGAAGTATTTGTCTCGACTGGTATTCCATCAACATACGCATACTAATATTATAAATGCAAAAATAAGTCTGTCTGATACGTTCCCACGACTAAACCACTGTCAGATTTCGATGAACTTCAGTGTGGAGACAGCCTGAGGAAGAGCACTTTAGAAAGTACGTAGTGCAAGATATTTATTGATTTGAGAAATATGACTCGAATTAGGGAAAATATGAACTCTGAAAAATATATTTTTTCTTTGGCTTTTGAAGTTTATCACGCTCATGAAAGTGCTTTTATTAGCTGATGCGTTGTAAAGTAACACAATTCAATATAATTAACACAATGCTTACACAATCCTCAACGTATTTAATCCAAACTTCTATACTAATACTATAAATGCGAAAGTAACTCTTTTGTTTTCACAACTAGACCTCTGAACCGATTTCATTGAAATTTGGTATGGTGATATCAACCCTGACGAAGAACACAGGCCACTTTAGAAAATTAAAAATAAATAAATAAGATTAAAAAAGTCGACCCCTAAAAGAATGAAGAGGGCAATGAAACATCTTTTTTACATCAGTGAACATAAACCATGTTAAAAATTATTAAATTTGTTGCATAATGTATAGCTACTTGTCCAAACACAGTTACTGCAATAGCATAATGCATAGATGCACATTCCTTTACCGTACCACTCCACACGCACCGCAGGCTGCAGCTGCTGTGTCGTCATGCGTTGGGGCAGTTGGGAGGTGGGGTGGAGCACACATCTCTGGGGGGTGGGAGGGTTGGAGTTGGGCGCACATCACTAGCTGTGCTCACCTGAATAGACAGAACGTGAGGGCAGCTGATGTTATTACACATATAATTACTTATTTACTAGCGTTCACTCATTGTAACAAAATTACTGACATGGGAGTGCAACTGCGTGTAACAGCTACTTTCCAGTAAAGCGCCTAAGTACGGAATAAAGCTCTTCACATTCTAACTGTTGAAGTATACACATGAAGTAGAAAAATTTACTGCGGTAATTATGGGATGTATGAAAAAAGTATGAAAATATGCAGTGACTTGCAAGAACAGCTTGTGAAGAAATATCACAAAGATTTCTAAATGAGGGGCATAAATTGGTCATAGACAGCTTTTATACAAGTACAGTATATCAACTGCAGTTGTACACAAGTCCGGCAAGAGTGTGAAATAGTACAAAAACCTAGGAAGAAAGTTCCTCCTCGGAAAATGCGTTGTTACTGCTCTTGTAGTTCGTATTCAAGAGACCCAAAAACAAAACTATATTGGTTCCAAGAAACACGACTGCTTCCTTTGTCCAACACTCCAATTAGTAAAAGGAATACTTCTTGTTGTGATGTGCGTGTTCTCAGCACAAAAAGGCTTCAGCGCAACAGAAAAGTAAAATGAATGTATGTCTTTTTCTACTAATCTGAAGAAAACTGAGGGCATATCAGTTGTAAGAAACAAATGAAGCAAGCGAGTACTCTCTGCCTGGAAAGTGAAAAATAACCTTTAATGCCTTTCTGCTAACTTGGAAAATATCATCAGTTAAACTTCTCTCACTGCGATAGTCAATCTTTGAGGTGTGTATAGTGCAGTAGGAGGATTGCCAGATTTAATGTTCAAGTGATTTTGAGGTTTACATGGTGCGAACTTTGGCACAGAGTGCATAGAGCTGCCGCCTTTCGCCATAAACAGCCTTAACTCGGCTTGGCGTCGAACTGAGCTTGGATGACAGATAGGTGTCCATCATTCCATCCTGCTATAACCCTGTGCCAGTATTCATCGATCATAGTGGCTTATTAGTGGTGGTGTGCCAGTCTGTCGGATACGCACAAATAGATGTTTTCAGTGAGTGAAAGATCTGGAGAATACACTGACCAGAGCGGCTGTAGAACACCTTCTGTACCGTGTATCGGGAGGGGGGAGGGGAAGGGAGGGGGCAGATAGTATTGACATCATTCTGATTACGCTATCTTGTTGGGGTCCCGTACCCGAATTATAAAAATGGAACCCTTGTAGGATCACTTTGTTGTCCATCTGTCTGCATGTCAGTCTGTTAAGACACCTTTTTTCTCAGGAACGGATAGAGGTATGAATTAGAAATTATGTCAAGTACAAAGGTCTATGGTCCCTTCGTAGTGCTAAACATTTAAGCTTCAGAGTCAATGCAATCAAAAGATACGGTCGGAAATGTTGATATTCGCAAACAAAAATAAACTGACAAATTGCGACTGTGTTTCCGCATCAGCTGTAAAATATTCGAGAACAAATAAAATTTTATGCCAGACTGGGACTGGAGCCCGATTTTCCCGCTTGTCGCGAGTGGTTGCCGTAACCACTTCAACTGTACTAGCACGCTTCCAAGAGCGGCCCAAATCTTCATTTGGCCTCGTGTCTACTGTCCCTTGCACTCGCATCGTATTACCGTGATTCCCGCGCAGGGTGAGACACTGTTTTCTCTCGTCATTGCCTTGCTATAGCAAGAAATACAGCAGTGCAGTGGTGCACTGTCTGAGACACTGCTTTGACGATCAACAAAAAATGGTTCAAATGGCTCTGTGCACTACGGGACTTCACATCTGAGGTCATCAGTCCCCTAGACTTAGAACTACTTAAACCTACCTAACCTAAGGACATCACACACATCCATGCCCGAGGCAGAATTCGAACCTGTGGCCTTAGCAGCTGCGCGGTTCCGGACTGAAGCGCCACAACTGCCGGCTGACGATCAACAACCGCATTCAGTTAAAAAGAAGCGAAAATAGTGTCTCACCAAAGTGGAAATGACAATAATATAGTGCGAGCACAAGGGAGACTAGACGCTAAGACAAATAGAGATTTGGGCCGCTGCTGGAATCATGCTCAGATAGCCGAAGTGGTTAAGGCGGCCGCTTACGACTAGCGGGAAATCCGGGTTCGATTCCCTACCAGCACAAATTTTCATTTATTCTCAACAGCAGATGCGGAATCATAATCGAGGCTTGCAAGTTTATTCTTAATTGAATGCGGCTGCTGATCGCCAACGCAATGTCTGAAACAATGCATTCCAGTCACTCATCAAAACTTATACATGCACTATCTATAAAGGTAATTAAATTTATACGGAACCCTCAGATCGTCACTGTTGCTTGCAGTTGTCCGGTTTTTGAAAGATAACGTCACACAGACCTCGAAGGCTGGACAGAAACACCTATCGTAACACGACAGAATTATAACGCCTGCTGTTAAAAACTATTAGATTGCGAACCATGAGAGGTAGTGTTGTGTACCCTATAGCTCGACATATCTGACACCAGGTAATGTGTTCCCGATGACGAATGCCATGTGGCGACGTTCCTACTCCTCGCATCGACGACACACGCTTAAGTCCATCACGATGATGCACCTAGTACTGGACGACGTAAAGACGGTGTAGTGTCACTTGTGTGTCAAGTGCTGACGTTGGCGCAGCACTGTTAGGTCGCCTCTATCTGATGCCACATCAAGCGTAGTTGCAAAGATGGTCACCAGGCTGACAGTCCGTAGTGCTCCAAACCTCGTCACACACTTCGTGTGGACACTTGTCTTCCTGTAAAGAAGCCTGGTGTCTTACTCAAAGCACGTGACGTGGCTGTATGAACTTGCATGGCCCGGATAAGGAATACTTCTGTCCTTTCGGGCGCCAGGCGCGTGCGCACGTTGACATCCATCGTGACCATCGATTTCATTTTCGCAAGACAGTCGTGTAATACCGGCCAAAGGAAGAGTAGATATCCCTGAACGATAAACCAGAGTCTCGATTGGCCACGACCTCACCTATGTCAAATTCCGATACTTAATGGTAGACTTTTCTCCTTCTCACACGATCATCTCGCAAACAAAAAACATTCAAACGCCATATCTAAATGGGTAGCTTGTTGCGTCTTCACTCCTTATGTAAAGAATGTACACTGACTGAAAAACATTGCGAAACCAAGAAAGAATTGTGTGACATAAACGAAAGTTGGTAGGAATGTTTCTATATATGAAACACGATGTTGTTGTTGTTATGGTCTTCAGTCCTGAGACTGGTTTGATGCAGCTCTCCATGCTACTCTATCCTGTGCAAGCTTCTTCATCTCCAAGTACGTACTGCAACCTACATCCTTCTGAATCTGCTTAGTGTATTCATCTCTTGGTCTCCCCCTACGATTTTTACCCTCCACGCTGCCCTCCAATACTAAATTGGTGATCCCTTGATGCCTCAGAACATGTCCTACCAACCGATCCCTTCTTCTGGTCAAGTTGTGCCACAAACTTCTCTTCTCCCCAATCCTATTCAATACCTCCTCATTAGTTACGTGATCTACCCACCTAATCTTCAGCATTCTTCTGTAGCACCACATTTCGAAAGCTTCTATTCTCTTCTTGTCCAAACTACACTCCTGGAAATGGAAAAAAGAACACATTGACACCGGTGTGTCAGTCCCACCATACTTGCTCCGGACACTGCGAGAGGGCTGTACAAGCAATGATCACACGCACGGCACAGCGGACACACCAGGAACCGCGGTGTTGGCCGTCGAATGGCGCTAGCTGCGCAGAATTTGAGCACCGCCGCCGTCAGTGTCAGCCAGTTTGCCGTGGCATACGGAGCTCCATCGCAGTCTTTAACACTGGTAGCATGCCGCGACAGCGTATGTGCAGTTGACGGACTTTGAGCGAGGGCGTATAGCGGGCATGCGGGAGGCCGGGTGGACGTACCGCCGAATTGCTTAACACGTGGGGCGTGAGGTCTCCACAGTACATCGATGTTGTCGCCAGTGGTCGGCGGAAGGTGCACGTGCCCGTCGACCTGGGACCGGACCGCAGCGACGCACGGATGCACGCCAAGACCGTAGGATCCTACGCAGTGCCGTAGGGGACCGCACCGCCACTTCCCAGCAAATTAGGGACACTGTTGCTCCTGGGGTATCGGCGAGGACCATTCGCAACCGTCTCCATGAAGCTGGGCTACGGTCCCGCACACCGTTAGGCCGTCTTCCGCTCACGCCCGAACATCGTGCAGCCCGCCTCCAGTGGTGTCGCGACAGGCGTGAATGGAGGGACGAATGGAAACGTGTCGTCTTCAGCGATGAGAGTCGCTTCTGCCTTGGTGCCAATGATGGTCGTATGCGTGTTTGGCGCCGTGCAGGTGAGCGCCACAATCAGGACTGCATACGACCAAGGCACACAGGGCCAACACCCGGCATCATGGTGTGGGGAGCGATCTACTACACTGGCCGTACACCACTGGTGATCGTCGAGGGGACACTGAATAGTGCACGGTACATCCAAACCGTCATCGAACCCATCGTTCTACCATTCCTAGACCGGCAAGGGAACTTGCTGTTCCAACAGGACAATGCACGTCCGCATGTATCCCGTGCCACCCAACGTGCTCTAGAAGGTGTAAGTCAACTACCCTGGCCAGCAAGATCTCCGGATCTGTCCCCCATTGAGCATGTTTGGGACTGGATGAAGCGTCGTCTCACGCGGTCTGCACGTCCAGCACGAACGCTGGTCCAACTGAGGCGCCAGGTGGAAATGGCATGGCAAGCCGTTCCACAGGACAACATCCAGCATCTCTACGATCGTCTCCATGGGAGAATAGCAGCCTGCATTGCTGCGAAAGGTGGATATACACTGTACTAGTGCCGACATTGTGCATGCTCTGTTGCCTGTGTCTATGTGCCTGTGGTTCTGTCAGTGTGATCATGTGATGTATCTGACCCCAGGAATGTGTCAATAAAGTTTCCCCTTCCTGGGACAATGAATTCACGGTGTTCTTATTTCAATTTCCAGGAGTGTATTTATCGTCCATGTTTCACTTCCATACATGGCTACACTCCATACAAATACTTTCAGAAATGACTTCCTGACACTTAAATCTATACTCGATGTTAACAAATTTCTCTTCTTCAGAAAAGCTTTCCTTGCCATTGCCAGTCTACATTTTATATCCTCTCTACTTCGCCAATCATCCCCAAATAGCAAAACTCCTTTACTACTTTAAGTGTCTCATTTCCTAATCTAATTCCTTCAGCATCACCCGACTTAATTCGACTACATTCCATTATCCTTATTTTGCTTTTGTTGATGTCCATCTTATATCCTCCTTTCAAGACACTGTCCATTCCATTCAACTGTTCTTCCAAGTACTTTGCTGTCTCTTACAGAATTACAATGTAATCGGCGAACCTCAAAGTTTTTATTTCTTCTCCATGGATTTTAATACCTACTCCGAATTTTTCTTTTGTTTCCTTTACTGCTTGCTCAATATCCAGATCGAATAACATCGGGGAGAGGCTACAAAGCTGTCTTACTCCCTTCCCAAGCGCTGCTTCCCTTTCATGTCCCTCGACTCTTATAACTGCCATCTGGTTTCTGTACAAACTGTAAATAGCCTTTCGCTCCCTGTATTTTACCCCTGCCACCTTCAGAATTTGAAAGAGAGTATTCCAGTTAACATTGTCAAAAGCTTTCTCTAAGTCTACAAATGCTAGAAACGTAGGTTTGCCTTTTCTTAATCTTTCTTCTAAGATAAGTCGTAAGGTCAGTATTGCCTCACGTGTTCCAGTATTTCTACGGAATCCAAACTGATCTTCCCCGAGGTTGACTTCTACTAGTTTTTCCATTCGTCTGTAAAGAATTCGTGTTAGTATTTTGCAACTGTGGCTTATTAAACTGATTGTTCGGTAATTTTCACATCTGTCAACACCTGCTTTCCTTGGGATTGGAATTATTATATTCTTCTTGAAGTCTGAGGGTATTTCGCCTGTTTCATACATCTTGCTCACCAGATGGTAGAGTTTTGTCAGGACTGGCTCTCCCAAGGCCGTCAGTAGTTCCAATGGAATGTTGTCTACTCCGGGGTCCTTGTTTCGACTTAGGTCTTTCAGTGCTCTGTCAAACTCTTTACGCAGTATCGTATCTCCCATTTCATCTTCATCTACATCCTCTTCCATTTCCATAATATTGTCCTCAAGTACATCGCCCTTGTATAGACCCTCTATATACTCCTTCCACCTTTCTGCTTTCCCTTCTTTGGTTAGAACTGGGTTTCCATCTGAGCTCTTGATGTTCATACAAGTGGTTCTCTTATCTCCAAAAGTCTCTTTAATTTTCCTGTAGGCAGTATCTATCTTACCCCTAGTGAGATAAGCCTCTACATCCGTACATTTGTCCTCTAGCCATCCCTGCTTAGCCATTTTGCACTTCCTGTCGATCTCAATTTTGAGACGTTTGTATTCCTTTTTGCCTGCTTCATTTACTGCATTTTTATATTTTCTCCTTTCATCAATTAAATTCAATATTTCTTCTGTTACCCCAGTATTTCTACTAGCTCTCGTCTTTTTACCTACTTGGTCCTCTGCTGCCTTCACTACTTCATCCCTCAAAGCTACCCATTCTTCTTCTACTGTATTTCTTTCTCCCATTCCTGTCAATTGTTCCCTTATGCTCTCCCTGAATCTCTGTACAACCTCTGATTCTTTCAGTTTATCCAGGTCCCATCTCCTTAAATTCCCACCTTTTTGCAGTTTCTTCAGTTTTAATCTACAGGTCATAACCAATAGATAGTGGTCAGAGTCCACATCTGCCCCTGGAAATGTCTTACAATTTAAAACCTGGTTCCTAAATCTGTGTCTTACCATTATATAATCTATCTGATACCTTTTAGTATCTCCAGGGTTCTTCCATGTATACAACCTTCTATCATGATTCTTAAACCAAGTGTTAGCTATGATTAAGTTGTGCTCTGTGCAAAATTCTACCAGGAAACTTCCTCTTTCATTTCTTAGCCCCAATCCATATTCACCTACTATGTTTCCTTCTCTCCCTTTTCCTACACTCGAATTCCAGTCACCCATGACTATTAAATTTTCGTCTCCCTTCACTACCTGAATAATTTCTTTTATTTCATCATACATTTCTTCAATTTCTTCGTCATCTGCAGAGCTAGTTGGCATATAAACTTTTACTACTGTAGTAGGTGTGGGCTTCGTATCTATCTTGGCCACAATAATGCGTTCACTATGCTGTTTGTAGTAGCTTATCCGCATTCCTATTTTCCTTTTCATTATTAAACCTACTCCTGCGTTACCCCTATTTGACTTTGTGTTTATAACCCTGTAGTCACCTGACCAGAAGTCTTGTTCCTCCTGCCACCGAACTTCACTAATTCCCACTATATCTAACTTTAACCTATCCATTTCCTTTTTAAATTTTCTAACCTACCTGCCCGATTAAGGGATCTGACATTCCACGCTCCGATCCGTAGAATGCCAGTTTTCTTTCTCCTGATATCGACGTCCTCTTGAGTAGTCCCCGCCCGGAGATCCGAATGGGGGACTATTTTACCTCCGGAATATTTTACCCAAGAGGACGCCATCATCATTTAATCATACAGTAAAGCTGCATGCCCTCGGGAAAAATTACGGCCGTAGTTTCCCCTTGCTTTCAGCCGTTCGCAGTACCAGCACAGGAAGGACGTTTTGGTTATTGTTACAAGGCCAGATCAGTCAATCAACCAGACTGTTGCCCTTGCAACTACTGAAAAGGCTGCTGCACCTCTTCAGGAACCACACGTTTATCTGGCCTCTCAGCAGATACCCCTCCGTTGTGGTTGTACTTACGGTACGGCTATCTGTATCGCTGAGGAACGCGAGCCTCCCCACCAACGGCAAGGTCCATGGTTCATGGGGGGGGATGAAACACGATATCTGTTAAAATTTCCCGCCAGTTGCATAAGTGTCGCTAGTAGTTCCTCTATGTGGGCACAGATCAGCTTTGTTTTAAATACACACTGTACCTTTGACATTGGACGTGGTGAGGTAGTCAAGAATGTCTTCAAGGCGACAAGGACGCCATTATCAACACCTCACTGAGTTTGGAGGTAATGTAATAGGGCTACGAGAAGCTGGATGTTCCTTCTGCGATACTGCAGAAGGACTTGGCAGGAATGTAACCACTGCACATGATTGCTGGTAGCGGTGGTCACGAGAAAGTACGGTCGCAAGAAGACCGGGATCGGGACGGCCACGTGTCACTACCCAAGAGGGAAGCGATGTTGTTGAGCGTAGGGCTCTGGCTTGTCAGACGCCCTCTGATAGCATGTATTCCACTGACCCCAAACCACCATCATTTGCGACTTCAGTGGTGTCAAGCGAGAGCTCATTGGTGGACACGTTGGAGGTCTATTACGTTTGTTTTCCGATGAAAGCTTGTTATTCATGGGTGTCAGTGACGGCCGTGTGTTGGATAGGAGGAGGCCAGTTAAGGGCCTGCAACCAGCATGTCTGCATGCTAGACACACTGGACCCGCACCTCGAGTTATGGTCCGGGGGGCAATTTCATTACTCTGCATTAAGTATTTTTGGCGTTGCGATTTTTTTTGCGTTAGTGTATGTGGTGCTATTCCTATCTTCTTTGCGTGGGTGCGCTGAAATGCTAATTATCTCCGTATCTACACTATCTGGTCAAACGTTTCCGGACACTTATTGTGAACATTAACATGGGGCGTGCCCACCCTCCGATTTTATGACACCTTGAACTCTTCTGGTGCCACTTTCAGTGAGGTGTCTGAAAATCTGTGGAGGAACGGAAGGCCATTCCTCCTCAAGAGTTGACACTGGGGAAGGTAGTGATATTGGCTGTTGCATTATGGAGCGAAGTTGACGCTATAATTCATCCTATAGCATCGCATTGAGTTCAAGTAGGGACTCTGGGCAGGAGATTCCGTTTCAGGAACGTTATTGTACGAAAACCATTGTTTCGCAGATGCGCCATTATGACAGGGTGCATTGTCAGGTTGACACAAACAATCATCACAGTCTCTGAACTGTTCCTCTACTGTACGCAGTACACAATACTGTAAAATGGGTTCATATGCTTCCAGTTTAGCGTTTTCTTAAGTTCAATAAGGAGACTACACTCTTACCACGAGAAACGTCCTCCTACCGCAACAGCACAACCTCCGTACTTCACTGTTGCCACTACACACGATGGCAGTAACGTTCTCAAGGCATTCGCCAAACCCAAACCCTTCCATCGGATTGCCACAGCGCATAGAGTAATTCATCACTCCAAATCAGCACTTTCTAGTAATTCACTAACCAGACGTGTCGCTCTTTACACTATCTCGAGGGTCGCTTAACACTGATTACAAAAATATAAGACTTATTACTAGTTGCTCGACCACTGTACCCCACTATTTTTAACTCTTTAGGCACAGTCGTTGTGCTAGCTGGACTGCTGGCAATACTTACGAATGCTTCTCCGCGTTGATTCCATACAATTTTAAACGACCACGTTCCGCAATGCTCGATGGCCACTGGTCTGGGTTTAGCTAGATTTCCGCTTCACAATCACACCAAGATTCGACTTGACAGATTTATAAGGGTTGAAGTGTCGCTGATGGATTTGTTACTCAGCTGGCATCCAATGACTGGCCCGCGTTTGAAGTCACTGAGCTCTGCTGACGGACCAATTTTGCTGTTACTGCTTCTCTTGTGACAACACAATACTACCCATCTCCTTTTATACTGACAGCTCCGTCTCTTGAGATCTAGTGGGCAATTCCGCTTTACAGAGGGGTGTCCGGACACTTTTCGTCAGATGCTGCTTGCAGGTCACATATTTCATGGCAATTTGATGATTGTTGCATGCCGCTTTCATGTTGCTGCAACTTTAGTGGCTAGTAATGTTTCGTCCGGTCGGTAAACAGTGGAGAACAAACAGTCGTGTAACAGTGAACTAGCAGAACCTCTCTAGCCTTAGCTACTAGTCTGTAACGATTTGTAAGCTCGGCCCGTGTAACACGTTCGATTCGGTTTTGGTGACTCTGACATTTCTTTTGCTGCGCTGCCCTCTGGCGACGAACTGCTTCAAGTTGCGTAGGTGAAATCTTTGCTTAGGTCAAATATTTGGACCCTACTTTGTAGACCGGACACAAACACAGCCTCAGCACCATTCTATGACAAACCACAAAGTGTTACTCCAAGATGTAATGTTGATTCCGAGATAGAGGAAACGTTCATCATATAACAGCACAAGGTTGACTACGTCACCTTTTACTGTGTAGTCAGCATAATCGAGATTGCAACATGAATCAATAGATGATTTTGCTCTTCACAGGTGATTCACACTTCAGGTTGTATAATTATTCTTACTCCTCTGTCTAGAAATATAGTGGCAGTCGATAAATTTACGACAACATCGTGGGAACAGACTAGTATGATGTCAGCGAACTTGTAATGCTGGAAGAGAAGGTGTACGCACATAGGCACATCTTCCTTCGTTTTCAAATGATCCAAATAGCTCTGAGCACTATGGGACTCAACATCGGAGGTCATCAGTCGCCTAGAACTTAGAACTACTTAAACCTAACTAACCTAAGGACATCACACGCACCCATGCCCGAGGTAGGATTCGTACCTGCGACTGTAGCAGTCGCGGGGTTCCGGACTGAAGCGCCTAGAACCGCTCGGCCATCGCGGCCGGCGCCGTTCGTTTTCAGATGAGAGCTCTTAACGTCCCTAAGTAGAGAGACGACATGCATCATGTGTAGCCTTTCAGAGTTGGTCCAGATTTCCTCTAACGCTCATCCGCATCGAGCTGACCTGGTAAATGATTTTTTCTCAGACGGAGATACCCAGAGCGTGATTGGCCAAGTAGATGGATCTGAATCCTACTGTGCATTAAAAGTAAATCCGTTCTCAACCGTAGGGTTGCTTTGAAGACCACGGTACTTTACTAGATATATCCCACTGGAGATTGTATGTCTTTGGCTTTCTCCGACTCTTGAACAGACTTATCCAGCTAGTTATAAGAGGACCAACAGTTCAACATGGACTCGAAACGGCGTTGTAACTTGTCATTCACAGCATTAGGGAGACGATTTAAAGTTTCTCAGATACAGCAATAAACTCTACAAGATATCTTCGTTTCTTGATCGATCTTAACTTCTGGAGATGAGTATCAACTTAGGATAAGAGTGACTATTCTTAAACCTCTACTTATCTGTGTGTCGTTACGCCTTGTTTCAAATGACACTACAATTATTTTGACTATTAATGACGTCAGTTACCTTTGAGACTTATTTATTTAACTTTTAGATTAAAAAAACAATTTTTATACTTTTAGTGGTATTTCTTAAAGGATAGATAGTTTAATCTCAGTCTACTCAAGGTGTTTTTATAATATAATTCTTATTGCGAATTTTGCGCAAGTCCCAGCAGAATGTTCCCAGGATACAGGTTTGGTGGATTAATAACATTTAATTTAACTTTTTCTATCTTTCTTCTCTACGCAATACGTACATCTTTTCTTTTTATTAGCTGAAGGTTTCGATGCCCACCCTGGATCCGGTGCTACTAATGAATTCATTGACTTCTTTACCCTTGGTAGTTGCTTTCCTTTTGATGATGAAAATCCGACGTCTTATTTGTTCATTGCTAGCCAGCATTTGTTTGTATGCATTCATTACACTTACATTGATCATGTTGAAGAAAATCACCAATGACCAGCGCCTTGTTTTTCTCTTCACACTGTAGCATCGCGTCTTCTGGTTCATGTTGTCAACGCCACCTTTTGTGTCATTGTATGCCACTTTAAGTTCAGACTTCTTTACTTCGGATGGTAATACCGTTGGTTAGTCATGAAGAGAGCTAAGGACGATCTCAAATTTGTTCTTGTTAGGAAAAAACCAAATAATGTAGCGTGTACTTCCAGTGTAATCAAATAGATAGGCAGTTCACCTTTGTTTTTTCGGATAGTACTGCCTAGTGTCAGGTATTTTTACAATAAACAATGAGCTAAATAAAGAGGCGTAAAAAATTGCTACAAGTGATATGATACCCAGACTTTTCAAGCTCAGTCACCAGTGTTTACACAACATTCTCTCCAAGTCGCACGGTTCTGGGCGCTACAGTCTGGAGCCAAGCGACCGCTACGGTCGCAGGTTCGAATCCTGCTTCGGGCATGAATGTGTGTGATGTCCTTAGGTTAGTTAGGTTTAATTAGTTCTAAGTTCTAGGCGACTGATGACCTCAGAAGTTAAGTCCCATAGTGCTCAGAGCCAGCCAAGTCGCACGGCTCTTGTTTCTTCTTCCTTCCCCAACTACACTTTCGTTTTCCAGCATCAGCTTGTTGCACTGTCATAAATTCCTCAGAACTTCATTCCGTATCGATCAGGTGGCGGTGGCATGTACAGTATTGTTGAAATGGACAAGGACCTCGAAATTTGACCAACTGTTCATCCACGGTCATGCACAATCCTGCAATGTAGGCATACATCATTTTAGTTTCTCATGTCTCAAAAACTTCTCTCATTGGATCCAGTTTCTCATTTTACCTGTCTGCTCGTCGGGCTGCTGCATTGTCAAAGCGCAGCACCCCCAGACGAGCATGGAACCGGCTGCGAAACATAATTTCATTGAAAAATGGTCGGCCATTCTCAGGGCTCCAAAGCTGGTCGATGTCTTCATTTATTGACTTGTAAACATCAGTCACAATCAGAACACCAAGGAACTTTTCATTACACGCAAATCTCTATCATCCAATTCTCGTAAATGATTCTTCCTTCCTTGTTGGTCCACATACACATTTTGTCAAGGCATTTTGTCAAGAGGGGGGGGGGGGAGGGGGTACACGAAAGAACACTTAACACAGTTCTAATCGAATACTTTGTAGATCCCTGGTCTTCTTTCAATACGCCCTTTTTGCTCCGCCTACCGGACATTCCAGCCTAAGCGGCCATATTTCATTCTCGATGCGAGGAAACAATAAGTCACACTCAACAGAATTTCCACGAAATTGTTGTTGTCCTTCTTCGTAAAGAGATTCTTCATGACCATCACCCTTCTCACGTTGTTCTGAGTTTTCAGCGAGCCTAACTCATTATCATCACCACTGAAAAAATTCACTAGGTGCGTTGCTAGAATTAGAAGGCTGCCCCAACATTTCCGTTACCTGGTCATCTGACAGTCTTCTTCTGCCTGACATTTTCAGTTTGTAGAACCGACAGCTATCAAAATAAACGACTGTTAAATACCGAAAGAATAACAAAACGAGTCAATAACAGAAAATGAGGCAACGGACGCTGCACAGACAGGCATTTAGTTGTTTAAAAGTTGCTTTTTAACCGCACGGGCTTGCGTGCTTCGTACGGGAGCAGTCGTGAGCCAACATTTTAACACAAAGCCATAGAGAAATGTTTATAAATATTTTTGAAAATTATGAGTAACAAATCAGATTTGGAAAGTCCTAAAATTTCATTAACATAAAATGTATAATAAGAAAAGATAAATACCCAGACGGGCTTCTGGGCATAGTGGTAGTTGAAGGGTTAATCAACTGTTAGTTCGGTTATCTGTGGTCGCTAAAGTGAATTTCTGGTACCCAAGCACTGTCAGAGTTCTGCTAGGGTATCAGACTGAAATTTAACCCGTACCTTGTGCGGAGTTACATCCTCAATGTTTTCACTTTGCCCTGGTAGTTAGACATGATGTCGCTGTATAGCGAGATTCTCAGAGGTACTAACGTTCCTCATGGGAATATATAAACAGAACGTCTGCTCCGGATTATATCACAGTAATAAAATTTACTAGTATTACGACAAAAACTTAGCATGCTTCGGTCACAGACTTTTGCCTTGGGTGAACTTTGGCAGGTTATCTTTGACTGACTTTGCTTATATATTCAAGTAGCTTCTCATATGGTCTCACGAAGCTTACTTCTTTCCAGACAAAGCCAACACAGAGAAATAGTTGTTGAATCCAGCCCTGGACATCTGCGACAATAGCCAGCTGCGATGGTTCAAATGGCTCTGAACACTATGGGACTTAACATCTGATGTCATCAGTCTCCTTGACTTAGGACTATTTAAACCTAATCAACCTAAGGACATCACACACTTCTATGCCCGAGGCAGGATTGGAACCTGCGACCGTAGCGGTCGCGCAGTTCCAGACTGAAGCGCCTAGACCCGCTCGGCCACTTCGGCCGGCTCCCGTTGTGATATTTACTCACTCACTTGCGCAGTCATACTATGAGTAACTCCAAGCCATGTAGCAGTTAGTTACCTGCTTGCATGTTGCCTTGATCAAAAGTGCGATTTCTGGCTGTGATGTTGAACGATTCAGTTTACAGCCATAGCAGGTTTCTCAGTAAAACTGACATGCATTTCTATGAAATAAGAGATTCAAATTTCATAAAGCCGAAACGACGGTGTATTTAGCTGCAGAAGGTCGAAGAGGCAAAAAGAGATCCAGCCGCAGAGGGTTTCTGATTCTGCACCCGAATCCATTCATCTTTTTGTTTATTCGTTAGTAACTTATCAAAGGCACTTCACGTTTATATTTTGATGCTCCCTTAGTCAAGGGAACACCTGAACTGCTGCTTAGGCCAATCAGACGCGGAGGGAAAGTGCAATGACAAACAGTAAAAACTTGCAGCCGAAGGCGGTAGCGAAATGACTATGTCAGATCGAAAAGGAAAAATATCATCAAAACTCACCATAATATCTTCATCTTTGGAAAAGGGAACCCACTGTCGCTACAACTGTCAGTGTTGGTTGGCTGTGCACTTGACCATGAGAAACAGCTTCAGAACAAAATTGCTTAATCGATGTTCACTACGTGAACAAATGATACTTGCTCGCTAATTACATCACTTAGCCGCTATATTCGTCGACAGCGACGATTGTTTTATAGCCAGCACTCAAGAGATAATTCCCTCCACTCAGTATACAGGACTGCAGGTCAGCGAAGAGTCGGAAGGAGTATTTTGTACCGTTATATGCCGTTACTGCTTGAGACAGCCCCAAAAAGTTCATCAGCCTAAATCTGCAGGACTATTCATTCGCAACCATTGCGAAGCTTTCGTTTACGAAGTGCAATTGTTGTCTTACGTATGGTGATTTTAGAGTGTGTATCTTTGATAAGCGCTTGTACAAAGCATTGTTGTTGTTGATCACAATAATGATCATGATGATGATGATGCAGAAAAGGGAAGGGAGATTGGGACTTAGCGTCCGGTCGATGATGATGTCATTATGGAAGGAGTACAAGCAGATACGAAAAGCATGGGGTGGAAATCAGTAGTGTCATTTTCAACTGAACCATCCCGACATTTGCATTAAGCATTTAGGGCAAACCACAGGAACTCTCAGTCTGAAAGGCCGTACGGAGATCTGAAGCCCACTCCTGATTAGACCTGCAATCATCTGTGACAGTTATAACAGCAGGTAGAGCGCACTGGTGTTGTCACCACGTGACCATGTTCGCAGGATAATTGTGTGCGCCGCGTTAGGTAACTGAACGATCACGGTGAATGCCGTGCGTGCTCACATGGGGAAATGTTACCAGCACGTGACTTTTGAAAGGGGCGTCACTGTGGCTGGCTGGTCGATTTGTGTAATATCAAAAAATCATGGGACATTTGGATGTGAGACTGACCCATGTTGAACTGAAGGGGAACGTAAGGGAAATCATACTCGTCGTTAGCATTGAGGTCGATCAAGTCTGACCACACTAAGGGAGGATGCTCTGTGTTGTACCAAACACATCGTAGCCCTTTCACATCTCATCTGCCATGTAGATTCGGGCGCAACTGATAAAACCATGAGTCATCCCACAGCACTGATTGGAAACTAATAGAAACTGGGTTACTGAATCTCTGTCCCTCGAGTTGGTTGCCGTCAACATTACAACATCGACGGCGATTTTTCAGTGGCGCCATCGAGCATGACTTCAAATGTCTGGTGGCAGCGTTTCAGGGAACTATGAAGGCACAACAGTACGTCAGCGAGATCTCACGTCCTCAAGTGTTCAAGTGTTACACCTCATGAGTCATTATCCTGGTACCATCTTTCAACAGGTTTATTTTCGCCTATACGTAACACGTGTCTATCCCTTAGTCATCAAGAGTCCCGAACTGTCCACATGGCAGATCATTTCTGACCTGAATCAATACCAGTGCCAATATTCAGTTACAATAGTTGTACGCTAACCTATCTCGGAGAAGCTGCAGTGTCTGTATGGCATCATACCGACCCAATCAGAAAACGCATCCAAGTTCAAAAAATGATACATCCTACTGACCAGGGAATTGCAACATACTCGTATTGCCGTTTCGTTGTTCGTTGAACTTTGGTGAGCTAAAATCTCAATTTTCATTCAATGCGTCTTCCATTTTTGTTTACATTCTACTGTAAACCAGCCTGGTCATCAGTTTCAAAGTCTAATTTTCTTGCCTAATTGTCCGTTGGTTTTTCACGTTTATCAGCAAGTTTGGTGAAGATGATAATGTTTTCGTAGTAATATTGTCATAGTCGCACGCTGTACTGATTTTTGACGCCAGCTCAAACAACCTGCTATTTCCCACACCTCCCAGAGAGTTCTTTAACGTCTGTGATCTATCTTCGACTCCCGCTGGCTTATGTGAGCTCAGATCGTTCACATTACTGGATCACGTATTTTTTTCCATTTCAACCTCCACCGCTTCTTCCATCACTCTTGGAGACAGTTCTGTTCCCCTGCACAGGCCTTCGACGTACTCCTGACTTTGTCTGTGTGTCTTTTGCATTTATAGGAGGTTTCCTACCTGAAAGTCGCAAATTATGATGACAAATATGACATCTATGCTGTCATTTGACAAGCCATAGCGTGAGTGAACAGTGTTAGTGTAACTGTTTTATGTGAACGGCAGCAATTACAGTGTTGCGCTTCGAGAGTGTCGCCGACAAAAAGTCTGAGGAGAGGCCTGCACGTCACTATAAGGTTTAAAGAAGACAGTAATGAAATTCTAAAATACGGGTGAGCTTGGTGTGGCATCTGGAAGAGGAAGGGTCCTATCCCGGTGGAAGTTATTGACGAGATTGCTGTTGCTGTAACTGCAAATACAGTACCGGTACGTGTCCCGGTAATTATAGTGCGCGTGCAGTCTCACGAGAATTGTCCATCCCAAGATCAACTACACTGAAAATTTTGCGGTATATTTTACACTACTGCCCGTACAAGATACAGACTGCGCAGCAACTGAAACCTCACGATCCATAGCAACGTTGTGAGTTTGCTGTTAAGTTTCTGGAACGAAACAAAGTTGATGATATGTGGCAGGGCAATATTCTATGGAATAACAAGGCAAATTTTACATTACAATGAGTACACAGAACTGCCGAATTTTGGGTACTGTTGAACTGCATGTTGTGCACGAAGAGCCATTGCACTCGCCGTATGTGACAGTGTGACGTTGATTCACAAGCACCTTTATTCTCAGTCCGTTCTTTGAAGCGAATACACCCACAGTCCGTTCTTTGAAGAGAAGACACCCAAAGGGCTTGTCAAATGTATGGTGGCGTTTCCTAGTCATCGAGACCTTCTTGTACAGCATTTGATTCCTGCTTTGGAGTTATCTCCAGAGGTTTTCCAGATACGTCACGTGATCCGAATCCACGTGACTTTTGGCTCTGGGAATATGCAAAAGAATGCGTTTACCAGGGACACGTTCGCTGTCTACCTGGTCTGGAGCCCGGTATACAGGAACACGTTGCTCAGACTCCACCGGAACTGCTGCGAGCAACAGTTCATCACATCGTACTACGATGCAGCAACTCGCCGACATCTCCAGTGCTCGTATTGAACAAATTATGTAAGCGATGGTTAATAACTAAATCAACATTCTGCATTTCTCACTTATTTGACCATTTCTGCCCACGTCCCGTCCTAATGCATTACACATGGAAAAATTTCTATACGTCTTTCTTGCATTCACAGCGCCAGATTGGCAACAGGTGACCAAAGTTGGAAATATTTTTTCCAACGTAAACCGATTTCACATTAAAGCGTCATATCATATACCTAGTTTCGTTGCCATATGATAATTACAGCCCACGCTGTACATAGTAGTTCAGAATTTGATTTTCTCAGTCAAATACTTTCAGTCGCATTGTATCCCATGTCGATATGTAACCATTTTCATGTGCTTTTGAAGCGTCTGCCATTGTTAAAACGGAACAACCAATGTGCGAAATATTTGGCATCGCAGCGTTACAGCCTTACGTGTAAAGAGACGGTAGACGTGCTACTCGATGGTAATATAAGCACTGTGGCACATCAGTCGTTCCGTTTTAACAGTAATGTGCTCTAAGGAGTTGACATGTAACCTGTAAGTGGTTGCAGGCCAAAAGGGATGTTCATAGCTCAGACAATCGCGTGACGAAAACGTTCTCACTCGATGTTTTGTAAATCTTTGTCCAACCATGATGTAGTCCAGTTGATACCTCCCTGTGTTTGCTGTTTTTATTTCTGAAGTTGCTGTACTTCTCTCATATTTTGCAAGAAGGTTTTGTTGCAACCAATTGAAACCTTGAGCAGAACTCTAGAAGCTTCTCTCCTTTCGTTCTTTCCCCCAATCCATGTTCTCCAGTAATATACGGTATGTAGTGAAAGAGTACCGTGCCTCCCTTCCCACCTTTTCCTATTCAGTTCGCGGATAGTACGCAGTAAGGAAGACTGTCAGTAATTTCTCTAATTTTGACACCGTGCTTATTAAGAAAGATTAGAAGTTGTAGAAGAGGAAGTTGTATCTTTATTGATTCATTTTGGATCGAAGACAGATTTTTTCCGTAATCCTGTCATAATTCCTTGAAAGACTCCAATCTCCTGGAGCTATTAAATTTTCAGCTTCTTCAAATAACTTATTCTTCTCTGGGGTCAGACGGAATCCCTATAAAACATAGCACTGTTTGCAAGTATCTAGGCATTATTCTAGACGAGAAAATGAACTTTTCTAGGACATGTAAAATTCGTTACTAAGAAATTGGGCAAAATTTTGTGTAAGACCGTCAGTGCTGGAATTACCGACTACAAATCCCCGCTGCATGCTGTGCGGTCATATCCTGAAGCTATCTTCAGCGCTATTGTGGGTTTCGTTGCGAGCGTCTGGGCGCATCGCCTTCTATTGGAGAGGGACGGAAAAATAACGAGACGAATACAGCGGTGCATATTTCTGAGGTTCACCGGTACTTTTCGCACTATACCTGTATGAGGGTTTACTCGTGAATCTCGGGATATGTCCGATGGATATCGTGGTACGCTACAGTGAACCGTTATGTTGTTTGGAGCATGTTAACCATATGACGGTGAGTGTAAAACAAGGGTCTAACCAGGCATAGGCAACCGAGAACGAGGGGCTGTTGACTCCCGAAAAAAAAGAAATGAAACAAGGAAAAATAAAATGGAAAAATTAGTAAAATCCATCAGTCAATGGATGTCATCCTTTACATTAAAACAAACAAAATTAGGTTTGAAGATCATTCTGACTTAAGGTTGTATGAATCATTCAGTCAGCTGTAGCTAGCAGACGAAGTTGTGTTCAGTGCACCTAGTACTTGTAACCGAAAGCACATGGAGTTAAAGATCACACAAATGTTATATGTAATTGAATTTCAAATGTTATAGATTTATTTATACGTTCAGTGAGGATACTCTTAATACACAGTACTGAAATCTAAAATAAGTAGCGAGCGGAAACAAATGAGTATCAGCCCGAACTCATATTCCGTCTCCTCAATTCTACCTAAACAACTACTACCGTCATCTGTTCCTATAAGAGTTTTCTCGGAATGAACGATTATGTCAGATCAAGATCTACACAATGGTATAAGAGGTCATGTACAAACCATACTCACTCAATTACATATCAATGAAATTAAGCACAGAATTAAACAGTGACGATGACAGCTCTATTGCGCGCAGTATCGTTTGATCGCCGAAGTTGGCAGCGAAAAGAGTCAACACATTAACACCTCAAATTCCAGCGACGTCTACTAATTCAGTACTAAGGAGACGAGAAGCCATGAAAATGTGCTCACTGTACTGGGAGTAAGGACACGAACCGCACTGGCACAAAGATGATAAAGCTGCCCATTCTTACTTAATGATATCTAACCAGAAACAATTTCAAATCAAATTTCATTCTATTTATAAAACACCTATGTTTCAAAAGTCAGTTTGTGAGACAGTTACTGTTTAAAAAAATAAGTTTTCTGCCAAAAATACAATGTAATACTTGAAATTTTATAATCGTTAGAAATTCTTATAAAAATGTATTTTTTCTTATGGCATTTGTGTGTGGAAAACATGTATGTTAAGAAACCTCGCTGGCACATTCGACTTGTCGAATCAAATTACCCTGAATGTAACTGCTGTGTCGAAGATATTCATATTCATTAAATATATATGCACGGGAAAATTATGTTCTGTGTCCGCTAAAAGATGTAATCGACTTCACGCTTGTGTTTTGGGTCCCACAGATTGGTGGAACTTAGATCTTTGTTACCTTATGCCTCTTTGCTATAATTGCTCTGTGTCCTTATTGCATTCCACGGTTTTCTTAAGATTCTGCTGACTTGGGACGGACACATTCATGCTGTTCGCCAGTCGCCTCGTCTCAGGCTGTTGCTAAGCAACGTCGTGGGTGGCTGCATTGAGCCCTGTATTGTTGAGACCTGTGTAACGTCGCGATGTGGAAAATAATCACCGCACAATTAAAGAAACTATTCGGCGAGAATACTATCCGCGTAATTATGCTGGGACGACTGGAACAATGCTGCCGAGGACAAGCTGCGTCAGGAGTTTTTAAAAAAAGGAAAAGCTCAGGAAGGTTCAAATGGTTCAAATGGCTCTGAGCACTATGGGGCATAACTTCGGAGGTCATCAGTCCCCTAGAACTTAGAACTACGTAAATCTAACTAACCGAAGGACATCACACACATCCATGCCCGAGGCTGGATTCGAACCTGCGACCGTAGCGATCGCGCGGTTACAGACTGTAGCGCCTAGAACCGCTCGGCCACTCCGGCCGGCCAGCTCAGGAAGCATTACAATGGGAAGAAAACGGCCCGCCAAGAGACGTTTTTCGATATGTTAAAATAAAGAAAGATTGTTTTGGAAATCATTCTCACTTAAAGATATGTGACACCTTTATCTCCTTTACCCAGTTCAAAGCTCCGTCTGCATTATAATACAAATATTGGTTTATTGCTGATTATATAGAACTAAAGGACTAGAAGTGAGCAATGTGTTTTCGGCAGGGTTATGACGGAGCATACGTCATGAGTGGCGTCTACAGCTGTGTGTAAAAAATAAAAGAAACTACTCACATTTTAAATCCAGTCTTTAAAGGCGCAGTATAGGCTAAAAGGTTAATCAAGAAAGAGTTCTATATTTAGAAACAGTTGAGAACATCTACTAACATTTTGGTCACAGTGTAAACTCTGAGAAACTTGTTCCGTGAGTTCTTTCAGAGTACCACTTAAGACACCAAATCCAAAGCACTGGATTATCACACATTCATTGACCTTCTTAAGGCTCTGACAAACATATTTATTAGGAGTAAGAAATTTTAAGAACGAAGTGTAGTAACAGGTCTTAAAAAGACAATCTTACCCTTTCGTATTCAATATAAACCACTAGACAGAATTAATAAACCACCCAAGGTCTTGCAGTCTGGGAGTACAGACGTTATTGCTACATATGGCGTCCGAAGCACGGCACTGTCAGAAACAATGATGGAAGATTAAAGTTTAATGTCCCGTCGAGAGGTTGTCATTAGAAAAGGAGTGATAATTCTGGTAGGGGAAGGGTGGTGAAGGAAATGGACCATATCCTTTTCAAAGGAATCGTCATGACATTTGCCTGCAGTGATTTGGCGGGGAAATCACGAAAAACGTGAATCTTGATGGGCGGTTGCTGTTAGCAATCGAAGGATCATGCGACAAACTACTTGACGAGACTTCCAACATTTATTCATTAAGAGTAAATTTCCTAAGAAAAGAATTAAAGTAGTAGTGAAGCACTTCGACAAACTTTGTGAGGATGAGAAGTTGACGCAACTGGTAATTGGGCTTAAAGTAACACCTTTTTATGATCGGTAACACTTATTTGCAACTAAATATCTGGTTTTTAAAGAATAACGTATGTTATAGACTCATACGTTGCAACAAATCCTTTTTCCACACCTATCGTTTATGATGAATACATTAAAAGTAAAAGACTTAAGTTTTTTGATAAAATTTTCCCACGAAATTTCTCTCAGTTTCCAGCACAACTAATGTTGATAAAAACTTTATTCATAGCTGTCCTGTTATACATATCTAACGGAACCAGGGCTGTAGCGAAAGCTAAGTGCTATATTTCTAAATTAAAAATATTTTTTAAAAATAATTACTTACTACAGTGAATCTGGAATGGTTATCCGGGTTGGAAAGCCTATCAATCAGAGAAAGATGGCGCGAATGGTCACATTCTTGTTTGAATGGCGATAGAATGTAACAGGAATGTAGATAAATCTGAACTTTCAGAACTCTAAGCAATACAATGTACACCTCTCAAGAGCACGCTTGGAAAACGCCAAGCCTCATCTTTCAGCCTAGATACTAAGAATGTTCTTCAGCTCCCCACACGTCTGTCGCGTAGAGGTGGTGTAGATAAAATCATGGAAATAATAGCTCCCACTGAGGTGCAGAAACGTTCATTCTTCCCACGCCCCTACCGCAGATGAAAGAGGAACAGACTTACAGGGATGGTTCAGTAAAGAGTATCAACTGCTCCGCAGTTTACTGTGGTTTGCAGACTATGGATGATGTAAGTAGGCTGTTTAGCTTCTTATATTGGTAACGCCGCCGCCACGTAGCGCTCTCCGTATGAAAATGACTGGCTGTGCTGTGTGCAGTCTGTGGCTAGTTTGCATTGTTGTCTGCCATTGTAGTGTTGGGCAACTGGATGTGAACAGCACGTAGCGTTGCGCAGTTGGAGGTGAGCCGCCAGCAGTGGTGGATGTGGGGAGAGATTTGTAAGACTGGATATCATGAACTGCTATATATATTATGATTATTAAGGTAAATACATTGTTTGTTCTCTATTAAAATCTTTCATTTGCTAACTATGCCTATCAGTAGTTAGTGCCTTCCGTAGTTTGAATCTTTTATTTAGCTGGCAGTAGTGGCGCTCGCTGTATTGCAGTAGTTCGAGTAATGAAGATTTTGTGAGGTAAGTGATTTGTGAAAGGTATAGGTTAATGTTAGTCAGGGCCATTCTTTTGTAGGGATTTTTGAAAGTCAGATTGCGTTGCGCTAAAAGTATTGTGTGTCACTTTAGTGAATGTTTGAGTACGTTCAGTTTTGCTCAGCTGTTTGAAAAGCAAATAGTGTAAGAGGTTTATCAGCACAGTAATTCAGAAATTGTTCTAAGGGGACGTTTCATATGTCGACCCTTAGCCTAGGATACCTCACTGGAATCTTCTGATGTTTTTTCTTGTAGTTTGTGTAATTAGTGTAGCTATTGTTTATTACTAGCGCGTTGTTGTAGAGAGAATTTCCTTTGTAGTTGTAGTTTTTCATTCTTGTACAGTAAAACAGTTGTGGCATGCATGTAGATTTGCACCAAGTATTTCGCAGCTGCGCTTGCAATTAACTAGATATTATTTTCAGTGCTATGTTAATGTGTTCCCCTATTTTTGCTCTTCAAATTGTGTTTTTCTGTGTTATCGTGTGAAATATTGTGACAATAATGGCGTGTGAAAAACGTAATACTAGGCTCCAAAGTAAACTGAGAAATGACAGTGAAGACGAAAGCAGTGTGGTAGCGCCACCGAGTAATGAATTAACTAATGTTCAAAGTAGTAATTTGGTAATTGTACATAGGGAAATGGAGCGGGCTGCAAACAATGGTGTAGACAGTGAAACAATTAGTGAACAGGGAAGCATTATCGATCGATCGGTCGGCAACAGCTTGCCTCAGGAATTCGAAATGACAGGACACAATCTTGCAAATACTGTAGGTTCAGGTTTTGCGTCCTCACCCTTTTTTCAAATAAGTCAAGACACATTTTCTGCTTTTCAAACTGCGAATATTGCCGGTTCAAATGCATTGCCGAATAGCACTGAGGAACATGTTTCAGACACCAGTGCATTGTTATTACAATTAATGCAACAAATGGGACAAAAGCTTCAAAAGTTAGACACAATGGAACAAAATCAGAGACAAACACAGCAAAAGCTTCAAAAGTTAGACACAATGGAACAAAATCTTCAAAAGTTAGAGACAATGGAACAACACCAGAGACAAACACAGCAACAGTTAGACACAATGGAACAAAATCTTCAAAAGTTAGACACAGTGGAACAAAATCTTAAAAACTTAGACACAATGGAACAAAATCTTCAAAAGTTAGACACCACGCTTGAACAAACACGTGAAGATTTAACTACTGAGTTACATAACATCGAATCGAAATGTCAAAAAGTCTGTAATGACGTAAAACCACAAATTTGTGAGCATTTCCAACCTATTTTTTCGCGTCATGAAAATGCATTACAGAATCACGAAGCAGCCATAAAAGAACTGCAAACTATTGTTCATGAAAATCACAACACCTTGCAAGCTAAAATTGACTCAGTTGCATCTACCGATTCGGTTACGCAACTTGCAAAAACTCAAGAGAACTTAAAGGACACAGTAGATACAATTTCAGCACAAATGGACACTCTGAAACTTGGTTCAGAAAAACACACTGAGGAAATAAGTACACTATCGGAGAAAGTAGCCGAACTTTCGGATCAGTTCACTAACTTATCTGCATAGGTAGATGATGATCTGAATGACACAAGACCTGTAGCCATCACTGACACAGAAGAGTATGAACAAATTAAGAAATTCAAACAAAATCAGAATCAAATTAATACGCAATACAAAAGAGAAATCCGGGAAGTACAAGATCAGTTGGCACAAGTAATACAAAAATTTCATATTTCGGAGGACACTCGCGCTCCAACACGGGAAGAGGAACTTAGAAATACGGAAAAGCCACAAAATAATAACACAGGGCATTTCGGAAATTATGAAAGAAATTGGCACGATGCACCGAATTTTGAGATGGAACCGCCGACACGACGTAACAATGACCGATATGCTACTCGCCGACATGATGATTTTGACTATAAGCTGTTCATTACTACACGTAAATTCAAAACGTTTAAGAATTCTGCCAACGACATTCATCCACAAGCGTGGCTCCATCAATTCTCTCATTGTTTTCCTCCCAACTGGTCATTAGAACACAGATTAGAATTTATGTGTGGCTACTTAGAGAATGAACCAGCTGTAAGAATGCGATCTGTCATTCACGATTGCCACAGTGAAGGAGAATTTTACCATGCCTCCCTCTCAGCATATTGGTCTCAAGCCACACAAGACCGAGTAAAACATGGCATCATAATGATGAAACATTTCGAAGAATCTGAATTTTCCAGTCTTGTGAAATACTTTGAAGACATGTTGCACAAGAATCAGTACCCGTCAAACCCATACAGCCCCTCAGAACTCATCCGCATTTGCTTAATCAAATTACCTGAACATTTACGACATATTATTTTGGCAGGACGTTGCAAAGACGACATTGAAGCTTTTCAGGGGCTCTTACAAGAACTGGAAATTGACACTGACAATCGCAGAACGCGAAAACAGAAGCACAACAATTACAGGTCACATCTGTCACAATTCCGCGATGACAGAAACAATAACTGGACGCGACAAGGCTATTCTCATATCGCAAATCGTGACCAAAACAGACACCACCCATATGACAACCGTTGGCAGAACAATAGTTACAGAGAAATATCGCTTTTCCATAGTAATGAATGTGACAGAGACAATAATAGAAACAGACAATATGGGAACCAAAACAATTATTATTACGGGAGACAGAATAACTTTAGACACAACGGTCCAGCGCGCAGTTACGATTCAGGGAGAAATTCTCCACCACTTAACCGACAAGAAAGAAACTACAGGAACTACCGACATGACGACAGACAATGTGATCGTAATGACAGACCTGAATTGCATCAGAACTGGCGGGATTTAAACAGGGCAGGGCCCTCTCGGCAAGGTGAATTGGTAGAAGTTATGTCTCCTAATCCCAGGAAGGACGTGCGCCAACAAAGAAACAGACAATGACTCGCACTGCATGCAGCCACGTGCGCCGGCTGGCTCAGATAAAAATAACATAGACGCTAACCTTGAGCAAATTTTAGCATTCCTTACCGACATATACAACATGATAATTGCGTTGAAGTTGAAACTCTGCGTACTAGGAAGAGTAAAGGTTTACACGACATTTCACATGTAAAACCGTTTATTGAAAAATAATCTGCTTTTTAACTTTGTCTTTGCCATAAAACGTTTCGCTTCACATTTCTAGTATGCATTGTCACACTTAGAAACTGTTATCATGCAACTATGTTTTGAAGTTAACTATCCAGTCTAGAACCTAGGGTACATATTTAGACAGTAATTACCACTGCATTGTGATAGTGAACAGAGGACACAGTGTTACTGTGTGTGTACATTCTTGCTTGTTAGTTCCACGATTACGTAATGACTATCAGGCTTACATACTTAGGACATATACTGGTACTGCTAATGAGATTTTAATGCAACATTTTGGTTTACTTGAAGAAACATTCTGGATTTAAAGTACTTTCTGTGAGATACCAGATGACACAGTGGTTAGTTTATGTGACAGCTACACGATTTTATCACGACACTACTAATGAGTGACAATTTACAATGTTGCTTTTGTGGTGTTTCTGTTTTATATCTGCACAGTTTTTCTGAATTATTCTGGAGAGTAAAACATGTTTTAGTAGTAACTATACGCAAAGCATTTCACTTTTGTTTATCATCAGGTAAGTACATTGACTTCTGCAGAACTTAGCTTTTGGAGGACAATAACTACAACACTTCCACAGAGATTATCTTACAGCAAGACGCACATTTAGCGCTACAGGACACGTATTTGAGTGATTAATTTTGTACTTAAATCATTTATTTTTAAAGATATTTGAAGTACAATGATACAAAGGTTTTCCGTAATACATTTCATTCCATTGTTGTAATCTGTAACACCTGAGGGTATAATTACATTAATCCTCAGGGGGGTATACGCTTACTTTGTGTATCATGTGTTTGGCAAGCACAAGGAGCCCTAGCTAATATGGTATTTGCTTATACGACTTTACACATCGGTACCATATTTCTCTAACACACAAATTACACAGCTATCTGATCATTTAACTGAGAGATAAACATTTTTTTACTACATCAGTGACACATGTTTACGTAATTACACAGCTGGATAACTTCACACTTATGAAATTGTATTTTGTCTGTACTTTGTGAACTGTTCATATTTTTTCAGAACCATTGTGATACTATGAGACCTTTGAATGATGTATTTGGTATGGGATCATGATTTTTAAGGTACGTTTGAGGTAGATGACACTATTGAAATGAGCAGAGAATTTTTTTTTAGGTTTTGACATTATTGCAGAAAGCTACGCCTTTTTTGAGATTTGGCTGAGGTTGTATGATGTTATGATGACGATGTGTATTATGCTGTTGCGGTATGTTTATGCTCAATAAACTGATGCTATGTGAGGAATTTGATTATGTTATGTATTTATTATGATGAAATATTGAAGAAGTGTCAACGAATAAGGTAAGGAATAATGAGTAGTGTTTAGGGTCTCTGGTTTGTGAAAAAGGTTGTTGGAAACCAAGAATCATACTTTAAGAGTTATGAAATGTATGTAAATGCATGAATGTATTACAATGCCGACGAAAATTTTTTGGACACTGTTATATCAATCGCATTTTGTTTCTACAGATTTGTAACGCAAATTCTTGACCTGTGAAATATTTTTATATGAAACTGTCACTGTAGTGCAAAACGGTGTCGTAAATATTTCGGTAAGACAGCCAAGTGACCTTGACGTAATGTGTCTTGAGTGGCCAGCTGTGTCAGACGCCTGGAGAACAAGCCATTAGTGTGTGCCTTTTCAGAGGCACAGGTAGAAAAAAAAAGGGGAGGCCATTATCCTCGCTATTGACATTCCTTTGTAGAAAGCATTGCAAATACGACACGCTCAAACTTGAAAATATATGATTACACTGTGGAGCTCTTAATTTATGATATTTACTAAAATGCCTAATGAAATGATGAGAGACATTTTACATCTATTGTCTTTGTAGTTGAGAGATTGCTCATTTTGTTTGATACCTGTTTTCCAGCTGTGTTGCAGCATTGGTTGGGAAATATTTGGCATCGCAGCGTTACGGCCTTACGTGTAAAGAGACTGTAGACGTGCTACTCGATGGTAATATAAGCACTCTGGCACATCAGTCGTTCCGTTTTAACAGTAATGTGCCCTAAGGAGTTGAGATGTAACCTGTAAGTGGTTGGGGAAAGGGATGTTCATAGCTCAGACAATCGCGTGACGAAAACGTTCTCACTCGATGTTTTGTAAATCTTTGTCCAACCATGATGTAGTCCAGTTGATACCTCCCTGTGTTTGCTGTTTTTATTTCTGAAGTTGCTGTACTTCTCTCATATTTTGCAAGAAGGTTTTGTTGCAACCAATTGAAACCTTGAGCAGAACTCTAGAAGCTTCTCTCCTTTCGTTCTTTCCCCCAATCCATGTTCTCCAGTAATATACGGTATGTAGTGAAAGAGTACCGTGCCTCCCTTCCCACCTTTTCCTATTCAGTTCGCGGATAGTACGCAGTAAGGAAGACTGTCAGTAATTTCTCTAATTTTGACACCGTGCTTATTAAGAAAGATTAGAAGTTGTAGAAGAGGAAGTTGTATCTTTATTGATTCATTTTGGATCGAAGACAGATTTTTTCCGTAATCCTGTCATAATTCCTTGAAAGACTCCAATCTCCTGGAGCTATTAAATTTTCAGCTTCTTCAAATAACTTATTCTTCTCTGGGGTCAGACGGAATCCCTATAAAACATAGCACTGTTTGCAAGTATCTAGGCATTATTCTAGACGAGAAAATGAACTTTTCTAGGACATGTAAAATTCGTTACTAAGAAATTGGGCAAAATTTTGTGTAAGACCGTCAGTGCTGGAATTACCGACTACAAATCCCCGCTGCATGCTGTGCGGTCATATCCTGAAGCTATCTTCAGCGCTATTGTGGGTTTCGTTGCGAGCGTCTGGGCGCATCGCCTTCTATTGGAGAGGGACGGAAAAATAACGAGACGAATACAGCGGTGCATATTTCTGAGGTTCACCGGTACTTTTCGCACTATACCTGTATGAGGGTTTACTCGTGAATCTCGGGATATGTCCGATGGATATCGTGGTACGCTACAGTGAACCGTTATGTTGTTTGGAGCATGTTAACCATATGACGGTGAGTGTAGAACAAGGGTCTAACCAGGCATAGGCAACCGAGAACGAGGGGCTGTTGACTCCCGAAAAAAAAGAAATGAAACAAGGAAAAATAAAATGGAAAAATTAGTAAAATCCATCAGTCAATGGATGTCATCCTTTACATTAAAACAAACAAAATTAGGTTTGAAGATCATTCTGACTTAAGGTTGTATGAATCATTCAGTCAGCTGTAGCTAGCAGACGAAGTTGTGTTCAGTGCACCTAGTACTTGTAACCGAAAGCACATGGAGTTAAAGATCACACAAATGTTATATGTAATTGAATTTCAAATGTTATAGATTTATTTATACGTTCAGTGAGGATACTCTTAATACACAGTACTGAAATCTAAAATAAGTAGCGAGCAGAAACAAATGAGTATCAGCCCGAACTCATATACCGTCTCCTCAATTCTACCTAAACAACTACTACCGTCATCTGTTCCCATAAGAGTTTTCTCAGAATGAACGATTATGTCAGATCAAGATCTACACAATGGTATAAGAGATCATGTACAAACCATACTCACTCAATTACATATCAATGAAATTAAGCACAGAATTTAACAGTGACGATGACAGCTCTATTGCGCGCAGTATCGTTTGATCGCCGAAGTTGGCAGCGAAAAGAGTCAACACATTAACACCTCAAATTCCAGCGACGTCTACTAATTCAGTACTAAGGAGACGAGAAGCCACGAAAATGTGCTCACTGTACTGGGAGTAAGGATACGAACCGCACTGGCACAAAGATGATAAAGCTGCCCATTCTTACTTAATGATATCTAACCAGAAACAATTTCAAATCAAATTTCATTCTATTTATAAAACACCTATGTTTCAAAAGTCAGTTTGTGAGACAGTTACTGTTTAAAAAAATAAGTTTTCTGCCAAAAATACAATGTAATACTTGAAATTTTATAATCGTTAGAAATTCTTATAAAAATGTATTTTTTCTTATGGCATTTGTGTGTGGAAAACATGTATGTTAAGAAACCTCGCTGGCACATTCGACTTGTCGAATCAAATTACCCTGAATGTAACTGCTGTGTCGAAGATATTCATATTCATTAAATATATATGCACGGGAAAATTATGTTCTGTGTCCGCTAAAAGATGTAATCGACTTCACGCTTGTGTTTTGGGTCCCACAGATTGGTGGAACTTAGATCTTTGTTACCTTATGCCTCTTTGCTATAATTGCTCTGTGTCCTTATTGCATTCCACGGTTTTCTTAAGATTCTGCTGACTTGGGACGGACACATTCATGCTGTTCGCCAGTCGCCTCGTCTCAGGCTGTTGCTAAGCAACGTCGTGGGTGGCTGCATTGAGCCCTGTATTGTTGAGACCTGTGTAACGTCGCGATGTGGAAAATAATCACCGCACAATTAAAGAAACTATTCGGCGAGAATACTATCCGCGTAATTATGCTGGGACGACTGGAACAATGCTGCCGAGGACAAGCTGCGTCATGAGTTTTTAAAAAAAAGGAAAAGCTCAGGAAGGTTCAAATGGTTCAAATGGCTCTGAGCACTATGGGGCATAACTTCGGAGGTCATCAGTCCCCTAGAACTTAGAACTACGTAAATCTAACTAACCTAAGGACATCACACACATCCATGCCCGAGGCTGGATTCGAACCTGCGACCGTAGCGACCGCGCGGTTACAGACTGTAGCGCCTAGAACCGCTCGGCCACTCCGGCCGGCCAGCTCAGGAAGCATTACAATGGGAAGAAAACGGCCTGCCAAGAGACGTTTTTCGATATGTTAAAATAAAGAAAGATTGTTTTGGAAATCATTCTCACTTAAAGATATGTGACACCTTTATCTCCTTTACCCAGTTCAAAGCTCCGTCTGCATTATAATACAAATATTGGTTTATTGCTGATTATATAGAACTAAAGGACTAGAAGTGAGCAAGTGTTTTCGCCAGGGTTATGACGGAGCATACGTCATGAGTGGCGTCTACAGCTGTGTGTAAAAAATAAAAGAAACTACCCACATTTTAAATTTAGTCTTTAAAGGCGTAGTATAGGCTAAAAGGTTAATCAAGAAAGAGTTCTATATTTAGAAACAGTTGAGAACATCTACTAACATTTTGGTCACAGCGTAAAGTCTGAGAAACTTGTTCCGTGAGTTCTTCCAGAGTACCACTTAAGACACCAAATCTAATGCACTGGATTATCACGCATTCATTGACCTTCTTATCGCTCTGACAAACATAGCTATTAGGAGTAAGAAATTTTAAGAACGAAGCGTAGTAACTATTCAATATAAACCACTATACAGAGTTAATAAACCACCCAAGGTCTTGCAGTCTGGGAGTACAGACGTTATTGCTACATACGGCGTCCGAAGCACGGCACTGTCAGAAACCAAGATGGAAGATTAAAGCTTAATGTCCCGTCGAGAGGTTGTCAGAATTGTTGTTGTTGTGGTCTTCAGTCATAGACTGGTATGATGCAGCTCTCCATGCTACTCTATCCTGTGCAAGCTTCTTCATCTCCCAGTACCTACTGCAACCTACATCCTTCTGAATCTGCTTAGTGTATTCATCTCTTGGTCTCCCTCTACGATATTTACCCTCCACGCTGCCCTCCAATACTAAATTTGTGATCCCTTGATGCCTCAGAACATGTCCTACCAACCGATCCCTTCTTCTGGTCAAGTTGTGCCACAAACTTCTCTTCTCCCCAATCCTATTCAATACTTCCTCATTAGTTATGTGATCTACCCATCTAATCTTCAGCATTCTTCTGTAGCACCACATTTCGAAAGCTTCTATTCTCTTCTTGTCCAAACTAATTATTGTCCATGTTTCACTTCCATACATGGCTACACCTCATACAAATACTTTCAGAAACGACTTCCTGACACTTAAATCTATACTCGATGTTAACAAATTTCGCTTCTTCAGAAAAGCTTTCCTTACCATTGCCAGTCTACATTTTATATCCTCTCTACTTCGACCATCATCGGTTATTTTGCTCCCCAAATAGCAAAACTCCTTTACTATTTTAAGTGTCTCATTTCCTAATCTAATTCCCTCAGCATCACCCGACTTAATTCGACTACATTCCATTATCCTCGTTTTGCTTTTGTTGATGTTAATCTTATATCCTCCTTTGAAGACGCTATCCATTCCATTCAACTGCTCTTCCAAGTCCTTTGCTGTCTGTGACAGAATTACAGTGTTATCGGCAAACCTCAAAGTTTTTGTTTCTTCTCCTTGGATTTTAATACCTACTCCGAATTTTTCTTTTGTTTCCTTTACTGCTTGCTCAATATACAGATTGAATAACATCGGGGAGAGGCTACACTCCTGTCTTACTCCCTTCCCAGCAACTGCTTCCCTTTCATGTCCCGCGACTCTTATAACTGCCATCTGGTTTCTGTACAAATTATAAATAGCCTTTCGCTCCCTGTATTTTACCCCTGCCACCTTTAGAATTTGAAAGAGAGTATTCCAGTCAACATTGTCAAAAGCTTTCTCTAAGTCTACAAATGCTAGAAACGTAGGTTTGCCTTTCCTTAATCTTTCTTCTAAGATAAGTCGTAAGGTCAGTATTGCCTCACGTGTTCCAGTATTTCTACGGAATCCAAACTGATCTTCCCCGAGGTCGGCTTCTACTAGTTTTTCCATTCGTCTGTGAAGAATTCGTGTTAGTATTTTGCAGCTGTGGCTTATTAAACTGATTGTTCGGTAATTTTCACATCTGTCAACACCTGCTTTCTTTGGGATTGGAATTATTATATTCTTCTTGAAGTCTGAGGGTATTTCGCCTGTCTCATACATCTAGCTCACCAGATAGTAGAGTTTTGTCAGGTCTCGCTCTCCCAAGGCCGTCAGTAGTTCTAATGGAATGTTGTCTACTCCGGGGGCCTTGTTTCGACTCAGGTCTTTCAGTGCTCTGTCAAACTCTTCACACAGTATCGTATCTCCCATTTCATCTTCATCTACATCCTCTTCCATTTCCATAATATTGTCCTCATGTACATCGCCCTTGTATAGACCCTCTATATACTCCTTCCACCTTTCTGCTTTCCCTTCTTTGCTTAGAACTGGGTTTCCATCTGAGCTCTTGATGTTCATACAAGTGGTTCTCTTATCTCCAAAGGTCTCTTTAATTTTCCTGTAGGCAGTATCTACACTCCTGGAAATGGAAAAAAGAACACACTGACACCGGTGTGTCAGACCCACCATACTTGCTCCGGACACTGCGAGAGGGCTGTACAAGCAATGATCACACGCACGGCACAGCGGACACACCAGGAACCGCGGTGTTGGCCGTCGAATGGCGCTAGCTGCGCAGCATTTGTGCACCGCCGCCGTCAGTGTCAGCCAGTTTGCCGTGGCATACGGAGCTCCATCGCAGTCTTCAACACTGGTAGCATGCCGCGACAGCGTGGACGTGAACCGTATGTGCAGTTGATGGACTTTGAGCGAGGGCGTATAGTGGGCATGCGGGAGGCCGGGTGGACGTACCGCCGAATTGCTCAACACGTGGGGCGTGAGGTCTCCACAGTACATCGATGTTGTCGCCAGTGGTCGGCGGAAGGTGCACGTGCCCGTCGACCTGGGACCGGACCGCAGCGACGCACGGATGCACGCCAAGACTGTAGGATCCTACGCAGTGCCGTAGGGGACCGCACCGCCACTTCCCAGAAAATTAGGGACACTGTTGCTCCTGGGGTATCGGCGAGGACCATTCGCAACCGTCTCCATGAAGCTGGGCTACGGTCCCGCACACCGTTAGGCCGTCTTCCGCTCACGCCCCAACATCGTGCAGCCCGCCTCCAGTGGTGTCGCGACAGGCGTGAATGGAGGGACGAATGGAGACGTTTCGTCTTCAGCGATGAGAGTCGCTTCTGCCTTGGTGCCAATGATGGTCATATGCGTGTTTGGCGCCGTGCAGGTGAGCGCCACAATCAGGACTGCATACGACCGAGGCACACAGGGCCAACACCCGGCATCATGGTGTGGGGAGCGATCTCCTACACTGGCCGTACACCACTGGTGATCGTCGAGGGGACACTGAATAGTGCACAGTACATCCAAACCGTCATCGAACCCATCGTTCTACCATTCCTAGACCGGCAAGGGAACTTGCTGTTCCAACTGGGCAATGCACGTCCGCATGTATCCCGTGCCACCCAACGTGCTCTAGAAGGTGTAAGTCAACTACCCTGGCCAGCAAGATCTCCGGATCTGTCCCCCATTGAGCATGTTTGGAACTGGATGAAGCGTCGTCTCACGCGGTCTGCACGTCCAGCACGAACGCTGGTCCAACTGAGGCGCCAAGTGGAAATGGCATGGCAAGCCGTTCCACAGGACCACATCCAGCATCTCTACGATCGTCTCCATGGGAGAATAGCAGCCTGCATTGCTGCGAAAGGTCGATATACACTGTACACTGTACTACTTCATCCCTCAAAGCTACCCATTCTTCTTCTACTGTATTTCTTTCCCCCATTCCTGTCAATTGTTCCCTTTTGCTCTCCCTGAAACTCTGTACAACCTCTGGTTCTTTCAGTTTATCCAGGTCCCATCTCCTTAAGTTCCCACCTTTTTGCAGTTTCTTCAGTTTTAATCTACAGATCATAACCAATAGATTGTGGTCAGAGTCCACATCTGCCCCTGGAAAAGTCTTACAATTTAAAACCTGGTTCCTAAAAATCTGTCTTACCATTATATAATCTATCTGATACCTTTTAGTATCTCCAGGGTTCTTCCATGTGTACAACCTTCTTTCATGATTCTTAAACCAAGTGTTAGCTATGATTAAGTTGTGCTCTGTGCAAAATTCTACCAGGCGGCTTCCTCTTTCTCTTCTTAGCCCCAATCCATATTCACCTACTACGTTACCTTCTCTCCCTTTTCCTACTACCGAATTCCAGTCACCCATGACTATTAAATTTTCGTCACCCTTCACTATCTGAATAATTTCTTTTACTTCATCATACATTTCTTCAATTTCTTCGTCATCTGCAGAGCTAGTTGGCATATAAACTTTTACTACTGTAGTAGGTGTGGGCTTCGTATCTATCTTGGCCACAATAATGCGTTCACTATGCTGTTTGTAGTAGCTTACCCGCATTCTTATATTCCTATTCATTATTAAACCTACTCCTGCATTACCCCTATTTGATTTTGTGTTTAGAACCCTGTAGGCACCTGACCAGAAGACTTGTTCCTCCTGCCACCGAACTTCACTAATTCCCACTATATCTAACTTTAACCTATCCATTTCCCTTTTTAAATTTTCTAACCTACCTGCCCGATTAAGTGATCTGACATTCCACGCTCCGATCCGTAGAACGCCAGTTTTCTTTCTCCTGATAACGACATCCTCTCGAGTAGTCCCCGCCCGGAGATCCGAATGGGGGACTATTTTACCTCCGGAATATTTTACCCAAGAGGACGTCATCATCATTTAATCATATAGTAAAGCTGCATGCTCTCGGGAAAAATTACGGCCGTAGTTTCCCTTGCTTTCAGCCGTTCGCAGTACCAGCACAGCAAGGTCGTTTTGGTTATTGTTACAAGGTCAGATCAGTCATTCATCCAGACTGTTGCCCTTGCAACTACTGAAAAGGCTGCTGCCCCTCTTCTGTCATTAGAAAAGGAGCTATAATTCTGGTAGGGGAAGGGTGGTGAAGGAAATGGACCATATCCTTTTCAAAGGAATCGTCATGACATTTGCCTGCAGTGATTTGGCGTGGAAATCACGGAAAACGTGAATCTTGATGGGCGGTTGCTGTTAGCAATCGAAGGATCATGCGACAAACTACTTGACGAGAGTTCCAACATTTATTCATTAAGAGTAAATTTCCTAAGAAAAGAATTAAAGTAGTAGTGAAGCACTTCGACAAACTTTGTGAGGATGAGAAGTTGACGCAACTGGTAATTGGGCTTAAAGTAACAGCTTTTTATGATCGGTAACACTTATTCGCAAATAAATATCTGGTTTTTAAGGAATAACGTATGTTATAGACTCATACGTTGCAACAAATCATTTTTCCACATCTATCGTTTATGATGAATACATGAAAAGTGAAAGACTTAAGTTTTTTGATAAAATTTTCCCACGAAATTTCTCTCAGTTTCCAGCACAACTAATGTTGATAAAAACTTTATTCATAGCTGTCCTGTTATACATATCTAACGGAACCAGGGCTGTTGCGAAAGGTGAGTGCTATATTTCCAAATTAAAAATATTTTATAAAAATAATTACTTACTACAGTGAATCTGGAATGGTTATCCGGGTTGGAAAGCCTGTCAATCAGAGAAAGATGTCGCGAATGGTCACATTCTTGTTTGAATGGCGATAGAATGTAACAGAAATATAGATAAATCTGAACTTTCAGAACTCGAAGCAACACAACGTACACCTCTCAAGAGCACGCTTGGAAAAACTCTCAAGAGCGTGCTTGGAAAACGCCAAGCCTCATCTTTCAGCCTAGATACTAAGAATGTTCTTCAGCTCCCCACACGTCTGTCGCGTAGAGGTGGTGTAGATAAAATCATGGATATAATAGCTCCCACTGAGGTGCAGATACATTCATTCTTCCCACGCCCCAACCGCAGATGGAAGAGGAACAGACTTACAGGGATGGTTCAGTAAAGAGTATCAACTGCTCCGCAGTTTACTGTGGTTCGCAGACTATAGATGAATATGTTGCGTGGATATCGAAAGACCGGTAAATATTTATTTTTCTAAAATAATGGTCCAATACAAGAACGAGGAGCAACCCATTTCAGAAAAACCTGAGTTTGGATCACTGAGGAAATACTATTCACTAGCGGTTTACATTTGTGCATGGATATAATTCCAATCCCAAAGAAAGCAGGTGTTGACAGATGTGAAAATTACCGAAGAATCAGTTTAATAAGTCACAGCTGCAAAATAAGAACGCGAATTCTTTACAGACGAATGGAAAAACTGGTAGAAGCCGACCTCGGCGTAGATCAGTTTGGATCCGCAGAAATGTTGGAACACGTGAGGCAATACTGACCCTACGACTTATCTTAGAAAATAGATTAAGGAAAGGCAAACCTACATTTCTAGCATTTGTGGACTTAGAGAGAGCTTTTGACAATGTTGACTGGAATACTCTCTTTCAAATTCTAAAGGTGGCGTGGGTAAAATACAGGGAGCGAAATGCTATTTACAATTTGTAGAGAAACCAGATGGCAGTTACAAGAGTCGAGGGGCATGAAAGGGAAGCAGCGGTTGGGAAGGGAGTGACACAGGGTTGTAGCCTGTCCCCGATGTTATTCAATCTGTATATTGAGCAAGCAGTAAAGGAAACAAAAGAAAAATTCGGAGTAGGTATTAAAGTCCATGGAGAAGAAATAAAAACGTTGAGGTTCGCCGATGACATTGTAATTCTGTCAGAGACAGCAAAGGATTTGGAAGAGCAGTTGAACGGAATGGACAGTGTCTTGAAAGGAGGATATAAGATGAACATCTACAAAAGCAAAACGAGGATAATGGAATGTAGTTGAATTAAGTCGGATGAAGCTGAGGGAATTAGATTAGGAAATGAGACACTTAAAGTAGTAAAGGAGTTTTGCTATTTGGGGAGCAAAATAACTGATGATGGTCGAAGTGGAGAGGATATAAAATGTAGACTGGCAATGGTAAGGAAAGCTTTTCTGAAGAAGAGAAATTTGTTAACATCGAGTATAGATTTAAGTGTCAGGAAGTCGTTTCTGAAAGTATTTGTATGGAGTGTAGCCATGTATGGAAGTGAAACATGGACGATAAATAGTTTGGACAAGAAGAGAATAGAAGCTTACGAAATGTGCTGCTACAGAAGAATGCTGAAGATTAGATGGGTAGATCACGTAACTAGTGAGGAAGTATTGAACAGGATTGGGGAGAAGAGAAGTTTGTGGCACAACTTGACAAGAAGAAGGGACCGGTTGGTAGGACATGTTCTGAGGCATCAAGGGATCACAAATTTAGTATTGGAGGGCAGCGTGGAGGGTAAAAATCGTAGAGGGAGACCAAGAGATGAATACACCAAGCAGATTCAGAAGGATGTAGGTTGCAGTAAGTACTGGGAGATGAAGAAGCTTGCACAGGATAGAGTAGCATGGAGAGCTGCATCAAACCAGTCTCAGGACTGAAGACAACAACAACAACAACAATGGATATTCAAAGTTATTAACTTCTTTGAAATAAGCTGTTCATTCATGTGTTGTCTTGCAGTACAACAGGCGATATTATTTCATTATTGGGAGGTAATTCAGTTTTTTAATTAATTAGTTTTTTTAGTTTTTTAGTCTGAACGTAAGAACATTGTCTTATTATGTAAATAGGAGGCAATGTTGCACTGTAGTGTGTGTGTATGTAGGGGAGAGGGGCGGACTGATGTTGGGGAGGGGCGGTTGGCTGTGAGGAACGATGTGAGGGGTCATGTTGCTGAGCTGGGTAGCCAGGAACGTACCTACAGCTTTTGCATGGAGGGGGGGGGGGGTCCAACACTATCATTTAGGAAGGTAAACCTGTCTTCGCCCACCACATAGAAAGGTTTTACTGTTAACGCTAACAGAGTCAATCAAGCAGAAATTAAAAAACCTACGAACACGTTAGCATCCATATTACATGCGGGAAAACTGTAGAGAAACACTAATTGATCCAAACGTCTTTAAATAAAACATGTGTATTGTAGCTGTTGACGTATTTATTTATGAAAAAGCAACTAATTGTAAGCTAACATTGGAGGTAATTATATAGTTTTGAATATCATTATTACTCATTTATATTAAGCAATAATATTATTATATTAGTCTTTGTATTTAAATTGTGACACTTTGGCATTTTGCTGTAACTTCAGGTCGTAAGTTAATTTAAAAAGAAACATTAATTACTTTAATTTAAAGTATTATATTTAGCCTTTTCCGTCTTGCTACTAACTTACTAATAATTTCTTCACAATCTAGTTGCACCGCCAGATCACGATGAACAGTCATTAGAGCAAGACCAGTAAGTCTTTCACCTCACATTTTATTCCTTATGTAAGTTTTTAGCCTCTTCATAGTCGAGAAACATTTTTCATGGGTCGCCGTTGACACTGGGAGTGTGGCTAATATGATAAGAAGCTTTTTTATCGAAGGGAAAAACAGTTAATCACACTGATCAATAACTTCTATTGCAGTGACAGGTTTTTCCTCTACAGATTTCCAGTGATTGTGCCATATCTCGTATTCACTCAGAATTGTTGTGCCTACATTCTCACGAAGAAATATTTGCGCTATCTTCTTAAGACTTTCTTTTGTCCTGGAGTCATTATTGGTTTTCTCAGGCAGAAGCATCTGAATTCCTTCGATTGTTTCCTCATGTGGTTTAAAACGAGCATCAAGTTCTGTTATCATATGTTCAATAAAAGGGTAAAATACATTTCGACAATAATATATTTCAGCAGTTTCTCCTGGTACACTGCTGCGCTGGGTTTGCCTCCAGTCGTTCTTGGAACAGTTATGTCACTTGAGCTCATCTGCTTTGCCTGCTCGAAAAGGACTGAGAACTCACTTTCATTCCGAATATTTTGTACAGTAGTTTTAACTGTTATCGCATAACTGCAAGCGTTCATCAGGTCAAGATTGACCTTCTGCATTGCTTTATTCAGGTTCGCTGTATATGAAAAAACGGTTCGTAATGCAACAAAATGGTTCAAATGACTCTGAGCACTATGGGACTTAACATCTGTGGCCATCAGTCCCCTAGAACTTAGAACTACTTAAGCATATCTAACCTAAGGACATCACACACATCCATGCCCGAGGCAGGATTCGAACCTGCGACCGTAGCGGTCACGCGGTTCCAAACTGAAGCGCCTAGAACCGCACGGCCACACAGGCCGCGGGTAATATAACAAGCAACATGATAAATTGGCTATTTTCGGTGGCAGTCTGCAGCTGGTATGCTTCAGTGGCGAAATCCCTACTAGCAGCGTCTTGAAGGGCCTCAAGTGTTGCGCGTACTACAGGAAGCATTTCTGCAAATCTCTCAACAGCCACATGCTTTTCGGTCCACCGCGTCTCACAAAGGGAGAACAGCGTTGAATGAGATGAGTCACTTTGATCTGAAATTTTCTTCAAAAAGTTGTCCCGAAGTGGGGATTGTCGAAAAAAGGTTTACTATAGTTTTTATTGTTCCAATACAGTTCCGTATCATAGGTATTTCACACGAATGCGCAAGAGCTAAATTAGGAACATGTGCCACACAGTGTACAAATTGCGCTCTCCGATATTGTTCTGCAATTATTGTTCTCACGCCTCGTAACCGGCCGCTCATTACTGCAGCGCCATCAAAGCCTTGCCCTACCAATTTGTCCATATCCAAGTTATAAGATGTGTTATGATCGTGTTTGCCAATGCTTGCGCTGAAACATCTTCCACGTAGATATAGTCAAGAAAATCCTCCCTGAAAATCGATTTTCCAGATGAGCAGTCTACATATCGTAAACATAACGCTAGTTGTTCGTCAGCCAGTACAGTAAAAAAAATCTGCCTTCTTGACCCTTTTCAGTACTTGTACTTGAATAGCATTACCACACAGTTCAATAACTTCATTCTGAATTCCTGAAGAGGTATACATTGCTTTAATGTGGATTTTTTGCGTAAGTAAGTGATTCTTAAGTGCTTCATCACCGGATCGAGCACGAAAACGAAGTAGCGCTCTAAAATTAGCGTCATTATGTGCAGGTTCGTTTATTCCAACTTCTCCAGAATCACGGCATCCTCTTAGGGCAGTTTCCTGTCTTCCACAGAGAAGAATTATTTCTACAATAGCTTTCAATCTTCTTCTGTTCTCTTCAGCAATTTTACTATTTTCCACATTGATGGACTCTGTAACATCAAGAGCTTTTCCCTCCATGACCTCTATAAAATTTGCTGCCTGCTCGACAGCAAATTTATGATATTTTGTACCAGCGTGGTGATTAAAGCTGTCTAAAACTTTCTTTCAGTCAACATTGTGTGTGTGAAACGTTTCAATGTTTATTAAAATCACAGTGAAATGTTTGAATTTTGTTGATGCAGCAATATTTTGATCACCTTCAGTTCTCAGACAATAAGTGATACGTTTATCAAACTTACGAAAATGTTCCTCCGTACTTGTGTACGAAATATAATAATGATCAATAAAGGTTCTTGTTTTGGATGTCTAGTCATACTTTCAACAAGTCACTTAACGTTTCTGCGAGTAGCTTAAAAAGTCTTTTAGTTTTAACGTCTGTCATCATGGAGAAAGACTGTTCGGTATCTGCATTCCCGTGCATATATTACATGTTTTGTACTTGGCAGTGAAAATTTACGACGGTTTTAGATTCTCCAAAGAAAGCTGAATTCCGCCACATTTTTAACAATTTCAGAATTTCGCCGCTACGCCACGAAGGCCAAAAAACTCCAATACGCGTAGCGGAATTCCGCTACGGTTGGCAAGATTGCACTCACTTCCGTTACACACGTAGTGAGAGTGGGGGTAGACATCCCGCCGCAGGGCACAGCTATTTTTCTCAGCCTCATTCCTCCATGGCTTGTCACTACGTCAACCAAGTGCAGTGTGCGACTATTTTGTGGCATCGGCTTTCAAAAGCGGGTATTCTTGTAATATTGGCCTTTTTGTGTTAACTAAGGAAGGGGGGGAGGGGGTCCGGATCCCCTGGACCCGCCCCCCCCCCCTTATACAGGGTGTTACAAAAAGGTACGGCCAAACTTTCAGGAAACATTCCTCACACACAAAGAAATAATATATATGGGCATGTGTCCAGAAACGCTTACTTTCCATGTTAGAGCTCATTTTATTACTTCTCTTCAAATCACATTAATCATGGAATGGAAACACACAGCAACAGAACGTACCTCCGTCGCATGGAATCCCTGATGCGCTGATCCAGCCCTGGAGAATGGCGTATTGTATCACAGGCGTCCACAATACCAGCACGAAGAGTCTCTACATTTGGTACCGGGGTTGCGTAGACAAGAGCTTTCAAATGCCCCCATAAATGAAAGTCAAGAGGGTTGAGGTCAGGAGAGCGTGGAGGCCATGGAATTGGTCCGCCTCTACCAATCCATCGGTCACCGAATCTGTTGTTGAGAAGCGTACGAACACTTCGACTGAAATGTGTAGGAGCTCCATTGTTCATGAACCACATGTTGTGTCGTACTTGTAAAGGCACATGTTCTAGTAGCACAGGTAGAGTATCCCGTATGAAATCATGATAACGTGCTCCATTGAGCGTAGATGGAAGAACATGGGGCCCAATCAAGACATCACCAACAATGTCTGCCCACACGTTCACAAAAAATCTGTGTTGATGACGTGATTGCACGATTGCGTGCGGTTTCTCGTCAGCCCACACATGCTGATTGTGAAAATTTACAATTTGATCACGTTGGAATGAAGCCTCATCCGTAAAGAGAACATTTGCACTGAAATGAGGATTGACACATTGTTGGATGAACCATTCGCAGAAGTGTACCCGTGGAGGCCAATCAGCTGCTGATAGTGCCTGCACACGCTGTACATGGTACGGAAACAGCTGGTTCTCCCGTAGCACTCTCCATACAGTGACGTGGTCAACGTTACATTGTACAGCAGCAACTTCTCTGAAGCACATTAGGGTTATCGTCAACTGCACGAAGAACTGCCTCGTCCATTGCAGGTGTCCTCGTCGTTCTAGTTCTTCCTCAGTCGCGAGTGATAGGCTGGAATGTTCCGTGCTCCCTAAGACGCCGATCAATTGCTTCGAACGTCTTCCTGTCGGGACACCTTCGTTCTGGAAATCTGTCTCGGTACAAACGTAACGCGCCACGGCTATTGCCCCGTGATAATCCATACATCAAATGGGCATCTGCCAACTCCGCATTTGTAAACATTGCACTGACTGCAAAACCACGTTCGTGATGAACACTAACCTGTTGATGCTACATACTGATGTGCTTGATGCTAGTACTGTAGAGCAATGAGTCGCATGTCAACACAAGCACCGAAGTCAACATTACCTTCCTTCAATTGGGCCAACTAGCGGTGAATCGAGGAAGTACAGTACACACTGACGAAACTAAAATGAGCTCTAACATGGAAATTAAGCGTTTCCGGACACATGTCCACATAACATCTTTTCTTTATTTGTGTGTGAGGAATGTTTCCTGAAAGTTTGGCCGTACCTTTTTGTAACACCCTGTATACGTCCGTGGGGGTAGCCATACAAGGAGTGGGTACTTCACGCATTTGCCCAGCGGCCCCCATCACTGAACTGGCCCTGGCTCTGGTGTATGAGATCACAGGAGCTCATATTTTTAATAAAAGACACTTGCGAGCCTGGAGGTCAGACGAATGGCACTCTGAATGGTGCACTAGAAGTGCTGCAAGGCTGGCACACAGTATTTCTCAAGCGTTAAGAGCGGGCTCAGTAAGCGTCGCAATACTTATCCGATTCGTGGTATGGAGCACCTATTAACGGGTCATTGTCCATACCCCAAACATCTGCATCGTGTGGGATGTAGGATCATTCCATTCTGTGAATGTGGAGAGGAAGGTTCCGCTGATCATATCGTTTTCAGTTGCTCTCGTTTCCAGGTAGAGAGAGAATCAGACAATTAGACTATAATCTGCAAACAATTTAAATGACCAAAGCTTATGGACTAAGGTTAATAGACAGCACACGAAATATCTAAAAAGCAACAACTCATCTCATAGAGTTGATTATGTGGATGCTCTAAATATCGAGTAAGTCAACAGATCAGAAGAACAAGAACCGTTTCTGCTAAAATAGAGAACGACAGGCGCGAACAAAACATAATTAAGAGAAAGTAAAATATTTAAAAAATGCAATCACCGTCCATATAAGTATGCATAGACTCAAGGATTGCCGAGGCACTTTCATATCAGTCAGGATAATGTAGAATAATGTAGTCTAGGTGTAGTTATAGTTGTAGGCAGTCAGCAAAACCCCGAGATCCTCCAGAGCTGCCAGTAACAGATGTAGTAACATAACCTGGAAGTTACTCAGCAAGAACTTTAATTACTCCTTTTATTTTATATTGTTTTTATTTGATTATATTTTCTACATCTGTCTTATTTCTGCATTAATATTAACAACAGTTGCTGTTAATATAACTATATATATGAGGGCTATCCACAAAGTACATTACGTTTTGGAATTAAAAATAAATAAAGTATTGGAAAAATTTTTTATTATATACAGATGAAAGCCACACTTAAATACTACTTTTCTACATAGTTGCCATTTAAATTAAGGCACTTATTGTAGCGATGGACGAGCTTGGAAATACCTTCGTCGTAAAATTCGGCCGCCTGAGCCTTCAACCACGTGGTTAATCAGTAACCCGGTAGAAATACGATTTTTATGGATATCCTGGAAAGAGGCACTATAATAAACTCTCAAAGGTATTGCCAAACTCTGCACAACCTCAGAAGAGCAATACAAAACAAGCGCAGGGGAAAGTTGGGCTCAAAGATCTTGCTGATTCACGACAACGCCCAGGCCCACACGACAAATGCCACTCGTGAAGTTCTCGAATCTTTTAAGTGGGAGTTGTTTCCTCATCCGCCGGACAGTCCCGACCTGGCACCGAGCGACTTCCACTTATTCCCAGCAATGAAGAAGTGGTTGGCTATGCAGCGTTTTGATGACGACGCACAGATTCAGGAAGAGGTAATCACGTGGTTGAAGGCGCAGGCGGCCGAATTTTACGACGAAGGTATTTCCAAGCTCGTCCATCGCTACGATAAGTGCCTTAATTTAAATGGCAACTATGTAGAAAAGTAGTATTGAAGTGTGTCTTTCATCTGTATACAACAAAAAAATTTTCCAATACTTTATTTATTTTTAATTCGAAAACGTAATGTACTTTGTGGATAGCCCTTGTATATACACCGCCGCCATCTTGGATCCGCCATCTTGAATAAATTTCGCAACAGTGCAGAGTCTGGTGACACGTAGGTTGCCCTACTACTCACTGACTCCGAACCAACGCTATTTGCGACTTCAGTGGTGTCAAGTGAGAGCTCATTGGAGGGCAGTGTTGTTTGTTGTGTTTTCTGATGAAAACTGGTTCTACATCATTGCCAGTGATGGCTGTGTCTTGGTTAGAAGGAGAGCCATGGAGGTGCTAGACACACTGGAACTGAACCTGTAATTTTCTTCTGGGGTGTGTTTCTTATGACAGCAGGAGGACTCTCGTGGTTATCGCACCCACCATGACTGAAAAATTCGCACGCCAATTTGTTGATTCGACCTGTTGTGCTACCATTCAGGAACAGCATTCCAGGGGGTGTTTTCCAACAGGATTACGCTCGCCCACATACCACTGTCGTAGCCACCATGCGCGTCCACATGTTGACTTGGCCTGCTCTATCACCACATCTGTCTCCAATCGAGCACGTATGGGACATCAGTGAATGACAACTCCAGCATCATCCACAACCAGCATTAACCGTCTCTGTATTGCACGACCAAGTGCAATAAGCATGGAGCTCCAGCCGACAAACTGACGTGTGGAACCTGTTCGACACAATGCACGCACGTTTGCATTCAACATTCTCGGCGTTACATCGATTATTAATAAACCAGCACTTTCTATTTGCAACGGCTTATCTGGCACTTCCAGTAACCTGTGATCTTGTAATGTTAACCACTTTAAAACGTTATTTAGAAAGATGTATTCCCGAAATTTCAGCATTCGCACTAATTATTTGTTGGTGTTGCCATTTTTTTGTCAGTATATATATACTGAGTATTGAATAAGTACGACCTGTTAAAGAGTTTCAAGATAATAGGTCTAACATTTACAGCAATAAATTGAATTGTTCTAATATGACATGGTCTCGATTCAATGTCGCAGATTTGACTGTCAGTGCTATGTGACGCTTGCAAATCCGACGACCGTTGCAGACTGTGGTTCCTTTATTCTACTCACAGTACACGTTCACATCAGTGGCTACAGACAAAATAGCGGTCCCTAGAATACCGACGTTGTCTACGCACACATGAGGAGCTACAAGCTATGATCTAGGAGGTGATCGTAGCAATATCACTCAACAGTGTATTTGTAGACTTTTCCACGCCAACGATTTCATCATACTGCGTAAACACTTTCATGGAAGGTGTGTCTCTCCACAATGCCTGCCGATATTACTAACTGCCGGACACAGGCAGGGACGAGGCTTATCGCGACCTGTAGTATTTCGAACACATGGCTAGCCTTCAACATTATTCTGAAAATCATCACTCTGAGTCTGTCTACATATAACCGAATAAAACGAATGGAGATTACACTGAAGTGCCAAAGAAACTGGTGTAGGCATGCGTATTCAAATACACATATGTGCAACAGGCAGAATACGGCGATGCGAGCGGCAACGCCTTTATAAGACAAGTGTGTGGCGCAGTTGTTAGATTGGTTACTGCTGCTACAACGGCGGGTTATCAAGAGTTAAGTGAGTCAGAGCGTGGTGTTAGTCGGCGCACAAGCGATGGGACACAGCATCTCCGAAGTAGCGATGAAGTGTGGGTCTTTTCCCGTACGACCAAGTGTACCGTGAATATCAGGAAACCGGTAAAACACAAAATCTCCGACATCGCCCCAGCCGGAAAAGATCCTACAAGAATGGGACCAACGACGACTCAAGAGAATCGTTCAACGTGACACAAGTGCAACCCTTCCGCAAATTGCTGCAGGTTTCAGCGCTGGGATATCAGCAAGTGTCAGCGTGCGAACCATTCAACGAAACATCATCTATATGGTCTTCCAGAGCAGAAGGCCCACTCGGGTACCCTTGATGACAGCACGACACAAAGCCTTACGCCTCGCCTGGGCCCGTCAACACCGACATTGGACTGTTGATGGCTGGAAACATGTTGCCTGGTCGGACGCGCCTCGTTTCAAATTGTATTGAGGGGATGGACCTTTACGGGTATGGAGACAACTTTATGTATCCATGGACCCTGGACGTCAGCAGGGGACTGTTCAAGCTGGTGGAGGGTCTGTAATGGTGTGGGGCGTGTACAGTTGGAGTGATATGGGACCCCTGATACGTCTAGATACGACTCTGACAGGTGACACATACGTAACCATGCTGTATGGTCACCTGCATCCATTCATGTCCATTGTGCATTCCGACGGAGTTGGGCAATTCCAGTTGGACAATGTGACACCTCAGACTTCCAGAATTGCTACATAATGGCTCCAGAAACACTCTTCTGAGTTTAAACACTCCCTCTGGCTACCAAACTCCCCAGACAGAAAAATTATTGAGCATATCTGGGATGCCTTGCAACGTGCTGTTTAGAGGTGATCTCCACCCCCTCGTACTCTTACGATTTATGGACAGCACAGCAGGATTCATGGCGTCAGTTCCCTCCAGCGCTACTTCAGCTATTAGTCGGGTCCATGCCACATCGTGCTGCGAGACTTCTCCGTGCTTGCGGGGTCCTACACGATATTAGGCAGACGTATCAGTTTCTTTGGCTCTTCAGTGTAGTTCATTTCCTGGTGCTGTCCCATTAAAGTTTCGAACGGCAAATAGCAGAGAAATAGAACGTAAACAGTCATTTCCTAGTGCTGTGCAAATAAAATTTTGAATGGCAGAAAGCAGAAGAGTAGGAGAACGCATATAGAGCAGCGCCTACGAAATATGCCACTGAGAATGCCCGTCAAATAACAAACGCGAAACGCGTATGTGACGATAAAATTCGTTTTATTTAATTTTAATCGGACGGACCCAGAGTGATAATTGTCAACACAATATTACACGCAGCTGAGGACGACAGCAAAACTGAAGTTAAAGGGGCCTCTAACAGTTTTATCAGTAGTGCTCAGAGGAAAACATGCTAATACAGTGTGCAAACCAACCAGTTCGGCGATAGTAAAGAAGGTCGAACCTAGGCGACTTGCGGGGTAATTAATGTTGCATTCCTCCTTCAACTACCTAGTCCGTCGACAAACAACAATTATCGGACACTATGGCGTAACAGCACTACACACTATCTGAACACATTCGTCGAAGACGCCCTGAAACACATTTGTGTGCTTAGCGCATGTGGCGCGAGATTTTACGCCCTGACGTTAACATGTCATTCAATATTTGGCCAATGGATTATTTCATTATCTCCGCCTGACATCAGAACTAAGAGACGAGGAATTTTATTCATCAGAATCTGAAAGAGACTATCGTTGGCCAGGTCAGTGCAGACCTGTTGAATATGATGCAAGCCACTGTAGAGAGTACCAACACTGCAAGCATATGCTTCAATTTAGCAACAAGACATTTAGTGCCATTTCTGCCCCCAGTCATCCATTTCACAGGATTGGTACAGTGGGACAGAGGAATGGGAATAAATGGATAAGAATATGCAGTAACTGCCTCATCCGTTACGCTGTCACCAAGGCTGTGCAGACTGTTGAAGCTCCTGAAATCGCCGAGTTTCTTGTCAAAAGTCATGACTTTTTAACCACGGAGCACCGTGCGTACGACCTCTGACCATCTAAAACTGTTTCAGTCAAGACTAACGCAGCATCATCCATGGGATAACAACTTTCTATCACCCACAAACAATGGATTCACAGAATGTTGTAATAAGACATTGTCAGATGTGCTCTACGAATTCAATAAACTTTCACACACACACATAAATTTTGTATGTGTCTGGGAAAAAGTTGTCCATTGTCCCTAGAAATAAATTAGAAATAGTTCCTATTCGCCAGTTCCGACACAGGTTTTGGACCTTTCCCTAGGTTGTAAAGCGCAAGCCAGGTCCCGTAATTCTCTCCCATTTGTTCCCAACTGGGACCACCTCTGCTTCACTAGCAACCCTCCAGGTAATAGGCTGGAAAAATTGCAGCTCTATAACAGGCCAGGTCTCAGCCAGAACACTCCACTTCACAGAGTAATTAATGAAACAAACGCGACAAAAAGTGGATACTGCGTTTACATTTCAAACTGACGATGCTCAAACAGCTCGTTCCCAGAACTAGCATAGCAAGACAGATGACGCACTTACGAACACTGGACGCTCAGGATAAGGACTGTGTATGTTATAATGTCAAACTCCGACCTGTAAATTCAACCCATATGACCTATTGTGTATCTTCACTTCTGTGGGGCGTCAGGTTGCCAGAAATACTAATAAACTGCTACTTTTGCTGGTACCGAATCCTGCCCCACTTGTTTGAAATCACCTATGAAGTCGAACATGGTGATTCTACATCGAAGAGACATCACAGAAATGTCATCCATATCCCGCACCTGAAGCCCTATCACATTCTTCACGTGCATATTGAAATGTTCAAATGTGTGTGAATACCTAAGGGACCAAATTGCTGAGGTCATCGGCCCCTAGACTTACATACTACTTAAACTAAGTTAAACCAACTTACGCTAAGGATGACACACACACCCACGCCGCGCAATCCGTCACATGGCGCCTCAAACCGCGAGGCCACTCAGCACGGCTGTGCATTTTGACGATAAGGATATCCCGTACAAGGTACGAGGTGCATTCAAGTTCTAAGGCCTCCGATTTTTTTTCTAATTAACTACTCACCCGAAATCGATGAAACTGGCGTTACTTCTCGACGTAATCGCCCTGCAGACGTACACATTTTTCACAACTCTGACGCCATGATTCCATGGCAGCGGCGAAGGCTTTTTTAGGAGTCTGTTTTGACCACTGGAAAATCGCTGAGGCAATAGCAGCACGGCTGGTGAATGTGCGGCCACGGAGAGTGTCTTTCATTGTTGGAAAAAGCCAAAAGTCACTAGGAGCCAGGTCAGGTGAGTAGGGAGCATGAGGAATCACTTCAAAGTTGTTATCACGAAGAAACTGTTGCGTAACGTTAGCTCGATGTGCGGGTGCGTTGTCTTGGTGAAACAGCACACGCGCAGCCCTTCCCGGACTTTTTTGTTGCAGTGCAGGAAGGAATTTGTTCTTCAAAACATTTTCGTAGGATGCATCTGTTACCGTAGTGCCCTTTGGAACGCAGTGCGTAAGGATTACGCCCTCGCTGTCCCAGAACATGGACACCATCATTTTTTCAGCACTGGCGGTTATCCGAAATTTTTTTGGTGGCAGTGAATCTGTGTGCTTCCATTGAGCTGACTGGCGCTTTGTTTCTGGATTGAAAAATGGCATCCACGTCTCATCCATTGTCACAACCGACGAAAAGAAAGTCCCAGTCATGCTGTCGTTGCGCTTCAACATTGCTTGGCAACATGCCACACGGGCAGCCATGTGGTCGTCCGTCAGCATTCGTGGCACCCACCTGGATGACACTTCTCGCATTTTCAGGTCGTCATGCAGGATTGTGTGCACAGAACCCACAGAAATGCTAACTCTGGAGGCGATCTGTTTAACAGTCATTCGGCGATCCCCCAAAACAATTCTCTCCACTTTCTCGATCATGTCGTCAGACCGGCTTGTGCGAGCCCGAGGTTGTTTCGATTTGCTGTCACACGATTTTCTGCCTTCATTAAACTGTCGCACCCACGAACGCACTTTCAACACATCCATAACTCCATCACCACATGTCTCCTTCAACTGTCGATGAATTTCAATTGGTTTCACACCAAGCAAATTCAGAAAACGAATGATTGCACGCTGTTCAACTAAGGAAAACGTCGCCATTTTAAGTATTTAAAACAGTTCTCATTCTCGCCGCTGGCGGTAAAATTCCATCTGCCGCACGGTGCTGCCATCTCTGGGACGTATTGACAATGAACGCGACCTCATTTTAAATCAATGCGCATGTTTCTATCTCTTTCCAGTCTGGGGAAAAAAAATCGGAGGCCTTAGAACTTGAATGCACCTCATAAATGAAGACCCACCTGATGACTGCTGTGTCTCGAGAGTAGCTGCTCCATTTCAACAGCTCTGGGACCTTCAGAGCGTGACAACGCGACCAGAACACGAGGAGGAGGTGCCGACGTACCAAGGATGACTGTGTAGATTCAGATCCAGGAATCTACAGTCCGATCCGCTGTTTCTCCCGGAGGGAGAGCTGTGCCGCGTGGTGTGCACAGTCAGCTGCGGCGTTGCAGGTACAATTGCTGGCTGGTAGCTGCGGTCATCGATTCGATTCTCGCGTCCTGCACTAGTTTATGATTTGACTATTTTAAATTATGGAAGGTTCTGGGACTTATTTATTCAGTAGTGTAATTTGCTAGAAGACTCCATATATCATCTAGATGGATACTATGGAAATTACACATAACTGCCTGGCAGAGGGCTGATCGAACCACCTTCACAATAATTCTGTTATTCCACTCTCGAACAGCGCGCGGAAGAGACGAACACCTATATCTTTCAGTGCGAGCTCTAATTTCTTTTATTTTATTATCATGATCATCTCTTTCCATGTAGGTCGGTGTCAACATATATCTTTGCATTCTGAGGAGAAAGTTGGTGATTGAAATTTCGTGAGCTGAAGCACTCCTTTCTGAGGCAGGCAGTTCACTTTCGTGTGTGCTAAACCAAGATGTTTTCAGGACAAGTGTTTGTTTTTGTTGACGACCCCTCTCTCGTAACTAGTACTTGAATCCAGATTCTGTACCCAATACAATCTGATTTTACAACGCCACATCTTCTCCGTTAAAGAAGACAGAAACTTATGGAAAGTTGAGAGCTCTCGCTGGTGCATTTAGTCGGTCGTTTGTTCACTATCCATGTGCGTTGAGTCGAGGTGGCAATAAAACAGCAACTAAAGGCTTTTTGCGTTGTCAGTTTGAACAGCTGGAAGTCATTTACAACAGTGTGGTGCGAGTTTCTTTGAGAGTACAGCTCTACGTCTCCTACAGCGTGGTGCATTCGACTACGGCACCTCAATTTCAAGACGCTGATTGCTTATGTCGAGCACGACAGAGACTCTCCAAATCTTCATGCGTTTTGCGACCTTTCCCGAAAAAAGATTTCTTTTTTCGTGGAAACAACGGTTATATGACTCACTTACCTGAATATGTTGGAGATCTGGTTGTACCACAGTTACGAGAATATGCCTAAAATTTCATTTTTCAATACATCGGAACACTTCCTCACTGGTATCTGCAAATCAAGAGCATTTCTCAAAAGTGGGCTGCCTCCTAGAGGGATCGAGAGTAAGGAGCAAACTTATCCACATTGCACCGTCGTATCATCGGCCTCCAATTAAGAACCTTTGCAGGACACCTCTGATATATCTCACCAGTTGCCCAAGTTGTCATTAATTTACAAGCAGCAGGGCATGTGGAAAAAAGCGTAACAATACATGGATTTATGACGCATTTAGGAAACAAGTTTCACGTGAGCCCCTAGTAAAGGAGTTTCATATTGCAGGAAATTGTAATAATAAAATGACTTAACAGCTAACAGAATCGTGTTAACTGATTCTTCCGTCACTTCTTGGTAGACCAACTTCATAATTCTGTTGCAATTTTTGTAGAATTCTGTAACCCACCACATTTTTAGTAGTGAACTACTGGAATGGAATCTTACCAAATAATTTTCTGCCTGTTTTCCATCTGACAAATATGAAAATAACTCTCAGCAATAGTGTACCATACTTCTGTTGCTATCCTCATTCAGAGTGAAGTGGTGAGTTTCTAAGCGATAATTATTTTTAATATGTTAAAGGTAGGTTATACACGTTTACGATCTATTTCATCCTTAATGAGTAATTCAGGCGGTTCTTAAAGTAATGAAACAATGTAATCTTCAAAGGCAATCTATAGATGACGAAACGAGATATGCTACGGGTTTTTGCAACAATATAAGTGACGAAATTTCACATCTATTTTCACATTGAGGATGTACTTCTCTGTAAGCTTGAAAGTCGGGAGCTCTATCTTCTTATCTCGTGTTTTCTACTGAAAATCTCGTGCTTGTACTCTTGTTAACTTTACTATTACAGAGAGCACCTAAACTTTATTATTTTTTTAATTCGTCCTGTGTGCAACAAATAACTTACTTGGTGTTTCTGCTGCCACTGCTTGATCTGCTGCATTCCATTATTTAACAAAAACATTTAAAAAACCTGTTATTCATGCTGAGTGCAGTGCATGTTCTGTATGGCGGCTCCTGCTGTTGCTGCGGCTGCTGCTGCTTACTGCAACTACATATAATTCAAGAGAAAGGGTTTGGTCAAATCTAAACTCGATAAATGATAACCCAAACAAGTAATTCCTTTTTTCAAAAACTATATTCTGAAAGCGATTCTTTCTCATTCAATTAACAAAACGCTAGAAGTTCTTTGAACAATCGCTTCGTATGCAAATCTGCCTCCAGTGGCATTAAAGCAGTATTACAAATTAATCAAACTCTTGAGACAGACTGAAATACTTCTCAATTAAATACATAGTTGAGACAGACTGAAATACTTCTCAATTAAATACATAGTGAAACAATTCCCTGACAATTACAAAAGAAATCAATGACAAAAATCAATACTTAATATTAGTCGCCTAACAATGGTTTCCCTTAAGAATTCAACTCCTATCATTATCAAAATTACCGACTGCTGCTACGCACATACACAAACCCTTTTCTTTAAATTAATAGCGGTCTAAGGCGCTGCTGTCATGGACTGTGCGGGCTGGTCCCGGCGGAGGTTCGAGTCCTCCCACGGGCATGGGTGTGTGTGTTTGTCCTTAGGATAATTTAGGTTAGGTAGTGTGTAAGCTTAGGGACGGATGACCTTAGCAGTTAAGTCCCATAAGATTTCACACACATTTTTTTAAATTAATAAGCGCGCTGCAAATTATAAAAAATATCAACTCAATACCAAATCCTGTGTCGCTGCTGGCGGACACGGCAGTACGGCAGCTCGGCGACGACCCCTCGCCCAACACACGTGCGCACCACAGCAGGCGGGCTCCTACACTGGCTTCCAAACTGCCACTAATTAATCCGTGCGCTATGAAGCGCGACAACAATATCTTAGATCCAGAACTTGTGCATGCGCGCTGTAGCCAACCTTTAAATCCTAAGAGAGTATTGCCAACTCTCAAGCTATTGACCTGATTTTTAATTAGTTTTTCTCTTAAGAAACCACTGTTTCAGAGAATTTAAGGTGCAGAAAGAAAAACAATAGCTAATTTTCAGTTCCACCTGTTCCTTATTACAAAGACACTGGGTTACAGTATTACTATGAAATTTCAACAATAGGAACGATTTATTTTATCCCGACTCGTTAACTTTTTCACACACATGCAGTCAGAAGTGAACATGCTATTTTCATTCCATTTTCTATTGGAGACAGATAAGGACCTCTCTCAAGTCTAAAGAAAAATTCAATATCTTAGCTAAATTTCATTCAGAGCAACATATGATGTAACAGGCCCAAACACAAAATAATAGCGACTCATATTTCTCATTGCACACTTTTTCGAATTCGCACAGCGTCTTACTTAAATGAGAATATCACAATTATTATGACCATTAACTACATGATGGGCACTTCACCATGAAGTTGACATATAATGCTATACCCAACGCAAAAACCGTTTTTTTATTAATAGTTTCTGTAAAATCGTCTGGAAAAAGTTACGGGACGGGTGCCTCATTTCTGTCAGAACAGCGCGTCACCAACAGGCGCGCCGAAAGTGAATCTCTGCCAGTAGACGGCAACTAACGGATTGGTGCAGACATTGGTCATCTCTCTCACTGGACACAATGACTGTGTGTGTGTGTGTGTGTGTGTGTGTGTGTGTTTATTCGTGGTGGCACCATTAAGATTTAAGACAAGCGACAGTAAAAATTGTAATAAATATCACTGTGAAATATTTTCGTGTGGACGCAAGTTACAAAATTTATTTTCACTCAACCTGTGTCCTGCATATTACCTTAATTAAGTCCTTGGAGAATGCATTTAGTCTGCAATATATTTTCCATAGACACTTTTAAGGTCATGACTTGCAACAACTGATGTGTGACAATGAGCACCTACCCTGCTACACTATGTCAAGTTTTTGTCAAGCACAAGCAGAGATTGGAACCAAAAACATGTAACCTTTTAATGGAAACACCCGTGAATCTGCTCAATCTAATACATGAAACATCTATTTCATTAGCACCAAAAGCATAGAGTTCATTCTCACAGTAATTACAGTAATTCTGAAGATAATTGCTTGACGAATATTACTGTCTGTTATGCAACTGAAATTACAGCAAAATCAAATGGTTCAAATGGCTCTGAGCACTATGGGACACATCTGAGGTCATCAGTCCCCTAGAACTTAGAACTACTTAAACCTAACTAACCTAAGGACATTGCACACACCCATGCCCGAGGCAAGATTCGAACCTGCGACCGTAGCAGTCGCACAGTTCCGGACTGAAGGCCTAGAATCGTTCGGCCACCGCGGCCGGCAAAATGACAGTCACTGCACAGGTTCTCTACGTTACTCGCTGCAATCCTGTTTCCAGTGCTCTGAAATATACCGACCATTAGTTATTTGAATAAGCAGGCACTAACCTCTTGATTCACATCTATTTTACAAGGCTTTGCGCCATCACAAATCATTCTCTAAGAACAGCATGCCGTAAAGTCCAACTACACAGATAGCAAGACAAATGTTTGTAAATCACTTGCATTGTCTCAAAACACAATTATACACACATCAAAAAAATTTTGCATCACCTCAGTTCCGAGAGTTCCGGAACCTGTACAGAAAATTGGAGTAGAGATCAACATAAACATCATTTCTGCTCTTTTTATTGCTCATGAAGACCACCTATTGCATGTTGTACCACCATACAGCGAGACCTTCAGAGGTGGTGGTCCAGGTTGCTCCCTCAGAGTGGTTGGTGGGTCACGTCGTCCATAAACAGCCCTTTTGAACCTTTCCCAGGCATTTTAGATAGGGTTCGTCTCTCAAAAACTTGCTGACTACTCTAGTCGAGCGATGTCGTTATCCAGAAGGAAGTCATTCACAAGATATGCACGAGGGGGGCGTGAATTGTCGTCCATGAAGACGAATGCCTCGCCAATATGCTGTATTTTCGATAGGGTTCGTGTCTCGAAAACATGCTGGCTACTCTAGTCGAGCGATGTCGTTATCCAGAAGGAAGTCATTCACAAGATATGCACGAGGGGGGCGTGAACTGTCGTCCGTGAAGACGAATGCCTCGCCAATATGCTGCCGATATCGTTGCACTAGCGGTCGGAGAATGGCATTCACGTATCGTACAGCCGTTACGGCGCCTACCATGACCACCAATGCCGTACGTCGGCGCCACATAATGCCACCCCGAAACATCACATAAAGCCACCCCAAAACATTCGGCCCGACCGGGTTGCCTCCAAACGCGTCTCCGACGATTGTCTGGTTGAAGGCATATGCGACACTCATCGTTGAAGAGAACATGATGCCAATCCTGAGCGCTCCATTCGTCATGTTGTTGGGCCCATCTGTACCGCGCAGCACGGTGTTGTGGTTGCCAAGATGGACCTCGCCATGGACGTCGGGAGTGAAGTTGTACATCATGCAGACTATTGCGCACAGTTTGAGTCATAACACGACATTCTGTGGCTGCACGAAAAGCATTATTCAGCATGGTGGCGTTGCTGTCAGGGTTCCTCTGAACCATAATCCGTAGGGAGCGGTCATCCATTGCAGTAGTAGCCCTTGGGCAGCCTGAGCGAGGCATATCATGGAAGTTCCCGTCTCGCTGTTATCTCCTCCTTGTCCGCACAATATCGCTTTGGTTCACTCCGAGACGCCTGGACACTTCCCTTGTTGAGAACCCTTCCTGACACAAAGTAACGATGCGGGCACGATCGAACTGCGGTACTGGCCATTAGACATGGTTGAGCTACAGACAACACGTGGCGTGTACCTCCTTCCTGATGGAATGACTGGAAGTGATCGGCTGTCGGACGCCCTCCGTCTGCATGGTTGTTTACATCTTTGGGCGGGTTTAGTGACATCTCTGAACACTCAAAGGGACTGTGTCTGTGATACAATATCCACAGTCAACGTCTATCTTCAGGAGTTCTGGGAACCGGGGTGAGGCAAAACTTTTTTGATGTGTGTGTATAAAATGCTATTCGGAAAACGTCTAGAATTCAGTGGTTCTCAATGGACTTCCAGGGCTCGGCGCTGTACTATGTACTAAGCTCACTAAAAATTTATTTGTAATTATGATGAAATATTCCGAACAATTCGTGCATAACGATTGGCAGTGACTTGGAAATTTAAGTTTTCCACTGCTAGAAGGTTATTTTACGCGAAACTTACAATGTATCTCATCACTTATTTTGTGGGAAACCTGTTACTTTCTACTGCAAGTGTAGCCTTAGAGCCCAGTCCCACTGGAAAAGTATATTTAAAGTCAGATGTTTATCCTCCTCCTCTATTTTAATTGAAAATGACAGCAATGAAATAAAGTAATTGAATCCTACGAAAACCTTGTGTTCTCACTGCAGTTGTATGTAGATCACAAAAGCAGGTTTTCGTAATCGTCAGTTGGCTGATGGCGTTTGCCAGATACACTAATTATTGTTTATTATTTCATTGCCACCGGCAATGGAGGATGAAGCTTTGACAATGTCAGCCACTCGTGCTGGCGAAACGTCAGAAAAATCATTAGATGAACGTCGGCCGAAGAATCCGAGACAGAAGCCAATAGGCAGTTTGTCAATAAGGGAGATGAGCATATTGCAGCTCTTCACTAGCTCTGAGGTAATGTGGTTGCCTGTAAAGTGAAAGCTGCTTGGCTCATTGTTTCATACTCGCTTAAGGCCAGATTTTTAGCCGTTCTGCGACAGAGCTACAGACAACACGTGGCGTGTACCTCCTTCCTTCTTCATCAAAAGTTGTCTTGCTAATTCCAGTACCATATAGCGTAAGGGGGAAGAACTAATGACACAGGGAAATTGGGTAGTGCCTTTTCTACTTCTGTTGACATAATTTTTGGTTTTTATGAATACATAATTTTATTTATGGAATTGCACATTTCAGTACTACTTGAGTGTGACGCAGGACAGCAAGTAAACTCAGAATGTAAAGAAGCTGAAAGTTAGTAATAACTTACACATTTATGGCAACATAGGCATACTCGTACCACAGAGACTTTGTTCATTAAAACAGACTTTTTTCATAATATTATTGTGTTAAAGTGTATTTGATTTCTATTAGAACAGTGCACATTTCACTACCGTTTTCTATTAGTTTATTGAACACAACAGTAAACATCAGAGATATTAATCATGAGCAATATGTTCTCTCACATTATCTAAAAGAATCTGTCAATGCTCATGTAGATTACCGGTTCCATGCCTGTAGAAACTACTGGATCTGAGTTAAAGATGTTTTCAAGTGCACTGTCTGGATGGTTGTTGAGGGATGACATCCCAAGCAAATCCTGGATAGTTTTGTATGTGAAAGCACAAAATGAGCAATCGTGTAGTAACAACTTGTGATGTAGTTTTGTCGGTCGCTTTTATCTCACTCCGACCGCAAGATGTCTTAGTTGTTTTCAACAAATACCAGCTGTGATGGACACACCATTGGAGAGCAGTTTTTAAATCATAACACCCTTTCTGGGCCACCAGATGTAAAATATTATGCTGACACTGCCCCTTTTTAGAGTATATGTCTTTTGTTAGGACTCATCCATTAATTTCGTCTTAAGAAGTGAACATAAAGACATTGTAACTCGTCAACAGTAACAGTATTACATAGGGATGTTCAAGCAAAAATACAATAATTTCCCCCCTTTGCTTTTTGTTGCTTACATTATAATATGCAGTACTCTTACTCCCTACTTGTGAACCGTGCCTCTTGAGTGCAAATATCGCATGAGGCTAAAATGGTCGCATTTCATTACATATGTCAGTTAATGAAATTTTGAACGATCTCTCTTGAAACAAGAAAATCCTTTTCTGAGATATTTTTTTGGAAAAGCACATGCTCCACACACAGTGCCTTCACCCCACTATTAAACCTGAAGCGATGTTCACAAATGTTAAATCTTTCTCCATTTGCAAGTCTATTTTACGTGCTTGAACAATGTTCGTAAGTTTCAAGTATGCAAGAACACCACATAGCTTCAAGATAAGTACTAGAATTTGAAATTATAAAATGACAATTTGAAAATACATTCATAGCACCACATACAGCAATACATTCATATCACCACATCGCATTCACCTTGTCTGAAGACGCTTGATGTCAGGTGGCTGGTGGTGTGTAACCTATGGCTGGTGTCCGTTGTAGGGAGAGGAAACTCTTTGAGTGTAAACCGATCTTCATGCAGCCAGGATTCGTTTTCTGGGATAGTTTCTGGAAGTGTTTGCCATTAATTGTGTGTTAGAAATTGAAGTGGACGTTCCATGAGATTGCCGCGAGAAGTGGTCGCGTGGTTTAGGGCGCCATGTCACGGATTGCGCGGCCCCTCCCGCCGGACGTTCGAGTCCTCCCTCGGGCATAGGTGTGTGTGTTGTTCTTAACATAAGTTAGTTTAAGTAGTGTGTGTGGTGTCACCGCCAGACACCACACTTGCTAGGTGGTAGCTTTTAAATCGGCCGAGGTCCACTAGTATACGACGGACCCGCGTGTCGCCACTGTCAGTAATTGCAGACCGAGCGCCACCACACGGCAGGTCTAGAGAGACGTACTAGCACTCGCCCCAGTTGTACAGCCGACGTTGCTAGCCATGGTTCACTGAGAATTACGCTCTCATTTGCCGAGACGATAGTTAGCATAGCCTTCAGCTACATTTGCTACAACCCAGCAAGGCGCCATTACCAGTATAGATATTGAGATTCTATTAATGTATCATCAAGAGCGATGATACATTGTGATTTAAGTTAAGTATTCCAGAAGCTACGTACTTTTCTTTATAGCATTCATTATGTATCCTGTTTCAGACCTCACGCCAGCCTGCGTGAGCTTATAGCGTGCATTTTGGTCTCCTCAAACAAAACAGTGTTGGCACTTCTACCGACACTTCAGTGTGTAAGTCTAGGGACCGATGACCTCAGCAGTTTGGTCACTTAGGAATTCACACACATTTGGACATTTTTTTCCCATCACACTGATAACTTTCACAGATGCCAAAATGCGATGTAGGAAATTAGAGTATGAGTTGCACTTCAACTCGCATCCTTACGTCTACATTGCGCAATGTTTACCACTGGATAATGAACAGATACAATAGTGTAACAGCTCGAGAAGAAATCAGCACTTCCTTCCGACACTTCTGCATCCTACAGTGTTGTCTGACCGTGCATATGGCTTCACAGATTTCTGAGGGGTGGCCGATTCTGTTGGCCACCTTAAGTGAAAGACTCGGACTTAGTCTCTGTGGCAGCTGGCCGGCGGCCAGACGTTACGTCTATGACTGCATGCACAGTAAAACAACCTAATAGCCTATTTAACACTAAAATTAATGAAGCGACTACAATAAAATAAAATTAATACTACACATTAGTGCTGTAGAATGTCTTCAAGAGGTATTGCGTATGCAAGGTGATCCATAAACAGAGTAAAACACGAAATACGTAAGTCAAATTATGAAAGAACAGAATATATATATATATATATATATATATATATATGTGTGTGTGTGTGTGTGTGTGTGTGTGTGTGTATATATATATAATATTATCCGTTATTCCCTACAGCTTATACCTATTTTTCTCAAAACTTCGAATATCTTGCGCCATTTTTCACTGACGAACGCCTTTTCCAGGTCGTCAGATCCTATTAACGTGTCTTGATTTTTCTTAAATCTTGCTTCCATTACCAGTTGCCACGTCAGAACTGCCTCTCTGTTGCCCTTACCTTTCCGAAAACTAAACTGATCGTCATCTAACAGATCCTCAGTTTTCTTTTCCATTCTTCTGTAGATCACTATTGTCTGTAATGTGGATGCATGGGCTGTTAAGCCTATTATGTGATAATTCTCGCACTAAGCTCTCCTTCCTGTTTTCTGGATTGCGTAAACAACATTTTTCCGAACGTTTGATGGTATGGTTACTGATTCATAGATTATAAACACTTATCTGAAAAGTCGTATGGTTGCCATTTTTCCCAATGATCTAATAAATTCGAAAGGAATGTTATTTGTTCCTTCTGCCTTATTTGATCTCAATTCTTCAAAAGCTCTATTAAATTATGACCCTAATAATGGATTCCCTATCTCTTCCATATCTAAGTTTGTTACTTCCTCAATCACATCAGTCAAGTCCTTGCCTCGCAGAGGCCTTCAAGGTATCTTTCCACCTATCCGCACTCTCTGCTGCGTTTAACAGGTGGAACTCCCACTGCACTGTTAACGTTAACGCTCTCGCTTATGTTTTCACCGATAGTTGTTTTGATTTATCTACGTGGTGGACCAGGCCTTCCTACGATCATTTCTTTTTCGATTTCTTAACCTTTTTCCTGAGCCATTTCGTCTTGGCTTCCCCTCACTTCCATTTTATTTCAATCCTAAGTGACTTATATTACTGTATTCCTGAATTTCCCTGAGCCTTTTTGTAGGTCCTTCTCTCGTCGATCAGTAGAAGTATTCCTTCTGTTACCAAAGGTTTCTTCGCAGTTACATTCCTTGTACCTACGTCTGTCTGTCGATCTTCTGTGGCTAACCATTTTAGTGGTGTACATTCCTCGCCAGCTGAATTGCCTGCTGTGCTATTCATCCTGTGTACTTCAAATGCATCTCACAAGTCCTCAGTATTTCAGTATTCCACTTCTTTGCATTATGTTTCTTTCAAATAAGTCCCCCGTAAACTTCAGCCTACTTCTCATCATTACTAAATTCTGATCTGAGTCTGTGTCTGCCCCGGATACACCTTATCAGATTTCGCAGTCTCTGTCTGACTGTGATGCAATCCACCCTGGTGCTTCCCGTATGTCCAGGCCTTTTCCAAGTGTACCTCCTACTCTAATGAGTTTTGAACAACGTGTTCGCTATTACAACCTCAAATTTATTGTAAACTCAATTAGTCTTTCTCCTCTCTCATTCAAACTTCCAGCTCCATATTCTCTCGTAACTCTTTCTTCCATTCCTTCCCCTACTAACGCGTTTCAGTCTTCCAAGATTATTAGATTACCGTCTCCCTTCTTTGCATGCTGAATTACGCATTCAGTATCTTCACATACTTTCTCGATCTCTTCATCTTCTGCTTGTCCGGATGTATACATGAATTATTGTTGTAGGCATTGTTTGCTTTCAAGTGTGACGAGAACAACCCTATCCGTGAACTATCCTCAGTAAGCCACTCTCTGCCATACTCTGCTGTTCATAACGAATCCTATTCCCGTCTGCTGTTGTTGCTAGTACTCTACGTTCATTTGGCCAGAAATCCTTAATTTCCTTCATTTCACTTCAGTGGACTCCCCTATATCTAGACTGAGCCTTTTCGTTTTCCTTTTCAGATTTTCTGGCTTCCTATTACACTCGAAGTTCTGACATTCCACGCTCCGACTTGTAGAATATTATCCTTTAGTTGGTTATTCAGTTTGCTCCTCGTGGATTCCTCCCCTTTGATAGTCCCCTCCCGGAGATCCGAATGGGAGATTAATTCGGAGTCTTTTCCCAAGGGAAAGACCATGATGACACGTTTTCAGTTAGTGGCCACATCTCCTGCGGATACATATTGTATGCCTTTAATGCAGTGGTTTGCATTAGCCTCTGCATCCTCAATCCGTTGATCATTGATAATTCTTCCATCTCTCAGGGGCAGTTTCCCACACCAATGGCAAGAGGTTACATTGAAAATCTGTCTGCTCCTCCGCCATTCTTGATAAGGCCGTTGGCAGATCGAGGGTCATTCTTTATAACGCGAGTCTTTGGCTGCCATTGATGATTTTTATCCTTAATTTAAGCAGCGGCTGGATTCGAACCCAGAATGTAGGACGTTTTGATTACTAGCAAAAGACGCTATTCCTAAACCTAGACGTTTTCTTATAGGGCCAGTATGAGCAATTTTAGTAGTAATTAAAAAATTAATAAGGACTTGGTAAAATTATAGTGCTACGTCTTCGAAGTGAAGAAGTAATTTTAGAAATTTGCTCTGAAAAAGATATACAGCAGTTCACTTTTCTTTAGAAAATAGTACTAATATTTTACTTCTACGTCTACATCTACATCCATACTCCGCAAGCCACCTGACGGTGTGTGGCGGAGGGTACCTTCAGTACCTCTATCGGTTCTCCCTTCTATTCCAGTCTCGTATTGTTCGTGGAAAGAAGGATTGTCGGTATGCCTCTGTGTGGGCTCTAATCTCTCTGATTTTATCCTCATGGTCTCTTCGCGAGATATACGTAGGAGGGAGCAATACACTGCTTGACTCTTCGGTGAAGGTATGTTCTCGAAACTTTGACAAAAGCCCGTACCGAGCTACTGAGCGTCTCTCCTGCAGAGTCTTCCACTGGAGTTTATCTATCATCTCCGTAACGCTTTCGCGATTACTAAATGATCCTGTAACTTCATGACGCTTATACTCTTTCGCCATTCAAAATGTTCGTTATAGCGCACATCTCAGGCCGCGTTTCCTTCCAAAACTCCGTTTCATCTTTAAATTATAGTATGGTTTCTTTCGGTCGGTTGGAGCCCTGCAAATTTATCTTGACATGTTTTAGATAAGAAATTCACTTCGCTGCTTTGCAATGTAAGAGCCCACCAGAAGAGTTTCGCAAGTTTCATACAACTTCACGGAGTAAATCTCACAAATGAATGCTACTTAAACAAAATTCGGGTTTAGAGAGAGGATTTGAATTACAGACGGTAGATTTATGAAATAATGTTAAGACAGCAATTTTAAACTACTCATAATCCGATAACATAAAGTACTGGTGGCGTCTTTCTGTTATATAGGCATTTTTCACTAACTGAAATAACACCGCTGTTAGAACTAAACTAATATTAATTTCAGGAATGATTTTTCTGGAAATATCCAGATCTAAAGCTGCTCAAAAAAGAAGTAACAAAAAATGCGTCGGTACTCCCTCTGTAACTGCTGTAACGTATTAGAATGTAGACACACTTTTCTTTCTTATTTCTGAATGCGACCAGGCTCCAAAAAATACTGTTTGTGCACTACCAGATTGTCAGATGGCGGCCGTTACATTCTTGCAGAACCCCGACGTCGTCTTGATATAGCTAAGCATCTCGCTTCACACTTTTCGCCAGCAGGGACAGGGAATTCATGTGCAGCTTAAAATATGGGTAACTTTCAAGTAGACTCATGTTTGTTATCAGAACATCTTACAAGTAAATTATACAGAGATGTAGTGTAACATGTATCTTTTAGATGAATAGCCACACCCAATAAGCGGTCCGAGACGATCAATACTTGACAATGACCCGACATATTCCAGTTGTGTCGTTAAGGATATGGGCTAAAATTTATGGTGATGTGCTAAATCGATAAGTAGCGGAAGAACTGTTCCATGGCCTACATGTACGCCGGATCAGAGTCCTATGGATTTTATCTAAAGGCCACACAAAGTCCACTGTCTGTCGAAGAGGACATGCTAAAGAAAGAAAATCTTCAGCTACTTGCAGGACTTTGCGAAAAAATTCTGAACGCTACCATTGTCTTTTGGAAATATGTGAGAGCATGTGGCACGTGGAATACAAGACGAAACATTAGAGTGGATACCTATGCGGAAGTAACAAAGAGACCCGTTTGCTGCAAAATAAATAATGACAACCGTATCGTGGAAGTTCGTGAAATATTTCAACATTTATGTGAAATAGCTGATTATATTTTGTTATTTTGCCGTGGAGGCTTTTCTCAGTGCTCTCCCTTGTTCGTTTCGCAGGGTGAATGGGGAAACCTTGTGCAGGAAATTCCTACGGCCAATTGAAGGAGGAAGTCAGTATAAACGTATAACATAGAACACTTCTTGCATTTGTGTTATAGACCTATATACCCCTCAAAAATACGATTTCAGGCTTCTTTCACATTCATCGTTCAAAAAATATATTTGAAGTAAATTCCATGCTCTTACCTGCGTGTTGGGCTCATAATGATTCCTGTGAAACACTTGAATAATTCAGTCCAGCGCAATATCCAAAATGGTCTTAGATAACTAGGAACTATGTTAACTGTTATGTTAATATGTATTTTACATGTATAGGTATTTTAATTTAGGCCCTGAACAGTTGTATTTCTAGTGCTTCTGTTTTTTCGCTTTGTGTATTAACTAGTGGTGCTGTATAAAATTGATAAACAGTATGTCATCACTTTTGTTACGTGTATAGGCATGTATGTTTATTGAAATTTGTGCCACTACAAGAATGTTAAGCCTTAATGTTGTTATACTTATGTCACTGTTACATCATCAATTAATGGCTTTTACTACACGTCTCTTAATGAACGTTTAACCAGCTAAATGACCGTTAGCTCCCTGAGGCCAAATAAATAAATAAATCAAACATTTAGAACGTGTGCACAAGCAAAATGCCGGTGATCAAACGTCGATTGGATTACGACGACCATGTCTATCCATAACACTAGCCTTGTGGTGGTCTGGTGCGGTAATCAGTCCTAAGACTGGATGGATTCAGCTGTTCTCGCTAGTCTATCCTCACTACCTGGCTCATCTGAGCCCTGTTGGCACACTTATTATTGTCAGGCTGCATTCGTCAATGCAACCGTCGAAGTCTCCAGCTGATGCTCGATAGCAAGCGCGAATCATAATGTCTCACTTTCACCGGACCTCACACACTGCATGAAGAGCCAGCAACGCATTTCCTTCCCAATGTAGGTTACACTGTATCGCAAACTCCGATCTACGGTGCAGCTAGGCATTTCTTACGTTTAAAGTTAATTGCCAGAGATGAAAGAAGCGATAAGTGACAGAGAGTATTCTAGGGCCGACTAGAATTCAACCCTAAACCGTTGGATTTGGAGTTTGATACCTACTCGCTTTTTTTATTTTCCCAAACAAACCTCCCGTCTTGTCTTGAAAATTTCACGCAAACTTTCTGCTTTGTTTTACCATGGAGTCTGGTGATAAAAAAGACCTTTTGAATGTAGTGGAAAGAGTTCGGAAGTTAACGGTCTTATTTTAGGTAACATGAGCGTTGTATACTTTCTGCATAACATCCAAACACAATTTTCGTTCCAGTGAACGAATGCTTGATGCAGTCAGAACGCTGGGTTTAATTTCTACGGGACAACTATATTTTTCTTGTTGTTTGTTCTCCTCTCACAACTCTCAAAAATGTATTTTTATTTAATTTCAGATACGCTTTGTCCTCTTCCTGCACCGGGACTGAAGAACATGATACGGGCGTTAGAATTAACTTGCGATTTGGGCATTGATCCTGGGAGAAGCCGACGGACAATTGCGCCACAAATTATTGAAAAAGTTCCTGTTGCTATTGCTGAGAATGCTGGACGCAATGTGTGATCTTCAATGCGGTAGCGTTCTCGCTTCCCGCGCCCAGGTTCCCGGGTTCGATTCCCGGTGGGGGTCAGGGATTTTCTCTGCCTAGTGATGACTGGGTGTTGTGTGACGTCCTTAGGTTAGTTAGGTTTAAGTAGTTCTAAGTTCTAGGGGACTGATGACCATAGATGTTAAGTCCCATAGTGCTCAGAGCCATTTGAACCATTTTGTGATCTTCAAGCAGTGCGCGAGCTGTGTCACGAGTGGTATGCAGACAGCTGAACGTTCCATGGTCCACGAGCAGTTGTGAAACGATGCCTTTAGGTTTCAAGCGGTCGTGGATGCAGATGGTCGCCACCTTGAACTACGATTGTAAACTTGAACGTAAACATGGTACGCATTAACAAATGTTACCCTCTCATGTGGAAATTAAAATGTGTTTCTTTCAATGATTTATGCGTTATTTCTCTTCCGCTTGTCCTTACAAATGTTTCCGGAAAGTTTCATTGTCCTACGTTCACTTGCTTTTCAAGGGGATCCTCTCAAGTGGCGAAACATTAATTATAGTCAACCTGTATATTCTAGCGTTCATCGTAAGTACTCGCTTTTCAAAAGGTTCTTTAATATGTTGTAATGAGCCATAATCACAGATCTGGATCGTAGAGGATTTGCTTTGTACTGTTTACTTTTCATGTAGCTGCAATTTTCAGAGAATCTGTACATGAGTTCTCTTGCTCTGAGTAGTGGTTTGCTAGTCCGAGGATTAAAAAAAAAAGGATTTTACCATAAATTTCATGTTTACCTTTCTCCTTAGGTTACACCAGTGCATAACGTAACCATATTTGTGACATGATGAGTCCATTCAATTTCAACCATTTTCTGTGGATAACAGCTCGTGGAAGTATCAAGTTTTTAATGTCCCTGGTTACCTTCGGTGAGAATATTCAATAATTCTAATCGTATTATTACATAAAAGACACGTCTGTAGATAGGTCACGGTCCTGTAATGAGGCAAAGCCTTACAAGAATGCTCCAAACTTACGGAAAATGCTTAAGCACGAAAAAAAGAATCAGTCGTGCCGCACCAAAAAATATCGCGACACCTTTGTACTAATGTGATTAGCATTATTAAACATTTTCACTGAAGCTGATGAAGAACTTTGAAAAAAAATGGTAGGGGCAGTTTACGTACAGCAAACATCGTGCTACATTTTTCGATTGTGTCAAATAAAGAGTATACGTACGTAGACTCACTTTGATCTCGTGGTCCCGTGTAATCTTGTAGATATAACAGGAAAGAAATAGCGTCCTCAAACAAAGTAAATGGCTTACTAGGATAACAAAAGATCTACGAGCATTACACGAGGATTTAACGGCGCTGGATCAGGACCTGGCTTTGCGAGTAACGGAACCCTTCTGGATGTGACATTGCGTGCCACGCAATTGGTGATTCTGCAAATTTGCGCCTTACCCATACGAATTAAACAACAGTATCGATAAGTTATAAGTCTATCTTACATTACCTTTAACAGGAAATTGATCTTTTTTGCATTTATTAGTTCTATCTTTTCCATTTTATTTTTAATTTTAGCTTACATATTGCGTAGCCTCTATTCGTATCAGGACATACAACACCTATTTTACAGAATTAAATGTTTTCTCTTCGTGTCCATGTGACATGAAGGTAACCCGGTTTCGCTTAATTCTTCTAATTCTTAATAAACCTAAGTTCAGTGGTACTTCTCTGGTACTATCACTGTTTCTGATAATTAACGGACATCCACCCTCTATCTTTTAAATTTTTGTTTCTTTTCTACTGTGTGTGATTGTAGCCCACAATTTAGGAGCGTAAAGTGTCATATTGGTAACCAATAGCTATCACATTAGCATTTTTTCCTCTTCGGCGATGAGACTGCTTTTCTGGAAAACTTCTGTGTCTTCCTGCCAACGTCGTGCAGCCTGCCTCTGAGAACGCAGCGGAAGACCACAGCTGGAACAATGAAAGGTGCGAAAACTTTCGTGACGACATCAGATTTTTCTTTAACAACGTTCGTTTGCAAGCGTAGACCGAGAGAGAGCGAGTATTTGAGAGTATCAGACAGCGACTTAAACCTTCATCTACCTCTACATCTGTATTCGTAAATAATCTTGCGGCGTGTGGTGGAGGGTACTTTGTGTACCATTGCTACTTCCCACCTTTCCTGTTTCAATCGCGAATAGTTCGCGGGGAAAGCGCTTGCGGGTAAGCCTCTGTGTGGGCTCGGATCTCTCTAATTTCTTTTCAATGGTCTTCTCGCGATATATATACACTGGATGAAACGAATCGTGATGCAGAACCTCTCCCTTGAATCGTCTGCCGCTGGAGTTGGTTGGTCATCTCTGTGTCGCTTTCGTGCTTACTAAATGAACGCGTAACTAAATGTACTGCTCTTCTTTGAGCCACTTCTATTTCGCCTATCAATCATATCTGGTGAGGATCCCATACTGACGAGCAACATTCGAGTATTGGTGGAACGAGGATTTTGTAAGCTACCTCTTTTGTTGGTGGAGTAAATTTCCTGTAGATTTTTCCAATGCATCTCAGTCTGACATCTGCCTTTCCTTAAATTAGTATTATGTGGTAGTTGCATTTTAAATACGTCAGTACACATACTCCCAGATGTTTTATGGAAGTAACTGCTTTCAGTGATTGTTCTGCAATTGTGCAATCATACGGTAAAGGGTCTTTCTGTCTATGTATTCACAATCCGTTACATTTGATTATGTGGAGGGTCAGGTGCTAGTCTCTAGAGCTTTTCCTGCATTTCGCTACTATTTTCTAGTGTGGCGACTGCACTATATATTACCCCCATTATCAGCGAAAAGCCTCATGATTCAAATGGTTCAAATGGCTCTGAGCACTATGGGACTTAACATCTCAGGTCATGAGTCCCCTAGAACTTAGAACTACTTAAAGCTAACTAACCTAGGGACATCACACACATCCATTCCCGAGGCAGGATTCGAACCTGCGACCGTTGCGGTCACGCGGTTCCAGACTATAGCACCTAGAACCGCTCGGCCAACTCGGCCGGCAAAAGCCTCATGGAATTTCCGACGTTATCTACCAGGTCATTTATATATAATGTGAATATTAATGGTCCTGTCATACGCCCCTGCGATATGTCCGAAGTTATTTTTACATCTGTCGCTTCTCTCCGTTCAGAATTACATGCTGTGTTCTGTTTGCTAGAAACTCTTCAATCCAGTCCCACAGTTGGTCTGATATTTCCTACGCTCGTATTTTGTTCATAAGGTGGCAGTGCGGAACTGTATCGAATGCCTTCTGGAAGTCAAGGAACACGGCATCTACCTGGGCGCCTGTATCTACTGCTTTCTGGGTATCATAGAGAACAGAGCGAGTTGAGTTTCTCACGATTGTTGTTTTCGAAACCCATGTCGATTCCTACAGAGGAGATCTTCGGCCTCCCGAAATGTCACAACAGGCATGCGTAAAACATGTTCCAAAATTCGACAGCAGCGGCGTCAGATATAAATGCCAAAAGTTTTGTGCATCTGTTAGACGACCCTCTTTGGAAACGGAAATGATCTGTGCTTTTTTTCAGTCATTAGAAACGCTCCGCTCCTCCAAAGACCTAAGATACACTGCTGCTGGAAGAGAGGCAAATTTCATGCTTACTGTTTGTTGAATCGTATTGGTTTCCCGCCAAGACCAGTGGCCTTCCCTCTATTGAGCGATTTCAGTTGCCTTTTTTAACCCATAGTCACTTATTTCGATATCAGCCATTCTGTCATTCGTATAACGATTTAAAAGACGGCGCTACAATGCGATGTTCCTCTGTGGAACAGTTTTGGAAAAAGACGTTCAGTATTTCGAATTTTTACGTGTCGTCCTCCGCTTCAGTGCCATTGTGGTTGCAAAGCTTCTGGACAAATGGCTTCGATCCGTTTACTGATTTAAAGTAAGACCAAAACTTCTTCCGAATTTAAAGTGTATAGCACTATCTGTGGACATCATGTTGTGGGAACCTACGGTATACCTCTGAAGTTTGTTGTGGGAACACCTCGAGTACAGAGAACATACGGAACATTGTCCAGTTCATGCTTCATGTTTCCTACAACGGCAGCCCCCGCCCTTCCGGCAGCATAACGCCTGTACACTCACTTCTCGCAGTACCCAAAGTGCTCCGCACCCTGTTCGTCTTCCGCCTTGCCCAGCTTTGTCGAGCTATCACTCCCCATTGAGTAGGTGTGGACTTGATGTGGCGAGGTCTAATCCGCTCTGCACTACCTGAAACATCTCTTCATCAACAAGGATGAAGTAGGTTGGATTCTGTCTCCTACATTCAGAATCCCAACGAACATCTTCACGCACAGTTCTTGGGCTGCAGAAAAAAGAAAGATCAAGTTTATGTACCTTCCACATCGAGGTCATTAGAGACGAAGCACAAGGTCGGATCGTGTCAAGGATGGGGAAGGAAATCGGCAGTGCCCTTTCAAAGAGCCATCTCGGCATTTGCCTGGAATGATTTAGGGAAGTCAGGGAAAACCTAAATCTGGATGGCCAGACGCGGGTTCGAACCGTCGTTCTCCCGAATGCGAGTCCAGTGTGCTAACCACTGCGCCACCTAGCTCGGTCTGGACTGCACTATAGAAAAGCTAGGATATGCTTAAGACACAGTATCCAAAGTTGTATGATTGCAATAACGGTTTTTAAACTTTTAAAAAACTCATCCATGATTATACTGTTAAAAATATCCTATTTCCTCTTAACCTAGGATACCAAAAAGAAATAACAATCGGAGTAGATACTTCTAAATTTTTAGATGCGCATACTGCTGAAAACTTAAAGTAGAAATACCATGTACTAGACCTACTAAAATGTTAAGTTTCGCCTAGTTTTGGGATAAGAATAATTGCCAGCTTTGAGGATACAGAAGTCAGTTAACACATTTTGCGTGTTTTCAGACACTGATATTTTATAATATAGTATTCTGAGGCACTTCTTTACTTAGGCAAAAAGTATTCATTGAAAAAAAAGAAAGTAATTAGCATGATGTGTGCATATGGAATATGTTATCAACAGTCCATCTGTGTGTGAGAGTAATAGAGAGATTAGTAACTACAACACTAGAAGGAAAAATGATCTACATTATCCTTAATTAATTTAACTTCAGCACAGCAAGAGGTTAAATATGCAGGCAGCAATTAAACTCTTTCTAAATCTACCCAAAGAAATAAAAATCTGACAGATAGCAGAAGTTTTTTCAGATTTAGATTAAAGATGTTCCTTCTTTAAAGCTCCTTCTCTGCCGTAAAGGAATTCTTGAACAGAAATAATTAGCCACTTTTTACAAAAGAAACCTGTAAATGCCAGCTCAGCGTGTGGACATAAAAATACGCTTTTTTAAATTTTTAATTTATACATGGGTTCTTGTTTGTTCTGTCGTCACATTCCATTCCACAGACCTTCTCGTGAGTATGATCTATGGAACAAGTAGCTAACTAAATACAGTGTGCAGGATGATACCATGATGCTGATACAAACTTTTGGGGTGATGAAGAAGGGGAAATCCATCAATTTGGGGTAAGGGGCCTTAGTCCAGGAACGACCGAAACGAAAGGTATAAGCGAAAATCTACTCAAGTTCCGCCTTAGCCACGAGTTGCGCTCGAACTAAAGGCCTCAATTTCCGAACCCTGATCATGATGTACAGACTTCCGCTGAATACTCCCCAGTACCGTCAGATAACTTCCACTGTTGTTGGACTACTAACGGTGCACGTGTAAGGTCATAGAGACCGAAGCTCCTAAGTCTACAGTGCGTTAATAATGACTTTCATATACTTGTACGAGTTTCAGAAGCCAATAAATATGCAACAGTTGTTCAAAATGACGTCCCCCAGCGTCAGTGCATATGCACGTCATCGCACAATGTTCTCTCGTGCTTTTCTTATATCTCGGTGTCGCTTGAACAGCATCGTAGTCAGTGAGAATTATTGCCAAGATATTCTCTTCAGTCTCGACAGGCGTTTCGAACACGAGAATTTTCACATGGATCTACAAGAGGAAATCAAGTGGGATGAGATCAGGTGAACGTGCTGGCAGGTTCTCCTCTGCCTATCCACTTTACAGGGAATGTCTCATCTATGTGTTCACGAACCCTCAGTCGAAAGTGAGGTGGACTTTCATCATGTTGCCACACCTGTTCACGATCAACAAGTGGGATGTGTTCCAGGAACCTGGGTATTATGTCCCTGATAACCATTGTGCACAATGGTGCATTTAAGCGAGGAGGAAGAAGAAATGGGCCTAGTACGTAAAATCGTTTACTACGCCTACCCACACATTGATATAATCTGTGTTGATGGCTCTTCGTAACCGTAATGTGGGAATTATTACCGGCCCAAACATGAGTACTGCGATTATTTAGCATTCCTACTCTGTTCGAGCAGGCTTCACCCATGAAAAAGACATTAGCAGGAAAGTGAGGGTCGACTGCAAAGCGCTGCAACAACCATTGGCTGAACATGACACTAGGTCCGAAGTCAGCGGTTACTGCCTCATTTGATTAGGGCTGATCGACGTTAGAACTTCAACCTGTAAACATTGAGTGCAGTCTACTACAGTGCAGACATTGTACACCACGACTGTTCAAGTCAAAACACAGCAAGCCATTTGCATCGGATTAGTAGAGTTATTATCCCTATCTTTACATGTAAGTGCTCGTAGGATTTGCCTACTCTGCAATCTTAGAAACAGTAGTACCGGTACGCAGTGTAATCCACTGTCAGGGGCATCAGAACGACTTTCGCTTAAAGCTTCCGACTCGATCGTTTCCAAATCAGGGTTCCTTACCTCAGATTGATACATTTACCCTTCTCCATCATCCCTGAAAGTTTGTAAAATCATCACGGAATCGTCCTGTATAGGAAGTATAATATGTGAATAAATGTAAATTTTCATATATCGCCATACTCGTAAATTTGTAAATCTGCCTTCCTCAGCTCACCAGCCTCTACTTTGCCTTATTCGTCATTCCTAGTGCTCCTTTGGTTAGACCACAGCAACAGGCTACATGATGATCAGAAAACATGGGGAACGGTTCCCATTCTCTTAACGTAGCTTTTCTTCATACTCCTCGCTGGTCCTCTGAACCCAAATGTGCTCCGGCCTCTGTCCGATCAGCAACGAGTGAACGTCCGATGCGACGTTTGCCGTTGCCTTTCGGAATCAAAACGACAAGCACATGCTTGTTTGGGGACATCATCTCCAATTGAAAGCTGATTCCTGAACATACCGGGAAACTCTTTTAATAGGCCCCCTGCCATAAGCAGGTGCGCAATACGATCTGGTCATCAGGCAGTTGATTCTTCTACGAACGTACGCTCTCGCAATTTTAATAGTACGCCACACCATGATGCACAACGCCTCTCTTGTAGTGTCTGATACTTGAGATGGACGAATATCTCTTCCTCAACAAATCTCTAAGGAAACGTGTTGCTCTTTTTTGGAACTTCTCTTTTCCAGTATGAAGCCTAGCTGTTATGTGTCTGAGACTGAAGAGCAGTACTAAAATATTGGTTAAACGAGGGTTCTGTGGGCTACCTCATTCGAGTGGAATGTATTTCCCAAGGATCCTTCCAATCAATCTCAGTCTCGCATCTGAACCACACGCGATTACTTTTATGTTGTCGTTCCACTTTAAATATCTCAATACGCGTATTTCCATAGTGTCGATCGTCTGCGGATCCTTCTGTATTTGTATTCAACTATCTGCAGTTGAGATTTCTCTGTATACAACAGCATCATTTGCGAAGTACCCCGTGGAGTTTTCAAAGTTATTCACTATGCTGTTTATATACATACACAAACAAAGTTTTGCATCACCCTGGTTCCCAGAACTCCTGAAGATATACGTTGACTTTAGATATTTTATCACAGACACAGACCCTTTGACTGTTCAGAGATGTCAGTAAACCCTTCCAAAGATGTAAACAACCATCCATGAGCAGCGCCTATTAGACGGAGGGGATCCGACAGCCGATCAGTTCCAGTCATTCCACCAGGAAGGAGGTACACGGCTCGTGTTGTCTGTAGTTGAACCATGTCTAGACGGTCAATACTGCGGTTCGATCTCGTCCGCGTTGTTACTTTGTGCTAGGAAGGGCTCTCAACAAGCGAAGTGTCCAGGCTTCTCGGAGTGAACCACCCTGATGTTGTTCGGACATGGAGGAGATACAGAAAGACCGGAACTGTCGATGACATGCCTCGCTCAGGCCGCCCAAGGGCTACTACTGCAGTGGATGACCGCTACCTACGGATTATGGCTCAGAGGAACCCTGACAGCAACGCCACCATGTTGAATAATGCTTTTCGTGAAGCCACAGGACGTCGTGTTACGATTCAAAGTGTGCGCAGTAGGCTGCATGATGCGCAACTTCACTCCCGACGTCCATGGCGAGGTCCATCTTTGCAACCACGACACCATGCAGCGCGATATAGATGGGCCCAACAACATGCCGAATGGACCGCTCAGGATTGGCATCACGTTCTCTTTACCGATGAGTGTCGCATATGCCTTCAACCAGACAATCGTCGGAGACGTGTTTGGAGGCAACCCGGTAAGGCTGAACGCCTTAGACACACCGTCCAGCGAGTGCAGCGAGGTGGAAGTTCCCCGCTGTTTGGTGGCATTATGTGCGGCCGACGTACGCCGCTAGTGGTCGTAGAAGGCGCCGTTACGTCTGTACGATACGTGAATGCCATCCTCCAACCGATAGTGCAACCATATCGGCAGCATATTGACGAGGCATTTGTTTTCTTGGACGACAACTCGCGCCTCCATAGTGCACATCTTGAGAATGACTTCCTTCAGGATTACGACATCGCTCGACTAGAGTGGACAGTATGTTCTCCTGACATGAACCCTATGGAACATGCCTGGTATAGATTGAAAATGGCTGTTTATGGACGATGTGACACACCAACCACTCTGAGGGATATACACCGAATCGCCGTTGAGGAGTGGGACAATCTGGACGAACAGTGCCTTGATTAACTTGTGAATAGCATGCCACGACGAATACACGTATGCATCAATGCGAGAGGACGTGTACAGCAATCTGGACCCCCACCTCTGAAGGTCTCGCTGTTTGGTGGTACAACATGCAATGTGTGGTTTTCATGAGCAATAAAAAGGGCGGGAATGATGTTTATGTTGATCTCTATTCCAATTTTCTGTACAGGTTCCGGAACTCTCGGAACCGAGGGGATGCAAAACTTTTTTGAGTGTGTATTGAGAAAAGTAGTGGTCCTGTAACACTGCGTTGGAGGAAGACCGATGTTACTATGACGACTGAAGATTTCTATCCGTTAAGAATGTCATGCTGTGTTGATTTGCCAGGAACTCTTAAGTCGAATATAAAGATGGTCTGATTTTCCGTGTGTATTATTTTGTTCATTAGGCGATAGTACGGAATTCTCCTTCCGGAAGTCAAGGTTCAAAAATGCTTCAAATGGCTCTGAGCACTATGGGACTTAACATCTATGGTCATCAGTCCCCTAGAACTTAGAACTACTTAAACCTAACTAACCTAAGGACATCACACAACACCCAGCCATCACGAGGCAGAGAAAATCCCTGACCCCGCCGGGAATCGAACCCGGGAACCCGGGGAAATCAAGGTACGCGGCATCAACTTGAGTGCCGACATCTGCTACCTTCTGCGTCTCGTGACGAACAGAGCAAGGTTTTACACGAGTGTTGTTTGCAAAATCCGTATTGATTCCTTCAAAGCAGATTTATAGTCAGAATAAATGTGAGCACAAAATTCTGTAACAGACCAGACCGTTGTCAGCGATATAGGTCTATAGTTGCGTGCGTCAGTTTGAGACCCTTCTTGAGATCGTTATGACCTGCCCATATTTCCAGTGACGGTGAACGCTTCGCTCCTCCAGGGGCTTTGCGTACACTGCTGCTAGAAGAGGGGTAGTACAGGTACCCCGTCACTCCCAAGTGTCTCTCCTCTGTTGAGAGGTTTTAGATGATACTCTATCCTAGAACCACTTACTTCGATATCAAACAGTGGAAACTCTAGGTTGGAATGTCCACAATATTAGGAAAAGAATAGATTGTTACTCACTGTAAAGGTGAGCCGCTGAGTCGCAGACAAGCACAACGAAAAGTCTGTTACACATTATAGCTTTTGGCCAAAGCCTTCTTCAGCAGAGAAAACACACACACACGTTCGCACAAGCAAGCAAACCTCGTGGACACATGACCGCTACCACCGGCAGTTCCGACTCTCTAAAAACATTAGTTAATAAAGTGTAGCGGGACAATGTTCAAATCATAACTGAAAAAACGTTCACTAAATAGAGATAAGAAGATCTATGATTGACATGTCGTCTAAAGTCGACTTACAATTTTAAAATGTTAGAAATAAGGAAATGAAGTAATATAGAATGTAACGCAAACGTACGTTGTTGTTCTACACTGACTAGCTCTGGTATTTACAGGTTCACAGAGAAAGCATCTTAGGTTCTGGAGGCAAAAGCCTTAATTGTAATTATCTGCACTACAACAGGAATAAGAAGGATAACGTAAGGAAAAATAATGTAAGCTCACAATCGACTTTGTAGCAGATAGTTCCTGTGACTTCGTATGGGCAGAGGTTATATTCGACAACCGGAATAAATTAATAACTGTCTCCTTTTCTGACCCCATGTGTCAGATGAAACAGTTGCTGAACAGTTCAAAGAAAACTTGAGTCTCATCACAAATAGGTACCCTACTCATACAATTATAGTTGGCAGTTACTTCAACCTACCTTCCGCATGTTGACAAAAATACTTTTTCATACCCTATTGTAAATAGAAAACAACTTCCGTAATTGTTCTAAATGCTTTTTTTTTAAATTATTTTTAACAATTAGTTGACGAGGCCATTCAAATTGTAAATGGTTACGAAAACACACTTGACCTCTTAGCCACAAATAATCCTGAGCATCAGGACGGATACAGGGATTACGGAACACGCAGTCGCAGCGAGGCTAACTTACGTAACAAAGAAATTCACCAAAACTAAACGCGAAATATATCTATTTATAAAAGCAGCTAAAAATTCGGGTGACGTCTTTCTAAGAGATAGTCTCCAATCCTTCCAAACTATGTAAATGAAGACTATATGTGGCTTAAGTTCAAAGAAATAGTATCAACAGCACTCGAGATATTCATACCAAATAAATTAATAAGAGACGGAACTGATCCCCCATGGTACACAAAACACGTCAGAAAGCTGTTGCAGGAGCACCGCAAAAGGCACGTGTAATTTAGACGAACGCAAAATCTCCAAGATTGGTGAAGTTTTACTGAGGCTCGAAATTTGGTGCAGATTTCAATGCGAGATGCATTTAATAGTTTCCACAACGAAACTCGCTCTAGAAATATGGCGGAAAATCCAAAGAGATACTGGTCCCATTTTAAGTAAACCAGCGGAAAGGCTCAGTAAGTACCTTTACTGCGCGATAGCGACGTTAATGTTACTGATGACAGTGCCACTAAAGTGGAGTTAGTAAATGCATTTTCCGAAATTCCTTCACCAAAGAACACGAAGTAAATATTCCAGAATTCGAAATGAGAACAGCTGCAAACATAATTTAGAAGTAGACATCCCTGGTGTTGCAAAGCAACTGAAATTACACTGTCAGTGACAGAGGAAATGATCAAATATCTTTTCAAAAAGTCTCTAATGTATAAGGAAAGTAGGTCTAATACATTTGTTTCTGATGTTCTTTAGTAACAATTAATTTTCAGTAGTAAGCTCCTTGCCTTTACTGACCTGTTTAAAGATAATCGACAATTTAGTAAGAAATTTTAATTATTAAAGGACTATATTTATATCTACTATAAATGTTTGCAGCTAAACGTAAATAAAAAATATTTGAGGTGCCAAAATCGTCAACCTTAGAATCAGATCAGTTTTGGGATGTCAATTTTAGGTGCAATTCAAAGGTTCATTTCCCATTTTCTTTTACAAAAGCGTATACTATCAGTTTAACAAACCATGATATGTTAGGTGATAGTTGCGATTCTGAAGCTTCATAAAATTATTTTAGAGCTCACAATTATTTAATAGTTTGGTCATAATATTGGAAGCTAGAAAAAAAGTTATCTTAACGTGACAACAATAGGGATACTTTTGTGAGGCTTGAAACACTTTTTAATTTTTACAGTAAAGGCTGATTCGCATCACACTTTGCACAGGCTTTGGACCGTGAAAATGATAAATGACCATTTACCACTCTGGCTTGTGTAAAAATCAGCCTAAACACGCTGAACTAATGTACACTCTATTTACAATTACAACTTAATATTAGCTCCGATAATGCTGATTCAATGTTTTAATAATTTTATCTCAGTAATCTACGAGGACTCGGTGGTCTTCATAGTTTTTTAATACATTATTTTAACGTATTTTAGTCCAGTTTCTGAATATGGCCAATGGCTTTCAAGCAAGGCCTAATGTTGCCGGTCTCTTCATAATTCTTTACGATTCTCTCTATCCTATCGTCGAGCTTCAAGTACATTTTCTTCCTCTTCTTACCTTCAAGATTCATTTCCAATTTCATGTACATGCAGTCTGTGAGCTCTGCTTTCTTTTTCAAGCACTCTACCAAAGTGTTGATTCTAGGGTGAGGGTTTCCAATAATACTCTTTATTTATTTTGTTGTGCCACCATTCAACAGCATTCGTCATTCGGTGCGTTATTCCGTAACAGTCCCACATTTCTATTGTGATATCCTCATTCTCTAGCCAGTTATCCACAAAGTAGTCAAAAAATTGAGAGAACCTTCCATTATCAGGAGCTTCTGCATGAATCTCAATCCATTCACTGCTTACGTCCTCCGGTTTTACAACTGCCAGCGCTGCACACATGCTAACGTGAAGTCTTAAATCCTCGTTCTAGCGGTACTCCTCAGTTAGACCGAGAACTCGAATTTTTCTCCATAAACTCTTCTTCATATGGAAATAGAATCCATTTATTTCATTTGTGGGAAAACTTGACGAATGGCCGATATCGCAGCTGCCTAAAAGTCCACCTTTACTTGTTTGGGTCACCACTCAGAGACTGCCTGTGTTATCAGACGAAACAGACGAACATATGTGTCTTTCTTCTTATTAGGGAGCAGTGCAAATACAGTAGGAAGAATGTTTGTTTCTTTAATCGGACCTCCTAAGTCTACTTGTATGGTGTAGATTTGTGCAAACTACTTGCTGCATCTCTTAAATGTTCCATCCATAAAAAAATGGGAGCATGTTTTTAAACTTTCTTTTCCTTTGTTTCCACTAAAAATCATTATTCTCACCTGTAATCTATCGTCTTCCAGAAGAAAACTACTGTCATATCCCATTTTTAATAGATCTTCATGAAGATCAATTTCATAAGAGTTCTTAGGCTCTTGTTGGTTCCCCCGCTCTTGACTCCATCGACGACGCATGGGTCTCTTCATAGATTCTGAATCAGGCATCACTGTAACAAAGTCACAAACTTTATTATGTAGATTTCCAATTTCATCCGCGTATATCTCCGATAACTGTGTAGTTTCTTCTCGAGACCTTGTCTTCACCCTTTCCACTTGCTTTCTCACTTTCAGACCCGCATCGTCAGGTGGTCCACAGAGATGATCTAATACGTTCAACACTTCTCCGTTCCGCGAAAGCAGCTTTCCCTTGCAATGATCCGCTTTTCGGCGTAAGCACATCCATATAACAACACCTTCTTTAGATTCCCTCTGTTTAAGATACGCGTAACCTTTGTAATGAGCAGGAGGCCTGCCCTTGTTCGTTGCCGTAACTTCCATACTGATGGTCACGTTACGAACTTCGAAAGCAAACTGGGCGGGCGGGTGATGATGTTGACGAGGAGGAGGGGGGAGGGGGAGACAAGGGACCGAACCCTTAGGAGCAGTTAAAATCGTGGAAAATGTCTGGCGTGGCAAATGTCCGGCGTGGCAACTGTCCGGACACCGTACGGAGTCTGAACCCGGATAAATGGACGAGGGTTCAAATCACACGCCTACCGTAGAGTAATCTATTTTATTGTGTGCTGTGCTTGGTGATAACGCACGGAATTCATGGATTTGAATTGAAATTTATTTGCCCACACCAGTCCAGCGAACGTCTCCATACAGCCACTGCGACTATTGCGTCCACTGCCGACAGCAAGTACATCGTCTTACTTTCGATAGACCGGTTTTTTCACACGAGGGGGGACTAGCGTTACAGACCGGTATGAAAGAGATCGCTGTGACAGCCACTTCCACACACAGCATTGCAGCTGAAGTCTCGTAGCACGTCTTGTAGCCATGGCTGCATTGGGTCAACTGGAAGTCCTTTGTTTCTGTTATGTAAGTAATGCAGAAAAGAATATCTGATCGTTTATCTGTGTAACTTTTTCCGGACGAGTAGCGGTGTTATACCGTTGCCGTATGTGTCAACTGTGCTTCGTAACAAACTGCTCTGTCAATCGGTCAAGCAATGCTGAGCGGCTTATTAACCCATGAAACCTTTCCAACTTCTTTGTCTCTTGGCTTCTATTTTAAAAAAAAAGTTCACTGAAAGAAAGAAATCAAAAACTTAGCAAGCCATGTGTTTCGGCTGCTTTTCACTTCAATTTCTGTGTTTCCATTTCTTAATGGTTACTGTCGCCAATCCACCGTTGCTGCTTATACGCCCTTTAATTGGAAAACATTTCTCAAAACGTACAGTGTTTAAAATAAAGGATGCAGACACATCGATTGGGGCACACTAACGCTATCGTCTACAAAATCGACGGCTAGTTGAACTTATGACCTATGGGAATTCATGAGAGAGCATTTATATAACTGCAGTTTCAAAAGGCTGCTAGCCATTTGACATTCACAAAACGATAGCTGTTTCAAACGTTACTGCAACTAAGTTAAGGATGTCCACGTTGAAACTGGTGTCAGTGACTATGAAGCGGTTGTAGCAATAGTGATTACGAAAGCACAAAGGAGAGCTAAGACAAGTAGAATATTTTATATATTCAGAAAAATAATAAAAGATTGGCGTATCTAAATGTGGAACCTGAAACAGCTCTGGGCAGGAGCACAGCTCATGTTTACAAGAATAGTTGACCAAGTACTGGATACATGCGTACCTAGTGGAACAGTTTATGACGGGAGGTATGCTCCATGGTATACAGTCTCTGTTAAATTTGCAAAGTAACAGAAACTACTGTACGGTAAGTGTACGGCGAACCGTAGATCTATGGCTAGAAAAATGCTACTTTGAAGTCGTTCTGTTGCCAAATAGGCAATGCGCGAGACCTTCAACGACTACTGTAGCAAAATCTTATCGAAAAATCTCTCATAATCAAAAGAAATTCTGGTTACATGCAAAGATTGTCAGCAGCACCAAAGTTATTGTCCAGTTTCTCATGGAAGAGATAAAACTGAAACTGAAGGTAGCAAATCAAACGCAGAAATGCTGAATACCATTTACAAACGTTACTTTACAAAGAAAATTCAAGACAGACCAAAACAGTTTTATTTACGCACCACTATAAGGAGTGCTACAGATTTTAAGAAACAGCTCACATCGCTAAAATTGAACAAAGATCTAGGCCCCGATGAAATCCCTGTCAAACTGCAAACGGAGTTTGTGGCTAAGTTAGCGCCTCTTTTAACCATAGTGCACAGCATATACGTCAAAAAAAAAAAAAAAAAAACAACCGTATGGCTGGTAGTTGGAAGAAAGCGTCACACAAAAACATTGGTCATTCGAAGCCTAAATCGCTCACATGACACGAAAGTCGTGAGTTAAGGTAGTCACGTGGATGCAGTATTTCTCGACTTCTAAAAAGCATTTAACTCAGTAATACTCCTACATTTCTTACCTAAAGCACGATCGTATGGGGTATCAAGTGAGAGTTGTGCTTGGGCTTGAAGATTTCTTGAGAAGGAGGACCCAGCAGGATGGAAAGTCATCGACAGATGCAGGAGTAACTTCAGGTGTGCCCCAGGTAATGTCGAACATTAATGACAAGGCACACAATATTAATAGTAAGCACAGACTTCTCGCAGATGATATAATTGTCTATAAAAATGAATCCACATAGCTGAAGGAAGAAGAGTCAGATCTTGATAAGATTTCAAAGGGGTGCAAAGTTTGACGACTTACTTGAAATAGTAATAAATTTAACATTAGGCGATGGTGGTGGCGGTTAGTGTTTAACGTCCCGTCGACAACGAGGTCATTAGAGACGGAGCGCAAGCTCGGGTTAGGGAGGGATTGGGAAGGAAATCGGCCGTGCCCTTTCAAAGGAACCATCCCGGCATTTGCCTGAAACGATTTAGGGAAATCACGGAAAACCTAAATCAGGATGGCCGGAGACGGGATTGAACCGTTGTCCTCCCGAATGCGAGTCCAGTGTGCTAACCACTGCGCCACCTCGCTCGGTCTTAAAATTATGCACTTCACCTACAAGGAGACAGTGTAATATCACACGACCGCAATATCAGTATTGGAATCAGTCAACCTGTTGCACGGTGTAAAGGGCATAAGTGCAGATATTTCTATTGGTAACTGAGGACAGTGTACCGAACGTGAATACATCAGTATTTCTCTCATTTGTAGACAAATAATTATGCCTATTACGAGCCGTAGCAGTTCAGATATTGACCTGTGGACACGAGAATGTAAAACAGTTAGTCTACACTCACAGACATAGTCCAGTTAGCGGCGCAATTATAACCGTGCAGGAAACATCAGGTAATAAATTATATGGCGTGTTAGTGGAAGGACTGTTAGATGCAGACAAAAAACAACCAATACGTGTGTACATATTAAGGCATGACATACAAAAATATCTCCACATGTACCTGTTACGCCCTGTATAAATACCTGGACGTTTTTCTTAGTAGGAATTCACCATGGAACAATCACATAGACTAGGTCGTAGGTAAATCAGACGGGAAACTTAAAAAATGCAGTCAGCCCATAAAATAGATTGCTTGTGTCCTATCATAGGATACTGATGACGTCTGTAAAAATAGGGCTAACAGGAGATGTTGCATATACAAAGAAGGACTGCACGAGTAGTCACAAGATTGTGTGACACATGGGTGAGTGTCACGGCCATGCTGAAGAAACTGAACTGGCAGACTCTTGAAGGTAGACGTAAACTATCCCGAGAAAGCCCGCTGAGAACTTTTGAAGAAGGAGCAATGGTGAGAAATCTAGAAATATCCTACAATCCTCTACGTCTCACGTCAGTAGGGACCGTGAAGAAAAGCCTAGATTAATTACAACGCGCACAGAGGCCTTTAACCCTTTGAGTGATAGTTGTTTCTGCGAATTCAGTGCATTGTAGCAGTCACAGCGTTCAAAGCAATAATCGGTGCTGAGATTGTGCCACGTGATTGTGGTCCTTTGTTATTGATTATATCGAGAAGATCATTGACGTTGAAAGTAAATTTATTTCAAGATATTGTAACGAAAATTGGAGTTAATACTACTTCTTTTGCGAGTAGTTTCGTGGTGAAACCACTGAGGCAGTACGTATTTTCACATAAATTTATTAATGCTTAGGCCCATTTTTGCTTGTTATTTAGAACTACTTTAGGATTACTTTAAAATATACCACATGAAATAATGGGTGGTTGAAAACTGTATGTACCAATGCTTTCAAAATGAAACTAACTCATTAAAACAACTGATTGTTTACTTGTTGGCAATTTCTTCATGTATTCACTGCTTTCTGTGATGATTAAGCTCAGTTTTGTACTCGAAAGGTTAAGCAGTCAATCTTCGCGCGCTCCATACGCGAATGGAACGAGGATAAACCCTAATAAACTGTTGCAGTAGCAAGTACTCTCTGTCATGCACTTCATAGTAGTTTGCAGATCACAGATGTAGATAAACTATAAACGAAAGACATTCACGGCTGCCAGTCAATAAATCCAGATAGGTTTACTGTGTCTGCTACCGACAAATAAACTCCATTTAGTCTCAAATAAAGGGAAATGCGATCCCTCTGAATTTTAAAAGTAATGTGAAAGTGCTGGCCATGTTTCGTCCACTGTGTTTTATCTACGTGTACCAAAGTACGATGGAATTTATTGAATTAATCACTTAATTTTGAAGCATCACAATGTGATGTATGATTAATAAGAAGAAATTTTCAGAACAAAAAGCTGTAACTTTACATTTTATATACGAATAATAAGACATTAATAGTAACTAGTAACTCCATCTATAGCAAGTTTAATTTTATGTTTTCAGTAGATGAGACAGACGACTGTCTTCAGAATTTAGTAGAGTCGTTTGAATGACTCTATACACTCCCTTCTGCAACCGGATTCATACAGACCTCCCGAGGTGACAGAACTTCGTCACTGACTTCGTTTCGGGCTGTCGTAGCATTTGCCTGAGGATATTCACGTCAGAGAAGTCTCACATGTAATGATATATTTGCAATTCCCGCAGAACAAGTCGGTGCTGCAAGCAGGTAGCACAAAATATGCCTGCTCTCCGAACTTAGTCCCTTACGATTACTGTCTCTTAAGGTGTCTGAAGGATGCTTTTCCACAGGCAAGCATCTGATCAAAATGTTAAACACGACGCGAAATACTGTTGCTCGAAGGAAGAATGGAAGGAATGACTAATTTTTATTCAGCACGAGCTGAGTTTACGAAGAGATTTGAAAGAAAATCGACTTTGCAGTTTTAAAGGAAACCAATCCTGCATTTATGATAACTAATTTAAAGAAATCATAAGGAACTAATGAGGATCTCAACGGCCGTCGTCCCGAATGCGAGTCTAGTGTTTTAACAACTGCGTCACCTCGCGCGGTACTTTAGCAAAAGCTAAACGCATATCGTCGTGTGTAACTGATTACTCGAATAATCAGGAGTGCTCAACTGCTCGGTTTGCACGAAGAGTAATGTGTAAGCAAAATGTTTCGCTGTGGTTGAAAGAAAAATCTGTCGAGAGCCTCTGGCAACATTGAAAAAATATTTTCCAGTAAAGTAACAGCAACTCTGATTTTCAGAGGTGCTGATCTATAACAGACCTTTCATCCACATTTCGAATTATAACAGATGAGGCCTGAGAATTTGATACAGATATCTACATTGTCTTGGTGGGTTCACAGAGCTTGTAACTCTTGCTAAACGCGCATTACAAGACTAAGCAAATTTGTGAAACAGCAAATCTAAGAACATCTAGAAAGAAAGGTCTTTGATGAATGCACAAAAGTAAGAGCTGGGCAATACAAAGAGTGATTCAGGTGTTCCTACCGCTGTCGTTTCATGAAACCCGCAGTGTCACATCTGGCTTTCATAAACCACTCGCGAGGCTGCCATGTTCTCTCGTTCACTACGCCCACTACGCCTACAGGAAAAATCAGCATGACCTTTTTATAGGAAATTTAATGAACTTAAATTTTATACTGGAAAAGGTTTTCGCTGGAGGCTACGATTTTCAAGTTAATCAAGAAAAACGTACAGAAGTGACCTTCAAGCGCACCTCTACCCCATACTCATCTCTCACCAGTCAAGATTTGTAGTACTATGTTCGTGGCACTTCCTCCTACCGATGCACAAAAATTTCAGTCTACGTGAACTATTCCCGATATTAGACCTTCTTCGGTTTCTATTGATTGGACTATTATGTCGCTTGAATAGTCGGCTATTCGTTAACATTATTAATTTAAACGTGCTCGTCACGGTAATGAAAGAAAAACGACTTTTGTAAACATTACTCTAAAACTAATTACGTTGACAATGCGATCCGAACTTAATCCTAACAAAGCACAATAGTTTCGTAGTCAGAAGGTCTGACGAATACAACGATGTAATTGCTTATTTTTTGCTTTAAAATTCACAAAATTGATAGGTAAAATTTACACAAACGTAAATTTTACAATCGTCAAGTGCTCAGTTAAGCCGGCGGTACAGTAAGGCCGGTCAATGAAGACCAAAAATCGTCTAATGTGGGAAATAATTCGTGCAGTCGATAATATTTGTGCAGACAGTGTCATGAACAACATACTAGAACTCATGACCGGTGGGGGCTGAGTATGGGAGTGAGGGTGCCTTTGAAGTTCACCTTTGAACGTTTTTTCTCGAATAATTCAAAAACTACGGCCTCTAGCGAAAACGTCTCCTTGTACGAAATTTAACTTCATTAAATTTCTCACAAAAAGGTCCTGTTCATTTTTTCTGTAGTTCTAGTAGTTTACGCGTAGCGAGCGAGAGAATGTGAAAATCTCGCGCGTGAGTATAGAAATGTGGATGCAGGAGAGTCATACGAAAGAAGTGGGCCAAGAGAAAATAGAATCGTGAGCCCCAAAACGAAACAAAGCAAGAAGGAAAATCCCCAAAGAAGAAGAAAGGGGTGCACATGCTACAACATAAAAGATGGATAACAAATATTTTTGAAAGAAAAATACTAGTTATAAAGGATAGAAGCAGACTCTAAAACAACTCTTCGATGGAATTGAAGAGAAGACTGGGTTACAAAATTCACAGAATGATGAAAACTGAAACGGGAGACGGAAGAAAGCGGTTGTATTAACCAGTCTTAGGTCATAGAGCATGAAATAAGTCTCTAATTTCAAAATAATGCTGGTCAACAAAATAAAACTTTTTTCTGCGTACAGTTTGTAAACGCGTGGATTTACCTAATTTTGGGGTGCTGTATTCAATGATAAAATCAACTTTTCTCTAATACGTAACATTTTCTAAATACACAGCAGAACCGCCGGCCGGAGTGGCCGCGCGGTTAAAGGCGCTACAGTCTGGAGCCGCACGACCGCTACGGTCGCAGGTTCGAATCCTGCCTCGGGCATGGATGTGTGTGATGTCCTTAGGTTAGTTAGGTTTAAGTAGTTCTAAGTTCTAGGGACTTATGACCGCAGCAGTTGAGTCCCATAGTGCTCAGAGCCATTTGAACCATTTTGAACACAGCAGAACCAAAAACTGTACGGGCCAACATTCGCGGAACTAAGACATACAAGAAATACATATTCAGATTAACACTATTTAGTGTATATTTAGGCCTAAATTACTTCACAACATAGTTTCATCTCAATTCTTTAGTATTCTAAAAGTGTGACTACGATGCTCTTCTTTTATTTGCCATTTCCTTACCGCACCTGTTATCTAGTGACTCCTGCACGAATAACAAAATTAAAAAATTAGACATCTAAACAAAAGAACAATAAGCATTACAAACGGAAAACAAACAATGAAAGTCATTAAAGATTCAAAAATCTTACTTGGGAGAACAGTTTGAAAGGTAGATTCGAATTCTACACACCAAGATACGTACTAACTGATATATCATACCCCATATGCAAAATGGCTGTTGAGTAGTGTAATCGACAATTTTAAATATGTAGAAAGCCTTGTTAATTAATACATAGTGTTCGATTTCTAAATATTATGAACGAAAAAAGAGGAATCTACCTTTGTTGTTCACTGTGTCCGTGTTGGAACAGGGCATCAGCTCCTGTCCTCTAGAGAGAAAGATGACAAACGGCTGACGGTATTGCAATAAGAATTGCAAAGACTTTTTTTCTTTTTATATTTCTAGGTGAACCAGGAAAATGTGGGATTCCTGGCGACAGACAGACATCTCAATATTGTGGAAAGATTTCACCAACATATTCGACCACAATGCGGGAAAACCTCGAGAAAACCAGTAAGTGAACATCGGTTCCACCGCTCAAGCAGAAACTGGGCTGCATCGCCACTTTGCATTTACGCGTCGTACCTGTATGTTGCAGATTCAGGTACGAAAGCTTGTCCGCAAAGGGCGACCGTTCTGAACAGCGGCAGGACCCCGAAGGATTGCGATAATTTCCCGACGAGCCGAGCGGCAGTCCGACGCGCATGCGCACGGAGACCTCGAGAGGAATGCCCGTCGCTAATCGCCCCAGAAAGTTAGCCCACGCGCCGCGCATGAGGACTGCCTGTGGGGAGAGCAGAGCGTAATCCCGGCCGTTAATCCCGACGGGATGGGACGGAAGGGTCGGGACGTGGGACGGGGAGGGATCAGCTGGGCAGCGCCTGGGGGCTGCCGGCAGCCGCGTGCAGTATATAGGAGCGCGCCGGCCGGCGGAAGGCGCAGTCGCCCGGCGGGCCGCGCAGGAGCACCACTGTCCGCTGTACACTCAACACCCACCCCACTACCTCCCACTACACTACGCTACACACTCCGTAAGTACGCCCACGTGCGCCAGCCACACGTCACTGCTCGGCTAATTCTGCATACTGCCCACCACTGCTGCACGCCTGCTCATTGTGTATTTACAGCTCATCCGATACACCTTTTATCTCGAAGGTATTTACTTGTCTTTTGGTTCGAACTTCACTTTACTTATTGACCGAACGCGTTTCGCACAACTAGGTTCGGCATCTTCAGTGATCCACATTATAAATTTTTGTTACAATTGTTTCGTTATTTCACTCATTTTTTCCCCTTACGTTTGGCTCAAGCAGGGGCCGGGAGACAATTTCGATTCCTTGATGCAATAATTTACCAACAGCAGTATGTATTGTAGAAATTTATTTTATTTTATGAACTTCTATGTGCTACCAGTTTCGGCATTATATTGATGCCATCTTCAGGCCCCACTCGTCATATCGTGAAATCACTATACACGGAAGGAGCCATATAAGTGGATCCGTGAATCTGAGTCTGTGTCGCTTGGCCAGCAAGAGCTGTTGCAGGACGAATTGATTCACGGATCGAGTTATATGGCTCCTTCCGTGTATACTGATTTTACGACTATGACGAGTAGGGCCTGAAGATGGCATCAATATAATGCCGAAACTGGTAGCATATAGAAGTTCATAAAATAAAATAAATTTCTACAATACATACGGCTGTTGGTAAATTATTGCATCAAGAAGTTCATGCCAGCTGTCGTCCCACGATCCATAATGGATCAACGAAGAATTTCGATTCCTTCTCATATGGTCTTTTCTTATCCTTCTAAATTTACTGCTTTCTTCTCAAAACATATTTCTTCTGATTTTATGTTATATATTTCTTAATGTTATTTTTTTAAACTTATCAGCTACAACTTGTTGTTGATTTCTTTTTCCAGATGTACATAAAGATCTGATTCTTCATTCTGTAAAAATGCCCGAAAAAAATCTTTTGATGGTTTTTATTATTTTTTCTATATTTAGATATATTTGATTGTCGCATCTTAATTTGCAGGCATTTCTTTATTATTTTGCTGTGTTAATTATTTTACCTTAACTTGTTTAGATACTTTAGTCTACCATGGCAATCGTTTTTGGGTTAATTCGTTATTTCATTTGCTTTTAAAAAAGTACATTGATTAATCACAACCGGCCGGAGTGGCCGATCAGTTTTAGGCGCTACTGTCTGGAACTGCGAGACCGCTACGGTCGCAGGTTTGAATCCTGTCTCGGGCATGGATGTGTGTGATGCCTTTAGGTTAGTTCGGTTTAAGTAGTTCTAAGTTCTGATGACCTCAGAAGTTAAGTCCCATAGTGCTCAGAGCCATTTGAACCATTTTTGTTAATCACTTACTTTCAAGTTACCCACGGACTATTTATGTCTATCAGTTTCTGTGCTTGCTACATTTCACAGTGTGTGTGTTTGAGACAGAGAGTAGGTAGTTCAGACATATAGAAGACTTGCTACAAAAGTAAGTGATTAATACGTATGCTTTACATTGACCTAATTGAAATACGGAAGTTACCAAAAACGTGTTGCTATGGAACGTAACATATCTGAACAACCTAAAGCAAATATAAGAATTTCCGTTGCACATCACTGAATTTATGTTTAAGAATTAGACGAAACACTGTCTTCAACAACAAAGTAAAAATCAAAGGACGAGCCCAGTGAAACTGTTATGTAAGCTATGTCACTCATAGTAATGATTATTCTCGTTATATTTCGCTATTTAGCAAATCGACCGAAGAATAATTCCTTATATTAATTTTAGAATTACTACAAATAACGTTTTACATTTTATTCCCCTGAAGCGTTTCCGATTTTTACCAGTCTTCAGCTTTCATAAAGCGAATATTCTTCTTCTTTTGACTACATTTGTGCGGTGTAACTGCCTTTGGTACTACAGTTAATGGTTCCCTCTTCTACTATTATTCATATGCGATTATCAGTTTACTCCAGTTTACTTGTATCCACAATTCGCAGTTGCTCGTATGATTGTACTGAATACGCGGGAAGTGTAATCTAAAACGCATTCCGTCGCCTTCATACTGATATTCACGCGTTTGGATTCGTGTAGTTCTGTCATCAAGTACAACTTCTTTCTTACATTACGTCATTGCTCGTGCAAAATGATGTAGGAAAGTGAACTGCTGTGACGAGAAGATTGCTGCGTACCATTTTTTTAATTTCGCGAATCAAAGTAAAGTAAAAGTGAACAAGCATGGGAAACTACTTTCTTCGGGTATTTTATTTGGGACTAAACACATGTGAGGGCTAGGTTCATGTCATCACCCATTGTGAGTCCCAGGTACTTCACAAAATGACTGATTTTCACTGTGACTCATCAGTCCAACAGACGAAAATTATCAGAATGAAGTGCGCTTCTTTAGACTATTTTCCAAGTTTGTAGATAGTTGTCCTTGTATGAGGTCGATATCTGAACTGGACAGTATAGATACTCCAACAAACTGCCACTGCGACCAACATGTACAACATTGTACTTATTTCTGCGTTCTGCAATTATTTTCCCACGCTTTCCGTGTCACTCACAAGATTCAGCATATTTTATTTTTTTCCTGTTTTGGATCTCCTGAAACACACAGGTTAAAACGCAGACCACAGACTATGGAACCATTAAGCAGACATGTTGGGCGCCGCGAAAGAGCAGATTATTAAGATTAGTTATGTGAGGTAACTCCATACTTTTGCCTATTGGATTATGTGCAAATTAAATAACTATATCCGTCTACGTGCCCTCCATATAATAGGAAAGTGAGCTAGAAGGCTATATGTTATCCAAGACTTCCTGTTTTTCATTCTACGTGCTGAAGAGAGTAAAAGGTACACCGCAGTGCTCATTTATTCTTTTTTTGCCTTCGATTGCTGTTCGTCATTATTTTGTTAAAAATTTCACTTCACTGTTTTCAATAATGTGTTTCTTTCTTACTTTCGTGAGAATCAGTTCCGAATCTGAAGAATCTCGTTTAATTTTCAAATGACCTCGTGTTAAAAAAAATGCTAACTGCAAAAGTGTTGAAGCAGGTTGCAACTATGTTTTGCTTACATTTTACATATCGATGTTTCCAAAGAAAGAGGTATCTGTGAGTTCAAGTTTGATTTAGACGGTGAATTAGCACTATCCAGACCAATCACGAAGTTTTCTGTATGTTCGAAGTCTCCGTCCAGTAGTTAAATTTTCTACGCTGAGTGGTGGAAAAAGGCAGAAATTGTATTTTTATCGTTCGCGATTTGTTGTCGACAGTGAGATTTCGGACTTATTTCTTCAAAAAAGTTATGGGAAATAATCAGCTGTAGGCTTTTTGATCGACCAATGTAGAGTAGTATCAGCTAAATTTTGCTGTCATCAGTCGGCTTTTAATTCTCTTGCAAATCATGAAACTATTACATAATTTTTCTAATGTATTTCTTACTTATCATTCTGCATTTGCTTTTCAATGTGGGCTATTGTGAATATTCCTAACACACAACACAGTTCTAATCGATAAATTCAGACACTGCTGGTCGATACTCAAGCAGTCGTGGACCAGTCAGGGGGAGGGCAGGAAGGGTACAATTCTGCATCTACATGACTGCTCTGCAATTCACGCTTAAGAGCCTGGCAGAGGATTCATCGAACTATATTCAGACCGTTTCTCTATCGTTCAGTCTCGAACGGCAGGGGAATAACGAATACTTAAATCTATCCGAGCAAGCTCTGATATCTCTTGTTTTATTACGTACGGCGATCATTCCTCCCTACATAGGTGAGCGTTAACGAAATTTTTTTTGTATTCGTAGTTGAAAGCTAGTGATTGAAACTTTGTGAAAAGATCGCGGCGCAATGAATAACGCTTTTGTTTTAATGATTGCCACCCAAACTCGTGTATCATATCCGTGACAATCCTCCCCTATTTCGCGATAATACAAAACAAGCTGCCATTGTCTGAACTTTTGCCATGTCCTCCGTCAATGCTCTCTGGTAACGACCGCGTTCCGTGCAGCAGTACTGCAGAAGAAGACAGACAAGCGCAAATCTGTTGCATCTTCTAAGTGTTCTGCCAATAAAACGGCGTCTATGGTTCGCCTTCCCCACAACGTTATGTACGTGATCGCTCGAATTTACGTTGTTCGTAACTATAATCCAATTACTGCGAAAGAAACCATAGCGGCCTTCGGTGGCAAGTAAGTCAATGGACGCCTATCCAAAATTAAGACAGGGACGGGGGTCACCACAGTATCTTAACCCTTAGGTTCCAAGGTCACATTTTTGTCACACACTGTCCCAGGTGCAGTCTCATCAGTGACCGCTATAAATAGCCATAATAATTGCATTTAGGAGTTTCAGTGGAACAGTTCAGATTTTATGTTAAAGTTGGTATGGATACCATACAAAGAACATATTTAAACAAATTTTAAAGTTAATTTTTACAAAAACAACGCATTTAAACAGAAAACTGTACAAAAAGGACTTAATATTACAGGATAATGTTATTGCTATGAAAACTCAAATACTCTATACAATTTATTTTTTGCTATATTTTATCATTCATGTAATAATAAAAACATAAAAACTCCCACAAAACATAAAAAAATGAAAATTACGCTAGAATTTTTTTTGGTGTTTAGTTTCCTTCTCAGAGGTTTTGTTTGCATTCGCTGGAAATTTTAGTACAGCTTTCAAGTCAGACTGACTTCTTGCAACAGTGGCAAATGTAAGATGTCTGTCTCTCTTATTTTTTCGGTCGTAGGTGGAGCATGTTTTACGTTCTTTCAGTCGTTCTATAAAGATTTGTACTCTTCGTTCTGCTACGCCCAAAACACAGTGAAGGATGCACGAAGTTGACAGGGTATGTGATATGTGATACTTGTTGTTTCGCTTTTTACCTGTGGTCTCATCAAGGAGTTTACAAGCTTCTTCAACAATTAAAGCGGTTCCCCTGAGTATTGTCTTTGCAGGAAATGTGAAGGACAAACGCATTAACCCCACTTACGTCCAGCATGCGGAAAAATAATGCCATTGGCCCTCGTTGGATGAGGCTTCGACGACCAATGATATTTGTTTCGACCTGATGTATTTCTAACAGAACCTTTAGCTAAACATCCAGTCTCCAGAAGTCTGTCTTTATCTCTTTCATCATTTGTTTCATTCAAGGAATTCACAGGTGGCAAAACAAATTCGTCTTCACTTTCGCCCTGGTCCTATAATGTATTATGTTCATTTTCAATTTCGTCGCGACTATCTGATCCAGCATCATTTCCTGAACTGTCTTTAAGCCATTGGCAAACAGTATCCTCAAAGGCAGTAGCATGAACAGCAGACGTAAACCTGGCTACTGAGTCCAAACGCAAAGTTCAAGGTACGGTGTCACAGACCTCTAGAACGAAAGAAGCAGTAATAGTATAGGTTCACGTCACATCCACGTGGGTACTAACAACGGAAACTACGGCAGCTTCGGGAAAGAACAACTAGACAACGCTGTAATCTCCTACCCCACCATTACGCATTAATGCAACAGAGTAACAACAATCGCTAGCGGTCTGCGAGACAGCAGCTGGGATGTTAAGGGTGAAGCAACTCGCCACGCGTATTTTCTGTGTCAGCAGCTGCAGCTGGTGTGCCCACGACCACCCCCAGCTCTGCGCGGAGCGACCGAGTTGCTGCCTCCGCAGCTGTACGTCTATCCAGCAGCGAGGCTAAGCGAAGCGCGTGCCACCTGAGAGAGCGACAGCAGGTGTTTGTGCGGCAACCTGGCCTCTCGTTAGCTCAGCTGCTTACTTTGCACGTCCCCGACGGCGCCAGCCCCTCCGGCGGCTAATGCAGGAACTAACACGTTGGAAATGACGAAATGTCTCGTAGCTAATTGCCGATTGCGCAATCATACCCCAAGCTGCCGGTCCTAGATTCGGTATTCACGAACAGGTCGTTGAGTCTTGCCAATCTGAGTGTCAGCCGATTCTATCCTCCTTTTCTTTCCGTGAAATTGTGTTCGACAAAACCTTTCATGTCGCTTTAGGATAGAAAGAGGAGATCAAATACATGCGCTTTCATGTATTCCATGAGTCCCGTTCACATGTATCAGCGTAGATACAGACGGGTTAATGGCATCGGAGACGTAGCTCAAAATGCCTTCTAGTGTTCTACGAGATGCGCCAGAAATATTGAAAGCATCTTCCATTAACACAAATACAGAAGTGGTGTTTGAGTAATGACCACGGTGCAACACACTGAAAGCAGTCCAATTTTATGAATAATCGGTGCAGTTTCAATAACGCGACGTTGTAAAAGGACCTTTCCGAGCAAAGTGAAGTGAAAGAAAACAATCGTATCAGCAATACACATTTTACTTCTCTGCGGTTCGCCAGAAGGTCGCATAAGGTAATACTCCTGAATTTATGCACGCGAATTGTAATTTTTTTAAATGTAGGGCCTGTCTCGATTATCGAACTTTTTTAGTAATATTCCACTTCCAGAGCCAGAAACAGAATTTAATTGCGAATGATTTATTACCCACATAATATGTGGTTACCTACTAAACTCTCATAGCCTCTAATGGTTTTCAGGGCTGATGCATTCACTAGAATTTCGCAGCAAGTAACAGAAAAGTCAACAACAAATACGTTTTGCCGTATTATACTTATTCTCATTATCAACGGTAAAATAAGAAAACGCGCATAGCATACTGAAAGCTTCATTCAGCAAACGGCGGCTATGTTGTGGCTGGGTTCCTCTCTCGCGTATTGTTCTCTCTGCAACGGTACTGAGAAACTAAAGCTTTGGCGCGGAATGCGAGTACAGCTGCGCTATACCACAACTACGGTTCGGTAGTTTTGGTACATTACATAAACGACTTCGTAAATGGTAGCATCACCAATAGTACTGGTAGCACTGATAGGGAAAGAAACATATATCACGTCAGAGAGAGTTACTGGAAGTCAAATACTTCTCTTAGTTTCTTCGTTTTGCACGGTACACCGTTCAGTATTAGTCCATTGTTTATTTTATATCCATACAAAATATAAACTACATTTTATAAGTAATAAAAATTAACCAATCGCGTAACTTCTGCTCTTTTATGTCACCGAAGAAATTACTTTTCATCCAAGTACAGTTTGTAAGCACGAACATAAAAATTCTACATAATTATTGTTGTTATTTTGTAGTCAGTAGAAAGTTCTTCATCTTGATCAAAGCCATGAGATTCCTGTTATTACTGATAAGTCCGAAAATTGTTTATGAATACCAGAAACATGCTTTATAGAATTTCGACGAAGTACTGAAGCATTGTCTGACATGATTTTGTTTTGCGTTTCCCTTTTTAAATTTTACCGTTTTTTTTTTTTTGAGATCTGTTTTTTAACGCTGTATGATAAATCTGTATGGTTTTTTTTACGTTTACGCAACATCCTCTATTTCACATTGCAAATCAACAATTTTCGAAAAAAAAGCTGCATTAAATATTGACAGTTTCAATTTTTCTGTAACTATCGTTCATTTTTAAGTAAGAGACATGAAATAATTATCTAGAACAAAAATGTTCCATAGGTTACACGGCCTTTTATCTATCTTCAGTCAGTGTCTAGAGGGTTCACTGCTTCTGGCTTCTAGGGGAATCTAATCAGTCACTGATCGCATATGCAGACAAAGCGACCGAAATGAGGTAACGCCCGACAAGCAATGCACCTAATGTACAGGCAACGCGGTTACGGTCTTAACTGACTAAGGTTACTAGGAAGACTACCGTAGTCTACGCTTACTTACGGTAGTCTACAGTAGTCCACGGTAATTTTACGACTCTTGCCTGTGAAGCGTTCGCAGGTAGTTTAGGCGGTAGTTTAATTGCGCGCAAAACAAAACCTCGTGCTCGTGTCACGGTCCGTGTAACGCTTTAATATCGTAGAAAGGTTTCAAGGTAAGTGAGCATGGAAAGAGAAACAAACGAAAGTTATCATTCCCTTCATTTATGTAATGTGTAGAGGGATTCACCCACTGATAAAAGAAGTGAGCATCACTGCAACTAAAATGGATGCAGCTGCAAGGCAAGTCTACCTCTGCCAGTAGCTTCTCAGCACGAATACACCGCAGGCTAATTTTTGCGTCCTAATTTCTCTTCTGATTCTGATACTAGCGTTTAAGTGTTACACTTGCCACGCCGTCAGTATATCCATGTCGACAGATCGTCGGTGAACTTTCCACTCGGCAGCTCGACACTGTTACTTGCTTCTTACAGGGCAGCCAGATCTGTTGCAAGCCCTTCAGCAACTTGTACCTGTGACGTGGCTGTAAACTGATTTCCTTGGCATCGACCAGGGAGTTCATAAGATATAACTGACTTCCCATAATTGATGTGTTCATTTGTTAACAGTTCAGCATGAACCTTGCTTCGATTTAAGCTTAAATGTGAATCAAGCAGGCCCTTGTTATCCACTCTTTTCTGTAGGGAAACCTTAAAGTTCATCGTGTTTTCTCTTCATACAATTAGAATCAATAGTAGCTTACGAGGCTAGGTGCTGACAGTGAAAACAAGTGTTTTTTTTTTTTTTTCGTGTGAATCAGTACCTGGGTACAAGTCTTTCAGTTGGAAATTTTAGCTACTTGCGTGTCCCTAATGTACCACCACTTATCCAACCGAGGAAAGAAGACCCACAGTTTCACGTGGAATTCGAAACACATGTCATTCATATCTTTGATAGGTGAAGGTTAGATTAATGGCAGACGCAAAATTTTGCGTGGTCCAATTCGATCGGGATTCGATACCGCGGAACTGTTCGTCACAAAATCAAAAGAGTGGAACAGAAAGCGGATACATAACAGGAAACCTCATAAATGTCTTTAAATGAATCTCACAGCAACTACTTCACACTATATGCAAACACGTAAGCAGTATTGTTACTTGTTGTATAACTCTCAAAACACAGATCCAGATACTACCATGCTTGCGTCAAGAAATTATGGAGCCTCCACAGTGCTCTAATGCTGACATATGTTCGACTACACTATATACAGTGCTGTGTCAGTTTAAAAACTGGCGACTCTCAACAAGTGTTTTACAGCTTCACTGCACAATAATTAGTCTAATAATTGCCAAGGAAGTACGAAATGTGTTCGATTCAGTGTAATAACTCAGGACATGCCTTTCTTCTTCGATCCTTTTCAATATGTGCACCTCTTGTGACGTCTGTGCCAACTTATCTGTTTTCTAACTGCATCCATATTTTGCACAGCAAGTTTCGTTCGGCGTAAGTAGTTCCATTTCGACGGCTTCAAACGACCATCTTCACATCCAGTTGCTCGACACGCCAGCCATACTTTCAGGGACAACGTGTTCAGTGAGACGAGATAAACTGGTAATCTGCAATGATAAGTGTGACTGCACCAAAAACTAAAAAACTAAAAAATAAAACCATTTCAAATATTTTAGCAATCGCGATCGTTTATAGACAGTATATAAAATAACGTCATAATTCGTAATTTGCATGATTGATTCAACAATAACTTTAACAGTAGTTTGGTAAACATGGCTTTCAAACTGCCCCAGAGGAAAAAAGTCAAAAGGTGCACGAGAAGGTAAGATGACAATCTCTACCAATCCAACCTACAGGAAACGTCTCAGTTCAAGAAACCAAACTATCTTGCTGGAAAAGGATTGTTGGATGAATGTTAGCTAACTGTGAAATCACATACAGCTGTCGTCTCTCAAGTTTTCTCAGCGTGACTATATTCATACACGTAAGCAGTGTCGCTACTTATTGTATAACTCTCAAAACACTGCACAAAAAAATACAGGCGTACTTCCTTGTGTACAACCGAAATGTTGTTCCCGTTTCATGCACGATGTTTCTACCACCAAGCCAGGAATCTTCGCTGGATGTTGCGAGTTTATGCTACCTGGACTCCAACCAGACTGTGAAGTATCGTTCGACTCGCGCCGCTGTTATAGGTGTTTGTGTGTTCGACTCCAACGCCTATTACTCCCTGTGATGCTCTTTTGTTTTCCAGATCCCGTGCTGATATTCCGTGAAGCACACATTCACTCAGCGTTTCCATCAGAGCTGGGAAACTATGAAAACTTCGAGAGAATGTTCGTTTTACTGAGTAGCAGTCCGGTCTCTGAGAAACGAAGACCATCAAAAGCCCGTTGAACTCACAATCAGCTACAAATGGCGGAGCGAGACTAATAGTAGTTCACAGTCTGATTGAAATCCAAACAGCGAGTACAAATCACAGCGTAGCTCGCAGCACTTGGAAAATGCGAATGGAACAGTCGTCGAAATATTGAGCATAAAATGGAAACAGCAACTCGGCTCTACACCTGGAAGCACGCCATTAATCACGTACTGCTTCAACATCTGAAGGTAGTTGGTTCCATTAATTGTATCTTCCACAGAAAGACAGGGTAAACCGTAAGTCAACAGCACTCATTAATCTTTACGACATCACATTCCACTCCTCGTGCAACACTTTCAGGTGAAAACTTGACTATCGTAAAACGGAAGTTTCTTTAGAAAACATTAAGCCAGCTCCAAACAGTAACAATCTCTACAGCAAATAGAATGAGCTTAGGACTAACGTCTTCTGGCGCTCACTGACGTAATAACAGCGTGCACAGACGGAATGACTCGGACCAAACTAGGAGTTCATCCGAAAAACGCGTACATCACTACAGTTTATAAAATCTCTGCACAGCACGATAGCGAGAACAGTAACAGTGAAGATTTTCCTGGTAGAGAAATGCTTGGAATCTTTTACGCACAGACCAACTCAACGGCAGGGTGAGTTATCGTAAAAGCCTACACAAAGTGAATCGTAGAAGTAATATTATTCCTTCTTTACTTTGTTACTTTGTGAGTTCCAGCTGTGACATACCCTCTAAGCAAAAAAGAAGAAAAAGAAATAAACAAAAAGATTGATTCATCACGAAAGAATTACCAGAATGGGACGGGAATCGATAGACGTGGGTATACGTACAGGCAAACAAATGGGGCGTCTCCAGACACGTCTTCGGCCTGGAATCTCATTGACCGGACTAGGACTGTCTTCAGTGATGAGTACCGCTTCGCCGGCCCGTGTGGCCGAGCGGTTCTAGGTGCTTCAGTCGGAACCGCGCGACTGCTATGGTCGCAGGTTCGAATCCTGCCTCGGGCATGGATGTGTGTGATGTCCTTAGGGTAGTAAGGTTTAAGTAGTTCTAAGTCATAGGGGACTGATGACCTCAGATGTTAAGTCCCATAGTGCTTAGAGCCTTTTTTGAGTCCCACTCCGGACTGAGCCGCAATGACCAGCGAAGACGTGTGGATGCCAACGTGACTTGCCGCCCGTCATACAGTCCGACAACTAGGAGTGATTGTCTGGGGTTCCATTTCATTTCATAGCAGGTCCCCTTTGATAATCATCCGCTGCCACTTTACAGTTAGTTACATCTACCGATTTCTGTCCTATTCGGATAATTCCTTCGTCGAGCGTCTTTTTCTTTTCTTCTACTTAGAGTGTATTTCTCCAACGTCACACAAAGCTTGCGAGTAACATTTGTCTCTAATCACTAAAATTTGATTAGGTTACGCATGCTGCTCCGCTCAGCGGCATAGAGTCAAAACTTTTGCTGTCAAATGGGCGAGGAAGCAAATTGGTGTGTTGGACTTTACAGAGCATTAGCTTAATGTAAAGAGCTTACGTGCAGGCATAGCGCTCAGTTTGATAGTTAATTTAGTTTGTGAGGATTTAGAGTTATGAACAACGCCGAGGACAGACAACTTTTCGCAATAACAGACTTCGTGTGTGTATAATAATTTGTGAAAAGAAATGCTTGTACTGGTATTAAGCTAAATGATTTGACTTGAAATGTTTGTGGCTGGATAAATAGTAAACCTGAAAAGAACAATAGATAAAAGAATATAAACATTCAGTCAACTCCAATGTCGTTAATGAGCTGCAGTCAGATAACTTTTTAAACCGAAATGGGAAAAAAACTTCAAAACCTTGTGAGATTGTGTTCCTCGCAGATACGATTTTTCATCAAGGATCAATGGAAGAATCTATTAACATGATTTAATTGAAGGCTCTTAATGAATGTGTTTCTAAGTGCATAAAATAACTGTCTACATAAGTCTTGAGGAATGAGTTAATGCAGACAGCTAAATGATACCGTGAGTCACAGAAGTAGTTGTTTCTTGCACAGAGTAGAATCTGTCGCAATGAATGTGGAAGTTGATATATGCTGCATGTACAGCATACAAGACTTATTCGCAACTTCGTGTGGAGAAGGAGTAAGTAGAATGCATCAAAGAAAGTACATTAAGGTCACACGAGAAAAATAGTGCGGTAAATTAACAGTAAGTTAACTGAACATAAAGAAATACGGAAACAGATGGAAGTTTTTCGATATGTGGCGTAGTAAAGAAAGATGTGTTTACCTGGTTTGCACACGTGAACAATATGAATGAAAGAAGTGTAACACTAAGTGTTGATGAACGTCCAAGTTAATGGGAGAAAGGTTGCGTGGAAGAATGCGTTCGAGAGCAATACTAGTTCTCGACGCCTGTTGGAAATATGTCAGGGGCTAGATTGATAAAACAATACAAAGGAACCATTCTTCCTGACGCTCGATGAGAAATGGATGAAGGGTAATGAATGTGCGATTTTAGAGTCTTGTTTTACGTTCCATAGAAGCAGCAGACAAAAGCGAAATAGCTGTCCTTGGTGAGTCGGTTGACTTGAGGAACAATAATATGGTCGGTGAAGTACGGAGGCCAAGATAAGAACAACATGACGAACTAAGGCAGCTTATTTACCGCATGCCTTAACAATCACTTTCCTGCGTGGCAGAGATAAGCACGGACACGGTTAACAACAACGTGCGCTTATGAATCGCGCCCTTTAAGAACAACTTTCCTCGATCAGTCGCTATGGAAAAACTGTTCAACTGGGTGATGATCAAGGACAGTTAAATAAAGTCGCGTGATGTAGTTGGTTAGGTTGTTAAAACGGGAGCCCACTGGGGCCTCTCCTTGACATTTCTGAACGACGTGTTCACTTTGCGACTAATGCAGATGAATATGAAGAACGTGTACGCCATCTCCTTTCATCAACTTTGTTAAAATTCGGATACCGCCACACAGTCCACGGTTTCAGACGTCGAACGCTATAGCGCAGTCGCTCTTTAACGACCTCGGTTACGGAAGCAGTTCAGTCGTTATAACACAAGTGATAGGGACGGATTGTTTCGAAACTGAGACGAGACTGAGAGGAGCGCTCTATTAATAGTAACTTCTAGTGGCTGCAGCTGGTATCAGCTAGGAATTTCATAATAAGTATGTCTTCCACAACACGAGCAAAGTTATTTCGTAACTGAGTTGTCAGCTGATAAATATCGATTGCGATTTTCCGCAATCTGAAACGAGGATGAGCGAGTATTATCTTAGTTTTCATTTGACCCACATTATTACGAAAATTAATAGCGATATATTTCGCTGTTCATTTCTATTTGCCCATGAATTTTTCAACGTAAGACAGACATCAACTCACTAACCTTTAAAAAGAGAGAATACGTATGCACTCGAAAATTCACGATAGCAAATAAACCTAGCACGTAGCTTTTCAAAATTTGACAATTCTGCGATGAACAAAAACGATGGATGGTCTTAAAAAAGTGTTACATGTTTGCATTTTTTTGCGGAATTCAGACTAAGGTTTTTAAAATGATTCATTTCGCAGTCAGTACATAACGTTGCACATTGAAAGTAAACACCATTAACAAAATAGAAGCTTTCGAGTTGTGGATGTGCCGCAGAGTACTTAAGCTACCGTGGACACAAATGAGGAAGTCCTTAAGCGTTTTAGCTGAAAAAAAAGGTTCAAATGCCTCTGAGCACTATGGGACTTAACATCTGAGGTCATCAGCCCCGTAGACTTAGAACTACATAAACCTAACTAACCTAAGGACATCACACATATCCATGCCCGTCGCAGGATTCGAACCTGCGACCGTTTTAGCTGAGATCGAGTACTATATAACATAGAAAGAAGGGGTATTTCAAACATATCACGAGGAGGATGACTTCAAAGAAAGAAATACAAGGCAATATACCCCCATCGGCTGCATAATGTTTCGCAGCCAAGATGTATTCTTCCTCCAAATTTCTTACATGATATTCAGTCAATGATAGACGCTGCAGCATATTGAATAGCTATCGAAATTTTGATGAATACCTGCGTCCATTTAAAGTTATTTTCATGTCAATGATAAACGGAAAGCGTTCGCTAAAATGACGAAAGCGGCGTTTGGAAGTTGTCAGTTTTTGAGATCTTCCTTCTCGGCTTGTCATCGTGTGCATTTGTATTATTAAAGACGTAAATGTCTTCCAACACTTATTTGAATCTGTTTAGCTCTAATGCTCCGTCGGTAAAAATGTGGCATACCTTTTTCACTAGTTAATCGCAGTATTAAACACACATCAAAAAAAGTATTGCGTCACCTCGGTTCCGAGAGTTCCGGAACCTGTGCAGAAAAATGGAATAGAGATCAACATAAACATCATTTCTGCTCTTTTTATTGCTCATGAAAACCACCTTGTTGTACCACCATACAGCGAGACCTTTAGAGGTGGTGGTCCAGATTGCTTTACACACTGGTACCTGTAATACCCAGTAGCACGTCCTCTTACATTGATGGATGTCTGTATTCATCGTGGCATACTGTCCACAAGTTCATCAAGGCACTGTTGGTCCAGATTGTCCCACTCCTCAACGGCGACTCGACGTAGAACCCTCAGAGTGGTTGGTGGGTCACGTCATCCATAAACAGCCCTTTTCAACCCATCGCAGGCGTGCTTGATAGGCACCAGTTTGCTTTTGTTCTACAATATTATTTTTATTGCTAACCGGTTTTCGGCCTACTAGGCCATCTTCAGGCATTTACTGAGTATTATCACCAAAGAAGTTAAATGTTAGCAGACAACATTGGAAGAGAAGTAACACATCTAGAGCGAAGTAGAAACATACAGTGAGTAACATCTTTGCAATGAAATAGTAAAAACTGAACAGTACATAAATAACAATGGAGTTGACAGGAAAACCTTTAGCACAAAATAAGAATAGCATGCCTACATAACGGTTTCTATTGATAAACAAAACTATTGAAATAAGATAAAATTAGTACTAGGCAAGGCTGCATCAAGAGGTATGAAACATGGAGAGTGATACACAACCAATTAAAAAGAAGAGACAGTTGTCAATGTAAATACAGAATACACGAGGAACTTAAGCCATATCAATACAATAAACAGAAATTAATAAATGCAGGAAAATTGAGGTGTTTGAGGGAACCTATAGTTTGAGAGTGTGGTGGTACTGCATTTTAACATTAACATTATAATCAAAGCAGTGGCTGCATACCAGTTATTTTATCCAGCATACCAGTTATTTTATCTTATTTCAATAGTTTTGTTTATCAATAGAAACTGTTATGTAGGCATGCTATTCTTATTTTGTGCTAAAGGTTTTCCTGTCAACTCCGTTGTTATTTATGTAGTGTTCAGTTTTTACTATTTCATTGCAAGATGTTACTCCCTGTATGTTTCTACTTCGCTCTAGATGTGTTACTTCTCTTCCAATGTTGTCTGCTAACATTTAACTTCTTTGATGATAATACTCAGTAAATGCCTGAAGATGGCCTAGTAAGCCGAAAACCGGTTAGCAATAAAAATAATATTGTGGAACAAAAGCAAACTGGTGCTTTTCATTTATTATTATAATGTTGTTCTACCAAGAACCGACGGAAGATTCTGTTAATATGCTTGATAGGGTTCATGGTTGGAGGACATGCTGGCCACTCTAGTCGAGCGATATCGTTATCCTGAAGGAAGTCATTCACAAGATGTGCACGATGGGAGCGCGAATTGTCTGTCGTCCATGAAGACGAATGCCTCGCCAACATGCTGCCGATAGGGTTGCACTATCGGTCGGAGGATGGCGTTCACGTATCGTACAGCCGTTGCGGCGCTTTCCATGACCACCAGCGGCGTACGTCGGCCCCACATAATGCCACCCCAAAACAGCAGGGAACCTCCACCTTTTTGCACTCGCTGAACAGTGTGTCTAAGGCGTTCACGTCTCCGACGATTGTCTGGTTGAAGGGATATGCAACACTCATCGGTGAAGAGAACGTGATGCCAATCCCGAGCAGTCCATTCGGCATGTTGTTGGGACCATCCGCGGCCCACCGCACTGCATGGTGTCGTGGTTGCAAAGATGGATCTCGCCCTAGACATCGGGAGTGAAGCGCATCATGCAGCCTACTGCGCACAGTTTTGGGTCGTAACACGACGTCCTGTGGCTGCACGAAAAGCATTATTCAACATGGTGGTGCTGTATCAGGGTTCCTCCGAGCCGTAATCCGTAGGTAGCAGTCATCCACTGCAGTAGTAGCCCTTGGGCGGCCTGAGAGAGGCATGTCATCGATGTTCCTGTCTCTTTGTATCTCCTCCATGTCCTCACAACATCTCTTTGTTTCACTCCGAGACGCCTGGATACTTCCCTTGTTGAGAGTCCTTCCTAATACAAAGTAACAATGCGGACGCAATCGAACCGCAGTATTGATCGTCTAGGCATGGTTGAACTACGGACAATACGAGCCGTGTACCTCCTTCCTGTCGGAATGACTGGAACTGATCGGCTGTCGGACCCCCTCCGTTTAATAGACGCTGCTCATGCTTGGTTGTTTACATCTTTGGGCGGGTTTAGTGACATCTATGAACAGTCAAAGGGACTGTGTCTGTGACACAGTATCCACAGTCCACGTCTATCTTCAGGAGTTCTGGGAAGCGGGGTGATGCAAGACTTTCGTGATGTTTGTATTTCGGTACTAGTTAAAAATAATAAGTGCTCAGAAGTTCTGCTTACTACTCTGACACTGCTGCTGCATTAGACATGTAATATTTGCAGAGGTTTCTGAACAGTTGTGTGTGTAGCTCTACTTTGTTAGGACATCCTATGTTATACACTGAAGAAAACATTTTGAGGGTCAGTCTTATCCTGAATGTATTACTCGGGACAATTTGGAATATGACCGCTCAGTAATACTGTAGCAAGAGAGAATTGTGCGGAGGAATATGATTGTTTAACGTCTGTAAGAAGCTGCTATGATGTGTATCTCAACACCGCTCCTCCTGAATGAGGACTTTTGTCTTGACCACTGCGCCAAACTGCTCTGTACGGAACAGGGAAGAGTCGTTCCGGTAAGGTAGGCCCGTCAAGAAGATACGTGAGTCAGCAAAGCATTGCTGCGGGAGCTATCGTTTTAGACAAATTTGATGAAATTTCCTGGGGTTGATCATTGCATCAAGAATCGATGTGGATGTTTACGCAGTATCATTAGCAAGTTAAGCTTCCTGCCTTTTGTCTGTAATTACTTCGCTGACAATGACAAATCAAACGCTGAAAGACACAAATTCTTGCCAGAACGTTGCTCAATACAGCGTTAGAATGAGGACACGTATTTCCCGGCTGTTTCGGCTGGCGAGACAGCAAGGCCCCAAGACCTTCCGGAGTCCCAGCGGAAGACTTTTGACCATAATCTGCAACGGAGAATTGTATCCACCGATTGAAAAAAAAAAAAAACAAAACAAAAAACGTAAGGGCACACTTGCCTACAAAAATAGAAACAAACCAGGAGAATAGATTCACAGAACTTCTGTTCTATATCACACACTCCTTAATATAGAGGAATTCTAGAACATATTCAGATATCAGAAGTAACGAAGTGGATGTAACAATACGACCTTTCCGGCGAAAACCAGCGTAGATTCAGAAAGCACTGACCAAGAGAAAATTAATTCGTGCCTTTACATGCGATATCTTAAGTACAATCGACAGAGGTAACATTTATGGACTTGGTAGTAGCAGACGTCTGAAAAATTTATGATTCAATGCCACAAGGCAGCTACTTAAGAAAATATTTTCGTAGTTATAGGGTAAATGCAAATAAATTGCCTTTTGATGCACTAATGTAAGTGGTATTTAAATGGTAGATATACTGTATGATAACATTTTTTTGTTTGAAAATTAGTTTGATTTCTGAAGAAGTCATTAGTGATTGAAAAAGTGTGGGAAAATTAACATGTATCTTTCTTGAACGGTATCTGTTATTCGCTGGCTTAATGATCTCAGATTTATTTTAGAGATGAAAGTCATCCACGAACTGGGCTACGCGCACAACCAATGAAGTCACTGTTCGTGTTCTGTGATTAATGGTAGATGGATAAGACCTTTGCACTCGCAGGAATCGTATAGACAGCCGTGTCCACGATTGCAGATAACAGCCTTCGTGTCAGAAAGATCTGTCTATGGATACCACGCCAGCAACTGGAGACCCACCTATTGGAATTTTCAATGCACGGTTGATATGTTTAATTATTACATGACAAAATCCGTACTCAAGCAAGCATCTGGGTAATTTGGCCCACACGCTCCCACGCCTGGCTCCTACATTAGAATCTTCCTCGAAGATGCACGTCCTACAGAAGCAATGTATGCGGACAAAGGAATGTTGTGCTGTTTCATTACAGCAAGTGGGCAAATTATAACATTAAAATTTGAAAATTGTAGGACAGTAATTGTAGTTTCATAGTTTAGTGTGCCTTCTTTAGCTACTCGAAAAAGTGTAGTAATAGTGACGTGAAAATTGTAGGACAGTAATTGTAGTTTCATAGTTTAGTGTGCCTTCTTTAGCTACTCGAAACAGTGTAGAACACATTGGCAAGATCCAGCGGTGGGATCGTTTAGTTGGCGCCAGAGCGTTACTGAGATGTTCAAAAACTCCAGTGGCAGACATTACAAGAAGGGCATCGTGCGCCAGGGCGAGGATTACTGTTAGAGCTGGTTCCGGGAAGCTTCGGGTAACATATTGCTTCCTCCCACATGCGTCTCACGAAATGACCAGAACGAGACAAGCAGAGAAATTAGAGCAAATACGAAAGTTTACGGACGAAAAGTTTCCTCGCACACGGCAATAGCGAGTGGAACAGGGAAGGGGGTATCTGATAGAGGTATCAGAAATACCCCCGCCATACGAGGTAATGTGGTTTGCTGAGTGTAGCTTTAGACGTAGATTTGAAAAGTATCGGATCCTGGCACTTCAAATGGTTCAAATGGCTGTAAGCACTATAGGACTGAACATCTGAGGTCATCAGTCCTCTAGACTTAGAACTACTTCACCCTAAAGCCGTCGGCACACGGACCGTGCATCCGAACGTTGAGCGTTGAGGGTGCCGAGTTTCTGGCGTCATAGCGTGGAACAGCACGTCCGGCAGTCTTTCCGAACGTGCAGAGCAGTATCTGGCACGTCAGATATTCTGAGCGTGCGTCTGAGCGTTGACCAATGAGATGGCACAACGCCACCTACGTCACAAGCACGCCGTCTCCCTTCAGTACAGAGTTGTGAGGCGCCATAATGGCATTCATTTCTAGCCTATATGTATATATGCTGTTTCTGAGTATCAGCAAATTTGGAATCACGGGAAAAACCCGTTGTTAATTGTGTGATTCGTTCCAATGAAATGATGAGAAACATCATATGCGTGGCAAAAGAATTATTGTAACCTGCGTATTATGAGAGTAGGTTATTTGAAGGCAGCGACGCACTGAAGATCCACCCAAAACGAATTTTTCTTGGTACAATTTGTTATAATTAAATTTCGATTAGTAACATATCTCCGGTTAAGATTTTTAGCTAGATGTAACATAATAGTGCAAGACGCACAGAGTGTAGTGTTGGTTTAGCGTATAGCCGGCACGGTAGCTCAGCGTGCTCGGTCAGAGGGTTGGTCACCCTCTGTAACAAAAAAAACTGAGTGAATGGATCAAGAAGAACCTGAATGCGTGTCATCAGATGGCCGCCTCGAACAAATTCAACGAACCATATCGAACAAAATAAGATAAAAAACAAAACCGTATTGAGTAGCGCCTCTGTTATGTATTGAATTCTTTGTTGGGGCGGTGGTTCGCGTCATGACAGTTCCAAATTTTTTTTCCTAACATTCGCGTTTTTATTAGGTCCTGATACTTTATTAGCGTTTTTATTAGGTCCTGATACTTTATTATTAGTTTAATATAAGTAATACTATAATAGTTGATGTTATGTAAATATAAGTTCACCTTTTCTGCGGGGTGACTTCGTTCGATTGGCTTAATCTACAGGACAGCTTGCGTTACTTGTATAAAGATATTTTGCTCCATTTTCTTTTACGCTTCGTAATTCAGATGTTGCAAAGATTCTGCTTCTGGGTAGGAACAGTGATCAAGTAAGACTGACCTTGTGGTTTTACTAAAATGTGGGAATGATGAAATAATCTTTATCTTATGCGGATAAGTATTCCAAATTTGAACCGCACTGTTTGTAATGGAACTTTTATAAGTCTGTGTCTTTACTGATTGGACATGGTACTTTCCTTTCCGTGGACGATGGAGGAAATGTGCGTTTTCATAGAGGTAACGTGGGAATTTTACGCACGCCCGTTGAGTAAACAGTATGATTTACGAACTAGAAACGTCCCTCAACTGCCGCTGGAGTGCGTTGCGATCGCGTATACCACTTTGGATCCCACGTACTGTATGCACAAGTCCCATCGTTCCTGAGCGTTCAGCAGCACGTTGAAGTTGGCACGCTCAACGTTAACGTTCAACAGCACGGTCCGCGTGCCGACAGCTTAAGTAACCAAAGGCCATCACACGCATCCATGCCCGAGCAGGATTCGAACTTGCGACCGTAGCAGCATCGCGGTTCCGTACTGAAGCGCCTAGAACCGCTCGATCCGGGCACTTCCACAATCACGTTACAGCTCAGGCCTGCCCGTATGGGATTTCTCTCGCTTCCCTCTTTCCGACAGTGTAATTGGGAGCATACAGAAACGTCTCTTCTTTCTATGAAGCGTTCCTCAACGAACTCAGCGGGGGAACATCTTAAGAAGCCTTCACACGGTTATTCGAGTGACAGTATAGGTGAAAAGTTCCAACATGATTCTCACAATATACGGGAAGCGAACAAACGAGGAAGAACAATGCCCCACCGCAACACGCTGATGGTCGCGTTTACCTGAGCGGCGCGAGGCTGACAGAAACTAGAGACATAGCGGGACAGGTCGCTCCCCTCCCAGACGGGCTTGGCAGCGCAGACGGCAGCGCGACACACACACACACACAGGTCGCGCGACTCCTGCTGTGCTGTTCTTGCCTCGGCGTTTCGTCAGACACAGGCAGAGAACGTCACGCGAGTTTATCGTCGCCTAGCGATCATGCAAGCACTTTATTGGCAACACCAACTTGAAAGGACGGACATGCGAGGCGACTGCGCTGCATTCAGGCGGGGGCAGATGCAGAGTTCATTTCCATCTGTCGTAGGAGGGTACGTGACTCCTCGCTGCACACGCGATTGTCATCTGAACATTATACGCGGTAACGACATACGAGCGATAGCTGTAGAGTTTTAATTAGCTCCTCGTAAAAATAAAGTTACGAAACCGATTTTTTGTTTGTCTGCAGGTACATTTCCGAAGTCCTGGCTCACGTTAAAATTTTAACGGGACACAAAATAGCACGTCACTAACAGGACACAGCACAAATACGTGCAGCCCACCTCCACTGTATTCACGCTTCCGGCGTTTGGTTTTGTCTCCTCTAACAACATGCTGTCGAACTGTGGAGTGTGGATTGCAATGTGTACCAGGACTGCACACATTTGCCACCAGACAAACAAACAATACATTTCGTAACTTTATTTTTTCGAAGTGATCATTATAACTTTATGACTACTGTTCATAGAGAGTGCTCGAAAAAGTACCTTAGAGTCCGAAATTCCCGTTACTAAAAATTACAGCAAGACTGCTTGAAAATTTTTGAGAAATAATCGTCCATGATTCATAACGAACCTTTCCCTTTGCGGCGGAATGTTCGCTGTAACAGGAAAATTTTATGTGGTGCCTTAAAATACAAAGACATTTCTGCAGCTTGCATGTCAGTACGCTGCTTATGTATTCAAGTGGCTTCCCACTTGACCTTCCGAGACCAGAAACATCCGGGCGCCCGCCGAGCATCAATCTGGAGACTAGCGCGGAGCCCGTCGCCCGTCTCTCCTGTAATGGGTCGTTCTGACACTGACTTGTGTTCTAGACCAGGCCTTGTGCACGGAGCTTTGACTTTCGTGAACAGTGTGCATACCAACTAAACTCAGTTGGTATGAGCGCTAACAAACTAGACAAATGGAAAAAAAGTAATTAGAGGCAAAAAATGGAATCGAGATTAGGCTTTAGCATCCCGTTGACAACGATGTTATTAGCAACGTTCACGAGCTATTTTTGGTCAAATAAAGCTCGGGAAATTGGGACCATCCCTTACAAATGAATCGTCCAGGTACCCAACCGAAGCCATTTAAGGAAGCACAGATAACCTAAAAAGTATCACCAGTTGGGAACCAGAATACCACTTCTGAACGTGAACCCAGTGAGCCATCTCACTCGATTTTTTAGCTTCGGAGCAAGAACAGCAGGACCTTTGGATCTCCCTCCAGACAAGGCAAGACTCTTTCGATGGAAATTCGTGTAGCAAGATTCGGTGAAATTTCGAGCATATTCCGGCCGATCATGAAAGAGTGCGGTGTCTGGCGGTTCCTTAACAGCTTAAGAACTGGTGCAGATAGAGCGAAGCAGAACAGCAAGTGTGAGTGTGAAGAAAACCTTATTTCCCTAGGTGTGGCTCAGTTTTAGATAGATGCCACCTGATTTGAAAATTTGGTGGATGACATTACTGAATCTTCCTTTTTTTGGTAAATATGTACATACTGTGTATAACTGTGTGTATTGCAGGAATTAGCTTCTGACACGAGTAAACAAAACTAGACTCAGCGAGAGGAAGATGAAGGCATTCGCCATGAATGATGCAGGGAATCTACAGAAACTTAAAATCAGTATCGCGGGACGGAATTTAATTGCTGTTGTTTTCCAATTCAGTGACATTGCACAATGCCCTCGTTCACCTCTCTATTCGCGGCATTAGCTACACCAGTGATTTTGAAAACGAAATGGAAGTCCACAAAATCGCAGAAAAGTTTGTCACATTTCTCTACTATAAGTATTTGGGTACAATACCGCACAGTGTGACCGATTTTGCAACAAATGTGGCGTTCTCGCGTCGACCGTGAAAACACATAATACTTGCGCGTATCTTGTTTTCTCCTCACCAGCAGTGCCCAGAACCGCCAATTACATAAAAGCGGGATTCCTCTGAGAATATCAGGCAGGCCTATTTCTTTTGATCCGAATCATGTTGTCTGTTTACACACCACTCCAATGTGACAATCTTTGCATCGCAACCGTTCTGCTTTCGATACAATGTAGAGGTCATCAAATTCTTGTAGATGAAGTGGGTGCCTGAAACACTAGGAAAGCCTGGAGAAATTTTATGCAGGAGTAGCAGTTCTCTTCCTTTTCACCAGTTATGTCCTATTTTTTTCTGACTGTTGTACTTTGTCCACGAATTATCCATACGGCTGGCTATTTCTGCTGTTACCAGCAACTTTCTTCAAACTTGAGGATCCTCTCTTCGGAATTTCCGTCGCACTAGAAACTGTGAATGTGGACGTGCTGCAGCGTTAAGGACACAGTGCTTGAAAGAACAATGATTCGAATATTCTTTCGGGATTGCAGATTTCCGTGCTTGTCATAAGCCGCTTCGAACATGTCGGCACGAATGACGCCTACCGCGTGGGTTCTGAGGCCCTCCTCGGTTGCTTTCGGCGGCTGGCTAATTTGGTGAAGGCAACTAGCAACCCACGCGGGGTGCAGGCTGAGCTGTCCATTTGTAGCATCGTACCCAGGGTTGATCGCGGTCCTCTCGTTGGGAGAAGAGAGGAAGATCTAAACCAGAGGTTTAGAGGTGCGACGGTATCGGATGCGCGTTTCTCGACCTCCGCTGTCGGGTGCAGAATTGTAAGGTTCCCCTTAATAAGTCAGGCGTGAACTACAGGCAGGAGGCGGCTATTAGGGTAGAGGAGTACGTGTGGCGTGCATATCGGGTTTTTTAGGTTAGAGAACCCCTCCCTTGGTATCAAAGACGATTTGCCTGTTAAATCAGCCACAGTGATCTCAGAGAATCTTAGTCCTCGCAGATCAATATGACTTTAGTAAATTGCAGGAGCATCCAAGGAAAGGTCCCAGAATTAGTATCGCTTACCGAGGGTTATAATGCACATTTAGTATTGGGAACAGAAAGCTGATTGAAACCAGACGTCAATGACAACGAAATCCGAAGTTCAGATTGGAATGTTTATCGTAAGGATAGTTTTGTTGCCAAAGGTGGCGGCGCGTTTATTGCAGTAAAAAATTCGATAAAATCTAGCAAGGTTATCACGGATTCCGAATGTGAATTAATCTCGGTGAAACTGATTATCCGAGAACGGTCAAAAACGATGATCGGATGCTTTCATAGACCACCTGGGTCTGGATCTGTAATTGTAGAGCGCTTCAGACAGAACTTGCAGAATATCATTAGTAATTTTCCTGATCATGCAATTGTAATAGGGGGTGACTTTAACTTGCCAGGTATAAATTGGGAGTGTTATCCCATCAAAACCGGTGCCAGAGACAGGGATTTGTGTGGCTTTGTTCTGGATGTCTTGCCCGAAAATTACCTTGAGCAGATAGTTAGAGAACCAACTCGTTAGGGTAACCTCTTAGACCTCCTGGCAACAAACAGACCTGCACTTATCGAAAAAGTTAACGTAGAGGAAGGTATCAGTGATCGTAAGGCTGTCACAGCATCTATGACGACGGGTCCTACAAGGAATGTTAAGAAAGGTAGGAAGATATATTTCCTCAGCAAGGGTGACAGGATACAAATTTCAGAACATGTCAGCAGTCAGCATCAAATATTCGATTATGAGGACGAAAATGTCAAGAACAAACGGGAAAAAATTCAAAGACATCGTTCAATATGCCCAAGACAAATATGTTCCGAGTAAGGTTTTAAGGTGTGGGAAAGATCCACCATGGTTTAATAGCTGTGTTAGAAAAGCGCGACGTAAACAAAGAGCACTTCATCTCAGATTCAAGGAAAGTAAAAACCTAGCCGACAAACAAAAGCTGCACGAAGCGAAAATGAGCGTAAGGAGAGCAATGAGAGGAGCGTTAAATAATTTTGAAAGTAAGATGTTGTCAACCGACCTGAGTAAAATCCCTAAGAGATTTTGGTCGTATGTTAAATCATAAGTGGATCAAAATCATCTATTCATTCTCTTAGTGACCACACTGGTTCCGAAACCGAAGATAACAGAGAGAAGGCTGAAATACTGAATTCGGTCTTCCGAAGTTGTTTCACCGCGGAAGACCGTAACGCTGTCCGGCCTTTCAATCGTCGTACGGACGTCGAAATGGCAAATATTGAGATAACCGGTCGCGGAAGTGAAAAGCAGCTACAGTCGCTTAGTAGTGGAAAGGCGTCAGGCCCAGATGAGATACCTATAAGATTCTATAAAGATTATGCGAAAGAACTTACTCCACTTCTAGCAGTAATTTATAGTAGATCGCTTGAGCAACCAAAGGTACCTAACGACTGAAAGAAAACGCAGGTCATTCCCGTTTTTAAGAAAGGCCGTAAGACAGATCCACACCATTGTAGACCTATATCGTTGACGTCAGTTTGTTGTAGAATTCCGGAACATGTTTTATGCTCAAGAATTATAACGTTTTTGGAAAATGAACATCTCCCCTATAAAAATCAACAAGGATTCCGCAAACTGAGATCCTGCGAAACTCAGCTCGCTCTGTTCCTCCATGAGATCCACAGCGCAGTGGACAGCAGCCCTCAGGTTGATGCCGTGTTCCTTGATTTTAGTGAAGCATTTGACACCGTCCCGCATTGCCGTTTAATGAAAAAAATACGGATTTACGGAGTATCGGAGCAGAGGAGTACCTCAGGGAAGTATGATACGACCGTTGCTGTTTACAATATATATAAATGACCTACTAGAAAGCGTCGGATGCTCTTTAAGGCTATTCGCAGATGGTGCAGTTGTCTATACCAAAATAGCAACGCCAGAAGATAGTAAGAATTTGCAGAACGACCTGCAGAGAGCCGGCCGCGGTGGTCTCGCGGTTCTAGGCGCTCAGTCCGGAACCACGCGACTGCTACGGTCGCAGGTTCGAATCCTGCCTCGGGCATGGATGTATGTGATGTCCTTAGGTTAGTTAGGTTTAAGTGGTTCTAAGTTCTAGGGGACTGATGACCGCAGCTGTTAAGTCCCATAGTGCACAGGGCCATTTGAACCATTTTTGAACCTGCAGAGAACTGATGAAAAGTGCGGGCTCTGGCAGTTGACCCTGAACGTAATAAATGTAACATACTGCGCATACATAGGAAAAGAAATCCACTACTGTACAGCTACACTATTGATGTCAAACAGCTGGAGACAGCGTCTGCCGTAAAATATCTAGGCGTAACTATGCAGAGCGACCTTAAGTGGAATGGCTACATAAAATAGATTGCGGGAAAAGCAGAAACCAGACTCAGATTCATCGGAAGAATCTTAAGGAAATGTAACTATCCACGAAAGAAGTTGCTTATAAGGCGCTTGTTCGCCCGATTCTTGAGTATTGTTCATCTGTCTGGGATCTCTATCAGGTAGGACTGATAGAGGAGATAGAGAAGCTCCAACGAAGAGCGGCGCGATTCGTCACGGGATCGTTTCGCTGGTGAGAGGATGTTACGGAGGTGCTAAACAAACTCCACTGGAAGACGTTACAAGAGAGGCGTTGTGCATCATGGAGAGATTTACTATAGAAATTTCGGGACAGCATTTTTCAGGAGGAGTCTGACAACATAATATTCGCCCCCACACATCTCGCGCGTTGACCACAAGGAGAAAATTCGAGAAATTAGAGCAAATACAGAGGCTTACCGGCAATCATTCTTCCCACGCACTATTCACGAGTGGAACAGGGTTGGAGGGATCAGATAGGGGTACCGAAAGTACCCTCCACCACACACCATTAGGTGGCTTGCGGAGTATGATGTAGTTATAGATGTACGAGTAGATGAGCAGATCACGGCCAATTTCCTCCCACGATCCGAGTCTGTGCTCCTTTTATAAAGACCTCGTCGTCTATAAACCCTAATCTTCGTTTTATCTCGACTGTGATGACTTGCTCATCTCATAGAGAGAAATCAACGGGAAGGAACTGAAATAGGTAGTATAATGAATGGTACTCTTCGTCAAGCACTTTGTGTAGATGTAGATGTAGATGTAGATGATTGCCTCCAACGAAAGCGGACATTTCAATTGTTGTTTACTGTTGCAAAAGAAACTGCCCATAAACAAGAAAATACGAAAGGAGTTACAGTTTCTACTTACTACGTCTTATAAATTCTTTGAAGGCGCTATCCATTCCGTTTAATTGAGCTTCCAAGTCCTCAGCCGTCTCTGACAATGTCATGGACAAAGCTCAGCTGTGCTGAGGGAATTATATTAGGAAATGAGAATTTTCAATTTAGGCAGCGGATGACGATGGCCGAGTAGAGGGGATGTAAAATGCTGATTGGCAATAGCATAGACATATTAAAAATTGAAATACTGTTTCTGATGTAGTGTGCATTATCTTTTCAGTCCTAAGTTGTGTGATGATGGTGCGTATTTCAATTTTTAATAAAGAGAATTTTCTTAACACGGGTTGTAAATGCAGGCCCTAGGAAGTCATTGCTGAAGGCAGCCTTGTACGAAGTGACGCGTGGGTAATTAACATTCAGACAAGAAGATTTTGATAGTTGGTGTTACGAAAGAATGCTGAAGATTGGATGGGTAGATCAGATAACTAATGAAGACATGGTGAGTCGACATGGGGAGAAAAGAACTGATTCGAACAGCTTGACTAAAGGGAGGGGTCGACTGATAGGACACATAGTGGGGGATCAAGGAATCATCTGTTTGGTAACTGCAGCAGTTATGCAGAGAGATAAAGAGGTTTTCGCGGAGTAGACTATCGTCGAGAGCTGCAATGAAGAAACTAGTTCTTAGGACTGAAGATCACAACAACAAAAACTTTTTTCAGGCGATTAAAGTTTCAAATTTTTACCGCTTCTCGAGTAGTATGCTTGTAAAATGCAAAAATTTTCGGTATCAAGAGGTCAGTAAACTACCGGTCCGGTAAGCCGACACCGCTATGCGCTCGCTTTCGAAATATGTGGAGGCGAGCCTGCCGCAGATGGAAACCGCTTTGCAGATTATCGGCGGAGAGCTGTCCATCCTGGACGTGGTTCTTAGGTGGTTTTTCGCGTACAACTTTGTGAATAGCGGTCTGGTATACACGCTCACCTCAGATACAGACTATGCAAACATTTCGAAAAATGTTATCATACGCCGCGCGGGATTAGCCGAGCGGTCTTAGGCGCTGCAGTCATGGACTGTGCGGCTGGTCCCGGCGGAGGTTCGAGTCCTCCCTCAGGCATGGGTGTGTGTGTTTGTCCTTTGGATAATTTAGGTTAAGTAGTGTGTAAGCTTAGGGACTGATGACCTTAGCAGTTAAGTCCCATAAGTTTTCATACACATATGAACATTTTGTTATCATACTTGAGCGTGAAATCTACATTAGACCCAGACAGGTGGGGTACACGCATTCCTTCCCCAGGGAAGGGGGTGGGGGGTGGATGGTGGCGTCAGGAAGGGCGCCGGTCTACCAAATTGATCATAAACTACTGCTCGAAAAACTTGGTTGCTATGGAGTCCGTGGTACTGCTCATGCATGGTTTAAGTCATACTTATCTGGCAGAGGCCAGAAAGTAGAAATAGTTCATGATGGAAAGTCATACTTTTCTGGTTGTAAGGAAGTTAGTTATGGGGTGGGTGCCCCAAGGTTCGGTGCTGGGACCCTTGTTGTTCTTGATCTTTATAAATGACTTGCCAAACTATTTAACACAAGCTGATTGTGTACTTTTTGCTGATGATACAAGTCTCTTTATTAAAGCTCAGAATGAGACTGACCTTAACAGGAAAATTGAAACAACAACAGTTGAAACAAGTAAATGGTTCAGGGACAACAATTTATTTGTGAATGAGAAAAAAACATTATGGATGAATTACAGACATGTGTCAAATAATGTGAAGCCCAATATAACTGTGAAGCTAGGCCAACAGAATATACTACAAACGCCAAATACAAAATTCTTAGGAATTTGGTTAGATGAGCATCTAAAGTGGGACAAGCACATAGATGTGCTCAATAAAAAATTAAGTAAATGTTGCTTGGTATTTTGAATGCTCAAAAATTGCTGCAGTGATCAAACAGTATTGTGTACATATTATGCATTTATGCATAGTCTTTTGCTATATGGTGTCATATTTTAGGGCAATTCAAGTCAGGCAAAACGCTCTTTTACTATTCAAAAACGAGCGACAAGGATCATAGAAGGAGCTGCACCTAGAGATCCATGTAGGGAATTTTTCAAGGAATATAAAATCATAACTCTTCCATCCATTTACATCTATGAACGTATATGCTTTCTGAAGTCTCACCCCCAGTTTTCTTCTTTAAACAGTGAGTTCCATGACTATACAACAAGACAGAGTAATGACTTTCACAGAGAAGCGCGTAAGAAAGCCCAGTACAACAAGAGTGCAATATACCAACCGAAAATTTTCTATAGTGCTCTTCCCTTAAAAATTAAAAGGATTCAGAAGCTGAGCAGTTTTAAAAGTGAACTCACAAGAATGTTAATTAGTAATAGTTTTTACAGTGTTAGTGAATACATGAATTCTTCAGAAAGATAGCGTGCCTTCACTTATCTTATGTGGCCGGCCGGAGTGGCCGAGCGGTTCTAGGCGCTTCACTCTGGAACCGCGCGACCGCTACGGTCGCAGGTTCGAATCCTGCCTCGGGCATGGAAGTGTGTGATGTCCTTAGGTTAGTTAGGTTTAAGTAGTTCTAAGTTCTAGGGGACTGATGAACTCCGATGTAAAGTCCCATAGTGCTCAGAGCCATTTGAACCATTTGAACAAACTTGTGTCGTGGGGTAGACTCTTTTATGTACACACAAAAATTAATTAATTTGTCAATATAGAGTGTCATAATCATTGTTTCTTGTTGCTGACCATTATACACAGAATATATGTAACTTATTTGTGTCCTATATTGTTACAAATTTATATCATGTAAGCTATAATTGTTTTTGCCTATATATATATTTAATTCAGATTTGTTCACTGATATTTTTTACATAATATGTTGTTATTCATATTTTTTCTGTATGTAATACATGACAAATCCCATATCATTGTACATGATAAAACGGGTGCTCAATAAAAACCAAATGCCACTAACGACTGCCATACCGGCATATGGCAGTGCCGACCCTGTAGAAAAAAGGGGAAAGGCAAGAGGGAAGGGGAGAAAGAAAGTAGGCCGTAAGACAGCAGCTGTGGGATTGCGTGTCAGCTCCTGCTGTGGAACGATGGCCCCCTCCCCGCCCCTTACCGGCTGTGTGCCAGAGACGGGCTGAACGGCGAGCGCGCTGCAGCGGAACGGAAGACTCGAGACTGGTCCGTCGCGCAGGCGCAAACGTGACCTGCCTCGCCGCGCGCCAAGGTTGCGCCGCGCACTCTGCGGTCTGCGCAGGTGCCAGACCTCGTGCCTCCACCACACGAACACGCGGCCCGGCCGGCAAAAGCGCGCCCACGCGCTCGTGCTGCCTTTTCCGGTGCAGTACGCTTCCGACCTCCGTCACACGGCCATTCTCTGACGATTGGGTGACGTCAGAACCCTTAAGTCGTGTATCAAAATACGCGCATCTGTGATTACAAACAAGTCGAGTGGCTTTGTCGAGGCAGTCATATCGGCTGTCAAATGTGTGCTCTACGCCAGTCGAATAGATAGCGTGTTCTTGTACAGAAAGCCTTTAAAGGGATATCACGAAGAAGTCGCATTCAAGTTGTTTAAGAGCAAGGGCCCTCGTATACAAGCCATATTAAACTTAAGAAACGTTTTCTCTTGCGCAGTACGCGCTATAAAGATATTAGTTTTGGAGTAGTATAGAAGATCGAAGGGATTTCGGTAATTAGCAATTATTCATCAGACAGTTTTTCTTTGCAACTTGAAAAGTTGAAACACAAAACTTTTAATTTTTAGCATATTAAGAAAAGACTGTGACAAAATGCGCGAACTGTTATGCTGTACAAACGCTTAAAACTGTTAGGTCTTTTTCTGTAATTGTTCACTTGAAAATGCACGTTTTCGCGAAACGACGTTAGAAATTCTGTCACAAAGCAACTCTCCAACTCTGCTTCCTTTCTCTAACTTTCCTCTCGAAATCCTGTTTCCTCTAAGCATTCCACTCGCAGTGGGAAATCGGGAAGGAAGTCATTTAAGGGGAACCGGAGGTGCCTATGCTGTCTATGTTAAAATCTCGAAGTTTGAGTAACATTTATGACTAAACTACCAAATAGAAAAATTTGAATTTTTTTTTACATATAGAGTGGGTTAGTATTGAACTTATGACATTTTTTTTATTAATGACCCAATTTTTTTACAAATAATTGCTTTATAATTAAACTGAAATGAAACTACTGAACATATTGCCAAATGGCTGTGTTACAATGTAAGCTTGACCACTAGGAGTGCTGTATAAAAATTTCATCTCTCTAGCTTGAGTGGATTTTGAGAAAATGTTCCTTATATTCGAAAAATTCTAATTTACGGGAAATGGCTATCAAAGTTTCTCAATACATTCCTGCACTATAGGATGGATTATCCGGGTCTTCTTCTTCATCCTCCAAAAGCTTCCTCTTCTGTCTTCTTTTCTGGCCTGTTGTTCCATCATACTTCATATGCCTTTCTCTTCTTTCTGCTCCTCTTATCCTTTCTCTGTCAATATTTCTTAGTGCTCGTACAGTATTCACCCCAGCTGTAAATCCTAATGCCTTCAGAACTTCACACTGTTCCCTTGGTTGTAGGTTGCTATTGCATCATAAATGCCAAAGTGCAGTGTTTTTATGCTTACAAACACCCTTTTAGGAATCACTTTCCAAATCAAATTGTTTACGCTCTCATTAGGATTCTGCGTCTTTCCGTGTAGACATTTGTGTAACAATTCTGGCTGTGCTAAGTCATGAAAAATTGGTTTTATTGCATTTATCACAGCTGCTGGCAAACCATGTTTGTGATCATAGTCCTTTTTTGCATTATATTTGCAGCAGGAACCTTTTGGGCACAGGCTGTGTTGAGGGTATTCATTGGAAGAGGCAGTATGAAGGAACAATGCCCACACTGCTTTTCGCATGTCACTAACATTACTAGTATTTTGCCTTATAGCATACCCATAGTATCTCTGTAGACGTTCAATCACCTCATCAGTAAGCCTGCCTCTCCCTCCTATTGTCTTTCCATCACTGAGTTTACTTGAACCCAAAGTTTGTTTGAGCCTTCGAAGCCGTGCACCCATACGCCTTTGCACATGCCCAATGCATTCCAACTTTTCAACTACAATTTCATTTCCATATGGTTTCAGTTCCTCTATAGTCTTGAAACCTTTGGAGTCACCATCCACAAGGTAGTATTTGTACCTAACGTTGTATCTGGGCACTGAACGTTCAAAAATTTGTTTCACTCCTCCACTTCCATTGCTCCACTTGATCCACTAAAATGTGCCTCACAGGTTCCACTGTGCTCTCCTTTGATTTTATTTTTGCACCTGCAATGTTTTGATAATATTGCAACATCTATCACTTTTGCACTATCACCACAAGTAGCCATTACAACCCCATTCAGGGATCTATGACCCCTCTTTTGCCAGGAACCATCTAATGCCACTACCAAATCCCTAGAACCACCGTTCATTTCTACAGATTCCTCCACTGTTCCTTCATGGTTTTCAAAGCCACATCTTCAACAGAGGATCCTACCAGCTCACAGTAGTACCCAAATTTGCTTGGAGGCGATGGCAAGTTCATAATACCACAAAACAGTTTACCAGCAGCAGACCCTTTTCCAATGGATCGAAGACCATACACAAGTCGAACATTCACATAAAACACTCTAGATCGTCCATTTTCACCAAAGAGACTGGCATGTGAATTATAGAAAGTCACTTGATACTTGCAACATGCACAGATTGTCTTCATCTCACAAGCTAAACCAAAGTGCTTTGTTATCTCTAGTCCCACTCCTACACTTGAACACATTTTGCACAGAACACTTTCTTTCAGCACAGAAGATAATAATCCAATATTCAGTACTTCGTTAATGTCATCACTGTCACTAATATATTCAGGAAATCTGTCACTTCCACCAGTCAGCTTCTTGCTAGATGATGTCACAGGGCTATGGCCGGCCATGTGTTGCTTAGCAGAAGAACGCACTGTTTCAGTAATTGTAGTATCGCAACTTGTTATTAGTGTTAATTTTCTTTTCCCTACGTTCTTCCTCTTCTTATATACACGGTTACTAAAACATGGCATCGTAACCAGAACAACGCTTTACACAAGAAGTATAATAGTACCAACAACAGGCGCAACACTGAACTAATTCGAAACGCTAAACAGCAAAGAGACGATGTTCCGCTCTCTTAGCGCTTCATTTGTCACAGAAAACAATGTAGCCAACCCTTGCACACTCGCTGTATGCGTAACGTAAGGCGCTGTATGCGTAACAGGCCGAGAAAATCCCAAGCAGTTCGCCAAGAAGTCAGGGTGTTAGATGCATTCAGCGGCCGCCCATTTCCTCTGCAGGCGTGGGGGAAAATGGTAATAACTCCACTTCTAGGGCGAGTAGAACAATAATTCAAAGTTTACATTAAAGAGGACTGTTCCAATTAATTTTCGGTAGCAAAAAAAATTGTAAGTTTTTGGATTTGACCCTTAAGTTTACTTTTAATGGTCGAGTTGCCGGCTGCAAGTCTCCATTGGACGCCACTTCAGCGACTTGCGTCTAACTTACCACAGTTATCCATCGGGGGAGGTTACAGTTTAAGCTGGATTGCGAAGCACGTGTCGTTCCTGCTGACGCCTCACTTCGTTGAAAGATAAAGAGGCTAGATTAAAGGCATACTGAAAATTTCCGTGGTCCAGCCGGGACTTAATCTCGCTACCTCTCGGTTTCCGGCACGCGGGTTACTGCTAAACCACCAGGGTCGACTATGGGGGTCATGGAGCTCATGTACTTAATAATATCAATTTCCAAATTTCGTAGCTATCTTTCGGGGGCTGAATCAACATGAAAACAAAGCGTCTCGAAAGTGGCAAGGAATTCAGAAACCAACAAGCCACTTTTAACACAAGACAAATTGCAGTAGCTTCGGTGAAAGCCTGCCCACATGGTTGGGCTTTCGGCCTATCCGGTAACATTCGAGTCAATTACAGGCACTTACCGCACAGCCTCACCTAAGTGCTATGAACAACAAATTCGACACGGGTCGTGTGTCCATTTATCGAACAGCAAACCACAGGAAATAATAAGTCACCAAGAGTCACATCCTCGAATACTGGTACAGTGTGAAAGACTTCTACCCTGAACGACGCCCATCAGTCTTTCATCCACCTTCTCTGGAATTCCGCCCTTGCAACAGTAGTTTACGGTCTGCCGCGTCAGACGTACCTTTAGGTTAACCCGGCTTGTGAGGGTGCTGACACGATAGAAAATCTGCACGTGACGGGGAGAAAGGAGAGCGCTTTGCTAAGCTGCAGCTGACAGTAAGCGTTAACTGACAATGGAAGCGGAATCGTTCCTACTGAAGCTGTCAGCCTGAAATTAACTTCCGCTGTTAGGCTTGTCTTGAAACAGAATGATATCCGAGAGCTACAAATTTAAATATTGCCAACATTATCTTAAGGGTCAGTCATTTTTTAATCATTATTCGGACTTGAAGTGGCGACCACGCCCAGCTAGAGAACATTCACTGTTTCCAGTGGAACAGGTTGACGACTTGTATCTACACCTACGCTATCTGTCCAAAAATATCCGGATACGCTGGGGGTTTAGAGTCATAACGACGTATCTACAAATGAATGTCTTGAGATGAAGACAAAGGAAACTTTGCAAAAATAGAAACGCTATCATTCTACCACCAAATGCACATTGCTGATAATTGTGATGCGTCATCCAGAATGAGATTTTCACTCTGCAGCGGAGTGTGCGCTGATATGAAACTTCCTGGCAGATTAAAACTGTGTCCCGGATCGAGACTCGAACTCGGGACCTTTCCTTTCGCGGGCAAGTGCTCTACCATTTTTTTTTTTTTTTTTTTGTTCACTTTCGTTCGTTGCATCTGCTCTTGGCGGACGTCGTATGGCATGCGGTTAAGTTCGTTGTTGATAGATTAACTCAGTTTTTTTTATTGCAGAGGGCTGCTAACCCTCTGACCAAACACGCTGAGCTACCGTGCCGGCATCATCTGAGCTACCCAAGCACGACTCACTCCCCGTCCTCACAGCTTTACTTCCGCCAGTACTGAGTCTCGGTCTGGCACACAGTTTTAATCTGCCACGAAGTTTCGTGATATGTCATGATTCTTAGAGTGCGTTTATACTCATTCAACAATTCCCAGCTTTAACATTAAGACTGTGGTAAAGCAAATACGTCCAAAAGGCCAACTTTGTAGGCACGTCGTTATTACTATAAACCCCCAATCCGTATGTAATGCGGAATTGTTTACTAGGTGTAACGAAAGCTGGACTCGCAAGTACGAAAGGAGATGGGAGGTATTGTGTTGTCACACAGAGGAACAGTAACAGCTAATAGGGTCGGTAAGGAGAACTTAGCGACGTCATTGCATTTCACCTGAATAACAAATCCATCAGGGGTATTCCAACCCTTCTAAAGCTGCCCACGTCGAACGTGATTGTGAATGCAAACGCGAAGGAACAACACAGCCAAATCAAGACCCGGTAAACTTCATCTACATCTACATCTACATCTACATTTATACTCCGCAAGCCACCCAACGGTGTGTGGCGGAGGGCACTTTACGTGCCACTGTCATTACCTCCCTTTCCTGTTCCAGTCGCGTATGGTTCGCGGGAAGAACGACTGTCTGAAAGCCTCTGTGCGCGCTCGAATCTCTCTAATTTTACATTCGTGATCTCCTCGGGAGGTATAAGTAGGGGGAAGCAATATATTCGATACCTCATCCAGAAACGCACCCTCTTGAAACCTGGACAGCAAGCTACACCGCGATGCAGAGCGCCTCTCTTGCAGAGTCTGCCACTTGAGTTTGTTAAACATCTCCGTAACGCTATCACGGTTACCAAATAACCCTGTGACGAAACGCGCCGCTCTTCTTTGAATCTTCTCTATCTCCTCCGTCAACCCGATCTGGTACGGATCCCACACTGATGAGCAATACTCAAGGATAGGTCGAACGAGTGTTTTGTAAGCGACCTCCTTTGTTGATGGACTACATTTTCTAAGGACTCTCCCAATGAATCTCAACCTGGTACCCGCCTTACCAACAATTAATTTTTATGATCATTCCACTTCAAGTCGTTCCGCACGCATACTCCCAGATATTTTACAGAAGTAAGTGCTACCAGTGTTTGTTCCGCTATCATATAATCATACAATAAAGGATCCTTCTTTCTATGTATTCGCAATACATTACATTTGTCTATGTTAAGGGTCAGTTGCCACTCCCTGCACCAAGTGCCTATCCGCTGCAGATCTTCCTGCATTTCGCTACAATTTTCTAATGCTGCAACTTTTCTGTATCCTACAGCATCATCCGCGAAAAGCCGCATGGCCCATTTTAATGTCAACTAACAAGTGTCTGCATACAGTTGATCTGTAGTATATAGTCTACAAGTTAGCTTACAGTCTGTGGCGGATACACTGACGGCCAGGGACCATCTAGCCTTACGGAGGATGGTTGCACAAAATCGTATGAAACCAGCGGAAGTAATCACTCGTGAGTTCCACAGTGCTACCAGCAATCCAGCTAACACGACGAATGTGCGTAGGGAATTAAAAAGAATGGAGTACAATGGTCAAGGGGCTCCTCATAAGCATTGATGTACTTAGTGCGAAAGTGGCGATTGAGCTGGTGTAAAGAGACACACCACTGGACAGTGTATGGCTGGAAAGAAGTGCTTTGGAGTGATGAATCACACTGTACCCCGTGGCAGTCCGATGGAAAGTTTATCTATAATCATGTTTAGAGCCAACAGTGAAGTAGGGAGGAGGTGGTGTTACGGGGTGGGGGTGTTTTTCGTGCTTAGAATGTAGTCTTCTTATTGAATTTAGGAAAACGCTAAATGCGAAGCGATACGAACACATTTTACAGCGTTGTGTACTGCGAACTGCAGAGGAACGATGATTGTTTGTGTCAGCAGGACAATGCACCAAGTCAGGAAACAGTGTCTATGAAGCAATGCTTTGTGGTCGATAGCGTCTCTGAAATGGACTGGTCTGATCTGAACCCAATGGAACATCTTTGGGGTGATTGAGAACGTCGGCTTCGCTTCAGACCGCAGCTTCAAACGTCACTATCTTCTCTGGTTTCGGGTCTGGAGGCAGAATGGGCTGCCGTTCCTTCACACACCTTCAGACACCTCACTGAAAGCGTCCCCAGCAGAGTTCCAGCCGTCATAAAGGCAAAAGATGGACATAACCCATTTTAATGTCAACTAACAAGTGTCTGTATACAGCTGATCTGTAGTATATAGTCTACAAGTTAGCTTTCAGTCTGTGGCGGATTTAATGACAACCTCGAGGAAAATTATGACTGACTACTGGTGGTCTCTGCGCTCTCCTGTAAATAATGTCGTGTTAGCTCCAATTCATTTGGCATCTGTAACAGTAAGTTCATGTACGGATTTCCACTGACGTGTGTTTCACTTTTATAGTTGTTACAGCAAGTTTCAAGACTTTCATGTATGATTCTTCAGATGTTATGGACTCGCTTCATGTGAAAGACAAACAACAGTCATGTTCATTGTCGTTCTGACCATCTCGTTCTGTCTCAAGGAAATCCAGACAAGAGTAACGGTTCGTGAGCAGTAAGTAAGATCAGTCACGTCCGAGGTGTGGTGCGGGCGAGTCTTGGGGGAACTGGCTGAATTGCATTCTGATCCTTTTATGTATTTATTTAATTGCTTAGAGACAAAAATTGACATTTAAGCAGACTATCTTTTGACTTGTAACTTCTAAGCGCGTATGGTTGACTAGGCTGTTTCATGAAACTTGATGCCAGATGAAAACCGTGTGCCGGTCTGCCCGTACCTCTCTCCTACTTTTGAAGTGAACATTTGAGGGCGGCTCGCGAGTCCTGCCTGAATGGCTCAGTCGTTAGGAGTGTTGCATGCGACACACTAAGATTCCGTGTTCGAGTCCCAGTCCGACACACAATTTAACCTGGCAGAAGTTTCAAAACAACGAAAACTCCGCTGCAGAGTGAAAGATTCATTCTGGAGTCCGATTTATGATTACATGTGTCGGTATCTTAGGCAGAGTAGTTGCTTCATAGTTGAGTCAACAGCTACCAAAGAGACGTGGCGTCGTTCAGTGATCATGAGTTCAGCTGTAGGAAGCAGAAAGATTAACAGCGCGCTACGTCCGTCTTGCGTAACCTCGACCTGTTGGAAACTGATCAAAGAATAATCTATTTGTTTTTTTTTTTCACACTGCCTTGGCTGATGCCCTCAATTCCCTTAAGGCAAATACCGTGATGCTTCCTTTAATAAGCTCTAATGAAATCGTCGTCTAAAGAACGCTAAACCCTAATCTGCCTCCGTTTTCCTTTTTTAGTAGTATAATGTCAACTACTTCGCAGCGTTCAATTCCCGGTACTGTAAGGGATTTTTCAGTGATGGAAAGACTGGAAGGGGATCCATTCAACCTCGTGACACCAACTGACGTGTTAACTGACTGAGAAGTAGTGACTGCAAAGTCTGCAAAGCCAGCAACGGCAGGGAGAGCGGTTTGCTAACCCCCCTTCCCTTTCATATCGCATCCTGACGACGCCACGGCGGCTGGTGGGCACCACGCTGTCCTCTGGCCCTATCACGGAGCTACCAACGTGAACCATCCATCGCGTCGAGCGAAGCTACGCTTGGGATGACCATCAGCATTCAGCTCTCGGCAGGAACCCTACCTAAGCAGCTGCTTCACAGAAGAGGTTCCCACTGCACGTTTATTGTAGGCAACAAATCTTGTCTTTCAGCTAGGAAGTGTACTTAGCCGATCGTTCACGTTCACTACCTGAGAATTCTAAGGAACAGAGACATCGTTGAGTAAGAATAACCATAGGATATAATGGACGATGTGAAACACAGTACATACTTATTAGAGGTGGACTGCTATATTTATAATGGAAAACGGTACAGATTTCACCACATGACAAAGTAGGATTACAAGCATCAATAACGTTCGTGTTTGACACAGGTCGGTCGCCCAACAAAAAGGTCCAAATCGGACTCTCAGTAATGAATATGCCCTCCTCGGGCATTACTGCACATTTTGCATCTATTATTCACGTTGGCTGCCAAATTGTTGAGGAATCCTTAAGAGATATTGTCTCAGTCCTCTCTCAAGGCGGTTTTCAGTTTTAACACGTTTCAGGGAGGTGGTGTCCGTTCAAAAACAGTTCTGCAAAGTGCGTCACTTTTGCCAAGTGCATTCTCTATGTGGTTTAGGACCGGGAAGTACAAGGGCCAACCCGTACGTGCAATACCTTCACTGTCCAGTGTGTGCGACATCTCAGCGGGCTTTGTCGCACATAAACAGAAAGTCGGGACCTACCGCACCCCTAAACAGCGGGACATGATCCAGAATTATCACCATGTAATAACACTACGCTGTAACGGCATCTCGCACAAAGCTATGCAGCGGTGTTCGGCCATTGTGCATATTGCCTGCCGACATCATAACGCCTACGCCATACCTACGACGTTCATGAACATTCTGAGGTGTGCAACGTGTTCCACTCTGTCTCCACACTAACTGGTGGCCAGAATCACTTGGCACAGTGAAGCAGGATTCGTTGAAGAACATCACACTTGACGACTGTTGTTGACCCAACGAACATGCTCCTACGAACTCTTTCTCGACAAAGGCGGTTGAAGTGGGATGCATTTAACAGGCTTCCGAGCATACAAACCAGCCTCATTTAATCGCCGCGAAATAGTTCTATCAGAGACACGTGTACCGGCAGCGTTTGCAAGATCTGCAGCGGGATGCCTATGAGTGAGGTGTCCGTTCCTGTTCGCCACTAGGGCGATGGAACCGATCCTCTTGTGGTATTGGTGGTCCGTCTATGACCACCGGCATGCTTCCGCATAGCGTTTCCACCTTCAGCGCCCTTACTTTAATCGCGAGATGACACTTTGGACACGCCCACTACTGTGGCCACAGTAGTGGTACTTGGACCGGCTTGGAGCCGTAACTGCTCGTCCACGATAGCAGGCCTATAATGATTCCTTGCACGCATGTGTTTATACCACACGGAATGTAACACCGATTTCACAACAACCTTCGACAAACTGCTTACCGCTTGAATCGTCGAATGCACACAGAGCGTTCGTGCACAGGCTTCCTTGCAGTGAACACCTCCCGCCCTCTACATTTTCGTTTACTATCATTGGTCAGGTGTTCTGTAGCAATTGTCGGTTGTTTCTTAGCTATTGGCAGTTCAAATGGTTCAAATGGCTCTAAGCACTATGGGACTTCACATCTGAGGTCATCAGTCCCCTAGACTTAGAACTTCTTAAACCTAACTAACCTAAGTACATCACACACATCCGTGCCCGAGGCAGGATTCGAACCTGCGGCCGAAGCAGCCGCGTGGTTACGGGCTGAAGCGCCTAGAACCGCTCGATCACAGCGGCCGGCTATTGGCAGTTGTTCATTGGCAATTGTCAAGCAGTGTAAAAAAAGTCGGTGATGCCAAATAAACCGCTGTTTAATAAAACTGATTGATCGAATACAAACGTAATCCGTAGCAAACGATTTTCTCTGGTCGACTCACGCAGGAGGCCGCTGAACGAGAGATAACTCCTGTTCACTGCCGCCGCCTGGTGGCAGCCGACTGACCTTGGCTCATTTTGTCTGGGGCGCCTTTGTGTACGGGGCCACCTAACAATACGAAGAATGCGAAGAGCCTTCTGTTGTGTATAAATCTTTGTCTGTTAGTATTTCAGAGTACTGGACTTCGACCTGAAAAAAAAAAAAATTCCTATACACTATCGCTGGCTAGACAGTTATTTGACTATTGGTCTGCGAATGCGAGCTTGCTTAATTGCTGTAGGGACAAGAAATATATTGCAATGTGGCATAAATGTCACAGAGGTAGTCAAATGACGTCTAGTCTCCACGGATACTCAAGCGCTTTTACAAAAAAATGGTTCAAATGGCACTGAGAACTATGGGACTTAACATCTGTGGTCATCAGTCCCCTAGAACTTAGAACTACTTAAACCTAACTAACCTAAGGACATCACACACATCCATGCCCGAGGCAGGATTCGAACCTGCGACCGTAGCGGTCACGCGATTCCAGACTGAAGCGCCTGGAACAGCACGGCCATACCGGCCGGCAAGCGCTTTTACATTAAGTTTGCTTATGTTGAGAGCCAGGTGGCGTTTCGCAAAAATTTTCTAACGCTTCTGCCCTCATGTAAGCTCGTCGATCCCTTTCATTGAGGTTTGTCTCTTTCTACTTGTTACATTTTGCTGATTTTATGTTGATGCTTTCGTCACTTTGGTCACCGTTGATGTGTCGATAATCGTAGACACATTTCCTGCAACATTCTGCCCTCACGCACAGGACTCATATTTTTCCTTGTCTAAGACCAGCCAGTGCAAGAACGAATATTTAATACTACGTAGAGTTTAATGCGACTGCTTTCCTTTGCCGTTACGTTAATATAGGGGATGTACCAATAAGGGTGACCAAACTTTCAGGAATCATTCCTCACACATAGAGGAATTAAATGTGTTATATGGACATGGGTCAGAAATGCTTCATTTCCATGTTAGAGCCCATTTTATACTTCTCTTCACAGTCACAGTAAACGTGGGAAACACACAGAAACACAATGTACCAGTATTACTTGAAACGTTTATCTTACATGAATGTTCAGAATACCCTCTAGCTTACGTTTAGTTAGAACGTACAGCAAGTTGTAATTCTTAGGTTCAGCACCATCTTTGTTGTTCCAATTGAATGATGGTAATGGTGATATAAATCTCACTTCATTGCTTATGTTGACATGCGTCGACTTCGTGGCTCTATTGGTATAATCTCCACACTTTCGTCGGTCTGAACCAAATAGATTTGAAGCTGATTTCGCATCGACGACGGGGAGGGGGTTCACTTCGACTGTACTGAACAACTTAGGAGACGAATAGATTTTTCCTTAACCAGCAATTAAGCATTTAGTCTGGATGCTTCTCAGTTGACTAGGATAATCATAACCAAGGTAGGTACAGTGTAAACGTGATGATGTTCTGGCGCTGTCTGTACCATAAGCCAGGTAGGCAGTAATTCATCACAGCGCTCATCGATCTGGTTGTGCCCTCTATACAGCTTTAGTACGGTTGTATGATTACCTAATATATCGTAGAGGTTCCTGAAAATGGTGCTGTAGTGAAAGCAAAAGCTTTAAACACAGTTAAAGGATTTATACATACTAAGAACAGAAAACAAAGAACAGTGTGTGTCCCAACGTCTACCTGAAGCTGGATATAAAGGGACTGAATGTGAAACTGCTCATGCCTTCCAGAATATATTTTACGTCACACAACTTGTCTGTGACGGAGCGAATGTACTACGGATTTCTGAAATAATATTTTGTTCAAATTTCTCACGTGTTATGTTACTTGAATCATGTTTTCTTTATCATCATTATTAGTACAGTCATGCACACCGTACACTTCTTCACACCATCCGATCAGTGGCACCATTATCCATTCGTTTCCTGTCAGTGTCATCTCATCATCGTCTTTATGGATGTTGACTTCCCATCTTCTGCGGTGCCTCTGCTGCCATCCATAGGTCCCGCGAATACCTCAGGGGAATTTTCCATTTACATGTTCTGCCCAATTGATTTGTCCGTTTTTGTTCAAATCCTCGATAGTGAACTCTGGAACATTAAATGCTTGGAACGTTAATATATCTTCGTGGCGTTTAATGTTTAATAGTCACAGATAATTACTAATTGCACAGAAGACTAATAGAGTCTAGTTTCGAAAGTCTGTCGAAGCGATAGAGAGTGATCAAAGTAAATGTTGCATACTGCCGGAACTTTAATATTGAACGTTGTCATCCAGAAATAGTTTATGATGACAATACACTGGGTCGTTTGTAATGTAATTCTAATGGAAACAGCTCGTGTTCTACCAGAATGTGCGGTCCAAAAAAACCGTGTAACCTGCGAACATTGCAACACTTCTGCAGTGTGTTATTGCTACAGTTTTGTTGATTCAGGATGGTTCGGACAACAGTAAGGTACAGTCAGAAGATCCGTATTGCCACTCTAATGGAGCAGGGAATGAGACAGGTCGACGCAGCAGCGAATGTCGCTTAGGTCAAAGTGATATCTCCAGAATCTGGAATAAGTTTATAGTGACGGGATCAGTTGAGGACCGTCACAGAAGTGGCCACGAAAAAAAAAACAACCAGCAGGAGCTATGCAGGACCGATATCTTCCAATAACGGCAAGCAGCATCCCTCAACACAATGCTTCACGTCTAGGGCGGCGGTTCCAAACAGCTACAGGAGTGCTGCTGCCAACCTTACAGTACGAAATATGCTGCTTGAGCACGCGTTACGTACCGGAAGACCTCTCAAGGTACCTCCTCTAAACTGGGTTCGCAGGGAGCTCATGACGCATGGGCACGAAACCACTTTTTGTGCTCGGTATCGGCGCAGCAGTGGACGCAACGCTCTTTTATGATGACACACGTATCAGTCTTCACTCAGACAATATTGATATTCGTGAGTGGAGGAAACGGGGACAATGTTTACACCCTAGGTGTATCGTAGGCCGCCACCCTTGTCAAGGTGGTTTAGTCATGTTTTAGCGTGGAATCATGTATGGCCACAGGATACCCCTCGTGCCGATATTTTGGAGGATGACTGGTGTAATGTATCGGGACGACATCCTTGCATGCATTGCCTCTCCATTCGGTTAACATGTTGAAGCGGAATTCACGCTAATGGACGACAATGCACGGCCCCATCGTCACAATCTTCTGAACGTCTTCCTAATAAAGCATAGAATCAGACGGAGGCAATGGCCTCCACATTCTCCAGATCTCAGCTGCACTGAGAATGCATGCGCCATGCTAAAACGGGCGCTTTGCAATCGTCCTGCCCCACCTTACAGTGCGTCATAGATGCCGCTGTCGAGAAATGGGACAATACTCCACAGGCTTATCTGGACAATTTGGTAAAGAGAATGCGTAATCAAATTCAAATTAAGAGGAGGGGCAATTGGTTCAAAAACAATGTGTTAAGCAAGATAACACTGCGAAGAAACAGTAGTGTTTGGAGCAGATCCTTGTCCGCAGCTCGTGGTCGTGCGGTAGCGTTCTCGCTTCCCGCGCCCGAGTTCCCGAGTTCGGTTCCCGGCGGGGTCAGGGATTTTCTCTGCCTCGTGATGACTGGGTGTTGTGTGATGTCCTTAGGTTAGTTAGGTTTAAGTAGTTTTAAGTTCTAGGGAACTGATGACCATAGATGTTAAGTCCCATAGTGCTCGGAGCCATTTTGAGCAGATCCTTTTGTAAGGTTTTTTTCATTTGTGTTTATCAAGTGGAATTGTGTTTATCTACTTTATTTTTGTTTTATTATCACTGTACCTGACAGCAAAAATCAGTTTTGTTACCTGTTATCTCCAGTGTTGACAATAAAGCAATATGCAACATTTATTTTGACGACTGTATTTCGGAGAGTGTGTATCGCAGTGTATGCGCGATATTAAACATGATCGACCAACTGCTGATTGTCTTGCCTTAATTTCCATTTCACTGTCACTTTGAAAGCCACATCACAGTTATTAGAGGCATACTTTCATTATTCATGGCTTCGATGCACTTGTATTCTGCTTTCTCTTTAATCATTTGTGATATTAATTTTAGTATTTTTAATATGTCCTCTAGGTATGACGTTCTCACACATTAGCACAGCGTTGTAAGCACAGAAAAAAGTATTTAGCACTGCTTTGTGTACTTTGTTCTTCTCACGTAACTATTTTGAAAACAGTGTCAACGTTTTCTACCACTACGTCGGAAGTTTATTGGAGAGACGACATTTTCTTGTATGAAGCTAGTTTTGATCTCAAAAATTTAACAATTTTCTCCAATAGTTATAACTTAGCAGAATCGTGGTCGTAAACCCGTAAAAACCAGCTCAAGTAGGTTTTCGTCGTGCTGATATTCTCGCAAAACGTTTAATAGGATTGCTGTGTATGTAATGTGACCTTTCCTTTCTAAATCTAAGAAAATAGGTGAGCTTTAGTGTTAAAATGTCAGCGTATCTCACCAAGTAGCCTCAACTGTCTAGTTATCTACTGTCCATGTTTCATTGAATCCATTCTGTGAATCAGCTAAATCGCGTATGTTCCGTAATTTTCGTATTGGGTACAATAACTAGCTGAAGTCCAGCAAGAACTATTTAAGCGAATTGACTCACAAAGCATTGAAGAGAGGCAGTAAGACATTTCCAGCTCATCAAAGCACTAATGAGTGTCATAATATCTACATCTACATCTAAGTGATTACTCTGCGGTTCACAATTAAGTGCCTGGCAGAGGCATCTGAAAAGTTGAAATGTGAAGAGAAAACTACTGAGCTGTTCTATAAACAGACGCGCGACTTAGCTAATAGTAAGGATATCGTTGTTTGTCATTGTCGGTGGATGTAGGTGAACCGCGGGGAACCCCGTTCCGAGCACGGAGTCGTGACGTCAGCAGCAGCCGCCTGGCGTCCTTGCCCACTGTGTGACCTCTGCTTCTGCGCTACCCAGCGTCTGCGGCTGGCGCTTAGACAGGAGGCGGAGGTCAGGTTACCGCACGTATTTCCTTGATACATTAACCGTGCATAACTCCAGCGAAGTAGTGTAGTGGCCAGACAGGCAGTGGTTTGGAACATGGTCGTCAGATAGAGCCATCGTACCAGCGTGGGATTAAAATGTGCGCCTTTGTTTTTCGTGAGTAATGTCCCGACAAACTGAGCATTCCCGCACCTATTTCCCGGGCCCCACAGAGACTCTCCTGCAACACTTGCTGGACTGTCAGCCATAAAACATGGGAAACGCAGCAAAATGCTATAACTGAAGTCTCTGGGTTCCTTTTGGAGTGGCCCTAACGTTCTGTAGCTCAGTAGTTGCAATACTTACATTTCCTGCCAATTTAAATTGGGCGCCAAAACTTGAAAACAAAACCATTAGTTATGCTGGGCAAATCTCTCACTTTCTGAACTACTCAGAGACGCATCTCACTTTGATTCAAAGCTTAAATCCGGCAGGCAGCCTCTACAGATGTTCTTCTGCATACCTTCGAGGCCTAGTCCTCTCGGTACGCAGTTTCGATTACATTACGCGCGCTGTTACTCGCAGCGCCAGCTGCTTAGCCTCGTCTAATACTCGGTGGCCCCGTCGCTTTTTTTGGGCCTGTGTAACACAACACATAGAGCCAAGAGCCAGTTCCTCAAAACGAAACACCCACCAACTCTAAAGGGTCGCCACCGGACTTGGTCTCGACATAACATGAACTGATATCAACTAGGTGATGAGGCTCATGAAAGGAACAGACGACAAAGGCATGATTAGCTAGTTTATCACACGTTACATACATCGCCGAACGATTCGTTTATCGAAATGACGTGGAACGACTCAGTTTACGGGATATGTATACGGGATTAATGTTAACAATAATGAACGTATTTTTAGTCCTACCCGTGCGCCTGCAATCGAAAAAAATTTTTTTTTACATGTGATCAGTTTTAAATAAAAATTTGTCCAAGGAATAGAAGAAGTTGTCCAGGAGAAATTATTTTAGATTAGATTTATGGCGTGGTTTGCTACCTGTCAGACATTTTACGATACTGGACAGATGATCAACAATTTCATTGCTGCACATGGAACTACTTTCTGAGACACTGAAAGCTCTAATAATATTGTAATAAAGGTCTTTTTTCCTCAAGTGTTGTTGGTATGGTCAGCACTATTCTTCTCAAATTGTAATGGGTTATTTATTATGGATTTTATAAGTGTATGTATGTATTGTGATGGCACAGCAGAAATACATAACTATTTGAAAACGTGCTTACATAACGACCGCTTGTGAACACCACGTATTATTTTGAGTGCACGGTTTTGTGCAGACAGTTCCTTCAAACAACTTTCTGGGGAGGGCAACTACAGCTCAGAGACATTGTGTATAACAATAAAAAACCCTCCATTAAATAACGATTTAAATTATCTTAAAAATTATAACAATTAAAAAAGTCCAAAAGACGCATAGCTGTGCAAATCTGCTCTATTCTCAACTGCCGGTCTCATCTTCAGGTTTATAAGGCTATATTTTCATAAAGTAGGTGAACATTACGAATTTCCAGGATTCGGAAGGAAAAGGAAGGAAGACTGGGTTTAATGTCCCGTCGACATCGAGGTCATTGAAGGCGGAGCACAAGCTCGAATTGTGTCGAGACCGGGGAAGGAAATCGGCCGTGCCCTTTGAAAGGAACCATCCGGGCATTTGCCTGGAGCGATTTAGGAAAATCACGGAAAATCTAAATCTGGATGGTTGGACGCGGGTTTGAACCGTCTTCTTCCCGAATGCGAGCCAAATGTGCTAACCACTGCGCCACCTCGGTCGGTCCCAGCATTCGGGAAGTTGTTCACGTTAGTTCTCGTGGGTTGTAATTAAACTGAGTGCACCCAAAAGATGAGTGTCAATATTTGCAAAGCATGACAGCTGAATGAGCCAGGCAGGATAGCACCTCGCAGGATGTATCACAAGATTCGGTAGGCATCAGTTGTGTAAAACCGATCTACGTAAAACTTAAAATTCTGTATGATCGATTTACTTGGAACTACCTTGCTTCAGGAAAGGATACAACGGCTATGTGACACCTTTCCGAAACGAATTTGTGCATGCATCCAGGTGCAACGTCATACTGATAAGTGGGTTGATAGGGACAACTTGTAAATCTGACTCGCTTTTGTAATCAGTGGAATTGCATCACATACCCTCCCAACTCGTGAAGTTTCATTTCGTTTACCCTTCGCCTTCTGGGTGCTTCTGTTTTTTCTCAGGCAGTGGTCGAGTCTCGCAAACTTCCTGAAGACAGTTAGATAGCTACAGGGCCTATGATTGTTGACTTTAGAGTACTGGGAGGTTTAACTACTCTCGCCTGCCAAAGCGACGCTGGTGACCCTTTTTTAGAATTATTCTGGCAGTGTAACAGTGCAGAGGATTAATCCAGGTACGTTAGCGAGGTTGCTGTTTAAATTAGCGGAGCAATACATCGAGTAATTTGTCTTGCGAGCCGCACATCGCCAAGAATTCGGGTATTCTAGCCGCGGCACGGAAGCTTCGAGGACGGACGAAAGGCCCGTTTCAGTCTTAACATGCCGCCGAATGACAGTTAGCCCTCAGTTACCGCTGCCTTACTCACACGGGAACGTCCCCATCACACCTCCCTCACATTTAGTTATAAGTTGGCACAGTGGATAGGCCTTGAAAAACTGAACACAGATCAATCGAGAAGACAGGAAGACATTGTGTGGAACTACGAAAAAAATAAGCAAAATATACAAACTGAGTAGTTCATGAGCAAGATAGGCAACATTAAGGATGAAACGTCCCCTTAGAAAAATTTATACAAGACTATGCTTAAACTGACACACAATATTTTTAAGCGCAACGCAATCTGACTTTCAAAAGTCCCTACAAAAGAATGACCCTGACTAACATTAACCTATACCTTTCACAAATCACTTACCTCACAAAAATCTCCGTTACTCGAACTACTGCAATACAGCGAGCACGACTACTGCCAGCTAAATAACAGATTCAAACTACGGAAGGCACTAACTACTAGTAGGCATAGTTAGCAAATGAAAGATTTTAATAGAGAACAAACATTGTATTTACCCTAATAGTCATAATATATAAAGCAGTTCATAACATCCATTCTTACAAATATCAAAACTCCGCCATTTCTCTCCCCACATCCACCACTGCTGGCGGCTCACCTCCAACTGCGCAACGCTACGCGCTGTTCACATCCAACTGCCGCTGCCCAACACTACAATGGCAGACAACAATGCAAACTAGCCACAGACTGCACACAGCACAGCCAGTGATTTTCATATAGAGCGCTACGTAACGTTGCCAATAAGAAAACATAAACAGCCTACTTACAAGGATAGTTTGAGCTCAGGAGCGCCGTGGTCCCGTGGTTAGCGTGAGCAGCTGCGTATTCTCGCAAAGTTATGATCTGTCCGTTCATTCATTGACGTCTCTGTTCACTGTAATAAGTTTAGTGTCTGTGATTTGCGACCGCACCGCAAAACCGTGCGGTTAGTAGACGAAAGGACGTGCCTCTCGAATGGGAACCGAAAACATAAGGTCATAGGTCAACCGATTCCTCCACAGAAAAACACGTCTGATATATTCTATACGTTCGATCCCTTAAGGAACTTTCCGGTTCCTTACAATTCGGAAAATATTCATTGACCTTATTATTGAAGTCGCGAGCTATATTTGCTGGATTCATATTGCCCACGGAATACATCTCACGTATTTAGTGCACTCCCGTCAAAAGTAGTGAGCAGTCAACTGCCAGCCAGGGAGCCCCGTTAGCAGGAATACTCTCTCTTCCGTGCACTGTGGTCGACTGACGTGTGTTTCGATGTTTGTTTAGGTGTAGCGTCCCCATACTACGGCGCAGTTACCTCGAATCGGACGGACAGACGGACAGATAATAATTATCTGAAAATAAAAAATTAAACTTTTCACTCGAGGGAAGACTTGAACCAAGGATTTCTCGTTCCGCAGCTGCTCACGCTAACCACGGGACCACAGCGCTCCTGAGCTCATACTTTCGTTGATCTTGCCTGTCTTGCGCATGGACTACTCAGTTTGTATATTTTGCTTATTTTTTTCACAGTTCCACACAACTTCTTCCCGGTTTCTCGATTGATCTGTGTTCAGTTTTTCAAGGCCTATCCACTGTGCCAACTTATAACTAAATCTGAGGGGGGTGCGATGGGGAGGTTCCCTTGTCAGCGACGCCTCGGACAGATGAGGAACGCTCGAATGGGTCCGTTTCTCAGCGGAGGAACAGCCGGAAGCTACCGGAGGAACAGGCGCGTGTGAAGGAGGCCAATTGGCGCAGCTACAGCAGCGGCGGCAGCGCAGAAGCCCGGTAGGCGGCTTTGTGATCCAATGAGGCGTCGTGACGCGGCCGCTGTATTGGCGTGCGAATGAGCGCCATCCGACGCCTCTGCTCGCGGAGCCGCGCCTTGCCTCGCTATGCTTTGGCGGCGCGGCTCGTGGCCTGCCGACTTTAGCCCGCTCACCTCACTAACCTGCCGTGACCATACAGAGACCAGTGGTGGAGTCCTCCCGACAGCTTGTGGGACGCGACGCTCTCCCCAATGTATTCCTTAAGCGTAAACAGTATAGCAGGACGTCTCAAAACGTGGATCACGTTAATACACTACTGGCCATTAAAACTGCTACACAAAGAAGAAATGCAGATGATAAACAGGTATTCATTGGACAAATATATTATACTAGAACTGACATGTGATTACATTTTCACGCAATTTGGATGCATAGATCCTGAGAAATCAGTACCCAGAACAACCACCTCTGGCCGTAATAACGGCCTTGATATGCCTGGGCATAGAGTCAAACAGAGCTTGGATGGCGTGTACAGGTACAGCTGCCGATGCAGCTTCAACACGATACCACAGTTCATCAAGAGTAATGACTGGCGTATTGTGACGACCCAGTTGCTCGGCCACCATTGACTAGACGTTTTCAATTGGTGAGATATCTGGAGAATGTGCTGGCCAGGGCAGCAGTCGAACATTTTCTGTACCCAGAAGGGCCCGTACAGGACCTGCAACATGCGGTCGTGCATTATCCTACTGAAAAGTAGAGTTTCGCAGGGATCGAATGAAGGGTAGGGCCACGGGTCGTAACACGTCTGAAATGTAACGTCCACTGTTCAAAGTGCCGACAATGCGAACAAGAGGTGACCGAGACGTGTAACCAATGGCAGCCCATATCATCACGCCGGGTGATACGCCAGTATGGCGATGACGAATACACGCTTCCAACGTGCGTTCACCGCGACGTCGGCAAACACGGATGCGACCATCGTGATGCTGCAAACAGAACCTGGATTCATCCGAAAAAATGACGTTTTGCCATTCGTGCACCCAGGTTCGTCGTTGAGTACACCATCACAGGCGCTTCTGTCGGTGATGCAGCGTCAAGGGTAACCGCAGCCATGGTCTCCGAGCTGATAGTCCATGCTGCTGCAAACGTCGTCGAACTGTTCGTGTAGATTGTTGTTGTCTTGCAAACGTCCCCATCTGTTGACTGAGGGATCGAGACGTGGCTGCACGATCCGTTACAGCCATGCGGATAAGATGCCTGTCATCTCGACTGCTAGTGATACGAGGCCGTTGGGATCCAGCACGGCGTTCCGTATTACCCTCCTGAACCCACCGATTCCATATTCTGCTAACAGTCGTTGGATCTCGACCAAAGCGAGCAGAAATGTAACGATACGATAACCCGCAATCGCGAAAGGCTACCTTTATCAAAGTCGGAAACGTGATGGTACGCTTTCTCCTCCTTACACGAGGCACCACAGCAACCTTTCACCAGTCAACCCCGGTCAACTGCTGTTTGTGTAGGAGAAATCGGTTGGAAACTTTCCTCATGTCAGCACGTTGTAGGTGCCGCCACCGGCGCCAACCTTGTGTGAATGCTCTGAAAAGCTAATCATTTGCATATCACAGCATCCTCTTCCTGTCGGTTAAATTTCGCGTCTGTAGCACGTCATATTCGTGGAGTAGCAGTTTTAATGGACAGTAGTGTAGTTTTGGGAGTCGCGCAATAATCTGCAAAAATATGTTTCCCGCAATCGTATCCTTGGTTTTTGGCAACAGTATTAACATTTTTTTTTGGGGGGGGGGCAATGTGAGGGGCGTCCAATAAATAATGCAACACAATTATTTTTCTCGACTCTAGCGCTCGAAAAAAAACGCGAAATTTCTTGTCGGTCATCGAATATTCCCTCTTCAGCCCCTATAGTTTCATGAAGTTCCGATAGGTGGCGGCGCTATACACAAGCCTTCCAAATGGCGCCTGTAACGCAGCTGCGTTCCAAGCAGAGAGCTGTCATTGAGTTTCTGATGGCGGAGAACCGGGGGCAGCAGATATTCATTGGCGCCTGCAGAATGTCAACAGAGACGTGGGAGTGTACAAAGGAACTACGAGTCGTTGGACGAGGAGTTTGTCATCATCGCAATGAGGTCGCGCAGACGTGTCCGATCTCCCGCGTGCTGGCCGGCCGCAAAGAGCTGTGGCTCCTGCAGAGTTGGACGTCAGCGTGTTCGTCGCTACAAAAATGCAAACAAACTTCACCTTCTCCATGACAACGCAAGACCTGGCTCAAGTTTGCTCTCCCGAGACAAGCTCACGAAACTTCACTGGACTGTTCTTCTTCACCCACCCTACGTCCCAGATTCCGCACCTTCCTACTTCCATGTATTTGGCCCAATGAAGGATGTACTCCGAGCGAAGCAGTACGTGGGTGATGGGGATGTTGTTGATGCAGCCTGACGTTGACTCCGACGTCGTCCAGTAGAGTGTCATCATGCGGGCATAGAGGCCGTCTCTGTAAGATGGCGTAAGGCCGTCGCACTGAGCGTAGATTATGTTGAAAAATAGGGTTCTGTAGCCAAAAAGTGGGGAATTCTGTGTATTGGAATCCTAAATAAAACAATCTGCTTTCAGGAAAAATAAGTGTTGCATTATTTACTTAACGTCCTTCATAGAAGAGGGAGACCCGCCAGGAATACCGAGAGCGCTAACGCGCTGCTTCCTGGACTCGGGTAGGGGCGCCGGCCCCAGATCGAATCCGCCCGGCAGATTAACGACGACGGCCGGTGTGCCGGCCAGCCTGGATGTGGTTTTTAGGCGGTTTTCCAGATCCTACTAGGCGAATACCGGGCTGGTCCCCACGTCCCGCCTCAGTTACACGACTCGCAGACATTTGAAACACATTCACACTAATTCACGATTTACACTAGACGCAGACAGCTGGGGTACACTAATTCCGTCCCAGGGGGAGGGGAGGGGGGGGGGAGTTTGGGGAGGCGGCAGGTAGGGCATCCGGCCACCCCTTCAAATTAACCATGCCAATTCCGTACTTAACCCTGCGCACAATGCGGGATAAAGACAGTAGCAAAAGACAGAAAGAAAAGACCTCGTAGAAGAGGGAGAACCATAACCACTCACTGGTTACAGTCGTTTATTGCAGTTTTTCATATTTAATTGCAAACGTCCGTATTCGTTTACTGTGGCGTTTGTCTCTACATCGGCAAACGTTTAACTGCCGGCGTTTGGGAACTTTTGTCAGGTTTCGACAGTCACAGTTGCGGGCAGGCTGTGCTGTGCTACAGTTAACGGTAGTTATGTGCGAACGGTTAGTATTAGTTTGGGGGCCTTGTGTGTTTGGTGATCTTGCAACTTGCTCAGTTTCTGTCACAGCTGATACCTGTCTAGAAGTTTAGTGCACATTACACTGTCTCTCATAAGAGCAGTTAGGTCCATTTTCTCTGCTATTTAGGCAGATATTTCTAAATTGTTTTTGCGTTGTGTAGCTGGAGTCAGTCCAAATAATTACTACTCGTTACATCTTTCATGCGACGCCCAGTGCCAACGGAAAGGCCCATTACAAACAAAAATATTTGTAAATCCAAAATTTACGCCCCCATTCGATAGAGCACTCCCAAATTAGCCTAGTCCGATTGTAAGTAGGCTGTTTATGTTTTCTTATCGGCAACGTTACGTACCGCTCGGTATGAAAATCACTGGCTCTGCTGTGTGCAGTCTGTAGCTAGTTTGCATTGTAGTGTTTGCCATTGTAGTGTTGGGCAGCGGCAGCTGGATGTGAACAGCGCGTAGCGTTGCGCAGTTGGAGGTGAGCCGCCAGCAGTGGTGGATGTGGGGAGAGAAATGGCGGCGTTTTGAAATTTGTAAAAATGGATGTCATGAACTGCTGTATATATTATGACTTTTGATGAATATTAAGGTAAATACATTGTTTGTTCTCTATTAAAATCTTTCATTTGCTAACTATGTCTACTAGTAGTTAGTGCCTTCCGTAGTTTGAATCTGTTATTTAGCTGGCAGTAGTGGCGCTCGCTGTTTTGCTGTAGCTTGAGTAACGAAGATTTTTGTGAAGTAAGTGATTTGTGAAAGGTATAGATTAATGTTAGTCAGGGCCATTCTTTTGCATGGATTTTTGAAAGTCAGATTGCGTTGCGCTAAAAAAAAAAATATTGTGTGTCAGTTTAAGGACAGTCGTATATAATTTTTCAAAGGGGACGTTTCACGATATTCGTTTTATCCATGTGTATTAACAGGGACAGTAAAACGCGAAGAATAAACAGCAATCCAGTAGCGACCCAGAAGCGCTGCATGCTTTCACTGTTCCCGTTGAAATGAAATTTAGAAATGAGTGTATGGCACTGTTGGCCGGGAGGCCCCGTCCGGGGAAGTTCGGCCGCCAAGTACAAGTCTTATTTCAGTCGACGCCACACTGGGCGACTTGCGCGCCGGTGATGAGGATGAAATGATGATGAGGACAACACAACACCCAGTCCCCGAGCGGTGAATATCTCCAACCCGGTCGGGAATCGAACCCGGGCCCGCTGCATGGGAGGCAAGCACGTTAACACCCAGCTATGTTAATACATATCGATGAACCAAATATCCAATTACACTAACATGGCACCACTCTATCGAATGAGTACGTAAAATATCTCTTTAAAAATAATTCAGTTTGTGACGGAAAACAAGCCGACGCTTTCCGTCGACGATTGGTGTCTCATGAAAGACTTTGCTCGGGCTGACTCCAACAAAACAATGCAAAAATGAAATTGCAAGTATCTTCCGAAACACCAGAGAAAATACACCTGACGACTCTTAGGAGAGCCGCCCTGTATAGAGTTCTGTGTAACGTAGTCCAGTGTTTCCGTAACATTTCAGTCTACAAAGGCCGAACCGAGCGAGTGAATTGCGTCATGTTACTGACTGGCACTGTCTGAGAGCCAAAAATAATCCAAAATATACCGTAATTGGTTTCAAATTGCCTAGCGGATCATTGTCAGATGGCACACGCTTTTAGTGATTGTTTGTAGCATTTACGAATTTTTCATAGGCCATAAAGTCTAGGGCACGTCTACACGAAAAGTTTCATCCATCACTACCGTATCATCCAAACCTGGAAGATTTGCGAGCAGCTAAGACATCTGGTCGTGGAAACCTTCATTTTATAAACAAATCCGTGTGCTCGATTTGTTACGAATGCTTAGCAAGATAAAGGCTGAGACTCGCTATATTAAAAAGACAGAGACTCACAAAACATGATTTATATTCCAGAACACCTGTAAAGTTTTTAACGGCTGTTGGAATCATCGAAAATCCAAAAAAGTCTATCTAATCCCGTACATTACTCAATAAGATGCACTTAAGACTACCGTATGAAGCCTCTAAATCGCTAAGGCTAGGAAACCTGATATTGTAGGTGAACAGCTTGTATTACCAGTGGCACTAGGAACGAATGAAATCAGTCTTCAGAACAGAGAGAGGCTCATGAGACCAGCATTGACGGACAATAAGCCACGCTTCGAGTTATTGCATCATATAATAGGTCGCTTCCCTATATTTAATTTGTATGTGATATCAATTAATTAATAGTTCATTTTTAATTTTATTACTCACTTTTGCTCATTTTCGTTGTTGGGGTTGTAATCCACTATTTTAATCAAATTTCTTTCAGGATGTACTTATCTGATTCAAGCGTTCGTTGTTTGAGCGTAACAATTTACTCGATTGGGGCTTCACCGAAAAACGTCGTTGGGATAGCGTCCATGCAGACAAACGTGTGTAGAAACTAGTGTGACGGTGCTGTTAGTACTAGTTACATATATAACTCTGAGTGGAGGTCGTGAAAAATGCACGTCTAAGAAAGGCATCACCGAAGAAGTTTGAGAAGCCCTACTCTACGTCCTCATGAACTAACAATATCCACATCGGTTATGACGGTTTTTCTGAATTACGTGGACACATTGAAGATGTCTTTCATCTTTCCCGTTTTTAGTACACCATCCTCGGAAGTACCACGAAACGCCGATCACCCATGATCGTTGTGGTATTGTGTTGACTGCCATCGAGGGCCAACAGAGAATACCAACGATGGTGCATCTGCGAAAACAGTCGCAAATGTGCTGCGGATATTTGGAGTTGCCCCTACCTCTGATACATGAAGATCAATGCCATGAAACTACGTGTTGAGTTTTCTAGAAAACACAATTTCAACGGTAACACTTTAGGTGACTTTCATTTATTTGCCCAGTCATTCTTCTCAGCCTCAGATTCCGTCTACCATAATAATAGTGCACGCAATCAGACGGTTATAAATATCTGATGAAATGACATTTTCACTACGTTCCTCGTCATTGCTGGATTTGAATATTATCTTGCCATTGTAGCATTTGCTTGAAAAGCTATCGACGATCTTTGCTCTGTAGCACCGTTTCTCAATGGGAGTATTTTATATCGGTATGTTATGAACGGTACAAAATTCCAACGAAGACTAAATGCTTTTATGCCCAGGAGTGTTCAGACTGAACGGCAGCGAGTTATCCACCTCCATATCAGGCCCTTTTTTATATTACTTTTCCCAACCCTTGCACTCCCAGGCTCCTCGTTTTGGAACGATCTGACTTGATAGCTGCATGTTTCCTGTACGTTTTCTAAATTATTCTGGACGACTGCAGCGATGGGTTCCTCAATTTTTTATGTCACATATCATTTGTCGCTCCAACGTCGATCAACTGAACTAGCGCCCACTTCAAATGACTCCAAGCAGACGTGAATAGTTCGATCATTCTTCCACTTTTCTCGCTGCTCTTGTTCTCGGTTGCAAAACTGCCTCGTTGAAATTCTTATCCTACACCCCTGGGAAAATTCCCTCTGGAAGCAACTCTGTAGCTTTTTGCCGCGCTTGTTGGGTGGACAGTAGCTTGGATTTCAGTCTCCAGAACAGCACGTATCACCACATCTGGTACTTACGGTTTCTTTTAAAATATGTAAACTTTAGGGGGTGACCTTTACACTGGTATCGTCTCTGCACTGATAGAGACATCAACATGGCTTATTTAATCTACGTCAGCAGTTGATGTATTCTCCAAACTGGACATCAACTGATTAAATTTATTTCAGCTTGTCGTAGGTGTGATTCCACAGTGTCCCTGCTTATTGAAAATCAGCACTATGGATTTTGTGCACCAGGCGTTCTACTGCATTGACAAATGCGAAGAGCACTATTTCTGAATGGTTTATAAATGTTCGCTTATCGGAATGCTTGTTGTTTACTGGACACCAATGGCTTCAAAAAGGTCACGCAGTATCGCTTTCAGACAGTGTTATTGCCTACAACGGAACAGCATCAGGTTGGTGTCAAGGCTTTCTGCTGATTCTTACGCATCTTTCTTCAGCTGTAACGATTTAATTCATTTTGGAAGAACAGACTCTCGACAATTCATTCAAAATATGAAGTGTATCGACACATTGTCTCACTAGCGTGCGCAGATACAAAACGATGTTATTACAGTATCGTTGAGGTTTTATTGTGCTATTTGCCTTTCATTGACACGCTGAATTCCCACGTCTGAATGCATAGTCCACCCATTCCATTCCATTACATATCCGACGCTGGGCACAGTTGCCACATAACTTACGTGTGAACGCTGTTGCATATTACCACGTTATGTTGCAGGTGTTTATGGTCGCTTATTGTCTCGAGAAAACGTTTTTTTCTTAACTTCACAAGCAACTTTGCGTAAAAAGAGAGTGCCCCAGTTTTCCAGTGCATCTCGGAAACACTGCTATCTCAATTCGGGTTTTTCATTGTGTTATGGTAAACACTGCGATGTCAGTGAAAGCGGGTGTACATCTTAGCAACCAACTGAAACTCTAAGTAAGCATTTTTAATCCTTGGGAGAAAATGTTATTGTTTATCTTTCTAATCCACAAACTTTTTAAAATCAAGAAATTCACATTTTCAGAACCCACTATTATTTATCGTTTTAATCAACAAACATGTTTTAACGAAGTTGCAGCATTTTTATTGTGTTCTAATTCATTTACTGGTCCGAAAATCTGTTATAGTATTTTTCGTGAGACAATATAATTTTATATCAATAAACAAATGAGAACATTCTGAAGATTACATGTTAATGATGCCTATGCAATAAAAACATAAATAATTTTGCGAACTACGAATATATTTTAAGCTTCAAGTACGGAATCAGAGTAACGAGTATCCACAATGGTTATCCATATATGAACTATGTCTTCAGCCGTTAACGGTAAAATGGGTACTCATCTAACATCTTTCTGTTCTCGGATGCTCTGTTACTAGTTAACTTGAGTTTCTCTTCAACTGGAGGCGAAGCGAAATTCATTCATTCGAGAAGAGAGACAACTATGTTTGTGCTAGCCTGTTTCGTACGAAATATGGGCCGTGCCCTGTTCGGTATAAAGAAACTACAGTTGCTCTTAAGGTAACTTTTTGCTTCTGTGGACCTTTCATCTTGGGGCATCGTGGCTCAAGTTTAATTTCATCTCATTTCGGTGTGGGTCGCTTGGAAGAGTCATAAAAGGCCCCGATCGGTCAGATTATGGGCCTCGGCAATTGAGTTCTATTATTAGCCTCTTGTCTTTTTTTTAACAATGGACAGATAATGGGCCCCTTCCGCAGTTCACCCTTATTATAAGGGCTGTACCTGGAGGTCTTTCCACGTTATGTATGTATGTGCGTGGCTCACCCTACACGGTGGGGCACGGGAAGCGCTAATCGGCGTCTCATGTTTGCGTGTTGAGATTCCTCAGACACAAACTAGGCGTCAGACGCAGTAATCTGCTGAGTATTTGCTGCACGAAAGCATGTTACATCTGTCTTGAGGAACTTAGCGAGCTTTTTAGACGTAAAAATTATGAGAAACGTCTGCTTAATAAGACGGAGTAGGGCCTCAACTATTGCAATAGAGTAGACAAGCAATAATCGGTTCTGTTAAAGAATCTTAGTAGGAATGCTGATCGTTTTGTTGAGATGAAATTAAGTAAAAATATTGCTAAAAGGAGGACAGTTGCCGTTGACAGGTTGGTGAAACCGAAACTGCGCACTGTATGAAGAAGGCGTTCAGAAAAATACCGTTACGTATGAATCCATTTCATTTTGCTCATTTTTCAGACGATCCAACAATAGAGTGCAGTTTGATCCAGTTCTGGTTCTGCCTTTCCCCAACTAATCTATGAGTGCTACACCCCAGAATAAAATAATAAATAGAAAAGCCTTGACATCTTAAAACGTCTTTACCTTCTTCGGGGTGGACCCATTGGTATTTCTCTATTGTTTCTCTATTTAATTCTGATGCGTAACGATGGATCTAAGTAACATCATCGAATGCAAAACGCCTAGCGGGTTGCACGTAAATATCCGAAACACTGCTATGAAACATGCACTTTTGATCAGCAGTCCGCAATCGTGCCACTCACCTGTCTTACAGAGTTACCTCTCCCCATTTTTTCGTGCAACACGTCACGTACTCGTTCAGTTGGAATATCGCAGCTTTCTAACACACTTTCACTGAGTGTTCCTACTTCTTTTGTGGTGACCCGAACTGCGCATTTGGATATATTTTTCTCTTTAACCACATTTAAACTCGGTAATTCCAAAATAAATGATCTTCCACGTTAATGCAGAGTCCCCGTTAGGTTCACGCGGTTGCATTTTGTTCTATACAGCAGTCCAGCCCTTCAAAAGAAGATACTTAATAATTCGATTTTTAGTTTATTTTTCCATGATTCGCTGTAGGTTCAAATGGCAGTCAATAGTTAATTGCAATACATCTCGTTCAGACTCTACACAATCGCTACAAGAATCGTGCTTAACAACAAATATGTAGCTTAACCAAATCCTACAACACCGTGGAAATTTCCCAGACTTACCAAACGATCCTCGTGTACTTTCCAGTTTATCATTGGTGATCTATTTATTTTCGTTTCATGTTCTACCCTTATTTGGGACAGGTTTAGTAACTGCACGTTCAAAACCCACTCATACGTCCATGGTGGGGCTCGAAACCTGACTGCGTGGTGATTTATCGCGCGTTTCGCAACTACCAATTACAACGGATTACGTTAGACTGTACTGAGGAAAAGAAATTAATAGCTTCCTTAAATCAACTATATGATACACTGGACATTGGCACAGCCCATGAGTTTGCCTTTTGAACCATTAACTGGGCTACTACAGCATAAATTTATCTTGTGTGGACCGCAAAAACTGTAAGTGCTAAAAAAAACAGTAGCATAGGGTCTTTCTTTTAATATACGATAGAAACCTGCTTTATACATTCAAGAAATCAAGTTTCTGATTTTAGAGATAATTCAGCTTTCAGTTTGTCCTCTCTTTTGGTTTCTCTCTGAATTACTCTTGACGAAACAGTGAAACAGCCTTAGAGTGTGAAATCGTCGACCTGAAGGTCATAGCTTACACGGGCCGGAAATTTATTGGATAATTTTCGCTGTGACTGTTATTGTGTTTTTGAGACTAGGATAGTACTGTAGATCTACTTCTGGGGTCTGCGCAATTTGCGGGGATCTAGTTTGGTATCTTCCTACGTCTACCTATCTACATCCATACTATACAAATCACTGTGAAGTGCACGGCAAAGGGTACCTCCAATTTACCACTTCACGTATGGGGCGCGCAAATAATGGCTGCTTAAACATCTCTGTGCGCGCTGCAACTAATCTGTCTTCGCGGCTCGTACTCGAGCTATACGTAAGGGATTATTCCTAGATTCATCATTTCAAGATTAACTTGACACTTCATAAGTAGGCTTTCTCGGGATTGTTTACACCTACCTTCAAGTGTCTGCCAGTTCAGTTTCTTTTGTATATCCGTGACGCTCTCCTACAGGTCAAACAAACCTGTGACCATTCGTGCTGCCATGTTCTGTATACGTTCAGTATCGCCAGTTAGTCCTGTATGATACTGATCCCACACACTTCAGCTGTTGAATCCTGCCTAGTCGTCATATATCGAATCCTGCCTAGTCGTCAACATGGAGTGTCTAGGAAACCTGCTACCTCGGATCGCTAGACAACAATTCAAACAAATCGTATTCATGAGTTTTATTACGAAAAGTAATTGTCAATACTTACCTATGTGTTAAACACATGTGTCGCAAGCAAAGGGCGACAGACAAAATAAGAAATCTCTTCAGTATAACAATTCCAAGTTTGTGCTACACAGAATGTACAAGCAAGGTAATGAGCTTTGACACTTCTATTCAGGTCGCTGGTCTTGAAGCTTCGTAGAACTGGCCGTGGCCAGTCGGGAGAGGCGCTTATGTTCTCTTCAGACAGAGGCCGCCGCTGTCGTGTTGTCGTCCTGGAGAGGGGTCGGTCAGCGTGCAATTGGCTGACGTCTTCTTCACAGCCCCCTCTGCTCTATCGTTCCCAACTGGAGTTCTAGCGCTTGACTTTACGCCGCAACATCAACAGTATTCTAGTATGGGTCACACAAGCAGTCTCATATGTAGAACGATCGCACTTCCCCATTACCGCACCAGTTAACTGAAGTTTTCCACCTGCGTTTACCTTCTACTAAGCCTATGAGATCATTCCATTTCATACCACCAGAAATTGTTACACCTGCAAATTTATATGACTTGACCAGTTACAGTTGTGACTTGTCGATATTATAATCATAAGGAATTATGTTTTTTCGTTTTGCGAAGTGGACAGGTTATTCATTTCGAAATCTTAGGAAGCTCTAATAGAGTACCTGTGAAAATCTTTTGAGAAAATATTTTATTATCTGTGGAAAATCTGTTACTATTAATATGTCTTAAAGGTAATTAATATACAACAAGAATGGTAGTGGTCCCAACACTCTTTCCTGGCGCACAACTGAAGTTATTTTTGTATCTGTCGATGACTCTCCATCTGAGATAACATGCTGCTTCCTCCCTACCAAGAAGTCCTCGATTCGGTTACAGATTTCGATTGATACCCCGTACGATAGTAATATCTATAATAAGCGTAAGTGTGGAACTGAGTCAAATGCTTTTCGGAAATCAAGAAATATTGCATATAGCTGACTGCCTTGATCTGAGGCCATCAGGATATTATGTGATAAAGTGCGGGCTGACACGAAAAGAATAGCACCCAGAAGACACAGTCGAACGTCAAAGTGACTTCGTGCTTGTAGACACAACACCACGTAAACGATTAGAGCTGCAATTCTCTGTGACACAGGTAAAACGGCAACCAGAGTGCATTAGTGTTGTTCGTGTTTAGTGTAGTTACCACGCAAGGTAGTGTATTAGAAGGGGTTTTCACAGTGTCGGATGTTGTGTGATCTCTGTGCAAGACACGAAGACGCGAAGTACTCGTACGAGACAGCTTTATAAGCACCAGACAGAGTTGAAAGAGACATCATTTTGGGTCTCCATTTGACCGGTTGCTCGAATCGTGTAATATCCAAATTTATGGGGCGACAGGATGAGGTAGTAGCCCTATGTTGCAGTGTACAGAAATGTGAGGCGTATGCGTCGGCAGAGTTCCGTTCGACCGTGTCCGACGGCCACTTGGGAGAATCGCCGTATTGTGCACCAGTCACAACACATCTACACCTGCCGTCAGAGAACAAGTAGTGTACTCCCTGCCGCATTACGTTTCATCCCACACCACTGGTCAGAGACCACCTCACGTGTAGGCTGCTGGTAACACCACAACAGAAACTGCTGCGTTTGGAGTGGTATCATGAGCGGCAAATGTGAACTGCTGGTGAATGGTGTAGCATTGTGCTCAGTGATGAATCGCTATTCTGCACTACCCTGCACGATTATCGTCGGTTAGTATGGCAGCACCCAAGCGAGAGGGGCCGTTCTTCCAATGTTTTGGAGAGATACAGCGGTGTTACTCCTAGCGGCATGGCGTCGGGAGCCATCAAGTATAAAAGTATAATTTCAGGTCATGGCTGGTAGTGACTGAGGAAAAACTGACGATATATCAGTACTTGATGGACATCCTGCGTGCTCACGTATTACCTGTCAAGTGACACTACAGTGGCGCCATTTTCCAAGAGAACAGAGCTCGTCCACAAATGGAACGTGCGTCTTTGGATGTCTGCTTGACATTGAGGTACTATTGTGGCCAGCAGGATCCCATATCTCTCCCCGTAGAATGTGCAGGTATCCAGGATATCATAGACTAGTTACAACAATTGCGGGCCATTTTGTCTTTATGATATACATTATAACAAAATCAGTGGACGCATCCAGGGCAGAGGGGTGCAACGTCGTAATGATAAGTGGGTTCGTACTCCCAAGTACTTTGTAAATCCGACTCTATCTTGTAACCACTTAAATAACATCATATACCCTCTGGGCCCATGTTGTTTCGTTTCGTTTCGTTTCCTCCTTCCCTTCCGGATGCTTTACAATTTTTTTCAGGCAGTGTTTCTTGACTGGGAGATGATGCAACCGAATATGGTGTGGCAATGTGTGATCCAACGTCATCATGCTTGTATGCACAGGTGAGGTATAACTACGTGCGTTGCTGTATGCATTATAGAGCTCCTGTAAACAGAAAAAAGAATGCTCTCAGCTATGCATGAAATTTCGCCAGTAACACGTACCCTGTTCCGCATTACTTGAGTCTGGACGTTCACTGTTTCATTGCGATACTTTTTTTTTCGAAGTGTGAGTGTAAATGTCAAGAGATAATTTCAGTTTTTTGTAAAGGAAATGTTAGCAGCTGCCACATGTTTATGAAGGTTCGATATGAATTAAGCATTTCAGTAACAACAGAACTGACTTCTTCTTCAGCCGACGAAACAACTGGTAGACTTACGGAACACAGCTGAAATTGAGAGTAGCAAAGAAACTGTACATATGCTGAACTTCAAATATTCTTTTACAAGGGAAAATTGAGAGGTATTGCTCTGGTTTATTTCTCATAGCACTACAAAAATGTTTGGTATAGATATTAGCGTTATTGGTGAAACGGCTGAAATCGTTCTATGGCTCGATGGAATCCATATCGAATTTGTGGCTGAGATACCCCCTCTTTTAAACGTAATCTACCGCAGATCCCTCGAACAAAAAACGGTGTAAATACAGGCGACACGTGTCTGCAAGAAGAGTGTCTGCAAGAAGAGTATTAGAAGTGGTCAACAAGACTGCCGTCCAATATCGTTGACATCCATTTGTCGTAGAATCTTATAACATATTTTGAGCGCATACATAATGAGGCATCTCGAACAGAATGACCTCCTCGATGCCAAACAACAAGGATTTGGAATACATCGAACACATAAAACACAATTCGCTTTATCACATTACATCCTGAAGACCGTGGATCAACGATTTTGAACAGTTTTAATTATAGTCCCTATTTTTCCGTATTTGCTATTATAATATTTCTTATACTGAGTCTATCAAATGTTGAGTAATAGTCTTATTTATGTTTCTGTTTCGCCATTTTTAGTATTTATTCTGCTACGCTATGCAATAACGAAATGTTGACCATATATAAATAAAGGCCCGCGCCCAACACCTTACGCGTTTATTTTGCAGTTTATCCTCTTATGGCATATAATGGTGTAACATTATTACACCATGCATCAACAGCAGAAGCCGAAGCCTGATACATTACACATTCAAACAAGTCGAATGTTAGTAGTGGAAGCATGAATCTATATGCAAACACTTTCCAAGAAAGTGGAAAGATTACGCGCCATTACCGTGCTTGTTTACAAATTCGATAAATGGGTAAGGTATTTCCATAGTGCTGTTATACAAAAACAATATTCACGAAGAAAGCTGCAAGCAGAAGTAGAATGGTGGAGCTGAACGAATGCAGCAGATCTAGTTCCTATCGTAAATCAGATGTTGCTGTTTGAATTTGTCGCTCATAGTTCCCTTTCTCGTGAATTCCGATAATAGTATGGGTTACTGGAGGAGAGAGGAGGTTGTGATCTTTCCCCACAAGTCAGAACGAGGCCACGGACACAAACAGAAGCAGACTTGAAAAACAATAGTCCGCCTTGCGGTGGACGGCGTTAACCACAGTCTGCTGGTTGGTGTTGCTGTTACTGGCTGCTATATTCGTCAGGCTGCAGGTGATGAGTTTTGCTCCAACGATGATTGAAAATACTCGTATTTGTAAAGCTGGTAGTGTAAATGTGCTACGTTGCTGTGAAATAGCACAGTATCCGACATGGTACGTCTCAATTAAAGCAACATTCGGCGCGACGGCCAAGGTTTATATTACGCTATGATCTTAGCACAAGCTGTAGATGATTTATCTTTAAAGCGGGCCGGTGTGGCCAGCGGTTCCAGGCGCTTCAGTCTGGAACAGCGCGACCGCTACGGTAGCAGGTTCGAATTCTGCCTCGGGCATGGATGTGTGTGATGTCCTTAGGTTAGTTAGGTTTAAGTAGTTCTAAGTTCTAGGGGACTGATGACCTCAGATGTTAAGTCCCATAGTGCTCAGAGCCATTTGAACCCTTTTTTTTCTTTAAAGCCAGTATCACTGTTCCTGTCAGGGATTCCGCCTGTATTATCCCACCGGAATCATTGCACCTTTGGTGGCCACTTATTGATGTGTTGCCCCTTGGTGTTCTTCTCGGTATGTTCGGACAATCTTTGCTTAACTGTTTTGGCAACAGTCGTCGATGAATTCCCTCTCAGTTGCTGGTGGCGCACGCTGTTGCTGGTGAAACATCAGATAAACCATTTGGCTAAGGATGGCCGGAGATCCTGAGAAGAACGCCGACAAGCAGCACATCCATGTCTACGAGAATACTCAGCGATCGATGGTAATAAAGACCGGCCGGGGTGGCCGAGCGGTTCTAGGCGCTACAGTCTGGAACCGCGAGACCGCTACGGTCGCAGGTTCGAATCCTGCCTCGGGCATGGATGTGTGTGATGTCCTTAGGTTAGTTCAAATGGTTCAAATGGCTCTGAGCACTATGGGACTTAACATCTATGGTCATCAGTCCCCTAGAACTTAGAACAACTTAAACCTAACTAACCTAAGGACAGCACACAATACCCAGCCATCACGAGGCAGAGAAAATCCCTGACCCCGCCGGGAATCGAACCCGGGAACCCGGGCGTGGGAAGCGAGAACGCTACCGCACGACCACCAGATGCGGGCCCTTAGGTTAGTTAGGTTTAAGTAGTTCTAAGTTCTAGGGGACTGATGACCTCAGAAGTTGAGTCCCATAGTGCTCAGAGCCACTTGAACCATTTTTTGCTAATAAAGTTCGTCATTAGGTCACATCTCAGTCTCTGTTTCTTGTAAACATGTTACCGGTTTCGACTTGGTTTGGTTATTACCCATCGTTTAGGCAGTTAAAAAACATAGTATCGGTCGTATAAGACTCTGAGCATAGTAACGATACAGCCTACGTAAGATAATTATTCACATCTCGTAGATTCATTGTTGTAAAGTTGGTTAACTGTATCTTTTTAACATGCAAAACATCTGGTGATACAGTGAACCTCGCTAATCCAACCATGGATGGTCCAACTCCTCTCTTAGTCCGAAGCTGGCCGAAGTGGCCGTGCGGTTAAAGGCGCTGCAGTCTGGAACCGCAAGACCGCTACGGTCGCAGGTTCGAATCCTGACTCGGGCATGGATGTTTGTGATGTCCTTAGGTTAGTTAGGTTTAACTAGTTCTAAGTTCTAGGGGACTAATGACCCCAGCAGTTGAGTCCCATAGTGCTCAGAGCCATTTGAACCATTTTGAACCATCTTAGTCCGACCATGCCACTTCAGGTGTTTGTTTACATAACTCGTCGTCTGCGATATGGATCAATAGGAGTTGACCCTTAATAGGTGCGGTAGTTCAATTAGTTTTAGTATGGAATAATTTCATCTACATCTACATCTACATACATACTCCGCAAGCCACCGCACGGTGCGTGGCGGAGGGTAAGCTGTACCACTACTAGTCATTTCCTTTCCTGTTCCAGTCGCAAATACAGCGAGGGAAAAACGACTATTAATACGTCTCCGTATGAGCCCTAATTTCTCATATCTTATCTTCGAGTTCCTTTAGTGCAATGTATGTTGGCGGCAGTAGAATCGTGTGGCAACAGCCGGTTCTCTGAATTTTCTCAATAGTGTTTCTCAAGAAGAACGTCGCCTTTCTTCCAGGGATTCCCATTTCAGTTCCCGCAGCATCTCCGTAACACTTACTTGTTGTTCGAACCTACCGGTGGGAGACAGCTTATAGGACGCTGGTGCGACCTGTTCTTGAGTACTGTTCGAATGTTTGGAATCCGTACCAGGTCGGATTGAAGAAGACATCGAAACGATTCTAAGGCGGACCTGCTATAATTGTTACCGGTAGTTGCGAACAGTACTCAAGAATAGGTCGCACCAGCGTCCTATTTGCGGTCTCCTTTACAGGTGAACCATGCTTTCCTAAATTTTTCCCAATAAACCGAAGTCGACCATTCGTGTTCCTTACCACAGTTCTCACATGCTTTTTCCATTTCGTATCGCTCTGCAACGTTACGCCCAGATGTGTAAACGACTTGTATGTGTCAAATACACTCCTGGAAATGGAAAAAAGAACACATTGACACCGGTGTGTCAGGCCCACCATACTTGCTCCGGACACTGCGAGAGGGCTGTACAAGCAAAGATCACACGCACGGCACAGCGGACACACCAGGAACCGCGGTGTTGGCCGTCGAATGGCGCTAGCTGCGCAGCATTTGTGCACCGCCGCCGTCAGTGTCAGCCAGTTTGCCGTGGCATACGGAGCTCCATCGCAGTCTTTAACACTGGTAGCATGCCGCGACAGCGTGGACGTGAACCGTATGTGCAGTTGACGGACTTTGAGCGAGGGCGTATAGTGGGCATGCGGGAGGCCGGGTGGACGTACCGCCGAATTGCTCAACACGTGGGGCGTGAGGTCTCCACAGTACATCGATGTTGTCGCCAGTGGTCGGCGGAAGGTGCACGTGCCCGTCGACCTGGGACCGGACCGCAGCGACGCACGGATGCACGCCAAGACCGTAGGATCCTACGCAGTGCCGTAGGGGACCGCACCGCCACTTCCCAGCAAATTAGGGACACTGTTGCTCCTGGGGTATCGGCGAGGACCATTCGCAACCGTCTCCATGAAGCTGGGCTACGGTCCCGCACACCGTTAGGCCGTCTTCCGCTCACGCCCCAACATCGTGCAGCCCGCCTCCAGTGGTGTCGCGACAGGCATGAATGGAGGGACGAATGGAGACGTGTCGTCTTCAGCGATGAGAGTCGCTTCTGCCTTGGTGCCAATGATGGTCGTATGCGTGTTTGGCGCCGTGCAGGTGAGCGCCACAATCAGGACTGCATACGACCGAGGCACACAGGGCCAACACCCGGCATCAGGGTGTGGGGAGCGATCTCCTACACTGGCCGTACACCACTGGTGATCGTCGAGGGGACACTGAATAGTGCACGGTACGTCCAAACCGTCATCGAACCCATCGTTCTACCATTCCTAGACCGGCAAGGGAACTTGCTGTTCCAACAGGACAATGCACGTCCGCATGTATCCCGTGCCACCCAACGTGCTCTAGAAGGTGTAAGTCAACTACCCTGGCCAGCAAGATCTCCGGATCTGTCCCCCATTGAGCATGTTTGGGACTGGATGAAGCGTCGTCTCACGCGGTCTGCACGTCCAGCACGAACGCTGGTCCAACTGAGGCGCCAGGTGGAAATGGCATGGCAAGCCGTTCCACAGGACTACATCCAGCATCTCTACGATCGTCTCCATGGGAGAATAGCAGCCTGCATTGCTGCGAAAGGTGGATATACACTGTACTAGTGCCGACATTGTGCATGCTCTGTTGCCTGTGTCTATGTGCCTGTGGTTCTGTCAGTGTGATCATGTGGTGTATCTGACCCCAGGAATGTGTCAAGAAAGTTTCCCCTTCCTGGGACAATGAATTCACGGTGTTCTTATTTCAATTTCCAGGAGTGTAGGACCCTAGTAATACTGTAGATTAAAGGTTTGCTCTTCCTACTCATCCGCATTAATTTACATTTTTCCACGTTTAGTACAGCCTTCCTTCCAGTGATTCCCATTCCAGTTCCCGAAGCATCTGCGTAACACCTACTTTAGACCTAGCTAACTTTTTTTGTAACTCGATCACTAAGTGTTATTGTGCACGCAAGTGTTTTATAAAATAGTTACAGTGTTCATCTTTCGTTAAAGTGTGCAGAACAAATCTATGGCATCAACTAAACATGTGACGTTGTCTTTAAAGAAGAAATTGAAAATGACTGAAAGGTTAGGTAAAGACGAGACTCTTTAGAACGTTGCAGGTGAGGTCGGGATTGGCATGACAAATGTTAAAGACTGGAGAAAAAATAGGAAAACTATTGAAAGTCATAAAATTATGATTGACAAGGAGAAAGAACTGAAAATAAAAAGACTTTGAAGAAGCCTGAAAGTGAAATGCTAGACAATGCGTTGAGGATGTGGGTTGGGTAAGAGTGAAGAAAAGGAACTCCGTTGTCTGGACCAATCATAACAGAAAAGGCACTGATTTTGTATGAACAAATAGGTGAAAACAATGAAAATTTACAGTGAGTGAAGGCTGATTACGTCAGTGGAAAAAACGACGTGGCTCTCTAAATGTAATTATTTCCGGCGAGAAGCTGTCTGCTGACGAAACAGCTACCAATGAATTTCTCCTGAACTTTTGGAAACCTAATTAAAGTAAATATGACCCCTGATCAAGTGTATAGACTCTGGCTTAAAGTACAAAATACTCCCTATAAGAACTCCTGCTGCACAAGATAGATCTGCAACAAATAGAAAACTTGGTAAAGATAGAATAACAATTGCTCTATTTAGTAACGCTAATGGCAGTCACAAGATACTGTATTGTTATGCTACGGGTCAATAAACTTTTTGCGTTCCGACCATGCTCCCGGTCACTTAGGGGACGGATTAGCCAGGTTCTACTGTAACTGCATGGACTACAATAACTTGTATGCATGAAGTACAATTTCAGGCTTATATAAAAGTTTCTGCTGAAGAAGTTTCCGAGAACGTAGGAGCACTCACATAGTACACGTCCAAAAATGAATTAACTGTAAACTACATAAAGCCCCCCCCCCCCCCCCACACACCACCACCTCCACCAAGTGCATGGCGAATTCGTTGCACAGAAGTATACATTTCGTGATTTTTCACCTCACTTCATGTTTTATTAACGTTGTTTCTCTGAAGGTCCAATAGGAAAAAAAATCTCTCGAAATTTTATCGTATTTTGAAAGAAAAACATTTTTTTATCTTACAAGGGAATCTCCCCATAGCACCCCCCTCAGATTTAGTTATAAGTTAGCACACTGGATAGGCCTTGAAAAACTGAACACAGATCAATCGAGAAAACAGGAAGAAGTTGTGTGAGACTATGAAAAAAATAAGCAAAATATAAAAACTGAGTAGTCCATCGCAACATAGGAAACATCAAGGAGAAAGTGTGCTCAGGAGCGCCGTGGTCCCGTGGTTAGCGTGAGCAGCTGCGGAACAAGAGGTCCTTGGGTCAAGTCTTCCCTTGAGTGAAAAAGTTTAATTTTTTATTTTCAGACAATTATTATCTGTCCGTCCGTCCGTCCGATGCGAGGTAACTGCGCCGTAGTATGGGGACGCTACACCTTAATACTTCTTTGGGAGTGATTATCACATCCACACGAAAACCTAAATCGGGCAAGGTAGAAGAATCTTTTTACCCATTCGCCAAGTGTACAAGTTAGGTGGGTCGACAACATATTCCTGTCGTGTGACACACATGCCGTCACCAGTGTCGTATAGAATATATCAGACGTGTTTTCCTGTGGAGGAATCGGTTGACCTACGACCTTGCGATCAAATGGTTTCGGTTCCCATTGGAGTGGCACGTCCCTTCGTCTACTAATCGCACGGTTTTGCGGTGCGGTTGCAAAACACAGGCACTAAACTTACTACAGTGAACAGAGACGTCAATGAACGAACGGACAGATAATAAATTTGCGAAAATAAAGAAAGTAAACTTTTCACTCCACGGAAGATTTGAACCAAGGACCTCTCGTTCCGCAGCTTCTCACCCTAACCACGGGACCACTGCGCTCCTAAGCTCGTACCGCCCTGGATGTTGCTTATCTTGCGCATGGATTACTCAGTTTGTATATTTTACTTATGTTTTTCATAGTTCCACACAACTTCTTCCCGTTTTCTCGACTGATCTGTGTTCAGTTTTTCAAGGCCTATCCACTGTGTTAACTTATAACTAAATCTGAGGGGGGTGCGATGGGGAGGTTTCCTTGTTAGTGCACAGAGCCAGTATCGATAACAAAACGAGACCCCAGCAGAATAGCAATGAAACGTGGAAGAGCCATCTGAAGAAGGATTTGTAATGAATCCGAAACCGGTAAAGGCTTGTTTGAAACAAACTTCCTTAAACTACACTACTGGCCATTAAAATTCCTACACCACGAAGATGACGTGCTACAAACGCGAAATTTAACCGACCGGAAGAAGATGCTGTGATATGCAAATGATTAGGTTTACAGACCATTCACACAAGGTTGGCGCCGGTGGCGACACCTACAACGTGCTGGCATGAGGAAAGTTTCCAACCGATATCTCATACACAAACAAACAAAAAATGGCTCCGAGCACTATGGGACTTAACATCTATGGTCATCAGTCCCCTAGAACTTAGAACTACTTAAACCCAACTAACCTAAGGACATCACACAACACCCAGTCATCACGAGGCAGAGAAAATCCCTGACCCCGCCGGGAATCGCACCCGGGAGAACGCTACCGCACGACCACGAGCTGCGGACATACACAAACAGCAGTTGACCGGCGTTGCCTGGTGAAACGTTGTTGTGATGCCTCGTGTAAGGAGGAGAAACGTGTACCATCACGTTTCCGACTTTGATGAAGGTCGGAATGTAGCCCATCGCGATTGCGGTTTATCGTATCGCGACATTGCTGCTCGCGTTGGTCGAAATCCAATGTCTGTTAGCAGAATATGGAATCGGTGGGTTCAGGAGGTTAATACGGAACGCCGTGCTGGATCCCAACGGCCTCGTATCACTAGCAGTCGAGATGACAGGCATCTTATCCGCATGGCTGTACCGTATCGTGCAGCCGCGTCTCGATCCCTGAGTCAACAGATGCGGACGTTTGCAAGACAACAACCATCTGCACGAACAGTTCGACGACGTTTGCAGCAGCATGGACTATCAGCTCAGAGACCATGGCTGGTGTTACCCTTGACGCTGCATCACAGGCACGAGCGTCTGCGATGGTGTACTCAACGACGAACCTGGGTGCACAAAAGGCAAAATGTCATTTTTTCGGATGAATCCAGGTTCTGTTTACAGCATCATGATGGTCGCATCCGTGTTTGGCGACATCGCGGTGAACGCACATTGGAAGCGTGTATTCGTCATCGCCCGGCGTGATGGTATGCGGTGCCATTGGTTACACGTCTCGGTCACCTCTTGTTCGCATTGACGGCACTTTGAACAGTGGACGTTACATTTCAGATGTGTTGCGACCCGTGGCTCTACCCTTCATTCGATCCCTGCGAAACCCTACATTTCAGCAGGATAATGCACGACCGCATGTTGCAGGTCCTGTACGGGCCCTTCTGGATACAGAAAATGTTCGACTGCTGCCCTGGCCAGCACATTCTCCAGATCTTTCACCAAATGAAAAGGTCTGGTCAATGGTGGCCGAGCAACTGGGTCGTCACAATACGTCAGTCACTACTCTTGATGAGCTGTGGTATCGTGTTGAAGCTGCATGGGCAGCTGTACCTGTACACGCCACCCAAGCTCTGTTTGACTCAATGGCAAGGTGTATCCAGGCCGTTATTACGGCCAGAAGTGGTTGTTCTGGGTCCTTATTTCTCGGGATCTATGCACCCAAATTGCGTGAAAATGTAATCACATGTCAGTTCTAGTATAATATATTTGTCCAATGAATACCCGTTTATCATCTGCATTTCTTCTTGGTGCAGCAATTTTAATGGCCAGTAGTGTATCTTTGTGACTGGATGCTGTTTAAATTACAATCCTCAAAATAGTTTTCTACCCTTCCTGATGCAGTTTTAAAGCCCGTGAGTGTAAGTACGCTGCAGTATACTGAGTGCATCTGTCTGCCGGCAGGAAAGATGACTGCAAGGGCGAGGGCCGTTATCGCGTGTTGCGTCCTCTGGGCCACGGCGGCGCTGGCGTCGCAGGGCGTGGACATGTCGGCGGCGCGCTGGCGGATGCAGGCCCGCGAACAGCTGACGTTCGCGCGCAGCTCGTGGGCGCGCGCGGCGCTCGAGGCCGCCTCCGGGTCGCCGCACGCGCGCAACGTGGTGCTCTTCATCGGCGACGGCATGGGCATCCCCACCGTGACGGCCGCGGGCATGCACCGCGCCGGCGAGGGCACCCGCCTGCTCTTCGAGAGGTTCCCCTTCACCGGACTCTCGAAGACCTACAGTGTCAGCAAGCAGGTACCACAATTCCAGCTCCAGTTTTCTGAACAGCTAATTTGGTGGTCAAAAGTTTAACTAGCTATGAGGGCTATTCGTTTATTGAGGTCCACATGTTTTATTTAGAAAGGTCAGCTGCACCTTCCATCTACTTCTCTACACAGTCGCCGCTCCGACTTCCGAGGAGAACACAGCAAGTGCCACAACCCGATTTCCCGGAAACTTCGCTCAGTGGAAGTTGGATCCAACTAAGCGAACATAAGTCTCGGCTTATCCGCAGATTCTCGACCGTTTCTGAGATAACGACGGTCAAAGTTTTCGACGCACTTTATGGGCCTTTTGCTGAGTAACTGGCTCAACCGAAGCGGTAGCACAGCGGCTAGTGTCGTAGGCTGGTAGTTTTGCGCCCTGTCTTCGAAACCCGATTATTATTTTTATTTTTGTTTTTCATTTATCTCCCCATGTGCGTAGAAAGTTACTACATGAAAACTGTCCATTGTATATTGAAATAACATTGCCCTTATTCCTATACCAACTGTATGTCTGATCAATGGATTTAAAAAAAAAAAGTGAGGAAATTATTTGAAATTCTTTTCGGTGAAATTTCTGCAGTGTATCTCGATTCATAACCAACTGCAAGCGTCAAAAATTCGATAAACTGACCAATATATGGGATTTACCGCGAAATTATTGCCAACGTGTGAAGTCTTCAGCAGTGTTAACATCATTCCTTTCCCAGATGAGATTCATAGGAAGAAATATCACTGTGGTAAACCTACCTTCGCTCATGGTGTTCTGAATTTCTGTGTTTCGAATATTTCTACGAGCGGTATATTCCAAGGGAATGCATCAAAGCTTCCTCAAGACTAAACATAAGAACAAAACATAAGAATTAAATATAAGTATTAATATAAGAATTGATATGAGAATGAAATATAAGAACTTGAAAACTTAAAAAGATTGTAACCCCTGAAAATACGATACACACATATTTTGCATAATAAATTCTCTTATTATGAAACTCAGTTTAATTTTACAGTTAATGTGACGCCTTTTTATTCCCTAACTTGATAAGAAACATTCTGCCGTAACCTTCTACGGACATGGCTAAATAAATGAAACAGTAATCGGGCTTTGAACACGGGGCGTAAAAGTGAGAGGCCTCGACGCTAGCACTTTGCCCCCATTTCGTCTGAGATTTCGCGCACTAAAATGCACCTAACTACGTCGAAAATTGTGTCGGTCGTTTTCCCAAAAACGGCCGAGTATCTACAGATAAACCGAGAAACGTGTTCACTTATTTTGAGTCATCCTCCACCGAATGAAGTTCCTGGGAAATCAGGTTATGGCACTTGCCGTGTTCTCCTCGTTAGAAATTTGTCGTAGTGTTGCACCAATTTTCCAGTGTCCTCATTATTTGCTTTCCGCCAATTTTTTACGCTTGTCTGCAGCTCGTCGTCTGCGCTAAAATGTTTTCTTCATAGCCAGCGGTTTATATGAAACTCATAGGGAACCAGGACCGGGCTGAACGGTGGGTGATCAAACATTTCCCATCGAAAACACTGCAGGAGCTTCTTCAATGCACCTGCAGTGCGCGGCCGAGAATTGTCATGAAGAAGGAAATGCATGACAGTTACGTCATGTGGGCTGCGTGAAATCAGGCGAAATGTCTCAGCATGCACTCATACTTGGCAGGAGGTACTATTTTCTAGGCATCTTTACATGTTCACTGTGCTTTAAGAACTGGAATGAGTGACGTGATGCAATCGATGGACATGCTAAAGACACTGCCCAACACATCTGTGCGAAGCTTGGCCTGCTTTTGCCGGCCGGAGTGGCCGAGCGGTTCTAGGCGCTACAGTCTGGACACACGCGACTGCTACGGTCGCCGGTTCGAATCCTGCCTCGGGCATGGATGTGTGTGATGTCCTTAGGTTAGTTAGGTTTAAGTAGTTCTAAGTTCTAGGGGACTGATGACCTCAGCAGTTAAGTCCCATAGTGCTCAGAGCCATTTGCCGTTTGGCCTGATTTTTCACTGTGGTTTCCATTTTGCGACTGATAGGATCTAAATAAACCAATTCCCCTCTTAAATGCAAGAAAATAATGAAGTGAAGAGCTATACAGTAAAAAGATTTTTAAATTAAGCCCCCAAAGTATTACCAGTGACTCACATTTGTCCTTGTATCATCAAACTATATTGTAACAACCCTCTATAAGAAAAGTTACAGGAGAGATGTCTGTAACTATGACCCATTTCACTACTGACATTCTCCAAAGTTTTTGAGAAGGTAGTGTATTCTATAAAAGTATCCTATAAGATCGACAGTAATATCCTCAGTAGATCACTTTTTGAATTGCTGAAGGGTTTCTCAATGGAGAATGCCATCTACATGTCCACCCACCAAATTTTACAAGCATTAAATAACCAAATAGCTTCAGTTGATATTTTCCGTGACGTATATAAAGCATTTGACTGTGTGAATCACATTATTCTCCCAAATAAACTGAGGTTTCACGGAACATAGTGTAGCCAAACAATGGATAATGCCATATCTAACAAAAAGATTCCAGAAAGTTGTGTCTCATAATTTATCTAATCTAAGCAGAGGAGATTCTTCTGATTGAGGTGAAATTACTTATAGGGTTCCACAAGATTCAATTAGGTCCACTATTGTTTCCCATATATGTAAACAATCTTCCGTCAAATGTAAAAGAAACAGATTTCGTTCTTTTTGTGGACGGGATTAGTACTGTAATCTATCCACACACACGTGCAGCAACGAAGAAATGGTAAATAATATTCTAGAAGAATCAGAAGAATCATTGAGTCATTTTCTGCGAACAGTCTCACTCTCAATTAAAAAAAAAAAAAAACCATATTCAATTCTCTACATCCAGAGGTGCAATGATGAGTGCAGCACATGGTGAAGGAATAATAATTGGGGGGGTGGGGAACATCAAAATTCTTAGGTGTCCATATCTACGAAAATTTAAACTGGAAAAAAAAAACACATCTTGAAACTCCTAAGACAACACTGCTAAAGTCGCTCTTCGAATCATTGCAAATCCTCGTAAGAAACAAATGTATAAGTAGCCTTATTTTACTATTTTCATTCAATGACGTCGTAAGGAATAATATTTTAGGGTAACTCTTCATTAAGAAAAAACGTATTCATTGTTCAAAAACGTGCTGTAAGAACAAAATGTTGTACTGAACCGCTATCATCTTATAGATGTCTATTTAAGGACTTAGACAGTTTGATTCAAAAATGGTTCAAATGGCTCTGAGCACTATGGGACTCAACATCTTAGGTCATAAGTCCCCTAGAACTTAGAACTACTTAAACCTAACTAACCTAAGGACATCACACACACCCATGCCCGAGGCAGGATTAGAACCTGCGACCGTAGCAGTCCCACGGTTCCGGACTGCAGCGCCAGAACCGCTAGACCACCGCGGCCGGCCTTAGACAGTTTGACTGTAGCTTCACAGTATATTTATTCCCTCGTGAAATTTGTCGTAAATAATACACTGCGGTTCAAAAGTAACAATAATTAACATAATTAAAATGTATTCGCTACTCCACATTAAGGTTATATTTCTGATCACCTACTTAACGACATAAAATGTCTGGCAGACAGCAATGTTAAATTTGCAGACAAACTGAAAATGTTTCTCCGGTATTAACTCCTTCTAATCCATCAAAGTATGTCTATTATTGTAATATATAAAAAATGGTGGGTAGGAATCACTCGCTCACATTTGTATTTAAAAAATTCTTGTAAATGGTCAGCATGTAGCCATATTTACATGTGAATATGTAATATTAATATAAAATGGCTCGTTCCGTTTCTCATGATTACGGTTAATATATAATCCATGGGATTTGCAACCAACATCCATTCAGAACCATATGCTTCGTACAGACTTTGGAAGCAGTCTACAACAACCACTGGATAATGGTGTAAAATTCCACACAGACCTTGTTGGAAAAAAAAAAAAAAAAAAAAGAATGATCTATATGTATCTGACCTGTTAGAAATCGGCCATGGGGCTATTCCTGGCACAGCTGATTAAGGTACACCTGTTGTTGAGTTTCAGATATGATAAAGAGTAAGTGTTTGTGAACTTCATTCACTTCTCCTTGGTAACATCTCTGAGGCTGTTGTTAAGTTCAACTCTGCGCTATATCCTTTCTCCTCGGTTTTCCAGCTTCCCGGCATCACGGGAGGGACACTGCGGAATTTGGTAGGTATAGCAAGGAACTTCGGTCCCACGTGCCAGCAAAGAGCCCGAGTATGAGACCGGGCCCGCCACACACTTCCAACTTTTCATTAACTGTCATCGCATTGCATACTCAGCTAAAGAGTAACATAGTTTCACCTTACATCGCTCATTTTGTTGCACACTCTTAATGGCACACTGGTTAACGTGTCTGCCGCGTACAGTGCGTAAGCGCGGTACAGATACCATCAAGGATTTCTTTCAATTACAGATACCACTAAGGATTCCTTCTTAGTGAGGGAATGGGAAAAGTTTTCACTCAGAAGACAACTCAGGAATTAAGTAAAGGAGCAGTATAGTCTCACACTTCGAGAGGCTAAACTAACGGCTGAGAGAGCATTGTTTTGACGATAAGATCAGATAGTAAGGCTTGGGCAGATGCCAAATGGGTAGCTGGAAGACCAATATCTCACAGAGTGAGTGCGCATCTAATTCCAGTTTTTCAACACTGCCTACAGCTACATCTTTGCTGTGCAGGCCGCAGGCCGGTGTGCGGCAGTGTGTCCACGGTATACCCCGAACAATCGCACGTTGAGGGGTATGTGAGACTGATTCAAATACCCACCCGGTCATCGATGCTTAGGTTTTCCGTGACTGCCATAAACCACTGAAGATATATTCCAGGGCCTTTCCGTTGCAAAGGATATGGACTATTTACTAGGCCACCTTTCACTAGCCTGAGCTTATTCTCTGTCTCTAGGCGACCAAGGCGTGAACGGGACATTGCAGTACTCTCCTTCCTTTTCTCTTGGAACAATCGTTTTCGAACGTTTAACATTAAGCTTCTCTGTAAGACAAAGCGTCTCTCTTGTAGCTTCTACCACAGAACTACGATTAGCATGCCCCTAACGTTCTCGCGCTGACTAGACGAAGCAATGACGAAGTGTACAGATCTCCATTCAATCTTATCTATTTGCTGATTTAATCCTTCTTGTTAAGAGCTCCATGTTTTACAAGCTACCGTACTTGTTAATAAATAACATTAGAGTAGGATGCTTTCAATGAACCCAAGACAGGCTGTCGTCTATCCAGAGTTAGTTTTATGTGGTCGTTTCACCTTAAATCTCTCTGGAACTATATCCCTAGTTCTAGTATAATCCAACACTAACGGACCTTCTGCCTATTTAGAAGCGATACCCTATAACAGCTTTTGTTAGGGACAAATTACAGTCCTTTTCTGGAGCCCAGGCCCCAAGTACAACTAATATTGTAGCCACTGTCTCTCTTAAATTCTTACGGTTAGCGCCTGCAAAAGTTAACTGCGGACTGGCCGTTTCCCGAGTTTGCACGTGCGACTGCCAGTCGGCAGTGGGTCTCTCAGAACTCCTCTAAGATTTTCTGGCATTGCACTTCCCCTATACACAACAGCATCTTCCGTGAGCAGCCTCATACAGCTTCGGAGTTTATCGCGACGACATCTACGTACAAAATTTTCTCGGTTTCCACGATTCATCAGGTGGCAGTTAAAATTCGAGCTTTCGATGATATTCATTATTCAGGAGCTGAGAGACTACCGTCACAGATGCTTGTTTACTTTGGGCTGTGTTCGATGTAGTACATGAAATGGGGGAGAATTTTCACGTGCAATTGTGAAAAATGATCAGTGAGGAAAGTAATTCCCCCCCCCCCCCCCCAAGCCCATCCCCCCCCAAGAATTACAGGGTGGAAGAGAAGAAAAAACCCCCTCAGCTCCACCATTTCCCACTGAAATTGAATTTTTAATTTAGGTTCTTTGTTGCCACTTCATTTTAGAGCCCAGACCCCAAGTACCACTAAGATTGTAGCCATTGTCTCTCTTACACTCTTATCGTCAGTGTCTGAAAAATTTTACTGCGGACTGACCGTTTACCGAACTTACACACACGAATCCCGCTACAGGTGGTCGGAAATCTCTTGCTCAGTACTCGTTTGACGACAGGAAATAGCTACGTACGGCAGCCTGTGTAACTGAGCTGAACATTTCAAGGCTAGACAGTGCGCGAATTATCGCTTTATGGGAAGAAAGGTTGTCATGCACAGGGCACTTCCACCCGAAATGCATTGCACCATAGCGACGTCATTCGGCACCACTATGCCTTTAAGCTCCTATCATTATGTTTATATGCGGGATAACTTCCGGAAGACGAAAACTGAATTTCGGAAACAGTTTTTAGTTATCGAGTTTAGATGTTAAGGCCTGAAAAGGTTTTGCTAGACCGGTCAAATATCGGTTTTCCGATCGTTACTTGTTTTACACAAATGGCGTCTAGAAATCAGCTGTTCCGGTTTCTGACCAGTCAGCGAAATGGCTGTTTCTCTTTAGGTCATTACTACAGGTAATGCTCAGTCCAATGGTTCAAATTCTTCTTCATTGTACAATAGGTCACTCCACTCAGACTAACCGACTCCTTTATTTTTTATTTTTTAAAGAGCATTTGTAAACTTAGTGAATCATGCATGAACAACAGAAGAAGACTACCTCCCACATCATGAGGAATTATGTTTAACGCTATTATTGTGGTGTACGGATGTTTGACGCCTCTCATCACTAACGAAAGTAGTTAGAGGTCTATGTTGTACCGGGACAGGATCGTCCAACCTATTGTCCAGCCGTATAGTCAAGACGATAATATACGAGCCAGCCGTGTAGACCTTTCTCCTAGAGGCAGGAATCATACGAGTGCCGTGAGCTGCGGTTCCTGCTGACACAAACTCGATGGAGCACGCTTGGCACCTATTGAAGCTTGTAGTACTTTGGTAAGAACCCACCTCGTACGCTGTGTGACGTCAGGAGATAGGACGTTCCGTCTGTTGGGAAGTGCACGTACACTATGTGATCAAAAGTTTCCGGACACCCCCAAAAACATACATTTTTCGTATTAGGTGAATTGTGCTGCCACCTACTGCCACGTACTCCATATCAGTGAGCTCAGTAATCATTAGACATCGTGAGAGAGCAGAATGGGGCGCTCCGCGGAACTCACGGACTTCGAACGTGGTCAGGTGATTGGGTGTCACTTGTGTCATACGTCTGTACGCGACGTTTCCACACTCCTATATATCCCTAGGTCACTGTTTCCGATATGATAGTGAAGTGTAAACGTGAAGGGACATATATAGCACAAAAGCGTACAGGCCGATATCGTCTGTTGACTGACAGAGACTGCCGACAGTTGAAGAGGGCCTTGATGTGTAATAGGTAGACACCTATCTAGACCATCACACAGGAATTCCAAACTACATCGGGATCCACAGAAAGTACTATGACAGGTGGGAGGTGAGAAAACTTGGAGCCGCTGCTCATAAGCCACAAATCAAGCTGGTAAATGCCAAACGACGCCTGGTTTGGTGTAAGGAGCGTAAACATTGGACGATTGAACAGTGGAAAAACGTTGTGTGGGGTCACGAATCACGGTACACAATGTGGCGATCCGATGACAGAGTGTGGGTATGGCGAATGCCCGGTGAACGCCACCTGCCAGCGTGTATAGTACCAACAGTAAAATTCGGAGGCGGTGGTGTTATGGTGTGGTCGTGTTTTTCATGGAGGAGTCTTGCATCCCCTGTTTTGAGTGGCACTATCACAGCACAGGCCTACATTGATGTTTTAAGCACCTTCTTGCTTCCCACTGTTGAAGAGCAATTCGGGGATGGCGACTGCATCTTTCAACACGGTCGAGCACCTGTTCATAATGCACTGTATTTGGCGGAGTGGTTACACGACAATAACATCCTTGTAATGGACTGGCCTGCACAGAGTCCGGACCTGAATCCTATAGAACACCTTTGGGATGTTTTGGAATGCCGACTTCGTGCCAGGCCCCACCGACCGACATCGATTCCTCAGTGCAGCACTCCGTGAAGAATGGGCTGCCATTCCCCAAGAAACCTTCCAGCACCTGATTGACCATACGCCTGCGAGAGCGGAAACTGTCATTAAGGCGAAGGGTGGGCCAACATCATATTGAATTCCAGCATTACCGATGGAGGGCGCTGCGAACTTGTAAGTCGTTTTCAGCCAGGTGTCCGGATACTTTTATCGCATAGTGTATCAGTACACCAGCAAACCCAAAGTCTGCTGCTGGGTAGCCCCGCGCAGTAAAACACACTTTGATCATCCTTAGGGTCCTACCGCACTGAGAGGCCACGGCAGGTCTGCTGGACGCTCTGCTGGCAGCGCTCAGGTGTGGCAGTAGGAGACGCCAACACAGACGCCAGAGTAGCTCTTTCTGTCTGCGCTCAGTAGAAGAGCTAGTGGGTTTGTGTGCAAGTTCGAAATACAAAGGGAACACAGGAAAAGACGTTCTGAGTACGTCCCTTCTTTGCTGGTCATGACGTAAACGGGTTATTTCACACGCTGTATAATGATTTAAGAAATTACAGTGCTAAATTTCCAGTTTCGTGAGAATGTGAGTACGTTCGTTTGATGAGTTAATGAAGATCTCCCGAAATTAAATGACGAAAAAGTGCACTGTTTTAACGAAAGTAATCTCACCAGAGGAAAAGATTTCGTGACCTGTCTAATCGGTAGGTAATTATTTGTTGTCTACTGTGATATTTACCGTTTTAGTAGTAGCTGTAAAATATACATAGAAGTGATTTTTCAGTTTTTATTTGAAAAGTGCGTCATGTAGAATTAATTCATTTTACAAATGTTTTTAAACAAAAAGTAGGAGACCAGCCTCATTTGTTTACATATCTTGTTTCTTAAAATAATTCTAGCGTATCTGATGTGTCGAACCTATTAGCATCACTTTCTGCTGCAGGAGATGTAGCTATGCTATTTCGGTCTGGAAGTAGGTTTTAAGTAAAACTTTCATAGTCCGGATAGTAAAATGTGCTTTGTCTGTGGTGTAAAGTTCTTGTGGTTGGAGTGGAGTATCAGGAACAGGCTGTACGGAAACAGAGGATCTATAATCCCCGCTACTTCCAGCCGGCCAGACTCCAGAAGGTCGGTTATTATAAGTGGTCTGAATGTGATTATAACGTGGAGAGGCCTGTTCTTTGAACTTTGCTTAATTTATGGCGCTCGTAATTCCCAACACTTTTTTTTCAGTTCGCGTCTTGAGTAGTCCTGAGATGACGTGTCCGTAGTTGCTGAACACACCTGAATCTCTCAGATAAAAGATTCGATGTCAGAACTATCCACAGGGCTCGGGCGAAAATAACTAGCAGGGGTGAGCGGCAGCTAGCGCTCGGCAGGTCTGCTGGCGTCCTGGTGCGGGAGCGGCCGCGAGCCGGCGTGTGTTCCACTGGCAGAGCCGCCAGGCTGGCACGCCTGCCAGCATAATCTAGCTAGCGGCAGTCGCTCTGCCGGCAGAGCCGCCACTCTCAGGTAGACGCCAAGTGCGGGAGGCTCACTGCGCCCCACGCCTCTGTCTGGCGTCTCTGCCAGCAGGCCTGCCGTGGCATCCCAGTGCGGCAGGGCCCTTAGCATGCTGTCCACAAGACCGGCGACACGATGTTGCCAGAGCCTGTTCCACTCTCTCGTGGCAGACTCGAGCAACAACGTGTCGCCTGTCTCATGGACAGCGCGCTAAGGAAGATCAAGGTATGTTACAGAGCACAGGATGGAACAACACGGTACTGAGTGTCACCCAGCAGCAGATTTAGATTTCACGCATGTGAAAAAGTGCACTTTCAAACACAGTGTCTCTTCACATACGTTCAAATGGTTCAAATGGCTCTGAGCACTATGGGACTTAACATCTGAGGTCATCAGTCCCCTAGAACTTAGAACTACTTAAACCTGGCCATCTCGAAACCAGCGCCTATATACCCGCACGGTAAAATTCTGGACCAACCTGTTGGAACCAGTGTTTGGCAGCGTGCACAAGGGAGTTATCATCTTCAAACCTTGTTCCACGAAGAGAGTCTTTCAGTTTCCCAAAGAGATGATAGTCACATGGAGCCAGGTCAGGACCGTAAGGCGGGTGTTTCAGTGTTTTTTGTTGTTTTTCTTGTTTCTTTGTGAGCCACTGTCAACATCCTGGGAACCCACCTGGCACAAACCTTTTTTAACGCCAACACTTTCAGTATTCTGCAAACACTTCCTTCCCCTATCCCAACGTAGCGTGACAATTCGTTCTCTCTCTGCACATTGTCTGGAGTGTGTGCAGTACGAGGCCTGCTGCTGCGAGGACAATCCTCAATATTGCCGTGCCCGCTTTCATCACGTAACCTGCTTGCCCACTGACTAACTGTACTGCGATCGACAGCAGCATCTCCATACACCGTTTTCAACCTCTTGTGGATGTTTCCCACTGTCTCGTTTTCACAGCACAGGAATTCTATGACAGCACGCTGCTTCTGACGAACGTCAAGTGTAAATCATGGAATTCTTTTAGATAAGCTTAATCATTATGGTTTGAGGGGGGGCAGTGCACAAATGGTTTAATTCATACTTAACTGGAAGAATGCAGAAAGTTGAAATAAGTGGTTCATGTAATGTTAAAACAACAGCTGATTCCTCAAACTGGGGGGGCTATCAAGTACCGGGGTCCCTCAGGGTTCGGTCTTAGGTCCTTTACTGCTCTTGATATACATTAATGACTTACCATTCCACATTGATGAAGATGCAAAGTTAGTTCTTTTTGCTGATGATACAAGTATAGTAATAACATCCAAAAACCAAGAACTATGTGATGTAATTGTAAATGATGTTTTTCACAAAATTATTAAGTGGTTCTCAGCAAACGGACTCTCTTTAAATTTTGATAAAACGCAGTATATACAGTTCCGTACAGAAAATGGCACAAGTCCAGTAATAAATATAGACTTTGAACAGAAGTCTGTAGCTAAGGTAGAATTTTCAAAATTTTTAGGTGTGTCCATTGATGAGAGGTTAAACTGGAAGCAACACATTGATGGTCTGCTGAAACGTCTGATTTCAGCTACGTATGCTATTAGGGTTATTGCAAATTTTGGTGATAAGAATCTCAGTAAATTAGCTTACTATGCCTACTTTCATTCACTGCTTTCGTATGGCATCATATTCTGGGGTAATTCATAGTTGAGTAGAAAAGTATTCATTGCTCAAAAACGTGTAATCAGAATAATAGCTGGAGCCCACCCACGGTCATCCTGCAGACATCTATTTAAGGATCTAGGGATCCTCACAGTAGGCTCACAGTAACCTCACAGTATATATATTCACTTATGAAATTTGTTGTTAATAATCCGACCCAGTTCAAAAGTAATAGCAGTGTGCATAGCTATAACACCAGGAGAAAGGATGATCTTCACTACGCAGGGTTAAATCTGACTTTGGCACAGAAAGGGGTAAATTATGCTGCCACAAAAGTCTTTGGTTACCTACCAAACAGCATAAAAAGCCTGACAGATAGCCAACTAACATTTAAAAATAAATTAAAAGAATTTCTAGATGACGACTCCTTCTACTCATTGGCTGAATTTTTAGATATAAATTAAGGAGAAAAAAAAGAAAACTTAAACATTAGTGTCATGCAATATCTTGTACAGACATCTTTTATTAACCTGACAGGTTCCACATCATTACGAAGTGTCGCATTCATGATCTATGGAACAAGTATTAATCTAATCTAATCTAGCAGCCATCTTGAAGACATGCTGTGACGGCGCCACTCACGGGAACAGGTTGAACTAAGTTTGAAAACGAGCGGGAAGGATGTATCTACACACCGTAAAACTTTCAGGCATGCAGAATGAAAACTGTATTTTTACAAAAATAGTGTGCATTTCTTTTGGAGTGACCCTCGTACTAAGGCAGCTTGTCCGGATGGCAAGTAACGTAGGTCACGGGCACCCGCGGGGCATAAGGAAGCGAGGGGAACGATTGTTTTTCCGCTACCCGCCTCGACCCTCTCGAGCACTCTCCTTAGTTGACTACTGCACTTTGGGGTAGTGCGTCTCCTACCTTTCAGTCCGCTAAATGTGAGGAGTGCAATCTGCACTAAGACTCAGTGTGGCGTGTGCACGGTTGCAGGTGGGCGACTCGGCGGCAACGGGCACGGCTTTCCTGACAGGCGTGAAGACGTCCAACGGCGTGCTGGGGATGGACGCGTCGGTGGTGGCCAAGCAGTGCCCGCGGCCGGCGGACGTGGCGGCGCGGCTGACGTCGCTGGCCGGCTGGGCGCAGGCGGCGGGCCGCGTCGCCGGCGTCGTCACCACGACGCGCATCACGCACGCCACGCCCGCCGCGCTCTACGCGCGCTCCGCGCACCGCGACTGGGAGTGCGACACCGAGCTGCCCGAAGGCTGCCAGCAGCTCGACATAGCGCGCCAGCTGGTGCGTACCGCCGACACGCAGGCAGCCGGTATACAACGAGCAGTCAAATGAAAACTGAACATCCGCTACAACGGGACCACAGAATGGTTCCATTTAAAATTAATCACCATAGGCGTTAAGACATTTATCCGACTGGGAGACGAGGCGATCAGTGGCTGTTTCGCAGAACACGGTAGGTCTCTGACGGATCAACTGCACCCACTTTTGCACTTTCTCGTCCACCAGAAACCGACGTCCACCCGTGCCTTTCTTTAGGTCCCCAAGGATCTGAAAATCGCACCATTCGGGCTGTACGAAAGATGTTGTAGTGTTTTGCAACCAAATTGCTCAGGTGTAGTTTTCATCCGATTGGCAGTGTGGAGGCGGGCGGTACCGTGCAGCTTACTGGAATTTGTGTAAACAACTTAGAATTTCTTTGTTGGGGGGAGATGTGGGACGTTCCCACTGCTATGATTGTGGTTCGATGAACCCTCTGCCAAGCACTTAAATGTGAATTCCAGAGTAATCATGTAGATGTAGATGTGGCTTTCCCGTTTTCCCTCGGGCTCAAAATGGCTCTGAGCACTGTGGGACTTAACTTCTGAGGTCATCAGTCGCTTAGAACTTAGAACTACTTAAACCTAACTGACCTAAGGACAGCACACACATCCATTCCCGAGGCAGGATTCGAACCTGCGACCGTAGCGGTCGCGCGGTTCCAGACTGTAGCGCCTAGAACCGCTCGGCCACCTCGGCCGGCCCCTCGGGCTCGGAATGGTGGCACCGCGTAAGGTGACGATGACCTTCTTCGCCGTCTGAGGGACACTCTGCTCACCAAGTTCCTCGAGCGTGGAACCACAATCGATGCGCAATGCTATGAACATACTTTTCAGAAACTGCGATGCACCATAAAGTCAAAATGCCCATAATGCTGTCAGAGGGAATCATCCTGTTCCATCGCACACTACCAGTCGGATGGAGGCTACACTTCAGCGATTTGGTTTTCATCGTGTGATTGACACATTTTTGTCGACCTGAAGAAAGACGTACATGAACGTCGGTAAAAAAAAAAGAAAAAAAATCCTGTCTCATTTCTTTGTGCGATAAATGTCTTAATGCATATGATGATTACTTTTGAATAAAACCACTTCATGATCCTGTTGTGTAGGCGTTCGATTTTCATTTGACTGCCCTCGTAAGAAGCATGCTGACTCGCCAAACTGCTGTCCAGCGTATTCATATGCGCCTACAGATCCACACAGAGAAGTCTGGTTAACCTGCCAGTCGGTAAAGAAGTACTATAGCACCAGCAGTGTGTTGCACGCATCCTAGTTACTCTGCATTCTTTCTCAAACAATTTTACAGAAACAATTCGGTAAAAAAATATTCTTTCATTACTTATGCACTTATTTGCCGACTTAATGGTCAATCAATTGCGTCTCTTTTCGTTAATGGTCACTGTGATACCTCGAAAATAAGTAATCCATGGCACGAAATCTCTGTTCACCATTTCATATACCCCCTAGCACACATTCATACTACCCGCATAACACATCAGTCATGCCAGGCAGCCTAGATATGAGGCATTACCAACTTTGTTTTGTGCCCATCCTGTCCCTTAGGGAGCTAGGTGGTACTTCCTCCCATCGTACTTCTTTGCAGAGAATAAGTAGTTTGTGCAGCAAGTTTGGCTGAAACTGATCCATTTGTTTAGGGAGACATGTTCAACATACATAGACACATACATTTATTTTTCATCTACATCCAGTTAGCTAGCTGTTAGAAAATTCATGAAATATAATACTGCTAAATAGAAAATGAAGAACTGCTAAGCCAACAACACTGCAATACCAAAGATAATTAACACAATGATGATTAACATAATAAATGCAATGTGGATGAATAAGAGGGGTTAAAAGATAATTAAAAAATAAATCATTTGTAAAAATAAAGAACAACTGGTCACCATTATATTTAATCGACAATTAACACCTACTACTGAACAGCATTACGTTATGTCATGTTAAATAATTTTATGGGTTTGAAATGAAATGCGCTAGCATCACATTCTTCCCTGTTAAGCCTCCAAATCAGAAAACGGCGTTCTTGAAGATTATATTACTGTAAATGATACAGATCTACAGATATAACAACAATTTGTAGAAATTACTTCCGTTGGTCTAGGTATTCAGCTACAATATACACTCCTGGAAATAGAAAAAAGAACACATTGACACCGGTGTGTCAGACCCACCATACTTGCTCCGGACACTGCGAGAGGGCTGTACAAGCAATGATCACACGCACGGCACAGCGGACACACCAGGAACCGCGGTGTTGGCCGTCGAATGGCGCTAGCTGCGCAGCATTTGTGCACCGCCGCCGTCAGTGTCAGCCAGTTTGCCGTGGCATACGGAGCTCCATCGCAGCATCTTTAACACTGGTAGCATGCCGCGACAGCGTGGACGTGAACCGTATGTGCAGTTGACGGACTTTGAGCGAGGGCGTATAGTGGGCATGCGGGAGGCCGGGTGGACGTACCGCCGAATTGCTCAACACGTGGGGCGTGAGGTCTCCACAGTACATCGATGTTGTCGCCAGTGGTCGGCGGAAGGTGCACGTGCCCGTCGACCTGGCACCGGACCGCAGCGACGCACGGATGCACGCCAAGACCGTAGGATCCTACGCAGTGCCGTAGGGGACCGCACCGCCACTTCCCAGCAAATTAGGGACACTGTTGCTCCTGGGGTATCGGCGAGGACCATTCGCAACCGTCTCCATGAAGCTGGGCTACGGTCCCGCACACCGTTAGGCCGTCTTCCGCTCACGCCCCAACATCGTGCAGCCCGCCTCCAGTGGTGTCGCGACAGGCGTGAATGGAGGGACGAATGGAGACGTGTCGTCTTCAGCGATGAGAGTCGCTTCTGCCTTGGTGCCAATGATGGTCGTATGCGTGTTTGGCGCCGTGCAGGTGAGCGCCACAATCAGGACTGTATACGACCGAGGCACACAGGGCCAACACCCGACATCATGGTGTGGGGAGCGATCTCCTACACTGGCCGTACACCACTGGTGATCGTCGAGGGGACACTGAATAGTGCACGGTACATCCAAACCGTCATCGAACCCATCGTTCTACCATTCCTAGACCGGCAAGGGAACTTGCTGTTCCAACAGGACAATGCACATCTGCATGTATCCCGTGCCACCCAACGTGCTCTGGAAGGTGTAAGTCAACTACCCTGGCCAGCAAGATCTCCGGATCTGTCCCCCATTGAGCATGTTTGGGACTGGATGAAGCGTCGTCTCACGCGGTCTGCACGTCCAGCACGAACGCTGGTCCAACTGAGGCGCCAGGTGGAAATGGCATGGCAAGCCGTTCCACAGGACTACATCCAGCATCTCTACGATCGTCTCCATGGGAGAATAGCAGCCTGCATTGCTGCGAAAGGTGGATATACACTGTACTAGTGCCGACATTGTGCATGCTCTGTTGCCTGTGTCTATGTGCCTGTGGTTCTGTCAGTGTGATCATGTGATGTATCTGACCCCAGGAATGTGTCAATAAAGTTTCCCCTTCCTGGGACAATGAATTCACGGTGTTCTTCTTTCAATTTCCAGGAGTGTATATGGGTCGTAAACTATATATAGATTTCACTGTAAGGAACTGCTTATGGGCTGTTTAAATTTTGAAAGTTCATTGACAGCAGATTTAATCTGAGGCGGGAGAACGTCACACTTTTGTGCTGGTGTGATGCACTCCTTTCTGTACCATGCTGAGGTTCTTTAGCTCAAAATGTATATCAAGGTTTCCTCTTGGGTTTGCGACTGTCATAGTTGATGTTTAATTTGTGCAGAAACTGATTCTTACAAATAAAACACATCATTGAGTCTATGTATTGGGATTTTCTAGTCAGAATTCCTAACTTTTTTAGTAAGTTTCTACGTAAGTATCTACTGTGATCTCTACACCCAACTCTTATTATACTCTTTTGAGTGACGCAAATTTTATTGGCTGCGGTTGCAGCCCTCATCTCCCAGAATATAATGCCGTAAGATAATAGTAAGTGGACGCAGCTAAAGTATGCAAATTTGACGGCATCGATTTCACAAATAGAAATAATAATATGGTCAGCCCAAGAGGCTGAACTTAACCTTTTTGGAAGGTCAAGAATATGTTCAGAGCATTTAAGGGGGGTAGGACGTCAAACGGGCCGACTTGGAGCGGGAGAGGCACCACAGGACATTTTATTTTCTACTGTCTATACTTTTACAAATAAATTCATAAAACTTTGTCAGCATGACCAGGAAGGATTCGGGGTTCACACTCATAGCAGAGGAAGTTCAAAAACATAACAAAATAAATTTTTTTACATGTGAACTTTCATCATTTTTTCGCTTACTATTGGCTTCATTTGTTGCTATAGGTACATTTTTCTTCACAAGTAAGAGAGATTCTTTGATGAATTTTGCACAGCATACAAATCATACTTACAGGTGTATGAAACTCTAGAATTTTCCAAATCTATTAAAAACTATGGTAAAAATTGAGATAATTAACTACAAAATTTGATTTGTTTCTAAACATAAAGTTTAAAACGTAACAGCTCATTCATTTTTTCGTAAATTAAATAGATTCTAGAGTTTCAGACACCTGTAACTATGGTTTGTATGCTGTGCAAAATTCATCGAACAGTCTCTCTTACTTATGAAGAAAAGTGTACCTATAGCAACAAATGCAGCCAATAGTAAGTGAAAAAATGATGAAATCACACACGTAAAAAAAAATTATTTTGTTATGTTTTTGAACTTCCGCTGCTACGAGTGTGAATCCTGAATCCTTCCTGGTCATGCTGACAAAGTTTTATGAATTTACTTGTAAAAGTATAAACAGTGGAAATTGAAATGTCCTGTGGTGCCTCTCCTGCTCCAAGTCGGCCCGTTTGACGTCCTACCCCCCCCCCCCCCCTCCCCTTAAGATTATCGTCAATATATACACAAAGGAACATAGAAGATTCCAACTTATTAGGTCTTGATTAAATTAATGTTAATCTTTCTGTGCAATTCTTTACTTGCTTGGGAATGAGTGAACAGTATTTTACCTGCTTTTGACCGAACCACTTTGGAATTTCACCAAATACAGTGTTGGGAGTTTGTTCAAGATTACTGGTGGTTGCTTTGTTACAATAAAGGTCGTGTAAAATAAGTCTCAAATGTGGTAGACATCGCAAGGTTGTTAATAAAGAAGAGGTCCAACAGGGGACCAAGAACAGAGACCTGTGGAACTCCAATGTTGACAGTTCCAATCTCAGTATGGACTACAACCAAGCGAGAGATGGATGACCCGTTGGGAGTATGCTTCCATTGTTGGAAGTATTTCCCACCGAGCTGACTTCCAGATAAAAGCGTTGGCTTCTTTCGTAGAAAGGTGTGACGGTATGCACAGGTGGAGGAGATGCCGGGCATGGAGCTGCGCGTGGTGCTGGGCGGCGGGCGCAAGCAGCTGGGCGACCTGGCGGCGGCAGAGCGCGACGGCACCGACGACGACGGCTCCTGCGGCCGCGCCGACGGCCGCAACCTGACGGCCCAGTGGCTGCGCCTGCCCGGCCGCCGGCACCTCGTCCACACCAGGGAGCAGCTGCTGCAGGCGGACCTCGACAAGGTCTCTGGTCGCTCATCTCTGCTCCACACACTATAATAATAATGGCGTGTGACGAGGGCCTCCCGTCGGGTAGACCGCTCGCCTGGTGCAGGTCTTTCGATTTGGCGCCACTTCGGCGACTTGCGCGTCGATCGGGATGAAATGATGATGATTAGGACAACAAAACACCCAGTCCCTGAGCGGAGAAAATCTCCGACCCAGCCGGGAATCGAACCCGGGCCTTTAGGATTGACACTCTGTCGCGCTGACCACTCAGCTACCGGGGGCAGACACTTTACGCACTGGTAGCCAGCTACAATTAGGAATAGGCTATACTCAGTATCGCCGTATGTCTGGCTCTTTGTGGCCTGTCCCAATTTTTAGGAGTGTCACGATCCATCCCACATAAGCCAAAAGTCCCAACTTTTGGACAGAGCTAACAATTTGAAATACACTCTATACATATAAAACAAGACGCAACACTTAGTAATAATTCGAATAGGACGAAAATGAGTACATATGATGTACTCATACATCTACAGAAAGACAATTGATTACAAATTCAGAAAAGCTGGATGAGTTTTTTTTCCAAGACAAAAAGCTTCACGAACTGAGCAAGTTAATAATGCATTGACCCACCTCTGGCCCGTATGCAAACAGTTATTCGGCTTCGCACTGACTGAGTTTTTGGGTGTCCTCCAGAGAGATATCGTGCCAAATTCTGTCCAGTTGGTGCATTAAAAATCCCAAGCCAGTTGGAGGGCCTGCCAATAACGCTCCAGACGTTTTCAGTTGGGGAGAGGTCCGGCGACCTTGTTGGCCACAGTAGGGTTTGGCAAGCATGAAGACAAGCAGCAGCAACTCTCACCATGTCTTGGTGGGCATTACCTTGTTAAAATGTAAGCCCAGAATGGCTTACCATGAAAGCAAATAAGGCCAGAATATCGTCGACATACCTCTGTGCTGTAAGGGTGCCATGGATAACAACCAAGGGGGTCTCCATCTCCATCTACATTTATACTCCGCAAGCCACCTAGTGGTGGTGGCGGAGGGCACTTTGCGTGCCACTGTCGTTGCCTCCCTTTCCTGTTCCACTCGCGTATGGTTCGCGGGAAGAACGACTGCCGGAAAACCTCCGTGCGCGCTCGAATCTCTCTAATTTTACATTTGTGATCTCCTCGGGAGGTATAAGTAGGGGGAAGCAATATATTCGATACCTCATCCAGAAACGCACCCTCTCGAAACCTGGACAGCAAGCTACACCGCGATGCAGAGCACCTCTCTTGCAGAGTCTGCCACTTGAGTTTGCTAAACATCTGCGTAACGCTATCACGCTTGCCAAATAACCCTGTGACGAAACGCGCCGCTCTTCTTTGGGTCTTCTCTATCTCCTCTGTCAACCCGACCTGGTACGGATCCCACACTGATGAGCAATTCTCAAGTATAGGCCGAACGAGTGTTTTGTAAGCCACCTCCTTTGTTGATGGACTGCATTTTCTAAGGACTCTCCCAATGAATCTCAACCAACAATTAATTTTATATGATCATTCCACTTCAAATCGTTCCGTACGCATACTCCCAGATATTTTACAGAAGTAACTGTTTCCAGTGTTTGTTCCGCTATCATATAATCATACAATAAAGGATCCTTCTTTCTATGTATTCGCAATACATTACATTTGTCTACGTTAAGGGTCAGTTGCCACTCCCTGCACCAAGTGCCTATCCACTGCAGATCTTCCTGCATTTCAATGCAATTTTCTAATGCTGCAACTTCTCTGTATACTACAGCATCATCCCCGCTCTGAAATGAAATGGCACCCCAGATCATCACTCTTGGCTGTTGGACATTACACAAGCAACAGTTAGTTTGATATCACACCCCTGTCCGGGGCACCTCTGGCATTCGGGGCGTATAGCAGACAACAGTTAGATTTTATCGCACCCCTTTCCGGGGCATCTCCAGACGTGTCTTTGCTGATCATTGGGGCTCAGTTCGAAGCAGGCCTCACCACTGAAAACAATTCCACTCTAGTCAATGAGATTCCAAACCGAACGTGACCGAAATCACTTCGAATGGGATTGTTGATGTGCAGAAGTCAACAGTAGTCGGCGCAAAGGGTGCTGTGAGCTCAGCTCCCATTCTGCAAGCCTTCTATTGATGGTCCTTGTGGTCGCTGAAGAACCAGTTGCACATCGGATCAATAAGAATGATGAAACTGGAGCTCTGTGTGCCCCTCTCATGATTGCTTAGTCCTCACGTTCTGTCATCTCCATATGTCAACTAATTCTTTCTTGATGGTGTTCAACCATGATTGACCCGTTGCTACCAACATCATCGAATAGTGGCTTCGCTCCTATTCAAATGTCGAGCAGTTTGCTGATTAATTCAACCAGCTCACTATACATCATCTCTCAATGCTGACAGTTGCGTATATTGTTCGTGTACCTGTCTGCGAGGCATAGTTACTTTCCAACTGGGTGCACAGAATGAAATTCACAAAGACTCTGTCCTGGTATCGACGTATTCACTGTTTACTATCCTTGCCAACTGTGCAGTGAAACTGCGCTGTGGCATCACGTATTCATCTATCGGCCACCGAAGTTTACGATTTTGGATTTTCCATTGACACCTATATGAATGTCGATGCCACCATTTGCATAACACCTTTGTGGTGCATCATTTTGTTGGTCTTATGGTATATATTGTGTACTCACATCAAAAATCTTCGAGTGCATGTAAGTTGCAAAATTATTTTCTGAATGCATCAATGATAGTAACAAGGAAGATTATAATGCAGTGCTTCAGGAAATTTTTAGAGCTTAGCTCTGATTTTTTAACCACCTGTCCCAATTTTCTGCAAGTTGGTTGTGTCTTGTGGTACAAACTACGTTACACGTGAGTAGCCCAGGTGCAAAAGCCGCATGATAAGCGAAACTTCGATAATTGCGAAAAAACTGTACCCATCCAAACTATTAAAGACTTCATTTCTTTTGTAAAAATAAGAAAAAAAAATGTAATCAATTACACGGTATTCATGGCTGAAATCTGAGACTATATGCTATATGTTTGAATCTTAAGTGAAATATTAACTTAGCGGTTTTTGCACCCGATTTATGCAATTAGCAGGTTTTGCAAATGTATCAATACAATTACAAACAAACATTCGGTTGCAAAATCCGCTGTTAGGAATGACAGAAAGAAGGAATTTAATTGTTGTGAATATAAACAGAATACGTTTTATTTCAAAGACGAGTCTGAAAATTATATAAAATTTGCATATGAAAATACGAAGGTGACAGTATTTTACCAGGAAAAACTGACTTACTTAACGTCAAAAAGAAAACGGATATATGTCGAAAGTTGAATCTTAGTTAAAACAGCGACAGAAAATTTTAGAAAATGAAATTAGCTGAAAATTGTTTTTAAGTGACGTCGACCTTAACGCTACCCACCAAGTCAAAATCGCTTCCGGCGTCTTCAGGTGGTTAGCAGTGGCAGGAGCTACTCTGGGAGTGCCTTCCTGCTTGTCTGACACCACGGTGTAGAATTTGAGTTTCTCTTTGGTCGCCCAGTCTTTACCAAAGTAGAGCTGCAAAAGCTTTTTGACGCCTCCAAGTTTAGCTTCTGAAAGTTTTACACCGTCTGTGATTGGTGTTGGACTGTTTCCTTTGCTGAAATTTTTTCCCATCTTCAGGATGCTCTTACCGTCTCCAGCTTCAAAGTTGTGGAAGAGCTCTCCACGAACTAGACACATATTCTTGTTTTTGTTTTATTGTGAACATCATTTTTTTGGCTTCCTGTATCTGGAAATGCCAGTTACCAGGTAAGTTTCATTAATCCTTCCATGCGTGTCATAACAGTTAGTGTCAATCAGTATTCACTGTGTAACACTGCTTTCATAATACTCTTCATGTTCTTATCTTTCTGTTCTGGAAACATTTTTTCCCACTGATCAGGACGCTTGCTTCTTTTCTGGGAAGGACCGTCACCGTTGGTCTTGTTCTGGTTATTTGAAATAGTAGGAGTTCAGCAAGAAGTCGAATCCATCTACTGCAATTACTCCCACTTCGTTTGTGTCATCTTCTGCATTTAAACCGTCCACAAAATCACTTATTTTTTCAAAACTCTCATGTAAATACATCAACAAACATACTACTGATCAGCTGAACTGTGCTTATTGGCATATATTTCGACAACGCATCGGCAGCGAGAGCTTCATTGTTGCGTGTAAGTTAGCTACAGCGCAGCCAATCTAACTCTGAATAAGAAAAATATTCCTTAGAATCGTAGCAAACTGAAAGGTAGCTTTGAATGTCTAGATCGGTAAGTCTGATGTCAGTTGGCATTCCCTGTATCCGGACCTGGCCACCGACTGCCATGCCTACTGAACTTGGCGAGTTTTGCAAACATTAGACATTTAGCAGGCTTTGCACCCCGAGACAATGTGTAGTTCGCGGCTTTTGCAACCGAATACGGCTTTTGAATCTGGGCTTCTCACATGGAGAGACAAGGATAAATGTTCAGGTCTGAGTCAGGACTCAAACCTGCAACATCCAGTACAGTGTCATGGTGCATTAGCCCACTGAGCTGGTGATTGCATTATTTTCTGATCTGTACCGACCATATTTTTAATACAAGGGCAGCACTTTCGTGTACAGTTGTACCAGTGTACCAATTTTGATACGCAGTGGTATAAGGAAATACTTACGGTATCTCATGATTATTAACAACCCCCTTCCTTTTTTGTGCCATCAAACGTTTAAACCACTAGTCACTAAGTCCCAGTTTTCAGCCAATTGTTTTCTAGTAACACTAGCTAAATTATTCATTCTAGTAATGAGTCACATCATCCCAGTTCCAACCCAGCAACAGCTTCCACCAATTAATAATTATTTAACATGTTTCAGTGTAGAACTTGAAGTACAGTGGAACACATGAATTAGTTCAAATTACTGTAGCACTATGTGGAATGATAAACTTGTTTTCAAATGCCTTCATTCTAGATGTTTTCTCAGGTTACTCCCCGTCGTCTTGAAGCATAACATCTGATCACCTTGTGCAATTTTGTTGCCTTTATCTCCTGCAGAAATACATCCCGCATATAATGTGTCCAAGAAGTCAATATAACATATTGTATGTTGGAGCACTGTCACATAAAAACTATATATCCAGCACATCTGTAGGAGCACCACCATGTATTAGACAGAGGTGTATGCAGCTCCATGTTCTTCTTGACATCTTGCAGAGCATCTCAGAAGTTATGCTTAGAAAGGCCTCATCAACACTTCTACGAAATTCTTTGTCTTGTATCGATGTTTAGCCACAAAGACTTCATTATTCCCCGCAATGAACTAACTGGCATGGTAAGGTCCAGGTGTCATAGGAGCCGTTTCAGTGGGTCTGGAGATGCTGTTGAATTATGTCAAATCTATGTGCTTTGAAACTATTCATCAAGGAGCTCATGCACCTGAACAGCAAAATGTGTTGGAACTCCATCCTGCTACTGCATTGGAGGAATCTAACCTGTATTTCATGCTTCCACAAAACCAGAAGTCATGCATGGAAGTACAAATAGCTCAAACTTCATTTATAATGGAAACTTATTGATTGATATGTTTGGTAAACATACTAATAGCAACAGCACAGATCACATTATTCTTGTTGCTCTAACCACTTCATAGCCATTTCAAGCAATGAAAAGCTTCCTCAATGGATGGCCTGTTTCCAGCACAGTATGTCACTAGGCTTTTCCTCCAACAAGGCTGAGCGATTAAGTACAAAGGGAAATGAGAATATAACTTTCAAATTGGGAACAAAATGTCATTCTGGACAAGCCCTTGTTTAATGTAGGTCATAATGATATCACTTGAGCTTTAGGCATGCGCAGGGGAGGGGAAGGGGGTATCCACTTTCCTACCAGGCATGAGGATCAACCTGTACAGAAACAATAGGCGTGGCTGATGTTAGTGCTAATGTTTTGTAGTCTAGCTGGACAACACCTAAATACATCCTGTCACAATAATCCAAATCATCTTCAACACTTATTTCTTGACCTGCTTGTGGAACACCAATGGAGCATAGTCCATTGCAGACCAATACAATAGTTGCCACTAACAATCAATGATTATGTGAATGTTCCTCAACACAGGCTGGCTCATAGTATTCTGGGAATGTAAAGTGTGTCAGTTCCCTTTTTTATGACACCATATAGTGCAGAAGTTCTTTCTGCTCAGTCATGGTGTCACAGAATGTTACTTTACTTCCACATCAATAATGTGGTGCCACTGCCCTCAGACTTCAGTCAGTAATATACGATATGATTCATAGTTCTTATATTCTTACAAATCCTACATGGAGCAGTTCTTTGGATGGACATGGGTGTACATGCCATCCTGCTTTCATAATTCAAGTCTGTATTGAATTGCAAGGAACTCAAATACTATTGAAAGAATTGCCAGAGATATCCATATGAACACAATAAATACAGTGCAGTGACATAAAGTGAAGAGTTTTATGCTGGACAAATAGTTATAGTCTAAAACTGAAAAGAAATAAAGGTTAGTTTACGTCAGTTTATCATAAGGAGTGACATTTCTACCTCATATTTGAATAACTGACATACCTGAGGATCTCAGATAGCTAGAAGAAATTTGTTTACAGTGTACAATGTAAGTGTGCGTCCTGAAATAAAAATTGCCTGACCCTGATATGAGACTTGGTGTAAGAGTCACACTATGTTTCATTATGCTCTTGCAGAACTCGAATTTTGGCTGAGGATTCTGCATCCCTGAGAAAAACATATTTTCATACAATTTTTGATTGTGTTGCTGGTCAGTCAGTCAGATCTCATGTCTCTACACCGAACAATTTCTCTGCTCTTCAGAGGAATAATGTGTCAATAGAGACTGTTCTAATAACACACTGTAAATGGCTTAGTTTCATTATGCTCTTGCAGAAATTGAATTTTGACTGAGGATTCTACATCCCTGAGAAAAACATGGTTTCATACAACTTTTGCTTGTGTTACTGGCCATTCAGTCAGATCTAATGCCTCCACACCAAACAATTCCTCTGCTCTTCAGAGGAATTATGTGTCAATAGGGACTGCTTTAATAACACACTCTAAATTGCATAAGTAGAATGTAATTCATTCATTAGTCAATGTGTGGAATGTATACACCTATGTTTATATATATGTGTATGGAGGGGAAGTGGGAGGGGAGGTTGAGCATATTCCAATGCATCCAGTGTCTTCATTTCAAGAGTATTTTTCTCTTAATATTGATGATTTGTCAATATGGAAATGTTGAAGCTTTATTCAAAGGCATCTGGGAAAAAGGAGGGGAGGGGGGTTCTGTATGAGGGAGCACTTGCTTGCTTCTGGAATCTGGGCACAAGACTTTATTTATTACAGAATTCTCATTATTGTCTATCAGTGATTGTCTACAATTCTACTTAACTGCACATTTAACATTGCAGGTAATAATGTTAAACACCATGACTTTAGAAATCAAGATGAAAGGACCCTATACAGAATACTAATGAAATAGTGCCATTAATGTTTTCTCTGGAATTTCCTCACAATTATCTTATTGAGATGCAGAATAGTGCTGATCCAACACCATGACACACAATTTCAGTGGAACATAAATATGGCAGCAGCATATGTACCCATTGTGAGTCCTTAATTCTCTTAAGGAAAAAGAATAGATGGCATGACAAAAATACAATAAATCAAGTAATGTGATGAAATGTGAAATTTTGTTAGTAAACAAAGTGTAGATGACATCAAAGCTGGATAAGTCTTTTTTAAAAGTTTATTCTCTGTTTCTCCAATTTGAGGAGTATCTTTTGTATGGTATTTTTGCTGAGATCCAACACGATTTTCTCATTTGTTCTGACTTTAATTTCTGTTTTGTATTTTTAATGTTAAATTCCAAACTAACCTTATGGCAATATGAATGAATATTTTTTGTTAATATTTTGTAGCTAAATTTCATAACTAGTTGGATAAAAAATGACACAGATATTCATATTAATAACACAAAAAAACGACTTCATATATACTGTTGATGTATGGTTCTTGTTTAGGTGTCAAAGTAATCTACCTTAAAAATACCAGACAGATATCAATTGTTTGAGATACTATGTACTTCTTATGAAATTTAGTATGTGGGACACAATGTGTTTGCAAATTCACCAAATCAGTTACATCAAAACTCAGTTTTAGAATATTACCTCCATTTGACAAAATTTTTACATACACACTTGCCTGTAATTTTGTAGTTTGCATGTGTTTTGCAGGTGGACTACCTGATGGGACTTTTCAGTGCAGGACACATCCCATACACTGATGCTCGCCGGCCCAGAGAACATCCCTCTCTGGTAGAAATGACACAGCAAGCCCTGCGTCTACTGTCACGTCATGACAATGGCTACTTTCTCCTCGTAGAAGGTGGCCGTATTGACCATGGCCACCACAAGAACTATGCTCGTCGTGCACTCGAGGAGACTCTTGAGCTTGAAGCAGCTGTTGCCGCAGCCCTTACCCTCACTGACCCTAAGGTGTGTAACCCATCTCTTGATGCACTAACATCATTAGTATTAAATTTTACTTATTAAGGTGTCTTATGAAATGTGACCAACAGCCTATGTTAAAACAGCTTATTTTGCATTTTTTCAAAGTATTATGTTGTAAGGACTTATTCTCTGGGAAAACTCAAGCCATGTTCAAAATATATTATTGCTGCAGAATAAAGCTATCAGTCATTACATGCTCTCAACATAAAGCACATTGTAAGCCCTTATTCTCTGAATGTAAAATAATGACTGTCATGAATCTGTATATATACAAAGTGTTAATCTGTTCAGAAAACAATCTGCATGGCATAAAACATAGAAATAATATTCATGATCACAACACAAGAAAAAATAAGTCCATACATAGATCATACCATAGACTGTCAAAGACAATCAATAGTTGTAAGGCAATGGACATAAACTATGTAATAAGCTTCCTCAGATGGTACAAAACCTTCCAGAGTGTGCATTTAGGAAAAAATTAAATAAATGGCTTGTTGCCAACCACTTTTATGAATTAAAATAGTTTTTTAATTGCAACATGGAACTGTAAGCTAGCAACTGATGAGCTATGTTGTTCTATTTACTAATGTAATGATTACACCCCATAAAAAATTTGTCTATTGCTGTAATGGCCTAATGACAATAAAATTATCTTATCTTACCTTCCTATCAGTATCACATTGGAAACCTTTTCTTGTGAATCACCTGCTTGCAAATGGCAGCTCTGCCAATGTGCTTTCCTTTTATACAGCATGTACACAATACTACCACCATCTGTGTATGTGCATATCGCTATCCCATAACTTTTGTCACCTCAGGGCATATGGGCACTGTATAGTCTAGAAGTGATTAATTGAACAAATAAGAAAAGGAAAATGGCATTGATAAGGTAGCATAGACAAAAGCATTTGTGAGCAACTGAAACTGTTTCAGACTGAGACTTCTACCTAGATAACTATTTTTGTAGCTATGCTGCATCAATGCAGCTGCTGAACTCAACCTATGCAGCTTCACAAAGTTTCAAGTTACCACTGGCTCATCTCCTTCCATTTCAAGCTGTGTATAGGCTCCTTCTCATGATGATTTTGTGCAGCTAGCAAACCTTGATGCATGAATAAGTAGAGAGTTTCAGTAGACCCCACCCTCAGGATTAAAGGTTAGGATAAAATTGCTTTTTTTTCTACTCTGAAAAGGAACCAGTGGAAAGTGATGGATTTTCCTTAGTCAGTTAGCTGCATGATTTATCAAGAGCAGTTTCGTACTGTGACTGGTAGCTGTGTTACACCACATAAACCAAGAGTCTGAGAGGCTTATTGGTCCTGTTGGTTGCAGTGATACACTTCAATGGAAAGGACTCTCCTGAAATGGCAACTCATATTAAATGATATGGGAGCCTGGCAATCTATTCCAACTGATGAACAGTAAAAGGCATTACTTACTGAACTCATTTATTCCCTCTGCCAAATTTAGTATTGTAGTAAAGGACAATCTTTGGTTTTATTTTTTTGTTCTGGGTCCACTAATTTTAGTTCCTTATAGATACTGTTCATTATGACCCCTTACCTAATAACCAGTAGGTTGACCTTTGGCATGGATAACAGTGGTAACTCAACATGGTACGGTAGCAATGAGGTCTTGGTTGGTCGCTGGAGGGAGTTGGCACCACATATGCACATGAAAGTCACCTAATTCCCGTAAATTGCGGGAAAGGCAATGATGAGCTCAGATGCCATCTTCAGTCGCATTCCAGATATGTTGCATTCCTTGAACCACACCATCACATTCCCAGCCTTGTGACACAGTGCATTGTCTTTTTGAAAAATGCCACTGCTGTCGGGAAACACGATCATCATGATGGGGTATATGTGGTCTGAAACCAGTGTAAAATTGTCTTTGGCTTTCATGGTGCCTTGTTTGAGCTCCACTGCACCCATTGATGCCCACATGAATGTTTCCCAGAACGTAATGGTGCCACCACCAGCTTGTCTTCATCCTGCAGTACAGGTGTCTAGGAGCTATTGCCTGGTTGGGTTTATATCAATAGTAGATCATTGGTTGCAATGTTCTGGCTGATCAGTGCATATGTGACACAGAAAGTGAAAGAGGACTTCTTGTCAAAAATTTTGGATTTGAATTACTGTAATTTTTATGTTTGGCATTAAATTATGAATAATTTGCAAAAGAAAACACATTTCTATCTCTAAATTTGGGTCAGTTATGACAGGTTGACTATCTGTGGTGGAAAAGAGGTGTTTTGAGATAATGTGTTTCAAAGTTTCACATTATTACCATTGTTTAATTGAACATATTTAAGAAAAAAATTCTGCATATATATTCCTCTTTAAATGTTTTTGTCAAATGGTACAGAATTGTCTTAGTTAACATTACACACTATGCGGTTAATCACTTCAGACCTATAGCACATTACAGTGTTCATTAATTTAAAGACAAGTAAATTGGCCCAACTTCAAGAGGAGTTAGTGAACCCTGAACTGCTTTTTTTAGCAGAATATTTGTATTTTTATTCTATGTTATGGTCAACTGCAAATTGGCAACATATGTAGGCATTTATAATTGTGATATAGAAAGAATCAGCCTATTTTTGGCATTACTGTAGTCATAAATTGATCTTCTTTTATACAAAGCTACTCTGAGCTCCTTAAAATGCCTCTAAAATTTAGGAGATGCTATTTTGTGAAGAATTACACACATAGCTATGAGACTGGAAAGGGGCCTCATGTCAGGTCAAAGTTATTTTTCCATAACCACAAGGTAACCATTTTCAGAAGATTGACATCAATTGCTTACAATGCTCTTATTGAATCTTATTGGTTTCAAACAACTTTTAAACTTGTACATGCATGTACAGACTGAAGTAAATTAGTATAATACACAAAAAACTAATATGGATATTTTAGACATTATCATACATTTTTTGCTTGTACTGAAAATTTTATTTCTCCAACAAGAAGTCCCTTTTCACTTTCCATCTCACATATACTGAATTACACCAGACAGTTCCTTACTAACCATATTATCACAATGATTTTGCTGCATAACTTATAGCATGCTACTACTAGTGTTGACAGATACAGTTCACTGCCAAAAAATTTCCTTAAAGAGAACCTGACCACATTTACATATTTCTTGGGTCATTGTGTTCTATGGTTTGTCAATACCTGCAGTCATTAGAGAGGCACTGGCAAAGAGTATTTGTACCAAAATTACTGTGGAAACAAAATCATCATTACCATGATTGAATATAATACACAGTGAACTGTAACTTCATGTAGTGTTTAAGTTCTTAAAATCTGTAAGGACATTTTTCCTGTTTTCATGATAATTCTCATGTAAAAATAATATAGAAAAAATAAGAATAGGCACTCACTCATCTACTGATGAGAAATGAGTGGTTCATAGGAGTCAGACAGTAATAATAGCTATTGGGTAGTTATTTTAGTCTGTGTACATGCTGCCATATATGACTACAAAATTTTAATTATAATGTTCTCAGGCAATAATATATGAGTGCTGTGGTGGTCAACCTTGAAATGATTCCATGTCACTAATGTGAATTACATCATATTCATGATGATTAATAATGCCTTTAAATTCCCAGGATACATTGATTGTGGTGACAGCTGACCACTCTCATACAATGTCGATAAGTGGATATCCCAACCGTGGTACTGACATCCTTGGTTTTGTCCACAATGATGGTGAAGAGCCATATGAGACACTCACATATGCAAATGGTCCAAGCTTCTATACTCATCGTAGTAATGACACTAACAGCACGTGGGTGAATGTAATGGAGATGAATCGAAGTGCTCCGACATACCAACACTTTTCTCCTAGGTAAGACATGCATGCCATTCGTAGTTACGGAATCTATGTTCACAATTAATGATTATTTTCAACAAGTTTGTTAACAATCTAGATAACATCATATTACAGTATTACCAGTTTTGGCTAGATGCAGTCATCTTCAGACTTGTAATCCTGTAAGCTATACATGTAATGCTTACTAACTGCATATGCTGTTAGTGAAGCATTTCATATGTAAGTTATATGATCATACATCTGAAAATAGCTGTGCTGATTATGAGGGCTATCCAGAATGTAACGGACGTTTTGAAATAAAGAATTAACAAAATGGAAAAATCAGATTTTATTATATACATTTTAAAGGTACACTCTTAAGCTATTACAATGTCATGGCACAAGTTTTTCAATACCATCTCTGTAGAAATCTGTCACCTGCAATTGCAACCATTAATTGATAGTGGAATGCAATTTGGCATCAGTGTCAAAGTGATTCGTGGCAGACCATATCTTTATTGCTGAGAAGAGCTGGTAGTTGCTCAGCACCAAATCCGGGCTATATGATGGCTGATTATAAACCTCCCATCCAAAACCCCATAGAAACTCTCAGTTATGATTAACTGAGTGTGTTCTGATCACCTGCCTCAACTGTGTCTGTGTTTGACAACTGGTTTACAGTTTTTTGCCAACAAAAATGTAATCATAAAATGCATGTCACAACTAGAGGGATTTTCTATTGCAGTGCACATTTCAACACATTACAGGAAGCAAAGTAGCAGAGACATGGTCCACACACTACCAATGCTGGATGCATACTGAGAGTACGAACATTATGGCACCAAGATGGTGGCTGTAGGCCCTATCAGGTCCAAGATAGAATAAAACGTTTGTTATTTTCCAGATAGCCATCATACATGTAATTACATGATAAGGTTCACAGTCTAGGTAGAAATAGTGTTCTAATAGCATGTAAAAAATGATCACAGTTTATCTCTGACAGTCAAAACATCATGTTAATGAATGTTTAAAGGTGTATAAAATGTTACAGATAACATGCTGAGTGAACAGCTAGCAATTCTTTAAATAGCAAAAATGTTAACAATACAATTATGTTAAAATTTATTACTGGAAAGATTCTCTGAAAAGGTGAATTAAGAGAGAGTGAAATATTGCTCTTTTTCATTGGACTATTACATCAGTATTCTTTTAATTTATGTGTTTATTCTGTTACCAAAAGAAGATTAGCAGATTTGCATCATACAAGGAAATGCTACTAAATTATATTTAAATTACTTCATGACACACAATAGCAAAAACTTGTAAAAAAAATGCTATGACGTTTGCAAAAGACACCAGTTGGTGTCTCCATGAGAAAAAAAAATACAATAAATAAATAAATAAATAAAATAAAAGTGTGAAGTACAGAGTGGTTACATAATATCTTTGCAGTAAACTGTTACTGCTAGGTCTGGTAGGAAACTGTACATGACCCATGATGTATTTTTGCCAACGCCAATACAACAGATTTTTTTAACTGACTGGTTATCCAGAGTCTTTGTTATAACACCAAGTGAATGATAATGTCCAGGGTACTTAGTCATGTGAGGATATCTCATATTTATATTGAATTCTTATCTACACATAATACTAATACCCTATTTTCTGTAAATTACTTTTTATTTGGAAATAATTACAGTTTCAATTACTTTTGCAGATATTTAAAAGATGAAACTCATGGAGGAGAAGATGTCGCTGTCTACGCTGTTGGTCCAGGTGCCTATCTCTTCACTGGTGTATATGAACAGAACTATTTAGCTCATGCTATGGCTCACATAGCAAATATTGGGCCTGATGCTATGGTTTCTTCTGCAAACACTGCACACATGTACAACTTCAATGTAACTGCACTTGTTTCACTCCTTGCTTCAATATTATTAGGCATCTTAAGATAGCCTTGACTCATTTTCATGTGTGTGAAGACTGTAACAGAAAATCACAATCACTGATTACTTATGGAGCCAATCATGCAACATATGTACAACATAAACCTATCAGTATTATAATTCATAACAGCGGAAGCTGTTACTTAAGACACTTTATGCAAAATGAAAGAGTGAATGGAAACTTATTCCCTCACATGCAGAGCACCTATGTGACCCTGTTTCAATGCCTGCAGTACAGCATTTGTAAAACCATAAAAAAATTATATTACTCAGCTACTTTATATAGTTCTACTGTGCAGACAGGAGTAACAGTTAAAGTCTTGCAGAGTTATGTCATTCTGGTGCATAAATTATATTAAAAAAGTTGTGTCTGTAATGATATTAAAATAAAAGTCCATTCACATTTCTAAGACCATTTGTTGCTGTGGGCAAGCTTACACAGCTTCTTTGAAACAGTAAAATTACATTTTTGAAAATAAAATGTGGCTGTACATGTGCAAATACAGAACATTAGAACCAAAAGTTTAAAGGTATACACATACCACTTCTGAAATTCTACTACCAAAAATTTTATTCTGATATGTTATAAATATGAAAACAATTTTTAAAGCTAACATTCTGTGGATGAAATTTGCATTTTACAGTGGTAAAAAAATTGTGTATTTCACTTAAAGTATATGATCAACTGTTGCTATTGGTATTATTGTCAAACTTTATTTCTCTAACAAATTATTTCACAGCAAAACCTGATATTCATGATTTCAAGGTGCTTCTAGTCTGTGACTCTTCTAAGTTTAGTATTAAATATCTTATATCATTTCTGACTCTCAGGACATGCTGTCTATCATATATGGCTTTGGTGTTCTGTGTTCTGTAACTATATTCTGAAAGAAAATAGCCCAAAGAAATTACATTTTTTTTACCCAAAATGTGGTGTATTCTTTCAGTATGTTTTGTATGTTTACTATCTATTACAACACTGTTTTGATTGTTAACTAAGAGTCTTTTATTATTTTGGTGTGAGCTATTTAAAGTCTTTGTTCCATACAGTATCCTATTTCATAAGGCTCACTGAAAACCATACACTTTTTCTATTACTATTTACAAAAAGAATTGATAAACACAGGACCTGTGTGGCACTATCATTATTTCTCCTATTTGTTGCCTACTGCTTGAACTGTGAGATAGGCTGTTTCACACTTCCCATTCCTGTAGTTGCTAATGTCCTTTCTCAAATGAGTTCATTAAACAAAAGAAGCTGAGGACTAGGAATCACTCAGCTTTTTATAAATAAAGGGGACTTGCGTAAAAGACAAGAAAACACAAACACACAGACACACACACACACACACACACACACACACACACACACATACACACACACAGAGAAAGAGAGAGAGAGAGAGAGAGAGAGAGAGAGAGAGAGAGAGAGAGAGAGAGAGAGAAATGCCAAACTATTACTTCCAAAGCTGTGACTTGCAGAGAAAGTTGAAAAAACCAGCCTTGTACATGGAGTTGCAATGAAACTCACAATTTGCAGCATTATTCCCGGAACTGATCATAGCCCTTTCATTCCAAGTTGATTGTAAAGACTGGACCTCAGACTTTGAAGGTTCCGTGACAAGCTAGGCTGTGACTTCTTGGAATTGCACCATAGGGTTAAGAAATGTAGTGTCCCCCTAAATGGGTCATGTACATATCAGAGGCTGCCACTCAGGAAGCTGACTGTGTGTAGGGTGCACACAAGGGTATTTTAAATTAAGCCACAGTGGATGAGATACTCATAACTGAAATTGATAGAGTCTGAAGCTGCACATGAGATTATTTGGTCAAGATTCAGTATTAGGGGTGGGCATAAAATAATAATTAGATCCTTGTGTCAGCCACCAGACTCATCTCCTGGTGTAACCAAAAACTTCAGAAAAAGCCTCAGTTCACTTGTATGTAACTTAATCACACTTTTGTTAGTGGTGGGTGTTATATAAGACATCGTAGTAAAAATTACTAAATGCCTTCTCTGAAAACTACCTATAACAGATAGTTGGGAACTCCACTCATGGTGGAAATATATTGGATCTGACAGCAATAGATAGATCTGACCACAGTGAGGATGATCAGATCGAAATTGATAGCAGTGACCATGATGTAGTTGTGGCAACAATGATTATCAAATTACAAAGGAGAGCTAAAACAAATAGAAAGATATATATGTTCAGTAAACCAGATAAAAAAATCAGTGGTGTCTTATCTTAGTGAGGAATCTGAAACTTTCAGCACAGGCAGGAGCATTTACTGGAACTATAGTTCAAGTTTAAAAGAATAGTTGACGATGCACTGGATGGATATGTACACAGATGATCAGTCCATAATGGGAGGGACTTCTGTGGTACACAGTCACTGTAAAGGAACTTCTAAAGAAACAGAGATTACTGCATAATAGTTGTAAAACAAAATGTAGGGCTAAAGATAGAGAGCTGCTAAATGAACACATTTGGCTGTCAAGAGAACAATGCATGATGCCTTCAGTGACTACCATAGTAGAATATTGTCAAATGATATTTCACAAAACTGAAAGAAATTTTAGTCTTATGTAAAGGCTGTTAGTGGCACCAAAGTGCCCAGTCCTTAGCAAATGAGACAGGAATTGAAACTGAGGGTAGCAAAGCAAAAGCTGAAATGTTTAACTCAATTTTCAAATGTTCCTTTACAAATAAAAACCCTGGATAATTGCCCCAGTTTAATCCTCGTACCACTGAAAAGATGAATGAAATAAGTATTAGTGTCAGAGTTGTAAACATTAAAACTGTAAACATTAAAACAGCTGTAAACATTAAAACTGAACAAAGTTTCAAGGCCTGGTGGAAACCCTGTCAGGCTCTATACTGAATTTGCAGATGTGTTAGCCCCTCTTCTAAATAAAATCTATCATAGATCCCTTGAACAGAAAGCAGTGCACAATTCTTGGAAAAAAGTACAGGACAAACCTGTCTATGAGAAGGGTAGTAGACATAGTCCACAAAAATACTCTCCAATATCCCTGACAGTGATTTGTTGTAGCACCTTAGAACGTATTCTGAGCTCAAACTTAATGAAGTATCTCAAGCAGAATGACCTTCTCAGTACCAACCAGCAAGGATTCCAAGATCATCGATCATGTGAAAGCCAACTTGTACTTTTCTCTCATGACATACTGAAAGCTTTGGATCAAGGGGTCAGATAGATGGAGTATTTCTTGATTTCCAAAAATCATTTGAGTCAGTACCACACCTATGCTTAATGTCAAAAGTATGATCATATGGAATATCAAGTGAAATTTGTGACTAGGTAGAGGACTTTTTGGTATGGAGGATGCAGCGTGTTATCTTGGATCATCAGATGTAAAAGTAGCTTTGGATGTGCCCCAGGGAAGTGTGTTGGGACCCTTTCTCTTCATGTTGTATATTATTGACCTTGCAGACAATATTAATAGTAACCTCAGACTTTCTGCAGATGATGCAGTTATCTGTAATGAAGTGCTATCTGAAAGAAGCTGCATAAATATTCAGCCAGATCTTGATAAAATTTCAAAGTGATGCAAAGATTGGCAACTAGCTTTAAATGTTCAGAATTGTAAAATTGTGCACTTCACAAAAATGTAAAACACAATTTTCTATGACTCTAATATCAATTAGTCACTGTTGGAATCAGCCAACTCAAATAAATACCAGGCTGTAACACTTTGTAGGGATATGAAGTGGAATGATCGCATAGGCTCAGTTGTGGGAAAAGTAGGTGGTAGACTTCAATTTATTGGCAGAGTACTGGGGAAGTGCAAGCAGTCTATGAAGAGGATTGTTTACAAAACACTTGTGTGACTCATTCTAGAATATTGCTCATCTGTGTGGAAGCTGTACCAAATAGGACTAACAGGTACACTCCTGGAAATTGAAATAAGAACACCGTGAATTCATTGTCCCAGGAAGGGGAAACTTTATTGACACATCCCTGGGGTCAGATACATCACATGATCACACTGACAGAACCACAGGCACATAGACACAGGCAACAGAGCATGCACAATGTCGACACTAGTACAGTGTATATCCACCTTTCACAGCAATGCAGGCTGCTATTCTCCCATGGAGACGATCGTAGAGATGCTGGATGTAGTCCTGTGGAACGGCTTGCCATGCCATTTCCACCTGGCGTCTCAGTTGGACCAGCGTTCGTGCTGGACGTGCAGACCGCGTGAGACGACGCTTCATCCAGTCCCAAACATGCTCAATGGGGGACAGATCCGGAGATCTTGCTGGCCAGGGTAGTTGACTTACACCTTCTAGAGCACGTTGGGTGGCACGGGATACATGCGGACGTGCATTGTCCTGTTGGAACAGCAAGTTCCCTTGCCGGTCTAGGAATGGTAGAACGATGGGTTCGATGACGGTTTGGATGTACCGAGCACTATTCAGTGTCCCCTCGACGGTCACCAGTGGTGTACGGCCAGTGTAGGAGATCGCTCCCCACACCATGATGCCGGGTGTTGGCCCTGTGTGCCTCGGCCGTATGCAGTCCTGATTGTGGCGCTCACCTGCACGACGCCAAACACGCATACAACCATCATTGGCACCAAGGCAGAAGCGACTCTCATCGCATCCATTTGTCCCTCCATTCACGCCTGTCGCGACACCACTGGAGGCGGGCTGCACGATGTTGGGGCGTGAGCGGAAGACGGCCTAACGGTGTGCGGGACCGTAGCCCAGCTTCATGGAGACGGTTGCGAATGGTCCTCGCCGATACCCCAGGAGCAACAGTGTCCCTAATTTGCTGGGAAGTGGCGGTGCGGTCCCCTACGGCACTGCGTAGGATCCTACAGTCTTGGCGTGCATCCATGCGTCGCTGCGGTCCGGTCCCAGGTCGACGGGCACGTGCACCTTCCGCCGACCACTGGCGACAACATCGATGTACTGTGGAGACCTCACGCCCCACGTGTTGAGCAATTTGGCGGTACGTCCACCCGGCCTCCCGCATGCCCACTATACGCCCTCGCTCAAAGTCCGTCAACTGCACATACGGTTCACGTCCACGCTGTCGCGGCATGCTACCAGTGTTAAAGACTGCGATGGAGCTCCGTATGCCACGGCAAACTGGCTGACACTGACGGCGGCGGTGCACAAATGCTGCGCAGCTAGCGCCATTCGACGGCCAACACCGCGGTTCCTGGTGTGTCCGCTGTGCCGTGCGTGTGATCATTGCTTGTACAGCCCTCTCGCAGTGTCCAGAGCAAGTATGGTGGGTCTGACACACCGGTGTCAATGTGTTCTTTTTTCCATTTCCAGGAGTGTATATTGAACGTATACAGTGAAGAGCAACATGAACGGTCACAGGTTTGTTTGACCCACTGGAGAGTATCACAGAGACGCTGAAGGAACTGATTTGGCAGCCTCTTGAAGATAGACATAAACTATCCTGAGAAAGTCTATTAACAAAGTTTCAAGAACTGGGTTTAAATGATGAGTCTAAAAATATACTACAGTCCTCTATGTACCATTCACATAGGGATCATGAGGATAAGATTAGAATAATTGCTACACACATAAAGACATTCAAACAACCATTCTTCATGTGCTCCATACATGAATGGAATGGGATGAAACCCTAATAACTGGTACAATGAGACGGACTATCTGCCAGGCACCTCACGGTGGTGAGGAGATGGAGCTGCAGTCGAGAGTTAGAATAATGAAGCTCAAAAATGGAGGACTTTTTCTGATCTTTTAACTGTGTCTATGGACCAAAAACCATTCACCTGCATGTGAGTGGATGCCTGTCTTCAACTTCTTAATATTATTTCTTTCCAGGTATTTCTGTTGTTGCAATAGCTGGCAATCAAATATCAACAGTCTTTTAGCTAGATGCTGCTCTTGATCACTATACACAAGTTTAGAACTTCAGCTGAATTTCTAAGTTCAAAGGTTACTAAAATTACTTGATCATGATAAGGAAAAAGTTTTGACACAGGAGTTGAAAAACCACATAAACCATTAGGTGGTATGTGTATTCACATGTAAGTGTAAGAATTCCAGTGAAGTGAACAGGCTTCTGCAAGATGTTCACTTATCAAAATTACATAATATTCACATTACATTGATATACAGCCTAGATTCTTTTTTGACAACAAATGCATTTCCATAAGATTATCCATAGGGCAGTATTGCATAAAAACATGCTAGCCAAACCATTTTCATAATTAATCATAACTAGGCATAAGTGAGTCTTTTATGTTGCTGGAGCCATCTAGATGCTTAGGAGTCTTACACAAAGCACTTTTAAAATCAAGCAATGGAAAATCCAGGATGAAATGTAACAGTTTAAAAAAAAGGATAGTTGTCACTCACCATATAGCAGAGATGCTGAGTCACAGATAGATAATCAAAAAGACAATCAGCAAATGAGCTTTCAGCCAACAAGGCCTTTTTTGAAAATAGACAAAATACACACACACACACACACACACACACACACACACACACACATCCAACTCACACACGCATAAGCATAGGCTCTGGTGGGTGAAGTCAGACAGCAAGCAGCAGTGCATGATGGGAGAAGCAATTGGGTGATGAGGATAAGGAGGAGGCTGGAGCAGAGGGGGCAGGGATAGCACAGTAGGGTGGGGGATGGTGAAGTGCTGCTTGTGGGAGTGTACAGGGATGAGGTGGGGACGGGTTAGAGCAGCTGGTGCAGTCGGGAGGTTAGATGGAGGGCACGGAAAGGAGTAGGTGGGGGGGGGGGGTAGCAGAAAAGGAGAGAGGTAAAAAGACTGAGGGTTTGCTAGTGGAATAGAGTGTAGAAATGAGAACAGGGAAGGGGCTAGATGAGTAATGACAATTACTAACGAAGGTTGAGCTTAGGAGGATTACAGGAACATAGGATACATTGCAGGGAGAGTCCCGCCTCCACAATTCAGAAAAGCTGGTACTGCTGGGAAGAATCTAGATGGCACAGACTGTGAAGCAGTCATTGAAATTAAGAACATCATGTTGGGTGGATTGCTCAGCAACAGGGTGGTTCAACTGTTTCTTGGCCATTCATGTGGACAGACAGCTTGTTGGTTGTCATGACCATGTAGAAAGCAGTACAGTGGTTGCAGCTTGTAGGTGACATGACCATTTTCACAAGAAGCCCTGCCTTTGATGGGATAGGTGTGGTTTGTGCCCAGTGGTGGTGGGTCTATTATAGGGATGTGAGACATAAGCAAGGGGTTGGGAGCAGGGGTTGTGTAGAGATGAATTAGGATATTGTGCAGGTTTGGTGGGTGGCAGAATACCACTGTGGGAGGAGTGGGAAAGATAGTAACACATTTCTCATTTTAGAGTGTGACAACAGGTGGCTGAAACCCTGGTGGAGAATGTAATTCAGTTGCTCCAGTCCTGGGAGGTAATGAGTTATGAGGGGAATACTCCTGTAGCTAAATGGTGAGAATTTGAAAGGCAGTGGGTGACTGGAAAGATAAGGCATAGGAGATGTGTTTTTGTACAAGATTGGGAGGGTGCTTAGGGTCTATGAAGATGTCAGCAACACCCTTGGTATATTCTGGGAGGGACTGCTCATCACTCTGAAGGCCATGAGTGGCTAGGCTGTATGAAAGGGCTTTGTGGTATAGAATGGGTGGCAGTTGTAAAAGTGAAGGTACTGCTGGTGGTTGGGAGGTTCGATATGGACTAAGGTAATATTGTAGCCATCTTTGAGGAGGAGGTCAACATCAAGGAATGTGGCTTGTCAGGTTGAGTAGGACCAGGGTGAGGTGGAGGTCAACATCAAGGAATGTGGCTTGTCAGGTTGAGTAGGACCAGGGTGAAATGAAAGGTGGAGAAGGTGTTGAGGTTCTGTAGGAATGTGGATAGCATATCCTCACCCTCAATCCAGATCACAAAGATGTCATCAATCTGAACCAGGTGAGGGGTTTGGGATTATGGGTATTTAGGAAGGATTCCTGTAGATGGCCTATGAATAGATTGGCATAGGATGGTACCATGCAGGTTCCCACAAGTGTACCCTGGATTTGTTTGTAGGTAATACCTTGTAGCCTTGTTGGCCAAAATCTCACTTTCCAAAAGTCTATTTGTTGTACCTATCTGCGACTTAGCATCACTGCTATATGATGAATAGCAAATGTCCTTTCCACAAATTACTTTTATTTGTTTAGAATTTCATAAGATTGTTAGACTAAGAGTTAAGCTCTTGGCTCTGAATCAGTTTTGAGGTTGTTTATTATTCTCGAAGCTGTGCCTAGTTTTTGGCCCTTTTATCAATACACTTGAATCATTAACAAACATCACAAATTTTTAAGAATCCTCTGATGTCCCCTGTGAATCATTTATGTAGTGTAACTTACTGTTTCTGGTTATTAGCCCTCAGTTGTCTCATTTTATATATTCTTGAATCCTGCTCCCCTCATAAAATGGCTCGATCTACATTTGCTAAAAAATGAACACCACACTGCACCACATAATTATCAATACTTTTGCATTTATTGAAATACAGTTTTGATTGTATGATGACCAGCATTCTAATTGCCAGGGGTCTCAGAATTTAAACCAGATCAGTAAGCCATACTTATCAACATATGATCTCACACTTCGTTGCTAACAGATTAGGTCATAGTTACTCATATATGGTGTATACAAATACTTCTCCACACCATCATAAATGCATGAAATGAGCATAGTGCTTGATACCAGAAGACTGACTGTTAATCATTTTAGCTTGGTACTGATTACGTGTTTTTAACTCAGTGAATCTAAACTAGCAACTCACTAACAGCTACATAGAGATATTAATACTGTGAATGACTACTGCAGAATGTAGTAGTGACACAAATTTTATGCCCAAATGAATGCAGTCCACAGACTCATAATATGTGTACTTTTTCATAACTAGCCCAGGACTGCAAGAATGCCCATATGATAGTTTGTAGGATGGGGCCAAGACCTGAGTGTATGGAGCATTTTTAACATTCATGGTGCTGGTCTCATTGGTAGCTGCCATTGCCTGTGGACTAGCTAAAATATCTGGATTTTTTAAAGTTATAATTCATGTGTACAAATATGTATTTGGTTATAATAGAAGGAAACATTCCACGAAGGAAAAATATACCTAAAAACAAAGATGATGTGACTTACCAAATGAAAGTGCTGGCAGGTCGACAGACACACAAACGAACACAAACATACACACAAAATTCAAGCTTTCGCAACAAACTGTTGCCTCATCAGGAAAGAGGGAAGGAGAGGGAAAGACGAAAGGATGTGGGTTTTAAGGGAGAGGGTAAGGAGTCATTCCAGTCCCGGGAGCGGAAAGACTTACCTTAGGGGGAAAAAAGGACGGGTATACACTCGCACACACACACACATATCCATCCACACATATACAGACACAAGCAGACATATTTAACAGTAAACACTACAGAAAAAAAATTTAAAAATAATTTGAGTATTCAAATAATTAAGAAATCACATGACCTTTCTGTTCCCAGTTCATTTACAGCCAATTTACATACAAAGAAACACACAAAACACAAGAGAAAAGCAAAATTTTATGTTCCTAGTGCAGTAGGCCTATACAGTGTTGCAAATTGAAACATGAACACTACATTGACAAGACTCTTATGCTCTCATTCACACCCTGATGTGTATCTTCCATAACAGCTAAGTGAAAATAATATAATAAACATATACAGCAAGTGCTCTTCAAAAAAGTATAGAATCACTATTATCTTCGGATGACATGTAATCTTAGTCAGCATTTATTACTCCAATTTCATCATCTGTAAACTCACCAAGGGCTTTGTAAATCATTTTTTTTTCCAAAAATTACTCCTCTTTAATGTACTATTTGAACATGAAATAAATGTAAGAGCTCAAAAAATGAATGAAACAAAGAGGGCTCAAATGTCACCTAATGTCTATGAAGTGAGAGGCAATAACAAAGGTTTCAGAAATGATGAATTGTTCAAGTGATACTGCAACTGTCATCTACAAAGTCTGCAGAGCACATAGATGATTCTGGAAACCGTAAAAGTACATTCGACACCACAAAAAACCGTTGTAGCTGGAGTGATTTATTAATACATCCACCGCAAATTTTCATTTTCTGCATGTGCCATAATACTACGTCAGCCACAAGCTAAGTGTTAATAATTTGGAAGATGAATGGTGATTTCTAAGAAGCCATAAAATAGTTCCAGGTCTGACCCTGTTAAACCTACATAATTCTGGCTTTTAAATCATGTTCTTGAAAGAAAAATACCAGATTACATTATATATTTTCCTTTCCCTGGAAGCTAGGGGGGTGGGGGCTGTGGCACATCTTGCCCTTGGGTATTGGCACCCTTGCTATACTGACTGAAGCGTTGACCTGCACAATTATTTATAGGCAAGTGTAGTAATAAAACGCAAAATCTGTTACACTTGTAATATTATCCTAAAGCAGAACAAAAGCAGTGGACATTAAATCACAATGAAAAAAAGAATGCGTATGTCTAACTATGGGTTGGATAATGGGAAACAAACAAAATTATAGATAATGCTTGATGTAAATAATTTCTGTTTCTGTGGGGATTTCTGGAGCCCACCAAAATTGGCAAAAAATGAAGTTTTTGTGATCGAATAGTAGGCAACTTTCCTAGTGAAACTGAGCATGTTAGAAATAGAAAAAAAATCAATGCTACCAAACCACAGAACTGAATTTTAGAAATAGCCATTAATTCAGATTCAAAAGTTCTAGAGCATGAGAATTTGATTTTATAATTTTTAAAATAGGAATTTCTTGGAAAAAGAAGATGTTTATGGTAAAGAGGAAGTAAAAGTTTTCAAATGAGATACATTACGTCACAAACAATTAGCTCTTTGCTCATTGATAATCCCAACTCTGCATATCCTTTGGAGATCAAAAACATGAATGTTCTCTTAAATAAATTGATTATGGATAAACTAATTATCCTGTTGTTGTCAGAAATCAGGAAATTGCTCAGTGAATAATAAAACTTTATAGATTTTTGCTTGAATAAGAAAGTAACAGCAACTGAAAGGAGAAGAAAACAGAAGCTTTTGAAGTGTGGTGTTATAGAAGAATATTGAGGATTAGATGGATAGACCAGATTACAACTGAAGATGTACTGAATCAAATTGAGGAAAGAAGAAATTAATGCACATCTTGACCAAAAGAAAGGATTAAGTGAGATGACACATCTTAAGGCATCAAGGATTTGCCAGTTTGTTGACAGAAGAAAGAGTTGGGAGTAAAACACGTAGTGGGAGACCAAGGCTTGAATAAAGTAGTTATTTTAAACGAATGTAGTTTGTGGCCATTATGCAGAGATGAATAGGCTTCCATGTGATAGACTAGCATGGAGAGCTGCATCAAACCACAAGAACACCACATGTGTGTGTAAACAAAATGATGACACCAAATGCATTCATGTGCATGAAGATAGATAGTAAATAAATAAATATTGTATATTTAATATTTACATCTTCGGCCTTAATTTCCCTGAATGTTATTTCAGCTTTCTACATGCTGTATTTGTCCTTCCAATGATTATTTAATTTTCGATTTTCTTCCAATTTTTGCTTCTTGTGTGTATGATGTTCCTTTTTGTGCTCTGACGAATATTGTTCAATCTAGTAAATAAAGTGCTACGTTATCAGTTGATTCTCATTTCATGGTGGATATGCTAAGTACCCCAAAGTAGTGACCCAGATTCTGAACAGTGTATAACTTTTCGACATCTTCAGAGTGACACAATGGAAACTGTCTCAAACTCTACCACGAAGACCGAAATTCTGACAGTGCCTACAGCAAGTAATGTTGTTTTCTCTACCAGCTACTGACCCTGCCACCTATGCCTCGGCAAATCCAACTTGAATTTCAACATAAAGCTGCAACCTTTTTGGCCTACAAGGGCACAGCTATGGCTTACTCAAGTTGATGTCATGTTTAGGTTACATGACCTACTGTCAGACTCAGAGCAATTTACTTCAATCATTTCTCAATTTGACTTAAATGTGATTGAACCATTGGATGACTCTTTGTACCAGCTGTCCTATATTTTGCTTAAAGAGGCTATTCCACAAGAGTTTGTGTTAACATTGGAATTGCATCTCCAGAAAATCATTGACAGTGAGATTTATTTGAATGAATACCCTTTCAGGTCTTTCAATCGCTGTGCGATCTGGCAGGTGCAGAACTTCTGGCAGAGATATCTTTAAAGATATTTCGGATGTGGAGACTACCACAAAATTTGAGGCCAGTTCTGTGGGCTTTTATTGATGTTTCGACAATAGTCAATGTGCAGCTGTAAAGGAGTTTATGGATGAAGGCTCCATCTGGTGCATTTATGCAATGGGGTGCACAGATCAACACATCGGGCAGCCCACACTGGCTATGGAGAGCTTAGCCAATGAGCTCGCGCAATTGAATGTTAGACTAAACAGACAGGAAGAGAAGGCCACTAATCAGGAATGTAAGAGGGAACAGTGATGCAACTGTTGGCACTGGTATCACAGATGCTATGGACCAGCAGCAAAGAATTACACAAGGCCCTGCACTTACCCAAACACAATTGGCGAGTGCCAGTAGGGAAAAATGCTTGGCGAAATTGTTTGCAGTGACTACAATACTGTTTGAATGTAACAATGACAGCTGTTACTGGTTCTGTGAGGCTTTTTGTCAAAGACAAGAAACCTAATTCATTATTCTTGATTAACACAGGGACTGAAATTACTGTAACTTCAAAATCAGATGGCAAATACCAACAGAATATCAATATGCCTATCCTCACAGCAGCAAACAATTCACTTGAATGAGATTTTCACTCTACAGCAGAGTGTGTACTGATATGAAACTTCCTGGCAGATTAAAACTATGTGCCAGACTGAGATTTGAGCTTGGGACCTTTACCTTTCATGGGCAAGTGCTCTACCATCTGAGCTACCCAAGCACAACTCACACCCCATCCTCACAGCTTCAGGAGACGAGGTACTGGCAGAAGTGAAGCTGTGAGGATGGGGCTTGAGATGTGCTTGGGTAGCTCAGTTGGTAGAGCACTTGCCCATGAAAGGCAAATGTCCCAAATTCGAGTCTCGATCCATCACACAGGTTTAATCTGCCAGGAAGTTTCCAACAATTCACTTACTAAAATATTAGGTAAACAAACTTTGGCTTCAGAATTTGAGGTTGGTTTCTTGCTGCTATATTTTTTGCTGTTTGCCTAAACATCTTTCTTAAATAGTCAACAACACAAAATCAAACAATGGATAGCTCAGGTTGGATTACCATCAATATTAGAAACAGATAATTGCTACTCACAATAAAGATGACATATTGAGGTGTAACATGCACAACAAAAAGACTGTTACACATCTGAGTTTATGGCAAAGCGTTCTTCAGAAAGGCAAACACACACACACAAACACACACATATTCACACAAGCATGCACACCAAATGGACACAGGACCACTATCTCTGGCCGCTCCAGCCAGAATGCAATAAGTGGAGCAAGGAAGAGGGAGGGGTAACAGGGTGGACAGAAATCAGCACTGCCTGGCAGAGTATTATGGACTTGATGATTGCAGGACAAGTGTGTTGCTGGGGTGGCAGGAGAGTGGGGGGGGGGGGGGGGGAGAAAGGGAGCAGAAAAGGAACAGTGAAGGGGAAAAGACCGGTAGGTGTTTTGGCAGAGAGTGGCACACAATGAGGGTGAGGGGATGTGAAATGGGAGGATATGATGGGACTAGGGGGCAGAACTGTTGGGTGGAGAATGTGGTGCAGTAGGTTACCATAGTCTGTGGCTAAGATGATTTAAAGAGCAAAGAATGTGTTGTAAGGATAACTTCTAGCTGTGCAGTTCAGAAATGTTGGTGGTGGAGGGAAGGATCCAGATAGCTTTTGTTGTGAAACAGCCATTAAAATGAAGTATGTTATGTTCAGCTGCATGTTGTACTACAGGGTACTACACTTTGGTCTTGAACACAGTTTGGCAGTGGCCATTCATTCTGTTGAACAGCTGGCTGGATATGATCCCTGTAGCAATAGTTTGGGATTGGGAATGACACTGGGATGGGCTAGGGTGTTATGGAGGTTAGATGGGTGATGGGACGCCGATTTAGAAGGAATGGAAAGGATCTTGGGCGGGATATTCCTCATGTCAGGGCACAATGATAGAAAAGCCTTATGAAGGACGTGTTTCAGTTGTTCCAGCCCAGGATGGTATTGGATGATGAAGAGGGTGCACCTTTGTAGCTGCTTGTTCATGGTGGTAGGAAGATTTGGGGTGTTTGGGGATAGGGCATGAGAAATCTGTTTGTGGACTAGATCTGGCGGATAGAGCCTGTCTGTGAGGGTCATTGTGAGACTTTCAGCACATGGAAGAGATGGCAACTGTCGAAATGCTGGTATTGATAGTGGTTGGTGGGTTTAATGTGGAAATAGATATGGATGGAGACATCAGAGAGAAGAAGGTCAACGCCCATGAAAGTAGTATGCTGTGTCAAGGTGGACCAGGTGAAGCGAATAGGTGGGAATGTGTTGAGGTTGTGAAGGAATGAGGATAGTATATCTTGGCCTTGAGTGCAGATCATGGAAATGTCAGCAATGAACCTGACCCCTACCAGTGATTTGGGAGGCCAGGAAGGGATTTGGAGGGTTCTACTTGGTACCAGTGGTTGTATGTCAGGCTTCCCTTTTTAAGGAGAGAGAAGATGTATGGGGGTGGCAAATTCAGAGAAAACATGGAAAAGGTGAGAGGGGCCAAGGTTGTCATTGGTCTGAAGAGCTTTTCAGACTTCTAAAACTGGGCGGTTGCTCAATTCAGATGACACTTCTTCATCTGTGATCTCAAGCCTATCTTAGTGCTCACTGAGGTGAGGGTGGGAGGATAGTGGGAGGTGAGAGGTGCTAAGAAGGCTTTGGGACAAAATGTAATGGGAGGAATTTAGGAGATCAGTATGAAAGTTTGGGTTCAAAGATTTTAGGAAAATGTAGTATTTTCTTGGGATACTTTTGGAAGTGGACTCCTGGTAGGTATTTTCTGATTTCAAGGGTGAGGGATTTGGGTATGAGTGAAATTTTAGATCTGGGTTGGAAAGGATAAAGGTGTGAAGGACAGGGGAAGATGCTAGAGGGGAAGGAGTTGTGTCCATATGCTGAGTGTAGTTAGGTTCAATCTGCATTTTTTAGGTGTGGCAGTGGGAGAGATGTCAGTGTTTGGGTGTTTTTCTGGTTTCTTAACATTATTGGAGCGAAGGATGTTTGTGGGATTCAGTTGGCGGGATATGGTTTTGTTGCAGGTTACTTGGAAGCTGCGTAGGTCATTCAGTGTTGCTGGTGTTGGTTGGTGCAATAAAGTTCCTGGAAGGGTTGGTTGAGAAGTCGTCTGTTGCTACTGTTGCTGTGGCGGGGGTAGATGTGCTGGCATGTAAGTTGTGGTAGGGAATGTGGGTAGGGGGAGAGCTTCATATATTGCTGTTGTGGTGGGAGAAGATGTAGTTTTATAGGGAGGATAGATGTAGGGCTGTAGGTGGGATGATGTACTCCATGTGGTGGGAGCTGCAGATGGGGACTTACAGGTGATGTAAGTTGTGAGATGATCCATGATGGTGGACAGTAATTCAAGCACTGATTGATATGGGCAGCCACCGAAGGAGCATTGTAGACGACAGAGACGAGTTGTGTTGGAGTTGTGGACGATAAGATGGCAGCTGGCTATGAAATGTCTCTGATGTAGCAGGAAAGAAAGCTGTGATGTAAGGGCCGATCTGATGGTGATGAGAAGCAGATAAAAGTGGCGGCAGCAACAGAGTTGGTTGGATCAAGACAGAGCAGCAATAACAGTGATGATGATCCAGGTGATGAACACACATGCATACAAAAAGAAGAAGTTATGAAAACACAAATAAACTACACCCACAAACATGTACTGACGCAAAGCATAGAGGATTACTCCTACTGGTCTATGCAACAGGGAGAATAGCAATAAGTATACTACTACAAGGGTATATCCCAGGTTATCTAGCGTGTTGGTGGTGGAAAGATGCTTGTTTATAGCCATCTTTTGTAGTTTTATTTACCAGTGATGTATCATGCAGATGAAAACAAACACGTTTATACAGAGCGACAAGTCGATATAGCACAAATACAGATGCCTAAATGAATGACACTTCTACGAAAGCACAGCTTGGTAACCTATTTGTGTGAGATATTTCATAACGAAAAAACTCTGCTACCATTTGTAAGAGAATCCAGCGCCGTCTGACCAACAGGAGAAGAATGCAGAGGTCCAGACGGCAAACTCAGCTCACAACAGTGCCAGCACATACACAGACCTCACTTTCAGGCACTGGACCAGTTTCAGGTAGCCCGCCAGACCAACAGCCACTACTGGCCACTGCCGCTCACGGTAAGGACGCCATGCCCCCATGTGTAGGGGTGGCAGCGACTTGGGACATCATGATGGGCCTCCAATGCTAGTGATCTGTGGGAGGTTTTTATGCTTGTAAGTGATTAGTAGTGTGTGCCACCAATGTGGGACACACACACAGCATAGTTCATACGTACAATAAATAACTGAATTTTTACCTTAGTTTTACGATGTAATCAATGAATATTACACCTAAATCAATTAATATTGTGTCACTCGCTTTCCTTACTGTCCTTACTGTTACACTTTTGTCTGGGCTATGCGTATCTATCATAATCCTACTAGGGCATCTCTGTTTTATAGCGATGTCTGTTATCATGCTTATTTATACTTAATCAGCTTTGTGTGATTACTTAATATACTCCTGTAGCATCGGTGCTATTTTTTGTCCACCATGTAAATTGTTCGGAGGTAAGACCTCAATTGCTACTGTCCGTATTTCAGACTAGAGAAATCTTTGAAACATTTTGTCTCATCATGAAAATTGATCTGAACTCAAAAATTTTGAGTTATCGCTTTTAACAAGAAAAAATCACTTGGTAAGGTAAAATACCATTTTGAGCCACATGCTGCAATAGAAAAAAATATTATGGTACAATGTGTTGAAAAGGGTGTTTGTTGAGGTGAAGAAGCAAACAAGTCATGGACTTCCGCTATGTGAACATGTTGAAAAATTCCATTTATTACATAATGGTCAATTTATGATTTCTCTTGAACTCATAGCTGAGTTTGGTCCTTTTCTCGCACAGCACACGGAAACGATTTGGAAATCCAGGGTAGGGACACACAAGTCATCTATCTTCAACAATATATGGTGAAATAATATAGCTGCTTACTGAACAAATAAAAAGAATTATCATAACTGATATCAAACAGACCAAATATTTCTCTATAACAGTAGATACTACTGCGGACATTTCACATACTGATCAATTATCTTCCATATTAAGATAAGAGAATGAGAATGGTGAGTCTGTTGAATGTTTCCATCTGTTTCTACTAAATGCAGGACACACGTCTGAAAAGTTGACTCAGGCCTACTGAAAGTCCTCTGTACAAATTCTGTTGATATTACTAACTGTAGAGACTAGAGGATAGTCATACAATAATGCAAGCGACTTGTTGGGTGCCTACACTGGTTTGCAGGCACACATTAAAGAACAAAATCCGAAAGAGATTATGTGCCTTGTGCAGCAAATTGTTTGGATTTAGTTGCTGCTGCAAGCCATTGTCAGGAAGCATGTTCATTTTTCAATTTAGTGAAAAATGTTTATAATTTTTTGTCAGGTTCTACACAATGCTGGTATCAACTTCTTTCTTTCATGAAACCCGGGAGCAAAACAGTTAAAAGTGTATCAAACCCATTGGTCAGCAAGACAGGAAGCATGTGAAAGTCTGAATAAAAATTGAGAGAGCATCATCAGTGCCTTCATGTGTTATCAACAATATCTGTGAGAAACCACTTGCATGAGATGAGGCTTTAGCCTTACTGAACCAACTCAGTGGACTAGAAACAATATGTGTGAAGGCAGTTTGAAAGGACATATACAAGAGATTTAATAGTGTAAATGTGAAACTGCAATGTGAAAAATACCGCTACTGAAATAGTGCATGAATTGTGTGAATCACTTGTAGGGTTTATTAACTCTATTCATGGCATGTTCGACAGTTATGGAAATAAATCCATGGAGATTATGACTGATATGGACTACGAATTCACCTATGAAAGGTCAATGAAACACAGACTTCATGCTGCTGACAAAGCGGATGCAAAGGAATTTCTTTGGATTCATAAGGAGAAATTTAGAGTTGAAACATTTTTCCCAATACTCGACAACCCGTATGTCAAATTAGTGAAGAGGAACTGAGGTTATAGAACACAGTTATACTCCTTCATAGTTTTCAGTAAAATTAAGCATGGTTCACCAGACATTATTTCTGAACATGCACATGAAATTGAGTTGAACCTTCCTTCCCCAAATGAATGTGTAAATTTTACATCACTTTTGAAATCTTGTGATATTACTGATGCATTTCTTTAAATTTATTTATTTGGTCCTGTTGATTACATATTATACAGCCAGTGTACAAGTAATATAGGACAAGTCAATTGATGCAATTACAGTAGTACGTTAACATTCATACATCACATTGCACAGTCATTGGTTTATTTTACAAGAACAATTACTTGCATGCAGTAATTAAGCCTGCCTTATGCCAAAAACAGTTTAAGTGATTTTTTAAAATAGTAGAATAAGTCACAGTGCATATTTTTATGCTACTGACATATATAAGGAAGTAAATTTTCTTCATGGTCATGGTTTGAATGAATACAAGTTTTAACTGCATTCCTTAAGAAGAGGTTTAAGTGCATGCTCAAGAGAGTGGGATACATGGGAGTTCACATTTTCTCATAATGAAACAGATAAATTTACATTTTGAAACCTCAATTTCAGTTAAACTACAAGTAACAGCATCACACTTTATCTTTAAGGGAGTGCTTTCCTTAGGCAGTTTCCCCCACTCTTGTACATCATAACTCTAAGTATTCATTCATTTTATAGAACGTTTGTTCGATGAGAAATAATTTTAGTTTCCTTTTGAAAACCTGTACATTATTTATTTCCTTTTTTATATTGATGGGGAGCTTATTGAAGATCTTTATACCTGACTCAGTAACTACCCTGTGTACTTTAGTGAGAGATGGAGAGCCTCGATGAAAATTTTTCACCTATCTTGTGTCATGATTGTGGATGTCACAATTTTTCTGAAACAGTTTCCTGTTGTTGGCTATAAATAACATCAGTGAGTATATATACTGACCTGTGATGGGAAGTATCCTGAGAGATTTGAAGAGACCTCTGCAAGATGTCCCATTAGGGACCCCAACATATTAGCCTCACTGCTCGTTTTTGTATTCTGAAGACTTTTTCAACACCTGCAGCATTTCCCCAGAAGATTATGCCATAGGGAGAACAGAATGGAAATATGCTAAGTATGACAACAACATTATTTCTCTGTCTACTAACTGATGGAGAGCTCTTAGTGCAAAGCACGATGAGCTAAGTTTCTTGACCAGCTGATCAATTTGTTCTTCCCATCTTAGGTGACTGTCTATCTGGATACCTAGGAATTTTGTTTGTGTGGTTTCATTAATTTTGTGATTGTTAACATGTATTTCAAGAGCTTTAATTTTTTTTATTTTTTGCCAGAAACTGTATCATATTGGTTTTTGACATATTTAAGGTGAACCATTTGTGTACTTGAGTAGAGACTATCATGGCTGTATCCTGCATTGTTGAGTTGGGTCCTTTTACGAGGATACTTGTATCGTTGGCAAACATTACTATTTTTGCTCTGTTGTTAATTTTGATTGGTAGATCATTAATGTAGATCAGGAAAATTAATGGCCCAAGAATTGAGACCTGTGGGACTCCATACCTTATATTTCCCCAGTCTGATGTTAATGATGTTCCTGTCCCCCTTAAGACAACCCTTTGCTGCCTGTTCTGTAAGTATGATTCTAACCAAGTCAAAGATTTGTCTTTAATGCCATAATGTGAAACTTTTTTAAGTGTGTTGTGATCTACACAATCAAATGCCTTGGCAGTGTCACAAAATATCCCCAGTGGATACCTTTTGTAATTTAGTTCACCTAACATTTCATGTGTTAGGTTAAATATAGCTCTGTCTGTGGAGGAGCCCTTACAAAAGCCAAACTGTGTAAGAGCCAGTAAGCCATTTTGTGTAGTGTGACTATAAATCCTATCATACACTATTCTCTCAAGTACCTTTGAGAATACTGGCAGCAGGGAGATGGGCCGAAGTTGGATATTTCATCCCTTGCTCCACTTTTGTGGATTGGCATCACTACTGCATGTTTTAATCTATCTGGGAACACACCAGGTTCCATAAACTGGTTACACAAATAGCACAATATATAACTGATTAAGTCTGCACATGAGTTTAGAATCCTACTTGATATGCCATCATATCCACAGGAATCTGAGTTTTTGAGTAATTTTACGGTTTTTTCAATTTCTTTAGGGGTTGTACTTCTAAAATGAAGTGTTACTTTAGATGTTATTTGCATGTGGTTAAGTAGTTCAATAGCTTCTGTGTGAGCCTGTTTATTATGGTTCACCGTTTTTTCAGCTACAGAGAGACAAAAATTGTTGAAGTCTGAGGCTGCAGCTTTGTGTTTATTATTGTCATGTTTTATGTTCCTATTTGTCTCACTTTTTATGATGTGACATATGGTTTTTATTTTATTGTTTGAATTGCTAATTTTTTGTGCATAGTGCAACTGTTTGGCCTTCTTGATGACACTTGTTAGAAATTTACAGTATTTCTTGTAATGTACCTTTACTGCTGAGTCTGGACTAGTCCTCTGTGGTACATACAGATCTCTCTTTTTGTTACATGATATTTTTATGCCTGTAGTTAGCCATTCTTTCCTTTTACTACAGGTTGGTTTGATTTTAATCTGTCTTTGGGGGAAAGAAGCTTCAAAATGTTTAAGGAATAAGTTCAGGAATGAGTTGAACTTCTCATTTACTGTGTCAGCCTGGTATACTTCCTCCCATTGTTCATGGCACAAACTATTTCTGAACAGGCAAGTAGATTCAGCATTTATTGATCTAACATGTTTAACTTGGTTACAATGGCCATGTGTTGTTTTTCTGCTGGCAAGTTTTAGGGTTGTCATTTGACCGTCATGATAAGACAGACCATTTGTTACTGCCCGTGCCATCACTTCATTGTAATTTGTGGGATCTAGGAACAGATTATCAATCAGGGTCTTGCTGTGCCAATATACTCTTGTTGGGAATGAGATCATGGGGAGCAGATTGAAGGTTAACAGTAGTGATTCTAATAGTTTCTGGTTGTTATTTTTTGAGAGTAAGTTTATGTTAAAGTCACCACATACGATAACATTACTATTGTTTCTATAAAGTTTAGAAATAACTGTTTCTAGCTGAGAGAGAAATTTTTGAATGTCTCCCATAGGTGACCTGTAAACTGTTACTATGATCAGGAACTGTGTTTCAACCTCTAATTTGAATGCACAACATTCAGAGTGCTGTTCAATACAATATTTAGATACATCTATAACTTGTGACCTAATAGTATTGTGTGTGTAAATTGCCACACCACCTTGTCTTAAATTGCTCCGACGGTAGGAAGAATCAATTTTATAACTATTTAAATGTAGCTGATTAATTTCTGTGGCTTCCAAGTGATGTTCAGTTAGGCAGAGAACATCAGGAATAATTCTGTCTGTGTCAGCTGTTTCTTGCAGTGAAAGCATCAGCTCTTCTTTTTTATTAAAAAGACTTCTTATATTCTGATGAAATATTTTTAAACAATATAGCTTATCAATTGTATTTTTGACTGGTTCCTTAATGTTAGTTTTCACACAAGTTAAATTATCAAAAGGTACAACATTTACACTGTGCTCTCTTCTGTTCTTTAGCCTAAAAAAGATCTTATTTGAGTGTTGACTATTACTGGAATGTGTTGCTGTGGAAAAAAATCACTATTTCTCTTTTCAGTGGTTGGCGATGAAACAAATTTTGTCATTACTGTTGAATTTGTAGTAAAACTGTTGCCTGTGCTTATTTCAATTAGTTTTTGTGCTAGGAACCTTTTCCCAAGACTGTTCAAATGAAGCCCATGTGAGGTATGGAATCTTCGACCAACACCACTTACATGTAGAACATTTACATTTTTAAATTCTTTACATACGTTTGAGAGCTGTTCATTTGCAAGTTTGATCTCTCTGTTCACACAAGACGACTGATGTAAGTCGTACCTTTGTGGAATGTTTACATATATTGCATTTGTGTGTCCTAGATAACACAAGCACTTCTTTAGTTCTTGGCAGGCTACTGATGTTTCACTGCGGTACACGTCATTAGAGCCGCCGTGTAGTACAATGAAAGCCTTGGATGACAACTTACCGATTTCTTCTGAATGTATATACGAACATATTTGAGAGAGAGATGCTCCAGGCTTGACAAATCCTGTTGCCTTCACAGTTTCTGCAGTTTCATTTATACGAGAAGCAATCTGTCGACCGTGACTATCGGCAAGAATTACAAGCTTCCTCGGAATACCATAATGCGATTTATGTTGACAGATGGTTTTCGGGAGAGGAACAGCAGCATCACACGGAACTTGATCTCCTTGTTGAAGTTCAGAAGCGGTAGTGCTTCCAGGAAGAGTTACTGCAGCATTCGATGATTGAGAATGTTCTGTATGAGCTTCAAGAGCATCATTGTTACTGTCTACAACGAGCACTTCAAATCTGTTTGTTAGCAGGATATTTGCGGCCCTGCTTAGTATATCGGCAGGCCTACACGTACTACACTTCCACGTTTTTGTAAACTTCTCATTTCCTTTCAATGAGCTGTCTACCTTTGCGCATCGAAAGTGGAATTTTGTTTCACATTTTACACATACTATACCACTTTTAGCGGTTTTCCCGCATTTTTTATAGTTGGTATCATATTTGTTACCGCTGGTTCTACTATCGTTATCAATCAGAAGATCACTGTTTGTTTTATACTCGCATTGATTGTTATTGGTATATTTGCATTTCAGGGCGTGTACCTCTTTTAACAGCATAGCAATAATTTCGACTTTGCAGTCGCTCTTGTGTAGTGCTTTGTCTAGACCATTTTCATTACACCTTCTGCAACACCATAGTTTTCGTCTTGAATCTGCCTTTACACATGCGAAATGGTGTACAGTTTTACAGTTTATGCACGTTATGTCCTTCACGGCGAGCGATTTGCAGTAGCAAAGTCTTTGTATTTGCTCTCGCGATTCGTCAGACGAGGTACTAGCTCCATGTGCGATTTCAGTTTCGCAATTTTGGACAGCCCCATGTCTTCCTTCCGAAACTTTTTTAATAACAAAACACGCGATACACATATCATCACGATATACATCAAATTTTCTTACATGTTAAGCACTTTTTAACGTCTATGTTGAGTTTATTCTGACGAAATGAGTAAAATTCTATGAAAGGAGCGGTTACAGTCCATGTTTCCAAATGTTGACATCGCTGCTGAAATGTCTCTACGTACAGCACTGACAAACTGTCCAGCAGAACGTTCGTTTTCGGCCCTTAAAAGACTGAAATCGTATATGCCTTCTATATTGTCTAAGCAGAGACTGCCTAAACTATGTAGATGTGATTAACAAGTTTGCTGTCATCAAAGCCAGAAGTAAACTTTGCTGACTTATGAGTTTTGCTTATTTCTTCATATTAGTTTTAAAAATTTCGGTGGGTTATAAAGTGATTTTTACTGATTACTTTGAGTACATTCACTGTTATTTGAAAATGTATAGTTATTATTTAAAACATATTTTTGGAGGAGCGCATAAATTAAAGTTTGCCTGGGGCTGCAAAAATTTGAAATCCGCCACTGTTCATAAGCACTCCAAACAAACCTCTAAAATTGATTATACTATCTTCTTCTACGCTGTTTCCTTTACAATGTAAGTCATTTCTGAGGAGCACTGGAACAGTTCTAAGTCTTCCATTTGCATTTGGTAATACAGGACTGTTTTCACCCAATTGCCTCATTCATTGCGTCAAATCCGTCCCTTACTGTTTCCTTCGTGTGGACTGTATTTACCTGTTATGATCCTAGCAAGTGGAAAGGGGGGGGGGGGATCTGGTAGCAACGAAGCCTGCCCCAGAACCCATAAAGCTACACTACTAGAGAGTCCTACAGATATTTTTTTTTGGTCCCCTTAAATTATATCTCTAAATAGTGTTTTGGCAGTTCCATCCACCGCAAACGTCGAGAAACTCGTCAAAATGCATTGTAAATTAAGTATTTTATGAAGCATACGCCATTAGCAAATTTGGAGTTTGTCAGCAACTGGAGGTAATGACACATGGTTTGCTCCCTTATTTCATCTAATCGTTCGTGATAATCTCTCTGGATGGATACCATAATGTTACAGTATTCTTGACCTCTCGAGCTAGGCATTTACAAACTTATCAAGCATGTACTACAGTGGATGGAATTGCCAGTGCCAGAAACAAAAGAGTACCTTTAACACTATCAAAACAGGAATATCAAACGATGTTAATGACTCATCGGTCCACAGTAGAGAAATACAGAGGCAAGATTTTAGAGTGAGGTTCAATCACTCTACTGATTTCACTTTGTTATAAGCGCAGAAATCATGTGGTGTGTGACGGTACGTCACATAAATATCGGTTGTAAACAGTGAACAATATTGTTAAGGGTGAACCAAAAATTATTTGTATTTTATGCATTTGTATTTTACGAACATAATTAGTATAAAAGATACATACAGTTCATGTTCTTGAAACAACTGATATGCAGCGATTATTTAAAAGTAGCATCTTTCTTTAAAACACGTCTATGAAAATAAAAAAAGGATCGTAAAGGGACGCGATTGTACAGCCGCAGGGGAAGAACGTACTTTATGGTACTCACTCTGTTTTGTTTCGCGATACGGAAGACAGCCATTGAGCGGCTACACATATTTTATGTAAGTTATTCGGTATTCTGCTAAAATAAACTAATTATTGTTATCACAAAATGAATTTCTTTGTCACCTCAAATGGTGGCAGCAGCTAATTTATTTAATAAGCATTTTTTTCAGTAATTTGCGTTGTGGGAAGCTCATCTTCTGACACAGACTCTGGTCGGCCATTACGAGCCGTAGTATCAATTTATTTTTCAAAGTGTTAACAGTAACTGTAACAGCGAGAGATTTCGTATTGAGAACCTTTTTAAATTGCAACAGATAATTAATGTACGTTAAAGTTCATTTTTTTAAATTATACAGATTCCATGAGTTCACCTCTTGGCCGCTCCATGGCAACAATCGAAATTCTCTCGAGCCTTGCTTTGCAATCAATAAATAGAAATTAACAAAATTACATTCAGTTCCATTAACGGCAACTATATTTTAGTCATCACGTTCAAATTCTAAAGTTGGTACATGAGTAACAGCGACCCTTCAAGAACACGTTTCATATTTACTTATGCACATAAGTAAAAGTGATAAGAAAAGATAATATCCCTGAGAGAAAGAATCATGCTCTAACAAGAGCAAAATTCATCTGATGAATTAAAAATTTATATAACGTAACAAATGGCTACGTAACAGGTGGTTGGTAAGACAGCCTTTCATTCAGGTTGTTGAGCCTTCTAGCAGTACGTAAGAGACTCCATAGAAGCCACTCCTCCAAGCCTCTGTTACCTTGAGCTAACCAGCGTTTCTAGGTGCAGTCTTAAGACTAGCGACTACTTGTTTGAAATACATTATTTGATATCAACAGTTCTAAAAAAGTTCACTGTTATTATTTAAATCTACATGGAAAATATTTGAAATGACCCCTGATAATAGAAATTGTATAATACGGCACTGAAAAGTATATTTTAGTCTGTGTTTTGGAATGGCTGTGTCTCAGAGCCTTCACGTCTGAGTCGTGTCTTACTAATAGTACACCAAAAAAAGTCGAGGAAAGATTAGACTTTAACAGCATAGTTATTAGAGAGAGATCACAAGCGCAGATTATAAACGACTAGCTCTGCGCCCGCTTCTTGATACACTGTATGGCCTGCACAGATTTTTTTATTTAATCAAATTTTTATGTTGTTCACAAATTGCAACACATTCTGAACTTTTCGCGTAAATCAAGGCTATAGATCCATGATTTTGCCGCATGTGCTTCTGACCAAAAAGCACTGGTGCTTTAGTAGTTGTTTTCAAAAATGTTTTCATCCACTCTTTTGTCCCCTTAATGGTTAAATTACCAAAAATGCTCAAATTTCTGCAGTGTAGTCAAAACTAACTTGGCAATATGTGGACGGCTACACTGCAGAAGTTTCGCTGGGAAGCCCTTACGCGCCCTCCATGCATTCCCGATGTCTCCCCAAGCGACTGCCATATTTTTGGAGCCCTGCCATCGATATGCTTCAGACTAAGAGGTACACACCTGGGTACAATCATGCCTCAGTCAATCAATCAATCAGTCAGTCAATTCCCTTTATTTGTCTGAAGACAACATTGCTGTTGCATAAGACATCGTCAAGTACAAGTTATTTCTTTGTGGACAACAGAATACAATGTTACATATAACTTACATAAATTTTAATTTATACTTGTATAAGTTATTTCTTTCTGGGCAAGAGAATACAATGTTACATATTAAACTTACATAAATTTCAATTTACACTTTTATATTACCCTGTTTATAATACACATAATTTAGTTCACATTACAGTTAAATCATTTATAGTATTACATAAAAATTTCTGAACATTATAGAAAGCCTTTCTTTTTAGCCATGATACCATCACCATTTTAAAATTATTGTGTGGCAGTTCCTTAATACTTTGTGGTATTTTGTCCAGAAACACCTTGGCAATGTGTGTAAAATTGTTTTTGGTCTTGGATAGTCTACTCCAGGGGACATTTATCAAGTTTCTATTCCTGGTTTTATAAGTATGGACATTAGCCCTAGTTTGATATGTAAGAGAATTCTCTTTGGCGTAGGGCAACCGGAAACGTTTTTCGATGAAGACATTGGCCGTCTTATTTCACATCTTTTCATGTGGCTGTCCTTTGCAGTTCATTCAATGTTATGTACCGGTAATGGAATGTTACTGGTAAATATTCTGTACTTTATGTAAAAGCAAGTGTGTGTGAGTGTGTGTGTGTGTGTGCATGTTCCTACACCATATTTATGAGTAAGTGATGTATCCCATAATCTGTAAAGATGTTTAAATGAATAAACAAATTAAATTGAGGAAACTGTCATTTCCACAGGAATAGACATAGGCTGAATTAAGGAAAATAAAAACAACAAAAAGAACAATCAAATCGAATTTTAGTGATATTCCTTTGTTAATTAAAGCAACTAAAATTAAGTTGCAATATTTTCAGCCTGAATCGTAGAATTTGTTTTTCTTTCTGCCATTAAACTTGTTTTATTTGGTAACAAAAAGGAATCATCTTTAGGAATCAGAAGAGATTTGCTGAAGTGTCAGATCTTGTATACTACAGATCGCTAATCGTTCGGATTGCGTTACTACGAGATCACACGTTCGGGTACAACTCATTGACGATTATATGTCTCTTAAGATTACTACGAGATGCATATTATCAGTCACTCGTCTGCGCTCTTATCTACAGATGTTACGACAACAAGTAAGAGAAGCTATAAATGAAATTAGTGACACAAACTAATCATACAGGTCTGATTCTCCATTCTTAAGAATAAGAGCTACTTCAGGCATGACCCACCCACGTAATTATAAGTTAAAGTGGGCTAGTTGTTCGAGACACAAGGTTCGACGAGTAATCCATTTTGAAATAAGACAGATGTCTTACTGCATTAATATGTGTACAAAATATGCAGTTGACGCAGCAAAACCTTAAATTACCTGTTGTTCTACTGCATACTAACTACTGCTGAAACTCTATTATTTAAAAGACCAACTTTCATTTTATCGTAATGCCCTGATCTTATTACATATCCTCGTAGGTTTCAAGCAATTTTCTCTTTGTGAAAATCATAAGGCCTTACAATAGGTTCAATGGATGCAGTCGGAAGTGGCAAATTACCTTCAACGATTTGTCTGGGAAGAATAATGTGGTCAGAAAGTGTTAAATGGTTTCTCAGATTCTTCAGAATAAGAGCTGCATCAGGTATGGCCCCAATTTCTTGACACCATTCTAGAGATTCATCTCAAATTGATCAGGTGTAAAATGAAGCTAATAAATGAAAACAGATATTAAAATGTAATATGATACGAAAATTACAGCTTTCACATGACATTTTTCCGAATAAAGTAAACTTAAGGTGACAGTAGTATTAAGTGAAGAGAATAGGAAGGGAAAAGAAAGGAAAAAAAATTACTGCGAATGGGGGTTGAACTTGTGAACATTGATTTAGATGTCCAACGCGCTACCCACTGCGCTACAAGACACAGAGTGTTTGTGTATGGAGTTTACTTAACCCACTAAGTTCCATGAACCCCATTTCGGGATTTGTCTTTGTAAAGGAAATTTTGCAATTGTAATAATGCTGGCAGCAAATGCTTCCATTTCCAATTGTTGTCCAGACCTTTGTCGAGCACTTACATTGAGGTTTCGTCAGTTGTTAAACGAGTGAGCTGTACACTTTTATTTTTGTGAAGAAGCTACGTTTTTCAGCGTTACAAGAAATGCGCATTTTCAATACAGCATAAGTTGTATTATTATGTAAATAACTTCTAGTATCTGTGTACAGGCATGTTTCATTTCTGCATGACACCTGTCTGACCTTCGATCCCCATTTGGGGCTCATGGCCGTTTCCACGTAAAACTTTATTTTACTTTTATTTGCTTCTCAGACACAATGAGTCACTATGAAACACTTTCTATAAGGGAAATTGAAGAAATTGTAAATGACCCGAACTTCATGGCTTCTTTTGGCGATGATGGTAATGTGAATGAGACCATTGACATTGTCGAGCTCCCTCCACATTGTGTAGATGAGATGTCCGGCTGTGAAGATATCGACGAAAATATGTTTGAAAGTACTGTTCCATCTGATAAGCCAGGTTCCTTGGAAATTCATGCCAATGGAGAAAAGGAAAACAGTCCAGCGAAGAAAGAAAGTGAAAGCTATTATCACTACTAATTGGACAACAGAAGATTCGACTTACTCTAAAACCTATCCTGATACACCATAAATTGAACAGCGAAAATCCAATTTGGTAGCAGCACTGAAAGGAAAATCTGATGTTGAGTGTTTTGAAGAATTTTTTGATGAACAGATATTGAACTTGACTGTCAGTGAAAGTGTCCGATATGCTACACAGAACAATAACCACAGTTGTGAGTTATCGAAGGATGCTTAAAAATTTCATAGGTACACTACTTTTCACTGGATACCATGCTCTTTCACAGGAAATGCTATACCGGAATGAATATGAGGGTCTGTACGACAGTGTATAAGTTGCAACAGATGTCTGGAAGTAAATCGCCACCTTCCTTTCAGTGATAACACACACCTGAACAGAATCCCACCTGACGAAAGGGATAAACTTTTTAAACTTCGTCCGTAGATGGATTTATTGAATAATAATTTCATGAAATATCAAGTTTTTTCCGACAGGCTGAGCATTGGTGAGGAAATGGTACAATATTATAGACACCATTACCTAAAACAGTTCATTCGCGGGAAACCAGTGAGATTTGAATTCAAACAGTGGGTCATGTGCTGTTCTCAAATCGGTTTCTGTTACCATATGTCATTCTATGAAGGAAAATCGAAGGATACAAGTGATGCTTCGGTTCTGGGATTTGGCGGATCAGTTCTGCTGAATACGATTTCTTTTCTGCAAACTCCTCAACTTCACAACGTATATTTTTATAACTTTTTCAAGAGCTTCTGTTTTATGAAAGAGCCATCAGAAACGAGAATAAGGGCAACTGGAACTACCCGTATGAACCAAATGAATAACTGTCCAATAGAATCTGATAGCAGCATGAAGAAGAAACGAAGAGGAGCGTATGACAGTATAGATTTGACAAGAATACGCAGATAATGGCAGCTATGCGAAAGGATAACAATTGTGTAAAGCTCTTGTCAAACCATGAGACAGTGCATCCAGTAAGCTAAGTAAGGAGATGGAGCAAAGCTGAGAACAGAGAAGTGCAGGTTCCACAGCCAAGAATGATTTCAGAATATAACAGTCATATGGGAGGTGTGGACAAACTGAACTGGAATGTGCGGAAATATCGTATGAGAACTGGAGGTAAGAAATGGTACTTCCCATTCTTCACCAATGCATTAGAAGTAGCGTTGGTCAACGCGCACATCATCTACTGCCTCTCGAATGAAAATATTCCACTGCTTCAATTCCTGAGGATGGTAGCAAGATTATCTGCTGCTTCTCATCGGAAAAGGGCAGAATATCCATCATACCCAAAATCATCCCTTTCATGTGTTCCAGTTGAACTCAGGACTTTTGGAAACGGACATGTGATTGAACACACAACACTGGTAAACAAAAAAAAAAAAAAAACAAAAAAAAAATGGACGATTTGCAAGAAAAATTTCGGGAAACAGTGTTCTGTGTGCAATGTGGGACTCATCAACAGCAGCCACATTAACAAAAAACGTTCAAATGTGTATTGTATTGTTTTCAGATGTAACAGAATGTACAAAGGAACATAAGGAATGGTAAAGAAGTCTGAATGAAATATAACAGTAAACAATTCATATTACGCTGAAAAATAATTTATTCACGTGCTCATAGTTCGAAAACAACACTTCAGTCTTCCCATAATGCACACCACAGGCAATAACACGTTGTATTTATCTGCTAAAATTGTCGTTTAAAATTTCTTCGTAGGAAGGCCGAAAAGACCGCGAATCAGGTCAATGACTGCGTCGACGTCGATGCCAGCGTCCCTCAGTTTCTGGAGCAGCTCCTGGTACTCTGGCAGCGAGTTCAGAGTTTCCACGATCGACTACAACAGATAAACAGGCCAAATAAGCTTCAAGTACTAAGAATCCTCCAGATAGGTCAGCTAACTACTGATCAAGACATGACGACTCGCCTGGAATTCGGGAGACCTGATCCTGTCGTAGAGCTCCTTGAAGTCGGGGCTGGTTTCCAGCTTCTCGTTGAACAGAGCCTGGAGTTCGTCCAGTGGCAAGATGGCGAGAATCTCGTCGACCATGGAACGGATGCTCCTGGTGTGTCTCAGCTTGGATGGAGGAGTAAGCTGGGGCAGTCCCAGGAAGTCGTGTAGAGCGTTCACGTATTTGTAGACATCGAGGCCGGACTCTTGCAGGTAGTTGAGGAACTGTGGAGACGAAGGTAACAATTTAACGTATTCATAATAAAAGTATATTGCGTCGGTCTGGAACTGGTATAGGTGGAGATCCTTACATCAATGTATTCTGGGAGAGCGTCGATGGCCAGGACAATGCTCTTGAAGTCATCGGAGAGTATGTACTGAACAGCAGCCTGCACCTCAGGGTCGTTGGCCAAGTGATCGGTGACGATAGCGACAATTTCGTCGACGGGGATGAGGGCGAGGAAGTCATTGAGGTCATCCTGGAGGTTGCGGTTGGCCTTCTTGGCAGTTATGTGGAATCGAATCTTGTTGCTGCTGCCTAAGACAGGATAAAGAGAAGTGCTATAGAAGCAAAATTGTGTAATTGTCTCTGAAATGTGACGATCTTCGGAAGATTGCCTGTTATATACTGGTGCTTTCGTCAGTTATAGTAGATACGAAGTTACTTACTTGTTGGCAGGCCGAAAAGACCGCGGATCAGGTCAATGACTGCGTCGACGTCGATGCCAGCGTCCCTCAGTTTCTGGAGCAGCTCCTGGTACTCTGGCAGCGAGTTCAGAGTTTCCACGATCGACTACAACAGATAAACAGGCCAAATAAGCTTCAAGTACCAAGTATCCTCCATGAAGATCAGCTAACTACTGATCAACACATGACGACTCACCTGGAATTCTGGAGACCTGATCCTGTCGTACAGCTCCTTGAAGTCGGGGCTGGTTTCCAGTTTCTCATCGAACAGAGCCCGGAGTTCTTCCAGTGGCAAGATGGCGAGAATCTCGTCGACCATGGAACGGATGCTCCTGGTGTGTCTCAGCTTGGATGGAGGAGTAAGCTGGGGCAGTCCCAGGAAGTCGTGTAGAGCGTTCACGTATTTGTAGACATCGAGGCCGGACTCTTGCAGGTAGTTGAGGAACTGTGGAGACGAAGGTAACAATTTAACGTATTCATAATAAAAGTATATTGCGTCGGTCTGGAACTGGTATAGGTGGAGATCCTTACATCAATGTATTCTGGGAGAGCGTCGATGGCCAGGACAATGCTCTTGAAGTCATCGGAGAGTATGTACTGAACAGCAGCCTGCACCTCAGGGTCGTTGGCCAAGTGGTCGAGCACGATAGCGACAATTTCGTCGACGGGGATGAGGGCGAGGAAGTCATTGAGGTCATCCTGGAGGTTGCGGTTGGCCTTCTTGGCAGTTATGTGGAATCGAATCTTGTTGCTGCTGCCTAAGACAGGATAAAGAGAAGTGCTATAGAAGCGAAATTGTGTAATTGTCTCTGAAATGTGACGATCTTCGGAAGATTGCCTGTTATATACTGGTGCTTTCGTCAGTTATAGTAGATACGAAGTTACTTACTTGTTGGCAGGCCGAAAAGACCGCGGATCAGGTCAATGACTGCGTCGACGTCGATGCCAGCGTCCCTCAGTTTCTGGAGCAGCTCCTGGTACTCTGGCAGCGAGTTCAGAGTTTCCACGATCGACTACAACAGATAAACAGGCCAAATAAGCTTCAAGTACCAAGTATCCTCCATGAAGATCAGCTAACTACTGATCAACGCATGACGACTCACCTGGAATTCTGGAGACCTGATCCTGTCGTACAGCTCCTTGAAGTCGGGGCTGGTTTCCAGTTTCTCATCGAACAGAGCCCGGAGTTCTTCCAGTGGCAAGATGGCGAGAATCTCGTCGACCATGGAACGGATGCTCCTGGTGTGTCTCAGCTTGGATGGAGGAGTAAGCTGGGGCAGTCCCAGGAAGTCGTGTAGAGCGTTCACGTATTTGTAGACATCGAGGCCGGACTCTTGCAGGTAGTTGAGGAACTGTGGAGACGAAGGTAACAATTTAACGTATTCATAATAAAAGTATATTGCGTCGGTCTGGAACTGGGATAGGTGGAGATCCTTACATCAATGTATTCTGGGAGAGCGTCGATGGCCAGGACAATGCTCTTGAAGTCATCGGAGAGTATGTACTGAACAGCAGCCTGCACCTCAGGGTCGTTGGCCAAGTGATCGGTGACGATAGCGACAATTTCGTCGACGGGGATGAGGGCGAGGAAGTCATTGAGGTCATCCTGGAGGTTGCGTGTCTGTGCGCTAATACGGGGGGCAGGAACAGCCTTTGCTGAAATTAATGAGCAGTGCAATGTATTTAGTCCCCCTCATCAACGAGTAGGTATGTGGTTTCACTGTGTAGAAACAGGCATTGTAAAATTTATGTTATCATAATATGGTTATGCTACCTGCTGTTATCCCGAGGACAGCGAAGAGGATGAAGATCGTCTTCATCTGTAAATTAGAACGGACATTAAATTTAGTCTAAAGTTCCTTCAACAGATTCACCTCTTTTTTATACCAACTAATGACTGGCCATCTCCATACAGAGTTGGCACTTCTTAGCGTCTGTTAGGAGTGGATGTCGCTTACCTCGAGCACGTCTCGCTGCTTTGCTTCCAGCTATGTGATCTGTCCTAATGCTGCTCACTATTTATATTGTCTCTTATCTCCGTAGAGAGACACCTGTGTTGTGGTGATTTGCTTTATCTGTGTTAATGATCAACTGCGAAAGATCCGATTATTCGGAGGACACGTGTGGTAACACTGACGATAACATTCTCACGAAGTTCACATCTTAATGCATGTCAAGCTTAGATTTTACTTGCCCACCACTGTTGCTGCCCTCTAATGGCGTCGTGTGTTGCTAAGTGAGCTATCTCGCTGGTTCATTATCTTGGGAAAATCAAACAGAATTTTTCAATGAGCCTTAGCTAATGATATTCTGGTTTCGGTTCTTTGTTCAGGCATCTTCAGTTAGGTTCTCTTTGTCTCTTGTTAACCACTTTAAGTGGAGTATTGAATGTTCCCTTAAACAATCCACAGTCGAATCCGTCCTCCAATTTTTCCGAAACGTTAGTGACGTCATTGTTGCCTGGATGTTAAATTCTACTTTCCTTATAAATAGGGTTGGAGTATAAGGTCGCAGCGTTTTTCGTAGGTTCAATAAACACAAAAGTTACACATACCAGAATCTTTTATCATGAATAATGTATTCTCCTTCATCATTTACAGTAGTCAACCAACGCTGGGGTAAATTTTTGATTCCGCGACTATAGAAATCACGTGCTTTTTACGCGAAGAACTCGTCGAGCTAAGTTCGGGGCGCCTTTTCATTCGGAACGTTAAGTTTCTTGAAGACTGTTCGATAGAGAGCGAAAAAGATGAAAATCTGAGGATGCAAGATCATTTGAAAAAGAAGGAATGACTTTCCAACCCAACTCATGTATAGTGGAGATGCACCCGCTGATTTTTGTGATTTTGGCGTGCAGCATGCTGTACCCATACACTCGATTTTTGAACCTTTCCCATTGTAAGCAAATATCGCACGATGCTGAAAGGATCATAGTTCATAACATTTGCCAATTCTCGAGTTCACTGGCGTGGATCATGAGAATTAATCCGTTTAAACGATCCTCATCAAGCACTCAAGATGTTTCTGAACGTTAAACGTGGAGAGTCAACCTCCTTGAAACGAGAAAACCGTTTTCCTGCCGTGCTCTGTCCAATGGTATAATCCCCATACACGGCGCAAATGTTTCTGGCTGCCTCCATTGCTGCCATCCTTCAGCCAGCCCTGAGACTGGTTTGATGCAGCTCTCCATGCTACTCTATCCTGTGCAAGCTTCTTCATCTCCCAGTACCTACTGCAGCCTACATCCTTCTAAATCTGCTTAGTGTACTCATCTCTTGGTCTCCCTCTACGATTTTTACCCTCCACGCTGTCCTCCAGTACCAAATTGGTGATCCCTTGATGCCTCAGAACATGTCCTACCAACCGATCCCTTCTTCTGGTCAAGTTGTGCCACAAACTCCTTTTCTCCCCAATTCTATTCAATACCTCCTCATTAGTTATGTGATCTACCCATCTAATCTTCAGCATTCTTCTGTAGCACCACATTTCGAAAGCTTCTATTCTCTTCGTGTCTAAACTGTCTATCGTCCACGTTTCACTTCCATACATGGCTACATTCCATACAAATACTTTCAGAAACGACTTCCTAACACTCAAATCAATACTCGATGTTAACAAATTTCTCTTCTTCAGAAACGCTTTCCTTGCCATTGCCAGTCTACATTTTATATCCTCTCTACTTCGACCATCATCAGTTATTTTGCTCCACAGATAGCAAAACTCCTTTACTACTTTAAGTGTCTCATTTCCTAACTAATTCCCTCAGCATCACCCGACTTATTTCGACTACATTCCATTATCCTCGTTTTGCTTTTGTTGATGTTCATCTTATACCCTCCTTTCAAGACACTGTCCATTCCCCCGGCGTGGCCAGGGATTTTCCCTGCCTCGTGATGACTGGGTGTTGTGTGATGTCCTTAGGTTAGTCAGGTTTAAGTAGTTCTAAGTTCTAGGGGACTGATGACCATAGATGTTAAGTCCCATAGTGCTCAGAGCCATTTGAACTGTCCATTCCGTGCAACTGCTCTTCCAAGTCCTTTGCTGTTTCTGACAGAATTACAATGTCATCGGCGAACCTCAAAGTTTTTATTTCTTCTCCATGGATTTTAATACCTACTCCGAACTTTTCTTTTGTTTCCTTTAGTGCTTGCTCAATATACAGATTGAATAGCATTGGGGAGAGGCTACATCCCTGTCTCACTCCCTTCCCAACCACTGCTTCCCTTTCATGTCCCTCGACTCTTATAACTGCCATATGGTTTCTGTGCAAATTGTAAATAGCCTTTCGCTCCCTGTATTTTACCCCTGCCACCTTCAGAATTTGAAAGAGAGTATTCCAGTCAACATTGTCAAAAGCTTTCTCTATGTCTACAAATGCTGGAAACGTAGGTTTGCCTTTCCTTAATCTAGCTTCTAAGATAAGTCGTAGGGTCAGTATTGCCTCACGTGTTCCAACATTTCTATGGAATCCAAAACGACCTTCCCCGAGGTCGACTTCTACCAGTTTTTCCATTCGTCTGTAAAGAATTCGCGTTAGGCCATCCCTCTATTTGAACTGAAACAGAAGAATATGTCGGAAATGTTCTGATTTCTCCACTTGGCACTCCATTTCCTCGCGTTCACAGCTCCACTCACTATTCCCAACCGACAAAATGACATTATGTGATCTCAGATAGCAACAGTGAACTACATATGAAAAATGGGAATCGATAAAATAGACCCATAGCAATCCGAATAACAACATGCAAAACAAAAACGCTACGAACTTATGCACTGACCCAACAGGTCCCTCTTTCGGACGCAACAATAGTAAGTCTATTCATAGCGTTAGAGGTCCCTAACATAGTCGTGTACGAAAACACAGACTCTGTGTGCAACCTGTGACTGGGTTCGTTGTTTTGCATGAGTTTCATACTCTGCCATCATGAGTAACTTAGAAGTAGATATCCTCGGAGTAGTGAAGCAATTTAAATCACTTATTAAAAGCAAGTAGGTTTCTTTTAGAGTATGCTGGTGCAATAGCTCCATACGTATCATATACAACCGCTCACTAGACGAAAGATCCGTACCTAAAGGCTGGAAAGTTGAACAGGTCACACCAATATTCAAGAAAGGTAGTACGAACAATACACTAAATTACAGGCCCAAGTCATTAACGTCGATATGCAGAAGGATTTTGGATCATATATTCTGTTCGAACATTATGAATTACCTCGAAGAGAACGGTCTACCGACACATAGCCACATCGTTCTTGTGAACAAACAACGAGCTCTTTACGCACACGAAGTGTTGAGTGCTATTGACAATGGATTTCAGATTGAGTCCATATTTCTAGATTTCCAGAAGACTTTTGACACTGTACCGCACAAGCGGCTTGTAGTTAAATTGCGTTCTTATGGAATATCGTCTCAGTTTTGTGACCGGATTCCTGATTTCCTCTCAGGTCATACACATGAGTGCTAAAACGAATCAGTTAAACTCCAGTTACACGATAAATCAGTCAAATCTAAAGGCCGTAAATTCAACTAAATATCTAGGAATTATAACTACGAACAACTTAAACTGGAAGGAACACACAGAAATGGTTGTGGGGAAGGCAAACCGAAGACTGCGTTTTATTGGCAGGGCACTTAGCTTTGTTCGTTCCGATTTGTTTTTATCTTGAGAAACATTCTTTGGCACTGTAGCCAATTAGTTGTGAGTTCTTTTCCTTCCAAGTATGTGCCTAATAAATTAGTGAACATCGATACATTTGTGAATTATTCTTTCAATACTGGACTGATAGGAAACTGTCACTATTCTAAGATTACATAAAATATTTCTCGGTGAAATTCGTGAAGTTGTTTGCTACACGTAAAACGTGCCTGGACGCTTACGCCCACACCTTCAGGTTGTCACAAAGCTGTTGATGTGTTCATAATTTTGTATTTCCGATGGACGCAGCCAGTTGTCCGCAGTTCATTTAATTTTACTGTAAAATGGTAAGCATATCTCTCGTAGCATCCAGAATATGGAACAGAAGCAATATATGGAGGATACTTGGTAATCTTCTTCATCTTTATAGAGAATACATATTGTAAATACTTGGAAATCTTCTCCAGTTCCTCAGAGAGAATTTGTATGCAGGACCATTGCTTGACTAACTCTACTACAACTGTACTATTTTCCTTTATTTATTCAGACATTACTAGTTTCAAAGCCGAAGACATATTGTCAAGCACTCCTGTATATTTACCATTAAGATTCCAATCCAAGATGATCCTAAAACCCGACCTTAATCTCGTACATGATGGTTTATGGGATTTTGTGAAGCATGACCTCTGCATAAAGCGAATTTACATAATGAACGTTTTCTTGCTGTCGCAGGGGAGGATTGATACGACACTTGCCCCCGCCAGCTGAAAACTCACTATAGAAATCGGAGAAAGCATTTTCTATCTGAAGTCTTAGAAGTTTAAATTAATCTTTTATTTGCTAAGAGACGTCAAATTGTTGTTAAGCCTCCTTTTTAATGTGAATGGGAAATAAATACTAACAGTCGTAGTGTTAGGTCTTGGGAGTCATTCGTCTATAAATTACATGCAGCTGTTAAGCCGTGATCAGTCTGTGCAAATGAAGTCCTGAAGAAAGAAAAGAAAACTTCTCGCCAGACAATAATGTACCTTACTGCGTCACGGGTGCCATTGTAGTCTTTTTTCGTTTTGTGAAGTGCACAGTTTTACATGTATGAAAATTTAAAGCAAGTTTTCAAGTTTTTAAATCTTACCAACATCTTGTGTAGCTTTTTTCAGACAGTACTTAATATAGATAACTGACTGGAGCAAAATCTGAGGTTTTATTAATATTGTCTGCAAGGTCATCAAAATACAGTATAAACGGGCACACACTTTCCTGGGGAATACTTGAAGTTACTGCTACGTATTATGTTGACCAAACTTCATCCAAGATAAGACGCTGCGTCCTCCCTACAAAGAAATCTTCAGTCCAGTCACTAATTTCGTTTGATTCCTCATACATTCGTACTTCCGTTAATTAGGGTTGCTGTAGTACCGAGTCGGTTGCTTTTCTGAAGTCAAGAAACAAGGTAGTACCTGACTGCCGTGATCCATGACTTTCAGGATGTCATACTTATAAAAGATCAAGTTGACTTTCAAGTGACAGATGTTTGCGGAATTCATGTTAATTGGCTTGTCTGAGCTCAGGATCTGTCCAATTGGATGCCAAAGATACTAGAGGGTCGTTTTGTGGATCACTTCTGCTGCCCTTCACGTAGACGGCTGTCACTTTTACTTTCTTTTAGTCAAGGGATAGCTTTTTGGTCAAGGGACCTATGGAATATTACGATTAAAGGATGGGCTAAGTCGGCGCAAATTCCGTATAAAATCTCAGTGGAAACCGTCGTGACCTGGGGATTTGTTTAATTTTGTCAGTTTCAACTGTTTCACTGACTCTTATACCTATTTCATTCATCTTAGCAGTTCTGCGAGAATTAAACTGGATCATCCATTATAAAGAAAGGAATTTTGTAATTGCGTTTAAGAATTTCTGCTTTTGACTTCTTACTGCTCTTAATATTAGTCCCTGTGTCATGTATGAGTGTCTGGACACTAACGTAGGTGTCACTAACACCCTTGAGAGTCTGGACACTAACGTAGGTGTCACTAACACCCTTTACATGATACTATAAAATCTTTGGGATGTCTGGGGCACTGAGGCACTGAAGGCACTAACTACTGGTAGGCATAGTTAGCAAATGAAAGATTTTTATAGAGAAGAAACAATGTATTTACCTTAATAGCGTTCAAAAGTCATAATATATGTATAATTTTGTGACTTCCAATTAAACAAATTTCATTTTTATGACGGACACACGACCAGATCGTCCGCTCAAAATTCTGGCATCTCTCTCTCCACATCCACCACTGCTGGCGGCTCACCTCCAACTGCACAATGCCATGCACTGTTCACATCCAACTGTCCAACACTATACACGTGAATATTGCAACAATGAGTCCAACCAGCCACAGACTGCACACAGCACAGTCAGTGATTTTCATACAGAGCGCTACGTGGCGTTACCAACATCAAAACTTACACAGCCTACTTACATAGCCCCCATGCTCCCCACAAAAAAATTTTACAAATTGTTTTGGGCAATGACCAATACATATTTGTTAAATTTTTTAAATATTAACGATAACAAATATATCAAATGCACACACTTATTGATACACTGCTGGTCAAAAGCAAAAATTGTCCACTGTCTATAAAAACAGTCCTGATCATTCGTCACAGTAGTAATTACATTGCACGAAGTCTGATCAGTAAAAGAAAATGCACACGGAAGTAGTGGATTTCGATGCAGTCTTGAGGAAGTGGAAAGACAGTGCTAACATGCAGACAGGTAATGGGCCACAACAGAGTCAGTCGAAGTTTTGAAGAGCAGACCCACTGTAGTCCTGTTAGAGATTATGGTATTGGTGGGCAACCAGAGGTGCAGACCCACTGCAGTCCTTGTAGAGATGACCAGCAGCCATCTGTTACGAATGTGCGGCTGAACAGTCACCATCGAAGAGTCTTGCGGACAATATAGCAATCAGCTGTCTTTGTATCATAACGTAGAAGTTTACCAGCACAGTAATTCATAATTTTTCTAACGGGACATTTCAACACTAACTGATAAATAATAAGGTATTTCTGTATTTTCACTCTAATTTTAAATTCGTTTACTATCGTATGCGTTTCATATTATTCCCGTGTTTATTTGCTTTACATTTCGCTTTCTTCGCTACATGTCAAGGACGGAAATTGGTTCGAATTCCCTATTTAAAACTTTTTGTTCTACCTAGTTTTTTGCACTATGCAAAGTTTCAACACCCTGATGCAAAATGCGTAACATCGTGTATACACGCTATAGTTTATTCAGGTGTATTAATTTTCCTAGAGACAATATTTTGTTCCTCTTCTCCTTCCTTTGTTTCTTCCTGACCTTTTTTCTGTGTTGCGTATTTTCATTAAATCTACTGCTGAAGTAAAAGTGGATCGGGTTAATAGAAAGTCATCATTTCAAATGTTGTCATCTGCACTACATGAAACGTGTTTCGCATTTTACTCAGGTCAGCAATTGCTGCTACATTTTCTTGAGCTTATGGCCACAGAAGTGTCTTCCTCTTAATAGACCTCCAAATCCTGTTTGTTGAAGCACTTGGTAACAGTTTCGGGCTTTATTTCCCTTACTGCCAAGACAATCCAATTTACTGCTTCCAGGCCAGGAAATGACCGGGCAGAGCAAATGCATTTCGGCTTCTTCAGTACCAAGTACTAAGTAATCTCCTAACATGGGACTTGAATGCGCAAATAATCCCCTGATACATGGATTGTCTGAGGCTGGTAGAACCTGGCGGCAACCAAGCCAATTTCGCGTGTGATAACTTGACTTTTAAGTGGCAGATTGCATTTGCTAGGAAAAGGAGAATTTGGCGATTTCCGTTTTTCCTTTTGGCACTGAAAGAGCCCAGCTATTTTTCCATAAGACCACTCACCATCCAGACCTTTTTATCGCTTCGCTATGTGAATGGAAGCTTACTGCTGTCTGTATTTTTGAAACGACGCAGTTTTGCCTCCGTTCCAGTCACCAGTGGCGTCTCTGTTTCACCGAACACGTTTCCATACTGTAGTACAGTGAGTCTTCCTTTGGTCGTCTTCCGCCGATACATTTTCCACCTCGAATTGTTTGAGATTTTGAAGGCAGTGCGCAATAAAACAGGCACGTTTCATCGACAATGGGCACGTCTTAGGCCGCTTTCACACTATACGGTTTTGACCGTACGGCAAAAAGCCGTACGAGTTTTAGCCGTGCCTGTGTTGCTTTCACATTACACGGCTTTTTGACGTGACCAGTTGTTGGTGTCTATTCAGTTTGCTTAATGTGTGTATCAAGATGAACCGTAAACGAGTTGTTGCTTTGTGGTTGCTTCATCGTCGCCGCAAAAGAAAAGGTCGTCTTTTGTGGGTACACCCCATTAACCAGAGAAGAGACGAAGTGGGTTTATTTTATACACTCTTTGAAGATTTGAGGAACGACGGAAATAAATTCTTTAACTATTTCCGAATGTCTATTACCTCGTTTGACGAATTACATAGAAAACTAAAGGATGTGTTACAACGACAAAACACACAATTCCGCAATTGCATCCAACCTGTTCAAATGCTGGCTATCACGTTAAGGTAATTTAATACATAAAAACTATTTCCGAATGTCTATTACCTCGTTTGACGAATTACATAGAAAACTAAAGGATGTGTTACAACGACAAAACACACAATTCCGCAATTGCATCCAACCTGTTCAAATGCTGGCTATCACGTTAAGGTAATTTAATACATAAAAACTAGTTCTGTTTATTTACTTATTTATTTGTGTTTTACATTTTTATTACGCTCAGATTATGAAGTAGAAAAGTCAATATCAATATCAGCAGTTGAAACCAAAGAGTTTGTAGCAGGACTGACTGTACTGTCACTTTGTGGCGACAGGCTCTCTGCAAAAACGTTGTAGAACTGCGTTGTTGATGGTGGGCCTTCATGGCTACTTGTGGAAGGCGAAGGGTATGGTGGTGGCACTTTATTAATTCGTTGATAAGAACTGCGACCTTGAGAAGTCTGTAATGGTTGTTCGAGAAAAGTAGTTGGGTTTGGTGCAGCTGGAGGAGGACGAATCTGATGCGTATGGTAAGAGGATATTGGAGCAGCATTTTCCATAGGTGAATAAGAATAAGCTTGAAATCTATTATTATAGGGCATGGGAGGTGTGTAATGGGTAAATGGAGGAGGTTGAGCTGTCAATATATTTCTCCTTTCATATATATTTTCTATAACTTTGAGGACTCCCATCTGAAACTGAAGATAATCCTGTTCATCAAATTTTTCCAGATGAGGCTTCAGACTAAGTAAAAATGACATTTTGCTGCAAGGTTTGTCTTCTTCCAGAGCTCGTAATATTTTCATTTCGATTGCATCAGGTTTTCTATGTTTTCTGTTTGTATGGCACTCGCTTTTGGATGTTTCTTGTGTGGGTGCTGTATCAAATGGCCCAGAAACATTCTCAGTATTTTCGACGGAGCCCTGCGTTTCTATATCTTCTTCCAGTCTGGCGGTGCGTTCCGATTGAAAACTGTCCTCCGTCTCTCGAGCATCATACAGCTTTTTTAGAAACTGCAGCTGATCAGAATATACATACTTTTTCTTTTTCTTTGCTGCTGAGCCACTTTTTTTCGCAGCTTGAATTTTTATGTTTGACTTCACAAAGGAGTCTCGTAGATTGGTCCACCTCCGTATTACTTCTATACCTACATCAAAAGGAAACAAAACTGTATGAAAACATTTTAATTTTGTATAGAAAAAAGCAAAACTGTAACAAAAAATGTCCACTGCAAACTAAATGTCACTGATTTTTTTTCGTTTTGTTCAGGTATCTGGCAAGCGGTTGTTCCTTCACTGACTTACATTTCCAGTACAGAATTGGGATTTCTACAGCAAGTAAAGTGGTTAATGATGTATGCACACCAATTTGGTCATCACTGCGGGAAGAATGTATACAAAGACCGACCAAAGAGGTATGGGAATCAATAGCGGCTGGATTTGAACGTACTGCTAATTTCCCCCACTGCTTAGGAGCGGTGGATGGAAAACATATCCGTCTTACTGCCCCATTTAATAGCGGATCAATGTACTTCAATTACAAAGAATACTTTTCTGTGGTTCTGATGGCTGTAGCGGATTCCAACTACAGGTTCATTTATGTCGACGTAGGAAGTTATGGCAAAGACTGTGACTCTTCAGTGTTCAGACGGTCCAGTTTATGGAAGTCAATAGAAAGTAATTCCCTGGAATTTCCAGACGTCCAATGTCTGCCTGGTACGGAAGGTCCAAAAGTACCCTACTTCTTCGTGGGAGACGCAGCATTTGGCCTACACACGCATTTGCTCCGGCCTTTTGGGGGAACAAACTTGACAGTTGAGAAACGTGTATTTAATTACCGTTTGTGCAGAGCAAGGAGGTATGTGGAATGTGCTTTTGGCATCCTCACCAATAAGTGGCGGTTGTTTCACCGACCTTTAAATGTTCATCCAGATTTTGCAGTAAAAATGGTTAAAGCTTGCATTGTTTTACACAATTTTGTACGTCAGAGAGATGGATTTATAATTGAAGACACCACATCCTTCACTGGTTTGGAAGACTTAGCCCAAGATGCCAACATAAGAGGAGGACTGACAGCCAACGCCATAAGGAACACTCTTTGTAAATATTTTATGACAAATGCTGGAAGCGTGTCATGGCAGATGTCAAAGATATAAATTAACAAGCCTTTTCCTTTTTGTAGATTGTTTGTGAAAGCCTGCGACTGTATAGTAAATAGTTTTCTTTATAAATAAATTACTGCTACCACTCACGTTTTTAATCGTTTTGTTTATATTTTGTACGACGCGTTTCGGGAAATAATTCCGATCTTCAAGTGCGTTTTTTTCTCTAAGTTTTCATTATGTGTAGTGTTTTTTTATTTGTGAGGTCTTGTGCGTGTTTCTCTTATAAATTACAGTAAAGAAAACAGAATGCAAGACCTGACACATAAAAAGACACCACACATGATGAAAACTTAGAGAAAAACGCACTTAAGGATGGGAATTATTTCCCGAAACGCGTCGTGCAAAATATAAACAAAACAAAAAAAACGTGACTGGTAGCAGTAATTTACTTATAAACAAACGATTTACTTTTAGAATAAAATTTATAACGTTAAATAAAAACTGTTTAAAACGTATTAAATGTAATATTAATATATTAAATAAATACTTACCAAACGCATTTTTATCTTTGTCTTCCATCTCATCAAAATCTTGCTTCAGTGCTACGCAAACTTCCCGCCAAGCATTCTTTGTAGCAATACGATCTCTATACGCATCTAGAGTTTTGTCCCACAGAACAGGTCTTACTTCCACCAAGGTTATCAAAAGTTCAGTATCAATTTCATCCATTCTTCTACACTTTTCAGTAAACAAGAATAAACACAAATGAATAAAACGACACTACAACGAACTAGTCGACGCCGTACGGCTCAAAACCGTCCAGTGTGAAAGCATGCACTTAGTCACGTAGGCCACTGTTGTCGAACTTGCCGTACGGCGACCGTCTGTTGTAGTGGCAAGACACGGCTGCAGCACGGCACGGCAGCGGCATTTTGCCGTCGCCGTATAATGTGAAAGGCGCCATACATTTCTTCACACCTACAGCCGTACGGCTTTTTGCCGTACGGTCAAAACCGTATAGTGTGAAAGCGGCGTTACCCTATACGGTTTTGACCGTACGGCAAAAAGCCGTACGGCTGTAGGTGTGAAGAAATGTATGGCGCCTTTCACATTATACGGCGACGGCAAAATGCCGCTGCCGTGCCGTGCTGCAGCCGTGTCTTGCCACTACAACAGACGGTCGCCGTACGGCAAGTTCGACAACAGTGGCCTACGTGACTAAGTGCATGCTTTCACACTGGACGGTTTTGAGCCGTACGGCGTCGACTAGTTCGTTGTAGTGTCGTTTTATTCATTTGTGTTTATTCTTGTTTACTGAAAAGTGTAGAAGAATGGATGAAATTGATACTGAACTTTTGATAACCTTGGTGGAAGTAAGACCTGTTCTGTGGGACAAAACTCTAGATGCGTATAGAGATCGTATTGCTACAAAGAATGCTTGGCGGGAAGTTTGCGTAGCACTGAAGCAAGATTTTGATGAGATGGAAGACAAAGATAAAAATGCGTTTGGTAAGTATTTATTTAATATATTAATATTACATTTAATACGTTTTAAACAGTTTTTATTTAACGTTATAAATTTTATTCTAAAAGTAAATCGTTTGTTTATAAGTAAATTACTGCTACCAGTCACGTTTTTTTTGTTTTGTTTATATTTTGCACGACGCGTTTCGGGAAATAATTCCCATCCTTAAGTGCGTTTTTCTCTAAGTTTTCATCATGTGTGGTGTCTTTTTATGTGTCAGGTCTTGCATTCTGTTTTCTTTACTGTAATTTATAAGAGAAACACGCACAAGACCTCACAAATAAAAAAACACTACACATAATGAAAACTTAGAGAAAAAAACGCACTTGAAGATCGGAATTATTTCCCGAAACGCGTCGTACAAAATATAAACAAAACGATTAAAAACGTGAGTGGTAGCAGTAATTTATTTATAAAGAAAACTATTTACTATACAGTCGCAGGCTTTCACAAACAATCTACAAAAAGGAAAAGGCTTGTTAATTTATATCTTTGACATCTGCCATGACACGCTTCCAGCATTTGTCATAAAATATTTACAAAGAGTGTTCCTTATGGCGTTGGCTGTCAGTCCTCCTCTTATGTTGGCATCTTGGGCTAAGTCTTCCAAACCAGTGAAGGATGTGGTGTCTTCAATTATAAATCCATCTCTCTGACGTACAAAATTGTGTAAAACAATGCAAGCTTTAACCATTTTTACTGCAAAATCTGGATGAACATTTAAAGGTCGGTGAAACAACCGCCACTTATTGGTGAGGATGCCAAAAGCACATTCCACATACCTCCTTGCTCTGCACAAACGGTAATTAAATACACGTTTCTCAACTGTCAAGTTTGTTCCCCCAAAAGGCCGGAGCAAATGCGTGTGTAGGCCAAATGCTGCGTCTCCCACGAAGAAGTAGGGTACTTTTGGACCTTCCGTACCAGGCAGACATTGGACGTCTGGAAATTCCAGGGAATTACTTTCTATTGACTTCCATAAACTGGACCGTCTGAACACTGAAGAGTCACAGTCTTTGCCATAACTTCCTACGTCGACATAAATGAACCTGTAGTTGGAATCCGCTACAGCCATCAGAACCACAGAAAAGTATTCTTTGTAATTGAAGTACATTGATCCGCTATTAAATGGGGCAGTAAGACGGATATGTTTTCCATCCACCGCTCCTAAGCAGTGGGGGAAATTAGCAGTACGTTCAAATCCAGCCGCTATTGATTCCCATACCTCTTTGGTCGGTCTTTGTATACATTCTTCCCGCAGTGATGACCAAATTGCTGTGCATACATCATTAACCACTTTACTTGCTGTAGAAATCCCAATTCTGTACTGGAAATGTAAGTCAGTGAAGGAACAACCGCTTGCCAGATACCTGAACAAAACGAAAAAAAATCAGTGACATTTAGTTTGCAGTGGACATTTTTTGTTACAGTTTTGCTTTTTTCTATACAAAATTAAAATGTTTTCATACAGTTTTGTTTCCTTTTGATGTAGGTATAGAAGTAATACGGAGGTGGACCAATCTACGAGACTCCTTTGTGAAGTCAAACATAAAAATTCAAGCTGCGAAAAAAAGTGGCTCAGCAGCAAAGAAAAAGAAAAAGTATGTATATTCTGATCAGCTGCAGTTTCTAAAAAAGCTGTATGATGCTCGAGAGACGGAGGACAGTTTTCAATCGGAACGCACCGCCAGACTGGAAGAAGATATAGAAACGCAGGGCTCCGTCGAAAATACTGAGAATGTTTCTGGGCCATTTGATACAGCACCCACACAAGAAACATCCAAAAGCGAGTGCCATACAAACAGAAAACATAGAAAACCTGATGCAATCGAAATGAAAATATTACGAGCTCTGGAAGAAGACAAACCTTGCAGCAAAATGTCATTTTTACTTAGTCTGAAGCCTCATCTGGAAAAATTTGATGAACAGGATTATCTTCAGTTTCAGATGGGAGTCCTCAAAGTTATAGAAAATATATATGAAAGGAGAAATATATTGACAGCTCAACCTCCTCCATTTACCCATTACACACCTCCCATGCCCTATAATAATAGATTTCAAGCTTATTCTTATTCACCTATGGAAAATGCTGCTCCAATATCCTCTTACCATACGCATCAGATTCGTCCTCCTCCAGCTGCACCAAACCCAACTACTTTTCTCGAACAACCATTACAGACTTCTCAAGGTCGCAGTTCTTATCAACGAATTAATAAAGTGCCACCACCATACCCTTCGCCTTCCACAAGTAGCCATGAAGGCCCACCATCAACAACGCAGTTCTACAACGTTTTTGCAGAGAGCCTGTCGCCACAAAGTGACAGTACAGTCAGTCCTGCTACAAACTCTTTGGTTTCAACTGCTGATATTGATATTGACTTTTCTACTTCATAATCTGAGCGTAATAAAAATGTAAAACACAAATAAATAAGTAAATAAACAGAACTAGTTTTTATGTATTAAATTACCTTAACGTGATAGCCAGCATTTGAACAGGTTGGATGCAATTGCGGAATTGTGTGTTTTGTCGTTGTAACACATCCTTTAGTTTTCTATGTAATTCGTCAAACGAGGTAATAGACATTCGGAAATAGTTAAAGAATTTATTTCCGTCGTTCCTCAAATCTTCAAAGAGTGTATAAAATAAACCCACTTCGTCTCTTCTCTGGTTAATGGGGTGTACCCACAAAAGACGACCTTTTCTTTTGCGGCGACGATGAAGCAACCACAAAGCAACAACTCGTTTACGGTTCATCTTGATACACACATTAAGCAAACTGAATAGACACCAACAACTGGTCACGTCAAAAAGCCGTGTAATGTGAAAGCAACACAGGCACGGCTAAAACTCGTACGGCTTTTTGCCGTACGGTCAAAACCGTATAGTGTGAAAGCGGCGTTAGAGTCATAATTCGTATTTAGGTGATGTAGTATTGTCTTCCATTCTGTTGTTACACTTTTCTGCACATTATTAGCCTCCCCACATACTTCGTTCCACACGATGTTGTGCCTAGTTTTGGAACGGTGCAGGCATGCTATGTATGCCTCAGACTCCGTATTTCCAAGCTCTTTTGCGACTTTCAGAGCTTCGCTCTGCAGCGTGGGTCCAGACAAAATAATTTTTTTTTTTTGCCCGCGCACTTTCGAACCATTCTCACATTGTCTTGTTCATTTCTTCATTTCCCTTCTTCTTCGACTTTCTTTTCATTTGCCCGTTTCCTTTCTTGAGTTCATTCCGTATCTTACCCTTTTTCCGTACAGTACCATGCATTTGTGTTTTACCGCATTTGAAACGCAACGTTATTCCGCACAGGAAGAGTTTGTCTTTCTTACTCGACTCGATTACCTTAAACTTTTCGTTAAGCGTTATCGTCACATACTTTTTGTTTGACGTGAAGTTATCACTTAAAGAGCTACTAGTCAACTGAGACTGGCAGAAAATAATACACGCAGTGCATTTCTTTGAAAAACGAGGAACTCCGACAGACAGGGAGCTCATCAACGAACCATTACCTTTGATGTACCGACAATGCGCGGAGCTTGTTCGTTGTTGCACTGAGCGACGCGGTCTGATATCCACAACCCCAGCGCCGAACCTCTTTTCTCGATTTTGCATCGCTTTGTCGTTGTGGTAAAAGTAATGCTCTGGTACAATCGTGATTAACAGTGTGTACTGTAATACAGTAGTACTGTGTAAGCTCTTTCCACACTGTACAATGAATTGTTGATTAAAATATGCATTTGCAAACTCCTCTTCTCCCCAATTCTGTTCAATACTTCATCATTAGTTATGTGATCTACCCATCTAATCTTCAGCATTCTTCTGTAGCACCACATTTCGAAAGCTTCTATTCTCTTCTTGTCCAAACTATTTATCGTCCATGTTTCACTTCCATACATGGCTACACTCCATACAAATACTTTCAGAAACGACTTCCTGACACTTAAATCTATACTCGATGTTAACAAATTTCTCTTCTTCAGAAACGCTTTCCTTGCCATTGCCAGTCTACATTTTATATCCTCTCTACTTCGAACATCATCAGTTATTTTGCTCCCCAAATAGCAAAACTCATTTACTACTTTAAGCATCTCATTTCATAATCTACACTCCTGGAAATGGAAAAAAGAACACATTGACACCGGTGTGTCAGACCCACCATACTTGCTCCGGACACTGCGAGAGGGCTGTACAAGCAATGATCACACGCACGGCACAGCGGACACACCAGGAACCGCGGTGTTGGCCGTCGAATGGCGCTAGCTGCGCAGCATTTGTTCAACGCCGCCGTCAGTGTCAGCCAGTTTGCCGTGGCATACGGAGCTCCATCGCAGTCTTTAACACTGGTAGCATGCCGCGACAGCGTGGACGTGAACCGTATGTGCAGTTGACGGACTTTGAGCGAGGGCGTATAGTGGGCATGCGGGAGGCCGGGTGGACGTACCGCCGAATTGCTCAACACGTGGGGCGTGAGTTCTCCACAGTACATCGATGTTGTCGCCAGTGGTCGGCGGAAGGTGCACGTGCCCGTCGACCTGGGACCGGACCGCAGCGACGCACGGATGCACGCCAAGACCGTAGGATCCTACGCAGTGCCGTAGGGGACCGCACCGCCACTTCCCAGCAAATTAGGGACACTGTTGCTCCTGGGGTATCGGCGAGGACCATTCGCAACCGTCTCCATGAAGCTGGGCTACGGTCCCGCACACCGTTAGGCCGTCTTCCGCTCATGCCCCAACATCGTGCAGCCCGCCTCCAGTGGTGTCGCGACAGGCGTGAATGGAGGGACGAATGGAGACGTGTCGTCTTCAGCGATGAGAGTCGCTTCTGCCTTGGTGCCAATGATGGTCGTATGCGTGTTTGGCGCCGTGCAGGTGAGCGCCACAATCAGGACTGCATACGACCGAGGCACACAGGGCCAACACCCGGCATCATGGTGTGGGGAGCGATCTCCTACACTGGCCGTACACCACTGGTGATCGTCGAGGGGACACTGAATAGTGCACGGTACATCCAAACCGTCATCGAACCCATTGTTCTACCATTCCTAGACCGGCAAGGGAACTTGCTGTTCCAACAGGACAATGCACGTCCGCATGTATCCCGTGCCACCCAACGTGCTCTAGAAGGTGTAAGTCAACTACCCTGGCCAGCAAGATCTCCGGATCTGTCCCCCATTGAGCATGTTTGGGACTGGATGAAGCGTCGTCTCACGCGGTCTGCACGTCCAGCACGAACGCTGGTCCAACTGAGGCGCCAGGTGGAAATGGCATGGCAAGCCATTCCACAGGACTACATCCAGCATCTCTACGATCGTCTCCATGGGAGAATAGCAGCCTGCATTGCTGCGAAAGGTGGATATACACTGTACTAGTGCCGACATTGTGCATGCTCTGTTGCCTGTGTCTATGTGCCTGTGGTTCTGTCAGTGTGATCATGTGATGTATCTGACCCCAGGAATGTGTCAATAAAGTTTCCCCTTCCTGGGACAATGAATTCACGGTGTTCTTATTTCAATTTCCAGGAGTGTAATTCCCTTAGCATCACCAGATTTAATTCGACTACATTCCATTATCCTCGTTTGGGTTTTGTTGATGTTCATCTTATATCCTCCTTTCAAGACACTGTCCATTCCGTTCAACTGCTCTTCCAAGTCCTTTGCTGTCTCTGACAGCATTACAGTGTCATCGGCAAACCTTAAAAGTTTTTATTTCTTCTCCATGGATTTTAATACCTACTCCGAATTTTGTTTTTCTTTACTGCTTGCTCAATATACAGACTGAACAACATTTGGGAGAGACTACAACCCTGTCTCACTTCCTTCCCCACCAATGCTTCCCTTTCATGCCCATCGACCCTTATAACTGCCATCTGGTTTCTGTACAAATTGTAAATAGCCTTTCGCTCCCTGTATTTTACCTCTGCCACCTTCAGAATTTGAAAGAGAGTATTCCAGTCAACATTGTCAAAAGCTTTCTCTAAGTCTACAAATGCGAGAAACGTAGGTTTGCCTTTTCTTACTCTAGCTTCTAAAATAAGTCGTAGGGTCAGTATTGCCTCACGTTATCCCATATTTCTGCGGAATCCAAACTGATCTTTCACGAGGTCGGCTTATACTAGTTTTTCCATTCGTCTGTAAGGAATTCGCGTTAGTATTTTGCAGCTGTGACTTATTAAACTGATAGTTCGGTAATTTCCACATCTGTCAACGCCTGCTTTCTTTGGGATTGGAATTATTATATTCTTCTTGAAGTCTGAGCGTACTTCGCCTGTCTCATACATTTTGCTCACCAGATGGTAGAGTTTTGTCTGGACTGGCTCTCCCAAGGCTGTTAGTAGTTCCAATGGAATGTTGTCTACTCCCGGGGCCTTGTTTCGACTTAGGTCTTTCAGTGCTCTATCAAACTCTTCACACAGTATCATATCTCCCATTTCATCTTCATCTACATCCTCTTCCATTTCTATAACATTGCCCTCAAGTACATCGCCCTTGTATGGACCCTCTATTTACTCCTTCCACCTCTCTGCTTTCCCTTCTTTGCTTATAACTGGGTTTCCATCTGAGCTCTTGATATTCATACAAGTGGTTCTCTTTTCTCCAAAGGTCTCTTTAATTTTCCTGTAGACAGTATCTATCTTAACCCTAGTGAGATAAGCCTCTACATCCTTACATTTGTCCTCTAGCCATGCCTGCTTAGCCATTTTGCACTTCCTGTCGATATCATTTCTGATACGTTTGTATTCCTTTTTGCCTGCTTCATTTACTGCATTTTTGTATTTTCTCCTTTCGTCAATTAAATTCAATATTTCTTCTGTCACCCAAGGATTTCTACTAGCCCCCGTCTTTTTACCTACTCGATCCTGTGCTGCCTTCACTACTTCATCCCTCAAAGCTACCCATTCTTCTTCTACTGTATTTCTTTCCCTCATTCTTGTCAATTGTTCCCTTATGCTCTCCCTGAAACTCTGTACAACCTCTGGTTTAGTCAGTTTATCCAGGTCCCATCTCCTTAAATACCCATCTTTTTGCAGTTTCTTCAGTTTCAATCTACATTTCATAACCAATAGATTGTGGTTAGAGTGCACATCTGCCCCTGGAAATGTCTAACAATTTAAAACCTGGTACCTAAATCTCTGTCTTACCATTATATAATATATCTGAAACCTGTCAGTATCTCCAGGCTTCTTCCATGTATACAACGTATTCCGTTATATGCATCGGAACTAAGGTACTTATATGCTTTGGACAGACTTCCGAATATAAAAAAAATTAGCATATAAAAGTATATGAATGCATCGGGGCTAAGGTACTTATATGCTTTGGGCAGACTTCCGAATATTACACGTTCCACTTTGATGAAGGTGTAATATGCTGTAAATATTATGAATGAAAAAAAACATTTATTTTTCGCATTATTCTCACAACGTTAAATTCGTTTTGCCATGGTCGGTTTGAGTCACGACATTAGCTCTGCTGAGTATGACGAACTGATATTTACCAAGATGTGACTGTTTCCATGCATTTCTAACAACTTGTTTGTGCGAGTGATTAACTGTTTTTTAGCTTGAAAGCGTGCATGCTCTCAGCTAGAACTCTCACGATGCCTACAAGCAGTCACAAACACTTAATTGTCTGCAGGTGACATGAGACAATGTAGCCGTCTCACGGGACTCAGCGCCACGTTCGGCACACAAACAGGTTGGGTAATGTCTGCAGACGGTGAGTTTTTATCAGCACGAGACACTCAACTTCCTAGATTGTAAGATTCATTTAGACAAGAACACTTTAAACGTTATCATACACATGTCGATAGAGCTAATAGATTATTAGATTCCAAGTAAAGAAAGCAGAAAATGGCGATATGCAATTAAAAATAAAGCTCATATGTTCGCTGCATGGAAACAAATTGATGAGGGACCTTCACAGTCATCTGGTTGCAAAACGTTATTTTCACAAGTACGTTGAACATGGAAATAACAGGAACCGGAAGCCGTACAAATACACTACTGGCCATTAAAATTGCACAACAAGAAGAAATGCAGATGATAAACGGGTATTCATTGGACAAATATATTATACTAGAACTGACATGTGATTACATTTTCACGCAATTTGGGTGCATAGATCCCGAGAAATCAGTACCCAGAACAACTACCTCTGGCCGTAATAACGGCCTTGACACGGCTGGGCATTGAGTCAGAGCTTGGATGGCGTGTACAGGCACAGCTGCCCATGCAGCTTCAGCACGATACCACAGTTCATCAAGAGTAGTGACTGGCGTGTTGTGACGAGCCAGTTGCTCGGCCACCATTGACCAGACGTTTTTAATTGGTGAGAGATCTGGAGAATGTGCTGGCCAGGGCAGCAGTCGAACATTGTCTGTATCCAGGAAGGCCCGTACAGGACCTGCAACATGCGGTCGTGCATTATCCTGCTGAAATGTAGGGTTTCGCAGGGATCGAATGAAGGGTAGAGCCACGGGTCGTAACACATCTGAAATGTAACGTCCACTGTTCAAAGTGCCGTCAATGCGAACGCCGGGTGATACGCCACTTTGGCGATGACGAATACACGCTTCCAATGTGCGTTCACCTCGATGTCGGCAAACACGGATGCGACCATCATGATGCTGTAAACAGAACCTGGATTCATCCGAAAAAATGACGTTTTGTCATTCGTGCACCCAGGTTCGTCGTTGAGTACACCATCGCAGGCGCTCCTGTCTGTGATGCAGCGTCAAGGGTAACCGCAGCCATCGTCTCCGAGCTGATAGTCCATGCTGCTGCAAACGCCATCGAACTGTTCGTGCAGATGGTTGTTGTCTTGCAAACGTCCCCATCTGTTGACTCAGGGATCGAGACGCGGCTGCACGATACGGTACAGCCATGCGGATAAGATGCCTGTCATCTCGACTGCTAGTAATACGAGGCCGGTGGGATACAGCACGGCGTTCCGTATTACCGTCCTGAACCCACCGATTCAGTATTCTGCTAACAGTCATTGGATCTCGACCAACGCGAGCAGCAATGTCGCATACGATAAACCGCAATCGCGATAGGCTACAATCCGACCTTTATCAACGTCGGAAACGTGATGGTATGCATTTCTCCCCCTTACACGAGGCATCACAACAACGTTTCACGAGGCAACGCCGGTCAATTGCTATTTGTGTATGAGAAATCGGTTGGAAACTTTCCCCATGTCAGCACGTTGTAGGTGTCGCCACCGGCGCCAACCTTGTGTGGATGCTCTGAAAAGCTAATCATTTGCATATCACAGCATCTTCCTTTCGGTTAAATTTCGCGCCTGTAGCACGTCATCTTCGTGGTGTAGCAATTTTAATGGCCAGTAGTGTAGATAGTTCCTAGCTTACCACGTGTGTGTTGTTTCTGCTGCGCTCACAGGGACAAAGTTCGAACAGCAAATAAGCGCAAGCGAATATTAAAATATGAAACATTGGTTAGAACCATAAATCTTTGTAAGTAACTCCACATAGATGAAAATAACCAGAATTAGTAATTCAGGATGAAGTAACGAATGTAGCAATCAGTCCTAATACAGACATCAATAAAACAGTGTTGGAAATAGAGCATACAAGAATATCACGTGCTAAGTTTCAAATTAACGATTCCTCGAAGGGATGTTTTGCGTATCAAAAATACTGATGCCAACGATAAATCGACCAATTTCAGAGAGTAGTAAATAAGGAAAAATCTTCAACATTTTTGAATATACTCATCAACATGTTCACAATTGAAGCGTGGTAATGGAAAACGTTGTAAGTGTCAAACCTGACATTTGTCGGGAGAATGAAAAAACAATTTGTGTCTCTTTTTACACACCTGATTTGTATACAAAAAATTGAGAAGGTGTGCTGGTACCACTGAATTGTGCTGCTTAACGTATAGCGCAAAAAATAATGGGACAAATTAGAAAACAAATACTTTATTAAGAACATTGTAAGTGCTGTATCAGGAAAACAGAAAGAGCCACTGTTAATAATGCTCTTTCTTTACACAACAGCGCCATTATTGGTTTCGAACTGACGTGTTGTTCACGTTTCTCTTACAATTGTTGTTGTTTACATCAGATGTTGGTTGATTTTCTCAACACCTAATGTGAACAACAATAAATGTTAAACGTGAACAGTCGTCTGATTATGAACTTGTCAGTTCGAAACTGGTAACGGCCTGTTTGCGAAAACAAACGTAATTATAGCACTATTAACTCTGGGTGGCTTCTATTTTCTTCTTTGCCAGAATCAAATTGTACATTGGTGGGAAAAACCTAAGGACGGAAGTAACTTTCGCATAATGTGTGACTGCCAAGTACAATAGCTTGATGAAACTTCGGTCATACAGCGTAGTACAGAAGGTAACTAAAAGAAATACGCAAATAAATTCCCACGGACATTACAAATGGCGCGACATGGTTCCTCATAGGCAGTGTGATCACCAATAAAAGCAGTACATGCTCGGCAAGAGGCTCCCATGCTGATCACAAGGTTGGTGAGGGCTTCTGAATTCGAATATAATAAATTTCCTTGATACAGAAAAGCTTATGTCCACAAACCAGCACGGAAACTCAATTTGCCATTTTTTCACATGAAATCATACTAACCTTGGATAGATGGCAACAGGCAGTTTCTAAATTTCTATATTTTCGGGAAGCATTTGATGCGGCGCTCCGCGGCAGATTGTTGACAAATGCCCGAGTTTAAGTTATAGGTTCCAAGATATGTGAGTGGCACGAAGACTTTTTAAGTGATAGAACCCAGAACGTGGTCCTTGACGGTGAGTTTTCATCACAGAGAAGGGTATGGTCAGGAGCGCCTCAGGGAAGTGTGATAGGACCGCTTTTATTCTCTATATACGTGCATTATCTGACGGAAAGTGTGAGCAGCCGTTTACGGCTGTTTGCCGATGACACTGTGGTGTACAGGGAGGTGCCACCGATCAGTGGCTGTAGGAATACACAAGATGACTTGGGAAAAAATTTATAGTTGGTGTGATGGTTCAAATGGCTCTGAGCACTATGGGACTCAACATCTTAGGTCATAAGTCCCCTAGAACTTAGAACTACTTAAACCTAACTAACCTAAGGACATCACACACACCCATGCCCGAGGCAGGATTCGAACCTGCGACCGTAGCAGTCCCGCGGTTCCGGACTGCAGCGCCAGAACCGCTAGACCACCGCGGCCGGCTTGGTGTGATGAATGGCTGCTTGTTCTAAATGTAGAAAAATGCAAGTTCATGCGAATGAGTAGGAAAACCAGTCCCGTAACGTTCTAATACAGCATTAGTAAGGTGCAGCTTGACACAATCACTTCGATTAAATATCTAGGTTTGAATTACAAAGCCATGTTAAGTAGGATGAGCACATCAGGCTGGCAGTAGGTAATACGGATGTTCGACGTGGTTTCATTGGGAGAATTTTGGGAAAGTGTAGTCTGTTTATAAAGACCAGGGCGTGCAGAACGCTAGTGCGACCAATCTTGAGTACTGTTGGAATGTTTCGGATCCCCACCAGGTCAGGTTAAAGGAAAGCTTCGAAGTAAGTCACAGGTGGGCTGCCAGATTTGCTACCGGTAGGATCAAATGGTTCAAATGGCTCTGAGCACTATGGGACTCAACTGCTGTGGTCATAAGTCCCCTAGAACTTAGAACTACTTAAACCTAACTAAACTAAGGACAGCACACAACACCCAGCCATCACGAGGCAGAGAAAATCCCTGACTCCGCCGGGAATCGAACCCGGGAACTCGGGCGTGGTAAGCGAGAACGCTACCGCACGACCACGAGATGCGGGCTACCGGTAGGATCGATCAGCACGCAAGTGTTAATGGAGACGCCTCGCAAACTTAGATGACAATCCGTGGAGAGAAGACGATGTTCTTTACACGAGGCACTAGTGCGCAAATTAGAGAACCAGCATTTGAGACCTACTGCAACGTACATCTCGCGTAAGAACCATGAAGATAAGATGCGAGAAAATAGGGCTCGTACGGAAGATTTTAGACAGTTACTTTTACCTCGCTCTCTTTGCGAGTAGAATAGGAAAGGTAACGTCACGTAGTGCTCTGTATGAAAATCGCTGACTGCGCTGTGTGCAGTCTGTGGCTGGTTGGACTCATTGTTCAAAATGGTTCAAATGGCTCTGAGCACTATGGGACTAACATCTGTGGTCATCAGTCCCCTAGAACTTACAACTACTCAAACCTAACTAACCTAAGGACATCACACACATCCATGCCCGAGGCAGGATTCGAACCTGCGACCGTAGCGGTCACACGGTTCCAGACTGAAGCGCCTAGAACCGCACGGCCACACCGGCCGACGGACTCATTGTTGGAATACTCGCTATTGTAGTGTTGAGCAGTTGGATGTGAACAGCGCGTAGCGTTGTGCAGTTGGAGGTGAGCCGCCAGCAGTGGTGGATGTGGAGAGAGAGATGCCAGCGTTTTGAGAGGTTACTATGAGCGAACGATTTGGACGTGTGTCCGACAGAAAAAGAAAATTTGTTCTCTATCAAAATCTTTCATTTGGTAACTATGCCTATCAGTAGTTAGTGCCTTCAGTAGTTCGAATCTTTTATTTAGCTGGCAGTATTGGCGCTCGCTGTATCGCAGTAGTTCGAGTAACGAGGTTTTTTGTGAGGTAAGTAATTCATGAAAAGTATAGTTTATTGTTAGTGAGGGCCATTCTTTTGTGTGGATTATTGAAAGTCAGATTGCGTTGCGCTAAAAATTATTGTGTGTCAGTTTAGTGTTGATCAGAATAAGTAAAGAGAGAACTGTCTGAGTATGTTCAGTTTTGCTCAGCTGTTTGAAAATCAAATAACTTAAGATTTTTTCCAGCACTGTCATTCTTAATTTTTCTAAGGGGACGTTTCAATAACAGCGGTTCATTGTACCCACTGCCATACGCCGTAATAGTGGTTTGTAGAGTACGTGTGTAGACGTGGAAGGGGTGCTTGTGGTAGGGTGTTCCGTTCGTCCACCAGCGCAGTTGATAGTTGCTGGACCGGCTGTCGGTGGATGTGGACGTGCTGCAGTACGTGCGCTCCACGCGTGCCCGATGGCATTTAAACAGGGGAAACAGACAAGCCAGTCCAATCGCCGAATATTTTATCGTTCCAAGAACTCTTCCACGTGCGCTGCCTGATGCAGTCGTGCATGGCCATCCGTAAAAACGAAGTCAGGGACGAATGCACCCCTGAAAAGACGCACTTGCGGAAGGAGCCAAGTGTCACAAAAAAATTGACTGACGAGTGTACCACGTTCAAATATTTGGAGGTTAGTACACACATGCAACATTATGCATCCCCACACCATAACACCTGGAGTACCTAAACAATCCAGTTCGGCAATGTACCTGAGTGCATAATGTGTTCCTACCTCTCGACAAAATATGAGGGTACGTCCAGCACTGCTGTGGATGGTAATGCGTGACCACTTCGAACACTGCAAATGGATGAGCATTTGGAACGAGATAATATTTGACGAATGGACTTAAATCTCATCGAGTTCTTGTGGGATGCGTTGTGGAGACGCAGTGCAGCAAGTCAATGTGCACCAACAGCATGAAACTTCCTGGCAGATGCCGTACCGAGACTCGAACTCGGGACCTTTGCCTTTCGTAGGCAAGTGCTTTACCATCTGACCTTTGTGGAAGGAAACGGTCCCGAGTTAGAGTCTCGGTTTTAATCTGCCAGGAAGTTTCAGATCAGCGCACACTCCGTTGCAGAGTGAAAATTTCATTCTGGGAACATTCGCCAGGCTGTGGCAAAGCCGAAGTATCCTTTCTTCCAGGAGTGCTAGTTCTGCAAGGTTCGCAGGAGAGCTTCTGTGAAGTTTGGAAGGTGGGAGAGGAGGTACTGGCGGAATTAAAGCTGTGATGACGGGTCGTGAGTCGTGCTTGGGCAGCTCAGATGGTAGAACACTTGTCTGCAAAAGGCAAAGGTTCCGAGTTCGAGTTTCGGTCCAGCACACAGTTTTAATCTGCCAGGAAGTTTCATATCAGCGCACACTCCGCTGCACTGCAGTCTGTGGTGATCACACACACTAGTAAGAACCAAGTCCCGCCCTTTGTAAATTTCAGGGGACCACAGTGAATCACGCTGACTTCAGTGTAATCATTGTCTCTGAATAAATGTGACATTTCCGTTCATACCATTGTGTATTTCTTTCAGCTACCTTCTGTACTACAATGGGGCAGTTCTTTCTATATATTGTGCAAGTTTCGCTGAGGTATGTGACTTGGCAGTGACGCATCATGCAGAAGTTACTTTCTTCCTTAGGTTTTGCACACTAATGAATTTTGTATACAGTCACGGTCTCAAAAATGACACTTTTCGACAAAATAGCAGAAAGAAAGTTTTCGCTCCAAATGGCATTAATCCTGAGGCACTACGTCTTATTTCAGATAGTAAAAGTACAAAAATAGCACCGTGCGGTTTTTAACTACTGGAACTGTAATCAGCAAAATCTCTTATCATAAGCCTATCTTTTAAATTTTGGACTTCCACATGGAAACCCATCTTGGTGCAAATACCGTGTTCAGTTTATTAGCATATCTGTGAAAGTCTTTTTTCCTGGTTTGGCACCTGGTTCAAGCCTAACCTCCTTGGATCATGCCTAGAGAGATGTGTCACACTACCGAGAACGTAGTACCATTGAAAATACGTTTTGTGAAAAGATGGCACTTAGAATGTATTCCACTTCCACTCTTGAATTGTTTTATAGCCTCCTGTGTTAATAAAACTAACGTTTTGTCTTTCATTGTTTAATGTACACTCATTCTCATAAGTTAAGGATAATTGCAGAATATGGTGCCTCACAACGTGGCACTACACAAGGCGCCAATAGCATAAGCACATAGGGAACACACACGACACAGATCTGTAAGTCCACGGTATTGGTGATAAGTTGAGAAAACCGTCCCGAAACACTTGTGCTACAAAACGCCAATGCTTCCTGCGCATGTACCCCGACATCAATATGGGATATGATCACCATGCACACGTACATAAGCCGCACAACGGGTTGGATTACTCTGGATCAGGTGGTCGAGCAGCTGCTGGGTTATAGCCTCCCATTCTTGCACCAGTGCCTGTCGGAGCTCCTGAAGTGTCCTAGGGGTTTTAAGACATGCAGCGATACATCGACCGAGAGCATCCCAGACGTGATCGATGGGGTTTAGATCTGGAAAACAGGCAGGCCACTCCATTCGCCTGATATTGTATGTTTCAAGGTACTCCTCCACGATGGCAGCTCGGTGGGGCCATGCGTTATCGTCCATCAGGAGGAAGGTGGGACCCACTGCACCCCTGAAAAGACAGACATACTGGTGCAAAATGACGTCCCGATACACCTGACTTGTTACAGTTCCTCAGTCAAAGACTTGCAGGGGTGTACGTGCACCAATCATAATCCCACCCCACACCATGAAACCATGACCTCCATACAGGTCCTTTACAAGGACATTAAGGGGTTGGTATCTGATTCCTGGTTCAGGCCAGATGAAAACCCAGCGAGAATCACTGTTCAGACTATACCTGGACTCATCCGTGAGCATAACCTGGGACCACTGCTCCAATGACCATGTACTGTGTTCTTGACACCAGGGTTTATGGGCTCTCCTGTGACCAGGAGTCAGTGGAATGCACCTTGCAGGTCTCCAGGCGAATAAACTATGTCTGTTCAGTCGTCTGTTGACGGTGTGTCTGGAGACAATTGTTACAGTGGCTGCAGTAAGGTCCCGAGCAAGGCTACCAGCAGTAATCCGCGGCCGTCTGCGGGCACTGATGGTGAGATACCGGTCTTCTTGTGGTGTTGTACACTGTGGACGTCCCGTACTGTAGCGCCTGGACACGTTTCCTGTTTCCTGGAATCGTTGACATAATCTTGAGATCACACTTTGTGCCACATGGAGGGCCCGTGTTTCGACCTGCTGTGTTTGACCAGCCTCCAGTCGCCCTAGTATTCTACCCCTCATAATGTCACCTATATGTGTTCTTTGAGCCATTTTCAATACACAGTCCCAATTAGCATGTCTGAAAACGTCTGCGCACTTACTCGCTGCACCGTTCTCTGACATGCACCAACACACTTCTGCGTATGTGGACTGCTGCCAGCGCCACCGTGCGACGACTGCAGGTCAAATGCACCGCATGGTCATACCCCGAGGTGATTTAAACCGGCAAACCGCCCACCAGAGCGTTGTTTCACCGCATTATCCTTAATTTAAGAGCATGAGTGTACATTAGTTTCACAAAGGAGCAACGGAGCATCGTCTAATATACTAACTACAGAATCATCATACGATGTTTCAATCGTGAACGATATCGCAATTCACCTGTGCTAATTTCAATGTCACTCAACCTCTACAAATATAAGTCGATATTTTGTTTACTTTTTAGCTGTGCATGTGACACCGTGAACATGTCTGACACATTAAAATTGTTTGCCAAACAACTACTCGAATCCGGAACCCTGTGTTTCGCGGGCTTTGTGTGCCATTTACGCTATCCGAGAGGCTCTCCCATGAACCTATGGGGTTATCGCCCCTGGAGATAGGACATACCCGTAACGTCTCTGAGACTGTGATCAGTTCGAACTCTTTGCTGAATCCTTTCTGTCTGAGGTGCTAGCCCTCCAGCATCAAGGAAGAGCATTTGTAGAAATTGGAAGTTGTCATCAGTTAATGCAAGTTGTATGGACAGTCCTCGAAAGGCGGAATTTTTAACACTGGATCCAGTTTGTCGGAGATCGTGTAGCTAAAATATCTTGTATAACGTCTCTTCATGATTACCTGACCATACACATGTAATTTCGCCTATTTGTCTCTTATGTCACACTTAATTTCAACTAAATTAATTTTGCATGACAAGGATCGGAGACAAGTCAAGATAGATCATTTGCCTGTGCATCAAGATCCCAGACTGGTTACTTCAGGTTTTTTCTTGAGGGGTGGCGTAAGCATCATAACAGCAATTTTTTTAAATTTCATCCATTTACTGTAGTGACTTCGGGACAGAATTGAAGTTTTAACAGTAAAACCGTGATGGTGGCGTCTTCACATATTAATTTATTTTTAATTCACAATTGCACTTACTATTTTAATTGTTGATCGGTTTCACGTCCCAAGGTGGGGCGAATTCGATCACTATTTTGTAAGCAAAAATGTATTCAGACTTCCAGAGTAGTGGATCTGATCACTGTTTTAAATTGTAAATAGTGTAAATTATGATGGTGCATTAGTAAATAGCGTTTTTGTCTTTCATGTCGGTCTTCCGGCTGCTATGGGTTTTATTATCGATAGTCATTTTTTATTTACAGTTCACTGTTGCCATTTGAGTTTACATATAGTCATTTTGTCATTTGGAGGTAGTGAATGGAGCTGTGGACGCTATAAAATGGAGAGCCTAGTGGAGAAATGTTTCTGACATATTCTTCTGTTTGATTTCAATAGAGCGGTGATAGCAGCGGAGGCAGCAAGAAACATTTTCACCATGTATGAGGATAATGCCGATGCACAGAAGAAGGCAAGAAAATGGTTTTCCCCTTTTGAAAAGGATCATTTTGATATTAGTGACACTCGACATTCAGGGAGACCTCTGGGGTTTGATGAAGATCGTTCAGACACATTAAAACAAAAATCCACGTCAGTGTACTCTAGAAATGGCAAATGTTATGAACTATGATCATTGCGGCATTTGCACGCAACTGGAGGAGGGAGGGGGGGGGGGGCGGGGTAGGTTCAAAAATCGGGTGTTTGGGTACAGCATGCTCTAAGCCAAAATCACAAACATCAGCAGGTGGTCATATGAGCGTCTCTGCTTGCTCGGCATCAACTGGCTCGTGAGCAACACCGACTATTCTCGTCCTGTTTTCTTTAGTGCTGACGAGAAATGGTATCTTTATGCTAACATAAGGAAAAGAAACGAATGCTTGCACGGGGAGCTGCTGCTATTTTTGGGCCGAAAGATCTGCGAGCAACCACAAAAGGTGTTGTTACGCATCTGGTGGAAGAGCTGACATTTATTGTCAACAAATGAGACGTCTTGCAGGCGCAGTCAAAGATCAGGAAGTCTGGGTGAAGTAATGCTACACCACGATAATGTCCGCCCGCATTCTGCTAGACTGACGAAAAACACTACACTGGAGATGGGTTGGGATGTGATTCCAAACTCACCTTATTCACCTCACACTGCACCCTCAATGTTCACCTTTTCCACTCCCTATCGAACAAGTTTCAAAGAACTTCATATTCGGAATGAAATGTGCTTCGAACATGACTCGACGAGTTTTTCGTCGCAGAACCAAGTGATTTCCACAGTCGGAGAGTTGAAAAATCACTCCAACGTTGGCAGGCTGTTGTAAGTAGTGAAGGAGAATATTATTGATATAGTGGTGTATTTGAACATATTACGTTTTCTTGCCTAAACTAGTTTTCAGAGCTACATTAAATTCCGATATCACTGTTACAAAATACTTTCATTCAGGAAAGCTGACAAACAAATTTCAGTTTCAGTAATTCAGTGAGACTAGCAACATGAAAAATATTCCATGCTGATACTGTCGTGACACAATCTCAAATACTTCGCTTTCAGTGTTCTGACACAACCTTTTTAGTAATTTGAGGTGTTTCTAACTCAGTTACGTCTTGTGTTTCTGGAAAGACAAAATGAACATTTTCATCAAGACGTTTCACTCTCAGAAAGTCATTTTATGAATGTCATTAAAGATGTTATCAATTCTACCAATACAAAATACCTTATCCCAAATTCTTGTCCATATTTATCCTTCTCTGTGTGAATTTCTTCGTTTTCATTTGACTCGTGCCGTGCTGCATCTCTATTAACTGTTTCGGAAACTGAATCACAAGATAGGGACTCCCTGCTTTCGGGACTGTTACATTACATTAATACTTGTTCTATAGATCATGAATATGACAAATTCACAATGATGTGGAACGTTTTGTTTGTATTTAACATAATGTTTCTTTACATGATGTAGCAAATTTATTTTTTTCCTTACTCATATCTAAAAATTCATCTGTTGCATAGAAGGAGACTCATTTAGAAATTCTTTTAATTTATTTTTAAGTGCTGATGGTTATCTGTCAGACTTTTAATGCTGATTGGTAAGTGGCCACAGACTCTTGTGGTAGCACAATTTACCCTTTTCTGGGCCAAAGTCAAATTTAACCCAGAATAGTGAAGATCAGCCTATCTTCTAGCGTTTTAGTTAAGCACTTTACAATTATTTTTGAACTGGGATAGGTTATTAATAATAAATTTCATAAGTGAATATGTATGTGAAGGTGCTAGAAATATCTTGAGTTCCTTAAATAAATATCTAAAAGGTGATCTTCCATGGACGCCAGATATTAGTCTGCCTACACCCTTCTGTGCAATAAATATTTTTTCTCTTATTGATGAATTAACCCAAAATCTGACACCATACGAAGCCAGTGAAGGAAAATAGGTATAGTAAGCTAATTTACTGGCATGTTTATCACCAAAATTTGTAATAACCCTAAATACATTGAAACTAACTCTTTAATTATTTTTATTAAACACTGACCTACGGAATTTTCCCTGGCAAAGGCAACTCAAACTTAACCTATTCATTTATTAACCACAATAAACAATCCCAACGCCATCTGATTGCCATACAATGACAACATGACTTCCAATAATTAACACAAAAGAATGGCCCTGAATTGCAGGAAATCCCAACAATAATACAAATCCAAAAAATATGCAATCAAAGAAAAATGAAACTATCTCCAACTCTGTTAATAGCCTAAACTCATTTCAATCATGAATCCTAACAGTGCAAACCCCATTCTTTTTCATAAGTCACTTACCACACAGAAAATCTTCACAACATGAACTACAGCAATTATAGCAAGTAGCAACTACAGGCAGCTAAATAAAAAGATTCTAACTACTATAGGTTCTAACTACTAGGAGGCATATGGTTAATGAAAGAAAGATTTTGTTGAAGAGCAAATAATGTATTTACAGAATTTTACCTTATTCGAGTGACATGCAGTTCCTAAACTTTTGTAGTTGTCAGTGATTCCACTGTCCAAACATTATCAACCAAACATCCAGCATCATTCATTTCCTTGCATATTTTCTTATGAACACATCATTTCATCTCATTTTACAATGCATGTCCTACCAACACAGAGTCGCCACTAAGAATATCATGTCCATACAGTTCTCTGTCCTCCCACTAACTGCTAGTCCATCTAAACACAGATTCTATTGCTGAGGGTGCAGAGCGCTTTCGGCGATATTAACACAGTCTATAACGCTGCCAACATACAAACAGGCTACTTACAGCACAAGTAACTGAACTCAAAATGTTTCAGCAGATTATCAATGTGTTTCTTCCAATTCAATCTCTCATCACTGCACCCACCCAGAAATTTTGAATATTCTGCCTTAGCAACAGACTTCTGTGCAAAGTTGACATTTATCAATGGTGTTATGCCATTTACTGTAGATATACTGTACATACATTGTTTACTCAAAATTTAGTGAGAATCCATTTGCAGAGAAACACTAAATAATTTTCTGAAAGTCATTATTTATAATTTCCTTAGGTAATTCTTGTTTATTGGGTGTGATTATTATACTTGTATCATCAGCAGAAAGAAATAGCTTTACATTTTCATGAATATAGAGTACCAAGTGATTAATATATAAAAAGAACAATAAGAGACACTAGACTGAATCCTGTGGGACACCATTCTTGACACCTCCTTAGTTAGAGAACTTTCGATTTTTGCAGACTATCTACACTGTTAATTTCAACCTTCTGCATTGTCCCCATTAAATATTAATTAAACCATTTGTGTTCTGTCCCAGTCATGACACAGTACTTAAGCTTATCTAGAAGAATTTCATGATTCACACAGTGAAAAGCCTTTGAGAGGTCACAAAAAATCCCGATGGGTGATGTACAGTTATTCAGAGCATTTAATATCTCATCATTGAAAGTATATATGGCATTTTCTGTTGAAAAGCATTTCTGAAAACCAAACTGACATTTTTAAGTACTTCATTTTTACAAATATGTGAGGCTACTTTTCAGTACATTACTTTTTTCAAGAATTTTGGATGAAGCTACCAGAAGTGAGATGGGATGGTAGTTGTTAGTATCTGACCGTTCCTCCTTTGTATTCAATGGTTTAACAATAGCATGTTACAGTCTATCGAACATCTAGTAAGATACCCTGTTTCAGTGAGCTGCTACGTAAGTGGCTGAGAAGCCTACTTATCTGATGGATACAAACTTTAGTACTCTGCTCGAAATGCCATCAATTCCATGTGACTTTTTACTTCTGAGTTAATATATTACTTTGCTAATTTCAGTAGGAGAGGTGGGTTGAATTTCAGCCTTATCAAATTGCATGGGTATTACCTCTTCCATATATAGTCTTCCATTTTCTAATGAACAGCAGGATCCTACTTTATCTACAAAATGTAAAAATGATTGTTAAAATATTTTCTACTCCTGACTTTTTGTTAACATACTTTTCATTGAGTTTGAGAGGAATACATTATTTGTATGCTTTCGGTTGCCATCTATTGCTTTCAACAATATTCCAGATTGCTTTAATTTTATTATTAGAGTTCCTAATCTCAGGCATAATGGCCATATGTCAGGACTTTTTAAACACTTTTCTTATTATAGTGCAGTAGTTTTTATGATGTTTGACTGTTTCTGGATCATAACTCCGTCTGGGTATAAGATATATTTCCATTTTCTGATTTACAAGGTATTTTTAGTCCTTTACTAACCCATAGCTTTTGGGATTGTTTCTAACAGCTATGTTTCACTGTTTTATTAGGGAAACAGGTTTCAAATATACTCACAAAGTATCATGAATAGGTTAAATTTAAATTAGCATCAGTTTCCCTGTACACCTCAGCCCTGTCTAACTGTTGCAAGTTTTCCCTAAAATTTGCTGTTGTTAAATCGTTAAATGAATGCACAATTGTGGATGATTGTTTTGCATTATTGCACAGAGGGGTATCATAAGCTGTAACTAGGTGAACATCATGTTCAGGAAAACCATTCTTAACAGGAAAAGCTTTTATTTGACTAAATTTATATTGGAGTGTAAAAACATTACCTATCAGTGCGCAGCTTTACTGTACTACCCGAGTAGGAAAATCGATAACTGATGTCAGTATCACGTTCGTTGAAGTCCCTGATAATAATATTTTTTTCTGGAATTACCGCTAAGCGATTTGCTCGGAGTGGAATTCCTTTTGTTTCTATACCTGTTTCAATCGCATTTCGAAAGCTGCTGTCCAAGAAACTTCTGGTGAGTTGGTGTCATGTACATCTGTTCCTTATGGAATCTGTGACATAACTTTATAGGCAGAGAAAGGAAAAATTTCGGGGTTTTCGAATCTAGGTATAGGTAACACTAGATTCAGAAGTGATAAGTAGCTTTTCAATGGCTCCTTTAAACAGCCTAGAAGATTAGGGTTTTGCTACTACCCCTCTATTTTCCTTTTCCAGTCATCTAGCACATTTCTCTAGGCACGTTTTGGAAGTCTAAAAAAGACCAAATAAGGTAGTTGACGAAAATGAGTAGAGTTTGGTGGTAGACGTAAAAATTGAATATCATGTTTCTGGCACAATGTAATCATATTAAGTGACAGAGGACTCGAGACGTTGTCACCTACAGTTACTTTCTGTCCCTTTAAATGCTGGATATAAGGCACGACAATTTCAGTAAACCACAATTCAGACATTGTTAGGTCAAACCAACCACTTTGATTCCTATTATAACCTTGCACCAGTTAAATCTCTTCAGTGAAAATACAGAAGAGATATTTCGTTCTGCAGACTGTGTACGGTGGGATGAATGCTCCGTCTGCAGCCACTGCTATCACCAAACTCATACTTTACTTAGAACTAACTACAACGCTTTCGGGAACTCTCGTACCTCGTTTCACTGTAACGTCCGCTTCTCCAGGATATCAACAAAGTTAGTCTCGTTATAGTTTATAATGTTGGAGGGAGGGACACCATTCAAGGACATTTTAAGGTTCTTCTAATAATCATTCACTATTTTCGTCTAACTAGTACCTTTGTGCTCTTTACATTTTCACTTACTGTAACCGTTATTTCCAGATTTCTTTGAGAAAACAGTTTATCCATCAGTGGCCAGATCGTTTGTCACGAAACCTTTTTGCAACCCTTCCTGCTGAGATACTTGTACGTTGTCCGTAACATTGCTATTACGTGAAGGAAACTCCCATTTCACGAACGCAATATTCCTTCAACCAGATTTTTCCCTCACTATCGATTAAAGTTGTTTCGCCGTCTACTTTATAATTGCTTCTTTTCGTGAGTTTGTCGTTTACTATTGTATAAGGAATTGTGCATTGTTCTGAAATTATGCGAATGTTTAATTTTCCTGATTTGCCTGCCGTTACAGCATGTAGAAGAAATTCCGGGCAGTAATTGGGTTTCCACATTGTTTCTACAACCTTCCTGTAAAATCGCTTGATCGGATTCGCCTTAAAAAAGTTTTTTTTTAATTTTTAAAGGTTTAGGCATGCATATTGTCTAAGCGGTATTAACAAAGAACATAAAAATGGAACAACAGCGCTTCAGATTTTCATATGCAAGTAAAAATTTAACAACTTACCAATTACACAGCAGAAGTTTTAGAACTGACGTATTTACCTTACGAGGACAGCACATGAATTACTTATTTACTGACAACGACATCTGTTGGTACCGCGCGCTCCAGCTCACCGTTGTTATAGACGAATTCACAACCATGATCAACTGTGGTGGTCTTGCTAAGATGACGTGCTTAGATATCCAAATGTTGAAAAATCGGTAAATGTTTCGTTTTACACCACCTTATCGGATTCACCTCATTTTATGGTACATGTGTACTCTTGTTGACTGGAACCATGTGGCAATTTGGAGGGAGACCTGGTTGCTCGGTAATGCTTGCAACAGATGTACGAGAGGCGCTCAATAAGTCACGCGACACATTTTCTTGCTCAGCCAGTTTAGGTTGAAAAAATGTGGAATTTGTTGTGGGACATGGTGGAATATTACTGCTTCAGCCCCTATCGTTTTATGAAGTTCCGATAGGTGGTGCCCCTTTATGTAGCCTTCAAAATGGCGTCTGTAACGGAGGTGTGTTCTAAGCAGAGACCTGTCACTGAGGATTTTTTTTTTTTTTTTTGTGAAAAAGCAAAGCATGGCAGATTCTCATAGGCGCTTACCGAATGTCTACGGAGTCCCGGCTGTGAACAGAAACACTGTGAGTCATTGGGCAAGGTGTATGTCATCATCGTAACAAGGTTGCTCAAACTCCTCGCTGTACTAATGGACGTCTCTACTGATAGTACTGAGACACTCGTCCACCAGTTGCGGTACTCAAAAGTGTGTGCCCTCTGGCTTCCGCGTCACCCAACAGAAGATCATAAAGAGTAGTAGTAGTAGTAGTAGTAGTAGTAGTAGTAGCAGCTTTATTCATCTGTAGATCTATTCTATATAGGACATGTCAAAGAATTTACAAATTTAGATCAATTTAAAATAAGCTAATTCGTATACACACATATTTACAGACTTCTAGTTAGAGACAATCATTAGATTTACTCCTCGTATACAATACTGTTTTTTTTTTTAGAAAGAACTTATTAAATAATGTAATGCCACACTTTTCACTCCCATCTCACTATCAGTCACTCCACACTCTATACACACATTGTTTCATAACACTTGACTCAGTCGCTACACACACACACACACACACACACACACACACACACACACACTGGTGACCTCTGAGCCATTTTCTGTACCGCAACTTTCCATTTGTTATCCTGAAAAACTGAGTTAGCATCCCTCCACAATGAATGAGATGTTGAGCTCAGAAAGAGGAAGAGGTGTTAGTATTGTGTTATGTATAACTTGCGGGTAAGTATTTCTAGAAAGGAAAAAAGAAGGGAAAAAAAACATAAAGTGAGGGTGTTATGTGGAATGTTGGATATTTTATAATCATTATTATTATTTATTTGCATAACACTTTTTTTTATCACACCCCTACTCTGTTTTAGCTAAGTAATCCATCAATGTATAAAATGTATTGCATAACAGGTACTTTTTAGTTGCCTTTTTAAATAAGCGTATTTTAGAAATTTCTTTAATCTCTTTTGGTAATTTAGTGTACAGTTTTATTCCTTGGTAGAAAATGCTGTTTTGAGTTCTATGTTTATTTTTTCTTGGTAAATGTAAGTTGAGTCTATCTCTTGTTGCATCGTCATGGATTGAGCTGTTTGTTCAGTAATTACCAATGTTATTTTTGTTGTGTACAACTGACTGGTAAATGTATTCACACGGAGCAGTTAAAATCCCCAGTGTTTTGAACAGATCTTTACAGTGAGCTAGACTAGTATTTTTGGTTGTTATTCTTATTGCTTTTTTCTGGAGTTTGAAAATTGTGTTCATATTTTGCGCACTTGTTCCCCAAAAAAGAATGACATAGCTAAGAATTGAGTGTACATATGAATAATATGTAACTAAAAGACACTACATGTTACCCATTGATGATAGGATTCTAAGGGCATAACATGCTGATGACATTCTGTTTGTAAGTACCTTTGTGTGTTCACAGCACTTTAACTGACAATCAATATTCATTCCTAGAAATTTTGCATTTGTTACACAGTCTATAGAGGTGCCATCCCCATTTAATTTAACATTGTCATTTTTCCTCTTCAAACAGAAATTCATGGCATTAGTTTTCTTTATGTTCAATGTCACTTTATTGCCTATTGACCAATCATAAACTTCCTTGAGAGTTTCATTTGCTTTCTCGGCTAGAGCAGCGAAGGACCATCTGTACGGATTTGCTTGCGCGTTACGAGGCTGGTCGTGACAATTTTTTGTCGAACATCGTCACAGGCGATGAAACATGCGTTCATCAGTTCGAACCGCAACCAAAACGGCAATCCGTGGAGTCGCACCTCACTGCTTCTCCTCCGAAGAAAACGTTCAAAGCCATACCGTCAGCTGATAGAGCCATGGCGACAGCCTTCTGGGACTCTGAAGGGATTATTCTGTTTGATATCCTCCGTCATGGTGTTAGCGATCGACTCAGAAGTGTACCTCAAGAAACTGAGGAAAGGACTGCAAAGTGTTCGTGGCCACAAAATTCAAACAAACTTCTCCTTCTCCATGACAACGCAATGACTCCCATAAGTCTGCAAACCCAAGAGGAACTCACAAAAGTTCATTGGACTGTTCTTCCTCATCCATGTTACAGCCCGGATCTCGCACCTTCCAACTTTCATCTCTTTGGTCCAATGAACAATGCACAAAGAAGGAAGCAGTACGTGGATGATGGCAGCAAGACGTTGACTCCGACGTCGATCAGTAGAGTGGTACTATGCAGGCATGTAGTAAGGCATTGAACGGAGATTCTGTTGAAAAATAGGGTATTGTAGCCAGAAGAGTGGGGAATAATACGGTATATTGGAATTCTGAATAAAACCAACTCGGTTTCTGAAAAAAATGTGTTGCATTACTTATTGAACGCCCCTCGTAGTACGTTGTACACCAGGTAACATTACTTGCACTTACAGTTTGGACAAATTTTGTTTTCAAAATATGTGTTTTCTACATAAGTTTACTAAGTGTTCTCTGAAATGTGTGCGAGTGTGTAATGGAGTTCGAATTTCTGATTTGGCTTCGGTTTACAGCGCAGAAATAGTCGCCTGACGCTGCTTCGCACTATTGGTTACATTTTGTGTTAGATATTGTAAGGAGTGTGTCACAACTCGCCATTACATTGATTAAGTATTACATTGAGTAGCGAAAACAATATAGCCAACTTAAGGCTATTCTTTGCATTGTGTAAGCACTCAGATATCGATAGTGACACTCTGAGGGCGAAACATGGGAGAGCGTTTCTAAGCATTGTTGTGAGACTAGTCAGTAGTGTTGGTCTAGAGCTCGGAGACAAGAGACGTGTCACACTGCCCTCACGTCGGTAATGGTAGATCTTACCACACTCAAGGCCTGATTTCATTTATATAGCCAGGAGAGATTTAGGTGGCTTAACTACGCTTGAAGATAGATTCAAGGTAAAATTCGCAAGCGTAGCGTAGAGCGCAATTCCAGGGTTAAGCTCGTGATTGTTATTCCGAGTTTGCAATAATCCCATATTTTGCTTGTCTGTTAAAGAAGCCTCCTTATCCTCCAAATAATAATAATTATTCTCCACATCCCATTCATAAATATGCTATGGTTATTAAATGGTAATATAACTTGAAAATAGAAATAAATTGTAAATCTGCCACTTGGACACTGTTGACAATTATAAAGTCATCGTCAGGCATTTCGCCATTATTAATACTTGTCAAACTATTATTGGTCATAATAATTTTACAAGTTTTTAAAAAGACTTAATATATGAAATCCCTTCTCACAAGTTATTTAGTAATCAACAGGACCCAAGCAAATTCCTTTTTATTAAATTCATTCTTAGCAACAATAAGCTTTAGTCGCTGCTGCTGCATGGTGTTTCAAATTGCTGTAAACCACTTGGAAAAATGTAGTAATCTAAAGAGCAGGGTGCAAAACGTAGAGCCAAAACAGAAACACTGACACACCACAACATGTCATGTATTCTAATCCAGCAAATTCCGTTGCACAAGCCAGATTCTGTATCACTTAAAAAATTCTTATTCAAATACGTAGTCAAATAGCTTATCCAAATGTTAGTTCTAAGTTTTTCATGTAACGATCTGTTGAGGTCTTAAATGGCAGTGAAACTGACACTCATACAGCATGCACACAGTGTTATGCAGGTTAGGTTCCGATTACTGATAGCTTGGGTTGCTTATCGAGTCAAGTATCACAGACGAACACAGGTCGTATTTGTTGAAGATACATCATTTACTTGTTGTAGGTAAGTTACAATATAAGCTTTAATATTCCACACAATTATTGTATTTTCACATATTTATTTATTTGTAACACCAATGTTGCTGAATTGTTGCTGCTACTGAAACAATCCGAAGTTCGTCAAAGAAGTTGAAGTTTATCATAAGTGTGTACCACAAAGGCCTAAAGCACAAAATCGTAGGGCGAATATATGTGACTATATGAACATATAAGAAGACAGAACTAAAGAGATCAAACCTCTGTTTATAGAATTTCTACGTTTAGGAAAAGCGTTTGACAACGTAGGGTGCAATATGTCTTTGAAATTCAGAAGATATCAGCAATTAAATACAGGGAGCGAAAAGTTATCTACAACATGTGCAGAAAGGAGACTGCAGTCATAAGAATCGAAGGACATGAGAGGAAAGCAGTAATTGAGGAGAGAGTGATAAAGGGTCGCAGCCTATCCCCAATGTTATTCAGTCTGTGTACAGAGTTAGCAGAAAAGGAAAGAAAGAACAAATTTGGAAAGGAAATTAGTGTTTGGGAAGAAGAAAAAAGATATTGTCAACACTGCAATTTTCTCAGAGACAGCAGTTGAATGAAAGGGATAGTGTCTTTTAATGAGGTTGCAAGATAAATGTCAACAAAAATGGAACAAATCTGATGGAATGTAGTCGAATTAAATCAGGAGATACTGAGGGAATAAGGAAACGAAATGAGAAACTCAAAGTGGACGATGCGCTCTGCTATTTTGGAAGCACAATAACTGATGATGTCAAAGGCACTGAAGATATAAAATTCAGACTGACAATAACAAGAAGAGCATTTCTCAAGAAGAGAAGCTAGGTATAATAGAATATAAATGTAAGTCTTAGGAAATCTTTTCAGAAGGTATTTTTTCTGGAGTACTACCTTTTACAGATGCGAAACTTAAATGATAAGCAGATCAAATGTGAAGAGATGTGAAGCTTTTTAAATGTGATGCTACGAAAGAATTTTGAACATTACATGGATAGATTGAATGACTGATTAGAAAGTACTGAATCGACTTGGGGAACTTATGGCACAACTAGATTAAAAGAAGGGACTGGTTGAAGGACATGTCACGAGACAGCAAGGACTCATCAGTTTGCTGATAAAAAGAAGATTGTAGGGTAAAAACTGTAGAGGGGGACCAAGGCTCTAATGTAGTAGATGGATGGATGTTGAGCTACTTATGTGAAGATGAAGAGGCTTGCACAGGATAGTCAAGTGTGGAGAGCTGCATCTATCTGGCCTTTGGACTGAAGAGTACAAGAAGATACAGACACCCATTTACAAGACAAGTGCTACATACATTATGTAGTTGTGGGAGAGTGTTACCAGTTAAATTGATGAATGTATACGAATTTTGAGCAGTCACTACAAATGTCAAACACAAATTATTAAGATGGTATGAAAAGCATGAACAAAGTACATGACCCTGTCTGTACTAACGATGTAATGACATTCAAAAGCGGCAGGACGTTTATGGGCAAACCCTGCGCTGCATCACAGTCATATGGCTCTTAGTATTTATGTATGATCTGCTGATGTAAATCTCCCTCCAGAGATACCCATGACTTGGTCCACAAAAACTATATGTGGATGTTTTAGAGTAATTTTGTTTACTTTTGTGGTTATGCTATAGTTGGCAGCAATGGATATCCAAGAAAACTTGTCTGTACAAGTGGTCAGTGTGATGACTTTGGGTCACATTATCCAGACTACACTTCCATCTCCGCATAATAATATCACAGCCCAGAGGAAGTAAAAACCCGTGACTATGTAGTTGAATCGAACTGAGAGCATATTTGCTAATTTTATGTGTGCAGGTAAAAATGGCCTTCACAGGAACTAAATTTATTAAGTCACAAAATATGTTCCTTTAACGTGAGAAGTTCACATTTACACACGCACCCGTACACACACACACACACACACACACACACACACACACACACACACACTGATCAGCCAAAACATTACGACCACTGCCCACCGCACCTTCGATGCCGCCTGGTAGCGTTGTGGACACGTGACTCGGTAACAAAAGTATGTAAGCGAAGCAGACACGGATGGGGGATCACCCTAGTGAAGGTAAGGGCTGCAAATGTGGGAATCCATCGAGATAAGCGACTTTGACAAAGGGCAGATTATTATTACACCGAGCCTATGAACGAGTATCTCGAAAACGGCGAAGCTGGACGAATGTTCACGTGCCAATGTCGTGCACATCTATGGAAAGAGGTAGAAGGACAATGAAACTACCATTAAGCGGAAAATAATTGGAGGTCCATGACTCGTCCAAGAACGTGGAGTTTGGAGGCTTGTTTGCTCTGTAAAGTAGGATAGATAGTGATCTGTGGCATCTATGCCAAAAGAGCACAATGCTGGTGCACACACAAGCTCAGCAGCACAACCCCCTCTTCCCCCCCCCCCCCCTCTCCCAACATATTCACAAACTGACCCAGTAAAATAGTCAATTATGACTGCAGTGGGCACAGGACCATCGGGATTCGGTTTTAGATTAATGGAAACGTGCCTGCTCTTCGGGTGAATCACGGTTTTGCTACACTATGTCGATGGTCGTCACCACAAACGCCGCCAACAAGGTAAATAGCAACTCGAAAAGCACAGTGCTCCAAGGACGCAGGGTGGTAGGAGCAGTATTATGCTATTGGAGACATTCTTCTGCGCTTGCGTGGGACCTGTGGCAGTAATCAAAGACACGCTGACAGCTGCAAACCACCTGCATCCCTTCGTGCTTCATGTCTTCCCTGATGGCGATGTCATCTTTCAGCAGCATAAGTGTCCATGTCATGGAGCCAGAACCATGCTACAATGGTTTGAAGAGCATTACAGTGAACTCAAGTTGATGTGTTGGCGACCAAATCCTATGGAACCCATTTAGGTCACTATCAGGCGCCACTATCATGTACGCAAATCGGTGGCCAGTTATTTACTCGAGTTATATGACGTGTGCTACATACATCCACAAACCTACTAACAAACAGTCAGATCCCTGATATGTTGAATCAGAGATGAATTTCGTTCTAAAGACGAACAAACAAGCTATTAAGCAGGTTTTCATAATGTTTTGGCTCATCAATGTATATTTATATAAATGGATATATGTGTGTGTCTATATACATATGTGTGTTGCACATCTCATCCCAAACCACTGCATCAGCTTCAACCAAATTTGATTTATATAATATTTCTTGCCTGGGAAGAAGTACAGTTGGGCAAATACCACCTAACTCCCATAGGGATGGGTGTAGGGATGACAATGTCTGATAACCCCACAACTGGCATGTTGTGCAGGTATTACTGGAATGCATTCCAGAGGCTATACTTGAAAAAGGTCTTGGCTGAGCAGAGAGATGGGGAGGAGGATTGGGAGGGAGTAGGGAATGGACAGAGAGAGGGGGGAGAATATGTACAGAGATGAGGAGGAAAAGTATGTACAAGGAGGTCATAAACAGTCAGTAAAATTTGTAATGGTGTTGCAGGTGAGGTTGTGCTGAAAAATAACTGTTATGAAAAAAGATTCACTACATTTCTCCAGTAGGCAGTTAGTACTTAAGTTAATCAGGTCGTTGAGCAAGCAAAAACAAGTGGTCTGCCAGAGACAGTGGTGCCAAATGTGTCTTCATTTTGTTTCCTAAAATCTAAAAAGAGAATGATACAAATTTGGACATCAGATGGTAGTAAGGACCAAACCCAAGTCAAAGGCTGAGCAGTCTAGTGCACTACATCTATGCTATGAGAAAAACTGACGCTAGTTGTATCTGACGGACCATTTGAATTTGCATACACAGTGACCTGTTTGGTTAACTTCAATGCTAATTAACTCGGAAAAGGCACAATGTACTGACGTTTTTTCTTAGCACTTATTTCTCAGTACAACCTACCCTGCAACACTTATGCAAGCATTTCAGACTGTTTCTGACGACCCTGTATTTTGAAATATATGTATATGTGTAGGTTGCACATCTCCACTAAACCAGTCGATCGATTTCAACCAAAATAGGTATACAAATTACTTATTTCTGGATAGAAGTACTGTGGAGGTAAAATCTACCTAGGTCCCATAGGAGTGGCAACCAGAGGAAAATGGTTAGTAATGCCTGACATATGGGCTGTCTTGCACAGCTGCTGTGTTGTGTTTCGAATCGGAATGCGATCATGGGGTAATAGATATATTGGGGCAAAACTGTGCAGAGACGGGTGTGAGTAGGAGATGGATAGTGAGAGAGACTACATCTACATCTACATCTACATTTATACTCCGCAAGCCACCCAACGGTGTGTGGCGGAGGGCACATTACGTGCCACTGTCATTACCTCCCTTTCCTGTTCCAGTCGCGTGTGGTTCGCGGGAAGAACGACTGTCTGAAAGCCTCCGTGCGCGCTCTAATCTCTCTAATTTTACATTCGTGATCTCCTCGGGAGGTATAAGTAGGGGGAAGCAATATATTCGATACCTCATCCAGAAACGCACCCTCTCGAAACCTGGCGAGCAAGCTACACCGCGATGCAGAGCGCCTCTCTTGCAGAGTCTGCCACTTGAGTTTGTTAAACATCTCCGTAACGCTATCACGGTTACCAAATAACCCTGTGACGAAACGCGCCGCTCTTCTTTAGATATTCTCTATCTCCTCCGTCAACCCGATCTGGTACGGTCCCACACTGATGAGCAATACTCAAGTATAGGTCGAACGAGTGTTTTGTAAGCCACCTCCTTTGTTGATGGACTACATTTTCTAAGGACTCTCCCAATGAATCTCAACCTGGTACCCGCCTTACCAACAATTAATTTTATATGACCATTCCACTTCAAATCGTTCCGCACGCATACTCCCAGTTATTTTACAGAAGTAACTGCTACCAGTGTTTGTTCCGCTATCATATAATCATACAATAAAGGATCCTTCTTTCTATGTATTCGCAATACATTACATTTGTCTATGTTAAGGGTCAGTTGCCACTCCCTGCACCAAGTGCCTATCCGCTGCAGATCTTCCTGCATTTCGCTACAATTTTCTAATGCTGCAACTTCTCTGTATACTACAGCATCATCCGCGAAAAGCCGCATGGAACTTCCGACACTATAGACTAGGTCATTTATATATACTGTGAAAAGCAATGGTCCCATAACACTCCCCTGTGGCACGCCAGAGGTCACTTTAACGTCTGTAGAAGTCTCTCCATTGATAACAACATGCTGTGTTCTGTTTGCTAAAAACTCTTCAATCCAGTCACACAGCTGGTCTGATATTCCGTAGGCTCTTACTTTGTTTCTCAGGCGACAGTGCGGAACTGTATCGAACGCCTTCCGGAAGTCAAGAAAAATAGCATCTACCTGGGAGCCTGTATCTAATATTTTCTGGGTCTCATGAACAAATAAAGCGAGTTGGGTCTCACACGATCGCTGTTTCCGGAATCCATGTTGATTCCTACATAGTAGATTCTGGGTTTCAAAAAAACGGCATGATACTCGAGCAAAAAACATGTTCTAAAATCCTACAACAGATCGACGTCAGAGATATAGGTCTATAGTTTTGCGCATCTGCTCGACGACCCTTCTTGAAGACTGGGAATACCTGTGCTCTTTTCCAATCATTTGGAACCTTCCGTTCCTCTAGAGACTTGCGGTACACGGTTGTTAGAAGGGGGGCAAGTTCTTTCGCGTACTCTGTGTAGAACCGAATTGGTATCCCGTCAGGTCCAGTGGACTTTCCTCTGTTGAGTGATTCCAGTTGCTTTTCTATTCCTAGGACACTTATGTCGATGTCACCCATTTTTTCGTTTGTGCGAGGATCTAGAGAAGGAACTGCAGTGCGGTCTTCCTCTGTGAAACAGCTTTGGAAAAAGGTGTTTAGTATTTCAGCTTTACGCATGTCATCCTTTGTTTCAATGCCTTCATCATCCCAGAGTTTCTGGATATGCTGTTTCGAGCCACTTACTGATTTAACGTAAGACCAGAACTTCCTAGGATTTTCTGTCAAGTCGGTACATAGAATTTTACTTTCGAATTCACTGAACGCTTCTCGCATAGCCCTCCTTACGCTAATTTTGACATCGTTTAGCTTCCGTTTCTCTGAGAGGTTTTGGCTGCGTTTAAACTTGGAGTGAAGCTCCAGCAGTAGTTTCCTAACTTTGTTGTTGTACCACGGTGGGTTCTTCCCGTCCCTCACAGTTTTACTCGGCACGTACCTGTCTATAACGCATTTTACGATTGCCTTGAACTTTTTCCATAAACACTCAACATTGTCAGTGTCGGAACAGAAATTTTCGTTTTGATCTGTTAGGTAGTCTGAAATCTGCCTTCTATTACTCTTGCTAAACAGATAAACCTTCCTCCCTTTTTTTATATTCCCATTAACTTCCATATTCAGGGATGCTGCACCGGCCTTATGATCACTGATTCCCTGTTCTGCACATACAGACTCGAAAAGTTCGGGTCTGTTTGTTATCAGTAGGTCCAAGATGTTATCTCCACGAGTCGGTTCTCTGTTTAATTACTCGAGCTAATTTTCGGATAGTGCACTCAGTATAATGTCACTCAATGCTCTGTCCCTACCACCCGTCCTAAACATCTGAGTGTCCCAGTCTATATCTGGTAAATTGAAATCTCCACCTAAGACTATAACATGCTGAGAAAATTTATGTGAGATGTATTCCAAATTTTCTCTCAGTTGTTCTGCCACTAATGCTGCTGAGTCGGGAGGTCGGTAAAAGGAGCCAATTATTAACCTAGCTCGGTTGTTGAGTGTAACCTCCACCCATAATAATTCACAGGAACTATCCACTTCTACTTCACTACAGGATTAACTACTACTAACAGCGACGAACACTCCACCACCGGTTGCATGCAATCTATCCTTTCTAAACACCGTCTGTACCTTTGTAAAAATTTCGGCAGAATTTATCTCTGGCTTCAGCCAGCTTTCTGTACCCATAACGATTTCAGCTTTGGTGCTTTCTATCAGAGCTTGAAGTTCCGGTACTTTACCAACGCAGCTTCGACAGTTTACAATTACAATACCGATTGCTGCTTGGTCCCCGCATGTCCTGACTTTGCCCCGCACCCGTTGTGGCTGTTGCCCTTTCTGTACTTGCCCAAGGCCATCTAACCTAAAAAACCGCCCAGCCCACGCCACACAACCCCTGCTACCCATGTAGCCGCTTGTTGCGTGTAGTGGACTCCTGACCTATCCAGCGGAACCAGAAACCCCACCACCCTATGGCGCAAGTCGAGGAATCTGCAGCCCACATGGTCGCAGAACCGTCTCAGCCTCTGATTCAGACCCTCCACTCGGCTCTGTACCAAAGGTCCGCAGTCAGTCCTGTCGACGATGCTGCAGATGGTGAGCTCTGCTTTCATCCCGCTAGCGAGACTGGCAGTCTTCACCAAATCAGATAGCCGCCGGAAGCCAGAGAGGATTTCCTCCGATCCATAGCGACACACATCATTGGTGCCGACATGAGCGACCATCCGCAGATGGGTGCACCCTGTACCCTTCATGGCATCCGGAAGGACCCTTTCCACATGTGGAATGACTCCCCCCGGTATGCACACGGAGTGCACCTTGGTTTTCTTCCCCTCTCTTGCTGCCATATCCCTAAGGGGCCCCATAACGCGCCTGACGTTGGAGCTCCCAACTACCAGTAAGCCCACCCTCTGCGACCGCCCAGATCTTGCAGACTGAGGGGCAACCTCTGGAACAGGACAAGCAGCCATGTCAGGCCGAAGGTCAGTATCAGCCTGAGACAGAGCCTGAAACTGGTTCGTCAGACAAACTGGAGAGGCCTTTCGTTCCGCCCTTCGGAATGTCTTTCGCCCCCTGCCACACCTCGAGACGACCTCCCACTCTACCACAGGTGAGGGATCAGCCTCAATGCGGGCAGTATCCCGGGCAACCACAGTCGTAGTTCGATCGGGGGATGCGTGGGACGAGCTGGCCGTCCCCGACAAACCCCCATCCGGACTCCCACAGTGATGCCCATTGGCAACAGCCTCAAGCTGTGTGACCGAAGCCAACACTGCCTGAAGCTGGGAGCGAAGGGATGCAAACTCAGCCTGCATCCGAACACAGCAGTTGCAGTCCCTATCCATGCTAAAAACTGTTGTGCAAAGAACGTCTGAACTAATCTACAGAGAGCGCAAACAAATCGACACAAAATTTAAACGGTTATTAAAATACAAGGTTGCCTAGTAAAAGCAGTAATGCTGCTACTTGCGCACTGCTGACACACTGCTCGGCGGCGGAAGGAGACTACGCGATTTTACACTATTCAGGTACTAAAACGCGATGCTACAACTATCAAATACTATAATACGCCCGAAATTTATGAATTAAACAATGCAAGTACCAAAAACACGCAAAGGAATTAAGAATTAAACTATGTAACAAATGAGTGAACTAGGAGTATACGACTTGCTGCTGCAGCTGCTTATCCAACGGCGGCAGGGAGCACACTGACTGTGACCAACCGACACTGGCCGTTCAAAACAAAAACAGAAGACAAACGACTCCGCGAATTTACACTACTCAGGTACTAAAACGCGATTCTACAACTCTCAAATACTATAATACGCCCGAAATTTATAAATTAAACAATGCAAGTACCAAAAACACGCAAAGAATTTAAGAATTAAACTATGTAAGAAATGAGTGAGCTAGGAGTATACGACTTGCTGCTGCAGCTGCTTATCCAACGGCGGCAGGGAGTACAGGGAGAATGAGAGGGACAGAGAGAGGGGGGAAGAGGAAACTGACAGAGACAGGGAGAAGAGCATATAGACAAAGAGAGGATGAGGAGGAAATGTACAAAGAGTGGGGAGGAGCAGACGAACAAAGAGGTGGGAAGGAGGAGATGGCGAGAGGGAGGGGAAAGGTGAAGATAGAGGAGGGGAGGAGGAGATGGATAGAGGTATGATAGAGATGGAGATGGACAGAGAGAAGGCTGAAGAGGAGATGTGTGCAATATATGTGCTGTACGTGTACACAGGTGAAGCTGCTGGTAAAGTGCTATAAAATGGATACAAGTATATGGATATGAGTGTGTATGTGTGTTTCATATCTTAAACCAATGGATCGCTATCAGCCAAATTTGATATGCATACTATGTATTATCTGAGAATTTCTGAGGGAGTAAAAACCAATTAGGTCCCATAGGGATGGGAGAGGGTTGGTAAACCCTGAATTCTAAGCTGTCATGCACAACAGGCATTTTGTGTGGGCAGTATTGGAAAGTTTCCCAGGGACAACCCATGCAGATGGGCATAGGTAAACAGGGAGAGAGGAGGAAGTAGGAGATGGATACTGAGGAGGATTGAGGATGAGATGAACACAGGAAGGGGAAGGAGGTGATTGGCTTATAGAGAGGAATATGAAGGGATGCAAAGAGAGAGGGGAAGGAGAAGATGGACAAAGAAAAGGGGAATTGCACATGGGCAGAGAGAGGAGAAGAAGTAGTAAATGGACAGTGAGAGGAAGATAAGGAGATGAACAGAGAGATGAGGGATGAAAATGTGGTTAGATAGAGTGGTAGGAGGAGATGGGCAGAGATGTGGGGAAGAGGAAATGGAATGGACAAAGGATTGGGGAAGGAGAGGATGAACCGAGAGAGGGGGAAGGGGCAAGTGGATAGAGGCAGGAGAAGGAGAAAGTGCACAGAGAGGGCGGAGAGGTGGAGATGTCAGAGAGATGGGAAGGAAGAGATCATCAGAGAGTTGGGGGAAAGTGTGGGAGGTGGGTGGAGGAGGCAGGTGAAGAGGAACAGTCGGCAGGTGGAAATAGAAGAGGGCCTAGAGGAGATGGAGATAGGGAGGAGGGAAATAATATGGAGAGAGTAGATAGAGAGAGGGGTAAGAGGTGACAGAGAGAGAGAGAGAGAGAGAGAGAGAGAGAGAGAGAGAGAGAGAGAGAGAGAGAGAGTGGGGCAGTAGATACTCAAGTGGAGATGGACAGGGCTATGGGGAGGAAATGGACAAAATATGAAGAGGAGATGGATAAAGAGAGGGGGAGAAGAACATGGACAAAGAGAGGGGGTAGTAGAAGATGAACAGAGGGAGGAGGTAGACGAGATGGACACACAGGCAAAGCTGTGGGAAAAAGGCGAGTATTTATATAAATGGAGGGATGTGTTTAAGAATGTATGTTCCCATTCTCCTACTAAACCACTGGATAGATTTAAAAAAAACTTGGTACATATACCACTTACTGTCTGGAAGGTAGTGCTATTGGGGTAAGGGCTACCACCCTTTTGCTTGGGGGTGGAGCTGAGACTGGGGTGACACAGGAGATAGGTAGAGAGAAGGGGGTAGATGAGATGAACAGAGAGAGGGGGCAGGGGAGGTGGACAGAGAAAGGGGGAGTTAGTTATCGACAGAGAGAGAGAGGGAATAGTTGATGGACAGAGAGAGGGGAAGGAGGAGACAGACAGAAAGATAGCGGATAAAGATGTGAACAGAGAGAGCAGAAAAGAAAATAGGTGGCGAGATGGGAGAGGTGATGCAATGACGATTGGGGGAGGAGGAGTTGGGCCAAAAGGGGGAGATTAGGAGATGGCCAGAAACAGGGGGAGTTGGACATGGACAGAGAAAAGAGGACGAGCACAGATGGACATAGTGAAGGAGAGGAGGAGGTGGGCAGAAAGCGGAGAGTGAAGAAGATGTGAGCAATGTATGTGCCTTAAGCTTACACTAGTGGAACCTTTGTTAAAAGGCTAGTATGCATGTAAGGAGATGTATGTGCATATGTATGTGGATTCTGATTTTCTTCCTAAACCAATGGATAGATTTCAAATAACCTTGGTGCATGTACTTCACATTGATAGGAAAGTATTATGATGGGGATAAAAGCCGCCTGCCTGTGGACTGGGGGTGGGATGAAAATCGGCTGAAGAAGGAGATAGACAGAGAGAGAGGGGGGGGGGGGAGTTGATGAACAGAGAGATGGATGAGGAGCAGATGGGCAGGGAGAATAGGGAGGTACAAAGAGATGGGCAGGTTGAGTGAGGATGATGAGATGAACAGAGACATGGGAGATGGGAAGATGTGCAGAGACAGATGGGATAGGAGATGAACAGATAGATGTGGGAAGAGGAGAGGGACAGATTGAGGAGAGAAGAAGACTGACAGGTAGTAGGAGATGGACAGAGAGAGGGGGACAGAGGAGGTGGACAGAGAGAGGGGGGGGGGGAAGAGTTGGTCAGTGACTGGTGGAGCAGAAGATGTACAGAGAAAGGGGAGAGAAGATGATGGTCAGGTAGATGGCGGGAAAGAGTAGGGGGAGGAGTAGGATGTGGAGCAGAGAGGTGCAAAGTGGAGAGGGTCAGTGGGCAGTTGGAAACTAAGGAGGGGCATAGATGGGTTGGAGAAGGAGTGGTCAGAGAGAGAAGGGAGGACGACAGGGTGCAATATAAGGGGAAAAGTATGTGGAGAGACTGAGTGGGAGGTGATGTGTAGAGAGGGAGGACGAGTATATAGAGAAAGTGACAGGAAATGGAAGTGTACAGAGAACAGAGGTGGACAGAGACAGAGAACAGAGAAAGGCAGAGGAGGAGATGGACAGAGTAAGGGTAAGTAGGAGGAGGAGGAGGAGGAGATGGACACAGTTAGTGGCAAGAGGAGATGGACAGAGACATTAGGACGAGACAGATAGAAAGAGGGAGATGAGCAAATGGACACAGAGAGAGGAAAGAGGAGATAGAGTATGAGGGAAGGAGGAGATGTGAAATATATATATGTATTATGCATATGTGGATGAAACTGCAGATTAATGGCTAGTATACATATTAATGAACTTATGTATGTATCTATGTTCTGATTGTCCTCCTAAAACATTGGATCGATTTCAACTAAATTTGATACACAAACCACTTATTATCTGGAAAGAAGTACTGTAGTGGTAAGAACCACTTTACACTGGAGTGGGGACAGAGGTGAAAATGGGGTGACGTAGGAGATGGAGAGGGGGAAGGAAATGAGCAGAAGCAGGGGAGAAAGAGATGGGCAAAGAGATGAGTGATAAGGTGGTGATCAGACAATTGGGACAAAGCAAGGTACAAAGGGGACCAGGTGATAGACAGTGACAGGTGGGAGGAGATGAAAAAACTGAGGAGAGGAGGAAGAAGGATAGAGAGAGATTGTAGGAGGAGATGTACTGAGAGATGTAGCAGGAAGCGATGGACTGCAAGAGAGGGAGAGGGAGGAGGAGGAAGGGACTAAGTGAGTGGTATAATGAGATGGATGGCTAGCGCTAGATGGGGGGAAGTGGGAGGTGGAAGGAGTATATGGACAGAGAGTAGGGAGGAGAATGAATAGATAGGGGGAGGATGTGTATAATATGTGACACACTACGGCGCAAGAAAAGTGTTGGCATTCAAAATGTTCAAATGGCTCTGAGTACTATGGGACTTAACATCTGAGATCATCAGTCCCATAGAACTTAGAACTATTTAAACCTAACTAACCTAAGGACATCACACACATCCATGCTCGAGGCAGGATTCGAACCTGCGACCGTAGCGGTCGCGCTGTTCCAGACTGAAGTGCCTAGAACCGCTCGGCCACACCGGCCGGCTGTTGGCATTCAGAACAGCTTCTAGTCGCCTCGGAGTACATATCATAAATAGGGATCCTGTATGCTTTTCATGGGAGTCTTATACAATAATTCCTGAAAAGTAGTGGCATGTTCACGTAACAGTGATGGAAGTGGATAGTGATCACATACTCTTCTTTCCGAAGTAGCCCATGAGGGCTCAATAATATTGTGATCTGGTAACTGTGGTTACCAGGGAAAAAGTCGCAATTAATCCTCGTTCCAACAAAATCAGCCCTGGACGATGTAGGCTGTGTAAACAGGAATTCATTTGGAAATCAGCATCACCCTAGGGGATCAATCTTGCGACATGGGAAGGACCTGATAGGCCAAAATGGTCACATAGTCTTTGGCAGTAATGCGACCTTGCAGATTAACTGCGGAATACCACGATAGGGCTGCCCAAATCATCACCGAACTCCGCCATGTCTCACATAAACTCGTCCCGAAGTTGGAAACAGAGCGAAAGTAGAATCATCCTACCACACGACGTTTTTAAATTTATCCATAGTCCGGATTAAATAACCGTCTGTCACGATCACTCAGCACACACTGCCGTCTGCATTGTGACTTGGCGGATGGTCTGCTTTTCCAGTATGTGATATAAATCTTCGATACGGTGCGTTGCGAAACACCAAACATGTCGGCTACTTTGATTACGGAAGCTCCCACTATACGCGCACCGTATTTGCCCATTTTCGAGTTCACTTAGTTCCGACATACTCTTCTCATAATCACATAAAAGGCTGTTTTGACTACGACTCACACTTGCAACCTATTGAGGATACTGCACAGGCCCTGTTAGTCGTCAAATTCAACGGCGCAACCTGCAAACAAGCCTAGGATCTACATTTATACTCAAGCATGCATTATTTGCGTTGCAAAATTTTCCTCGATGAAATTAGTCTTCGCTAAGAGAAACGCATGTAGGCGTACCATAAGGTATGGTAACATCACCTCGGACAATGTCAACAGACACTTTTGGCAGAAATTCTAGAATTCCTCTGACAAACAAACTACGTCAACGGACGTCGCGCGACTTTATCTTTTTGGTATTAAGACGAAGCAGGCGCATCAGCGCGTTCACGAATATTAGGGATTCACGCCTCGTCCACGAATCGGTCATTGGAGACAGTGTACATGCTCGGTTTGTGGAAGGAAATTCGTCAGCCTTGTCAGAGGGACCATCCCGGTATTCACCTTAAAAGATCAGAGGGAATCACAGAAAACTTATATCTGGAGTGCCAGATGAGCGTTTGAAGGGTCGTCTTCCCGTATACGAACGACTCCAGTGCGTTACCAGAGCTCCAGTTCGGTCGTTGCGATGGTACAGTCATTATGACGCCGGAGTGTTTCTCATGATGTCGCAGGGTTCAAGTACATCTCCTCCTAGACTAATTCTGATTATTACCATTTTGCTAAAGCACTTCAGGCGAATGAGAGCGTGGATCTTCAAACATTATCATTTCCATCCTAGTTTGTAATGAGTCTTAGCCAGAGCGCTTGGTTTGATGATTTTTAAACATTTACAGAATATTTTTACTGGATAAAGGCTGCAGTTACTTTAATTAATGTACGCTGTGTGGTGGTAAGCTGGCTCTTTAAGCAAGACTGTTAACGACGCCACTGTGGTTGCACTTGGCCCGGATGTAACCTGTTCGGTACTTGTGGTAGGAGAAAATCCCCTCACTTCTGCATGGCTGAGAGGGAAAAGAGAGATGCTATAGCACGTTACTGATCACTAGAGCGTGCACTAACATCTTCGATTAAATACCTACCCTATTCAAGTCCCCTTGGAGAGAAGGATTGTGACACTCCTTATGATCGACTGTTCTTTGGATGGAAACATTAAGCTCAACGACAACTTGGATGACATTCAAAAGCAGAAGAATGTATGAGGCATGGAGTTCTACATTCTTCCTCTTACTTCGTTATCACATAACCAAAACACTTACTGAGACTCATATGGTGCAATCAAACTCTGCACTCTGAAGAAGCAAGAACTCCATTTTAGTACATCTTACGAAAACATGTGAAAATGCACCCCACGGTTCTGGTTCAAACGAAAGATTAGGAGGAGAGGTTTGCTAGAATGTGAGATTAATACCCGTCAATGTGTTCGACAAGACAATATCTACCATAAACCCAGCAAACTAACCGTATTGTCTAATTAATCCTATAGAACAGTTATGTAGAACCACCAATAAAAATTTTTCTGATAACAACAAATATAAGGTTAATAAAAATATTGGAAGCGTATTATCTTTCCTTAACAAAACTGAAAATGTATAATGATAATGAAAACGTTGTTGCTTTATTTCATTATTAGGGTACTCGTGTTGCGTAGGGTCTCTGACTTTTATTTCATGGAAATATATAAATGTAACAAGACAGTTTTTCCCTTTATTCTACCCATTATTCGACAAAACTGCATTCACGAAGGGCTCTTTATGATCTGAGTCTAGCGGTTCACAAACGTTTACCGACGCGGACAGCTATGAAAAACCACTATGTCCGTTTCTGGCCGGAACCAGCTGCGATAATCGTTATTTAAATTTTCCATAAAATGATCGATTGAAGATAAGTGTTAAAAGCGGATTAAAAATAGAAGCCAGTTGTTTCTATCAGCCACGTGCATCAAGTACCGGAGTGATTATAAACACTTTCCGAGAAAGCTTGGATGGCGTCGCGTGTGAATCTTCTGACTGTGTTGTGGCAGGTGTGAGATATCTCACGCAAACATGCAGTAGTGAAGTAAGGTCAAGGAATTTATGATTACTGTCTTTTCCGAGAATTATCTAGAGCGATAATTAGTCAAGCTATTCGCACATTTACACACCTGCGAGGAAAGTATTGTGAGATAATTTTGTCCTTGATGCACTTGAGTGCCATGTGTTTCCTAACCTGCCACAAGCTTTACCATCAGGCACACCACCATCGGATTGTTGCTGATTTCTTCTACTTCATCTTTCTTCAAGCGTTAGGCATTTGTCAACTATGTTCTCTTGCTCAGTTCCTCTCTTATTTGTGGTCAGTTACTATAGGTTCTCAATATGCCTTTCTTGGTCTACCTATTTGGCCAGTAATTAATTACTCTTTTGGCATTCTATTTTCATTCATTCTTGTGACATAGTGTCTCCACTGATTTCTGTACTTTTTGATCTATTAGTTTGCTTTCAAATCCTAATTCGTGTCTTATTGTTCTACAACCTCTCGTATTAGATTGTCTAATCCCAGTAGCTCTTCTTAAAAATCTTATTTCCGCATCTTGTGTTCTTCGTTCTTTTGCAGCTGTTATTGCCCTAGACTCCTTGACGTAAAGTATAGATGGAATAGCCATGCTTTGTAAAGGTTTGTTTGAATTTCTTTCCTCTCCAATTTAAACAGTGTTGTGTATATGGTCTCACGTACGTAATTGAGTATTTTAATGATTTCGGTATATATCCTTTATGTTAGAAGGAGATGCTATTTCGCAAGAAATTGAATTCATCGCTCACTCTGTTTTCCTGTTGATGATTACCGTTTTGGGTGGAGCCCCGTATTGACTTTTAAAAGCGATGACTTTTGTTTTTGGGATCCAGCTCTTGGCAGTAATATTTGATTTATAAATGAATTCTTGAAGAGTGTCCGTGCTGTCAGCTATAAGAAGTCGATCACCAGGAAAGAATGTTGTCATTGAATACTTACCGTCGATTGAAGTTGTTCATCATCATAATCATCATCATCTACATCTACATTGCTAAGTGCCTCACAGGGTATACATCGAACCACCTTCACAATAATTCGTAATCCACTCTCGATCAGCGAGCGGAGAAAACGGACATCTGCGTCTTTCCGTGCGAGCTCTAATTTCCCTTATTTTATTATGATTATTGTTTCACCCTGTGTAGGACGGCGTCAGCAAATATTTTCGCATTCAGCAGAGAAAGCTGATGATTGAAATTTCGTGAGAAGACATCGCCGCTACGAGAAACGCCTTTTCTTTAATGATGTCCACTCCAAATCCTGTACCATGTCACTAATAATCTCTCTCCTATTTATTGAAGATACAAAAAGTGCTGCTCTTATTTGTATTTTCTCAATGTACTGCTAAAAATCGTGTCTGGTAAGGATGTCACACCGTTCAGCAGAACTCCAAAAGAGGACGGACATGGGTAGTGTAGGTAGTCTCTTTACTAGATCTGTTGCATCTTCTAAGTGTTCTGCCAATAAAACACAGTCTGTGGTTCACTTTCTCCACGGCATTTTCTGCGTGTTCTTTCCAATTTAAGTTATTTGTAACTGTAATTCCTAAGTATTTAGTTGAATTTACAGCCTTTAGATTTGAGTGATTTATCGTGTAACCGAAATTTAACGGATTACTTTTAACACTTAAGTGAATGGCCTCAAAGTTTTAATTATTTGGGGTCAATTGCCAATTTTCGTACCGTACAGATGTCTTATCTAAATCGTTTTGCAATTTTTTTTATCTCCTGATGACTTTATTAGACGATAAATGAGAGCTTCATCTGCAAACAACCTAAGAAGGCTGCTCAGATTACCTCCTAAATTTTTTATTTACTCGTACATGCGGAACAGAGTGCCAGAAATCACTTCTGTTTTACTCGATGACTTTCCGTCAGTTACTACGAACTGTGATCTCTCTGACAGAAAATCACGATCCCAATCGCATAAGTGAGACATATTCCACAAGCAAGCAATTTGATTACAAGCCGCTTGTGAGGTACGGTGTCAAAAAGCTTCTGCAAAACTAGAAATACGGAATCAATTTGAAATCCTTTGTCGATAACATTCGACACTTCCTGTGAGCAAAGAGCTAGTTGTGTTTCACAAGAACAATATTTTCTAAATCCGTGTTGAGTGTATGTCAATTGACCGTTCTCTTCGATGTAATTCATAATATCCCAACACAATATATGTTCCAAAATCCTGCTACATATCGACGTTAATGATATGGGCCTGTAATTTAGTGGATTACCCCTATTGCCTTTCTTGACTATTGGTGTGACCTGTGCAACCTTCCAGTCTTTGGGTACGGATCTTTCGTTGAGTGACCAGATGTGTATGATTGTTAAGTATGGAGCTATTACGTCAGAATGTTCTGAAAGGAACCTATTTGTATATTAACTGATTTAAGTTGTTTCACAACTCTGAGGATATCCACTTCTAAGTTAGTTATATTGGCAGCTGTTCTGGATTCGAATTCTGGGGTATTTACTGTCTTCTTTGGTGAAGGAATTTGGGAAGGCTGTGTTTAGTCACTCTTGCTTTAGCAGCTCTGTCATGGGCAGTGTTTCTATTGCAATCAAGCAGAGAAGGCATTGACTGTGTCTTGCCGCTAGCATACTTTAATACTATCAGAATCTCTTCGAATTTTGTGCAAGGTTTCGAGAAAAAGTTCCGTTGTGGATACTATTATAAGCACCTCGCATTGAACTCCACGCTAAATTTCGAGACTCTGTAAAAGATCGCCAATCTTAAGGGGTTTGCGTTCATTTAAATTTGGTATGTTATTGCAGTTGTTTCCGCAAAAGTGTTCTGAGTAGTTTTTTGTACCATGGAGGATCAGCTATTTCATTAGTTTATTTATTTGGTATAAATCTCTCAATTGCTGTCGATACTATTTCTTTGAGTTCAAGCCACATCTTGTCTACACTAACGTTTTTAATTTGGAAGAATTGTAGACTGTCTCTCCGGAAGGCGTCAGGCGCATTTTTATCTACATTTTTGAGTAGAAATATTTCTCGTTTATTTTTGGTGGATATGGGAGTTATAGTATTCAATCTCGCTACGATAACCCTGTGTTGACTAATCCCTGTATCCGTTTTGAAGCTCGGTATTAGCTCATGAGTATTTGTTACTAAGAGCTCAAATGTGTTTTCACAACAGTTTACTATTTGAGTGACCTCATGAACAATTGTTCAAAATAATTTTCCGATAACGCGTTTGGCACTATTTCGGATGATATTTTATGCTTGTATCCAGATTTAAACATCTATTTTCGCCAATATATGGAGGGTAAATTGAAGTCCCTACCAACTAGGATTGTAAGAGTCAGGTACATGTTTTAAAGTAGATTCAAGTTTTCTTTGAACCTTTCAACAATTGTATCATCTAAGCTAGGAAGTCAGTAAAAAGGATCCAATTATTATTTTATTGTGTAGTTTATCTTTTTTGAACACCGTTAGGTCCTTCGCAAAAATTTCGGCTGAACTTATCTCCACTTATGTCCAGATTTCAGTGCCTATAACGATTTGAGCATCAGTGCTCTCTATTAGCTCTATTACAGTTTACAACTGTTATGCTAATGGCTACCAGATCCACATTCTTCCTGTGTTTGACCTACACATTTTGGGACCAAAGCCCTTTCTGTGCTTCCCCGAGGCCCTCTAGCCTGAAAATACCTCCCAGTCCACGCCACACAGGCCACGCTACCCGTGTAGCCGCCTCCTGCGTGCAATGGACTCTTGACCTATTTAGTGGAACCCGAAACCCCACCACCCATCGCGCATGTCGAGTAATCTGCAGCCTACATGGTCGCACAACCGTCGAGGCCAATTCAGACCCACCACTTGGCTCTCTACCAGAGGTCCACAATCGACTTTGTCGACTATGTTGCAAATGGTAAAATCTGCTTTCATCTCGCAAGTGAGGTTATTAGCCTTTATCCCTTCTGATAGGCGCTCGAAACTGGAGAGAATCTCTGCTGATCCAAACTGACACACACCATTGATACTGACATGAACCACTACTGGGAATGGCTGCATCTGTGCTCCTCAAGGTATCCAGAAAGACCGGTTCCTGGTCTGGAATGATTGTACCCAGTATGCACATTGAGTGCACACCAGCTTTCTTCCCCTCCTTGGCAGCCATGTCACTAAGGAGCCCCAAAACATGCCTAACATTGGAGCTCATAGTTAGCAACACTTCCATCTTCTGTGACTGCCAAGATCTTGCAGCCTGAGAGGTTTCCTCTGAAACAGGACAAGCGGCTGCATCTGGCTAAGGGAATTGTCAGCCACAGACAGCACCTGGAAACTGTTTGTCAGACTAACTGGTGTAGTATCCCTATTGCCACTGTAGAATCTCGTACCATAGGAACCAAGGGAAAGGGTGTTGTTATGGGTGACTGGTATCCTCTTTCTCCAACACAAATGCACACGTGAATTAATATGGTTCTTTATTTATTTGTACCAGATACTTAACTTTAACAGCGTCCATGTGCTGTGGTACAAAATCATCAGTACTCGTACTCTTGCAGACATTATCGGTATTCTTGCTATTACAAGAGTCAGTGAGCCAGTTGACTGATTCGGTGTCTGAGGCCCTCTGGTCAGCGGCAGTGGCCTAAATACTTGCGGTCGAGAGGGAATTGGCGGCCTGTTGCTTGCAAAGTCTGTCTCTGGCCTCTCTCATGATGGGCGCGCTTGATCGATCGCCGACTATCGATCTCTGCGATACATATTCGCCGACCAGTGTGCTGGTCGCAGCTTACGCCAGCACATTCCTCCCCCCGAAATGCCGCACCATTGTCTTGTAGGGGCCGGCCGATGTGGCCGAGCGGTTCTAGGTGCTTCAGTCTGGAACCTCGCGACCGTGACGGTCGCAGGTTCGATTCCTGCTTCGGGCATGGATGTGTGTGATGTCCTTAGGTTAGTTAGGTTTAAGTAGTTCTTAGTTCTAGGGGACTGATGACTTCAGATGTTAAGTCCCATAGTGCTCAGAGCCATTTGAACCAATCTTTGTGTTGTAGGGAAGAGGCGAACGACAAAAGAGGGGGGATTGCAGGACACTGGACACGGAGATAACCCGGGAGCTGTGGCTGTGGAGGATGGCATACTCCCAACCATACCCCGCCACCTGGCTTGCAAGGCCACAGGAAAATCCTCTGGAAAACTGTTGGCAGGGCACACACCCGGGCCTGAGGGTGTGTCCTGGGGCGATGACGGCGACGGCGACGGCGACGGCGATGGCCGGTCCAGGTCCATCGGGACGGCGAGTGGGGACGGCAGGGGCGAGGACGCATCGTCCATCCGCCTCTCCTGGGGTGCCCTGATGGCACCAGCGGGTGGCTGCGAAGGCCGCATGGTCTCGTGAGGCCATGAATTTGGGGGAACAAAAGCAGCAGAATCACGGGGCAAATGACACACACGACTTTGGTTCTGGCGGCATTGCTGCAAACCATCGGCACCTGCAATCGAGTACATAAAAGAGACAGTGTGTTCCTGGGTCATGCCTCTTTCCCAGCGCCCACGGTTGCTGTAAGTCCTGGAAAGAACAAGATCGCCCGGCGCAAAGCGATACATGCGGACCATTGGTGGCGCTGGAAGCTGCGTTTGGTGTAGCAAGTGGAGCAGCGTCCGATGGCGGCTGCCATGCAGAAGTTCCGCTGGCGATGGTCCGTCTCGTGGGTGGGAGCGAAAGATAGCGAGAGTTGCAGCGCCTGTTCTCCTGTGCTGGGGGATACAAAGCTTGGCCATCTGTTGTTTAAAAATCCGTACAAAGCATTCTGCTTCCCCAATGGACTGGGTGTGAAATGGAGCACTTGTTAGATGGCGTATACCATTTCGTTCACAAAACTGTTGAAAATCACATGATGTAAACTGTGGTCCACAGTCCGACACAAGTACTTCTGGGAAACCTTCTATGCAAAATATGGAGGACAAGGCTTGAATGGTGCTACGTGGTGTGTTACAAGAGATAGGCACCACAAATGGAAACTTGCTAAAAGAGTCTCCCACTATGGAAATGAAAATGAGCGTTTGGCGTCATTGGCCAGGAGGCCCCTTACGGGGCAGGTCCGGCCGCCTTGGGTCAGGCCTTATTACATTCGACGCCACATTGGGCGACCTGCGCGCTGGATGGGTATGAAATGATGATGAAGACAACACAACACTCTGTCCCTGAGCGGATAAAATCCCCGACCCAGCCGGGAACCGAACGCGGGCCCCTTAGGATGGCAGTCCGTCACGCTGACCATTCAGCTATCGGGACGGACAGTCTACAGCTATGAGCCACAGAGAGTTCCAAAATGGTCCTGCAAAGTCAGGGTGCACTCGTTGCCATGGCGATTGAGTTTAGGCCAAGCTGAGAATGTCTGTGGCGGAGCGGATTGGTTTTCCGCGCATGTGCGACACTGTGACGTCATCTATTCAATACAGGCGTCCATTCCCTGCCAAGTACAGAGCCGCCACGGTAACTGTTCAGTGCGAACGATTCTCCAATGTCCTTGATGGAGCAATCGCAACACACCCTTCTGCAACACTTTGGGAATAAGCACACGCGATTGTCAACTGTCATTAGGAACTAGAATCACACCCTGTTAAACTGAAAGGCTATGCCGACGTGCAAAGTATAGGCGCACAAATACTGTTCAATGAAAGAGGCCAAGACGTGCGAATATGCAACAATATCTTGAGAGCTGGGTGTGCTTCCGTGGCCTGTGCAATTTTACTGTAGTGTAAGGGAAAAGATTCCAGCAATTCAGAGTCTTGCGCATCGATTTGACAACTAAATGCGGCAGATGCATCGAAATCAGAGTCTGCACGAATCGGAAGGCGAGATAGAGCGACAGCATTGTAATGCTTTGCCGTACGTCTGTACACAATTTCGCACTGATACTGCGACAGCAACAGAGCTCACCGCTGCAATTTTTGAACAGTGCGTGTAGGAACCGGCTTTGAGGGATGAAACAAGGACTGCAAAGGCTTGTATCCGTGGCTAAATAGAACTTGCGACTATACAAATAGTGATGGAATTTTGTCACACCACACACAATAGCGAGAGCCTATTTTTCTGTTTGAGAATAATTGCTCTGATTTTGAGGTAACAATATTGAGGCAAAGCAATAGGTCTGTCTTGTGCACCGATTCTGTGCGGAAACACAGCACCGATTCCGTAGGCAGAAGCGTAGACTTGGAAAACTACGTGCTTGGCTGGGTCAAAACGCACTAAATATTTGTCGTTGAGCAAAGCATTTCTGAGTTTCTGAAACGCGTCTTGACAGTTTTTAGTCCACACAAAACGTACATTTTTGGACGCAAGCGATGCAGCAGAGCCGTGGTCTGAGCGGCATTCGTTATAAACCGAATGCAGTATGTCGTCTTGCTTAGTTCTGACTGCAGTTCAAACACATTATGAGGAACAGGCGGGTCACGGATTGCAAGCAAATGAGATTGGAGGGGGTGCGCACCTGACTGTTTACCACCTAACCTAAGTACTGTAGTTCAGTTTGAAAATAGGCACACTTTCCGATACGACACTTGAGTCCTGCTTCTGACAATACTCGAAAAAGAGTACCCAAATTGGCAACGTTTTCCTCTGGTGTACGACCTGAGACGACAATATCGTCAAGGCAGTTTCAACAAAATGGCACTTTTTCAGTCAGCTGTTCCAAGTGGCGTTGAAAAATGACGGGTGTGGAAGCACTGCCTAAGGGCAAACGCGAATACGTGAACAGTCCTAAGTGTCTATGTACAACAAACACTTTCTGTGATTCTTCATCCAATGGAATTTACAAGTAGCCCCCACGCAAATATATCTTAGAAAAGTAAAGTCCTGCTTCAAGCCTGTTCATGAGTTCCTTAGGACGAGGTGATGGATAAGTGTCAACTACTGTCTGTGGGTTGACCGTAGACTTCAACTCAACACAAATACGAATATGACCAGAAGGCTTAGGCAACAAAACAAGAGAACCTTCCTGTTGACTAGCTTGAATGGCAGCAATTATACCGATGTCTTGTAATTCCTTCAATTCAGTGGCTACTTTGTCTCTTAAAGGTCCGCCCCGGTAGCTGAGTAGTCAGTGCGGCGGTCTGTCACGCCATGGGGCTCGAGTTCGATTCCCGACTGGGTCGGCGATTTTCTCCGCTGAGGGACTGGGTGTTGTGTTGTCCTCATTATCATTTCATCATCGCCAGAAGAAAGCAACGGGAAACCACCACTGGAATTACTTCCCTAGACGCTCTTGCGGTGGAACTCTCTGACGAGTCTTCCCCCATGACAAGACCTGACGCAATAGGGAACACAAAGTTATTATGTCACTTAAAGCAATTGTAACGGGGCGGGCCCGGAAAAACTTATTCTGTGTTTTGTCTTTCAATTCAATATGCTCTACAAAGTTATTAGCTTTTCCTAGTCCTTCTGAAAATAGTTCAGGAAATTCTTTAACCAAGCTAGTGACACTGTATTTTGGTGCAAAAGCTGATACTGAAAGTACATTGTCTTGGATGCTAAGTCCAAACAAATCAAAGGCAACTAATTCGAATATTTTCCCACTGTCTCTTGATTTCAGCACAGTAAAATTTATTGTCCTAGTGTAAGATTTGTAAGTAGCAGATAAACTACACTGTCCCAGCACTGGAATTTCCTGTCAGTTGTAAGCAGTGAAGTGCTTGCTAGATTTAGAAAGGCATGGTTATCTCAACTGTTCGTAATTGGCACAATTAAGCACAGTTATTGAGGCACCTGTTTCTAACTGAAAGTTGTGCGCCCCTGGTAGCTGAGTAGCCAGCGTGACAGACTGTCAATCCTAAGGGCCCGGGTTCGAATTCTCGGCTAGGTCGGAGATTTTCTCCGCTCAGGGACTGGGTGTTGTGTTGTCCTAATCATCATCATTTCATCCCAACCGACGCGCAAGTCGCCGAAGTGGCGTCAAGTCGAAAGACTTGCACCAGGCGTGCGGTCTACCCGACGGGAGGCCCTCGTCACACGCCATTTTTATTAACTGAAAGTTCACACGACGGCCAGCAATTCGTAATGTGACTAATAGTTTGTTAGAACGTCGTTGCCCCAGCACTAGGGCGAGAAGGAGGCACAATCTTAATCTTACTTTTGTCAGAAGCTGTTGTAGGTTTTGAAAACACAACGTTCACTGCATGTGCACGAGCCTGATTTTTCTGGGAGCTGGCAAAATTGGCGTTTCTGGACCGTTGCAAACAAACTGCTTGGACATGGCCTTTTTCTCGACACGTGTAACACATCGCGTTACGTGATGGATAATCCTGTCTTTTATGCAAAACATCTACGGCAAGAGTTCACGAAGTTCACAGGTCTGTTTACCTGTCTACGTGGCTGTCCGCGCCTTCGTGTACGCGCTCGTTGTTGTGGCTGCTTGGGGCGGTCGCAAACAAGGGGGGACTCGACCTTGGCGGGGCCTGCTCAAGTCTATCGGCCGCTATGGCACCCGAATCATATTGATCTAAGATTTGCAATTCTTGGGGAAGTGATGGATCAGAGTACTTTAAGATCTGTTCCCGTATTCTACTATCAGGGGCACTAAATGTCATTGCATTGCGTATCATGAGATCACTGTAAAAGTTGCCACAACTACACTTAAATTTATACTTCCTAGTCATGCCCATTAGTTCCGTGTACCACTGACGGTAGGTCTGTTCAAGCTTTTTCTGCAAACGAAAGGACTGATATCTAGCTGCAGCTACTTGGACTTGCTGATCATAATACTGCCGGCCGGAGTGGCCGAGCGGTTAAAGGCGCTGCAGTCTGGAACCGCACGACCGCTACGGTCGCAGGTTCGAATCCTGCCTCGGGCATGGATGTGTGTGATGTCCTTAGGTTAGTTAGGTTTAAGTAGTTCTAAGTTCTAGGGGACTTATGACCACAGCAGTTGAGTCCCATAGTGCTCAGAGCCATTTGAACCATTTGAACCATCATAATAGTGAGTTGATGCAGCGATTACTTAGTCACAGCTGAGTTCGCCAGAGACGCGGTTGGGAATAGTTTTTGTATTAACCTGAACACTGGGGACCCAGCAATCGAATAGAAGTATTGTAACTGTACAGTACCTTGAAAATGATGAACTTTTCAATGTGCTTGGAACTGAGTCAGGTATTCGATCCATTCCTCTTCTGAATCCTTGAATTGCTGGAGGTATACTGGTTGGTGGCACCAGCTGGGCTTGTTGGTTGATCGGATGTGTAACCGATGCAGACTGTGCAGCCAGTAGTTGTTGTACTGTCGTCAGCAAGGTAGCAACTTGTTGGTTCTGAAACTGAAAAACTTGTGTTAGATCCAACCATCAGCAGCTTAGACGCAGTAGCAGGGTGTGGAGGGGGCGGGGAATTCAAGGTTTACACAAATCCGTAATAGCAAGAAGCAAGCAAAGTCCCTGAAAAGAGAAATATAATTAGTTCTGCAGCTCCTCTCATGGAATATATGCAAGAACGAGAACAACAAATTAGCAGTGGGAAATGCGATCATCTGTGCAAGCTAAAATACAAGAGAAGCAAGCAAAATGTTATGCCCGCCTGGCTAGCCACGCATTCTAATGCGCTGCTTCCCGAGTGGGAAGGCGTGCGGGTCCCTGGCACATATCCATCCGGCAGGTCAGTGGCGAGGTCTGGTGTGCTGGCCAGCCTGTGGATGACTTTTAGGGCGGTTTTCCATCTACCTCGGCGAAAGCGGGCTGGTTCCCCTTACTCTGCCTCAGTTACACTATGTCAGCAATTGCTGTGCAAACACTGTCTCCATGTATGCATACGCCATAATTGCTCTACCACACAAATATTGGGGTTACACTCGACTGGTATCAGACGTTCCTGGGGAGGGGTTGGGGGTGTCCACTGGGGGCTCAACCGCAAAATAACCCTGGATTCGGTGTGGGGCAGCGGTGGTGGGTGGACTGCTGTAGCCTGTTGAGGGGTTGTGAACCACTGAGGGCTGCAGCGGGATGAAGCCTCCCCACCGATTCAAGGGCCTGGTTCAATACACAATTGTTGTTGTTGTTGTTGTGGTCTTCAGTCCTGAGACTGGTTTGATGCAGCTCTCCATGCTACTCTATCCTGTGCAAGCTTCTTCATCTCCCAGTACCTACTGCAACCTACATCCTTCTGAATCTGCTTAGTGTATTCATCTCTTGGTCTCCCTCTACGATTTTTACCCTCCACGCTGCCCTCCAATGCTAAATTTGTGATCCCTTGATGCCTCAAAACATGTCCTACCAACCGATCCCTTCTTCTAGTCAAGTTGTGCCACAAACTTCTCTTCTCCCCAATCCTATTCAATACCTCCTCATTAGTTACGTGATCTACCCACCTTATCTTCGCATTCTTCTGTAGCACCACATTTCGAAAGCTTCTATTCTCTTCTTGTCCATACTAGTTATCGTCCATGTTTCACTTCCATACATGGCTACACTCCATACAAATACTTTCAGAAACGACTTCCTGACACTTAAATCTATACTCGATGTTAACAAATTTCTCTTCTTCAGAAACGATTTCCTTGCCATTGCCAGTCTACATTTTATATCCTCTCTACTTCGACCATCATCAGTTATTTTACTCCCTAAATAGCAAAACTCCTTTACTACTTTAAGTGTCTCCTTTCCTAATCTAATTCCCTCAGCATCACCCGACTTAATTCGACTACATTCCATTATCCTTGTTTTACTTTTGTTGATGTTCATCTTATATCCTCCTTTCAAGACACTGTCCATTCCATTCAACTGTTCTTCCAAGTCCTTTGCTGTCTCTGACAGAATTACAATGTCATCGGCGAACCTCAAAGTTTTTACTTCTTCTCCATGAATTTTAATACCTACTCCGAATTTTTCTTTTGTTTCCTTTACTGCTTGCTCAATATACAGATTGAATAACATTGGGGATAGGCTACAACCCTGTCTCACTCCTTTCCCAACCACTGCTTCCCTTTCATGCCCCTCGACTCTTATACACAATACACAATACACAATGCACAAGCAAAATCTGTGGCCAAGTTGATGAACTTCGATCGCCACTGAATTATCTTCGTGAACACTGTAGTATCCTTGTCGCCACTGTACAATATAGGATATTTTTATGGGTGGCCAGTATCCTCTTTCTATAACACAAATGCACAAGTGAATTAGTACTGTTCTTCATTTACTGGTACTGAATACTTAACTTTAATAGCGTCCTTTTGCTGTGGTACAAGCTCATCAGTAACAGTACTCTTGCAGACAAAATCGGTGTTCTTGCTATTACAAACTTTAGTCTCACTATGGGTAAAGTACAATTCCTGCAAATAGCACTAATCTGGTCACAATGTACTGTCGTAGCTTGCGATGTGAACTGACAGACGCCAACTGGAAGTGAGTCAGTGAGCCAGTGACTGATTCAGTGTCTGAGGCCCTCTGGTCAGTTGCAGCGGCCTAATACTTATGGTCAAGAGGGCGTTGGCGGCGTGTTGCGTGCAAGTCTGTCTGTGGCCTCTCTCGTGATAGGCGCACTTGATAGAGTGCCTGCTATTGATCTTCGCGCTACATCTCTGCCAACCAGTTTGCTGGTGAAAGCAGGAGATCTTACATTGCCCCCCCCCCCCTCACCCTTGGGGTAGTCTTTTACCCAAAGACGACCTGCCACTCGACAACAGGTGAGGAGTCAACTGTTATGCGAATAGTGACTGGGCTGGCCACTGGTGCAGACCGATTAGCAACTCAGCACAGTTCGGCTCTTCTTGGCCCGGCTCGGTCCTGCCCAGCCTGGCTTGGACCAGCTCGGTTCTGGAGGATAAGCCATACTCTGACAAAAGGGGAAATCAGAGTGAGTTCTGTACCACTTCTTCTAAGTATTAAGGACAAATAAATTACAGCCTCTCCCAAATGTCTCGTGAAGTGACTGCAGTGAGAAAATTAGAGGCTAATACGAAGGTTATAACTAGGAGACAATCAGCAGCAGAAGTCTCGTCTTTTGTTTTGTCGAAAAATGGGAGACTACATCCTTCTGTGAGTTTTGTGTGCTTATAAATGGATGGACTGAGAAATTAATAGGTAGACTACATTTACACTCCTGGAAATGGAAAAAAGAACACATTGACACCGGTGTGTCAGACCCACCATACTTGCTCTGGACACTGCGAGAGGGCTGTACAAGCAATGATCACACGCACGGCACAGCGGACACACCAGGAACCGCGGTGTTGGCCGTCGAATGGCGCTAGCTGCGCAGCATTTGTGCACCGCCGCCGTCAGTGTCAGCCAGTTTGCCGTGGCATACGGAGCTCCATCGCAGTCTTTAACACTGGTAGCATGCCGCGACAGCGTGGACGTGAACCGTATGTGCAGTTGACGGACTTTGAGCGAGGGCGTATAGTGGGCATGCGGGAGGCCGGGTGGACGTACCGCCGAATTGCTCAACACGTGGGGCGTGAGGTCTCCACAGTACATCGATGTTGTCGCCAGTGGTCGGCGGAAGGTGCACGTGCCCGTCGACCTGGGACCGGACCGCAGCGACGCACGGATGCACGCCAAGACCGTAGGATCCTACGCAGTGCCGTAGGGGACCGCACCGCCACTTCCCAGCAAATTAGGGACACTGTTGCTCCTGGGGTATCGGCGAGGACCATTCGCAACCGTCTCCATGAAGCTGGGCTACGGTCCCGCACACCGTTAGGCCGTCTTCCGCTCACGCCCCAACATCGTGCAGCCCGCCTCCAGTGGTGTCGCGACAGGCGTGAATGGAGGGACGAATGGAGACGTGTCGTCTTCAGCGATGAGAGTCGCTTCTGCCTTGGTGCCAATGATGGTCGTATGCGTGTTTGGCGCCGTGCAGGTGAGCGCCACAATCAGGACTGCATACGACCGAGGCACACAGGGCCAACACCCGGCATCATGGTGTGGGGAGCGATCTCCTACACTGGCCGTACACCACTGGTGATCGTCGAGGGGACACTGAATAGTGCACGGTACATCCAAACCGTCATCGAACCCATCGTTCTACCATTCCTAGACCGGCAAGGGAACTTGCTGTTCCAACAGGACAATGCACGTCCGCATGTATCCCGTGCCACCCAACGTGCTCTAGAAGGTGTAAGTCAACTACCCTGGCCAGCAAGATCTCCGGATCTGTCCCCCATTGAGCATGTTTGGGACTGGATGAAGCGTCGTCTCACGCGGTCTGCACGTCCAGCACGAACGCTGGTCCAACTGAGGCGCCAGGTGGAAATGGCATGGCAAGCCGTTCCACAGGACTACATCCAGCATCTCTACGATCGTCTCCATGGGAGAATAGCAGCCTGCATTGCTGCGAAAGGTGGATATACACTGTACTAGTGCCGACATTGTGCATGCTCTGTTGCCTGTGTCTATGTGCCTGTGGTTCTGTCAGTGTGATCATGTGATGTATCTGACCCCAGGAATGTGTCAATAAAGTTTCCCCTTCCTGGGACAATGAATTCACGGTGTTCTTATTTCAATTTCCAGGAGTGTATATCTATTTGCATATGCATACTTTGCAAGCCACTGTATGGTGCGAGGCGGAGGGTACCCTGTACTGCTACTAGTCATTTCCTTTCCTATTCCACTTGTAAACAGATCAAGGGAAAAAAGACTACTTGTGAGCCTCCATATGAGCGCTAATTTCATGCATCTTATCTTCGTTGTCCTTACGTGAAATGTATGTTGGTAGCAGTAGAATCCTTCTGCAGTCAGCGCCAAATGTCAGTTCTCTAAATTTTATCAACAACATTCCTCAAAACCCCCTCCAGGGTTTCTCATTTGAGTTACCTAGTGTGTGCAATCCGACTGCAGGAAAACAAGTACCTACTCTGCAAAGGGACTCTCATCATACATTTTATTAACTATTTAGTCAATTTTGTATCAGTGACACGTTGCCGGCGGGTGGAAGCGTGGACAACGGTGCCACGAATATAATTTGCGAGTTGGAGTGGTTATCAGGTGTTTTTTTTTTTTTTTTCAGAGGCAAGATCTTTTAATGAAATTTCAATCTCTCATCTACACAGGCAGAGATGCCCATCGTAACAAAATCATCTATATTATCGAATTTATAAAGTGATACGTATTATTAACCTAACATTTACAACTTCTCTGTGCTGCAATTTGGCTGCCTTAAAAGATTTCGTCGATGATGAGTCACTTTAATACCTTAAGAGAGTTCGCAAACGAGCAGGCATCCTATGGCAGAAGTGCTCTTAGCATATATTCTAGTCATATGATGCAGCGCGTAACCGATATTAAGCTGATAAGAAAATATTATTTTTACCAGATGTGAGAATACTCATGGGAAATATAGCTTATTCCATATTGTCATACAAGATTTTTCACACTAAGAATCAGTAAGTAACGATAGCTTGGCGATGTGAAAAACGTGTATATGCCCTGATTTCTTCTGTCTTCGAAAATAACGCGTGTAAAACAGAAGAATCTAAATTTCATAGAAGAATGTCGCTGTGTATGAAGACAACACCCCCATCTTAGATAGGGCAAAGTTGATTTTTTAAACTGGGGAGTCTATCTTGTGGGTGAAATTGCAGTTAGAACTCTACGTCCAAGCTGTGCCTGCTTGTCTCGCAGTGTGTTAGGAGTTAGAGACGCTGACCAGCAGGCAGTGTCAGACCTGGGTACAGAGGCTCAGTCGATCAGAAGCTGCGGCTTAGCCTGTCGTCACGGGCAAGTGCAAAGAAAGAGTCTAGCGCTTCATCTACACAATACACTCAGTAGATAGCACTGGAGTAGACTGGAGGCGACTGGCCGGTTTTCTCGTCTCGAGATGCAGTGTTCAAGTAAGATAATGACTGGGCACTACACTCGTAAAAAATATCGTACGATGCATTTCCCATATTTCTGCTAGCTCAGATGCGACTTGCACCTCATGAATAGCTATATGTGTGTTTCATTCCGAATGATGTTGCTACAGGACTCCTTTATGTAGGGAGCATGGAATTAAAGTAGCACTTTATCTCGTGGTCGGATCCCCTCAACTTCCAAATCGGAAGATTACACGACCTGGACTACTCTCAGGGCTTTTTGGAAGAGCCGTCTGCGCCGCCGCCGTCTGTCTGTCCGCCAGCCCGTTGCTCGCCACCGCCGCCGCCGCCGCCGCCGCCTCCCATCTCGACTGCCATCTACACCTCCTCCTCCCCCACATCCACTGTCACTTGCTGCAGTGCCGCCTCTGGCCTCCTCCCTTACACCTCACCTCCTGACCCCCCATTCACCATCTCCTCCCCTGCAGTCTATCCCCACCTCTACTCCCTTCCAGCCTCCACACCTGCAATAGCTCCCACTTCTGCCCCTGCCATCACATATGTTTCAGCTGCCACCTCCGCTGCAAACCCTCAGGTGGTTGGCTTCCCCCCCTCTCACACCCCCCGTCACTTCATCTTCTGCCTTCCTCACCCGCATCACATCACGCCGAGCCACAAATGCCACCACGGAACCAACTGCATCTCCCCACACCTTAACCACACTTCAGAAGGATCAGCCCCCAACCTACACCACAGTGATCATCAAGCTCAGCCCATTAATCATAGAGGATGAAGTGCTGGCTGAATCAAACTCTCACCCTGACCTTGAAATCCGCTCGCCGGCCGAAGTGGCCGTGCAGTTAAAGGCGCTGCAGTCTGGAACCGCAAGACCGCTACGGTCGCAGGTTCGAATCCTGCCTCGGGCATGGATGTTTTTGATGTCCTTAGGTTAGTTAGGTTTAACTAGTTCTAAGTTCTAGGGGACTAATAACATCAGAAGTTGAGTCCCATAGTGCTCAGAGCCATTTGAACCATTTTTTTGAAATCCGCTCTGCCTGCTGTATCCACAATGCCTCCAGTCCCACTTTCCTCATATGGGTCTTTTCAGAATCTGTCCCCTCCATCGACCACCTCCTCACCCAGGGCACCCTGATTTTACACTGCCACCAGCCAGTTGAATCCTCTAAATCCCCTCCCCAATCCCACTGCTGCCAGTGCTGCTTAATGTACAATGATCACCTGATCCCTAACTGTAACCCCCCCGCCCCCCCCCCCCAAATCTGTCCTCATTGCAAGGCATTCCATTTTCTCAAAAACTGTCCCAGCCTCGCCAACCCTCTTTCCTGTAACACCTGCAATGGACTGCATCCCACCTACTCCCACAAACATAAGGCTAAGCCCCCTCCTGCCTCTCCCGAGCTTACCGTCCCATCTGTCCCGTCGACACTGCATCCATCCCAACAATTCCCTCCATCTGGCCCCCTCCCCTGGCAGAAGACATTAACCGTTTCTTAACCACAGTCCTCCAAAACATCCACCCTTTCCAACACCCCCACACCCTCCAACAGATCTTCCTCGCTTCCCCCTCCATATTCCTCACTCCCACAATCACACCCACTTCACCTTCACCCACCTAGACAACCCAGTTTAAGCCTCTCCTTTCTTCTCCCTTCGTCCCCCCTCTTTTGCCATCATGATATGGCACAAGTGTTGCATCGATCTGTCCTCATCTCTCCCTATATCCTGACGCTCCTGGTCCCCAAGCACAGAGTGGAGTCGCTGTTGGCCGCCTGAAGTACATCCACAGCTGGCCACACCTCCTCTTCAACGACCCCACTGAACACCTCATCCTCAGTGTCTTTTTCCTCGCCCTCACTATCACTTCCACCACCATCTATGTCCACTCTACTGCTCCTACTCCCTGTAACTTCATCTCCCACACTGACCACACCTTTTCCACCTATGTGACTGATGTCAATATCAACAGCCACAGCCACACCCCTGTCGTTCTTTGGCTGTGGCAGCAGTTCCTCCCCACAATCTCAGGTGACCTTGTTCCTCTTCCTCAGCACACCCATCCCAAAAGCAAACCACTTCCGATGTTGTCATTACCTCTGCCAACGTCCTTGGGCGTATCGTCATGGACATCCTTGACTCCACAGGTAGCGACCACCTTCCCATCCTTCTCACAATAACATCTGCTCATAACCTGCCATCAGCCCCCCGCCCTGCACCCCCTCCCAAGGTAGTCCACGCCTATCATCGTGTAAACAGGGAAGCCTACCGGGAATCCATCGCCACCCTGGTCGAAAGCCACTCGCTTTCCTATTACCACAACGACATCGCCCACCCCTCGTCCTTCCTTGAGAAGACCATTACTGATGCCGGCCGCGGTGGTCTAGCGGTTCTGGCGCTGCAGTCCGGAACCGCGGGACTGCTGCGGTCGCAGGTTCGAATCCTGCCTCGGGCATGGGTGTGTGTGGCGTCCTTAGGTTAGTTAGGTTTAAGTAGTTCTAAGTTCTAGGGGACTTATGACCTAAGATGTTGAGTCCCATAGTGCTCAGAGCCATTTGACCCATTTTTGAACCATTACTGATGCTGTGGAGGCCCATGTCCCTACTAAAACCATACACTTCCACTGTCCTACTCTCCCTCCATGGGCTGTCCTCTACCTCTGTGAATCCTGCTGCCTCTATCACTCCTTCCTGTGCACTCATGACAGGGATACACTCAACCACCACCGGCAGCTTCAGCAACATGTTTGAAACCTGATTACAGCAGAGAAACTCCGGGACTGGCGCCAGACCTGTACGTGACTCAACACCACCCTCCCTATAAACTCCTGATTGGCTTTCCATCGCCTTACTGGTTCCCATTCCACACTCCATTACCTCCTTCTCCATAATGACTGCCCCCTTCCTAACAACCTCAGTAAGGCCAACCACTTTGCTTCCGACCTTTCTGAGGCCTTCTTCACCATCATTGAATGTGACAATACTGTGGTTGCTCCACTTGCTCCCAGTTTCCAGTACTTGGGGCGGTTACTCTCCTCTGACATCAATACTCCAATCACAGCACAAGGCATTGAAATTATCCTCCAGTCAAAACGCAACATGGGACCTGGTCACAACTGTGTCAACTACCGCCATCTCAAAGAGTGTTCCCTCTCCTTCCTGACTGTCCTTGCCATTTTATACAATGTGATCCTCTCCACCAGCTTTTACTGCAACCTGTAGAAGACTTCCCGTGTCCTCTTGTTCCTCAAACCCAACAAATTGCCTTCTGCCACCTCTTCCTATCTTCCCATCTGCCTCACCTCCATCTTCAGTAAGGTCTTAGAATCAATCCTCTCCCATCATATCCATTACCACCTTAATCACCACCACCTCCTGCCCCTTACCCAGTGTGGCTTCTGACCCTGCTTCTCCACTGAAGACCAACTCCTTAACCTCATCCACCTTCTTTCTCTCCAACTTAACTCCCATCACTCTCCCATTTTTGTTTCCCTCGACCTCCAAAATGCTTATGACCACATAAGGCATCCCGGTGTCCTATTTAAACTCCAAACCTGCACCTCGCTTAACAATTTTGTCTATCTGGTTGCTTCATTTCTCTCATGCCACCCTTACTGCGTCACCCTCACCACTGGCATCCCCCAAGGCTCTGTCCTCTCCCCTCTTCTCTATCTCTTGTACACTACTGGTATGCCCAAGCCAACCCCACCTCTACACATCCTGCAATATGCTGCTGACACTGCCTTCCTATCTCTCTATCCTACCCTTCAATGGTCCAACATACCCTCCAAATCCACCTTGACCAGTTCACCACTTGGTGCAACCAGTGGTTCCTTTGTATCAAACCCTCCAAAACACAGGCAAACATCATAGGTTGCACCACCCACTCCTTCCATCTCCATGATTTCTACCTAACCATTTATGGTCATCCCATCCCGCTCACTCCCATCCTGAGGTACCTTGGCCTCACCCTTGACCATCACTTTACCTAGACCCCTCATTTCCTGACCATCCAGCAGAAAGCCCATACCCATCTCTGTCTCCTGAAACTCCTGTCTGGCTGGACACGGGAATTGCATCCTTTCACCATCCTCCACACCAACAAATCCGTCATCCATCCTATCCTGTTGTGCCAGCATTGCCTGGATCTCTGTCCCCCTGCTTATATAAGGCCATCTAAATCCTTGAAGGCCACACACTCCACCTTTCCTTCTGTATCTGCCTTCTGTTCCCCACACAGCTCCTATACAACCTCATTCCCTTCCCCCCTCCTCCTTTTCCTCCAACATAGCTGCATCCTTTACACAGACTGCAGGCTTGATCCCCCACCCTCTGGTGTCCTCCTTCCTCTCCAACCCCCGCCCATTGCTGCATCTCTATCGCTGTATCCCCCTCTCTCCACCTCCACACCCTAAATCTCCTTCTTGAGGGCAATTTGCAGCACCTCCCCCTTCTGGATGATGAACTTCGCCGTGACATCTACCCTTCCTACCAACTGTAGTCTGGCCTTGTCCCACCCTCCTCAGCACCCCCATTCCCCTCCCCTTATTCTCCCACAGCAGTTTTTCCTCCTTCCCCCCTGGGTCTCTACACTCCTCCTCAGTAATTTTCCTCTTCTGCCCTTCCCTCCTTGGCCCCCTTCAGCCTGCCTGCCACCCCATACCCTCTTCTCTCCCCCCCCCCTCTAGCACCACCCCTATCCCCCTTTCTTCCATTCTCCCTTGTATCCCTACCCCTGGCAGATCCTCCCAGCTTGTTCTTTGTCATCAGTGTGCTGTGTCATTGTTGTGTTTGGTGCCTTTCTACAGTGACATCAAGTGATGTGGTTTTAAGCATTTATATAGTTTTGCTGTCTGTGATTGTTCTGTTCTACGCTGCGCATCATGTGCCTGTTTTAATCATTCTGCAACTTTTTATGCTCTGGCCATACTTTGCCTTGTGTCTTTTAATCCTTTCAGTGTGTGGTTTTTTGTGTAAAATACCTTTCAGACTTTTATCTCCATATTTACAGTCACCCCCTTTTGTATGTTATCTTTCATTATGTTCCCGCTTTTTATATCCTTGTTCCGCCATGTTTTCTCCTTTATGTTGTTTTAAATGTCTTCCTGTTACATACTTGTACTACTTCTCAGCTGCAGAGCAGCGCCCATGATGCTGGCAGCCCACCCTGAACGAGGAATTGAAATATAATAATAAAAAAAGCAACACTTGGACAGTGAGTCTCTGTTGTAATACTAAAATCCAGCGTTATGTTTCTCTCAGCAAATATTCACTTGTACACTTCCAGATGAGTACGAGGCTATTCCTCTGGACTTCAGTAATGGTTTCCTTTTTCTATTATTATTACGCATCCTGCTCATATAAGGCTATTGGCTAGAATGACTGGAGCAACTATCTAGTACTAGACTAATGGCGAAAGTATCCTTTCTACATCCAACACTTACTGACAAGACTGGTTAGAGCTAATCTAGCGCTCAATTAATGGCAACTATCGTTCCCCAACTCCCACTCTTCACAGCCAGAGGAAATAATTTGAATTTTCCGGCCAATGTTTGAACTCCCCGCCAATAGGTCGAAGACAGTTGGACTGCACTCGGATTCTGGGTTGCTCATCTGGGATTGTGATGTGATAGTTACACTGTGTCAGTATTTGAAAGATGGTGAAATAAGGAGAGTATTCTACATCCATCCACAATAGTGACATGCAAGTTGAATTTTTGTAAATAATGTATATATTTTTAGTAATTATGACAATAATGATAATAATAATAATATTAATAGTAATAATAATTATTATTATGTCCTCTGGAGTGCAGTTTAATTAGCATTCGAATGTACTACGAAAATTTTAATTTCCCATCAGTTTTGAATTTCCCACCTATTTTCAATTTCCTGCCATTTTTCCAGATGGAGGAGGGGAGACGTTGGGAAGGAAGGATGGGGAGGGGATGGGAGGGCACAGTAGGAGGAGGGGAAGGGAGGGGAGGAGAGGATAGGAGAGCAGAGGAGAGGATAGGAGAGGAGCCCTTTCTCTTGTAAATAGATTAAAAAAGGCTATGCAAATCGAATTTTATGAATAAAAAATTTATTCTAAGCAATGTCATTAGCATTGATTTCAATTTTGTCTCATTAAATCTATCCCCTCCAACAGGTCAGCACAGGCTGAACGATTTTTCCCGGCAATTTTTTTCCAGTAGTGGTGAGGGGAGGGAAGGGGAGAAGGGGTGGGAGATCCTCAGGATTTATCAGAGTGGGTAGAGGTAATTAAGTGATCATTTTAATTAATGAATCAGTTAATTTGATATCAAAAGTGTGCTCCTAGGCCCCTTTCCCCACTGCCCATGTGGTCAGGGCATTATTCAGCAACAGAATGATGCTGTCTGTCGACATGTCTGGGCCTTTGGACTACGCTGCAGAAGTTTCGTTGGAAAGCCCTTAAAGATACTCCACTAATCCTGATCTCACTCCATGTGATTTCCATATTTTTTGGGCCCTGAAGAAAGACCTTCGTGGATGTTGATTTGCAGCAGACAAAGATCTGCAGGCCTGGGTACAATCATGTTTTCGTAGCAAACTGTAAATATTTTGCTGTGAAGGCACTGTCCATCTTGTCCTGCAGTGGGGCAAATATATTAACAGTTATGGTGATTATTGTTCAGATAATAAAATGTTTACGTATTTTTGTTCCATGTGTCTCGTTTTCATTTCAGTGCCCCTTATACAGAGTACATAAGTCGTTTAGCAGACTGTACATAACTGCGGAAGTATCATCTCCACGTATCGTTAATATTTTCTTTAAATATTCTCATTCTTTTGTGGTAATCCTGACAAGGCTACGAAACTGGGAGTTACACTGAGGAATTGGTTGGACAATGATTTTGTCAGCGACCTTGTTCAAAGATGACCTATACTTCAGTAAAGTACCTTTATCCATAATGATTTGAGAACACCATTCTATATACAAGATATCAATGGAATAAAATCGCAACCAGGCATCATTCCCTCTAATGAAAAATTTATATAGTCAGAAAAAAATCTCATCTACATGCAAGCTGATCTTCCTTGTGTAATGTTTCTCATGAACAGGATATTCTTGTAAATTACATGAAGTAAATCTTCGCTTTCCTTAGCACACTGACTGATAGATATACGCCACTAGCAATGGTCTCGTGTTCGAAATTACGTAAAGATAAAAAAATCACACATTCAAGAAACTGCAATAGTTATAGCGTTTTTCTCATTCTTATACTATATCCTTGTTTTAACAACGTTACACTTTCATTGGATTTTTCCCATGAACCTTAGTCTCTCATCAGTTTCTCCCCCCCCCCCCCTCCCCAATTATTCTTGTGTGATCGTTCAACCTTAAATCATATAAGTAGTTTGGCTAGCTTTCGAAATGCACTTCGTTTTTCAAGTTGTAGGGAAAACATGCCCACAAAAACCCACACACTCACTCTCTTGCACACGCCTGTCTCGCTACATTGTACTCAGTCGATTGCCAGCTCTTTACTGGGCCATTGGGCCATGGTGAACGTACTGGGGTGAGGTCAGCATGAGGGATGGAGAGAGGCTGGAGGCAGGGAGGGGGTTGGGGGGAAGCGTCTAGCAGCCCACTGGAGAGTGGGGAGCTGTATGTGGACTAGCTGGGGGTGCAGGTAGGGGGGCCAGGTGGCAGACAGTTGGGCACATGATTTTATAGACTAGGGCATGAGGTAACAGTATGCAATTAACTGATGTGGGGATACAAGTTGGGTGGGGGTGCCGGCTGGTGTGGCCGAGCGGTTCTAGGCGCTACAGTCTGGAACTGCGCGACCGTTACGGTCGCGGTTTCGAATCCTGTCTCGGGCATGGATGTGTGTGATGTCCTTGGGTTAGTTAGGTTTAAGTAGTTCTAAGTTCTAGGGGACTGATGACCTCAGAAGTTAAGTCCCATAATGCTCAGAGTCATTTGAACCATTTGGGTGGGGGTAATGGGGCCAAGGATGGTGTAAACACACACACACACACACTACTGGGTGGGGTGTGGGGGGGGGCAGCGATAGGTTTAAGCCAGGAAGTTTACAGAAGTGAAGGATGTGCTGTAAGGACAGCTACCATCTGCACAGCTCAGAAAAGCTGGTGGTGGTGGCGAGGATCCAGATGGTACAGGCTATGAAGTTGCCATTGCCATGTTGTGCTCTGCTGCGTATTATGCCACTGGATGGTCCACCTTGTTTTTGGCTACAGTTTGGCGGTGGCCATTTATTCTAGTTGACAACCGGTTGTTTGTCATACCAATCTAAAAACGCTGTGCACTGGTTGCAACAGAGCTGGTATATAATACGACAGGTTTCACAGGTAGCCAAGCCTCTGATGGGGTGGGATTAGCATCTGATGGGAATAGAGTAGGTGGGGTGCTATGTGGATGGATTGGGCAGCTCTTGCGTCTGGGTCTTCCAAAGGAATATGATCCCTGTGGTAGGAGATTGAAATGCGTGTGGCATAGGAATGGACTAGAATGTTGTGGAGATTGGGAGGGTAGCGAAACACAACTTTGGAAGGGCTTGGAAGTATCTTGGGACGGATGTACCTCATTTCAGGACATGATGACAGATAATCAGAACCCTGTCAAAGGACATGGTTCAGTTGTTCCATTCTGTGGTGGTATTATGTGACAAGGGGAGGCAGTTCTTTGATTACTGGAATGAATGTGAGGATCAGGTGTGTGTGAGGATATGGCATGGGAACTCTGTTTGTAAATTAGGTCTGGAGGGTACTGCTTGTCTGCAAAGGGCTTTGTGAGCCCTTCAGCATACTGGGCGAGGGAGTTCTCATCAATGCAGATTTGTCTGTCATGGGTGGCTAGGCTATATGGAAGGGAATTCTTGGTGTGGAATGGGTGGCAGCTGTCAGAGTGCAGGTTCTCTTGGTGATTGGTGTGTCTGATGTGGAAAATGGTTCAAATGGCTCTGAGCACTATGGGACTTAACATCTATGGTCATCAGTCCCCTAGAACTTAGAACTGCTTAAACCTAACTAACCTAAGGACATTACACAACATCCAGTCATCACGAGGCAGAGAAAATCTCTGACCCCGCCGGGAATCGAACCCGGGAACCCGGGCGCGGGAAGCGAGAACGCTACCACATGACCACGAGCTGCGGACGTCTGATGTGGATAGAGGTGCAGGTGGAGCCATCTGAATGTAGGAGATCGACATGTAATCTATAAACCTGACCAGATCAGGGGTTTGGGGTTTTGGGAAGCTAGTAATGTTTCCTTCAGGTGGCCCATGAAGAGGTTGGCATAGGAGGGTGTCCTATGGGTGTCCATGGCTGTGCTACAAATTTGTTTGTTTACTTTCCCTTCAAAGGTGAAGTAGTTATGGGTTACAGTTGTAGTTGGTTAGGCATATGTGGAATGAAGTGATGGGTCTGGAACCTGCAGGGTGGTGGGACAGATAATGTTTAGTTGTCACAAGGTCATGGGCATGAGGGATGTTGGTGTATAGGGAGGTTGCATGATGGGTAGGGATCTGGCAGGTAAGAGTGAGAGGATGGTGGAGAGACAGTGCATGAAGTGATTGGTATCTTTGTTGTGGGAGACTAGGTTTTGGACAGTTGGTTGGAGATGTTGAACAACAAGTAATGGTATTACTTGGAGATTTAATCGCAACTGTAGGAATACAATCTATAAATAACGCAATTGCCACCCAAAGGGAAAGTATTTCAAATAAAAATAAACAGGAATTAAGACAAATCAGAATTTTAATAACTTGAAAATTACTATTCTGTTTTTTAAGAAAAGGATATTCATAACTGTACATGGTCAGTGAGAGGTCAAAGGTCATTAATTCATTATGTAATAGTTAAGAAGTCATCGGTGATAAGCGATCAAGAGTGTGTCGAAGAAGTAACATCTGTTGTGACCATTTTTAATAATTTCTAAGATGAATATTTTTACGAAGGGATGACTTACAGAAATAAAGAAACAACATTCAAAGTACATTTATTATGAGATAAAAGTGTACAAACTTCGTACTTTCATACAGAAACAGACTAAATGAAATATTGCTAATGATGCCCACTGCTGAGGATATTAATGAAGAATAGTACAACATAAGTAGTAGTGTTCAGAAGGCAGCTTTGGAGGGACAGGGAACAAGACTAAACAGATATAATAGGAAGGTATTAAGAATATGCAACAAACAATTAGAAAAAGTTATAAGAGAGAAAATGGAAGCTTATCTTAAATACTTATAAAGAAAAAATGCCAGAATTAATAGCAGAATATAATCGAAAAAGAGCAACTGCTAAATGAGAATGTGAAAAAGTACATAGACCAATCTGGGACAGATATAAAGGTACTGTAAGCTAGAAAATGACACCCATGAACAACAAGCACTTGCCCATAAAGTAATCAAACATTGAAATAGACAGCAAAAAGAGCCATTAAACATTTACACAATCAACGAAAAACAATCGGAAGAATATTATTACAAGTTTTGGTGTCACCAAAATTTAGTGGAACCAGCAGAAATGTACGAGGAGGGAAAAGGAACAGATTTATTGAGATTAGCAGATTGGGAAGAAGCTTTAAAAGCAGTGACAAACAGAAAGACAGTTAATACAGCTGGATAAACAGCGTGTTATTAAAAATCTGGCGGAATTGTCTCAAAAAGTAAGACTTTTACATTTCCTAACTTTATGCTGGGAGAAAGCGAGAATACTGGAAATCTAATCAACAGCTGCTGTGTACTCGATTTTTAAGCAAGAAGATCAAAAAGATTATAATAATTAGAGGGGAATAAGGATTTTCACAACCGGACATAAAATATAAACAAAAATTTGAAATTTAAGGTTAAGACCAATAGGCGAAACAATTTTAATTGAAGACCAGAGAAGATTTGAATTTGGACGAACAACAATGGTTCATATATTTACTTGGAAGATAATATTAAATGAAATAATGTGGCACACATAGCTTTAATCGACTATGCCAAGGTTCTTGACGGGTTAAACAGGATAATTGTTACAATAAAATGAAATTCCACGACACTTCATGTCGGTCATTGTAAGCTTATACAATGAAACTAAATTTGTAAAAACAGGGAAGAAAATAAGTAATAATAGCATTATATCAAAACACGGAGTTAAATCAGGTTGCGGCCTTTCTCCAGTTTTATGCAGTTTACGTATAAATGACATGATCAAAAATGGAATGAGGAGACAAAAATTAACAAAGGAATAAAACTAGAAAAGGACTCTTATATAAAAAAATTAATGTAAGCTGACGATCGGACTACAATAATCATTTGAAAAGAGCGATTGCAAAGATATATTTTCAAATTAAAACAAATTCGGCAGCGTTATAATTTCAAAACAGCGATATAAAAGACAAAAATAAAAGCGTTCCGAGGAAAACAAAATGATCACTCAAAAATGGAGACAGAAAACAAAATCATCGAGGAAATAGGTAAGTTTTAAGTACCTGGCCTGCATTTCTTTGATTGTAATAAGAGATATGTCTGCCCCTGGTAGCTGAGTGGTCAGCGTGACGGAATGTCATACCTAACGGCCCGGGTTCCATTCCCAGCTGGGTCGGGGATTTTCTCCGCTCAGAGACTGGGTGTTGTGTTGTCCTTATCATCATCATTTCATCCCCATGGACACGCAAGTCGCCGAAGTGGCGTCAACTCGAAAGACTTGCAACAGGCGAACGGCCTACCCGACGATAGGGCATCGCCACACGGCATTTCCATTTTATAAGAGTTATAAAGCATAAAACAGGTAATCCGTGGAACAAAGTAAAGAACATTAAACAAAACAGCGAATAAAGAAAAGCAACTGTAATTATAGAAAACACTGGCTATTCCAGCGCCGTTCCATGGATCTGAAGCTTGAACAGCAAGCAAACAAGGAAGACATAATTCGAATGGTGGCGTCTGAAATGAAATTCCTCAGATCATTTAAAGGATGTAAACTACTCGTAGAAGACGAATAAAAAACTAAGATATTAGAAATGGGCATAAAATGTTTGCAATAACAGAAAAAATTGACACATATAAGGAGAAATGGAAGCAATATGTAGACAGAATGCAACAAGGCAGATATCTAAAATAGTAAAAGTCAGGAGTTAGGACAAAACCTGCACCATGGCTTACTGATAAAATGAAACACCTTACGAGTGTCAGAATATAATCGGCATCAGACCTCTGAGAACCATCTCACTTACGAGCGACTATGCAACCAAGTTAACCAGTCGGTGAGAAATGCAAAACTCAGGTGTGCCCACTCATTAACCGAGGACTTCCACAGGCCCTCCGTCTTGTGGAAAAAATCTGAAAGGGCTAGAAATAGGAAAACCTCAATTTCCAGCTGGATCTCTCGTTTCTACTTAGGAGATAAATGAGTATTTCGCCACGCCTACATTTCTACTTGAGCAACGCACAAGGGCGCATGCCATCGAATCCCTTGAAGTATCTGTGGTCCGTATAACACTTTTCTGTGACTGGTAAGCCTTAACACATTCAGGATGTCAGCTGCGCGAATTCGTTCTGCAGTTGCAGGACACGATAATATTACAGTACAAATGATCAGTTCCCACGTCGTCCATTAATGCCTAAAATGGCGTGTATTTTTAACCATTCTCTGACCTCCAGGATCTTCCCCATGGCCCAGAAAAAGGAACTCATAAATCCTCTGCCGAAAAAGTAATCTGCCAATGAACCTGCTGACTACAGACGAATTTGCATGATGTGTCGCATATTATCTACCACTGCAAGTATCATTTATATGCTGATGACTTTCAGTTCCGCGGGACTGCTACGGTCGCAGGTTCGAATCCTGCTTCGGGCATGGGTGTGTGTGATGTCCTTAGGTTAGTTAGGTTTAATTAGTTCTAAGTTCTAGGGGACTTATGACCTAAGATGTTGAGTCCCATAGTGCTCAGAGCCATTTTTTGACTTTCAGTTACTCCTAAGTGCAAGCCCTTGTCTACAGTGTTCTCTATTGAAATCCTCTTCCTTCATAGCAGCCATTATCGCTTTCAATCCCTTTCATTATCCCTTCCACTTCTTCTAACCTCGCCGACCGGGGGAGGGGGGGGGGGCGAGCGGTTATAGGCGCTTCAGTCTGGAAGCGCGCGACCGCTACGGTCGCAGGTTTGAATCCTGCCTCGGGCACGGATGTGTGTGGTGTCCTTAAGTTAAGTTAGGTTTAAGTAGTTCTAAGTTCTAGGGGACTGATGACCTCAGAAGTCCCATAGTGCTCAGAGTCATTTGAACCATTTTCTTCTAACACTAAACAAGACTTCGAAAGGGCTAATCTAATCAATATCATTGTTAATGCCTCTATTATTTTATTATTGTTATTTATGTTACTATTATTATTATTATTATTATTACTATCGCAATTTGCTACATTTTGTTAATAATGCTAATTGTTGTTAATGAGTTTGTTATTTAATTAACAATTAATGTCATTCTTATTTGTCCATTATCTTATTATCATCATTAGGGCCATGCCGCACTGGTATGCCACGGCATCTCTGCTGGCAGCACGCGGTCTGCCGGTGCGGCTGCCAGCAGGGAGGCCACAGGGGGGACTCTTTCGGTCTGCGCTCAGTGTCGAAATGGACGTAGAAGAGCTAGTAGCTGTGCTTTGTGTGCGTCGTCGACAGAGGAAGAAAATGCACAGAAAGAATAATTTCTGGGTACAACCCTTCATTGCTGATCGTGATGTGAACGGATTATTTCATACACTATACAATGATTTAAGAAATTACAGTGATAAATTTTTTAATTACGTGAGAATGTCAGTACGTTCATTCGACGAATTAGTGGAGATCTGCCAAGATGAACGAGAAGAAGATCTTGAATTACAGATTATCCAGGGCTAAGCGTCATGTGGAATGTGCCTTTGGTATCCTCTCCAACAAGTGGAGAATCTTTCATCGTCCTCTAAATGTGGGCATTGATTTTGCGCAAGATATAGTTAAAGCTTGTTGTGCTTTGCATAATTTTGTACCTGCAAGAGATGGATTCGTCTATGAAGACTCACTTGAAGTAATTGGTTTTGAGAACAATGAATGTGCAGGCCATTCAGGTAGAAGCGGTTGACCTGCACTTGCAGTGAGAGACAAATTTTCATAGTACTTTGTTAATCATGATCCCCTCAAGCAGCAAAGTACTTAAGTTCAGTAAACGTTAGTAATGCAAAATAAAATGTTTTTGAAGCACTTACCGAGTTCTTTCTTTACTTCCAAAGACGATTCTTTTCCTCCGAAAATATCAACAACTTGTTCCCAACACGTTTTTTTCAGTTCGCGGTTCGAATAATCCACGGATGATGTGTCCCGAATTGCTGGTCTCGCCTGAATTTCACATATAAAACCCTCCGTATTGAAACTATCCGTGGTGGCACACAAGCAAAACTGCAACAAAACTGAGCGCAGGTGAGCGGCAGGTAGCGCGTGGCAGGTCTGCTGGCGTCCGGGTGCGGCAGCTCCCATAGGCCGCCCTGTGTTTCACTGGCAGCGCCGCCAGCCTGGCAGAGGCCTGGAGCGGCGGGTCTACTGTGGATGTCGGGTGTGGGAGGCCCCATTGAGCCCAGTGTATTGTATCGGGCGTCCCTGCCAGCAGAGATGCCGTGGCATCCCAGTGCGGCAGGGCCCTTAGTGTTACTATTATGCTTTACTGCTATGTAATATTTTCATGTGGTATCCTTGATCATATGCAAGAGAGAGCCTTAAGGTCCTAATCTGGTCAAGTTAAATAAGCAATAAATAAATAAAATAAAATAAAAATATATATGCAGAGGGGTAATGGATGTAAGTTGGCCCAGGAATCGATGTAGTTAAGACGCTGAAGATGAAACATGTTCGCCGGCCGAAGTGGCCGAGAGGTTCTAGGCGCTACAGTCTGGAGCCGCGCGACCGCTACGGTCGCAGGTTCGAATCCTGCCTCGGGCATGGATGTGTGTGATGTCCTTAGGTTAGTTAGGTTTAAGTAGTTCTAAGTTCTTGGGGACTGATGACCTCAGCTGTTAAGTGCCGTAGTGCTCAGAGCTATTTGAACCATTTTTTTGAAACATGTTCCTCGAAGCTAGTCCATGAATATATATGACGATGAACAACATTATCCAACGTAATTATTCTGTGACAACACTATTTCCTAATGACCAACTTCTTATAGTAGACAGCATGGGCATCCTTCAAAAATTCGTTTATATATTAATATTGCAGTCAAGCGCTATACCATAACAGTCTCGACCCAAAAAATAAAAGTCCTCTTTTTTAATAGTCAATTACGGGTCTCAAACAAAACTTCAATAGACAACAGGAAAATATAGAGAGTGAGTGAAATCAGTTTCTTGGGAAATACCATATCCTTCAAAAATAAAACATATGTATCGAAACAATTAAAATATATTAATGGGATCATTTACACAATACTGTACAAAAAGTAGAGAATAGAAATATTAAGAAAGCCTTACATAACAATGGGCATTCCACCTATACTTTATGTCAGCGATTCTAAGACAATAACAGCTGGAAAAGAACGGAGAACACAAGCTGCGGAAATGAGATTTTTAAGAACAGCTACTGGGTGTAGATTATGTAATATGATAGGGTGCAGAACAATAAGACAAGAACTAGAATTTAAAAACAAACGAATAGACCAAAAAGTAGAGAAATCAATGGAGACACCATGTCAAAAGAATGAATGAAAATAGAATACCAAAACAGTAATGAATTATCGACCAATAGGGAAAATATCAATAGGTAGACCAAAAAAAGAGATGGAGAGAACCAATAATAAGTAACCATAAAAAACAGAGGCACCGAACAAGAGGACGTAGTGGACATGTGTCTAACGCTTGAAGAAAGATGAAGTAGAAGAAGAGGAAATCAGCAACAATCCGCTGATGGTGTGCCTGATGGTAAGGCTTGCGGCAGGTTAGGGAACACATGGCACTCAAGTGCAGCAAGGACAAAATTATTCCACAAATCTTCCCACGCAGGTGTGTAAACGTGCGAGTGGGTTGACTAATTAACTGCTCTAGATAATTCTCGGAAAAGACAGTAAATATAAATTCCTCGACCTTGAGACGCTACTACATGTTTTCATGAGATATCTCACACCTGCTACAACACAGTCGGAGGATTCACATGTGACACCCTCCACGCTTTCACGGAAAGTGTTTATATTCACTTCGGTACTTGATGCAGGTGTCCGATAGAAACAACTGGCTTCTATTTTTAATCAGCTTTTGACTCTTATCTTCAATCGATCATTTTACGGAAAACGATTATCGCAGCTAGTTTCGGCGAGAAACGGACAGAGTGGTTTCTCATAGCTGTGCGCGTCGGTAGACGTTCATGAGCCGGAAAACTAAGGTCATTAAGAGCCCTTCGGGAATGCAGTTTTGTCGAATGAAGGACAGAATAAAGGGAAAAATGTTTTGTTACAATTATATTGTTCCATGAAATAAGTAAAACTAACACGCTAGGCAACACGAGTATGCTAACAGTACAGTAAAGCAATAACGTTTTGATTTTCATTACACTTTTTCAATTTTGTTAAGGAAAGATAACCCCAGTATTTTTCTTTACCTTGTATTAATTGTTAGTAGAAAATTTTTTATTGATTTTTATCCGTTCACTATTCTACAGGATAATTAGACAATACGGTAAGTTTGCTAGGTTTATGGTAGCTATTTTCTTGTACAATGAGTAGGACATTAATCTCACATTCTAACAAACCTCTCCTGCTAATCATTTGTTTAAACCAGGACTGTGGGATACATTTCCCATGTTTTAGTGAGATGTACTAAAATGGAGTTCTTGCTTTATCAGAGTGCAGTGTTTGAAAGGTCCAATAGAAAGAGTGGCACAACCCTTCTCTCTGAGTGCGGTAGGTATTTAATGGAAGATGTTAGCGCACACTCTAGTGATGAGTAACGTACGATTGCATTTTTGTTTTCTCTGTCACCCGTGCAGAATGAGGGGATTTTCTCTGACCACAAGTACCGAACCGGTTACTTCTGAGCCCAACGAAATTACACTGTCGTCCGTTATTAGTCTCGCTTAAGGGGCCAGCTTACGTTAAATAAAGTATCTGCAACCTTTATCCTGTAAAAAAATTCTGTTAAATTTTCAAAAAGCACCAAACCTAGCGCTCTGGCAAAGAGTCATTACAGCTTAGTATGGAGATGATAATGTTCAGAGATCCATTCCGCCATTAGCTTGAACTGCTGTAGGAAAATCGTAATAACCAGAATTAGTCTGGGTGGAAGTGTGTTTGAACCCTGCAATATCCTGGAAAAAGAGTCCCATGTCATAATGACTGTACACCGCAACGAGCGAACTGGAGCTCTGGTAAGGCATTGGAGTCGTTCGTATACGGCAGTTGTTCCCAACCTCTCTGAAACCGTTACCCCTGAGTGTAATCACATATCCCCTCCCCCATCCCCCCTCCTCCTCCCACCATCATCAACATTAGCGCGTAACTGAACTATAGAGTGAAAAATAATTTTCATTGAATACTTCCATTTTTAAAATAGCTAAAGATGAATGAGATTTAGTTTTTAGAAGTTTTATGTAACGACGAATTAATGAGTCAATAATTGGAGTTGTAAATTGTGTAGAGTAGCTAATCTAGGGTTATCCTCGAATTTCCAATATAATACCAGGCTGTTAGCCTGGGATATTACTGATTGAGCCACCACTAACATGTGGAACAGACGCTGTCAGGGTCCCGCCACTGACATTTGGAACAGACACTGCCGAGGTACCGCCACTAACATGGGGAATCGCCGTACCCTCTGTACACTTTAGCGCCGGACAAGAGGTTGCCTCTTTCACCAGCTCCGCCTACCGAAATCCATCTTCTCCGTCTTCGCTGAGGTCTTCACCGTAACCCTGGCAAGGGGCCCTTACGTGGCATTATCAGCCCGGCCAGCTGAACGGAGGTTTTTTTAAGGGGTGTTACTCCTCCGTCGCTCCTCCTTTATCCTGGCTTGTGAGAGGCGACCTTGGAACCTTTATGACGCAGGATGGCAGAATTCTAGAAAGAAACAACATTAGAGAACCGGAAATAACAGACAGAAATCTTTTCAAGAATAAAACGTTAACTTTAAGGCTTTCAGTGCAGAAGAAATAATAAATCCGGAACAATGTGGACAGAAGAAAGGGAAAGACAACATGGGGAGAAGATAAAGGAGTATTGGAAAAATAGAAAAAAAAACAAGGAAAGAGGAGGGCTTGAGGCTGTTATGTGATCCTAGTTGGTTAATATGAAAATTAAAATATTCGTAGGCCTTACTCATCACATTGTTGTGTCGTGTTGTACTGTCAGTTAGTACATTTAACGATGCTAAGTGAATAACGAAGCAATTGTGGGATCTACAAATCGGAGAAGGCATTTTCGTGAGATATTTAAGAACATGTGACATACATGTCTCATTTTTGCTGTCACAGATGCGTGGCGTCAAGTGCAAAGTAAATGTGTAGCAGGATGTTCCTTCACCAGGGAAGACGAATGGAATATTCCAGAATTTGAAACACGAACAGCTACTAGCATGAGTTTCTTAGAAGTAGATACCTTAGGGGTTGCGAAGCAACTCAAATCGCTTGATACGGGCAAGTCTTCAGGTCCAGATTGTATACCGATTAGGTTCCTTTCAGATTACGCTGATACAATAGCTCCCTACTTAGCAATCATATACAACCGCTCGCTCACCGATGGATCTGTACCTACAGATTGGAAAATTGCCCAGGTCGCACCAGTGTTTAAGAAGGGTAGTAGGAGTAATCCATCGAACTACATACCCATATCATTGACGTCGATTTGCAGTAGGGTTTTGGAGCATATACTGTATTCAAACATTATGAATCACCTCGAAGGGAACGATCTATTGATACGTATTCAGTATGGTTTCAGAAAACATCGTTCTTGTGCAACGCAGCTAGCTCTTTATTCACACGAAGTAATGGCCGCTGTCGAAAGGGGATCTCAAGTTGATTCCGTATTTCTAGATTTCCGGAAAGCTTTTCACACCGTTCCTCACAAGCGACTTCTAATCAAGTTGCGGACCTATGGGGTATCGTCTCAGTTGTGCGACTGGATTCGTGATTTCCTGTCAGGATGGTCGCAGTTCGTAGTAATAGACGGCAAATCATCGAGTAAAACTGAAGTGATATCAGGTGTTCCCCAGGGAAGCGTCCTGGGACCTATGCTGTTCCTGATCTATATAAATGACCTGAGTGACAATCTGAGCAGTTCTCTTAGGTTGTTCGCAGATGATGCTATAATTTACCGTCTAGTAAGGTCATCCGAAGACCAGTATCAGTTGCAAAGCGATTTAGAAAAGATTGCTGTATGGTGTGACAGGTGGCAGTTGACGCTAAATAACGAAAAGTGAGAGGTGATCCACATGAGTTCCAAAAGAAATACGTTGGAATTCGATTACTCGATAAATAGTACAATTCTCAAGGCTGCCAATTCAACTAAGTACCTGGGTGTAAAAATTACGAACAACTTCAGTTTGAAAGACCACGTAGAAATATTGTGGGGAAGGCGAGCCAAAGGTTGCGTTTCATTGGCAGGACACTTAGAAGATGCAACAAGTCCACTAAAGAGACAGCTTACACTGCACTCGTTCGTCCTCTGTTAGAATACTGCTGCGCGGTGTGGGATCCTTACCAGGTGGGATTGACGGAGGACATCGGAAGGGTGCAAAAAAGGGCAGCTCGTTTTGTATTATCACGTGATAGGGGAGAGAGTGTGGCAGATATGATACGCGAGTTGGGAAGGAAGTCATTAAAGCAAAGAAGTTTTTCGTCGCGGCGAGATCTATTTACGAAATTTCAGTCACCAACTTTCTCTTCCGAAAGCGAAAATATTTTGTTGAGGCCAACCTACATAGGTAGGAATGATCATCAAGATAAAATAAGAGAAATCAGAGCTCGAACAGAAAGGTTTAGGTGTTCGTTTTTCCCCGCTGTTCGGGAGTGGAATGGTAGGGAGATAGTATGATTGTGGTTCGCTTAACCCTCTGCCAAGCACTTAAATGTGAATTGCAGCATAATCATGTAGCTGTAGATGTAGATGTTCATACATTTGTTTCACGAGCTGTAAACTCAACCACTTTCCGTCACGCATTGAAAAAATATTTATGACTATTGCTAAGGCATGTAATCAGTATTTGTCTTACGAAATAGTGACTCTAGTAAAGGTCTTTTAAGAATTTAGATTCTTGATGCAAACACAATCAAAACCTCTCGTTTTTACCACTCATAAAATTGCATTTTACCCCTCAGGGTGTGATTACCCCCAGGTTGGGAACCACTGATATACGGGAAGGCACTCTTCAAACCCCCATCTAGCGCTAAGTCACGATGCGGGCGAGAGTGTGTGCTGAGCGATCGTGACAGAAGGTCATTGAAGAGCACTGCGATGATAAAATAAGAGGACGAGAGCTGCATGAGTCACTGCAGAACTGAATGTCGCTCTCATGAACCGTATCAACATCAAAACAACAAAAGGGAGCTCCAGAAGGAGTGAAGTGCGGGATGAGCTGGAATTCCAAAACCACTCATCAGTGATGCAAATGCTCGAAAGAAGGGAACGTGGCGTCGAAGTAATACAACCTGGGCTATGGACAAATGGAAGAATATCATTTGGTGTGATGCGTCTTGCTACGCTCTGTTTCCAGATTCTGGACGAGTCCCAAGAGTGAAACATGAAAGAGTTCGGTGATGATTTGGGCAGCGCTGTCGTGGTATTCCATGGTTACTCTACACAGTCGCGTTACTGCCAAGAACTATGTGACTATTTTGACAGATCAGGTCCACCCTACGGTGCGATGTTGTTCCCCATTGGTGATGCTGTGTTCCAAGACGAATCCCTATTTACGCAGCTCACATTGTCCAGGATTGGTTTTGTGAGCACGAGTATAAATTGTCTCATTTCCCCTGGCCACCATAGTCAGTAGATCTGAATATTATTGAGCCTTTACAGACTACTTTGGAGAGAAGGGTGTGTGCTCGTTAGCGACTTCCATCATAGTTACTTGTCACTACTTTCCAAGAAGAATGGTATAAACCCATATAGGATCGCTATTTATGCATTCCGAGACGTTTGGAAGCTATTCTGAATGCCAACGCTTTTTCTATGCAATATTAGGCATGGTAGTGTATTGTGTTTCTGATGTTTCCACATTTTCTGTCGATCTCATACATATATGCACAGGGTGTAGACGAAGTGTGGGAAAACTTTCAATTATTTATTGCACAAGAACTAAACATTGTACAGATATCATACATATTGCATTTTGAAGAGAAACTGTAAGAGTTTTTTTTATTATTTTTTTACAGACATTCGATATGCGAACCATGAGTGACCGGGCAGACGTGAATACGGCAATCGAATTCTTGCCATACCCGTCCCAGCATGGCATGATCGACTGTGGAAATCGCTTCCCGTATTCTCTCCCGGAGTTCTGCTACATCACGTGGTAGAGGCGGTACATACACCAGACTTTAATGTGTCTCCACAGAAAAAAGTTCACACGGAGTGAGATCTGGTGATCAGGGAGGCCATTTCATGAAACAGCTCGCTCCGCATCTGAACTCGCCATGTTTGCACCTAGCGCTGACTATCGGCAAATTACCAAACTCCGTTGTGAGGGGTTTCAGGGTTTCTCTTCAAAATGACACATGTATGATATCTGTACAATGTTTGATTCTTGTGCAATAAATAATTGAAAGTCTTCCCGCGCCGGTGTGGCCGAGCGGTTCTAGGCGCTTCAGTCCGGATCCGCGTCACCGCTCCGGTCGCAGGCTCGAATCCTGCCTCGAGCATGGATGTGTGTGATGTCCTTAGGTGAATTAGGTTTAAATAGTTCTAAGTTCTAGGGGACTGATGACCTCAGATGTTAAGTCCCATAGTGCTCAGAGCCATTTGAACCATTTGAAAGTCTTCCCGTACTTTATGTAAGGTGAGTCAGGAGGCAGGGTACAAGTTTTGATGGATGATAGTGTTTCTGAACAGAAAACGTCAGTTGTATATATACCCTATTCCGAACAGTTTCTGAAGTAGAACACATTTAATGTACGTTGTGTTTTATTTTCTGTATTTTCAAACATAGTCATTGTTTACAATGTAACGCAGTACTGTAGATTAAGTTGAGACGTACCATGTGATAGGGACATCTGTGGTCTATCAAATCAGAAAACTACCTCTAATTGGCCTACAAAAACTGTACAAGTTACAGCGCACGCGCACTGCGCGAGATTTTAAACATTCTCGTGCTCTCTTCTCAAAAACTATTAGTGCTAGACAAAAAAATGAATAGGGCCTTTTTTGTAGGGAATTTGACATAGTTCAGTTTTGTGCTGCGACGCATTTTCGCTTGAGGGAGTGGTCTTCGAGATACTACAATGTACAAAAGTGATAAGAAATGTGTTCTATCTTGGAAACCATTCAGAATAAGACATATGTCCATATAAAGTTTTTAAAGTCGTTTGTTCAGAATCAATAATACTGTCTCCCCTCAAAGCATGTACGTTTCCTCCTGACTCAAAATTTTTGGAAATTTGTGGTAAGGACTATGGGACGAAACTGCGTAGGTCATCGGTCCCTAGGCTTACGCACTACTTAATCAAATTTAAACTAACTTATCCTAATCACAACACACACGCCCTAGCCCGAGGGAGGACTCGAACCTCCGACGGGGGGAACCGCGCGAACCGTGACAAATCGCCTCCTGACTCATCCTGTATATACACTCCTGGAAATGGAAAAAAGAACACATTGACACCGGTGTGTCAGACCCACCATACTTGCTCCGGACACTGCGAGAGGGCTGTACAAGCAATGATCACACGCACGGCACAGCGGACACACCAGGAACCGCGGTGTTGGCCGTCGAATGGCGCTAGCTGCGCAGCATTGGTGCACCGCCGCCGTCAGTGTCAGCCAGTTTGCCGTGGCATACGGAGCTCCATCGCAGTCTTTAACACTGGTAGCATGCCGCGACAGCGTGGACGTGAACCGTATGTGCAGTTGACGGACTTTGAGCGAGGGCGTATAGTGGGCATGCGGGAGGCCGGGTGGACGTACCGCCGAATTGCTCAACACGTGGGGCGTGAGGTCTCCACAGTACATCGATGTTGTCGCCAGTGGTCGGCGGAAGGTGCACGTGCCCGTCGACCTGGGACCGGACCGCAGCGACGCACGGATGCACGCCAAGACCGTAGGATCCTACGCAGTGTCGTAGGGGACCGCACCGCCACTTCCCAGCAAATTAGGGACACTGTTGCTCCTGGGGTATCGGCGAGGACCATTCGCAACCATCTCCATGAAGCTGGGCTACGGTCCCGCACACCGTTAGGCCGTTTTCCGCTCACGCCCCAACATCGTGCAGCTCACCTCCAGTGGTGTCGCGACAGGCGTGAATGGAGGGACGAATGGAGACGTGTCGTCTTCAGCGATGAGAGTCGCTTCTGCCTTGGTGCCAATGATGGTCGTATGCGTGTTTGGCGCCGTGCAGGTGAGCGCCACAATCAGGACTGCATACGACCGAGGCACACAGGGCCAACACCCGGCATCATGGTGTGGGGAGCGATCTCCTACACTGGCCGTACACCACTGGTGATCGTCGAGGGGACACTGAATAGTGCACGGTACATCCAAACCGTCATCGAACCCATCGTTCTACCATTCCTAGACCGGCAAGGGAACTTGCTGTTCCAACAGGACAATGCACGTCCGCATGTATCCCGTGCCACCCAACGTGCTCTAGAAGGTGTAAGTCAACTACCCTGGCCAGCAAGATCTCCGGATCTGTCCCCCATTGAGCATGTTTGGGACTGGATGAAGCGTCGTCTCACGCGGTCTGCACGTCCAGCACGAACGCTGGTCCAACTGAGGTGCCAGGTGGAAATGGCATGGCAAGCCGTTCCACAGGACTACATCCAGCATCTCTACGATCGTCTCCATGGGAGAATAGCAGCCTGCATTGCTGCGAAAGGTGGATATACACTGTACTAGTGCCGACATTGTGCATGCTCTGTTGCCTGTGTCTATATGCCTGTGGTTCTGTCAGTGTGATCATGTGATGTATCTGACCCCAGGAATGTGTCAATAAATTTTCCCCTTCCTGGGACAATGAATTCACGGTGTTCTTATTTCAATTTCCAGGAGTGTATATACACTATGTGAATAAAAGTATCCGGACACCTGGCTGAAAATGACTTACAAGTTCGTGGCGCCCTCCATCGGTAACGCTGGAATTCAATATGATGTTGGCCCACCCTTAGTCTTGATGACAGCTTCTACCCTCACAGGTGTACGTTCAGTCAGGTGCTGGAAGGTTTCTTCGGGAATGGCAGACCATTCTTCACGGAGTGCTGCACTGAGGGGAGGTATCAATGTCGGTCGGTGAGGCCTGGCACAAAGTCGGCGTTCCAAGACATCCCAAAGGTGTTCTATAGGGACCGGTCTCTGTGCAGGCCAGTCTATTATACGGATGTTATTGTCGTGTAACTACTCCACCACAGACGATACATTATGAACAGGTTCTTGATCGTGTTGAAAGATGCAATCGCCTTCCCCGAATTACTCTTCAACAGTGGGAAGTAAGAAGCTGCTTAAAACATCAATGTAGGCCTGTGCTGTGACAGTGCCACGCAAAACAAATAGAGGTGCCAGCCCCCTCCATGAATAACACGTATACACCATAACATCACCCTGCCATCGGATCGCCTCATTATGTACCAAGATGCGTCACTCCACACAACGTTTTTCCACTGTTCAATCGTCCAATGTTTACGCTCCTTGCACCAATCTGGGCGTCGTTTGGCTTTTACCAGCTTGATGTTTGGCTTATGAGCAGCCGCTCGACCATGAATTACAAGTTTTCTCACCTCCCGCCTAACTGTCATATTACTTGCAGTGATTCCTGATGCACTTTGAAATTCCTGTGTGATGATCTGGATGGATGTCTGCCTATTACACATTACGACCCCTTTCAACTGTCGGCAGTCTCTGTCAGTCAACAGACGAGGTCGGCCAGTACGATTTCCTGCTGTCCGTGTCCCTTCACGTTTCCACTTCACTATCACATCGGAAATAAAGGACCTAAGGATGTTTGGGAGTGTGAAAATCTCGCGTACAGACGTATGACACAAGTGACACCCAATCACCTGACCTCGTTCGAAGTGCGTGAGTCGTGCGGAGCGCCCCATTCTTGGTTCAACTGGCTCTGAGTGCTATGGGACTGAACTTCTGAGGTCATCAGTCCCCAAGAACTTAGAACTACTTAAACCTAATTAACCTAAGGACATCACATACATCCATGCCCGAGGCAGGGTTCGAACCTGCGACCGTAGCGGTCGCGCGGTTCCAGACTGTAGCGCCTAGAACCGCTCGGTCATATTTGCCGGGTGCCCCATTCTGCTCTCTCACGATGTCTAATGACTACTGAGGTCGCTTTAATAGAGTGCCTGGCAGTAGGTGGCAGCACAATGCACCTAATATGAAAAACGTATGTTGTTGGGGGTTTCCGGATGCTTTTGATCATGTATATGGTGAGCTCCTTACACTACATCCAAAGAAAATAGAAAGCTGTTGCGGGAGGCGCTTAAGCACAAAGAGAGAAATATGCGGAAAGGCGAGAGCGAATAGTGACAGAAACTCATTAACTGCCGGAACGCAGCAGAGGCAGGCAAAAGGTAATGTCGGGGATAACTAAAAAGGGTGCAAATAAATTGTTTCAGCATTAACAAAACGACCCCGGGAGGAACATTTTGTAAACCATCGTCGCCAATTTTGTAATGGCCTCGTCGCTGCTGCTGTGGAAGCCGAGTTGCCATTGTTGTTGCGGTAGGCCGAGTTTGTGAGTTCGTGAAACTGCTTCTGGTGCAGTACACCGCTAAGACAATGTCTCCCTGCCACTATTACACAGCTGTGCCCCAGGGTCAGGTAACAGGATAAGAGAACGAAGGTTCTACTATACTCCAAGAAATTGGTGACAAAGTCACACAAATGAGTTAAAAAGATTTACTTATCTTCGTGACTTTTTGAATAATGAAATCTGGAACTCTGCATGTAATATAACACAAAAAAGGCCCTCAGTGGCTAAGTTCAAAAGATCGTAGGTAAACTTCATTGTACAAAACAAATGTAATTTACAACAGCTGTCTGTTGCTTCAAAGAGTTCATTAAACGACGTTCGGTGTCTAAATCCGCCTTGGGCGATGATCTATAACCAAGTGGGCGAAAGCTGCTCTTCTATCTTCCGAGTAGGCTGCCGTCTGTTGTCGTCCGGTTATTGGCGGAATGTACGCGTCCGGTAATTGTCCGAGGCGAAGTCGATATCTTCATCCTCAGCGCGGCCCGTGGCTCTGGTGGAACTCGCGCAAGTGGCGAGTCTCTATGGCACTGGCACCAGCTCGCATCTTTGCGCCTCTGGTGCTTTTGCCCTGGCTGTGTCTTGTTCGGACGACACAGCAGAACGGGTGTGTCGAATAAAAATAGGGGCGAATAGAATGAGAGAGGCTATCATTCCGAAACAGGAAATCATCAAGGGCATGTGTTTATCTGACGCATTAGTAAAAGTAGAAACAGGAGGATGCCTAACGATTGTGCTGAACACTACGGATGAGAGTGTCAGACTGCCCACGGGTGGTAGCAGAAGCAGTTACAGTACGGACATTGTTGCGGCAGTCGTTCAATGTGAATCATGTCAATAAAAATATGCCACAGCTGAAATCAAGAATAAGTATACTAAAGTGGACATGCGCACGAATCATCTGAACGCGGAAGTATGCTAAAGTGGACATCCGCACGAACCATCTGAACGCGGAAGAGAAGGCAGCAGTTATACACTCCTGGAAATGGAAAATAGAACACATTGACACCGGTGTATCAGACCCACCATACTTGCTCCGGAAACTGCGAGAGGGCTGTACAAGCAATGATCACACGCACGGCACAGCGGACACACCAGGAACCGCGGTGTTGGCCGTCGAATGGCGCTAGCTGCGCAGCATTTGTGCACCGCCGCCGTCAGTGTCAGCCAGTTTGCCGTGGCATACGGAGCTCCATCGCAGTCTTTAACACTGGTAGCATGCCGCGACAGCGTGGACGTGAACCGTATGTGCAGTTGACGGACTTTGAGCGAGGGCGTATAGTGGGCATGCGGGAGGCCGGGTGGACGTACCGCCGAATTGCTCAACACGTGGGGCGTGAGGTCTCCACAGTACATCGATGTTGTCGCCAGTGGTCGGCGGAAGGTGCACGTGCCCGTCGACCTGGGACCGGACCGCAGCGACGCACGGATGCACGCCAAGACCGTAGGATCCTACGCAGTGCCGTAGGGGACCGCACCGCCACTTCCCAGCAAATTAGGGACACTGTTGCTCCTGGGGTATCGGCGAGAACCATTCGCAACCGTCTCCATGAAGCTGGCCTACGTTCCCGCACACCGTTAGGCCGTCTTCCGCTCACGCCCCAACATCGTGCAGCCCGCCTCCAGTGGTGTCGCGACAGGCGTGAATGGAGGGACGAATGGAGACGTGTCGTCTTCAGCGATGAGAGTCGCTTCTGCCTTGGTGCCAATGATGGTCGTATGCGTGTTTGGCACCGTGCAGGTGAGCGCCACAATCAGGACTGCATACGACCGAGGCACACAGGGCCAACACCCGGCATCATGGTGTGGGGAGCGATCTCCTACACTGGCCATACACCACTGGTGATCGTCGAGGGGACATTGAATAGTGCACGGTACATCCAAACCGTCATCGAACCCATCGTTCTACCATTCCTAGACCGGCAAGGGAACTTGCTGTTCCAACAGGACAATGCACGTCCGCATGTATCCCGTGCCACCAACCTGCTCTAGAAGGTGTAAGTCAACTACCCTGGCCAGCAAGATCTCCGGATCTGTCCCCCATTGAGCATGTTTGGGACTGGATGAAGCGTCGTCTCACGCGGTCTGCACGTCCAGCACGAACGCTGGTCCAACTGAGGCGCCAGGTGGAAATGGCATGGCAAGCCGTTCCACAGGACTACATCCAGCATCTCTACGATCGTCTCCATGGGAGAATAGCAGCCTGCATTGCTGCGAAAGGTGGATATACACTGTACTAGTGCCGACATTGTGCATGCTCTGTTGCCTGTGTCTATGTGCCTGTGGTTCTGTCAGTGTGATCATGTGATGTATCTGACCCCAGGAATGTGTCAATAAAGTTTCCCCTTCCTGGGACAATGAATTCACGGTGTTCTTATTTCAATTTCCAGGAGTGTAGATCTATGCAGCATGTACACCACCTGATCGGATTCACCTCATTTTACGCTACATACGTACTATTGTTGACTGGACCTGGACCCCTGTCAGGGCAGTTGGAGGGAGGCATGTTTGCTCGGGTTATGGGTAATGTACGAGAGGCGTTCAATAAGCAACGCGACATATTTTCTTTCTCGGACAACTTCGGTTGAAAAAAAATGTGGGATTTGCTGTGGGACAACGTGGAATAATCCGGTTTCAGCCCCTATAGTTTCAGGACGTTCCGATGTGTTGCGATCCCAAACGCAGCCTTCAAAATGGCTTCTGTAATGGAGGTGTGTTCCAAGCAGAGAGCTGCAATTAAGTTTCTTTTGGCGGAAAACCAGAGCATTACAAATATATATAGGCGCTTTCATTCAAGGTGATAGACGGATCACAATCAAACAACTCGCTGCTCAATCGGACGTCTCTGTTGCTAATGCTGACTCAGCCGTCCACCAATTGTGGTATTCAAAGGTGTTTGCCTGCTGGTTTCCTCGTCGCCTGACACAAGACCACAAAGAGCAATGATGGACTACCTGTGCGGAATTGCCTGCGCTTTGTGAGGCTGATCGTGACAATTTTTTTGTCGAACATTGTTACATGCGGGGAAACACGGATTTATCACTGCGAGACGGCAACAAAATGGCAATCCATGGAGTGACGCCACACCATGTCTCCTCGGAAGAAAATATTCAAAGGCGCACCCTCAGCCGGTAAGGTATTGGCGACGGTCTTCTGGGACTCTGAAGGGGCTATTCTGTTTGATATCCTCCCTCACTGTGCAACGATCAAGCGTATTGCGCTGCCTTCAGTAAATTGGAGGAAAGACTTCAGCGCGCTCGTCGCCAAAGAAATGCAAACGAATATCTCCTCCTCCATGACTCCGTAAGGCTCCACACAAGTCTGCACGCCCAAGAGGAGATCACGAAACTTCACTGGACTGTTATTCCTAATCAGTCACATAGCCAGGACCTCGCACCTTCTGACTTCCACCTGTTTGGCTCAATGAAGGATGCATTTCAAGGGAAACAATTCATGGGTGATGGGGAGGTTTCTGATGCAGCAAGACGTTGAATCCGACGTGGGCCATTAGAATGGTACGATGCAGCCATACAGGCCCTCCCCGTAAGATGACGTAAGGCCGTCGCATTGAACGGAGATTATGTTGGGAAATAGGGTTTGTAGCCAGAATAATGGGGAATAATATGGCATATTCATATCCTGAATACCAGCAAGCCGATTTTAGAAAACATTACGTATTGAAAACCGCTTATAGTACACTGTACACCACATGACTTTTACTTGCACTTCCGTTTTGGGCAAAGAAGACAGTGTTAATACCAGTACCTATCTTGTTCTTGTTAACCACATAAGAAATGTCAGTATTAACGTAAGAGCTAAAAATGAGTTTCCAAAGATACGTTTCTTTGTAAAACTACTCTCTCCCTTGCAAGGTCTTTGAGTGTGTATTGAGCTGTGGAACACGTCGAATCTCTATTTCGCCTTCGGTTTACAGCACAGAGTATGGATATGTATCGAAAGAGTCACCTGAATCTTCTTCGCACTGTTGCTTACTTTCTGTGTTAGATATAAGCTTTAATATTCCAAGGAATTATTATAATTTCACACATTTATTTATACCTGAAATGGTGCTGAATTGTTGCTGCCACTGAAGTAATCCGAAATTCATAAAAGAAGAAAAAGTTACTTTTCTTAACTAGAGAGCTGCTTATTTTTGATGTCATCTTTTATTAGTTCTTGATACTTTACGATCTGAATTGGACTGATCGGGTGTGGCACCACAATACCTTTTTGAGAGTTGACAATTATTGACATTAACATACCGTACTCCGGTTCTAGATCATTGAAAATGCCCATCTGTTGTATCAACTGTTCGTTACTGGTGATAAAAATTACGGCTCTCTGTAACCATGTGTCAGTACTGTTATTAAATTACACTATATGCCGGCTTTATTGTTTCATTCCATTCACGACAATTTCTTCATATGGAGCTTACCGTTTGATGGAAATAGTTGCTTCAACTGTTGTCACTTGCCCCTTCGAAAGTCAGAGTAACTGTTTCTGATCGTTAGAATAGGAACATCTATCTTCGCTTTAAAACACGTAGCATCATCTTCACCCAATGTTCAAAAACAAAATCTTACTTATATCACTTAGGAAGTTTATAGTTCCTCGTTTCTTTACATGGAATTCATTCCATACTAATTATCCAATTAGACCCTGTGTCTTTTCATTTTTCCTACTTTAAGGTGGCATATATGTTCTGCACTTGTGCATTTTGTTGCACTCACACTACTTAACTACAACAACAAAAACTCCTTCAGCCTTTTGGAATGAACTGTAAGATACTTATTTCGTTTCAGAAAAATTTTGTACGATAGGCTCCTTTGTCTTACTGCTGTGTACAGATTTCACCATTTCACCCTTGTGGATCTTGCTTAATCGAATCTGCAGCGACGTACGCTCGCATCGTACAACGGAACTTTACCCCCACAACGGGATACACTCTCTCATACATCGGTGCATTTCTCGCATGCGCTTCTTTAGCTCTGCCACATAATCAGCAAAATTATACCTCATTCCAGCCGGATCTTTCTATAGTATCCCTGAAATGTAACATTTTCTTCCAAAGAACAATTAATGTGGAGTTTAACCTGTCGCACTACGTGGTGTTGTACTATATACAAAAACCGGGAACTGAACCCAACTGCCGGCCACTGTGGTCGAGCGGTTCTAGGCGCTTCAGTTCGGAACCACGCAGCTGCTACGGCTGCAGGTTCGAATCCTGCCTCGGGCATGGATGTGTGTCATGTCCTTAGGTTAGATAGGTTTAAGTAGTTCTAAGTCTAGAGGACTGATGACCTCAGATGTTAAGTCCCATAGTGCTTACAGACATTTGAACCATTTTAACCCAACTGTCTCTTTTTGTCTCTGCTCTACTTACATAGTGTCACAACATCTCTGTTAATGTTCGATGCGACCTCTCTAACGCTCCGTTTGTTTGAGGGTGGTAACTTGTCTGTAACTTCTCGATACGCAATAGTTTACATACTCTGTTCCTAGTTTCACTCTTGATGTTACTTCCCATGTCACTTAACAATATTGACGGTATTCCTTACCTCCATACAATGTTCTCAACTAGCACCCTCGCTACTGTATCGACATCTTTCCTTTCAATAGTCCAGCTACCATTAACTTCGTCGGCGTATCCTGAAATACTTGTTCCCTCAGTCTTTCTAGTTTAATGGATCTACTATGTCGATGTCACACCTTTCGAAAATGTGCTCAGGCGTCTTCGTGATCTCTAGCTGCATATTTTTGTTTCGTAGTGACCTTATTTTTTGACAACTTTCGCATTTCCGGATATATTGTTCTATATCTTTCCTCATGCCGTTCCATATTCTGTATCCTTTATTCACTCCTGTATTCTTCCCATACCCCGCGTCCTCAAGTGGAAGAATCGTGAAACTGTTCTAATATTGCTGCTTTTTCAGTCGCACTTATTTCTTCAGTCTTTCACAACATAGCTACCTCTTGCTTCCGGATATACTTTTCTACGTCCTTGGCGCAGTTTTCTCATCCCTGGATAATATCTTTTACGGCTCTCAGATCAGCTGTTTCGTGTCCTGTGTCCTTGTCGGCCACACCTGTCCCCTGCTCGTGTGCGCCAACAGCCCCGCTGTCGCCGCCTGCCGGTAGTCCCTGACCCACGCCACGGCTTCTGTTTCCATCGCATCTTGACCTAGGCTACTGTCACCTTCCAGTCGTGCACCAGGCACCCTGACCTGACGCGAGTGTGTCAGCGACTTGGTTTCATTTGCCACTCTTGTACAGGATCTGACAGTCATATTCCTCCAGCGTAGATGGATGATAGATCTGATACAATACCTACCCATGTTAATGGTCTATGGTCAGTAAACATCATGAAATTTCTGCCAAATACATTTGATGTAAAATACACTACTGGCCATTAAAATTGCTACACCACGAAGATGACGTGCTACAGGCGCGAAATTTAACCGACAGGAAGAAGATGCTGTGATATGCAAATGATTAGCTTTTCAGAGCATTCACACAAGGCTGGCGCCGGTGGCGACACCTACAACGTGCTGACATGAGGAAAGTTTCCAACCGATTTCTCATACACGAATAGCAGTTGACCGGCGTTGCCTGGTGGAACGTTGTTGTGATGTCTTGTGTAATGAGGAGAAATGCGTACCATCACGTTTCCGACTTTGATAAAGGTCGGATTGTAGCCTATCGCGATTGCGGTTTATCGTATCGCGACATTGCTGCTCGCGTTGGTCTAGATCCAATGACTGTTAGCAGAATATGGAATCGGTGGGTTCAGGAGGGTAACACGGAACGCCGTGCTGCATCCCAACGGCCTTGTATCACTAGCAGTCGAGATGACAGGCATCTTGTCCGCATGGCTGTAACGTAACGGATCGTGCAGCCACGTCTCGATTCCTGAGTCAACAGTTGGGGACGTTTGCAAGACAACAACCATCTGCACGAACAGTTCGGAGACCATGGCAGCGGTTACCCTTGACGCTGCATCAAAGACAGGAGCGCCTGCGATGGTGTACTCAACAAGGAACCTGGGTGCACGAATGGCAAAACGTCGTTTTTTGGATGAATCCTGGTTCTGTTTACGGCATCAAGATGGTCGCATCCGTGTTTGGCGACATCGCGGTGAACGCACATTGGAAGCGTGTATTCGTCATCGCCATACTGGAGTATCACCTGGCGTGATGGTATGGGGTGTCATTGGTTACACGTCTCGGTCACCTCTTGTCAGCATTGACGGCACTTTGAACAGTGGACGTTACATTTCAGATATGTTACGACCCGTTGCTGTACCCTTCATTCGATCCCTGCGAAACCCTACATTTCAGCAGGATAATGCACGACAGCATGTTGCAGGTCCTGTACGGGCCTTTCTGGATACAGAAAATGTTCGACTGCTGCCCTGGCCAGCACGTTCTCCAGATCTCTCACCAATTGAAAACGTCTGGTCAATGGTGGCCGAGCAACTGGCTCGTCACAATTCGCCAGTGACTACTCTTGATGAACTGTGGTATGGTGTTGAAGCTGCATGGGCAGCTGTACCTGTACACGCCATCCAAGCTCTGTTTGACTCAATGCCCAGGCGTATCAAGGCCGTTATTACGGCCAGAGGTGGTTCTTCTGGGTACTGATTTCTCAGGATCTATGCACCCAAATTGCGTGAAAATGTAATCACCTGTCAGTTCTAGTATAATATATTTGCTCAATGAATATCCGTTTATCATCTGCATTTCTTCTTGGTGTGGCAATTTTAAATACCAGTAGTGTATTACAGTGCCCAGCAAATGACCAACATCTCCCTCTCAGTCGTGCTAACCCTGTTTCTGCCTTGTTCAGCGTCCTCGAGGGGTATGCGACAGGTAAGTCGCATCCGATTTGTCTCTGACTTAAAACCACTCGAACACTTGACTGGCTAGCGTCTGTGGTAATTATGAAGTCCTTTCCAAAGCCTGGGTACTGGAGTATAGACGGACTGATCAGCTTCGCTATCAAATGCTGAGAAGCGTTTTCTTGTTCGACATACCAAGTGTAAGGCAATTCTTTCTTTAATAATTCATGTAACGTCTTCGCGACTTCGCTGAAGTTGTTTATAAAACGCCGACAGTATCCCACAAAGCCTAAATACGCCTTCAATTGCTTCGCTGTTGTGGGCTATGGGTACTCCTTTATGACCTTGACCTTCTGTGGATCTGACATCAAGCCTTGGGGTGATAAAATATGGCCAAAATAGTTGTAAAATGTAAGCTTTCATGGTCAGGAATGTCACAGTTAATAAACTGTTTCGGGCTATTATACCATGATCGAATGAATTTCACTTTGAAACCAATGTCTCGTCCCTATCTGCGCCGCTGCTTCGATGACCACCCAGGCACAGGCTGATTTTCCGCCGGCCGTTATGCGAGGCTATTCTGAAAGAACCTACGATCCCCCTTGAAAATATTCTCCACAGATGGGGACGAAATGTTGAGTTTTAAGGTGAAATCCATTCGACCACGGCGTAAAAGCCCGAAACATTTTATTAATTAAGACCCAAATAGCACACTTCCTTTCGCAAAAAGTCGCACTTGTCCATTTGTAACTTTAAATAGTGGAATCTAAGCCTTTCGAATACCTCTGTCAGCCGCACATTACGTTCCTCTTAGGAAGGGCCTAATATTAACACGTCATCCAAATAGATGAGCAATTATTGTGTTGTAGCCCTGTCAAAATAATTTTATTAACTCCTGAAATGTACTAGGAGCTGTTTTAAGACCCTTGGCCATTCATTTGTACTCATAATGCCCAAACGGCGTACTGAAAGCCGTCGTTTCTCTATCCTGTTCGTGTAGTAAGACTTGAAATAATGGCCATTCGCTAAGTACTTTGTCTTTCCTAGACAGTCAAGAATTTCATCTGTTCTTGGCAATGGATACACTGAATCTAGGGAGATCTCATTAAGTCGCCTATAGTCCGCTACCATTCGACACTTTTGCTTTCACTGGCATCCATCTTTTTTGGAATTAAAATCAAGGGAAAATTCTGTGTTCTCGATAGCTATGATGCCACAGCCTAGGTGCCCGTTCTTAGGTGGGCACTAAGAGAGCTAAAAACCTTCGCTGACGGCAGCGCCCTCTGTCTGGCGCTGTGCAGCTCTACGAGCGCCGCTCCAGATTCAGCCCATTTGATCACGAGCAGACGACCAACCAACATTGTCTCATTTTCATAGTGGGCGAGCCACTACAGATTTTGCCTGTGTTAGCTTTGATACATCTGGCATCGCACCTACGTTCTCCTCAGTACAAAGTTATGTATTCACGTATATTAGTGTGCTGAGATACAGTAAAACTACTTTTACTTTAGTGGCAGTACCGAGTTTTTTACCTCAGGTGCTCCTACTCGCTTCCTACATTCGGCCTACCCTTCAGTTTACAGGAGCAGACCCACGAACCGCCTTCCAGGTGGGATACAAAAATGTTCTAAACAACTTATACTTTGTACTATAATGTCATCCTCTAACATCATTTCAATTTCCTGCTGGAGCATCTCCTTTTGTGCTTGTAGTATTCTGTAGGGTCGCAGATATATCACCCCCATCTTCCGCTTGTGGCAGAAGCTTCTTTTCGTGCTGAATACTATTTGTATAAGAGAATTTGTCTCCTGGAAAATGTACATTTTGATCTCTAAATGCGGCGTCTTAACAAGAACTCTGGTGTTGATCATGGTGGCGAATTCTTGACTGATTTGTCTGTAACAATGGCGGGCTGGCGTAAGCTGTCACCAGTTCATAGGTCGGCAAAGATGCAGCGTGAAGATCGATAGCAGGCACCGGATCAAGTGCGGCTGTCAGGAGAGGGGCCAGAGACACATCGAGAAGCAACAAGCCGCCAACGCCCTCTCGACAGCATGTACTTAGGCCACCACCCCTGACCAGAAAGCTGCACTAACTCACACTCCAGTTTGGCGTCTGTTAGTCCAATCACAGAGTGGGTGTATTTCATCCCAGGCTATGACAGTGCATAGCGACTAGATTAGTGGGACTAAAGTTTGTAATAGCAAGATTACCGACATTGTCGGCAAGATGACTATTACTGATCAGCTTGTACAATAGTACGAAAACTTCTGCTGGCATGAGGTACTTCCGTTGTGTAATTGGTAAATTGTAATATTTTTATTTGCATATGAACATCTCACATACTGTAGTTCCATTTTCATTTTCTTTGCTATTACCGCTTAGACACTAGACATGCCTAATTAAAAAAATCATTTTTGTAGAGCAGATCCGTTCAAGAAGGTTCTAGAACCAACCAGGAAATTCAATTACAGAGCAGAATTTCTTCTAAATGCTGTAACGGCAGTCAAATCAGGAAAATTAAGTGTTCGCATAGTTTCAGAACAATACGTAGTTCCTTATACAACAGCAAATAACAAAGTCATCAAAAAGTGTAAACATAAAATAGATGGCCAATCAGTGTTAACCAATACTGAAGGAAAAATCTCCTTGAAGGAATATTGTGTTACGTGAAATGGGAGTTTCCTTCGAGGAATAGTTATGTTAGGGACGTCGTACAGGTATCTCTCAATGAAGCAGGGCGGACTGAAAACAGATTTCGTGACAGTCGACATGGTCACGAACGGATAAAATGTTTTATGGAAAGAAATGTAGAACTAACGTTTAGGGTAAGTGAAATGTAAAGAGGCCAAGGGCAGCAGTTAACCAGAAACAGTGAGTGATTATTTGAACAACCTTGAAGTGTCCTTGAATGGTGTTTCTCCCTCCAACATCACAAACTATGACGGGATTAACTTTGGTGATATCCCGGAAGTGGACATTGTAGTGAATTGAGACACAAGACATCCTGAAAGGATTGTGGATAGTACTAACTCAAATGCCAGTTTAGTGATTGCAGTGGCTGCAGAGGCGCAATCATTCCATCGTATATACCCTATAGAGCAAAATATCTCTACTGTATTTGCGCTGAAGGAAATTTAACTTTTGCATGTTATAATAAAATAAAAATGGATGGTTTTTACCTAACAATTGTGGTTTATTGAATTTGTCATGTATTATGTCTGGCATTTAGAGGAACCAAAAGTAACTGTAGGTAACAATGTTTTGCGTCGTCTGACACTTAACATGATTAGACTGTGTCTGAAATATGACATTCAATTTCTACTTCTGCCACCAAACTGTACTCATCCGTGGTTGGTTGATTTCGGGGAACGGGACCAAACAACGAGGCCATCAGTCCCATCGGATTAGCGAAGGATGGGGAAGGAAGTCGGCTGTGCCCTTTAAAAGGAACCATCCTGGCATTTCATTGAAGCGATTTTGGGAAAACATACAAAACCTAAATCAGGATGGCCAAATGTGGGTTTGAACAGACGTCCTCCTGAATGCACTCACTTGTGTCAGCTACTTGATGTGACTTTTTTTCACTTCTAAAACTTGCATGGAGAAATGTGCTAGATGACTGGAACAATAGAGCCGTGGTAGCAAGATCCTAATTTTCTGTCCTGTTTAAAAGAGCCTTTGAAAAGATAGACAGTACTTTTAAATCTAATGTTACCCATATCTGGGTTCGGAAAATCAGGAATTTCTGCTTTCTGTCCCAATAACACCATTTCACAGATTCCAAAGGAAACAGATACACATGTTACCAACTCACCAGAAGTTACTTGGACAGCAGCCTTCGAAATGCGTTTGGAACAGGTTCGCTTGAATGAAACAAATGGAATTCCGCGCCGAGCAAAGCACTTAGTGGTAACTCCAAATAAAGGTTATTGTTATCACAGACTTCATCGAATGTGATAGTGACAGTGCTGAAACAGGGAGTCCCTATCTTGTGATTCCATTTTCAGAACATTTAACAGAGATGTAGAACAGCAAGAGCGAAATGAAAATGTGGGAATTCACATTGAGAATGATGGCTAAGAATTCAATAAAAATAATTTCATCATCGTGAAATTTCCTACAAAAAGAAAGCTCATGATTTTCATTGGTAAACACTGATAACATCTTTAATGACACTTATAAAATCATTTTCTGGGAAAGAAATGTCTTGATTGTAACGTTTACTTTGTCTTTCCGAATATTGAAGGTGTAACTCAGGTAGAATTAGTCCAATTTCTCTGCCTCGTGATGACTGGGTGTTGTGTGATGTCCTTCGGTTAGTTAGGTTTAAGTAGTTCTAAGTTCTAGTGGACTGATGACCATAGCTGTTAAGTCCCATAGTGCTCAGAGCCATTTGAACCATTTTGAATTAGTTCAGATTATTAAAAAATATTGTGTCGAAATACAGAATGCGAGGTGTTTGAGATTAAGCCTCAACAGTATTGACGTGGAATATCATTAAGGGGGCAAGGGTAACATGGGTGTGTATTGTTAGTGCGGTTTGCCACGGGCAAGTATACATTCAGGGGCAAACCTATTGTTCTCTTTTGATTGACAGTTCCTTAATCTATTATTCTGCTAAGTGGATTATGACCACTCCTGGGGATAAACGGTCCTTCTGAGAATTCTCCTCCCACCCCTCTCCCTCCCCTTCCTCCTCTTAACCTCTCAGAGAACCTCCAACCCTCCCCCCTACCCCTCCCTGAAACAAGTACACTTTCAGGCCCAAGTAATTCGAATAGCCCCTTCTCACGCTATCAGTTCGATTGACTATTTAATGAAATTGATAAGTTAATTAACCCCTATCCCTCTGGTAAAGCCCCTACCCTCCCCTTCACTCTCCCTCTCCCATACCTGGAAATTAGCGGCTCTGTGCTGGAGAGGAAGGATCTCATAACAGGTAATTCAATTACATAGCAGAAGGTAATTGTTTATTTATAAAAAATTCAGTTTGCAGGGGTTGAATCTCTCTTGCTCGCCATTCACTGCTGTGGATGATCCCAGTTGTTTAAGGAATAACATAATGAAACAGTCATCACATCTAATTACACTGTTAGAAATCTGTCGATCGCGAAGCACATACCGTCCACTGGCCTGCACTGAACGCCACCAATGCAGGCTGCCTGGAATCTAGATGCACCAGGGCCCCTGTGAAGTGACGTGTCCATTAGCGGCCGTGTCACGAGCTGGTTTCCAAGAGGTGTCCGCTAGGACCCTGCGACTGACAGACTGGGTGTCACGCTAATCCCCAAACAAAAGCATCAGGTGGTGGCAACTATTTGATACCTGATACCCAAGGTATACCTAAACAAAAAATATTCGCCCTTTAAACAAAGAATATTTAAAGGCAATCAATGTAAAAGTAAAAGATGATATTCACGAAAATAACAAAGAGAACAAAATTCCTGTCGAAACATGTGTTCATGTGCTCTCTATCCCCCCCCCCCTCTCTCTCTCTCTCTCTTCTCTCTCTCTCTCTCTCTCTCTCTCTCCCTCTCTCCCTCTTCCCATAGCGTGCCACTGCTGGGCCTGCAGTCATGGTCAGACCGAACCACAAACAAAGCAGCGTTCACTCTGTAAACCTCTGCGGAATACCGACGCACGGAAGAACTCCTTCCAAGGCAAATACCTGATTGAAAATCGATTCCGCCATGGGCTCCAAGCTTCCCCAGCCTTCCTGATGCACTTTCTTGTGCTGCATTTCACGAACGGCTTCAGGAGTTATAAATCTGGTGCTTAACCTATGTGTGGAACGTTGTCACATATGTAACTTGAAGATGTAACAGGAACTAAACGTGCCACTGCACAAAGAGAGACAGAGAGTTTTGGAGTTTTGCAGACGACCTAAGAACATTTAGTCAATTACAAGTTTTATTCCAAGGAATACCACCACCGCCACACTTGAACACAGACTCTAAAAAGATTGCGACACTCTTTCAAAAAGATCGCTGCAAAGTAGTGTATAGCGCCACTCTTGGACACAGATGCTAAAAAACAGATCGCGGCACATCTGTGAAAATGTCCCTCACACAATTCGCGCGGTTTTCTGGGAGATACCCTTGCCTTTGAGCCCGAGCTGCTTCAGGCATTACTAATCCAATTGAATATGTCTCTAAATACACTTTCAAAAAAAGATCGCTGTGTTGTGTCGGCAGATTAGCCAACACAACGCACACTAATTTAGAGGAGGCCGAAATGCACGCGTCAACTCACGCAGGCTGGCGTTAGGTCTGAAACAGGATACGTAATGAATGCTATAAAGAAAAGTACATAGCTTCTGGAATACTTAACTTTAACCCACATTTGTAGAACATTGCTCTTGATGATACAGAAGTATTATAGCAATTGAATACGGCGCCTTGCTAGGTCGTAGCAACTGTAGCTGAAGGCTATGCTAACTATCGTCTCGGCAAATGAGATCGTAATTCTCAGTGAACCATGGCCAGCAACGTCGGCTGTACAACTGGGTCGAGTGTTAGTAGGTATCTCTAGACCTGCCGTGTGGTGGCGCTCGGTCTGCAATTACTGACAGTGGCGACACGCGGGTCCGTCGTATACTAGCGGACCGCGGCCGATTTAAAGGCTACCACCTGTCTGGCGGTGAGACCACACACTGCACAGTAGTTTGCGTCAATTTTGCGATGTATACCACCACACGCGAACATGGACTCTAAAAAAAAAGATCGGTGCACACTTGAGAAACCGCCCTGGGACACTTAACATGCTTTTGTGCGAAACAGATCCCAGTAGCGATATCAGCTGCAGTATCTGATTTTACACGCCAAAACGATAATATTTGGAAGTTTAAATAAATATCTGTGGAACTCTAGATAGGACGCTCACCACTTTTCAAGTTTTAGCTGCTTGTTTGAAGGCACTGCCAGAGAGAGAAAAATTTCTGAGTCCTACAGTTACTGTAGTGTTCATCACTTTTCTGAAATGGTGAGTGGGCTTACTGTACATTTGCTACCGCTGGAGTGAGAGACAATGTTTTCCTCATTTCTCGAAGCACACACTGGTGTATAAGCTCAGACGGGAAAACCACAACAATTACACAGACAGAACTTGATGCACTGTCGTACTGACGAGAAAAACGGCTGGAATTTTCGGTGAATTTTCGATGTCCTACAGCTGCTGGTCTGGAGATGCTCAAAGCCACAATGACAGGTGAGGGACATTGTCCCGCCTGACCAAATCAGTGGAGGGTGTTCTGCTTGGAATTGTCTCTGAACACCCAGACAAAGAAGACATCACGTGACTCTCAGACGTCACGGAACTTTCTGTTGATACCTTGCTCCCATCTTGTTTGAACCAGTTTGTAGAGGCTCCTACGTCCCGCACAATGGATGTCTTGTGACTCTCTGACGCCAAGGAACTTCTTGTGAATGGAACATTCTGATTGGTTCTTACTGAATTTACCTGCTAAACTGCTGCTGCCGCCGGTAACGGAGCACTGTCCGCTATTTTCTACAAGTGGGTAAATTACAAGACTTCAGTGACAAAACTACTTTGTACAGATCGAAAAAAATATACAGCAGCCATATTGCACTGATAGTGAAACCCTGCAAAATTGGTCTATAGGTAATGAAATACGGCAACTAGAGCCAAAGACACTTCTTCAATTACACTGTTATGCTTCTGTGAAGGGAATTTCGAATGTTTCAGAGAGAAACCCATCTCCAACTTGGCTATATCACCATACATCATATTGATGTAGTAAACACAATTTGTATCCTGCATCATACAATATCATCACTTATGCATCCTGCATATAGTTATTGACCCCCAGATACTCTCGTACATATACCGCGAAGACAGACAGATCAAAAAAAAAAAAAAACATAAGCACATGCACTGTATATAGTCCTCACAGTACTAGATATTTCCCACGAGGTCTGTCCATCATCCACTGCAGCCAACTGTCATGAGTCAAGCTGTCCCACACACGCTTGCCTGACATGCGACCAGAGTGCCCTCGACGGAACACAGTAAAATAGCCAAGTTGATTCCTCCAGGCACAAAGACTTTACAGTTTCCGTCCCCGACCTGCCTGCTTGGTTGCTGCCATGCTTTCTACAGCCATCTCCTGAATCTGGGATTACAAGAACATATGCATTTTCGTAAGGTTTGCCGGAATATCATACCATTTACGTGATAGCCACATAGCAGTCAGCTGCAGATCGCTTGCAAAGCATAATTCCGAATATAAAGTGAGGAAATTGTATCTCTAGAAATCGAAAACTTGAGCAAGTTGCAGCAAGAGGGGATGTGCTGCAAACCCCTGAGTGACTAGAAACTTACCTCACCTGCGAAGATCTTTACGTAAAAAGGCGAAAAAATAGAGGAAACTGGTAGTTCCAGTCGTATTTTTTTAACGAATTTCTATGTCAATAGTATAACAGATTCCAAATCATCCTTCTACTTCACAAAATCAACGAAGGTGTTTCTTATGTCTAGCGAACCAGCAAACGTGTCTTCCACCCGTCTTTCCCCATCTAGATGCATACAACACATGCCACAATCGATGTTCTCACAACCAAATAAAGACGGGAAATATGTAGAAGCAGTCAACCAGATATTTTAGATGGGAGGGAATAATGGTCCAGCGCAACCACACATCTATACTGAATCTTCTGTAATTTTCATTTTGAACACAGGCGATCACGAAGGCTGCCCAACACATACTGAGTATTATTTCGCTATTCAGACATTTAAGAGGGCAACATAGTTAGGTGAGCTACAATCCTGCACCCCAGCCGCTCTCTCTCGTTCGGACAGCTCCCCTCATAAGCTGGAAATGTCAGTCACCCCAGCTACAGGCTATGGCCACAATGTGCGCTCCCACACCACAGGTAGAATCGTCATAGGAAACCAGCCACATGTATCTTATCATTGTATGAACAATTAAATATTACGATTGCAGTCTAAATCTGATGACATTCGAAAATGAGAAAAGTATCGGAAATACCCCATCCTGAATGCTGTAGCTCTGGAAATGTAAATATCTGTACCATTCTTATGACTAGACTTAATCTTCCACGGGAGAAAATCTTTCGATAGGACACAGTCATTTTCCTTGTACATCCCGGAACACTGACCACATTACACATACTTTATGAGCCTGCTGATCACGGCGAAAGTATCATGCATCCCCCACTATAAAGTGTAAGACTTCGCCAATAACTGAATGCAGGCAAACCAAACAATAAGGAGCGAAAATCCATGATGGATGGATATGTCTCAATTGTTTTTCCTTGCGAGTGGTACCAGTTTCTCGTAGGAAGAGAGACGTAATCATCTTACAAGCCACCAGATATTAAAAACTCGATCGCAATGACTATGTTATTGTCAAAGGCGGTCTCGGTTCTATAGACGAACACAAGTATCGCTAACGAGATCCATATTGGAAACTATACAAGCTTTATAAATCGAGGTATGGTATTGCTTCCAAACGAAGTGATCTCCCACACAAATGCCACTACATTGAATATAGATAGTTATTGCTGGGTGTGTACTACCAGATGGAAAGTGTAGGTGCACGTCGCCAACGGTGTATCCCGTAAGAAAATCACCGAATTTAGAATGTGATTCGGCTAAGGAACATGATATGAAGCCGGTATTTGCAACTCCCTTATGGCGTCGCTAGATATTTCTCCAGTATTTGTAACACATCCTATCTCGATGCCATGTCAGAAGTTCTGCGACATATCCACTGAGTTGGTTGATTGAGAAGATCACGTCCAGTAGATGTGCTATGCAACGAACCACTTAAAAATGCAACGTTAGATTCAGATTTTAAGAAATATACACTGGCTTTTCAGATCGATAGTGCTACGCTGTCTGGTAGAGATACTGTTTGCGATCTGGAATCACATCTTTCCATTCAACCACATACTATGGATGTTGATCCAGTGGAGATGTCTTTTAATGGTTACAGCCATCAATGAATCAAGTTCATGGCGCTCTCATATCTCGAAACAAGTCACCTTTTTCGTACCTATCTGCTGCAGTAAAATTCCAACATGATTTTCTAGGCAGCCGCTATGCATCTTGTAATTGTTCCTCAGTCTATGCTCCGCCCTCCCTGCAGCTTTGTGCATGTGATCGCCCCAATTTAAGTCGGAACTGAGCAGACGTCGGACAGCGCTATATCTGCCACCTTCTGCAGCTCATGTAGAAACAGGGTGAGCTGAGTTAATGTGATGGGACTGTGTTTTGACCATTCAGTGGAAATGGGAACATGTTGTTGTAGCTCCCCCAACAGTGTACAATGTGTAAGGCCAACGCCAAACGAAGCTTCTCCTGCAACACGGGGTAGTAGTAGAAAAAGACAGTACAGGAAGTGGAAGAAAGATGTGGAGTTTGCTACCACATTGCAGTGCATCTTCAAACTGCATACAGGTACTGCAGTCCTTAGGAGATCTACACCCTCAGCATGCATTCGCATGCATCACCCAAACATCCTCTCAGTCATCGTTATTTTGTACCATTCAACAGAGAATAAAAAACTATGAACTACAAAAACTACTCTAACATCATCCGCCAGAGAACTCGATAAGATTTTACCGCATCCCTGTCTTCCGATATACGTGTATATATTGAAATCAAATACCGTCTGCATGCCGGCATTAAGCATATACGCTGACCACCATTAAATACACTATGTGATCAAAAGTACTCAATATCAGCGACATCAGTAGTCACTAGACAGCGTGAGAGAGCAGAATGGGGCCCTCCGCGGAACTCACGGGACTTCGAACGTGGTCAGGTGATTGGGTGTCACTTGTGTCATACGCCTGCATGCGAGATTTCCTCACTCCTAAACATCCCTAGGTCCACTATTTCCAATGTGATAGTGAAGTGGAAACGTGAAGGGACACGGACAGCAGAAAAGCGCACAGGCCGACCTCGTCTGTTGACTGACACAGACTGCCGACACTTGAAGGGGGGCCGGCCGCTGTGACCGAGCGATTCTAGGCGCTTCAGTCCGGAGCCTCGCTGCTGCTATCGCCACAGGTTCGAATCCTGCCTCGGGCCTGGCTGTGTGTGATGTCCTTAGGTTAGTTAGGTTTAAGTAGTTCTAAGTCTAGGAGACTCTTGCCCTCGGATGTTAAGTCCCATTGTGCTTGGAGCCATTTGAAGTTGAAGGGGGTCGTAACGTGTAATAGGCAGACATCTATCCAGACCATCACACAGGACTTCCAAACTGCATCAGAATCCACTGCAAGTAATATGACAGTTAGGCAGGAGGTGAGAAAACTTGGATTTCATGGTCGAGCGGCTGCTCATAAGCCACACATCACGCCGATAAAAGCCAAACGATGCCTCGCTTGGTGCAAGGAGTTTAAATATTAGACGACTGATCAGTGTAAAAACGTTGTGTGGAGTGACGAATCACGGTACACAATGTGGAGATCCGATGGCAGGGTTTGTGTATGGCGATTGCCCAGTCAACGTCAACTGCCAACGTGTGTAGTGCCAACAGTAAAATTCGCAGGCGTTATGTTGTGGTCGTGTTTCTCATGGAGGGGGCTTGCATCTCTTGTCATTTTGCCTGGCATGATCACAGCACAGGCCTACATTGATGTTTTAAGCACCTTCTTGCTTCCCACTGTTGAAGAGCAATTCGGGAATGACGATTGTATCTTTCAACACGATCGAGCACCTGTTCATAATGCACGGCCTGTGGCGAAGTGATTACCGACAAAAACATCCCTGTAATGAACTTGCCTGCACAGAGTCCCGACTTGAATCCTACAGAACATCTTTGGGATGTTTTGGAAAGCCGAATTCGTGCCAGGCCTCACCGACCGACATCGATACCTCTCCTCAGTGCAGCACTCCGTGAAGAATGGGCTGCTACTCCCCAAGAAACCTTCCAGCACCTGACTGAACGTATGCCTGTGAGATTGGAAGCTGTCATCAAGGCTAAGGGTGGGCCAACATCATACTGAATTCCAGCATTAGCGACGGAGGGCGCCACGAACTTGTAAGTCATTTTCAGCCAGGTGTAAGGATACCTTTGATCACATAGCGTATACAGGTATTGATCCTCTCAGCGATTGAAGTCACTTGCAGAGATCAGTGTAAAGTGTCATCACCTTGTAACGCGTCGCCTTATATTATTATGTTTTGCTATTGTTGTCATAAGAAAAATCTTTATTCAGTCGGTCGTCGAAATTTTGAAATGAAAGTTATTGTGGATGTCGCGTAAAAAATATTTCGCGTGAAGCGCTGTTGCGACACAGGCAAAGATCAATTGTGGAAAGTAAGCCACTGAATATTACAAATAATGTTATTAAAGAATACGGCCGACTGACTACATCAAAAAAGAGGGCACGCAAATTCGCGAATGAGTGGTCAAAAAAAAAAAAAAAAAAAAAACGCGTTAATACTGTGTAGGAAATATAGTTACGCCTGTACACACTTAAATGTATGCGAACATACTAACGGGATAGAGGCACGTACATTTTGAGTGTAATCATCCCCCGTGGCCTGGATAAAAAGAATTACAGTTAAATGCATTTATTCATCTTAGAACGTAAATGTGTGGACTTCGGAATTAAATGAAAAGAAAGACTGCAGTTTCTGAATGTCACGGTAAATATATTGAAATTGACGGTAGCGGCCACGAAAGGAAAAAGATGAACACATTCACGTACCTCTATTGTTGAGCAGCGTCGCCGTGAAGATCGTCGCCTCCATCTAAATTCTCTGCATAAAATTAAAATAATAGTAATAATTTTCCAGAATTTCAGGAGCTGGGACCCATGGTATCACAAAAGACGAAATTGCTCTGCTTCAAAATCACTTTTATTATTTAACCCAGTGCTATCAGTAAGAAAAGGCACAACACTTCTTAACACTAGGAGAGGATAACAGCGAAAGGTAACTTATTCTAAAACTAATAAACGAAGAGCGTAAAGCTTCTTTTGTTCAGCAAATGCTTTACGCATTAATCTCTGGTAGTTGAACTAGTGTCTATACATTCCTAAATTTTTTTAAATATAATTCCTTTACAACCTGTACTGCAGGAGGACCTTATCCCACAGACTACCAGTCGTAAGAGAGCTTCTCTCTCTCTCTTTTCTGTAACACATCCAAGCTGCATATGACACAGCTTTGTACACCACTATACATATTGTTTTCTCCATTACGACTTCGAGGCCTGTGTCAGGCTCTAAACTGATATTAACGTGTTTTGATCCATAGACTCTGACTGAAGGCTGGACATCGCATAGTGTAAATTATGCTGCTGCTCCCACAACAAACGCAGGATTATTTTAAGTAAAAGAAAATCACAATAAATAGAAACGGGAAGACTTTTGCGGTGTTGAGGAGCGTTTACTAACAGCTGTCCGAAGGTGACTGATAGCTTCTACATTTAAACTCATCTAACTCATCTTTAACAGTGATGGAGTAGCAGATGTCTCTACGTTCCGTTTCAATTGATTCCTGTTATTGCAGTCATGTATGCGATCACTATTTTGGTGCTAGCCATCCCCAGTAGGTGTTGCATCTTCATCGAGGCACCTTCTTCATCTCAAACAAACGATGTCAGTCAGTCATTACGTGGTAATCAACAGCATACCAGTGGACATATGGGACGGAAAAGACACCATCGATATACTGTAATAAGCATCGTAGTTGCTAGTGCAATCAATTTTAGCCATTTTACTAGTTTTCCGTAATTTCAGCATCGACCACTGACGCGGCAGCATGCTTCCCAATTTCTGTGTTATTGCTAAACCACCCCTCCTCTACTTTCTGAGTACCATATACTAGATTGCGCATATAGATAGGTAATGCGAATATAGATAGGTAACTGTGCGGTACGTCCATTCATTGTTACTTCTCGAACATACACACCAAACTATACAGATAGTCTCCTACACATTTCTAGAACTTCCATCATAGTGCATTATTTATGATTTTAAATGCCAATCTTTTCCTATACAGATGTAAGTCACAGAGGGTTCTTGCATTCTTAGGATAAAGTTAGAGACTGAAAGATCTCCTCGCATTGTCTTTGAACAACGCTCCCTGCAACAATGTCACCGATTAAATTTGCAGCTGACCTGAAGTAGACCGCTTCATACCACATCTCGTGAAGGAATAGAACAAGCCAAGTCTGTAACTGCTCTTCCACACCATTCTTATTCACGGCACCCACACAAGTAGACAAATTTCTCTAGATGCGCGCATGCCGAGGACATTAGCGCCCCTTATCGCTTTATACCAGATATGAAAGTGTTGTGCTGATATAACAGATGTTTAAGAAGAAGAAATGTGCGATTTGTATGCATCATGGAGCTCCAGACGTATGGATTTTGAAGTATTTTACGTAAATCAACTGAGCTATCCATTCTAAAATATTTCTCTAGTGTCTGGGTCAATAGTAAGAAGGTATTGGTCAGAGAGAACATAAACACATGCACTCCTAAGCTTGTATAGTGCTGCACTTAAAACATGCTATAACACTACAGCGATGCGGCTTCTGACCTATTAGTCACGTGGAATGCATCGCTGTTAATATTCCAATGTAAGAAATACATTTCCAGGGCATGACATACATTCCCCCTGCAAGCTTCTCTACGATAAACTATGGGACGAACTATAAAATGAAAAAAACTACTACGTTAACACATCGATTATTTGTGACACACGCGCAATATAGCTTTCCAGAGGTGAACAGCATCCACTGTTCACATCCGATCATATGTAGTTCTGAAATTATACTATGCTCGCATTAGTCTTATATAAAATGATCGTTAATAACACAGAATGCCTCTTACAAGGAAACAGACAATCGCATAGCGGCAGTCATGCTGCCACTACCTCCATAAATAGGATATCTGTCAAGCAGATGTATACAGAAGGATTGCAGTATCTCACATACACCTGTCGCTAACTTGAATCACCATAGTTATGAAACCGAAGAATCGTTTCATGCCTAAGATGCGACAGGGGAATGGGGTATCTCACATAAATCTTCGTTCGTCCAGGGGAAAGTGCGGGAACAGGATGGACATATATCATCATCATCATACATTTGCTGGATGTCCTCTGATGACTGAGAGGTTTGCTTTAGCGATTGCAAGTCACACACACAGTTGTATACGAGTCGAACGCAGGTTGCGCCACACAACTGATACACCCCAACAGAACAACGGAAATAAATCGTTAAATGACCTGCAGCAACATCTCGCTCTCTCTCAAGAATGCTGCACCAGTCTACCATTAAATCATAACTCGTTACAACTCCATCTCAGCTGCTCACTCCATCCACTTTCTGTCATACTTTAACGTTGATGCAAGTCAATTTAGAGGCAAATAGTTCTCTTTTTTCCACGAACTCACCAAAGACAGCAGTCAACTATCTTGTATCACTGTTACCTCAATAGACATACAGTAGAATGTTGCCATACAGCAGCTGTTCATTAGTTGAGACAGCAAGGTTGTGATTGGCGAATAGTGCACAGAAGCACATTGTAAATGCCGTTTGTTAACGTTTAAAACACCAAATCAGTCCTGCATAGGGTCAAACATGCGATCCATTCTGCAGATATATATTGCAGTCCCTCAGTTGGTAATACAACACTCTTTAGCTAAGGACACATAGTGTCCCACCATTTATTGGCTGGTAGCACAAGTAGGCTACTAGGCCACGTAGCACTGTCCAGGGCAGATTACTCGAGGAGGTCATAATCCACTTAGCAGAACAATAGGTTAAGGAACTGTCAATCAAAAAAGAACAATAGGTTTGCTCCTGAATGTATACTTGCCCCTGAATATAGGCAACCCACACTATCAAAATACACCCGTGTTGGCCTTGCCCCACTACTAATACCTTTCATGTTGGTAGTGTCACACAATGACTAAAACGGTAATTTTTCTGTAAGTTTTCGGAATGAAAGTATTTTTATAGCAGTATTGTTGAAATTTATTGCACCTGCAGAAACTTGTTTAGGCCAGAAAACGTAATACATTGAAATACACCGATATATAATTTATAATTAAAAATAGTGATCAAATTCACTATTCTGGAAGTCTGTTCCCGCTTTTTCATACAAAAAAAATAAAAAACTCATGCTCGGATTCATTCCATCTTAGGATGTACAATTACGAGTTACAAATAAATTAATGCATGAATATACCAATATCAGGGTTGTGCAGTTAACACTTCAAATTTGTTGCGATATCACTAAAGTAAATGAATGACTTTTTTTTAAAAAAAATCTGCTGTTTGATCAGACTGACCCCAGCTTGCGACACACCTCAAGAAAAAAAGCTAAATTGGCCAATCCTGGGGTCTTGACGGGCAAGCATATGATCTATATCGATTTATCTCCTATCTATGTCGTCTAAAACGAATGTCGGAGAAGTTAAACGTTGTTTGAGAGACAAAGAGGCGGAGCTACGTGTGTAGGGTCAGGTAATCGTGAAAAACGGTTCTACAAAATATTTTCGCTGCACAATCTCCGACAAGCTGGATCCGGTGCTAAAAATTCCGCCTTTTGTGGATTGTGCTTACCACTTGCTTTATCCGAAGACAAATTCCAAACCCCACAAATGCTCTTCCATGATACTGGAGGGCTAGCGCCTCAGACAGAAACGATTCAGCACAGCTTTCGATCTGATCACCCTATAGGTTCGTGGGAAAGCCTCTCGAATAGTGCAAATGGCACGCACAGCCTGCGAATCACGGGGTTCTGCATTCGAGACGTAGTTTGACATAGAATTTTAACGTGTCTCAAATGTTTACAGCATCGCATGCACGTCTGAAAAGTAAAAGAACATCAGTTCATATCTGCAGTAGTTGGATGCCACTGAAAGTAGAAGGGGTGATATGCGATATCGCTCATGATTGAACCATCGTATGATTATTCTGTCGCTAATGTATTAATCGGTTATCCGTTACTCATTTGTAAAAGTACTTTATGGTAAAGAATGAAACACAAAATGTCAATTTCATTACTAAAGGAGGCTAAAAGACAACTGAAGAGTGGAAATGGAATACATTCTTTTCACAATCTTTTCATAGAACTTGTTATCAATGCTACTACATCCTCGGTACTCTGAGGCAACTCCTTAAGCTTGATTCAAAGAGGTTAGGTTTGATTCAGGTGCCAAACCAGAGAGTAAGTCGTTCAAAGATGCGTTAGTAGATAGTACATGGTCTTTGTGCCACCCAGGGCTTCCCTCCGGTATCCCAAAATTTAAAAGACAAGCCTATGATGAGAGGGCTTCGCTGATTCACTTGCAGTAGTTACACCCCGTGGTATTACTTTTGTACTTGAATTATCACAAATAAGACGTAGAACATCAGTATTAATGGCACTTGCAGCAAAACTTTCTTTCAGATAGTTTGTCGAAAATTGACATTATTGACATCGTGGCTGTGTACAAAATTAATTGGTGTGCAAAACTTAAGAAAGAAAGTAACTTTCGCATGATGTGTTCCAATGGCTCTAAGCACTATGGGACTTAACATCTGAGGTCATCAGTCCCCTAGACTTAGAACCACTTAAACGTAAGTAACCTAAGGACATCACACACATCCATGCCCGAGGCAGGATTCGAACCTGCGACCGTAGCAACAGCGCGGTTCCGGACTGAAGCACCTAGAACTACTCGGTCACAGCGGCCGGCTCGCATGATGTGTCACTGCCAAATCACAAATCTCGGTGAAACTTGCTCAATACATAGAAAAAACTGCTACAGTACTATACAGAAGGTAACTGAAAGAAATACACAATGGTATGAACGAAAATAACACTTTTATTCAGAGACAGTGATTACACTCTAGTCACCACGATTCACCATGGTCCCCTTAAAATTACAAAAGGCGGGACAGGACCATAGCACAAATTTCCAAATTTCCAAACAATATTCATGGAGAATGTTATATTTTTGACTACGGTCACCCAGTCATAATGATGAATTGCAGCCGTCAGAAACTGGGTTTCACGCAATCATGCGAAGCTTATCTAATGTAGGCCGATCTCTGTGATTATGATGACTGCATTTGCGACACTGAATCGCGTTTTGTGCGGAAGTATCCAGTAATGTTTAGTTAGTGCTTTTTACAAAACGTGTGTATTTCATTAACACTATTATATTTCTTTGTTGTTTGTGGTGTGGTTATCATACGTGATGAACTACGAAATAAATGTGCCAGACCCATGATTCGGGATCCAAACACATCAAGAACTGGAGGTGAGCGGACCAATTGTTGTGGTAGTTTGGCAACAGCAAACTCTTCGGGCGCGACGTTGAGCGCTCTGATTGTAGGACTAAAATGTCCCCCCCCCCCCCTCCCCATAAAACTTTCCATCGGTAGGGTGGCTTGCGATGCCTCAAAGGTACAGATAGCCGTACATTAGATGCAACCGAAACGAAGCGGTGTTTGTTGAGAGGCCAGACAAACATGTAGTTCCGAAGAGGGGTAGCAGCCCTTTCAGCAGTTGCAGGGGCAACTGTCTGGATGATTGACTGATCTGGCCTTGTAACATCAACCAAAATGTCGTTACTGTGCTGCTACTGCAAACGGCTGAAAGTGTGGGGATTCAGCAGCTGTAATTCTTCCTGAGGGCATACAGCTCTGCTATATGGTGAAATGATGATGGCGTCCTCTTGGATAAAATATTCCTCAGATAAAATAGTCCCCAATCGGTTCTCTGGGCAGGGACGTCTGAGGAGGACGTCGTCATCAGGAGAAACAAAACTTGTTATCTATGGATTGGAGCGTGGAATGTTAGATCCCTTAATCTGACAGTTAGGTTAGAAAAATTAAAAAAAGGGAATGGTTAGTTTGAAATTAAATGTAGTGGAAATTAGCGAAGTTCGGTGGCAGGAGGAACAGGACTTCTGGTCAGGTAAATACTTGGTTATAAATACAAAGTCAAATACGGGTAAAGCACGAGTCGGTATAATAATGAATAAAAAATAGAACGAGGGTAAGTTACTATCAACAGCATAGTGAACGCATTATCGTAGCCGAGGGAGACACGAAGTCCACGCCTACCACAGTAGTACAAATTTATATGTCAACTAGCACTGCAGATGATGCAGAGATTGAAGAAATGGATGAGGAGATAAAAGAATTTATTCAAATAGTTAAAGGAGATGAAAATTTCATTGTGATGCGGTACTGGAATTCGATAGTGGGAAAAGGAAGAGAAGGAAAAATTTTTGAACGTGCATATTTAGCGTTATACCATAAATTTAAGTGCATTTGCTGATAGTTTACTTACATATTAGCTTCCAAAAAATATTTAGTGCCCTTTTACATCTGTATTTAATATATTATCATTATCACTTAGTAAATCTCTTAACTAATTTCCAAACTACTATGGATACTAGGTGAGTGAGCTGCAGTAGGAAAGTTAGTTCAGGGTTTTTTTTTTGCAGCTGTTGTGACAGGTGGTTTCATTCGGGAAATTGTAGCGGTGTGGGAATTGGGGAAGCAAACGAGACTGTTCCATTCTTTTTCAGGGTTTGCTCACGAGATAGGGTTATAGCTGAACAGGAGGAGAAAATTAGAGCCCTTCAGGCTGATTTGGACAGAGCGAGGGAGGAACTGATGAGGTTAAGGGGGGAGGAGGGTAAACACCGGTGGGAAGTGGTAGCTGGGAACAGGGGCCACAGAAAGAGAACAGTATCTGGCAGTTTCCCAATTGGCACAACCAACAGATTTGCCTTGCTACCACAGTTAAGTAAGGAAGAGGCTCCAGTACAAGTAGATGTAGTTACGATGCAACAGAATCTCACTAGGAAACCAACTGTTTCAAAAAAAGTAGAAAGTAAGAGGAAAGTTCTGTTGCTAGGAGCAGCCATAGAAGAGGTGTGGGCCAGATTTTGCAGGAAAAATTAGGTGACAGGTACCAGGTAACAAACTTTTTCAAGCCAAGTGCATGTCTTAGCCAGGTGGTAGAGGATATAGGTTCCTTGTGCAAGGGTTTCTCAAAGCAGGATCATGTGATGATAGCGGGTGGAATGGGAAACAGTATTGATAGGGATCAGGGATACAGTATTGAGTGTGACCTGGTGAAAATAGCCTCTGCAACGACCCATACCAATGTTGAGCTGGTGCCTGCTTTCATGTGGCATGATCAGCACCAGTTGAACCGCTCTGTCAGGAGGATAAGTATGGAGTTGGATCAGTTGCGTAGGGCGGCCACTCTGTCAGACATTGGATTGGTTCCTGTCGAGGCTATTGATAGGGGGGATTTCACAAGGCATGGCTTACACTTCAATAGGAAGGGGAAGGGTAAACTGGCAGGGTTGTTAGTGAAATCCATAAGGGGAGACACTAGTACTCATGGATGTTCCTCTTTTTTAGACTAATATCAGTGTTAAATGAGAAGTTCAAGCAGGCAGGTGCTAAAGAGGTCCGAAACTCACAAGATTCTCACAACAGTAAAGTAAATAATAATGTTACCATATTTAACCAAAATATTGGTGGATTAAAGAATAAAGTAGATTCTCACAAGAGTAAAGTAAAAAATAATGTTACCATTTTTCACCAAAATATTCCAGGATTGAAGAATGAGCTCCTGGTTTGTTTAGATGACATTGAATCTGATAACGTAATAGATATACGACGCCTAGCTGAGCATCACATTGTGTCTGATATGGAAAAAGTAAATATCTGTGGTTATAAACTAGCTGCACATATGAGTAGAGAGAATAAGGAGGAGTTGTCATATATGTCAAAAGTTATCACTGTGTAAAAAGCTTAAGACAAAAACGTTTTGTCTAGAGCAACGTATAGAAGGATGTGCCTGTCAACTTAAACTGAAGGAGGGATCTTTAATAATTGTAACAGTATATAGGCCCCGTTCAGGAAACTTTCATGTATTCCTGGAAAACTTGGATGCCTTGTTGTGCTATCTGTCAGATAGGGGAAAGCTAATTATTATTTGTGGGGACTTCAATGTTGATTCACTGAAAGAGTGTAATAGGGAGGATGGTCGGGAAGTCTTGCACAGTTCTTTCAATTTGACATCTGTCATTAATTTTCCTACTCGGGTAGTAAAGGACAGCAGCACATTGATAGATAACACTTTTATAGACCAAGATAGGTTTAAAGGCATAAATTCTTGTCCTGTTGAGAATGGCCTTTCTAATCATGGGGCTCAGCTAGTTACAGTATATGACATAGCTCCATTCAGTAATTCAAAATTACCATCCAAAGGTGTGCATTCAGTTAATGACTCGACAATTAGAAATTTTATGGAAAATCTTCAGCAGTTAGGCTGGGATGAGGTGTACAAGGAACCCTACCTTAATTTAAAATATAACTTATTTCATGATACACTTGTAAGAGAATTTGAAGACTGTTTCCCCAAGAAAGTAGTTAAATCTAATTATAAGAAACCATGCAAAAAACCTTGGCTTACTAAAGGAATAAAAAATCTTGTAACTACAAAAGGGAACTGTATCTAACAACAAGAAAGAGTAATGACCCAGAAACAGCCAACTATTACAAAAACTACTGTGCTACATTAAGAAACGTTATTGAAAAGTCCAGAAGCATGTGCATCATGTCTAATATTAATATCTCTGATAACAAATTCAAAACAATTTGAAATATTATTACAAGGGAGGCAGGGCAATCAAGAGTACAGGATGATGGCATTACCATCAAAGCGAATGGAAACTTGACAAACAAAAAACCAGAAGTTGAAAACATTTTGAATAATCATTTTTTAAATGTTGTAGAGAAAATAGGATCTAAATGTTCATTAGAAGAAGCAAGGCAGTTAATGGAAAAGGCCTTACCCACACAATTTGACACAATTGAAATTCCATCCACCTCTCCTTCTGAAATTAGGAAGATAATTAACCCTCTCAAGAATAAAAGCTCACGTGGAATTGATGACATTTCCAGCAGGATAATAAAAGCTTGTTTCCAAGAGATAAGTGGGATTCTTAGCCACATATGTAATAGCTCTCTGAAGCAGGGTATTTTCCAGATAGACTGACGTATGCCATTGTTAAACTGCTGCATAAAAAAGGGAAACGTCTGATGTCAACAACTACTGCCCAATCTCTCTTATGACTGCCTCATTCAAAATTCTTGAAAAATTAATGTATTGTAGAATAGCTTCACACCTTTGTAAAAATAAAGTTTTAACAAAATATCAGTTTGGTTTCCAGAAAGGTTTTTCAACGGAAAATGCTATATATACTTTCGCTAATGAAATATTAAATGCTCTAAATAACCGGAAGTCACCTGTTGGGATTTTTTGTTATCTCTGAAAGGCTTTTGAGTGTGTAAATCATGGAATACTTCTAGATAAGCTCAAGTACTGTGGTATGAATGGGGCAGCGCTCAAATGGTTTAAATCATACCTAACGGGAAGAGTGCAGAAAGTTGAAACAAGCAGTTCACATAATATGCAAAAAAACTGGTGATTTCTCAAACTGGGGAACAATAAAGAATGGGGTGCCACAAGGTTCGGTCTTGGGTCCTCTGCTGTTCTTAATATATATTAATGACTTGCCATTCTATATTCACGAAGATGCAAAGCTGGTACTGAAACGTTTGAGTTCAACTACTTATACTATTAGGGTCATTACAAACTTTGGCGATATACATCTCAGTGCCCCCCATGAACCATAGACCTTGCCGTTGGTGGGGACGCTTGCATGCCTCAACGATACAGATAGCCATACCACAGGTGCAACCACAACGGAGGGGTATCTGTTGAGAGGCCAGACAAACGTGCGGTTCCTGAAGAGGGGCAGCAGCCTTTTCAGTAGTTGCAGGGGCAACAGTCTGGATGATTGACTGATCTGGCCCTGTAACACTAACCAAAACGGCCTTGCTGTTGTGGTACTGCGAACGGCTGAAAGCAAGGGGAAAGTACAGCCGTAATTTTTCCCGAGGGCATGCAGCTTTACTGTATGGATAAATGATGATGGCGTCCTCTACATCTACATCTACATGACCACTCTGCAATTCACATTTAAGTGCTTGACAGAGGATTCATCGAACCACAATCATACTATCTCTCTACCATTCCACCCCCGATCAGCGCGCGGGAAAAACGAACACCTAAACCTTTCTGTTCGAGCTCTGATTTCTCTTATTTTATTTTGATGATCATTCCTACCTATGTAGGTTGGGCTCAACATATTTTCGCATTCGGAAGAGAAAATTGGTGACTGAAATTTCGTAAATAGATCTCGCCGTGACGAAAAACGTCTTTGCTATAATGACTTCCATCCAAACTCGCGTATCATATCTGCCACACTCTCTCCCCTATTACGTGATAATACAAAACGAGCTGCCCTTTTTTGCACCCTTTCGATGTCCTCCGTCAATCCCACCTGGTAAGGATCCCACACCGCGCAGCAATATTCTGACAGAGGACGAACGAGTGTAGTGTAAGCTGTCACTTTAGTGGACTTGTTGCATCTTCTAAGTGTCCTGCCAATGAAACGCAACCTTTGGCTCGCCTTCTCCACAATATTATCTATGTGGTCTTTCCAACTGAAGTTGTTCGTAATTTTTACACCCAGGTACTTAGTTGAATTGACAGCCTTGAGAATTGTACTATTTATCAAGTAATCGAATTCCAACGGATTTCTTTTGGAACTCATGTGGATCACCTCACACTTTTCGTTATTTAGCGTCAGCTGCCACCTACAGCATTATTACCCTCTCGGGTAAAATATTCTGGAGGTAAAATAGTCCCCCATTCGGATCACTGGGAGGGGACTACTCAAGAGGACGTCGTTATCAGGAAAAAGAAAACTGACGTTCTACGGATCGGAGCGTGGAATGTCAGATCCCTTAACAGGGAAAGAAGATTAGAAAATTTAGAAAGGGAAATGGATAGGTTAGAGTTAGATATAGTGGGAATTAGTGAAGTTCGGTGGCAGGAGGAACAAGACTTTTGGTCAGGTGAATATAGGGTTATAAACACAAAATCAAATAGGGGTAATGCAGGAGTAGGTTTAATAATGAATAAAAAATAGGAGTGCGGGTAAGCTACTTCAAACAACATAGTGAACGCATTATTGTGGCCAAGATAGACACGAAGCCCACGCCTTCTACAGTAGTACAAGTTTATATGCCAACTAGCTCTGCAGATGATGAAGAAATTGATGAAATGTATTATGATATAAAAGAAATTATTCAGGTAGTGAAGGGAGACGAAAATTTAATAGGCATGGGTGACTGGAATTCGACAGTAGGAAAAGGAAGAGAAGAAAACATAGTAGGTGAATATGGATTGGGACTAAGAAATGAAAGAGGAAGTCGCCTGGTAGAATTTTTGCACAGAGCATAATTTAATCATAGCTAACACTTGGTTCAAGAATCATAAACGAAGGTTGTATGTATGGAAGAACCCTGGAGATACTAAAAGGTTTCAGATAAATTATATAATGGTAAGACAGAGATTCAGGAACCAGGTTTTAAATTGTAAGACATTTCCAGGGGCAGATGTGGACTCTGACCACAATCTATTGGTTATGAACTGTAGATTAAAACTGAAGAAACTGCAAAAAGGTGGGAATTTAAGGGGATGGGACCTGGATATACTGAAAGAACCAGAGGTTGTACAGAGTTTCAGGGAGAGCATAAGGGAACAACTGACAGGGTGGGGGGGAAGAAATACAGTAGAAGAAGAATGGGTAGCTTTGAGGGATGTAGTAGTGAAGGCAGCAGAGGATCAAGTAGATAAAAAAACGAGGGCTAGTAGCAGACCACAACAACAACAACATCTCAGTAAATTAGATTACCACGCCTATTTTCATTCTCTGCTTTTGTATGGCATCATATTCTGGGGTAACTCATCATTGAGTAAAAGAGTGTACATTGCACAAAAGCATGTAATCAGAATAATTGCTGGAGCTCATCCAAGATCATCCTGCAGACACTTATTTAAAGAGCTAGAGATCTTCACTGTAGCCTCACAGTATATATATTCACTTATGAAATTTGTTATTAACAATCTGAACAATTTCAAAAGTAACAGCAGAGTACATGGCTACAACCCTAGGAGAAAGGATGATCTTCACTACTCAAGGTTAAATCTAACTTTGGTTCAGAAGGGGATAAATTATGCTGCCACAAAAGTCTTTGGTCACTTACCTAATAGCATCAAAAGTCTGACAGATAGCCATATAGCATTTAAAAGTAAATTACAGGAATTTCTTAATGGCAACTCCTTCTACTCATTAGATGAATTTTTGGATATAGTAAGTGGGTAATTTCCCCAACCCCCACAAAAATTAAAAATATTAAGCGTCATGTAATATTTTGTGTAATGTAATATCATGTATAGACACCTTTTATTAACCTGACACATTCTTCATCATTGCGAAGTGTCATATTCATGATCTATGGAAAAAGTACTAATCTAATCTAATCTAATCTAGATGAAGATGGACTCGGGGGAAGGAATGAAAGAGGAAGTCACCTGGTAGAATTTTGCACAGAGCAGTGCTAACATTTGGTTTAAGAATCATAAAAGATGGCTGTATATGTGGAAGAGACCTGAAGACACCAGAATGTTTCAGATTGATTATATAATGGTAATACAGAGATTTCGCAACCAGACTTTAAATTGTAAGTCATTTCCAGTGGCAGAAGTGGACTCTGGCCACAATTTATTGGTTATGAACTGCAGATTAAAACTGAAGAAATTGGAAAAAGGTAGGAAATTAAGGAGATGGGACCTTGATAAGTTGATAGGCCAGATGTTGTTGAGAGTTTCGGGGGGAGCGTTAGGAAACTTTTGACTAGAACGGGGGAAAGGAATAAAGTAGAAGACGAAAGGGTAGCTTTAAGAGATAAAATAATGAAGGCAACAGAGAATCAAATAGGTAAAAAGACAAGGCCCAGCAGAAATCTTTGGCTAACACAAGAGATATTGAATTTAATTGATGAAAAAAGAAAATTTGAAAACGCAGCAAATGAAGCAGGCGAAAGGGAATACAAATGTTTAAAAAATGAGATCGACAGGAAATGCAAAATGGCGAAGGAGATAGAGCTAGAGGACAAATATAAGGATATAAAAACATATTTCACCAGGAGAAAGGTAGACACCGCCTACAGGAAAATTAAAAGAGGCATTTTGAAGAAAGAGAAGCAGCTATAAGAATATCAAGAGCTCAGATGGAAAACCAGTCCTAAGCAAAGAAGGGAAAGCTGAAAGGTGGAAGGAGTATATGGGGAGGGGGGGGTGGAAGGAGTATATGGGGGGTCTATACAAGGCAGATAAACTTGAAGACAATATTATGGAAAGGAAAGTGGACGTAGCTGAAAATGACATGAGAGATACGATACTGCGGGACGAATTTGTCAGAGCTATAAGTCAAGACAAGGTTCCGTGAGTAGACGATATTCCACCAGAACTATTGATAGCCTCGGGAAAGCCAGCCATGACAAGCCTTCTGGAGATGTGCAAGCTGTATGAGACAGGCGAAATGCCCTCAGACTTAAAGAAGAATGTAATAATTCCAATTCCAAAAAAAGCAGTTGCTGATAGGTGTGAAAATTACCGAACTGTCAGTTTACTATGTAATGGTTGCAAAATACTTACACGAATACGAAAGAATGGAAAAGTTGGTAGAAGCCGACCTCGGGGAAGATTACTTTCGATTCCGGAGAAATGTAGGAACAAATGAGGCAATACTGACGCTACGACCACTCATAGAAGATAGGTTAAGGAAAGGCAAACCTACACTTACAGCATTTGTAGACTTTGAGAGCGCTTTTGACAATGTTGACAGAAATACTCTCTTTGAAATACTGAAGGGAGCAGGGGTAAAATATATGGAGCGAAAGACTATTTACAACTTTTACAGAAAGCAGAAGGCAGTTATACAAGTTGAGGAGCATGAAAGGGAAGCAGTGGTTGAGAAAGGAGTGAGGCAGGGTTGTAGCCTATCCCTGACATCCTTCAATATGTAAATTTAACAAGCAGGAAAGAAAACCAAAGAAAAAATTGGAGCAGGAATTAAAGTTCTGAGAGAAGAAAGAAAAACTTTGAGGTTCGCCGATGACATTGTGATTCTGTCAGAGAGAGCAAGAGACTTGGAACAGCAGTTGAACGGAATTGACAGCGTCTTGAAAGAAGATGAACGTCAAACAGAAGCAAAACAAAGATAATGAAACGTAGTCGGATTAAATCAGATGATGCTAAAGGAATTATATCATGAAAAGAGACACGTCGAGCTTTGCTACTTGGGCAGCAAACTAATTGATGATGGGCAAAGTAGAAAGGATATAAAATGTAGACTGGCAATCGCAAGAAAAGCATTTCTGAAGAAGAGAAATTTGTTTACGTGTTACCTTCGAATATAGATTTAAGTGTCAGGAAGTCCTAGTGTAGTCATGTATGGAAGTGAAACATGGACGACAAACAGTTTGGACAGAAAGAGAATAGAAGCTTTCGATATGTGGCGTAACAAAATAATATTGACGGTTAGATGGTTAGATCACGTAATTAATGAGGAGGTACTGAATAGAATCGGGGAGACAAGAAATTTGTGGCGCAACTTGAGCAAAAGACAGGATCAGTTAATAGGACTCATTCTGAGACATCAAGTGATCATCAATTTAGTTTTAAAGAAAGTGTGCGTGTTGAGAAGGGTGAGGGGGGAGGGGGGAGGGGGGAGAAGGAAGAGTGGTAAAAATTGCAAAGGGAGACCAAGAGATGAACACTGTAAGCAGATTCAGAAGGAGAAGAGAGTAGTTATTCGGAGCTGAAGTGGCTCGCACAGTATGGGGTAGCGTGGAGAGCTGCATCAGAGCAGTCTTTGGACTGATGACCACAACAGCAACAACACAAGATGTTCCATGCAGGAAACATGATCTCTCTGCTGTGAGCTTTTTGTAATTACTGATCGTCATTTTGTGATTTCTTTCCTTCCTATCAAATGATCTATGAGTCCTAACGACATATACATATATGATAACGCTTAACGTTTTTTTGTCTAAATGAAGCTTACGATCTGGGAAACTCAGTGTCTCGGGCTGATAAAACTCGTCGTCTGGAGATATTTCTACATCTGTTTGTGCGCCGGACTCGCCGTGACTCGGCCACATTATCTCACGCCACCTGCAGATAGCTAAGTGTTTGTGACTTATTGTAGGCGTCGCGAAAGTTCTGTCTGAGAGCACGCTCGCTATCAAGCTAGCAAATAGTTAATTACCGCGCAAACAAGTCGTTAAAAATGCTAGCTAATAGCCACATCTAGCTGAACATCAATTCGCCATACTCACGGGATCGCTAATGTCATGAATCAAAATGACCACGACAAAACGAATTTAACACTGTGAGAATAATGCAAAAAATACTTCTTTTTTTATTAATCACATTTGCAGCCCATTTTATGGAAAGATAAAATACGCCATACAACTCACATTTTTGTGTATCATTGGAAATATCTATAAAAATTATTTCTACCAGGTAGTTTTAAACACTAAAAAAAATAAAACATTTATTGCCCCTGCACGGAATTTGCCCTTGTACATCATTCAGTCCAGCCAGATATTCCTTATTTCTCAGTTTTCTTAGCTGGTGCAGTCTACTTAAACCTCCTTGCCCCCGAACTGACTATACCAGTAAACATCTATTTTGTACACTTACAAATTCTTTTTATGTAAGCCACAATCATTGTTGTTATTTTATCTACTTATTTATTTACTCGTTTGGCATTTACAAAGGCATTCATCACATAATCTAGTAACTAAAATAATCTGATAGCGTTGTACTAAGTTATAATATTATTTACATATGTTCCTATACTACTAAACAATATTATATATATTCTTGAGCCACACTATGTTTCAGTTCGAGAGCCTGTGTACGTCCTTCAGATCACTGTAATAGCCATCCCTCCACACACAAGTAAATAGTCCATTGACTGGATTCGCTCGCACTCAGATTCACTGTTGTCCGACAGGCCCTGTTCATCCAGTAGTTGCTTACACCTACCAACACAGTTCTGAAATGTTTAAAGGCTGTCCACGGTTTCCTCGGAAGGTTGAATCCATCGATCTTCTTGTTGGTGTCGCCCATCAAATTTCGGTTCTTATGTCCACTTACAGTCCATAGTCCTTTCCAAACTGTCTTCCACTCAAAGCCTTGCGTTCTTCGCCAGCTTTCCATAGTTGTTATTGTGTTTTGTGTATTGAACGGGGACCTAGAAACGACGGAGAGTCTTCGTCCTCGCCGTAGCCCTCAGTGGTTCACAACCCCAGAACAGACTACAGCAGTCTACTCACGCAACCGCCGACCCACACCGAACCCAGGGTTATTGTGCGGTTCGGCCCCAGGGACTGGCACGCCACCACGCTCGGGAAGCAGCGCGTTAGACCGCACGGCTAGCTGGGCGGGCATAGTTGTTATAACTGTCATTATATTGTTATTATTATTATTATTATTATTATTACTACTATTACACTGAAGTGCAAAAGAAACCGGTGTAAGCATGCTTATTCAAATACAGAGATATGTTAATAGGCAGTATATGGCGCTGCGGTAGGCAACGCCTATATAAAACAAGTGTTTGGCGCAGTTGTTACCCGGTTACTGCTGCTACAATGGAAGGTTATCAAGATTTAAGTGCGTTTCAACGTGGCGTTATAGTCGGCGCACGAGCGACGGGATACAGCATCTCCGAGATAGCGATGAAATGGGGATTTTTCCATACGACCATTTCACGTGTGTACCGTGAATATCAGGCATCTAGTAAAACATCAGATCTCCGACATAGCTGCGGCCGAAAAACGATCCTGAGAACGGGACACAACGGCGACTGAAGAGAATCGTTCAATGTGACAGACAAGCAGCCCATCTGCAGATTGCTGCAGATTTCAATGGTGGGCCATTAACAAGTGTCAGCATGCGAAACATTCAACGAAACATCGTCGTATGGGCTTTCAGAGCCGAAGGCCCGCTCGTGTACCCTTGATGACTGCATGACACAAAGCTTTACGTTCGCCTGGGCCCGTCAGCACCGACACTGGACTCTTGATGAATGGAAACATGCTGCCTGGTCCAACGAGTCTCGTTTCAAATTGTATCGAGCGGATGGACGTGTTCGAGTATGGGAAAAACCTCATGAATCCATGGACCCTGCATGTCTGTTCAAACTGGTGGAGGCTTTGTGATGGTGTGGGGAATGTGCAGTTGGAGTGATATGGGACCCCTGATATGTCTAGATACGATTCTGACAGGTGACACATACGTAAGCATCCTGTTTGATCACCTGCATCCATTCATATCCACTGTGCAGTCTGACGGACTTGGGCAATTCCAGCAGGACAATGCGACACCCAACACGTCCAGATTTTATACACTGTGGCTCCAGGAACACACTTCTGAGTTTATAAACTTCCACTGACCACCAAACTCCCAAGGCAAGAACATTATTGAGCATATATGGGATGCCTTGCATTGCAACGTGCTATTCAGAAGAGTTCTCCACCACCCGTACTCTTGCGGATTTATGGACACCCTGCAGAATTCATGGTGTCAGTTCCCTCCAGCACCACTTCAGACATTAGTTGAGTCCATGCCACGTTGTGCTGCAGCACTTCTGCGTGCTCGCGGAGGCCCTACACGGTATTAGGCACGTGTTCCAGTTTCATTGGCTCTTCAGAGTGTTATTACTATTATCACTATTAGTGGCTGCAGCGGTAGTACTACTAGCTCTGCCACTGTTAATTTTATATTAGCTAATGGTCAGTATTATTTGCTCACATTGTGGCTATAGACACTCAGATCATTTTAACACTATTTGTCATAGTAAAATTGTTATTTCTTAGGCAACTCTCATGCAAAAACGGTAATGCATATGTGAAACCCTAGTCTGATGTAAGAGCTAAACAGATCAGATTAAATAAATAAATAAATAATACTACCACACTACAAAAAGACAAACAGAAAAGGGGAAAAAAGAAACTACTTTCAACCACTGCAAAAATGTTAACCTGTTAATCGACTAACCAAGTACTAGTACTACATTTCTCTTTTTTTCGTCATTTAGGGCACATCTAGACTGTAGGAGATTGTTTCCGTTACTGGATCCGCCCTCAAACTACAGCATAGGGCATAGGGCAGCCCCTCATTATCGTTTCGAATATGACAATCGACTCCTTGGTGCAAGTAACTTCTCAAAATTAACACTTGCGTTACCACTTACACCAACGCAATGGACAGTCTAGAAAACAGTTTCATTCAGTGGTCACTGATCTCAGTTGACTCCTCTCTAACTGTACGTAATGTTGTGCTGGGATGGCATAATGCTGATGTGTGGTTGAATACCTCCTAGTTCTCATTTACCTTCCTTTATATCACGGATGGTTGAATACCTCCTAAAGTTCTCATTTACCTTCCTGTATATCACGGATGAAGTATCGTATAAGATGCGACAGGTGGACCTGTTCCTCAGCGCTGCTTTGGCATTCAGCTTCCTTAATGGTTGGCAATCATCACCCGCTGCATTTTCGTTGAGCCCACACTGACACTGGCGCCACTGTTATTCATCTGTCTTCTGATTTTGTACACTACTTAGCATACAGGCCATGACCAGTCAGGTAATGTATCAGTCCACCCAACAACTGAAGAAATCTGATACGTATCTCTCCCTAAAGTTAGGAAGAAATCCGTATGTTCTCCTGCATGTGTTTGAAGTGTTTTATTCATTATTCCACGTGTAAAATGGCATTTGGTATTAACGTTTCGTATTAGCCTCCGTTTCAAGTATCCTTCTTATTTTGTTTTATTGCCTTTCTTTAACTAATACAGGGCACCTCTCTGCTTATTTCCAAGTCCATCCGATGAGTAGCCATCTTTTACTGCATTGTCTATGCAGTGGGTTACGAAGTATTGTTTTTTCGACAAGACTAGAGTTTATCAGCTTTCAATACGACGTATTTTACTTTTTAAGGCGAGTTATAATTTATAATCAATTTTGAGACAGTTTGTACAAGTTAGCACCTGAAATGGAGGGCAACTTGCCGATAATTCGAATGAAGGTAAATACCTTTAGTAGGGAGAGATGATGATGTTTGGTTTGTGGGGCGCTCAACTGCGTGGTTATCAGCGCCCGTACAATTTCCCAACCTTTGCTCAGTCCAATTTCGCCACTTTCCTGGATGATGATGATGAAAGGATGAGGACAACACAAACACCCAGTCATCTCGAGACAGGTGAAAATTCCTGACCCCGCCGGGAATCGAACCCGGGACCCCGTGCTCGGGAAGCGAGAATGCTACCGCGAGACCACGAGCGGCGGACCTTTAGTAGGGCTTTCCCTCTTCCCACGTAGTGAAAACAAGAGTAGCAATAGTTTGATAATGGGCAGTTTCATTGTGTACACGTCGGTAAAAATTCATAGTGTTTTCTCATTCTCAATGTTACAGGTCGCTATGATGAAGTGAGGCCCTATCCTATCAAGCACAACCTTTGGTCTGCAATTTCTACGTTACTGAAGAAGTTTTGAGCGTCCTGCATAACACGAAGGCCATGCAGTTCCAAAATTTCAAGAAACCATCTCATATTCGTGAAAATACAACAGGGTATTCAAACTTAAGAAATTCTCGTCACATTAGTTTTGGGCTGTACATTTTTGACAAGCATCTTCGGTGACATCAGTTTTTTGGGAATTACTCCGTCGACAAAGGTATATTTCTGTTATATGAATACATGTTGTCTGTTCTTCTGCACATGTCTGAGAGAACAAACATCACGTTTTCATATAATTTATTCGCCTAGATGGGCAATGGATCTATCTTCTTCAGTACACATTGCATAAATATTTCAGACCTCCTGCTGGAATCTCAGAGTAGCGAGCGTGGTGGAAATGGTTAGGGGCTGTGGACGGTGGCACTAGGAGAGAATGCGGATCGGATGTAAGGCGTGCCGAGATGGTCGAGGCAGTGGCGATAACACTGTGTCCCGGATGGTACAGTGGTTAACGCACTTGCCTTGTAAGCAGGACATCGCAGGTTCGAAGCCTGGTTTGGCACACACTTTCACTCGTCGCTGCTGATTCCGCGTAATGTCCCGATGCAGCTGACATCAGTAATCATTAGTAGTACGGTACTGGGGCTCCTGGCGAAATTTTGATACCAAATTGATGTGCCAATTAATTAAACTGATCAATTAATCTCCCCAGCTCTCCCCCACGCCCACACACACCCCTACCCCCCCCCCCCCCCAGAAGACGTCATGTGTTTTCCTTATCCAGTACATAGGCCCCTGTCCCTGTCCCTTCCCATCCCCACCCCTCCTCCACCTAACCTATTGGTGGGAATTTCGAATTTTGACGGAAATACCGAATTTTGATAGGAATTTCGAATTTTGGTAGGAATTTATTTGTCCCAAGGCTGTGCTGACGTACCCCCACCCCCCATCTGGGAATTGGTGGGAAATTAAAAATGGCTAACTTTTTCGGGATTCAAACACTGGTCCTTCTGGATGGAAAGCCAAGTACACCCCCCAACACATTGAAACTGCCCAGGTGCAGGAGAGGAAGGTTAGGTTAGTGTACTTTATTTATTTTGGTAGGGAAACTGAAGTAAAGATCTGTCCTAATTACGTAATTAATCATATAGGTCGATTACACAACTATATGCATAGTGTGCTACACCAGGAATGCCTAAAATAGCGAAGCTGCTCGAAAACTGACAATGCCATACAACTGGTGTTATCCTGCTGGGAAAAAACTTCACAATACCACTCGGAACTAGTGGCAGATGTACTCAGACTACGCTTCACCTAGAAGTTGGTGGGCAAAAGGCTGTAGTTAAAGGTACTATCTTTATTTTTTGGCAGGAACTGTGTTCAACTGACGAGATGCTGGTGTTGGACAGAGAGGAGTTTAATAAGTGTATTACCTGTAAGCATACCGCTGAGGACAGTACCTACTGCTGTTTGATGTAATAGATCACTACAGGCACCTCCCCATGCACTGCTCGACAATCACCCTGCAGCCAGGTAATCGAAACCAATACACGCTACCACAACTGATGGAAAATGGCTTCACTGTTCTGATTACTCATCGAAATTGTCGTGAAAAAAAAAAAAACAGCACTCTGTTTCCACTCGGCGCCTATGTCGACCACAGCGTCCCGCCGATCTGGTGACACAGTCTTCAGTACATTGCATCCCCTGTGGGGCACGTGGCCAGGTGTTCCAGGCAGATCTTCGCTAGCACAAAAGGCCAGAACACCGGCTGCCTGCAGAACAAAGAGAGATAAATGATGGTAAAAAGTAGCCACGCCCTCGTCAGTGCACAGATGTGTCAGGCGACCACACACGCACACGCACACGCACACACACACACACACACACACACACACACACTGGACTGTCACCCACACTGACCCGCAAGCGACTGCCGTTCTGCGATTGAGAACACTTGTCAACATACTTCCTATAAGCAAGCATCTACTAAAATGAAAAAAAAAAGGAAACAGAATCGCGACGATAATAAATGACTTCTTTCCATGAAAACAAGTGCATTCCATTTTCTTTTAGTTTTATGAGCAAAATCGATGTAGTTATAACGTTCCACTGCAAGATATAATTCTCATCTCTCTCTTCCAATGCCTCCCGTCATTTCCCGACATCCAACAAAGTGAAAAAAAAACTACAGCACCGCCGCCGATTACAGATGACCGAACTACAGAGGTTGGAGAGATTTATTGCAGTTTCATGTACAAATTACATGGCCTGAGAACGTCCGTCACGTTCAAATCAGTGTCTGTAAATAAACTGTCGTACACTTGTGTATTACAAACATTTCAGGCATGTGCAATAACATTATAGAACACAATCTTTTCGCGCCATTTGCTCACATGTCGGAAAAAACACAATGCTTTTATGTTCAACAACAACAAGCTATAATTCAAGAGGACATTGCTGTTTTGTATACTATGGCAGGTCCCGTTTTACCAATGAGATGCAATATCACGCTGTCGTTTACGAAACAGATCGTGAGAGCCTGTCTTGCTACAGAATCTCCTATAAGATTTTACCGCGTCTTTCTCTTCTGATACATCAAAAACAAACAATGTCTGGTGCTTACATTTGAAATTTTTGCTCCATAATTCGCCTTATCGATCAGCCTGGGAAGTTTCTGTCATCCAGCAGACAATTATTCGCAGCAGCAGCAAACTCTTGCGTTCTGGTTTCGCAGGCAATTTGATCATAGACTGTTTCACGAAATCTACTACCGTGTCGGAAAAATCACTATTATTTCTAGGTTCCACAACGGGCAACACTGAAGCACCGAAGAAACTGGTATAGGCATGCGTATTCAAATAGAGAGATATGTAAACAGGCATAACACGGCGCTGCGGTCGGCAATGCCTATATTAGACAAGCGTCTGACGCAGTTGTCAGATCGGTTTACTGCTGCTGCAGTGGCAGGTTACCAAGATTTAAGTGAGTTTGAACGTGATGTTATAGTCAGCCCACGAGCGACGCGACAGCATCTCCAAGGTAGCGATGAAGTGGGGATTTTCCCGTACAATCATTTCACGTGTGTACCGTGAATATCAGGAATTACGTAAAACATCAAACCTCCGACATCGCTACGGCCAGATAAAGATCCTGCAAGAACGCGAGAAATGATGACTGAAGAGAATCGTTCAATGTGAGAGAAGTGCAGCCCTTCTGCAAATTGCCCCAGATTTCAATGCTGTGGAAATTTGGAAATTTGTGGTAGGGTCTTATGGGACCAACCTGCAAAGGTCATCGGTCCCTAAGCCTACACACTACTTAATCTAACTTAAACTAACTTACACTATCGACAACACACACACCCATGCCCGAGGGAGGACTCGAACATCCGACGGGGAGAGCCGCACGGACCGTGACAAGACGCCGCAAACCCCGCGGCTACCCCGGGCGGCCAACGCTGTGCCATCAAGTGTCAATGTACAAGCCATTAAACGAAATATCATTCATATGGGCTTTCAGAGCCGAAGACCGACTCGTGTACCCTTGATCAATGCATGACACAGAGTCTCACCTGGGCCCATCAACACCGACATTGAACTATTGATGACTGGAAACGTGTTACCTGGTCGGACAGGTCTTGTTTCCAGTTGTATCGAGCAAATGCATATGTACAGGTACGGAGACAACCTCATGAACCCACGGATCCTGCATGTCAGCAGGGGACTGTTTAAGCTGGTGGAGGGTGTGTGATGGTGGAGTTCATGTGCAGTTGGAGTGATATGGGACCCCTGATACGTCTAGATACGACTCTGACAGGTAACATGTATGTAAGCATCCTGTCTGATCACCTGCATTCATTCACGTCCATTGTGCATTCCGACGGATTTAGCCAATTCCAGCAGGACGATGCGACACCCTAACGTCCAGAATTGCTACAGAGTGGCTCCAGGAACACTCTTCTGAGTTTAAACATTTCCGCTGCCCACAAAACTCCCCAGTCATGAACATTATTGAGCTATCTGGGATGTTGCAACGTGCTGTTCAGAGGAGATCTCCACCCCCTCGTACTCTTACAGATTTATGTACAGCCTTGCGAGATTCATAGTGTCAATTTTCTTCAGCAGTACTTCAGACATTAGTTGAGTGCACGTCATGTCGTGTTTCGGCACTTCTGTATGGTGGTGGGGGCCTTACACAATATTAGACAGGGGTACCATTTCTTTGGCACTTCAGTATATAATTATAGTGGTGTTTACCTTATAATTAGAGGTTGTGAAGTATGAAACAACATAGGACTTGCAATAACACCTATTTTGAAACACGCAATCGTGACGATATTAATAAAAATAATCACGATTCGACAAGAATTTATACAGCCAATTTCTATTAGTTTTACGAGCAAAATCGGCGTAGGTTTGAGAGAACTCTCTGCATCCAAACTTTAACCAGTCACACTACTGCTTGTAATAGAATCTCCTATAGGATTATACTGTGTCTCCCTCTTCCAGTACATCGAAAAACGAATACCACCTGCGTGTAGACATCAAGTATATTACATAACATGCATTGCATCATTGTCTCAGGTGGCCACTGGTCGAAGTCACTGCACATACCTGCATAAAGTTTTGTTGACTGTACTGGAGGAAGACCAAATCCAAACTACTATCAATCACAAGAGGCGGATACTGTGATGTTGCTTCATAAGCAGTTTCATAATTGTTTTTCAGCTGTAACACATTCAAGCAGTGTATGACTACTGCTTTTTACACCGTCATACACTTTGTTTTTCTACCATGACTTAGATGTCTGTGTCAGGTGCTAAACCAATATTAATACGTTTCAGTCCATTGGCTTCCACAGAAAGCTGAACATCAGATGGTGTAAACTATCTTGTTCCTGCAACACACAGAGTGGTAGAAATAAAACACAGAGGCGATGTTTCTTATTGAAAAAAAAATGTGGAAGATATTGCAACATATGGAATCTGGAAGAGTTTGTGGAGGATTTCCAAACAGCTGTCTGAAGGTGGTGACCTATACAGTTAACCTCATCTTCCACCGTGACGGGATAACAGATGTCTAATGTTGCACCAAGACACCCTCAAACTAGTGCTGGAAAACAAAAGTGTCCGGCACTACGTGATATGGACACCAAATGAAATGTGGACTGTATTCCCAGTAAAGAGAGCAGCATAACTAGCGTTCAGATCAGACGAATTAGATGGGTAAGAAGTACTCATCAAACGATAGTCAGTAACACAGTTAATGATCGATGTCTTTGTGTGGCTTGATGGATATCTAAAATGTATTGAAAAGTGCTAAAGCAGTGTTTACTATTTATCCAAAATGTATTGAAAAATGCTACAGCACTGTTTACTATTTGACTGAAATGAGCACACACATTTACTATATAGGTCTGACTCTATTCATTAAAGCAACATGGCACTGCACACGTAGTGCAATAGGAGAAGCGAACTTATTCAGACGAAGGATGGCATCATCTCCTGAGCTGGAGAGTCAACCAGCGTTTTCAGGCTAAATGACGTACGAATATTCTGACACGCACGAGATCCGATAGTTGGTATACAGACGACGATTAGTTGGTGAACTCGCTGTCACTATAAAAACTTATTACATCCCAATTACAGACTGTTACAGAGGGGTAGGGGCGGGGGATATTGCTGTTGTCATAGGAAGCAGGCAATAGACGTAGGGAGTTGCCAACGCATTTCCCTGTCTTTGTTAACGACCAGCGCGGATGCCCGCAGTACTCTTTCCACATGGCTCTGTGGGGGAGCACCGAAACGACGTCTGTTTGTTCTGATCGCAAGCGGACCTCTCTACCATGATCTGACATCAGACAAACAGTGTTTTCCTCGAGCGAGGCATTGGACTCATTTTCGGTGGACTAGTGCAGCTGTGGCTCTTTGTTTCTTATTTGGCGGTCTCACATGTAGAAGCGACACTTCTCTGGTTGTCTATAATTGGTGGGATCCTGTGGGTGTGTGTACGTGTGCGGAGGCTGCAGGCGTCCCTCCCCTCCCCCTCCCCCCAAACACACAAGATGCGTCAGCAGTCTGTAAGCAACTCAAACCCTACATGTATATACATATTTTTGTAAGCGACTCAAGCCCTCCAGTGATAAACATATTTTCAGCCCTAAAGGAAATTCACCACAGAAACACTGCGTTGAGATTCGTACATATAGAAATATTTAAGTAACGAGACTACATCGCTAATAAATTATGCAACTTCCGCTGTTAATGCTTCTGCAAGATTTATCAAATTAATTTGTTACGGAGCGGTCGTCAATTACAAGTAGCTCTAATGTCGAGTGAAGTTGGACGGTTTGCAGCAGCCCCTAACCGCAGATTCTCATTCTACACTCGTGCTCATAAATTAAGGATAATTGCAGAATGTGGTGCGACACAACATGGCACTACAAAAAACTGACTCTAATAGCATAGGCACATAGGGAACACAAACGACACAGATCTGTAAGTCCAAGGTATTGGTGATACTTTGATAAAACGGTCCCAAAACACCACTGCTTCTTGATCATGTACCGCGACATCAATATGGAATATGATCACCATGCACACGTACACAGGCCGCACAACGGGTTGGAATACTCTGGATCAGGTAGTCGAGCTGCTGCTGGGGTATAGCCTCCCATTCTTGCAGCAGTGCCTGTCGGAGCTCATGAAGTGTCCTAGGGGTGTGAAGACGTGCAGCGATATGTCGGCCAAGAGCATCCCAGACGTGCTCGATGGGGTTTAGGTCTGGAGAACAGGCAGGCCACTCCATTCGCCTGATATCTTCTGTTTCAAGGTTCGCCTCCACGATGGCAGCTCGGTGGGGACATGCGTTATCATCCATCAGGAGGAAGGTGGGACCCACTGCACCCCTGAAAAGGCGGACATACTGGTGGAAAATGACGTCCCGATACACCTGACCTGTTACAGTTCCTCTGTCAAAGACATGCAGGGGTGTACGTGCACCAATCATAATCCCACCCCACACCATCAAACTGCGACCTACATACAGGTCCCTTTCAAGGACATTAAGGGGTTGGTATCTGGTTCCTGGTTCACACCAGATGAAAACTGCGACCTACATATAGGTCCCTTTCAAGGACATTAAGGGGTTGGTATCTGGTTCCTCGTTCACACCAGATGAAAACCTGGCGAGCATCACTGTTCAGACTATACCTGGACTCATCCGTGAACCTGGGACCACTGTTCCAATGACCATGTACTGTGTTCTTGGCACCAGGCTTTACGGGCTCTCCTGTGACCATGGGTCAGTGGAATGCACCTTGCAGGTCTCTGGGTGAATAAACCATGTCTGTAGACTGTGTGTGTGGAGACAACTGTTCCAGTGGCTGCGGTAAGGTTCTGAGCAAGGCTACCTGCAATACTCCGTGGCCGTCTGCGGGTACTGATGGTGAGATGTCGGTCTTCTTGTGGTGTTGTACACTGTGGACGTCCTGTACTGTAGCGCCTGGACACGTTCCCTGTCTGCTTGAATCGTTGACATAATCTTGAGATCACACTTTGTGGCACACGGAGGGCTCATACTACGACCTGATGTGTTTCACCAGCCACCAGTAGCCCTAGTATTCTATCCCTCATAACGCCATCAGTATGTGTTCTTTGAGCCATTTTCAATACACAGTCACCATTAGCACGTCTGAAAACGTCTGCACACTTACTTGCTGCACCGTACTCTGTCATGCACCAACACACCTCTGCGTATGTGGACTGCTGCCAGCCTACCGTGCGACTACTGCAGGTCAAATGCACCACATGGTCATACCCCGAGGTGATTTAAACCCGCAAACCGCCAAATAGAGCGTTGTTTCACCATGTATCAGCATTATCCTTAATTTATGACCATGAGTGTACATGTAGCCATCCCGATCACGCGCTTCTCAATTTGATCGAGGTCAATGTATGCATTGTCTGTTAGTGTTATCATTTCAGGTTTGGTGAAGAAGGTCTGTTGTACAGCTATAGGAGATATGTTAACCATTCGGGCCTATTCTGACGGGCCAGACCCCCCCCCCCCCCCCCCCCCGCAGCTACTTTGGTAACTATAGGGCAGCTCGTTGAATAGGGACGTATTTAATATACCACTAGCAACGGTCTATCCACGGCTCTGTCTCTCGTCAACAGTCACCACAGTTCAGTCAGTGATCTGCACTATCATTGAACTGAACATGAGCCCTAGGATTTGCTGTAAGTATCTCTTTCTCCTTAATTATTATCAATTCCTTGTGTTTATTCATCCACATATATGTGTAGTCCGAAAGAGTGTGATTGTGATTCTTTCATCACGTTCCAGCTGAAACTGAATACGAGATGAGACCCATTCATATATCTTTGAAGTGATCACAGTCCCTATGCTCTTGACCGCTTCGCAAGCTGCTTAAGGAATGTTCTGTGATAATTGAATGAGCGCATTTCATTACATGCGCTAGTTGTCGAGTATCCCGACGCAGATGAATGTAGGTTAATGCGTTAAACGATCTTCATCAAAACCTGACGAGCCGGTAATGCTGGAAACGAGGAAACCAGTTTCTTACCATTCTCTGTCCGATGGCATTATCAGTATCCATAGCACAAAATGTTGTCCATCTGCTGTCAGCTCTATATTGATTCTATTCATATCAGACTGTGACGTAAGTTCCAAAGAAATCTCGGGGATGAAACACGGAGCCTCACACATTAATAGGGGCTAGTATCGCCTGTGGTCGAAATTCAATCAAATGAATCAATGGACCTGATCTCGACAAGTTAACTTTCTCTTATGACGGTACAATGCGAATGCCGTTTTATCACGTGAGGTAACCTCAGATGGGATATTATATGCATTACAGAATCTGCACTGTAAATTCATCAAATCACAGTTATTACCCTTAAATTATTTGGAATTACGTGACGTGGTCATTAAAATTTATCTTTCATTACACCAATGGAATTATTATTATCAACAGCCACATTACTCCTACTACTCTGTCTGCACAAAAGTGTGCATCATTAAGTCTTCGTCTTTCAGTCAGCATGTTAGTCTTCTTCTTCGAGGCATAACCTAAAACAAACATCGTTGCCATATAAGAGAGAAGGACGTGGCTATTCAAAGTAAACGAGCTGAAAATTGTCAACTTACTTAAAATTTTGTGGTTAACAGAGATCAATGAGCACAAAGCAACTCCTACAGAAAAGTAAGTGAAAAATAACGATAATAAACAGTATGTTTACTCCAGAATGAGATTTTCACTCTGCAGTGGAGCGTGCGCTGACATGAAACTTCCTGGCAGATTAAAACTGTGTGCCGGACCGAGACTCGAACTCGGGACCTGTGAGGACGGGGCGTGAGTCGTGCTTGGGTAGCTCAGATGGTAGAGCACTTGCCCGCGAAAGGCAAAGGTCCGAGTTCGAGTCTCGGTCCGGCACACAGTTTTAATCTGCCAGGAAGTTTCAGTACGTTCACTGCCTGGGACGCGTTCGTTACTGCGATATTTTGATTTCCAACGCTGAAACTTCATCAACCTAACAGATGATGCACTGTAACTGCCCGGTATGCATGTGCTACTGCACATGAATCAAGTAAACATGGACGTCCCTATGTTTCGATTTCACAGACTGTTGTTGCTATCGTGCGTCACTTCAACCACAGAAGTGCAAGACAGGGGAGTTACCGATGTTCACGTATTGGTGATTTCAATGGATCATAGAGAAGGTATTATCAGAATTATAAATATGAATGCTCCTATTTCCTTTTACGACTCTTAACAGCTATGTACAAACATATTTATCTTTCTGATGCTTTAGAAATACGTCATGTGATGCCTCTTGAGCAGTTGAATTCATCGTGGCAAGCACAGCGAGTAAATACTGCACTAACACTGCTGCTGCCGAAGACGGGAGTGCCGAGAGAGAATGTGTCTTAGTCAGCCGTCAGCTGCCTTCGATATTTATGTCAGTTTGTCTCACAGCTTCTCCAGATCTAATTGAATGGTGTCCACCCTCGTACCTCACCATACATTCTCAATTTTCACTATAACTGTGATGCCACTTTCAGCTGCTATACCGGCATTAATACGCATACTCTGCATTTGGGATGTAACAGAGTTTATTGCGGTGACAGCAAGTTCACTTCACCAACTGGTCGCCGTTGTAGTCAGAGAGAGAATTTAACTTTACATTTACCTTCTCAAAAGTATCTCAGTGTATACCAACTGTCGGATTCCGTTTCAGACGATTGGTAGGGCATTCGGTCTGAATAAGTTCGCTCCTCCTATTCCACTAGGAGTGCAGCGCCATGTTGCTGTAATGAACAGAGTCAGGCCCGTATAGTAAATGTGCGTGCTTGTTCCAGTCGAAGTTAGTAAACAGCGCTTTAGCACTTTTCATTACATTTTAGATATCCATCAACCCACACAAACACATCGATCATTAACCATGTGACTGACTACCGTTTGATGAACACTCATTAGCCATCGAATTCGTCTTATCGGAATGCCAGTAACGCCGCTCCCTTGACTGGGAATACAGTTCACGTTTCGTTCGGTGTCCATATCACGTAGTTCCAGACACTTGTGTTTCACAACACTAGTTTGAGGGAGTCTTGGTGTGATGCTAGACATCCGCTACCCCATCACTGCAGAAGAGGTTAATTGTATAGGTCACTCACCACCTTCAGACAGCTGTTTGGAAACGCTCCACAATACCGCAAAACCTTCCAATTTCCATATGTTGCATTGTCTTCCACATTTTTGTCTCTCCCGAGCCGTATCGACGCAGAAATTCTGAAATTGGTTCTTACTCATATTAATAACGTTCAAGCATAATGATCAGGATTGAGTCTCACGTAATATACTCCTTTTGTGAGCACCCTTTTAATACTCCTCTGTATTATACAATACTTGTAGTGTCCGTATAGCTATTACAGCCGAGAAAATTATTCAGCGTACTCCAACTCCCGTCTCCACAGCAGCACAAAGATAAAATTAAGCGGCCGGCCGGTGTGGCCGAGCGGTTCTAGGCGCTTCAGTCTGGAACCGCGCGACCGCTACGGTCGCAGGTTCGAATCCTGCCTCGGGCATGGATGTGTGTGATGTCCTTAGGTTAGTTAGGTTTAAGTAGTTCTAAGTCCCATAGTGCTCAGAGCCATAAAATTTACCCATATTCGTTTCTCTTTTCTTAGCAACGTCTATATTAAGCGATCCTAGAAAGAAATGGACCTCATACAACAGCAAACACAGAACAATGTTTACAATCCGAAACTGATAGCAGCGAAATTTTCAAGAAAAATCAAAGTGTATATCGAAAGGATAGGCTAATGGGTAATGTAGGTGGTGCATTTGTGGCAACAGACAAGAAACTAAAACTCGCCAACATAGGAATCCACGCTGCATGCGAAACTGATTGAACAAGACTCCGTATCAAGGGCGAGCATAAACTTGTAATTACTTCCCTCAATCAACGACCATACGCACCCCGTGATTCAACTGAAAAATTAATGGAAATTGCAGTTCGCTAGGACGCATGTTCCCTAATCATACTATAATCATCAAAGAAAACTTTAGTCATCTAACAATCAGTTAGGATGATTACAGTTCTGTATTTGGTGGATCGCCAAAACTTTCTCCAGAACAACACTAAATCTCTTATAGTAAATGTATTCTCTGAAAACAGAAAGTTCGGAAGACAGCTAACGAGAGAAATATATTCGAACTAATGACCACAAATAGACCTGTTCTCTTCGAAGACGTCCACGTAGAAACTGGCTTCAGTGAAAATGTTGTAGCTGTAGAAACAATGATTACCGAAGAACAAAAGGGTAACTAAAACGATTTATATGTTCAGCAAACTAGATAAAGAGGCAGTAGATCATACATCAATGAGGAATTTGAAGGTCTTAACGCTGGATAGGAGCACGTAGTATAGGTGTGGCTCAAATGTCAAAGAACAGTTGACCATGCACTGGACAGACATGTACTTGAAGAATAGTTCATGATGGGAAGTGTACATTTACTATAATGAAACTTCTAAAGAAACAGAGGCTACTGCATAACAGGTATAAAACGAAGTGTAGAGCAATAGGTGCAGAGATGCTGAATTAATACACTATGTCATCAAAAGTATCCGTACACCCCAAAAACATACGTTTTTCATATTAGGTGCGTTGTGCTGCCACCTAATGCCAGGTACTCCATATCAGCGACCTCAGCTGTCATTAGACATCGTGAGAGAGCAGAATGGGGCGCTCCGCGAAACTCACGGACTTCGAACGTGGTCAGGTGATTGGGTGTCAATTGTGTCATATGTCTGTACGCGAGATTTGCACACTCCTAAACATCCCTAGGTCCACTGTTTCCGATGTGACAGTGTAGTGGAAACGTGATGGGACACGTACAGCACAAAAGCGTACAGGCCGACCTTGTTTGTTGAGTGACAGAGACCGCCGACCGTTGAAGAGGGTCGTAATGTGTAATAGGCAGACATCTATCCAGACCATCACAGAGGTAAATGCCAAACGACGCCTCGCTTGGTGTAAGGAGCATAAACATTGGACGATTGAACAGTGGAAAAACGTTGTGTGGAGTGACGGATCACGGTACACGATGTGGCGATCCGATGGCAGGGTCTGTGTATGGTGAATCCCCGGTGAACGTCATCTGCCAGTGTGTGTAGTGCCAACAGTAAAATTAGGAGGCGATGGTGTATGGTGTGGTCGTGTTTTTCATGGAGGGGGCTTGCACTCCTTTTTGTTTTGCGTGGCACTATCACAGCACAGGCCTACATTGATGTTTTAAGCACCTTCTTGCTTTCCACTGTTGAAGAGCAAGTCGGAAATGGCGATTGCATCTTTCAACACGATCGAGCACCTGTTGATAATGCACGGCCTGTGGCGAAGTGATTACTGACAAAAACATGCCTGTAATGGACTGGCCTGCACAGAGTCCCGACCTGAATCCTATAGAACATTTTCGGGATGTTTTGGGACGCCGACTTCGTGCCAGGCCTCACTGACCGATATCGATACCGCTCCTCAGTGCAGCACTCCGTTAAGAGTGGGCTGCTATTCCCCAAGAAACCTTCCAGTGCTTGATCAAACGTATGCCTGTGAGAGTGGATGCTGTCATCAAGGCTAAGGGTGGGCCAACACCATACAGAATTCCAGCATTACCGATGGATGGCGCCACGAACTTGTAAGTCATTTTTAGCCAGGTGTCCGGATACTTTTCATCACATAGTGTACGTGTTCGGCTGTCATCAGGGCAATGCATGAAGCCTTCATAAAGGATGATCCAGTTTAATTCTCGCAAGACTGCTAAGATGAATGAAATAGGTATTAGAGAAAGTGACGTTGAAAAACAGCTGAAATCGATAAAATTAAAGAAAGCCCCAAGACATGACGGATCCCTACCAGATTCTATATTGAATTCGCGGCCAACTTTAATCATAATATTCCGTAGGTTCCGTGAGCAAAAAGCTGTACCGTGAGTAAAAGAAAGCAAAGGTGACACCCGTCTACACGAAGGGCAGCAGAAGTTATCCACAAACCAACTTACAATATCTTTGACATTCAACTGTTTTAGAGTATTAGAACATATTCTGAATTCAAATATAATGAGGCATGTGGAAGAGAATGACACATCCATGCCAGTTAGCATGAATCCGCAAACTTCAGACTGAAGTCAGTTTGACCATTTTTTGATAAGAGATCCTGAAAATCATGGATCAAAGCAGCCAGGTGCCTACAGTATTTCTTAACTTCCGAAAAGGATCTAACTCGGTACTCTACCAACGCCTATTAACGAAAATACGATTGCACGAGGAATCAAACGAAATTAGTGACTGGACTGAGGATTTCTTGGTAGGGAGGACGCAACGTGTTATCTTGGATGAAATGTATTCGACACTCCTATATATTAATGTAGAAGTAACTTCTGGTGTCCTCCAGGCAAGGGTGTCGGGACCTTAGCTGTTCATATTGTATGTTAAAGATCATGCAGGCAATCTTAATAAATCCTCAGATTTTTCGCTGATTCCGCAGTTATCTACATGCTCCAGCCAATACTCATTGACGGCAGGTGGCAGCACAAGCAGTGGAGGGTAATAAAACGTGTCGAAGGGAAGTGGAAAACAGTGCAGTCGTTGTCGTAATGCTGAAAAGCTATTTATTTGACGTCGAAAAGAGCGCCACCGTTGGCTTCCGTGTTGTAAAGTGTTCACGTGAGGCCGTAGTTTAAGTAAACCGTGCTTGGCAAAATAGAGTTGTCAAAACCTGGCGACGCGGTAGCTGCGGTGCAACACAGGCTATAGATGACAGGGGCGAACGAAGGCTGTGGAGATGTGTTCAGGCAAACAGATGTTCAACTGGTGAGTGACTGGCCGCCCAAATGAACCAAGGGGCTATCAACAGTTCCGTTCAGCGAAGGTTGCTGCATATGGGCCTGCGCAGCAGGCATCTGGTTCATGCACCCATGGTGACTAGCAACAGAGGTGCTCTCTCAGCGACGAAGGCTGGATTTTGCACGTCAGTATCGCAGCTGGACGTCAACTTACTGGCTTCAGGTGGCCTTTTCAGATGTTTCAAGTTTTCGGCTCCATTGGATAAATGGCAATTGGTGTGTACGGCCCTGATGCAACCGTCAGTAGGGTCCAGCCCAGAGAAGGGAACGTTATGAAGTGGGGAATGTTTTCGTGGCATTCTCTGGGTGGCATTCCGGAAGGGGCAGTGGATCAACACAAGTTCTCATCCATCTTTAAGAACCATGTCCACCCCTATATGCAGTTCGTTTTTTCCTCTGCACAATGGCATCTACGAGCAGGATAGCGCAACGCCGGCCGCTGTGGCCGAGCGGTTCTAGGCGCTTCAGTTTGGAAACGCGCTGCTGCTACGGTCGCAGGTTCAAATCCTGTGTTGGGTATGGATGTGTGTGATGTCCTTAGGTTAGTTAGGTTTAAGTAGTTCTAAGCCTAGGGGATTGATGACCTCAGATGTTAAGTCCCATAATGATCAGAGCCATTTCATAACGCAACATGCCACACAGCTCCTAGAGTACGTGTGTGGTTTGAAGAGCACCAGGATGGGTGTACTGTAGACCCATAGCCACCAAACTCCCCCAGATTTAAACTCAAACGAAAATATGTTAGACCACCACGATTGGGCTGTTCGCGCCTTGGATCCTCAACCGAGAAATCTACCACGTGCTGGCCACAGTACTGAAGTCGGCATGGCCCCACATCCCTGTCGGTACCTTCCCCAACCCCAATGACTCTCATCCTGCACATCCACACAGGTTGTCAATTTAACGTGACTGGACCGTGTACAATAAAGTATTGTCTGTAAAAAGGTGCACAGATATTCAGCCAAATCTTGACAAAATTTCAGGTATTAACAACTCGCATTAAATGTTCATAAAAGTATATCATTGCACTTCACAAAACGAGAAAGAAAAGGCAGTACCTTGTAACTAATGCATCAATAAGTCGCAATTGGAAACGATTGACTCATACATACACCTAATGTAACAATTTTTAGAAGTATGAAATGGAACGATCACTTAGTCTCATTTGTAAGTTAATCAGGTTCAAATGGCTCTGAGCACTATGGGACTTAGCTTCTAAGGTCATCAGTCCCCTAGAACTTAGAACTACTTAAACCTAACTAACCTAAGGACATCAAACACATCCATGCCCGAGGCAGGATCGAACCTGCGACCGTAGCGATCGCGCGGTTCCAGACTGTAGCGCCTAGAACCGCTCGGCCACTGCAGCCGGCGATAGACTTCATTTCATTGGTTGTATACTAGGAAAATGCAGTCTACAAACGAGATTGATTACGCAACACTCGTGCGACACATCCTAGAATATTGTACAAGTGCGTGACACTCGTACCGAATAGGAATAACAAGGACTATTCACGTACACAAAGAAGGGCAGTGCCGGCCGGAGTGGCCGAGAGGTTCTAGGCGCTACAGTCTGGAACCGCGCGACCGCTACGGTCGCAGGTTCAAATCCTGCCTCGGGCATGGATGTGTGTGACGTCCTTAGTTAGGTTTAAGTAGTTCTAAGTTCTAGGGGGCTGATGACGTCAGAAGTTAAGTCCCATAATGATCAGAGCCAAGAGCCAAAGAAGGGCAGCTCGAATGGTCACAGGTTTGTTCGAGCAGTGAGAGAGTGTCACAGAGATGCTGGGAAAACTGAACTGGCAGACGCTTGAAGATGGTCGCACATTATCCCGTGAGAGCCGGCTAACAGAGTTCCAAAAACCAGCTGCAAATGAAGGATCTAGGAATATACTACAGTCCCCTACATATCGCTCCCGTAGGGGCCGTACACTAGTTACAGCCCTCTCAGAGGCGTTTAAGCAAACATTCATCTCCTGCTACAGACGTGAATGAAACACGAAGAAGCAATTACTGGTAGACTGAGAAATACTTTCTGCCATGCACTTCGCAGTAGTTTGCAGAGAGTTGATGTAGATTTAGATAAGCGGTAAAAAACCAAAGTACATGTTAGTGCTAAATAAACATTATTACAATTTTTTAGGCGTTGCCTTCCTCTCTATAAACAAATGACTGTCCTGGCTGACTGACAGGCCGACTGACTCATCATCATCCAGGCCAAACCGCTGAGGACACAAACTTGATATTTCAAAAAAGGTGTGGATCTCATACCGTAGGCGTCATTTAAGAAAGCATTTTCCGGAATTCCAACCCTAAGGCGGTGGATGAAGGGATTTTTGAAAAAGTCGCTATTAAGGTAATTTTGAAGCTAGACTTACGAAAATTGGTACGTGGTTTCTTTGTCAGAAATGAAGAAATACGTGTTTCAGCATTTTTGGGAATTTAACCCTGTGGCGGTGAAATAGTAGGTGACAGCTTTTTCTGAAAATATATCATTATTAGAAAACTACTAAAGTATTTTTAGAGCTACACCTATGAACATTGGTATCTGACTTTTCGGTTACAAATAAAAAAAAAATACGTGTTCCAGTATTCCAGGAAATTCAACTCCTAAATGAGTGCAATAAGGGATAAAAAAAATTAAGAAAATATTTCATTACATAAAAAAATTAAAGCTAAATTTATGAAAATTTGAATTTTACTTCTCGGTTAGATATAAAGAAACATTAAGGGATAAAAGTTGCTAAGGAAATATCTCCAAAAGAATGCAAAAGGCATGATTAACAAAAACTTGGGACTCTAGATACCAGAATCGCTTTTTCGTCAGAAGTTGATTCGGAAAACACCGCGTTTGTTTGGCCTTAATTAGTGCGAAAAGCTTAGAAGGAGTTGCAATTTGTAAACAACAACAAAACTGGATTAAATAAATTTAAAAAAATCTCCGCAGGCCATGCAGTCTACGCGAGCGAAGCAGCGGGAGCTAAGCTAGTATAATAATAATATATACAGAAGCAAAATAATGCTTTTAAAATTTCCATTATTAAACGTACCTGTAAAAAATATGAACAAAGAGTGAGCCCTAGTCAGCATAAAGACACAAAGATACAGTGGTCTTAAGGACGACCATTGGTCTGTTCGGGTGGTTATCCATAAACCAGTAGACCATGCAACGAGGAGAGACCCCTGCCCAACTACAATGGCGCTCGTGAATAAGTCAGACACATTATTGACTGGTGAGCCGCTCGCTTCCTTTCCCGTCTTCCGGAGTTCTTGCAGACAGACAAATCACAGGTTAACATCTGCGCGTAACCTATAACCAAACGATTGCCAAGATCTGTCAGTTGGGCTATTAACATTTACTTCCTATTCACATTAAAAATGAAGATTTAACAACAAATTAACGTCCTTCACGAGATAAAGCATTAACGGATATTTGTACAATTTTTAATAGGAAATACATTCTACGATTTCTACAGTGACTATTTCAGATCACGGGAGCAAATGACGTGTTAATCCTCCCTTGCTTGCTACTACAATCAAAACTTCGTTACGCAAATTTGCTTTATGCAGGTGACATTCTTTACGCAACCCCGAAAACAATAATCTTAGAGATTTACGTCTGAAGTTTAGGACCATATTGGATTTTATGTCAGTGTAGTTATGACTGAATAAATAAAGAAATATACTGTAGCAGTGGAAGAGTTATGCAAGCTATGGTCCTGCAGAAAAATACTCTACGAAAAAATGGAGAAATTACCAAGTATTTGACGTATATCGCTTCAGTTCCATATTCTGGGTGCTATGAGAGACATACTTACTATTTTACAGCAAAATTAAATGAACTGTGGACAGCCAGATCGTCCATTGGAAACATAAAATCTTGAGCACATCAGCAGTCTTGCGACAACTTCAAGGTGGGCGTAAGCCTTGAAGCGCGTCTTGTATATTGCTAAAAACTTCACATTGCTTGACAGATACTAAGGAAAAGAGACACTGTTGGACAGGAGTAATCACCTTGACAGATACTAAGGAAAAGAGACACTGTTGGACAGGAGTAATCACACGTAATGATGGATGACATGACACACAGAACATACGTAATAGAGGTGGAATGGTATACGTACTTACATAAAAAAAATTATGCTACGGATTTTATCGCATCGTTCAAATGGCTCTAAGCACTATGGGATTTAACATCTGAGGTCATCAGTCCCCTAGACTTAGAACTACTTAAACCTAACTAAACTAAGGACATCATACACATCCGTGCCCGAGGCAGGATTCGAACCTGCGAGCGCCGACCTCTGTGGCCGAGCGGTTCTAGGCGCTACAGTCTGGAACCGCGCGACCGCTACGGTTGTAGGTTCGAATCCTGCCTTGGGGATGGATGTGTGTGATGTCCTTAGGTTAGTTAGGTTTAAGTAGTTCTAAGTTCTAGGGGGCTGATGACCTCAGATGTTAAGTCCCATAGTCCTTAGAGCCAGAGCCAGAGAGAGAGTCGAACTTGCTACCGTAGCAGCAGCGCGGTTCCGGACTGAAGCGCCTAGAACCGCTCGGCCACAACGGCCGGTTTATCACATGGGAAAGCAGGATAACAGACATAAATAACTTTCATATTTGACACAGGTCATACTCCCAAAATAAAAATCAGTATCGGCTCTCAGTAAGGACTATGCCCTTCTCGAGCATAATGAACATTTTATACCTGTTATTCATGCTGGCTACCAAACTGTTGAGGAGTCCTTGGGATTTGTTGTCCCACTCTTTCAACGTTGTTTGCAGTTCTTTCGCGGTTAGGGGAGGAGATGTTCGTTGAGAAGTTGAGAAACACTTCTGCCAAGGGTATCCCAGGAATGCTGTAAAGGGTGTAGGTCCGGAAAGTATATAGACCATTCCGTACGTTCGGAATCTTCACCTTCCAGTGTGTCCGACACCTCAGCGGTCCTGGGTTTGAGGGCAATACCGTCCACAAACAAAGAGTCGTGACCTGCCGCACCCCTAAACAGAAGGATGTGATCCAGAATAATCTCCTTGGAATAGCGCTACGCTGTAATGGAACGTCGCGCAAAACTATGCAACGGTATTTGGCCATTGTACATAATGCCTGCCCACAATATAACGTTTAGGCCATAGTGATGACGTCCATGAACTTTCTGTGGTGGGTAACGTATTCACCCATCTCTCCGGACTAACTGGTGGGCAGAACCACTTTTCACAGTGAAGCAGGAGTCATCGGAGAACATCACTCTCCACTTATCCTAACAAACATTCTCCATATAATAGCGAACTCTTTCTCGACACTGATGTGGTTGAAGTGGGATGCAATTTAAAATGCTTCCACGCATACAAAGCAGCCTGATTTAATCGCAGCAACATGCTTCTGGCAGAGACGCGTGTACCGGTACGGGTTACAAGGTCTGTAACGATGTGCCTAGAAGTGAGATGTTTGTTCCTTTTCGCCACGAGGACAATGCATGGATTCTCTTGCGATGTTGTGGTCTGTCTGCTACTACCGGCACGCTTTCACATTGCTTTTACACCTTCAGCAGTCTTTTTTAATCACGGAAAGACACTTTTGGACACACCCCTTACTGTTGCCACTGCAGTGACACTTACGCCGGTTTTGAGTCGTCGAACTGTTCATCCACGAACGTAAGCTATCAAATGATGCCTAGCAGACATGTTGGCGTACCGTAGGGAATGACACACAAATCTATTCCACAACAACACTCGTCAAACACCGTGAACTGTCGAACGCATATAACGCATTCGTGTCCAGGCTTCACTGCAGTTAACAAATCCCGCCGTCTATATTTCCTTTTACTATATTTGTCGGGTGTTCCATAGCAAGTGTCGATTGTCCTGCAGCAATTGGTAGTTGATCCTCGGCGAGTGTCAGTTGCTCCTTAACAATTATCAAGCAGCGCACGTTTGGCGTCGACAGATATTTTATGTAATCTTAGACCTGTCACCGCTTTCTAAAGAGCAGTCCAATATGGAAAAAATAATTCACACATGTATCGATGTTCACTAATTAATTAGGCTCATACTTGGGAAAACAAAAACTCACGAATAATTGGCAATACTGCATGGGACTGCTTTCAAAATGAAAACAAATCGGAATAAACAAAGATAGTCGCGAAATGAATTTTGTTGGTCAAATCAACCAAAGGTTGCAAATAGAGTTTGCCTTTTTCTACTACAATTGCCGGCCGGAGTGGCCGAGAGGTCCTAGGCGCTACAGTCTGGAACCGCACGACCGCTGCGGTCGCAGGTTCGAACCCTGCCTCGGGCAAGGATGTGTGTGATGTCGTTAGGTTAGTTAGGTTTAAGTAGTTCTAAGTTCTAAGGGACTGATGACCACGGAAGTTAAGTCCCATAGTGCTCAGAGCCATTTGAACCATTTTTATTACGATTGCAGTAAGGAACCCTAGGGCTATGAACAGACGAACAGACATGAACTGACGTTGTATGCGAAATAGGAAGCTACACAAAGACAGAAGAGTTTAACATTCAAGTAACAATACTGTACCTATAGTTTCGGAAAAATTAGGGGACGAAATCGAGCATGGATTGTTTAAAGGAACATCCCATATTTTTTTCTAAAGTTATTAGCGAAAACGAAAGAAAACGTAACTGAAGATGTCTGCACAAAGATTAGAACACAGCCTACCATGAAGTAAGGTTCAGCAAAGGCGCAGTTTCGTTTTCTCAGGGTAATAAATCAGTGAGATAGCTCGCTTAGCAACGCACGGCGCCGTAGACGGCAGCAACAGTGATGGGCACGTAAAATGTATGCCTCACATACGTTAAATATGTTAGTTTCGTGAGAATGTTATTATTAGAATTACCACACGTGTCTTGCTAATAATCAGTCCCTTTGCAATCGATCGTTCACACAGATAAAGGAAATCACTACAACACAGGTGTCTCGCTACGGAGATAAGAGACAATATAAATAGTGAGCAGCATTAGGACAGATCACATAGCTGGAAGCAAAGCAGCGCGACGTGCTCGAGGTAAGCGACATCCACACCTAACACGCTAAGAAATGCCAACCCTGTATGCAGATGGCCAGTCATTAGTTGGTATAAAAAAGAGGTGAATCTGTTGAAGAAACTTTAGACTAAATTTAATGTCCGTTCTAATTTACAGATGAAGACGATCTTCATCCTCTTCGCTGTCCTCGGGATAACAGCAGGTAGCATAACCATATTATGATAATATAAATTATACAATGCCTGTTTTTACACAGGGAAACCACATACCTACTCGTTGATGAAGCGGACTAAATACATTGCACTGCTGATTAATTTCAGCAAAGGCTGTTCCTGCCCCCCGTATTAGCGTACAGACACGCAACCTCCAGGATGACCTCAACGACTTCCTCGCCCTCATCCCCGTCGACGAAATCGTCGCTATCGTCACCGATCACTTGGCCAACGACCCTGAGGTGCAGGCTGCTGTTCAGTACATACTCTCCGATGACTTCAAGAGCATTGTCCTGGCAATCGACGCTCTCCCAGAATACATTGATGTAAGGATCCCACGCCTGTACCAGTTCCAGACCGACGCAATATACTTTTATTATGAATACGTTAAATTGTTACCTTCTTCTCCACAGTTCCTCAACTACCTACAAGAGTCCGGCCTCGATGTCTACAAATACGTGAACGCTCTACACGACTTCCTGGGACTGCCCCAGCTTACTCCTCCATCCAAGCTGAGACGCACCAGGAGCATCCGTTCCATGGTCGACGAGATTCTCGCCATCTTGCCACTGGACGAACTCCAGGCTCTGTTCTACGAGAAGCTGGAAACCAGCCCCGACTTCAAGGAGCTCTACGACAGGATCAGGTCTCCCGAATTCCAGGTGAGTCGTCATGTCTTGATCAGTAGTTAGCTGACCTATCTGGAGGATTCTTAGTACTTGAAGTTTATTTGGCCTGTTTATCTGTTGTAGTCGATCGTGGAAACTCTGAACTCGCTGCCAGAGTACCAGGAGCTGCTCCAGAAACTGAGGGACGCTGGCATCGACGTCGACGCATTCATTGACCTGATTCGCGGTCTTTTCGGCCTGCCAACAAGTAAGTAACACAGTACGTAGCGTAAGTAAAGGAGGCATTCTGTCAAAGATTGTCACATTTTAGAGACAAGTGCACAATTTCGCTTCTAGAGTACTTAAAGTCGCTCTTTATTCTCTCGTAGGCTCCAGCAACAAGATTCGACTCCATGTAACAGCCAAGAAGGCCAACCGCAACCTCCAGGATGACCTCAACGACTTCCTCGCCCTCATCCCCGTCGACGAAATTGTCGCTATCGTCCTCGACCACTTGGCCAACGACCCTGAGGTGCAGGCTGCTGTTCAGTACATACTCTCTGATGACTTCAAGAGCATTGTCCTGGCCATCGACGATCTCCCAGAATACATTGATGTAAGGATCCCACGCCTGTACCAGTTCCAGACCGACGCAATATACTTTTATTATGAATACGTTAAATTGTTACCTTCTTCTCCACAGTTCCTCAACTACCTACAAGAGTCCGGCCTCGATGTCTACAAATACGTGAACGCTCTACACGACTTCCTGGGACTGCCCCAGCTTACTCCTCCATCCAAGCTGAGACGCACCAGGAGCATCCGTTCCATGGTCGACGAGATTCTCGCCATCTTGCCACTGGACGAACTCCAGGCTCTGTTCTACGAGAAGCTGGAAACCAGCCCCGACTTCAAGGAGCTCTACGACAGGATCAGGTCTCCCGAATTCCAGGTGAGTCGTCATGTCTTGATCAGTAGTTAGCTGACCTATCTGGAGGATTCTTAGTACTTGAAGCTTATTTGGCCTGTTTATCTGTTGTAGTCGATCGTGGAAACTCTGAACTCGCTGCCAGAGTACCAGGAGCTGCTCCAGAAACTGAGGGACGCTGGCATCGACGTCGACGCTTTCATTGACCTGATTCGCGGTCTTTTCGGCCTGCCAACAAGTAAGTAACACAGTACGTAGCGTAAGTAAAGGAGGCATCTGTCAAAGATTGTCACATTTTAGAGACAAGGGCACAATTTCGCTTCTAGAGTACTTAAAGTCGCTCTTTATTCTCTCGTAGGCTCCAGCAACAAGATTCGACTCCATGTAACAGCCAAGAAGGCCAACCGTAACCTCCAGGATGACCTCAACGACTTCCTCGCCCTCATCCCCGTCGACGAAATTGTCGCTATCGTCCTCGACCACTTGGCCAACGACCCTGAGGTGCAGGCTGCTGTTCAGTACATACTCTCTGATGACTTCAAGAGCATTGTCCTGGCCATCGACGCTCTCCCAGAATACATTGATGTAAGGGTCCCACGCCTGTACCAGTTCCAGACCGACGCAATATACTTTTATTATGAATACGTTAAATTGTTACCTTCTTCTCCACAGTTCCTTAACTACCTGCAAGAGTCCGGCCTCGATGTCTACAAATACGTGAACGCTCTACACGACTTCCTGGGACTGCCCCAGCTTACTCCTCCATCCAAGCTGAGACGCACCAGGAGCATCCGTTCCATGGTCGACGAGATTCTCGCCATCTTGCCACTGGACGAACTCCAGGCTCTGTTCAACGAGAAGCTGGAAACCAGCCCCGACTTCAAGGAGCTCTACGACAGGATCAGGTCTCCCGAATTCCAGGTGAGTCGTCATGTCTTGATCAGTAGTTAGCTGACCTATCTGGAGGATTCTTAGTACTTGAAGCTTATTTGGCCTGTTTATCTGTTGTAGTCGATCGTGGAAACTCTGAACTCGCTGCCAGAGTACCAGGAGCTGCTCCAGAAACTGAGGGACGCTGGCATCGACGTCGACGCATTCATTGACCTGATCCGTGGTCTCTTCGGCTTGCCTACGAGGAAATTGTAAACAATGACTTTCAACTGTTAAATACAATGTGTTATTGCCCATGGTGTCCATTACGGGAAGACTGAAATGTTGTTTTCTAACTATGAGCACGTGAATAAATTATTTTCCAGCATAATATGAAATGTTTATCGTTATATTTCATTCATGCTCCTTTATTTAAACCATTCCTTATGTTTCCTTCTACATTCTATTAAAACTCAAAACAATACTCATTTTTTTTGTCGGTGTAATTCACATGAACTCCTAGATCCGGGCATATTTCTTGACCATGTGGTTGTTATTGATATCAGATGATTGAAATATATTTTTGTGAGGCTTTGTCGAGGATGCTTGTCAGATGTATAAACTTGAGCCTTGTATGAAGTGTTTGTAGACTTTCTAGGGAAGTAAACTGAAGATATTATCGTTGACTTCGATAACAGATTATTAGCATAGGAGTTCGCGAATATAACCATTGCCAAACTGGGTGCAAGCAAATGGTAGATCTGGAAAACTTGTAGTTTTGTAGAGCAAGAAGTCATTTTCATGTTGCCGGCATGGATTTAGCCTTATAAATAATCGTGTTCTGACTTTTGCTTGAAAGTGAGACATAATACTTATGGTGGGTTGAAAAATTAGAACAGAATCTGGGCGTTTTTGTTCAAAAGACGCAGAAATGGAATGACTGAAGCTCTGTGAACGACCACATGATTGTCACTAATCTCTTTGTCGTGCCTAGTGCCGAGATTTCCATTTTCCACTGTTTCCCAAATACACTTCACTTGAACCATAGCATAGGGTAGTTTACTTCTGTGAGAATGATTCTGATGTAAGTGAACATCACATACGATCACGTTGTTGCTTGTAGCGTAATAGGTGTTGCTCTGGACCTCTGATTCCGTGTTCGAATAGTCACTCAATATTCAAGCAAGTCTTTTTTTTCATTTCTTTTTCCTTCCAGTTTACCTTGCTTAATACTACTGTCGCCTTAAGTATATTTTAATCGTAAAACAGTTATGCAAGAACTTTAAAATTCTAGATCGTATTACGTTTTAATATTTATTTTCATTTATTATCTTCATTTTACATCTGACCAATTTGAGATGAGCCACAAGAATGGTGTTAAGAAACTGAAGTTCGTGCCTGATGTAGCGCTTGTGAAGAATCTGAGAAACCACTGATCACTTTCCGACCACATTGTTCTTACTGAACACTGCTTGGAACCTAGGAGAAAATGTGATAACACCAGGGTATTACGATAAAATTAAAGCTGATCCTTGTTACGCACTTTTACATCATAGAGTTTCAGCAGCAGTTAGTATGTAATAGAATAACAGATACATTAATGTTCTGCTGGTGCTTCAAATTAATGTTCTGAGGGAACAGAAAAATGACTATGTGTAAAGCTGTTGAAGGCAAACACGATGGTGCTCTCAGTTCCCAACGAGTGTTACTACGCTGTCTGACAATTTCAAAATTGAGAAAAGAGGCACCTAGGAAACAGTAGTAGTTCTGGCTACAACCACAGCAGGGAATGAAAAGAATTCCACTGTGTTTTATTGCGTAGGCTTTCACAAGTTGTCCTGAAAAACCTTTTCAACAAGATCCGAGCAAATATTCCAGTTCTAGATTTCCTCAGTCTTAAGCCAGTTCTTCGAGTAATTGCTGCGTCGCGGTACCTCCGTCCCAGTTGCCATGCAATGCAGTTTTCAAGTTCCTTATTTCCGGAACATATAAATCTGGATTGTTTCTGAAGAACGAAGATACCATAAATTCATCAGCTTTCTGAAGGTTTCCACCATCAGCCTTCACAAAATTTCTTTCCATTGTTACTTAAAAGTTGCAAATCCATTTCCATCGCTAAATAATTAAACTGTTTGCAGGTAAAGTACGGGAAAACATTACATAGGCTAACGCTTCTATGACACATATATAGCTCAGTCTAAGTTCTAGTGTGTGATGTCGCCAGAACTACTGCCAGTAAAAGGGCGGTTTCGATTAGGTGACAAAATCTGGAAATTTTATGAATTAGAAGTATTAATTACATAAAAATAAAAGTTTTTTGTCAGGATATTGAACGAAAATGCTACTTGAATGTTACAATCTTCCATAATAACAACAATCCGGACAATACTTTTAACGCAGGAAAATAGCCTATTGTGGCCCGAATACATACTGAATGATGAGTGCTATATGACTACTTTAACGAGCAGCAAACTTGGCCAAATGAGGAATCGTTGGACAAAATTTGTAGCCCACCGTAAACGGCATATTCGTTCAGAAGGTAGCGATCGCTTCAGTATCACAGATAAATTACGGAAAAGTCGATAACTGTGTATATTGCTCGAGAGCTATGGTACGTCGAGTTTTTAGACTACTATTTCCTTGGGGAAATGTACTAATAGTAATTGCACTGCTTTGTAACTGTCAACGTCGGATGTATTGTTATATAATGCCCTGTCACTCCCAACCATCAACACAAAATAAATGACACACTATTCCCTCACTAAAAACTATAAAAAATTATCATTCATATTGACCTCCAACATTAAATTTTACAATTAACTATATGTGTAACATATTAATGAATCTCGTCACAACAGCCTCGTTCGTTTTGTTACTGGGAGTTATATTAATTAGAAACACATAATTCAAGAATGCTACTGCACTCGAACAACGTTAGTTTACATGTCGTTTGATTTCAAGATAGTGATGATTAGAGACGAGAATTTGGCAAAATGCTTTTTGAATGTGTTAAATCTATCTTCAATCTGTAAGTTGATCTGTATGTTTTACATCTTTGTGACTGAAACGATGCATCTTTAATTCGACTTTTTCTGACTTTTTATACAAGCGCCTAATTGCCGGAATAAATGCCTTTTGTTGGCTTTTCGATCATTATTCCTTCCGTTTTTGTTGAAAACGACAATGAGTGTCGTTGTAAAAGGAGGTAAAGTGGGTAAGGGTATGATGCGTGTATTTGACTTCCTGTCAGATCATACGTCCTTCAAAAACCGCAATGAGTGCTGCACCTAAGACATGTTTTCATTATTGTTCCTAATATCTGTTTCAGTTTCCACCCTGTCTACAACTTAATGTGTCATCTTCATGGTAAGTAGCAGTCTATCTTTTCCTACACTGATCACTGATGATAGTCCAACATGAGTTGGACTATCATCAGTGATCAGTGTAGGAAAAGATAGACTGCTACTTACCATGAAGATGACACATTAACTTATGAGTTGGACTATCATCAGTGATCAGTGTAGGAAAAGATAGACTGCTACTTACCATGAAGATGACACATTAAGTTGTAGACATGGTCAATTTAGAAACACTTACAGATAAGATTTCGGCCACAGCCTATCAGTAAACGAAAGAGAAACACACACTATTCATTCACACAAGCAAGCACAGCTCATGCACATGTGACCGCCAACTCAGGCAGCTTGGACCAGAATGCAACTATCACATGGAATGGCAGCACCATTCTGGAGGCAGCAGGAAAGGGGAAAGAATACCAGTGTACATGGGGGGGGGGGGGGGGAAGAGAGGAGCGCTGCCTGGCGGAGTGTGGACGGACTAGACTGCCGTTGCACAGCTTTTTATGATGGTATGACTACCAGCCAGCTGTGCACCAGGATGAATGGCCACCGCCAAACTGTGGCCAGCTGAACATGCAGCTGAACATATTATGCTCGGTTACAATGACTGCTTCACTACCCAAACCACCTGGATCCTCCCCTCCACCACCAGACTTTCTGAACAGTGCATGTGGGAGTTATCCTTACAACTCACTCTCTGCTCCTGTAATTATCCCGGACTCAACCTACGGTAACGAACCGGACCCACAACCTCCACCCAATAGTTCCCCCCCCCCCCCCCGTCCAATCACCTACTCGCCATTCTTGTCTCCCACCATCTTTGTTGCGTCCCTCTGCCAGCGCACTCTCCCGTATTTCCGCGCTCCTTTTCGCTCCGTTTTCCCCACAACCTTACCCATAACCTCATGACACTGCGCCTGCTGTTTATTCCCTGCACACGCCGCCAGACAGTACTCCTCTCTCCCCCCAACCGTACACTGCTATCCTTTCCCCCTTGCTCACCCCCTCCAGATTGCTGCCTCCATTCCATATGATAGCAGCATTCTGGGCCGAGCTGCCGGAGTTCGTGGTCACATGTGCATGAAGTGTGCTTGCTTGTGTGAATGAATGGAGTGTGTTTCTCTTTCTTTTTCTAAGGCTTATGTGTGTCTTTTACTTGTCCCTGTCTGCAACTTAATGTGCCATCTTTACAGTAAGTAGCAATTTATCTTTTCCTAGATTGTTGTTTCAGTTTTCATTGTGACGTTGCTGTGCAAAGCAGCTTTCAGTTTTCATTGCGACATTGTTGTGCATGGTAGTTACGATTCAGAATTCCTTTACACAAAAAAAGAAATTTCGTTAATACTTTGGATCCGATGTATTTTCTACTGACAGTAAAATACTTCTGTGTAAAATATGTGAACGGTGATGGAGCTACGAAAAGAAATATTTCATTTATAGACATATCACCACAACCAAACCCAAAATTGTAGTTTCCAACGCTACTGGGAAGAAGATTCCCTTGCTTCCAACGGCAACTACAACATCGAGTCGAAAATCTCTATTTGCGTTCGACTTATGTAAACATTTTATCAGCGCTGGAATCCGTCAGCGAAAACTATAGGATCCTACACTAAAATGTTTTTGAGTAAGTATACAGATGAATCTGTGCCCAATAAGTCAAGTCTACGGAAATGTTACTTGAGTGAATGTTTCGGTGTGTGGTGTGCGAATTGATATTGTACTAGTAAAGGATGTGTGTTGTGCAAATACTAGAGTTTGCAGTATTTGCCTTAAGTTAGTAACTATGTGGATGTCAAATAGTCGGTGCATCGTATGGCATATTTTGGAACCCATGGTGTAATGATTCTTTAGTTTAGTTTTAACAAGAATGTCAATTAATGATTCTCAATTGTATTTCTGTAAAAACATGAAGTATCAGTCTGTGCACACATACGTCACCTGTTGACTGTTCATGTAACGGCTCACTCTGCCGTAGGCTACTTGCCTGCCCAACTTTTCCTATGATGAGCTTGGGCCACGCACGCACTTTCCGTGCTTACACCTTCACCCCTGAGCACACAGGAGGTGCAATGTATATTTTATGTGTTTGACAAATCCAGCATGATGTTTCATATGAGTGGAGAGTGATGGCATGTACACATGTTAATTAGAATTATCGAAAGGAATGTAAACTTCATGTTGTCGTTGTTGTCTTCAGTCCTGATACTGGTTTGATGCAGCTCTCCATGCTACTTTATCCTGTGCAAGCTTCTTCATCTCCCAGTACTTACTGTAACCTACATCCTTCTGAATCTGCTTAGTGTATTCATCTCTTGGTCTCCTTCTACGATTTTTACCCTCCACGCTGCCCTCCAATGTTAAATTTGTGATCCCTTGATGCCTCAGAACATGTCCTACCAACCGGTCCCTCCTTCTTGTCAAGTTGTGCCACAAACTCCTCTTCTCCCCAATTCTATTCAATACCTCCTCATTAGTTATGTGATCTACCCATCTAATCTTCAGCATTCTTCTGTAGCACCACATTTCGAAAGCTTCTATTCTCTTCTTGTCCAAACTATTTATCGTCCATGTTTCACTTCCATACATGGCTACACTCCATACAAATACTTTCAGAAACGACTTCCTGACACTTAAATCTAAACTCGATGTTAACAAATTTCTCTTCTTCAGAAACGCTTTCCTTGCCATTGCCAGTCTACATTTTATATCCTCTCTACTTAGACAATCATCAATTATTTTGCTCCCCAAATAGAAAAACTCCTTTACTACTTTAAGTGTCTCATTTCCTAATCTAATTCCCTCAGCATCACCCGACTTAATTCGACTACATTCCATTATCCTCGTTTGGCTTTTGTTGATGTTCATCTTATACCCTCCTTTCAAAACACTGTCCATTCCGTTCAACTGCTCTTCCAAGTCCTTTGCTGTCTCTGACAGAATTACAATGTCATCGGCGAACCTCAACATTTTTATTTCTTCTCTATGCACTTTAATACCTACTCCGAATTTTTCTATTGTTTTCTTTACTGCTTGCTCAATATACAGATTGAATAACATCGGGGACAGGCTACAACCCTTTCTCACTCCCTTCCCAACCGCTGCTTCCCTTTCATGCCCCTCGACTCTTATAACTGCCATCTGGTGTCTGAACAAATTGCAAATAGCCTTTCGCTCCCTGTATTTTACCTCTGCCACCTTTAGAATTTGAAAGAGAGTATTCCAGTCAACATTGTCAAAAGCTTTCTCTAAGTCTACAAATGCTAGAAATGTAGGTTTGCCTTTCCTTAATCTATTTTCTAAGATAAGTCTCGTAGGGTCAGTATTGCCTCACGTGTTCCAACATTTCTGCGGAATCCAAACTGATCTTCCCCGAGTTCGGCTTCTACCAGTTTTTCCATTCGTCTCTAAAGAATTCGCGTTAGTATTTTGCAGCTGTGATTTATTAAACTGATAGTTCGGTAATTTTCACATCTGTCAACACCTGCTTTCTTTGGGATTGGAATTATTATATTCTTCTTGAAGTCTGAGGGAATTTCACCTGTCTCATACATCTTGCTCACCAGATGATAGAGTTTTGTCACGACTGGCTCTCCCAAGGCCGTCAGTAGTTCCAATGGAATATTGTCTACTCCCGGGGCCTTGTTTCGACTCAGGTCTTTCAGTGCTCTGTCAAACTCTTCACGCAGTATCGTATCTCCCATTTCATCTTCATCTATATCCTCTTCCATATCCATAATATTGTCCTCAAGTACATCGCCCTTGTATAGACCCTCTATATACTCCATCCACCTTTCTGCTTTCCCTTCTTTGCTTAGAACTGGGTTTCCATCTGAGCTCTTGATATTCATACGAGTGGTTCTCTTTTCTCCAAAGGTCTCTTTAATTTTCCTGTAGGCAGTATCTATCTTACCCTAGTGAGATAAGCATCTACATCCTTACATTTGTCCTCTAGCCTTCCCTGCTTAGCCATTTTGCACTTCCTGTCGATCTCATTTTTGAGACGTTTGTATTCCCTATTGCCTGCTTCAGTTACTGCGTTTTTATATTTCCTCCTTTCATCAATTAAATTCAATATTTCTTCTGTTACCCAAGGATTTCTACTAGCCCTCGTCTTTTTACCTACTTGATCCTCTGCTGCCTTCACTACTTCATCCCTCAGAGCTACCCATTCTTCTTCTACTGTATTTCATTCCCCCATTCCTGTCAATTGTTCCCTTATCCTCTCCCTGAAACTCTGTACAACCTCTGGTTCTTTCAGTTTATCCAGGTTCCATCTCCTTGAACTCCCACCTTTTTGCAGTTTCTTCAGTTTTAATCTACAGTTCATAACCATTAGATTGTGGTCAGAGTCCACATCTGACCCTGGAAATGTCTTACAATTTAAAACCTGGTTCCTAAATCTCTGTCTTACCATTATATAATCTATCTGATACCTTCTAGTATCTCCAGTATTCTTCCATGTATACAACCTTCTTTTATGATTCTTGAACCAAGTGTTTGCTATGATTAAGTTATGCTCTGTGCAAAATTCTACCAGACGGCTTCCTCTCTCATTTCTCTCCCCCAATCCATATTCCCCCACTATGTTTCCTTCTCTCCCTTTTCCTACTCTCGAATTCCAGTCACCCATGACTATTAAATTTTCGTCTCCATTTACTACCTGAATAATTTCTTTTATCTCATCATACATTTCATCAATTTCTTCATCATCTGCAGAGCTAGTTGGCATATAAACTTGTACTACTGTAGTGGGCATGGGCTTCGTGTCTATCTTGGCCACAATAATGCGTTCACCATGCTGTTGGTAGTAGCTTACCCGCACTCCTATTTTTTTATTCATTATTAAACCTACTCCTGCATTACCCCTATTTGATTTTGTATTTATAACCCTGTATTCACCTGACCAAAAGTCTTGTTCCTCCTGCCACCGAACTTCACTAATTCCCACTATATCTAACTTCAACCTATCCATTTCCCTTTTTAAATTTTCTAACCTGCCTGCCCGATTAAGGGATCTGACATTCCACGCTCCGACCCGTAGAACGCCAGTTTTCTTTCTCTTGATGCCGGCCGCGGTGGTCTAGCGGTTCTAGGCGCTCGGTCCGGAACCGCGCGTCTGCTACGGTCGCAGGTTCGAATCCTGCCTCGGGCATGGATGTGTGTGATGTCCTTAGGTTAGTTAGGTTTAAGTAGTTCTAAGTTCTAGGGGACTGATGACCTCAGATGTTAAGTCCCATAGTGCTCAGAGCCATTTGAACCATTTTTTTTCTCTTGATACCGACGTCCTCTTGAGTAGTCCTCGCCCGGAGATCCGAATGGGGGACTATTTTACCTCCGGAATATTTTACCCTACAGGACGCCGTCATCATTTAACCATACAGTAAAGGTGCATGCCCTCGGGAAAAATAACAGCTGTAGTTTCCCCTTGCTTTCAGCCGTTCGCAGTACCAACACAGCACTGCCGTTTTGGTTAGTGTTGCAAGGCCAGATCAGTCAATCATCCAGACTGTTGCCACTGCAACTACTGAAAAGGCTGCTGCCCCTCTTCAGGAACCACACGTTTGTCTGGCCTCTCAACAGATACCCCTCCGTTGTGGTTGCACCTACGGTACGGCCATCTGTATCGCTGAGGCACGCAAGCCTCCCCACCAACGGTAAGGTCCATGGTTCATGGGGGTAAACTTCATATGTACTTCCTATCACTGAAATACGGGTTTGTACTCAGTGACAAATTCACATTGTAATGGCTTTACATTTCATACATTGTGGATCCGATGATGGCAATAAAATTCTGTCGTAACCGGTCATGGTGAAATAAATTAAAATACCAAGCGATCTTGGCTGCAGATGATTTTCCTCTTCACTAATGAAAATTATTAAGAATAAAGTGAAACAAGAAGAGATGTTGATTTCAATCAACGGGGCATCTTATCCTTTGCGTCGTTTTATTCTCAATGTTACCGTTGGATCATTAGAGCCTTAAGAAGGTGGAACAATGAAAGAATTCCCGCTTACAGCAAAGTGCCTGGAAAAAGTTAACGGTTCAACTATTGCACAGTTATTTACCATTTCATTATAGTTACTGTGGCTTGAAGAAATCAAATACGACTATATGTTACTTTCCACCTTAGACGCTGCACCATACATGAAAAAGGCTGGGAACCCTTAAAAGCTCTATTTTGCAACCTGGTTCACTGATCTGAGTAACACATGGTTTTCTCAGGGTGTCATAAGAGATGCGAAGCTTGTTTCCGGATATAGACAAATTGCGAAAACCCTGTGAAGATTCAGCCATATAAAGACATTACATCGAACGTAGCTCTGCCCATCGACCTTTCATAACGAGATGGGAGACGCATTTCAGCAGCAGTTAACAACGGTTCAAATTTTGCGAGTATAACTGATTGTAAGGTGGTCGCTCTGGTAAATGAAGCATCATCAATTGTAGAAGCAAAGAAACTTGTCGAATCTCCGGAAGTGACAAATGACTTAAATTTTGCTGCAGGCGAGTTCGGTTTCCTGGCACGAGTGATCTGCCAGCTTCAAGGATCAGGGCAGCCTTTGTCGAAGTTAGTGAAAGTGGCAAATGATGCTGTGCAAAGATTGAAGAGCGTGTCAGGAAAACAATATTTATTAGTTAGGGAAAAACGTAAAACGGAGTCTTCGAAAAATCTTGATCTTGACAAATTTAGAAACATTTGAGAAACATTTCAGATTCTACGATTTTGTTGCAGCAGAAATGGGCCCTACAGTAGCTGTGTTTTACATGTGCTCCAGTTACCTCCGCAGAATGTTGACAGATCTTTTTCTTAGTTGAAAAATGAATTAGCTGATAGCAGAATCAACATTTTTCTAAGAAATTTAAAAAATGCACTTGGCTGTCATATGCGAACAATAAGCTCATAATGCATTAGAAAACATAAGTTTCCAATAAACATTTTCATTTTTGTGTGAAGTACAGTATTAGTATGTTTTTTCAAACTTTAAAGTTATTTTAAAAATACAATAAAACACGATATTAACATAAATTTGTGATTATGTAGCTGTCTGAATAGTACAATTTAGTAAATGAGTAGGCAGAGTGTGAGGATTCTCTATATTGTTTTTTATTGCCTATTTCAGTTATTTATAATCCTTTTTTGCCTCACTATTTTAATGATTTACAATGCCTTATCTTCCGGTATCTCGTGATGAAGATCTAAGTTCCATGTTTTTTTAGTTTAGATGAGAGTATGATGAAAATTAATGCACTCGAATTTATTACAGGGCCACTCTTAAAACTTTCTAAAGGAAACAAACGTTATTAATATTCCATATCTTTATTCTTCATGTCTACACTTACAGCCTTCTGCCGCTAGAGGGCTCCGAACTGTAGTGTGTAACATGATGGTGTGTATCGTAACTATGTCGGTGCGTGAGAAACAATGTGTTGCAATAAATTTCGAATTGGAAGAGTTCGTCCACACATGGAACACCCTCTCCTTCAGCATGACAGTGCCGGGCCACACACGAGCGCTGCGACATCTGCAGACATCCGAAGCCTTGTGTTCCCTGTCGTCGATCATCCTCCACACAGTCCCAATTTGGCCCCAGCCGTTTTTTATCTGTCTCCAAAACTCACTGTCCAGATTGTGGCTCCGTCAACAGATTGAGATACTCTATTGGGACGGTATCGACCAACAGATCTCTCGTTAGGAGAAATGTGTTCGTCACCAGGGTGACTCTGTTGAAGAATAAATATTTAGGCATGAGTAATAAAGACGTAGAACATTAATAACGTTTGTTTAATTTAAAAAGCTTTAAGAGGTTTCACATAAAAAATTCGGACAAATTATTTTGCTTTTGGTAGCACATTCCGTTGCCTTTGAAACAACCCCGTTATATTCTTTATTGGGTTTTGTGTGATTTACCGAAGCCGCCAAGTTAATTATTAGGAACATACGCCCGTGTGCTTAATGGATGAGAGGCCATCGGTTTTTCTGCTGTATTTTCGGAGGTATTTCAACAGAGTGCGGCTGTTGTGAGACGGAACAGTTAATGATTGAAAGTTTTTCTACTATTAAAGACCACAAGGGTTGCGATGTGCAAACTGATATGTATTTTCTATTAACACACAAATTCTGAGGCAGTTGCAACCTTCGTCTTACACGTTTAATTACGATTATATCTTTTACTGGTTGCTGATTTTAAGTTCTTCGCCACACGCAGTGATGATGGTTAACATTCACAACAATCCTCACTGCAATCCATGGTTGTTGCTGGCCAACGCGGTTGACGCGAAACACGTAATTCGGCACTTGTCACTTTTGGTTTTATATCACTCGCGAATCGGTATTGAAGAGCATCAACCCCAAAACGATAAGGGGACGCGCTCATTTGTCACACTCTGGTGAATTTAGCATTTACTCCTCACTCGGCACATCCGCCATTGACACCGTAGTCAGCTCGACAGCCATTTTCTATATTTTTGTGCCAGTCTTTCCAGTACTGCTTTCATCCGACACTAATCTCATTGCCTCCTGCAGCGCTCGACAATAGACTCCTGTCTGCTATCGACCTGGGTGTCAGATACTAATATCTATGTTCGTCGGATCACGGATCCCTTACACCTTCTCTAATGACAGTGTCACGCCTTTCTCCAACTCATCGTTAATCAATTTAATGACGCTAACAGCAAGTTGTTTTGTCTGCCTGTGAAGTCATTTTCCGCAGTCATTTTCCATGCTTGCACTGTGAAATATTATCGCGCTACTGGCACCAACATAGTTACTATTACAGCTTACCACTGTTCTGCTAGTGTGGGATAGTTCTTTTATAGGTTGTTGTGAAAAGCCAAACTGTACCATATCATGACTGAGAATTTTGCAAGTAGAGCAATTATACAGGGTGTTCCACAAGGAACGGTTAATGTTCAGGGACTTGACAGGAACGACACTTTGAAGCAAAAATATCTACTAAACACGGACTCTAAAATACATATCGTAAGAGGAGCTTAAGATATGCAAGTACATATACAGCATAAGAGATGTGTTTCACAGTAGCAAGATGAACAAGTGCCCTTATGTCATAAGGGTATGCATTTTGGAGTCGATGTATGTACATTTTTTGGTGTTTTGATCCGCACTACCTCGTTCCAAAATATGGAAAGCGAAGAGCTTGCAGTAGAACAAATTAGTTTTGCATAATCATAGATGAAGAAGTGGCCATAGCTCTTAACAAACACATTTTAGAGCCCATGTTTATTAGACTTTTTGCTTCAGATGATCGTTCTTGTCCTATCACTGAATATTGACCATCCCTCGTGGGACACCTTGTGTAATCGGTCTGGTTGGAGAATTCTTCATGATCATATTCTACTGTTTGGCTTTTCACGACAACCTATCAAAGAAACTATCTCACATTAGCAGAACAATGATTTATCTGACCCAACTGTAAGGGTAAGTAGCTTGGTTCCAGTAACGCATGTTAATTCTTTGCAAGCGTGGAAAACGATGCCAGAAAATGTCTTCGCAGGCAAGCTCAATAGCTTGCTGTTAACGTCATTAAATTAATGGCCGCTAACAGGAGAAAGGAGTGGCGGTGCCATTAGAGAAGGCAACGCAGCTTGCTAGCAACAAAACAAAGATTGAATAATGGGTGGTGTGTAAATTATGGACAGAGGATGCGATGGTGAGGAGAGTGGGATCCTTATACCTATCGAAAAGAAAAAGAAGGGAGGTTCAAGACCGCAGAGTGCGCACAGAATAACGTAGTCACTAGATGCGCAATCGGCAGGGCGGGCCTGGCGATTGCGTTAGTGGTGGGGGCTGCAGGCAGGTGCGGAAAGGGTGATGCCGAGCGCTAGAGGAAGTGCCATTCTAAACTGAAGCCTACAACCATATTTTTTTGTAAATATTAAGTGGAGCTCTCCACTCCAATGTTTGCATGATGACCATTCAAAAAAAAAAAAATCTACTGTCACCTTTTCTTTGGTTAGTCTCTAAAAAGAATTCCGCTCAAAATGCAACAAAAACAGCGATTTATTTTTGTTAACCATTTGTAACTTCGAGAGAAGCGTCATGATTGACGAAATTTAAGTAAAACCTACATTTTTCTCGTTGCCATATTGAAATTTGCTTCTTTTGCCAAAACAAAGCGGAGTTCACACAATGTAACTTCACTAACATGATGTGCAGACACATTGCGAGAGAATTCTGAAACAGCGGTTTATAAAGTTTATTAAGAGAGGAACTGAGGAAAAGTAAGGTCAGTAGCTTAAGAAAAAGCACATCCTCAGTACAACAATAAATGCGATATACCCTCACTTATGTTGTTCCAAAACCCACAGCAAACACTTCAGCAGTTATCGATAACGCTTAAAAACTACATTCTTTCATCAAGAAAGTCTGTCGTTAATGGAATAATATGGTTGATAATAAAGTTTTGCATAATAACAATACAGCAAAATACTCTCCTCTTTGTGACTTCTCCTCTTTGCATGTTATCATTTGCCAAAATATCATTCGGATATCTCAAACTGTTCATGAAATATGAGGAATGTTATGGATATTTCATTCTGGCTTAATCGTTGGCGCGTGCGATCGCACATGAATGTGCTGCATCAGATCAATTTTCTCGAGATCGGTGACAGATACAGATCTCCAACCAATTCTGAAGAAAACTTCAATATGTTAGATGAACTTTATATGTGGCGACATATGAACCAAACTTTTTCTAATCTTGCGCAGTGTGTTACTTAATGGCAAATATCGCAATAACTACGACAATTAATAAAATAATGGGCCCACCATCATGAAGCTGACGTATAAAGCTATAACTAACGCGAAAATGAAACTATTTTACCATACAGTTTCTGGAAAGTCGTTTGAGAAAGACTGCGGGGCATGTGCCTCGACTCTGTTATTGCAGCACGTAGCTGAAAGCGGGCAAAAATTGTGGCCTCCTCTTCCGAAGAAACTAATGAACTCGCCCAGCGCTTTGGACAAAAATTGCTCACTGCACATCGGCCACTGTATCCTGTGCATATATATCACTGACGATATGGATGCATGTATTACTTCAGAAATATCTACGATGTTATGAACAATGCAAGCGAATACCATATTTGCAGAACCTCACAGATTTTGTCGCACTCAAGTAAACTTCAATGGCTAGCAAGGACACTCCAAGCAAAACTATGGGTTCAAAAGCTGTAAGAATAAACAAGCCACGTATCCAAATGAGACAAAATTTGAAAGAAAACGAAGCATCTGAATTAAAGTAGCCAGTTATTTATTTAGACAAAACGTGGATTCATACACGTTGTACGTGAATAAATATTAGCCAAGAGACAGTGTGCAAGGAGTGCTGTCAAACGAAAGTTTTTTACATTGTTTGTTAGTTGGGAAAGCACACATGTGAAACGATAGACAACTAATAGACTTACACAGCTCAGGAAGGTGTCAACTGCACAATGGAAGGAAGTTTTAAGGATACAACCAGTGAAACGTTGTGAGAAGTAGGGTAAGATTAATACACTGTGTGTCCAGATTCTGTTCGTCTTCGAACTGGGCTATTAATTTAGTTCGTTTTTCGGGTAATGCTGCTGGTATTCAAAGGTGTACAGTATTTATGTTGGTGGATACGTATCCAATTATGAGTCATAGGAAATATGCAGCAGAACTTTTTAAAGTAAATTAATCAGGTCCGTAGGTAAGGGAACAATATTTATCGTATTTTTTAATTTGTCACAATACTATTACCCAAAGCGATTTAAAAATTGAATTATGTTCATTCTCAACCCTTAACCCTTAAGCGGGAGCGCCGATTTTCGTAACAAGAAAGGGCGCGTGGCGTACTTGGTACACATGTGAAGAACAGCTATTTTTATGTTAGCAAAGTAAACATATCTGAGCAAAACCACAGTTTAACCTTAGCTGACTTGAACAACAGTGAAATAAAGTTGTATTATATTAACTAAATACTGTTTAATTAAGCAATGATAAAATAAACGTTCATTACGTCACTCTGATGGTGTGTAAAAGTGTTGCCCCACAGTAATGACCCACTCGAAGCATTAAACGGCGCATTTACATCAGATCCCAGCCAAATCCTTATTCAACTACTAATTATCTTGTAGAAAACTACCTCATTGTGGGTTTATGCTGCTAGCTCAGAATCTGGTATATTTTCTTCCGCAGATCATATTTTTTTTTCTCCCCTAGCTCACTGTTTATTTTATATTAATGCTGCTCACTTGGACATATGACAACACAACTTATCATTGGGTTGATGAAGCAATAATGGAGGAATAGGTATAGGCTCACAATTGTAAAACAACAGTGGAACGGTACAAGACAATGTTATTTGTGGTCGGCGCACTTTATACACAGGCACGCCTCTCGATGGTTAAGCTTTAGTCCAGATTTCAAATAAGTTAACACTTGTACAACTGTAAGCAAATAGTAAATGATTAATTCCTGAATTGGATGGTTCATTTTGGGATTGAGTGCGACCAACAATTAAACAGTTATTCCTGAATGTGAGCTAGTTGCTTCGTGCTAACAAGATTGTGAAAGTAGGTGCCCATTCACAGCATGACTGGTACTCTGACCCCTCCACGACCCATCCACCTGTGTGTGGACACAGGCAACTGCTTGGTGGACTGTGGGCTGGCAGGTAGCAGTCCAGGCAGGCAGGTAAAGCTCTGATGGTTGGACCGACAGACCTCTGACCATTGACCTGATTGTGGAGCCATCGCTAACACACAGGCACCAGACGGGTCGGGGCAGACACAGTCGGCGAATGGAGAAGTGGACTCGTCTGCCTGTGTACAGGGGTCCCATGTATGGTCCAATTTATCAGCTGATCGACCAGCAAATTATATAAGTGAAGGCTTGTTGGACGATCAACAGACTGATTTTGTTTGTTGGGCAGTCGGTTGGGCCTGAGCATCTGACACCTGACCACCTGACATCCGATACCACTATCACTTCATCCAACAATCTGTGCTGTGTGCAGCGCAGTCGTGACATCCACCTGACAGAAGTTCATCTTCTGTCACTAACCGCGGGAACAAACGCTCTTCAGATATGGTAAGCATGGTGAAATGCAAAGCAGACAAATTTTTTGACAGATTTTGTGGAGAATTGTTTTAAACTTTATTTTATTCCTTTTGCTTCTGAGTAACTAGTTTTCTGACTGGTTTGATGCTGCCTACCACGCATTCCTCTCCTATCCCAACCTTTTCATCTCAGAGTAGCACTTGCAAGCTACTTTTTCAGTTATTTGCTGGAAGTATCCCAATACCTGTCTTCCTCTACAGTTTTTGCTCTCTACAGCTCCCTCTAGTAGTACCATGTAAGTTATTCCCTGATGTCTTAACAGATGTCTCACCATCCTGTCGTCCCACGCCCGGGTTCCCGGGTTCGATTCCCGGCGGGGTCAGGGATTTTCTCTGCCTCGTGATGGCTGGGTGTTGTGTGCTGTCCTTAGGTTAGTTAGGTTTAAGTAGTTCTAAGTTCTAGGGGACTTATGACCACAGCAGTTGAGTCCCATAGTGCTCAGAGCCATTTGAACCATTTTTTTTGAACCATCCTGTCGCTTCTACTTGTAATCGTTTTCCATGCATTCCTTTCCTCATCGATTCTGTGGAAAATCTCCTCATTCCTTGCCTTATCAGTCTACTTAATTTTCAACATTCTTCTGTAGCACCACATCTCAAATGCTTCGATTCCCTACTTTTATGGTTGCCTCACTGTCCATCTTTCACTAACATACAATGCTGTGTTCCAAACGTAGATACTTAGAAATTTCTTCCTTAAGTTGAGGCCTATGTTTTATACTAGTAGACTTCTTTAGACCAGGAATGCCCTTTTTGCAAATGTTAGTTTGCTTTTTATGTCCTCCTTTCTCTGTCTGCCATGTGCTGTTTTGCTGCCTATGTGACAGAATTCCTTAACTTCGTCTACTTCGTGATCGCCGATCATAATGTTAAGTTTCTCGCTGTTGTCATTTCTGCTGCTTCTAACTACTTTCGTCTTTCTTCGACTTACTCCCAATTCTGTACTCACTGGACTGTTCATTCCATTCAACAGGTACTGTAAATCTTCTTCAGCCACACAGAGGATAGCAATGTCATCAGTGAATCTTATCATCGATATCCTTTTACCTTGAACTTTAATTCTACTGTTCAATCTTTCTTTTACTTCCGGCACTGCTTCTTCAGTGTTTAGATTGAACTGCTTCTTATATACATTGTATATTGTCCTTCTTTCCCTATAGTTTACCACTATTTTTCTCAGAATTTCGAACCTCTTGGACCAATTGACGTTGTGGTACGTTCTTTCCAGGTCGAAAAATCCAACGAACGTGTCTTAATCTTTTTTTTTTTTTAGTCTTGCTTCCATTATCAACCGCAAAGTCAGAAATATATCTCTGGCCCCTTTACCTTCCATAAATCCAAACTGATCGTCATGTACCACATTCTCAATTTTCTTTTCCATTCTTCTGTATATTATTCTTATCAGCAACTTGGATCTTGAGATTTTAAGCCAATAATGCGATAATTGTCGCACTTCTTGTCTCTTGTAATTTTCGGAATTGTGTGGATGATATTTTTTCGAAAGTCTGACGGTATATCACCAGTCTCATTCATTCTACATATCAACATGAATAGTCGTTTTGTTGCCTCCCGCTATAGTTTTAGAAACTCTGATGGAATGTCTATCCCTTCTACCTTATTCAATTTTAATCGTCCAAAGCTCTTTTAAATTCCGATTCTAAGACTGGATACCCCATCTCTTCCTTGCTGACTCCTTTTTCCTCTTCTATCACGTCATCAGACAATCTTCCCCCCCACCCCCACCCCAACCCTCCGTAGAGGCCTTCAATGTACTCTTTCCACCTATCCACTCTGTCCTCTGCATCTAACAGTAGAATTCCCATTGCACTCTTAATGTTGCCACCCTTGCTTTTAATTTCACCGAGAGTTGTTTTGACTCTTCTGTTCGCTTAGTCTCTCCTTCCGACAAAACCGGCAATAGCTTACATATTCCCCATAACAGACAACTTCCATGTAGCTCACCCTGACTTTCATTTAGCTCTGTATCGACAGGTTACTCTCTAACTGCAGCAAATGATCTCAAGATGGGCAGCTGTCCCGAAACCAATTATCTGAAAATAAATAAAAGCGATCACCAGACTGAAATTGGACACGTGCATACAAGAAAAAAAAACTATTTCAGCAACAGCTTATAAACTATTTGTAAAATAGTAAAAAGTAAAAAAGGATAGCGGAATCAGCAAAACGACAAATTTTTTTAGAATAATTATGAAATGCCAAAGACAGTCCCAAAATTGTGGATACTGTCAATAAGGTTTTTAAAGTAAATATCAGGCAATTTAAGATTGGACACTTTGTTACTGAGTAGATTACAGCTTCTAATCAAAAACATTCCAACACAAGTTAAATATATTTCAACCTTAGGTTTTTTTCGAGTACCAGGCGACGTACAGAGCTCTTTTAAACTAGCAGTTAATTTTAGATGACAGAAATTCCTAACAATAGTACATTCGAAATATTAGTAGAAATCGTTTGGTAAATTGATAATGTGTGACAGATTGCAGGCGATAACTGTTCGCGAAATTGCCAGCAATACGTCACTCGTGTGCGAGGAGCGTAATGAGCTTGTCGTCGACGGAACTACTTATTGTGCCAGATGAAAGGATACACGATGGATTAAGAGGCCACATAAAAACGATACTCCCTCTGCAAAATACAAATATCACTGAAATGAACACAATATTAAGTAATGCCGACTACAGTGTCAAGCCTTTGACGTACAGTATGACTTGATCGCCAAAGCTGTCAGCAAGCAGAATCAATATAGTAGCTGATCGAATTCCAGCGATTCATAAATGTATTCACAGTTATAAATATGGGCAACCATCAGCTGTATAACGGAATACGGCAATGAAAATTTTTTGTCGGACCGAAACTCGTAAGTAGTTGTCTTACCATTTTTTATCTTTTTTGATCTCATTTTGTTCGTCGCGTTTGTTGAGGCGGAAGTCTAATGAAACCCATTCAAGTTCAGCGTTGATCCACTCACTCAGGTTTTTTTTTTTTGTGTAGAGAGTAATGTAAATGTCGTGTGAGTATGGCCTCCCGTCGGGTAGACCGTTCACCGGGTGCAGGTCTTTCAATTTGACGCCACTTCGGCGACTTGCGCGTCGATGGGGATGAAATGATGATGATGATTAGGACAACACAGCACCCAGTCCCGGAGTGGAGAAAATCTCCGACCCAGCCGGGAATCGAACCCGGGCCTTTAGGATTGACATGCTATCGCGCTGACCACTTTTTTCCCTTTATTTTATTTTTTTTCATTTTGTTCGTTACGGTTCGTTGTATTTCGTCGTAGCGGACGTCACATGACATCCGTTGAAGTTCGGTATTGATCTTTTCACTCAGTTGTTTTATTACAGAGGCCAGCCAGCTCTCTGACCGAACATGCTGAGCTACCATGCCTGGTATCTTTAGGCAATCCAAGCACGACTCATAGTCAGACCAAAACTACTTACAGGCGCTACAGTCTGGAACCGCACGACCGCTACGGTCGCAAGTTCGAATCCTGCCTCGGGCATGGATGTGTGTGATGTCCTTAGGTTAGTTAGGTTTAAGTAGTTCTAAGTTCAAGGGGACTGGTGACTTTAGAAGTTAAGTCCCATAGCGCTCAAAGCCATTTGAACCATTTTGAACCAAAACTACCACATGTTGCTAACCATGTAACAACAACCTGCACTCGTACATTCATTATGTATGTTCCCATACCGAAGAGACATTGTTAATAAATTCAATGCAAAGTTCGGACATGCATCGTACTTCTCAACAACAAAGGCACTGCCGTAGCGTATCTACTGTTTCAGTTCTTACGGAGACGACAGCGCGTCTGCTTGTTGCAGGTAAGCTGCGTGGACATTCGCTGTTTACGTCCCCACAGCTGCGAGCCGAGTGCCGAGGCGAGTGTTGAGTGAACTTGGTGAGGAGAGTGCATGCTAGAGCATGTCATTTACGGTACTGACGAAACGATTGCATCCCTGTTCCGTAAGAACACTGTGGAATTTACTTCTGACGACGACTGTGCACGACCAAGATGCTTTTCGAGATGTGGTGAAACTAAGCTTACATGAAACGATCGGGATTCACTTGTCGATACTTAGCCACGTAGTCTATGTGAAGATGATAAACAAAGAATGCTGTGAACGAGTCATAGCCTCAACGCGAGGACAATTTAAATAGAACCATTGTGACGCGAACGTGGGGGATGCAACAGCAGAAACGGCGGGATTCGGTATCGAGACTATAAGGATGTTTAAACTTCCAGTCGAAGTGATTTCAAAACAAATCAATTCAGTTTTCAAAACGCATGGCACGACCCTGAGTAACACTGTGGAAAAATGAACAAGTTTCCAAACCTTCCCTGCCCTAAACGGGGTGATGCAGGTTACGATTGGCCTCCAGCGAGATACCCCATCTGCGAGTGCAGAGCGATCATCATGTACGAAAGACAGCCATCGAAAGTGTTCAGGATGTGGCAAGGTTTGACATGTGCAGAGGAGGGTGGCCTATTTACCAGCAGGAGCAGCAGTTGGCCACGAACAAACGTCGATACTACCAGTGACTTATGTTGCAGCAGTCAGGGGGGCGGAAATAGGCCCTTTACAATCCGGGGAACAGCATATCTAGAAGTGAAGGCTATTGGGGAAGCGTAGCATCAATGTTCACGGATCAGACAGAGGCGACAGATCCACCCCTGAATCAACGGATCATCAGGCATCCATTGATGGAGGAGAACAACTCAGGGAGGTTCCTGTTGCACATGTTGGGCGACAGGAGATGGAAGACCCGAAGCTGCCGGAGCCAAGCGCATTCTCAGATGACGTGGGCAGACTACGGCACTCACCACGAATAATACAAAAAACAACGGATAGTGTCCCCAAACTTGGATCAAAAGGCAAGGGAAATGCGCGAAAGAGTGCAGAGAATAGCCTGCACCCTGGGAGGAACATCGGATGACCACTAAGATGTGATCCACAAGACACTTTATCCAGTCGCCATCCCTGAGTCGGCCGAGAAAAGGGATCGATCCAACCGTCAGATATAAGTGCACAGGTCACAAGAAACAACACTGAACAGGCTAACTGGGCAGTGGCGTAACGGTAGCACGGCGTAGAGCTGCCTCAGGACTGAAGGCTATTGGGTAGATAAAGTGGAATGTGTTCCATCGGGTGAAGCGATGAATGAAGAAACGACGGTAGGTGTCGGGACACGGCAAGTGCACGGAGTCACAGGGCACAAGGACGGGGCAATGACCCACCCATGTGAGAAAAACTAAACAGCGGCCTCAGGCAAGCGTTGAGTGTTGATGCCCTTGCCTAGGACACTCAGCCTATCCTCAAAGAATGTTTCCAGCACAGGCATACAAAATGGGGACGGTCAACATCAACAGTATAAGCAGTAGCCTGAAGCTCTAGACTGTGTGTGACAAGCTGTATGCAGCCAAATTACATGTTGTCCTACTGAAGAGGTGTCCAACATGGACCTCCAAAGGATTAGTGGATACACAGCTTTCACTCACCCAGGAACTGCACAAGACCTTGAGACAGAAGTATTTACAAAGGAAGGAATAATGACAAAAGGCAAGGAGTACATGACAACATCCCGAGGTACTGCGCTCACCATAAAGGACAGAAGCTTCATTAATATCTGCGCCCCTTCAGGCGCTGGGAATAAACGCAAAGGAGTGGTATTAATAGCCCCATTATTCTCGGGAAATTACGATCACATTATCTTCGGGGGTGACTACAATTACGTCCTGTCCCTGAAGGACCAGACGTCACATTTTAACAATTTCTCTGAACTAGCCACTATACCATGGAACATGTGTTTTATTGATACTTGGGAGCACATAGATGGCGATCAGCCAGGATTTACACAGGTCACAAACCATTCTACAAGCAGACGTGACAGCATCTACATGACAGCAGGCTAAAATTTTCCAGACAGAGATATCGCCAACAACTTTTTCTGAAGCGTACATTTGTACAATCAGTCTCCAAAAACAAGGCACATATCGTGAGAAGGGGTAACCGAAGCTGAACGTCTCGCATTTGGACGAAACGGAATGCCATGAAATAATTCAGACGTCATGGGCAGCTTGCGAAAGAAAGTTTCCTCAGTACGCACGGTACTTGGTGGTGGGTAAATAGTGCAAAACCGGCGTCAGGAAGTCCCTCATGAGATACTCCCGTGAGAGGATGTAACAGTACAACTGCACGGTGAACTTGTATTTCCTGGTTCTCCATGACTTATTTCGATCATACTGACTGGTTGTCGACAACCACCAAGAAATACAGTGGGCAAAATTCACAATTACGGCGTTATCACGGAAAAAATTATAAACGCGCCAGATTAGAGCGCGACTTCGAGACGGTGTCCAAAGGTGAACAACCCTCCATTCATAATGTAGTTAAGGAGCAAATGGGTAGCTTCAGCAAATTCATAACTAGACCAGATTAAAGGCATCATAAAAACCTTAAAATATGCACGAAAAATGCATAAATGCATGAAAAGGGTAGAAATATGCAAGATCAAATAATAAAAAGAACGTGGTAGTTACTGCGTGAATTGTATCTCGAAGTCGAACCTGTGCATATCAATTACGAGGAACAGAGCCGGTCACGCGAAAAATCGGTATATTTAGAACGCTGATATCATTTTCTGAATGCTTTCTGGTAGAGGCCAGGAAGGGGCCTTCCTGGGATTATATTCTAAAAATTTGCAAAATAGGGACGCATATCGTGTTTCAAAAATTGTTCTTGCTTTGCTATTGTGTCGGTAACAAGTGGATGAGATGCGAATGAGTCGCAACGAAACAGTCGATATGTACAGGACCAGTTTCGAGATATATCGCACGCAGAGAGGTACGCTCAATAATTCCGTAATATTTCACTTCAAAAACATCATAGAATCATGATTTTTTTGAGAAGCATTAACTTTTAATTAATACTATTGGACCGAAGCATCATTTACTATTTATTCTACTTTTTTCTACTATTGTAAACATAAACGACCAAGTACGTTCCAAATATTCGGTAGTTGTGTCTTCGATCACTGAAAACATTTTTATAAGCAGAAAAGGACCATTCTACATCACCTGAGGTACTGGGCAGTATTTAAATTTGGGTCCTATGTTGGCACTTATTGATTCTGGTAAAAGTTCAAAAAAATGTTCAAATGTGTGTGAAATCTTATGGGACTTAACTGCTAAAGTCATCGGTCCCTAAGCTTACATACTACTTAACCTAAATTATCCTAAGGGCAAAAACACACACCCATACTCAAGGGAGGACTCGAGCCTCCGCCGGGACAAGCCGCACAGCCCATGACTGCAGCGCCTTAGACTGCTCGGCTAATCTCGCGCGGCGGTAGAAGTTTACCTGTCCCATTAAGAACACTATCAATTTGGCACAAAGGTTCAAAGCCTGGGCCACTGTTTAAAATGTTTTCAAACTTTTCTTTAAGTTTTCTTGAGAATACCTCCGGCAATGACGAGTTCACTAGAATAATTTTGTTCATTAACTGAACAGATTCATTCAACGCCAAACCTTGACTGCAAGCTCTTTAATACTTGCAGATATATGGGAAAAATGAGTGCTAATCACAGCAATGTCTTTTTTTAGTACCGGAATCATTAAAAGCTTCCTTGCACTGGCAAACTGCCAAAGCCTCTGCACTATCGAAGTCGTTTACTACCCTATAAGGCCTCGAAATGTTCATTGTAAAACACAGCTTCTACCCAAGTACCCCAACGAGTTACCACTGGTTCGGGAGGTAAAGGCACATTTGGTAGATTTTATTTGTAGGTCTTGATGCGAGCAGGTGCCCTTAAACACTTTCTTTGTGGATGAAATTAGTTTATTTACGTTCACAAATGTGGAATGCACTTCTTCAGCAAGGCGATATACTCCATGAGCAAAGCACATCACATGAATCAAATTGGGATGCAACACTCGGAGGGCAGAGTGGGGAGGCGGGAGGGGGAGTCTGCCAAATGTATTGTTAGCAATCGAGAATTCATGCAACCTGTCACGTGTAGGATAGTGATGAACACTAATCTGTATGGAGAACAGCGCATGAAATATGGAAAGCTGTCAGGAACCTCTTCTCATTTCTCCAACGTACGTCAACGCACGCCATCACGCTTAATAGTCTGTTATACCCGGAAGATGATCTTTACCTTAATGCGAAGAGAAACGCCGTCAATTGGTTGAAAGAACAGGCAGTATTTTATATCTGCTCCAGTACGGAACATACTGTTGGGGACTTGTAGACACAATTGAAAACACAGCACTATCGACTTCAACGAATCCCACATCACAGGTTTAAATACGCAAACTTCTCATAAAACCAGTTATGGATCCCCCAGCGCACCAGAAAACGTAAAGTTACAGAAGACGACTGAGGAAAGAATAGGAAAGAGCACGACGGAATTACACTGAGATGAAGATAAGGTGGTCTGAGAAGACGAACGTTATAGTTTCAGCGGCCGGCTGGTTAAATTACGAGAAGGCACCAGAAAAAAGATCAAACAGAGAAAAGTCACGAAATTACCAATGGTAGCGAAGACGGCGAATCAGGTGGTTCCATCCATCGAGAAAGAGGTGGCATAATGCGGTGATGCCATCCTGGATATACCTTTTACATTACATTATGTTAAACATTAAAAAACCTGAAGTGTAGAAGCTAGCCAAATAAGGCAAAAAGGTGAACGTATGGATGGGCTATGAGGGGAAAAGAGAGGCCCAAAACATAAAACACTGTAAGATGTCAGGCAAATCCAACACCTTCCATGAAAACCCTAACATGATAGCAAATCCGGGAGTATGTCACATAGCTCCGAATAAATCATGACATCATAAACGAGTGAGCAAATGGAATTCCATAGACTAACACAAGCACGCCTAAATGTATGTCATACCTTGCCATCGTGAAACAGACGCAGTTCCGAGGGGAGAAACGAGAACAGAAGCCGAGAGCAGAACCGTGTAGCCTAGAGGGCCCTACATTAAGGGATGGACACCCACATAGCCAGCCGATCGCACGTCTCTGTTACGTAGCAAACATTAAAAAAATTGCCCCACCATGAAAAGTATAATGTTTCTCGTTGGATAGACAGAATTTTTGTAGGCGGAGCTTAAGGTTAACATTGAGACCCTGATTGGTCAGTTGAAAACACAGCAAGATACCTTTTTCTTAAACCAACTTGGGGAAATTGTGGTAAAGAGAAGTTAGAGAGTTGCTAACGAGACGGCGAGGTGTGTGGAGCTGCGCCGCCCGCCGCCCCATGACGCTGCCTAATCACCGACAAGGTAATGAACGCACGCGATGCCCGCATAAGAGCGCATAAGGCTTCACTCAGAACTGCAGAGAAGTCTCATCTGTTACATCCCATTTTTACGTAATACTAGTGTCGATCGTCAATTAAACTTCGTGGTATTCACATTTGCTACTAGAAGTTAAAATATGAAACGCGATGATTTTTCTGTTATATAATTATTGAGAAGCCACATCAACCACTGTAATTTACGACAAGTTAAATAAGTAATTAAAGATAATTGAGGGTCACTGTAGATAATTTTGATAGTTTTCTCTTTTAGGAAACTTATCTTAAACCTAGATTATAGATGTGATGTGGCATAGGTCATCCTTCGATCCATTATAGAACTTGGAAACCCATTCAAGGAATATTCGTTCACATTTTTGTTGAACGCAGTTGGTTTTTATCATCCTGTATTTCCTTTTACTAATAGTGCAATTTATAAATAATGCTTTGTGAGTAGACTAAAAATTCCAATGGTAAACTTAACTGCTTTTTCGACGTTATTTTACCAGCTAACTAAAAATAGGAAAGCCTTGAACCCCTTCCACTAAATTTAGTTAGTATTAAGTTCTTTTACAGGGAGTGCAGCGGAGCTGACGCTGAAATCATTAAGTATTTGATTATATCATCGCTAGTCTCACTGAAATCTTCTGAACTTTACATGTCATGTGTAGTCTGGCGTCTCCTTACCAGCAACAGGTCCCAGGTTCAAACTAGTAAATTCCCTAAAAAAACACGCTCAGAGCGTCGTTGCGCGAAAATGGTAGGGAGACACGACTTAGAACAAACAGACACCATGCAGAATGTTAGAACACAACAAAAAAATAGCGTCTGCCTAATGAGCAGGAGATCTGAGTTCGAATCCCGAAAAAAAATGGTAAGGCAACCGCTCAAGGTAAGCGGGTAAACCGAGTTCGAGTTGTCCCGGTACAAATGTTCACTGCCGTCATTCTGTTATATAGCTGATACTCGTTCATATTCGCAACTGCGAATACATTTCGTTTATTTCATAAACAGCTGTAGTCGCTGCAGTGCCTGTTCCTTCAGAGGTGCATGCATGTCCGAAGAAACTTCGCACCTCACTTCTCAACAATACAGGCACTGCAATATCGTATTTACCGATTCAGTCTTACGGAGACGAAAGCCAAGAAAAAGCGGGCGCATTGTACTGGGACGGAGGACACAAAGACGAGAAAACTGACCTTCCTTACGTAATGATACGTGAGAGGAAACAACAATTTCAAATTGTGTTTCATTCTACACTACTGGCCATTAAAATTGCTACACCACGAAGATGACGTGCTACAGACGCGAAATTTAACCGACAGGAAGAAGATGCTGTGATATGCAAATGATTAGCTTTTCATAGCATTCACACAAGGTTGGCGCCGGTGACGACACCTACAACGTGCTGACATGAGGAAAGTTTCCAACCGATTTCTCATACACAAACAGCAGTTGACCGGCCTTGCCTGGTGAAACGTTGTTGTGATGCCTCGTGTAAGGAGGAGAAATGCCTACCATCACGTTTCCGACTTCGATAAAGGTCGGATTGTAGCCTTTCGCGATTGCGGTTTATCGTATGCGACATTGCTGCTCGCGTTGGTCGAGATCCAATGACTGTTAGCAGAATATGGAATCGGTGGGTTCAGGAGGGTAATACGGAACGCCGTGCTAGATCCCAACGGCCTCGTATCACTAGCAGTCGAGATGAGAGGCATCTTATCCGCATGGCTGTAACGGATCGTGCAGCCACGTCTCGATCCCTGAGTCAACAGATGGGGACGTTAGCAAGACAACAACCATCTGCACGAACAGTTCGACGACGTTTGCAGCAGCATGGACTATCAGCTCGGAGAGCATGGCTGCGGTTACCCTTGACGCTGCATCACAGACAGGAGTACATGCGCCGGCCGCGGTGGTCTAGCGGATCTAGGCGCTCAGTCCGGAACCGCGCGACTGCTACGGTCGCAGGTTCGAATCCTGCCTCGGGCATGGATGTGTGTGATGTCCTTAGGTTAGTTAGGTTTAAGTAGTTCTAAGTTCTAGGGGACTGATGACCACAGATGTTAAGTCCCATAGTGCTCAGAGCCATTTGAACCATTTTTGGAGTACCTGCAATGGTGTACTCAACGACAAACTTGGGTGCACGAATGGCAAAACGTCATTTTTTCGGATGAATCCAGGTTCTGTTTACAGCATCATGATGGCGCATCCGTGTTTGGCGACATCGCGTTGAACGCACATTGGAAGCGTGTATTCGTCATCGCCATACTGGCGTATCGCCCGGCGTGATGGTATTGGGTGCCATTGGTTACACGTCTCGGTCACCTGTTGTTCGCACTGATGGCACTTTGAACAGTGGACGTTACATTTCAGAGCGATCCCTGAGAAACCCTACATTTCAGCAGGATAATGCACGACCGCATGTTGCAGGTCCTGTCCGGCCTTTCTGGATACAGAAAATGTTCGACTGCTGCCCCGGCCAGCACATTCTCCAGATCTCTCACCAATTGAAAACGTCTGGTTAATGGTGGCCGAGCAACTGGCTCGTCACAATACGCCAGTCACTACTCTTGATGAACTGTGGTATCGTGTTGAAGGTGCATGGGCAGCTGTACCTGTACACGCCATCCAGGCTCTGTTTGACTCAATGTCCAGCGTATCAAGCCCGTTATTCCGGCCAGAGGTAGTTGTTCTGGGTACAGATTTTACAGGATCTATTCCTGTTTCTCCAACACGAATTGCCTGAAGACAAATCGTGATAAACAGTCTGGGTGACTGGTTTGCTAAATCAGCTTACCGTTAATATAACTGCTGTGTCGAAGATATTGATACCTATTAAACATTGCGCTGTGAGAATTTGGGTCTAGTGCAGCAGGGGATACAACCCGTCGGCTTTGAACAATGACGTCACAAGTCGCCAGAGACCATGTATTAGAAAGATGAAAGAGCTGAGGAAAATGTTGAGAAACAAAGGAATGCGAGAGAGATAAACATTGATCTTGTCAAAAGCCGAGAAGCGATTCTTCTTAGTGTTGTAGCTCCCTTCAGTAGCTAATAAGTGTTTTTTGGCTTTTTTTAAAAAAAATCTCACGAGATAGAATAAACTGATCCTACTTTATTAAGCAATAGTGTTTTTTGGCTTTTAAAAAAAAATTCACGAGATAGAATAAACGGGTCTAGTGAAGCAGGGGATACAACCCGTCGGCTTTGACCAATGACGTCATACTTTACTCATAGATAATAATGTCTTCACTTTCAGCCATAGATAATAAAACAGTTCTGTGTCCCGGATAAGCGCTATCACTGTACATTAAAATAATTGAATGTGATTTTATAAGAGATCGCTATATATAGCTCAAAATATTCTTCGTGTGCATTTATTTAAATAATTGGTTGATTGCAATTCATTCGGTACTTAATTTCATTCTTAGTGATATTGAGGTAATTTGGACTATTAGTTTCTTATTTTAGGACAGTTTTTAGTATCTCATTCTCGTTTGTAGGTGTGGATTTATCTGTTCTCATGAACCTGGATGATTTGAGAGAGGCTATTGGCGTAGACATGTTGTCCACGATTCGTTTTTTACAAATGTGTGGTCTCGTTGCCGAGTATGTTCGATGTCGTGAGTGCGGCGAACATATGCGCGTCACAAGTGTATCTCGTCGCCGTACTCACGACTTGTTCGTATGGCGCTGCAGCAAAGATCGGTTGTGGCGGTCCATTAGACAAGGGACGTGGTTCGAAAAATCTAAGCTCGCCTTGAGAAACATTATTAGAATCACTTACTGTTGGTGTTTTAGATACCCTGTGTGGCTGTGTGTCCATGAATGTCGTCTGAGTAGGCGTACAATTGTGAATTGGTACTCTTTTTGTAGGGAAGTTTATGGGGAATACATGAAATATAAGGGGGCCGTTGGGAAGGGGGGAGGGGGTAATGGTCGAAATTGACGAGTCGCATTTTGGCAAAAGGAAGTACAACAGGGGGTAACCTCCGGTGGGATTATGGGTTTGGGGGGCTGTAGTTTCAGGTCACGAGTGTGACGATGTAATGTTTAAAGTAATACCCAATCGAATGAAGGAAGTTTTGATCAGCTTAATTGAAGATCACATTGCAGAGGGTTCCATTGTAATTTCAGATGGTTTTTCTTCTTTTAGGGATTTAGTGGAAAGGGGTTATCGGCATCTCGTAGTTAATCACAATATTGAGTTCAGATCATTATCCACAGGGGCTTGCATAAATAGCATAGAGGGTTATTGGTCAGCTATGAAATCTCTTGTAGCGGAGGGGAAACGCCGGATTTCCACACTTCAAAGTCATTTAGACGAATATTCATGGAGGCACAGTATTCCCCAAACGTATTTCCAGTTTAAATGTTTTGTTAAACGTGTTGGGCAGATGTACCGTCCGAAGTATATTAGCTAATTTCACATTAGGATGGGGGGTGAATGTGTGTGTCTGTGCGTGTATGTGTGTGTGAGTGTGTGTTTGTGTTTTCGTAATGTTTTGTTTGTTGTGTATGTGGGTATGTGATTTTTGTAGATGTCTTTCTAGGCGATCTTCGGCTCTTTCAAGAAGTTACCGTGTGGTAAGTTCAGTTTTCCATTTTTTCTTTTACTGCATTGCACTATTTTGACGTATTTCATTGTTGTATTACACCATTACGTACGTTCTCGTGTACTCTAGTACGTAATAGAAATTTCGGAGCTGTCGTCCTTCTTTCGTTTCCCAGCACTAGTATCAGTACGATTTTTTCGAATCAGCACTAGCAATATTAAAGGCGATACGCCCGAGACAACTAATATTTGTATCCCGTCCTTCAGTTGACTTTTACACTGACACTACCCATTCGAAAAGAACGACGTATGTGACATTGATGAGTTTTGCCTATACATGTCAACTGGAGAGCAGGATACAAATGTGTTGTGTAGCTATGTAGCTCAACTAAAGAATGGCATACTATTGTCACTGCTGTGATCAAAATTATAACTTTCAGTCGATACTATTAGCATCGAAGGCGAAAAAAAAAAACTGTAGTGAAGTACGGGATACAAACTGTGTATCTGTCGTCTTATTGCCTCTTCGCGTTTTTCAACTGAGGTACAGGTTGAAAATGTAACGTACGTCCATTTCCACGTTTTCGTTAACAGTGTATATATATATAGGCCAACGGAAGTATGGGATACAAATATTATGTACGTAGCTCCTTCTGCCATCGGTAGTACTACTATCTACATAAGAAGAGACTATTAGTGGTAGCGGCGGAGAAAAAAACAACACATGAAAAATTTGTATCCCGTGCTTCAGTTGACCTATATAGTTCAACTGAACAAGAGGATATTAATGCTAACGAAAACTAAGAAATCGATGTACTCTAAACTTGAATCGTGTACCGCAGTTAACCAATACAGTTCGAATGAGTTTCGAGATACAACCCATATATATGAGACGTGAGGTATTCTATGCTACCAATATTTCCATCCATTTTCTCCTTCATTTTCCACAGAAATAATACGATACAAATACGCGATATCCTTAACGTGAAAATACTACTTGCCTTGATATATGTCTCTCGTATTCCTTTGTTTCTGAACACACTTGTCAGCTGTTACATCTGTGTAATAAATATTCTCTGGCAAATTCTGAAGTCATTGGCCAAAGCCGACGGGTTGTATCCCGTGCTTCACTAGACCCGTGAATCCTCGTTTCTTGCCAAATTTCATGACTCGGGGCCATCGGGAAATACGCTATATGTTTTCGTGGGTGAGTTTGCGAGTATCAAAATATGTGGCATAAATGGCCGTATCTTCTGATTGCATTGACTAGGAAACTTAAATGTTTTACATTGCCAAGCGACTAGATCTTAATATAGGAGATAAATGTCAACTTGATACGTGTGCCCGTTCCTTAGAAGAGGGGCTCTTAGCCGAGGGACGGATAGACAGACAGCCAGTTCACCGCGATGTCGCCAAACACGGATGCGACCATCATGATGCTGTAAACAGAACCTGGATTCACCCGGAAAAATGACGTTTTGCCATTCGTGCACCCAGGTTCGTCGTTGAGTACACCATCGCAGGCGCTCCTGTCTGTGGTGCAGTGTCAAGGGTAACCGCAGCCATGGGCTCCGAGCTGATAGTCCATGCTGCTGCAAACGTCGTCGAACTGTTCGTGCAGATGGTTGTTGTCTTGCTAACGTACCCATCTGTTGACTCAGAAATCGAGACGTGGCTGCAAGATCCGTTACAGCCATGCGGATAAGACGCCCGTCATCTCGACTGCTAGTGATACGAGGCCGTTGGGATCCAGCATGGCGTTCCGTATTACCCTCCTGAACCCACCGATTCCATATTCTTCTAACAGTCATTGGATCTCGACCAACGCGAGCAGCAATGTCGCATACGATAAACCGCAATCACGATAGGCTACAATCCGACCTTTATCAAAGTCAGAAACGTGATGGTACGCATTTCTCCTCCTTACACGAGGCATCACAACAACGTTTCACCAGGCAACGCCGGTCAGCTGCTGTTTGTGTATGAGAATTCGGTTGGAAACGTTCCTCATGTCAGCACGTTGTAGATGTCGCCACCGGCGCCAACCTTGTGTAAATGTTCTGAAAAGCTAGTCATTTGCATATCACAGCATCTTCTTCCTGTCGGTTAAATTTCGCGTCTGTAGCACGTCATCTTCGTAGTGTAGCAATTTTAATGGCCTGTAGTGTATAAGGCCTGGTGTAGCCAGTGTGTCTTGGACGAATGCACTCAATGAGACAGCGCTTACCAGGTCTAGGTCGTACGTGCAAACGACCATCACTTGGGTGCAGGCAGAGTCTTCTTTCATCGTTGAAGACCATGGTGCGCCATTCCATTTTCCAAGAGATCCGTGGCAGCACCAGTCGAGACGTGCACGTGGATGCTGTGGCACGAGTGGAAGATGGGCTAGAGATGTGCATGCCCGCACACCCACAGCTAATAACTAGTCCACAACAGTCCGTGTTGACACGTCTGATTCAAATGGTTCAAATGGCTCTGAGCACTACGGGACTTAACATCTATGGTCATCAGTCCCCTAGAACTTAGAAATAATTAAACCTAACTGACCTAAGGAGATCACACAACACGACACGTCTGGACTCACAAGCTCCCTTACGTATGTTGTGGTAGTTGTACGGTCTGCCATTGCTGCCCTTGCAGTTTGACTATCCTGGCGGATATCTGTGCTGCGTCCAGAACCTCGTCTATGGGTTTGAGAATTTTCACAGGACCTCTGATACCAGCGTCCTTGCGTATCTGACACAGCACCTCAACTTGTGTGGTAGTTCTCCGAAAGAGCCACACCATTACTCGGAAGGCCACTATTTGAATCCTTTCAAACTCGATCGATTGGTTGTAGGAAGCACGAGTGCGTCTCCGCGGCATGGTTGCCTGCTTACTTCAAACGTTTGCACCACACTGAGTCTTCTGGCTGTTAGCATTTCCTGTTAAAGGGTAGACACAGATGGAGCTTGGTAGTTACATCGCAACGCTATCCGTGTCGGACAGTACCATTACGAGTACATCAACTATCACCCAGGTGGCACATGCCGTCATCGAATCAAAACTGACGTGTCTTTCCAGGGGCACTAATTTTTTCCGGCAGTGTAAGTCAAAGCAAGGAAAGATACTAATTTTTATGTAACTAGCAGAGAAACCGGGCTTTTACTGCATGAACAGCAGAAATGTAGTAAGCGATAAATATTTTTCCTTTCGTCAATGCGTGGGGGTTTTCATGGATAAAAAATGTTGTAAACGTTTGAAATCATGTGTAAAGTTCTTTGCAAGTCACTAAGTGCTCTCGTTCTCAAATAATTTATGAATGAAGTCTGGTAATTCACAAGTCACAGACTACGCTTCATTTTCACTCCCCCCCCCCCCCCCCCTTTGCTATATAGATGTTCTTGCCCCCACAGAGATTGTCGCCTGACATAAGATATATATGTATCAAGTTTGGTGGAAATCCATCGAGTAGTTTAGGAGGAGATATGGAACACACACACACACACACACACACAAACACGCTCGCGCACACAAACACACACACACACACACACGCACACGCACACACACATGCAATATAGATTATCATGAAGGTATAATATTATAGTTATCATAGTAGTAAGAGACGCTGTATGTGTTAAAAAAATCCATGACACTGTTTAATAAAGAGCTAAGATTTTTTTTATTAATGTGGAAAGACTCATAGACTTCTGTAAACAATTTAATCTAAAGCTAATGTCGACATTGTTCAGGAAACTTGCAAGAAAGAAGAAAACATGGGTATCCCCTAATACAAATCAAGGGAAATATCAATTAGACCATGTGGCAACAACGACTCGTAACTTCAAAGAAGAGGAAGGGCCTAAACATAGACTCAGACCATTATCTGACTGAAATAAAGACCATGTTCCAACAGAACAAACCTAAACCAAAGCCCAAAAGATTTCCAAGAATAAACACTAAATTTCTTACGCAAAAACAGGACAAATCCTGTGATATATTAAACACAAGAAAATGGATGATTGGCAAGAAATTAAAGAAACAATGCCAGAGTCAGTTAAAGAAATTGAACAACCACGAAGAATACCAAGACACAGATGATGGAACGAGCTGTGTGATGAAGCAATCGACAGTCGACTAAAGGCATGGAAAAAAATGGAACAGTAATAAGTAACATGAATATTGGGAAGAGTTTAAAGAATAAAGGAAAAAGACAGCAAAAATCATCAGATCAGTGAAAAGAAAATATGACAAAGACAGATTAGAGGAAATGGATTCAGGCTTTTAAAGGAACAACACTAGAGACTTCTATAAAACTTTCGAGGAAGTATTAACAGGATTCCAGTCACCAAGTTTACATTTTAAAGATAAAAATGGAAAAATGGTTTTAAGCAATAAAGAGAACTGCCAAATTTTAGCTGAATACTTTGAAAATCTATCAAACTGTGAAGAGCCTAATGACAGTTTACAATTTCGAAAACCACAACATGAAAATCCACCATCGGAACCACCTACAGCAGAAGAAATAGAAAAGATTATGAAAGCATTGAAGAATAACGAAGCTCCAGGAGAGGATGGGGTAGTAGTAGAAATGTGGAAACCTTTGTATCGCGCTCTTGTTCGGCTTGTGGAAGCCAAACGAACACTTTTGGCAACGCCGTCTCTGGCAGGATTTGGCTGACTAAACGTCGCGGTTTTGCCTCGATAGTCCCGGTTTTCACATAAATGTGCTGACATATAATTGTCCCTATTTTTAATCTAGAAATAAAATGCGCACAACAATGTTTCTCATTTGATTAAATATTTGTGAAAAACAAATTTCTTTGAAGTAGAACGCTGCAAAAAAATACATATATTCTCAATACCACCGTATTTGGTCTACCGCATTTGGTTTAACTGATCTTACACATAAAGAAAGAGCTATGTTGAAAAGAAAAGCAGGTGTTACTTGCCCCCGCATCTAACTTGCCAACCTTCCACTTTATGGGCCTCGAGACAAGTAAGTCAAAACAAATGGTTCAGATGGCTCTGACCACTATGGGACTTAACTTCTGAAGTTATCAGTCCCCTAGAACTTAGAACTACTTAAATCTAACTAACCTAAGGACATCACACTCATCCATTCCCGAGGCAGCATTCGAACCTGCGACCGGAGCGGTCGCTCGGTTCCAGACTGTAGCGCCTAGAACCGCTCGGGCACTGCGGCCGGCAAAGTCAAAACAAAAAGATGTATAAAGTAGCATCACTTATATCATTTCTCCTACTGGGACCCCAGCCATATGGTAGTTATGTAATTTTGTGAAGAATGTGAGAGATGCGACGCGTGTTGGCAGTGCTTATTGAAAAGTATTTGGCATGTATGCACGCTTTCCCTAAGAGTCTGCAGTCAGAGGAAATCTTAAATTTTGATATGAAGTGTATAATTTGTAAGTGATGAGTAATATTACACTGGATGCTCCCTTCCAGTTCACAAAATGAAGCTAAATTCCTGCTGCGGTGTTTTCAGCTGCTACATCGTCATAGGCCTAATATCGGTTTCAAAGTATCACGATAATTGATACGAAAGGTATGTTTAAGTGTAGTAATGAAGTTAAGTACTAGGTTTAAACACAAGTGTCCCGGTTTTTTCTCTCTGAAATCTCCTCAGCCTAGGCAGGGTGCTTGAATCTGCACGTGCAACGACCTGACTCGCTAACTTCAATGTTAATGACATTGGAAACGGTCCAACGTATCGAATTTTTTTCTTTGCAATTATTTCTCAGCATATCCTACGCTGCAACATCTTTAAAAGCTTTTCAGATTTTTTCTGACCACCGCGTACACACGTTTAGAAAAATGTTCACCTACAGAGAAGCTCTGTATACAGAGTCCAAATTAGTTAAACCAACAAACTCTAGGAGGTTGCATGGGACATGAAAACAAATATTTTGTCTAATGTCATAATTACCTGTGAGCATTTTTAATCTGGAAGAAGGCGCAACCGCTCTCAGCAGTCGCGCAGTTGCGTGTAACACGGGAACGAATCAGACGAATTAAGGAACATGAGTAATTTTACTTACTGCGTGTGTGCAACCTGGAACTAGATGATTATCCACTCAGAGCACAGTTTTCGCAGTTGCACCCGTAACAGTGTCAAATGCATCATATATTTAAATCCTTCGTGCTGTTAACAGATGAAGCAACGTTAGGGCGTGTGGGTTTTCAGCGCTCAGTTGCGGTCCTACGTGAACGTGTGAGCAGATGTCGTTGCTGGCTGTTTAACTGGGTTACGTTTCCTACCTACGCCATTAAATGGCAGGCGTCATTACCATTTCAAAAAAATGGCTCTGAGCACTATGGGACTTAACATCTATGGTCATCAGTCCCCTAGAACTTAGAACTACTTAAACCTAACTAACCTAAGGACAGCACATAACACCCAGCCATCACGGGGCAGAGAACCCGGGAACCCGGGCGTGGGAAGCGAGAACGCTACCGCACGACCACGAGCATTACCATTTCCTCGCCAGATCATGGTCAGAGTTGTACGACCTGCCACCCGCTACAAGACAGGGCATGTGATTTCAGCATGACGGGGCGCCGGCACGTTTCAGTCGCCCTGTGCGTCAATTCATGAACCGACAGTTTCCAGAAAAGTTGACTGGCAGTAGTGGTCTTGTACCATGGCCTACTCGATTCCCTGCTTTGACCTCTCTGGACCCTTCTGTGTGACGAGAGATGTGCAACCTTGTTTACAAAATGCCTGTTGAATCAGAAGACGATCTCGTTGTCCGGATAGAAGTAGCAGCAGAAGGAATTAAGGACACTTCTGCAGTCTTTGACCATGTTAGATAGAACATGAACCATCGCTGGAATCTCTGTTTACGTCGCGTGGTTTAGGCGCCCTGCCACGATTCGCGGGTCCCCCCCCCTCCCCCCCTCCCGCCCTAGGAGGTTCGAGTCGTCCCTCTGGAATGGGTGTGTGTGTTGTCCTTAGTTTAAGTTAGATCCAGTAGTGTGCTTGCCTAGGGACCGATGACCTCAGCAGTTTGGTCCCATAGGAACTTACCACCACCTCTGTTTACAAGTCAATGGAGGCATTTTCGAACCTCTACCGCAACTGAAATAATTGTGTTGCGTTAATGTTATTGTCTCTTGGTAACAAAGAATTAAAATCTGTTTGCGTTATTTTTTGCCTTCACAGGAGAACACATTAGAAAAAGTGTTTTCATTGTACCGCGCGGCATCCCAGACTTTGTTGGTTTAATTAATTTGCGTCCAGAGAAAACTCCATCTACCTATTTAAAAAATCCTGATAGGAAAATATGATATTACAGAAAAAAATTTATTTTGGTGTCCTGAACAGCCTCCCAGAGTTTCTCGGTTTAAATAATTTTCACCCCTTATGACAATCTGTGTCATTACCTCCGGATTACACAGCTTCAAAACTTTTGTGGTAGATTCAAATTTGTGTAGGAAACTGTAGCAGCAGAAGCTATGACGTGAAGAACGATTATGTGTGATTAAACAAAAGGTACCAGAAAATGAAACTGGAAGAACTCCGTTTCTAAAATTATTTCACAGTGAGGTAAATCGCTAATTTGCAATATGTCATGGTTAAAAATTAAATGTTTTTCGGGAAACTTTAACTTCGTTGTACTAGCAATTCTTTTCAATCCTACCGCATCATAACTTAGTAAAACAGACTCTGTAATATGATGTCGTTCATTATGAAACAAAAAATGTAACTTCCTTTGGCGTAGCAAAAGAAATAAAATCTAAAGTGTTCTTCTTTCGTGAACAGGCGAAATGTCCCTATGTTTTCTCCTTAAGTTTCATGGTAAGTTCATCCCAGGTATCAGCTGTATATTAAGAACGTGCCTATGAAAGGTGAGTACAAAAACCACGGTACTTTTGAATGAGATCCACCTGTACTAGCGGGTTGTTGCGGACAAACCTCACCCTGTACTGTAGTCAGGTGACTGGAGGCAATACTGGGTGTACCAGGAGGAATAGTCAATATTCAGGGATGTGACAGGAAGGATAATTCGAAACAAAGGAGTCTTATAAGCATGAGCCCGAAAATACATACGTTAAGCGCTATGAGCAGTTACTTCTTTATCTTTATAGTGTTAAACAAATCTCTTCCACTGCAAGCTCTTTGCTTTCCATATTTGTATGATTAAATGATGATGGCATCCTCTTGGGTAAAATATTCCGGGTCTCCACGAGGGGACTACTACTCAAGAGGACGTCGTTTCAGGAGAAAGAAAACGCTTTCTACGGATCGGAGCGTGGAATGTCAGATCCATTAACGGATCCTGGATCCCGGATCGGAGCGTGGAATGTCAGATACCTTAATCGGGCAGGCAGATTAGAAAATTTAAAAAGGGAAATGGATAGGTTGAAGTTAGATATAGTGGGAATTAGTGAAGTTCGGTGGCAGGAGGAACAAGACTTTTGGTCAGATGAATACAGGGTTATAAATACAAAATCAAATAGGGGTAATGCAGGAGTAGGTTTAATAATGAATAAAAAAATAGGAGTGCGGGTAAGCTACTACAAACAGCATAGTGAACGCATTATTGTGGCCAAGATAGGCACGAAGGCCACGTCTGCTACAGCATTACAAATTTATATGCCAACTAGCTCTGGAGGTGATGAAGAAATCGATGAAATGTGTGATGAGATAAAAGAAATTATTCAGGTAGTGAAGGGAGACGAAAATTTAATAGTCATGGGTGACTGGAATTCGAGAGTAGGAAAAGGAAGAGAAGTAAACGTAGTAGGTGAATATGGATTAGGGCTAAGAAATAGAAGAGGAAGCCGCCTGGTAGAATTTTGCACAGAGCATAACTTAATCATAGCTAACATTTGTTTCAAGAATCATGAAAGAAGGTTGTATACATGGAAGAACCCTGGAGATGCTAGAAGGTTTCAGACAGATTATATAATGGTAAGACAGAGATTTAGGAAGCAGGTTTTAAATTGTAAGACATTTCCAGGTGCAGATGTGGACTCTGACTACAATCTATTGGTTATGAACTGTAGATTAAAACTGAAGAAACTGCAAAAAGGTGGGAATTTAAGGAGATGGGACCTGGATAAAGTGAAAGAACCAGAGGTTGCACAGAGTTTCAGGGAGAGGATAAGGGAACAATTGACAGGAATGGGGGAAAGAAATACAGTAGAAGAAGAATGGGAAGCTTTGAGGGATGAAATAGTGAAGGCAGCAGAGGATCGAGTAAGTAAAAAGTCGATGACTAGTAGAAATCCTTGGGTAACAGAAGGAGATACTGAATTTAGTTGATGAAAGTAGAAAATACAAAAATGCAGTAACTGAAGCAGGCAAAAAAATACAAACGTCTTAAAAATGAGATGGACAGGAAGTGCAAAATGGCTAAGCAGGGATGGCTAGAGGACAAATGTAAGGATGTAGAGGCTCATCTCACTAGGGGTGAGATAGATACTGCCTACAGGAAAATTAAAGAGACGTTTGGAGAAAAGAGAACCACTTGCGTGAATATCAAGAGCTCAGATGAAAACCCAGTTCTAAGCACAGAAGGTGGAAGAAATATATAGAGGGTCTATACAGGGGCGATGTTCTTGAGGACAATATTATGGAAATGGAAGAGGATGTAGATGAAGATGAAATGGGAGATATGATACTGCGTGAAGAGTTTGACAGAGTACTGAAGATCTAAGTCGAAACAAGGCCCCGGGAGTAGACAACATTCCATTAGAACTACTGACAACCTTGGGAGAGCCAGTCCTGACAAAATTCTACCATCTGGTGAGCAAGATGTATGAGACAGGCGAAATTCCCTCAGACTTCAAGAAGAATATAATAATTCCAAGCCCAAAGAAAGCAGGTGTTGACAGATGTGAAAATTACCGAACTATCAGTTTAATAAGTCACATCTGCAAACTACTAACGCGAATTCTTTACAGACGAATGGAAAAACTGGTAGAAGCCGACCTCGGGGATGATCAGTTTGGATTCCGTAGAAATGTTGGAACACGTGAGGCAATACTGACCATACCTCTTATCTTAGAAGAAAGATTCAGGAAAGGCATACCTACGTTTCCAGCATTTGTAGACTTAGAGAAAGCTTTTGACAATGTTGACTGGTATACTCTCTTTCAAGTTCTGAAGGTGGCAGAGGTAACATACAGGGAGCGAAAACTGTTTAAAATTTGTACAGAAACCAGATGGCAGTTATAAGAGTCGAGGGACATGAAAGGGAAGCAGTGGTTGGGAAGGGCGTCAGACAGGGTTGTATCCTCTCCCATATGCTATTCAATCTGTATATTGAGCAAGCAGTAAAGGAAACCAAAGTTCGGAGTAGGCATTAAAATCCATGGAGAAGAAATAAAAACTTTGAGGTTCGCTGATGACATTGTAATTCTGTCAGAGACAGCAAAGGACTTGGAAGAACAGTGGAACGGAATGGACAGTGTCTTGAAAGGAGGGTATAAGATGAACATCAACAAAAGCAAAACGAGGATACTGGAATGTAGTCGAATTAAGTCGGGTGATGCTGAGGGAATTACGTTACGAAATGAGACACTTGAAGTAGTAAAGGAGTTTTGCTATTTGGGGAGCAAAATAACTGATGATTGTCGAAGTAGAGAGTGTATAAAATGTAGACTGGCAATGGCAAGGAAAGCGTTTCTGAAGAAGAGAAATTTGTTGACATCGGATATAGATTTAAGTGTCAGGAAGTCGTTTCTGAAAGTATTTGTATGGAGTGTGGCCATGTATGGAAGTGAAACATGGACGGTAAATAGTTTGGACAAGAAGAGAATAGAAGCTTTCGAAATGTGGTGCTACAGAAGAATGCTGAAGATTAGCTGGGTAGATCACATAACTAATGAGGAGGTATTGAATAGAATTGGGGAGAAGAGGAGTCTGTGGCACAACTTGACTAGAAGAAGGGATCGTTTGGTAGGACATGTTCTGAGGCATCAAGGTATCACCAATTTAGTACTGGAGGGCAGCGTGGAGGATAAAAATCGTAGAGGGAGACCAAGAGATAAATACACTAAGGAGATTCAGAAGGATGTGGGCTGCAGTAGGTACTGGGAGATGAAGAAGCTTGCACAGGATAGAGTAGCTTTGAGAGCTGCGTCAAACCAGTCTCAGGACTGAAGACCACAACAACAACAATTTGGAAGTTTCATTCCGTTTACTCCTTCCCTTCTTCGATACTGTGATACACATCTCCTCTTCGGATCAAGTGCTTATAGCTATTGAGGTAAGCATTTCAAGGTTAGTGCTTATTAGACAACATTTTCTGGCTTCAGTCCATACTACCTCCTCCCTAAATATGGAAACCAAGACCTTGTTGTAGAAGAGATCTGATTAACAATACTGAATATGAAGAAGTGCTCATAGCTCTTAAGGTAAGCAATTTAGAGCTCATGTTTACTAGACTTTTTGGCTTAGAGTAATCGTCCCTCTCAAGTCTCTGAATTTTGACTTCTGTCTCAGTACCTGGCATTGACCGGGTATGTGTTTATTTCAGTTCCGTTGGTCCATCTCCACCTTCCCTCTCTCTCTCTCCTCTCTCTGTCTGGCACCTCCGTCCCCTCTCTGTCATCTCCTTCTCCTCCTCTCTCTGTCTATATCTTCCTCCTCCTCCTACTCCTCCTCCTCCTCTCTCCGTCCATATCCTACTCCGCTCTCTCTGTCCACTGCTCCTCCCTACTCACTCTGTCCTTCAGGTCGATCCTTCTCAGCCCATCTGCTCCTTACCCTTCTGTCCATCTCCTCCTGGTCCCTTCAAGAACATCTCCTCCTGGTCCCTCCGTCTCCTCTTCACCCCCACTACCTCCTTCTTACCTCTCTGGATTCATTTCCTTCTCCCTCATCTATCTATCCACTTCCTCTACACTCCATTCTCTGTCCATTTCCTGCCCCCCGATATGTGTGTCCCTTTTCTCCTCCTCCCCTCCTCCCATCTCTGTGTACCTCCGTCAGCCCTACCCTCTGTCCATCATCTCATCCCAGCCCTTTCTCTGACTCCCCCACCCTCTCTGTCTGTCTAGCTCTTCCGGCTCCTCCCGCCAGAGGTTCGAGTCCTCCCTCGGGTATGGGTGTGTGTATGTTGTTCTTGGCATAGGTTAGTTTAAGTTAGTTTACGTAGTGTGTAAGTCTGCGGACCGATGACCTCTGTAGTTTGGTCTCTTAAGAACTCACACACATTTGAACGTTTTTTTCCAGCTCTTCCTCCACCCCCCCCCCCTTTTGTTGCCATGTTATTACCCCCGTTTAATATTAAGTTGCTGCGTCTTATACCTACAGCATTTCTATCCAAATAGTAAATAATACGTGTACTACGTCTGTTTGAATCGATCCAGGGGTTTAGGATGAGTTTTTTATCCCATGCTTTGCCCGCTTACGGGCATGTCGCATATATTTCATATATATTTAACCTGTTTCGCACATACTTGTACACATTTTTCGGTGTATGGCTAGCGAATTTCGCTTTGCAGTTACGTTCGCATACAGCTCAGTGTTTATGACGTCTTATCCCCTGAACTGTGTCATACAACGACATAATTCTGTAGGTACATTCATCGGCATATGTGGATACTGTCTGCAAAAGGCATCGCAAACGGAGTTAATGTCAATGAAGTAATTAAGTTAAACGTCATAAATGATGCGGCAGTTTTTCACGCAAATCAGTGTATATGACGACATATCTCCCGCGCTATCTATAATACAATGATATAATTTTGCAAGTACATTCAGTGGTATAAGTGATACTGTCTCTAAAGTGTGTCGCGAATACAGTTAGCAGTAAAGAAGCAATAAATCATAGCGTCATGTTGCGACAGAACTGTCTCTTAGTCCACCGTCACTGAAGCAAGCTTCAAATTGATATTCACCTACCTCAAATTGAAGTCTGCTCAGTGTCCCTTCACTCTGCAACATAGATACTTACAAGGTGATGAAAAAGTAGCGTTGATGAAAACAGCACCTAATACCTACAATTACTGAGGCCGAGTAAATCTCGTTATGATTGTTCCTGTAAATATTCATAATAAATTTTCGGGTGGAAAAGCGGAGTCCTGATCTTCATTGAAAGTTCGGAAATCTGGTAAAAGTAGGTTTTATTTTCTTTGCTTAAACATGTATTATCAGGCCACATTTAATATGCAAAACTGCTATTGTAAGTTCCCAGTTTACGTCACACGTGAAGCAATCAGAATTCTCCTTAGTCCATTCCGAAAATAATCACGAGAATATACAGTCACTTTCTACATATAACGTTGATTTCTTACATAAGTCATTCAGTGGATTTCTTTTACATAAATTGCTCGCCGAATATATTCTGTAGTAGAACACAGAACATCGCCTCGCAGAATTTTCTAAGTCCAACAAGTCACATGCGTGTATCTCCCGAACAAAATATCCCACGACTTTCAAACTTTTACAAAATGTTCGTAGCAACAAAAGCTACCATTTCAAATCCACGAAGGACCGAACATTTCTTCATCTTACACATTTTACGGACGGACACATTTAACATGACCTTCGCGTCTGAAAAACTAGTCCACGAGTCCTTCTCTCCAGCTACTGAAGCAACCTAAGTATCTCGCAGTGCGCGGGGACCTTACTGACTTCGATTGGCTGTTCGAAAAGACCAGCCAATCCGATCATACCTTCAAGATCTAGATCTTACTCGCGCCAAAACTGTTCTGAGCCAATCACTACATCAGATTCATTGGCGTCCCTTCGACAAGCAAATTATTACTGTAATGTTTATTAATTGAAGCTAAACGAAAAATAATCTTGAGAAAACTTTAGGAAACTGATTATATCGTTACCGACTTTCTGGCTGCTTCATTACATAAGCAAACACTCATGGACATTCGTCATCCGCCAGGTAGGATGATTTACAACTTCCATGACACCCTGGTGGCGTAACACTTGATAGTTACTTAAGGTGTATTATCATTTAAATTTGAAATTCGACGTATGTCTCCCATACGCACTCACATTCACTCTCATTTACTCTCTCCCTAACACAAAATATAAATATTAACTTTTAAATTGTTATTTTCATTACGAAAGAAAAATTGTCGAAAGTTTAGAATTGAAAATCTTTATAAAATAAATCGGCACACTGAGAGTCCTATTACTGTTTCCAAATAACAAAATAAAATATAAATTGTTATGTTTCCTATCTGAATTTACTTTCTTGAGTTTCGGTTCAGTACTTTTTTAATTGGTTTTTCATGTCTCCGAAACTATTATAGATAACAGTATCATATTAGTTTCTTAGGTGAGGTGAATAAGTGGACTCTATACGTGGCACACAAAAACATTCCCACACTCGGCCTGAAGGGCAAGTGGCTGGATGCTACTACACTGCGGGCTTCCAATACAGTTTGTCATAACGTAACAAAACGTACTGAAATAATGGCGGTCGTGGATGAACCCGCGACGCTACAATGTCTGATGCAGCAGTATTACTTCATGAACAGCGAAAATGTAGTAAGCGGGATTTTTTTTTTTCATTTCATCAGTTATCTAAGCAGGGAAGTCCTGTGCGCCGCCTGTATTTAACCGCGCAAACTTTGCTCTGTGTGCTATCGTATTTTGCGTATTATATTTTCTGAGGGGGAAATTAGAGATCAGCCCAGCATTTGTCGAACTGAGCTTGGGAAACCGCTTGGAAAGCGACCCACGTTGGCCGGTGCACTAACTGCGGTCGTTAATCCCCCATGATTCGATCCAGGTCTGGCTCATCTTCCCGTCTCGCAAGCTAGAACGCTGCACGTTACACAATGCGAGCAAGTCGTGCACTCAACAACAAAGTACAAAAACAATGTGCACTGGCGAAAAAAAATCGCAACACCAAATAATAATTCATTTAGAGTAATGAAATTTCGGAAATACGTTTGTTTACGTAACATACGTAAATGATTAGTATTGCAAGATCGCAGGTTAATGTAGGCACGAGATAAGCCATTGCAAATGTGACATGGTGGTATATTAATAACCTCTGCAACCGCCAGAATGTTGAATGCAAGCATGAAAACATGCATGCATTGTGTTGTACGGATGCCGGATGTCAGTTTATCAGATGGAGTTCCATGCCTGCTTCACTCGTTCGGTCAGTACAGGGATGGTTAAAGCTTTTGTAGATGATGCTGGAGTTGTTGTCTGATGACGTCCCATATGTGCTCGATTGGAGACTGATCTGTGACCGAGCAGGCTAAGGCAACAAATCGACACTCTGTAGAGCATGTTGAGTTACGACAGCGGTATGTGGGCTAGTGTTATCCTGCTGGAAAACATCCCCTCGAATGCTGTTCATGAATGACAGTACAAGAGCTCGAATCACTAGATTGATGTACGTATTTCCAGTCAGGGTGTGTGGGATAACAACGAGAGTGCTCCTGCTGTCATATGAAATCGCACCCCAGACCCTACTAACTACAGTCGTAGATCCAGTGTGTTTAGCACACAGACAGGTTGGTTACAGGCCCTCACCTGGCCTCCTAACCAACACACGGCCATCACTGGCACTGAAGCAGACCCAGCTTTCATCATAAAACATAACATACCTCCACGCTGTCCTCCAATGAGCTCTCGCTTGACAGCACTGAAGCCGCAAATGGCGGTGGTTTGGGGTCAGTCTAATGCACGCTACAGGGTGTCTGGCTTAGAGCTGTCCTTGAAGTAACCGATTTGTAACAGTGCGTTGTGTCACTGCGGTGACAATTGCTGCTGAGACCGCTGCTGCAGATGCAGCATGATGCGACAGAGCCAGTCGACGAAGACGATGGCCCTTCCCTTTCGGTAATGCCATGTGGCGGTCTGGAGGCCGGTTTTCTTGCGTTCGTACATTCTTGTGACGACCGCTGCCAGCAGTCCTATCAGTCACTACACTCCCGCCAAGTTTTTCTGCAGTACCGCAGAAGGAACATCCAACTTCTCGTAGCCGTATTACCTGATCTCGATCAAACTCATTCAGGCGTTGATAACGTCGTCTTTGTCGCCTTAAAGGTATTCTTAACTATATCAGCTCCCCTCTTACAGTCTCAAAGGTAACTGACGCCCCCGAACGCTACAGCGTGTATTTAATGGAAACCTGATTTGCATCCTCATAGTGACGGCAATAGCGCCACTCTTACACGACTGAAGCGAAATTTTAACAGTCACCATCTTTCGGATGAAGAAACTCGCCTAGCAACTTTCGTTAATGTCGCACAACTCCTTCTTGGTGCTGTGATTTTATTCCATAGTGTATTTGGTTCTATAAATACGTTAAAGACCTGTTCAGCGTAAATAACACAGCATTTAAAATCCAGTGTGCCTGGTGTACAAACTGCGGGTCGGTGCTGTACGTCACGAGACATATTTGTGTATGTTCTTTTTTTTAAAAAATATCCATTCGGTCCCAGTAGTTAAAGCAAGACCGAGATGTCGGTAGTCTGGTGTCTCTATCAGAGTCTTAGTACTTTTATGGAGCGTAACATGTAAAGGTAGCAATACATCTCTCTCATTTTAAAATGGAGACAGAATTACTCGCCTAATCACACGTCACCAACCGCTCCGTCACTTTACTTTATAGTAAATGGATAATCAGTGCTATGTGATTAGTTTGTGCCTTTAATTTCACTTAAACTTTATCTTACTTGCTGTCGTAACATCTGTAGATAAGAGCGCAGGCGAGTGACTAATACCATGTGTAGTATCTCACACGTATGTCGTAGTAATCTTAAGGATAAACAATCGTCAATGAGTCGCACGCGAACGTGTAATCTCGTAATAAAGCAATCTCAATTATTAGCGATCTGTGGTATAGATCTGATACCTCAAGAGATCTGTTACGATTCCTAAAGATAATTTCCTCTCCTTAATTAATACAATAAGTTTTATGCCAGGAAAAATGTAACAATTTAGGCTGAAGTATTGCAGCTTAATCTCAGGTGCCTTTAATTAACAAAGGCATGTCACTACCCGTCACTTTACTTTTTTTTCCTTCTTTAAAGATGGTTTCATTTGCCTTAATTTATCCTATATCTAGTCCTGCAGGAGGGAAATTCCCTCAATTTCAGTTATTTATTTTGCCATCTAAACAACTTCACACGTTGTCGGATCAACATTTACTTATAAAGATAGTGCACGAACGTGTGCAGATGAACCTACGTACTTGCTATTGTATAAAGTACAGAATGTTTACCAATAACAAAAAATGGTTCAAATGCCTCTGAGCACTATGGGACTTAACATCTGAGGTCATCAGTCCCCTAGAACTTAGAACTACTTAAACCTAACTAACCTAAGGACATCACACACATCCATGCCCGAGGCAGGATTCGAACCTGCGACCGTAGCGGTCGCGCGGTTCCAGACTGAAGTGCCTAGAACCGCACGGCCACACCGGCCGGCTTACCAATAAAATTGCAGTACATAAAAGCGAAAGACCCACAAGGGACAGTCAAATGAAAACGAGACAGTCGGAACAAAAAAAATTAAACTGTACATTATTTCAAAAATAATCGCCATAATCGTTAATACATTTATCCCACCGCGACATAAGACGGTCAAAACCTTCACGGAAAAACGTTTGCTGTTGCATACGTAACCATGGTTATAACCAAGTGTGTGTCTCTCCGTCCAAAGAAAATCCGCAGCCACGAATGTCTTCCTTCTGGGCTCCCAAAATATTGAAATCACATGGGGAGAATTCGGGACTATGGAGGATGTGTTAAGGATTTCAGCAAAACGTCTGCAGCGTAGTCCCGCACCTAAAGAAATACTCGTTGTAGTTTACTAAACGAAAAGAATGATGAAATTATAGTCATCTTACGTGGAAGACTATTTTAAACCTGCATAGCAGTGTCTGTAGTGGATGATGTCCTTACTGAGTGGGCATTGAGGTTACCACTCTTGCCTTCTGTTATTTTCGTGTATATTGAAGTTTTGAGTTGTGTCTTTTAAATTCTTTATCATACACATACAGTTTTCTAGTATATAGCTACGCAGGAATGGGAAGATTGAAGGCTTTTGAAAGAGGGGCTTACAAGAAACTGAAGAATCTCTTTATCGAACAAGTTCCATTGCTCTTACATTCTCTTCTGTGTCAAGAAGATGTATATGCTAGTTGACGAATTAGTTCTCTGAACATAATTCTGTGGTGTCACCGCCAGACACCACACTTGCTAGGTGGTAGCCTTTAAATCGGCCGCGGTCCGTTAGTATACTTCGGACCCGCGTGTCGCCACTATCAGTGATTGCAGACCGAGCGCCGCCACACGGCAGGTCTAGAGCCGACTTTGCTAGCGATGGTTCACTGACAAATTACGCTCTCATTTGCCGAGACGATAGTTAGCATAGCCTTCAGCTACGTCATTTGCTACGACCTAGCAAGGCGCCATTACCAGTTACTATTGATGATGTAAAACATGTACCGTCAAGAGCGATGTTCACCAATTATGGATTAAAGTTAAGTATTCCAGAAGCTACGTACGTTTTTTGGCTAGTCTCAATTCCTTGTACTGTTCCAGACCTCACGCCAGCCTGCGTGAGCTTAAACGCGTGCCTTTCGGCTTCCTTATAGTGGGTTGGCTGTCTTGCCAATCCACAACAAATTCTGTGTACTGAAGAATGCTGTGTAACTGAGCAAGTTAAGCAAATCGGAAGGCGTGAAAACTTATTTTATCAGAAAGTGAAGGTAGGAGTAAGATATTTCATTGCGCTACGTTTATTGGCTTATTTGTGTGTCATTTGAAGTCATTTTGAAACCAGATGCATAAACGTTTCGTTTCCAGTGAGGGTGTAATTCTTCTTCAGTTTGTCACATTTCTGTAGCATCTGTCATCCATCAAGCACAAATTTAGGAATGTTGTTTTCTTTTTTGTTTATCAGTAACTTATATCCTTCAACCCAGGGGCTTAGTTGGTCTGTAGCTTTTTTTTTTTTTTTTTTTTTTTTTTTAGCAGCTTGTATTTTATATAGGATGATTGCCATAAGAATGATGCTGACGTTGCCTACAAACAAGGTATTTGTTTGTGTCTCAGTGTTCAGTTCCAGCTCATTTATATACTGTGTAAGAGGTCCGAGCAGATGTAATTTCGATGTATTGCTCATGCGCTGCCTGCGATATGCAGGGTATAAGACAATCTCTGACCAGAGAGCAGTGTTGACTGCAGTAGGAACTGTGTAGCTGTAGCAGTAAGTTGTTGCTAGTCTGCGCTAGTCTGGAGTCTGCTCTGGTCTGGTATGGTGTATCGTGTTGGCTGGTCGGTCGCGGTGCAGCGATGCCGGAGCCTGAGTATTATTGTATAAGGTAAAAAAGCAGCCTCGCGCATATCTAGTAATGTTATCTGAACTCCCATGTAAATGTTTTAAAAATGTCCTAATAATAATCTTTGTCATATAATTTCTAACAAGCATTCATTTCAATTTAAAGAATTTACTAATTTCTCCAATCCATGATCATTCCGATTGTTGCAAAAGAAAAGTCAGTTGCTTCCTTTCATAAATGACCAATCTATCGGCCAGCATTGCACAGAGCTGTGCCGGAAAAATTTATTGTAAGAGCAGATATATTCGACAATTTTATTGAGGTAAGAATTTTTCCTTTTTTATTCAGAATGATCTTACAGGGCCATGACGCAGCACTGATGTCGTCCAAAATTTACCAGGTTACTGAATTTATTTTTTATTACGAGGTTTAGGAATTTTTCTGTTTCGAGCTTACATTAGATGAAAAAAGAATTTTGTGGGTACATTAAATGGGAAACAAATTTTGTGTGGAGGTTAAATGTGAATGAATTTCTGTAGGGAGGTTATAAATGGGAAGCAATTTTGTTCTGAGGTTACACTAAAATTAGAATCACTATCCATAATATTTATTTTATTATTTTTTGTGGGGAGATTACACAAAAAAATTAGAATCATATTTATTATTCATTTTATTATTTTTTGTGGGGAGGTTACACTTGGCGACAACCGGCCAGGATCGTATTTCTTTGTGAATTTCTGAGAAGTAGTCATATATCTGCTCTTATTTACTTAAATGTAGTTTGCATCTGGCGCAACGCATTTACTAATTTGTCACTCTTTCTTTCACAGATCATCGGCAATTTATTGCTCTTTGTTGTAATTGTGTTTGTTCCATTTTTGCTTTGTCTTTGTTTCATTGTTGTGCTTAATTTTGCTTTGTGAAAAATGCCGCGAAAAAGTGTTGACAGTACATCGCGATGTGCAATGAGTGAAATAGTCGACTCGAATAATTTGACCGATAATGCTTGCGACACTCAGTGTCTTAATGATAGTCCTCCATTTACAGACAATCAGTGCGTACCGATCACTAGTAATGATTATAATTCTAATGATGAGCAAACAAATTCAACTATGTCCACAGTAAGTGTAACAATTGATGACGCGGCACGTTCGTTACAATGAACGCTGCTCAGTTTGTCACACCCAGTTTGCAAAATTTGAATTGTGAATAAATAATTGTTTCTAACGAAGGTGAACAATGAAATGAAATGTCGTGTGACGAGGGCCTCCCATCGGGTAGACCGTTCGCCTGGTGCAAGTCTTTCGATTTGACGCCACTTCGGCGACTTGCGCGTCGATGGGGATGAAATGATGATGATTAGGACAACACAACACACAGTCCCCGAGCGGAGAAAATCTCCGACCCAGCCGGGAATCGAACCCGGGCCCTTTGGATTGACAGTCTGTCGCGCTGACCACTCAGCCACCGGGGGCGGACAGGTGAACAATGTACTCAAAGTACGTCAGATTTGTTTGATTCCGATGTAGTGGCCAACAGTGCACATCCGATTGGCAAACCTTTTCAAGAATCACAGAATGACCAAATGGTTATACGAAACGTGACACATACAGATACATCATCATACAGCACAGAGAATACAGTATCTAATTTTGGCATGGATCGAGTTGTAGCATTAATGCTACAACGTAATGAAAAACAAGACAACCTTAATGAAAATTTCAAACAGTTGAATGAAAAACACGACAACCTAAATGAACAGAACAAACAACTTAGTGAACAGATTACAGCCGTTGCCGTGCAATGTCATGATACTAAAGAACAATTACGTGAGGAAATTAAGGCTTGTGCTAGAAGCAGTAGTGAAGAAATTAGATTTGTGGCACAAGAATTAAATAATACACATGCAGCCACAACTAAATTACTTAGAGATGAAATTAGTGCAGTCGCTAAACAATGTTCTGAAAACGCAACACAGTTACGCGACGAGTTTAAATTAATGTCAGAAGAACTTTCACGCACACTGGATGCGAAAGTAGACACGAAATTTGACCAACAGAACAGCCAAATTGACGAACGTTTTAATCACCACCTACAAAACAGTGAAAAGCGTTACCGTAAATTTATACAGGAACAGAATAAAGTAAAGCAACAAGTCATGGAAACAACTACTGCACAGAGACAGGAAGATAAGCGTAAATTGTTTACGAAAGCAAAAACATATGTAGACAACAATATTGCTACAGCATCAGACGAAATCAAACAGTTGAACACCGAATTACATGATGAAATCTCTGATCTTAAAACAAAAACAGACACACACACAGTAGACTTTCAGACAGTGACCGACAGACTTCAACAATTAGAACTAATACAGGATCCCGATTGCATCAAAGCAGACGTTAAGAAATTAAACAAAACCACACGTAAAATACAAGAACAAATTAATGCTTGCGATACTAAAAACGATGATCAGGTAAAAGTACTGACTGAAAAATATGATGAATTGGCCAGTCGTATTGATGTTATCGAAAGTAATAATGACACCAAATCAGACGATACGTCACCAGTTTCGTTTAATCAAACACCGGAATTCCAAAATTTACAGCAGACGATCAGTGAGATAGGTTCGTCCAATAATACATTACGTAGACAATTGTCAACTTTACAGCAAGAAGTGACAGAGATGAAAAATGTTTCAGCCTTTAATACATCACAGAATGCGCCACTCTCCGAACATTTGTCAGACTCACACAACCAGTATAATTTAGGTAATTTACAGAGAATTCGTGACTTAGATTCCGAACAGTCACAGATAAACAGATTAGCATACAATCCTGAACCTGTTCAGACATTCTGAGACGATAATTTTGATTATAAGCACTTTCTATCCGTGAAAAAATTTAAAGTGCTTAATAATGACAGAAGACAGATTCAAGCTTTGGACTGGATACAATTTTCTTTTGTATTTTCATCAGCTTGGCCTGTAACGCAGAAACTAAAATTTATTTGTAGCGCGTAAGAGACCTCAGGGGATTCATTACACTTCGATGAATATGTGCCGTAGCGCGCACAGGACCCCGAGCCGTAGTAGTGCTATTTCATCTTTAGTTTTCTGCACTGCTGCCTTCTCTTCTACTATCCTTTATATATATCAAAACAGCTCTTCAACTATCGATCTATCTAGGATTAAGGATGAGTAAAGAAAACCTGATACGACAAGTTTTACCGAAAGTGACAATTTTTATTAGACACTCCAGAACCATCAGCGTAATTTTAATGAAAGACAGAAGTGTAAAACAGCTCTTCAACTATCGATCTATCTAGGATTAAGGATGAGTAAAGAAAACCTGATACGACAAGTTTTACCGAAAGTGACAATTTTTATTAGACACTCCAGAACCATCAGCGTAATTTTAATGAAAGACAGAAGTGTAATCACCAGTATGTACAAAATTTTCAGCTATCGCAGACGCATTTTTGGCAACAATAGAGGGTTTTCCCTGCAACAGCATGAAAGCCAGCCGGTTAGCATACCTAACCAACAATGCAGTCTGCAAGGTCAACCAAGCTTTAATGTTTCGCCGCCTACACGTATAGCGTCGGCCATACCAAATAGTAACGCACAGCAACAAGGAAATCAGTACGTACAGAAAACACACCATTTCAACTCATATCGCAATGCACCGTATAGAAATGACTATCATGACAGACGTAAAAGTAATGAGCACAATTTTCAGCGTACGTTTAATAACAGTCGGTCTTACCAGCAACAAAATCATGCGCAACAACAGATTATCGTGAATGAACCAGACAGTAGATATCATCCCGAACGTAATACGTCAGGACGAAATAACAGAACAGTTCAAATAGTTGAAATGCCACAGCATCCTCCCGCAAATAACAGCACGTCAGAAAGAATTTGACTAGATACAGTACAGGTTGCATCTTCCAGCAACGCAAGCAATACTTTTGACACAGAGAATTTTGTTCACGAAAATGTTATTACTTCTGACGACATCCGAGACACTCTTTTGCAGGAAAAACCAGTTATTCAAAAAACCATTTCCCACCCTGTCATTGAAGTAAAGATTGGATCATCCAAATTTTCAGCAGTAATCGATTCTGGATCACCTATGTCAGTTATAAATGAGGAAACTTTCAACGAATGTAACAAAGACGATACCTATCCTACGTTACCATTAGGCAAAACTAAAATAAAAGGATCAGTATCTGGTAAAGGAGTAGATGTAAAATTACAGACACATTTATCATTTTGTATTGCAGGTCATACATTTCACTCAAATTTTTGGATTGTTCCCTTATTGACAACAGGCGTTATTTTAGGTACGAATTTTCTGGTACAACATGACGCAATTATTGACTTTCAAAACTCCTATTTAATGTTAAAGGATGAAAATGTACAACTGGCTTTAGAATTTCAGCACTCTTTATCTGCAGAAGAACAAACAATTAATCGTACAGAGGTCATTTCCGCATCACGTAACATAGACAGTCATTCCACATTGTTCACAGATACGTACGTACACAACTATAATATTCCAGACGAAGCCGACTATGACGTTATACAGATGATTTCTGATAAAGTTAAACAGAGCAGTGCAAATACAGACGACGAACGCACGTAACTACGCAAAATTCTTTTACAGCAAGCTCCAGTTTTTGACAACGTCCCTGGTACTATGTCCGGTTTTATGTATGAATTTCAAGTTAAACAGCACGGCACATTTAAAGCCAAACATTATCCCATTCCGTATATTCACAGAGAACAAGTTAAGAAAGAATTGCAAGCTATGCCTGACCAAGGTATTATTGAATCGGCAGTTAGTCCGTACATAAACCCGCTCCATATTGTTAAGAAAAAGGATGGTTCACTTCGTCTCGTACTTGATTCGCGTCACATCAATGACATTATTATTAATGAAACAGATCGCCCTCAAACACTAGAAGAACTTCTACAGAAATTTCATGGTACTGCTATTTATTCCACATTAGATTTGAAATCCGGATTTTGGCAAATTCAGCTCCATCCGGACTGCAGAAAGTACACGGCTTTTCTCTGTTTTGGTGACTGTTATCAATTTTGTAAATTACCGTTCGGTTTAACTATTTCTTCAGCAGCATTTATTCGCGGTTTGAATACTATACTTCCGACAGAATTAAAAGACAGAATCACTACGTATGTAGACGACATTCTTATTGCAGAAGCTAACTGGTATGAACACAATCTGATTCTTGAACAACTGTTACGAACTTTTCGTGCACAAGGACTCACAGTTAATCTCAGTAAATCGCACTTTGGCAAAACTTCTATAAAATTTCTTGGACATGTAATTTCAGCAGAAGGCATTGCGCCTGTCCCGGAAAATCTTCAAGCTTTACGTGACATTAATGTTCCTACGACGAAGAAACAACTACGCAGCTTTTTGGGTTTAACTAACTTTTTTCGTAAATTTATTCATTACTCTGCTTTAGAGACCCCTAGATTATGTCAATTGACAGGTAAAAACACTATTTGGTCCTGGGATAGCCAAGCACATTCTGAATTTGTCAATCTGAAACAAGCTTTGTTGAATGCACCACTTTTATCACAACCAAGATCTTACCAGAAATTTTTCCATTGCCACCGACAGTTCTAACACCGCTTTAGGCGTAACATTTTTCAGGAAATTGAAGAAGATGGTTGTACAGTAATTAAAAACATCGCCTTTGCGAGTCGCATTCTGTCACCTGCTGAACGCAATTATTCTGTCACAGAACTTGAACCATTATGTGTTGTATGGGCATTTACGAGATTTAGGCATTTTCTTTATGGAAGACACGCTACCGTTTACACAGATCATAGAGCTATACAGTTTTGACTTTCCGCAAAATTTACACACGACAGGTTAAGCAGATGGAAACTTTATTTACAGGAATTTAATTTTACAATTGTTCACATTCCCGGTACACAAAATATTGTAGCAGACGCACTATCCCGTTCTCTCAGCAACAATCAGCAAGACATCGCAACCAACTTTTGCCAAGCAAATTCTAGCGTCATGTACATCCAACAAGTTGCATTTGAAAATTTCATTTCGTCGTCATTACGAGATATAGCACAAGAGCAGAGGAAAGACAACGTATGGAAAGAAATAAAACACCTTTGGCAAGATAGGAATAATGTTACCATTAGAAACCATTACACTGTACGCAATAATATTCTGTTTCGCCGCTCTCACCCTGACAGCAACAATTGGTTATTATATATTCCTGACGAGCTTGTTAACAAATTAATTTGGTATACTCTTTTAAGTTACGCACATTATGGAGCCAGAAAATGTTTTCTTATACTGAGACAGAACTGTTATTTTGCCAATATGGAGAAACGTATTCGACGAGTTTTAGCGTCATGTAAAATCTGCCAGAAAGCTAAGTCAGATACGACTTCACATATTCCTCCATTACATCCCATTGTACCTGTTAAATTGAGACACATGGCCGCTGTAGACATTTTTGGTCCGATTCCCAGAACTAATAGAGGTTTTTGCTACATCTTTGTCGCTGTTGAAGTCACTTCGAAATTTGTTACCTTCACTCCGTCACGCAAAGCTACTGCTAAATCTGTTTCGAATGCGTTTGTAAAACATTTTTTATTCCATGTAGGACATGTATTGGAAGTAATTTCCGACAATGGACCACAGTTTCGATCTGCTATATGGTCACTTATGTTACGAACAAGAAACATTTCTCCGATTTATATATCCAAGTATCACGCTTCTTCGAACCCTTGTGAACGACTAATGAAAGAAATTGGTAAACTACGTAGAGTATACTGCTATAAAAAACATATTGATTGGGACACACACATACTGTCATTCCAGGATGTAATTAACTCGATACCAAATGAATCTACTATACTATCTCCGACTGTTATACTGAAAAATGTTGAACCACCCAACAAAATTAAAGAATAAGTATCCTTTCCTACATCTCGTCGACTACGCCACCATGAAATAATTGACATTGCGCTCAACAACATCAAACGTGCCACAGAGCGCCGGAGAAGACAGCAAAAACAGGTTGGTACACGCCGTGACTTTCATATTGGACAGAAGATATTAGTACGTACACACTATTTATCCAACAGAGGAAAAAGTAGATGCAGTAAATTTGAGCTTCTATACTCAGGTCCATATCGAATTCGCAGCATTCCTCACCCCAATGTAGTACACGTCGAAACTCTGAGAACCAGAAAAAGCAAACGCAATCACCATGTCTCCAATATTAAAACATTTATTGAATGAACATACTTTATGATTTATCACACTGTAATGCCATTTCCTGATTTTTATATGACCACTTATACAAGTACATTTATATGAACACTTACTGATGATTATCGTATTTTTTCTTGGCAAGTGCCCGGCAAGGTAAGGTTAGCAGGTCGCTTTTCTTGTCGTTACACATCAGACCGAGCACATTTTTCCAGATAAACTTACATATTTTATGACCACTTGATGCAATTATATTTATGTGACTACTTACTGATGATTATCATATTTTTTCTTGGCAAGTGCCCGGCAAGGTAAGGTTAGCAGGTCGCTTTTCTTGTCGTTATATTTCAGACCGTGCACATTTTCCATTTTTCGTGTATGTATGATTGTTTTCCTGTTTTGTTTGTATGCACTACGAAATCTTTAAGATATAACAAACACCAGTTGACTTTGACTTTTTTCCTTATGATATCTCAACATCGTGATTATTTTACATTTTTTTGCTACTACATTATGATACTCTGTGTACATTTTTGCGCCTGAACACTGTCTATGTTTTGGACATAACACGTTTTCTGTCATGCTATGCTGTATGCTTAATTATATCACTAGAAACCAGTTTTTATTTAATGGGTATATGATTGAAATGCAAGATATTAATCCCTATTCATCATTTTCAGAAAGCAATAACGTGTAAAAGAAATAAATTAAACAAACCACAGAGGATTACTATGAAATGGGAATTTCACCTTCGGAATGAACGAAAGAAGATGCAATACATCGTCATGAAGAATAAATGGATCAGAATTAACAAGCATTAACAAGAATATACTATACACATCGTATGATAGCAGTCTTAACTAATTTTTTCTTTCAGAATACGAGGCGATTGATGCAGGCTGTCAGACAGAACTACACATCTTAGTTTTAGTGATGAAATATGCTAGAAATAAGAAACTCTATACTATGAATAGTTGTATGAAGTAAATGGTAATATGGATAATGAATAATGAAGTGTCTTTTTTGCAGATGATAATGAATGATGATGAATAGTTATATGAAGAATATGCTAATATGAATAATGACGTTTTTCTTTGCAGGTGATGATAGTGATGAATTTTATATGGCCACTTAACGCACCACTTTTAAGTTTTCCTTTGCAGATGAGAATAATTATGAAGTTTATATATTTACTATTAGTTAAGAGATGCTATGTAGTTATGTAAGTATTTGTTGCAGTTCGTTTTGACAGTATGTCTTATGTCGCATGGTATAATGACTGAATGTTTTGGAAAGGACAGCTAGAGTACATACATATTGAGTACACGTTTCATTACCTGTTAATTCGAAGTTCACTACTTTTCAGCATAATATGCGTTTCTTCTTTCACCTTAATAATCCATTTTGTATTTTTTCCAGGAGAAGCTATTCATGAAATTAATGTGCTATAAGCAGTTAATCATTAAACCTGTTCTAGTACTTGCAGTTTTTTTACCCATTTGTATGTGTCATTCATGAATGTGATCACATATACTCTACTTGAAACTTCCTGGCAGATTAAAACTGTGTGCCCGACCGAGACTCGAACTCGGGACCTTTGCCTTTCGCGGGCAAGTGCTCTACCAACTGAGCTACCGAAGCACGACTCACGCCCGGTACTCACAGCTTTACTTCTGCCAGTACCTCGTCTCCTACCTTCTATACCTCATTCTATACTCTACTTGTTTCATAACCTTGCTACAGCTGACTCATGACGAATGATATTACTAATCCTTATTTGCAGCAATAAGTCAAAAGCAAATATTTTCATGCCCCAGCAATTAATTATCGATCCCAACGCAGTGCATTGCTAGCACAAAAAAATGTATTACCAGTCCCAAATAATGCTACCAGTTTAAGAGAGTTCTGAGTAATACTGAATGATGTTTTCTAACCACAGACCTTGAGTAATAGTTACAGTGTGTTACATTTTAAATATGTCCTATGTCACTTGAATGATGAGTTCTGAGTAATACTGAATGATGTTTTGTAACAATGCATAAATGCTATGCCAATAATTTCTGTAAATAATATTTTTGTTATACTCTATATATGCCATGCCAATAACTAACTCTTATTTTGAATGATGACTTCTGAATAATACTGAATAATGTTTTATAAAACTATATGAATACTTTGTAACTGGCCAATGAATGCCACTGTTTCTTATATTTTAAATTTGTCTTATGTCACTTACATGCTATTATATATGAATACCAGTAGCTTGATGCTACACTCATTAGCTTCTGTTTTGAATGATGACTTCTGATGGTTTGTAACTGGCCAATGAGTGCCAATGTTCACTGTAATCAGATGACTTATGAATAATATTCTGTAATACTTCATACATAGTACAGAAACGTTTAGTAACTAGGCAATGAGTGCCACCAATTACTCAAATCGGTTGATAGACTAGTGTAATTCTCAATGATGACTAGCATAAGACTTAATGTCCTTCACCTTCTGACCCAATTACCAGAAATTATTGCAATATCCGTTTGTCCTGTCCATCCTCATGGTCATGGAGCACTATACTTGGTTTTTGCACTAATTCCACCTTGGTGAAGAAGTGTGGATTCTGCAAGAGTGTGGTGTTGACACATCATGCTGTCCACCAACTTGAACAATGGAGATGTTATTATGGTCCCACTGTTTGGTGTACCTAATGTACTACCAAAATGATAACATTGAATATTAATATGACATTTCAGTGTCTTGGCTACACTGATTAATACTTCAGCGAAGAGAACTTCAGATTGTCTCACTTGGTGTTGTGCTTCTGTAGAAAGATATGGACTTTCAGTGCAGCTACGTGCAACCTACTGTGCTACAACCATGATGCAATCCTTCCCTTTCTTATCCTAGTTCTTGTAAAATGGTAAAAATATATACAGTGTGTGTGCTCTTTATGTCATTTGTTAACATTTTTGTATTCATTGCGTATACATTTTGTGATTTCTTGATATGTTCTGTACTCAGTGCATGTGCACTCTATTTCATTTTGTGTTCTGCACTTATATATATGTATATACTCTGTGACTGTAAACTTAGTTAATTAAGAAAAATTTGTTGCTCATGGCAAGTCCAATTGACTCACCACCGCTGCCAAATTTTTGCCCTCCCAGTGGAGGGTTATGTAAGAGGTCCGAGCAGATGTAATTTCGATGTATTGCTCACGCGCTGCCTGCGATATGCAAGGTATAAGAGAATCTCTGACCAGAGAGCAGTGTTGACTGCAGTAGGAACTGTGTAGCTGTAGCAGTAAGTTGTTGCTAGTCTGCGCTAGTCTGGAGTCTGCTCTGGTCTGGTATGGTGTATCGTGTTGGCTGGTCGGTCGTAGTGCAGTGATGCCGGAGCCTGAGTATTATTGTATAAGGTAAAAAAGCAGTCTCGCACATATCTAGTAATGTTATCTGAACTCCCACGTAAATGTTTTAAAAATGTCCTAATAATAATCTTTGTCATATAATTTCTAACAAGCATTCATTTCAATTTAAAGAATTTACTAATTTCTCCAATCCATGATCATTCCGATTGTTGCAAAAGAAAAATCAGTTGCTTCCTTTCATAAGTGACCAATCTATCGGCCAGCATTCCACAGAGCTATGCCAGAAAAATTTATTGTAAGAGCAGATATATTCGACAATTTTATTGAGGTAAGAATTTTTCCTTTTTTATTCAGAATGATCTTACAGGGCCATGACGCAGCACTGCTGTCGTCCAAAATTTACCAGGTTACTGAATTTATTTTTTATTACGAGGTTTAGGAATTTTTCTGTTTCGAGCTTACATTAGATGAGAAAAGAATTTTGTGGGTACATTAAATGGGAAACAAATTTTGTGTGGAGGTTAAATGTGAATGAATTTCTGTAGGGAGGTTATAAATGGGAAGCAATTTTGTTCTGAGGTTACACTAAAATTAGAATCACTATCCATAATATTTATTTTATTATTTTTTGTGGGGAGATTACACAAAAAATTAGAATCATATTCATTATTCATATTATTATTTTATTGTTTTTTGTGGGGAGGTTACAACTAAAGGAAAAGGATTATCCCACTACTGGAAGTTCGTGGAATTCCTTTGTCCTCAGATGTACTGCATCTCAGAAACATGTCTTAGTGCTTACTTTTAGTTCAAATTTTATTCCTGGTTTCTGGTTCCTATTTATCAAGTACAAGACGAATCATTTCAATCCAGTGCCTCTATACTTGGAGCTGTTCCAACAACATTTTGTGGTCCCAAAGGTCGAAAGATTCACTAAAGTCTAAAAGAAAATACCAGTGGCATTTCATTTATTCATCGCTCTTCCTTTTTACTGAGAATCATAACCAGCACAAGTAGTACATTTATTTTTCGTGGAGTCCTTTGGTTTCTATTTTTGCCCAAACATTTCACTAAATTGTTGCAGAGTAATTTTTTCTGTTATGTTGCCAAATGCTGATATCAAGGAACGCAGTCTGTAATTTTCTCCAATTGATTTGTCTCCTTTCTTTGGCAATTTCGGTAATTATGAAATGTGCTTATCGGGAAAGGTGAGTTTAGTCTACTGTATCTGCAACAAGTACTGATATAAAATTGTTTGTAATGCATCACTTTATGATGAAATCTGGAAATCTATTATTTCTTGTAGACAACTTTGTTTTTTAATCAGACTGGTATGGGTTTGAGAAAAACGACCTATATGTTTCTTGAAGGTGTTTACTGAAAACAGCAAAGGAAAACCGGACTGGAAAATGTGATCTTTTGTAATCATAAGTTTCATTTACAACACTTCACGTAAGTCAAGGACCTGTTCCCTTTACATTTTATTTTCGCGCTATCTAATGTATTTGATTTGCTGTAAGTACATATATCTGACTACACCATGCGGTTTTATAGCTATTTTCGGATTTACGTCTTATTCGACTTCCAGAGTGTTAAGTATCTCGCCAAACGTGAAACTCGAAATCAGGAACAATTTGCTTTTCTTCATTTTTAATTTTTGTTTAGTCTGTATTTACTTCTTTTACAACAGCTGGAGTGCCAGAAATATCCGTACTACTTGTACTCGAAATCGAACCAGCAACATTTATGCGAAGAATTTATTTACTCTGCCAAGCGTTGTTAGAACAGTGGTTTCTCGTTTTCGCCTTTCCTTCGATAATTTCCGAAATGCCGCCCCACTTAATTTTACACGTTTGCTTTGTTATTCATGTTAAGGCACTTACAAAATTGTCAACCAACAGCCAAAACAAAAGAAAAAATTATAAAATTAAAGAAAGGAAGACTATATCCAGTTCCAATCGTACTACACCGCACATGAGCACAAAGCTTTCTACTTTAAACACGACAGGGCACACGAGCACAAAGATTTTTCCTTTAAACACGGAGCGATGAACTCACCAACTCGGATTACTCGACTTAACTGTGCTATGAAACAACGACACTGGAGAATAATTTAATGTCATTGTCGCATGTTTCTCTGTAGTCAGTAAGCAATAGAAGCACACCTGCCTGCTGGAATTCGTCTCGTAAAGAAAACGGGACAGTCCCTTTTTTGGTTTTTGTTTCCCGCGTCGCCGTAATTTTAGCTGGGATGCAAATACGTTCTGAATGTTATTGAAACTGTCTTTCTAATTTAAAAATCAAGTAAGTTCTGCAGTTACTTGCAGTGAGGTGTGCTGGATCCTGCAGTGAGGTGTGCTGGATTTTAGCGGTTTCTGTGGGAAGAGAAGACAGACTACAAATTTTAAGTAGTCTTGTTGGCAGTTGATGTGGTGTGTTTGTCATTTGTGTGAACACTGCTGTTATATCTACTCGTAAATGCAGCTTCTATTCCAACATAAAATAAAAATAACCTTTCCTGGAAGAAAAAACCTTAATCAAGAAGTTTAATATAAAATTTGCAATGCCATGTACTATTCGATTGCACAGAGTGGGAACTTCGATATCGTGGAATCTGCAGCACAATAAATGAGACAAACGAAAGTTGGCTTCTTGTTCTTTTTTCGCTAAAAAAGTAACTAAGTAAATAAATAAATAAAGTTTTAACTATTGTGAAGCGTATTTCACACATTATTAGATGTTCTTTTCGTATAATGTGTTTAAAAATGTAAAACATTCCCAGTATCAACATGTCTTGTTAAACGGGTGTCATTAAATCAAAGCTCAGATAATGAAGACCACAGAGCTTTCACATTAATTACAGTAATGGAGGGTCGACTTGATACTTCCCCGTAATTTCTACAAGAAATTTAAGTAGAGTTGGGTTTTACATACTGAGGCCCACACATGTTACAGTATTTAAGAAACTGCTGATTAGTTTATCACGGCTTTTCAGGGGTCTCGGTATTTTCACGGGGAAAATATGGTAGGGTTATGTAGAAGCCGACAACACTCTCGAAATAATAACGTTTCAAACATTGTATTGTAGATTGCCGTCCCAACAGCTTACTTCAAAATATTTTGAACAATCATGAAGATGATACGAGACAGAAACCAAGTGTTAAATTTCCATTCAGTCACCAAGTAAACTATGTATATTTCCAGGCTTGTGTTGTCAAATTTCGTTCTTAAGGCTTATTTAAATTGCAAGTTGTTTAACAATATCAAAAATTTTTGTCCGTTGTAAGCGCAGTTATTTTAAAACGTAAAAGGTTAAAATGAGTACAGAACAAATAATGCCGCCTCCCTTAAGGTGCCGCCCCTAGGCCCGGGCCTAATGGGCCTGTATGTAAATCCGCCACTAATCTGGAGTACATCATCGCACAGCAGTAAATCATGCACCATGGGAATACTGGTAAAGAAGAGAAATGAAGCGTTTTAGGACTGGTGTTACAGAAGGATGCCCACAATTAAATGGTCTATTAATATAAGAAATGAGGAGGTTCTACAAAGAGTCGGCGATGAAAGGTATAAATGTAAAACTCTGTCTAGAAGAAAGGATGGGACGAAGTGGCAGGTGTTAACATTTGAAAGTGCAACTTCCGAGGAACTAGAGGGAGCCACAGAGAGCACAAATAATTAAGACCATTGGGTGTACGCGCTACTCAGAGATAAAGTGCTTGGCACAAAGGAGGAAATCACAGCAGGCCTCTCAGACCAAACAGACGACTGATGGCCGCACCCAGCCCCTCTCCCCACCCTCCACCAAACAAAAAACCTGTTTCGGTTTAGTTCCATTTGATCCATGCCAAGTGTTTGCAGGGCCAGTTCAATGCACAAGCGTCGCAAGCCGCCACTGGCGCCCTCAACTGTAAGATTTTTATACAAGACGTTCACAGTTACACAAAACAATGTATGAACGAAAACAAGTTGTTCTCGGATATTCTACTAACACGTGATCTTCGTTATTTCTGTTTTTATACCGCAAGTTTATCACTGCAGAATCGTTCTTTCAATTTTCATCCTGTTTCGCATCAAAGTCTCCACTAGTTAGAGGCTGTGCTGAAAAGTAATGCCTCCGATTTTTTTATGTGAAAATTCTCAAAGCTTTTATCTAAAAAAACGTTACTTACATTCTACATCTTTATTCTACGAGTCTCTATATTTTTCCTGACGTAGTCACCCTGGCAACGAACACATTTCTCAACAATGGACTAGTTTATTGATTGCGTCAGTGTAGAACGTTTGACTTTGTTAACGGAGCCACAACCTCTTCTTTGCTTGTACCGCTTAATAAGTGAAGTCCTCGAAAGTATTCCTCAAGTTTTGGTAACAGTTCAAAATCGAATGGTGCCAAGTAGGGACTGTATGGAGGATGGTCGACGACTGGGAACCCAATACGTCGGATTGTTGCAGATGTCGTAGCCTTCATGTGTGGTCTGGCATCGTCCTGCTGAAGGAGTGCTCGATGTGTGGACAAACTGTTCCAGTTAGAAGCGCGATTACAGCACACTGTTCCTCACGCACTGACATAATACGTTTTACATACCGCCATGTTACACGCTACAATTTGGAGCCCTATAGGGAGAGGGGCTGCAAACTTGTGGACATGAAGAATAAAGACATTTATTTTATTTAAAAAGGTGTAAGTGTTTTCACATAAAAAATTCGGAGGCATTACTTTTTAATAGGATCTCATCTTTTTAGTGCAATTTGCTGACAATTAGCAGCGGCTGCAACTCTTCACAAAGATTTTTTATATCATGTGAACAGGTTAGTTATGGAGTTTAAAGATTTCCATAGAATATAATTTGTTCCTTTTAGAAACAAGGCTTGTAATTCTCTCTGAGATTCCTACGTTTCTTGGTCTAAAATGTATTGTCAGATGTGAAACTAACAAAAATGACAAGAGTGCATGAATTTTCGTTGTACTGATCATCGAGTGTCCAGTCAGACATTACAAAAAGAAATAACCTCGTTAGTGATGATCCTGCAGAATGGTGTGTCAATGAATCAACAATCGACATTCTCTTACATCGTGGCATTAATCAAAATTTTAAGGGTGATTTTTCTAATTCAAGAAGATCAATAGGTGATACAACCAGATATTTGAACAAAAATGTATTTTACCATAAACTTTTAAATGGTGGATCAATTTTGAATTATTTTCTAGTATACTCCTGTAGCACCGGTGCCGTTTTTTGTGCACCATGTAAATTGTTTGGAGGTAAGGCCGTGATTGCTACTAATGGATGCAGATTGAAAAAATATTTCTAATATTTTATCTCATCATGAGAATTCACTTGAACACAAAAATACTGAGTTATCTCTCTTAACAACGAAAAAGTCACTTGGAACAATAGATAACCATTTCGAGTCATATGTCGAGACGCAAAAAATGTACTGGCGCAGTGTGTTGAAAAGGGCGTTTGCAGTAGTGAAGAAGCTAACAGGTCGTGGACTTCCCTTATGTGGTCACGTAGAAAGATTCAGTTCATTAAATAATGGTCAGTTTATGATGTGTCTTGAACTTATAGCCGAGTTTTATCCTTTTCTCACAGAGCACATTGAACAATATGGAAATCCAGGGCAGGGACATACAAGTTATCTTTCTTCAACAATCTGTGATGAAATAACAGAGCTTCTTTCTGAACGAATGAAAACAGTTATCATAAATGAAATAAAACAGCTCAAATATTTCTCTATAATAGTAGATTTTACTGCGGACATTTCACATATTGATCTATTATCTTTCATATTAAGATATGTGAATGAGGATGTTGAACGTTTCCTATTGTATTTACCAAACCCGGAACACAAGTCCGAAAACTTGGCTGAGGCCGTACTAAAAGTCCTGTCTACAGATTCCATTGGTGTTACTGACTGTAGAGGCCAGTCATATGACAATGCAAGCAATATGTCAGGAACCTACACTGGTTTGCAGGCACGCATTAAAGGACGAAATCCGAAAGCGCATTAAGCGCCTTGTGCAGCACATTCTTTGAATTTAGTCGGCACTATTGCTGCAAGCTGTTGTTGGGAAGCATGTTCATTTCTCAATGTAGTGCACAACCTTTATAATTTTTCTCTGCTTCTACACAGCGCTGGGATAATCTTCTTTCTTTCATGAAACCAGGAAGCAAAACGTTAAAAATTTATAAAAAACACGTTGGTCAGCAAGAGAGGAAACGTGTGTAAGTCTGTATGAAAACTAGGAGGGCGTTATTAATGCCCTCACACATATTGCCAATAATAAGTTTGAAAAGCCACCTGTGCGAAATGAGGCTTCAGCTTTATTCTATCAACTCAGCAGACGAGAAACAGTATTCATGATGACAGTTTGGAAGGACATACTCCGGAGATTTAATAGTGTAAATCTGAAATTGCAAAGTGTAAATATTGATACTAAAATAGTGCATGAATTATATGAATCACTTGTAGGATTTATTGCATCTATTCGTGGCATGTTCGACTATTATGAAAATAAATTAATGGAGATTGTGGCTGATAAAGACTATGAATGCATCTATAAAAGATCACGAAAACGCAAACTTCATAATGATGAAGAAGCGGACTCTGAAGAAGTTTTTCTGAGTGGAAGGGAAAAATTTAGAGTTGAAACATTTCTCCCAGTGCTCGACAACTTGTACGCTGAATTAGTGAGGAGGAAGGAAAGCTATAGAACACTGTTGGACTCCTTCACAGTTTTCAGTAACGTTAAGAACAGACCACATGACGATATTGCTGAACGTGCAGCAAAACTCAAAGCGTCGTATGTGTAAATTTCACGGAACTTTTGAAATCTTCTGGGACTAGTGGTATACCACTCGAAATGAGTAAATTTTTACGAAAAGAGAGGTCCGTGTTTCCAAATGTTGACATTGCTCTTAGAATATTTCTATGTATGGCACAAATTGTTCAGCATAACGCTCGTTTTCGGCTCTTAAAAGACTGAAACCGTACCTACGTTCTACGTTGTCGGGAAAGATTGAACGCCTTGTCCATTCTTCACATCGAAGCCAACCTCCTAACTGATAACAACCTGAACTATGAAGTTTCTGCCGTCAACGCCTGACGCAAACTTTGCTGACTGGTGAGTTTGTTTGTTTATTCATATTAGTTTAAAAAATTTAAGATTATAATGTGATTTTTATTATAACTTGGAGCACATTCATTGGATTTACAAACTACGTATTGCCTGTTTATTTTACAATTGCCGATGGCAGAACGCGGAACTAAACCTAAACTAAGTGCAGACGTGACCGAAGGCGCCCGACGATACTAAGCAATACCCAAATGACCCAGGCCGCTCGGCGCTGTACAGTCAAGTCGTACTGATACTGTAGTATATTACAACATGCGTATCCTTGGCGTCTGCTGAAAAGTATAGTTATCGCGGAAATATACGTTATCGAAGAGTACGCTCAGATGAAAAAGTGTTAATAAATAACGTAGTTCAGTTCTGCCGACAAATACGTAAAATCTTTGCTAATACCGTTAGAAAGAGCTATGGTGAGAGCAGTAGGTGCAGTACGAAACTGTTCAGCCCTTACATGGATTAAAGATATCGTGTAAACTTATTATGCTGCGTCTAGCTACACAGACACTAATGCTTTACACGTTAACTATTAGATTATAAAACAAATTTATTTTTCGTTTTTTCTGTAAAATTATGTAATAGCAAATCCAGTTCTGTGTTAATTTCGACTGTATTTAGTTATTAGTTCTTGCACCGAAATCTCTATTTCATTTTCATTTCTTACGCTTTCCTATAGATAAACGTATTAAAATCGAACGTGTTTTTTTTTAATCTGCTATACATTCGAGTTATTAGATCATAAAACGACAGTTTAATTTTGATTTTGAACGATCTCTGTAAAAGTACGTATTAATTTCTAATGTATGACATGTTCGCTTCAACTTTTAGATCGTAACACAACTTTTTTATTTTCATTTTCAACGGTTTCGTGTAAAAGAATATATTGGAAGTGAATGTATAACAAACCTCCGTTGTCTCCTACACGCTCTGCTGAACTTTTAGGACATAAAAGAAAAGTTATTTTCCTTGTGTTCGTTTCTGTTGTCTTTTCGACAGAAGAATGTGTTAACACAATGCAGTTTTAAGTTTGTTTTATCCGCTGCCGTACACCAAGTATAGTTCAGGAACCATATTGCATTTTGATTGAGTGCGGCTAGACCGCTAACACCTCCTTCAGACCAACGAATAACAGAGTACGGAAACAGCACACAGCGCTCCCCACCTAAAATGGTAATTGTGAAGTGATCGGGTAATAATTATTATTTAAAACATGTTTTTTGGGGGGGGGGCATATAATATGGTGTGCCTAGGGGCGCAAAATTTTTAAATCCGCCACTGCTCCAGATGTGTATACTTAGAAAGTTCTTCCTTAAATTAGGGATTATGTTTGATACTAGTGGGCTATTTGCGCGGAATGCCCTCTTCGCTTTGCTAGTCTGCTTTCTGTATCTTCCTCGCTTCACCGTCGGATGTTATTTTGTTCCGTAGGAAGCAGAATTCCTGCACTTCGTCTACAACATGATAGACAATTCTGATGTTACGTTTATCGCTCACTTCACCGCTGAAACGCCTCATAACCGTCCTCTTCATTTAGCTAGTGAGTTCTCGCAGTGGTTAGCACATTGGACTACCATTCTCAAGGATGACGATTCAAATCCTCATCCAGCCATCAAGATTACGGATTTCCGTGATTTCCTTAAATCGCTAGGGACCGATGGCCTTTGTAGTCTGGTCCCTTCAACCCCACAAACCAACCAACCAATCTAAATCGCTCGAGGCAAATGATGGAATGGTTCCTTTGAAAAGGGTATGGCCGATTTCCTTACTGTAGCAGCCCTTTTTGTGTTTTCGCTTTTTCGTCTTATAGGTTAAAGTTTGATTTTATTTTTTACACATTGTCATTGAAGGGTTTTACTTTTATTTAATATGGTCTCGGCTAATTATCAGTTTGATTACCTTTAAAACCCAATGTTAAACGTGGGTCACAACACGTATAGTCTTCCCAACACTGAGAGAAAAAATCTTTAGTAGCTTTACTACCAATGTTTACAGACGACGATACTTTAACCTTTCGTTCAATTGTTTTAGTTACGAATCTCTAGTTTGTTCTTGGCATAGATCACGTAACCTTGACGTTTATTAATCTAAGTTAAATTAATGTTCAAGACTTGTATTATGTTTTAAATTAACAACGTCAGTTTATTGACAAGAATTATTAATAAACAGGTTCAGTCATACGATCTCATTCAAAGAAGTTCTTTAATTAGATGTATAAGTAGGATTCCCGCTAGCATAAGAGATGTTAGATAATATCCTGTCACTTTCGGTAAATAAGTTATTTCTATTTAATATCCGCAAACTGTCATTAACTATGATCACTAGTCGCGTGAAGTTAAAGTTTCCCACTATCACAATTCAAAGTCCGAATCCGGATAAAATTCTCAATTCAGTAAAACGTTTAAATATTCACACGAATTGACATTAAAGCCAAAGAGATTACTATTCACCTTCCCGTTTACCTAATCTGATAAATATCCAAATTAAAGACTTGAATTGACAATCCTCAAAAACAATCTCGTCACGATCTGTTCTTGATTCCAGGTTAATAAAGTCCCAATTGTTGTTCTCTAAAGCTGTACGTCCTAAATAACTTCCGAGCTAGAACAGACTAGAGACTGGAGTATCGTAATTACAACGTATGGCTATTTATACTTTAATAAACACTATCCTTGGTGTCCCAGACCTACGTTCTATGACTATAATATTTATTTTCTTACGTATTGGAATAACTAATATTTTAATATTTTTACTGTTTTCCCCCTTCACATGTTTCTAAAATTTATAATTAAATTTTCCTTTTCTTTTCTTTTGCTTTCTATACTAGATTTTTCCCTCTGTTTGGTTTTTATTTATTTTTAGTAATTACTACTTGTGGAGAGACTTGGGTCATTTTGTGAATTGATATTTTAAGGACATGGGAGCTAATTTGGGAGCTATTTTTGTTTTTTCAACACCGAGAGGCGCTGTAGGTGTTACATTACCCATCCTTTATAACCTGAACTTGTGTCCCATCTCAAAAAACCATGCCTTTAATGTCTGGTCTTCCGTCGTCTTTCTTTGGTGTACTTTCGGTGAGTTAACTCATAGTTAATGGGTCTAGGTGAAGCTGCTCCAAATATACACTGAAATACATTTTTCAAACAAGCAGTATCTACCCTTAAGCCTGAGCCCTGAAATGCCGGTTGTCTCCATGTAGCAGACATTTGAAGGAGTGGCTTCTTTGGAGGATAGTTGTTACGTACTACTAGGAGGCTCAACAACCTGAGCTTAAGAGAGTCGTACTAACCTCCACATGATTTCGCATTCAACGACTTACAACAAAAGGGGAATCAGCAGACTAGTTGAACCTCACTCTCAAATACTGCCTCTGTATCTCTTTACTGTGCTCCGAGACTTCATTAATGTCGTTCAATTTTCCTGTTTTGATATGGTTAAAGACACTTTTTTATTTACGGTATTCGAAATTCCATCAACTGTAGTACATGCTTGCCAAGTTTTCAAATGTCTTACTATAGAGCGCACCCAGAGAGGATATCACGAGACAGATGAAATAAGGGCGCAAAACATGTGTCATTACTTCCAGTTGCTAACGAATTCTTTATTTGCTGATTTGTTATGCTTCATAAAATACGTTATCTACAAGTTTCTTGTAATACATTTTGACGAGTTTTCGACGTTTTCGGTGGATGCAACTGCCAAAACATCTATTTTGAAAAGTAACTGAAGAGGACAAAAACAATCGGTGGAACGCTCTAGTAGTGTAGCGTTAAGGGTTCTGGTCCAGACCGCCTTTTTGCCAGATTCCCCCCTCCCCCAGCTAGGATCACAACAGTTATGTATAGTCCAGATGAAAGAGTGATGATAAACAACAGATTTGATGCAAAAAATGAGGCACTTACGTAAAAACGGTACTGTATTAGCAAAAGCGAATGGGAGCAGATTTGTTGCAATAAGGAAACAGCATAAAAGACGCTACTACAATCAGTTCTAGAGTTTTGCTTGGAGAGCTTATGAAGTAAGCATGACGACAGATATCACTTGAAAATAGTCATAGTCTGCTAGGATCATGACAGGTATGCATAGACCAAATGAAATTGTAACAGTAGGCAACATGTTTGACATAAAATTAATTGAATTAGATATAATATTCATTCATTTCACTGCAAAATTTAGCCTATGTAAAAATTCAGTGATTTGTTGTATGTATGCTCTGTGCTGTATTTATGTTCCACATTGCCCAGAAATATAATTATCACTCTGCACCAAACACTTAAGAGCACCAAACCCTTCTACAACCAATAGCATTCAAGTCCTATCACACTGCCACAAGACGCTGCCACCTCACATTCTTAACCAGCAGATCGCACCCCTAGTCATGAGGCAGGCTGCAGGCATACAGAACATCAAGACATTGGTGTGGTGAGGTGCATGGGGTCGTTCTCAGCATGAGTGGCAGTGGCCATTGTTGGTCTGGCAGGCTACCTGAAACTAGCCCAGCCCTGGCAGTGGGATCTGTTTATGTGCCGGCACTGTTGTAGACTGAGGTTGCATTCTGGACCACTGCATTCTTCTCCCCTCCATCAGATGGCGCTGTATTTACCTGCAGAATTTTTTTATCATGAAATGTCTCACACAAATAGGTTACCAAGGTATACTCATGTGACATTGTCTTTCTTTTAGACATCTGTATTTGTGTCATTTTGATGGTTACATACCGATGTGTCACTTTGTATAAACATTTCATCTTTTCAATCTACTGTGATCACCAAGGCTGACCTTGAGATCACAGATGAAGAAGTGGCATCTGAATTAAACAACCATCTGAATTTAGATGTCTGAAGAGCAGTTCAGATCAACAATTACTTGGCAGCACACAATTCTTCCCTGTTTTTTTCTGCACCAGCTGCCCCCATAGATCTTCTTAAAGAGGGAGCCCTCACATACCACCACTGCCATAAGGTCCAATCCTCCAAATCCCTTCCTAGCCTCCCAAAACCCCAAACCCTTAGTCTGGTTCCAATTCATTCATGACATCTTCATGATCTGGAACCCTCTGCCAGGCACTTTATTGTGAATAGCAGAGTAATCACGTAGATGTAGACTCAGGACCAAGACAACCTATCCTCATTCCTTCACAACCTCAATACTTTCTCTCCCATCTGCTTCACCTAGTCATCCTCACTGCAGCATGCCACCTTCCTCTCTGATGGATTCATCCATTTTTCTGTCCACATTAAACCCACCAACCAGCACCAGTACCTGCATTTTGACAACTGCCATTCCTTACATATGCTGAAGGTCTCACAATGGACTTCACAGACAGGCAATATCCCCCAGACAAACAGATTTCCCATACCTTATCCCCAAATCCTCCCACCAACCCCCAAGAACCTGCTTCAAAGCAGTGCTGCCTTCATCACCAAATACCATCCCAGACTGGAACAACGGAACTACATCATTCTTCAGGAATTTCACTATCTTTCACCACACCCTGAAATAAGGTACATCCCATCCAAGATCCTTACCACCTCTCTTAAGTGGTGTTCCTTCACCTCCCAACAACCTCCACAACTTCCTGGCCCATCCCTATGCCACTCCCAATCCCAACCCTCTGTCACTGGAATCAAATCCCTGTTGAAGACCGCCCACCCAGCACTTCCTGTTCCAGCCTTGTCATAATCTTATTCTACCCCATCAAAGAATGGGCCACCCGGGAAAGCAGCTCTGTCACATACCACATCTGCTGCAATGATTCCACATCTTTTTATACTGGTGTGACTACCAAGCAGCTGTTCACCAGGATGAATGATTACCACCGAACTGTGTCCAAGAGGAAAGTGTACCACCCTATGGCATGACATATAGATGAACATAACATGCTTCATTTTAGTGGCTACTTCATAATGGAAGTTGTCTTGGTCCTCACCTGCACCACCAGCATTTCTTAACTGTGCAAATGGGAGTTATCCTTACAACACATTCACTGCTCCCAAAATAATGCCAGCCTCAAGCTATGGTAACCTACTGCCCACACCCTCCACCCAACAGTTTCTGGCCCCTTTGTCTTATCACCTCCTCCCAAGTAACATCCGCTCACCCTCATTGTGCGCCACTCTCTGCCAACACACCCACCAGTCTTCTCCCCTTCTCTACTACTCTGTGTGTTCTCCATTACCCTCCCTTCACCATAGCCACCTGACACTGTGCCTGGCAGCCTTGCCCTGCCACCACCTCTCTGCCAGGCAGTGCTGACTTCTCTCTCCCCCCACCCACACCCATAATCTGCTATCCCACCCCCCCTTTTCTGAGATCTCTCTGGATTGTTGCTTCTGTAGGACATGACACCATTGCATTCTGACTGGAGTGACCAGAGACGGTGGTCATGTGTGCATGTGGTGTGTCTACTTATGTTAATGTGTGTGTGTGTGTGTGTGTGTGTGTGTGTGTATGTGTGTGTGTGTGTGTGTGTGTGTGTGTGTGTATTTCCTTTTCTGAAGAAGGATTTGGCCAAAAGCTCAGATGTGTAACAGTCTTTTTGTTGTGCTTCTTGCAGCTCAATGTGTCGTCTTGATGGTGAAATCTATCCTTTTTATAATATTACTGATATTCTAACATGGACTTTCCATTGTTTGATTTGACCAGATGACTATTTAAGAAGGATGCTTAGGCAAATAGCAAAAAATATTGCACTTGTAAAGAATGCCAGTGAAAAGAATATTTCGAATAGCTAGGGCAGCTATTAGATAGCATGTTAGAAATTGGGTCCTAAACTGAGTTTCAATAAAAATAATATAGCGTATAACCAGTATGTCAAAAAGACAGCAGTACGAAATAACAATAAAGTTTGACAATCATTTGGTGAGTTTTTGTATTTAGTGTAGTTGAAGGCAATGACTGGATGGACAGGAAAGAAATAACTATAAGATAATGTTTTCAAAACTAAATTTCCAATGTTTCTGAGACATAATGTTTACAATCTGCTATATTATCAGATTATGATTCGATTTATTTCCAGCAGCCAATTCATAATGGTTATCACCAGTGCATTAACAACTTAACACACAAACACCACAACATCTCAACCAATGCCATCTGCACAATATTTCATTTGTTGTTCTAGAGCAGAGCAAGGAACAATTCAAATCTCAGCTGCCTTTACAAACTGCACATTGTTACTCCCAGGAACTCCATATCTTTTAGTTCTAACAGCTTTGTACATTCTGAGCATAGTTTCTACAGACCATGACTTCTGAATGTCAGGTGACATTCAAATTAATAATACTATAAAGTCCATTGATTGAGCTGTGTCCTATCCTTCCTCACCCCCACATCTCACTCCCCAACACCCTTTCCCTCCCCCTTGCACATAGCAGGATGGCACAAAAGGTAACAGACATAATACAGGGTGGTTATAGTTTAAACATTTGCTACTTGAATCAATGTAGACAGAAAACTATTTACAATAAGGGTATCCAACTTAATAGGAAAGACAACTTAATAGAAATGCTGTTCAAACTATGCACTGCAGGATTGCATTGTTAGTAGTGTGTGTCTAATGGCTTGCTGTTAGGCACCAGTACTCGTATTACAATGTAGGAGTGACTCAAACCTTAATGACTAAGGACATGCACCATGTACAGCACATGTTACTTTGATCTGCTTTGCCAACAAGTGATCCCTGCTCTGTGGGAGAGAGGTGCTTTGGGCTCAATGTTTTCATGCATGATGGAGCTCCGCCTCATATTGCTCAAGAGCTTGCTTGGTTAATCTGTAACACATCTGGGGAAAACCAAATCATTGACTGATTGTGCCAAATTGGGTGGCTGCCAAAATCAGATTTGAAACCATGTGATTTCTGGTTGAGGGCTTATCAACAGGACACTAACACAGTTTGTAGGTTGAAGATGAGCATAGTGAGGGAGGTAATCAACATCCAATCTGATATGTTTCAGACAGCAGTCAAGCAATGTATAATGTGGTTCTGGGGAGTTGTGGATGCAGGTGGTTGTCTGATTGAGCAACGTTTGTAACCTGTAACATAAAAGTGGTGCACTATTAACAAATATTACCCTCCCATATGGAAATTAAAATGTTTTTCTTTCAATGAGTTATTTGGTTTTTTATTCATCCACATGCCCTTACAAATGTTTCCACAAAGTTTCATTGTCCTACAATACTCGTTTTTCATGTGGGCCATCTTGAGGAGTGAGACTTTAATTATAATCGTCCTGTATATTTGGATTTTACCATTAAAACAAAAGAATTATGTTAAATAAGAGATACGAGCTTTCCATGTCTCTTTAAGAAATAAAAAAATCGCAAATTATTTGTATATATGTGTTATGTTTGACAGAAAATCATCAGACGGATGCTTCTCGATGGATACAAGTTAGCGTCCTATTACTGTAGGCATAACATAAGGAATGAGAAAGTGACTGTATACCCAAGTACTGGGATAATGTTCCAGGCCATAAACCAAAATGTGTACCATATTAAACAGCCCTGCTTCAGCAGTGGTCTTGGAAACTTGCGAGATATTGGCTGTGGCAGTGTACCAGCTCACAACAGGAAAACTTTTAAACTTTGCTAAGCAGTTAGAGGGAATACAAATAAGACCTAATAGAAATGAATTAGAGATTTCAATGCTGACTTCAACTTGGATAGTACTGATATCTAAAATGGTCTGTTCCCCATACTGAGACTTACAACAAAAATAGGACATAGTGCAAAAGTAATTGATAATTTCTAAATTCAGCTGTTTCTGTGAAAGAAATGTTATCCTCCTTGACCATGACGGACATATGGTGAGGAAAAATCCATTCCCATCAATAAGGTTTAGCTAAGAGGGAGAAAATACACTTTCAAAGAAATAAAATGTTGACTTAGTCATGGAATTCAGGGAAAATGAATTGGCCATATGAGAGGAAGAAGTTTACTAAGGGAATACATTTGATAGTTGTTGGATGCAACTATTTTAATTGTACACAACTTTGGTGGCTTGTGTGTCCCTGATCAACACTTGTTGTCAACTGCGGAAAGCAGAACTAGACTTTAATGTGAGATCTGAACCACATGTCATGCCAAGTGACTATCTGTATCATTGAGAATTGAACATCAGATTAAACACATACTGAAAATTTCCATAGATTAACAGTGGTTGACACCATGACTTCACAGTTTCCAGGAACACATTGTACCGCTGGACCACCAGCCCAAGACTACATAGTAGATGATAAATTTAATTATTTTCTAAGACTTACTTACAATGTGATAAATCCAGTTTTTCTTTACAACAGATCAAGGACAGTTAGAATGACAGTTGGGAGAGGGTGGCAAAGATCTGGGATCATAGTATCTTGGAGCAAGAAGGGAGCATTATTTAATGGTGTGCCACAGGCAGTATTGAAACATTTTTCACTTTGTCATTCAAAAGGTAAAAGTGTTGAACAATGGAAAAATAAAATCAAATTTCAGCACAGTCAGTTTGGAGCATTGTTAGACATTAAACTAATAAACTGAATAAGGTAAATGATATTCAACTCCCTAATGAAAGTAACAGCAAGAGAGATGATAAATTCAAACCATTTCCCACTACGTTCTGTGAACTGCTGCCAACAGTAGCTGAAAACGAAGGGGAAAAATAAACCTTTGAAAGTATATTTACTACATTTTCTTAGACATGCACCACATACTCCATCACACAAGTTATGCCAAATCAGTTGCTAGAGATCTCAGAGCTCACTAGGTCACTGAAAAGCAGTAACTGTCCTGCTTACACTGATATTTCAAACAAGCCATCTTGAGATGATTTGATAGTGCCCCCCGGAATTACTTTTGTAGTCAGTGAGCCAGGCTGTATGCTCTGGAATACACAGCAGTGACATCCATTTACAGATGTTGACATAAGCAAGTGATCTGTAATTATAAAATCATCCCCCTCCTTTTAGTGTTCTCAAGAGTATTTGAGAAGGTAACACAAGACAGAGTGCTGAGTCATCTTTCTGACAATATTCTTTCAACATCTCACTTTCATTCCCATAAAGACTTCCCTGCATAGAAATCAATATATGACCACACAAACTCAATTCTGGTAGAACCATATTATAAGTAAAATTACTCTCTTAGCATTTTCTGTGATTTTGCCATTGCTTCAGATCTACAGATCTTAAAATTATATTAGGGACCGTACTATATTATGGCTTCAAAGTCACTCCTTTTGCATGGAAGTGTCATATATTGTTTAGTACTCAGCCCACTCATGTGGTTGAGCTTCTGTAACAGAGTGAGGTGGAACAACCCACAGGAATATAATTTTTTCGTTAACTGATTTTATTTTTTGAGTGACATATATACAATAATTACATAATTATAATAAAGAATTTCTGGCAGAATGTAACGACTTTAGGAGCAAAAGAAAGCAACCTCTGAATAGCAGAAGTGTTGAACTGTTGACAGACATATGTAAAAGAGAATGAAAAGTTTGCTAGCTTTTGGAAGAAATCTTTTGATGAGATAGAGTACAAATACACAAAATAATGGGATTGCAGTTTGGCACGTGGACTGGAAAGAGGGTTGTATTTGAAGGTATAGGGAGAAAGAGGCAGGGAGCATGATGAGAGGTTAGGGATGGGTAGCTAACATTTTAGAGGGAGGCCGCCGATGTGGAAGACAGGAATGTGATAGTGAGGGGTGGTAGGTGTACTGGCTAGACAACTGTCACAGATGTACCGGATTTGGTGCACAATGATGTAGTCCCATGGATTGAGGGGGATGACAGCACAAAGGAAGGGCAAGAGGAAACTGTTGTATGGAGGGTGTGGGTACAGTGGATTAGCGGAGAATGAGACCACGAGGATTATGGGAGTGAAGAATGTGTTGAAAGGATAACTCCAATTTATGTAGTTCAGAAAAACTGTTGCTGGTGGGCAGCTGGTTAGTGGTCATTTGGCATACAGCGCTGTGTAGTGATTGCAGCAGAGCTGGTATATGACATGGCTGCTTTCACAAATTGCTCTGATTGGATAGGATGAACCTCTTGACATGACTGGAGTAGGATGTGCTGAGTGAGTGAATCAAGCAGATCTTACATCTGTGTCTTTCACAAGGATATGACCCCTGTGGTAAGGGGTTAGCAGAGAGTGTAGCCCTTTGCCATGCTGTCTGGAGCCTTCTATCCAGCACGAATTTTTCTGAACTATATAGATGGGAGCTATACTGGCAACAAAACCATCACTCACATAATCCTGCTGGCTTCAGTCACTGTTAACACTCCCCCCCCCCTCATGTAGCAGTTTTCTTCTTCCTCTGATCATCACCCTCTCCCAGTCCATGCCTCCACCACTACACAACTCCCCATCACCAGCCCGGGTATCCATGTGTCCCTTGTCTCGCCCATACACCTACTGCCCCTTGCTCCCACATTACTGTCATCCACACCTGCTGCCTCCCTCTCAGCCATTATCTACCCAGCCCCAGCCTCTCCTCCTGCTTCCTGCCTCGAACTTCAGATACAACACCAACGTCAGTCCATTTGCTGTACTGAACTGCAATCTCACCACTGTGTGTCCTGCCAGCACAATGTAGGGGTGCAGGTGTGTGTGTGTGTGTGTGTGTGTGTGTGTGTGTGTGTGTGTGTGTGTGTGTGTCTGTGTGTGTGTTTTGCACTCTAGCTAATCAAAAGATTTCCTCCAAAAGCTAGAAAAGTTTTCATTCCATTTTGTGTGTGCCTATTGTAACTCAAAACATTTGCTATTCAGACAGTGCTCTCCCTTACTCCTAAAGTATTTACATTCTGCCAGGATTTTATTTATTATATTTATGTAATTATTGTACATATGTCACTCAAAAAATGAAATCAAATAAAGAAAAAGTAATATTACTGTCGAGAGTGGTGCAAGAACAAGTGGATTGTTCCACTTCACTCGGTTACACTAAGTCAACAACAACAACAGGAGTGGGCTGAGTACTAAACAACATATGAAACCCTATACTTAATGTTTCCCCACTGTAAATTTAGTCTTATTCTTGCAGTATCATTTGTTTATGTGAGCTTTGAGCCTCTATGTTCTGTTGTTACATCTTTTTTACTGTTAAAATATGATTCCTTCCTTGCAAAGGGAGTGACTTTAAAGCCATAATGTGTTACTATACCCAGTATAGTTTTAAAATCTGTACATAGAGGAGATAACTGATTTCCTAAAAAACCACCTAGGGATACTAATACAAGAGCAAATAAAGAAAACTCTAGAAAAGGAAAGCCACCTAGACGCAAAGACAACCAAAACTGATGGAAACAACATACAAACTAAATACAACAACAAAGTTAAACTAGAGGGAACGACAACATACAGAAATCCTCTGCTCCAGCAACAAAATCAGCTACAAGTCCAAATCAATGCACATGAGCAACACAATAAAACCCGAAATCAGGTTAATGAACTAGAGGAACCGACTTGGAGTACTGTGGTAGGGAGGAGCTGGTACAGAAGAAATCAGAGTAATTACAAAGCTATAATGGGTACAAAAAAAGATGAAGAAATGCAAGCAGCAGAAACAACAGCGCGGCTATACATCGGTAACTTAAAGAGAACCACCACAACTGCTACAGTAGTGAAATACCTTTACAAGAACGGAATACTGGGACAACTAGAATGTGAAGAACTGCGCACACTGGACGACAAAAAAGCTTTCAAAGTAGGCATTCCATTTGAAAAGCTACAAATCACACAAGAACCACAATTCTGGCCAGAAAACATAAAAGTACGTCGATTTTGTTTCCCAAGACGATCAATGGAAGAGGAAGCAGAGGTCAACTAAACTAAGAAGAAAACCAGAAGAGCAAGAAATAAAAGCAGTCTTGTGGAATACAGAGGGAGTAAAAAGTGCTCTTAACCTAACACCAACAGACATTCTGCAAAACTCGGATCTTGCAATTCTAACAGAAACCGTCCTGATAGACAGCTGGCAACATAAAGATTTCTATAATTATCACCTAATGGCAAAGAAGGGAGGAAGAGGATGACCCATGGGAGGAATGTCTATCCTACTGATACCCTGGATGACGCCCACCAAAAAAATCATAAAACAAGGAAATAGTATGCTAGTAGAAGTGGCAAACATAAATATAATTGCAGCCTATTTTAAACCGCACACAAATGCTTCAGAAATAATTGACGAAATAGTCACACTCATCAAACAATGCGACAGCAAACCCACCATTATTGCAGGCAATCTCAACTTCAGAATAGACACACAAAACTATAAAACAAAACTAGTCGTTGAAACCCTAGAAGAAGATGGTTTCACCCTACTTAACAATAGACAACAATTTAATTTTTTAATTTTAGGCCAACTTTTGCCTGTTGTTTAGGACTGTATTTATTTATTTATTTGTCCATATAAATCTCTTTTTAAGTACATATATTGTACACAGGATATTGGACAGAAAACCTTTTTAGCTATTGGATTTTCAAATTTTTCAATTTTTATGACAAATTGGATCTTTACAGTTAATAATTACAAATTTTTGATATACTGTATATTTATAACTTATTTCTACAATTAAAGATAAAAATTACATTTTTTCTTGCATAAGATACTGTGAGATTGAATAGTAGCAGTTTTTCAGAAGGTAGGATGTCACAGATTTTTTAAAGCTTTGTAGTTCAGTAAGAGATTTTATATGTCTTGGTAAACTGTTGTAAAGTTTTGTTCCTGCATGATATACACCTTTTTGGCATAAGATACCTACATACATATGCCACAATGGGAAAAGCACCATTGATATCGCATTAACAAGAGGAGACATAGAAGGAAGTATTCAACCAATATTGCATGACTCCATTACTCCTATATGAAAGCACATTCCAATGAAGATGAAAATAAATATCATCATGTCACCGCCAGCAAGAAAGACCCACCAAATCACACAAAGAAAAATTGATATAGAAAAATTAACAAACCAGCAAGAACAATTAACACAAATAGAAACTTTCATAGAGGAAGGAGACCTTGAGAAAGCAACAGACCAAATAGAAGACCTCCTAAAAAATTCAGTGCTACGAACAATCTCCAAAACAAGGATGGCCAAAAGATGGTTCAATGCTGAATGCTACAGCAAAAGGAACACTGTTCTAAGAAACCCTCCACAGACTAGGAAACCAGCATGATGAGGAAACATACAAACTGTACGCAGAAGAGAGGAGAATCTACAAAAACTAATAGAAGAGAAGAAAAAAGAATACATAGAAAGAGAGGCAAAAAGAGAAGCAGATGAAGCAGAGAAAGACCCATACATAGCAGCAAGACCAAGAAAAATGGCTCATACACCAAATATAGACCTGAAGGAATGGGAAGACCACTTCAGTAAGATACTGAACAAATGAGGACTCAAAACAACCCCAAAGAAAGAGAAACAACATCAAACTAAGGAAAAAGACAATACATGGGAACCTCTAAATGAAGAAGACGTGAAAGAAGTAATAAAAGCACTGAAGAACAAGAAAGCAGCAGGACCTGATAATATATATAATGAACATATAAAAGATGCAAAAGACGCCCTCCAACACATATGGACCAAACTGTTTAACAAATGCCCGGAACTTGGAAGAATTCCGACACAATGGAGACACTCGACAATAAAAGTTCTCTACAAAGGTAGAGGAGACCCAATGGACCCAAACAAGTACAGAGGCATAGCCCTGGAAAATACTCAATTCAAGATGTTTTCAAAGATAATAACACAAAAAATCCAAGCCTCTGTGGACAGTCATCTCCCAGAACGACAAGTGGGTTTCAGATCTGGAAGATCAACACTTATGGCACTCAGGCTTCTTCTAAACAACATCGATGAAGTGCTACAAAAGAAACAAATGTTCTACACAGTGTTCATAGACTTTACCAAAGCCTTTGACCTACTGGAAAGAGAGCTCATAGTCCGAAAACTGGAAAACACAATGGGAGAAGATAGCGTATGGGCAAGAATAATCAAGTCAATCCTCGAATACAACTTAATTACAATATCAGACAACCTCTCTTTTTCGAACCCCATTCTGCAATTGAACGGAGTCTTACAGGGTGACCAAATGAGCCTTTTGCTGTACATTCTTGCCACTGAAGAAGTACTCCGAATTGGAGAAAATGAAGAAGATGTGTATGTATATGCATACACTGACAACATAGCCGTAGGTTCAACAGATATACAGAAGCTGCAGAGAATCATTGAGAAAATAGACAAATGGTGCAGTGAACACAAACTACACATAAACATAACAAAGACAGAAATGGTAATTTTCAGAAAAGGAGGAAAAACACCCAAGAATGCCGAAATCAGCATCAGAGGACAAAAAATACAAATCTCATCAGACTTTAAATACCTAGGAGTGACATTGCAACCAACAGCCAAATGCTTCACAAAACACAACAGAATGTGCAGCCCAAGCAATAATAGCAATACAGGACATCAAGAACATCCACCTACTCAGTCTAGAAACAGCTATGAAATTATGCAACACAAAAATCTTGCTAATCCTGGCCTATGTGATAGAGGTTATATGGGACCACCTGACAGAAAAATATCTAGAAACACTAGAAAAGGTAAAATCAACCTATCTAAAAAAAGCACTAGGTCTCTCAAAGACAACAAGATCTAGACTAGTGTACCTGTTAGTGAGAGAGACATTCCTAATTGAAGACATCAGACTTCGATATATGATACCACACACCAGGGCTTCCAGAAAGCAACTGAAGATCATGGAGGACAAATGAGAAAAAATATAGCTGGAGTTCTATGGCACAGAAGCAATGACGAACCGCTCATGGACAGCACCAAACTTCAAACAGCGACATGTCGTAACTAGACTTTCTATTCACAGCTTTCATCATCTAATCTGCAAAAACAAAACTTATCATGACCCAACCACAACATGTGTATGTGAACTGTGTAACGAAGACTGTGAATGATATCACATAGAACTGTGCAGTAAAAGAGTGAAATCGATAAATGAATATGCAAAAATGTAAAATGTTAAGCAAAGTAACTATATATGGCTATTTGGCTGCAATTTTATTAAATTAAAAAAATCTGTACATCTGAAGCTCTAAGCAAAATCACATAAAATGCTAAGAGCATAATTTTCCTTATATTGTTCTACCAAAACTGAGTTTGTAGGATCATATACTGATTTCTATCTAGGGAAGCCTTTATGGAAGTGAATGTTAAATGTTGAAAGAATATTGTCAGAAAATGGCTCAGTATTCTATATTGAGCTACCTTCTCCAAAATTTTTTTGAGAACACGGGAAGAAGGGGGATGATTTTACATAAAGAGATCACTTGCTTATGTCAGCTTCTGTAAGTGCATGTTACAACTGTGTATATCTGTTTCTCAGGAAACAGAGCTTGACACACTGACTGCAAAAGTGATTGCAGGGGGCACTATCACAACAGTTCCAAGGGGTACTGTCAAATCATCAATGATAATAAATCAACCAGACACTATTCATACCACAGCATTAGCCGAAGAGTATCATAGCACTATTCAGTTTTCAGATGCTACAACCATTTTAGTTAGTGGGAAGACATCAGAAATGTTACAGGCAAACCCATCTGAGACATTAACTAGTGTTGTGAACTGGTTCAGCCAAAACAAACTTACAAGAAATAAAAACAAAATTTTAGTTTTAATTTCAAGAATGTCAAGAGGAACTATAAAGAGGATAAAAAATGCAAATATCAAACACAGATATTACAAGTATACCAAATACAAAATTTCTGGGGATCTGGATCAAAGACAGCATATTTTAAAGTCTAAGTACCATATGCTATTTAATGAGAGTCCCTTAAACTGTTGTCATAAGGACAGTCTAATGACTGTTTATTATGCTAATATACACTCTATTCTGAAATGTAGGATCACTTTCTGAGGTAACTCGCCTTCTGCCTAAAAGTCTTCAGGACGCAAAAAAGAGTAGAGAGAATCATGGCTGCAATAAAAAAGAACAAACCGTGCAGACCACTATTTGAAAGTATGGGGATTCTTACTCTTCCATGTCTTCACAGCTTTGAAAGCACAATGTTTATTAAGAAAACTACAATAACAAATCCTAGCGACCTCCTCAGAAATGAATATCTATATCAACATAACACAAGACAGTAAACTGACTTTGACAAGCTTCAAATAAATACCAATTTGTGCCAAAAAGGAACGTCACACAATGGTAAAATTATTGACAGTAAGTTTCCAAAAGAAATTAAAGTAATAAATGATCCAAGAAATTGAAATCATTACTAAAGAAATATCTATTAATGCATTACTTCTATAGTTTGGAAGACTTCCTCCAAAATTTTTGAGAGTCTAAGAAAGCTAATGCTATGTGTATAAGCCACATTCTTTATCATTTACAAAATTAATGTGCAACTATGACTATCTACTTGCAGCATGTAAAGACTGTAACCGTTAATATTAGTTTATTCATATTTTCAGCTGTATTGTTGCTTAATTATAAGCCAGATGTGAAAAAGATATATTTGCACTGACCTATCCAATATCTGATATGCTGTGCTGTAAAAGTAAGATTTACTGGACCAAACACATAGATGCATACAAGATAGGTTGTTCGAAATACCATTGTAAGCAGGACAATTACTGTGTCAGTGAACTAGTGAGATCTCTTCGCTGTTGATTTGACATAACCAATGTCTTATGGTGAATAACACATTGGCTGTCTAAGAAAATATATAGGATCCACTTTCAATGGTTCATTTTTTCCCTTTGTTTTCAGCTACTGTTGGGAAGAGAATGTAGATCAATGATTTGACTTTTACCTGACTTGCCTTGCTGTTATTACCGTTAGGGATCTGAATATCATTTAACTTATGACCTTTGTAAATTTAATGTCTTCTGATGCTTCAAACTGACTATGCTGAAGTTTTGAATTACTTCTGCATTGTCCAATATCTTTGTCTTTTTGATGACGTGTTGATAAATTTTGTGGTGCTGGCTATGGTACACCTTAAGTCTTGATGAGCTAGACCTCTACATTAAATAATGTTCCCTTCCTGGCTCAAGACACTGTGACCCAGATGTTTTCCACCGTTTCTTTCAACTTCCACTGTACTTGTCCTCACTCCACTGTAAGGAAAAACTGTATTTACCATAGGCCCTACTGTAAGGGGTGCTTTAGGAAATAATTAAGTTTCTCATATATTGTGTGAGGAGTCACCAGGAATGACATCAGATTTTGGTTTCATGTTAAACTGCAGGTCTCCTGTCCTTGGTTGGATAACTGGCATAGATTAGGGACACACAAGTCACCAAAATGGCTTTCAATTGACAGACTTAAACATAGTCATTGAGATGGACAAAATCATTTGTCTACTCTGTGCCTATAATAAACTTTTTCCTGTCATTCAGCCACTACATTTCATTCACTACATTTTCTGAGTCAACTTTTTAGGTCAGTCAATCACAATTTTCTCCTCTTAGTGAAACCTTATTGATGGGGATGTTTTATTTTTACCATTTGTCCATCATAGACAAATCATTTATTGTGGGGATTACATTTCTTTCAGAAGAAACAGTTGAATTTAGAAATTATCAATCAGTTTTGCACTGTGTTCAGAATCTCACTGTGGGGAACAGTCCAAAGTAGACATCAGTACTACCCAAGATGAAATCAGCATTTATATCTCTTACTCATTTCTATTAGGCTTTATTTATACCCTCTCTAGTTGCTGAACAAAGTTTAAAATTGTTCCTGTTTCAGATTGTGCACTGCCACAGCCACTGTCTTTGAAATTTCCCAGTCTGCTACTGAAGTGCAGAAGTAAAAGAGCTGTTCAGTGTGCAATACTCATTTTGGTTTACAAGCTGGAACATCATTCCAGTACGTGGGTATATACAATAGTCACTTTCCCATTTCTTATATTATGCCTTCAGTAATAGGATACTAACTGGTATCCATCAAAATGCCCCTGTGTAATGAAGTTCTTCATGCTTAACATATAATGCAAAAATACCTTGTGACTGTCTAAGTTTCTACAGTGAAATGGAAAGCTCATCTTTTTTATTTAATAGGCTTCTTATGTGGGGAGGAATATGGGAATAGGGCACAACTGAAATAAAATACCTTATAGCATTACGCATGTCATTTAGATTGTGGTGTTACCGCCAGACACCACACTTGCTAGGTGGTAGCCTTTAAATCGGCCGCGGTCCGTTAGTATACGTCGGACCCGCATGTCGCCACTATCAGTGATGGCAGACCAAGCGCCGCCACACGGCAGGTCTAGAGAGACTTCCTAGCAGTCGCCCCAGTTGGACAACCGACTTTGCTAGCTATGGTTCACTGACAAAATACGCTCTCATTTGCCGAGACGATAGTTAACATAGCCTTCAGCTACGTCATTTGCTATGACCTAGCAAGGCGCCATTATCAGTTACTATTGAGATTATAAATAATGTACCGTCAAGAGCGACGTTCACCAGTTATGGATTAAAGTTAAGTATTCCACCAGCTACGTCTGTTTTTCTAAAGTCTAAATTCCTTGTCCTGTTCAGACCTCACGCCAGCCTGTGTGAGCTAAAACGCGTGCCTTTTGACTTCCTCTAATAATACGGTGTTGGCTCTCCTGCCAACCTACAACATAGATCTCTCCTGAAGTCAGGAACCATGATCTGCAGAGGCTATACTGAATGCTTACAAACCTGTTAAGAATAAAAATATGGAATTTCTAGGAATAAAAATATGGAGTAAATCAAGGTAGCTCAAACCTGAATTTTTCCTTGCTTCACCCTAGATAATTACATGAATCACAAATATAAAACTACTGAAGAATTTCTTGGTATTACGTTAGGGGGAATGTGTGTTATATGTGGAAACCTGGAAGTTGGACAAATGAAATATTGTGCAGAAGTTGCTTGTTGACATGTTGGTGATACAGGAGATGCTGCTAGTGTTTGTGGTACTCTAGATGACTGGTGCTGGAAAGGCTGTTAGTGTTTGTGGTGTTGGTTCATTAAGATGTTGATGCACTGGTGATGACAATAATTAACCGGGTGCTGGAAATAAATCTAACCCTAATCTGAAAATAAACACAGATTGTAAATATTTCATCTCACAGACAGGGGAAAATATTAGTTTACTGATTATTTCTTTCCTGTTCATCCAATATTGTCTTCAACTGCACTAAGTGTAAAATCTCATCAACTGGTTACCAAACTTTATTGTTACTTTATATTGTTGTATTTTTGGTATCTCATTATCAATATGTATTATTTAAGTTAGTGTGTATTAAGTTAGTATGTCACAAGATTCACATAAAAGTGCAGTGAAAAATAACCAGTCTCAGGACTGAAGACCACAACAACAACATTGCATCAGAACATCAGGGGATTAAAAAACAGAGTAGATGAGCTTCTTGTTTGTTTAGAAGATTTAAAACTGGAGGTGGAATAGCTGTACTCTGCCTGTCTGAACACCATAGTCACAGATGTGGAAATGGTAAATGTAGGTGGATATAAGCTTTCAGCACATGTAAGTAGAGACACTGTGGAGAGAGGCGAAGTTGCCATACATGTTAAAATCTGTCATAGTGGGAAAAATTTGCAAATTAAATATTTTTGCCTAGAGCAAAATATAGGAACATGTGCATGTGAACTTCAACTAAATAATGGCACTTTTGTAATTGTAGCCATGTGTAAGTCCCACTGGTAAATTTTCAACTATTATTGAAAAACTTGGATTCTTTGTCATGCCCTCTGTCAGTCAAAGGAAAGCAAATTATTGTTTGTGAGGATTTCAATGTAGATTTTCTGATTCCAATAGAAAGCTGGACCTTGAAGTACTACTTGGTTCTTTTAATTTGACATCAGTTATTGATTTTCCTACTCAGGTGGTACAGGAAAGCAGCACACTGATAGATAATGTTTTCATAGACCAAAATAAATTTAACCAAATAAAAACTTTTCCTGTTGAGAATGGTCTGTCTTATCATGATGCACAGCTAGGTAATGCAAAACAGTCCTCCAAAATAGTGAGTTCAAGTAACAATTTAACGATTAAAACTTTTAGGGAAAGCTTGCAACAGTTAGACTGGGATGAAGTGTGCAGGGAACATGATGCTAATTTAAAATTTAACCTGTTTCATGATACTTTTGTGAGTGTATTTGAAAACAGTTTTCCTAAGAAAACAGTGAAATATAATTGTTAGAAACCATATAAAAAGCCATGGCTTACTAAAGGGATAAAAATATCTTCTAAACAGAAAAGGGATATTTATCTTATAGCTAGGAGGTTTAATGATCCCAAAACAGAGAAAAATTATAAAAACTAGTCTGCGGTATTAAGAAAAGTTATTAAAAAGTCCAGAAGTATGTGCATTATGTCTAAGATTGGCCATTCTGATAATAAAATTAAAACAATTTGGAATATTGTTAAGAACACAGGAAGAGTGTATGTATATCAAACATAATGAAATGTTTGTTAACAGTAAGTCAGAAGTAGAAACTGTTTTTAATAATCATGTGTCGAACAGAAAATAGGAAGCAGCTATTCATTAGAAAATGGAAGGCAGTATATGGAAGAGGCAGTACCTTCGCAATATGATAAAATTGAAATTCAACCTACCCCTCCTCGTCAAATTAGGACAATAATAAATTCACTCAAAAGTAAAAGCTCACATGGACTTTATGCCATTTCCATCAGAGTGCTAAAAGCTTGTTCCCAACAAATAAGTAGGATTCTCAGATATATACGTATCAGCTCACTGAAACAGAGCATTTTCCGGATAGACTGAAATATGCTATTGTTAAACCATTGCATAAAAAAAGAGATAGATCTGATGCTAATAACTACCACCCAGCCTCACTTCTGACAGCATTATCCAAAATTCTTGAAAAAGGAATATATTCAAGAGTAGCATCACATATTTGTAAAAATGAAGTACTAAAAAAGTCAGTTTGGTTTCCAGAAAGGCTTTTCAACAGAAAATGCTATATATGCTTTCACTGATCAATGCATTGAATAACCGAACAGCACCCACTGGTATATTATGTGATCTCTCAAAGGCTTTTGATTGTGTGAATCATGTAGTTCTTCTCGATAAGCTTAAGTATTGTGGTATGAGTGTGACAGTGCACAAATGGTTTAATTCATACTTAACTGGAAGAAAGCAGAAGGTTGAAATTAACAGTACAGATAGTCTCCAAAACCCACCAGAGTCCTCTAACTGGGTAGGTATCAAGAATGGTGTCCCACAGGACTCAGTCTTGGGTCCCTTATTGTTGTTGTTGTTATTGTGGTCTTCAGTCCTGAGACTGGTATGATGCAGCTCTCCATGCTACTCTATCCTGTGCAAGCTTCTTCATCTCCCAGTACCTACTGCAGCCCACATCCTTCTGAATCTCCTTAGTGTATTCATCTCTTGGTCTCCCTCTACGATTTTTACCCTCCACGCTGCCCTCCAGTACTAAATTTGTGATCCCTTGATGCCTCAGAACATGTCCTACCAACTGGTCCCTTCTTCTTGTCAAGTTGTGCCACAAATTCCTCTTCTCCCCAATTCTATTCAATACGTCCTCATTAGTTATGTGATCTACCCATCTAATCTTCAGCATTCTTCTGTAGCACCACATTTCGAAAGCTTCTATTCTCTTCTTGTCCAAACTATTTATCGTCCATGTTTCACTTCCATACATGGCTACACTCCATACAAATACTTTCAGAAACGACTTCCTGACACTTAAATCAGTACTCGATGTTAACAAATTTCTCTTCTTCAGAAACGCTTTCCTTGCCATTGCCAGTCTACATTTTATATCCTCTCTACTTCGACCGCCATCAGTTATTTTGCTCCCCAAATAGCAAAACTCCTTTACTACTTTAAGTGTCTCATTTCCTAATCTAATTCCCTATGGCATCACCTGACTTAATTCGACTACATTCCATTATCCTCGTTTTTCTTTTGTTTATGTTCACCTTTATCCTCCTGTCAAGACACTGTCCATAGTGTTCAACTGCTCTTCCAAGTCCGTTGCTGTCTCTAACAGAATTACAATGTCATCAGCGAACCTCAAAGTTTTTATTTCTTCTCCATGGATTTTAATACCTACTCTGAACTTTTCTTTTGTTTCCTTTACTGCTTGCTCAATATACAGGCTGAATAGCATCGGGGAGAGGCTACAACCCTGTCTCACGCCCTTCCCAACCACTGCTTCCCTTTCATGTCCCTCGACTCTTATAACTGCCATTTACTTTCTGTACAAATTGTAAATAGCGTTTCGGTCCCTGTATTTTACCCCTGCCACCTATAGAATTTGAAAGAGAGTATTCCAGTTAACATTGTCAAAAGGTTTCTCTAAGTCTACAAATGCTAGAAACGTAGATTTGCCTTTTCTTAATCTTTCTTCTAAGATAAGTCATAGGGTCAGTATTGCCTCACGTGTTCCAACATTTCTACGGAATCCAGACTGCTCTTCCCTGAGGTCGGCTTCTACCAGTTTTTCCATTCGTCTGTAAAGAATTCGCGTTAGTATTTTGCAGCTGTGACTTATTAAACTGGTAGTTCGGTAATTTTCACTTCTGTCAACACCTGCTTTCTTTGGGATTGGAATTATTATATTCTTCTTGAAGTCTGAGGGAATTTCGCCTGTCTCATACATCTTGCACACCAGATGGTAGAGTTTTGTCAGGACTGTCTCTCCCAAGGCTGTCAGTAGTTTTAATGGAATGCTGTCTACCCCCAGGGCCTTGTTTCGACTTAGGTCTTCAGTGCTCTGTCAAACTCTTCACGCAGTATCATATCTCCCATTTCATCTTCATCTACCTCCTCTTCCATTTCCATAATATTGTCCTCATGAACATCGCCCCTGTATAGAGCCTCTATACAGGGTGTTACAAAAAGGCACGACCACACTTTCAGGAAACATTCCTCACACACAAATAAAGAAAATATGTTATGTGGACATGTGTCCGGAAACGCTTAATTTCCATGTTAGAGCTCATTTTAGTTTCGTCAGTATGTACTGTACTTCCTTGATTCACTGCCAGTTGGCCGAATTGAAGGAAGGTAATGTTGACTTACAAATACGGAGTTGGCAGATGCCCATTTGATGTATGGATTAGCACGGGGCAACAGCCGTGGCGCGGTACGTTTGTATCGAGACAGATTTCCAGAACGAAGGTGTCCAGACAGAAAGACGTTCGAAGCAATTGATCGGCGTCTTAGGGAGCACGGAACATTCCAGCCTATGACTCGCGACTGGGGAAGACCTAGAACGACAAGGACACCTGCAATGGACGAGGCAGTTCTTCGTGGAGTTGACGATAACCCTAATGTCAGCGTCAGAGAAGTTGCTGCTGTACAAGGTAACGTTGACCACGTCACTGTATGGAGAGTGCTACGGGAGCACCAGTTGTTTCCGTACCATGTGCAGCGTGTGCAGGCACTATCAGCAACTGATTGGCCTCCACGGGTACACTTCTAGGAATGGTCATCCAACAATGTGTCAATCCTCATTTCAGTGCAAATGTTCTCTTTACGGATGAGGCTTCATTCCAACGTGATCAAATTGTAAATTTTCACAATCAACATGTGTGGGCTGACGAGAATTCGCACGCAATTGTGCAATCACGTCATCAACACAGATTTTCTGTGAACGTTTGGGCAGGCATTGTTGGTGATGTCTTGATCGTGCCCCATGTTCTTCCACCTACGCTCAATGGAGCACATTATCATGATTTCATACAGGATACTCTACCTGTGCTGCTAGAATATGTGCCTTTACAAGTACGACACAACATGTGGTTAATGCACGATGGAGCTCCTGCACATTTCAGTCAAAGTGTTCGTACCCTGCTCAACAACAGATTCGGTGACCGATGGATTGGTAGAGGCTGACCAATTCCATGGCCTCCACGTTCTCCTGACCTCAGCCCTCTTGACTTATGGGGGCATTTGAAAGCTTTTGTCTACGCAACCCCGGTACCAAATGTAGAGACTCTTCGTGCTCGTATTGTGGACGGCTGTGATACAATACGCCATTCTCCAGGGCTGCATCAGCGCATGAGGGATTCCATGCGACGGAGGGTGGATGCATGTATCTTCGCTAACGGAGGACATTTTGAACATTTCCAGTAGCAAAGTGTTTGAAGTCACGCTGGTACATTCCGTTGCTGTGTGTTTCCATTCCATGATTAATGTGATTTGAAGAGAAGTAATAAAATGAGCTGTAACGTGGAAAGTAAGCGTTTCCGGACACATGTCCACATAACATATTTTCTTTCTTTGTGTGTGAGGAATGTTTCCTGAAAGTTTGGCCGTACCTTTTTGTAACACCCTGTATACTCCTTCCACCTTTCTGCTTTCCCTTCTTTGCTTAGAACTGGGTTTCCATCTGAGCTCTTGATATTCATGCAAGTGGTTCTCTTTTCTCCAAACGTCTCTTTAATTTTCCTGTAGGCAGTATCTACCTTACCCCTCGTGAGATAAGCCTCTACATCCTTACATTTGCCCTCTAGCCATCCCTGCTTAGCCATTTTGCACTTCCTGTCCATCTCATTTTTGTATTTTCTCCTTTCATCAATTAAATTCAGTGTCTCTTCTGTTACCCAAGGATTTCTATTAGCCCTCGTCTTTTTACCTACTAGATCCTCTGTTGCCTTCACGATTTCACTCCTCAAAGCTACCCATTCTTCTTCTACTGTATTTCTTTCCCCCTTTCCTGTCGATTGTTCCCTTATGCTCTCTCTGAAACTCTGTACAACCTCTGGTTCTCTCAGTTTATCCAGGTCCCATCTCCTTACATTCCCACCTTTTTGCAGTTTTTTCAGTTTTAATCTACAGTTCATAACCAATAGATTGTGGTCAGAGTCCACATCTGCCCCTGGAAATGTCTTACAGTTTAAAATCTGGTTCCTAAATCTCTGTCTTACCATTATATAATCTATCTGAAACCTTCCAGTATCTCCAGGGTTCTTCCATGTATACAACTTTCTTTCATGATTCTTGAACCAAGTGTTAGCTATGATTAAGTTATGCTCTGTGCAAAATTCTACTAGGCGACTTCCTCTTGCATTTCGTAGCCCCAATCCATATTCACTTACTACGTTCCCTTCTCTTCCTTTTACTACTGTCGAATTCCAGTCACCCATGACTATTAAGTTTTCGTCTCCCTTCACTACCTGAATAATTTCTTTTGTCTCATCATACATTTCATCAATTTCTTCATCATCTGCAGAGCTAGTTGGCATATAAACTTGTACTACTGTAGTAGTCTATCTTGGCCACAATAATGCTTTCACTATGCTGCTTGTAGTATCTTACCCGTACTCCTATTTTTTTTATTCATTGTTAAACCTAGTCCTGCATTACCCCTATTTGATTTTGTATTTATAACCCTGTATTCACCTGACCAAAAGTCTTGTTCCTCCTGCCACCGAACTTCACTAATTCCCACTATATCTAACTTTAACCTATCCATTTCCCTTTTTAGATTTTCTAACCTACCTGCCCGATTAAGGGATCTGACATTCCACGCTCCGATCCGTAGAACGCCAGTTTTCTTTCTTCTGATAACGACGTCCTCTTGAGTAGTCCCCGCCCAGAGATCTGAATGGGGGACTATTTTACCTGCGGAATATTTTACCCATGAGGACGCCATTATCATTTAATCATACAGTAAAGCTGCATGCCCTCGGGAAAAATTACGGCTGTAGTTTCCCCTTGCTTTCAGTCGTTCGCAGAACCAGCACAGTAAGGCCGTTTTGGTTACTGTTACAAGGCCAGGTCAGTCAATCATCCAGACTGTTGCCCCTGCTACTACTGAAAAGGCTGCTGCCCCTCTTCAGGAACCACACGTTTGTCTGGCCTCTCAACAGATACCTCTCTGTTGTGGTTGCACCTACGGTACGGCTATCTGTATCGTTGAGGCATCCAAGCCTCCCCACCAACGGCAAGGTCCATAGTTCATGGGGGGGGGGGGTATTGTTCTTAATATATATTAATGACTTGCCACTCTATATTCATGAAGATGCAAAGTTAGTTCTTTTTGCTGTTGATACAAGTGTAGTAATCACACCCAACTAGCAAGAATCAGCTGAGGAAATTGCAAATAATGTCTTTCAGAAAATTATTAAGTGAATTATGCTTATCCATTACTGATATTTTAGATCCGTGACTGTATATTAATGTAAATTAGTTATACACAACTGCAACCAGTCACTTTTTTCAATAATAATGCTTTATTACATTAACCGGTTTTCGAACCCTTTCAGCTTCACCTTCAGATGCTGGATGCTGGATGCTGGTAAAGTGCCTCTGTTAAAGTGTGAACTAATATAGTTCGTGTGAAAGTGCTCTGGACATCAAAATGGAGGCAGACAGATACGAAAAAAGCCGCCTATACTGTCGCAAACCAGCACCCAGCATTATGCTACTACCAGTAATGATGTAACTTCCCGGATCCTCCCGAAATCATCTGAAGATGAACCTGAAAGGGTACGAAAACCGGTTAATGTAATAAAGCATTATTATTGAAAAAAGTGACTGGTTGCAGTTGTGTATAACTTATTTACTTTAAATTATTAAGTGATTCTCTGCAAATGGACTCTCACTAAATTTTGAGAAAACACAGTTTATACAATTCTGTACAGTAAATGGCATAACACCATTGATAAATATAGATTATGAACAGAAGTCTGTTGCTAAGTCAAAATATTCAAAATTTCTGGGTGTATGCATTGATGAGAAATTGAATTGGAAGAAACACATTGATGATCTGCTGAAATAGTTAGGTTCAGCTACTTATGCTACTAGGGTTATTACATATTTTGGTGATAAGCATATCAGTAAATTAGCCTACTATGCCTGTTTTCATTCACTGCTTTCATATGGCATCATATTTTGGGGCAATTTATCATTAAGAGAGAATGTATTCATTGCGCAAAAGAGTGTAATCAGAATAATAGCTGAAGCCCACCCAAGATCACCTTGCAGACGTTTATTAAGGAACTCAGGATTTTCACAGTACCTTCAACCTACATATATTCGCTTATGAAATTTTCTCATTAATAACCCATCCCAATTCAAAAATAACAGCAAAGTGCATAGCTACAACACTAGATGAAAGTATGATCTTCACTATTCTGGATTAAATCTCACTTTGGCACAAAGAGGGGTGAATTATGCTGCCACAAAAATCTTTGGTCATTTGTCAAATAGTATTAAAAGTCTGACAGATAGCCAACCCACAAATAAAAGCAAATTAAAAGAATTTATGAAGGACAACTCCTTCTACTCAATAGATAAATTAAAAAAGTGTTCAAATGGCTCTGAGCACTATGGGACTTAACTTCTAAGGCCATCAGTCCCCTAGAACTTAGAACTACTTAAACCTAACTAACCTAAGGACATGACACACATCCATGCCCGAGGCAGGATTCGAACCTGCGACCATAGTGGTCGCGCGGTTCCAGACTGTAGCGCCTAGAACTGTTTGCCCACCCCAGCCGGCAATAGATGAATTCTTAGATATGAAGTAGTAACTGTAAGAAAAATTAATTAATTAATTTGCGTAAAGAAAACTTACATTAAAATGACACTTTCCACATCATTATAAAATGTCGTATTCATGATCTATGGAACAAGGATTAATGTATGTATGTTTGTATGTATGTATTTATTAGTCTTACTGAAATTGACTTAAGGACCCATGTTCAGATTTGCTGTACTAAAGTCTTTCATTGGTTGTTTGCTGAAGACAAACAGTAAAATGTAATCATAAAAATAAAAGTGGAATTGATATTTTTCATTAACATGTATTCCTTCTTCTCAGTGCCTTCGTACTCAAATACTGACATGTGTTGCTGAAACAGAGTCCCCTTGTGAGGTGGTGTTTCATACCGATGTTTTGGTTCTATAATAACATTCACAACTTTTGAATGGTCTGTTGCAGCAAATCTCATTCCAAAACCTGTTAGAACCTTTGCACTTGACTAAAATTCAGTATTTGTCCTAGGTGGTTTATAATACCTGGTACACTGCACAGAGATCACTGAAATTTATTCAACTTTTTATGCCTTTTCTGTCTCCTTTCTTATGAACTAAGGCAGACATTCACATGTGTGTCTGTAAGTTGTGCAAAAATTCTGCATAACCTTTGGTCTGCAAACCAGGTGGAGGTGAGGGAAAGAAGAAAATGAGGAAATTCTGGGTGCCTTCAACAGTTCACCATACATCAGTTATGAAGCAGAACAATCCATGTCCTCTTTCACAACTGTGGATGTATTTACACCTACGCATTTGCAACAACTCAGTTGTGAAGCAGAATAATCCATGTCCTCTTTTACAACTGTGGATGTATTTACACCCATACACTTGCAACAACTCTGTAAATAATTGACACTCAAATTGATGACCCGTGCCTGAAGTTATTGCCTATGGGATGCCCAACGCGAGAACCAATTAGAAACGGAAACATAAGCCACTGAAACTGCTGAAATATCTTGGAGAGGCACTGCTTCGACCCATCTAGAAAAATGATCTATCATGGTAACCAAGTAACGGTACCAATCAGATGGAAGCAAACGGCATTCAATGAGCATATACAAACAAGAAAATCTCCTAAAAAGATAGGGAAAATTAGCGATAGGGACTGAGATACACCTATTAGTCCTGCACTTTCACCATTGTAGGCATTACCTCATACAGGGCTGACAGTCTTACATTCCCCAACACACGACTTTATATACTGCGGTTGCACTAATTCCCAGTTGTGTCAAGGTATGAACGTAATCAATAATTAGGATGTCGCCTCTTCGCAGGAACGTACAGACTTGTTCTTTTTCCATATGTGTCGCACCAGATGCCTAGACTTGAACTACACAGATGTAGACATTCTATGTTAACATCATTCAGCACAGTCCGTCAGGAAATGGGGAAGGAACGGATCTGTATCCTATTCAGCAGCCACATTCGCGCAATCAATAGTTGTAACTGGCCCGCAGTTGCGGGACAAGCAGTACGCCATCTCATTGTCTTGTCCCAAAAGACGTTGAATATCCATGGAAAATTCTGTGATGAATTTCGTGTGGCATATCTAGTGTGTGGATTTAAGATCTGTGACACATTTGAAGATAGATGCCTGCGAGTTATGGTCGGTGAAAATAAAAAAAAATTGACCTTCCAACCATTGCCAAAAACTTTTCATTGCTAAATAAATAGCCAGAAGCTCTCGATTGAAGATGTTGGCTCGACAAGCTCTTGGAGAAAGAAAAGCTGATGGTTGCCACTCTCCATATACAGGCTGCTGTACTGCAAGACCTCTTCTACAACAGTTTGGCTAGCATCCACCAGTAGGATGATGGAATAATTAGAATTGGATGTGCCAATAATGAAACCTGAGCCAGTGCATTTTTTAAATGCTTGTAAGCCCTCGTTGCCACTAGAATCCAAGGAACCTTCTTTTGGCCTGACGTGCTTCTGCCCTTCAGGAGGTTGTTGAGAGGCTCTTGAATTTCTGTCAACGTAGGAAGGCGACTTCAGTAACAGTTCAGCATTCTGAGGAAACAGCGATGCTCTTTGAAAGTATCAGGAAGGAGCTTTTGCATTATATCTGACACTTTTGCTGTTGTAGGTGACTTGTCGTTTCATGAGACCGTGTATCCCAGGAAGGGAATCCGCTCCTTTATAAAGACACATTTATTGACATTAACAATTTGCCCGTATTCCACTCTCTGCGCAATGTTTAACCCGCATTTTGTAGCCCAGGAGACATCTCATTGAGCTGAAATAGTTTGATTGGCGTTGTTACAGCAGTTTTCTTCTTTCTTTAGGGACCCTTGGAATTAGTGCAAAAGCTTTTTCAAAATAGATCACAGTAAAGAAATGCTCGCCTGACACATTGCCATTAAAGTCTGTTACATTGGGTACTGGAAACCTATCAGGTACTGTGTGAGAATTCAGTTATCTGTAGACACCACACATTCTGCATGTACCATTACTCTTTTCAATCCTTTGTAACGGAAATGATCAAGCATTGTGACAACGAGTTACAGCTCCTTTAGCTATCATCTTGTCAAATACTTCTTGACTGCCTGCAGTTTATCTGGGCCAACTAACCAGAGGTTGTCTTGGAGTCGTCCTTGTATGATGCAGAGTAGAGTCGCAATGCCTGCCGTTTGTCATCTCTGTGTTGATCAGTGCTAGAAATTCCTGTAGAAACAGATTCTGGGGTCATTGTCCGCCACTTGCACAACCTTGGAGCAGGGAGAGGGGGGGGGGGGGGGGGGGGGGAGGACTGAGGCCCAGCTTGGGTCCTGCGTGCCTGCAGCATCATGGTGCAAGCACTGTAAGTCCCAGCACACTCCTTGTCGTATCTGCAATATCAAGTTCTGATTTCGCGTTCTAAGGTGTTGCCTCTTTTTCTTTCCCCACTTCAATTTGCACCATCAATCTGAGCCAAAAGTGCTTTACTCTGATTTTTCTACTCTGAACGTCTTACAGAAATACAGGCAGAGAACTCGATGGCTTCTCATGTAACACACGCTTGTGCACTCCATATTCTGATGGACATGGAGCCAACGGATGATGTCCTGTCACAGAAGGTGCGGTTTGTCCAGAAATCTTCACATGGTCCATTGCGAGGGCATAACACACATCGTGTGCTGATGCAGTAGTGAGGTTGTAGTTGTTGTGGTCTTCAGTCCTGAGACTGGTTTGATGCAGCTCTCCATGCTACTCTATCCTGTGCAAGCTTCTTAATCTCCCAGTGCCTACTGCAGCCTACATCCTTCTGAATCTCCTTAGTGTATTCATCTCTTGGTCTCCCTCTACGATTTTTACCCTCCACGCTGCCCTCCAGTACTAAATTTGTGATCCCTTGATGCCTCAGAACATGTCCTACCAACCGATCCCTTCTTCTAGTCAAGTTGTGCCACAAACTCTTCTTCTCCCCAGTTCTACTCAATACCTCATCATTAGTTATGTGATCTACCCATCTAATCTTCAGCATTCTTCTGTAGCACCACATTTCGAAAGCTTCTATTCTCTTCTTGTCCAAACTATTTATCGTCCATGTTTCACTTCCATACATGGCTACACTCCATACAAATACTTTCAGAAACGACTTCCTGACATTTAAATCAATACTCGATGTTAACAAATTTCTCTTCTTCAGAAACGCTTTCCTTGCGATTGCCAGTCTACATTTTATATCCTCTCTACTTCGACCATCATCAGTTATTTTGCTCCCCAAATAGCAAAACTCCTTTACTACGTTAAGTGTCTCATTTTCTAATCGAATTCCCTATGGCATCACCCGACTTAATTCGACTACATTCCATTATCCTCGTTTTGCTTTTGTTGATGTTCATCTTATACCCTCCTTTCAAGACACTGTCCATTCCGTTCAACTGCTCTTCCAAGTCCTTTGCTGTCTCTGACAGAATTACAATGTCATCGGCAAACCTCAAAGTTTTTATTTCTTCTCCAAACTTTACTTTTGTTTCCTTCACTGCTTGCTCAATATACAGATTGAATAGCATCGGGGAGAGGCTACAACCCTGGCTACATCTACATCTACATCTACATCTACATTTATACTCCGCAAGTCACCCAACGGTGTGTGGCGGAGGGCACTTTACGTGCCACTGTCATTACCTCCCTTTTCTGTTCCAGTCGCGTATGGTTCGCGGGAAGAACGACTGTCTGAAAGCCTCCGTGCGCGCTCGAATCTCTCTAATTTTACATTCGTGATCTCCTCGGGAGGTATAAGTAGGGGGAAGCAATATATTCGATACCTCATCCAGAAACGCACCCTCTCGAAACCTGGCGAGCAAGCTACACCGCGATGCAGAGCGCCTCTCTTGCAAAGTCTGCCACTTGAGTTTGCTAAACATCTCCGTAACGCTATCACGGTTACCAAATAACCCTGTGACGAAACGCGCCGCTCTTCTTTGGATATTCTCTATCTCTTCCATCAACTCGATCTGGTACGGATCCCACACTGATGAGCAATACTCAAGTATAGGTCGAACCAGTGTTTTGTAAGCCACCTCCTTTGTTGATGGACTAAATTTTCTAAGGACTCTCCCAATGAATCTCAACCTGATACCCGCCTTACCAACAATTAATTTTATATGATCATTTCACTTCAAATCGTTCCGCACGCTTACTCCCAGATATTTTACAGAAGTAACTGCTACCAGTGTTTGTTCCGCTATCATGTAATCATACAATAAAGGATACTTCTTTCTATGTATTCGCAATACATTACATTTGTCTATGTTAAGGGTCAGTTGCCACTCCCTGCACCAAGTGCCTATCCGCTGCAGATCTTCCTGCATTTCGCTACAATTTTCTAATGCTGCAACTTATCTGTATACTACAGCATCATCCGCGAAAAGCCGCATGGAACTTCCGACACTATCTACTAGGTCATTTATATATATTGTGAAAAGTAATCGTCCCACAACACTCCCCTGTGGCACGCCAGAAGTTACTTTATCGTCTGTAGACGTCTCTCCATTGATAACAACATGCTGTGTTCTGTTTGCTAAAAATTCTTCAATCCAGCCACACAGCTGGTCTGATATTCCGTAGGCTCTTACTTTGTTTATCAGGCGACAGTGCGGAACTGTATCGAACGCCTTCCGGAAGTCAAGGAAAATAGCATCTACCTGGGAGCCTGTATCTAATATTTTCTGGGTCTCATGAACAAATAAAGCGAGTTGGGTCTCACACGATCGCTGTTTCCGGAATCCATGTTGATTCCTACAGAGTAGATTCTGGGTTTCCAAAACGACATGATACTCGAGCAAAAAACGTGTTCTAAAATTCTACAACAGATCGATGTCAGAGATATAGGTCTATAGTTTTGCGCATCTGCTCGACGACCCTTCTTGAAGACTGGGACCACCCGTGCTCTTTTCCAATCGTTTGGAACCTTCCGCTCCTCTAGAGACTTGCGGTACACGGCTGTTAGAAGGGGGGCAAGTTCTTTCGCGTACTCTATGTAGAATCTAATTGGTATCCCGTCAGGCCCAGTGGACTTTCCTCTGTTGAGTGATTCCAGTTGCTTTTCTGTTCCTTGGACACTTATTTCGATGGCAGCCATTTTTTCGTTTGTGCGAGGATTTAGAGAAGAAACTGCGGTGCGGCCTTCCTCTGTGAAACAGCTTTGGAAAAAGGTGTTTAGTATTTCAGCTTTACGCGTGTCATCCTCTGTTTCAATGCCATCATTATCCCGGAGTGTCTGGATATGCTGTTTCGAGCCATTTACTGATTTAACGTAAGACCAGAACTTCCTAGGATTTTCTGTCAAGTCGGTACATAGAATTTTACTTTCGAATTCACTGAACGCTTCACGCATAGCCTTCCTTACGCTAACTTTGAGATCGTTTAGCTTCTGTTTGTCTGAGAGGTCTTGGCTGCGTTTAAACTTGGAGCGAAGCTCTCTTTGCTTTCGCAGTAGTTTCCTAACTTTGTTGTTGAACCACGGTGGGTTTTTCCCGTCCCTCACAGTTTTACTCGGCACGTACCTGTCTAAAACGCATTTTACGATTGCCTTGAACTTTTTCCATAAACACTCAACATTGTCAGTGTCGGAGCAGAAATTTTCGTTTTGATCTGTTAGGTAGTCTGAAATCTGCCTTCTATTACTCTTGCTAAACAGATAAACCTTCCTCCCTTTTTTTATATTTCTATTAACTTCCATATTCAGAGATGGTGCAACGGCCTTATGATCACTGATTCCCTGTTCTGCACTTACAGAGTCGTAAAGTTCGGGTCTGTTTGTTATCAGTAGGTCCAAGATGTTATCTCCACGAGTCGGTTCTCTGTTTAATTGCTCGAGGTAATTTTCAGATAGTGCACTCAGTATAATGTCACTCGATGCTCTGTCCCTACCACCCGTCCTAAACATCTGAGTGTCCCAGTCTATAACTGGTAAATTGAAATCTCCACCTAAGACTATAACATGCTGAGAAAATTTATGTGAAATGTATCCCAAATTTTCTCTCAGTTGTTCTGCCACTAATGCTGCTGAGCCGGGAGGTCGGTAAAAGGAGCCAATTATTAACCTAGCTCGGTTGTTGAGTGTAACCTCCACCCATAATAATTCACAGGAACTATCCACTTCTACTTTACTACAGGATAAACTACTATTAACAGCGACAAACACGCCACCACCGGTCGCATGCAACCTATCCTTTCTAAACACCGCTTGTGCCTTTGTAAAAATTTCGGCAGAATTTATCTCTGGCTTCAGCCAGCTTTCTGTACCTATAACGATTTCAGCTTCGGTGCTTTCTATCAGCGCTTGAAGTTCCGGTACTTTACCAATGCAGCTTCGACAGTTTACAATTACAATACCGATTGCTGCTTGGTCCTCGCATGTCCTGACTTTGCCCCGCACCCTTTGAGGCAGTCGCCCTTTCTGTACTTGCCCGAGGCCATCTAACCTAAAAAACCGCCCTGTCCACGCCACACAACCCCTGCTACCCGTGTAGCCGCTTGCTGCGTGTGGTGGACTCCTGACCTATCCAGCGGAACCCGAAACTCCACCACCCTATGACGTAAGTCGAGGAATCTGCAGCCCACACGGTCGCAGAACCGTCTCAGTCTCTGATTCAGACCCTCCACTCGGCTCTGTACCATAGGTCCGCAGTCAGTCCTGTCGACGATGCTGCAGATGGTGAGCTCTGCTTTCATCCCACTAGCGAGACTGGCAGTCTTCACCAAATCAGATAGCTGTCGGAAGCCAGAGAGGATTTCCTCCGATCCATAGCGACATACATCATTGGTGCCGACATGAGCGACCACCTGCAGATGGGTGCACCCTGTACCCTTCATGGCATCCGGAAGGACCCTTTCCACATCTGGAATGACTCCCTCCAGTATGCACACGGAGTGCACATTGGTTTTCTTCCCCTCTCTTGCTGCCATATCCCTAAGGGGCCCCATTACGCGCCTGACGTTGGAGCTCCCAACTACCAGAAAGCCCACCCTCTGCGACCGCCCGGATCATGCAGACTGAGGGGCAACCTCTGGAACAGGACAAGCAGCCATGTCCGGCCGAAGATCAGTATCAGCCTGAGACAGCGCCTGAAACCGGATAGTCAGACAAACGGGAGAGGCCTTCCGTTCAGCCCTCCGGAATGTCTTTCGCCCCCTGCCACACCTCGAGACGACCTCCCACTCTACCACAGGTGAGGGATCAGCCTCAATGTGGGCAGTATCCCAGGGAGCCACAGTCATAGCCCGATCAGGGGATGCGTGGGACAAGCTGGCCGTCCCCGACAAACCCCCATTTGGACCCCCACAGTGATGCCCATTGGCAACAGCCTCAAGCTGTGTGACCGAAGCCAACACTGCCTGAAGCTGGGAGCGAAGGGATGCCAAATCAGCCTGCATCCGAACACAGCAGTTGCAGTCCCTATCCATGCAAAAAACTGTTTTGCAAAGAACGTCTGAACCAATGTACAGAGAGCACAAACAAATCGACACAAAATTTAAACGGTTATTAAAATACAAGATTGCATAGTATATGCAGTAATGCTGCTACTTGTGCACTGCTGACACACTGCTCGGCAGTGGAAGGAGACTACGCGATTTTACACTATTCAGGTACTAAAACGCGATGCTACAACAACCTAACCTAACCTAACCTAACCTAACCTTAATACGCCCGAAATTTATGAATTAAACAATGCAAATACCAAAAACACGCAAAGAAATTGAGAATTAAACTATGTAACAAATAACTGAGTTCGGAGTATACGACTTTCTGCTTTCAGCTGCTCATCTAACGGCGGCAGGGAGCACACTGGCTGTGACCAACCGACACTGGCCGTTCAAAACAAAAACAGAAGACAGACGACTACGCGAATTTACACTATTCAGGTACTAAAACGCGATGCCACAACTCTCAAATACTATAATACGCCCGAAATTTATGAATTAAACAATGCAAGTACCAAAAACACGCAAAAAAATTAATTAAACTATGTAACAAATAAGTGAGCTAGGAGTATACGACTTTCAGCTGGCAGCTGCTTATCCAACGGCGGCAGAGAGGCCCCCTCCCAACCACTGCTTCCCTTTCATGTCCCTCGACTCTTATAACTACCATCTACTTTCTGTACAAATTGTAAATAGCCTTTCGCACCCTGTATTTTACCCCTGCCACCTTCAGAATTTGAAAGAGAGTATTCCAGTCAACATTGTCAAAAGCTTTCTCTAAGTCTACAAATGCTAGAAACGTAGGTTTGCCTTTCCTTAATCTTTCTTCTAAGATAAGTCTTAGGGTAAGGTATTGCCTCACGTGTTCAAACATTTCTACGGAATCCAAACTGAAATTCCCCGCGGTTGGCTTCTACCAGTTTTTCCATTCGTCTGTAAAGAATTTGCGTTAGTATTTTGCAGCTGTGGCTTATTAAACTGATTGTTCGGTAATTTTCACATCTGTCAACACTTGCTTTCTTTGGGATTGGAATTATTATATTCTTCTTGAAGTCTGAGGGAATTTCGCCTGTCTCATACATCTTGCTCACCAGATGGTAGAGTTTTGTCAGGACTGGCTCTCCCAAGGCTGTCAGTAGTTCTAATGGAATGTTGTCTACTCCCAGGGCCTTGTTTTGACTCAGGTCTTTCAGTGCCCTGTCAAACTCCTCACGCAGTATCATATCGCCCATTTCATCTTCATCTACCTCATCTTCCATTTCCATAATATTGTCCTTAAGAACATCGCCCCTGTATAGACCCTCTATATACTCCTTCCACCTTTCTGCTTTCCCTTCTTTGCTTAGAACTGGGTTTCCATCTGAGCTCTTGATATTCATGCAAGTGGTTCTCTTTTCTCCAAAGGTCTCTTTAATTTTCCTGTAGGCAGTATCGATCTTACCCCTCGTGAGATAAGCCTCTACATCCTTACATTTGTCCTCTAGCCATCCCTGCTTAGCTATTTTGCACTTCCTGTCGATCTCATTTTTGAGACGTTTGTATTCCTTTTTGCCTGCTTCACTTACTGCATTTTTGTATTTTCTCCATTCATCAATTAAATTCAGTATCTCTTCTGTTACCCACGGATTTCTACTAGCCCTCGTCTTTTTACCTACTAGATCCTCTGCTGCCTTCACTATTTCATTCCTCAAAGCTGTCCAGTCTTCTTCTACTGTATTTCTTTCCCCCTTTCCTGTCAATTGTTCCGTTATGCTCTCCCTGAAACTCTGTATAACCTCTGGTTTAGTCAGTTTATCCAGGTCCCATCTCCTTAAATTCCCACCTTTTTGTAGTTTCTTCAGTTATAATCTACTGTTCATAACCAATAGATTGTGGTCAGAGTCCACTTCTGCCCCTGGAAATGTCTTGCAATTTAAAATATGGTTCCTAAATCTCTGTCTTACCATTATATAATCTATCTGAATCCTTTTAGTATCTCCAGGGTTCTTCCATGTAAACAACCTTCTTTCATGATTCTTGAACCAAGTGTTAGCTATGGTTAAGTTATGCTCTGTGCAAAATTCTACCATGCAGTTTCCTCTTTCATTTCTTAGCCCCAACCCATATTCACCTACTACGTTACCTTCTCTTCCTTTTCCTACTGTCGTATTCCAGTCACCCATGACTATTAAATTTTCGTCTCCTTTCACTACCTGAATAATTTCTTTTATCTCATCATACATTTCATCAATTTCTTCACCATCTGCAGAGCTAGTTGGCATATAAACTTGTACTACTGTAGTAGGAGTGGGCTTCATGTCTATCTTGGCCACAATAATGCGTTCACTATGCTGTTTGTAGTAGCTCACCTGCACTCCTATTTTTTTATTCATTGTTAAACCTACTCCTGCATTACCCCTATTTGATTTTGTATTTATAACCCTGTATTCACCTGACCAAAAGTCTTGTTCCTCCTGCCACCAAACTTCACTAATCCCCACTATATCTAACTTTAACCTATCCATTTCCCTTTTTAAATTTTCTAACCTACCTGCCCGATTAAGGGATCTGACATTCCATGCTCTGACCCGTAGAATGCCAGTTTTCTTTCTCCTGATAGCTACATCCTCTTTAGTCCCCGCCCAGAGATCCGAATGGGGGACTATTTTACCTCCGGAATATTTTACCCAAGAGGACCCCATCATCATTTAATCATACAATAAAGCTGCATGCCCTTGGGAAAAATTACTGCTGCAGTTTCCCCTTGCTTTCAGCCATTCGCAGTACCACAACAGCAAGGCCGTTTTGGTTAGTGTTACAGGGCCAGATCAGTCAATCATCCAGACTGTTGCCCCTGCAACTACTGAAAAGGCTGCTGCCCCTCTTCAGGAACCACACGTTTGTCTGGCCTCTCCACAGATACCCCTCCGTTGTGGTTGCTCCTACGGTACAGCTATCTGTATCGTTGTGGCACGCAAGCCTCCCCACCAATGGCAAGGTCCATGGTTCATGGGGGGGGGGGGTGTGTGTGTGAGGGGTGTGAAGTGATAAAACATTTAATGAGACCCTTATTAACTAAGTCAGGCATAACAGAAAAATGTCTTCAGAAATCAGCCCCTATTATTGGTCCTGTCACATATGCCATAATGAAGGTTCAGATTGGCAAGAAACAAACCTCACAATGCAAAGCCACAGTTTGTTTACCAAGTAGTTTAACAGGCGGATTGTTTGCAACTGTGAGGATAGACATCTTGGTATTCCTTTGGTATTTGCCATCTGATTGTGAAATTACAATAATTTAAGTCCCTTTGTCAACCGAGAATAATGATTTAGATTTCTTGTCTCTGACATAAAGCTTCACAGAAACAGTAACAGCAGTTATTGTTACCTTCAGAGTGTGCTGTAGGCACTGTGAATGATTCTGACAAATATGTGGGCCTACTGGCACTCGCCAATTATGTTTGGGTAAGTGCAGGGTCTGGTGTAATGCCTTGATGCTGGTCCAAAACGTTTGTCATACCAGCACCAGCAGTTGTTTCGCTGTTCTCTCTTTCATTCCTGATTAGTGGCCTTCTCTTCCTATCTATTCATTCTAGCTTTCAGTCGTGCAAGCTCATTGGCTAAGCTCTCCATAGATGGCTGTGCCAGTGTGGGCTGCTTGATTTGTGTGTCCATGCACCCCATAGTATGAATGCACCAGTTGGGGCCTTCATCCATAAACACCTTTACAGCCGTACGCTGACTTGTCAGCACTTGCAATAGCCACTTCATCAGCTTTCCTAGCCAACTCATGTCGAAAGACCAGTAAAAGTCCACCGAACTGCCGTCACATTTTATGGTAGTCTCCACATCCAAAACATGTTTAAAGATATCTCTGCTAGAAGTTCAGTACCTGCCAGAGTGTATAGAAACTGATAAGGGGATTCATCCTAATAAGTCTCACTGTCAATGATTTTCTGAAGACGCAATTGCGATGTTGACACAAACAATTGAAGAGTAGCCTCTTTAAGAACAATATAAGAGTATTGGACTGTTGATGCAAAGAGTCAGCTAATGGTTCAATCACATTTAAGTCCAATTGAGAAATGATGAAGGTAAATTGCTATGAGGCTGACATGAGGCAATGTAACCTACATATGGACTCAAGTTGATTAAACCACAACTATGCCCCTGTAGGCCAAAATGGAGGCAGGTTTGTGTTGAAATTCCTGTTGGAGTCAGCAATTCAGAGGTGTCAGGGATAGTAGCTGGTGGAAAAATAGTGTTGCTTGCACTGTCAGAACTTCCGTTCCCACGGCAGCGTTTGCTTGTGGAACAAAGTGTAACGAACGTTTGGCCGCAACTGAAACGTACCGTGCAAATCGTGAACTTGTAGTATCAGAAACACTGCAGAATGATCTGGAAGCAACAAGAGAACATGTTCAGTTGTTCGAAAATATGGTTAAAAGCCCATCTGATCCACAACTTAAAGACCTCGGACAATTTCAGGAGCACAATGAACCAAAGAAGTGTGCAAAACCTAAATCTGCTTCAAACAATTTTAAAGTTCCGTTAAGAAACAGATTTCAGTGTCTCATTAAAGACTGTGAAATTAATAATGACGATTCCGTCAACTCGCACCAAGATTATTTATCTGAACTGGCGGGAAGTGAACGCAAAATGTCGGAAAAACGTAACTGCCGCGACGATGCAAATAAAATGACGAAAATAAACTTTAGTAGGTGTACAGCTTTGCTTGCTGACAGCCAAGGGAGAGGAGTTACGGGTATTCTTCGCCTCCAGCAATATCTCTCTATTACAAGTGTTGTGTAACCTGGAGCAGGTCTGACAGAAGTTTTAAAAGACTGTGAAAACTATAACTGCATGTCGCAAAGTGAATGTATAGTAATAATGGGCGGCGCAAATTATGTGTATAAGAATGAACTAATAGTGGTAAACAGTGTGTTAAGAAATGCGCTATGTACATTAGTGAATCAAACCGTGATCGTGGTAGACACACCACACAGGTATGATCTTTTTGAATCTTCTTGTGTCAACAGAGCGATCCAAAAAGCAAACAGAATGTACAAAAAGATAAAAGCAAACAGAATGTACAAAAAGATCTGCAAGGCCACTTCAAATGCGTTTTTCCTTAATATTGATGACCTGAAGAGAAAGTACCCCAGTACGCATGAAATGCATTTAAATAAATGAGGCAAATCGCTACTCAGCCAGAAGATCAAGGCATTAGTGGAAAGTGTTTCTCCTAGAAGTAAGAAATGTAATCCAATCCCATTGCCGATGGTGAAGGAGAGCTGCAATGTATCTTGCCTACCAAGTACTGCAGCTGCTGCAGTAACACAACTTGAAGAAACATTGATTACAGAAATAAGTGTTGGGAGATAAGCAGGCATATTAATAGCTACAACAGATGGAACAACACAGCAAGGAACAGACAAAACAGAAACAGCAAGGGTGGCAGCATACTCACCTACAAAAATTATTGCTCCATCAAGTGGTACAGGTATCAATTCTGTAGCAACATCTGAACTACCCACAAGGAGAACCCAGTCATCGAGATCAAGATATGAACATGTAGAAGGTAAGAGAGTTCAACGAGCAGTAGCAGTGTCAAGTGTTATGGGTAAGCTAAAAACAGTTCCTCCTCTCTGTATAAACGATTTTTTAGTCGAAGGCAGCAAGGAGAAGAAGTTCACAAGGTAAATAGTGCAGAAGATTTAATAGCCCCTCGCCATAATGGTACATCCCTGAGGAAAGACAGGTTTGATCTTAAAGTATTCTATCTTAACATTCAAGGAGTGAGGGATGAGGAACTTATGGTCAATGATATTGGAATAGAAAATGTGTTTGATATTTTGAGTTTGAGTGAACAGTGGGCTACTGAGAGTGACCTAACATTTGTTAAATTTGATAATTATAATATAGCCAATAGCTACCGCAGAAAATTGCATTTAAGAGGTGATGTAGCAATCTATGTTAACAAGTCACTTAGATGTTCAATCAATAGATTGGAACTAGATTTTTTTGTGTGATGAACTGAACTTTGAAGCTGCTGGTATAGTTTTAGACCGTTTTAAGTTATTGGTAATATCCCTGTACAAATCACCTAAGGGCATCATCAGTTTATTTCTAGAGAAACTGGACCAACTGTTATATGTACTTGGCAAAACTAGATGGATAAATTATGATATTGTAATAGGTGGTGATATGAATTCAGATTTTGATGTAACAACACACAAACGTAGTGTCACTGAACTTCAAAATCTACTAAGACAATCCAACTTACACTGTGTCAATAATAGGCCCACAAGAGAACAAGCATCTCTTGAAAATATTTTTGTGAAATTTAAAACAACAGACGAATCATGTGATGTGTCAGTTTGCATTTTCTGATAGTAATTCTGTAATCTTAAATTATACAAGTAGGTTCCCTCCTGATAATACTAGTATAACTAAGCCTGTCCCAGAAATTGTAATCATCAGACCTGTCTCAGATGAAAAGATTCATAGATTTTGTAATTCCCTTGCTGACAGAGACTGGTTTGGCCAGTGTTATGGAGACACACCCTATACTTTAAGTAACGATTTGCCAGCAAATATACTATTTGATAGGATTTAAAGTATTTTTGGCGTACTTTAACGACAGCATTCCAACAAAGAAATTCAAAGTAGGCCTAACTTATCGAGTCCTTAAAAACTAAACTTCCAAAAAGACAAAACACATAGTATACAGAAAAGCTGACCACTCTGAAAAACCAAGTTATGTTGTTGCACAATTGTTTATTTTAGATTGAAGACTAATCAAGCTAAGCTAGCCTATGTTACATGTAAGAATGAATATAAAAAAGTGATCATAGAAGCCAAAAAAGCACACAATCTCAGAAGTATTAAGAAATCCACCAACAAGTGCAAAGCTGCTTGGAAGCTAATAGATAGTGTTGCTAAAGATGAAAGAAATGTTACAATTAATATCTCTCCCCAAAAATTCAATGATTATTTTGTTAAATAAGTTGAAGAAGTAGGAAGTAGTATTTCCAAACCCAAAATCAGGTCATCACAGTTACTGTCAAAAAATAGTTGTAGATCATCAACAAATACAAGTATTTTCAGTTTCTCTGAGGTCTTGCTAGATTTTGTATTAAGAATAGTGAAACAGTGAAAATCATCAGACCCTGTAGGCATATATGACTTATCCTGTAACGTACTGAAGAAAGTCATGGGCAGTATAGTGTACCCCTTAACACACTGTATAAACAAATGTCTAGCTGAAGGATATTTTCCTGATGAACTTAAACAGTCTAGGGTTGTTCAAGTTTATAAAAAAAGGGGATAAAGACTCTGCCTCAAGTTACTGGCCAATTTCCATAGTCTCATCTTTTTCTTAAGTTCTGGAATGCACAATTTACAAACAATTATCTGATTACTTTGGTAATACAGGAATTATTAGTGGATCTCAATATGGTTTTAGGAAAAACATGTCAACAATTGATACTATAGATGCTGCTGTAAAATACATCCTTCAAGTATTTGAGGATAAAGACTTTGCTCAAGTCACTTTTGTGACCTAAGCAAAGCCTTTGACTGTGTAGAACATACACTACTGCTTGAAAAATTGGACGTCTATGGTGTTAGAAATAATAGGCTTAAACTGTTAAGATCATTTTTACAGAAACGTAAGCAGGCTGTCTGTGTTGTCAAAGAACTATCCAGTGTCGAACTAGTTCAGGTAAGTGTACCACAGGGATCTCTACTGGGCCCTTTCCTGTTCCTAATAATGATTAACGACCTGCTGTCATGCATTAAATCAAAAACTGTACTATATGCAGATGATACAACTTTTCTGAACAGCAGTAGTGACCCCAAAGCCTTAAAACTTGTGTTACAGAGACAATTGCCCAAGCATCATACTGATTTAAAGCAAATGGATTTTTGCTTGGTGAAAATAAAACTCAGCAGATAGTATTTAATCTAAAAGACAAGCTACCATCTGATGATTCTAGTTATGTTAAGTTTTTAGGAGTATATCTGGATGACAAATTATCTTGGGGTCAACATGTCAAGTATCTTAGTGGTAAGCTGTCTAGGGAAATCTACCTGTTAAGGCGACTAATGGATTTTGTAGCTAAAAATTATGTTAGAATATCCTATCTCTCATTCTTCCAAAGCAAAATAACCCATCTTATCATTTTATGCGGAAACTCCAGTTATGTGTGTGAAATCCTTCTACTGCAGAAGAAAGCTATTAGGGTAACTACAGGCTCATCAAAGGCACACTAAACCTTTGTTTTCTGAGCAAAAACTTATGACAGTAGTAAACCTATATATATACTATGTCTTAACCTACACAAAAAAGAAGCTATCCAAAGCTAAATGCAGAGAAAATATACATTGCTGCAACACTAGGATGAATAGATGTATTTATACTCCATTCCATAGACTCTCAAGATCACTGAACGGTTATGAACTAATGGGGCGCAAATTATTTAATGAACTTCCACTAGTTATGCAAGATTTACCAAAGCAACCATTCAAACAAGCACTGTATGACTGGTTAGTTGCCTACCCTTTCTACAACAAACAATTTCTTCAACTATAATAATATACTGTAATAACAAACTGATTACTATTTTACAACAGGTATTATATAGCGATATAAGTTTGACTTTGCAGGATTTAAACAATTGTTATATTACACTGTAATAACAAACCTATTGTTCTTTTGCAACATGAATTATATTGTATTATTTGTATGACCTTGTCAATTGTAATATTATACTGTAATAACAAAACTGTCAATTGTAATATTATTCTGTAATAACAAATCTATTGCTCTTTTGCAACAAGAATTATATTGTGTTATAAATATGACTTTGTAGGATTTCATCAGTTGTAATATTACACTGTAATAACAAACCTGTTGTTCTATTGCAATATGAATTATATTGTATTATATGTATGACTTTGTCTATTGCCTTAATCGCCTAACGACAATAAAATTATTCTAATCTATTCTATTCTATTCTATTCTGTTCTGTGGCAGGTTCCATTGTGTTCATTGGATGCTGCTGAACAGCTATACACTGTTCAAAATCAGAGTCACCACTTTGTGGTATTTAGCACATCCACCATGAAACATGAATTAGCTGAAAACACTACACATTATTGACTATATTATACAATATTCTTCAGAGTAACAAAATATGGAATATTACACTCACAAAAGCCAGGAACGATTACAAATGTATATCATTTTACTCTAGGTTCTCTCTGGTCGAATCTCTGAAACTTGATTTGACTTTTAACCACAATGTCTACTCAGTATAAGTTTCTATTTTGTGTTCCCCCCATTCTTTTTTTAATTTACTTTCGTAATATCTTCTCATATCATCTCAAAGACATGGTTTTGTTGAATTCAGCGTACTGTATGATGTTACAGTTATTGTATGCGTGAGATCCTGGTTTCTCTTCAGCTGCCTTTATCAATTCAAGATATTCTTTTCGCTGGCCTTCTTCACATCTGCAAAAGTTTTTGTTGTTTGCCTAAGAATTCTTCTTAAATAGTTGCCTGTTCCACCTTATCTTCATTTTCCAAGATGTGAAATTGATGCTTAATGTAAACTAGTGTAACTTTCCACTAGTCAGTAAACTTCTGATTTCCTGCCTAGTTTCATTTTTATAGCTTTATGCATAGTTTTACACTGCACCATACTAGTTGTAGCCTATGAACAAGTGAAGTTCTAAAGTTCTTTAGGACCACCAGATGCACACAAACGTCAGTTGTTTGCAGGGCTGTATGCATCAGCGCACTTCGACATGTCCACCCCCTGTGATGCCAGTGACTCCATGGTCCAGAGGGTGCAGCACGTAACAACAGCCTTCATCCTTGCAGTCATCTTTCCTGCCAACACACAGATATATTCATTACGCTGCAGTGTACTTACACTACCCACCCTCCCCCACCCCACGAACCATGGGCCTTGGTGTTAGTGGGGTCACTGACGTGCCTCAATGATAGAGATAGCCGCAGCATAAACGCAAGTACAGTGGATGGGTATTGAGAGGCTAGATAAACCTGCGGTTCCTGAAGAGGAGCAGCAGTCTTTGCAGTAGTTGCTCGGACAACAAACTTTATGATTGACTGATCTGGCCTTGTATCATAAACTACGATGGCCTTTCTGTGTTAGTAGTGCGAATGGCTGAAAGCAAGGGAAAATTACCAAAGTAATTTTTCCTGAGGGCGTGCAGTTGTACTGTATGGTTAAATGGTGATAGCGTCCTCTTGGGTAAAATATTCTGGATATTATGAACACTGACAGAAAAAAATCACAACACTACAAATACACTCCTGGAAATTGAAATAAGAACACCGTGAATTCATTGTCCCAGGAAGGGGAAACTTTATTGACACATTCCTGGGGTCAGATACATCACATGATCACACTGACAGAACCACAGGCACATAGACACAGGCAACAAAGCATGCACAATGTCGGCACTAGTACAGTGTATATCCACCTTTCGCAGCAATGCAGGCTGCTATTCTCCCATGGAGACGATCGTAGAGATGCTGGCTGTAGTCCTGTGGAACGGCTTGCCATGCCATTTCCACCTGGCGCCTCAGTTGGACCAGCGTTCGTGCAGGACGTGCAGACCGCGTGAGACGACGCTTCATCCAGTCCCAAACATGCTCAATGGGGGACAGATTCGGAGATCTTGCTGGCCAGGGTAGTTGACTTACACCTTCTAGAGCACGTTGGGTGGCACGGGATACATGCAGACGTGCATTGTCCTGTTGGAACAGCAAGTTCCCTTGCCGGTCTAGGAATGGTAGAACGATGGGTTCGATGACGGTTTGGATGTACCGTGCACTATTCAGTGTCCCCTCGACGATCAGCAGTGGTGTACGGCCAGTGTAGGAGATCGCTCCCCACACCATGATGCCGGGTGTTGGCCCTGTGTGCCTCGGTCGTATGCAGTCCTGATTGTGGCGCTCACCTGCACGGCGCCAAACACGCATACGACCATCATTGGCACCAAGGCAGAAGCGACTCTCATCGCTGAAGACGACACGTCTCCATTCGTCCCTCCATTCACGCCTGTCGCGACACCACTGGAGGCGGGCTGCACGATATTGGGGCGTGAGCGGAAGACGGCCTAACGGTGTGCGGGACCGTAGCCCAGCTTCATGGAGACGGTTGCGAATGGTCCTCGCCGATACCCCAGGAGCAACAGTGTCCCTAATTTGCTGGGAAGTGGCGGTGCGGTCCCCTACGGCACTGCGTAGGATCCTACGGTCTTAGCGTGCATCCGTGCGTCGCTGCGGTCCGGTCCCAGGTCGACGGGCACGTGCACCTTCCGCCGACCACTGGCGACAACATCGATGTACTGTGGAGACCTCACGCCCCACGTGTTGAGCAATTCGGCGGTACGTCCACCCGGCCTCCCGCATGCCCACTATACGCCCTCGCTCAAAGTCCGTCAACTGCACATACGGTTCACGCCCACGCTGTCGCGGCATGCTACCAGTGTTAAAGACTGCGATGGAGCTCCGTATGCCACTGCAAACTGGCTGACATTGACGGCGGCGGTGCACAAATGCTGCGCAGCTAGCGCCATTCGACGGCCAACACCGCGGTTCCTGGTGTGTCCGCTGTGCCGTGCGTGTGATCATTGCTTGTACAGCCCTCTCGCAGTGTCCGGAGCAAGTATGGTGGGTCTGACACACCGGTGTCAATGTGTTCTTTTCTCCATTTCCAGGAGTGTATATCAATGATCTGCCGCTAAACATGATATGTCGTGTCACTCGGCTGAAGAGTGGCGGATTGTGCTGCTGACAGCCCTCCCCTGCCCATATGGGGCAGGGGAATGAAATCACAATAAAGAAAAAAAGAAAAAAAACTAAACACGATAGATGACTCAAATATTTTTCTTTCCAGGTAACACAAGCGTTATTGTGGAAAAGATGGTAAGTAATGTAGCTAACAGGGTAATCAATAACGTAAGTACGTGACTTCCAGAGAACAATTTAACCCTTAATTGCAACAAAAAGCAGAGCATACAGTTTCTAACACGTAACTCTTTTAAAAACGAAACTTTACTCTCCTGGAATGGTCAAACAGTCGATCTAATCGACCATTTGAAATTCGTAGTATTGGTTAAAAACAGCCTTGGTTGCCATTTTAGATTTTATTTTTCAACGACGCGTTTCGCCTTATTTAGGCATCTTCAGCTTATCTTAATTTGGTATTTCTTAGAAGAATCCTTTAGTCAGTGTAGCCAAAAGGGCATCGTCGAATATATCAGGCCAACATCGCCTTCGTTAAACTCAGTAAAAACTTATCTAGATGGACGTGCGTACACCAAGATCTCCATAACGCGTTATGCAACCAAGACTGTTTTTAACCCATACTGTTAAGCACTGGTTTGCTGTATGCCACATATGGATTGGAAGAATTTTTAAATTCGTACGATTGAGGCTCAAAGGAGGACTCTCTTGGAAGTATCACGTTCATCATCTTGTGCAGAATATAACAATGATCTCTGCTGTCTCTGAAAGCGAAACGCAAAGACTTGTCTACTCTGATTACTTTTGGGGTAGCTCAGTACAATCACCAAGAATATTCTTAGCTTAAAAGGGGTGGTCAGACTGAAGTGCGTCTTCAGTTCGCGAACTTCATGTAGGCCGTCCCTGTGCATGTATTTTATTATGAGATTTCTTATTGACCACACTGACTATTTCAAAAGAAGCAACTGCAACATTCGTTCAATGAACATTTGACAGAAAAGCGATGTACACTTGGCTAATACTTCCTTGAGCATTGGACAGGAGGTGTGCTCTATTCAGCAGGTTTCATTTTCAGTAGGCTTCCACTGAAAAGTTTGCTTGGTAAATCCTAAGTATTCAGATCTCATTTGAAATGTTTTCTTGTGGCACACTTCTATTCTGTACAGAAATTCCTCGCCTAGTTGAGGACTTTTCTCGGTAATGTGTTATTTATTCGCGCACTTTAGTAGTCTGCAAGCTTTCTCATCGTCATTGTGTGAACTATGTACTGACTCGCGATACGAGTTGGTTTGTACCCTTTGTGGAGACTGGTAGCTTTGTATCGGATTAGATTATAAAAGTCTTGGTCACACAGAATTTTATTATGAACTTCGATAAATCGATCAGTTTTAATAAATATTATGTGGCCAAGACAATGTCTTTCTATAATCTAATATTTACTACCTCGCTCCACGAACAAGTAGGTGTGGTACGTATAGTCCCACGGCATCTGAGAGGTAAATAAAACACACTGAAAAACCAAAGAAACTGGTACACCTGCCTAATGTCGTGTAGGGGCCCCGCGAACAAGCAGAAGTGTCACAACACGACGTGGCATGGACTCGACTAATGTCTGAAGTACTGCTGGTGGGAACTGACACAATGAATCATGCAGGGCTGCGAATAAATCCATAAGAGTATGAGGGTGTAGAGATCTCTGCCGAACAGCACGTTGCAAGACATCCCAGATATGATCGATAATGTTCATTTCTGGGGAGTTTGGTGGCCAGCGGAAGTGATTAAACTCAGAAGAGTGTTCCTGAAGCCACTCTGTAGTAGTTCTGGACGTGTGGGATGTCACTTTGTCCTGCTGGAATTGCCCAGGTCTGTCAGAATGCACAATGGACATGAATGGATGCAGGTGATCAGACAGGATGCTTACGTACATGTCACGTCTCAGAGTCGTATCTTTACGCATTAGGGGTCCTATATCACTCACTCCAACTGCACACGCTCCACAAGATTAAAGAGCTTCCACCAGCTTGAACATGCCCTTGCTGACATGCAGGGTCCATGGATTCATGAGGTTGTCTCCATATCCATACACGTCCATTCGCTCTACTTAATTTGAAACGAGACTCGTCCGACCAGGCAACATGTTTCCAGTCATCAACAGTCCAATGTCGGTGTTAATGGGCCCAGGAGAGGCGTAAAGCTTTGTGTCGTGCAGTCATGAAGGGTATACGAGTGGGCCTTCGGCTCCGAAAGCCCATATCGGTGGTGCTTCGTTAAATAGTTCGCACGCTGACGATTGTTGATGGTCCAGCACTGAAATCTGCAGCCATTTGTATAATTGGGAGGCAGCGTGACAGACCCAACAGGGCTGCTCTTGACAACGTATTAATACTTTATCTGCATGGAGCTGTACAAGCCTTGTGTTTGCCACACCACGCTGAACGATTCTCTTTCGGTCGTCGTTGGTCCCATTCTTGCAGGTCGTACGGGAAAAATCCCAACTTCATCGCTACCTCGGAGATGCGTCCCATCGCTCGTACGCCGACTATAATAGCACATTCAAACCCGCTTAAATATTGATAATCTGCCACTGTAGCAGCAGTAACCGATCTAACGACAGCTCCAGACAGTTGTTGTCTTATTGCTTGTGTTCTGCCTATTTACATCTCTTTGTGTCTGAATACGCATCCCAATACCAGTTCCTTTAGCGCTTCCGTTAAGTAAACAGTCAATGTGTTACCAGCAGCGCGACGGACCCAACAGGGCTGCTCTTGGCCACGTATAAATACTTTATCTGCATGGAGCTGCACAAGTCTTGTGTTTGCCACGATACGTGGAGTCGCGGCAGCCGAAGGCGGAAATATGTACCACAAAAATAAGAGCGGCGTTCAATAAATAACGCAGCACATTTTTTTCTCGGCCGATATGGGTTGAAAAAAATGTGGAATTTGTTGTGGGACATCATCCTTATGGTATCATCAAGTTTCAATAGCTGGCGGTGCTATCGTAGCCTACAAAATGGCTTCTCTAATGGAAGTGTGTTCCACGCAGAGAGCAGTCATAGAATTTCTTTTGGCATAAAACCAGAGACTGGCAGATGGTCCTAGGCGCTTGAAGAATATCTACAAGGACCTGGCAGTGAACAATAGCACGATGAGTCGTTGGGCGAGACGTCTGCGGTCATCGCAACAAGGTTACGCAAACCTATCCGATCTAACGCGTGCCGGCAGGCCGCACACAGCTGTGACTCTTGCAGAATTGAAATGTGAACACACTCCCATTCGAGGGTGAACAACGGATCACAATTGACCACCTCGTTGGTCAACTGAATGTCTCTGTTCTTGTGCTGACACATTCGTCCACCAGTTTGGGTACTCGAAAGTATGTGCCCATTGAGTTCCTCGCCACGTAACACAAGACTACAAAGAGCAACGCAGGACATACGTGCGCACCACAGGATTAATATGTGGATGATGGGGAGGTTACAGATGCAGCAGGACATTCGCTCCAATGTCCATCAGTCGAGTCTTATGCGGGTATACGGGCCCACCCAGTAAGATGGCGTAAACCCATCGTGTTGAACTGAGATTATTTTAAAAAACAGTGTTTTATAACCGAAAAAGTGGGGAATAAAAAGGTGTATTAGAATGCTGAACAAAACCAACCTGCTTTCAGAAAAAAAAGTTGCATTGCTTGTTGAATGCTCCTCGTATTAAGGCCGCCATCTCAGAATCTGTCTCCATATCTCTAGAATGATGTGATATTACAGTATTGACAACCTGATCTGCCGTTCTGCCATATTCCTCAAGTTTTGAACTACACAGGAGGACGGAAAGCTATTACTCCATAAGATAAACGAGATGTCTGGGCGTGCATTCCATTGAGCGACAAAACATTTAGAAAACGTGTATTGCATGGAAGTAATCCATAAAGAGTGCATAAAAATAAAAGCGAACTGTGTTAGCTTTAATGGATACCAGATATTCAAATTACTGTCATGTAAATGTGCATCTGGCCTTCTCTTCTACAGCAGCACTGACAGCCCGTTATCACGACGACATATTAATAGTAATTTTTAGAGCAACAAACTTTTCATAACTTCATCATCCTTCCAGTAGCATGCTCACAGCAGTAGGTGACTCGATCCAATTGCTGAACTTTTACGAGAAGCAAATGACGCAGTGGTTCTGTCGTGGAATTGCTCATGTAGCTCCTGTGAGGCGCAAGTTTTTCAGGGATATGTTACTGACTCAGCTGCCTGTTTACTGGGAGTCAGCTACTCGACAGAACCTCATTTCTTGACAGCCACAAGGCTTCGAATTATGAGCTAGCCTACTCAACTTATTATGGGTCGGGGCCAACCAAATAAATTTCAATTGAATTCATGAAAAAGATACAGACATCGCGGTTTCATAAAAAAAGTAGTGGATGTGAAGATAAAACTGAAGCACTGGTTATGGTGAGTGATTAGTTTGACAGTAAATTTTTATTTAGTACGAAGTAACTTAATGGAAATTTTTTATTTACGTGCTCTCAAATAGAAGACAGATCTTCAGTATTACACAACATTGGTCCATAAACAAGAGTGTTATGTGGACAGAGGTACTGGTAGAATGGAGATTAATGCTTCGACCTGGTTGGCAGGCCGAAAAGTCCGCGGATCAAGTCAATGAATGCGTCGACGTCGATCCCGGCGTCCCTCAGTTTCTGGAGCAGCTCCTGGTACTCTGGCAGCGAGTTCAGAGTTTCCACGATCGACTACAACAGATGAACAGGACAAATAAACTTTAGGTACTAAGTATCCTCAAGGATGGTCAGCTAACTATTGATCAACACATGATGACTCACCTGGAATTCGGGAGACCTGATCCTGTCGTAGAGCTCCTTGAAGTCGGGGCTGGTTTCCAGCTTCTCGTCGAACAGAGCCCGGAGTTCGTCCAGTGGCAAGATGGCGAGAATCTCGTCGACCATGGAACGGATGCTCCTGGTGTGTCTCAGCTTGGATGGAGGAGTAAGCTGGGGCAGTCCTAGGAAGTCGTGTAGAATGTTCACGTATTTGTAGACATCGAGGCCGGACTCTTGCAGGTAGTTGAGGAACTGGAGGAGAAGAAGATAATAGTTTAACGTGTTTGTAATATAGGTGTATTGCAATGTCTACAACTGGCATAGGTCTGAGATCCTTACATCAATGTACTCTGGGAGAGCGTCGATGGCCAGGACAATGCTCTTGAAGTCATCAGAGAGCACGTATTCAACGACAGCCTGCACCTCAGGGTCATTGGCCAAGTGGTTAAGCACAATGTTCACAATTTCGTCGATGGGAATGAGGGCGAGGAAGTCGTTGAGGTCATCCTGGAGGTTGCGGTTGGCCTTCTTGGCAGTTACATGGAAACGAATCTTGTTGCTGGAGCCTAAGAGAGAATAAAGAGAGACTCTAAGTACTCTAGAAGCGAAATCGTGTAATTGTCTCTGAAATGTGACAATCTTCGAATGTATACCTGTATGACACTCATACTTTCATTTCGTGTGGTACAGGTAGTGAATTACTTACTTGATGGAAGGCCGAAGAGACCGCGAATCAGATCAATGAATGCGTCGACGTCGATCCCGGCGTCCCTCAGTTTCTGGAGCAGCTCCTGGTACTCTGGCAGCGAGTTCAGAGTTTCCACGATCGACTACAACAGATGAACAGGACAAATAAACTTTAGGTACTAAGTATCCTCCACGATGGTCAGCTAACTATTGATCAACACGTGATGACTCACCTGGAATTCGGGAGACCTGATCCTGTCGTAGAGCTCCTTGAAGTCGGGGCTGGTTTCCAGCTTCTCGTCGAACAGAGCCCGGAGTTCGTCCAGTGGCAAGATGGCGAGAATCTCGTCGACCATGGAACGGATGCTCCTGGTGTGTCTCAGCTTGGATGGAGGAGTAAGCTGGGGCAGTCCTAGGAAGTCGTGTAGAATGTTCACGTATTTGTAGACATCGAGGCCGGACTCTTGCAGGTAGTTGAGGAACTGGAGGAGAAGAAGATAATAGTTTAACGTGTTTGTAATATAGGTGTATTGCAAAGTCTACAACTGGCATAGGTCTGAGATCCTTACATCAATGTACTCTGGGAGAGCGTCGATGGCCAGGACAATGCTCTTGAAGTCATCAGAGAGCACGTATTCAACGACAGCCTGCACCTCAGGGTCATTGGCCAAGTGGTTAAGCACAATGTTCACAATTTCGTCGATGGGAATGAGGGCGAGGAAGTCGTTGAGGTCATCTTGCAGGTCGCGAGTGTGTGTATTCACACGGTGAACGGGAACAGCCTTTGCTGAAATTAATCAGCAATCCAGTTTGATTTGTACATCTCATCAACGAATAATTGCATTGTATCATACACTGAAGGATAAAATTAACATTTGTTGAGGTGTGTTACCTGCTGTTATCCCTAGGATAGCGAATAGGATGAAGAGCGTCTTCATCTGTAAATTTAAAAAAAAAGTAATGGTTTTTAGTTGGTCTGACTTTGTTGTCTAATTGCTTCATGGGGTACGAATAAGCGTATTACGATATCTGCATACTGATGTAAGCTTGTGAATAGGATAGTCGCTGGCTGTGTCTTACCTCGAGCACGTCTCGCCGTTTTGCTTCCAGCTGTGTACTGCCTTCCCAGAGGCTCCGCTACTTATACTGCTTGCTTATCTCGATTTTGAAACATCTGACTGATATCATTCACTTATCAGCTATGTGAGTGGCTCGCAATTGATCCAATTATGACACCTACCAGACTTGTTCGGTTAGATTTATCGTTTTTTTTCCCACATGTCTAGGTAAATGTCAAGTGAAATGAGTCACTGAACCTGAACTATCTCACAGGATTCTTGTAGATGCGATCACGTAATCATTACGATAATGGCAGTCTTTCTATGCATGTTGCTTGAGCGAGACTGAGCTTCTAGCTTTCTCTCGTTTCTATTCTCATTAGCAAGGTGAGTGTTGGCTTGCAACTTAAAAATATGAACAAAAAATAGTAATTATAAATGGTTTAAACTGGCCTACCAGCCACGTTTTTGTAAAACCGTGTATTTAAATGGTGTATATGTCGAGTTTAGTACAGTTTTACTTCAACGTAGCTAACATCGAAGAACTTGTTCGAAATGTTTTACTTTTTTCAAAGTTAGCTCAAAGTCACTAACACTGTAGTATCTGCCTAGCTTCAACTTGCTGTTATTTAAGATGAAATTAAGAAACGTAAGCCATAACGACAGGTAGCAATGTGAACTGCGCTTCTATAAAATACAAGCAAATATTATCAGTGCGCGTCTTCGTATGATTTTAAGAACATTTTATCGGTGAATACAAACTTTGTCTTCACCTGACTGACATTCTTTCACACAGACCAGTTTGCGGAACAATTAACACAACAGGAAGGGTTTTTTCGTGGAAGTGAAAAACTTGAGATCTGGATGAAACATGAAGATTGCTGATGCCATTCGTATAGAAAACAAACGAGCAATATGACAAGAATTAAGTTTCATGTAACTTTCCTACCTCGTGAATCATTCTCCAAGAAATGCTATATCCATAAAACATTTAAGGAATGCTCAAGCGATGCCTGTCGACTTGAAAGACAAACTCAGTTTCATTTAAGACGATAGCGACTGATACGAATTTTTTTACACCTAAGAATATTTTGATCATACGTAGCATTCCCAAAAATAAAACATGGACACTAGAAGTGTTGGTGTGGCGAAAATAATTGGGTCTGTCGATGTTATTCTTTAATCAGGGTGTCCAGCTTTCCTGTTGCAAGACGTGCCGTAACATCCACCACCAAAGCTGAGTCCGTCATTAACGCATGATAGTGCTACAGCATTCGTCTTGAAGGAAATCAGTCAGAATCGCGGAAACAGAATAGATTTTTATCACCACAGTGTGCGCAAACGTTACGGGTGAAACCTCAAACCTCTGAAATCTCTCACGGAGCAACGGCATGTGAGACGGTTTATGGTGATGGATGGTGATGCGACTCTCTTTAGTGTTATTTGCGAGAAGTAGACTATGTACCAACGTCGACCTTTCTTTTCATTTATAATGATGTCGAGAACAACACAAATGCAACACTACACTTTATTCGTGACAATCATTCACATGCATCGTCTTTGAGGACTTGGTTGTCGGCAGGACGTGAAACGTTTCCCTTTCTTCCTACATAGATACCCAGCATGTCAAATGAAACAAAGGCCGCCAGTCTCGGTGTTTCAGTATCTCTCAAAAACGTCCATGTAAAAGCGCAACAATGTTCATCTTTGATGAAACGACTGGGCAAGAAAACTCGCAGATTATTAAAAATAGTGTTTTATGTCCTAAAAGTAATATTTGCCGTTAAAGATAGTGGGTTTGGATCAAGTACTAAATATGTGTATCTCTTGTAAGTACTAATCATATATAGTTGGTATTCCTGAGACATAATGTGTCTCACTTTCATCAATGATAATGATGTAGGCCAAAGCAAAGAATTAAAATCAGTACCGCCATCACAATTCGAACCAAGGTGTCGTGATAACTAGTCAGATGCGTTACCCATTGCGCCACACTGGCAATGTAGTTACCACCCCTGCACGGAATACGCCAGTACGTCTCCCTCACCGACACAAATTCCAGTTCACGCCTCAGCCCCTTGCCATTCCCTCTCGAAACTCACATCACTATCGCCAACGCTCTCCGATATTGGAATAGCATCACAGCAACTAGTGAAATGAGGTTAATCCTGCCTCTGCCTCAGGTGTAGGTGATACGTTAATCATATATAATTGGTATTCCTGAGATATTGAGTCTCACCTTTATCTATGCTAGTAATGTAGGCCAAAGCAATGAATTAAAATTCGTACCACAAACGGGATTCGAATGCAGGCCTACTGCCTACTATGCTGGATTAAGACCATTTCCCTCATTGCGAAGGGGCTTTTCCAGTATTAGAGAGCGTTGGCAACACTGATGCGAGTTTAGAAGGAACAGAAAAGGGCTGGTGCGAGTTGGAATTTGTATCGGTGAGGAGACGTACTAAGGCAGTCAGTGCAGGGTGGTGTCTTCAGTGCCAGAGTGGCGTAACGGGTAGCGCATTTGCCTAGTAAGAGGGAGACCTGGGTCCAAATCCCTGATTTTGCTTCACTGCTTTGGTCTACATCATCATCATCATACGTGCAAGTACAGTGAACCATATTAAGAGATAAATTGTGTTCTGGGGGTGTGACGGAGTGGTGGAGGTAGTGGACGGGTTGTTGGTAAGTAACTGCTTGACGGGAGGCAGGCCGACGGATTGCGGTCATGCACTTTCCTCTTCCTTAGGTTTGCAAACTGAAGAGCGAGCAAGCGAGTCCCATTCTCTACATCCCACTACGCCACAAGGAGCAACTATAGGGTTTTTCACAAAGATTCCACAGCTAGCTTTACCAGCCAACGCAGTGCGCAGACACGTCCTGGGAGTTTATTTTCCAGAATGTGCGTTAACAATAGATATAATACAGATATTAGGTACTAGTAACACTAATGCAAGTAATTCATATGAACAGAAACTATGTAAATGTCTGTACGCTGCTCTACACCGCTAGAGGCGAAATTGTTTCTTAATCATCCTACATGGCAGCTCCAGCTGTCTTCTGGAAAAGACAACTTCCCCCACCACGAGTGATGTTTCCAGACTATACCTCTCCAGTATTTCCTGCCCAGTTATCTTATAAGTATTGTATTGTACGTAACTGGGGACCTAGAAACGACGGAGAGGCTTCGCCCTCGCCGGAGCCCGCAGTGGTACACAATCCCACAACAGGCTACAGCAGTCCACTCACCCCACCGCCGCCCCACACCGAACCCAAGGTTACTGTGCGGTTCGGCCCCTAGTGGACACCCCCCCGGGGAAACATCTCACACCAGACGAGTGTAACCCCAATGTTTGTGTGGTAGAGTAATAGAGTAATTATGGTGTACGCGTACCTGGAGAAAGTGTTTGCGCAGCAATCGCCGCTATAGTGTAACTGAAGCGGAATAAGGGGAACCAGCCCGCTTTCGCCGAGGCAGATGGAAAACCGTCTTAAAAACCATCCACAGACTGGCCGGCAGACACTAATCCGCCGAGCGGATTCGTGCCGGGGAGCGGCACGCCTTCCCGCCAGGAAAGCAGTGCGTTAGACCGCACGGCTAACCGGCTGGCGCTACCTTATATGGGTAGACAAAATAGCTTCTCTGAGTTCATGTTGATATGGTGGCGTCATTTTCAACTTACTGAATGAGTACTTTTTTGCAGTTGTTAAGTGAGCTTTTATGTAAAATACATTCCCGTAAACAATGGCGGAAAGTGTGTAATTCGTAATTGTGATGTTGTCAGTGACCTATGTAGTATTGGAGGGAAGGGAGTGTATTGGTAAATGTGGCACCTTGCTGCAGTCTATCGTTGACAGCGCATAGTAAAGCAGTGTAACTGTGTTCTAGTCACTTGGCGATGAATTAATGAATAATCAGAAAGTTACTGTACTTCTCTCATCATTAATTGAGTACTGGTAAAATCCATAAATCTTTTCCATTCAGGAATTGCTGGCACTTACACAGAGTGTCCGAGGAAGAAGATTCAGCATTTAGGGATACAACAAAAACGACCACTCGGAGCAAAAACGTCCAATAAACACAGGCTTTACAATGCTTGCCTTAAGAGCTATGACCACTTCTTCGTTTTGGACACTCTGAAGCAAATCTCTTCTACTGCAATATCTTTACTTTCTATATTTGGAGAGGTGGTAATACGCATCAAAACAAGAAAAAATGTCCATTAGACATGGAATCTAAAGTACATACGAGTCATGTTCATTTCGTTACTGTTACTCTTCTACTGAGCAAGTACTCATAACTTTTAAGGTATGCATTATAGTGCTCTTATTTACTGCACATTTTTTTTTCTTTTTGTGGTCAATTTTTGATATGTGTAGTGAACTGAAAGTAATGTAGAATACGAAAGAAATCGTGTAAAACGAGCGACACATCACTGCGTGACCTCATTAATAATTAATATTCTTTCCTTCTTTTGTCCAGTGAACAAAGATTAACTCTTGCTCTCTTAAGATTACCGCTGGCTTAGACGGATGTTAATTTTGATAGTCTTATTAAAATACAGGCCTGTTAACAATAACTGTATCAATTATGTACTTAAGCACTTTCAGAATACAGTAGTATATCTGTCAATTACAAAACACTTTTATTTGAAATATAATGCCCTCACCTGAGATACTTAAGTAGCTTTAGTTCTCTAGTGTTGGCCGCCATTGCTAACGGCCTAATTAATTTTGTCAATTACGGCTCTTCAAGCCTACTTACTTATAAAAAAGTTCATTCAGTCTTAATCCAGTGTTAAAGTTAAATGCTTAACAACAATCCTTTTGTGTGTAAAAACAGTAGTCGCACCGAACATAGGCTTCCGATTAAGTTCAGCTTCATTTTAGTTTATAGGTCCGTCTTGATCACATAATTCTTCTTCTTTTTTTTCTTTTTTCTTTTCTTTACTGTGACTGGTTTCGGCTACTGCGATCTTCAGATCTGTTACAAAAACAAAAACAGTGTGTAACCAACTAAGTTAGTTTTCTGACGCCAAATCTATAAAAGTCCTGCTGCTACATAAGATGTTTACATGATTAACAGCCATGTATACCAGCCATACATACCATAAAATATTCTGATGTAATATCAACGTCAAACTAAACATGTAAGTAAGTGCTGGTGATGATCAGAATACGTCTGGTATTTATGCCAGGGAACTGAGGCCAGCAGATGTCAATACAGCTAGGCTACATGATAAACCAGTATCGCAACTGTAATGGTTAAAATGTGGTATGTGTAGTCATTAATTAAAATTACTTCACATAGCAAAACGAGCGTCTGACCATAAAACATGTACTGACGTACTCCACGTGGAATTGGACCCATACTTAAAATCCACATAACAAGTACGAATAGTAATAATGTAAAGCTTCTTGCCTGGCAAGGTAAAACATACATTAGTATAAAAGCCAGTATAAAAAGTAAAAGTTTAGAAACACCTACAAAATAAAATCTTCCAGCCTAACAGATCAATTACCGTAAACGTAATTGTAAGGTAATTAACGAAACAGTGACTATTAATTAAAAATTAAAAAATCGATGGTCGATAATACATCCGGATTGTGGTCTCAATGGCGGCACGTCGTAGCTTCTCTATACGACGTTCTTGTTTTCCTGCGGCGCTCGACGCTGCTCAAACCAGTAGGTTTCTGAATACATCAAAATAAGCATTTAGGTTAAACTCACTCTGTTCATACAGCAGAAATTCCGGTTGCCGTTTTCTGTGCACATAAATCTCCATTTCTTCGAGTAGGTTCAGTAACTGTCCCTTTGGCGCCCTATGCAACACTTTCATATTATTCTCTATGTTAGTCGTCTTTGATCGGGGAGAAACCTGCCAGGATTTGCGGCAACATTCGAAGTATGTTACAATCTACTTTCCCAGCGTGGCAAAGTAATAACCTGAATAGAGGATGTATAATAACAGTGCTGAACAAGGGACTGTATCCATTGCAGTACGGCACACACCTTTGTCACAACCGGTTTATGAACCCTTGCATAGAAATGACATGATAACCATGCATGCCAGGAAGTACGTAGGAATTAATGGTTCAAATGGCTCTGAGCACTATGGGACTTAGCATCTGAGGTCATCAGTTCCCTAGAACTTAGAACTACTGAAACCTAACTAACATAAGGACATCACACACATCCATGCCCGAGGCAGGATTCGAACCTGCGACCGTAGCGGTCGCGGGGTTCCAGACTGAAGTACCTAGAAGCGCTCGGCCACATAGGAATTAGTTAGCCCCGAATAAGGAGTGACTACACTTACAAATCTTATGCAGAAAGAAAGCCATATAAAATCCAGTGAATTTCAAACATTTAATGAAGACAGCAAGAAAAGTTTCTACCTGATAGTTTCCATAAAGAAAGAAGTTTAATACAGTAGTCATGGACAGAACGTCAGAAGATACAGTTTGCAGTACCGCACATCATTGGAGATGCGCCGTTCTCTAGCGGAAACATGTAATACATTCACGGAATTTGAAAGAGCGTTCTTGGGACGTTTCTGGTCACCTTGCGTACAAGAAAGTCTAAGACAATTAGTTTTTCAGCCCAAAACGTTACAATCCAAAGATAGGAAACCTTAGACAGTGCCGGCCGGGGTGGCCGAGCGGCTCTAGGCGATACAGTCTGGAACCGCGCGACCGCTACGGTCGGAGGTTCTAATCCTGCGTCGGGCATGGATGTGTGTGATGTCCTTAAGTTAGTTAGGTTTAAGTAGTTCTAAGTTCTAGGGGACTGATGACCTCAGAAGTTAAGTCCCATAGTGCTCAGAGCCATTTGAACCATTTGAACCTTAGACAGTAGTTCGAGAAATACATTAGCCTTACGAGATACTGGGACTAGCCTATCTCGCATAGGGACGTACTACGGATACTTAAGGCACATTTGCCAATAAATATTAGAGAGAAATTGGTGAATGTAGCTGATACGGACGTAGAAAGTTTCTTACCTGTGATAGACTTACTAGACTTAATACAGGAAGATGCTAGAAAGTCGTGTGATGATAATAGTTCAAACCAATCTAATAATGAGAATAATTTGAATCACGCTAACCATCTGAATGATGGTAGACCAAGAAATGGTGGTTTTAGATCACAGAATACAAGTAATCATAGTCAGAATCATAATAATAGGCCACATTTCGGTTGCAGTGGTAATAGTTGCTATAATAATTTCAAAAATAATGACAACTATCAAAATAGTAGTAGCAATGACTTTAACAGGAAAAGAAAGAACGACAACAGCTATAACAATAATAACCGTAATAAAACATGCGAACAACGACTGTGGCGTGGCAGAACACAGGACCATGTGGATGGAATCCTAGCGCAGGACCACCATCACAGCAACAACTTATATATACCAAGTATCAGCTGTTCAGCAGCTTGATGGAAATTATCAGCAGCAATGGCAATCGCCGCAGCAGAATGCGCAACAAAGGCAAAATCCAACACATAGCGTGCCTGCTATAGATGTGACAGACGCCGAGAAAAAAGCGCAACAGCAGGCGTCAAACTTTACGCGACCTCTGTAGGCCGTCGTCAAATGGTTACGGCACTAAATAAGGCACTGACCAACTACAAGACCTACGCCTGTTACGGTACATGCTAATTCCCTTCCTTGCAGGTTGTGCCCGACTGCTGCGTAGAGTAATGCTATTGTTCGTTATTATTTGATTATCCGGCAGCGTGAGACACAGGGGAAGCTGCTGCCTGAACTGCAGAGAACTGCAGAGAACGTCAAGCGGCATCAATTCCTGACCGTCGTCTCACCGCCGAACCGCGCTGGTACCAGCTGCAGGAGTGTTCCAAACCACCACACGACGTGAGCTGAATACCGTCATCAGTACAGTAACTGTAATCAAGAAAGAAGGATGTTCAACAGTAAAACTTCATTGTGAATTTGTAATCAAAACATGGACCCTATTGCAAAAGAAGCAAAATGTAATAACCCAAAGACAATTCAATATCCGAGGAACGATCTATCAAGCTTGTATGAAACTGTATAACTGAACCAATGTTTATCTGTGTCTTTTTAAATCTATTGTGTAAATAGATCAGTGAAACTGTGTATCTTAACGATGCTAACGCAATGAAAATTTATAAACATATACGAAGTTAACGGACACAGCACTAGTCTAGTGAATCTAGTCTGAAGGCTGTGGGGTGGTTTTCTTCCTGAGTCTACCACGCCAGTGAATCCAAATGGGGGAGCAAAGATAATTTTCCCAGCAAGTCTACAAAGTATATTCCGGACTATACTCACTTATGCTACACATACACTATGTAATCAAAAGTCTCCGGACACTCCCAAAAACAAACGTTTTCATGTTAGGTGCATTGTGCTGCCACCTACTGCCAGGTACTCCACATCAGCGACCTCAGTAGTCATTAGACATTGTGAGAGAGCAGAATGGGGCGCTCCGCGGAACTCACGGACTTCGAACGTGGTCAGGTGAGTGGGTGTCACTTGTGTCATACGTCTGTACGCGAGATTTCCACACTCCTAAACATCCCTAGGTCCACTGTTTCCGATGTGATAGTGAAGTGGAAACGTGAAAGGCAGGTACAGCACAAAAGCTTACAGGTCGACCTTGTCTGTTGACTGACAGAGGCCGCCGATAGCTGAAGAGGATTGTAATGTGTAGTAGGCAGACATCTTTCCAGACCATCACAAGGGAATTCAAACTGCATCGGGATCCAGTGCAAGTACTACGACAGTTAGGCGGGAGGTGAGAAAACTTGGATTTCATGGTCGAACGGCTGCTCATAAGCCACACATCACGCAGGTAAGTGCCAAACGACGCCTCGCTTGGTGTAAGGAGCGCAAACATTGGACGATTGAACAGTGGAAAAACGTTGTGTGGAGTGGCGAATCACAGTACATAGTATGGCGATCCGATGGCAGGGTGTGGGTATGGTGAATTCCCGGTGAACGTCATATGCCTGCGCGTGTAGTGCCAACAGTAAAATTCGGAGGCGGTGGTGTTATGGTGTGGTCGTGTTTTGAATGGAGGGGGCTTGCACCCCTTGTTATTTCGTGTGGCACTATCACAGCACAGGCCTACATTGATGTTTTAAGCAGCTTCTTGCTTCCCACTGTTGAAATGTAATTCGGGAATGGCGATTGTATCTTTCAACACGATCGAGCACCTGCTCATAATGCACGGCCTGTGGCGGAGTGGTTACACAATAACATCCCTGTAATGGACTGGCCTGCACAAAGTCCTGACATGAATCCTATAGAACACCTTTGGGATATTTTGGAACGCCGGCTTCGTGCCAGGCCTCACCAACTAATATCGATAGCTCTCCTCAGTGCAGCACTCCGTGTTGAATGGGCTGCCATTCCCCAAGAAGCCTTCCAGCACCTGATTGAACATATGCCTGCGAGAGTGGAAGCTGTCATCAAGACTAAGGGTGGGCCAACACCATACTGAATTTCAGCATTACCAATGGAGGGCGCCACGAACTTGTAAGTCATTTTCATCCAGGTGTCCGGATACTTTTAATCACATAGTGTACCTACATATACCATACACCATGTTCAACAGTACACAAAAAAGAAATCAAACCTTTTGCTTAGACTACACATACATACATATAGCATACACCATGTTCAACAGAACACAAAAAGGAACTCAAACCTTTTGCTAAATAACAAGAAGTCTTGTACTACACAATAACATGAAAGCAGTTCTTTTGTAACTATGTATAAATTCTTTTACGTGTCTACGTAATGAACTAATTACAATTCATATTTTTTTACTAGAATGATAGTGAATTTATCGAACTACTAATAACAGTCGACAAGCAGTGGCCTGTTAAGCCACGAACATTTAACGTTACTGACATTAACTGCCTGGGGAGCGATGTTCTGTCCTATGGTTAGGATTAACTGAAAAACCGACAGAAATTTTTTTTATTTATATGATAAACTGAAAGTGCTGTAGAAAATGAAAAAAATCGTTTGAATCGAGTGATGAAAGGTGATTAGCGACGCTGATGAAAAATTACATATGACTGTCTGATCCCTGAGTCGGATTACAAAAGACATTAATAATTACTATTATTATCTTCTTTAATCCAGCGAACACAGACTGACTCGTGCTCTCTTAAGATTGTCGCTGGCATAGACGGGTGTGACTGTAATAGCTATTGTTAAAATACAGGTCTGTTAACAATAACGGTATGAACTATTTACTTAAGCTCTTTCAGAATACAGTAGTATATTTGTTAATTGTAAAAACACTTCTTTTATTTGTAATGCAGTGCCCTCACCTGATATATTTAAAATACGGGTGATTCAAAAAGAATACCACAACTTTAAAAATGTGTATTTAATGAAAGAAACAGAATATAACCTTCTGTTATACATCATTACAAAGAGTATTTAAAAAGGTTTTTTTTCACTCAAAAACAAGTTCAGAGATGTTCAATATGGCCCCCTCCAGACACTCGAGCAATATCAACCCGATACTCCAACTTGTTCCACACTCTCTGTAGCATATCAGGCGTAATAGTTTGGATAGCTGCTGTTATTTCTCGTTTCAAATCATCAATGGTGGCTCGGAGAGGTGGCCGAAACACCATATCCTTAACATACCCCCATAAGAAAAAATCGCAGGGGGTAAGATCAGGGCTTCTTGGAGGCCAGTGATGAAGTGCTCTGTCACGGGCTGCCTGGCGGCCGATCCATCGCCTCGGGTAGTTGACGTTCAGGTTTCATAACTAACCTTTTTCGTAGGACTCTCCATACAGTTGATTGTGGAATTTGCAGCTCTCTGCTAGCTCTGCGAGTCGATTTTCCTGGGCTGCGAACAAATGCTTGCTGGATGCGTGCTACATTTTCATCACTCGTTCTCGGCCGTCCAGAACTTTTCCCTTTGCACAGACACCCTTTCTCTGTAAACTGTTTATACCAACGTTTAATACACCACCTATCAGGAGGTTTAACACCATACTTCGTTCGAAATGCACGCTGAACAACTGTCGTCGATTCACTTCTGCCGTACTCAATAACACAAAAAGCTTTCTGTTGAGTGGTCGCCATCTTAGCATCAACTGACGCTGACGCCTAGTCAACAGCGCCTCAAGCGAACAAATGTACAACTAAATGAAACTTTATAGCTCCCTTAATTCGCCGACAGATAGTGCTTAGCTCTGCCTTTTGTCGTTGCAGAGTTTTAAATTCCTAAAGTTGTGGTATTCTTTTTGAATCACCCTGTAGTTCTACATAGCTTCAATCTTCTAGTGTTGGCCGCCATTGCTATAGGCTTAACTAAATTTATCAATTACTTATGAATAAGTTTATTCAATCTTAATCCAAGGTTAAAGGTAGATGTTTGACAACAAAGTTTCTTTTTAAAAAAAAAAAAGAAAAAGAAAACAGTGGTCGCACAGGATGTATGCTGCCGAGTACATTCAGCTTAGCATATTCGGCATCACAGCGATTACGGAATATTAATATTTCCAAGTGAAATGCCAGAGAATTTCATTAATTCAGGCTCCACTGAAATTTATTACTCTGATGTCTATAAAAGTATTAAGCGCAATCCTTTTGCGCTTTTTATCTACAAATAGTTAAAAATATTGACATGGAGTCAGAGTGCTGTTGGCGTCATAATTGTGTTTGAGTATTAATGTGGTTTTCTCGATATAATGTTAGTTTTAAACGGAAGGATTAACGATAGTAACCTTTTATATACAGGGTGATTCAAAAAGATATTGCTCGAGTGTCTGGAGGGGGCCATATTGAACATCTCTGAACTAGTTTTTGAGTGAAAAAAAACCTTTTTAAATACTCTTTGTAATTGTGTATAACAGAAGGTTATATTATGTTTCTTTCATTAAATACACATTTTTAAAGTTGTGGTATTCTTTTTGAATCACCCTGTATATATATAGTGATAAGTGCCTCTACATACTGACATTTATCCTCTAGCCCTCTCTGCTTAGCCATTTTGCACTTCCTGTCGATCTATATATATATATATATATATATATATATATATATATATATATATATATATATATATATATATATATGAAGTGTAGATTAAAACTGAAGAAACTGCAAAAAGGCGGGAGTTTAAGAAGATGTGACCTGGATAAACTGAAAGAACCAGAGGTGTAGAGAGTTTCAGAGAGAGCACTACGGAACGAATGACAAGAATGGAGAAAGAAGTACAGTAGAAGAAGAATGGGTAGGTTTGAGAGATGAAATAAGGAAGGCAGCAGAGGATCAAGTAGGTAAAAAGACGAGGGCTAGTAGAAATCATTGGGTAACAGAAGAGATATTTAATTTAATTGATGAAAGGAGAAAACATAAAAATGCAGTAAATGAAGCAGGCAAAAAGGAATACAAACGTCTCAAAAATTATATCGACAGGAAGTGCAAAATAGCTAAGCAGGGATGGCTAGAGGACAAATGTAAGGATGTAGAGGCTTATCTCACGAGGGGTAAGATCGATACTGCCTACAGGAAAATTAAAGAGACCTTTGGAGAAAAGAGAACCACTTGCATGAATATCAAGAGCTCAGATGGAAACCCAGTTCTAAGCAAAGAAGGGAAAGCAGAAAGGTGGAAGGAGTATATAGAGGGTCGATACAAGGGTGACGTACTTGAGGGCAATATTATGGCGATGGAACAGTACGTAGATGAAAATGAAATGGGGGATATGATACTGCGTAAAGAGTCTGACAGAGCACTGAAAGGCCTAAATCGAAACAAGGCCCCGGGTGTAGAACTACTGATAGCCTTGGGAGAGCCAGCCATGACAAAACTCTACTATCTGCTGAGCAAGATGTACGAGACAAGCGAAATACTCACAGACTTCAAGAAGAACATAATAATTCCAATCATAAAGAAAGCAGGTGTTGACAAGTGTGAAAATTACCGAACTATCAGTTTAATAAGCCACGGCTGCAAAATACTTACACAAATTCTTTATAGACGAACGGAAAAACTGGCGGAAGCCAACCTCGGGGAACATCAGTTTGGATTCCGTAGAAATATTGGAACACGTAAGGCGATACTGACCCTACGACTTATCTTAGAACCTAGATTAAGGAAAGGTAAACCTACTTTTCTAGCACTTGTAGACTTAGAGAAAGCTTTTGACAATGTTGATTGGATTACTCTCTTTTAAATTCTGAAGGTGGCAGGGGTAAAATACAGGGAGCGAAATGCTATTTACAATTTGTACAGAAACCAGATGGCAATTATAATAGTCGAGGGGCATGAAAGGTAAGCAGTGGTTGGCAAGGGAGTGAGACAGGGTTGTAACCTATTCCCGATGTTATTCAATCTATATATTGAGTAAGCAGTAAAGGAAACAAAAGAAAAATTTGTAATAGGAATTATAATCCATGGAGAAGAAATAAAAACTTTGAGGTATGCCGATGACATTGTAATTCTGTCAGAGACAGCAACGGACCTGGAAGAGCAGGTAGACGGAATGGACAGTGTTTCGAAATGAGGACATAAGATGAACGACAACAAACGAGGATAATGGAATGTAGTCGAATTAAATTAGGTGATGCTGAGGGAATTAGGTTAGGAAATGTGACACTTGAAGTAGTAGATGACTTTTGCTATTTGGGGAGCAAAATAAGTAATGATGGTCGAAGTAAAGAGGATATAAAATGTGGACTGGCAATGGCAGGGAAAGCGTTTCTGAAGAAGAGAAGTTTGTTAACATCGAGTATAGATTTAAGTATCAGGAAGTCTTTCCTGAAAGTATTTGTATGGAGTGTAGCCATGTATGGAAATGAAATATGGATGATAAATGCACACATCAAAAAAAAGTTTTACATCACCCTGGTTCTACATCTACATCTACATCTACATCCATACTCCGCAAGCCACCTGACGGTGTGTGGCGGAGGGTACCTTCAGTACCTCTATCGGTTCTCCCTTCTATTCCAGTCTCGTATTGTTCGTGGAAAGAAGGATTGTCGGTATGCCTCTGTGTGGGCTCTAATCTCTCTGATTTTATCCTCATGGTCTCTTCGCGAGATATACGTAGGAGGGAGCAATATACTGCTTGACTTTTCGGTGAAGGTATGTTCTCGAAACTTTGACAAAAGCACGTACCGAGCTACTGAGCGTCTCTCCTGCAGAGTCTTCCACTGGAGTTTATCTATCATCTCCGTAACGCTTTCGCGATTACTAAATGATCCTGTAACAAAGCGCGCTGCTCTCCGTTGGATCTTCTCTATGTCTTGTATCAACCCTATCTGGTACGGATCCCACACTGCTGAGCAGTATTCAAGCAGTGGGCGAACAAGCGTACTGTAACCTACTTCCTTTGTTTTCGGGTTGCATTTCTTTAGGATTCTTCCAATGAATCTCAATCTGGCATCTGCTTTACCGACGATCAACATTATATGATCATTCCATTTTAAATCACTCCTAATGCGTACTCCCAGATAATTTATGGTATTAACTGCTTCCAGTTGCTGACCTGCTATTTTGTAGCTAAATGATAAAGGATCTAGCTTTCTGTGTATTCGCAGCACATTACACTTGTCTACATTGAGATTCAATTGCCATTCCCTGCACCATGCGTCAATTCGCTGCAGATCCTTCTGCATTTCAGTACAATTTTCCATTGTTACAACCTCTCGATACACCACAGCATCATCTGCAAAAAGCCTCAGTGAACTTCCGATGTCATCCACCAGGTCATTTATGTATATTGTGAATAGCAACGGTCCTATAACACTCCCCTGCGGCACACCCGAAATCATTCTTACTTCGGAAGACCTTTCTCCATTGAGAATAACATGCTGCGTCCTGTTATCTAGGAACTCCTCAATCCAGTCACACAATTGGTCTGATAGTCCATATGCTCTTACTTTGTTCATTAAACGACTGTGGGGAACTGTATCGAACGCCTTGCGGAAGTCAAGAAACACGGCATCTCCCTGTGATCCCGTGTCTACGGCCCTCTGAGTCTCGTGGATGAATAGCGTGAGCTGGGTTTCACATGACCGTCTTTTTCGAAACCCATGCTGATTCCTACAGAGTAGATTTCTAGTCTCCAGAAAAGTCATTATACTCGATGAGTCCCAGAACTCCTGGAGATAAACATTGACTGTGGATGTTGTATCACAGACACAGTCCCTTTGACTGTTCAGAGACGTCACTAACCCGACCAAAGATGTAAACAGCCACGCATGAGCAGCACCTATTAGACGGAAGGGGTCCGACAGCCGATCATTTCCAGTCATTCCACCAGGAAGGTGGTACACGGCTCGTGTTCTCTGTAGTTCAACCATGCCTAGACGGTCAATATCGCGGTTCGATCGCGTCCGCTTTGTTACTTTGTGCCTGGAAGGGCTCTCAACAATGTAAGTGTCCAGGCGTCTCGGAGTGAACCAAAGCGATGTTGTTCAGACATGGAGGATATACAGAGAGACAGGAACTGTCGATGATATGCCTCGCTCAGGCCGCCCAAGGTCTACCGCTGCAGTGTATGACCGCTACCTACGGATTACGGCTCGGAAGAACCCTGACAGCAACGCCACCATGTTTAATAACGGTTTTTGCGCAGGACTTCGTGTTAAGACTCAAACTGTACGCAACAGGCTTCATGATGTGCAACTTCACTTCCGATGTCCATGGCGAGGTCCATCTTTGCAACCACGACACCATGCAGTGTGGTAGAGATGGGCGCAACAACATGCCGAATGGACAGCTCAGGACTGGCATCACGTTCGCTTCACCAATGAGTGTCGCTTATGACTTCAACGAGACAATTATCGGAGACGTGTTTGAGACAATCCGATCAGGCTGAACGCGTTAGACACACCGTCTAGCGAGTGCAGCAACGTGGAGTTTCCCTGATGTTCTGGGGTGGCATTTTGTGGGTCATGGCTGTATGATACGTGAATGCCATCCTCCGACCGATAGTGCAACTATATCGGCAGCATATTGGCGAGGCATTCGTCTTCATGGACGACAATTCGCGCCTCCATCGTGCACATCTTGTGAATGACTACCTTCAGGATAACAATATCGCTCGACTAGAGTGGCCAGCATGTTCTCCAGACATGAACCCTATCGAACATGTATTGGATAGATTGAAAAGAGCTGTTTATGGAAGATGTGACCCACCAACCACTTTGAGGGATCTACGCCTAACCGGCGTTGAAGAGCGGGACAATCTGGACCAACAGTGCCTTGATGAGGGACAATCTGGCCAATAGTGCCTTGATGAGCTTGTGGATAGTGTCACGACGAATACAGTCATGCGTCAATGCAAGAGGTCGTGCTACGGGGTATTAGAGGTACCGGTGTGTACAGTTATCTGGTCCACCACCTCTGAAGGTCTCGCTGTGTGGTGGTGCAACATGCAATGTGTGGTTTTCATGAACAATAAAAAAAGCGGAAATGATGTTTATGTTGCTCTCTATTCCAATTTTCTGAACAGGTTCCGGAACTCTCGGAACCGAGGTGATGCAAACCTATTTTTGATGTGCGTAGTTTAGACAAGAAGAGAACAGAAGCTTTTGAAATGTGGTGCTACAGAAGAATGCTGAAGATTGGATGGGTAGCTCACGTAACTAATGCGGAGGTGCTGAATAGAATTGGGGAGAAGAGGAATTTGTGGTACAACCTGACTAAAAGAAGGGATGTGTTGGTAGACCACGTTCAGAGGCATCAAGGGATCACCAACTTAGTGTTGGAAGGCACCGTGGAGGGCCAAAATCGTAGAGGGAGACCAAGAGATGAATACACTAAACAGATTCAGAAGGATACAGGTAGCGGTAGTTACTCGGAGATAAAGAGGCTTGCACAGGATAGAGTAGCATGGAGAGCTGCATCAAACTAGTCTCTGGACTGAAGACCAAACAAACAAAAATCAGTCTTAACTCTCATTTGCATTTGAAGCATATTTTAAGATCATTGAAACACAACGCAGTGCACTGTGCAAACACGATACGACACATCACACTGCTCCCGAAATGTAGAAAGCAAAGAACATGCAGTACAAGAGATATATTTCACAGTACCAAAGATAAAGTGCCAATAGCTCTTAAGGAAAGGGTTTTAGAACCAATGTCCACCAGACTTGTTTCCTTCGAATGATCGTTCCTGTCATATCCGTGAATACTGACCATTCCCCCTGAGACATACTGTGGAGTGGGCTGCATACATCCACGGTGTATTTTCTAATATAAGTGAGAATGTTATCTGATGCTCTGGGACTGATCACGTACACGTCTAGAACACTAAGTGCTTTAATGCATTGCTTCAGTTATGTTGAAGTGTCTGAAGTACTGTAACACCTAAACGATCTACTTGTACTGCCGAGGGAGACAAGCCTCTGGGCCTCTTCAGATGTTGGGGGAGCAGCGGCTCCGGTGATGCATTTGATGCCCCTCATACTGTGAAAAATACTGCAGGCAGTAATAGCGGAGACAATTAAATCGACATTGTCGAATACATATTGACAACATATTACACTTAGGACAGCCTCTTAACTGCAGTAGACTATTTTGAGAGCTCAAACTGTTGAGCTTCTTGACATAAGAGCGCACTTAGCGACTACAAATAAACATCGACCTAACTAACTGAAAGTAACTCTACTATAAAAACATGAGTTCCGTTAAGTTATTCTTTCTACTCACATAAGAAAACAGGGGAGGCAACGCTGGAGAAATACATTCTGTCTGTAAACTGAAAAGCGAGCAGCGTTCGTGGGGCAGGAAGTTACCTTTCTCGGAAGAACTTTACAGCTGCCGTACATGATGATTAAGAATCAGTTTCCCGTCATCAGCGTAGAACAGTCATCGGAAATTTACGTAGATTCTGAACAAATGCGTTTCTTGCATTAGTGTTACTACTGACTCATATCTCTATTCCACGTCCAAAGTCTGGCAGGCAGCGAAAAACTTTCCGATGCGCCGATCGCAAGACCTCCCCGGTTCGTTTGACGAACATGTTTCGGGCGTCATCTGTGGCTGACGATGTCTCTAAGCCGGATGCAGTCGTCCACCCCCGTCTCGGCTCGCAAGGTCCGGGCATTCACAGAGGGTGGGTTTGCTGGTAGTTGGGAGCTCCAACGCTAGGCGCTTAATAGGGTCCCTGAGGAACATGGCTGCCAAGGAGGGGAAGGAAGCCAGTGTGCACTCCGTGTGCATACCGGGAGGAGTCATACCGGATGTGGGAAGGCTGCTTCCGGATGCCATGAAGAGTACAGGGCGCAGCCAACTGCAAGTGGTGGCTCTTGTCGGTACCAATTGACGTGTGTCGCTTTGGATCGGAGGAGATTCTCTCTGGTTTCGGGCGGCTAGCGGAAATGGTCAAGACTGCCAGTCTTGCTTGCGAGATTGAGGCGGAGCTCACCACCTGCAGCATCGTCGATAGAACCGACTGTGGTCCTTTGGTGCAGAGCCGAGTGGAGGGTCTGAATCAGAGGCTCTGGCAGCTCTGTGACCGTCTAGGCTGCAGATTTCTTGACTTGCGCCATGGGTGGTGGGTTTCCGGATTCCGCTTAATAGATCAGGAGTCCACTACACACATGAAGTGGCTACACGGGTAGCGGGGGCTGTGTGGAAGAGACTGTGCGGTTTTTTAGGTTAGAGGGTGTCAGGGAACCACAGAAAGGGCGTCCGTCTAAAAGGGGGCAGGAAAAACACAGTAAGTTAGTTGTAGTAACGATCGGTATTGTAGTTGTAAATTGTCGTAGTGTGTTGGGAAAACCAGAGCTTCAAGCCCTAATAGAAAACACTGAAGCTCAAATAGTTATAGGTACAGAAAGCTGGCTAAAGCCGGAATAAGTTCAGATGAATTTTTTTCAAACAATCTAACAGTGTTCACAAAGGATAACTTAAATACAATTGGCGGTGGAATATTTATTGCTGCCAGAAGTAGTTTGCCTTGTAGTGAAACTGAGGTAGTGAAATTGTATGGGTAGAGGTTATACTTGACAATCGGACTAAACTATTCATTGGATCGTTTTATCGATCTCACCGAATCAGAAGACATAGTTGCTGAACAGTTCAATGAAAGTTTGATTCTCATTTCAAACAGGTACCCCACTCATACGATTATAGTCGGTGGTGACTTCAATCTAGCCTCGATATGCTGGAAAAATTATACGTTTAAAGCCGGCGGCAATCATAATACGTCATCCGAAATTGTACTGAATGCTTTCTCAGAAAATTATTTTGAACAATTAGTTCATGAGCCCACTCGAAGTGAAAATGGTCCCGAAAGCATACTTGACCTTTTAAAGGCACATTTGCAGGTTGGGCGTAGATATATAGCAAAAAATGTAGATATAAGTTCAGAATAAAAATAAAGAATTACATGAGATATTAATTAGTAAAATAGGTTGTATCGATTGTGGCTTGCAACCGCCGAAACATTAGAATAATTATGCAGTTTAGTTCTCTTTTGTTCTGGAAGCCGTCTGATCGGACGCATATCTGCCATCGCTGCAGATAATTATTTCAAATGGTTCAAATGGCTCTGAGCACTATGGGACTTAACATCTGAGGTCATCAGTCCCCTATAACTTAGAACTACTTAAAACTAACTAACCTAAGGACATCACACACATCCATGCCCGAGCCAGGACTCGAACCTGCGACCGTAGCGGACGCGCGGTTCCAGACTGAAGCGCCTAGAACCGCTCTGTCACAATGGCCGGCGATAATTATTTGGCACATCGCCATTATTATGTATATATTAAGACGCAATCTCAGTAGGCGTACTCATAGTTGCACACAGCAACAGAATTAATGTGTCTATGTTATTTAATTTAGTATAATACTTTGTGAATAAATTGATATTATTTAATCTTGTGTTTCATTTATGTTCCAAGCTGTCGTTCCATTTAAACGGCGTCTTGGCAAGGCTAAAGGTTCCGTGTTACAAATTGTATCAAAGGTCCAGTACGAACCAAAGCTTTGGAATTATTAAAACTACGAAGTCCGATATTTTCAGAAAAATCACGGTCAAACTTAACAATGAACGGACCTTACGCAAAAAGCCATTGTCAAGCGCGCAAAGTTTGTATAAACTGATCACATACTACTATTATTACTTATTATTACTTGTCTGTTCTCTGATAATCTCAAACCAGACAGGAAAACCCACGATAAATCAAAACCTCTTAGCAACAAATAATCCTGGACTAATAGTGAGCATCGTGACGAATACAGGGATTAGCGACCACAAGGCAGTTGCTGCTAGGCTGAATACCGTAACACCTACAACCATCAAAAAGAAACGTAAGGTATATCTGTTTTAAAAAAGCTAATAAAAATGCTCTTAACGCAGTTTTAGAGACAGTCTTCACTCATTCCGATCTGTTCACGTAAGTGTAGAAAAGTTGTGGAATGATTTCAAAGAGATAGTATCGACAGCAATTGAGAGATATACCACATAAATTAATAAGTGATAGTACTGATCCCCCATGGTACACAAAACGGGTCAGATCGCTGTTGCAGAAGCAGCGAAAGAAGAATGCCAAATTTTAAAGAACGCAAAATCCCCAAGACTGGCAACTTTTGCAGAAGTTAGAAATATATCACGTACTTCAATGCGAGATGATTTTAATTATTTCCACAACGAAACTCTGTCTCGAAATCTGGCAGAAAACCCAAAGAGATTCTGGTCATACATAAAGCACACCAGTGGCAAGACGCAATCAATACCTTCACTGCGCCCGCATCTCGTGGTCGTGCGCTTCCCACGCCCGGGTTCCCGGGTTCGATTCCCGGCGGGGTCAGGGACTTTCTCTGCCTCGTGATGGCTGGGTGTTGTGTGCTGTCCTCAGGTTAGTTAGGTTTAAGTAGTTCTAAGTTCTAGGGGACTGATGACCATAGATGTTAAGTCCCATAGTGCTCAGAGCCATTTGAACCATTTTTTGATACCTTCACTGCGCGATAAGAACGGTGAAGTCACTGATGACAGTGCCACCAACGCAGAGTTATTAAACACGGTTTTCCGAAACTCCTTTACCAAAGAAGACGAAGTAAATATTCCTGAATTCCAATAAAGAACAACTGCCAAGATGAGAAACATAGAAGTAGATATCCTCGGTGTCGCAAAGCAGCTTAAATCACTTAATAAAGGCACGGCTTCCGGCCCTGATTGTATACCAGTCATGTTCCTCTCAGAGTGTGCTGATACAGTAGCTCCATATTTAGCAATTATATACAACCGCTCTTTCACAGAAAGATCCGAACCTAAAGACTGGAAAGTTGCTCAAGTCACACGATAACCCGAAAAGGGAAATAGGAGTAACCCGTTGAATTACAGGCCCATATCACTAACGTCGATTTGCAGTAGGGTTTTGGGACATATACTGTATTCGAACATTATGAATTACCTCGAAGAAAACGATTTATTGACACATAGTCAGCACGGATTCAGAAAATATCGTTGTTGCGAAACACAACTAGCTCTTTACACTCATGAAGTAATGAGTGCTAACGACAGGGGATGTCAAATTGATTCCATATTTTTAGATTCCCAGAAGGCTTTCGACACCATTCCTCACAAGTGTCTTCTAACCAAAATGCGCCCCTATGGAATATCGCCTCAGTTGTGTGACTGGATTCGTGACTTCCTCTCAGAAAGGTTACAGTTCCTAGTAATAGACGGAAAGTCATCGAGTAAAACAGAAGTAATATCCGACGTTCCCAAAGGAAATGTTATAGGCCCTCCATTGTTCCTGATCTATATTAACGATATAGGAGACAATCTCAGTAGCCGTCTTAGATTGTTTGCAGATGATGCTGTCATTTACCGTCTTGTGAAATCATCAGATGACCGAAAGGAATTGCAAAATGGTTCAGATAAGATATCTGTATGGTGCGAAAAGTGGCAATTGACCCTGATCAAAGAAAAGTGTGAAGTTATTCAAACGAGTACTAAGAGAAATCCACTAAATTTCGATTACGCGATAAGTCACACAAATTTGAAGGCTGTAAATTCAATTAAATACTTAGGGATTACAATTACTAATACTCTAAATTGGAACGATCACATAGATAATGTTGTGGGTAGAGAAAACCAAAGACTGCGATTCATTGGCAGAACACTTACAATGAGCAACAGGTCTACTAAAGAGACTGCTTACGCCCGGCTGGTCTGTCCTATTCTGGAGTTGTGCGGTGTGGGATTCGTATCAGGTGGAATTAACGGATGACATTGAGAAAGACAAAGAAGGTTAGCTCGTTTCGTACTATCGAAAAATAGGGGAGATTGTGCCACAGACATGATACGTGAATTGGAGTGGCAATCATTAAAACAAAGGCATGTTTCGTTGCGACGGGATCTTCTCATGTAATTTCAATCACCAGTTTTCTCCTCCGATTGCGAAAACATTCTTTTGGCACCCACCTACGTAGGGAGAAATGATCATCATGATGAAATAAGAGAAATCAGGGCTCGCACAGAAAAATGTAAGTGCTCTTTCTTCCCGCGCGCCGTTCGAGAGCGGAACGGTAAAGAGACAGCTTGAATGTAGTTCATTGAACCTTCTGCCAGGCACTTTATTGTGAATAGCAGAGTAATCAAGTAGATGTAAATGTAGAGATGTAGATATGTTGTTTTAATACACATTGTAGAAAGTTAACATCCTCCCAGGCATGCCCGCGCACGGATTCTCCAGTGGTTTGATAAGGTGCGCTGTGGAGGAACGGTACAATTTTGCGAAACGCTCTGTCGTTGCTTCTGGTGACGTAGTGTGATAGATACATGGAGTATCACCTGCTTGATTTTCCGTTTGCAGTCCTATGAAGCAGGGAGATGCATGGCAAACCCCCCCCCCCCCCCCCCACCAGCATGTTACACCCCAGAAACACACTTTATCCCTTAAACACGGCTCTACTGCATTTAGACGTGGTACATACATTTAATGTATGTTTTAACCTACTTCATATGAAGATAAACATGAAAGTTATACCATTAAAATGTTATTTTTAATGATCTGCGAGTTTTACATACCCTTCAGCAGGTATGATTAGTCCTAGAGAAAAAAGGCGTAGAATATTTTTTGTAGGAAATTTGATGTAGGTTAATTTTATACTGGGAAACATTTTCGCTAGATGCCGCGGTTTTCGATTTGTTAAAGAAACACATAACCTCAACGCTCACACACCATCGGAGTGTATGTTGATCACGGCACTCCCTACTAGCACTGTACAAAAATGTGTGAGTACACACACGACACCCTGTCACATATCCACAAGAAAGGAGCGAATGCGCCGGGGGAAGGAACTCTTTCCGCTGAACAGTTGTACCCATCCCGTGGGATGTTCTAGCTAATCATTCCAAGCGTCATTTAATTGTTACAGTGCAGGTTCTTTCTTTAATGTTACTGTCATCAACAGGACCTTAAACTTTGTTTCTTACAAGGAACATCTCTCGGCTCGAACTAAAATTTATAGTCAAATATTAGTACACGGACGCACCTCAACATTTCTAACCACGCCTGCGACGGCGTGTGACTGCTCCTGGTTGATACACAGCAGCGCCTGCAGTCAAGGAGGAAGGGTGGAAGGGGGGGAGAGGGTAACACGCCAGTCAGTTAGTTACTTCAGCAAGTAGCTGACATGCTTAGTACACAGGCGCGTCAAACTTGTCACAACACACAAACAGCAAAAATGAACGAAAGCCTTAATGTTTGGAACATTTTAAATACTGTGACGTCAAAGTTAAGGCGTTATCCAACCGAAGAAGGTGTAGAACAGGATAATAACATGTTTGCAATGTTTTTTTGGATGTGATCATATAGAAAAATGAATATTCATTTTAAGGCTCAACTGAAGTTACATTGTATAGGATAGTGGGTGAAGAAAACGACTTTATAGACGATAACGCGATTAAATAATGTTCAAGATTGTAGTGTTAATTGCAGTGGCGGAAATGGTACTTCTCGAAGAGGAGACAGCAGTTTTGGTGACTGCGAATCTTCACCAAAAAGAAAACTAATACTGTTAGTATTTTGACAAAATTTTCGGAAGACGTCTTGAACGTATTTTTGATGATTATCACACATCTCCTAGTAACGTTACGACCTACAGCTCACTATTTAAAATACGTCCATCTATAAAACCACATCGAACATCATTTGATTACACGTAGAAGAAAAACAGGCAAAGAACATCCATTTCGAGGACACAAGGCAGTCAGAGAACTGGAGGTAAAGCAACACGTTCTGTCCCAATTTGGCATAGCAAGAAAGGAAGTAAAATGTGTCCATTACTGGCAACTGAAATTTTGGGCAACGCAAAAACCAAGAGAAATCGGGTACACAAAGTTTAAATGTTCTACAGCTTTCATAGCACGTCTAGAGAAAGAATACAGAATTTGCCGTACACACATCACTGCTTTCATGACAGCCAAGGATACACAGGAAGACGAAGAAGTAAACTAGAAAACTGCAGATTTCGAGATACAGTCACACTGCATTTGAAACACTAATCAGAGTGGATTTAAATATGAACTAACTTCTGGTGCGACGCTAGCTAAAGAAAAGGAGAAAAATCAATTGCCTGGGCCCATCTGCAAACAATACAACTCATAGTTACACAATAGATGTTGGAGTTACAGTAAGTGGGCGTCTAGCAACAGAACAATATATTTGTATTCAGATAAATCTTTCGGCCCGAAAATTATGTAGACTATTGAAGATACTCTTTCACCAGACATACATTTGGAGCTAACACAAATGGGAAAATGTTAAAAGACCATTTGAAATCCTTTTTCATAAACGTTGTTCATCACAACGTTGCAAATAACCAGAACTGTATACTACTTTGAGATTCTTGGAGTACTCACAGAGACACAACAATAATAAATGATTCATTTGTGGGTAAAGACACTGAATATATTATCTTTCCGCCAAAAACAACACAACACGTACTGCCTTTAGCTGTATATTTCTTCCGGCAATATAAAACATGTGCAAGACGGATAAAAGACTCTATAAGGAGTCTGTGCAGTGACTTCGCCACTAAATTAGGAAATAGACTTTTCATGGTTCTCCAGTGTAACAGCCTATGCTTCAATGTCGCTGGCATGCAGCTGAGGAATACAGCATGTGTTACTGAATTCAAGAATGTGATTCGAAAGGCATTTCATTTTGCAGCTCAAGATTATGATTCAAGGACTGTTCAGATATTGCTTTCGCCAAATGGTCGTATTGTGATTCTGCATACAGTTTCATGCACTTTGTTCAGAAGCCTCATGTAGATTTTTAAAGTCCGATAGTGGGCAGACTAAGAGTAACGCAATCGAATGTTTTCACCATCCTTTTTGTAGTGGTACGGAAAGCTTCTGATCACAACTAGAACACCGAACTCTTGTTCCAGACGAGAGATTTACCTTGTTAGTATTATCACCCTAAAGGAGAAACCTATTTGCATTGAAGTGTTTATGTCCCGAAAGATAGTTCCTCTCAGTATTGAAGCAAGCACTGTCTGCAAGTCAGTCTTATGTCAGACTAGATAGCAATGAAGGAAGGTCTTAGATAAAGTTTTCGACACGTGTCGCACTTGATACCTGAAGCCACCTGACATTTACAGGTGGCCCACGAACACAAATGGTCGCAGTGGTGTGACCGGAAACACGTGGCTTTGTGGTCACACGCCGCCATGCAGCGGGGCCAAAGAACACGCCGCCGAAACTGCGAGCATTTGAAATGTGATCGTGCAGAGGAGTACAAAAATTAAATTGGCAGGTCAAATCTGAAATTAACAAATGATAGGAAGACTAGACCCGACGGTATGTCGAAAGAAAACCATTGTCAGAAAAAAAAACCGATATGTTACTGGAGCGTTTTCCAAAGCGTCCAAGAGTAATTAACATGGTACCTGAAAGATGGATGGAGGAGAAAAGCTGGAGGGCCACGAAAACGTATGACTACATATAATGCACATATGAAAGAAGAGGATATCGGGCATAGTAGAAGAAAGGTTAGAGCGGAACCTTCGATTACTTCCTTAGAAACGGAGCACTAACTCGTGTCGGTGGCACTTCAAAACCTAAGCTCCTTTCTTTTTACAAGCTCGAAATCGAGATGTGTAAAGTAAGGAATCAGCAGTGGGTTGTTGAAGGAACCATGTCTGCATTCATCTCAAATGATTTACCAAAAGCACAGAAAACCTCTGTCTGGGTCGTCGAATGGGAATTTCTAGAGCACTCTTCGCGAGTCTTGAGCTTAGGAACAACTTCGGCAATCAATTAAATCGGATACCGTGCATATTGCAACAGAAAAAAATACCGTATTTATGATTGACGAGGCGACCGTTTAATCATAGTGTACCGATGATTGATATAAGCTGTTAACCTCAAATTTTTCCAAAAGTGTTGAAAGTAGTCACCTACGAGGGGCGTTTGAAAAGTCCGCGCAAAGTCCGAGAGATGGCACCACGGGCGCATATCGAGGTCGTGTTTAGTTAGTAGCATCTTTGGATAGAGCGCACACCAAGTTTCAGCCATATTGGTCTATTTCTTTGTGTTTGTCATTCGTGTGAATCAAGGAAATCGAATGATTGTCAAAAAATGGACGAAAAAGAACTTCGTGTGGTGATTAAACATTACTTTATAAAGGCAAAACGCCTCAGGAGACTAAAGAGAAGCTTGATAAACATTACAGTGACTCGGCACCTTCGATTAGAACAGTTTATAAGTAGTTTCCAAATTTTTGGAGTGGCCATATGGGCACGAGTGATGCTGAACGTTCTGGACGCCCTGTGGAGGTTATGATTCCAGAAATCATTGATAAAATCCGTGGTATGGTGTTGGATGACAGAATAGTTAAGATGCATGAGATTGCTAGTTACTGTAGGCATCTCGAATGAACGCGTACATAATATTTTGCGTAAACATTTGGATATGAGAGAGCTATCCGCAAGATGGGATCTGCGATTGCTCACCCTTGGCCAAAAACGCAATCATGTGGAGTGGTTTGCAGCTGTTCAGGAAGAATCCATGGGACTGTAAGCGTTATTTCGTCACTGTGGATGAAACATGGATACATTGCTATACTCCTGAGACGAAACAACAATCTAAACAATGGGTTACCAAGGGAGAATCTGCACCAAAAAAGGCGAAGACCATTCCTTCGGCCAGAAAGGTTATGGCGACTGTCTTTTGGGATTCGCAAGGGCCGGCCGGTGTGGCCGAGCGGTTCTAGGCGCTTCAGTGTGGAACCGCGAGACCGCTACGGTCGCAGGTTCGAATCCTGCCTCGGGCATGGATGTGTGTGCTGTCCTTAGGTTAATTAGGTTTAAGTAGTTCTAGGGGACTGATGACCTCAGCTGTTAAGTCCCACAGTGCTCAGAGCCATTTGATTCGCAAGGGATAATCCTCATCGACTATCTGGAAAAGGGTGAAACTATTACCGGTGCATATTATTCATCGTTATTGGACCGTCTGAAAACCAAGCTGCAAGAAAAACGCCTGCGACGGGGCGCAAAAAAGACCTTATCCATTACGACAATGCACCAGCACACACCTCAGTAGTTGTGGTCGCAGAATTAATGGAAATGGGAATGCAACTCGTTTCACACCCCCCCTCCCCCCCCCCCCTATTCTCCAGACTGGGCTTCCTCAGACTACTATTTGTTCCCCAGTTTGAAAATGGCTGGCAGGACAAAGATTTTATTCAAACGAGGAGGTGATTGAAGCAACTAATAGCTATTTTGCAGGCTTGGACAATTCCTATTATTCGGAAGGCATCAACAAATTGGAACAGCTTTGGACGAAGTGTAAAAGGAGACTTTGTCGAGAAATAAAAAAGGTTTATCCCAAACACGTAAGTAGTTTTTATTTTTGCACGGATTTTTCAAGCGCCCCTCGTAGGTGACAGTACGCACACAGGAGAGTATTTTTCTGTGTGGTCATTGTTCATAACATTTTTGTCTAATGGGTGCTAACTAATGAAATAACAATATTTTCTTTCTAATTACTTATTGATGGTAGTGTGCACATGTCTAGCGGAATTAAACTATATTTAAAAATGAGAGTATAGTTTTGCGATTTTCGGTTAAGCTTTCTCCAAAAGAGGTCTACTGATTTGTTGCAATACTGTCCAGTATTTATCCTGTTGCTCTACAGTGGTTGTTTAAAATAATTACCACGTACGAACAGCGTGGCATCATGCACGTCACGAAGATTCCAGTGTCCCCCAAGACTGGCGCACAACCGTATCAACGGCTGCGACAGTCCTAGCAAACAGCATACATCGGCCGGAGTTCCGTAACATAGGCCTTTATGGTGACACCGTAAAGAGAACTTCATGTGTATCGTATCTGGTGAGTCATGTGGTCGTGAGATAAGGCCACCACGACTAATCTTCTATTGACTAAATTATGCGGCAGGATGGTCCGCTACATCGTCTCTAAATTTTTTTCTGTTCCGTCCTTTTCAATCCACACAAGACTGAGAATAGTCAACGGCACATCTTCGATGAACTATCGGGAATTTTTTCAAGGAACACTTTGCAGACATCCCTATTCCGTCTATTGGGAAACAGAAGCACTTGGTAACGAGTCAAAGGAGACCATGAGTTCCTCGCGTCAAATCTTGCAAAGAAGGAACGAGGACATTGTCTGAACATTTGATGGTGGAATTTATATTTGTCCTGTATTCTCTGAGGATCCGTGGATAATCCTCTAATCGACTGCCGTATCCAGGTACGCCTCACTGACTGCATCGCGGCTTCATTTGCCCCTTACTCTCTGCTACTTCGTAAGCTCCACAAAGTTACTGCTGCATACCTTGCTGAACTGGCGTCCCTGGCAGACAGGATACAGCGGCTAACGGCTCAGCTATTATACTTTCATTCCTTACAGTGTCAAATAGTTCAAGACAATTCAGTTCAAGCAAAATGTGGTGGAGTGGAACCCAATGAATCGGATTCCGTTAAGCGTGACCTGAGAAGCATCGCACTCGACCCTACTTACGGGCATGAAGCAAGCACCCAGATGATACACTGATAGATGAAAGTCAGTCATTCGGATGTAGATGAACAGGAAGGGACAGATCATCATCGTAACATCGTAAAACGTCCAAATTTGACTCAATAATTTAATGTTGATGAACAGGGAAAAGACAAAACACAAACGTAACATTGTGAAAAGTATAAATTTGACTCAATTATTTAATGTAGATGAACAGGAAGAGACAGGCCACAATCGTAAATCATGAATAGTCCAAATTTGGTTGTCGTAAGGTCTTATGGGACCAAACTGCTGAGATCATAGGTCCCTAAGCTGGCACACTATTTAATCTAACTTAAACTAGCTTACGCTAAGGACGACACTCACACCCATGCCCTAGGGAGGACTCGAACCTCCGACGGGGGGAGCCGCGCGGACCGTGACAAGGCGCCCGAGACCGCGCGGCTACCCCGCGCAGCCGTCCAAATTTGACTCAATAATTTAAATATATCCTGCACTAAAGATTTACATACAGAGGAAAGTTTTTATTACATCTCCATGGACTTTAATACCTACTCCGAAGTTTTCTTTTGTTTCCTTCACTGCTTGCTCAATATAAAGATTGAATAACATCGGGGAGAGGCTACAACCATGTCTCACTCCCTCCACAACCACTGCGTCTCTTTCATGTCCCTCGACTCTTACAACTGTCATCTGGTTTCTGTACGAATTGTAAATAGTCTTTCGCTCCCTGTATTTTACCCCTGCCACCTTCAGAACTTGAAAGAGCGTATTCCAGTTAACATTGTCAAACGCTTTCTCTAAGTCTACAAATGCTAGAAACGTAGGTTTGCCTTTCCTTAATCTAGCTTCTAAGATAAGTCGTAGGGTCAGTATTGCCTCACGTGTTCCAATATTTCTACGGAATCAAAACTGATCTTCCCCGAGGTCTGCTTCTACTAGTTTTTCCATTCGTCTGTAAAGAATTCGCGTTAGTATTTTGCAGCTGTGGCTTATTAAACTGATTGTTCGGTAATTTTCACATCTGTCAACACCTGCTTTCTTTGGGATTGGAATTATTATATTCTTCTTGAAGTCTGAGGGAATTTCGCCTGTCTCATACATCTTGCTCACCAGATGGTAGAGTTTCGTCAGGACTGGCTCTGCCAAGGCCGTCAGTAGTTCTAATGGAATGTTGTCTACTCCCGGGGACTAGTTTCGACTCCGATCTTTCAGTGCTCTGTCAAACTCTTCACGCAGTATCATATCTCCCATTTCATCTTCATCTACATCCTCTTCCATTCCCATAATATTGTCCTCAAGTACATCGTCGTTGTATAGACCCTCTTTATACTCCTTCCACCTTACCGAGCGAGGTGGCGCAGTGGTTAGCACACTGGACTCGCATTCGGGAGGACGACGGTTCAATCCCGTCTCCGGCCATCCTGATATAGGTTTTCCGTGATTTCCCTAAATCGCTTCAGGCAAATGCCGGGATGGTTCCTTTAAAAGGGCACGGCCGATTTCCTTCCCCATCCTTCCCTCACCCGAGCTTGCGTTCCGTCTCTAATGACCTCGTTGTCGACGGGACGTTAAACACTAATATCCTCCTCCTCTCTGCTTTCCCTTCTTTGCTTAGAACTGGGATTCCATCTGAGCTCTTGATATTCATACAAAAGGTTCTCTTTTCTCCAAAGGTCTCTTTAATTTTCCTGTAGGCAGTATCTCTCTTACCCCTAGTGAGATAAGCCTCTACAACCTTACATTTGTCCTCTAGCCATCCCTGCTTAGCCATTTTGCACTTCCTGTCAATCTCATTTTTGAGACGTTTGTATTCCTTTTTGCCTGCTTCATTTATTGCATTTTTATATTTTCTCCTTTCATGAATTAAATTCAATATTTCTTCTGTTACCCAAGGAGTCTACTAGCCCTTGTCTTTTTACCTACTTGATCCTCTGCTGCCTTCACTACTTCATCCCTCAAAGCTGTCCATTCTTCTTCTAATGTATTTCTTTCCCCCATTCCTGTCAATTGTTCCGTTATGCTCTCTCTGAAACTCTGTATAACCTCTGGTTTAGTCAGTTTATCAAGGTCCCATCTCCTTAAGTAAGTAAGTAATAAAGTAGTATTTATTCAGAGCGTTACAATTAACTGTATTATTGCTAACCATCTCAGGGTTCAAGAAGTCGGACATAACAATAAGAATTATAATTTAAACAGTCAGAGTCACAAAAAGGGTCTACAAAAGTTTGTTCAAACAAACCATTACCAGTTTCGGATGTATTACAAATCCATCTTGTAACGGCTCTTACAAGTTTCCTTGCTATCCTGCTAGAGTCTCGTTTTGTACTCGGTACAAAAATTTACCGTTCAAACGGTAAACTTTCGAGAGATTTTATTTTCTATTTGATCCTCACAGAAACAAACATCCCTGAATGATTTTAACGTTAATGAAACAGGAAATGTGGCGAAACTTACGAATTGTATACTTCTGCGCGACGAAACCGTCGTGTATTTATGTGTTTTACAGCTAACACATTTCTGCACGGGCAATATGTGAGTACTGTTAATCTCTTCGTTCTCTCGGTTGACAAACGTGGACATTTGCTTATTATTTTTTTTCTCCAAAAATACTCGAATTTTTTCCACTTGCGGAACGAAGATCCACAGGAAAACGACCGGTATGGATTTTACAATGCTGAGAATCTACCAAAATTTCTTGATGCAAAGAATGTTTCAAAATGCAAGAAATGTAGCTGTAATTCCAAAACAAGAGTCATACGCATTAACTGTGAAATTTATTCATGTATTGTCGAAAATAATTGTTTTGAAGCTTACACTAAAAATAAAGATTTTTTTTACTTGGAGTATTATTGTGTGATTCTTATTTCCATGCATTTATAAGCTATTTCAGAGCATGAACAAAAACATGTACTGTAAATCATGTATTTCGAAAATGTTAACGTTAACAAACCTATTTTCTGTGTACAATGGGGTACGCAGTTGACTATTTCAAATAAGGTAAATATTTTACTGTAATAGGAAGAGAAAATTCAAAGTAAATGCTTATACATTTTCATGGTAAGTGATACTGGAGGTCCAGACACCTGGACTCTATTTATACTTTAGTGAATCATAAAAAAAACTTATTCTACATGTCTCTCATGTTTGTGGATTGATTTGTTGGAAAATATGAAGAGAAAAATTTCCTGTGAGTTTTATTAATCTCGGGAGTGACGAGTTAAATTCTCTGGAAACTGCTTTGATAGCAGCTTTTACAGAAGCCTGAAATTCTATTTCGTTTATATATGTTCTTGGTGTCAATGGAATTCTCTACCGACGTTATTACGCTCAGCGTCTTTTACGACCCTTACTAAGCTTTTTAAATACTTTTTAAGTGCGAAGGATAATGACACAATCAAATCGAAACTGGCAACATTTTTACAAGAAACAGAGACCGAGGTGTGTAGCATAGAGTAAATATCTTTGGAGTGAGCATTGCGTTCTGCGCATGTTGTCAACATTAAATCAGGATTGTCACGTGTTTTCGGGACTTCGCTGTGCGTGTGTGCTTTCCGCAGCGTTTGAGGTTTATAATATCAAGAGTTTTTGTTGTGTTTCACCGTTTGTTGATAGTGTAATAGCGATGGTGAATTACTGATGTTGCTACGGATGCAAAGAAAAATATGTGAAAGGAAGGATAGTAACTTTTCAACGGTACATACCATGTAGCTCTAATTATAGTTATCATATTAGTAAGAGACACTGTATATGTTTAAAAATTTCGAGACGCATTATAATTAAGGCTTGATTCTGTAGACCTATTTTTCTACGATTTTATGACTATGTAATAGATATTACGGCTCGTACAAAAGCTTACAAACAAACGCTTCCTCTCCTAAATTTGCTCGTGGAACAGGAAAGGGAATGGTTAGTTGTTTCAGCAAATGCTATCCTCCATGCATTTATCAGTGACTTGTCGATTATGTATATAGATTACGCAGTCTACTATTTATTTAATAAACTGGGAGCAAGTACGTAAAATGAGTTAAATAATTACTTCAAAGTGTCACCAGGAAGAAAAATTGTGCTTTAGGTCGCAAAAACGAGAAAATAAATACGCAAAAATAGCTGAAAAAAAAGAACGAATTAGCAGGGATATAATCGCTAATGTGTGGCAAATTCGGTGTTTTTCGGACACTTGCAAAAGTACTAGCGTACTGTCAAGTCGTTTTGCAAGACTATCTCTGCAAAAATGTACGTCAGGCTCTGTAATACTATAAAGTGCTGTATCATACCGAAAACTACCAAAAATCGAGTGCATCTGAACTGTGACACCTATAGCAAAGAAGCAGAATGCAATATCACTTGCCCTTAAAAGTTACGTAGCTGGTTTATTCCCGGTACCAAATGGATACTGTTAAAATGTCTGCGCAACACACATAAATTATCCACGACACGTACGAAAAGAATCCGTCTGTGCTAGGGATGTAGTGACATCCTAAATATACAGGGCGCTATACGGACAAACACACGACGTCCCGAGAACACGTGACCAGGCCGGCAATGTATGTTGACAATACAAAATCTGTTCTGCGCATGTGAATGCCCACTCCAGAGATATTTACTCTATGGCGTGTACTAACGACGTACTTTATTAGCATCGATCACTGTTTGTTCCCATAGACAGTGATGTGCTGCCTGTCGAAGTTTTTCTCGGGACTCCGTTCGTCCTTGGTTTAATGGTTTATATGATATTTCACCAGCAACATCGTGCACCACTAGTAACTAAGAGGATTCATTGACGAGGGCAGTCACTCGTGTTGCGAAAACAGTTAAGCAAACATAGGCCGAACTTATCGAGACGAACACCAACAGACAACACATCCAGAAGTAGCCACCAAAGCTGCAACGATTCCAGTGGGATAATGTAGTAGAAATCCTGACACGAACATTGATATTGCCTATCAAGATAAATCATCCACAGTTTCTACTAAGATCCTATTGCCATATAAACCTTAGCCGTCCCCATGTGTTCAGTTAACTGTGACACACCATATCTAATACTTCGATATTTCACAACAACATAGCACAATTACACTGCCAGCTTTGCACATATTTTCGCTTGTCATTGGAGGAAAATCGATCATCTCCAGTGTGACGAATATAGCAGCCAGAGACCGGAATACCAACCAGCAGACTTTGGTTAACGCTGTTCACCACAGAGCGGACTATCGTTTTTAAAAACTGCTTATGTTTGAGTCTGTGTCCGCGGCCTCATTCTGACTTGTGGAGGAAGATCACAACCCCGCCTGCTCCCGTAATCGACGAATTCGAACATCAACATCTGGTTTAAGACACAGATGCAAGATAATTATCTTTGGTGCATCTATTCAGCACCACTATTCCCTCATGAATATCTTTTCTGTATAGTAGTATTTATGGAAATACCTTACTCGACTATCGGATAAGGCAAACGAGTAAGGCAGTGGGGCATAACCTTTTCACTTTCTTGGAAAGAATATGCATATAGCTTTGTGTTCACTCTGCTGACACTCGACTAGTTTGCGTGTGCACTGTATCGGGCGTCGGCTTGCGCTATTGGTGTATGGTGCAACACATACATCAAAAAAAGTTTTGCATCACCCTGGTTCCCAGAACTCCTAAAGATAAACGTTGACTGTGGATGTTGTATCACAGACACAGTTCCTTTGACTGTTGAGGGATGTCACTAAACCCGCCCAAAGATGTAAGCAACCATGCATGAGCAGCGCCTGTTGGAGGAGGTCTATCAGCTGGTCAGTTCCAGTCATTCCACCAGGAAGGAGGTACACAGCTCGTGTTGTCTGTATTTCAACCACGCCTAGACAGTCAATACATCGGTTCGATCGCATCCGCATTGTTACTTTGTGCCAGGAAGGGTTCTCAACAAGGGAAGTGTCCAGGCATCTCGGAGTGAACCAAAGCGATGTTGTTTGGACATGGAGGACATACAGAGAGACAGAAGCTGTCGATGACGTGCCTCTCTCAGGCCGCCCAAGGGCTACCAATGCAGTGAACAACCGCTACCTACGCGTTATGGCTAGGAGGAACCCTGACAGGAACGCCACCATATTGAATATTGCTTCTCGTGCAGCCACAGGACGTCGTGTTATCACTCAAACTGTGCGCAATAGGCTGTATGATGCGCAACTTCACTCCCGACGTCCATGGCGAGGTCCATCTTCGCAACCACAACACCATGCAGCGCGATACAGATGGGTCCAACAACATGCCGAATGGACCGCTTAGGATTGGCATCACGTTCTCTTCACCGATGAGTGCCACTTATACCTTCAACCAGACAATCGTTGGAGACGAGTTTGGAGGCAACCCGGTCAGTCTGAACGCCATAGACATACTGTCCAGCGAGTGCAGCGAGGTGGAGGTTCCCTGATGTTTTCGGGTGGTATTATGTGGGGTCGACGAACGCCGCTGGTAGTCATGGAAGGTTCAAATGGCTCTGAGCACTATGGGACTTACCATCTATGGTCATCTGTCCCCTAGAACTTAGAACTACTTAAACCTAACTAACCTAAGGACATCACACAACACCCAGTCATCACGAGGCCGTCATGGAAGGCACATTAACGGCTGTACGATATGTGAATGCCATCCTCCAACCATATGGGCAGCATATTGACGAGACATTCATCTTTATGGACGGCAATTTGCGCCCCCATCGTGCACATCTTGTAAATGACTTCCTTCAGAATAGCGACATCGCTCGACTAGAGTGGCCAGCATGTTCTCCAGATATGAACCTTACCGAACAAGCCTGGGATAGACTGAAAAGGGCTGTTTACGGACGACGTGGCCCACCAATCACTCTGAGGGATCTATGCCGAATCGCCATTGAGGAGTGGGACAAAATGGTTCAAATGGCTCTGAGCACTAAGGGACTTAACTTCTGAGGTCATCAGTCCCCTAGAACTTAGAGCTACTTAAACCTAACTAACCTAAGAACATCACAAACATCCAGCCCGAGGCAGGATACGAACCTGCAACTGTAGAGGTCGAGCGGTTCCAGACTGTAGCGACTAGAAACGCTCGGCCACTCTGGCTGGCAGGAGGGGGACAGTATGGACTTGTGGATAGTATGCCACGACGAATACAGGCATGCATCAATGCAAGAGGACATGCTACTGGGTATTCGAGGTACTGGTGTGTACAACAATCTGGACCACCACCTCTGAAGGTCTCACTGTATTTTAGTACAACATGCAATGTGTGGTTTTCATGAGCAATAAAAAGGGCGGAAATGATGTTTATGTTGATCTATATTCCAATTTTCTGTACAGGTTCCGGAACTCTCGGAACCGAGCTGATGCAAAACTTTTTTTGATGTGTGTAGAATGATCATGCAGCCTTCACGCTATTCGGGCTTAGTGCTCCCGTCACTGGGCAATGTTTTACTCCCCTACTCAACATGTATCGGAATCAAGAGTGAATTCCTTATTCCCGCCACGGCGGGGATAATCACTTACAAATCACTGTTTCTGGCTGTGAACACAAATTACGATCAGATTGATCACAAACACAACTCAAAGAAATAGCCGATGTCCACCGTAAGTAGTAGCAAACGACGAGAATCCACATATCATTCGTAAGCATCCAGCATCAGGTAGTACAATATACACACTTGCAAGTGCGTTGAGGCCATCACCACCAGCCCGCCGCCGACAAACTCCTCAAATCTGAACACAGCGCCGCGAGCAACCAACGCTCCTCCGTAACGGCCACTCCGAGACTTGTCGACACAACATATGCCAAAGCAAAGGGCAAGCACGACCACTAGGGCCCCAAAGCGGAAAACCAAGAGAGCCATAGACGGAAGCGCCGCGCTTAAATAGCGGCCAAAAGAGGAAAACCAAAGAGAAAACGCGCATGCCAGACCGAATGGATTACTGCCCCTACTAGATAAGAGAATCACTGGCGCCAGCGACTCACCCGGGGTTCAAGGACAATAGCTACTTTCTTTGATTTGGTAAAAGCATCTGATTGTGTAGATCTCGTAATAATTCTGCATAACTTGAAGCATTATGGGATCAGTGTAAAGGCTCAACAACGGTTCACTTCTTGTCTGAAAAGTAGGAAGCATAATGTTGTCCTCCATGACAAACAGGAAAGAGGTTTGAAACTGATCGGAGTTACGTAAAGTGGGGCGTGCCAAAGTGTTCTCTTTGGGGTATGTTACGTTTCTTGATATATATCAATGATCTGCCGCTAAACATGATATGTCGTGCCACTCGGCTGAAGAGTGGCGGATTGTGCTGCTGACAGCCCTCCCCTGCCCATATGGGGCAGGGGAATGAAATCACAATAAAGAAAAAAAAAAGAACTAAACATGATAGATGACTCAAATATTTTTCTTTCCAGGTAACACAAGCGTTATTGTGGAAAAGATGGTACGTAATGTAAGTAATGTAGCTAGCAGGGTAATCAGTAACGCAAGTACGTGACTTCCAGAGAACAATTTAACCCTTAATTGCAACAAAAAGCAGAGCATACAGTTTCTAACACGTAACTCTTTTAAAAACGAAACTTTACTCTCCTGGAATGGCCAAACAGTCGATCTAATCGACCATTTTAAATTCGTAGTATTGGTTAAAAACGGCCTTGGTTGCCATTTTAGTTTTATTTTTCAACGACGCGTTTCGCCTTATTTAGGCATCTTCAGCTTATCTTAATTTGGTATTTCTTAGAAGAATCCTTTAGTCAGTGTAGCCAAAAGGGCATCGTCGAATATATCAGGCCAACATCGCCTTCGTTAAACTCAGTAAAAACTTATCTAGATGGACGTGCGTGACACCAAGATCTCCATAACGCGTTATGCAACCAAGACTGTTTTTAACCAATACTGTTAATCACTGGTTTGCTGTATGCCACATATGGATTGGAAGAATTTTTAAATTCGTACGATTGAGGCTCAAAGGAGGACTCTCTTGGAAGTATCACGTTCATCATCTTGTGCAGAATATAACAATGATCTCTGCTGTCTCTGAAAGCGAAACGCAAAGACTTGTCTACTCTGATTACTTTTGGGGTAGCTCAGTACAATCACCAAGAATATTCTCAGCTTAAAAGGGGTGGTCAGACTGAAGTGCGTCTTCAGTTCGCGAACTTCATGTAGGCCGTCCCTGTGCATGTATTTTATTATGAGATTTGTTATTGACCACACTGACTATTTCAAAAGAAGCAACTGCAACATTCGTTCAATGAACATTTGACAGAAAAGCGATATACACTTGGCTAATACTTCCTTCAGCATTGGACAGGTAGGTGTGCTCTATTCAGCAGGTTTCATTTTCAGTAGGCTTCCACTGAAAAGTTTGCTTGGTAAATCCTAAGTATTCAGATCTCATTTGAAATGTTTCCTTGTGGCACACTTCTATTCTGTACAGAAATTCCTCGCCTAGTTGAGGACTTTTCTCGGTAATGTGTTATTTATTCGCGCACTTTAGTAGTCTGCAAGCTTTCTCATCGTCATTGTGTGAACTATGTACTGACTTGCGATACGAGGTGGTTTGTACCCTTTGTGGAGACTGGTAGCTTTGTATCGGATTAGATTACAAAAGTCTTGGTCACACAGAATTTTATTATGAACTTCGATAAATCGATCAGTTTTAATAAATATTATGTGGTCAAGACAATGTTTTTCTATAATCTAATATTTAATACCTCGCTCCACGAACAAGTAGGTGTGGTACGTATAGTCCCACGGCATCTGAGAGGTAAATAAAACACACAGAAAAACCAAAGAACCTGGTACACCTGCCTAATGTCGTGTAGGGGCCCCGCGAACAAGCAGAAGTGTCACAACACGACGTGGCATGGACTCGACTAATGTCTGAAGTACTGCTGGGGGGAACTGACACAATGAATCATGCAGGGCTGCGAATAAATCCATAAGAGTATGAGGGTGTAGAGATCTCTGCCGAACAGCACGTTGCAAGACATCCCAGATATGATCGATAATGTTCATTTCTGGGGAGTTTGGTGGCCAGCGGAAGTGATTAAACTCAGAAGAGTGTTCCTGAAGCCACTCTGTAGTAGTTCTGGACGTGTGGGATGTCGCTTTGTCCTGCTGGAATTGCCCAAGTCTGTCAGAATGCACAATGGACATGAATGGATGCAGGTGATCAGACAGGATGCTTACGTACATGTCACGTCTCAGAGTCGTATCTTTACGCATTAGGGGTCCTATATCACTCACACCAACTGTACACGCTCCACAAGATTAAAGAGCTTCCACCAGCTTGAACATGCCCTTGCTGACATGCAGGGTCCATGGATTCATGAGGTTGTCTCCATATCCATACACGTCCATTCGCTCTACTTAATTTGAAACGAGACTCGTCCGACCAGGCAACATGTTTCCAGTCATCAACAGTCCAATGTCGGTGTTAATGGGCCCAGGAGAGGCGTAAAGCTTTGTGTCGTGCAGTCATGAAGGGTATACGAGTGGGCCTTCGCCTCCGAAAGCCCATATCGGTGGTGCTTCGTTGAATAGTTCGCACGCTGACGATTGTTGATGGTCCAGCACTGAAATCTGCAGCCATTTGTATAATTGGGAGGCAGCGTGACAGACCCAACAGGGCTGCTCTTGACAACGTATAAATACTTTATCTGCATGGAGCTGTACAAGCCTTGTGTTTGCCACACCACGCTGAACGATTCTCTTTCGGTCGTCGTTGGTCCCATTCTTGCAGGTCGTACGGGAAAAATCCCAACTTCATCGCTACCTCGGAGATGCGTCCCATCGGTCGTACGCCGACTATAATAGCACATTCAAACCCGCTTAAATATTGATAATCTGCCACTGTAGCAGCAGTAACCGATCTAACAACAGCTCCAGACAGTTGTTGTCTTATTGCTTGTGTTCTGCCTATTTACATCTCTTTGTGTCTGAATACGCATCCCAATACCAGTTCCTTTAGCGCTTCCGTTAAGTAAACAGTCAACGTGTTACCAGCAGCGCGACGGGCCCAACAGGGCTGCTCTTGGCCACGTATAAATACTTTATCTGCATGGAGCTGCACAAGTCTTGTGTTTGCCACGATACGTGGAGTCGCGGCAGCCGAAGGCGGAAATATGTACCACAAAAATAAGAGCGGCGTTCAATAAATAACGCAGCACATTTTTTTCTCGGCCGATATGGGTTGAAAAAAATGTGCAATTTGTTGTGGGACATCATCCTTATAGTATCATCAAGTTTCAATAGCTGGCGGTGCTATCGTAGCCTACAAAATGGCTTCTCTAATGGAAGTGTGTTCCACGCAGAGAGCAGTCATAGAATTTCTTTTGGCATAAAACCAGAGACTGGCAGATGGTCCTAGGCGCTTGAAGAATATCTACAAGGACCTGGCAGTGAACAATAGCAAGATGAGTCGTTGGGCGAGACGTCTGCGGTCATCGCAACAAGGTTACGCAAACCTATCCGATCTAACGCGTGCTGGCAGGCCGCACACAGCTGTGACTCCTGCAGAATTGAAATGTGAACACACTCCCATTCGAGGGTGAACAACGGATCACAATTGACCACCTCGTTGGTCAACTGAATGTCTCTGTTCTTGTGCTGACACATTCGTCCACCAGTTTGGGTACTCGAAAGTATGTGCCCATTGAGTTCCTCGCCACGTAACACAAGACTACAAAGAGCAACGCAGGACATACGTGCGCACCACAGGATTAATATGTGGATGATGGGGAGGTTACAGATGCAGCAGGACATTCGCTCCAATGTCCATCAGTCGAGTCTTATGCGGGTATACGGGCCCACCCAGTAAGATGGCGTAAACCCATCGTGTTGAACTGAGATTATTTTAAAAAACAGTGTTTTATAACCGAAAAAGTGGGGAATAAAAAGGTGTATTAGAATGCTGAACAAAACCAACCAGCTTTCAGAAAAAAAATTTGCATTGCTTGTTTAATGCTCCTCGTATTAAGGCCGCCATCTCAGAATCTGTCTCCATATCTCTAGAATGATGTGATATTACAGTACTGACAACCTGATCTGCCGTTCTGCCATATTCCTCAAGTTTTGAACTACACAGGAGGACGGAAAGCTATTACTCCATAAGATAAACGAGATGTCTGGGCGTGCATTACATTGAGAGACAAAACATTTAGAAAACGTGTATTGCATGGAAGTAATCCATAAAGAGTGCATAAAAATAGAAGCGAACTGTGTTAGCTTTAATGGATACCAGATATTCAAATTACTGTCATGTAAATGTGCATCTGGCCTTCTCTTCTACAGCAGCACTGACAGCCCGTTATCACGACGACATATTAATAGTAATTTTTAGAGCAACAAACTTTTCATAACTTCATCATCCTTCCAGTAGCATGCTCACAGCAGTAGGTGACTCGATCCAATTGCTGAACTTTCACGAGAAGCAAATGACGCAGTGGTTCTGTCGTGGAATTGCTCATGTAGCTCCTGTGAGGCGCAAGGTTTTCAGGGATATGTTACTGACTCAGCTGCCTGTTTACTGGGAGTCAGCTACTCGACAGAACTGCATTTCTTGACAGCCACAAGGCTTCGAATTATGAGCTAGCCTACTCAACTTATTATGGGTCGGGGCCAACCAAATAAATTTCAATTGAATTCATGAAAAAGATACAGACATCGCGTTTTCATAAAAAAAGTAGTGGATGTGAAGATAAAACTGAAGCACTGGTTATGGTGAGTGATTAGTTTGACAGTAAATTTTTATTTAGTACGAAGTAACATAATGGAAATTTTTTATTTACGTGCTCTCAAATGGAAGACAGATCTTCAGTATTACACAACATTGGTCCATAAACAAGAGTGTTATGTGGACAGAGGTACTGGTAGAATGGAGATTAATGCTTCGACCTGGTTGGCAGGCCGAAAAGTCCGCGGATCAAGTCAATGAATGCGTCGACGTCGATCCCGGCGTCCCTCAGTTTCTGGAGCAGCTCCTGGTACTCTGGCAGCGAGTTCAGAGTTTCCACGATCGACTACAACAGATGAACAGGACAAATAAACTTTAGGTACTAAGTACCCTCCAGGATGGTCAGCTAACTATTGATCAACACATGATGACTCACCTGGAATTCGGGAGACCTGATCCTGTCGTAGAGCTCCTTGAAGTCGGGGCTGGTTTCCAGCTTCTCGTAGAACAGAGCCTGGAGTTCGTCCAGTGGCAAGATGGCGAGAATCTCGTCGACCATGGAACGGATGCTCCTGGTGCGTCTCAGCTTGGATGGAGGAGTAAGCTGGGGCAGTCCCAGGAAGTCGTGTAGAATGTTCACGTATTTGTAGACATCGAGGCCGGACTCTTGCAGGTAGTTGAGGAACTGGAGGAGAAGAAGATAATAGTTTAACGTGTTTGTAATATAGGTGTATTGCAATGTCTACAACTGGCATAGGTCTGAGATCCTTACATCAATGTACTCTGGGAGAGCGTCGATGGCCAGGACAATGCTCTTGAAGTCATCAGAGAGCACGTATTCAACGACAGCCTGCACCTCAGGGTCATTGGCCAAGTGGTTAAGCACAATGTTCACAATTTCGTCGATGGGAATGAGGGCGAGGAAGTCGTTGAGGTCATCCTGGAGGTTGCGGTTGGCCTTCTTGGCAGTTACATGGAAACGAATCTTGTTGCTGGAGCCTAAGAGAGAATAAAGAGAGACTCTAAGTACTCTAGAAGCGAAATCGTGTAATTGTCTCTGAAATGTGACAATCTTCGAATGTATACCTGTATGACACTCATGCTTTCATTTCGTGTGGTACATGTAGTGAATTACTTACTTGATGGAAGGCCGAAGAGACCGCGAATCAGATCAATGAATGCGTCGACGTCGATCCCGGCGTCCCTCAGTTTCTGGAGCAGCTCCTGGTACTCTGGCAGCGAGTTCAGAGTTTCCACGATCGACTACAACAGATGAACAGGACAAATAAACTTTAGGTACTAAGTATCCTCCAGGATGGTCAGCTAACTATTGATCAACACATGATGACTCACCTGGAATTCGGGAGACCTGATCCTGTCGTAGAGCTCCTTGAAGTCGGGGCTGGTTTCCAGCTTCTCGTAGAACAGAGCCTGGAGTTCGTCCAGTGGCAAGATGGCGAGAATCTCGTCGACCATGGAACGGATGCTCCTGGTGCGTCTCAGCTTGGATGGAGGAGTAAGCTGGGGCAGTCCCAGGAAGTCGTGTAGAATGTTCACGTATTTGTAGACATCGAGGCCGGACTCTTGCAGGTAGTTGAGGAACTGGAGGAGAAGAAGATAATAGTTTAACGTGTTTGTAATATAGGTGTATTGCAATGTCTACAACTGGCATAGGTCTGAGATCCTTACATCAATGTACTCTGGGAGAGCGTCGATGGCCAGGACAATGCTCTTGAAGTCATCAGAGAGCACGTATTCAACGACAGCCTGCACCTCAGGGTCATTGGCCAAGTGGTTAAGCACAATGTTCACAATTTCGTCGATGGGAATGAGGGCGAGGAAGTCGTTGAGGTCATCCTGGAGGTTGCGGTTGGCCTTCTTGGCAGTTACATGGAAACGAATCTTGTTGCTGGAGCCTAAGAGAGAATAAAGAGAGACTCTAAGTACTCTAGAAGCGAAATCGTGTAATTGTCTCTGAAATGTGACAATCTTCGAATGTATACCTGTATGACACTCATGCTTTCATTTCGTGTGGTACATGTAGTGAATTACTTACTTGATGGAAGGCCGAAGAGACCGCGAATCAGATCAATGAATGCGTCGACGTCGATCCCGGCGTCCCTCAGTTTCTGGAGCAGCTCCTGGTACTCTGGCAGCGAGTTCAGAGTTTCCACGATCGACTACAACAGATGAACAGGACAAATAAACTTTAGGTACTAAGTATCCTCCAGGATGGTCAGCTAACTATTGATCAACACATGATGACTCACCTGGAATTCGGGAGACCTGATCCTGTCGTAGAGCTCCTTGAAGTCGGGGCTGGTTTCTAGCTTCTCGTAGAACAGAGCCTGGAGTTCGTCCAGTGGCAAGATGGCGAGAATCTCGTCGACCATGGAACGGATGCTCCTGGTGCGTCTCAGCTTGGATGGAGGAGTAAGCTGGGGCAGTCCCAGGAAGTCGTGTAGAATGTTCACGTATTTGTAGACATCGAGGCCGGACTCTTGCAGGTAGTTGAGGAACTGGAGGAGAAGAAGATAATAGTTTAACGTGTTTGTAATATAGGTGTATTACAATGTCTACAACTGGCATAGGTCTGAGATCCTTACATCAATGTACTCTGGGAGAGCGTCGATGGCCAGGACAATGCTCTTGAAGTCATCAGAGACCACGTATTCAGCGACAGCCTGCACCTCAGGGTCGTTGGCCAAGTGGTTAAGCACAATATTCACAATTTCGTCGATGGGAATGAGGGCGAGGAAGTCATTGAGGTCATCCTGGAGGTTGCGGTTGGCCTTCTTGGCAGTTACATGGAAACAAATCTTGTTGCTGGAGCCTAAGAGAGAATAAAGAGAGACTCTAAGTACTCTAGAAGCGAAGTCATGTAATTTTCTCTGAAATGTGACAATCTTCGAATGTGTACCTGTATGACACTCATGCTTTCATTTCGTGTGGTACATGTAGTGAATTACTTACTTGATGGAAGGCCGAAGAGACCGCGAATCAGATCAATGAAAGCGTCGACGTCGATCCCGGCGTCCCTCAGTTTCTGGAGCAGCTCCTGGTACTCTGGCAACGAGTTCAGAGTTTCCACGATCGACTACAACAGATGAACAGGACAAATAAACTTTAGGTACTAAGTATCCTCCAGGATGGTCAGCTAACTATTGATCAACACATGATGACTCACCTGGAATTCGGGAGACCTGATCCTGTCGTAGAGCTCCTTGAAGTCGGGGCTGGTTTCCAGCTTCTCGTAGAACAGAGCCTGGAGTTCGTCCAGTGGCAAGATGGCGAGAATCTCGTCGACCATGGAACGGATGCTCCTGGTGCGTCTCAGCTTGGATGGAGGAGTAAGCTGGGGCAGTCCCAGGAAGTCGTGTAGAATGTTCACGTATTTGTAGACATCGAGGCCGGACTCTTGCAGGTAGTTGAGGAACTGGAGGAGAAGAAGATAATAGTTTAACGTGTTTGTAATAAAGGTATATTGCAATGTCTACAACTGGCAGAGGTCTGAGATCCTTACATCAATGTACTCTGGGAGAGCGTCGATGGCCAGGACAATGCTCTTGAAGTCATCAGAGAGCACGTATTCAACGACAGCCTGCACCTCAGGGTCATTGGCCAAGTGGTTAAGCACAATGTTCACAATTTCGTCGATGGGAATGAGGGCGAGGAAGTCGTTGAGGTCATCTTGCAGGTCGCGAGTGTGTGTATTCACACGGTGAACGGGAACAGCCTTTGCTGAAATTAATCAGCAATCCAGTTTGATTTGTACATCTCATCAACGAATAATTGCATTGTATCATACACTGAAGGATAAAATTAACATTTGTTGAGGTGTGTTACCTGCTGTTATCCCTAGGATAGCGAATAGGATGAAGAGCGTCTTCATCTGTAAATTTAAAAAAAAGTAATGGTTTTTAGTTGGTCTGACTTTGTTGTCTAATTGCTTCATGGGGTACGAATAAGCGTATTACGATATCTGCATACTGATGTAAGCTTGTGAATAGGATAGTCGCTGGCTGTGTCTTACCTCGAGCACGTCTCGCCGTTTTGCTTCCAGCTGTGTACTGCCTTCCCAGAGGCTCCGCTACTTATACTGCTTGCTTATCTCGATTTTGAAACATCTGACTGATATCATTCACTTATCAGCTATGTGAGTGGTTCGCAATTGATCCAATTATGGCACCTACCAGACTTGTTCCGTTAGATTTATCGTTTTTTTTCCCACATGTCTAGGTAAATGTCAAGTGAAATGAGTCACTGAATCTGAACTATCTCACAGGATTCTTGTAGATGTGATCACGTAATCATTACGATAATGGCAGTCTTTCTATGCATGTTGCTTGAGCGAGACTGAGCTTCTAGCTTTCTCTCGTTTCTATTCTCATTAGCAAGGTGAGTGTTGGCTTGCAATTTAAAATATGCACAAAAAATAGTAATTATAAATGGTTTAAACTGGCCTACCAGCCACGTTTTTGTAAAACCGTGTATTTAAATGGTGTATATGTCGAGTTTAGTACAGTTTTACTTCAACGTAGCTAACATCGAAGAACTTGTTTGAAATGTTTTACTTTTTTCAAAGTTAGCTCAAAGTCACTAACACTGTAGTATCTGCCTAGCTTCAACTTGCTGTTATTTAAGATGAAATTAAGAAACGTAAGCCATAACGACAGGTAGCAATGTGAACTGCGCTTCTATAAAATACAAGCAAATATTATCAGTGCGCGTCTTCGTATGATTTTAAGAACATTTTATCGGTGAATACAAACTTTGTCTTCACCTGACTGACATTCTTTCACACAGACCAGTTTGCGGAACAATTAATACAACAGGAAGGGTTTTTTTCGTGGAAGTGAAAAACTTGAGATCTGGATGAAACATGAAGATTGCTGATGCCATTCGTATAGAAAACAAACGAGCAATATGGCAAGAATTAAGTTTCATGTAACTTTCCTACCTCGTGAATCATTCTCCAAGAAATGCTACATCCATAAAACATTTAAGGAATGCTCAAGCGATGCCTGTCGACTTGAAAGACAAACTCAGTTTCATTTAAGACGATAGCGACTGATACGAATTTTTTTACACCTAAGAATATTTTGATCATACGTAGCATTCCCAAAAATAAAACATGGACACTAGAAGTGTTGGTGTGGCGAAAATAATTGGGTCTGTCGATGTTATTCTTTAATCAGGATGTCCAGCTTTCCTGTTGCAAGACGTGCCGTAACATCCACCACCAAAGCTGAGTCCGTCATTAACGCATGATAGTGCTACAGCATTCGTCTTGAAGGAAATCAGTCAGAATCGCGGAAACAGAATAGATTTATATCACCACAGTGTGCGCAAACGTTACGGGTGAAACCTCAAACCTCTGAAGTCTCTCACGGAGCAACGGCATGTGAGACGGTTTATGGTGATGGATGGTGATGCGACTCTCTTTAGTGTTATTTGCGAGAAGTAGACTATATACCAACGTCGACCTTTCTTTTCATTTATAATGATGTCGAGAACAACACAAATGCAACACTACACTTTATTCGTGACAATCATTCACATGCATCGTCTTTGAGGACTTGGTTGTCGGCAGGACGTGAAACGTTTCCCTTTCTTCCTACATAGATACCCAGCATGTCAAATGAAACAAAGGCCGCCAGTCTCGGTGTTTCAGTATCTCTCAAAAACGTCCATGTAAAAGCGCAACAATGTTCATCTTTGATGAAACGACTGGGCAAGAAAACTCGCAGATTATTAAAAATAGTGTTTTATGTCCTAAAAGTAATATTTGCCGTTAAAGATAGTGGGTTTGGATCAAGTACTAAATATGTGTATCTCTTGTAAGTACTAATCATATATAGTTGGTATTCCTGAGACATAATGTGTCTCACTTTCATCAATGATAATGATGTAGGCCAAAGCAAAGAATTAAAATCAGTACCGCCATCACAATTCGAACCAAGGTGTCGTGATAACTAGTCAGATGCGTTACCCATTGCGCCACACTGGCAATGTAGTTACCACCCCTGCACGGAATACGCCAGTACGTCTCCCTCACCGACACAAATTCCAGTTCACGCCTCAGCCCCTTGCCATTCCCTCTCGAAACTCACATCACTATCGCCAACGCTCTCCGATATTGGAATAGCATCACAGCAACTAGTGAAATGAGGTTAATCCTGCCTCTGCCTCAGGTGTAGGTGATACGTTAATCATATATAATTGGTATTCCTGAGATATTGAGTCTCACCTTTATCTATGCTAGTAATGTAGGCCAAAGCAATGAATTAAAATTCGTACCACAAACGGGATTCGAATGCAGGCCTACTGCCTACTATGCTGGATTAAGACCATTTCCCTCATTGCGAAGGGGCTTTTCCAGTATTAGAGAGCGTTGGCAACACTGATGCGAGTTTAGAAGGAACAGAAAAGGGCTGGTGCGAGTTGGAATTTGTATCGGTGAGGAGACGTACTAAGGCAGTCAGTGCAGGGTGGTGTCTTCAGTGCCAGAGTGGCGTAACGGGTAGCGCATTTGCCTAGTAAGAGGGAGACCTGGGTCCAAATCCCTGATTTTGCTTCACTGCTTTGGTCTACATCATCATCATCATACGTGCAAGTACAGTGAACCATATTAAGAGATAAATTGTGTTCTTGGGGTGTGACGGAGTGGTGGAGGGAGTGGAGGGGTTGTTGGTAAGTAACTGCTTGACGGGAGGCAGGCCGACGGATTGCGGTCATGCACTTTCCTCTTTCTTAGGTTTGCAAACTGAAGAGCGAGCAAGCGAGTCCCATTCTCTACATCCCACTACGCCACAAGGAGCAACTATAGGGTTTTTCACAAAGCTTCCACAGCTAGCTTTACCAGCCAACGCAGTGCGCAGACACGTCCTGGGAGTTTATTTTCCAGAATGTGCGTTAACAATAGATAGAATACAGATATAAGGTACTAGTAACACTAATGCAAGTAATTCATATGAACAGAAACTATGTAAATGTCTGTACGCTGCTCTACACCGCTAGAGGCGAAATTGTTTCTTAATCATCCTACATGGCAGCTCCAGCTGTCTTCTGGAAAAGACAACTTCCCCCACCACGAGTGATGTTTCCAGACTATACCTCTCCAGTATTTCCTGCCCAGTTATCTTATATGTATTGTACTGTACGTAACTGGGGACCTAGAAACGACGGAGAGGCTTCGCCCTCGCCGGAGCCCGCAGTGGTACACAATCCCACAACAGGCTACAGCAGTCCACTCACCCCACCGCCGCCCCACACCGAACCCAAGGTTACTGTGTGGTTCGGCCCCTAGTGGACCCCCGCCCCGGGGAAACATCTCACACCAGACGAGTGTAACCCCAATGTTTGTGTGGTAGAGTAATAGAGTAATTATGGTGTACGCGTACCTGGAGAAAGTGTTTGCGCAGCAATCGCCGCTATAGTGTAACTGAAGCGGAATAAGGGGAACCAGCCCGCTTTCGCCGAGGCAGATGGAAAACCGTCTTAAAAACCATCCACAGACTGGTCGGCACACTGGACCTAGACACTAATCCGCCGAGCGGATTCGTGCCGGGGAGTCGGCACGCCTTCCCGCCAGGAAAGCAGTGCGTTAGATCGCACGGCTAACCGGCTGGCGCTACCTTATATGGGTAGACAAAATAGCTTCTCTGAGTTCATGTTGATATGGTGGCGTCATTTTCAACTTACTGAATGAGTACTTTTTTGCAGTTGTTAAGTGAGCTTTTATGTAAAATACATTCCCGTAAACAATGGCGGAAAGTGTGTAATTCGTAATTGTGATGTTGTCAGTGACCTATGTAGTATTGGCGGGAAGGGATTGTATTGGTAAATGTGGCACCTTGCTGCAGTCTATCGTTGACAGCGCATAGTAAAGCAGTGTAACTGTGTTCTAGTCACTTGGCGATGAATTAATGAATAATCAGAAAGTTACTGAACTTCTCTCATCATTAATTGAGTACTGGTAAAATCCATAAATCTTTTCCATTCAGGAATTGCTGGCACTTACACAGAGTGTCCGAGGAAGAAGATTCAGCATTTAGGGATACAACAAAAACGACCACTCGGAGCAAAAACGTCTAATAAACACAGGCTTTACAATGCTTGCCTTAAGAGCTATGACCACTTCTTCGTTTTGGACACTCTGAAGCAAATCTCTTCTACTGCAATATCTTTACTTTCTATATTTGGAGAGGTGGTAATACGCACCAAAATAAGAAAAAATGTCCATTAGACATGGAATCTAAAGTACATACGAGTCATGTTCATTTCGTTACTGTTACTCTTCTACTGAGCAAGTACTCATAGCTTTTAAGGTATGCATTATAGTGCTTTTATTTACTGCACATTTTTTTTCTTTTTGTGGTCAATTTTTGATATGTGTGGTGAACTGAAAGTAATGTAGAATACGAAAGAAATCGTGTAAAGCGAGCGGCACATCACTGCGTGACCTCATTAATAATTAATATTCTTTCCTTCTTTTGTCCAGTGAACAAAGATTAACTCTTGCTCTCTTAAGATTACCGCTGGCTTAGACGGATGTTAATTTTGATAGTCTTATTAAAATACAGGCCTGTTAACAATAACTGTATCAATTATGTACTTAAGCACTTTCAGAATACAGTAGTATATCTGTCAATTACAAAACACTTTTATTTGAAATATAATGCCCTCACCTGAGATACTTAAGTAGCTTTAGTTCTCTAGTGTTGGCCGCCATTGCTAACGGCCTGATTAATTTTGTCAATTACGGCTCTTCAAGCCTACTTACTTATAAAAAAGTTCATTCAGTCTTAATCCAGTGTTAAAGTTAAATGCTTAACAACAATCCTTTTGTGTGTAAAAACAGTAGTCGCACCAAACATAGGCTTCCGATTAAGTTCAGCTTTATTTTAGTTTATAGGTCCGTCTTGATCACATAATTCTTCTTCTTTTTTTTCTTTTTTCTTTTCTTTACTATGACTGGTTTCGGCTACTGCGATCTTCAGATCTGTTACAAAAACAAAAACAGTGTGTAACTAACTAAGTTAGTTTTCTGACGCCAAATCTATAAAAGTCCTGCTGCTACATAAGATGTTTACATGATTAACAGCCATGTATACCAGCCATACATACCATAAAATATTCTGATGTAATATCAACGTCAAACTAAACATGTAAGTAAGTGCTGGTGATGATCAGAATACGTCTGGTATTTATGCCAGGGAACTGAGGCCAGCAGATGTCAATACAGCTAGGCTACATGATAAACCAGTATCGCAACTGTAATGGTTAAAATGTGGTATGTGTAGTCATTATTTAAAATTACTTCACATAGCAAAACGAGCGTCTGACCATAAAACATGTACTGACGTACTCCACGTGGAATTGGACCCATACTTAAAATCCAGATAACAAGTACGAATATTAATAATGTAAAGCTTCTTGCCTGGCAAGGTAAAACATACATTAGTATAAAAGCCAGTATAAAAAGTATAAGTTTAGAAACAGCTACAAAATAAAATCTTCCAGCCTAACAGATCAATTACCGTAAACGTAATTGTAAGGTAATTAACGAAACAGTGACTATTAATTAAAAATTAAAAAATCGATGGTCGATAATACATCCGAATTGTGGTCTCAATGGCGGCACGTCGTAGCTTCTCTATACGACGTTCTTGTTTTCCTGCGGCGCTCGACGCTGCTCAAACCAGTAGGTTTCTTAATACATCAAAATAAGCATTTAGGTTAAACTCACTCTGTTCATACAGCAGTAATTCCAGTTGCCGTTTTCTGTGCACACAAATCTCCATTTCTTCGAGTAGGTTCAGTAACTGTCCCTTTGGCGCCCTATGCAACACTTTCATATTATTCTCTATGTTAGTCGTCTTTGATCGGGGAGAAACCTGCCAAGATTTGCGGCAACATTCGAAGTATGTTACAATCTACTTTCCCAGCGTGGCAAAGTAATAACCTGAATAGAGGATGTATAATACACTCCTGGAAATTGAAATAAGAACACCGTGAATTCATTGACCCAGGAAGGGGAAACTTTATTGACACATTCCTGGGGTCAGATACATCACATGATCACACTGACAGAACCACAGGCACATAGACACAGGCAACAGAGCATGCACAATGTCGGCACTACTACAGTGTATATCCACCTTTCGCAGCAATGCAGGCTGCTATTCTCCCATGGAGACGATCGTAGAGATGCTGGATGTAGTCCTGTGGAACGGCTTGCCATGCCATTTCCACCTGGCGCCTCAGTTGGACCAGCGTTCGTGCTGGACGTACAGACCGCGTGAGACGACGCTTCATCCAGTCCCAAACATGCTCAATGGGGGATAGATCCGGAGATCTTGCTGGCCAGGGTAGTTGACTTACACCTTCTAGAGCACGTTGGGTGGCACGGGATACATGCGGACGTGCATTGTCCTGTTGGAACAGCAAGTTCCCTTGCCGGTCTAGGAATGGTAGAACGATGGGTTCGATGACGTTTTGGATGTACCGTGCACTATTCAGTGTCCCCTCGACGATCACCAGTGGTGTACGGCCAGTGTAGGAGATCGCTCCCCACACCATGATGCCGGGTGTTGGCCCTGTGTGCCTCGGTCGTATGCAGTCCTGATTGTGGCGCTCACCTGCACGGCGCCAAACACGCATACGACCATCATTGGCACCAAGGCAGAAGCGACTCTCATCGCTGAAGACGACACGTCTCCATTCGTCCCTCCATTCACGTCTGTCGCGACACCACTGGAGGCGGGCTGCACGATGTTGGGGCGTGAGCGGAAGACGGCCTAACGGTGTGCGGGACCGTAGCCCAGCTTCATGGAGACGGTTGCGAATGGTCCTCGCCGATACCCCAGGAGCAATAGTGTCCCTAATTTGCTGGGAAGTGGCGGTGCGGTCCCCTACGGCACTGCGTAGGATCCTACGGTCTTGGCGTGCATCCGTGCGTCGCTGCGGTCCGGTCCCAGGTCGATGGGCACGTGCACCTTCCGCCGACCACTGGCGACAACATCGATGTACTGTGGAGACCTCACGCCCCACGTGTTGAGCAATTCGGCGGTACGTCCACCCGGCCTCCCGCATGCCCACTATACGCCCTCGCTCAAAGTCCGTCAACTGCACATACGGTTCACGTCCACGCTGTCGCGGCATGCTACCAATGTTAAAGACTGCGATGGAGCTCCGTATGCCACGGCAAACTGGCTGACACCGACGGCGGCGGTGCACAAATGCTGCGCAGCTAGCGCCATTCGACAGCCAACACCGCGGTTCCTGGTGTGTCCGCTGTGCCGTGCGTGTGATCATTGCTTGTACAGCCCTCTCGCAGTGTCCGGAGCAAGTATGGTGGGTCTGACACACCGGTGTCAATGTGTTCTTTTTTCCATTTCCAGGAGTGTAACAGTGCTGAACAAGGGACTGTATCCATTGCAGTACGGCACACACCTTTGTCACAACCGGTTTATGAACCCTTGCTTAGAAATGACATGATAACCATGCATGCCAGGAAGTACGTAGGAATTAATGGTTCAAATGGCTCTGAGCACTCATCACACACATCCATGCCCAAGGCAGGATTCGAACCTGTGACCGTAGCGGTCGCGGGGTTCCAGACTGAAGTACCTAGAAGCGCTCGGCCACATAGGAATTAGTTAGCCCCTAATAAGGAGTGACTACACTTACAAATCTTATGCAGAAAGAAAGCCATATAAAACCCAGTGAATTTCAAACATTTAATGAAGACAGTAAGAAAAATTTCTACCTGATAGTTTCCATAAAGAAAGAAGTTTAATACAGCAGTCATGGACAGAACGTCAGAAGATACAGTTTGCAGTACCGCACATCATTGGAGATGCGCCGTTCCCTAGCGGAAACATGTAATACATTCACGGAATTTGAAAGAGCGTTCTTGGGACGTTTCTGGTCACCTTGCGTACAAGAAAGTCTAAGACAATTAGTTTTTCAGCCCATAACGTTACAATCCAAAGATAGGAAACCTTAGACAGTGCCGGCCGGGGTGGCCGAGCGGCTCTAGGCGCTACAGTCTGGAACCGCGCGACCGCTACGGTCGGAGGTTCAAATCCTGCCTCGGGCATGGATGTGTGTGATGTCCTTATGTTAGTTAGGTTTAAGTAGTTCTATGTTCTAGGGGACTGATGGCCTCAGAAGTTAAGTCCCATAGTGCTCAGAGCCATTTGAACCATTTGAACCTTAGACAGTAGTTCGAGAAACACATTAACCTTACGAGATACTGGGACTAGCCTATCTCGCATAGGGACGTACTACGGATACTTAAGGCACATTTGCCAATAAATATTAGAGAGGAATTGGTGAATGTAGCTGATACGGACGTAGAAAGTTTCTTACCTGTGATAGACTTACTAGACGTAATACAGGAAGATGCTAGAAAGTCGTGTGATGATAATAGTTCAAACCAGTCTCAAATGAGAATAATTTGAATCACGCTAACCATCTGAATGATGGTAGACCAAGAAATGGTGGTTTTAGATCACAGAATACAAGTAATCATAGTCCGAATCATAATAATAGGCCACATTTCAGTTGCAGTGGTAATAGTTGCTATAATAATCTCAAAAATAATGACAACTATCAAAATAGTAGTAGCAATGACTTTAACAGGAAAAGAAAGAACGACAACGGCTATAACAATAATAACCGTAATAAAACATGCGAACAACGACTGTGGCGTGGCAGAACACAGGACCATGTGGATGAAATCCTAGCGCAGGACCACCATCACAGCAACAACTTATATATACCAAGTATCAGCTGTTCAGCAGCCTGATGGAAATTATCAGCAGCAATGGCAATCGCCGCAGCAGAATGCGCAACAAAGGCAAAATCCAACACATAGCGTGCCTGCTATAGATGTGACAGACGCCGAGAAAAAAGCGCAACAGCAGGCGTCAAACTTTACGCGACCTCTGTAGGCCGTCGTCAAATGGTTACGGCACTAAATAAGGCACTGACCAACTACAAGACCTACGCCTGTTACGGTACATGCTAATTCCCTTCCTTGCAGGTTGTGCCCGACTGCTGCGTAGACTAATGCTATTGTTCGTTATTTTTTGATTATCCGGCAGCGTGAGACGCAGGGGAAGCTGCTGCCTGAACTGCAGAGAACTGCAGAGAACGTCAAGCGGCATCAATTCCTGACCGCCGTCTCACCGCCGAACCGCGCTGGTACCAGCTGCAGGAGTGTTCCAAACCACCACACGACGTGAGCTGAATACCGTCATCAGTACAGTAACTGTAATCAAGAAAGAAGGATGTTCAACAGTAAAACTTCATTGTGAATTTGTAATCAAAACATGGACCCTATTGCAAAAGAAGCAAAATGTAATAACCCAAAGACAATTCAATACCCGAGGAACGATCTATCAAACTTGTATGAAACTGTATAACTGAACCAATGTTTATCTGTGTCTTTTTAAATCTATTGTGTAAATAGATCAGTGAAACTGTGTATCTTAACGATGCTAACGCAATGAAAATTTATAAACATATACGAAGTTAACGGACACAGCACTAGTCTAGTGAATGTAGTCTGAAGGCTGTGGGGTGGTTTTCTTCCTGAGTCTACCACGTCAGTGAATCCAAATGGGGGAGCAAAGATAATTTTCCCAGCAAGTCTACAAAGTATATTCCGGACTATACTCACTTATGCTACACATACACTATGTAATCAAAAGTCTCTGGACACTCCCAAAAACATACGTTTTCATGTTAGGTGCATTGTGCTACCACCTACTGCCAGGTACTCCACATCAGCGACCTCAGTAGTCATTAGACATTGTGAGAGAGCAGACTGGGGCGCTCCGCGGAACTCACGGACTTCGACGTGGTCAGGTGAGTGGGTGTCACTTGTGTCATACGTCTGTACGCGAGATTTCCACACTCCTAAACATCCCTAGGTCCACTGTTTCCGATGTGATAGTGAAGTGGAAACGTGAAGGGACAGGTACAGCACAAAAGCTTACAGGTCGACCTTGTCTGTTGACTGACAGAGGCCGCCGATAGCTGAAGAGGATTGTAATGTGTAGTAGGCAGACATCTTTCCAGACCATCACAAGGGAATTCAAACTGCATCAGGATCCAGTGCAAGTACTACGACAGTTAGGCGGGAGGTGAGAAAACTTGGATTTCATGGTCGAACGGCTGCTCATAAGCCACACATCACGCAGGTAAGTGCCAAACGACGCCTCGCTTGGTGTAAGGAGCGCAAACATTGGACGATTGAACAGTGGAAAAACGTTGTGTGGAGTGGCGAATCACAGTACATAGTATGGCGATCCGATGGCAGGGTGTGGGTATGGTGAATTCCCGGTGAACGTCATCTGCCTGCGCGTGTAGTGCCAACAGTAAAATTCGGAGGCGGTGGTGTTATGGTGTGGTCGTGTTTTGAATGGAGGGGGCTTGCACCCCTTGTTATTTTGTGTGGCACTATCACAGCACAGGCCTACATCGATGTTTTAAGCAGCTTCTTGCTTCCCACTGTTGAAGAGTAATTCGGGGATGGCGATTGTATCTTTCAACACGATCGAGCACCTGTTCATAATGCACGGCCTGTGGCGGAGTGGTTGCACAATAACATCCCTGTAATGGACTGGCCTGCACAGAGTCCTGACCTGAATCCTATAGAACACCTTTGGGATATTTTGAACGCCGGCTTCGTGCCAGGCCTCACCAACTAACATCGATAGCTCTCCTCAGTGCAGCACTCCGTGTTGAATGGGCTGCCATTCCCCAAGAAGCCTTCCAGCACCTGATTGAACATATGCCTGCGAGAGTGGAAGCTGTCATCAAGGCTAAGGGTGGGCCAACACCATACTGAATTTCAGCATTACCAATGGAGGGCGCCACGAACTTGTAAGTCATTTTCAGCCAGGTGTCCGGATACTTTTAATCACATAGTGTACCTACACATACCATACACCATGTTCAACAGTACACAAAAAAGAAATCAAACCTATTGCTTAGACTACACATACATACATATAGCATACACCATGTTCAACAGAACACAAAAAGGAACTCAAACCTTTTGCTAAATAACAAGAAGTCTTGTACTACACAATAACATGAAATCAGTTCTTTTGTAACTATGTATAAATTCTTTTACGTGTCTACGTAATGAACTAATTAACAATTCATATTTTTTTTACTAAAATGATAGTGAATTTATCGAACTACTAATAACAGTCGACAAGCAGTGGCCTGTTAAGCCACGAACATCTAACGTTACTGACATTAACTGCCTGGGGAGCGATGTTCTGTCCTATGGTTAGGATTAACTGAAAAACCGACAGAAATTTTTTTTATTTATATGATAAACTGAAAGTGCTGTAGAAAATGAAAAAATCGTTTGAATCGAGTGATGAAAGGTGATTAGCGACGCTGATGAAAAATTACATATGACTGTCTGATCCCTGAGTCGGATTACAAAAGAAATTAATAATTACTATTATTATCTTCTTTAATCCAGCGAACACAGACTGACTCGTGCTCTCTTACGATTGTCGCTGGCATAGACGGGTGTGACTGTAATAGCTATTATTAAAATACAGGTCTGTTAACAATAACGGTATGAACTATTTACTTAAGCTCTTTCAGAATACAGTAGTATATTTGTTAGTTGTAAAAACACTTCTTTTATTTGTAATGCAGTGCCCTCACCTGATATATTTAAAATACAGGGTGATTCAAAAAGAATACCACAACTTTAAAAATGTGTATTTAATGAAAGAAACATAATATAACCTTCTGTTATACATCATTACAAAGAGTATTTAAAAAGGTTTTTTTTTCACTCAAAAACAAGTTCAGAGATGTTCAATATGGCCCCCTCCAGACACTCGAGCAATATCAACCCGATACTCCAACTCGTTCCACACTCTCTGTAGCATATCAGGCGTAACAGTTTGGATAGCTGCTGTTATTTCTCGTTTCAAATCATCAATGGTGGCTGGGAGAGGTGGCCGAAACACCATATCCTTAACATACCCCCATAAGAAAAAATCGCAGGGGGTAAGATCAGGGCTTCTTGGAGGCCAGTGATGAAGTGCTCTGTCACGGGCTGCCTGGCGGCCGATCCATCGCCTCGGGTAGTTGACGTTCAGGTTTCATAACTAACCTTTTTCGTAGGACTCTCCATACAGTTGATTGTGGAATTTGCAGCTCTCTGCTAGCTCTGCGAGTCGATTTTCCTGGGCTGCGAACAAATGCTTGCTGGATGCGTGCTACATTTTCATCACTCGTTCTCGGCCGTCCAGAACTTTTCCCTTTGCACAAACACCCTTTCTCTGTAAACTGTTTATACCAACGTTTAATACACCACCTATCAGGAGGTTTAACACCATACTTCGTTCGAAATGCACGCTGAACAACTGTCGTCGATTCACTTCTGCCGTACTCAATAACACAAAAAGCTTTCTGTTGAGCGGTCGCCATCTTAGAATCAACTGACGCTGACGCCTAGTCAACAGCGCCTCAAGCGAACAAATGTACAACTAAATGTAACTTTATAGCTCCCTTAATTCGCCGACAGATAGTGCTTAGCTCTGCCTTTTGTCGTTGCAGAGTTTTAAATTCCTAAAGGAAAATCGACTCGCAGAGCTAGCAGAGAGCTGCAAATTCCACAATCAACTGTATGGAGAGTCCTACGAAAAAGGTTAGTTATGAAACCTGAACGTCAACTACCCGAGGCGATGGATCGGCCGCCAGGCAGCCCGTGACAGAGCACTTCATCACTGGCCTCCAAGAAGCCCTGAGCTTACCCCCTGCGATTTTTTCTTATGGGGGTATGTTAAGGATATGGTGTTTCGGCCACCTCTCCCAGCCACCATTGATGATTTGAAACGAGAAATAACAGCAGCTATCCAAACTGTTACGCCTGATATGCTACAGAGAGTGTGGAACGAGTTGGAGTATCGGGTTGATATTGCTCGAGTGTCTGGAGGGGGCCATATTGAACATCTCTGAACTTGTTTTTGAGTGAAAAAAAGCCTTTTTAAATAGTCTTTGTAATGGTGTATAACAGAAAGTTATATTATGTTTCTTTCATTAAATACACATTTTTAAAGTTGTGGTATTCTTTTTGAATCACCCTGTATATATATAGTGATAAGTGCCTCTACATACTTACATTTATCCTCTAGCCCTCTCTGCTTAGCCATTTTGCACTTCCTGTCGATCTATATATATATATATATATATATATATATATATATATATATATATATATATATTGGTTATGAACTGTAGATTAAAACTGAAGATATTTAATTTAATTGATGAAAGGAGAAAATATAAAAATGCAGTAAATGAAGCAGGCAAAAAGGAATACAAACGTCTCAAAAATTAGATCGACAGGAAGTGCAAAATGGCTAAGCAGAGAGGGCTAGAGGATAAATGTAAGTATGCAGAGGCACTTATCACTAGGGGTAAGATAGATACTGCCTATAGGAAAATTAAAGAGACCTTTAGAGAAAAGAGAAGGACTTGTGTGAATATCAAGAGCTTAGATAGAAAACAAGTACTAAGCAAAGAATGGAAAGCAGAAAGGTGGAAGGAGTATACAGAGGATCGATACAAGGGTGACGTACTTGAGGGCAATATTATGGCGATGGAACAGTACGTAGATGAAAATGAAATGGGAGATATGATACTGCGTAAAGAGTCTGACAGAGCACTGAAAGGCCTAAATCGAAACAAGGCCCCGGGTGTAGAACTACTGATAGCCTTGGGAGAGCCAGCCATGACAAAACTCTACTATCTGCTGAGCAAGATGTACGAGACAAGCGAAATACTCACAGACTTCAAGAAGAACATAATAATTCCAATCATAAAGAAAGCAGGTGTTGACAAGTGTGAAAATTACCGAACTATCAGTTAAATAAGCCACGGCTGCAAAATACTTCCACAAATTCTTTATAGACGAACGGAAAAACTGGCGGAAGCCAACCTCGGGGAACATCAGTTTGGATTCCGTAGAAATATTGGAACACGTAAGGCAATACTGACCCTACGACTTATCTTAGAACCTAGATTAAGGAAAGGTAAACCTACTTTTCTAGCATTTGTAGACTTACAGACAGCTTTTGACAATGTTGATTGGAATACTCTCTTTTAAATTCTGAAGGTGGCAGGGGTAAAATACAGGGAGCGAAATGCTATTTACAATTTGTACAGAAACCAGATGGCAATTATAAGAGTCGAGGGGCATGAAAGGGAAGCAGTGGTTGGCAAGGGAGTGAGACAGGGTTGTAACCTATTCCCGATGTTATTCAGTCTATATATTGAGTAAGTAGTAAAGGAAACAAAAGAAAAAATTTGTAATAGGAATTATAATCCATGGAGAAGAAATAAAAACTTTGAGGTATGCCGATGACATTGTAATTCTGTCAGAGACAGCAACGGACCTGGAAGAGCAGGTAAACGGAATGGACAGTGTTTCGAAATGAGGACATAAGATGAACAACAACAAACGAGGATAATGGAATGTAGTCGAATTAAATTAGGTGATGCTGAGGGAATTAGGTTAGGAAATGTGACACTTGAAGTAGTAGATGACTTTTGCTATTTGGGGAGCAAAATAAGTAATGATGGTCGAAGTAAAGAGGATATAAAATGTGGACTGGCAATGGCAGGGAAAGCGTTTCTGAAGAAGAGAAGTTTGTTAACATCGAGTATAGATTTAAGTATCAGGAAGTCTTTCCTGAAAGTATTTGTATGGAGCGTAGCCATGTATGGAAGTGAAATATGGATGATAAATGCACACATCAAAAAAAGTTTTACATATCCCTGGTTCTACATCTACATCTACATCTACATCCATGCTCCGCAAGCCACCTGACGGTGCGTGGCGGAGGGTACCTTGAGTACCTCTATCGGCTTTCCCTTCTATTCCAGTCTCGTATTGTTCGTGGAAAGAAGGATTGTCGGTATGCCTCTGTGTGGGCTCTAATCTATCTGATTTTATCCTCATGGTCTCTTCGCGAGATATACGTAGGAGGGAGCAATATACTGCTTGACTGTTCGGTGAAGGTATGTTCTCGAAACTTTGACAAAAGCCCGTACCGAGCTACTGAGCGTCTCTCCTGCAGAGTCTTCCACTGGAGTTTATCTATCATCTCCGTAACGCTTTCGTGATTACTAAATGATCCTGTAACGAAGCGCGCTGCTCTCCGTTGGATCTTCTCTATGTCTTGTATCAACCCTATCTGGTACGGATCCCACACTGCTGAGCAGTATTCAAGCAGTGGGCGAACAAGCGTACTGTAACCTACTTCCTTTGTTTTCGGATTGCATTTCCTTAGGATTCTTCCAATGAATCTCAGTCTGGCATCTGCTTTACCGACGATCAACATTATATGATCATTCCATTTTAAATCACTCCTAATGCGTACTCCCAGATAATTTATGGTATTAACTACTTCCAGTTGCTGACCTGCTATTTTGTAGCTAAATGATAAAGGATCTATCTTTCTGTGTATTCGCAGCACATTACACTTGTCTACATTGAGATTCAATTGCCATTTCCTGCACCATGCGTCAATTCGCTGCACATCCTCCTGCATTTCAGTACAATTTTCCATTGTTACAACCTCTCGATACACCACAGCATCATCTGCAAAAAGCCTCAGTGAACTTCCGATGTCATCCACCAGGTCATTTATGTATATTGTGAATAGCAACGGTCCTATGACACTCCCCTGCGGCACACCCGAAATCACTCTTACTTCGGAAGACCTTTCTCCATTGAGAATAACATGCTGCGTCCTGTTATCTAGGAACTCCTCAATCCAATCACACAATTGGTCTGATAGTCCATATGCTTTTACTTTGTTCATTAAACGACTGTGGGGAACTGTATCGAACGCCTTGCGGAAGTCAAGAAACACGGCATTTACCTGTGAACCCGTGTCTATGGCCCTCTGAGTCTCGTGGATGAATAGCGCGAGCTGGGTTTCACATGACCGTCTTTTTCGAAACCCATGCTGATTCCTACAGAGTAGACTTCTAGTCTCCAGAAAAGTCATTATACTCGATGAGTCCCAGAACTCCTGGAGATAGACATTGACTGTGGATGTTGTATCACAGACACAGTCCCTTTGACTGTTCAGAGACGTCACTAAACCCGACCAAAGATGTAAACAGCCACGCATGAGCAGCGCCTATTAGACGGAAGGGGTCCGACAGCCGATCATTTCCAGTCATTCCACCAGGAAGGTGGTACACGGCTCGTGTTCTCTGTATTTCAACTATGCCTAGACGGTCAATATCGCGGTTCGATCGCGTCCGCTTTGTTACTTTGTGCCTGGAAGGGCTCTCAACAATGTAAGTGTCCAGGCGTCTCGGAGTGAACCAAAGCGATGTTGTTCAGACATGGAGGATATACAGAGAGACAGGAACTGTCGATGATATGCCTCGCTCAGGCCGCCCAAGGTCTACCGCTGCAGTGTATGACCGCTACCTACGGATTATGGCTCGGAAGAACCCTGACAGAAACGCCACCATGTTTAATAACGGTTTTTGCGCAGGACTTCGTGTTAAGACTCAAACTGTACGCAACAGGCTGCATGATGCGCAACTTCACTTCCGATGTCCATGGCGAGGTCCATCTTTGCAACCACGACACCATGCAGTGTGGTAGAGATGGGCGCAACAACATGCCGAATGGACAGCTCAGGACTGGCATCTCGTTCGCTTCACCAATGAGTGTCGCTTATGACTTCAACGAGACAATTATCGGAGACGTGTTTGAGACAATCCGATCAGGCTGAACGCGTTAGACACACCGTCCAGCGAGTGCAGCAACGTGGAGTTTCCCTGATGTTCTGGGGTGGCATTTTGTGGGTCATGGCTGTATGATACGTGAATGCCATCCTCCGACCGATAGTGCAACTATATCGGCAGCATATTGGCGAGGCATTCGTCTTCATGGACGACAATTCGCGCCTCCATCGTGCACATCTTGTGAATGACTTCCTTCAGGATAACAACATCGCTCGACTAGAGTGGCCAGCATGTTCTCCAGACATGAACCCTATCGAACATGTGTTGGATAGATTGAAAAGAGCTGTTTATGGAAGATGTGACCCACCAACCACTTTGAGGGATCTACGCCTAACCGGCGTTGAAGAGCGGGACAATCTGGACCAACAGTGCCTTGACGAGGGACAATCTGGCCAATAGTGCCTTGATGAGCTTGTGGATAGTGTCACGACGAATACAGGCATGCGTCAATGCAAGAGGTCGTGGTACTGGGTATTAGAGGTACCGGTGTGTACAGTTATCTGGTCCACCACCTCTGAAGGTCTCGCTGTATGGTGGTGCAACATGCAATGTGTAGTTTTCATGAACAATAAAAAAAGCGGAAATGATGTTTATGTTGCTCTCTATTCCAATTTTCTGAACAGGTTCCGGAACTCTCGGAACCGAGGTGACGCAAACCTATTTTTGATGTGCGTAGTTTAGACAAGAAGAGAACAGAAGCTTTTGAAATGTGGTGCTACAGAAGAATGCTGAAGATTAGATGGGTAGCTCACGTAACTAATGTGGAGGTGCTGAATAGAATTGGGGAGAAGAGGAATTTGTGGTACAACCTGACTAAAAGAAGGGATGTGTTGGTAGACCACGTTCAGAGGCATCAAGGGATCACCAACTTAGTGTTGGAAGGCACCGTGGAGGGCCAAAATCGTAGAGGGAGACCAAGAGATGAATACACTAAACAGATTCATAAGGATACAGGTAGCAGTAGTTACTCGGAGATAAAGAGGCTTGCACAGGATAGAGTAGCATGGAGAGCTGCATCAAACTAGTCTCTGGACTGAAGACCAAACAAACAAAAATCAGTCTTAACTCTCATTTGCATTTGAAGCATATTTTAAGATCATTGAAACACAACGCAGTGCACTGTGCAAACACGATACGACACATCACACTGCTCCCGAAATGTAGAAAGCAAAGAACATGCAGTACAAGAGATATATTTCACAGTACCAAAGATAAAGTGCCCATAGCTCTTAAGGAAAGGGTTTTAGAACCAATGTCCACCAGACTTGTTCCCTTCGAATGATCGTTCCTGTCATATCCGTGAATACTGACCATTCCCCCTGAGACATACTGTGGAGTGGGCTGCATACATCCACGGTGTATTTTCTAATGTAAGTGAGAATGTTATCTGATGCTCTGGGACTGATCACGTACACGTCTAGTACACTAAGTACTTTAATGCATTGCTTCAGTTATGTTTAAGTGTCTGAAGTACTGTAACACCTAAACGATCTACTTGTACTGCCGAGGGAGACAAGCCTCTGGGCCTCTTCAGATGTTGGGGGAGCAGCGGCTCCGGTGATGCATTTGATGCCCCTCATACTGTGAAAAATACTGCAGGCAGTAATAGCGGAGACAATTAAATCGACATTGTCGAATACATATTGACAGCATATTACACTTAGGACAGCCTCTTAACTGCAGTAGACTATTTTGAGAGCTCAAACTGTTGAGCTTTTTGACATAAGAGCGCACTTAGCGACTACAAATAAACATTGACCTAACTAACTGAAAGTAACTCTACTATAAAAACATGAGTTCAGTTAAGTTATTCTTTCTACTCACATAAGAAAACAGGGGAGGCAATGCTGGAGAAATACATTCTGTCTGTAAACTGAAAAGCGAGTAGCGTTCGTGGTGCAGGAAGTTACCTTTCTCGGAAGAACATTACAGCTGCCGCACATGATGATTAAGAATCAGTTTCCCGTCATCAGCGTAGAACAGTCATCGGAAATTTACGTAGATTCTGTACAAATGCGTTTCTTGCATTAGTGTTACTACTGACTCATATCTCTATTCCACGTCCAAAGTCTGGCAGGCAGCGAAAAACTTTCCGATGCGCCGATCGCAAGACCTCCCCGGTTCGTTTGACGAACATTTTTGGGGCGTCATCTGTGGCTGACGATGTCTCTAAGCCGGATGCAGTCGTCCACCCCCGTCTCGGCTCGCAAGGTCCGGGCATTCACAGAGGGTGGGTTTGCTGGTAGTTGGGAGCTCCAACGCTAGGCGCTTAATAGGGTCCCTGAGGAACATGGCTGCCAAGGAGGGGAAGGAAGCCAGTGTGCACTCCGTGTGCATACCGGGAGGAGTCATTCCGGATGTGGGAAGGCTGCTTCCGGATGCCATAAAGAGTACAGGGCGCAGCCAACTGCAGGTGCTGGCTCTTGTCGGTACCAATTGACGTGTGTCGCTTTGGATCGGAGGAGATTCTCTCTGGTTTCGGGCGGCTAGCGGAAATGGTCAAGACTGCCAGTCTTGCTTGCGAGATTGAGGCGGAGCTCACCACCTGCAGCATCGTCGATAGAACCGACTGTGGTCCTTTGGTGCAGAGCCGAATGGAGGGTCTGAATCAGAGGCTCTGGCAGCTCTGTGACCGTGTAGGCTGCAGATTTCTTGACTTGCGCCATGGGTGGTGGGTTTCCGGATTCCGCTTAATAGATCAGGAGTCCACTACACACATGAAGTGGCTACACGGGTAGCGGGGGCTGTGTGGAAGAGACTGTGCGGTTTTTTAGGTTAGAGGGTGTCAGGGAACCACAGAAAGGGCGTCCGTCTAACAGGGGGCAGGAAAAACACAGTAAGTTAGTTGTAGTAACGATCGGTATTGTAGTTGTAAATTGTCGTAGTGTGTTGGGAAAGAACCGGAGCTTCAAGCCCTAATAGAAAACACTGAAGCTCAAATAGTTATAGGTACAGAAAGCTGGCTAAAGCCGGAATAAGTTCAGACGAATTTTTTTTCAAACAATCTAACAGTGTTCAGAAAGGATAACTTAAATACAATTGGTGGTGGAATATTTATTGCTGCCAGAAGTAGTTTGCCTTGTAGTGAAACTGAGGTAGTGAAATTGTATGGGTAGAGGTTATACTTGACAATCGGACTAAACTATTCATTGGATCGTTTTATCGATCCCCCCGACTCAGAAGATATAGTTGCTGAACAGTTCAATGAAAGTTTGATTCTCATTTCAAACAGGTACCCCACTCATACGATTATAGTCGGTGGTGATTTCAATCTAGCCTCGATATGCTGGAAAAATTATACATTTAAAGCAGGCGGCAGTCATAAAACGTCATCCGAAATTATACTGAATGCTTTCTCAGAAAATTATTTTGAATAATTAGTTCATGAGCCCACTCGAAGTGAAAATGGTCCCGAAAGCATACTTGACCTTTTAAAGGCACATTTGCAGGTTGGGCGTAGATATATAGCAAAAAATGTAGATATAAGTTCAGAATAAAAATAAAGAATTACATGAGATATTAATTAGTAAAAGAGGTTGTATCGATTGTGGCTTGCAACCGCCGAAACATTAGAATAATTATGCAGTTCAGTTCTCTTTTGTTCTGGAAGCCGTCTGATCGGACGCATATCTGCCATCGCTGCAGATAATTATTTCAAATGGTTCAAATGGCTCTGAGCACTATGGGACTTAACATCTGAGGTCATCAGTCCCCTAGTACTTAGAACTACTTAAAACTAACTAACCTAAGGACATCACACACATCCATGCCCAAGGCAGGACTCGAACCTGCGACCGTAGCGGTCGCGCGGTTCCAGACTGAAGCGCCTAGAACCGCTCTGTCACAACGGCCGGCGATAATTATTTGGCACATCGCCATTATTATGTATATATTAAGACGCAATCTCACTAGGCGTACTCATAGTTGCACACAGCAACAGAATTAATGTGTCTATGTTATTTAATTTGGTATAATATTTTGTGAATAGATTGATATTATTTAATCTTGTGTTTCATTTATGTTCCAAGCTGTCGTTCCATTTAAACGGCGTCTTGGCAAGGCTAAAGGTTCCGTGTTACAAATTGTATCAAAGGTTCAGTACGAACCAAAGCTTTGGAATTATTAAAACTACGAAGTCCGATATTTTCAGAAAAATCACGGTCAAACTTAACAATGAACGGACATTACGCAAAAAGCCATTGTCAAGCGCGCAAAGTTTGTATAAACTGATCACATACTACACTCCTGGAAATTGAAATAAGAACACCGTGAATTCATTGTCCCAGGAAGGGGAAACTTTATTGACACATTCCTGGGGTCAGATACATCACATGATCACACTGACAGAACCACAGGCACATAGACACAGGCAACAGAGCATGCACAATGTCGGCACTAGTACAGTGTATATCCACCTTTCGCAGCAATGCAGGCTGCTATTCTCCCATGGAGACGATCGTAGAGATGCTGGATGTAGTCCTGTGGAACGGCTTGCCATGCCATTTCCACCTGGCGCCTCAGTTGGACCAGCGTTCGTGCTGGACGTGCAGACCGCGTGAGACGACGCTTCATCCAGTCCCAAACATGCTCAATGGGGGACAGATCCGGAGATCTTGCTGGCCAGGGTAGTTGACTTACACCTTCTAGAGCACATTGGGTGGCACGGGATACATGCGGACGTGCATTGTCCTGTTGGAACAGCAAGTTCCCTTGCCGGTCTAGGAATGGTAGAACGATGGGGTCGATGACGGTTTGGATGTACCGTGCACTATTCAGTGTCCCCTCGACGATCACCAGTGGTGTACGGCCAGTGTAGGAGACCGCTCCCCACACCATGATGCCGGGTGTTGGCCCTGTGTGCCTCGGTCGTATGCAGTCCTGATTGTGGCGCTCACCTGCACGGCGCCAAACACGCATACGACCATCATTGGCACCAAGGCAGAAGCGACTCTCATCGCTGAAGACGACACGTCTCCATTCGTCCCTCCATTCACGCCTGTCGCGACACCACTGGAGGCGGGCTGCACGATGTTGGGGCGTGAGCGGAAGATGGCCTAACGGTGTGCGGGACCGTATCCCAGCTTCATGGAGACGGTTGCGAATGGTCCTCGCCGATACCCCAGGAGCAACAGTGTCCCTAATTTGCTGGGAAGTGGCGGTGCGGTCCCCTACGGCACTGCGTAGGATCCTACGGTCTTGGCGTGCATCCGTGCGTCGCTGCGGTCCGGTCCCAGGTCGACGGGCACGTGCACCTTCCGCCGACCACTGGCGACAACATCGATGTACTGTGGAGACCTCACGCCCCACGTGTTGAGCAATTCGGCGGTACGTCCACCCGGCCTCCCGCATGCCCACTATACGCCCTCGCTCAAAGTCCGTCAACTGCACATACGGTTCACGTCCACGCTGTCGCGGCATGCTACCAGTGTTAAAGACTGCGATGGAGCTCCGTATGCCACGGCAAACTGGCTGACACTGACGGCGGCGGTGCACAAATGCTGCGCAGCTAGCGCCATTCGACGGCCAACACCGCGGTTCCTGGTGTGTCCGCTGTGCCGTGCGTGTGATCATTGCTTGTACAGCCCTCTCGCAGTGTCCGGAGCAAGTATGGTGGGTCTGACACACCGGTGTCAATGTGTTCTTTTTTTCCATTTCCAGGAGTGTATTATTATTACTTATTATTACTTGTCTGTTCTCTGATAATCTCAAACCAGACAGGAAAACCCACGATAAATCAAAACCTCTTAGCATCAAATAATCCTGGACTAATAGTGAGCATCGTGACGAATACAGGGATTAGCGACCACAAGGCAGTTGCTGCTAGGCTGAATACCGTAACACCTACAACCATCAAAAAGAAACGTAAGGTATATCTGCTTTAAAAAAGCTAATAAAAATGCTCTTAACGCAGTTTTTAGAGACAGTCTTCACTCATTCCGATCTGTTCACGTAAGCGTAGAAAAGTTGTGGAATGATTTCAAAGAGATAGTATCGACAGCAATTGAGAGACATACCACATAAATTAATAAGTGATAGTACTGATCCCCCATGGTACACAAAACGGGTCAGATCGCTGTTGCAGAAGCAGCAAAAAAAGAATGTCATATTTTAAAGAACGCAAAATCCCCAAGACTGGCAACTTTTGCAGAAGTTCGAAATATATCACGTACTTCAATGCGAGATGATTTTAATTATTTCCACAACGAAACTCTGTCTCGAAATCTGGCAGAAAACCCAAAGAGATTCTGGTCATACATAAAGCACACCAGTGGCAAGACGCAATCAATACCTTCACTGCGCGATAAGAACGGTGAAGTCACTGATGACAGTGCCACCAACGCAGAGTTATTAAACACGGTTTTCCGAAACTCCTTTACCAAAGAAGACGAAGTAAATATTCCTGAATTCCAATAAAGAACAACTGCCAAGATGAGAAACATAGAAGTAGATATCCTCGGTGTCGCAAAGCAGCTTAAATCACTTAATAAAGGCACGGCTTCCGGCCCTGATTGTATACCAGTCATGTTCCTCTCAGAGTGTGCTGATACAGTAGCTCCATATTTAGCAATTATATACAACCGCTCTTTCACAGAAAGATCCGAACCTAAAGACTGGAAAGTTGCTCAAGTCACACGATAACCCGAAAAGGGAAATAGGAGTAACCCGTTGAATTACAGGCCCATATCACTAACGTCGATTTGCAGTAGGGTTTTGGGACATATACTGTATTCGAACATTATGAATTACCTCGAAGAAAACGATTTATTGACACATAGTCAGCACGGATTCAGAAAATATCGTTGTTGCGAAACACAACTAGCTCTTTACACTCATGAAGTAATGAGTGCTAACGACAGGGGATGTCAAATTGATTCCATATTTTTAGATTCCCAGAAGACTTTCGACACCATTCCTCACAAGTGTCTTCTAACCAAAATGCGCCCCTATGGAATATCGCCTCAGTTGTGTGACTGGATTCGTGATTTCCTCTCAGAAAGGTTACAGTTCCTAGTAATAGACGGAAAGTCATCGAGTAAAACAGAAGTAATATCCGACGTTCCCAAAGGAAATGTTATAGGCCCTCCATTGTTCCTGATCTATATTAACGATATAGGAGACAATCTCAGTAGCCGTCTTAGATTGTTTGCAGATGATGCTGTCATTTACCGTCTTGTGAAGTCATCAGATGACCGAAAGGAATTGCAAAATGATTCAGATAAGATATCTGTATGGTGCGAAAAGTGGCAATTGACCCTGATCAAAGAAAAGTGTGAAGTTATTCAAACGAGTACTAAGAGAAATCCACTAAATTTCGATTACGCGATAAGTCACACAAATCTGAAGGCTGTAAATTCAATTAAATACTTAGGGATTACAATTACTAATACTCTAAATTGGAACGATCACATAGATAATGTTGTGGGTAGAGAAAACCAAAGACTGCGATTCATTGGCAGAACACTTACAATGAGCAACAGGTCTACTAAAGAGACTGCTTACACCCGGCTGGTCTGTCCTATTCTGGAGTTGTGCGGTGTGGGATTCGTATCAGGTGGAATAAACGGATGACATTGAGAAAGTACAAAGAAGGTTAGCTCGTTTCGTATTATCGAAAAATAGGGGAGATTGTGATATGTCAATTGGAGTGGCAATCATTAAAACAAAGGCATGTTTCGTTGCGACGGGATCTTCTCATGTAATTTCAATCACCAGTTTTCTCCTCCGATTGCGAAAACATTCTTTTGGCACCCACCTACGTAGGGAGAAATGATCATCATGATGAAATAAGAGAAATCAGGGCTCGCACAGAAAAATGTAAGTGCTCTTTCTTCCCGCGCGCCGTTCGAGAGCGGAACGGTAAAGAGACAGCTTGAATGTGGTTCATTGAACCTTCTGCCAGGCACTTTATTGTGAATAGCAGAGTAATCAAGTAGATGTAAATGTAGAGATGTAGATATGTAGTTTTAATAGACATTGTAGAAAGTTAACATCCTCCCAGGCATGCCCGCGCACGGATTCTCCAGTGGTTTGATAAGGTGCGCTGTGGAGGAACGGCACATTTTGCGAAACGCTCTGTCGTTGCTTCTGGTGACGTAGTGTGATAGATACATGGAGTATCACCTGCTTGATTTTCCGTTTGCAGTCCTATGAAGCAGGGAGATGCATGGCAGAACCCCCCCCCCCCCTCCCCCCCACCCACCATCATGTTACACCCCAGAAACACACTTTATCCCTTAAACACGGCTCTACTGCATTTAGACGTGGTACATACATTTAATGTATGTTTTAACCTACTTCATATGAAGATAAACATGAAAGTTATACCGTTAAAATGTTATTTTTAATGATCTGCGAGTTTTACATACCCTTCAGCAGGTATGATTAGTCCTAGAGAAAAAAGGCGTAGAATATTTTTTGTAGGAAATTTGATGTAGGTTAATTTTATACTGGGAAACATTTTCGCTAGATGCCGCGGTTTTCGATTTGTTAAAGAAAAACATAACCTCAACGCTCACACACCATCGGAGTGTATGTTGATCACGGCACTCCCTACTAGCACTGTACAAAAATGTGTGAGTACACACACGACACCCTGTCACATATCCACAAGAAAGGAGCGAATGCGCCGGGGGAAGGAACTCTTTCCGCTGAACAGTTGTACCCATCCCGTGGGATGTTCTAGCTAATCATTCCAAGCGTCATTTAATTGTTACAGTGCAGGTTCTTTCTTTAATGTTACTGTCATCAACAGGACCTTAAACTCTGAGGACGATCGTTCCTGTTTGGGCAACTAACAAATACCTGTTCCTTACAAGGGACATCTCTCGGCTCGAACTGAAATTTATAGTCAAATATTAGTACACGGACGCACCTCAACATTTCTAACCACGCCTGCGACGGCGTGTGACTGCTCCTGGTTGATACACAGCAGCGCCTGCAGTCAAGGAGGAAGGGTGAAAGGGGGGAGGGGGTAACACGCCAGTCAGTTAAGCCGTCGTCACACGGACCGTGCTGTTGAACGTTAACGTGGAGCGTGGCAAGTTCAACGTGCTGCTCAACGCTCAGGAACGATGCGACTTGTGCATACGGTGCGTGGGCCCCAACGTGGTATACCCGATCGCAACGCACTCCAGCGGCAGTTGAGGGATGCTTCTAGTTCGTTATCACACTGTTTACTCAACGGGAGCGCGTAAAATTCCCACGCTAGTTCTATTAAAACGCACATTTCCTCCATCGTCCACGAAAAGGAAAGCACCATGTCCAATTAATAAGGACACAGGCTTATGGAAGTTCCATTATAAACAGTGCATTACAAATTTGGAATACTTCTCCGCATAAGATTTCATCATTCCCACATTTTAGTAAAAATCCCAAGGTCAGTCTTACTTGATCACTGTTCCTACGCAGTAGCAGAAACTTTGCAACATGTGAACTACGAGGCGTAAAAGAAAAAGGAACAAAATATCTTCATACAAGTAGCACAAGCTATCCTGTAGATTAAGCCAATCCAACAAAGTCACCCCTAAAAAAAGGTGAACTTATATTTACATAACATCAAATATTATAATATATGCTTATATTAAACTAATAATAAAGTATCAGAACCTAATAAAAGCACGAATGTTAGGAAAAAAATTTCGGGAGAGTCAAGACACGAACCACGGCCTTGTTATAAAACTCTTCGCTGGTCAGTAACTCTACTCATTACGCTAAACTAACATCACACCTTCGTGAACTAATCAGGTTCTCTTACCTATTGCTGAAATCCTTAATAGTAGATATGTTACTAACTGAAATTTAATTATAACAAATTGTACCAAGAAAAATACGTTTTGGTCCGATCTTCAGTGTGTCGCTGCCTTCAAATAGCCTACTCTCACAATACGCAAGTTACAATAATTCTTTTGCCACGAATATGATGTTTCTCATTATTTTATTGTAACGAATTACACAGTTAACAACGGGTTTTCCTGTGATTCTCAATTTGCTGGTGCTCAGAAACGGCATATATACATATAGGCTTGAAATGAATGCCAATGTGGCGCCTCACAACTCTGTACTGAAGGCAGACGGAGTGCTTGTGACGTAGATGGCGTTGTGTCATCTCATTGGTCAACGCTCAGACGCACGCTCAGAATATCTGACATGCTAGATATTGCTCTGCACGTTCGGAAAGACTCCCGAGCGTGCTATTCCACGCTATGACGTCAGAAACTGGGCACGCTCAACGCTCAACGTTCGGATGCACGGTCCGTGTGCCGACGGCTTTAGTTACTTCAGCAAGTAGCTGACATGCTTAGTACACAGGCGTCAAACTTGTCACAACACACAAGCAGCGAAAATGAACGAAAGCCTTAATGTTTGGAACATTTTAAATACTGTGTCGTCAAAGTTAAGGCGTTATCCAACCGAAGAAGGTGCAGAACAGGATGATAACATGTTTGCAATGTTTTTTTGGATCTGATCATATAGAAAAATGAATATTCATTTTAAGGCTCAACTGAAGTTACATTGTATAGGATAGTGGGTGAAGAAAACGACTTTATAGACGAAAACGCGATTAAATAATGTTCAAGATTGTAGTGTTAATTGCAGTGGCGGAAATGGTACTTCTCGAAGAGGAGACAGCAGTTTTGGTGACTGCGAATCTTCACTAAAAAGAAAACTAATACTGTTAGTATTTTAACAAAATTTTCGGAAGACGTCTTGAACGTATTTTTGATGCTTATCACACATCTCCTAGTAACGTTACGACCTACAGCTCACTATTTAAAATACGTCCATCTGTAAAACTACATCGAACATCATTTGATTACACGTAGAAGAAAAACATGCAAAGAACATCCATTTCGAGGACACAAGGCAGTCAGAGAACTGGAGGTAAAGCAACACGTTCTATCTCAATTTGGCATAGCAAGAAAGGAAGGAAAATGCGTCCATTACTGGCACCTGAAATTTTGGGCAACGCAAAAACCAAGAGAAATCGGGTACACAAAGTTTAAATGTTCTACAGCTTTCATAGCACGTCTAGAGAAAGAATACAGAATTTGCCGTACACACATCACTGCTTTCATGACAGCCAAGGATACACAGGAAGACGAAGAAGTAAACTAGAAAACTGCAGATTTCGAGATACAGTCACACTGCATTTGAAACACTAATCAGAGTGGATTTAAATATGAACTAACTTCTGGAGCGACGCTAGCTAAAGAAAAGGAGAAAAATCAATTGTCTGGGCCCATCTGCAAACAATACAACTCATAGTTACACAATAGATGTTGGAGTTTCAGTAAGTGGGCGTCTAGCAACAGAACAATATATTTGTAATCAGAAAAATTTTTCGGCACGAAAATTATGTAGACTATTGAAGACACTCTTTCACCAGACATACATTTGGAGCTAACACAAATGGGAAAATGTTAAAAGACCATTTAAAATCCTTTTTCGTGAACGTTGTTCATCACAACGTTGCAAATAACCAGAACTGTATACTACTTTGAGATTCTTGGAGTACTCACAGAGACACAACAATAATAAATGATTCATTTGTGGGTAAAGACAGTGAATATATTATCTTTCCGCCAAAAACAACACAAAACGTACTGCCTTTAGCTGTATATTTCTTCCAGCAATATAAAACATGTGCAAGACGGATAAAAGACTCTATAAGGAGTCTGTGCAGTGACTTCACCACTAAATTAGGAAATAGACTTTTCATAGTTCTCCAGTGTAACAGCCTATGCTTCAATGTCGCTGGCATGCAGCTGAGTACTCCAGCATGTGTTACTGAATTCAAGAATGTGATTCGAAAGGCATTTCATTTTGCAGCTCAAGATTATGATTCTGAGGACTGTTCAGATATTGCTTTCGCCAAATGGTCCTATTGTGATTCTGCATACAGTTTCATGCACTTTGTTCAGGAGCCTCATGTAGATTTTTAAAGTCCGATAGTGGGCAGACTAAGAGTAACGCAATCGAATGTTTTCACCATCCTTTTTGCAGTGGTCCGGAAAGCTTCTGATCACAACTAGAACACCGAACTCCTGTTCCAGACGAGAGATTTACCTTGTTAGTATTATCACCCTAAAGGAGAAACCTATTTGCACTGAAGTGTTTATGTCCCGAAAGATAGTTCCTCTCAGTATTGAAGCAAGCACTGTCTGCAAGTCAGTCTTATGTCAGACTAGATAGCAATGAAGGTCTTAGATAAAGTTTTCGACACGTCTCGCACTTGATACCTGAAGCCACCTGACATTTACAGGTGGCCCACGAACACAAATGGTCGCAGTGGTGTGACCGGAAACACGTGGCTTTGTGGTCACACGCCGCCATGCAGCGGGGCCAAAGAACACGCCGCCGAAACTGCGAGCATTTGAAATGTGATCGTGCAGAGGAGTACAAAAATTAAATTGGCAGGTCAAATCTGAAATTAACAAATGATAGGAAGACTAGACCCGACGGTATGTCGAAAGAAAACCATTGTCAGAAAAAAAAACCGATATGTTACTGGAGCGTTTTCCAAAGCGTCCAAGAGTAATTAACATGGTACCTAAAAGATGGATGGAGGAGAAAAGCTGCAGGGCCACGAAAACGTATGACTACATATAATGCACATATGAAAGAAGAGGATATCGGGCATAGTAAAAGAAATGTTAGAGCTGAACCTTCGATTACTTCCTTAGAAACGGAGCACTAACTCGTGTCGGTGGCACTTCAAAATCTAAGCTCCTTTCTTTTTACAAGCTCGAAATCGAGATGGGTAAAGTAAGGAATCAGCAGTGGGTTGTTGAAGGAACCATGTCTGCATTCATCTCAAATGATTTAGCAAAAGCACAGAAAACCTCTGTCTGAGTCGTCGAATGGGAATTTCAAGAGCACTCTTCGCGAGTCTTGAGCTTAGGAACAACTTCGGCAATCAATTAAATCGGATGCCGTGCATATTGCAACAGAAAAAAATACCGTATTTAGGATTGACGAGGCGACCGTTTAATCATAGTGTACCGATGATTGATATAAGCTGTTAACCTCAAATTTTTCCAAAAGTGTTGAAAGTAGACACCTACGAGGGGCGTTTGAAAAGTCCGCGCAAAGTCCGAGAGATGGCACCACGGGCGCATATCGAAGTCGCGTTTAGTTAGTAGCATCTTTGGATAGAGCGCACACCAAGTTTCAGCCATATTGGTCTATTTCTTTGTGTTTGTCATTCGTGTGAATCAAGGAAATCGAATGATTGTCAAAAAATGGACGAAAAAGAACTTCGTGTGGTGATTAAACATTACTTTATAAAGGCAAAACGCCTCAGGAGACTAAAGAGAAGCTTGATAAACATTACAGTGACTCGGCACCTTCGATTAGAACAGTTTATAAGTAGTTTCCAAATTTTTGGAGTGGCCATATGGGCACGAGTGATGCTGAACGTTCTGGACGCCCTGTGGAGGTTATGATTCCAGAAATCATTGATAAAATCCGTGGTATGGTGTTGGATGACAGAATAGTTAAGATGCATGAGATTGCTAGTTACTGTAGGCATCTCGAATGAACGCGTACATAATATTTTGCGTAAACATTTGGATATGAGAGAGCTATCCGCAAGATGGGATCTGCGATTGCTCACCCTTGGCCAAAAACGCAATCATGTGGAGTGGTTTGCAGCTGTTCAGGAAGAATCCATGGGACTGTAAGCGTTATTTCGTCACTGTGGATGAAACATGGATACATTGCTATACTCCTGAGACGAAACAACAATCTAAACAATGGGTTACCAAGGGAGAATCTGCACCAAAAAAGGCGAAGACCATTCCTTCGCAGGTTCGAATCCTGCCTCGGGCACGGATGTGTGTGATGTCCTTAGGTTAGTTAGGTTTAAGTAGTTCTAAGTTCTAGGGGACTTATGACCACAGCAGTTGAGTCCCATAGTGCTAAGAGCCATTTGAACCATTTGAACCATTCCTTCGGCCGGGAAGGTTATGGCGACTGTCTTTTGGGATTCGCAAGAGCCGGCCGGAGTGGCCGAGCGGTTCTAGGCGCTTCAGTGTGGAACCGCGAGACCGCTACGGTCGCAGGTTCGAATCCCGCCTCGGGTATGGATGTTTGTGCTGTCCTTAGGTTAGTTAGGTTTAAGTAGTTCTAGGGGACTGATGACCTCAGCTGTTAAGTCCCATAGTGCTCAGAGCCATTTGATTCGCAAGGGATAATCCTCATCGACTATCTGGAAAAGGGTGAAACTATTACCGGTGCATATTATTCATCGTTATTGGACCGTCTGAAAACCAAGCTGCAAGAAAAACGCCTGCGACTGGGGCGCAAAAAAGACCTTATCCATTACGATAATGCACCAGCACACACCTCAGTAGTTGTGGTCGCAAAATTAATGGAAATGGGATTCCAACTCGTTTCACATCCCCCCCTCCCCCCCCCCCCTATTCACCAGACTGGGCTTCCTCAGACTACTATTTGTTCCCCAGTTTGAAAATGGCTGGCAGTACAAAGATTTTATTCAAACGAGGAGGTGATTGAAGCAACTAATAGCTATTTTGCAGGCTTGGACAATTCCTATCATTCGGAAGGCATCAACAAATTGGAACAGCTTTGGACGAAGTGTAAAAGGAGACTTTGTCGAGAAATAAAAAAGGTTTATCCCAAACACGTAAGTAGTTTTTATTTTTGCACGGATTTTTCAAGTGCCCCTCGTAGGTGACAGTACGCACACAGGAGAGTATTTTTCTGTGTGGTCATTGTTCATAACATTTTTGTCTAATGGGTGCTAACTAATGAAATAACAATATTTTCTTTCTAATTACTTGTTGATGGTAGTGTGCACATGTCTAGCGGAATTAAACTGTATTTAAAAATGAGAGTATAGTTTTGCGATTTTCGGTTAAGCTTTCTCCAAAAGAGGTCTACTGATTTGTTGCAATACTGTCCAGTATTTATCCTGTTGCTCTACAGTGGTTGTTTAAAATAATTACCACGTACGAACAGCGTGGCATCATGCACGTCACGAAGATTCCAGTGTCCCCCAAGACTGGCGCACAACCGTATCAACGGCTGCGACAGTCCTAGCAAACAGAATACATCGGCCGGAGTTCCGTAACATAGGCCTTTATGGTGACACAGTAAAGAGAACTTCATGTGTATCGTATCTGGTGAGTCATGTGGTCGTGAGATAAGGCCACCACGAGTAATCTTCTATTGACTAAATTATGCGGCAGGATGGTCCGCTACATCGTCTCTAAATTTTTTTCTGTTCCGTCCTTTTCAATCCACACAAGACTGAGAATAATCAACGGCACATCTTCGATGAACTATCGGGAATTTTTTCAAGGAACACTTTGCAGACATCCCTATTCCGTCTATTGGGAAACAGAAGCACTTGGTAACGAGTCAAAGGAGACCATGAGTTCCTCGCGTCAAATCTTGCAAAGAAGGAACGAGGACATTGTCTGAACATTTGATGGTGGAATTTATATTTGTCCTGTATTCTCTGAGGATCCGTGGATAATCCTCTAATCGACTGCCGTATCCAGGTACGCCTCACTGACTGCATCGCGGCATCATTTGCCCCTTACTCTCTGCTACTTCGTAAGCTCCACAAAGTTACTGCTGCATACCTTGCTGAACTGGCGTCCCTGGCAGACAGGATACAGCGGCTAACGGCTCAGCTATTATACTTTCATTCCTTACAGTGTCAAATAGTTCAATACAATTCAGTTCGAGCAAAATGTGGTGGAGTGGAACCCAATGAATCGGATTCCGTTAAGCGTGACCTGAGAAGCATCGCACTCGACCCTACTTACGGGCATGAAGCAAGCACCCAGATGATACACTGATAGATGAAAGTCAGTCATTCGGATGTAGATGAACAGGAAGGGACAGATCATCATCGTAACATCGTAAAACGTCCAAATTTGACTCAATAATTTAATGTTGATGAACAGGGAAGAGACAAAACACAAACGTAACATTGTGAAAAGTATAAATTTGACTCAATTATTTAATGTAGATGAACAGGAAGAGACAGGCCACAATCGTAAATCATGAATAGTCCAAATTTGGTTGTCGTAAGGTCTTATGGGACCAAACTGCTGAGATCATAGGTCCCTAAGCTGGCACACTATTTAATCTAACTTAAACTAGCTTACGCTAAGGACGACACTCACACCCATGCCCTAGGGAGGACTCGAACCTCCGACGGGGGGAGACTGCACGGACCGTGACAAGGCGCCCGAGACCGCGCGGCTACCCCGCGCAGCCGTCCAAATTTGGCTCAATAATTTAAATATATCCTGCACTAAAGATTTACATACAGAGGAAAGTGTTGTACCCTGGAACAATTTACAGACTTTCGCCACAAACCAGACCTGTAACAGAAATTTCGATATAGAAGCGTTCATTGTGTGTTTTCAGTCTTTTTCTAAAATTATAAAAACTACTCCAGAAAAGTACACTTTTTCCAAATGTGAAAAATTGTTCCAAGGTACAAGATTGTCATGTACCGAGGTACAAATATGTTGTTCAAATTTGGAAGTGTTGCAATCGAGAATTTCTTGTTAGTACTGTATTTAATAGTCTATGTGTGACATTATTAATGTGATACACACCAATGAATCAGTAAGAGAGATCAAATTACACTGAGATGATAAAAGTCATGACATAGCGATGTGCACACATACAGATGACGGTAGTATCGCATATACAAGGTATAAAGGGGCCGCGTATTAGTGGCGCTGACATTTTTATTCAGGTTTCTGACCTGATTATGGCCGCACGATGGGAATTAACGGACTTTGAACGCGGAATGGTAGTTGGAGACAGACGCATGGGACATTCCATTTCGAAAATCGTTAGCTAATCCAATATTCCGAGATCCACTTTGTCAACAGTGTGAGCCGGCCGCGGTGACCGTGCGGTTCTAGGCGCTGCAGTCTGGAACCGCGGACCTGCTATGGTCGCAGGTTCGAATCCTGTCTCGGGCATGGATGCGTGTAATGTCCTTAGGTTAGTTAGGTTTAAGTAGTTCTAAGTTCTAGGGAACTGATGACCTAAGATGTTACGTCCCATAGTGCTCAGAGCCATTTGAACCATCAACAGTGTGCCGAGAGTAGCAAACTTCAGTCATTACCCCTCACCGCGGACAACGCATTGACCGACTGCCTTCACTTAACAACAGAGAGTAAGGGCGTTAGCGTAGATCTGTCAGTGCTAACAGACCTTCAAAACTGTGTGAAATAACAGCAGACATCAATGTGGGACATATGACGAACGTATCCGTTAGGACAGTGCGGCGAAATTTGGCGTTAATAGACTATGGCAGCAGACGACCGACGCAAGTGTCTTTATTAATAACATCACTTTGGTTGCAGCACCTCTCCCGGGCTCGTGACCATATCGGTTGGACCCTCGATGACTGGAAAACCGTGGCCTGGTTAAAAAAAATGGCTCTGAGCACTATGCGACTTAACTTCTGAGGTCATCAGTCGCCTAGAACTTAGAACTAATTAAACCTAACTAACCTAAGGACATCACACACATCCATGCCCGAGGCAGGATTCGAACCTGCGACCGTAGCGGTCGCTCGGCTCCAGACTGTAGCACCTAGAACCACACGGCTACTCCGGCCGGCTGGCCTGGTCAGATGAATTCCGATTTCAGTTGGTAGGAGCAGACGGTAGGGGTCGATTGTGGCGCAGACCCCACGAAGTCAAGGAGCCTAGTGGGTGCTTTGGTTCAACTGAGCCGATCATTGACTGTTAATGGCTATTTTCGGCTACTTGGAGACTACTCGCAGCCATTCATGGACTCCATGTTCCCAATCTAAGATGTGACCAGGCCATAATCATTGCCGATTAATTTGAAAAACTTCTGGACAATACGAGCGAATGATTTGGCCACCCAAATCTCATCGAACATTTATGGGACGTAATCGAGAGGTCAGTTTGTAAACAAAATCCTGCTCGGAAACACTTTCGCCATTATGGACGGCTACATGGCTCAATACTTCTGCAGGGACTTTCAGCGACTTGTTGAATCCATGCTGCACTACACCGGGCAGCACGACGTCCGACACGGTATTAGGAGGTATCCCATGAATTTCGTCACCTCTGTGTACATTCCACCTTGATAAGTACAACAATACGTACAGACCACGGCAACGTGAATTTTTAAATATGAGCGCTAGCAGCAGTGACCATGAGGGAAAGGGGTGTAAAAGGGAGGGAAGGAGGACCTTGATAACACACAATTAAAGAATATGAGGGAAAAGAAGATGGCGTGACTCAGAGGGAAAGGAAAAGAGAAAGAAGCATAACTGGGAAAGATAGGAGCATTGGCTTTTCTGTTTGACAGAGGGGAAGTTGACCTTATAGCTTGTCCTAGAGGCGGACAGCAGCGACAGCAATCGAGTTTGCGGCTATAGTATCTAACGACAACGTAATTGTAGCTGATGTTATTATAAATTACCAAATTTAACGGAATTTTATTTTATATAATGACGACGCGGAACTGTTATCTGGTCCAGCTAGAGTGATTTCGGTTTTCCCAGATCATTCCAGGCGAAAGCCAGTTTGTCAATAAATAAATGAATATCACCTTCCAATTTTCTCCGCATTTACTGCGAACTTGAAATTAATTTTTTATACAGTGAAATTACTATTCATATTATCGCCAGAATAAAAATGCTTCTATCGTAGCACAAAAAGGCGAATATGTCCTGGGCAAGGCTAGGGATCTAAAATAACGGAACCAGATTTTCCACTTAGCTGCTTGAAAAACATTTAAATCGAAACATCTCGACATATTCGCGATTTTTTACTTGTTAGTATTAGCATCCATGTCCTATAACATAATGCATCGTGTCAAATAAAGTAACATGATACATGATGTCATCCCCTTAGGAAAAAAATCCATCTCCAGAAATTTTATCCCTCCAGAAAAACTTTTTTAACTTCTACATGTATGCTTTTCAGCCATATACAGCGTGGTCCACTGATCGTGACCGGGCCAAATATCTCACGAAATAAGCGTCAAACGAAAAAACCGTCAACCTCAATGCATTTGGCAATGCGTGTAACGACATTCCTCTCAACAGCGAGTAGTTCGCCTTCCGTAATCTTCGCACATGTATTGACAATGCGCTGACGCATGTTGTCAGGCTTTGTCGCTGCATCACGATAGCAAATATCCTTCAACTTTCCCCACAGAAAGAAATCCAGGGACGTCAGATCCGGGAAACGTGCGGGCCATGGTATGGAGCTTCGACGACCAATCCACCTGTCATGAAATATGCTATTCAATACCGCTTCAACCGCAAGCGAGCTATGTGCCGGACATCTATCATACTGGAAGTACATCGCCATTCTGTCGTGCAGTGAAACATCTTGTAGTAACATCGGTAGAACATTACGTAGGAAATCAGTATACATTGCACCATTTAGATTGCCATCGATAAAATGGGGGCTAATTATCCTTCCTCCCATAATGCCGCACCATACATTAACCCGCCAAGGTCGATGATGTTCCACTTGTCGCAGCCATCGTGAATTTTCCGTTGCCCAATAATGCATATTATGCCGGTTTACGTTACCGCTGTTGGTGAATGACGCTTCGTCGCTAAATACACTCCTGGAAATTGAAATAAGAACACCGTGAATTCATTGTCCCAGGAAGGGGAAACTTTATTGACACATTCCTGGGGTCAGATACATCACATGATCACACTGACAGAACCACAGGCACATAGACACAGGCAACAGAGCATGCACAATGTCGGCACTAGTACAGTGTATATCCACCTTTCGCAGCAATGCAGGCTGCTATTCTCCCATGGAGACGATCGTAGAGATGCTGGATGTAGTCCTGTGGAACGGCTTGCCATGCCATTTCCACCTGGCGCCTCAGTTGGACCAGCGTTCGTGCTGGACGTGCAGACCGCGTGAGACGACGCTTCATCCAGTCGCAAACATGCTCAATGGGGGACAGATCCGGAGATCTTGCTGGCCAGGGTAGTTGACTTACACCTTCTAGAGCACGTTGGGTGGCACGGGATACATGCGGACGTGCATTGTCCTGTTGGAACAGCAAGTTCCCTTGCCGGTCTAGGAATGGTAGAACGATGGGTTCGATGACGGTTTGGATGTACCGTGCACTATTCAGTGTCCCCTCGACGATCACCAGTGGTGTACGGCCAGTGTAGGAGATCGCTCCCCACACCATGATGCCGGGTGTTGGCCCTGTGTGCCTCGGTCGTATGCAGTCCTGATTGTGGCGCTCACCTGCACGGCGCCAAACACGCATACGATCATCATTGGCACCAAGGCAGAAGCGACTCTCATCGCTGAAGACGACACGTCTCCATTCGTCCCTCCATTCACGCCTGTCGCGACACCACTGGAGGCGGGCTGCACGATGTTGGGGCGTGGGCGGAAGACGGCCTAACGGTGTGCGGGACCGTAGCCCAGCTTCATGGAGATGGTTGCGAATGGTCCTCGCCGATACCCCAGGAGCAACAGTGTCCCTAATCTGCTGGGAAGTGGCGGTGCGGTCCCCTACGGCACTGCGTAGGATCCTACGGTCTTGGCGTGCATCCGTACGTCGCTGCGGTCCGGTCCCAGGTCGACGGGCACGTGCACCTTCCGCCGACCACTGGCGACAACATCGATGTACTGTGGAGACCTCATGCCCCACGTGTTGAGCAATTCGGCGGTACGTCCACCCGGCCTCCCGCATGCCCACTATACGCCCTAGCTCAAAGTCCGTCAACTGCACATACGGTTCACCTCCACGCTGTCGCGGCATGCTACCAGTGTTAAAGACTGCGATGGAGCTCCGTATGCCACGGCAAACTGGCTGACACTGACGGCGGCGGTGCACAAATGCTGCGCAGCTAGCGCCATTCGACGGCCAACACCGCGGTTCCTGGTGTGTCCGCTGTGCCGTGCGTGTGATCATTGCTTGTACAGCCCTCTCGCAGTGTCCGGAGCAAGTATGGTGGGTCTGACACACCGGTGTCAATGTGTTCTTTTTTCCATTTCCAGGAGTGTAGAACGCGTGCAAAAAATCTGTCATCGTCCCGTAATTGTGCCCAGTGGCAGAACGGTACATAACGTTCAAAGTCGTCGCCATGCAATTCCTGGTGCATAGAAATATGGTACGGGTGCGATCAATGTTGATGTAGCATTCTCAACACCGACTTTCTTGAGATTCCCGATTCTCGCGCAATTTGTTTGCTACTGATGTGCAGATTAGCCGCGACAGCAACTAAAACACCTACTTGAGCATCATCATTTGTTGCAAGTCGTGGTTGACGTTTCACATGTGGCTGAACACTTCCTATTTCCTTAAATAACGTAACTATCCGGCGAACGGTCCGGACGCTTGGATGATGTCGTCCAGGATACCGAGCAGCGTACATAGCACACGCCCGTTGGGCATTTTGATCACAATAGCCATACATCAACACGATATCGACCTTTTCTGCAATTGGTAAACGGTCCATTTTAACACGGGTAATATGTCACGAAGCAAATACCGTCCGCACTGGCGGAATGTTACGTGATACCACGTACTTGTACGTTTGTGACTATTACAGCACAATCTATCACAAAGCGAAAAAAGTGGTCCAACTAAAACATTCATATTTCTTTACGTACTACACGAATATGTAATAAGAAATGGGGGTTCCTATTTTAAAAAAACGAAGTTGGTATCCGTTTGACCTATGGCAGCGCCATCTAGCGGGCCAACCGTAGCGCCTCTGGTTTTCCCCTTCAAGCTAGACAAGTTTCGTTCTTTGTAGTTTTTTCGTTTGACGCTTATTTCGTGAGATAATTGGCCCGGTCACGATCGATGGACCACCCTGTATATCACTATGGCTGGAATCTTCTCGATTTTGGGCGCAGGAACAGGGACTTCAGTCTATAAATTGCATGATACCGGTGTGCTAACATCTTGCTGCTGAGAATGCTCACGGCACCGGGAAAGTAGTACGTATTAACTCGTAAAAAGCACGAATATGTCGAGGTGTTTTGATAGACATGTCTCTGAAGCTGCCAGATAAATCTAAAAGCTAGTTCCTTTATTTTACATCCCTAAATCTGCCCAGGACATATCTGCCTTTTTTGTGCTATGACAGGAGCATTTTTAATTCCGGTTGCCAACTTTTACTTACCATAATTTTGAGATAGACTGCCATGTAGATTTTTGTAGACTCGGGTGACGACTGATCCGGTATAGTTTTTTTTTACTGTCTCTCAATCCGTGTTGCTTCATCGTGGAAAAGGATAAAGCTTTTACAAAACATCAGGACAACCATTAATTACATGTATTTGTGTATCTTCTTACAAAATTTGAGACGATTTATACAAGTCTGAAACATGTAAATGGCACGAATAACGTGACTCACAAACATTAGAATGCAGTTAGATTTTTGAAAGCAGGTTTTCAATTTTATAGTCCGAATGCATTTTTTATTTACTTGAATCGCTTTAAACCGCTTCTGTCGATTCAGTTCACGTAAGAATGAGTTTTACGTGCTACATTCAGCTCGCGTTTAAACCATCATATTATGCCAATAGATAAAGATTACTGAATAAAAAAGATCGTTTTGACTTTATCCATCTATCTATCAAAGTGCAAGGTTTGAATTCATTCGTTAAGTTTAAAGAATAGGAGTGACGCGCTTCAAAAATCTAGAAAACCGCGTTTTTGCACGTAATTTGAAACGGAAGTGACACACATAAAAAAACATAAAAACGTGTTTTTTTCACGTAAAATCCGAGTGAAGCTAGATTACTGAAAGCGAAATTTCAATTTTATCGTGAGAAAGCATTTTTTAAATATATTTGTATCACTATAAACCGTTTCCGCGCATTCAACTCACGTTAGAATAAATGTTACGTGTCACATTTAGTTCGACTTTAAAGCATCGTATCTCGACAAAGGATGAAGGTTATTGAAGAAACAAAATTTCGTTACGAGTTATCCACCTTAGTGCAAAGTTTGAAGCGATTCGTACAAGTATAGAAGCGGCGCGCTTCAAAACCCACCCGGAAAAAAGTGTTTTTCTTTAGTTTTTTACACGTAAAATCTGAAAGGTGCACATGCAGATCGTGCCATTAGCTGAGCATAAATTTCAGACCAATTGAAATCTTTTCAAAAAGAATTAATCGATTCGCACAACTGTTCTGGGCTCCAACGCCGGTCCGTCGTTCAAACCTTGCTTAATATGTTGTAACAGAGCTACAGTAAGGCAGATGTGCGAGTGGCTATACAAATGGTCGTTGGTCTTGGCTAAACCAAAAACGTTTTACCCCATGTTCCCAGGTCAAATAGGAACCGGGCACCAAGACCTCCACAAACGGCGATTCTGCGCACGGCCTTCTCAAACATATTTGTTATAGAGCTTCCGTGCTGTAATGATTATACGCTCTGCATAATTATTCACTCCCTTTTATAATTATCCATTTAATATACTGTTACGTCCCATGGGTATCTGCCCGTCTTACAACGACCGCGAGAAATAAAGTGAATTAAACTTCTACTGATCTTTGCCCTTGATTATTTCGATGTTGATGGACGTTAAATTCTATCCTCTCTTCTTATTCTCGATTAAAATGAGGCTATGAAATAAGCAATGTTGTGGCATCGCAACAACGGTAGGAATACTTAGTGACTACAAATATCCGTAGGCGGGGCGCGGGGGCAGGGGGGGAAGGGGGTACCTTTAATGTGGAAACCTTAGTAACTGATAGTGTCAGCAATCTCCGTTCGATCGTCAGTTTACTCTTTCCGCTGTTATCTCCCAGCCGGACAGGGTAAGGATTTGATACTAACTGATCTGATACGAGAAGGCATACACCTGCGTCTATGTCGTAATGTCTTTAATGTGGCACGTCTGCTCCAGCTAAATACGAGATTAAGCTTACTTTCTACCTCTACTGACACATTGTGAAATTAGGCAATCTTATCTCTAGCGAACAGGTGTTCAGTCAATGTAAAGCACAGATGCGCAACCGGCCCGCGGAGGGAACTCGTGGGAGAGAGAGCGAGGAGCTCACATTGTATTTAAGTATTTTTTGACAAATATTTTAAAAGTAACTTGATGACAGTGTTTGCGTATATTAACACACTAAATTTCAAACACTCGAATGAGCTTCCTGTTGTCAAAAATCGTAAAGCTACTCCAAAGTGATTGTCGAGTAGAATCGTTTCTCATTGCTGTAGTTTGTTTTTCTGCCCTTTCTCGTACTGCCGTTAATAAATCATTCTTGTCCGTTGAGGACGTGTGAGAACACTGCAACTGTTAAAACTGGACGAAATTTATAATGAACTAGCCGCAATCCGATGCTTTTAAAGGCGTTTCTTTTTCCATGATGACACTTCAAGATACCTGGAATCCCATCTTCAGATGTTCACATTTCTTTACGTTTCGTGAACACTGTTTCCTTACTAACGGCGTTTCAGAATTTTGCAGCGGAAGTGTTTAACATAGTCATCGTAAAACGTTGTACGTAAAGAAACAATATTCACAACGAGTAAATATATGGAAGCATCTGAATCCAGGGTGAACATAAATTGAATATACCTTAAACAAAGCGAATTTTGAGACGTAATTTGTTGCCGTGGAATGTCGGGAGAGGAGCGCCATTCGTATCAGCGTGTTATCCCATAGAAATCAACGTCATGGACTCAATAGTTTTCATTTTAAGCGCTAGGCGTGCTGCTGTCGCGTAACATGACGAGGCGGTCCCCGAACTTTAGAAAAGGTGTGTACGAGGCCCGCGCTTGGGCCCGCAACTCATCTATGCTGCCCATGACTGAGACCTACAACAGCATTCCAAATATCGCAGAGGCTAACAATAAACTTCATCTGGAAATTAATTGTGGAAAAGAAATTGTGGATATAGAACCTGGTGACTATGATACTGCCGATTTAAGCGAAGTTTTCAAATGGTCTTGAAAAGGGATTGAGCTATGGGGTGACAATTATTGAACTATGTGAAATAAAATCGTCATACCTTTTGAACGGTTTGCCTTAGGATATTCAAAATGCATGGTTGGCCGCATGGCGTGATGGGAATTAGTATGCGCATGATGGCTTGGTTTAGCGACGAAGCCCACTTTCATTTGGATGGGTTCGCCACTAAGCAAACTTAGCGCAATTGGGGACTGAAAATCCGCATTTCGCGATCGAGAAGTCTCTTCACCCTCAACGGGTGACTGTAGTGTGCAATATCGAGTCGAGTGCGATATTCCAGATGACATGGCGACTACTGAACGATGTGTCAAGGTTTTGGAAGATGGTGTCATCCCCATTATCCAAAGTGACCCTGATATCGACAAGATGTGGTTAATGCAAGACGGAGCTCCACCCCATCGAAGCAGGAGAGTTCTGAGTTCCTGGAGGAGCACTTTGCGGACCACATTTTGGCTCTGGAGTACCCAGAGGCCATTGGAATGGGCCTCGATTGGCCGCCATATTCTCCGGATCCGAACACATGGGACTCCTTTTTGTGGGGCTATGTTAAAGACAAGTTGTATAGCAATAGCCCCAAAATCATCGCTGAGCTGAAAACAGCTATCCAGGAGGTCATCAACAGCATCGATTTTCCGACACTTCAGCGAGTCATGCAGAATTTCGCTATTCGTGTGTGTCAATGATGGCAGGCATAGCGAATAGGCTATGTCATAACCTAAATCCGAATATGTGTACACACTTTATTCAACGTGTAAAAGTCAGGAAAAAAAGTTCGATTCCTGGTACTAGCACATTTTTTTCATTTTCTTTTATTGCTCGCAATGTTAAACGATTGATTATAAAATTTAAATATACTTGAACAGTTCAATTTACATATATAAAATTAATATATTGAATTTAGTTATGATTACCACCCTTGCAAGTCAAAAGGCTATAGGCCACTACACTGTAGAACATTGGTAAAATTTTGTACGAGGTGCCACTGGCGTAAACGATAACTGTTTACAGTGGACCAATGTGGCGTAGGTGAAGTCGAGACGAACAAATTCACACAGAACACTTCTGGTATATCAGTCCGGGAACCAGCCTCAGATTGGCCTGCACTACTGTGCTAGGTTGTAAACAGTTATTGTTTACATCCTATATACCTGACATGTAGGACACTGAATAAATTGAAACACAAAGTAGCTTTAGAGTATTAGCACATAAGAGACAACCAAGACGGATAGCTCTCTAAGATCCTGCGAATCTGTATGAGTATTAAGGCGGAAGTCTTAAAAAGGTGAAGAAACACTGGGATATGTGATGGTCTGGGCAATTATATTCAACTACATGTGCAGGTAATGTCATGTGAATTGTTAGTAGAAAATTTATGACGACCTTGATGTCGATGTCGTTGATTCATTAAAATGATCGTGGCAGAATGACAGCAGCCTGGAACGATTCACCAGATGATACTTTACTTCTAGACTTAGGGATAATGGATATCAACAGCACTGGGGTTGGCTATGGCAGCACATCGAGGAGTCAGACAAGAATAATAGGATTCCGATCCCGTAAAATGAAAGTCGTTAAGCGTGCAAGATACTAGGACTTGATGGGATTGCTTCAGGAGACAAATAATCTCCTTGCTAAGGATCGAGTTAAGTCCTGCAAGGCAAAATTCTGACCGTTTGTAGGAATTCTGCGGCCGTCATAACAAAGAATGAGGGGGAGAAAAATCTGATAACAATAAAACCTTACCGACTAACATGTCTGTCAAATACTTTGAACAAAGTGCAAGAGGTTGCTCTCGTTGGCTGGCTAACAGTACATATAAGGTGACCTTCATGAAGCTTTAATCCCCATGGTGTAAAGAGAGATAAGTCACAGACAATCTCACTAATTAGATCACAAGCATCGTGAGCGACTACAGCTGACGTGCAGAGTGCTGTTTCTGTCATGGCTGCTATAACTGGATCCAAACCTTACAGGATACTAACATTTAGCTTTTAGATACAGCTGCAAAAACAGGGCAGTAGAATGGACTACCTATCAAGAGAGCGATAGAGAAGAATGCTATACATACGGTCAGTGGCGGCTCGTGAGTATGCATTTTGGATGTTCACAAATTTTTTCATTCAGATAAAGGCGAAAATGTGAAATAGCAACTGCTGTATAACAGTTATTATTATGAACAAATTTATACAACTGCAGTCACTGCCAATAATAATAATAATAATAATAATAATAGCAGCAATAATGTAATAATGACGTCCGATCTAATTCTACTAATAGAGAGTAAGTTGGCATATCTGAGGAGTGTGCTACCATCTAACAGGCATTCTGCCTGTGAAGTGAAATCGTTAATTATAACACCCCCCTAGACGCTGAAGCTATCTTAAAAAGGTAAGTTGCAATTTCTCCAGTTTATGGAAATGCAACCTACTTGAAACCTAGGAAATTATCCCTACAACATGAGACACATTACATACCAATGTTGTTATGAAGAGCTAATATACCATATTTATTGTGGAACATCCTAGGGGGGTTCATTACAACTGAATACCGCCCAAACACATCATGTGTGCTTAGGTACACTATCCTCTAGGTACAACACACTCCCCTAAATAGAATTGTTGCCTCTGGTAGCAACAAAGACTCTCACTTGACTGCGTATCGAGTCAAGCTGATATTAGATGACAGATACGGCTCTGGACTTCGGTGTTGCCTCAACTATATTTGAGAACTCATCACTCATACTGACTAGCGAGTGGCGGAGTGCCAGTCTCCCTGCATCCCATGACAAGATGTTTCTAACGGCTGAGATATTTGGAGAACGTATTGGCCACGGCAAGAGCCGAAAACCCTTGGAATCGAGGTAAGAGAGGCCAGTATGCTCACCATGTTGTCTTGCGTTATCTTGTTGAAAGATAGCATCGCAGAGACTTGGATGTTGAGGCACATACATCATTCTTAAAACATGAGTAATGCCTTATCTCCCAATAATTGGCTTTGAGAACCAGAGTTGATCGTATTGTGTACCCAGTGACAACCCATAGCATCAAGCCAAGTGCTAGACACGTAATACAATGACGAATGGAAGATGGCAGCGGTCTTATTTCTTGGAGCTCCCACACGTGGACACATCCTGAGACACGTCTGAAAGGACAATCTGGTGCCATTCCTATGTACAGTGTTGTCGTTGGGCGCACCATTATCAGCGCAGCTAGGTCCCAAGCCACATCACAGGAAACCGCAACTGTATTACCTGCGCTGACAGTCTCTGGTGCTCCAAACGTCATTGCTCTGTCCCTGTAGATAGGCTATTTACCTTACTGCGATGGAGCCCATTTCATCACTCAGGGTACATGACGTCCTTGGCTGTAGATCTCTGTATGGCTGAGCGAACGACATGTCTGTCCTCTCCAGCGCTAGTCGTTGGGGCTGTTGAGACGCTTCATGGTGTTCAGCCTGGTGCTCCTGAGTCCACCGATTCCACTTTCGCAAGACAGTCGTCAGTCGTGGGTTCCCAACTAACAAGAGCAGCAATATCGTGGAAGGAATAACTGCAGACTCTAAACGCCACAGTCTTGCCACTGTCAAATTCCGATTCGTGTTGACAGATATTCCTCTGTCTTATACAAGATCTTCTCGCATCCAACCAACACTCAAACATCATATTTGAATAGGAAACCGAGTGCATAAATTTTCCTTATATGCAAACTGTAAATTTTCCTTATATGCAGAATGTCGATGGCGTTACTCCTAGCTTCTTTGTGCGTTTTACAGATACGCTAATCGTTTGCATGCCGAAGCATGTAGTATCGTTCATGTCAACCAAATGAGTTTTGTTGCATACCGCTTTCATGGTGTCGCAATAGTCATGGCCAGCAGTGTATTTACCATCATCCCCCATGATGTTTGTATAGAAATGTGCAGATGAAAAGTAATTTGACAGTAATTTAGCAACGACTTTTTCTGTACAGGGTCGTTCCAGTGGAACCAGTAGACTGTTCATTGGCGTAGTACAGTTCAGTGTACTATACATTCATTCTTTCATTAAGCGAAATTTTTGCAAGTAAAAGATGTTTCACAATCAGGTGACACTATTTAGTGTCTGTACTAGTCAATAAGTTTTGATAAAACTACACCGCCACCTATCGGTGCAAAATTCGACAATTTAAAAATATTTTTTTCAAAACTAAAAAAAAAAGAAAACCAATGTCTTTCTGAGAATTTGTGACAGAACCGCGCCTTGTTATTGACAATATTTCTCGAGTTACTGATTTTTTCGAACTTTCTCTTACATTTGTACCAACCAGTACATAGAGATCATCCTTCCTGTTTCTGCGTTTATTTTTTATTTTAGATTGGGAATCAACTTTAGTAAGAAACAATGGAAAAATTAAACTTCTTCTCTTCAGAACAGGCTGACCACCTGTCAGTGGTAGGGTATTTCTAATTACAGTTTGAAAATAGCTCGTTTCACTGAAGGTGATAATGCTAACTATTCCCTCACACGTGTGCGTATCTGCATTAGAGTGAACTGAGATGTTTGCAGCGATAGATGTCGATTGTTTGCGTGGAAACGCCAGCAAGGCGGTCGCCGCTTCTGACGCTGGGCGCCGCCGAGATAACGGCCGCGGTGTCGTTGTCACAGCAGCAGCGCCGGGCCGGGCCAACCAATGGGCTCCTGTTTCCTGTGGCTTGTGATGCTGATGCAAGACTTCCTGTCATCAACCAAATAATCTCGTCGGCGGCGTCGACTACCTTGGAAATACAAACAATCCTGTCGGAGGAACATCCGCAACTGAGCATTATACCAGAGGCTGAAAACACCGCTACGGTTGTAAGGTTCTTTTATTTAGAACACGACCTGTTTCGGGCTCTTATACGCCCATCTTCAGGTGTCGTAACTTGGTGCTGTAACCCCGAGTGCGTCTTTTACTCGTCCATCTCGGCGCTCGGGGTCACAGCACCAAGTTACAACACCTGAAGATGGGCGTATAAGAGCCCGAAACCGGTCGCGTTCTAAATAAAAGAACCTTACAACTATAGCGATACTTTCAACCCCTGGGACCTTAGAAATAATCGAGATTGGATTCTCGTAATTCAAGTTCAATCGTCTTACTCGTTAACGTATTCTTCACATGTGTCAACAGTTCCAGAAAGTTGCGTTTCTTATGTACTAGAAGGAGCATTATGTTGGGTTGGGGAGGGATTTTGGCCGTGTCCATTCAAATGGAACCGCTACAACATTTTCCTCGAACGATTTAGGAAAATCACGACAAACCTAAATCTGGATGGCCAGACGGAGACCTGAAGCATCGTCCTTCCGAATACGAGCTCGGTGTCTTACCACAAGGCCTGCACCAATTCACACGGTGATGATGGACTACAGATACAGTGTAGCCAATCTACACCCTCTACCGTTTATCATGGAACTGTGTTATAACTTCCTCCAAGAATTCTTGATAAATTCGGTGGATGTGTTGTAAGTTTCATAAATGCAGCAAGAAATACTAGTTCGGCTGCTAATTCGCTGAGAAAGTAATGTCACTTTAACAACATTTTCATGTTAAATATGAAAGAAATAGTATCTATCTCATTACCATGAACTGCTGAAGTAATGGAAAGATATAATAGAATACTGGTGATTTTCTTGTGCATCCTAAAAGTTAAATACAGACCTTCCATCTTTTAAGGCGCTATGAAAATGAAAGTCCATGTTTAAAATCGAAAAAATAATATAAGGGGCGTTCAAAAAGAAAAGAGCCAGAGACATAATTACAGAAACCAGTACCTGTATGTTAGAAGTGTTGACCTTGGCTGTTGAGACGATTGTCCCACTGTGACACAAGGCGGTGGATGGCTGTTTCGTCGTCCGAGGTGAATCGTTTGCCCCTCAGAGCCTTTTTAAGGGAACCAAAAATGGCGTAATCACAGGGAGAGAGATCCGGACTGTATAGAGGGTGGCCGAGAACCTCCCATTTGAATTTATGCAGGAGTGCCGCGACTGTGTTGGCTGTATGAGGCTTTGCACTGTTGTGGAGCAGAATGACCCCATGGGTGAAAGTGTTTGGTTGTTTTGATTTGATCACTTGGCGAAGGGTGGTCAAGGTTTGCGAGTAACGCTGGTCATTCACTGTTGTCCCGTGCTGCAGGACGTGAATCAGAAGCGGGTCTTCTTTTCGTCCCCTTAAAAAGGTTCTGAGGGCCAAACGATTCATCTCGGACGACGACGTCCAGCTGTACATTCAGATACATGCAGAACTGGTTAACATCGCAGCCCCGGGAATTTTATGAGACAGCCATTCACCGCCTTCTGTCACAGTGGGACAAGTGTCTCAACAGTTAGGGTCAATACTTCTAACAACAGGTACTGGTTTCTGTAATTATACCTCTGGCTCGTTTCTTTTTGAACGCCCCTTATAAATATAAGGCTGTTGGCGACAATTGCCAATATTTCGTTTTTTCCAATAACTTTATTAGTCATCAAATGCAATGCAACTTATGATCTCATAACCAGTTCGTTAGAAATACGTAATTGTTTTGCAAGGTGGCACGTCTTACATAAGTAACTCACACGATTACAGATGTGTAGATTGTTCTACAAAGCGTTCCATATAAACATGAACTACTTTAATGAGCCATAACATTTGAGCCAATAATGGGAAACATTTGCAATTTTGGGAAATGATAATATACAACTGGAAGATTACATATATACATACATACAAAGTCCTCAAAACTGCTGGAAGTACTCTCTACCAGCATCCATACACAACCATACTCGTTTCACCATATCCCACGACGTTCTATGAAGTGTATCCGCGTCAGTGTTTCGTATTTCGTGTGCAATAGCCACACGGAGTCCTACAGTTGTCTCTTCTTGTACACTCAGCTTTTAAGATACCCCAAAATGAAAAATCCGGGGTGGTACAATTTTTTTGAGATTAGTCTGTCACCAAAGGGACTGCTTACAAGTGTCATAGAAGCGTAAGACGTGTGACACGTTGCTCCATATTGTTGGAAATAACTTTCTGTAAGTTAGAAGTCATCCTGTTGCTCTACAAATTTAGTGAAGATGACCAGATAAACTTCAGTGTCTACGGTAATATCAAAGAAAATGAAGCCATCAATCTTGGAAGCTGACACTGCACACTGCACCCCAACATTTTCACGCAATGGTGTTTTGTACGAGTAGATGACATGGGAGTTTACACCAGCGCGGTATCTGCTGTTTTTCGTGTGGATGTTACCTAACAGATAGAATCATGCCTCATCCGTAAACGAAGTTATTGAGAGAGTTTCTGTTCGTTGAATAAGAAACCCGTGAAACCATCGACAGTAACGCATTTTTTTTTCCTCGTGATTTGTTTCTTCCAGTGTTTGCATCATGTACGCTCTGTTTGTCGTAACGCTGGTTTCTTTTCAGTTCTCTAACTTGTGCCTTATGAAATGCCTGTCTCCTGGCTCAATCGACGCAACGATTTCCTTAGAAAATTCTCGAAGCTTCTTCGAACCTTATCGATAACCTCTGCGTTCAAGGACGGTCTACATTTACCACTGTCACTGTTTAGTATATCAGTTGTTTCCAGCTTTCTCACAATTAATTAAATGTTGACTTCGCTGGAACATCGCGCACACTGTACTCTCTAGTCTACGGATTGCCCGTTCTGTTGTAACCGGCGAGAATGTCTTCCAATTTGTTTTCACAATAAAATCCCGCTCTCGAATGTGTACCGCATGTCTCCGCCAGCCAAGAACCGCGAACGAATAACTAATTTCCTCGTTATTATCACGTGGTCCGAACTACACACTCAACAGACTTCACAAACCGCAACCGACGACGCTACAAATGAACTGCTATGAACCGAGCAAGCGCGGCATTATATCGGACAGAGGACCTCATGCGCAGAAGCAACTTTCAATTTCCAGAATGAGATATTCACTCTGCAGCGGAGTGTGCGCTGATATGAAACTTCTTGGCAGATTAAAACTGTGTGCCCGACCGAGACTCGAACTCGGGACCTTTGCCTTTCGCGGGCAAGTGCTCTACCGTCTGAGCTACCGAAGCACGACTCACGCCCGGTACTCACAGCTTTACTTCTGCCAGTACCTTGTCTCCCACCTTCCAAACTTTACAGAAGCTCTCCTGCGAACCATGCAGAACCAGCACTCCTGAAAGAAAGGATATTACGGAGACATGGCTTAGCCACAGCCTGGGGGATGTTTCGGGCACACAGTTTTAATTTGCCAGGAAGTTCCATATCAGCGCACACTCCGCTGCAGAGTGAAAATCTCATTCTGGAAACATCCCCCAGGCTGTGGCTAAGCCATGTCTCCGCAATATCCTTTCTTTCAGGAGTGCTAGTTCTGAATGGTTCGCAGGAGAGCTTCTGTAAAGTTTGGAAGGTGGGAGACAAGATACTGGCAGAAGTAAAGCTGTGAGTATCGGGCGTGAGTCGTGCTTCGGTAGCTCAGATGGTGGAACATAACCTAAACTGCAAACACCATCACACTGGCTCACTGTCGTGCCAGCTGGTATAATAGACGAAGAAATTGAAAGTCGTATAACTTACAGAGGACCGTCTAGTAGTGACACTGAGAGGTTGTGCAATAATATTGAGAACATAAAAAACTTTATAAATATAGTTAATTAGTTACGTGTTCCGTTGATCAATCTCACGGTAACCGTTATGATGTGGAACGTAGCAAGGGCATAATAAATACGCCGGCACGGTAGCTCAGCGTGTTCGGTCAGAGGGCTGCGTGCTCTCTGTAATAAAAAAACTGAGTCAAGGAACCAACAATCAATTTGAACGGCTGTCTTGTGACGTCCGCCCCGACCAAACGCAACGAACTCTATCGAACAAAATGATTAAAAAAAAAAATGAAAGTTGCCGGCACGGTAGCTCAGCGTGTTCGGTAAGAGGGTTAGCTGCCCTCTGTAATAAAAAACTGAGTTAATAGATCAACAACGAACTTAAAAGGGTGTCTTAGGACATCCGCTCCGATCAGATTCAACGAGCAAAAAAAAAAACTACCCGGCACGGTAGCTCAGCGTGTGCGGTCAGAGGGCTACGTGCCCTCTGTAATAAAAAAAATGAGTTAATCGATCATCAACGAACTTAAACGGATGTCTTACGACGTCCGCCCCGAACAGATGCAACGAACAAAAGCTAACAAAAAAAAATAAAAAAAAAAGCCGGCACGGTAGCTCAGCGTGTTCGGTCAGAGGGTTAGCAGCCCTCTGTAATAAAAAAACTGAGCTAATCGATCAACAACGAACTTAAATGGATGTCTTACGACGTCCGCCCCGAGCATATTCAACGAACGAAAACGAACAAAATGAGATTAAAAAAAAAAGATGGTAGAGCACTTGCCCGCGAAAGGCAAAGGTCGGACATACAGTTTTAATCTGCCATGAAGTTTCAACTTTCAATTTGCCAACAACAGGCGATATTTTTGATTATTTCAGAGTAACTGTGGTCATTAAAACAACTTTCCCGTTTCTACGAGCTTTCGGATATATGGATTGCCCTAGTCCTAGCCAAAACCGATTGCATAGTATTGCCAGAACGTTATTGAAAAAGTAATGTCATCACTGCACCTTGTGAGGTTACACTCCTCACGTCCCTGTCTTACAGTGGTAATTCAATGGAGTCATTTTTCAATTATAGTGGTGTTTCGAATAACATTTTTTCAAGAGGATCAGTTGATCGTTGTGTATATCAAAAACAAGAGAGTAAGAAATTTTTCTGTTTTTAGTTCACTATAAAAATAAAAAAATATTTAAATAAAAACAATTATTTCCATCTTGTTTTAAGCACAGCAGCTTCATTTGTTAATGAATTTTGTATATTTTACCTGGCGAGATTAGTTCCTTCAGGACTTCTCTTAGATCTGAACAGATGTCCTTTGTGATATTGTCTAGGGGTGGCATTTCAATGTCACCTCCGATAACATAATAACAACAGTAGTAATAACTGTAATAAAGCACTGAACGAACAGTTCTTGGAGGAGAATGAAGGCAAAGTGAACAAGGCAAAACCCGGTTGTGGCTAAACAATGGAACAATGAAAAATGATACTGGAGGACTGATTCTGACAGCACACTATAAAGTCATCGGGAAGTTTTCTTTCAAAGCCAGAGTTGAGAAATAGTCAAGGGACTCGAAATGAAGACCTCACAATGACACTGTTGAAACAACCGATTACATCACGGCACAACGTTGTGGCGCCAGTGATGCTCTGGAACTCATGCCAGAAATACTATTTGCCACTGGCAGAGAAATGGTAGGATCGTGTCAAAAAAAAAAATTATCGCCAGTGATAAACCTAAGTACTGACTTAAGACTGAACGAACAGTGGGCTGCAGAAGATCACAATTGTGGAGAGAAAGGAAGCATTGATCGCCGACAGTGCTATTCAGGCAATAGTAATATCCACAAAAAAGTTGAAAAAACGTACAAGATAAGAAGACCTGAAAATACAATTTCAAAGGTTGTGGCATGAATTAGAGAAAGCGTTCCCAGCGATTGTTGGCACACTGGGTATGTTCCAAAAGACCTCATCGGGCTATCAACAGTCAACATTATTTGAATCTGCATGCACTATCTATCGACATATTACACAGTCCTAGGCACTTCGGAAATGTCAGACTAGTAATAAAATATGAAGTCCTCTATAGTGGTCTCGTCTACTATGTTATCGTTGTTTTCTGTGTCAATAATAATAATAATATAGTGATGGAAATTGACATAATTATGACAACTTTGTCAACTCCATTAAGATTTTGATAAGTACATATGTAATCAAATTTCCTTCCTGAAAAATACTGGATTCCAGCAAGACGGAATGATAACGGTAAAAGCTTTGCTCTTCTCTAGAACGCAGCCTGGTCTTGGAGCAGGTGCAGGATACTGGGTAGTGACGGCTATCTTTAAGAGTTATGGGTAGGTATATCCAAGATGTTGGACACATCGGCTCTTGTGCTGCGGCTATGGAATGATGAATGCTGTTTGGTAATGCGAAGAGAACTACTGAGAAGTTCAGTAGTCTTAATCCGACGAAGAAAACATAGCGTTTGAAAGTCACGTCACGTATCTGAGCGTATTCAGTCTAACAGAACATAAGGCCTGGCATGATCAAATAACCGAAAATTACAAACGCAAGCATCAAGGGTTAGCTCGAATAGTTTTTGGCTTCCACTATTTTAATCCTATTAAATATCACAGCCCTAGAACTATAGCACGAGAAATTACGAGGGCAGTTCAATAAGTAATGCAACACATTTTTTTTTCTGAAACAGGGGTTGTTTTATTCAGCATTGAAATACACCAGGTTATTCCCCAATCTTTTAGCTACACAACACTATTTCTCAACGTAATCTCCATTCAATGCTACGGCCTTACGCCACCTTGAAATCAGGGCCTGTATGCCTGCACGGTACCATTCCACTGGTCGATGTCGGAGCCAACGTCGTACTGCGTCAATAACTTCTTCATCATCCGCGTAGTGCCTCCCACGGATTGCGTCCTTCATTGAGCCAAACATATGGAAATCCGACGGTGCGAGATCGGGGCTGTAGGGTGCATGAGGAAGAACAGTCCACTGAAGTTTTGTGAGCTCCTCTCGGGTGCGAAGACTTGTGTAAGAAGTTCGTTCAGATTTTTGTGCCTACGAACACGCTGAAGTCGTTTCTTCAATTTCTGAAGAGTAGCACAATACACTTCAGAGTTCATCGTTTGACCATGGGGAAGGACATCGAACAGAATAACCCCTTCAACGTCCCAGAAGACTGTAACCATGACTTTACCGGCTGAGGGTATGGCTTTAAACTTTTTCTTGGTAGGGGAGTGGGTGTGGCGCCACTCCATTGATTGCCGTTTTGTTTCAGGTTCGAAGTGATGAACCCATGTTTCATCGCCTGTAACAATCTTTGACAAGAAATTGTCACCCTCAGCCACATGACGAGCGAGCAATTCCGCACAGATGGTTCTCCTTTGCTCTTTATGGTGTTCGGTTAGACAACGAGGGACCCAGCGGGAACAAACCTTTGAATATCCCAACTGGTGAACAGTTGTGACAGCACTACCAACAGAGATGTCAAGTTGAGCACTGAGTTGTTTGATGGTGATCCGACGATCATCTCGAACGAGTGTGTTCGCACGCTTCGCCATTGCAGGAGTCACAGCTGTGCACGGCCGGCCCGCACGCGGGAGATCAGACAGTCTTGCTTGACCTTGCGGCGATGATGACACACGCTTTGCCCAACGGCTCACCGTGCTTTTGTCCACTGCCAGATCACCGTAGACATTCTGCAAGCGCCTATGAATATCTGAGATGCCCTGGTTTTCCGCCAAAAGAAACTCGATCACTGCCCGTTGTTTGCAACGCACATCCGTTACAGACGCCATTTTAACAGCTCCGTACAGCGCTGCCACCTGTCGGAAGTCAATGAAACTATACGAGACGAAGCGGGAATGTTTGAAAATATTCCACAAGAAATTTCCGGTTTTTTCAACCAAAATTGGCCGAGAAAAAAGATGTGTTGCATTACTTATTGAACTGCCCTCGTACTTAACTAGCTATCCATACTGGCTAGTTATCCATATTAAAATGTGGTGTTTTTACCGTAGACGTCATAGCATTTCGTAATTTTTACATATTTAGAAGCTGCACGTCAAATAATAGCCAGTTTTTTGCACAGACGTATCACCATCGTCGTCCCGGTGTCAGTAGTGAACGTGTCGCCATTGACAACTTCTCGTGCTGGTAGTCGTTTCTTATGCAAGCCAACTGCACTGATGCCGCCAGACGTCAGTCATGTCGATTCCATCATTTCGTTATTTCTGTTCAGTGCTCACAATGGATATCAAAAGTGCCTTCTCGATATTTTAACCTTACGTGCTTTCTGTTCTTTGTTTGTCAAACTAAAAGTGGTGATGAGATATAAAAAGTTGGAGTAAGGAAATGCTTCTAAAATAATCAACTAGACGGAGCTCAGAGAAACAAATCCATTTGTATCGCGAGCATCTCTCCATAATCGAAATTAACAATTTGTATACTGATGAATTACGTGTGGTGGTATAGCTACAGTGGTATTATTTATGTAGGCCTAATACCACTCTGCAGAATTCTGGATTTAAAACAAAACCTAAATTCTACAAATAAACAACAAAATTTAAGAAATTTTGAAACAATTATAATCAAACATTAGGTGGTGCGCTCCTTTCATAGCAATGGAAAGTGTAAAAAATGATTTTACATTCCGCCATATTATATCAAATGTTTGCCCCAGGGAAGAGTGATTTGACTGCTCTTCCTCTCTATATACATACGTGATCTGAGGAACAGGGCGAGCAACGGTCTGCGATTATTTACCATTGCGGGAAGTATCGTCGTTGGATGGCTGTAGATGGATACTGGGTGACAGATTTCTGTTTGGTGTGATGAATGGCAGACTTCCCTAAATGTAGAAAAAAATCTAAGTTACAACAGATGAGTAGGAAAAACAATCCTATAATGTTCGAATACAGTATCAGTGGTGTGCCGCTTGACGCAGTCACATCGACTGAATATCTAGATGTAATGTTGCAAAACGATAAGACATGAACGATCACGTAAGGATGGTAGTAGGGGAGAATGCATGGTCGACTTAGGTTTATTGGGAGAGTTCTAGGAATGTGTGGTTTATCTATAAAAGAGACCACGTTTTTTAGAACACTAATGCAACCTGTTCTTAAGTACTGCATGAGCGTCTCGGATCCCCATCAGGTTGGATCAAAGAAAGACATTGAAGCAATTCAGATGCACGCTGCTAGGTTTGTTACACGTTGGTCAACACAAGAGTATTCCCGAGACGCTTCGTGAACTCAAATGGGTATCCGTGGCGGCAAGACGGCGCTCTTTACACAAAATACTAGCGAGAAAATTTAGATAATTGGCATTTGAAGTTGACTACAGACGATTCTACGGAGGCCAACGTACATTTCGCCTATGGGCCGCGAAGACAAGAGAAGAGAAATAAGGCTCTTATGGAGGAATACAGACATTTTTCCCTCGTTCCATTTGTGAGTGGGACAGGAAAGGAAGTAACTATAGTCGAAACAGCGCAAGAATATCGCTTGCAGTTCGCAGTGCTGTTGCCAGCTTTCAATAGCGAAACGCTAACGGCTGTAGCCGAAAACGGTAGCCGACTACAGAGCTGTGACAGCACTAAGACGTTGCTACAAAGACGTTTACAAAATAGTTCGGGTAGTCCCACGAAGCTGCCGCTCGCAGTCCACTGCAACTGTCAGATATCAACTTACACTGACTTTCATTTTTTTACTGTAGTAGAGGTACAGGGTACCCTCTGTCATGCACCATACGAAAACGTGTGGAATATGTAAGTCGATAAAGATGCGTGCGTCAATCACTGCTGTATAGCAGGAGATACTACGCATGCTTGTCTTCATGGGCCTCGTTATGATGAAGTGGACACACTCAAGTACATCGTTATTCTTGGGGTTGTACAGCGGTTTCCGCAGACGACCGTAATCTGATGACATAATGCCAAGGCACTCTGTGTATTAGACAGACCACCTGGTGTTATCAACCAGTATCTCTGACTAAGCCATCGTGCGAGACCGATCTGGATAAGGCCTTATTCTGATTACTGCGGAACAGGTGTTTCCTTTCCATCTCAAGAGCTCAGTGATCGAAAACCTCTTGCGAAAAACGATAATATGCATGATGGAAGGTGCCCACTCTAAGCACTTAGCATCCGGGAAGATAATAATTCTTCGTGTGTAGCCACTTATGAGGCACAGTAGACACTCTGTTGAGATTTCTTGTCACAAGGGAGTTACACCGGATACGCACATAGTGTCTCTACCATTATCCTCCTTTCTTTACTGCTCACAATAAAAGACACTTCTTTCTACGGATATCTCACGGGAAAATCGATAAGGTTTATCCGTCCAACGGAGCCCTGGATGAAATCTTGTGAAGTAAGCTACAGTGCAGGCCATTAAAACTGCAACACCGGACTGGGTAGCAAACAACGAAATTTCAACTGATTTTTGTCTACTGTATAGCAGCTAGAACATATGATTAAATTTTTATGTGATTTTTGAGTGACCAGTGGGCGAAATTTAGCACATAGAGCTACCATCTCTGGTAGCAGTTAACGACCTACCTTAACATCAATTCATTCACAACTGTTTGTGGCGTCCATTTAAAAACTATATACAGACATGCTTCTCCCCAGCAGTTTAAGGGGTCTGAGATCACAAAAGCTAAACATAAATATGTAACGTAAAAGGACTAACTTCAACCAGTTTTTGAGGTTCTTTATTAATTTTAATGTGAAGATGTAAATCAAATGTTGTGATCAAATTATAGATCGTTCTCCATGGTATATTATTAACTGTCAGGACACTTTCGTTTACTATATAAAATTTTTAATTGTGGTCGAAGTTTCCCAGGAAGTGGAATAATTTCGGCCAGCAACGAAATATCACGGGAACACGAAGCTACATGCGCCTGCGTTAGTATCGGACACTTAAAACGAACGCTATAAGCTCGCAGTAACATCCTCTAATTGTATGTGTGTGTGTGTGTGTGTGTGTGTGTGTGTGTGTGTGTGTGTGTTTGAAGTCTTATGGGACTTAATCCTCTAATTCTCTTGGACTAAATGTTGTATAAGGAAATGAAATACACAATAATTTTATTACTCAGTGTTTTGGAACAACATCATAGCCTATAACTTAAATATGGTTCTTTTCATCGTAAGACCTTCAGTTTGTTAACTGCGAACACTCGTATTTACATTTCAGTATGGTATTTCAAAATACCGGGTGATCAAAAAGTCAGTATAAATTTGAAAACTTAATAAACCACGCAATAATGTAGATAGAGAGGTAAAAATTGACGCACATGCTTGGAATGACATGGGATTTTATTAGAACAAAAAAAAAAAAAAAAAAAAAAAAAGAAAACGCGTGAAAGATCTTTTGCGGGCGTCGTTTGGTGATGATCGTGTGTGCAGCCGCCACTTTCGTCATGCTTGGCCTACCAACTCCCAAGACCTCAGTCCGTGTGATTATTGGCTTTGGGGTTACCTGAAGTCGCAAGTGTATCGTGATCGACCGACATCTCTAGGGATGCTGAAAGACAACATCCGACGCCAATGCCTCACCATAACTCCGGACATGCTTTACAGTGCTGTTCACAACAATATTGCCCCCAGGGGCTCAGTCAGCATTCATTTGCTGGGTACGGGCTTGGCGACCCCGGGGTTCCTGAGCTGGGGACTGGAAAGCGCCACCAGTCCCCTGTCACCGTAAGCTCTGAGCATACTTCAGCGACCACCGTGCGGCGCGGCGGTGGAACGTTGTGTGTCTCAGGGAATCGGGATCTTGGCTTGACCGCCCGGATCGCGAGGATGGAATAAACCTCTATAAAAAAAACCTCAATCTCAAGGTGTGCCGCGCGCTGATGAGATGCATGGCTGTTGAGGTGGAACAGTCGATAGCGGGCAACCTCTGGGGAACCTGCCGCACCTCAGTTGTATAAGGCTTACCTAGGCACGCGGGGCTCTGTCTAGGTGGACTTCTAGTTCCCTAGCTGCTCGTGGGACCGAGATGGATCCTTCGAAATCCTCTTTTCTTCCTCCCACTGGAAAGGGTGGGCTGCTGGAAGGTTCTAACACCCAGTCTCTTAAGAGGGCCCGTGCAGTCAGTCCCCCTGACTCCGGCGCTTCTTTGAACAGTCCAGTCTTAGGTAACAGAATGCATTCTGGTAATCCGAATGTGTTTCTCATTGTGAAACGGAAGGAGGGTAGTTTCGAGAAGGTTTCACCCTTCTATATACAAAAGGGATTGGAGGGAATCTGTGGCTCCTTAAAATCGGTGAAGCGCTTACGTAATGGGACCTTGCTAGTGGAAACTTCCACTTCCCAGCAAGCAACTAACCTCCAATCTGCTAAAAGCCTTGGAGAGTATGCCATAGACACTGAACTGCACAGCACCTTGAACTACAGCAAAGGTGTTGTGACATGCCGAGATCTAGTTGACATTCCCAAGGAAGAACTGCAATGTGAGTGGGCTCCAGAAGGTGTCGTTGATGTCCAACACATAATGAAGAGGGTTGATGGCACTCTTGTCAAATCCGACTCCTTTATTCTGACCTTCAGTAGCACAAAGCTTCCTGAACATGTTAAAGCTGGCTTCCTTCGCCTTAGTGTGAGGCCTTATTTCCCGACCCCAATGCGCTGTTTCAAATGCCAGCGTTTTGGTCATACCACCTTAGGCTGTAAAGGCGAAGCGACTTGTGGAAACTGTGGTCAGGCTGCTCATGAAGGAGTTGGTTGCTCGTCTCCGGTTAAATGTATTAATTGCTCTGGGAACCACCCTGTTTGGAGTAGGGACTGCCGAATATTTTTAGAGGAACGCAAGGTCCAGGAAATAAAAACAACCAAGCGTATCCCCTATGGTGAGGCCAAGAAGATCTATAAGTCGATGCAACCTCCCACATTTGCTACATCTTTTGCATCCCTGGTTCAGAAGCCTACTCCAAAAGTCGATGCCTCAATGCAGACTGAGGTGGTGAGTGTTGGCACTAACACCTGCAGCTGTCAGTGCACTTGCAACGCAGCCAGTGTTTCAGAGCCAGTAGCCCCTACTCGAACGGCAGACAAAGGTACAGTGGCGAACTTGGGCCAGGCCCTGGCACCTCCAACAGGTGAGGCTGTTCCCAAGCCCAGTGCGCCAATTACCACACCCACATCGGCTCCCCCAAAATCCACCAAACCACAGAAAGCTATTGTACAGCAGCAACAGCGCCTCAAATCCCGTGGTAAACCATCTGACCATGCGGATGTTGTTTTAGGTGAGGCTTCATCTGACTCTTCCCCAGAGTTGATGGAGTACGATGTATGTGTGGGGCAATCATCTCGTCCCACGCCTGCCCCTCCACCTGCTGCGGTCTCCCCGCCCCGTCGGAGAGACAGGATGAAGGTGCTACCCCCAACATAGATGGCTTCCATACTCCAGTGGAACTTGCAAGGGTTCAGGACGCATGTGGAGGAACTTCGTCTACTCTCTCAGGGTAGACCACTGTGTCTCTGTCTCCAGGAGACGTATTTCCATCCATCATACTCCCCTGAGATACAAGGCTACACACTCCACAAAAAGGACGACCTGCGTGGAGAGAGAGCTAGAGGAGGCGTAGGTATTTTCGTCAGGACGGACTACCATTCCTCGCCTCTCTCACTTACGACGACTTTACAGGCCGTTGCTGTGTCCGTGCACGTGTGTCATCCATTGACTGTATGTTCACTTTACTTGCCCCCAAATGATGCTCTTGATGAAGCGGCCCTCACTGACCTTCTTACCCAGCTCCCCCAGCCATTCATTATTTGTGGTGATTTTAATGCCCACAATGTGCTTTGGGGCTCTGCAATTACCTGCCCCAGGGGTAGAGCAATTGAGAGGCTTCTCCTGTCATCCTGTGCCTACTTGCTTAATGGAGGACAGAGTACTCATTTCTCCACAGCGACTGGGTCGTTCTCTGCCATTGATCTCTCACTTTGCTCTCCAGCTATTGCCGCCAGTGCTCACTGGGAAGTGGTCGCTGACTTGCACGGCAGTGATCATTTCCCAATCTGGATTCACCTGCCAGATGGCGTGGGCCCCGAAAGGAGACCACCACGATGGGTGCTCAGTGGAGCTGACTGGACACTTTATAGCCAACTGGCCCAATTCGAACACTGTGCGAATGTTGAGGTGTGGGTGGATCACATCACCAAAATGGTCCACCACGCCGCTGCAGCATCCATTCCACAGTCCACAGGCCACCGGAAGAGGCCACCTGTGCCTTGGTGGGGTGCCGAATGCCGCTCTGCAATCAGGACGAGGCGTGCAGCTCTGCGTCGGTTCAAGTGTCGGCCGACTGCTGAGAATCTTGCAGCCTTTCGGGTGGCGAGGGCAAGATGTCGCCGCGTTATTCGTGAGAGCAAGAAGAGGTCATGGCAACAGTTCCTGAACACCATTAATCGTTCCACCAAAAGTTCCATTGTGTGGGACACCATCAGGAGAATTTCTGGCAGAGGAGGGAGGTGTCCCATAGCTGCTGTAATGAATAATGGCACTCTCCATACGGATCCGCGAGACATTGCCCAGACTATGGCAGCGTATTTCTCCACAGTTACTGCAACAACCAGTCAGGATCCAGGTTTCCAGCGCCATAGAGCCGTTGCTGAGAGATGTAGTCTGGACTTCCATTCCACCTCTCATGAAGTTTACAACTGCAAATTTTCTATGTGGGAGCTGGATTCTGCGTTGTCTGGAGCTCGTGACACATCCCCTGGCCACGACAGGATCCATTACAGTATGCTATGGCACCTCACATTGCGCAACAAAGAAATCCTCCTCGCACTTTTTAATGCCATTTGGGCATCGGGTCACTTTCCTGACGCGTGGCGTGAGGCAGTTTTAATCCCTTTTTTAAAACCTGGGAAAGACCGCACAAGCCCAAGTAGCTACCGTAGTATTGCCCTCACTAGTTGCATAGGGAAGACCTTGGAGCGGATGGTCAACCGCCGCCTTGTCTGGATGTTAGAATCCCGGCAACTCCTTAGTCGCTTTCAGTGTGGGTTCAGGAGGTTTCGTTCCACCTTCGATAACCTTGCCCTCCTGGAGGCGGCTATACAACAGGCTTTCCTACGCCGTCACCACCTTCTAGGTGTATTTTTCGACATCGAGAAGGCCTACGATACTACTTGGAGGCGTCTCATCCTGGAGCAGCTTCACGAATGGGGTTTTCGTGGTTGTCTTCCTCTTTTTATTCAGTCTTTCCTCTCGCCACGATATTTTAGATACCGGATTGGTGACGTCCTGTCTGATCGCTTTGAGCAGGAGAACGGTGTCCCTCAGGGTAGCGTTTTAAGTGTGACTCTCTTTGCCATCGCTATTAATAGCAATACGTCCATAGTGAAAAGTCCTGTCCAGTGTTCTTTGTTTGTGGACGATTTCTCTTTGTTTTGCTCTTCTTCAAGCCTTGCAACGACAACTCGTCAGTTGCAACTTCGATTAGGCGTTTGGATGACTGGGCGCAGAAGAGTGGTTTTAAGTTTTCCACCGAGAAGTCTGTATGTGTTCTTTTTAACCGTTCTCGTTCGATTTTAACCTTTCCTGAGTTGAGGATGAGGGACACTATACTTACTTTTAAAGACACGGTGAGATTTCTGGGGCTCATTTTTTACTCGAAGCTCATGTGGTTACCTCATCTTAAAGACCTGAAACGGCGGTCACTTAAGGCTGTAAGTATTTTAAAATGTCTTAGCCACAGTACATGGGGAGCTGACAGGACTTGTCTGCTCCAGTTTTACAGGGCGTTTGTGCGATCTCGGCTCGATTATGGGTGCACGGTGTATGGGTCTGCGAGGCCTTCTTACTTAAAGTTGTTGGATGTTGTGCACCATGAAGGGCTTCGGTTGGCCACTGGGGCATTCCGAACTAGCCCCATACCAAGCCTCTGTGCAGAGGCTGGTGAACCGCCACTTCATATGCGGCGACAGCTACTTACAGTGCGCCAGGCGTATAAAACTTTGTTCACACCATACACCCCTGCATACCATACCGTTGCTCAGCCTCCTCTGGCACGATTGTTTCATAACCGGCAACGTGCGACGCAGCCCTATGGGATTCGCGCACAGGATTGCCTCGGTGCGATGTCTATGGCTGGTCTTCATGTTTTACGTCGCGGTTGGAGCAGATCTCCACCTTGGCTCCTCCGGAGACCCAAACTTATTTTAGATTTGACTAATTTTAAAAAAGCTGGCACACCAAATTTTATGTTCCAATCTCTGTTTTTTAACATTTTAGATGTGCATCATGGTTTCACTGTCGTTTATACTGATGGCTCCAAACAGGAGACTTTCCTTGGCTATTCTGTGGTGTTCCCTGATCGTGTTACCCGGATTCGCCTCCCTGCTGAATATACCGTTTTCGCAGCGGAGCTCCACGCGATCCTGAAGGCACTGGAGCAGATGCATCGTGTTCGGGGCGATTGATTTCTTCTCTGCTGCGATTCTCTTAGTGCCTTACAGTCACTGCAGAACCTGTACCCGACTGAAGAGATGGTCCAGCTGATACATGACCAACTGTACTTGCTACAACGGCGGGGTAAAGAGGTATCCTTCTGCTGGGTGCCTGGTCATGTCGGCATATGGGGCAATGAACAGGCTGATCGGGCTGCCAAGGAGGCCTGCAGAGAGCAGGATGTGGTCCAGTGTCCTATCCCCTTGCAGTCAGTCATCGCTGCACTCCACAGGAAGTGCATGGAGTTGTGGGAGGACGAATGGCTGGCGGTGACGGCCAATAAACTGCGGTCGGTAAAGTCGACCACTTGGCCGTGGCGTTCCTCCTGCCGGCTGCTCAGGCGGGAAGAGGTGGCGCTCACACGTCTTCGGATCGGGCACTGCTAATTATTGCTATTCTGATCAGATGAAGCGCCATCTGTCTGACATTTTTTTGAACTTTTGTATTTTTTTGGTTCTAATAAAACCCTGAATTCCAAGCATGTGTGTCAATTTGTACCTGTCTGTCTACATTATTCCGTGATTTATTCAGTTTTCAAATTTATACTGACTTTTTGATCACCTGCTATGTCCAATTTGTCTTTTACGTTCTTGAAAAGATATATCATGAAATTTAAGCAATTCAGAACATAAACCTCTAAATAAGAAAGTAATGCGAAAATTAACAAACCTCCGCAGAAAGAACGCAAAGACGCCCATTTTTTCAGTATGAATTTCCTTCATTTTGTCCTGGAGGGTTACTGAAGGTACAGCATATATTTCGGTGGTCTGCCGTAACGATATTTTCCTTTTCCGAGATTCTTCTAACGCATTTTGTAAATCAAGCTGATTGTAATTACAATAGGCGTCCACATTTTACGGTATTTCACAGAAGAATTAAGCTGCCTGAATGGTTCACACTACCGTATTTTATTTTAGTTTTTACACAAAAGCGTTTGTCCTTTGTATATTAAATCAATCGGAATGCATACAAAATGGTAGCAACAATATTTGAGTCAGTTATTTCTTCCATGGCTCATTCTGCTATCTTAGTAAAACAAAACTTCAGAATGACTGTGAAACGATGTGTAATATGTCTAATGTTAAAATATTAATGTGCTGATTATTCCAAAACCGGTCTTAGATTTTGCGAAGATGTAATACTGTATTTCGAAAGTTATGGAGAATTTAATATTGCGATTATTCATATTATGCGTTTGTATTCCATTTATAAGTGTAAAATATCGTATCTCCTTTAAGATAAGTTGAAGGAACTTTACTTTTGATGAGATCGTTTAACTGACTTTCGATACTGCATACCAATAACTTATCAGTATGTCAATATGAGATACGGGTTCGGAATTAACTAAAACAGTAGGTCCCCCACGAAAACTGTTATCCTATTATCATCTTCAGTTGTTATAGATCCTCAAACTCATGGTAGCAAAATATGAGGTAATTATTTTACTCGAAAATTGGGATACTACAACACAGTTTCAGAATGGTTGGATGGTATCTAAGGTATCAACACTCGATCAGCAATATTGTGTTCTAGTTAAGAACACGTCATATGTATAACAAAAACAGATTTTTGGAAATATCAGTTTAGGTTGGGGTCAAAGAGTCTGTTGCAAGGTGACTCTACTTGGTAATTGGTTACTTAAATTATATCTCTGCTGCAAGAATGATCGCCACGCTAGCAGTTAGTGGTGGTCCAGATGATACCACATTGCCCATGTGGAAATGTGTCTTCCTGCAAACAAACCCATTTCCTGATCCAAAGTATGTGACATGGCTGCAGAAGATAATGTTCAAATTTTTTGTTTTCTTATTGTGATTCTTACCCTGAACTTCACTTTGTTGAATTTTAGAAAATTTGCAAATTTTTTGTGACCTAGAATCTTGAAAACTTCATAACCCATTTTTCATTTCTTGTCCTCTCAGGCAGTAGAGGCTGAGACCTAGTGGGGTTGGGCATGGTCAGGCCCGTATTTAAGATCTCTGACACTCAGGGGGGGGGGGGGGGGGAAGAGAGAAAAAAAATTGTTTTCACCCCCACCCCCCGCCACCCAGAACCTTGAAACACAGAAAGTTAATTCTTAGAGTTCCCATAACATGTGGGCATATGTTTTGCCTGTGTAGCTACTTAACTATGAGATGCAAACCTAAAACCATGCTTTTGTAAAAACTACAAGTAGAAAAACTTAGTAAAGTGTCATACAATAAATATAAATGCAAACACTATTATTCATGTTTTTATTGACAGTAAATAGAAACAATACAAACAAGTACATTACAGAGTGGGATTTTCACGCTGCAGTGGGATATGCGCTGATATGAAACTTCCTGGCAGATTAAAACTGTGTGCCAGAGACTCATACTCAGGACCTTTGCCATTCATGGGTAAGTGCTCTAATAACCATTGTTTGTTGTTTTTTTTTTTTTTTCATTGTTGATCAAGTACCTCATCTCCTACCTTCCAAACTTCACAGAAGCTTTCCTGCGAACGTTACAGAACTAGCACTCCTGGAAGAAAAGATATTGTGGAGACATGGCTTAGCCACTGCCTGGGGGATTTTTCCAGAATGAGATTTTCACTCTGCAGCACAGTGTGCACTGATTGAGCACTTGCCCGTGAAAGGCGAAGGTCTCTAGCTCGAGTATCGGTCAGGTACACAGTTTTAATCTGCCAAGAAGTTTCATATCAGCGCACTCTCTGCTGCAGAGTGAAATTGAAGCTATGAGGACAGGTCGTGAGTCATGCTTGAGTAGCTCAGGTGGTTAGAGCACTTGCCTGCGAAAGGCAAAGGTCCCAAGTCTTGGTCCGGCACACAGTTTTAATCTGCCAGGAAGTTTGAAGTAACATTATATTTAGAAAAGTAACATGGAGCAAAACACTGATTTTTTAAATAACACACTTTTTTATCTTTACCCTGTCATTCGCAAACAAGTTTCTGATTTCTTCATATTCCAGTTTCACTAGCAAGTATGATTTAATAGGAAGAAAACCAAGGCAAGTAAGACAATCCTTTTTTGTGATATTATCAATTATTAATGTGTCTTACAAAAGGAAATGACTTTTCTATTAATCAAACGGAAGCAGGAGTACTGAAGCATATTTGAAGAGCTGCACTCAAATTTGGGTAAACATTCTATAATTTGCTACCACTTAGCATCTCGCATATTTCTGTAAGAAAGTACGACTCATTTTCATTCTTTACATCAGAAGGGTAGCTTTTTAAGTGTAAACATTCAAGTACAAATGCTGAGTCTTCAAGATCTGAACTGCAGACTTGCTGAAGCCTGGACAACACTTCCAAGGTTTTAAGTGCACTTATCTTCTTCAGGTCTGACTAAAACATTAATGGTTCACTGAAGTCCTTCTAAGAAGAAACTCTCTTGTTCACTTATTCAATCAAGTCATCCAAAATCAAAAGGAAAGATATCTGCATGTCATCTGATTCATTAATTTCTTTAATGCTCAGATTTTTTGTTTTCTTATTGTGTTTCTTATCCTGAACTGCACTTTGTTGAATTTTAGTGTTCAGAAAGAGATTCAAATTTTTTCTGACCTAGATTCTTGAAAACTTCATACTACATTTTCACATCCTGTAATAAACCAACTATGGAACTGTACAATTTCAGAAGCGTGGCTATGTTCATGAATACAGGGTTATTACAAATGATTGAAGCAATTTCACAGCTCTACAATAACTTTATTATTTGAGATATTTTCACAATGCTTTGCACACACATACAAAAACTCAAAAAGTTTTTTTAGGCATTCACAAATGTTCGATATGTGCCCCTTTAGCGATTCGGCAGACATCAAGCCGATAATCAAGTTCCTCCCACACTCGGCGCAGCATGTCCCCACCAATGAGTTCGAAAGCATCGTTGAGGCGAGCTCGCAGTTCTGGCACGTTTCTTGGTAGAGGAAACACTGAATCTTTCACATAACCCCACAGAAAGAAATCACATGGAGTTAAGTCGGGAGAGCGTGGAGGCCATGACATGAATTGCTGATCATGATCTCCACCACGACCAATCCATCGGTTTTCCAATCTCCTGTTTAAGAAATGCCGAACATCATGATGGAAGTGCGGTGGAGCACCATCCTGTTGAAAGATGAAGTCGGCGCTGTCGGTCTCCAGTTGTGGCATGAGCCAATTTTCCAGCATGTCCAGATACACGTGTCCTGTAACGTTTTTTTTGTAGAAGAAAAAGGGGCCGTAAACTTTAAACCGTGAGATTGCACAAAACACGTTACCTTTTGGTGAATTGCGAATTTGCTGCACGAATGTGTGAGGATTCTCTACCGCCCAGATTCGCACATTGTGTCTGTTCACTTCACCATTAAGAAAAAATGTTGCTGCATCACTGAAAACAAGTTTCGCACTGAACGCGTCCTCTTCCATGAGCTGTTGCAACCGCGCTGAAAATTCAAAGCGTTTAACTTTGTCATCGGGTGTCAGAACTTGTAGCAATTGTAAACGGTAAGGCTTCTGCTTTAGCCTTTTCCGTAAGATTTTCCAAACCGTCCGCTGTGGTATGTTTAGCTCCCTGCTTGCTTTATTCGTCGACTTCCGTGGGCTACGTGTGAAACTTGCCCGCACACGTTCAACCGTTTCTTCGCTCACTGCAGGCCGACCCGTTGATTTCCCCTTACAGAGGCATCCAGAAGCTTTAAACTGCGCATACCATCGCCGAATGGAGTTAGCAGTTGGTGATCTTTGTTGAACTTCGTCCTGAAGTGTCGTTGCACTGTTATGACTGACTGATGTGAGTGCATTTCAAGCACGACATACGCTTTCTCGGCTCCTGTCGCCGTTTTGTCTCACTGCGCTCTCGAGCGCTCTGACGGCAGAAACCTGAAGTGCGGCTTCAGCCGAACAAAACTTTATGAGTTTTTCTACGTATCTGTAGTGTGTCGTGACCATATGTCAGTGAATGGAGCTACAGTGAATTTATGAAATCGCTTCAATCATTTGTAATAGCCCTGTACTTACTTAGAACACTGAATCTTTCAGGAATTGAATCCCAAATTGGATTCATAAAAGATATCTCAAAACTATACAATTCTTCATTATGCTTCTAGCTTCAGATTTCAACAAAGACTTTTCACTTTCATTCCCAATAATTGACAACAGTGTTCTGATGATTGCCACATCATCTTTGCTCAAGCTTCTTCTCTAGCAGACCATCGTGCTAGAGAGAGGGATTTAGCAGTCCGCTTGCCTTTATTGAGAAATGTGCTTAAATGATTTTATCGCTGATTACCATCACTGAATTAATTAAATATTTCTTGCAAAATGTTGTAAAAAAGGAGTTGCATTCTGCTTGAATCCACCAAATCCATTGTGTTGCTGAATGAGGAATATAGTAAACATAAGGAGAGACAGCTTTGATTCTAGCCTCCAACCCAGAGTAAGTACATACCTGACATATTTGGTGCATTGTGGTAACTCTATCCTCTACATTTTCTTATATCCAAGTGTCTCAAGAAAGCTGGGTAAGCCTACTCCATCCACCAGGTCCTGTCCATTACCTGAACTGAATTTCAATTCAACAAATCGCTCACCTGATAGTTCCAATTTATTCTTATAATGAGATACAGTCATTGTATTTACTTTGTATAACAAACTTCCTATCCTACTACATGTATGTCACATCAGTGTCTTACCCATAATCCAGTGTCACACTCTGGGGAGGGGAGGGGTGGGGGGTATATAACGTAGTAGAATGAGGCAGTACATAATGAACAGATTGATGTCAGGTATTTTGGATACAGCAATACTCATATACCTGCATATGTGAAGCACATTCTGTTTTTTACACTTTACGACAATATGATTCAGATAAAAAAGACAGATTGGGAGGTAATTAGTAAACCTATTACATCTTCTCTATGAAATAGGATGAATGCTGTACTTTAAAGATCTTCATAGTTGCCATGTGAAGTAAATGAACAGATTTACTGCTATACTTACAGTATTACTTTTATGCTGGCATTCAAAACGTATTAAATAACTTACGTTGACATTACAGTGAAAACATGCAAGGAAAAAATACTTTAATGTAATAATGAAACAATTAAGATTTGTATATGAAGCATTGTGTTGACAAATAAAATCACATATTTACACAAGTTGGGGGATATTTCTGTTAAACAGTTATCATACACAAAGTTCATACAAAAGCAAATATGGAATTACTACTCAGCTTTCCAAAATTGTAAAACCTTAATTGTAATTTATGAAATGAACTCAAATAATGTCTATGTTCAACATTCATTATTGCAAAATTAAAAAAGACTCATAATGGTAGCTATCATTTTGTATTAAATGTCTCGAAGTTAAATTCTTTGTTGCAAGTAAGAATTTCTTAGTTAGCATGTCATAAATTGCCTGACATTGCAAGGAAGTGAACATGAAGCAAGTGTTTAACTGAGGAGCTATAAAAATTAGAAGTTACACCACCATTTGTTTTGCGGACAGACAACAGAAACAAACTTAAGTCTGTTCTCATCTACCTGGAAACATTTCACCTACTAAAACTTTTAGGTTCAGCAACTTTTGCCATAAAAATAATTGCCAACAATGGTATATAGAAGTAATTAGTAAACAGATTTCACATATTTTCATTCACTGATATCTCGGGCTAACTCATCGCTTAGACAAAAGATGTTTATCGCATAAAAGAAAGTGAATAGAATTATTTGTAGAGTTCACACCTGTACATCTTCCAGCTATCTCTTTCAGTAGCTAGGAATATTAGCAATGGCCTCACAATCCACTCATTCACTTGAAGGAAAAATGATCTCACCATCCATTAATAAATGTAAGATGTGAAATATGCAGCTATGAAACTCTTTGACAATCTACCCACAGAATTAAAATGTCAGACAGATAGCAAAAACTTTTTCGGATGTTTAGTAAACAAGTTTAACAAGTACTTCTATACAACAGAAAAAATCTTGAGCACAGTTAATTATTTTTTTTTTTTAAGAATAATATCCTGTAAATGGCCAGCATGTAACCATATAAAAATAACTTATTTTCATTCTTTCAGTTGTATATGTTTTCTGTGTTTGATCTGTTGATGTGTTCCCCATTGTGAATCTGATCTGTGTATAAAGTTACTAATTAACACATATTGGAAAAATATTTAACTGCAACGCAGATATTGTTGACATAGCATAGCTGTCATAGTTTCTTTTATCACAAACAGTTATATACAAAAAGAAATTCAACATATTACTTATTCACAGGCTGCTGCACTAACAATGTCATTTTCAACATGAATTCAAAGACCTGAATCTCAAACCAAAGCAAATTAAATGATAATGGCACCTTGAGGGTCAGGATGGGGAACTTACATTTCTATACTTTGGTGACTTCATGGAGTCAATGTGAAAACACCATTAGATTAAGGACTTAAGCACAGGTTTGAAAAGTCAGAAAAAATTAAAATTTTGTCCTCTTTATAGAAAAAGGCCTTTAAAAAAGAAAATTTTAAGAGGATATAGGGTAAGTCCATATTATAATAGTTATTACACGAGTTGAAGACAGAGCCTGCCCAATAAAGATAAAAAATTTAATGGATGTGTCACTACAACACGAAAGAGGCAACAGAGAGAGAGAGAGAGAGAGAGAGAGAGAGAGAGAACACTTTTTCAGGTGACTTGGCAATTTTCTTACAGCCTTTGAATTTAAAGAAGAAGAAGAGCTCGAAGCTCAAGACACCGAATTCGAATCTTAATATTTTTATTTTAATACAATTTAAATTTCATGTGATTACAATAGTAACCAAGGTTACAAAACTATTAATAATTTTATAATAGAGTGTACATAGATTTCTTTAGATACTGGTCAGTTTACAAACAATAATTCTGGTCAAAAAATTTACACAGTACGAACAAAGGCTTTCTTTCACAAGTAAATAAAAGAATCATTAAGACACACATGATAAAAACCAATTTTTGTCTGGAATATAAACATATGTATACTGTGCTCAAGAACCACTTCCTGGTCTCAGTGTCAACATGCATGAAGTTTTAAACATCACATGGCAATCAATAGTTGTGGTGTTAGCCATTGCCAATATCTCTCACTCCAATATTTGATATCTAAAAAAATAATAATAATACTGCTGTAACACATATAAAATAATAAACATGCTGTCATACTTCTAAAAATATTCTTTGGGGTGAAAATTTGAAACAATATCCACTTGGGAAGATGTATGATGGGAAATTAACTACTAACCAAAAAATAATATATAAGGGTCATTCCAAAAGAAATGCACACTATTTTTTTAAAAAATCCATATTTTATTCTACATGCTTGGAAGTTTTACAGTGTGTAGATACACACTTTAGGAACAATATTTTCATTTCTACACATAATTTCCATCCCTCTCAACTGCCTTATGCCATCTTGGAACCAGCGCCTGTATACCCGCACGGTAAAATTATGGACCAACCTGTCGGAGCCACTGTTTGGCGGTGTGCATAGGGGAGTCATCATCTTCAAACCTTGTTCCACAAAGAGAGTCTTTCAGTTTCCCAAAGAGATGATAGTCACATGGAGCCAGGTCAGGAATGTAAGGTGGGTGTTTCAATGTTGTCCATCCGAGTTTTGTGATTGCTTCCATGGTTTTTTGACTGAAATGTGGCCATGCATTGTCATGCAAAAACAAAACATCCTGCTTTTGCAGATGTGGTCAAACACAACTCAGTCGAGCCTGAAGTTTCTTCAGTGTCATCACACATGCATCAGAATTTATGGTGGTTCCATTTGGCATGATGTCCACAAGCAAGGGTCCTTCAGAATCTAAAAACACCATAGCCATAACTTTTCCAGCAGAAGGTGTGGTTTTGAATTTTCTTTTCTTGGGTGAATTTGCATGATGCCACTCCACTGATTGCGTCTTCGTCTCTGATGAAAAATGATGGAGCCATGTTTCATCACCTGTCACAATTCTTCCAAGAAATTCATCTCCACCATTCTCGTACTGTTCCAAAAGTTCGCTGCACACCGATTTTCTTGTTTCTTTGTGAGCCACTGTCAACATCCAGGGAACCCACCTGCCACAAACCTTTTTTAACGCCAACACTTTCAGTATTCTGCAAACACTTCCTTCCCCTATCCCAATGTAGAGTGATAATTCGTTAAATGTGATGCATCTGTCAGCAGTCACCAATTTGTTAACTCTCTGCACCTTGTCTGGAGTATGTGCAGTACGAGGCCTGCCGCTGCAAGGACAATCCTCAATATTGCCGTGCCCGCTTTCATCATGTAACCTGCTTGCCCACCGACTAACTGTACTGGGATCGACAGCAGCATCTCCATACACCTTTTTCAACCTCTTGTGGATGTTTCCCACTGTCTCGTTTTCACAGCACAGGAGTTCTATGACAGCACACTGCTTTTGATGAACGTCAAGTGTAGCAGCCATCTTGAAGACATGCTGTGACGGCGCCACTCACAGGAATAGGTTGAACTACCATATTAACTCGAATTAAGCCACATTTTTTTTCCGGTTATTGTAATCCAAAAAACCGCCTGCAGCTTAGAACCAAGTGCAAAGTAAGTGGAAGTTCTGTAAAATGTTGGTAGGTGCCGCCACGACTAACTTTTGCCATTTAAGATATGTAGCGCTACACAGGCATGCTTTGCAGGCACAAAGATACATACTGGCACCAAAACCTCTGCGCCAATATATAAATTAAAAAAAATGGTGGAAGACGAGCTTCTTTCTCCGCCCCGAGTTTCGACCACTGCATTTTCATACATTATCCAACAAAGTAAATACAAATTCCGTATTGTTCATCTTCAAATGTAGCAGCCTTTCAATGTACTACGAAAATCCGACTGCCAAGACTGTTTGGGATGTTTGTCAATATGGCCAACTCTACATTCTGAATTTTTTCCTACCTGTGACAAGAGATGGTTGCTAACAGGAACTTTTATGAATTGTGAATCACATGCAGTATTCTCTTCATCATAAGAATAATACGGACATAAACATTTTGCCATGTGTTTGCTGCTATCTCATTTAAATCCTGTCTGCCTAATAAACTACAAAACTAGAGTGAGACAACAGCAAACACAGAAGAATGTACCTACTATGCCATGTTTATATTAGTATTATTCCTACGCCAATTAGAGATACAGTCAGAAATGAAGCACAACAACTGACTAGATTTTTAAATCTAAGATGACTCTAATTTCTGTGCAGAATGTAATGTACTAAAGAGGCATCTGCAAAGATTTTCAAACGGAGAAATATTTTCGCTAAACTCTCCTTCACAACATCTTCTATCATACAGTGTCTATTATTTGGTTCTTGTTGATCATTATCAAAGAAAGCAGCAGTGTAAGTAACAACAAATAGCAGTCTTTTTTTGACATTGTTTTGCTAATGAGATGATTCCTCCCCCTTTTTTTTTTTTTTTTTTTTTTTTTTTTGCATTGTAAGTGGCGGTAGCGCGTACAACAGCAAGCCATGCCGCGAGCGGCGACAGGTCGTAAACTCTCATTATCAGAATGCGACAAACAATGCATTACACAGTACAGTAATGCATTTTCAGCTTAGAGTGACGTAAACACCTCTAACAAAGTAACGGCACTTATCAGATCAAAGAAAAATAAGCAATCAATTCAAACCAGACTAAGCACGTGAAAAAGGAAGGGTACCCGTATAAATACGGACGGAGCACCTGACGCATAGCAATGGCTACCTGGTAAAGCTTAACTGCTAACCTTACGACTCGAACCAAACTACTGTAGCTGTATCATCATTCATTCGACCTAAATTGTGTCACATATTACAATGGACCAACTTTGTTTCGATTTGGAGGTGCGGCCTAAAACTTTTCTCTCCCCTTGAATTTCGAGTCTCATTTTTCAGGTGCGGCTTAGATTTGAGTAAATACAGTAAGTTTGAAAACAAGCAGGAAGGATGTATCTGCACACTGTAAAACTTTCACATATGCAGAATGAAAACTGTGTTTTTACAAAAATAGCATGAATTTCTTTTGGAGTGACCCTCATACTTAGTTTGGAACTTAAATAGTGGCAACACTGCTGTGGAGACACTATGCAATGGAATCTACTATTGTCGCTGATAGCACAAGTTGACAACATACCTTCCTTACCTCTGAGCAAGTGTACTCGCCAGTCCCAAGTGACCAGCATGAGCACAATCGAGAGAAACGCATTCACTTGTGAGTGAGCGGTCTAACGTAATGGTGTCACTATGGTTTCGAAACAGGAACAATGGAGTTGGATCAAGACTGAATGTGCCAGAGGTCTTACAGCATGACAGTGTCATCAAGGTCTTCAAGAGGCGTGCGGGGAATCAGCATTGCTATACAGAACAGTGGCACGTTCCATAAATGAAGGTCGGCAAACTGTGGCAGACATGCATTGGGCAGGTCATCCTAGCACCTCTGAAGATGATGTGCATGCTTTTGGCGCGTTAGTGGACAGTGATCGATGCCATATGATTCGTGAGCATGCCCACAAAACTGGATTAGAGCATACGACTGTGCTTCACATCCTGAGCGAACACGTGGGCATGCGAAAAACTGCATCACGATGGGTTCCACATGACTTGATGGAAATGCTGAAATGAATGCATTACAATGCTGCTCAGATGCACTTGGAGCACTATGAGCACGAAAGAGAGGATTTCTTACGCCATATCGTAACACTGGATGAGACATGGGCCACATCGTACAAGCCAAAACTGAAACACCAGTCACGAATGGTGTCATTATGGGTTGCTGCGTTAAGTCGAAAGTGCGTCAGAGCCCCAGTATGGTGAAAGTTAAGTGATTTTTGTGTACAACTGTGATGGTGTAACGCATTACATTTCTCCATGGCAGACAATCAAAGCTCTGTATTACCGTTCGTTTTTGGAGCATCACCTGCGACCAGCATTGAGAAAGAAGCGGCGACACTTTCTGCACAACCCACCCATCATTTTGCACAACAATGCGTGGGCGCATACAGCACGAGCTGTGGCTGCTCTTTTCGGTCGATGGGACTGGGAAGTAAGGCACCGTCCACCACACTCCACCGACTTAAGTTCTTGTGACTGATTTGATTCCCAAGATGAAGGAACCACTTCGTAGCATTCGCTTCAGAATTGTTCCAGAGAATTAACAGGCAGTAGACTGCTCCATTCACACCATCAACAGAATAGGCTCTGCTAACGGGATACTATGCCTTCCACATGACTGGCAACAGGTTCTACACAAACACTGGTGACTACTTTGAAGGACAGTAACAGGTGCAAACATGTAACTTTCTTGTATCGGTTGTGAATATATAGTTGCCACTATTTTAAGTTCCAACCCTCGTATGAAAGTTATAATTACTAGCATAAAAGCCAACAGTGAATTCACAGTCACACATGAAAGACAGACAGCCCCTGGTTTCACAAACAGAAGCATGTTTATAAAAAAAGGAGAGAGGAAAAGGTATGTAGATTTTGTGATGTAATGGATACTGAAGTCAGCCAACAATCAAAGTGAAAAAGAGATGTTATATCTTAAAATGTTCTGCTGGTGATTTCATTAGATGTAATACAACCTCACGTTGGACATGGACTGGCAAAGAAACTTACCAATCTGTTTCAAAAGAACAATCCTAGCATCCATTTGAATGATGATTTTGATCTTTCTTGAGATATGTGTCAAACATGCTTGTTCATGGTTCATAAAACTAAAAGTTTGTCAACTTTACATATTACACTGTGTAGCTGTTTATTTCTGTATTTATAAGTAGATCTACCATCACCTTTAACTGATTTAAAACTACAAACTATTTTGAGACAGTCAGATACCTGAAAGCCGACAGAAGCACATGGGTACACAGCACTTTTCAAGAGCACTGCTGCAAAAGTGCCACCTCTCTCAGCTCCTAACATGATGCGATGATTAATACGGTGACTAAAACTTTCTCCCAGTGATGGAACAACTTGTGAGGTGCCATCACCAAAGACTTTTGTAGTCAACTGATTTGTTACAACGACCTATGTATAAATTCCACAAGAAATGAGCATATATTTTATAGAGATCAACATGATAGATACAGTCAGTGAGTTATGTGAAAACCCAATACTATCACATATGGTTCATTTGAGAAGTAAACACTCACCGCAACTTTGAATTTTTTAGCACACAGATGCAATTCATCAAGGATCTGATGCAACAGTCTTGTTCTCTGGATGCTGCTCAGTTCTCCATATAGGAGAGGGAATGTAATACTATCAATGACAATCAATTTCACCTGTATGCCAGAAATGAGCAAAATTAACAAACATGCAACATGTACACAAAATAAATTTTATGCAATGTTAAAAAAATCCAAGGTTGAAAATAATATGTATGTGAGGATAAATCCATGCTCACTGGGTGCTGAGCAACAGAATGGGCGGGAGGGGGGGGGGGGGGATATGACTTATTGTTAGTTGTGTAAAAATCAAACAATGGAAAATCCAAGATGAAATGCAACAATATTATGAAAAGGAAAGTCGCTACTCATCATATAGCGGGGACGCTATGTCACGCAAATAGGCACAACAAAAAGACTGTCACAAATAAAGCTTTTGGCCAGTAAGGCCTTCATCAACAATAGACAAAAATAACACACACACACACACACACACACACACACACACACACACACACACACACACACACACACACACGTGTGCGCGTGCAAACACAACTCACACACGACTGCAGTCTCAGGCAACTGACAGTTGCCAGAGACTGCAGTCGCGTGTGAGTTGCGCTTGTGTGACAGAGTAAGTGTGTGTGTGTGTGTGTGTGTGTGTGTGTGTGTGTGTGTGTTTGTGTGTGTGTGTGTTTGTGTGTGTGTGTGTTTGTGTGTGTGTGTGTTGTCTATTGTTGACAAAGGCCTTACTGGCTGAAAGCTTTATTTGTGACAGTCTTTTTTGTTGTGCCTATCTGTGGCTCAGCATCTCCACTATATGGTGAGTAGCAACTTTCCTTTTCATAATACTGTTATTGTTAATTGTTTCATTTACAAAGATGGGAACTCTTTCTTCAACATATCCTTAACTCCTGCCACACTCTTGCCAGAAATACCACTCTTATCTGTTCTCCACCTGCCCTGTTGCCTCCTGTCCCCCAACCTACTTCCATCTTACTACCAGTACATTATCCTCTCCACTCCACTCCCCCCTTACTTATCTACTGAGTGACAGTTCACTCACTCTAGTGGTTTGTATCCCTTTGTTGTTCTTATCCCATTCTCTCTGTACTTCCATTCTTTCTTCCACTACTTTCTTCCCAACTGTACCTTTTTTCCTACTAATTGTTTCCAAACCTGACCATATAAGTATTTAATTGTTTCACCCAATAAGATATTTCCCAAACCAGTCACATTCCATCTGCACTATCACCTTACTTCCATTGTCTAAATACTTAGCAACTTTTCATTTTTGATATATACCTGCCTACTACAACTGTAACCATCAATTTGGTGAGTACTGATCTATCCTGATTTACACAAATCTTTTTCGTAACTCATACATACCAACAGTAAAACAGTATTTACTAAATCTTGGGAACAAGTAATTCTCTTCTACAAAACTTACATTTCTTTTTTCTAAAATGTCACTGAGTTGAAAGACTGCAGCCAACAGCTGTATGTGGTTTGTTACTGATATATAAGATATGCCATTTTTTATTGCTTCCATTGTGAAAGTTGAGGCAGGGAGTTTACCTTGTTGTCTGGCAATTAAAGAACAATGACTGATGCAAGCATCAGCCATATCTGAAAAAAAAAAAGAAACATGAAACAGTAGTTGATTACTACCAAGTTTAGTCCAAATGTATATACCGAGTTGATATGATAGAATAACCAATATATTGCAGAAAAAATGTCATTCAAAATAAAAAAGAAAGATGACAAGCAACTGATATACCTGACAATCTAATCAATGTGAAACTGCTTGATGTGTCTATATACACAGCTTCTGCTTCATGACCACCAAATATGCTCGGAATCTGCACATCAACACAAAGCTGCAAGCTGTGATAACAAAAGCACTATAATATCATAAACTTGAAACAGAATGTCAGTTTATGCAAATGAAACTGGTAAATGAAACTGTGTGCAAGAGTGAAAGCTATGTGCTTAGGGATAAGCCAGAGTCTTTGAACATATCAGTCAACTTTCAACAAAGATATGACAAAAAGATACAACACAAACCTGATTTCAAAATGGCAAACAATTAGATCAGTCTTTCATATGGTGTGAAAATATGAACCAAGTACAAGATTGTACTAATCTTTAATAACAAATATTGAAGCTAAATGGGGACAAATGCATGAAATTGTGGGTCTTACAAAGGGATAAATTCAAATATAAAACAACAACAAAATCACATCAACAGTAAAAGAAACAACCAGATAAACATGACATAACAGTTTATTTAAAAGGTGCAAACAGACAAAATTACCAAAAACCAACTATAGCTGGTACCAAAACATAATTTGATCTGAAGTGAAAAGGACGATGGTAATACAGAGAACCCAAATCCCAGAAATTAAATACACTTGATATTCCCCTTAGACAGCAATTAAATTAATGTATAAACAGAAATACACAACACAATACAAAAAAGCCCTAACAGCTCCAGTTACAAACTTCAAAAATTGTAAATTGCACAAAAAAGCCAATTTAATAAAACAAAGACACAAGCTGTCACACATCATAAACTAACATCATTTAACAATTAATTTCAAATAAATTTTTTTGAAGAACAACAAAAACATACCTAAACATGAAAAAACCCTAAAGACAATCCAATGGCATGCATGAAACAAACTCTACCAAAGCCACTTGCCACCACCTCCCTCCATCTCTCACTCCTCAAAAAACAAAATCAATTTAACTAACAAGCTGGGAGCTCTACACCTTACCTGTTATCGATATGAACCCAAGAAAAATACAAAAACCCTGAGGTATACTCTTCTACAAGCAGCACTTATCCAGATGGCCTGCTGCACAGAAGAGTGCCTTCTCCTTTCACCCTTCTCTATAACAGATTTCACAACTTCTCAACAGTATTTGCAAAGTTCCCAGTTTGTGGTTAAGCATAAGGCAGTTCTAGCTCTTCCTGCCCAACTCCTCATAAGATGCAAACACAGCTGCCAGAAAAATACAACCCTCTGTAATATATTCCCAAATAAGTGAAACCAAAATTGCAATTTTCCATCACCAAAAACTCGACATCCAAAGAAACACCACTAGAAACAGTCCACCCGCCATCCACACAAAGCCCTACATCATCATGCCCCTCCCATACTATTACTTCTCACCAAATTATGATTCAAACATTTCAACTGCTTATTATTAACTGGGGTTATTGCTGTACACCTTTTCTTTAATATAGCTCCACAAAAAGGAGTCAAATATGTTCAGATCTGGAGAATATGGCGGCCAATCAAGGCTCATGCCATTCAAGTCGGGGTACTCTAGAGCCAGAATGCAGTCCCCAAAGTGCTCCTCCAGGACATCAAACACTCTCCTGCTTTGCTGGGATTGAGCTCCATCTTGCATGAACCATATCTTGTCGAAATCAGGGTACTTTGGATAATGGGGATGAAATCATCTTCCAAAGCCTTCACCTATCATTTGGTAGTGACAATGCCATCTGGAATGCCACACCGATTATCCCGTGACTGGATCGCACAGCACACAGTCACCCGTAGAGGGTGAAGAGACTTCTCGATTGCACAATCTAGATTCCCGGTCTCTCAAATGCGCCAATTTGCTTCTTGATGAACCCATCCAAATGAAAGTGGGCTTCATCACTAAACAAAACCATGCATGTATATACAATTCCCATAATGCCCACGGCCAACAGGGCAGTTTGAACGTCCTGAGCAAACCACTCAGAAGTTATGATGAATTTTTCAACAATTGTCACCCTGTAGTAAAGTGATGTTATCATGATGCAGTCAGATATAAAGACACAGGATTTATTTTAGGAATTAAAATCACACTTTGCTCATAAAGCAATTAACAAAATTAATTGGGACACTGTTATGGATGTTTATTTGAGGTGATTCTTGTATGTGACTTGTAATATTTCGACATGATAAAAGGTTTCAGAAACCACTGATTTGCAAAGCCAAATTCCATAACCAGTTTTGGAAAAGCATCAAAATATGAATTGGAAATTCAGATAAGTTTGACTGAAACATTGCATAATGTAACTTTGGAATTGTCTAAATCTATGTAAGCAGTAATGGTAATAGCCAAGTGGAGTTAGTATTGCTTTAGTTTTTGCGTCAGTTCTACATCATGTTCACCCACTTTTATCTGTGTTGTGATGTAATAACCACGTTTAAAAAAGACTTTGACTGGTTCTACTATGTTCTCTATTTGATAATCGACAAAAATTGCCTGACTTGAGTTACATACCTCAATCAAGATGAACAATTTTCAGTGAGTTAAGTAACTGAAATGTAAGCATGAAATCTGGTTACGTTTTAATGGTGTTAGGAGCTGGGATGTGTTGAAAACGTCAGAAGATTCAAGTTATAACCAGGTTTTAAGTTTCAGGTACCTATGCACCACAAAAACCAAATTCAAAATTATGGACATGGACAGTGCCGACAACATTACTGATCAAAAACAAAATGGTCAGATGGGTAAGGAATGTGGGGAACTGAACGAATGTAAAGAAGTACACAGGCCATCAACATCAAAAAAATAAGAACTATGCATTTAATTTTTTTCCTGTGCTGTAGTGAAAGACTGGTTAGGTTGAGTGAACTATGAAGCATTTTTTCTTTCTTTTTTTCTGTGTTAGGCAAGACTTCAGCATAGAAAACCAAAAAAAGGACGGTAATCAGTTTTTACATAGTTATTACAAAAATTTATTTAATAGCAATCTGAAACAAACAAATAACACGGCGCCTCAAGGAATGATTTAAGTGATCAGAATAAAGAGTTGAGGAGTAAAATAAATGCAATGGCAACTGAACTAACAATTTAGGACAGTCATGGAATTGACTAGATCAGACACAGGGGGGTAGGGGTGGGGGTAAATTTGCTATTATGAAGAATGAAGTAAAAAATTTGAGAAACAAGATTTCAAACTTTAGTAATTAGGTCACAGATTTTTAAAAAAAAAAAAAAAAAAAAAAGCAACTTATGGTAGAACTATAGCACAATCAGATGCACAGTTTGGCTTTGTTGAAAATATTATAAATGTAGATTTAGATCAGATAAATGAAATGAGAACATTTATATTGAAGAAAATGAGATTTTTTCAGAAGACACTGAAAATTTAATTTTTAATATGGATAGATTGCCAGAAGTGGATGATTGTCAACAAACTGTTACGCAAGTCAGAAATAAAATTCGCTGTACTGATGTTACACCCACAATTTATGCAAATGTTAACAAACACAGAAGTAAAAGCACCGTAAAGAAGTTAAAATATCAGAAATTGAAAATAAAAGAAATATACTTAATCAGACCACATGTATAATCTTTGAAAGCTATAACAGGTGTGAACTATATTTTATATGAGTAACTTTGTGTGTGAACTGGAATAATGTCTGTAAAGTATTTGAGAAAAGGTTTTCTCATTTTTGAAACTACTGAAAATGTGCTGGATGATTATGATTTGAGAACTGATACACAATGGTCACCATATCTTATAGTGGGGAGATGGTAGGTTTTACATTTATGTTGTGATACAAGATGTTTACCATGAATATGATGTTATGGTGATGTAGGATTATATTTCCTATGATGATGATTTGTAAGGATTTTCTTCATGATTTGATGAGATGAAACACTGAATATATAGTAGTATTTTGGAGATGATGATTGTGATGCTATGTATTACAGAAATTTATTCTCTACTGAGGTTTGTGGTGATCAGTTCTGTCATGTAGTATATGTCTGTTCCTGGAAATAAGATGAAGTTATTTACTGTGTTTACTGTAGGTATGATGGTGATATGAAGACATGTACTAACTACATCTAATGAGTTTAGAGTAAAACATATCTTAAGAAAACAGAAGTAGTAAAATAGTTATTTATGGTCAATGTTTTGGAAGAAAACAATGTTGCTGACTAGTATTTTGCACCAACTGAGTATTTCTTGTAGCAAATCAAGACTATTTAAAGAAAATAATGCTCAAAACTGAATGAAACCAGAAAACTATTTTTGACATAAATGAGATTTGGGGGTAATATTCATCGGTAGTACACCAAACAATTTTGCTGCTATATAGCAATTTTCTGGGAAGCAATAAATTCAGTGGAACACTACTATCTAGAAGTACATTCTCTCAAGGGAATTTGAAACTGCTTTGGATTTATACTTAGAGTTTTTGTGCCATTAGTTGTGAGAAATGTAAATGAGTTATCAATACATTTTTTTTTTGGGGGGGGGGGGGGAGGTAACACAGTAAAGAACAGGCTTAATCACTTTGTCATGCTGTCAAAGATACATTTTTCCAAATATGAGGTATACAAATGCACCTGAATTTTGTACATACTCTCTAGTACTTCGAGTTCAGAGAACGTATTCCTGTTGACATCAAAGAATGCCAAGTAGTATTTTACCTTCAAATTATATACAACAGTTCTATTATACATACAAAACTCTACAAAGCATAAGCAAATATATTATTACTGAAGTATACTTTTGCGAAAGCAATACTAAAAGAGTCTATACGCACTGAAACAACTGATTTATGCACTAATCTACATGTACACAAGCTTGATCATTCACATGAGATGGTTTGTATCATAAGCACCAAATTACACAAAAAGTGATTGAAGGAAATTGTTATAAAAGAGTGACAACTTGTACTAACTGTAGACGATGAATCTGATGTAACATTATCAAATGATCATTATACTACACTCTATTCTTGTATGAGCTAAGGAACTTGCAGTAATTGAAAATTCACTCTGATGCTCACTTGAATTTGCTATCTTTTTACAAAAATATTTCATAACAATGAAATCTTACATCTTTTCTAGATGACAAGACGACCACTTTAATTTGAAGTACATTATTTTCCCAATGATGGTTTGTGTCTGGAAGGTGCTGCTATGTCATTTACATGAAAGAAATGTTATATACAAATACCAGTAACATTTTGAAGTGATTTGCTATGCTATTGTACGGGGAAAACTACCTGATATGTGGACAAAATACCTAAATTGATTATAATTAGTAATGTATTTAACTGACATCTTATTTTGCGAACTTGGCTCCACATACACTACATGTGTACCCGATGCTAGAACAAAACATTATAATTACTAAGAATTTGTATACATGATTGGGTTCTGTTATCTGACACACAAAAGATTAAACTATATACTTGTACTACTTAATAGTATACTTACCTGAGACATTTAACTTTTAATTGTATAATATTAGAAACTGTACGGCTTAACTGTGCATCAATTGTTTAAAACTGTATATATTTTATGTAGTTGTTTTTTGACTGAACATTAGTAATTGAGACTGTGTCTTACAGAAAGACAAAACATCTGAATGAAATAAAGGAGGAGTGGGATACTAAACGGTGATGCTTCAAATACAAGTTTTGGCAGTGCTTGCGAGTTCAGGGCATAGAGGAAGAACATTGAGAAGGCATTTATAAAATGGAATATACATTCTTCGTATAAAATTTCTATGTAATATGAATAATACAATAGAATTTGTCACTACTTGGTTTCACAAAAGATACACACACCACAATCATTTTGTATAACAAACTTCCTATTCTGGTGCATGCATGCCATGACGAAGTCTCGTCCATAATTCTTACTTGGAATACTTCAGGTGAGAGGGCAGGATACTTAATGTAATAGAACAGGAAAACATTTCACGAAAACTACAATTCCATATATATCAACGAGTACGATACCAATGAACACAGTTTGTGCAAAGCTACATAAATGCAAGAGCTCATTGCAACATTATTGGATTGCTGTATTGTTGGGAATAAGGCAACTTAAAATGAACTGTGATAAACTAACTCTATTTTTTATTAACTAATAAAAATGTCAAAAATAATGTAAATAAAGCCCATTTTATCATTCATGGAATTCATATGAAGAGAAATGATAGTAATTATGATGCAGTCAACTGTAGAGCCACAGGATTTTTATTTGGAACCAAAATCACACTGTATTTGTGCAGCAACTAACAAGCATAATTACAGCATTGTTATGGATATGTGAGTTGTAGCATTTCAACATGATAACTGTCACAGAAGCATTATAATGATTTGTAAAGCCAAATGCCATAATCAGTTTGTTAAAGTATCTAAATCTGAATTCAAAATTCAAATAAATTTGATTGAAACAATGCATAATGCAACTTTGTAATTGTTAAAATCTACACTGAAGAGCCAAAGAAACTGGTACACCTGTTTAATATCGTGTAGAGCTCCCGCAAGCATGTAGAAGCATCACAACACAATGTGGCATGGACTGTGCTAATGTCTGAAGTAGTGCTAGAGGGAACTGACACCATGAGTCCTTCAGAGCTGTCCATAAATCTGTAAGAGTACAAAGGGTGGGGGGGTGGGGGTGGAGGTCTCTTCTGAACAAGCACGTTGCAAGGCATCCTAGATATGCTCAATAATGTTCATGTCTGGGACGTTTGGTGGACAGGGGAAGTGTTCAGACTCAGAAGAGTGTCCCTGGAGCCATTCTGTAGCAATTATGGATGTGTAGGATGTTGCACTGTTCTGCTAGAATTGTCCAAGTCTGTCAGAAAGCACAATGGACATGAATGGGTTAAGGTGATCAGAGAGGATGCTTATGTTCATGTCACCTGTCAGAGTCATATCTAGACGTATCAGGGGTCCCATATCACTCCAACTGCACACGTCCCACACCATTACAGAGCCTCCAACAGCTTGAACAGTCCCCTGCTGACATGCAGGGTCCATGGATTCATGAGATTGTCTCCATTTGAAATGAGACTCATATGACCAGGCAAAAGGTTTCCAGTCATCAACAGTACAATGTCAGTGTTGACGGGCCCAGCCGTGGTGTAGTTTCGTATCATGCAGCCATCAAGGGTACATGAGCGGGTCTTCAGCTCCGAAAGCCCATGTCGATGATGTTTCGTTGAATGGTTCGCATGCTGACACTTGTTGACAGCCCAGCATTGAAATCTGCAGCAATTTGCGAAAGGGTTGCACTTCTGTCATGTTGAATGATTCTCGTCAGTTGTCGTTGGTCCCATTCTTACAGGATCTTTTTCCAGCCACAGTGATGTCAGAGATTTGATGTTTTACTGGATTACTAATATTCACATTATACTCGTGAAATAGTTGTATGGGAAAATCTCCACTTCATCACCTGCTTGGAGATGCTGTGTCCCATCACTTGTGTGCCAACTATAACACCACATTCAGACTGACTTAAATCTTGATAATCTGCCATTGTAGCAGCAGTAACTGATCTAACAATGCGCCAGACACTTGTTGTCTCATATAGGTGTTGCTGACCGGAGTGCCGCATTCTGCCTGTTTACACATCTCTGTATTTGAATACTATACCAGTTTCTTTGGTGCTTAAGTGTATATAAGACACAATGTTAGTAGCCTACTCAACTGATGTTAGCAATGCTTTAGTTCTTACGTCAGTCCTACGTACATTTTAGGCACAAAACCCGTGTCCTTTATATCTTTATAGGGCTGCAATAAACATGTTTAAAATTATTTTGATTGACTGGGCTATGTTATTTATTTGATCAAATAACCTGACATGTGGAAATTCGACCTAGATTATATTTCAGGTGGAGGAAATGCAACAAATCTGAGTTGCAGGCGTATACCTAGATTGACGTTTATCAGCAAATGAAATAAGTGAAATGTAGTGATGAAAGCTGGTTACATTTTAAGGAAATAGTTCATCTCAAACTTCCTCTGAACTGCATACGATTGGTCAGATGTGTCACTAAAGCTTGTAGAGGATAGTAATAAGTTTATGTAGACTGACTTGACACACAAGGTATGATCAAAAAGTAATGGGAGTTTTTATAAGTTCGCAGGCATTCTACATTTGATTCTGAAAACGGTTTTACCTTGTTGGTACACATGTCCCTGATGTATGTTTGCATTTCCAGCGGTCTTGAATATTTAGTTCACAACCGACGGTCAAAAGGATTACATGTGTTTTTGAGTACTCAGTGAATTTTTACTTTTGGAAAAGATGGATCAAAGAATTTGCATTAAATTTTGCTTGAAAACTGGAATAAGGTTGATTGTGGACTTTGGTAAATCTGCTATGAGTAAGACAAGAGTTGTATACATGATTCAAAGTGGGTCGAGAAGACATTTAAGGAGACAACAGACTTGGAAATCTAAGCGCATCAAGTGTTGAGGACAATGTGGATAAGTACAGAAAATGGTTCTGGAGAATCACTGAATCACCAACAGAAATGTTGCTGATGATGTCAGCATATCCTTTGGATCATGCCAAGCAACTTTTTCAGATGTTTTGGGCATGAAACGTGTTGCAGCAAAGTTTGTTCTGAAACTGTGTTACTTAGATATCATTCACGTATAGCACAATGAAATTGATAACAATCCAGAACTTCTAAAGGAGGTTGTAACAGGGGAAGAAACATAGGTATATGGGTATGATGTCAAAACTAAGGCCCAATCATCCCAATGGAAACTGGCTGAAGGGCGAAGACTTACAAAAATTCAACAAGTTTAATCACACGTGAAGGTTCTTCTCACTGGTGTTTTAATTACAATGGGATAGTGCATGACGAGTTCCTGCCTTGCGGCTTCGTGGTCAATAAGGAATAATACCTGAAAGTTATGCACCATTTGCGTCAAGCCATCTGAAGAAAACAACCAGAATTGTGGCAAAACTACTTGTTGAAATGCTTGTTTGTTATTTTTTGGTAAAACACAAAACGGTTATTTTGTCTCAGCCACTGTATTTACCAGACATGGCCCTGTGTGACTTCTTTTTATTCCTGAGGCTGACGAGATCCATGAAAGGACATCTTCCTGCCACCATTTCTGGCATAAAAACAGAATTGCTGGAGGAGCTGAACGCCATAACAAAAAGTGAGTTCCGGAAGTACTGTACTTCCAAGACTGGAAAAACTGCTGGTACAAGTGTGTTATATCTGAGGATGGTTACTCTGAAGGGGACAAAGTTGTTGATGATGCATAAATAAAAGTATTCTAAGAAAAACAAAAATTAAACAATGGAAAATCCATTTTGTTACAAAAGCAAAAATTATCGTTACTTTGTGATGGCACCTCTTATCTTTGCAGTTCTATTAATACCTTTCCCTGACAGTCAGCATCAGAAGTGTTCTCAGCAATCTGTTCACTGGTTGGTGGGTTTGGACAAGATTTTGTGACTAAGATCAATACACTGTGCTTCTGAGCTTCCATTGTCAATTTTGAAGATGAAACTTTCAATACTTGTGGGATGAGTGCCATAACACCAATGGTACTTGTCAGTTATGGTTATAAGATCTCCACTACAATGACAGCTCTTTATAGAAAACAAGATTTGCTCAATACAGGCGTAGAAAGACATCGCCATTCTACCCAAGCACGTTAACTTCAACACACTTCTTTCTTCTTATTTCAACATTTCATATTGTGCATGCTCAAAATCAGGTGCCTAAGAGTATCTCTTGTTACAGGCCGATTCATTAACGCAAGCACAATTTTCACTTTAAAACCATTACATCAATGGTCTTCCAAGAAAGGCAACTGATAAAATAACTCAGGCTCTCGGCACAGCAGACATACTATAGACCGATCAAAAATTTAATATTATGTTGTAAATTTACAAAACTATTCTACACATGTGTTTCATACATCAGCGCATTTCTTAAAAAATGATACTGTACTTAATGTCAAGTAAATAGCAGCTTTATAACTACATTTCTGTTATAAAAGCAATCAGCTCAAGAAATAAAATAAAATTTTGATCATGAGAACTTTGAAATTGTTGTGGCTTACCAGAGCTGTGTCTTCCCTGAACCTGGAGCTCCACAAAATTCTGTGATGCTCTGCAGTGGAATACCTCCATCTAACATGTCATCAATTGCTTTGCAGAAAGTCACAATGCCAAACAGCTGACTCTCCTCCTATTGCATAAAAAGAAATAATGAAATAGTCAACTAATCAACTTTTATTGCTGATAGGAAGGAACTTGTCTGGTGAATGTAACAATAAAAATATAGAAAGAAGTTAAACAACACAAAGGGCTCTTCATGCACAGTGATACTGTATGACGTGTAGCACATATCTTAACTCTTATAAAGTATCTAGTTAGAAGGAAAGAATAGAGGATAGTGAAGTGTAACCAATGACAAGATGTTACGAAGATGATATTTATATTTCTGAAAATCTGAGTCAATCATTGTGCTGATGACCCTCTCATGATTTTCTGCTTATGCCACATATTGACATTTTTGTTGGCAGATAGGCTTTCACATTTGATTCTTATGTTAAAATAGTTATTATTTTCTCTGAAATACAAAATCTTGGATGTGGTGACAGAAGGATTTGCAGTCCAGTGACATTTCATAAGATTCCACAAATTTGTCTAAATCAGTTTGTAATGACATAGGCCTGCAGTTAAACAGCACAAACTCAGAAAATAAATAACAGTGGTGCAGTGTTACTTACAAGAAAAAGAAAATTAAGCCTCAGAGTAATGTTTCTGTAAATGGGAAAAAAGAATTTCTCTTCATAGGAGACTCCTTACTTAAAAATATCATTGTGCCAAATTCAAAAATTGACGTGCGTCCAAGCATTAGGCTGGATCAACTAAACAACCATTTGAAAAACTTTGCTGCTAACCAAAATGGTGTCAAAGTGAAATCAGATTTCACTGACATATTCATGCATGTTGGGACAAACTCTGTAGACACAGCAGTGAGGACGAAATCATTAGTGGATCTCTAAACTTGATTCGTGCTGCCAAATCTTTGTATTAAACTCAAAACTAGTAATAAGTGGTATTTTCCACAGGAGATCGATGAGTGACCCTTACATAGACAAGATAAACAATGGAATTAAGGACTAATGTGATAAGCTTGATGTGGTATTTATAAACTCAAACAAATTTATAAGTAACAAATGTCTGGGTATAGATGGTGTACATCTTAATTGGCTAGGCTACGTGACTCTGAGTAAAATATTTTTGGACATTTGCAAAATTATCAATAATCAGGGAAGGATATTTCCTGGATGTGTTAAATATGCTGAAATAAGACCATTGTTCAAGATAGGCTCAACAGATGACATGGAAAATTACCGCCCTATTTCCCTGCTGCCAGTTTTTGCTAAGGAGATAGAAAGGATTGTTGCAAAACACCTTGAAAACTTTCTTATAGAAACCATTATTACAGTTAAAAATCAATTTGAATTTCAAAACGGGAAAAATACAATAAATGCTATCAGGGAATTCAGTGGAAAGACAAGCTCTGCTTTAGATAAGGGTAAAAGGTCACAGGTATATTTTGGGATTTGACCAAAGCTTTTGACTAGGTCAATCACATACTACGTCTACACAAGTCAGCGAGAGATGTGATTGTGGACAGGGCATTGCAGTGGCTCAAACCTTATTTGCCAGAAAGGAAACAGTGTTATTCTAAATTCAAATGGAAAAAAAAATCATTCTTGGACAGGAAAAAGATTTGTACAGGGTCCACAGGGATCAATTTTAGGGCCTTATCTTTTACTGCTGTACATAAATGATTTACCTTTAAGCATTGATGTTCACTCCATTTTATTCACAGATGACACCTTGGTTTTAATTGAAACAAATTCATGGTACTGTGGAAAATATAATGGGAAACCTAGAATTATGGTTTCAGCATAATGGATTAAATCTCAATGTCACAAAAACACAATTAGTGCAGTTCAGTGCTAAAACAACATCAGCATCTCCTATAAAACTAGCACATGGTGGTCAGGAAATGACTGAAGCAAGTTATGTAAAATTTCTAGGTCTAAACCTTGACAAAAATTTAAATTAGAAGGCACATGTAGACTACTTAGCAAACAAACTAAACAGCATTGCTTATGCCATGAATGGCTTATCTGGTTCCATCCTTATGGAGACCACAGCTATTTTGAGACTATAATTCAATATGGAATAATTTTCTGGGGAAACTCGATGAACAGCCTGAGATTACTTACTCTTCAAAATACAGGGTGTCCGAAAAGTCTTTCCCTGATTACATAAATTGATAACTCAGGCTACAAGAAAGATACAAATATGAAACTTGTGTCAAATTGTTTACAACTATCAAAGTTTTTTTTCTGTTTTATGTTTGCAGTACGTAAGTAGTGGATGAGGTGCAGTGCCCAAGAAGCCATGTTAACCAGTCAGGAGAAGGCACAGCGTGTCCTGTGGTACCATGAGACATATCACCAACCACAGTGCAGAGACACTTCCAGACAACATTTGGAATGTATCCACCTGATGTAAAGAGCATTAAAGCCTAGTATGAGAGGTTCAAGAACAAAGGATCGGTTGCTGACCTTCCGAGGTCTGATCGACCAAGAACCTCAGCAGACAGCACGGAAGCTGTAAGGCAGTTTTTTCTGCGAAGTCCAAAGAAATCGGTGCGCAGGGCCTCACGTGAATTACAGATGCCAAAAAGCTCTCTCCATGACATTTTACACAAACGTTTATTGTTTCGTGCATACAAAGTGCAAATCGTTCCGGCCTTGTTGCACAATAATAGTACACGTCAATACGACTTTGCGGTCGAAATGCTATCATGTATTGAGGATGATGATGGTTATCTCAGACGAATTGACTTTTCCGACGAAGCAACCTTTTTGTCAGTGGTGTAGTGAATCGCCATAATGTGCACATTTGGGGTTCACAACCCCCTGGCATGGTGACGGAGTGCACCAGAGGCAGTCCAAAGGTGAATGTTTGGTGCGTGCTATTGCACGATCGAATTATGGGGCCATTCTTCTTCGCTGAGGCTACCATCACATCTGCAGTGTATCTGTACAAGTTGCACCTGTATGCTGTTCCTCAGCTCAGCATTGCAAATGAAACAGTTCACTGTGTCGCATGACTGGAACATTTACAGACTTGTCCTGGCTGTTGTGTCTGTCAAACATGAAATGACCACATACGATATTAATATGTCTGACTGCAGCCAGATCATGGGTATCTGACTAATGGGACACTCCACCTCCATGGTTATACTGACGCTGGACTTTTCATGTAATGGACATAAAGTGAATAGTTTATTATAACAGTATATAAAGAAGCCACAGTGAAGCAAATTGCTCACCATTTCAGGCTAGGCAACAAGAGCAATTGAGCGGCTATACCTTCCAGAAACATCTCTTTGCTATGAGGTACAGAAGCCACCACCCCACAGATGCACCACTGTTCATCATATGGCACACTACACAGAGAATGCCTTGACACAGAAACATTACTGTTGGGCACTCTATGAACTGAATATGATTGTCGGGACTGATGAGTTGAAGTAAATATGTGATGCCAGTAATAGGCATGAATATGTAGAAACTAAGTCAACAGCGCACTGTTCAGGCAAATGGTACAAGCATAAAATTGTAGGATACTTTCAGGGTGAGAAGATATTCATATCGATTGTCTCATGACCTGATCATGTACAGCTATTTGTTCACTTGTAGCTCTCTAAAGGTAGCCGGTACATTGACCACGAAAACACACCACTGGACAGCTCAGAATTATTCGAGGAACCCTTCATGGATATGATGGTGCTTTTGTAGCTCCTCAGATCACATGTCCTCAATTCTGTTCAGCACATCTGTGTTTATTGAGCAACATGTGCACATCTTGACACATCTCTAGCCATTAAGCTGTGTTGGCTGTTGAGTGGTCTCGTGGATTTCAAAGGTTCCCTAACACACATGCTGTCTAGTGGAGTATATTCCATGAGATGTTGCCACTGCCATCAGGGCAAAAGCAAGTACCATATGCTATTTGGTAGGTGTTCCTAATTCAACAGCCCATGAGTAAATATTTATCTCAGGTTAGCAATATAGATAAGACCCAAAATTATTCTGTAATTGTTAATCATTTGTCTTTTCTTCACCCAGTTCCTGAAGATAACTTGATCATTCCTAAAAGATGGATTCCTCTTCAATATTTTCTTTCTTTTTAAGTGGGAGAACATATTATAACTGTGAAGTTATCTGACAGAGAAACAGATTAAATCTAATGAGACAGGAGTAACACTGCTTACAGACCATATTCAAAAAATTCTCTTGATGTTCACAGGAACATCCTGAAAATGAAATTATGAGGGGTGAATGAAAAGTAATACCTCCACCTTCATTAATTGGGTTTGGATGGGAACATTTTAAATGCGGAAATAATCCTTAGAATGTGATCTTTAATTACCAATATTCACTTTTCCACATAATCACTAGCCAATTGCATACATTTCTGCCAACGATGAACAAGTTTTCTGAAGCTGTCACGGAAGAAGTCGACACACTGTTTCTGCAACCACAGTCTCACAGTGCTCTCAATGTCTTCATCAGAAGCTTAAAGAAGTTCCCGCAGATCGTCTTTCATTATCAGGAACAGATTCTCATTCTCATCCTCATTCATTCTCGTAATGCGAGAAGAGTTCCTGGCAAATTTCAAGTCTGTGCGCTTTCATTTCAGGAGTCAGCATCCGGGGTACCCATCATGCGCAGATCTTCTGACAGTCAAGCAAAGCAATAATGTGTCCCACACGTTCTTGTGAAATGCCGATTGTGCTTGAGTGAAACGATAATTGTCCTGAATCAATCTGTCAACATTTTGCTTGTGAAACTCGGTGGTTGCAGTCACAGGATGTCCAACTCTGTTTGTCATGCAGGTCAGATGTTCCCACCTCAACATCTTTAAACTTACTCGCCTGAGGATGCACAGTACTCACATTGACACAATTGCCCTAAACTGCTTTCATTCTCTGATGAATCTCCTTTGGGGTGACACCTTCTCCTGTTAAGAATTCAATGACTGCACGTTGCTTAAACACACTGACCGACCTTCTGCGCAGGGTTCCATACTTCACATTGTAACAACACAACCGTTTGATGTTAAGGCTTCCTGGCAACTGGAGCTGTAGAGAATAGGCTACGGAACAAGCCAGTACCTGCCACATACCAATGCTGCCAACTGTTGAAGAGTTACGAAGGTGGAGGCATTACTTTTCAGTCAAATCTCGTACCTTCGCTGAGCAGAGATCTGAAACTATATCCAAAGTGTTTAATGACTTTCCTAGAAACAAAAATATATGTAATGTAGTACACACATGTACAGGAAAAGAAAAAAGAAAGGTAACAAAAAATTGACTCATATAATTTATGCACGCTGACAGATCACAAACACTGTATATTAATTCACAAATGTATATGATTTCAGACTGTTAATAAAAAATAGCAAACTTGGCTGAAAGCAATTACTTTTGATGGAATAGTTCTGATACACAAACTTTACAATTCTTGCTCTCCAGGTCAACTGTATAAAAGCATTACAATTCCTGCAGCTAATGACACAATAATTATATCACTGACTGAGTCCTTTTACAGCTACTACTTGTACATTCTCTATTTTGTGCATTTTTACTGACTCAAATTATTTCCATACAATTTGTGTATCTTTTTGTTCTTGATCACTGCCATCTGATTAACTCTTGCTCTATGTCCTACAGTCACTTAAAAAGTTGGATCTCGTGTCTTGTTGTGTATGACATGAATTGTAAACCTTTGTACTACATTCTACCTATTTTTTGACCTGAAATTCTATAAGACCGTATTTCTTCGATGGTATACTTCAACATTTTTATGTTCATCTAATCTTCCTCATAGTTTCAGGAGTTTATATATGATCAAAACTAATGATAAGGTTTTGTCCTATCCTTGTCACTCTACACCTGCAAGTCTATAGATGCCTGTATACACTAATTAATTTTTGTTGTTTCTTAAATTGTAAAACCAAGACATATCCAATACCTTTGTTAAAGAGATCCAGGGATAAATCTAACTACTGCAGCAGCTGCTGCTGCTGCTGCTGCTGCTGCTACCACCACCACCACCACCACCACCACCACCACCACCGGTCACGTGTTTCCTAACCTGTCAGTACCATTCGTTGTTTTTAGCTGCAAATTTTCATGTGTCATATATGCAATGTGTTTTTTTATTACCTGCCAGATGTCAAGTGCCGTCTTTACTTCAGGTGGTGACATAACAGCTTTCCAAAACAGTTTTGTATTACTTGCAAATTTTTTAACTATATTATCAGCTGGAGAGCCCTCTGAAAAACAAAAACAATATACCATATGCATAAGGTGTTCAAAAAATAGCATTAACTGAAAATCAGTATGGATAGGATGCAGAAGAAACAGATTGCACATTTTGAATGACAATAGAAATCGAACAGAATGAAAAGCATGGCTTTCACAAATGTTAAATAATTTTTTACGGTAAAATTGTTCAGCTGGGCATATTGTTGAAGCTTTTTACAGAACAGGTCCAAGAGGGGTGGGAGTGGGGGTGGGGATGGGGGCCAGAAGGAGTTGGGAGAAGGAGGAAGGGGAAGGTGGGCATCATGATAGTTATGACCAACAAAGGGAAAAAAAAGCACTGTACTTAACACTGAACAAATCATCATGATTACAAAATTTTAAACATGGCTGAAACAGCAACTGTTAAAAATCTTCACAGTAAATGATAACAGCCAAACAGTTGCAGGATAAAGATTTATTGAAATCCTTGACCATGGTTTCGGTATATCTACAGATACCTTCATCAGAAGCAAAAATACACCTGAACATGAAGACACCTTCATTAGCAAAAATCTTACATTAAAACTTTTATATATTTTATTATAGTTAAAATCATAGGCCCCTGTAGAACGTTAAATGTGGGTGTGATGGTAACTTATATCTGGGAGGGGAGAGTAAAACTTGAGACTCGCCTGCCCCCCTCCCACCCCCATCCCCTCCTCTTCCTCTCCCCAAGAACTGAACCCAAGGATCCCCAACTTTTTTTTATTAAAGTTCATCATGGAAGAAAGGAAAAATTAGATATTAATCTCCCATCAATAACAGGACCATTACAGATGAAGCACAAACAGTTTCAACAAGGATGGAGAAGGAAATCAACATGGTCTTTTGCAATGGAACCCTCCTAGAAATAGGTTGAAGTCATTTTGGAGAAAAAAAAATACTATAGTTTGTTTCAATTGTGCAACAGATGCTGTGGGATAAGCATAGATACTAGCTTCTAGATATTTGCAGAGAAATAGAATGAAGGGTTGACAGAAGTCAGCATGTGATCCACCTGATGTCACCACATACAGGTGATACAGGAAAATTTCTCTCAAAATCAAGAACAAAGAATGAGAATTGTGACTGAAGAGAGAAAAATCATATTTTCTCCAAGTTCACTCAAATTATGTTGATGAAACTTCTATAACATGTATCAGTATTGAACCAAAATGGTAGTACAGTGTTAGTTATTAAAAAGTATAAATGCACACAAGTTAAGCTGTAATGCATCAAGCAGCTGCACGAGTGCTATGCAGTAGATGTTCATGATGGTACTTGCAACCCACTATTGGAGGCATAATTGTTAATTTTTATTCATAACTAAACATTAAGTTATACAGCCAGTTGTCGCCTTTCAAGGCTCTGGGTGGATGTTGACACACCACATGTTGCATGTCACTTCCAACATATTATCTAAATGTTACACTACTACTTTATATTGTGCTACTGTCTCCATAATATTAATGCTGTACATTCTCCAGTCTGATTCAATTTCTCACATAGATTCAAAGTGTGAAAACTCATAGAATGAGTCCTCAACTAATTCCTGAACTAAGTAGCTGAACTACTACTAGTCTCTAGTTATAATCCATATGGCAGATACTCAGAGAGAGAGAGAGAGAGAGAGAGAGAGAGAGAGAGAGAGAGAGAGAGAGAGGGAGGGAGGGAGGTGAACCTTACAAAAGGACAGAATTTTATTAACCTTTAGTATGTTGTGCACAGATTGTCTGTAGAGTAGAATACAAATTTTCAGCTTCGAGGACCCTGTGCTAATTTGGAGGGAACTGAAAAATGTGAAATTCTGGCACTTTATCAGTCTTTTGTCTTTAACCTTTTCAAATTTCAAACTTTTTTCAAATTATAAGAAGAAATCTAAAAGTGCAGGTTCTTAGCAATATAACTTTAATTTTATATTGATAAAGGCATAATGGTACATGCCCCTGATGATCAACATTTATCAATCCCAAGAAGGCTCTGCCTATGAATGGGATTTTTATTTCAGCCCACCGTGGAGAGTCGCCTGGCCAAATGGGCAGGCGTCCTTGGGAGACCTGAAGCCGTCGGTAGCCTCCAACCTCTATCTCTGCCTAGACTGTTATTGAAAGCAGGATATCTTCACATATTATTGTGGTCTCACTGCTGTGCTATGAAGTCATTGCTTCCACAATGTAACCTAATGAATAACCTTATTACAGCTCAGTGAATTAGGATTGGAATCTGCATGTCAAAAGTGTCAAAAAAATGTTCCCAACTTCCATGCAACAAGTCATTTGAACTTTGTTAGAAGCACACCTCTGTACTAGCATCACATCATCAACATAAAAGACAAAACAGATCCTTTGGAATTTCTTTAAGTGATGACTGAAGGCTGCTTCACTGTTTGTTACACTGAGATATTCTGGTCTGGCATCAGATCAGATATGACCACACAGAAAGTCCTAACAGTGGTGACGAAGAGAGATGGAGGGTTGATTCCTGGTCACAGGATAACAGATGGTGTGCTGCCTCAACAGACTTTGGAAATGGTATGCATCCTCTAAGTCTGAGAATTAATAGAAATGTCCACTTATAAACATTCAGGAATATCAGAACACCATGCAGATCTTATGCCTTCCCATGCAATAAGGGATAATCTTGATACTGAGAAGCAGAGTGTAGGGTTCTCTAAGCACACCCCTTCCTTGAGACTTAAGGAGACAGTGTCACCACAGTAACAATTGGTCTCAAAGAGCTGAATTGTTATTTAGCTCAAGAAATTAGTATCAACTGCACAATGAAAATACTGGAAGAAAATGTTGATGACATTAAGCTGAAATAAAAGATTAATACTGTTACTCTAGCCTCAGTATGTTGTGCCCTGAAAATTGCGACAAAAAAAGGCACGGATGATTCTCTTACTCTCCTCCAATGAGTTTGCATAGACAATCAGTCTCCATCCTTCCCAGTGCACCTCTTCACTGACAGTGGTATATGGAAGAGCACAAAGTCAGAGCTGTATGCATCATGCACAACGACACAAGATGAAACAGACTGTGGAATGCAGAAATATGCAATAACTGATGGCATATACCTTCTACATAAAGTGTATGGAGTATGATTACAACAGTGACAAAATGCTATCAGTTTGGGGCCGCACACTATTACAAGGGAGGATGATTCTCACAACAATGAAAATGGCAGTTACAAACTCGTTCCTGAAAATAATGCCTTACAAATGTACTAAAGGGTGTAGCACAGGAATCTGCAGCTGCGAAGAAGCCACACTCTGGTACTGTGCCATTTACAACCACTGTCACAGCTATGTGTGTGAGAATTTGTCCAAGTCAGACATCAGTAAGGAGGATGGTGACATGAATTACAAAGACTGGAAAACCCTAACTGATGTTTTGTTTCTCTGTGATTTTTTACTGCATTACACGTTTTTCATTAATAGTATTTTTCAATTTTTAAGTATAAGCTGGTAAGGCCTAGTGTAAGATGTTATGGACTGCATTTTTTTGTATAAAATATACATTGTATAGGTATAAAATTGTGTTTTTTCATGTTGTTACATGCTTCTACTCAATGAAGATCCAACTGAGGGCAGGAGGGGGGGGGGGGGGGGACGGAGTTTCTTGGGGTAGTTAAACATTGAAAATTGGAAACAGCTACGATGAGAAATCCATTTCTTTTTGCCTTTTTTATGCGGTCTTAGGAGAAATGAGTGCTCTATTGAGTGTAGGGAGGAGGAGGTGGTGGGTGGGTGGGTGGTGGAGCAGGGGATGGTAGTTCCTTGACACAGGTGATATTATCGTTTTAAAAAATTATACAGTTAAAATTGTAATACTCAAACCTGTCCTGCAGTTTTTTTGATAATTTGAGAATTTTTCCATTCTTTTCAACCTCCACATCTTGGTAACTGAGGTGTAAGAAACACGTTTAAGCTTTGAAAATGGTAGGAAATTTAATGCCCTGCAAGAAAGATCTAAGCATTTTTGTTGTAGGATGCAAGAGAAAAAAATTATACAGAAAAGATTGGGGTGTGGGTGGGGGAGGATCAGGAAGGGGGGGGGGGATTGGCACATTTTTGTAATTTTTTTTGACTCCTTCAGAATCAGGCTTTTCAGAGTAAAAAACTTGGATTCTACAGTACAGAGTATCTACATACAACATACTAAAAGTTCACAAAGACTGGTGTACATGATCTCACAGGCATCACAATTCAGTTTATTAAGATAGTATACTTCACAGAAGTTGTCTGCAGTGGTTATTGGGTTGATAATGTGTAGCTTGTTTCACATTTCTGATAGCACTTCTTCATTGAGAGATTTATGGACCACAATATGTAAATGAATGAATGATGTTATACTACAATTTGGTTCTACAGAGCTTGATACTTGCCTACTTGCAGAAATGACCAGAAGTGTCACATATTTTAATAAAGCAACAAAATCAGTGTGGTACTCGTCAGAAATGAACAATGGATAATAGAGCTGAAATCAAACAGTAATATTGTGGGTAGAGCAAACCAAAGACTGCAATTCATTGGCAGAACACTTATAAGGTGCTACAGGTATACCAAAGAGACTGCTTACACTACGCTTGTCCGCCCTATTCTGGAGTATTGCTGTGCGGTGTGGGATCCGCATCAAGTGGGACTGACGGATGACATCGAAAAAGTACAAAGAAGGGCAGCTCGTTTTGTATTATTGTGAAATAGGGGAGATAGTGTCACAGACATGACACGTGAATTGGAGTGGCAATCATTAAAACAAAGGAGTTTATCGTTGCGACGGGATCTTCTCATGAAATTTCTATCACCAGTTTTCTCCTCCAATTGCAAAAATATTCTGTTCTCACCCACCTACATAGGGAGAAATGATCATCACGATAAAATAAGAGAAACCAGGGCTTGCACAGAAAAATTTAAGAGCTCATTTTTCCTGCATGCTGTTCGAGAATGGAACTGTAGAGACACAGCACAAAGGTGGTTCATTGAACCCTCTGCCAGGCACTTTATTGTGAATAGGAGAATAATCACGTAGATGTAGATGTGGAACATCTATTGTCTTCCTGAAAAATGCCATGGAACTCTCCGAGTCACTCTTCCAGACTGTCACGAGCAGGCAGCTCGATAGATCCTGCATTGCTCTTCTCACACTTAGATCAAAATTACATAGATAGTACTGCTTTTTTGTCTAGTGGCAGGTATCAGAAACTGATAAACTTAAATCCTACCCATCTGATGATTTTCAAGTTTATAATTCTCATTCTGAAACTCGTAGCAGGATAATATGTTACTTGGGAAGTTGAACACATTAATTAAGCCAAACGTGCTCGAATAACACACTTTGCATCACAAACATAGTTTCTACCACTCTACAAAGCACTGTGAAGTGCTTGGCAGAGCAAATATCACACTGTACCAGTTATTAGGGTTTCTTCCTTTTCCATTCATGTGTGGATGCGGGAAGAATTATTGTTTAAATGCCTCCGTAAGTGCTGTAATTAATCTAATCTTGTCTTCCTAATTCCTGTGTGAACAATACATACATGTTTTTAGTATAGCCATAGAATCATCAATTAAAGCTGGTTCTTGAAACTTTGTGAGCAGGCTTTCCTGGGATGTTTTATGTCTATTTGTCAATTCAGTTTCTTCAGCATCTTTGTGGCACCCTCCCAGGGGCAAAACAAACCTGTGACCATTCATGTTGCCCTTCTCTGTACACATTCAATATCCTCACAAATTTCGCTTGATGCACCATATCATCATACTCTTGACAATAGGTGCGGATTTTCAAAAATCAAGAACTATTGCATGTATCTGACTGCCTTGATCCAAGGCTTTCATTACGACAGGTGAGAAATGTGAGAGTTGGATTTCACATGATCAGAACTCAATATGTTTGAGCTCAGAATATGTTCAAAGACTCTACAACAGATTAACGTCAAGGATATTGGGTGGTAGTTTTGTTGATCACTTTTACATCCCTTCTTGTAAATGGGTGTACCTATGCTTTCTTTCAACTTGCCTCAGCTGAAAATTCAGTATAGAATCTGACAGAGATTCCATTAGGCCAATGGCCTTGCCCCAATGGTAATACTGGTTTCCTCTCAGATCACCAAAGTTAAGTGTTGTCAGGCTCAGCTAGCACCTGGATGGGTGACCTTCCACGTCTGCCGAGCACTGTTGGCAAGTGGATTGGACTCAGCCCTTGTGAGACCAACTGAGGAGCTACTTGATTGGGAAGCAGCAGTTTTTGTCATGAAAACTGACAACAGGAACGAGAGTGGCATGTTGGCTGTGTGTCCTTCCATATCTGCATTCCGTGACACTTATCGACTGAGGATGACACACTGGTTTGTTGGTACTGTTGGGTCTTCCGAGGCTTGTTCGGATGGAGTTTAAGAGTTTTTTTAGGGATTCCATTGGGGCATGAAGCTTTGGTTAATTTTAACGATTCCAGCTGTTTCTCAACACCACTGACACTAACACTTATTTCACTCATTTTTTCAGTATACAAGGATTATATTTAGATAATTATTCTGAGTTTTCTTTCAAAAAGTAACATTTGAAAATGGTGTTAAACATTTCAGCTTTGCTGCCAACAGTTTCAGTTCCTGTCTCATTCGTGAATGACTGGACACTAACTTTGAAGCCAATAACACCCTTTACATATGCCCAGAATTTCTTTGGGTTTTTTTGAAAGATCAGTTAACAATATTGTGCTATGGTAGTCACTGAAGGCTTCACGCATTCCTCTCTTCACAGAAACTTGGTTCATTCCGCATATCTCTCTCTCTCTCTCTCTCTCTCTCTTGTGCTTTGTTTTATACCTATTAAGCAGTTTCGATGTTCATGATAAACACTTTAAGAATGGTTTACCACAATGTTGACGTAACAATAAAATAGTGTTAACTGCAAATCACAATACTGAGGAAACCAAAACGATACCTCCGAAAAACTGCCTGACACAAGCGGTGAATCTTCCGCATTGTTGTTGATGTGGTCTTCAGTCTGAAGATTAGTTTAATGTAGCTCTGCATACTACTATATCCTATGCAAGCCTCTTCATATCCTAATAACCACTGAATTCTACAGTATGCACGACCGAAGCCTCGTTCCTGGACTAGGAGGACGTAACACCGAGATGCTGTTCTCTTAAGGAAGGAGCAATGTCGCAGAAGAAGCTGAGTAGCAGTCACTGTGGTGTAGTGGTTATGATACTGTTGCATGGAGGGTTGTGAGTTCAACTCACCTGAACTGTAAAATTTTAATTTCTATATTTTGTTCGAAGACATTCTATAAGTATCCACAAATATCAAGAGCTATTGTATTGGAATGTTCTGTAACCGTATATATACTGTAGGGCCTGTGTGTTCTGGCTGGAGGCAGTTCGCTCCATGCTCTTGTATGTGCAAATGCTGAATAAACCGCCGTTAAGTGAAGTTAGTGTTTGTCATACATCTTATTACACATTCTTCTATGTAACACTAAGATCTACACATCAAATTTTCAGCACTTCCATAGCACAACATTTCAAAAGCTTCTATTCTCTTCTTGTCTTAAATCTTTATCATCTCGAATCTTCCACATGTGGAATTTATTTCTGCCACATACTGCATTAAAACCATATTTGCATTTGGTAACTGCAGTAGATAAAATCATTAATAACTTTATTAATAAAGCCATTAATTATGATGTGAATCTTTCATCAGATTGGATGGTTACTGCTGCAAATGAATTCATCAGTCGCTTCAAAACATTTATTCTGTCTACAGTTAAGTATTGTTATTCTACTATGGTAGATTGCCATTTTCAGTAAATTGTGTACTAAATCAACTAAAAGGTTGAAGTCACTAATATGCATCAGTGCAACGGCACTAAACTAAAAGATGACTGTTGAAATGCTTATTCAAGTGTGAAATTTTATCAACATGTGAAGGCAAGGAAAGGGGAGACGATTGTGCACAGTTTGCAATTTTCTGAAAGTGTAACAATGTATTTAGGTACATTCACAAACCAAAGTGTATCAGCAGGTAACACCATGTGATACTATCAGCTATAAACCACCTCTCTAAGGGGCGTTGTAAGTAGCTAGGCTCCAAGTTGTCTGCCATTTACTTTCCATTTCTGTATTCATTTCCACTACTATTCACTGCAGGAGGAGGAGGAGATTAGTGTTTAACGTCTCGTCGACAACGAGGTCATTAGAGACGGAGCGCAAGCTCGGATGAGGGAAGGATGGGGAAGGAAATCGGCCGTGCCCTTTCAAAGGAACCATCCCAGCATTTGCCTGAAGCGATTTAGGGAAATCACGGAAAACCTAAATCAGGATGGCTGGAGACGGGATTGAACCGTCATCCTCCCGAATGCGAGTCTAGTGTGCTAACCACTGCGCCACCTCGCTCGGTTACTATTCACTGCAAAACAAACATAACACCATATTGTACTAAACAAATACTCGTCACAGCCATCCACATAGCACAACTATAAATGTAATCTAAATACTGGATAGCTGTGTAAATGACTGCTAGAGTGCTCAGGCCAACAGCCAGTTTGCATCAGTTGTAAGATGGTCACCAAGCACAATAAAGTTTCGTACGTTCTTTAGGTTGAAAGAAGTTAATTGGCAATTTCTATGCAGAGGACAGTTTGTCTCCAATTCATGACTGAACCATAGACACATTAGAGAACATTTTTTATGTACTATAAGTTGACCAATAGGGGCAGTACAGAACTATGAATAGCTCAACCAAATGTAGGCCACATTTTAAGTCAAGAGAAATGTTCATTATTTGAGCCATCAGCTTTGACCAGTGACATTGTTTGTGGCATATTTCCTCTGTCGCTTTTAAAAGGAATGACTCACATCAAACATTTCTCTATACTCTGAATTTTGAGATACCATTTGCTGTACAAGACCAACTGCTTACAACTCATGTAGGCTATTTTTGAAAATGGCAAAGAAAAGAATACTGAATTTTGTGGCAACACTGTATAAAGTGGATGATGAATCATTTCTCCACATTTAATTTTTAACAGCAAAGTAACATTTCATCTCTATGGAAAGATGACTGGACTCTATGTTCACATATGGGAACTGCAAAACTTTGTGAAACATAAGAGAAACTCAGTGAAGCTAAATGTGTTTTGTACCTTATTGCAAAACAAAGTTAATGAACCATTCCTTTTTGCAGAGGGAACGGTGGGTACAATAACACACTTTGACACATTGGAACATAGGCTGTTTCCTTGTCTTACCAAAGATTCACAAGGTTTCATCTTCAATAGGATCGAGCTCTACCGTAATGGTACTTTGATGTTCAAATATTTTGGAAAAGAAGACCTGGCCGCTTCTATCTACCCAAAATCTGATAATACAAGCAATGCAAAAGCTGCATAACTTATGCATCTAAGGAGATCATTAATAAAAATGCTGCTGATTTCTGGTGCTGAAGTTATTAACAGAGATTCATTCCTGAATTGTTATCAAATTTAAATATAATTAGGATTACTAAAATTTATTTGGCCATAGTTATTTTACGTTGATAAAGACGTGTCAGCTTAATAAAAGGGAAAACATAAATCATATACACAATCATATGCATAAATGAGCGTATAATTGCTTTGCTATAGTGTTGCAGAAGGAAGTACCCCAAGTCTTAAGTGATTTTGGAAAACCACAGAAAATCTAAAATCAGGATGGCTGGACAGAGCATACGTCTCCAGGCCAGCGTCTTAACAATTACTCTACGTCCAGTAGTTACATCTTTATATTCCTGTTCTAGTATAGTTAAACTGATGTTGCAATAGGCAGTAGTAGATCTGGCAGTGTGTTAGTGGTTGCTCTCACATGTAAGTGTCCACCGTCTCCGCGCACTACTCCGCCTACGTGTATTCCCAGTGAATCAGAGCAAAAGTGATAGTTCACTTCAAACTTACATCGCCTGCTGCATGGGATTGAAACACATCATGTCAGTCGTATCAATATCGCATAAGTTGACAGTAACCTTCTTGTTCGATGTCTTCGTAATAAAGGTATCCGGCAGATTGGAGATATGAGAGAATGTCTCCTGGTATTGGTAGTGCTACTAGCGGTATTAAACTTGGTGTTGTCATCGTAATAGTCCACTGTATTTAGTCTGCATAGGTCTCACGTGTAGCCGATATATCTCAATATTTACACCCCATTCAACAGTTTTTGGCGTAAATTCAGTAACATCTTCGACTTATGAAATATAAACACACTTAATTCCTCTCCTGACAGCTGATACTCAACCCAGTCATCAATGATTCTTATGTTACGTCTCGGACTAACAATTTATAAACAAACTTTATTTTCCCTCTCTTGGCTTGACAGTTGACAAGCAGTCTACTCTGACGACAGTTATCTTTGATGTTACTGATGTTCAGTGAACTCAAACCAAAGATAATTAAGGACACTAGTAAGTGTAGCGTTTGACACTTGAGCGAGTGGTTGTAGTTGAGTGTGCAGGAATGGTAGATTAAAAGGTTTATTTTTTTTTTCCCCCGCACTGGTATTATGGTTGATAGTGGCAGCGGGACGAGCGACCTGTTGGCGCAGTATAGGAATATATCAAATAAACTGAAAAAGTACGGAGAATATGCGTCTTGTGCATTGCCTCACGGAACTAATCTTACAGATGTACAATTTGTTGCATTTTCTTCCATTGCAGGAGATTTCTGCGAAAGCCAAATGTAACAGAAGCTAGTGAACAGTTTGGTAAGCTATATTTGTAAGCAGTATAGTTAAACTCTGCAGAGAGTAAAGAGACATATTGTTTACTTATGAAAGCGACTACGGTGGAGGTATGTGTTCTGACCGTTGTACTCTATTAAAAAGTCAGTTCTTTTTATACAGCATATCAAATAATGCTGTAGACATATGTCTGATTACTTGTATTCATAGCGAAACGACAGTAAGGAAAAACGTGTATTAATGATGTGTGTTCACCGGCTAATAATAATTTATCAAATTGTCGCTTATTGTAGGCAGTAGCAATCAATACCTGAATATTTGTATATGTACATTGGACATTTTCAGGGATTTACAAATATTTAAAATGCAACTGAATTGTTAATGGTTAGTTCTGCCGTTGGTTTAAAACTGACCGATGCATTTATGTTTTGCATACGTATTTTCGTTTTCTCCTCCAAGCTGTGCATTTAGTGCAGCGTCAACGTGAATTTTTTCTAACTATTTTCGTATGAGCGGCACCTTGGTCAATGGAAGCTTCAGATTCCACCCGTTTCCTTTGACCCTTGACGCAAGAGTGTTGTGGCGTGTGTCGTCATTACGGCGCGGAGTGTTCGAGTCGGTTTTGTTTGTCGGTAGTTTGCAGTGTGTTTCATGTTTGTAAATACTCGTGTTCCATCCTCTCAAGATGTTTGTTGTTGTTGTTGTTGTTGACGGTAGTAATATCGTCTTTATTCTTCATCTTCAAACTATGTTTGGTACTGCTCGGTCCTGAGTCAGGTTGTTTTTCTGTCAGTCTTAGTTTTACATTAAAAGTGACACGCAACTGTATGGATAGGCTTGTTGATGAAGTGTTGAATGGTATGTCCCTTGTATGTGGGTTAACTGATTGCAAGAAAAGGATGGCCCAGTGACACTGTGCTGAACAACCATGTCACAGTTCTTCTGCATTTTTTTATTTTTGGTAATTGCGTATTACTAGCTTTATCACTGTTGTGATATTATTGGTAATGAGCCACTGGAGAGTGCATGTCCCGTATGTCAAAATACTTGGAAAAGTCTATGAACAAACTCCAGAATTTTGTCAGTGTAATCTGAGTGTATTGGGAATTTCAGCAGACTGAGTATGTTTTTGTCAGTAATCAGTAAGTGAATACTGTAATTTAGTTTAAACAAAAAAGTTACAACCATCCTTATCTTTGAACTAAAAAGTGTGGTTATACCTGCCCTGAACTACAGAAATCTTTCTTGGACATTGTGGGATCTTAAACCAGAACAATACTGTAGCCAACACACGAAGATCAGTACTTTATGTGAAAATAGACTCTGTGAAATTTTTTGGAGGTACAGACCTCGTCTTCCACAATATTCTCTTAATTTACTGTAATTCTCTACCAACAATGCAATTATAACTGAATGCAACCTTCCTACTCTGAGTTGCTTGACTAATATGAAGAAGTCAATTTATGTTACTTTATTACCAAGCAGTAGCCTATCATCTAGTAGTCAGGATTGCATTAGAATTACATTGAAACCAGAGGCAGTCATAAATAAATAAAATGATTACCATTATAGTGTTTTAGAAACCGTATCAGTTTCTGCACGTATTTTGTTACTGAGTTTCAGTTCAGATAGCCAGTGGTTCTGTCACCAGAAGGAAAAAAAGTTGTGCACTGAGTATAAGGCTCATACATTTTTATTGCGAAAACTTCCACTGGCAGTGACTGAATGTTGTTTGGTAACACACAAACATTCCAAGGATTACTGTTGAAGAGCTATCATTTATTTCGATTAGTTGTCTTGTCACGTTTCAGGTTGTGCTATAAACCTAGTGAATTGGATGCCTTTAATGTGAACTGACACGTACAACCATAGACATTAAATTAATCATCACAGAGCTAAGAATATGGACAATACAGAAAGGTCAAGATATTGATTAACCAAGACAACAACTGTGAATAATCACACAATTACTCAACTACATAAACACAAGCTCAGTGAAGTTATTTTGCTTGCCCATGTAAGAGAACTGGAAAGGAAACACTGGGGAGGTATGGTAGAGACTGTCTGTAAATGAAAAACAAGCAGCGCTTATGTTGGAGGAAGTCGCCTTGCCCAGAAGACAGCTACAACTGCCACACAGGTGCCTAAGAAAGAATTCAATTTTTTTATTCAGTAAATCTCTGCAGATTGTGGGATGTCATTTGCACGAGAGCGCATGCGCTAACACACACACACACACACACACACACACACACACACATATATATATATATATATATATATATAATAGAGGGAAACATTCCACGTGGGAATACTTCCGTCCCGACTGACATCTCTGCTCAAACTCTTTGCCTTTACAAATGTCTGCTTGTGTCTTGTATGTATGGATGGATATGTGTGTGTGTGCGAGTGTATACCTGTCCTTTTTTCCCCCTAAGGTAAGTCTTTCCGCTCCCGGGATTGGAATGACTCCTTACCCTCTCCCTTAAAACCCATATCCTTTTGTCTTTCCTTCTCCTTCCCTCTTTCCTGACGAGGCAACCGTTGGTTGCGAAAGCTAGAGTTTTGTGTGTATGTTTGTGTTTATTTGTGTGTCTATCGACCTGCCAGCGCTTTTGTTGGGTAAGTCTCATCATCTTTCTATATATATATATATATATATATATATATATATATATATATATAATAGAAGGAAACAATCCATGAAGGAAAAATATACCTAAAAACAAAGATGATGTGACTTACCAAATGAAAGTGCTGGCAGGTCGACAGACACACAGACGAACACAAACATACACACAAAATTCAAGCTTTCGCAACAAACTGTTGCCTCATCAGGAAAGAGAGAAGGAGAGGGAAAGACGAAAGGATGTGGGTTTTAAGGGAGAGGGTAAGGAGTCATTCCAGTCCCGGGAGCGGAAAGACTTACCTTAGGGGGAAAAAAGGACAGGTATACACTTGCGCGCGCACACACACACACACACATATCCATCCACACATACACAGACACCCCTTGTGTCTGTGTATGTGTGGATGGATATGTGTGTGTGTGCAAGTGTATACCTGTCCTTTTTTCCCCCTAAGGTAAGTCTTTCCGCTCCCGGGATTGGAATGACTCCTTACCCTCTCCCTTAAAACCCATATCCTTTTGTCTTTCCTTCTCCTTCCCTCTTTCCTGACGAGGCAACCGTTGGTTGCGAAAGCTAGAATTTTGTGTGTATGTTTGTGTTTGTTTGTGTGTCTATCGACCTGCCAGCGCTTTTGTTTGGTAAGTCTCATCATCTTTCTTTTTAAATATATATATATATAATAGAGGGAAACATTCCACGTGGGAAAAATATATTTAAAAAGAAAGATGATGAGACTTACCCAACAAAAGCGCTGGCAGGTCGATAGACACACAAATAAACACAAACATACACACAAAACTCTAGCTTTCGCAACCAACGGTTGCCTCGTCAGGAAAGAGGGAAGGAGAAGGAAAGACAAAAGGATTGGGTTTTAAGGGAGAGGGTAAGGAGTCATTCCAATCCCGGGAGCGGAAAGACTTACCTTAGGGGGAAAAAAGGACAGGTTTACACTCGCACACACACACATATCCATCCACACATACACAGACACAAGCAGACATTTGTAAAGGCAAATAGTTTGGGCCGCTCCCGGGATTGGAATGACTCCTTACCCTCTCCCTTAAAACCCAATCCTTTTGTCTTTCCTTCTCCTTCCCTCTTTCCTGACGAGGCAACCGTTGGTTGCGAAAGCTAGAGTTTTGTGTGTATGTTTGTGTTTGTTTGTGTGTCTATCGACCTGCCAGCGCTTTTGTTTGGTAAGTCTCATCATCTTTCTTTTTAAATATATATATATATAATAGAGGGAAACATTCCACGTGGGAAAAATATATTTAAAAAGAAAGATGATGAGACTTACCCAACAAAAGCGCTGGCAGGTCGATAGACACACAAATAAACACAAACATACACACAAAACTCTAGCTTTCGCAACCAACGGTTGCCTCGTCAGGAAAGAGGGAAGGAGAAGGAAAGACAAAAGGATTGGGTTTTAAGGGAGAGGGTAAGGAGTCATTCCAATCCCGGGAGCGGAAAGACTTACCTTAGGGGGAAAAAAGGACAGGTTTACACTCGCACACACACACATATCCATCCACACATACACAGACACAAGCAGACATTTGTAAAGGCAAATAGTTTGGGCCGCTCCCGGGATTGGAATGACTCCTTACCCTCTCCCTTAAAACCCAATCCTTTTGTCTTTCCTTCTCCTTCCCTCTTTCCTGACGAGGCAACCGTTGGTTGCGAAAGCTAGAGTTTTGTGTGTATGTTTGTGTTTATTTGTGTGTCTATCGACCTGCCAGCACTTTTGTTGGGTAAGTCTCATCATCTTTCTTTTTAAATAAATATATATAATATATATATATATATATATATATATATATATATATATATATATATAGTTATAATAGAAGGAAACATTCCATGAAGGAAAAATATACCTAAAAACAAAGATGATGTGACTTACCAAATGAAAGTGCTGGCAGGTCGACAGACACACAAACGAACACAAACATACACACAAAATTCAAGCTTTCGCAACAAACTGTTGCCTCATCAGGAAAGAGGGAAGGAGAGGGAAAGACGAAAGGATGTGGGTTTTAAGGGAAAGGTTAAGGAGTCATTCCAGTCCCGGGAGCGGAAAGACTTACCTTAGGGAGAAAAAAGGACAGGTACACACACACACACACACACACACACACACACACACACACACACACACACACACACACATATATATATATCCATCCACACATACACAGACACAAGCAGACATTTGTAAAGGCAAAGAGTTTGGGCATAGATGTCAGTCGAGGCGGAAGTACAGAGGCAAAGATGTTGTTGAAAGACAGGTGAGGTATGAGCGGCGGCAAATTGAAATTAGCGGAGATTTAGGCCAGGCGGATAACGAGAAGAGAGGATATACTGAAGGACAAGTTCCCATCTCCGGAGTTCTGACAGATTGGTGTTAGTGGGAAGTATCCAGATAACCCGGACGGTGTAACACTGTGCCAAGATGTGCTGGCCGTCCACCAAGGCATGTTTACCCACAGGGTGATCCTCATTACCAACAAACACTGTCTGCCTGTGTCCATTCATGCGAATGGACAGTTTGTTGCTGGTCATTCCCACATAGAAAGCTTCACAGTGTAGGCAGGTCAGTTGGTAAATCACGTGGGTGCTTTCACACGTGGCTCTGCCTTTGATCGTGTACACCTTCAGGGTTACAGGACTGGCTTAGGTGGTGGTGGGAGGGTGCATGGCACAGGTTTTACACCGGGGGCAGTTACAAGGGTAGGAGGCAGAGAGTAGGGAAGGTGGTTTGGGGATTTCATAGGGACGAACTAAGAGGTTACGAAGGTTAGGTGGATGGCGGAAAGACACTCTTGGTGGAGTGGGGAGGATTTCATGAAGGATGGATCTCATTTCAGGGCAGGATTTGAGGAAGTCGTATCCCTGCTGGAGAGCCACATTCAGAGTCTGAGCCAGTCCCGGAAAGTATCCTGTCACAAGTGGGGCACTTTTGGGGTTCTTCTGTGGGAGGTTCTGGGTTTGAGGAGATGAGGAAGTGGCTCTGGTTATTTGCTTCTGTACCAGGTCGGGAGGGTAGTTGCAGGATGCGAAAGCTGTTTTCAGGTTGTTGGTGTAATGGTTCAGGGATTCCGGACTGGAGCAGATTCGTTTGCCATGAAGACCTAGGCTGTAGGGACGGGACTGTTTGATATGGAATGGGTAGCAGCTGTCATAATGGAGGTACTGTTGCTTGTTGGTGGGTTTGATGTGGACGGACGTGTGAAGCTGGCCATTGGATAGGTGGAGGTCAACGTCAAGGAAAGTGGCATGGTATTTGGAGTAGGACCAGATGAATTTGATGGAACCAAAGGAGTTGAGGTTCGAGAGGAAATTCTGGAGTTCTTCTTCCCTGTGAGTCCAGATCATGAAGATGTCATCAATAAATCTGTACCAAACTTTGGGTTGGCAGGCCTGGGTAACCAAGAAGGCTTCCTCTAAGTGACCCATGAATAGGTTGGCGTACAAGGGGGCCATCCTGGTACCCATGGCTGTTCCCTTTAATTGTTGGTATGTCTGGCCTTCAAAAGTGAAGAAGTTGTGGGTCAGGATGAAGCTGGCTAAGGTAATGAGGAGGGAGGTTTTAGGTAGGATGGCAGGTGATCGACGCGAAAGGAAGTGCTCCATCGCAGCGAGGCCCTGGACGTGTGGAATATTTGTGTATAAGGAAGTGGCATCAATGGTTACAAGGATGGTTTCCGAGGGTAACAGACGGGGTAAGGATTCCAGGCGTTCGAGAAAGTGGTTGGTGTCTTTGATGAAGGATGGGAGACTGCATGTAATGGGTTGAAGGTGTTGATCTACGTAGGCAGAGATATGTTCTGTGGGGGCTTGGTAACCAGCTACAATGGGGCGGCCGGGATGATTGGGTTTGTGAATTTTAGGAAGAAGGTAGGGGTGCAGGGTGTTGGTGGGGTCAGGAGGTTGATGGAGTCAGGTGAAAGGTTTTGTAGGGGGCCTAAGGTTCTGAGGATTCCTTGAAGCACCACCTGGACATCAGGAATGGGATTACCTTGGCAAACTTTGTATGTAGTGTTGTCTGAAATCTGACACAGTCCCTCAGCCACATACTCCCGACGATCAAGTACCACGGTCGTGGAACCCACATCCTTTCGTCTTTCCCTCTCCTCCCCTCTTTCCTGATGAAGCAACCGTTTGTTGCGAAAGCTTGAATTTTGTGTGTTGGTGGTCAGAAAATGTGTGAAATGTTTGTAGGGATGTTACAGGGCAGGTTTTACTGAGACATAAATGTTAAGAAAGAAATTCGATACGTTGCACCGTTTCAGAGTTATTTAGCATTGAAGTTAGCCAATCAGATTGTCGCGCGTGTAAATTCAAGTTTCAGCTAATGAGACAAAGTGCTTGTTGGGCAACACGTGCCCTGGCAGGCCTCTTGAATGCGAGCGCGCGATGCCCCGATGGGCTAAATTCTATGCTAAATAACTCGGAAACGGAGCGACGTATCGAATTCCTTTCTTAACATTTATGTGTCAGTACAACCTGCCCTGTAACATCCCTACAAGCATTTCACACATTTTCTGACCACCCTGTATTTTGATCTTGCCTTAGGAGCTCTAGCTCTGTAGAACAGTTTGCAGAGATTTATGTAAGATCTGTCCATATGCTTTTCTTGCATTTGTATTATTAACAGTGCATATCTGTGTTCAATCTAGTGTTAATACATTTTTGTGAAAAATAAACCCTACCTTCCCCCCATCCCTCCCTAGGAGTGTCTGCACACTGTGTCACCAGCGACTAATAAGATGAACTATTGGAGGTTCAATAGAACTTTGTAAAATACCTTATAATTCCTTTTTATGATGTAATGCAGTAGAGAGAATGTGGAGTTGCCTACTCACTCTTCATTTTACACACCTATGAAGGAGGGAAATGCATGACCACAATCCAGTGACTTACCTTCCTTCACACATCTATCCTCCAGTCCCATCCATCCTATTACATCTCTGGAACACAATATATCCTTTAATATGGCTTGACTGCACGTAGGAGTTCAGCTCCACCCTTGATCATCTCTGCTGAAATGTTATCATTACCTAGAGTCTTATTCTTTAGGTTTTTTATTGCCTGTCTAACTTCCTCTGCTGTGGGGGGTATACGGGTATTTCATCCTGAGCAACATTTTGCTATGGTTGGTCGCTCTGTTCATTTTCTTCCAGTACTTTTCTCTCTGTAGTGTTGTCCAGCAGCTCACTGAAGTATTCACCCCACCAGTCTAAAACCTATTCATCTCTTCCTATAAAATATCCTTCTTTATCTCTACAGAATACAGTATGTGTTTGAAATCGTTTCTCAATCTCTGATCTCAGTTGTAGAATTTCCCATACTACTTGGTCATTATAGTTGTCTCGTAGCTCAATAATCCATTTCTATCTGCCTCTTTCCTTTTCTTTACAAATTCTTCTGTATTAGCTATTGTTGCCCTGTTTATTATTTTCTTTCTTGTCTCATTTCTCTCAGCCACCACCTCATTACAATCTTTATCAAACCATCCTGCCCTTTCCACCCTTTCTTTTGTAGGCTGTCTAAAATTATGTCTACAGTTTCTTGTAAAGCATCTTTCATCATACTCAATGTCCCTTCGCTGCATTCCACAACCCAGCTTTGTTTATGGTCAAACTTTTTCTGCAGTTCTCTTACACATTTTTTGGATACTCTGTGCCTTTACATATGTCTGCTTGTGTCTGTATATGTGCAGATGGATATGTGTGAGTGTATACCTGTCCCTTTCCCCCCCCCCCCCTCCTAAGGTAAGTCTTTCCACTCCCAGGATTGGAATGACTCCTTACCCTCTCCCTTAAAACCCACATCCTTTCGTCTTTCCTGCTCCTTCCCTCTTTCCTGATGAAGCAGCCGTTGGTTGCGAAAGCTTGAAATTTGTGTGTGTGTTTGTGTGTTTTTTATTGCATCTAACTACCAGCGCTTTCTCATTTGGTAAGTCACAGCATCTTTATATATATATATATATATATATATATATATATATATGGTGAGTAGCAACTCTCCTTCTCATAATACTGTTTATTTGACATCTCATGTAGACTTTAGTTTCCTACTGTTTCTCTAAAAGGTGCTTCTTTTCCCACTTTTGGATTGAAGTTGCATGTCAGTGTCTTATTATCTTGCCCTGGTAATCTTCTAATTCCTATTCCAGTTGACCATAAAACTCATCTTGCACTTTTTCATCATCATCTGCTGTAGGTGCATGCACACGTACTAGAATGATGTTGAAGAAGTGGGCCTTCGTTCTCCAAGTCCACATCCTTTCATTTCCAGGGTTAAAATTTATGACTGCTTCTTTATACTTATTGTATTCCAGAAACCGCGTACTACCTACTGTACCACTGTTCCCTCCACTATACAGAATTTTATAATTACCACTCCCTGTGATACCATTTCCTTTCCATCTGAACTCGTGGATTGCTTCTACTCCTATGTGGTATTTCTCCATCTCTTGTTTGATTCTGCATAGAGCTCCTGGTTCATTCAAAGTTCTTACATTTGAAGTAATAAAGTATAAATCATTTTTCCAATTACCATGTCCTTTTCCTTGTATGGGACGTTAATTGCTATCATCGGTCCTGCTGTTCCTGCCTTTGAATTTTGTAACAATATGTTTTTTCCTACCTGGTGGACCAGGGTTTGTGTAGAGTTTGTTCACTCAGGGAGACTGGCTTCATCACACCTCTAGAGCCCTCCCTACCCTATGTTGTGGGACACATTTTGTCTGACTCCTTTGTCAAGAGCACTCCAGTGTGGGTGACCCTGCCAGTAGTTATGCTACCACTGGAATAGCTCTTGACTTTGTCAGAGCAAGCAAGCCTTCCCGTCCCCACTGAAAGTGCCTCTGACAAGGTGGCATCCCCTGGGAGGACCAAATAAATAACGGGTAAAAAAAAAAACTGTAAGGCAGAAAACCAAGCGCCAAATTTTTCAAGTGATCAGCCATGGTGGAGCCCTTGGCAACAATATCATCATCATCCAGATAATTAATCCAACCTCGTACAGACATAGTCAGTTGCTCTAAAAATAATTTAAAAATAGCAGAGGTGCTAGCTACACCAAAAGAAAGGTACAAATATTGATAGAGACCAAAAGGAGTATCCAAAACCAGAACTCGCTGAGGCTTTTTGTCCACAGGAACCTGCAGATACGCTTCAGACAAATCAATTTTAGACAAGTACTGGCCATCTGATATTTTTGCCAACAGTTCCTCCTGGTGTGGGAGAGGATACATATCCATGATTAACTGTGCATTGCCAGTAGTGCTGAAGTTGCCACAGAGGTGAAGTTTCCCCTACGGCATAAACGTCTGTTTACTAGCCATAACAGGTTGCACCACCCCTAGAGATTAAAGTCTGTGCAATCCTGCTTTTACTGATCTTTCAGGGCGATAATAATAGGACATGCATGACAAAAAAAGGCTGAGCTGTGGATTTTAAAGAAATATGAGCAGAAAAAGTTGCAGCAGATGCTATACTTTCTGAAAACACCTTGCAAAGTGTTTCCACTTTGAACAAGTTCTCAACACTGGCATCAGCAATGACCAAAAATGCAGTGGAATGAACCATTGACTTATAAGAGGCAGATGCCATACACTGTCCCCACAACAATGTTCTGTTTGGTATAAATGAGCAGCTTCCATGTGACTGGTAACAACAGTGGTGAGCCTAAACAAACATAGGTTTGGGAATTCAATAACATCACTGCAGCACCTATGTCAACCTGTAGTCAGAGCCTTTGCCAAAAAACACTTAACTCAATAAACAACTTGGGAGAAGTCACAGATGATATAAGTGGTACAAACTAAAAGAACATAGTGAGATTGAGTCAGCACTGATCTGCACGTATATAGTTGCAAGTTGCAGGTAGACGGCGCAGCGGAGACCAAACCATGTGCGAGCTCCTTACAGGCGACCTCTAGTCGCCAACCTGCACTTATACAGTTTGCAGTTGATTTAAATACACACGTGCAATGACACTCACACTCCATGCACTAGGATACAGCATTTGCTAACAACATTGCCCCTCCGTTTGTATGTGTGTGCATTGGAGTGGGTGCGCATGCGCATGTGTTATGAAAGGAATGATTTAGGTGCCATTCTATGATCCTAATAAGGGGCATACATGCCTGTAGCACTGTACTAATTAAGAAAGATAACAATAAATAATGGGACGTGCTGGAAGAGCTGCAGGAGCTGGTTTGGAGATATTACAGTATTCCTAAAAGCTAACAACTACAGTAAAATTTTGTAAGTTACTACCTCTTACTCAAGGAGATCCCTCGCTTGTGGTGGCATCTGTGGACATAGTGGACTATGAATAGCATACAGCCTTTGTTGGGTGTCTTCTGGTGGTGTGGGAAAACCCACTTCAGTGTCAAGCTCGGTGGTTAAGGGATGCCAAAACATATAGAATGGTACTCCTGGCACACACTGCACTTCACTGCGCTATTTACACCATTGCAAAAGTCCAGGTGCTGATACCGACGGAATGAACCAGGCATCTGCCATCAGGCTTTGTACAGCCACAGTCAATGGGAGCACCTCGAGGGAACGCGGCTCGGGAAGATGATGCAGAAAAGGCGGTAGCAATTTTCTTGTTGAATATACCTTGACAAAACATTGATACTAGACACGGGGTAAGAATCATGCTGTTCGCACATAATCCGACCAAGTGTGAGAGATGATGATGCGAGCTGTGTTGCATTGTGCGGGACAAGCTGCTGAGAGCACAACTGGGAGGTGTTGCCGCGTCGAAGTGGACGAAGAGACTGTTGTTCAGTGTGTGTGGCATCTGGAAAGCATGGCTCTATCGGAAGTGACCAAAGAGGGTGTCGAGTGGATGCGATGTTACTTCAGCCGGCAGGTGCTTCGCTGATCACTGGTTTTTGGTCTGTGCAGCCTGTTGTCTTGCTGAGGTCTTCTTGTCTTTCTGTTTTCCAATTGCCTTTAATTTGCTTGCATTAATGATGTTAAACTGTTTCTTAGTGAGTCTGTTTTCATCCATCCTACACAGATGTCTGTAGAAATGTAGGCATCTTTTCATAAAGTTATCTATAATATTGTATGTGTGTTCATAGAGTTCAGTACCATAGATTTTTCTAATAATGTTTTGTTTCTGTTTCTTTTTGTCATGAATTTTTGTCATCTGTCTAATAACTGTAGTTTTTGTTACATACAAGGCATGTAGTAAAACAGCCATGTTATAGTGCCCTAATTTTGCACTACAGGATATTGCTCTTTCGTTATAGTGATTCCATGTAAGTTTGTACAACTTTTGCAGTTTGAATATTCTTTCAGTGTTGGAGATTGTGTTCAGTCCTTTGGGTTGGATGGTTTCTCCTAATTACTTGAAGTGAGTGATCTGTGAGATTTCTCCATACTGTGTTTCCAGTGGAAGCTTTCCAGTTGACTTGATGTCCATGTACAGAGTTTTTTCATAGGAAATTTGGAGTCCAACTTTGCAGAAGATTTCATGTAGTTAATCTAACACTAGTTTGGCTTCATCTTTGTTGTTTGTTAATATAGTGAAGTCATCAGCAAAGGCCAGGCATTTCGTAGTGACTCTTTTTTCCTTTCTCTTTCCTAATTAGAATGCCTTTGACATACTTTCCCTATTCTCTAATTATTTTTTCCAGTACAGTTTCGAACAAGAGTGGTGATAGGCTGTCTCCTTGTCAGACTCCTGTTTGAATTTTAAATAAGAGTGGTGATAGGCTGTCTCCTTGTCAGACCCCTGTTTGAATTTTAAATGAGTTTGAGATTTCCCCCATGGATTTCACTTTTGAGGTGGTTTCTGATGTTGACCCTGGTCTTTCTGTTGACTCCTAATTCGTGTTGGCTATTAAACAGCATTTGTCTGTCAGCAGAATCTTGAACTTTTTTTGAAATCCACAAATATGACTACAGTGTTCTGGCATTGTCTGACATGTAGTATGGTTTTGGGGTTCCAAATCTGTTCAATACAGGATCTCCCTTTGCAGAATCCTGCCTGATACTCACCAATCTGTGGATCTGATTGCAGCTCAAGTTGTTCCAGTAAAACTTTACATAGGATTTTAAAAGTTACTGGAAGAAGTGGGATTCCTCTCTAATTACTCAAATCTATTTTGTCTCCTTTCTTGTGGAGTAGGTGTATCAAGGTGCTTTTCCATCCTTTTGGGATTTTCTCTATTCTTCAGATTTATGATTTTATTCTTTGAATTTTTGGCATTATGTTTTTGTGGTCCAATGTCCATAATCCTCTAATAATAATTCGCCAGGTGCTCTATTGTTTTTTAATGATCTCATTGTTTTCACTATTTCTTCATGTTAAGGTGGAAGCGATTCAGTATTTGGTGCTGGTTTTACAAATCAGAGTTGTTTAGGTCTCTCTTCACAGTTGAGGAGTTTACTGAAATATTTGGCTAAAATTTCACAATTATTCTTTATATACGTTTAGAGGAATCCATCAGATTGTTGGAAGCATATGGTAGAGGTTTGTAGCCAGCTAAATTTTTTGTGAAGGTCTTGTAAAAATTGTGGGTGCTGTTCTTTGTAATGCCTTTTTCTATTACAGTTGCCCTCTTATTATTGTATTTTTGTGTTTTTATTGTTAAATAATTTTTTAGGCATTTCCTCGTATCTCTACAAACACACGCCACTTTTCTGCTGTTGTTTGACTATTGAAATCATTTCATGCTTTAATCCTGTACTTGACAACTTGATCACATGTGGCATTCCACCATCTATGTTTTTTCCTTCTCGGGGATTGACCGTTTCTCTGCGAGTTCAGACCAGTTTCTGGTATCCACCCTATGGATTTCTTCAGTTATTGTCTTCTTATTGAGTTCTAATTATTTGGGATCAGTTCTGAAACTCAGGGTTACTCTGTCTGTTTTTTGTTGGCCTGAAATTTTTCTTTGATTTGGAGCAACCAGTAGCGTGACCCAGAGAAGCCTATCCTGGTTTTTACAGTGAAGACTTCTGTGGTGTTCCTCATGGAGATAGCACTGTGGTCAATCAGGAATTCTCACTGTGTTTGTAATAACTTCAAGTTGAACAAATATATTTCAAGGAAGACGCAATACATGAAAGTCAGGGATCAAGTAAACAGAGTAAGACGTGTATACACTTTAACAGTCAAATCATAACTGAGTCCAAGTCTAGCGGCCGCTGGCTGGCTGGCCTCTTAGGTGGCACTGCTGCTGCATGGCTGGCAGACAGCGCTGCATGTAGAGGACACGCGTAACTGTGCGGCGGCACTTTGAAAGATCGGTGAGTCACAACACTTTTCCCCCCTTTGAATTTTTTGCACAGGTCTCGATGGAGGTGGCCTGTAGATTGCTAACGTCCATAGGTGTTGTTTGACTGGCCGTAAAGTCTTGAGGAGGAGGCTTCCCGTACGGATGGAGGTGTCCCCAATGATAACGGGTCGAGATGACAGGAGACGTGGGGGTCGAATTTGCTGGGGCCTCGTGCACCAATCTGCCCGTTGCGGCAAGCCCGGTTGTTATAACAGGAGACATGGGTGATGTGTCTGCGTCCATAGGAGAAGGAGGTGAGTAGAGTTGCTCCAACAGATGATGGTCATCTGGTTCCTGCATGGGCACGTCTCCTGGTGGCGTCAGTCCTTGTGCTGGCACCGATATGATGGTGAGAGGACTGCGTTGTGGGTAATGAGAGATTCCAGTATCCTGAGCGTCAGGTAGAGCCGAAGGTGGTGTAGCGGCATCCAGAACAGGCATTGCAGGCACATGAGGCCGAAGCTGGTCCGAATGATGCACTGCAACACCCGTGTCCATCTGGATTTCATACAGGCGTTGGCCACGGTGTCGTAAGATGCGGCCAGGACTCCATTTTGGCCGCCTGCCATATCTCCGTACCCATACAAGGTCGTCGGTGGTGAACCGGCCAAGCGAAGGCACCCGCGGCCGTGAGGTGGGAGGCCGCAGAAGATGAAGTAGCGTGAGGGGCTGTTGGCCATGTAAGAGCTCAGCCGGGCTGTGGTCGCCCATGGGGGTGAAACGGTAAGAAGCCAGAAATTGGAGAAGCGCATTATCAGCAGCAGAAGTCAGGAGTTTCCTCATCTGAGCCTTAAATGTGCGGACCAGCCATTCAGCCTCACCGTTTGACTCTGGACGGAACGGAGGCGACGTGACACGCATGACGCCGTGACAGGCACAAAAATCCGCAAAATCGGAAGAGGCAAATTGCGGACCATTATCAGTAAAAAGAGTAGAGGGAAGGCCTTCCAAAGAGAAAATGCGAGCTAGAGCATTGTTGGTTGCCGCGGTGGTAGGCGACGTGCAACAGACAATGAAAGGAAAGTTAGAGTAGAAGTCAATAACGAGAAGCCAATAAGTACCTAAAAAAGGTCCCACGAAGCCAGCATGAATACGCTCCCTGGGCTTCTCAGGTGAAGGCCACGGTGACAAAGAAGACTTCGGGGTGGCGGCCTGTGACGCACAAGGGCTGCAGCAGCGACCATGTGTGCGATTTCAGAGTCGATGCCGGGCCAGTACACGACAGCGCGCCAGAGATTTTGTGCGAGAGACACCCCAGTGCCCTTGGTGAAGGAGGCGCAAGACCGAAGCACGCAAAGACGCAGGTACCACAACGTGCGGCGAAGCATTTTTGGTGGAAAGGAGGATAACACCATCCGTAGCCATGAGGTGGTAATGCAAAGTGTAGTAGTTCCGCAACGGATCAGAAGTCTTAGCGGACGGACGATCCGGCCAACCCTTCTGAATACAGCGTAAAACCCAGGAGAGGGTAGAGTCAGAACCCGTAGCAGCTGCCAGCCGGTCCCTGGTGATGGGGAACCCGTCCACAACCTGCTGCTCGGCAACATCCAGGTGGAAACACAAAAGTTCGTCCCTATCGAATGTCAGATCAGGACCCATGGGAAGATGAGACAGTGCATCAGCATTCGCATGTTGAGCCGTCGGCTGGAAATGAATCTCATAATTGAAACGAGACAAAGAGGCCAACACTGGACACGGTGTGCAGCCTTGTTGGGAAGTGACGTTGATGGATGAAGCAAGGAAACAAGTGGTTTGTGATCCGTAACAAGATGAAATTTGGATCCATAGAGAAAAACACCAAACTTATGAAGAGCATAAATAATTGCCAAAGCTTCTTTTTCAATTTGAGAAGACTTTTGTTGGGCATCCATGAGCGTTTTGGGGGCATAAGCAGTGGTTTGTTCAGAACCATCAGAAAAACAGTGCGCAAGGACTGCACCGACCCTGTATTGAGAGGCGTCTGTGGCAAGAACAAGATGTTGGCCAGGTTGATAAGTAGCCAGGCACGGGGCCTGTTTCAGCATAGTCTTCAATTTCTGGAAAGCTGCATTGCATGACGCGGACCAGTGAAAAGGCACGTTTTTATGCAAGAGGCGATGCAACGGCTGAGCCACCGAAGCAGCAGACGGTAAAAACTTGTGATAGTATGCTATTTTCCCCAAGAAGTCCTGCAGTTCCTTAACAGATGTAGGGCGAGGAAGGGCATCGATCACAGCGACAGTTTGCTGAAGCGGACGAATACCATCCTGAGAGAGTTGAAACCTAAAGTACGTGATAGATGCCTGAAAAAATTTTGATATCTGAAGATTACACTTAAGACCGGCAATCTGTAAGACATGAAAAAGTGTACGGGGATTTTGAAGATGTTCGTCAGTGGTGGAGCCAGTAACAACAATGTCGTCCTGGTAATTTATACACCCAGGGACAGTGAGGAATAATTGTTACAAGAATCACTGAAAGAGAGTAGGGGCGCTGGCAACCCCTAATGGCAATTCTTGGTATTGATAGAGGCCGAAAGGCGTGTTAAGGACCAGAAACTGCCGGGAAGCAGTGTCGAGAGGACGTTGATGATAAGCTTCTGACAGGTAAAGTTTTGAAAAATACTGGCCTCCAGCAAGTTTAGTGAACAATTCTTCAGGTCGAGGCATAGGGTAAGTGTCAATAAGGCATTGAGCATTTACAGTGGCTTTAAAATCACCACAGAGATGAATATCACCATTTGGCTTAGCAACGACAACGACAGAAGAGGACCACTCACTGGAAGTGACAGGAAGCAAAACCCCTGAAGCAGTGAGACGAGCCAGCTCCCGTTTGACCTGATCACGAACAGGAATGGGCCGAGCCCGAAAAAACTTAGGCCGAGCAGTGGGTTTGAGCATGATACGAGCTTCAAAGTCGTTTGCATGGCCTAACCCACGAGAAAAAAGGGACAAAAATGTCATCGACAAGGAATCCAATTGAGCATAAGGAATAGCATCAGAGATGATATTGACAGAGTCATCTATGGAGAACCCAAAAACGCAAAAGGCATCGAAACCAAAAAGATTCTCCATGTTACTATTATCGACCACAAATATGGGAACAGTGCGAACGACATATTTGTAAGATACCTCAGCATCAAATTGTCCCAAGAGAGAAATCTTGTGTTTATTGTAAGCCTGTAATTGCTTAGTGACAGGTGACAGGATTGGAGAACCCAACTGAAGATACGTCTGAGAATTGATGATAGTGGCAGCAGAACCAGTATCCACCTGCATGCGAACATCTCGACCAAGTATTTGGACAGTGAGGAATAACTTCCCTGAAAGGGAAGAAGTACAGTTGACAGACAACACAGAATCAGAATCAGCGTCATGTTCATGAACATCATGTATGTGGTCGGATTTGCAAACGGATGACACATGACCTTTTTTTTGCATTTGTGACACACGGCCCAACGTTGCGGACAATCTTCTCATGAATGTTTCGTAAAACACTGCGGACATGAAGGAAGTTCCCATGGGTTTTGCTGCAGTTTCTTAGAGATTTGTTTACGGTCAGGCCAAGGCTGCGCTTGGGAGCATACTGCAGCCACGTTGGCCGGCGGGGACACGCCACACACTTCGTCAACATCCCACAAAGGTTGTATTTCCCCAATGTCGCCCCATGCCTCTATTCGCTCTCCAGCGGCGCGAGAAATTTCAAAAGACTGAGCGATGGATAGGACTTCATCTAGAGTCGATTTGCCAACTGAAGGGCACGTTGCCTAACTTCTTTGTTGGGCGCCGATCGGATAATAGCATCCCGTACCATGGAATCGGCGTAGGATTCTTTGTGAACTTCAGTAACAAATTGATACTTTCTACTGGGGCCATGAAGTTCAGCAGCCCAAGTGCGATAGGATTGATTTGGTTGTTTTTGACAACGATAAAAGGCAACACGAGAGGTGCAAATAGACGGACAGAAGTGAGCACATTTTAGCAAAGGACAAAGACGCAGGATCTTTCAAAGGAGCCAATTGCGACAACAACTGATACATTTGAGGTGAAATCCATGAAAGGAACAGAGACTTACATGTTTGTTCGTCCGCGACATGAAATGCCAAGAAGTGCTGTCGGAGACGTTTTTTGTAATCAGACCAGTCTTCCGCCGTCTCGTCGTAAGGAGGAAAAGAAGGTAGAGACGACGACGAGAGACGCCTCGCATTTGATGCTGCGACGAAATCACGAATCGCATTTGTGAGAAGCATTTGCTGTTCTATGAGACCTTGCAATAGTTGCTGTAAAGTAGCCATGGAAACACGTGGGTCAACGATGGAAAAGAAAAATCCCCTCCTCGTCGCCAATTGTAATAACTTCAAGTTGAACAAATATATTTCCAGGAAGACACAATACATGAAAGTCACGGATAAAGTAAACAGAGTAAGACGTGTATACACTTTAACAGTCAAATCATAACTGAGTCCAAGTCCAGCGGCCGCTGGCTGGCTGGCTGCTTAGGAGGCGCTGCTGCTGCATGGCTGGCAGACAGCACCGCATGTAGAGGACGCGTGTAACTGCACGGCGGCACTTTGAAAGATCGGCGAGTCACAACAGTGTTCTATTGGGGATTTTCATGTCTTTAGTTATGTGTTAGTTTCTTGAATTGTGTTGACATAATTTTTATATTAAAATTTTGGCTGAAGCTTATGAGGTGACACCATTTTTATTGTTCCTGTTATGAGTGGTTTACAATACTGTGATTCTCCCATGTTTTTCTTTTCCTAACTGCCCACTGAAATCACCTAGCAGGATTCTGATGTGATGTTTAGGAATTTTGTTCATGGTTTCTTCCAGAAGTTCCTGGAGTCATGTAACACCTGTAGGTCTTTTCTGTGGTAGTCATTTGTTGGTTGTGACCATTAATTAGTGTGTGTGCCTTGTTTCCTGATTTTATTGATAGTTTTGAGCGTCTTTCCGAACATGACATAAAATCAGCGAGTGAATCTGTGATGGACCTGTGCCAAATTGTTTCGGTTCTGTGTTGATATGTACTGGAAGTATTCCTTTATAGAACCTGTAACTCCCAGAATCAAAGTGATTTTCATCTGTAAACTGGGATTCTTACAGGACCATAATTTTGATGCTGAATCTGTGTAGTGTATTTGTTAGGTGTTTAGTTTTCCTGGTTTCAGTAAGGTGTTTATGTTCAGTGTACCTATTAAAAATTTTGGTTTCCTCAAAGAGATTTTGAGACGCTCTGATCCTTCACTATGTGGCATGTCTGGTCTCCCAGAATCCTATGACGAGAAAGGGAATCCATTCTATTGACTGGGACCTGTGGTAGTAGAATTCTTTCTTGCTGTTCTGTCATGGTTGCTTCAAGTTGAAGAGTGTTTTTGGGTAATCTCTGATGGAGGTTATGAGAGTATAAGACTTAATTGTTGAGATCAAGCTGTACATCTTCAGCCACATCAACGAGGTGAACAAATGCTTACCAACAGCTGCTGGAGACCAGATCAGATGCTGATTGGTTTTGCGATAATATTTGGTCCACCTTGGTTTCCCAGGGCTCCTCATATCTGCCACTCAGGGAGGTGCTCAGAAGTATAAATTTAAAGTAAATGGCTCAAGATAATTTAGAGATTTTTAGTAACATTGTTTTTAAACATTGATTTTTCTTTCTATGGTAGTATAGATAATAAGTTTAGGTATGGTACTGAGTCAAATACTTTTCAGGAATTGAGGATTACTGCATCTACTTGGTCTTAACCCGATGCCTGCAGTAAGTCATTTCAGGAAAGTGCAAGCTGGGCTTCATATGATAGATGTTTTAGGTACCTGTGCTGGTTGGCATAAAGAAAGTTATTGTGTTTGAGATATCTCGTTACATTTGAGCGTAAGTGTTCTAAAATTTTGTAGATCACTTCCCTTTTTAGATAGGTGTGATCTGTGCTTTCTGGACAAGGTTCTTTTTATTCAAGGTATCTATGGTAATTATAGTTAGAGGAAGGGCTAACTCAGCCCCGGTATAGAATGTGATTGGGATTCGATTGTGACCTGAACCTGTGATCAGTTTTAATCATATCAGCTGTCAGACTTTGACACTTATGTCAATTTCACTCATCTTTTCAGTGATACCAGAATTGAACTGGAGCATATTCCTGGGTTTTGCTTTGCAAAGGAACGTTTGAAAACAGTATTTCAGCTTCTGCTTTGGTACTCACAATTTCTGTTTTTGTCTCATCTATGAGTGTGCGCACACTAACTTTTCTGCCACTAACAGCTTTTATGCGGAGCAAGAATTTATTTGGGTCTTGTGAAAGATCTTTTGACACTATTCTGCTACAGTAGTCATTGATGGCTTCACACATTGCTCTTGACAGCTAAATGCATTTCATCTATCTGTAGCACTATAAAGGGCTATTACAAATGATTGAAGCGATTTCATAAATTCACTGTAGCTCCATTCATTGACATATGGTCAAGACACACTACAGATACGTAGAAAAACTCATAAAGTTTTGTTCGGCTGAAGCTGCACTTCAGGTTTCTGCCGCCAGAGCGCTCGAGAGCGCAGTGAGACAAAATGGCGACAGGAGCCGAGAAAGCGTATGTCGTGCTTGAAATGCACTCACATCAGTCAGTCATAACAGTGCAACGACACTTCAGGACGAAGTTCAACGAAGATCCACCAACTGCTAACTCCATTTGGCAATGGTATGCGCAGTTTAAAGCTTCTGGATGCCTCTGTAAGGGGAAATCAACAGGTCGGCCTGCAGTGAGCGTTGAACGTGTGCAGGTAAGTTTCACGCGTAGCCCGCGGAAGTCGATGAATAAAGCAAGCAGGGAGCTAAACGTACCACAGCCAACGGTTTGGAAAATCTTACGGAAAAGGCTAAAGCAGAAGCCTTACCATTTAAAATTGCTACAAGCCCTGACACCCGATGACAAAGTCAAACGCTTTGAATTTTCGGCGCGGTTGCAACAGCTCATGGAAGAGGATGCGTTCAGTGCGAAACTTGTTTTCAGTGATGAAGTGATGGGGTTATGTGAAAGATTCAGTGTTTAAACCTCCTCTACCAAGAAACGTACCAGAACTGCGAGCTCGCATGAACGATGCTTTCGAACTCATTGATGGGGACATGCTGCACCGAGTGTGGGAGGAACTTTATTATTGGCTTGATATCTGCCGAATCACTAAAGGGGCACATATCGAACATTTGTGAATGCCTAAAAAAACTTTTTGAGTTTTTGTATGTGTGTGCAAAGCATTGTGAAAATATCTCAAATAATAAAGTTATTGTAGAGCTGCGAAATCGCTTCAATCATTTGTAATAACCATGTACTTTGCTTTACAGCTATTATGCAGTAATCTGTTACTTTAGAAGTTTCTTTACAGTGACTGGATACCATGGAGGTCCCTTCCCTTTGTGAACTGTTCTGTCGAGCGCATATCTATCCATTGCATGGTAAAGTAAACTATTCTTTTAGACTTGAGCCATATCTCTTGAGCTAAAAGTTTCAGATTCCTCACTGAGATATGCCGCTATTGCTTCTTTATATAATTTACTGGACAAAAAAAAACTACTTGTTTTAACTGTTCTTTGTTCTTTTGTTCTTTGGTATCATTGTTACTGTAACTGCCTGAGGTCACTGATATGTTTCTATGTGGACATTCTCAAAAAGGTCATGTCTCTTTGTTGCCATTATATCAAGTTTTTAAAATCATGGTTGAGGTTCTGAACTATTTGCCCTACGTAGTTTTCAGAGAATTAGTAATGTTTTACATGATGTCACTAACTGTAACTATCCCAATTGATTGTTGGATGATGGAAGTCTCCTCTGATGATTACAATATGGTAGGCATACATACATACTACAGACGTGCAGTTTTCTCCTAACTTTTCAGACACATCACAAGATGAGTCAGGTGGTCGATAAGAGGACCCTGTCATAGTTTTACATCCAACCCTGATGCTGAGTGTGGTACAGACAGTCTCACATGCAGCTGCAACTTCTGACTCGGAGGTTTTGACTTTCTTGTCTACTACGTCAAATACACCACCTCTGTTTCCATTTACCTGTTGTTGTTGTTGTTGTTGTGGTCTTCAGTTCAAAGACTGGTTTGATGCAGCTCTCCATGCTACTCCATCCTGTGCAAGCTTCTTCATCTCTGAATAACTACTGCAACCCACATACTTCTGAATCTGCTTACTGTTTGTTTCTTTGCCTCCCTGTGCAGTTTTTATCCCCCCCCCCCCCTCACACACACACACACACACACACACACACACACACACACACACACACACACACACTTCCCTCCAGTACTAAATTGGTGATCCCTTGATGTCTCGGAATGTATCCTACCAATCGATTCCTTCAGTCAGGTTGTGTCACAAATTTCTTTTCTCCGCAATTCTATTCAGTACCTCGTCATTAGTTATTTGATCTACTCATCTAATCGTCTGTAGCACCACATTTCAAAAGCTTCTATTCCCCTCTTTTCTAAACTGTTTGTCGTCCATGTTTCACTTCCATACACTCCATACAAATAGTTTCAGAAAAGACTTCCTGACACTTCAATCTATACTCAATTTTAACAAATTTCTCCTCTTCAGAAACACTTATCTTGCCATTGCCTGTCTAAATTTTATATCCTCTCTACTTTGACCATCATAAGTTATTTTGTCACCCAAATAGCAAAACCCATCTGCTACTTTAAGGATCTCATTTTCTAATCTGATTCCCTCAGCATCACATGATTTAATTTGACTACATTCCATTATCTTTGTTTTGCTTTTGTTGATGTTCATCTTACATCCACCTTTCAAGACACTGTCCTTTCCATTCAGCCACTCTTCCAAGTCCTTCGCTGTCTCTGTCAGAATTAAAATATCATTGGCAAACCTGAAAAGTTTTTACTTTTTCTCCCTGGACTTTATCATCTACTCCAAATTTTTCTTTTTTATTCCTGTACTACCTGCTCAATATAAAGATTGAGTAACATCAGGGATAAGCTACAAACCTGTCTCACTCCTTTTTCAACTACTGATTCCCTTTCATGCCTCTGTACTCTTATAACTGCCATCTGGTTTCTATACAAATTCTAAATAGCCTTTCGCTTGCTGTATTTTACACCTGCCACCAACAGAATTTGAAAGAGAGTATTCCAGTCAACATTGTCAAAAGCTTTCTCTAAGTCTAAAAATGCTATAGATGTAAGTTTACTTTCCTCAACCTGTCTTCTCTGAGTAGTCATAGGGTCAGTATTGCCTCGCAAATTCCCACATTTCTTTGGAATTCAAGCTGATGTTACCTGAGGTTGGCTTCTACTAGTTTTTCCATTCTTCTGTAAAGAATCCTTGTTAAGGTTTTGCAACTGTGATTTATTAAACTGATAGGTTGACACCTGCTTTCTTTGGACTTGGAATTATTATATTCTTCTTGAAGTCTGAAGGTATTCTGCCTATCTTATACATCTTGCTCACCATATGGAAGAGTTCTGTCATGGCTTGCTCTCCCAAGGTCATCAGTAGATCTAACGGAATGCTGTCTTCTCCTGAGGCCTTGTATTGAGTTAGGTCTTTCAATGCTCTGTCAAATTCTTCATGCGGTACCATATCTCCCATCTCGTCTTCACCTATGTCCTCTTCCATTTCCATAATATTGCCCTGAAGTACATATCCCATGTATAGTCCCTCTATATACTCCTTCCACATTTCTGCTTTCTCTTCTTTGCATAGGACTGGCTTTCCATATGAGCTTGTGATTTCATACAGATGGTCCTCTTTTTTCCAAAGGTTTCTTTAATTTTCTTGTAGGCAGCATCCCCTAGTGATACACACTTTGCCCTCCAGCCACTCCTGTGTAGCCATTTTGCACTTCCTGTCATTCCCTTTTTTTTAGGTGTTTGTATTCCCTTTTGCGTGCACCATTTACTGCATCTTTATATTTTCTCCTTTCATCAATTAAATTTAATATATCTTGTGTTATAAGGATTTCTTCTGCCCCTCATGTTTTTACCTACTTGATCCTCTGCTGCCTTGACTGTTTCATCCCTCAAAGCTCCCATTCTTCTTCTACTGTACTGCTTTTCCCTGTTCTTGACAATCATTCACTAATGCTCACTAATGCTCCCTCTGAATTTCTGTACAAGATTTGGCCCTTTCAGTTTATTCAGATTCCATCTCTTTAAATTCCTACCTTTTTGCAGTTTCTTCAGTTTTAGTCCACAGTTCATAAACAAAAAATTGTGGTCAGAGTCCACATCTGTCCCTGGAAATGTCTTACAACTTAAAATAGGTTTCCAAAATCTCTGTCGTACCATTATGTAATCAATCTGTAACCTTCTGGTGTCTCCAGGTCTCTTCGACGTATACAGCCTTCTTTTATGATTCTTAAACCAAGTGTTCACTATGATTAAATTATGGTCTGTACAAAATTGTACTAGGTGGCTTCCTCTTTCATTCCTTTCTCCCAGTCCATATTCACCTACTGTTTTATGTTCTCTTCCTTTATCTACTATTGAATTCCAGTCCGTGATGACTACTAAAATTTTGTCTCCCTTAATTATCTGAGTAATTTCTTGTACCTCCTCGTCCATTTTTTCTATCACTTCATCATCTGCTGAGCTAGTTGGGGTATAAACAATTTGTACTACTGTGCTGGGTGTAGGCTTCGTGTTTATCTTAGCTATGATAATGCATTCGCTATACATTTCATAGTAGCTTATCCAAATTCCAATTTTTTATTCGTTATTGAACCTACTCCTGCATTATCCATATTTGATTTTGTATTTATAACCCTGTATTCACCTGAGCAGAATTCCTATTTCTCCTGTCACCGAACTTCACTAACTCCCACGATATCTAACATTATCTTATCCGTTTCCCTTTTTAAATTTTCTAACCTGTCTACCTGATTAAGGGAGCAGACATTCCATGCTTCGATCCGTAGAATGCCAGTTTTGTTTCTCCTGTTAATGACATCCTCCTGTGTAGTCCTTGCCCGGAGATTCAAATAGGGGACTATTTTACCTCCGGAATATTTTACCCATGAAGATGCCACTGCCATTTAACCATACAGTAGAGCCACATACCCATGGGAAAAAGTTATGCATGTAGTTTCCCTTGCTTTCAGCTGTTCACAGTACCAGCACAGTGCAGCAAGACCATTGTGGTTGATGTTACAAGGCCATATCAATCAATCATCCAGACTGTTGCCTCTGCAACCACTGAAAAGGCTGCTGCCCTCCTCAGGAACCACATGTTTGTCTGGCCTCTCAACAGATGCCTCTGTTGTGGTTGCACCTACAGTGCAGCTACCTGTACCTCTGAGGAATGCAAGCCTCCCCACTCCCCACCAACAGCAAGGTCTGTGGTTCAGGGAAGGCCCATTTACCTATCCTTTTGATATATGCTTAAATTTACCTAAAAATCTCACTGCTGTCAACTTCAGATTTTAACCCACTTTCTATATCTAGTATTATGTGAGCTGCTCTTGTTTTTAGGAGTGCTTCACTCTGTCACTTTGTTGTGAATGCTTTGACACTTAACCACTTGTATTCTAATACTCTCACTTGTAGGAGGCATTTCTTTCGATCTTTCCTGCCTGGTATCCAATAGATACCGTTATCTGGAGCAGATGGAGAGTTGTCTACTGTAAAAATATCTTGTGTGAGTGCCACACACACTTTGGTGGCAGTTTCTTATGTTTGCTGCACACTTGACCCTTTTAAGGGCACTTCACAGTTCTCGACCCTGTGGCACAAATCTAGGAAGTGACAGCCTAGCTTGTCACAGAGCCTCCACAGTCTCTGGTTCAAGCCTTCTGCTCAACTCAAAACCAGGGAGCAATGATCTGTTGTGGGGGAAGTGCTGCAAATTGTGAGCTGTACTGAAACTCCAAGAGCTCATTAGATGTTCTTAGTCTTCTCTGCCAGTTTTGGAGTGATCCAAATGTGATCTTAGAGCCCAGACAATAAGAATCATCTGTCCCAACATGCGCCATCTGCAGTTGGTTGCACCTTGTTCCCTCAATGGCAGCTGGAATAGCTTCTTTAGTAAGTTTTATCTGGCCAGGCTAAATAAGCACTACAAAGGGCATTCAAAAAGTTTTGCACAGTCATCTCTAATTTTTTTTTAATTTTTTGTAGGAGGAGAATGAAGTTTTCTGTGAACATATTTGGAACATTTAGCTGTACATCGAGCCTACTAAATGTAGCCTCCATCAGCTGTGATGCATCTGGTCCAACATTCTTTGCACGATGTAAATGCACTTTGGTAAAATTCTGGGGATTGTCTTTTACACCATTGCTTGACTCAGGAAATAAGGTTTTTCTCACTATCCCATGTTTTACTGTGTAGGTATGTCTTCAGACGACCAAAGAGGTAAAAATCAGCCAAGTCCGGACTGTGGAGAGGATAAGGAACAAGTTTCCAACCCATTTTCCTGATTTTCTCCTGCATCATAAGGGCTGTGTGGGGTTTGGCATTGTCATCGTGTAGTCTGATGAACTGACCCTGAAGCTGTGATCTGTGGGTCTTGATGGCACGTTGCAGCTTGTCCAGTGACAAACATTAACGGTCCCAGTTAATTGTAGAGCCAGGTTCCAAAAAGTCAATGAAAATCATACCACACTGATCCCAGAAAAAGGAGACCATCACCTTTTGGCCTACTGTTCGTGAAAGTCTTGGTTTCTTCTTCTGAACGGAACCCAGATGACACCAATCCATGGATTGGTTTTTGCTCTCTGGTTCGAATAAAAACAACCGTGTTTCATCCTGGGTCCCCTTATTCACATCACTCACTGCTGTCGATTGTCTACCGCATCGTAGATTGTCCAGTACAGAGAAATCACTTTCTTTATACCTCTGCAACCATCACTGGATACTGCTGCGATCCACTGTGTCCTCCACATAAACAGGGAGCAACTTCCTGTGAATTGATGTGGCAGAGTCATTGCCAGTCTTGAAGAGGAATTCCATCACCAACCATTGTTGCAACCTGACTTCTACTTCACGGTCCATTATGGCTCACATGTAAATAAAAGAAAATGCTTTTATATACCAACTTGTAGCTAAGTGTTCCAAGTATGTTCACAAAAAATTTCATTCTTCCCCTGCAAAAAAATAAAAAAAATAGAGATGACTGCAAAACGTTTTGAACGCCCTTTGTAGATAAGTAAATAAATAAATAGATAATGAGGCCCCCAGGCACACACACTGACTGTACAGTGTTGCTTCCCATCCCTTGCTACAGTTTTGCTGAGGGGTACCACTGTTTGCCATGTTTCAAGTTCTGGTAATGAATAGACCCCTACCCTTTTGTGTTTCCCTCCCCTTGACATGAGAGATAGCACGTTTCCCCAACAGCTGAAGTGAGTCTCACTAGCTCAGTTTTTGGTTCAGTGGAAGACAGCACCTGGAACTTGTTGGTTATAAAGATGAGCTAACACCCTGCATACTCTGTAAACATTGTCTTCTGTGAACAGAATGATCTATACCTACCACTGACACTCCACTCACAGCCAAGTGGATGCGTAGTGATGGGTTCTGTATTTGCTGCAGAAGAGACGGTATCCACACGAGAGAGAATACTTGAAGTAACTTTAATATCTTTACATGATATTCGGTAACCCTCCCAACACACCCAGCTTCCAATCACTTGAGAGTAGTCAGGGCAGTTTTGAATTGCTTACAAATAGCAACTAACTCATCCTGTGCCCAATATCAGCCTGCACAGTGGGCATGCATTGTGCCTGTGCAATATTTTACAGAACGGTAAACAAATAACTTTAAACTGAGTTCATTAATTGTCATTTAATTTAATTTATGAGTTTGATGTGCTACAACTATTACCAATAGTGTTTTAGGACTGAAGTGATTAGCAGCCAAAATGAGATATCTACAGTATTACGATAACAGAAAAACTTTGTATAGAATTTACTGTTTTGCTGATTTGTTTTTTGGGTTATGATCACTAACAAACTTGACAATAGCATTAATCTATGTCAAATACAGACAAAATACACTCATATTAAAAGATAAAACTAATGTAACATAAGTTAGTTACTTAAAGTAACTGTAAATCACAAACACCAATTTACTGTGAAATAGACTATGCACTACACTCACAATTTACAGAAATTCTGGATAATAGATGTTTGCAAGCATCTGAAAATCCTCAAAAATATAGCTTTTTGACATAAATGATTGGTTTTGAATGAGGATGCTGTAGCCAAAAGTTTCTAAAATGCGCAAGTGAAGCTTACAACTGACGATACAGCAAGAGTTATTTGCAGCAATCGCAGATGTTTGAAAACGCACATTGTATTGTGATACACTTGGATATTGACACAATCAGTGAAAGATTATGTGAAAAGACACAACTGGAATTGTAGAATGTTAGAATGTAGAATTTCAAATTGGACCTATGTGGCACCCATGGTCTCACACAAAGGAAAATAAAGTGTAACTGGATAGTGGCAGCAGGAGGTTATCCAATTACATTATATTGTCACAAATTCATTTTTGTCATTGTTGCAAAGCAAAATATGTAAGTCAGCTTGTATATGTAAATAAATGTGAGAATTTCATGGATTTTTTTACTTGGCTGTATGACCAGCAAAGGACTCAACATACTGAAAGTTACTTGTACACTCCTGGAAATTGAAATAAGAACACCGTGAATTCATTGTCCCAGGAAGGGGAAACTTTATTGACACATTCCTGGGGTCAGAAACATCACATGATCACACTGACAGAACCACAGGCACATAGACACAGGCAACAGAGCATGCACAATGTCGGCACTAGTACAGTGCATATCCACCTTTCGCAGCAATGCAGGCTGCTATTCTCCCATGGAGACGATCGTAGAGATGCTGGATGTAGTCCTGTGGAACGGCTTGCCATGCCATTTCCACCTGGCGCCTCAGTTGGACCAGCGTTCGTGCTGGACGTGCAGACTGCGTGAGACGACGCTTCATCCAGTCCCAAACATGCTCAATAGGGGACAGATCCGGAGATCTTGCTGGCCAGGGTAGTTGACTTACACCTTCTAGAGCACGTTGGGTGGCATGGGATACATGCGGACGTGCATTGTCCTGTTGGAACAGCAAGTTCCCTTGCCGGTCTAGGAATGGTAGAACGATGGGTTTGATGACGGTTTGGATGTACCGTGCACTATTCAGTGTCCCCTCGACGATCACCAGTGGTGTACGGCCAGTGTAGGAGATCGCTCCCCACACCATGATGCCGGGTGTTGGCCCTGTGTGCCTCGGTCGTATGCAGTCCTGATTGTGGCGCTCACCTGCACGGCGCCAAACACGCATACGACCATCATTGGCACCAAGGCAGAAGCGACTCTCATCGCTGAAGACGACACGTCTCCATTCGTCCCTCCATTCACGCCTGTCGCGACACCACTGGAGGCGGGCTGCACGATGTTGGGGTGTGAGCGGAAGACGGCCTAATGGTGTGAGGGACCGTAGCCCAGCTTCATGGAGACGGTTGCGATTGGTCCTCGCCGATACCCCAGGAGCAACAGTGTCCCTAATTTGCTGGGAAGTGGCGGTGCGGTCCCCTACGGCACTGCGTAGGATCCTACGGTCTTGGCGTGCATCCGTGCGTCGCTGCGGTCCGGTCCCAGGTCGACGGGCATGTGCACCTTCCGCCGACCACTGGCGACAACATCGATGTACTGTGGAGACCTCACGCCCCACGTGTTGAGCAATTCGGCGGTACGTCCACCCGGCCTCCCGCATGCCCACTATATGCCCTCGCTCAAAGTCCGTCAACTGCACATACGGTTCACGTCCACGCTGTCGCGGCATGCTACCAGTGTTAAAGACTGCGATGGAGCTCCGTATGCCATGGCAAACTGGCTGACACTGACGGCGGCGGTGCACAAATGCTGCGCAGCTAGCGCCATTCGACGGCCAACACCGCAGTTCCTGGTGTGTCCGCTGTGCCGTGCGTGTGATCATTGCTTGTACAGCCCTCTCGCAGTGTCCAGAGCAAGTATGGTGGGTCTGACACACCGGTGTCAATGTGTTCTTTTTTCCGTTTCCAGGAGTGTATTTCCATTGATGACTCTCCATCGAAGGTAATACTACTTCCTCCCTACCACAAATTCCTTAACCTGCTCACAAATTTAGTTAGATAGTTTCATCAATAAATGTTGCTGTGGTACCAAGTCAATTTTTTTGAAGTCAAGAAGTATTCCATCTACCAGTCTGCCTACATTCATTGCTTTCAGGATGTCATGTGATAAAAATGTGAGTTAGCTTTGATATGATTGTTGTTTATTCATTCTATTTCAGAAATTTCATTATGTTTGAGCTTGGGATATTTTTAAGAATCTACAAATGATGGATACAAGTGACACTGAACTGTAGTTCTGTGGGTCAGTTATCAACTCTTCTTGCAGATGATGAGTATGACCTGTTCTTTCTTCAACCACTACACCATTTGATTGTTTGGGGGATCTTTGGTATATTACTGTTGAGAGGATGCAGAGGGGCAAGTTTTAACTGGGCGGTACTCCTGAATCATCTTCGTACAGAAACATTTAAGAACATAATAGAGAAAATTTGAAAGTAGGTCTGAAATCATTATAATAAGTCGAAGATAATGTATAGTCAATACATTAAAGGGAAAACAGTACAAATTAACACTGATGTCGTAATTTAAAGGTGTTTTTTTATTTTAAAGCTGCACACTCTGATCATAGCTGTTATTTTGTAAAGGTGCTTTGGCATTAAGATGCGAACGAGAAGAACTCCCTCAGTATGCTGGCTTGTGCTGGGCTGCAGCTGCTAGATGTGAAGGTTCATTGGGGAACAATCCTGCAGAAGCCTGGGCTCTGGTACGTGCTGCCAGGCAATTCCTGTCAGCAGAAACCAAAGCAGCATCTGTAGGCTGTACTGGTCCTGGTGCTGATTACCTGCAGGTACTTACACATCAGTCATCTCCACAGAAAAAAGTCGTTCAGCTAAGTTTCTTGTCACATATTAGCAAATAAGTTTTTTTTATCGGTTGCTAACTGTTCAGATTATTTTTACAGATTTTTATTGCTTGCCTATGTATTGTGACTGACCGACCTAAAAGTTAAATTGTGTATAATTAAGATTACCTTATATTTGCTTAATAATCCATATGCCATTCTCTCTCAATTTAGTGTTTTTCACATGAATTTCATACCTGATTTTTTTTAGATGTTTATGTAAAATGTCTGATACATGTGTACCAGAATTTCTCAAAATTTTTCAGTGGGAGCTCCTTCTGTACAGAGACATTCCTTAGACACCCACATCACTGTTATAAATGTAGTTAGTAGTGATACCATATAAAAACAACAGATATTTTAGTTTCCACGTGTATTTTTCTGTAAGATCGCAATGACACTCTTTGCTGAAACATGGAGTAAATTTGTAATGACAGACAATAAATACTTGAACCATATCAGTATATCATTAAAGAACTATGATTAAAATAGTGGATTAGAACACTAGTAGTGGAAATGAAAATTCATTCACATAATCATCTTCTGTAGATCCCTTCATTAAGGATGGGATGTAGGGATGTAGAATGAGCCATTCCAAGTGTTGTACATGGCAGTCACACTCATATTTGATGAGGTACATAACTTCATTGGAATCAGGGCTTAACAACTCATTTATATTGAGCACGGGCACGAGCATGAGCACTTGCACCTGCTCAGGCTCTTGCTCACGAGTAGTTGCTGCATGGTGGTAATAAGGGGGAATGAGTGTGCAAACTGCGGTGGCAACAACATGGGAGAGGCACCAACTCTGAAATAGGGTAGAGTCAGTTTTGATAGCAGTGCTCCCTAATATCAGAAATGGCGAGTCAGCATTATGTAACACCAACACTGTCTTCACATTTCGATCTGCAGAATGAGATCTTTTTACACAAAAAGATGGGTAGTTGCAGCTGAACATTTACGTCCATTTCAGGTAGAACAGTTTCATGTGGTGCCGTTATAAAACACGAAAATCATGTCTCGCATAGGCTATGGCAGATAATGTTAAGAGCCAGCTTGGAAAATCATTGTTAGGAGTTTATTGTGCATTCTTTACAGGTCTGTGAAAGTGTAGACATCACTGGCACAGAACTAGATTTGACTTTCTTAGCACTGTTGAAGGAAATGTAAAAAAATGTGAGTTTTTCATGGAATTTATTTGTTTGTACGTGTGTGTAAGGTCAACCATGTTGGGGAAATGAAACAGGATTCGTAGTCCAACTGAAAGGGAAAATGAAAAAGCTTCCAGTACCCAATTCATGCTGAATTGTAACTGGAAGTAATTGATCTGTAATGTGACAGGTAACATTAAGACAGTATAGATTTCTCCAAGTATTTCCTTCAGGATCGAGTTCCTCATTTAGAAAGTCTTGTCACAGATCTTCTGCCTGTTCCCTATGGTGATGGAGGGAGATACGGTGGTTGTTGCTCACAGGCATATGCTCACAGAGTCCATTTCCTGTGAAGCCCTGTTCTAAATGATGAATAGTGCATTCAGACAGAGATAATTCATGAAAGAACTTCGTATCTTAAATTGTATTTAAGCTGGAAAATTAAAGGTTCCGTATGGGAGATTAAAAATTTCTTACACTGCACATGAATTTATAGATTCCAAAAATTGTGTGAATGTAGTTGAATTACTAACCTGCCACCCATCCCTCCCTCCAACTTTTTTTTTTTTTTAATTCATACACATGAAGAGTGAAATACTTTATTCATGAAAGTTCAACCCAAAACTTTAAATTTTGCCTAGATAAGTATTAAATACTCAAGATATGTGGGACACTGTTGGTTCTGTACAAGACTTGTGCAAATTCTGGGATTCTTAATGTAGATTTGATACTTAACAGAAACTACACACAAATTATACAGTTTGAATACTTTTACAATTTTATAACTTTTTGTTATATTTTTCTGTTGAAAATTAGGATTAGTTAACTTGCAATCAGAGATCGAGGTAATTTTAGACAAATCTGTAGTAATATGTATTATCTTTTTGAATAGTCTTTGCTCATTCATTAGTTTTAAAGCTTGTTTAGTTTTAACAAAAGAAATGTCGCTTTCATGTAGTATGAATATATTCTTACCTTTCAAAATGGGTTTCAGAAACATCATACTGGCTTCTCCATTTTCAGCACATGCCATAAAAATATTTTAAAAAGTTTTGATTTAAAAATTCACCTTGTTCCACACACCCTGCAGTTGCACTATCAATAGCATCTGCCGCACCTTTAACATGAGATTTGGCGTAGAATAACAAGTCTGTATTCACTTCAAATACTTTCTCCATCACACACAAATTGAATATGGTATACTTGTTTTGAAATTGGGAAGTACAGCCTTCTGAGCAAACTGTCAACTTGTTGAGGCATGGAAGCTTTAGGTTTAGATCAGCTGTAATTTTATTTGCAAGAAAATAATTTTTTGTGCCAACAGCAGTTCAATTTTATTTATTCTCCATCAGTTTCGATAATGGCTACTACCTTCACATGAGATACTGCAAGGTACAAGACAGGATAATAAAGGTATGTGATTTCCTACAATCTTGCAACATGAAAATAGGTTGAAAAATTTTTGTAGCATTGGATGCTTACATGATGTACATCAATTGATCAAAAATGCATCTCTTCCACATATGGCAACATCAAGTATAAAATGTGACAAATTATCACAATAATTGTTTCATTGAATTTCCATTGTAGTAGATTTACGCCATAAATAACTTTTTGAGTTACTAAGTTTACTGTTTCATTTTATTTATTTAATGAGTAATCAGGGATTAATTTGGACATTTTAATTAAAAAACTTCAACTGTATTGGCTATACACACGTAGAATTTTTAAAAATTGATGATAGAACCAAAAATACTATGTTATTTGTGATTGACAAATGTGCAGTTTATGTAAAAGTTTGTATTGATTTCATGAATGTCATGTTTTGAAGTTAACATAGTTTTTAGTTAATGTAATGAAATTTAGCTGTTACAGCAATGTACATAACTGATACAGCAATACATAATGTACTTTAACTAGTTCCATAGTTTGCAGATAATATGAGCTCCTATACTTGATACACCTATGGCATAGGGTTCATCAAACGACCTTCACAATACAGCACATGGAAAAATAAAATACCTATTATCTTTCCAGGTGAGCTCTGATTTCCCTTATTTTATTATGATGATCATTTCTGCCTTTGTAGGTTGATCTCAATAAAATGTTTTCACATTTGGAGGAGAAAGCTGATGGTTGAAATTTCGCAAGAAGATTCCACCGCAGCGAAAGACCCATTTATTTTAATGATGTGCACCCCTAAATCCTGTATCCTGTCAGTGATACTGTCTCCCCTATTTCTCGATAACACAAAATTTGCTGTTCTTCTTTGAACTTTCTCGTTGTACTCCATCAATCATATCTGGTAAGGATCCCACACTGTGCAGTGGTATTCCAAAAGAAGATGGACAAGCACAGTGTAGGCAATCTCTTTAGTAGAGTTGTTGCTCCTTTTAAGTGTTCTGCCAATAAAATGTAGTATTGTAATTTGCTAACATTACATGCACTTGAAAGTAAATGATTCTCTCCTTTGGTTAGCAAATAATTGGGAAGTTCTGTCTTGCATACATCTGATGACAGCATTACATTATACTAATAATCTTGGTAGTATTACACTAGATTGTCCCTCACTCAAATATTTTATTTGTTTTTTGTGAAATAGAAGACACACCTAGTAATAGCGTCATGGATTGCCCGAGGTCTAGGTTTGTGGATAGTTATAAGTACCATAAGGACAATATAACTTCCTGAATCACCAAGTCACCGAATGATGATGATAGGATAGTGATTAGGAGGGAAGGAAGTAGAAGGCGGGAGATGAAAAATGTTTGCAGGTAAAATTTGAAGTGAAATAATTTGATGTGTTCCACTGACATTTATGGATGGCCTTTATCAATTTCATGGGTCTGGTATTTGCTAATACTTTCACTGCTATCACACATAAAACTTGTTACAATTGCAATATACTGCATCACACTAGATTGTATTTGTATGCTAATTTCATGACTGTCAGGTATCCTCGTATAGACCAACTCTCTACACAATCTAGTAACATTAATTTAATGATGTTATTTTAATAAATGTTTTCCAAATAAAATTAAAAATAAATGAAATGTATTCACAATTGTGAATATGGACAATCATCAGCTGTATAACGACAGTGAAAATTGGTGCCAAACTGGGACTTGAACCATGATTTGCCGCTTCTTGCGAGTGACTGCCTTATCATTAGGCCATCCAAGCACACTTTGTGGTCAGACTCAAACTTCTGTATGTCATCAAACATGTATCTACAACCTGCACCCGTACATCCATTATTTATATTCCCATACAGGGGAGATATTTTGATTGAAAGTCATTTGCCCGGTGTTGGCGGATATACATGGTCTGTTCAAAAAATTCCAGAACATCCGTAATTTCACACCGGAGGTGTGTCAGAAATGAAATATTGTTCACTGCTGTATTGAGTATAACATTTTGTCGCACAGGTTGCGAATGTCAATATGGCAGATTAGAGGAGCAATACTTCTGCATTAAATTTTACATGAAACTCCAGAAAACCTTTACAGAGACACATCAAACGATCCAGGGAGCCTATGGTGATAAGTGCTTAATCTGTACTGAGTATTACGAGTGGTTCACACAGTTTAACCCCCCCCCCCCCCCCCCCCCCCCGCCCCCCCAACGGGCTCGCCACTTTTTGGCAGGTTCGTGCTTGGCTACCATGGGGCTCCAGCCTTTGCATAATTTTTTTTTCTTCCATGTTGCATGTCTGTCTTCTTGCTATTATTTTTCCCCTCCAGTGGGGAACATGTCTGGAATTCTGTCACTAACAGAAGAACAGTCTCACCATTGTTTTTCGCTCCTTTTTCCTTTCTTTGTTTCCCTTTTCCTCTTGTTCCTCCGCTTTGGCATTTGAGGTTCCTCTTTTTCTTCTTCCTCCCTGTGCACTCCTGAAGGCCGGTCCATGCATCTGATGCGCAACAGGTGACTGGGTAACGTGTAATTCCCCTCCCTGGGTCGACAGTTGGGGTTCGCACGTACCCCCTGGTACAGGCCAGGCCCAGGGAAGGGTGAGTGTCTGAGCTGGAACTTTCCCAAATTGCCAATTGGTCCCTCTGTCAGGTGTTCGGGAGGTGTGACCTGAGGTGTGAACAATCACCTAAGGTGGGTGCGCCCGCTTGTGAAGGGGCCTCCATTTGGAAGGAGTGTGCCATCAGAGATGCTGGCAATGATGGGGGATTTTCTTACAATGAGTCAGTCATCTTCACAATCAACATCTTTGAAACATAAACATAAGCAGGCTAACAATTCAAAGACCCTTCCTGCTACATCACGGTTCCTCGTGGTCTCACGCACTGAAGACACTCAGTCCTTCGCTACAGTAAATCTCATTTATTATTCAGAAAAGTGTCAATGCAGTTGCTGGCCCTGTGAAATCATGCACTCATTTACGGAATGGCACTTTGCTTTTGGAGACTACTTCTGAGTCTCAAGCACAGTAACTGCTTGCTGCCTCACTTCTCCATGGCTACCCAGTTCATGTCGAGCCCCATAAAATTTTGAATTCTTCCCTTGGTGTTATTTATACTAGACTGCTCCAATTCAGCTCTGAGGTTGTGAAATCGCCCAGTGTCAAGGTAGCAGCGCTCAGCTAGGACCAAGATCCATTCGCCAATCTCCATCCCGACAGTAGCAGATGATGTTATTGTAGACCCTATAGCTATTTCCAATACCTTGGGCTGCCCTTTTGCAGAAGTTTTGAGCTCTTCCCACTGTCACCCTGCCTTCCTCCATTGGAAATGAGTGGAAGAGCTCAGGTGATACCGTTCTCTTCTCAGAATCATGAATGCTACAATGCCACTTTTACTATGAGGGAGCTAGGTCATGCTCTCAGTGCATTCCGATCCTCCACCCCAGGGCCAGACGCTGACCTTATTCAGATGTTGCAGCACCTTTCTCTTGCGGGCAAGCACTTTTTGCTTAACACGTACAGAGCACATAGACTTTGAAGGGTGCTGAGTGAGTCTGGACAGAGGACACAATTGAAAAATCTGTGTTACCGGATGTACTCTGTGGCCTGATACAGGGCGAAGAGCTCGGCTGTGAATACTAAGCAGTGTGCCAGAAGCCGATATAAAAAAAAACAGGCGCCAATGATGAAGGCACACCTGACCCCATGGTCAGTCCGAGAGCCATCAGTGTACACAAAGGTACTATTGCGAAGTTCTATGCAAAGCTTGTGAAACTTACTGCAGTAGAGCAGCTGGGCAGAGGGCACATTTCCCGGACTTTGGCGTGAAGCCACTGTCATACCCATACCTAATCCCAGTAAGGACACAAACCTCCCTTCTAGCTACAGCCTCATCTCTATCATGAGCTGTGTTTGCAAAGTGATGGAATGTATGATTCATGCCTGGCTGGTATGGTGGCTTGAGTTGGAAAATTTACTAACGAATGTACATCGTGGATTTAGAGTGCAGTGTTCTGCAGTTGATCATTTCGTTACTTCGCCCATCCATGTCATGACTGGTTTTCTGCAGAAATCACAGACTATGGCTGTGTTTTTTGATTTGGAGAAGGCCTAAGACACCTGCTGGAGAAATGGTATCTTCCATACTCTTTGCATGTGGGGCTTCTTTGGCCGCATGCCCTGTTTCCTTCAGGAATTTTTAAAAGACTGGCTTTTCAAGGTACATGTGATTTCTGCCTTGTCGGACACCTTTATCCAGGAAAACAGTGTGCCTCAGGGTTCCGTCCTGAATGTCGTCTTCTTTGCAATCAACATTAACCCTATAATAGCCTGTCTCCCTCCATGCATCTGTGGCTCCCTTTTTGTTGACGATTTTGCCATCTATTGCAGTTCTTCACAGACCTGTCCCACTGAGCAGTGTCTTCAGTGATGTCTTGATTGTCTTTACTCCTGGAGCATCGACAATGACTTTCATTTTTCCACTGACAGAAATGCCTGTATGAATTTCTGGCGCTGCAAATGGTTTCTCCCAACATCTTTACATCTTGGGCCTGTTGCCCTTCCATTCGTTGAAACTATGAAAGTCCTGGGGCTCATGCTCGATAGGAAACTCTCCTGGTCCTCCCACGTGTCTTACCTGGCAGCCCGCTGTACACGGTTCCTCAATGTCCTACATGTCCTCAGTGGTATTTCCTGGGGTGCCGATCGAACCACCCTTCTCTATTTGTACCGGTCCCTTGTCCATTCGAAGCTTTACTATGGGTGCTTTGTTTACGCATCTGCACGTCCATCCCTCTTACGCGGTCTCAACGCTATCCACCATCATGGCATCCATTTGGCCAATGGTGCCTTTTACACTAGCCCGTTAGAGTGTCTGTATGCTGACGCTGCTGAGCTACTACTGTCCTACAGCCATGACTTTCTCCTCAGCAGGTATGCATGCTATTTGTCTGCCAAGTGTGGCCACCCATCGTATGCCGCCTCCTTCGATGATTCCTTTGATCACCAGTATGCGGCGTGTCCCTCTTCTGTTACCACTTTCAGCATTTGCTATGACGGCTTAAATTCTCACTACCTGCAACTTTCCCAGTGGGTGTGAACCTATCACTACCTTGGCTTCGTGAAGTGGCCCATTTTAACTTTGGCCTTCATTCGCTTCCTAAGGACACTACTCCAGCCTCGCTCTATCACCTTAAGTTTCACAACCTTTGCATGGAACTTTGTGATACTACCTTTCCTTTGTGTACACTGACCGTGGGGTAGGGTGTGCCTTCGTCATTGGTGCCTGTGTTTTTCAATATCGACTTCTGGCACACTGCTCAGTATTGACAGCTGAGCTCTTCGCCCTATATCAGGCCACAGAGTACATCCGATGACACAGACTTTTCAATCGTGTCCTCTGCTCAGACTCACTCAGCAACCTTCAAAGTCTATGTGCTCTGTACACTGCCCATCGCTTAGTGCAACGCGTCCAGGAAAACTGCCACTTGCTCACTCTTGGTGGAGCCACTGTGATGTTTATGTGGGTTCCTGGTCATGTCGGTTTGCCAGGAAATGAGGCTGCTGACACTGCTGTCAAGGCTGCAATCCTCATAACTTAGCCCACTAGTTCCTGTATTCCCTCTGATGATCTCTATCTTGCCGTCTATCAGGAGGTGGTCTCCCTTTGGCATTGTCAATGGTCCTCCCTTCACAGGAATGAACTCCGGCTTATTAAGCCTCTCACAGCAGCTTGGACGACTTCCTTTTGGCCCTCCTGCCAGCAGGAGGTTGTTTTAACTTTGCTGTGTGTTGGGCATGCCTTTTTAGCCATCATTGGTAAGTGGCACTACCCCACCACTTTGTACGTATTGCGCCCAAGTTTTAACTGTCCACCACTTCCTGACGGAATGCCCATTTTTTAACCGTTTGTGTTCCCGCTTGGATTTGCCATCTGAGTTATCGGCCGTTTTAGAAAATGACGCACAGCTTGCCGACCGCATTTTACTTTTTATCTGCCAAAGCAATATGGTGAAGGCTATTTAATTTTTAGTTTTGGACCTCCATTCCTGTATAGTGTCTTTTTTAGCCCCTTCTCCATGTCCCTGTGTTTAGTTCTTTCTTTATGTCATTTGGGACTGATGTATAGCTGTTTTTTAACTCCTCTTTGTCTTCGTGTCCTGTAGTTTTGACTTGGGCGTGTATGACCCCAGTTGTTTTTGCACACTAAAGCAAAACAAATAAAGCAAAACAAAATAAACAACCAACCATTTAAAAACAACCAGATGGATGTTAAAGATGAGCCTCGTTTGGGACCTCCTTCAGTGTCTACTGACGACACTCGAGCCAGGGACATCATCAAAATTGTGCATGCCAGCCAAAGGTTGACTGTCAGAGAAATTGCAGAAGAATGTAACATTTCAGTTGGATCTATTATGAAATCCTGACACAGCATCTTTGAATGCATGATGTTGCCGCCAAGTTCATCCCATGGCTTGTGAGTCAAGACCAGAAAGATCTTCACCTTGCAATCTGTGAAGAGCTTTTGGCTTGCACAAATGAGGGGGAGATGTTCCTTAAGAGAATCATAACTGGTGATGAGACTTGGGCTAATGGTTACAATGTTGAGACCAAGTTTGTCTTCACAATGGGTCAGGAAAGGTTCTGCAAGATGAAAAAATAGTTCGTCAGGTCAAATGTCAAAGCCATGCTGATAGTTTTCTTTTGCTTTGAAGAATTAGTTCATCATGAATTCGTGCCACAGGGACAAACTGTTAATCGATGGTACTACACAAATCACGGCTCTTGCATTATGGTAATGCACCTGCACATTTGTCCCTGTTGGTGTGTGACTATTGCACAAAAACTGAAATTACTGTGTTGCTTCATCCTCCGTACTCCCCAGACCTGACCCTGCAGACTTTTTTTATTTCCAAAGTTGAAAATCCCATTGAAAGGACAAAGATTTGCAACAATAGATGAGATCAAAAAAATTCGCAGACGGCTATTTCAAAGGAGACCATGCACAAGAAGCAAAAGATAAGTGTAGAAAAAATTTGTGGACAAAAGTTCCAGAAGTTTTTGAAGAGATCTTGTATATGATATTGCAACATATTTCTGAACAACACAGGCACTGAAATATTGTGAAATTAAAAATATTTTTTGTGAAATGCTGTCTAATGTAGTAAACACTAAATAGGTATGGAGTATTTGACTACTGTAGGTTCCTCCAGTCAGGGAGTGAAAAACATCTATGTTCAGGGTTTATTTAGTTTTGTATGCAAATGTGACATACATTTTTGAGAAATGTACCCTTATCATCAATACTAATAGATGCCATCTTAACTTGAATTTTTATCCGCTTCATCTGTGATGAAAGAAACAACACAGAAGATAAACCAGCAACCCATGAATATAGCCTGATGTTCTTCGATAACCATGTAATTTCTTCTTCTTTTAATATTGTAGTTTTATCTTTGGACTGTATATGACCTGTGTATATTCTTTGATGAACCTGTATGTCTTCTCTTAATCTTGTAATTTTATCTTTGGGCAGTATTATGACCTGTGTACTGTATATCAATTAAATAATGTCCCCTTGTATAGATCATATTCTGACTGAGCTTGTGGTGGTTATTCAATGTTAAGATAAACTGTATACATGTTATTGCACAAAAGTGGTGTAAATCTACTACAGTGGAAATTCAGTGAAACAGTTACTGTGATAATGTATCACATTTTGTACTTGATGTTGCCATATTTGGCAGAGATATATTTTACACCAATTGATATACATTGTGTGAATGTCCAATTTTTCAAAAAGTTTTTGCATCTATTTTCATATTATAAGATTGTAGGAAATCACATACTTCTTTTATCATGTCTTCTACCTTGCAGTACCTCCTGTGAAGTTAGCAGCCAGTATTGAAACTGGTTGAGGATAAATAAAACTGTACAGTCGTTGTCACAAAAAATGATTTTTTCCAAATATTTATCGGCTGTAGATAAGCACTTGAAGAAAGCTTTATTACAATTTTGTGACTTTTCAAGCATTCTGGATGAATCTATTCTAAATGCTGTTCTTGGGTTTACCACTGAATAACATTGTGCAAGTCCTACGATATTTAATTGAAACAATTGTTAGATGTCTTCAGATGATGGTAGTTGCTGTCGTCACTGCTGCAAGACACAACTGGTGATAACTGCACGGGAGCAATGAAACTTATCATGTATTACAAGCACTGCTTCCATCCAACTGGAATCACCTCCCTGTGAATTAGTAATTCCTGCTCATGGCCTGATAAATTTCAGCACCACCGCGCAGTTGTCATGTGTCGCATTTTGTGGCAATGATGGCAGCAACTACCACCATGTCAAGATGTCAAACAGTTGTTTCGATGAAATATTATGGGATGCAAACAATGTTATCTGACATTAAGCTTGATAAGTGTATTTGTAACAGATTTGTCAGGAAAGACTGAAAAAGTCACATGTGACACCTCCATGGGGAAGAAACAGCTAACTACCTACATGAGTTTGACAAATTACATAGTAAGGGAGGTGTATTACAATGCACAGTGGCCATTTTAGATGTCATGACAAGCAAACCATTCCTAAGTTTTCTAAGTTTAAACATTATACTGACTTGCCGGTGCTGTTATTAGAACTAAACGACAAGCAATTGATGGAGATGGAGAGGGGGGAGAGAGAGAGAGAGAGAGAGAGAGAGAGAGAGAGAGAGAAGGGGTTATGTCATATGCAATAGGAACTGCACATGGTGTCCATGAAATTATCACAACATATAAAGATCTCTTCTGAGCTCTCTGTTACATGCTGGGACTGGGTAGATAGCACTGCCTGGGTACTAGCATGATGGATTAAACAACAAACTAAGGTTCGCCAAATGTCAAAATACACACGACTGGAATACTGAATGCAAGAAGCAAATGCACTTTGATGACACAATATGTTTAATCCCACAGATCAGGTTCTGGATAACACAGCAGTTTCAGTGCTCAAGAAAGGTGGCTAACTATTTTGTGGGAGACTTTGAGGAAAAAGCACTGTGGTTGGGGTATGGACCTCAGAATAGATACACTACCTATGTTTCTCCAACATTTGAACTCACTCTATTTGAATATTCAGTTCACCAAGGAAGTGGAAAAAGGTGACAGCTTGCCATTCTTGGATGTCATGGTTAGAAGGAAAGCCAATATAATATTTTGGGGTAACTCTTAAAGTCAGGCAAAAGTTTTCAGAGTACAAAAGTGTGTAATACGTATTATTTGTGGAGTAAATTCATGGACATCCTGTAGAAACCTCTTCAAAGAACTGGGTATACTAACTACTACCTCTCAGTATATTTATTCCTTAATGAAATTTGTCCTAAATAATATATCTCTTTTTCCAACAAACAGCTCAGTTCATACATACATACCAGGAACAAAAATGATCTGCGCAAGGACTTAAAAGCACTTACTTTAGTTCAAAAAGGGGTCCGCTACTCAGGAACACTAATCTTCAATAATTTGCCAGCAAACATAAAAAATTTAGTTGCAAATAAAGAGCAGTTTAAAAGGAGCCTGAAAGACTTAGTAGTGGTCAACTCCCTCTACTCCATTGATGAATTTTTTAATAGAAACAAATGATGTATTGTATATATTCATATTATTAGTATTGTTATTTCAGCTTAAAAAAAATAAAAAATAAAATAATGACATGTTCCACATCCACGAGGATCTCCTGAGCACGGATCTATGGAATGGAAAACTAATCTAATCTAATAGAATGCTGGGACTTAGTGTCTACTGCAGACTGATTTGCACAGAGTTATGTTTGCATTATGCATGCTGTGGTATTTTGGTGAAATGTCTCAAGAATAGAAAGAATCTTCAAAAGACACAACTCTTTTTTTTTTTTTTACCCCCCTCCACCAGCAAAATTGAGAAATTTTTGAAATTTCCTGGCAAATTGAAACTGTGTGCCGGACCGAGACTCGAACTTGGGACCTTTGCCTTTTGCAAGCAAGTGCTCTACCATCTGAGCTGCCCAAGGCTGTGGCTAAGCCATGTCTCTGCTGCAATATCCTTTCTTCCAGGAGTGCTAGTTCTGCAAGGTCCGCAGGAGAGCTTCTGTGAAGTTTGGAAGGTAGGAGACGAGGTACTGGCGGAATTAAAGCTGTGAGGACGGGGCGTGAGTTGTGCTTGGGTAGCTCAGATGGTAGAACACTTCCCCCCAATAGGCAAAGGCTCCGAGTTCGAGTCTCGGTCCGGCACACAGTTTTAATCTGCCAGGAAGTTTCATATCAGTGCACACTCTGCTGCAGAGTGAAAATCTCATTCTGAGAAATTTTTGTTTTGTCAAGGATGATCTGTGTTTTGTCAAGGACGATCTTGGGCGTAGAAAATGCAGCGTGTATAAGATTGTAACACCTCCGATTTTTATCCCAACCTGATCTGATCGAATAGCAGTCCAATATTTATTATTAACACGACCGTGAACCTAATGGGGCTGGTAATCGGAATTGACTGCTATGGAAGTTGTTACATTCCAGTTCGTTCTGCTCAATACTATAATACTGAATGTCTGGTAATGAGGAACACCAACACAGTTTTACTAATTACGAACTTATATTCTTCTCAAAACACACAAAAAGGAGATAGCCACTGCCTTCGTCATACATATCTATTTACGGCTAATCTCAGCACAGGCTTTCTTCATTTTCCATTATCGTCACACGCTAATCCATCACTGCATCCAACACTGCAATCCAAGGTTAGGCCGGCACGGTAGACGCAAAACCAAATATCGGCACTAGTAACGTCACTGATCACTTTCGTAATGATACTTCTTCACTTTCTCGGTATTAATCTATTACATAGAGGTCTAACCACGGCGATGGCGACACCCTTCTCCGTTAAAGCCGTGTATTTCAACAATGGCCTTCATACACATATACCCGCCAACCACACTGGCGCATCTCGACACTCGCTCACTCAACACGCCACAATCGATTGTTCGTCCTATCGACCTGTGCCAAGTGCAAAGTTATAGTAAGGGCCTATGGACCCCTTACAAGATCCCATTTCATTGTGGGAAATCTTATATGTGGCACACACATTGCACCTTGCGAGAACATTGTGTAGAACACCATTGATATGCATGCCTTAGCCAATACATTTGTGGTTGTGGCGCATTGCTTGAACGCGGGCCATCACGTGTTTTATGAGAAGATTGAAGTTTTATCCACAGCATCATCATTTTGGGATTGGTTTTTAAGGAGGCTACACACATCTGGTGGACAATCTTATCAACAGAGATGCAGGGTTTCAGCTAAGCACTGCTCGTAATCCTGCACTGGCTACCATTAAATTCAATCAGGAGAAAAAAGATCTTCGTATTTGGGACCCAATGGAGTGAGCTGCAGAGAGCGACTTGAGCTTTTAAATACTGGAGCATTCAGCAACACAGCCATTGCCCACTACAAACACAGAAGGAATTTCTTCAGTTCCTGGTAGGATGCAGTGAGAGCAGTGCTTCCATCCACCTGTGATCGCCTCACTGTGCGTGCATAATTCCTGCACTTGGCCTGACGAGTTTGGTTGACGACCTGTAATCATCACTAGTCACGCCTTGCAGTACTGGAGAGAGCAACTACCACCGCCTGAAAATATCAAGCAGTTATTTTGATGGAAAAATTGTAGAACTTGCACAATGTTACATCAAGTAGTGCTTTTGCAGCTATGTAAGAACACAGCAACAGAAATCTTTCTAGGTGTCAGTTTTCCCCTGGTGGTGGTGTAAGAAAATGTTTTATCAGCTCTTCAGGTACAAGCTGTAAAAACTGTTGTTTGCTTGTGTAACAAATGAGCACTCTGAATTTTATCTTGCATCATAAGAGAGAAATGTTCCACAAAGTCTGTCGCGTTCCAGTTTCTGGAGCTTCATTCTGCTTTCTTGTCTCAGCAGATCAAGAGTTGGATGAAGCTGTGAAATTGGAATTTAATAATTTGTTTCAAAGTTTCTGGTGCTACATGTGACTGAGCAAGATGGTGCATTGGTTAGGACACTGGACTCACATTTGGGACGACGATAGTTCAAATCCCTGTTCAGCCATCCGTATTTAGGTTTTTCATGCTTTCCCTAAATTTCTCCAGGCAAATGTTAGGAAGGTGTGCTTGTAAAGGTCCTACCTATTTCCTTCTCCTTTCATAATCTGAGCTTGTGCTTTGTCTCTTATGACCTCACTATCAATGAACCATTAAACTTTAATCTTCCTTCCTCCACTACATATGCAATGATACCATTCATTTATACAAGTTTCGGTTGTCTATCATTATGAATCTATTGTTTCCAATTGACTTCTTTTTAACTTCATTATTTAACCTAGATTGAAGCTTAGACCTAAAATTTCTATGTAGTTTTGTCATATGATGACATGTTGGAGACCGTGGCTGTTTTTGAAGACAAATGCTGATGGTGTAATGACAGCAGCCAGCCACAAATTTACTTTGAGTTCCTTTATTCAAAGGAAACCGTTACCGGTTTCGAATCGTTGCGATTCATCATCAGACGGTTTACACGCTTTCTTTCTGACATTTGGTGTGTTTTTATAGATTAATTGTCCTAAAATATAAATAAAACATAATTACAAACACGCCACACACAGATGGTTGCGTTGCAGATTTTTGTTGTATGTGACTTAGTGAAACGTCGGTTTCGAGTGATCATTTCCATAACGTTCATCCAATCGATGTAAATGCATTTCCACTGCATCCTTGTTGTTGCACACGTAATAGTTCTCACTGTACACTTTAGATTTGTCGCTGAGATCATTCCAACCACACACCACATGTTTTGGTACATACAAAGAGTTTACAAACATATGGGTGTCACAGATGCTATGATATATCGTAACATTTGACAGTGATGTCTTATGTTTGGAAAGGATCATATATTCTTTTACAAAACTGGATCATAAATTCTTTTACAAAACTGTAATGTCTGTTACATTAGTACAGAGAGATTGAAATTATTATTATTATTTTTTAAAAATATATATCTGTTATTGCTAATTTAATTATAAAGTTTTTTATATATATGCAGAACTGTATAGGTAAAATAGTATATTATTTTATTACATTTGGCAGCATGAGAATTATAGTAACATATAAATTTTCTACTTGATCTGCAGATAGGTGTATTAATATTATTTGCTTTGGAGGCTGGAAAGCAATTTTTGGAAATTTTTCAGGAAAGGGGTGTTAGCCAACTCTGTTTGTTGATTAAGAATATAGTCTGGGGTGCTGTTTTTGTGTGTGTGTATTTCTAATTCTTCTAATATATTCATAGTGGCTCCTTTTTCTGTTAGATGCAAAATCTTTAAGTTGTCCTCAATGCTTCCCACTGAATGGTTTTCTTCAGCAATATGGGCTGCAAATGCTGATTTGTTCAAGTTACCAAGTCTTAGAGCGTCAATATGTTCCTTGTATCTAATTTCAAAACTTCTGCCTGTCTGTCCAATGTAGAATTTTGGGCATGTATCACATATGAGTTTGTATGTTCCTGATTTACGGTAGGGACTCTTGGAGGTGTATACATCATGGATTACTTTTTGTTGTAATTTATTATTTGTGGAAAAGCTGATTCTGATATTTTTCTTCTTTTTAAATAAGTTTGCTATTTGGTATGAAAGTGGGCCTATGTATGGGAGAGTAGCATATTTAGGTTTGGCTTCAGTGGCACACTGGTTTGGCTTGAAGTGACTGCTGTGAAGTGGATCTGTGGGTTTTGTAATAGACATTACAGTTTTGTAAAAGAATTTATGATCCAGTTTTGTAAAAGAATATATGATCCTTTCCAAACATAGGACATCATTGTCAAATGTTACGATATATCATAGCATCTGTGACACCCATATGTGTGTAAACTCTTTGTATGTACCAAAACATGTGGTGCGTGGTTGGAATGATCTCAGCGACAAATCTAAAGTGTACAGTGAGAACTATTACGTGTGCAACAACGAGGATGCAGTGGAAATGCATTTACATCGATTGGATGAACGTTATGGAAACAATCACTCGAAACCAACGTTTCACGTAAGTCACATACAACGAAAATCTGCAACGCAACCATCTGTGTGTGGCGTGTTTGTAATTGTTTTATTTATATTTTAGGACAATTAATCTATAAAAACACACCAAATGTCAGAAAGAAAGCGTGTAAACCGTCTGATGATGAATCGCAACGATTCGAAACCGGTAACGGTTTCCTTTGAATAAAGGAACTCAAAGTAAATTTGTGGCTGGTTGCTGTCATTACACCATCAACATTTGTCTTCAAAAACAGCCACGGTCTCCAACATGTCATCATATGACAAAACTGCATTAAGCTTACCTCGCCAGGTAATGAGAAATATACATGCTTTCAAGAAACATAAAATTAACCTAATGAAAAGTCTCTTAACATTAAATTCAACAAAGAGTGTATGTCACTTAAAATTGTTCCAAAATATGTCAAAGTCAAAATTAACTGCAAAACTAAAGCTGCCTGATTTGCTAAGCAGAAATGTGAAAATATATGGCTAAAAACAGAGATTAAAATGCAATACAAGAAAAAAGAACACTTAAACAATGTCGTGTACAACTTGCATCTGCAGCTAGGACACAGCCTCTCACCTTTACAATTCTCGCACATCCTACAGCACATAGACGATAAAGTAGACAAAGAACAAAAGATTATCCTATCCAAACACAAAAAGAAAATTGAAGCCTTAAAATCTATGAACAATCCAGAGTTTGATAATAACAAACAGCTAAGCCAACACAAATTTTTTGATAGAGTCATTAATACAACTGACATCCAATTTAGCAGCAGTGAACTCACTTTATTAAATAAAGGTCTAAAACATAATATTGGAACAAATCTCAATAATCAGTGTTAAAAACCTCATAGCCTGCACAAAACTTGCTTGTGACACAGCAAAACTAGACACATGTGAGAAAAATGCAGTTGCATACAAGACAAATAAACTGATAATGAAACAACTTCAAACAAATAATACCCGCAAAAACACTGAACTTAAAGATTTGAAAAATATTAACAGCAAACTGTCTGAAAGTAAAGCACTCATAGTAAAAGCTGACAAAGGAAATTCTTTAATCATAATGCATGAAAGAGAATATGTAGAGAAAACCTTGCAATTTTTCCATAGCAACAATATTACTGAAATAAAGACAGATCCTACAGTAAAATTCCAAACTAAACTCCGAAAGCTACTACAAAACTGTAACTTTTTACTGAACAAATATGAAATACGTAACTGCATAACAATGAATCCCTCGGCACCAAAACTGCGTGCACAGCTAAAGGTTCATAAAGAAAATTGTCCCATTCGCCCGATTGTTAACTCAAGAAACAGCCCTGCATACTTCATAAGCCGTAAATTAAAAGACCTCATTACCAAATACTATACATTTGAAAATAACTACACCATACATAACACACATGAACTCATAAGCTTAATTAAAGACATCCACATCCCACCAACAGCTAAATTAGCATCACTAGACATAGTCAACCTGTACACGAACATCCCTGTAAAAGAGACTATTAATATTATAAGAAACAATCTGCTTAAATATAAGAAAATTAGTGTTGCAGAGATCTGTGAACTCATAGAAATACTTTCACTCATTCTAGAGCATAATTACTTTAGCTTCAACAACAAACTGTACCAACAACATGATGGTTTGGCAATGGGAAGTAGCCTAGCTGGGATATTGGCTGACATCTACATCAACCATGTTGTTGTTGTGGTCTTCAGTCCTGAGACTGGTTTGATGCAGCTCTCCATGCTACTCTATCCTGTGCAAGCTTCTTCATCTCCCAGTACCTACTGCAACCTACATCCTTCTGAATCTGCTTAGTGTATTGATCTCTTGGTCTCCCTCTACGATTTTTACCCTCCACGCTGCCCTCCAATGCTAAATTTGTGATCCCTCGATGCCTCAGAACATGTCCTACCAACCGATCCCTTCTTCTAGTCAAGTTGTGCCACAAACTCCTCTTCTCCCCAATCCTATTCAATACCTCCTCATTAGTTACGTGATCTACCCACCTTATCTTCAGAATTCTTCTGTAGCACCACATTTCGAAAGCTTCTATTCTCTTCTTGTCCAAACTAGTTATCGTCCATGTCTCACTTCCATACATGGCTACACTCCATACAAATACTTTCAGAAACGACTTCCTGACACCTAAATCTATATTCGATGTTAACAAATTCCTCTTCTTGAGAAACGCTTTCCTTGCCATTGCCAGTCTACATTTTATATCCTCTCTACTTCGACCATCATCGGTTATTTTACTCCCTAAATAGCAAAACTCCTTTACTACTTTAAGTGTCTCATTTCCTAATCTAATTCCCTCAGCATCACCCGACTTAATTTGACTACATTCCATTATCCTCGTTTTGCTTTTGTTGATGTTCATCTTATATCCTCCTTTCAAGACACTGTCCATTCCGTTCAACTGTTCTTCCAAGTCCTTTGCTGTCTCTGACAGAATTACAATGTCATCGGCGAACCTCAAAGTTTTTACTTCTTCTCCATGAATTTTAATACCTACTCCGAATTTTTCTTTTGTTTCCTTTACTGCTTGCTCAATATACAGATTGAATAACATCGGGGAGAGGCTACAACCCTGTCTCACTCCTTTCCCAACCACTGCTTCCCTTTCATGCCCCTCGACTCTTATAACTGCCATCTGGTTTCTGTACAAATTGTAAATAGCCTTTCGCTCCCTGTATTTTACCCCTGCCACCTTCAGAATTTGAAAGAGAGTATTCCAGTCAACATTGTCAAAAGCTTTCTCTAAGTCTACAAATGCTAGAAATGTAGGTTTGCCTTTTCTTAATCTTTCTTCCAAGATAAGTCGTAAGGTCAGTATTGCCTCACGTGTTCCAACATTTCTACGGAATCCAAACTGATCTTCCCCGAGGTCGGCTTCTACCAGTTTTTCCATTCGTCTGTAAAGAATTCGCGTTAGTATTTTGCAGCTGTGACTTATTAAACTGATAGTTCGGTAACTTTCACATCTGTCAACACCTGCTTTCTTTGGGATTGGAATTATTATATTCTTCTTAAAGTCTGAGGGTATTTCGCCTGTCTCATACATCGTGCTCACCAGATGGTAGAGTTTTGTCATGACTGGCTCTCCCGAGGCCATCAGTAGTTCTAATGGTATGTTGTCTACTCCCGGGGCCTTGTTTTGACTCAGGTCTTTCAGTGCTCTGTCAAACTCTTCACGCAGTATCTTATCTCCCATTTCATCTTCATCTACATCCTCTTCCATTTCCATAATATTGTCCTCAAGTACATCGCCCTTGTATAAACCCTCTATATACTCCTTCCACCTTTCTGCCTTCCCTTCTTTGCTTAGAACTGGGTTGCCATCTGAGCTCTTGATATTCATACATGTGGTTCTCTTCTCTCCAAAGGTCTCTTTAATTTTCCTGTAGGCAGTATCTATCTTACCCCTAGTGAGACAAGCCTCTACATCCTTACATTTGTCCTCTAGCCATCCCTGCTTAGCCATTTTGCACTTCCTATCGATTTCATTTTTGAGACGTTTGTATTCCTTTCTGCCTGCTTCATTTACTGCATTTTTATATTTTCTCCTTTCATCAATTAAATTCAATATTTCTTCTGTTACCCAAGGATTTCTATTAGCCCGCGTCTTTTTGCCTACTTGATCCTCTGCTGCCTTCACCACTTCATCCCTCAGAGCTACCCATTCTTCTTCTACTGTATTTCTTTCCCCCATTCCAGTCAATTGTTCCCTAATACTCTCCCTGAAACTCTCTACAACCTCTGGTTCTTTCAGTTTATCCAGGTCCCATCTCCTTAAATTCCCACCTTTTTGCAGTTTCTTCAGTTTCAATCTGCAGTTCATAACCAATAGATTGTGGTCAGAATCTACATCTGCCCCAGGAAATGTCTTACAATTTAAAACCTGGTTCCTAAATCTCTGTCTTACCATTATATAATCTCTCTGAAACCTGTCAGTATCTCCAGGCTTCTTCCATGTATACAGCCTCCTTTCATGATTCTTGAACCAAGTGTTAGCTATGATTAAGTTATGCTCTGTGCAAAATTCTACAAGGCGGCTTCCTCTTTCATTCCTTCCCCCCAATCCATATTCACCTACTATGTTTCCTTCTCTCCCTTTTCCTACTGACGAATTCCAGTCACCCATGACTATTAAATTTTCGTCTCCCTTCACTACCTGAATAATTTCTTTTATCTCGTCATACATTTCATCTATTTCTTCATCATCTGCAGAGGTAGTTGGCATATAAACTTGTACTACTGTAGTAGGCATGGGCTTTGTGTCTATCTTGGCCACAATAATGCGTTCACTATGCTGTTTGTAGTAGCTAACCCGCACTCCTATTTTTTTATTCATTATTAAACCTACTCCTGCATTACCCCTATTTGATTTTGTATTTATAACCCTGTAATCACCTGACCAAAAGTCTTGTTCCTCCTGCCACCGAACTTCACTAATTCCCACTATATCTAACTTTAATCTATCCATCTCCCTTTTTAAATTTTCTAACCTACCTGCCCGATTAAGTGATCTGACATTCCACGCTCCGATCCGTAGAACGCCAGTTTCAACCATATAGAACAAAAATTCTTTTCTGCCAACCAGCACATGTCAAACAAAATAATATACTACAGAAGATATGTTGATGATACAATACTGCTTTTTGATGGTACAAGCAATGAAATAGATACATTAGCAGCAGATCTTAGCAAAATGCACAAAAATATTAAATTCACAGTTGAACATGAAACTAATAAAAGCATTAACTTTCTTGACCTGAAAATTTGCGATAGTAACAATGAACATCAATTCAGTATTTACAGAAAACCTACCACCACAGATGTCAGTATTAGCAACTCATCTTGCCACCCCCGCCAACAAAAAATGGCATATTTCAGAACGATGCTACACCGAATTAAAAAAGTACCAATGAGTGACACAGACCAACAAAATGAAATCAATATAATTAAAACAGTTGCTCATAATAATGAATATAAACCCACAATAATAGAAAAACTCCACAACAAAATGCAGACAAAACCCACAGATCCACTTCACAGCAGTCACTTCAAGCCAAACCAGTGCGCCACTGAAGCCAAACCTAAATATGCTACTCTCCCATACATAGGCCCACTTTCATACCAAATAGCAAACTTATTTAAAAAGAAGAAAAATATCAGAATCAGCTTTTCCACAAATAATAAATTACAACAAAAAGTAATCCATGATGTATACACCTCCAAGAGTCCCTACCGTAAATCAGGAATATACAAACTCAAATGTGATACATGCCCAAAATTCTACATTGGACAGACAGGCAGAAGTTTTGAAATTAGATACAAGGAACATATTGACGCTCTAAGACTTGGTAACTTGAACAAATCAGCATTTGCAGCCCATATTGCTGAAGAAAACCATTCAGTGGGAAGCATTGAGGACAACTTAAAGATTTTGCATCTAACAGAAAAAGGAGCCACTATGAATATATTAGAAGAATTAGAAATACACACACACAAAAACAGCACCCCAGACTATATTCTTAATCAACAAACAGAGTTGGCTAACACCCCTTTCCTGAAAAATTTCCAAAAATTACTTTCCAGCCTCCAAAGCAAATAATATTAATACACCTATCTGCAGATCAAGTAGAAAATTTATATGTTACTATAATTCTCATGCTGCCAAATGTAATAAAATAATATACTATTTTACCTATACAGTTCTACATATATATAAAAAACTTTATAATTAAATTAGCAATAACAGATATATATTTTAAAAAAAAATAATTTCAATCTCTCTGTACTAATGTAATAGACATTACAGTTTTGTAAAAGAATTTATGATCCAGTTTTGTAAAAGAATAAATGATCCTTTCCAAACATAGGACATCATTGTCAAATGTTACGATATATCATAGCATCTGTGACACCCATATGTGTGTAAACTCTTTGTATGTACCAAAACATGTGGTGCGTGGTTGGAATGATCTCAGCGACAAATCTAAAGTGTACAGTGAGAACTATTACGTGTGCAACAACGAGGATGCAGTGGAAATGCATTTACATCGATTGGATGAACGTTATGGAAACAATCACTCGAAACCGACGTTTCACGTAAGTCACATACAACGAAAATCTGCAACGCAACCATCTGTGTGTGGCGTGTTTGTAATTATGTTTTATTTATATTTTAGGACAATTAATCTATAAAAACACACCAAATGTCAGAAAGAAAGCGTGTAAACCGTCTGATGATCAATCGCAACAATTCGAAACCGGTAACGGTTTCCTTTGAATAAAGGAACTCAAAGTAAATTTGTGGCTGGTTGCTGTCATTACACCATCAACTAAAATTTCTAAATTTTATATGTGAATAAGTGTTATTTTCCTGTGCATTTTCCAGATTGTCAAAGTTAGTGTGATATCTATAGATGTATACATTTTGCAGTGTATCAGAAACCAATAAAATATTATTTGACTGTAATGCATAAAATGTAGCCTTCCTTATGTGGTCCAATTAGTCTTTCTAAAACTGCTCATAAGCTGCTTTAATTGAGAGAAGTACGCAACATTTCAGCAAAGCTTCTTGTTCTCAAGATCTTTAATTGATTTTGTATCCCTTCTACTGGGTGTTGATACGCTATGTCATCTCTGTTATACACATTTTCAGCTGTTTTGTAACTAACCATTAATTTCTTCACTATGGCATACTCAGTAGTTGGAGTATCTGGAAATGACTTTTTTTTTTTTTTTTTTTTTTTTTTTTTTTTTTTTTTTTTTTTTTTTTTTAGTCTTCTCAATGCTTTTTCTAAAGTTTGTAGAGATTTGTATGGAACTAAATAAGGTTCTGATGACACTACACTGGCTTGAGTGATTAGTCTTTTTTTGTACTATTTCTTCCTGATTCTTTCTTCTTCTCATTTCCTTTCTTTTAAATTTAATTCTGCCACCTTACCTCTCCCTTGTAGCACCAACTTTTAGAAAAAATGAAAACTCTTAGGTTAAAGTTGTCTACAGCCCTGGGCAGGCATACTGGCGGGTGGCTGTTAGTGTGCTGTTTCCAAACCATGAGTCACAAGCATTTGACAGTCACATGCAGCTCTGTTACTCGTTGTAATAGTTTCTGCTTTGGTCAAAGTCAGTCTAATTGCATATCTGTGGTGAAATGTTGACTTTTGGCTATGTCAGTCATACCATTCTGTAAGCAGTGTACGAATGCATTATTTTAATTTGAAAACTTTCTCATTGAATTTGTTATTAGCAAAGAAGTAATAAATTAAAGGCCATGCCTGATGTAGCAGCTTTACTACACAGACAATGAAAATGTAATAAGTGATAAATTTTTATCCTTTCAACAATATTATGAAAAGGAAGGTTGCTACTCGCCATCTAGCGGAGGTGCTGAGTCGCAGATAGGCACAACAAAAAGACTGTTACAAGTAAAGCTTTCGGCCATAAAGGCCTTCGTCAAAACACACGCACACGCATACGCACGCGCGCGCGCGCACACACACACACACACACACACACACACACACACACACACACACACACCTACACACCTACACACCTGCAGTATTGGGCAACTGAAACCATACTCACTGTCTATTATCCTTTCATTGTTGTGTGGGGGGTGCGATTGATAAAAAAGTGTCATCGAGTAAGTGAGAGAAAAGTATCATCGATTGATTTTTAACCCCATGTGTCCTTTTTCTATCCTTGTATTTTTTTCTATCTTTGTATTTTTTTCTGTCCTTGTATTTTTGTTTCTGAAGATATCCTTGTGAGGTGTGATGCATAGCCACTGGTTTTCATTATTATTTATAATTTATTTTGATCAGCTTGATTAAAAGCTTTTCAAAACCTATAAAAGCGGTGTAGGCTTAAAGATAAAATTCTCTTTGTTTATCTATAGTCATTTTATTGTAAATGTATTGTGACTACATGAATGTCCTTTCCTAATCCTCTGTGGTCTTCTTGGAGAAGTACCTCAGTTAGTACTCTATTTTATTGTTCATGATTTTTTAGTAGATCTTGTATGCCACATTCAACAGAGTAATGTGTAGTTTCCACTTTTGCTTCTATTGTGCTTTTCGAATAGGGAGATAACTTCTGCTGTTTCTTTGATGTTGGAATTGCCCTTTTGCTAGGACACATTTATAAGATATAGGAATCTGAGATGAACAGAGTTTCCTGCACATCTGATTAACTCTGCATTTATTCCATCTATTCCTGCAACTTCCCTAATTTTAAAGTTTTTTCACACATTTTTAATGCCTCCATTGTTTTATTGTCAGTATTACGAAATTTGTTTTCCTCATTGACACGCACATCTTCCCAACATCATCCTGTTTGCACCATAACTCGTGGTAGTGTCTAACCCATTCAACCTCTTCAGTTATATTCAGTTTTCTGTATCTTTTTTCTGATTGGTTTATATGTCTCATTACCGTGTATGTTAGACTTTGTTTTTCATGTACATCCTGTTTGATACAGGAAATGAATTGGTCCCAAGATTTTTGATGGTGCTGTCATACAAGTTGTCAAGCATAATTCGTTTTACTTTTGTTGACAGTGATTTTCAGCTTCACGTGTGTTCTTTAGGAGCTCTTCATATGACTTCTGTGTTTCTTATACAGATGCTTGTAATTCTTCAGTCCATATTCTTAGTTTAATTTGATTTTGTACTTTCTATCTTTCTCCCACTGCTTCTTTAGCTGCATTTTCTGTATTTGTTCTGTGCCACTCTTCATCAGTATCACTGCTAAGTGTCACTTTTTCTAGGTGTCAATCAATTTTGATATAGTGTCCAACAAGAGTGGAAATTCCTGGATGGAATACTGTGAAGTAAGGGAAAGGCAACCAATCACCTATAGCTGACTAATATGGTGCATAGTAATTCTCAAAAAAATACAGTATTCTCACTACCTTTCAAACTCTTGTTGTTTCTCTAGCAAAAGTACACACATTCACAAACACAACCACACAGACACCTGAACGCTCCCACCCACAGTCATGGCAAGCTGACTGTTGTTTATCAGTTATTGAAGGCAGTTGCCTGGGTAAATGGAGGTGAGGAGGGGTTGGGGAAGGATGCATGAGATGAAGGGGGCATAGCAGGATGATGTGACTGGTATGAGGCAGGTCTTTCAACAGATGAGTCAGGGGTGCAATGGAGCACCACTTTAGGAGGGGTGGGAAGTATCTTTGGTAGGATGTCCCTCATTCCAGGGCATGATGATAGGTGGACTGCAAACAAATCTTCGGCGCCATTTCCCTTCACACCCACCAATCCTCCTACCACCCTCAAGAACCAGCCAAAAAGAGGGGTCCCATTCATCAGCCAGTACCACCCAGACTGGAACAGCTGAACCACATCTTTTGTCAGGACTTTAATTACCTATTATCATGCCCTGAAATGAGGGACATCCTACTGGAGATACTTCCCACCCCTCTTAAAGTAGTGCTCCATCACTTACACAACCTCCACAACATGCTAGTCCATCCCTGTGCCACTGACACTGCCAGTTCCAACCCCTTGCCACAAGGATCATATAATTGTGGAAAACCCAGGTGCAAAACCTATGTAATCCACCCACCCAGCATTTCCTATTCCAATCCTGTCAAAGGTTTATCCTACCCCATCTGGAGCTGAGGTACCTCTGAGAGCAGCCATGTCATTTCCAGCTGGGCTGCAATAATTGCACAGCTTTTTATATTTGTATGGCTACCAACCAGCTGTCCACCAGGACGAATGGCCACCACCGAACTGTGGTCAAGAGCAAAGTAGACCACCCTGTGGCACAACGACAGCTGACCATAACATATTTGATTTTAATGGCTGCTTCACTACCTGAGCCATCTGGTTCCTTTCTTCCACTACCAGCTTTTCGGAACTGCGCAGATCGGAGTTCATTTACAACTTATTTTCCGCTCCCATAATTATCCCGGCCTGAATCTACAGTAACTACTGTCCCCGCACCCTCCGCCCAATAGTTTCCACCCTGTTCATCCTGAATGAGATTTTCACTCTGCAGCGGAGTGTGCGCTGATATGAAACTTCCTGGCAGATTAAAACTGTGTGCCCGACCGAGACTCGAACTCGGGACCTTTGCCTTTCGCAGGCAAGTGCTCTACCATCTGAGCTACCGAAGCACGACTCACACCCGGTACTCACAGCTTTACATCTGCCAGTATCTCGTCTCCTACCTTCCAAACTTTACAGAAGCTCTCCTGCGAACCTGCAGAACTAGCACTCCTGAAAGAAAGGATATTGCGGAGACATGGCTTAGCCACAGCCTGGGGGAGGTTTCCAGAATGAGATTTTCACTCTGCAGCGGAGTGTGCGCTGATATGAAACTTCCTGGCAGATTAAAACTGTGTGCCCGACCGAGACTCGAACTCGGGACCTTTGCCTTTCACGGGCAAGTGCTCTACCATCGGAGCTATCGAAGCACGACTCACGCCCGGTACTCGCAGCTTTACATCTGCCAGTATCTCGTCTCCTACCTTCCAAACTTTACAGAAGCTCTCCTGCGAACCTGCAGAACTAGCACTCCTGAAAGAAAGGATATTGCGGAGACATGGCTTAGCCACAGCCTGGGGGAGGTTTCCAGAATGAGATTTTCACTCTGCAGCGGAGTGTGCGCTGATATGAAACTTCCTGGCAGATTAAAACTGTGTGCCCGACCGAGACTCGAACTCGGGACCTTTGCCTTTCGCGGGCAAGTGCTCTACCATCTGAGCTACCGAAGCACGACTCACGCCCGGTACTCACAGCTTTACATCTGCCAGTATCTCGTCTCCTACCTTCCAAACTTTACAGAAGCTCTCCTGCGAACCTGCAGAACTAGCACTCCTGAAAGAAAGTATATTGCGGAGACATGGCTTAGCCACAGCCTGGGGGAGGTTTCCAGAATGAGATTTTCACTCTGCAGCGGAGTGTGCGCTGATATGAAACTTCCTGGCAGATTAAAACTGTGTGCCCGACCGAGACTCGAACTCGGGACCTTTGCCGAGTTCGAGTCTCAGTCGGGCACACAGTTTTAATCTGCCAGGATGTTTCTATTCATCCTGTCATCACCTCCCCATTCTCATCTCCCACACTATGTGTTTGCCACCCGCTACCAACAATTTCGCTTGTCTTTCCCTGTCCTCTCCTTTTTCCCCATCACCCTGACCCACAATCTCCTGATGCTGCGTCTGTTGCCTGTTTTGTCCCTGCACTCTCCAACAGACAATGTTTGTCTCTCACCCAATATCTGATTTATTGATGTGCTCTTCTAAATTGTCTACACTGTTTGGTCAGTTAATGTGAAGGGCTTTCTGCTAGATGTGCTCGATACATTTTTTTCATCCGTTTTTCTTAAATGTGTGCCGGCCGGTGTGGCCGTGCGGTTATAGGCGCTTCAGTCTGGAACCGCGTGACCGCTACGGTCGCAGGTTCGAATCCTGCCTCTGGCATGGATGTGTGTGATGTCCTTAGGTTAGTTAGGTTTAAGTAGTTCTAAGTTCTGGGGGACTGATGACCACAGATGTTAAGTCTCATAGTGCTCAGAGCCATTTTCTTAAATGTGTTGTTATTTTCATGGGCCTTTCAGATTTGAGGATGCATGTACTGGTTTGAACAACATGGTACGTGATCACTAACGCAGGAAAAGTTTAGATGATTGAGAAGTGCTAAGTGGCACAGGATACGATTTCATATTGATGATCTTTGAAATTTACATTTTCCTCGAGGTACAGGACATTTCAACTTGTGCTGGTGAAAGTTCCACTGGATGACTCAGCTTCAGTGTTTGGATTGCCTGTAATATACATTATCTGTGCAAGACAATTTTTGAACATATCTACTAGAAAAAGTCTCTGTGGTGCTGCTGGCTCTAATAAATTGAAGTCATCTGAAAGAGAAGAAGACTGAACAACATGAAATTTTGAACAGAGATACATTATGAAACAAGAATTTAGATCTCCATTTCCAGAGAAAACAAAAAAGAAAATTGGACCGAAGTGGTTAGATGTTCAGGAACAACATCACCCCCATTGAACAAAAAATTATTGGAAAAACTAGTTCGTAAATCAGAAGTAGTAATGTACGTGGTTCATAGGAGACCCAGTTGACATATTCTAAGAATCAGATTGGTATAATTTCTCATGGTGGCACCTGTAATATGGATTAGTTTTTTGGCTGTCTTCTTTTAGTGTCAGGGAAGGTTCATTCAGTTGTTGTTGCATAATCTGTTGTTGTTCCTTGATGATGGAATGCATAAACAATGTTTTTGTCTCATTCTGTTTTAAACTGTTCAGAAAGATAAAAGGCGTGCTAAACATGATAAAACACAGTCTCATTCTTCCTGAAAATTGTAACATTTCTCTTGGGAGTATGGAAGGTGATATATTGACCAGTCCAAATGTATACTGTCAGAATGTTGTGCAGAACACTTATGCAGGATTAAATATCAAAATTTGTATGCATCAGTTTCTTAAAATTCTCTCATGCACATCAAGCATAGAATTTTGTTTGATAAGACAATAACCTTGTCCGATGAAGTGACGAACTAAGAGTTTCTCATCAAAGCTATTAAGATCATCTTGTGTTACCAAATACCACCATAGTGTCAGCCATGGCAATCAGTTCATGGTGGTGGCGGTGGCGCTGGCAGTGGCGGCTGTGGTTGTGCTGCTCCTGCTGCTGCTGCTGCTGCTGCTGATGATGATGATGATGGAAGAAGCTATCAAAAGTTTGACGGACCAGCACAGAATCAGTTAACAAATCATCTTCTAACAATGTTTGTGGAAGAAGTTGTTGAAAGCTTGAGATATTGTATGGCAAGAAAGCAGAAGGAATTCTATCCAAGACTGTACTCATGGAAAAACTACATTCTATTAGTAGTATTTTCTGTTTACAAACTACTAATAACTTGTATAAACTAAAAAGAACATCAGTGAAAGCAAGATGTACAAGTAAGGTAACATTATTCTGAATCCAAAAGTAACTTGAACACCACAGTGTTCCTATTGGAGATGATATAACCTCGTATTCCTCTAATGCTGGAACTGATTTTCCCAACCAGTTGTAGAGGGATCTACAGTTTAACATGAATTTTGAACTGAGATATAACTTAGGATTTTCCATATTAAGAAATGGTAGACAGAGATGAAAGAAGTAAAATGTGACAGAGGGAAAAAATCCTAGGAGCAACTGGGGATTGAAAACTGAGCTTCTACATTTTGTGGTCAGGCAGTTATACTTTAAGAATTAACTTAAAGGTCTGTTTTGACAGGACTGACCACACATGCATTCCATACTAGGAAAGAACCATACATAAAAAAGTCACTTATTTCATGTGTGTTGTCATCCAGATATGAGAGAGAGAAGGGGAGAGAGAGAGAGAGAGAGAGAGAGAGAGAGAGAGAGAGAGAGAGAGAGAGAGAGAGAGAAATTTGTGGCAAAATTAGTCATATGACCTCCAGTCTTTTAACTGCAGTGTATTTATTGTACATGGTATGTGTTTCAGGCTGCTGCAAGCTGCTATGGACATGCTGCAAATAGGTGGCAGCAGCACCATGCAGCTGAGCAGCCCCCTATTCCAGGTGCAGCAGTGCTTCCTTGCCCACTTTCCACAGGATTAGCTGTTGAACTTGGTTTAGCACTGAAAAATGACTTGCGACGTGTGGCAGAAGCTGCTACACAGTTCAAATTAGCTGCACAACAAACTACAAGTCCACTTGACAGACTAAGCTGCCTAGGGCATCTTGCATCCTGCCGAATTGAATTAGGTATGTAAGTAACCTAATTTTATTAGACCAATAAACTGCCACCAGTTGCTGTCATTACTAAGTTACAGTGGTTAGTTTTCTTTCCGGAATGATCCTATAATTTTTTATCAAATAAATTGAAAGTGAATTTAAGGGAACTGAAGTTTGAATATTTCATGTCTCCACACAATCTGCATGAAAAATAATCAAATGCTTACTATCAAATGAAACAAAGCCTGACGAGTAAATGTTATATTTTGCTGTTCAAGTATTATACATTCTAGCTCAGTCACTTATGGGATGCTATAGGTACTTAATAAACAGTACATTTCACCTAAAGGTGGGACTCTGTATTGGTTTGTAGAACAACAAGATAAATTACTACTATCACATAGTATACTATTAGCATCCCTCGGGTTATTTTACGTAATGCGCTTTTGACAACCACAAACACGCTGATTCTCTGGCCATGACAGGTAGTGATGTATTGTCTGCTGGAGTGTGTGCTTTCTCTAGTGTTTGTCATTCACAATGTTACAACTGGAGAAGTATGGCTTGACCTGTGAGCCGAGGTTGCTACACTACTCACCCACAAAGAAAATAGTAGAAAAAATTAACTAACTTCAGCTAAGAAATGTCAGTTGTATTGAAACGAAACTGCAGTTTTCATCTGTAATGTGTTTCTATCGTGGTTGAATACTGGTGAGCCAGCTGGTGTTGTGGGATGGCTGCTGCATCTGCGTGGGAAGCAGCTGAACGGTTTCCAGGCGGGTGGCTCTGCTCTGTGTGATGTTGTGGTGCACATTGTTGCGGTTTGGTAGGTGTTCTGTGTCCAGTGGTTGCTACTGCATTTTAGTATTATTATATTAGTATTGTTATAGCAGTCTTTAAGAAACAGTGTAGGCACTCCACAATGCTGTTTGCATCTGTGTGATGTGGTGATGTTTTAAGTCATATAAATAAAATGGAGAATATACTTTATACTCAAAATTTTGCAGAAAGTTCTCATGTCACTTTAATAAAGCAAGTCAAAAAAATGTACTTCACCTGAGAATGTTCTCAGTGTTCAGAAAAGGTTGGGGGAAGTTGCTCAAAACAAAGAAAATACTCCGAATTCTTATGAATAAAACTAATGGAGCTTCTCACAAGCAGAGAACATCTTCGTTGTTGTTGTTGGTTTTTTGCTCTGTAGCATATTTCAAGCTGAGTAAGTTCTGTTGAGGTAGAGTTTTACTTAATTTTTAGTAGCAGTATTAGAATATTTGTTGTTTGGAATGAAGAAAAGATATACCTAGCCCAAAGAAATACTGGAGAGAGAAACTGTAGAAGTTTATATGGGTTTAACAATAAAAATGTTATATTCCTGGTGAACTCCCTTCCTGAAAATCATGAAAGAAGAGTGGGCGACCTTTCAAATGAAGTGAAAACTAAAACATGTTTTTTGCTATTTAGCAGACCCAAGTTTTCAGACTGATGTATGAGAAGACTTAGGTAGCCTATTCACCAAACAACAGTGTCACTGACATTGCCAGATGTTCATCGTCATGTTTTATCACAGCATAAATCTTATATTTTGTTGGTTTAGCATTAAGTAGGTGGATCAGAATAATTAATAACTGGTCTATTACAAATCTAGTGATCTATTTCTTGTAACGAATTGCACAGACAGGTGCTTACATAACTGATGCATGAGCAGATTGTTATGCATCATATTTAACCAAAATTATCTTGTGTTAGAAAACTTGACCAGAGTTCCGGTTTTTAGTAGATGAAAATATCCTGCAATCTTAAGATTTCATTTGCTTAAAGTGTTCACCTAACTTCAGTAACAAAAAAGTTTCCCGCATGTTGAAAATTCGGTAACATTGCAAGAAAATGCATTTTCGTAAACTTTTTGTCTTAATAATTTGTTGCCACACATAAAAGTAAAATCTTCCAGAACACAATGACGCCAGTTCCGTATTTGTACACTGAATAGTTTGCCTGTTTGAGCAAGCTAAATGAAATGTAATATTATGTGTGTGTTCTGTGCTGGACACGGTAAACGACACACAACAACAACAACCTTCTCCAGGAGGAGGTCAGGAAGTGAGAAGGAACTCCCTCATCAGAGAATATGCTTTGAACTTATTGTTCATACAAAATTGAGAACTTATTCAGAGAAAGTTCTTTTGCTCTGAGGATCTTCTCTGGAGAATGTTCTCCTTTTTTTATTCATGTGGCAGTTCTGTATACTGAGCTGCACAAAGTGCTGCATTACTAGTGCCCTCCTAGTGTGGATTCTCTGATGTCTGAGTGTGTGTAGAGAATTGAAAACCTGTTGTAAAAGGGCATGCACACACAGCTGCTGTCAGTCTGCTGACTTGTTGCAGTATGCCAGATATTTTGTACTGCTGCCAGTTTGGCAAAATGCACTGTGTGGAAATGCTTTCCATTCTAGACAAAATGTTGACAGTGAGTATTTTATAAACGATTCACATGCTGAATGTTTTCTTTTAAATTGTGAAACAAAATTTAGTTGATTGATTGGCACTGGGGATAGTTGTTTCAAGGCTGCAAATACTTGAAAGTCAGTGGCTAATGGTCATGATCTGTATATATAGTGACGGTGTGTTTTTCCAACTTGATGATAAGTATCTAACTGCTTAATAGGCTACTAAAAGTTCCATGTGAAATGGTGACCAAGAGCACTGTTTCTGTGGTTCTCTTGGAGAAGAAACCCAAGGCTGCCAAGGCCTATTTACATTCTGTTTTAACATGGCACTGACAGCACAGGATGATGTGTCTGAGAAAGTCTGTAGTGGGGCATTGGCGATTGGATGTGCACGGAGGTAGCTTGCATGAGACTTGCCTGGCAGGCTTCAAATGCTGCCTGTAGTTTTCCAGTCCAAGTGAATGCATGAAACAATGGACTTGGGGCCGACAAAGGCACGTGAAGTGGCACCTGGCTTCCTGCAACTTAACCTTAGATACCGTCACACTTCGCGCATCATTTTTGGGGACTGATAAGATGTAATAAATTTGATGTGCCCAGCTGGTGGATATCTACCAGTCACAGAAACTCAAAATCCCAGGGTCTTCACTTCGTTAGTACCAATGAAACATTTAACCAGATATTTGATCTTATAGTCATCAGAGCTTCAGAAAATTGTGTAGATGAATTCCATGTTGTTAGGAGAGTGCCAATGTTGGCAACACATCGACTATGTATCCAGAGCAGAAATCTAGTTTTTAAAGAACATCAATAAAGCACAGAAAGGTCTGTGGTGTGTTCCATAGACCACAGAACATGTCCAAAACTTCAAATGGTCCAGAGAGCATAGTTATTGTAGTTATTGCAGGTTTATAAGTGACCTCTGTTGTCACAGAATTTTGGTTGTAGGCTTTTACAATGTCCAACTTCGAGAAAATGGTGTGCCTCATCAGTTGGTTCCTGAAATCCCTGATGTGGTGCACAGGATGCCAGTTAGCAATTGTCTGAACACTGAGTCCTCTGTAGTCATCATTATGATGTCAGCCACCCCCTTTTTTTTTGGTGTGAGAATAAAGGTATAAGCCCAGTTGCTATCTGATGGTTGTGCCTTGTCTGCCTGGATCATTTCTTCAAAGTCTGCTTTTGTAATCTACCGATTGTCTGGGGCCAACATTCTGGGTCATGAGAAAATAGCAGTAGTAGTAGTAGTAGTAGTTCTGATGTGGTGTACTGTTGAATGGCAGGGCGATTATGGTGCTCTGGCAGGTTGCTTGACTGATCAGGACTTGTTTAGCAGGTGTGCCAGCGGTGGTGGCTCGACAAGGAAGTCTATTGATGGATCACCACACCGTTTGTGCTGGCGTGCAACTTTCAGTGATGTGACACAGTCCAAAATGGGAGCATTCTTCTCAGCCAGGATGAGGTCAAAGAAGCACAGGAAATCTAGCAGGCAACATTTGAGACTATAAATTGCCCACTGAATGATCTTCATAAACTGATATTCAAATTTAAAATCACATGTCTGTATGAAGTTATGAATGGACCATTTGCAGGTGCTTGGAAAACACACCCAGTCTGATTTGGTCTTCACCATAAACTGTATCTTAGAGGTCCTGTATGTTACCACTAAACATTGTGGTAATTGCTTAGTTTGGTCCTGCTGGCAGATTTGCAGGCTAGGCATGGGTGGCTACCATTCGTGTTTTCCACCCAGGAGTGCAGTGATTTGCACCTGTGGGCTCTATCACTGAAACAGTTTCCGTCTGGTGAGGGCAAGGAGTGCATGCTATATCATACAAGTGATGGCATGCATTATCATCATTTGTCCACCTTGATGTCTGTGGCCTGCCATGTCAACTCCTCAAGATGAGAGGTAATGTTGGTCATCTTGTCTCTGGTGGGAATTGTAGCAAACACCTGTGGAGCAGTCACACTGGAAATGTTTCCCACTGTCTCTGCCAGCTTGCTCAAGTTTGCCTCTTGCATTACTGAGAGTAGGGCATGATGCATCTCTGGCAAGCGAGACATCTGCACTTATCTTAGGAGTGGCTTCAGGACATTTGGTCCAGCCAAGATTTGGAGGTGTTGTTGGAACTGTGATCAGTTTCGTCCAGATGCAACAATTTCCGAAGGATTGCATGTTAAAGAGGGAGAGCTGCTGAATGAGCTCGCTTTTTAGTTACTAATACTTTCCAGAAGGAGGCAGGTTTGTGATAACATCGTTAACCTTGCTAGTGAAGTGGCTCTCCAGTAGTGCCAGCACCTGTGCGTATTTGGTGGAGTCTTGCATCATCCTGTTAGTGGTGGTACGGCTTTTGATGTGTGTGCACCAAAGTTACAGACAACACATTCAGAGGGCTCGTGCTTTACATCCCATGCATTTCACTTGCACTCCTAGAATAGCCCCAAGAGGTGACTCCTGGGTAAGGCTCATCGGACTTGCAGCTGCAGGCACGTGCAGGCAGGATGTCACTAGGAGCACATGTAGAACTGGTGTTAGCTGCTGGCTGTTGGGTGGGAGCCAGCAGGCAATGCCAAAGTGCCCAGATATACCCTTTGCTGGCTGCATGACTATAGAAACTCTTGTAGTAGTGCTGTAGGTGGTCCCTCTGCTTCCAACCATATTGCTCCTAGTGTCACTATTGCAGTGCTGCCGTCTCTTCCATGTTCTGCTGCTGCCGATCACACAGTGGCAGCAGCTGCTGCCATATCATTCTGTTTGTCCTTGTTGCTGTTGTAACTATTGTAGCTATTTCATAATAGTTTTGTTGGTATCACCACTTTGTAGGTATTTAATAAATGGCATACTGCACCTAAAGATGACATTTTCTTGGTCCGTAGAACAACAAGATAAATAACTACTATCACCTGGTGTACTATCAGTGTCCCACTGGTTATTTTACCTATTGCTTGACCAATGACCAATACACACTCCCATCTTCACACCATGGCAGGTAGCAATGCACTAGCAGCTGAAGAACATGATCATTCTGGCATTGGTTGTTTGCAACATAGTCACCATAGGTGTAGAGTGATCTGTGAGCTGAGTTCAGTACAAAGCTTTTCCAGGTTGTCAGTTGTCTTGTTGTATCATTATTTTCTTTTCATGGTCTGAAGTTTCATCTCTTCCAAAAGCTTTTAAGTTATAAAGAGAGAGAATGAAATACTGTCTCTAAATCTAAATGCTGAGGGCCATGTCATTTTCATAATTAGTGGATGAAAGTATTGCTCTGAGAGAACCAGCATTCGTCACTACCCATAGCTATTCACAAAAATGTTAGAAGTGATCTGATTTCATACTTTTCACTATCAGCTGCTAATCTGTGTTCTACTTATTGAATGCTATTCATATCGCTACTAAGTACAATTCTGTGGTGTTGACACTTGTAATCAGATTTGCTTCCCACTTCCACACTTGTCAGGTAAGAGTAATGTAACCGTCAAACAATTCCATGTATGTCATATGAAGTCATTTTTCCTGCATCTGGCTATATTTGTATTTGAAGCTAACACTTTGTTTCATGTGTAATTAGCTAATTTTGCCCCATTGAGCATTATCAACCATCATCACCTCCTGACACACGCACACACACATACACACACACACACACACACACACACACACACACACAATTTTAAAAAAAAGTATAGGTTTTTATTTACCATGTGATCTACACAGGAGTCTGCAGTACTCGTATAAGGGGCATTCAAAAAGGAACGAGCCGGAGGCATATTTACAGAAACTAGTACCTGTATGTTAGAAGTATTGACCCTGTCTGTTGAGACACTTGTCCCACTGTGACACAAGGCGGTGAATGGCTGTCTCATAAAATTCCCTGGGCTGCGATGTTAACCAGTTCCGGGCATACAGCTGGATGCCGTCGTCTGAGGTGAATCGTTTGCCCCTCAGAGCTTTCTTAAGGGGACCAAATATAGCGTAATCACAGGGAGAGAGGTCCGGACTGTATGGAGGGTGGCCAAGAACCTCCCGTTTGAATTTCTGCAGGAGTTCCATGACTGTGTTGGCCATATGAGGCTTTGCATTGTTGTGAAGCAGAATGACCCCATGGTGAGATTGCCTGGTTGTTTCGATCACTTGGCAAAGGGTGGTCAAGGTTTGTGAGTAACGCTGGTCATTAACTGTTGTCCCGTGCTGCAGGAAGTGAATCAGAAGGGGAGCGCTTTGGTCAAAGAAGAATGTCAGCATAACGATTCACCTTCGACTACGACATACAGCTGTATGTGCGGAGCTGGTTAACATCGTAGCCCTGGGAATTTTATGAGACAGCCATTCATCACCTTGTGTCACAGTGGGACAAGTGTCTCAACAGCCAGGGTCAATACTTCTAACATACAGGTTCTGGTTTCTGTAATTATGCCTCCGGCTCATTTCTTTTTGAACGACCCTTATATATCAAAATGTAACGGCTTCCAGTATTAGAATCAAATGGTGTAATGTCATACCTTCACAGATATCAAGCTCTAACTGAAGACAGGTAAGTGTAACACATACGTAAATACAGTCATGGTACCAGCACAAATAGTATATTATAACAGAATAAGCAGTGTTTGCCTTGACTTACTAACAATTACAGGAAGATGTCCCAGTGCAGGAAAAATGACTTTGTACTGGAAATTCAGTGAGGCAGAGGACCCCGGCATTAAAAAGCCTTGATTTCTGTGTGTTCTGACCCTGATAGGCACTACTGTGTTAAAACTTTATTTTTTACTCTGTGTGTAATAAATAATTTTTCAAGTTGTTCTCTCACATTGGAGCAGACTAGAAATGGACTTAGTGTTTTATCCTTTTGCTATTGTACTCGTACATTGTAGTATCATTTTTCTGCAAAATTACTTTTCAGAGGAACACCAAACATGCTGTTTGAAAACTATTTAAAGTCTTTGTGATGAAAAATCCCCTGCCATTTAATTATCCACTTGCTTCATCTTTAATTTAATGACCAATTATGGTGTTAAATGGTTAATATGTAACACAATTTAGTCTTGGATGGTGAAGTTAGATGATATTGATCTAATGAAGTTTTCTGTAGATTAACTAAGGCTCATTTCCAGGCATCTCTATATAGCTCAATTTCTTAGTGCATTGTATCGACTGTTGTTACTTGAAAACTGGTAATCATTTCAAATGTTCCCTGTAATTAGTGCCATAGCTGTGTAAATCAAATGAGTAGATAATAAATGTGACCATAATAATCACTGGTGTTCTCCCCCCCCCCCCATCCCCCCTGTCCTCCTCCTCCTCCTCCTCCTCCTCCTCCTTCCTCCTTACCTCCATCCTGTTGCCCTTCTCTTTCCTCCTGTGGGACAGTTCTTGTTCCCTCCCCTCATTCATTCACTGACTCTTCGTATTTCCAAGTCTTCCACCAGAACCAGGTAAGCCATTTCCAAGGCTCTGGTGGTATCTGTACATTGGTCTACACGGACATTGTTGTTTCCTGGGGAGAGTTCACAATAATTAATGCAACAACAATCATTTTCCAGTTTTCTTATTTTTTATTCAGCATCACTCACCTGGACTTCCTCCCAGGTGGATTGGAAAGCTTTTCCTTGGCTGCCATCCTGACCACTCAGTGCATGATGGCATTGATGAGTCCCTACTGAGTTTGACTGATGCCATCCTTTCAGCAGCAGTTACATGATTCCCTCTTCCTTGGGATCTCCCCGACTGAAGACTGTTCCTTGGTAGACCCCTGAAATTGATGCAGCTCTTAAAGACTGCCGTCGTGCCCTCCAGTACTATGAATGGCATCCACCTCTTCACCGCCTCCTGGCTTCAAACAGCTTTGTGCCTGGGCCTAGTATCTACTTAAAAGCCAGAAACGGATTTGTTGGGAACAATATGTTGCTGCCATAGGGATGCACACTCCCTCCTCACAGGTAAGGGCAATGATCAGGTGCATTTTGGCCACTGTCCTCCTACAGGTGTCTTGGGAATTACCCTAAATAGTGTTATCCTCATGAGCTTGGACTTAATTTCTGAGCATTTTGCTCGGCATTTTACCCAGGCTTCAATGTCAGTCCACTATCCACCTGCATTCCATCTCCTCAAATGCTGCCTGGAATGACTCCCTTTATCTTTCATTCCCTGTCACCTGGAGCCTTATAACTCCACATTTAGTGAATGGGAATTACCAGTGTTTTTGCTCTCTGCCCCAACACAGTTCCTGGTCCAGACCAAGATCACAACCAAATGCTTCACACTTATTGGTGGTTAGCCAATGTCATATACTTGCCCTTTTCAACTGTCTCTGGAGAGAGGGGGAATTCCCTTCCCAATGGCAAGAAAGTGTCATTCCAGTTTTGAAATTGAGTAAACCACCTCTTCAGATGGACAGCTATCGTCCAATCACTTTAACCAATATCCTCTGCAGGTTACTTGAATATATAGTGAGTCGAAATCTATATTGGATCCTCAAATTCCAGGATCTTTTGAATTTAATGCAGGGTGGTTTTCACTGAGACCACTCTACTGCACATAATTTAGTCCACCTGGAGTCTGCTGTCATAACGGCTTTTGGCCACCATCAGTGTCTTGTTGGAGTCTTCTTTGATACCAGTCTTCTTCTTATGATACCACATGTTGCCACCACATCTCTGTAGTCCACTATCGATTTTTTATCCAGAACTTCCTTTCATGTCACACTTTTCAGGTACAGGTTGATGCCACCCATAGCACTTCCCATATGCAGGAGAATGGGGTAACGCAGGGCTCTGTTTTGAGTGCCCCTCTCTTTTTAATGACTATCAATGGTCTGGTAGCAACTGTGGGACCTGCGGTGCCCCCCTCTTTGTATGCTGATGACTGTTGCGTTTCTTTTTGTTCATCCATAATGGGAATTACTGTTCGCAGACTGCAAGGACCAATACACTGTCACTAACGGCTTCCAATTTTCAGCTACCAAGACCTGTGTTAGGCATTTCTGTTGTCGCTGTACAGTGCATCCCCATCCCCATCTGGATCTGTACTTTGATAGCGAGCCCCTCTGTGTGGTGGAATCCATTCATTTTTTGGGACTGGGCTTCGATGCCCAGTTGACATGGCTTCCCCATCTTCGTCAGCTAAATCAGACGTATTGGTTGCATCTCAGTGCCCTTTGATGCCTCAGCAATACCAAGTGAGGTGCGGACCATTCTACTCTACTATAGCTGTACAAAGTATTGGTCTAGTCGTGTCTAGATTGTGAAAATACCACATACGGCTCGGCAATTGTAGGGTAGGGCTGGCAACTAGCGCATTTTGGACTAGTCCTGTGATCAGCCTCTAGTGGAGGCAGGATTCTCCACCATTGTGGGTTCTGCACCAACAACAGTTGATAGGTTGCATCTGTTGCTCTCTGGAGCACCTGAACTACTGTCTCCTCCATCCAGATATAGAGATCCACCTGCTGCAATGGCAGCCCAGGTCTGGGGTTACAATCACCATCTGTATTCAGTCCCTTTTTTCAGAAGTCAAAATTTTCTCTCTGCCGTCTCTTCTCTGAGCCTGTTTGGTGCATCTCCCTTCCTGATCCATCACAAGCTCCGGAAGACTCTGCTCCACTTCAGGCCCTCTCCGCCAATTCTTTTTTGTTCTCATTGTGTTTTGGGATTCAAAAGCAGTCTGTATTGATGGCTCGATTGTTACTGGTCACACTGGCTTTGCTTACATCCAAGCGGGATGTAATGAACTCTGCTCCTTGATGGGTGACTCAGTGTTTTCACTGTGGAGTTTGTAGCCATCTCTTGTGCTCATGAGCAGATCTGTTCCTGCAACAGTGAGTCTGTTCTTATTTGTAGCAACTCCTTGAGTAATTTACAAGGTCTTGACCAGTGTTTCCCTTGCCATCCCTGGTCCTGTGTACCCAGGATTCCCTTTTTGTCCTCAAACATGTCGACATTTGTTGGTCATTGTGTGGGCCCTGGGTCACATTGGGATCCCGGGAAATGAACTTGCTGACAGGCTGGCCAAATTGACTACCGCCAAGCCACCTTTTGGGATTGGCATTCTGGCACCGGACTTCTGATCGGTATTATGCCATCAAGTTCTAAGGCTTTAGAGTACATAATGGCATACTCTTGACTTCATCAAACAAATTAACGGCAATAAAGGGGACCACAAAGTAATGGAGGTCCTCCTCGTGGGCCTCTTGCAAGGACTCCATCATCGTTTGCCACCTCAACATCAGCCATTCATGGGTGACCCATGGTCATCTTATCCATCGCAAGGATCTGCCCCACTGTCATTGTGGTGCCCATTTGATGGTGATCCATATTTTGCTGGATTGTCTTAACCTAGCCACCCTGTGGCAGACTTTTAAATCTTCCTGACTCACTACCCCTTGCGTTAGCAAACGATTCCTCAGTGGCTGAGCTGGTTTTATGGTTTACTCTTGAAGGGTGCCCTGTTGCCTCCTCTGCCCTGATAAGGCAGTGGCTATGCAGACTTGGTTTGCCGCAGCCCTTCCCCTAACTGTTTCTTTGCTCCCCTTTCCTTTCTTGCATGTTCTGTCTGACTTGGTGTCTTTCCCGAGCTTGCTTTTTTTTTTTTTTTTTTCCCCCCTCCTGGCCTTGTCACAGTGTTCACTTTATATTGTTGGGTGGGGTGCCTCTGGTAAGTGGCAGAGATTATGTTCTGGTAAGTGGCAGAGATTATGTCCCCTGTCACAGTTTCTGCCTGTGGGGGCCTTCAGCTGTTCACTGGATGTGGTACCTCACCTGCCTTTTTTTCTTTCTCCTTTGGTAGATGTTGAGGTTTTCTTTCCTTGGGTTTTGTGCACTGGGCTCTTCTTTGGTGCATAGTTTTGATGCCTTACCTGTTCCAGTAGTAAAAGTTTATACGCCAACTAGCTCCGCAGATGACTAAGAGATTGATGAAATGTATGATAAGATAAAAGATATTACTCAGATAGTGAAGGGAGATGAAAATTTAATAGTCATTGGTGACTGGAATTCGATAGTAGGAAAAGGAAGAGAAGCAAATGTAGTAGGTGAATATGGAATGGGGTAAGGAATGAAAGAGGAAGCCGCCTGGTAGAATTTTGCACAGAGCATAACTTGATCATAGCTAACACTTGGTTCAAGAATCATGAAAGAATGTTGTATACATGGAAGAAGCCTGGAGATATTGACAGGTTTCAGATAGATTATATAATGGTAAGACAGAGATTTAGGAACCAGGTTTTAAATTGTAAGACATTTCCAGGGGCAGATGTGGACTCTGACCACAATTTATTGTTTATGAACTGTAGATTAAAACTGAAGAAACTGCAAAAAGGTGGGAATTTAAGGAGATGGGACCTGGATAAACTGACAGAACCAGAGGTTGTAGAGAGTTTCAGGGAGAGCATTAGGGAACGATTGACAAGAATGGGGGAAAGAAATACAGTAGAAGTAGAATGGGTAGCTTTGAGAGATGAAATAGTGAAAGCAGCAGAAAATCAGGTAGGTAAAAAGACGGGGGTAATAGAAATCCTTGGGTAACAGAAGAGATATCGAATTTAATTGATGAAAGGAGAAAATACAAAAATGCAGTAAATGAAGCAGGCAAAAAGGAATACAGATGTCTCAAAAATAAGACAACAGGAAGTGCAAAATAGCTAAGCAGGGATGGCTAGAGGACAAATGTAAGGATGTAGAGATGTATATCACTAGCGGTAAGGTAGATACTGCCTACAGGAAAATTAAAGAGACCTTTGGAGAAAAGAGAACCACTTGTATGAATATCAAGAGCACAGATGGAAACCCAGTTTTAAGCAAAGAAGGGAATGAAGAAATGTGGAAGGAGTATATATAGGGTCTATACAAGGGCGATGTATTTGAGGACAATATTATGGAAATGGAAGAAGATGTAGATGAAGATGAAATGGGAGATATGATACTATGTGAGGAGTTTGACAGAGCACTGAAAGACCTAAGTCGAAACAAGGCCCTGGGAGTAGACAACATTCCATTAGAACTACTGACAGCCTTAGGAGAGCCAGTCCTGACAAGACTCTACCCTCTGGTGAGCAAAATGTATGAGACAGGCAAAATACCTTCAGACTTCAAGAAGAATATAATCATTCCAATTCCAAAGAAAGCAGGTGTTGACAGATGTGAAAATTACCGAACTATCAGTTTAATAAGTCACAGCTGCAAAATACTAATGCAAATTCTTTGCAGACGAATAGAAAAACTGGTAGAAGCTGACTTCGGGGAAGATCAGTTTGGATTCTGTAGAAATGTTGGAACACGTGAGGCAATACTGACCCTACGATTTACCATAGAAGCTAGATTAAGAAAAGGCAAACCTACATTTCTACATTTGTAGTCTTAGAGAAATATTCCAACAGTGTTGACTGGAATACTCTCTTTCAAATTCTGAAGGTGGCAGGGGTAAAATACAGGGAGCGAAAGGCTATTTACAATTTGTACAGAAAGCAGATGGCAGTTACATGATTCGAGAGGCATGAAAGGGAAGCAGTGGTTGGGAAGGGAGTGACACTGGGCTGTAGCCTCTCCCCGATGTTGTTCAATCTGTATATTGAGCAAGCAGTAAAGGAAACGAAAGAAAAATTCGGAGTAGGTATTAAAATCCATGGAGAAGAAATAAAAACTTTGAGGTTCGCCGATGACATTGTAATTCTATCAGAGACAGCAAAGGACTGGGAAGAGCAGTTGAACAGAATGGACAGTATCCTGAAAGGAGGATATAAGATGAACATCATCAAAAGCAAACCGAGGATAATGGAATGTAGTCGAATTAAGTTGGTTGATACTGAGGGAATTAGATTAGAAAATGAGACACTTAAAGTAGCAAACGAGTTTTGCTATTTGGGGAGCAAAATAACTGATGATGGTCGAAGTAGAGAGGATATAAAATGTAGACTGGCAATGGCAAGGAAAGCATTTCTGAAGAAGAGAAATTTATTAACATTGAGCATATATTTAAGTGTCAGGAAGTCGTTTCTGAAAGTATTTGTATGGAGTGTAGCCATGTGTGGAAGTGAAACATGGACCATAAATAGTTTGGACAAGAAGAGAATAGAAGCTTTTGAAATGTGGTGCTACAGAAGAATGCTGAAGATTAGATGGGTAGATCAAATAACTAATGAGGAGGTATTGAATAGAATTGGGGAGAAGAGGAGCTAGTGGCACAACTTGACTGGAAGAAGGGATCGGTTGGTAGGACATGTTCTGAGGCATCAATGGATCACCAATTTAGTATTGGAGGGCAGCGTGGAGGGTAAATATCGTAGGGCGACCAGGAGATGAATGCACTAAGCAGATTCAGAAGGATGTAGGCTGCAGTATGTACTGGGAGATGAAACAGCTTGCATAGGATAGAGTAGCATGGAGAGCTGCATCAAACCAGTCTCAGGACTGAAGACGACGACGACAACAACAACAACATGCAGACTGTGGAAAAGTAGTGATAACACAAAAATACATATTAACTTTTGGTACCAGACAAGCATTTTGATTTGTATTATGCTTCTTTTGAGCCATCACCCATCTCTATACCAGTAATACAATAAAAACTCTTAATTTTCTTAATTTATGGTAAAATATAAACTTGACAGCCCAAAAATTGGCCAACAGAAATCACTGCCATAGTTACAGTACAGTACAGCACTGACACGAATGAAATGCAGCATGCCGCATTTTTCTGTTTACTGTGGGAACATGCAGATGAGGAAATATTACTTCAAAAATTACAGAAAACTGTTCTTGTCAGTATTACGATCTGGTCTAGGAAGGATCAAATTTTTTCCACAAACAGAATAGGCTGCTATTACCTGTAGATTTAGTGCATCTGAACTGAATAGATATAAGTTCTTAAATGGTTACTGTAGCTGCATAAAAATCTGCAGGCTTTATGTGTAAGTTTTCTCGTGTTCCAATCTGTGTAATTTTTATTTTATTTTTACTTTTTCTCCCTAACCCCACCACAAGACACACATTCTCCTGGTTCAACAATTTTTTGTCTATGAAACCCTTCATCATATTAAATGAAACATATTTCAATGACATACAGTTAATTTTCCACAGCAGATGTGATGGAATTTTGGATATAAATCAGCGAGAGGTCTTCAGGTGCAGAGTGACCTCCTCCCTGGAGTCAAAAACTCAAATTCAGTGTTTCTACTTGACATAACATGCAAGAATTATTAACGCAGTTTCATTGATATTTCATGGCAGCAGACTGTGACAGTCTGGTGAGGCAAGTTAAGTCTGCAAGCACACTATTTTGTTCGGTAACAGCCAATGACGGTAGACGAGCAAGGTCAAAAACCTGCACCACTTCACTTTCAGTTGAGTCACATTATTCATGCACCATGCCTCATCATTAACAGGCTATTTGTGACCACATCATTGCTCTTGTGGAGGAGGAGAATTCGATGGTGTCGTAGACTGGAGATGATACGTCGTTCCTTATCGCTCTGTGCAATGATGGATAAAATGTTTTCAAGATACTGCAGAATCAAGTAGGGCAGGACTTTGGCATGTAACAACACCAGTCCAGGATAATAAACTTGTCAACATGTCACTGCAAAATTCTTTTTTAAACATGGTACAGGTGAAATATACCGCTGTCTTTCTGAAGTTGGTGGATACGGCTTTGGGAATCCATACTACTTAGCAGATGTGCAGCCATCAAGAAGAGGCTCCTCAATGATCATCAACTCCACTGATCAGCATTTGTGGGGACAGTGTCAATTGTGACTGCTGGAATGTGACATTCTCCAATGAATTGGTATTGTCCTCAATTAACGGTGGTCCAATACTAGTACACTGCCTGTAAGGTGCCTGTTTCAATCTCAAATATGACCATGAGCCATCTTACTGTGGCTCTGTGTCTGGCAGTTTGAGGTTGGATGTGTTCTTGTGGGCTTGAAATGCTTCACAGGCTAGATGGCTGACTTGATGCTGCCCAGCATACCCACATTATTGTCCCATCAGTGTCACAAATATGTCCTGAAGCAGTAATCTGGTTCCAGCAGGACCAGTGTCCTATACAAGTGTCAGTGATGATGGAGGAGCACGTGCAGGGCGGAATGAGATTTTCCTTCTTGATTGGCCTTCTTCTGCACCGTACCTGCACCCTATGGAAAACTTACGGGAAGAAACCAAACAGACCATGCAAGAAAATTGGCATCACTCTATGCCAGGAATCCACGATAACCTTTGGGAACTCGCATTAGCTACTTGGTACGAGGTGGCAGAAAATGAGAGATTTGTTGCCCACCTCATAAATGGCTTTCCTCACAGATTGTAGGCAGTCATGGTAGCTAAAGGCCTGTGGACAGGGTTTTAAATAATAGTGAATCCACTTGCTATGAGATATTGAGGGCCAAAAATATCTTAGTAGGAACTGTGAACTGTTCATTGTATTAATTTTTGTGTCCTACAGATTAAACAAGTTAACGGACTAACGCAAAAAAATTGTAATACAGATACAAACCAGAGCTTGTTGCCAGGTAATTGCAGGCTAGATCACCAACTGTGCCACTGACCTACAAATGCATTATGCTATATGTGATGTACAGACGGTAGCAGAGCCAGGATTGGTCCAAGCCTTGTTGACACAAATTTATTATTTAACAATAATTGGTTATACATTCAAGTTAATACAATTAATAGCTTAAAAGGAAATTTTAGCAACAAATTTTTTTAAACATTCTCTAGAAGAACATGCTGCCCCATTCTGAAACATTACATAAGGTACTGTTAGTAAAAGGTGTATTATATTGTACAATAGTGCAACATGTACAATTATTAACAATTACACCAGAAACATATTGAACTTGTGATTTGTACTACATGTAAATAAAACCTTAAAAAAATCCAATTTGGCAAGAGTGCAACAAATTCCCTACTGTCTGCTAAAAAAATGTGACAATGATAAGCAGGTGTGTGTGTGTGTGTGTGTGTGTGTGTGTGTGTGTGTGTGTGTGTGTGTGTGTGTGTTTTTTTTTTTTTTTCCTCCTGATTCACTTAAGCTTACGTAAAACCTACACAAATATCAATGTCGTGTGACATCAGTTCATCTTTCGTGACAAATACACAAAATTTCTAAATTATTTTATATCTGTTAAGTAAGCTACAAGACAAGAATAACATTAACGACTGGTGACATGAGTAAACACTGTCAAGTTTTCAATTTCACGACGGTTGTGTGATCTAGCAACTTTTCATTTAAATACTCCCCCCACATGTTCCAAAATCAATTCAGTCAGTCTCAAGAAGAAACACAACTTAATACACAAATATGGCAATATCAAGAAATAGATGGGTTTATCCCAAGCAATATTAGTAGAATTAGGAAATTTACAGTTTAAATGCACCAATTTTAACAAAGTCTAATGTAATAATATTTTTGACAGTTGTTGTTGTTGTTGTTGTTGTTGTTGTGGTCTTCAGTCCTGAGACTGGTTTGATGCAGCTCTCCATGCTACTCTATCCTGTGCAAGCTTCTTCATCTCCCAGTACCTACTGCAACCTACATCCTTCTGAATCTGCTTAGTATATTCATCTCTTGGTCTCCCCCTACGATTTTTACCCTCCACGGTGCCCTCCAATACTAAATTGGTGATCCCTTGATGCCTCAAAACATGTCCTACCAACCGATCCCTTCTTCTGGTCAAGTTGTGCCACAACCCTCTCTTCTCCCCAATCCTATTCAATACTTCCTCATTAGTTATGTGATCTACCCATCTAATCTTCAGCATTCTTCTGTAGCACCACATTTCGAAAGTTTCTATTCTCTTCTTGTCCAAACTATTTATGGTCCATGTTTCACTTCCATACAAGGCTACACTCCATACAAATACTTTCAGAAATGACTTCCTGACACTTAAATCTATACTCGATGTTAACAAATTTCTCTTCTTCAGAAACGCTTTCCTTGCCATTGCCAGTCTACATTTTATATCCTCTCTACTTCGACCATCATCAGTTATTTTGCTCCCCAAATAGCAAAACTCCTTTACTACTTTAAGTGTCTCATTTCCTAATCTAATACCCTCAACATCACCCGACTTAATTCGACTACATTCCATTATCCTAGTTTTGCTTTTGTTGATGTTCATCTTATATCCTCTCTCCCTTTTTGACAGAACTTTCATAAAATGATTGATAGTGGATACTGTACCATACACTATGAAACAAATTAAGAATTATTCACAGTAGACACCTGGCACATGATAATATTCTCTGAAGTATTTCAAATCACAAAATGTTGGCTACAAGTACCAACCCCATAATAAAGTAAAGATCATGAAATATAATAAAAGTATTTGAAAATTTTGGCCTTAGCCAGGTGACGAGAACCACACCAACACAGTTTCCTGTTATACTCGAGTGCTAGGCCCAACAAACAACAGCTGGTCATGGAGAACCACGCTAAGCAAGCGAGCATTCCATCCTCCCCACATGCTCGCAAACAGCCACACTCATCGCAGTCCTTAATCGGCAGGCACGAGTTGACTCTCCCCTGCTTTTGTCCTGTCACCATCTACCGACCCAGCCGTCCTGCCAAAACTGTTGCTTCGCACAGCGCCAACAGCGCTCAGCGATCACGCCCCCTATCGTCGCGGCGAAAACAAGTGAAATAATCTCCTGGGTAAATCAAAAATGCTGAGCCGTGACACGGCTCACTATAGCTGCCAGCATTTAGGTAATTCGTATCATTCGACTCCACATTACAAAATAATGTGGCTTTATTGTGTCTGCAATGCTATTAATGACATAGTGCAGTTTTCTTGTATGTTTTTAAAGGGTATGTCCATATGATAAATGTCAAAAAAGTGTTCACTCTTCTACTACATTCACAATTACAAGTGTTCTTTTCTTTCGTGAGCATGTGTGTGCATCCGGTAATGTGATAGGCTTCTGCGTAACATGCTGAGTAATTCACATTTCAGACACAGCCAATTTTTATGCTGTCAAGTATACATGTTTCTGGCTTCTTAGTTCCTAATCTAAAGGTTCAGAACAGGCTCATGTGTATCATCCCAGATTTTTAGTCTAAGACGCGTGACATTTTCATAGCTGTTGTGCCTTGTACACTGACTAGTTTGACTGTAGTTTTGAAATGTCCATTAGGCTGCTGTATGCTTCCATAGCGGGCACAAATTATTCCCACCATTCTGCATATTTCCAATAAATTTTGGTCACCACCTGTCTTCCTACCTTGACAAACATGTCCATCAGCAAAACAGTTTGGAGAGGCACATGACATATACAGTTGTCTCCAGGCCAAGCAGTGAGCTACCTCCTAGCTTCTGAGATATGATACTTGTGTCTGCTCAGTGAAAGCTTCTGTGACCATGCCCTATCAGCTGTTAGAACTCGCAAGTGCATTCATGTGTGTGATTTGTTCGGCATCCAAAAGGTGTACCATTACTACCGTATTTACTAGAATCTAAGCCGCACTCGGATCTAAGCCGCACCTGAAAAATGAGACTCAAAATCAAGGAAAAAAATTTTTCCCGAGTCTAAGCCGCACCTGAAATTTGAGACTCAAAGTTCAAGGGGAGAGTAAAGTTTTAGGCCGCATCTCCAAATCGAAACAAAGTTGGTCCATTGTAATATGAGACACAAATTAGGTCGAATGAATGACGATACAGCTATAGTAGTTTGGTTCAAGTCGTAAGCTTAGCAGTTAAGCTTTACCACGTCAGGCGCTCCGTCCATATTTATATGGGTACCCTTCCTTTTTCACGTGCTTCGTCTGGTTTGAATTGATTGCTTAATTTTCTTTGGTCTGATAAGTGCTGTTCTCTTTGTTATAGGTGTTTACGTCACTCTAAGCTGAAAATGCATTACTGTACAGTGTCATGCATTGTTTGTCGCATTCTGATTATGAGTGTTTACGGTCTGTCGCCGCTCGTGGCATGGCTTGCTTTTGTGCATGCAGCCGCCGCTTACAATTAAAAAAAAGAGAGAGGAATCGTCTCATTAGTGAAACAATGGCAAGAGACTGCTATTTGTTGTTACTTAGGCTACACTGCTGCTTTCTTTGATAATGATCAACGAGAACCAAATAATAGACTGCTTATGATAGACGATGTTCTGAACATTAGTTTAGTGAAAATTTTTCTCCATTTGAAAATCTTTGCAGATGCCTCTTTAGTACATTACGTTCTGCACAGAAATTAGAGTCATCTTAGATTTAAAAATCTAGTCAATTGCAGTGCTTCATTTCTGACTGTATCACTATTAGGCATAAGAATAATACACATATAAACATGACATGATACGTATATTCTTCTCACTCTTCTCACTCTAGTTTCGTAGTTTATTATGCAGATAGGCAAACACAAAAGAACACATGGCAAAATGTTTATATTCATATTATTCTTATGGTGAAGAGAATACTGCCTGTGATTCACAATTCATAAAAGTTGCTATTAGCAACCATCTCTTCTCACAGGTAAGAAAAAATTCAGAATGTAGAGTTGGCCATATTGACAAACATCCCAAACAGTCTTGCCAGTCGGATTTTCGTAGTACATTGAAATGCTGCTACATTCGAAGATGAACAATACGGAATTTGTATTTACTTCATTGGATAATGTATGCAAATGCAGTGGTCGAAACTCGGGGCGGAGAAAAAAGCTCGTCTTCCACCTTTTTTTAAAAATTTATTTACTAATGCAGAGGTTTTGGCGCCAGTATTTTTCTTTGTGCCTGCAAAGCATGCCTGTGTAGCGCTACATATATTCGACGGCAGAAGTTAGTTGTGGCAGCACCTACCAACATTTTTCAGAACTTCCGATTACTTTGCACTCGATTGTAAGCCGCAGGCTATTTTTTGGATTACAAAAACTGGAAAAAAAGTGCGGCTTAGATTCGAGTAAATACAGTAGTTGTCCATATTGTATGATTTTATTTTCATTAAATTTGTGAAGAAAGACATATTCTACATGTAATTAAAGTATTTTACTATTTCTCTCATGGCCTTTTATATTTTCTTCCTTATTTGTTTATGGGTACTCAGTGCCCCTCTCTGTATGTAATTCCTAGATTCCAAGATTTGGAAATTTCTTGATGTACAGTATTTATTAACTGATTCTTCTATCACTTCATGGTAGAACAACAAACTAATAAATAAAAGCACAATATTTTGTGTGTTATACAGGATTAATTCAGTAGTTAACTGGTTTTCAGCTTACAAAGTCATCATCAGACTTGAGCTGATTGTTGTCATCAAAGAAGTTACAACATTTCCAAACAACAATGGAAAAGATGTTAGTAATGTTGACTAACACACAATAAATGTCATCTTTGACTGTGTGTGTGTGCCTCAGTCTAGATGAGTAACATGATATCCAGTGTTGTTCACAAATATTGTAACTTCGTTGATGATAACGACTAGAGACCGAATTATATGCACTATAAAAACCTTAAAATATACATGCAAATATGCATGGAAAAATGCTTAAAATGCACGAAAAATGTCGAAATACCAAGATCAAATAATAAAAAGACATGGTAGATTTTGCGCACATTATATCTCACAGATTCTGGAAATATTTTTCTAATACTCTCATTCACAAATCTGGTGATTGTAGAATGGTATACTTTTTCATGTTCTTTGCAGGCTGCTAAATATGAAGAAGAAAGCTCTTCTTTTAAAGCACCAACAATAAAATTTGCAATGTAACGGCCCCTAAGTGTCTGTAGTTTCATCAACTGAAATCCAGATAATGCTGTCTTTGAGTTCAATGCATATTTCTTCCAGAACATTTACGCAAGTTGTCGATAAGTAATTTTTGCGCAGTGTTGATTCATCTGGTATATTATGATTTAAGCAATATTTGTGCAGGAAGCCTTTGAGGATAGGGTTTGTAAGCTTGTGAAGAGGTATACTGATTACAATGAATGCTTCACATAGATCCATGTTAAATTGACTTTTTTGGTTACCTTTGGACAAATCCCTGCTAGTGCAACTTCTGTTGGCAGAAGTTATTGTTGTGGTGCTTTCTTCTGCATTCCTGCAATAGGAACATACTAACATTCTGGTCTGTTTGAAACATTTTTATACGAAATGTTTGTCTTGCAAACTCGACAATATAAAACAATTCCGTCATGTGTAAATGTTCCAAGATGATCAGCTATCTACGTAACAACGTTTCTTTTTTCGGCCAGCACGGCGCACAACACTATATACACTACATGTCGTAAACACATTCAACTTTGTACAAATAAATAGAAAGCTAAACTGAAACAATGGCTGAGTGACTAAAAGCTTGTGTAGTTAAATGTAATTGTTGCTGATGCTTACGGTGTGACAGCGGAGGGGATTAACAAGGGGGTGCGGGCGCAGGAGCATTGACTCTGTGTGCCTGTTCCTGTTCCTTTTCTGTAATGATTTCACTAGGCAGTCGCCTCTCGGTTAGTGATTGCACGCAGTTCTAGTGTCACGGTCAATCTGTGAGACATCAAAACTAGATTGAGCTAGAGACTGCCCATCTAAATTTTTAAAATATTGTAAAAATAGAACAAAAATATGCATTGTCACTAGTGTTTAGGTAAAATATGCAATAACTGATGAAAAACAGCAAAATATGCAATGGCATATGCAACATGCAAATGCATATAATCTGGTCTGTAATTATAACAGTCAGATAGTCTGACAGTGGCTTTGCAAGCCAAAGACTGGTTAACTAAATAAATTATATCTTTTTGTGGGTAACTGTTTATGGCAGAGTATTTGAATAAAAGCATTTTTAGCCACCAGCTGTATATACACTGTTCTTCTTAAGCAGTTTCAATTTTAGCAACTGTTATTATGGAGGACCATAAAATAAAGAAACAGGAAAACATATGTAGTATACACAGACAAGCTTTTAAAATGAGGAAAGTACTTACAAAGCTGTATACTGATGGATCAAAAATACATTAAATTCAAACAGGATACAGCTATGTGTCTAGTACAGACTTTTTCCATAACAACATGTGTTAGCTCAATAACGTTCAAAACACAATGTACCATAAAAATACTTGATGACCCCTAGCTGTTAAGAACTAGTAAGTTCAGGCTTACATAGGCATATAGTACAGATTAACTCTCAAAGACAGTAGTGTCAAAGATTACAGAAATGTACGAAGATCTACAACCAAATAATGTAGGATCTGTGCTTTAGTCAAGGTTGGCAGTAATCATCAATATTGTCAGTAAACAGCATCCATAACATTGATTTGTTCTAGAAGCCTATAGTGATAATTTGTTTAAGCATAATAAAGCATGTAATACAATCAAGAATATTTGAAATATCACCGTTTTTTCTTCTTTTATGGAAGACAACATGTAAAAATCATAATTGTAGTGTAATGTGAGGTTAGATTTACAAATTCTCCAAACAAACATGCACATGGACGCACACACACACACAGTCAAAATCACTTTTCCTGGTAAGCCATATTCATACACACACACCACCATGGCGTGAAAAGCAGAAAACGTATTTTTAGTACACTCTATATTTCTGTGATACATGTTCTAAAGCACTCTAATTATGGTTTGGTTGCTACAGGTGATGATACCCTCCAGTAAGTTCATGTGTGAACTTGTTTTGAGAACTGTGACAAGAGACATTTAACAGTGTTACAAGCAAAATAATAAAGTAAATTTGATTAACTTTGGTACAGGCACTCAGCTCTCACTTACACTGCTCATCACTAAATGGAACATTAAACCTTTACCTTCCTTCCTTTGTGTGTGTTTTATATCACTATAAATTGAAATGTGTGAATAATGGCAGTGGGAGTTCAGCAAAGCATTGTAAGTAGAAGTTGCATGTACAAATGAAAATCAGTGGATCAGTGTACTGAGTCATTGGCTTGCTGTTTCCAACTGGTGGTAGATATGGTTCATAAATGGAAGAAAAATGGACTACACAGCAAAAAGGACCACACCACTGCTCAGAATGTTCAACCTGTAAATATGATATAAATACTACTAATAAAGTGTCATTTTGTAATCACTTGAGTACTTAATGATTACTGTAAATCTCTTTCCAAGCTACTGTTGTTAATGTACTCAGTAAAGAGCTGGCAGTACCTTGTGTCTGTGTAATTTTAAGCTGTTTGCCATATGAGATGTCAGTTCAGTATCTTTTACTATAGAATCATGTGTTATCTTTTACAGATAGTGAAATGGTTTCAAAAACTAGTTTGCAATACAAGGAGCATTGTTTCAAATTATATTATGTCCACCACTGGAAAAAAATGAATTCGATACATTTTCATACAATTTCTAAAGTGAACATTCATGCTACAGTGTCGGATTGTCACAAATTGTATTCATGAACAGTGTAATTACAGTTGCTGCTCAAAATTAACTGTTGTTTCAAATCTTATTCAGTCCTCTGTAGTGTGTGTTTCAAGTCATATTGTGTGCAACGTTAAGACTACACGATGCTGATAGTTACTTTGCTCAGGTGACTACACTGACTACAAGCACTCTTCTTCTCGACAAACATTTAAAAATGTCAGTTATCTTTCATTTGTATATTATATATAAAGGAACAGCTTTTTCATTTATGGAGGAAAAAACTGCTGTAGGTGATAATTTAAGAGGAAACCGTAAGAGGGAAAAGAAAACCAAACATCCTCATCAACTTAAAGTCACCATACAGTAGAGTGAGTGAAGCATAGATGACTGATACGGATACTTGGCTACATAAACATTTTGGGGATTGTTGGAGTAGGATAGTAGATTTAGATTCCTAAGCTATCATCATTGATTCAGTTGCTGTGATAACTGGCAATGAGGAAAATTTTGTATATCAGTTTGTAGTTACTTGGAGGAAGGAAGAGGGTTGAACCAAGTTTTAAGAGAATTCTATAGGATGCTCATTCGAAACATAATATAAATAAAAACTTTTAACCAGAATATTTAGATTTTCGATTAAGTTTTAATAATAGTAGAAGGAAGAGACATTTGAGATTTTTGCAATATAAAAAGTATTCCGTGAAGCAGCTGTATTCCATAGACTTCTTTCCATGATGTTTCATCTGACAACCATTCAGCCATTTTCAGGTAAGTGTTTTGCTCTGGAGATTGCTAGTTCACGTTGATAACTTCATACCAAAAACTGATGCAGACACACATGAGCAAAGGCAGCCTCTTCCATGGAAGAAGAATCTATGAAATGTCCTGTGGAGATACAGTGCTCAGCTATGGCTGATATACTGAGCTGCGAAAGGCGGGTGTGGTGATCATATTCAGTGCATATTCCATGCACTGTGTGTATTGTCTGACCAACGTGGGCATTTGCACACTGGCAAGGTATTCTGTAGATTCGAGCCCCCCCACAACCCCTAATCGTTCTTTGCCAAACCAAGAAGAGCACAAGTCTTTATAAGTGGGTGGAAGATTACTTTGATATAATGTTTTCTTAAGATTCTGCCACATTTTGACGAAATATTGCAACATACTGTAGGAACACCCAGGTCTTGAACTGCCCCTTCTCCTCTTGATATTGTGGGTGGTCACGTTTCTTCTTCCTTAAGCTATGCTGATCGGATGTGGTAAATACCCATTATCGCTGAACACAGATTGTAGGTGTTCCAGCTCTTTTGCAAGGCTGTCTCCACCAGACACATGTGTCCAGCAAAACAATGTGCAAAGGATGTACATAGTTTGTGATGAGTGGTAGTAGCTAGGCACTTACAAATACAGATTTGTTCATGTGGGCTTACGATAAGTGAAATTCCCAGTGATCATTCTGCTTTCTGACTGACAAAAATGTCCAGAAACGACACACAGCTGCCCTTCTCCACTTCCATCGTAAATTTGATTTTATCTTGAATAGAATTCAGATGGTGCAAAAAGCATAACAGTTCTTCTTCACATTGGGCCACACTATAAAATTGTCATCTACATATTGCCAGAATTTTTTAATTTCTACTGAATCAGGTGCTACAAGTGGGGGGAGAAAACTACCTATGGCAACACTGTAAATTTGCTCAAAATATTCACTGTTGAATAAATAGTGGGTTGAGGAAAGGGCATGATGAAATAGTGCTGTTATATCAGTTTTAGACTTACTGCTGATGAGTGATAATGAATCCATGTAAGGACGCTAGTGAAGAGTGAGATGATATCGAAGCTTAAGAAGTGAGTTCAGTCTGTTAACAAAGTCACTGGAGTTGCAAATATGATTCAAGCACTTCCCCGCAAAAAGGCTCAGCAAAGACATAAGTTGTCTAGCTAATTTCGTCAGAAAGAAAACATTTTATTCCTAATGACACATCTAACAGCAATTAATTTTATAATTTTGATATCTGAATTTTAACTCCACAAGTGTGCATTCCACCAGAGAGCATGCATGTAGTATCAGCATTACACATGCTCCTGTGGGCTGTAGATGAAGCAATATTCGAAGAGGATCCAAAACTTGACAGAGGTTTCTCATGTAGCAGGTGCCTTTGTGCATGCATGTCCACCGATGGCCTTTGTAGTCTGGTCCCTTCAACCCCCACAAACCAACCAACCATGCATCACCTTGTCAATTTTTGGTATAAAGTTAGTGATGTGAACTAGCAGTCTCCATTGCAAAACACTCATCTGGAGATGACTGAATGATTGTCAGCTGAAATACTGTGGCTAGAAGTGATGTAATCTGGCTGCAATCGGAAACTTCAATGAATACAAACAAGCATTTAAACTATATGGCATATCATTAAAGAACTACAGCAGAAAGACATCGCGAATTGTGTATCAAAATGGTTACTATGAATATTTTTATTGTATAATAATGACATGATTTACAATAATATGTTAGTTTGATAGAAATCCTAATGAAGTCTGCTGGGAGCGGGAAGGATAATACGGATACTTTATACATTAGAAGGCTTTGTGAAAAATTTAATTTTATGTTAAAAGATAATGTTCTTCAATAATAATAATAATAAAAATAATTTTGTAGAAGTAAGCCTCAAACACATTAACTTCATGATGAATTTTCACTCTGCAGTGGACTGTGCGCTGATATGAAACTTTATGGCAGACTAAAACTGTGTGCCAGACCGAGACTCAGAACTTGAAACCTTTGCCTTTCACAGGCAAGTGCTGTACTGTTTGAGCCACCCAAGCAAAGGCTGTGTAGCTCGATTGGTAGAGCACTTGCCCACAAAAGCAGAGGTCTAGAGTTCTGAGTCTCAGTCTGGCACACAGTTTTAATCTGCCAGGAAGTTACAATAACTTCATATTTTCTAATTTGTGAAAAATTTCACAGATTAGGAGTAATTAGTTTTTTCTTTCTCCTTTAAAATTTGGTTTTTCAGGGATAATATAATTTGAAATGTTGTTCCTAATATAAAGCAATTACAGCTTTCTCATTTGGTATTGAAAGTCCTGATCACATATGCAGATTTTTAGAAAGAATTTGTAAGGATAATTTGTTGTTTGTTTGCTACAGGTGATTATGATGGTGCTTTGAATGTATTCAGTGAGATGGTTCGTGTTGCAAATCAAGGGAGTAAAACACCAATGGGTGTATACAGTGATGTTCTGCACAGGCAAGTCATATGTAGCTTAGAAATTAAAATCAATTGTCTGTGCCCAGCAACTATAGAATGCATGCAGCCAGATATATATCTCAAAAGTGAGAAAGAATTGTGATGTTACTGCAATGAAAATCTTTGATGTAATGAATATGTAGGCTACACTTTTTGCCATAATGGATGATTCATATCATTATTTGTAATACAATTAATATTTCTAAGTGGCTCAGTGGTAGACTTCTGGTGCAAAGAACCAAGGTTCAATCCCTAATTTCTCTTGAAGTATTTGTAACTTTCAAGTCTGGCAATGATTTGTAAATGTTGAAAATGCCAAGTTTCATCATGATTTGTAATCCCCTGTAATTGTCCAAGTAAGTCAGATTCGAAGATTTTGAGGAAGGCAAGGGCTCCCTCCAGAAGGTCAATGCTTAGTAAAGCAGTGTGACATTCAAATTTACCTTCGGGTTGAGAACAGATTGACTTTACTTATTTTTCTATTCACTTCCAGAAAGTAAGTGAATGTTCTACTACTGGTGACCATATTTCTGTCTTCAGGTGTGAAGTGACACGTGTACTTCTACTACTCATTCTTCAGCCTGCTGCCCAACGACTTCCACCTGATTTGGGACAGGTGCTGGAAAAGTATGCATGGGAAGCTGGTGGAAATGTACCTGGTAAATGATACTACTCAGTATTTTGATTTGTAGTGGCCTTAACAAAATTTGCTTTTTTGGTCTGCAGTAATGAAAATACAATTATTTTCTAAAACTACATTTTACAGAAAGAAATACTAACAAAGAGATAGAGGGGCTGGCCAGTACTTACCTCACCTCAGTATAGCCGATAGATACACATAAAACAGAACCGAAAATTTACATTCCTAGCTTTCGGAACAAATGTTCCTTCATCAGGGAGGAGAGAGGGGAAAGAAAGGGAAGAAGGGAAAGGAGATTCAGTTACTCACAACCCAGGCTATGAAGCAACAGGGAAAGGAAAATAGGGAGGGTAGCAAGGATGGAGGCATGGTTGTCAGAGACATCCTTGCTACCCTCCCTATTTTCCTTTCCCTGTTGCTTCATAGCCTGGGTTGTGAGTAACTGAATCTCCTTTCCCTTCTTCCCTTTCTTTCCCCTCTCTCCTCCCTGATGAAGGAACATTTGTTCCGAAAGCTAGGAATGTAAATTTTCGGTTCTGTTTTATGTGTATCTATCGGCTGTACTGAGGTGAGGTAAGTACTGGCCAGCCCCTCTATCTCTTTGTTAGTATTTGTTTCACATCTTTATATGAGATTTTCCATTAATCATTTTACAGAAAGAGAAAGAAAAGAAATCTACATGCACAGTGATGATAAAGGACTGCTCAAAAATTGGCTCCTCTTTACATGAACAGTTTTTCTGAGAAACCTTATCCCATCAGGAAATCAGTAATGCTCATATAGTGTTAGAGACTGAGATAAACATAGAACTTGAGGTGGTTATTAGCAAATCCTGTATATTTGGAATGATGAGTTAGAATGCCTGGTTGGGAGAAGGTTTCTGGCACAAAGCAACAATAGATCTACTAAGGTCAGTACTGAGCCTGTTGGTAAAGTTATTGAAATGAAAGCAACTGACCAGTGTGAGCTATAATTAATAACTGGAAGCATTTAACACATCATAGTAAATTAACAGCATTTGTAAGCTGAGAAATATGTAGCTCCTACAATTATAGGAAACTTTGTTTTGCTGAAGGTTGATTGTTGAAACTATGCTTTCATCATCAGACAAAATACTATTGAATTTTCAAAAACATGAGAAGAGTAACAGCACATGACAAGAGAAACATGACTGACAAGAGATGAATAGATATGTGGGAAATTAAATCTGTACTTCATGGCATCTAGTATGAAAATAACTGATTAACTGCATGACATTCAAAACTGAGCACATTCTGATCACTTGCATTAACTCCAAGGAGATTTGGAATATCTCCGTGACAAGTCCTATGTGATACAAATTAACACATGTCTAAAGGCAGAAAGAAGACAGAAAGTAATGAAAAAATTAAGTCAGCATAAACTGAACAATTACACCAGGAGAGGAGATCGATACTGAGGTCATTAATAGGTGAAAATAAAATCTTGAATACAAGAACAATCAAAATATATGTTCTGGCAATCTGAAGGAAGAATCTTTTCTGTTGGAATGAAACTCGTGAAGAAGTATTATAGAAAATAGTCAAATCATTAAACAAATTGAACTTGTCTGAAAAATTCTAAACAAGGAGCATTCTGGGGCCAGACAAAAGTTTCAAGCAAAAAACCATAGTTGCATATAGCTACTAAGTAGAATACAGGAACGTGCCCCCCCCCCCCCCCCCCCACACACACACACACACACACACAAAACAGTATGAATCAGAACCTCCAAAACATTTCTGAACTGCAAAAGACTTAAAAGAATGCTGACCTTTTGGGAAACTATATTACCATCTGATAGGAAGGAAATACATGTAAATTGAAAGGTATAATACCCTAGGTACAGGCTTTTGATAGTCACAGAAATTCTGAAATATCAAAGAGAATGTGTATTAAACAAGCTTGGAGTACTGTCTGATACAGAGCAGGGAGGGAATCCAGCAAACAGTATTCATCATAATCAGTAACACAAACTCACTCCTAATAGTCTAATTGTATTATTTGTTGTCCCAAGGAAGTATATTGTTCGATAAAGAGAACAGCATTAATCAACAATTTGAGGAATTTGAGATTGATGATAAAAATGAGTCCAGTTACATTGAAATGTGGAACAGGGGTGTGATTGTAGAGGTGTAAGGTGGTAAGTGTGCGTGCGTGTGTGTGGGGGGGGGGGGATTCATGTGAACTTTAGCTCAAAGGATTGTCCAAAAGCTAGTGAAGTTTTCTGTCTTGTGTGCTTGTCAATGACTGAATGCCTCTACTATTAGGTAAATTTTAAAATTAAATTTTAATGACAGTATATTGAAAATAGTGTGAAATAACAATCATAAGAATGTAGAGGAAACATCTTAGTTTGGAAACAAAAGCTTATTAATTTTAAAGCAAAATTTTCTTTTTATGGATTTTTGATATTGTTCCGTTTATTTTGTTTCACTTTTTTTATATTGAAACAAAATGTATTTGTTAAAAGTACAATGTTAAATTTGATCTATCTTTACAAATACATAGCTAATTATTATCTGTTTTTCCACTGTGTATTACATACATTTGTATTCTGTTTCAGTGAATTATCTGAGTGAAGATGAATTTATTCTCCTCCAGTCATTGGTAATGGCCTGTCAGTCAAAAGACTGTGAATCTTTGCAAGAGCTGGAAGCACAGTTGTGGCCATATCTAACTGCTGAACAGCGTGGTTTACTACGCACATTAGTTTGCCATATGACTACGTGAAGGTTGTGATTCAGGGCTGTTACAGGTCGGATTAATCTTCTGTAAGAAGTTCTTAATTGTTGTTGAATGAGGTACTGAATATACTTATCAAAAATAATTTGTGTGCAAGGTTGGTATTTGCACCAGAGAATGTATTCAAATGTTTAAGATGAAATGTGTTGCAAAAATATGAAAAAATTGTTGAGTCTGTATCATATTTATTATAGATCAGATCTTATAAATGAATTAAAGATATTTTCATAGATACTCAATGAAATAGTGGTTTTAAAACCAGGACTGTTCTTTTTTTGATAATGGTAACTACATGTATAGTCTTCTCTCACATGACATAAGCTGCCTATTTGTACTGGTCTGATATGAAGCATATTGTGTTGGTTAGAAATATGCAACAGTATTTGCAAGATACCTGTTATTTACAAAATTCTTCATGTTCTTGTGCTGAATATGTACTTCTATGACAAGAAATTCACACATCTCCAGATTACGCTAGATGAATAAAACATGTTTGTACTTCCTGATAGTATGAGTGAGAAAATCATTTACTCAGTTCAGAAATGGCTGTGATTTGAATGTTCACAATTTTCCAATTTTTTCCTTGTCCCGAACTGATAATTTTATTGGTTTATCACAAATGCTATATTTCTTTCTTATGTGAAATGCTTGCTTTTTTGCTGTCATCTTGAAGAAATACAATAGGTATTAATAATGTTAGAACATCGATGTATCTGTCTTATATGGAGCCAAGTCATTATTACACAATTTAAGGTTGTAGTAATACTCTGAAGAGCCCAAGAAACCGGTACATCTGGCTAATATTGTGTAGGCCTCTCGCGAGCACACAGAAATGTTGCAACACAATGTGACATTGGCTTGACTAATGCCTGAACTAGTGCTAGAGAGAATTGACACCATGAATCCTGCAGGGCTGTCTATAAATCTGTGAGCGTACAAGGGGTTGGGAGATCTCTTCTGAACAGCACGTTGCAAGGCATCCCAGATATGCTCAATAATGTTCATGTCTGGGGAGTTTGGTGGGCAGCGGAAGTGTTTAAATTCAGAAGAGTGTTCCTGGAGCCACTGTGTAGCAATTCTGGATGTGCGGGGTGTCGCATTGTCCTGCTGGAATTGCCCAAGTTTGTTGGAATGCACAATGGACATGAATGGATGCAGGTGATCAGACAGGATGCTTTCGTGCGTGTCACCTGTCGGAGTTGTACATAGACAGATCAGGGGTCCCATATCACTCCAACTGCATACGCCCCACACCATTACAGAGCCTCCACCAGCTTAAGCAGTCTCCTGCTGACATGCAGGGTCCATGGATTCATGAGGTTGTTTCCATACCCATACATGTCCATCCACTCGATACAATTTGAAATGAGACTTGTCTGCCCAGGCAACATGTTTCCAGTCATCAACAGTTGAATGTTGGTGTTGGTGTTGGTGTGGACGGGCTCCGGCAAGGCATAAAGCTTTGTGTTGTGCAGTCATCGAGGGTACATGAGTGAGCCTTCAGCTCTGAAAGCCCATATTGATGATGTTTCATTGAAAGGTTCACAACCTGACACTTATTGATGACCCTACATTGAAATCTGCAGCAATTTGCAGAAGGGTTGCACTTCTGTCACGCTGAACACTTCCCTTCAGTCTTCATGGGTCCTGTTCTTGCAGGATCTTTTTCCGGTCACAGCAGTATTGAAGATTTGATGTTTGACCGGATTCCTGATATTCATGGTAAACTCATGAAATGATCATACGGGGAAAATCCCCACTTTATACCTACCTCGGAGATGCTGTGTCCCATCGCTCGTGCACCGACTGTAAAACCACATTCAGACTGACTTAAATCTTGATTACCTGCTATTGTAGCAACAGTAATCAATCTAACAACTGCGCCAGTCACTTTTTTATTTATTTACACGTCAAGTTCTGTAGGACCAAATCTCCAAGGTCATGGAATGTGTCAGTACATGAAATTACAATATAAAAATAACAACAGATAAGAATAAAAATTTTATGACCCTGAAAAAAGTCAAGCCATAAGTTTAAGTAAACACACTCAAATATACAACAAGAATCAGCTTGCTTTTTAAGGAACTTCTTGACAGTATAGGAGGAGTGACCCGTGAGGCAGCTCTTCAGTTTCGATTTGAAAGTATGTGGATTATTGCTAAGATTTTTGAATTCTAGTGGTAGCTTACTGAAAATGGATACAACAGTATACTGCACTCCTTTCTGCACAAGAGTTATGGAAGTCCGATCCAAATGCAGGTTTGATTTCTGTCGAGTATTAACTGAGTGAAAGCTGGTTATTCTTGGGAATAAGCTAATGTTGATAACAAGAAATGGCAGTAAGGAATATATATGTAGTGAGAGGTCAGTGTCAAAATACCCAGACTCGTAAACAGGGGTCGACAAGAGGTTCGTGAACTTACACCACTTATTGCCCGAACCACCCGTTTCTCAGCCAAAAATATCCTTTTAGAATGGGAAGAGTTCCCCCAAAATATACCATATGACATAAGCAAAGTAGACTAACGTGTCGAATGATCTCTCACTTTAGATACGGTTTGAATAGTAAAAATGGCAGCATTAAGTCTTCGAGCAAGATCCTGAATGTAGGCCTTCCACAACAGTTTACTATCTTTCTGAATACTTAGAAATTTGAACTGCTCAGTTTCACTAATCATATGCCCATTCTGTGAAATTAAAATGTCAGGTTTTGTTGAATTGTGTGTTGTACTGTGACTTAGCATTAGTTTATTTTCTAGAAGCCATGAACTTTTGTCATGAACTGCACTATTTGAAACCTTTACTACCAATCTAGTGTTATCAGCAAACAGAAATATTTTAGAGTTACCCATAATACTAGAGGGCATTCATATAAATAAGGAACAGGAGTGGCCCCAACACTGATCACTTGGGCACCCCCCACATGACCGTACCCCAATCAGACCCCACACCACAGCCATTCTCAACACTGTGAATAATGACCTTTTGCAGTCTTTTGCTAAAGTAAGAGGTGAACCAATTGTGAGCTATTCCCGGTATTCCATAATGGCCCAACTTAATGCCTTAGTTAAATCAAAAAATATGACTAGCATTTGAAACCTTTGTTTAACCCATCCAGGACCTCACAGAGAAAAGAGAATATAGCATTTTCAGTTGTTAAATGACTTCTGATGCCAAACTGTACACTTGTTGTCTTCTGTATGCATTGCTGACTGCAGCGTTGTATTCTTCTTGTTTACATATCTTTGTATTTGAGTGCACACATGTGTACCAGTTTCTTTGTCACTTCAGTGTATATTTTGTGTTGGTAAGATTATCTGGATTATTGGTCTTGGGGAGTTATCAATGACATTTGAGAAGCTTCTCTGTTGTTTTACAATAAAATAGGCTGAACTTTGCACTGCCATGTCAGTAAATGAAGCATTTTATCATTACCACTATAATTATTCAATTTTATAGAATTTATGGTAGTAATAACTACTTTAGGTGTGGTAAGGGTCATTTTAATGTTACTGAAGTTAGCTGTAACGGCTGGTGTTTAGTTTTCCAGAACAGCGGTAATTGAACCTGGCAACGCCATCAGTCATTGACAGTTCTGCTGTTCTTGCAGCTAATACTGCTCACGGGCCTCCAGTGATGTATTAAACCTTACACTACTGTATATCCCAGGTATGTTTCTAAAATTTAAGCCCTTCCTGATTCTTCACCTCTTCTTCAATGTCTAGGTGGAGAATGTACACTCATCACACTAGAAATGTATTGTAGTCAGTGGTGTAGTCCACACTGAATCATTTCAGTCTTGTGAACAAAGTTTGTCAACTCCCCAACACAAAGAGACCACAACATCATCTCTGCTCCAGATGACTCACTCTGAAAAACTCCCTGACCCACCACTGAAAACTGTTCTCTACAAAAATAACTCTTCCCTAGAGTGCAGTTCTCTGCTCCTGTTGGTCTGCACCACCTTACCCCTTACAGTGGCTTGTCATGCTACTGTTGCAAAACTACATATTTATAAGTGCACTTTCATTATTTACGTGAAGCACTTGAGTGGATTATTCATTTTAGTGTCTCACACGTATTTGGGTGAAGTATAATTATAATTAAAATAAAAGTTCATGTAAGTTTTGTGCAAAGTGCATAAAATCTAAATTATGCTACTGACACACATTAAAGTGATATTATCTACACATATAACAAATTATTACTGATTGTATTTTATCTAGTGAGGTCATCATTTATAATTGGCCTTGCTGCTTTGAAACTGCCGCCTGAATTAATTATGCAAATGCCAATTGTGGTAATTATAGCTAAATATAATTACTAATTTTCTCAGCAATATTTTGCTAAGTCTATTCACCTTGATGTTACACAGCAGCTTTTCTTTGTGATAGTGTAGCATATGAGTGTGGCATGACGATGCTTTTGGATAGCAAAAGTCATATATTCTAATACTACTCGAATATTCTTACATGTATGCTGTATATTTACTAGTATAATATTATATCATAAATGATGCCCAATGACATCTCAACCAGTGTTGCTGGTGTGTGCAAGCACTCATAATTGGCCTAATAAAATCTGATTCTTGCATCACTCAAGTAAAAGTGCTGTTGCACACATGACAAAGTTGGTACAAGTTTGTGTTGGGTATATATTGCGGATAATATCTTTGGATATCATCTGACGAGCTGCTGGCATTCAAATCATGTTCTATTACATAGTATAAACATGCTAAAAATAAGCTAATTCAATTAAACTGCTTGTAATCTACAGAGTTTTTGCATTAAAGATGAATTATTAATATCCTCAGAGTCTTTGGCGGTGGCATGTCTGGATAAAATCTCCCTGGTTTTCAAGCTGTGTCAATTCAAATAAAATTCTCGAGCTTACTCCGGACGATGATGGCAGAGAGAGCCATTGAAAGCTTGAGAATTTTATTCAGATTGATGTGACTTGTAAACTGACAAGATTTTATTCATGAATTCTTAGTGTTGCTGCACTTGCCACATTGGTAGGTGAAACCAATATGTTAAACACACACACACACACACACACACACACACACACACACACACACACACCATAAGTTCTGAAATTTACATATGGTTTGGATCTCTTATAATGTCTCTACAAATGTCAAAAATCTATTTTTAATTTTAATTAGGGCCAAAACTGTGTTCTTTTCTTGAAGCAACAGTAAAAGTTTTATACTGTAGAACTGAGAAGCACGATAGTTTGTGCAGCAGAAGAGGGAACAGAGTGGGAGCCAACAATGCCTGGTTCCAATTAGTGTATTCGTTTCTTATTCCATATTCAACACACATTTTCATTGCAGCAAGAGGAGGTAGGGTTGAACTTAAATTTGGTTGCACAATTCCTATGTACAACCTTACACACAGCTTGATTATTGACAACATTGTTTTATCTACTTTCTTCTTGGTGTGCCCCACAGTAGTGTTTATTGGAACAAGCCATCAAAAGAATATTTACAACTAATTGAAGGATATGGCAACGATGTGGCTCATAATTAAAATAGTTTCACAATATCAGTCCATTCATTATGTCTAGGTGACTACACACAAAATAACAAATTCATTTTGCCCATAATTTTCCACATGGCAGTTAAGGAACATTGTTTTCTAATTATGTTCCTAAGAAAGTGTACAATTTTAATAATTATGTCTGTACTATGCTGCACGCTACAGATGACTTAGTGTGATGAAACTTATAGCAGACTGAATGTCATCATAGAAAATCCCAGGAATGAATGATGATCTACCAGAGGCAGAAGTTTATTCTGTTGATCATTGTTTGTATAAATCTATGCTAAACAAGCCATGCTGAAACATTTGTCATTATAATAATGGATATGTGGGGTGTTGATCATAACATTTCTGGGGATAATAATTCGCAGGAAAGTTACAAACAGTTAAAACTGACAGTCTTTCAACAAGCGTTGTAGTTCATAAGTTTCAGGATAATAGGATAATTTTTTTCATTGAATTAGGTGATGCACTGGACTCTAGCTGTAAGTTTTCTCAAATCAGAGCATACGGATGGACCCACTGCAAATGACACAGCCTATTTCCTTCTTCGTTCTTGTAGTGTCTAAGCTCATACTCTGTCTCTTATGGCCTTGTAATTGACATGGTTCTGAATTTTAATCTTCCTTCTTTTTTTTTTACGGCCTTCTCCACATTAACTACTTAGTTTGGAAGATTTCAAACAAGCATATTGGTTTGTCTAGCCAATAGAGAGACAGAGAGAGAGAGAGAGAGAGAGAGAGAGAGAGAGAGAGAGAGAGACGGAGGGGTGGGGGTGGGGGTGGGGGTGGGGGTGTTGAGTAGAAATAGTGTATAGCAGTGAAGTTTTGCTTCAAAGATTATGACAAGACTGTGTGTTCATTTCTCCTACATGTATTATAGTTCTGGTGAATGGAATTTTCCCAAGACTAAAGGGATTGAATTTTTGAAAATCAAGGGTGAAGAGATGGAAAAGATTGATATTTTGATGGAAGCGACATTGTTTCAAAAAAATTTGTGCCTTTGGTTAGCTTAGGCACTAATTAATTCTATTGGGGATTGTTAAAAATCTTGGCTAGCTTAAATCTAACAAATTTGCTTGGAACTCTTCTCCAGTCATAATGTTTTCATACCACATTACATTGACTCCGTCCATTTGGCAATAGCGGATCACCAGTTCCTCAGAGAAACTCAGGTATCGTTTTTGGATTTGGCTCAATTGTGAGGAGATCCAGAAAGTATTGTTGAGAAGCTCAAGATGAAGACTTCTTGAAAACTTGTGCTGAGTGATGCAGAAATGGAACCTATTCTGTTATCTGTCATTTGGGGAGGGTGGGTGGTTGGGGGGGGGGGGGGAGGAACTCGAGCACTTTTGATTTTGTAACTGCCATAGTATGATAGTATGGAAGCTTATGGACCACAATGAATACAGCCCACCACCATGCTATGTCACTAGCAGTTTCCCATAGTGGGACTGCACTTTTAAGGTTTTCAACAATATAGTGCTTAAACTGGCACTTTGGCAAGTGAACTGCCATTAGCTTTGTCTCTTACTTTTCTTAACTCCATTTACACACTGCATACAAAAAAATTTACACGCCTGGAAAATACAGTTGGATTTAAATGTAGATCTGTACATGTTCACACCATTGTTTGATATAATCATTGGATTATCAGAAAAGCCTCCTTATATAGTACCAAGTTGTGTTGTAACTCCATTTCTCCACACTAGTTAAGATTTCACGTAATTTAAGTTTCACAACATTAGCTTGTCTGCTTCTCTTTGTTCTTTATAATGTTTATAAATCATCTCTCCCTTCCTGATCTGGCTAGTGGTATAATTCCTTTACCTGTAGCTTTGCGTTTTCTAATGCTGTCTTTGAATTTCAACTTGCTTAGCATATTTTCTACGTTAGTTTCTACTCATGGAAAATTCTTCTCATGCATTTTGCTGCAACAGGATTTAACTTCATTCAATGAATCTGGTAATTTCTCCCTCATGACCTGTATCCTGTCATTAACATCATTCTTAATTTCACTATTGCTTACCTGTACGTCATTAATAGACTTGGTCTTAAAATCTGTTATTGCTCTCGCTTTGTCTCTTTGATATAGGTGTATGCCTTTCCATATTATCTACCTTTCCTGTTATTCATGTCATTTTATTGTTTTGCCTATCAGTCATTTCTTTCATTTCACCTAACTTTTCGTAATGTTAGCAACTAAACTATCAGTGGTTTATTTTTTGTGTTATATGTCAGTAAAGTGTAACAAGTCTCCCAGTGTTTCTGTACATAAATATTAAACAATTGAAATTATTAATTAAAAATTTTATTATTACCCCACAATAAAATAAATTTCTATTACTAAGTCAAACTGATAGTCTGTATCATATGGTGCAGTTTTTGATCTACGGGTATGGCTTTAGTTATATTGGAAAAGCCTCTTCAGTCCCTGAATGTTAACAAAATTTTTGTGTCAATTACTCTGACTCTGAGTGTTTCTGATGTAGTAGCTGCTGAACAAAAACCATCAGTATAAATTTCAAAAGATGTTTATTTTTCTGGTATTGGGTTTGTCATAGAAAGATCATCTTCAGACTAGTATGTAACTCCACTGGTAACTCATGAAACAGATGTGCAGAGCCATTGTATGTGCTAAGAGGAACTTTTGTCAGCTGCTGCAGTTGACAATAGGTGCTCTTAGCATGTACAGCAGCTTTGTACATTGGCTCCATGTGTGACCAGTGCAGTTATTTACTGGGCTGAAGATGGCCTTTCTATGATTGAAACTGGTTGCCAGAAAAATAAGCACAATTTGCAGTCTCAGCTGATTGTTTTCGTTAAATTACAAGAAAGGACTTCTGCTATTCACTTTATGAACTTCAAAAATTATTAGTACCTGTTGGTTGTTGTTAGCACTGTTGGTTGTTGCTGGAGCGAGCTGACAGAATGCTCTAATGTCTCTTGTATTGATGTGGTGCTGATACGTCTATTCAGCATTGCAGACTGACAGCATCAGTGTGTAATGCCATTAGTGTTGGACATATTCAGTATTTGCCTAACACTGGTCTGTATCACCAACTGGAAAAGAGAATTAAATTCTCCCTGCCCTAAATGACTTCGTCTTCTGTTTTTGTCTTCAATTTCTTGCTTGAATTTTGATCTTGAGTCCTCAAGTTTCTCTTGAATGTTTATTTCTTCCTGATGATTTTTCTTTTGTTGTTTTTAGTTTTATCTTTCTCTTTTATATTTTATTTCTGTTGTTTCTGCATGTATTCACATATGAGCCCTATATTTTTGCCGTATTGTTAATGGGTGACACACGTAGCATAATATATTTCGTACCAACTGACAATATTTTTTAAAAAGTGTCCTTCATCTGTGGACAGCTGTTTATACATTACTACTTCTTAATATTTGTTAGTTGGCAGGTTAGTTACCTTCAGAAAAAAATGAAGGTACTGACGTATTAAGACATTAGACATTTGCATGAATTTTTATGTCATGCAGTTGTTGATTACCACGTTACATAGATGAGGTCCCATACTCCGAGGAGCGTAGGGGACGATGCGGGAGACCCGCTCCACTGACTAGGCAAGGCCATAATGGAGGTGGTTTGCCATTGCCTTCCTCCAACCGTAATGGGGATGAATGATGCAGACAACACAACACCCAGTCATCTCGAGGCAGGGAAAATCCCTGACCCCGCCGGGAATCGAACCTGGGACCCCGTGTGTGGGAAGCGAGAACGCTTCCTCAAGGCCACGAGCTGCGGACATGTTACATAGCCAGCCAGTGATTATGTTTAATAGAGCACTTGCCTCAGTACACAGTATTTCTGGTTGTTTTTTTTTCTGTTCAAAGTGAAATTCAATGATTTAATTTACTTCATCAGAGTTTTCAGTTAAGTGCAGCTAAACAGTTTTCACTTGCTTTCCAATAAAGTTCATACTTGTCTTTAAAAACATGTCTTATTTAGTTAAAATGATATTCTGTCCATTTGTTTCAGGGATCAAAGATGTTAGTAGCTTTCACTTTCTGCAATATTCACTATTACAGTGCTTTCTCTTTTCAAAGTCAGCAGTTGTCACATTAAATAATAATAACAATGCAAATGAAAATAATACTTTTCTTAGCTGTATATTTTATGAAATTTCCACAACTCAGGAATATTTTATCATCAGAAATAGCTAAATATATTAACTGCCACATGTGTAGTGATGGCTATTTCACCAGCAGGCGAAGCCACAGCATCAGTCTTGAGGTATTTCTGCGGCTACTATCATCCACATGGTGTCACGTGTGGTTCTGCTGTTTCCAGTAGCAGCCTCTTCGCAGTCAATGTGTTAAGCGGGTTCATTTATCACCTTAGAGTACAAATGGGGCCACGTATTTAAAACATTAAACAACTTGAATACATAGATATGTACTGTATAGTGATCAAATGTAAACTGATAACAGCATTATATTCAACATTACAGTTTGTTTCAAACTCATTTTGATTTCTTGTTATTGAGAGTAGTGGCAGAAATAGTGGCACAGCTTCAGGCTACTTGTGTTAGATGGCTATCGACCCGTTGAAGATTTAATCTAGTGACATAAAATTCTCATTGTGTGTGAAGAACAGCTGTCGGCTCTCGCCCAATCTGTACATTGCCCGTGCAACAAAGAAAACAAAAAAGGCACTTTGTAGTGTAATACAAAATAGTTAATACTCTACAGCCGTTAACATTAATATATAAAATATTATACGGCATACTTTGTACTTTACTTGTGGCGTCATACAAAAACGTTAACCCAGCTTCAGAGGCTACTTCTCTGAACCCATTTAACTAGCTCTCAGCTGGTGTGTCAATGTAATGGGAGAAGGACGGATTAGTGAGTATCTAAGATATGCTGAGGACCCAGAATTGCAGGGTATAACACAATCCCCATGTCTGAAGATACAAGCAAAGACCACAGTGCTAGCAAAAGTGGAGAAGGAGACTTCGTTTTGGTGGAGCTGGCAGAAGTGACAATCGTTAACACATTGGCTGCTGCACTCTCAGTGATGGGTTTCAGTGCCAGTCCAGGCCAGGCGCATGGTGTCGGACATAATGAGTTGGGTTGTTTGGGGGAGGAGACCAAACAGCGAGGTCATTGGTCTAATTGGATTAGGGAAGAATGGGGAAGGAAGTCGGCCATGCCCTTTCAAAGGAACCATCCTGGAATTTGCCTGGAGCGATTAAGGAAATCATGGAAAACCTAAATCAGGATGGCTAGATGTGGGATTGAACTGTTGTCTTACCAAATGTGAGTCCAGTGTGCTAACCACTGAGCCACCTCACTCGGTCAGATGTATTGCACTGCTGTGGCTGGCAGTAGTAGTTACCTTGTTAAAAAGGAAGACTGTCTTTCTAGATTTAAGAAATCAGTCCAAGGGAAGAACACTCAGGCAGAAAATCACCTGGTCCTCCAAGTTGAGGGGGGTTTGTGGTGATGGGTTTGTAGCCCACGACCTGTGAAAAAATTGTGAAACACCAAATTTCTTAATAAAGCTTTACTTTACATTTAGGGATGTGCAATTACAAGGATATCAACTAAAAGAGTAGTATTTAAAGAATCAGAAAGGTATGATACAGACCAGTAGCTTGCACAGTTGGTCTGGGGCTAGCATCTTTGACTACTAATGAAAACGTCCTCGGTCGCAGGTTCAAACCATGCCACCGCTTAAATTTTGAATAAAAATTGGCAGTGTTGGTGCCCAGAAACATTCTGCCAATGGCCATGTCAAAGAGGGCAGAGGAGCAGAGAGAGGTTCAGCAGACACTCTTGCCCTGGGAGTGGGAAACTGCCCATAAAGGCAGAAGAATCAGCAATGATCAAAGGCATGAGGATGCAGAAGGCAATGGGAACCACTGCATTAAAGACATGTAATGTGCATCCGCAAGACGTGTGGCCTGTAATTGAAAAAGTGTTATGATGATATCTCCATTGCAAAAGAGTCTAGAATGGTCCCCCATTCGGATCTCTGAGAGGCGACTGCCAAGGGGGAGGTGACCATGAGAAAAAGATTGACCAACCAATGAAAGGATAACATTCTACAAGTCGGGACATGGAATGTCAAATTTTAACGTGGTAGGGAAGCTAGAAAATCGTAAAAGAGAAATGCAAAGGCTCAATCTAGATACAGTGGTGGTGAATGAAGTGAAATTGAAAGAAGGCAAAGATTGGTGTTCAAATGAGTATAGGATAATATCAACAGAAGCAGAAAAGTTATTATGGGAGTGCGATTAACTGAATAGGAGGGTGGGGCAGAGAGACTGTTAGTGTGAGCAGTTTAATGATATGGTTGTTCTTATCAGAATCAACAGAAAACCAACACCGACAACAATATTTTAGGTATACATGCTGAAGTCGCAAGCCAGAGATGAAGAGATAAAGTATATGAAGATACTGAATGGATAATTCAGTATTTAGAGGGAGATGAAAAAGTAATAGTCATGGGGCTGGAATGTGGCAGGGGAATGAGAAGAAGAAAGGGTTATAGGAGAATGTGGGCACATTACTAGGAATTAGAGAGGAGAAAGACTAATTGAGTTCTGCAATAAATTTCAGCTGTTAATAGTGAATATTCTGTTAAAGAATCACAAGAGGAAAAGGTATCCTTGGAAAAGGCTGAGAGATACAGGACAATTTCAGTTAGATTACGTCACGGTCAGGCAGAGATTCCAAAATTAAACACTGGATTGTAAGGCATATCCAGGAGCAGATAAAGACTCAGATCACAATTTAGCAGTGATGAAGAGTAGGCTAATGTTTAAGAGACTAATCAGGAAGAATCAATGAGCAAAGAAGTGGGGTGGAGAAGTACTGAGGAGTGAAGAGAGATGCTTGAAGTTCTCTAAGGTTATAGACAGTGCAATAAGGAACAGCACAGTTGGCAGTTCAGCTGAAGAGAAATGGATATATCTGAAAAGGGCAATCCCAGAAATTGGAAAGAAAAACATATGTATCAAGAAGGTAACTGTGAAGAAACCATGGGTATCAGAAGCAATACTTCAGTTGATCGATGAAAGAAGGATGTAAAAAAATGTTCAGGGAAAGTCGTGACTATAGAAATACAAGTCGCTTAGGAATGAAATAAATAGGAAGTGCAGGGAAGCAAAGGCAAAATGGCTGCATGAAAAGTGTGAAGAAATTGAAAAAGAAATGATTGTCAGAAGGGCTGACTTAGCATGTAGAAAAGTCAAAAGAACCTTTGGTGAAATTAAAAGCAAGGGGAATTCCACTGCAGAATGCAGAGGTGAGAGCGGGTATGGGGCAAGAGTACGTAGAATGCCTGTATGAGAATGGTTCAAATGGCTCTGAGCACTATGGGACTTAACATCTATGGTCATCAGTTCCCTAGAACTTAGAACTACTTAAACCTAACTAACCTGAGGACAGCACACAACACCCAGTCATCACGAGGCAGAGAAGATCCCTGACCTCGCCAGGAATCGAACTCGGGAACCCGGGCGTGGGAAGCAAGAACGCTACCGCACAACCACAAGCTGCGGACCTTGTATGAGAATGTCTCATATGATGGAAGAAGAAACAGGAGTCGATGTAGAAGAGATAGGGGATACAGTATTAGAATGTAAAAGAGTTTTGAAAGGCTTAAGACAATATAAGGCAGGAGGAATAGATAACATTACATCAGAATTTCTGAAATCATTGGGGGAAGTGACAATGAAATGACTATTGACATTGGTGTGTAGGATATATCAGTCTCACATTATACCATCCGACTTTCGAAAAAATATCATCCACACAATTCCAAAGACTGCCAAGACCTGAGAAGTGTGAGAATTATTACACGATCAGTTTAACAGCTCATGCATCCAAGTAGCTGACATGAATAATATACAGAAGAACAGAAAAGAAAATTGAGAGTTTGTTAAGTAACAGAGAGTCAGTTCTGGGGTTTCAGGTGATATGGAAGCAAGACTAAAAAAAATTGAGACTCATTCATAGGATTTGTACCTGGTTTACCGGTATAAAATGAGCGTTTTTTGTGAAAATGAAACACTAATTTTGAATTGAAAAGTAAAAACATTTTATTCAAAGTATTGACCATTGCTTTCTATACCTTTCTGGCAATTTGTGGACACCACGCCAATAGAAATGTTCGTCTTTTGAAGCAAACCAGTCACACACCCAATTTTCGACTTCTTCTTATGAATCGAAGTGTTCCTCAGCCAATGCGTGTCCCATTGATGAAAACAAATGGTAGTCGGAAGGGGCCAAGTCTGGTGAATACGGCGGGTGGGGTAGCAGCTCCCAGCCAAGTGTTTTGATTGTATCCTGAACCAGTTTTGCTTTGTGTGCAGGTGCATTGTCGTGTAAAAAAATTACTTTGCCATGTCTTCTGGCCCATTCTGGTCTTTTTTCGATCAATGCATAGTTCAAATTGATCATTTGTTGTCTGTAGCGATTAGTATTCACAGATTCACTGCGTTTTAGAAGCTCATGATCCCACCAAACACAGAGCATTGTCTTCTTGCCGAATCGATCTGGTTTTGCAGTCGATGTTGATGGTTGTCCCAGATTAACCCATGATTTTTCCCGTTTAGGATTCTTAAAATAAGTCCATTTTTCATCGCTAGTAACTATTTGATGCAAAATTTATTTTCTTTCATGTCTTTGAAGCAAAATTTGACAAATTGTTTTTCGGTTTTCCATCTGTCCTGCTTTCAATTCATGTGGCACCCATTTTCCACACTTTTAGATGTTTCCCATAGCTTTCAAACGGTCAGAAATTGTTTGTTGTGCAACATTTAGCATTGCTGCCATTTACTTCTGACTCAAAGTATCATCTTCATCCAATATTGCTTGCAATTCAGCATCTTCGAACTTTTTTGCTGGTCTTCCACGTTCTTCATTTCTTACATCAAAATCATTATTTCTGAACCATTGAAACCATCTTTTGCATGTTGCTTCTGATAGAGCATGATCATCATATGCCTCTACAAGCATTCGAAGCGACTCTGCAGCACTTTTTTTTCAAATGAAAACAAAAAATTAATGCTTTCCGCAAATCATCACTTTCTGGTACAAAATTCGACATTGTTAACACGATGAAAACATATGATGATGTTTGTTCCATGACTTGATGTATACTAAATATCTTTGACAGGTGCATACCAACCAAACAAAAAAAAAAAAAAAAATTAAGGCTCGATCACAACAAATGTTCCCTATCGACACATTTGTATCTTAACGCTCATTTCATACTGGTAGCCTGGTAGACATGGAAAAAGCATTTGACAATGTCAAATAGTATAAGATGTTCGAAATGCTGAGGAAAATACGGGTTAGCTATAGGGAGGGATGCATAATATATAGCATTTATGAGAGCCAAGAGGGAATAATAATAATAGTGGGAGACCAAGAACGAAGTGCTTGGATTAAAAAGAATGTAAGATAAGGATGTAGTTTTTTTGCCCCTGCTGTTCAATCTATAAATCAAAGAAGTGATGATGGAAATAAAAGAAAGGTTCAAGAGTGGAATTAAAATTCAAATTAGGTGGACTAATAAGATAACAAATGAGGTGGTTCTGCACAGAATCGGTGCGAAAGGGAATATGTGGAAAACACTGACAAGAAGAAGGGACAGGATGATAGGACATCTGTTAAGAAATATGGGAATAACTTCCTTGGAGTCCGCTGCTCGTGGTCTCGTGGTAGTGTTCTCGCTTCCCGAGCATGGGGTCCCGGGTTCGATTCCCGGCGGGTTCAGGGATTTTCACCTGCCTCGAAATGACTGGGTGTTTGTGTTGTCCCCATCATTTCATCATCATCCAGGACAGTGGCGAAATTGGACTGAGCAAAGATTGGGTAATTGTACGGGCGCTGATAACCACGCTGTTGAGCACCCCACAAACCAAACATCATCATCATCATCATCATCATCATCATCATCATCAACTTCCTTGGTACTAGAGGGAGTTGTAGAGGGAAAAACTTTAGAGGAGAACTGACTGGAATACATCCAGCAAATAATTGAGGATGTAGGTTGCAAGTGTTACTCTGAGATGAAGATGTTGGCACAGGAGAGGAATTCGTGGTGGGCCACATCAAACCAGTCAGAAGACTGATGACCAAAAAAAAAAGGGTGCTTAAGAAGAAGAAGAAGAAGAAGAAGAAGAAGAAGAAGAAGAAGAAGATAAGGAACAAAGGGAAAAGATGTATATGAGCTTATATAGTGGTGAAGAAGACTGAACCGAGGAGGACTATTCCTAGCAGTTAAAAAGGAGTACAAAAAATGTATAAAATCCTGGGTCCAAATCAATCACAGGCTTTTGCAAATGGATATCAATGTTAGAAATAATTATTTGGTAATCAAAATAGCATATGCCCCAACAGACATCAGATCAACAATTTCTTTGTTGATCTGATGACAAGTTTTAGAAATATTGGAAATCAGGAGGATGAGGAGTTTCTAATTGGTAATTTAAGTGTAAGAATCATTTCTGAATTACATGAACCAGTATTAAAATGCCATGGAGAAGCTATTTTGAATAATAATGGCACAAGACTAATTCATTCATTTGAATGACAAGAAGCTAATATTAATAGATAAGCTTTGTTCAAGGACATCCTCAGGTATGCATGGATGCTACCCACACATAACCTAAAATACATGTTAGACAACACTGAACTGAAAGTCACAGATGTTAGTCTTGCATGGCCCAAAATTTGACTTAGATCATTTTGTAGTCATAGCAAAAACTGATTTTCCTTATGAAAAATACTTACTTCGCAACAATCCACCTGACAAAAATGGAACTCCATTGAATAATATCAAGTACAATATTGAAAGTTTGAGGAAAGACAAAGTTTATGAAGCTGCAGATGAAGCCTTTGTACAAGAAACAGGTCTTGAAAAGTTTGGAAAGATACACCTCAGTGGAGTGAAGATAGAGAGAAGATTGTAGATGAGAAACCATTATCTGTGCAAAACACTCAAGACAGGTTAAAGTAATGACAAAAAAGGGCACAGAAAGAATTAATGAAGTCTAAGTACTGGGAAGAGGCATACCAATGTGTTGGCCTAGAAGCAGACAACACAGAAGTCAAAAAAGTAATCAAAGGAATGTGAATGCAACTTAAAAGATATAGCAGGAATGAGTGTTACCTCTACAATGTAGTAGAAAATTTATCACAAAACTCTCTTGACAAAAATAGGTTAGAATTGACAGCTGATTATGAAAACTATCATTCTAACACAACATAAATTGAAAACAGACACTAGTAGACTTGGATTGGGGAATATATATGTGGAACTTATATTAAAGGCAGTTCTATCAGCAGTTTTAGAAATTCTGGTAGAAATATTTATTGATGTTCAAATCATGAGAAACAGGTGAATGAATCAAAAAAGCAATTATTTCATCCTTAATTAAAAAGAAAGCCGATGGGATTGTGCAACTTAGAGAAGAATTAACATGATATGTGCACTAGTCTGATTGTACAACAAAGCAATAAAGCATAAAACAGAAGGATAAATACAGGGTTGCCACAGGTTCTGGAAATCAGGGAATTTCAAACATGTCTAAGGAAATCAGTGAAATATGAAAAAAAATCTGGAAAAATCTCGTTTTTGTCTCAGTAGATGCACCAGTGCAGCTGAGTATGTGTGCACTTCCCTACTCTCTCATTACTGATACTTCTCTCCTTCCTACCACTGCCCTCAACTTGTAGTCAGTGCTGCCACCACTTCTTGCCACTAGCATAGCAGATGCCGACGAGAGGCGGGGAAGCATGAGGAATGGTTTGTGTGGATCTGATTCTCAGAGACTGTAGATGCAGTGGCCAGAGATGGTGATCATGTGTGCTCTCGTTTTCTGACAAAAGCTATGGCTGAAAATTTTGTTGTGAGAGTGTGATTGTCTTTTCTGTGTGTCTGTCTGTGGCTCAGCAATCATCTTTACAGTGAGTTGCTGGCTATCCTCATTATTATTGATTCTCAGAGTATTTGAACAAGTTATCTATTGCGTGGATTGATCACTGTGGTCCCATTTCATCAACGTGTTGTCTGTGGCTCATGAATGGATTTCCGTGACGGGCCAAAACTGCAGGCCGTATCTGTGGGTATCTGTAATGGATCGGGTCTGCCAATCTAAAGCCATTCGGTTGCCACTAATGTGCAGGCCTTGGCTGTTGGATCTAGTCTTGCCAATCTGCCCACAGGCTGGGTCTGTCTGTGTGTGTGGCGTAATGCAGTGGATTTTCATGGACCCAGGACTACGGTGCTCCTCAGCAGGCCAGAGGCCATTAGCGATGGATTTCAAGAACTACGACGTTGTATAGGCAGTGTGTCATGTTATAGACATTTTATTTATTCTAGTACATTTTGGCACTTCAGAAGTAGTTTACATGTTGGAAAGTATGGACAATAAGAAGAAGAAAATTGTGTCAGTCACTTGCGGTTTGTATGCTAAGTATTCATATATTTCTCAAAAGAAAAATCATGAAATACCTGGAAAAAATAGAAATGAGTGTACGGCATTGTGGGCCAGGCATCCTCCATTTGGGGAAGTTCGGCCGCCGAGGGCAAGTACTAATTGCATTCGATGTCACATTGGGCAATTTGCACTTCGGAGATGGGGATGAAACAATGATGACAACACAACACCCAGTCCCTGTGTGGAGAAAATCTCCTGCCCCAGGAAGGAATTGAACCCAGGCCTCTTGGCGTAGCATTATGCCGTGCTGACCACCCAGCTAACGGGGGCGGACATGAAATACCTGTAGAACAATAGATATAACACAGTGGGTAATAACCTACAATAACAAGCATAGAAGATCAACATTGTATTGGTGTTGACATATAGTGTTGGTTTACACAATTCTTCACCACCTTATGCACTTCTTTCAAGAGGCCTACGTTCTTCTGAGGTTATTTCTGAAAGCAGTGAAGGTACTTTAAATCTGTCTTGCAACTCCAAGAAAATGTCTATTTTGGTCACCAAATGAGTTTTCGTTTTATTGAAATAAAAGACATCAGTGGTCTTAATGAAACACAAATCATTTGGCTTGCTTTCTCTATCTAAAACAGTTCATTACAAAAGATGTTTATGTCAGAACTTAAGATTTTTGCTCACATCAGGAAACACCATTTGCTTGCAAGTTGTTTTGGATATTTCCTCATTTGCACTATTGTTTCTGCATCATAGCTCCAAAGACAAGAGTGTCAACTTATGTCTTAACTTACCCTTGACATCTCAAAATTTGTCAGGGAAAAATGCTAAAACTTGTCTGGAAATCAGGGAATTTCACCTGGGGAAACTTGTGGCAACCATGAAATAACAGAGATAGAGGAGCAAGTGGTTTCAGAATTTGACATTCTCGTACAGACATCAGTATCACCACTTACAACAAATGGATGATAATCAGTGGCCAAAAGAAATCTATGAATGGACACTAGCTGAGTGAAGAAAATATGGAAGACTGCATGGCAAACTTTAGCATAGATCATGAAGGCAGAATAATCCACAGTGGTACAACCCAAATTTTGAACACTACACTATGCCTTCAGAGCCCAGTTGGCAGACATTGTTTGTTGGAAGTCGTGCCATAAATTTGCAGTTGACTGCACCCTGTTCCCTCAAAAACTGCTGGTAAAACTCTTCATTGTGTTGAATGAAGCCTCCAGGTAAACACTCTAAATGTACCTAGTGTTCCTTCTCGTCCCTTGTGTTGTATACAGCTTCATACACAATGGTATGTTAAAGCCCCATGAAGTAAATTGTGGGTAGCAATGCAAAATTTTGGTATTGTTAATAAGTATGTCCAGGCAATAGGAAATTTACTTGTATGGTTCAAGTAGGTAAACAAAATTTCCCAAGGATTCTCTGTAAATAAGAGTCTAAGACAAGGGTACTCATTAGAATCTCTTTATTTAAAGATTACTGAGTAGTAGTATAGCAAAAATGAAAGAGAAAATGTTATGGAATAGTCCCTGTAGGAGAAGAAATATCACATACTTTGCTCTTTTTGAGTGACCGGTTCTTTATAGCGGGAGACAAAGACGACTCCAGTAACATGTTCAGGAAACTGCACAAAGAATACTGAAAATGTGGCCTGACAATAAACACAAGAAGGTAGAATACATGACAATGGGTTAAGATGTTCAAGTTGATTTGGATGCAGGATTCTGCAAAATTAAAATGTCTGTGCATTTAAATACATTGGTATCATTTTTACAACTAGCGAAAGAAGCACCCATGGTATTATAAAAATGGACAAGGAAAAGAGTAATTGGCAACCAAGGTAACATATAAATGGACAAGGAAAGAGTGATTGGCCATCTTTAACCCCTTGCTGTGGAGTGGAAAAGTTACAAATAGAACAGAAGTCTTATTGTACAAGTCAAGTGCAAAGAGTTGGCACTGAAATATGGGAGCTAATCAAAAGTGAGAAAAATAAATTAACTTTGAGATGGTTTTTAAGTTGCATATCCAGACCAGAACACATCAGAAATGAAATCTGGAAAAATACCAGAGGAAAAGACTACTTTATGCTACATAGAGCAAAATATTACCTTGGTATCACCACTTACAACAAATGGATGATAATCAGTGGCCAAAAGAAATCTATGAATGGACACTAACTGAGTGAAGAAAATCTGGAAGACTGCATGGCAAACTTTAGCATAGATCATGAAGGCAGAATAATCCACAGTGGTACAACGCAAATATTGAACCACTACACTTCTATGCCTTCAGAGCCCAGTTGGCAGACATTGTTTGTTGGAAGTCGTGCCATAAATTTGCAGTTGACTGCACCCTGTTCCCTCAAAAACTGCTGGTAAAACTCTTCATTGTGTTGAATGAAGCCTCCAGGTAAACACACTAAATGTACCTAGTGTTCCTTCTCATCCCTTGTGTTGTGTACAACTTCATACACAATGGTAAGGAGAGTGGGCTACTGAGTGGTGCAGAAACTGTCTTTCCAGGAAAACTATAGGAACAGAAATGATTACTGGACAAGTAATACAGCAAACAGAAGATTTACTTAACTTGTATTTATCCAAACATATGAAGACTCATTACACATGATGCAACAAGAATAGTCCTGCTCACGCAATAGCAACAATGGTGATGATGGAGCCATGACTAGGCAGTGTTTGTATGGCGTACACACAGAAGTGACTCCAAGTGTGAATGAGGCAGAGTCGCTGCTGCTACCCTCCTATATTGTGGCAGCATAGGGTGCCACTAGAAGCATGGCTCAGTAGGTGTGCTCTGTTGGCTCTTCCGGTTCCCACACGATCACTATTGGCATCTCATGGAAACTTGGAATTCTATTGCTATGATGCGACGGGTTGTTATCGGTACATGGTACCACACCTTGCTGCTATTTCACTAAGGAGTACCATTATTAGCTGTACATCTGAACTGCTGGTTATTAATAGACTCTTATCATTTTGTGTTTGCCTGCTCTTCAGACAGGATAGAGGACACAGGATGTTTCTCAACAGATGAAGTGAATCTTGCTGGCTTGGTTTCAGTTTCATTGGGGGAGAGCACCTCAGAGTTATTGGTTAGAGAGATGAATTCTCCCTTGTCCATTTCTCCCCTAAATAGGATGCTGAGCCATACGTCTGGCATGCCAGTCATAGTCAAATGAGTGGGTAGCGATAGATCCCATAGTTCATTGGGAGGAGACAGGATTCACAGGAAGGATGGTAGTTGAGGTACCTTTGGTATCTGTGATACAACAGTGTGTGGAACTCTCTCGACAGACTGATTCACAGCAGCTGCCCATCATTTGACAGTAGTCTGGTGATTTACAGCAGCTTACAAATGTGAACCAACTCATACCACGTTTGAGAATAGCCTTCACAGTGGGGCTGCATTGTGGCTAGTGCAGTGTGTTACAGGACAGTGACTAAGCCTGATGATTATCTTTTAACTCATGTGTCTGTTAAGCTAAAAATATTACTAATTCCCTTTAACAACTGAAGCAATTAATATCCACAACAAGATATCTATAAAGGCAACAGCAGAACCTAGAATAAAAGCTACTAATTTTGTGAAACTTTTTGGCACTTATAGTTGCTAACAAACTGGAAAATAACAATATTCTGAGAAGGAAAGTTGCCACTCACCATACAGCAGAGATGCTATAGGCACAACAAAAAGATTTTTGCAGTGAAAGCTTTCGGCCAGTGGCCTTTGTCAACAGTATACACACACGAGAGAGAGAGAGAGAGAGAGAGAGAGAGAGAGAGAGTGAGTGTGTGTGTGTGTTGACAAAGGCCATTGGCCGAAAGCTCAAGTGTGAAAATCTTTTTTTTTTCTTTGTATCTACACTCCTGGAAATTGAAATAAGAACACCGTGAATTCATTGTCCCAGGAAGGGGAAACTTTATTGACACATTCCTGGGGTCAAATACATCACATGATCACACTGACAGAACCACAGGCACATAGACACAGGCAACAGAGCATGCACAATGTCGGCACTAGTACAGTGTATATCCACCTTTCGCAGCAATGCAGGCTGCTATTCTCCCATGGAGACGATCGTAGAGATGCTGGATGTAGTCCTGTGGAACGGCTTGCCATGCCATTTCCACCTGGCGCCTCAGTTGGACCAGCGTTCGTGCTGGACGTGCAGACCGCGTGAGACGACGCTTCATCCAGTCCCAAACATGCTCAATGGGGGACAGATCCGGAGATCTTGCTGGCCAGGGTAGTTGACTTACACCTTCTAGAGCACGTTGGGTGGCACGGGATACATGCGGACGTGCATTGTCCTGTTGGAACAGCAAGTTCCCTTGCCGGTCTAGGAATGGTAGAACGATGGGTTCGATGACGGTTTGGATGTACCGTGCACTATTCAGTGTCCCTCGACGATCACCAGTGGTGTACGGCCAGTGTAGGAGATCGCTCCCCACACCATGATGCCGGGTGTTGGCCCTGTGTGCCTCGGTCGTATGCAGTCCTGATTGTGGCGCTCACCTGCACGGCGCCAAACACGCATACGAGCATCATTGGCACCAAGGCAGAAGCGACTCTCATCGCTGAAGACGACACGTCTCCATTTGTCCCTCCATTCACGCCTGTCGCGACACCACTGGAGGCGGGCTGCACGATGTTGGGGCGTGTGCGGAAGACGGCCTAACGGTGTGCGGGACCGTAGCCCAGCTTCATGGAGACGGTTGCGAATGGTCCTCGCCGATACCCCAGGAGCAACAGTGTCCCTAATTTGCTGGGAAGTGGCGGTGCGGTCCCCTACGGCACTGCGTAGGATCCTACGGTCTTGGCGTGCATCCGTGCGTCGCTGCGGTCCGGTCCCAGGTCGACGGGCACATGCACCTTCCGCCGACCACTGGCGACAACATCGATGTACTGTGGAGACCTCGCGCCCCACGTGTTGAGCAATTCGGCGGTACGTCCACCCGGCCTCCCGCATGCCCACTATACGCCCTCGCTCAAAGTCCGTCAACTGCACATACGGTTCACGTCCACGCTGTCGCGGCATGCTACCAGTGTTAAAGACTGCGATGGAGCTCCGTATGCCACGGCAAACTGGCTGACACTGACGGCGGCGGTGCACAAATGCTGCGCAGCTAGCGCCATTCGACGGCCAACACCGCGGTTCCTGGTGTGTCCGCTGTGCCGTGCGTGTGATCATTGCTTGTACAACCCTCTCGCAGCGTCCGGAGCAAGTATGGTGGGTCTGACACACCGGTGTCAATGTGTTCTTTTTTCCATTTCCAGGAGTGTATCTGCGACTCAGCATCTCCACTGTATGGTGAGTAGCAACTTTCCTTCTCAGAATATTGTTACATTCCATCCTGGATTTTCCATTTTTTCAAACTCAAAAATAACGTTAATTTATGATAAATCCAGAATATATGCACTACTGTTGACAGGAAAAACTAAACGTGAATATGATAAATTAATTATAATAAGTGCTGCAGTTACTGTAAATCATGAACACCTATTTACTGTGAAATATGTAACTCACAGCACTCTTAACTTTCAAAAATTATCTTCGTTTATTGTCATTGATATACACAAAATTTGGGTTGAACTCTTCTCTGAATGATGATAGTACTGCTAAAATTGTATACTGTATAGCATGAGCTTATGAAATACTAAACCAGCTATGTGACTGGGGCTCTGCCTTACTAGCAAATAGAACTCAAAAAAATCGTTTTTAACAGGAAGAAATATACGGGCGTGAAAATACCTATGGTGTAGCTTCAGGAATTCTTTAGTATTATTATTGTTTGTACTATGACCTGGCTGATGAGGTCTGTTCGTATATGATGCTGTTATATGGAAGTTAAGAGTGGAAGAAACATAAGGAAAAGTAATTTACCCATGGAGGCAGTAGTTTACAAAGACCTTGGTGCACCAATTCTTAAGTATTGCTCATTTGTCTCATATCCGTCTCTGGTAGAGTTAAGAGAGGAAACAACAGAGCAGCATGTTTCACCTACGTCCATTTAGTATACGTGGGAGCAATAGCAAGATGCTTTTTCAACTCCAGGGGCTGACGTTACAAGAGAGGCATTATGCATTGCATGTTTACTGTTGAAATTCAGAGAGCATATTTTCGAAGAAGAGTTAAGCTACATAAGCTCAGCAGACAAAATTAGCTGCGAGCCCACCAGCAGACACAGCAGAGATTCGTGCTTGACACTGTATGCCTGCCAGCAGCCACAGACTCCACTTTGTTTATTACGGCATATCTTTTGTTGATGGGTAAAGTTGCAAAAATTAAAGTTCCAAATGGTGAACAAGATATTATATTTGAATTCCTGTACATTGGTGTCAACACTGTCAAGAGAAACAAATTAATGCCCAGTACTGCCCTCTAGGGTCAAACTGAAAACAGGCGATATTCGTCCACAACCAATTAGACTGAGGCAGGGAGCCAATGGTTAGAAATGAATATTTATTGTGTTATAGACATACACAGCATATAGTGCGTAACAACAACATAGCTCGTAGTAATTGTTCAAAGTGACAACTACATCTAAATGCATGTAAGGCAATGGCCCATGATGTTCTGCTACACTCCCTGAAAGATTCCTGTCTGTTGTACCAGGAGACAGGTAGCTTCGACCTTAGCAAGCAGGTCTTCATCCATTTCTACTGGGGTTCCATACACCAACATCTTGATGTAACCCTAGAGGAAAATTGCAGAGGTTTGAGATCTGACAATCACGCTGGCCATTGTACAGGACCTCCCCTTCCAGTCCAATGACAACAGTATGCGTTGGTCAGGTGTTTGCGGATGTTAACAGCAAAGTTGGCCTGTGCACTGTTGTGTTGAAACCACATGTTTTCACAGGCAACAAGGGGTACAGTCTCCAAGAACTGTGGCAACAATTCTCATGGGAACACCAGGTAATGTGGACCAATCAGATGGGAAAGCAGAAAATCAGATCCTGTTAGGTGATCTTGGACAGTATCCAACCACACTTTGACAGAGAATCATTTCTGGTGGCAACCAATGTGGGTGGTGTGGGGATTGTCTTCATGACAGACATGGCTGTTGCAACTGTTAAAAACATAACATTTGAATGAGGTTTCATCCATCAATAATATACACTGTTTAAAGTTCAACATTACAGTTCTGTGGTGTATAATCCATTGACAGAAGTAAATGTGGAGCTCAAAATACATCGGTCCCAGTGCTTGCACATATTCTTTAGGATAGGGGTGTAATACCTGTTCCGCCAGTACTCTCCAGCATTATCCTTCAGTGTGCGTTTCATGGGCATGTTGATGGCTGCTTATTGCTGGGTGGTCAACCATATGATCCAGCACCATCTTCTCAAAATCTAGTAATCAGACATGTCCTTGGTGGAAACCTTGGCTGGCTCTCTCTGGCATGGACGACATTGGTATCCATGGAGATAAATTTCTTTCAATTAGGATGTTGTCTGTTGGGAAATACTACTTTACAGGCACTATATCCTGCTGCACCATACATTAAATGCATGTCTGCTAACTTCTGCGATGAGTAATGATCCATCTTTGACTACAGGTCTTGCACTGTACAAGTAACACACCTCACCAAGGACACATCACAGGCTGGCTGATGCAATGGACAACTGACACCAGGAATAGTGGCACCCATGTAGCACATGTTAATGTGCTGGTGTGATGCGTGTGGTAGTCACAAGACACATATTCTATGAGTTAAATCGTGTACGGTATTCTGTCTGGTGGTCAGGTGTGTACACTGTTCGTCACCCACTGCCTGTTCCTGTGTACAACAGACACCCAGGATCTTTATGAGAGTGTGGCAAAACTGCATTGGCCACTGCAATACATGCATTGAGACTGGGGATTGTTGTTTTGAACTGCTACTGTGAGCTACGTTGTTATGCGGTGTGCGTTCTGTGTATGCCCCTAACACAATAAATACGTGTTTCTGATACACATTGTATACTGTACTAAACAAAGCAGATCATGTAGCCACTGGCAGGCACACAATGTCAGTTGTGAACATCTGCTGTGTCCATCGGCCAGTGGCGTCAGGGCAGTTGACATGATACAAGAGTACACTGTTCATTTTGGAGTGCTGTAGCTGGTACAGAACAGGTGCCAGGTGGTCATGTGACCCTCAACTGCTGGACTTAAATTGTGTCATTGAAGTGGTATGTATGTGCTAGTCGAATGTACTAAATCAGCACAGTAAGATGAGCTGATATAGAACATGACAAGAGTAATGGAAAGGAGCAATCACATTTGATTGTGCCTCTAATGAAATTTGAATGAGGTTGCAAGGTTTGTTGGTAACAGGTGCCTATAATTAAGGTACAGCTACTCACAGAGGTCCAGTGTGGGTTTTAATTATATGCCAGCGAACTTGGTAAATATTCTAATGCATTAATACAGAAACGATTTGCACTGAGAAAAAATTGGTTCCAATTTTGGACACCAGGTGCAAATCTGGCGCCATGAATGTTACCATACGTAATGGATTAGGAATGGGGTATAGGCAGAAGAGGTCAAATGAGAGAGAAAGGCATAATATATATTTTATTATTAACTGTCACTTACACAATTCGTTCGATAATCAAGTTATCAGAAGGTCAAAACAAATTGCAAAATGATTTAGAAAAGATATCTGACTGGTGCGAAAATTGGCAGTTGACACTAAATAACGAAAAGTTGTGAGGTCATCAACATGAGTGCTAAAAGGAATTCGTTAAACTTCGGTTACAAGATAAATCAGTCAAATGTAAAGGCCGTAAATTCAACTAAATACCTAGGAATTACAATTACGAACAACTTACATTGGAGGGAACACACAGAAAATGTTGTGGGGAAGGCTAACAAAAACTGCGTTTTAGTGGCAGGACACTTAGAAAATGTAACAGATACTGCCTACACTGCACTTGTCCGTCCTCTTACTGCTGCAACTTTCTCCTCTGAATGCGAAAATGTTTTGTTGAGACCTACCTACGTAGGGAGAAACGATCCCACGATAAAATAAGGGAAATCAGAGCTAGTACGGAAAGATATAGGTGTTCGTTCTTTTCACGTGCTGTACGAGATTGGAATAATAGAGAATTGTAAAGGTTGTTCGATGAACCCTCTGTCAGGCACTTAAATGTGATTTGCAGAGTATCCATGTAGATGTAGATGTGAGCACAGCACATGTCTATAAGATGCAGCAGTTACGACAGAATCTGAGCAACATGTTATTCAGATATCTGCAGAGCCAAATTCACTTGGATTCAGATCAAATGATTTTGCTGGCCAAGCATCGGGAAAGCCTCTGGAGATAACACAGTCATGGGATGTTGCATTAAGCAGATCTTTCACTTAGTGAGCGACATGAGATGTTGCCCCATCTTGCACAAAAATAGTGGTTTCCACACAATTTCACTCTTCTAAAGCAGGAATCACATGCTATTCAAGAAGGTCTTGATAATATGCAGATGTCATGGTGCACCCAACATGGCCTCTGGGTGTATTCTGTTCAAAGAATAACGATGCTTGTGAATCCATATCACACAATCATATACAGCGAGTACAATGGATCTGCATGCACAACACGCAATTTAACTTGCCCTAACTCGGGCAGTTCAGTGTCTTCACTCAACCTTTAGTTTAGACTGTGCCTTGTCATTTCATAAAACGTTGCTCAGCCACATGTCATCCACTTAAGTCCATGTGAGAAAGTGAACAGCGAATTCAGAATATTGCTGTGGATCGTGAGGTTTCACTTGCTTCACAGTCTAGATCTTGTACGAGTACCAGTGTAATACAGACCAAAAAATTTATCATACTAGCAACCATGAGATGGACAGTTCTCGTTACACTGTACAAGCACGAGCAATACCCAGGGCATGTGCTTCATGGTCAGTTACAGCAACAGCAACTTTGTCAGTAACATCCATCAGGATAGAATACCTTCCTCTTCCAGCTGCCACACCAAGTTCGTTCATGTTTTCGAATTTCATTATCTTCTTTAAACCATTTTATGACATCAGGCCTCTCGTCAGACCTTTGAGGCGGCGACACTCTCTCAATGCAGCACTGTAATTGCTGCCATTCACACAGAACGTGGGCTCTCTTCACGGCAGCCATACTGTTCACTCACATTATGGATTTCAAATGACAGTATGGATGTCAGACTATCATGTAAGCAGTGTACAGCGTCATATTTGCGCCTGGTGGCCAAAATTGGAACTAATTTCTTTTACAGCGTAAATTGGTTCCTCATTAAGGCATTAGTGTATCTATCAAGTTTGCTGCCATGTGATAATTACAGCCCACACTGGACCTCCATGAATAGCTGCACTTTAATTAGAACCGTCCGGTATATCAACGCAGAGTATCCAATGTGACTGTGGGAAATGGTGTATCACTTGTAGCCATGTAAAATAACATAAGAACAATGGTCACAAAAGAATCTAAAGCACAGAGATCGACATGACAGTTACGCCTTATCAATGACAGTCGTTTTGTAAACCTGATGAGAATTCTTGCCGTCAGTGAACACAGTTCTCTTTCAATCAGTCGCTAAAAGAGCTGCACGCAATGGACATTTGGAGTTGGGTGCCTTGTAAAAGGCTATTTCTCGCAGCGGCATATACAGCTGCCCATCTTGAATGGGCTAGACAACACAAACTGGACAGAAGCATACTGGTTCAACGAGTGGCGATTTTGCCTCTTTTTCAAATGATCCAGGGCACTGGGCGTGCTGATGGCCCAGTGAGTGGTTTTACCCATGGTGTGTGTCGGCTATAGTTCAGGGTGGAGAAAGTTCTGTTACGTTTTAGGAATGTTTTCCATGCCATTATTTGCGCCCACCCTTTCAGCTTACCATGAACATCAGTGAAGGTGATTAAATCACCTGGGACTCAGTGACCAAGCGTTTACCTTTCTCCTATCTCTTAATAAAGAGTAGGCCACTACTGTCTTCTAGGAGGACAATAGCTGTGTTCACAGGACTGCACACTCACATTCCTGATTTGTTGAATGATCAGGCACGCTGTCACATCTCAAGTGGCCCACTAAGTCACCTGATCTTACGCCCGTTGAAAATGTCTGGGTCTATTTGGAAGAGCAGGTGGAAGGTAGCAGGCTAGTATTCAGTGCTTCTTCGATGTGGTAGTTTCTCAGAATCTTATCATCAATGAGTGGCTTCAGTTGGAGACAGAATATCTGAAGGAACTTGTGAACTTTCTCAGCAAACTGTGGCCATTATCAGAGCCATAGCTGGTTTTTCAAGGTGTTAGCGCGATGTCTTCTGGGGGGTGACCAATTTTCTGCCCCATCAGCCTGTCACTTCATCACATGTACGAGGGTGAGTCAAATAAAAACCTCAAACATTTAAAAAAATATTATTTATTGTGCAGAAATGGTACAAAGCTATATCGCTTTTCAACATAATCTCTCCCACGCTCAATGCAAGTCCTCCAGCGCTTACAAAGTGCATAAGTTCCTTTAGAAAAAAATTCTTTTGGTAGTCTGCACAACCACTCATGCACCGCGTGGCGTACCTCTTCATCAGAACGGAACTTCTTTTCTCCCATTGCGTCTTTGAGTGGTCCAAACACACGGAAACCACGTGGGATGAGTATGGTGGATGAGGAAGACACTCAAAATGCAAGTCTGTGATTGTTGCAACTGTTGTACGGACGGTGTGGGGCCTTGCATTGTCATGTTGCAAAAGAACACCTGCTGACAGCAATCCACGTTTCTTTGATTTGACTGCAGGCCACATATGATTTTTTAGGAGATTTGTGTATGATTCACTGGTGACAATAGTCCTTCTAGGCATGTAATTTTCCAGAAAGACGCGTTTTTCGTCGCAAAAGAGAGTCAGCATAACCTTCCCTGCTGATGGTTCTGTTCGAAACTTCTTTGGTTTTGGTGATGAGGAATGGCGCCATTCCTTGCTCGCTCTCTTCGTTTCCAGTTGGTGGAAGTGAACCCAGGTTTCGTCCCCAGTAACGATTCTTGCAAGGACGCCATCACCCTCTCGTTCAAAGCGCCGAAGAAGTCCTTCACAAGCACCAACATGTCGTATTCTCATTTCAGGAGTCAGCTGCAGTGGCACCCATCTTGCTGACGCTTTGTGAAACTGGAGCACATCATGCGCAATTTGGTGTGCTGACCCATGACTAATCTGTAAACATGCTGCAATGTCATTCAGTGTCACTTCGCAGTTTTCCTTCACTATGGCTTCAACTGCTGCAATGTTCTGTGGAGTCACAACTCGTTGTACCTGCCCTGGACGAGGAGCATCTTCCACTGAAGTCACACCATTTGCGAACTTTCTACTCCATTCGTAGACTTGCTGCTGTGACAAACATGCATTATCGTACGGAACCTTCATACGTCGTTGAATTTCAATAGGTTTCACACCTTCACTACGCAAGAACCGAATAACAGAACGCTATTTTTCCCTGGTGCAAGTCGCAAGGGGGCGGCCATCTTTATACTGATATTGCGACGGTATGTGTGCATCTGCACTGTGCTGCCACCTACAGGCCATTCTGCACGCTGTTTGTAGCACGCTCACCAACTTACAGGATAACGGCGCGAAATTTCTATTTGTTATTACAAATTTAAGGTTTTCATTTGACTCACCCTCGTATATCTCATGAAATCACCATGACGATAAAATTTGAGGAATCCGACCTCATACGGAGTCTTAACGACTGTTGTCCTTCCTGTGCACCATATGAAAATGGAACATGCGCTACGCGTCAAAGCTGCAATAGACCGCATCTGTGGGGAAATTATAGTGGTACCTAAAGTACCTCCCACTGCACATAGTAAGGTGGCGTGCATAGTGTAGATGCAGCAGGGAGTTGGCTAATCGAGTGCAGCGTGTAAATGTATGCTTTCAGTGGTTGAAGCTTGTGATAATGATGACAGTTTCCGACTACTGCTGTCCACTTCTGACTCCTGTGAGTAACAAACAGGAACAAGAAGACAGGCTCAATTTTAGCCATTACGTGAGTGTGAGAAAAATAAAACAAGCCACTTTCTTATTATTTTTAACCGATTGAAAATAAGCTCAGTTAGTATTGATTCACTTTTACCTGAGTATGGCATTAAAACGTGTAATTCATTGTATGGCTGAGTGGATTAGCTTTCTAAATACAGTGCCTGACAAAAAATGAAGCACCCGTAAGACCTTGTCTGATGTCAGTGTAGCTTCGTACAAGTATACTTGTACACCATTGGCAGGTATATAAATTATTACAATTCTCTATGACAGATAGAATGGCCACCAGAATGCATTAGTGTTGTTTGTATTTAGTACCGTTGTCAGGCTTGGCGACAGAATGCCGTGAACAATATCAGATGTGGAGTCATCACTGTGAAGAAAACCAGAAGTAAGGAGGAAACAGAATTCGTCGGAGATATCGGATGCTTCAAGCTCTTGTGATGATGACTATTACGATGTTTACAGTAACCAGTATACTGGCATTCTGAAATCACTACTTACACATATAACCTAATGAGTAATGGCGTATCCGTGAAGTAGGTTAAGACAAAGGACTGTGGTAAAGGCGTGATGGGTATTCTTTTATGAATCATGCTGTACGTACTAGAGATGACACACCAAGACTATGTGATAAATTCTCATACAAGAAATGAACTTTGGAAAAACTGGTGACATGTGAAAATTAAAGTAATTACACATCCAATGTTACTTTTTGGATAAATCTCAATATTTTAATTTCCGAACAGAAATTGACTGATAATTTAAATTGTAATCATTTTCGCTTATGTCAATTTAATATAAGATTCCCTCCTCAGTCGCACAGTTCCCCTACCACTATGGTTAATTACCCCATGGGATGGGGAACACTGCGAAATCGCATGTTTGTGATATTTCCAGTTAAACTTCATTGCGCTGATTTTTACACTGAAATTGATTTAGCATAGGAAAAACAGAGAAACTATAGCATGTATCAAAATAATTATTTTTCCTTAAATGCGCAGTATTTCCCCACATTCTCCTGGATGGAAAGGTAGAAATCACATTTGTGCTTTTTCACCCCGTTTGCAAACATCGTTTAGACCGCTGGTCTATTTACGCATCCTCCCACTGCACCAAACCTCACGAATGCCACACTTCTGCAGCTTACGCTTTGTATTTGAAAGGTCCGTCTCGTAACACATAAGTGCAAACATGGGGTAGCCTCCCACAGTAGTGACTGGTATCACTGCTATTGGCGTCTGCTCATAGCTCTTTCGTCCTCCCCCTCTCTTCCCCATCCCAAAATCGGCTTATACATGTTCGACTCTTTCCGGCGTGTTCCGGGACTTTGTGGTTGTAATGCAACGGGGCCCGCTTCAGCTAATTGCTCTGGCTTCAGTCGATGTAAAGCCCTACGAATAGTCTTTAAGAGGATTTCACTTTAGTGGAAGGAAAACGGGCCCTTGCTTCAAGAGGCAGATCGGAAATGCTGCGCAAGAAGTTTCTATCTATTGCAACGTTGCTCTGTAATACCAAATGGACATAGAGCCCCAAGTTTCTTGTTCTAATCGATTAAAGAACGCGTTTGATTACGGTGGATAGAAACAGGTAACAAGTACGAGTCACACAGACAGATTCTATCCCGTCATGATTCAATATCCTTACTACAGTGAGTCTTAAATGTAGCTTAGGAAAAATCTTTTAACTAGCCTAAACATCTGGAAGTAGCCAACTCAGCTATATCTGTACCGATCCGTGTCCTATACCGTTCATAATTGACGTATAAGAAGGAAAATTGTCTGTACAATTCTGCACAGATTCAAGCTCATTCGATGAGATATAACTCAGTGCACTCAATTTGTATCTGACTTATAATGGATCTTGGGCCCCTCAAATGTTGAGCTAAGACCATCCGTGAGTATCTGCCGTTATTATTCAATTGCGCACTCACTAGTTCTGTAATTGTCATTTTCGCATTTGTACAGTGTTCGAAAATATGGAAAGTGTTGCGATATTATTTTGTAAAGCATACGGGCTTTCTTTCGCTTTCTTGGGATGAAGCGACTATTTTTGCTTTTACCTCTGATCAGTGCATCACACATAATGGATATGGAAGATGGCGAAGTTTCCAGCATCGTTCCTATTCCGTTTTTGGATGGTTAGTAGGTTTACAGTAAATGGACGCAGACCAGCCAGGATGTTCGTGTGACGTAATTTTTTTGCATGTGGCGAACGGTATGTACTATTGCAAATTAAGCATCTTATTACCTTTAAAGAAGATGTCTGTAGAAACGCATCAGTGAGAGATTGACAGTCTAACGATGTAGAATGAGACACATCGAATATCATACATACTACCATACGCAGAAATATCCGATGAATGTGAATTCGATCGCCCTGATTCCCATGCGACCCGCGTAATACAGTTTTCATGTGAGTTTTCTAACCGCTTGGCAGTAAAGTCGTGTGACCGTGCTAAACTGGTACTACAAGATACTCCCAGGAAACACTGCCCGGTATTGATATAAATGCAGATTTAAATTAATACCACGATACTGTAACTTCCAACAAATGCCTTATTAGAGACGAGACAACCGTCAACGCTTGTAAAATCAGTTTTCGTACAATTAGTGACATTTCAAACGCGTCACCACTCCGATTAGGATATTTTGAAGTATCTGGGACAGATTAGCACCTGTAACTCTACCGCACAATTCGTTCCTTCCGCTTAGTGAAAACTAATTTTTCCTTATGAGTAAGACATTTTGCAAGAATATCTGGACTCCCGAATTTCTACAATTCCAAGTGGTCTATTAGTCCAGTGAAACTGACAGAAAAAAAGCCTGTACCTTGCAAAAGGTGGGGTAGAAGATTTTATTTTTTTAACTCGTTAATATTGTTGGAAAGGTTAGAAAACCAAGTTTTGCCAACAAAATTTCTCTTGGGAAAACTTTCTGCAGTCAAAAAACTTCGAAAATTACGGACTTTTTTCAGTTTTTTCAAAATATCTCTGTTTCATTTGCTCCTATCGCGTTAATTTCTATTCTCTTTTTTAAAGAGCACAAAATTCTCTACAAATTTGATTCTTACCATTTTTTTCTACTCCCAGTATCTAAGGCGTTACAGCGCGTCAAAAAATACCAATTTCTCAAATTTCGAGCAAAGTGGCAAATTACCTAATTTTTGAACACTGTTATTTCAGTTTCTGTTTGTGTAGTATAAACATATTACTCATCATGTTATTCATTGGCATTTACCATCTCACTCTGCTGCAGGGCCAGGACAAACAGCATCATATTCAGTAACTACGAACACATTCACGTCGGATTGCGTGAAGTTTATTTATGTTACAATATGTAATACGATTGCATGCAGGCGCCGTACATTTTCTACAGTTGATTGATGTTAATGACCAGTTATCAGAAAAAGTATGTAGGAATTGTTCTTTAGCGGACAAAAGCGTATTTATTATTTGGCGGGCGGAAGGCGATTATCTCTGGTGATTGTTCACAGCGCGCTGACAGCTATTAGCACACAACAATAAGGGTCCTACAGTTTGGAGTCGCTTCCATTCAGTATATGTTGTCGTGCTGAAAAAGAGTATGTCTGACATGAATTTGTGTTTCATTTGCGAAAAAACTGTGGTAAGTGGTGGACACAATGTGAAAAAGAAGCCGGCGGTGTGGCCGTGCGGTTCTAGGCGCTTCAGTCTGGAACTGCGTGACCGCTACAGTCGCAGGTTCGAATCCTGCCTCGGGCATGGATGTGTGTGATGTCCTTAGGTTAGTTAGGTTTAAGTAGTTCTAAGTTCTAGGGGACTGATGACCATAGATGTTAAGTCCCATAGTGCTCAGAGACATTTGAACCATTTGTGAAAAAGAAAGGGCTGAGCACACTTATCGATTGTAGTGCTAAACGCAGGGAGTCTGCCCACACCTGTTTTTTGAAAACGCTCAGTGAAGTGATGTTGCATGAAGCATGCTACAAGAAGTACATTAATGAGAGAATGATAGCAGCTAGCGTTCGACATCATCAGGAACCAACAGGCGTGCTACGTCGGTCGTAGGAAAAAGGTCAGTTCAATTTCAAAGAGAAATGCTTCTTATTTGCAAAAGGGAATTCTTATGACTTTTTAACCAAGCAGTTAAGATTACCATATGCTAAACGAAATTTTATTTACAAAGTAATGAAATTGGAAGTGCAATCGACAGTATTAGAACAGGCTAAACGAAGTGGTGATGAATTTGGTCAACAAGTGATAGAGCGGATTCAAAATGTAAATGATTTGGTTGCTGCAGATGGGTGATACCACAGATTTTGCTACAGAAAGTTCTTTCACCGTGTTTCAGCTACTGGACAGAATCGAGGTTACCGACCTGCAACACAAGTAGATGAAGGCATGGAGGTATGGACGATCTGTTAGAGCAAATACCCAAATCACCTCGTCCTGATATTCGAACTGTCAAGGCTCGCCTTTTCCAGAAATATGGGGACAATGTGGTGATAGCTGAAACAACTTCAAAGCCAGGCACAAGAAGATGCTGACGCTATGATTGTAACATCTGCCATTTCAAGAACCAAAGATTTTGGAAGTGTTGTCATTGTAGGAGAAGATGTTGACCTTCTTTTGCTCATGACCAGTTTGGGGCAAGGCATTGAAAACTTATTTTTCTTAAAGCCAGGAAGAGGAAATGCAGAAGACAAGTGGTTTTCCACTGCATCTTACAAGTTTGGCAGTGAATGTATTCTATTCACTCACGCCTCTACACAAGATGCTGCACAACATCATTCGTTGCGGACTTACCAACAAGTCCAAAGTTGGATGGGAAACTGGAAACCTCCTGAGAAATGGGGCTGGAATCACAGTGACCACGGTCCAATATTCGTTATAATGAGCCAAGATCCAGCACCTGAAGCACTTCTTCACATTGTTTCATGCTCATGCAAGCTGAACTGTGGCGGAGCGTGCTCCTGTAGAAAAGCGGGTTTGAAATGTTCTTCAATTTGCAAGAAATGTATTGGGGTCAACTGTGAAAACGCGGTAAAATTTTTATATGAAGACAGTGAAGAAGATGTTATGGAGGATGTTGAGGAAACCGCTGACGAAATCAACGAACTTGCTGAGGCTGAATCGCTGTTTAAAGAAGAGGTCAATCTGGAACCAACTCTATGTACAGACCCCGAATCTGTAACTCAAGGTATTTCTGGTGACACTGAGGAACCTGGCCCATCAAAACGTTGGAAGTGATGCTCATACCTGTCTCAAGTGCGCTATAGTGCGATATTACAAGTATTACACACCCAGAACTGTCAACATTTTTTAGTAACTGACAATGCATTTTAATTGTAATAAAGCTATTTATTTTTAATGTCAACTGTGTGGCCTTTATACAGAAGAATAATTACCTACCTAATTAGGTTGCCTATTGCACTAATAATAGTTCAGTTTCCTGAGACAATTTATTATGTGTGTGTGTGCGTGTGTGTGTGTATGTCTCTTAATGATGTATTTTTATATTTATAGTTTTACAACTACTAGGGCTGAGGCAGCCCATAGTGAACTTCAGGTAGTGATGTAAGAATCACAATAGTTGGGTGCCCAGCAATCCTCATGTTGCATACAGATAAATTGAATACCTGAAAGTGAGGTGGTAAATTCCAACATACAGCATGATGTATAATGTATTTATACTACACAAACAGAAACTGAAAAAATAGTGTTAAAAATAAGGTATCTTGCCACTATGCTCAAAATTTGAAAAATTGGTATTTTTTGACGCACTGGAGCGCCTTAGATACTGGGAGTATAAAAAAATGGTAAGAATCAAATTTGTAGAGAATTTTGTGCTCTTTAAAAAAGAAAATAGACGTTAAAGCGATAGGAGCAAATGAAACTGAGATATTTTGAAAAAAACTGAAAAAAGTCCGACATTTTCGAAGTTTTTTGACTGCAGAAAGTTTTCCCAAGAGAAATTTTGTTGGCAAAACCTGGTTTTATAACCTTTCCAACAATATGAACGAGTTAAAAAAAATAAAATCTTCTACACCACCTTTTGCAAGGTATATCTGCAATTTGACTGGATTATATCTCTTTAAAAGATTTGCTTCTTTCAACACCGTTTCGCTTCCAAATATTTCGGTTCTCAGTCTTAGGGGTAAGAAAACTCTTAACGAAAGTATTATACTTCCTGAATACAACTCGGAACTAATAACACAACAAAAGATTAATAAGACGATACCAAACCTAATGTGACTTGTTGCTGTCTTTGGGTTCATTCTTAGCGCCTACTAGGCGCGTTGAAGCAGTGTAATTTACTGTCAACTAACATAATCAGAAAAAGGGGCAAAATACTTGTGTAACATCATGCCACATAAAGAGAAAGCCGCGCGGAGTAGCCGCGAGGTCGAGGGCGCCTTGCCACGGTTTCGCGGCTCCCCCCTTCGGAGGTTCGAGTCCCCCTCGGGCATGGGTGTGTGTGTGTGTGTGTGTGTGTGTGTGTGTGTGTGTGTGTGTGTGTGTGTGTTGTCCTGAGCGTAAGTTCCGTATTTCACGTTCTAACCGTTTCAGAGGATTTGACATTTCATAGAGATGGATTTATAAATCAAAACCAGAAGGTTACTTCTCACTCAACGTTTTCATAAGTTACGTGGTTTGGCTAACAATACTCAAGAACCACTACAGTATTATTACACATATAAAAAAAAAAGTTTTGTATCACCTCAGTTCCGAGAGTTCCGGAACCTGTACAGAAAATTGGAATAGATATCAACATAAACATTTCCGCCATTTTTACTGTTCATGAAAACCACACATTGCATGTTATACCACCATACAGCGAGACCTTCACAGGTGGTGGTCCAGATTGCTGTACACACCGGTACCTCTAATACCCAGTAGCACGTCCTCTTGCATTGATGAATGCCTGTATTCGTGATGGCATACTATCCATATGTTCATCAAGGCACTCTTGGTCCAGATTGTCCCACTCCTCAACGGCGATTCGGCGTAGGTCCCTCAGGAGTGGTTGGTGGGTCACGTCGTCCATAAACAGCTCTTTTCAATCTATCCCAGAAATGTTCGATAGGGTTCATGTCTGGAGAACATGCTGGCCGCTCTAGTCGAGCAATGTCGTTATACTGAAGAAAGTCATTCACAAGATGTGCACGATGTGGGCGCGAATTGTCGTCCATGAAGACGAATGCCTCGCCAATATGCTGCCGATATGGTTGCACTATCGGTTGGAGGATGGCATTTACGTATCGTACAGCCGTTAGGGCGCCTTCCATGAACACCAGCGGCGTACGTCGGCCCTACATAATACCACCCCAAAACAGCAGGGAACCTCCACCTTGCTGCACTTGCTGGACAGCGTGTAAGACGTTCAGTCTGACCGGGTTGCCTGCAAACACGTCTCCGACGATTGTCTAGTTGAAGGCATATGCGACACTCATCGGTGAAGAGAACGTGGTGACAATCCAGAGCGGTCCATTCGACATGTTGTTGGGCTCATCTGCACCGCGCTGCATGGTGTCGTGGTTGCAAAGATGGACCTCGCCATGGACGTCGGGAGTGAAGTTGCGCATCATGCAGCCTATTGCGCACAGTTTGATATTGTAACACGACGTCCTGTGACTGCACGAAAAGCATTATTCAACATGATGGCGTTGCTGTCAGGATTCCTCCGAGCCATAATCCGTAGTTAGTGGTCATCCATTGCAGTAGTAGCCTTTGGGCGGCCTGAGCGAGCCATGTCATCGACAGTTCCTGTCTCTCTGTATCTCCTCCATGTCCTGACTACATCGCTTTGGTGCACACCGAGAGGCTTGGACACTTCCCTTGTTGAGAGCCCTTCCTGGCACGAAGTAACAATGCGGACGCGGTGGAGTCCCAGTATTGGCCGTTTAGGCATGGTTGAACTACAGACAACACGAGCCGTGTACCTCCTTCCTGGTGAAATGTCTGGAACCGACTGGCTGTCGTTCCCCGCTCCGTCTAATAGGCGCTGCTCATGCATGGTTGCTAACACCTTTGGGCGGGTTTATTGACATCTCTGAAAAGTCAGAGGAACTGTGCCTGTGATACAATATCCACAGTCAACGTCTATCTTCGAGAGTTCTGGGAACTGGGGTGATGCAAAACTTTTTTTAAGTGTGTGTATTTGCTTTTGAACCGCTAACCGCTTATGGCTGGTTTCCGATATTAGCGTTAAAATTTGCTCTCTTTTTTAACTAGCTAATAATACGTGGTCTCTTTAATTTTCCATTCCTGTTTCCTACATAGAAATTGTAGTCGTCTCTTGCCAGCAGAGTGTAAACATATTATTGTCATCTTAACTTCAATGGTCATTACGTGTATCAGTGTAAATCCATTATGGTAATTATTAGTTTTTTGACGAATTTATTAGTTCGAGAAATACTGCTCAACAGTGTATAGCTACCAATTATATAACATTTGTAGAAATAAAAAAAACACGCGATTCAATTGATAAGTAAAACATTATTCAACACCTTAAAGGTGTTTTGAACTGACAATAAATCAGTGGCAATCATAAAGGGCATTCTAACAAATAAAAAATGCCAAACTCAGTTTTTAGGTGAAACACTGAAGGCCTTTGAGATCAAAACTGGTGGTAGGCAAGGAGGGGCATTGTCCCCACTGCTGTTCACTTGTGTACTAGGAAGAGTACTAGGGGAATGGACGGAAAGAACAGAAGAAGGAATTTAAGAAAATCACAATTGAGAGATTATTTGGCTTTTGTAGAAGATCTTGTCATCTTAGCTGAATCTATAGAAGATGCAACAATGTAGATGAAAATCTGCCACAAGATACATCTTCAATAGCATGCCTGTGTATATTTTTGAAGAAGAGTATATGACGGATGCGAAACAGGCACGAAAATACATGGAAACTGATTATGAAGAGTGAAACATACCACAAAATTTAAATATGTAGGTGAACTAATACAACCAAAAGTTTAGGGCAAAGAAACTAATATAGAAAGGGAGAGCAAAGTGGAGGTGGCTTTTCAATTGACAAAAAACCTGTACAACAAGGAATCTATTTCCATAAAAGCAAGACTCCGGCACTACGACACTGTTATTAGACCAGAATGTTTTTATATTTCAGAATGCTTTTCGTTAAATACACCCAAACAACTACGTGAAATAGAAAAGAAGATAAGAAAAAAAACAGGAAAATATTGGGACCGAAATATGACAATGGGACATGGGAATTAAGCAACAATAAAGAAGTGTGAGGAAAATGGGACAAAAGTTAGACTAGAGTGACCAAATTATTTTCGGTGAAAACCGGGACACATTCACCCGAGTGCCAATGGACACCTCATTCCACATGTACCCAAGTTTCTTAATTTTAAATATTAATGTTTTGTTGATACATTTTGTCAACCCGATTATTATAACTGATAAGAAGATACAAAAGATTGATATAATCAAGATTATCTGTATAATTAATGACATTTAATAAACGGATACAGTAATAAAGAAATGTATTACGATTTTACAAAATTTTACAGCCATTCAACTTTTAATCAATTAATATTAACATGAGCTTTAATATTACTGAGCACTTGTAGATGGAATTGACTGTCCTTGGAGAAAAGGGTATTTTTCACTGCCTCCAGCCTTCTTGATCATGTCTTTGTTCTTTGAGACACAGTGATAAAACTTGGCACAATCCATTTTGTAGCTGTACAGGATCTGCAGGATTGCTTCAAGAGAGTCCATCTCCATTCTGTTTCTTTCATCAGTCCACTGGATATTCATGAACGAAAATATTCTTTCCACATTGGCATTATGGGATTGCAAATAAATACCTTGCAATTATTACCAACTCAAAGTAATGCTGAAGACAGTCACAGCTTTTAAAAAAACTCACCCACTTATGACATTCCAATGGTGTTTTTTTTACATCATTCCACTTGTGAAGACTTTCTTCAACAAAATTTGTCAGTATGTCGAACTGATCAAAGAGAATGGAATCATCGATTTCAATCTGTTTACTCATCAAATAAGAAACTGTCTCTTCAACACTTTCCCATTTTGGCACTCTCTTCAGTAACATCCCATCAAACACAGGCGATGATTGTAAATATGAGGCGCTCCACTTGCTGAGATATTCTACACAAGTGTCATAAAACTTAACTTCTTCTCTAAAACTCCTTTCCGCTGCTTCGATACTTCTGCTCTTTTAAGGACAGATTTAACATTAAAAGAAATGAACTACTGTTCGCTCCTCTTAGTAACAGTTTCCAGAGTATTTTTCAAAACATCATTTACCTCTATTACACTTTTCGTGCTTCCCTCAATTTCCATTATCCCATGCTGCAAAGTGCTAAGCTGACTGTGAATGAACCATAAGCAGGCTTCACTTAAAGGGTTACTGAAAAACTGAACCAATATTTTGGGGGCTTTGTCTTCATTTAGGAAAAAATCTTTTAACGGTTCAAACAGGCGGATTACTCATTGAACTGCTAGAAACAGTGATAACCAGCGAGTTTTCGAGTGACACATTCATATATTCAGTTCCCACGTAATCACAGAACTCCTTAAACCTCTCTGTTCTAACAGTGTGAGTATACCTTCATGACGATAGTTTCAACATCACAGCTTAAACTGTCAGCAGATGTCTGCACGCTATTGTGTAAAACATGTGCAGGGCACCCTATGCCTTCAATGTTTTCATGCAATGTTGCCTTTAATTTGGTAAATACATTGCATTTGCCTAGTCTTTTTAAACCACCAAAGTTTGTGTTGGTGTTGTCTCCACAAAATGCCACACATTTATTTTTCTCAAGATCAAACATTTCGATAGTATTCATACAAAATCTTGAAATTTCGTCAGATGTTTCATTAGGTAGGGAACTCATCTTCAAAAATTTGGTCTGAATTCCCTGATTAATATCGAAAAACTGAACAACAAACGGAAATATTTTAGTGGCATTTTGATTGCTGGCATCAGTGGATATCCCGTAGAAAGAAGACTTTTTGACGTATTCAAGGCTTTCCTTTACACTCTGGGGAGCAATAACTCCTTTCACTAAGGCTGACACTTAAGTTCTTGCTGAACTAAACTTTTTTGCAATGGAAGAATCATCAAACATAATGCAGTTAAGCTTATTAGTACAATCACTAGATCTATAAGTTTGGTGATGTTTTACCGTGTGGTAGGATAGTGTAAGCTCGGCTGCTCGAACTTTCGTCTCTTCAATTGACTGATGTTTCACAAAATAATTTTGTAGAGTTTTACTGCAGCTCGGTGCACACTGTATCTGTTAATGTGTTTCTTTGACCTGATGTGATCAACTATGTCGGAACGTCCACCATGACTTATACTAATAAAACAGTTACATACGGAAAACACTGCTTCGTAATCAAAACGACCTTTCTGAATGAAATCTCATTCCTTGGAATAACAGTCACTGAACTTGCAGGCACGTTTCGGCATTGCGTTTCACAGTACTGTAGCAATAATACCACTAATATGAGAAAAAACTATTGCAGTTTGTCTGACAAAACATCAACTACTACACTGTTCTGACAATGAGTGTGTGAGTAAGTGGCGCGACAATCGGACGGTTTCATAGCTCTGTTGCAATAATACAACTTACTACTTGTTGGCCAAAGTACCGCTCAAAGTAAATTATTGCCTGAGTGTATCAATACTGACACTGTGATTACTAGTATGGGACAATGGAGGTTTTAGACAAATCAGCTAAAATATATTAATTTCTTGTGTTGTATTTCCTTTAATATAGCGAAATCCCCAAAATTTGAGAAAGTTTCACGAAATGTATTTAAAAACTGAATTCCGGGACTTTTGAGCGTCCCGAAACAAATTTTCGGGACACCGGAACACAGGTATGAAAACCGGGACAATCCCGGTTTTCCGGGACGTTTGGTCACCCTAAGTTAGACACAACGAGGTAAAAAGAGTCGTTGTGTACCAAAAAAACGCTAGACGAAAAAAGAAGAACAAAAAGAATTTACAACTTTGTTGATAGAAATCCAAAAACTTCTAGGACGTTGATCAAAGAAATAAAAGCAAACCTGTGGGAAATGGAAATAACGCAAGAATAAAAACGAGGGAGTGAAAACTTCAGAGCAAAAGTAAAATGTTTCAAGTGATTCCAGCAGGAAACAATTATTATTACTATTATTATTTTGTTTACTGAGCTGTTGCAGAAATTTACTGTTTTTGATCATTTTTGGTACTAGTTGCCTGAAAACAGGTAATTGTTCTGTACTTCACGTCTCAAAAGAACACTTTTGAAGTTAATATCGTATATCTGGCATAACTTATTGGTTACATTACAACCAAATTCACTGGTGAAGACAAGAAATAGCTCTGAGCACTATGGGACTCAACTTCTGAGGTCATCAGTCCCCTAGAACTTAGAACTACTTAAACCTGACTAACTAAGGACATCACACACATCCATGCCAGAGGCAGGATTCGAACCTGCGACCGTAGCGGTCTCGCGGTTCCAGACTGTAGCGCCTAAAACCGCTCGGCCAATCCGGCCGGCGTGAAGACAAAACTTAATAACGGAAATTGCTTTGAATTACTAAATTTACTTGCTCTTAGTAATGACGTATGTACTGTAAAACGTTTGAACCGACACAAAATGCCAAATTCAAAGACAAATGCTAAAGATGTTATAGACACTCATGAAAGGTAACCTGTTCAAAATATTCAACGTCACCTATTTAAGGTGATATAAGAGTAGAAATGTTATTAAAAAGGTTTAGCTGTTTTCGTTGCGATGAATAATTCTAGCTTTCCATGTGATTCAATGTAAAAAATCGGGAACGAGGAAAATAGTCACCACTGACACATCAGTCGGAGCTCTGTGATTCCTCGAATTACAGAAATTATTGCTTCATTTTAATAGTATTGGTGTAAATTTAGTGCCCATTTCAACAACGACAAAAATATCGCACACCCAACTACACCGAAGAGCCAAAGAAATTGGTAGACCTGACTAATAGCTTGTAGGGTCCTGCGATCACGCAGAAGTGCCGCAACAAGATGTGGCATGGACTCGTCTAATGTCTGACGTAGTGCTGGAGGGAACTGATACGATGAATCCAGCAGGGATGTCCATAAATCGGTAAAAGTACGAAGGGGTGTACATCTCTTCTGAACACTACGTTGCAAGGTACCCCAGATATGCTCAATGATGTTCATGTATGGGAAGTTTGGTGGCCAGTGGAAGTGATTAAACTCAGAAGAGTATTTCTTGGGCCACTCTGTAGCAATTCTGGATGCGTGATGCGTCGCATTGTCTTGCTGGAATTGTCCAAGTCCGTCCGAATGCACAATGGACATGAAATGATGCAGATGATCAGACAGGATGCTTACGTACATGTCACCTATCAGAGTCGTATTTAGACGTATCAGGGATCCCATTTCAATTGCACACGCCCCATACCATTACAGAGCCTCTACCATCTTACCAGCTTGAACAGTCCCCTGCTGATATGCAAGGTCCATGGATTCATGAGGTTGTCTCCATACCCGTACAAGTCCATCTGCCCTAAATAATTTGTTTCCAATCATCAGCAGTCCAATCTCGGCGTTGACGGACGCAGGCGAGGTGTAAAGCTTTGTGTCGTGCAGTCATCGAGGTCACACGTGTGGTCCTTCTATTCCGAAAGCCCATATCGATGATGTTTCGTTGAATGGTTCTCACGCTGACACTTGCTGATGTCCCAACATTGAAATCTTCACCAATTTTCGGAAGAGTTGCACTTTTGTCAGGTTGAACGATTCTCTTCCGTCGTCTTTGGTCCCGTTCTCGCAGGACCTTCTGCCGGTCGCTGCGATGTCAGAGCTTTGACGTTTTACCGGATTCATGATATTCACGGTACACTCATGAAATGGTCGTACGGGAAGATCCCCTTTTCATTGCTACCTCGGAAGTGTTGTGTCCCGCCGCTCGTGCGCCGACTGTAACACCACGTTCAGACTCATTTAAATCTTGATAGCCAGCCGTTGTTGCAGCAGTAACCGATCTAACAACTGCGCCAGACACTTGTCTTATATATGTGTTGCCAACCGCAGCACCGTATTCTGCCTGGGTACATATCTCTGCATTTGAATACTGCCTCGAAAACCGACACAAAAGACTGTTTGAGAACACGAGTGTCTTGGTTCATGTGTCAAGGACTCCGTTAAAAAGAGGCGGCTGAGATTAGGATGAATAGCAATAATTTCAACAGAAACCAGGGCTATACACTGAGTACTTCATGGGGGCGTGCTTTGGATGTCGAAAGGGAAGCAACGATGGTTGCTTAACGCTTGTAGGGAGGCGGGAGCGGCAGCTTCAAACGCGGTGCCATCTGACGTCGATCCAGCGGCGGGCTGGAGCTGCTGTGAGCTGCCCAGCTCACCTTCCGCGCACGCCTTGTTTCGGAGCCGGCCGGGGTGGCCGTGCGGTTCTAGGCGCTACAGTCTGGAACCGCGTGACCGCTACGGTCGCAGGTTCGAATCCTGCCTCGGGCATGGATGTGTGTGATGTCATTAGGTTAGTTAGGTTTAAGTAGTTCTAAGTTCTAGGGGACTGATGACCTTAGAAGTTAAGTCCCATAGTGCTCAGAGCCATTTGAACCATTTGAACCTTGTTTCGGCCGTCTCTGATAGGTGCAGGCGACCTTAATCATAGGTATATAACAGGGAAATAGTGACAACCCCGGCAGTCGGTAGTTTTGCTCCTGACGACGATGGCGGAGCTAGCCATCGAGAGCTCCAGAATTTTATTGGAACGGACGCAGCTTGAAAACCGAAAAGATTTTATTCAGTCATGCCGCCGCGAAAGACTTCGAGGACGCAAGAAGCAATAACTACAAGTAATGAAAACTAATTAAATTTAAGGATTAAGTATCTGCAGATTTAGCAGTAATATATAAGAAACTGGATAGCTTATTTATTAAAACTAAAAGCTACGTGGCTGAAATAAAAAGGAAACGAGAGGGAACGAGATGACGCTTTTTGTTGGGTTATGGAAGAAAACTGATTTAAATGGCTCTTGTGAGTCTGCGTGCAAAAATCGGAGTACACCGATTGACAATATATAGTGACTGAAAAAAATGGCAACACCAAAAAATAATTGATGCACAGTAATGAAATTTCGGCAATACATTTTTCTGGGTATCGTATTTAAATGATTAATTTTGCAAACTGATGCAAGCATGAGACAAGCAATTGCAAATGCTAATTGCTGGAACATTAATAACTGGTTTAACTGCTAGAATGTTGTTCGCAAACATGAAAAAGTGCATGTATTGTGTTCTACAGGGGTTGAATGCCAGCTTGTGGGCTGGAGTTCCGTACTTGTTGCACTTGGTCGATCAGTAAACAGTAAAGGGGCGGTTATTGGTAGGGACAGGAAAAATTCGTTTAAAAGATAACGCGACGAATAACGCGAATCTGGTGGTTTTTAAGGAAATCACACGAATTCGGCTGTTTTTAAGGAGGCAACGCGAATTCGGCGGTTTTTAAGGAAGTAACGCAAAATCGGAGTTTTTCAAAAAATTTCTCCGTGCCCTCGTGAGAAGTGTCGTAAATCTAATGACGTTTAATGGTGAAATTTTCTATGTTCAACTCTCGCACTACTTTTTGCAGTTGTGACGTTACTTTTGGCCTCTCGACTATCGACTTTTGCGAGCGCGTACGAACGACCACTGTACTGCAGATGAAGAAATAGATGAATTGTATGACGAGATAAAAGAAATTATTCAGGTAGTGAAGGGATATGAAAATTTAATAGTCATGGGTGACTGGAATTCGTCAGTAGGAAAAGGGAGAGAAGGAAACATTGTAGGTGAATATGGATTGGGGGGAAGGAATGAAAGAGGAAGCCGCCTTGTAGAATTTTGCACAGAGCATAACTTAATCATAGCCAACACTTGGTTCAAGAATCATAAAAGAAGGTTGTATACCTGGAAGAATCCTGGAGATAATAAAAGGTATCAGATAGATTATATAATGGTAAGACAGAGATTTAGGAACCAGGTTTTAAATTGTAAGACATTTCCTGGGGCAGATGTGGATTCTGACCACAATCTATTGGTTATGAACTGCAGATTGAAACTGAAGAAACTGCAAAAAGGTGGGAATTTAAGGAGATGGGACCTGGATAAACTGAAAGAACCAGAGGTTGTAGAGAGTTTCAGGGAGAGCATAAGGGAACAATTGACAGGAATGGGGGAAAGAAATACAGTAGAAGAAGAATGGGTAGCTCTGAGGGATGAAGTAGTGAAGGCAGCAGAGGATCAAGTAGGTAAAAAGACGAGGGCTAATAGAAATCCTTGGGTAACAGAAGAAATATTGAATTTAATTGATGAAAGGAGAAAATATAAAAATGCAGTAAATGAAGCAGGCAAAAAGGAATACAAGCGTCTCAAAAATGATATCGACAGGAAGTGCAAAATGGCTAAGCAGGGATGGCTAGAGGACAAATGTAAGGATGTAGAGGCTTGTCTCACTAGGGGTAAGATAGATACTGCCTACAGGAAAATTAAAGAGACCTTTGGAGAGAAGAGAACCACTTGTATGAATATCAAGAGCTCAGATGGCAACCCAGTTCTAAGCAAAGAAGAGATGAAGATGAAGACGAAATCGGAGATAAGATACTGCGTGAAGAGTTTGACAGAGCACTGAAAGACCTGAGTCGAAACAAGGCCCCGGGAGTAGACAACTTTCCATTTGAACTACTGATGGCCTCCGGAGAGCCAGTCATGACATAACTCTACCATCTGGTGAGCACGATGTATGAGACAGGCGAAATACCCTCAGACTTCAAGAAGAATATAATAATTCCAATCCCAAAGAAAGCAGGTGTTGACAGATGTGAAAATTACCGAACTATCAGTTTAAGAAGTCACAGCTGCATAATACTAACACGAATTCTGTACAGACGAATGGAAAAACTGGTAGAAGCCGACCTCGGGGAAGATCAGTTTGGATTCCGTAGAAATGTTGGAACACGTGAGGCAATACTGACCTTACGACTTATCTTAGAAGAAAGATTAAGAAAAGGCAAACCTACGTTTCTAGCATTTGTAGACTTAGAGAAAGCTTTTGACAATGTTAACTGGAATACTCTCTTTCAAATTCTGAAGGTGGCAGGGGTAAAATACAGGGAGCGGAAGGCTATTTACAGTTTGTACAGAAACCAGATGGCTGTTATAACAGTCGAGGGGCATGAAAGGGAAGCAGTGGTTGGGAAAGGAGTAAGACAGGGTTGTAGCCTCTCCCCGATGTTATTCAATCTGTATATTGAGCAAGCAGTAAAGGAAACAAAAGAAAAATTCGGAGTAGGTATTAAAATTCATGGAGGAGAAATAAAAACTTTGAGGTTCGCCGATGACATTGTAATTCTGTCAGAGACAGCAAAGGACTTGGAAGAGCAGTTGAACGGAATGGACAGTGTCTTGAAAGGAGGATATAAGATGAACATCAACAAAAGCAAAACGAGGATAATGGAATGTAGTCAAATTAAGTCGAGTGATGCTGAGGGAACTAGATTAGGAAATGAGAAACTTAAAGTAGTAAAGGAGTTTTGCTATTTGTGGAGCAAAATAACTGATGATGGTCGAAGTAGAGAGGATATAAAATGTAGACTGGCAATGGCAAGGAAAGCGTTTCTCAAGAAGAGGAATTTGTTAACATCGAGTATAGATTTAAGCGTCAGGAAGTCGTTTCTGAAAGTATTTGTATGGAGTGTAGCCATGTATGGAAGTGAAACATGGACGATAACTAGTTTGGACAAGAAGAGAATAGAAGCTTTCGAAATGTGGTGCTACAGAAGAATGCTGAAGATAAGGTGGGTAGATCACGTAACTAATGAGGAGGTATTGAATAGGATTGGGGAGAAGAGAAGTTTGTGGCACAACTTGACTAGAAGAAGGGATCGGTTGGTAGGACATGTTTTGAGGCATCAAGGGATCACAAATTTAGCATTGGAGGGCAGTGTGGAGGGTAAAAATCGTAGAGGGAGACCAAGAGATGAATACACTAAGCAGATTCAGAAGGATGTAGGTTGCAGTAGATACTGGGAGATGAAGCTTGCACAGGATAGAGTAGCATGGAGAGCTGCATCAAACCAGTCTCAGGACTGAAGACCACAACAACAACATATTTCTTTTGCAGTGTATGTGCCACAGTGTGGCAATGACGCAATGATAATCTAACACAAACACATTACCAATGCTTATTAAATGCGGTTAATAACGCTGCATTGATATAAGGCTTGAAGAAATGTGATCATTGAGACAAGACAGCCGAATGAGTAAGCCACGACGTAACGGATAGTTTCGTGGTTCCACTGCATGCTAATATATATTTTTTTCCATCAGTAGCATTCCATATCAGTAGCATTGTCGACACAGTCTGGGTCTTTCGACATGAATGTAATTCAAGTATTTGGAAGGAGGGTGCGTGAGCACTGCTAACACCGTTATCAAAGATTGAGCCTACAACTGTACCACTTTTCACAGTAAAAGTAAAGGAAAAAATCCGAAAGTGTAATACAAGTATGTTCTGCAATAAATGATGCATTTCCGACTGATTACAGGTCGAAGAATGAAATAAATATTTCGGTGTTTACTTCCGAATATGTTATGAGTTCCAAATGGTTGGTGCGGCAGGTATCTTACAGGACAGCGTTAATTTCTCTGGCGGAAACGAGCACTGTAAAATTAATCCTTTTGGGTTTCCAGCACGCTGGATTAATAACAGGACAGCAACTTGAGTTAATCAGTTTGATGTAAAAAACAGGCAAAGTTGCAAAATTCAGTTACTTTTGTTTAATTGATGATCGGTTTCACGTGTCAGAACCCTTTCTCAAATCATCAAAACAAAGAATAAGGTGTACTCCGTGATAGTACGCAAACCAAGTAAATATTGTACATGACTGTGCTGAAGCCATTAGTCAAGTTTATAGAGACCATTCATTGGCAGGACAACTGTTTTTCGTATGCTCGCTGCTAACCCTTGCGAATGAGTGCGTATTTTTCTGCGTGAATTAACTTACGAAAATTGTAATTTATATCGATACGATTGTTTTCAAATTTTGTTGAAATAAGGTTCGTTTCAGCTGTTACCAGACAGCTTGCCGCGCATGCGCAGAACTGAAATCACATATAAGCAAGAATGTGGCTGTTTGGTGCATAAACTGTGAGAGAAAGAAGCCAGCATCTACACGGAAAATTTTTTTCTTACGCTGCCAAGCTGCCAGATTCGCGGATGCGCATAGCTGTCTGAGTTAGTGGGGGTCTTCGACCATAGATACTAGTAGACTGGCCTTGCTGTGCAGAAGCTATAGGGCTGGTGTGGGTCCAACATAAACCACGTGACTGTTGGCAAAACGTGGCGGGATTTCAAATCAGCGGTCTGCTATCCTATGTTTGTATCATATTTTACCCACATTTCTCAGTTGACTGCCAAACGCTTGCAACAAAAATTACTTTTTTATTTGCGAAAAATTATGTCAGAACTACATTTGACCTGGATTTGTTCACAGTACCATTTATAAAATCTAACAAATACAGCGAACGCCCCTCTCGTGGCCAGCGGGACGAAATTACTATAAACTATCAATTAAAGTAAAATGTCGTTACAATTCTTTTAAACGGTAAGAGTGGGCTCGTGTCAAAACTTCTAACATTGGATTCGCCGCGTTTTGAGCTCTAGTCTCTTATAAAAGAAAATGGGATATGGGAATTACGTCAACTATAGGTGCCAAAATTGTCGACTTTAGGAGCAGGTCTATTTTAGAGTATCAATTTTAGATGCACTCTAAAGGTTCAGTTCCTATTATTTTTATAAAAGTTTAAACTATCAGTTAAAAAAATGATATTTTAGATGAAAGGTGAGACTTTGAAGTTTCAGAAAATAATTTTGAAGCCTACATTTATTTAATAGTATCAGAAGCTAGAAAAAAATTCTCTTCATGTGTCGACTATAGGTGCTCTTACGTTATTATAATCTCACTTGTATATACAAAAAGGCGCGTATGTGCAGATGGCTTAAAGTTTTTCCATTTCAGGGCCTGTATCCAAAGCTGCCTTCGGTTTTCATCCTTAGGGAACCTATGAGCAGGAACGAGAAACAATTATACTTACTTCTGTAACCGAATTATCACAGATACTTTCGAAAATGGAATATGAGTCTGACTTTACAGGCATCACTTTCAACACTAATTTACGTGATGCTCTATTTCAAGTGTAAAAAAACATAAAAGTCACTTCAGCAGATTTCCATAAACGCATCTGTACCATCATAGGAACACTTACACGTGAAATGTAATGCCATTTCTCCCGACAAAACGCTGAGTACAGCCATAAGCGCAACACGAAACAACCATGTTTTGCCAACATTCACGTGACTTTAGCCCTGAGATGTTGGAGCCACGAAAATGACGAAGGTGGGGGTACACTTCAGCTGACTCGTGTTTTGTTTGTGGCGCGTTTTTCAATTGTTTCGAAGCTAGCGCAGTTCCCGCGTTCGAATATTTCACGTTCACACTTCATTGTTAATAGTAAGGTAAGAATACCAGATGTTTTCTCTGTTTTCATCCCCTTTATCCAGATTTTGGTAAAAATAACTGAAAATGCAGTACATAAATGAGTCTCACTACCAGTTAAAAAACTACGTTAAAAGAAAGTGTTTTTCTATTAAAATGCTGTGTTACTGATGAAGAATGGAATTTAAAACTCAAAACGTCTGCTGAAACATATAATAAACTTTGTTTCCAAGCAACATCTGAGTGAACATTAAAAAAAATTAAGAAAATTAAATTTTGTCTTATTTTTAACCCAAGTTAAATACCTTTTGTAAATGTTTATAATTATTTTGTTACTTAGGAATACTTAAATAATAACCTTCAACCTTTCTTGGTGATATTCATACAGAAAAATCTCTTGGGGATGCAGCCAAGAATAAGAATATAATAAGAATATAATATTAAGAATAGCATTGCAAAGGCAGAGATTTTCCTTTACATTAAAAGATTTTCTTCTAAGTTTCATTATTGCTATTCCATAAGAAATTTCAAGCATTTAACATAAATATTTAAGTCGATGAGAAAAATTATCGAGTGTCAAAAATTGATTGCGGACCTGAAAAAAAGGAAGTTCTGTATATTTTTTAATCTGCTGGACACATCATTGATAAATAATTTTTTCCAGTATTTAAAATATATGTAACATGCCACACCATTGTGGCCAAGTGCAACAACACTATACAAACGTTTAAAATTTAAATAATAGTCTCTGTTGCAGGTACTTAATTGACGACACGTTTCACGCTCCTAGTGGATCTTCAGATCATTCTTGAGCCGCGGAGACCGGCTTCTGTGGTCTCCACGGCTCAAGAACGATATGAAGAAGCGGGAAACATGTCATCAATAAAATATTTGCATCATATTGCTGTTTTAATTTTTACCTTTGGTGTTTGTTTTTAAATAATTATTTGGTCAAATGTTTTTGTTAAAATAATTTTTCTCGACATTTGTCTCATGTTTGGCCCACCCTATCTTAGGAATAGTTCCATTTTCAACATAGCATTGAAAAATGGTTAAATATGACAAAAATAGATAAATAACACCGATTTTGACAATAAAATAACACCGATTTTTTCCTGTTCCTAGTTATTGGTGGTTGTGGACAGTGGCAGATACATATGGGTGTCGCGCGCCCCTTCTCCCCCCCCCCCCCCCCCTTCCGGGGGGCCCACATTGCCACCCACGCCGTCCCCGCCAGTCAGACCGCACGCTATTCGTTCGTTTCTTTCGACAGTCGACTCGACTGAATCGAGTAGTTATACTTTCCTATGTAGCACGCGCGTCCGCGTCATCGTATTTTATACGTTTCTGTCTGGCACACGGATAGCTAACACATACTTACAAGAAAAGTCGCGGTAATTCTAGTGATCTCGATACGTTATTCTGTCTGGCATTTGTTCGAGAAAAGTAGCGAATATTCTACTGTTTTCTTGTATAGAGAACCTTCGATACGTAGCGTTATAAATACGGACTATTCGCCGAATAGGAAGGTAGTTTACATCAGAAGCGGAAATATTAAGACTGAAGAATGAATAAGTAAAAAGTCCTAGTTGTAGCAAGTGCAAGTGTGAAGATTGGTCAAGAGTGAGAGTGACCAGTTGATAGTGAAGTATTAATAATAGTAATTCATAGTAATTTCTTAGTAAAGATCATTTAAGAAAGAGAACCACAATTGTTTTTTATATCATAAGATGGCTTTGTCTTGCCTATGTGTATTATCAGTTTAAATAAAACTTCATTAAACTTTGCATGTGACTTGATTATATTTTATTACGCTAAAAGTAAAGGTAGCTCAAGATATCTTTAGTACCTTCCCCCTTGAGGTTTTTCTGTACCCGCCACAGGTTGTGAATGACGATGGAATTGCTATCCGGTGACGTTCCCTATATGCTCGATTGGAGACAGATCTGGTGATCGAGCAGGCCAAAGCAACATGTCGACACTCTGTTGAGCAAGTTGTCTTACAACAGCGGTATGTGGGCGTTTGACATTATTATTCAATCAGTCACCTAAATTATAAAAACTTTTTGCCTTTAAAATGTGTCATAATATAACTGTGATATGCAAAGACTATATGTAAAATGTGGTATATGTTATTTTAGAGTGCTTTCTTAATGCATGTTCGCAATCAGTGCAAAGGAATATCTGAAATGTACAATTATTTACTAATAATATTTTGTCATGGATTAATGAAATCATAATGTTTGGGTATGTAATTTTATATATTTGTGCAAGTTGTCATTTGTATAAAATGGTATACACTTAGGAACAATGTGTAGGATATGTGTTATGTAAAGGATGGAGTGGTTTTGTACTGTACAGGAGTTACTGTGGGGATCATAAGAGGCGGCTTGGGTGTACTAACTGTAGAGCGAGCGGAGACGAGAGGACACAGTCTGAGGCAGTAGCGAAAGAGGCAGCAGTCAGACGGAGCAGGCGATGTCTTGCCTGGAAATGGTTGTACAATAGCTTCAGATGACGACTGCTGAATAAGTACGGCTTCGGTACAAGTTGTTGGGCTATGTTAAAGCGACGCCAAGAAGCAGTAATCAGTCCATACCTCAAGAAACATGAATGCCATACCACAGCTTGTATAGACGCCATTATTATCCACCATACCCAAAGCTTATAGCCAACAGGTTAAAAACTGTACAGCTACAATCGTAGAAGCGTGAATCATTAATTCGAAATTAACTCTTTTGAATAATTGTTGTGTTAAACATAAAATTTGGTTCATCCTGTTAATTTATTCCAAATTATTCACTGTCTCCTGCCCACAGCTGATCCACACAGCGGCTGCAGCACGTTGGCTTAGCACAATATAACAACTTAAGCTGAGTAACATTTATTTAATGCACTAACCAGTAGATAGCATGGGAAAGTAGAAGGCTCAGAAGTAGAGTTGTCTGATTATTCAGTGTTATCAGGATGGAGGGGAGGTGATAGAGATGGACTGAACTTCACAAGACACCAGTAGAAAATAAGGAGGAGCCATTGTACTGATCCTGGAGGTCAGAAAGCTCCAAGTTGGTTCCATGTAACGTCAAATAGTCAGCTGCCAAATTATACTCTAATACTAGTAGATTAGAAAGAGAACTGAAAGCGAGACTACTCAATTCAGAAGCAATCTTGAAAAAACTGGGCAAGAAGTAACAACAGAATAAAATCTTCTCGATTTTCAAGCTGCATCAATTCGAATAACATTCTTGAGCTTTCGATGGCTAACTCCACCATCGTCATCAGGAGTAAAACTTCCAACTGCCGGGGCTGATCTTTTTTTCCTTTCTTGTGATTTCATTCCTCTACCCGTATGGGGCAGGCAGGGCGGCCAGTGGAACAATCTGCTGCTCTTCAGCTGAGTGACAGTACAAATAAAAAGATGAAACGATACACACAAAAGACGATAAAAAGGGGGACATAATAAGGGGAGACAATGCGTATTAAAATATACACTTTCGCACTGTGCTTAGCATGTAAAAGTACACTGAAGTCACATGCAAAACTTAGAAGTTGGCCACAGTATTAAAAACACACCTGCTACGGTCGCAGGTTCGAATCCTGCCTCGGGCATGGGTGTGTGTGATGTCGTTAGGTTAGTTAGGTTTAAATAGTTCTAAGTTCTAGGGGACTTATCTACATCTACATCTACATCTATACTCCGCGAGCCACCTTACGGTGTGTGGCGGAGGGTACTTATTGTACCACTATCTGATCCCCCCTTCCCTGTTCCATTCACGAATTGTGCGTGGGAAGAACGACTGCTTGTAAGTCTCCGTATTTGCTCTAATTTCTCGGATCTTTTCGTTGTGATCATTACGCGAGATATATGTGGGCGGTAGTAATATGTTGCCCATCTCTTCCCGGAATGTGCTCTCTCGTAATTTCGATAATAAACCTCTCCGTATTGCGTAACGCCTTTCTTGAAGTGTCCGCCACTGGAGCTTGTTCAGCATCTCCGTAACGCTCTCGCGCTGACTAAATGTCCCCATGACGAATCGCGCTGCTTTTCGCTGGATCATGTATATCTCTTCTATTAATCCAACCTGGTAAGGGTCCCATACTGATGAGCAATACTCAAGAATCGGACGAACAAGCGTTTTGTAAGCTACTTCTTTCGTCGATGAGTCACATTTTCTTAGAATTCTTCCTATGAATCTCAACCTCGCGCCTGCTTTTCCCACTATTTGTTTTATGTGATCATTCCACTTCAGATCGCTCCGGATAGTAACTCCCAAGTATTTTACGGTCGTTACCGCTTCCAATGATTTACCACCTATGGCATAATCGTACTGGAATGGATTTCTGCCCCTATGTATGCGCATTATATTACATTTATCTACGTTTAGGGAAAGCTGCCAGCTGTCGCACCATGCATTAATCCTCTGCAGGTCTTCCTGGAGTACGTACGAGTCTTCTGATGTTGCTACTTTCTTGTAGACAACCGTGTCATCTGCAAATAGCCTCACGGAGCTACCGATGTTGTCAACTAAGTCATTTATGTATATTGTAAACAATAAGGGTCCTATCACGCTTCCTTGCGGTACTCCCGAAATTACCTCTACATCTGCAGATTTTGAACCGTTAAGAATGACATGTTGTGTTCTTTCTTCTAGGAAATCCTGAATCCAATCACAAACCTGGTCCGATATTCCGTAAGCTCGTATTTTTTTCACTAAACGTAAGTGCGGAACCGTATCAAATGCCTTCCTGAAGTCCAGGAATACGGCATCAATCTGCTCGCCAGTGTCTACGGCACTGTGAATTTCTTGGGCAAATAGGGCGAGCTGAGTTTCACATGATCTCTGTTTGCGGAATCCATGTTGGTTATGATGAAGGAGATTTGTATTATCTAAGAACGTCATAATACGAGAACACAAAACATGTTCCATTATTCTACAACAGATTGACGTAAGCGAAATAGGCCTATAATTATTCGCATCTGATTTATGACCCTTCTTGAAAATGGGAACGACCTGCGCTTTCTTCCAGTCGCTAGGTACTTTACGTTCTTCCAGCGATCTACGATAAATTGCTGATAGAAAGGGGGCAAGTTCTTTAGCATAATCACTGTAGAATCTTAAGGGTATCTCGTCTGGTCCGGATGCTTTTCCGCTACTAAGTGATAGCAGTTGTTTTTCAATTCCGATATCGTTTATTTCAATATTTTCCATTTTGGCGTCCGTGCGACGGCTGAAGTCAGGGACCGTGTTACGATTTTCCGCAGTGAAACAGTTTCGGAACACTGAATTCAGTATTTCTGCCTTTCTTCGGTCGTCCTCTGTTTCGGTGCCATCGTGGTCAACGAGTGACTGAATAGGGGATTTAGATCCGCTTACCGATTTTACATATGACCAAAACTTTTTAGGGTTCTTGTTTAGATTGTTTGCCAATGTTTTATGTTCGAATTCGTTGAATGCTTCTCTCATTGCTCTCTTTACGCTCTTTTTCGCTTCGTTCAGCTTTTCCTTATCAGCTATGATTCGACTACTCTTAAACCTATGATGAAGCTTTCTTTGTTTCCGTAGTACCTTTCGTACATGATTGTTATACCACGGTGGATCTTTCCCCTCGCTTTGAACCTTAGTCGGTACGAACTTATCTAAGGCGTACTGGACGATGTTTCTGAATTTTTTCCATTTTTGTTCCACATCCTCTTCCTCAGAAATGAACGTTTGATGGTGGTCACTCAGATATTCTGCGATTTGTGCCCTATCACTCTTGTTAAGCAAATATATTTTCCTTCCTTTCTTGGCATTTCTTATTACACTTGTAGTCATTGATGCAACCACTGACTTATGATCACTGATACCCTCTTCTACATTCACGGAGTCGAAAAGTTCCGGTCTATTTGTTGCTATGAGGTCTAAAACGTTAGCTTCACGAGTTGGTTCTCTAACTATCTGCTCGAAGTAATTCTCGGACAAGGCAGTCAGGATAATGTCACAAGAGTCTCTGTCCCTGGCTCCAGTTCTGATTGTGTGACTGTCCCATTCTATACCTGGTAGATTGAAGTCTCCCCCTATTACAATAGTATGATCACGAAACTTCTTCACGACGTTCTGCAGGTTCTCTCTGAGGCGCTCAACTACTACGGTTGCTGATGCAGGTGGTCTATAGAAGCATCCGACTACCATATCTGACCCACCTTTGATACTTAGCTTAACCCAGATTATTTCACATTCGCATTCGCTAATAACTTCACTGGATATTATTGAATTCTTTACTGCTATAAATACTCCTCCACCATTGGCGTTTATCCTATCCTTGCGGTATATATTCCATTCTGTGTCTAGGATTTCGTTACTGTTCACTTCCGGTTTTAACCAACTTTCCGTTCCTAATACTATATGCGCACTATTTCCTTCAATAAGAGATACTAATTCAGGAACCTTGCCCTGGATACTCCTGCAGTTTACCAATATTACGTTAACTTTTCCTGTTTTTGGTCTCTGAGGACGGACGTTCTTTATCAACGATGATAATGTACTCTCTGGTAAGCCGTCAGGTATTTTATCGTTTCGCCCAAGGGGGGGTCCCTGTAACCTAAAAAACCCCCGTGTGCACGCCACACGTACTCTGCTACCCTAGTAGCTGCTTCCGGTGTGTAGTGCACGCCTGACCTGTCTAGGGGGGCCCTACAGTTCTCCACCCAATAACGGAGGTCGATGAATTTGCAACCATTATAGTCGCAGAGTCGTCTGAGCCTCTGGTTTAGACCCTCCACACGGCTCCAAACCAGAGGACCGCGATCGACTCTGGGCACTATGCTGCAGATATTAAGCTCAGCTTGCACTCCGCGTGCGATGCTGGTTGTCTTCACCAAATCAGCCAGCCGCCGGAAGGAACCAAGGATGGCCTCAGAACCCAAGCGGCAGGCGTCATTCGTTCCGACATGTGCTACTATCTGCAGCCGGTCACACCCAGTGCGTTCAATAGCTGCCGGAAGGGCCTCCTCCACATTACGGACGAGACCCCCCGGCAGGCACACCGAGTGCACACTGGCATTCTTCCCCGACCTACCCGCTATTTTCCTGAGGGGCTCCATAACCCGCCTAACGTTGGAGCTCCCTATAACTAATAGGCCCGCCCTCTGTGACTGTCGGGACCTTGCCGGAGAATCGGCCACTGGCCCAACAGGCGAGGCATCCTGTGGTGGCTCGGAAACGATGTCATCACCACTAGGAAGCACCCCGTACCTGTTGGAAAGGGGTAAGGCAGCTGCCACGCGGCCAGATCCCACCTTCGCCTTTCGGCCAGGCACGCGCGGGCCCACCACTGTCCGCCATTCACCCTGGAGTGATGGCTGACCGGTAAGATGCTCACTGCCGGAAGACGCAGCGACATCAGGGGTTCCATGTGATTCCAAGGCCACCGAAGTAGGCATAGGTCTCACCACAGTTGCCCCAACGCCACTACGAGCCGACGCCTGCGCCTCGAGCTCGATGAGCCTAACAGACAAAGCCTCCACCTGCCCCCGAAGAGTGGCCAATTCTCCTTGCGTCCGCTCACAACAACCACAGTCCCTACACATGACTATGTTTACCCTACCCTATACGGTGACAAATTCCCAAGATAATCTTCTGATGAGCTACTCTGATAATCAAGAAACACTCACTGAAATACGAGACGCGAAAACTACGCTAGGTTTTCCCAGAAAAACTATTTAAAAGCTAAGCGCAGCAAATAAGTACAAAAACGCTTTATACAAACAGTACTCGCTGCTGCTGGTGCTCTCGCTCTGGCTGTCACAAGACAACTGCTGATTCAAGTGACTAGTGGCTAACGGCCGCGAAACAAACAAAGACGGTTTTAGGGCGCTTTCTGTTCTAAACGATCAAGAAAACACTAAGAAATCTAACACGAAAACTACGTAAAGTTTTATCAAGAACTGTTAGTTACTATGCAGAGCAGATAAACACAAATAGAATCCCTTCCTTAGTGGAAGGTCGTAAACAAAATGCAAAATAAACGCTTTATACAAACAGTACTCGCTGCTGCTGGTGCTCTCGCTCTGGCTGTCACAAGACAACCTAAGATGTTGAGTCCCATAGTGCTCAGAGCCATTTTTGAAAAACACACCGGAACGATGACACTCTAAAAACCAGTGCATGAGACAGAGCACACACAACAAAGAGTAAAAACTGCCAGTAGAGACCAGGCGACAGGAGGAAAAAGAAGGGTGAGGAGGGGCATGGGGGGGGGGGGGGGCAGCGGGGCAGGGGGTTCAGAGAGGGTGGGATGAAAAAGAAAGGGATCCACAGTCGCACAAGGGGACAGGAAATGGGTGGAGTGTGAGAGGGAGAGGGAAGCACAGAGATGTGGAAGGGGTGCATTAGAAAAAAAAAGTGTGTAAATTCTTAAGGGACCAAACTGCTGAGGTCATCAGTCCCTAAGCCTACCACTACTTAACCTAACATAAACTGACTTACGCTAAGGACAACACCCACACCCGTGCCCGAGGGGAGACTCAAACCTCCGATGGGGGCAGCCGCCCAGACCATGGCAAGATGCCTTACACCACGTGCCTATCCCATGCGACTGTACTAGAAAGGGAGGAGGGGGGGGGGGGGAGGGGCGCAGGAGAGGAAAAAACCGCACAGGAGAAGGGAAAAGTAAGGGAGAGGGTGCCATGAGGAGGAGGGGAATGGTGGGGTTAGAGTTAGTAGGAGGGGTAGATATCAGAGCGAAGCTCATTATCCAGGTGGGGTAGGGGCTGGAAGGTTCGTTGGTAAAGAAGGTGGAGGGCATGGAGATGGAGAGGGGGTGGGACACAACAGTAAAGGCACAACAACGGACTGGGAGGGAAAGAGGATAGGAGACACCAAGAGATGGGGGGGGGGAATCAGGTCAGCGAATGATGTACAGGATGCAGATGTGTTTGAGGAAAAGGAGATATGAAAAGGGGATAGGGTCATAGAGGATCCTTGTGGGGGATAGGAGGTGGATACAGAAAGCAAGGCAGAGCGCATGGCATTCAAAGATTTGGAGGCTTCATAGAATCTGGCTGGGGCAGATCAAGGATTTGTAGATGTGAAGGATGGAGTCCCCATGTCTGCCCGGACAGGAGTTTCAGGAGGTGGAGTCTATTGTGGGCTTTGTATTTGATCATAAGGAAATGGGGAGTCAGGTGATGTGATAGTCGAGGGTGAGGCCAAGGTATTTCACAGTAGGAGTGAGTTGGATAGGACGACCATAAATGTTAAGGTAAAAATCGTGGAGCTGGAAGGAGGGGGTGGTATGACCTATGATGATTGCATGGGTCTTGGTCTGGGTGTTGGAAGTATTGATACAAAGAAGCCACTGGTTGCACCAAGCGATAAACTAGTCGAGGTAGATTTTAACTTTATGTTGGGACCATTGAAGGGTAGGATAGAGGGCCAGGAAGGAGGTGAACAGGTGGGGAGATTTGGTTATATCTGCAGTATACAGAAGATAGAGGAGAGGGGAAAGAACAGAGTCTTGGGGCATGCCCACAGTGGCTAGAATGTACGGGAGTTGGTATTGTGGATAGTGACATAGGAAGTATGTTGGAGGGGGAAGGAAGCAACGAGACAGACGAAATTGATGGGAAGGAGGTAGGTCTGGAGTTCAAAGGGGAGTGTGGGATGCCAGACATGGTCATAGACGTTCTGGAAGTGGAGGGAAACAAACACAACAGAACGATGGGAGGTAAGTTAGAGGGAGAGAGATTGGTGAGGTTAAGGAGCTGGTTGTCAGTGGAGAAGGGGGACCAGAAGCAACACTGGGTAAGGAGAAAGAAGTGGTGCTGGTTAGGGTGGAGATGAATGCATAGGAAGAGGATGGACTCAAAGACCTCATTGAACAGAGAGGCGAAGCAGATGGGACAATAGGAAGAGGTATCAGAGGGGGTTTGTTGGGTTAAGGAACAGCAGGACGTGGAAAGTCCTCCACAGGTCGAGGTAAAATCTGTTGGAGAGGAAGACAGCATAAGAGGTAGCAAGGACAGCTAGGAAGGACGTGGTAGTTCATTGAGGTTGCAGCAGGTGACGCAGTCATGACCAGGGCGGTGTAGCATTTGGAGCAGAGTATGAGGTTGATATTGTGTGCTGTAATGGGAGGGTTTATGTCTGAGAGGTTATCCAAGTACTGTAAATTGGGGGCGAGTGATGGGGTAGAGGTATCAGAGCATTCAAGGACTGTGGGGAAGAGGGAGTAATCAAACTGAGGATCGTCAGGTATAGAGAAGACCTCGGAGAGGTATGGGGGGAAAACTGCTAGCCTTACTGAGGCTGTTATGGAAGAGAAAGTTGTATTGAATAAGGGGGTAATGCAGGGCAGGATGGCTACAAGTAAGGTGGTAGAAGGCAGACCAGTACTTGGAGGAGTTGACAGGGAGAGCAAAGTTGAGTTGTATACATGTCTGGCGCCAGCCCTGCTGTTTCTTTGCTCTTAAGAGGTTTCAGATGTGTTTTTGTAATTGCTGGTGGTGGAGGAGAGTATCCCAGTCATGGGTGCAGAGGAAGGAGCGGTCAAGCCTGTGGTATTTGCTGAGAAGGAGGACGGCCTGTGGAGAACAGGGTGGATAAGTTTGGTAGGAATGTGCACCTCCACAGCATCAGTCTGAAGGAAGGATGAGGCATGGGTGATGTCAGCAGGATACTGAAAGGTAAGTGGGTGGCTTTCGACCTGGGTGCCAATGGATTCCCAATAGACATATCAGTCAGCTCAGCAGTAGTCATGGATAGACTTCAGAGAAGCAGTAGGGTGGGAGCAGGAGGTGGGCAAGGGGGTGAGGAGATAGCAAGAAGTACTTGATGGTGGTCACTACCAGTGGGGTGAGGACAGTCACAGCAGGACAACCAAGGAGGTTGGGGGAAGTGAGGACGACTCCTGGGGTGGAATTATTCTTTTGGGACAGGTGTGCTGTGGGAGAGGAACAAAGTCTATGTGGAGGGTAGAGAGGAACTGATGCCATCGCCAAAGTGTGGCAGGATCATGGCTGTTGAGGTCTGCAGCAATAACATAGGTGGAGAAGGTGCTGTTAGCATAGGAGATGAATTCATAGGGGAGAGGGAAATGGGATGGACATAGTGACACAGGTGACAGTGAAGGAGGGAAAGAAGATGCTGAGAATGAGATGTTCTGTCGGGTCATTGAGCAGAGGTTAGGGGCACACACGGATATGCTTGAAGTGGCCATAGTGACCCCACCTCACGCTAGGCTGTGTGCAGTTTATGTACGTAGCCACATGTGGCGGGTGACCTTGAATGGGACTTAGCCGCTGAACGAGGCAGGCGCGCGACACGGTGCCTAGTATTACTATCACCGTGTTGCTGGAAAATCAAGATTGCGCAACCGGAAGTTCCCTGATAACGCGCGCTGGCGCTAGCTGTGTAGAGGCAGCTGCATGCTCAGTCGACTCGAGGCAGCCGCACGAAGCAGCTGATAACAGTCTTGTACACTGGCATTCTTGAACGTCGAAATCCTCTTCTACGACGGTAAGGCATGGCTGTGTGCTTCGTGCGGCTGCCTCGGGTCGACTGAGCATGCAGCTGCCTCTACACAGCGTGCGCCAGCGCGCGTTATCAGGGAACTTCCGGTTGCGCAATCTTGATTTTCCAGCAACACGGTGCTAGAAATACTAGGCACGGTGTCGCGCGCCTGCCACGTTCAGCGGCTAAGTCCCCTTCAAGGTCACCCGCCATATGCGGCTACGTACATAAACTGCACACAGCCTTTCTCATTGTATACAAGGAACAGAAGAAGAATTAATGCAAATGAGAGAGTTAATATATGGTGCAAAATTGATGGTCGTTTATCAAAATATATTGAAGTTCAAGGAGATGTAACTGTATATTATCATGCATAATAAATTTTGTCCTATCCTTATCTATCCCGTGATTTTTTTTTTATTAAATAAACCAGCTACTGAAGCATCTTTCTCTTCTGTGGGTTGCAGGGGTTACGACCCCTGGGGAGGTGGGTGGGTTATTTCCATGGCTGTGTGCAGTTTATGTACGTAGCCGCATATGGCGGGTGACCTTGAAGGGGACTTAGCCGCTGAACGAGGCTGTGTGCAGTTTATGTACGTAGCCGCATATGGCGGGGGACCTTGAAGGGGACTTAGCCGCTGAACGAGGCAGGCGCGCGACACCGTGCCTAGTATTACTAGCACCGTGTTGCTGGAAAATCAAGATTGCGCAACCGGAAGTTCCCTGATAACGCGCGCTGGCGCTCGCTGTGTAGAGGCAGCTGCATGCTCAGTCGACTCGAGGCAGCCGCACGAAGCACACAGCCATGCCTTACCGTCGTAGAAGAGGATTTCGACGTTCAAGAATATATATATATAATAGAAAAGACTGTACCAAGTAATATTTCAAGTTTGACACACATATAGAATATTATGCAGTACACAAACTGATCACTACTAAAATGTTCCTCCTGACTGATCTCTGTCACAGTTTAACATTACAAATATTTGCACTAATCAGGTTACCTGTGCAGACATTTAGAGCACTGTACTTGCAAACATAGCTCCTCCTTTTTTACAACTGCATTGAAATGATAAACAAGTGAGACTGATTTCCCTCAATGTACACTCTAAGGAAAACAAAAGAAGGCTGCATCAAGAAGGAATTTTCCGAATGGGACAATATTGGTAGACGTGATGTACATGTACAGACAAACAAATGATTACAATCTGAGAAAAAATGGATGATTTATTCAAGAGATAGAGATTTGCAAACTTAGAAAATTGATAAAGCGTTGGTCCACCTCTGGCCCTTATGCAAGCAGTTATTCGGCTTGATATTGATTGACAGAGTTGTTGGATGTCATCCTGAAGGATACCGTGCCAAATTATGTCCAATTGTCACATTAGATGTCTAAATCCTGAGCCAGTTGAAGTGCCCTGTCCAAAATGTTCCAAACGTTCCCAATTGGGGAGATATCTGGAGACCCCGCTGTCCAAGGCAGGGTTTGGCCAGCACACAGACAAGCAGCAAAAGCTCTCGCCGTGTTCGAGTGGGCATTATCTTACCGAAATGTAAGCCTAGGATGGCTTGCCATGATGAGCAATAAAACGGAGTGTAGAATATCGTCGATGCACCGCTTCGATGAAAGTGTGCCGCGAACGACAACCAAAGGAGTTCTGCTATGAAAAAAATCATACAACGAGCCATCACTCCTGGTTATAGGTCTGTATGGCTGACGACAATCGGGTTGGTATCTCATCGCTGTCTGGGGCGTCCCCAGATATATCTTTGCTGGTCATCGGAGCTCAGTTCGTAGCGGGATTCATCACTGAAGACAATTGTACTCCAGTCAATGAGGTTACAAAAAAAAAAAAAAAATGGTTCAAATGGCTCTGAGCACTATGGGACTCAACTCCTGAGGTCATTAGTCCCCTTGAGCTTAGAACTAGTTAAACCTAACTAACCTAAGGACATCACACACATCCATGCCCGAGGCAGGATTCGAACCTGCGACCGTAGCGGTCTCACGGTTCCAGACTGCAGCGCCTAGAACCGCACGACCACTTCGGCGGCCAATGAGGTTACAGGCAAAAGACGTGTCTGGAAGCAACCCAGACAGTGGCGGGATACCAACCTGACTTTTGCTCACCATACAGACCGACAGCCAGGAGTGACGGTCTAGGGTGCCATTCCTTTTTATAGCAGGACCCTTCTGGTTGCTATCCACGGCACCCTTACAGCACCACCATTTCGTTGCCCTTCATAGCAAGCCATCCTGGGCTTACATTTCAGCAAGATAATGCCGGCCGACACACGGCGAAAATTTCTACTACTTGTCTTCGTGCTTGCCAGTCTTTAACTTGACCAGAAAGGTCGCCGGATTTCTCCCCAACTGAGAAAATTTAGAGAAATACAGTCAGGGACCTCCAACTACACTCACCCTCATAAATTAAGGATAATGCTGATACACGGTGAGACAATGCTCTGGTGGGCGGTTTGCAGGTTTAAATCACCTCAGGGTATGACCATGCGGTGCATTTGACCTGCGGTCGTCGCACGGTGGTGCTGGCAGCAGTCCACATACGCAGAGGTGTGTTGGTGCATGTCAGAGTACGGTGCAGCGAGTAAGTGTGCAGACGTTTTCAGACGTGCTAATGGTGACAGTGTCTTGCAAATGGCTTAAAGAACACATATTGATGACGTTATGAGGGGTAGAATACTAGGGCACTGGAGGCTGGTCAAACACAGCAGATCTTAGTACAGGCCGTCCATGTGTCATGAAGTGTGATCTCAAGATTACGGCAACGATTCCAATAGACAGGAAACGTGTCCAGGCGTACCGTACGGGACGTCCACAGTGTACAACACCACAAGAACACAGATATCTCACCATCAGTGCCCACAGACGGCCACAGAGTACTGCAGGTAGCCTTGCTTGGGACTTTACCACAGCCACTGGAACAGTTGTCTCCTGACACACAGTCTACAGACGACTGAACAGACATGATTTATTCACCTGGAGACCTACAACGTGCATAGTCTTTAAAATAAAACTGGAGTTACCACGTGTTTCAATCGTACCTAGAGACGCTTAAAATGGGTTGTATATTCGAAGACTGTGTCCCACGTTACTTACACCTGTTTCATCGACATCTACATCTAAAACCTGCAAGCCACCTTGCCGTATGTTGTGGAGGGTATTCCTGATACCTCTGTCACCTCCGTCGCCCCTCTCCACGTGTTGTGTATGGGAAGGATGACTATCGGTAAAGCTCAGTAAGACCACTTTCATTTTTCATGTCATGTTGGAGGAAGTGATATATTGTTTGACTCATCGTCGGATTTTAACAGTAAATTTCTCCAGCATGCATATTTCATCTGTTGTGGTGTCGGCAGCTTAAGTTTGATAAGCACCTCCATAACGTTTTAGCTAAATGACCCCGTAACAAAAAGAACCACTCTTCACCGAATATACTCTATCTCTTGTATTAACTCCTCTGTAAAGGTCACAGACAAGCATTACTCAAGAACCAGTCGAACAGTTGTTTTGTAAGCAATCATTCTCTTGTAGGGCCAAAAACTGTAGCTGACTATCCATACGGGAACAAACTCGGTTCTTCTGTGCCCCTCTCGTGTTCAGTGAATGGCAGTTCTTTGTATTAAAATCATGGATTTGCCTTTTTCTGTCACCCATGTATGTTTGTATCATCAAAGATCACCTACACGGCAATTCCCACTTTTACATGACATTGGCTTTTCCGGTCTTCTCAGTAATATTTCCTCGTCGCAAACAATATTTAAGATTTCAGTAAGGTAAAAATTCAATTACTATTAAAATCTCACCAATCTGGTGACACTGTTTGTCACTAGTATTTGACTGTGGAAATAAACTGGGCTTTTCTGCCTTTAAGTCCAGTGCTTATACGAGGGTGGTTTGGAAAGTTCTCGGAATCACCACGAGAGGTCAGCACCAGCGCATCGAGTTGTTCACGTGATATTCATTAGACTGTTGCCTGTAAACACGTGACACCGTCAGTGCCCTTGAAAGAGAGCTGTGGCGGTGACTTGGCTCTGATGTTCCCGCGCAGTAATGAAATGATCGTATGGCATTTATTGGCCGGGATATCCCCTTCAGGGTCCGGCCGCCGTATTGCAAGTCTTTTTAGTTGACGCCACTTCGGCGACTTGCATGTCAATGATGATGGACACACAACACGCAGTCCCCTGCCGGGAATCGAAACCGGGCCCCCTTGCGCGGTAGGCGGTAACGCTACCGCTGCGCTACGGAGGCAGACTCCCGCGTAGTGATTGCGAAGATGAAAAAAAGAAACGAGATTCGAGCAGTGATTAAGTACTTTGTAAAGAAAGATATGAAATATGCCGATTTCCAGAATACACTGGGAGTCATAGTCCTAGTCATAAACTGCGCCTGCGGAAAAACTGTGCTAGACAACTGCATCCCCTAGTGTTCACTGATTTATCGTAGGCGGCTTTAGAGAGAAAGCAACACTGCAGTGTAGCACGCACGTCACAACATACCGTACGATAATCCGTCATTCTACAGTTCGGGAGAACGACCTATTTATGAAAACTTTATGTGAATCGGTTGATTTCCCGACCATCGACCATAGTACTTTTTATTAACGAAGCAACAAATACACAGTTAGTTGGTTTATTCGGGGGAAAGGACCAACAAATACCCAATCTCGTGCGAGCGGTACTCCTGTATTTGTTTCTGGGCTCAGATTACTTTCGAGAGACTAATATATTGTTTCACTGTTGTTTTGTTAGAGGAAAGTGGGAGAACGATAGAAGTTTCTACGTTACAAAATCACTATCTGACTCCAAAATTTCAGTTGATTGAAGCATTGTTTTCCGTTGTTTCCGACGCTCCAGCATTCAAATTTGTAATGTGCTGTGCTAGTAAAATTTCAGTTATGAATCTGAATCTGAGGAAGAGCACAGACATTGATCTGCTACTTTCAATCCGGTGTCCGACATACAATCGAGTGCAACTTCGCTTGTAAGTTGGTGTGCACCATTCAAGGACGGGCCGTAAACACGAAACAGTTCTGCTTTCTATGGGTTGCGCTCTCTCGAAGCCCCTGATTAATTCATGAAATCAGAGAGATGAATTCCCTAGGGCGATTACCGCCTACAGACCTTTGCGGCGTCTCCGTTAATATTCATGGAGGTAAAGTGTAGCCTTCTCTTTTTAGGATTTGTTAATACTGGTCAGAAAGCTATTCAGCGTCGAATCCTTGTGCGGCTCCATGAACTGTCAGAAGCATACAGAAGTCATGTTTCAGTATCTTAGAATTTGTGATAACTCCAGTACTTTATAAGACCCACTGGATAACAAACTTTTTGGAACAAATACTAATTTTCACATATGTGAAACACGTTACACTTCGAAATTTATTTTACGGTGGTATTATCAATATACATTTTAACACAAAAAAAACTACGCACTACGAAGGAATTATATAAATGGGGCGGAATCGCTAGATGAGATGTACATGTACAGAAAAACAAATGATCACAATTTCAGAAAAATTGCATGATTTATTCCAGAGAAAGAGGTTCACTAATTGAGTCAATAGGTTCTCTGGCACTTTCCAAGCAGTTATTCGGCTTGACATTGATTGACAAAGTTATTGGATGTCCTCCTGAGGGATATCATGCTAAATTTTGTCCAGCTGTCGAGTTAGATCGTCAAAATCCTGAGCTACCCTCATGCTCATAAATTAAGGATAATTGCAGAATGTGGTGCCACACAACGTGGCACTTCACAAAACTGCAGCCAACAGCATAGGTATATAGGGAACACACACGGCACAGACTATAAGTCCACGGTATTGGTGATAAGTTGAGAAAACTCTCCCGAAACACATGTGGTACAAAACGCCTGCACATGTACCCCGACATCAATATGGGATATGATCACCACGCACACGTACACAAGCCGAACAACAGGTTGGCATACTCTGGATCAGGTGGTCGAGCAGCTGCTGGGATATAGGCTAACCTCCCATTCTTGCAGCAGTGCCTGTCGGAGCTCCTGAAGTGTCGTTGTGAATTGAAGACGTGCAGCGATACGTAGACCGAGAGCATCCCAGACGTGCTGGTTGGGGTTTAGGTCTGGAGAACAGGGTGGCCACTCCATTCGCCTGATATCTTCTGTTTAAAGGTACTCCTCCACGATGGCAGCTCGGTGGGGCCGTACGTTATCATTCATCAGGAGGAAGGTGGGACCCACTGCACCCCTGAAAAGGCGGACATGCAGGTGCAAAATGACGTCCCGATACACCTGACCTGATACAGTTCCTCTTTCAAAGACATGCAGGGGTGTAGGTACACCAATCATAATCCCATCCCACACCATCAAACCACGACCCCATACAGATCCCTTTCAAGGACATTAAGGGGTTGGTATCTGGTTCCCGGTTCACGCCAGATGAAAACCCGGCGAAAATCACTGTTCACACTATACCTGCACTCGTCCGTGAACATAACCTGGGACCGCTGTTCCAATGACCATGTACTGTGTTCTTGACACCAGCTTTACGTGCTCTCCTGTGACCAGCAATTGGGACAGCTTAATTGCTTTCAGACTAAATAAGTGTATTATGTACAATGAAGTTGAAACGTCCCCTTTGAATAATTGTACATGTGAAACGTCCACTTATAACAATTGTACAAGACTGTGCTTAACCTGGCACACAATAATTTTAGTGCAACGCAATCTGACTATCAAAAATCCCTGCAAAAGAATGGCCCTGACAAACATTAAACTATACCTTTCACAAATCACTTACCTCACAAAAATCTTCGTTGCTCGAACTACTGCAATACAGCGAGTGCCACTACTGCCAGCTAAATAAAAGATACAAACTACGGAAGGCACTAACTACTGATAGTCTTAGCAAATGAAAGATTCTAATAGAGAACAAACAATGTATTTACCTCAAGATTCATAATATATACAGCAGTTCATGACATTTTTCAAAACTCCGCCATCTCTCTCCTCACATCCACCACTGCTGGCGGCTCACCTCCAACTGCCCAGCGCTACGCGCTGTTCGCATCCAGCTATAGCAGTTCATGACAACAATGGCAGACAACAATGCAAACTAGCCACATACTGCACACAGCACAGCCAGTGATTTTCATACAGAGAGCGCTACGTGGCATTACCCATATAAAAATCTAAACAGCCTACTTACATAGCCCCCATGCTCCCCACAAAAAATTTTACAAAATTTTTTTGGCCAGTGGCCAATACAGATTTGAAAAATTTTTTCATAATTACAGTAAGAAAGATATCAAATGCACACACTTATTTATACAATGTTGGTCAACAGCTAAAATTTTCTCACAGTCCATAAAGACAGTCCTGATCGTTCATCATAATAGTAATTACAGTTTTTTTTCACAAAGTCTCATTAGTAAAAGAAATTGCACACAGAAGTAGTGGATTTCCATGCAGTCTTGAAGAAGTAGTGTTGTCCTTCCAACGGAAAGACAGTGCTGACTCTTGACATGCTGATAGGTAATGGGCCACAACAGAGCAAACCCACAGCAGAGTCAGTCGACGTTTCGAAGAATATTGGTAGGTAGGTCATCACAGAGTAGACCCACTGTAGTCCTGGTAGAGAGTATTGTATTGGTGGGCCATCAAAGATGCAGACCCACTGTAGTCCTTGTAGAGATGGCCAGCAGCCATCTGTTGTGACTGTGCAGGTGCACAATCACCATTGAAGAGTCTTGCGGATAATAGAGCAAGTCCATAACCACCACTTGTGCATTCACAAAGTTTTTGGGAATTGTCCTTAGAACCAGCAATGCTGTTATCCAGTCCCTTGCTGAATTAGTAACACACGTGCAAACACTAACAGTCCCTACTTCTCACATAGTGTCCATATAGTATGACCAACAGAAAAGTGTGCAGTGAAATGAATGCGTACAAGTTACGCAATTTGATTAACTGGCGTCAATTACAATTATATAACATAAGAATACAATTACAAAGATACAAAATACATCATTAAAAACATAACAATACAGATAATATTTGTAGTACAAGCTTTACAAAAGAATAGAAATAAACATATACATCAGTGTTACAGGAATTATGACATGAGTACATACATAAAAGATCAGAATAACTTTTGAAACGTCAACTTCACACATGAGCATTAAAACAAAACAGAATAAATAAAGTCTAAGCATCTTTACAAAGAAAATAACAGAGTATTAGAAAAATTCTACAATTCTCATCAGCTAAACACATAAAGACAGGAAAACACAAATACACAAGGGTACACAAACACATAGTGGGATAACACAAAAGGAAAGGACAACACACAATTACATATTGGGAAAAAGCAGCAAAGAGGAAAGGACAGGGTTTGTTTTACTGCAGTATTTTGCTTGGAGATCTCCCTTCATTCCATAGATTGTTCGTCTTATTTCAACCTTTGCTTCCACCAAAAAAAAATCCTATCTAAGCATGCTTTCTGTATTTATATGTTCACACATTGCTTACCTCATCATTTATTTCCAAGAAAATCCTACCTATACCTCGTTCCTGTATTCTATTCATATTTCTTTCAAAATAATTATTTCTGATTGTACAATACTCATTGGGGCCCAAATCTTTCTTCGCAATGCATTCTTTACCTATTCTCCATAGTCAGTTTCTTATATAGTCTACCCCCTCTTAAGCTAACTTAAATCTACTGAGCTCAGATATATATACCAAGGGACGAGGCAATGCAGCAAAAAAAATAATTAACACAAACATCAATGACAAAAAATAGAAATGGCAAAGCAAGCAGCATAAAGCAAGTGCAATATTACAACTAATATAAGGCAATGCAGGAAACAAGAAAAACTAGCTTAGAAGAGTAACACAAAGTCAAATTCAGTAACACTATGCCTGGCAAACAGCAGCAACTTATACCTAAACATGACATAGCGCAAGCAGAAAAAATATTACAGTAAAAACAACAATGCAGACAAGGGAAATGCATATTCACATCTTAATGTCTATGTAATTAAAGTGGTCATCTTAATGTCTATGTAATTAAAGTGGTGCACCATAACAACTTATTGTAAAAAAAATATTACCATGTACTTGAAAAGAAAATTTTGTTTTACTGTTGCTAGTTCCTTCTTATTGTTCTTTCCTTTCCAAGTGCTCCTTTTTAAAGAATGTGGATCATAAAGTAATTAATTAATAAATCTGTTGACAGAAAGAGTTCACATTAGCAAATGCATTTCATTTTATAAGAGCAATGCTGCAACACAGCTGGAAACCAGACATCAAATGAAATAAGCAACTACGAAAAGCAAAGCATAAAAATATCATTCAATAGTCATGTGACATTTCATAAGTCAGTAGCTCTCAACTCTCGTACAAAGACACTTGTCATAATCAGGTGTGCAGATGTAAAAATATTTCTTGTCAATTCATAAGCATTTCAGTAATTAGCACAAAGTGCGAGTAATCATATGTTTTTAAGTAACGAGGGTGTCGCATTAGCGGTGAAAGGCACACCTTAATGGCTTGTTCTCCAGGTGTTTGACACAGCTGTGTGCCCACAACGCATTACAAAAATCATATGTTTTCAAGTAACGAGCGTGTCGCATTAGCGATGCCCTCTACAAAGGAATGTCATAAACAGGGGTATAGGCCTCTCTTTGTCCTTCTCTTCCACCTGTGCCTCTGGCACACCCTAATGGCTTTCTTTTCTACCTGAGCGTCTGAAAAGGCTTGTTCTCCAGGTGTCTGACACACCTGGGTGCCCACGTCACATTATGTGCAGGTGGTCACTTAACTTTCTTACGGAAATATTTACGACAGTAGTTTCCGCTACAGTGACAGTCTCATATAAAAACATTTCACAGGTCAAGAATTTTATTGACATAAACATACCTCAACAGCATAATACACATCGTCGTCGTAAAAATAACATCATAACACCTCAGTCAAATGTCAAAAACGTCGTAGCTTCCTCCAATGATTTCAAAACCTAAAGAAAATTCTCTGCTCATTTCAGTAGTGTCATCTACCTCAAACGTACTTTAAAAATTATGATCTCATACCAAAATACATCATTCAAAGCTCTCATAGTATCACAATGGTACCAAAAAAATATAAACAGTGCAAAAAGGTACAGACAAAGTACAATTTCTTTAAGTGTGAAGTAATCCAACTCTGTAATTGCGTAAACATGTGTCACTGACGTAGTAAAAGGATGTTTGTTTCTCTGTTAAATGATCAGATAGGTGTGTAATTTATGTGTTAGAGAAATATGGTACCGATGTGTAAAGTTGTATAAGCAAATACCATATTAGCTAGGGCTCCTTGTGCTTGCCAAACACATGGTACACAAAGTAGGCGTGTACCCCCCTGAGGTTTATTGTAATTATACCCTCAGGTGTTACAGATTACAGCAATGGAATGAAATGTATTGCGAAAAACTTTCTTTGTAATTCAAAAATCTTTAAAAATAAATGTTTTAAGTACAAAATTAATCACTCAAATACGTGTCTTGTAGCGCTAAATGTGCGTCTTGCTGTAAGATAATCTCTGGGAAGTGTCGTAGTCATTGTCCTCCGAAAGCTAAGTTCTGCAGAAGTCAATGTACTTACCTCATGATAAACAAAGTGAAATGCTTTGCGTATAGATAACTTAGTTATTACGCTTATTGCCGTGATGAGGAAAGTACTGTGCTGTAACGTATTGTTGTCCTACGGAAAAGGCTGTCTCCTTGTAGCAATAGCACAAAAGTCACCACTAAAACATGTCTCACTTTATAGAAGAATTCAGAAAAAACTGTGCAGATATAAAACAGATACACCGCAAAAGCAACATTGTAAATTGTCACTCATTAGTAACATCGTGATATAATCGTGTAGCTGTCAAAGAAACCAAATACTAAGTCATCTTGAATCTCACAGAAAGTACTTCAAATCCTGAATCCACTCTCAAGCAAACCAAAATGTTGCATGAAAATTTCATTAGCAGTGCTGGTAAATGTTCTAATCGTGCAACTAACAAGCAAGAATGTACACACACAATTACACTGTGTCGTCTGTTCGCAATAACAATGCATTCGTAATTTCTGTTTAAATAATTTCTCTTGGTTCTTGACTGGATGGTTAGTTAGCTTTAAAACATAGTTGCATGTTAACAGTTTCTCAGTGTGACAAATTGTACAAGTAGCGTGAAGTGAAAATTGCAAAGACTAAGTTAAAAAGCAGATTATCTGTCAATAAATGGTTTTACATGAGAAATGTGGTGTAAACCTTTACTCTTCCTAGTACGCAGAGTTTCAACTTCAACGCAATTATCATGTGGTATACGTCGGATTCTGTAAGGTCCATTGTAAACTAGAAAGAATTTGTGACTCAAGTGTTTCTTCTTATGTGACAATGAATGAGCTTTAATGAGAACTTTCTGACCAATACATAATTTCTTTGCATTTGCTTTACCGTGTAGTTTTCTCCTTTTGTCTGCTGCAGATTTTATATTTTTAAGAGCCAAATCAATTATGTCTTTGTGGCGAAGTTTACGTGTATTCGGGAAAGGTACAAGCTCTCTGATTCTGTTCGGAGGTTCTACATTCTTCAATACAAGAGTAGGTGGTAAAGCAGTGGAATCATGAGGCATTTCATTCAGCACATTTTGAAATAAGTGTAAATATCTGTCCCAATGCTGATGCTTTCTGTGACAATAAAGTCTGCAAAGCTTATTGATTTCTTTCATAATCCGTTCAGACGGGTTACAGTGTGGTGAATACAATGAAATAAAAACAGGTTTGATTTTATGATTCCGAAGCATGCGTGACCAAACAGCAGATCTGAATTGCGGTCCGTTATCTGAAATGACTTTACTAACGTGTCCAACTTCACGTAAGAAATTTTTAACAAAGGCGTTGGATACAGACCGTCCAGTGGCTTTACGTAACGGAGTGAAAGAAACAAATTTTGAAGTAAGTTCAACAGCGACTAGAACGTACGAAAATCCATTCGATGTTCTGACAAGGGGTCCCAAGAGATCAACAGCAGCAAATTCTTTTAATTTAGAAGGAATGATAGGAAACAGCGGAGCACGATGGGAGACAGTAGATGGTTTCGCCTTTTGACAAAGTTTACAAATAGACAAGACTCTTCGAATTCTCTTTTCCATATTGTTAAAATAACAAGTCGTTCGAAGAATATGATAACATTTTCGTGGGCCAAAATGTGCGTAGCTGAAATGAATGTACCAAATGAGCTTATTAACAAAATCGTCTGGAATGCAAAGTACCCATAGCTTGTCATCAACAGTGCAGCGTTTGAACAGTATGTTGTTTCTAACCAGGTAATAATGCCGAATCTGAGTGTGTGTCTTTTCATGCCATTTACTTTTGATGTCTTTCCAAATCGGATCTTGATCTTGTTCATGAGCAATGTCCTTTAAAGATGTGGTGATGAAGTTTTCAAAGGCGACTTTCTGAATGTAAAGAATACTGAAATTTTTCTCGAGGTTGCCTTCTGTGTTACTTTTCTCAAGCCCAGCCGGTGCGCGTGACAGCGCGTCCGCAACAATGTTCTCCTTGCCGGGAATGTAGACTATTGTGAAGCGGAATTCTTGCAGAAACAATGCCCAACGTTTTAACCTATCATGAATTAATTTTGAAGACATAAGAAATTGTAATGCACGATGATCACTGTATACTTTTACGTGCTTACCAGAAAGAAAGAAACGGAATTTGTTAAATGCCCAAACGATAGCTAAAGCTTCTAATTCAGTAACGGAATAATTTTTTTCAGATTTTGTTAGCACTCGGCTAGCAAAAGCAATGGTTTTCTGAACAGTAATGTCATCTTCTATGGCTTCTTGAAATAAATGGGCACCAAGACCAACTTTGGAAGAATCAGTGCTAAGGCAGAAATCTTGTGACAGATCTGGATGAGCTAGTATTGGCGCGTGAAGTAACGCTTCTTTCAAAGAATTGAATTCCAACTGTGCTTGTTCGTCCCAGTTCCAAATAGTATTTTTTTCAGTGAGAGAACAAAGTTTTGGTGTAACTAGAATTTGCATATTCAGAAAACGACGGTAAAAATTTACGAGACCTAGAAAACTGCGGACTTGTTTTTTTTTGTGGATGGAACTGGAATGGCTCTGATTGCTTCTAACTTTTCTGGATCCGGCTGAATGCCTTCAGAAGAAATAATATGTCCCAAAAACTTCACCTTTGACCTACCGAATTCTGACTTTTCCAAGTTAACTGTAATTCCAGATTCTGCAAAAATACGTAACAAACTGTTGAGGATGCGGTTATGTTGTTCCCATGAAGCTTCTGCTATTAGAATATCGTCCACATATAAGGTGATGTGACGTTTTAAGAACTCAGGTAATATGGAATTTAATCCGCGAATGAATGCTGCCGAAGAAATGTTCAAACCAAAAGGAAGTTTCCGAAACTGATAACAAACGCCGAAACAAAGGAAAGCTGTGTATTTTCTACATTCTGGATGAAGTTCGATCTGATAAAAGCTGGATCTGAGATCAATGGAAGATAACACTTTTACACCATTAAAATTTTGAAGAAGTTCTTCCATCATCTGCGGCCTGTCTGTTTCAGGAATGATGATAGTATTGATTTGTCTCGAATCTAAAACAAGCCTGATCGATCCATTCTTCTTCTCAACAACATGTAATGGGTTGTTGTATGAGCTTACTGCAGGCTCAATAATGCCCTCGACAAGCATAGATTGTATTTCTGATCTAACACGGTCCCTATAATGCGCCGGAATTACGTATGGTCTAACACAAAATTTAGTATGCTCACGAACACGAAATTGGTATTGAAATCCCTTGATTGTTCCTGTTTTGTGAGTAAAAACTGTGGAATGTGCATGTAAAATCTCAAAAAGGTCCTGCCTATCAGTGTCATTACAATTCTCAATTATTTGAATTTTATTCTGAATTAACTCATTAATTTCAAATATGCCGTCAATATCATCCCTTTCAGTACTTGCAGAGTGATTGTTGGTGTCTAGTTCCGTAGAAAATTCCGAACTGTTGTCTAACAGAACGTAAAGCCGATTAATGTCCTCATCATGGTTTGAGAGCCAGTCTTCAAATTTCAAAGCTATTGACTTACCTTCTTTCTCTAAACTTATTTCAGCATCGTGAAAGCTTAAGATTGCTTTATATTCATTCAAAAAGTCTACTCCCAGTATAATTTCCGTCGACAATAACGGAACAATAAGGAAGTTCATAGAGAAGCTGTGGCTTTGACAAAAGAATTCTAAATTGGTTTGTTGGCGTACATCTACACTTTTTCCAAAGATTGCACCTTGTAATTTAATCTTACGTAACGGAAGTGTGGGGCAATCGTTCGCTTTGTTGCATTTGCTAAAAGCTGTTTCGCTAATTACTGAAATGGGACTGCCAGAGTCAAGTACTGCCGTAAATCTTACGTCATTTACAGTAATATGAATCACAGGATATGCAATGTTGTTATGTTTTACGTCGTGTTCCTGGAGTAAGATGTCCCTAATGTCTTCCATTTTTACGTAATTACTAGCTACGGCAGCTGCGTCGTCAGTTTCATAAGTACGTCTTGTGGCTGCCAGTGGTGTGAGTCATCGCCTATTGTCTCTTTGTTGGCGCGCGTCGTTATTGGGATTTGGAGACCTAACTTCTACAAATTCATCGTGACGAGAGTGCTCTGCTCTATTTAAATCTCGCCAGTTCTGATGCAATTCAGGTCTGTCGTTACGATCATATCGTCTGTCGTCATGTCGGTAGGTTCGATAGTTTCTTTCTTGTCGGTCATGTGGTGGAGAATTTCTCCCAGAATCGTAACTACGCACTGGACCGTTGCGTCTAAAGTTATTCTGTCTCCCTTGATAATAGTTATTTTGGTTCCCATATTGTCTGTTTCTCTGATTGTCTCTGTGATAGTCATTACTGCGGAGAGGTGATCTTTCCCTGTAATTATTACTCTGCCAGTGGTTATCATATGGGTGGTGTCTGTTTTGGTCACGATTTACGTTGTAAGAATAGGTTTGTCGTGGCAATTTATTGTTTCTGTCGTCACGGAATTGTGACGGATGTGACCTGTAATGATTGTTTTCCTGTTTTCGCATCCCGCGACTGTCTGTGTCAATTTCCAGTTCTTGTAACAGTCCCTGAAAAGCTTCAATGTCGTCTTTGCAACGTCCTGCTAAAATAATATGTCTCAAATGTTCAGGCAGTTTGATTAAGCAAATGCGGATGAGTTCTGAGGGGCTGTATGGGTTTGACAGGTATTGATTCTTGTGCAACATGTCTTCAAAATATTTCACAAGACTGGAAAATTCAGATTGTTCGAAACGTTTCATCATTATGATGTTATGTTTTACACGGTCTTGTGTAGCTTGAGACCAATATGCTGAGAGGAAGGCATGATAAAAATCTCCTTCACTGTGACAATCGTGAATGACCGATCGCATTCTTACAGCTGGTTCATTCTCCAAATAGCCACACATAAATTCTAATCTGTGTTCTAATGACCAGTTGGGAGGAAAACAATGAGAGAATTGATGGAGCCACGCTTGTGGATGAATGTCGTTGGCAGAATTCTTGAATGTTTTGAATTTACGTGTAGTAATGAACAGCTTATAGTCAAAGTCATCATGTCGGCGAGTCACATATCGCTCATTGTTACGTCGTGTCGGCGGTTCCATCTCAAAATTCGGTGCACCTTGCCAATTCCTTTCATAATTACCGAAATGCCCTGTGTTATTATTTTGTGGCTTTTCCGTATTTATATGTCCCTCTTCCCTTATTGGGGCGCGAGTGTCCTCTGAAATACGTAATTCTTGTATTACCTGTGTCAGCTGATCTTGTACTTCCCGCATTTCTCTTTTGTATTGCGTATTAATTTGATTCTGATTTTGTTTGAATTTTGTTATTTGTTCATACTCTTCTGTGTCAGTGAAGGCTACGGGTCTTGTGTCATTCAGATCATCATCTACCTTTGTAGATAAGTTAGTGACCTGATCCGAAAGTTCAGCTACTTTCTCCGATAGTGAACACATTTCCTCAGTGTGTTTTTCTGAACCAAGTTTCAGAGTGTCCATTTGTGTTGAAATCGAATCTACTGTGTTCTTTAAGTTGTCCTGAGTTTTTGCCAGTTGCGTAACCGAATCGGTAGATGCAACTGAGTCAATTTTAGCCCACAAGGTCTCATGATTTTCATGAACAATGGTTTGCAGCTCTTTTATGGCTGCTTCGTGATTCTGTAATGCATTTTCATGCCGCGAAAAAATAGGCTGAAAATGCTCACAAATTTGTGTTTTTACGTCATTACAGACTTTTTGACATTTCGATTCAATGTTATGTAACTCAGTAGTTAAATCTTCACGTGTTTGTTCAAGTGTGGTGTCTAACTTCCGAAGATTTTGTTCCATTGTGTCTAACTTTTGCTGTGTTTGTCTCTGGTGTTGTTCCATTGTGTCTAACTTTTGAAGATTTTGTTCCACTGTGTCTAACTTTTTAAGATTTTGTTCCATTGTGTCTAACTTTTTAAGATTTTGTTCCATTGTGTCTAACTTTTGAAGATTTTGTCCCATCTGTCTCTGATTTTGTTCCATTTGTTGCATTAATTGCAATAATAATGTATTAGTGTCTGGAATCTGTTCCTCTACTCTTTTCGGCAGTGCATTTGCGCCGGCAACATTCACATTTTGACAAGCTGAAAATGTGTCTTGACTTATTTGAGAAAACGGTGAGGACGCAAAACCTGAATCTACAGTATTTGCAAAATTGTGTCCTATCATTTCGGATTCCTGAGGCGAGCTGTTGCCGACCGATCGATCGATAATGCTTCCCTGTTCACTACCTGTTTGACTGTCTACGCCATTGTTTGACGCCCGCTCCATTTCCCTATGCACAGTTACCAAATTACTACTTTGAACATTAGTTAACTCATTACACAGTGGCGCTACCACATTGCTTCCGTCTTCACTGTCGTTTCTCAGTTTACTTTGGAGCCGAGTGTTACGTTTTTCACACGCCATTATTGTGACAATATTTCACACGATAACACAGAAAAGCACAATTTGAATAGCAAAAATAAGAGAACACATTAACATAGCACTGAAAATAATATGTAGTTAATTACAAGCGCAGCTGCGAAATACTTGTTGCAAATCTACATGCATGCCACAACTGTTTTACATTACAACAATGAAAGACTGCAACTACAAAGGAGATTCTCTCTACAATTACGCGCTAGCAATAAACAAAAGCTACACTAAATACACAAACTATAAGAAAAAATCAGAAGATTCCAGTGAGGTATCCTAGGCTAAGGGTCGCCATATGAAACGTCCCCTTTGAATAATTGTACATGTGAAACGTCCACTTATAACAATTGTACAAGACTGTGCTTAACCTGGCACACAATAATTTTAGTGCAACGCAATCTGACTATCAAAAATCCCTGCAAAAGAATGGCCCTGACAAACATTAAACTATACCTTTCACAAATCACTTACCTCACAAAAATCTTCGTTGCTCGAACTACTGCAATACAGCGAGTGCCACTACTGCCAGCTAAATAAAAGATACAAACTACGGAAGGCACTAACTACTGATAGTCTTAGCAAATGAAAGATTCTAATAGAGAACAAACAATGTATTTACCTCAAGATTCATAATATATACAGCAGTTCATGACATTTTTCAAAACTCCGCCATCTCTCTCCTCACATCCACCACTGCTGGCGGCTCACCTCCAACTGCCCAGCGCTACGCGCTGTTCGCATCCAGCTATAGCAGTTCATGACAACAATGGCAGACAACAATGCAAACTAGCCACATACTGCACACAGCACAGCCAGTGATTTTCATACAGAGAGCGCTACGTGGCATTACCCATATAAAAATCTAAACAGCCTACTTACAAAGTGATTATTTTCAGTTTTTTTTGTAAAAAAACTGCACTGATAACCAAAGGAAAAATGACTGACATATTAGCAAACTCGGCGTCAGTTGTAGGTACTGTTACTCGCAGAAGCCAAGAACAGGCTCTTATGGAGGAAGTAATTCCTAATTCTAGAAAAAGTTAACACGATAGGTTCTATTGCATAAAAGGTTAGTGCGATATATTCAGTTACAGGAAAGATAAGCACCATATAGTCTACTGCTGAAAAAATTAGCGCTGCAGTAGATTCTATTGCAGTTTAGAACAACACACTAAAAAAAACAAAAAAAAAAAAACAAAAACAGAAAGACTGATCAGCTCATGGCTCAGCAAAGCCGCTTAGCTAGGGAGCAAGCTAAAAAGAATAGAATAAAAGTTCAGCATCTTCTCTCTGACTGGATGACATTATGGACGAGACAGAAAAACACACTGAAGGGAAGCTTGATGATCAAGTGTCCTTGATATGAAAAAATCCAGCTGGAGCGAACAGCAATGCAAGCAGATAATCGTGACAATTGACACAAAATTTCCGCAATGGTGCGAGCTCAAAACCATCATATTTGGCCACTGCTGCCACTAATGAAATACACAAATTAATAGCGAAGTCGATACGAAATTGTGCCGATTCGAGGTCGTAGAAAAATGATTAGAAATATAGTTACACAAATTTAGGTTTGTCCACGACAATCACGCAGACCGTTTAAGTAAAGAAATGAAATGCGTGCACTACTAAATAACAGAACTTAAAAATAATTGTAATCGTTGGACAGTGGTGTACCTATTTTCGATGGAGATAGGGAGTTTAGTATAGGTGGCAGTGGTAACAGGAATAACAATAGAAGTGTGTAAACTGCCAACAGACAAAGCAAAGTCTGTTCAGCCCCAGTACACACAGGCTGTGGGGGCGGTACTATGTTTTCCTGCATATTTCATGTAGGGAAACATGTTCTGACAATGACAATTGACAAAATTTTCACTAGGACAATGTGAAACACATCTTTTCACACTTATAAAGTCTTTACGAGGTGTCATTCATAACAGCTGCAATGACATGAAGAAAATCAAATTCGTAGCAGGGTCGATGTAGGGAGACTGCACTACGGGCTACCGAAGCACACAAACAAGCATTATGGTTGACACGTGAAAACTCACCGGATTGTAGGGCACCACTGACACAAAAAGAAATTGAGTGTGGTGACTGGCAAAACGATAATACAGTCAAATGTCTATATAACGAATTTCATGTGACCATGAAAATTAAATTGTTGTACCAGAGTTATTGTTATAATGAGGTTTTGTTATCGTGACTCGGAGCAAGGAGCCTTGTTTGCCTGGCTGAGAAGTACATTACTGTAGCGCTTTTCTGGTGAAAAATAATTAAAAGACAAATAATGAAACACATTTTGTTCACTTCATTTATTAATACTGTACTTGTAGAATATCTTACTTTTGTGTACAGAAAAATTCACTTATTTTCCTTCGTTTCTTTTCTCTTAAAGATTCTCTTGTGAATATAGTCTTTATCTCTCCTGACGCAATCAATTGCTGCGCTGAAAGACTGGGGACTGAAGATGCTACTTGCTGCATGGTTTCCAACTGACCTATTGTCTCCATCAGAAGAGGGATTCGCACTTACAGCGTACTGTCATCGTCAGAATCTTCGATAGGCGAATTACGCTTTAACTCCTCGATGATAAATTCGTCGGTATATTCTTCAAACACCAACGCCTCATCATCCACTGACAAGTATTCAACTACTGAAGCATCTACGGTTTTACCAGTAACTGCTGAATAAATCTCCAGATCACTTTGAATATCATCCTGCGTTGTTTCATCCACCACAACATTCTCGCCAACATTTTCACTTTTGGACATTCTTGCATTTTTCCAGCAGTTCACAATCACATTGGGCTGTACACTGCTCCAGGAAATAGCAATCATGTCACAAGCCTGCTTCACATTGAAACTGCAGGGATTGCTCAACTTTCTTTCAATGTTTGCGATCACGTTTTGAACTAAACGTGAATGTATTTTGTCTTAAAGTTCTTAATTATCCCCATACCTAGTGGCTGAAGAATCGAAGTACAGTTCGGGGGAAGTAGCATAGGTCAAATTTCTTCATCACTGGCATGTTGTTATTGTACTACAATTCTCCACCAGCAATACAATTTTCTTGTTCTTCATTGATACCCCTTTATCAATGGAAAGGAGCCACTCACTAAAATGAGTAGACGTCATCCATGCTTTTAGATTTACTTTGTAATTGACTGCAATAAAAGGAATCACATTTACAATATTACTGTAACAAAACATTATAGCTGAAGCTATACTGTAATGAATTAACTTAATATAAATTAAAGAAAGGTAAAATAAAATGTATGTGCCCTCTTATCTGGTAAGTTTCTTACATTTTTGAAGCCACGTGGGTTTGCTGATGTTCCGATCATCAGTGGTGATCCACATCCAGGATCCACAATGAATGTAAACTGGGAGATGGAAAATAATTCAGGTTGCGATCAGAACGAAGGTTCGAATGAACCTACTCATCACCATCTATTTGAAAATTAGTTCCTACCAGACAAATTAGCTCCAATGTTCTGATCAAAGAGGATGTGAGGGTTGGAGATTTAGAAGTCCATATGTTGCACTGCAGTTATGGCGATGACATGCGGGATGAATCTTACGCCACCCACGGAAGTTGTTCACAGGTTGAAGCACAGGTAAGCGTTTGGCTATCGGCAGTCAAACTGAAGGAATCGATACAGTGGCCGTTACTGATTCCTGGGCTGAAATTACATTAATCTCAACCACCCTATTCAAACAAACTTCTGGGTGCAAGAAAGTGGTAATTGTGTCTATTAGCGTATGTAGAATCCTTGGTGCCACTGGTAAGCGAAGGAAAGCTGTTAAAATTGCAGGCCTGTCTTGATGTAAGACTTAAGGAATAAGTAGTGTTACATTTTCCTCATAGTCGACACCCGTGTGATTGATTGCATCCTAGGTGTCGATTTCCTTTCAGAGAACAATGCAATGATCGACTTTTTTTTACTAGAGCATTCCTTTTATGATTAGGAGGACATACCTTACAAGTAAATTTGTTAACTTCAGCCAAAGTCCACGTCCACTTCCGGCCACAGGTATGAGTGTAGATGGTGAGGCCAAAGCCAGACCATCAACTCTTGCAGTGTCAGCCATACAATAACTGCCATTGAGGAAAAAGTTTCTGAATAGAGTCATACTGATGACCGTCAGCGAGTAGATCTGGAAGGTTTTCTAATGAAATACAGCGACACTCTTTAGGAAACTCCTGTAGTGATTACTTGCTATGGATGTAAAATAGAAGTTGTACTTCATGAACTTTTCAGTCTGTTGTCCTGCTCCATGTCACAGGCAAAACGACCTGCCATCTCGAAAGAAATGAATAAGATGTTATGTTGGGGAATTATTGAATCATCAAAGTGTGCTTGTCCTAACCATTTTCAGCAGTAATTAAGCCAGCTGGAAAAATATGACAGGTACTCTACAACAGAAATACCAATAAAATGTCGATACAAGTCAGAACCAAGCCTGAGAGTTTAGAACGGCCAATTACAAAAATTTCACGGAACAAAGTATCTGAGCAGCACTGGCTTGAGAGCCTCTTACTGATAAATTACGTTAGAAAAGAACTGATAGAAATACACTGGCTTTGATTCTGATAGTAGGAGCTACCAGTTCGATCTATCTGTTAGCTCAGGTACATTTATTGCAGATCTGGGTAAGATATTTTGCCTTCAACTTCTGGAATAAGTAACACTCTATGTGGATGATTACAAGTTGCGACATAGTTATTCATTTATACACTGAAGTGTAAAAGAAACTGGTGTAGGCATGCGCATTCTAATACAGAGATAAGTAAACAGCGCTGCTGTCGGCAACACCTATATGAGACATCAAGTGTTTGGCATGGTTGTTAGATAAGTTATTGCTGCTACAATGGCAGGTTATCAAGATTTTAGTGAGTTTGAACGTGATGTTATAATCGGCGCACGAGCGAAGGGACACAAAATCTCCGAGGTAGAGATAAAGTTGGGATTTTCCCGTACGATCATTTCAAGAGTGTACCGTGAATATCAGGAATCCGGTAAAAACATCAATTCTTCGACATCGCTGTGGCCGGTGAAATATCCTGCAAGAACGGAACCAACGACGACCGAAGACAATCGTTCAACGTGACAGAAGTGCAACTCTTCCTCAAATTGCTGCAGATTTCACTGCAGGGCCATCAACAAATGTCAGCGTGCGAACCATTCAACGAAACATCATCGACATGGGCTTTCAGAGCCGAAGGCCCATTCGTGTACCCTTGCTGACTAGCTGGCAGTTGTGGCCGAGCGGTTCTAGTCGCTTCAGTCCGGAACTGCGCTACTGCTACTGTCGCATGTTCGAATCCTGCCTCGGGCACGGATGTGTGTGATGTCCTTAGGTTAGTTAGGTTTAAGTAGTTCTAAGTCTAGGGGACTGATGACCTCAGATGTTAAGTCCCATAGTGCTCAGAGCCATTTGAACCTTGCTGACCGCACGGCACAAAGCTTTACCTCGCCTAGATCCGTCAACACCGCTATTGGACGTTGATGACTGGAAACATGGTGCGAGTCGGACGAGTCTCGTTTCAAATTGTATTGAGTGCATGGACGCGTACAAGTATGGAGACAATCTCGTGAATCCATGGACCCTGCATATAAGCAGGGGATTGTTCATACTGGTGGAAGCCCTGTAATGGTGTGGGGCATGTGAATTTGAAGTGATATGGGACCCCTGATACGTCTAGATACGACTCTGACAGGTGACACGTAAGCATCCTGTCTGATCACCTGCGTCCACTCACGTCCATTGTGCAGTGGACGACGGACTTGGGTAATTCCAGCAGGACAAGGCGACACCCCACACGTTCAGAATTGCTATAGCGTGGCTCCAGGAACACTCTTATGAGTTTAAAAACTTCTGCTTGCCGCCAAACTCTCCAGTCAAGAACATTATTGAGCATATCTTTTATACCCTGGAACGCGCTGTTCAGAAGAGATCTGCACCCCCTCGTTCTCTTACGGATTTATGGACAGCCTTGCAGGATTCATGGTGTCAGTTCCCCCCAGCAGTACTTCAGACATTAGTCGAGTCCATGCCACGTCGTGTTGCGACACTTTTGTGTGCTCACGGGGGCCCTACACGATATTAGGCAGGTGTACTTCTTTCTTTGGCTTTTCAGTATATGAATGGTAGTTGTCTATTTTTTCAGACATGCGTGAAATACCAGACACCACGCATTCGTATAGTTGACTCACTTTGATGGGCAATGAATCCACAACATTAAGTGAGGATGCGTATTCACTTTCGACCTCCAGCAGGAATATGAAATTAGCGAGCACAGAGGACTTGGATTGCGATTGCGGAAGGATGGCAATGGGTGGGAATAAGAGGCGGATAGGAACTTGCTGCGATTTGGGATAAACACCGAGTGTGGATGGTGCAGTGGTTAGCGCGGCTGCCTAGTAAGCTCAAATGGTTCAAATGGCTCTGAGCACTATGGAACTTAACTTCTAAGGTCATCAGTCCCCTAGAATTTAGAACTAGTTAAACCTAAGTAACCTAAGGACATCACACACATCTATGCCCGAGGCAGGATTCGAGCCTGCGACAGTAGCGGTCCCGCGGTTCCAGACTGTAGCGCCTAGAACCGTTCGGTCACCCAGGCCGGCGGCTAGTAAGCATTAGATCCCATCTTTGAATCCCGACCTAGCACACATTTTTACTCGGTGGCACTGATTCCGCATAAAGTCACAATGCAAGTGGTATCATTAGTTTTTCCCTTTCCTTTCTACACCTTCCACCTTCAACTAGCATAATATGTAGCACAGCTGTGGATTTTGTCTGTGTCTCTTCTTTTGAACATATCCGAAAGAACAGACACCACACATTTATCTAACTGATTCTCCTCGATGGGCAACGAATACACAACCTTCAGTGTGGACGCTCATTTACGTTTGACTCCCAGCAGGAATCTGAAATTAATGAGCATGGAGGACATAGAGGGGACTGCAGATAGGTGGTGCTATGTAGGAATATGTGCTGACCGGAGAGTGTGAGAAGACAATCTGCACATTTGCAATAATCACTGTGTCTGGATGGTGCAGTGGCTAACACAACTGCCAGGTAAACAGGAAATCTCGAGTTGGCGTCCCACTGCGGGCACACATTTTCATTCATTGCCACCGATTCCACATGAAATCCCGGTTAGTTTCTTTCCTTTCCTTTCCTTACTCCCCCATCAATCTTCAGTTTACATAATATTATTCTTTTCCAAAAAGTACTGCAAGTCTTTAGGGAAGCAGGAGTTCCTGCTAAGCTACAGAAGATTAAGTATGGACAGGTTGAAACTAAATTTCTTGGGTATATCATCTCCAGTGAGGCATTTTACCTGATAAAGAGAAAATCAGAGCAATCACGAACTTTCCTCATCCTCAGACAACGTAAAAGCAGAAGTCTTTTCTGGGCCTTTATTATTTTCATAGAAGTTTCGTACACGACCAAGCTCTCAAAAATATTGCACTGACCATTCAATTACAGAAAATGCACGCTGGTATTGGTCACACGTGTGGCATGTGGTATTTGAGAAAATCGAGGCCGCCTTGTCGGAGGGACAGCTGCTATTTCATGCTGATATGACTCTAGAGTTTTGTCTAGGAAGTGATACATCAAAAATAGGAATAGGATGCTGTCTATTTCAGACTAAAAAAGTGGACGGTAAAACAGTGGTGTGAGAGTCAGTTTTGCGAACTGTGTATTAAATTCTTGTGAATAAACTTACTGCACAACCAAACTCGAAGCATTAGCAGATATACGGGCGTTTAAGCACTTGCACTATTATTTAGCGGGACACCACACAAAACTGTACAGTGATCACAAAGCCTTAAGCTTCATGCTTAATTGCAGCCTATTACAACCATGTTTAGCGAAGCGGTCACTGTCGCTTTGAGAATACGACTTCAATAATGTAAATATAAAAGGAACAGACAATGTGATCACCGATGGATTTTTGAGGCTGATGCAAGGATTAGAAGTGTCACCCCTAATATAGACAATCAAACGACATCCAAGTGTTGATCATGAAAGATGCCACACACCAGCCTGTTTTCTCGACGTGTATGTAAAACAAACAGTGTGATCACCAATGCATTGTTGGTGATGACGCAACGATTAGAAATGTCGCCCATAGTATAGACAATAAAACGGCATCCAAGTGTTGATCATAAAAGATGACACACACCAGTCAGATTTTCTCGATATTAGCAGGAATATGTCGGATCTGTAAGACAATGAACCTACCTAGCATGGCGTAAAAGAAAAACTTTTAAAAGGGAATCACAAGCCTCTCACATCCCGCTACTTGGTAGAAGACAGTGTCCTGTACTAATGGAGAAGTCCAAAGAGCGAGCACCAGTGTGCATTGCTCATGATGTCACAGAGAAATTAATTTGGCACATGCACATTGTGTGATATCACTTAGGCATACTGAAGTGTGCAAAAAAAAGTTAATGAATATTGCTACTTTCCCAGAGTTAGATGCAGAGTGCAACAGACGATCGAGAACTGCTTTATTGCCGCGCAGTGTAGCCGTGCAGTCAGAGGCGCTTTGCCACGGTTCGCGCGGCTCCCCCCGTCGGTGGTTCGAGTCCTCCCTTGGGCATGGGTGTGTGTGTGTGTGTTGTCCTTAGTGTAACTTAGTTTAAGATCGATTAAGTTCAAATGGTTCAAATGGCTCTGAGCACTGTGGGACTTAACATCTATGGTCATCAGTCGCCTAGAACTTAGAACTACTTAAACCTAACTAACATAAGGACAGTACACAACACCAAGTCATCACGAGGCAGAGAAAATCCCTGACCCCGCCGGGAATCGAACCCGGGAACCCGGGCGTGGGAAGCGACAACGCTACCGCACGACCACGAGCTGCGGACTCGATTAAGTAGTGTGTAAGCCTAGGGACCGATGACCTCAGCAGTTCGGTCCCACAGAACTTACCACAAATTCCTAAAATCTTTTTTCCTGCTTTATTTGTCAGGAAAACAGAAGCTACCAACTTTTGTTGTGAGAAAATGTTGTACCATAGTGTTCCCGACAAACCAATGCAACTTGTAGTCATTGACACCTACGGACACCTTCCGTGAGCAAAGGCTGGGGTCCGCTATGTGGTAGCATAGTATGATGTGTTTAGCAAGTATTTGTCGCTGTACGCAGTCCAGAGCGTGACAAGCATGTCTCCCATTTGATGCATACAAGGTGACTGTTTCGAGACTATTTGCAAGTCTCAGGCACTACTCTCTGACAATGGAACGCAATTTATCTGCAAGAATTGGAGAAATGTTCTCCAGAACGATGGGATTAGTCAAATACTGATTATCTGGAACCCTTTGGGAGAATAGTGAGTGATTTGCCAAACATAACAACAGGCTAGACATTACATGAGGAGCTGTTTGACAACCCAGAAGATAGCAAGGTCTAAACCCGTTCCGAAACTAGTATGGGACAGACGGTCTTGTGCGGATAAAGTAGGGCAAATATGAAAAAATATATCTGCGAGATCGAACCAAAGGAAACCCTGTTATGATAAGAAAGCCACACATATCACAAACTATCAAGCAGATAACTTAGTCCTCGTTCACAACCTTGCCAAATATTCGCTAGTCATTAAGAAAAAGAGGAGTGAGAATCATTATGCATTGGGCCACTTGGTATTAATCTTATCCACCATCCAGGATCGTGTTTTCCCGCCTCAGGGAAAATAGAAAGTCCACATCCATATTAGAATATGAAACCATTCTATGAATAGACAAAAGTGTGAGATACAAGTCATTTGTTGGAACTGTACATAAATATTCTAACATGAATTGATGTGAGTTATAGTACACCACAGCTTTACTTTACAGGTTTGTGTTAGCAAGTAAGATATTCTGCCTTCTTCACATTAGAGAATAAGATGTTTTTGTATTGTATCTTTTTCTTATAATTTGAGGATAAACTCAACACAGTGTTTACCCATGAGGGACCGATAGGATTACCAGTACAAAAGCCGTGAATATCTGGATTCAACTTGCCACCATGTAACAAAATAGTGTGGCTCTGCCTACTGAGAGAGAATGATCTATATGCTAAGAGATGAGGTTACAAGTTTATAGCTAGTATTGTTTGATTTATGATTCCAGTTCAGTTGGACGTATTATGATAAAGTTTAATCAGATATAAATGTAATTTATCATGCTTTCGTTACAGTCAGAATGTTTCTGTCAGCAAATGTATGCCAGGGACTGTGATCTTTACTTTATGAGTAGAATTACGTCTCACGTCGTACAGGCGTACACATATTAATTGCACTGCCAATACGAAGTGTTTGAAGCTTACCTTGTTCTAGACGCCATGTGGGAATTGTGGACTGAAGTCTCTCTGAAAGTATGCACTTGGTGGTCAACTTGCAAATACTCTCAAATGCGGCGTTATAAATCACTTGCCATATAACTTGTATATGCGTTTCCACCGTGCCGCAGAGACAGTTAAGTTCCAACAATGTGTCTGCAAGTACTTTGTGTATATTGGCTGTTTCCCTCTGTGTTTACCTTTGCTCTGTCAAAGCTAAGCAGAAAAATGACTACGAGGAGTGCGCTGTTAATTCATAATGCAGTGATGAATGACAAAGTGACATGGAAGTAAGCTGAACAGTCGGTGCTTCTGACAGCAGTCCTTCTCCCATATTGTATTAATGATTAAAAAGTATTCTACAGACCAATTTTATAATAAACTACAAACATCTTATCGAAAATTTTCCATCCCTTACTAATGCTGAGCAGTATAAACTGCACCCTTAGATTAGTAATATTTATTGCATTTATTGTTTTATCTTGTTTTCCCACCTTTTGTGCTCTATTTTCATGCAAAACATGGTAGGCAAGCAACTACGTGTCCCTGCAAAGATAATTGAGACCAGTGTATTTTTTTACGATTTAGCTAATGTTTGTTCTAGTATCTGTTACATGTACACCACAATGAGCTATATCATGTAAATGCAGACCCACTTCTTTGTTAGCAACGCATCCTATTATCCTTGCGGCTGGGAAGATATCCTACCTGCCTGTACCTCAAACATTGTATCCAGGTGAGTCTATGATACTAGATTCCACTCTGTTGCTGGCGTTTGTAGATTGTTTCCCAACAATTACTTGGCTAATGCCAAGGCGAAGAAGAATCTCTCCATCCTCAATGCAAACGAGCGCCCTACTATTTGGCATCAATAAAACAGAGTTGTGCCATTGTGAAAATGTTATGCAGAAACAAAGACTGACACTCACACAAAAAACTTGTAATCAAAATATCTGAAAACAAATGTGTCTGAATGTCTTCGAGAGTTCTAGGGCCAATATACGCTGATCAGCCAAAACGTTAGGACTACTGACCACCGCGAGGTCGGATGCCGCCCGGTGGCGTTACGGGCACATGACGCGTTAACAAAGGTACGTAAGCGGAACAGACATGGACGGGGTATCACCTTAGCGAAGTTATGGGCTGCAGATGGGTAAATTCATTGAGATAAGGGACTTTGACAAGTGGCAGATTATTATTAGGTAGAGCCTGTGAACGAGTATCTGGAAAGCGGCGATGCTGGTCGAATGTTCACGTGCTACTGTCGTGAGGATCTATGGAAAGATGTAGAAGGACAGTGAAACTACGACTAGGCGCTAAATGGTTGGACGTCCATGACTCTTCTCAGAACGTGGAGTTCGGAGGCTTGTCTGCTCTGTAAAGTAGTATAGATGGTGATCTGTGGCGTGTCTGCCGAAAGAGCACCCTGCCAGTGACTGCTCAAGTGTTTCGGAGCACACACTTCGTCGTACAATGTTCAACATGGAGCTCCGCAATAGGCTACCCCAAGTGTTCACGTGTTGCCCCAACGACATAGCCAGTTACGATTGCAGTGAGCACGGAATCATTGGCATTCTACCGGCGATCAATGAAAACGAATCGGCTCTTTGGGTGAATCATATACACTCCTGGAAATGGAAAAAAGAACACATTGACACCGATGTGTCAGACCCACCATACTTGCTCCGGACACTGCGAGAGGGCTGTACAAGCAATGATCACACGCACGGCACAGCGGACACACCAGGAACCGCGGTGTTGGCCGTCGAATGGCGCTAGCTGCGCAGCATTTGTGCACCGCCGCCGTCAGTGTCCGCCAGTTTGCCGTGGCATACGGAGCTCCATCGCAGTCTTTAACACTGGTAGCATGCCGCGACAGCGTGGACGTGAACCGTATGTGCAGTTGACGGACTTTGAGCGAGGGCGTATAGTGGGCATGCGGGAGGCCGGGTGGACGTACCGCCGAATTGCTCAACACGTGGGGCGTGAGGTCTCCACAGTACATCGATGTTGTCGCCAGTGGTCGGCGGAAGGTGCACGTGCCCGTCGACCTGGGACCGGACCGCAGCGACGCACGGATGCACGCCAAGACCGTAGGATCCTACGCAGTGCCGTAGGGGACCGCACCGCCACTTCCCAGCAAATTAGGGACACTGTTGCTCCTGGGGTATCGGCGAGGACCATTCGCAACCGTCTCCATGAAGCTGGGCTACGGTCCCGCACACCGTTAGGCCGTCTTCCGCTCACGCCTCAACATCGTGCAGCCCGCCTCCAGTGGTGTCGCGACAGGCGTGAATGGAGGGACGAATGGAGACGTGTCGTCTTCAGCGATGAGAGTCGCTTCTGCCTTGGTGCCAATGATGGTCGTATGCGTGTTTGGCGCCGTGCAGGTGAGCGCCACAATCAGGACTGCATACGACCGAGGCACACAGGGCCAACACCCGGCATCATGGTGTGGGGAGCGATCTCCTACACTGGCCGTACACCACTGGTGATCGTCGAGGGGACACTGAATAGTGCACGGTACATCCAAACCGTCATCGAACCCATCGTTCTACCATTCCTAGACCGGCAAGGGAACTTGCTGTTCCAACAGGACAATGCACGTCCGCATGTATCCCGTGCCACCCAACGTGCTCTAGAAGGTGTAAGTCAACTACCCTGGCCAGCAAGATCTTCGGATCTGTCCCCCATTGAGCATGTTTGGGACTGGATGAAGCGTCGTCTCACGCGGTCTGCACGTCCAGCACGAAAGCTGGTCCAACTGAGGCGCCAGGTGGAAATGGCATGGCAAGCCGTTCCACAGGACTACATCCAGCATCTCTACGATCGTCTCCATGGGAGAATAGCAGCCTGCATTGCTGCGAAAGGTGGATATACACTGTACTAGTGCCGACATTGTGCATGCTCTGTTGCCTGTGTCTATGTGCCTGTGGTTCTGTCAGTGTGATCATGTGATGTATCTGACCCCAGGAATGTGTCAATAAAGTTTCCCCTTCCTGGGACAATGAATTCACGGTGTTCTTATTTCAATTTCCAGGAGTGTATTTGTTACACTGGGTCGGTGGTCGTCTCCACAAACGCCGTCATCGAGGTGAGTGGCGGCTGGAGCGTGCAGCGTGCCACGGACGCAGGCTGGTGGGAGCAGTGCTATGCTACGGGAGAGATACTTCTATGCTTGCATGTGACCTGTGGTATTCATTGAAGACACGCTGACAGCTGCGAACCACCTGCATCCCTTCATGCTTAATGTCTTCCCCGACGGCGATGTCGTCTGTCAGCAGTATAATTATCCGTGTCTCGGAGCCCTAACCGTGCTGCTGTGGTTTGAGGAGCACTATAGTGAACTAACGTTGAATCCTATACAACCCATCTGCATTGCTATCGGGCCCATCGTCGCGTACGGAAATAAGCGGCCTGTTATTTATGCGAATTACAAGAACTGTGCATAGACATCTAATGCCACATACCTCCACAAGCTATGAAGCAGGTGGGGGTAATGTTCTGACTCATCAGTGTATATACTTTCCCAAGTATTCATGTAATATGTTTATTGTTCTATGTGTTATTTTGAAAAATCTGAATTGCAAACAAGCTATACTCTGCATCAAAAATTTGTTTGTACAACATTATACAGTAACATGCATCGAGAAACATTGCATTCTTGTGTAACAAGCCTTCTTAACATTATTACGAAAACTGACAAGTTTATGTACTGATAAACTGCGACAAAGTAGCAGTGCTACCTTTCGATGTAAATATTCGTCTTTTGATGTGTATGCTTACCGTGCAGGTATTGATGTACTTTTTTATGTGTGTGTGTGTAAAATAATGTTTCAAAACCTCATGATTTCGTATCAAAAGACTGAATAATAATTGTCAATGACAGAGAACTTTAGAACTTTAACGGTATGTCACAAAGTGCAAAAACACAGTAAATATCTATTCGAGTACCGACTGTATAAGCTTACACCGATAATCATTGTAAAGTTCAACTTACCAGTACAATATCTTCGCCAAACTAGTGTTTAATAATGTTGACATAAAAAAACTAAGATTTGAATGTAGGCAGAAACTATCCTGACTGTATAGCTTCAACCAGTGTCAGGGGCAATGTGCTATCTCAGTTGAATTTTGCGTCTCAAGCTCAACAAGAGTCATGAACTCACGTATCATTTAAAAATTTCTACCATGGGTAGAGCAAAGATTTAATTTATTCTCTCGATATTCAGTTCTCACCCTTTTTACGGAGACGGAGATGACACCAAAAAAAGTTTAGTTCACATTCATCAGCGCAAAGAAATAGACATTTTTGTAAGGAACTCCGTCATTCCCTCTTATCCTTCATCGCAAGCGGTGTAATCAGTCCTACATTATTTGGTGGAATCAACTGAAGTAATCTTACGTAGCATTATACGAAAAGTGCATGCTTGGAGCATTGTCAGAATTTTGGTGCTCGGAGCAATTAAAAACAAACGTAAAAATAACTCTATTTCTGTGATTTACCCGTTTCTAATGAATTCAGATTTTTATGTTCCCAACATACTGGCCACAGAGGACCAGAAGCAAAAGAAATTGTTTTATAAGATTCTCTTACGCATGAAAAGAGGCGACGTGGTCAACAAATTGCAAAAAATAACTAAAGTGGGATTCTTGGTATAGATGAAAGATATTCCAAATCAAACAATTAAAATATAAATCTGCCGAAAGAGGAGGGATCTTCATAAGCACTTCATTGTACTAGAGGAAACAGTTACCACGTGCTCTCAGGCTCTGCAAAGGCCTGCTTCAACGAATTACAAAAGTGGTTTATCGTACGCTACCATGTGCAAACATAATTCTTTGCACTGGCAGTGGAATACATTCCAAGGTCCTAGATGTAATAGTTTATACCTCCGTATATCAGTTCATTTACCGTTATTGTGTGGGGGATGTGTTACGCACATTTATATTGTCTCATAGGACACCCGAGATATACGCGATAAATATACGAGGGTCTTTCATTGTATACTGTCCCATAAATTTTTTCTCAAGTCATACTTATTTCTGAGAGAATTTAATGACGATTACACTCAACATTCTAGATAGTCTGCCCCTCCTCCGTTCCCCCCCCTCCCGCCCCCTTCCACAGACACAATCACGTTCCATTGGAGTCATGCCGGCTTGGTCTAAGAGCATATATTTCCTGTTGATAAAAGCTATTGTTCTTTGATCTTAGCCAAGTTGTCACTGCATGACTTAGCTCTTGTCGCCTTCAAAGTATGTACCACATAGAGAATCCTTAAGCAGGCCAAACTGATGGAAATCCAAAGGGACCAAGTCTGGACTATACGGTGGATGAGGCAGTGACATCCAACTGTTTGGCAATGTGTTCCCCGCTTCCGACATTTGTATGTGGGTGTGCGTTATCATGTTTTTGGATTCTTATCAGGTTAAACACCTAAGGAACGATTCTTGATTTTGTTCAGTCCTCACATTTGCTCTGAATTATTGCTTGATCCTTTTAGCAATACATCCACGAGAATGACGCTATCAGTATCCCAAAAAACTGTCATCATGACTTTTCCGGAACCGGAAGCTGGCTTGAATTTCTTCTTTTTTTGGTAATTGCATACGGTGCCACTCGAATGATTTCCAATTGTTTACGCCTCAAAGTGATGCACCCAGGTTTCGTCACTTATCCGTGACAAAAATGTCTCTCCATTGACCTTAAACTGCTCCCACAGTTCAGATGAAATTTCTTTGGATCTTGTGACCTGTTGTGAGCATTCGTGGACTCCATCTTGAGCACACCTTTCAATATCTAAGAGTCTCAGTCATTGTACACGCACTTTCAATGTTCCCCGATAGTAATAGAGCCATTTTTCGATCTGTGATGCGACAGCCCGCGCGAATAATGATATCCGCGTGATTCACCATGTGGGGAGCAGTGCCTGTGGCAGGACGTTCCGAGCGTGGCCTATCATGGAGCTCAATTTCTGTGTATTCTGCAGAACTCTCCTTGCACATAGCCAATAGTGCTCCTATCAACTGCATCATAACTATACATTGCACACAAATGTTTATGGCTGTTCACTTTGGTTTCTCTCTCTGCAACCAAGATCTCAGTTACAGTACGTAGGCTCCATTTTAATGGTTCATTACGTCTCTGACACGACGTTCCGGGATCTTATTTGCCTAGGTAACACATTTAAGTGATTAACATTGCAAGATCACATGTTAATGTACGCCCAAGGTAAGCCATTGCAAATGTGGAATGCTGGTACATTAATAACGGTACATTAATAACGGTTGTAACCTCCAGAATGTAGAATTCAAGCAGGAAAATGTGCTTGCCTTGTGTTGTACAGGCGTCCGCAGCTCGTGGTCGTGCGGTAGCGTTCTTGCTTCCCACGCCCGGGTTCCCGGGTTCGATTCCCGGCGGGGTCAGGGATTTTCTCTGCCTCGTGATGACTGGGTGTTGTGTAATGTCCTTAGGTTAGGTAGGTTTAAGTAGTTCTAAGTTCTAGGGGACTGATGACCATAGATGTTAAGTCCCATAGTGCTCAGAGCCATTTCAACCATTTTTTGTTGTACAGGTACCTGATGTTGGTGTGCGGGATGAAGTTCCGTGTCTGTTAGACTTGCTCGGTCAATACAGGAACGATTAATGTTGGATGTGGATGACGCTGGAGTTCTTTTCCAGTGATGTGTCATACGTGCTCGATTGGAGACAGATCTGGTGATCGAGCAGCCAAGGTAACATGTCCACATTCTGCAGAGCATATAGGGGTACAACAGCGGTATGTGGGCGTATGTTACCCTGATGGAAAACACCCTCTGGAATACTGTTCATGAATGAAAGCACAGTAGGTCGAATCGCGAATTGACATACACATTTGCAGTCAGCGTGCGTCGGATAACCACGAGAGTGCTCCTACTGTCACACGAAATCGCACATCAGATCATAACTCCAGGTGTAGATTCGACGGGACTAGCACACAGACAGGTTGGTTGCAGGCCCTAAATGGTCTCCTCCTAATCAACAACATCACTGGCATCGAGGCAGAATCATGTTTCATCAAAAAACACAATAGACCTCCACCCTGCTCTCCAAAGAGCTCTCAGTTGACACCAAACACTGAAGTTGCAAATGGCGGTGATTAGGCGTTACTGGAGAGCACGCTGCAGGGCGTCTGGCTCGAAGCTGTCCTCGAGGTAACCGAGACGTAACAGTTTGTTGTGGCAGTGTGTTGCCAAATGCCGCTCAAGCTGCTGCTGCAGCGTAGTACGATACGCCGGAGCTATGAGCTGAACAGAATGGTTTGCCATCTCGGTAGTACCACATGACCGTTCGAAGCCCGGTCTTCCTACGACTGTACGTTCTCGTGTCCACCACTGCCAGCAGTCATGTACAGTGGCTACATTCCTGCCAAGTCTTTCTGCATCGTCACAGAAGGAACATCCAGCTTCTTGAAGACCTGTTAGACGACCTCGTTGAAATTCAGTGAGGTGTGGATAATGTCGTCTTTGTCACCTTTAAAACATTCTCGACTAACATCAACTCAGCACGTTCAGGTTTTAACGTAGCTAACGCTCACGATCTTAACAGCGTGTACGAGGGCTATTCGGAAAGTGAGGAATGTTCGGTGGCGAAATGGAAACCATTGTGTATATCCGATGAGGCTTTCCACAGATGTTTTGGGCAGTGTATGCCCGTCGATCGCATAAAGATGGTCTTTTCAGTTATGAGCGCACTGTGAACGAGTAAAGGTGCCTAGAACAACGATGTCTCCCCCCAAGTAGGAGGGCCCACTGCGAGGCTTCGCCTTAATGAATGCAACCCACCTATCACAACTGCCACGCACTTCCTTCTTCATGGCAATTCTCAGCCGCACTCTGCAGGGGCAGTGAAGACGCCCCTGCAGCCTATTCGATGGGAAGTGTTCGATCACCCACAACACATCCCTAATTGGCTCGTCCTGAGTATCATCTGTTGACATGAAACTCTGGATCGAAGACAACACTTGGGCGCAGGCTACTAGCTATAGACCAGGGTAGAGAATTATTGGAAAGCACAGCCGGCTGCCTTCTATGATGATGGTGTTGGAAATTTGGTATAACGCTCCGACAAATTTCTAAGTCGGAGCGGCGACTATGTAGAGAAGTACCTGGAAGATGTAGTTAAATGTGCAAAGAAAACAGTTTTGATTTTCACTGTGGTTTCCATTTCGAGGCCGATCGTTCCTTACTTTCCGAACAACCCTCGTATTTAAAACAAATCTGATTTGCGTCGTCGTAGTGACGCTACTAGCACCACTCTTACGCGACTAGTGCTAAATCTGAACAGACGTCGTCTTTCAGATGTAGAAACACTTTTACCAACTTTCGTTCACGTCGCATAACTCATTCTTGGTGTTCAGATTTTTTTCTGTCGGTGTATATACACTCCTGGAAATTGAAATAAGAACACCGTGAATTCATTGTCCCAGGAAGGGGAAACTTTATTGACACATTCCTGGGGTCAGATACATCACATGATCACACTGACAGAACCACAGGCACATAGACACAGGCAACAGAGCATGCACAATGTCGGCACTAGTACAGTGTATATCCACCTTTCGCAGCAATGCAGGCTGCTATTCTCCCATGGAGACGATCGTAGAGATGCTGGATGTAGTCCTGTGGAACGGCTTGCCATGCCATTTCCACCTGGCGCCTCAGTTGGACCAGCGTTCGTGCTGGACGTGCAGACCGCGTGAGACGACGCTTCATCCAGTCCCAAACATGCTCAATGGGGGACAGATCCGGAGATCTTGCTGGCCAGGGTAGTTGACTTACACCTTCTACAGCACGTTGGGTGGCACGGGATACATGCGGACGTGCATTGTCCTGTTGGAACAGCAAGTTCCCTTGCCGGTCTAGGAATGGTAGAACGATGGGTTCGATGACGGTTTGGATGTACCGTGCACTATTCAGTGTCCCCTCGACGATCACCAGTGGTGTACGGCCAGTGTAGGAGATCGCTCCCCACACCATGATGCCGGGTGTTGGCCCTGTGTGCCTCGGTCGTATGCAGTCCGGATTGTGGCGCTCACCTGCACGGCGCCAAACACGCATACGACCATCATTGGCACCAAGACAGAAGCGACTCTCATCGCTGAAGACGACACGTCTCCATTCGTCCCTCCATTCACGCCTGTCGCGACACCACTGGAGGCGGGCTGCACGATGTTGGGGCGTGAGCGGAAGACGGCCTAACGGTGTGCGGGACCGTAGCCCAGCTTCGTGGAGACGGTTGCGAATGGTCCTCGCCGATACCCCAGGAGCAACAGTGTCCCTAATTTGCTGGGAAGTGGCGGTGCGGTCCCCTACGGCACTGCGTAGGATCCTACGGTCTTGGCGTGCATCCGTGCGTCGCTGCGGTCCGGTCCCAGGTCGACGGGCACGTGCACCTTCCGCCGACCACTGGCGACAACATCGATGTACTGTGGAGACCTCACGCCCCACGTGTTGAGCAATTCGGCGGTACGTCCACCCGGCCTCCCGCATGCCCACTATACGCCCTCGCTCAAAGTCCGTCAACTGCACATACGGTTCACGTCCACGCTGTCGCGGCATGCTACCAGTGTTAAAGACTGCGATGGAGCTCCGTATGCCACGGCAAACTGGCTGACACTGACGGCGGCGGTGCACAAATGCTGCGCAGCTAGCGCCATTCGACGGCCAACACCGCGGTTCCTGGTGTGTCCGCTGTGCCGTGCGTGTGATCATTGCTTGTACAGCCCTCTCGCAGTGTCCGGAGCAAGTATGGTGGGTCTGACACACCGGTGTCAATGTGTTCTTTTTTCCATTTCCAGGAGTGTATTAACGGCTGTAAAAATAATTTCTGGCGTTATTTCCTGAACGACCCTCATAAGTTAAAAAAAGAAACTAATGTCAGAGCGTGCTCGGTATAAGTTCTATGAGAAGCTGCTAGACACCAAGTCATCGATGAAGACGTGAGGCTTATGTCTATGGAGGCTAACGATGAACTTGGCGAGTCGTTTCTAATTAGAGCTCCATTTGAAGAATGCTTGAGCTGTGTCACCCTGACAACTTATAAAAATTCGAGGCGTGGCGCCTGGGTAGACGGAGGCGGACAGCCTGTGTACTTAATTAGAGGTGTCAGACACTGCAAGCCGCCCAGAGCTGCGCCCTCGATGAAAGGCTTTACGTCAGGAGACAGACGCTGCTATTTCATCCCGCAGACAATTCGTGTGCGCGCGTCTGTCGCTTCCTTCGGTCGTACATTTGCATATGGTAATAACGCCGCTTTCACACTATACGGTTTTGACCGTACGGCAAAAAGCCGTACGGCTGTAGGTGTGAAGAAATGTATGGCGCCTTTCACATTATACGGCGACGGCAAAATGCCGCTGCCGTGCCGTGCTGCAGCCGTGTCTTGCCACTACAACAGACGGTCGCCGTACGGCAAGTTCGACAACAGTGGCCTACGTGACTAAGTGCATGCTTTCACACTGGACGGTTTTGAGCCGTACGGCGTCGACTAGTTCGTTGTAGTGTCGTTTTATTCATTTGTGTTTATTCTTGTTTACTGAAAAGTGTAGAAGAATGGATGAAATTGATACTGAACTTTTGATAACCTTGGTGGAAGTAAGACCTGTTCTGTGGGACAAAACTCTAGATGCGTATAGAGATCGTATTGCTACAAAGAATGCTTGGCGGGAAGTTTGCGTAGCACTGAAGCAAGATTTTGATGAGATGGAAGACAAAGATAAAAATGCGTTTGGTAAGTATTTATTTAATATATTAATATTACATTTAATACGTTTTAAACAGTTTTTATTTAACGTTATAAATTTTATTCTAAAAGTAAATCGTTTGTTTATAAGTAAATTACTGCTACCAGTCACGTTTTTTTTGTTTTGTTTATATTTTGCACGACGCGTTTCGGGAAATAATTCCCATCCTTAAGTGCGTTTTTCTCTAAGTTTTCATCATGTGTGGTGTCTTTTTATGTGTCAGGTCTTGCATTCTGTTTTCTTTACTGTAATTTATAAGAGAAACACGCACAAGACCTCACAAATAAAAAAACACTACACATAATGAAAACTTAGAGAAAAAAACGCACTTGAAGATCGGAATTATTTCCCGAAACGCGTCGTACAAAATATAAACAAAACGATTAAAAACGTGAGTGGTAGCAGTAATTTATTTATAAAGAAAACTATTTACTATACAGTCGCAGGCTTTCACAAACAATCTACAAAAAGGAAAAGGCTTGTTAATTTATATCTTTGACATCTGCCATGACACGCTTCCAGCATTTGTCATAAAATATTTACAAAGAGTGTTCCTTATGGCGTTGGCTGTCAGTCCTCCTCTTATGTTGGCATCTTGGGCTAAGTCTTCCAAACCAGTGAAGGATGTGGTGTCTTCAATTATAAATCCATCTCTCTGACGTACAAAATTGTGTAAAACAATGCAAGCTTTAACCATTTTTACTGCAAAATCTGGATGAACATTTAAAGGTCGGTGAAACAACCGCCACTTATTGGTGAGGATGCCAAAAGCACATTCCACATACCTCCTTGCTCTGCACAAACGGTAATTAAATACACGTTTCTCAACTGTCAAGTTTGTTCCCCCAAAAGGCCGGAGCAAATGCGTGTGTAGGCCAAATGCTGCGTCTCCCACGAAGAAGTAGGGTACTTTTGGACCTTCCGTACCAGGCAGACATTGGACGTCTGGAAATTCCAGGGAATTACTTTCTATTGACTTCCATAAACTGGACCGTCTGAACACTGAAGAGTCACAGTCTTTGCCATAACTTCCTACGTCGACATAAATGAACCTGTAGTTGGAATCCGCTACAGCCATCAGAACCACAGAAAAGTATTCTTTGTAATTGAAGTACATTGATCCGCTATTAAATGGGGCAGTAAGACGGATATGTTTTCCATCCACCGCTCCTAAGCAGTGGGGGAAATTAGCAGTACGTTCAAATCCAGCCGCTATTGATTCCCATACCTCTTTGGTCGGTCTTTGTATACATTCTTCCCGCAGTGATGACCAAATTGCTGTGCATACATCATTAACCACTTTACTTGCTGTAGAAATCCCAATTCTGTACTGGAAATGTAAGTCAGTGAAGGAACAACCGCTTGCCAGATACCTGAACAAAACGAAAAAAAATCAGTGACATTTAGTTTGCAGTGGACATTTTTTGTTACAGTTTTGCTTTTTTCTATACAAAATTAAAATGTTTTCATACAGTTTTGTTTCCTTTTGATGTAGGTATAGAAGTAATACGGAGGTGGACCAATCTACGAGACTCCTTTGTGAAGTCAAACATAAAAATTCAAGCTGCGAAAAAAAGTGGCTCAGCAGCAAAGAAAAAGAAAAAGTATGTATATTCTGATCAGCTGCAGTTTCTAAAAAAGCTGTATGATGCTCGAGAGACGGAGGACAGTTTTCAATCGGAACGCACCGCCAGACTGGAAGAAGATATAGAAACGCAGGGCTCCGTCGAAAATACTGAGAATGTTTCTGGGCCATTTGATACAGCACCCACACAACAAACATCCAAAAGCGAGTGCCATACAAACAGAAAACATAGAAAACCTGATGCAATCGAAATGAAAATATTACGAGCTCTGGAAGAAGACAAACCTTGCAGCAAAATGTCATTTTTACTTAGTCTGAAGCCTCATCTGGAAAAATTTGATGAACAGGATTATCTTCAGTTTCAGATGGGAGTCCTCAAAGTTATAGAAAATATATATGAAAGGAGAAATATATTGACAGCTCAACCTCCTCCATTTACCCATTACACACCTCCCATGCCCTATAATAATAGATTTCAAGCTTATTCTTATTCACCTATGGAAAATGCTGCTCCAATATCCTCTTACCATACGCATCAGATTCGTCCTCCTCCAGCTGCACCAAACCCAACTACTTTTCTCGAACAACCATTACAGACTTCTCAAGGTCGCAGTTCTTATCAACGAATTAATAAAGTGCCACCACCATACCCTTCGCCTTCCACAAGTAGCCATGAAGGCCCACCATCAACAACGCAGTTCTACAACGTTTTTGCAGAGAGCCTGTCGCCACAAAGTGACAGTACAGTCAGTCCTGCTACAAACTCTTTGGTTTCAACTGCTGATATTGATATTGACTTTTCTACTTCATAATCTGAGCGTAATAAAAATGTAAAACACAAATAAATAAGTAAATAAACAGAACTAGTTTTTATGTATTAAATTACCTTAACGTGATAGCCAGCATTTGAACAGGTTGGATGCAATTGCGGAATTGTGTGTTTTGTCGTTGTAACACATCCTTTAGTTTTCTATGTAATTCGTCAAACGAGGTAATAGACATTCGGAAATAGTTAAAGAATTTATTTCCGTCGTTCCTCAAATCTTCAAAGAGTGTATAAAATAAACCCACTTCGTCTCTTCTCTGGTTAATGGGGTGTACCCACAAAAGACGACCTTTTCTTTTGCGGCGACGATGAAGCAACCACAAAGCAACAACTCGTTTACGGTTCATCTTGATACACACATTAAGCAAACTGAATAGACACCAACAACTGGTCACGTCAAAAAGCCGTGTAATGTGAAAGCAACACAGGCACGGCTAAAACTCGTACGGCTTTTTGCCGTACGGTCAAAACCGTATAGTGTGAAAGCGGCGTAACGTCAGCTGCAGACGCTCTGTCGAGTAGTCCGCAAAGCCGTCTTGACCGTGCACGGTTGTAGCAGCGCATTGTCATACATGGAGGGTTCCTCTGGCGAAATTTTCAGAGGAGGTAGCAAATTTGCAGGAGTATTTCTCAAGCTGTCCCCGCTTTTTGGCAAGAGCAGAAATGTAGGCAGTAAGACGCTGCTTACGTGACAAATCAGTCAAGTGAAAATGCAGAAATATTGGCGGTGGTTGTGCGCGGTGACACTGACGAAGACAACACGGAGAGTGCCATCACCTGATTTCACAGGAACGTCGCTCAGTGGAAGACGAGTCAAAAGAAGCGAACACACGTCTCAGCTTAACCTTAGATAGATTTCTTAGGTTTGCAGCCCGTGTTCTAAACCCGATTATTGTTTTTATTTTTATTATTTTCATTTGTCTACGCATTCCGTAGAAGGTTACTACAAGAATGTTTCTTATCAAATCAGGGTGCGGCGGCGCGGTTCTTTCCGTCCCTTTACGACGGACCTGCACCTACCTGTGAACATTGTCTCAGCAGATCATCAGTAGGAAAGCCGAGTGGAACCTACTGTACTTCGACGTGAACCACGCTGCACTTTAAGTCACTAATCTACGCTTCGGGAGAAACACGAAATGAAAGTTTGGAAATTTTGTCCTCAATTAATATATTCTGAAACTTAGGTGAACAAGTATCACTGCCAAGCCCGTGCTAGTCTTAACACAGTCACTCACAATCCCTTTCACTCACGTTAGCAAGTTTATGGTGTTGCATTTCCCGAAAACGTAATAGCTACAAAAATACGTATTGTTTTTGGTTGAGAATGCTGCCAAATATTAAGTCTGTCGGTACCAAATGCAGTCACAGTTTTTAGCCACCGACCTGCTCAATACGCTTCGCGGAATATATGACTTATCTCGTCACAAAATTCACTTAAAAATTCCGCAATTTCTACACACATGTCGGAATAATTATGCCGTCACTTTCCAACACTTTTGATGTATGAAACACTGCTAGATCCGGCAACTTATCATTTCCATCGGAACTACTACAGCATACGTCCGATCTCTTTCATGGCTAGGCTTCGACTCCTCTCTAGAACACTCTAAGTCTTCTCTACCTGCAGAGAAAGGCGCGCGAAGAATATTGCTTTATCATTGGTCAATTTACTCAACAGCCAATAGTAAAACAAAATTCTCCCGCGTGAGTCCGCGCTTTTCATCCATAACCAATCGCAAAATAGTAAACCTAATGACTGCACTTTTTACCGACGTAATTATCTGATATGCTGACGTTTTGTTTATGCATAAAGTTATTTACTATTGTTATTTATACCTGAATTAACTTTCCCTTTACCATAAACTTACTTTACAAATCTATTCTACAAAAATCCCCTTTGTTCATATCCATACGTCTTCGAAATGTTCCCACACTAAATCCTACTACATAACTCGTTAAACAATTATCTTCATATTAACATTAATCCACACTCACGCATCATTCATACTGCTAAAACACATTTATAACATTTTACATTCTCAAAAAGACATAATAACACTTTATGGAAATACCAGAACAATTTATGGAAAACATTCTATTATTTTAGTGCACTCTACTGGGCACAATCGAAACTAAATCAGTCCTCTAGCCAATACTGACCTCTATCGGCTGATACATAAACTACGAGCGCATCCAGTCTCGCGTCACCATCTGTCACTCTCCAGCTCTGAGACACAGCTCCGACTTAACCGCCTCCAAGGCAGGATCGTTATACGGCGCTACGCCTCAAGGGAATACAAGGGAGTTATATTAATTGTAAAATACCGCGGTATTTACGTTGGTATCTCAAGGTTTGGGATCGACTATCTGTTTGCTTACATACGCGCTATTACTTCCCTTTCCTCCTCCATGCACTGTGCCTTACCGGCCTCACAATCAGTTACGAAAGTGAAGGCACCATGGACAGAGATTACACCAAGAGTACGCTGACATGCACTTTATGTATGGCAAAGCGAATGGCAGTGCCCTTAAGGCTGAAGAAGTTTTTCCTCTCCGCAGGCAGCCCGACAGGCGTACATTTAGCCGGTTACATCAGCCCCGTTACGCATTGTACACGAACGTCCGAGTACTTCAACACTGAGTCAGAGTAGTGTGTGGCGGATTTTACATCGGCAAGTGCTCTATCCATATCATCTCCAGCGAGTGTAAGCGATCAACAATGCAGACTTCCCCCCTAGAGAGAATTTCTGCAAATGGGTGCAACAACAGTGTACCCTGAATCCTCTGTTTCTAAGCAGTATTCTGTTCACGGATGAGGCTGGATTTACCCATGACGGTACTTTTAACTACCATAATCGTCACATTTGCGCCGATGTCAATCCTAATGCAACACACGTATCACGATATCAGCAGCGTTATTCTTTGAATGTCTGGGCAGGATTGCTCGGAGACCGCGTAGTTGGACCACTCTTCCTACCACAGAGACTAACCGGACAGCAGTGCATGCGGTTTCTGCGGAATGTACTTCCAGATGTACACGATGATGTCCCACTGAACCAACGCCTGAACATGTGGCTCATGAATGACGGTGATCCAACACATTTTCATTTACGAGTGTGCCGGCTTCTAACTCGGACAATTGGTCAACATTGCACGGGTAGAGGAGGGCCTGTGCCATGGTCTCCAAGTCTCCGGATTTAAATCTCTTGGACGTCTGCGTATGGGGTCATGTCAGAAGCCTGGTCTACGCCACCGAGGTCAACTCTCTTGAGGAATTACGCTTGCGGATTGAAGCAGCCTTCCAGCATTTACAGGATTCCCCAGGACTGCCCGAGGATTCGAAACTCATTTAAGAGAGGAGTTCAATGTTGAATTCAGACGAACAACTACTTCAGCGTTTAGAGATGTCATGTGTTCCTAGACATTGATGGACAGCAACAGAAAATGTGTCTTATCTCGACAATGGTTAATTTAGGAACCCATATTTATAGGAGGTTTTTAGCTACTTTTAGCCTGTACTTTCCATGTGTGAATATTGACCATCACTTCTGAAACACCCTGTATAAAATATGTGTGTGGTTTGTTGAGGGGTAACAACCTTCACAAATTCTCATATTCTGATATTTCATTCTCATACCAATTATTATATTTAACCTTCTACTTTATTCGTACGTTTATTCTTCAGGAAGATTCGATGCATTCCCTCAGATGATACCGGTTGTAGAAACATTCGAAACACAGATGTTCCAGACACTACGAGCATCACGTGAAGACAGGTTTGCCACAGTGACATTTCTTCGTATGAATCTGACTCAGGAAACAATCGTCGTTAACACTGGTGAAGATTTCGCGTGTTGGCAATAATGTCGCGGCTAACAAGGCATAACGGATCGCTTTTGCGAAAACTGAAGCTTGAAATTGACATGAATTAAGGTACAGTACAAGAATTCCACTAATAGCAATTTCAGGTAATTTTCTCATTCCTTTTTTAATTCATTCATCTGACATACATACAATTAGTAGACGGAAAGGACAATGTTATATATCAGTAGACACTAGAAAGCAGTCATGTAGTATTCTCTACAGACACGGATATCTAAATGGAAAGCAAAAATAAAAGTAATAATCAGGTTTCGAACACGGGGCGGAAAATTAAAAAGAAGAAGCCGCGATACTAAGCACTGTGCCACAATCTCTACTCTGGATACCGCACATAAAGTACCGGAGAACATCTCGAAAACTTTGGCCGTTGTTTTTTCACAAGCGTTCGAGTATCTACGGATATTATGTACAGAAAGCCGGTCGAAATCTGAAACTGGAGATTTTTGGGGAAAATTTGAAATGTATATCGAAAGGATACGCAAATGGGAAATTGAGGTGGTGTTTGTGTCGCAGTAGACAAGAAACACAGATCTTCCGAGGTAGAAATTGAAGCTGCATGCGAGATGGGCATAAATTGATAACTGGAACCTTCTATCGCTCACCAGACTCATCTTCGGACGTAACCGAAGACTTTAGAGAAAACCGCAGATCACTTGTACGTAAGTTCCCCAGTCATACTGTAATATCGGTAGAGACTTCAGTCATCCAACAATTAATTGAGAAAATTACAATTTTGTCAGTGATGTGCGTGGTAAGACATCCTGTGAAGTTTCACTAAAGGCCTTCTCTGAAAACTACCTAGAACAGATAGTTAGGAACCACACTCATGGTGGAAATGTATTCCATCTAACGACAATAAATAGGCCTGACATCTTTGAGGATGTCCACATCGAAACTGATAACAGTGACCATGACACAGTCGTGGCAGCAATGATTACCAAAGTATAAACGACAACTAAAACAAGCAGAAAGATGTATATGTTCAGTAAACTAAATAAAAAGCAGTATTGACATAGCTTAAAGAGGAACTTCAAACTTTCAGCACAGGGCAACAGCATGTAGAGTAACTCTGGCTCAAGTTTAAAAGAATAGTTGACCATGCATTGGACAGATGTGTACGCAGTATAACACTTCATAATGGGAGGGAACTCTAATGGTATACAGTCACTGTAAATAAACTTCTAAAGACACAGATTACTGGGTAATAGTTGTTAAGCAAAGCTTATGGCTATAGATAGAGAGCCAGGTGGGGTAGCCGCGCGGTCTCAGACGTCTTGCACGGTCCGCGCGGCTCGCCCCGTCGGAGGTTCGAGTCCTCCCTTGGGCATGGGTATGTGTGTCGTCCTTAGCGTAAGTTAGTTCAAGTTAGATTAAATAATGTGTAAGCTTATGGAGCGATGACCTCAGAAATTTGGTCCCATAAGACCTAACCACAAATTTCCTATGGATAGAGAGATGCTGAACGAAACGCGTTTGACTGTCAAGAGAATAATGCATGATGCCTCCAATTACCACCATACTAGAATACTGTCAAGTGATCTTTCTCAGAGCCCAAAGAAATTTTGATTTATGTAAAGGCTGTTAGTGGCACCGAAGTTAGTGTCCAGTTCGAAGTGAATGAGTCAGGAACTGAAATTCGGGGTAGCAAAGTAAAAGCTGAAATGATTAACTCCGTTTTCAACTGTACCTTTACAAAGGAAAACCCAGGAGAATTGCCTCAATTTGATCGTCGTACCACTGAAAAGGTGAATGAAATAAGTAATAGTGTAAGTGGTGTTGAGGAACAGCTGAAATAGTTATATTGAACAAAGCTCCAGGGCCCAAGGAATTCCCTGTCAGATTCTATTCTGACTTTGCTCTTATAACTATAATCTGTCGTAGATACCTCGAACAAAAACCGTGCCCAGATCTTGGAAAAAGGCACAGGTCACACTCGTCTAAAGGAAGGATAGTAGATGTGATCCACAAAACTACCGTCCAATGTCCTTGACATCGATTTGTTGTAGAATCTTAGAACATATTCTGAGCTCAAACATAATGAGATATCTTGGACAGAAAGACCTCTATATGCCAGCCAGCATGGATTTCGAAAACATCGATCACGTGAAACCCAGCTCGCACTTTTCTCACATGACATACTGAAAGCTTTGGATCATGGCAATCAGGTACATGCTGTATTTCTTGATTTCCGAAAAAACATTTGACTCCGTACCACATCTACACTTATCGTCAAAGGTACGATCATATGGGGTATCAAGTGAAATTTGTGACTGGATTAAGGACTTTTTGGTACAGAGGACGCAACATGTTATCTTGGATTGAGAGTCATCGTCAGACATAGAACTAACTTCGGGTGTGCCCCAGGGAAGTGTGTTTGTACATTAATGATCTTGCAGACAGTATTAATAGTAAAATCAGGCTTTTTGCAGATAATGCAGTTATCTGTAATGAAGTACTATCCGAAAGAAGCTGCATAAATATTCAGTCAGTGGAAGGCTCCATCAAAACATATCAAATTGGCACTCCAAAGGGCCCCAAGTCTCAGTAGTAATTAGTTTTGCATCCAGAACGCAACGAAACAGTTTGCTGATACAGAGATTAACAAAATGGCACTGAGTGCTATGGGACTTGAACTTCTGAAGTCATGAGTGCCCTAGAACTTAGAACTACTTAAACCTAACTAACCTAAGGACATCACATACATCCATGCCCGAGGCAGGATTCGAACCTGCGACCGTAGCGGTCGCGCGGTTCCAGACTGTAGCGTCTAGAACCGCTCGGTCACACCGGCCGGCCAGAGATTAACAAATATACCTTTGTCACACAGGCTAACATGCCATGGAACTAATATTTATGCTGTCTCGGATTCACGCCACTTAGGAAATCAAACATGAACCTTAAGGCAGTGATGTTTATTAGTGTACTTAAAATAACTTGGCCATATCATAAGGTCCAGTCTGTAACATGATCGGCAAATTAACGCCCAGTCACCATCTCTGCAGTTTCAAATGGCTACCCAACGTAACTGCCACGGTATGACAACCGCCTATTCCAGTATCTGCCACATATTTACTACCTTGCTCGGTCAATACCAGCAGTGTCGCGCCTTGCCGAACACACTACAACAGGCCTTCACACTCTCTCCAGACATAAACACAATTCCCTTCTGCTCACACTGCGTGAGCCTCTATATCCGCGTTTTCGGCAGCTCACCGCCTTGTCAACTCGGCACACCCCCAGGCCAAAATCAGGAAATGGCGTTCTATCACTGGCACCTTGCATGCACGGTACAACCTCCCCCTTAAGGTGGAATAGGGCAGGGAGGGGTCAGCCGGACTAGTCCTGTCTGGCTTCCAGCAACTTTCTAATATCACTGTTCAGCGAGGACCAAGTCAGATGTTTTCTAATGTGCATGAACATCTTATACACTCCCCAATGCCCCCCACACAGAGACGGGTGGAAATACTGAAACAGCGACGCAACTAATTGCTTGGGTAAGTAAATCGTATTCTTCACATCATAATAGATCCTAAAACATAGTAGCCCTTCACGCATGGAGTATCCTGGTAGTCCTTCACCTTTTTCGATACGTTTCTGTATGCCACTCAACCTCTCATCAGACTGTTACTTTTTCCACAAACCCCTGATGTCTCCAAACACAGCTCTAACTACACCTTGCTCACTTTCCTCTACGTGGCGCTCCTTATCACTGAGGAACATACTACTTAAGGCGTTGGCGACGCTATTTTCGGAGCCCCTAACGTGTTTCAAAGAAAATTTAAAAACAGTAATAGGGACTGCCCAACTGGCGATGCATCCAGTCTTATGAGGCCTGGTCAGCACCAATTTCAGAGCTTGATTATTGGTCTCTGATTGGAGATGTCTGTGTTCCATAAACGTTCCAGCTCGAATAGAATAGCAAGTGCTTCCAGCTCAGACGCATCTGTCTATAATGTAAACTCTTGTTCAAAACTTGGTACTTCCAACACTGGGGTGCTAGTCATCATATCTTTCAAAGCATCAAACGACGCTTGCCCTGGGCGAAAGGGGATCCCTTTCAGCTTTAGCTCATTAAGCAGCAACGCCAGTTGTGCAAAACTGGCTATGAACTTGCGAAAAAAAATTACCATATCTATGAATCGTGTAACCTCTTAGGGAATTCATAAGCAGATCTAGTTCTGGTACAGTCGATACTAAACTCCTCTCCAGACAAAATATGTCCCAAAAATGAAATTTCTCACTTAGCCAAAGCAACCTAGGATGGCTTAACCATTAGCCCTGCCTCCTTAGAACTTTGCAGCCCTTGCTCAATGTGATGTAAATATTCCTCAAAAGTTTTGCTGTAAGTAACAACATCGTCCAGGTAGTTGTAAACATATTTAAACTTTAAATTAACTAGCACCAAATCTAACGGTCTAGATAATATGGCCACCCCAGTAGCCAAGCTGAATGACACACTATTGTACTCAAACAGATTCCAGTCCATCCAAAATACAGTTAGTGACTTCGATTCCTCTGCCAAGGGAATCTGGCGATAGGCTTCATTGAGGCCTAACGCCATGAAGTACCTAGCACTGGAAAACCAGGTGAAGCAGTTATGTAAATCAAGAAATGACACGGATTCTTGAACATCTTTCAAATTTAGGTTAATATAATCGACTATCTGTCTGTAGCACCCCCCTCTCCCCCCCCCCCCCCCCCTTACTAGGTTTGGGTTCCAGAAAAACTGGAGATACAAAAGGCGAAATGGATTGCTGAATTACGCGGTCTGCCAGTTGTTGGTCAACGATCTTGTGTAACTCTTTATCTTGGGTGGAGACAACCGATATGGTGACTTCCATACTGGTACCGAATCGCTGAGTAGGATCTTATACTCAGCCTCATTGGCAACACCCAACTTGTCCGTAGGTAACTCAGGATATTGGTTTAACGCCCACAATAAATCTCGTTTCTGATCCATGTCCAGGTGACATGTTTTGAAAACACTGACTCCTCAGCACTAGCTGGAAACACCCCAGCAGTATGTGGGCAAACTGTCTTCTGATATGGCCTGAACTTACAGGAAACTGGCCACTTGATATCATTCAACGCACACGCCCACTACATTCAAAGAAATCACACCCTAACAGTTTGGGTGGGACACTACGAATGTAGTGTGTGGACACACAACACACAAGGTGAGAATGTGGGTCTCGCGGGAGGCGTGCGCGAGATAGTTCCTGCAGTCACGCTATCCTCTGTGCCCTCGGTGGCTCAGATGGATAGAGCGTCTGACATGTAAGCAGGAGGTCCTTGGTTCGAGTCCCAGTCGCGGCACACATTTTCACCTGTCCCCGCTGATATATATCAACGCCCGCTAGCAGCTGAAGATATTAATATAATTCTAATTTCACACTAAGAATTTTTCCCTCTACAGAATGACACACTACATCAGGTTGTTTGACTCCTGGTAATTTTAGAATATGTGACATACATTAAACTAGTTCCAGTCAATCAACAAAATGTTTCTCCCAGAGTCAAGGAGCGTGCATACTGGTTCATGAATAATGGTAACTGCAACAAAAAACAGAAGGCAGGCAACATGGCTGAAGGCCTTGATCTTCCTTTCCTTCCTCATTAATCTGCACAGGCTCATACATTGGCCTGCACCGGCTCAGTTTCAGCTCTATCTCCCCCCCCCCCCCCTCCATATCCCTCACTATCGGACAATTATGCGTCAAGTGTCTCTTCTGGTGACGTAGGTAGCAATATCTCTGAGTACTGGGTGCAGGTAAGGGAGTAGGGCGTGACATCATTAAATTTCTCTGTCCTTTCCGCCCTACTTGTAACGTGACATTCCTCTTTTTATTACTAAAAAACACGTTTTCTATGCTGGTGACCACTTTGTTTAGTTCCTGTAATTCCTGAAAGATCTGTGGTTGAGTACCAACGAGATACGGGAGAGATCCTCCAGGCGCATACCCTCCAAAATATTTGCTATGGCTTCTCCATCAGAAACATTAATTTCTAAAGCGATCATCGTGGTTTGACAGCAACTGTATATCGGACCAACAACTCATCACTCCACTGCACCCAGTATAAACAGTGGTTATCCATGTCGATCTGACACCTGGCCAATAAACATTCCCTTAGTAACTGTCTTCTAAACTGAGCTAAGTTCTCGTCCCTGCTAAGTACTTCTATTACAAATCTACTGAGTCTCCCATGAATGACTGGGAAAATAAGTTGAAAAATGAGTGACTCACTAACGTTCACATCTCTAGCTTGCTCTTCTAAACGAACTGTCAACGACAACGAATTAATAAATTGATCAGTGGTGCCCAGAAAGAGACGCTCAGACTGTACAAGGAGCTATAATTGGTTAGATAACTTACTTAACAGATTCCAAGCAAGCTGTTCAGCTTGGACGGGTGACACAATAACTGGACTCCACAAGGATTCACCTTTCTGCTCCAAGCCCTCCTGACATTGCAGAAAGCTACACTCAAGCTCAAGGCTAACTACCCTGTTCCACAATCAATCACGTCTTTCGGTTTAGGATGATCATTTACAACCCCAAGGTTCTCCACTTGATTCAGAGATGGTTAAGATTGGCCTCAATTCTGAACCCCTGAGGCCTAAACAGAACACGGTCATCCAACAACTCAGCTTTGCCCTGCGACCCACAAAGAAGTTAATAACAATGGGAAAAGGCAGCACTTACCTCTCTCACAGTGGCCAGGGTCAGGACGAGGTCAAGGCGCAAGGCCTCCCTGAGCTGACCTGACAATTATGGAATGCTGCTCTAAGCTTTGATACCCCTCACAGCGAGCATGTGTAGTAATTGTTCTATGGTAAGGCAAGATCTTCCTAACACTTCTTCCTTCGAGTAACAATCTGAAACAGCACAAACAGAAACAGCAGAGAAACCTAAAATAAAGCGTCATAGCCTATATGCAGGACCAGAACCCCGCCCCTCGTTTCAGCCACACTCTGCTATCAATGAAGGCGGTAGGGAGCTGGGCTGGAGCAGTAAGTACTGGTACCAATATGAAAATATCTGGTACACAATATGAATTTATTAAACAACTCAGAGCTTGACAAATTACAGAGTCTGTGATTAAACAATTTTGCATGACATACGACACACAGCCAATCAAAGCTTAATAAAATATAACTGTACTTATTACTATAAGGTCATCATGCATAGATTACAAACTTCAGAGAGCAACAGTAGCGGCTGCCTTAAATTTGACGCAAAGACAGGCATTCAACTAGATTAAAATAGGATGAAATAATTTGTTAAATAAATGAAAGAATCATTAAGTGCAATTAAACTAAGCTTAGAAAATTTCAAAGGATCCAGAAACACACACTTTTTGGCTGCTTCAAAATTTACATCAGTCTTTTAGCCAAAGAAATTCATAACATAGTAACCAACAGCAAAAAATTTACTAATTGAATAAACAACCAACTCTATACAAGTAAGTCTCGGCAGCAACAGCTGCTTCAGGCTTTACAGCTCACAACAATAACTTATACTCATTAGGTTTTTCAGGTAACTTTACCAAAGCAAAAATTAAAAGAACCTGAAATCACTTAAACTTTACTCGGTCCATGAGAAAGTTTCAAGCTACAGTTGTGTACCCAAAATCATGACAAGCTACTTAATTATAACTGGCGAATTAATGGCTCAATTTATTAACACAGACAAGTGGTTAACCAATGGAAGGCTCCACGAAAACATGTCAAATGGGCACACAAATGGCTCTGAGCACTATGGGACTTAACTTCTAAGGTCATCAGTCCCCTAGAACTTAGAACTACTTAAACCTAACTAACCTAAGGACATCACACACATCCATGCCCGAGGCAGGATTCGAACCTGCGACCGTAGCGGTCACGCGGTTCCAGACTGTAGCGCCTTTAACCGCTTGGCCACACAGGCCGGCTGGGCACACAAAAACGTGCCAAGTCTCAATAACAATATTAATCTTGCATCCAAAACACAACGAAAAAATTAGCTAATACAGAGATTGAAATAGTGGACCAACAAATAAATCTTTTGTCACACAGGCTAGCACGTCATGGAACTAATTTTTATGCTCTTTCGGATTCACGCCACTTAGGTTATCAAACATCAAACTGAAGGCAGTGATGTACAATAGTGCACTTAAATAACTTGGCCATAACATTAGGGTCCAGTCTGTGACGTGAACAGCCCTCTGTGAAATTTCAAACGGCGTTACAATGTAAGTGCCACAGCACGACAATCGCCAATTCTAATATCTGCCGCCTCCCTACGACCTTGCTCAGCCGATATCAGCAGGTCACGCCCTGAAAAACGCAATACAATGAGCCTTCGCATTTTCTCCACACGTAAACACGACTGCCCTCTGCTCACGCTGCGTGAGCCTCTATATCCGCGTTTTTGGCAGCTCATGGCCTTCTCGACTCGGCACATACCCAGGCCAAAAGCAAGAAATGGCACTCGATCGACCGCTCACTGCGCCTTGCCGGGAAACCTGCGTGCACGGCACAGTACCTGATGTTCAAAACACTTACCATTGTTTTATCACCACTTTCGCGCCTCAGATTTATGCAGTTTGTATATTGCAAATATTTCTGAAGTGGACGGCGACCAGCGTGCTTCCTGAATTTTGTAATTAATGTTGCAGATAGTGGTTCCATGTCGCAATGTGAATTTTGTGATGACTATACAAAACTGGAATTGATTGACTGAAGTATACCAGATGAATTGCATTTTTTTTTGTAAGCTGTGGTAAACCTTCTGGCGCTTCTTACTATTTACAACCACACTCCACAAAAAGTAAATGCTGCTGGAAAGTTATTACTGAGATTGATTTTATTATTACAGATAAAATGACCGCCAGAATACTGGAGACCGTACGAGGTGAGCCTCAAAAACTTCGTTCAAACTGTCTCTCATACTTCTAAAATAAAAATAAAAAATGCACCTAAAACGAGTCACGTGTCATCCTTTCTACAAGAGAAAATGTATTGTATTGTAACCGTACCTAATCAAAAAAAAACTTATTACATACAGTTCTGTCGAAGGAACATCCGCAGCTGATCATTGTACCAGTGGCTGAAAATGCCGCTGTAGCTGCAAGACTCTATAATTTAGGACACGACCGGTTTCGGGCTGTTATACGCCCATCTTCAGGTGTCGTACTGAAAATATCGAGAGACGGGAGATAATTTTTACACGCAGCAATACACATGAAAAAAAAAAAGATTTCATAAAAAAATTTACAAACCACTGGGCGAGCTAGGTACTATAAAACCTAAGTCAACGCCAAAGTGACACCAGACAGTACTGCAGACGACTGCCTGGGTAAAGAAATACGCCAAGAATCCCAAGACACTTACACTTACTTGGTGCTGTGACTCCGAGCGCCGAGGTGGGCAGCCTGCGAGCGCCGAGCGTGGAGTAGCTTACGCGAAGGAGGAAGTAAACCGGTAAACCACAGAGGCGAAAGTACTGCCATCTGTTGTCGGGAAGAAGAACGCGGGATCACTAGCCCAGCTATTCACAATTTGAATTAGTGATTTGCATTTAAAATGAAAAATGAAAAAAGGAAACATTATGTAGAAAGTTACATGAAGTGCTATTGTTACTACTTATTAATTGGCATAAGAGTTTCTGGCAGTGTGGACTGTGAGGTCTCGTTACTTTCTCTTTTGGTCAGTAGCGAGATGCTTGTAAATAGGAGCGGCACACGTGTATGTTCTTTTAACTGATGGCTGTCCGGTGCTGTTCCACGTAGCCACATATGTACAGGGTGAGTCACTAACTATTGCCACCTAGATTAACTCCGAAAGTATGATAATAGGTGAAAAGTTTGTGGGACAAGAGTTGCATGGGACAACGGGGGCCATAATACACTCCTGGAAATTGAAATAAGAACACCGTGAATTCATTGTCCCAGGAAGGGGAAACTTTATTGACACATTCCTGGGGTCAGATACATCACATGATCACACTGACAGAACCACAGGCACATAGACACAGGCAACAGAGCATGCACAATGTCGGCACTAGTACAGTGTATATCCACCTTGCGCAGCAATGCAGGCTGCTATTCTCCCATGGAGACGATCGTAGAGATGCTGGATGTAGTCCTGTGGAACGGCTTGCCATGCCATTTCCACCTGGCGCCTCAGTTGGACCAGCGTTCGTGCTGGACGTGCAGACCGCGTGAGACGACGCTTCATCCAGTCCCAAACATGCTCAATGGGGGACAGATCCGGAGATCTTGCTGGCCAGGGTAGTTGACTTACACCTTCTAGAGCACGTTGGGTGGCACGGGATACATGCGGACGTGCATTGTCCTGTTGGAACAGCAAGTTCCCTTGCCCGTCTAGGAATGGTAGAACGATGGGTTCGATGACGGTTTGGATGTACCGTGCACTATTCAGTGTCCCCTCGACGATCACCAATGGTGTACGGCCAGTGTAGGAGATCGCTCCGCACACCATGATGCCGGGTGGTGGCCCTGTGTGCCTCGGTCGTATGCAGTCCTGATTGTGGCGCTCACCTGCACGGCGCCAAACACGCATACGACCATCATTGGCACCAAGGCAGAAGCGACTCTCATCGCTGAAGACGACACGTCTCCATTCGTCCCTCCATTCACGCCTGTCGCGACACCACTGGAGGCGGGCTGCACGATGTTGGGGCGTGAGCGGAAGACGGCCTAACGGTGTGCGGGACCGTAGCCCAGCTTCATGGAGACGGTTGCGAATGGTCCTCGCCGATACCCCAGGAGCAACAGTGTCCCTAATTTGCTGGGAAGTGGAGGTGCGGTCCTACGGCACTGCGTAGGATCCTACGGTCTTGGCGTGCATCCGTGCGTCGCTGCGGTCCGGTCCCAGGTCGACGGGCACGTGCACCTTCCGCCGACCACTGGCGACAACATCGATGTACTGTGGAGACCTCACGCCCCACGTGTTGAGCAATTCGGCGGTACGTCCACCCGGCCTCCCGCATGCCCACTATACGCCCTCGCTCAAAGTCCGTCAACTGCACATACGGTTCACGTCCACGCTGTCGCGGCATGCTACCAGTGTTAAAGACTGCGATGGAGCTCCGTATGCCACGGCAAACTGGCTGACACTGACGGCGGCGGTGCACAAATGCTGCGCAGCTAGCGCCATTCGACGGCCAACACCGCGGTTCCTGGTGTGTCCGCTGTGCCGTGCGTGTGATCATTGCTTGTACAGCCCTCTCGCAGTGTCCGAAGCAAGTATGGTGGGTCTGACACACCGGTGTCAATGTGTTCTTTTTTCCATTTCCAGGAGTGTATGACGTTGTTGCTAAATGGGGTCGCGCCAGTGATGTGAGGTCAACTTCTTTTTAGAATTGGGATGCTATAGTTTGGTACTTGTTTTCTGATAGCGGCTATCGAGACGAATCCAATGATGTGTAACAGTAAGGTCTTTGAAGGTCAATGAAGGTCACAAAGGTGGCATGAACGTCCATTTACAGAAGGTGTTCGAAGTGATGACTATTGGTATCAGTGCAGCGCTGCAGTCTTCTTATCATGGACTGAGTGGTATTCCTTGTCACTTCGGCACTTAGCGAAGCACATGCTCTGACAATTCTCTCTCGTGTATCGTGCAAATAGTAAACATTTGCCGTGTAAGGCGTATCCATCTAACGTGCCATTGACATGTAAACACCATTCGACGGTTTCGCAATACAACAGGAACGTAAGACTAGTATCGTCGAATCAAGCGAATGTGAATGACGTATTCCTTCGAAGGACAAGTCGATATACTTCTCATTTAAGGAGAATGTCAACGAAATTCAGTGAGAGCTAGAGACTTATAGGCTCAAAGACACCCTCAACATACTCACCCTACACGACGTACATTTAAATATGTGTATGTTAAATTGAGAATAACTGAATCTTAATGCATCGCAAACATATCGGGCAAAGGAAAGTTACTAAAGAGGAAAGTGGAAATTTGTGGTAAGGTCTTATGGGAGCGAACTGCGCAGGTCATCGATCCCTAAGTTTAAGCACTACTTAATGTAACTAAGGACAACACGCACACCCACGCCCGAGGGAGGACTCGAACATCGGACGGGGGCAGTCGCGCGAACCGTGACAAGGCGCCGTAGACCGAAAGGCTGCTAACAACGAAACGGAAATTGGTACTCTTGCCACTGTGGTTCGCGATCGTTGTGTTAGTTCGCGTCATATCGCAAGGGAATTTGGGATGAGACAGAGTAGTGTTGTCCGTGTTCTGCATCGCCATAAATATCATCCTTACCATATCAGTCTCCACCAAGAATTAACTGGTACGGATTGTATCCGTCGCATTGAATTCTGCCGACGGACTTAACTTCAGATTCAGAGGGATGACACATTTATTAATTTGATTGCTGGCCAGGCGCTACAGCCTGGAACCGCGCGACCGCTACGGTCGCAGGTTCGAATCCTGCCTCGGGTATGGATGTATGTGATGTCCTTAGGTTAGTTAGGTTTAAGTAGTTCTAAGTTCTAGGGGACTGATGACCTCAGGAGGTAAGTCCCATAGTGCTCAGAGCCATTTGCACCATGAATTTGATTTTATTTACTGACGAGGCTACATTCACGAACCATAGAAATGTTAATTTGCATAACATGCATTATCTATCGGGCAACTGAAAATCCATGTTAGCTGCGGCAAGTTGCACACCAAAAGCCGTGGTCGGTGAATGTATGGTGTGGGATTCTGGAGGACAGAATTATGTCCCTATTTCGTCGAAGGAAATCTTAGTGGTAGGAAGTGCACCACATTCCTGCAAGAAATATTAGCTCTGTTATTGGAAGAAATACCTTTAGGAACAAGGAACAGAATGTGGTACAAACACGATGGATATCCAGCACATTTTTCGCTTATGGCTAGAAATAAGTTGCAGAGACAATTCCCAAATCGTTGGATTGGACGGGGACGAGATGGGTCGTGGCCGGCACGTTCTCCAGACTTGACCCCTTTGGATTTTTTTATTGTGGGGATTCGTAAAAGACATTGTTTATAAAGACGTTCCAACTACACCTGAAGATGTGCGGGAGAGAATTGTCAGGGCATGTGCTTCGATAAGTGCCGATGTGATAAGGAATACCACTCAATCCATGATAAGAAGATTGCAGCACTGCATTGATACCAACGGTCACCACTACGAACACCTTCTGTAAAAGGACGTTCATGGCACCTTTGTGACCTTCGTTGACCTTCAAAGACCTTACTGTTACACGTCATTGGATTCGTCTCGATAGCCGCTATCAGAAAATAAGTACCAAACTATGGCATCCCATTTAAAAAAACAAAGTTGACCTTCATATTTCTGACGCGACCCCACCTAGCAACAAAAAATCAACGTCATATTATGGCACCCGTTGTCCCATGCAACTTTTGTCTCACAAACTTTTCAGCTCCTATCATACTTTCGGATTTATTCTTGGTGGCAATAGTTAGAGAATCACGTTGTATATCCTCACTAAATTAATAACTTGCATGTCAGTCGTGTAAAGGGAATTGTTTCATTGCGTTGTATTGTTTGTTCATAAATTTTATGTCGCCAGTTTCCACTCAGTTTTACTGCAGTTCTGTACTACCCTGTTCAACACGTTCCTTTACCACACATAATGCACTTTTAACGTTTTTCATGTAACTTTCTAGATAATGTTTCCTTTTTTCATTTTAAATGTGAATGACTAATTCAAATTGTGTACGGCCGGGCAAGTGGCCCCACGTTCTTCTTCCCGACAACAGATGGCAGTATTTTTGCCATTCTGGTTTACCAGGGTGCTTCCTCCTTGGCGTACTCTACTCCATGCTCTGCGCTCGCTGGTAGCGCACCGCGTCTTGCGCTCGTCCACCGCGGTGCTCGGAGTCATAGCACCAAATGTAAGTGTCCTGGTATTCTTGGCGTACTTCTTTACCCAGGCAGTCGTCTATAGTACTGTGTGGTGTCACTTTGGCATTGAATTAGGTTTCACAACACCTAGCCGGACCGGTGATTTTTAAATTTCATTATGAAATTTTTTTTCATATGTATTGTTGCGTGTAAGAATTATCTCCCGTCTCTTGATATTTTCAGTACGACACCTGAAGGTGGGCGTATAAGAGCCCGAAACCTATCGTGTCCTAAATAAAAGAACCTTACAACTATAGCGTATTTTCAAGGTCTGGGAAAAATGTTAGGCCTATTACTAACTTGATATTCTTTTCTGCTTTACTGTTAAAAAGATACTAAGTTAGTTTGTTTAATACTGGTAGTCTAATACAAATTTTTTTGCCTGCAGGCGTCATGATTGTTTTTAAAGCTCTTACACAATTCACAAAAAATTTGTTTTAAGTCCTTCCAAATTCGTTCAACTCGTTAGCATTAGGACAGTTTTTTGGTAGAATTATCGGACGGGTGCTACACCCTAAGAAACTATCCCAACAAATGCTATTTATAGAGCTCTATTCGGAAACAGTAAATTTGTCCAAAACCTCGCATGTGCAACTGTGTTTTCGTTTCTACTGCATTCTAACAGATTCCAAGCAATGCAAGGTTCATAATTCATTTCACTCTTACATATTTGCCTACAACACATTTTAGTCGAAAAAGCTGATATCCCGGTCCGACAATTTGGACAGCCCGCCAGGAGGCATGGACGCAGGCGACAGCCGCCAGGTGTCTCCCCTATAACCTGCGAGCGCTGCTGTCCCCACCACAGTGTTGGGTGGGGTGGCATTCATCTCATTGTAGGTGAGGAGAGCCCCACGTCAAAGTGACGTAGGCACGCGTCATCATGAGTTTCACGAGTTGTCCTATCGACTGTTGTGTGCATTCTGTATATATCGACTGTTGTGTGCGTCTTGAATCTGCATTGTTATTTCTTTATGTGCTTTCATTGTCCTATTGTCCGGTGTTGCTACCGTGTACGTCGTTCTGAACATGGGCTCTAACGGAGATGAGAGAACTTTCGAGCAGATGCATAAGATAGTCTGAAAGATTTCACTATCTTTCTTAGTTGATTTACTACACTAAGGCAAAATTAAATGGAAGTGGATGGTTTAATGTTTCTAGCAACATTCGGAATTATCTTCAGAACCACATCAATTTCTCAGTTTAACGTTTCTGCCCACATGAATTATGTACAATCCATTGGATTTTATAAAAATACAAAACACTTTAATTTCTTCCAATTTCAAATTTTTATCCACATGATTTATTCAATATTAATCGGATTGAAAATTTGACTAGACGCTTTTATAACTTTCGTTATGGTTATGATTCCTTCATTCAGATATTCCTTACGTTCATGAAACACACAATAACTGTTGTGGGTTGGCAGGAGAGCCAACACCGGGTTACTAAAGGAAGCCGAAAGGAACGCGTTTTAGTTCACGCAGGCTGGCGTGAGGTCTGGAACAGGACAAGGAAATTAGAATTTAGAAAAACGGACGTAGCTGGTGGAATACTTAACTTTAATTCATTAATGATGAGCGTCGCTCTTGACTGTACATTATTCACAATATCAATAGTAACTGAACATGGTGCCTTGCTAGGTCGTAGCAAATGACGTAGCTGAAGGCTATGCTAACTATCGTCTCGGCAAATGAGAGCGTATTTTGTCAGTGAACCATAGTTACCAAAGTCGGTTGTACAACTGGGGCGAGTGCTAGGAAGTCTCTCTAGACCTGCCGTGTGGCGGCGCTCGGTCTGCAATCACTGATAGTGGCGACACGCTGGTCCGACGTATACTAACGGACCGCGGCCGATTTAAAGACTACCACCTAGCAAGTGTGGTGTCTGGCGGTGACACCACATTTCTCCCCCGCAAATCGGCGTACGGTTGTGGCATAAGGCTTCCGCCCGCCATGGGGAGAACCCCATGTTGACGTATGCGACGAGGTGGGCGGCCTAACAACAGGCGAGGCTGTGCCACCTGCACCCTGCCATTCGGACCGCGGGGAGCTAGGAAACGCCTGAAAACCTGCTCCAGAGTGCACGCCAACATGCGGTGTATGCGCCCGCAGAGAGACAGGAAGGGCCGAAGGGTCGAGCTCCATCGGGCCGGGGCACCCGACGGGCGAAGACGACATATGGTCCGGAGCGGGCAAGAGTTCCATGTCGGAGGACAACTGGTCACGGGAAGCGATCGGCGGCGCGTGACCCAGGGAGGCGCCCGGCGGTTGCAGCGACGCGTCCACTGCGGGCGTCGCCGGCGGGAGAACAGGCGGCGGCGGCGGCGGCGGCGGCGCGTCGCCATGGGGCAAAATGGAAGGCAGCGTCAGTAACACCTGGGGCTGAGGCGAGCCAATAATGGGTCCCCAGGGCGCTGACCGGACGGCACCGTCGCTGAAAGCAGACGGGGAGCGGCAGATCCCGTGCGACGACAGAGGCGCAGCTGATTGAGATGCCGACGCACCTCACCAGAGGCCCCCAAAAGCAGATACATAGCGCGGCCGAGGCAGCGAAGAATGCGCCCTTCGAGCCAACGCCGTGAACCTCGATAGTGGCGGTAGTAGACAACGTCGCCTGGGGCAAAAGCAGGTGTCTGCCGCTGCACAGGAACCTGATGCGGCGGATGTAGCAAAGACATCAAGGTTCGATGAGGGCGACCGTGGAGCAACTCAGCCGGCGAGCGACCATCTCGGGGCTGAGAGCGATACGAGGACAAAAAGAGCAATAACGCGTCCTCCCGAGAATGCGACTCTTTCAACTTCAACATCTGTGACTTGAAAGTCCTGACCAATCGTTCAGCGGCACCGTTTGACTGTGGTGAAAACGGCGCGGACGTCAGATGTTGAATACCATTGGCCTTGCAGAATGACTGAAATTCTGCGGACAAGAATTGTGGGCCATTGTCGGAAACAATAGTCTGTGGAAGACCTTCGATGCAAAAGATAGCAGATAACGCTTGGATGGTGGCAGATGACGTCGTGCTATGCTAACTATCGTCTCGGCAAATGAGAGCGTATTTTGTCAGTGAACCATAGTTACCAAAGTCGGTTGTACAACTGGGGCGAGTGCTAGGAAGTCTCTCTAGACCTGCCGTGTGGCGGCGCTCGGTCTGCAATCACTGATAGTGGCGACACGCTGGTCCGACGTATACTAACGGACCGCGGCCGATTTAAAGACTACCACCTAGCAAGTGTGGTGTCTGGCGGTGACACCACATTTCTCCCCCGCAAATCGGACAACAAAAGGAAAATTACTGAATGAATCTACCATAACCAACTATCGAGCATTCCAGAATGGACCAGCAAAATTGATGTGTAAGCGTTGCCAAGGGGAAGTGGCTTTTGGCCATGCAAAGAATTTCCGCGGTGGTGCTGATTGTTGTTCGGCACACACCATGCAAGAAGAGCACATATTCGTAATCGCGGCATCGATTCCGAACCAAGTACAGTGCTGACGAGCAAGTTGTTTCGTTCTCACTATACCCCAATGTCCTTGGTGGAGAAGCTGTAAGACAGAGGACTGTAACGAACATGGGACCACGACCCTGGACTGATCATTATCAGAACGCAACAGCAAAACACCACATCGTACAAAAAATCTCTTCTGGTGAGCAAGAAATCGGCGAACCAACGGATCCCCGATCCGTGACTTTGACAAGGGCCATTGCGTAGCAACAAAACGCAGAACGGTAGCAAGGACACGACGAAAATCAACCGGAAACGATTCGACCACGTCATCGGTTTCCGAATCAATGAACATGCAAGCAAGTTCGGAGGAATCGAATGATCTATCCTCAGCAACAAGCAAACGGGACAACGCATTGGCGTTTCCGTGCTTAGCAGTGGACCGATACAAGATATCGTAGCGGTACTGCGGGAGGAAAATAGACCAGCGAACGAATTTCTGCTCTGTACGTGGAGGTACAGGCTTGGTCGGATGAAAAAGCGATGTCAAACGTTTGTGGTCTGTGATGATGGTAAAGTGACGACCATACAAGAAATCATGAAACTTTGTAACACCAAATACGAGAGCCAATGCTTCTTTCTCGATCTGTGAATAATTTCGTTGCGCAGACGAGAGCAATTTGGACGCAAAGGCAATAGGGCGATCGTGCGATCCATCTTTGTGCGCAAGCACAGCACCTATCCCGAAATCCGACGCATCAACCATCAACAAAAGGGGCTTCCGGGGATCGAATGACGTAAGGCAAGTATTGGAAAGCAACGCCGATTTCAACTGGCGAAAGGCGCGTTCGCATTCCGTCGTCCAGACGAACGGAACACCTTTCGGCGTAAGCGATGAAGCGGAGCTGAAATGGACGAGGCCTGTGGAACATAGCGATGATAATAGTTAATTTTTCGCAACACACTCTGTAGCTGCTTCAAATTCTGCGGCGAAGGCACGTGTGGTATGGCACGGAGGTGCTCGGAACTGGGATGTATGCCTTGGGCATTGAGTACATGTCCCAGGTATGGCAAGTCACGAGCAAAAAACACACATTTGTCCTTCCGCAAGCGAAGACCATTTTGTCGCAAGACCTGAAATAATGTTCTGAGATTGGCCAAATGTTCTTCTTCCGTCTTTCCAGAGATCACAATATCGTCCAGATAATTTGCTGCAGTAGGGACCGATGCACAAACAATTTGTAGATATTGCTGAAACAATGCAGGGGTGGATGCACACCCAAATGGCAGTCGTTTGAATTGATACAACCCAAGATGCGTGTTAACCACCAAAACGCGCTGGGATTCTTCGTCCACCGGTATTTGCAAGTACGCATCTGCTAGGTCCAACTTCGAAAAATATTTACTTGGGCACAGTTTGTCAAAAAGATCTTCCCGGCAGGATAAAGGAAAAGTTGCAGTCACTAGTTGTGGATTCACTGTTGCCTTGAAGTCCACACAAAGTGTCAATTTTCCGGAAGGTTTTGGCAAAATTACTAAGGGTGATGGCCAGAGAGAAGCCTGCACACGTTCAATTACGCCTTGTGATTCCAAATCGTGTAATGTTTTTGCGATCTCATCGCGCAATCCGTGGGGAACATTGCGCACTCTGAAAAATTTCGGTTGCGCGTTTACTTTCAGTTCCAAATGTGCTTTATAGCTCTTAGCGCAACCGAGGCCCGGTGCAAAAATGTCTGCAAATTCGTCACATAGACGAGAAACACTGTCGGAAGGCACAGTCTGGTTCACTGATAGGACCCCATTTACTATAGACAAGTTAAACAACTGAAATAAATCGAAACCAAACAAGTTCACTGCAGAAGAAGAAGGAAGGACGTAAACTGACACAGGTTTTGTTTGTCCCTTGTATGTTGCAAGAAGGCTGCACTGTCCTAACACAGGGTTCTTGTGAGCCGAATAGGTAGTTAACTTAACAGTTGTGGCACGCAACGGAGGTGTGCCCAGCAGTTTGTAAGTGTCTTGATCGATCAGTGAAACTGCAGCCCCGGTATCGAGTTGGAATGGTATCACTTTGCCGTTAATGTCCAAGTCCTCAAAAAGTTTATTGCCCTGCTGACGACAAGAGCGACTGTTTCGTGCAACGTGAACTGACACTGGTACAAAATCACTTGCGACTTGACGGGAGTTCCTGCGATGTAGATGCACACTATTTGTGGGACGAACACAGTCACTGTTAGAGAGAGTGGCGTTGGGCGGAGTGGCATGAACTATATGAATTTCCACGGGCAAAAAGGAATACAAACGTCTCAAAAATGAGATCGACAGGAAGTGCAAAATGGCTAAGCAGGGATGGATAGAGGACAAATGTAAGGATGTAGAGGCTTATCTCACTAGGGGTAAGATAGATACTGCCTACAGGAAAATTAAAGAGACCTTTGGAGATAAGAGAACCACTTGTATGAACATCAAGAGCTCAGATGGAAACCCAGTTCTAAGCAAAGAAGGGAAAGCAGAAAGGTGGAAGGAGTATATAGAGGGTCTATACAAGGGCGATGTACTTGAGGACAATATTATGGAAATGGAAGAGGATGTAGATGAAGATAAAATGGGAGATATGATACCGCGTCAAGAGTTTGACAGAGCACTGAAAGACCTGAGTCGAAACAAGGCCCCCGGAGTAGAAAACATTCCATTGGAACTACTGACGGCCTTGGGAGAGCCAGTCCTGACAAAACTCTACCATCTGGTGAGCAAGATGTATGAGACAGGCAAAATACCCTCAGACTTCAAGAAGAATATAATATTTACAATCCCAAAGAAAGCAGGTGTTGACAGATGAGAAAATTACCGAACAATCAGTTTAATAAGCCACAGCTGCAAAATACTAACACGAATTCTTTACAGACGAATGGAAAAACTAGTAGAAGCCGACCTCGGGGTAAGATCAGTTTGGATTCCGTAGAAATACTGGAACACATGAGGCGATACTGACCTTACGACTTATCTTAGGAGAAAGATTAAGGAAAGGCAAACCTACATTTCTAGCATTTGTAGACTTAGAGAAAGCTTTTGACAATGTTGACTGGAATACTCTCTTTCAAATTCTAGAGGTGGCAGGGGTAAAATACAGGGAGCGAAAGGCTATTTACAATTTGTACAGAAACCAGATGGCAGTTATAAGAGTCGAGGGAAATGAAAGGGAAGTAGTGGTTGGGAAGGGAGTAAGACAGGGTTGTAGCCTCTCCCCGATGTTATTCAATCTGTATGTTGAGCAGGCAGTGAAGGAAACAAAAGAAAAATTCGGAGTAGGTATTAAACTCCATGGAGAAGAAATAAAAACCTTGAGGTTTGCCGATGACATTGTAATTCTGTCAAAGACAGCAAAGGACCTGGAAGAGCAGTTGAACGGAATGGACAGTGTCTTGAAAGGAGGATATAAGATGAACATCAACAAAAGCAAAACGAGGATAATGGAATGTAGTCGAATTAAGTCGCGTGATGCTGAGGGAATTAGATTAGGAAATGAGACACTTAAAGTAGTAAAGGAGTTTTGCTATTTGGGGAGCAAAATAACTGATGATGGTCGAAGTAGAGAGGATATAAAATGTAGACTGGCAATGGGAAGGAAAGCGTTTCTGAAGAAGAGAAATTTGTTATCATCGAGTATAGATTTAAGTGTCAGGAAGTCATTTCTGGAAGTATTTGTATGGAGTGTAGCCATGTATGGAAGTGAAACGTGGTCGATAAATGGTTTAGACAAGAAGAGAATAGAAGCTTTCGAAATGTGGTGCTACAGAAGAATGCTGAAGATTAGATGGGTAGATCACATAACTAATGAGGAAGTATTGAATAGGATTGGGGAGAAGAGAAGTTTGTGGCACAACTTGACCAGAAGAAGGGATCGGTTGGTAGGACATGTTCTGAGGCATCAAGGGACCACCAATTTAGTATTGGAGGGCAGCGTGGAGGGTAAAAATCGTAGGGGGAGACCAAGAGATGAATACACTAAGCAGATTCAGAAGGATGTAGGTTGCAGTAGGGACTGGGAGATGAAGAAGCTTGCACAGGATAGAGTAGCATGGAGAGCTGCATCAAACCAGTCTCAGGACTGAAGACCACAACAACCATAACAACAAGTGTCGTGAGCCCAAGTATCCTTGGTTCGATTCCGATTCTGGCGTGAAGTAAAAGTCTGGAATGATTTTGAGTTTCCGATCTGAACTTTTTCTGGCAAACACTTTGAACATGTCCTTTTTTATTACAGTAAAAGCAAATAGCTTGGCGTGACGGGCAATTCTCACGTGAATGTCTAGTAGCACACCGCGGGCATGATTTTAGCACTGCATTTGTTTGGCGGCGCGGTACATGTGGCTGAGAGCCTGGCGGCAGCGGCGCGGCCGTGCGCGAGGACTGTTTACTGTTCCGTGCAGCTCGCCCGACGGGCCGGTTAACCTGACACATGGGTGGCGAAGTTTCAAATGATTTCTGAGCAAAGTCAAGTTTGTCCTGCCGATCTAATACGTCCATCACTTGTTGAAGGGAGGGATTGACTAGTTTCAAAATCTGTTCCCTTATACGAACATCAGAAACGTTCTGTGCAATTGCATCACGTATCATAGTATCTGAATAAGGGAGTCCACATTGATACTCAAAATCACAATCCCTAGTAAGGCCTTGCAAGGTTGCAACCCACTCCCTATTAGTCTGACCTGCCGTACGTTTTGTACGAATGAAGGTATACCGTTTGGTAACTACATTGACTGATTCTTTGAAATAGGCATCTAATGCAGACAAAATTTCGTCGTAGGGCAGAGTTGCTACTTCTCGTCGGGGAAATAATTTGACTATCACACAGTACGTGATCACCCCGATGGAAGATAACGAAAAAGGCTGCCGCTCGTTGAATTCTGTAGGCGGCGAGATGGAATCTAAATTGGCGTGACCACTCCGTCCAGCTTTCTAGTGCAGCATCAAAAGGACGAAAAGTTGGTGCAACTGCATGTTGTGGCTGCGTTAGCGGTGGAGCAGCGGCTGCCGCGTCGTTTTGCATTGCACGTTGACCCTGGACGAGCTGTCCAAGGGCATCCCGTAAGGCCTGCGTCTGCTGATTCTGTAAGCGATAAAATTCTGACAGTACATCTGGATATGGTGGCGAAGCCATTACACAAGTAAATCAGGGCAGTATAGTTAAGAACGCGGTATGGCCTCGTCGCCAATGTTGTGGGTTGGCAGGAGAGCCAACACCGGGTTACTAGAGGAAGCCGAAAGGAACGCGTTTTAGCTCATGCAGGCTGGCGTGAGGTCTGGAACAGGACAAGGAAATTAGAATTTAGAAAAACGGACGTAGCTGGTGGAATACTTAACTTTAATCCATTAATGATGAGCGTCGCTCTTGACTGTACATTATTCACAATATCAATAGTAACTGAACATGGCGCCTTGCTAGGTCGTAGCAAACAACGCAGCTGAAGGCTATGCTAACTATCGTCTCGGCAAATGAGAGCGTATTTTGTCAGTGAACCATCGCTAGCAAAGTCTGTTGTACAACTGGGGCGAGTGCTAGGAAGTCTCTCTAGACCTGCCGTGTGGCGGCGCTCGGTCTGCAATCACTGATAGTGGCGACACGCGGGTCCGACGTATACTAACGGACCGCGGCCGATTTAAAGGCTACCACCTAGCAAGTGTGGTGTCTGGCGGTGACACCACAATAACATCCCACATTCTTTGGATTGCAGCTTAATAATTCATTACTTCACTTTTCTGTCCACACGATTTATGCACGATTCATCGGATTTAAAAAGAATGACAAGCTTTTTTTTATTTCGTTATGGCTCCTTCGCTCAGACATTAAATATGTTCAAAAATACACAATAACATCGCAAACTGTTGGGATTACATTTAACAATTCATTCAGCTGGGATTAGCATATCACACAACACCTGCCACTTCGTTGGTACACATGTATTTACATTTAGCTTTGACATTATCGGTACAACTGCAAAGATCGATATACGTACTCATTTAGTCGATTTAGGTTATTTACGTCACGTCATTATGACGTAGGGTTCTCCTCACCTAACTTGAGATGAATGCTACCCGGTTGTGTGCGGGCCACGCCCATCGCGCTAGCCTATCGGCGCTCACTGGGGCCCTATGAAGCCGGCAGCGCAGTGACTCAGGTGTATCACCAACCGACGGAGGGTGGTATGGGACTTCAAGTCTCACCGCCACATCTTCAACGTGCACCCTAATGATGTCCTTGGAATGACATCATTAAAGGATAAACAATTTTACCTTCCACCAAGACAGTAAGACCGTGACCCACCAGTGACGCTGTACATCACCCTAAAAAAAAAAAAAAAGGTCAGGAGTCACACGTTCTCGGACTGCGCTCTTGTGTTGTACGTCGTACCCATCGTTGTTTGGTTCCTGATCTTAGTCCCTCGATTTGGTTCACTCTTAGGACTTGCAGTTCTGCTGTATCCGTCCATAGCTGTTGTTGTCATCTTCGTTGTTGTCTTTCTGTGGATTTGGCAACTCACCGTCGACGCCCTCGGCCGGTCGACGTGGTCGTGTCGGATTCCGGTTACTACACTACTGGCCATTAAAATTGCTACACCAAGAAGAAATGCAGGTGATAAACGGGTAATCATTGGACAATTATACTAGCACTGACATGTGATTACATTTTCACGCAATTTGGGTGCATAGAGCCTGAGAAAAGAAATGGGACTTAACTTCTGAGGTCATCAGTCCCCTGGAACTTAGAACTACTTAAACCTAACTAACCTAAGGACATCACACACATCCATGCCCGAGGTAGGATTCAAACCTGCAACCGTAGCGGTCGCGCGGTTCCAGACTGTAGCGCTTAGAACCGCTCGACCGCTCCGGCCGGCTGATCCTGAGTAATCAGTACCCAGAACAACCACCTCTGGCCGTAATAACGGCCTTGATACGCCTGGGCATTGAGTCAAACAGAGCTTGGACGACGTGTACAGGTACAGCTGCCCATGCAGCTCCAACACGATACCACAGCTCATCAAGAGTAGTGACTGGCGTATTGTGACGTGCCAGTTGCTCGGCCACCATTGACCAGACGTTTTCAATTGGTGAGAGATCTAGAGAATGTGCTGGCCAGGGCAGCAGTCCAACATTTTCTGTATCCAGAAAGGCCCGTACAGGACCTGCAACAGGCGGTCTTTCATTATCCTGCTGAAATGTAGGGTTTCATAGGGATCGAATGAAGGGTAGAGCCACGGGTCGTAACACATCTGAAATGTAACGTCCACTGTTCAAAGTGCCGCCAATGCGAACAAGAGGTGACCGAGACGTGTAACCAATGGCACTCCATACCTTCGCGCCGGGTGATACGCCAGTATGGCGATGACAAATACACGCAGCCAATGTGTGTTCACTGCGATGTCGCCAAACACGGCTGCGACCATCATGATGCTGTAAGTGAACCTGGATTCATCCGAAAAAATAACGTCTTGCCATTCGTGCATCCAGGTTCGTCGTTGAGTACACCATCACAGGCGCTGCTGTCTGTGATGCAGCGTCAAGGGTAACCTTAGCCATGGTCTCCGAGCTGATAGTCCATGCTGCTGTAAACGAGGTCGAACTGTTCGTGCAGATGGTTGTTGTCTTGCAAACGTCCCCATCTGTTGACTCAGGGATCGAGACGTGGCTGCACGATCCGTTACAGCCATGCGGATAAGACGCCTGTCATCTCGACTGCTAGTGATACGAGGCCGTTGGGATCCAGCACGGCGTTCCGTATTACCCTCCTAAACCCACCGATTCCATATTCTGCTAACAGTCATTGGATTTCGACCAACGCGAGCAGCAATGTTGCGATACGATAAACCGCAATCGCGATAGGCTACAATCCGACCTTTATCAAAGTCGGAAACGTGATGGTACGCACTTCTCCTCCTTACACGAGGCATCACAACAATGTTTCACCATGCAACGCCGGTCAACTGTTGTTTGTGTATGAGAAATCGGTTGGAAACTTTCCTGATGTCAGCACGTTGTAGGTGTCGCCAGCGGCGCCAACCTTGTGTGAATGCTCTGAAAAACTAATCATTTGCATCTTCGTGGTGTAGCAATTTTAATGGCCAGTAGTGTAGATTCAGGCTCACCATTTTTTAGAAGAAAGACCCTGTAAGTCAGAAATTTATTGTTTCTGTCGCTTCCATTCTTGGCTTTATTCAAATTGTAATTGCATCAACTACTCTCATGTTAAAATTGACATCAGTTTGATTTAGTGCGTCACCACTCGCTGTTTGATTGAATCAGCTGTCGTGAATGTAACTTTAGGTGAGAACAGCATGCCGCACAAACATCAGACCAACCATTGGAAACCTTATATTTGTCTTCATTCTAAGCTTTACAGATTTTGCTAGGACAGCTTCCAGTCCAATTTTTTTTAAGTACTTGCGCAAAAAGAACATCATTATTTTTTCATATCTTACTGTAAGTTCTAATACTGTCAACATCAGAATTATATTTTCATATTCATGATCATTTTTTATTTTTGAATAAAATCTTATGTTCTGTTGCGTATAGAGCAAACATCACGTTAACATACGTTTTATGTATTTTTTAATTATGGAAGTAATTTTTATTACGAAATTTCGACGAGGCACCGGTAAAGAAAGGTTTGCATGGGCTGACAGTAAAATTTCAGAATATGATATAATTTATGACTGAAAAGCTTATACGTGTATGAGAAATCTGGCAGGCCTGTAACTAGCATTGATCTGTCTGCAGATCATTACAATACTGAAATATGAATATACATATTTTTTAAATTCGACGTACGATATGTTACCATCGACTGGTATACTTTAGTGAGAACATTATGGGAACTTGAGCACGGATAACCCTCAGCTCGTTAGCAGCTGTTCTCGCACGTGTCGACGCGAGGGCTGAAGCGTGGGCGATTCTGCGCAAAAGCGAATGGGAGATCACGGCGGAAAATAAACCTGTCCGCACTGACAACATTCGCTGAAGTTAGCGCCGGCTGGTGGCAGCCTCTGTCCGATACACGTCACCCGTCGGGAGCCACTTAGTGCTCGTGTTTGTGGGAGGCCTCCCATTTCACTCAGCAGCTCAGTACAGACATGCTCTGGCTCCATCTGCACAAAATACTGCGCGCAAACGAGAGTGGCTATGCAGGAATGTAATACGTAAACATAGTTTTAGATGAAGCATTTGCGAACAACATAAGGTGGTATCTTATCGACTCATGGACAACAGCAACGCACAATGTTGAACCCAAGAATCGGACGAAGACATAATTATGTATCCTGAGAAGATTGTATGAACCAAAATAGCTGTTTTTAAATATGTCACAAATAAATTACTTTCTATGATGTATGTATGCAGGGTGCATTGGTGAATGAGAATTTGTACAAAGAGAAGGATTGGAAGCCGTGTCTCCTACTGTCTAGGCAGATGCCCTAACCAGCACGTCACTCTGGCACATTGGGTTTGCATAACTTCACGGACTACCCTAGCATGCCTCCCACCTCAATCCAAATTCCCATTCACGCCTTTCGTCGCTTCAGTCTGCATACATACATCATACATGATTGACACTTGAAATAGTCCTTGAAACCATATACACTGAAGCGCCAGAGAAACTGGTATAGGCATGCGTATTCAAATTCAGAGATATGTAAACAGACATAATACTGCGCTGTGGTCGGCAACGCGTATATAACACAAGTGTTTGGCGAAGTTCTTAGATCGGTTACTGCTGCTACATTGGCAGGTGCACGAGCGATACAGTATCTTCGAGGTAGTGATGAAGTGGAGATTTTCCTGTACGACCTTTTCACGAGTGTACCGTGAATATCAGGAATCTGGTAAATCATCGAATCTCTGATGTCGCTGCGGGCGGAAAAACATCCTATAAGAACGGGAACAACGACGACTGAAGAGAAATGTTCAACGTGACAGAAGTGCAACTCTTCAGCAAATTGCTGCAGATTTCAATGCTGGGCTATCAACAAGTTCAGCATCCGAACGATTCAACAAAACATAATCGATATGGGCTTTCCGAGCCGAAGGCCCACTCGTGTACCCTTGATGACCCCAGAACACAACGCTTTACGCTCGCCTCGGCCCGTCAACACCGACATTTGATGGTTGATGACGGGAAACTTGTTTCCTGGTCGAACGAGTCTTGTTTCAAATTCTATCGAGGAGATGGACGTGCATGAGAATGGAGACAACCTCATGAATCCATGGACCCTGCAGGGGACTGTTAAAGCTGATGGAGTCTCTGCAACGGTGTGGCGTGTGTGCAGTTGGAGTGATATGGGACCCGTGATACGTCTAGATACGACTCTGATAGGTGACACGTACGTAGGCATACTGTCTGATCGCCCGCATCCATTCATGTCTATTGTGCAGTCCGACGAACTTAGGCAATTCCAGTAGGACAATGCGACACCCCATACGTCCAGAAGTGCTACAGAGTGGCTCCAGGAACACTTGTCTGAGTTTAAACACTTCCGCTGGCCACCAAACTCCCCAGGCACGAATATTATTGAGCACATCTGAGATGTCTTGCAGTGTGCTGTTCAGAAGAGATATCCACCCCCTCGCACTCTTACGGATTTATGGGCAGCCCTGCAGGCTTCATGGTGACAATTCCCTCCAGCACTACACAGTTTCTTTGGCTCTTCACTTCAGTGCAGTTCCATTTGATTAAGGCACCTATGCCTGAGTGTCAGCAGGATCCCCGATTCCTTCGATGTTGAGGAGCTATTCCAATATAGCTGGAGAGCCTCTGCAGTGCTGTTCGAGTTCAGAGGGTATACCAAATGGGCTGCCGTGTGAGGTGGCGCAGTAGTTATCACACTCGACTCACATTCGCGAGGACGTCGGTACGAACCCCGATCCGGCCAAACAGATTTAGGTTTTCCATGATTTCCCTCAATCGCTCCAGATAAATGCTGGGACGGTTCTTTGGAAGGTACGTCCAGTCTCCTTCCCCGTCCTTGACCCAATCTGAGCATGTGCTCCATCTCTAATGACCTCGAAGTCCATGGGACATTAAACCCAATCTTCCTTCCTTTCTTCTTTCCTTCCTTCCTTCCTTCCTTCCAAGTTGGCCTGATGGGTGAATGGGTTTTTGAATTGAGAGGGAGATGTTCTAGTGTAGTCCATGCACGTAGTGGTTAGCGCATCTGCATAATGAGCAAAAGATTCCAGTTCGAATTGTGGCCTTAGTGTAAATTTTCATTCACCATTTTAGTTTGAATGCATACGTCATAGACATTTCGCACTTGAAATGATCTCTGGAACCATATAATTATTTTCACTGGAGAAGACGTCACTGCACTGGCCTGCGGAAGCGAGGAACGAGTGGCGTAGATAATAGTCAGTGAAACACAATAAGTTTGGAGACAAAATGGATGTCGAGAACAAAATTAAGTTTGGCGACCTGCGCTCAACCGCAACAATTGCGAATTAACATCAGCTGCTGGTTGTTTAGCTTTCGTTGCTATAGTTCGATACTTGTTTTCAACTACAAATGTTTGGTTGCTTTGAAAATTAGTTAGACGAATACCATCTCTGCGTGAAATTTCCGCCTGTACATCACAAAAAAAGAAGAATTACGCAAACAGTGTTTGTAAGTTTTATAGACATAAAATAGACCATTCTCTTCTACACTTTAGTCTGAAGAAGGGTTGCATTAACTAAGACGCTGTTAATGTAATGAAACGAATAAGTTATTTTGTGTTAGTAATTACGCGTCAAAGCTGGGTGCAATGATAATTGAAAGCAATTAGACGTTAACGAGTAAGCTATTTACTTAAGTTTTAGATGCTTTTTGATAGTTTTAAATTCCTGCCGTGCACTTGTCTTTAGTTAATGATGGTCGGGAGCCCAAAAACGGTATTGAATTGACGAACTGAGTGCCATGATGTGACTGGTAGCAGGTCACTCGTTAGAAATATGGAATTAGCCACAAGTGCCCCGGGCAACGATATACCGATTTTTTTTCCAGGAGATAGAATTATCAGTAAATTCGCAGAAGGTGAGTACCAGAACGGTTGACTGATGGCCACTTACCACTCAGAATAGCTTCTCAGTACATATTTTTTGGCTGATACCAGAAGTACGGAAGATTTCTTTTTCCTCAAATCACGACTAGTAGTGAAACAAGGATCTCTTAGAACGGAAGCAAACCGTGTAGTAGTAACGTCATAAAGATTAATCAAGTCCAATACGCACATGCTGCTCAAAAATCTGTGATAACTGTGTTCCACGCTCACGAAATGTGTGTTGCCCGTGGACTTTATACAGCTGAGATCTCAGTAATGTCTGAAACTGACATCAGCTGTGATGTGAAAAGCTGCCTGGTTTTCAGTCGTGACAATGATTGCCAATATAAAACTGTCTGCACTCTCCACACAATCTGTAACTTCCTTAAAACATTGTCGCGTGTCTATGACTGTCACCTTCTATAAAATCTCAAGAAGTGGTTAACGTACCAAAGATCTGTCTATTGATAAATGTTGAAAACTCTTGTTCTGAAACGTCTGAAATCTAGGAGATGGAATTTTGTGAATAGGCCTTGTTCCACGGTATCAAAGTGCTGGGGGAGCAGTTGCGGCTGCGTGTAAAACGTACAGAAAGTGAAGACTGTGGATCTGATAATGTTACAGCTACATCTTTTGTAGACGTATGGCACTTAAATTTAAAGACTCGCGTCGCGCGCTGTCTCCATTACTCCGACGATTGTGTTGTGGGTAACACTAAGAATAAGAAAACGAATTACAGTAATCACATGTCGACAGTAGGAATTTTTTTTGTCGGATTTGCATTCAATAATTTGAAACGCCAGAATATAGAAAGACACAGGTTACAAAACAAATGCGACTCATGTGTTGTACTTCAGAGAATCAGCTCAAGTTTTGAATAAGCATTATAAAACTGCACGAAGTTTGTGACGTGGAAATAAAATCTACAAAATTTAGTTAGTGGATTACAATTCGCTTTGTTCTCATGCGCACAATGCTTCAGCTGAGATGCCATTTGTTAGCGAGGTTAAATATTTCTCTTTGTTGTTGATTTCCGGCGTTATTGGACAAAAGGTCTTTCACCGTTTTTGTAAAATTTGAAATTTTCCACTGTAGAGCTACTCTACCGACAATGTATTGCATAACAGTGAATAATGCATGTCGCGTTTCCGGCCGGTGCAGCGGCATCGCGTGGCACAAGCGAACTACCAGGCTTGGACACGGCACGTGTCATATACAAGCGCGCCCGTTTTGCAAGTTACAGGAACAATGAGACGCAAGAAAAGTATTTTTCGTTTTATTTATGCCTTGGAGAGGAAGATTTAAACAACAGCTATCCGCATTCAGTAGCTGCAGTACAGGGTGTTTACAATTAAAATTCCAGTTTCAAAACGCTGTAGGAAGTGAGCCACTGCTCAGAATGACATCAAATTTGAACAGCGTGTTATTGACACAGAGGAGACGCCATGGAAAATATTTAACGAAAACGTTACTGATACACGACGGTGTAAGCGTCGTAACGTAAACGGAGTCGGCTACAAATGACGGATGAATCGCAGTACGACGTCTATGGATTGAGTACACATTACACCATCCGTACTGTTCAATGAGCATGACTGCTTGGGTTCAGAAGTTAACAGCTGAGCCAGTGTTAGTTACGTTAGTCCATCCACTACGGTAAGGCCGTACCACATCGGATGGGAGGCCAAAACCCGCATAAAAAGCGAAATGATATTGGTTTCTAACTGTCGTGAGAATGGCGCAAGACATGTTCAGTATACTGTCCACTATTCCAGAAGCTGAAATCGAGAAACAGCATGTTCCACAACATATCGGAGTATCTCGAGGATCCCGTTCAGATGGTGTTGCGCAATGTGCCTTCAATTCAGCTACGTTCGTAATTGGAGAACTGAACACAAAATCTTCCAGATAACCTCACAAACACACGTCACACGGATTAAGATCAGATAATATGAACGGTCTGGATGTAGGGAAATGACGGCCGACAATTCTAGAATTTCCGAAATGTCTCTGCAGCAGCCGCCTCACTTACTGTGGAGGAGCGCGGTCTTGCATAAAAATAATCCTACCCCCAAGCTGTTGAAGGAATGACGTTGATGCGCAAAAGACTCTCATAGCTTTTACCAGTGACGGTACAGGTAACAGGACCCGCAGGACGCATCTCCTCGAAAAAATACAGCCCTACGATAACCGTTGCCGTCAGCCCGCACCACACAATCACTTTTGTAGAATGAAGTTGGTGTGCGTGCGGATTTTCCGTTGCCCATATTCTGCGATTCTGCATATGACTTGTCCTCGTAGATGGAAATGGGCTTCGTCTGTCCACCGAATGTTCCATGGCCATTCACTGTCCCCTTCCATACGACAAGAACTTCCAGGCGAACTTTTATATTGCTAGCAAATCAACAGAAAGCAATTCCTGAACATGGGTGATTTTGTGTGGTTAGAAATGCAGAACGTTTCATAGGATTTTATGCACAGTGCTGACAGACATGTCCAACGTTCGGGCAATTCCCCATGCACTGCGTGTTTGCACATCACCGCTCGACCGCTCTGCAGTGCTGTGGGTCACATCTTTGACAGATGTCGGATCAACTGCTTTCGTTCCTGTCAAACACTGCACATCAAAAGAACCCGTCTTTTCCAATTTTGTGAATCATTTATCCCAGATTCTTTGCGCAGCGCTACTGGCACACAGTCATCGTTCTTGTAAAAGAGCTTTGCCAGCAGCAAGCGATCTTTTACGGAGAGAATCACGTTGGGCGTCTCAGACGCAAACTGAGGACAGCCGTGTGCCGCTGGTCTTTTGGGCATATTCTGGTACTCACTGTTCCATTTATTGGTCAAGGTTTCGTTATATTTTTTGTCGTATGACGTTTCGCCCTGCGTCAGCAACATGCTGCTCAAATTTGACGTCATTATAAGCAGTGGTTCTCTTTTTACAGCTTTTTAAAACTGGGACTTTAATTATGGACACACTACATATACACCCTCGGGTAACACTGCCGTGTTCTTCGGCATTCGAAGGCGTTTGATACAGTTCCGCAGTTTAATGAACAAAATTCCAGCTTACCGAGCACCGGGCCACATGTGTATTAGGAATCAGAGCTTTCTTGTAGGAAAAAATAAAAAACTCATTCTTGAAGATCAACAGATGCGAAGATTATATCATGAGTACCGAGAACATATGTCACATAGGCGTCAGTGTCTACGGTGTATGTTCGTGATTTAGCTGATACCGTTGGAGGCTCCGTGAGGCTACACGCGCATGATGCTCTGCCTGTAGGAAGATTGCAATGCCAGAAGAACTGAGGCGAAATGACCTGCAGACGGTGGATGACAGGTGCAGCGACTACCGGTTGACGTTAACGTAATTAAATGTCACGCCTTGTGTATAAAATCTGAAGATGCCAAACACTGTTCTGTTACACGACTGACGACAGATCAGTGGAAACAGTAACAGTTACAAAACCCATAGGAACGACCTAAACAGGAATTACCACATCAAACAAAAAGTAGGAAAAGCAGATACCATTCAAGTTTCATTCGCAGAATCGAAAGAAACTGATGTAAGGAGAAAATATAAAAAATGCAGTAAACGAAGCTGGCCAAAGGAAACAGAAATTTCTAAAAATGAGACGGACAGGAAGTAAAAAATTGCTTACCAGGAATGGCTAGAGAACAAATATAATGATTTAGATGTATATACACTACTGGTCATTAAAATTGCTACAGCACAAAGATGCCGTGCTACAGACGCGAAATGTAGCTGATAGGAAGAAGATGATGTGATATGCAAAAGATCAGCTTTTCAGAGCATTCACACAAGGTTGACACCGGTGGCGACACCTACAACGTGCTGACATGAGGGAAGCTTCCAACCGATTTCTCATACACAAACAACAGTTGACCGTCGTTGCATGGTGAAACATTGTTCTGATGCCTCGTGTAAGGAGGAGAAATGCGTACCATCACGTTTCCGACTTTGATAAAGGTCAGATTGTAGCCTATCGCGATTGCGGTTTATCGTATCGCGACATTGCCGCTCGCGTTGGTCGAGATCCAAAAGACTGTTAGCAGAATATGGAATCGGTGGGTTCAGGAGGGTAATACGCAACGCCGTGCTGGATCCCAACGGCCTCGTATCACTAGCAGTCGAGATGACAGGCATCTTATCCGCATGGCTGTAACGGATCGTGCAACCAGTCTCGATCCATGAGTCAACAGATGGGGACGTTTGCGAGACAACAACCATCTGCACGAACAATTCGACGACGTCTGCAGCAACCCATGGCTGCGGTTACCCTTGACGCTACAACACAGACAGGAGCGCCTGCGATGGTGTACTCAACGACGAACCTGGGTGCACGAATGGCAAAACGTCATTTTTTCGGATGAATCCAGGTTCTGTTTACAGTATCATGATGGTCGCATCCGTGTTTGGCGACATCGCGGTGAACGCACATTGGAAACGTGTATTTGTCATCGCCATACTGGCGTATCACCCGGCGTGATGGTATGGGTTGCCATTGGTTACACGTCTCGGTCACCTCTTGTTCGCATTGACGGCACTTTGAACAGTGGACGTTACATTTCAGATGTGTTACAACCCGTGGCGCTACCCTTCATTCGATCCCTATGAAATCCTACATTTCAGCAGGTTAATGCATGACTGCATGTTGCAGGTCCTGTACGGGCCTTTCTGGATACAGAAAATGTTCGAATGCTGCCCTGGCCAGCACATTCTTCACTACTCTTGAGGAACTGTGGTATCGTGTTGAAGCTTCATGGGCAGCTGTACCTGAACCGCCATCCAAGCTCTGTTTGACTCAATGCCCAGGCGCATGAAAATATAATCACATGTCAGTCCTAGTATAATATATTTGTCCAATGAATATCCGTTTATCATCTGCATTTCTTCTTGGTGTAGCAATTTTAATGGCCAGTAGTGTATCACTAGGAAAAGATAGATTCCGCCTACAGGATAAATAAAGAGACCGTTGAAGAACAGAGAAGCAGCTGTATGAATATCTACAGCTCAAGTCGAAATCCAGTTCTAAGCAAAGGAGGGACAGCTGAAATTTGGAAGGAGTCTATGGAGGATCTACACAAGCTAGATGTAATTGAGAGAAATGTTCAGAAATGGAAGAGGACGTAGATGAAGATGAGGTGGGAAATAAGATACTACGAGAAGAACTTGACAGAGCACTGAAAAACCTGAGCCGAAACAAGGATCGGGGAATAGAAGACATTCTGTCAGAATCACTGGGTTCCTTGGGAGAGCCAGCCGTGACGAAGCGATGTACCCTCAGACTTCAAGAAGAATTTAATTATGCCAATTCCAACGATAGCAGGTGCTGACAGGTCTGAATAATACGGAACTATCAGTTTAATAAGTTATGGTAGCATAATACTAACAGGAATTCGTTACAGAAGAATGGAAAAACTGTAGAAGACAAGCTCAGGGAAGATAGTTTAGATTCCGGAGAAATGTAGGAACATGTGTTACAATATTGGCCCTAGGACTTCTCTTTGAAGATAGGTTAAGAATAGGCAAACCTACGTTTATAGCGTTTGTAGACTTAGAGAAAGCTTTTGGCAAATTCTGGAGGTAGTAGGGGTAAAACATAGAAAGCGAAAAGCTATTCAGACCTTATACAGAAACCAGAGGGCGGTTATAAGAGTCGAGGGGCGGGAAAGGGAAGTGGTTGAGAAGGGAGTGAGACAGGGTTGTAGTCTATCTCGGGTGTTATTTAAGCTGCACATTGAGTAAGCAGTAAAGGAAACTAAAGAAAAATTTGGAGAAGGAATTAAAGTGCAGGGAGAAGAAATAAAAACTTTGAGATTTGCCGATGACATTGTACGTATGTCAGAGACAGCAAATGATTTGGGAGAGCAATTGTACGGAAGGGACAGTGTCTTGAAAGCAGGATACAAGATGAACATCGACAAAAGCAAAATAGGGGTAATGGGATGTAGCCGAATTTAATCACGAGATGCTGAGGGAATTAGATTAGGAAACGAAACACTTAATATGGTAGGTGAGTTTTTCTATTTGGACAAAAAAATTACTGATGATAGCCGAAGTTGGGAGGATGTAAAATGTACACTGGAATTGGCAAGAAAAGAGTTTCTGAAAGAGAGAAATTTATTAACATCGAATGCAGAAGTAAGAGTCATAAATTCTTCTCTGAAATATTTATACGAAGTGTAGCCATGTATGGAAGCGAAACATGAACGATAAATAGTTTAGACAAGAAAAGAATTGAAGGTTTCGAAATGTGATGCTACAGAAGAATCCTGAAGATTAGGTAGGTCGATCACGTAACTTAACAGGAGTTGCTGAACAGAAATTGGGAGAAAAGAAATTTTTGGCACCACCTGACTTGAAGAAGGGATCGGTTGACAGGACACATTCTGATACATCAAGAGATCACCAATTTAGTGTTGGAGGGAATTGTGGGGGGTAAACATCGAAGAGGAATGGTGGACGTGCGGTCGTAGTTTGTCAAAGTCACAAAGTTACAAATCCTAATGGGCCAATTTCTCTAAATCATGTGTTCAAGACGTTCACCAGAATGTGTTGAAGAAAAGAGAAGTGTGTGCAGAGTTTATCACGCACACCTTGACTCCTCTACAAAAACGTACCCGGACTTGATTGAAATGCAAATTGTGGAAAATCATTTTCTTTCAAAAATCATCAGAGGTGACGAGATTAGCGTTATCAGAACCTTCCACACACCGATAAAGTGCCGAAATTCATTTGGCATGACACGCTAATTGAACAACATCCCAAATAAGGACTTTTCTGACAGTTTCAAATGCTTACATGAACGTCCTAGGCGTTGTGTTCAAGTGGAGTCAGAGTATGTAGAACAGCAGAAGCATTAAAATCACAATTCTAACGTTTCTCTATTTTTTTTTAAATCGAGTCCAACTTTTTGGACCGACTGGGTAGTTACACTGTCGCACTCTCTGCCACTCAGCTTCAATATATTCCTGTGATGCATGTCGTGTGCATCACTGTAACATTACGATGTGGCATGTTATTTTTGCCAAGCTGATGAGATGTAAAAGAGCTTGTAAGGTCCCCCCTACCTCCCTTACTAATCGCTTACTTTGGAAATCTGGCCGTGTTTTACGTGTGCCCAACAGCCATTAAAGGGAAGATATGTGCAACAAGCTATTCCGAAAAATAACTTATTCTTCTCTTACCACTCTGGTGCTATTATATATTATATTGTCTTGGTTGATAATTACTGTAGACGCTGACGAAAAGTGCCAAAAGAAAAGGACTACCACAATAATCGACTAGGCCACAAGAACTCAAGTGGAATAATTTAAGGTGAATAATAATTACGGCCATCAACCCATTAGGGCAATTAATTTTCGACATTAATAATGACATGAACAGTAGCTGCTTGAAATGATCACGTGGCAGCAGAAGGCTTGCACGCATGTACTTAAAATTACAAGTAAAAAATAAGAATGAATGAATATTGCAATAAATAACTTTAGACAATCGACGCAGTCAAATGAAATAATTTCGAAGGCCCTATGAAATAAACGATATTGAATTTATTGGAACTGAACTTCTCTATTGTTACGACAAAACTTACGTAAACTCACTTTACTGATTGCTCGATACTAGCAGTTTTTGAGAAAACACAAATTAATTGCAGTTTAATGAAATAGTTTGTAATAGGATTCTTTATCAATATTGAAAATTAATTTGATTGGAAACTAATCATGGAAGTGATTATGAGAATTCCAACACATTACTGATAATGAACTTTGAACAAACCAATACACCTAAGGATAATGACATACAGAAATTTTATTTATAATTGCTATTTAAATGTATTTCCCAGTAATTTACATTTACTGTTATTCTCAAACTCAAAGTGAATAGCGCTTCTGATCGTTACGCACGACAAACAGTTTCTAATAGTTGCATTTAATTAATTTTTAACTAGCAAAGCAAATTGGCAAGCCTTCAATTTACTTAGTCAATTCTATACTTTTACATACGGCACTCGGATTAGCACACAGGAAAGTTTTGGAGCCTGTCTAGGTTACAATGGCTTACGGTAAGGAATATAATAGGAATATGTTATCGTCTCACTATTTGAAAAATGATCAAAACCAAGTCATTGGGCAATGCCTCACAGTTTCTACACAACGTCTTTGATTTTATACGATCTTACAGTTCTTTGTAGTCGTCGATATGCTGTAGTCGAGGGAGCAATTGCATTAACCACAGCGGAATAAAGGGGCAGGATCTTGATGTAGTAGTTATTTTCTTCATCTCCCCACACTTGTCATGAAACAGTGCCTCCCAATATATAAATTAAGTGACTTTACATAACAAAACCTCAAAGAACACACTACTTACGTGTTCAACCATTTCCAAAACTCCGCTGCCCGTGAGTATCTCCGATCTCGCTCGCTCTCTGACGTCACGTTCCACTGACTATCTCGCTAATGCCCTTTTATCATTGGCAGTTATTCAGTATCATTACAATGTTTGAGATGAATAATTCTAGATTAGGTAACGCAACGTTTGACATATTTACATTACAAATAAGCAGAAAATTATTAAACTTTTAGATAATATCGATTGCACAGAACAAAAAATTGCCGAAAAAATTAGGTGGCACTCTGCACCATAGGCGTCACAAGCTGTGTAGCTGAATAGTACCGCCATCTGTTTTTAGTATGCCGTATTGGTTGCATGTCTGTTCAGTCAGATTTTTTTTGGAAACTACTGTTGAAATACTTTTGAAGCGGCCATAGTTTTTAACTCAATTGGCCACTATATTCGCGTTTGGTATACAGTGATAGAGCTGCACAATGATAAACTTACAACAGTGATATGTAGGGATACTAAGAGCCGAAACAGATCAGGATGCAATAACTTGCTAAGATATACTGATAATGAACGAATGTTTATTGTCTCAACGATATGGCTGGATAAAACTTTCATGGTCTTCCAATGGCGGTAGGTGGTTACACATTCACAAACATACGACCAACTATGCTCTGCTGTTGTCATGTTATAAATGACTGTCATGTGATTGCTGGCTTTGACCTTATACATGGTGAGTCGAAGAAAACTAGGGCTAGTTTTGTTCGGCTCATCCTATATGAGGACGTCGCCAGCAATCAGAACTGACCTAGCTAACGAACAGAAGTACTGGCCATCATAGAAAATGTTGTAAACACTGATTCCGATGCACCAATAGATTGCCGGCACATTTCAGCACATGCGCCTCTCCCACGTCCTCTGTCCTGAGTATTTTGCCATGTCATGACGTTTGAGTGAGTGAAAGGAGCAGACGTGTTTAGCGGTCAGCTGAATGCAACCCAAGATGTTGCTGACTATGAAATGGCGCGAAACGGTATCTGTAGTGCACAAAAATCGTAACTACCCCGAAGATGACCTCGTTCCACGTTGGCCTAGCTGTATACCACTGTTCTTATTGACGGTATTATAGGATTTCTTGATCTCCGCAGCTCCTTTATTTATAGTGCACAAGAATTCTTTGACCACTTATTCTGTGATAATATGTAACCGATAATGAAATAAACTTCAAAACACACTGCAATCGCATCTCGTTGACAAGTGCTTCTAATAGTAGAAGAATGTCTGAATGTGTATCACTACAATGTGTGAAACTAATCAAGAAATTATTATTTTCTATGTAAAGGTATCAAGTAAAGAACACGTCTTTGTAAAATCTGTCAAGAAGACAGAACTCTATTGCTTACAATCTTTTTTATGTGCACTGTGTAGTTGTAGCCAAAGGTTGAAGAGCGAGGAAAGCCCCTGACGATTCGTTCTGCTACATGGCTCTGAAACAAAAATAAAGAAGAAATCGCACTAAATAAAATGAATAATAAAAATGTGGTTTTTAGGGAAAGAGAGCGAGAGGATTGTGGAAGAGGGGTAGGTGAACGCAGTTCCTTTAAAATGGCGAATTTTTCAAGCAGTTTCCCTTTTCGTCTGTTACTATGAGGCGACTCATACTATCATTGTGAACAACAGTCATAAGACTTACGGAACTTTCATTTGTCATTGAGGTTTGATGTGTACATCAGTAGGATATAAGATGAAGTGTTAATACCAACTCAAATAGTACAGTGTTCAAGAAACGTGGGACAGTAGCGAATACCAGTACTTACAATTTGTGGCGTTCACTGTTGCGTCGTGGTTCTGCCTGGTCAAGCGAACAGCTCTTGTGACCGATTCATGCAAACCACGTCACAAGGAGAGTATTGCAAGACACCTCAGCAACTGTGTGTCCTCGAGCAAGAAAACAATTCATTAAAATGACATTGCATAAGCCGCTGCCTGTGGCCTCTGGAAGGGGAAGAAACGGCACATTAAAGCATCGACAGGGCTCCTGGAGGCGCAGACATGACAGGAAAACCGGGGCAGGTGATATTATGATTGCCTAACGATTATGTCAGCAGCTCTGGACAATCATAACAAAAAATAAAATAAAATCAATCTAAATAGAAGGAAATAAATAAATATAAAAATACACTCCTGGAAATTGAAATAAAAACACCGTGAATTCATTGTCCCAGGAAGGGGAAACTTTATTGACACATTCCTGGGGCAGATACATCACATGATCACACTGACAGAACCACAGGCACATAGACACAGGCAACAGAGCATGAACAATGTCGGCACTAGTACAGTGTATATCCACCTTTCGCAGCAATGCAGGCTGCTATTCTCCCATGGAGACGATCGTAGAGATGCTGGATGTAGTCCTGTGGAACGGCTTGCCATGCCATTTCCACCTGGCGCCTCAGTTGGACCAGCGTTCGTGCTGGACGTGCAGACCGCGTGAGACGACGCTTCATCCAGTCCCAAACATGCTCAATGGGGGACAGATCCGGAGATCTTGCTGGCCAGGGTAGTTGACTTACACCTTCTAGAGCACGTTGGGTGGCACGGGATACATGCGGACGTGCATTGTCCTGTTGGAACAGCAAGTTCTCTTGCCGGTCTAGGAATGGTAGAACGATGGGTTCGATGATGGTTTGGATGTACCGTGCACTATTCAGTGTCCCCTCGACGATCACCAGTGGTGTACGGCCAGTGTAGGAGATCGCTCCCCACACCATGATGCCGGGTGTTGGCCCTGTGTGCCTCGGTCGTATGCAGTCCTGATTGTGGCGCTCACCTGCACGGCGCCAAACACGCATACGACCATCATTGGCACCAAGGCAGAAGCGACTCTCATCGCTGAAGACGACACGTCTCCATTCGTCCCTCCATTCACGCCTGTCGCGACACCACTGGAGGCGGGCTGCACGATGTTGGGGCGTGAGCGGAAGACGGCCTAACGGTGTGCGGGACCGTAGCCCAGCTTCATGGAGACGGTTGCGAATGGTCCTCGCCGATACCCCAGGAGCAACAGTGTCCCTAATTTGCTGGGAAGTGGCGGTGCGGTCCCCTACGGCACTGCGTAGGATCCTACGGTCTTGGCGTGCATCCGTGCGTCGCTGCGGTCCGGTCCCAGGTCGACGGGCACGTGCACCTTCCGCCGACCACTGGCGACAACATCGATGTACTGTGGAGACCTCACGCCCCACGTGTTGAGCAATTCGGCGGTACGTCCACCCGGCCTCCCGCATGCCCACTATACGCCCTCGCTCAAAGTCCGTCAACTGCACATACGGTTCACGTCCACGCTGTCGCGGCATGCTACCAGTGTTAAAGACTGCGATGGAGCTCCGTATGCCACGGCAAACTGGCTGACACTGACGGCGGCGGTGCACAAATGCTGCGCAGCTAGCGCCATTCGACGGCCAACACCGCGGTTCCTGGTGTGTCCGCTGTGCCGTGCGTGTGATCATTGCTTGTACAGCCCTCTCGCAGTGTCCGGAGCAAGTATGGTGGGTCTGACACACCGGTGTCAATGTGTTCTTTTTTCCATTTCCAGGAGTGTATTATCGATAATGGCTTAGAGGACAAGAACGACGACATTTCAGAAACAGGAGCCGGTCATGTTTGCAAACAGGGTGCCTCGAACCATTTGCGTCACATTGAAACAGAGGATAGTGGGTCCACAAGGGATTATATTTAGATAAGGAACCAATGATCGAAAATAAATGTTTATTGTTTTATGGATATGCACAGCTACACCGCATAGCAACAGCGTAGCTCATAGTACTTCTTCAAAGTGACGACTGCCAGTCTCAATGCATGCATGGCAACGGCACTTGAAGTACCAGGACACAGCCAGTTTGGACCCTTGCAACAGGTCTTCATCTGTTTCTACAGGGGCTTCGTACACCATCGTCTTGACGTAACCCTAGAGGAAGAAGTCTAGAGGTGTGAGACCCAATGATCGCGCTGGCAGTGGGATAAGATCTCCCTTTCTGATTCAACGATGACAGTATGTCTTGTTTAAGTGCTCACAGACATTAAGATGGAAGTGGGCTGGTGCACCGTCATGTTCAAACCATTTGTATTTACAGACGAGTAGAGTCTCCAAGTACTGTGGTAGAACTTCTCGCAGCAACACCAAGTAATGTGGACCGGTCAAACGGGAGGCAGCAAATAAGGTTAGGTGAACTTGGACGATGCCCGCCCATCCATTGACAAAGAATCGTTGCTGGTGCCCACTGTATGTGTGGCGTGAGGATTGTACTCACTCCACACATGGCTCTTGCGGCTGTTGAAACCACCATCATGGCTGAATGAGGCCTCGTCTATGAACAATACCAACTGCTCGAAGTTTGGCACTACAGCACAGTGGTGAATAATCCATTGACAGAAGTGAACGTGGAGCTGAAAATCAATTGGTCCCAGTCCTTGTACGCGTTCTTTATGACAGGGGTGTAGTACCTGTTCGACCACTACTCTCCACACTGTATCCTTTGAATTGTGCATTTCATAGGCAAGTGCGCTGGGTGGTTGGCCACATGATCCAACATCAGTTTCTCAGATTCTAGAGTTCAGGCATGTCTTTGGCGAGAACCTTGGCCGGCTCTCTGTGATCTGAACGACTCTGTCTCTCGTAAGCAGATTCACACAGAGATAAACATCTTCCAATTAGAATGACGCCTGTTAGGAAAGCATTCTCTGCATCCTTGGTGCATTATGGGGCGCTACATCCCGCCGCGTTGTACATTAAGTGCATGTCTCTCAATTCTCGTAACGAGTTACGTTCCCTCTTTGACTATGTGCCATGCACTGTACACAGTAACACACCTCACCACAGACACATCACAAGCTGTCTGATGCAATGGACAACTGACACCAGGGATAGTGGTGTGCGTGTGGCACAGGTTAAAGCGCTGGTGCGATGTATGTGGTCATCACATGACGCATGTGCTATCAGCTAAGTTTGTAAGGGGTTCACCACCCTGCTGGAGCGAATGTAATTTCGATGTATTGCTCACGCGCTGCCTGCGACAGAAAATATCTGGTCAGAGCAGTCTCGGCAGTTGTTGCAATCGCTTCCTGTTACAGAGTAGTTGCAGTCGCTCGCTGCTACAGTGCAGTTGTAGTCTGTGGCTGGTACAGCGCAGTTCATAGCCATCTATTGTAAGGTAAATTTTATTATTTTTATTGGCATGCGCGTAGTTAAGTCACTTGTTCGAGATGTTAAACTGAATTTGTTTCTCCGGCCGCGGTGGGCGAGCGGTTCTAGGCACTTCAGTCCGGAACCGCGCGACCGCTACGGTCGCAGGTTCGAATCCTGCATCGGGCATGGATGTGTGTGATGTCCTTAGGTTAGTTAGGTTTAAGTAGTTCTACGTTCTAGTGGACTGATGACCTCAGAAGTTAAGTCCCATAGTGCTCAGAGCCATTTGAACCATTTTTTTGAATTTGTTTCAATCTTTTTGTGTTTCGTCGGCACCAGTTGACCTAGATTTGTAATATTCAATTTTTCATATAATGGATTGCAGATCTTTATCGGTAATGTAAAGGATTTTCAGAATATAATTTTAACCAGTCTACAAAAAAGGAAGGAATAATTTTGCCTTAAGTCATTACCAGTCCTGACCCAGTCATTTATTTAAATTTAAATATTTCAGAAATTTTCGCAGATCATAGTCATGTGTTCTTCAGTAATCAGACGACCAGCTGTGCAGTTGTGTCAATAAGCAAAGTCAGTTTTTCTAATAATTCACATCTCAGACAAATGTTGTCCAGTATTAGCAGATAGGCCAGCATTGCACTAAGCTGTGCCATTCACGAGCAGATATATAGACAGCGGTATCCGGCGACACCATCATGAGGTAGGAATTTTTCAATTTATTCAGATTGATTTCACAGGGCCACGCTTACGTTAAAATTTATCAGTTTTCATGAGTTAAGATAATAACGAAAAATTATCATTTTTATTATTTTATACGGGAAGGTTACAGGTTGTGTACATTATGGCCGTTGATGGTCAGGGGTGTAAGCTGTTTATCATCCGCTGTCTGTTCCAGTGCACGACAGACACCCGGGATCTTCACAAGAGTGTGACAGAACTGCGTGCGCCATTGTAAAACATGCTTTGAGACTGGCGGTCGTCGCTTTGAATAGTTACTGATAGCTAAGTTATTGTGACGCGGTGTACGCTGTGCATGTCCATAACACAACAAATCTGCGTATCCTACCATTAGTTCCCGATCTCAATACAATGCTATGGAGCCCATGTTACCTGCTTCAGTTTGACCCAAAAGGTTTCAGACACCCTGTATATGCCACCTCATTCCGACAGGCGTTATTACAATCATCGCCAGCCGCTACTCACGAAGAGGTTCACGGTGGTCTAATGGCGATCAGCGAACAGGCTGCCATTGTTGGACACTGCCTTAACTTCCCGTAAGCTGTTGCCTATGGTAAGTGTGGATGCTGTCGACTTGGCACCTTTCCACAGTGGTTACCCACTGGGTGACTCTCACCTCCTACTGATCGCCTCTCTGGAAGACAGCGTTCGAGCCTGGGCCATCTACACTGCTGGCCATTAAAATTGCTACACCAAGAAGAAATGCAGATGATAAAGGGGTACTCATTGGATAAATATATTATAGTAGAACTGACATGTGATTACATTTTCACGCAATTTGGGTGCATAGATCCTGAGAAATCAGTACCCAGAACAACCACCTATGGCCGTAATAACGGCCTTGATACGCCTGGGCATTGAGTCAAACAGAGCTTGGATGGCGTGCACAGGTACATCTGCCCACGCAGCTTCAACACGATACCACAGTTCATCAAGAGTAGTGACTGGCGTATTATGACGAGCCAGTTGCTCGGCCACCATTGACCAGACGTTTTCAATTGGTGAGAGATCTGGAGATGTGCTGGCCAGGGCAGCAGTCGAACATTTTCTGTATCCAGAAAGGCCAGTACAGGACCTGCAACATGCGGTCCTGCATTATCCTGCTGAAATGTAGGGTTCCACAGGGGTAGAGCCACACATCTGAAATGTAACTTCCACTGTTCAAAGTGCCGTCAATGCGAACAAGAGGTGACTGACACGTGTAACCAATGGCACCCCATACCATCACGCCGGGTGATACGCCACTATGGCGATGACGAATACACGCTTCCAATGTGCGTTCACCGCGATGTCACCAAACACGGATGCGAACATCATGATGCTGTAAACAGAACCTGGATTCATCCGAAAAAATGACGTTTTGCCATTCGTGCACCCAGGTTCGTCGTTGAGTACATTATCGCAGGCACTCCTGTCTGTGATGTAGCGTCAAGGGTAACGGCAGCCATGGTCTCCGAGCTGATAGTCCATGCTGCTGCAAACGTCGTCGAACTGTTTGTGCAAACGGTTGTTGTCTTGGAAACGTCCCGATCTGCTGACTCAGGGATCGAGACGTGGCTGCACGATCCGTTACAGCCATGCGGATGAGTTGACTGTCATCTCGACTGCTAGTGATACGAGGCCCTTCGGATCCAGCACGGCGTTCCGTATTACCCCGCTGAACCCACCGATTCCATATTCTGCTAACAGTCATTGGATCTCGGCCAACGCGAGCGGCAATGTTGGGATACGATAACCCGCAATCGCGATAGGCTACAATTCGACCTTTATCAAAGTCGGAAACGTGATGGTACGCATTTCTCCTCCTTACGCGAGGCATCACAACAATGTTTCACCAGCCAAGGCCGGCAAATGCTGTTTGTGTATGAGAAATCGGTTGGAAAGTTTCCTCATGTCAGCACGTTGTAGGTGTCACCACCGGCGCCAACCTTGTGTGAATGCTCTGAAAAGCTAATCATTTGAATGTCACAGCATCTTCTTCCGGTCGGTTAAATTTCGCGTCTGTAGCACGTCATCTTCGTGGTGTAATAATTTTAGTGGCCAGTAATGTAGCTGCCTAATCATCACCGTCTGAGCAATGTTCATCGCCGTCCTCGTGCGCAAGTAACCGCCATCTATCATGCTGAAGGCCGTAGTTCGACTCCGTGCGCCCGTTGTGCTTTTCGCCGAGCAGCGTAATCAGGGCAGCTGCCGTAGCCGCCTTTGCTAAAAACCGCTTTCTGCCTTCTGACATCCTGCGTCAGGAGCACTGCTACTGTGCCGACAGCACAGTACCGCCGTCTGCGGCCAACGCCTGAGGGAACACGCCACGCGCTGCCACTACTGACATCAGCACGCTTCGCCGCCTGACCCCAGCTTGCGGCGCACTGGTTACTGGTCGCCTCTCCAGCAACCTCTTCTCTATTGTACTTGTTATGAAATAAAAGGACTCTTCAACCAGTGCTGCTTCCGTGAGGGACCATAGCCTGCCACCTGTCACCACACCACTGCAGCCACGCCTAGGGTGGTGAAAAGAAATCTTGGCGAATGACAGCTAACCTCACCACCCATCGTAGGCGGCACTCAGGTATCAGCCGTTGTAAAACGCAGGACTGCGAATTTGACGTATGAGTTTTAATTATGGCATCTTTAAATGATATCTCGGAGGTGGCCAGTTGGAAATGTGTTCAGATGAGTTACATGGATTATAGTATAACGCTGCGCCCGAAAAACGATTGAAAACTAATTTAATTTACAGAGGACGTGATGAAGAGTAATGCTAGTACATTGAGCACACAACTGCGGCCGATTAGAATGAAGAGAGATCAGCATATACTATTTGTGTCAGTGGCCAGCCATTTATTGGTTTTACTATTTTTTAATTTTGAGAGACATAAATTATTTTAACTTGTAACAATTAATGCTTTTCTGACGCATTCACGCCAAAGCATTTATTAGCGTTATAGCTCACTGATATGCTTGTTTACAGACACTCAAAAAAAAAAAAAAAAAAAAAAAAGATGTTCAAATGTGTGTGAAATCTTATGGGACTTAACTGCTAAGGTCATCAGTCCCTAAGTTTACACACTACTTAACCTAAATTATCCTAAGGACAAACACACACACCCATGCCCGAGGGAGGACTCGAACCTCCTCCGGGATCAGCCGCACAGTCCATGACTACAGCACCCGAGACCGCTCGGTTAACCCGCGCGACGTTTACAGACACTAATAACCGTGATGTTGAGCACCGAAAACACAAATACCAACAACGTAAACTGCTGTACGATATCAAAAATACATAATCTGCTCGTCAGTTTGCAAAAATAGGGAAGGATAAAGATACAATGCCTTTAGTGTACTTAAAATTACTACATTCTAAAAGAAGAAAGATTATGCTACACTGTTCCATTAATGACGATGTAGTTACAGACGGTTTGCGTTTATTATTTCAAGCAAGAAGACATTTGGTGTAGAAGAGAATACGAGAGTAATGTGTATTCTGCATAAAATTTGATCTTTAACCCCTTATCACCGCAAGCTGTGGCTTTGACCTTGATAAAGATACTCGTGGACATGTGATATTGAAACAAAGATAGCAGCGATTTTGACATCACTCTTAAACATGATACAGCAAATTAAAAAGTATGACCTGCGTTATTGAAGAAAGATGGAAAATGTTGGCGAGAAAGACCACCTCAGAGTGTCGCATAGGTCCGACAATTCAAAATGCTTGTTTAAAAGATCAGTACAGCTATCTGCAACATATAAAGTGTCGTGTACATTTGCAGTTCAGAACTGGTGGCATTCCTTTTCCCTGAGGAAGGGATATATCGTTACGTACTTTGAAATAAAACTAGGAGAGTTATGAGAGTCTTTATGGTATTCCTGTTACGCAGTCAAGTATAGTTTATAAAAAAAAATGAGTTTATAGTTAAATGTTTGGACATACAGGGTGTTTTACTAAATGTGTTTGCCTCTGTAAGTTACGAAGTAATAGGCGACGGAAATATTTATTGTGGTAGGTCACCATAAGAAACGTTACACTTTCTGCGGAGCTATTAACATAGTTTATTGCGTTATTATCTAAAGAGCAACAGCAAAAAGATACAATTTTTTAAATGGAACAATAGTTGTTTATATCATGCACTGGAATCAGTAACACCAGCTGTGTATACAACAATTTAAATTACATTCCTATCACCTTTAGTTTGAGAGCTACAACCCTTCAAAGTTTCAGGGGCAGATACCACACGCTGTATGATGGCTGTGTGGTGGGTGATGGATGTTCTGGCGGTGGGAAGTTGATTTAAATGAGATGTTCAAATGCGTGTCCATGTTCCCGAAGGCACAATGCAATGCGCCTTCTAAAGGATCTGCGGACGAGATGTAACATAGCCGGTGTCACGGAGCAATAAGCGTCCTCGATGCGCCATTTTAGATCATCTGGGGATCCTTCAGATATCCCCACAAAAAGAAATCTAATGCTGTTACATCGGGCGACCTTGCGGGCCATGAATGAGGACCATAGCGCCCCAATCACCTTCCTGCAAACCTGTTGTTTAGCTCTTCCACAACAGCACTTGCAGAATGGGCTGCGTGACCATCGTGCTGCATCCACATATGGACTCTCGTGTGCAGACACACATGTTCAAGGAGACCACCCAAACTGTCGACTACAAACGCGCGATTTAACTCACCTGTCAGTTTACCTGGGAAGTAGAGTAGACCGATGATTTCATCCCCAACGATTCCACACCATACATAAATAGTCCACCTAGGTTGAAGGTCGACACGTTTTACCCACCGAGGATTGTCTGCGCCCCAGTAGTGCACGTTATGCCGATTCACTGCACCATAATTTGTGAACGTGGACTCATCATAGAACATACCACCTTGTAAAGACTCCAGTGTGAAATTGTGCATGGTCCATTCACTCTCGCACGGGAATCGTTCCCATGCAGCTCCTGGGTCAGTGACAGGCGGTACGGCTGAAACCTAGGGCCGTGTACTATACGCCACATATATGTGAGACTGACACCAGCGACTGCAGCAATGGCTCGTAAGCTGACATGAGGATCGTGGTATACTGCAACTAAAACAAACACCTCCGTCTCCTCTCTTCTTGCAGTTATTCGTCTGTTACTGCAGCGCATTACCAAGCTCCCCGTTTCCCGAAGTCGTTGTTCGGCACGTAAGAACGTAATGGCTGCTGGAGCTCTTCCCCTAGGATATCTCACAGAGTATGCCATGGCTGCTTCTGTGGCCTCGCCGAGCATCAGCAACATGTCAGCGTACTCGATCGTGTATGACATCTTCATCCGATGTCAGTAACTGTGGTATATTGAGCCCCGTTTGTTTGTGTGGCTCGAGCTGTCGGGTATACGGCCGTGTGCGGCGACGGTCGGCAGTCTCACAGCGCATCGAGGAAGCTTTTCGCTCCGTGACACCGGCGACGTTACAACTCGGCCGCACCACATTTAGAAGGCGCGTTGCGTTATGCGCAGCGTGTGTGGTATCTGCCCCCGAAACTTTGAAGGGTTGTAGCTCCCAAACTGAAAGTGATAGGAATGTAATTTAAATTGGTGCATAGACAGCTGGTGTTACTGATTCCAGTGCATGATAGAAACAACTATTGTTCCATTTAAAAATTGTATCCTTTTGCTGTAACTCTTTGGATAATAACACAATAAACTATGTTCATAGTTCCACAGACAGCGTAACGTTTCTTATGGTGACCTACCGCAATAAATATTTCCGTCGCCTATTACTTCGTAACTTACAGAGGCAAACACATTTAGTGAAACACCCTGTATAGACAGAGTCAAATAAAGCAGTGTTCTATCGGAAAAAAATCTGGCGTTTTGATCATGGAATCAAATATAGGTTTAACCATATGGATACAAACGAAAAGCGTACCGCCATCGAAGAGTAGAGGGAGCTCCTATCTACACATTATTTCCCGCTTGCGAGGATAACTTCGATTTTTTGCTGTTATTACGTATTTAATAAATTTCAATGTGAGTAATGAGCATGGCTGAATCCCAAAAGCCGGCCGTGGTTGGCGAGCGGTTCTAGGCGCTCAGTCCGGAACCGCGTGATTGCTACGGTCGCAGGTTCGAATCCTGCCTATCACCAAAATTATTATTGTTTCCCCAAGCGAATTTGCTTCACATGACGGAGATGGCTCAGTACTACTTCAAATGTGAATTTAGAAAATGTATTACTGTAAAATTTACAGTGAACGTATGATATAAACTAACTGTATCAAATCAACTTTCAGCAATGGGTCCAAAGTGTGCTATCAAATGCAGCTTTACATAAATTTTTGATTTACAGCACACAGTGTAAAAACCACACTATGTTGCTACGCTGAGTATATGAGAAACAAATACCACAGCAGGTGACTGGATACTGTAGAATTAAAGAAACTAAACAATGTGCATCGTTCTTGTAATTATACGTACACGCTCTTTGTCAGAGAAAACGTAACTTTTTGTAGGGAGAAAAGATTGTAACTTTATTTTGGACCGTTTCACACAGATAATTGTTGTATGTCAGGCCAAAGTGCATAAACTTTGGGCGAACCAGTGCTAAACGCTTTTTATCTTTCTTAACAAATGGTGCAACTGTGTTTTAGTATGATTTTAATTGCAATTAAAAGATTTACAGAAGTTAGTTACAGGCTGTTACGGCACACAATAGTAAGGGGTAGAGATTAGAATGATTTTATTAAAACTGATTCACATTGCCACAGACAAACTGAAATCATACCAGAGAAAGGAGGGGAAGCAGGAAGCGAGTCAGTATGTCAAAAAATGGTTCAAATGGCTCTGAGCACTATGGGACTTAACATCTGTGGTCATCAGTCCCCTAGAACTCAGAACTACTTAAACCTAACTAACCTAAGGACAGCACACAACACCCAGCCATCACGAGGCAGAGAAAATCCCTGACCCCGCCGGGAATCGAACCCGGGAACCCGGGCGTGGGAAGCGAGAACGCTACCGTACGACCACGAGATGCGGGCTCAGTATGTCGAAAGCGGGTCAGGTCCACGGCACTGCTTGCCGAGTAAGGACGCGGATTCAGAAGAAAAGAGACTGCGACAGAAAACCAAAGGGCGCGAGGAAAGCTTATCCGATAGCTCGTAAGACATGTTGCAAGGAGCTCTATCTCTGTCACAAGAGCGCACAGCGAGGGATCGATACAGCAATTAACTGCAAGTTAAGTGAAGATAGCAGGATAAGGAGGACATACGCTGCCATCATGAACTGAACCTTACATTATAACTCCCTCTAAATACTCCATTCCTCGTCATGAGTTGATCATTGGGATTGATGGCTTTCACGGTAATAACACACGATTACGTGATTACGACACTGTGGTGAGTCTATGTCCTAGATGGTGTAGTACGGTCTGTGAGCTATCCAAACATGTGGTGGCGTTCACCTGATGAACTCCATGCTGCTTGCCGCCTACCATCTACTGATGGAGAAACAGACTGTCTTTCGACAACACCACATCGCAGAATGCTGCCAGTATTGCGTTTCGACACGAAAGCCAGCAGCAGGGCCTCTTAGGGTCCACGTTTTTATTCAACACTCTGGCGCCTCCAGTTGCTGACACCCACCAACGGTAGGGAGGAGATTAACCTACCAAACGACTACCGACACCAGGTACATCGTGGATGGGTCATCTCCAGCAGTCCGCTACGGCGGAGGGCCGCTGACATCTTTTCCTAGGCGTGCAATCGCTGAGCTGACTCGACGGACGTCAGCTGGAATCCAACTCACAGATGAATGAGCAACAGTCGACCGAGGCTGATGCGACTTGTAAACGTTAAGAATAAAAGATTGATCCCTAATAATGTTTTACTAGAGTTGTTGACACTTCACAGGTTCCAAACAGCTATGATGGCTTTACGCAGAGGTGTCTCCGCTTGACCCCCTGTAAGGCCAACATGCAACGCTGTGTCTCACTAATAGACATCAGTACATTTCTCATGTATAGTGCGTACTTAATCTGCACTTTGGAAAAAAGAAAACTGGTTCAGAAAATATTTACAGGAAGACTGACGTGGAACTGACCGTAGTTAACGAACATCACCGAAGATCGTGGAGGTCGCCATTGTTGATGTTGATGCAGCACACTGATCGCCTTACCAAACTGTGAGACACGAGTAGCAGCTCTTCCTGAGGGACAACAGCAGTGCAGTACTTCATCGTCTGTGGGCTGATCCACATATGATTTAATCAGCCTCAGGACATTCCAGTTAGCATTAACAGTTTCGTGAAAGAATAGCGCACATTGCGCATCAATCTCGTACTGCTGGGGATTTCCTGATGCGTAATGACACATGCTGCGTGACTTCACATCCCTGACAGGCTGATCCAGACCTCATGTGAAGAAATAATAAATGTCCTGGTTTCACTTCAATCAGAAACCACCAGGAGACATGCGAAAGTTCGTCTGCGCGCTTTAATTCATGCACAACAGTACATTTGTAAGGACACAGATGCAGGTCCTGTTCGATAATGTTTCGTAACTGCGATATCTTAATTCCCACTTGCACAGATAAATAGGTTCAAATGACTCTGAGCAGTATGGGACTTAACGTCTGAGGTCATCAGTCCCCTAGAATTTAGAACTACTTAAACCTAACTAACCTGAGGACATCACACACATCCATGCCCGCGGCAGGATTCGAACGTGCGGCCGACACGGTTGCGCGGTTCCAGACTGTAGTGCCTAAAACCGCTCGGCTACTTCGGCCGGCCAGATAAATAGGGTTCAGATTTATTCGGACTTCACTCGAGCAATGTTATCTCTTTTCCGAACTCTTTTCCGACAGTTACAGTTTTTGTTTACTGCAGCGCCCGTTTCACGCAGTTTTGCTACTAAGTTTTGCATCGCAGACTTTGTTGGAGGTGTTGACAAAACACTACCAGTCTTAACCTCGTGCGCCAACAGTTTCGCACATGTTTTCCAGGAACTGTGCTTCGCATAAAACTTGACAATGAGTACACGCTGTTTTAATGTGAGCACCATTTTGTATTACACAAATGATCACTAAACACGTCTGTTTCTCTCACTCTCTCAAACGTAATGACACGGCAAAGTGCTCGGAACAGATCATGCGGCAGTTGTGCAGTCTAAAAGTCCATCGTAATTACGATTTCCAGAACTTTCTGTGATGGGTAGTTCCCCTTTAATTAACAAGGCTATGTTCCGCTTCAGTCTTACTAATATTTTCCGCGCCAGTTTTATATTGTGTAACCTCTAGAATTACGGTATATAGTGGACTATACACTATGTTAATGGGTTGATTCTGGTTCATGTCATTTTTCTCCATCTTAGCCTAAAAATTAGGCTAATTCATGTTTTCAGTGCTAATGAGCACGTAAAACAAGGAAGACACACGATACAAGTTGTTTAGTTGCTTTAAATCCATAGGATCCGACACTCATTTACAGCGTAAGTTCTCTTAAACTCACAGGAAGTAGGAAAGAACCATTGTATGTGAACACAGTTTCAGAAATTAATGTAGACTCAGATAGGGTTAGTTTCACAGAACAGCACAAATTATACATTTCCCAGAAATATTCCTGAAGTAGGCTGCACTACTGAGCCATTGCTCCCATGTGAAACAGCTCTACATGGGAATAAGCATAGACGTTTTAGTGGCTACATGACTGATTACATAATCTTAATGTCGGAATATTATAATGAGTCACAGTTTCATTTCAGTGAGCGCACACGTTATTGTTCTTACAGCATGTTTTTGTGCAATGAAGACTTTTTTTCTTAAAGGTGAGTTACCCCAAAACATTATTCCAAATGACATTACTGAATGAAAATATGCAAAATATATCAACCTACTTATTTGTCTTTCCCCAAGATTTATAGTGATTCTAAGCTCAAATGTGGCCGAAATATTTTGTTTTAGGAGTTCCAAAACATGTTTTTTTCCAATTTAAATTCTCATCAATATGTATCACTAAGAATTTTGAAGTTTCCACCTTATTTATTGTTTTCTCATCATGTACTACACTTATTTTGTGTAGTTCCTCTAGATGTGCAGAACTGAATATCTCGTGTCTTTTCAAATCGAGGCTGAGATCATTCACAGAAAATCAGTCAATAAATCTTTTAAGAACTCTATTTACCATTGATTCTGTTGCTGTAAGTATGATTAGGCTGATTACAATATCCGGCTGGAGTGGCCGAGCGGTTCTAGGAGCTACAGTCTGGAACCGCGCGACCGCTATGGTCACAGGTTCGAATCCTGCATCGGGCATGGATGTGTGTGATGTACTTAGGTCAGTTAGGTTTAAGTAGTTCTTAGTTCTAGGGGACTGATGACCTCAGAAGTTAAGTCCCATAGTGACCAGAGCCATTTTGATTATAATACTAGTGTCATGTGTAGAAAGAACTAATTTGCTTGTTGTATACTATATGGAATATCGTTTACATATACAAGGAACAGCAGTGGGCCTAAGGTTGAACCTTGGGGAACCCCATACGCAATTTCTCCCCAGACAGAATTACGTCCTTAGACTATATTGCTTGAATTACAAAGTACAACTTTCTGCATTCTTTTGTATAGATATGACATTCTCAATTTGCTGGCTATACTATCAGTCCCATAAGATGTCAATTTATCTAGGAGAATACTGTGATTCACACAGCCAAGTGCCTTACAGAGGTCGTAGAAAATATCAACCGCCCCTATTTTATTATTTGATGATTGTAATATCTAGTGAGTGAATGCATAAATAGCGTTCTCAGTAGAGCAACCCTTCTGAAACCCAAATTGTGATATGCTAAAGATGATGTTGGTTGCTTTGGTGAGATACTACTCTGGAATCATCTTCTCGAAAATTTTGGTAAATTTTGTCAGCAGTGAAACAGGTATTAGGTATTGAGATCTCTCTTATCAACTTTCTTAAAGAGGGAGGGGGTGAGGGTGGGCTTAACAGCGGCGTATTTCAGTTGCTCTGGAAAAATGCCTTGAGTTAGTGATGCATCACGTATTTCAAATAAGCCCATTATTACGCGGGAACAAATTTTTAGTACTGTATTGGAAACACCATCAAAACACATTAGCTTTTATTTTTGAGAAAATGTATAATTTTCATAATTTCGGAAGGAATAGTTGGTGACACATTCATATGATTGAATTTTATGAAAGTTACATTTTCAACATACTGCTGTGATTTTACTCTTGAACTGTTTGTCCCTATGCTTTCTACTATATTTAAGAAATGATTATTAAATGCTTTTGATACCTGTGACACATCATTTATAGCCCTTCCATTCAGTTCAATAGCGATGTCCTGTTCTGTGCTGGTTGTCCTCTCTCTCGTTTCACTGCATTACATTAAAGCCCCAAGTCTGTTGCCAGAAGTACTGATTTCTGACATTATGTGCATGTTCTTTGATTTTTTAAACCTTTTCTTAGTAATTTTGAGTAATTTTTGTAGTGTGTAACTACTGCGGGATCCCTACTTATTCTTGTCGAAAGTTGCATTTTCCTTTTCCTTTCGTAAGATACTTTAACCTGTCTAGTGATTTATGGTTCCTTACATGGCTGTTTAGTGTCCTTTATGATTAGCTTATACGGAAGCTATTTTAGAATGAATTTATCATGGAACAGATTAAATTTTATGTCTGCCTTTGGTTCATTATAAATTACTTGCCATGTCATCTCCTCTAAACTATTCTTAAAAAAACGTTTGTCCTGGAGTCATTAATCAGGAAGACTTCGTATCTGCTACTTATGGCAAAAATATAGAGTAGTAATAATTAAAAATATGTCTCTGATGGAAACGTTCTATCGGGGACAAGAACAGTTTCGACGACAAAGCTTTGAAGGACGTGGGAAAGAGATCGTTGTAATGGGCACACATTTAGTTTGGTCGGCAGCGGCAATGTGTTGTAGGTTTGCAAATTTCCGTGGAGACAGCAGAAGTACATTGGAATGATGGACAGTCGTTGTTTGCGCAAATAAAGGAAATGACCCTATATTAAGAGCAATAGAGGGCTAAATGTCTTGTAAAAGCTACTTACCCGGAGACCATTAGAAAAACTGCACATACATGGTATTTCTGAAATCTTCACTGACGAGTTCTTCTAACAGGCGTGTGTGCTGCTGGCGACGGCTACTGTGGTTAAACACGACGGTCATAATCAGATGGCTGATTATACTAGTCGCATTCTCTATTTAAACCCCGCATTTCGTACAGTGTAGAGTCTACGGCGGAGGTTGTCTGGCGCCGCTATCAATTCTGCCTCATCCAATTCCGTACGTGACCTAATTCCTGTGATTTTATCTCGCTGGTCGTTTTGCCAAGTTACAGAGGGTTATTTAGCGTCTACTGTGCTCGGAGAGCAGTGCGGGTGACGGCGCCTGGAAGCTATGCGGTAATAACTGTCCTTTCATAGCGCAGAATGGGCGAGAATAGAGCGGGTCGCGACTGGGCCGTAATCAGAGGGCGCAGGTGTGGGGCAGACGCAGCCCAGAACTCGCTGCTCACCGTGTGGTAACGCGGCTACGCCGCAGCCGTGCAGCACGATCCACACCGGGTCATAACGCCTCTGCACAGACGCCTAGACACCTGCCGCGCCGGGCATACGGCCAACAGCTGGCGCTGTAAGTCCCAACGAGGCTACCCATTTGGTCAGTCTGACGAAGTCGCGGACGTCCTTCACGTTGAGGTGGCTGGTCGCCGTCGCGAATGTAGTGTGTTTTAAGGCGTGTGAAGTGGAGTGGTTGTGTGAGTGAATGCGAGTGAGGTGGGTGTGAGTGCATGAGCGTCATTTTGTAGGTTTCTTTCTCAGTGTGTGATAACAGTTTTCGAACTTTATCCATATTCATTTCTTTTAATATGCGTAAGGTCGCTGATGACCTCGCCGTTGAGTAGCCGTAAGCTTCAAACACACACACACACACACACACACACACACACACACACATGCCCATGAAGTTTGGCTGTCTTAAACACTGTTCCCTGTTTAATGCAAGGTGTCGTCATAAAGTTTTATCAACTCGAAAAAATCAAGTTGTGACTATGAAACTTGGTGATGATGTTAGCACTTCTCACATATTAACCCTCCTCTGCAACTCATTTTTCGTCAACGGTGGTGACGAGCAGGGGACGTTGGATAGAGATGTATAGTAGGTTCGTTGACTTGGGGGAGGGGACCAAACAGCGAGGTCACTGGTCCCATCGGATTAGGGAAGAATGGGGAAGGAAGTCGGCCGCGCTCCTTCAAAGGATCCATCTCGGCATTTGCCTGAAGCGGTTTAGGGACATCACGGGAAACCTACATCAGGATGGCCGGGAGCGTGTTTGAACCGTCTACATCTACATCTACATCTACATCCATACTCCGCAAGCCACCTGACGGTGTGTGGCGGAGGGTAACTTGAGTACCTCTATCGGTTCTCCCTTCTATTCCAGTCTCGTATTGGTCGTGGAAAGAAGGATTGTCGGTATGCCTCTGTGTGGGCTCTAATCTCTCTGATTTTATCCTCATGGTCTCTTCGCGAGATATACGTAGGAGGGAGCAATATACTGCTTGACTCTTCGGTGAAGGTATGTTCTCGAAACTTTGACAAAAACCCGTACCGAGCTACTGAGCGTCTCTCCTGCAGAGTCTTCCACTGGAGTTTATTTATCATCTCCGTAACGCTTTCGCGATTACTAAATGATCCTGTAACGAAGCGCGCTGCTCTCCGTTGGATCTTCTCTATGTCTTGTATCAACCCTATCTGGTACGGATCCCACACTGCTGAGCAGTATTCAAGCAGTGGGCGAACAAGCGTACTGTAACCTACTTCCTTTGTTTTCGGATTGCATTTCCTTAGGATTCTTCCAATGAATCTCAGTCTGGCATCTGCTTTACCGACGATCAACATTATATGATCATTCCATTTTAAATCACTTCTAATGCGTACTCACAGATAATTTATGGTATTAACTGCTTCCAGTTGCTGACCTGCTATTTTGTAGCAAAATGATAAAGGATCTATCTTTCTGTGTATTCGCAGCACATTACACTTGTCTACATTGAGATTCAATTGCCATTCCTTGCACCATGCGTCAATTCGCTGCAGATCCTCCTGCATTTCAGTACAATTTTCCATTGTTACAACCTCTCGATACGCCACAGCATCATCTGCAAAAAGCCTCAGTGAACTTCCGATGTCATCCACCAGGTCATTTATGTATATTGTGAATAGCAACGGTCCTATGACACTCCCCTGCGGCACACCTGAAATCACTCTTACTTCGGAAGACTTCTCTCCATTGAGAATGACATGCTGCGTCCTGTTATCTAGGAACTTCTCAATCCAATCATACAATTGGTCTGATAGTCCATATGCTCTTACTTTGTTCATTAAACGACTGTGGGGAACTGTATCGAACGCCTTGCGGAAGTCAAGAAACACGGCATCTACCTGTGAACCCGTGTCTACGGCCCTCTGAGTCTCGTGGACGAATAGCGCGAGCTGGGTTTCAAATGACCGTCTTTTTCGAAACCCATGATGATTCCTACAGAGTAGATTTCTAGTCTCCAGAAACGTCATTATACTCGAACACAATACGTGTTCCAAAATTCTACAACTGATCGACGTTAGAGATATAAGTCTATAGATATAGGTCCGGAAAGCAAACCCTGTGTGCTATCCGCGGCGCTCGCCCGGTGCCCAGTAGGATTTTGGAACATACACTGTTTTCGAACGCTTTGAACTGCCGCAGGGAAAACGGTCTGTTGACAAGCAGTCAGCATGGATTCAGAAAATATCGTTCTTATGAAAGACAATTAGCTCTTTATTATCTTGGGATCACGTTAGATAGGACATTTTCTTTTAAGGAGCACTTGACACGGATATCTGCTAGCCAGCCGCTGTGACCGAGTAGTTCTAGGCGCTTCCGTCCGGAACCACGCGGCTGCTACGGTCGCAGGTTCGAATCCTGCCTCGGGCATGGATGTGTGTGATGTCCTTAGGTTAGTTAGGTTTAAGTAGTTCTGAGTCTAGGGGACTGATGACCTCAGACGTTAAGTCCCATAGTGCTTAGAGCCATTTTTTTGGATATCTGCTAAGCTAAAACCTGAAATAACATTCTCCATAAACTCTGTGGCACTCGCTGGGGATTTTCAGCACACACTCTCCGGGTATCAGCACTCGGTTTGGTATACTCAGCAGCAGAGTAACGTCCGCCTGTGTGGCTGAATGGGACTCACGTAAAAATGATAGACGTACAACTTTTTTTTTACATGAAGTAGAGCCACTCCACGCCCACACCGGCATGATGGCCAACTCAAAAGGTCTACTGCCATCTCTGCATAAGGGTTAGTTTTCACTAAAGCGAGGTGTCACAGGTGGGTACAGCGATGTTTGCGTACGTCTGGTTAATGTTAACCATTAATTCGCGCTCATCTGGAGATAGATGAAAGTCGTACATCGGGTACGTCTGGTTACTGTTAACCATTAATATGCGCTCATCATGAGATAAATGAAAGTCGAACGAAGGATAGCGGTTTGAAGGGCAGAAGGGAAAAAAAGTGCCAAGGCAAGAGCCAAGGGGAAAAACCTCTGCGATATTTCAAAATTGTTCAAATGGCTCTGAGCACTATGGGACTTAACATCTGAGGTCCTCAGTCCCCTAGAACTTAGAACCACTTAAACCTAACTAACCTAAGGACATCACACACATCCATGCCCGACGCAGGATTTGAACCTGTGACCGTAGCAGCCGTGTGGTTCCGGACAGAAGCGCCTAGAACCGCTAGGCCACAGTGGCCGGCAATAATGAAAAGTGCGAGCTCACCCAAATGAGTACTAAAAGGAATTCGTTATATTTAGGTTACATGATAAATGACAGAAATCTAATGGCTGTCAATTCAACTAAATATCTAGGAATTATGGTTACATGCAACTTAACTTGAAGCGCTCACATGGATAACGTTGTGTGGAAGGCAAATCAAAGAATGCTTTTAACTGGCGGATCATTTAGATAGTTAGAAGATGAAACAAGATTACAAAACGGGCTGCCTACACTGCGCATGTCCGTCCTCTGCTTGAGTATAGCTGTACAGTATGGGATCTTTATCAGATTGGTTTGACAGACAGAGGATATCGAAAAAATTCAAAGCACTGCAGTTTGTTTTGAATTATCGTGAAATTGGGGAGAGAATAACAAGGATACGCGAGTTGGGATGGAATCATTAAAACAAAATCGTTTTACGTTGCGGCGAGAGTTTTTCACAAAATTCCAATCTCCAACGTTCTCCTCCGAATGCGAAAATACACTCCTGGAAATGGAAAAAAGAACACATTGACACCGGTGTGTCAGACCCACCATACTTGCTCCGGACACTGCGAGAGGGCTGTACAAGCAATGATCACACGCACGGCACAGCGGACACACCAGGAACCGCGGTGTTGGCCGTCGAATGGCGCTAGCTGCGCAGCATTTGTGCACCGCCGCCGTCAGTGTCAGCCAGTTTGCCGTGGCATACGGAGCTCCATCGCAGTCTTTAACACTGGTAGCATGCCGCGACAGCGTGGACGTGAACCGTATGTGCAGTTGACGGACTTTGAGCGAGGGCGTATAGTGGGCATGCGGGAGGCCGGGTGGACGTACCGCCGAATTGCTCAACACGTGGGGCGTGAGGTCTCCACAGTACATCGATGTTTTCGCCAGTGGTCGGCGGAAGGTGCACGTGCCCGTCTACCTGGGACTGGACCGCAGCGACGCACGGATGCACGCCAAGACCGTAGGATCCTACGCAGTGCCGTAGGGGACCGCACCGCCACTTCCCAGCAAATTAGGGACACTGTTGCTCCTGGGGTATCGGCGAGGACCATTCGCAACCGTCTCCATGAAGCTGGGCTACGGTCCCGCACACCGTTAGGCCGTCTTCCGCTCACGCCCCAACATCGTGCAGCCCGCCTCCAGTGGTGTCGCGACAGGCGTGAATGGAGGGACGAATGGAGACGTGTCGTCTTCAGCGATGAGAGTCGCTTCTGCCTTGGTGCCAATGATGGTCGTATGCGTGTTTGGCGCCGTGCAGGTGAGCGCCACAATCAGGACTGCATACGACCGAGGCACACAGGGCCAACACCCGGCATCATGGTGTGGGGAGCGATCTCCTACACTGGCCGTACACCACTGGTGATCGTCGAGGGGACACTGAATAGTGCACGGTACATCCAAACCGTCATCGAACCCATCGTTCTACCATTCCTAGACCGGCAAGGGAACTTGCTGTTCCAACAGGACAATGCACGTCCGCATGTATCCGGTGCCACCCAACGTGCTGTAGAAGGTGTAAGTCAACTACCCTGGCCAGCAAGATCTCCGGATCTGTCCCCCATTGAGCATGTTTGGGACTGGATGAAGCGTCGTCTCACACGGTCTGCACGTCCAGCACGAACGCTGGTCCAACTGAGGCGCCAGGTGGAAATGGCATGGCAAGCCGTTCCACAGGACTACATCCAGCATCTCTACGATCGTCACCATGGGAGAATAGCAGCCTGCATTGCTGCGAAAGGTGGATATACACTGTACTAGTGACGACATTGTGCATGCTGTGTTGCCTGTGTCTATGTGCCTGTGGTTCTGTCAGTGTGATCATGTGATGTATCTGACCCCAGGAATGTGTCAATAAAGTTTCCCCTTCCTGGGACAATGAATTCACGGTGTTCTTATTTCAATTTCCAGGAGTGTATTTTGTTGACACCCACCTACATAGGAGAAATGATAATTGTAATAAAATAAGAGAAATCACAGCTCGCACAGAAAGATATAAGTGTTCTTTTTTGTTTCTGCGCGCTGTTAGAGAGTGAAACGGTACAGAAATACACACTTAAGTGTGGGTCGTAGAGTAGTCATGTAGATATAGATGTCTAGATTTCGACTGTTCAAGAAACCTTCAACTTCCAAAATCACCTCTTCGTAATTCTGCCACACAATGGTCTCTTCATCCACGGGAAAATGGGAATATGTGGGGTGAAGCAAAATTTACTAACCCAAAGTAGCACCAAGTGTAACTGTATCCTGTGCAGAAGGAGCTAGGAAGTTGTCGAGGATCCAGAACACCCGTGACACTTTGTCTTCAGTATCCCGTAACGTCAAGATATTTCAGTAGTATGCTGCTGTGATGGCTTATCCCTTACCACCATAATCTGTTAATACCGCACCATGGTATGTCCAAAAACCACTCTGTTTCACCCTGACCTTTAACGGTTGGGTCTTCGTCTTTTTCGGCGCTGGCGAATCCACGTGTTTCCACTGATGTCTGCATCTTTGTCTCGGGGTCAGGGCGATCTATGCTGCACTCACCCATGGCGATTATGTGTCTAAAGACGCCACCTGGATTGGCCTGACACAGCTGCAATATTTCCGCCACCGTCTCGGTTCGGTGGGCTTTTTGAATGGGTGTGAATAGTCGCGGGACCCAGTGGACGGTGTTCGCGATGTTCAAAATGTTGTGCGTGATGTTCAGAACTGATCCGTGTCTGACTTAAGCTTTTACTACTGCTGTGTGGACTGTGGTTCGCCGATCTTTTGCACTGAGAGAGACGGTCTTTCACTTCATCCTCCCTCATTCACACTTGCTTGACCTCACTGGAAGTGTATGCGCCACCCAACTTCTGAGTCATACGATGGTGCATTGCTACCCTACACTTCCACCAACTCCGAATGGATCTTCCCTTGAAATGCAGAAAACGAATTACCGCACGATACTCCACTTTATCAATGGGCTGCCCCATTTTGTTTTAGCTCCGGAGTGGGAATTTAAATGTGTACCAGGACAGAACAAGTGTACCTGCAAACACAGAAAAAATTAAATACGTTACTTTTTTCTCCAAGCGATAATCAGAACTGCATGGCTACCCCTCTCACAGTGATGAAGAATCGCAGTGCCTGACTGTTTTGCTCACAGTGTTCGGTTTATTTATTTATGTATGTTTGTGTGCACCTATCCGTTTGTTTAATTTAATTTGCAGCGTGCTTGGTTTCGAGAGACGTATGAGAGCCACATCGAAATCGGATTCGCACTGGATAAATGGCCAACGTGAATGTGATTTCTACTGTAGAATGTTTTCTGCACTATCCAAAATACAGGCTGACTCGTAACCTCTGGCTCACAAGATACAAAATATAAAGAGTTAAGGTGATCTGCATGTTCAACTGACAGCACAAAAAGTGGGCCACTTCTGAATTCCAGTGAGTAGGCCGCACTAGACTATATGCAACCAACATAGCATAGCTGTCTTGCAGGTGCTCTAAACCCTATCAAAAACAGTCGTTAGACTATACACAATGAGTTTCACAAAACACTACTAGAGAACACTGCTCTTCGTGGTAGTCAGTCCATACGTAAACCAATACTGTCATACAACGAATATTAAAAATCACATTATTAGAGATGAGACAGCCATCCCTCAGGCATGTGTGTAAGTGTTGTTCTTAACATAATTTAGTTTAAGTAGTGTGTAAGTCTAGGGACCGATGACCTCAGCTGTTTGGTCCCTTAGGAATTCATACACATTCATTCGAGACAATCCATGTTGTTGTTGTTGTTGTGTTCTTCAGTTCAGGGACTGGTTTGATGCAGCTCTCCATGCTACTCTATCCTGTGCCAGCTTCTTCATATCCGTGTACCTGCTGCAACCGACATCCTTCTGAATCATATACTTATATGGATATGGTGTCTGTTCTTTCAGACATGTCCGAAAGAACAGACACCATTGATGTCCTGCAGCCGTCTAGAACGAAATTAGAATTATATCAATACTTTCAGCTGCTGACGGGCGTTTATATATATCAACGGGGACAGGTGAAAATGTGTGCCCCGACCGGGACTTGAACCCGGGATCTCCTGCTTACATGGCAGACGCTCTATCTATCTGAGCCACCGAGCGCACAGAGGATAGTGAGGCTGCAGGGACTATCTCGCGCACGCCTCCCACGAGACCCACATTCTCACCTTGTATGTCCAGACACTACATTCGTAGTGCCCCACACTAACATTCTCATTACTCGTGGAAGACATTCTTACCAAGTCCCGTAAGAGGTCGGGGAACAAGTGTGCATCCGCACAGAAGAAAAAGGTCATGACCGGTATTGCCAGAACTGTATACACTACTGGCCATTAAAATTGCTACACCAAGAAGAAATGCAGATGATAAACGGGTATTCATTGGACGAATATATTATACTAGAGCTAACATGTGATTACATTTTCACGCAATTTTTGTGCATAGATCCTGAGAAATAAGTACCCAGAACAACCACCTCTGGCCGTAATAACGGCATTGATACGCCTGGGCATTGAGTCAAACATAGCTTGGATAGCGAGTACAGGTACAGCTGCCCATGCAGCTTCAACACGATACCAGAGTTCATCAAGAGTAGTGACTGGCGTATTGTGACGAGCCAGTTGCTCGGCCACCATTGACCAGACGTTTTCAATTGATGAGAGATCTGGAGAATGTGCTGGTCAGGGCAGCAGTCCAACATTTTCTGTATCCAGAAAGGCCCGTACAGGACTTGCAACATTCGGTCGTGCATTATCCTGCTGAAATGTAGGGTTTCGCACGGATCGAATGAAGGGTAGAGCCACGGGTCGTAACACATCTGGAGTGTAACGTCCATTGTTCAAAGTGCCGTCAGTGCGAACAAGAGGTGGCTGAGATGTGTGGCACCCCATACCACCATGCCGGGTGATACGCCAGTGTGGCGATGACGAATACACGCTTCCAATGTGCGTTCACCGCGATGTCGCCAAACACGGATGCGAACATCATGATGCTGTAAACAGAACCTGGATTCATCCGAAAAAATGACGTTTTCACATTCGTGCACCCAGGTCTGTGATGCAGCGTCAAGGGTAACCGCAGCCATGGTCTCCAGGCTGATAGTCCATGCTGCTGCAAACGTCGTAGAAATATTCGTGCAGATGGTTGTTGTCTTGCAAACGTCCCCATCTGTTGACTCAGGGATGGAGACATGGCTGTGCGATCCATTACAGCCATGCGGATAAGATGGCTGTAATCTCGACTGCTTGTGATACGAGGCCTTTGGTATCCAGCACGGCGTTCCGTATTACCCTCCTGAACCCACCGATTTCATATTCTGCTAACAGTCATTGGATCTCGACCAACGCGAGCAGCTATGTCGCGATACGATAAACCGCATTCGCGATGGGCTACAATCCGACCTTTATCAAAGTCGGAAACGTGATGGTACGCATTTCTCCTCCTTACGCGAGGCATCACAGCAACGTTTCACCAGGCAACGCCTGTCAACTGCTGTTTGTGTATGAGAAATCGTTTGGAAACTTCCCTCATGTCAGCACATTGTTGGTGTCGCCACCGGCGCCAACTTTGTGTGAATGCTCTGAAAAGCTAATCATTTGCATATCACAGCATCTTCTTCCTGCCGGTTAAATTTCTCGTCTGTAGCACGTCATCTTCGTGGTGTAGCAATTTTAATGGCCAGTAGTGTAGTTATATGGATAGGGTCCATGTCAGAAAGAACAGACGGTATTGATGACCTGCTGCCGTCTAGAATGAAATTAGAATTATATTAATACCTTCAGCTGCTGACTGGCAGCCACGGGCTGCTGATATGAATCCTATGGAAAACCGTGGTCTGAGGTCGCCAGAACGTTAACAGAGAACGAGCCAAAGAACCAACCAACTACAGCTAACGCTCTTTGAGACTGCCTTCTTGAAGTCTGGGACGAAGTTGCTTCTTCAGGCTGTTACGTCCGACAGCTTAGAGAATCTATGCCAAGACGCATAAAACAAGTAGAAAACAATGTGCGATTCTGCATAAAACACACACATCAAAAAAAGTTTTGGACTAATTCGGTTCCGAGAGTTGCGGAAGCTGTACAGAAAATTGGAATAGAGATCAACATAAACATCATTTCCGCCCTTTTTGTTGCTAATGAAAACCACACATTGGGTGTTTTACCACTATACAGGGATACTATCAGAGGTGGTGCTCCAGATTTCTGTACACACCGGTACCTCTAGTACCCAGTAGCACGTCCTCTTGCATTGACGCATGCCTGTATTCGTCGTGGCATACTATCCACAAGTTCATCAAGGCACTGTTGGTCCAGATTGTCCCACCCCTCAACGGCAATTCGGTGTAGATCCGTCAGAATGGTGGGGAGTCACATCGTCCATAAATTTCCCTCTTCATTCTATCCAGGCATGTTCGATAGGGTTCATGTCTGGAGATCATGCTGGCCATTCTAGTCGAGCGATGTCATTATCCTGAAGGAAGACATTCACAAGTTGTGCACGAAGCGGGCGCGAATTGTCGTCCATGAGGACGAATGCCTCGCCAATATGCTGCCGATATGGTTGCACTATTTGTCGGAGGATGGCATTCACGTATCGTACAGCCGTTACGGTGCGTTCCATGACCACCAGCGCCGTATGTCGGCCGCACATAATGCCATTCCAAAACAGCAGGAAACCCCCATCTTGCTGCACTCCGTGGACAGTGTTTCTAATGCGTTCAGCCTGACCGGGTTGCTTCCAAACACGTCTCCGACGATTACCTGTTTGAAGGCACATGCGACACTCATCGGCGAAGAGAAAGTGATGCCAATCGTGAGTGGTCCATTCGGCATGTTGTTGCATGGTGTCGTGTATGGAAAGATGGACCTCGCCACGGATGTCGGGAATGAAGTTGCGCATCATGCAGCCTATTGCGCACAGTTTGAGTCGTAACAGGACGTCCGTGGCTGTACGAAAAGCTTTATTCAACACGGTGGCGTTGCTGTCAGTATTCCTCCGATACATAATTTGTAGGTAGCGGTCATCCAGTGCAGTAGTAGCCCTTGGGCTGCCTGAGCGTGTCATGTCATCGATAGTTTCTATCTCTCTGTATTTCCTCCATGTCCGAACAACATCGGTTCACTCCGAGACGCCTAGACACCTCCCTTGTTGAGAGCCCTCCCTGCCACAAAGTAACAATGCGGACGCGATCGGGCCGCGGTATTAACCGCCTAGGAATGGTTGAACTACAGACAACATGAGCCGTGTACCTCCTTCCGGGTGGAATGACTGGAACTGATCGGCTGTTGGACCCCTCCGTGTAATTAGCGCTGCTCGTGCATGGTTATTTACATTTTTGGGCGGGTTTAGTGACATCTCTGAACAGTCAAGGGGACTGTGTCTGTGATACAATATCCACAGTGAAAGTCTATATTCAGGAGTTCTGGGAACCGGGGTGATGCAAAACTATTTTGATGTGTCTATTAGAGCCCTTAAAAAGTTTTATTATGTCGTCTTCTTTTTTCCTCACTGAGAGCTAGTGGAAGATCGCTTGGTAACAGATAAAACAGTATTTGAGTTTGTTTTTCTTTGAGCTGCCTCTTTCATTGAAATAAGTTTCTTTTAAATACCCAGTTTTTTAAATATTCTACTTTCATTTTATTTATATCCTGTCTAGATACTTACAAAGTAATCAGTTTAGATGGAGGCTTTAAAAGTATTTTACATGTCTCGTGACGCTGTAATAATGTTGTTACTTCCTGGAATGACAGAGAATTATCTTGCAAGATTCACTTGATGTATATGGCTGTATACCAACCAAAGACTCTGAATGAATTGCATTGTGGTGCCATTGACTTAGCAAATATTATATTACTTTCACGTCACAACTACTACTAATCTCGTGGTCTACGTTGCGTATTTTATGTATCAGCCATTAGAGAGGCAATGAGGAGGCGATTAACGCTGCAATTGGTTGCTTGCTGCATAAAAATGTCGATGCACTAGAAAGAGTAAGAGGCAGTAGCTCTCAGTTCCAAACTGGTGTGAGAGTAACATTTTATCTCGTCTGTTACAGAGCTGCAAACAGCTGTATCGCACTCACAACGTCATCTTTAGAAATTTTGTCATTATGATACGTCTCGCTACGTTCAGTAACCAGTAGATCTACGAGGAAGAAACATAAAATACCAGGTGCATTCCAGCTCTAAGGCCTCCGATTTTTTTTCTCCGGACTGGAAAGAGATAGAAACATGCACATTGTTTTAAAATGAGGCCGCGTTCGTTGTCAATACGTCCCACAGATGGCAGCACCGTACGGCAGATGGAATTTTACCGCCAGCGGCGAGAATGAGAACTGTTTTAAATACTTAAAATGGCGACGTTTTCCTTACTTGAACAGCGTGCAATCATTCGTTTTCTGAATTTGCGTGGTGTGAAACCAATTGAAATTCATCGACAGTTGAAGGAGACATGTGGTGATGGAGTTATGGATGTGTCGAAAGTGCGTTCGTGGGTGCGACAGTTTAATGAAGGCAGAACATCATGTGACAACAAACCGAAACAACCTCGGACTCGCACAAGCCGGTCTGACGACATGATCGAGAAAGTGGAGAGAATTGTTTTGGGGGATCGCCGAATGACTGTTGAACAGATCGCCTCCAGAGTTGGCATTTCTGTGGGTTCTGTGCACACAATCCTGCATGACGACCTGCAAATGCGAAAAGTGTCATCCAGGTGGGTGCCACGATTGCTGACGGACGACCACATGGCTGCCCGTGTGGTATATTGCCAAGCAATGTTGACGCGCAACGACAGCATGAATGGGACTTTCTTTTCGTCGGTTGTGACAATGGATGAGACGTGGATGCCATTTTTCAATCCAGAAACAAAGCGCCAGTCAGCTCAATGGAAGCACACAGATTCACCGCCGCCAAAAAAATTTCGGGTAACCGCCAGTGCTGAAAAAATGATGGTGTCCATGTTCTGGGACAGCGAGGGCGTAATCCTTACCCATTGCGTTCCAAAGGGCACTACGGTAACAGGTGCATCCTACGAAAATGTTTTGAAGAACAAATTCCTTCCTGCACTGCAACAAAAACGTCCGGGAAGGGCTGCGCGTGTGCTGTTTCACCAAGACAACGCACCCGCACATCGAGCTAACGTTACGCAACAGTTTCTTCGTGATAACAACTTTGAAGTGATTCCTCATGCTCCCTACTCACCTCACCTGACCTGGCTCCTAGTGACATTTGGCTTTTTCCAACAATGAAAGACACTCTCCGTGGCCGCACATTCACCAGCCGTGCTGCTATTGCCTCAGCGATTTTTCAGTGGTCAAAACAGACTCCTAAAGAAGCCTTCACCGCTGCCATGGAATCATGGTGTCAGCGTTGTGAAAAATGTGTACGACTGCAGGGCGATTACGTCGAGAAGTAACGCCAGTTTCATCGATTTCGGGTGAGTAGTTAATTAGAAAAAAATCGGAGGCCTTAGAACTTGAATGCACCTCGTACTGTGCAATTGGTTTTTAAAATACACAAATCCGTTAATGAAATCATGTCACTGAATACTATGTTAACTGTATGAATGCGTGGTGTCTGCTCTTTCGGACATGTCTGCAAGACCAGACACAATGCTGAATCCACAGCTGTTATACATTATATGCAAATTGAAGGTGGAGAGGGGGAGAAAGGAATGGAAAGGGAGGGGATCACAGAGTCAGCTGCATCGGCAGCTACACGGAATCAGCGGCGACGAGTCAAAGTGTGTACCAGGCTAGGATTCGGTCCTGGGATCTCCTGCTTGTTAGGTAGGTGCGTTAACCACTGTGCTATCCGGAACACAGCGTTATTGCAACTGCGCGGACTGTCGCGGCGCGCAGTTGCGATAAATTTGTGTTCCGGATGGCGCAGTGGTTAACGCACCTATCTAACAAGCAGGAGATCCCAGGACCGAATCCTAGCCATTGCCAGTTCGATCGCTTCAGTCTCGCCTCAGCACCAGGGTCTAGCTGGTCGGCCACTTGTCAGCCATCCAGCCTGGCTGGCCCGAGGCTCGCGAGCCGCGGCTAGAACAGGCCGCGAAGCCACGCTCACCCCTTCAAGGATCAAATATTTAACGAAAAATAAGTTAAAGAATACATTCACGATAAATACCGAGACCACAAAATATTTCATCTAGCTACACTACTATGTAATCAAACGTATCCGGACACCTGGCTGAAAATTATTTACAAGTTCGTGGCGCCTTCCATCGATAATGCTGGAATTGAATATGGTGTTGGTCCACTTTTAGCCTCGACGACAGCTTCCACTCTCGCAGGCATATGTTCATTCAGGTGCTGGAAGGTTTCCTTGGGAATGGCAGCCCATTCTTTACGGAGTGCTGCACTGAGGAGAGAGAGGTATCAATGTCGGTCGGTGAGGCCTGGCACGAAGTCGGCGTTCCCAAACATCCCAAAGGTGTTCTATAGGATTCAGGTCAGAACTCTGTGCAGGCCAGTCCATTACAGGGATGTTATTGTCGTGTAACAACTGCGCCACAGGCTGTGCATTATGAACAGATGCTCGATCGTTTTGAAAGAAAGACGCATTGCTCTTCAACAGTGAGAAGGATTATTATATTTTTGATTACTTTTTCGAATCTTTTTTCTATATCCAGCGCCAGCTGAAGCAAGCTTAGGACTGTGTGTATTTCCTTTCTTTTCCATTGCTAAATTATATCTTTTTTGTTATTATAATTCTTCATCAGCTTTTTTCTTGTTTATTACAGCATTTGTGATTGCTGCTGAACCCCCAGCAAGTGAACCAATAGTTGCTAGATATGGTAATGCAGCTATTAGTAATGGAAGAAATCCACCTTCATGTTTTATTAGTCCAGAATCTTCTTTTTTGTTAGATATTCGACAATCTTTTTTATAAGAGGAATACCTAATATAATAAGTAAATACCCACCAGTTTTTTTATTGCTCTGACGGGCTTTTGAAACTTTGTTTCTATCTCTCTTTCTTTTCTTGTATTTCAACGGAAGAAGCAACAAACTACATTAAAAACGAAGTTTTGCAAAACTTAAAGCAAGTAGAACTAGCACCAACATCCTTCACTGAAATTAATATGAGTCTAAAAAGTGATATATTAAATACATTATTGACATAAAGAATTTCTGCAGACAGATTAAAATTTACAGTTTTTAGACCCACTTATGAGAAGGGACAAAAGATATTTAAATAATTATCATCCAATTTTCTTACAGAGGTCCTTTTCCAAAATACTGTAGAATCTAATGTATTCAAAAGCAGTCTCGCATTTAAGTAGAAATAATTTGCTTAGTATATATCAGTCTGCACTCCAGAAGGACTGCTCGATTGAGGAGACTATTTATACACTCACCCACCAAATATTACTATTCTTAAGTAACGAAATCTTGCCAGCTGATATTTCTTGTGATCTTCTGGAGGTGTCTGATAGCGTAGATCATGTTGCTCTCTTAGAAATTAAGTTTCGTGGAACTGTTGGCTTCGCACAAAACAGAACGCAAAAATCTGAACTGAGTAATTGAAACAATGTTGAATGGAGAGAAAGTTTTAGTGAGTAGGGAGAAATGACAAAGGAAGTACCACAAGCGTCTCCTATTACTTATATAAGTTTATTACCCTCATCAAATAGAATTAATAGTTTTTGCGGATGAGACGAGTGTTATAACAAATCCCGTCAGAGAGAAAGCAACAGGAAAGACTGTTAATAATGTTTTTCGAAGAATTATTAAGTAGTTTTCTGAAAATGGACTCTTCCTCAATTTTGAGAAAACACACTATATTCAGTACTATACAACAAATAGAGTCATACCAAAAACACATGTAGCAGAAGAGCAGAAGTCAGTAAATAGGGTAGAATGCTCCAAATTTTTGGGTGTACTTACTAATAAAAACCTGAATTGGGAGAAGCACATTACTGAGCTTCTGAAACAATTAAGTTCAGCTACTTTTGGTCTTTGCATAATTACTAATCTTGGAAACAAACGAATCAATCTCCTGAAATAGTTTTCATATTTCCTCTCAATAATGTCTTATGGAAGGGGTAACTCATCACTTAGAAAGGAGGTACTGAGTGCAAAAACAGCGAGAAATAAGAATAATATGTGGTGTTCACCCTGCAGTATCCTTATAGGCAGCTCTACAAGGAGTAAGCCATTGTAACTGCGACATCACAATAGATATATTCAGTAATGAAATTCTCCATAAATAATCGATCACAATTTGAGAAGGATGGTGATAGCCACACCTAAACACTAGAGGAAAAAATGATATTCCCTACCCGTTATGAAAGCTGTCAGTGTCTAAGGAGGGAGTTCATTCCATAGCAACAAAAACTGTGGATCATTTTTGCAATAACGTAAAATGTCTGACTGATAACAGGTTTCAAATCTAACCAAAGATTGGTTCTCCTGGACATGTGTTTATCTAAAACATGAAGGGACGAACGCTCATTCAAAGTTACAGGGGAGTGTAGCCCACGTATGGGGAAGAGTGTTCCGCTTTGAGAATTGTGAAGTGCTGGTGCTGTGAGTTCGCCAAAGGCCGTGAAAACTTGCGCCACAATGAGCGCTCTGGAAGGCAGCGTTCGTCGCTGACTGATGTTGTTACGCGACCTGCTGACATGGTGAAAGCGGATCGGCGTGGTACACCTCAGAGAGACTCCCCGGCAACTTGGTATTTCGTATGGCAGTGTTTAGTACATCGTTCTCCGGTTCTTAGCGTACTGGAAGATTTCATGTCGCTGGGTCCCTAAACAGTTGGATGACATTATGAACGGCAAACGAACGGTTCCTTCACAGAATCATCTGCTAGTACGCCAAGGAGGGTGATAGTTTCTTGGACCCCATTGATGCTGGCGATCAAACGTAGATTCTGCATTTCATGCTGTAATCGAAGCAGTAAATTATGGTGCGGAAACATCCGTCTTCGTCTGTGACAAAAGAAATTTCGTTCGGTGCAATGTTTTGGGAAGGTGATGTTAACGGTCTTGTGCGATCGCCATGGACCACTCCTGCTGCACTTCATACCACTGGGTGCAACCATCAATGCCAAATTTTCGAACCCTTGGAGAAGTTCATGGGGCGACAGCGATTCATATGCTGCAATGAGGCCTTCTACAATCAGCCAGATGAATTCAGCCACAAAGGCATTTCAAATTTATTGTTGCGGTGGGACAAATGTTTGAACCACTGTGGGAACTGTGTGTAAAATAGTGTAAGGTACATAGAATAGTACATATATTTGTAACTTCCTGAAAGTATCTTATTTTGGCTAATAAAAAGGAGGGGCAAAGACTTTCTGATTCACTCTCGTTTTCTGTTAAGCAGGTCTGTAATTATCTGTGCAGAATGGTGTCGGACATTCTCCACGTTGTAGGTACCTGATGCATTGCCTTATATCCAGTGGGACGTTTCCCAGTAACTGCGTCAGCATAGGTGTTAAGAACTGTAGATGAAAAGAACTCCGTCACTAAAACAGGTGGCCAATCATGTGATTCTTGTAAAGTCGACAACAAACATTGACTGATCAAGTTCATTGTTTATCCGCTTCTTTCAGACAGCAGCATACATTGCGAAGATTGATTTGTCCGGTGCTTCATCCGTAAACAAAATCTTACTTAAAAACGTCACATCATTTTGCAGTTTTAGTACACTACGTGGAAAACTAAAACCGACTCTGAAAAGCATAGCTACGGTGCTGCTGATAGAGCGAAACATGGACAGGACGTAGTGCTTTGAAATATGGCGGAATTTATTCTTCACGTTTTAAGTTTGTAGAAATTTGTTATAATCTTTGCCAAGACGTCGTCAGGGCTTGGCACGGTAAGAATAGCCTGCTATTCAGCGCACAACCACACTGATGCTTTTATAGCCTCCATTCACCGTAAATGGAAATGTAAACACTTTTTCGACTGTCATATACAATGAGGCAGTAGGAATAGCTTCAGGACCGAGACGTCTAATCGCTACAACAGCAGAGCACAGGCTGATCGTCTTCAAGCAAGCCTACGAGTTTGCTTACATTTGGTGGGGGACCTCTTCTCCTGACGGCGGGACAGTTGTTTAAGGAACTGTTACCTTGTTGCCATATGATCGAGTTACACACATGTCATATCTAGAAGTCCTCTTCGAAGTGTCTTTCCAATGCTACCAATAAGTACATAGGTTGATTAAAACAAAAACAAAACAATTCTCGGAGTCATAATGCGGCAGCTGTACAACTCAAAATTTACGTGCATACATTAGAAAAGTCATCAGTTGTCCGCTATAAGGAAATGAAAACCATTCTTCCATATATATACTAATTCCAGATAAGCTGAGGGCGGCATGTGCTAGCTACTTGTGACTTACACAGAGAAAGTTTTGAATAGATAAAAAATTTCATGCGGTCGGTTATGGTACTTAATACATATACAATCAGCAGGTTGAATATGTAAATGGCTTCTTTTACTAAGCATATAACTATCAGCACATCAGGGATGCTATTTTTTATTAAAAAAATTAGAAAATGCTGTCAATATTGAAAGTGGTCAGTAATTATTGAGATTTATAATAGAGACGTCTAGCAATGGCTTATTTTAGCTTCTCTGGAAAATGTGGGAGAATGACTTGATTTAGTATTTGCTCTGCACCTATCAGAAAGGACATGAGTAGTTATCTACAAAGTACCCTATTTTTTCTGTCGGAAAAACCATTTGCTCCATACGAGCTATTTAATTTCTAGGACTATTGAAAGTGCAGTCAATTACACATGCTCGTTATCGTGGTAACCAGCACTTTTTACCGATTGTGTATGTAGGTCAGCTGGAGGAAAGAAAACTGTATTGTGACTCCAAATATGTCGGGAGCCAGTTCCAGTTGTCTTATCTTCAGTTGGAGCTCTTTGTGTCATTATCTGAAACTTTTCCAATGGTCTGAAAACTGGAAATGTCTGTACGACATCACATTATTATTTCATAATCCTCCGCCTTTCATGCCATTCACCCCACAGGACGTACTGATCATGGTTTATATGGGTGGACAAATGAAAGAATTTTTAGTGCTGCTGAGAAACATTGAGTTAGTTCATGGGATGAGAAGTTCCGCCTTATGCAATACACCTTATTTCTTTTGTTTCACCCATACATGTTTCAGCACTTTTGTGCTATCATCAGTGGGTTCTATTTATTTTTAACTGTAAATTTGTTGTTAACATATTAATATTTTCGTCGTTTACGACATTATGTAAAAGTTGCATTTATAACTTAATTGGCGAAAAGTAACATACCTTACATTATATTATTGTCCTTTTGTTTTGGTAGCTGTTATGCTACACAATATACAACATGTCATCTGCAAACAGCAAAACGTAATTTATTTTCTATTTGTTATGTATTTACGAACGGGAATAAGACTGTATCACGTTTTCTTTCTGTAACTTACAGTTTTGAAGTTGTGGTAGGTTTTCCTGTTTTGTTGGCGAAGTAAATGGGCTTACTTCTTTGCCTGTGTTCGTGTGGCAATGCAGTTTATCGATTATTCAAAACATAGGCGGAGTTTTCGCTGCCATTACGTGGTGTTGTGGTTGTGTGGCGTTCATTTGTTTCGTAGCGTGTTCTGTTGGCTGAGGCGCGCGAGTTTGAGTTGTATTTGGTGTCAGTTGTGTGTGGTTTATGTGGGTTTGTCTGTGTGTGATGAGTACTGGGGCAGAGAGGGAGTGTGTGTGTGTGTGAGAGAGAGAGAGAGAGAGAGAGAGAGAGAGAAGGAGAGAGAAAGAAAGAAAGAAAGAAAAGAGAGAGGATTTATGTGTGTGTTTGTGTGTTTTACTTGTACAGTTCTTCTATTGTGGTGAAGAGAGTTTTGTTGCACAGTGATGTGTATTCATTGAGTACTTTCTTTCCTTGGGCTATTGATTTTTGGATGTGGTAGTTTTCTTCTATAGTTAATTTTTGGTATAGGCTGCTGCTGGTTTTTAGGATGTGAAAGTCAGTTTCAATGTTTGTTGGGTGGTGGTTGTGTGCTACCAGGTGGTCTGCAAATGTTGAGTGTGTGCTATTGCTTTTCAGTGCTCTGAGGTGTTCATTATATCTGGTTCTGAAGGTCCTGCATGTTTGGCCCACATATACAGATTGACAGCAGTTGCAAGTAAGTTGGTAGATGCCAGACTGGCTGTATTTGTCAGTGTTGGTGGTAATTCTTCCAAATCTGCTCTGTATTGTGTTGTTGGTTCTGTATGCTATGTTGAGTCCTTGTTTCTTTAGTATATTAGCCACCCTGTGTGTGACTTTGTTGTTGTAAGTCATTATGTGCCATTTGTTGCTTACTGTCTGCCGATTTGTTGTGTGATGAGTTGTGTTTGTATGTATGTGTGCTTCATGGTTATGTGCTGTTTGTTTTTGTATTTTGTGGTTTATTTTGTCTATTCTCTTTGTATCATATCCATTCTCCTGTGCAATTTGTTTTATTGTGTTCAGTTCTTGTGTGTAGTCATGCTTATTCATGGGTATTTTGTTCAGCCTGTGAAGTAAATATCTGAAGCTGGCTTCTTTGTGGGTTATGGGGTGATTGGATTGGTTATGAATAATGGTGCTGGTGAGTGTGGGTTTTCTGTAGATTGTGAATTCATGTTTGTTGTTTCTCTTGTGTATAGTGAGATCTAAGAAGTTAAGTTTTTCATCTGTTTGTGTTTCTATGGTGAATTGTATTTGTGGGTGGATGGAGTTTATGTTATCATGAAGTTCTTTTATGCGGGACAGTGGTTCATCTATTAAGCAAATTATGTCATCTACATATCTGTACCAATATATTATTTTGTACTGTTTTGGTATTACTATTTTGTCAAAGATTTGTTTTTCTATTTGGTTGAGGAAAATGTCAGCTAGGAGGCCACTGATTGGGGATCCCATGGGTAGTCCATCTTGTTGAGAGTAAAATCTGTTGTTGAATGTGAAGTAGTTCTGTTCTGTGATGAGCCTGAGTATGGCTAATATTTCTTGTATGTTTGTTGTGGGTATGTTTCCTTGCAGTTGGAGGTTTCTTTCTATTATGTTTATGGTTTCTTCTGTTGGGATGTGTGTGTACATTGAAATTATATCAAATGAAACCAATGTTGCTGTGTTTGGTTGGAGGTTTCTTTCTATTAGTTCCTCTAATTCCGTCTGTGGTGCATTTAGCAAGTCTATATTACAATACAGACATAGAAATTATTAGTAATTTATTAAAACTTGGTCATGGCAGATACTTAATTTTGGAAACAATTATCGTCCTCACAGATGACACGTATTTGATACTGTCGCTGACATAGCATTTTAACACTTCGTTCATTGCAGAATGACACAATGAAGCGCCAAAGAGACTGGTATAGAAACGCGTATTCAAATACAGAGGTATGTAAACAGACAGAACATGGCGCTGCAGTCGGCAACGCCTATAAAAGACAAGTGTCTGGCGCAGTTGTTAGATCGGTTACTGCTGCTACAAAGGCAGGTTATCAAGGTTTAAGTGAGTTTGAACGTGATATTACAGTCGGCGTACGAGCGATGGGATACAGCATCTACGACGCAGCGATGAAGGGGGCATTTTCCCGTACAAGTTTTTCACGAGTGTGCCGTGAATATCAGGAATCCGGTAAAAAAAGACAAATCTCTTACATCGCTGCGGCCGGAAAAAGATCCTGCAAGAACGGGCCCAACGACGACTGAAGAGAATCGATCAACGTGTCAGAAGTGCAACTCTTCCGCAAAGTGCTGCAGGTTTCAATGCGGGGCCATCAACAAGTGTCAGCGTGCGAAGCATTCAATGACACATCGATATGGATTTTTGGAGCCGAAAGGCCACTCGTGTACCCTTGCCGTTTGCACGACACAAAGCCTTACGCCTCACCAACGGCCCGCCAACACCGATATTGGATTGTTGACTGGAAACATGTTGCCTGGTCGGACGAGTCTCATTTCAAATTGTATCGAGCGTGTGGAGACAGCCTCATGAATCCATGGACCCTGCATGTCAGCAGGAGACTGTTCAAGCTGATGGAGGCTCTGTAAAGGTCTGGGGCGTGTGCAATTGGAGTGATATGGGACCCCTGATACGTCTAGATACGACTCTGCCATATGTCCCGTACTTAAGCATCCTGTTTGATCACCTGCTTCCATTGTGCATTCCGACGGACTTGGACAAGTCCAGGAGGACAATGTGACACCCCATACGTCCAGAATTGCTACAAAGTGGCTCCAGGAACACTCTCCTGAATTTAAACACTTCCCCTGGCCACCAAACTCCCGAGATATGAACAGTATTGAGCATATCTGGGATGCCTTGTAACGTGCTGTCCAGAAGAGATCACCCACTCATACTCTTACACATTTATGGACAGCCCTGCAGGGTTCATAGTGTCAATTCCCTCCAGCTCTACTTCAAATATTAGTCGAGCCCATGCCACGTCGTATTGCGGCACTTCTGCGTGCTCGCGGGGGCCCTACACGACATTAGGCAGGTGTACCAGTTTCTTTGGCTTTTTAGTGTGGTTTGAAATCAGAGTAAAATGTTGTCTACAACTTGATAAGATGTACTGAATAACTGTTCTATTAGCACGTAGCCGAATCTGTGCTAAGACAATACTGCCGTCATAAGTGCTGATTGCAAGTGGTCGCTGATTAAATAGAGGCTGGGCTAAGAGACACTACGCTCGAACATAAATAACTTTTCGACTGTGGCGGCGTAAGGAAATACATGGGGACATGTCTACGGTGACGTCTCAGATTCATTGACGCGTCTGGCAGCTAGTGCGTATATGTGTGGTGCCGTCGTGTGGTACCAACTTTTCCTTGTGACCTCGTTCTGCGGACGACACCACAGCCTCTTTGCAGCAGGAGGTCGAATTGCAAACTGCCAGTACAGTAGGCGTATCCCCTGGAGGACTGCAGCATTGTTTGGTTGGCAGGATTGGCTGCGGTCTGCGGCGGCAGCTGTGCAGCGGCGCGGAAGCCGTAACTCAGTGGCGGCACGGAAGCGAAGCGACGCGGGGCTGGGAGCCGGGCGTTCGCCCTCCCAGCATTCGACAACCCGTCGCCGCTTACGCCCTCATTGTCTTCTGATTCAAAATATCACGCATGTACCAGCATCGTAAAACTTTAACGTCTCCCACAATTTAAGTGTGTTCTATACGCACTCAAGAAAATTGACGAACTGTAGTAATCTTTCGAATCTGTGAGCCCTTCCTGGGCGGGTAGTAAAACGAGGAATTACAATTTCATTGTTTCGTATTGTTTTTTTGTATTTAACATCACGGGCAAAATATCAGCCGCCCCATAAATGGGGCAAACTGCTCATTTCGGAGCACTGTGGATGGTTTACTGCTGGTACCAAGGGGTCATGTGCCCCAGCACCAGTGACGTAATTCATGATGGTGTTGTGGTCTACCTACGGCAGTTGGATGTGTGGTGTTTGACGTATGGATGTGACAAAATTACGGAAAGGAGCTGTATTTGGACTTGCTCTTGATGGTTCAAATGTCTCTGAGCACTATGGGACTTAGCTTCTGAGGTCATCAGTCCCCTAGAACTTAGAACTACTTAAACCTAACTAACCTAAGGACATCACACACAACCACGCCCGAGGCAGGATTCGAACCTGCGACCGTAGCGGTTGCGCGACTCCAGACTGTAGCGCCTAGAACCGCTCGGCCACCCCGGCCGGCTGCTCGTGATCACACTGTGAATGAATTTGCTCGATTTGTTGGTATGTCAACATGGCGTTCTCTGCCACTCGCAGCCATGTAACACAGTGTAGCAAGAACAGTGATCGTAAAAATACACTGGTGTGCAAAACTTAAGAACGAAAATACTTTTCGCATGATGTGTCACTGCCAAGTTAACAACTCGATGAAACTCGGACCATGCATATAAAGAACTGCTACAGTATATTACAGAAGGTAACTGAAAGCAATTCGAAGAAATAATTACACCTGAGTCACCGTGATTAAAGATGGCTTCCTGTACATTACAAAAGGAGAGTCATTCTTTTAGTACGGTGTGTGATTACCACGGACGGCAACGCATGCTCTGCAATGTGCTGCCACGCTGGCTACAATGTCGGTATAGAGTACTTCGATTTAAGTTGGGGGAATGGCCAGGCCACTCCATTCACTGAATATTATCTCATCCGAAGAGAACCCCCACCTGTACTGTTTGAAGTGGTCACGCACTGTCACCCATGAAAATCAAGTCAGCGCTGAATACACCCCTGAAAATCCGCACATGGGGAAAGAGTACACTATGACAATAATATGGACTGGATAAAGGACCGTGTTAAAGGATTTGGAGGTCAGTAGGCTCATGCAACATGATGCCTGTCCACAGCATAACCCCCGGACCACTAAAACGACAATATTCCTGGGTTCATTAATTGTTTCCACTTCTTGCCAAATGATGATACATCCAGAATCACTATTAAGACTAAAACCACTTTCATCTGAGAAGACACTACTTGACAATTTACTCCCAAACTGTCACGTGTAATATGCAGATCCCGAGAGCCCATATACTCAGTTCCTTAACGCTGCATGAAAACTGCAGACAATTTCACAACTTCCGATGACTATACTGCTAACTGCTTCTTCTTCTTCTTTCCTCTTAATAAGCTGATGGAAACATGTTACTTCTGCAGTCTTGAGGGCTCTCGTCAGCTGGCTGGTCACAGTGAAATTAGAAAGACTGGAGTGTCGTAAAATTGTTTGTTGCTGAAAGTCTTCTGTCAGTATGAAGGAAATGGCAGTCCCCTGTGTCTGTACAGCGCGTGAATAGGAGACGGTGGAATGTGTGCCACGCAAGCTACATTATGAGAGGCGTTAAAAGGAATCATTTTTAGTTACATGAGATCTGTAGCCCAAGTGACAACAAAGAACCTTGGACAAAGGGACCAGCTTCTGGACGCTGCTGTGCCGCACAGGAAAATTTGTTCAAATACTAGAAAGGGATTCTGTGACTGCCTCACTGTAATTACTTCGACACATGTGTTTATGTGAAAGGCTTTCGTCTGAACATGGCTGGGAATTTGTCACGTAGTGGGAGAGATTTTCTGCTTTGTTTACCAAACCGTACCATAACTGGTCAACAAAGGCAAAATCCACAAAATTAGGAAATTGTTAAACTTGTTTATGAAGTTATTATTTGTCGTGTCTCACAATGTCAACTGCAATTGCACGACAAGATTCCGACGTTAGCAGAACCAGCTAAGTTTTATAGAGTGAAATCAGAGACACTTGCTTCAGGGACGCCGTCAAGAACCCGCTTCACCCTAGGAAACCATAAAAGACAGTCGTAGAGAGAGAGATTTCTCCGTCTTAGAGAAAATTACAGAAGCTGAGTTGGATTCACAATTTCCAACCTCACACCATTCAAAAGTGGCAAGCATGTGCCGTCGATGCAGCCACCGAGGCAAGGTGGACGCGAAACTAATTAATTTGCACCAGGGTTTCTTTGCGTGGATTTAACATCCACAGCCAGATACTTTTCGATTCCATGTGGTTTTGAGGCGAAGAACTCGTCGACCAGTGAGAGGAGCGCATTTACGTCCGAAAAGGAACTTGTGTGAAGGTTATTCGATAGAGAACGGAAAAGGTGAAAATTGACGGCACAAGATCAGGTGAATAGGTAGGTGTTGTGAGTTAACGAGCATTGCGCTCTTATTTAAATATATGGCCGAAAGAGTCAGCCTACAGGAATTGTGAAACGAACCCTGTCGTCCAGGACCGCGTGCCACAAAGGGCGCAGATTCACCACGAGATGGGGAAAGTCACAGGCGTCTGTTGTCTATGTGTATGCGAGTGAGACAGACGAGAAACTACGTCATAGGGAAACCCACGTAGGGAAAGGACACGTAGCAGTGTTATATATGGCGGACCTAAGATCGGCCATAAAGGCCAGCATTTATGGAAACTATTTAATTCTGTAGTAATGCAGGGAATCAAGCCACAGTAATTATAATCTGTCATCCTCCATAAATTTGCTTGGTGATCCGAATAAAACTTGAATATTGATCATGTCTATAATTATTTAGGATTTACTGTTAAAGTGAAATTAACAAGTTTTGTAACAAATACCTGAGTGCTAAAATCTGAACGCTTTGGTCGATCATAACGATCGACATTTCATACAGAAGCGCATCATTAAAATGACAAACGTTGTAAATATCAATTCTGTAACTTTATTTGTTTAACAGATATAGTAAATTTAAATTATCAGTATTTACAGCTAAGCATCAGAACATCATTTCCTCCACACAAAACACATTAAACGATGACAGCATTACACCTTATTGAACCATTAGGTAATAGAATACTTCTTGTAAAGTTTAGTACATTATAGTTACTTTGTTCTGTACTTATTTATAAGAAAGCACATTGGTACAAGGCTACTAACCGTGGCATTCAAAGCTAAGAAGGAAATTGTATAGGTTTTATGTAAAAGAATATTACGTTTATTATGCAATTGATGTTACTGTTACACCCCCCCCCCCCCCCTCCCATGAACCACGGACCTTGCCGTTGGTGGGGAGGCTTGCGTCCATCAACGATAAAGATACCCGTACTGTAGGTGCAACCACAACGGAGGGGTATCTGTTGAGAGGCCAGACAAACTTGTGGTTCCTGAAGAGGGGCAGCAGCCTTTTCAGTAGTTGCAGGGGCAACAGTCTGGATGATTGAATGATCCGGCCGTGTAACGCTAACCAAAATGGCCTTGCTGTTTTGGTACTGCGAACGGCTGAAAGCAAGGGGAAACTTCAGCCGTAATTTTTCCCGAGGGCATGCAGCTTTACTGTATGATTAAATGATGATGGCGTCCTCTTGGGTAAAATATTCCGGAGGTAAAATAGGCCTCCATTCGGATCTCCGGGCAGGGACTACTCAAGAGGACGTCGTTATCAGGAGAAAGAAAACTGACGTTCTACGGATCGGAGCGTGGAATGTCAGATCTCTTAATCGGGCAGGTAGGTTAGAAAATATAAAAAGGGAAATGGATAGGTTAAAGTTAGATATAGTGAGAGTTAGTGAAGTTCGGTGGCAGGAGCAATAAGACTTTTGGTCAGGTGAATACAGGGTTATAAATACAAAATCAAATAGGGGTAATGCAGGAGTAGGTTTAATAATGAATAAAAACATAGGAGTGCAAGTAAGCTACTACAAACAGCATAGTGAAGGCATTATTGTGGCCAAGATAGACACGAAGCCCACGCCTACTACAGTAGTACAAGTTTATACGCCAACTAGCTCTGCAGATGAAGAAATTGATGAAATGTATGATGAGATAAAAGAAATTATTCAAGTAGTGAAAGGAGACGGAAATTTAATAGTCATGGGTGACTGGAATTCGACAGTAGGAACAGGAAGAGAAGGAAACGTAATAGGTGAATATGGACTGGGGCTAAGAAATGAAAGAGGAAGCCGCCTGGTAGAATTTTGCACAGAGCATAACTTAATCATAGCTAACACTTGGTTTAAGAATCACAAAAGAAGGTTGTATACCTGGAAGAACCCTGGAGGAACTAGAAGATTTCAGATAGATTATATAATGATAAGACAGAGATTTAGGAACCAGATTTTAAATTGTAAGATATTTCCGGGGGCAGATGTAGACTCTGACCACAATCTATTGGTTATGAACTGTATATTAAAACTGAAGAAACTGCAAAAAGGTGGGAATTTAAGCAGATGGGACCTGGATAAACTGACTAAACCAGAGGTTGTACAGAGTTTCAGGGGGAGCATAAGGGAACAACTGACAAGAATGGGGGAAAGAAATACAGTAGAAGAAGAATGGGTAGCTTTGAGGAATGAAGTAGTGAAGGCAACAGAGGATCAAGGAGATAAAAAGACGAGGGGTAGCAGATATCCTTGGGTAACAGAAGAGATATTGAATTTAATTGATGAAAGGAGGAAATACAAAAATGCAGTAAATGAAGCAGGCAAAAAGGAATACAAACGTCTCAAAAATGAGATCACAGGAAGTGCATAATGGCTAAGCAGGGATGGCTAGAGGACAAATGTAAGGATGTAGAGGCTTATCTCATAAGGGGTACGATAGATACTGCCTATAGGAAAATTAAAGAGACCTTTGGAGAAAAGAGAACCACTTGCATGAATATAAAGAGCTCAGATGGAACCCAGTTCTAAGCAAAGAAGGGAAAGCAGAAAGGTGGAAGGAGTATATAGAGGGTCTATACAGGGGCGATGTTCTTGAGGACAACATTATGGAAATGGAAGAGGAGGTAGATGAAGATGAAATGGGAGATATGATACTACGTGAGGAGTTTGACAGAGCACTGAAAGACCTAAGTCGAAACACGGCCCCGGGAGTAGACAACATTCCATTAGAACTACTGACAGCCTTGGGAGAGCCAGTCCTGACATAACTCTACCATCTGGTGAGCAAGATGTATGAGACAGGCGAAATTCCCTCAGACTTCAAGAAGAATATAATAAATTCCAATGTGAACATTACCGAACTATCATTTTAATAAGTCACAGCTGCAAAATACTAACACGAATTCTTTACAGACGAATGGAAAAACTAGTAGAAGCCGACCTCGGGGAAGATCAGTTTGGATTCCGTAGAAATGTTGGAACACGTGAGGCAATACTGATCCTATGACTTATCTTAGAAGAAAGATTAAGGAAAGGCAAACCTACGTTTCTAGCATTTGTAGACTTAGGGAAAGCTTTTGACATTGTTGACTGGAATACTCTCTTTCAAATTCTGAAGGTGGCAGGGTTAAAATAGAGGGAGCGAAAGGCTATTTACAATTTGTACAGAAAACAGGTGGCAGTTATAAGCGCTGAGGGGCATGAAAGGGAAGCAGTGGTTGGCAAGGGAGTGAGACAGCGTTGTAGCCTCTCCCCGATGTTATTCAATCTGTATATTGAGCAAGCAGTAAAGGAAACAAAAGAAAAATTCGGAGTAAGTATTAAAATCCACGGAGAAGATATAAAAACTTTGAGATTCGCCGATGACATTGTAATTCTGTCAGAGACAGCAAAGAGCTTGGAAGAGCAGTTGAACGAAATGGATAGCGTCTTGGAAGGAGGATATAAGATGAACATCAACAAAAGCAAAACAAGGATAATGGAATGTAGTCGAATTAAGTCGGGAGATGCTGAGGGTATTAGATTAGGAAATGAGACACTTAAAGTAGTAAAGGAGTTTTGCTATTTGGGGAGCAAAATAACTGATGATTGTCTAAGTAGAGAGGATATAAAATGTAGACTGGCAATGGCAAGGAAAGCGTTTCTGAAGAAGAGAAATTTGTTAACATCGAGTATAGATTTAAGTGTCAGGAAGTCGTTTCTGAAAGTATTTGTATGGAGTGTAGCCATGTATGGAAGTGCAACATGGACGATAAATAGTTTTGACAAGAAGAGAATAGAAGCTTTCGAAATGTGGTGCTACAGAAGAATGCTGAAGATTAGATGGGTAGATCACATAACTAATGAGGAGGTATTGAATAGAATTGGGGAGAAGAGGAGTTTGTGGCACAACTTGACAAGAAGAAGGGACCGGTTGGCAGGACATGTTCTGAGGCATCAAGGGATCACAAATTTAACATTGGAGGGCAGCGTGGAGGGTAAAAATCGTAGAGGGAGACCAAGAGATGAATACACTAAGCAGATTCAGAAGGATGTAGGCTGCAGCAGGTACTTTGAGATGAAGAGGCTTGCACAGGATAGAGTAGCATGTTCACCATTTATGGATTAAAGTTAAGTATTCCAGCAGCTACGTACGTTTTTTGCTAAAGTCTAATTTCCTTGTCCTGTTCCAGACCTCACGCCAGCCTGCGTGAGCTAAAGCGCGTGCCTTTCGGCTTCCCCTAGTATTCCGGGTTGGCTCTCTTGCCAACCCACAACAGATTGCTTACCCGATGTGACATTTATTTTTGAACAATTGAGACGTCTGGCAGACGCATCCAAGACTGAAGACCACAACAACAACAACAACAACAATATATGATATAATAACATCGTATTTCGCAAACTAGCCGTCAGACAGACAATTTAACCAAAGGGTTAGAAGTGTCTAATTTAGGGCGTGTAATGTGACACGTACATTTCAACCCCTATACGAGAAGAGCCAAGACATTTCGACGAAGAGGAACTGCATGTGTGCCCGAACACCTTTGGAATGTTAGCTCGCAGTGTGGAATGACTTCCCAATTGAACAGTGTTTCCCGTCAGTCTAGCAGAATGCGGGCGGGTGTTATTTGGAGTGGCGTCAGTTCAAATAGTCTCTCTGGTCGTTGTTCTTGGATGCGTCTGCCAGACGTCTCAATTGTTCAAAAATAAATGTCACATCGGGTAAGCAATCTGTTGTGGGTTGGCAAGAGAGCCAACCCGGAATACTAGGGGAAGCCGAAAGGCACGCGCTTTAGCTCACGCAGGCTGGCGTGAGGTCTGGAACAGGACAAGGAAATTAGACTTTAGCAAAAAACGTACGTAGCTGCTGGAATACTTAACTTTAATCCATAAATGGTGAACATCGCTCTTCATAATCTCAATAGTAACTGGTAATGGCGCCTTGCTAGGTCGTAGCAAACGACGCAGCTGAAGGCTACGCTAACTATCGTCTCGGCAACTGAGAGCGTATTTGGTCAGTGAACCATCGCTAGCAAAGTCGGTTGTACCACTGGGGCGAGTGCTAGGAAGTCACTCTAGACCTGCCGTGTGGCGGCGCTCGGACTGCAATCACTGATAGTGGCGACACGCGGGTCCGACGTATACTAACGGACCGCGGCCGATTTAAAGGCTACCACCTAGCAAGTGTGGTGTCTGGCGGTGACACCGCACAATCAGTAGTACAACACACCACTGATGTTTCACCAGGTAAATAATATTATTCTTCGTGGATGTGTGCAGGCCTTTGTACAGGGTTTTGATGTTTTGTCTGGGCTCAACCATTCATTTCTTTTCCTTATGTTAGTATAAAGAGACCATTTCTCGTCACCAGTAACGATTAGGACAGGAATGGTCGATGACAATCACGAGCCAGTTGATGACGAGAAAGCAGAGATCTACGTATGGCTGATTTTTATGATTTCGGCTTGGAGCATGCACTACCTGTACACCAGATTTTTGAACCTTTCCCATTGCATACAAGTGCCGCACTATAGTGAAATGATGACAGTTCAACACATTTGCCAGTTCTCGAGTACTCTGACGTGCATCATTGTGGATTAATGCGATCTTCATCGAATCCCGAAGGTCTTTCTGAACGTGGAGAGCCACTAATGTCAAAACGATCCTCCTTACAACGGGAAAACCATTTTCATGCCGTGCTCGGTGCAATGGCATTATCCACATACACCGCCCAAATGTTTCGGGCTGCCTCCGCTGCTGTCATTCTCCTGCTGAGCTCAGACGGAAGAACATATCGGAAGTATTCCGATTTCTCCACTTGTACTGCATTTTTTAGCGTCCACAACTCCAATCACTATCTCCAAATGACGAAATGTCAACATGTACACTCAAGCAGCAACAGTAAACTACAAATAAAAAATGACGGTCGATAATGAAACCCAAAGCAACCGGAATACCAACTAGTAATTTTCATTCAAAATAACGGCGCACAGCAATCAACCGTTCTTTCCTTTCAGGATTTGTTAAAGCAAATCGAGATTTCGGCTTGTGTCTAGCCATTATCAATGCACTCTTTCATAGTTACAATACATGTCCCGGTACGGCAATCTCCTGTTGTTCGGGGGTCTCTTGAATGTACTGTGCCAGAAGTCCGAACGACTGGGGACATTGATTGAAACTATGAAACAGTGCACTGATGATGGCGAGGCATTAGCCGAAATCTCGATTTGTTTTAACAATGCCTGCAAGGAAAGTGCGGCGGCGCGGTTCCTATCGTCCATTACCTGCACCTACCTGTGAACTCGTTGCAGCAGATCGCCTGTAGGAAAGCCGAGCAGAAACCTAGTGCATTGCAACTCGCATCCGGCTGCATACAACGTAACTATTTCAACACTCGGAAAAAAGTCTTTATTTTGAATGAAAGGTGGAAATACTGGCAAAACTTCGGTATATTCTGAACCTTGATAATGTACACTTTCACTGCCAAGCCCGTGCTAGTCCTAATACAGTCAGGCACAAACCCTTTCGTTCACATTAGCAAGTTTATGGTAACGTATTTCCCAAAATCTGAACAGCTACTAAGCAAGGATTGTTCTTAAACGAAAATGATCGCTATACTATGAAGTTTATCGGTGTCTAACGCACTCAGGTTTTTAGTCACCGAGCTGCTCAATATGCCACGCGGAATTACTTTCTTTTCTCATTACTTAAAAAATCCATACTTTCTATAAAACACACCGGAATAAATATGCCTTCACTTTAAAACACTTTTGAAAGATGTAGCGCAACTAAAACCGGCAAATTATAACTTCCTTTGGAGCTCATATTACACATGATCGTACCATTGAAATGCTGGCTCCGACTCTGTTAGACTGTTGTAAGCATTCTATATCTCCAAGAGAAAAGACGCGCGAAGAATATTCCGTTCTGATGGGTCAGTTTTCTTTAAGTCCAATAGGAAAACATTATTCTCCCGCGTTAGTCCGCGCTTTTCATGACTAACCAATCAACAAATAACACATTTTCGAACTGTACTTTTCCCGAAATAAATATATAATATTCTGATATTTTGTTAATACTTCACGTTATTAACTATCTTCATTTCCATTCGAATTAGCTTTCCTTTTACCATAAACTTATTTAACATATTATGATACCAAATTCCACATAGTCTGCATTCACACTGTCTTAAAACTTTCTCAAACTAGTTCGTACAGCGTTCATCAGTAGAACAATGATCTACATATTTACTTTAGACCACATTCGCGCATCATTCACACTACTGAAAGCATATAGGAAACGGTACGAACATAAATAAACAAAAAAGCCTTCAAGAAATAAACAGAGCAACTCACAAAAACATTATCTTGACCTGTTTCTTGAATGTTTCTGTGTACTACTGTCCTCTAGCAGGTGAAAATTAGAACTGCGTACCCGACTGAACCCGCTTCAGACCATCTGTCACTGTGCACACCTGAGTCATTCTCCCGACACACAGGCTCTAGACAGGAACGATATAAGGCGTCACGCCTCACACCCTCTATGATTATAAAGCTTTTTTCTAAAATTTTAGAATTATACAAATTTTCGATCCTGGTTTCAAATTTTAAATCTTTTAAAAAATTCTCATTTTTATGAACTAAAATTGCAAATTTCTTACTCTGGACTCGTCAGTCTACAATTAAACTAACTTAATCTCTAAATTTCTTTATGAAAAAATATTTCTTACTTGACAAAATTGATGCGAATTTTTAAAACAAATTTTCAATATTTTAATAACTTTTTCAACATTTTTAAATTTATTTTTCATGAAAGTCTTTTGAAGATAACTACTCGTACACTTTCTTTCATTTAAAGGCACTCTGATTTGTGTCCTTCCATTTAATAATGGTATTTATCCTACCTTAGCACCAGCACATCACTATAGTCTTTTCGTCATATAAATTTTTCTGGTTTTTGATTATGACACCGTTGCATTGTAGCGTCCATAACATTCCTCCATTCTCCACATATCTGTCCTTCCAGGGTTTACATGCAACTTTGTCCCTGAAACCATACTTCCATCTAAGACTACCTTCTTTACATACATCCTAATACACAATCACTTATTATTGCAAGAAATTATTTACAAATTTTATATTTCATTTAACTTCAAATGAAAGCAAATTAACAGAGTGATGCTTCTTTATTTTATTTTAGTCAGCAAGATCAAATCTACAAGAATTTTTTTTCAAGAATTTATTTCCTTTAGAAGACTTAATGAGTTTTTTTTAAAAAAAAAAACCTAGTTGCTACTGAAAGCAAAACAAACTTTTTCTTTACTTTAACTCAACTTGAGAACATAAACACATTTCACACAAAGTGATTATTTACCAACATTTTATAATACATAGTTACCACTTTTATGCAGTGTCTCTTTGCGTCACTTCTTCTTCATATTTTCTTACCACTATCGAACAGAAATCAAAATTTTTTATTTACAATATGTATAAGTCCACATTCATTCATATTCCTTTCACAATAAATGTTCTTCAACTTTATCCAGGAATATTTTTCGTCATCTTTATTAAACTTCCTTTAACTATATGGCCACTGTACATCCCTTTTCATCATTACAACACGCCTTTTCCTGACCACTGCACTTTAGTGTTCATCATCAAAATCTCCTTTATTAACTGCACTTGTCACATTCGGTTACTCTCATTTCCCTACGTTTCACTCAGCCTCCAATTTATTTTTACATATTTAAACTGGGCAATCCTTCCTATCTGCCATTATTTTAACTCATACATTAATTGTTCGTACACGTCCACATACCTAGGAAAAACTTCTCCTATTACTGAAGTCAATCCTTACTGTCAGCTTTCAGCTGTATAATGCACCATTTTTCTACTTTCTCAGTACATCATCATCTCATTACATCATCACCTTCGTACCTTAATTATTTTCCTGCGTCAACATACTTATGTCGTCACAACACTCCTTTATAATCTGACCCTCATTTCTCTCACCATAAAACTTATTTCGTCATAAGACGCAATAACGTCCTCTGAGGCTCTCAAACACTTTATCTTCACTGATAGAGAAGAAAATTAAAGATGATAGATTCAGCTCAGAATGACAGAAGAGGGAGATTGACACTTCAAAAAGAAACTGAAATGGAATTGCCAATGAATCGAGTACTTGGCGTTCGACAAACACCTAGATTGCATAGACTGCAACGCCCTCTGAGGCCTCCAAGCTTAGCTCACATCTAACTCTGGACTAATGTATCTTTTCAAATCAATAACATTTCTTAAGCCCAATGGTTTTCCCGATTCCCACTATATTAATCTATACGCATTTGGGTGTGGTTTTTCGGTAATCCTAAATGGACCCGTACATTAGTCCGTAAACTTTTTCGTTTTTGCAAAAATCTTTTTTAACTTTTTCCTTGTTTTGACTAGTGCCACCTTCTTTTCCTCAGGGTCCACCCCTATATCATCCCCATTCTCATTGCCGCCCTCTAAATCTTCCATCTTTCTACAATACCTAATTTGTACATTGGCTACTGCTTCTTTGGTCAAATTATTTTTTTCGAAAAAATGGTACAACCACATCTTTCCCATTTATTTCAAAAATTACTACATTTTCATTAAAATTTAATTTCCCTTTGTACTGGTTAAAGAAATCTACGCCAATTAGCATTTTTCTACATAGATGAGGGATTATAAGGAAGTTATGGAGTACTTGCACACCATTTATTTTCGCTGGCAACAGAATTCGTGTTTAAAAGGTTTTTAAATTTTCCTGTAGCTACAATTATCTGCACCCCCCCATTCTGGCATTGTTACAAGTTCATTTCTATTTGGCAACGATTCTAAACAACTTTTACTCGCAGCACGTAAATCACTGCCTCTATGTGCTAAACACTGTACTTCTTCGTTACACACTTGCAGACTAATTACTGGCTGACTCAACACCTTCCTGCCTGCCGGAGTGGCCGAGCGGTTCTAGGCACTACAGTCTGGAACCGCGCGACCGCTACGGTCGCAGGTTCGAATCCTCCCTCGGGCATAGATGTGTGTAATGTCCTTTGGTTAGTTAGGTTTAAGTAGTTCTAAGTTAGGGGGTACTGATGACCTCAGAAGTTAAGTTCCACAGTGCTCAGACCCATTGGCCATCAACACCTTGCTTTCACTGCTAGTGTCAGAACACTCCTCCAACAAATCGTTCACAACCTCCCTTCTATCTAAAACTTCCCTGTTTCCAGAAATTACACAGATTTTTTAGAATTACCCTCATCACTTTTCTTCCCCATACTAACTATTCTGTCCACTAATGACACCTGAAAATTTTTTCCCGCTTTTCCTCATTCTCCCTTCCCTCTGTCTCTTCCTTCTTTTCACAATTAATTGACTGACCCCCATTTTGGTCACAATTTTCCTGCCTCTCCCTTGTAGCCTCACAAATGTCGTCATTTATAGACGCTAGTATTTCTTCTACACTGACCGTAATTCTGCAGCTTTGTACTTTATCCTTCCCCAGAACATGACTCGACTTCAACGTGGTTGCTAAAAACTTTCTGGAAATCAGATTCTGTCACACTTTCCGCTAATACATCACCCATTTCATCTGCAATACAGTGCTTATTTTGTTTATGTATGTCCAAAAAATCCCCTAAGCCTCCGTTAAATGTACAGATTTTTTATGTAGCTCGTTTCGTCTGTTGTTACTACCTTCTTCTGCTCCTCACTTATAATCCCTGTCTGTTTAGTGCTAGCACGTACAAAGGGTTTTGCTAGCGGGTTCAAATTACTACTTCCCATCTTGTAAAAGGTAGCCCTTTCACAGACGGCATTTAGTTCGATGGATTCTGGGATTCAGTACCATTTCTTACGTTTACCCCCATTTGCTGTCTCCTTGGCGTAACATCATCCTCTCGCTCCGGAGAATACGATCGATAATTGTGCATCTGCTCCCTATTATTTCGCCTATCATTTGCTGGATAGTGCCACCTCCCGGCACCTCTGCTCCTGCTATTTCCCCGGTACACGCCAGTTCTGTTGACATTTACATTCTGCCGCGGTTCTGCATTATTTGGTGGTCTGACATTACGATTTGCATGTTCCTCCTCATGCAACTAGTTTTCAACTCTCTCCAAATAACTAATGAATTTATGAACGTCACCCCTCGGAGCTGCAATAATTTTCTTTCGTAAGTTCATGGGCAGTTTACCTTCCTGGCCCATAACAATTTTTTCTGGCTCGACTTTACTGTTTAAATACGACAAATTTGTCATCCACTTTAACACGAACTTTCCTTCACTTTTCTTTTTGGGGACTAAACTTTTCTCCAGCCCAGAAGCTATTTAGCAACACCATTTGTTTTTGCTTGCCCCCATATTCTTTAAAAAACACCTCTTTAAATTTATCTGGAGTATCGTACTGTTCAGTAGCAATAAACCCCCAAGTTCTAGTCTCTCTCAAGAATTTACACGTAATAAATCCTATATTTTGTCTGTCTGACCACAAACTAGGTAGAACACCTTCAAAGTCATTCCAAAATTCCTTTGGAAGTACATTTCCTGTTGGATCAAAACGTAAAAACTGCCTGCTAGCGACATATGATATTTCAGACGATTCTGCAAAAAAAACTACACCCACTACTGTTAGTTGCATGTCTGAGGTTAGTTTCAACTTGGCATAATCGACTGCTATGCTCATCCAACCTATTTTCAACCTCTTCTACCTGGTTAGTTAGCTGGAGAACATTTTCTTCAGAGAAACCCACTCGGTCAGAAACACTTTTTGCTTCATTCATACATTTGCCATATTCAGAACTGATTTTACTGTCAACAATTTGTGATCATTTATACATATCGACTCTACCCCCGCTATTTTGACCTCAACTTTCTGCACACACACTTTTATCAAAGTTACCCTTTCTTTGTTTCCAATAGCAAGTTTTTTCAAGACGTTCTTTAATTCACTTTTTACAGTTTTAATGAATTGTTGGCAGTTACTGTCAACTTCAGAAATTTTGCCATCCACTTTACTTTCTAACAACATCAAATCATTTTTCCGCATTTCTTTTAAAACCGTAGTCTGCTTTTCGAGTTTTTCATCAAGTTTACTGATTTTATAACCAATTTTTTTAGCCAAATTAGTATGTTGTTTGTTTCCATATTTTATAACACCCATTAATGCTGCAAACATTTCTTGCATACTTCCAGGCTCTATTTTCTGCATTACTGTTTCCTGTATACCTTGTTCCACCAGTACTATACCAAATTTGGTATCGACATTTGACACATTTGTTTCAGTAACACTATAAACACTGTCATTACACAATTGGCTATTACGGATTTCATGCTTAGTGCCACTTTCAGGATTTACATTACCTCCACTAGTTACATTAACTGACATCCGTGAAGCAGATAGTACTCCACTGTCCGTAAATAACACAGAAATATCGTCAAAAACCTCCTCTTTTAATTTAACATCTACTCCTTCTCTCTGTTCAGGCGTGCTAGTTTGCGAAGCACTTGCATTGAATGGGAGTTCTTTCTGTTTTATCGTATTTACAAAATCTTCACTTCCCATGTTACTCAGTCTTTCAAGACACATACACAACGAATGTAACAAACTTAATTTATCTTTAGTTGAATGCTGCAGCCTCAGCGTGCAGAAACTGCGAGTCTGACCTCCTTCGTCTGTCGTACCAGTTTTCGGGTCCCCGCTCGTTGTGAAGTTGGCAGCGCTGCCCTGCCGTATTGCTGCTCATTGATACGGCTATAACGCCGTCTGCTGCTTCGATGCGCCCTCGTTTTTACTGTGAATCTTTAACATATTCCTCTTTCTTGTAAGTCTCTCCGGTGACTCGAAACTGGTTCCCTTCGAAATTCTGCGCGTCCCGATCTACTAAATTTTTCAGTATCGTACACTGTACGGTCTTTCACAAAATTTCTCTCAACCACGGATTCAATGTACTACTGCTTTTTAACTGTTTTCCCGGCACCATTTGCGGCGGCGCGCTTTCTTTCGTCCATTACCTGTTCCTACCGGCGATCTGCTGCAACGAGTTCACAGGTAGATGCAGGTAATGGACGAAAGGAACCGCGCCGCTAAAAAGGACGACTGACTGCTGTGCTCCATCAATTTGAAAGTCATATCACAGTCACTGAGTGCACTATACATTCCTAATGAAAGGTAACTTGATAGTAGTATTCATTTAATAAGACGTTATCCACTACGCAACATTGTTTCTGTTAAATTACATGATATCATGGGGAGCTTCCCTTCTCTGCAGGTTACCAGGGATCGGATATGTAGCATCTTAAGGATATGCTAAACAGATCAGTCGACATCTTACAAAGAGGATGCGAGCACACTCCTCGTTGGTCCAGTCCATATGGTCTTAGCAGCATCGCGAACAACGCCGCCAACGTGCAGGTGTCAACTAAACGCAGTGCACCCATTGTCAACCAGAGAGACCAACCTCGAGCAGAGAGACCCCCCCCCCCCCCCCAATGCAGTCGCCGTGCCACTGTGGGCGTGAGAGTGTGTCCCTTGCAGTCCTGTTAAATGTGAGTGCAATTGCTCCCGCTGTTTGAAGTAGATCCCTTCTTGTCAACCGAGCGAGGTGGCGCAGTGGTTAGTACACTGGACTCGCATTCGGGAGGACGACGGTTCAATCCCGCGTCCGGCCATCCTGATTTAGGTTTTCCGTGATTTCCCTAAATCTCTCCAGGCAAATGCCACGATGGTTACTTTGAAAGGGCACGGCCGACTTCCTTCCCCATCCTTCCCTAATCCGATGAGACCGATGACCTCGCTGTTTGGTCTCTTCTCCCAAACAACCCAACCCCAAACCTTCTTGGCGAACGCACAATGTACTGATCATCTGCTGTTGTTGTCAGCTAAGGTCGATCACCTCCTCTCTTTCGGACAGCGGTGGCTATGGTCCGGAGTGCAGTACCTAACTCCTGAAGTACACTCGTCACACTTCGACCTTCTTCCAGTTTCCCGACTATACTTCCCCGTGTGAAGTCATCCAAAGGCTGTCTCCGGGCCATATTGTAATGAAGAACACCGCGACAGTGCATCGTACATGCTCGCTGATTGAACACTCTGTCTTTTCCCGTTTCCCCAAATGCCTCCTGTTTCGGGACCAGTCCCATTTGGCGCTATAGTCATGCTGACCTCATACCATGCGGCGTCCAGTTTTCTTCGCACGACTGGAAGGCCTCAGGGAACAAGCTCCCGCACTTTCATTGTATGTCAGGTTACTTTATCTACCTCGTCCTTAACTTTTGTAGAGCATTGTACTACAACGAATAGGGTCCAGAGACGAGTGTCACTCCTTGTTAAAGACAACCTGCGATGACTCTTTCTTGTCACTGGTGTCGTTGAATACAAGCCCTTCGAAATCAGTATCTGATCGAACATTGCGAAGGAAACTTGCAAAACAAATCAGAGGAGCACGTAAAGCTGCACGTGTTCTGTGGGCCAGGCAATACAGACACTGGACACTGGCTGGCTGGAGTCGTGTAGTGCGGCCCACGAGTCGCGACATTGCCCTTTTTCGAATAATGCAAGGCTACGATTGCGTCGGTGGCCAGATGAGCCGTTTCATCGGCAGTGTGTGGAGGGCATGGTTCTGCTCGAAGGTGGTTCTTGATGTTTTGGCGATGTTTTCCATACCATGACTTGGGTCCACTCATTTAGATTATCGTCAGCACGAATCGAAATGTGTACATCAAGATTCTATCTGATCAAGTGTTTGTCTTTTTTCTGCGTGTTCAATACGCAGAACACTCCCATGCTCCAAAATGACGCCAGCCCTCTTCAAAAGGTTCCGAGTTTAACGAACACTCAGTCATCCTGTTGCATCTCGAGTGGCCCTCTAAATCTTACGATGGCAATCACTCAGAAAACTTTTGTGAGCATTTGGGACAGCGGGTGGAAGGTAGCAATCAGCGTCCTCGCAATTGGGTAACTGTACGAGTTGTGGTCATCAATAGGTAGCTTCATCTCGATGTTGCATATCTGAAGAAACTTCTAGATTCCTTTCCACGCCGAATTGATGTCATTATTAAGGTTAACAGATATCTCCTGGAGGCGACAATTTTTGTGTCCTGCGTGTTGACCAGTGACGTCACTTTCGTAAGTACACAATATTTGTAAAATGCATTGCCCCTTGTGATGAAAGAATAAGTAGCTGCATCGTAGTGCTACATGACGTAAAGAAAAAAAAAATACTCTGTGCTAATCGTCATGAGAAATATGTAGAACTTGCATGCGAAATGTATGCTTAACAATAGTAAAAATCGTTCATTCGGCGATTTTATTGTGGTCAGTTTCCAAGAGTTTTCACATATTCACATAAATGTATTTCTAGGAAGGCACAGGGCTTTCAAGCCATCATGGATCTAATAACCTCCTGAATTGTTTACCAACGCAGTTTCTCTGTTTTTAACACTAAACGTTTCTGTCCAGTTTAAGCAACCTTCTTCAAGACTCAGTTCTTCAGATGGCTACACACTGTTAAAATACTTTTTTCCCCCTCAGTGATCGACACATGTGCGTTTACAAATTAGGACTGGGATAGAGCTAATTATTTGTTCACACTCTCTTGGCTCCCAGCCTCCAATGAATCAATAAACAATAATTCCTCAGTAAGATGTAATTCTATGCCATATTCTACACACTACTAATGTTCTTCATCATGATCACTTCATCTCTCTTTCGGTCTCCACAGTTCGCATGGTGAGTTCCATTTTTTTTCCCCACTGGTGTTTACTGGACCGTCTGTCACGGCTTGGTGGCCACGAGGAAAACGCAAGTAGCAAACGCTGAAATCTACGAAAAATGAATTCGAAGGAGAGAGAGATTCGTTTGAGATCGAGCTTTCGAACTGTCGTCGTATTATTTATTAATGGAGTTGTTGTGATGAACGAGCTCATTGTAATCTGGGAGCCTTCTCTAAACTTATAAGGTTTCAGCTCTCAAGCATGCTCCCGTAACGTTTCTGTAACGGCAAAATTCAGTTGCATGTGAAAAAGTTCCTACAGAGACTTCTTTTTAACAGAAATCACCATCTAGACTGTAGTTAGTAGCTTTTTAATGCAAATAGGTGTCGGAGAAGAATACTTCTGTATCGAAGTATCTTAGTTATCTATTTAACATATCTCGGCCGCCCTCACACCACACATAAAATTGATAAGCAAATTTTTCCGCTCAGTAATTACGGAAGTTTGAAGATTAATCTTAACCAAATAAATTCTGAAGTTTAATCGACATCCCTTGAAGGCGCGGTTTTACAGAAACTGATCCCCCTCTTCGAGAAGAGTTTCTAAATTTTTCCTGATTCTCCATAGGGCGAAATCTTCCCATTAATGTGACTCCCCTACAAGAAGCGCTTGACTAAGCAACATTAAGTTATTCACTTACATGCTCATTTATTTTCTGTACAGATACCTCATTGATTCAAAATTTGTCACCGCATCTACTAAAACGTGTTTTCTAAGAACCATATGAGTTTCATTTTATTAGCTCTTGCGAGTACTTGGCTACATCGCCTTTTTATATCCATCTTTCACACTAATTTCAGTGCAATTTTAGCACATACAGAAATAAATAATTTCTTTAAGATAGAGGTTTACATTGCACTATAGTTTGTACTATAATTAATCAGCCACTCTCAGCGACACTGAAAACATTGGGTGCTACATTTATTTAATATACTAACTGAAATTTGCAAATGAGTGTATCAATACAGTTACATATGAGAAAGATAGATTACATGTGGCAGCTGCAAGGTATGGCAATCTGTATGTATCAGATCAACAAGTATTGTTTGAACAGATTTAAATTTTGTTTGTACCAGATATTATTGAAAATCTATAGGCCATTATACATTTATTAAGGGCATATAACTTTCAAGAATACCACAGGAAATATGAAATTACATTAACAATGAATTAACATATGTTTAAATTTCCAATGTGTCACTTTGCTCAGGCACATTAATCGTAGCTAGTCTTGAGACATATTTTCGGATTGCATTAGTCACATCTGAAGCGATAACCACTTGTCGAAAGCATACAGAAGCAGCAGCGATAGTGATGCTTGTGGCGGCAACGTTTTAAACAATGTGCTTTCTCAAAGTCTCGGTTTCAGAACCTTGAAGTCTGTATTACAAGTGAACTTACCTTGTTTCAGCCAATGTTCTGAAAACCTCTCCCTACGAACTACTCTGATTGATTCCCAGTTTTACAATCTACATGCTTACGTTTATCATATTCTTCTAAATTCGTATGATTTTTCTGTAAAACATGTGTTTTACCCGATGCATACCTTGCCCTTTGCGGAAACAGAGATTTTCACTTCTTCCTACCATTGCGGTGCACGAGATACAGACCCCCAGAACTATAACAGTTTACAGTCTTCTCTAGTGCCGTCTCTCTTTTTCCTCCGCCTGGAAAGAGCCCTAGCAATTCTTTGCAGCAATTCATCTCAGTTATTGCTTCCCCCAAGATATCATATGTAACACGCTTTTTCACTCACTGTGGTCTACGTCTGTTAGAGACGCATCCCAGTGCTTTTGTGTGGCGAAATTAGCTGTCTCTTTCTTTCCTCTGCTCTCCACAGCGTTATCAAAACACATTTAGGTACTTATTTAGGATAAAACGTGTTTCTTTTCGCTAGCGGTTTTCGGACATAATGACGTATCGTAAATTGTACAGTCACTTCATTTTTATAACCAGGTCCCATTCTTATCGGGATGTCGTTATTTACCATGCTATGTGGAGTGAAAAGGCGTATGTTGTTTTTCTGTGGTTCAAGTCAACATTGTTCCCTGAGTTTTCGTGTTCTAAATATTTGCATGTTGTGCTTCTTAGATGCAGACGGAGACATACGCTGAAAGTAGTCAGTAGGCTGGCTGGTGTATGAAGTCGGTAACCCAGTACACAGATTTGACAGTGGTCTGATTCATACAGTGTCTCTAGGGAGTAGGTATACAGAGCCAAGTTCCCTATTCTTGCACGTGAGAAGCTTATAAAAAATTCACAAAAGCACTTTAGATTTTGTCCAAATAAAGAGTGAACTCACTTGACTTCCTTCATTTGATATGACAAATTCAGTGCAAAATCCCCATTAAGCTCTTGTTGTCATTGATGATGAGTAATTTAAATTCAGATCTACTTAAAGATTAAGAATAGACAATTTTATTTGTAATAGTACCATTTTTACAGCTTTTGTGAAAGGGACATACATCGCTTGAAAAGGATAATGTCATAAAACCATTCAGAAAGTGAATGAAGTGTTCTAGTCCTGTAGTTCTTTTCATAGAAAAAGCTGTTCCTCCATAGTTAACCGGTAGTCCAATGTTTTATAACGACGTTACCACTGAATTTACTCGACAAGCAATGCGAGTGGATTTTAGTTTCATATGTGTTACTGAAGTAAAAGGGCAAGATTACATGGCACTTGGTTATAGGTTAATTAGTGATCTAGTACTGTAGAAAGTCTGAATCTTTTCTATGTTAATTGTACCTTACTTTTTTGTTTGGAACTTTATGTGTAATAAATGCAGTTGCAGTTAATAAAATGTTCTGGGCTATTATGCCACGGTAGAATGGATTTTACATTTAAACCTAACGTTTCGCTTCTTCTGCGTAGGACATTTTCACAACCTGGATCGCTACTGGCTGTAGCCGAATCAGTGGATCGCACACTCAATGAAGTTACGATCCCGCTGAAAATATCTTCTGCAGATGGGGACCAAACTTTGGGTTTAAATGTGAAATCCATTCGACAACGGCAAAATTTCTCGGAAAATTTTATTAATTGTGACATTTCCGGCTGTGAAAGTTTACATTTTACAGTAAATAGAGTTGTGCTCTACCAAAATTATATGGATAACTAACTAGAACAAAAATGTCTCGTAGACTAAGTAGCCTTTCATATATCTTCACCCAGTTTCTAGACAGTTCATCGCTTCTGGTTTCTAGGGAACTCTATTAAGACACTGATTGGGTACGAAAACACAGCGATCGATATGAGGTAACTCCCAGTAGGTACGCAACACGCCTAACGTACAGCTAACCCGGGTACGACTTTTAATTGACCAAGGGTACTAGAAAAACTAACGTAGTCTATGCTTATTTATGACAATCTATGGTAGTCTTACAGCTCTCGTAACAAATAATGTAATAGACGACATATGAGCTGCGTTTTCTTTGGGCTAAATTCGCACCTTTTATCCTATCTACAATTGTTATTGCATTGTGTTGCGTAACAGTGTCATAGATTGGTGAACAATACTATAATTTTAATGCTACTTATAGATAACGAAATCATACGTCCACGGGTGATGTGTAAAAAATTCGTGCGTCCCTTAGAACACGATGGTAGCGTTTGCTCGCAAACTGGTTGATACATCTGGAAAAACGACCACCCAACGTTTCTGTGCTTCCAAACGCTGGCTGGGCCGCTTGTCTTTCTGCTGGGATCGGCTCAACGTAACTCGATTCGCCAGCGAGCCTGGGAGCGGCCAGTGACACGAGACGAATGCCCGGCTGTGCAGGGAAACTGCCCCTTGCGGACTGCTGATGCGGAGCCGCGTTCGACATGCGCGCCGCGCCGCGCCACAGTCTGCAAACTGTTCCCTCTCTCCCCTCCCCACCAATGCCCATGGTCGTGACCCGCAGCTCAACTCTCCTGTACTGTTGACTCCGCAACTGTTGCTCCGGCAGAGGCGCTGACCACTACCCTCACCGACAGCTTCGATCAATTACAGAGCATTCTCTTTACTCCAGCCCCTTAATTCTTGTCGATTGGACTCCCATGTCAACATCTACCCATGAGTATCAGACAGAAAATAATGCATCCTTGTGCTGAAATATATGCAGCATATAGTCACTAACCGTTCACCTTTGTATGTTACAAGATTTTAGAATTTACATGCTATTTTACTTCTCGCCTAAGCAATTACAGCTGAAAAAAGGGAGTCCCTCAGGGTTCAATTTTGAATCCATTCCTGTTCCATATGTGAATGATCTTGCACTTAATATTCAACAACCTGAGTTGGTGCTCTTGCAGATGAATAAACTAACATTATAACAAATCCCATTAGGGAGGAACAAGCAGAAATATTGTTTATGACGTTTCTCAAGGAATTACTAAGTGGCTCTCCGGAAATGGGCTCTCCATGAATTTTGAAAACAAAACCAATATTTTCAGTTCTGTATAGTAAATCCTTGCCAACAACTGATTCAGCCCATGAACACGAACCAGTATATAGAGTAGAATGCTCTGAATCTTTGGGTGTACTTATTGATGAAAACTAGAAATCTTGGTCTGGAAGAAACACGTTACTGAGCTCCTCAAACAGATAAGTTGAGCTACTTTTACTCTTCATACAACTGCTAGGCTTGGAAATAAACACACTACCAACATGACGTATTTTGCATAATCCCACTAAGCAATGTGTTATAGAACAGTTTTTTTGGGCAGCTTAGCTTCTAGAAAGAAAATATTGATTGCAAAAAAAAAAAAAAAGAAAAAAAAAGAAACAGTACGAACAATATGGGGTATTCACTCTCAGACGTCATCTAGTTTCCTTTTCAAGGAGCTAGGCATTTCAACTGTGTCGACACAATAGATACATTCATTAATGAAATTCTCATAAGTGTAATCAATCACAATTTCAGAACAACAGTGATGTCCATACCTATACACTAGAGGCAAAAATAACCTTTATTACCCAGTATTAAAGCTGTCAGTGGCTCAGAAAGGAGTTCAATATGAAGCAACAAAAATGGTTGCTCATTTGCCCATTTAAATGCTACGTCAGACAGGTAGCAAAACAAGTTTTAAATATTACCTAAAATCATTTCTCATGGATAACTCCTTCTATTCCTTGGACGAGTTTTTATTTAAAAACTGATAGCCTGTAAAAAAGTCAATTTTTTAACTGTAATGGCATGAGAAAGACTAAAAATAATGTATACATTCATGTTAACATTAACCATGTATACATATCCTATAAACTGACTCATTAGATATCATTTAGATAAAATCGTTCAAATGACCAATGGATCATGTAAATAATCAACTGACTAACTGAGTAATTCCATAGACACTAAAGGGTTTTTTGGGAACATAAATGATTCTATTTGTGCAATAAAATACTGTACAAAAGCATATTTCGTGAATATCTTCGTTTTTTCCGATTCATGTCATCAAACCAACCATTGATGCTAAGCTATCACTTCCACAGATTACACGACAGCCAGTGATGGCAAGAAGGCATTCACTGTTACCATTTCCTTTGTGAATGAGAAAAAATCAGTGTAAATAACAAAAAATGAACGAGTTTATGTATCAGCAATGTGACATGTGATGTTGTAACGTTTGTTATGTTTGAGTCGTCACTAAGTTCACATATATGCTGCAATATACCTTGCTTTCAGAAGGTTTTTCTGTCTAGTGTCAATATATAACTGTTCCTCTGAGGAAACAAATAGTCATATCTTTAATACATAAGCACAACAGACTTAAGGGGATCTATTGTAATATAACTTCGATGCGATGAATCTTGCATGCCATCGCTTGCTTTAATCAAAAAATATATGTCTGAGTGATGCTAAATGTTTTTATCTTTACATAAAAAAGTATTATCTTATCAGTAACCTTCAGAAGCTACATCCTTAATTTTTATGTATGAAATAAGTGTACATACTCTTGGCACTTTTGTTGCCCATGTCTGTTGTCACTTTCAGAACTATAATTAATAATCATATTAATTAATTTAATAAGATTGAATCCTAAATTGCTGGTGATCCATGTACCACCACAACAAAATGAAAACAGTGAATAATTGAGGGAGTACGAATGAGAACAGTGGCATATTTAAGGTTACAAAATAATGACAAATTCTATTAATCCTTTTTTTAAAACTGCAATAAGCTGATAAATCTTACACAAACACCAATAAGAAAAGGGATGACGTGTGATTGGCAAAGCACACATTGGGGTGGAAGCTATACAAATTCTCCCCTGAATTAATACCTTTTACAACGCAATCTGACTACGTTTACATGAATCTACTGTGGGGCCCAATCCTATTCAAATGGAATCAACTATGACCAAGAATAGCTCAAACTATGGTTCACCTCAGAACAGGGAGCTGTGTAAATCATTTAACAACCCTTCGCTGGTGCAGCAATAGTTTATCCTTTCACCTTGATTCAAGTGACAGCAGTAAACGTCGCGTTGAAGGCGAGAAGCGGTGCCCTGCGGCAGCTGTAATGTTCTGACGCATCCACAAAAATTTGCAAACTATCCTGTCAGCCAGCCTGATTATCAGAACATGGGAATCTTCGCTATGAGAGCCCTGAAATACTGGCAGATTTCAGGGTGAGGTGCACTCATTTGCTGGTCTGGCCAAACCAATTTGACTCATAGGCACGGCGATGCATGCTGGAATTGCCAAATGTCAGACAGCAGACTCAAGACGAATAAGTCCATCCTCATGTCACATGATGTATCTGAGATGATAATCAGCTCCACTGAGATAGTAATCAGTTCCACTGTCAGTACAGTTGGAAATTGCCACTGGTTCTTAGTCCACAACAAGGTACAGACCGCAAGTCTCACTCACTGGGGAAAGACCTGAAGTTCTACACCAGTGAGGACCAGAAGATTAAGATGGCAAAGAATCACCACCACTTCCCACCAAGCCTCAGTAACGAGAGCCGAATTAGCAAAAACGAAACTGCCCGCACATTGCACAAACCAATCGAACTATTCTCTACTCTTTGAATCTCCTCTCTTGACTGTTCTGTTGGCCTGGTAGCCGATCCATACACAGCACTGGGATTCCCACACTTGGGCAGCAAGCCTCTACTTTGGATATCCTGATAGAAGCCGATCAGCGACTCAAAATCTCTTGTCTGAAAAATGAAGATTTTAGACTAGGGAGGTTTCGTTCTCACAGTAATCTTGGCCATGTTTTGGCAAAAAAAAAGTCTATTTAGAAGGAAACGCAGACCTCATTAAAGAGAGATCGTATATTTCCTGGCTGATCATTTCCAATTTCTCAAAGAAGGCTTTTAAGCTTCCCATACAATTGTGTTTATGAAGTACATATGTTTTTGCCGCTCGCTAAAAGAACCTGGTGACCTCCTGTCGTCAAGGGAGTTGCTGTGTTGCCTCCACTAAACACGTGCGCCACCCACTCTCTATCGTCCCAGATTATAACATGAGAATGCATGGAGTTTTATGACCTAACCCAGCATTTGCACAAATGCTCAGTTTACAGCAGTCTCTGTTAAATGGCTTTCTCCACCCACTTTGTGGCAACTGGCTGCCTTCACGATGGAGTGGCGCCTGGCCCAGGTAAAATGTTTCGTGAACTGGCGCCCTCCTGCTCTGACCCTAAGCAGGAAGAGGAGAGTACTATAGTGAGAAGTCCCTCTGTGGGTATGATCCACAGAGTGCTGCTTATCAGAATCACTCACACAGCCAGGTCGCTGCACTCAGCATTTATGGCCCACAATCCATCTCTCTCTTTCTGTTCTCTGTCATCTCCACTATGGCCCATCAGGTACAAGTTATCTACAGGCTACACATGCACTTACATGAACATTCTGCCCACAATTTACGCATGTAAAAAGTCATCAGCTATATACAGGGTGATTAACGAAGATATGCACATATTTTAATATGTTATTCGATAAGTAAAACTAAAGAAAAAAGTTCAGATAAACATAGGTCCGCAAATGTTTAGTTATAGAGTTACAGCTAATAAAAGATTTTGCTTAAAACTGAGCAACGTCGCTAGTATGAAACCATCGCAAAACTGTTTGACGTTAAAGTAAAGCACGGTTTCCATTTATTTTGTTGTTATTTGTCTGGTGAACCTAATAAAACATGTCCAAGGCGTGTATCTGCTGTAGCTTTCCAGAACATCCATAGAAGCAAAGATTATTGTCCAAGCAAATTTTTTGAGTTCCAGTTACGTCTATGTCGTTGTTGGCAACCGTTAGTGAGTTGTTTCAGTCGTTTCCTAACCATGAAGCAAGTTAGTTTTCTGTAGTGTTCAGTGAAAGAACATAATAACATCAGTATATTTAAGTGAAAACACATAATCGCTGTTGTAGTTGGTAGATTATTTATGAAGTAGGGATGCTTTTCAAATTTACGACAGAGGAATACGCCGATATGGTGTTTAGTTATGGAAAATGTGATGGTAACGCTACGGCTGCAGTTAACGAATATCGCGTACGTTATCCAGCTTGGAGGATTCCAAATGTACGACCCATTAGTGGAGTATTTCGAATGTTACGGGAGACAGGTTCTCTACCTAGCGTTCATAATCCTTGATGTCCATCAAGGGGTAATGCTCACTGTGTCCATGGTCTTTTTGACAAAACCTCACGTGCCCGGCAGGTCATTCTAAAAGAGCCAGGCACCCTAGGGAGCTCAGCATTCGTTTGCCGGCACTGGGGAATGGTGAGCGACACCCGTCCTCTGTAATCATAAGTTCTGGGCATGCTTCAGCAGTCATCATGTGGCGCACCAGAGGAATGTTGTGGGCAACAGAGAACAGGGCCTTGGCTTAAGCTTCCGGATAGCGATGATGGTACACACCTCTATAAAAAAAGCCCACAATTTCAAGGTTTACTACGTGCCAGGAGTGCGGGGCGCTGGTTGGGCTCCAATATCCATAACTGCTAATGAAGACACCACGACAAATTATACACCAAAAACACTCACCACAGAATGGGTGTACCGTCTGCCAGCAATAGCTCCCACTCAACGAAAAGGGCTTCATATAACCCATCGAGAACAAATGAATACATTTACATAACATGACTCTTATGTACCACAAAATATGTTTATGATAATAAAAATACAGGAGTATAGCAACTTTCCTGTGTAAATAAAAGATTAAAATTTGTACCAGGCACACTAAAATCTGTTAAACATTTGAGGAACGGCACGCTGTCTGTGGAAATTGCCACATCACGCTAAGCTGGATTACTCCAGCGAGAGAAAACTTTTGGGAATACCGTATTCATTTCACACTGAATTACGTATGAGTCTTAACCGTAGCAAGGGTGTGGTAACATGTAGAGACTTAATAAAGATTTAGATGAACTGGAGGTTGTGTGGGTAGATTGACGCATGACAGACATCAAAAGCCAAATGAAGGAGGCTAACAGTGAACTAGAAAAGAACCCTACCTTTATTATGATCTTTAATTCTCCGGTCCTGCCTGAACATATGACGGCAGAATTCATGTACGTGAATGTGAGGCTTTAATGTCTGCAACCAAATACGCTGTTTAAAGTGTCAGCACTAAGGTCGCCACGGCAGGCAATGGAGGGGCAGCTTGTGGAAAATGTGGTCACACTGCACACGAAGATGGGAAATGCTGTACAGTTCCTCAGTTTCCCTGGTCTGTGTTAGATGCAGATGTAACTATCCCACTTGCAGGCGTGACTGCCAAGTATTTCTACATAAGAAGAAGATTGAAGAGATTATGGTTAGGAGAAGAATATCGTTCTGGAAGTTAAAAAAAATTAGAACACTGTTTTAGACGTTTCCAATTTACTCAAGGTTACTGTTGCAACAGTGTACATGGAGTACATGAAATAATTACATTTACAGATCAATAATACAAGCGGTTCTGTAGTACCAGGTATCGATCCATGATGAAAGACCAATATTAGTATGGTGTGGTTGCTGGCGCTTTTGGGGACAGTGTCTTAGAAGCTTACATTGCCAATCCTGATGTGAGCTACCGATATTCTGCTAATTTCTTTAATGCCTGTCAAATCGCTTTGGGAAGGGAGCTCCTTGGAATTACCAACGACCCCTGGTATCCCATCTTTGCGTACAAGGAAGCTCTATACAGCACCTTGTGAAACAAGGCAATGATGCTAAGGAATAGAACACTTTCGAAATTTGGGGGAGAAATTGAGTGATATCACAGGGCATCTTAATTTCAAGTTGGTTTAGAACTTTTACCAAGAGCATCAAACTGGGCCAATTCAGGAAAGAAGGGTCAGGTAAGGCACATAGCCGCATACTCGATGTGTACTCACATTCTTTTGACCCACTTGATGTGGGGGTCCTATTCCATCCCTCTTACAGAGGATATTTCTGTTAAATAAGCATGTATCAATGACCAGAATATTGCTGAGGACGATGAATATTGCTTTGAATCGTTGTTTCTCGCTTGTGATAGAAATTACCCAAAAAGCGCATGTTGTAGAGATATATACCCAATACCTAATGTTTGCAGGCATTATAACTTTGAAGGCGTCTTATTCCCATTAAACTCCAAAACATACCAAAATTTGAGAAGCAAAACCCAGATTATTCAATTCATATCTGCAGCCTGGAAGTAGTTAAAGCAAGCCAGAAGATGACGATGAGTACACTATGCACAAAGATGCAAAGTATGAAGTAGTTGGATCTTGCTAGTTCCCTAAAGTAGCTGGTCAGTGCGCCAGACATGTATGTTTGTTGTTACAACACATTGAGATGGTAGGGAGCATGGGCCTGGGAACTGGAATATGCTGAATCGTGTTGTAGCCATATTTCAGAGCAAAGGAAGAGAAGGAAAAATAGGAGGTGAATTTAGACTGAGGGAAAGGAATGGAAGGCGAAGCTGCCTGGTAGAGTTTTACACAGAGTATAATTTGACAATCACTAACCTTTGGTTTAAGAATTATAAAAGAAGGTTGTATACATGGAACAGACCAGGAGACATCGCAAAGTAAATAAATAACACAGCTACCAGTGACTTTTTTGAAATAGTTATTTATTCATTCCATGAATCTGTTTTCGAACCTTTTCCGGTTCATCTTCAGATGGTTTTCCGGTAGTTACAAAGCATAATGCTGGGTGCTGGCTCTGTGACAAGAAGATCGAATATGCTTTAATACATTGCCATGAGTATTGCTTAGCTGTCGGTTTGGGTGAAACATTTAGTTTTGTACTTACTGCGACAGTATGAGTGGCTTTTGTTGTTAGTACCATCTGTCTGCTTCGCCTGGAATGGCCAGATGGTACCACATCACACACTTTTACACAATATATATGCATATACACTGTGATAACGAAACTTTGCGAGCATCCAGCACGTACTATACGACTGTTACTTGTTACAAAGTACGACTGTTACTTGTTACAAAGTTCTTGACACAAAGATATGACATAGGCCTACTTTGCTCAAAGATATTATTTGTTTTTGTTTGCATGTATTAAAGTGGGTGTATGTGCAGATACTTTACTCAGAACTGGCGTTAATGCGAAGGCCCAACATAAAATAAATATATTTCTATTCGTATATTAACATATAATAAAGCCAATTTAAGAGCAAATATTTTAATCAAGATTGACCTTAACATGAATGCTCAGGAATAAAGAATACAGAGTTAAAGTATTTGCAATGAACTGCAACTGTTTGTATGACCATGAATTAAATAATTAAATTTAAAAACAAGAACAAAACTTCAAATGAACTGCTAACTTATTTCTGTTCTTACAGTAACATGATCTGAAAAATTAGTAAAGGCAGTTTCTGTTTATTTCAGCTAGCGGCAATATGTATAAAAGTTATAGCATTTGCAATGAACTGGAGATGAGCGGGGAAAGGTTCGAAAACAGGTTCCTGGAATGAAGAAACAACTATTTCAAAAAAATGAGTGGCTCTCTTTTTATGTATTTACATTGAATAAAGAGTCACAGGTTATAAAACATCTCTAATTGATAAAGTTAATACATTGGAAGGTTTCAGATTGATTATATAATGGCAAGACAGAGATTTAGAAATTAGGTTTTGAATTGTAAAACATTTTCAGCGTCAGATGTAGATCTGACCCCAATTTAGTAGTCATGAACTGTAGATTAAAACTGAAGAAATTGGAAAAAGGAATAAATAAGGAGGTGAACCTGGACAAATTGAAAGAAACAGTGGTTGCTGAGAGGATCAGAGGGAGCATGAGGCAACATTTGACTAGATCAGGCGAAAGGAATACAGTAGAAAACGAATGGGTAGCTTTAAGAGATGAAATAGTGAAGGCAGAAGAGGATCAAATTGGTAAAGTGACAGAACTACTTGGAATCATTGGATAACACAAGAAATACTGAATATTACTGATGAAAGGAGAAAATTTAACAATGCAGCAAATGAAGCAAACGAAAGCGAATACAAACGTTTAAAAAATGAGATTGACAGGAATGGCTAGAGGAAAAACGTAAGAATTTAAAGGCATATTTCATTAGAGGAAGATGTATACCACTTAAAGGGAAATTAAAGAGACCTATGGAGAAAAGAGAACCACCTGTATGAATATCGAGAGTTCAGCTGGAAAAACAGACCTAAGCAAAGGAGGGAAAGTGGAACTATACAAGGGGACTATACAAGGGAGATAAACTTGAGGGCAGTATTATGGAAATAGAAGTGGACGTAGATGAAGATGGGATGGGAGATATGATACTCCGAGAAGAATTTGACAGAGCTCTGAAAGATCTAAGTCGAAACAAGGCCCCAGGAGTAGACTACATTCCGTCAGAACTATTGATAGCCTTGGCAGAGCCAGACATGACGAAACTCTTCCATCTGGTGAGCAAGATGTACGTGACAGGCGAAATATCCCTAGACTTCTCGAAGAATATGTTGTTGTTGTTGTGGTCTTCAGTCCTGAGACTGGTTTGATGCAGCTCTCTATGCTACCCTGTCCTGTGCAAGTTTCTTCATCTCCCAGTACCTACTGCAACCTACATCCTTCTGAATCTACTTAGTGTATTCATCTCTTGGTCTCCGTCTACGATTTTTACCCTCCACGCTGTACTCCAATGCCAAATTTGTGATCCCTTGATGCCTGAGGACATGTCCTACCAACCGGTCGTTTCTTCTCGTCAAGTTGTGCCACAAACTCCTCTTCTCCACAATTCTATTCAATACCTCCTCATTAGTTATGTGATCTACCTATCTAATCTTCAGCATTCTTCTGTAGCACCACATTTCGAAAGCTTCTATTCTCTTCCTGTCGAAACTATTTATTGTCCATGTTTCACTTCCATACATGGCTACACTCCATACAAATACTTTCAGAAACGACTTCCTGACACTTAAATCTATACTCGATGTCAACAAATTTCTCTTCTTCAGAAATGCTTTCCTTGCCATTGCCAGTCACATTTTATATCTTCTCTACTTCGACCATCATCAGTTATTTTGCTCCACAAATAGCAAAACTCCTTTACTACTTTAAGTGTCTCATTTCCTAATCTAATTCCCTCAGCATCACCTGACTTAATTCGACTACATTCCATTATCCTCGTTTTGCTTTTGTTGATGTTCATCTTATATCCTCCTTTCAAGACACTGTCCATTCCGTTCAACTGCTCTTCCAAGTCCTTTTATCATCTCTGACAGAATTACAATGTCATCGGCGAACCTCAAAGTTTTTATTTCTTCTCCATGGATTTTAATACCTACTCCGAATTTTTCTTTTGTTTCCTTTACTGCTTGCTCAATATACAGATTGAATAACATTGGTCAGAGGCTACAACCCTGTCTCATTCTCTTCCCCACCACTGCTTCCCTTTCATGCCCCTCGACTCTTATAACTGCCATCTGGTTTCTGAACAAATTGTAAATAGCATTTCGCTCCCTGTATTTTACCCCTGCCACCTTTAGAATTTGAAAGAGAGTAATCCAGTCAACATTGTCAAAAGCTTTCTCTAAGTCTACAAATGCTAGAAACGTAGGTTTGCCTTTCCTTAATCTTTCTTCTAAGATAAGTCGTAAGCTCAGTATTGCTTCACGTGTTCCAATATTTCTACGGAATCCAAACTGATCTTCCCCGAGGTCGGCTTCTACCAGTTTTTCCATTCGTCTGTAAAGAATTCGCGTTAGTTTTTTGCAGCTGTGACTTATTAAACTGACAGTTCGGTAATTTTCACATCTGTCAACACCTGCTTTCTTTGGGATTGGAATTATTATATTCATCTTGAAGTTTGAGGGTACTTCGCCTGTCTCACACATCTTGCTCACCAGATGGTAGAGTTTTGTCAGGACTGGCTCTTCCAAGGTCGTCAGTAGTTCTAATGGAATGTTGTCTACTCCCGGGGCCTTGTTTCGGCTCAGGTCTTTCAGTGCTCTGTCAAACTCTTCACGCAGTATCGTATCTCCCATTTCATCTTCATCTACATTCTCTTCCATTTCTATAACATTGTCCTCAAGTACATCGCCCTTCTATAGACCCTCTATATACTCCTTCCACCTTTCTGCTTTGCCTTCTTTGGTTAGGACTGGGTTACCCTCTGAGCTCTTGATATTCATACAAGTGGTTCTCTTTTCTCCAAAGGTTTCTTTAATTTTCCTATAGGCAGTAACTATCTTACCCCTAGTGAGATAAGCCTCTACATCCTTACATTTGTCCTCTAGCCATCCCTGCTTAGCCATTTTGCACTTCCTGTTGATCTCATTTTTGAGACGTTTGTATTCCTTTTTGCCTGCTTCATTTACTGCGTTTTTGTTTCCTCCTTTCATCAATTAAATTCAATATTTCTTCTGTTACCCAAGGATTTCTACTAGCCCTCGTCTTTTTACCTACTTGATCCTCTGCTGCCTTCACTACTTCATCCCTCAGAGCTACTCATTCTTCTTCTACTGTACTTCTTTCCCCCACTGCTGTCAATTGTTCCCTTATGGTCTCTCTGAAACTCTGCACAACCTCTGGTTTAGTCAGTTTATCCAGGTCCCATCTCCTTAAATTCCCACCTTTTTGCAGTTTCTTCAATTTTAATCTGCAGTTCATAACCAGTAGATTGTGGTCAGAGTCCACATCTGCCCCTGGAAATGTCTTACAATTTAAAACCTGGTTCCTAAATCTCTGTCTTACCATTATATAATCTATCTGATACCTTTTAGAATATAATAGTTCCAATTCTAAAGAAAGCAAGTGCTGACAGGTGAGAAAATTACCGAACTAGCCGTCTGGTAGAAGCCGACCTCGAGGAAGAACAGTTTGGATCCCGGGTAAATGTAGGAACACGCGAGGCAATACTGACCCTCCGACTTAACTTAGAAGACAGCTTAAGGAAAGGCAGACCTACGTTTATAACATTTGTAGACTTAGAGAAAGCTTTTGGCAGTGTTGACTGGAAAACTCTCTTTGAAATTCTGGAGGTAGCAGGAGTAAAATACGGGGAGCGAAAGGCCATTTACAATTTGTACAGAACCAGGCGGCAATTATAAGAATCGAGGGACATGAACGGAAAGCAATGGTAGAGAAGCGAATAAGACAGGTTTGTAGCCTATCCCCGATGTTACTCAATCTGTAAATTGACAAGCAGTAAAGAAAACCAAACAAAAATTTGTAGCTGGATCTAAAGCTCAGGGAAAAGAAATAAAAACTTTGAATTTTGCCGAAGACATTGTAATTCTGTCAGAGACAGCAAAATTCTTGGAGGAGCCTTCGATATTAAACTGTGACTCGTCAGTGAAAGAAGAAAATGGCCTCCATCTTGTTGTTCCTGTGTGTGACATACTTCTGTCCAAGTTATGCGGAACTATAATTTGGCGTCGTTTTCAGTACTCACATGTTGAAATCTCCACGAAGATTACAACGTGGAACGATATTCTACTTCACTTTGCTGTCTTACAAGACTTGCTGTACTTGATGCCACTGTTTACTGTTATAAGTGCATTTAATTGGACGTATGATTTTGTTTGAGTGCGTATTGCGGAGGCTGACATCCGTGTTATGTAGCCCCATCTAATAAGAAACGTGTGTAGATGTGTCATCCTTTGCAAGGTTATATTAATGGACAAACGAGCAGGAAGGAGGTATCCTGAGGCTAGAGAATGATTCAAAGGCAATTACGCAAAGTAGGTATCTCCATGCAAGCCATTAATCATTAAGCTGATCAGACGTCCCGGTTTTGCCGGTACAGCCGCGGTTTTCAGCTAAATGTCTCAATATCCCGAGAAAAATCACTCGGTTTGTAATCGACACAAGTAATACCGAAGTCAAAGGAGATATAAGCAACATAACTCAAACCATTTCTTCTAACTGCTGCCACATAGGAGTTAATTTTGTGAAAATGTGTGCTGCGTGTGTTTGCAGTGCTTGCTGAATATCGTTTGGCATCTATACATGTTTGTCCTAACAGTCTGCAGTCAAACGAAAGGGCAGAGTATTGTTTGCATATTTCACTCACTCGGTGACGAAACTCCAAATCTACCGATTTTTGAACTTCTGGCAGTTGTTCTGACTTAGAAGTGAAAGTCGGCAGATGATGAACTGTGTGTACAAAGTTACGTACTACCTACTATTGTTTTATTTACTGGAAAGTTCAAGCAAAATTAAATCACTTATTGGTGTTGGCTGTCGTGCTCACAGTAGTGTTTAATCAGCAGAAGATGGTCTGCCAATTGATTCTGAGGTTAAGTAAGAACAAAACACGTTGGATGTCTTTTGTTCCTGCTTTCCAGAGGGTCCTGGATGTTTTCGAAGGAACTAAGTCACATTTTTTGTCGCTTGACACCTGAGCTCAAAGTTCGCTAAATTTCTCCTATAATAGCTATTCCCCATCATGGTTAAGAGTTTCAGCAGATCAGTTAGAAGTTTTTGTTGCTACCATTAAAGAAACTGAGCTTCAAAGTATCCTCACTCTCTGAAACTTCGAATTTGATAGTCAGTCGTGTACAAAAGTTAATTTCTAGTAAGATCAACATATTCATAAAAAACATCAGTTAAAGAAATATTGAAAGATCTTGTGAAGGTACGAATTATTACAGAACAATTCATCAAATCATTCGAAATATTTTTTGATGAATTACATAAAAAAGTGGACTCCAGTTCTTTCGGCATGTATCCAAATATTCAACATCTATCTTGGATTAGTTGCGACAATCTGACTCATCGGAGTCATTTTTAGAATTCTGTGAGGTTTTGTGTCAGTGTGGTACCCCTCTCTCTGCTTTCAAAGAGAAATCATTTTTAAGAGAATAGTGTCTAGGGGGAAATCAACTTCGAAAGCTTTCTAGAACACACAAGCAGTCTCTGGTAATGACGATCACATACTCTGGCTGCCTGTTCGGGATACAGCCCAACGTTTTCCACTTTCTTTTCTTCTTATGTTTTTACGTTCCCACGCTAGAAACGGCACGCAAAAGACACCAAATGTAAGACCTCTGGACTGGCTAGAGTATTGTGAAATAAAACTTTTAGACACCAGTTTATGGAAGAATTTCATATTTCCCGACTGGTAGTTTCTGTTTAAGACGCGGGAAACGTTACTTTGTAAGTTGAGTTCGGATTCTGCACTGAGCAGAGCGACTTCAGGCTCTGCTTGTACAGGGGAGACTTCGGCCTTTGTTTGTAGCAGAGTCGCCTTGCGTTTTACTCTCGGCAGAGACACTTCGGGTTCTGCACGCAATTGGGACAATATTCGGTCAGGACGCGCTAGGTGGAGACTTCTGGGTCAGATCTCGTCGAAGGACGGTGCAGCAGCGGCGCGCACGCATGCTCACTTAGCGAGCCATCAGCACCTTCTCCAGGCAGTGTACTCAGTTTCCAACGACGGTGAGATTTACGGACACCACCGGAGGTATAGGTTACAATGAGTCTAATAACCTGAAATAATTTCACTGTTAGGTTCTACCTGGCCAGTGGGGCTGGCACAGTACCATAACAACTTATATTCCAAGCATGAATGCTATCACCATTGTCGAGTCGCTGATCTGAGTCAGTTAAAATGTAATACACGAAACAGCTGAATTGTGCTTCACTTTCTGAACTTTGCCAACCATAAGTCATTTCAGTTTTACCCTGTTTTTTGTTTATCATTATTGTCGTTGCATCTGCAGTAACTTTTTCTGAATTACTCGACAATGTTTTTAACGAACTCAGCTTGTGCTCATAAAATCAGAAATTTATAGTATCCTTAAATTTCATTTCATAGCTAGCCAGCCCTGCGCGTAATTAAGGAAACTATGTGATTACCTCTACCCATTGATCCATTTCTGGGCCGAAAATTAGCTATTGTTAATTCCGTTGCGCGCAGTTCAATTAGCGTGGTTCATCGTGGGAGAGTCTGACCCGATAGCTGAGTGGTCAGCGTGACGGATTTCCGTCCTACGGGCCAGGGTTCGATTCCCGTCATGGTCGGAGGTTTTCTCCGCTCAGGGACTGGGTGTCGTGTTGTCTTCATCATTTCATCCCCATCTGGCGCGCAGGTCGCCCAATGTGGCGTCGAATGTAACAAGACCTGCACCAAGGCGGCCGGACCTGTCCCGCAAGGGGCCTCCCGGCCAATGACGCCAAACGCTCATTTCCATCGTGGGAGAGATCTAGATAGATAACTAAGTAGCATCATTTCTCACTCTCTTTCATATCGAGGAGACGTTCCACAAAGTATAAAAACAAGTGTCCCCGATTTTTCTCTTAGAAATTTGATGAGCCTAGTAATCTCACGAATCGGAGTAAATGACAGGCATGCATCGTAAGTGGGCTATGTGTTAAAGGGACCTGTAGGCGGCTAGAGATGTTGCACTTTGCTAGAAATGTTCAAATGTGTGTGAAATGTTATGGGACTTAACTGCTAAGGTCATCAGTCCCTAAGCTTACACACTACTTAACCTAAATTATCCTAAGGTCAAACACACACCCATGCCCGAGGGAGGACTCGAACCTCCGCCAGGACCAGCCGCACAGTCCATGACTTCAGCGTCTCGGACCACTCGGCCAATCCCGCGCGGCTGCACTTTGCTAGACCAACAGAGAGTTGGAGATATTGGTGTGTATAAGAGAAATGTTGGCAAAGATATGTAAGTGAGATAATAAGAGGTAAAGAGGGAGAAGAGATCGAGGAGGGTTAGAGAATTTGGGTACGGTTGGAGAATGTTTGCCGAGCACAGGATTTTCCACCTAGTGCCGTGCTAGCAGGTGGAGATCGCTTTACTGGCGACCGCTCGTTACTTCTGACGCCCCTTCCGTAAGCACAACAGGTGTCTGCCTAGCCCCTGCCGCTCTGTAGTGGCGTAGCGAGCCTCCTTAAAGGGCTCACCTGTTGGACTCTTGTCACGTCACGCAGGCCGGCGAGGCGCGACGCCGGCGCCATCGCTCGGGTACCTGAAGAATGGGGATTTGCTCACCCTCATGTCAAAGGTGGCAGTTACTTAAGATATCTATCGTTAACCAACAACAGTTACAGTAAGTTCAGAGTTAAAATATGGTTTCTGTCTGACTTTTTGTAACAAAACAAAACGAGTCACCAAGAGCAGTTTTCAAAATTCTTTTATTGTCACTTAAGGAAAAATGACTAGGCAAGTATTACAGTGCAATACCTATATGAGCCAGCTGGTTCCATACTTCGTCGTCTGTAGAAGCACTGAAATCCTTCTACTGAATCGCTTATTTCTCATAGGGAACAACTCAACTGATAAATTGGTCAGGAGGAAGGAAAAACATTCCATGACCTAACTTACTAACTAAATCGCGAATTTCTTTCTGATGCGTGAAGCAATTCATTTTCTGGAATGTGAAAGTGTAATATTACCTAGTTCTCCCATTACGGCTACAAACGAGGAAGCAAATATATTTTAAAGCAATTATTTAAATTACACGAAAGTAAGTAATAACTAAATAACTCACCATTTACCAACGCTTTTGAGCTTAGACCACTCAATATGTTTAATATTATCTTTATAAATGTAAGTGTTCACAAAACTGCCCTAAGTGCACCCAAAAATGAATACAAAACATGTTACAAAAGATGACTGGGCTTTCTTTCACAAAACTGTCTAACATTTACACAAAAATGAATGCCAAATATGTTACAAAAGGTGATGGGTTCTATTCACTTTTCAGTCATATTCATCCCCTTCTAAGGTAGGCCGCGTCCTCAGTTCACTGACCTTTCCCTTCGTATGCTTACGCCTGAGGAAGCCCGATATTTTTGTTGGGGAAAATCTCTCCTGGCTTCCACTAATGTGAAGTTATGGATTTCGAGTCCTCTGACGCAGGGCTTAGGAAGTACTTGCATTTTCTTTTCTGAACTCTACTCATAATTCAAGAATGGTCGGGGAGCAAATGACACTTTGTCCTGTTTTATAGTCCATCTTCCCATTGTTTCAGCTCAGTGATAACATTTTGTAGAAACTGATCCACAATGTTCAAAAAATCCACAAATTCGCTTGTTTTTTTCTGCATAAACCTTAAACCGTCCAAGATGGCTGTATTCGGTATAAATCACATATACTTATCTGGAATGAGCACTCAGCCACACATTCGCAGCTATCTTTCACGACACCAAAGTCTGTGGTCAGAGTGGCAAATAGTAGTATGTTTTGTCAAATCTGTCACTATCTATTAAGAACACTAACATTCGTATAACCGTATGATTGAGATTTTGGTCTTCATGCCAGTCTCTGAACAGGTGTGGTTCTTTTATATTTTTCGGAATACAGCTATCAAAGAAATGGTACAGAAAGGTGCACAATTCATTATGGCCTTCACCCTCTTCATAGCAATAAAACATACCTTCATCTGTTTTCGTGCTATGTATCTCAATATTAAAAACCCATAGCATAATAAAAAGTAATCAATCTTTCCGTACTTCCATTTTTTCTTGTTTTGTCATCATTATTTGAGACATAAAACTCTGAATTGCTCATATTAATATTGTCACGTCGGAACTGCTATCAAGTCCAATTCCGAAGGCAGGATCATCAATGAAGTACAACACTTAGAAATGAAAGCACACCAACGTACAGCCAGAACAGTACTGATCTCTTGGCTGAGAGTGTAGTTATTTATGCAAACATCGAATAGTCCACGAAGTTCGAATTTATATAACCACCAAATAGTCCAGATAAACAATCGTTACAAACTTAAGATATTTCTAGAAAGGATAAAGACTAAATAACAATAATTACCGATGGTCAGGTTCGAACATGCGACTGACAGCACGGCACCTAGCGACGCTAACCTCCACGCCACACTGTTTGATCAAAGAACATGCGGCAGTATTTTCTATGAAATGGTTAATAACTTTTATGCTATCCCTGTGTTATTATCAAATAGCTAATTCCTTTTTTATAGGTTTTAAAGTGGCCTTTTATATGTTACGTATATGCATGTGCGTAATAGAGAGACGTAAAAGCAACAAAAATGGGAAAAAGCTTTTAATTGTTCATTCCGTTACAAGCGTTCAAAATTTTTGAATTTAAATTTTTTCCTACCTCATATTTTATGCTTTAGGGCTCGCATAAGGTCAATGAATAAAATTCTTAACGAAATTATTTCTATCGTTACGCAAGTGCAGGCCACAGCCTACTGCAGAAACACTCATTAAGGGGGGGGGGGGGGGGTAGGACGTCGTCAAACGGGCCGATTTGGAGCAGGAGAGGCACCACAGGACACTTCAGTTTCCACTGTCTATACTTTTACAAATAAATTTACAAAACATTGTCAGCATGACAAGGAAGGGCTCAGAATTCACATTCTTAGCAGTGGAAGTTGTAAAACATAACGAAATAATTTTTTTTTACATGTAAAATTTCATCATTTTTTTCAGTTACTAATGGCAGCATTTGTTGCTACAGGTACACATTTCTTCATAAATAAGACAGATTCTTAGATGAATTTTGCATAGCATACAAACCATACTTAAAGGTGTATGAAACTCTAGAATTTTCCAAATCTATTAAAAACTGTGGTAAAAATTGAGGTAATTAACTACAACATTTGTGGTTTTCTAAACATGAAGTTTAAAATACAACAGCTCATTCGTTTTTTCATAAATTAAATAAATTCTAGAGTTTCAGGCACCTGTAAGTATGGTATGTATGCTGTGCGAAATTCATCGAAGAATCTCTCGAAGTTATGAAGAAAAGTGTAGCTATAGCAACAAATGCAGCCATTAGTAAGTGAAAAAACGATGAATTTTCACACGCAAAAAAGTTTATTTTGTTATGTTTTCGAACTTCCACTCCAATGAGTGTGAATCCTGAATCCTTCCTGGTGATGCTGACAAAGTTTTATCAATTTATTTGTAAAAGTATAAACACTGGAAATTAAAATGTCCTGTGGTGCCTCTCCTGCTCCAAGTCGGCCCGTTTGACGTCCTACTCCCCTTAAGAAACTGAAAGCTAACTTTCACTTATGTCCCTCTCATTCATTAATATGCTGAAAATCAGAATGTATACTTTATTTTCCATAGAACTGTGGATGTGTCTCAAAACTTAAGGAAAATTGAATCTGTCGCATAATGGTGGCATATTGTTGTGTGCCAGCGATTTTATTCTCGAAGCTGCAATTTTATGTGAAATCGGAAAATGCTTGACATGCAGGGTGCTACTATTACGCAAAAAACCTCAAAAGTAATGCTTCTTACATACAGACCTGTATACATCAGCGCAAAAATTAAGCGTCTACTCTCAAGATGCATCCAGAGAAGTAGTGGTACTCAAATATCCACTCTTGTTCAACATTTTATCAAAAAGCCCGGAGAGTTTACTGCACAGTTTAGTATCCGTAGACATTAGGGCACATCGTTTATTCTTTGCCTAGATAATTTCAGTTTGTTTCCAGTTATTCCTCAGCCATAGCGTCGTAACACGTATTGAAATACAGGGTGTATAAAAAAGAATGTACGTATTACAAAGTATTATTTTGTCCAAACTGTCGAGTGCTGCGCCTCGGTTTGGCTATTTGAGAAACGAATACATAGCCTAGTTTACATTAGTAGCCGCTCGATGTCAGTTGTTTTCTGTTTTGCTTGGTAACCGTCATATGTTTAAAATGGTTACTCCGCAGCAGAAATCATTTTGTGTTCTCGAGTTTGCGAAGTGCATTTCCGTGATTACAGTGCAAAGACGTTTCAGGTTGAGGTACCAAGTTGATCCTCCGAATGGGTGGAACATTCGTAGATTGTATCGACTGTTTCTAGATACAGGATGTGTATGTAAAGGAAAGGGTCCTGGCCGCCCTCGTGTTCCTGAGGAAAATATTGCACGAATTCAAACTGCTTTCTAACGTAGTCCTTCAAAATCAACTCGTCGTGCCAGTCGAGAGTTACAACTGTCTACAACAACAATTTGGCGTATTTCGAGACGTCGGTTGGTTATGAAGCCGTACAGGTTACAGCTGTTACAAGCTCTGCGTCCTAATGACAAACGCAAATATGTGGCATTTTGTAACGAGATTATTGATGCTATCGATGATGATAACACTTTCGCACAACCCATCGTGTTCAGTGATGAAACGTCTTTCCGTGTTAGTGGTCAGGTAAACAAACACAATGTTCGAATTTGGGGCCTACAGAACCCACATGCAGCCACTCAACATGTACGAGATTCGCCCAATGTCAAAGTGTTCTATGCGATATCCCGATCGCCTGTTTACGGCCCATTCTTCTTTGATGGTAACACGGTTAACGGTCAGCAGTGCCTCGCTATGTTACAAAACTGGTTGTTTCCGAGGATGCACGAAGACAGCTTAATTTTTCAACAAGACGGGACAGCCCCCTCACTGGAGTCGCCAAGTGCGTGAATATCTGAATGAAAGTCTACCTAACCGTAGGATTGGTCGTCAAGGAGCTGGCGACTTAGCATGTCTCAGCTGGGCTCCACCGTCACCGGATTTGGCGCCCTCTGACTTTTTACTGTGGGGTTTCGTTAAAGATAACATTTATGTACCACCACTCCCACAGAACCTAGAATAGTTGAAGAACCGGATCCGTACTGCCATAACATCAGTGACGAAAGACATGCTTGCCCGAGTATGGGAGGAATTTGAATATCGATGTGATGTTGTTCGTGTAGCTGATGGACGAAATATTGAACATCTGTAATCTGAACTTGAAAGGTTCGTAAATTTGTGTTTAAAGTTTCATATTCGTTTGTCTTAAAGTTTAATAAATATATGCATTCGAAATACCTATATTATTTTTGAAACACCCTGTATAATATTCACATGCCGCACATAATGTTTTTCACTGTTCTGCGTTTGACGTATTATTTTTGTTGCATATGTCGCTCCATATGGGAGCGCTATACTATACAGTAAAAATCACCTAATGGTGATTCCAGGGCTGCATCATGTTTATTCCTAAAAGGATACAACTCCTGGAGTTGTCCCCTATTACAAACACTCCAGAATTAATTCCATTTTCCACAAGTGGCAACGTAACGATGACATCCCGTCTAAGTTCCAGTCGATACATCTATGTCTCATGAAAACGAAACCAAGTAGTTTTAATTTTTGAGGAGTTATCCTCTCTTACTGATAAGTGATTCAGCGTAATTGTTAAGCAGTTACAAAATATACACAAAAATTAAATAAGAATTATTCAGGAAGTAAGTTTTTCGCACCTATGCTGAGTGGCAGGCATTGCGAGGGTCGAGTGTGAGACATTCAGGTGGTTACTAACGTATGTGGCGCTCTACACTCCCCAACCGCTCACAGTATCCTTGTCGTAGAGACCGAAAACGGGCGCTTGATTCTGTCTTCCGCAGACTTTAGAACGAAAAAAAAAAAAAAAAAGGTTCAAATGGCTCTGAGTACTATGGGACTTAACTTCTAAGGTCATCAGTCCCCTAGAACTTAGAACTACTTAGGCCTACACCTAACTGACCTAAGGACATCACACACACCCATGCCCGAGGCAGCATTCGAACCTGCGACCGTAGCGGTAGCGCGGTTCCAGACTGTAGTGCCTAGAACCGCTCGGCCCCCACGGCTGGCGACGAAACAGACAGATTTAAAATTATTTAGGGAGTGCTCCAAGGGAATATTATAGGCGTTTACTGTTTACAGTATTTGTAAACAACTGGAAAAGATCGTAAGCTTCATAAGGCTTTTCGCAGGCGATAATGTCTATACGAAGGTTACAACGGCAGATGGCTTCAGCGAAAGGCAGGATGACCTGTGGAGTACGGATAACTGGTGTGCTGACATGCAGTTAGCCGTGAAAGTCAATAAATTTAACGCATTGAGCAGAAGTAGATGAAGAGATCTATTACTATTCAATTGTGCTATTGACGAAAAATCACTGGAAATAACAGCAAGCGAAAATTACCGTACTACTATAAATGATACATTCATTTTCAAAGTTCGAAATTATTACATGTACAAATATGATTGATACATGAATAGCACCATAAACTCACTGAATTTGCATTGTGTCTACCAGTTGACTTTACGAGTGCAGTGCCTTGACAAAATGACGAGAAAGTGAGAAACGACTTTTTGTGTGTCGGCATGTGCGACAACAGTGCAGCGTGCATTCAGAAGAAATTACGGAAAAGAATCACGATATAAAAAGAGAATTCTGAGTCGGTATTGGCTATTTTTGGACACTGGCTGTCTCTAAACAGGAAAATATGGATCGACTAAGTGTGCCAGATGAAATCGTGGAGAGGGAGGGAAAGTTTCATACTCAGTATAAAAATATCAACGGTCCGCGCAACTGCTAACTTGGAATACCGCAGCAAACTGAGAGGAAGAATTTACGACGGGGGTTGCATTTCAGACAGTACCGTCTGCAGCTCGTCCAACAATTAAAACTGGACGATTATAGATGGCACCTTCAATTTTGCATCACAATACAGGTAGCACTTGAGAGTGAACATTTCGCGTCCAAGCTGATGTTCAACGATGAAGCTACCTCCCGTTTCTCTGGAAAGGTTAGGGCCTAATCGGCACAATGTGAGATGTGGAGCACTGACCACTCTCATGAAATTGTGCCGCATGAGCGAGATTCGCCGAAAGTTCATATTTTCTGATCAGTGTCACAGACGAAATTGTGTGGGCTGATTTTTTTCTGTGAGATGATTGTGGCGGGTACCTCTCACCCTGCTATGTTGCAGCTGTAACCGTTTTCACAACTAACTAATGATTCCGAAAATTTCTTCTTCCAACGAGACGGGAGCGTCTATGTTCGTCGCTACCTGAACGACGAACTTCCGTATCGGTGAATTGGGCGTAGTGATGAAGATCATGTGACTCTATTTCTTTATCCATCTCCCCCCCCCCCCCCTCTTCCATAGGTCGCCTCACCTAAAGCCTTGTGACTTTTTGCTCTCGGGATACATAAAGACCGTGTTTACGTATCCACACTGTCCACAACACTGGAGCACAACGCATTAATGATGGTGAGATGAACATTCACGGGATGTTGCTACATGAGGTATGGAACAAACTTGACTGCAACTTGCTCTGTATCGTGCCACCATAGGTGCGGTAGTAAAATACATTTTTTAGAGTGCAGAATTCCAACTTCGTGAGTTTACTGTTCTATTCATGCTTTAATCATATTGTAATGTAATAATTTGGAAAATATAATGATTTGAAAAAGAATGAGCCATTTATAGTAGCCCTGTACCTAGGAGTAACCGTCCGGAACTACTCAAAATGGAATGACCATATGAAACTAACTGTAGGAAGAGCAGATGCCAGGTCGAGATTAATTGGAAGAATGTTCAGAAAATTTAATTAATTTACGAAAGAAGTTGCTTACACGTGTAAAACTGGTACTTGAGTATTGCTCATCAGTCTGGGAGCCTTACCAGGTTTACCGAGCGGGGTGGCGCAGTGGTTAGACACTGGACTCGCATTCGGGAGGACGACGGTTCAATCCCGCGTCCGGCCATCCTGATTTAGGTTTTCCGTGATTTCCCTAAATCACTCCAGGCAAATGCCGGGATGGTTCCTCTGAAAGGGCACGGCCGCCTTCCTTCACCATCCTTCCCTAATCCGATGAGACCGATGACCACACTGTCTGGTCTCCTTCCCCAAACAAACCAACCAACCTTACCAGGTTAAATTAGTAGAAGAGATAAAATCGACCGAAGAGCTACACACTTCGTGGTGGGTTCGTTTAGTAAGGCTGCGGTCACAATGGCACCGACATCGGCGGATTCTGCACCGACATCGGACAACCTTTTCCAATCTGTACGCCAGCACACGAGCGATTACAGTGCAGCCGATCTCATTGCCCGAATATATAGACGTTGGACACACCAGTTTTGGAAAAAAACGACATTCCGCTTGGAGACGGCGATTGACTAATTGTACGGTGTTATTTGACAATGCATGTCATCGAATGCCATCCAATGCATCTGAAGATGGCCTTTGAAGGCCGATCGGTTACGATTGTATCATAAAAATGCGATTGAGTAAGAGAGCTTTCATATCAGTTTGTTTTCACGGTCGTATCGACCAACATTCTCGCACACAAAACATGAACTGTGAGAAACTGATAATTTAGTGCACAGAAGTTGTAGTTTTATAGTCGAGTTGGCGTAAGATGATCCCTGAAAGCTAAGAGCGCTGTTGTCAGCTTTCAATTGCGAAACGTAAACGGCTGCAAGGAAAACCAACAGACGACAATAGAGCTGTGACAGAACTGCCGCATCGCCACAGACACGTTTACAAAACCATTTTACGTTATCGGCTGAGATGGACGTGCAAAACTGCTGCGTCCAGCCCACTGCAATTGTCAAGGAATCAACCTACGCCAACTCAACTATAGGCACCCTGAGAATGAAAAATATCAGAACAAATGGTTCAAATGGCTCTGAGGACTATGGGACTTAACATCTGAGGTAGTCAGTCCCCTAGAACTTACAACTACTTAAACCTAACTAACCTAAGGACATCACACACGTCCATGCCCCAGGCAGGATTCGAACATGCGACCGTAGCGGTCGCGTGGTTCCAGACTGAAGCGCCTAGAACCGCTCGGCCACAAAGGCCGGCTGAATAATATCATAATTGGGATGTAGCTAGTAATCTGTGGACAGAATTTGCAGGTGTATTGGAAACCCCAGGTAGGAGAAATCTTTATCGGACATTTTACGAGTAAATTATATGAGAAACCTCCAAAAATAATTTGTTCACTTGAGAAGGGTCGCGTATCATAAACGTACTGTAGCGGATCTTTTTTGGATTGTTCTACGAGGGCATCAGCTGTCTCGGAGTTGTTATTACTGCTTACCTTACTGGTGTTTTTATTTCAGAAAGACGGTGACTCTGCTATATGTGGTTTGCAAATGTGGAGTATATATTTCCACTTTCAGTGCTTAGATCTCCAGAGTATTTTATTCTAAAATTTACGTTTGTCTTTCGCATATATGCTAAGTGTAAATCCTTGAAGATTAGGTAACATACTGTATGTCAGTTGTGCAGAGAGTTTGTAATCATGGTTTTCAATGTCACCACGAATCATCTAGATTGTATAACAAGACGTTTCTCTCTTGCTCTGGTTATTCCAGTAACTGATGAAAGAGAATTCGCCACGTTCTTTTCTTCGAGGCAGATGTGGTCGTTCACATGCTTTCGCTATCTTTTTAGTAACAATTGCCTCTATGCATCACTCGTCTCCAAGCAAAGAGGCGTTGTGGCATCCATCCCATCCAAGGAGGTTAAAACTGTAACCTCCTTGACAGAATAGACGCTAACGTAACCTTAGCTCCTTGATCCCGCCAAGAACTGACGAAGGAGATCGGACGCATTGTGAACAAGCTGTCGGCTGGTGTTTCCGGGCAGCGTGCATGCCTTTTGTAAGGTTTTCGAAATTACTGTAGACCGAAATTCACTCATATGCGATGGAGAAATGGTCATCTCGTGACTTGTAAGCTGTTGAATTGTTTAGTACTGTTCGAAGAACCGTGCCAATCGTCTACTGATAAAACATCCGTTGAACAGTGATTTTCAGTCCGAAACCACGCGGCTGCTACGGTCGCAGGTTCGAATCCTGCCTCGGGCATGGATGTGTGTGATGTCCTTAGGTTAGTTAGGTTTAAGTAGTTCTAAGTCTAGGAGACTGATGACCTCAGATGTTAAGTCCCATAGTCCTTAGAGCCATTTGAACTATTTGAACAATGATTATTTGCCCTTGTTTTTGCACTAAATGCCATCATTCAGACAGCAACATTATACGTCACCACGGACCCGTACTTGGAGTACAAATACTGATCACGTCCTTTGTGGAATAATGTTAATTGTAAATTGTGCAGCCCCACCCTGTGCGAGTGTTTAACACAATACAGTGAATTCTACCAGATCAAATTGATATTGTCGGTGTGAGTGGCTCCTCTCCCTGCTAGACAACAGATATTACAGGACACATCTTAGTAGGTAGTGCAGAGAGCAGCAGATCTACCACCGTGAGAAGGACCAGGTACGTGGGTTTAGGCACACGGTCGTTAAATATCCAGCCACGTTCCTGTGTCTAGGGATGTTGTACAGCCTCGAGTGATATCTACTGCATATCTATCCCCTTTTCTCTAGGGCGTGTTACATTGTGTACCGAAGACTGTCCGAATGCAGTAGTCTTGTCACCGTGACTCTTGAATTCAGAACTCCTGCCTGCGTGATACACAGATCTCACCACTTTCCAAGCTCGCTATCTGCGTGATCTGCCACTTCATCAATGATTTATTGTACTCAGCCAACTTCTTCACTGCTTCCAATGTTCCGCTCAGCCCTCTTACGTCGCTGGACCACACTACTCCAATACAAAAACCTTCTCATCCTCGTCCTCAACGCACACCAACCCATGGACACGGAATACCAACATCGTCCCTCCCCTCTCAGAGAGCTGATGTCACCAATCAGTACTTCACATAAAGATAAAACTAAAGAAACCCTTATTCTAACACAAAACTTACTCATTCACCGTTAACATATTATAGATTCGTTGCACATAATGCCGTTAATAATCAGGAACAAGCACTGTACAAAAATACCACAGGTACTTCCTTGATCTTGATGCATATTGTACATCTCAAACACGTTCACCTACACTTTCACATGCACTCTTCCGCTTGTTCCTTTTTTTCCTTTTTCTCTGTCTCAACTCTGACTGTTCCTTGGATCGACTCTGGAGCGCCTCTGAACAGTCGCAAGCGTCCGATATGCACTTTACCGACCTCGTCGGTACTGTAGCCTAATGTTGACCGGTGGCAGATCCTTGTTAGGGTCTTTGTGTAAGGTTTTGGCATCATCACCCATTGCCCCACTCTATAGTGCAGTGGGCTCCATGTGTATTTCACAGTTTCTTCTAGTTTCCCTGGTGCCATTCCGTCTACCTTCTGCACTTGCTTCCACATCTTCCTCACTGTCCTTGCGAACTCATGGACTGACAGTCTGTCCTTGTCTTTTTTTCACTGTAGTCATAACAAACGGCGACGACATTTTCTTCCGCACACCAACTCATAGAGAGACAACTCTGTACTGGTGAGCGGGTTTGAACTGTACGCAGCCACGACAAATGGATGATCTGTATAGCAATCAATACGAGTTCACATAGTAACTTTACATCCTTCTCATCGTCAGATACACCCGCTCCGTCCTACCATTCGACTGCGGATTTTTAATTTACTCACATTCCTTCATCAAGTCCAGTTTAAAATTTGTTCCTTGATCTGTAATCGTCGTCTATGGTACCTCAAACTTAAGTATCCACCTGTTGACTATTGTTTGTGCAAGTGTAGCTTGCCATAACAATAGTCTCTACATACTGAGCGAAGTTATCTGCTATGATCAGCGCAGAACGGTTCCCCGCTGGAGTCTAGTTTAACCATTCTTAAACATCCACCCTAATCGTTTAAAATACCTTTGGCAGTCTCTGTAATGGTACTCGTTTGCAACTAAATTCTACGTGCTGCACACACTGCACACAAGGCGCTACACACTGAAACACATCTTCCTCTTCCTTCATCCAGTATATTTTAGCCACCCTTCGTTTCGTTGTTCTGCATCCTTCACGACCAGACAGTATATGATCACGCACCTTTTGCAGAAAGTCTTCTTTCATCTTAGCCGGCACCGCCACACGCGGCCTTAACACAGTCACCTTACACAACAGATCGTCACACGTGCTGAACTGTGGTTGCGTCTTCTATAGTTTTCAGTCACTGTCAACGTTCTACGCTCCTTGACATTCAGCAAGGCCTCAGTTCCTCCTATCTTCCTGCCCAATGGATCTGCATTTCCAAGTTTCTTTTCTGGCTTGTGAACCACTTGGCAGTCACAACGCCCGTCTTGTTAGGCTGCTGGCTCTGTCTTTCAACACTAATAACCATTTTATAACCGTATGATTCTCATAAAGATAACATCGCAACTCCCCATATGAGGCTAAGCATTTTCTTCTCTGTGGCCGAATAGTTTTTCTCGCCTGTGTTAAGTTGTACCGACAGAAAAGCCGCAGTGTGCTCCTCACTGTTAATCTCTTGACTTAACGATGCGTTCTAAAGCCACGTCTACATTGGCCGCGCTACGCTGCAATATGTAGAACCAAGAAAGGAGATTTGACGCGGTGCGGCATGGCCGGTGTGGACAACAAACGTGGAGTAAAGTCTTATTAGATGCACTGCAAGATAATGCAAATTCCTTCTGGAAATCCGAGAAAATTAAAACTGAACTCAATGTCGAAACTTCTTCAGCACCTTGAATGTTCCCCGGCATTCCTCCATCCACACAAATTTCACACATTTTTTCAACAGCTGAACGAGTGTTCGCACTGTGTGAGCAAACCCCCTCACGTGTTTCCTATGATAGTTTGAGAGTCCCAAGAATGATCGTGGTTCTTTAGCTGCCTTCATCTCTGGAAAAACTCATACCAGCTGTACCAGACATGGATCCATTCTCATTCCATCTTTGCTAATCACATGTCATAGGTAACCAAATTCCTCCAACAAAACATTACTCTTATCATTACTTACTATCAGATGTGCAACCTCTAACATTTTAAATACCTCTCTCAGTCATTGTCTATATTCCTCTATGTCTCATGAGAACAAAATTATTGCTTCCAGGTAAATTAGACACTGGGGAGGCTTTAACCTCCTCAACACTTAGTTCAAAAAATACTGAAATGTCACAGGAGTATTCTCCAGCCCAAATTCTATCCTTCGGTATTAATAGTGGCCCCGGTGGAACGAAAAGCTGCTTTTGGTCTGTCTTCTGGAACGACCTCTAACCGACTGTATCCACTTCTTAAATGCATGGTAGAGAAATTCCGGTACTAACCTAGGTAGTCGATTGTGTCTGTGATGTTAGGTATTGAGGCATCTGTTATGGTCTAGCCGGCCGTAGTGGCCGAACGGTTCTATGCGCTTCAGTCTGGTACCGCGACCTGCCTCGGGCATGGATGTGTGTGATGTCCTTAGGTTAGATAGGTTTAAGTGGTTCTAAGTTCTAGGGGACTGATGACCTCACCTGTTGAGACACATAGTGCTCAGAGCCATTTGAACCATTTTTTTGTTATGGTCTTAAGATGGCGCTAATCACACCAGAATCTGCACTTCTTAGAACAATCTGCTGACTTCTTTGGCACAATCACAATTACAACCAGCCATGGAATACTGCTCAGCTCTATTATTCCATCGGCCAACTGCTGGTTGTTAAACTCCTCCAGAGTCAGCTGTAAATAGCGATCAATTCTATTCGACCCATAATACACCAGTTCTTCATTTACTGTAGGAAGTCAGTGCTGCATAATGGGCATACCTCGCAGTGGATCCCAAGGGAAAAACAAATCCTCAAATTCCTACAACTCCTCCATTTGCCTTCTGTCTGCCCCCTTTAAATGCTCCACCCATTCTATCTAACGCAGTTCTGGTGGTGTATTGTGGCTGCCCACAGTTTGAACCTTCTGTGCACCAATTATCCTCCTCCAGAATGTCCAAACTAGCTACTAAGGTCCTCTTTATCAGTTTCACTTCTTCAGCTCTAAAACCGTCGGGACTGAAGGGGACTGGCCGCCTGCTGTCCATCTCCTGGTGCGTGCGCTATTCGTTTTAACCAAATAATCCACTGAATCGAACACATCGTGCCCTTCCAATAGCTGCATTATACACAACATATCGACTAGTAAGTATGGCCTCAAACTCACCTAGAGCACGTTCCTGGCACCCCCTAGCACAGAATCACGTTAGTCGGATCTCAATATATTTGTATACACTTTAATCGGATTTTCCACTACAATGCAGGCATCTTGCCACAGATCTACACTGATGATAGCTTCTCCTAGCTAGAATAACTTCCTACTAAGTTCGACCACACGTCACCGAGTATCAATTTTGGCATGATGTTTATGCAAAAAGTCCAATCCCAGGATCATGTTGCAGTCCTCCACTACACGAGGAACTGTTTTCACACATTGCTTGAACCAATCTGACCTCAGTGGCACTACATTATTTATCAATCAGGTAACCTATTTCGTGGTGAGTTTCATCACCTCCAATACACTAGGTCTCTAGCGCTGTAAGATGGCAGGCATTCTGGTCCTCCCCCCCCCCCCCCCCCCCCCATGGTAGTGGACCCATCACGCCAGTCCATTATTAAATCTGATTTTGCACATACGCGAATTGCCTTAAATATGCGACTGGCATACTTCATTGAGCAAATCAGTGATCATATTCTATGTACTGGCATGCAAGGGAAGTAATTTTCATGGGTGTCGGACATAATTATCTTGATCGTGTCTCCTTTCGTCTTGCGACCGCTGTGTAGGTTTCAGCTACTAACATTGAGCGTCGTCGCGAGGGGAGAAAGCTAAAGGATTTCCAGAAATGCAGCCGGCATACACAATGACAGCGCCACGTAGGCGATGTTATCGGCCTTAGTAGAGGCGGCTAAGACGTCACCCGCGGCTCGCCTTCTAATGTTAACAACTGGCGGCTAGCGGACTCTGGGGACACCATTTTGCGATGGTGAACGCTGGTGTCCAAAGCAGTGTGTTTTGAGAGAGAGAGAGGACGCAGGAGAGAGACGCAACAGCTTATGGCACTGTCTGATGGTGCTTCGTGAAAGCGGGCGTCCATCTCGACGGGGAGTGTTTCACTGTAGCGCCTCATGTAGGTCCGGTAATTAACATAGACCGCTGATGTCCCAGGCCCGAGAAATACCGCACAGACATCTTGAGGAAGGTGTGACCGGAGGGCTGATTCCTTTGTCAGCTCACCATTACGGCCGTCGTAGAATTTGGCGCGAGAAGCTGTCATTGGCGGTTACAGTGACATAACGTTGTAGTGGGAAATTTTCCGTTTTTGTTTAATAGCCATGATTAGTGGAAAAATTGTAGTTGGTCCGCGATTGGCTGGTCACTAGCGCAACGGAGCAGAAGCTCTCGCGGCGCTGTGGCAAAGCAAGCGCAAGAGAGCCGTCCGCATCATCGCAGGAATCGGTCATTACTTACCCGTCTGTGCTTCGTAGGAGAGTAATTAGTTAGAGTCTTATCTGTCTGGTCATCGTGACAAATAGAGTTTTGCGGTCGACTTTGGACCTCTCTACCTCGGACGCCATCAGCCTCATATCAGCGTGCCCGGCCACGAACTGCAGCCGTCGTCTAAAGGCCGAAATTTGCTATTTTTGGTAATATACGTTGTTCCGGCTAACAGGGAATCCGTTTACCGATTTCACGCCCCAATGCAATAGTCTTATTTTCACAGCGGATGCACTTTCCTTTCGCTGGTAATAAGGTGGCAAAACGTTCGATTACTGATACGTTAGCTTCATGACAATTAATTTGCATCTTATTGGGTCCCCAGTCACATATAGGTGACTCACACCAACTTGTTCAGATAGGTCCGCTATTGGAGTCTGCCGGTGGCTCTACGTATTTTTGTCCATAAATTTGTCAGTACCTCATGGTGCTTATGATTTTCATACAGCTCATAATTGAATTACATGCTAATGTTTGATTTGGAGTCAATGAATCTGTGTAATACTCTAGGTCAGAATTTCTCTGTTGATCTACACAATTCTCATGCAGTCCTATCGGTCATTATTTTGGAGGGAAAATAATAATCAATTTATTAATTAAACTTATCTGAAGTTTAGCTAGCTGAAGATAGGTAGCACTTTTGCCAAATCAATTCAGCGTCTTTCCTTGCTTGTGACTGATGTGCGTCTTTATGAGTGTGGTACGCATCAGAGTTTCATTCTGACCCTAATTTGTGTGTCGGTTTGTGACACCTACAAGGCACCTCGGACAAACTTCCCGTGTGCTGTTGTGCCCAACAGAAACTTATACGTCCTGCCCTTTACAAAACCCACTACCGCACAAAATCAAATGGCTCCAAGCACTATGGGACTTAACATCTGAGGTCATCAGTCCCATAGTCTTAGAACTACGTAAACCTAACTAACCTAAAGACATCACACATTCATGCCCGAGGCAGGATTCGAACCTGCGACCGTAGCAGCAACGCGGTTCCGGACTGAAGCGCCTAGAACCGCTCGGTCACAACGGCCGGCCTCTACGGCACATTCCGCCTCTGTACAGGCTATGTACTTGTTACATCTAATTTTAACGGAAACTCATTTCGGCTGACTCCGAGTTCCCTCTTACATTTAACAGCTACTTCCGTCCTCCGTGTTGCTGTAATGCTCTTGTTGATACACATCCCACTTACATTGCTGAGACTGGAGGCACGGCCTCTGCACATGCCCTGTAAGTCCACGTCCGTAGCACCTCACATTTGCAGACAATACACTACACCTATCACCCATACCCGTCGACATAGCAATCTCTTCACATTCCATCGCCAACCTAACAGCCAAAGGAAGATCCTTAGGCGCTCCTGTGTATGCCCTTTTTGACGTATCCAGTGACAAACTTCTTGGGACAGCATCGAGTGACGTTTATTCAATCTCCTACTGCAGAACTTCATTTCCTTCATCAGTTTGATCTAGTTTATCACTCTGACCTAGCTCAAACAATCATGTGTTCACATTATTTCCTGTATTAGCAAAATCCTCTATTCCATCTTCGTAATAGTACTTACCTGTTCCTGAAAGAACCTCGCACTGTTATGGTTCTTGTACCTCTGCAGGAATGCCTGTTTTAGCAGCTCAGACATCTCCGCCTTTCTCAATGCTTCTGTGTGGACGTCAGACCAGCCACCAATACTCGCCGACGTTGTCAGGTCCTCCACATCCTCAGACAGTGTCCCAGAAAAGGGTTTGATTAGACGAGCAGCAGCTGGATCTATTACAAGGCTAGATGCTCATAGCAACACAACTTCTTCATCCCTAGCTGCAAACTTTTTCCGCAAGTCTGTATTACCAGTTCTCCATCACGGAACTTCTGCACCCAGTGTTTGAACTACCTCCTGGCCAGCATTACACTACGTCTCTGACTCTGCCATTGTGACACCTCATTCACACACAACATAAATACGCAACAGTTACCGAACTATATAACGAATAACAAATTCTACTTTATGCCTCGTCATCATCCATCTAGTATCCCTACACTGCCTCGTAACATGATCAAAACTGTTACAAGTAAAACAAGTTCCAGATAGCGGTTCACCACACGGTGCATAATGCACAAGCAGGTTACACAGTGAACATCTTACACTGCGACACTCTTCTAGACTGCATTTCTGTCATACACACCAAGAGTAACGATCAGTTTTCCACTTACACCACTGTCTTGACACTGCAGGTTGTGGTCCACATGGGTGCACACCACCTGCTGCCCACTGAAGGCGACGCCATAACTTCTACACTTCCGAAGCCAATTTACAGTGACTCTAGGGGTGGCACGATAGCTGCATTGACATTATGTCAAATGGCTGAGGTTTGCGGCTGAGTGGCAGGCCGGTAAAAGCCCAGAGAGAAGCGGCTCCAAAATCAATTACTTTCTCCTGGTACATCTGCACTGTGTCGATTTGGGAAGGCAGTCATGCACCCGCTCACGGAACGAGGGGCCGACAGCCAGCCAGGTGGCTGCTAGTGACCAGCTACCTGGCTGCAACACACGTTCGTGCCTGCTTTTCTGACTGCTGCACTCGGTGCCTGGCACGCGCCCTTGTTGCTGGCATCACCGACACATGGAGGTGGACAGGTATCTAGAAAATTCAACGATGGATGACCAGATACGTGCGGCCAAAGGGTGCAGTAAAGACGCACCCACTGCCTTGTTGGAAAGCGTCTGCTGTGGCGTGGGTGTATCATAGGCATCTGGCTGCTCTTTGAGTGAGCCAAAGCTACCGGCCGTGCTGAGGCACCAATTTAAGAGGGTGGTCTTAATGTAGAAAATTGGTACAGCGACAGAGACTCGAACTCATGGCTGGTGTTGGTGGCCCCATGTCGCCTCCAAATCTGGCATATCCCTTCGTCCTGGTACACACTGCGCTCTGGATAATTCTGGAACAAAATCAATAGCTTTTTATTCCAGATATCAGTACTTCTATTATGCCAATGTAGTGCTTCTGCACACCCGGGAACACCGTTGAAACCCGATGATGGAAAGATTTCCTTGACTGTGCTGTGCATTAATGCTGTGCTGGCAGGTTACACCAATGAGTGTAGCCTATTTCGCGATAAATCAACATCGTTGTTGTCTTAGCTCAAATGTTGACACGCCATGCTGACCTGCTACTGGTGGCTAAAGCTCCCACAGATGTTACTCTCGAAATGGTAGCAGCACTGTAGGTAAAGAAAGTTTCTTAGGAATAACATCATGTAGTAGGTTGGTTAGTTGATTTGGGGGAGAGGACCAAACAGCGGGATAAAGGATGAGGAAAGGAACTCGGCCGTGCGCTTTCAAAGAAACCCTCCCTCTCACAGACGTTACTCTCGAAATGGTAGCAGCACTGTAAGCAAAGAAAGTTTCTTAGGAATGACATCATGTAGTAGGTTGGTTAGTTGATTTGGGGGAGAAGACAAACAGCGGGTTAGAGAAGGATGCGGAAAGGAATTCGGCCGTGCGCTTTCAAAGAAACCCTCCCTCTCACAGACGTTACTCTCGAAATGGTAGCAGCACTGTAAGCAAAGAAAGTTTCTTAGGAATGACATCATGTAGTAGGTTGGTTAGTTGATTTGGGGGAGAGGACCAAACAGCGGGTTAGAGAAGGATGCGGAAAGGAACTCGGCCGTGCGCTTTCAAAGAAACCCTCCCTCTCACAGGCGTTACTCTCGAAATGATAGCAGCACTGTAAGCAAAGAAAGTTTCTTAGGAATGACATCATGTAGTAGGTTGGTTAGTTGATTTGGGGCAGAGGACCAAACAGCGGGTTAGAGAAGGATGCGGAAAGGAACTCGGCCGTGCGCTTTCAAAGAAACCCTCCCTCTCACAGACGTTACTCTCGAAATGGTAGCAGCACTGTAAGCAAAGAAAGTTTCTTAGGAATGACATCATGTAGTAGGTTGGTTAGTTGATTTGGGGGAGAGGACCAAACAGCGGGTTAGAGAAGGATGAGGAAAGGAACTCGGCCGTGCGCTTTCAAAGAAACCCTCCCTCTCACAGACGTTACTCTCGAAATGGTAGCAGCACTGTAAGCAAAGAAAGTTTCTTAGGAATGACATCATGTAGTAGGTTGGTTAGTTGATTTGGGGGAGAGGACCAAACAGTGGGTTAGAGAAGGATGCGGAAAGGAACTCGGCCGTGCGCTTTCAAAGAAACCCTCCCTCTCACAGACGTTACTCTCGAAATGGTAGCAGCACTGTAAGCAAAGAAAGTTTCTTAGGATTGACATCATGTAGTAGGTTGGTTAGTTGATTTGGGGGAGAGGACCAAACAGCGGGTTAGAGAAGGATGTGGAAAGGATTTCGGCCGTGCGCTTTCAAAGAAACCCTCCCTCTCACAGACGTTACTCTCGAAATGGTAGCAGCACTGTAAGCAAAGAAAGTTTCTTAGGAATGACATCATGTAGTAGGTTGGTTAGTTGATTTGGGGGAGAGGACCAAACAGTGGGTTAGAGAAGGATGCGGAAAGGAACTCGGCCGTGTGCTTTCAAAGAAACCCTCCCTCTCACAGACGTTACTCTCGAAATGGTAGCAGCACTGTAAGCAAAGAAAGTTTCTTAGGAATGACATCATGTAGTAGGTTGGTTAGTTGATTTGGGGGAGAGGACCAAACAGCAGGTTAGAGAAGGATGAGGAAAGGAACTCGGCCGTGCGCTTTCAAAGAAACCCTCCCTCTCACAGACGTTACTCTCGAAATGGTAGCAGCACTGTAAGCAAAGAAAGTTTCTTAGGAATGACATCATGTAGTAGGTTGGTTAGTTGATTTGGGGGAGAGGACCAAACAGCGGGTTAGAGAAGGATGCGGAAAGGAACTCGGCCGTGCGCTTTCAAAGAAACCCTCCCTCTCACAGACGTTACTCTCGAAATGGTAGCAGCACTGTAAGCAAAGAAAGTTTCTTAGGAATGACATCATGTAGTAGGTTGGTTAGTTGATTTGGGGGAGAGGACCAAACAGTGGGTTAGAGAAGGATGCGGAAAGGAACTCGGCCGTGCGGTTTCAAAGAAACCCTCCCTCTCACAGACGTTACTCTCGAAATGGTAGCAGCACTGTAAGCAAAGAAAGTTTCTTAGGAATGACATCATGTAGTAGGTTGGTTAGTTGATTTGGGGGAGAGGACCAAACAGCGGGTTAGAGAAGGATGTGGAAAGGAACTCGGCCGTGCGCTTTCAAAGAAACCCTCCCTCTCACAGATGTTACTCTCGAAATGGTAGCAGCACTGTAAGCAAAGAAAGTTTCTTAGGAATGACATCATGTAGTAGGTTGGTTAGTTGATTTGGGGGAGAGGACCAAACAGCGGGTTAGAGAAGGATGCGGAAAGGAACTCGGCCGTGTGCTTTCAAAGAAACCCTCCCTCTCACAGACGTTACTCTCGAAATGGTAGCAGCACTGTAAGCAAAGAAAGTTTCTTAGGAATGACATCATGTAGTAGGTTGGTTAGTTGATTTGGGGGAGAGGACCAAACAGTGGGTTAGAGAAGGATGCGGAAAGGAACTCAGCCGTGTGCTTTCAAAGAATCCCTCCCTCTCACAGACGTTACTCTCGAAATGGTAGCAGCACTGTAAGCAAAGAAAGTTTCTTAGGAATGACATCATGTAGTAGGTTGGTTAGTTGATTTGGGGCAGAGGACCAAACAGCGGGTTAGAGAAGGATGCGGAAAGGAACTCGGCCGTGCGCTTTCAAAGAAACCCTCCCTCTCACAGACGTTACTCTCGAAATGGTAGCAGCACTGTAAGCAAAGAAAGTTTCTTAGGAATGACATCATGTAGTAGGTTGGTTAGTTGATTTGGGGGAGAGGACCAAACAGCGGGTTAGAGAAGGATGCGGAAAGGAACTCGGCCGTGCGCTTTCAAAGAAACCCTCCCTCTCACAGACGTTACTCTCGAAATGGTAGCAGCACTGTAAGCAAAGAAAGTTTCTTAGGAATGACATAATGTAGTAGGTTGGTTAGTTGATTTGGGGGAGAGGACCAAACAGAGGGTTAGAGAAGGATGCGGTAAGGAACTCGGCTGTGTGCTTACAAAGAAACCCTCCCTCTCACAGACGTTACTCTCGAAATGGTAGCAGCACTGTAAGCAAAGAAAGTTTCTTAGGAATGACATCATGTAGTAGGTTGGTTAGTTGATTTGGGGGAGAGGACCAAACAGTGGGTTAGAGAAGGATGCGGAAAGGAACTCGGCCGTGCGCTTTCAAAGAAACCCTCCCTCTCACAGACGTTACTCTCGAAATGGTAGCAGCACTGTAAGCAAAGAAAGTTTCTTAGGATTGACATCATGTAGTAGGTTGGTTAGTTGATTTGGGGGAGAGGACCAAACAGCGGGTTAGAGAAGGATGTGGAAAGGATTTCGGCCGTGCGCTTTCAAAGAAACCCTCCCTCTCACAGACGTTACTCTCGAAATGGTAGCAGCACTGTAAGCAAAGAAAGTTTCTTAGGAATGACATCATGTAGTAGGTTGGTTAGTTGATTTGGGGGAGAGGACCAAACAGTGGGTTAGAGAAGGATGCGGAAAGGAACTCGGCCGTGTGCTTTCAAAGAAACCCTCCCTCTCACAGACGTTACTCTCGAAATGGTAGCAGCACTGTAAGCAAAGAAAGTTTCTTAGGAATGACATCATGTAGTAGGTTGGTTAGTTGATTTGGGGGAGAGGACCAAACAGCAGGTTAGAGAAGGATGAGGAAAGGAACTCGGCCGTGCGCTTTCAAAGAAACCCTCCCTCTCACAGACGTTACTCTCGAAATGGTAGCAGCACTGTAAGCAAAGAAAGTTTCTTAGGAATGACATCATGTAGTAGGTTGGTTAGTTGATTTGGGGGAGAGGACCAAACAGCGGGTTAGAGAAGGATGCGGAAAGGAACTCGGCCGTGCGCTTTCAAAGAAACCCTCCCTCTCACAGACGTTACTCTCGAAATGGTAGCAGCACTGTAAGCAAAGAAAGTTTCTTAGGAATGACATCATGTAGTAGGTTGGTTAGTTGATTTGGGGGAGAGGACCAAACAGTGGGTTAGAGAAGGATGCGGAAAGGAACTCGGCCGTGCGGTTTCAAAGAAACCCTCCCTCTCACAGACGTTACTCTCGAAATGGTAGCAGCACTGTAAGCAAAGAAAGTTTCTTAGGAATGACATCATGTAGTAGGTTGGTTAGTTGATTTGGGGGAGAGGACCAAACAGCGGGTTAGAGAAGGATGTGGAAAGGAACTCGGCCGTGCGCTTTCAAAGAAACCCTCCCTCTCACAGATGTTACTCTCGAAATGGTAGCAGCACTGTAAGCAAAGAAAGTTTCTTAGGAATGACATCATGTAGTAGGTTGGTTAGTTGATTTGGGGGAGAGGACCAAACAGCGGGTTAGAGAAGGATGCGGAAAGGAACTCGGCCGTGTGCTTTCAAAGAAACCCTCCCTCTCACAGACGTTACTCTCGAAATGGTAGCAGCACTGTAAGCAAAGAAAGTTTCTTAGGAATGACATCATGTAGTAGGTTGGTTAGTTGATTTGGGAGAGAGGACCAAACAGCGGGTTAGAGAAGGATGTGGAAAGGAACTCGGCCGTGCGCTTTCAAAGAAACCCTCCCTCTCACAGACGTTACTCTCGAAATGGTAGCAGCACTGTAAGCAAAGTAAGTTTCTTAGGAATGACATCATGTAGTAGTTTGGTTAGTTGATTTGGGGGAGAGGACCAAACAGCGGGTTAGAGAAGGATGCGGAAAGGAACTCGGCCGTGTGCTTTCAAAGAAACCCTCCCTCACACAGACGTTACTCTCGAAATGGTAGCAGCACTGTAAGCAAAGAAAGTTTCTTAGGAATGACATCATGTAGTAGGTTGGTTAGTTGATTTGGGGGAGAGGACCAAACAGCGGGTTAGAGAAGGATGTGGAAAGGAACTCGGCTGTGCGCTTTCAAAGAAACCCTCCCTCTCACAGACGTTACTCTCGAAATGGTAGCAGCACTGTAAGCAAAGAAAGTTTCTTAGGAATGACATCATGTAGTAGGTTGGTTAGTTGATTTGGGGGAGAGGACCAAACAGCGGGTTAGAGAAGGATGAGGAAAGGAACTCGGCCGTGCGCTTTCAAAGAAACCCTCCGTCTCACAGACGTTACTCTCGAAATGGTAGCAGCACTGTAAGCAAAGAAAGTTTCTTAGGAATGACATCATGTAGTAGGTTGGTTAGTTGATTTGGGGGAGAGGACCAAACAACGGGTTAAAGAAGGATGAGGAAAGGTACTCGGCCGTGCGCTTTCAAAGAAACCCTCCCTCTCACAGACGTTACTCTCGAAATGGCAGCAGCACTGTAAGCAAAGAAAGTTTCTTAGGAATGACATCATGTAGTAGGTTGGTTAGTTGATTTGGGGGAGAGGACCAAACAGCGGGTTGGAGAAGGATGTGGAAAGGAACTCGGCCGTGCGCTTTCAAAGAAACCCTCCCTCTCACAGACGTTACTCTCGAAATGGTAGCAGCACTGTAAGCAAAGAAAGTTTCTTAGGAATGACATCATGTAGTAGGTTGGTTAGTTGATTTGGGGGAGAGGACCAAACAGCGGGTTAGAGAAGGATGCGGAAAGGAACTCGGCCATGTGCTTTCAAAGAAACCCTCCCTCTCACAGACGTTACTCTCGAAATGGTAGCAGCACTGTAAGCAAAGAAAGTTTCTTAGGAATGACATCATGTAGTAGGTTGGTTAGTTGATTTGGGGGAGAGGACCAAACAGTGGGTTAGAGAAGGCTGTGGAAAGGAACTCGGCCGTGCGCTTTCAAAGAAACCCTCCCTCTCACAGACGTTACTCTCGAAATGGTAGCAGCACTATAAGCAAAGAAAGTTTCTTAGGAATGACATCATGTAGTAGGTTGGTTAGTTGATTTGGGGGAGAGGACCAAACAGCGGGTTAGAGAAGGATGTGGAAAGGAACTCGGCCGTGCGCTTTCAAAGAAACCCTCCCTCTCACAGACGTTACTCTCGAAATGGTAGCAGCACTGTAAGCAAAGAAAGTTTCTTAGGAATGACATCATGTAGTAGGTTGGTTAGTTGATTTGGGGGAGAGGACCAAACAGCGGGTTAGAGAAGGATGCGGAAAGGAACTCGGCCGTGTGCTTTCAAAGAAACCCTCCCTCTCACAGACGTTACTCTCGAAATGGTAGCAGCACTGTAAGCAAAGAAAGTTTCTTAGGAATGACATCATGTAGTAGGTTGGTTAGTTAATTTGGGGGAGAGGACCAAACAGTGGGTTAGTGAAGGATGTGGAAAGGAACTCGGCCGTGCGCTTTCAAAGAAACCCTCCCTCTCACAGACGTTACTCTCGAAATGGTAGCAGCACTGTAAGCAAAGAAAGTTTCTTAGGAATGACATCATGTAGTAGGTTGGTTAGTTGATTTGGGGGAGAGGACCAAACAGCGAGTTAGAGAAGGATGCGGAAAGGAACTCGGCCATGTGCTTTCAAAGAAACCCTCCCTCTCACAGACGTTACTCTCGAAATGGTAGCAGCACTGTAAGCAAAGAAAGTTTCTTAGGAATGACATCATGTAGTAGGTTGGTTAGTTGATTTGGGGGAGAGGACCAAACAGCGGGTTAGAGAAGGATGTGGAAAGGAACTCGGCCGTGCGCTTTCAAAGAAACCCTCCCTCTCACAGACGTTACTCTCGAAATGGTAGCAGCACTGTAAGCAAAGAAAGTTTCTTAGGAATGACATCATGTAGTAGGTTGGTTAGTTGATTTGGGGGAGAGGACCAAACAGCGGGTTAGAGAAGGATGCGGAAAGGAACTCGGCCGTGTGCTTTCAAAGAAACCCTCCCTCACACAGACGTTACTCTCGAAATGGTAGCAGCACTGTAAGCAAAGAAAGTTTCTTAGGAATGACATCATGTAGTAGGTTGGTTAATTGATTTGGGGGAGAGGACCAAACAGCGGGTTAGAGAAGGCTGTGGAAAGGAACTCGGCCGTGCGCTTTCAAAGAAACCCTCCCTCTCACAGACGTTACTCTCGAAGTGGTAGCAGCACTATAAGCAAAGAAAGTTTCTTAGGAATGACATCATGTAGTAGGTTGGTTAGTTGATTTGGGGGAGAGGACCAAACAGCGGGTTAGAGAAGGATGTGGAAAGGAACTCGGCCGTGCGCTTTCAAAGAAACCCTCCCTCTCACAGACGTTACTCTCGAAATGGTAGCAGCACTGTAAGCAAAGAAAGTTTCTTAGGAATGACATCATGTAGTAGGTTGGTTAGTTGATTTGGGGGAGAGGACCAAACAGCGGGTTAGAGAAGGATGCGGAAAGGAACTCGGCCGTGTGCTTTCAAAGAAACCCTCCCTCTCACAGACGTTACTCTCGAAATGGTAGCAGCACTGTAAGCAAAGAAAGTTTCTTAGGAATGACATCATGTAGTAGGTTGGTTAGTTAATTTTGGGGGAGAGGACCAAACAGCGGGTTAGTGAAGGATGTGGAAAGGAACTCGGCCGTGCGCTTTCAATGAAACCCTCCCTCTCACAGACGTTACTCTCGAAATGGTAGCAGCACTGTAAACAAAGAAAGTTTCTTAGGAATGACATCATGTAGTAGGTTGGTTAGTTGATTTGGGGGAGAGGACCAAACAGCGGGTTAGAGAAGGATGCGGAAAGGAACTCGGCCATGTGCTTTCAAAGAAACCCTCCCTCTCACAGACGTTACTCTCGAAATGGTAGCAGCACTGTAAGCAAAGAAAGTTTCTTAGGAATGACATCATGTAGTAGGTTGGTTAGTTGATTTGGGGGAGAGGACCAAACAGTGGGTTAGAGAAGGATGTGGAAAGGAACTCGGACGTGCGCTTTCAAAGAAACCCTCCCTCTCACAGACGTTACTCTCGAAATGGTAGCAGCACTGTAAGCAAAGAAAGTTTCTTAGGAATGACATCATGTAGTAGTTTGGTTAGTTGATTTGGGGGAGAGGACCAAACAGCGGGTTAGAGAAGGATGCGGAAAGGAACTCGGCCGTGTGCTTTCAAAGAAACCCTCCCTCACACAGACGTTACTCTCGAAATGGTAGCAGCACTGTAAGCAAAGAAAGTTTCTTAGGAATGACATCATGTAGTAGGTTGGTTAGTTGATTTGGGGGAGAGGACCAAACAGCGGGTTAGAGAAGGCTGTGGAAAGGAACTCGGCCGTGCGCTTTCAAAGAAACCCTCCCTCTCACAGACGTTACTCTCGAAATGGTAGCAGCACTATAAGCAAAGAAAGTTTCTTAGGAATGACATCATGTAGTAGGTTGGTTAGTTGATTTGGGGGAGAGGACCAAACAGCGGGTTAGAGAAGGATGTGGAAAGGAACTCGGCCGTGCGCTTTCAAAGAAACCCTCCCTCTCACAGACGTTACTCTCGAAATGGTAGCAGCACTGTAAGCAAAGAAAGTTTCTTAGGAATGACATCATGTAGTAGGTTGGTTAGTTGATTTGGGGGAGAGGACCAAACAGCGGGTTAGAGAAGGATGCGGAAAGGAACTCGGCCGTGTGCTTTCAAAGAAACCCTCCCTCTCACAGACGTTACTCTCGAAATGGTAGCAGCACTGTAAGCAAAGAAAGTTTCTTAGGAATGACATCATGTAGTAGGTTGGTTAGTTAATTTGGGGGAGAGGACCAAACAGCAGGTTAGTGAAGGATGTGGAAAGGAACTCGGCCGTGCGCTTTCAAAGAAACCCTCCCTCTCACAGACGTTACTCTCGAAATGGTAGCAGCACTGTAAGCAAAGAAAGTTTCTTAGGAATGACATCATGTAGTAGGTTGGTTAGTTGATTTGGGGGAGAGGACCAAACAGCGGGTTAGAGAAGGATGCGAAAAGGAACTCGGCCATGTGCTTTCAAAGAAACCCTCCCTCTCACAGACGTTACTCTCGAAATGGTAGCAGCACTGTAAGCAAAGAAAGTTTCTTAGGAATGACATCATGTAGTAGGTTGGTTAGTTGATTTGGGAGAGAGGACCAAACAGCGGGTTAGAGAAGGATGTGGAAAGGAACTCGGCCGTGCGCTTTCAAAGAAACCCTCCCTCTCACAGACGTTACTCTCGAAATGGTAGCAGCACTGTAAGCAAAGTAAGTTTCTTAGAAATGACATCATGTAGTAGTTTGGTTAGTTGATTTGGGGGAGAGGACCAAACAGCGGGTTAGAGAAGGATGCGGAAAGGAACTCGGCCGTGTGCTTTCAAAGAAACCCTCCCTCACACAGACGTTACTCTCGAAATGGTAGCAGCACTGTAAGCAAAGAAAGTTTCTTAGGAATGACATCATGTAGTAGGTTGGTTAGTTGATTTGGGGGAGAGGACCAAACAGCGGGTTAGAGAAGGATGTGGAAAGGAACTCGGCTGTGCGCTTTCAAAGAAACCCTCCCTCTCACAGACGTTACTCTCGAAATGGTAGCAGCACTGTAAGCAAAGAAAGTTTCTTAGGAATGACATCATGTAGTAGGTTGGTTAGTTGATTTGGGGGAGAGGACCAAACAGCGGGTTAGAGAAGGATGCGGAAAGGAACTCGGCCGTGTGCTTTCAAAGAAACCCTCCCTCTCACAGACGTTACTCTCGAAATGGTAGCAGCACTGTAAGCAAAGAAAGTTTCTTAGGAATGACATCATGTAGTAGGTTGGTTAGTTAATTTGGGGGAGAGGACCAAACAGTGGGTTAGTGAAGGATGTGGAAAGGAACTCGGCCGTGCGCTTTCAAAGAAACCCTCCCTCTCACAGACGTTACTCTCGAAATGGTAGCAGCACTGTAAGCAAAGAAAGTTTCTTAGGAATGACATCATGTAGTAGGTTGGTTAGTTGATTTGGGGGAGAGGACCAAACAGCGAGTTAGAGAAGGATGCGGAAAGGAACTCGGCCATGTGCTTTCAAAGAAACCCTCCCTCTCACAGACGTTACTCTCGAAATGGTAGCAGCACTGTAAGCAAAGAAAGTTTCTTAGGAATGACATCATGTAGTAGGTTGGTTAGTTGATTTGGGGGAGAGGACCAAACAGCGGGTTAGAGAAGGATGTGGAAAGGAACTCGGCCGTGCGCTTTCAAAGAAACCCTCCCTCTCACAGACGTTACTCTCGAAATGGTAGCAGCACTGTAAGCAAAGAAAGTTTCTTAGGAATGACATCATGTAGTAGGTTGGTTAGTTGATTTGGGGGAGAGGACCAAACAGCGGGTTAGAGAAGGATGCGGAAAGGAACTCGGCCGTGTGCTTTCAAAGAAACCCTCCCTCACACAGACGTTACTCTCGAAATGGTAGCAGCACTGTAAGCAAAGAAAGTTTCTTAGGAATGACATCATGTAGTAGGTTGGTTAGTTGATTTGGGGGAGAGGACCAAACAGCGGGTTAGAGAAGGCTGTGGAAAGGAACTCGGCCGTGCGCTTTCAAAGAAACCCTCCCTCTCACAGACGTTACTCTCGAAGTGGTAGCAGCACTATAAGCAAAGAAAGTTTCTTAGGAATGACATCATGTAGTAGGTTGGTTAGTTGATTTGGGGGAGAGGACCAAACAGCGGGTTAGAGAAGGATGTGGAAAGGAACTTGGCCGTGCGCTTTCAAAGAAACCCTCCCTCTCACAGACGTTACTCTCGAAATGGTAGTAGCACTGTAAGCAAAGAAAGTTTCTTAGGAATGACATCATGTAGTAGGTTGGTTAGTTGATTTGGGGGAGAGGACCAAACAGCGGGTTAGAGAAGGATGTGGAAAGGAACTCGGCTGTGCGCTTTCAAAGAAACCCTCCCTCTCACAGACGTTACTCTCGAAATGGTAGCAGCACTGTAAGCAAAGAAAGTTTCTTAGGAATGACATCATGTAGTAGGTTGGTTAGTTGATTTGGGGGAGAGGACCAAACAGCGGGTTAGAGAAGGATGAGGAAAGGAACTCGGCCGTGCGCTTTCAAAGAAACCCTCCGTCTCACAGACGTTACTCTCGAAATGGTAGCAGCACTGTAAGCAAAGAAAGTTTCTTAGGAATGACATCATGTAGTAGGTTGGTTAGTTGATTTGGGGGAGAGGACCAAACAACGGGTTAAAGAAGGATGAGGAAAGGTACTCGGCCGTGCGCTTTCAAAGAAACCCTCCCTCTCACAGACGTTACTCTCGAAATGGCAGCAGCACTGTAAGCAAAGAAAGTTTCTTAGGAATGACATCATGTAGTAGGTTGGTTAGTTGATTTGGGGGAGAGGACCAAACAGCGGGTTGGAGAAGGATGTGGAAAGGAACTCGGCCGTGCGCTTTCAAAGAAACCCTCCCTCTCACAGACGTTACTCTCGAAATGGTAGCAGCACTGTAAGGAAAGAAAGTTTCTTAGGAATGACATCATGTAGTAGGTTGGTTAGTTGATTTGGGGGAGAGGACCAAACAGCGGGTTAGAGAAGGATGCGGAAAGGAACTCGGCCATGTGCTTTCAAAGAAACCCTCCCTCTCACAGACGTTACTCTCGAAATGGTAGCAGCACTGTAAGCAAAGAAAGTTTCTTAGGAATGACATCATGTAGTAGGTTGGTTAGTTGATTTGGGGGAGAGGACCAAACAGTGGGTTAGAGAAGGCTGTGGAAAGGAACTCGGCCGTGCGCTTTCAAAGAAACCCTCCCTCTCACAGACGTTACTCTCGAAATGGTAGCAGCACTATAAGCAAAGAAAGTTTCTTAGGAATGACATCATGTAGTAGGTTGGTTAGTTGATTTGGGGGAGAGGACCAAACAGCGGGTTAGAGAAGGATGTGGAAAGGAACTCGGCCGTGCGCTTTCAAAGAAACCCTCCCTCTCACAGACGTTACTCTCGAAATGGTAGCAGCACTGTAAGCAAAGAAAGTTTCTTAGGAATGACATCATGTAGTAGGTTGGTTAGTTGATTTGGGGGAGAGGACCAAACAGCGGGTTAGAGAAGGATGCGGAAAGGAACTCGGCCGTGTGCTTTCAAAGAAACCCTCCCTCTCACAGACGTTACTCTCGAAATGGTAGCAGCACTGTAAGCAAAGAAAGTTTCTTAGGAATGACATCATGTAGTAGGTTGGTTAGTTAATTTGGGGGAGAGGACCAAACAGTGGGTTAGTGAAGGATGTGGAAAGGAACTCGGCCGTGCGCTTTCAAAGAAACCCTCCCTCTCACAGACGTTACTCTCGAAATGGTAGCAGCACTGTAAGCAAAGAAAGTTTCTTAGGAATGACATCATGTAGTAGGTTGGTTAGTTGATTTGGGGGAGAGGACCAAACAGCGAGTTAGAGAAGGATGCGGAAAGGAACTCGGCCATGTGCTTTCAAAGAAACCCTCCCTCTCACAGACGTTACTCTCGAAATGGTAGCAGCACTGTAAGCAAAGAAAGTTTCTTAGGAATGACATCATGTAGTAGGTTGGTTAGTTGATTTGGGGGAGAGGACCAAACAGCGGGTTAGAGAAGGATGTGGAAAGGAACTCGGCCGTGCGCTTTCAAAGAAACCCTCCCTCTCACAGACGTTACTCTCGAAATGGTAGCAGCACTGTAAGCAAAGAAAGTTTCTTAGGAATGACATCATGTAGTAGGTTGGTTAGTTGATTTGGGGGAGAGGACCAAACAGCGGGTTAGAGAAGGATGCGGAAAGGAACTCGGCCGTGTGCTTTCAAAGAAACCCTCCCTCACACAGACATTACTCTCGAAATGGTAGCAGCACTGTAAGCAAAGAAAGTTTCTTAGGAATGACATCATGTAGTAGGTTGGTTAGTTGATTTGGGGGAGAGGACCAAACAGCGGGTTAGAGAAGGCTGTGGAAAGGAACTCGGCCGTGCGCTTTCAAAGAAACCCTCCCTCTCACAGACGTTACTCTCGAAGTGGTAGCAGCACTATAAGCAAAGAAAGTTTCTTAGGAATGACATCATGTAGTAGGTTGGTTAGTTGATTTGGGGGAGAGGACCAAACAGCGGGTTAGAGAAGGATGTGGAAAGGAACTCGGCCGTGCGCTTTCAAAGAAACCCTCCCTCTCACAGACGTTACTCTCGAAATGGTAGCAGCACTGTAAGCAAAGAAAGTTTCTTAGGAATGACATCATGTAGTAGGTTGGTTAGTTGATTTGGGGGAGAGGACCAAACAGCGGGTTAGAGAAGGATGCGGAAAGGAACTCGGCCGTGTGCTTTCAAAGAAACCCTCCCTCTCACAGACGTTACTCTCGAAATGGTAGCAGCACTGTAAGCAAAGAAAGTTTCTTAGGAATGACATCATGTAGTAGGTTGGTTAGTTAATTTTGGGGGACAGGACCAAACAGCGGGTTAGTGAAGGATGTGGAAAGGAACTCGGCCGTGCGCTTTCAAAGAAACCCTCCCTCTCACAGACGTTACTCTCGAAATGGTAGCAGCACTGTAAGCAAAGAAAGTTTCTTAGGAATGACATCATGTAGTAGGTTGGTTAGTTGATTTGGGGGAGAGGACCAAACAGCGGGTTAGAGAAGGATGCGGAAAGGAACTCGGCCATGTGCTTTCAAAGAAACCCTCCCTCTCACAGACGTTACTCTCGAAATGGTAGCAGCACTGTAAGCAAAGAAAGTTTCTTAGGAATGACATCATGTAGTAGGTTGGTTAGTTGATTTGGGGGAGAGGACCAAACAGTGGGTTAGAGAAGGATGTGGAAAGGAACTCGGCCGTGCGCTTCCAAAGAAACCCTCCCTCTCACAGACGTTACTCTCGAAATGGTAGCAGCACTGTAAGCAAAGAAAGTTTCTTAGGAATGACATCATGTAGTAGTTTGGTTAGTTGATTTGGGGGAGAGGACCAAACAGCGGGTTAGAGAAGGATGCGGAAAGGAACTCGGCCGTGTGCTTTCAAAGAAACCCTCCCTCACACAGACGTTACTCTCGAAATGGTAGCAGCACTGTAAGCAAAGAAAGTTTCTTAGGAATGACATCATGTAGTAGGTTGGTTAGTTGATTTGGGGGAGAGGACCAAACAGCGGGTTAGAGAAGGCTGTGGAAAGGAACTCGGCTGTGCGCTTTCAAAGAAACCCTCCCTCTCACAGACGTTACTCTCGAAATGGTAGCAGCACTATAAGCAAAGAAAGTTTCTTAGGAATGACATCATGTAGTAGGTTGGTTAGTTGATTTGGGGGAGAGGACCAAACAGCGGGTTAGAGAAGGATGTGGAAAGGAACTCGGCCGTGCGCTTTCAAAGAAACCCTCCCTCTCACAGACGTTACTCTCGAAATGGTAGCAGCACTGTAAGCAAAGAAAGTTTCTTAGGAATGACATCATGTAGTAGGTTGGTTAGTTGATTTGGGGGAGAGGACCAAACAGCGGGTTAGAGAAGGATGCGGAAAGGAACTCGGCCGTGTGCTTTCAAAGAAACCCTCCCTCTCACAGACGTTACTCTCGAAATGGTAGCAGCACTGTAAGCAAAGAAAGTTTCTTAGGAATGACATCATGTAGTAGGTTGGTTAGTTAATTTGGGGGAGAGGACCAAACAGCAGGTTAGTGAAGGATGTGGAAAGGAACTCGGCCGTGCGCTTTCAAAGAAACCCTCCCTCTCACAGACGTTACTCTCGAAATGGTAGCAGCACTGTAAGCAAAGAAAGTTTCTTAGGAATGACATCATGTAGTAGGTTGGTTAGTTGATTTGGGGGAGAGGACCAAACAGCGGGTTAGAGAAGGATGCGAAAAGGAACTCGGCCATGTGCTTTCAAAGAAACCCTCCCTCTCACAGACGTTACTCTCGAAATGGTAGCAGCACTGTAAGCAAAGAAAGTTTCTTAGGAATGACATCATGTAGTAGGTTGGTTAGTTGATTTGGGAGAGAGGACCAAACAGCGGGTTAGAGAAGGATGTGGAAAGGAACTCGGCCGTGCGCTTTCAAAGAAACCCTCCCTCTCACAGACGTTACTCTCGAAATGGTAGCAGCACTGTAAGCAAAGTAAGTTTCTTAGAAATGACATCATGTAGTAGTTTGGTTAGTTGATTTGGGGGAGAGGACCAAACAGCGGGTTAGAGAAGGATGCGGAAAGGAACTCGGCCGTGTGCTTTCAAAGAAACCCTCCCTCACACAGACGTTACTCTCGAAATGGTAGCAGCACTGTAAGCAAAGAAAGTTTCTTAGGAATGACATCATGTAGTAGGTTGGTTAGTTGATTTGGGGGAGAGGACCAAACAGCGGGTTAGAGAAGGATGTGGAAAGGAACTCGGCTGTGCGCTTTCAAAGAAACCCTCCCTCTCACAGACGTTACTCTCGAAATGGTAGCAGCACTGTAAGCAAAGAAAGTTTCTTAGGAATGACATCATGTAGTAGGTTGGTTAGTTGATTTGGGGGAGAGGACCAAACAGCGGGTTAGAGAAGGATGCGGAAAGGAACTCGGCCGTGTGCTTTCAAAGAAACCCTCCCTCTCACAGACGTTACTCTCGAAATGGTAGCAGCACTGTAAGCAAAGAAAGTTTCTTAGGAATGACATCATGTAGTAGGTTGGTTAGTTAATTTGGGGGAGAGGACCGAACAGTGGGTTAGTGAAGGATGTGGAAAGGAACTCGGCCGTGCGCTTTCAAAGAAACCCTCCCTCTCACAGACGTTACTCTCGAAATGGTAGCAGCACTGTAAGCAAAGAAAGTTTCTTAGGAATGACATCATGTAGTAGGTTGGTTAGTTGATTTGGGGGAGAGGACCAAACAGCGAGTTAGAGAAGGATGCGGAAAGGAACTCGGCCATGTGCTTTCAAAGAAACCCTCCCTCTCACAGACGTTACTCTCGAAATGGTAGCAGCACTGTAAGCAAAGAAAGTTTCTTAGGAATGACATCATGTAGTAGGTTGGTTAGTTGATTTGGGGGAGAGGACCAAACAGCGGGTTAGAGAAGGATGTGGAAAGGAACTCGGCCGTGCGCTTTCAAAGAAACCCTCCCTCTCACAGACGTTACTCTCGAAATGGTAGCAGCACTGTAAGCAAAGAAAGTTTCTTAGGAATGACATCATGTAGTAGGTTGGTTAGTTGATTTGGGGGAGAGGACCAAACAGCGGGTTAGAGAAGGATGCGGAAAGGAACTCGGCCGTGTGCTTTCAAAGAAACCCTCCCTCACACAGACGTTACTCTCGAAATGGTAGCAGCACTGTAAGCAAAGAAAGTTTCTTAGGAATGACATCATGTAGTAGGTTGGTTAGTTGATTTGGGGGAGAGGACCAAACAGCGGGTTAGAGAAGGCTGTGGAAAGGAACTCGGCCGTGCGCTTTCAAAGAAACCCTCCCTCTCACAGACGTTACTCTCGAAATGGTAGCAGCACTATAAGCAAAGAAAGTTTCTTAGGAATGACATCATGTAGTAGGTTGGTTAGTTGATTTGGGGGAGAGGACCAAACAGCGGGTTAGAGAAGGATGTGGAAAGGAACTCGGCCGTGCGCTTTCAAAGAAACCCTCCCTCTCACAGACGTTACTCTCGAAATGGTAGCAGCACTGTAAGCAAAGAAAGTTTCTTAGGAATGACATCATGTAGTAGGTTGGTTAGTTGATTTGGGGGAGAGGACCAAACAGCGGGTTAGAGAAGGATGCGGAAAGGAACTCGGCCGTGTGCTTTCAAAGAAACCCTCCCTCTCACAGACGTTACTCTCGAAATGGTAGCAGCACTGTAAGCAAAGAAAGTTTCTTAGGAATGACATCATGTAGTAGGTTGGTTAGTTAATTTGGGGGAGAGGACCAAACAGCAGGTTAGTGAAGGATGTGGAAAGGAACTCGGCCGTGCGCTTTCAAAGAAACCCTCCCTCTCACAGACGTTACTCTCGAAATGGTAGCAGCACTGTAAGCAAAGAAAGTTTCTTAGGAATGACATCATGTAGTAGGTTGGTTAGTTGATTTGGGGGAGAGGACCAAACAGCGGGTTAGAGAAGGATGCGAAAAGGAACTCGGCCATGTGCTTTCAAAGAAACCCTCCCTCTCACAGACGTTACTCTCGAAATGGTAGCAGCACTGTAAGCAAAGAAAGTTTCTTAGGAATGACATCATGTAGTAGGTTGGTAAGTTGATTTGGGAGAGAGGACCAAACAGCGGGTTAGAGAAGGATGTGGAAAGGAACTCGGCCGTGCGCTTTCAAAGAAACCCTCCCTCTCACAGACGTTACTCTCGAAATGGTAGCAGCACTGTAAGCAAAGTAAGTTTCTTAGAAATGACATCATGTAGTAGTTTGGTTAGTTGATTTGGGGGAGAGGACCAAACAGCGGGTTAGAGAAGGATGCGGAAAGGAACTCGGCCGTGTGCTTTCAAAGAAACCCTCCCTCACACAGACGTTACTCTCGAAATGGTAGCAGCACTGTAAGCAAAGAAAGTTTCTTAGGAATGACATCATGTAGTAGGTTGGTTAGTTGATTTGGGGGAGAGGACCAAACAGCGGGTTAGAGAAGGATGTGGAAAGGAACTCGGCTGTGCGCTTTCAAAGAAACCCTCCCTCTCACAGACGTTACTCTCGAAATGGTAGCAGCACTGTAAGCAAAGAAAGTTTCTTAGGAATGACATCATGTAGTAGGTTGGTTAGTTGATTTGGGGGAGAGGACCAAACAGCGGGTTAGAGAAGGATGCGGAAAGGAACTCGGCCGTGTGCTTTCAAAGAAACCCTCCCTCTCACAGACGTTACTCTCGAAATGGTAGCAGCACTGTAAGCAAAGAAAGTTTCTTAGGAATGACATCATGTAGTAGGTTGGTTAGTTAATTTGGGGGAGAGGACCAAACAGTGGGTTAGTGAAGGATGTGGAAAGGAACTCGGCCGTGCGCTTTCAAAGAAACCCTCCCTCTCACAGACGTTACTCTCGAAATGGTAGCAGCACTGTAAGCAAAGAAAGTTTCTTAGGAATGACATCATGTAGTAGGTTGGTTAGTTGATTTGGGGGAGAGGACCAAACAGCGAGTTAGAGAAGGATGCGGAAAGGAACTCGGCCATGTGCTTTCAAAGAAACCCTCCCTCTCACAGACGTTACTCTCGAAATGGTAGCAGCACTGTAAGCAAAGAAAGTTTCTTAGGAATGACATCATGTAGTAGGTTGGTTAGTTGATTTGGGGGAGAGGACCAAACAGCGGGTTAGAGAAGGATGTGGAAAGGAACTCGGCCGTGCGCTTTCAAAGAAACCCTCCCTCTCACAGACGTTACTCTCGAAATGGTAGCAGCACTGTAAGCAAAGAAAGTTTCTTAGGAATGACATCATGTAGTAGGTTGGTTAGTTGATTTGGGGGAGAGGACCAAACAGCGGGTTAGAGAAGGATGCGGAAAGGAACTCGGCCGTGTGCTTTCAAAGAAACCCTCCCTCACACAGACGTTACTCTCGAAATGGTAGCAGCACTGTAAGCAAAGAAAGTTTCTTAGGAATGACATCATGTAGTAGGTTGGTTAGTTGATTTGGGGGAGAGGACCAAACAGCGGGTTAGAGAAGGCTGTGGAAAGGAACTCGGCCGTGCGCTTTCAAAGAAACCCTCCCTCTCACAGACGTTACTCTCGAAGTGGTAGCAGCACTATAAGCAAAGAAAGTTTCTTAGGAATGACATCATGTAGTAGGTTGGTTAGTTGATTTGGGGGAGAGGACCAAACAGCGGGTTAGAGAAGGATGTGGAAAGGAACTCGGCCGTGCGCTTTCAAAGAAACCCTCCCTCTCACAGACGTTACTCTCGAAATGGTAGTAGCACTGTAAGCAAAGAAAGTTTCTTAGGAATGACATCATGTAGTAGGTTGGTTAGTTGATTTGGGGGAGAGGACCAAACAGCGGGTTAGAGAAGGATGCGGAAAGGAACTCGGCCGTGTGCTTTCAAAGAAACCCTCCCTCTCACAGACGTTACTCTCGAAATGGTAGCAGCACTGTAAGCAAAGAAAGTTTCTTAGGAATGACATCATGTAGTAGGTTGGTTAGTTAATTTTGGGGGAGAGGACCAAACAGCGGGTTAGTGAAGGATGTGGAAAGGAACTCGGCCGTGCGCTTTCAAAGAAACCCTCCCTCTCACAGACGTTACTCTCGAAATGGTAGCAGCACTGTAAGCAAAGAAAGTTTCTTAGGAATGACATCATGTAGTAGGTTGGTTAGTTGATTTGGGGGAGAGGACCAAACAGCGGGTTAGAGAAGGATGCGGAAAGGAACTCGGCCATGTGCTTTCAAAGAAACCCTCCCTCTCACAGACGTTACTCTCGAAATGGTAGCAGCACTGTAAGCAAAGAAAGTTTCTTAGGAATGACATCATGTAGTAGGTTGGTTAGTTGATTTGGGGGAGAGGACCAAACAGCGGGTTAGAGAAGGATGTGGAAAGGAACTCGGCCGTGCGCTTTCAAAGAAACCCTCCCTCTCACAGACGTTACTCTCGAAATGGTAGCAGCACTGTAAGCAAAGAAAGTTTCTTAGGAATGACATCATGTAGTAGTTTGGTTAGTTGATTTGGGGGAGAGGACCAAACAGCGGGTTAGAGAAGGATGCGGAAAGGAACTCGGCCGTGTGCTTTCAAAGAAACCCTCCCTCACACAGACGTTACTCTCGAAATGGTAGCAGCACTGTAAGCAAAGAAAGTTTCTTAGGAATGACATCATGTAGTAGGTTGGTTAGTTGATTTGGGGGAGAGGACCAAACAGCGGGTTAGAGAAGGATGTGGAAAGGAACTCGGCTGTGCGCTTTCAAAGAAACCCTCCCTCTCACAGACGTTACTCTCGAAATGGTAGCAGCACTGTAAGCAAAGAAAGTTTCTTAGGAATGACATCATGTAGTAGGTTGGTTAGTTGATTTGGGGGAGAGGACCAAACAGCGGGTTAGAGAAGGATGAGGAAAGGAACTCGGCCGTGCGCTTTCAAAGAAACCCTCCGTCTCACAGACGTTACTCTCGAAATGGTAGCAGCACTGTAAGCAAAGAAAGTTTCTTAGGAATGACATCATGTAGTAGGTTGGTTAGTTGATTTGGGGGAGAGGACCAAACAGCGGGTTAGAGAAGGATGTGGAAAGGAACTCGGCCGTGCGCTTTCAAAGAAACCCTCCCTCTCACAGACGTTACTCTCGAAATGGTAGTAGCACTGTAAGCAAAGAAAGTTTCTTAGGAATGACATCATGTAGTAGGTTGGTTAGTTGATTTGGGGGAGAGGACCAAACAGCGGGTTAGAGAAGGATGCGGAAAGGAACTCGGCCGTGTGCTTTCAAAGAAACCCTCCCTCTCACAGACGTTACTCTCGAAATGGTAGCAGCACTGTAAGCAAAGAAAGTTTCTTAGGAATGACATCATGTAGTAGGTTGGTTAGTTAATTTTGGGGGAGAGGACCAAACAGCGGGTTAGTGAAGGATGTGGAAAGGAACTCGGCCGTGCGCTTTCAAAGAAACCCTCCCTCTCACAGACGTTACTCTCGAAATGGTAGCAGCACTGTAAGCAAAGAAAGTTTCTTAGGAATGACATCATGTAGTAGGTTGGTTAGTTGATTTGGGGGAGAGGACCAAACAGCGGGTTAGAGAAGGATGCGGAAAGGAACTCGGCCATGTGCTTTCAAAGAAACCCTCCCTCTCACAGACGTTACTCTCGAAATGGTAGCAGCACTGTAAGCAAAGAAAGTTTCTTAGGAATGACATCATGTAGTAGGTTGGTTAGTTGATTTGGGGGAGAGGACCAAACAGCGGGTTAGAGAAGGATGTGGAAAGGAACTCGGCCGTGCGCTTTCAAAGAAACCCTCCCTCTCACAGACGTTACTCTCGAAATGGTAGCAGCACTGTAAGCAAAGAAAGTTTCTTAGGAATGACATCATGTAGTAGTTTGGTTAGTTGATTTGGGGGAGAGGACCAAACAGCGGGTTAGAGAAGGATGCGGAAAGGAACTCGGCCGTGTGCTTTCAAAGAAACCCTCCCTCACACAGACGTTACTCTCGAAATGGTAGCAGCACTGTAAGCAAAGAAAGTTTCTTAGGAATGACATCATGTAGTAGGTTGGTTAGTTGATTTGGGGGAGAGGACCAAACAGCGGGTTAGAGAAGGATGTGGAAAGGAACTCGGCTGTGCGCTTTCAAAGAAACCCTCCCTCTCACAGACGTTACTCTCGAAATGGTAGCAGCACTGTAAGCAAAGAAAGTTTCTTAGGAATGACATCATGTAGTAGGTTGGTTAGTTGATTTGGGGGAGAGGACCAAACAGCGGGTTAGAGAAGGATGAGGAAAGGAACTCGGCCGTGCGCTTTCAAAGAAACCCTCCGTCTCACAGACGTTACTCTCGAAATGGTAGCAGCACTGTAAGCAAAGAAAGTTTCTTAGGAATGACATCATGTAGTAGGTTGGTTAGTTGATTTGGGGGAGAGGACCAAACAACGGGTTAAAGAAGGATGAGGAAAGGTACTCGGCCGTGCGCTTTCTAAGAAACCCTCCCTCTCACAGACGTTACTCTCGAAATGGCAGCAGCACTGTAAGCAAAGAAAGTTTCTTAGGAATGACATCATGTAGTAGATTGGTTAGTTGATTTGGGGGAGAGGACCAAACAGTGGGTTAGAGAAGGATGCGGAAAGGAACTCGGCCGTGCGCTTTCAAAGAAACCCTCCCTCTCACAGACGTTACTCTCGAAATGGTAGCAGCACTGTAAGCAAAGAAAGTTTCTTAGGAATGACATCATGTAGTAGGTTGGTTAGTTGATTTGGGGGAGAGGACCAAACAGCGGGTTAGAGAAGGATGCGGAAAGGAACTCGGCCGTGTGGTTTCAAAGAAACCCTCCCTCTCACAGACGTTACTCTCGAAATGGTAGCAGCACTGTAAGCAAAGAAAGTTTCTTAGGAATGACATCATGTAGTAGGTTGGTTAGTTGATTTGGGGGAGAGGACCAAACAGCGGGTTAGAGAAGGATGAGGAAAGGAACTCGGCCGTGTGCTTTCAAAGAAACCCTCCCTCTCACAGACGTTACTCTCGAAATGGTAGCAGCACTGTAAGCAAAGAAAGTTTCTTAGGAATGACATCATGTAGTAGGTTGGTTAGTTGATTTGGGGGAGAGGACCAAACAGCAGGTTAGAGATGGATGAGGAATGGAACTCGGTCGTCCGCTTTCAAAGAAATCATTCCGGCATTTGCCTGAAGCGATTTAGGCAATTCACGGAAAACCTAAATCAGGATGTCCAAACACAGGTTTGAAACATTGTCCTCCCAAGTGTTAGTCATGTGTGCTAGTATGTAGCATGCTGGGCGATGGTGTATGAGCTGTGGTAAAATTTGCTGTTTTGAAGAGCGCGCCGCAGCGCGTTGTGTAAAGCAGTCGCCCTCCGTTTTTGGCGGTGGCGCTGCTGTGGCTATCACAGCTTTGGTGTCTCCCTCTGGTTGGAAAGGGGAAAAGTTGGCTGTTCACGTGCATTTAAGGGGTGCTACGAGCTCGGCAGTCGGCCCACAACCGCCTCCGACTCCTGAAACTCTTCTCTGGCCGGACATGGGGTTGCACCCCTCTACCATCCTCCACACCTACAAATCCTTAATCCGTCCCATCCTCTGTTATGCCAGTCCTGCCTGGATATCTGCCCCCCCTCCCCCCCCTAAATTCTATAAGTCCATCCAGATCCTTGAGCATCATGCACTCCGCCTCACCTTCCGTATACGCCTCCCGTCCCCCACGCAGATCCTCTATGATCTCATTCCTTTCCCCCATCTGCTCCTCTTCCTCGAACATATCCACATCCTCTACACCTCCCGCCGCCTTGAACCACCTCACTCCATGGTTGCTCCTCTCCTCTCCCATCCCTGCCCCATGCCACGTCTTCACTGTTGTATCCCCCCTACCCTCCATCTCTACACCCCACATCTCCTTTCCCAAGGTGGCTTCCATCAACTCCCCCTCCCAGATGGTGCCCTCTCTCCCTCCATTTATCTCTCCTATCATCTCTGATCCTCACCCCCCTCCTTTCCTCCGTCCTTTCCCTGGGCTCCGTCTTCCTCCCCCCTTCCATCCTGTGTTTTCTCCCCGCCTACCCTCTCCCTATCTCCTTTCTCCCCCCCCCCCGAGTCCTTTTGTACTCCCCTCCTCTGCCTTCCCCACTCCCTGGCACATCTGCTCAGCACCCCCCACCCCTCTTCTGGATCCTCATCTTCCATTGGCTCCTTTCCCCCCTCCCCCTTCACTTTTCCTCTCCTTCCCCCCTTTTTTCCCGTCATCTGACCAGTTTCCTCCCACCTGCTCTCGGGTGTGGTATGTCATATTTGTGCCCACTTTTTAGTGCAGTGTTTAAGTGAGTGTTCAGTGTTGCGCGTCTTTCCACAGTGTTGCGAACAGAAATCATGCTGTCGCTGGGTGTGCATTTTATATCTCTTGTGAACAGAACCCAGACTGTCGCCGTGTTTTTTAATTGTCTGTCTATTATTTTTCTGCTTCCTGTGTATTTTAATAGCACCATCAACCTGTGTTTTATGTTTTAAGCTCCAGAATTTTCTGCCATTTTACCTTTAAGTCACCGATTTTATCGCTAACTGTTATTACTTTTTATTATCTTCATCTTTTTAAACCAAATTCTGTAGGCTGAAGAGCTGTGTAATAATCTGCTGCCAGCCCGCCCCCTTTAGGGGGAATCGAAACTCAATAAAGAAAAAAAAAAAACCTCGGCAGTCGGGCAGTCTGTCAGTCTCGGCGAGTCTGGTCAGTTGGTCAGCCGAGTCAGTGTGGGGCAGTCAGTGTCTGTCTGTCGTCCGAAGTGCTTGTGGTTTGTGGGATTAAAGGGACCAGACTGCAACGATCATCGGTCCCTGCTAGTATGTGTTAGGCCGCCAGTCTGCACGAGTTTGCTCGGGCAACGGTCATTGGCGGTTGGATCGATCGGTTGGTCGATCGCGCACTGAGACACAAGATGACTTGTCTGCCTTGAGCGTCGACGCATGTGAGGTCCCCACGTGAGTCCAGTGGGCCGCGCCGTTCAGAAAGGGGTAGTGGCTTCGCAACCGACACGAGAGCAACAGGAGTCAACCCACGACATCAGTCTGGCCGACGCGAGCTGCGATGCCGTGAGACGGGAGATTGGCGCGCCTTCCTGCGTCCGTTGAAGAGGCTGACAGCGGACGGTCCGGGAGAGCGTTTTGCGGGTGCTGCGCCAGGTCTTCACCAGAAATCGCAGTTATTAGAAGTTAAGTGATTCCTGATATGCTATTTTATTTACTTGTTAAATTCTACTTGTTTTCTTGGTCAGTCTCTCGTCCCCAGCTTGCTCGTTTGTCTCTCGTCCGCATTTGTTAGGCAGTTAGTGTTTGTCTGTCTGTCTGTCGGTCTGCCGTACGTTAATAGCTGCTTCTGTCATGTTTGTCGGATTCGGTGTTAACGAATTTATTGCTTAAGGTGTAAAGGCCGAATTCCTTAAATACGTTTTTATCTTGCTTATCATCTTGCGAGGTGGTATATGTATAATGTAGAGCACGTTGGTACATTTTATGTAAACTGCATTTCATGGATTTTATTTAAATGGTCTTTTTAGTATATAAAGTTGCCACCCTTCCACCGTAAGAGTTCTTTCTTAAAAAAAAGTTGCACTTTCAGTGGCAAATAAATTTTTAATGTGAGTCTTTTGTACCATTTCCATCCCTCTTACGGGTTGTATAGTTTATGTGAGTTGTTAGCCGGCCGCAGTGGCCGAGCGGTTGTACGCGCTTCAGTCTGGAACCGCGCGACCGCTACGGACGCGGGTTCGAATCCTGCCTCGGGCATAGATGTGCGTGATGTCCTTAGGTTAGTTAGGTTTAAGTAGTTCTAAGTTCTAGGGGACTGATGACATCAGAAGTTGAGTCCCATAGTGCTCAGAGCCATTTGAACCATTTTTTTGTGTGAGTTGTTAAAATTTTTGGTTTAAAGTATTCTGGTGTGTTGCAGATTTGCACCAGTGTAGTCTTTCAGAGGTTGTTGTGAGCGGTCGTGAGTACGGCCGTGTTAAAAGGGAGCGGCAAAGTTCTCAGCCCGAAACCTCATACTATCAAAAAAAAAAAAAAAAAAAAAAAAAAAATTGCCTCTGAATAAATTGTAACTTGATGTTTACAGGGTGCTTTCTGATTATAATTTTAAACCTGTTTAAAAAAAAAAAAGGCTTTTGGGAATAAATTTGCAATTAAAAAAAGTTAATTTGTTCATCAGTTACCCATTGGTAACTACTTCCACGCTCACATAGTGTCATTAAATGTATTAATGTTCTTAATGAATCGCTAGTAGATAAAGTAAATTCTTAAGAAAATGTTTTGAAAGTAAATTCACGGTTCAGTGTATTTAAAGTGACTTATTGGTACAGTTTTAAAACTAACTTACACGTGATTTTTATTTATGTGTTTTATGATGTGTCGAGTTCTGTTTTGGCGTTATACTGTCCTACGTCCTCTGTCTATGTTCATGAGGTGCCAGGAAGCGAAGCTACCTCACCATGACGTCATGAGTGCAGAAAAACTGATTCATGGGAGCAGACCAAAAGCTGGCGTACCTACCGCAGAGTGGCGCTTCAACTATGCTGCGCAAATCGAGCAACAACCTCGGCTACCCTGCGCAGATCGGATGGTGGTCATCTCACCACGGCTGGCAACGTGGAAACTGCTGGTCAGCAAGGCCACTTGGAGTCAGGCGACGATATGAGTCTTCAATTATGTGTGGTGTGTTCAAGGTATTGATAAGCTTCTTTACAAAGCGTAGTGCCTGCAAGTGGAATGAGTGATTAAAATAAATTAGTGGAACACAATTATGTACATTATGTAATTAGAGTGCCACAATCACAGCTCTATCCACTTCTATTTTCTTTTTCGTCTCTGAATTCTTTTAATTTTTAGCATCCGTATATTCCGCTTGGCTTATTTGTACATTGTATGTATGCATTTTATTAAAGATATGATTACTTATTACTATGGAAGAAGTTGATACTTTTCTACTACAAGAGCAAAGGAGAAAATTAATTCACCTTGCTACATCTTTTTTATCATAATGAAGCTTGCTTAATGAATGACAAAGAAGAGTAGGATCTATTGATTTAGTTTCTTCTGCATAAATATTTCTGTGATTAGTGAATAGCTGATTAGTTAATATATACATTTCATTAATTTGCTAACTACCTTCCCTAAAAGTCAATGTATTTGTTTTTGTGCTGAAACAGAGATTCTGTACTAACAATGTACTTGTCAATTAATAGTGACATTGACATTAATTACTACCATTCTTCGTAATGGTTACTTGCTGTAAATAGCTGTATTTGTCGTCGGCTTCTTTTTTTCCATGAGCCTTTTCTTGAACATTGCTCGAGAAATATTTTCACTATTCTCATATATACTTACGCTTTAAAGCATGTGGTGAAATCTATTAGCTGGCCGGGGTGGCCGGGCGGTTCTAGGCGCTACAGTCTGGAACCGCGCAACCGCTACGGTCTCAAGTTCGAATCCTGCCTCGGGCGTGGATGTGTGTGATGTCCTTAGGTTAGTTGGGTTTAAGTAGTTCTAAGTTCTATGGGACTGATGACCTCAGCAGTTAAGTCCCATAGTGCTGAGAACCATTTTTGAAATCCATTAAGTGTAAATAGTTAGAGTGCCTGTTAATTTACCATTACACACACTGAGGCGACAGAAGTCACTGGATAGCGATATGCACCTGTACAGGTGGCGGTAGTACCGCGTACACGAGGTATAGAAGGGGTCTCGTGACCGTATCGGTTGGTCCCTAGGGGCCTAGACGACTGTAAAATCGTGGCCTGGTCAGACGAGTCCCGATTTCAGTTAGTAAGACCTGATGGCAGGATTAGAGTGTGGCGCAGACTCCACGAAGCCGTGGACCCAAGTTGTCAATAAGCCACTGTGCAAGCTGGTGGTAGCTCCATAATGGTGGGGGCAGTGTTTACATGGAATGAACTGGATGCTCTGGTCCAAATGAAGCGATCGTTGACTGGAAATGGTTATCTTCGGCTACTCGTAGACCATTTGCAGCCATGAGTGAACTTCGTGTTTCCTAACGACGGATTTTTTTTTTGTGGATGACAATGCGCCATGTCACCGGGGTACAATTGTTCACATGTAATCTGAAGAACATTCTGGACAATTCGAGCGAATGATTTGTCCACCCAGATCGCTCCACTTGGGACACAATCTAGAGGTCAGTTCGTACACAAAATCTGCACCAGCAACGCTTTCGTAATTACGTACGTCTACAGAGGCAGCATAGCTCAGTGTTTCTGCAGGGGACTTCCAACGACTAGAGTCCCTGCCGTGTCGAGTTGCTGAACTACACCGGACAGAAGATCAGTCACGGTATTAGGTTTATCATGTCACCTCAGTGTAGTATTCTCTTTTGGTTAACAAAGGCGTAACTTTCTAGATAAACTTTCTTTTTCATTGCGGGGGATGAGTGAGGATCCCATATCCTCCCACGCCGATACTGGTATATTGGTCAGTAGAGCCCATGCCAGCGAAAGACAAAAGTCCCGGGATCCATTCTCATCCGGCATACTGTTTTAATCTGCCAGGAAGTTCCGTGTCAGCGCACATTCTGCTGCAGAGTGAATGTTTCATTCTGGTTATTTGTTATTGTTTGTGACATTTGGTCGTAAACTTATCGATCTGCTTCACCGAAGAGTACTCATACGTTAACGCAGCTACCGCTGGCTTAGCGGAGTCCAGCAGTTCAGAGTAACTGCTTAGCGTGATGGTAAGTCACTGAAAGATGGGCAGTGGAGTTCAGATGTGTGCGGCAGCATTTCTCTAACGTACTTGCTAATTAGCTTTCGGTATAATTATTCACTCCGCAATCTATTCACTTTAAGGTTTCAGTGTAAAATGATTTATGTCGTGAGGTGGAATGTGAAAGCTTACTAAAATAGAATCTGTTTAAAATTGAGTCTGTGTAAGAAATGATTGTTTGTGATCCACTAACCATCACTATCTTTAATCGAACCCATCGTTTTTCGCTTCCTCAAACTATCTGCGAATGAAATAAATATATCTTTAAGTTGTTAGAGAGGAGAGAGGCAGCATCGTCGCAATACAGCACACATAGCGGTTGTGGTATAAAGTCATCAGATTATTACGATTTAGGAGATGAATATGGCTGTTTTATCGCTAGGATCTGGAAGGGAATAACTATCAAATGATAAAGATAGAATATTGCATTGAATTTGATTATATCTTTACTAGCACCGTCATCGGACTGCTTCACTTGTTGTCAAGTAGGCTGATATTCGTTATAAGATTTTAGAAATACTCCAAAAAACTGCATTTTTTAGGAATTTCATGTATACGCATAATAAATACATCAAACACGGTTGATGAGCTATGTTTTACGGCCAGCAAAGTAGAAAATGATATTCCGGTAGTCTGACTTACAATGTACACGTACAGTGGCCGATAAGAAATGTGTACGATTACCTAATTGCCCATTGCCGGCTGCAATATGCTTTTCGTCATACAAAGACTGTGAAACGTCCCCTTTGAACAATTGTACATGAATGTGCTTAAACTGACACACAATATCTTTAGCGCAACGCAATCTGACTTTCAAAAATCCCTGCAAAAGAATGGCCCTGACTAACATTAATCTATACATTTCACAAATCACTTACCTCACCAAAAATCTCCGTTACTCGAACTACTGCAATACAGCGAGCGCCACTACTGCCAGCTAAATAAAAGATTCAAACTACGGAAGGCACTAACTACTGATAGGGATAGTTAGCAAATGAAAGATTTTAATAGAGAACAAACAATGTATTTACCTTAATAGTGTTGAAAAAGCATAATATACATAGCAGTTCATAATATCCATTCTGTACTCAAAAATCCGCCATCTCATTTCCCACATCCACCACTGCTGGCGGCTCACCTCCAACTGCGCAACGCTACGCGCTGTTCACATCCAGCTGCCGCTGCCCAACACTACAATGGCAGACAACAATGCAAACTAGCCGCAGACTGCACACAGCACAGCCAGTGATTTTCGTACAGAGCGCTACGTAACGTTGCCAATAAGAAAACATAAACAGCCTACTTACATAGCCCCCATGCTCGCCACAAAAAATTTTACAAATTGTTTTGGGCAGTGGCCAATAATGATTTGATAAAATTTTTCATAATTACAATAACGAAGATATCAAATGCACACATTTATACAATGTTGGTCGAAAGCTAAAATTTTCTCACAGTCCATAAAGACAGTCCTGATCATTTATCACAGTAAAATTACAGTGTTTTTTTTTCAAAGTCTGAGTAGTAAAAGAAAATTGCACACAGAAGTAGTGGATTTCCATGCAGTCTTGAAGAAGTAGTGTTGTCCTTTCAACGGAAAGACAGTGCTGACTCTTGACATGCTGACAGGTAATGGGCCACAACAGAGCAAACAAACCGCAGAGTCGGTCGAAGTTGATGAATATTGGTAGGTAGGTCATCACAGAGTAGACCCACTGGAGTCCTGGTAGATATTACGGTATTGGTGGGCTACCAGAGGTGCAGACCCAGTGCAGTCCTTGTAGAAATAATGGTATTGATGAATCATCAAAGGTGTAGATCCACTGTAGTCCTTGTAGAAATAATGGTATTGGTGGGTCATCAGAGATGCAGATCCACTGTAGTCCTTGTAGAGATGGCCAGCAGCCATCTGTTGCGACTGTGCAGGTGCACAATCACCATCGAAGAGTCTTGCAGAGAAGATAGCAAGTCCATAAACCACCACTTGTGCACGCACAAAGTTTTTGGAATTGTCCTTAGAACCAGCAATGCTGTTATCCAGTCCCTTGCTGAATTAGTAACACACAGGCAAACACTAACAGTCCCAACTTCTCACATATTGTGCATTACTATGACCAACAGAAATGTGTGCAGTGAAATGAATGCTTACAAGTTACTTAATTTCTTCTCAACAACATGTAACAGATTGTTGTATGAGCTTACTGCAGGCTCAATAATGCCCTCGTCAAGCATAGATTGTATTTCTGTTCTAACACGGTCCCTATAATGTGCTGGAATTACGTATGGTCTAACACAAAATTTAGTATGCTCACGAACACGAAATTGGTATTGAAATCCCTTGATTGTTCCTGTTTTGTGAGTAAAAACTGTGGAATGTGCTTGTAAAATCTCAAAAAGGTCCTGCCTATCAGTGTCATTACAATTCTCAATTGTTTGAGTTTTATTCTGAATTAACTCATTAGTTTCAAGTATGCTGTCGATATCATCCCTGTCAGTACTTGCAGAGTGATTGTTAGTGTCTAGTTCCGTAGAAAATTCCGAACTGTTGTCTAACAGAAGGTAAAGCCGATTAATTTCCTCATCATGGTTTGAGAGCCAATCTTCAAATTTCAAAGCTATTGACTTACCTTCTTTCTCTAAACTTATTTCAGCATCGTGAAAGCTTAAGATTGCTTTGTATTCATTCAAAAAGTCTACTCCCAGTATAATTTCCGTCGACAATAATGGAACAATAAGGAAGTTCATAGAGAAGCTGTGGCTTTGACAAAAGAATTCTAAGTTGGTTTGTTGGTGTACATCTACACTTTTTCCAAAGATTGCACCTTGTAATTTAATCTTACGTAACGGAAGTGTGGGGCAATCGTTCGATTTGTTGCACTTGCTAAAAGCTGTTTCACTAATTACTGAATTGGGACTGCCAGAGTCAAGTACTGCCGTAAATTTTACGTCATTTACTGTAATGTGAATCACAGGATATGCAATGTTGTTATGTTTTACGTCGTGTTCCTGGAGTAAGATATCTCTAATGTCTTCCATTCTTACGTAATTACTAGCTACGGCAGCTGCGTCGTCAGTTTCATAAGTACGTTTTGTGGCTGCCAGGGGTGTGAGTCATTGCCTATTGTCTCTTTGTTGGCGCGCGTCGTTATTGGGACTTGGAGACCTAACTTCTAGAAATTCAACGTGACGGGAAGGCCCTGCTCTGTTTAAATCCCGCCAGTTCTGATGCAGTTCAGGTCTGTCATTACGATCATATCGTCTGTCGTCATGTCGGTAGATTCCATAGTTTCTTTCTTGTTGGTCACGTGGTGGAGAATTTCTCCCTGAGTCGTAACTGCGCGCTGGACTGTTGCGTCTAAAGTTATTCTGTCTCCCTTGATAATAATTATTTTGGTTCCCATATTGTCTGTTTCTCTGATTGTCTATGTGATAGTCATTACCGCGGAGAGGTGATCTTTCCCTGTAATTATTACTACTCTGCCAACGGTTGTCATACGGGTGGTGTCTGTTTTGGTCACGATTTACGTTATAAGAATAGCCTTGTCGTGTATTATTTCTGTCATCGCGGAATTGTGACAGATGTGACCTGTAATTATGCTTATCCATTACGGATGTTTTAGAACCGTGACTGTATATTAATGTCTCCCTCCCTCCCTCTCTCTCTGTCTCCCTCCCTCCCTCTCTCTCTGTCTCCCTCCCTCCCTCTCTCTCTGTCTGCCTCCCTCTCTCTCTCTCTGTCTCCCTCCCTCCCTCTCTCTCTGTCTCCCTCCCTCCCTCTCTCTGTCTCCCTCCCTCCCTCTCTCTCTGTCTCCCTCCCTCCCCCTCTCTCTCCCTCCCTCCCTCCCTCCCTCTCTGTCTCCCTCCCTCCCTCTCTCTCTGTCTCCCTCCCTCCCTCTCTCTCTGTCTCCCTCCCTCCCTCTCTCTCTGTCTCCCTCCCTCCCTCTCTCTCTGTCTCCCTCCCTCCCTCTCTCTCTCCCTCCCTCCCTCTCTCTCTGTCTCCCTCCCTCCCTCTCCCTCTGTCTCCCTCCCTCCCTCTCTCTCTGTCTCCCTCCCTCCCTCTCTCTCTGTCTCCCTGCCTCTCTCTCTCTGTCTCCCTCCCTCCCTCTCTCTGTCTCCCTCCCTCTCTCTCTCTCTCTCTCTGTCTCCCTCCCTCCCTCCCTCCCTCTCTCTCTCTCTCTCTCTCTCTCTCTCTCTCTCTCTCTGTCTCCCTCCCTCTCTCTCTCTCTCTCTCTCTCTCTCTCTCTCTGTCTCCCTCCCTCCCTCTCTCTCTCTGTCTCCCTCCCTCTCTCTCTCTCTCTCTCTCTGTCTCCCTCCCTCTCTCTCTTTCTGTCTCTCTCTCGCTGTCTCTCTGTCTCTCGGTCTCTGTAGCCTCCTTTCTTATTTATTTACTAAAAATCTTCGTTCTTTCCGCTGAGTACATACTCTCATTTAATTATTCTTATTTTTCCAAGAGAAGATAAAAACATTTTAGCTAGGGGTATCTTTACTAACTTAATAATCCAGTATTAAAAGACGTTAAATAGTATAAGCTATTCAGAATATTTAAATTGTTTACATTCTCATTTGTTAAATAGTTTTCATTGAGGCACTCAGTAGCTCGGGACAACCATACTACATCCGTTTTCATCTAACGGCAGCCAAGAAGACAGTTAAGTCAACTATTCTATTCCCCGTTAGCAAGATGACAGCTGATAGGGAACAGATGCAGCAATAAATAGTTAATAATATGTTAGATGGTTGAAATAAACATTATATTTCACCAGAAACGTTTAATTAGTATTCAAATAGGAAATTATCAGTAAACACCCATCCCTGCTTCTTTAAAGAATAGAACTCCCATGTATAAAACGTTATCTTTCTCGAACTACGTGTAGTACAATGATATAATTTTGCAGGCACATTCAACGATGTATGTGTGTGTATAGTGCCTACAAAATGCGTTGATAACTGAGTCAGTAGTAAAGAATTGCAGGCCAGAGTGGCCGAACGGTTCTAGGCTCTACAGTCTGGAACGACGCTACCGCTACGGTCGCAGGTTCGAATCCTGCATCGGGCATGGATGTGTGTGATGCCCTTAGGATGGTTAGGTTTAATTAGGTCTAAGTTCTAGGCGACTGATGACCTCAGAAGTTAAGTCGCATAGTGCTCAGAGCCATAAAATTATACCTTTTAATAAGTGGATTAAATTCTTCAGTTCGGTCAATAACTGTATGATATATTGAAAATCAGTTTTCTGCCACTATGGCAGCGAAACTTGGTAGGTACGCTAATGAGCTAATGTGGAAGCGATTTACGCTGAAAAAAAAATAGTTCTTGATTTGGCCATCAGGTGTAAATCTGGAGCTGAGAATACAAGAAAGATATAGAAATGTTTCCATACGTAATGGTTTACAAATGGAACTTGGGCAGAAAAGGTCAGACAAGTGAGAAGGGCATAATGTTGGTATTATTAACCGCCACTTACACAATTTGCCCAATAAGAGCAACGGAGACGTCGAGATGCTATACAGCGCCAGATTTGCACCTGGTGGCCGAAACTAGAACTATTTTTTTTTCCCGAGCATAAATCAGTTTCGCATTAATGCATTAGAATGTCTTCAAAATTTCTCTGTCAGTAGCTGTACTTTAAATTATGTCCACCCCGTAGATTCTGAGGGTCTAGCAAGGAACAGTTGTAGCCGAGAGAGGGCGGGGAACAGTTATATCTCATCTGCTAACACAGCTTCTCTGGTGTCGTCAATTAAGATGTATCACTTATGCTGCCACTATGTCTGGACGCGAATGTGTCTTTCACCATAATCGTATATAATTCTGACAGCGCTATTAGTAGCGGAGACATTTCTATCGCCGAAGTAACCATTTAGCTAGCGGAGAGGCGGGATTTCAACGTGGTACAGACCCGCGGTCATAAATTCGCGGCGCCTTTTTTCAAGCGATAGCTGTGGCAGTGCAGCCAACTGGCGCCAGCAGCTCGCGCCGCGCTTCCTACAGGGAGCCAGGCGCCGGGCGCCGGGGCGACCCCTGGCGGCGCGCCAGACGCCAGTCGCCGCTCTGACTCACGGCGCAGCGAAAGCCGCAGTCCGGCTGCCGACTTACTGGTTCTTCATAGCCGCCAGGCATTCTTGGCAACATTCTAGGATAATTTCATAACACACTGCTTCCCCCTTCATACTGTGGACGTGACCGCCTCTGGGGTTTGGTGGTCACCGTCGCCTGGCACTGTCGTCGAGTTGCTAGAGTCAGCTCTGATTTTTTCCATGCAGGAAAGAACAGGAATGAGCTCTAGTCCATGTAGTGAGGACTACAAAAATAAGGAATAGAATTTACATGCAGGCCGTCGGTGTTGCATCAGGTCTGAAGCTGCGTGGCGTAGCCTGCGACGGTCTACCCGTTGGAGGTTCGAGTCCTCCCTCGGGCATGGGTGTGTATATTGACGTTAGCGTAAGTAATTTAAGTTAGATTAAGTAGTGTGTAAGTTTATGGACCGATGACCTCTGCAGTTTGGTCCCATAGAAGCTTCCCACAAATTTCCAACCAGGTCTAAAGATTTCCAAGAGGCACAACCTTATTTTTCAGGTCGTTAACGGTTATCCCCAATCCACATTTCGTTATTGTTAAAAGACGTGTGTGTTTACCTGTCTGAGCTTTTGTTCTTGCTGTGTGTATAAGGATTACCTGGGTTCAAAATTTTTCTCCTTTGTCGTAAAATTTCATTGCCTCGCTAACCAGAGGGCGTTTAAAATATATTAGCATACTTCCGAAATATCAAAATATAAAATATATACATTTTTTAAAACTATTAGAGGAACGACAGTATATCGGAGACTTTAAAAACGATTGTCTTTTAAAACACAAGTTTCGGGACTGGTCTTCATAGCAAGAAGAATGTACTTCTGTTCACCATCACAAGTTCTGGAACAGGCCCACGAAGAGCTAAACTGGGAATATGTGGCTTAATTGGTGCCTTGAGGAATGGGGTGGTATTGAAATTGGTTGTTTGGTATGTGGAGATTTGTGATGTAGGAGAGAGGGTGACCAGAAAACATATCGCTTGGAACAGATGACTAGGATGGAGACAGCTACGGAGAGAAAAGAAAAGACAGGATGGTAAAGATGGAGGGATTCCTGAAATGAGGCAGGGCAGGAAGGAATGGGTTAGCTCTGATACGAAGGACAAAAATCGGGGCACATTTTGTTGTCTGGTATGGGTCACTGTGGATGTCACCTAGGGTGAGGACATGGCTCGAGTGTAGGTGTAGTGGGTTGTGCTTATTTTGGCTCGACATCATGCCACGTTTTGTAACTGGAGTGGAAACGACAGGTTTGTTGGAATCACACTACTGGGTGTATGTCGATGTAGATATGGGGGAGGAACATTTTCTAAGTTAGTACACAGGGGTATTTTCTTCTTTCCTTGTTAAGTCAGTTCCCACCACGCGAGCGTGTTGTTAACAGACATATATAGAGATGCATGGAAGGTGGAATATGGGTGTATGGTGTAGTGGCGCACCTGATTTGGAGATAAGAGGGTAGGCTATGGAATGCTGGACTGGCTTTCCTAGTTTGTTCTGAATTCAAAGGTACTCCAAAAGAGAAGTTCTGGGAACTGGATAATTTGGAATAGGATGCTTGGTGGAGGAAAGTAGATGGATGCAGGAGTTGAGGTCTCTCTAGGATTTTCATTAATTTGTAAAATTTTGGTGCCACAAAGATGGAAACAACATTGGCACACAACCTCCCAGTGCTCTTAGATCCTTGAACCCATACCCTGCGGAAGTTTTTTGTTCGCTGGGTTAATCACCAGGACACGAAGACCTGAAACATCCGTCTAGGACGCGATGTAGTGTTTAAAGTCAAGCTTCAGTATGCATACTCCCCCCTGTGTTTTAGTCGTCAGCCTTCTGATTGGTTTCATGCGATAGTGGTCTACTTATTGGTTCTGAAACTGTTGTTCACTGGCCCATTTATTGAATTAACTACTAATCTAATTGAATTTCACCTTTGTAACGAATAAAATGAAGAAATGTATACCAGAAGTTAGGAAAATGTCATGTACTCGACGTTCGTGCCACTCGGTTTGAGGAGCCATGTTACGGATTGCGCGGCCCCTCCCGCCGGAGGTTCGAGTTCTCCCTCTGGCATGAGTGTGTGTGTGTGTGTGTGTTGTTCTTAGCATAAGTTAAAGTAGTGTGTAAGTCTAGAGACCGATGACCTCAGCAGTTAGGTCCCTTAGAAATTCACACACATTTGAACGTTTTCGACGTTCGCCTAAAGGAATCCTCAACCCCTCAGGCACTGAAGTATCACGGGGTTGCATATGCACAAGGCGTTGCCTCCACGAACTGTGCCGACCGCAAAGAGGACGCAGATGGCAGGACAAGCGCCATCGGAGGTCCTCCGAGCCATGGACCTATTTTCTCCTCCGTATTACGTGTGCATAACTGGATCGGCACGAATTCCTCCGCGTCCCGGTTACATAGGACGGTGCAAGACAACACGTCGGCAGTTGTCTCCAATGAAGCTCTGGGTCATTCAGCCCTTCGGTCAAAGTGCGGTCGGAATCCACCTCAGCGGGACCTATGACGTGCCATCCACGCCGAACGCTCATTCTCCGTAGTTAGGGATTATCGGTGGCATAGTCTTCACGTCCTGTTTCATTGTGTGTTCCGGGCGTATGCCTGTTGGTGTCTGAGAAGTTGTATTATTTTTTATTGAGAAGAGTTTTTCCTTTGTTATTAAATATTTCCAATATGCTCGTAATAAATCCTTTTTTTTACCTATTATTACTTATTATTGCTTATCGAGCATTTCCCCATGAGAGATATAGCAGAAAGCGTCAAATATTTTCAGACGTGGTAGTATGCATCGAAACATGAAACGGAAGTCCAACAAATGTGGGTCCGGAGACACTTTCTTTCTGAGATCAGAACACTTGTTAAGAGCAACGTCTCAACGATGCGCTCTTTATAGCAAGTTCAAAAGAGAAATTGAGTCTCTTAGATGTCTCACTTTCATTTTTGTGTCCAGACGATACCCACGATTTACAAAGGGTGTAAAGATTTCGGCTTTTGCACTGGGAGCATTTATTTGCAGCCTGGACAATATTATGAACAGATGGCTGGGTGAAATCAGGATTTTGTAATGAGGGTAGGACATTTGAGTTTTTCAACACTGGTATTCGTGAGATTGATTTTTTTCGTAGAATGCTTAATATACTCATATGATATGTGTTCACAGAAGGTACACACCTAGGTTTTCGTGCATGGCAATGCATCACTTTGCCCTTCAGTGTAAAAAAAGACGCACTCTTTGAAAAACGGGAATTGCTCATGAAACGCCGTCCAAACGAAAAGGTAACCCATGCTGCTGCCAGTTCTCTTGCATCGGTTCAAAGATTTTTGTCCTCTAAAGAAAATACACTATCCTCCTCTTCAGGTGTACAACATGGCCTTCCACTGCTCACCTTTCTGTTGTTAGAAAACCTGCGTCCATAAGATGCTGGAATGATACCCAGTGATGTGGATATTTGTGACTTAGGTAGCGTGGTTTTCCAGGCAACTTCCTTTAGGTAGGCTATAGAAAATCAAACCTGCCTTACACACTGAATAATTTGTTCGTACAAACAGCATAATAACATAAAAGTAAAGACATTTGTGTATGCAGGTAATACAACGAGATACACGTAACGAAAAAGTATACGTGAAAAAGTACCCGCTCCGGTGCTACGTTTACAGGACTTGATTTTCTTGTTTCGATGAGCACTGTTATCTCCAAAATATTCTACAAACTTCTTGAAACTGTTACAGGGTGCTCCATACGACTGCAGCACAACTTCAAATCACATTTGTATTTAAATTTGCAATAAGTCTTTCTGCACGAAAACTGCTCGTGGTGATAGAAATATTATTCGTTGCTAATCATGATCTCGTAAAAGCAATAAGATGCTCTTTCTCTGCAACGAACTCCATGATACTGAAACACGAAGGCTTGTCTACGTTGCTTACTTTCTCTCTGTTATCTCATATGGCTTTGTATTTTGGGGCAACCCTGTTCAATTACCGAGAATGTTTCCAACTCGAAAAATATCTGTTACACTAATCTACTGTGTCAATATGCGAACTTCGTGTAGGCCGTTGTTCGGGTGTCTTGCAATTCTATCTCTACCATGCCTGTGCGTATATTCGATCATACGGTGTATTTTTGACAGTATTACCCATTCAGAAGAAACCGCAACACCCATCCAGTGGACACAAGGCGGAAAATCTATGGACACTTTGATAAAATTTCCTTAAGCGTTGTACAAAACGTGTGCACTATGGAGCAGGCTCACAGTGCCTCACAATTTTTCACTTCATTCTGAAATATTTTATTATATATGTATGTACTTCATTACTTTTGTCACCCTTCCCCCTCCCTCCTCCAAAACTCCCTTCCAATACAAAGTTGATCCCTCGATATCTCACAATGTGTCCACCAACCGATGGCTTCTTCTAGTCACGTTGTGCCACAAACTTCTTTTCTTCACAATTTTGTTCAGTACCTCCTCAAGAGTTAAGTGATCTATCCATCTAATGTTCAACATTATTCTGTAGCATCACGTTTCAAAAGTATCTTTTGTTTTTCGTCCATGTCTCACTTCCATACATGGCTGCTTTCCATACAAATACTTTCAGAAAAGACTTACTAACCCTTAAATCTATATTCGATTTTAACAGCCGGTCGCCGTGACCGAGCGGTTCTAGTCTAGAACCGCGGGTCCGCTACGGTTGCAGGTTCGAATCCTACCTCGAGCATGGATGTGTGTGATGTCCTTAGTTTGTTAGGTTTAAGTAGTTCTAAGTTCTTGGGGACTGATAACCTCAGATGTTAAGTCCCATAGTGCTCAGAGCCATTTGAACCATTTTTTGATTTTAACAATTTTCCCTTCTTTAAAAACGCCTTTCTTGCCATTTCGAATCTACATTTATATCCTCTCTACTTCGACTGTCACCAGGTATTTTCCTTTACTGCTTGTTCAATTGATAGATTGAACAGCGCCGGGGATAGGCTACAGCCCTGTCTCACTTCCTTCTCAACCACTGCTTGCCTTTATGCCCTCGATTCTTGTAAGTGCATCTGGTTTCTGTACATGGTATAAATAGTCTTTTTCTCTCTGTATTTTAACCCTGCTACCTTCTGAATTTCAAAAGCTTTCTGTAAGTCTTCAGTTGCTATATACGTACGTTTCCGTTCCTTTAACCTGTCTTCCAAGAGAAGTCGTGGGTCAGTATTGTCTGATGTGTTCCTGCATTTCTCCAGACTCCAGACTCATCATCTTTGAGGTCGCCTTCTACCAGTTTTTTCCTTCTTCTGTAAATAATTAGTGTCACTGTTTTGCAACCATGAATGATTTAAGTAACGGTTCGTTTATATACAGAGTTATGAACATCTGCTTCCTTTGGACTGACTGGGAATTATTACATTCTTCCTGAATCTCAAGGTATTCCGCCTGTCTCCTACATCTAGCGCAGTAGATGGAATACTTTTGTCATGGCTGGCTCTCCCAATCCTATCAGTAGTCCTGGTCGTATGTAGTCTACTCCAGGATCCTTGATTCGACTTGGGTCTTTCAGTGCGCTGTGAAATTCTTCGCGCAGTGTCATATTTCCCATATCATTCTCACCTACACCCTCTTCCATTTCTATGACACTGGTTTCAAGTTCACCTCCCTTGTATAGATCCTCTACATTATCCTCCCACATTTCATTTTCCACTTCTTTGCTTGGGACTGGTTTCCCATCTAAGTTCTTGGTATTCATACAGCTGCTTCTCTTTTCTCCACAGGCCTTTCCAGTTTTCCTGTAGGTGGTTTATGTATTTCCCCTAGTGAAATATGCTTCTTAATCCTTACATTTGTTCCCTAGCCATTTCTGCTTAGCCATTATGCACTTTCTGAATCTCGTATTTTGGACGCTTGTATTTCCTTTCACCTGCTTCACTTGCTGCATTTCAAAATTTACTCTTTTCATCAATTAAATTTAAAATCTCCTGTGTTAACAAAGGATTTTTACTAGGCCTGGTCTTTTTACATATTTGATCCTCTGCTGCCCTCACCATTTAATCTCTTTAAGCTACCCATTCGTCTTCTGTCATGTTCCTTTCCCCTGTCTAATCATCCGTTGCCTTATGCTACCTCAGAAACTCTCAACAACCTCTGTTTCTTTCAACGTATACACGTCCAGTATTGCACATACTGCTACTAAAACAACACATCTAAGTGCACTGTCCGGTCACATTAACGTGATCACCTTTCAAAAGCCTGAATAACCACCGTTTATAGTGTGGGCCGTTGCAAGACGTGCAGGAAGCGAGTCAGTGAGGCTCCGGAAGATACTGATAGGGATGTGGAGCCATCCGACTCCAGTGCTGTGGAAAGCTGCAGTAGGTTTCTCGTTTGGGGATGCATGGCGCGAACAGCCCGATCGAAGTCGTCCCACGGATTCCCCATTGGGTTAGGTCCGGGGAGTCTGATGACCGGGGGAGTACGATAAACTCATCCTGGTGCTCTTACACCCACGCACGTACACTGCGAGTTGTGTGTCGCGTTGCATTGTCCTGCTAGTAGATGCCATCGTTCCGAGGAGAAATGAATTGCATGTAAGGATGGACGTGGTCCCCAAGGATAGATGCACACTTGTGTTGATCCATTGTGCCTCCACCGGCCGGGGTGGCTGAGCGGTTCTAGGCGCTACAATCTGGAACCGCGCATCTGCTACGGTCGCAGGTTCGAATCCTGCCTCGGGCATGGATGTGTGTGATGTCCTTAGGTTAGTTAGGTTTAAGTAGTTCTAAGTTCTTGGGGACTGATGACCTCAGAAGTTAAGTCCCATAGTGATCAGAGCCATTTGAGCCATTGTGCCTTCCAGAAAGACGAGATGACGCAAAGAATGACCTCTGGCCTGGACCCTTCCGACGATGGTCGCAAGGTGTTTTGTTTCAGGTGTATCACGACGTACACGCCAGTGGCCATCTGTGGCCCCTCCCCCCACGTTTCCCCGAAATGCTTTATATACCATCCACTAATGCATATATGCAAATTCCTCTGATGTATTATAGTTTGCCAATCTGATCGTGATGCACTTGCATGCAATCGCTTGCCTTTACTTCGAACTCTTTAGTGAATAAAAGCTGTAGTAAAATAGATCACTGCCATAAGTGTTGTGTATGTCTGGAATGGAATGCCACCGGCAATGTGTCTGGATCAGAAATAATGGGCTGTCAGCCAGTTATTTGCAAGAGAGATACCACAGCAGCAATCAATCAGAAAAAGAGCTTGGTCATGCATTCTCGTTTTGTTCGTGGTCGTCATGTCTCTCTGCGGACAATTACAGTTGCTAACATAACTGCTATGATCTGTTTCCTTCGTACACTTTGTTCCTTTATGCTTGTTCTTTATAATGCGCAAGAGACTATCTGCGGCAAACAGAGAAAGTGAGCAAGAATCTTGAGGCTATCACGATCCTGCAAGGCGAAATCGAAACTGCAGGTTAACATGAAACGTACGAAGGAATTCATTATGGAACTGTACAGCTGTTGGTACCGTGGCTACATTTGGGCGTGCTGGCAGCTGCGGACCAACTCGCCCGTTTCCGTGTGTTAAATGTGAAATGCTTTGTTATTTTGGTCCAGGTGCAATGCGTCGTCCTGGGATTTTTACAAGTATAGTTAGCTTGGGACTGTCCGCCTACTTGTCTGAGTGGTAACGTGTTTGTCTGCCATGCAACTGGCCCGGGTTTAATTCCAGTCCCACGTTGGAGATTTTCTCCGCACGAGGACTGGGTGTTGTTCTCTCGTCAACACCGATACGCAAGTAACCCAATGTGGTGTCGCACGAAATAATACTTGCAACTTGTCGGCCGAACTTCCCCGAGTGGGGCCTCCCGCCCGCCCATGCCACACGATCAATTCGGGTTTTCAATTTGAGCCTACTACCAGTTGTGTGAGAAAAAAATGAGACGATTTTTTATGTACGAAAGTTTTTATTTTTTTATTCAGACAACAATATCGTTCCTTTCGACAGCTGTACATCGGTGGAGTTGTTGTTCCCAGTCTTAATAGCAGCACTGGTAGGGCCTTAACATGTTCGTCACATTATTTTTAATGTTTTCCACGGGCCCAAAATGTGCCCTCTTAAAATATTTTTCAAGTTAGGGAAAAGAAAAAATTGACAAGGACTCAGATTAGGTGAACAGAGGGAAGAGGTTGTGGAACGACAGACATGTCTTTTGAAATAAAAAATTCTGTGATGGAAGTGGCCGTGTTACTTGAGCCATTATCATGATGCAGCATACATTTGTCTGTAATGTCCCATCCCACTCGATTCACTCTCTTCCTGAGCCTTTCAAGCACATCTTTGTCAAGCACTTGGTTGACAGTTTGTCCCGGAAGAACAAATTCTTTATGCGCGGTACTCTTACTGTCAAAGCAAATCAGCATTGGTTTCAATTTTGATTTGCTCATTCGAGTTTTTTCGGTCGAGGAGACGTCTCAGTGTGCCACTCCTCACACTCAGGATCGCACTAAAAAATGAAAGTTTCATCACCTGTGGAGACACGACTGGACCATTCGTGGTACTCTCAAAACAATTATTCGGATGTTCCTCTGCCCTGTTGTGAGGCTTCTCGGCACCATTAGGCACAAACATTTCGCATGTGCAAAACTTTGGTCAAAATTTGATGTACGGTGAAAGTGTTTAAGAGGTCAGGCATCATCCATATTGTTAAACATGTGTCTGATCTCACAAGAGTGTGCACACACTCGACGTTTTCGTCAGATTTTGGGAGTTCAAGGTCTCCCTGAGCGAGATTCAATATGTTGTCAGCCTCCCAAAAATGATTTGTGCCAGCGATAAACTTTGCTCTTAATGAGGAACATTCCCTGTTGGCCTGATTCAACTTTTCGAAGGTCACACTCGTGGATTCCCAGCTTCTAACACATAACTTGATGGCATAATGATGCCCCAAAGTCTGCTGTTCCATCTAAGTAAAAAACAACAAAAACCAAGATCTGTGATGGCGCTGTCAAAAATCACGTGATTGTACACGGAACTGAAACTCGGAATGGGCATCTGGAAGTTATGAACACTCCGGTCTACACAAGTAGACCAAGGCAACGTTGCCAGATCGCTCCCTTTGTTTCAGTATCATTACATTTCTCATAGTGCTCGTGTATCTGTTGATTGCTATGATGGATTTCTCACAAATAACTGCCGACAAACTCACAATGTTTCAAATTATTTTTGCTTAATTATCTTTTAATTGTTTGAATCAGCATTACAGCCATTACTGAAACTGTATTTAATTACACTACTGGCCATTAAAATTGCTACACCAAGAAGAAATGTAGATGATAAACGGGTATTCATTGGACAAATATATTATACTAGACCTGACATGTGATTACATTTCACGCAATTTGGGTGCATAGATCCTGAGAAATCAGTACCCAGAACAACCACCTCAGGCCGTAATAACGGCCTTGATAGGCCTGGGCATTGAGTCAAACAGAGCTTGCACAGTTCATCAAGAGTAGTGACTGGCGTATTATGACGAGCCAGTTGCTCGGCCACCATTGACCAGACGTTTTCAGTTTGTGAGAGATCTGGAGAATGTGCGGGCCAGGGCAGCAGTCGAACATTTTCTGTGTCGAGAAAGGCCCGTACAGGACCTGCAACATGCGGTCGTGCATTATCCAGCTGAAATGTAGGGTTTCGCAGGGATCGAATGAAGGGTAGATCCACGAGTCGTAACACATCTGAAACGTAACGTCCGCTGTTCAAAGTGCCGTCAATACGAACAAGAGGTGACCGAGACGTGTAACCAATGGCACCTCATACAATCACGTCGGGTGATACGCCAGTATGACGATGACGAGTACACGCTTCCAGTGTTCGTTCACCGCGATGTCGCCAAACACGGATGCCACCATCATGATGCTGTAAACAGAACCTGGATTCATCCGTAAAAAACGTGTTTTGCCATTCGTGGACCGAGGTTCGTCGCTGAGTACACCATCGCAGGCGCTCCTATCTGTGATGCAGGGGTAACTGCAGCCATGGTCTCCGAGCTCATAGTCCATGCTGCGGCAAACGTCGTTGAACTGTTCGTGCAGTTGGTTGGTGTTTTGCAAACGTCTCCATCCGTTGACTCAGGGATCGAGACGTGGCTGCACGATCCGTTACAGCAGTGCGGATAAGATGCCTGTCATGTCGACTGCTAGTGATAAGAGGCCGTTGAGATCCAGCACGGCGTTCCGTATTACCATCCTGAAACCACCGATTCCATATTCGCCACTGGCGCCAACCTTGTGTGAATGCGCTGAAAAGCTAATCGTTTGCATATCACAGCATCTTCTTCCTTTCGGTTAAATTTTGCGCCTGTAGCACGTCATCTTCGTGGTGTAGCAATTTTAATGGCCAGTAGTGTAATTGGCTAGATGCGAAAAGAACTACCGTACAAGGGTTCCGTACAAGCTTAGTTATGTATATAGCCAGTTCGCCCACCCCGGAAATAAAGAATCTCGACGATTGCCTGTTACCAGTACTGATACCGGTTCCGGGACTTCCAAGACTTTCGAGAATGTTTTAGTTTTACTTTTGAACTCGGATAGCAAATGACGAAAGGAATACTTTTTTCATGTGAAACAATTGGAAATTAACAATTTTCTGAATTCTTTTCCCTTTATTTGTATTATGAAACGTCGCTTCTTTCCAAATATCTTGTTTCTGGGTCAACGGGGGAAGTACCCTATAGGTCGTAACGATGAATTTGCGAATATGAAATTGTGTTGCATAAGTGGCAGTATCTTCTGATTGCATTCACGTAGACGCTTAACAACAAAAAAAAAAAAAAAATAAAAAATAAAAAAAAAAAAACGACGGGGGAGAGAGAGAGAGAGAAAGAGATAGATCTTAAAAGATGTTCAGACATTCGGACAAAAAGAGGAAAAATAAAACAATATTTCTTCATATGGTGCAGTTACAAATTAACAGCTTTCCTTTGGTTGTACCGTGAAACCTTGCTTCTTGCCAGATTTCATGTTTCTAGCCCAACGGGAAAGACCCTATAGGTTTTGATCAGTGACTTGGCGAGTATCAAAATGTGTGATATCAAAGGCCGCATCTTTTTATTGTACTGACGTAGAAGATTACTTTTATCAAACCGGCAAGGGGCCGTAGATCTTAGTATGAGACATAAATTTCAACCGGATGGATGTACCTGTTCATGAGAAAACGGGTTTTCAACGGACAGACAGACAAAGTGACCCTATAAGAGTTCAGTTTTTATCGACTGAGATACGGGAACCCTAAAAAACATACTGCTCATTGCAGCAGATGTCGCTCTCGCTCACAGATCCTGTATTTTCATGACAACGAAGTTGTACAGCACGGCACCATTATGTAAACTGTTTTATTATGAAACCAGTAACATATTTTGTATGAAAAAAGCTTGAGTGGACGAATATCGATATTTCACATGCGAAAAAATTTTACGAAGTAACCTATCGAGGTGGTGCAATGCTAAAACAATGAAGTTATACACGAATGGATGGCATTTATAGTTTGTATCCGTAGTTTGTCTGAATCTCTTAAGTGAATACCGGGATGTTTCCATCGAGAGGACGCTACTGATTTCCTTCCCCAGTCGAGTTTCTCCCGTCTCTAATGACCTCGTTGTCGACGGGACTTTAAGCCCTAATTTCCTTCCTCTTTTCTTCTAGCACCAAAACTCGCAGACTGGTAGTACAAGTAGGAAGCGCAGTAAGCAGGCGTAGCCAGCACTCACTGCGGGCTCCCAGGCAGCACACAGTACAAGACGCGGGCGGCGCCGGGCCGGCCTCTGGACTTTGATTGGCGCCACCTCCACTCCCTCCTCCCGCCCCCCCCCCCCCCCACCAATCCCCACCACCCATCGCCCTTGTAGCTTATTGCTGCCAGGCCGCGGATCGCAGTCAGACCAGATTTCCCCCGGGCACCGGCCCATTAAATTGGCCGCTGTTTCGCGTGGCCATGCCTGCAGCTCTCCACCAGCGCAGGAACTAGTTTAAAGGGTGCCAAATGGCATTGTACTGCGTCCTATATGGAATACAATAGACCGCGACTGTGCGGTGTCTTTTTTTTTCACACGTGTTATGTTCTAACATTGGACTCGCAGGCAGACATTTGTATGGAGTTTACATAATTACTAGTTTTGCTCTCGCATTGTTTTACTGTCCATGTGAAGGTAATATTATCCTCACTTGTATACCAACTGTAATTTCCTGATGTCCCCGTCTTTCTCGCGGTATATTCGACTGTCGAAACAGCCCAACGATCTCTTCATAACTTCATCAACTTCTCCTGTTTGTTTACCTCTCATTAATCCTGCAAAAATCATAGCAGTTTTTTTAGGGTTCCGTACTTCAGTCAATAGAAGCGGAATCCTGATAGGATCACTTTATTGTCCGAAAGTCTGTCTGTCTGTCTGTCTGTTTGTCTGTCTGACTGACTGACTCTTGAAAAACTCTTTTTCTCAGGAACGGGCACACGTATCAGGTTCAAATATATGTCACTTACTACAGTCTACGGTTCCTTGGCGGTGTAACAAATTGAAGCTTCTAAGTCATTGGAATCAAAAGCCACTGCCATTTATGTCGCATATTTTAATACTCGCAAACTCGCCGATCAAAACCTATAGAGTACGTCCCTTTGATCTAGAATCATGAAATCCTCCAAGAAGAAAGGTTTCAAGTGGAAGTAAAGGGAAGAATCCGAATTTGTTAATTTGAAACACCCAAAAAATTTATTTGCTGTCCGAATGTTCGTATGTCCCTCCGTCTGTTAATACCCCTTTTCTCATAAATGGACAGGTCTGTCAACATGAACTTTGTCACATACTGACGTCTGTAGTCTTTCGGTTGTGCAAAAAAGTTATGACTCTAAGTCAATTCAGTCAATAGATACGGCCATGTATGTCACATATTTTGATACTCGCACATTCAGCCATTAAATCCTAAAGTGTAGTTCCTGTTGACCTAGGATCATGAAATTTGGCAAAAAGCGAGGTTTCACAGAACAATCAAAGGAAAAAACAAAATTCTTAGTTCGTAACATGATTGTATATTACACGAAAAAAATATTTCTTTTGTCATTTGTTATCCGACATCAAACTTGAAATTGACATCCTCGAAAGTCTTCGAACCCCTAGGATCGACATCTTGCGAATATCAACGTCAATAAGGGGAAAAAATAGTAGAGACTGTAACACTACCGCCCTGTCGGACGTGCGTTAGCTCTATAAAGCCTGTACTGTAATAAGTTCACGGGCTTCACCTTGTAAACAAGGATTTTAGTACATAATTTGACCGCGTGTACCTAATGGAAGCAATTCGGACTTATGTCCAGTCAGTAACTACAGTGATGCGTCAAGCAAATGTAAAGTACAATTACGCGTTCGCATGGACAAGAAGTACACACAGTAGATAATACCAATGATTAATAATACGGTCGCCAGCCTAATTAGGCACTGAGTGAGTTTTTCCCTGTACAAGTGTGTGCATGTACAAGCATAACAACACGTAATACTGTTGCGTTATAAGACAAAGTTTGGCATAGGAAAAATCCACTGAACTAAAGTTCTCTCCTTTTGCATTAATTTGGACGAGTTACTTTTACACAACACCACACAGCAATGATTACTACGAGCTGCATTCTGTATATTGGTCAGACTGAAATCGGGCATAGGTTACCCTAGAATTAGCAATTTTGAAAGCACACAAACAATGTCACTATTAAAATTGGAAAAAACACTAATATACTTAGGTTTGATATAGAAATTTACTTTACTGTTCAAATCTGATCAGTACACTTCAAAATGTGAAAGAATGGGCAAGAGAAGGGGGGCCCTGAAACTGTTATAGTTGTTATACTGAAACTAGTAATTCCTGGAGGTAAATTAACACTCAAAATTATCAATCTGTGGATAACTACTCTTTTGTCTTAATTTTGAATTAATTAGTTATCATTATTTCAGTCACAAATCAATTAAATAACATTGCTAGCTCAATTCAAAATTTATCTTTCAATTTAACCACACTGTTGTTCTTTACTAACATTTACATTTACACACCTAACTTTGAATTTCTTTATAGCATAGATTGGTCTGCAGATAATTTAATACTATCTTTAAACTTTCAGTTCGGGATACTCGGGTTGCACAATATGTGGTAAGGACCCTGTCGAGGTCAATGATAAGGATAAGTAATGGCTAAGGCAATTCTGGTAAAAGTCACGTTATTATTGAACAGTTAGAAACAGTTTCGACACTGGTCCACACAGATACACTTCTAAAGATGAAATAAATGTTTGACCTGTGCACGTCGTTGCGGCGGGTGGTGGGCAGCGAGATAGCAGGCAGCACAGCACACATACAAGCACGGCTAAAGCTCTCACTACATCGGCACTTTCCTTCTTCTTAGCGTCGTAATCTTTCCAATTTTGTGCCTAAGGATATAGCCATGCCAAGTGGTCGTCGGAATCGGCCCGTCCGAGGCTCAATGGAATCCACTTTTCCTAGATAGCCTCCTTGGTACAGTACATGTTCCTCTGACCGATGCCCAACTCCGACTGTTATACTGAGCCCGTTGTGCCGAACCGCGCCAGTGTGCGTTTTCCCGCGCTCGCCTGCATCCACCTTTTCCCGCTCCCCTACAGGTAGGGACTTCACCACAGGTTTTCTACTACACATATCCTAATGCATTACCTACGTATGGACCAAGTGTATAAATTACAATTTTCACATCATACAATAGTTTTAACATTAAATACACTTCCCTTTGGTTATCAAATTGCCTGAAATCTAACATAAATTATAACATTCATTTCAAAAGTTGTTTACAGTTTCTTCAACATGACACGAAAAGAAAAAGAAATTCACAACATTACTTATATTACTTTACACAAATTCAGAAAGACAAATTTATCTAAATTCATAAAGAAAAAAATTATTATAGGTTATTATTGTTACACATGCCCCTGTTTCCAGAAAATTTTCTTAAGTCTAAATTTTATGGGAACACTAAATTTAACAATTATACATTGGTTCTGAATCTTTACGTAAATGTCCAAGAAGATTTACACTATACATTTTCTTTCACTCACTGTATATAGGTTTACACTATTTTAACATATCAAGACCAATTTCTCGTTATTTACTTAAGAGCCTTTTTGCACAGTCCAACTTCCCATCCTAACATTACTAAATTAGCAATTTAATCATTTTTTCTAAATTTCTCAAAGAAATAATTTAAAATCCTGGAATACAAACATTTAACTACAAAAACAAATGCATATTTCGTACACACTATAAGATAATTTGTCGCTGCTTGCTTTGAATAGCAGTCCATTTCTTAACTTACTAAACAAAACACACACACAAAATTTTCTGAAAATTATCTACACATATTTGCTGCCTATTATGCGGATTTGGGCAGTCCTTTTTACTTCATATTGTTACACCTCCTGGACCACATTTACCATTTTCCATCGACTATTTATCTGCCCTCATTGGTATTCGGCAGTCCTTCATATTCTGATTCATACACTGCCCATTTTCATTTTTGTCAGTTCCATCTTTTTTCTGGCTGATAGCATTTATCCTTTCTTTTCAGTCCTTTTCTCCATACATTTTTATAGTTACAGTACAATTGGTAATCTGAAACTCACATAACTACATTAGCACACTTTCAATGGTATACAGACATTTACAAAGATTAGTTACATTTCAAATAACTTGGGTTCAGCATAAGATACAGCACAATTACTCGTTCCTGGGAACATACAGTTTCAGGTCCACAATATTTCTTACACCTAAAGGTCTTTTGGATTTTGGGTAGATCAGGTAGTAAGCATTCTCGTGTGGAATGTTCTGTATTATATATGGTCCATTATAAATATATTTAAATTTTGAAATTTCATGGTTTAGTTCACTAGATTTTTCGTGGGTTTTTAAAAGAACATAATCTCAAATTTTAAATTTTGAAACTTTTAGATTTTTATCGTGTCTTCTAGATCTAGATTCAGCTTTTTGCTTTGCCCTTTTTATTACCAATTCTTTCTTTTGATTCAATCCCAAACTTGTACAAGGTGGAAACTCTAATTTTTCTTCAATCAAACTTTTACTACTTCTACCTAACAAAATTTCTTCCGGTGGGAATCCTGTAGTTTCATGATGTAAAGTGTTCATGACATTCTCAAAATCCGATATGAATCTGCCCCAGGCTCTATGATTGTGACTGCAGTATGTTCTACACAATCTCCCGACTTCGCGCATGTATCTTTCAACCGGGTTGCTTGCAGGATGGTAGGCTGCAATATATTTAATCTCCACACCATTTTTCTCCATTCCCTCTTTCCAAATTTTGGATATGAACTGGGGTCCATTGTCCGATAGTACTGCCTTGGGTTTCCCGATGGTCCTGAAGTATTCGACCATCCTACTAAATACAGCTTTTGCTGTTGCTTTTTTCAAGGGGTATAATTTCACAAATTTAGAAAATACTTCCAAAATTACCAAAACATATGCACAGTTTCCCGAAGTCTTTGGGAGGGGACCATATAAATCTACCGATAATAAGTCTAGGGTGTCTTCAGGCAATGTACTTTGCATTGGTCCCCTACTAGTTTTGTTCGGTACTTTGGTCTTTTGACAGACATCACATGACTTAATCCGTTCCTTTACCTTCTTACTTACACTACCAGTAATCACTATGACATTATTCAGTTTATCCAAACACTTTTTCGGCCCACTATGCCCCAATGCCAAATGAAAATAATCTATGACATCAGTATCAAACTGGTTTGGCCAACATACCCTCCATTCCTCAGTAACTAAATCTTTCCTCCTATATTGTATCCATATTTTTGTTAATAGTATCAATTTCAAATTTCATATTATTTACCACAGAACTTAAATTTCCCACTTTTTGTTCTACCTGCTCTATTTGTTTACTAATTCTAATTCCTTGATCTTTTACCTGTGCTTTAATTTGATCAACGTGTGTTTTAAGCTGCTCGTTTTGTGTTTTGACTGATGGCCCTGTGTTTTAAGTTTCTCGTCAACGTGCGTCTTAAGCTGTTCACTCTGTGTTTTGAGCTGCTCTTCAACGTGTTTTTGAAGCTGCTCAACCTAATTACCGACTTGTCTTTGAAGCTGATCACTCTGTGTTTTTATTTGCTCAGTCTGTCCTGCAATTTGTCTGGTTAATTGTTCAAATAAGTCGTTCATGCTTAAAATTTTTACACTGTTTTGTTCTACAAAATCGGTATGTTCCGATTCTACTTCAGAAATTTCTTTCGGTTCTTTCTTTATCTGTGGTGAATCAAATATGTCAGTGGATTCGTTCACGTACCCACTATCCTTTACAAAGTCACCCTCTACTTCCTGTTTTGTCCCTTGCTGTGTTCGAGACGATCTCGATATTTCAATCTGTTCATTGACGTGTTCATGGTATTGTATGTACGCCAATTGTCTTCCGCTAATGCCATCTGTTATCTGGCCGCGTAAACTCCTGCTACTGCCAGCCGCTTTCTCCATTTCGCTCGGCACATCTACCCTGTCTACGTTCCTGTCCATATTGAATGCCAATTACACCACACTATTATACTTGACTTACACTGCGGTTTAATTTGCTGAACTGTATTGCTGTTCGAGCCACTGAACATCCACTGTTCGGTCTTTACTTTAATTTGTAACCGACAACACTGGATGTCCTGTCACCGGGAAGCCACTTGTAACACTACCGCCCTGTCGGACGTGCGTTAGCTCTAAAAAGTCTGTACTGTAATAAGTTCACGGGCTTCACCTTGTAAACAAGGATTTTAGTACATAATTCGACCGCGTGTACCTAATGGAAGCAATTCGGACTTATGTCCAGTCAGTAACTACAGTGATGCGTCAAGCAAATGTAAAGTACAATTACGCGTTCGCATGGACAAGAAGTACACACAGTAGATAATACCAATGATTAATAATACGGTCGCCAGCCTAATTAGGCATTGAGTGAGTTTTTCCCTGTACAAGTGTGTGCATGTACAAGCATAACAACACGTAATACTGTTGCGTTATAAGACAAAGTTTGGCATAGGAAAAATCCACTGAACTAAAGTTCTCTCCTTTTGCATTAATTTGGACGAGTTACTTTTACACAACACCACACAGCAATGATTACTACGAGCTGCATTCTGTATATTGATCAGACTGAAATCGGGCATAGGTTACCCTAGAATTAGCAATTTTGAAAGCACACAAACAATGTCACTATTAAAATTGGAAAAAACACTAATATACTTAGGTTTGATATAGAAATTTACTTTACTGTTCAAATCTGATCAGTACACTTCAAAATGTGAAAGAATGGGCAAGAGAAGGGGGGTCCTGAAACTGTTATAGTTGTTATACTGAAACTAGTAATTCCTGGAGGTAAATTAACACTCAAAATTATCAATCTGTGGATAACTACTCTTTTGTCTTAATTTTGAATTAATTAGTTATCATTATTTCAGTCACAAATCAATTAAATAACATTGCTAGCTCAATTCAAAATTTATCTTTCAATTTAACCACACTGTTGTTCTTTACTAACATTTACATTTACACACCTAACTTTGAATTTCTTTATAGCATAGATTGGTATGCAGATAATTTAATACTATCTTTAAACTTTCAGTTCGGGATACTCGGGTTGCACAATATGTAGTAAGGACCCTGTCGAGGTCAATGATAAGGATAAGTAATGGCTAAGGCAATTCTGGTAAAAGTCACGTTATTATTGAACAGTTAGAAACAGTTTCGACACTGGTCCACACAGATACACTTCTAAAGATGAAATAAATGTTTGACCTGTGCACGTCGTTGCGGCGGGTGGTGGGCAGCGAGATAGCAGGCAGCACAGCACACATACAAGCACGGCTAAAGCTCTCACTACATCGGCACTTTCCTTCTTCTTAGCGTCGTAATCTTTCCAATTTTGTGCCTAAGGATATAGCCATGCCAAGTGGTCGTCGGAATCGGCCCGTCCGAGGCTCAATGGAATCCACTTTTCCTAGATAGCCTCCTCGGTACAGTACATGTTCCTCTGACCGATGCCCAACTCCGACTGTTATACTGAGCCCGTTGTGCCGAACCGCGCCAGTGTGCGTTTTCCCGCGCTCGCCTGCATCCACCTTTTCCCGCTCCCCTACAGGTAGGGACTTCACCACAGGTTTTCTACTACACATATCCTAATGCATTACCTACGTATGGACCAAGTGTATAAATTACAATTTTCACATCATACAATAGTTTTAACATTAAATACACTTCCCTTTGGTTATCAAATTGCCTGAAATCTAACATAAATTATAACATTCATTTCAAAAGTTGTTTACAGTTTCTTCAACATGACACGAAAAGAAAAAGAAATTCACAACATTACTTATATTACTTTACACAAATTCAGAAAGACAAATTTATCTAAATTCATAAAGAAAAAAATTATTATAGGTTATTATTGTTACAAGATTCTCGATTTCCGGAATGGATAAACTTTCGACATCCATGGCTCTGTACGGACCTCTCAGTGGCCTAATTTTTTTATCAGTATGTCAACGGATTTGATGCTGTCCTTCAGTTTCTCCTATCTTGTGTTAATCTTTTTATCCTATATAACCTGTTTTAGGCATTCTGTATGTATCTGCATCTATTACTTTTCCTTCCAGCAACAAGTTAACTGTTCACTGACGCCACCAGACGTCGCATTCGTCTGTCCCATCATCTGGTAAGGGTTTACCAAAGACCTCTTTCCTCGCGTATTCTTTTTAGCACTTGGAGTCTCATATTTTAACGTTCACTTGATTTTTACATTTTTCGGTAGCACCATATTTCAAATGCCTACAGCTCCATCTTTTGCAGATATCCAATGTTTCGAGTTTCGTTTACTTACAGTGTTGTGTACTGTTGTTGGAAGGGCCGAAGGACATGAAAGGGAAGCAGATGTTGTAGAGGAAGTAAGGTAAGGTCTTAACCTATGTCCGATGTTATTCAATCTGTACAGTGAGCAAGCATTAAAGAAAGCCAAGGAGAAATTGGCAAGGGAACTAAATTTTAAGTATAAGAAATAAAAACTTTGAGGTCGCAGTAGGCAAAGAATTTGGAACAGCAGTTGAGTTGAATGGATAATTTCTTAAAACGATATTATAAGATGAATATCAGCAAAAGCAGAGCAACAGTAGCGAAATGTAGACGACTTAAATTCTCCACGAGAATGACATTCGATGATGGGGAAGTTAACGGCCGGTTCGAAAATACTTATATGATGACGAAATAGTTCACAGGCAAATGGCCGAATATCAGTGTCCAACAGGCACCATATTTTGGATAGCGACAACGTTGCTATCGTTAGCTGCGCAGCTGAATCGATGACCTAGGAAGTGGTACAGGACTTTTTCTTTTCGCCCTCCTCTTCCTCTCCCCGTCTCCCCCCTCTTCCCCACCTGACGCTCTGTGCACAGTCGCGCCCAGGCTCGGGCGTGCTTACAGCATCTGCTTCCTATTCCTCACGCCGACATGGCGTTGTGTCCATGGTTAGCGCCCAGGGATGCGTACTGGAGGCGTCTCGTCTGTTGAGCGCCGGCCATCCTGATTTGGGTTTTCCCTAAATCGTTTCAGGCAAATGCCGGGATGGTTCCTTTGAAAGGGCACGGCCGATTTCCTTCCCAATCCTTCCCTAACCCGAGCTTGCGCTCCGTCTCTAATGACCTCGTTGTCGACGGGACGTTAAACACTAACCACCACCACCACCCAAGTCAGTTCGTTGCGGGATATCTCCTATTCTTAATCAGACTGTGTGCGGGTTTCCAGGGACCTCTAACGACGTATCAACATTGATCAGCTGTTCTTTCACTCGAATCTCGATAGACTATTTAAGAGAGGCTGTTCAGGAAATTGACCGAAAATGTCAATTTTCAATTTATTTTATATTAGTAGAACTCATGGATAGTACGTTTCCAAAGTTTCAATGATGAAATCACTTCCGACATTTTCAAAAAATAAATGTGACGCGACCTTCCTGTCACGCTCACTTTGTGAAGCAACACTTCAATACTAACTTGGTGAGCAAGAATTTCGTGAATTACTTTCACGAAAACTTGCACGAGATGCATCTAGAACGCTGTGATACACACTCTTTGGTTTTATAGGTCATTATGACACTGTTCCGTAACTGAGAAATGATAACAAACCAGTTGCTTTGTTTGTGAAGAAGAAATCCTTGTTTGCCTTGTGCTACTGACGGACTTTATCCAGAATTGCAACCTAGAGATGCAATTCTTGTATTTAATAACGGTAACGTAGGGAACCATTAGATAGGACATTTCACTCACGACATCTAGAGAAAAACACATTTACGGCGCTTCTCTGCAGCTGAAAAGTCAGTTGAAGACCTGGTAAAGGAAAGAAGGCAGAACAAAAGCAATGAGTACAAATCCGGGGAAAAGGGGGGGGGGGCAGTTCTGAAGAGGTGAGATAGGAAAAAAAATTAGGTTGAACTTTAAATAACAGTTCCCAAAATTGTGTTTTTAAAGTTTATGCACCCTTTTCTCAGCATCTCTGACTGCTCGAATTATGAAATTTTGTACGTTTATTCCTATATATCCAATACATGCAGTCTCAAGAGTAAATTTTGAAATTTTGAGTATAAGATGAGATACGGGGCAAAGTGCTTGGAATCTTGCATGAATTTTATATTATACCTACAAAATTATAATTCAAAATTATAAACTCCTCCTATTCGATGTACTCAAAAAACCTCTTGAGAGGAGCTTACCGTATGGAAACAGAGAAAGTTTTGTAGAAATTTCTTGAATAGTTACTGAGAAAAACGTACATATATTATGTTATGAAAATAAAATGTTTAAATTTAGTAAAAGAAATTAAATGTATATGATCCAAGGAACATAACAGTAAATCTGTTAATGTAAAGTGTGGTACAAAATTTCATTGCGGTGTTTTCAAAATTGTGGGTTTGGTGCCTCTTTTAAATAGTGTGTGTTTCTCATGGACGGCCTTTTTTATCGATAGAGTTTCAGAAGTGAGACGTCTGTGTCAGAACTCAAGTAAAGTCATAACCAGTTCTGTGTAATTCCAATAAGCAGTTTTCCGCTACTGGAGTCTTGTTTGGTTAATCCAGTCTGGTGTGTCGATGATGTTTGCAGCAATAATCTTCTACAGTACGCACTGCGTGACCTATGCATGTCGCACCACAGTGACAGGAGATCTAATTGGTCCAGGACTTCTATAGTCTGAGGTCGACCTTGACACTACCAAGCAGTGCCCATGTTTTAGCTGATGGGCAGAAGACCGTATTAATTTGGTGTCTCAGGCGAATTGATTGCCACTTTATATAGCCGTTCTTCCTGAACTCCGTCCTCAGATGTTCAAGTTCTTGGTCGAGGCTCTCATTGTCGGAGAGGGTGATAGCCCTGTTTACTATTGTTTTGAGCATCCCATCGCTTTGCACAGGTTGGTGGCAGCTGTCTGCGTGTAAGTATAGGCTGGTATACCTCTTCTTGCGGTAAACATGTCTGGGTGTAAGAACGCCAGGTTATTGGTGGTTGTGGCGGGAGGGGGGGGGGAGGTGAGAGGTGAGGGGGGTGAGAGGGAGGGAGGAGGAGATAAGTCATGAGCCAGCTCCTACTTCATCAGATTACTTGCAGATGGCAGCGTGATCGCTTGCTGAAGTATTGTGCCCCTTGGACACTGACACCCGGCCGTTTACCTGAGAACTACTTCGTCATGAATTACGCTGGAAGCTGTTGAAGAATCACTGCACATTTGAAGTTTCTTTATGCCTGCCTTTCCAGAGCTTTAGCACTGCTATCGCATTTTCCCGTATGTCTCGTGTTGATCGCACTGCGGTACGGACAGAGATGGAACTCTTTCATCCAACACATGTATTGCACTTCTGTGTTGTCGTTGTGCGATAGATTATCCCTCGGGCACCGTTGCCATGTAGCGTTTGCTCTGTAGCCGCCTATTTCCCTGGTAGCTCTTCTATAGTAATGTTTTCCAGTAAAAAGCCCATCCTGTAGAACCTGAGCATCCAGAAACAGTTTTCAACGAATATTTTCAGTAATCTTGCGAGAGACGATCTGTTAGCTAATTATGGTTCATCGAAGTTTCAGTCATGAGCCATGCAATATACTTAGTCTTCCTCAGTCCAAGTCTGACATTATGTAACCATTATTTTCTTTGTTTATCAGCCATCTCATGGAGAGATGACAGAGGATCCACAAAACATAAAACTGTAAATATACTTCGTGTCAGTGAAAGCGCTGCGTACAAAAATCTAGCAGGTATTTGTAGAAGAACGTAAAAACTGAAGTAGGAAACAGAAGAAACCTGGTCACTGAAGATGCTTTAAAATTAAGCGAAACGCATATGATCTAAATAAGACTTTTACTACAGTCGCATAAGACGGTATTAAATTAATATTATAATGTCTCTTACTCAGATTCAGCCAGTGCAAGAATTTCCACAGCTTAACTGACGCTAAACTTGTCGTTCGTGCTGCAGCCAGAGAGCACCCAATACTTTCTTCGTCTTGCGCCTTTTGGCATTACATTTAGCAGTCGGGCACTTTATAAGGCGTTGTTTTCCCCAAGATTTCTTAGACTGCTCGCTTATTTCATTGGAGTTAAACCTCTGAACAAACAACACTTTATCGGCATGTCATTTTAGGGTTCCTTATCTACTTGATTACTATTATAAATAGTGTAGTTGCAGAGTTTCAGTGAAATACCGGTTAGAACAAGCAGTACGTTCTCAAAACTGACGGTTATTACGGAAGCGACTTCTAGGAGAATAACGGAAATCACAACAACAACGTGCTTGACTAGTACAAAGACTATGATGATGCGTGTTAAAACTAAAAGGAAACTGGAAATACGTCGTAGCCCCAATCTTAAGGGCTATGCTGTTTTCAGCAGTGTTGCACTAACCTAAAGTAATCATTTATTACATTTTGCTTTTAGGATTTCTCTAACGTTTAGAAGAATTACATGACAGAGGGCAAAGCCTTTGATGAACCGTACTCGTACTCATATACATTTTGCTGTAATTATGTATTCACCTTCCTCTTGCAGTTGACGATCTTTGCGAACACCTTACGAATCTCGGGTTACGGCACTGTATAACAGTGAAGGAGTCAAGTGATAGCTTTAGGTACTGAGCCTTCAATGTTTGTGAAAAACAAATTAGCTACAAGCATTTTGTTAGTTCCCAAGAACGTCTCATTAACAGCTCTTTGCCGGCCGGAGTGGCCGAGCGGTTCTAGGCGCTACAGTCTGGAACCGCGCTGCTGCTACGGTCGCACGTTCGAATCCTGCCTCGGGCATGGATGTGTGTGATGTCCTTAGGTTGGTTTGGTTTAAGTAGTTCTAAGTTCTAGGGGACTGATGACCTCAGCAGTTAAGTCCCTTAGTGCTCAGAGCCATTTGAACCATTTACTCCTGTTCGAGTGTCGAGCGTTTCGCCGGTTACCCCAACTGGCCTCTTTGAGCCCAATTACACGTTCTCTCTCAAATGCTGGTAACTGTTGTTCATGCACCTGTCTGTGAGACATGGTTATTCCTCAGCTCAGTTCACGGAATGAATTCGCAAAAACTTTATGCCCTGGTATCGACATACCCTTTGTTTACTCTACTTTCCAGCTGCGCGATGAAATTACGCTGTAACGTTACCCATTCATCCATCGGTCGCCAAAGTTTACAATTTTGCATTTTCCTTCGATACCTACAAGAATATAAATTTGTGGTCAATTTGCATAACTCATTCGTGGTGAGTCATTTTTTTTTGGTCTTAGATTGTACACACCCAGAAAAATGGACAAAATCAGAAAAGACCCTTCGGAAAAAAGACGCTGCCTGCTCATGGCCAGAAAGCTTCTGGAGCTGCCTCTGGGAGTGACAGCTTAAGAGCCGGCGATGGAGGGCAGGGTTGCTGATGGCCCCCCTCGCACCACACGAGCCAGCCGCTGCCACGCAGGAAGAGCGCCCAACGTCTCCAGTTCACACTCAGCCGCCAGCTGCAGGCGTTTTGGCTGCTTCGCTGTCAAGCACAGCTCAGATGCTATCCGTTAAAGCAAGCAAACCGCAAGTGTGCATGAAATGGACTGATGATACGAATGGATTCATTATTATTTAATCACTAAAATAGAAACAAATCTTTTGACCTACAGCACGGTGTGAAATGTGCAGTTCAGTAAGCAGTAACCTTATTTAAATATTAAACCTCAGCTATGAATCAACGATTCACTTTTTTGATAATACACTGAACAAAAGATCGCTGATATCATGGAATCATAAATACACAATAGAATTTGCATAAAATGACAATGAAACCTAATCAAATTACTCACTATCCAGTATGCAATTGTACCTACGTGTATCAAAGAGGATCGTAAAGAATACCAGGAATCTCACAACTTGAGGTACTAGATGGTGGAAACATTGAAAATACCAGTATAGCTTTCATGGAATATGGAGGATTTTTTTACACCACAGAGATAGCAAATTCCTTCACGTATCATTTTGTCAATGTTTCTGTCATAAAATACACAGTTTTGACAAGTTCAGGACAACTATCTACGCAGCAGCCATTTCAGCAATTAGGTCAACGGGTGGGAAGGTAATGTCAGTACATGGACAATGTATTCATTCAGACTACACTCCACTATTGAAAAGTGTGCCACTACTAATAAAGAGAACTTGAGAGAAAGGATGTAGGGGCAGTACACAGGTTTAGCAATGGAACTAGCTGCAAGATATATGTGAAACGTCTCACTAGAATAACGGAGAACTTCAGAAAACAGGCACGCTATAAACGAAACGACGAACAGATATCTTATACAATGAAGGGCCAAAGAAACTGGTAAAAGTATGCGTATTCCTATAAAGAGATATGTAACAGGCAGAATACGGCGCTGTGGTCGGCAACGCCTATATGAGACAACAAGTGTCTGGCGCAGTTGTTAGATCGTTTACTGCTGCTACAGTGGCAGGTCATTTAAGATTTGACTGAGTCTGAACGTGGTGTTACAGTCGGCGCACTAGCGATGGGACACAGCATCTCCGAGGTAGCGTTGAAGTGGGGATTTTTCCGTACGATCATTTCACGAGTGTATCGTGAATGCCACGAATCCGGTAAAACAACAAATCAACAAATCATCGACATCGCTGCGGCCGGAAAAACATCCTGGAAGAACGGGACCAACAACGACTGAACAGAATCGTTCAACGTGGCAGAAGTGCAACCCTTCCACAAACTGTTGCAGATTTCAGTGCTGGACCATCAACGAGTGTCAGCGTGAGAGACATTCAACGAAACATCATTGATATGGGCTTTCAGAGCCGAAGGCAAATTCGTGTACCTTGATGACTGCACGACACAAAGCTTTATGCGTCGTCTGGGCCAGTTAACACTAACATTGGACTGTTGATGAATGCCTCGTCGGACAAGACTCATTTCAAATTGTATGTAGCGGATGGACGTGTACGGGTATGGAGACAACCTCAAGAAACCATGGCTGCTGCATGTCAGTAGGGGACTATTCAAGCAGGTGGAGGCTCTGTAATCGTGGAATGCTCGTGCATTTGGACTGATATGGGACCCTTAGTAAGTCCAGACACGACTCTGACAGGTGACACGTACGTAAGCATCCTGTCTGATCACCTGCATCCATTCATGTCCATTGCCCGTTCCGACGGACTTTGGCAATTCCAGCACGACAATGCGATACCCCACACTTCCAGAATTGCAACAGAGTGGCTCCAGTAACAATCTTGTGAGTTTAAATACTTTCGCTGTCCACCAGACTCCTCAGCCGGCGCGGTGGCCGTGCGGTTCTAGGCACATCAGTCCGGAACTGCGTGACTGCTACAGTCGCAGGTTCAAATCCTGCCTCGGGCATGGATGTGTGTGATGTCCTTAGGTTGGTTAGGTTTAAGTAGTTCTAAGTCCTAGGGGACTGATGACCTCAGAAGTTAAGTCCCATAGTGCTCAGAGCCATTTGAACCAAACTCCTCAGACATGAACAATATTGAGGATATCTGGGCTACCATGGAATGTAGTGTTCAGTAGACATCTCCACGAACTTTTACTCTTACGGATTTATGGACAGTCCTGTAGAATTCATGTTGTCAGTTCCATCCAGCACTACTCATACTAGTCGAGTCCATGACACGTCGTGTTGTGGCACTTCTGCGTGCTCGCGGGGGTCCCTACACGATATTACGCAGGTGGACATGTTTCTTTGGCTCTTCAGTGTATGTTCCACACACTGAAACAAAAGCAACAAGAGTATGAAATAATAGAAAGAATCTCGACAAAGGAAAATATCACAGATACCTAGACAAACCAATCAACCAGTACCACGAGCTCTCTGAAGTAACTCCAATGCTTCTAGAGTTTGCTATAATAACGTGATTACAAGTGAAGAGAAATACACAGAACACATGTCTGACATGGAAACCACACCGTTACTACAAAAAGAGCGACAATAACATCAAAGTGAAATTGAAGAACAACAGTACCACTCATACACAATTTATGGCTTAAACGTTTCAGTTCAGCTCACACCTATCTCACTAAACAGCCAGATGAAATACGAAGGCATAACATACGCCCTATCAATATATGGAAACACCACAAACCCCTCCAAATATCACCGTGTCATATTATGTATAAAGTGTTCATATCCTGTATAAGCAAAGTGATGTGTAGACGCTTGATGCAAGTTGAAATACTGGCAGAAAAATAAAAATTCTGTGTGAAGAAATCTCAAAGTTGTAAAGACAGCTCATCGCAGATGCTGTCATATTACAGCAAGTAGCAGATGAAAATTAGTATGGTTCAGCTTACATTGGTTGCGAAATAGCTTTTGATTGCGTTCCAAATACACAGCTTGTTGAAGCTCTGCTGGTATATGATACCATCATCATCATAAGACGACTACTACTAACCCAAGTAATTTTTACCACAATCGGGAATAAAGAGTGAAAACTAATGTAAACAAGAACAAATGTATACCTGGACGTGAAAAGCCGCCTGATGATGAACCTGTCGATTCGAAACCGGTAACGGTGCTTTTTGTATGAATAAATAGGATTATTAAAAGTGGCTTGTTGCTGTTTTCATCTTTGTAAGGATCAACCTGAAGACCTATTTCGAACACAGCTCAAATGGTTCAAATGACTCTGAGCACTATGGGACTTAACATCTGAGGTCATCAGTCCCCTAGAACTTCTTCCATGCCCAAGGTAGGATTCCAACCTGCGTCTGTAGCAGTCGCGGGGTTCCGGACTGAAGCGCCTACAACTGCTCGGCCACAGCGGCCGGCTCGTACACAGCCACAATCTCAGAATATTAGTTTTCGACAAAATAGCACTTGTATATAAATTCGACGTATGCAACATACACACACCAAAAATAGTTTTGCATCACCCCGGTTTCCAGATCTCCTGAAGACAGAATTTGACTGCGGATGTTGTATCACAGACACAGTCCATTTGACTGTTCAGAGATGTCACTAGAATCGCCCAAAGATGTAAACAACCATGCATGAGCAGCGCCTATTAGACGGAGGGGGTCCGACAGCCGATCAGTTCCAGTCATTCCATCAGGAAGGAGGTACACGGCTCGTATTGTCTGTAGTTCAACCATGCTTATAGACAGTCAATACCGCGGTTCGACCACGTCCGCATTGTTACTTTGTGCCAGGAAGGGCTCTCAACAAGGGAAGTGTCCAGGCGTCTTGGAGTGTACCAAATCGATGTTGCCGGCCGCGGTGGGCTAGCGGAACGGCGCTCAGTCCGGAACCGCGAGACTGCTACGATCGCAGGTTCGAATCCTGCCTCGGGCATGGAGTTTGTGTGATGTCCTTAGGTTAGTTAGGTTTAATTAGTTCTAAGTTCTAGGCGACTGATGACCTCAGAAGTTAAGTCGCATAGTGCTCAGAGCCATTTGAACCAAATCGATGTTGTTCGGACATGGAGGAGATACAGAGAGACAGGAACTGTCGATGACATGCCTCGCTCAGGCCACCCAAGGGCTACTACTGCAGTGGATGACCGCTGCCTATGGATTATGGCTCGGAGGTACCTTAACAGCAATGCTACCATGTTTAATAATGCTTTTTGTACAGCCACAGGACGTCGTGTTACGACTCAAACTGTGCGTAATAGGCTGCATGATGCGCAACTTCACTCCCGACCTACATGGCGAGGTCCACCTTTGCAACCAACGACCCCATGCAGCGCGGTACAGATGGGCCCAACAACATGACGAATGGGTCGCTCAGGATTGGCATCACGTTTTCTTTGTCGATGAGTGTCGCATTTGCCTTCAATCAGACAATCGTCGGAGATGCCTCAGACACACTGTCCAGCGAGAACAGCGTCATGGAAGGCGCCGTAACGGCTGTACGATACGTGAATGCCATCCTACGACCGATAGTGCAACCATATCGGCAGCGTATTGGCGAGGCATTCGTCTTCATGGACGACGATTCGCGCCCCCATCGTGCACTTCTTGTGAATGACTTCCTTCAGGATAACGACATCGCTCGACTAGAGTGGCCAGCATGTTCTACAGACACGAACCCTATCGAACATGCCTGGGATAGATTGAAAAGGGCTGTTTATGGACGACGTGACCCACCAACCACTCTGAGGTATTTACACCAAATCGCCGTTGAGGAGTGGGACAATCTGAACCAACAGGACCTTGATGAACTTGTGAATAGTATGCCGCGACGAATACAGGTATGCATTAATGCAAGAGGACGCGCTACTGCGTATAAGAGGTACCGGTGTGTACAGCAATCTGTACCACCACATCTGTAGGTCTCGCCGTATGGTGGTACAATATGCAATGTGTGGTTTTCATGAGCAATAAAAAGGGCGGAAATGATGTTTATGTTGATCTCTCTTGCAAGTTTCTGTACAGGTTCCGGAACTCCCTTAACCCAGGTGATGCAAAATTTTTTTCATGTGAGAATATGGATAGGGGGCAAAGGTTATTATTCTTTCATGTTGATCTAAAAGACATAACATTAAAAACCTGTACGGTATATTGTACTGTTAACGAATTTTCTGCAGAATAAACTTCCTAATACATGTTTTTTAAAAACATCGACTTTATGTATAAAAGCTTTCAACGAGTGTTCAAAAGTAACGTGTTCCCATAACAACGAAAAAATATTTCCCGTTTATTTTGTGGCAGTTATATGGTATCATAATTACAACATAGAAGGAAAGTCGTATATAGCATAATGTGCCATTAACGAATCTTTTGTAACGTAAATTATGATCCTCTTAGTATATCTTGGGATATGGCTTGTTTGTATGTTAAATTCATACTGATACTAACGTAGTCAGTGTATAATGCTCCCCTTTTAGATACTAAAAAATGACTGAAGTTGTACAACCATATATCAAATTAAAAACGTGTCAGTTGAAGGCATCACAAAATAATTTTAAAAATTGTGATTCTTCAGTTTCTCCCGGCGTATTTGTTGCTCAAACAGTCCACGGCTATACTGTCGGTTCATAGTGTCCAACGGGCCCGTTACGGGCAGTATACCCGTGGACTGTTCGAGCATTTAAAAAATTCATCGCAGTTGCGGATCCAGTCGCAATGAAGATTATGCAATTGATAACGGTAGCAGGCAGTTATCAGCTTAACGATTAACACAGAAATATTCATTTTAAATAACCAACAGTTTTAAGCTAAAAATGTTTACTGCGGCTGTGGCACCATGTGCAAGAACATTTGCTAAGGATTTGTCTGCTACTACGAAAGCAATTAGTAACTGTATCGGCATACAACTGTTCATTGATGTTTATTACATTAGGTTTTGTAATCGGTTTCCTGTTTCATCATATCAAAAATTTTACTAGTCTCCAGTATATGATGCACTAGGTCTATTTAAGTCTTACTCACTCATAAAAATAAATATTTGTCTCATAATTTTGTGCGCTCTACTTTACGTCATCCAAAGGAACAGGCAGAGGGTTTATTGAGGACCTAGATTACTTAGTGACATATTTCTTGAAACAAAATTGTACTTCAGTTCATACTCGAATTTTTTACTGACTGTTCTTCATTGAACGTTTCTACAAAAGAACAGCGTTTACTGTATCATACTTTAAAGTTATTTTCGGGTAACTTTTGGATTCGGTAAACTTAACAAACGTGTATAAAATATAACGCGTGAATATGAAGCACAAAAGAAATGTTGTATTCTATCATCCCCTCAGAAAGCTCAGAAACCCGAGATGTTCCCACCAGCTCCCCAGGCTGTTGACATTCCACCTTCAGCAATCCAGGCACAACAAATAAACACACGTCGACCGTTGGCAAGCCGTTCAGTTATATTCTTATTTGTCTACAAACAACATGAACGAAGCCCCATACCTCTAACAAATGCAATGTCTAAATAATTTGGGATTATAATAATGGCAACTTCAACCTCTGGTGGCCTTTGGGCGGGATGTATATTGTGAAGGTTAGCGGTTACAAATAGGATATTGTCTTCTATGATGCTTTCTGATCTGAATCAAATAATGGTATTTTATGGGTAGTATCGATACTTCAAATTCCTTAGATAAGCTCATGTTACATGTTTATTGGTTCAGCTTTTGGTCCGGAAGAGTACATGAGATGGGACTACCTTCATGTGTTGTGAGAGATTGGCCAAGTGAGGGTAAGGTACTGGTTAAAGAAATGAGGAGCTGCACCGAGCATGGACGAGAACTGTGGCCTTGTATCAAGTTCAAGACGTTAACTGTAAAGAGTGAACTAAGAGGAGAGGTCAGTATAACGGGAAGTGGTAGAGAAATATCACATAGACATACGGTCTACACCAAACCGTTTCTGAGATACAATCATTTAATGTATAACGAGTACAGTGGAAATTAATTCAACTTTCTTTTTCTCAATCAATGTGTGATGTGGCATAATCGGCGATATACTAATAGGTACTGTTATTTTGGAATAATTAATGAAAGAACACATTTACTTACGTTTTTTATTCAAAATGTACATGGGATTTATAAAAAATTCCTTCCATTTCACAATACTAAGTCCTCTACCGTAACAAAGACAGAAAAGTGAGGTAAATTTTAACTTTTATTTACAAAAGAACCATCCAATTTTACAAGAACGTATTTTTTCACACGCATGTACATGCAGCTGAGCTATTAGGAAGCTAGGATCAATGACCAGTAAGGTTGCAGATCGTAACAAAATATTTTTAGAAAGAAAATTATTTATTTACGTCAGAGACTAATTTTACAACCATCAAAGAAAGTAACATTTAATCTTAACAGTGGGCAAATTTTTGATTACGTTGATCAGCAAATCGAAACATTTCTTTCGATTCCGATTAATTTACAATAATCTAACAAATTTTTTTATCAACAGTTCCTGTAATAAAAAGTAACAAGTAGTGTATACGTAAGTGACGATATACGTCTTTGAAGCAGACAATGAAATTATTAATGCAAAATAATTCTTTAATGGCAACTAATTGCACCTGTCTGTGCCGCAGACCCAACAGTACGTCCAAAATTTATCAAAGCAGATGATTAAAACGATTAATACACAAAATTCAGAAAAGAACGACAAAATATATAAAAGGAGACTATATTGTACACGTTTGTGAAGCAGACGAAGTTTTATGATCAGTACTAAAGCCAAAACGTAAAACAATCAAACATTTAAAAGATAAATAATTTACACACACCTGTGAGACAGACGGAGCAGTATGAAAAGAAATTGTAAATTGCGCACGTTCATGAAGCGAACGGAGCAAAATTTAATCCATTCATTTGCTAATAAGAGCTTTATTTTGGGAGGAACCTCGGGCGGTTGCTCGATTCAGCACAGACTGTGGAACATACAGAAAACAAATTCGATTTGCATAGCAATGCACACGTCCATGAAACCTTAAACACCACAGTGACATGTGAACATACAGCAGAAGTCGTTTTCGGGCCACAAATGCCGTATTATACCAAGGCAGTATTTAAATTCAGTTGGCGCATCAATACTGCAAGGTGAAAATTGCAATTACAGAAAATTTTGACTAGTTGCAAACAGACAGAAGAGACCATTACATTAAGATACTAACTTGCAAATTACGAAAAGGCTTTACCCCTGAATTCGTGACCACAACTCGGAAACAGTCAGGATCTATTCTAAAACGTACACTCAGAGCGCATATCAGGTAGCAAGTGAAAAATCGCACAGGTTTTCTCCGAAACACCACGAAAATAGTACACTAGAGGAAGTGTTTAATTCCAGGAATGCAGTAGTATTTAAATTTACAAATGGACGCACCAATAGTGCAAGGCGAAAAATACAATTAAACGAGTTTTAGGCCTAATGACGTTCGGATGCTGATCCATCTTTAATGCATGGGCCAAAATATGATGAGTAGAATGACCAAACATGAACAAAACACACTTCATGGCGACAGAGTAGAAGTTTGTCTCGCGAATCGTCACTAACACGTTAATGCCCATCAAACATGGAGCTCACCATGGTTCCCACATTAGGCAGGGGTCAATCGTGAATGTCCTCCAACCAAGGCAGCAGGCAACTCACCAAAACGACTGCAGACTGTGACCCCGTCACCTCTCAGCGAAAGGTCTCAACACTTCAGTAGTCGAAGGTGCGGTCCGCGACGAAACACCAGCGATCCAAACTAAGGGAGCGGACCGCCACGACGCCTCGGCACAGGTTACGATTCCAGCCAAGGCTCCGTCCAGCGGGCAACTCCCCGCCGACCTCCAGAAAACAGTCGTTGAGCTGACAGCCCAGCAGCGTGCTGTGCGTGGGCTTAAACCGTCATCGCGTTGCTGCTAGCGCGTCACTACATGGGACGTCAGAGAAACAGTAACTTACCAATGCAACGAAATAGGTTTAAAGAGATCCACAATCGATGTCAGGGTGCGCGCACGGTTCAACAACCTTGAGGAACCTTTTACAATTTCGTTTAAAATCAACAGTTTCATTTGCATTTTCTAAATGTTCAATGAGACCTCCGGATGGACGACAACCATGCAGAATACCGTGAAATTCGTACCATTCATTTGTGAAAATGTTCATACTTTACTGCATCGCAGCAGTTGCTATGCGGGGTCACACTTCACGCAAAGTTGTTAGAGCAGGCGCATAGATCGAGTCTTTCACAAAACACCACAAAAAAGAGAAAAATCATTATTGTGAGATCAGGTGACCTTCGAGGCCACGATAGTCAGCAGAGCTCAAAATTACTGTGCCTCGCTAGTCAACTTCAGAGACAAGGGTGAGTGATCACTGTCCACCTCCATCATCATAAGATGGAATTGGCCCTATTTTGCAGGAAGAATGGTAAACATTCCCTTAAAAAACAGACAGGACCTGTATTTATCCATTCCGAGACAACTGGAAGGTGTTTTGAATGTCAACGGGTTTCCTACATCGTATTAGGCACGGTAAGGTGTTTTGTTTCTGATGTTTCCATATTTCTCGTCCAACCACAGTAGTACTCCAAAGCCGGACGTGAATATGTGTAAAAGATATGACCTTGTCAAATCGGATGGTTCTTTCGAATATGAAAACTCTGTAGTGTATCCGTTAAGTTAAAATTCACCAGAAACTTATTTTCAGTACTGTAGAAGACAGTCTTGTGAAATCGGGTGAATCTTTTTCAGACACACTGTACTTTATCGTGACTGAAGTAGACCGCGAATTCTCCTATAGCTAGTAGGTCTAGGTGGAGAAAGATTCCTGGGAGATCTAGATGAGACAGGTAAGTATGTATTCATTCCACACTGAGGTGACAAAAGTCAGTGAGAACCTCTTAACATCGTGTCGGATCTCCATTTGCCCGGCATAGTGCAGCAACTCAGCTTGACATGGACTTAACAAGTCGGAAGTCCCTCCAGAAATACTGAGTCATGCTGCCCTTTAGCCGTCCATAGTTGCGAAAATGTACTCGGTGCTGGATTTTGTGCACGAACTGACATCTCAATTATGTCCCACATGGGATTCATGTCTGTCTAGCTGGGTGACCAAATCGTTTTCTCAGACTGTCATGAATGTTCTTCAAATCAATTCGCAGTCCTTAGCTCGTGGTCTCGCGGTTGCCTTCTCTCTACCCGAGCTCAGGGTCCCGGGTTCGATTCCCGGCGGGGCCAGGGATTTTCACCTGTCTCGAGATGACTGGGTGTTTGTGTTGTACTCATCATTTCATTGGACTGAGCAAAGGTTGGGAATTCGTACGGGCGCTGATAACCGCGCAGCTGAGCGCCCCACAAACCAAATCTCATCATCATTATCATCAAATCAATCGCTAACAATTGTGGTCTGGTGACATAGCAGATTGACGTCCATAAAAATTCCACCATTTTTTTGGGAACATGAAGTCCATGAATGGCTGAAAACGGTCTCCAAGCTGCCGAACATAACCATTTCCAGTGAATTGTCGGTTCAACTGGACCAGACGACCCAGTCCACTCCATCTAAACGGAGCCCACACTATTATGGAGCCAGCACCACCTTACACAGTGCCTTGTTGACAACTTAGCTTCATGGTTTCGTGGAGTCTGCGCCACAGTCGAACCCTACCATCAGCTCTCATCAGCTGAAATCGGGACTGGTCAGATCAGGCCACGCTTTTCTGGTCGTCTAGACTCCAACCGATATGGTCAAGAGCTTTGGAGAGTCGCTGCAGGCGATGTCGTGGCACTCACGTCGGTCGTTTGCTAACATAGTCCGTTGACGCCAAATTTCGCCGCACTGCCCCAGCTGATACGTTCGGCGTACGTCCCACGCTGTCTTCTGCGGTTATTTCACGCAGTGTTGCTTGTCTGTTAGCAGTGACAACTCTAAGCAAACGCCGCTGTTCTCGGTCATTAAGTGGAGGGCGTCGGCTGCTGCGTTGTCCATGGTGAGAGGTAATGCATGACCTTTGGTATTCTCGGCACACTCTTGACACTGTGGATGTCGAAATACTGAATTCTTTTGCGATTTCCGAAATTGAATGTACCAAGCGGTAGCTCAAACTACAGTTCCGCGTTCAGAGTCTGTTAATTCCCGTCGTGCGGCCATAATCATGTCAGATACCTTTTTACATGAATCATCTAAGTACACTACTGGCCATTAAAATTGCAACACCAAGTAGAAATGCAGATGATAAGAGGGTATTCATTGGACAAGTATTTTATACTAGAACTGACATGTGATTACATTTTCACGCAATTTGGGTGCATAGATCCTGAGAAATCAGTACCCAGAACAACCACCTCTGGGCGTAATAACGGCCTTGATACGCCTGGGCATTGAGTCAAACAGAGCTTGAATGGCGTATACAGGTACAGCTGCACATGCAGCTTCAACACGATACCACAGCTCATCAAGAGTAGTGACTGGCGTATTGTGACGAGCCTGTTGCTCGGCCACTATTGACCAGACATTTCCAATTGGTGAGAGATCTGGAGAATGTGCTGGCAAGGGCAGCAGTCGAACATTTTCTGTATCCAGAAAGGCCCGTACAGGACCTACAACATGCGGTCGTGCATTATCCTGCTGAAATGTAGGATTTCGCAGGGATCGAATGAAGGGTAGAGCCACGGGTCACAACACATCTGAAATGTAACGTCCACTGTTCAAAGTGCCGTCAATGCGAACAAGAGGAGACCGAGACGTGTAACCAATGGCACCCCATACCACCACGCCGGGTGATACTCCAGTATGGCGATGACAAATACACGCTTCCAATGTTTGTTCACCGCGATGTCGCCAAACACGGATGCGAACATCATGATGCTGTAAACAGAACCTGGATTCATGCGAAAAAATGACGTTTTGCCATTCGTGCACCCAGGTTTGTCATTGAGGACAACATCGCAGGTACTCCTGTCTGTGATGCAGCGTCAAGGGTAACCGCAGCCATGGTATCCGAGCTGATAGTCCACGCTGCTGCAAAACATTGTCGAACTGTTCGTGCAGATGATTGTTGTCTTGCAAACGTCCCCATCTGTTGACTCAGTAATCGAGACGTGGCTGCACGATCCTTTACAGCTATGCGGATAAGATGCGTGTCATTTGGACTGATAGTGATACGAGGCCGTTGGGATCCAGCACGGCGTTCCGTATTACTCCGCTGAACCCACCGAATACATATTCTGCTAACAGTCATTGGTACTCGACCAACGCGAGTAGCAATGTCACGATACGATAAACCGCAATCGCGATAGGCTACAATCCGACCTTTATCAAGGCCGGAAACGTGATGGTACGCATTTATCCTCCTTACATGAGGCATCATAACAACGTTTTACCAGGCAACGCCGGTCAACTGCTGTTTGTGTATGAGAAATCGGTTGGAAACTTTCCTCATGTCAGCACGTTGTAGGTGTCGCCACTGGCGCCAACCTTGTGTGAATGCTCTGAAAAGCTAATCATTTGCATATCACAGCATCTTCTTCCTGTCGGTTAAATTTCGCGACTGTAGCACGTCATCTTCGTGGTGTAGCAATTTTAATGGCCAGTAGTGTACAAATGACAGCTCCGTCAATGCACTTCCCACTTATACTGCCGCCATTTGTATATGTGCATTTCGCTATCCCATGGCTTTTGTCACCTCAGTATAATTACGACGGGCCTTGTTGTCTACTCTAAACCTGTCTTCGATACTCTTTCACATCAAAATGTAGCGAAAAGTCGATCACTAGTTCGCACAAAACTGACATTCCTTAGAGAAGCGCTGGGAGGATCTGGAAGCTCCTTTGCCGCTGCCGTATATTTGCGGCGCTGTAGCCGGAGCCCTGGTCTGTTTGTTATCCCGGCCGGCGGACACACGGCGCACAGCCGGCGAGACGGATGGCGCGGCCGTGGCGGCCGAGCAGCACACAGCTGTGGGCTTCCTGGGGGCCGCGGCGCCATCCATCAAAACGCGCCGGTTCGTCTCCCATCACAGACCTGTGCACTCAATCTTCGGGGACGTCCTCTCCTTCGCAGAAACTCTTGGGTATGATCTGTTACTTAGGCACCGTCAAGGCGGAGGCGGTTAACATCCTCCGGTGATCACACGAAGACCGAATAATGCCATTCACTTGACCAATACACATCAAAATCTGCAGAAAGGTCATTGAAAATTTCTTGCATATGTCCAAGGTCACTGAGAATATTTCAAAGGAACTAAAACTTTCGACGCCTCATATAGAGTTAACAGGCTAAAAAGAATACTGGGGAACCCGATCAATTAAACATCAATGCGCTCTGGGACTAAAATTTTAGTGATTTCCTTGACTTTAAGAAACAACATAATTTCTCTGCAGTTAGTTTCTCTGTACTACTGCGAAACTAAATGATAGCATGGCATTAATGTCCGGGAGTCCGCCCCGACAGCTGAGTGGTCAGCGTGACAGATTGCCGTCCTACAGGCCCTGGTTCGATTCCCGACTGGGTCGGAGATTTTGTCCGCTCAGGGACTGGGTGTTGTTGTCTTCATCATCATTTCATCCCCATCCGGCGCGCAAGTCGTCCAATGTGGCGTCGAATGTAATAAGACCTGCAGCAAGGCGGCCGGACCTGCCCCGCAAGGGGCCTCCCGGCCAATGACGCCAAACGCTCATTTCCAGTGGCCGGGAGACACCTGCCGGGGGTGTTCCGTCGATTGGTGCAAGTCCACTTGACGTCACTTCATCGACGCGAAAGTCGCAGAAGATGAGCTGAAATGTTCTGGATGACACAAACACTCAGTCCTCGAGCAACGAAAATCTACAACCCGGCTTGCAACCGAAGTCGACACCCTACTATATAGAGGCTGTGACGCTAGCTACTTATCGTTTTGTTTGTCCTTCTGTCTCTTTCTACGTTGTCTTTCTTCTGTAGGCAGATCGGTTCTGTGCCGACGTCGCATGGTGTTCCTCAGAGTATAACGATAAGAACTTTTTTGTATTACAGAGGGGACCAGTTTCCTCACCGAACGTACTGATCTACCGCGCCGGCTGGCCAACAACTGTGGACGACTACTACTGTAACAATGAGAGTAGTGTACGTGGACATCTGAACCATTTCCATGAAAGTAAAAATGTTATGATATCTCGAAACATTTTGGAGTACCAATAAACATTATTTTCTTTCTGTTAATTGCATTTTGTGTTTTATCGTTTACAAGGCTAGAAACTAAATACGTAATAGTAAGCGATTACTATTACGCGGTAGCGTTTTCGCTTCTCGAGCACGAGGGCCCCGGGTTCGATTCCCGGCGGGGTCAGGGATTTTCACCTGCCTCGAGATGACTGGGTGCTGTTGTCTCCTCCTCATCATCATCATCAATCATCCCCATTACGCTCGGAGTAAGGCAATGGCAAACCACCACCGCTAGGACCTTGCCTAGTACGGTGGTGCGGGTCTCCCGCATCGTCCCCTACGCTCTGTCAAGGAGTATGGGAACTCATCATCACTTTGAATTAGTTGACATTAACTGACAGGTGGCTGATCTACAGCGTTTTCTGTCTAGTATTAAATCAGCCATCCGCAGTTCAGTACTTAATCTGCGTCTTCCAACTGGACATCCTCCTCTAGCATTATTTTTCCTCAACAGTAGTTGTCGATACCAGTATTATTTTTCGAATTTTGAACAAGTCAATATTATCTCAGTTAATTTTCAGCAAACTTTCATATAATTTTATACACTGTATGTGATGTTTCATGAAAAGCAATTACTTTATAAAATATTTTAGCTTCGATGTTATAATAGATAAGTACTAGTTCTGGATGTACCCGTAATTAAAATTATTTTCTTAGAAACATTTGGAATTCCGAATTATATACAACTGAAAAAAATCTATTATTAATTACGCAATACTGTACTGTTTACTACGTTTATTTATGGATTCATATATGAAATAATAAATCGAAATTAGTAATGTAACGAAAACTAACAGGAGCTCATTCGTTAAGAAAAATTGTAAACCCTTTGGAATATTGTTATTTCCGCAGAGTGTGAGAGTCGTAAGCTTGCATCGGATGTGATCGCACATATTTTTGCATAATAGGTGCAAACAACGTTATTTCGGCTTTGTTAATGTGAAAAATCAAAACACTGTATGATGTACTAAAATGTGAAAAAATAGTGGAAAATATATTTGCGTAAAAAAATTCTCCAACAACAATCTTCCAATTTATTTACACTCCTGGAAATTGAAATAAGAACACCGTGAATTCGTTGTCCCAGGAAGGGGAAACTTTATTGACACATTCCTGGGGTCAGATATATCACATGATCACACTGACAGAACCACAGGCACATAGACACAGGCAACAGAGCATGCACAATGTCGGCACTAGTACAGTGTATATCCACCTTTCGCAGCAATGCAGGCTGCTATTCTCCCATGGAGACGATCGTAGAGATGCTGGATGTAGTCCTGTGGAACGGCTTGCCATGCCATTTCCACCTGGCGCCTCAGTTGGACCAGCGTTCGTGCTGGACGTGCAGACCGCGTGAGACGACGCTTCATCCAGTCCCAAACATGCTCAATGGAGGACAGATCCGGAGAGCTTGCTGGCCAGGGTAGTTGACTTACACCTTCTAGAGCACGTTGGGTGGCACGGGATACATGCGGACGTGCATTGTCCTGTTGGAACAGCAAGTTCCCTTGCCGGTCTAGGAATGGTAGAACGATGGGTTCGATGACGGTTTGGATGTACCGTGCACTATTCAGTGTCCCCTCGACGATCACCAGTGGCGTACGGCCAGTGTAGGAGATCGCTCCCCACACCATGAAGCCGGGTGTTGGCCCTGTGTGCCTCGGTCGTATGCAGTCCTGATTGTGGCGCTCACCTGCACGGCGCCAAACACGCATACGACCATCATTGGCACCAAGGCAGAAGCGACTCTCATCGCTGAAGACGACACGTCTCCATTCGTCCCTCCATTCACGCCTGTCGCGACACCACTGGAGGCGGGCTGCACGATGTTGGGGCGTGAGCGGAAGACAGCCTAACGGTGTGCGGGACCGTAGCCCAGCTTCATGGAGACGGTTGCGAATGGTCCTCGCCGATACCCCAGGAGCAACAGTGTCCCTAATTTGATGGGAAGTGGCGGTGCGGTCCCCTACGGCACTGCGTAGGATCCTACGGTCTTGGCGTGCATCCGTGCGTCGCTGCGGTCCGGTCCCAGGTCGACGGGCACGTGCACCTTCCGCCGACCACTGGCGACAACATCGATGTACTGTGGAGACCTCACGCCCCACGTGTTGAGCAATTCGGCGGTACGTCCACCCGGCCTCCCGCATGCCCACTATACGCCCTCGCTCAAAGTCCGTCAACTGCACATACGGTTCACGTCCACGCTGTCGCGGCATGCTACCAGTGTTAAAGACTGCGATGGAGCTCCGTATGCCACGGCAAACTGGCTGACACTGACGGCGGCGGTGCACAAATGCTGCGCAGCTAGCGCCATTCGACGGCCAACACCGCGGTTCCTGGTGTGTCCGCTGTGCCGTGCGTGTGATCATTGCTTGTACAGCCCTCTCGCAGTGTCCGGAGCAAGTATGGTGGGTCTGACACACCGGTGTCAATGTGTTCTTTTTTCCATTTCCAGGAGTGTAGTTGAAACCAACCGTGAGGACCTGATGCTAGACTTTCAGCTTCAAGAATCAGACCCCTAGACAAGAAGAACTGGAGCCATCTCAACATGACGAGCTAAGTGAACTTGAAAATTCAGTTTAATCTTTGTTCCTCTCAAATCTTCATAAAAGACTTTGCTTATTAATTACTTGTACTGGGTATTGTTTAATGTGGACAACAGATGGAAGAAGGAAGGAGGGGGAGATTACAATCTACATCTCCACTCTGCAAACCGCTGTGAAGAGCATGGCAGAGCATTACAGAGAATCACGGTCTTTAATTTATTTGAGCTGCTGGATGTCAATAGGCCACACCTACCGTCTCTTAAAAAATGTTGCGTGTCGTTATTCCACAGCCAATCCAAATGTTCTGTGGAAGTTGTTGCAGCACTCCACTGCTATAGTGAACAGCACGAATAGTCACATGTTAGTTTCACTCTTGGGGAAAGGTTACCGAGATACTGAAAAATCTGAGTTGATATACTATCCAACTGAAATCTACTTAAACAATGTTAAGAACCATCTTTAAGTTATGAAGCTAGGACAACACTACAGCCCCCAACGGAATCACTGCCCTGGGAACACGACGACGAGGTTTCCCTGATTACAGCTCGCACAGACGCATTTAAGCAATAATTTTTGCCGCGCTCCGCACCCGAATATAATGGGAAGAAGTCACTCAGTAGGAAGACTGGCCTCCAGACTTTATAGTAATGTACCTTGACTTACCGGAAACTAACTAACTTACCAAGTAATGTTAAATTTCGGAAGTACTTAGATATTCCATTAGAGATTTAGCCGTTGTATTTCTTATATATCAGATTTTACTAATTTTATAAACTGAATGGCATCCTTTACTAAGTAATTAAGGAATTAATTCAGAAATTTCATAAATTTAGATAAATGACCAGAAATTTAAAGATGGCGCCTGTATTCCTAAATGCGTTATTCCCAACGCAGACATACAAAAGGGTTCCATGAAGTTCTACGTTTTATCAACTGATTACGTATTTTATAAGCCAAATAACTGTGGAAACATATCACTCAGCTAAGCTAGAAAATTCTAGCCTAGCAGTTATTCAAACTATAAAGTAGTTTCGGAAATACTAAAATGTTCATTCCGCTGTCTATATGAGTCAATCCCCACCCCAAAGCGTTCAATCTTGGCTTGTATATCTTAGTTGTGACATCTATCCGGAAGTTCGGGAACTCGTGGCTCTTGAACATAACGTTAAAGTCTGCGCCCGATTAATAAACGACTAACATATTCCTGAAAATAACTCGTAACCAGACGATTAACTTCTTTGTAATAGCATGAACTGGTCTGCAACTTCCTTGAGTCATTGAGCAGATAATATTCATTCCGTTTGCGTCTTTCTCTAAACTTCATGACTGTCACTGTATTGGTGCCAAAAAGCTAGAACTTAGTTATTCTAACTGACTGTATAAACTGAAACGAGTCTTTTGATAATATTCTGCCACTATATTGTCGAAGAGCACTTTATCTGCCACTGTGATATTGTGTGCATCACATGACTGAACAATCTTTCATCTACCGGTCGTCGTTCTGCATGTAGCTACAATAAATGTGGGAAAAGCCACATTAACTAAAAGTTGTGTGGCATATTATTGGAATATTTCCCGTAATACCGGTTTTATACCAAATCTACGAACTCGCTCCAACGAGCCGCCATGGCAGAATAAGCGTTTGCAGGAAGGTCACGTTTCAACTTGTCGGATTCAAGTGTTCACTTTACCCCTCCAGACATAGTCAACAGATTTGTGATCTGCAGAGAGCGGTATGAAGCAAAGAACATGTCAACAACATATAGGTTATTATAGCATGATCACTAGGGTGCCTAGACAAGGATGGAGGAGGAAATCGATCGTGTTTTCTTCAATGTGGACATCCCGATTTTCAGCTGAAGTGATTCAAGGTAACAAGAGAGAATCTAAATATTAATGGTTTGACGGGAACTCTAGACTTTTTCTTCATAAATACGAGTCGAATGTCTTAACTATAGTGTCATCTAGCACCTAGGTGACATCAACGACAAGGGAAGTAAGCTCTCACTCGTGTTAATTGAGCGAAGTGTTGCAGCGCTTAAAGTAACGGGCTGTTATTCAAAGAGGGGCTCAAACCTGTACTCGGCCACTTAAATTTAGGTATTCATAGTTTTCCAAAAACAGTTCAGTAAATGCTGTGATGGTTACTTTGAAAAGAAAACAGCTAATGACCTTCCTCATTCCTGTCCTGTGTGAGCTTATAACAGATCTCTAAAAACCTTGCCGTCAACGAAGTGCTAAAACGAAATCTTCCATCTTTCTTTTTCGAAACGCAATCATATTTTTGGAAACGACAGGGTCGTGATTTGTCTCTCGCAATGTATAGGTCCTCAGAAGCTGCTGTAAATGAACAAACAAACGCACGTGTTATGGCAGTACCAATTGGCTGTCTTCGACGGTCTACGGTAAGTCCATGTGGGAATTCTCTAAATCTGGATATTAGCAGAAATCTGAGTTATTTTTTTCGGGGTGCACTCAGTCTCGTGATGCCATTTGAGGAGCTACTCGATCTAATAGTAGCGGCTTCAGTCAAGAATACCATCATAACGAGCGGGAGAGCGGTGTGCTGATCCCACGCCCCTCCTATCCGCATCCTCCACTGAGGATGACATGGCGGTCGGATGGTCCTGGTAGGCCACTCGTGGCCTGAAGACGGAGTGCTAATTTTTTTTTGTTACGTACTGTGGTAGATATGTACGGCATAAAAGCATAGTCTTGTGCTATCCTGTCCAAGATTTAGCATTCGCGTTACACTACCAATCTCAGATTATTTGGGGCGAACATTGCAACATTTACGGCTTTTACAGTCATGATTACTTTATTATCAATCAATCATCCACAGAGCCGCTGCAGGCAGCTGACTTCATTAGAAAGTACTGATCAATACACGCGACAACCGAGCGCAAATATCGTGTGTACACGCCACCATAGTTAGGTGGCGATCTTGTTGTAGGTGACGTGACAGCTGCGGGGCAAATCAACTCTCTGACTGGCTGCTGTATGCGCGCCAAACCTTACAACTTCTTTAATTATTGGTTAAATAAAACGTTAAATAGGAATTTGCATAATATAAATGGACTTTCGCAATGTAGTGATTAGGGAGTACTAATGAAAACTATGAAGAGCCCATATCACTTCATGCATTGTGTTTTAAGAACGGTGCTCCATGTTGGCAGTGAGTAAACGTCAAGTTCTGGTACAAGCCAGTAACGTTGAGTGATGTCGGGCTACGCAGTTAGTTTTCAGATTTGACTGGCTGTCAATAGAAATGTATTTCTTGGTGCGTGTCTGCAAGGAATGCAAACCAGTTACATACTAGGAAAGTTCTTATCTATCGTTCGTTAGCACGTATATAACATGTGTGGACTATTTTGCGTGTGGGTTTGTAGAACGTTTATCGATTTGAGCACACGACAATGTAATGACTGTGTTTATTTGAACCAACGTTAATTTCCTCAATGAAATAAGAGGTATTCCTTCTGAAATCTCGGTAACGTCGCTTACTGGTTTCCTTAGGCTAATTATTCGAGTTACATGTAGCAGCACCCCTTTACAGCCATCAATACCTAATAAAGATCCGACTCCTCGCCTTTCACAGCTCTGCGACAGCTATTAGGAGTGAGCACAACAGGTCAGTAAAATTTACAGAACTTTGCTATCTTTTCCGACGCGTTATTATGCACCTACGACCCACAAAGGGATTTTAGTTTCAGTAAAAATGAGGCCAGTAACATGGACACAGTGGTTATAGTCGTAGGGAAAACGTTATATCATCATACAACGTAAAAAGCAATGGCAAGAGGTATGCTGACAACGGACAGCGTTCAGACTCAGGCGACGCTTATACACTAAAAAATGGTTCAAAAGACTGACTTAACATCTGTGGTCATCAGTCCCCTAGACTTAGAACTACTTAAACCTAACTAACCTAAGGACATCACACACATCCATGCCCGAGGCAGGATTCGAACCTGCGACCGTAGCAGCCGATGCACTAAAAATGCACGTTACCATGCTTAGTACGGTGTAGGAAAATCGTTGGAATTCAGTACAGTTTCCAGTCGTCTCGGATGGATAAATGCAGATTCTGAGTGGTTTTCAAGGGAATCCTATATCATTCTTCCTGAAAAATCGTGACAACTTCAGATAATGATGATGGAGATGGATAGAAACCACGTACCCTTCTCTTCAAAGTGGACCACAAAGGCTTAATAACGTTGACATGTATTGACTGTAGTGGTCAGGGTAGACGCAAAAATTCATCCTCCTGGTCGCAAAACCAGTCCTGGACGATGCGAGCTCGTGAAGAGGCGTTCTGTCGTCTTGGAACACAATACCACCACTGTGGAACAAAAATTGTACAATGGGATGGACATGATCAGCCTAAATGGTCACATAATCCATGACAGTAATGCTTTCTTCCAGAGTAACCATGGAATACCGCGATACGACTGCCCATATCATCATCGAATCTCTGTCACTTTTGAGTCTTGGGGCTTTAAGTCGGACAGAAGTTGGAAACAGTGTGAAATATGATTCATCCGACCAAATACTCTCTTCCGTTGCTCCATAGTCAAGATTTTATTGCTTCGGCGCTAAGTTTTTCTGTTACGGGCATTTGCATCACAGATGAGTGGTTTTGGAATTACAGCTCGCCCTGCATTTCTCTATTGTCGAAGCTCTCTTCGTGTTGATTTGCTGCTGACAGGGTTCGTGAGTGAGATATTCAGTCCTGCAGTGACTTTCTTAGCTATCGTTCTCCTAATCCCATTCAGTGACCGTCCATCACGTTAACTAAACACACAGTTTCGTCTGCTTTGTGACGTAGCGGATAATCTTTTTCCGTTTTCTACGTGTGCTGTGTAAATCTCCGATATGGTACCTGTTGGAATACCAAACACTTCGGATACCTTTCGGAAAGCACTCACCATACGAGAACCAACAGTTTGCGGGCTCCAAATAATGCACTTACAACTACACAAAACGCTATTCCGATCGACTGACACTTGCAATATGTCGAGGACGTTGCACAGGTGCCGGTTGTCGACAGATACAGGAGTGCAACCTGCAGGCTTGGCTAGGATCTGCGTTTATGTTCAATTATACACTTATCGCGGTGTTTCGGTATTTGTGTCCACCCCTGTATACTAGAGGTGACTTTTTGAAAGTCGGAAACATAATATACTGTTATGAAACTTCCTGGCAGATTAAAACTGTGTGCCCGACCGAGACTCGAACTCGGGACCTTTGCCTTTCGCGGGAAAGTGCTCTACCATCTGAGCTACCGAAGCACGACTCATGCCCGGTCCTCACAGCTTTACTTCTGCAGTATCTCGTCTGCTATCTTCCAAACTTTACAGAAGCTCTCCTGCGAACCTCGCAGAACTAGCACTTCTGAAAGAAAGGATACTGCATAGACATGGCTTAGCCACAGCCTGGGGGATGTTTCCAGAGTCGTGAGTCGTGCTTCGGTAGCTCAGATGGTAGAGCACTTACCCGAGAAAGGCAAAGGTCCCGAGTTCGAGTCTCGGTCGGGCACACAGTTTTAATCTGCCAGGAAGTTTCATATCAGCGCACACTCCGCTGCAGAGTGAAAATCTCATTCTGGATAATATAATGTTGTCTATTCAGGAGGCAGAAGAGTACGCACAGTACCGGTTCTGCGGTCTTTGGTACTTTCCGCTATAACAGCTCGTTCCTTCTCGTTCGTCATCACTTACTCACGTCGCCAGGTCATTTTTGTCGGATAATCGCCGCCGAATCATTTTTCGCACACTGCCATTGTTGTCTGCTGTTGACTGTGGCCTGTTCCTCCTGGAGCACATCAGACCGTCTGCTTAACTGTTCGGATTATTCTCTTCAGTATCCTTGCTCTGGTGCATTAAATAACGATAAGCTTGCTATTTACTTAAGAAAAATGTGGACTGCTCATACAATGCACGCGCTTACAAACCCTTGTTGATGCACAGTTAGCAGGTACAATACTCAATTTCCACTTGCTATCTGATTATGACTTTGTAGTTAACAACTTCTTATGTGTAGGTTGCTAGCATGCGATACTACTAAGCCGACTGGCAAAAATATCCATTATCTCATGAGATTTTTGACGAATTCGTAATATACCGTCAGTGTGTACTATCACCCAAAGAGTTACTGCCAGTCCCAGTGTTTTATGATCAGTGATTAGAAAGCAGAATGATGCAGAGACTGTGGAGCCGATGTTAAGCAGTGTGGATGTGGTCACGTGTGACATGGATGCTCACACAATCCTGCTATTCACCAACGAAATGATGAGTATTCTTATGAATCTGAGCGAACTGGTGACAACTGTGTGATCATCCTGCCCCTCCTTCATACACAACAGCGGCAGCATTATGGGTACACACCTTATGGTACTTCCACTATGGATTATTGTTCGCTGATGACCACTCTGAAAAATCTGTTCCAGTCGATTTGTCTACTGAACAGCTTACCAGGATGGCGCGAAAACGTGTAGTTAATCTGGCTTGCCGTCTGTCTAAGGAGGTGGTCACAAACAACTGTACTCGTCCCTGCAACACTATGTAGCTATCAGAAAATTTTACAGCTGTAGACTGAAGGTGAGCCGTGCGAGAGCCTTTATCGTTACCTGTCGCTCTGGCACCTTGCCTGGTAACTGTGGCTCGGGCGGTCCGCTAGAGGGCAGCGACATAGTGCTTTACGAGGATAGAGGCTCGTGCGTGAGCTACGGCAAGGAAGTTGAGTGTCCACTGCAGTACTGCGACTTATGAGCGATATTTTGCTGGCGACTGCGTGTAACGGCAGAGGAACTGCCTTCCGCATTTGGATTCGCTTGGAGTATCGAGGCGGGCGTGTTGACCGTTAACGGGGTGGCCACGCTATTGCTTGTGCCCACATTATTCCCGTGCGGAAAAATTAAAAGGATACTAACCTCTTTTCTAAAGTGTCCTCCTGGAACGAAAAAAGAGCTAGAAGTTCTTGTTTGTGATATTTGATAGCATTGTTAAACAGACTAACTGAAATTGTGTAACTTGCAGCACCTGATCATTCACCAACGTAATTCCGTACCGTTTCAGTAAATTCGCAGCTAAATGACGGTCTATTTGTTACTGAAAACCGGAGTAACTTACAATCCTTACCTTTTGGTATACTTGTTTTAACACATCTAGACTTTTGCCTGCGAGAAAAATTAAAACGAGAGATGAAGTCTGGCACAACACGAACATGTTTCGCAATTACAGTAATATCTGGTGTATCCACTCTTCATCTTTACGACGGTTTGAAGTTTGCTGGGGACAGTTTCAGTGACGTGTCTGAATCTCTATTTTCCTCAAGAACAGAAACCAGGGAAGGTAGTGATATTGGAGTCTGGGGTCTGGAGTGAAGACAAACTTCTAATTCATCAGAAAAGTGCTCCATCTGGCTCAAGTCAGGAGTCGGGGCAGACCAGTTCAGTTCAGAAATTTTACTGTCCACAACACATTGCCACACTGACGCTGTTTTATGACAGTGTGCATTGTTGTGCTGATACAAACAAGTATCATCTCCTAGATGTTCCTCTACTATACGCGCCGGCCAGAGTGGCCGTGCGATTCTAGGCGCTACAGTCTGGAACCGAGCGACCGCTACGGTAGCAGGTTCGAAACCTGCCTCGGGCATGGATGTGTGTGATGTCCTTAGGTTAGTTAGGTTTAATTAGTTCTAAGTTCTAGGCGACTGATGACCTCAGAAGTTAAGTCGCATAGTGCTCAGAGCCATTCTACTGTACGCAGTACACAAGGCCGTAAAATGTTTTCTTATCCTACCTCATTTAGCGTTTTCTTAACCACAGTAAGAGGAACACATATTAATCACGAAAAATATCCACATACTGTAACACCGTCTTTTCCTTAACTTCACTGAAGGCACTACACATTACGGCGGGTAGCGTGCTGCAGGCGTTCGCCAAACTCAAACCCTTCCATCGGATTGCCGCGGCTGTAGCGTGATTCATCACTGCGAATCACTCGTTTCCAGTCCTTCAACGTTCAGTGGTGTCGCCCTTGACCCACATCAAGCGTCGCTTACCACTGACCACAGAAACGTGTGGCTTAAGAGGAGTACCATTTTCTTTTTAACTCGCTATGCAGTCACTGTGATAGTTCGACGGCAGGTAACACTTTGGAACACACGAGTGTGATTCCTTCCACTGGTTTCCTGAGTCTTTTCACAGACTCCGTCTGCTTTGCACCAAGGTACCTATCCGTCACTCCATGAGGCTTGCCTTGCTCGTTTTTTAGCTAAGCGTGTTCCTGCGCGCTTCCACTTCACAATCACATCACTAACAGTCGACCTGGGTAGCTTTAGACGGGTTGAAATGTCCTTGTTGAATTTGTGACTCAGGTAAAGTGTTGAGGTTTGGATACGTGGACGCAAAATCGTTAGTCTAGACTGACAGCCTTAGTTCACTTAGTGGTACAGTTACGACCGCGCAGAAAATATTAGGTAGTACATAATGTGATGAATTTGCAGTGATGTATGTGCATATTAAGATACCACACATACAAATATCTCCACTTATAACCGTTGCACTGTGTATAAAACGATTACTAAAGTCTATACATCAACACTGCAACCAAAGTGAAGAGATATTTTGCTAAAGCCGTCACTTAATGCCTCACACATTGAAAGGTGGCTACACTGAGCCACAGCGCCAAAGATCGCGCCAGAGAGTATTGTTCCGCCGACTCCACTGGCAGTGATTATTGAGACGTAGCGGCAAGCAGTTCTTGCCGAGAAGTTGTGGTGGACACTGCTTATCGTGAAGTCAGAGTGAGATGTGGTAATGGAGAGTGTTGTTCCATGTTTTATGCAGTGGTTTGATGGGAGAGATAGCAGATGTTGTTCTAATGGAGATATTGTAATGGTCAGAGTGCATTTCGTCAATATATATGGAGGTATTTTCTTTTATTCTTTTATTCTTTCAGTGACCTGAATAATGTGTCATTACAGGTTCAGTCAACAAAGCATCTGGCGTGTGTTCTTGTATTAGAGTGTAATTCTGGTTTTCTTGCGCAATTATAGTATTTCTAATTTTCTTTTATCACGTCAGTATAATTGGTATTTAAAAATTCTTGTTTTGTTGAAGAAGAACCATGCCAGATGTGCGTTGAGTCATACTACCACATACAGAACAGCTACACTTGTGTTTGTTGTTTCGTAGGTTTTATAGTTGCTGGGGACTTAATTAATTAATTGTATTAACTGAAATTTTCATTTCATTCTTTGTGGTTGTTCTATGCAGTCAGATTGCGTACTAATACTAGTCAGGGCCAGCCGTTTACGAAACAGCGTAATCGGACATACAGCGACAGAAAATTAAAAAGTATTTGCATTGCATTCTTATATCTTTATTTTAACTAAGCCCCCATGCACGTGGCGACAACTGCCAGGATCGTCCCTTGGAATTCTTCTGATTGCAAAAATAGTAGACAGTAGTATTGTTGTAGTAATTTGTAGTTTAGTAATTGTAGTTTGTATTGCATGTGTAGATTTGGTGATTGTTATTCTTCTATTGTTCGTTAATCGTGTTGAAGGAAGCATTTCGTGTGATTGATATTGTTGGTGATAAAGTGTCATTGTGTATAAATTTTCGTACATTGACGAGTTTTGTATATTTTGTAAATGATTACGCGATCAATGAAAAAGGCAAAAATGATGAATAGTGAGAATGACGAAATTGTTAACATGGCGAACTCGCCAACACAGGAGAACAGTGTGATGGATAATGAAGTGGAAAACAAGGTAATAAGTCGGGAAGATAGTCCGGAACCATTTCAAAATTTTTCTCAATCAGAAAATTCACAGAATACAAGATTAACGATAGAAGATTCTGAAATAGTATCGAACACAGATAGTTTTATGGCTATGCAGAAGGAAGTTAGTTTTGCGGGAAATGTTAAGGGCGAAAAGAATTTCGAACCGGCTAATATGGAGCAGTTGATGGGTGCAATATTAAATCTGGGATCACAGTTGGAATCTAAATTTAAAACTGAGATGGGAACAGTGGCAACTCGGTTAGACTCACAAATGGGAACAATGGAGCAATTACGATCTGAATTTAAAACACAGATGGGAACAATGGAAACACGGTTAGACTCACTTGGATCACAGTTAGGATCTGAATTAAAAACAAAGATGGGAACTTTGGAAACACGGTTAGATTCACGAATAGGGACATGTTTCAAAAATATGAAAGATGAATTAAAGAAAGAAATCAGAGAAGAAGTACAACCGATTTTGAATTCTCACAATAATACATTAATTGCAGTAGAGATTAGACAAAGGGAACAGGATAGAGAACAGGAAGAAAGAGATCGCGTGATAGTACAGAAATTTTCAGAGTTAAATTTACAACGTGCACACGATAAGAAAGAAATATTTGAGAGAATCGAGGAATCCGTACCAAATGACAGATTAAATAACTTAACACGACATATGAACAGTTAACTACCAAATGTGTCAATACTGAAACCCGAGTCGCGACACTTACGGAAGACGTAAATAAACAGAAAGAACAAATAGGTGATTTATCGGAAAGAGTTGAGGAGATTTCAGACAAATTGACAAATCTTAGTTTAAGTGGGAACAGAGATTCAGATGATACAGCACCATTGTCATTTGCAGAAACCGAAGAATACCAGAACATAAATAAACATGTTGAAAATCAGGGAAAATTTAATGAACGCGTTAAAAGGGAACTTAAGGCATTACGAAAGCAAGTCAAACAAATTGAAGGCGAAATTGTAGGCTCTGGCTCTGAGCACTATGAGACTTAACATCTATGGTCATCAGTCCCCTAGAACTTAGAACTACTTAAACCTAACTAACCTAAGGACAGCACACAACACCCAGCCATCACGAGGCAGAGAAAATCCCTGACCCCGCCGGGAATCGAACCCGGGAACCCGGGCATGGGAAGCGAGAACGCTACCGCACGACCACGAGATGCGGGCTGCGAAATTGTAGGAAAAGACAGCAAAAGAAAAAGACAGCAAAAGAAATTTGGAATCACAGATAGCAGAGGGGTTTGAAGAAGATAAATTGTTTCATTTACGGGATGCAACGAGAGAGCGCCAGGCGCGCGAACTTGACAATAATCGACATTGGGACTGGGACAGACGCGGTAGGTCTTTGTCGCCACGAGGCGAAAACTTTGACTATAAACACTTTTTGACTCTTCGGAAATTTAAGATCTTCCGCAATTCTAAGAATGACATACATCCATGTGCATGGTTAGATCAATTTACGTACGCACTTCCGCCAAATTTGCCACTAAGTCACAAACTGAAATTTATGTGCAGCTATTAATGTCCTCAGGGGATTCACTACACTAAGTGAATATGTGCCGTAGCGAGCATAGGGCCCCGAGCTGTAGTGGTGCTATTTCTCTTTTAGTTTTCTGTACCGCTGCCTACTCTTTTACTATTCTTTGCATCTATCGAAACAACTCTTCAACTATCAATCTATCTAGAGAGTAGATAAAAAATAACCGGATATGACTATTTTACCTAAAAGTGATTTCGTAAATTACCGTTTGGACTTACTGTATCTTCTGCGGCATTCTTTCGTAGCTTAAACGAAATTTTACCTGTTTATCTTCGTGACAATATTACTTCATATGTTGACGACATTCTTATTGCTAAACGTTCTTGGAGTGAGCACAACAAAATTTTGGATTCATTATTATGTATCTTTGCAAGAGTTGGCATTACAGTGAACTTAGAAAAATCCGAATTTGGTCGTTCTCAGGTGAAATTTCTCGGTCACATTATTTCTACAGAAGGTATTCTTCCTGATCCAGAGAAACTAGACGCTATTCGTAATTATGCTGTTCCTACTACAAAACGTGATGTTCGTAGTTTCCTTGGTGTCTGTAATTTTCTTAGACGCTTTGTTAGATTGGACAATTTGGCCACACCTCGTTTATGTGAACTATCTGGAAAGAAATCTAATTGGTGTTGGGATGAGGAAGCTCAGTCAGAATTTGAACAACTCCGTGATGCTTTAGTTGCTGCTCCACTTCTTTCACACCCGGATTTATCTAAAGATTTTTGTTTGGCGACGGACTCATCATACAAAGGCCTAGGTGCACATTTATTTCAAGAGATAGAAGAAAACGGCGTTGTAGTCCAGAAAACTATTGCATTTGGAAGTCGTGTTCTCTCTAAATCAGAAAAAAATTATTCGATTACGGAACTTGAAGCTTTGGCGGTTGTTTGGGCTTTTACAAAATTTCGGACATTCTTGTTTGGCAGACATACTAAGGTTTACACCGATCATCGAGCTCTGGAATTTCTTATGTCGACAAAATTAACTCATGGCAGATTGTCACGATGGGCGTTGTACCTACAGGAGTTTGATTTTAATATTGTTTACATACAGGGTGCTTCAAATATTGTTGCTGATGCTTTATCACGTGCACCTATGGGTTTGAAACAAAGTGCTGAAGAGGACTGCAAGGAAAATAATTATTGTTTGATCTATATTCAAGGTGTTGCGTTTGAGAACTTTATTTCGTCTTCGCTCCAGGACATCGCTAAGGAGCAAAATAAGGATCCAATCTGGAAGGACATTAAGGAGAAGTGGAGGAGAAAGGAAAGCGTAGCGATTAGACAGCATTATTTAGTTCGCAACGACATTCTTTTTAAACGAAAATCGGTCGACAACTCTGTTTGGTTAGTTTGTATTCCTGATGAGTGGGTTAATAAGCTGATTTGATATACGCATTTCCGTTATGCACACTTTGGTCCCAGAAAATGCTTTCATAAATTGCGAGAAAATTGTTACTTCAGTAATATGGAAAAACGTATTCGATCTGTTCTTGCCAAATGCAAATTATGTCAAAAGGCTAAGCCACCAACAGTTTCTCACAGAGCACCGTTGTTTCCTATCATTCCAGCGAAATTAAAGGACATGGCTGCAGTTGATTTGTTCGGTCCAGTGGTTCGTTCTACTAATGGTTTTGCGTACATTTTCGTAGCAGTGGAGCTGACATCAAAATATGTGTGTTTTACACCTTTACGCAAAGCAACAGCTCGTTCAGTATCTAATGCTTTCATCAAACATTTTCTTAAAGAAGTTGGTCATGTTGATAAGGTTATATCAGATAATGGATCACAGTTTCGTTCTAAAATTTGGCTTCGTACTCTACGGCGTCGTAAAATTAAACCAATTTTCATTTCACTTTTTCACCCCCAATCTAACGCTTCAGAGAGGTGGATGAAGGAAATCAATAAATTGTGTCGTCTTTATTGTCATCAGAATCACAGAACGTGGGATCAGTATTTTTCAAAACATTCTGAATGAACTCCCTAATGATTCAAATTCTTTACCGCCTATACTGATATTAAAAAACAAAGCACCAACAAATCGCATTTCTGAAATCGTTCCTTTTCCGCCTTCACGGAAACTGCGGCATTCTGAAGTTGTCAACCTGGCTCTACAAAATATTGCATCTGCGGCTGCTAGAAGAGAGAAATCAGCTAAGCGTCCTGGTCGTTTAAAAATCTTGTCAGTTGGTCAGAAAGTGTTAATTAAGTCTCACCGTTTGTCTCACAAAGGAAAAGGCTTGTGTCGCAAATTTTTTCTGCTTTATAACGGCCCATATAGAATTCGCAAAATTATTCATGATAACACTGTCGAAGTAGAAACTCTGAAATCACGACGCTCTAAGGGAATACATCATATATCTAACGTTAAAATTTTTGTGGAATGATATACTTTTGAAAAATTTTTGTAGAATGACATACTTGTGAGAAACTAACAGCTACATGTAAACATGCGGAGAGTACAAGCATACCGCGCTGTGTTCTGGCGGCGGCATATACTCAAAGCAACAGTCAAGTCTGCGCGCCGCACAGGGCAGTCGTTGACCGCAAACAATCACTTCCTACGTCACGCGCCTACAGCTGATCGAGCGCTCGGTGCGAATGCACTGACAGCCGTAAATAAATACACAGTCTTTCTCCGAATAAAATCAGTATAAAGCTATAGTGACTGGATGAATTATGTTATTAACATTCAGTATTTTTCAGGATACGGTTCTATATAATATTTAAGAACTTCAGGTAAATTCTGTGCGTGTCCGACGTTAAGACGACTTGCTATCGAGAAATTTTCAGGAAGAATGTAATTTCCAAGAAGAAACTAATAAACTAAAAAAAAGGTAACTGTTAATTGAGTTCATTTTCAGGTAACATATTTCCACTTAGGTACGTACTTTAGACGTAATTTGCTGCTCGCGATTACGTGATTCATACTTTGTGCTAAATTTCATGTTCTATGAATTTACTTGTGAAGCGACATGCTTGCGTACGTTAACTGATTTTGACAATGATTATTAATGAACTGAGTTGTAACTTGTGTATATTATGCATCGCTTGGCTGCTATGCTTTTTCACTGATGTCATATTTTTTTTATTATGTGCCTGCTGTGCTTATTTATTTAAATTATAATTGTCACCTGATTAATTGTGCTGATGTGGTTAGGTATGTAAGTTATACTTTCTGATTTATCTGCTTGCGCCTTCATGTTTATTTATTAAGATTACATATGAACATTTATTTGCTTACGATGATATGATGCTAATGACCTGTTTAGTACGTAAGATATATGTTTGCTGCTATGTGTATGGATTGCATATTTATACATTTCTGTTTGTCGTCACAACTACTCTTTAATTTGGTATATAGAAATGCTGATATACTGTGAATGAACATAGAGTTTAGGTTACACTATGGTACTAGTTACAGATTGTTCGCTTGGCAGAGCCTCGTTGTAAGAAATTGTGCTGCATTCACTTGTTGACATTCTGTTCACTACTGGTATATTTACTCGCTGTTGCTTGTTTTGCTTACGCTCAGTGCTTTATATTTTAACATAAGAAAATGAACTGCAGTAATTCGACGAGCGACTTTAGTACAAGAAACATCATAGAAGTCACATGAGCTGGAGGTTTTATGGAAGCTGTATAAATTTATGCTAATAGGAAGGAAGCTAACGATATGACATACCAAAACTAGGTTTAGACCATTGACAGTTATTACACTGCATTTTTCGTGAGCAACTGAAATAGGAAGTGACACTTGACACAAGAAATACTCCACATGTTTGCTTCTGTTTGCCATAATTCTTGAAGTGGTGTACACACTGTGAAATATTAGGATCATTCACACTCCGTAATCGTACTTAATTACTGAGAGTTATTCGAACTAAGTCTGTTAGAGGTCATGTATGCATTCTTTGTTTATAATTCATAATGAGTAGAAGATTTTGGTCAGATGGATTACACAGAGGTTGTGTGTTGACAGTGTGTCTTCGGATTGTATGGGATGAGGAGGTTTGCATTAGGATTTTATCTGTACTTGTTCGAGGAGACTGACTAGAGGAAAGAGTTGTTATGGAAGTGAAATGATACTGGCAATAAGGTTTATATGTATCGACGTATTGAAGAGGTATTATTGAGGTATTGAGATTATGTGAAGTTGATTGGAGTTTTGGTGTATAAGAGGTAAAATAAGTGAGGTGCATAATTTTTTTTTGTTGGTCTATATGGAACAAGGAGGATGAAGATAGCAGACTAGAACACTAAAATGGAAGGAAGATAGTCTACACACACTTTGTTAAATCACTAAGCAGTATGTACTTTTTTTTTTGGAGAGAGGAAGTTGCATATCTTGGCACACTGACAGTTGTTCAGCAACCGTACATTTTGATCTGGCTTGGCAAACATTGGTCTTGACATGATGACTATGACGTTGACTTAACTATTATTGACTGTTATACATTGCTGCCACTATTACTTGATACACATGATGAACATGAAATTTTGACAGAAGTGCATGTACACAGTTAACACTATTCAATTACACAGTAGTACTTAATGTGGATGAAAGATGAGTGAGTGTGTTTTGTGTGCTTTCCTTTCCTAATCCTACCCACCTATCTCCTAAATATTATTTTATTTGTTTGTAGTGGCTTGCACTGACACTTATAAATATTATAGGTTTACTGATGTTTGTGTACTTGTAATAGTTAATATGACAATGATCTGACATCATTTGTGTGTTTGTTATGATTTGTATGTTTAGTGTAAAAGCATTTGTATGTGTATTCAAACTATTGTTCATGCTTGAACTGTCTGAGTAGTGATAGTAAACATTATGGACTGTTACTTGCACTTTTTCTACATGATTGGTGCCACTAGGACATGTTTAATTTCTGCTGATGAACTGTGTGATCAGTGATAGTTGTTTAATTTCTGCTGATGAACTGTGTGATCAGTGATAGTAAATATTATGGACTGTTACTTGTACTTTTTCTACATGATTGGTGCCACTAGGACATGTTTAATTTCTGCTGATGAACTGTGTGATCAGTGATAGTGAATATTATGGACTGCCTTCTGCACCTACTCGACATTGCTGGGTGCCACTGATGGACTGCTTCTACTGAAATGATGTCACCTGATGGTGTCTGCACCTACTCGACAATGCTGGGTGCCACTGATGGACTGCTTCTACTGAAATGATGTCACCTGATGCTGTCTGCACCTGTTCCACAATGCTGGGTGCCACTGATGGACTGCTTCTACTGAAATGATGTCACCTGATGGTGTCTGCACCTACTCGACATTGCTGGGTGCCACAGATGAACTGCTTCTACTGAGAAATGTGACTTGTTGCTGTGTGTACCTCTTCAACATTGCTGGGTACCACAAATGGAACTGCTTCTACTGCTTCTACTGAAATGATGTTACTTCTTGCTGTCTGCACCTACTCAACATTGCTGGATGCCACTGATGGACTGCTTCTACTGAAATGATGTCACCTGTTGGAGTCTGCACCTGTTCCACAATGCTGGGTGCCACTGATGGACTGCTTCTACTGAAATTATGTCACCTGTTGGAGTCTGCACCTGTTCCACAATGCTGGGTGCCACTGATGGACTGCTTCTACTGAAATGATGTCACCTGTTGGAGTCTGCACCTGTTCCACAATGCTGGGTGCCACTGATGGACTGCTTCTACTGAAATGATGTCACCTGATGGTGTCTGCACCTACTCAACATTGATGGGTGCTACTGCTGGAACTGTCAACCACTTGTGAAAAAATTTTATGTGAATATTTGTATAAACTGATTTTTTGTGTATTACTGTTTGTGAAAAGTTATGAGACTCTTACCTGTACATATTCGTCATTGCTGACGCTATTGATTGAACTGTTTAACCACATAATACTTGTGTAAACTATTATGTAAAGTCACATGTATGGAAGAATTTGTATTGCTTAGTGTATTTTATATATTAGGCTATTGAAAGGTCAGTGCAAAGCCAAAATTTTATCTAGTTATATGATATTTACGTATTAATATTATCTTTTATTTTTGTCTGTATTTTTTTGACGAATTTGGTGGTATTTTCACCACAAATGCTGGCAAAAATACCATCAAATTCTAGCCCGTGGAGGAAGGGCATATGAAAGGTGGCTACACTGAGCCACAGCGCCAAAGATCGCGCCAGAGAGTATTGTTCCGCCGACTCCACTGGCAGTGATTATTGAGACGTAGCGGCAAGCAGTTCTTACCGAGAAGTTGTGGTGGACACTGCTTGTCGTGAAGTCAGAGTGAGATGTGGTAGTGGAGAGTGTTGTTCCATTTTTTATGCAGTGGTTTGATGGGAGAGATAGCAGATGTTGTTCTAATGGAGATATTGTAATGGTCAGAGTGCATTTCGTCAATATATATGGAGGTATTTTCTTTTATTCTTTTATTCTTTCAGTGACCTGAATAATGTGTCATTACAGGTTCAGTCAACAAACATCTGGCGTGTGTTCTTGTATTAGAGTGTAATTCTGGTTTTCTTGCGCAATTATAGTATTTCTAATTTTCTTTTATCACGTCAGTATAATTGGTATTTAAAAATTCTTGTTTTGTTGAAGAAGAACCATGCCAGATGTGCGTTGAGTCATACTACCACATACAGAACAGCTACACTTGTGTTTGTTGTTTCGTAGGTTTTATAGTTGCTGGGGACTTAATTAATTAATTGTATTAACTGAAATTTTCATTTCATTCTTTGTGGTTGTTCTATGCAGTCAGATTGCGTACTAATACTAGTCAGGGCCAGCCGTTTACGAAACAGCGTAATCGGACATACAGCGACAGAAAATTAAAAAGTATTTGCATTGCATTCTTATATCTTTATTTTAACTAAGCCCCCATGCAACATGAGAATAATTTTACAAGTCAGCTCGAGCTCCCATGGTAAACAATGAAGTTCTGGCAATCAGCTGCTGGTAACGTTAAAATTCGATGTTGACAAAAGTTACAAGTGAAATGAAAAGTCTTCCAACTACTGTCACAGTTTTATTAAGTCCCTGTGCTCTAGTGCAGTGAAAAAGTTAGAGTCCGAGAAATGAAATGATCGTATGGCATTACTGGGCAGGAGACTATCTGTGGTCGTTCGGCCCCCTGGTTCAAGAAGCCTTTCTGTTTGACGCCGACAACTTACACGTCGATGAAGATGGGAGGAAATAATGAGTTTAATAGAAACATCCAGTCCTCAAACGAAGAAAACCTCCGACCAGGCCTGGAATCGAACCAGGCACTCCGCTTTCTGGAGGCGGAGATGCTACTAACTAGACCAACTACAGACACATTTCGAGGAACGATGTCGGCACAAAAAACTGCAAGACGAACTATGTTTTCACCATAATTTGGACTGAAACTTTCAATGTTATGTAAGTTGTTTCAATGAAAATTATTTCCTCAAATAATATTCTTATTCGTATACAATGTAGACTGTTTATTTGTCCAAGGATACTAAATAATCTTTCGATTTCATATATGTGGCCAGATTTATGGAAGAACAGTCCTAGCAAATTTATCCAAGTCCTCGTGGAACTTTCACAATGTCTTTCGGAAAGAAATCAAACAATGAAATACAGTTGAAGAAGACACAAAAGCGAACCTCTCGTCTAGCGCAAACTCCCTAGTGACGAGCAGAAAGTGCAGGTGACTCCTGTATATAATCAATGTCCTTAACATGGGTTTGCTGCAGAATTCTGGAACATACTCTGAGTTCGAGTGTGATAAATTTCTTAGAGACCAAAAAGCTTATGTCCACTAATCAGTATTGCTCGTGTGACACTCAGCTTGCCTTTCTCTCACGTGATATACTGTACTGCGAAGTATGGATGGAGGACAATAGGCAGATTCAAAATTTATAGACTTCCGAAAAGCATTTGACGGGCTACCCCACTGCGGACTGTTAACGAAGGTACGAGAATACGGAACAGGTTCCCAGATGTGTGAGCGGCACGGAGATTTCTTAAGTTGTAGAACCCAGTATGCTGTTCTCTACGGCGAGCGTTCATCAGAGAAGGGTATCGTCAGAAGTGTTCCAGGGAAGTGTGACAGGACCGCTATAATTTTCTGTATTCATAAATGGGCTGGCGGACAGGATGGGCAGATATATGCGGCTCTTTGCTGATGATGCTGTGGTGTACGGGAAGGCGTCGAAGATGAGTGACTGTAGGATAATATAAGGTGACTTAGGCGAAACTTCTAGTTGATGCGATGAATGTCAGCTGGTTCTAAAGTAGAAAAATGCAAGTTAATGCGTGTGAGTAGGAAAAACAAACCCGTAATGTCCGGATACAGCATTAGTAGCGTACTGCTTGAGACAGTCACATCGTTAAAATGTCTTGGCGTAACGTGGCAAAGTGATTGAAGTGGAACGATCAGGTGAGGACTGTGGTAGGGAATGTGAATGGTCGACTTCACTTTATTGGGAGAATTTTGTGAAAGTGTGGCTCATTGCAAAGGAGACTGCATATAGGACGTTAGTGCGACCCATTCTTGAGTACTGCTCGAGCGTCTGGAATCAGCACCAGGTTGGGCTAAAGGAAGACGTCGAAGGAATTCAGAAGGGGGCTTGTAAGTTCGTTACTGGCAAGTACGAACAACCCGCAAGTGTTACGGAGATGCTTCGGGAACTCAAATGGGAATCGCTGGAGGCAAAGCGTCCCGCTTTTCCAGGAAAACTATTGAGAAAATTTAGGGAACCGGCATTTGAAGGTGACTGCAGAACGATCCTTCTCCCGTCAACAAACATTTCGCGTAAGGGCCACAAAAAAATAAAGTACGAGAAATTAAGGTTTATCGGAGGCCTACAGACAATCGTTTTTCAGTTGCTCTGTCCGCAAGTGGAACAGCAAAGGAAACATTAGTAGTGGTACAGGGTACCCTCCCCCACACACCGTACAGTGGCTTGCGGATTATGCATGTTGATGTAGAAGCACAAAATTTACTGTTACAATATGGGTGATCACTTCCTTTCCGTCCCAGTGTATGTGATTGCTTCCAATTGAAATGATTTGTCGTCAGTGAAACTACTAAAAATAATTTAGCATACTAGGTGTGCCGGGCTTTGTGCGCTGGGCAGGAGAGATACTGCAAGCGTCTCGCGGTACTGCAAATCAGCGATTTCCTGAAGGCCACAACCACAACCACTGGTGCAGCTGGGCTGCCGCCAACCTCAAGGACAGCTAACGATACACCCGCGCAGCCGCTAGCTAACACTGCCCGCGAAACACTGTCTCAGCAAAATAAATCAGCGAACAGATTGTTAATGTATCAGTAACTGAAATTAACAATTAACACTCCTGGAAATTGAAATAAGAACACCGTGAATTCTTTGTCCCAGGAAGGGGAAACTTTATTGACACATTCCTGGGGTCAGATACATCACATGATCACACTGACAGAACCACAGGCACATAGACACAGGCAACAGAGCATGCACAATGTCGGCACTAGTACAGTGTATATCCACCTTTCGCAGCAATGCAGGCTGCTATTCTCCCATGGAGACGATCGTAGAGATGCTGGATGTAGTCCTGTGGAACGGCTTGCCATGCCATTTCCACCTGGCGCCTCAGTTGGACCAGCATTCGTGCTGGACGTGCAGACCGCGTGAGACGACGCTTCATCCAGTCCCAAACATGCTCAATGGGGGACAGATCCGGAGATCTTGCTGGCCAGGGTAGTTGACTTACACCTTCTAGAGCACGTTGGGTGGCACGGGATACATGCGGACGTGCATTGTCCTGTTGGAACAGCAAGTTCCCTTGCCGGTCTAGGAATGGTAGAACGATGGGTTCGATGACGGTTTGGATGTACCGTGCACTATTCAGTGTCCCCTCGACGATCACCAGTGGTGTACGCCCAGTGTAGGAGATCGCTCCCCACACCATGATGCCGGGTGTTGGCCCTGTGTGCCTCGGTCGTATGCAGTCTTGATTGTGGCGCTCACCTGCACGGCGCCAAACACGCATACGACCATCATTGGCACCAAGGCAGAAGCGACTCTCATCGCTGAAGACGACACGTCTCCATTCGTCCCTCCATTCACGCCTGTCGCGACACCACTGGAGGCGGGCTGCACGATGTTGGGGCGTGAGCGGAAGACGGCCTAACGGTGTGCGGGACCGTAGCCCAGCTTCATGGAGACGGTTGCGAATGGTCCTCGCCGATACCCCAGGAGCAACAGTGTCCCTAATTTGCTGGGAAGTGGCGGTGCGGTCCCCTACGGCACTGCGTAGGATCCTACGGTCTTGGCGTGCATCCGTGCATCGCTGCGGTCCGGTGCCAGGTCGACGGGCACGTGCACCTTCCGCCGACCACTGGCGACAACATCGATGTACTGTGGAGACCTCACGCCCCACGTGTTGAGCAATTCGGCGGTACGTCCACCCGGCCTCCCGCATGCCCACTATACGCCCTCGCTCAAAGTCCGTCAACTGCACATACGGTTCACGTCCACGCTGTCGCGGCATGCTACCAGTGTTAAAGACTGCGATGGAGCTCCGTATGCCACGGCAAACTGGCTGACACTGACGGCGGCGGTGCACAAATGCTGCGCAGCTAGCGCCATTCGACGGCCAACACCGCGGTTCCTGGTGTGTCCGCTGTGCCGTGCGTGTGATCATTGCTTGTACAGCCCTCTCGCAGTGTCCGGAGCAAGTATGGTGGGTCTGACACACCGGTGTCAATGTGTTCTTTTTTCCATTTCCAGGAGTGTATGAGAGAAATAGCAGCTCAAGGTCGAGACGAGTCTGACTGACACGACGAAACCATAATTTAACGAAAGTGCATATTTAAAGGAATTCAAGTAGACAGAGTGGGTCGATTGACCGCTGCGGCCGTTTCACGCTCCCCAGCGGTCGAATAGAGAACGACTTGATTACCACTTTCGGGAAGTCCGCCGAACAATAACAACCGTGCTGATTCCGCTAACTTTCGGCTGATGGAACTTCGCATCTCCATTGCAGAGCCGCCCAGAAAGGTCAGTCAGACTTGGAAGTAGTCAGTGCACTGTGTGGGAGTGGTTGATGCTGAAATAATGACAAGTGAAAAGGGCAAGAAACTGTTGGTTATAGACAGTTATAAATACTGTTTTCGTAAGTGTCTCATCGATGGCGTTGATAAACCAGAAGTTACGAGGAAAATATAAAAGTGTTTTGTGGAATTACATTCCTTAAATTGTGTTGTCGATTCACAGACCATAGTCATGAAATGGATGACTCTGGTAAACAGCTCTGTGAAGAGAAAGGCTGAAAAAAATTTGTCTGAACGCCCCTCTAGACTTACCTACGTCGAGGTAGTTAATGGTGTTACTGACACTCTCTCAACTCGCTGTTTGGTTCGAACAGGGAGAAATATTATTGCCATTCGATTACACAAGGTGCCCAATAACTTACCACAGTTACATGAAGCACTGGCGAGAAATGTTTTCCGCACAAACAGGAACGAAAATGTTTTGTTTGTGAACGGCTGTGAAAAGAATATTGCGGATTTCTCATGCCAAAGCAATTTAAATTTTCTGGAAGAGTCGAGAACGCTAATTACAGATGGGACCTTCAAGAGTTGCTCCAAGCTGTTCCACCAAATATTTATAATTTCTGGGACAAATGAAGTTAACTATTTCCCATTGGTATTTTTTTGCTCCCAAACAAAAAAATGAAGTGTATTAGGAACCTTTGTCCTTAACTGCAAGTATTACCAATCCGGACATTGTATAAGCTGACTTTGAGACGTCAGTTCACCAAGTAATTGTTTACGCTTGGCACCAAATAAATGTAAAGGACCGCAGATTTCACCTCGGACAGAAATGGCGGAAAAAATTCAATCATTGGGATTAACAAATGACTTGAAATCGAAGGGATGTAAAATCGGAGGACTTCTGAAAAATTTGTTTGGACTGCCTCTCCTGCCCCTGACCGAACGGAAGATTGCTTCGTGGAGAACCAAATGTCCTTCAAACCTGACAATGAACATCAGGATGACTTTATTCTTCATTCATTCATTCTTACAGGCAGCGACTATCCAACTACTATGTGGGACGATAAGTATGTAGTTCTGAACGGACTACTAACTGCTCTGAGGTACTTCACTCTAAACTGGTTTCCTCCCATCCCATAATATTCTATCTGTTAGACACATTAAAGGATATTCAAACAGAAACATACGTTAAAATGAATAGTGGTAAGAGAACTTCTGTCAAAAATGCGCGACAAACGTAACTACATATAAAAACAAATGGAAAACATTTTTAGCTCAAACATTACTCGATATGAATATCTTCAAAACATCTGATACAAGTTTCTCGCACTTACGTAATTTTATTACTTATACTTGAAAATTCCAACTTTGCTTATACTGTTCTTACATTGAGAGGATATGAAAAAGGCAGACATTGTTAAACATACATACTGCATGTAGCCACTCCTAAGTAAGTATAAAATCGGAAAATGTTTTGGAACTGTTGATAGCTTACGGGAAGCAACAAGTACACTTTGGAAAAAGAAGATGGCAACTACTCAATACGTCCGCTGTCGGATAAATACGGCGGAAGCTAATGGGAGACAAGACGTCCGTTTCTGAATCAAATCCGGGTCAGCCGGATGTCACAGTGACTGCCTGCCTCTTACCTAGCAGATCTTGCCGCCAGTATCTCTCAATGACGTGGCAAAACTCAAATTAATGATGTGCTTTGGGGTGTTCAGCCGCCGCAGCACCTGAAGAAGACAGGTGGGTCGTTGGTTGAAATATTGAGCCTACAATGGAATCAATAACTCGGCTCAACACCTGAGAAAAAACCATTAGTCAACCACGCCGACAAAATCTGAGAGATCACGTGGTAAAGCCCACTTCCAGTAGACATGGTAATGTTCACTTCTAGCAGAAACTCAGTGGAATGGACGGCCCACATAAGCTAGATAGCCTGAAGAAGGCAAAGTGGTATGTCTTCTTGATAACTGACAACAGTGCTGGAACTCGTTTCTGCCTACAGAACTTAAGACATTTATATTCCCGTTACAAGTTGAGGTTTGTGGACAAACTTACAATGAGACATGTACGTTGTTACCAGTAACGAATGAGACTTGTCGACATTTGTAATGATGTGCTAATGTTTTCTTAGAAGCGTAGGTGATGGTACCGTAATCAAATTTATTTCATGTAATTACAAGTTTTATTAGAATGCGCACACTCTTGGAGACCCGAACATTATATTAAGTTTATGTATTACACAGCAATACATACATTGCTATGTCCAAAAGAAAAGACACCACACATTCATGATTCCGTAGGTGCATAATATATGTGAAAGAGAAATACCGACAGCAGCTGCAAGAGGGCATTGAAATAATTCAATGGCGACAACTGAAAATTTGTGCGGACAGGGACTCGAACCCAGTTTCCCGCTTAACGTGTGCGGTCGCCTTAACAGCTTTGGCTATCTCAGCACGCTTCACGTCCATCTCAAATTCTCAACTTGTTGCACACTACTTCCGTGGCGCCAACCTCCGGTGTGCGAAAAATGGAGAATTTGGGATGGACGTGAACGGTGCTCGGATAGCTGATGTCATTAAGGCGACCACTTGTGCAAAGTGGAAAATCGGGGTTTGAGTCCCAGTTCCCTGATGCAGCTGACGTCGGTATTTCTCTTTCATCATAACATATTCAGCCAAGTTTCTCTCGTTGCGTGTTAGCAGCTGAACACAGAGGCCAACCTAGACATGAACAGACGTACTCAGGCGTTCTGTGTGAACTGTCGTCTGTTGAGGGTCAAGAGTGAGCTACTCGTACATAATGGATCTCAAGTTGCGGATGAAGGCATATGGAATCACCAGTGAGTGCCTGTTAGGCAGGCAGCCTGATGAGCCAAATCATTATGACCACCTACTTAATAGCACGTTGGTCCATATTTGGAACTTAGTACAGCAGAGTTTCTGTGTGTTACGGATTCGATAAGTCGCTGGTAAATTGCCTGACGTGTACGGCAGCAGACATCTAAGGACAGCTCTCGCAGTTCTCATAAATTAAAGGCCGGTGATATCTGGGCGCGGTTGGCGCCTGATAGCTTCCGAGACGTGTTCGTATGGCTTCTGGTCAGGGGAATATAGCGGCTAAAACATCAACGAAAGTTCACTGCCGCGCTCCTCCAACCCCTGGCCTTGTGGCACTGACAGTTACTCTGCTGACAGAAGCCATCGGCATGGCGGGGGACGTCAAGGGTGGATGGATACAGGTGATCCACAATACTGCTCACCTAGTACACAGCTATCGATTTCGGCGTGTAACACAGTTTCCACGGAAGACCAACTGAATATGCGCTATAGCACAATACTGCCCTCACTGACCTGTGTCCGCGATACCGTGCATGTTTCGAACAGCCGCTCGCCTGGATGGCGGCGTGTCCGGACACGACAATCGTCCTGGTGTAACAGGAAACGTAATTCGTCACGACGATAAGCTTACGTTGCTGCATGGTCTTGTCTCAGTGATCTCGTGCAGACTGCAGTTGTAACTGGCGATGTCGGCGTCGACGTAGGGGCACGCAGGTGTTGTCTGTTGCGGTGTCACATGCTCAACAATTTGCTCTGAAAGAAGTGCTCCGAAACGCTTGTGCCTGTAGCAGCATTGCACTGTGTCGTCACATATGCTACAGATTGCCACCTATCCTGCTTTACCCGACGCACAAGCAACCGACTTCCATTTTATTTGTTTCGATGTGGACTCGCATCACATTGTAGCTCACACTCGGTTTTACTCTCCTTCAACGACTTTCTGTAGTCCCCATTGTGGCGATATCCTTATCAGTCGGCCTTCTATTACACTCGGGAGTAGTCGTTCTCTCCACCGTCCGAATTGATATTTGACGCTTCTGTCGTAATTATCCCCTCATGGGGGAACTTACACAAATCAGGGACTTACCTACAAAATTATAATCCCCTGCACATAAACAATTTTTGCTAATCGTTAGCAGGCCATAGGTTCTCGTTTATCCTAACTAATCGGAAGAAGTCGAAACTAAAAGTTTACTAGTCTAACCACAAGTGAGGAAAAATTCACATAAGTTAAGAAGTAATCTACTTGCTCAGAATAAACCAAATATATCTTCAGAATGAGATTTTCACTCTGCAGCGGAGTGTGCGCTGACATGAAACTTCCTGCCAGATTAAAACTGTGTGCCCGACCGAGACTCGAACTCGGAACCTTTGCCTTTCGCGAGCAAGTGCTCTACCATCTGAGCTACCAAAGCACGACTCACGCCCGGTCTCACAGCTTCACTTCTGCCAGTATCTCGTCTCCTACCTTCCAAACTTCACAGAAGCTCTCCTGCGAACCTTGCAGAACTAGCACTCCTGAAAGAAAGGGTAATGCGAAGACATGGCTTATCCTCAGCCTGGGGGATGTTTCCAGAATGAGATTTTCACTCTGCAGAGGAGTGTGCGCTGATATGAAACTTCCTGGCAGATTAAAACTGTGTGCACCGACCGAGACTCGAACTCGGGACCTTTGCCTTTCGCGGGCAAGTGCTCTACCATCTGAGCTACCGAAGCACGACTCACGCCCGGTATCACAGCTTCACTTCTGCCAGTATCTCGTCTCCTACCTTCCAAACTTTACAGAAGCTCTCCTGCGAACCTTGCAGAACTAGCACTCCTGAAAGACAGTTTTAATCTGCCAGGAAGTTTCATATTAGCGCGCACTCCGCTGCAGAGTGAAAATCTCATTCTGGAAACATCCCCCAGGTTGTGGCTAAGACATGTCTCCGTTATGTCCTTTCTTTCAGGAGTGCTAGTTCTGCAAGGTTCGCAGGAGAGCTTCTGCAATGTTTGAAAGGTAGGAAACGAGATACTGGCAGAAGTGAAGCTGTGAGACCGGGCGTGAGTCGTGCTTCGGTAGCTCAGATGGTAGCCGGCACGGTAGCTCAGCGTGCTCGGTCAGAGGGTTAGCCACCCTCTGTAATAAAAAAACCGAGTTAACAGATCAACAACGAACTTAAAAGGGTGTCTTACGACGTCCGCCCCGATCACATACAATGAACGAAAATGAACAAAAAATGAAATTAAAAAAAAAAAAAGATGGTAGAGCACTTGCCCGCGAAAGTCAAAGGTCCCGAGTTCGAGTCTCGGTCGGGCACAAAGTTTTAATCTGCCAGGAAGTTTCAAATATATCTTGTGTACTGATCATTAATTCAGCCATCATATTTAAATGATTTTTGGGTACCAAAATCGAGCGGCGAATTCCAAGACGGCTATGCGCAGCAAATGGCTGAAATTTTTACGATATATTCCTAAGATCCCGATCTACACCAACCTTCAAAATTTTCTGGCTCTCTTTGTCCGTTCCCGAGCTACAGAGGTTCAAAGTTATCCTATTTGTACACGTAAAATACGCGTGTCGGATCTGGCGTGAGGTGAAAACGTAATTTATAAAGTGGCGTAGCGCGAAGAAATATGCTGTAAAGCGTTTCTGCTGTAATTACAAGAGTTCCGTGAATAAAACGTTGTAGTAATGAAGCATATGCAAAATTTTTGTACACATTAAATCCGGTGTGAGGTGAAAAATGAATTTTGTGTTATTTCAGTTTCACATAAGTAAAGTAACAAAGTCAGTAAGACCCATAAAATTCCTTCCATATGAGTGACATGCCTTGCTATAGAAGGGGAAAGGAGGGAATCAAAGGGAAACACTTCTATCAGAGCACAAAAAAGGCGAATATGCTCCTATTTAAAAGACTCTGACCAAAAAGTGGGATACCAGCAGCCACATTTTCTCTTCATCAACACCTTCAAAAATTTTTCCAAAATATTTGGCCTGTGGACATATTCGCGCTTTTTATGCTGAGAGAGAAGGAGACAGTGGCGGTGGGAAGGAGACGGAGAAGTAATAAGTACTAGAAGCTAGTAGACAGTGGTTGTGCTATAGAAAGCGCAAAGGAGACAATAGTAGTGTGAGAGAAAGAAAAGGACAGAGTGGCAGTGTAACGTAGTTGACAGTGATGGAACAGTGCTATGGAAAAATTGAAGGAGACGCTTCCAGTGGAAGAGGAATAAAGTGAAGGAAAAACGGGAAGTTTGTGATACAGAAGGATAATGGAAAACAGACTCTGTTGTAATGACAACGAGGAAGAGAGACAGCGATAGTGAAAAGAGACAGCAGAGGTGGGAAAGAATGAATGAGATAGTCGCAGTAAGAAAGAGCAGGAGAGAGACAATGACAGTGAGAACAGACTAGCAGTAGAACAGAACGAAACAGACTGTGGCCGCGAGACTGTAACAGAGAGACAGGAAGAAATGACGACAATGAGTTGGGATGAATTCGTGAGTAAGAATGGGCAAGTGGGAGTGGGTGGGTATGAGCGACTTAAAGCGGTGGTCTACTGGATGTTAGAGAGTTACAGTTAGGGGAGCTTGTGGGAGTAAGAGATGAGTTGCATGTTAAAAAGTGCATCAATATGTTCAGATACCAAAATTATTGGGAATTTTTTTAAAAAATGCTAAGAAGGTAGAATGAGGCAGTTGGTACTCCACTTTTCACGGTCTTTAAAATAGGGAAATATTCTCCTCTCCATATTCTCCTTTTCTGTTCTCCAACAGGAGCATTTTTTCCGCTGTTCTTTTTATGTTTAATAATCATTTTCAGCGGCGGCCGTCGATAATCTTCCTGTTTGTCGTTGATAGCTTCCATGACCGGCTGTCGGTTACACGCAGTCAGTCGCCATGTACTCATTCTCCTGGTCGTGCTTGAAGTTATGCCCACTTTTATCCTACCGCCCTGTAACATATTTTTCATACGTTAAAACATGGAACTTCTCCCTCTTGAAGCATGTCTGTACTCTCTGCTGTCCATCCATTAACTACATCATTCAACCGATACCGTCACTAGAATGTCACGTGGAATGCAATAACATTACTGTTAGAGAGACAAAATGTGATAATGACGATGAGTTGTGCTGAATTCGTAAGTGATGACTCTTACACCAAGTGCGGCGCATGAAAGTTTGTCCTCTGTCAAAAGTCGCTTAGGTCAGTTGACGTCCCATTTGTGGCCCGTATAGTCGCTAGATTGCTTTCCCATTTCTCTCTACTCCGCTTCGTATACTTTCGTTACCGCGTGACGTGCTCCCAAAGCCAGCAGATGGGGTTCAGTCTCGCTTTGGGCGGAGGTCATAGTGTTTAGGGTCATCAGTGTAAGTGAGGTGACGAACACGTGCGTGACCTGAGAACCTGCGAGCAGCCTCCACTGCCTGGCGGTTAGCGGCTGGGGCCGGTGCGAGAGCAGCAGCGCCTGAATGGCGGCTTCCGGCCGCACGCTATCTGCCTCCGTCGCCTGCCGCTGTCGCCAAGTTGGCCCCGGCACAAGGCGCGCCGCTTCTGCCGCTCCTTCTGCCTCTGCCGCAGTGCGCACTACACACTTACACGGGTTCTCGTCGCGACGCCCATCCTGTGCTTCTGACTACACGTCTACACCAGGGAGACAGAGGCATCCACAAAGCGTCTACCCATGTGTGTGTGTGTGTGTGTGTGTGTGTGTGTGTGTGTGTGTGTGTGTGTGAGGGGAGGCGGGGTAGGAAGGAAGGGAGATTAGAGTTTAGCGTCCCATCGACAACGAGGTCATTACAAACGGAGTACAAACTCGGAATAGGGATGGATGGGGAAGGAATTCGGTCGTGCCACTTCAAAGGAACCATGTCTGTATTCACCTTAAACGATTTAGATGAACCTAAATCTGGGTAGCCGGATGTGGATTTGAACCTTCGTCCTTCCGAATGAGAGTCCAGTCGGGGGAGTGGGGGACGAAAGGGGGCACTTAAATCTTGTGTGCAACTATTAATTCACCGAAGACCTTGATGTATTTATAGAAATAATTATCTGCAATTCTATAAAACCACAGATTTTGTCTTGAAGAGGTTTTTCAGATTCATGCACTTGAATGGTGGTCCAGGGTTAAAACTTCACCCAGTATTATGGTTCAAATGGCTCTGAGCACTATAGGACTTAACTTCTGAGGTCATCAGTCCCCTAGAACTTAGAACTACTTCAACCTAACTAACCTAAGGACATCACACACACCCATGCCCGAGTTTGGATTCGAACCTGCGGCCGTAGCGGTCGCGCGGTTCCAGACTGTAGCGCCTAGAACCGCTCGGCCACCGCGGCCGGCCCAGTATTATGGTTGTTGTTATAAACACACTGGTTCCACCCAGCTCTCCACACTAATCTATCTGCAACCGACATCCGCTTGTGCCTACTCTCTGTATTCGAGCCTTGAGCTCCACACAATTTTAACCCACCACACTTCTTCCGTTATCAGTCAGGCGACTTCTTCATGCTGCAGGGCATGTCCCGCAAAAGATCGCATCCCTTACTCAAGAAGTCCCATACATTTTTACGAGTATTCTCAAATCGCTTCTGTATCTCCTCATGACGCATTCTATTTACTCATCAAACCTCAATCATTGGTCTGTAGCATGATATTTTAAAAGTTTATGTTCTTTGCTTTACTAAACTCTTGAGTGAAAATTTTTCACTTCTTGTAAAAGGCTGCACTACATTCCGACCAAATATCTTCATAAAATTCTTCCTAGCAATTAAATTTGTAATATTTATGAACTATTTCGTCGGAATTTAGAGAAAGACAGACGTATTAATAACTGAAACAGAAAGTATTAATGTTTGTGAGTGCGAAAGCAGCTACATCGGTCATTCCATCCTTATCATTTCTGATCGCTTTGCAGAACGTCGACGACATATTATAAATTTAAAACTGAAGGAATCTGCAATTGGTGTGCACAGCCTCCCAAACAAATACAAAATATTGTTTGACGAAACAAAAGTTTTTGTTCCAGGGCTCCTACATACTGGGATCCTGTAACTGAAGAGGCAGTAAAAATAAGAATGTATGAGAACAACCGTGTCAGCGGCTACAGTCTCAGCGATGCATGGAAGCGAGCTCTCGATGCAGAGAAGAGACGGAGATATTCGTCGCAATATTTGCGCTATTACGGGAGCGATGGCATCAACAACGCGGACGTTGACACATCTGTGACAGCATTACGTAACTGGCCACCAGTCACAAGCAGTCTATGGGCTATGTAAGACCACCACAGCACCAGTTTAGACACTCAGCTGCTCCTGAAGGAGACGATGGAAGTAGCTGTCGAAAGCTCGAGGTTTTACCCTGAACTGACGCTGCACTCCTGTGTGTATCACATTGCCCAAATATCACGCCTATTCTCGTCGCGTGTAGCGTAATCCCATGCAAGTGTGTTTTCGAAGCGTTGTGGAATCGTGTAAACGAGGTGGTACTTGGGTCACCAACCCGGCATTGACATAGTCAGGTGTGGCAAACAGCGTACAGGCCACAGCCATGTTGACCGACACACCGGCCCTCGTTAACCCACCGGGCGGATTCGACCCGGGGCAGGCACATCTCTCCGAATCCCGAAAGCGGCTTAGTAATGTCTGCGCTTAACCGGGCGCGTCTTGTGTGCCTACTCCCTTGCAAATTAAAAATAATTATACTGCCAGATAACAGCGGGCTAATTCGACAACTGTTGCTTTCCTGACATTTGCTGTTGTTCAATGCCGGCTCTTGTGACCGAGCGGTTCTAGGCGCTTCAGTCTGGAACCGCGCACCGCTACGGCCGCAGGTTCGAATCCTGCCTCGGGCAAAGATGTGTGTGATGTCCTTAGGTTAGTTAGATTGAAGTAGTTCTAAGTTCTAGGGGACTGATGACCACAGATGTTAAGGTCCCATAGTGCTCAGAGCCATTTGAACCATTTGTTGTTCAAGTAAAGACGCAGCTATCGCCATGCTTAAGAAAAACGAAGTATGAAGAAAGACAGCTTAGTGTTTTGAGAGTACTGTCGTCCCGCCTTACGCGATATTTGAACATTTAAGCAGAGCGCCGGCACTTGTAGTTTGATTGGAGAATTGTCGGCGGAGGCGAGGCAGTCAGCCCGTGTAGTGAACAGCATGAGAAACTAGACAGTTACCGTATTATAAAGTAAATCGCGTTGTACAGAAAGGGTGTTTTGGCTGTTGTGAAAAATGGGGTGAAAGTGTTTTCACAGAAGTTTAGGGTATTCGCTACAGAATGGCAAGTGTTGTATGATCACAGTGTCTGTGGAACCGCTAACATTAGCTATTATGAAGATATTTGTGTCTGATTACGAAACATCAGTAACATTATTAAGCTGAACTGCGCTTCTTGTGTATAAACGAGTTTAGCGACAGTTCGATGCCAATAATTATAAACTTATTTAAAATACTAGATAGTGACAAAAAATCCTGAACTTGCTCCTGCAATAATGATAATCAGGAGTTAGTTCTGGTCACATGCGTGTTATTGACTGTTGTCATACGTAAAGTGAAATTCATTTTCGCTTAACAGTTTTCAGAATATCCGTGTGTTCCCGAGTTTATGGTACTTTTTCGGAACTTGCCTCTGTACCTACGTAGTTAATGGTTTCAGGTACGATCTGTTGCCATGTGCACGGGAAACGGTTGCAGCCTACGTTCCGTGGAAAGGAGAGTAGCTGATGTAAACAGTGACGTGCTCTGGTTGGACGTTAGGGAATATGCAGACGCGCCACGCACGTTTGATTTCGTACCTACAGGTAACACGCTCAGACATTGTAATTAAAATAGACGAGAAAGTGCGAGAGATGCTTAAAGTTCTGCCCGTGCTTGTATTCAGAATGAGAATCTATACAAATGAAACCCTGCATTTTCGTTCTATATTCTCATACTCAAAATACATGTCTTGTGCGCTATCACGATTGCATCAGTCTTCCAATAATAAGCTAATTAACATCATGTTATAACACCGCTGGCGCAAAAAAGAAATCAGTACGGATAAAACCACGACGGGAAAACGACATTGGCTCTCTGTGGAAATCACAATTGAAATTCCCAAAGCAGTTCCTGAAGCTGGGGATGTTAGTGGAAAAAAAAGGGTGTAGGGGTGGACAGGTGAATCGGCCAGTCGACACGCAATCCTCCCCCACCTGTAGCTGTGGTTTTAATTAAAGCGGCTTGGTCTGTATTCTGGCTGGTCTACAAGTGGGAGTTAGAAAAAAAAAAGACAATGAGAATTACATAGCTGCTCAGATCAAAAGTAAAGTACTTGGAAAAATATAGCGCAAAACGCGTGCATGCAGTAACCTCCACAGCAGACACTTCGTTGCCAGCAACGCAGATAATGGCATCGTTTAACCACTGAATCCCAGGGCGTAGAAAAAAGCGAACGTTAACAGTCAGATTTTTTTAGTTTCCTTTCAAATAGCATTCTCTTACTACACTCTCCGGAGAAGAAGAGATACTGTAAAAACTTACATTCCGACGGCTGGCATTCGCTGCGGATGCAAAACACTTAAAGGTAATCCGTAGAAAATATAGTATAAATCGGGTATTTTAATAATGTAACTGTCTGACAGAAAGCCTCAGGCTATTTATTAATCTTTTCCTCAGAATTTCTGTGAGTGAAACAATGGCTCAACATGTATGAATATGTCTTTCTTGGTTTAAGGTCAACCTGTAGTTGAATAGAGCAGTAAGGTCTGTAGCGGGGATGATGCGGGCCGTTCTAAGCGGATTTAGCGTCGACTAATTAACGAGAAACAGCTACCCGGGGAGCCCGCGTTCCAAGTCGCCTGACTGCTCCAGCCGTTCACTGCTTGCGATTAACTTTCTCCTTGATTCCTCGGAGGAACTCCATTAGAACAGACAAAGGACGGCATCCCAGCACCAAGATCCTGGAGAATCCATTTTCCGTCCCCGTCCCAGTCATGCTCTACCCGGTACGTGTCTCCTCCTGGTAATTTCCCCGCTCTCTTTAACTAAATATTCGTGGTTATCTTTAATTTACTGTCTCTTTTTGTATCTAAACGGAAATCCTATTCCTCGGACAACCAATATGATGGCCGTCTGTCTGATTCCGCGAAGGATTTAAACATACACCTGTTTAAGCAAAAATGGTTCAAATGGCTCTGAGCACTATGGGACTCAACTGCTGTGGTCATAAGTCCCCTAGAACTTAGAACAACTTAAACCTAACTAACCTAAGGACATCACACACATCCATGCGCGAGGCAGGATTCGAACCTGCGACCGTAGCGGTCGTGCGGTTCCAGACTGTAGCGCCTTTAACCGCTCGGCCACTACGGCCGGCCCTGTTTAAGCGAATATGACTATGGGCGAATTATTTTAAATTTTTTTTTCAGGGGGGGGGGGGGTTGTCCCTGCTCTAAGTGCAACCTACAAATATGGATAAAGGGATGTGAGGCGAAAGGCTAGGGCCCATGTCCCAGCATGGGTCGTTTCCTGTTACTACCATATTGACATAAATACCTGTGAAACAAATAGGCCTTTAATAATTTTTTCATAATGCGGGGCCACAGTCATAATATATTTCTTTAAAGTTAGTACCGCCATTAGACTGTTGTTTATTTACAATGTTACATTTACACTTACACAATCGTGATTTTGGCTTCAAAGTGCCATTATCAAGTGTTTTAAGTGTTATAAATTGCCTAAACGTACTGTCGTGTTAAAATACACAGCCTCGCCGTATCCAAGAACCCGGTCAGAACACTCTTTCTTGTTGCCGCAGTCCCACTACCGCTGCCACGGCGTGCAGTCAGATCTAATGGCCGTTTCCTCTATTGGTATCTGCCCGCTGCTTGTTGCTCGCTCGCTCTCCAAGACATGACTCCATTCCCGCTTCATCTTCTCTAGAAGGTCCGCGCAGTGGCGCCTGTGTCGCGATGTACGTGGCGTTGCTGTAGCGATCACTTCAACCATCATCTGCCGATCGCTAAAGCAAGCACAAATCTACTAATACCAGTATTGCTGGCACCCGTTTGACCAGAGCCGATGTGGAATCTTGCTACACGTCGGTCAGGGGCTTGAAGATGGCGTAGTAAATCGTCGAAACTGGCGGCCAAATAAAATAGGTTTCGAAATTAGACGGCTGAAAGGTGTTTGATTTGACATCCTATATCGAAGAGCCGAACCCCGCAATCATTTTTGAAAAGATGGACATGCAGAGACATCGTTGTTGAAACATGCATCTATCTTTCATCAGCTACAAAAACTGTGATGATACTCGCAGAGGTGGACATCCCCCCTCCCCCATCCCCCAGTGTGTATGGCGTGAGAGAAGGAGTGGCTGTCAGCTCTCAGTTTGACTGCTGGCAGTGTCGAAAAGCTGGTGGTGACGATGGCAGCGACTCTGCAAGGATGCAGACTAGAGATTATTGGCTGCCTAGGACGTAGCGCGCCGAGGCGCGCAGAATCTCATCGTTGTCCCAGGGTGGATGAGATGGCTCGTAACAGCAAAAGTGCCTGCCCACATGAGCAGAGGCAGGGAGCAAACGCGCAGAGGCGATGGCAGTTGAACGGCTGCTCGGCCTCGGGATGAGCAGCAGCTGAGGCAGGCCTTCAGGTGGCTCGCTGGTTGGAGGGCGCTACGTCCACAGCATTGGACTTGGCGCCAGCAGCAGGGGCGCATCTATCAGTGGCAGAGTCCAGAGATGGCGACTGGTTGATACTTCTAGACGTGTAGACCGTCGAAGGTCCCTCCTCGCGACTGGTGGCTGGCAGAATGTGGCACCTTTAACTAAAAATGATAAGTATTTATACGGACGGGACCGTCCTTGTTTTGTTACAGCATCGGTTTCTATCATGTAAGCCAAAACAAAGTCATGGATCGGTTGTGAAACAATCAGGCCACCAGTGCTGCAGTGGCTCTGATTTTCTGTTATATTGTTGATATTCCAGCTCTGGTCCGTCAGCTGTCCAGTTGCCTGGCACACCGCATCTCGTGGTCGTGCGGTAGCGTTCTCGCTTCCCACGCCCGGGTTCCCGGGTTCGATTCCCGGCGGGATAAGGGATTTTCTCTGCCTCGTGATGGCTGGGTGTTGTGTGATGTCCTTAGGTTAGTTAGGTTTAAGTAGTTCTAAGTTCTAGGGGACTGATGACCTAAGATGTTAAGTCCCATAGTGCTCAGAGCCATTTGAACCATTTTTTTGCCTGGCACAGTAGCGGCAGTTCTTGCTGCCAAACGGCGTCCCATCGGTACCGGTCTGATTCGTTTCCGTAGCTTCTCTTGCCGTGGCACTAACCTGTATCTGCTAAATTATTCTGCTGTGCCACAGCACATTGTTGAAAGTATAGCAACGTTTATTAACCGCTGAATTTTCTAGATTAGGAAAATGCTGCAGCTTATTTTCAAATAACTTTATTAATATGACTCTCCCATGACGATTCCCAATCGGACGCAGCACCCAAGATTTTATTAGATTCGACTAGTTTTAGAACAGATTCTTCTGGCTTCAGATGGACGTCGCATGTGAATTTTGATCTGTTAACATGCATGTTGTCTTCTTTACACCTGCAGAAAAATTGTCACTAAAATTTCCCTTGAGCTAGCTAATTTTTAGAGAAACGTTGTTCCAATTCTTCGGTTATGTCTATATTCAGTGTGAACTGCATAAATTACTAGGGTGTTCCTACTGCTGGAACGTAGACAAGCAGTCCACCACCTGTATACCGTACTTTACCATCTACGGATTTGAGTACACAAGGTAATAGAACCTATTAACGTTTTTTGTATATTTATTATCGTTTCCAGTATTTCATAACTGATTTTATGATGTCAGTTACTTTAAACGTTAAATCGTGGGCCAGGGTATATGTGAGCTGCAGTCTCAAAACGTGAATATCTTGTGTGCAGTGCTTGTTTTGTGGCGAAATTGTTAGAAATCTGAAAATGGTAACATTTCAAATACGTATTACAATAATAGTGACCATTAAAATTCAGCAATTGTTGTCGGTGACAACAAAGCAGTAGACAAAAGGACACCGCAATCTGAAGAATAATCGCTGCTATAGATTCATAAGAATTGGTTCCTGTGTTGTACACGTTATTTGTCGAACACAGTCGTGCTAGAGTTTGTATTCATGCCACAGTTCAGGACACGACAGTACTGTAGCTCTCCCTTTGCGTTGTGGTGGGAAACTAGAAAACTGTGTTCTCCAGCGACAACGTACCACAGTACAAAATTTAGTGTAATTGTTGATACCGAAACACTTTGACCGCTTTGGACCACCAGCTCTTGTCTAGAAGTGATTGTTTCGAATGTTTCTTCTACGAAGAGCACACAAAATCACCTGTAACATACGTGTTGGTAAAATTAATGATGAATAAGTGGAGCATATGAAATGGTTTCATGGACTGCAGGTTGCTGTTGTCACTGCCTTATTTCTTGGTCATAAATGGACCAACATATTTCTTACCCAAGAATAAGTAGAGAGAGAGAGAGAGAGAGAGAGAGAGAGAGAGAGAGACTCATCTGCCCCTACCAGTGGGTTTATGCAACTTGCAGTGTATTCAAAAACCATGGGCGAGATTTTCATACTCTCTCGCTCGCTATACCCAAAATATTAGTCGTACATAAAAGATTAACAGAACCTTTTTGTACTAAATTTAGTGTAGCTAAATTTTGTACTGTGATACGTTGTCGCTGGAGAACACAGTTTTCGACTATTCAAGAAAAAGTCGTTTGAAGGTCACTTTTGTACGTTTTTCTTGAATAACTAGAAAACTATGTTCTCCAGCGACAACGTACCACAGTTCAAAATTTAGCTACACTGCATTTCCTACAAAAAGGTCATGTTCATTTTTTTATGAAAATCTCGCAAGTGGTTTTGAAGGTGTTGTGGATTGCATTAAAACCCATAGATAGGGGTAACTGAAACAATCAGTATACTTTCCTGATGTTGTTTTATTTTATGTAGGTGTTGTGTTCTGAGACACTTATAAACAGTGGTTACCTTTATTTTGAGCATAGTGAAGCAGATATGACTACAAAGACCTCCGCTCAGATGAACCTAGATTAAAAGACTGCAAAATTTCATTTCGAAATTGTAACAAGAAATATGTGCTATGGAGGACTTCTTGCCACTTGGTAGCCAATGACTGAACATCCTGCGTGCTGAACAAATGCTATGGTCAGAAATGATTCCCACAGTTTATGAACGAAAGGATGTACATTTTATCTTCTGACCATCTTTGTTTTAGACGTGTGTGTGGTCGTAAAGGATGGATTGCTGTGAAGTGTCAAAGACAAGGACTTCCCGAAGTAATCGAAAAAGCTGGTAGTTGCAGTCATGTTGTCTTTCACATACATCGCTTAATGTTGTGCTAGCCGGCCGGAGTGGCCGTACGGTTCTAGGCGCTACAGTCCGGAGCCGAGCGACCGCTACGGTCGCAGGTTCGAATCCTGCCTCGGGCATGGATGTGTGTGATGTCCTTAGGTTAGTTAGGTTTAATTAGTTCTAAGTTCTAGGCGACTGATGACCTCAGAAGTTATTTCGCATAGTGCTCAGAGCCATTTGAACCATTTGTTGTGCTACTTTGAAACATACAGTTGTTTGCAATATACGGAATATGTAACCGAATAGCAGTGTCGGTGGTTTCCATAAGGAAATCTGTGTTATGTGGTATTAACATAACTCAACTCCTTAGTTTCTCGAGCTATCGATGAGCCAGCGATGTTTTTTGTAACTTATGGTAAACCGAGTAGACCTGTATTGTTCTGTAAGTAATAGCGCTCAAAGGAACGGTGAAGATAGTTAGTCCTCGGGCTAAGGGCTCTCTTCTTCTAGCGAATCTAGCGTATTTGCTACCTACAGACTAATAATATAAATGTGGTCACGCAGTGTCAACTTCCAAAACCTTCTTACTACTGCCTGGGTGAACACGATGAGAAACAGTCAAAAGTGTTAACAACGAGTCATCAAAGGAACGTAAATTCCTAAGCATAAAATAGAGCCCACTGTGGTGTCACCGCCAGACACCACACTTGCTAGGTGGTAGCTTTTCAATCGGCCGCGGTCCATTAGTATACGTCGGACCCGCGTGTCGCCACTGTCAGTAATTGCAGACCGAGCGCCACCACACGGCAGGTCTAGAGAGACGTACTAGCACTCGTCCCAGTTGTTCAGCCGACGTTGCTAGCCATGGTTCACTGAGAATTACGCTCTCATTTGCCGAGACCATAGTTAGCATAGCCTTCAGCTACATTTGCTACGACCTAACAAGGCGCCGTATTCAATTGATATTGAGATTCAATTAATGTATCATCAAGAGCGATGTTCTACAAATGTGGATTAAAGTTAAGTATTCCAGAAGCTACGTACTTTTCTTTATAGCATTCATTACGTATCCTGTTTCAGACCTCACGCCAGCCTGCGTGAGTTTAAGCGCGTGCCTTTCGGCTTCCTCTCATTGTGTCTAGGCTGTCTTGTCTAGACACAACACCCACTACGTATCCAAATAGAGTCGAAGTCCAAGGTCGCATAACTGTGCACAGCCTGACAATTAGGAGATGCCACGAGGTCCGAAAACTAAGTGTTCTAGCCTTGGAACCTGTTACACAGAACCACAGCCGAAGGGTTCCGTCCATGTGCTGTGAACCTAAGATAGACTTGGCATCTTTCCGCCTTCGCAGCTGCGTCCAGCTGAGCTAGTACTGGCTCCATATTCACATATTCTTCCTCACCCGATTTCTGGAATTCGATCGACGCTTTTATCTTTTTCTTTAGGCCTGTAACAAACACATCGACATTTATAAAAGCAAACTAGTTGTATTAAAATTTTTGCCGTAACCACAGGTGTTTTTTTTAACAATTCCTAGAAAAATCATATCTTAGCAGCCATCATGAAGCCGAAGGCTTCCAGCATAAGAAGTCACCCTCATTCTGCCAATGTCGTTGTGAAACACTCCCTTATTAACCCACCGTTATTGACTAGTGGATTTATTTATTTAATCGTATGGCTAGGGCTCCCCGCCTGTCAGGCGTTTCGCCGGGTGGCGGTATTTCAATTTGACGCCACTTCGGCGACCTGCAGTCGATGAGGATGATAGGGTAATGATCAGGACAGCACAACACGCAGTCCCTGGGCGGAGAAAATTACCCGACCCAGCCGGGGATCGAAGCAGGGCCCAGAGGATTGTAAATGTGGTCGGCGGTCCTGCCGAAACCCGCCCTGCTCACCAAGCAGCCAACAAGTTAACCAGCTCGGAGTCTCAACGCTGACTACTCTCTGGCGCACCGGGCGCTCGGCTATCGGTAGTACCTACTGCGACTTTCATGAGGCAAAGATGTAGTGTTCTCAATACGTAAGGGGTGAGTGACCCCTTACAGTTGTCAAAGAAGGCCGAGGAATGGACACATGTTCAGGGCACTCTCTTGCCATTGGGGTGTTAAAATGCCCCTGAAAGGCGGAAGAATCAGGAGTGATTAACGACATGAGGATGCAGAAGACTATGGACACCATTGTATTAAAGATACTTACGTGTAGCCACAGAACTTGTGGCCTGTATTTGAAAAGATTTCATGATGATTTTTCTGTTTGCAAAAGATTCCGGACTAGTCCCCCATTAGGATTTTCGGATGGTGATTGCCAAAGGGGAGGTGACCATCAGTAACCTACGGGAGGGTAACGTTCTACGTATAGGGGCCTGGAATGTCAGAAGTTTAAACGTGGTAGGAAAGCTGGAAAATATGGAATGGGAAGTGCTAAGACTCAATCTAGATATAGTGAGGGCAGTGAAGTGAAATGGAAAGAAGACAGGAGTATAAGGTAATATCAACAGCAACAGGAAATAATATAACAGGAAAACAATTCCTTGTGAATACAAAGGTGGGGAGAGAATGGGTTGCTGTGATCAGTTCAGTGATAGGGATATCATTATCAGAATCGACAGCAAACTAACACCGACGACGATAGTTCAGGCATACATGCAGAGGTCGCAAGCAGAAGATGAAGAGGTAAAGAAAGTGTATGAGGATACTGAAAGGACAGTTCATTACGTAAAGGGAGATGAAAATTTAATAGCCATGGGAATTGAAATGTGGTTGTAGGGGAGCTAGCAGAAGAAAGGGTTACGGGAGAATACGGGCTTGTTAGCAGGGAGAGGAGAGAGACTAACTGAGTTCTGCAATAAATTTCAGATGGTAAAAGTAAATACTCTGTTCAAGAAGCACAAGAGGTGGAGATATACTTGAAAAAGCCCTGGAGATACTGGAAGATTTCAATTAGATTACATCATGGTCAAACAGAAATTCCAAAATCAGATATTTGGTTGTAAGGCGTACCCAGGGGCAGATACAGACTCAGATCGCAATTTAGTAGTGATGAAGAGTGGGCTGAAGTTTAGGTGACTAGTCAGGAATAATCACTCCAGAAAGAAGTGGGATACGGAAGTACTGAACAATGAATGAAGATGCTTGAAGTTCTGTGAGGTTATAGATATTGCGATAATGAATAGCTCAGCAAGAAGTTCAGTTGAAGGGGAATGGATATCTCTTAAACGGCCAGTCACAGAATTCGGAGAGAAAACCGTAGGTACCAGGAGGGCGATTGTGAAGAAATCATAGGTAACAGAAGAAATACTTCAGTTAATCAATGAAAGATGAAAATACCGAAATGTTCCGGAAAATTCACGAATACAGAAACAGAAGTCACTTAGGAATGAAATAAATAGGAAGTGCAGGGAAGCTAAGTCGAAACGGCTACATGAAGAATCTGAAGAAATCGAAAAAGGAATGATTGTCGGAAGGACTGACTCAGCGTATAGAAAAATCAAACTAACCTTCGGTGAAATTAAAAGCAAGGGCTGTAACATTAAGAGTGCAATGGGAATTCCACCGTTAAATGCAGAGGAGAGAGCGGATAAGCGTAAAGAGTACGTCGAGAGCTTTTATGAAGCGGAGGCCTTACCTGACGACGTGATAGAAGAAGAAACAGGAGTCGATAGCGAAGATATAGGGGATCAAGTACCAGAATCATAATTTGGAGTAGCTCTGGAAGACTTAAAATCAAATACGGCGGATGGTATAGATAACATTGTATCAGAATCTCTAATAACATTAGGGGAAGTGGTAACAAAACGATTATTCACGTTGGTGTGTAGAATGTATTAGACTGGCGTTAACTATCAGACTTTTGGAAAGATATCATCCACACAATTCCCAGGACTGCAAGAACTTACAAGTGCGAGAATTATCCACAATCAGCTTAACAGCTCTAGTATCCAAGTTTCTGACAAGAATTGTATACAGAAGAATGGAAAAGGTAGCTTGAGGTTCTGTTATATGATGATCAGTTTGGCTTTAGGGAAGGTAAAGGACCAGAGGAACAGCTCTGACGATACAGCTGATAATGGAAGCAAGACAGAAAAAACATCAAAACAAGTTCACAGGACTCCTCGACCTGAAAAAGAGTTCGACAGTGTAAACTGGTGCAAGATGTTCGAAATAATTAGAAAAATAGGGGTAAGCTATAGGAAAAGACGGGTAATATGCAATATGTACAGGAACCAAGAGGGAACAAGAAGAGCGGGAAACCAAGAACAAAGTGCTCGGATTAAATCAGGCTAAGACACGGACGTTTTCTTCCATACTATTCAATGTCGAAAAAGCAATGACGGGAATAAAAGGAAGCTGCAGGAGTGGAATCAAAATTCGAGGTGAAAGGATATCAATGATACGAATCGCTCTTGACTTTGCTATTCACAGTGAAAATGAAGAAGAATTACGTGATCTGCTGTATGAAATGAACAGTCTAATGAGTGCAAAATATGGATTGAAAGAGTAAATCGAAGAAACACGAAGGTTGTGAGAAACAGCAGAAATGAGAACAGTGAGAAACTTGACATCAGGATTGATGGTCACGAAGTAGATGGAGTTAAGGAATTCTGCTGCCTAGGCAGCAAAATAACCTACGACGGATGTTGCAAGGAGGACATCAAATGCAGATTAGCACTGGAAAAAAGGGCATTCCTGCCCAAGAAAAATCTACAAGTACCAAACAGAGGACTTAATTTGAGGAAGTAATTAATGAGAACGTACGTTTGGATCACAGAATTGTATGGTGGTTAACATGGGCTATGGGAAAACTGGAACAGAGGACAATCGAAACATTTGAGATGTGTTGTAAAGGACGAATGTTTAAAAGTTGGTGGACTGGTGAGGTAAGTAATGAGGAGCTTCTCCGTAGAATCGGTGAGGAAACGAATACATTGAAAATACTGACAAGGAGGAGGGACAAGATGATAGGACGTCTCTTGACATCAAGGAATAACTTCTACTGCAATAGAGGAACTGTAGAGGGTAAAAACTGTAGAGGGAGACAGAGATAAAAATGGTTCAAATGGCTCTGAGCACCATGGGACTTAACGTCTGAGGTCACCAGTCCCCTAGAAGTTAGAACTACTTAAACCTAAGGACATCACACACATCCATGCCCGAGGCAGGATTCGAACCTGCGATCGTAGCGGTCGCGCGGTTCCAGACTGTAGCGCCTAGAACCGCTCGGCCACTTCGGCTGACAAGACAGAGATAGGGATACCTCCAGTAAATAACTGAGGACGTAGGTTGCAAGTGATACTCTGAGATGAAGATGTTGGCACAGGAGAGAAGCTCGTGGTGGGCATCAAACCAGTCAGAAGACTTAAGTGAAATGTGTCTCTACGTCCATCTTTCTGCAGGTGATGTTTGAAGTGATCGATGTCTCAAAAAGTACGTATACCAGGCATTGACTGCTGGCCTCTATTTTGACTAGGCCAAAGATGAGAATCATCCTAAAAACCGGCCAAGGGGCCTCAAGGTGGCGTAAAATATCGACAAAACTGGTAGCCCAATAAGATGATTTAGAAATTTACACAGCTGCAAGGTGTTTGATTTGACATTCTGTAAGTGAAATGTAGTTTCGTGAGAGATCAGAAGTCTATCTAGGAAACCATCCAAATATATCCATGCTTGAAATCAACTCATAATTGTTTCCGGTTATCGGCTTGGTTTTAGGGCCTGCAACATTCGGAATTTGCAAGCCTAGAACTGCAGGCTCATGTGAAACACAAGCCACACTGCTGATTGCAACACATTCACGTCTCTGCTGGATTTTCTGTGACTTCCTTCGTAGATTGTACTAATGCTTCCAGCACTTCATTCTCGACGGACGACCGTCCTGTGGTTTTCTTCTTGCATATGCATCCTGTCTCCTTGGACTTTTTTGCTCTTTTAGCAATATTCTGACGGCATGGTGCCACTTTTCCAAACTTAGTCCAAGAATGTCTTTGAACAGCAATTGTTGATGATGTTTTTGCGTATTCTATTACACAATACTCCTATACTATAGCGGGTGCCACCATTTTGAATACTAACGCCAACGATAAGCAACAACAGGGATTTCCTAATGTTTAATAGCTGCCAACGTAAACTGTGTGAGTTAACCTTTCACTGTATATGTGTACTTCTGAAATGAAATCATTACTGTTGCCACAGGAATACTTTTTTTTATGCCATTCGTTTTGTATCATCCTGCATAATAATTAATTCTACCACCAAGCTGCCTTTTATATATTTGTATCAATTTTTCACTGTTTGCTTACGGTGATACAGTTACGACTGCTGTGTTTAATAAATCACCGATTTATCTACTTTTGGAGAGTCTTCTGGGCCAGTTCATTCGTTTCCTTTTACAGAAAGAAAAACCGTGAATTCCGGTCTGGAACACAGCTTGCAGGCTCCAATAATTGAGAATTTTCTGACTTTGATGGTCAGGGCTCTGGTCTCTCCTTTCTTACAATGTATGTGTTAATGTTGATGTTATGTTTATTGATTTTATTTAAAAAATTTGCCCTCTCCATGTATCGTATTAACCCTTGCTTATAATGCCTTTGACTCGCTACTGTCTCTTTATACGCTCTGTCATTCGACGTTATCAGTCGATTATGTAAATTCAGTGCCTAGTATAACTGTCAAATGAGATTGGTGCGCAAATCATCTGTTCTGCTTTACACCGCTTGCCTTTCTGACTGCCAGGCTTTCGAGCTTCCTCTGCTCTTTCCACATTCCTCTTTACTGTACCCTTCATTTCCAAAGCATCTGTAAATAATTGTCGACGTTGTTTTCCTTTCTCACTTTCCATATTGCTGGCGTTGTTTTCTCTAAAATGATTCCTTCTTTTTCACAGTTTCCACCTAACACGGTATGTAATCATGCAACCATAGTCTTATGACGTCGAATTGTTAACAAGCAATATACAGCATTGTTCACGAAAGCAAGAACCACGTCAGATCCTACGTAACGTACTACATTTCTTTCCCTTGGTCCTGGTTTTCGATTCTGTAATACTCATACACCGAAGGTCGAAATAATACTCGTACTTAGACACGACACTTAGCCACGACTACTTCGGAGTTCTGTTTGAACATTGTAAATTTCATACACACCGCGAAATATATTCTCAGTTGCATGTCGGAAAAGAGGACTGATGATCTCAGATGTTAAGTCCCATAGTGCTTAGAGCCATTTTTTGCATGTCGGAAACAATATTGCATCGTACTACCGAGCAACACAGGCGCTGCAATATCGCAGTATATTTCAATTGTTTTACCTCCATGACAAACGAGATTTTATACATTGTGCTAGAAGAACCCACCAATGACGCGATAGTTCACAGATTAAATTCTATCACAATTTCATGTCATTAACTGTTTTAGCTGTATTATTTTCTGGGTCAGTTTCCAAAAGTACTGCCTTCTTTGTCTCACGAATTTACCTTGTGTAAACTGTATCGATAATGGATTCAACAACGGAAGCTTATTTATTGGAAATTTGATTTCTACAGGCATTTAGTACAATGATTACTCCTGTTATTTCATAGAAACATGTTTGGATCCCTTGTACTTGATTTTCATTCACGCTGGGCAGTGTTTGGACCACACAGTGCCTTAGTCATTTGTTCATTTAAAGAAGATGCAATCATACTTCCATACTTCCTATTTAATTTTTCCAGCCAGGAAAGCTTTCTCACTTAGCACTGAACATGTAGTACGTTGGTGGGTGCAATTAGTTCTTGTCAAAGACCTGGTCCATGTCACCCACGCTGTGCATGCGTTTTCCCTTTGTTCCCGATGCATGTTATGAGCACGTGGCAAGACAGCACGCTGGTTTTGGGGGCGTCACCTGCCTTTGCACCCGCCACAGTGACCTCGGATGCGGCCACAGCGACCAGGGCAGGGCACTTGTCCAAAACCGCTGGCCAACAGTGGGTGACCGCACCACGCCATCCGTTCCAACCGCCGATGCACCAGGGACACCACTGTATACACGTTCTGTGGCCATGGTGTGGAACGTGGCAGCTGCTTTACAAAAAAGATACAGAAAAGATACTTTTTCACAGTGTAAATACGGTTACACGCAGACCATTTAATTCAGTGACATTACATTACTGATGCCACGTCATTGTATCTGTGCTCCCATTTGCATTAATAAATAAAGAAAGGTCATCTGTGACACAGTTTTATTGAAGACTACCAGATCCGATCTGCCCTGCAGATCATCTTCAGATCTAAGTTGCGCGGCTGAAAGGTGACAAGAATTACAGAAGTGTAACATTGGAAAGAATACATCAAGATGTCATTTAACCTATGTTAATTATCGTGTGGCAGCAAAACTTGGTAGATATGCTAATGAGATTATGTGAAACTAATTTATACTGGTAAACAAATTAGTTCCTACTGTGGGCACCAGGAGCAAATCTTGCGCTGTGCACTATATGTATGACGATATGGAATCCATGCTGTTATCTGACAAGCCTTAAAGTGAGGCAACAGTATGGCCATTGTGAAGAGAGACCTTGCGCTGTTAGTGAACAGGCTTTATGGGACAGCAGCAATTACATTGCTGCATTGAGAGAGTATCGCCGACTGCAAGAGACACAGTGTTTTTAAATGGTTTAAAGAAGACGATAATGAGATTCGAAAACACGGGTGAGGTTGGTGTGGCACCTGGAAGCGAAAGGCCTCCTACCCCGGTGGAAGTTATTGACGAGGTTTCTGTTGCTCTGGACTGCGCGGCTGATCCCGGCGGAGGTTCGAGTCCTCCCTTGGGCATGGGTGTGTGTGTTTGTCCTTAGGATAATTTAGGTTAAGTAGTGTGTAAGCTTAGGGACTGATGACCTTAGCAGTTAAGTCCCATAAGACTTCACACACATTTGAACAACATTTTGCTGTTGCTGTAACTGAGCGTGCAGCACGTTCCCCGGTTAGTGCTAGGGCTCGTGCAGTGTTACGAGAACTGTCCATCCCACGGTCAACAGCGCGGAAAGTTTTGAGGTCAGTTTTACACATGTACCCGCGCAAACACCGGACGGTGCGGCAACATTCTGAATTTACTCTTAGGTTTCTGGCACGGGTTGATTTTTATGACATGTTGCCTGGCAATTTCTGTGCAGTAAGGCGGCACATTTTACACTACAGGATGCAGTTCTGTACAGAACTGCCGAATTTTGGGATAGTGTTCAACAGCGTATTGTGCACGTAGAGTTACTACACTTGCCATATGTGATTTCTGTCCCGGAATCTTCGGCTGATATTTGTGTGATGATTTTTCTGACGTTGCGCTAGCACGAATGGCAACAGGCAATCTGTCAATATTATTCATATTCATAATAGAGTAAGGAAATAGAGTGACAACTACAAATTAGGGAGAGAACATTCAATAAATTGTATGATCTCAGATGTTAAGTCCCATAGTGCTCAGAGCCATTTGAACCTGCGCAGAACTCGTTCCTTACCTTATCAGTCCACCTAATTTTCAACAGTCTTCTGTAGCGCCACATCTCAAATGCTTCGATTTTCTGCTGTTCTGGTTTTCCCACAGTCCATGTATAGCTACCATTCAATGCTGTGCTGCAAACGTACATTCTCAGAAATCTCTTCCTCAAATTACTGCCTATGTTTGATACTAGTAGACTTCTCTTGGCCAGAATGCCCTTTTTGCCAGCACTAGTCTGCTTTTGATGTTCTCCTTGCTCCGTCCGTCATTGGTTATTTTGCTGCCTAGGTAGCAGAATTGCTTAACTTCATCTACTCCGTGATCATCAATTCTGATGTTAAGTTTCCCACTGTTCTCATTTCTGCTATTTCCCATTACTTCCGTCTTCCTTCGATTTACTCTCAATCCATATTTTGCGCTCATTAGACTGTTCATTCCATATAGCAGATTATGTAATTCTTCTTCTCTTTCCCTCAGGACAGCAATGCCATCGGCGAATCGTATCATTGATATCCTTTCACCTTTAATTCTACTCATGCACTTTTCTTTTATTTCCATAATTGCTTCTTCGATTTACAGATTGAACAGTAGGGGCGAAAGTCTACACCCCTGTCTTATCCCCTTTTTAATCAGAGAACTTCGTTCTTGGTCGTCCATTTTTTTATTCCCGCTTGCCTCTTGTACATTGTATATTACCCGTCTCGCTGTAGCTTATCCCTATTTTTCTCAGAAGTTTGAATATTTTGCACCGTTCTACACTGTCGAACGCTTTTGCCAGGGCGACAAATCCTATGAATGCGTCTTGATTTTTGTTTAGTCTTGCTTCCATTATTAACCGCAACCTCAGAATTGTCTCTCTAGTGCATTTACCTTTTTCTAAAGCCAAATTGATCCTCATCTAGAGCATCCTCAATTTTCCTTTCGATTCTTCTGTATATTATTAATGTCAGCAACTTGGATGCATGAGCTGTTAAGCTGACTATGCGATAATTCTCGGAGTTGTCAAATCTTGTGGTAGCACACACTAAAGAACAACACAAATACTTCCACTATATGTGAGGCTTCTGACCAGTAACGAAACAACTGACCATCAAAGGTTGTGTTCAAAATGACCACCGGCAGCGACGATATACGCCGCCAGTGTGGCATGGAACGACTGCTGCACACGTGGTTTCCGAGTAGGCTTCAGTAATACGTTGTTGCATATCATCGGGTGTAGTTGGTGTGTCCTTGTAGTCAGCGTCTTTCAGCTTTCCCCACAGGCCGACCAAGTACAGATCCTCTGCGTCCAATCCAAAGATTTATAAGCAATTCGTGAAGACATGCTGTAGTACTTCGTGCAGTATGTTGGTATCACAGGTTCCTCCCAGTCAGCAGTACCCGTCTTCTAGTATCCGTGGAAGATTGCGTGTTGGCAGGCTGCGATCCTTGAACGCGTGTGTGTTTCATCTATGAAAGACGGGCCTATGTCCTGATGGTTAACTATCCCACATGACACGTTTGGCAGCAGATCAATAGTCCATGTTTCGACGGTTTACCTGACCATGATTGGTAAATGTGGCTTCATTAGTATACAAGACACATGATACATCTGGAGTATCCTGTATTAATGCCGATGTACAGAAGTTAACACGATTCTCGTTATCGTTTACATGCAGCTCTTGATGGAGAGAGATGTGATAGGGTTGGAACCTATGTCGTTGGTGAAATCGTAGGTTACTTGCCCGACTCAAGCCGCTTTCTCATGCGACTGCACGGGATTGCGCGGAAGCTAACGCGAGAATCAGCTGCAACAGATGTTCTCGTCACTTGTTTCCTTGTGTTACGTCGTCTTGGTGTTACACTACTGTACTTCGTTGAAGAGTTGAAGAGAGTGATAAATAACTGCCGAGATGGTTGACGTGTGGTGGGATTTCTCGCCACTTACACCGTACAAGAACGAACTGTATTCTTCGTACACTCTCCATACACCATGAGCATGTCGTCTTTTTCTGCGCTGCTAAATCCCATCGCCCACTTACGACCTACTGCTTGCACAGTCACACACTAGCTGACTAGCAAGTCACAAGGCACTCAAGGAATACACAAACACACTGTAAGCAAATATAGCAACATCGTACCTAGCAACTAAGCGGGTTGAACGGCTCAAACAAGTGTCGGTGTGAAAATTTTTCTCGTAAACGACTCGCTCTAGAATCCTGCAAGAAACACCACAGAAATTCCAATGTATCCCCCTTTTAATCTGTTAAGTCAATAGCTATTGTTCCATTTAAAAAAGAACATTATTACACAAAAATGAACTTTCTAAGTATTGTTATAAGCTGTTTATTGAGTAACAACACGAGCCCTTGACTACCAATCAGTTCCGTGAAAACCACACATTAACAGCACTTTCATTTCCGCAATATCTGCGGTGCAAGTTTTAGGAGATTCACCCTGTATAGAGGGCGATGTTGCTAAATGGTCTTAGTCCACTGTTTCCAGCACCGCAACTAAGTTTATTTTTGCACGAAATTGATCATGAGAGGATAAGGGCCAAAACAATCATATGAGCTTATTTATTTATTCATGATATCTGTACAGCACAGTGCAGTGCACAATACGTCATGATGAGGCCAGCGTTACATAAGGTTATCGAAGTGACCCCCACGAGCCTCTCAGAATGCGCAAACACGACGTCGCAGCGACTGACGAACACATTCAAATGTGCCACCTTGCAAACGAATGGTGACAGAGGCAGCTTAAACGTGCTGCTTCAGTGTCAGAAATTTAAACGTTTCGGGGTCTAGCGACCGGGCAGACCATGCTTCTAGACCATCCATTCCCATCCATCGACCAGGGTAGATCTTGTCGAGATCCATCCGGATGGAGATGCGGAAGTGAGGTGGAGCACCATCACATACTGGCAACGTTACCTTTAGTACCACCGAAGGCACGTCTACCAGAAGGGAAAGCAGGTTTACCCGTAAGAATTACAGATATTCGTTATATGTGAGGTGTTGTGGATTGATTTGATTTGATCAATGCAGGAAGATAAAAACTACAGTGGTCTTAGCCCACTGTCGCCAGCACCGCAACTAAGTTTATTTTTGCGGTTTCGCTCCTTGTGATTCTAATATAACCAAAAGGTACTCTTAAGAAGTGTTTGGAGGCCCATGAGTCGTTCCTTCTGGATATGCTCCCGCTGCTTTGAGCAGCAGTACACAAAAGCTCTGGGGTTGACTCAGCAACAATTGGTTGCACTATTCTTCGTTTTGATCGTTGAGAGCTCTCTTCAAAAGATTTTGAAGGTCTTCCTCTGGGTTTTTTCACTTTTAAATCTTTGTTTGTGGTTGTAGTGCTTACAGCTGGCAAGACCAAGTCGTTTTTTAACCCTTCTGAACTGGATTTGATAAATCTTTCCATATTCCAATTGGTTTTTTCCACTTTTGTAGCAATTTTGAGACAAAACACTTTTAAAATTGACCTAATTTTACATTTTTGACTGTTTATATTCACTAAATTTATCCAATATGTGAGTCATTAATCGTTCTATACACTTAGACTGTGATTGTTTGTAAAAGTTCTCCTTTTTTAACACTAAAACTAGATCTATTTCCCTCATATTTAATTCCGAGTGACTTGGTCCACTCCGACTATCTGAAAAGAAAAGAGTCTGGTGTCACAATGCGTTGGTTTGAGTTCATAGAATTTACAATACTAATAGTCAAAAAACGCACAAGTGTAAATATTTAGGACAGAAAGCGGTACTAGGCAGAACTTTTTTTGAAAGTCTAAGGAAAAAGATTTTTTATAAAATCGTCATTTACTATTAACGAGGGTAAAAAAATGAATTGTAATGTTGTCTCTTTAATGAACACACCTGTGGCTTCCACCTACATGATAAATATTTAGATTTTCGCACGAGATCATCAAAAAATTCACGTTATAATACTTTCAAGTTTCGAACGCAACTTGCCTGTCAGACCCTCACACGCCTTTATTATCAACATAACTAAGAATATTTTACGGCAGTGCGATGGACCAGTTACCTGAGGTGTAGAATACAAGGACGTTAAGACCAAATCTATAAGTGTGAAAATCGATTTTTGGCGCGAAATTGATTATGTGTGAGTGCCTGAACTTTGATAATTGTCTGGTAATAAAAAATTAAACTTTTCACTCGAGGGAAGACTTGAACCAAGGGTCTCTCGTTCCGCAGCTGTTCATGCTAACCACGGGACCACGGCGCTCCTGAGTTCACACTCTCCTTGATGTTGCCTATCTTGCTTATTTTTTTCATAGTTCCACACAACTTCTTCCAGTTTTCTCGATTGATCTGTCTTCAGTTTTTCAAGGCCTATCCATTGTGCCAACTTGTAACTAAATATGAGGGGGGTGCGATGGGGAGGTTCCCTTGTAAGAAGGTGATGGCCACCGCTGAGTTCCTTAGCTATCGACTCGCAGCGCTGGCTGCGCGAGTAGAGGGCGCGGGAGGTCGCAAGGACGGGGTTTTAAGGAGTGGAGTGGCGCGTGATAGGTGGAGGAGGAAGCGCAGCGAGCAGCGGACGAGTCAGCACGCAACACATGACACGGCGCACACACGGCAAAATGACCACGGACGGACAGATCACAACTTTGCGAAAATAAAGAAAATAAACTTTTTACTCGAGTTCCGACTTGAACCAAGGACCTCTCATTCCGCAGCTGCTCTCGCTAACCACGGTACCACGGCGCTCCTGCGCTCACATTATCCTTGATTTGCCTATCTTGCGTATGGACTACTCTGTTTGTATATTTTGCTTATTTTTTTATAGTTCCACACAACTTCTTCCTGTTTTATCTATTGATCTGTGTTCAGTTTTTCAAAGCCTATCGACTGTGCCAACTTATAACTAAATCTGAGGGGGGTGCGATGGGGAGGTTCCCTTGTTAGACACGATTGCTTCGAACTCTTCCGACCCGAATATTCTGTATGCTTTGCCCTCATGCGTTCCGGCGTAACAACAAGTGCCAGCACGAAGAGCAAGGACATAACAGCTGAGGAGTCTGTGAGACGATGTCAGCCAATAGTACGCTGACAAGGACCGCACAACGACAGGAGAGGCCTCTATCAGAAGAGAATATAAGTACCGCTCCTGCGAGCCTCGGCCACGTCCCACCCGGTCTCCATCTCTCCACCCTCCTCACCCTCTCCCAAGGTGCCTTCCGCCAGCTCCCCCTCCCTGATGATGTCCTCCTCCCGTCCATCTACCCCTCCTATCGACTTTGATCCTCCCCCCCCCCACTTCCTGTGGCCTTTCCTTTAGGCACCCTCCCTCCCTTCTCTTTCCTTTTCCCCCCACCCCCTTCCTCCGCCCCTCTTCCCCCGGGCTTCCCATCCCCCTTCCTCCCTCCCCCTATCTCCCCTGCCCATGGCACCTGCTCTCCCTCTCCCACCCCCCCTCCTCCTCTCTTGGCAGGTCCCCGGACTCGTACGTTAGTGAACATTCGCGCGCCGGAGATCAACGCCTCGTGTTGTGTGTGCCGTCGTTTTGTGCTTCAGTGGTTCAGTGTTATTCGTTCTGTGCACCTACGTTCACGTGTGACAATTTTCGTCTATATATGTGTCCAAGTGTCTGAACAAATTTTATCTTGTACTCTACGCCCGTGAACGGCTCCATGTATTTTACAAAGTGTTTGTCTCCGTTTATATGTCCACCTTACTTTTCTCTCACATTGTCTTCATTTGTATCTTTTGTGTTTCTCTGAGGCCAAAGAGCGGCGTAGTATGCTGCTGCAGGCCTGCCTGTAAACAGGTTTAAAAATAACAATAAAGGAAAAAGAAAGAGCCTCGGCCGCACTAGTAGAACCGCACTAGAAGACGGACTAGAGGAGCGGCACAAGAAGACGAGCCATCATCCTAACTGTTTAGCTCAGACTTGTGTCTTATATTAATGGCTTGCATGGAAACATTATATGGCGAAGGACATTCACTATTTGCAAGTCGCTAATTGCTTCAATGTAGAAGGCAAAGTTAAGTATTGTCAATTCAATTACTGTAATAAACTCCATTAATATCATTTGCTTGTATGTTGTCTAGCTGTCCGAGAAAACAGCTTCCTAGGCACCCTATGTTACACGAATGGGCAGGATTCCACATCATGAATTTCGGATTGGAAGATTAGATGTGTTGCATTTTCATCCTTCTCAACACATAGTCCACACTTAGGGGCTTCTTTCACTATACCCATTGTAAGTAGGAGTTTCTTAAAGCTCACATGGTCAGTCTCGAGTCCTACCATGACTTCCTGTTCACAAATACGGACTTTCTTAAAATATGGCTTTGGCATCATAAGCTTCCATTGTCTTTCTTTCTGGACCACAATACAATGTTCTACGAGCTGCCTCCTGGCCCAGCTACGTGGTTTCGATTTTACCATCGCATTAATGATGGTTAGGACAGGTTCCAGTCCAGTAAACTGAGTCGTCCCACGTGTCCTAGCCAGACTATCAGCTTCTTCCTTGTCACTAGTTCCTGAATGACCAGGGCCCCACAGTAGGTTTACCACGTTGCTTTCCCCTAGTCTTCCAAGAGCTTCATGGCATGCTGCAACGACCTTTGATCTCGATGCAGGAGATTATAGAGATTTCAGAGCTGCTTGGTTGTCTGAATAGATGTAGATTCTATGATCCTAGTAATACCTACGCATACTCTCCTTGGCACTCACTCTGACAGCGGATCGGCTGGGGTACAATGGTCAGCGGCCCTAGAGAGACTGCTCTCTCTGTTACAGGCTGTATTCCGTGTACTCCGGTACCAGAGCCTTCATCTGTTTTCAACCCACAGTAAACCATATGGTGTTGTGGATCATTCTTCCACTACTCCCTTGTTTCAAATGTTACACTGAAAGGTTTGTTGTAGCAGGGGAATGTTTCTGTAAGGTCAGCCAGAATTTCCTCGACTATTGTTATATTTACCACACTCAATAAATTGGTGGGAGAGTCTGTATATCCTAAAAGTATCTAGTTATTTCCAGTTTTTATCATGTATGCCTCTGCTGCTGCGTCCATTGTCACTCAAAGCTATAATGGGGGGCAAGTCTAGCATGGTTTCCATCCCAGTAGCGAGCGCGCTGCTAATTCCGCCTGGTATGGATAAGCAGGCCAATTTCTGCACCTTCCCAAGCTCCATAGCAGCCACCTTCTATTCTATATTCTTTGTAGAACCATAAAGTATCATAGGTTCTATTACGATGATGTATATCCAATACGTATTCCTGGGCTTTAGACCCCAGTTTTTACCACAGGCCCTTCTAGTACTTATGAGAGTCCTTTTGTCTTGAAACGTATATTGTTTATATGAGGGTTATCCCTAGGTGCTTCACTACCCCGTTTACTGGTAGAGTTTCACAGAGGAACTTGAGATTCCAATACGTGTGCTGGATTTGCTTCGTCGCAAATGGTGCTACAATAGTTTTCTTGGGAATGGCCCTTAAATCATATTTTTTGCATCAGTTTTCCACAGCGTTTAATGCACATTGTGGATTGTTCTAAAAGTACTAAAATATTTGCCAAGTATTACTATGATTAAACTGACTGCATATCCTTGGCATAAGCTGTCTCTGGTACTTCAACCTTTAATGAGTTCATTCATCTCTAGGTTCTGCCATAGTGGGGACAAGATCCCTCCTTGCGGACAGCCTCTGGCGGTGTTGATCGCCATCTTCTCATTCATCGTGGTGACTTCTACCTTTCTTCTGCGTAGCATGGTCTTAATCCACCTGTACACGGTGGCCTCAGTGACGTGTCCTTCGGCATCTCTGACTATGGATTCGAAGGTCGTGTTGCTAAAAGCTCCATCGATGTCCAGAAAGACGCAGAGAGCTATTTCCTGAAAGTGAAGAGCTTTTCTCACCCTCCAAACAAGCTGTTGAAGTGCTATTTCACTTGTTTTGCCTAATTGATATGTGTGTTGGTTTACATGTAGAGGAACCTCAGTTAACCTCAGTTAACCTCTTCTGCCTAAGGTGTACATTAACTTAGGAGAAAGAAGAGCGGCTGATCGGTCTCATATCCTTGAGCTTGATATGACCAGTTCTCTCTGGCTTCAGAATGGAATCAACACTCACTGATGAAGATTGATTCCTGTTGCTAGGCTGACCCTTAACAGTCTACATAGGAATCTAATTCAATCCTCCACTACCTGTTGAAAATGAGCCGGAAATATACCACCAGGTCGTGATGACTTGAACTGTTGAAGCGCTTCCACCACCAACTGAGATCAACACGTCGTCTGGCAGATTCCTAGTTTTCCCTTTGATTACCCAGACACTGACTCTGTATCATCTGCCAGAGTACATTGAGGGAAGAAGGTCTCCAGGAGCACATCCAGCGATTCACTCGTTGTCCTTGTATATCCACCATCCTTCTGGATTAGTTGGCGTCCTGGTGAGTATTTTATGAAGTCCAGCGCAAGTTGTTGTATCTTCCAGTTCCTAACAGATCGCAAGGTTTTATTTGACCAGGGCCTCCCGACATTTTGCCCATTGTCCTTTCCTGCCTGCAGTGTTGAACAACCTTCTTACCCGCTTCCTTTGCACTTCCAGATTGTTGTTCCTATAAGGTACATTTCTGTTTCTGAAGTTCTTGGTGATAGGGCAGTTTATTTTAAATATGAGGTCGTAATGGCACATGTCACTGCATCTGCCATTCCCTCAAAATCTACTGGGCTCCTTATCGATGTCCTGACTGCAGATAACCGTGAGTTTAAGACTTTCCTACACGATTCTTAGTCTGTTTTCCCAGAATTCCTACAGGTCTTGGTATGTTTAACACCCATTTAAACCTCAAACATAATATAAATGTGGTTAGATAAGGATGGTTTAATCGCCACATACCATTTTTTGACATAACTACCCTTTAGAGTAGATCCGAAAGTTAGGTCAGTTACTTATTTCCTTCTTTTATTCCTGAAGGTAGGTTACAGATAATTTTATAGTATAAATTCGAATTGCTCACTTCGTGGGAAGGAGGAGTATCGTCTTCGAAAGGAAGGTAAGCTTGTAACACCAACAATGCAGATAAAATACCTTCTGCACCATCCAAAATTTTCGCCGTTTAATATTCGTTCATAACTTTTGATTCTGAAGCTGTAAGCTGTATTATGGAAACTATATTTAATACGTAATCGATGTACTAATGTATTTATTTTTGACTGCATATAATTGATAGTAATTATAATGAGAATATTGTAAATTGCCGGCTGATAGCCAAGGGAACTTTTTTGATAGCAACGACGAAATGGTAGTAGCTGGGCTGTCGTTTATCTTTGCGTATGGAGAGTCTCTTTCGCGTTGCGAGCAAAGAGGAAGCAAAGTACCCTGCGTGATGAAAGAGTGAGGAAGTGTTTGTGGAAGGATTGCTTTTCAGGAGCCACTGGTTACACCATGCGGCAAAAAGGTCAAGGTGATTCTGGAGAAGGCGTTGGGACCGTTGGAGGGTAGGAGCGAGGGCGAGGAATGCGGTGTCATCGGGGGGGCGGGGGGGGGGGCATATCTGCCGTGTACAGGAGGTAGAGGAGAGGGGAAAGGACAGAGCCCTGGGGCACACTGCAGAGGGGTAGAAGGTGTGGGAATTGGCACTATGGATGGTAACGTAGGAAGGGCGGCGGGAGAGGAAGGAGGCCATCAGACGGATGTAGTTTACAGGAAGGGCGTAGGTTTGGAGTTTAAACATGAGACCGGTATGCCAGACAGCGTCGTAGGCCTTTTTGAGGTCGAGGGAGACCAAAATGGCAGAGCGACGGGAGTTAAGCTGGAGGGAGAGGAGATGAGTGAGGTGGAGGAGTTGGTCATTGGCAGAGAAGGAAGGTCGAAAGCCACATTGTGTGTTGGGGAGGAGGTGGTTTTGGCGGAGGTGGTGATGGATGCGCCAGGAAAGGATGGATTCCAAGAGCTTGCTGAACACCGATGTGAGACAGATAGGACGATAGGAAGAGGCATAAGGTGGCGGCTTATTGGGTTTGGAGAACATTAGGATATGGGAGGTTTTCCACAGGTCAGGATAGAAGCCAGTGGCAAGGATGACATTGTAGAGGGTGGCAAGGACTGAAAGGAAGGAGGGAGGGCAGTGTTTGAGGTGGCAGTAGGCAGTGCAGTCGTGGCCGGGAGCAGTGTTGCGTTTAGTGCAGAGTGTGAAGCTGATGTCCTGTGTAGTGATGGGAGTGTTGAGTTCAGATGGTGGTGTGTGGCCCAAGTACTGGAAGCTAGGAGCAAGGGGGGGAGCAGAGGTATTCGTACTGTCCATGACGTCAGGGAAGAGGGAATAATCAAAGTGGGGATCATCTGGGATGGAAAAAACATCTGAGAGGTGAGAGGCAAAGTGGTTGGCCTTACTGAGGTTGTCAGGAAAGGGACGGTCATCAAGGAGGAGAGGGTACTGGGGGTTGGGGCGGTTCCCAGTAAGGCGGTGGAAACCAGACCAATACTTGGAAGAGTTTATGGGGAGCATGGTGTTGAGTTGTGTACATGTCTGGCGCCAGGCATGGCGTTTCTTCGCAGTAAGCAGGTTGTGGATGTGTCGTAATTTCCGGTGCCGGGTAAGTGTATCCCGGTCACAAGTGTGGAGAAAAGAGTGGTAGAGGTGGCGAGACTCTCGAAGGAGAAGGACGGCCTGTGGAGGCAGGGCGGGGTGGTGAGGGTGGATGGCTTTGATGGGGATATGGGTTGTGACGGCGTCAGACAAGGTCTGGTGCAGGAAGGCAGCAGTGCAAGAGATGTCATCTGGAGACTGGAGGGTAAGGTCGTGGCGATCAACCTGTTTGTGAATGGAGTCCTGGTGGGCATCCCAGTTGGCACGGGAGTAATCATGGACAAGTTTAAGAGGGATGTCGGGGCAAGGAGCATTGCGGGGATGGCGACCATTAGAGATAGTGAGGAGAACAGGAGCATGGTCACTGCCAATGAGGCCAAGGACATCTGCGGTGATGCGCCCAAGGAGGTTGGGAGAGGCAAGGACCACATCAGGAGTGGTGTTGGATTCGAGTCGGGTGTGCTGAGGCAGGGGAACCAGGTCTCCCTGGAGGGTGGTGAGAAACTGATGCCACCGTTGGAGGTCGGCAGGATCACAGCTGTGGATATTGAGGTCGGTGGCAATCATGTAGGTGGAGAAGGTGCGGTTAATGTGGGCCAGGAAATCGTACGGGATGGGGGCACGAGAGCGGACATAAATGGTGGCACAGGTGACGGTAAGGGTGGGGAAGAAGAGGCTGAGGTTGAGATGCTCGGCAGGATTGTTAAGGAGAGGTTGGGGCCGGACAGGGAGGTGCTTGAGGTGGCCTATAGCAACTCCACCACATGCCAGAGAGTACGGGTTATTGGTGTGGTGAAGGGGGTAAGGAGCTCTGGAGATGGAGCTATGGGGTTGAAGGAAGGTTTCATTTTGGATGAAGGCATCCACATGGTGCTGACGAAGGGCGTGGAGGAAGAGGAGTTTGTGGGTGGGCAGGGAGCGAACATTGAGGTACAGGATAGAGTAGGGTTGTTGTACCATGGGATGGGAGAGTTAGACAAGGGTGGTGAGGGGGTGAAGGTGAAGTGGGCCTGGTTGTGGGAGTATGTGGCATAGGTGGTAAGATGGAATGGGCAGCGAGGGCGATTTGGGAAAGGGTGTGGGAGTGCTGGAAGGGGTGGATGTTTTGGAGCACAATGGTGATGAAACAGATGATATCCTCTGCAGTAGGTGGAGGGCGGAGCAAGTTGTTGGGGTGGATGGGGTCATCAACAGGATGGACAGGGACAGTGAGCTCAGGGGTGACTGGAGGAGGTTTCACTTTACACTTCGAGGAGTAGGTAGGATGTGGTTCGTTACAGGTGTTGCAGAATGGGGCGAGAGGTGACATTGGGGCAATTCTTGAGGAAGTGTGAAGCTTTGCAGTGGGGACAAGTAAGGGAGGGGGGCTCTTGCAGGCAGAGTTGACATGATCGTTGTATGTGAGGCAGCATTGGCAGCGGTAGGATTGGACTGGGGAACAGGAGGGGTCCACCTTATGATGGCGATTGTAGATGAGGGCTCCCTCGGTGAGGAGGCGGTCAATGGAGGAGGAGGATTCAGTGAATATCCGCACGAGAAAAGTCGGCCCGGCATCATTGAAGATGGGATGGGCCAAGCAGATTTCAATGTCAGGCCGGGAGTTGAGTTCCGCCAACACTTCAGCCTCCGTGACCACGGGGCTAAGCTTCGTGATCACAGTGGTGAAGGTTGGCAGACGTCAGGGAGGTTGAGGCTTACGGGGAGAGGATGGGGTGTGGTAGGGGGTGAGGGTTGCATGTTGGCCTAATTGGATATGGGGGATGCGGGAGAGGAGATCAGTGTGGAAGGAAGCATTGGGGGAGTTAATGAGGACCGAGTCCTTGCGAGGAATCAGAAGGGAGATGGGGGAATTGGGGTAGTATTTCCAGATGGATAGGGTGAGGGAGCGGGCATCAAGGAATTGAGGGTCAGGATTGGAGAGGACAAAGGTGTGGGTGGTAGGTGTGGCATGGGTGGGGGTAGGGGTCGCTTCCATGGGGGTGGGTGGGTCACAGGGATTGGGGGTTTTCTTGGAGGAGATTTCGGGGGAAGGGTCAACATTCGGGCGCTCTGAAGGTTTCGTGGTCACGACAGGGTGGAGAGGGTAGAGAGGGGGCTAGGGGATGGGTTGCAGGGGGAGATGGCGGGGGGCAGTACCACCCTGAGCAGCGGATGACGTAGAGAGAGGGGGCGTGGGTGTCACAGAGACTGTGGAACGTCGAACTGAAATCTGTGTTGGCTTGGAGCCTGTCGGAGGCAGTGCAGGGAACCGCAGAAAGTCAGTAGCTGTCGATGGGGTGACAGTGATAGGGGAGGGCGAGTTGGGGGTAGTTACAGCCGAAAATGGCGCAGGGGTGGGGTGGACAGGGAGAGAAGGAAGGATGGGAAGGGGGGTGGAGGATGAGCTCCATGTGACGGTGGTTGGAGCAGCGGAGGGAGAGGTGAAAATGATAGTGGTGGTGGGTTGGGACATGGTGGCGGCGCGCGAGAGGGGGCGAAGACGGCGGCGACCAGGCGGCAGCAGCGGCGGCGGCGGCGGCGGCGGCGGCGGCGGCGGGGAGGACCGGACGGCGAGCAGTAGTGACGGCGTGCAGACATCATGGCAAGGAAATGGTGGGGCTCTTCCACGTCGAAGATACACCCTGAGAGTAGCCCAGGCAGTGCGAGTCCTCGATGAGGAAGTGAGGGAATCCAACCCTCGAATGGTGGCTGTTCTTTTTTTTTTCTTTATTGTGATTTCATTCCCCTGCTCCATATGGGCAGGGGATGGCTGTCAGCGGCACAATCCGCCGCTCTTCAGCCGAGTGACACGACAACTAAAACAAGAATAAAATGATACATACGTAAGGAGATAAAAAAAGGGGAACATAAAACAGAGTAAGGGGAGAAAATGGAGGTAAAAATACACTGACATGTAGACGTTCAAGGGGGACAGTTAAAAGAGTCACTAGAAAGTTAAAAAACACAGTTGGCGATTCTTGAAACACAGAGAAGACACTGAATGCGCATGCACAGGTTAAAAGTTGGCCACAGTATTAAAAACACTCAGAAATAACACACTTAAAACCCACTTGGAGCACACATGACGAAGAATAAAACTACCAGGTGGGACCTGCCGAGGGAAAGGTCAGAGAGGATGGAAAAGGAGGGAAGAGCATGGGGCAGCTGGGGAAGCGGCGGGATGAAGAGAGGAGGGGCAACCGTGGGTTCATGAAGAGGCAGGAGACACATGGGGCGGGAGAGGAAAAGGGAAGACAGGGCAGAAGGGATTGCAGAGACACTGAAAGGAGGCACAAGAGCTGGAGGGGGAGTAGGAGGGGAAAGCCGCACAGAAGGAGAGAGGGGGAGGAGAGGGAGCCCTGAGGAGGAGGCAGGAAGAGGGGGTTAGAGTTGGTAGGAAGGGTAGATGTCAGGGCGAAGCTCATCATCCGGGAGGGGTAGACGGTGGAAGTTGTGTTGGGAAAGGAGATGGAGGGTGTGGAGATGGAGAGAGGGAGGAACACAACGTTAAAGGCGCGGCAACTGGTTGGGGGTGGAGAGGAAAGGAGACACCAGGGGGTGAGGGGGATCAAGGCGGTGGACAATACAGGGTGTCCCAGCTATCTTGTCCACCCAAAATATCTCTGGAACAATAACAGTTATTGGAATACGACTTTCACCGGTATTAATGTAGGGCTGGGGCCCATGAATGTACATATTTGGAAACATTCTAAAACGAAAGCATATGTGTTTTTTAACACAAACTTATGTTTTTTTTTAATGGATCTTCTATATTTTTTCTTCAGCAATCCATAGCATGACAAAGCACATACACAATAGCGTTGATTGCATCGCAATATTCCCATTACATCCCGAGGTATTTAGACGCGAAGTTGACGCTTGAAACACCCGACATGCGCTGCTAGCGCACGTCCTGAGGCTCAGGCGTGAACCCCATGCTGCCCGTAATCGCGATGTGATTGACATGCGTAATCACACTTCCATACTTATCAAGAGGTCCGAAACGAATAATACGGTCTGCTGCTATCCTGCATTAACGTCGTACATTCCAGCAGGTATTTATCCCATAGGCTAGGGGTGATGCGGTTCTGTAACATATCTGTGTACCGCAACGTTAATCCGTTACTAAAAAGATAATGCCGTTCAACGTTAAAAATTTACTTTACTGTAGATCTAGTCCAAGTGACAGTTAATCTTTCACTCGTAATAGTAAAATTCATGTTGATGGTTTTAGTGAAATGAGCAAGTGGACTAAAAGTTTTACCGTTGTTTAGGTGAAAATGTTTTGATTTGGGAAGTTCAGGTAGGACATAGAAGATGAATGTAAACATGTTTAACCAATTAGTTTTATTATCACACAATTATCAATGTAATGTTTATCTAATGCGTTAAATGACAAATTGTTGCAAACAAATGTTTCTTAACATCACTGGGTAAAATGGCCGTTTGTAGAAACTTCCACTGTGATACCAGCACTACATACTAAACATAGCGTTCGCATCTCATGCTCAAAGTGATGCCCATTGGCTTGCATACATAGGGTCACCCTGCGGATGAAGGATGACCTACTTCGTGCTACTGTTTCCTCTTTGATGGCTGTACAAGCATCAATAATGCGTTGCTTCATGTCCTCTGGTGTTGTTGGTTCATGTTGGTAAACAGCATCCTTCAGTGCTCCCCAAAGAAAATAATCCAGCGGTGTAAGGTCCGGAGATCGGGCAGGCCACCTAACTGGGCCACCTCGTCCAATCCACCTACCAGGGAACTTACGGTTCAGAAGTCGTCGTGCTCGTAAGGCGTTATGTGCAGGGCATCCGTCATGCTGATACCACATGACCATTCTCCGGTTCAGAGATACGGTGTCCAAGAGAACAGGAAGATTGTGTCGTATAAATCTGGAGTATTGTCTGCCATTTTGGATGCCATTTATAAAGAAAGGTCCGATAATGGTATCTCCAATAATCCCACACCAAACATTAACTTTCCACGGTCGTTGATGATCTACCTGACGGAAACATTTTGGATTGTCTGCGGACCAATAATGCATATTCCTCATATTGACAATTCTTTTGTTGGAGAATGATGCCTCGTCGGTAAAGAGAACATCTGCAAAAAAATTTGGATTAGTCAGAAGTCTTTGCTGAGCCCACCGACAAAATGTTACTCTATGGCGGAAGTCATTTCCATGAAGATCCTGGTGTAAATGAACATGGTAAGGATGAAATTTATGACGTTTAAGATTACACTGTGCACTTGATTTAGACACACCAACTTCACGTTCAATTTGACGTGTGCTGATTTGAGGATTCACAGCTATGGTAGCGAGCACAGCAACTTCAGCACGTTCATCTGTGCGTGTTCTAGGACGATGTCGAGGTCTTCGATTTAAGCTTCCCGTTTCACGTAGACGAGATGTGAGACGACCAAACATCCGTCGCGAAGGCGATGGCTTGTCAGGGAATCGTCTTCTGTACAGTCGTTCTGCCTGAACAGCATTTCGTCCACCTACAACAGGGTGCAGTACAGGTATGTAGAGTAGGGTAGGAAACAGACATATTAACTTAATAATCATAATGTTTGCTAACAGTACTATCAACAAACAAGCAATCTCATAACGTATTTCCCAACGTACATTCTCCATAGATCAATAGCATTTCTACCATATCTTCATGTGTGTATATTATACTGTACAGTATAAGTTCCAAACACAACGTTTATTCACAATGTGTACTACCTCCGTGCCGTCACTAGATTACTCTGATGCACGACTACACTGGCAAGCGGTGTACTGCACGCCAAAGCAACAACAAATGGGATGCTCGGAGGGTGGTGGAGTACAGGAGTTTGCATGGGTCGCAAATCATAAACAAGGCGAAGTGGTAACTGTGGCAGTAGTGGGAACTACGTTGGACACTTGACTAGGTAGAGCCAGGCCCTGCGCGACAGGCACAATGGGTCATATAACGCATTAGATAAACCTTATTTTGGGTGTGCAGCATAAATAAGACAACCTGACAGGTGTACACCGATCGGTACTGGTTCATATTGTGTACGTAGATACGTAAAACGTGCAAGAGGGAAACCATTATGTGCTTATGAGAGTTGATGGCAGCAGACCGTATTATTCGTTTCGGACTTCTTGATAAGTATGGAGGTGTGATTACACATGTCAATCACATCGCGATTACAGGCAGCATGGGGTTCACGCCTGAGCCTTAGGACGTGCGCTAGCAGCGCATGTCAGGTGTTTCAAGCGTCAACTTCGCGTCTCAATATCTCGGGATGTAATGGGAATATTGCGATGCAATCAACGCCATTGTGTATGTGCTTTGTCATGCTATGGATTGCTGAAGAAAAAATATAGGAGGTCCATTTAAAAAAAAACATAAGTTTGTGTTAAAAAACACATATGCTTTCGTTTTAGAATGTTTCCAAATATGTACATTCATGGGCCCCAGACCGACATTAATACCGGTGAAAGTCGTTTTCCAATAGCTGTTATTGTTCCAGAGATATTTTGGGTGGACAAGATAGCTGGGACACCGTGTATATAGTGTGCGGATGTGTTCAAGGAAAAGGAAAAGGTGGGGGTGGCTGTTCGTGAGGCAGGCGTTTAAATACATGATCGGAGGCGCCGCTGTTGGCCGCTGGGACCACGTGTTCCACCGTGGCGCCCTCACACTAAATGTGGGCCAGGAGGCGTGCGCCGCCACAGCTTACGGCGCGATGGTGCAGAGACCTCTAGGGGTCTTCGACGTCCATGACGTCTGGCGGGGATTCAAATTCCGCGCCGCGCGGTACCAGACTTCCCTTTCCTGCTTGTTGCATTTGCATATTCCACAATGAACAACCCACCTATCCCACCCCTTGGTCAGGCGCCTCAATTACAAGCGATAGGTGGAACTCAGTTATGTTTCAGCTTCACATCCAGCAACTCTCAACGCTGCTAACAACGGTACAGCAGCTACTCACAAATCATGCCACCAATACAGTGCAACTGGCAGCAACCGTAGCGCTGAGTGCCATACCGCCTTTTAGTCAGTTTAACGAAAAAGACGAGGAAACGCTCGAGTGGTTGCAACAATTCGAAGCCAACATAAGTGTTCAAAACGTACCAGGTACTGAGAAACTACGTTACTTCTGTCAACAGTAGGAAGTCCAGTTTTCGGCCTCATTAGAAATTATTGGCTAACACCACTCCGAGTCAACTTCCTACGATCAGGTTGTAGATTCGCTAACTACCTATTATGACCGACAAGTCAATGCATAAATTCTTTAATTACACGAAAAGGTCAGAACAAACTTATCGTGAGTGGATAACAGATTTTCAGGGTATGACGAGGAAATGCAAATTCAAATGTGCTTGTAGTGCTTTTTATTCAGATGTTATGTTGCGAGATGCAATCGTGTACAATGTAACTGATGTCAGACGTAGAGAACAGATTTTGAAACAGTCAGATCTGTCATTTAAACACATAGTGCAAATCCTAGATCAGAACGATTCAGGTGCCATGTCAGCCGATCAATTTGAGCAGCTACGACTTTGTCGGTTCGAGTCGTTCCTTGCTCCTAATGAGCCCATTAGGCAACAACAGCCCACGTGCGCCACGCTGCATAAACAGTTCTTTACAGGCGAACAGAATTAATCATGCTCTCGGTGCTATTGACTGCATAAACGCCAAGACTGCCTGTCCAGACAAGCACAGTGTTACACTTACGGTAAGAAAGGTCACATACAATCTGTATGTTTTGCAATGGAACAATCATAAGTATTCTGCCCACTCACAAAAATCTAGTCGCAAGGCCCATGTAATAAAGGCAGTGTACTCAAAGCCTGCTTCAGGCATTAGCAAAACTAGGAAGCGAACAGTTTCTTCAGTGCTACGCCAGTATAGCAAACTTTTTGTTCATTTGCATATTAGAGGAAAACGTGTGAAATTTCAGTTGGACACAGGTGGCTCTGTCACATTGCTAAATCGTAACACATATGAACTGCTAGGCTCCCCACGCCTGTCTAAAACTAGCACGCACCTGACGGCTTATAATGGACAAGGCATTCTCGTTCTCGGAAAATGTACTTTGCCTGCCATGTATCGCTCGCATAAGCAAACTGTGACTTCCACTGTGCTACAGTCATGCGATTGTGAGAACATATTTGGCCTTGATTCATTTGATGTGTTTGGCTTTCAAATTCAGGACAATGTGTTGTCAGTGTCTGCATTCAATGCAAAAGACAGTGTTGATTGCTGAAAGAATTCCCTGAACACTTTTCTGAAGGTTTATGCAAGGCTACCAATTTGGTGGCACATATTACTGTGAAAGACAATGCTCAGCCCAAATTATGCCGGGCCAGAACTGTTCCCATTGCATTACGGCACAAAATCGCTGCTGAACTTAAAGAATTGCAAGACAGCAGAGCTATTGCGCCCATACGACCTAGTCAATGGGTAAGTCCACTGGTTTTGCTCCCCAAACCTTCAGGTCGCATTCGCCTCTGTGTTGACTGTAAGCCTACAGTCAACCCACAAACTGTAACTGATACTTATCCATTTTCACGCCCAGACGATCTCATGGGCAGATTAGGCGCTGGTCGTTACTTTTCAAAGATTGATTTGCGCGACGCATATTTCAAATATAACTGCATGAAGAATCTGAAAAGTGTGTGTTGTGAACACTCATTTGAGTTTGCTTAAATATTTGTGTTTGCCTTCTGGCAGCGCTTCCGCACCCACCATTTTCCAAGGATATTTGGAACACCTGACTGCCCAGGTACTAAACTGTTCAAACTACGAGTATTTGACGATATTTCGTAGTTGGTCGTACACCTGAAGAATACATTGTCAATTTTCGTGCTGTTTTGTGTGTTATCTGATGCAGGACTAATGTGTAGACTGGACAAGTGTGATTTTTCAAACCTGAGTTGCAGTACCTTGGTCATGTCCTCTTCAGTCACATTTGTTATCCATACGTGACCTGCTAGTTTCTCGCAATGTCACAGAATTGCAGTCAGTGTTAGGGAAATTGAAATATTACATTCGCATCATACCGAGTGGTGTACAAATCGCGGCTCCCTAGCATCACTTTGTTGGTTCAAATGGCTCTGAGCACTATGGGACTTAACATCTGAGGTCATCAGTCTCCTAGAACTTAGAACTACTTAAACCTAACTAACCTAATAGCGCTCAGAGCCATTTGAACCATTTGAACAGACTTCGACGCTTCTGCTGCATCTTGTTGTCACATTGATGCTCAAGATTCTGAATTGCTTCAACCCATTCCTCTGAACTATAGGAAAATTGCACAGGCCACGGAAGCTGATTCAGATTTGAACAGTTTTGCTAAAATACATTTGTAGATCTTGGCCTCACTCTTCGCCTAACAGAAAAACTCTGTAGTTCGCCAATACTTTGCACGTCGGCATAGCCTCGCTATACAGCAAAGTGTGATTCTTGTTCAAAATGAGAGTCATATGTGTTGATCCCCGAAGCTTTGCAAACAGAAGTGATGCAGTTACTTCACCAAAGGCTCTTGGGGATTGTTCATACGAAACAGTTAGTGTCGACACTGTACTTGGCAGGGTATGGACACCCAAATAGAACAGACAACGTCACAGTGTCACGCATATGTGGAAAATCAGTCCGCTCCGCCACAGAAATTCTCTGCTTGGCCTATGTCGCAATCACCATGCCAACGTGTGCACGTAGACTTTGCAGGACTTTTTTGGAACACGCGTTGGTTTATTGTGCTAGACTCTCATAGCAAGTTTCCTTTTGCTGTGCTAATGAATTCGGCAATGTCACGTAGCACAGTTCAGGCGTTGTCCTCATTTTTTGTCTCGAAGGTTTGCCTGAAGTCATAGTGTCGGACAACGGCCCTCAGTTCACGTCAAATGAATTTGAAACATTCTGTGAACGCAATGGCATACAGCATCTAACTAGTGCACCGTTCCATCTACAGTCAAACGGCGAAGTGAAACGTTTTGTCAAAACATTCAAGCAGCACATCTCCAAACTTCGCACCGCACACACCAGGGATCAAGCACTACAACCGTTTCTCGCCTCCGAATCCACGAGATGGACAATCGCCGGCAGAACTGCTTCACGGCCGCCACCATCGGACACTGCTCCACCTGCTCCACCCTCCTCAGCATCCGACGCCGAAGGAAGGCCGCACTATCTCTTCGCGCCGCATGGTGTTTTTCTGGGTTTTTAGCGGCAGCAGACGGTGGGCGCGAGGCGAGATACTTCGTCAACTTGCCGCATACGTAAATCTCATTTCAGGCCCCGACGGATTTCAGTGCCGAATCAAATTCCCACTGTCACGTGCACGGTGATCCTTCTGTATCTCTTATCCGAGATTCGCGGATCCCGAAGACAGCTCGTCCACAACAGCCGCCAGAAGGTGTCATCACGACACCACGGGTGACCCAATGGAGACGGAGCCTTCGCCTCCTCTGTTCCTATCGATGGAGCTGGACCCACCCACGCCGCAGCAGCCGACACCTTCTACATCTGATTATGGGCATCAGGAGGTGGAGGCATACCCTTCTGGGCGTTTTCCGGGGGACATTTCCACCAGAGCGAAGGCCGGATAGCGGGGTACGACTGGAAGTCTGACGTCCCATGCCAGCCACAGCTTCCAGTCCATCGCAGCGTCCACCCTCCTGCCTTCCTTCTCGTTGTCGTGGTCCTTATGTCACGACGGGGGGGGGGGGGGGGGGGGGGGGAGAATGGGCTTGAAATCAAGCGCCGGCACGCCAGTCGGGAACGATCGAGCCGAGAGGGCTGTGAGACGACGTCAGCCAATTGCACACTGACCGACCCCTCTCCAGGACGACAACGCGACAGCAGCGGCCTCTATGGAAAGAGGACATAAGTGCCGCGACAAACTGGTCGCGGCCAAGTCGAACAGCAGCTTCAAGATTAGGCACTTGTATAGCAGCGACTTAGGAACCGTTTATTCTGAAGAAACTTGATTATGTTGCATATCGCCCTTTGCTTGTAACACATCTGTGTAATTTACAAAGGTAAGCATTGTAATCATTTCCAGTTGTAATAAAACTCATTAATAAGATTTGATTGAATGTTGTTTAGCGAACCGAGAAAGCAGGCTTCCTAGACACCCCATATTCGACGAACGACTAGGCAGGATTTAACATAATGAATGGCAGATTTCTCTAAATGTAGAAAAATATAGAGTCACGCAGATCTAAACTATGCAAAAAGTGGCAGTTGTCGTCATTCACATGAATACAAAAAGAAACCCGTTAAATTTCGATTACAAGATAAATCTCACAAATATAGAGACTGTGTGTCCGACTAAATAGCTTGGAATTACGATCAGGAACAACTTAAGTTGGAAAGGTCACATAGATAATGTTGTGGGGAAAGACAAACCGACATTTTACTGACAGAACACTTAGAACAGACAATAGGTCTAATAAAAAGACTACCTTCATTATCCTTGTTGGTCCTCTGCTGGAGTACTGCTGTGCTGTATGTCATTCCTACCAGGAGGAGATAAGGACAGCACGTATGTTGCTTTGTCGCGAATCAGGGAAGAGAGTGTCACTGATATATTAAGCGAGTGGGGATGGCATTTATTAGAACAAAGCCGTTTTCGGTTGCTGCCAGATGTTTTTGCGTAATTTCAGTTACCAACTTTCTCTTCTGAATGTATAAGATTTTTACTGTCGCCAACCTACACAAGATGAAATGATCATCATAACAAAATAAGAGAATCAGAGCTCGCACAGGAAGATTTAAGTGTTAATTTTTCCTACGCGTTGTTCGAGAGTGAAACGGTAGGGAACTCGTCTGAAGGTTGTTCGAAGAACCCTCTGCCAGGCACCTAAGCGTGAATTGTAAAGCAGTCATGTATATCTAGATGTAGATGAGCAGGGATAAAACCCTATAGTGTTCGAATACAGTAGTAGTGGTATGCTGCTTGATATACTCAAGTAGATTAAATATCTGTGCGTGAAACCATGTGGCGTTACGTAAAGTCTGGGACCAGTTACACGTGGACTTCTCATTTCAAATGCCTTTGTACTAAGTATAACAATGTTTCATACTTGAGGCAGTGCCGGATCATAACCATACATTCTCAGTCACCTCCAAAACGGTTCGTTTGCAGACTCATGCTTACTGGAGCGTGGAGAACTCTAATGTGGTGTTAGGATATGTAGAACCTCAATTTTCATTTTTTCGGATGAGGTCTAGCCCATCCCGTACCTGTACGTTAACTGAGAGACACGCGCAGTGATTCATAAGAGAATCCTCATATGCACGTTGAGAAGTCTCTGGGTAATATTCAGACAGGTGTTTACAGTGCAACTTCTCTGCCAGTTTCAGTTCGGCTGCTGTGAATATGTCTTAATGCAAACAACTTCGGACGCTTCAGTGGATTAGAAATAACCGTCAACCATTTGCTAAATACTGGGTTATTAAACTCTGACCATGGTTTCGATAGTTTTAAAACTACCTTCTTCGAAAGATATTGTACCTATTAACAATACGACATTGTGTGTTGAACAGATGGTATCACTACAAAAGCAAAATTACACGAGAAGTTAACAAGTAATTTTACTCACGTAGAATAGCGAATTATACACTTACATCAAAAAAAGTTTTGCATCACCTCGGTTCCCAGAGTTCCGGAACCTGCACAGTTAATTGGAATAGAGATGAACATAAACATAATTTCCGCCCTTTTTGTTGCTCATGATAACCATACATTGCATGTTGTACCATCATACAGCGAGACCTTCAGAGGTTACGTCGTGGCATGCTATCTATAAGTTCATCAAGGGACTGTTGGTCCCTGTTGTCCCACTCCTCAACGGCAATTCGGCGTAGATCCCTGAGAGTGGTTGGTGGCTCACGTCGTCCATAAACAGCCCTTTTAAATATATCCCAGGCCTGTTCGCTAGGGTTCATGTCTGAAGAACATGCTGGCCACTCTAATCAAGCGATGTCGTTATACTGAAGGAAGTCATTCACAAGATGTGCATGATGGAGGCGCGAATTGTCGTCCATGAAGACGAATGCTTCGCCAATATGCTGCCGATATGGTTGCACTGTCGGTGAGAGGATGGCATTCACGTGTCGTACAGCCGTTAGGCGCCTTCCACGGCCACCAGCTGCGTACGTCGGCCCCACATAAGGTAACCCGAAAACACCAGGGAACCTCCACCTTGCTGCACTCGATGGACAGTGCGTTCAGCCTGATCGGGTTGCCTCCGAACACGTTTCCAACGATTGTCTGGATGGAGGCATATGCGACACCATCGGTGAAGAGAACGTGATGCCAATCTTGAGCGGTCCATTCGGCATGTTGTTGGGCCCATGTGTACCGTGCTGCATGGTGTTGCGGTTGCAAAGATGGACCTCGCCGTGGACGACGGAAATGAAGTTGCGCATCATGCAGCCTACAGCGGATAGTTTAAGTCATTACACGACGTCCTGTGGCTGCACGAAAAGCTTTATTCAAAATGGTAGCGTAGCTGTCAGGGTTCCTCCGTACAATAATCCATAGGTAGCGCTCATCCACTGTAGGAGTAGCCCTTTGGGCCGCCTGAGCGAGGCATGTCATCGACAGTTCCTGTCTCTCTGTATCTCCTCCATTTCCGAACAACATCGCTTTGGTTCACTCCGAGATTCCTGAGCACTTCCCTTGTTGAGAGCCCTTCCTGATGTGGCGGTTTTTTGTGTATCATCAACATCGACAAGTGCAATGAACATGGATGATACGATTCTCTATGGTATTCTGCGGTTTGAATTCACTGTTTTTTTTAGCAGTTGCATTGATTTGATTTTGTAAATGATATTGACAATATTATACGCATGTATAATGAATTATTCAAACTACAACTTCTCCCGGATAATTATTTTGTTCAAATTGCACAGGAATTCCACCTGAATTCCACCAGAATTTATACTCCCGCTGACACTTGCTTGAATTATTTCCTTTTCTATCTTATCAGAAATGGCAGGTTCTTGATATAGCTCATCTTCTAATTTATTTCCATCCTGATATCGAATCATGTTTATATTGTGCTTCTTCGACCTATTGCCTTCCTTGTTGCCCTCGGTCGCCTGGCGAAGGCCTACAGGGACCGCAATTAGTTTGTCGGCTTCTGTGAATTTTGTTTGGTATCAGAAGGTACCTCTGTTATTTTCACATTTTGTGAATTTTCTGTTGTAGTTGGAGGTGGCCTGCTTGTATCCCACCACGGTGGATATTGGCTGTTTGACATCGTAATAGCTTGGACATAGTTTACTGGCTGGCCTGTATTAAAAGAACCCTGCGACGGTTGCCAATGGCTTGGTCCTGGTTGCCGCCAATATTCGTTATCTCCACGCATATTCTTATCTTTGTACGGACTGTTTGGTCTGTGGTCATTCCGTCTTTTTCGGTTATTAATGTCACTATGAAAATTTGAATTCTGATTGTGATGCTGCTTTGGATTACCATTCGCCTCTTGGTATTCTTCGGCTTTCCTATAATACTTGTTATTATTATCGTTGTAACCACAGTCTTGGTTGTATTGGTTTCTATTACTGTTATTATTGTAATTGCTGTTTCCATAAGATTTATTTTTATTTTGTTTAGGACTAGTTTCGCCCATATTTGCCTTGTTTGAATTCCATGAATTCTTTCCGTTCGGACTGTTTGTATTGCTGGTGACATCAGAAGTTTTTCTGGCGTCCTCCTGCACAAGATCCAAGGAATCGATTACAGACAGAAATTCTTTTAAGTCGGTGTCTGTAACATTGAACAGTTTCTTTCTAATGTGGATTGGTAGTCTGGCTTTTAGTACTCGTAACAAATCTCTAGTGGTAACTGGCTCATCCCAGTATCTGGTCATGTTAACATATTTTTCAAAATACTTCCTTAATGAACCTGATTTCGGATTATAGACTTCGGCATTGTATACTATTTTACGAAGTTGCTCTTGAATAGACGCCGACCAAAATTGATCTAAAAACGCCTTTTCAAAGTCATGATAGGTTTTACAAGTTTCTGCGGCATTTAATGCCCATAATGACGCATCACCAGAGATATGTGATACCACAAATTGTATCTTTTGTTCTTCTGACCATGATTTTGGAAGAACACTTTTTAAATTACGGATAAATACAACAGGGTGTACGTTTCTTTTGCTTTCTTCATTGAATCTGAAACTGCCGATGCTTGATGAGACTCTATTCATGCATCAGAGTTGTCAGTTGCATTGAACTGCTATCATTTGCAGGTGTTGCATTTACCTTTTTTACAAGTACATTCTGCTCCGATTGTTTCTTGTTGTCACCCTTTGCTGCCGCAAAATCATTTGAATACCAAAGTCTGGTTTTCTTTGCGGCACAACAAGATTCGGTGTAGAATGTTCTGTGTACGTTTGTCTGTCAGCATCAGTGTTGTTATTACTGCATACGGACAGATTTTGTGGGTTACGGTTTTCAGGATACATCGATCTAGCTATCTCGGTTTTGACTTGCCTATGAATTTCGGAAGGAATATCTTCCTGCAATGTTTCGACAGCTGTGCCTAGAGCTTTGAATCTATTTTCAAGTTTATCGACATCAGTTTGAAGGCTGCTAACCTGAATTGGAATTTTCACTAATGGTTCTATCGTGGATTTCACTGCATCGATCTCTTGTTTCACATGATTAGTAATTGCACTATCCCGTTCGTTTAAAGTTTGATTTATCTGGCCGACAATTTCCTCATCTCTTTTAAGAAATATGTTGTTGATATTTTCAACTAATTTCCTTTCCCTTTCTTGGTCTTTAATTTCTTGTTCCTCTCTCTCTAGCCCTTTCTTCCCTCTGCTGGATAGTAAATTTTTCGAATAATACTGCATATCCTGCAACGGCATAGCTTGTGCGTTGTGCACTTGTGCCCATGGGTCGGTACAAATAGTGTCTCTATCTTCTAACTGATTGACTGGTGGAGTGCCAGTTTGCTTCGGCAGCTCTTCAGTCTCACTACCTGTCGGAACATGATCTACAAAATTGTCATCGGTAATTAAATTCTCTAATGACTGAGTAGGAGTGTGAACAGATTGTTATACAGGAGGATCTGATATGATTTCTGCGTCCGTATCCTCACTAGGTTTAACCAGTTTCCTGGGCCTAACCATTTTATACACAATATAACACAACAAGTATATATATATATATATATATATATATGAATCACTGATACATATACATCAACAGAAAATATTCTTATCAGTAACACACACACACACACACACACACACACACACATATGATCTATGTTGAGAAGCAGTAATTCTCTCGCAGCCGGTTTATTGAATCTCTACTACTTATGGCTGCTGGTGTTGAATGTACGTAACACCACGGTACGGGACTACAAGTCCCACCGCCACACCTGCACCTGCCCATGTTAGGCAATAAATTCTGCCTGACTCATGCAGTACTATCACCGTAAGAGGGTGGTACGGGACTACAAGTCCCACCGCCACACCTCCAAAGTGAAGTGCAGTGACAAAGTCACTGCACAGTGGAAATTTACTGGCCCACCAACACAGTTAGACCGCAACAGACCGGTGATGCTGTATTGTAACCTATCACCTCGGACTACAAGTCCATTAAAAAAAAAAAAAAAAAAAAAAAATGTACGTAAATGCTACTGACAATATTTTACACACGTATAATGTATTATTCAAACTACAACGTCTCTTGGATAATTATTTTGTTCATATTGCACAAGAATTCTGTCTGACGTAGTGTAGTAATGTTGGCTGTAACCTGTGTTCATATCACTAAAATTACAGATCGTACATCAGAGATTTCATAATTTTTTTGTCTTCGATGGATTTAATTATTATTATCAAATTGATCATGAAAAGGAACCACAGAATACCACCCGCACACAACACTGACGTATGCTACCAGAAATATTTTTCTCCGTGATTCGTGCGTAGTTTAATTTTGACCACATATATCAGCAATGAAATCTTGTTCAACGATAAATACCATCAGCACTGTTCTTAGAAAATGCAGTCTCATTCGATTAATTTTTTTCTTTTATAAATAGAGTTCAGTGCCACCGGTGCACGTTTATTTCTTACACATCGGAATATTGAAAGTCTGCAGTTTCAAGGAATTTAAATTTGCCGCTGTAATAAGAGTTAAGATGGCGGCCAACAAAAGATAGAGGATTTCTTTTTTATTTAAGATTTTCATTTTCCCAATAAATCATTTAAATTGATGCCACCATTCAAAAAATTATAAAATTGTTTTGAAAATTAGTTTAACACAAACCCATGCTATTTTCAACTACAAGTACAGACGAAGTTGCTATATAATCGCAACTAACAATGGCTGCGCTTCTTGCAGCTATGATAAAACAATTAATACAAATTTATAATTAAAACAGAAAGTGAATTTTCAATAATTAATCATAAATAGTTTTAACGCATTTGGCTCTATTTGTTTTACCAGCAAATGAACATAAAAGTACAACAATTTTACATTAAATGTTTTTCATTTAACAGACCTCAAATGGATTCGCGTCTTACGTCGGCGATGTACATCAGAAGAAGACGAAAGGGTACAAAACAAAAGAAAAGATTGACATAGATTAACAAAGAATGTGAGACAAATATTGTCTCTGTTTTACATAATTATCATCTTTTTAAGAAATAATTACATAATTAAATGAATATTATCCAAACATTCATATTCCACTCGTAATAAATACTGGCACAAAGTAACAATGCGGACGCGTTATTGACCGTCTAGGTATGTTTGAACTACAGACAAGAGCCGTGTATCTTCTTCAAGGTGGAATGACTGGAACTGATCGGCTGTCGAACCCCCTCCGTCTAATATGCGCTGCTCATATATGATTGTCTACATCTTTGAGCGGGTTTAGATTGAATAATCAACGAAAGGATAACGTTCTACGAGTCGGGGCTTGGAATGTCAGAAGCTTGAACGTGGTAGGGAAACTACAAAATCTGAAAAGGGAAATGCAAAGGCTCAATCTAGATATAGTAGGAGTCAGTGAAGTGAAGTGGAAGGAAGACAAGGATTTCTGGTCAGATGAGTATCGGGTAATATCAACAGCAGCAGAAAATGGTATAATAGGTGTAGGATTCGTTATAAATAGGAAGGTAGGGCAGAGGGTGTGTTACTGTGAACAGTTCAGTGACCGGGTTCTTCTAATCAGAATCGACAGCAGACCATCACCGACAACGATAGTTCAGTTATACATGCCGACGTCGCAAGCTGAAGATGAACAGATAGAGAAAGTGTATGAGGATATTGAAAGGGTAATGCAGTATGTAAAGGGTGACGAAAATCTAATAGTCATGGGCGACTGGGATGCAGTTGTAGGGGAAGGAGTAGAAGAAAAGGTTACAGGAGAATATGGGCTTGGGACAAGGAATGAAAGAGGAGAAAGACTAATTGAATTCTGTAACAAGTTTCAGCTAGTAATAGCGAATACCCTGTTCAAGAATCACAAGAGGAGGAGGTATACTTGGAAAAAGGCCGGGAGATACGGGAAGATTTCAATTAGATCACATCATGGTCAGACAGACATTCCGAAATCAGATACTGGATTGTAAGGCGTACCCAGAAGCAGATATAGACTCAGATCACAATATAGTAGTGATGAAGAGTAGGCTGAAGTTCAAGACATTAGTCAGGAAGAATCAATACGCAAAGAAGTGGGAAACGGAAGTACTAAGGAATGACGAGATACGTTTGAAGTTCTCTAAGGCTATAGATACAGCAATAAGGAATAGCGCAGTAGGCAGTACAGTTGAAGAGGAATGGACATCTCTAAAAAGAGCCATCGCAGAAGTTGGGAAGGAAAGCATAGGTACAAAGAAGGTAGCTGCGAAGAAACCATGGGTAACAGAAGAAATATTTCAGTTGATTGATGAAAGGAGGAAGTGCAAACATGTTCCGGGAAAATCAGGAATACAGAAATACAAGTCGCTGAGGAATGAAATAAATAGGAAGTGCAGGGAAGCTAAGACGAAATGGCTGCAGGAAAAATGTGAAGACATCGAAAAAGATATGATTGTCGGAAGGACAGACTCAGCATACAGGAAAGTCAAAACAACCTTTGGTGACATTAAAAGCAACGGTGTTAACATTAAGAGTGCAACGGGAATTCCACTGTTAAATGCAGAGGAGAGAGCAGATAGGTGGAAAGAATACATTGAAAGACTCTATGAGGGTGAAGATTTGTCTGATGTGATAGAAGAAGAAACAGGAGTAGATTTAGAAGAGATAGGGGATCCAGTATTAGAATCGGAATTTAAAAGAGCTTTGGAGGACTTACGGTCAAATAAGGCAGAAGGGATAGATAACATTCCATCAGAATTTCTAAAATCATTGGGGGAAGTGGCAACAAAACGACTATTCACGTTGGTGTGTAGAATATGAGTATGGCGATATACCATCTGACTTTCGGAAAAGCATCATCCACACAATTCCGAAGACGGCAAGAACTGACAAGTGCGAGAATTATCGCACAATCAGCTTAACAGCTCATGCATCGAAGCTGCTTACAAGAATAATATACAGAAGAATTGAAAAGAAAATTGAGAATGCGCTAGGTGACGATCAGTTTGGCTTTAGGAAAAGTAAAGGGACGAGAGAGGCAATTCTGACGTTACGGCTAATAATGAAAGTAAGGCTAAAGAAAAATCAAGACACTTTCATAGGATCTGTCGACCTGGAAAAAGCGTTCTACAATATAAAATGGTGTAAGCTGTTCGAGATTCTGAAAAAAGTAGGGGTAAGCTATAGGGAGAGACGGGTCATATACAATATGTACAACAATCAAGAGGGAATAATAAGAGTGGACGATCAAGAACGAAGTGCTCGTATTAAGAAGGGTGTAAGACAAGGCTGTAGCCTTTCGCCCCTACTCTTCAATCTGTACATCGAGGAAGCAATGTTGGAAATAAAAAAAAGGTTAAGGAGTGGAATTAAAATACAAGGTGAAAAGATATCAATGATACAATTCGCTGATGACATTGCTATCCTGAATGAAAGTGAAGAAGAATTAAATGATCTGCTGAACGGAATGAACAGTCTAATGAGTACACAGTATGGTTTGAGAGTAAATCGGAGAAAGACGAAGCTAATGAGAAGTAGTAGAAATGAGAACAGCGAGAAACTTAACATCAGGATTGATGGTTACGAAGTCAATGAAGTTAAGGAATTCTGCTACCTAGGCAGTAAAATAACCAATGACGGACGGAGCAAGGAGGACATCAAAAGCAGACTCGCTATGGCAAAAAAGGCATTTCTGGCCAAGAGAAGTCTACTAATATCAAATACCGGCCTTAATTTGAAGAAGAAATTTCTGAGGATGTACGTCTGGAGTACAGCATTGTATGGTAGTGAAACATGGACTGTGGGAAAATCGGAACAGAAGAGAATCGAAGCATTTGAAATGTGGTGCTATAAACGAATGTTGAAAATTAGGTGGACTGATAAGGTAAGGAATGAGGAGGTTCTACGCAGAATCGGAGAGGAAAGGAATATGTGGAAAACACTGATAAGGAGAAGGGACAGGATGATAGGACATCTGCTAAGACATGAGGGAATGACTTCCATGGTAGTAGAGGGAGCTGTAGAGGGCAAAAACTATAGAGGAAGACAGAGATTGGAATACGTCAAGCAAATAATTGAGGACGTAGGTTGCAAGTGCTACTCTGAGATGAAGAGGTTAGCACAGGAAAGGAATTCGTGGCGGGCCGCAACAAACCAGTTGGTAGACTGACGACCAAAAAAAAAAAAAAAAAAAAGTGACACCTCTGACCAGTCAAAGGGAGTGTGTCTGTGGTACAATAAAAAAAGTGACACCTCTGACCAGTCAAAGGGAGTGTGTCTGTGGTACAATATACACAGTCGCCGTCTATCTTCAGGAGTGCTGGGAACTGGAGTGATGCAAGACTTTTTTTGATGTATGTATTTATCTTATGTGGGAGTCGTTGACTTTGTCTAGTACACGAGTGTAGTGGAGAGAGTGAGTAAAGTAGATGATTTAAGAAATGACACTGAGCACTATGGGACTTAACATCCGAGGTCATCAGGCCCCTAGAACTTAGAACTACTTAAACCTAACTAACCTAAGGACATCACACACATCCATGCCCGAGGCAGGATTCGAACCTGCGACCGTAGCGGTCGCGCGTTCCAGACTGAAGCGCCCAGAACCTCTTGGCCAGTCCGGCCGGCGATGATTTAAGAGTAGTAGCTCTCTTCTGCAGAGCTTTGTCTTAAAACTATTTAAAATATCACACATTTGCAATGGATCCAACAACTTGTAATGTTGAAAGGTGGCTACACTGAGTCACAGCGCCAGAGATTGCGCCAAAGAGTATTATTCCGCCGCCTCCACTGGCGCAGTAGTAGTTCGGAGGGTGCCGTGGGCAGTGCTTGTTGAGAAGATGTCGAGAGCAGTACTAGTTGAGAGCATGTAGTGTGCAATTATTGATCTGCTGGGTGAGAGAGTAGATGCTGTTCGGTTGGTGTAATGTATATATGGAAGATGTTGCAATGATCACAGTGTATTTTTCGTCAATATATATGGAGGTAACATAATTTTTTTATTTCAAATCTCCTTAATAATAATGCCTCTTGGTCACAGGTTGAGTCAACAAAGCATCTGGCTCGTGTTCATGTATTAGACTTGTAATTTTGGTTTCTGTTTGCAATTATAGTATTTCTGGTTTTTTGTAATTAGTTCATTGTAAATGGTGTTAAAAATATCTTATCGTATTGAGGAAGAACCGTGCCAGAGTCACACTGCCACACACAAAACAGTTACACTTGTGCTTTGGTGTTTCGTAGCTTTTATAGTTGCTGGGGACTTAATTAATCAATTGTGTTAATTGATTCTTTATTGTTATTTTATGCAGTCAGATTGTGTACTAACACTACTCAGGGCCAACCGGTTACGAGACTTTGTAACCGGACACACAGCTACTAAAATTATTGCATTTTCATTTTAAATAATTAAGCCTCCATGCAATGTTCGACTTGAAACATTTGTACGTATATGGCATTTAAATATAAAAAGTTTCATCGTAGCCTAAACAGCGTGATTATGCCAAGCACATAGCTAGTGACATGCACCGACTGGCTGAAGAGTAGACACACCAGTCTTAGATCGCCTTTGGTAGTTGGCGCTCATGCTCGTTCTGTATGTGCGCAGATGCAGTGGCCGATGTGTGTGATTTCAGAAGTACATATTGCTTGCTGTGTTTGTGTGTGAGGAGCCCGCGCCGGCCAGAGTGGCCTGGCGGTTCTAGGCGCTACAGTCTGGAACCGCGTGACCGCTACGTTCGCAGGTTCGAATCCTGCCTCGGGCATGGATGTGTGTGATGTCCTTAGGTTAGTTAGGCTTAAGTGGTTCTAAGTTCTAGGGGACTGATGACCTCAGAAGTTAAGTCCCATAGTGCTCAGAGCCATTTTAACCATTTTTGAAGAGCCCGCAGGCTCAGCGAAACATAGCAAGCTCTTTACAGTATTTGCAAAAACGCCTGAGAAGCTCTTGCGCGTGAATACGAAACTGTGCCCGGCCGCGTTGGCCGAGCGGTTCTAGGTGCTTCAGTCCGTAACTGCGCGACTGCTACGGTTGCAGGTTCGAATCCTGCCTCGGGCGTGGATGTGTGTCATGTTAGGGTTAAGTAGTTCTAAGTTCTAGGGAACTGATGACCTCAGATGGTAAGTCCCATAGTGCTCAGAGTTATTTGAACCATTTGAACGAAACTGTGACAAGCATGAGTGTCGTAGTAAACACTTTTCGAGGGAATATTATCGGCATATAAGAGGCTCAATACTTAACGTATTACGTTGACCCCTGACGTGAAGAAATACTGCGAAAGGACACACTGTGACGGAGAACCTGGAAGTATTAAAAGACAACTGTTAACTGGAAAAAAAACAAGGGGGAGGAGAGGAGGTGAGACGCGGGGGTGAAGCACCATGCTAAGGGAAGTGGTCGTACTAAGTACCCAGTAAAATAATGAATAAACGAAGCTACATTAAGCAGTGTATGTATGTCTAGAGATCACGATGTTACAGGGAGAATAAAAGACATTACAAATAAGAGGTGCAATTTGTTTAAGGTGGTTCATTATTAAAATCTTGAACAGCATCTTAAGTGTGGGTGACCGTTGTAAGATAACAAAATAAAAGACATGTTCTTTCTTACTGACACACAATTTTGAGGAAAACGAACATCGCCCGGAGGCCAGCAACGAGCGGTAGATTTGGTTACTCGGCCAGAAATTGAGGCTTGAAGCCTTCCAGAAAGTGTGTACTTGCAAGTACAAGCCATCGTTTTTCGCCAAGTGTTTGAAAATTTCGAGTTCTTCCCATAAATCTAATCTACACCCTCTTACTTCTTTGTATAAGATTACGGTATCCCCTAAATCCTTTGGAGCCATATATCTGTAATGGCATATCTTTTTAGCCCCCTCCCCCTCTTCTCCTTTCAACTTTTCAGGATAATATGTTAATTCTAATGATGAATATGTAGTTGCAAATTCACACACGCTACTCACTGCAGGACGTGCTGGAGCGCTACCTTCCAGAGGCGATGTAGGGCTAGTGCCTTTACTCTTCAGCCAGTCTGAGCATGGCACTCACTAGCTCTGTGCGTAAACGCTATGAAACGTAAGTGTTATTGACATGCTACTTTAAGAGAGTAGCGCAAGAGCCAGTATTCAAAATTTCAATGTTTTTCACAATGCGACACGGCAACTATCTGCCTCTGCCTCATGACCAGGTGTCTGAGCGCAAGACGTAATTTTTGACTCCCAAACGCTTGTGCCAGGGCGAGATGTGTTACTGTCTGGCAATTTATTCTCAGAAAGCTAAGAGTTTTGCTTTACCAGGTGGACAACGCCCATTTTCGTCAATGAGGTGTGGACATCCAACACCTGTACGGCCATTAGCTAATTCACTGACTTTGGAAAGACCTAATAATTGTGATGGCCCTTGCCTTTTTGTGGTGTTTCTGTAGAGCCACAAAGCTCGAACCATCTGCCTTATCAACGTTACAAAAAACAGCAAGTTTATCCACTATCTGCACAGGAATTTTGTCGAATCCTTTCCTTGTACCTCATGCGTTATTATTTACTCATCGTACCGCTTTACACATGTCGTAGATGAAGTCTTTTCAGTGATAGAGTGTTGCACGTCATCCTTAGTAGACCATCATTATCTCACACACAGAAATTTCTTTAAATACAAGGGTTACCGAGTTTGTAATGCACCGCATTTTTTTCTTTAACACTTCAGTTATTGAACATAATGAGAATTACACACACGAAAGAATGGTGTTTTATCTACACACCCTATTTTCCCACGTAATATCTCCATCCGGTTCTATGGCCTTCCTCCAGCGCGAAACAACGGTGTGTATGACCTGCCCGTACCAAAATTTGTCCTGTTGGTGGAGCCAGTGCTTCACTGTCTGAATCAGCTCCCCATCGTCCTCAAAACACCTTCCACGAATGGCATCCTTTAATGGCTCAAACAAGTGTAAGTCCGGGGGGGGGGGGGGGGGGGCAGGTCACGGCTGTAGAGTTGATGTAACATTGTCCAGTCCTGTTTTGCTATGTGCTCAGCAGTCCTCAGACTTATGTGGGGCCGAGAGTTATCGTGTTGTAGCAAAACGTCGCCTGTGTTTCTGTGGCTTCCAAGTCTCAGGAAACGCGTCTTGAGTTTTGTTAATGTGTTGACATAAGCTTCTGAATTAATGCTACCGCCTCTTTGCATCACGTCAATGAGAATCACACCTTCACAGTCCCAGAACGCCTTGATCATGACCTTACCGACGGAAGAAATTGCTTTGAATTTCTTCTTCTGTGGGAGTGGGAATGGAGCCATTCCATCGACTGTCGTTTTGTTTCGGGCTCAAAATGGTGCATCCAGGATTCATCAACTGTCACAATCGGGACAAGAAGGCCTTCCCCTCAGCTTCAAAACGTTGCAGCAAATCAAGACAAATGCCTTTTCTGTGCGATTTGTGATCCACCATTAGACACCGCGGGAGCCATCTTGCACAGACTTTTGAATTTTCACAAGGGCGGATAATTGCATCTACACTTCCTTTGCTGATTGACAGATGCACCGCCAACTACCGAATCGTAATGCGTCTGTCCTCGCGAATGACAACATGTCAGGTGTGACGGCCGTGGATGGTCTCCCCGATCGCTGCAAATCGTGGAGCTCCGCCGAACCTCAGCCTCCGCGTCCAACCATTAACTGTACTTCTGTAGACAACGGATGCTCCGTAGACTTTGCACAAGCATTTGTAAATATCCCCACAGTTTCTTTCTCTGCAGTGAGAAATTTAATGACGGCACGTTGCTTGTAACGTATATCACCTACAGACTCCGTTTTGAAACTGTCCTGCAGCTACACTATCAGTCGGAAGTGACAGAAACTTGTACCGCTCACTCAAGAGATTTCAAACAGAAAAAAAAATGCGGTGCTTTACTATCTGGGCAACCCTCGTATTTCCAACGATCTGATAGGAAACCGTGAACATGTTGACTGTGTGATTCTAATGGAAACTGGTACTCACTCAGGTATGTCCACGGTAGCACAGTTTGAAAATATAAACTAAACGGAACAGAGACGGACATTTTAAGTAACGATAGGACATTTTATTTCACAAATATTATTGACGTCGCTTTCGGCTTCAACCAAAAGATTCAGCTGATGGGGATCTTAGTAGGGCGTCGATGAAAGGCTGCTGTTTTAGTCGTGAGCTGTCGTAAAATCGTCGTTAGAATCAAGATTCGAAAATGTATTTCTGTAGTTGCTTAGCGGTTACAAATCATTAAACGTCCAAACAGCTAAAAGCGACGTTCTCAGAAACGTTAGGAGAAAGTCTGTCTCAGCACAAATTGTAGCAGGGACACATGCAAACCGTATTCCCGATTACTATAATGTTAGTTAGAACCAGGACAACAATACTATACACGGACGGTTTCCGCGGAAATGTAGCTCAACAAAGCCTAGAGGCTATATAAGGAGACGCGCTGCCGCTGAAATTCAGTCCACTTCAGCAGCGGGAGAGAGCAACACTGGGCGACGGCGGCTTTGCACGGTGAAAACTTCTCACGTAAGTATAGGTAAGTACGTTCTCATGTAAGTATAGGTAAGTACGTCTGTCCACAGGTGCATCGGCGAATACTCGTCTGCGACTTCACTTCTGCGACTCTTCACTTCTGTGGCTCTGCACATCTGCGACTCTACACGGCTGCAAGACTACACGCCAGCTGTGGCTACGCATCTCACTCTCACGCGTCTGGGTCTGCACGTCAGTGACTTCTACATGTTTGGTGCTACATGCCTGTGACTTTGTGTGTCTAGGATTACACATCCGGGAAAGCAACGTACTGTTTGCATCTACCAGACAACTCGGCTGGGACTCTACACTGCACGACCCCAAGCCTACGCTTCGCATCCATGAGCCTACACTTCGCATCCACTAGTCTACGCCACACGTGAATGAGTCTTCGGTCCCATCCACGAGTCCACGCTGCACGTCCACGAGTCTACGCCACGCATCTGCAACTCTACACATCCGTGACTCGGCTTCACATCGGCTGCTCTACGCTACACGTCGGCAACACCACGCAGCAGGGACTCTACCCACCCCACCCACACTACGCGTCTGCCACGCACCGCTGATCCTGAGGACAACGCCTCTGCATGGCAGCTCATCGTGGTCCCTCAGTTCTGACCAGGGTTTTCGGGAGGTTTCCCTTGGTTGTAAGGCGAATGCCGGGACTGCCTTTCCCCCCCTCCCACCGATAAAGATATAATTCCTGTAAAGAAGAAATTGAGAAATAAATGCTTTAATCTTAGATGCCTTGTGTTAATTATTTTTGATTGTGTATGTTGAGTAATAAATGATTTTATCCATTTACGTTGCCTAAGGCAGGAAGCTTCATCTGATCGCTGTAGTATGCAAAGAAACAGATCAGCGGACGTATGTGGCTGATGTACGAAGTTCTATTAAAAAAGACTGAAAAATCACTTAACAAAAAAGACAAGGTTCTAGCGAAAAAGATTGAAAAATAAATTAGCAAAAAAGACAACGTTCCAGGAGAAAAAAAATTAGCAAAAAAGTGTGACGTATATTTGCTACGTAGGTTTTCTGGCTGATTTGAACGTGGCACTGAGACACACAACACTGCTTGCTACTCACTCCTTCTTTTTCCACTTTATACAGCGAAACATGTCTGGCAGGCTGTCGACTCTACACCTGAAAAAACGTTGGCGCCTTCAGTGTCCGTTGTGTTTCTTTAGTGTGCAGACTACAGCAAAACCTCTCTTAAATTTTACTGCAGTGATACGTGCGGTTTCTTATAGAAACGAAGCGTACGAACATTCGAGTTTACATTGAGATTGTATAGCTGTGTGACTGTGAACATCTTAATCGCTGTGGACTGACAGACTTTAGCCTTCGTAATCTATTTGGGGCGCTTAAAAGAAATCGGATTCTGTTTGCTTTGTCAGTTCAGTGGAAAATTATTTACCTTTGGCCAAAGCACGTTTTACAGATTTACATCAGCGAATTCTGCTTCGAATATGTCTCCCCTTACGTGTACGTACGACAGCGCGCCATGTGAAACATATTCGGTACCAATGTGGTAAAATTACTTCACTGTCGTGAATACTAAAGCGTTGAATGTTTTCAGTTACACCATTGCTCGTATACTGCATCGTGAAAAATGTGTCACACTGAAACAAAGGAATTATCGGATCTCGAATTGAGATTTAGCTTCATATTAACAACCATTTGTGTTGCATTCTAACAAGTCGGAGTGTCGAAATTTAGGATTTTCTCATACCAGTTCATATAATGTTGTGCTGGTTCACGAATACCACATCACATAAGTAATACAAAAGCCAAAAAAAGTCAACGAACAAGCAGAGGTTCACTCTTCATAAACAGATGGTCCATCACCCGTACTAAGTCGTGATTATGACGATTTTCGACCCCTGAGGATAAATACAGCCATACAGAGGTTTCGTCTGAGCGAGATTTATTTAAAATACCAAGACTATCCTAAAACAAGGCACACTTATGCTATTAACGTATAACTACCCCTATATTTTTGTTTGAAGTGAATTAATCATGCCAAGATTTCTGTAGTTCGCTGAACCAATAACGCATATTCCTTCTATGTCCTTTGTTTGAGAAGGAACATTCTTCGGTAAATAGAACATTGGAGAAGAAGTTCGGGTTGCCGAGGATTTGCTACTGTGCACACACGGTCCTGGAAATTATTCCCATGCAATTCTTGATGTAGGAGTAAATGGTAAGGGTGGAACCGGTGACGTGTAAGAATAGATGTACACTGGTTTTAAGAACGCCAATCTCGTGTTCGAGCTGTCGTGTGCTCACATGTGGATTCATAGCAACGGAAGCGAGCACAGTAACTTCGGCAGCTTCGTCTGTGCGAGTGCTACGACGATTGCGTTGTCGTGTAGAAACTTCCCGTTTCCTGAAGCGTCACAACAAGACGAGAAAACAGCCGTCGCGAAGGTGGGTTCTTGTCAGGATATCGTTCTCTGTACAGTTCCGCTACCTGCCTAGCATTTCGCCTACCTTCAACAACAACAACAACAACAATAAAAGAAACGTTATGTCGATGCAGTTTGTTGTAAGGACAGCCTTTAGTGCATGCCTAATCTACACAAAAGTATTTGGTTCAAATGGTTCAAATGGCTCTGAGCGCTATAGGACTTAACTTCTGAGATCAACAGTCCCCTAAAACTTAGAACTACTTAAACCTAACTGACCTAAGGACACCACATACATCCATGACGGAGGCAGGACTCGAACCTGCGACCGTAGTGGTAGCGCGGTTCCAGACTGTAGCTCCTAGAACCGCTCGGTCACTGCGGCCGGTATAACAGTATTTAAAAGGACTAATCAACTGTACTAAATGTACCCGTATATAAGAAAACAGTATTGCAATTACTGTTCTGCTAACTTACATTCCCCATAAATAAGTAGCATTTCTGCCTTCTCTTCGTACTTATACAACTCTTCAGCTGACGATCGTTGACGGAATGACGGCTGTGCGTTCCACTTATGTTTACATTTGTCCTCTGTCAGCATTAGCACATGGATGTGTTCCATGCACTAAGCGCTGGGAGCGTCAACGTCAACGTTGTGTTATGTAATTCATAACGTTGTGTTTAAGTGAATGGTACTGTAACGTCTCTTAGCAAAAGACATATTATGTAATAAAGAGAAAACATTATGTGTCATGTTTTGTTCTTGTATAAAATTATGTACTGTTTTTTTTATTTATTTTACATAATATCTGTGTCGGCGAGTACTGAAACCGCCACAGACGATACTTATTAAATATCAAACAAAGATGAGAATATGTGACTAGTATAAATAATACAGAACGAACATTAATTTCTCTGTCGTCTTCTTGGAGTAACGGGAGTAGGATAGCCTATGACGTGATAGTGTACGCTAGGGTAGCATTCTTTTGTCAAGATCGAGAGATGTATGCCATTACGTACTCATTGTAAAGGTGTGTAATAATTAATATATTTAAATGTTTTGAATAGAGTTACTTAGTGAAACCTTGCATTATGATTTATGATAAGCTTGCCTCGTATTTTATCCCATCCCCTTAAGACATTTTCAGTTAGTTAAATATTATTCGTGGTGCAGAGCTGCGCTACGAACGAACGAGCCGTTGCCGCGGCGCATTCAAATTTCATTACATGAAATCTATCATACCGCAAAGAAGCGGGCAGGTAATAGTGAAGTATAAATTATATCTTTCAGCTTTCGAAGTTGCAGAGCAGAGCAGCAGATTTTATGATGTGTTTTACAGGTTGACGCGGGCTGCTGATAATATATTACTAACAGTGCAAAAAGATAATTTACTTTCATCACATAAAAGAAATCTTGCTGTGCGTAGTTCTGGTCTGGTAACCTTATAGTAGAAACATCTTTTTTCTCCGATAATAGTCTCATGTTCTTGTGGTGTCACCGCCAGACACCACACTTGCTAGGTGGTAGCTTAAATCGGCCGCGGTCCATTAGTACATGTCGGACCCGCGTGTCGCCACTGTCAGTACTTGCAGACCTAGCGCCACCACATGGCAGGTCTAGAAAGACTGACTAGCACTCGCCCCAGTTGTACGGACGATATTGCTAGCGACTAGACGTACGAAGCCTTCCTCTCATTTGCCGAGAGACAGTTAGAATAGCTTTCAGCTAAGTCCATAGCTACGACCTAGCAAGGCGCCATTAGCCTTAAATAGCAATTGATAATTATCGTCTAAAGCATGTCTCAACAAGAACTATGTATACCAAAAGGATGGATTAAAGTTAAGTATTCCCAAAGCAACGTACTTTTCTTATTAGCATTCATTGAGCATCCTGTTTCAGACTTCACGATATTCTGGGTGAGCTTATAGCGTGCATATCGGCCCCCTCAAAATAACACTGTGTCGGCACTTCTGTCGACACATCAGTTCTCGTGTTAGTCGTGGTACTTATTGTTGTTTTACTGTTAACAAAAATCCACTGCAAAATTATGATGTTGAACAATCATTGCGTACTGTAACATCAGTATTGATAACGAAGTAATTTTCATTAACCTTTTTAATAACTATAAAGTAAGGAAGATAGGTTGAACTTTATGGCGAGTTACAGTAACGGAAAAATGTTCCTTTAATAGAAATCCAGATCCAGAACAATAAGAACATAATATATTTTGTTTTGTTGAAAATTAATGATCCAAAGAAAGGCATAGCACAGCATCACTAAAAGGTATTTCGGGTCTCTTTTCGTAGCAACATATTTTATCTCATACATTAGTTGTTACGCGAATAAAAATAATAAAACAAAACAAATAGAAAAGAGAAGAAGCGAAACTGTCACCCCGTGCAGTGGCCACGAAAATAACGGTTTTATGTGTTTTATTTCATTGTCTATTGTTATATACATGTATGTATTTAGTGATAAATGTATGTATGTGTATCATGATTAACGCCATGTATTAATGAATGTACAAATATTCTTTCATGAAAAAACGCACCACTGCAAGTGAGTCAGAGGAAACGACCCTGATAGTACTGAGAAACTGTAACGACTACATAATCCGGGGGCAGCTGAACCCCGAAATCAGATAAACTAAAGGTAAGACTACAGTGTAGTTGTCCTGTTTGTAGAAGCTTAACTCCAGTGAAGTGATCTCATATCGCTAGTGGTGTGCGTAGTTTGACGTTAGTATTTATGACAGGCAAAGTTGAGTATAGATAGTAATTTTTAGTGTGCAGTGTATTGTAGATAAATTAACATATTTTGTGTGCAAGTGGCAAAACTGTCAGATCTTGTGTTCGAGTAGGTAATTTACGAATATGGTTAAATTGCGTAGTCAACGTCCGAGCAATATGGATACTGAGGAACAGCCATTAGTTAGTGCAGGAAATGTAGAAACGGGTGCATTAAGCAGTACAAGTACTCTCTTTGAGGATATATCATGCGAAAATGTGGGGGCAGGGGCACAGGAAGTGGTGCCACCGCCCACCAGTGCTCAAGGAGATGTAGATAAAGAAATTGCACCACCCCCAGAAAAGCAAGAACCAGAGAGTGGTAATCTGCCTGGTGGGTATTCACTTCAGGCGATATTAGAGCGCGTGCTGGATTACCAGTCAAAATTTGCACAACAACAAGCTGAAAAGGACGAAAAAATTGAGATCTTTCTCGCACAGCAAGCTGAGCGAGATCGCCAATTAGCTGAGCGGGATCAGCAACTTGTGCAATCGTTAGAAATTATGAAAAAAGAGATTGCCTGTATGAAACAGAATTATGAGTCGATGCCTAAGGCCGTGCAGGAGTTGACTGTACAGGTCAACAACCTGCAAGTAGCAAACACTAACATGGTAGACGAGATAGGTGTCTTAGCCAACCGATTAGAAAAGCTAGAAATAGATTCCACACAGCTTGTCGAGCAGAAGTGGAACGAACAAGCGACTAAGCTTGAAACCGAATTCAACTCTTGGCTACAAGCAAAGGAGAGCGAGATCGACAAAAATATTAATTCTAAGGTACAAGCAGCCATGGCAGATAGAGATTCCGAATCGTTCAGTACCGCAGTAAATAGTCAAGTACAGAACGACGTGCAAACCATCAAACAACTACTCAGTGAGGATATTCCGCAGTGGCAAGTGAATATTAGCAAACGGATATCCGACTTGGAAAAGGGTTTAGCACAGAGCAGCAAACATCTTGAACATGAAACTATGTCGCCAACAGCCAATGATTTGGCAACGCACAAACTTATACGCGAAGCAACAATGGTGAATCTTTAGGCGATAATGCGAAGAGCTGTAGCTTCGGGTCGGAGCACACAGCCTATGTCCCAGGAGCAAACCAGTATAGTCCAAAAAAATTGGTTGAAGAAAGTTTGATCAAAAATAGGCAGTTTCAAACGTTTACTACTGAACGGAAGTCAGTACACCCAGTAGTATTCATAAAAAGCTTTAAAAATATCTTGCCTAGTGTGTGGAACGAAGCACAGAAAATTCAATACGTAATGTCATACATTCAGGGTGATGCAGCGTTGTGGTCTACGGAAGTAGCGGACAGCTGCATGACGTATGAACAGTTCGAAAGGGCGTTTTTGTCGAAATACTGGTCGCCTTGTATACAAGAGCGGCTAAGAAAAGAAGTATACAATCCCGAGCCGTACTCACCCCGTCTTGGGAATTTGAGACGGTATTTCGAAAAGTATATAAACAAGGCGCGCTACTGGGATGAGCCGATCTCACCAAGAGACATAATAAGACTTCTGAAATCATTTACCCATTCATATCAAAGAGAAATTAATACACGTACCAGAGAGCGACATGGAACACTTCCTGTCTGTTCTAGATTCAATAGACTTAATCCAGGAAGACGTAAAAGCAGCGTGTGATCACTCATGGAACAATGGATCAGGGTGTAAACATGACAGAAATAATAGTGCACAAAACCACAATCAAGGAAATGGTGGGGGTGGTAACAAGCGGCAAGAGCATTCGAAAAATGGTAATAATGGTAGAAGTCAGAACGGGTGTGGGCAGCCGTTCCATAATAAAAAGCGTCGATTTGACGACCGGTACGATTCCGGTCTGCCAGGGACCAACCGCTGGAAAAATGCGCGAGGTCAGTGGCATAGCAATTACAACGACAGTAATCGCAATTGGAATCAGAATCGACGACCAAGCCCAGAACGGCAAGGTAATAACCGGTACGATAACAACAGACCACCACTGCAAGACGCGCCTCTTGCGCAGTCGTGGCGGCCTACAAATCAAAACGTACACATAGTAGAGGTCGCGGACAATAGCCGTCCAAATACCTCGCAAGCTAGCCATCCAACAAACCAGAATCGGCCACGATATGCTCTCCATCGCTGGCCGAGGGGTGGAGTGAGAATACATATGCTGTGATACAACGACGGTATCAGTATGGATAAAGATCTACTGACCGAACCGCATGAATGTAAGAAAGATAACAACGAAAATGTGCAAGCCATAATAGAAGCGAAAATCAATGATGTTGCAGTGAATATAATCATCGAAACAGGTGCCTCAGTGAGTGTGATGAGTACAGAATTGTTTAAAGCGCTGGGGAAGGGACGTAGCATACCGACTTTCCCGGTTAATAATTGCAAGGTGTCTGGAGTTATAAGTGCACAGAGCCAATTAGTTAAGTACCAGGTGCAGGTGGAGATTTGTAAGGAGGGCGAAGCCATAGTGAGCTCGTTCCTCATTGTTAAAGGGTTAAAGATGGCCTGCATTCTGGGAGTAGATTTTCTCCGTGACAGGGACGCAGTGATCGACCTCTCCTCGGGAAAACTAAGCATAGTTAATAAAGGTAGGAGGATTGAGTTGTCTATGATGAAATCGAAGGAGGTACTTGTGCCATGTTGCAACCGAATTAATATCAAATGTAGGAACCCCTGGGTACTACACCTCAATGATTATTCACCTGTGACGGATCTCTATTATCCGAGTATAGAAGATAGAAATTTTGAAACAAATGTTAATGCATTTCAAACCAAAGTACAGGAATCTGAAAGTTTAAGCAACATACAAAAGCAACAGTTGACGCAGCTGCTATCGGAATATACCATGGTATTCACCGACCGACCAGGAATAGTCAAGGGGTACCACTATCACATAGAGGTGATGCCCCACAAAACATACTGTTGCGCATCTTACCCCATCCCTTGGTCGAGGAGGGAAGTAGTGGCTAAAGAGATTTGAAATATGTTAGAGTGGGATGGTAAAATTATTTATTCAGTGACATGTCTGATGTAAATAGTAGCAGTAAGAATATTTCAGTTGTGTTTTAGAGTATAAGTATGTTAGCTTTAAGAAAGAATTTGTGTGTATTTAAAATTTTGAGGAAGCAAAACATAAATAACTAAGCATAGCATGAAAGTAGAATCAGTAAACTGAGCAATAGCATGCAAACTGAAGACTATGTTTACAGACAATTAGGGTCATTAAAATACTATATGCTCATCAAGCAATGAATAATCTTTTTGTTGATAAAATAATGATTAATTTCTTGAATCATTTTTCATTTGTAGTAAGTAAGTACAATTAATGATGAAATCTCATATAGTAATGTAACAGGTGTGATTGTGTTCCCTGAGAGAGAGTCTCTACTGGCCAAAAATTGACTTTGTAATACGAAACAATTATGTGATGCAACGTTTACTGCCAATAGTGATCTGAGAACGACACTGGAGCAGAATTCAATCAAAGACAAACCAGTTCCGTGTAACCTACGCTTTGTATGTATCAATGCTTCAATTGAAGCCCGTGTACTTGGTACACGTCCTTGAATATTAATTACGCGGTACGCGAATCAAGTCAATCGACGCGGAAACTACACTGTAGTCCTGTAGGACAGATCATTAAAAAAAAGATACTAATACTAAATGAAGTATTTATTGAGCAATATGCCCAAGTCCAGCTGTCATGCACATGGTAAAATCTGTTTGCTAGATGGGTGATAACCTGGCAAGCTACACCAAAAAAGGAAAACTATGTACAAAAAATCACACACCTGTCAATTTACTTTCTAATTACAAAGAAAAAAGCCATATATGCCTAGTAATAATACTAAAAGGGTGTAATGACATGGTAAACACAATGTACTCAATGTAGATGAGAGTGATTATGCTAAGAACAGTTGATATACATTAAAAATAAACTGTGTGCATAAACAATCTCGGAAAGAACGGAATATTGTGTGTAGCAGGGACAGAAAATGACTGTTGTATCTGCACCAATATATACGTCGGTATAAGTGAAGTGTTGAGTGACTGTCATAGTGCAGTGCTCAACGAACCATAAATTTACTGTGTGTAAAAACGGTAGTTAGTGATCCGTTCGGAGTCGATTCAAACAAACATCGCTCGACGGAAACGTTTACAGTGTGTGAACCGAAACATTTTCGCGTGTTGAGATACGCTCTGGCAGCATATCGACCGTGAGAACAAATGAAAGCCGGCCGCGGTGGCCGTGCGGTTCTAGGCGCTCCAGTCCGGAGCCGCGCTGTTGCTACGGTCGCAGGTTCGAATCCTGCCTCGGGCATGGGTGTATGTGATGTCCTTTGGTTAGTTAGGTTTAAGTAGTTCTAAGTTCTAGGGGACTGATGACCACAGCAGTTGAGTCCCATAGTGCTCAGAGCCATTTGAACCATTTTTTGAACAAATGAAAGTGTGTAGTACAACGTGTGTGTGACGAACCCTGAATACTAGTGTCACAATGCGATTCACTTGTGAAACCACAAGAAACCCATTATCACGCCAAAACATCCTGTGCATACCAGCGAAACGACGGCTTACTGAACAATAAACGCTTTTAACCAAGTTGCATTTTCTTCCGCAGTTAATAATCTGTATCCTTAAAGACAGTACACCGTTGTGGAATATTTGTTTCATGCGTTGTGACGTGGAGCCATGCGGAGAAGCAGAGACGGGTGCCGTGCCGCCAGCCAGCCGGTCGCGGGAAACAACTGCAACACGCCGACATTGGTGAATGGTTCGGCGCGGTTCGCGACTGCACGGGCGCCACCCCAACACTCCGTCGCTGTTACGGCGAGCAGGTCGTCGATCCCAGCGGTCGTTGGCACGCCGCGTTCCAGACGACGCTATGCAACAATTGCTTCGCGCCGCCCGCCCCGTACGACATTGTCGACATTCAACCGAAAATTATCAACTACGCTGTTAATGTACTAACATGAAAATGATTTATAGCACACGAAATTTCGTGAAAAACGGTTTTTCTTTAGTTTACTGTGTATAAACTCAAAACATTCACTTGTTCGATGATGTATGTTATGGATTTTCGTCATATTAGTGAAGCAAACTGACACGAATGCCATACCATGGTAGAACATTTGTCGTGAGTAAGTGTAGAGACAATCCATTACACTACTGTAAAACTGTTTAATGATTGACTTTCATTGTGACACAGAACACAAATATTATCACAAATGTGAAAGAGTGTAGAAAGTACATTTTTAACAAGGAGACTAAAAGTTTAACATTTTGTCATAAGTAACCTTTGTTATCTGTGAACATTGGATAAATTCCAACCTTTTTTGATGAACAATCAAACTGTGTTTTAAGACAAACCAGGCGAGATGACCATGGCTCCGGCGCAGTTTTCCCAGGTTTTCTGACCGCACGTAGCCCGAATGGGGGAGCCAGAAAACTGTAATGACCCTGGGACTAGGTTTACGGTCACCTCGCAAAGTGTGAAAAAACCATAGTGTAATTAAAACTATAGTGCAAAAGAGCAAAGCAGTGAACAGTGAATATTCCAAATAAGGTGACAAACAAGGACAAAACGGACGTTAGTGGCAGCATATTGCCGAACATTCTTAACGTTAGTCAATTGCTGCCAGGGGGCATTGTAACGTCTCTTAGCAAAAGTCATATTATGTAATAAAGAGAAAACATTGTGTGTCAAGTTTTGTTCTTGTATAAAATTATGTACTGTTTTTTTTTTAATTTTAGATATCAGTGTCGGCGAGTACTGAAACCGCCACAGACGATACTTATTAAATATCAAACAAAGATGAGAATATGTGACTAGTATAAATAATACAGAACGAACATTAATTTCTCTGTCGTCTTCTTGGAGTTACGGGAGTAGGATAGCCTGTGACGTGATAGTGTACGCTAGGGTAGCATTCTTTTGTCAAGATCGAGAAATGTACGCCATTACGTACTCATTGTAAAGGTGTGTAATAATTAATATATTTAAATGTTTTGAATAGAGTTACTTAGTGAAACCTTGCATTATGATTTATGATAAGCTTGCCTCGTATTTTATCCCATCCCCTTAAGACATTTTCAGTTAGTTAAATATTATTCGTGGTGCAGAGCTGCGCTACGAACGAACGAGCCGTTGCCGCGGCGCATTCAAATTTCATTACATGAAATCTATCATACCGCAAAGAAGCGGGCAGGCAATAGTGAAGTATAAATTATTTCTTTCAGCTTTCGAAGTTGCAGAGCAGAGCAGCAGATTTTATGTGTTTTACAGGTTGACGCGGGCTGCTGATAATATACAGGGTGATTCGAAAAGAATACCACAACTTTAGGAATTTAAAACTCTGCAACGACAAAAGGCAGATCTAAGCACTATCTGTCGGCGAATTAAGGGAGCTATAAAGTTTCATTTAGTTGTACATTTGTTCGCTTGAGGCGCTGTTGACTAGGCGTCAGCGTCAGTCGATGCTAAGATGGCGACCGCTCAACAGAAAGCTTTTTGTGTTATTGATTACGGCAGAAGTGAATCGACGACAGTTGTTCAGCGTGCATTTCGAGCGAAGTATGGTGTTAAACCTCCTGATAGGTGGTGTATTAAACGTTGGTATAAACAGTTTACAGAGAATGGGTGTTTGTGCAAAGGGAAAAGTTCTGGACGGCCGAGAAAGAGTGATGAAAATGTAGCACGCATCCAGCAAGCATTTGTTCGCAGCCCAGGAAAATCGACTCGCAGAGCTAGCAGAGAGCTGCAAATTCCACAATCAACTGTACGGAGAGTCCTACGAAAAAGGTTAGTTATGAAACCTGAACGTCAACTACCTGAGGCGATGGATCGGCCGCCAGGCAGCCCGTGACAGAGCACTTCATCACTGGCCTCCAAGAAGCCCTGATCTTACCCCTGCGATTTTTTCTTATGGGGGTATGTTAAGGATATGGTGTTTCGGCCACCTCTCCCAGCCTCCATTGATGATTTGAAACGAGAAATAACAGTAGCTATCCAAACTGTTACGCCTGATATGCTACAGAGAGTGTGGAACGAGTTGGAGTATCGGGTTGATATTGCTCGAGTGTCTGGAGGGGGCCATATTGAACATCTCTGAACTTGTTTTTGAGTGAAAAAAACCTTTTTAAATACTATTTGTAGTGATGTATAACAGAAGGTTATATTATGTGTCTTTCATTAAATACACATTTTTAAAGTTGTGGTATTCTTTTTGAATCACCCTGTATTACTAACAGTGCAAAAAGATAATTTACTTTCATCACATAAAAGAAATCTTGCTGTGCGTAGTTCTGGTCTGGCAACCTTATAGTAAAAACATCTTTTTTCTCCGATAATAGTCTCATGTTCTCGTGTTAGTCGTGGTACTTATTGTTGTTTTACTGTTAACAAAAATCCACTGCAAAATTATGATGTTGAACAATCATTGTGTACTGTAACATCAGTATTGATAACGAAGTAATTTTAATTAACCTTTTCAATAACTATGAAGTAAGGAAGATAGGTTGAACTTTATGGCGAGTTACAGTAACGAAAAAATGTTCCTTTAATTGAAATCCAGATCCAGAACAATAAGAACATAATATATTTTGTTTTGTTGAAAATTAATGATCCAAAGAAAGGCGTAGCACAGCATCACTAAAAGGTATTTCGGGTCTCTTTACGTAGTAACATATTTTATCTCATACATTAGTTGTTACACGAATAATAATAATAAAACAAAACAAATATAAAAGAGACGAAGCGAAAGTACATTGTGATATATTTTTGAATAGGTCTTTAGGAAAGGAAATGAATTACCGAATACAAAATAGAATGTGCTGTTCATATATTTGTAAAAAACAGAGATACAACGAAGGCAATCATGCTGATTGATTTCCCCCTGACGGCTGAAGAACATTTGCTTGAAACATTTTGTAATTTGCATCTGGACAAACAGTTATTTAGGGTGGTGAAGATAAATGAGGCACCCTGTATACTCAACACTGAAACCAGGTCCTTCATCTGTGCAGATGACTGAGCTGTCACTACTCGGGAAGAGACATTTGAAGAAGTAGAATCTAGACTGACATCTGCTCTCGAAGGAGTGCTATGTAGCATGTTTACAACCTCTTAAAACCGGGTCCGGATAAAACTCAAAAAATGGTTCAAATGGCCCTAAGCACTACAGAACTTAATATCTGAGGTCATCGGTCCCTTAGACGTAGAACTACTTAAACCTAACTAACCTAAGGACATCACACACGACCATGACTGATGCAACATTCGAACCTTCGACAGTAATAGCAGCGCGGTTTCGGACTGAAGCGCCTAGAAACGCTCGGCCACAACGGCCGGCAAACTCAAATGTCTTCACTCTATCAGTACGACAAACAGGCAAGAAGAAAGCTGAATATCACCTGGATAAGTCGCAGTCTGCGTTCACGACGAATACCTGAGGTTAAAGTTAGATCATACCTCAACCTACAAACAACACTCTGTGGACTCCAGACAAAATGTGTGAAGCTGTAAAAATCTTATACAAAACTGACAAACACCACGTGGGAAGCGTAGCACAGCGTCCTCCACACATTCACACATCTGCGATCCTCCCCTGCGGAGTATGCCACATCAGTCTGGAGGAGCTGTTGACGTGCTAACCTAGTTGATGTGGTTCTCCATGAGACAGGCCGCATAGCCACAGGGTACTTAAGGCCAACCAATTTCAATATCACTTTTGCACCCATTAGAATATCACCTCCAGATGCAGGAAGACCAGAAGCAGCAGAGAATGAAAAGAAGAAACCAGAAATAGATCTAAGGCATTCATTGTTAGGAACTCACGCTTATCCATCACGACTGACATCCAGGAAAGACTTTCTGCTTATAACAGCATCAATTACAGCTTCAGCAGTAGCCCGCCGAGGTTCGCTGTCGACAACAAAGGCAAGATGGTAGACAGCAAAGTGAATCTACCATCAGCTCGCCACCTTCAATACAGGACCTGGAAGACCATCAACAGGTGAAAGTAAGATGACGAAGTTGCGTGACTAACTGGAAGAAGTGTGGTACCAGCTATGATGAAGTTTTTGATTGTGTGGAAAGGCGGGACTTTGAACACTTGATGAAGAAACAGTCGGTCTTATTAACAGGTTGATAATTATTATTTATTTACTAACGACGTGTGTCGCGTGATTCAGGTTTCTTAAAATTGGCCTACACACAAAATAAACATTTCGTTACAAGTGGCTTGACCCTATTTTGCAAAACTGGAGTTAAAACAGTACTTTGTAACTGACAGTTCACTAACGCCATCTGCTGTGAGAGGCTGACACCTGGCGCACGCCTCATTGTGTTCCCGCTATGAGCAACTACACATCCGACACGTTTGCATGATGTAAGAACCCCACCAATAAACCTCCATAAATGTCTCAGTTTGCTGGTGAGTCCGTAAATGGCGGTATAAAGAGCATACAGTACAGCTGGCCCCGCTTTCCCACGAGAGGTTTGCGATAATTAAGCCAGTCTGTCTTTGAGCTAACTTAGTGAGCCACCACGTAGCAATTCTTCCTACCTGTTGTTTGATAATGTACTCGTACTTTTATGTCCTCTCGCAGAGCCGTAGCAGTGCCGTCGTATTCCGAAAGTGCAGTAGTACTGTCTATGTTTTACGTAATGAGGCAGGAAGCAGTTTTTCGTGCAAATAATTTTTTCATGGGATGCCATTACATTTCGTCATCATTGACACGCAAGTCGCCGAAGAGGCGTCAACTAGAAAGACTAGCAATACGGCGGCCGAATCCCGAATGGGATATCCCGGCCAATAAATGCCATACGATCATTTAATTTGCATGGTGCGTTTATTTAAAAAAATCGTTGAGTGATGGTAATGACTCACAGTCTGTAATCTGAGCGTACAATTGGCTATGCCAAAGTTATTTATTTGTTAATGTCAACGTTTTCTGGAATTGTGAAAGTACTGATAGTATTTATGACCCGTAGACTCCTCCTAATGTCTGAGTTGCAAAAGACAACTTTCGTTATGAAATATTTATCAGTAACAATTACTTGATTCTCGCCAGAATAAATGTACTTTCCCTGACGTCACGAGTGATTCCTGCAACGACACTTCATCTCATTGGCCCTGAAAGGACAAGAAGACCAAACGCCTCTGCTAGCCATTATGGGAACCTACGGCTCGCTTCTTAGTCCGTAGGTACTGCAGCACTGACACATCCGCTTCACGTATGTGAAACAGCAAAACTGGAAATCAAGTATAAGGCGGTCTTATCTGCAAATAATCGGTACCTTACAATGATGACAGACCTATGTAGGACTTATCCTGTTTTGCATTCATAGGAGTATATCACATGCCTCAACAAGGTAATCTCTTGCCTTTTCTTTTCCTTCTCCTATTACATCACGTTTAAAATAATGAATTTATGACAAAAGGAGTCGCTCGATGTGACTATTTCGGCTATATTCCGGTCTATTTATTTAGTTTGACACCGTGCAGTGTTTGCAGATACTTGACGAGGTCAGTTACTTGCTGGGACGTTCTGCATACTTTGTATCCCACGCACCTAATACCATCTAAAATTCAGTAAGTCGTTTTGCAATTACTTCCTAGAAACACTTATATAATGTATATTCTTTGTGTGGCCCAATTTGAAGATGTCTGATTTAGGACAAAAGTATCATTGGCAAATAAATACATCCCCCAACCAAGACTGATTCTTCATCATATATCACTGGTTACTGTATCTTCTCAGCCACGTGTGGGAAAACGTTCTCTGAACACTCGTTCGTTTGCCTGTAATCTGAGTTAACAGTAAGACGAGGAAGACCCGTTTGCAGCGAATGACTGTGCTACTCTGGATGCTGAATTTTGTACTCTGTGAAATTCTCAGTAATTAATATTATATTGTAGCTTTAAATTATATGGTATTTCAGTTTTCTTTGTATTCGCATCTGCATCTGGTTGTGTGTCGTTTTATCGATCACGTGGGCAAGTGTCATAAACTAACCTGTGAGTATAAACTGCTCGGTAAACCTTGTGGCCCAAGCTACCATCTTCTTTCTTGAGAAGTAACACGTCAAGAAAATTTAATCTTCCGCCTGCCTCTTCCTCCTTGGTAAAGTGAACCTTCTGACTGATCAAGTGCAGATGTTTGAGAAAACGATCCGGTTCCACCCTGCCATGCCGCCACAAAACAAACCTATCACCCACATAACTGAATCAAATATTCGGTTTCTTGTCCGCAGTTTTCAATGCCTGCTCCTCAAACTTTTCCATAAAGAAGTTCGCTGTAACCGGGGTTCATATGAGTTAAAACAGAAATTTGTTTTCACATCTTCGGATTTTTATCTCATTATAAAATTAGCAATTTTCCGAATGAAATGTGTTATATATATCACTTGTGAACCTACATAGGAAGTATTTTATTTTATTTTTTTGAATATAATCTACCCTGGATGAAAATGTTGAAAGTTTTACGTGTATTACTTCAAGAATTAGTAAACTCGGTAATGTTTTATATTGAAGGCTGTGGATTGCTGTGTTATAAAAGTAGACAGCGTTGGTTATGTTCAGAAGAGGATGGGCGCCGGGATGGGGAAGTTGAAAGAAAGTTTGAGAAACAAGAAACTTTCTGATGGTAAAACCATAAGAGGCAGGCTGACAGGCAGAATGATTGATGAAGTACAGCAGTATTATTGGATGGCCATTAGAAATAATACTGAGGATTTGTTGAAAATGAAGCAGGCAGTATGGGCTACCTTCTTCCACAGACTGTCAACTGATGAAAAACCAGTACACCACCTTTGCCCTCCTGGACCTGATTCATGGTACACTTACCTCAATGTCCAGTACTCAAACAGTTCATACAGCCATAAACATTCCATCCCAGCAGCAGTCATGGATATCACAAAACCTGGCACATCCTGAATTACTGAAGAAGTGTCTGCATGGTCAGACTCAAAATCCCAATGAGTCGTTCAATAATCTTATATGGACTCACTTACCAAAAAACGTTTTTGTTGGAATGAAGACACTAAAGTGGGGGTCAGTGACTGTTATTGCTTTTAACCCTTTCAGACCCGATTTTTATTTCCTTATGAAAAAAATATCTGACATCATTTTTACATTCAGGTGAGTCTCCTGACAACATTTTTCTAAGAAAAAAATTCCATATGATCTCTAGTTTTTGTACACAATTGTGTTCATCAGGTCTCGAGCTTCATGTCGTACATTACGGAAATTAACACTATGGATCAAGTATGCCACTTTTTATTTCACTTTAAAACAGAAGAAACAATAAAAAGAATTCCAAATTACAGTTCTTATTTAAACAACAATAGTCAAAACGCTGATTTTAAAGTTTCGCATGAAACTGCAAAAAAAATTTCTGTCCTTTTGGAGACATAAATATACTTTACATTTTCTGCACTGAATTCTAGAACGCCCTGTACATTTTGGAAATATGCAGCGACTTGGAGCCCCTGCATCATGCAAAGGCAAATGGTCAATGGAATGAAACTGTATCTCTGTAGCTGGTCATAATTCTCCTCTTCTTTTTGGTGTGACTATCATGTCTTCGGACTATTTCAGGTCTTTCTACTTTCACATATTTATAGTGTTTTTTGTTCCAACACTCAACTTTATCCACTTAGCCTTTACCAACAAAGTTTGAACACAATACAACTGGCCTATAGTCTAACCACTTACACATGGTAATGTCATCAGCACTTTTGATTTCTTCCCAGTATCCTCGGGTTTGTTTCATTATTGTTTTATCATCTGAAAAAGGCAGTTCTTTCCATATCTCTTTTGATGGGCGGTACCTGCTGCATTGATACCTTGAGATTTCAGAACTTGAAACAGAAGATACGGTAAAAAGAAGTTGTCAGAGTATAATTTATGACCTTTATCTTTTGAGAGTGGAACAGAAAATTCTAATCCAACAGCAGGATCTAATCCAAATTTTTTACAGTATGCTGTATTTAGTTCAGTTGTAGCACCTTGATACAAAAGGAAATCATGCACTATTCCACTCTTTTCACATGAAGACTTTGATTCCCCATGGACTTGGTTTCCCCTTGACATACTGCTTTGCACAAAACTTCCCAGTGAAAGGAATAATTCCTTCACTGACACAAACATTCTCTTCTATAGGAAGTTCACTGCAGCATTTTCGAATAGCTGAGTAAATAGGCCTGACTTTGTAAAATTTATCTATATGTTCAGGTGGCTTTTCCAGATTGTTCACCAAATGTAAATTTGTTGGTACTTCTAAAAATCTGTCTCGTGACATGTTTTCCAAAACACATTTACCCTCAGGCTTGTATCCCAATACATTCATAATCTAGGAAATTTCAAGGTGCCAGTCAATATATGGAAACCAAATAGCATCTCTTGTGCTTGAGGAGTTGACTGCTTGAATGAGGATTTGCCTCGTTGTAATGCATAAATATGAGTATGTGCTGCCATGCTAGTGAACAAATCATCTGGTATATATCTTTTGAAGTATTCCATTGGAGAACACAAGAGATATTCTTCAAAATTGGGAGCTTTGTATGTTTCTGCAATGGTACTTAGAGGCTTGCGTTTCCATTTTTATGGATTCTATAGGTGTCACCATCATGTTGTCACACAAGTTATTCAATTCTGGGTTGTTTTCATTGCATAAAAACTTCATTTCAGCATCCACCACCTCTCCAACATCTTCATCTTCAGATATGGTGTCCCTACACACATCATTCGCACCCACATTATTTGCTCCAGCACGTTTTACTATTTGTGGAGCTTGCCTTTCAATAAGTGGTACACTGTCATCCTCATCTCCTCTCAAACTAATGTTAGAAACGCCACTGTTTTCAATTATGTCCATAATCAAGTCCCAATTTTTTCTCACAGAAAGATAATCCATATTTCTTAGTAAAAAGCCAGCAATATAAAATAAAATCATATGTACAGGTAATTATTCTCCTTTCTTGCTGCTCGTACTGAAATTAATGGAAAAATTACCATACATAGCTACCATAGCCATTCAAATCTATCTGACACACATTTTAGGTTATTTTTACCTATTTTACATCATTAAGGACCTGTTGCACACAAATGTGTACATTAATCTTACCTGATACATAACACAAATATGAACTGAATGAAATTGCTGAAAATTCCACTGAAAGAATGTCTAATGTTTCCAAAAGAAGGAAACCACACAAAACATTCATAAACAAAACCCACAACGTGACTATTATAGCAATAAAGTCAACGTATAATGGCTTCCCACAGAGAGACGACACCAGAGAGTATATTTTGCTCTGTGGTTCACAGACTGCTCACAAGAGAGCAGCAGCAGCTGGAGCATGGCTAAAAGAAACATACACAAATGTGCAAAGTGAGTTTGGATGCACCTCACATTTTTTGTCAGCGAAATATTAGTGAACAAACTTTATGTACACAATTGTGACCACCAGGTCTGAAAGGGTTAATGATGGCAACGTTGGTAGGGTGAAAGTGTTACAGCATATGGGAATTATTCCTGGAGCAAACTGCATCAGAGAACTTGAACCGATAGACAAGGTTGGAGAAAAAACTTTGAAAAAGATCGAGAGGATGATATGCAGTATGGTGCACGGTGCTTCTGAGTGACTAAAATTAAAAAATTGAGCATATATTAAGTGAACTACACTCTTTTGAATCCTTAGAACCCGTTCCTGAAAAATTTGCATTTTCTGTTGCACTTTTCCCTAAATCTCAGAAACCACTTCGAGTAGATGTTCCAGTTTTTACGGAGTAATAACATAGATATCCTCAGTCTACTGAACATAAAGTTATGTATAATTAAAATTATTTAGGATAACGTACAAAGAAAGGTACACAGAATTTTAACCGTGTAATTAAAAAATTGTATTTTTGAAACCAGTGCACTGAAATGTAATTTTTGTAGTTCAGTAGACTCAGAATATACAGTTTTATCTCCTGTAAAAGTTTCATGTCAGTGGCTGCAGTGGTTCCTGAAATACAGGGAAGCCAAGTCACTAAATTTAACATTGTCGGAATAGGTCGTTCCAACTCCCCTTATGGGCTCTCCATAGCGACACCATCCGTCTGTTCATTGAACTCATGGTCCCTTTGAAATACGTGGTCGTGAGGCAATATTTAAACAATTCTGCAACATCGGGAGGAAAAATCCAATTTAACTGTTGCAACACCTCATTGAGTGGAACCGTAGTGAACAGCGACACGACATCAAAACTAACTAATATGTCCTCCGGCTATACCACTATGTCGTTTAATGTACTGATAAAATGTGCCGAATTCTTGAGATAGGAATCCGATCGACCCACACACGGTGGTAATAATGCTATCAAGAACGTGTCAGGTGAATAGGTACACGAACCATTAGTACTCACTACAGACCCTAGAAGAACATCTTCTTTGTCGACCTTCGGAAATCCATAAAGTCTTGGCAATTGAACTGAACACACTTTTCGAACGCTGTATTCGACAAAATGGCTCTGAGCACTATGGGACTTAACATCTGAGGTCATCAGTCCCCTAGAACTTAGAACTACATAAACCTAACTAACCTAAGGACATCACACACATCCATGCCCGAGGCAGGATTCGAACCCGCGAACGTTTCTGGACTGAAGCGCCTAGAACCGCTCGACCACAACGGTCGGCGCTGTATTCGACAGACGACGTCTTTATCATAGTTCTAAGAACTTTGCCAGTGCGGTCTTTACTTATTTTCCTGTATGCCTGCGGATGTAATAAATCGTTAATCTTACTATAATAGTCGGTCATATTCAAAAGAACCATTGCATTTCCCTGGTCAGCGGGGAGAATGATAACACTGTTGTCTGATTCATGCGTTTTACGGCAATTACTTTTTGGAGGCCTTGCACAAGACGGTACTCTTACAGCCTCTATACAAAGTTCTTCAGCCGTAACCATGACCAAACTACGAATGCCTGCTTCTATGCTGGCACCGGTGAAATCCAAAGTTTTCCTTTCGTTCACTAAGGACCGCATAAGAAAAACCTTGAAAAAGTGGAACATAATAGCCCGAAACATTTTGTTAAGTGTGACACTTAAGGCTTTGAAAGTTTACATTTTACAGTACTTGGATAAAGTCTAGTCTGAAGATGCCTGACTGTTTCTCCAGCGTGTAACAGTGGCTGCTGTACCATCCCCGACATGTGTTGGAAAACTTTCTCTGAACACTTGTTGGTTTCCTTGTAGTCTGAGCTAACAATATGACATGAAAGACTTGTTTGCAGCGAAAGGGCATGCCATTTTTGCTTACTGAAGATTGGAATATGTGAAATTCTCTGTAATTAATATTATATGCTACTTTTTAATTATACTGTGTTTTAGTTTTCTTTGTATTCGTATGAATAAAATAATAATATTTAAATTCATTGACTTTGCTCTTCTGGTTGTGTAATGATTCCTCAATCACATGGGCCAATGTAATGAACTATCCTCTGACTATATGTAAACGTTTTCCATCTTCGTTTTGTTTTTAAACTGTCAATAAGTTAGAGTAAAAAATTTCCCACCTGTAGTCTGGTGGCGACCCAGTAAAAAGCTGTCATGTGTTAATGCCGCTGAATTTTCGGCTTATGTCGGCGAGAGGTACTGCACTATACAGAGCCCAAAGAGAGAAGCAGTCGATCCACGTTACTTGAAGTCTGCTGAAGAACGCAGTTTTCAACACTGTGCGCTGAGCGATCTGCTCCGAGACACTGGTGCCCGCACCAGCACTGTGCTCTGTCACCAGGCCTGCCACACTGGCCGCTTGTCCAGCTTTACAGGGCGGGCAGTCCTCCGGACTCCCTCATTCTGTGATGAGCCGTTGAGGTCCAACGTGTTGTCGATTACTCGTGATTTCGTGGCAATTCAATCACTTTCCTAAGTGTTCTCGTAAGCAGAGCGCGAACAGCCGACCATTCTAGACGTACCATAACAATTCGCTCATTGTCAAACTCGTTTGTGTCAATGGAGTTCTGCATTCGTTGCCCGTATCGTCGCATATAATGGCTTCCCATTCGTCCCTGCCCAGCTCATATACATTCGTTACTGCGTCACGTGTCCAGAATGTTACCAAATGCTGGTATTCATTCTCGTCATGGGCAGTGGTCGTTTCGGTTCGTCAGAGTATTTACGTAAGAACTATACACCAGGTTTGGATATTGCTGCTGTTGTGGTTATCAGCTCGAATACTGGTTTGCTGCAGCTCTCATTGTTACCCTTCTCTGTGCAAGTCTATCAATTTACGAGTAACTACGGCCACCTTTTGAATCTGCTTACTCTATTCATCTCTTGATCTGTCTCTACAATGTCTACAATGTTTCTCACACCTGCCCCCCCCCCCACCGACTTCCCTCCAATAGTAAACTAGTGATTCGTTGATGTCTCAGAAAGGGTCTTATCAACCGATCCGTCCTTTTAGTCAAGTTGTGTCAAAACTTTCTTTTCTCTCCATTTCTATTCAACACGTCTTCGCTAGTTAGGTAATCTGTCCATCTAATCTCCAGAATTCCTCGTAGCACCAAATGTTAAAGGTCTCTATTCTCTTCTGGCCTGATCTGTTTATCGTCCACATTTCAGATCCATACGAGACTACACCTCAGATTTTCAGACAAGAACGTTCAGGAAAACTTCGTAACAAATTTTTATTCCTTATTAACAAATTTCTCTTCTTCAGAAACACTTTTCTCGCCATTACCAGTCAAAATTTAATATCTTCTCTAGTTCGGCCATCATCAGTTATTTTACTGCACAAATAACAAACGTCATCTATTAATTTTAGTGTCTCGTTTCCTAATCGATGTCCCTCACCATCGCCTGATTTAATTCGAGTGCATTGCCTTACCCTTGTTTAGCTTTTGTTGACATTCATCTTTTACCCTGCCTCAAGACAGTGTCCAATCCATTTAACTGCTACTACAAGACCATTGCTGTCTGTGACGGAACTACAGGGTGGGGCAAATAAAGGTGGTCCGTACGAGTGGATACGATTGGATGTGTGTGTGTGTGTGTGTGTGTGTGTGTGTGTGTGTGTGTGTGTGTATGTGTGCGTGCATATAACCACATTCCAGTAGGATGGGGAAGCTGCCCATACAGCCGACCGAAACTTGGGGCACATTTACACTATCTTCACGCCCGTTAGCAGAGGTCACTCTGAATGGGGCCGTAGCTGGCCACTCAGATCATCTGATCTGTCAGTGTGCGATTACTTTGTGTGGGGAGTCCTCAAGTCTAAGATGTATCGCAAAAGCCATCATAGTCTTCACGAACTGCAGCAGGACATTTCGGATGTGACTGCAGCAATTCCAGCCGTCCAGCTTCGATTCGCCTTCAGCAGCTTGCTGACCAGGTCCCGAAAGTGTCAACAAATGAATGGTGGTCACGTTCAACATCAGACATAGTCAGGTCAGTACTGTAGTTCCATTCCTCTGTTGCGTTCCTTTGTACCTCGGAACTCCGTTTCCGGCCACTTTTATTTGCCCCACCCTGTACAAAGTCATTGGCAAACATCAAAGTTTTATTTCTTCTTCCTGAACTTAATTCCTTCTCCAAATTTTTCTTTGGTTTCGTTTTCTGTTCAGTGTACAGACTGAATAACTTCGGGGATAAGATTCAAACCTGTCTCACTCCCTTCTCAACCACTGCCTCCCTTTCGTGCCCCTCGACTCTTTTATCTGCCGTCTAGTTTCTGTGCAAGTTGTAAGTAGCTTTTCGCTCCCTGTATTTTACCTTGTTGTCTCATAATTTCAGCAGTCCGGAACCGCGCGACTGCTACGGTCGCAGGTTCGAATCCTGCCTCGGGCATGGATGTGTGTGATGTCCTTAGGTTAGTTAGGTTTAAGTAGTTCTAAGTTCTAGGGGACTGATGACCACAGCTGTTAGGTCCCATAGTGCTCAGAGCCATTTGAATCTCATAATTTCTGACACTGTAAGTGTGTATTCCTGTCACCATTTTCTCTTATTCTACAAACGTCATAAATGTAACATTTACCTTTCCTTAACCAACCTTCTAAGAAAAATCGTAGGGTAATTACTGCCTCGAGTGTTCCTACATTTCTCTGGAATCCAAATTTATCCTCCAGGAGGTCGGTTTCTACTTTTTTTATTCTTTTATTTTTTATTCGGTGCAGTTGTGGATGCTCTTGATGTTGAAGGTGAGGTGTGCTGCATAGTGGTCGCCAACGGTCGTCATACGAAAGTTGGACGAGAGTATGCTGATACAATAGCTGCATAGTTAGCAATTATATTCAACCGCTCGCTCACAGAAAGATCGGCACCCAAAGACTGGGAAGTTGCTCAAGTCACACCAATGGCCAAAAAGGGAAATAGGAGTAATCCGCTGAATTACCGGCCCATGTCACTAACATCGATTTGCGGTAGGGTTTTCGAACATATACTGTGTTCGAACATTATGAATTACCTCGAAGGAAACGATTTATTGATATATAGTCAGCACGGTTTCAGAAAACATCGTTCTTGTGAAACACAACTAGCTCTTTATACTCATGAAGTAATGAGTGCTATCGACAGGAGATGTCAAATTGATTCCATATTTTTGGATTTCCAGAAGGCTTTCGACACCGTTCCTCACAAGCGTCTTCTAACCCAACTGCATGCTTATGGAATATCGCCTCAGTTGTATGACTGGATTCGTGATTTCCTGCCTGAAAGGTCACAGTTCGTAGTATTAGACGGAAAGTCGTCGAGTAAAACAGAAGTAATTCCGGCGTTCCCCTCTACTGTTCCTGATCTATATTAACGACATAGGAGACAATCTGAGTAGCCCTCTTAGATTTTTTGCAGATGATGTTTTCATTTACCGTCTTGTAAAGTCGTCAGATGACCAAAACGATTTGCAATATGATGGCTGGCACTCTCAGGTACGTGCCTCCAGCACCATCCGGAGGCAACAGATGCGCAGTCTGTGTGTGGCCACCAGTCCGCGCTCTGCCTCCCAGACCTTACAAAGCACCTGCACCCACATTTGCTACACATTAACGGGAAACCATTTTGAACTACGTCTCAGATTCTGTTCTTTCGCAATCCATTGACGGTTACGTCAGTGAGGAAGAAGGTGGAAGACCAGAGTTTAACATCGCGCAAACGACGAGATCATTAGGCAGGAGGACAAGCTCGGCTTGGAGAAGGAAATCAGCGGCATCCTTCTGGTAGGAATCAGCCCAGCATCTGCCTCAAGAGTTTTTAGCAAACAGAATACAGCATGTTGTTATCAACGGAGAGACGTCTACAGACGTTAAAGTAACCTCTGGTGTGCCACAGGGGACCATTGCTTTTCACAATATATATAAATGACCTAGTAGATAGTGTCGGAAGTTCCATGCGGCTTTTCGCGGATGATGCTGTAGTATACAGAGAAGTTGCAGCATTAGAAAATTGTAGCGAAATGCAGGAAGATCTGCAGCGGATAGGCACTTGGTGCAGGGAGTGGCAACTGACCCTTAACATAGGCAAATGTAATGTATTGAGAATACATAGAAAGAAGGATCCTTTATTGTATGATTATATGATAGCGGAACAAACACTGGTAGCAGTTACTTCTGTAAAATATCTGGGAGTATGCGTGCGGAACGATTTGAAGTGGAATGATCATATAAAATTAATTGTTGGTAAGGCGGGTACCAGGTTGAGATTCATTGGGAGAGTCTTAGAAAATGTAGTCCATCAACAAAGGAGGTGGCTTACAAAATACTCGTTCGACCTATACTTGAGTATTGCTCATCAGTGTGGGATCCGTACCAGATCGGGTTGACGGAGGAGATAGAGAAGATCCAAAGAAGAGCTGCGCGTTTCGTCACAGGGTTATTTGGTAACCGTGATAGCGTTACGGAGATGTTTAACAAACTCAAGTGGCAGACTCTGCAAGAGAGGCGCTCTGCATCGCGGTGTAGCTTGCTCGCCAGGTTTCGAGAGGGTGCGTTTCTGGATGAGGTATCGAATATATTGCTTCCCCCTACTTATACCTCCCGAGGAGATCACGGATGTAAAATTAGAGGGATTAGAGCGCGCACAGAGGCTTTCAGACAGTCGTTCTTCCCGCGAACCATACGCGACTGGAACAGGAAAGGGAAGTAATGACAGTGGCACGTAAAGTGCCCTCCGCCACACACCGTTGGGTGGCTTGCGGAGTAAAAATATAGATGTAGATAGATGAACTATTTACGGAAATCACGGGGAAATATAAATCTGGATGAACGGCGGGGGATCTGAACTACCGACTACTCGAATGCGATCCCAGTGTGTCAACCAATGTGCCACATCGCTCGGTTGATCTGCCAGTGTCCGCTACATCCACGGCTAACTATAATATACTGACGAATGTGTCAGTAATACTGACCGTATCCTCGATATACATATAATGATCGGTCACCATTATGAAGACGTCAGTAATGCTCATCATTTCATGAAGGTAGGCTCCTTCCATACTCACTGTCGCATACATTATTGGACTGAAGAATAATTTACTATTACAACGCAGAGCGTTTTACCGTAAGGCGAACGTTCATCAGAAATGATAGTGATATCCCAGGGAATACACGAAAACGACTTATCATATAGATACGAATCGCTATCAGGTTGTTCGCTGAATGTATTGTCACAGGCTGATCGTAAGGGAATGTATTACGTCTTCGTTTGTTAATTCTTGTGCATGAATGCCACAGTTTCGTGTTTGAAATGTTTAGAAGGCGCTCTTCGTAAGAGACGGAAAGAACGCAGTAGTACCCGGTTAATGATTGTTCTTAAACTTTTGGTGCCCGCCACTACTACGAATATGGGAAATCAGTGGTGGATTGGCGACTGGAAAACTTTCGTTTATTGGAAGGAATCGTCAACTGAGAGCACACGGAAAAAAGTTGATGCAACCAGTTATGAAGTACGGCCACTGTGTCTCGAGTCCTTATCAAAGTACTGCCACTGTGTTTCGAGACCCTGTCGTGTAGGCGAGGCAGTAGACATCGACATACAAACAACGAGGAGCGCATCACGTTAGTGCAGCCCAGGTGGAAACGCAGTAGAATTTCTCTGGGAACTGAATGAGAGTTTTTGGAAGAGAAAGAATGCTGCTATCGCCAAAACCTGTTGGGTGAACTTCGAGAGACGGGTTATAGGATAATGTTCAACTTCTACACTCGTGTTCGTAATGTCTTGTTGGTATCTGAAAAATTCTATAAAACTTATTTAGATATCGAAATCTGTTAGCGTCGGCGCAGGGCAACAGAGCTACGTGGAAGTTTAATTTCGAATGTAAATGAGTGCAGCATACGCTACACGATGTGAAGTCAATGCTAGACGGTACATCAAACAATACGGCTGCGAAAAAGGAATCCTTTTTCAATGAAATTAATATATGCTACTTGACTGAAAAACAAGTGACCCAGATCAAATTTTTGACTCTCAATTTTGTTAATCTTTATCTTTGGTCTTGCAAACAATGACTGTGCCATAATTGTTAGTTTAATAAAACAGCATGAGAACATAACATTTAACACATGTGACTTTCTGATAAAATTGCTTGAAAACTCACAAGATGGCACTTTACCGAGCACTTCTACTAGTATTAAGCTTCTGACCTAATATATTATTTACACAAATAACACTCTGACAATCACTGTGCCTTACATGGCGTTGAATTTTGATGATAATTAATTGGCCTACCAGTGCGCAAGGAACGCTCGTCTTCTGCAACCTGTTACTGTTAGGAAAATTGATCTGACTATCCAAAACCTTCAGGCAGATGGCTGCATTTATCATCTCGGCTGAGAGCTTGATCAAAGTATAGTACTGACTCAACTCGACCACTAAACAAGTCGAACTGGAGAAATCTGGACATGATTAATTCATTTCAGACAAAACATAAGAATGGTTACAAGCTGAAGGTGTAATTGTGCCTCCTTTTAGGATAGTCTTCGTATTTTAAATAAATCTCGGTCAGATGAGACGTCTGTATTGCAGTATTTATCCTTAGAGGTCGAAAATCTTCATAATCACGACTTTGTATAATACGCTATGGCTGTGACACCACCTGTTTATGAATACCGAAGATCTGCTTGTTCGTTTGCGTATTTTAGCTTTTGTACTATTTATGTGACGTGGTATTCGAAAACCAGCACAACATTTTTCTAAACTGGTGTGAGAATATCCAACATTTTGACACTTGGACTTGTTAGAATGCAACACCAATGGTTGTTAATATGTAGCTATATCTCAATTCGAGATCGGATAATTTCCTTCTCCTACTGTGGCACATTTTTCTCGATGCACTATACGAGCAATGGTTTAACTGAAAACATTCAACGTTTCAGTATTCACGACAGTGAAGTAATTTTACTGCATTGGTACTGGAAATGTTTCACTAGTCACGGTGTCGTAGGTACATATAAGAGGAGACATAAACTAAGCATAATTCGCTGACGCAGATGTGTAAAATGTGCTTCTGCCAAACGTAAAAAATAGCTAGACCTTACAGTGATATTGGACTGAACTAGCTACAGGGACAGAGTCCGATTTCTCCTAAGCGCCCCAAATACAAAGGCTGAAATCTGTCGATCCACGTCGGTATGCTGTATTGAATACACAGACTGCTACACATCTATAAAATCTCGATGTAAACACAAATGTTCGTCTGTTTGGTTTCTGAAACTGCACGTATCATCACAGTAACATTAAAGAGCATGTGAGCTATGGTCTGCACATTAAGGAACACAACGGACACTGAAGGCGATAAACGTCTTTCAGGTGCAGAAGTAGACACCCTGCCATACATGTTTCACTGAATAAACTTAAAAAAAAAGAAAGAAAACTGAGTGGGCACCAAGCAGTGTTGCACGTCTCAATGCCACGTTAAAATCAGCCAGTAATTGCCAATGACATAAAAAAGAAAGCGATTTTTCAGATAATAAATGCTTTTTCAGCTAATAAGTTTTATTTTTCATAACTTATCTGATTTTCCAACGACTTAAGAAGAATAACTGATTTTTGAGGCTTTTTCGCTAAGTGATTTTTCAGTCTTTTTTGCTAAGTAATTTTCCAGTCTTTTTTTGTAAGTGATTGTTAAGTCTTTTTTGGTAGAGCTTCGTCTTTTTTGCTAAGTGATTTATTGAGTCATTTTCGCTAGAGCTTAATCTTCTTTGTTAAGTGATTTCTCAGACTTTTTTACTAGTAGTTCGTACATTAGCCACAGATGTCTACGGATCAGTTTCTTTGCATGTTACAGCGATCAGATGAAGCTTCCTGCCCTAGGCAACGTAAATGGATAATGTCATTTATTACTCAACATACACAGTCAAAAATAATTAACACAAGGTATGTAAGCTTACAGCATTTATTTCTCAATTTCTTCTTTACAGGAATTATCTCTTTATCGGTGGGAGGGGGGTAAACAGTTCCGGCATTCGCCTTACAACCAAGGGAAACCTCCCGAAAACCCTGGTCGGAACTGAGGGACCACGATGAGCTGTCATGCAGAGGCGTTGTCCTCAGGATCAGCGGTGCTTGGCAGACGCGTAGAGTGGGTGGGGTGGGTAAAGCCCTGCTGCGTGGTGTGGCCGACGTGTAGCGCAGAGTAGTCGATGTGAAGCCGAGTCACGGATGTGTAGACTTGCAGATGCGTGGCGTAGACTCGTGGACGTGCAGCGTGGACTCGTGGATGAGAACCGAAGACTCATTCACGTGTGGCGTAGACTAGTGGATGCGAAGTGTAGACTCATGGATGCGAAGCGTAGACTCGGGGTCGCGCAGTGTAGAGTTCCAGCCGAGTTGTCTGGTAGATGCAAACAGCACGTTGCTTTCCCGGATGTGCAATCCTAGACACACAAAGTCACAGACATGTACCACCAAACATGTAGAAGTTACTGACGTGCAGACCCAGACGCGTGAGAGTGAGATGCGTAGCCACAGCCGGCGCGTAGTCCTGCAGGTGTGTAGAGTCGCAGATGTGCAGAGTCGCAGATGTGCAGAGTCGCAGAAGTGAAGAGTCGCAGACGAGTATTGGCCGATGCACCTGTGGACAGACGTACTTACCTATACTTACGTGAGAGGTTCTCGCCGTGCAGAGCTGCCGACGTCCGTCCCGATAGCTGAGTGGTGATCGTGACAGATTTCCGTCCAACGGTCCGCGGTTCGAATCCCGGCTGGGTTGGGGACTTTCTCCGCTCAGGGACTGGGTTTTGTGATGTCTTCATCATCAGTTCATCCCCATCCGGCGTGGAGGTCGCTCAATGAGGCGTCGAATATAGTACGAGCAGCACCAAGGCGGCCGGACCGGCAAATGACTGCGAACGCTCACTTCATTTCCAGTACGGCCGCCGCCCCGTGTTCCCCTCTCGTGCTGCTGAAGTGGTCTGAGTTTTAGGGGCAGCGCGTCTCCTTATATAGCCTCTAGGCTTTGTTGAGCTACATTTCCGAGGAAACCATCCGTGTACGGTATTGTTGTCCTGGTTCTAACTAACATTATAGTAATCGGCAATACGGTTAGCATGTGTCCGTGCTATAATTTTTGTTGAGAGAGACTCTATCATAACATTTCAGAGAACGTCGTTTTTAGCTGTTTGGACGTTTTAATAGTATGTAACCGCTAAGCAACTACAGAAATAAATTTTCAAATCTTGATTCTCATGATGATTTACGACAGCTACGGCGCTTCTCACCACTAAAACAGCAGTCTTTCGTCGACAACCTTCTAACATACTTATCGTCTGAATCTTTGGCCTGAACCGAAAGCGACGTCAGTCGCGTAATAATATTTCTGAAATATAATGTCGCATCGTTACTCTGAATGGAGTGTAAAGCTTTACGATGAATGTATAATAACGAATACACGCCAGTGGTACAAGGAAACGATTGGACAGAATTCCTGTGCAGATAGCGGATAAATCTGCTGTTTTGTGTTACATTGACGAAGGAAGATCGTTAGGCATTTGTGGCTCTACAGGAACACCACAAAAAGGCAAGGCCATCAGATTTATTATGTGTTTTTCGGAAGTGAGTGAATGCTGCGTGGAAGAGCTAATGGTCGTAAAGGCGTTGGATGTCCGCATCTCATTGACGATAGTGGGCACTGGCCACCGTGTAAAGTAAAAAGGAACCAGCCTTAGGTCGTCTCTGGTATGGGGCGCTCCTGCACATCCTATATGCTCGTAGTTTGAATGAGCAGCGTGTGTGATTTCACAAGTATACAGTCATTACAAGAATAAACATATCACCTAAACAGCTGGGAGAGAGAGAGGGGGGGTAAAATAGAGTGCCATTAAAGTTAAATCTCTCTGAGGGATTCAGAGGGCATCGTAAACTTAAAAAAATAAGTATGAAGACGTAGATTAGATGTATGGGAAGAGCTCGAAATTTTTGAAACACTTAGAGAACAACGATGGCTACATTTTAAATGATTAGCTTCATCTTGCAGTTAGACATCTCCTGGAAGGCTGATATGCCTCTACTTATGGCCGAGGAGCTCGTTGCTGGCCTCCGCCCATGTATATTATCCTTAAAATTCTGTGTCAGTAAGAACATGTCCTTTATGTTGTCGTTTTACAATGGACCTTTCGTCGTCCACAGTTAAGCTGCTATTCAATATTCTAGTAAAGAACCACCTTAGACACATCCCCCTTTTTGTTTTACTGTTTTTATTCTGCCTGTAACATCGTTATTTCTAGGCATATATACACTCCATAGTGTAGCTTCGTCTATTTATTATTTTACTGGATATTTTAGAACACTTCCCCCTTCTGGTATATTTCTTCTTGCAGTATGCTTTAACAGTACGACCATTTCCCTCTACTCTTTAGCTCCCTATGTGTCACACTAACGCTCTGTAGAAGCCGATGCCACGTTTTGTATTTAAATGCCATATACATACTAATGTAACTTTCAAATGATCTGCTACTGACAAGTAACATAGTTCGATGAAACTTGGACCATACACGCAGAGAACTACTGCAGTATACCACAGAAGGTGACTGAAAGAAACACGCAATGGGATGAACAGAACTGATACTTATTCAAAGACAACAATTACGCTGGAGTCACCGCGATTTACGAAGGTCCACTGGACATTATAAAAGGTGGGATTAGCTTCTTAGTAGCGTGTCTGATCACCATGAAGCCAACACTTGCTCTAAAACGTACTCCCATGATGACCACAAGGTTGGTAAGAAGTTCCTTCGGGAGAGCGTCCATCCCTCCACCAGTGTGGTTGCCGACTGCTGGATGGTCGCTGCTACTTGTCGTCATGCTGCAATACATCTCCCCACTGCGTCCCACTCATGGGCGATGGGATTTCAGTCGGGGGAACGGGAAGGCCAGTCGATTTGCCGAAAATCATTTCGGTCCAAGAGCTCCTCAAACTGCGCTCTTAGAGTCGGTCGTGCCTTGTCGTCTATGAAAGTGAAGTCAGGGCCGAAATCACCCTGAAAAGTCGCGCTCGGGAAGGAGAACGGTGTCACAATGACGCTGACTACTGAGTCCAACAAGTTTAAAGAGTTTGAGATCGTTTCACCCACACAAGGCTATGCCTCCCCACACCATAACAAAGCGACCTGCAAAACGACCATGTTCGGCAGTGGACGTGGATGCATTACGTGCTCCCCATCTCGCCATATAATGGTAGTCGAGCACTGCCGGACATTATCGTCTTGGTGGTCCAGAGGTTATGGTCTGAAGGGCATAAGGCTGCATGGGCGGCTGTTATTTTTTTTAGTCATCAGTCTTCTGACTGGTCTGTTGCAGCCCGTCACTAATTCCCCTCCTGTGCCAACATCTTCTTCTCAGAGTAGCACTTGCAACCTACGTGCTCAATTATTTGCCGGATGTTTTCCAGTCTCTGTCTTTCTCTACAGTTTATCCCTCTAAGAGTTCCCCCTATAACCATGGAACACATATCTCGTGGTCTTAAAATACGTTCTATCCCCATGTCCCTTCCCCTTGTCAGTGATTTCCACATATTACTTACCTCTCCGATTCTGCGCAGACCCGCACCATTCCTTACGTTATCAGTCCACCTAATTTTCATCATTCGACTATAGCACCACATCTTCAATGCTTCTATTGCCTTCTGTTCCGCTTTTCCCACAGTGTCTGTTTCACTTTCATACAAAGCTGTGGTTCAAATGTACATTCTCAGAAATTTCTTGCTCAAACTAAGGCCTATGTGTCAAATGAGTGGACTTCTCCTGGCCAGGAATGCCGTTTTTGCCAGTGCTAGTCTGCTTTTGATGTCCTCCTTGCTCGGTCTATTGTTGATTATTTTGCTGCCTCGGTAGTAGCATTCCCTAACTTCATCTACTTCGTCACCATGAAACCTAATGTTAAGTGAACCGCTGTTCTCATTTATGCTGCTCCTCATTATTTTTATCGTACTTTGATTTAGTCTCAATCCATATCCCGTATTTATTAGACTGCTCTTTCCAATCAGCAGATCGTGTAGTTATTCTTCACTTTCACTTAGGATAGCAATGTTATCAGCTAATCATATCACTGATATCCTTTCACCTTGCACTGTAATTCCACTCCTGACGCTTTCTTTTATTTCCATCATTGCTTCTTCGATGTACAAATTGAACAGTAGCGGCGAAGGTCTACATCCAGGTCTTACACCCTTTTTAACCTGAGAACTTTGTTGGTCGTCCACTCTTAGTATTCCCTCTTGGCTCTTGTACATATTGTATATTACCCCTGTCTCGCTACAACGTACCACTATCTTAGTCAGAATTTCGAACACATTCCACTTATTTACATTATCGAACGCTTTTTGCAGGTCGACATATCCTGCGACCGTGTCCTGATTTTTCTTTAGTCTCGCTTCCGTTATCAACTGCAGCGGCTCTGCACTGGGAGGCCACGGTCGCCAAAGCGGCAAAAGAAATGCGGTCTCTCAACGGAAGACGACCAACGGGACAGAGACAGGGAGCAAGCTGCCGACACCTTCTCTGACTCTCCGTTGCCAGTATTCTCGACCAGTGCCGTCCCAAGGTAGACTTCTGACGCCACGGGGAGGAACTGACCTCGCTCACCCAAGACGTAGCCATGACCAGCGCCCCTGGACAATGAAAAGGCGACGAAGTCCACTGTCCGCGACCATGCGCTGTCACTGACCCCTTCCCTGCTCGGTAACTGAGCTGCTGAAATGGAGGCAGAAGACCTATCATATGCCCTTCACACTCCTCCGCCACAAGTGACTGGCGCCCCACTTAGTGAGTCTCTAACACCCGCAGAAGGGTCAACATACCTGCCGCAAGGATGGTAGCTAAGTGGTCCCGTTACCTCCGAGGGGCCGCCTTTTGCATCTATATACTTCGAAATAAGATGTTCCACCCCTACTGTGTGGGTACAATAAAGTCAACAGCAATACTCTGTCATCAAAACGCGCGCTTTCCATGACACGCTGTGGTCGGTGGACCCAGATATCACCCTTCTTCACACGGATCTGCAACTGAACATCTCTGGGTAGACAACCTACCGCATCCCATCTAGCGACGGTGCTGGTGGAACCACCATCCTCGTACGTGACGGCATCGAGGGATCAGACATGACGTATCGAGGCCTTGCCATTACTGTGGGAGCAGTTCGTGCTGTCAATATGCCCTCCAGAATATCTAGCCGCTGTGAAGGGGTCACCTTTTATTCCGACGAAATTTCTCCACTCCTGAATGGGAATACGGAACATTAGGTCGTTTTAAATCATTTTGTTCCCTTCCCTGAAGGGGATGGGGAGGGCTGGTATAGAGATTCTTCATGCTCTATTCGGCCTTAGTTTGACACATATTTATTTGATTAACTTTTTTTTCTCACAACTTTAAGGTACAATATTTATTTCATTGGTTATTCTAGAATATAATTTAAAGTTGGGTGCTTAATACTAGTTTATACTAAGTATACTTGGATGTTCTACCCTTATATTACATACTGATCCCACTGCTGTGTGCAGTGACTGGTGACTACAATGTTTGCTTGTGGAGCGAAGGCCCCCTTGTAAATTGCTGCATTGGTTGCTGTGTTCTGGTTCTTCTACTCTTGGTCTTGTTTTTCGTCCAGGACCAAGAGTAGCAGAACCAGAGCGCTAGGTCATACGCAGCGATTTTAATAGCGTGCTGAATCCAGCACACCGAACTCCACGCTACTCTACCTGACTGGCACTACGGGATCTGTCACTTCAAGAGACTTGGCCTCTCCTCCACTGGGACCAGTGTGACTATTCATGCTTCACCGAATACTCTGCTAAACGCCTCGACCGCATATACGTCTCCCGCGCTGCGACAAGAGATGCAGAACTAAAGTCGACAGCCTGCACCGACCATTTGGCATGCATTCATTCGGTCACACTCCCCCGACAACTCACATACCAAAGCCACGGTTCATGGACGCTGAACGTTTCCTACTTATACGACGACTCATGTTCCGGGTGATCGCTGCTACGTGAGAACGCCTCATCCGGAGTCTGATGAACAAACTTCCACCTTACATTGGTGGCTCGACCGCGCCAAGTCTGACCTCCTTTTGCCCAGTGTAGTGCAGCAACTCGAGGTGGCATGGAATCAAGTCCCCTGCAGAAATATTTAGCCGCTCTGGCTCTATAGCCGTTCATAATTGCGAAAGTGTTGCCTGCACAAACTTACCTAGGCCCTGCGATCGACGCTCACGGACCATGGGCATAGCAGAGGGTGCAGGCATCGGCAACGTCGGACTTTTACAACACAGATCTGAGGGTCCTAATGACACAGCCGCCATCATGAAACGAGCAGACAGCGGTTAATCGTCTCAAAGCTCGCCTACTCCGTCTCACCGCAGAACAGCTTGAAGGAGTACGAGTCCGGCGAGAGCGCAGGATACCATCCCAACCGAAATGGCATCCCTATATCACGTCATCAAAGAGAGACGCCGCTGCAAGCGACACCTTGTAACATCAGTAGAGACAGCACCAGGTAGACGCGTTGACACGCAGTTTACCACCGCTGTAGCTTTCTTCCAGCATTATTGGACATTTATGCTGAGGTCCCACGGATCGTCCATCAGTACAAAGACATCGTGCGTGATTTGCTCGTCCCCAAAGTAATGGCCCAGGACGACTCCGTGCTAGTTCCCATAAATGCTGAAAACTTAACAGCGGCCTTGGCACAAGGCGCCCTGAATGAACCACCCAGACCAGATGGCTTCTCGAACGAATTTGATGGGTGCTCAATGGGTTCAGATGAGTGAAGACATCCTCCGCAACTATTTTACTATCCCCACATATCGCTGGCAGCGACAGCGGACACGTGCGCTGCTTCGTGACAGCAGATTCAGCAACATGGGTATGATTCTCCAGATGGATTACGTCAACATTTACCTAGCGTCAAACTTAATTATTTTGCACAAATTCTTTCCCTAACGGTCACCTAGGCCCACAGTTCCCAGGCGGAATATATCATTTTCTGAGCGCAGGTCAAATATTCAGATCCCACTACACTACTTTAACAAGGCCTCCGGGCAGCTGCTGGGATCTTACACAACGCATGCTGGTGTTCCTGTTGCAACGACAGCCAGAATCTGTCACGCCGGACGAACTCCTGAGCCCAGATACTGTTTACTTACCCGCCGCCAGAATGAAAGACGTTAACTATCTAAAGGGCGTGTCTGTGTATTACCTTTTTACAAGCCGCGCCCGAAAGCACTCTCGACTTCTGGTTCCACCTGAAGATGACCCATGAGGCGTTCCGCCGCATAGCATTGTTCCGGACACGACTATCGAATTATTTAGACGCATTATTTGAGGATCCTCCTGCTGGTTGGGGCGTTCCGAGTACCAGAAGGCACACCTGAAGATGATTCGTGACACATGAGTGATCCTCCGAGAGAAAGGAATCCTCCATTAATTTGCGCGAAAGCGAAATAAAATAAAAGCATAATAATAATAAAACAAATAATTTTTTTTTCAAATAAAACTTCTTTGATGCTATGAGATCCCTTTCCTTCCTATGCTCTGGGAATGGGACACTTTAGCCAGGCCTCGGAAGGCCAATCTTGCGGTCTTCGCCCCCGTCCCTCATCTCGGTCTTAGAAAAAAATGACTCGGTAAAGAAAAAAAAGCGGTTAAGGCGACCGTACGCGTATGGTGGGAATTCCGGGATGACGTCCCAGTCCAGTACATATTTTCACTGCCGTCATTCCATTATGCAGATAGTAGTTGGTCCTATTCACAAATTGGAATAAATATCGTGTATGTAATAAAGTACTTACCTTCAAGTGATGTAACAAGAATAATATAATTTAGCCAGACGATTGCAAATTAAGAAACTTTTTACTAAATATAAGGGAACACGCTTCCTTTCTAAAACTTAGTGACAGCAGGGATGGTGTATATTAAAACTAGTATGACTGCTTCTCAGCAGGTGCAGCCCTGCTGAGGACAAAATGTAAGACCACTTTTCCCGCACTTACCGCCTTACCACACATTGCCCTACAGATCTGCAGTTCTGGAATACTCTGAAATCGCGACGCTACAACACAGTATCTGGCCGATAGAAGAGCAAAAAATATATCTCAGGCAATTGATGAAGTTGGTTACTGAGTGGTAACTCGTTTTTGTAGCATCTGATGGAGAACTACGCTGACTCAAGCTACATGGTGGTTATAATTGGGTCGACGAACCGGAAAAATGGTCTCCTCAGCTTTTTTTCAAATTACGCTTACTGGAGGTAACTGATATTTCTATCTGTACGCATGGTTTGGTGAGGCAGGGCGTCATGTCCCACCAGCAGAAGTGCTCGTTAGAAGGGCATTGAATCAGAGAAGGATCCATGTCCATATAAACAAGCGTATAGTAGACCAATTAAAATAATAATAATAATAATAATGAAGAATTGCACTGATTGACTCTTCCGTTGGTTCTTGGTAGATAATTTAATACATTATGAATAAAACACACACAACACTGGCGTAATATTCTACAATATTTTTCATTTGTTACACGAATCGGTTTTCGGCTGTTACGCCATTATCGAGATTACTTATCTTTGTACCTGTTACGCCATCATCAGTAAACTTGATAATGGCGTACCAACCGCAAACTAGTTCGTGTAACAAATAAAAGATAATGTAGAATATTACGCCAATGGTGTGTGTATCTCATTCACAACGTAAAAATGAAGAAACTAGAAAATGTAATGAAAATTCTACAGTACATACTCGACGAGCAGAAACCATTTTATAACAGTGTCTCCCAGCAGCCAGAGAAGGTGGACAAATAAAGATGAAGCATACCCACCATTGTGTGCTTTTCTGTATTTTGTTAGCTTTTGTACATTTTGGGTACATTGTGAATAAACCAGGATGCTCACAACACGTCCTTTTACGCAGTGATGCCAGTTGAGTCTATCAGTAGATCGGGTTCCACTACTCATGGCCACCACATTAATACATATGGGAAGGAGAGGCTTGCAAAACTTATAGGTGACATTGTTGTGGGTGGTGGTGGGATCAGTCATGGAAAAATTCCTGTAGTAGTTGGTGTTAGAGCTGCACCTTTTTTAGATTGAAGTCAGCTGATAGGTACAACTGCTAAAAGGAAGTCCCTCTAGCTAAGGATCAGCTTCAGAGGACGTCATGTTTCCAAGTAGAGAAGGTTTTGGCACACTTCATCAAAGTATAAGAGGTATTAGAGATAAAGTGCTTATAGATGTTGACTGTGAAATTATTGGAATATCGGAGCACCACTTAAATATTTCGACAGTTCAGAGGCTTCCTTTACCAGGATAGAGATTCGCTAGCCGTTTTACGAGGAGTTTCTTGCGGAGTGGGGGAATGGTCATGTACATAAAAAAACAGTAATCCATTTGAGTCCATAGATGCATCAGGGCACTACACTGAACAGATATTTGAATGTTGTGCAGGGGCAGTTGAATTTAGTGAAACTAAACTTCTAACTTTTGTTGTTTATAGGTTCCCTAACTCTGACTTCAGTGCATTTCTGCTCAAGCTAGAGAGGGTTCTTGATTCACTTTGTAGGAAGTACCAGAAATTAGTTATATGTAGTGAATTCAGTATAAATTTTGTATATGATGGTGGAAGAAAAAGGATGTTGGTAGCTCTTCTAAATTCATATGGTCTGATGCAGACTGTGTTGTTTCCATCTAGGGTGCAGGGGAACAGTAGCACAGCGATATACAATATTCTAATTCATTCTTCGTTTGTAGAGGGACATTCTGTTAGTAAAAGGGTGAAAGGCCTTTCAGACCATGATGAACAAATTTTAACACTAAAATGATTTTGTACCCAAACCAATGTTACATATAATTACAAACTATGTAGGAAAGTTAATACAACGGCAATAGAGAGTTTTTTAAACGTCGTCAAGGAACAAGTGTGGCAGAATATTTGTAATGGCGATAACATAGATGACAAATACGTATAATGCTTTCCTTAATACGTTCCTCATGCTCTTCGAGACCTGATGTCCATTAGAGCGACCTAAACTGGGTACTAGCAGTAAAAGGCGGCGTGGGTAATTGACTAATGGGATAATGTTATTACTTAAATAAAAACGAGAATTATATCAAAATGTTAGAAGTAGTCACAGTCAAGCTACAGTAGCCCATTCCAAACAGTACTGTAAGGTGCTTAAAAATGCTATTAGGAAGGCAAAGAGTATGTGATACGAAAATAGAACACCTAATACACAGGATAAAATTAAAACTATATGGTCAGTTGTGAAGGAAGTTTCTGGTCATTAGCAAAAGGTCGACGATATGAAGTCAGTTGGTAGTAAAAATATTTCTGTTGCTGATAAATCAGATATGTGTACAGTATTTAACAATCATTTTCTGAGAATTGCTGGTGAATTAAATAAAAATTTAGTCTCTATATTGTATCATAAAACTCTCTTGGCAAATGCCTTTCCGAGATTGATGTCTGAAACACACCTCTGTGATACAGGCAAGGTGGAGATTAAGACAATAATTAAATCACTGAAGACTAAGGACAGTCATGGATATGATGGAGTGCCTCGCAGAATATTAAAGTACTGTATTTAGCCATATTTGAAATTTTTCCATTAGGAATGGTCAGTTTCCTGGACGATTAAAATACTCAGTAGTAAAGCCACTTTATAAAAAAGGAGAAAGTGATAATGTATATAGTTTTAGACCTATTTATATGCCATCAGCGTTCGCTAAAGTTATTGGAAAGGATGTGTATGTAGGGATAATTGATCATTTTATATCACATAATTTGCCATCAAACGTAAAGTTCGGCTTTAGGAGTCGTGTAACAACTGAAAAAACTATATTCTCTTTCCTCTGAGAGGTACTGGATGAGTTAAACAGAAGTTTTCGAACTGTATGCGTATTTTTTGATTTAATTAAGGCATTTGATTGTGTTGAGCACAAAATATTGCTCCTGAAGTTGGACAATATTTTTTGGTCATCAGTCTTCTACTGGTTTGATGCATCTCAGAGTAGCATTTGCAACCTACGTCCCCAATTATTTGCTGGCTGTATTCCAATCACTGTCTTCCTCTACAGTTTTTGTTCTCTACAGCTTCCTCTAGTACCATGGATCCATTCCCTCATGTCTTAACAGATATCCTATCATCCTGTCCCTTCTTCTTGTCAGTGTTTTTCACATATTCCTTTCCTGTCCGATTCTGCAGAGAACCTCCTCCTTCCTTACCTTAACAGTCCACCAAATTTTCAACATTCATCTGTAGCACCACATCTCAAATGCTTCGATTCTCTTCTGTTCCGGTTTTCCCACATACAGTGTTTCACTACCATACAATTTGTACTCCGGACGTAAATTCACAGAAATTTCTTCCTCAAATCACGGCCGATATTGGATACTAGTAGACTTTCCTTGGCCAGGAATGCCCTTTTTGCAATTGCTAGTCTGTGTTTGATGTATTCCTTGCTCCGTCCGTCATTGGTTATTTTCTGCCTAGGTAGCATAATATCTTAATTTCATCTGCTTCGTGACCATTAATCCTGATGCTAACTTTCTCGCAGTTCTCATTTCTACTACTTCTCAGTACCTTCGTCTTTCTTCGATTAACTCTCAGTCTGTGCTCTGTATTCACTAGAATGTTTATTCTGTTCAGCAGATCGTGTAATTCTTCTTCACTTTTACTCAAGGTAGCAATGACATCAGCGAATCGTATCATTGATATCCTTTCACCTTGAATTTTAATTCCACTCCTGAACCTTTCTTTTATTTCCGTCATTGCATCACCGATGTACAGATTGAACAGTAGGGGCGAAAGGCTACATCCTTGTCTTACACCCTTTATAATATGAGAACTTCGTTGTCGAATGCTTTTTCCAGGTCGACAAATCGTATGAACGTGTCTTGATTTTTCTTTAGTCTGAACCGAAACGTCAGAATTCCCCTCTCGTGCGTTTACCTTTCCTAAAGCCAGACAGATCGTCGTCCGGCGCATCCTCAATTTTCTTTTCCATTCTCCTTTATATCATTCTTGTAAGCAACTTTGATGCATGAGCTGTTAAGCTGATTGTCCGATAATTCTCACACTTATCAGCACTTGCCGTCTTCGGAATTGCATTGATGATGCTTTTCCGAAAATCAGATGGTATGCCGCCAGACCCATACATTCTATAAGCAACGTGAATAGTTGTTGCCACTTCCCCCAATGATTTTAGAAATTCTGATGGAATGTTATCTATGTCTCTGGCTTATTTTATCTTAAGTACACCAAAGCTCTTTTAAATTCTAGTACTGGAGCCCCTACCTCTTCTAAATTGACTCTTGTTTCTTCTTTTGTCACATCAGACAAATCTCCCCGCTCATAGAGGCCTTCACTGTATTCTTTCCACCTATCCATTCTCTCCCCTGCATTTAACAGTGAAATTTCCGCAGCAGTCTTAATGTTACCACCCTTGCTTTTAATGTCACCGAAGGTTGTTTCGGCTTTCCTGAATGCTGAGTGTGTCCTTCCGACAATCATTTCTTTTTCGATGTCTTCATATTTTTCCTGCAGCCATTTCGTCTTATCTTCCCTGCACTTCCTATTTATTTCATTCCTCGGCGACTTTTATTTGTCTATGCCTAAGCATCCTGGAGCATTTTTGTACTTCCTCCTTTCATCGATCAATTGAAGTATTTCTTTTGTTACCCATGGTTTCCCCGCAGTTACCTTACTTGTACCTACGTTTTCCTTCCCAACTTCTGTTATGGTCCTTTTTTGAGGTGTCCATTCCTCTTCAACTGTACTGCAAACTGAGCTATTCCGCGTTGCTGTATCTATAGCCATAGAAAATTTGAAGCTGATCTCGTCATTCCTTAGTACTTCCTTACCCCACTTCTTTGCGTATTGATTCTTCCTGACTAATGCCTTAAAATACAGCCTACTCTTCATCACTATCTGACTTCGGAAAATTGGAATTTTGTGGTATGTTCCTATGGGACCAAACTGCTAAGGTCATCGGTCCCTAGGCTTACACACTACTTAATCTAACTTAAACTAACCTACACTAAGGACAACGCACACTGCCCTGTCCCAGGTAGGACTCGTACCTCCGACGGGGGAAGCCGCGCAAACCGTGGCAGGGTTCCCCGCCCTAGACAGCACGTCTACCCCGCGCTGCTCTGCTTTCGGAATCTCTGTCTGACCATGGTGTAATCTAACTGAAATCATCCCGTACCACCCGGCCTTTTCCAAGTATACCTCCTCCTATTGTGATTCTTGAACAGAGTATTCGCTATTACTGGCTGAAACCTGTTACAGAACTCAATTATTCTTTCTCGTCTCTCATTCCTTGCCCCAAGCTCATATTCTCCTGTAACCTTTTCTTCTTCTTCTTGTCCTACAATTGTATTCCAGTCGCCCATGACTATTAGGTTTTTATCCCCCATTACATATTGTATTACCCTTTCAATATCCACACACACTTTCTCTATCTCTTTGATCTTCACCTTGCGACGTCGGCATGTATACCTGAACTATCGTTGTCGGTGTTGGTTTGCTGTCGATTCTGATAAGAACAACCCCGTCACTGAACTTTCCACAGAAACACACTCTCTTCCCTAACTTCCTATTCATAAAGAATCCTACTCCTGTTGGAATATTTTCTGCTGCTGTTGATATTACCCTATACTCGTGACCAGATATCATTGACTACTTTTCGCTTCACTTTACTGACCATATAACACCCCCCCCCCCCCTGCTTCCCGGGATTTGCGAAATTACTAGTTGACAATGACTGTGAATTATGAATTTTGACCCGCGTCGGGATAAGGCATCCGAATCCGTAGTAAATAATGATTATTCCGCGGGAAACAGGTGAGTTATACCTTGATCGTTATCGAATGAGTAATTTCATTCAATAACGATCGGTAAATGAAATAATGGAAATAATTTGGATATAAATTTTGCCAGTGGAAATTTTGCCGAAAGAAATGATTAAGTTGTAAAAGCAATTAAAAAATCGGTCGCCAGCCCAACTGGTGCGCGACAGTACGTGAATAATTGTGCCAAAAATAAAGTTTACGTGTTAGTAGCGCAGCAGGTGGAACGGGAACTTTTACGTAAGTGCTGTGTCAGGCTCAGTAGTCATATAAAATAGTGTCATAACAATCTAACTACACTTAAACATTAATGGCTAACTTTCAATAAGTATTTTGATAGTTATTTCGTTCATAATTTGTCAGCAAAGTGCAATGCTGACAACACAGATAATTATCTATCGCGATTTTGAATATTGGACTGTCATTCAGTCTTTAAAATTAGGTACTTTGCACAGTTTAATCTACTGATAGTGAAATATATTGCCAATAATTGATTAACTATGTTTTGAAAGATAATAATTGATTAATTGGGGGATTGTCAGGTGGAATAAGCTTTATAGTTTCATGAGATATCCTTGAACTATCTTCAGCTGAATATGCATTGAAATAAATCTTAACAATCAAATCTATTACTTCAGTCTATTATTAAGTTACTACGATTGGCGTAAGATTATTAAGTGCAGCAATTAATTACGATAACCAGTGTGAAATTTACTCTTCACCATCTATGCAAATAATTTGGTAGTTAATATATTTTCTCTTGATAATGGCGTGACACACTCGGTTCAATAAGGTAAGGATCGGAAGGAACCTACTTGGTGTTATTGTCGGGTGGAATGTAACTGCAACACTTCGATTATAAAGTGCTTGTTATTAACTGTTCAACTTCAGAGAAAAGCACAGTCACTGGCAAGCCTTCTACAATTTTATCCTACGAAAATTACGTATATCTTACTTCCCTCGTTGTCGGTGGATCGACGGAAGTCCAAGGCGGCGACACAATGTGGCAGCGGGCTTTTACTGTTGCGTCTTGGGCCCATAGTCCTCGTTTCTTCAGCACTGTGCCCATTAATCAATAACAACTTGCCCGGCAATGCTTCCAGATAGGCCGACCATTACTTTCCCGTCGTACTTAGATCCACACACTAGCCGTTAGATGTAACACAGCTAGGACTAGTAGCACTCGACTGTACGCCTTACTCCGAGCACGGCGTCACCGCTACTACCACCCGCATGGCGCGCTCCCGCGCCCAGCGGCACGACAAAACAATCTCTCTGACTTGAACGTTAACTAAATATGACCTGACTTGCCAGTGTTAAATATATTTATTATATACATAATTTAAGCATAGTATTTACAATACATATTTACACTAGACAATACATCGTATACAAACAGTTTCATGTGTTAAGTAAGCGAAAAAATTCATAGCAAGGACTGCGTTGTAGTGTCACAACACCTAGCATATCTAGTTTGAGCATTTGAATTTCCCTACCACGTTCTAGCTTCTGACTCGAAGAATTTTATCCTTTCGTTGATTATTCAGCCTTTTTCTCATGGTAACCTCCCCTTTGGCAGTCCCCCCCCGGAGATCCGAATGGGGGACTATTCCGGAATGTTTTGCCAATGGAGATATCATCATGATACTTCTACAATTACTGGCCACATGGCCTGTGGATACACATTACGGGTCTTTAATGCAGTGGTTTCCGTTGCCTTCTACATCCTCATTCCGTTCATCATTGCTGATCCTTCCGCCTTTAGGGGGCAGTTACGGGATCTCGGGGCGGTACGAGATACTTAATGTTTAACAATTTATTTAAAATAAGGGAACGCAAGGAAACATTTCTTAAAGTTATAAAAAAATACCTTGTAGTGTAACCAAATGTACCTTATTTTAAAATCACTGAAAACATTATATTTTGTATTTTTTACAATTTTTCAAAGGAAAGTGTTGCATATTTCCCGTTCCGCCCCACCCACGGGGCAGAATGGGATAAGTTTATTTTTTTGTTAAATTATTGCATAAACGTTGAATTTGAATTACGAATATCTTATTAAACTATGAAAAAATATTGTATAAAAGGCAATTCAGACTAAGGAAAGTGTAATTTAAACAATTAAGAAGTCATTCTTCAAAATAAGAAAATATTCTAATGTCATTCTGAAAAATGTACAGTGCTTAAAAACTACCAAACCACTAACTACCAGTCGTTTCGACAATAGTCACAAATCAGCATTTCCTCTTCATCTTCACTGTCTATGCCAGCACATGAATTGTGTGCCCACTTGAAAAACCCTGTCATGCGACCCAGCCCTCATTAGAAACGGAGTAGAAGTCCCCACAGTAGAGACACTCAGCATCCTCTCTCTCTGATTCTCTCTTCTCCATCATCTTCTCCCTATTATTTTTCTTAAGGTCTTCGATGTCCTCTGTTTTGGTTTTCTTGGGTGTACAGTTTGATATTTTTGCCTTAAGTTGATTTGCACCTGACGTCTCTGTCCTGACATTGTTCATATTTGTGCATCCTCCTCCTTTCTGTAGGACTACTTTACGTGCGACAGCATTCTGGAGTTCCTTCTTATAAGGAGAATCTGTTAATACGACGGTTTTTCCTTTTCGTCTTGTATTCCGCCGAGTATTTTGACAGATTAGTGGGTTTGTAATGACAGCCTCGGGCGATATCTGGAAAGCTGAGTTGTTCGGCGAACATAGCTGGTTGGGAGAGTCTGGCATCCATGAACATCCAGGCTGTGGTCAATTATTGAGCCTTGGTCAGTCTTAGTCGTAGGACTATTAGTAGCAGGTTCAGTAGACACTGGAGGCCCTGCGAATAGCGATTATATTTGGAAAAGAGTGACAAATCCGTAGCCATTTTTTTATCTCTTCAACTCAGGGGCTTGTAAAACGTTACGTCCAGGGGTGGTAATTTATGTGAAGTGTGTGGCGGTAAACAAATGAGGACTACAGCATTGTCTCTAGCCATATCAAGCAGCTCCTGGTTTTTAGTGTGAGTTGAATGTTCATAAAAAATTAGAAGCACAGGTGATTCTTTCGTGGCCTTAGAAAATCCCACAAACTTTCTAAACCATACTAGAAATAACTCGTTAGTGATCCACTCCGAGGGGTGAATTTCAGACCAGCCTCCTGTAGGCAATCCAAGTTAAAATACTTGTTTCTTCTACTTCCTTGGAAAGAGAAGCATGGGCGGCATGTATAACCCAGATGCAGACATGCAGATTGACTGCTGTAACGGTTTCTCCACGTTCTGTAGATGTTACCGCTCCTACTTGCCTTTTTACCTTAAGTGCTATTATTTCCGACTGACTTATAGGATTAACTGTGAAGCCACTTTCATCGCAGTTGAATATGTTGTCTGCAGTCAGCTTGTACTTATGAATAACGTTATTGAGAAGAGAATTAATCTGTGAAACTGCCACTTTGTTGAATCCCATTGATCGAGCACCAGAAGTATTTTCTGGCTTGCGAATATTCAGTGTAGGAAGCCTCGTAATAAATCCTTTAACGGGTAACGTGACGGACGACAATTAACTTAGATCTCGCACTTCAAACTAAATCAAAATGGCTTCCCTGACTTTCCTTCCGTTCGGAGAAATAGTTACATGCCCATGCAACAGGTTGCAGCACTGTCCAGTCTAGTAAAGAGCAATATCCCATTGTGCCCCGCTATCCCATTCTGCCCCGAGTTACCCTAATTGTGACATTTTCGACCGTGAAAGTTTACATTTTACAGATTTGTAATGTATGTAGGCCAGTCTGAAGATGCCTCAATGAGGCGAAACGTATCATTCGTAAATAAATGATGAGTACATCCCTGCAACCAGACTGACTGTTTCTGCAGCGTATAACAGTGGCCGTTGTACCATCCCTGCAATGTGTTGGAAAACATTCTCTGAACACTTCTTGGTTTGCTTGTAATCTGAGCTAACAATATGATAAGAAAGCCTTGTTTGCAGCGAAAGGGGATGCCCTTTTGGGTACTAAACATTGGACTCTGTGAAATTCTCTGTAATTAATATAATATTGTAGCTTTAAATTATATTGTGGTTTAGTTTTCTTTTTATTGGGATGAATAAAATAATAATATTTATGTTCGTTGATTTTCTGCATCTGGTTGTGTGACGATTCATCGATCACATGGGCCAATGTAACAAACTATCCTCTGAATGTATGTAAGTGTTTTCGACTTTTGTCTTTTTTTTTAAATGTCAATAACTTAGAGTAAATTTTTTTCCAGACGAATTCTGGTGGCTACCCAATAAAAAGCTGTCATGTGTTAATGCCGCTGAATTTTCGGCTTATGTCGGCGAGAGGTGCTGCACTGTACAGAGCCCAAAGAGAGATGCAGTCGATCCACGTTGCTGGAAGTCTGCTGAAGAACGCAGTTTTCAACACTGTGCGCTGAGCGATCTGCTCCGAGACACTGGTGCCTGCACCAGCAGTGTGCTCCGTCGCCAGACCTGCCACAGTGGCCGCTTGTCCTGCTTCACATGGCGGGCAGTCCTCCGGACTCCCTCATTCTGTGATGAGCCACTAAGGTCCAACGTGTTGTCGATTACTCGTGATTTCATGGCAATTCAACCACTTTCCTTAGTGTTCTCGTAAGCAGCGCGCGAACAGCCGACCATTCTAGACGTACCATAACAATTCGCTCATTGTCAAACTCGTTTGTGTCAATGGAGTTCTGCATTCGATGCCTGTATCGTCGCTATAATGGCTTCCCATTCATCCCTGCCCAGCTCATATACATTCGTTTCTGCGTCACGTGTCCAGAACGTTACCAAATGCTGGCATTCAATCTTGCCATGGGTAGCGGCCGTGTTTTGGTTGGTCAGTGTATTTACGTAAGAACTATACACCAGATTGGGTTAGTCTTGTTGTTGCGGTCGTGAAGACTTGTTTGTTGCAGCTCTCATTGTTACTCTACTCTGTGCAAGTCTGTTAATGTACGAACAACTACCGCCAGCTTTTGAACCTGCTTACTCTATTTATCTCTTGATCTCCCTCTACAATCACCCCCCCCCCCCCCCATCTCACCACTTCTCTCCAATACTAAACTAGTGATCCCTTGTTGTCTCAGAAAGTGCCCAGTCAACCGATCCCTTCTTTTAGTCATGTTGTGCTACGACTTTCTTTTCTCTGCAGTTCCATTCAACTCGTCCTCGTTAGTTACATAATCTGTCCACCTTATCTCCAGCATTCTTCGGGAGCACCATATTTTATAAGTATCTATTCTCTTCTGGCCTGAACTGTTTATCGTCCACGTTTGACATTCATACGAAACTACACCTCAGATCTTCAGACAAATTCATTCAGAAAAACCTCGTAGCAAACCTATATTCATCAGTTATTTTACTGCCCAAATAGCAAACCTCATTTATTAATTTTAGTGACTCGTTTCCTAATCAATTTCCCTCGCTGTCGCTTGATTTAATCGACTGCATTCCGTTACCCTTGTTTAACTTTTGTTGACATTCATCTTTTATCCTGCTTCAAGACAGTGTCCAGCCCATTCAACTGCTGTTACGAGACCACTGCTGTCTGTGACGGAACTACTGGGTGGGGCAAATGAAAGCGGTCCGGACGAGTGGATACGATTGTTTGTTTGTGTGTGCGTATAACCACATCCCAGCAGGATGGAGCAGCTGCCCATACAGCCGACCGAAACTTGGGGCACATTTACACAATCTTCGCCCTGTTAGCAGAGGTCACTCTGTACGGAGCCCTAGCTACCAGATCATCTGATCTGCCAGTGTGCGATTACTTTGTGTGGGGAGCCCTCAAGTCTAAGATGTATGGCTACAGCCCTCACAGTCTTCACCAATTGCAGCACAACATTTCGGATGTGACTGTAGCAATTCCAGCTGTCCAGCTCTGATTCGCCTTCAGCGACTTGCTTTCCAGGGCCCGAAAGTGTCCAGAAATGAGTGGTGGTCACTTTCAACATCTGCCTTAGTCAGGAGAGTACTGTAGTTCTTTTGTATTTCTTTGTACCTCGGAACTCCGTTTCCGTTCACTTTTAACTGCCCTACCCTGTACAAAGTCGTTGATAAACCTCAAAGCTTTATTTCTTCCTCCAGAACTTAATTCCTTCTCCAGATTTATCTCTGGTTTCATTTGCTCTTTGTTCAGTGTACAGATTGATTAACGTTGGGGATGGGATTCAAACATGTCCCACTCTCTTCTCCTCCGCTGATCCCTTTCCTGCTCCTCGACTCTTATAACTGCCGTCTGGTTTCTGTGCAAGTTGTAAGTAGCCTTTTGCACCCAGTGTTTTACCTTGCTTTCTCATCATTTCTAACACCGTAATTGTGTATTCCTGTCAGTATTGTAACGAGGCCGGTGCCATTCCAAAGTACCATTATCCATGATGGCGGCCTTGACGTCAGAGTCATTATGAACTGTTTTCATAACACCGTCACCATTCCAAAGCATCGTTAGTCGACAACAACAAGGTCGCACGCAATGTATCCGGCACGTGTTGCCTCTCTAGTCTTTATTACCGTAGCGGGTTGTGACATAGAGAGAGTCCATTCCTAAGCATCGTTAGGCGACAACAACAAGATCGCACGCAGTGTATCCGGCGCGTGTTGACTCTCTAGTCTTTATTACCGGCGCGGGGTTGTGGCATAGAGAGAGAGTTAGCGCCATCTCTCTCTATGTCGCAACCCCGCGCATACATACACGCGCTAGGCAGGACCTATATAAATCAATGCACGACCTACCTCACTCTCACACTGCTCGTATACTTCATTCATCCAATACTTGTCACGTCTTCGTAATTAAACGTGTAAAAATGAAACGATCACGAACCGCCAGTGACAGCAGCAGCAGCAAACGTGCTCATGTGGACGAAGTTCCATTCCCTGGTAAGTACATTTTCAGTATTCTGATATCTACACCCTTTAACTCTGTGTATGAGTGCTACATATCGTTTATAATGCTCTCTATAAAGACCGCTCCTCCACTTGTTCTGTGTGTGTTCCGGCTTACGTTTTTTACCCTTTTGAATCTCTCTCTCCATAAAAATTGCTTATCCACGCCTTTTTTTTTTACCTCTAACTTGGGTGTCTGAATCTTTTATTTTAACTGTTACATTTGTTTTGTACTGCTCTCTATAAATATTGTTCATCCACGTGTTGTATGTTACGTGTTATACCCGTTTTCGATCTCTCTCTGTAAAGTTTACTAAGTCTTTTAACGGATTCTATGTTTGTGTATGTGTTAAGTCTTATATCCGTTTTGGACATCTCTATGTAAAGAATGACTTTCCACATGTTGTATGTGTTATAATTAATTTACCGTATCCGCTATAAAGATAGAGCTTCCACGTGTTGTGTATCTGTTATATTCGTTGTGCAGTGCTCTTTGTAAATATTTCATTTCGTTCCTTTTTTTTTTTTAAATTTGCTGGTCCGCTTATTTCTCTATCACTTAACTGAAAGCACACTTCCCTTTCCATATGCGATATTATATTCAGTCTCCTCCATCTTTCCAGATTTCTTCCAGCAAATCATGGCTGATCTAGACAACCAGATCGAGATGGAAAGGGCTCAAGCGCAGCTCGAATGTAAGTACATTTATAATACAATCATACTTCTTAAACTTAATTAATTTCATCTAATATATACCCGTTTCCTGATTGTATACATTTAGTCCTCATAAGCCGGTCTTTTCTTTGTAGATGCGCCTAATTCAGCATTCGGTTCAACCACGCAAAACGTTCAAGGAGGCGGCGGTAGCGCTCAAACGGCGCCCGCCACACAGGACACTCAGTCTTTAGAGGAGGAGGAGACCAACCTGCCTGACCCGTTTGAGGAGGAGATCAACCTACATGAGTGGTTTGAGGATCTACTTGATTTTGGCAATGAGTTGCTCAAACCATGGAGTCAGAGCGGAGAAGGTGAATACTTTTGAACATTAACATTCCTTCACATAACCGCCATTATCTACTCTTATTGTTATTATTTATCGCTCTTTTAAATATAAATCACTAAATTAATTTTTTTTCCTTATTTATCTTACAGGTATATCACACGGCGTAGGCCGTGTTCCTAGAGCGGTGGTTGCGGGGGCGGGACTCGGGCGCACCGAACCGCACGCCGCGCCTTGCGTAGCCCCTATAAGGGCTTCGCGGGAGACGGATGCAGAACACGCGCCAGCTCCTCCCCCAGCGCTGTCGCAACCGTTTGGTTGCGCAGCCCGTCCGCCGTCGCCACAGCCTGGCCCTTCAAACCGGCTGTCACCCCCTCCTCCTCTAGAAGCAGCAGCTCACCGCCGCCGCCCACGCAAGGTATGCGTTCCGAGACGTATACCTCTCCCCGCAAATGATGATGATTACGATCACCCATCACCAGCCCATTCATCTATCGGGTGGACTCCTAGTTGTAGCAACAGTAATAATAGTAATTTCCTTATGGCTAGCGGTAGTTCTCTCCCCCGTCCTATCGATAACGAATTCGATCAGAATAACGGCGTAATGACTCCCTTAGAATACTCAGCAGTTGCTAGAGCGTTTGAGGGGCGAATCTCTTTCACCAGAATTGAGAATCCAGGCGGGAGGTATCGCGATCCTGTAAGGTTTTTGGAGGCGTGCCTCCCCGTCTTGGAGACCGAGCTCCTCAAACTCTTAGAAGATCCGGAATTTAACACCTTTAAATGTAGTGCTGTGTTATGCTGTGAACATCTTGGACCTACTGATAACAAACAGACCCGAACTTTTCGACTCTGTAAGCGCAGAACAGGGAATCAGTGATCATAAGGCCGTTGCAGCATCCCTGAATATGGAAGTTAATAGGAATATAAAAAAAGGGAGGAAGGTTTATCTGTTTAGCAAGAGTAATAGAAGGCAGATTTCAGGCTACCTAACAGATCAAAACGAAAATTTCTGTTCCGACACTGACAATGTTGAGTGTTTATGGAAAAAGTTCAAGGCAATCGTAAAATGCGTTTTAGACAGGTACGTGCCGAGTAAAACTGTGAGGGACGGGAAAAACCCACCGTGGTACAACAACAAAGTTAGGAAACTACTGCGAAAGCAAAGAGAGCTTCACTCCAAGTTTAAACGCAGCCAAAACCTCTCAGACAAACAGAAGCTAAACGATGTCAAAGTTAGCGTAAGGAAGGCTATGCGTGAAGCGTTTAGTGAATTCGAAAGTAAAATACTAGGTACCGACTTGACAGAAAATCCTAGGAAGTTCTGGTCTTACGTTAAATCAGTAAGTGGCTCGAAACAGCATGTCCAGACACTCCGGGATGATGATGGCATTGAAACAGAGGATGACAAGCGTAAAGCTGAAATACTAAACACCTTTTTCCAAAGCTGTTTCACAGAGGAAGACCGCACTGCAGTTCCTTCTCTAAATCCTCGCACAAACGAAAAAATGGCTGACATCGAAATAAGTGTCCAAGGAATAGAAAAGCAACTGGAATCACTCAACAGAGGAAAGTCCACTGGACCTGACGGGATACCAATTCGATTCTACACAGAGTACGCGAAAGAACTTGCCCCCCTTCTAACAGCCGTGTACCGCAAGTCTCTAGAGGAACGGAAGGTTCCAAATGATTGGAAAAGAGCACAGGTAGTCCCAGTCTTCAAGAAGGGTCGTCGAGCAGATGCGCAAAACTATAGACCTATATCTCTGACGTCGATCTGTTGAAGAATTTTAGAACATGTTTTTTGCTCGAGTATCATGTCGTTTTTGGAAACTCAGAATCTACTATGTAGGAATCAACATGGATTCCGGAAACAGCGATCGTGTGAGACCCAACTCGCTCTATTTGTTCATGAGACCCAGAAAATATTAGATACAGGATCCCAGGTAGATGCTATTTTTCTTGACTTCCGGAAGGCGTTCGATACAGTTCCGCACTGTCGCCTGATAACCAAAGTAAGAGCCTACGGAATATCAGACCAGCTGTGTGGCTGGATTGAAGAGTTTTTAGCAAACAGAACACAGCATGTTGTTATCAACGGAGAGACGTCTACAGACGTTAATGTAACCTCTGGCGTGCCACAGGGAAGTGTTATGGGACCATTGCTTTTCACAATATATATAAATGACCTAGTAGATAGTGTCGGAAGTTCCATGCGGCTTTTCGCGGATGATGCTGTAGTATACAGAGAAGTTGCAGCATTAGAAAATTGTAGCGAAATGCAGGAAGATCTGCAGCGGATAGGCACTTGGTGCAGGGAGTGGCAACTGACCCTTAACATAGACAAGTGTAATGTATTGAGAATACATAGAAAGAAGGATCCTTTATTGTATGATTATATGATAGCGGAACAAACACTGGTAGCAGTTACTTCTGTAAAATATCTGGGAGTATGCGTGCGGAACGGTTTGAAGTGGAATGATCATATAAAATTAATTGTTGGTAAGGCGGGTACCAGGTTGAGATTCATTGGGAGAGTCCTTAGAAAATGTAGTCCATCAACAAAGGAGGTGGCTTATAAAACACTCGTTCGACCTATACTTGAGTATTGCTCATCAGTGTGGGATCCGCACCAGATCGGGTTGACGGAGGAGATAGAGAAGATCCAAAGAAGAGCGGCGCGTTTCGTCACAGGGTTATTTGGTAACCGTGATAGCGTTACGGAGATGTTTAACAAACTCAAGTGGCAGACTCTGCAAGAGAGGCGCTCTGCATCGCGGTGTAGCTTGCTCGCCAGGTTTCGAGAGGGTGCGTTTCTGGATGAGGTATCGAATATATTGCTTCCCCCTACTTATACCTCCCGAGGAGATCACGAATGTAAAATTAGAGAGATTAGAGCGCGCACAGAGGCTTTCAGACAGTCGTTCTTCCCGCGAACAATACGCGACTGGAACAGGAAAGGGAGGTAATGACAGTGGCACTTTACGCCACACACCGTTGGGTGGCTTGCGGAGTATAAATGTAGAAATGTAGATGTAGAACTGAGTCACCCCCCTAAACATCAAGGTGAGGCGGAGACGGCTACTCTGCATTATATATGGGGTGACAATGGCGTTATTTCTCGGAGCACATCGATTGCTGAGTGGTATCGAGAATCCACCTTGAGCGCTATTATGGCCCGATTTTCCGAGATGGAAGTACGTGGATCCGCTAAAGCGCTCAGCAGTATACCACACCTCGACATCCATATACATGTCTATGATCCAATGAATGGAGGGTCCAGTTATATTAAACTCCCTATAGATATTGAGAAAAAGCAAGCATGCATTAATGTTCAAAATAAGTATGATAATGCGTGTTTTGCATGGTCAGTCCTGGCTTGCGAGAGAAATTACAATTACAAACATCATCCCGAGCGTCCCAGCAGTTACAAAGTCAAAGATATTAAGAGACAGTATAACTTTGACGGAATAGAGTTCCCTTTAAGAATCCAGGACATACCTAAGTTTGAGGCTCAGAATACCGCAATATCGGTCCACGTTTATGGCCTGGAGAAGAAAAGCAAGTCAGATGAGCAGAACAAGCATACAGTAGTAGGCCCCCTCCATTTCTCAAAATTTGCAGGTGAGCGAGAGTTGCATGTCAACATGCTGCTCTTCTCCGAACGTGATAATTATCACTACGTCTGGATCAAAGACATGTCCCGACTCATTTCCTCCCAGTTATGTAAAAATGATCATAAACAACATATTTGTATAAGGTGTTTGAATTATTTTTCATCTTAAGAGTTATTAGCAACACATCTATTAGATGTGGACCCGGTACGTGTTGTTATGCCCACTGAGGAAAATAACTTCATTAAATTTAAAAATGCTCACCACCAGCAGCGTTGTCCTTTTGTTGTGTACGCCGATTTTGAATGCTTGCTGGCTCCCATTACTCGTTGTGAAGGGAACCCCTTAGCCTCACACACAACCTTTACACAAAAACACGTACCTTATGCGGCGGCGTTCCAAGTTGTATGCGCATATGATTGTAAACTTAACAGCTATCAGTCTTATGTAGGGAACGACCCGGCGGTTTGGCTTCTCACAGAGCTTGAAAAACTTTCTTGGCAAGTTCACAAGCTCTACAGCATCAATATTCCCACGACCAAATCAAAGGAAAATGATGACTTGTATGAAAAGGCTGTTAATTGTCATATTTGCGGGCTGGTCTTAGAAAAGCGTAGACTCCTCGTAGAGACCATTGTCATCTTACGGGTAAGTTCCGCGGTGCAGCCCACAATGCATGCAACTTGAAGTATCAGTTACCTACACACATACCCGTCTTTTTTCATAATCTGAGCGGGTATGACGCTCATTTTCTCGTTGAGCACTTGGCTAAGTTCGGTATGAAGAATGATCAGATCAATATCCTGCCTGAAAGTGTTGAAAAGTACATTTCTTTTTCAAAACGAATGACGCCTAAAATTACGCTCCGCTTCCTTGACTCTCTACGATTTATGCAAACTTCGCTTCAGAAACTGGTTGAGACTTTACCTCGGAATGATATGCATATCACGCGATCTGCATTTACCGATGAGGAAAAGTTTCAACTTGCGACGAGGAAAGGAGTTTTCCCGTACGAGTATCTTGATAGTATGGCAAAACTCAATGAAACCAGGCTTCCCGACATAACTTCTTTTACCAGTACTCTCACTGGCGATACCATAACTATCACAGATTATGAGCATGCCGTTAATGTATGGCAGGAATTCAACATCCCCAATTTGGGAGAATATGCAAGGTTATACATGGACACGGACGTTCGTTTGCTTGCAGATGTTTTCGAAAAGTTCCGGAGTGTATGTATGACCACGTACTCTCTGGACCCTGCCTTTTATTACACGGCACCTGGGTTGTCCTGGGACGCTATGCTAAAAAAAAACGGATTGCAACATTGAACTTTTGACTGATGCTTCAATGCTTCTATTTTTGAGCGAGGGATCCGCGGTGGACTTTATCAATGTGTTCACAGACACGCCAGGTCAAATAATCCGCGGATGGGTGTCGAGTACAACGCATCCCTTGATTCTAGTTACATTTTGTACTTAGATGTTAACAATTTATATGGGCATGCTATGAAGCAACCGCTGCCGGTTGCCGGGTTCCAATGGGTGCCTGAAGACGAATTGAAGGGATTAGGTGGACAGATAATGGGTCTTGCGGCCGATTCTGATGTAGGGTATGTACTTGAGGCAGACATCGCGTACCCTAATAATTTGCATGGAGAGACAAGCGACTTGCCGTTATGTCCAGAGCAACAAATTCCACGAGGAAGCACCATCCCTAAACTGATGGCCACTGTTGGGGATAAGCAGAGGTATATTATTCATTATCGTAACCTCCAGCAGTGTCTCAGATTAGGAATGGAGCTCATTAAAATTACCCGGGCAATCTCCTTCAAGCAATCCCCCTGGTTGAAGGAGTATATTGAACTAAATACCGAAAAGAGGGCGGTCGCGAGTAATGATTTTGAAAAAGACTTTTACAAATTAATGAATAATTCCATTTTCTGTAAAACTATGCAAAATGTAAGAAATGAACGCGATATTGTTATTAGAACCGCATGGGAAGGGCGTTACGGCGTGAGAAAATGTATAGCCAGGCCAAATTTTAAGCGTGCCACCATCTTCAATGAAAACTTTGTTGCTGTGGAGATGTCGAAGACTGCAGTAGAGTTTATGAAACCCATCTATTTGGGGATGGGTATACTCGATATCTCCAAATTCTACATGTACCGATTCCACAATGAGTTTGCGAAACCTCATTTCGTAGATCCAAAATTACTTTATATGGATACAGACAGCTTTATCTACTGGATCAAGAACTGTGATCCATATGAAGTAATTAGGTGCAATGGTAAAGAATTCGACACCTCTTCTTATGAGGTCAATAATCCTTATGGTATTGTTCCACAGAACAAGAAGGTTACCGGTCTCATGAAAGACGAGTCGAATGGTTTACCAATTGTAGAGTTTGTGGGACTGAGATCGAAAATGTATGCATATCGCACAGTAGACGGGGGCACTCTGAGACGGGCAAAGGGTGTTAGACGGATCGCGTCTCGTGCGCTTACGGTCGAGGAATACTTGCAGTGCCTGTACGGTCGTAGCGTTGAAGGCGCTCATCCGCACATGGTTCAACAAACTAGCATTCGATCACGAGTTCACGAGGTGTACACTGTGCTGCAGTCTAAAGTCGGACTGTCTCCTCATGACGATAAAAGAGTCATTTGTGAGGATGGGGTGGGAACCCTCCCATACTCACACTATTTACTTGAAACGAAAGTAGGGTGGGGTACTCTGGTTGAGTGATAGAGAGGGAATGAGCGTGTGAATGTTACGAATGTGGGCTACGCGTGGAAATAGTATGGCTCTTTTATCATAGTGTAAATAGTTGATGAGAGTGTTTTTTTTTGCTTGTATCAGTTTGCGTGCTTCCATGCATGTCTGAGTGTGCGAATGAGCGCGAACTTGTGTTAAGTGTGTGTGTATGTAAATATAATCATTATTTTTTCAAAGAAAATCATAATAAATAAAATAGTCTTTATATCTACATATTGCTGACCATTATTAATATATATATATATGAAAAGGCTATAAATTTAGTCAATTAACTTCTGTATGAACAAAAAAAAATAATAAAATTTTCTCACGTAATATATGCATCACTTCTAGTCATTATAGAGCTTAGATTTTAGTTTGTAAGTTTCACCTACCGCTAGCCACTCAGCCAGAACTAGTTTTTAAGTGTATGAGTTCCACTAATTAAATTCTTTCTATATGTTCAATTGCTTGTTCTAGCGGAAAATGTTTCTAGACGTCCACTTTAAAGAAAAATATATATGTTCACATTGTTCTTGTAGTTGAAAATCTTTAAATCGACTTACTTGGAAAAAAATATATATTCAATTTGTTGTTGTTCTTTTCGAAAATGTTTAGAGCCATTGACTTGAAGCAAATAGGTTTGGTATTAATTAAAAGTGCTTTGTTTTTCTGGTGGAACTTCATTAGCGATATTAGTTACTTTGTAAGATAGGGTAGCACCTCTGCATTAGCTTTAAAATTATATATATATATATATATATATATATATAATTTATCTGAAGAGAATGCTTATATATATTTCTTAATTATCTAAAATTGTTAAAAAAATTATCTAAAAAGATGTGGAATTTCAGATTTTTGGTTAAAAATCTTATATCTGTAAACTCATATTTATATATAATGTGAAAAATGTTAAATTCTGAATTCAATAATAAACTCAGTTATTTCCTTCTAAAAAAAATGTTGTTATTATTTGATACCCTAATAATGATTATTCTTTTTATTAAAAATATTATAAATTTATTTATGTGTGTATGCAGAATACGTACATACAGCCACATCGCAATGCATAAAGTTATAAGGTTTCCTGCTTTTAATCACAAGTGCCGGGCTTCTGCTAGTTGTCACGAACACACACAGCCCACTGCAGCGCTATCTCTTACAGTCCTACGTCAACAGATACTTTAGAGATCGTAATCTGACACATCGCTTTCCACAGCGGCCGCGAGGCCGGCAACTGGTGCAACCCCCTACCAAGCGTCAGCGGCTGCGCGTGTCTGCCGATTTCGACGGAGGCCGCGAGATCGGCATCTGACGCATCCGCGCCTAACTATGACAGTAGGCTCATTCCACGTCAAAGGCCGGGGTATGTGTCTCTCTCGGACAGTTCCCTTCATATACAATATAAAAAGAATAAACTTACAATACTAGGGACGTTGGATGTCATAGAAAGAAAAAACACTCAATCTTATAAATTATTATTTATTTGTAATAAAAGTGAAAAGTAATTTTACATTCTCATATGCAGATACAAAAGCACTTTTTTGGTAATCGTTCTTCAGTCGATGGATTGATGGACAAACGTACCATTCAAGGTCTTGAATAGATGCAAATTTAAATATTTGACGCATCCAGGAGGTTTTGTCCTTTCCCTTCACGTAAACGATGGAGTCCTTGTGATCGAATAATTTAAGTGCGATCACCACATCTTTATAGGGTATGCCGGGATCATCCCAGTGAATTTCATGATAAAAATTAGTTAACCACAATGCACTGGTCCGTGTTTTACAAGATTTCACTTGCGTGAACGGTCTTGGTGATCGAATATTTGCGGAGAAGGTTTCAATTATTCCTGCGTCTTGTGTGTAGGCCACAAAAGCAACTTGTTTAAATACGAACTGTCTTCGCTCTCCATCATGGAATCCTTGAACATCTGCAATGATCTTCACAGGCTGAGTTGCCATCGTCAAATGATCAATGCACAGGACAGCATATTTTCATTTGTACAGCTCGTTGCACAACACCTGTGAGCGGTGAGTAATTGATTATTCTGTCCTGTAGGACTAATGCATATGCAGCGGTGTGTTCTGGGAAATTTGTCGATGATTCAAATTCAATTCGAACGTCTATAGGTCCAGACATAATTATCTCATTCTGTTTAGAGCAGTCTATTACAATGATCGGTGAAAGCTCTTTGAACTTACGAGGACTCAGTAGACACCCCCCTCCCTCTCCTTCAGCAATTTCATAGTAAGAAGGACGAAACCTTGCATACATGTCATACGCGAGGCTGTATACATTTTCATTCCATTGCAGATGTAGATTGTCATATGGGTAGAATTCTGAATTGAGGTAGACTTTGGCGTTAGTTAACTTGCAGTTATCGAACACGGTGGAATCGTTTGATGTATTTGCTCTTCTATCAGTCTGAAACGCAAGTATAATGAATCTGGGTGTCTCGATATGACTGGAGGTCTTAATAGCCCATGTTTGTCTGCTCGCGGTCGGTAACACTGGATACTCAAAGATCTCCCATGAGCGGAAGGTCAGTGACAGAAATGTACCTGAATTCAACACTTTCAAAAGCTTCAATCGTTCCTCGTCGGATACACTGACGTGAGGCATTTTCCATATTAATTTGTTGATTGTGATCCTATTCTCTTCTTGAGCTCCTTGAATGTACGAGTTATTGTCTGTCGCACTCCGCACGAGAATAAGTTCCTGTTTAGCGTTCATAATAATCTGTCTCATATCCTCAAAATATCCCATAAGTATTTTTAGAGGTATGCATGCAGTAAATCGCTTGTACTCCTGGGGTGTTCTACCCTCCGCATCGTCTATGAACCATCCAGCATTTTCTAAACTGTGCAGATCTGCTGGTGATGCCGAGACGTATGTTTTAAGGGTCGATGTTAGACCAACATTGCGTGTACGATCAATCTCAGAACCATTCAGTTCATAGCGAATCTCTTGGAAGAGGAATGCCAATGCGTTGCGTGTCAGCTTGGACCCCACTGTATCGGTGCCATCAGTTTTCTTGAATGACCCTTCGAGATATATGAAACTCTTGCACGGAAGAGTGAGTGTGTCCTGGTGTTGTATGACAATCCTGATTTCATCATTCTTGTTAAACGTGGTTGAAGCGTAAGATTTATGAGAGAAGTATTCTTGACGTATAATTCTGTCATCATACTCTACTGGATTGGTTATATTGAGTGATGACGTCATTGCAGGGTTTGAGACCAACTGATTTAAGAAATTCGTAGTTCACAGGTGTTATCAGTTTGCTGTTCAGTAGCGAAGTGGTGCGCTGTGTATTGCGTGCACTTGTTTTATACCGCAAGCCCATCTTGTTTTAGATGTAATCGTATAATGATTTCCTCACCGCGAAAGTCGACAAGTTTATTATTCTGATCCACAATACGCAGCTCCAAATAGCCCAATGTCTGAGCAGTCACTGGAAGGTATATTGCATTGGCAGGTGTCTCAACAATCTTATACCCCGCTGCAACTGAGGGGAAGAATCCGTAAATAGTGTGAATGAGAGTATCGTTGAGATAGGAATTCATAGCAATGTTACACTCGACACGTATTGTGCTGACTGGGAGTATATCCACAGACTGATTGGACTTGTAAAATTTAGTTGGATCTTTCTTCAAAATCTGCCCTTTTGTGAATCCAAGCAGGGGTTCTATTGAATGTTTCTGGCTAAAGTCAATCGTTGCATTTAGAGTCCTTATTTCAGATTTAAGTGTATTGATGTTTGCACGTAGTTCAATACCTTTTTCAGACTGTTTTAAGAGTTCGTTTAAATCGTCAATATCGTATGCATCAGATTCTATTTCAAGAATATCTTTTTCACCATTAATATCGAGATGCAGTTTATTGTTAGTGTTGGTGATATTCGGGATGCTGTTGTACGTCTCCAGTCCAATCAATGCAACACTCCACTGACCTGCACTCAAATCAATTGGTGGGAAGTAATTTGCACGCAATACAGATGACCGTCCTTTCAACGTCAAAGTGTACGACATTGCATCTGAACGTCAACTGATGAATGAAGGTTTAAACATCCTGCTTATATACGTTAGTTCTTGTTCTTATTCTTCTTCTTTGTGAACGTCAAGAGAAAGATGATGCAAAGATGCCCGCAGAGGTATGTATTAAAGTCCTGATACCGTTGATAATTGTATAGCACATGTCTTCTGTGAGTGAAGTATTGCTGTAATTCTTCGGGTGGTTGCAGGTCACCAAAGGAGTCGAAATAGTAGACTACCCCAGCGTCTTTCATAACGTACGCCACCCAGTGGGTGCCAGGACCTCCGACAACATCTAAATTCACAATACCGCATTCACCAGTTTTCCACATAGTCTTAGGTAATGTATCCCTCATAAACACACCACGGAATCTTGGTATCTTGAATTTATGTCTAACAAACTTAAGAAGGTCTGTATTTGTGAGTGGTCGATCTGGTAGGACCGCTATTGGGCTTTTTTTTTTATTTATGAATAGACCAAGACCCTTCTTGTACGGTTTCAAGTATAGACCTTTTCCAATGACTGCTGCTTCCATCATGCGGTTATGTCTTCTCGCCTCTTCTAACTGGGTTTGCGAGTTTTGCGCATTCTTGACTGTTCGAGCGATAGCTGCAGCCCCACCGGCGAGCGAACCTACCGCTGAGAACGCGGAGAGGGCTGGGATGAAAAAAGGAATAAAACCGCCGGATGTCTTGGGTATCGGTAGAATGCGAGGTGCTTCAACGGATCTTCTCGTTGGTGATTCTTTGTCCTTCATTGCGTTTTTAGCTGCATACATCGCTGTCAGGATACATTTCTTCAAAGAACCCTTCTTGTTCTTCATGTTTAGTGCGCGACGTGCAGCGTTCATAACGCGCTTGAAATTCTTCACTCCTAATCCTAACTTGATTTTTCCGCGCATGGTTTTATCAACTGCGAATGCTGCGATGCGTTGACCTATACCAATATCTTTTCTTTTCCGTATCGCCTTAGCTTTATCAGCTAAAATCCTATCTGCAATGTGACGACTTGCTTCGTATGCAATGTCGTGTTCCATGCACGCTTCGTCAAGCAGATTCACTCCCTTATCACCTCGCGCCAAGCGTTTCTGAAGCTTTGTCCCAGGTCCGCAGTAGTTATACCCCGGGATGTGTAATTCCAAAGGTAGTTTGTCCAGAAGACCACCGCCTCCTCTAATGTGCCCTCGATCGCGCATGTCAGGCTACTGTGGTGGTTGTGGACGATGAATGTTCATTATATAGCAAATCCCTGGCATCAATCCAACTGTTTTGTGTAGCAGGAAAACCAAGCCATTTGACTAGGGCTTTATTTCCAAGTCGTCTTATGACTCTCTCCACGAGAAAAAGATCTGGTTGTGAGCTCTTCTGCATCTCCTCAGTGTAGAAGGAGCCTGCAATTTCTTCACCTTTACTGTCTTTCAATAAATAAGTTCTAGGATTCGTTCGCTGCACATTTGAAACTGTAAATATCTCAGTTGACCAGTTCGGTAGGTATGATTTCTCAAATGTGGTCTTGTGTTTTGAGATACGCACCAAATCACCTACATTAAATTTCTGTTTGCGTGGATCCAGTATCTTAATGTGAAAGTATACCGTATCCATGAGTGTGTTATCACGAACATCAATTGGCCGCAGCCGGCCGAAGTGGCCGTGCGGTTAAAGGCGCTGCAGTCTGGAGCCGCAAGACCACTACGGTCGCAGGTTCGAATAATGCCACGGGCATGGATGTTTGTGATGTCCTTAGGTTAGTTAGGTTTAACTAGTTCTAAGTTCTAGGGGACTAATGACCTCAGCAGTTGAGTCCCATAGTGCTCAGAGCCATTTGAACCATCAATTGGCCGCATTTTTATTGTGATATGTTTGGTTCTATTATATTGAGCAATTACTTCTGGGAGGATATCTGTCCATTTGTATGAGCCACGAAGGTTAAACCGCATCCACATTCTGCCTTTTATTGTTCTGTTCAAGCGCTCTACGATACTTGCCTTCATGTGAGTGAATGTCGAGTAGTGATGTATTCCATACCGCTGCATCACTGTCTTGAAGTACCTATTGTAGAACTCACGACCATGATCGGTTTGGAGATTGTCCGGGCATCGATTGGTTCCTATCTGTAGCAAGCGTTCAAAAGCATCAGCGACATTTGGTCCGGTTTTTGTCTTGACTGGTACTGCCCATGCAAATTTGGAGTATGTATCAATAACAATTAAAATGTATTTGAAGCCATTTTTCTCATGTGAATATTGTCGCATATCTACAAGATCAGCTTGCCACAAGTCATCCATCCCTTTAATCATGACATGCCTGCGCGGCTATGTTTTGCGTGCTGGTTTGTGTAGTTCTCGAACTACGGTCTCCATACTTATTCGATGATACCTCTCTCTCGAAGCTCAGAGATTATGGAGATAACTTCATTTGAATGAGCTGTATTACCTGCAGCAGCTGATGCCATGAGCAGACGTAGTCGATCTATTAGTTCGTTGGGGTCGTCATAATATATATACTGAGGGACTCGATTGTTCACTGTCTTAAGACCAATGTCAATACCATCTCCGCTGCTGGCACCGTTGTTGTTGTTTTGGTCTTCAAGTATTGGTTTTATAATGGTTTTATACTTCCTGTTGGTTAGGCTTTTGGTGATCTTGTGTACACCAGTCATGTGTAGTATTTGACGGTACGTGTCCTTATCACTAACTGAATAATTTATAGGTTTTTTAGTTGGTCTTAGGAAAATAAGATTCATTAAGCCTGGTGTTCGGTCAAACTGTCTATCAGCTATTTGTATTTTGTCTTCTGTTACAGTTATGGGATGCGTGCCTAACATGTATGGCCTTCCCGAGCTAACGCCGAATGTTCTATCTATCTGGCCTGGTGCGTGACTAATAATGAATTCATCAATGGCTTGACTGTCGTTTTGCGTCGTTTTTGTTTTTGGTGAGAGCTGTCGGAGAGACTCAGTAACGGGCTTAAAGGTCTCTCTTAGTGTTTGCTGACGATCAATATACCCTAACCTAAGCAACCGTAATTTCTCTCGGACTGCTTTACGGGCTTGAATGACTTTCTGTTTGGTCGTCGACATCTCAACGTATACTAATCAGACGTCTCTGCGACATGAGTCTTTATATATGCATTCATTTTCTTCAGCTTCTTACTATGATCACGATCACCCTTATCGACAACAATGAGGTCTACATCTATTTTTCTCTGAATATGATCGACCGTTTAGTTCCCTGCGCATACTTGCAACTTTAAGAGCCATAGCTTGAATTTTCGCATCCATGTACAAGCGAATGTTCTGTCTGTGTACACCAATCATCTCACGTTGAGAGGTGGACATACGCGCGAATTTGTCCATGGTATGACGTAGACTGATGTGTTAACGTCTATTACCTTGTTATATATGCAAAAATTCTTGAAAGTTTCGTCTGTATCTACCATCATACAGTTTTCTTGTTTTATCAATAACGAGAAACCCATACTGTGAATGGTTCCAACAGTCTGCACATATCTTTAAGAAATCATTGAACGACATATCCGTCCCCACATGTGCTTGGTAAATGTGTCTTAAATTAAGATTGTCTTGCTTGAAGGCTATAATGAGATTTGCGTTATCCCTAACAAGTTGTTTGGGGATTCTGGAATATGTTTGACTTAGATAAAATACACTCCTGGAAATTGAAATAAGAACACCGTGAATTCATTGTCCCAGGAAGGGGAAACTTTATTGGCACATTCCTGGGGTCAGATACATCACATGATCACACTGACAGCACCACAGGCACATAGACACAGGCAACAGAGCATGCACAATGTCGGCACTAGTACAGTGTATATCCACCTTTTGCAGCAATGCAGGCTGCTATTCTCCCATGGAGACGATCGTAGAGATGCTGGATGTAGTCCTGTGGAACGGCTTGCCATGCCATTTCCACCTGGCGCCTCAGTTGGACCAGCGTTCGTGCTGGACGTGCAGACCGCGTGAGACGACGCTTCATCCACTCCCAAACATGCTCAATGGGGGACAGATCCGGAGATCTTGCTGGCCAGGGTAGTTGACTTACACCTTCTAGAGCACGTTGGGTGGCACGGGATACATGCGGACGTGCATTGTCCTGTTGGAACAGCAAGTTCCCTTGCCGGTCTAGGAATGGTAGAACGATGGGTTCGATGACGGTTTGGATGTACCGTGCACTATTCAGTGTCCCCTCGACGATCACCAGTGGTGTACAGCCAGTGTAGGAGATCGCTCCCCACACCATGATGCCGGGTGTTGGCCCTGTGTGCCTCGGTCGTATGCAGTCCTGATTGTGGCGCTCACCTGCACGGCGCCAAACACGCATACGACCATCATTGGCACCAAGGCAGAAGCGACTTTCATCGCTGAAGACGACACGTCTCCATTCGTCCCTCCATTCACGCCTGTCGCGACACCACTGGAGGCGGGCTGCACGATGTTGGGGCGTGAGCGGAAGACGGCCTAACGGTGTGCGGGACCGTAGCCCAGCTTCATGGAGACGGTTGCGAATGGTCCTCGCCGATACCCCAGGAGCAACAGTGTCCCTAATTTGCTGGGAAGTGGCGGTGCGGTCCCCTACGGCACTGCGTAGGATCCTACGGTCTTGGCGTGCATCCGTGCGTCGCTGCGGTCCGGTCCCAGGTCGACGGGCACGTGCACCTACCTTCCGCCGACCACTGGCAACAACATCGATGTACTGTGGAGACCTCACGCCCCACGTGTTGAGCAATTCGGCGGTACGTCCACCCGGCCTCCCGCATGCCCACTATACGCCCTCGCTCAAAGTCCGTCAACTGCACATACGGTTCACATCCACGCTGTCGCGGCATGCTACCAGTGTTAAAGACTGCGATGGAGCTCCGTATGCCACGGAAAACTGGCTGACACTGACGGCGGTGGTGCACAAATGCTGCGCAGCTAGCGCCATTCGACGGCCAACACCGCGGTTCCTGGTGTGTCCGCTGTGCCGTGCGTGTGATCATTGCTTGTACAGCCCTCTCACAGTGTCCGGAGCAAGTATGGTGGGTCTGACACACCGGTGTCAATGTGTTCTTTTTTCCATTTCCAGGAGTGTACGTCAGCACCCATATGGCGACCGAAAGAGAAATATTTGCGAATTTGGTCTTGGTTTTCTACTGCAACATCGTCAAATATGAATACTGTGTTTGGTTTTGTTTCTTCAGGTGGGGGGATATCAGAGCTTTCACTGAATGTTGTGTATGTAACGCCATCTACACCTCGAAATATCTCATGCAATAGCTGATACTTGGGTTGAAAGAGTGTTTTTGAGAATAGACAGACATGTTCAAATCGGACACCTTGCACATGAGTTAGCAGAGTCATGAGGACATTAGTCTTGCCGCAGTTGGGTGGGCCTACAATAATTGCTCTTATTATCGGGAAGGAGAATTCCGTTTTTCTTGTTCTTCTTCTTCTTCTTCTGCTCTTCACTTGAATCTTCACATGACCAGTCACCGACAACAAAGTCCTTGTGGTGAGGGTGCTTCACCCAGCCAGCCATGATAGTAAATGAGCCATGTACAAACAAGTACTTGACATATATAGAAAATATAACTGAGAGGATAATAATAATATTTGTGTGTAGCCAGTATAGTTCGATCAATTAACCGATTGAGCTATACTGCCTACACGAGGAACACATGTATGAAGAGTAAGGTGGTCATAATTTGAGTAGAATTAAAAAATTATTGGATCAATTTGATTATAATAGGAGTGGTGGTCTGAAATAAAAGAGAAACAGGAGATAAGATTAAATATAAATTATTTATTTAAAAATCATACATTGGATGTACTATTTCTGAGGTGTTATCATAATCTGCACGTTTCTTCTTAGAACCTGTACAATATATACCAAATAATTCTCTTTGGTTGGCAATAAATTCTGCACGTATCTCACGCAATCCGATAGGTGACTCTGAGTACTCTGGTTTTTGACACACGCATTTCAATTGGATGTCTGTAGTTTTAATGGCCATATGCGAACGAAGATGCTGCTCAAAATCATCAATATGTATATTATTAACACGTAGAGAGTTTTTAACATCACTATATGCTGCCTCTATGCTAGGAACCCAACGATTCAGTCTCTCGAGAGCAAACCGTATAGAGGAGTCTAGGTTGAATAATTTGATAGCTGATGGATGCCTTAGATAGACGCTGTCGACACCTGATTTAATGCATAAGGCGCAGTCAACATATACAGTAGTAATGGAAAGTGTGACATCGGCAAGACGAATTTCTGGTGGGGGATGAGTTGGATCATATTCGGTGGTCATTTGTTGATTGATGTAGCGCTCTGCATGACAGATCCCGGCCCAGTCGAACTCGGAAATCGGGACTTTAACACTTTTGGAAATATTTTCAATCTCCATTATAGCTTGGATCCCCCAGACATGATGGACGTCTATAGCAATGTTCACACGTTTGGAACCACTGGAGGTTAAATTATATGTCGTGGTGAATAGCGTAGCCGCACTAAACGTATTCTTTTTATTTACAGTATCTAAACTCGGTGGTTGCACTATCACGGGAGTGTTCGATTGTGATGAGTTATATGTAGGCATCCAGTACTGACCACCATTTAGTTGATCTTTAACACCACCAGTGGTTGAATTCGTTGTGTGGTGAGCAGATCGAGCGTCTTCATCACACAAGTTGCTGAGTGGGATGGAGAGCAGCAACTCCTTGTCCTGCTCCAACATGTGAGCTACAGGATCCCACGTGGTCGCTACTGGATCAAATGAGTCGGCTGTCGCTGGTGTAGGTCCGGATGAGATGGTTAACGAAACTAATGATGATGCAGGTTCGGACGCGTCTGCGGAGCTAAGCATGGTTGCGTTTGACTCTGTTGAAAAAAGAAGATGAATGATTAGATATTAGCGAATAAGTGAAAACATTGAATAATAAGGATAATGAACGAGATAGAATAATGTGAAATATGATACTTACTTTTCCGTTTGATCCTGTTCTGAGTGACTGCACTGGAGGTCGACTGGTGCTTCATGATTGTTCTTCTTAGTCTCCCGCTGACTGAGTGACCAAGACTGAGGTCCCGGAACTTAACCTATATATGTCCTACAATGAGGTCATAGGATAGTTGAATCCTATTGGTAGAAGTCGAACATGTGACTCAATTAAGGGATCGTATTGGATACAGCCATTTCCACCACCCCACAAAACCATCAGCTGACTTGATGACAGATTACTCTGGTGGCGGTAATAAAGACTAGAGAGGCAACACGTGCCGGATACATTGCGTGCGACCTTGTTGTTGTCACCTAACGATGCTTAGGAATGGTGACGGTGTTATGAAAACAGTTCATAATGACTCTGACGTCAAGGCCGCCATCATGGATAATGGTACTTTGGAATGGCACCGGCCTTGTTACAATACTCCTGTCGCCATTTTCTCTTAGTCATAAATGTAGGATTTGCCTTTCCTTAACCAATGTTATAAGAAAAATCGGAGGGTCAGTACTGCCTCGAGGGTTCCTACATTTCTCTGGAATCCAAATTGATCCTCCAGGATCTACATCTACATGATTACTCTGCAATTCACATTTAAGTGCTTGGCAGACGGTTCATCGAACCACAATGACACTATCTCCCTACCATTCCACTCCCGAACAGCGCGCGGGAAAAACGAACACCTAAACCTTTCTGTTCGAGCTCTGATTTCTCTTATTTTATTTTGATGATCATTCCTACCTATGTAGGTTGGGCTCAACAAAATATTTTCGCATTCGGAAGAGAAAGTTGGTGACTGAAATTTCGTAAATAGATCTCACCGTGACGAAAAACGTCTATGCTTTAATGACTTCCATCCCAACTCGCGTATCATATCTGCCACACTCTCTCCCCTATTACGTGATAATACAAAACGAGTTGCCCTTTTTTGCACCTTTTCGATGTCCTCCGTCAATCCCACCTGGTAAGGATCCCACACCATGCAGCAATATTCTAACAGAGGATGAACGAGTGTAGTGTAAGCTGTCTCTTTAGTGGACTTGTTGCATCTTCTAAGTGTCCTGCCAATGAAACGCAACCTTTGCCTCGCCTTCCCCACAATATTATCTATGTGGTCTTTCCAACTGAAGCTGTTCGTAATTTAAACACCCAGGTACTTAGTTGAATTGACTGCCTTGAGAATTGTCGGTTTCTACATTTTTATTCTTTTATTTATTATTCGGTGCAGTTGTGGATGCTCTTGCTGTTGAAGGTGAGGCAGGCTATAGAGTGGTCGACAACTGTCGTCATAGGAAAGTTGGACGAGAGCGGAAATGATTAGCAAACAAGTTAACACAGTAAACAGAAGATTTACATAACTTAATGACGTCCATGGGGTGGTATCGACACTAGATACCGCACTTGTTCATTACCTGGTGGAGAAGTACAGAATAAGGAAGGAAAGTTGCACCAGACACCTGATATCTGGATATGAATTACAGCCATCAATATTCAGATCAAGAGAAGCTCTTTGTGCAGGCAGTAAAGCGAATGACGTCTTCTACTAGCACCAACCGATTACTGCTATGTGTAAGGTGAATCAAGAGATGTCGAGGAGAATGTTTCGGCACTCGTATAATTTTACTATAGCACATGGAAGACACTGACCAGCTAAGGGACTGGAGGAACGCGATGCAACAAGACCTTCAAGTAGTGGCGATACGTCACCGCACAGGCAGTCGGTCAGTGTGAAGAACTGAGAGATGCACAACGCCTTATTGGTTGGAGAATGCCGTATGAAACCCGTATTGTGGCAAATGTTCTCGAAAGTGGCGAAGGCAGCTCTCAAGGTATAGATGTTTTGTGTCTCTCTGAAAACCGTGTAACCGCAGGGATGGGGAAGTTAAATTTAACGGATTACAGATTAGTATCTTATTCATGTCGAGTCAACATGGAAAAAGGAGGAGTTGCCACTTATATAAAAACGGGACACAAAGTCAAAAATATTGAAACAAATAGTTTTTGTGTAGATCAGATCCTTCAAGCATGTGCTTGTGGGTTGCTATTACAATATACTTCTATAGTAATAGTAACAATCTACAGATCCCCTCAAGGTAACTTTCAGTTATTCATGAAAAATCTAGAGGCATTATTGAGCTACCTGTCAGATAAAAAGAAGCCGTTAGTGGTTCGTTGTGATTGTAATGTAGATTTCTTAAAAAATACGAATAGGAAAAATGAGCTAGAATTTGTTTCGTTGTTTGAATCTAGTATCAGTTGTAAATTTTCCAACTCGTGTGCAGCAAGATAGTAGGTCACTTATCGATAACATTTTCATAGAAAGGACTCAGTCAGAAACAATTAATATGTACCCACTTGTTAATGGGCTATCTGATCATGATGCACAGTTAATGGAAATAACACATATGGCACCTTACAGGCTTCAGGCAGGTTCATACAAGGCAGGGAGGCTTATTGATGCGAACAGGGTACAGAGTTTTAAGAGCAGCCTAGGAGAGGTAGAATGGGATGAAGTACACACAGAAAATGATGCTGATGCCAAATTCAATTTATTCCACCGTCTCAATATTTGGAAGTAGCTTTCTTGAAACGTTATCCAAAAAAGCCATTACAAAGTCAAGTAAGCCATGGATTACTAAGGGAATTAAGATATCGTGTAAGAGGAAGAATGAAACACATGGACAGGCCACAATAAGTCAGGATCCGATGTTATTTGCTTACTACAAATATCACTGTAATATTATAAGGAAAGTCATTCAGAAGTTGATCTGTTCTAACAGAAATTAATAATGTGGATAATACGATTACAGCTACATGGAAAATTGTCAAACGAGAGATGGGGCAGCCTGACAGTGCACAGCATACCATAGTAATAAAGCGAAATGATGATGTTGTGAGTGATAATTCACAAGTTACAAGTATTTTTAACAATCACTTTCTAAATGTAGCTGTAAAAATAGGGTTAAAGGGTTCAGTTAAGTAGCAAACAAATATGTTAATGAATAAAAATCTCTCGGTGTACATGCCGCGTCAATTCAGGATAAAACTCCAAGCTTTCGACCACTACCTCCATGGTCGTCGTCAGGGCTAAAACTGACTGTCGTGAACTATTTTTTTTTTCTTTATTGTATTTCAATTCCCCATCGGGGCGGGCTGGCAGCAGCATATGCGCTGCTCTTCAGCAGAAAGACATAGAACAAACAATAGAAGACATTTAAAAAGAACAAAGGAGAGAATATGGTGAACATAGATATAAAAAAGGGGGAACATCATGGAAGGCAATAGACAAAAAAACGGGGTGATAAAGAAACTGTTAAAACTGTTTAAAAGTAGCAGACACAAAAAGCCACACACTGCGACAATTAAAAGAACACAAGGCACAGTATGACTGGAGAATGAAAGGTATCGACGGATGGTGTAGCACATAACAAACACTGACGGCGAACCTCAAGGCAGTACACAATTAAAATCACGCCTCTTGACGCACAGGAGAAACAGCACTAAACCCAACACTGATGTGGCACACTGACGATGATCAAAACAGAGGGTCTGCCAGGCGCGAGGAGATGAGGGAGACTGGAAGAAGGGAGGGAGGGGAAGAAATGGGGGAGATGAGCGGGGGGCGCGCTGAAGAGGGCCAGGTAGGGAGGGATGTGGGAAGGAAAGAGGCAAGTAGGGGGTGCAGGGTCTCAGGGGAGGAGGAAGGAGGAAAATCCGCTCTGGGAGAAGGAGGGAAGAGGAAAAAATGGAGCCCTGGGGAGGGGGGGGGAACAAGGCCTGGTTATAGTTGGAAGGAAGGGTAGATGTCACGGCGAAGTTTGTCATCTGGGAGGGGGAGGCGTTGGAAATTGCCCTGATGAAGGAGATGGAGGGTGTGGAGGTGGAGAGAGGGAGGGATACAGCGATAGAGGCGCGGCAATGGGCGTGGGGTGGAGAGGAAGGAGGAAACCAGAGGTTGGGGGGGATCAAGCCTGCGGACAATTTAAATGCTGTGGAGATGTTGGAGGAACAGGAGGAGGTGGGGGAAGGGGATCAGTTCATACAGGAGCCGTGTGGGGGAAGGAAGGCGGATACGGAAGGCAAGGCGGAGTGCATGGTATTCAAGGATTTGGAGGGCCTTGTAAATGCGGGTGGGGGCGGAGATCCAGGCAACGCTGGCATAACAGAGGATAGGACGGATGAGGGATTTGTATGTGTGGAGGATGGTAGAAGGATGCAATCCCCATGTCTGGCCAGACAGGAGTTTCAGAAGGCGGAGGTGGGAATGGGCTTTCTGCTGGATGGTCTGGAGATGAGGGGTCCAGGTGAGGTGTTGGTCGAGGGTGAGGCCAAGGTATTTCAGGGTGGGGGTGAGCTGGATAGGACGACCATAAAGGGTGAGGTAGAAATCATGGAGGCGAAAGGAGCGAGTGGTGTGGCCTATGATAATTGCCTGGGTTTTGGTGGGGTTGAGACGGAGGAACCACTGGTTACACCAAGTGGTGAACTGGTTAAGGTGGGTTTGGAGGGTACGTTGAGACTGTTGAAGGGTAGGATAGAGAGCCAGGAAGGCGGTGTCATCAGCATACTGGAGAAGGTGGACTGGTGGGGGTGGCTTGGGCATATCAGCTGTGTACAAGAGATAAAGGAGAGGGGAGAGGACAGAACCCTGGGGGGGATAAAAGATATGGGAGTTGGTGTTGTGGAGGGTGACATAGGAAGGACGGTGCGAGAGGAAGGAAGCGACCAGACAGACAAAATTGATAGGCAGGGCATAGGTTTGGAGTTTAAAGAGGAGACCGGGATGCCATACACGGTCATAGGCATTTTGGAGGTCAAGGGAAACAAAAATGGCGGAGCGATGGGAGTTGACTGGAGGGACAGAAGGTGAACAAGGTTGAGGAGTTGGTCTTCAGCAGAGAAGAAGGGTCGGAAGCCACACTGGGTAAGGGGGAGGACGTGGTGTTGAGCAAGCTACTGATGGATATGGTGGGAGAGGATGGATTCAAGGACCTTACTGAAGATGGAGGTGAGGCAGATGGGACGATAGGAAGAGGTGGCAGAAGGGGGTTTGTTGGGTTTCAGGAATAAGAGGATGTGGGAGGTCTTCCACAGGTCAGGATAGAAGCCAGTAGAGAGGATGACATTATAGAGAAGGGCGAGGACAGTCAGGAAGGAATAGGGGCTTTCTCGAAGGTGACGGTAGGTGACACAGTCATGACCAGGGGCCGTGTTGCGTTTGGACTGGAGGATAAGTTTAATGTCTTGTGCTGTGATGGGAGTGTTTATGTTGGAGGGAGGCAACTGCCCCAAGTACTGGAGACTAGGAGCAAGTGGAGCGACCGAGGTATCGTCACGTTCCATGACGGTGGGGAAAAGATAATAATCAAAGTGGGGATCATCAGGGATGGAGAAGAACTCAGAAAGGTGGGAAGCGAAATGGTTGGCCTTACTGAGGTTGTCAGGAAGGGGTCGATCGGTATGGAGAAGGGGGTAGTGGGGAGTGGAAAGGGAACAAGTAAGGCGATGGAAGGCGGACCAGTACTTGGAGGAGTTGATGGGGAGGGTGGTGTTGAGTCATGTGCAGGTCTGGTGCCAGTCTCGGCGTTTCGTTGCTGTAATAAGGTTCCGTACGTGTCGCTGTATTTGCCGGTGGCGTTGGAGTGTATCCCTGTCACGAGTGCGCAGGAAGGAGCGATAGAGGCGGCGGGATTCACGGAGGAGGAGGAGGAGGAGGACAGCCTGCGGAGGGAGAGTGGGATGGTGTGGGTGGATGGTTTTAGTAGGAACATGGGCCTCCACGGCGTCAGTAATTACCTTCTGAAGGAAGGACGAGGCGTGGATGATATCGTCAGGATGGCGATAGGTAAGAGGGTGGCTTTCGACCTGGGTGGAGATGGAGTCCCGGTAGGCATCCTTGGCACGGTGATAGTCATGGACGACCTTGGGAGGGGGTGCAGGGTGCGGAGCCGGAGGGGGGCGGTGAGCAGACGTTATGGTGAGAAGGACAGGGAGGTGATCGCTACCTGTGGGGTTAAGGACGGCGACAGTGATACGCCCAAGGAGGTTGGCGGAGGCAATGACAACATCGGGGGTGGTGTCACTTTCGGGTCGGGTGTGCTGGGGAAGGGGAACAAGGTCACCTTGGATCGTGGAGAGGAACTGATGCCACTGCCAAAGGGCAGCAGGAGTGCGGCTATCGATGTTGAGATCGGCGGCAATCACATAGTTGGAGAAGGTGTGGTCAATGTGCGAGATGAAGTCATAAGGAAGAGGAGCAGTGGAGCGGACATAGATAGTGGCACAGGTAATGGCGAGGGAGGGGAAGAAGACGCTAAGGATAAGGTGTTCAGTGGGGTCATTGAGGAGAGGTTGTGGCCGGACGGGGATATGCTTAAGGTGGCCAATTGCGACTCCACCCTGTGCACGAGGACCAGGAGCATCAGTGTGGTGGAGGATATAGGGAGAGGTGCGGATAGAATGGTGGGGCTGGAGAAAGGTTTTTTTCAAGAGGAAGGTGTCGACCTGGTAGTGGGAGAGGGTGTGCATGAGGAGGTATTTGTTGGAGCGGAAGGAGCGAATGTTCTGGAAGAGGATGCGATACTCGTGCCTCGCCATGGCGGGAAGGAGGGGGGGGGGGGGAAGAGAGGGAAGGGAAGAGACTTAAACTAGGGTGTCGAGGCTGTCGTGAACTAGCGAGGTTCCCACTTTTATATGCAAAGGACTGCTTCTGATAGGCTGAGATATGTCATAGCAACAGCGATATGGTACGTAGTGAAGTGGTGCCCTCTACTTCCATAGATGTAGTTTCTATCACGCGTTGTTTGCAGCGCCATCCCTTGAATCAGGAGGTAAACTGCAGGAAGTTTTTCTCTGCGATTTTTCTTTATCCAGTGCTCTCTTCCAAGTGTTGCTAAGTGCATAGCCATTGTCTCTGTTAAAGTTATTATCACTAAGTCTAATTTCGACTGCTTCCCGGATCACAGAGTCCCAGTAATTCGATGCATGGGCTATTACTCTGGTTTCTTCAAATAAAATCTTATGCTTGCTAAGCAGGTTATGTTCAACCACTGCTGATTTTTCCAAATACCTGTATTTCAGGTGGCGTTGGTGCTCGATGCAACGGTCGGCAATGGTTATTACATACTGGCCTATGTAATTCTTGCCGCATTCACAAGGAATAGTATAAATTCCCGGCACTCTTAAGCCGAGACTATCTTTGACTGGTCTCAACATTTCCTTAATTTTCCTAGGTGGACGGAAACCTGGTTTTATTCCTTGCCTCTTCAGGACTCTGGTTATCTTACTCGTTGTAGCACCGCAAAAAGGAAGCCGCGCTATGTGTTGGTCCTCTTCTTGTATATGGCCGGCATCGTGTCTTACTTTCTTGGACAATACTGATTTAATTTCACCGGCAGAATAACCATTCCTCTTGAAAACAGTCGTCAAATGGTTAATCTCAGGACCGAGGTGGTCCTTGTCGGAAATAGTCCTGGCTCTGTGTACTAAAGTTTTCAACATAGCTCTCTTCTGAGATGGATGATGGAAGCTGTGGCTATGCAGATATAAGTCTGTATGGGTTGGCTTCCTGTACACAGAATGGCCCAGTCGTCCGTCCGGCTTTCGCTCCACCAACACATCTAAAAAAGGTAACTTCCCTTCCTTCTCTACCTCCAATGTAAGTTTTTTGTTTGGATGTACACCATTTAAATGTTCGACGAACTGCTGCAGCATGTAGCTGCCGTACGGCCAGATTAAAAAAGTATCGTCGACATATCTGTAGAAGCATGATGGGAGGAGGTGAGCACTGCTCAATGCTCGTTCTTCAAAATCCTCAATGAACAAATTCGCTATTGCTGGTGACAGTGGCGAACCCATGGCTGTTCCATCCGTCATTTCATTATATTTTCCACTGTATAAAAAGTAAGTGGTTGTCAAGGTATGCCGGAACAACATCAAAATTTCTCACCTCCGCCCATCATGCTCGAATTACTGGGACTCTGTGATCCGGGAAGCAGTCGAAATTAGACTTAGCGATAATAACTTTAACAGAGACAACGGCTATGCACTTAGCAACACTTGGAAGAGTGCACTGGATAAAGAATAATCACAGAGAAAAACTTCCCGCAGTTTACCTCCTGATTCAAGGGATGGCGCTGCAAGCAACGCGTGATAGAAACTATATCTATGGAAGCACCACTTCACCACGCGGCATATCGCTGTTGCTATGACATATCCCAGCCAATCAGAAGCAGTCCTTTGCATATAAAAGTGGGAACCTCGCTAGTTCACGATCGTGTCACTCGGCTGAAGAGTGGCGGATTGTGCCGCCGACAGCCTTCCGCTGCCCATATGGGGCAGGGGAATGAAATCACAATAAAGAAAAAAAAGTAGTTCATGACTGTCAGTTTTAGCCCTGACGACGACCGTGGAGGTAGTGGTCAAAAGCTTGGAGTTTTATCCTGAATTGACGCGGCATGTACACCGAGAGATTTTTATTCAAGAAATATGTCGAGAAAGACTACGTAGCCAAATATGTTCATAATGTCATTCCCCAAGACTTTAGGCCATTAGAAATAGCACCAACATTCCTCACTGAAATTAAGCGAATTATAAATATACTGAAAAACAACCGCTGATGTGGTGTTGATCGAGTCCCTAACAGAATTTTGAAGTGTTGTTATAATTTAATACGTGGACTCCTTAGTGATATATGTAATGCTTCGCTGGCACAGGGAATTTTTCAGTCAGATTGAAATACGGAATTGTCAAACCTCTTCATAAGAAATGGGACAAGAGTGACTTAAATAATTATAGACCAGTCTCATTGCTGACTTCATTTTCTAAAATATTCGAATAAAGTTATTATTCAAGAGTAGTTTCACATTTAAGTGAAAATAATTTATTCAGCTTGTGACAGTTCGATTCTGGAAGGGTTACTCGATTGAGAATGCTATCTACACATTTACCCATCAAATACTACAAGGCCTAAATAACAAATTATCGCCAGTTGGTAACTTCTGTGATCTTTCCAAGGCGTTTGATCGTGTGGATCATACCACACTCTTAGAATAACTCAGTTTTTATGGAATTGAAGGCTATACACGCAGCTGGTTTCAACCATAGTTAACGAAAAGAAAGCAAAAAGTTGTGCTGAATAGCACAAATAATGTTGGGAGAGTGGTAAATTCTAGTGAATGGGGAGTTATCACAAAAGGATTCCCGCATGGTTCAATTTAGGGTCCTTTGTTGTTCCTTATTCATCTGAATGACCTCTCAGTGTCCGCCCCCGGTAGCTGAGTGGTCAGCACAACAGAATGTCAATCCTAGGAGCCCGGGCTCGATTCCAGGCTGTGTCGGATATTTTCTCCGATCAGGGACTGCGTGTTGTGTTGTCCTAATCATCATCATTTCATCCCCATTGACGCGCAAGTCGCCGAAGTGGCGTCTAATCGAAAGACTTGCACCCACCGAACGGTCTACCTGACGGGAGACCCTAGTCACATGACATTTTATTTACATCTCACCTATCATTCAGCAAGCAGAACTAGTACTTTTTGTAGATGACACGAGTGTTATAACAAATCCCATTCCAGAAAAAGCAGCTGAATATATTGTTAAGGATGTCTTTCAAAGAATTAGTCAGTGGTTCTCAGAAAATGGGCTATCTCTTAATTATGAAAAAACTCACCATATCCAGTTCTGTGCACCGAATAGAGTCATACCGACAACTGATGTAGCATATGAACAGGGCTCAGTTAACACTGTAGAGTTCTCCAAACTTTCGGGTGTACACATTGATGACAACTTGAACTGGAAGAAGTATATTACTGAGCTTCTCAAATAATGAAGTTCAGCTTCTTTCGTATAATCGCTAGTCTTGGTAATAAACAAATGAGCCTCCTAACGTACTTTGCATATTTCCACTCAATAATGTCTTATAGAATAGATTGCTTAGGTAACTCACCACTTATACGTAAAGTATTGATTGCACAAAAGAGAGCAGTGAGAATAATTAGTGGTGTCACCCAAGGACGTCATGTAGGCACCTATTCAAAGAGTTAGGTATTTAACTGCACCATCAGAGTACATACATTCGCTAATGAAATTCGTCATAAATAATCTATCTCAGTTCGCGAAGAACAGTGATGTTCATACGTACACACTAGCGGGAAAAATGACCTTTCCTATCCGGTACTGAAGGTGTCAGTTGCTCAAAAAGGAGTACATTATTCAGCAGCAAAAAATCTTTGATCATTTGCCCAACAACATAAAGTTTCTGGCAGGTAGCAGATCAAGTTTTAAATCTATATTAAAATCATTTCTTTTGGACAACTCCTTCTACTCCACAGACTAGTTTCTGTTTCAGAATTGATAAAAAAAAAGAAATATACCTCTAAATGTAGTTGCATGTGTAGAACTAAAAGTTTCAGTAATATTAATATTACAGCACTATTCATATATCTATAATCTGTCTTGTTCCACATCACATCGATAAAATAATCGCGAAAATGATCTACGGGATGTGACACAACTAAACTAAACCAAACAGTCCCAAATTCTGGATTTCGAAGGTTAACTGGATCATTTTTGTATCCGTCTGTCGTTATATACTACTACAGTATAAGCATGTTGTCAACGGTGATACACATCACTTCGATACATCGTAACACCGACCAGAGCCTTGATAATGGTCTCAATTCGGCGAAGAAGAGAGTCCACTGGTATCACTTAATAAGGTCAAGGCCTCTGGTCCAGTTTGTATATCAGTAAGGTTCCTCTCAGAGTATGCTGATACAATAGCTCCATATTTAACAAATATATTCAACCACTCGCTCATAGAAAGATCCGTACCCAAAGAGTGGAAAATAGCCAACTCATACCAATACCCGTAAAGGGAAATAGGATAAATCCGCTGAATTCCAGGCCCATATCACTAACGTCGATTTGCAGTAGGGTTTTGGAACATATACTGTGTTCGAAAATTATGAGTTACCTTGGAGAAAACGATTTATTGACACATAATCGGCACGAATTCAGAAAACATCGTTATTGTGAAACACAACTAGCACTTTACACTCATGAAGTAATGAGTGCTATCGACAGGGGATGTCAAAGTGATTGCATATTTCTGGATTTCCAGAAGACTTTCGACACCATTCCTCACAAGCGTCTTCTAACCATGATGCGTGCGTATGGAATATCGTCTGAGTTGTGCGACTGGATTCGTGATTTCCTGTCAGAAAGGTCACAGTTCGTAGTAATAGACGGAAAGTCATCGAGTAAAACGGAAGTAATATCCGGCGCTCCCCAAGGAAGTGTTATAGGCCCTCTATTGTCCTGATCTACCTGTATATTAACGACATAGGAGACAATCTGAGTAGCCCTCTTAGATTATTTGATGCCGTCTTGTAAAGTAGTCAGATGACCAAAACGAATTGCAAAATGATTTAAATACGACATCTGTGTGGTGCGAAAACTGGCAATTGACCCCGAATAAGGAATCGTTTGGAGTTATTCACATGAGTACTAAAAGAAATCCGCAAAATTCGGTTACCCGATAAGTCACGCAAACCAGAAGGCTGTAAATTCAACTAAATACTTAGGGATTACAATTATAAATTAAATAAACTGGAACGATCACATAGATAGTATTGTGGGTAGAGCAAACCAAAGACTACTGTTCATTGCCACAAAGTTTAGAATGTGCAACAAATCAACTAAAGAGACTGCATACGCCACACTTGTCCACCCTATTCTGGACTATTGCTGTGCGCTGCGGAATCCGCATCAGATGGGACTGATGGGTGACATCGAAAAATTTCAAAGAAGGGCAGCTCGTTTTGTATTATCGCGAGATAGGGGAAAGAGTACCACAGACGTGATACTTGAATTTGAGTGGTAATCATTAAAACAAAGGCGTTTTTCGTTGCGACAGGATCTTCTCATGAAATTTCAATCACCAGTTTTCTCCTCTGATGGCGAAAACATTCTGTTGGCACCCACCTACATAGGGAGAAACGATCATCATGATAAAAGAACAGAAATCAGGGCTGACACAGAAAAATTTAGGTGCTCGTTTTTCCCTCGGGCCGTTAGAGACTGGAACGGTAGAGAGACAGCTTGAAGGTGGTTCATTGAACCTTCTGCCAGGCACTTTATTGTGAATAGCAGAGTAATCACGTAGATGCAGATGTAAATCTATGGGTACAATATGCGGCTGAAGTCAGTCATTGATGAGCAGATCAGGAACAGCTACCAGACTGCAGGGATTTTGATTGGTCTGTGTCACTTGCTGTCACAACTCCAGAATTATTGTACGTGATTAAGAACAGGCGATTTAGCAGATCAGTCGAAATGCGTCAGTGCCCCACGCTGTTCGTCGTGGAAGGAGCGTATGCTCGTAGCCCTGGGTCCACCATTGTTGTCATCAAAGGAACCATCCTAGCACTCCATTAAGCCATTCAGGAAAATCACGAAAAACCTCTAAATCTCGGTGGCTGGACGGGGATGTGAACCAGACACCTCCTAAGTACGAGACCTACGCCAAAAGATGGAAGTGTCCCCAGCGTGCAAGTCACGAACATATAAAAGAAAGGTGAGCTCTGGGACGGCTAGATCGTTAACGCAAACACATGGTTCGTGTCCGCTGTAACTTCAATGAGTCAACGCCAGTCATGGTACGAAAAATATCGCCAAACCATTGCAGGTCACTCCCAGTCTGAATTATAAGCAACACACACTGGCAGTTAAACGACTCATTGGGTTATCAGAGCAGTTGGTGCCTTATACTATTTGAAAAGAGGCAACTTTTGGTCGACACGGGATGCCTCACAGTCAGATTCTGTCCATTCATTCCGACGTATGGAGCAGTGAAGGCGTGCAAGCCTTATGTCTCACTTTGAACGAATCGGGTTTTTCGAGGTAACCGACTCGGAATTTTCAATGCAGACAGTTTCCTTCCAAATGCTCACACGGAAATTGATTTAGATGGACCTAAATTCACTTAAAACAGCAATATCTGTTGGAGATGAAACTGATTACATTCATTGTCAGTCCGTGTTCGTTAGGATCTTTCTGCTACCACTCGATTTACGTTGCGTTGCATGGAGACGAGTAATACACCAGTTCTTAGACACGTTGGACATTCCACGCTGCTATTCTAACAAATCGAGCTTCTACATTCAAGTTGTGATCACGGTCACGTTGAAACACGACAGTTGCATCCTGCCACTTTGTCACGTCTCAACGTCCACCCACGTGACTGCGCTGTTCCCATACAACCTAATGCCACAACTTCATCTCAGTGCATGGTACCTGTTCGGCACCGTTTACATCTCTCCAAACCGTGCTGTTTTAAGTGGTGACAGATATATTGCCTGGAGAGCTTGTGAGTCGTATTACGGTGTCCTGAACACAAGAACAATGAAATGTACCTCATAAGGCACTGACTAGAGAGTATAACCAAGTGGCCTTGAAAATGCTTCATGCATCTTAAGGCAGTAGAGTTTGCATCGTCTGCTCCCGGTGCGTGTGATGCAGGCTGGGTAGTCAGTTTCAAGGTGAGTGGACTATTTTCCAGACGTTTTATCCTGATCACCCCGTATGAAGCAGAGGCAGCAAGCTGAGGATTTCGCAGTGAGAATGGGTGACCTCTCTCTGGTACGGCCCATCTGCCAAGGTGTTAACCCTGGTGTCTCCAGCACCATCCGGAGGCAACAGATGCGCAGTCTGTGTGTGGCCACCAGTCCGCGCTCTGCCTCCCATACCTTACAAAGCACCTACACCCACATTTGCTACACATTAACGGGAAACCATCTTGAACTACATCTCAGATTCTGTTCTTTCGCAATCCATTGACGGTTACGTTAGTAATTTTGGCAGTGAGGAAGAAGGTGGAAGACCAGAGTTTAACGTTGCGCAAACGACGAGGTCACTAGGTAGGAGAACAGGCTAGGCTTGGAGAAGGAAATCAGCCGCATCCTTCTAATAGGAATCAGCCCAGCATTTGCCTCATCTGTTTACGGAAACCACGGGAAAACAAATCTGGATGAACGGCTAGGGACTTGTACTACCGACTTCCCGAATGCGATCCCAATATGTCAACCAATGAGCCACATCGCTCGGTTGATCTGCCAGTGTCCGCTACATCCATGGTGAACTGTAATATACTGACGAGTGTGTCAGTAATACTGACACTATTCTCGATATACGTATAATGATCGATCACCATTATGAAGACGTCAGAAATGCTCATTATCTTTTGTAAGAAACAGCTTTTCATGAAGGTAGGCTCCTTCTACAATCACTGTCGCGTACATTTATTGGACTGAAGAATAATTCACTGTTAGGATGCAGAGCAGTTTATCGGAAGCCGAATGTTCATCAGAAATGAAAGTGATATCCCAGGGCTGAACCTAATTTAAAGCCATAGAACCGCTAATGTTCTGAATACACAAAACCGACTTCTCATATAGCATTCGAATTGATTTCTCGTTGTTCGCTGACAGTTGTGCAGTATATAAGAATGTATTGTCAGTAGATGATCGTAAGGGAATGTACACTCCTGGAAATTGAAATAAGAACACCGTGAATTCATTGTCCCAGGAAGGGGAAACTTTATTGACACATTCCTGGGGTCAGATACATCACATGATCACACTGACAGAACCACAGGCACATAGACACAGGTAACAGAGCATGCACAATATCGGCACTAGTACAGTGTATATCCACCTTTCGCAGCAATGCAGGCTGCTATTCTCCCATGGAGACGATCGTAGAGATGCTGGATGTAGTCCTGTGGAGCGGCTTGCCATGCCATTACCACCTGGCGCCTCAGTTGGACCAGCGTTCGTGCTGGACGTGCAGACCGCGTTAGACGACGCTTCATCCAGTCCCAAACATGCTCAATGGGGGACAGATCCGGAGATCTTGCTGGCCAGGGTAGTTGACTTACACCTTCTAGAGCACGTTGGGTGGCACGGGATACATGCGGACGTGCATTGTCCTGTTGGAACAGCAAGTTCCCTTGCAGGTCTAGGAATGGTAGAACGATGGGTTCGATGACGGTTTGGATGTACCGTGCACTATTCAATGTCCCCTCGACGATCACCAGTGGTGTACGGCCAGTGTAGGAGATCGCTCCCCACACCATGATGCCGGGTGTTGGCCCTGTGTGCCTCGGTCGTATGCAGTCCTGATTGTGGCGCTCACCTGCACGGCGCCAAACACGCATACGACCATCATTGGCACCAAGGCAGAAGCGACTCTCATCGCTGAAGACGCCACGTCTCCATTCGTCCCTCCATTCACGCCTGTCGCGACACCACTGGAGGCGGGCTGCACGATGTTGGAGCGTGAGCGGAAGACGGCCTAACGGTGTGCGGGACCGTAGCCCAGCTTCATGGAGACGGTTGCGAATGGTCCTCGCCGATACCCCAGGAGCAACAGTGTCCCTAATTTGCTGGGAAGTGGCGGTGCGGTCCCCTACGGCACTGCGTAGGATCCTACGGTCTTGGCGTGCATCCGTGCGTCGCTGCGGTCCGGTCCCAGGTTGACGGGCACGTGCACCTTCCGCCGACCACTGGCGACAACATCGATGTACTGTGGAGACCTCACGCCCCACGTGTTGAGCAATTCGGCGGTACGTCCACCCGGCCTCCCGCATGCCCACTATACGCCCTCGCTCAAAGTCCGTCAACTGCACATACGGTTCACGTCCACGCTGTCGCGGCATGCTACCAGTGTTAAAGACTGCGATGGAGCTCCGTATGCCACGGCAAACTGGCTGACACTGACGGCGGCGGTGCACAAATGCTGCGCAGCTAGCGCCATTCGACGGCCAACACCGCGGTTCCTGGTGTGTCCGCTGTGCCGTGCGTGTGATCATTGCTTGTACAGCCCTCTCGCAGTGTCCGGAGCAAGTATGGTGGGTCTGACACACCGGTGTCAATGTGTTCTTTTTTCCATTTCCAGGAGTGTATTACGGCTTCGTTTGTTAATTCTTTGCATGACTGCCACAGTTTCGTGTTTGAAATTTTTCGAAGGTGCTGTTCGTAAGAGACGGAAAGAACGCAGTAGTCCCCGGTTAATGATTGTTCTTGAACTTTCGGTGTCCGCCACTACTACGAATTTGGGAAATCCGTGGTTGGATAGACGACTGGAAAACTTCCGTTTATTGGAAGGAATCGTCAACTGAGTGCGCATGGAAAAAAAATTTGAGCAGCCACTTATGGAGTACGGCCATTGTGTCTCGAGTCCTTATCAAAGTACTGCCACTGTGTTTCGAGACCCTATCGAGTAGGCGAGGCAGTAGACATCGACATACAAACAACGAGGAGGTGGAAACGCAATAGAATTTCTCTGGGAAATGAATGAGAGTTTTTGGAAGAGAAAGAATGCTGCTATCGCCAAAACCTGTTCGGTGGATTTCAAGAGATGGGTGAAAGGATAATGTTCCACTTCTACTCTCGTGTTCGTAATGTGTTGTTAGATATCGAAATATGTTCGCGTCGGCGCAGGGGGACAGAACTAGGTGGAAGTTTAGTGTTGAATGGAAATTTGTGCAACGCACGCTACACGATGCGAAATCGAAAATAGACGGTACATTTAACAATTTGGCTGCGAGAGAGGAATCCTTTTTCAATGAAACTAATAAATGTTATTTCATTGAAAAGAAATGACTCATATCAAAATTTTGACCCTTAATATTGTTAATCTTTATCTTTGGCCTTGCAGACAATGACTGTACCATAATTGTTAGTTTAATAAAACAGAATGTGAACATAACATTTAACGCATGTGACTTTCTGATAGAAGTGCTTCAAAACTAACAAGATGGCACTTTACTGAGAACTTCTACTGGTATTAAGCTTATGACCTAATATATTATTTACACAAATAAGGCTCTGACGGTCACTGTGCCTTACATGGCCTTGAATTTGGATGCTAATTAGTTGGCGTACCAGTGCGCAAGGAACGCTCCTCTTTTCTGCAACCTGTTACTGTTAGGAAAATTGATCTGACTATCCAAAACCTTCAGGTAGATGGCTGCATTTATCATTTCGGTCTTTCAATATCTCCACAGTAAAATTCGAGTCAAAAGAGAGTTCCTTGTTGAGAATATGTTGCATTAGCCATGTGGATGAGAGCATGATCAATTTATAGCACTGAGTCAACTCGACCACTAAAAAAGGCGAACTGGAGAAATCTGGGCATGATTATTTCACTTCAGACAAAAACATAAGAATAGTTACAAGCTGAAGGCATAATTGTGCCTCCTTTTAGAATACTTAGGAGGAATAACTGATTTTTGGGTCTTTTTTGCTAAGTGATTTTTCAGTCTCTTTTGCTAGAGCTTCGTCTTTCTTGCTAAGTGATTCATTGAGTGTTTTCGCTAGAGCTTAATCTGTTTGTTAAGCGATTTTTCAAACTTTTTTACTAGAAGTTCGTACTTTAGCCACAGATGTCTACTGATCAGTTTCTTTGCGTACTTCAGCGATCAGATGAAGCTTTCTGCCTTAGGCAACGTAAATGTATAAAGTCATTTATCACTCAACATACACAGTCGAAAATAATTAACACAAAGTATGTAAGCTTACAGAATTTATTTCTCAATGTTTTTCTTTACAGGAATTATCTCTTTATCGATGGGAGGGGGGTAAACAGTTCCGGCATTCGCCTTACAACCAAGGGAAACCTCCCGAAAACCCTGGTCGGAACTGAGGGACCACGATGAGCTGTCATGCAGAGGCGTTGTCCTCAGGATCAGCGGTGCTTGGCAGACGCGTAGAGTGGGTGGGGTGGGTAGAGTCAATGCTGCGTGGTGTTGCCAACGTGTAGCGTAGAGTAGCCGATGTGAAGCCGAGTCACGGATGTGTAGAGCTGCAGATGCGTGCCGTAGTATCGTGAACGTGCAGCGTGGACTCTTGGATGAGAACCGAAGACTCATTCACGTGTGGGGTGGACTAGTGGACTCGAAGTGTCGACTCTTGGATGCGAAGTGTAGACTCGTGGATGCGAGGCGTAGACTCATGGATGCGAAGCGTAGATTCGGGAACGCGCAGTGTAGAATCCCAACCGAGTTGACTGGTAGATGCAAACAGTACGTTGCTTTCCCGGATGTGTAATCCTAGACACACAAAGTCACAGACATGTAGCACCAAACATGTAGGAGTCACGTGCAGACCCAGACGCGTGAGAGATGCGTAGCCACAGCTGGCGTGTAGTCCTGCAGGCGTGTAGAGTCGCAGATGTGCAGAGTCGCAGCAGTGAAGAGTCGCAGAAGTGAAGAGTCGCAGAAGTGAAGAGTTGTATACGTGAAGAGTCGCAGACGAGTATTCGCCGACGCACCTGTGGACAGACGTACTTACCTATACTTACGTGAGAAGTTCTCGCCGTGCAGTGCTGCCGGCGTCCGTCCCGATAGCTGAGTGGTGAGCGTGACGGATTTCCGTCCTGCGGTCCGCGGTTCGATTCCCGGCTGGGTCGGGGATTTTCTCCGCTCAGGGACTGGGTGTTGTGCTGTCTTCATCATCATTTGATGCTCATCCGGCTTGCAGGTCGCCCAATGCGGTGTCAAATGTAACAAGACGGACCTGCTCCTCAAGGGGCCTCCCGGCCAATGACGGCAAACGCTCACTTCATTTCCAGTGCGGCCGTCGCCCCGTGATGCTCTCTCCTGCTCTTGAAGCCGTCTGAGTTTCAGCGGCAGCGCGTCTCCTTATATAGCCTCTAGGCTTTGTTGAGCTGCATTTCCGAGGAAACAGTCCGTGTACGGTATTGTTGTCCTGGTTCTAACTAGCATTATAGTAATCGGCAATACGGTTGGCTTGACTCCGTGCTTTAATTTTTTTTGAGATAGACTCTATCCCAACATTTCTGAGAACATCGCTTTTAGCTGTTTGGACGTTTTCATGATTTTTAAGCGCTAAGCAGCTCCAGAAACAAATGTTCGAATCTTGATTCTCATGATGATTTAACGACAGCTACTGCGCTTTTCACCACTAAAACAGCAGTCTTTCATCGACAACCCTCTAACGCTCTTACCGTCTGAATCTTTTGCCTGAAACCGAAAGCGACGTCAGTCGATTTGTAGTATATCTGAAGTAAAATGTCACATGGTCACTCAGAATGTTTGTCTCTGATCCATTTAGTTTATATTTTGAGACTGTACTACCGTGGACATATGTAACTCAATACCAATTTCCATTACAATCACACAGTCAACGGATTCACTGGTTCCTATCAGATCGTTGGAAATATTTATAGAAATTTTTGTGTGTGAGAAGGTGATGCTGTACTAAGGACGAGGTCCAGTGCTCTACCACCGAAATGGCTTCGTCTAGGTCATCTACAGGGAGTGTAACGCTTTACGATCGATATATAATAACGAATAAACGCCAGAGGTACAAGGAAACGATTCGATAGAATTCCTGTACAGATAGCGGATAAATGTGCTGCTTAATGTAACATTGACGAAGGAAGATCGTTATGGATTTGTGGCTCTACAGGAACACCACAAAAAGGCAAGGGCCATACACTTATTATGTGTCTTTCGAAAGTGAGTGAATGTCACGTGAAATAGCTATAGAGTCACTACAAGCATCAACATATTAACTAAAAAGCTGGAAGAGAGAGAGGGGGTAAAATAGTGTGCCATTAAAGTCATATGTCTCTGACGGATTCAAGGGATATCGTAAACTTAAAGAAAGAAGTATGAGTACATAGATTACATGTATGGGAAGATCTTGAAATTTTAAAACACTTAGTGAAAAACGATGGCTACATTTTAAATGATCAGCTTCATTTTGCAGGTAGACATTTCCTGGAAGGCTTATACGCCTCTGCTTCTGGCCGAGGAGCTCGTTGCTGGCCTCCGCCCATGTATATTTTCCTTAAAATTCTGTGTCAGTAAGAACACGTCCTTTATGTTGTCGTTTTACAATGGACCTTTCGTCTTCCACAGTTAAGCTGCTGTTCAATATTGTAGTAATGAACCACCTTAGAGACATATCCCTTTTTGTTTTACTGTTTTTGTTCTGCCTGCAACATCGTTATTTCTGGGCATATATACACTGCATAGTGTAGCGTCGTTAGTGCATTATTTTAGTGGATATTTTATAACACTTCCCCCTTCTGGTATATTTATTCTTGTAGTATACTTTAACAGTACGACCATTTCCCTTAACAAGAGCTTCGCAAGTGAGGATCTATACACACACACACATACACACACACACACAAACACACACACACACACAGTAATGAATATGTACTTCTGAAATCACACATGCGCTTCCAGGATGTGCCGGAGCACCACGTACCAGAGGCGACCTAAGGCTAGTGCCTCTACTCTTTAGCTCCCTACGTGGCACACTTACGCCATGTAGAAGCCGATGCCACGTTTTGCATTTAAATGTCATATACGTAAAAATGTAACTTTCAAATGATCTACCACTGACAAGTAACATAGCTCGATGAAACTTGGACCATACATGCAGTGAACTACTGCAGTATACCACAGAAGGTGACTAAAAGAAACACGCAATGGGATGAACGGAACTGATACTTATTCAAAGACAACAATTACGCTGGGGTCACCGCGATTTACCAAGGTCCACTGGACGTTATAAAAGGTGGGATTGGCTTCTTAGTAGCGTGTCTGATCACCATGAAGCCAACACTTGCTCTAAAACGTACTCCGATGATGACCACAAGGTTGGCAAGGAGTTCCTGTGGGAGGGCGTCCATCCCTCCACCAGTGTGGTTGCCGACTGCTGGATGGTCGTCATGGTGCAATACATCTCCCCACTGCGACCCACTCATGGGCGATGGGATTTAAGTCGGGGGAACGGGAAGGCCAGTCCAATCTCCGAAAATCATTTCGGTCCAAGAGCTCCTCAAACTGCGCTGTTAGATGCGGTTGTGCCTTGTCATCTGTGAAAGTGAAGTCAGGGCCGAAATCACCCTGAAAAGACGCGCTCGGAAAGGAGAACGGTGTCACAATGATGCTGACTACTGAGTGCAACACGTTTAAAGAGTTTGAGCTCGTTTCACCCACACAAGGCTATGCCTCCGCACACCATAACACGGCGACCAGCAAAACGACCATGTTCGGCAGTGGTCGTAGATGCATTACGTGTTCCCCCTCTCGCCATATAATGGTAGTCGAGCACTGGCGGACATGATCGTCTTGGTGGTCCAGGTGTTATGGGCTGCAACCTACGTCCTCAATTATTTGCCGGATGTATTCCAATCTCTATCTTTCTCTACAGTTTTCCCCTCTTACCGCTCCACCCAGAACCATGGAGACATACCTCTTTGTCTTAACAGACGTCCTATCCTCGTGTCGCTTCCACTTGTCAGTGATTTCCACATATTCGTTTCGTCTCCGATTCATTGCAGACCCTCATCATTCCTCACGTTATCAGTCCACCTAATCTTCATCATTCGGCTATAGCACCACATCTTAAATGCTATTGTCTTCTGCTCCGGTTTTCCCAGTGTTCATGTTTTACTTCCATACAATGCTGTGGTTCAAATGTACATTCTCAGAAATTTCTTGCTCAAACTAAGGCCTATGTTTCAAACTAGTTTAATTCTCCTGGCCAGGAATGCCGTTTTTGCCAGTGCTATTCTACTTTTGATGTCCTCCTTGGTCCGTCCGTTGTTGATTATTTTGCTGCCTCGGGTAGCATTCCCTACCTTCATCTGCTTTGTCACCATCAAACCTAATGTTAATTCACCCGCTGTTCTAATTTCTTCTGCTCCCCATAATTTTCATCTTTCTTTGATTTAGTCTCAATACACATTCCGTACTTATTACATTGCTCTTTCCATTCAGCAGATCGTGTATTTCTTCTTTACTTTCACTCAGGATAGCAATGTTATCAGCGAATCGTATCACTGATATCCTTTTACCTTGAACTTTAATTCCACTCGATAACCTTTCTTTTATTTCCATAATTGCTCCTTCGATGTTTAGATTGAACAGTAGAGGTGAAGGACTACATCCCTGTCATACGCCCTTTTTAATCTGAGCACTTTGCTCTTGGTCGTCCACTTTTATTATTCACTCTTGGCTGTTGTACATATTGTATATTGCCCCTCTCTCCCTACAATGTACCACTATCTTTTTCAGAATTTCGAATATATGGCACCATTTTACACTGTCGAAAGCTTTTTCCAGGTCGACAATCCTACGACCGAGTCCTGACTTTTCATTAGACTCGCTTCCGTTATCAGCCGCAGCGGCTGTGGACAGGAAGGCCACGTCAGATCAAACTGCCTCCAGCACCGCTTCGTCCAGGCACTACGTGCGGAACCAGTGTAGACAACGGTGCCGAACGCGTTGTCGTTTACGTATGTGGAAGCGGTGCGGCCGGCCCATGACACAGCCTCACGCGACTGCGAGCTCAGCCACCGATTACGCCTGGAGGGCCTTGAAGGACACAACGCCCTCCACCACCACCACTGTCGTCGTACCAGGGGGTTCGATTCCAGACGCCGGCCTCATGGCCGAAGGTGCTGACCCCAGCCCTTCGATGGGGGACACACAGGCGCGGAAACAACGGTCGCCGAAGCGTCATAAGAAACGCGGTTTCTCGACGGAAGACGACCAACGGGGTAGAGACAGGGAGCAAGCTGCCGACACCGTTTATGAATCTCCGTTGCCAGTAGACTCTACCAGTACCGTCCTAAGGCAGACATGCAACGCCATGGGGAGGACAGTGGCCTCGTCCACCCAAGACGTCCCCACAACCGGCGCCCCTGGACAATGACCAGGCGACGGAGTCTATTGTCCGCGACCACTTCCCTGCTCGGTGACTGAGCTGCTGAAATGGAGGCAGAAGACCCACCAGACGCCTTTGACACTCCCCTGCCACAAGGAAATGGCGCCCCAGTTATTGAGAGCCTATTACCGGTAGAAGGATCACGTTAAACATGCCTTCCACAAGGATGGTAGCCAAGCGGCCCCGTTACCACCGAGGGGCCGCCTTTTGCATCTACATACTTCGAGTCAAGATGTCCCAGTCCTATTGTGTGGGTGCAATAGCGTCAACAGCAACTCTCTGTCATCAAACCGTGCTTTTCCCATTACATGCTCTGGGCGATGGACCCAGATATCACTCTTCTTTACACGGAGCTGCAACTGAACATCTCTGGGTAGACAGCCTACCGCATCCCATCTAGGGACGGTGCCGGTGGAACCGCCATCCTGTTACGTGACGGCATCGAGGTATCAGACATGACGTATCGAGGCCTTGCCATTACTGTGGGAGCAGTCCGTACTGTCAATGTATACGCGCCCTTCAGAATATCTCGCCGCTGTGAAAGGGTCACCTTTTATTCCGACGAAATTGCTCCACTCCTGAATGGGAATACGGAACACTAGATCATACGTGGTCATTTTAATAGCGTTCTGAATCCAGCGGCCATACGCCATGCTACTCTACCTGCCTGGCACTATGGGATTTGTCGCGTCAAGAGACGTGGCGTCTCCTCCACTGGGACCGATGTGACTATTCATACTTCACCGAGCACTCTGCTAGCCCCCTTGACCAGATATACGTCTCCCGAGCCGCGACAAGAGATGCAGAACTAAGGCCGACAGCCTCCACCGACCATTTGTCATAGATTCAAAAATTGCTCTCAGCACTATGGAGGAGGTGCACTCAGTAAACCAACTGGATCCATCTACGAAAAGAAATAGCAGTCCAGACCATCATTCCTGGTTGTAGTTAGATTGGTATCCCACTGCAGTCTGGTGTGTCTCCAGACACGTCTTCTGCCTGTAATCTCATCGAATGGAATAGAATTGTCTTCAGTGACGAGTCCCACTTCGAGCTGAGCCCCGATGACCAGCAAAGGCGCTTCTGGAGACGCCCCAGACAGTGATAGGATACCAACCTGATTGTCGCCTTACATACTGCATGACAACCAGGAGAGATTGTCTGGGGTGCCATTCCATTTCAAGGCATGACCTGTTTGGTTGCTATCCACGGCACCCTTACAGCACCGCGGTATGTCGACGTCTCGTATTGCTGTTCTTCATAGCAAGGCAGACTGAGCAAACGATGCCCACCCACAAAACATTCTACTGCTTGTCTTCGTGTTTGCAAACCCTACCTTGGCGAGCAAGGTCGCCAGGTCACTCCCTAATAGAGAACGTTTGGACCGTTATGGACGGGGCTCAATAACCAGCTCAGGACTTTGATGGTCTAACATGCGAAACGGACAGAATTTGGCCCGATGTCCCTCAGGAGGACAACCAAAAACTCTTTCAACAAATTCCAAGCCCAGTAGCTGCTTGCATAAGAGCCAGATGTGAACGAAAGTATTATTGACTTGACCAATTTGTGAACCACTTTCTCATCAATAAATCATCCAGTTTTTCTAAAATTGCCATTATTTGTTTGTCTGTACTCTTAAATCACACATACGATTTCCATCCGATTCAGATAACTCCTTTGGTGCAGCTTTTTATTTTTTACTACACTGTACATTAATGTGATAAAAGTCGGGGGTACCTCCCAATATCCTGTAGGACCTCCTTTTGCTCTGCATAGTGCAGCAACTCGTCGTGGATCAACAAGTCTTTAGAAGACCCCTGCAGAGATATTGGGCCATGCTGCCTTTATGGCCGTCCACAATTGCGAAAGTGTTGCCGGTGCAGGATTTTGTGCACGAAGTGACCTCTCGAATCTGCCCCCTAAGTATTCGATGAGATTCATGTCAGGCGATCTGGGCAGCCAAATCATTCGCTCGAATCGTCCAGAAAGTTCTTCACGCCAAACATGAACAATCCGGTGGCACAGAATACTGTGATCCGTGAAAATACAAACGCTGTTTGGGAACATAATGTCCATGAATTTTGTAAACGGTCTCCAACTATCCAAACATCCAAAGAACCCAGCCCTTTTCACGCAAACACAGCCCACGCCATTATGGAGCCACCACCAGCTTGCACAGTGTCTTGTTGACAACTTGGGTTCATTGTTTCGTGGGGTCTACGCCATACTGGAACCCTACCATCGGCTCTATTAAGTGAAGTCAGGACTCGTCTGACCAGGTCATGGTTTTTCAGTCATCTAGGGTTCAACCGATATAGTCACGAGCCCAGGAGAGACGCTGTAAGTGATGTGATGCTGTTAGGAAAGGCAGCTATGTCGGTCGTCTGTTGCCAAATTGTGCCTTACTATTCTAAAAGATACGTTCGTAGTACGTCCCACCTTGACTTCTGCGGTTCTTTCATGCAGTGTCACTTGTCGATTAGCACTGGCCACCCTACGCAAACGCCGGCCAGAGGGGCCGTGCGGTTATAGGCGCTACAGTGTGGAGCCGAGCGACCGCTACGGTCGCAGGTTCGAATCCTGCCTCGGGCACGGATGTCTGTGATGTCCTTAGGTTAGTTAGGTTTAATTAGTTCTAAGTTCTAGGCGACTGATGACCTCAGAAGTTAATTCGCATAGTGCTCAGAGCCATTTGAACCATTTTTTCTACGCAAACGCCGCTGCTTTCGGTCGTTACTTGAAGACCGTCGTTCCACTGTGTTGTCCATGACGAGAGGTAGCGGCTGAAATGTGGTATTTTCGGCACAGACTTGATACTTTGGATATCGGAATATTGAATTCTCTAACGATTCCCGAAATGAAATGTTCCATTCGTGTAGCTCCAACTACCATTCCACGTTCAAAATCCGTTAATTCCCATCGTATGGCTATAATTACGTTGCAAAGCTTTCCACATGAATCACCTAAGTATAAATGTCAGCTCCGCCAGTGCACAGCTCTTTTATACCTTGTGTACGCGATACTACTGCCTTCTATATATCTGCATATAGCTATCCCATAACTTTTGCCGCCTCAGTGTATATATGTTACGTTCCATAAGTGATGAATTATTCAGACTGGTAGAGTTGGGTTGTTTGGGGGGGTGGGGGGGGGGCGGAGGGAGACCAGACAGCGAGGTCATCGGTCTCATCCGATTAGGGAAGGAAGTCGGTCGTGCCCTTTCAAAGGAAATATCCTGGCACTTGCCTGGAGCGATTTAGGGAAATCACCGAAAACCTAACTCAGGACGGCCGGACGCGGTATTGAACCATCGCCCTACCGAATGCGCGTCCAGTGTGCTAACCACTGCGTTAACACTGGTAGGAAAATGAGTACAATTAGTTAAATACTTTTATTTCTGTGAATTTTGAATTTGATGCGTACCGCTTACGCGGTGATGTTTTAAGCTCACAACCATATATAGTTCACTATTACGTACGATACTTCATCTGGGGTGTGCAGACATGCGCGCTCCAATGTAGACGCGCCTGATTTGTTAACACAACTAGACACAAACCTACGCACAGACCGTGGCGGAGGAGGTCTTGAATCATCTGAATCCATTGAGGGCCCATCAGGGAATAGAAGGCGCGGTAGAATTCGTTCGAGAAGCCATCTGGTCTGGGTGGTTCATTCAGGGCGCCTCGTGCCAAGGCCGCTGTTAAGTTTTCAGGATTTATGGGAATCAGCAGGGCGTCGTCCTGGGCCACTACTTTGGGGACGAGCAAATCACGCACGATGTCTTCGTATTGATGGACGATCCGTGGGACCTCGGCATAAATGTCCAATAACGCTGGAAGAAAACTGCAGCGGTGGTACACTGCGTGTCGACGCGTGTACCTGGTGCTGTCTCTACTTTTGTTACAAGCTGTCGCTTGTGGTGGCGTTTCTCTCTGGTGACGTGATATACGAATGCCATTTCGGTTGGGATGGTATCCTGCGCTCTCGCCGGACTCGTGCTCTTTCAGGCTGTTCTGCGGTGAGACGGAGTAGGCGAGCTTTGAAACGATTAACCGCTGTCTGCCCGTCTCATATGGCGGCTGTGTCATTAGTTCCTTCAGCTCCGTGTTATAAAAGTCCGACGTTGCCGACGCTTGCACCCTCTGTTAAGCCCATGTCCCATGGGAGTCGATCGCACGGCCGAGGTAAGTTTGTGAAGCCGACAATTACGCAATTGCGAACAGCTGTATAGGCAACACGGCTAAATATTTCTGCAGGGGACTTGATTCCATGGCACCTCGAGTTGTTGCACTACACCAGGCAAAAGGAGATCCGGCTTGGGGCTGCCGAGCCACCAATGTAAGGTGGAAGTATTTACATCAGACTCCGGATGACACGTTCCCACGTTGCAGCGATCACTCGCCAACGTGAGTCCTCGTATAAGTAGGAAACATTCAACGTCCATGAACTGTGGCTTTGCTATGTCAGTTGTTGGGGGAGTGTGACCGAATGAATGTATGTCAAATGGTCGGTGGAGGCTGTCGGCCTTAGTTCTGCATCTCTTGTCGCGGCTCAGGAGACGTATATCTGGTCAAGGAGGCTAGCAGAGTGCTCTGTGAAGCATGAATAGTCACATCGGTCCCAGTGGAGGAGACGCCACGTCTCTTGACGCGACAAATCCCATAGTGCCACGCAGGTAGAGTAGCATGGCGTATGGCCGCTGGATTCAGAACGCTATTAAAATGACCGCGTATGATCTAGTGTTCCGTGTTCCCACTCAGGAGTGGAGCAATTTCGTCGGAATAAAAGGTGACCCTTTCACAGCGGCGAGATATTCTGAAGGGCGCGTATACATTGACAGTACGGACTGCTCCCACAGTAATGGCAAGGCCTCGATACGTCATGTCTGATGCCTCGATGCCGTCACGTAAAAGGATGGCGGTTCCACCGGCACCGTCCCTAGATGGGATGCAGTAGGCTGTCTACCGAGAGATGTTCAGTTGCAGCTCCGTGTAAAGAAGAGTGATATCTGGATCCGCCGCCCAGAGCATGTAATGGAAAAAGCACTGTTTGATGACAGAGTGTTGCTGTTGACGCTATTGCACCCACACAATAGGACTGGGACATCTTGACTCGAAGTATGTAGATGCAAAACGCGGCCCCTCGGTGGGAGCGGGACCACTTAGCTACCATCCTTGTGGCAGGTATGTTGACCCTTCTGCGGATGTTAGAGGCTCACTAAGTGGGGCGCCAGCTCAGTCACCGAGCAGGGAAGTGGGCAGTGACAGCGCATGGTCACGGACAGTGGACTTCGTCGCCCGGTTATTGTCCAGGGGCGCTGGTCATGGCAACGTCTTGGGTGAGCGAGGTCAGTTCCTCCCCGCGGACCGAGCGAGGTGGCGCAGTGGTTAGACACCGGACTCGCATTCGGGAGGACGACGGTTCAATCCCGCGACCGGCCATCCTGTTTAGGTTTTCCGTGATTTCCCTAAATCGCTCCAGGCAAATGCCGGGATGGTTCCTTTCAAAGGGCACGGCCGACTTCCTTCCCCATCCTTCCCTAATCCGATGAGACCGATGACCTCGCTGTCTGGTCTCCTTCCCCGAAACAACCAACCAACGTCCCCGTGGCGTCAGATGTCTGCCTTGGGACGGCACTGGTAGAATATACTGGCAATGGAGAGTCAGAGAAGGTGTCGGCAGCTTGCTACCTGTCTCTGTCCCGTTGGTCGTCTTCCGTTGAGGGACCGCATTTCTTATGCCGCTTTGGCGACCGTTGTTTCCGTGCCTGTGTGTCCTCCATCGAAGGGCTGGGGTCAGCACCTTCGGCCATGAGGCCGGCGTCTGGAACCGAACCCCCTGGTACGACGACAGTGGTGGTGGTGGCGAGCGTTGTGTCCTTCAAGGGCATCTCGTAGTGCGGCTTCGCCGGCAAGGTTTCATCGGTGGTTGAGCTCGCAGTCGCGTGAGGCTTTGTCATGGGCGTATGCGACAACACGGTCGGCACCGTTGTCTACACTGGTTCCGCACGTGGCGCCTGGACAAAGCGGCGCTGGAGGCAGTTTGATCGGACGTGGCCTCCCAGTGCAGAGCCGCTGCGGTTGATAACGGAAGCGAGACTAAAGAAAACTCAGGACACGGTCGTAGGATCTGTCGACCTGGAAAAAGCGTTCGACAATGTAAAATAGTGCAATATTTTCGAAATTCTGACTAAGACAGTGGTACGTTGTAGGGAGACAGGGGTAACATACAATATGTACAAGAGCCAAGAGGGAATACTAAGAGTGGACGACTAACAAAGTTCTCAGATTAAAAAGGGTATAAGACCGGGATGTAGACCTTCGCCTCTACTGTTCAATTTGTACATCGAAGAAGTAATGATGGAAATAAAAGAAAGCTTCAGGAGTGGAATTAAAGTTCAAAGTGAAAGTATATCAGTGATATGATTCGCTGATAACGTTGCTATCCTAGGTGAAAGTGAAGAAGAACTACACGATCTGCTGAATGGAAAGAGCAGTCTAATCAATACGGGATATGGATTGAGACTAAATCAAAGTATGATGAAAATAATGTCGAGCAGCATGAATGAGAACAGCGGATCACTTAACATTAGGTTTCATGGTGACGAAGTAGATAAAGTTAGGGAATGCTACTACGGAGGCAGCAAATAATCAACAATGGACCGAGCAAGGAGGACATCAAAAGCAGACTAGCACTGGCAGAAACGGCATTCCTGGCCAGGAGAAGTCCACTAGTTTGACACATAGGCCTTAGTTTGAGCAAGAAATTTCTGAGAATGTACATTAGAACCACAGCATTGTATGAAAGTGAAACAGACACTGTGGGAAAAGCGGAACAGAAGACAATAGAAGCATTGAAGATGTGGTGCTATAGTCGAATGATGAAAATTAGGTGGACTGATAACGTGAGGAATGTTGCGGGTCTGCGCAAATTCGGAGAGGAAAGTAATATGTGGAAATCACTGGCAAGGGGAAGGGACATGGGGATAGAACGATTGCTAAGACCACGAGATATCTCTTCCATGGTTATAGGGGGAACTCTTACAGGGAAAAACTGTAGAAAATGACAGAGATTGGAATACATCCGGCAAATAATTGAGCACGTAGGTTGCAAGTGCTACTCTGAGAAGAAGATGTTGGCACAGGAGAGGAATTAGTGACAGGCTGCATCAAACCAGTCAGAAGACTGATGACTAAAAAAAATAAAAGACGCCCATGCAGCCTTATGCCCTTCAGACCATAACCTCTGGATCACCAAGACGATCATGTCCGGCAGTGCTCGACTACCATTATATGGCGAGAGGGGGAACACATAATGCATCCACGACCACTGCCGAACATGGTCGTTTTGCTGGTCGCTGTGTTACGGTGTGGGGAGGCATAGCCTTGTGTGGGTGAAACGAGCTCAAACTCTTTAAACTTGTTGGACTCAGTAGTCAGCGTCATTGTGATACCGTTCTCCTTTCCGAGCACGTCTTTTCAGGGTGATTTCGGCCCTGAGTTCACTTTTATAGATGACAATGCACATCTAACAGCGAAGTTGGAGGAGCTCTTGGACCGAAACGATTTTCGGCAAATCGACTGGCCTTCCCGTTCCCCCGCCTTAAATCCCATCGCCCATGAGTGAGACGCAGTGGGGAGATGTATTGCAGCATGACGACCATCCAGCAGTCGGCAACCACACTGGTGGAGGAATGGAACGCCCTCCCACAGGAACTCCTTGCCAACCTTGTGGTCATCATGGGAGTACGTTTTAGGGCAAGTGTTGGCTACATGGTGATCAGACACGCTACTAAGAAGCTAATCCCACCTTTTATAATGTCCAGTGGACCTTCGTAAATCGCGGTGACCCCAGCGTAATTGTTGTCTTTGAATAAGTATCAGTTCCGTTCATCCCATTGCGTGTTTCTTTTAGTCACCTTCTGTGGTATACTGCAGTAGTTCACTGCACGTATGGTCCAAGTTTCATCGAGCTATGTTACTTGTCAGTGGCAGATCATTTGAAAGTTACATTTTTATGTATATGGCATTTAAATACAAAACGTGGCATCGGCTTCTACAGAGCGTTAGTGTGACACGTAGGGAGCTAAGGAGTAGAGGCACTGGCTTAGGTCGCCTCTGGTACGTGGTGCGTGCGTCTGTGTGTGTGTGTATGTGTGTGTGTGTGTATATAGATCCTCACTTGCGAAGCTCTTGTTAAGGGAAATGGTCGTACTGTTAAAGGATACTACAAGATGAAATATACCAGAACGGTGAAGTGTTCTAAATTATCCAGTAAAATAATTAATAGACGAAGCCTAGAAGTAACGATGTTACAGGCAGAATAAAAACAGTAAAACCAAAAGGGGGATGTGTCTAAGGTGGCTCTTTACTAAAATATTGAACATTAGCTTAACTGTGGAAGACGAAAGGTCTATTGTAAAACGACAACATAAAGGACATGTTCTTACTGACACAGAATTTTAAGCAAAATATACATGGGCGGAGGCCAGCAGCGAGCTCCTCGGCCAGAAGTAGAGGCGTATAAGCCTTCCAGGAAATGTCTACCTGCAAGATGAATCTGATCATTTAAAATGTAGCCATCGTTTTTCACTAATTGTTTGAAAATTTCGAGATCTTCGCATACATCTAATCTACGTACTCATACTTCTTTGTTTAAGTTTACGATACCCCTTGAATCCGTCACAGACTAATGACTTTAATGGCACACTATTTTACCCCCTCTCTCTCTCTCTTCCAGCTTTTTAGGTAATATGTTGATGCTTGTAATGACTGTATAGCTATTTCACGTGACATTCACACACTTTCGAAAGACACATAATAAGTGGATGGCCCTTGCCTTGTTGTGGTGTTCCTGTAGAGCCATGAATCCATAACGATCTTCCTTCGTCAATGTTACATAAAACAGCACATTTATCCGCTATCTGTACAGGAATTGTATCGAATCGTTTCCTTGTACCTCTGGCGTTTATTCGTTATTATATATCCATCGTAAAGCGTTACACTCCCTGTAGCTGACCTAGACGAAGCCATTTCGGTGGTAGAGCACTGGACCTCGTCCTTAGTAGAGCATCACCTTCTCACACACAAAAATTTCTATAAATATTTCCAACGATCTGATAGGAACCAGTGAATCCGTTGACTGTGTGATTGTAATGGAAATTGGTATTGAGTTACATATGTCCACGGTAGTACAGTCTCAAAATATAAACTAAATGGATCAGAGACAAACATTCTGAGTAACCATGCGACATTTAACTTCAGATATACTACTAATCAAGTGACGTCGCTTTGGGTTTCAGGCAAAAGATTCAGACGATAAGAGTGTTAGAAGGTTGTCGATGAAAGACTGCTGTTTTAGTGGTGAAAAGCGCAGTAGCTGTCGTTAAATCATCATGAGAATCAAGATTCAAACATTTGTTTCTGCAGCTGCTTAGCGCTTACAAATCATTAAAACGTCCAAACAGCTAAAAGCGATGTTCTCAGAAATGTTGGGATAGAGTCTCTCTCAAAAAAAATTATAGCACGGAGACATGCCAACCGTATTGCCGATTACTATAATGTTAGTTAGAACCAGGACATCAATACCGTACACGGACTGTTTCCTCGGAAATGCAGCTCAACAAAGCCTAGAGGCTATATAAGGAGACGCGCTGCCGCTGAAAGTCAGACGGCTTCAAGAGCAGGAGAGAGCAACACGGGGCGACGGCCGCACTGTAAATGAAGTGAGCGTTCGCCGTCATTTGCCGGTCCGGCCGCCCTGGTGCTGCTCGTACTATATTCGACGCCGCATTGTGCGACCTCCACGCCGGATGGGGTGAAATGATGATGAAGACAGCACAACGCCCAGTCCCCGAGCGGAGAAAATCCCCAACCCAGCCGGGATTCGGACCGCGGCCCGTTGGACGGAAATCCGTCACGCTCACCACTCAGCTATCGGGGCGGACGTCGGCAGCACTGCACGGCGAGAATTTCTCACGTAAGTATAGGTAAGTACGTCTGTCCACAGTTGCGTCGGCGAATACTCGTCTGCGACTCTTCACTTCTGCGACTCTTCACGTATGCGACTCATCACTTCTGCGACTCATCACTTCTGCGACTCTACACGCCTGCAGGACTACGCGCCGGCTGTGGCTACGCATCTCACTCTCACGCGTCTGGGTCTGCACGCCAGTGACTTCTACATGTTTGGTGCTACATGTCTATGGCTTTGTGTGTCTAGAATTACACATCCGGGAAAGCAACATACTGTTTGCATCTACCAGACAACTCGGCTGGGACTTTACACTGCGCGACTCCGAGTCTACACTTCGCATCCATGAGTCTACACTTCGCATCAGCTAGTCTACGCCACACGTGAATGAGTCTTCGGTTCTCTTCCACGAGTCCACGCTGCACGTCCACGAGACTACGCCACGCATCTGCAACTCTACACATCCGTGACTCGGCTTCACATCGCCTACTCTACCCTACACGTCGGCCACACCACGCACCACCGACTCTACCCACGCCACCCACTCTACGCGTCTGCCACGCACCGCTGATCCAGAGGACAACGCCTGTGCATAGCAGCTCATCGTGGTCCCTCAGTTCCGACCAGGGTTTTCGGGAGGTTTTCCTTGGTTGTAAGGCGAATGCCGGAACTTTTTACCCCCCTCCCATCGATAAAGAGATAATTCCTGTAAAGTCAGATCAATTTTCCTAACAGTAACAGGTTGCAGAAAAGACCAGCGTTCCTTGCGCACTGGTAGGCCAACCAATTATCCTCAAAATTCAACTCCATGTAAGGCACAGTGGTTGTCAGAGTGTTATTTGTGTAAATAACATATTAGGTCATAAGGTTAATACCAGTAGAAGATCTCGGTAAAGTGCCATCTTGTGAGTTTTGAGCACCTCTATCAGAACGTCACATGCGTTAAATGTTATGCTCACATTCTGTTTCATTAAACTAACAATTATGGTACAGTGATTGTTCGCAAGACCAAAGATAACGATTAACAATATTCAGGGTCAAAATTTTGACCTGAGTCATTTGTTTCTTCAATCAAATAGCATATATTAGTTTCATGGAAAAAGGATTACTCTCTCGCAGAAAAAATTGTTAAATGTACCGTCTAGTTTCGATTTCGCATCGTGCAGCGTTTGTTGCAAACACTTACATTCAAAATTAAACTTCAACGTAGTTCTGTCCCCCTGCGCCGACGCTAACAGATTTCGATATCAAAGTTTAATACAATTTTTCAGATACCAACAAGACATTACGAACACCAGTGTAGAAGTTGAACATTATCCTTTCTCCCGTCTTTCGAAATTCACCCAACAGGTTTTGGCGATAGCAGCATTCTTTCTCTTCCAAAGACTCCGATTCAGTTCCCAGAGAAATTCTACTGCGTTTCCACCTCGGCTGCAGAAACGTGATGCGCTCCTCGTTTTTTGTATGTCGATGTCTACTGCCTCGCCTACTCGATAGGGTCTCGAAACACAGTGGCAGTACTTTGATAACGACTCGAGACACAGTGGCCGTACTCCATAACTGGCTGCTCAAACGTTTTTCCATGTGCACTCAGTTGACGATTGCTTCCAATAAACGAAAGTTTTTCAGTCGTCTATCCAACCACTGATTTCCGAAATTCGTAGAAGTGGCGGACACCGAAATTTCAAGAACGATCATTAACCGGGTACTATTGCGTTCTTTCCGCCTCTTACGAACAGTATCTTCTAAAAATTTCAACACGAAACTGTGGCAGTCATGCAAATGAATTAACAAATGAAGCCGTAATACGTTCCCTTACGATCATCTACTGACAATACATTCTTATATACTGCACAACCGTCAGCGAACAACGAGAAAGCAATTCGAATGCTATATGATAAGTCGGTTTTGTGTATTCAGAACATTAGCGGTTCTATGGCTTTAAATTAGGTTCAGCCCTGGGATATCACTTTCATTTCTGATGAACATTCGCCTTTCGATAAACCGCTCTGCATCCTAACAGTGAATTATTCTTCAGTCCAATAAATGTACTCGACAGCGCTTGTGGAAGGAGCCTACCTTCAAGAGAAGTTGTTTCTTACAGAAGATAATGAGCATTGCTGACGTCTTCGTCATGGTGACCGATCGTTATACGTATATCGAGGATACTGTCAGTATTACTGACACACTCGTCGGTATATTATAGTTCACCATGGATGTAGCCGACACTGGCAAATAAACCGAGCTATGTGGCTCATTGGTTGACACATTGGGACCGCATTCCGAAAGTCGGTAGTACAAGTCCCTAGCCGTTCATCCAGATTTGTTTTCCCGTGGCTTCCGTAAATAGATGAGGCAAATGCTGGGCTGATTCCTATCAGAAGGATGCGGCTGATTTCCTTCTCCAAGCCGAGCCTGTTCTCCTACCTAATGACCTCGTCGTTCACGCAATGTTACACTCTGGTCTCCCATCTTATTCCTCACTGCCAAAATTACTAACGTAACCGTGAATGGATTGCGAAAGAACAGAATCTGAGATGTAGTTCAAGATGGTTTCCCGTTAATGTGTAGCAAATGTGGGTGCAGGTGCTTTGTAAGGTATGGGAGGCCGAGCGCGGACTGGTGGCCACGCACAGACTGCGCATCTGTTGCCTCCGGATGGTGCTGGAGACACCAGGGTTAACACCTTGGCGGAAGCCACCTACGGGAGAGAGGCCACCCATTCTCACTGCGCAATCCTCAGATTGCTGCCTCTGCTTCATACGGGGTGATCAGGCTAAAACGTCTGGAAAATAGTTCACTCACCTTGAAATTGACTACCCAGCCTGCATCACATGCACCGGGAGCAGACGATGCAAACTCTACTGCCTTAAGATGCATGAAGCATTTTCAGGGTCACTTGGTTATACTCTCTAGTCAGTGCCTGATGAGGTACCTTTCATTGTTTTTGTGTTCAGGACACCGTAATACGACTCACAAGCTCTCCAGTCAATATATCTGTCACCACTTAAAACAGCACGGTTTGAAGAGATGTAACCGGTGCCGAACAGGTACCATGCACTGAGATGAAGTTGTGGCATTAGGTTGTATGGGAACAGCGCAGTCACGTGGGTGGACGTTGAGACGTGACAAAGTGGCAGGATGCAACTGTCGTGTTTCAACGTAATCGTGACCACAACTTGAATGTAGAAGCTCGATTTGTTAGGATAGCAGCGTGGACTGTCCAACGTGTCTAAGAACTGGTGTATTACTCGTCTCCATGCAACGCAACGTAAACCCAATGGTAGAAGAAAGATCCTAACGAACACGGACTGACAATGAATGTAATCAGTTTCATCTCCAACAGATATTGCTGTTTTAAGTGAATTTAGGTCCGTCTAAATCAGTTTCCGTGTGAGCATTTGGAAGGAAACTGTCTGCATTGAAACTTCCGAGTCAGTTACCTCGAAAAACCCGAATCGTTCAAAGTGAGACATAAGGCTTGCACGCCCTCACTGCTCCATACGTCGGAATGAATGGACAGAATTTGACTGTGAGGCATCCAGTGTCGACCAAAAGTTGCCTCTTTTCAAATAGTATAAGGCACCAACTGCTCTGATAACCCAATGAGTCGTTTAAGTGCCAGTGTGTGTTGCTTATAATTCAGGCTGGGAGTGACTTGCAATGGTTTGGCGATAATTTTCCTACCATGACTGGAGTCGACTCATTGAAGTTCAAATGGCTCTGAGCACTATGCGACTTAACTTCTGAGGTCATCAGTCGCCTAGAACTTAGAACTAATTAAACCTAACTGTAATATTACGAGTCAAGATAGCTGTAACGAAAATTGAATAGCGTAAAGTTATCATTAAAAACGCACGCCGCGCGATTTGTGACGATTTGGTTGGTCATAATAGTAGTAACATGCTTTTGAATACAATTAAAATATAACGGCGATACCTGTTTAGTGTTATTGGAAACAATATGTAGTAAATAAATGAGTAAGGTAGCCGATCCTATAAGAAGAGGTGAAATTGGGCATATTAAGGTGTTTTGCTTTATGTCGACTAAGCCCATGATACGGCGTCTTTTTTTCCGTTTACTCTTAGAAAAAAAACAAATAAGTAACGAAGTGCTAATTGTGCGTTGTGAAAAATATAGGGGCGAATTTTAAATAGCTACAGTGTATAATCAGACTAACAAATGGACATTCAGTTACGCGAAATAGCGGACAGCGAAGTGTGGTCATTAAATTGAGTACACCTACAGGGCGGTCAATTCCGGGATAAGTCTATTCGCATCTCACGAGGGACGCGGTATTGAGACCGTTTTTTTTTTTTTAATTATATCACGGAGAGCGGGCTTCAATTTATAAAAAGGAGAAAAGCTGTATCATTATCATTGACTGTTGGTATTAAGCAACCAAAACTGTTCATCAAAGGGTTTAGGTGAATGAGTGGTGAATGCAAAATGAAACTGTGAACGAAGTTATGTTAAGTAAAGCAGAAGAGACAAGACAGTTTGGTCGTATCTGTTATTATTCCATCAACCGTAACATTTCTTCTCGTTGTACGAAGCCTTTATATACGATCGTTATGACAATTTGCTTTGAAGGGATCTCGTTACGAGTTAAGTTTTGGGGACGTGGTCAACAGGGGATAGTTCGTAGATCTTAGCTACTGCAGCTATTCTGGAATCAGGTGCTACCGTGAACGTTGTGTGTTGTCAATGGCTTAAGGTCATCATATCTCATGCTCTAAGATCGACGCGCGTTTCCTCTTGGTATAACGGTGTCTGACGGTAACAACGACAACGCCGACGGCGAAGGAAGATACGGTAGATAACTAACCTAAGGTCATCACACACATCCATGCCCGAGGCAGGATTCGAACCTGCGACCGTAGCGGTCACGCAGTTCCAGACTGAAGCACCTTTAACCGCACGGGCACACCGGCCGGCTCGACTCATTGAAGTTACAGCGGACACGAACCATGTGTTTACGTTATCGATCAGGCCGTCCCAGGGCTCACCTTTCATTTATATGTTCGTGACTTGCACGCTGGGGACACTTCCATCTTTCGGCGCAGGTTAGGAGATCTCTGGTTCACGTCCCCGTCCAGCTACCTAGCTTTAGAGGTTTTTCGTGATTTTCCTGAATGGCTTAATGGAGTGCTAGGATGGTTCCTTTGATGACAACAATGGCGTACCCAGGGCTACGAGCATACGCTCCTTCCATGACGAACAGTGAGGGGCACTGACGCATTTCGACTGATCTGCTAAATCGCCTGTTCTTAATCACGTACAATAATTCTGGAGTTGTGACAGCAAGTGACACAGACCAGTCAAAATCCCTGCAGTCTGGTAGCTATTGCTGATCTGCTCATCAATGACTGACTTCAGCCGCATATTGTACCCATAGATCTACATCTGCATCTACGTGATTACTCTGCTATTCACGATAAAGTGCCTGGCAGAAGGTTCAATGAACCACCTTCAAGCTGTCTCTCTACCGCTCCACTCTCTAACGGCCCGAGGGAAAAACGAGCACTTAAATTTTTCTGTGTCAGCCCTGATTTCTCTTCTTTTATCATGATGATCGTTTCTCCCTATGTATGTGGGTGCCAACAGAATGTTTTCGCAATCGGAGGAGAAAACTGGTGACTGAAATTTCATGAGAAGATCCTGTCGCAACGAAAAACGCCTTTGTTTTAGTGGTTACCACTCCAATTCAAGTATCATGTCTGTGGCACTCTTTCCCCTATCTCGCGATAATACAAAACGAGCTGCCCTTCTTTGAAATTTTTCGATGTCACCCATCAGTCCCATACGATGTGGATTCCGCAACGCACAGCAATAGTCCAGAATAGGGCGGACAAATGTGATGTATGCAGTCTCTTTGGTAGATTTGTTGCACATTCTAAGCTTTTTGTCAATGAATAGTAGTCCATGGTTTTCTCTACCCACAGCACTATCTATGAGATCGTTCCAGCATGGGTAATTTGCAATTGTAATCCCTAAGTATTTAGTTGAATTTACAGCCTTCTGGTTTGCGTGACTTATCGGGTAATCGAATTTTGCGGATTTCTTGTAGTACTCATGTGAATAACTTCAAACGATTCCTTATTCGGGGTCAATTGCCACTTTTCGCACCACACAGATATCGTATTTAAATCATTTTGCAATTCGTTTTGGTCATCTGACTACATAACAAGACGGCATCAAAAAATCTAAGAGGGCTACTCAGATTGTCTCCTATGTCGTTAATATACAGGTAGATCAGGAGCAATAGAGGGCCTATAACACTTCCTTGGGGAGCGCCAGATATTATTTCTGTTTTACTCGATGACTTTCCGTCTCTTACTACGAACTGTGACCTTTCTGGCAGTAAATCACGAATCCAGTCGCACAACTGAGACGATATTTCATACGCACGCATTATGGTTAGAAGACGCTTGTCAGGAATGGTGTCGAAAGTCTTCTGGAAATCCAGAAATATGGAATCACTTTGACATCCCCTGTCGATAGCACTCATTACTTCATGAGTGTAAAGTGCTAGTTGTGTTTCACAAGAACGATGTTTTCTGAATTCGTGCCGATTATGTGTCAATAAATCGTTTTCTCCAAGGTAATTCATAATTTCCGAACATAGTATATGTTCCAAAACCCTACTGCAAATCGACGTTAGTGATATGGGCCTGTAATTCAGCGGATTTCTCCTATTTCCCTTTACGGGTATTGGTGTGAGTTGGGCTATTTTCCACTCTTTGGGTGCTGATCTTTCTATGAGCGAGTGGTTGAGTATAATTGTTAAATTTGGAGCTATTGTATCAGCATACTCTGAAAGCAACCTTACTGATATACAAACTTGACCGAAGGCATTGACCATATTAAGTGATACCAGTGGACGCTCTCCTTCGCCGAATTGAGACCATTATCAAGGCTCTGGTCGATGTTACGAGGTATCGAAGTGATGTGTATCACCGTTGACAACATGCTTATACTGTAGTAGAATATAACGACAGACGAATACAAAACTGATCCAGTTAACCCTCGAAATCAAGAATTTGGGACTGTTTGGTTTAGTTTAGTTGTGTCATATCCCGTAGATCATTTTCGCGATTATTTTATCGATGTGATGTGGAACACGACAGATTATAGATATATATATATATATATACACATGAATAGTGCTAATATTAATATTACTGAAACTTTTAGATCTACACATGGAACTACATTTAGAGGTACATTTCTTTTTTTTATCAGTTCTGAAACAGAAACTAGTCTATGGAGTAGGAGGAGTTGTCCAAAAGAAATGATTTTAATCTAGATTTAAAACTGCTACCTGCCAGAAACTTCATGTTGTTGGACAAATGATCAAAGATTTTTTGTTGTTGAATAATGTATTCCTTTTTTAGCAACTGACAGCTTCAGTACCGGATAGGGAAGGTCATTTTTCCCGCTAGTGTTGTACGTATGAACATCACTGTTCTTCGCGAACTGAGATAAATTAGTTATGACGAATTTCATTAGCGAATGTGTGTACTCTGATGGTGCAGTTAAATACCTAACTCTTTGAATAGGTGCCTACATGACGTCCTTGGGTGAACACCACTAATTATTCTCACTGCTCTCTTTTGTACAATCAATACTTTAAGTATAAGTGGTGAGTTACCCCAGAAAACTGTTCTATAAGACATTATTGAGTGGAAATATGCAAAGTACGTTAGGAGGCTCATCTGTTTATTAGCAAGACTAGCGATTATACGAAGAGCGAAAGAAGCTGAACTTCATTATTTGAGAAGCTCAGTAATATGCTTCTTCCAGTACAAGTTGTCATCAATGTGTTTGGAGAAATCTACCGTGTTAACTGATCCCTGTTCATATGCTACATCAGTTGTCGGTATGACTCTATTCGGTGTACAGAACTGGATATGGTGAGTTTTTTCATAATTAAGAGATAGTCTATTTTCTGAGAACCACTGACTAATTCTTTGAAAGACATCCTTAACAATATATTCAGCTGCTTTTTCTGGAATGGGATTTATTATAACACTCGTGTCATCTGCAAAAAGTACTAGTTCTGCTTGCTGAATGATAAGTGAGAAGTAAATAATATGTCATGTGACTAGGGTCTCCCATCAGGTAGACCGTTCGCTGGGTGCAAGTCTTTCGATTAGACGCCACGTCGGCGACCTGCGCGTCAATGGGGATGAAATGATGATGATTAGGATAACACAACACGCAGTCCCTAATTGGAGAAAATCTCCGACACAGCCGGGAATCGAGCCCTGGCTCCTAGGATTGACATTCTGTCGCACTGACCACTCAGCTACCGGGGGCGGACAGTGAGAGGTCATTCAGATGAATAAGGAACAACAGAGGACCCAAAAGTGAACCCTGCGGGAATCCCTTTGTGGTAACTCCCCATTCACTAGAATGTACCACTCTCCCAACATTATTTGTGCTATTCAACACAACTTTTTGCTTTCTGTTATTTAACTATGATTCAAACCAGCTGCGTGTTTAGCCTTCAATTCCATAAAAACTGAGTTTTTCTAAGAGTGTGACATGATCCACACGATCAAACGCCTTGGAAAGATCACAGATATTACCAACTGGCGATAATTTGTTATTTAGGGCTTGTAGTATTTGATGGGTAAATGTGTAGATAGCATTCTCAGTCGAGTAAACCTTCCAGAATCCGAACTGTGACAAGCTGAGTAAATTATTTTCACTTAAATATGAAACTACTCTTGAATAATAACTTTTTCGAATATTTTAGGAAATGAAGTCAGCAATGAGATTGGTCTATAATTATTTAAGTCACTCTTGTCCCGTTTCTTATGAAGAGGTTTGACAATTGCGTGTCTCAATCTGTCTGCAAAATTCCCTGTGCCAGCGAAGCATTACATATATCACTAAGGAGTCCACTTATTAAATTAGAACAACACTTCAAAATTCTGTTAGGGACTCCATCAACACCACATGCGCTCTTGTTTTTCAGTAAATTTATAATTCGCTTAATTTCAGTGAGGGATGCTGGTGCTATTTCTAATGGCCTAAAGTCTTGGGGAATGACATTATTAACATATTTGTTTGCTACTTAGCTGAACCCTTTAACCCTATTTTTGCAGCTACATTTAGAAAGTGATTGTTAAAAATACTTGTAACTTGTGAATTATCACTCACAACATCATCATTTCGCTTTATTACTATGGTATGCTGTACACTGTCAGGTTGCCCCATCTCCCGTTTGACAATATTCCATGTAGCTGTAATCGTATTATCCACATTATTAATTTCTGTCAGAACACATAAGCTTCTCAACTTCTGAATGACTTTCCTTATAATATTACAGTGATATTTGTAGTAAGCAAATAACATCGGATCCTGACTTATTCTGGCCTGTCCATATGTTTCATTCTTCCTCTTACACCATATCTTAATTCCCTTAGTAATCCATAGCTTACTTGACTTTGTAATGGATTTTTTGGATAACGTTTCAAGAAAGCTACGTCTAAATATTGAGACGGTGGAATAAATTGAATTTGGCATCAGCATCATTTTCTGTGTATACTTCATCCCATTCTACCTCTCCTAGGCTGCTCTTAAAACTCTGTACCCTGTTCGCATCAGTAAGCCTCCCTGTCTTGTATGAACCTGCCTGAAGCCTGTAAGGTGGTATATCTGTTATTTCCATTAACTGTGCACCATGATCAGATAGCCCATTAACAACTGGTTACATATTAATTGTTTCTGCCTGAGCCCTTTCTATGAAAATGTATCGATAAGTGACCTACTATGCTGCTGCACACGAGCTGGAATATTTTCAACTGATACCAGATTCAAACAACGAAACAAAGATTCTAGCTCATTTTTCCTATCCGTATTTTTTAAGAAATCTACATTAAAATCACCACAAACCACTAACGGCTTCTTTTTGTCTAACAGGTAGCTCAATAATGCCTCTAGATTTTTCATGAATAGCTGAAAGTTGCCTTGAGGGGATGTGTAGATTGTTACTATTACTATAGAAGTATATTGTAGTAGCAACCCACAAGCACATGCTTCAAAGATCTGATCTACACAAAAACTATTTGTTTCAATATTTTTTATATAAGTAGCAACTCATCCTTTTTCCATGTTGACTCTGTATGAATATGATACTAATCTGTAATCCGTTAAATTTAACTTCCCCATCCCTGCGGTTATGCGGTTTTCAGAGAGACACAAAACACCTATACCTTGAGAGATGCCTTCGCCACTTTCGAGAACATTTGCCACACTACGGGTTTCATACGGCATTCTCCAACCAATAAGGCGTTGTGCATCTCTCAGTTCTTCACACTGACCGACTGCCTGTGCGGTGACGTATCGCCACTACTTGAAGGTCTTGTTGCATCGCGTTCCTCCAGTCCCTTAGCTGGTCAGTGTCTTCCATGTGCTATAGTAAAATTATACGAGTGCCGAAACATTCTCATCGACATCTCTTGATTCACCTTACACATAGCAGTAATCGGTGGGATCTAGTAGAAGACGTCATTCGCTTTACTGCCTGCACAAAGAGCTTCTCTTGATCTGAATATTGATGGCTGTAATTCATATCCAGATATCAGGTGTCTGGTGTACCTTTCCTTCCTTATTCTGTACTTCTCCTCCAGGTAATGAACAAGTGTGGTACCTAGTGTCGATACCAAACCACGGACGTCATGAAGTTAAGTAAATCTTCTGTTTACTGTGTTAACTTGTTTGCTAATCATTTCCGCTCTAGTCCAACTTTCCTATGACGACAGTTGACAACCACTCTATAGCCCGCCTCACCTTCAACAGCAAGAGCATCCACAACTGCACCGAATAATAAATACAAGAATACCAATGTAGAAACCGACAATTCTCAAGGCAGTCAATTCAACTAAGTACCTGGGTGTTAAATTACGAACAACTTCAGTTGGAAAGACCACATAGATAATATTGTGGGAAAGGAGAGCCAAAGGTTGCGTTTCATTGACAGGACAATTAGAACATGCAACAAGTCCACTAAGGAGACAGCTTACACTACACTTGTTCGTTCTCTGTTAGAATATTGGTGCGCAGTGTGGGATCCTTACCAGGTGGGATTGACGGAGGACATCGAAAGGGTGCAAAAAAGGGCAACTCGTTTTGTATTATTACGTAATAGGGGAGAGAGTGTGGCAGATATGATACGCGAGTTGGGATGGAAGTCATTAAAGCATAGACGTTTTTCGCCACGGCGATATCTATTTACGAAATTTCAGTCACCTACTTTCTCTTCCGAATGCGAAAATATTTTGTTGAGCCCAACCTACATAGGTAGGAATGATCATCAAAATAAAATAAGAGAAATCAGAGCTCGAACAGAAAGGTTTAGGTGTTCGTTTTTCCCGCGCGCTGTTCGGGAGTGGAATGGTAGAGAGATAGTATGATTGTGGTTCGATGAACCGTCTGCCAAGCACTTAAATGTGAATTGCAGAGTAATCATGTAGATGTAGATCCTGGAGGATCAATTTGGATTCCAGAGAAATGTAGGAACCAGAGAGGCAGTACTGACCCTCCGATTTTTTTTATAAGGTTGGTTAAGGAAAGGCAAATCCTACAGACGGCAGTTATAAGAGTCGAGGAGCAGGAAAGGGATCAGCGGTTGAGAAGAGAGTGGGCGGGTTTGAATCCTATCCCCCCCATGAACCATGGACCTTGCCGTTGGTGGGGAGGCTTGCGTGCCTCAGCGATACAGATGGCCGTACCGTAGGTGCAACCACAACGGAGGGGTATCTGTTGAGAGGCCAGACAAACATGTGGTTCCTGAAGAGGGGCAGCAGCCTTTTCAGTAGTTGCAGGGGCGACAGTCTGGATGATTGACTGATCTGGCCTTGTAACATTAACCAAAACGGCCTTGCTGTGCTGGTACTGCGAGCGGCTGAAAGCAAGGGGAAACTACAGCCGTAATTTTTCCCGAGGACATGCAGCTCTACTGTATGATTAAATGATGATGGCGTCCTCTTAGGTAAAATATTCCGGAGGTAAAATAGTCCCCCATTCGGATCTCCGGGCGGGGACTACTCAAGAGGACGTCGTTATCAGGAGAAAGAAAACTGGCGTTCTACGGATCGGAGCGTGGAATGTCAGATCACTTAATCGGGCAGGTAGGTTAGAAAATTTAAAAAGGGAGATGGATAGGTTAAAGTTAGATATAGTGGGAATTAGTGAAGTTCGGTGGCAGGAGGAACAAGACTTTTGGTCAGGTGATTACAGGGTTATAAATACAAAATCAAATAGCGGTAATGCAGGAGTAGGTTTAATAATGAATAAAAAAATAGGAGTGCGGGTTAGCTACTACAAACAGCATAGTGAACGCATTATTGTGGCCAAGATAGACACAAAGCCCATGCCTACTACAGTAGTACAAGTTTATATGCCAACTAGCTCTGCAGATGATGAAGAAATAGATGAAATGTATGACGAGATAAAAGAAATTATTCAGGTAGTGAAGGGAGACGAAAATTTAATAGTGATGGGTGACTGGAATACGTCAGTAGGAAAAGGGAGAGAAGGAAACATAGTAGGTGAATATGGATTGGGAGGAAGGAATGAAAGAGGAAGCCGCCTTGTAGAATTTTGCACAGAGCATAACTTAATCATAGCTAACACTTGGTTCAAGAATCATGAAAGGAGGCTGTATACATGGAAGAAGCCTGGAGATACTGACAGGTTTCAGATAGATTATATAATGGTAAGACAGAGATTTAGGAACCAGGTTTTAAATTGTAAGACATTTCCTGGGGCAGATGTAGATTCTGACCACAATCTATTGGTTATGAACTGCAGATTGAAACTGAAGAAACTGCAAAAAGGTGGGAATTTAAGGAGATGGGACCTGGATAAACTGAAAGAACCAGAGGTTGTAGAGAGTTTCAGGGAGAGCATTAGGGAACAATTGACAGGAATGGGGGAAAGAAATACAGTAGAAGAAGAATGGGTAGCTCTGACAAAACTCTATCATCTGGTGAGCACGATGTATGAGACAGGCGAAATACCCTCAGACTTTAAGAAGAATATAATAATTCCAATCCCAAAGAAAGCAGGTGTTGACAGATGTGAAAGTTACCGAACTATCAGTTTAATAAGTCACAGCTGCAAAATACTAACGCGAATTCTTTACAGACGAATGGAAAAACTGGTAGAAGCCGACCTCGGGGAAGATCAGTTTAGATTCCGTAGAAATGTTGGAACACGTGAGGCAATACTGACCTTACGACTTATCTTGGAAGAAAGATTAAGAAAAGGCAAACCTACGTTTCTAGCATTTGTAGACTTAGAGAAAGCTTTTGACAATGTTGACTGGAATACTCTCTTTCAGATTCTGAAGGTGGCAGGGGTAAAATACAGGGAGCGAAAGGCTATTTACAATTTGTACAGAAACCAGATGGCAGTTATAAGAGTTGAGGGGCATGAAAGGGAAGCAGTGGTTGGGAAAGGAGTGAGACAGGGTTGTAGCCTCTCCCCGATGTTATTCAATCTGTATATTGAGCAAGCAGTAAAGGAAACAAAAGAAAAATTCGGAGTAGGTATTAAAATTCATGGAGAAGTAGTAAAAACTTTGAGGTTCGCCGATGACATTGTAATTCTGTTAGAGACAGCAAAGGACTTAGAAGAGCAGTTTAACGGAATGGACAGTGTCTTGAAAGGAGGATATAAGATGAACATCAACAAAAGCAAAACGAGGATAATGGAATGCAGTCAAATTAAGTCGGGTGATGCTGAGGGAATTAGATTAGGAAATGAGACACTTAAAGTAGTAAAGGAGTTTTGCTATTTAGGGAGTAAAATAACCGATGATGGTCGTAGTAGAGAGGATATAAAATGTAGACTGGCAATGGCAAGGAAAGCGTTTCTCAAGAAGAGAAATTTGTTAACATCGAATATAGATTTAGGTGTCAGGAAGTCGTTTCTGAAGGTATTTGTATGGAGTGTAGCCATGTATGGAAGTGAGACATGGACGATAACTAGTTTGGACAAGAAGAGAATAGAAGCTTTCGAAATGTGGTGCTACAGAAGAATGCTGAAGATAAGGTGGGTAGATCACGTAACTAATGAGGAGGTATTGAATAGGATTGGGGAGAAGAGAAGTTTGTGGCACAACTTGACTAGAAGAAGGGATCGGTTGGTAGGACATGTTCTGAGGCATCGAGGGATCACAAATTTAGCATTGGAGGGCAGCGTGGAGGGTAAAAATCGTAGAGGGAGACCAAGAGATCAATACACTAAGCAGATTCAGAAGGATGTAGGTTGCAGTAGGTACTGGGAGATGAAGAAGCTTGCACAGTATAGAGTAGCATGGAGAGCTGCATCAAACCAGTCTCAGGACTGAAGACAACAACAACAAACCCCAACGTTAATCAATCTGTACACTGAACAAGGAGCAAATGAAACCAGAGATAAATCTGGAGAAGGAATTAAGTTCTGGAGGAAGAAATAAAGCTTTGAGGTTTATCAACGACTTTGTACAGGGTAGGGCAGATAAAAGTGGCCGGAAACGGAGTTCCGAGGTACAAAGAAATACAAAAGAACTACAGTACTGTCCTGACTAAGGCAGATGTTGAAAGTGACCACCACTCATTTCTGGACTCTTTCGGGCCCTGGAAAGCTAGTCGCTGAATGCGAATCAAAGCTGGACAGCTGAAATTGCTGCAGTCACATCCGAAATGTTGTGCTGCAATTGGTGAAGACTGTGAGGGCTGTAGCCATACATCTTAGACTTGAGGGCTCCCCACACAAAGTAATCGCACACTGACGGATCAGATGATCTGGTAGGGCAGCTAGGGCTCCGCACAGAGTGACATCTGCTAACTGGGCGAAGATTGTGTAAATGTGCCCCAAGTTTCGGTCGGCTGTATGGGCAGCTGCTCCATCCTGCTGGGGTGCGGTTATACGCACACACAAACAAACAATCGTATCCACTCGTCCGGACCGCTTTTATTTGCCCCACCCTGTAGTTCCGTCACAGACAGCAATGGTATCGTAACAGCAGTTGAATGGGCTGGACACTGTCTTGAAGCAGGATAAGAGATGAATGTCAACAAAAGTTAAGCAAGGGTAACGGAATGCAGTCGAATTATATCAAGCGACAGCGAGGGAAATCGATTAGGAAACGAGACACTAAAATTAATAGATGAGGTTTGCTATTTGGGCAGTAAAATAACTAATGAATATAGGTTTGCTACGAAGTTCTTCTGAATGTATTTGTCTGAAGATCTGAGGTGTAGTTTCGTATGAATGTCAAACGTGGACGATAAACAGTTCAGGCCAGTAGAGAATAGACACTTTTAAAATATGGTGCTACCGAGGAATGCTGGAGATAAGGTGGACAGATTATGTAACTAACGAGGACGTGTTGAATAGAACTGCAGAGAAAAGAAAGTTGTGGCACAACTTGAATAAAAGAACGGATCGGTTGATAGGACACTTTCTGAGACAACAAGGAATCACTAGTGTAGTATTGGAGGGAAGTGGTGTGATTGGGGGGGAGGGTGATTGTAGAGGGAGATCAAGAGATAAATAGAGTAAGCAGGTTCAAAAGCTGGCGGTAGTTGTTCGTAAATTAACACAGAGTAGAGTAACAATGAGAGCTGCAACAAACGAGTCTTCGCACTGAAGACCGCAACTACAAGACTAACCAAATATGGTGTATATTTCTTACGTAAATACACTGACTAACCGAAACACGGCCACTACCCATGGCAAGATTGAATGCCAGCATTTGGTAACGTTCTGGACACGTGACGCAGAAACGAATGTATATGAGCTGGGCAGGAACGAATGGGAAGCCATTATAGCGACGATACGGGCAAGGAATGCAGAACTCCATTGACACAAACTAGTTTGACACTGAGAGAATTGTTATGGTACGTCTAGAACGGTCGGCTGTTCGCGCGCTGCTTACGAGAACACTTAGGAAAGTGGTTGAATTGTCATGAAATCACGCGTAATCGACAACACGTTGGACCTCAACGGCTCGTCACAGAATGAGGGAGTCCGGAGACTGCCCGCCCTGTAAAGCAGGACAAGCGGCCACTGTGGCAGGCCTGGTGACAGAGCACAGTGCTGGTGCAGGCACCAGTGTCTCGGAGGAGATCGCTCAGCGCACAGTGTTGAAAACTGCGTTCTTCTGCAGACTTCCAGCAACGTGGATCGACTGCATCTCTCTTTGGGCTCTGTATAGTGCAGTACCTCTCGCCGAGATAAGCCGAAAATTCAGCGGCATTAACACATGACAGCTTTTTATTGGGTTGCCACCAGAAGTCGTCTGGAAAAATTTTTACTCTAAGTTACTGACAGTTTAAAAAAAAGAAAAAAATCTAAAACGTTTACATATATTCAGAGGATAGTTTATTACATTGTCCCATGTGATCGATGAATCGTCACACAACCAGATGCCGAAAGTCAGTGAACATAAATATTATTATTTTATTCATCCCAATAAGAAGAAAACTAAACCACGATATAATTTAAAGCTACAATATTATATTAATTACAGAGAATTTCACAGAGTCCAATGTTTAGTACCCTTTTGCTGCAAACAAGGCTTCCTTATCATATTGTTAGCTCAGACAACAAGCAAACCAACAAGTGTTCAGAGAAAGATTTCCAACACATTGCAGGGATGGTACTGCGGCCACTGTTATACGCTGCAGAAACAGTCAGTCTGGTTGCAGGGATGTACTCATCATTTATTTACGAATGATACGTTTCGCCTCATTGAGGCATCTTCAGACTGGCCTACATACATTACATATCTGTAAAATGTAAACTTTCACAGTCGAAAATGTCACAATTAGGGTAACTCGGGGCAGAACGGGATAGCGGGGCACAATGGGTTATTGCTCTTTACTAGACTGGACAGTGCTGCAACCTATTTCTCCGAACGGAAGGGAAGTCAGGGAAGCCATTTTGATTTAGTTTGAAGTGCGAGATCTAAGTTAATTGTCGTCCGTCACGTTACCGCTTAAAGGATTTATTACGAGGCTTCCTACACTGAATATTCGCAAGCCAGAAAATACTTCAGGTGCTCGAGCAATGAGATTCAACAAAGTGGCAGTTTCACAGTTTAATTCTCTTCTCAATAATGTTATTCATAAGTACAAGCTGACTGCTGACAACATATTCAACTATGATGAAAGTGACTTCACAGTTAATCCTATAAGTCAGTCGAAAATAGTATCACTTAAGGGAAAAAGGCTAGCAGGTGCGGTAACATCTTCAGAACGTGGAGAAACCGTTGCAGCAGTCAATCTGCATGTCTGCATCTGGGTAATACATGCCGCCCACGCTTATGTTTCCAAGGAAGTAGAAGAAACAAGAATTTTAGCTTGGATTCCCTACAGGAGGCTGGTCTGAAGTTCACCCCTCGGGATGGATCACTAGCGAATTATTTCTAGTATGGTTTAGAAAGTTTGTGGGATTTTCTAAGGCCACGAAAGAATCACCTGTGCTTCTAATTTTTGATGAACGTTCAACTCACACTAAAAACCAGGAGCTGCTTGATATGGCTAGAGACAATGGTGCAGTCCTCCTATGTTTACCGCCACACACTTCACATAAATTACAACCCATGGACGTAACGTTTTTCAAGCCCCTGAGTTGAAGAGATAAAAAAATGGCTACGGAGTTGTCACTCTTTTCCAAATATAATCGCTATTTGGGGCCGCGTTTTCACGTGCTGCAACGATGTCGACGGCTACAAATGACTTTAAAAGAACTGGAATATGGCCGTCTGACCTGAATGTATTTTCTGACGCAGACCATCTCCCATCAGCGCCAACAGACTTCGAAAACTGAGTAAGTCCGACTACAAACTCAACAGATGGACAGTCTAACACATTGATTACAAGGTCTCCAGTGTCTACTGAACGTGCTACTAACAGTCCTACGACTAAGACTGACCAAGGCTCAATAATTGACCCCAGCCTGGATGTCCATGGATGCCAGACTCTCCCAACCAGCTATGTTCGCCGAACAACTCAGCTTTCCAGATATCGCCCGAGGCTGTCATTAGAAACTCACTAATCTGCCAAAATACTCGGCGGAATACAAGACGAAGAGGAAAAACCGTCGTATTAACAGATTCTCCTTATAAGAAGGAACTCCAGAATGCTGTCGCACGTAAAGTATGCCTACAGAAAGGAGGAGGATGCACAAATATGAACAATGTCAGGACAGAGACGTCAGGTGCAATGCAACTTAAGGCAAAAATATCAAACTGTACACCCAAGAAAACCAAAACAGAGGACATCGAAGACCTTAAGAAAAAAAAAAAAAAGGGAGAAGATGATGGAGAAGAGAGAATCAGAGAGAGAGGATGCTGAGTGTTTCTACTGTGGGGACTTCTACTCCGTTTCTAATGAGGGCTGGGTCGCATACCAGGGTTTTTCAAGTGGGCACACAATTCATGTGCTGGCATAGACAGTGAAGATGAAGAGGATATACTGGTTTTAAGCACTGTGCATTTTTCAGAATGACATTAGAATATTTTCTTATTTTGAAGAATGACTTTTTAATTGTTTAAATTACACATTCCTTAGTCTGAATTGCCTTTTATAGAAAATTTTTTCATAGTTTAATAAGATATTCGTAATTCAAATTCAACGTTTATGCAACAATTTAACAAAAAATTAACCTTATCCCATTCTGCCTCGCGGGTGGGGCGGAACGGGAAATATGCAACACTTTCTTTGAAAAATTGTAAAAAATGCAAAATATAATGTTTTAAGTGATTTTAAAATAAGGTACATTAGGTTACACTACAAGGTATTTTTTTATAACTTTAAGAAATGTTTCCTTGCGTTCCCTTATTTTATATAAAAAAAATTAAGTATCCCGTACCGCCCCGAGTTCCCCTAACTGCCTAAAGGCGGAAGGATCAGAAATGATCAACGGCATGAGGATGTAGAAGACAATGGAAACCACTGCATTAAAGACACGTAACGTGTATCCACAGGACATGTGGCCAGTAATTGTAGAAGTATCATGATGATCTCTCCATTGGCAAAAGATTCCGGAATAGTCCCCCATTCGGATCTCCGGGAGGAGACTGCCAAAGGGGAGTTTTTTTTTTTTTTTTTTTTTTTGGTCATCAGTCTACTGGCACGAATTCCTTTTCTGTGCTAACCTCTTCATCTCAGAGTAGCACTTGCAACCTACGTCCTCAATTATTTGCTTGACGTATTCCAATCTCTGTCTTCCTCTACAGTTTTTACCCTCTACAGCTCCCTCTAGTACCATGGAAGTCATTCCCTCATGTCTTAACAGATGACCTATCATCCTGTCCCTTCTCCTTATCAGTGTTTTCCACATATTCCTTTCCTCTCCTATTCTGCGTAGAACCTCCTCATTCCTTCTCTTATGAGTCCACCTAATTTTCAACATTCGTCTATAGCACCACATCTCAAATGCTTCGATTCTCTTCTGTTCCGGTTTTCCCTCAGTACATGTTTCACTACCATACAATGCCGTACTCCAGACGTACATCCTCAAAAATTTCTTCCTCAAATTAAGGCCAGTATTTGATATTAGTAGACTTCTCTTGGCCAGAAATGCCTTTTTTGCCATAGCGAGTCTGCTTTTGATGTCCTCCTTGCTCCGTCCGTCATTGGTTATTTTACTGCATCGGTAGCAGAATTCCTTCATTGACTCCGTGACCATCAATCCTGATGTTAAGTTTCTCTCTGTTCTCATTTCTACTACTTCTCATTACCTTCGTCTTTCTCCGATTTACTCTCAAACCATACTGTGTACTCATTAGATTGTTCATTCCGTTCAGCAGATCATTCAATTCTTCTTCACTTTCACTCAGGATAGCAATGTCATCAGCGAATCGTATCATTGATATCCTTTCACCTTGTATTTTAATTCCACTCCTGAACCTTTCTTTTATTTCCATCATTGCTTTCTCGATGTACAGATTGAAGAGTAGGGGCGAAAGGCTACAGCCTTGTCTTACACCCCTCTCAATACGAGCACTTCGTTCTTGATCGTCCACTCTTATTATTCCCTCTTGGTTGTTGTGCATATTGTATATGACCCGTCTCTCCCTATAGCTTACCCCTACTTTTTTCAGAATCTCGAACAGCTTGCACCATTTTATATTGTCGAACGTTTTTTCCAGGTTGACAAATCCTATGAAAGTGTCATGATTTTTCTTTAGCCTTGCTTCCATTATTAGCCGTAACGTCAGAATTGCCTCTCTCGTCCCTTTACTTTTCCTAAAGCCAAACTGATCGTCACCTAGCGCATTCTCAATTTTCTTTTCCATTCTTCTGTATATTATTCTTGTAAGCAGTTTCGATGCATGAGCTGTTAAGCTGATTGTGCGATAATTCTCGCACATGTCAGCACTTGCCGTCTTCGGAATTGTGTGGATGATGCTTTTCCGAAAGTCAGATGGTACATCGCCAGACTCATATATTCTGCACACCAACGTGAATTGTCGTTTTGTTGCCACTTCCCCCAATGATTTTAGAAATTCTGATGGAATGTTATTTATCCCTTCTGCCTTATTTGACCGTAAGTCCTCCAAAGCTCTTTTAAATTCCGATTCTAATACTGGATCCCCTATCTCTTCTAAATCGACTCCTGTTTCTTCTTCTTTCAGATCAGACAAATCTTCACCAAGTGGAGGTTACCATAATAAAAAGACTGAATAATCAACGAAAGGATAAAATTCTTCGAGTCAGAAGCTAGGACGTGGTAGGGAAATTCAAATGCTCAAACTAGATATACTAGGGGTTGTGACACTACAACGCAGTCCTTGCTATGAATTTTTCTTTTTGCTTACTGAACACATGAAACTGTTTGTATACGATGTATTGTCTAGTGTAAATATGTATTGTAAATACTATGCTTAAATTATGTAATATTTAACACTGGCAAGTCAGGGCATATTTAGTTAACGTTGAAGTCAGAGAGATTGTTTTGTCGTGCCGCTGGGCGCGGGAGCGCGCCAGCGGGTGGTGGTAGCAGTGACGCCGTGCTCAGAGTAAGACGTACAGTCGAGTGCTGCTAGTCCTAGCTGTGTTACATCTAACGGCTAGTGTGTGGATCTAAGTACGACGGGAAAGTAATGGTCGTCATAGCTGGAAGCGTTGCGGGGCAAGTTATTATGGATTAATGGACATAGTGCTGAAGAAACGAGGACTTAAATGTGAAGCGCACTATGGGCACAAGTCGCAACAGTAAAAGCCCGCTGCCACATTGTGCCGCTGCCTTGGACTTCCGTCGATCCACCGACAGCGAGGGAAGTAAGTTCTACGTAATTTTCGCAGGATAAAATTGTGGAAGGCTTGCCAGTGACTGTGCTTTTCTCTGAAGTTGAACAGTTAATAACAAGCACTTTATAATCGAAGTGTTGCAGTTACATTCCACCCGACAATAGCACCAAGTAGGTTCCTTAGAATCCCTACCTTATTGAACAGAGTGTATCACGCCATTATCAAGAGAAAATATGTTAATTATCAAATTATTTGCATAGACGGTGGAGAGTAAATTTCAGACTGGTTATCGTAGTTAATTGTTGCACTTAATAAGCTTATGCCAACCGTAGTAACTTAATAATAGACCGAAGTATTAAATTTGATTATTAAGATTTATTTCAATGCATATTCAGCTGAAGTTAGTTCAAGGTTATTTCATGAAACTATAAAGCTTATTCCACCTGACAATCCCCCAATTAATGAATTATTATCATTCAAAACATAGTTAATCAATTATTGGCAATATATTTCACTATCAGTAGATCAAACTGTGCAAAGTACCTAATTTTAAAGACAGAATGACAGTCCAATATTCAAAATCGTGATAGATAAATATCTGTGTTGTCAGCATTGCACTTAGATGACAAATTATGAACAAATTAACTATCAAAATACTTATTGAAAGTTAACCATAAATGTTTAAGTGTAGTTAGAGTGTTATGACACCGTTTTATATTACTGCTGAGCCCGACACAGCACTTACGTAAAAGTTCCCGTTCCACCTGCTGCGCTACTAACACGTAAACTTTATTTTGGACACAATTATTCACGTACTTAACAGTACTGTCGCGCACCAGTTGAGCTGGCGACCGATTTTTTAATTGCTTTTACAACTTAATCATTTCTTTCGACACAAAATTTCCACTGGCAAAATTTATATCCAAATTATTTCCATTATTTTATTTACCGATCGGTATTGAATGAAATTACTCATTCAATAACGATCAAGGTAAAACTCTCCTGTTTCCCGCGGAATAATTATTATTTACTACGGATGCGGATGCCTTATCCCGAAGCGGGTCAAAATTCATAATTCACGGTCATTGTCAACTAGTAATTTCGCAAATCCCGGGAAGCAGGGGGGTGTTATAGGGTCAGTAAAGTGAAGCGAAAAGTAGTCAATGATTTCTGGTCAGATGGGTATAGGATAATATCAACAGCAGCAGAAAATAGTCCAACAGGAGTAGGATTCCTTACGAATAGGAAGGTAGGGAAGAGACTGTGTTTCTGTGAACAGTTCAGTGACAGGGTTGTTCCTATCAGAATCGACAGCAAACCAACACCGACAACGATAGTTCAGGTATACATGCCGACGTCGCAAGGTGAAGATGAAAGAGACAGAGAAAGTGTGTGTGGATATTGAAAGGGTAATACAGTATGTAAAGTGGGATCAAAACTTAATAATCATGGGTGACTGGAATACAGTTGTAGGGCAAGAAGAAGAGGAAAAGGTTACAGGAGAATATGGGCTTGGGACAAGGAATGTGAGACGAGACAGACTAATTGAGCTCTGTAACAAGTTTCAGCCAGTAATAGCGAATACTCTGTTCAAGAATCACAACAACAGGAGATATACTTGGAAAAGGCCGGGTGATACGGGATGATTTCAGTTAGATTACACCATGGTCAGACAGAGATTTCGAAAGCAGAGCAGCGCGGGGTAGACGTGCTGTCTAGGGCGGGGCACCCTGCCACCAAATTGCGCGGCCTCCCCCGTCGGAGGTACGAGTCCTACCTGGGACAGGGCAGTGTGCGTTGTCCTTAGTGTAGCTTAGTTTAAGTTAGATTAAGTAGTGTGTAAGCCTAGGGACCGATGACCTTAGCAGTTTGGTCCCATAGGAACATACCACAAAATTCCAATTTTCCGAAGTCTGATACTGGATGGTACGGTGAACACAGGAGCAGATATAAACTCAGATCACAATATAGTAGTGATGAAGAGTAGGCTGAATTTTAAGGCATTAGTCAGGAAGAATCAATACGCAAAGAAGTGGGATAAGGAAGTACTAAGGAATGACGAGATAAGCTTCAAGTTGTCTAAGGCTATAGATACAGCAACGCGGAATAGCTTAGTTTGCAGTACACTTGAAGGTGAATGGACACCTCAAGTAAGGTAACTGCGGGGAAACCATGGGTAACAGAAGAAATACTTCAATTGATCGATGAAAGGAGGAAGTACAAAAATGCTCCAGGAAGCTCAGGCGTAGACAAATAAAAGTCGCCGAGGAATGAAATAAATAGGAAGTGCAGGGAAGTTATGACGAAATGGCTGCAGGAAAAATATGAAGACATCGAAAAAGAAATGATTGTCGGAAGGACACACTCAGCATTCAGGAAAGCCGAAACAACCTTCGGTGACATTAAAAGCAAGGGCGATAACATTAGGACTGCACCGTAAATTCCACTGTTAAATGCAGAGGAGAGAGTGGATAGGTGGAAAGAATACAGTGAAGGCCTCTATGAGGGGGGAGATTTGTCTGATGTGACAAACGAAGAAACAAGAGTCAATTTAGAAGAGGTAGGGGCTCCAGTATTAGAATCAGAATTTAAAAGAGCTTTGGTGTACTTAATATTAAATAAGGCAGAGACATAGATAACATTCCATCAGAATTTCTAAAATCATGGGGGGAAGTGGCAACGACTATTCACGTTGCTTATAGAATGTATTAGTCTAGCGACATACCATCTGATTTTCGGAAAAGCATCATCCATACAATTGCGAAGACGGCAAGTGCTGATAAGTGTGAGAATTATCGGACAATCAGCTTAACAGCTCATGCATCCAAGTTGCTTACAAGAATGATATACAGGAGAATGGAAAAGAAAATTGAGGATGCGCTGGACGACGATCTGTTTGGCTTTAGGAAAAGGAAACGCACGAGAGGGGAATTCTGACGTTGCGTTTCAGACTAAAGAAAAATCAGGACACGTTCATAGGATTTGTCGACCTGGAAAAAGTATTCGACAACGTGAAATTGCGCGAGATGTTCGAAATTCTGCAAAACGTTGTGGTAAGCTATAGGGAGAGACGGGTCATACACAATATGTACAACTGCCAATACGTAATAATAAGAGTGGAGGACGAAGAACGAAGTTCTCATATTATAAAGGGTGTAAGACAAGGATGTAGCCTTTCGCCCCTACTGTTCAATCCGTAAATCGGTGATGCAATGATGGAAATAAAAGAAAGGTTCAGGATTGGAATTAAAATTCAAGGTGAAAGGATATCAATGATACGATTCGCTGATGACATTGCTACCCTGAGTGAAAGTGAAGAAGAATTACACGATCTGCTGAACGGAATGAACATTCTAGTGAGTACAGAGAACAGACTGAGAGTAAATCGAAGAAAGACGAAGGTACTGAGAAGTAGTAGAAATGAGAACTGCGAGAAAGTTAGCATCAGGATTGATGGTCACGAAGCAGATGAAGTGAAGGTATTGTGCTGCCTAGGCAGAAAATAACCAATGACGGACGGAGCAAGGAGGACATCAAAAACAGACTAGCAATGGCAAAAAGAGCATTCCTGGCCAAGGAAAGTCTACTAGTATCCAATATCGGCCGTAATTTGAGGAAGAAATTTCTGTGAATTAACGTCCGGAGTACAAATTGTATGGTAGTGAAACATGGTATGTGGGAAAACCGGAACAGAAGAGAATCGAAGCATTTGAGATGTGGTGCTACAGAAGAATGTTGAAAATTTGGTGGACTGTTAAGGTAAGGAAGGAGGAGGTTCTCTGCAGAAGCGGACAGGAAAGGAATATGTGGAAAACACTGACAAGGAGAAGGGACAGGATGATAGGACATCTGTTAAGACATGAGGGAATGGATCCACGGTACTAGAGGGAGCTGTAGAGGACAAAAACTGTAGAGGAAGACAGTGATTGGAATACAGCCAGCAAATAATTGGGGACGAAGGTTGCAAGTGCTGCTCTGAGATGCATCAAATCAGTAAGAAGACTGATGACCAAAAAATTTTGTCCAACTTCAGGAGCCATATTTTGTGATCAACAAAATCAAATGCCTTAGTTAAATCAAAAAATACGCATATAGTTCGAAAACTTCTGTTTAACTCATCCAGTACCTCTCAGACGAAAGAGAATATAGTATTTTCAGTTGTTGGATGACTCCTAAAGCCGGACTGTACATTTGATAGCAAATAATGTGATTTAAAATGATCAATTATCCTTACATACACAACCTTTGCAATAACTTTAGCGAACGCTGGTGGCATATAAATAGGTCTAAAACTGTATACATTATCACTTTCTCCTTTTTTATAAAGTGGCTTTACTACTGAGTATTTTAATCGTCCAGGAAAATGACCATTCTTAAAGGAAAAATTTCAAATATGGCTAAATATAGTTCTTTATATTTATAGTATAGCACTCCATCATATCCATGACTGTCCTTAGTCTTCAGTGATTTAATTATTGTCTTAATCTCCACCTTGCCTGTATCACAGAGGTGTGTTTCAGACATCAATCTCGGAAAGGCATTTGCCAAGAGAATTTTATGATACAATATAGAGACTAAATGTTTATTTAATTCACCAGCAATTCCCAGAAAATGATTGTTAAATACTGTACACATATCTGATTTATCAGCAACAGAAATATTTTTAATACGAACTGACTTGATATCGTCGACCTTTTGCTAATGACCAGAAACTTCCTTCACAACTGACCATATGGTTTTAATTTTATCCTGTGAATTAGGTATTCTATTTCGTAACACATACTCTTTGCCTTCCTAATAACATTTTTAAGCACCTTACAGTACTGTTTGGAATGGGATACTGTAGCTTGACGGTGACTACTTCTAACATTTTGATATAATTCCCGTTTTGTTTTACGTAATATCCTTATCCCATTAGTCAATTACTCACGCCGCCTTTTACTGCTAGTACGCAGCTTAGGTCGTTCTAATGGAAATCAGGTCTCGAAGAGCATGAGGAACGTATTAAGGAAAGCATTATATTTGTCATCTATGTTATCGCCATTACAAATGTCCTGCCACTCTTGTTCCTTGACGACGTTTAAGAAAACTCTCTATTGCCGTTGTATTAACTTTCCTACATAGTTTGTAATTATATGTAACATTCGTTTGAGTACAAAATCCTTTTAGTGTTAAAATTTGTTCATCATGGTCTGAAAGGCCTTTCACCCTTTTACTAACAGAATGCCCCTCTACAAACGAAGAATGAATAAGAATATTCTATATGGCTGTGCTACTGTTCCCTTGCACCCTAGATGGAAACAACACAGTCTGCATCAGATCATATGAATTTAGAAGAGCTACCAACATCATTTTTCTTCCACCATCATATACAAAATTTATACTCAATTCGCTACATATAACTAATTTCTGATACTTCCTACAAAGTGAATCAAGAACTCTCTCTAGCGTGGGCAGAAATGCACTGAAGTCAGAGTTAGGGAACCTATAAACAACAAAAGTTAGAAGTTTAGTTTCACTAAATTCAACTGCCCCTGCACAACATTCAAATATCTGTTCAGTGTAGTGCCCTGATGCATCTATGGACTCAAATGGATTACTCTTTTTTTACGTACATGGCCACTCCTCCACTCCGCAAGGAACTCCTTGAAAAACGGCCAGCGAATCTCTATCCTGGTAAAGGAAGCCTCTGAACTGTCGAAATATTTAAGTGGTGCTCCGATATACCAATAATTTCACAGTCAACATCTATAAGCACTTTATCTCTAATACCTCTTATACTTTGATGAAGTGTGCCAAAACCTTCTCTACTTGGAAACATGACGTCCTCTGAAGCTGATCCTTAGCTAGAGGGACTTCCTTTTAGCAGTTATACCTATCAGCTGACTTCATTCTAAAAAAGGTGCAGCTCTAACACCAACTACTACAGGAAATTTTCCATTACTGATCCCACCACCACCCACAATAATGTCACCTATAAGTTCTGCAAGCCTCCCCTTCCCATATGTATTAATGTGATAGCCATGAGTAGTGAAACCCGATCTACTGATAGACTCAACTGGCATCACTGCGTAAATGAATGTGTTGTGAGCATCCTGGTTTATTCACAATGTACCCAAAATGTACAAAAGCTAACAAAATACAGAAAAGCACACAATGGTGGGTATACTTCATCTTTATCTTGTCCACCTTCTCTGTCTGCTGGGAGACACTGTTATAAATCGGTTTCTGCTCGTCGAGTATGTACTGTAGAATTTTCATTACATTTTCTAGTTTCTTCATTTTTACGTTGTGAATGAGATACACACACCACTGGTGTAATATTCTACATTATCTTTTATTTGTTACACGAACTAGTTTGCGGTTGGTACGCCATTATCAAGATTACTGATGATGGCGTAACAGGTACAAAGATAAGTAATCTCGATAATGGCGTAACAGCCGAAAATCGATTCGTGTAACAAATGAAAAATATTGTAGAATATTACGCCAGTGTTGTGTGTGTTTTATTCATAATGTATTAAATTATCTACCAAGAACCAACGGAAAAGTCAATCAGTGCAATTCTTCACTATTATTTTTATTATTATTATTATTATTGTTGGCGGATTTTCCCTAAAAAAAATCGTTAAGCTTATGACTTTGAAGGCTTGTTCTTCTTGTCCTTCCAGTACTCTTTCATTCTCTTGGAGAGGGCCTCTTTTCTCTCCTCAGACCATTCTTGTTTGGTCCGCTGTTTTAGCGCTTCTGACTTTACTTCCCAATTGTCTATGTGTTTTCGGAAGGTGCTTCTGTCTGTGGTGTTTGTGGTGCCAATTGCTTGTAGGTCTTTTCGGACTCCTTCCATCCAGGGTGTCGAGACTTTAAGTGTCTTGATGTGTTCTAGAATTTTCTTGGTGAGTCTTGTTTCAGGGAGTCTATCTAAATGTCCGTAGAATTTAAGGCGCCTTTTTCTCATATCGTTCTCGATGTTCGAATATGCTTCTACTGTTGAGTTCTTCTGTAATCTGTAGCCATCTGGTGTGGGTCTTCCTCCTAAAATTTTCCTCATGATTTTGCGTTCTTCTTTTTTGATTTCTTCAATTTTGATTTTCCTGTTGAGTGCTAGTGTTTCGCTGGCATACAGTACGGCGGGTTTGATCAGTGTGTTATAGTGTCTGATCTTGGTGTTTCTGGAAATGCATTGTTTTTGTAGACGTTTCGTACCATGCCTAGTGATTCCCGTGTCTTCTGTTGTCTGTCTTCGTAAGCCAGTTTCTCTGTTCCGGTCGGTTCGATGATTTCGCCTAGGTATCTGAAGTGTGTGACCCCTTTAATTTTGCCGTACTTGGTTGTGATGTCGTCGCCTTCTCTTGTTAGGACTTGCGTTTTTTCAAAAGAGATTTGTAGGCCGACTTTCTCGGCGCATTCTTTCAGGATTTCGATCTGTGTTTTTGCTGATGTTGGGTCATAGGTCAGTATCGCTAGGTCGTCTGCGAATGCTAGGTAAGGGATTTCCATTCTTTTCCTTCCTAATGTGACTGGTCTCCAGGTGTTTTGTCTCCTGACTTCAGCTTCCCATTCGCTCATTACTTTGTCCAGGACGATGTTGAACAATAGCGGGGATACTCCATCTCCTTGTCTTAGGCCAGTGTGGATTTCAAAGGGGTCCGAGATTTCGCCCATGAATTTGACTTTGGATTTTGTATTGGTTAGTGTCTGTTCGATTAGTCTTCGGGTCTTCTGGTCTAGGCCTTTTTCTCTGAGGATTTGGATGAGGGACTTTCTGTCGATCGAGTCGTAAGCCTTTTTGAAGTCGACGAAAGTGCAGATGATTTTTTTGGGGCTTGTCATGTGGGATTTTATGATTGGTTTCAGGTTGAAGATTTGTTCGGGGCAGGCTCTGTTGGGTCTGAAACCCGCTTGGTATTCCGAGATGGCGGGTTCCAGTTGTCCTTGCGTTCTGGTGAGAAGGCAGGTTGATAGAATTTTGTAGATGACCGGTAGCAGGGAAATCCCTCTATAATTGTTTGTGTCTGTCCTGTCACCTTTCTTGTGCAGCGAGTGAATGAGTGCGGTCTTCCAGTCGTCAGGTATGATTTCGGTTGTCCAGGTGTTCTGTATGATTTGTGTGATTTCGTTTAGCGAGTTTGGTCCTAGGTTCTTCAGCAGTTCTGCCGTTATTCCGTCTTCACCGGCTGCCTTGTTGTTTTTCAGTTTCTTTATGCAGTGGAGGATTTCTTCTTTTGTTGGTGATGGTGAGTCTTCCGGTGCGTTGGCCGGTTCTCGGGGTTCGAAGGTTGAGTTAGGTTCCGGGCAATTTAGTAATTTTGAAAAGTACTTCGCGAGCTCTTCACAGTTTTCTTTGTTGGTAAGTGCCAGTTTTCCGTCTTCTTTTCTGAAGCAGAGGTTCTGTGGTGAGTATCCTTTGACTTGGTTGGCGAACGTCCTGTAGAAATCCCGTGTGTTGAAATTTCTGAAGTCTTCTTCGATGGAGTTTAGCTGATCGTTTATGTATTTGCGTTTCTCTTGTCTTATTGTTTTCGATGTTTGTCTTCGAATTTCATAGAAGTTGTCCTGTGTTTCTTGTGTTTTGTTGCTGTTGTAGTTTGTGAAAGCTGTTCTTCGATTTTGTAGGGCGATTTCGCAGGTAGTGTTCCACCAAGGGTGCCTGGGTTTTCTAGTCAGCGGGATCAGTTCTTTGGCTGTGTTCACAATTATTATTATTATTATTTTAATTGGTCTACTATACGCTTGTTTATATGGACATGGATCCTTCTCTGATTCAATGCCATTCTAACGAGCACTTCTGCTGGTGTGCTGGTGGGACATGACGCCCTGCCTCACCAAACCATGCGTACAGATAGAAAAATCAGTTATCTCCAGTAAGCGTAATTTGAAAAAAATCTGAGGTGACCATTTTTCCGGTTTCAACGACTCAACTATAGCCACCATGTAGCTTGAGTCAGCGTAGTTCTCCATCAAATGCTACAAAAACGAGTTACCACTCAGTAACCAACTTCATCAATTGCTTGAGATATATTTTTTGCCCTTCTAAGGGCCAGATACTGTGTTGTAGCGTCGCGATTTCAGAGTGTTCCAGACGTGCAAATGAGAAGGGTAACGTGTGGTAAGGTGGTAAGTGCGGTAAAAGTGGTCATACATTTTGTACTCAGCAAGGCTGCACCTGCTGAGAAGCAGTCATACTAGTTTTAATATACACCATCCCTGCTGTCACTGAGTTTTAGAAAGGAAGCTTGTTCCCTTATATTTAGTAAAAACTTTCATAATTTGCAATCGTCTGGCTAAATGTACGTCAATTATATTATTCTTGTTACATCACTTGAAGGTAAGTACTTTATTACAAACACGAAATTTATTCCAATTTGTGAACAGGACCAACCACTATCTGCGTAATGGAATGACGGCAGTGAAAATATGTACTGGCCTGGGACGTCATCCCGGAATTCCCACTACACGCGTACGGTCGCCTTAACCGCATTTTTTTTTCTTTACCGAGTCTTTTTTTTCCAAGACCGAGAAGAGGGAAGGGGGCGAAGACCGCAAGGTTGGCCTTCCGAGGCCTGGCTAAAGTGTCCCATTCCCACCCTCCCAGAGCATAGGAAGGAAAGGGATCTCATAGTATCAAAGAAGTTTTATTTGAAAAAAACTTATTTATTTTATTATTATTGTGTTTTTACTTTATTGCGCTTTCGCGCAAATTAATGGAGGATTCCTTTCTCTCGGAGGATCACTCATGTGTCACGAATCATCTTCAGGTGTTCCTTCTGGTACTCGGAACGCCCCAACCAGCAGGAGGATCCTCGAACAATGCGTCTAAATAATTCGATAGTCGTGTCTGGAACAATGCAATGCGGCGGAACGCCTCATGGGTCATCTTCAGGTGGAACCAGAAGTCGAGAGTGCTTTCGGGCGCGGCTTGTAAAAAGGTAATACACAGACACGCCCTTTATATAGTTAACGGCTTTCATTCTCGTGGCGGGTAAGTAAACAGTATCTGGGCTCAGGAGTTCGTCTGGCGTGACAGATTCTGGCTGTCGTTGCAACAGGAACACCAGCATGCGTTGTGTAAGATCCCACCAGCTGCCGGGAGGCCTTGTTAAAGTAGTGTAGTGGGATCTGAATGTTTGACCTGCGCTCACAAAATGATATATGCCGCCTGGGAACTGTGGGCCTTGGTGACCGTTAGGGGAAGAATGTGTGCAAAATAATTAAGTTTGACGCTAGGTAAATGTTGACGTAACCCGTCTGGAGAATCATAACCATGTTGCAGAAGCTGCTGTCACGAAGCAGCGCACATGTCCGCTGTGGCAGCCGGCGATATTTGGGCACGGCAAAATCGTTGCGGAGGATATCTTGAATCATCTGAACCCATTGAGCGCCCATCAGGGAATAGAAAACGCGGTAGAATTCTTTCGAGAAGCTATCTGGTCTGGGTGGTTCATTCAGGGCGCCTCGTGCCAAGGCCGCTGCTAAGTTTTCAGCATTTATGGGAACTAGCACGGATTCGTCCTGGGCCATTACTTTGGGGACGAGCAAATCACGCACGATGTGTTTGTACTGATGGACGATCAGTGGGACCTCGGCATAAATGTCCAATAATGCTGGAAGAAAGCTGCAGCGGTGGTAAACTGCGTGTCGATGCGTCTACCTGGTGCTGTCTCTGCTGATGTTACAAGGTGTCGGTTGCGGCGGCGTCTCTCTTTGATGACGTGATATAGGGATGCCATTTCGGTTGGGATGGTATCCTGCGCTCTCGCCGGACTCGTACTCCTTCAAGCTGTTCTGCGGTGAGACGGAGTAGGCGCGCTTTGAGACGATTAACCGCTGTCTGCCCGTCTCATGATGGCGGCTGTGTCATTAGGTCCCTTAGCTCTGTGTTGTAAAAGTCCGACGATGCCGACGCCTGCACCCTCTGCTACGCCCATGTCCCATGAGCGTCGATCGCAGGGCCTAGGTAAGTTTGTGCAGGCAACACTTTCGCAATTATGAACGGCTATAGAGCCAGAGTGGCTAAATATTTCTGCAAGGGACTTGATTCCATACCACCTCGAGTTGCTGCACTACACTGGGCAAAAGGAGGTCCGACTTGGCGCTGCCGAGCTACCAATGTAAGGTGGAAGTATGTACATCAGACTCCGGATGAAGCGTTCTCACGTAGCAGCGATCACCCGCAGCATGAGTCGTCGTATAAGTAGGAAACGTTCAGCGTCCATGAACCGTGGCTTTGGTATGTGAATTGTCGGGGGAGTGTGACCGAATGAATGCATACCGAATGGTCGGTGGAGGCTGTCGGCCTTAGTTCTGCATCTCTTGTCGCGGCGCGGGAGACTTATATGCGGTCGAGGCGTTTAGCAGAGTATTCGGTGAAGCATGAATAGTCACACTGGTCCCAGTGGAGGTGACGCCAAGTCTCTTGAAGTGACAGATCCCGTAGTGCCAGTCAGGTAGAGTAGCGTAGAGTTTGGTCCGCTGGATTCGGGACGCTATTAAAATCGCCGCTTATGACCTAGTGTTCTGGTTCTGCTACTCTTGTCCTGGACGAAAAACAAGACCAAGAGTAGAAGAACTAGAACACCGCAACCAATGCAGCAAACTACAAGGGGGCCTTCGCTCCACAAGCAAACATTGTAGTCACCAGTCACTGCACACAGCAGTGGGATCAGTAATTAAATATAAGGGTAGAACAACCAAATATACTTAGTATAAACTAGTATTAAGCACCCAACTTAGAATTATAATCTAGAATAACCAATAAAATATTGTTCCTTAAAACTGTGAGAAAATAAAGTTAATCAAATAAATATGTGTCAACCTAAGGCAGAATAGAGCATGAAGAAACTCTATAGCAGCCCTCCCTATCCCCTTCGGGGAAGGGAACAAAATGATTTAAAAAGATCTAGTGTTCCGTATTCCCATTCAGGAGTGGAGAAATTTCGTCGGAATGAAAGGTGACCCCTTCACAGCGACTAGATATTCTGGAGGGCATATTGACAGTACGAACTGCTCCCACAGTAATGGCAAGGCCTCGATACATCATGTCTGATCCCTCGATGCCGTCACGCACCAGGATGGCGGTTCCACCAGCACCGTCGCTAGATGGGATGCGGTAGGTTGTCTACCCAGAGATGTTCAGTTGCAGATCCGTGTGAAGAAGGGTGATATCTGGATCCACCGACCACAGCGTGTCATGGAAAGCGAGCGTTTTGATGACAGAGTATTGCTGTTGACTTTATTGTACCCACACAGTAGGGGTGGAACATCTTAATTTGAAGTATGTAGATGCTAAGGGCGGCCCCTCGGTGGTAACGGGACCATTTAGCTACCATCCTTGTGGGAGGCACGTTGACCCTTCTGCGGGTGTTAGAGACTCACTAAGTGGGGCGCCAGTTCGTTGTGGCGGAGGAGTGTGAAGGGCGTCTGATAGGTCTTCTTCCTCCATTTCCAGGACCGCCGGTCATGGCAACGTCTTGGGTGAGCGAGGTCAGTTCCTCCCCGTGGCGTCAGATGTCTGCCTTGGGACGGCACTGGTAGAGTATACTGGCCATGGAGAGTCAGAGAAGGTGTCTGCAGCTTGCTCCCAGTCTCTGTCCCGTTGGTCGTCTTCCGTTGAGAGACCGCATTTCTTCTGCCACTTTGGCGACCGTTGTTTCCACGACTGTGTGTCCCCATCGAAGGGCTGGGGTCAGGGCCTCCGGCCATGAGGCCGGCGTCTGGAACCGAACCCTCTGGCACGACGACAGTGGTGGTGGTGGCGAGCGTTGTGTCCTTCAAGGGCATCTCGAAGTGCGGCGCCGCCGACAAGGCGTCATCGGTGGCTGAGCTCGCAGTCCCGTGAGACTGTGTCAGGGGCCGGCTCCACCGCTTCAACGTAAGCGACAACACGGTCGGCACCGTTGTCTACACTGGTTCCGCACGTGGCTCCTGGACAAAGTGCCGCTGGAGGCAGTTTGATTGGACGTGGCCTCCCTTTACAGAGCCGATGCGGTTGATAACGGAAGCGAGACTAAAGAAAAATCAGGACACGGTCGTAGGATCTGTCGACCAGCAAAAAGCGTTCGACAATGTAAAATAGTGCATTGTGTTCGAAATTCTGACTAAGATAGTGGTACGTTGTAGCGAGACAGGGGTAATATACAATATGTACAAGAGCCAAGAGGGAATACTAAGAGTGGACGACCAACAAAGTTCTCAGGTTAATAAGGGTGTAAGACCGGGATGTAGACCTTCGCCTCTACTGTTCAATTTGTACATCGAAGAAGCAATGATGGAAATAAAAGAAAGCTTCAGGAGTGGAATTAAAGTTCAAGGTGAAAGGATATCAGTGATACGATTCGCTAAAAACATTGCTATCCTAAGTGAAAGTGAAGAAAACCTACACAATCTGCTGAATGGAAGGAGCAGTCTAATAAATATGGGATATGGATTGAGACTAAATCCAAGTATGATGAAAATAATTAGGAGCAGCATAAGTGAGAACAGCGGATCACTTAACATTAGGTTTCATGGTGACGAAGTAGATGAAGTTAGGGAATGCTACTACGGAGTCAGCAAAATAATCAACAATGGGCCGAGCAAAGGAGGACATCAAAAGCAGACTAGCACTGGCAGAAACGGCATTCCTGGCCAGGAGAAGTCCACTAGTTTGAAACATAGGCCTTAGTTTGAGCAAGAAATTTCTGAGAATGTACATTTGAATCACAGCATTGTATGAAAGTGAAACAGACATTGTGGGAAAAGCGGAACAGAAGACAATAAAGCATTGAAGATATGGTGCTATAGTCGAATGATGAAAATTAGGTGGACTGATAACGTGAGGAATGATGCGGGACTGTTCAGAATCGGAGAGGAAAGTAACATGTGGAAATCACTGACAAGGGGACGGGACATGGCGATAGAACGATTGTTAAGACCACGAGATATGTGTTCCATGGTTATAGGGCGAACTCTTAGAAGGAAAAACTGTAGAGAAAGACAGAGATCGGAATACGTCCGGCAAAAAATTGAGCACAGCGGACCAGTCAGAAGACTTATGACTAAAAAAAAAAAAAAAGAAAAATGACGCCCATGCAGCCTTATGCCCTTCAGACCATAACCTCTGGACCATCAAGACGATCATGTCCGGCAGTCCGCGACTACCATTATATGCTGAGAGGGGGAACACGTAATGCATCCACTTCCACTGCCGAACATGGACGTCTTGCAGGTCGCTGTGTTATGGTGTGGGGAGGCATAGCCTTGTGTGGGTGTAACGAGCTCAAACTCTTTAAACGTGTTGGACTCCGTAGTCAGCGTCATTGTGACACTATTTTCCTTCCCGAGCGCGTCTTTTCAGGGTGATTTCGGCCCTGACTTCGTTGTCATAGATGACAAGGCACGACCGCACCTAACACCGCAGTTTGAGGAGCTCTTGGAGCGAAATGATTTTCGGCAAATCGTCTGGCCTTCCCGTTCCCCCGACTTAAATCCCATTGCCCACGAGTGGGACGCAGTGGGGAGATGTATTGCAGCATGACGACAAGTAGCAACGACCATCCAGCAGTCGCCAACCACAATGGTGGAGGGATGGAACGCCCTCCCACAGGAACTCATTACCAACCTTGTGGCCATCATGGGAGTACGTTTTAGAGCAAGTGTTGGCTTCATGGTGATCAGACACGCTATTAAGAACCAAATACCACCTTTTATAATGTCCAGTGGACCTTCGTAAATCGCGGTGACTCCAGCGTAATAGTTGTCTTTGAATAAGTATCAGTTCTGTTCATCCCATTGCACGTTTCTTTCAGTCACCTTCTGTGGTATACTGCAGTAGTTCTCTGCATGTATGGTCCAAGTTTCTTCGAGCTATGTTATTTGTCAGTGGCAGATCATTTGAAAGCTACATTTTTATGTATATGGCATTTAAATACAAAACGTGGCATCGGCTTCTACAGAACGTTAGTGTGACACGTAGGGAGCTGAAGAGTAGAAGCACTGGCCTTAGGGCGCCTCTGGTACGTGGTGCTGCGGCGCATCCTGGAAGGGCATGTGTGATTTCAGAAGTACACATTCATTACTGTGTGTGTGTGTGTGTGTGTGTGTGTGTGTGTGTGTGTGTGTGTGTGTGTATGTGTGTGTGTGTGTGTGTGTATAGATATTCGCTTGCATAGCCCTTGTTAAGGAAAATGGTCGTACTGTTAAAGCATACTACAAGAAGAAATATACCAGAAGGGGGAAGTGTTCTAAAATATCCAGTAAAATAATTAATAAGCCGGCCGGAGTGGCCGAGCGGTTAAAGGCGCTACAGTCTGGAGCCTCACGACCGCTACGGTCGCAGGTTCGAATCCTGCCTCGGGCATGGATGTGTGTGATATCCTTAGGTTAGTTAGGTTTAAGTAGTTCTAAGTTCTAGGGGACTTATGACCACAGCAGTTGAGTCCCATAATGCTCAGAGCCATTTGAACCATTTTGAACCAAAATAATTAATAGACGAAGCTACACTATGGAGTGTATATATGCCTAGAAATAACGATGTTACAGGCAGAATAAAAATAGTAAAACAAAAAGGGGGATGTGTCTAAGGTGGTTCTTTACTAAAATATTGAATAGCAGCTTAACTGTGGACGATGAAAGGTCCATTGTAAAACAACAACATAAAGGACATGTTCTTACTGCAAGATGATGCTAATCATTTAAAATGTAGCCATCGTTTTTCTCTAAGTGTTTGAAAATTTCGAGCTCTTCCCATACATCTAATCTACGTCCTCATACTTCTTTGTTTAAGTTTACGATATCCTCTGAATCCCTCAGAGACATATAACTTTAATGGCACTCTGTTTTACCCCCCCTCTCTCTCTCCCAGCTGTTTAGGTGATATGTTTATTCTTGTAATGACTGTATACTTGTGAAATCACACACGCTGCTCATTCCAACTACGAGCATATAGGATGTGCAGGAGCGCCCCATACCAGAGGCGACCTAAGGCTGGTTCCTTTTTGCTTTACAAGATGGCCAATGCCCACTATCGTCAATGAGATGCGGACATCCAACGCCTTTACGACCATTAGCTCTTTCACGCAGCATTCACTCACTTTCGAAAAACACATAATAAATGTGATGGCCCTTGCCTTTTTGTGCTGTTCCTGTAGAGCCACATATCCCTAACGATCTTCCTTCGTCAATGTTACACAAAACAGCAGATTTATCCGCTATCTGCACAGGAATTCTATCGAATCGTTTCCTTGTACCACTGGCGTTTATTCATCGTAAAGCACTACACTCCATTCAGAGTAACGATGCGACATTTTATTTCAGAAATATTACTACTCGGCTGACGTCGCCTTCGGTTCAGGCCAAAGATTCAGACGATAAGGATGTTAGAAGGTTGTCGATGAAAGACTGCTGTTTTAGTGGTGAAAAGTGCAGTAGCTGTCGTTAAATCATCATGAGAATCAAGATTGGAAAATTTATTTCTGTAGTTTCTTAGCGGTTACAAACCATTAAAACGTCCAAACAGCTAAAAGCGACGTTCTCTGAAATGTTATGATAGAGTCTCTCTCAACAAAAATTATAGCACCGACACATGCCAACCGTATTGCCGATTACTATAATGTTAGTTAGAACCAGGACAACAATACCGTACACGGATGGTTTCCTCAGAAATGCAGCTCAACAAAGCATAGCGGCTATATAAGGAGACGCGCTGCCCGTGAAACTCAGACCACTTCAGCAGCACGAGAGAGCAACACGGGGCGACGGCCGCACTGGAAATGAAGTGAGCGTTCGCCGTCATTGGCCGGTCCGGCCGCCTTGGTGCTGCTCGTATCATATTCGACGCCGCATTGTGCGACCTCCACGCCGGATGGGGTGGAATGATGAAGACAGCACGACACCCAATCCCTGAGCGGAGAAAATCCCCAACCCAGCCGGGATTCGGACGGCGGCCCGTTGGACGAAAATCCGTCACGCTCACCACTCAGGTATCGGGGCGGACGTCGGCAGCACTGCACGGCGAGAACTTCTCACGTAAGTATAGGTAAGTACGTCTGTCCACAGGTGCGTCGGCGAATACTCGTCTGCGACTCTTCACTTCTGCGACTCTTCACGTATGCGACTCATCACTTCTGCGACTCATCACTTCTGCGACTCTACACGCCTGCAGGACTACGCGCCGGCTGTGGCTACGCATCTCACTCTCACGCGTCTTTGTCTGCACGCCAGTGACTTCTACATGTTTGGTGCTACATGTCTGTGACTTTATGTGTCTAGGATTACACATCCGGGAAAGCAACGTACTGTTTGCATCTACCAGTCAACTCGGCTGTGACTCTACACTGCGCGACTCCGAGTCTACACTTCGCTTCCATGAGTCTACACTTCGCATCCCCTAGTCTACGCCACACGTGAATGAGTCTTCGGTTCTCTTCCACGAGTCCACGCTGCACGTCCACGAGACTACGCCACGCATCTGCAACTACACATCCGTGACTCGGCTTCACATCGGCTACTCTACGCTACACGTCGGCCACACCACGCACCACCGACTCTACCCACGCCACCCACACTACGCGTCTGCCACGCACTGCTGATCGTGAGGACAACGCCTCTGCATGACAACTCATCGTGGTCCCTCAGTTCCGACCAGGGCTTTCGGGAGGTTTCCCTTGGTTGTAAGGCGAATGCCGGAACTGTTTACCCTCCTCCCATCGATAAAGAGATAATTCCTGTAAAGAAGAAATTGAGAAATAAATTCTGTAAGCTTACATAACTTGTGTTAATTATTTTTGACTGTGTATGTTGCGTAATAAATGATATTATCCATTTACGTTGCCTAAGGCAGGAAGCTTCATCTGATCGCTATAATATGCAAAGAAACTGATCAGTAGACATCTGTGGCTAATGTACGAAGTTCTAGTAAAAAAAGTCTGAGAAATCGCTTAACAAAAAATATTAAGCTCTAGCGAAAATGACTCAATAAATCACTTAGCAAATAAGACGAAGCTCTAGCAAAAAACACTCAATAATCACTTACAAAAAAAAGATTGGTAAATCACTTAGCAAAAAAGACTGAAAAAACACTTAGCGAAAAAGCCTCAAAAATCAGTTATTCTTCTTAAGTCGTTGGAAAATCAGATAAGTTATAAAAAAAACTTATTAGCTGAAAAAGCATTTATTAGCTGAAAAATCACTTTCTTTTTTATGTCATTGGCAATTACTGGCTGATTTGAGCGTGGCATTGAGACGTACAACACTGCTTGGTACCCACTCACTTTTCTTTCTTTTTTTTTAAGTTTATTCAGTGAAACATGTATGGTAGGCTGTCTACTTCTGCACCTGAAAGACGTTTATCGCCTTCAGTGTCCGGTGTCTTCCTTAATGTGCAGACCATAGCTCATATGCTCTTTAATGTTACTGTGATGATACGTGCAGTTTCAGAAACCAAACAGACGAACATTTGTGTTTACATTGAGATTTTATAGATGTGTAGCTGTCTGTGTATTCGATACAGCATACCGACGTGGATCGACAGATTTCAGTCTTTGTATTTGGGGCTAGTTCAGTGCAATATCACTGTAATGTCTAGCTATACTTTACGTTTCTCAGAAGCACATTTTACATATTTGCGTCAGCGAATTATGCTTAGTTTATGTCTCCTCTTATATGTACCTTCGACACCGTGAATAGTGAAACATTTTCAGTACCAATGCAGTAAAATTACTTCACTGTCGTGAATACTGAAACGTTAAATGTTTTCAGTTACACCATTGCTCGTATAGTGCATCGAGAAAAATGTGCCACAGTAGGAGAAGGAAATTATCCGATCTCGAATTGAGATATAGCTACATATTAACAACCATTGGTGTTGCATTCTAACAAGTCCAAGTGTCAAAATGTTGGATTTTCTCACACCAGTTTAGAAAAATGTTGTGCTGGTTTTCAAATACCACGTCACATAAATAGTACAAAAGCTAAAATACGCAAACGAACAAGCAGATCTTTAGTATTTATAAACAGGTGGTGTCACAGCCATAGCTTATTATACAAAGTCGTGATTATGAAGATTTTCGACCTCGAAGGATAAATACTGCCATACAGACGTCTCATCTGACCGAGATTTATTTAAAATACGAAGACTATCCTAAAAGGAGGCACAATTACACCTTCAGCTTGTAACCATTCTTATGTTTTGCCTGAAATGAATTAATCATGTCCAGATTTCTCCAGTTCGACTTGTTTAGTGGTCGAGTTGAGTCAGTACTATACGTTGATCAAGCTCTCAGCCGAGATGATAAATGCAGCCATCTACCTGAAGGTTTTGGATAGTCAGATCAATTTTCCTAATAGTAACAGGTTGCAGAAGACGAGCGTTCCTTGCGCACTGGTAGGCCAACTAATTATCTTCAAAATTCAACGCCATGTAAGGCACAGTGATTGTCAGAGTGTTAGTTGTGTAAATAATATATTAGGTCAGAAGCTTAATACTAGTAGAAGTGCTCGGTAAAGTGCCATCTTGTGAGTTTTCAAGCAATTTCATCAGAAAGTCACATGCGTTAAATGTTATGTTCACATGCTGTTTTATTAAACTAACAATTATGGTACAGTCATTGTTTGCAAGACCAAAGATAAAGATTAACAATATTCAGGGTCAATATTTTGATCTGGGTCATTTGTTTTTCAGTCAAATAGCATATATTAGTTTCATTGAAAAAGGATTCCTCTCTCGCAGCCGAACTGTTTGATGTACTGTCTAGCATTGACTACACATCGTGTAGCGTATGCTGCACTCATTTACATTCAAAATTAAACTTCCACATAGTTCTGTTGCCCTGCGCTGACGCCAACACGTTTCGATATCTAAATAAGCTTAATACAATTTTTCAGATACCAACACGACATTACGCACACGAGTGTAGAAGTTGAACATTATCCTTTCACCCGTCTCTCGAAGTTCACCCAACAAGTTTTGGCGATAGCAGCATTCTTTCTCTTGCAAAAACTCTCATTCAGTTTCCAGAGAAATTCTATTGCGTTTGCACCTGGGCTGTACTAACGTGATGCGGTCCTCGTTGTTTGTATGTCGATGTCTACAGCCACGCCTACTCGATAGGGACTCGAAACACAGTGGCAGTTCTTTAATAAGGACTCGAGACACAGTGGCTGTACTTCATAACCGGTTGCAACAACCTTTTTTCGTGTGCACTCAGTTGACGATTCCTCCCAATAAACGAAAGTTTTCCGGTCGTCTATCCAACCACGGATTTCCCAAATTCGTAGTAGTGGCGGACACCGAAAGTTCAAGAACAATCATTAACCGGGTACTAGGGCGTTCTTTCCGTCTCTTACGAAGAGCGTCTTGTAAAAATTTCAAACACGAAACTGTGGCAGTCATGCACAAGAATTAACAAACGAAGACGTAATAAATTCCCTTACGATCATCTAGTGATAATACATTCTTATATACTGAAAAACTGTCAGCGAACAACCTGATAGCGATTCGGATGCTATATGATAAGTCGTTTTTGTGTATTCCCTGGGATAGCACTTTCATTTCTGATGAACGTTCGCCTTTCGGTAAAACGCTCTGCGTTCTAATAGTAAATTATTCTTCAGTCCAATAATGTATGTGACAGTGAGTGTGTGAAGGTAGGCTACTCAGATTGTCTCCTATGTCGTTAATATGGATCAGGAACAATAGAGGGGAACGCCGGAATTACTTCTGTTTTACTCGACGACTTTCCTTCTATTTCTACGAACTGTGACCTTTCAGGCAGGAAATCACGAATCCAGTCATACAACTGAGGCAATATTCCATAAGCATGCAGTTGGGTTAGAAGACGCTTGTGAGGAACGGTGTCGAAAGCCTTCTGGAAATCCAAAAATATGGAATCAATTTGACATCCCCTGTCGAAAGCACTCATTACTTCATGAGTATAAAGAGCTAGTTGTGTTTCACAAGAACGATGTTTTCTGAAACCGTGCTGACTATATATCAATAAATCGTTTCCTTCGAGGTAATTCATAATGTTCGAACACAGTATATGTTCGAAAACCCTACCGCAAATCGATGTTAGTGACATGGGTCGGTAATTCAGCGGATTACTTCTATTTCCCTTTTTGGCTATTGGTGTGACTTGAGCAACTTCCCGGTCTTTGGGTGCCGATCTTTTTGTGAGCGAGCGGTTGAATATAATTGCTAACTATGCAGCTATTGTATCAGCATACTCTCGTCCTATGACGACCGTTGCCGACCACTATGCAGTACACCTCACCTTCAACATCAAGAGCATCCACAACTGCACCGAATAAAAAACAAAAGAATAAAAAGGTAGAAACCGACCTCCTGGAGGATGAATTTGGATTCCAGAAAAATGTAGGAACACTCGAGGCAGTAATGACTCTACGATTTTTCTTAGAAGGTTGGTTAAGGAAAGGTAAATGTTACATTTATGACGTTTGTAGAATAAGAGAAAATGGTGACAGGAATACACACTTACAGTGTCAGAAATTATGAGACAACAAGGTAAAATACAGGGAGCGAAAAGCTACTTACAACTTGCACAGAAACCAGACGGAAGATAAAAGAGTCGAGGGGCACGAAAGGGAGGCAGTGGTTGAGAAGGGAGTGAGACAGGTTTGAATCCTATCCCTGAAGTTATTCAGTCTGTACACTGAACAGCAAACGAAACCAAAGCAAAATTTGGAGAAGGAATTAAGTTCAGGAAGAAGAAATAAAACTTTGAGGTTTGCCAATGACTTTGTACAGGGTGGGGCAAATAAAAGTGGCCGGAAACGGAGTTCCGAGGTACAAAGGAACGCAACAGAGGAATGGAACTACAGTACTGACCTGACTATGTCTGATGTTGAAAGTGACCACCACTCATTTCTTGACACTTTCGGGACCTGGTCAGCAAGCTGCTGAAGGCGAATCGAAGCTGGACGGCTGGAATTGCTGCAGTCACGTCCGAAATGTTCTGCTGCAGTTCGTGAAGACTGTGATGACTTTTGCGATACATCTTAGACTTGAGGGCTCCCCACACAAAGTAATCGCACACTGACAGATCAGATGATCTGGGTGGCCAGCTACGGCCCCATTCAGAGTGACCTCTGCTAACGGGCGTGAAGATAGCGTAAATGTGCCCCAAGTTTCGGTCGGCTGTACGGGCAGCTCCCCCATCCTGCTGGAATGTGGTTATATGCACACACACACACACACACACACACACACACACACACACACACACACACATACACGCACACACACATTCAATCGTATCCACTCGTACAGACCACCTTTATTTGCCCCACCCTGCAGTTCCGTCACAGACAGCAATGGTCTTGTAGTTGCAGTTAAATGGATTAGACACTGTCTTGAGGCAGGGTAAAAGATGAATGTCAACAAAAGCTAAACAAGGGTAAGGGAATGCAGTCGAATTAAATCAGGCGATGGTGAGGGACATCGATTAGGAAACGAGACACTAAAATTAATAGATTACGTTTGTTATTTGGGCAGTAAAATAACTGATGATGGCCGAACTAGAGAAGATATTAAATTTTGACTGGTAATGGCAAGAACAGCGTTTCTGAAGAAGAGAAATTTGTTAATAAGGAATACAAATGTATTACGAAGTTTTCCTGAACGTACTTGTCTGAAAATCTGAGGTGTAGTCCGTATGGATCTGAAATGTGGACGATAAACAGTTCAGGCCAGAAGTGAATAGAGACCTTTAAAATTTGGTGCTACGGGGAATTCTGGAGATTAGATGGACAGAATACCTAACTAGCGAAGACGTGTTGAATAGAAATGGAGAGAAAAGAAAGTTTTGACACAACTTGACTAAAAGGACGGATCGGTTGATAGGACCCCTTCTGAGACATCAAGGAATCACTAGTTTACTATTGGAGGGAAGTCGGAGTCGGCGGGGGGGGGGGGGGGGGGAGGGCAGGTGTGGCAAACATTGTAGAGACAGGTCAAGGGATGAAAATAGTAAGCAGATTCAAAAGGTGGCCGTAGTTACTCGTAAATTGATAGACTTGCACAGAGTAGGGTAACAATGAGAGCTGCAGCAAACCAGTATTCGAGCTGATAACCACAACAGCAGCAATAACCAAACCTGGTGTATAGTTGTTACGTAAATACTCTGACGAACCGAAACATGACCACTGCCCATGGCGAGAATGAATACCAGCATTTGGTAACGTTCTGGACACGTGACGCAGTAACGAATGTATATGAGCTGGGCAGGGACGAATGAGAAGCCATTATATGCGACGATACGGGCAACGAATCCAGAACTCCATTGACACAAACGAGTTTGACAATGAGCGAATTGTTATGGTACTTCTAGAATGGTCGGCTGTTCGTGCGCTGCTTACGAGAACACTTAGGAAAGTGCTTGAATTGCCATGAAATCACGAGTAATCGACAACACGTTGGACCTTAGTGGCTCATCAAAGAATGAGGGATTCCGGAGGACTGCCCGCCCTGTAAAGCTGGACAAGTGGCCACTGTGGCAGGCCTGGTGACAGAGCACAGTGTTGGAGCAGGCACCAGTGTCTCGGAGGAGATCGCTCAGCGCACAGTGTGGAAAACTGCGTTCTTCAGCAGACTTCCAGTAACGTGGATCGACTGCTTCTCTCTTTGGGCTCTGTATAGTGCAGTACCTCTCGCCGACATAAGCCGAAAATTCAGCGGCATTAACACATCACAGCTTTTTATTGGGTCGCCACCAGACTACAGGTGGGAAATTTTTTACTCTAACTTATTGACAGTTTAAAAACAAAACGAAGATCGAAAACGTTTACATATAGTCAGAGGATAGTTCATTATATTGCCCCATGTGATCGATGGATCATTACACAAGCAGAAGAGCAAAGTCAATGAATTTTAATATTATTATATTATTCATCAAAATACAAAGTAAACTAAAACACAGTATAATTTAAAAGTAGCATATAATATTAATTACAGAGAATTTCAAATATTCCAATGTTCAGTAAGTAAAAATGGCATAACCTTTCGCTGCAAACAATTTTTCCATGTCATATTGTTACCTCAGACTACAAGGACACCAACAAGTGTTCAGAGAAAGTTTTCCAACACATGTCGGGGATGGTACAGCAACCACAGTTACACGCTGGGGAAACAGTCAGGCATCTTCAGACTAGGCTTCATCCAAGTACTGTAAAATGTAAACTTTCAAAGCCTCAAATGTCACACTTAACAAAATGTTCCGGGCTATTATGTTCCACTTTTTCAAGGTTTTTCTTATGCGGTCCTTAGTGAATGTAAGGAAAACTTTGGATTTCACCGGTGCCCGATAGAAGCAGGTATTCGTAGTTTGGTCATGGTTACGGCTGAAGAACTTTGTATAGAAGCTGTAGGAGTACCGTCTTGTGCAAGGCCTCCAAAAAGTAATTTATCTGTGGGTGCGAGGAATGCCGTACGACGCATGAATCAGACAATAGTGTTATCATTCTCCCCGCTGACAAGGGAAATGCAACGGTTCTTTTGAATATGATCGACTATTATAGTAAGATTAACGATTTATTACATCCACAGGCATACAGGAAAATAAGTAAAGACCGCACTGGCAAAGTTCTTAGAACTTTGGTAAAGAAGTCATCTGTCGAATACAGCGCCGGCCGTTGTGGTCGAGCGATTCTAGGCGCTTCAGTCCAGAACCGTGCTGCTGCTACGGTCGCAGGTTCGAATTCTGCGTCGGGCATGGATGTGTCCTTAGGTTAGTTAGGTTTATGTAGTTCTAAGTTCTAGGGGACTGATGACCTCAGATGTTAAGTCCCATAGTGCTCAGAGCCATTTTGTCGAATACAGCGTTCGAAAAGTGTGTTCAGTTCAATTGCCAAGACCTTATGGATTTCCGAAGGTCGACAAAATAGATGTTCTTCTAGGGTCTGTAGTTAGTACTAATGGTTCGTGTACCTATCCACCTGACACGTTCTTGATAGCATTATTACCACCGTGTGTTTGTCGATCGGATTCCTATCTCAAGAATTCGGCACATTTTGTCAGTACATTAAACGGCATAGTGGTATAGCCGGAGGACATATTAGTTAGTTTTGATGTCGTGTCGCTGTTCACTACGATTCCACTCAATGAGGTGTTGCAACAGTTAAATTGGATTTTTCCTCCCGATGTTGCAGAACTGTTTAAATATTGCCTCACGACCACGTATTTCAAAGTTCAATGAACAGACGGATGGTGTCGCTATGGAGAGCCCATAAGGGGAGTTGGAACGACCTATTCCGACAATGTTAAATTTAGTGACTTGACGTCCCTGTATTTCAGGAACCACTGCAGCCATTGACATGAAACTTTTACAGGAGTTAAAACTGTATGTTCTGAGTCTACTGAACTACAAAAATTACATTTCAATGCACTGGTTTCGAAAATACAATTTTTTAATTACACGGTTAAAATTCTGTGTACCTTTCTTTGTACGTTATCCGAAATAATTTTAATTATACATAACTTTATGTTCAGTAGATGAGGATATCTATGTTATTACTCCGTAAAAATTGGAACATCTACTCGAAGTGGCTTCTGAGATTTAGGGAAAAGTGCAACAGAAAATGCAAAGTTTTCAGGAACGGGTTCTAAGGATTCAAAAGAGTGTAGTTCACTTAATATATGCTCCATTTTTTATTTTTAGTCACTCAGAAGCACCCTGCACCATACTGCATATCATCCTCTCGATCGTTTTCAAAGTTTTTTCTTCTTTTCTTCTTTCTGGACTTCTTAGTGGCCAACTGTGCTGCATACTCTGCTGTATCAATGCGAACCTTGTCTATCCGTTCAAGTTCTCTGATGCAGTTTGCTCCAGGATTAATTCCCATATGCTGTAACACTTTCACCCTGCCAACGTTGCCATCATTAAAAGCAATAACAGTCACTGACCCCCTACTTTAGTGTCTTCATTCCAACAAAAACATTTTTTGGTAAGTGAGTGCGTATAAGATTGTTGAACGACTCATTGGGATTTTGAGTCTGACCATGCAGACACTTCTTCAGTAATTCAGGATTTGCCAGGTTTTGTGATATCCATGACTGCTGCTGGGATGGAATGTTTATGGCTGTATGAACTGTATGAGTACTGGACATTGTGTACCATGAATCAGGTCGAGGAGGGCAAAGGTGGTGTACTGGTTTTTCATCAGTTGACAGTCTGTGGAAGAAGGTAGCCCATACTGCCTGCTTCATTTTCAACAAATCCTCAGTATTATTTCTAATGGCCATCCAATAATACTGCTGTACTTCATCAATCATTCTGCCTGTCAGCCTGCCTCTTATGGTTTTACCATCAGAAAGTTTCTTGTTTCTCAAACTTTCTTTCAACTTCCTCATCCCGGCGCCCATCCTCTTCTGAACATGACCGACGCTGTTTACTTTTATAACACAGCAATCCACAGCCTTCAATATAAAACATTACCGATTTTATTAATTCTTGAAATAATATACGTAAAAATTTCAACATTTTCAACCAGGTTAGATTATATTCAAAAAAATAAAATAAAATACTTCCTATGTAGGTTCACAAGTGATATATATAACATATTTCATTCGGAAAATTGCAAATTTTATAATGAGGTAAAAATCCGAAGATGTGAAAAAAAATTTCTGTTTTAACTCATATGAACCCCGGTTACAGCGAACTTCTTTATGGAAAAGTTTGAGGAGCAGGCATTGAAAACTGCGGACAAGAAACCGAATATTTGATTCAGTTATGTGGGTGATAGGTTTGTTTTGTGGCGGCATGGCGGGGTGGAACCGGATCGTTTTCACAAACATCTGCACTTGATCAGTCAGAAGATTCACTTTACCAAGGAGGAAGAGGCAGGCGGAAGATTAAATTTTCTTGACGTTTTACTTTTCAAGAAAGTAGATGGAAGCTTGGGCCACAAAGTTTACCGAACAGTTTATAGTCACAGGTTAGTTCATGACACCTGCCCACGTGATCGATAAAACGACACGCAACCAGATGCAGATGCGAATACAAAGAATACTAAAACACCATATAATTTAAAACTACAATATAATATTAATTACTGAGAATTTCACAGAGTACAAAATTCAGCATCCAGAGTAGCACAGTCATTCGCTGCAAACAGGTCTTCCTCGTCTTACTGTTAACTCAGATTACAGGCAAACAAACGAGTGTTCAGAGAACGTTTTCCCACATGTGGCTGAGAAGATACAGTAACCAGTGACATTTGATGAAGAATTAGTCTTGGTTGGGGGATGTATTTATTATTTATTTGCCAATGATACTTTTGTCCTAAATCAGACGTCTTCAAATTGGGCCAAACAAAGAATATACATTATATAAGTGTTTCTAGGAAGTAATTGCAAAACGACTTACTGAATTTTAGATGGTATTAGGTGCGTGGGATACAAAGTATGCAGAACGTCCCAGCAAGTAACTGACCTCGTCAAGTACCTGCAAACACTGCACGGTGTCAAACTAAATAAATAGACCGGAATATAGCCGAAATAGTCACATCGAGCGACTCCTTTTGTCATAAATTCATTATTTTAAACGTGATGTAATAGGAGAAGGAAAAGAAAAGGCAAGAGATTATCTTGTTGAGGCATGTGACATACTCCTATGAATGCAAAACAGGATAAGGCCTGCATAGGTCTGTCACCATTGTAAGGTATCGATTATGTGCAGATAAGAGCGCATTATACTTGATTTCCAGTTTTGCTGTTTCACATACGTGAAGCGGATGTGTCAGCGCTGCAGTACCTACGGAGTAAGAAGCGAGCCGTAGGTTCCCATAATGGCTAGCAGAGGCGTATGGTCTTCTTGTCCTTTCAGGGCCAATGAGATGAAGTGTCGATGCACGAATCACTCGTGACGTCAGGGAAAGTACATTTATTCTGGCGAGAATCAAGTAATTGTTACTGATAAATATTTCATAACAAAAGTTGTCTTTTGCAACTCAGACATTAGGAGGAGTCTACGGGTCATAAATACTATCAGTAATTTTACAATTCCAGAAAACTTTGACATTAACAAATAAATAACTATGGCATAGCCGATTGTACGCTCAGGTTACAGACTGTGAGCCATTACCATCACTCAACAAGTTCATTTTACGGTTTTTTAAATAAACGCACCATGCAAATTAAGTGATCGTATGGCATTTATTGGCCGGAATATCCCATTCGGGATTCGGCCGCCGTATTGCTAGACTTTCTAGTTGACGTCACTTCGGCGACTTGCGTGTTAATGATGACGAAATGTAATGGCATCCCATGAAAAAATTATTTACACGTAAAACTGCTTCCTGCCTCATGACGTAAAACATAGACAGTACTACTGCACTTTCGGAGTACGACGGCACAGCTACGGCTCTGCGAGAGGACATAAAAGTACGAGTACATTACCAAATAACAGGTAGGAAGAATTGCTACGTGGTGGCTCACTAAGTTAGCTCAAAGACAGACTGGCTTAATTATCGCAAAACTCTCGTGGGAAAGCGGGGCCAGCTGTACTGCATGCTCTTTATACCGCCATTTACGGACTCACCAGCAAACTGAGACTGGAGGTTTATTGGTGGGGTTCTTACATCATGCAAACGTGTCGGATGTGTAGTTGCTCATAGCGGGAACACAATGAGGCGTGCGCCAGGTGTCAGCCTCTCACAGCAGATGGCGTTAGTGAGCTGTCAGTTACAAAGTACTGTTTTAACTACACTTTTGCAAAATAGGGTCAAGCCACTTGTAACTAAATGTTTATTTTGTGTGTAGGCCAATTTTAAGAAACCTGAATCACGCGACACACGTCGTTAGTAAATAAATAACAATTATCAACCTGTTAATAAGACTGACTGTTTCTTCATCAAGTGTTCAGAGTCCCGCCTTTCCACACAATCAAAAAATTCATCATAGCTGGTACCACACTTCTTCCAGTTAGTCACGCAACTTCGTCATCTTACTTTCACCTATTGATGGTCTTCCAGGTCCTGTATTGAAGGTGGCGAGCTGATGGTAGATTTACTTTGCTGTCTACCATCTTGCCTTTGTTGTCGACAGCTCACCTCGGCGGGCTTCTGCTGAAGCTGTAATTGATGCTGTTATAAGCAGAAAGTCTTTCCTGGATGTCAGTCGTGATGGATAAGCGTGAGTTCCTAACAATGAATGCCTTAGATTTATTTCTGGCTTCTTCTTTTCATTCTCTGCTGCTTCTGGTCTTCTTACATCAGGAGGTGATACTCTGATGGGTGCAAAAGTGATATTGAATGTGGTTGGCCTTAAGTACCCTGTGGCTATGCGGCCTGTCTCATGGAGAACCACATTAACTCGGTTAGCACGTCAACAGCTCCTCCAGACTGATGTGGCATACTCCGCAGGGGAGGATCGCAGATGTGTGAATGTGTGGAGGACGCTGTGCTGCGCCCCCCACGTGGTGTTTGTCAGTTTTGTATAAGATTGTTACGGCTTCACACATTTTGTCTGGAGTCCACAGAGTGTTGTTTCTAGGTTGAGGTATGATCCTCAGGTATTCGTCGTGAACGCAGACTGCGACTTATTCAGGCATCGAATGCTACATCAGTCATGGCTGTGTGTGATGTCCTTAGGTTAGTTAGGTTTAAGTAGTTCTACGTCTAAGGGACTGATGACCTCAGATATTAAGTCCCGTAGTGCTTAGGGCCATTTGAACCATTTTTTGTGGTTTATCCGGACCCGGTTTCAAGTGGTTGTAAACATGCTACATAGCACTCCTTCGAGAGCAGATGTCAGTCTAGAGTCTACTTCTTCAAATGTCTCTTCCTGAGTAGTGACAGCTCAGTCATCTGCACAGATGAAGAACCGGGTTTCAGTGTTGAGTATACAGGGTGTCCCATTTATCTTCACCACCCTAAATAACTGTTTGTCCAGATGCAAATTACAAAATGTTTCAAGCAAATGTTCTTCAGCCGTCAGGGGGACATCAATCAGCATGATTGCCTTCGTTGTATCTTTGTTTTTTACAAAGATATGAACAGCACATTCTATTTTGTATTCGGTAATTCATTTCCTTTCCTAAAGACCTATTCAAAAATATATCACAGTGTACCATTCACTTAAACACAACGTTATTAATTACATAACACAACGTTGACGTTGACGCTCCCAGCGCTTAGTGCATGGAACACAGCCATGTGCTAATGCTGACAGAGGACAAATGTAAACATAAGTGGAACACACACCCGTCATTCCGTCAACCATCGTCAGTTGAAGAGTTGTGTAAGTACGAAGAGAAGGCAGAAATGTTACTCATCTGTGGGGAATGTAAGTTAGAAGAACAGTAATTGCAATACTGGTTTCTTATATACGGGTACATTTAGTACAGTAAATTAGTCCTTTTAAATACTGTTATGGCGGTCGGAGTGGTCGAGCGGCTCTAGGCGCTACAGTCTGGAACCGCGCTACCGCTACGGTCGCAGGTTCGAGTCCTGCCTCCGTCATGGCTGTATGTGGTGTCCTTAGGTCAGTTAGGTTTAAGTAGTTCTAAGTTCTAGGGGACTGTTGATCTCAGAAGTTAAGTCCCATAGTCCTCAGAGCCATTTGAACCATTTTGAACCAAATACTGTTGTGTAGATTAGGCATACACTAAAGGCTGTCCTTACAACAAACTGCATCAATATGTTTCTTTTAATGTTGTTGTTGTAGTTGAAGGTAGGCGAAATGGTAGGCAGGCAGCGGAACTGTACAGAGAGCGATATCCTGACAAGAACCCACTTTCGCGACGGATGTTTTCTCGCCTTGTTGCGACGCTTCAGGAAACGGGAAGTTTCTACACGACAACGCAATCGTCGTAGCACTCGCACAGACGAAGCTGTCGAAGTTACAGTGCTCGCTTCCATTGCTATGAATCCACATGTGAGCACACGATAGCTTGAACACAGATTGGCATTCTTAAAACCGGTGTACACCTATTCTTACACGTCACCGGTTCCATACTTACCAATGTACTCCTACATCAAGAATTGCATGGCAATAATTTCCAGAACCGTGTGGGCACAGCAGCAAATCCTCGGAAACCCGAACTTCTTCTCCAATGTTCTATTTACCGAAGAATGTTCCTTCTCAAACAAAGGACAGGTAAATAGAAGGAATATGCGTTATTGGTTCAGCGAACTACAGATATCTTGGCATGATTAATTCACTTCAGACAAAAATATAGGGATAGTTATACGTTAATAGCATACGTGTGCCTTGTCTTGGTATTTTAAATAAAACTCGCACAGAGTAAACCTCTGTACGGCTGTCTTTATCCTTAGGGGTCGAAAATCGTCATAATCACGACTTAGTACGGGTGATGAACCACCTGTTCATGAAGAGTGAAGCTCTGCTTGTTCGTTGACTTTTTTTGGCTTTTGTATTACTTATGTGATGTGGTATTCGTGAACCAGCACAACATTATATGAACTGGTATGAGAAAATCCTACATTTCGACACTCGGACTAGTTAGAATGCAACACCAATGGTTGTTAATATGAAGCTAAATCTCAATTCGAGATCCGATAATTCCTTTGTTTCACTGTGACACATTTTTCACGATGCAGTATACGAGGAATGGTGTAACTGAAAACATTCAACGCTTCAGTATTCACGACAGTGAAGTAATTTTGCCACATTGGTACCGAATATGTTTCACATGGCGCGCTGTCGTACGTACACGTAAGGGGAGACATATTCCAATAAGAATTCGCTGATGTAAATCTGTAAAACGTGCTTTGACCAAACGTAAATAATATTCCACTGAACTGGCAAAGCGAACAGAATCCGATTTCCTTTAAGCGCCCCAAATAGATTACGAAGGCTGAAGTAAGTCAGTCCACAGCGGTAAGATGTACACAGTCACACAGCTATACAATCTCAATGTAAACTCGAATGTTCGTACGTTTCGTTTCTATAAGAAACCGCACGTAGTCTGCACACGAAAGAAACACAACGGACACTGAAGGCGCCAACGTTTTTTCAAGTGTAGAGTCGACAGCTGCCAGACATGTTTCGCTGTATAAATTGGAAAAAGAAGTGAGTGAGTAGCAAGCAGTGTTGTGTGTCTCAGTGCAACGTTCAAATCAGCCAGAAAACCTACGTAGCAAATATACCTCAAACTGTTTTTTTGTACCAAAAAGAAAGTTGTTTTTAATAAGTGATTTTTTATACCAACAACGTACAAAGACTAAGCGATTTTTGTCTCTTTGCTAAGCTATTCACACATTTTTGCTAATTTTTTTTCTGCTGGAACGTTGTCATTTTTGCTAATTTATTTTTCATTGCTAGAACCTCTACTTTTTTGTTAAGTGATTTTTCAGTCTTTTTTAATAGAACTTCGTACATCAGCCACAGACGTCCGCTGATCTGTTTCTTTGCATACTACAGCGATGAGATGAAGCTTCCTGCCTTAGGCAACGTAAATTGATAATGTCATTTATTACTCAACATACACAGTCAAAAATAATTAAGAAAAAGGGATCTAAGCTTAAAGCATTTATTTCTCTATTTCTTCTTATCTCTTTATCGATGGGAGGGGGAAAGCAGTTCCGGCATTCGCCTTACAACCAAGGGAAACCTCCCGAAAACCCTGGTCGGAACTGAGGGACCACGATGAGCTGCCATGCAGAGGCGTTGTCCTCAGGATCAGCGGTGCGCGGCAGACGCGTAGTGTGGGTGGGGTGGGTCGAGTCCCTGCTGGGTAGTGTGGCCGACGCGCAGCGTAGAGTCGCCGATGCGAAGAAGAGCCTCGGATACGTAGAGTCACACATGCGTAGAGTCGCCGATGATTGGCAGCCACGCTGCGCTTCCGCATGTAGACCCCGTGCGCCCACTCCCGTCGACGCCGTACGTCAACTCGTCTGCGGCCTCGACTTCCCGAAGCTCTGAACCTGCAACATGACCTGCGCACGGCCTGAAAAGGCCGGCAACAAAACCTTAAAAGGTCGGCAGGCCTCAGCAGGATACAGGGCCCGTCAGGCCGACGCGTGGCGTGGCCTGTCCTAGGAGGACCAGTGACGGGCCAAGCCAGAGCTTAACTCGGCCGAGGCAAATCGCAAACTCGTGGACGCATGGCGTGTAGCGTAGAGTCGCAGGCTCGTAGCGTAGCGTAGACTCGTGGATTGGAAGCGCAGACTCGTGGATGCGAAGCGCAGACTCGTAGGTGCGAAGGGTAGACTCGTGGATGCGAAGTGCAGAGTCGTGTATGGGAAGTGTAGACTCGTGGGTGTGAATCGTAGACTCTTGGGTGCGAAGAGTGGACTCGTCGATGCAAAGCGAAGACTCTTTAGATGCGAGGCGTACACGCGTAGATGCGAAGTGTAGACTCGTAGATGCGAAGTGTAGACTCGGAGTCGCGCAGTGTGCAGGCCCAGCCGAGTTGACTGCAGATGTAAAGACTGCGTAGCTTTTCCTGATACGTAATCCTACACACACAAAGTCACAGACATGTAGCACCAAACATGTAGGAGTCACAGACGAGCAGGCCCAGACGTGTAAGAGTGAGATGCGTAGCCAGAGCCGGTGTGTAGTCCTGCAGGCGTGTAGAGTCGCAGATGTGCAGAGCCACTGAAGTGAAGAGTCGCAGAAGTGGAGTCGCAGACGAGTATTCGCCGATGCACCTGTGGACAGACACACTTACCTATACTTACATGAGAACATACTTAGCTATACTTACGTGAGAAGTTTTCGCCGTGCAAAGCTGCCGTCGCCCCGTGTTGCTCTCTCCCGCTGCTGAAGTGGACTGAATTTCAGCGGCAGCGCGTCTCCTTATATAGCCTCTAGGCTTTGTTGAGCTACATTTCCGCGGAAACCGTCCGTGTACAGTATTGTTGTCCTGGTTCTAACTAATATTATAGTAATGGGGAATACGGTTTGCATGTGTCCCTGCTACAATTTTAGTTGAGAGAGACTTTCTCTTAACGTTTCTGAGAACGTCGCTTTTAGCTGTTTGGACGTTTTAACGATTTGTAACCGCTTAGCAACTACAGAAATACATTTTCGAATCTTGATTCTAACGACGATTTTACGACAGCTCACGACTAAAACAGCACCTTTCATCGACGCCCTACTAAGATCCCCATCGTCTGAATCTTTTGGTTGAAGCCGAAAGCGACGCCAATAATATTTGTAAAATGTCCTATCGTTACTTAAAATGTACGTCTCTGTTCCGTTTAGTTTATATTTTCATACTGTGCTACCGTGGACATACGTGAGTCAGTACCAGTTTCCATTAGAATCACACAGTCAACATATTCACGGTTTCCTATCAGATCGTTGGAAATACGAGGGTTACACAGTAAGTAAAGCACCGCTTTCTTTCCGCCCGGAAACAATGCTATGAATGCGAAACGTTACGTATGTATTATTTGAAGTCTTTTGAGTGAGCGGTACAAGTTTCTGTCACTTCCGACTGATAGTGTAGCTGCAGGACAGTTTCAAAACGGCGTCTGTAGGTGATGTACGTTACAAGCAACGTGCCGTCTTTGAATTTCTCACTGCAGAGAAGAAACTGTGGGGAATATTTACAAACCCTTATGTAAAGTCTACGGAACATCTGTTGTCTACAGAAGTACAGTTAATCGTTGGGCGCGGAGGTTCAGGTTCGGCGGAGCTCCACGATTTGCAGCGATCGGGGAGACCATCCACGGCCGTCACACCTGACATGTTGTCATTTGCGAGGACAGACGTATTACGACTCGGCAGTTGGCGGTGCATCTGTCAATCAGCAAAGGAAGTATAGATGCAATTATCCGCCCTTGTGAAAGTTCAAAAGTCTGTGCAACATGGCTCCCGCGGTGTCTAATGGTGGATCACAAATCGAACAGAAAAAACGTTTGTCTTGATTTGCTGCAACGTTTTGAAGGTGAGGGGGAGGCCTTCTTGTCCCGATTGTGACAGTTGATGAATCCTGGATGCACCATTTTGAGCCCGAAACAAAACGACAGTCGATGGAATGGCTCCATTCCCACTCCCACAGAAGAAAAAATTCAAAGCAATTTCTTCCGTCGGTAAGGTCATGATCAAGGCGTTCTGGGACTGTGAAGGTGTGATTCTCATTGACGTGATGCAAAGAGGCGGTAGCATTAATTCAGAAGCTTATGTAAACGCATTAACAAAACTCAAGACACGTTTCCTGAGACTTGGAAGCCACAGCAACACAGGTGACGTTTTGCTACAACACGATAACTCTCGGCCCCACATAAGTCTGAGGACTGCTGAACACATCGCAAAACAGGACTGGACAATGTTACATCAACTCTACAGCCGTGACCTGCCCCCCCCCCCTCCCCCCGGACTTACACTTGTTTGAGCCATTAAAATATGCCATTCGTGGAAGATGTTTTGAGGACGATGAGGAGCTGATTCAGACAGTGAAGCACTGGCTCCGCCAACAGGACAAAGATTGGTACGGACAGGTCATACACACCGTTGTTTCCCGCTGGAGGAAGGACATAGGACGGGATGGAGATATTACGTGGGAAAATAGGGTGTGTAGATAAAACACCATTCTTTCGTGTGTGTAATTCTCATTATGTTCAGTAACTGAAGTGTTGAAGAAAAAAATGCGGTGCATTACTATCTCGGTAACCCTTGTATTTAAAGAAATTTCTGTGTGTGTGAGATAATGATGGTCTACTATGGATGACGTGCATCGCTCTACCACTGAAAATACTTCGTACGATGAGTATATAATAATGCCAGAGGTACAAGGAAAGGATTCGACAAAATTCCTGTGCAGATAGTGGATAAACTTGCTGTTTTTTGTAACGTTGACAAGGCAGATGGTTAGGGCTTTGTGGCTCTACAGAAACACGACAAAAAGGCAAGGGCCATCACAATTATTAGGTCTTTCCAAAGTTAGTGAATTAGCTAATGGCCGTAAAAGGTGTTGGATGTCCACACCTCATTGACGAAAATGGGCGTTGTCCACCTGGTAAAGCAAAACTCTTAGCTTTCTGAGAATAAATTGCCAGACAGTAACACATCTCGCCCTGGCACAAGCGTTTGGGAGTCAAAAATTACGTCTTGCGCTCAGACACCTGGTCATGAGGCAGAGGCAGATACTTGCCGAGTCGCATTGTGGAAAACACTGAAATTTTGAATACTGGCTCTTGCGCTACTCTCTTAAAGTAGCATGTCAATAACACTTACGTTTCATAGCGTTCACGCACAGAGCTAGTGAGTGACATGCTCAGACTGGCTGAAGAGTAAAGGCACTAGCCCTACATCGCCTCTGGAAGGTAGCGCTCCAGCACGTCCTGCAGTGAGTAGCGTGTGTGAATTTGCAACTACATATTCATCATTAGAATTAACATATCATCTGGAAAAGTTCAAAGGAGAAGAGGGGGTGGGCGTAAAAAGATATGCCATTACAGATATATGGCTCCGAAGGAATTAGAGGATACCGTAATCTTACATAAAGAAGTAAGAGGGTGTAGATTAGATTTATGGGAAGAACTCGAAATTTTGAAACACTTGGCGAAAAACGATGACTTGTACTTGCAAGTAGACACTTTCTGGAAGGCTTCAAGCCTCTACTTCTGGCCGAGTAACCAAATCTACCGCTCGTTGCTGGCCGTCGGGCGATGTTCGTTTTCCTCAAAATTGTGTGTCAGTAAGAAAGAACATGTCTTTTATTTTGTTATCTTGGTTGGTCACCCACACTTAAGATGCTGTTCAAGATTTTAATAATGAACCACCTTAAACAAATTGCACCTCTTTTATTTTTAATGTCTTTTATTCCCCCTGTGACATCGTGATCTCTAGACATACATACACTGCGTAGTGTAGCTTCAAAAAATGGCTCAGAGCACTATGGGACTTAACTTCTAAGGTCATCAGTTCCCTAGAACTTAGAACTACTTAAACCTAACTAACCTAAGGACATCACACACATCCATGCCCGAGGCAGCATTCGAACCTGCAACCGTAGCATTCGCGCAGTTACGGACTGAAGCGCCTAGAACCGATCGGCCACCGCGGCCGGCCACATTTTCGTATTCACGCGCAAGAGCTTCTCAGGCGGTTTTGCAAATACTGTAAAGAGCTTGCTATTTTTACCTGAGCCTGTGGGCTCTTGAAAAATGGTTCAAATGACTCCTAGCACTATGGGACTTAACTTCTGAAGTCATCAGTCCAGTAGAACTTAGAACTACTTAAACCTAACTAACCTAAGGACATCACACACATCCATGCCCGAGGCAGGATTCAAACCTGCGCGGTTCCAGACTGTATCGCCTAGAACCGCTCGGCCACTATGGTCGGCGCGGGCTCCTCACACACAAACACAGCAAGCAATATGTACTTCTGAAATCACACACATCGGCCACTGCATCGACGCACATACAGAACGAGCATGAGCGTCAACTACCAAAGGCGATCTAAGATTGGTGTGTCTACTCTTCAGCCAGTCGGTGCATGTCACTAGCTATGTACTTGGCATACTCACGCTGTTTAGGCTACGATGAAACTTATTATATTTAAATGCCATATACGTACAAATGTTTCAAGTCGGACATTGCATGGGGGCTTAAGTATTTAAAATGAAAATGCAATAATTTTAGTAGCTTTGTGTCCGGTTACAAAGTCTCGTAACCGGTTGGCCCTGAGTAGTGTTAGTACGCAATCTGACTGCATAAAATAACAATAAAGAGTGAAGGGAAATTTCCGTTAACACAATTGATTAATTAAGTCCCCAGCAACTATAATAGCTACGAAACAACAAAGCACAAGCGTAACTGTTCTGTGTGTGATAGTGTGACTCAACGTACATGTATCTGGCACGGTTCTTCCTCAATACGATATTTTTAACACCATTTACAATGAACTAATTACAAAAAACCAGAAATACTATAATTGCACACAGAAACTAAAATTACAAGTCTAATACATGAACACGAGCCAGATGCTTTGTTGACTGAACCTGTGACCAAGAGGCATTATTATTAAGGAGATTTGAAATAAAAAAAATTTTGTTACCTTCATATATATTGACGAAAAATACACTGTGATCATTGCAACATCTTCCATATATACATTACACCAACCGAACAGCATCTACTCTCTCGCCCAGCAGACCAATAACTGCACACGACATGCTCTCAACTAGTACTGCTCTCGACATCCTCTCAACAAGCACTGCCCACGGCAACCTCTGAACTACTACTGCGCCAGTGGAGGCGGCGGAATAATACTCTTTGGCGCAATCTCTGGCGCTGTGCCTCAGTGTAGCCACCTTTCATATGCCCCTCTTCCACGAGCTGGAATTTGATGGTATTTTTGCCAGCATTGGTGGTGAAAATACCACCAAATTCGTCAAAAAAAAAAAAAAGGAGAAGAATACAGACAAACAAAAATAAAAGATAATATTAATAAGTAAATATCACATAACTCAATAAATTTTGGCTTTGCACTGACCCTTCAATAACCTAATGTATAAAATACAGTGAGGAATACAAATGCTTGCATACATGTGATTTTATGTAATAGTTTACACAAGTATCATTTGTGAAACAATGTGGTTAAACAATTCAATCAATAGCGTCAGCAATGACGAATAGGTGCAGGTAATAGTCTCATAACATTACATAAACATTAAATACACAAAAAATCAGTTTATACAAATATTCACATTAAATTTTTACAGTAGTTCAATAAAGAGGTAGCACTCCTCAGAGTAGTTGACAGTTCCAACAGTAGCAGCCAGCAATGGTCAACAGGTGCAAATAGCAGTCTCATAACATTTCATCAGCAGTATTTAAACAACTCCAATAGTGGCACCCAGCAATGGCGAGCAGGCGCAGACAGCAACAAGTAACATTATCTTAGTAGAAGCAGTTCCATCACTGGCACCCAGTAATGTTGAACACGTGCAAGACAGCAACAAGTAACATTATCTCAGTAGAAGCAGTTCCATCTGTGGCACCCAGTAATGTTGAACACGTGCAGACAGCAACAAGTAACATTATCTCAGTAGAAGCAGTTCCATCACCGGCACCCAGTAATGTTGAACAGTGCAGGTAACAGTCCATAATATTCACTATCACTAATTAGACAGTTCATCAGAGTTCATCAACAGCAATTAAACATATCCAAGTGGCACCCATCAATGTTGAACAAGTGCAGGTACAGTCCATAATATTCACTATCACTAATTAGACAGTTCACCAGAGTTCATCAGCAGTAATTAAACATTTCCAAGTGGCACCCATCAATGTTGAACAAGTGCAAGCACGAAGAACAGTTTGAATGCACACACAATTGCTTTTACAAAATTATTATCAACGCTCTTACACTAAACATACAAATTATAATAAATACACAAATGGTATCAGATAATTGTTATATTAACTATTACAAATACACAAATATCAATAAACCTATAATATTTATGGGTGTCAGTGCAAGCCACAACAAACAAGTAAAATAATATTTAGGAGATAGGTACCAATTATTTGGGATTAGGAGAGGAAAACACACAAAACACACTTGCTCATCTTTCATCCACATATTAAGTACTACTGTGTAATTGAATAGTGTTAACTGTGTAAATGCAATTCTGTCAAAATTTGATGTTCAACTTGTGTATCAAGTAGTAGTGGTAACAGTGTATAACAGTCAATAATAGTTAGTCAACGTCATAGTCATCATGTCAAGACCAATGTTTGCCAAGCCAAATCAAAATGTACGGTTGCTGAACAACTGTTACTGTGCCAAGATATGCAAATACTTCCTCTCTCCAAAAAAAGTATATATTGCTTATAGATTTAACAAAGTGTTTGTGTAGACAATCATCCTTCTACCTGAGTGTTCTAGTCTGCCATCTTCATCCTCCTTGTTCCATATAAACCAACAAAAAAAATATGCTCCTCACTTACTTCACCTCTTATCCACCAAAACGTCAATAATCATCAGCATCACACAATCTTAATACTTCAATAATACCTCTTACGTCGATACATATAAACCTTATCATCAATATCATTTACCTTACCTCTTGTCCACCAAAACTCCAATAATCATCAACTTCACACAATCTCAATACCTCAATAATACCTCTTCAATACGTCGATACATATAAACCTTATCACCAATATCATTTCACTTCCATAACAACTCTTTCCTCTAGTCAGTCTCCTCGAACAAGTACAGATAAAATCCTAGTGGAAACTTCAATTCATCATCCCATACAATCCGAAGACACAATGTCCACACACAGCCTCTGTGTAATCCACCTGACCCAAATCTTCTACTCATCATGAATTATAAAATACATTTTGGTTACCTTGTCCATCATTAAATAAAAGAAATGCATACATGACCTCTAACAGCCTTTAGTTTGAATAACTTTCAGTAAGTAAGTACGAGTACGGAGTGTGAATGATCGTAATATTTCACAGTGTGTACACCACTTCAAGAATCATGGCAGAAGCAAACATGTGGAGTATTTCTTGTGTCAAGTGTCACTTGCTATTTCAATTGCTCACGAAGAATGCAGTAATAACTGTCAATGGTCTAAACCTAGTGTTGGTATTTCATGTCGTTAGCTTCCTTTCTATTAGCATAAATTTATACAGCTTCCATAAAACCTCCAGCTCATGGCAGTTCATTTTCTTATCTTAAATATAAAGCACTGAGCGTAAGCAAAACATGCAATAGCGAGTATATATACCAGTAGAGAACAGAATGTCAACAAGTGAATGTAGCAGAATCCCTATAACGAGGCTCTGCCAAGCGAACAATCTATAATTAATACCATAGTGTGACCTAAACTCCATGTTCGTACACAGTATATCAGCATTTCTATATTCCAAAATAAAGAGTAGTTATGACAACAAAACAAAAACGTGTAAATATGCAATCCATACGCAAAGCAGCAAATATATATCTTACATAATAAACAGGTCATTAACATCATATCAGCATAAGAAAATAAATGTTCATAAGTAATCTTAATAAGTAAACATGAAGGTGCAAGCATATAAATCACAAAGTATAACTTACATACATAACCATATCAGCACAACTAATCAGGTGACAATAGGCACAGCAGGCACATAATAAAAAAATATGACATCAGTGAAAAAGCAGAGCAGCCAAGCAATGCCTAATATACATAAGTAGCAACCCTGGTCATTAATCAATCATTGTCAAAATGAGTAAACACATACAGGGTGATTCAAAAAGAATACCACAACTTTAGGAATTTAAAACTCTGCAACGACAAAAGGCAGAGCTAAGCACTATCTGTCGGCGAATTAAGGGAGCTATAAAGTTTCATTTAGTTGTACATTTGTTCGCTTGAGGCGCTGTTGACTAGGCGTCAGCGTCAGTTGATGCTAAGATGGCGACCGCTCAACAGAAAGCTTTTTGTGTTTTGAGTACGGCAGAAGTGAATCGACGACAGTTGTTCAACGTGCATTTCGAACGAAGTATGGTGTTAAACCTCCTGATAGGTGGTGTATTAAACGTTGGTATAAACAGTTTACAGAGAATGGGTGTTTGTGCAAAGGGAAAAGTTCTGGACGGCCGAGAACGAGTGATGAAAATATAGCACGCATCCAGTAAGCATTTGTTCGCAGCCCAGGAAAATCGACTCGCAGAGCTAGCAGAGAGCTGCAAATTCCACAATCAACTGTATGGAGAGTCCTACGAAAAAGGTTAGTTATGAAACCTTATCGTCTGAAATTGGTTCAAGCACTGTCTGCAGCTGATAAGATTAAAAGAATCGATTTCTGTGATTTTATCCTTGCTCAAATGGAAACAGATGAATCTTTCTTATGGGGGTATGTTAAGGATATGGTGTTTCGGCCACCTCTCCCAGCCACCATTGATGATTTGAAACGAGAAATAACAGCAGCTATCCAAACTGTTACGCCTGATATGCTACAGAGAGTGTGGAACGAGTTGGAGTATCGGGTCGATATTGTTCGAGTGTCTGGAGGGGGCCATATTGAACATCTCTGAACTTGTTTTTGAGTGAAAAAAAACCTTTTTAAATACTCTTTGTAATGATGTACAACAGAAGGTTATATTATGTTTCTTTCATTAAATACACATTTTTAAAGTTGTGGTATTCTTTTTGAATCACCCTGTAGTATAAATCACGTAATCGCGAGCAGCAAATTACGTATAAAGTAGGTACCTAAGTGGAAATATGTTACCTGAAAAGTAACCTCAATTAATAGTTACCTTTTTAGTTTACTACTTTCTTCTTCGAAATTACATTCTTCCTGAAATTTTCTCGATAGAAAGTCCTCTTAACGTCGGACACACACAGAATTTACCTGAAGTTCTTAAATATTTTATACAACTGTATCCTGAAAAAAACTGAACGTTAATAACATAATTTATCAAGTCACTGAATTTAATCGGAGAAATTAGACTGTGTATTTGTTTACGGCTGTCAGTGCATTCGCACTGTGCGCTCTATCAGCTGTAGGTACGCGTGACGTAGGAAGTAATTGTTTGCGGTCAACGACTGCCTTGTGCGGCGTGCAGATTTGACTGTTGCTTTGAGTATGTGCCGCCGCCAGAACACGGCGCGGTATCCTTATATTCTCTGCGTGTTTACGTATAACTGTTAGTTTCTCAAAAGTATGTCATTCCACAAAAATTTTAACTTTCGATATATGACGTATTCCCTTAGAGCGCCGTGATTTAAGAGTTTCTACTTCGACAGTGTTATCATGAATAATGTTGCGAACTCAATATGGACCGTTACAAAGGAAAAAAAATTTGCGACACAAGCCTTTTCCTTTGTGACACAAACGGTGAGACTTAATTAACACATTTTGACCAACTGACAAGGTTTTTAAGCGACCAGGACGTTTAGCTGATTTCTCTCTTCTAGCTGCCACAGATGCAATATTTTGTAGAGCCAGGTTGACTAGAGATGGGGGATCCGCTCTTGAACTAATTCATAGAGTTCAATCTTTCAAAGGAGTGAACAATCAGTGATTCAGAAAAAAAGAACGGTAGCTCCAAACGTTTCCCACGGCAGAGAGAGAGAGAGAGAGAGAGAGAGAGAGAGAGAGACGGAGCATATCAGCAGCGCCTCTGCTGGTCAGAGCACAGTGCACGCCACACAACACAGCCAGCGCCAGCCTCTTCCCTGCTTCTACCTTGGCTGCCTGCATTGTGCAGTGCCCCATTGGATTTTGTGTTTCACATATGCCGTGCCGTCTCTGTGCGTCGTCTGCCGTGTGCACTGTGCAGTGTCTGGCGCAGCTTAACTTCGCATCGCACTCTGTCGGCGATCGTTTCAGTCGCACGTCCTGCCCTCTGGGCAGTTGATGCGAGCAACAGGACAGAGAGCCACCTAGCGGATAACATAGGAACTACTTGCAAAAACCTGCTCGCAAGGGAACGGACGATTTGTCTCGGAGCGGGTGAGTTCACCGCTCCCCCCTACCCTCGGAACTCGCCCGCTCAACGCTCACCCCACCGTCTCGACTCTAGCCAGAGCGTCGAGCAAAGCGACTCAGGTGTCACTCTGGTCTCTGCGGTCTCAGCTCACGCAGTAATACAGCTCGCGGATCGACCTGCTCGACTCAGCGCCTCTGCATCGGAGTTCGTCCCCACTGGATATTGTTCTTCGTAGTAATACCGCTATGTATATTACATTATTATGTTATGTATACATCAATTGTTTTTATTTTATTTTTATTTGTTTAAACTGATTAGATTAGGTTCCTGATGACTCCTCTTACTATAGGATTTTTATTATGGACACTCGAATTTACGCTTTAATTACGAGCGAACCGATAAACGTATCGCAAAATGTGATACACCAATATTTTCCTTGTTTTATTCTGCGTAAGGCTATATGCAGCACTTTCGTTTTACAGTCAAATTTATATTTTTTTTTTCTTATTCTGGTACGGATTTTGTGATTTTAGGCGTCTTCGAAAGGAAACGTTCACTTTAAAAATATATGGCTTGCGATGTATTTGTATGAGGTTAATGAAATTTTAATACATTATAGCCAAATATATTGTTAATGTAAATCTCAAGTTACAACATTTTCCGATCACCCAAAAAACCACGATAGTGCAAAATAAATCAATAATCAAAAACTTTGTCATATCGTAGAAATTTCAATAAACAATACAAAATTCTTACTCATTATCTGTGTTACTTCAAAATAGGATCAAATAAGATCAAAATACTGGTATAGTATTGGAATAAACCAAGTTTAAAGGGCAATGTGCCTTCCATTTATTTTCTATTGTAAATGAGTGGTGAGTCATGAAAAAGAGCTAATTCATTTAAGGGAGTGAATAGTTCTGATCCAATCTCTGAGAAGAACAGTTTTGCCCATCTCTAAGGTTGACAACTTCAGAATGCCACAGTTTCCATGTAGGCAGAAAAGGAACGATTTCAGAAATGCGATTTGTCGGTGCTTTATTTTTTAATATCAATATAGGCGCTAAAGAAGTTGAATCATTAGGGAGTTCATTCAGAATGTTTTGAAAAATATGAAGATACTGATCCCACGTTCTGTGATTCTAATGACAATAAAGACGACACACTTTATTGATTTCCTTCATCCATCTCCCTGAAGCGTTAGACTGAGGGTGAAAAAGTGAAATGAAAATTGGTTTAACCTTTCGACGCCGTAGAGTACGAAACCAAATTTTAGAGCGAAACTGTGATCCATTATCTGATATAACTTTATCAACATGACCCACTTCATTAAGAAAATGTTTGATAAAAGCATTAGATACTGAACGAGCTGTTGCTTTGCGTAAATGTGTAAAACACACATATTTTGATGTCAGCTCCATTGCTACCAAAATGTATGCAAAACCATTAGTAGAACGAACCACTGGACTGTACAAATCGACTACAGCCACCTCCTTTAATTTCGCTGGCATGATAGGAAACAATGGTGCTCTGTGAGAAATAGTTGGCGGCTTAGCCTTTTGACATAATTTGCATCTGGCAAGAACAAATCGAATACGTTTTTCCGTATTACTGAAGTAGCAATTTTCTCATAATTTATGAAAGCATTTTCTAGGACCAAAGTGAACTGAAAAGCGTATACCAAATCGGTTTATTAACCCACTCATCAGGAATGCAAACTAACCAAACAGAGTTGTCAACAGATTTTCGTTTAAAAAGAATATCATTGCGAACTAAATAATACTGTCTAATCGCTATGCTTTCCTTTGTCATAAGACTGGTATCTATTGTCCTGCCTGTTTCGTCTGTCATTTTCCTAACGTCCGTTCCGATCATTATTCCTTTTCTCTGAAAATCTATTGTGATTCCTGTTACTGAAAAAATTACAAAAAGTCCCGTCGTCGTTGTCATACCCAAGTTCTTGCAGCAAGGTCTTAAAAGTTTCAATGTCGTCTTTACATCTTCCAGCTAAAGCAATTTGTCTTATCGAGTGTGGCAGCTTAGTTAAACAAATGCTAATTAATTCAGTCGGGCTATAAAGGTTGGAAAGGAATTGATTCTTTCGAATCATGTCTTCAAAGTATTCTGCCGGCGTGCGGAACTCAGACTGTTTAAAATTACGCTGCATAATAAAAGTATGTTTGACTCTGTCTTGCGTGTTTTCGGACCAATATGCCAATAGAAATGCATGATAAAAAACATTTAAATTATTACAATCTCTAATAAGTGCGCGCATCCGCGTCGCCGGTTCGTTTCTTTTAAATATCCACACATAAATTCCAGTTTGTGACTTACTGGCCAATTTGGTGGAAGTGCGTACATAAATTGATCTAACCATGAACATGGATGTATGTCATTATTAGAATTGCGAAAGATCTTAAATTTCCGAACAGTCAAAAAGTGTTTATAGTCAAAGTTTTCTCCTCGTGGCGACAAAGACCTACCGCGTCTGTCCCAGTCCGAATGTCGATTATTGTCAAGTTCGCGCGCCTGGCGCTCTCTTGTTGCATCTCGTAAATGAAATAAATTATTTTCTTCGAAACCCGCTGCTATCGGTGATTCCAAATTTCTTCTACTGTCTTTTCCTACGATTTCGCTTTCAATTTGTTTAAGCTTTCGTAACGCCTCAAATTCCCTTTTAACGCGTTCATTAAATTTTCCCTGATTTTCAACATGTTTATTTATGTTCTGGTACTCTTCTGTTTCTGCAAATGGCAATAGAGCTGTATCATCTGAATCTCTGTCCCCATTTAAACTAAGATTTGTCAATTTATCTGAAATCTCCTCAACTCTTTCCGATAAGTCACCTATTTGTTCTTTCTGTTTATTTACGTCTTCCGTAAGTGTCGCGACTTGGGTTTCAGTATTGGCACATTTAGTAGTTAACTGTTCATATTGTTGTGTTAGGTTATTTATTCTGTCATTTGGTACGGATTCCTCGATTCTTTCAAATATTTCTTCCTTATCGTGTGTACGTTGAAGATTTAACTCTGCAAATTTTTGTACTATCGCGCGATCTCTTTCTTCCTGTTCTCTATCCTGTTACTTTTGTCTAATTTCTATTGAAATTAACCTGTTATTGTGAGAATTCAAAATCGGTTGTACCTCTTCTCTAATTTCTTTCTTTAATTCATCTTTCATGTTTTTAAAACATGTCCCTATTAGTGAGTCTAACCATGTTTCCATTTTTCCCACATCAGTTTCTAACCGTGTTGCCACTGTTTTTAATTCAGATCCTAACTGTGATCCCAGTGACTCTAACCGTGTTTCCATTGTTCCCATATCAGTTTCTAACCGTGTTGCCACTGTTTTTAATTCAGATCCTAACTGTGATCCCAGTGAGTCTAACCGTGTTTCCATTATTCTCATACCAGTTTTAATTGTTCCTATTTGTGATCCCAAACGTAATATTGTACTCATCAACTGCTCCATATTAACTGGTTCGAAATTCTTTTCGCCCCTAACATTCCCCGTAAAACTAACTTCCTTCGGCATAGCCGTAAAGCTCTCTGTGTTCGACACTATTGCAGAATCTTCTATCGTTAATCTCGTATTCTGTGAATTTTTAGTTTGTGAAAAATTTTGAACTGGTTCCGGACTATTTTCCCGGCTTATTAAATTGTTTTCTACTTCATTATTCATCATACTGTTCTCCTGTGTTGGCGAGTTCGCCATATTAACAATTTCGTTATTCTAACTATCCATCATTTTTGCCTTTTTCATCGATCGCGTAATCATTTACAAAACATACAAAACTCGTCACTATACGAAAATTACACTCAATATAACACTTATTAAAATGAAAATGCAATAATTTTAGTAGCTGTGTGTCCGGTTACAAAGTATCGTAACCGGTTGGCCCTGAGTAGTGTTAGTACGCAATCTGACTGCATAAAAGGACAATAAAGAATGAAGGGAAATTTCCGTTAACACAATTGATTAATTAAGTCCCCAGCAACTATAAAAGCTACGAAACAACAAAGCACAAGTGTAACTGTTGTGTGTGTGGTAGTGTGACTTAACGTACATGTATCTAGCACGGTTCTTCCTCAACACAATAAGATATTTTTAACACCATTTACAATGAACTAATTACAAAAAAACTGGAAATACTATAATTGCACACAGAAACCAAAATTACAAGTCTAATACATGAACACGAGCCAGATGCTTTGTTGTCTGAACCTGTGACCAAGAGGCATTATTATTAAGGAGATTTGAAATAAAAAAAATTTTGTTACCTTCATATATATTGACGAAAAATACACTGTGATCATTGCAACATCTTCCATATATACATTACACCAACCGAACAGCATCTACTCTCTCGCCCAGCAGACCAATAACTGCACACGACATGCTCTCAACTAGTACTGCTCTCGACATCCTCTCAACAAGCACTGCCCACAGCAACCTCTGAACTACTACTGCGCCAGTGGAGGCGGCGGAATAATACTCTTTGGCGCAATCTCTGGCGCTGTGCCTCAGTGTAGCCACCTTTCAACATTACACTCAGATTTGAAATCACTGAAATAAAATTCTCAGACTTTGTGTCCTCAAGAAATTTGGTGAATATAGTAACGAACATAAAAAAGTGGTTAATAATTATGGAAATAACTGGATGACTATGAGATGGTTACTTCAGAAATAGAATCTCCATTTACCCTGACGTTTTAGCATCGTATACTTTTGTAGCTTCTATCTGTGTCCTCTTTATAGCAAACGTCGATCAGGATGTAAAGGACATGGAGGGCTTACTCCTATACATTCCACATATAGAGCACCATTTTTTCAAGAATCTGCTGCTTGCCGGTGTCACAGGAGCTTCCTAACAACTTCGCAAGAACAATCAGACGAAAGTGAATACATTTTTCTGTTAATATGAACTGAACAACTTCTTGTTTGGAAATATTTGCTATAAACAGATGGTTCAAATGGCTCTAAGCACTATGGGATTTAACATCTGAGGTCATCAGTCCCCTAGACTTAGAACTACGTAAACCTAACTAACCTAACGACATCCATGTCCGGGGCAGGATTCGAACCTGCGACCGTAGCAGCCCCGTAGTTCTGGACTGAAGTGCTATAAGCAGACACAGGAAATAAAATTGTAAATACTTATTCAAGAAGTATATTTTCTGTATTGTTCTTTAATTAAACCCAAAGACCAGAATAACGAGGAAGATACAAATACAATACATTCAGTGCACAAAAGGATCAAGTCCAAAATTTTACTTTTCTCCTCAAGTTAGCGTGTAATAGCACTTATATTTACCTTTCTTCATTATGAAAATATACTATATAAAATATCTTCTCTCATTCAAACATTTTAAAATGCTGTGAAGTTCTACCCGTAATTAATTATCCAGCAAAATCTAGGCTTCTGTTTTATTATAGTGACTCGATGCCCCTTGTGAAGTAAAGGCACCATTTATCTCCTCACACATGCAATTTGTGCATATACAGGGTGAATCACCTAAAAACGTGCACTAAAAATATTGCGGAAATTGAAAATGGTATTGATGTGCGGTTTTCACAGCATGCATTGGTAGCGAGCGGCTAGTATTGTTAGCCAATTAATAGTGGTAATAATACTCAGAAAGCGTATTTTTGTGCAAACATACACTTTTTAAATGGAACAATGTTTATTGACATTAACGTGTAGGATAAATTATAATGTTAATGTTGTTTATTTACAGGATTCTAGTGCAAGTCCTTCACGAGATATTGTAATTGAAAAATTTGCACAGCAAACCTTGTTCGTGCTATTCAACCTGCGTAGTTGCTAGGTCCGATCTTCTTATGTTTGATTGCAGTGTGCTTGTGTGTTCCTTGAGTGTATTGAGACTTGCTAGTCAGTTTTGTGTGACAGTCCAAGGAGCAGGTCGTGCGTGAGCGATGGGGTTTACCAATGCTGAGAATGCCGATATGCTCATGGTGTCTGGAGAATGTAGGAGGAATGCAGTTCGTTCCTTTATGGTGTATGGTATCCCGATAGACATCAACTATGTCGACAGTTATTTATCAACTCCTTCAACAAGTTACGTGAGAGTGGTAGTGTAACAACTAGACAACGTAACAGAAGGAAACAAGTGAGAACAAAAGAGGGGGAAATTAATGTTCTTGCTGCTATTGCAGTTGATTCTCACCTTAGCTCCGGTGCAATCCCATACAATCGCACGAGGAAGTGACATGAGTCAGGGAAGTGTCCTACGCAATCACCATCGACATGGGCTCCAACTGTATCACGTCTCTCTCCATCAACAGCTGCATGGGAACGATTATGAGACTCATGTTAACTTTTGTACATCGACATGAACACAGGATACTCCAGATGTATTACGTATGTTGTGTAGTGATAAAGCCACATTTACCAGTCATAGACAGATCAACCGCGGGAACATGTACTGTTGGTCAGCTGGAACGTCAGCGTCCATGGATTGTAAACGTATGCTATGGGATAGTGAACCATCAGCTCATAGGCCCGTGTTTCGTAAAGGGAACACTGAACGCACTAAACTATCGCAGCCTCCTAACAGACAATCTTCTACGGATGCTAGAAGACGTTCCTCTGCAGACTAGGTGGAACCTGTGGTACCAACATGACGGCTGTCCATCGCATACTGCACGGCGTACTACACCATGCCTTCACGAACTGTTTTCAGATCGTTGGATTGTACGCAGAGGACCTGTATCTTGGCCGGCCTGTTCCGCGGATTTGACTCCTGTAGATGCAGTCTACAAGGACGTACCAACTAGTGTGCAGCAGTCGTTCCATACCAGACTAGAAGCGTGTACTGCCGCTGTCGGTGCGGTGGTTATTTTGAACACATCGTGTGGTGGTCAGTTGCGTCGTTACTTGTCGGAATGCACATAACTAGTGTATGTACCTGTATTGTTCTTTAGTGTGTGCTGTCACAGGTATTCTGTAAGTGTCGGTCTGGCAAGTTTTCAGAATACGGTATCTCGTAAATGACTCGCACTAGAATCCTACAACAAGCACCACTGACATTCTAATTTACCCTACTAGCCTGGTAGAATTTTGCACAGAGCACAACTTAATTATAGCTAACACTTGGTTTAAGAATCATGATAGAAGGTTGTATACATGGAACAACCCTGGAGATACTAAAAGGTATCAGATAGATTATATAATGGTAAGACAGAGATTTAGGAACCAGGTTTTAAATTGTAAGACATTTCCAGGGGCAGATGTGGACTCTGACCACAATCTATTGGTTATGACCTGTAGATTAAAACTGAAGAAACTGCAAAAAGGTGGGAATTTAAGGAGATGGGACCTGGATAAACTGAAAGAACCAGAGGTTGTACAGAGTTTTAGGGAGAGCATAAGGGAACAATTGACAGGAATGGGGGAAGAAATACAGCAGAAGAAGAATGGGTAGCTTTGAGGGATGAAGTAGTGAAGGCAGCGGAGGATCAAGTAGGTAAAAAGACCCGGGCTCTTAGAAATCCTTGGGTAACAGAAGAAATATTGCATTTAATTGATGAAAGGAGAAAATATAAAAATGCAGTTAATGAAGCAGGCAAAAAGGAACACAAACGTCTCAAAATGAGATCGACAGGAAGTGCAAAATGGCTAAGCAGGGATGGCTAGAGGACAAATGTAAGGATGTAGAGGCTTATCTCACTAGGGGTAAGATAGATACTGCCTACAGGAAAATTAAAGAGACCTTTGGAGATAAGAGAACCACTTGTATGAACATCAAGAGCTCAGATGGAAACCCAGTTCTAAGCAAAGAAGGGAAAGCAGAAAGGTGGAAGGAGTATATAGAGGGTCTATACAAGGGCGATGTACTTGAGGACAATATTATGGAAATGGAAGAGGATGTAGATGAAAATGAAATGGGAGATACGATACTGCGTGAAGAGTTTGACAGAGCACTGAAAGACCTGAGTCGAAACAAGGCCCCCGGAGTAGACAACATTCCATTGGAACTACTGACGGCCTTTGGGGAGCCAGTCCTGACAAAACTCTACCATCTGGTGAGCAAGATGTATGAAACAGGCGAAATACCCTCAGACTTCAAGAAGAATATAATAATTCCAATCCCAAAGAAAGCAGGTGTTGACAGATGTGAAAATTACCGAACTATCAGTTTAATAAGCCACAGCTGCAAAATACTAACATGAATTCTTTACAGACGAATGGAAAAACTAGTAGAAGCCGACCTCGGGGAAGATCAGTTTGGATTCCGTAGAAATACTGGAACACCTACGTTTCTAGCATTTGTAGACTTAGAGAAAGCTTTTGACAATGTTGACTGGAATACTCTCTTTCAAATTCTAAAGGTGGCAGGGGTAAAATACAGGGAGCGAAAGGCTATTTACAATTTGTACAGAAACCAGATGGCAGTTATAAGAGTCGAGGGACATGAAAGGGAAGCAGTGGTTGGGAAGGGAGTGAGACAGCGTTGTAGCCTCTCCCCCGATGTTATTCAATATGTATATTGAGCAAGCAGTAAAGGAAACAAAAGAAAAATTCGGAGTAGGTATTAAAATCCATGGAGATGAAATAAAAACCTTGAGGTTTGCCGGTGACATTGTAATTCTGTCAGAGACATCAAAGGACCTGGAAGAGCAGTTGAACGGAATGGACAGTGTCTTGAAAGGAGGATATAAGATGAACATCAACAAAAGCAAAACGAGGATAATGGAATGTAGCCGAATTAAGTCGGGTGATGCTGAGGGAATTAGATTAGGAAATGAGACACTTAAAGTAGTAAAGGAGTTTTGCTATTTGGGGAGCAAAATAACTGATGATGGTCGAAGTAGAGAGGATATAAAATGTAGACTGTCAATGGCAAGGAAAGCGTTTCTGAAGAAGAGAAATTTGTTAACATCGAGTATAGATTTAAGTGTCAGGAAGTCATTTCTGAAAGTATTTGTATGGAGTGTAGCCATGTATGGAAGTGAAACATGGACGGTAAATAGTTTGGACAAGAAGAGAATAGAAGCTTTCGAAATGTGGTGCTACAGAAGAATGCTGAAGATTAGATGGGTAGATCACATAACTAATGAGGAAGTATTGAATAGGATTGGGGAGAAGAGAAGTTTGTGGGATAACTTGACCAGAAGAAGGGATCGGTTGGTAGGACATGTTCTGAGGCATCAAGGGATCACCAATTTAATATTGGAGGGCAGCGTGGAGGGTAGAAATCGTGGGGGGAGACCAAGAGATGAATACACTAAGCAGATTCAGAAGGATGTAGGTTGCAGTAGGTACTGGGAAATGAAGAAGCTTGCACAGGATAGAGTAGCATGGAGAGCTGCATCAAACCAGTCTCAGGACTGAAGACCACAACAACAACAACAACAACTGTGAATAGGCACTGTTCCATTTAATAATTGTATGTTTGAACAAGAAGTACACTTTCTAATTATTATTACCATCGGTTGATTGGCTAACAATGCGAGCTCCTGGCTATCAATTCATTCTGTGTAATCGGCACATGAATAGCACTTCCCATTTCCGCAATATTTGCACTGCAAGGTTTAGGTGATTCACTTGATTTGAGCACTGGAATCGCATGTTATCAGGAGTTCACTCCAGTTTAGAAGTTCCTAACCTGTAGATATGTGTCCTGGCCGTTGTCTCAGATTGTTGAAAGTAAAGCTGCTCCATTTTAGGGCATTAGTCCTTCACTACACGAGGTTAGAAAATGGACACCAAACACTGTCGTTAAGACACGATTCTGACCAATACATATTATGTTCCTCAATTATGAATCGTTCCAAAATATGGTGCACACAACTTGAAATTCAATGTTTGATAAAATTCTGAGCGTATTATGAACGTGAAGTATAAGAACTTATCAAAAGTATCATCCAATTCCACTAGTCGGTATCTTCTAGACGAATGTGGCTAGAAAACTGGGGTGCATTTTAACATAGGCATCGGAAAACAAAGTCTTCAGTTTCGAAAGGACTACCCGATTTCACAAAGGCATAATTTTAACAGTAACGCTCATCGAAACGTGGGATGCTATTTACAATAACGTTTACGACGGAAATTTTCATTTTCCTATCACAAACGTTCACTGCGCCCTCCACCGAAAACATGGCAACTACGAAGAATAGTCAAACTCGTCTCATAATTTTGGGAACATGTCAGGACTTACTGCATATGCTGCAGTAGTGTAGCTATGTCGACCCCAGCTTACTTCTGCACACTGGCCGTTCCTTAGACTGTGTCAGATGGAGGCTCGAACTGTGGGAGGTGAAGACCACACCCCCTCTGACGTCACAAATTATATTGTAGTAAGCCACACCCCTCACATCAAATTCTAGTTTTAATGAGAAAAATACGCTCAGATTAAGCACTCACGTGAAAGTTTATGCAAGTTTTTTTACAAGCTTTTTAGTCTTTGCTGAGTTTTTTTTACGCTGTTGTCTGCAGAATAGACATTTACGCTCTTGTTTCGGTTCTTTGAATTTCTTGTTGAAACCCATTTTATGATGAAACCCATGTACTGCCGGTCTTCTTGCATGCCTCTGGTTTCTACATTCTCCGACCCAGCTGTCATCCAACATGGACAGTGTGCAGTAATGCTCTAAGCACTCCTTCTTCAGGTCCATGATCTTAATCAGTTCTCCTTATCGTCCTATGTAAGATAGCCAGAGCTGTAATCTGATGCGGTCTGTGAAATAAGTCTATTTCGTGAAATCGTATGTAGGCTGTACGGCGCTGTTTTTCCCACTCCTAGTATCCGCAGTAAGGTATATAGGTATATGTGTACCACGTTTGATTGAACTCAGAGCAGTGGTTTAGGAGGAGATGTAGAACATACATATATATACTCATACATACATCCGCTTTTTAAAATATGTATGGATTCAGGTTAACACAGTGCAATGTATAGTGCGGGAAGGACATATGCATACTTAGTCTGTTTTATGGTCTATGGTAACAACTGAAAAACTATATTCATATTCTTTGACAAGAATATGAACATAAATTTTATTTAGATTCTTATTTGTATCTCCTTTTTAACATACCAGCTACAATTTAACTAGTCTACTTTATGTTACCTGTTATTTGAAGTTGTATCGTATGTCTGTTGGAACAGCTACTTGTAAGATTTATGACGTTGGACTGGGAAACCTAAAAGAGTTTGTAATTTTTCTGAAACTATAATATACTTGTACATGCTTACATATCCCTTAACATGTAAAACATGTAAAATAATATGAAGATATGGGATTTGCAGCATATTAGTTGTTTGTAGACGCTGCATATCAGGAGAGCACTGTCTTTACAGGGACCAACTTTGTCAGTTAGGCTGATACATGCTCTTGTTTTTGTATGTTGTGATTGTTCAGACTTGAGATATAAAGTACACTGGTCATACACATCCTGGCATTCCTTTAATTTCTTGTTTTGTTTTCATTAGTGCACGCCTTTTTATGTACAACTTGTGTAAATCTACTCAGATTCTTGGGTTGTTACCCGAAGGCCTGCAATATAAGCAACATTATGTTGCGGAGCCTGTGTAGAATCGAATGATGTAAGACAGACACTCAGTCTACAAATCAACGGAAACAGTTATTCGCCGTCCGCGGTGGCCGAGCGGTTCTAGGAGCTTCAGTCCGGAACCGCGCGACTGTTACCGTCGCAGGTTCGAATCCTGCCTCGGGCATGGTTGTGTGAGACGTCCTTAGGTTAGTTAGATTTAAGTAGTTCTAAGTCCTAGGGGACTGATGACCTCAGATGTTAAGTCCCATAGTGCTCAGAGCCATTTGAACCATTTTTGAAACAGTTATTCCTTACGACTATGGCTTCCGCTAAATTCTAATAATACTTAGGCTAAGTCAACAGAGGTGGAGAATATGTTGTGACTACTTACAGTTGTGGATTACTCATAGCTTTTCAGGGATAGATTAGTGGCTGTACAGTGAAAGCTGTAGTAGAGCGTAATAGGATTAACAATGAAATCCGCTGCGCGACGCAGCTATAGCGAGCTACATGCTGTGGGCGTTCGGTTGAGCTGTGGGAATGCGCCGAGAAGCCGCTCTGAAATTCCACGACTGATAGAGAAGCTATTAATCGGGACGAATTAATTTGTGGGGCGCCGGGCTAATTAAATGGCCGTGGGGATGCGGGCCTGCGATGCGGTGCGATGCTGTGCCCTCCCACACAACACAGCAGAGGACACTGCAGGGTTATGAGTGGGACCACCGTGCGTCCGCCAGAAGCGGCGGCTCTGTGTTCCCTGCTTATAAGCAGGAAAGAAGCGCAGTTCCTGCGTGTGGCATGTTGATGCCATCCAGTCAAGTTACACTTCTGATATAAATGCTGCTACTGGACCCTTATTTTCTAAAATTACAGATACATAGATCAGTGAGGCAGTGAAACTGGCGATTTGGCATCCCTGGTAGTAGCACATACGTTAGGAATCACAAAATGGAAGTTGTTCCGGCTGGACAACAAGCCTTTGCCATTGACACTGATATCGATGTTCATTCGAGGTGACGCCATGGACTGGTGAACAACGTGATGTTACCGTGAAGCCATTTTACAAAAACAACAACAGCTACGTGGTCGCGCAGCGTGTATTTCGTGCTCATTACTGTCTCGCAAGTCATGGCCCGGTCCCGTCGGCATATGCTATCAAAGTGTCGGCACAGAACTCTGAGGAAACGGGTAATACGGTCCGAAAGAGAGATGGAAGTGCACACCAGAGAATGTTGCAAGAGTGGAAGAAACCTTGTCCCCAGGCGTTCTGTACTCAAGCACGCACTGTAACTTGACACAAGGAACAAGTATACCACTCACAGAACATTCAAATAGTGCAAAAACTGAGTGCAGACGATCTCCTATAGAGACTACGCTTTGCCGGGAGTTGTTGGAACTTAAGAACGACAACCCACGCCTGTGCGACAATCTGATCATGAGTGATGACGTCAGTATATCTCACCCTTTGTTAATAAGCTAACTTTAGATACTGGCCACGTGGAAATCCTGAAATGCTCCATTAAATGCAACTTCACATTAAGAATGTGGTAGTGTGCTACAGCATATTATCGCTTGGAATAAAAGGGCCTTAATTTTTTGAAGAAGATCGTGGCCATGTTATTTCTGTGATGCAGAACGTTATGTTCGCAGGTTGAACAATTTCCTATTGCCACAAGTTGCTTATCTTACTGTAACTGCAAACACCTTCTTCCAACAAGACGGGGCACATACCGTACCTCGCGGCATTCCATTAAGGCGCTACAGCCCATCTTTCCTTGTTATCTCATCTCCAAGAGCGGGGACATTTCCAAGCCTGTAAGCTCTCCTGACCATTCAGTGTGTAATTTCTTCCTTTGAGGTTATTTAAAATCTCAGATATTCCTGTGTGGCCCACCACACACCATCTAGGAACTGGAGGATCCAATTCAGGAGGAAGTTAATCGAGTTCAACTGCCAGTTCTGCAAGATGTGATGTCTAACTCTACGAAAGACTTTAAATGCGTGTGAGGGAATATGACGACTACCTATGTGATGTCATTTTCAACTGGTTTTAAGCACTGAAAAATCATGTATTTCTTTCTGAATTAATTTGTATAACTGTTGGAGGTTTCAAAATCGCTCGTTTCACTGCCGCACCTGTTACATTACTAATCGGCTATCCCGAACCCTGTGCCAGTTGCAGATTGCCTATCTAAAGCCTTCCAGTGGCAACAAAAATTTGATTTTTAATATTTCACGTTATTAATGATCAAGATTAAAATGCTGTCACAATCTACTCATTAAGAGACATAATCTTATTTGTAAAGCTTAACACAACCATTACAGTTAGAAACTGTGCGTCTGTCTCGAGGCAGCGTAACTGATGTCGCGCAAATACCCGGGCTTTCTTTATCCAGTATTTCAGAATGAGAGCATTTAGCGACTTCCAACAAAATTTACTCATAACGCCAAACTTTTCCTTAGCATTTCCTTACTTCCACGCTTTTAAAGTCAAATGTTCAACGTATTAAGTAATTTGTAAAGTAGTGACACGCTTCAAGCTGTTTTATAGACAGGAGTTCCATTCTTTAAAGGCTGTCGGGTATACAGAACAGGTGGGAGATGCGCACTTCTCGGAATATATCATCAAACAGTGTCCTACAGGTTTCCAGCGTGGACAGACCGAACAAACAATGGAAATAGTGATACTGAGTAAATCGAGGCTTTAATTCACAAGTAAGATGAAGTGCTAATCCCTGAAATATATAATCATGATAATTGGGAATTGGGAGTGTAGTGACAATTATTATTATGAAAGGGTGGACATGTTAAGAAAGATTTGTCAAGAAGACAAATTTGCATAACCCACCTTATTAAAACATATTCTCTGGTAGTGACAGAAGACAGCTATCCACATTGGTTAACTGGTTCTTTTCTCTTGCTGCAATATTTAGACTACCAATATAGTCGTTGAAATACGATGCAGAGCACTCGAATCCTAGTCGAGGGTAACCAACCGTATATAATTCTTCTAATAAACACTCTTCTAAAGTATGTGGAACATAAAAACTTGAGGAACTCTTCTGCGTAGTAAATACGAACCATTGGCCCACAAAATAATTAAGTACACCAGATGCGTTTACGTAACTTCTAGTCAATAACCCTAAGGCCAACGGTAAGTATGTCATTCTTTGGAACTGAGTGTTTTGAGTAAAGCATTTTATGGAAGGTAATAATAGGCAGTAGTCCAACATATCAAGATGAAACCAGGAGCACTTCAAATATGGTTTTATAGGAACAGAAATAGTCATTTGTGGAGAATTTCGACACAAAAAGGGGTACAAGTGGCAGAAATGTTTATGCCACAAGTTATGTATATGAAATTACACACACGATTATCGTCTACAGGAATTCAGTTTCAACGAGAAGCGCCCAAGTGCCGCAAACACAGCTTCTAAGAGTAGTGCTATGACATGAAATTGGGCATGTGTACGTTCCTGGGAATCTCATCCCACTCTTTTTTTGTACGCAAGTTTACAAAACATTACCAAGATGCTGGAGGATCATAGCGACCAACTATATTTCAGATGCGTTCGGTAGCCTGTACATTATGTAATCCCAAGCACAAAGGAAAACAGTGACATCTGTAATTTTTCGTAGAAGGTTTTCACGTATGCATGGTAATTTGGGTGGTAATGTGAATTCTGGAGTGGCCGTGATGTCGGTAGTGTCGTGTATGTGGATGAAGGTAGTGATGTGGAACTCTTGTGCCACTGCATATACTTTATAGATGTGAGAGGCCAGCGATATCTCTTTTTCTATTCTTTAAACTCAATTAATTACAATTACAGTCATGTTTCTACCTATATTGGTTGCAAAACTACAGTAATGATGTCAATGATAGTAAAGGTCAGGTCATATTTTCTTATATATTACCCTTCTCTCTTGTGATTGGGAACTTTCGCATGCAGAACAGTGAATGTCACTTGTAAGCCTTGGTGTGGGGAGTCAGTGGGACACCACTGCAGTGGCTGCGGGTTCAGACCCCCTGCAGGTACATTCAGCAGGGCAGGGACTGACCTCTGAGAATTTTGCCAACAGGAGGCGAGGTAAAGCCCTTGACCAGCCGGCGCGCAGGTAGTCCGCCGACCAGTGTTGCTCTGCTGGGCGCCGTGCCACTGGATCCACAAATTATTTTCCTGTAGAACTACAGGGCACTCTACATGGTCCCGGCAAAAAACGTGAGGGTAACGTGCAGTAGAGAGAATCGCCCGTAGCAAGTAAAAGGCCGTTATTCACCCAGCGCCGAGTTTGGTCGAAGCATGTTTGGCAGTGTCGTCGTACTGAAACAAATGACTTCTTTGAAGCCAGGTGAAGTGGAAAACAATTAGAACAGATTCCTATCCCCTGGTACCTCGAAGCAAGTGTCGTTATTCAGGCATGGTTACTGTGTTGTTTGTGTCCTGGAGAAAGTAAGTAGCAACAAATTGACGCCATCCGCTGTGGTGTCAGAATTTCTTCCACCAATAGGCGGTTGATGTACTTATTAGGAAACTTCTGGCAATTTTGTGCGTGAAAAAGCCAGTGATTGGCGGATTAAAAGGAAATTGAAGACGTCTGATAGCTACACTACTGGCTATTAAAATTGCTACACCACGAAGATGACGTGCTACAAACGCGAAATTTAACCGACAGGAAGAAGATGCTGTGATATGCAAATGATTAGCTTTTCAGAGCATTCACACAAGGTTGGCGCCGGTGGCGACACCTACAACGTGCTGACATGAGGAAAGTTTCCAACCGATTTCTCATACACAAACAGCAGTTGACCGGCGTTGCCTGGTGAAACGTTGTTGTGATGCCTCATGTAAGGAGGAGAAATGCGTACCATCATGTTCCCAACTTTGATAAAGGTCGAATTGTAGCCTATCGCGATTACGGTTTATCGTATGATGACATCGCTGCTCGCGTTGGTCGAGATCCAATGACTGTTAGCAGAATATGGAGTCGGTGCGTTCAGGAGGGTAGTACGGAACGCCGTGCTCGATCCCAACGGCCTCGTATCACTAACAGTCGAGAAGACAGGTATCTTATCCGCATGGCTGTAACAGATCGTGCAGCCACGTCTCGATCCCTGAGTCAACAGATGGGGACGTTTGCAAGACAACAACCATCTGCACGAAGAGTTCGACTACGTTTGCAGCAACATGGACTATCAGCTCGGAGACCATGGCTGCGGTTACACTTGACGCTGCATCACAGACAGGAGCGCCTGCGATGGTGTACTCAACGACGAACCTGGGTGTACGAATGGCGAAACGTCAGTTTTTCGGATGAATCCAGGTTCTGTTTACAGCATCATGATGGTCGCATCCGTGTTTGGCGACATCGCGGTGAACGCGGATTGGAAGCGTGTATTCGTCATCGCCATACTGGGGTATCATCCGGCATGATGGTATGGGGTGCCATTGTTTACACGTCTCGGTCACCTCTTGTTCGCATTGACGGCACTTTTGAACAGTGGACGCTACATTTCAGATGTGTTACGACCCGTGGCTCTACCCTTCATTCGATCCCTGCGAAAAGCTACATTTCAGCAGGATAATACACGACTGCATGTTGCAGGTCCTGTATAGGCCTTTCTGGATACAAAATGTTCGACTGCTGCCCTGGCCAGCACATTCTCCAGATCTCTCACCAATTGAAAACGTCTAGTCAATGGTGGCCGAGCAACTTGCTCGTCGCAATACACCAGTCACTACTCTTGATGAACAGTGGTATCGTGTTGAAGCTGCATGGGCAGCTGTACCTGTACACGCCATCCAAGCTCTGTTTGACTCAATGCCCAGGCGTATCAAGGCCGTTATTACGGCCAGAGGTGGTTGTTCTGGGTACAGATTTCTCAGGATCTATGCACCCAAAATTTCGTGAAAATGTAATTACATATTTGTCCTATCATCTGCATTTCTTCTTGATGTAGGAATTTTAATGGCCAGTAGTGTAGACAGAACGCTCTAGGAATGACATCGGCGGGAAGCTGGCCGACTTTGGAACATTTTACAACGGTTCTTTGGTGGGAGAATAAACAACGCTTTAACAGTTACCTCTTTGGCTAGAATTTTTCGGACCTTTTTTTTTTTTAATGGAGGATTGTGTTTTCGGTGCAGTCTCTGCTCAGAGCAGGGGCAGAAAAGCTCTGGAGACCTACTTAGGGCTAGGACTTTGAGGAGAAACTTGGTGCTAAGATTTCCAACAGTACACTCTGTCAAAGTTAAGACTGGGAACTCGTGTGCTTCAGCGATGAGATGCAGCAGTGAGGAGAACTTCACTGAGAGGCAGCCGGTGTATTGTCTGACGAGTGGCAGTGGCAGCTGTCGGGACCGTACATAGCTTGCGTCTTTACACATCGGTTATAGTGAGTTTGTCTGGCACCATCGGCTGATTAGGAAGGCGTCAAGTTAGGTGTGGCTTGACATTCAATTAAATTCATCTGGGCTCACCCACGACAAGACGAGTAGGAGTAGTTGGATGTTTGTTTTACATTCGCCATTTCGCACATTCTTACTGTGTAACCCCAAGAGGCCGTGTTTCCGGTAATTAAGATGAGGATATTAATTTTTTTTCTGAGATCCTCGATTCCTTTACCGAGATGTTTGCTAAGTTACTAGTTAGTGATGAAAGAGGAATACTGACGTCAGCCTCCTTAGGGGCATTGAAACACTTTAAGGAGGTTAGGTAGAAATGTTTGCTGGGCCAGGAATCGAACAAAGATTTCCAACTTTATGCGAGCGGATGCCTTAACTGCTTTCGCTATCAGAGCGTCCTCGCTATCCAACCCAAATTCCTACCTTGTCGGGCACTTCTTCCGTAGCGCCACCCTGTCTAGCATCCTCATTGCTGGTAGCATGTAGCATAATTCTCCCTAGAGGTCGGACTAGGGTGCATCCACACCGAATATATCATGAAACGCCATAAAGACGTATATATTACTATTATATCTGTCGTGTCTGTTCTTTCGGGCATGTCTCAAAGCGCAGACACTGCAATGTAATGGAGACATATATGCTTAGTTATTTCTTGTTCTGTTTTATTTGTCCTAATTAACTGTTGCCTTTGTCGTATGTCCAGTTAAGATTCATGTTAATGTTAAGTTTGGTACATGCATGAATGATTGTAATAATTTTAAATTGGCTGTCGGCCGGGGTGGCCAAGCGGTTCTAGGCGCTACAGTCTTGAACTGCGCGGCCGCTACGGTCGCAGGTTCGAATCCTGCCTCGGGCATGGATGTGTGTGATGTCCTTAGGTTAGTTAGGTTTAAGTAGTTCTAAGTTCTGGGGGACTGATGACCTCAGAAGTTAAGTCACATAGTGCTCAGAGTCATTTGAACCATTCGCTTGGGCCAGGACTTCGATTCAATAGTTAGTGAATCCGTTTTTCCCAGCAGGATATCCTTAATAACTTTTGTCAAACCCAACACACAGGACACATTTACCAGAGCCACCCCTCAGCTATCGTCAAATCTGTTGTGCACGGTTTTTAGATCAGCATCTGAGTTCTTTTGTGAGCCATTCGCCTCTCAGTAGCCCAACTGACGCAGATCCTTGTAGCATTCAGAAGGCTCACGTTTATATCTTGGTTGGCTCTTGTCAAACCACTGTGATTATTGCATTCTTTGTTTATAGGAACGACATCTTGCAACTGTATATACAGTGACGAGCCAAAACATTCTGATCATCTGCCTAATGGCGCGTGTTGTTTCACATTTAGAATGCAGTACAGCAGTTACTACCTGTGGCAAGTCTATGGAAGTTTTCCCTTAAATTATAGACCCGTGGTTTTTCGGTACAGAGCTGGTGCCCGATAGTGACCCAGATGAATTCCGTCATGCTCATATCAGGCGAATTTGGAGGAAAAGACATCGACCTGAGTTCAATGTCTTAAGTTACTGTAGCACAATTACGGCCTTGTTACACGGACTGTGTGATGTAGCCTCCTTACTGGCGATAACAATCGTAAGAAAAGATCAAAGTAAAACCCTTTAGGAATATTAATCTCGAGGAAGACAGCTGAAATAAAAGGTCGTTAAAAATTGGCATGAACTTAAGTTCTTTTCGTTGCTCCACTGCAGTTGATTCTTCCTGTAAATTTCGTATTTGATGATGGGCCAGAGAACACTATGGTTCCCTAATAACGTGAAAGGCCAGAAAGTGAATTTCTGAAATAGGATAGAAGATCAAATAATATCTGTCGTTTTATCTGCATAATGTCCTAGTAGACAAATATATTCCCGAAATTTCATTAGTCTACTTTAGCTATTTTTTGGTGTGTCGATTTTTTTCCGTCAGTGTATGTACACCAGGATGTCAGATGCCCAAAGCGGTCAGCTATGTGTGGTTAGAGTTTATGGGTGCTCAATGGCGAGAGCGATCAGCTGACTCCCGAGATATATCCCACTGACCACGCAGGGTATGCTCTAAGCCTACAATTGCAGCCCCAGTAGCGGCATGACCAGCCGTTGCTGACTTCCAGATGGAGCCCCTCCAACAAGTGGAGGCGTTCTTAATAAATATTCTGGACAGCCTGATCCACTGCATCAGAGCACTGGGTGCCGTATTGACCTGAGAGGGGATCACCTCCAATGGTGACGCTCTGGACGCCACCAGTTGAGGGCCACAACTCCTAGAAAATGTTGCCTGTAGTTTCCCCACAGAAAGACAAAAACAAGGCACGTCATTGCTGCAAGCCAAGTAACGTGTAGCTACCAAGATGAACGCAAAGTTTATGGCTGGAAAAACAGCAAAGAACGAACGTTAAAACTGCAATTAGCAATGAATAAGCCAGAGTTGTTTTAAATAAGAAAACACACAATCAAATATTCATTTTAGAGCCCTGTTTCAGATCCAGAAGTGAAGTAATAAAGGTATTTACGTACTGAGGTTTCAACAACAAGATACAAACTCGCCAACTGCCATTCCCAAATGAGGTGTTTAACTCGTTATCTGGAGTTCTCGCCACTCACTGAGTCGGTTTACACACCACTGAGATGTCAAGATATTAGACGAAGCCTCCACCTTTTTATCCTTATCTTTTAGCAATTTATGATGATTATGACAAGCCTCCTGAAATTCCCATAATAGTCGGTACGATTTACCATGTGCAATATAACCCTAATACCCATGTCCAGTAGCTAAGCGCCCTCGAGATTCACGGGAGAAACCTTGCGTCTGTTCGACGTTTGATGTACCAAAATATAACTGGATAGCACTAAAACACGTGATACACATTCCAAGCCAGGATGGTACACTAATCAGAGTCGGATGACATAGTGTGCGGCCAGATTCTTGGCACATTAAGATGCCAGCCACAGACAGGGCGAGGGACTGCCGGGGTCAGAACATCACCCACAACGTCGTTTCATGACAATGGACAAGCTTACAATACAGAGCAAACTCTGAACAGGAGCGCAGGCAAGATCACCAACATGACTCATCTCAGTGCATTTAATTGGAGTCTAAGGTTCCCCTGCAGCAAATATTTAGACACAAAATAAATTGTATTGCATATTAAACTAAGTACATATAGTCACATATGATAACCTATAATTAAGAACATTCCAGTGAATAAAGGGTAAAGACATAGGAAGGACATGCAATATTGACAAATTAATGAGGAATGAGAGGAATTTTAAATTATCCTCACCAGTGATCAATGGGCTACGATAAGATGTGGAGTGCATTTTAATGATAGTGTGTTTTGGAAACATGTGACTGTCCTGCATTTGCTCCTGTAGCATAGTTTCCGAGTGTAAATGTGGCGCTTCATGGAAGGCGTAAAAGAGAGTATTCGCCCCGCACATCAGTGCGCAAATAGAAAGTTTCAAGCCGCTGTTGAGAACTCATAACACCACTTCCGCAGTGTTTTGAGCTGAGAGGGCGACGTAACTTTGCACATACATGCGAGCCTTTTGCTTACGGCAGGGAGACGGTCGTGTCGTCTATTTCCATGCAAAAATATCTCATAGAATGCCGTATAATTTAATTTGACGCTGACAGATGATATGAAAATTAATGTATGTTAAGCGAGTAGTTGGGCGGATAGGCGCTACTTGCTTGCCAGGATTTTAAATACAGATGGTGTCCTAGAAGGAGTTACAGGAATTACCCAGGGAGCAGATCCCAGTGTTACACTTAATATCTAACGAGCACTCACTCGTTCCCATCTAGCATACGCATGCTTCTGCTGTGGGTCTTGTCGATTAAAAGTAGACAAAATACAGTGTAAAGCCCTTTTTGCGAGACTGCGACGAACTCGAAACCAAAACATACTCTGTATTGGGGACGTGTTAGAAGCAACAGTTGATATTGAGACAAAGCCAGTTTCAAAGATCGTCGGTCACGCGGAAGATACAGACCACTTTTCTACAGGATGGCGCTGTATCAACAAACAGGCGCCGACAAACAACTTAGATTACTTTGAAATATTAAAGAATATTGGTGTGCAGTCGCTCTCTACCGTTTTACGACAAATACTATCATATTTTGCTCACGCTAAAAACTGGAAAAACTGAACGATACCTGTGGTAGCCAGTGAGATCATGACAAAGCAATATAGCAAATTTTCTGACGCATGGCGTGTGAGAATGCAAATGACACCGAATGTGTATTCATAAACCAGAGAGGAAAAGCTTGTGATTGCTGATAACTAGTAGTCTGCAAAATTAGCACTAAGAGGTCGTATTAATCTGCATCAAAGGCCACAGTGGCATTCACGGCAATGAATAAGCTGATCAACTCTCCAAACAAGGTGGAACTTGAGATACACCATTCCTTCCAGAAGGTACCGCACACTAATGTTCGACAGCGTCTTAAAATAACGATGCGATTGAGGTGGAATTAGAAATGGAACAATATAATTGACAACAGAGGAAAACGTTATAGAGAAATATACCGTGATACCGATATCTCATTGGTGCATCAAAAAAGTGGTTTCAAATAAAATTTGTACAACCATAGCACGTATGAAACTTAACCTTAGTTAAAAAAAGTCTATATCGATTGGGGCTGATTGACGACCGACATAACAGAAACGCCGTGTGGCTAGGGCCTCCCGTCGGGTAGACCGTTCGCCTGATGCAAGTCTTTATACCTGACAACACTTCGGTGACTTGCTTATTGATGGGGATGAAAGGATGATGATAAGGACAACACAGCACCCAGTCCCTGAGCGGAGAAAATCTGCCACCCAGCCGGGAATCGAACCCGGGTGTTAGGTATGACATTCTGTCGCGCTGACCACTCAGTTACCAGGGGCGGACACTATCGACATTTTACATGTGGAGACGAATAAGGTAATGTTATGGTATCCTGAAAATAGGACACTACAGATCAAAAACTAAAATAACAATGCCGGTCAGTGTGGCCGTGCGGTTCTAGGCGCTTCAGTCGGGAACCGCGTGACCGCTACGGTCGCAGGTTCGAATCCTGCCTCGGGCATGGATGTGTGTGATGTCCTTAGGTTATTTAGGTTTAAGTAGTTCTAAGTCCTAGGAGACTGATGACCACAGATGTTAAGTCCCATAGTGCTCAGAGCCATTTAAAAAAAAAATAACAATGGTATGAGTGGAAAAAAACTACATTGGTGTTTCACAGGTCGGAACGTGTAGTATTAGATCCCTTAATCGAATGGTTAGATTATAGAATGTAAAAAAGGAAATGATTAGGAAGTTAGATATAGTAGTAATTACTGAAGGGCCGTTTCAGTAATGTTCGAATTCGTGTGAAATCTTATGGGACTTAACTGCTAAGGTCATCAGTCCCTAAGCTTACACACTACTTAGCCTAAATTATCCTAAGGACAAACACGCACACCCATGCCCGAGGGAGGACTCGAACCTCCGCCGGGACGAGCCGCACAGTCCATGACTGCAGCGCCTGACACCGCTCGGCTAATCCCGCGCGGCGCCGTTTCAGTAAGAGCAGAGCTTTGGGTGAGGTTTGTACAGTGTTATAAACACAAAATCAAGTAGGAGTAATTCAGGACTAGGTCTAATAACGAATAAGAAAATAGGAAAGATGAGAAGCTGCTACGAGCAACATAATGAACACATTACTGTCGCCATGACAGACACAAAGTTATAACACACGCCATGGTACAACAAGTGTATATGCCTGCTAGCTCCACATATGATAAGACTGAAACCAATAATTCATCCGGGGAAGACAGCTGAAGATTTAATTGTGATGAGAGACTGGAATCCGATAACTGGAAGAGGAAGAGTAGGAAAAATAGCAGTACGAATGGACTAGTCGAAAGAAATAAAGGAGAAAGCTGTCTGGTAGAATTTCGTAGAGAGCATAGTTTTAATCGTTGCTAATTACTGTTTTAAGAATATTCAAAGAAAGTTGTAGACGTCGAAGAAATCTGGGGACAGAGGAAGCTTTCAGATAGATTACATAACGGTAAGACAAAGATTTCTAAATCGCATTGACTGTAAAATATTGTCGGGGTACATGTGGACTCTAACATAACGAAGTATGCAACCATTCTGTAGCGTGCTGGGCATGCTTGGAGATGAGTGAGTGTCGCTGACAGTCTATGGGGCCGAGGGCAAAACCTGTTAACGATTACAAAGAACTTTATTGATCTCGGTATATGGCGTAGTGAGGCTCGCTGACCCTGGCTGGAGCCGACGAACGGGCGGCGGCTTCCGCCTGGTGCTGCTGTGCTGGCGCCTCGAGCTACTAAGCGTGGCAGCCTCTGAAGGCTATAGGCACTGACGTCAGAGGCACTTCACGCTGTGGTGCGATGGCACCTCATTCGGGAGATGGTTCCTCGGCTCCACAAGCGGTGGCAGTGGCAGCGTCTGGAGTGGTGTGTGCTACTTCCCTCGATGTGAAGGCCTAGTGACCTATCGCCCTGCTCTCGTCACGGCGATGAAACGTGAAGACGGCTGTGCATGGGGCACTACTTGCTGTCCTCGGACAGTAACTGGCTGCCAGCTGGCGTTTGGCTCCAAGTACTGCTAGGAAATCGGCATCAGAGTTACGAGGCTTGGACAGCAGATTGGCAGGGCTGAGACAACAAGTAGGGGAAGGCGGGGCAAGACGGGGAGGTGGGGTAAGACGGGGAAGGGCTATAGGCTACAGTTAGAGTATTGCCATCTGTGGATAGCTACGTCAACATCATAAGTACACAGGTCCCAGTGTGTTGACATTGCTGAACCTTAGTTTCGCGGCGGTTTCTGTGAGCTTTGCAAGGTACGTACAATTGTTGTACTGATTTGCAATGTTTTACACCTTTCGAGGTCCTAAAACATGTGTTTCGTGAACATTTGTCCAGACTGTATAGATAGCGCTGAATAGTACGTCTTATTAACAGTAAACTGCTGTGTCAGTAGTCAATGTTCACTACATAGTGTTCATGTAGGCGTAATATAACCTGACATCATAGTAGGGGGCAAGACGGCGTGGGGCAAGATGGGGAGCTTCCCCGTCTTGCCCCTACTATTTATCCAACTATTACGTTCTTATCGTCTCGCTGCGGGTTTTGGACACGTACATTATACGTTGAATACAATTTTAGATAGAATGGTATTCGTTATTCCAATGTTTCCTAATTAACTACAAAGTATGTCTTAAGCTATATGGTGACTAAAAATACACAAAACGTCCAAAGTCAGTATTCTTGCGACTGACTATTGGAAATATGGTATTTACTATATAATATAGATTACCAGGAATGATCTGACTCAATAGTACGTTCCACTTGTTTTATTTCAGATGGTTCACAAGTATCGGCGACAACGTCTAGGCAAGATTGGTCATTGGAGTCAATGGAAGGCGCTGTAAATGCTGTTATAGAAGGTCATATGGGTTCTTTCATGGCTGCTCGACAGTTCAACGTGCCACAGAAATCTGTGTTTCAGCGTCGGGGTGCCCACGACACTTGTGCAGGGACAGAAAGTGATGATGACGAGGCTGTCCACACTTGTGTACTATGTGAATGTAAGAGGCCTAAATAAAACGTACTGCCTGATTCTACATTTAGAAGAACCATGTTTCGAAATCTTGTCGTCACATGATTTCGTTATTCCAGTCCTTCTTTAAGCTTTAGATGAATTCATGCTAGTTCCCCATCTTACCCCTCATATGGGGCAAGACGGGGAATTGGTAGTTTATGTTTCAAATCGAGATATTTCTAACTAAATGTAATAAGTTTGCAGGTTTATTTGTATGCTATTGTAATTCAATGGTTAAGTAAACAAATGATAATCAAACCTACTTGAATTTGTTTATTTTTGTCCCTATTGTAAGGGTTTAAAGTTAGCTTCCCCATCTTGCCTCGCCTTCCCCTACCATAAGGCATTTGGTGCAGACGGCAGACACAGCCCGGCCTCGAGCTCATAGCTGCAGCTGGCGGAGAGAATTCGTCTGAATGTCGGACGTCGCTCTGGTGTCTTGGTGGCGCTGCTGGCTTCCAGCGATGAGAAGTGATCCCTGGCTTGAAAGCCAGACTCATTTATGTGCCTGCAGTATCCACTTGTTTCCATAAAACCTGGCGCCTGATCACTTTGCCAAAACAAGAGACTTGCCCTGGTGTGGCGACACTGCCCCCTTGCTAGACAATTATGGCTGTGCAGCGCCATTTACCATAGAGCTCGGCTATACTTGCTGCGCAGTCGACTGGCATGTAGGTTATTGATCCACATGTCGCTACACTTCAGGCTACCGACCTGCGGCTGTTAAAGCAAAGCTCTGTAGTCTTTCCTTGCTACTTTTCCTTACTTTCCTTAAATACTAATAATTTTCCAACCAAAGACTGGGTCACGTACGTACAATAATATATTGTCTATTAACTGAAAATTAAAACTGAAGACCTTGCGGAAAGGTAGAAAATTAAGAGGGGATCCTTGATGCATTATAAGGACTGGCGGTTATTGAGAGTTTCAGAGGGAGCGTCAGGTGACGTTGGACTAAAACGGGGAACAGAAATACAAGACAGGACAAATGGGTAGCTTTGAGAGATGAAATCTGGAAGTAGGCAAAAAGGCAAGGTCTCATACTAATCGTTGGATAATATTGGAGATATTGTATTTAACTGACGAAAGAAAAAAAAATAACAGTATAGCAAATGAAATAGGCATAAAGGAATAGAGAGGTCTAAAAAATGAGACTGTCAGAAAATACAAAACGTGTAAGCAAGATTGGTGAGATATTGCAAATTATGCAAGACACTGTTTGTTTCACTTTTCCCAACATGTTGAACTGGGCGTAGATAACCTAAAGCAGCTTAATACGTTGTTAAACGGCACGACTGGGACAGGAGGCAAGAAAGCAGCATTAACAGTTAAAAATGAGCATGATCTTTTATTTAAATAAAAGTCAACAACTTAAGACGTCAGTAAAATAGCTTTTAAAAACAAGTAAGAAATTAAACAAGTTGTTGAATATTAACGAGGAAATAAGATCAACAATTGAGATAAGCAGACGAACGTTTAAAAAATGAAGAAACTAAGGAATCTGTCAAACATTAACAGGTATCTGAAGTTAGTCAATCTGGATATTTATAATCAAAACCTTAACATTAACAAAATTTTTCAATTGACTTTTAAATATAATATCTCAAGTGATCGCAGTAGATTTGCTAACAACAGTAGTAACATGAGGAACGCGTCACGTCCATTGGTGACATAAGTTCAGATTTGGGGGAAGATCTACAGATGCAATTCAGCCCCGCAAGAGGCGTGATAGCCTGACGGACAGGGTGGGCGGTGGGAACTCGCCACCCACCGGTGTGCTGGTGGATGGGGCAGGTCCCGTTGAACATAAACTGCAGCAGACAAAAATCTGATGAATCGGTAGCGAAGTGGCACTAAAAATCTCCAGACGATCGGCACATACGAATTTCCAGAATCCCATCGCTACCACAGCCGATAAAAAACACCGGCTTCACTAGATGAAGTCTGTGCTCTGCAAAAGTCGTTTGCTGTCAGCTCCAGACAGCCGAGTTAAACCGGCTTTGGGCCCCGCGAATGCTCTATCCAGTTCGGCCCGCCAGTTCTGTCAACCCTCATGCCGATCAAAGCTACTCAGTGGAGAACCGCCAAAGGTAGTGCCCCACTAGCGCGATCTTGCGATTGATTGATCGATGCGAGCCGGCACGTTTCACATGTTGCAGCATTTTTTGTGCTATTGTCAGTGAGACATTTTATTTTTCATTCTGAAAATTATTATAATACGGTAACCTTTATATTTTGACAAAAAATTATTTACATACATGTAAAGGAGTTATAATAAGGCATCCAGTTTTGCGCTGATTTACGTGTGGAGTTAACGATACATGTCACCTAACTGATAGACGAAATATTGCATGTTTTGTTATGGCGAATATTGGACAAAGGATAATGGTTTGGAGCATAAATATTTATACAGTTTTGTTCATAGCTTACTCAGTGCTAATGTATTATTTTCACGTTGGTAGCTTTACAACCACCACATATTTTCATATCCCCTGTCATCCGCGTGGAAGTGGGGTGGAGGGAATCTCAATTAGGAGTTTTTTTGGAGCGGGACTGTGGGGATTTTCAGTTTCCCCATTTACCTGATAACAAGGCAAACCTCCTGAAAATCTTCATCAGGGTTGGTAGTTTGAGACTACCTTAATCATTTCTGGGACGGGATGATCCTGTTTAGATAATACATTTACTATAGAAGAGAGAAAAGAAAAACAAAGGGCAAGGGAAAGAGACATACACGTGAATTTCATAGATTTACAAAAAGTATTTGACCCCACACTATTAAAGAATCTACATCGAGAACCTGAAGAGTGCACATTGAATAAGATAGATGTTGCATCAGTTCACGAGAGTCTATACACAAGAATGAAAATATGAAAATATCCCAAGTAATACTGCCAACCAGAGACCTGAGACAAGGGTGCAGTAAAGCACCCATCCTGTTTAAATAACAAGTGAAAGAACTTCTTAAAGAATGGATGAAAATGTGTGGAGGAAAGGGCTTAGACATAGAGGGGTATCACCTGTTCAGTTTACTATTCGCCGCTCATCAAATAATATTGGCTACCCATGACTACGATGTACAGTACATGATGAGGAAATTATGTACATATAATAATGCCGGACTACATTTTGAAACAAAATATGTCTCTGTGGGAAGTAACCAACGTAACATTATCACACACAGAAAACCTGTTGAGGCGTGTCAGAGCCGGCCGAGGTGGCCGAGTGGTTCTAGGCGGTACAGTCTGGAGCCGCGCTACCGCTACGGTCGCAGATTCGAATCCTGCCTCAGGCATGGATGTATGTGATGTCCTTAGGTTAGTTAGGTTTAAGTAGTTCTAAGTTCTAGGGAACTGATGACATCAGAAGTTAAGTTCCATAGTGTTCAGAGCCATTTTTTGAGACGTGTCAGAAGCGTAAATATCTGGGAATTACGATCTCAGATCAGTGTCCCAGTAAAAAAGAAATAAGGTGGACGACAATACAAGCTAAACAAACAGTAAATAAGCTGAATTTCATCCTTCGTTCAGATCAAATTAAAAAAAGACAAAAGAAAGGTTACATAAGTCAATAACACAGAGCATTTGTTTATTTGGAGCAAGATCCTGGGAAACAACAAAGCAAGACAGGAGAAGACTTGGAACCGTGCTAATGGATTCTGTGAGAAGGAGTATAGTTTCAAGGCGAGAGGAGATCTAAAATATATAAATCAGGAAGCGAATGAGAACTTCCGAGTACACCACCGAAGAGGTGGAAAAACAGCGTTTAAAATGGTGTGGGCATATGATGAGATTAGGGGATGAACGATGGACTATAAGAGAACTGTCTGCAACCTACATACAACAGGAAGAGAGAATAAAAAAATCAAGTGGAGGACAATGTACAAAGAAGAAAGTTCGGAACGAGGATGCGAGAAACGGCCTGAAGATCTGTCAACAAATCGTAAACAAAAACAAAAAAGACAGTAATCAAAATATCCACGGGTATGCTGCCGGTCTATAGTGTCCAACGGGCACAATATTTCGGCGATCAAACATGTCGCCATCATCAGGTGAACTGACGGACTGAGCTCCTGTGAACGTACCGGCACGGAGATCCGTACGCTATGGCTGCTCAGAGGGAACTGGGTTCGGTCGCGGCGGCGGCCGATTTAAATACCCTCCGCTCCATGGAGTATGACCGCACGAGGATTCTGGTACAGACGTCGAGATACTGGGACAGCGTTGTTAGAGAGGCCATCGAAATTCGCACCAATGACGACCTCATAAACCGGGACTGTGGCTATAATCTTAGCAAGGCTTGGGAACCAGCGATCGGGTTAATCAAGAGTAAATCGAGCAGACGTATAGTTGTGACGACCACGGCGGACAGAGCCATCACACCGACGTCATCTCAGACGCCGTCGCAATCTGTTCCACCGCGCGACCGTGGCGCTGGGCGCGGACGGCGGAGGGAGCGCGCCGCGGGCGGAGGGTATTTAAATCGGCCGCCGCCGCGACCGAACCCAGTTCCCTCTGAGCAGCCATAGCGTACGGATCTCCGTGCCGGTACGTTCACAGGAGCTCAGTCCGTCAGTTCACCTGATGATGGCGACATGTTTGATCGCCGAAATATTGTGCCCGTTGGACACTATAGACCGGCAGCATACCCGTGGACATTTTGATTATCAAATACGCCGGGAGAAACTCAAGAATCACAAAAAAGACAGTGTTGTGCATTGTTGCAGTCAATACTTTTTTTTTGAGTCATCAGTCTTCTGACTGGTTTTTTTGCGACCTGCCACGAATCCCTCTCCTACGTCACCCTCTTCACCAAAGACTAACACCTCAGAGTACCAGTTGCTGGATGTGTTTCAATTTCTTTCCTGTATAGTTTTTACCTTTTACACCCCCCTCTAGTACCACGGTTTTTCCGTGATGTCTTAACAGATGTCCTACCATCCCATCCATTCTTCTTGTCAGTGTTTTCCATGTATTCCTTTCCTTGCCGATTCTCCGGAGGACCTCCTCATTCCTTACCTTCTCATTCCACATAATTTTCAACAGCCTTCTGTAACATCACATCGCAAATAGTTCTACGAGCTCTTCCGGTTTTCCCACCGTCCATGCTTCACTACCATACAACGCTGTGCTCTAAATGTGCATTCTCAGAAATTTCTTCCTCAAATTACGATCTGTCTTTGAAACTAGTAGACTTTTCCTTGCCAGGAATGCTTTTTTTGGCAGTGCTAGTCTACTTTTTATGTCCTTCTTGCTTCGTCCGTCATTGGTTATTTTGGTGCCTCGCTAGCAGAATGTCTTAACTTCATCTACTTCGTGATCAATAATTATGTTGTTAATTTTCTCGTTGTTCTCATTTCTGCTACTTCTCATTACTTTCGTTTTCATCGATTTATTCTCAATCCACATTCTGTACTCATCAGACTGTTCACTCAGTTCAGCTAATCCTGCAATTCTTTTTATTGTCAGCAGCGAATCCGATCATTGATATCCTTTCACTTTGAGTTTTAATTCCACTCTTGGACCTTGCTTCTATTTCTGTCATTGCTTCTGTGGTGTATAAATTGAACAAGACGGGTGAAAGACTACATGCCTGTCTTCATTTTTGGTCTTCCATCCTTATCGTTCTCTCTGGGATCTTGTACACATTGTATATTACTCTTTTTTCCCTAAAGCTTACACTTGTGTTATTCAGAATTTCAAACGTTTTGCACCATTTGACATTGTCGAACGCTTTCCCAGGTCGACAATTCCTATGATCGTGTCTTGATTTTTCTTTAGTCTTGCTTTCATTATCAATCACAACGTCAGAATTGCCTCTTCGGTGCCTTTATCTTTCCTTAAGCCAGACTGATCGTCAGCTAACACAACCTCAATTTTGTTTTCCAGGCTTCTGTATGTTGTTCTTGTCAGAAACTGGGATGCATAAGCTGTTAAGCTGATCTTGCGATAATTCTCACTCTTATCAGCTCTTCCAGTCTTCGGAATTGTGCGGAAGATGTTTATCCGAAAGTCAGATTGTATGCCCCCAGAGTCATACTTTCCACACACCAACATGAGTAGTTGTTTTGTAGTCAATTCCCCCGATAATTTTAGAAATTCTGAAGCCATATTATCTATACCTTCTGCCTTAATTGATTTTAAGTCTTCCACAGCTCTTCTAAATTCTGGTTCTGATAATGGATCCCGTATCTCTTCCCTAACAGAGGCCTTCGATATATTCTTTCCACCTATCCGCTCTCTCCTCTGCCTTTAACAATAAAACTCCCATTACACTCTTGTTGTCACGCCCTTCCTTTTACTTCACCAAAGGTTGTTTTGACTTTTCTATATCCTTCCCACAATCATTTCTTTTTATGTCTCTTCACATTTTCCGTGCAGCTATTTCGCCTTATCTTCCCTGTACTTCCGATTTATTTTATTTCTAAGTGACTTGTGTTTCTGTATTCCTGAATTTCTTGAACATTTTTGTACTTCCTTTTTTCATTTACCAAATGAAATATTTATTCTGTTACCCTTGGTTGCTTCGCAGTTACCTTTCTTGTACGTATATTTTTCTTTCCAACTTCTGAGATTGCCTTTTTAGATGTGTCCGGTCCTCTTCTCCTGAGCTATTGCAGTATCTACAGCCTTAGAGAACTTCAACCGTATCTCTTCATTTCTTATTTCTTCCGTATCCAACAACTTTGTGCATTGATTCTTCCTGACTACGCTCCTAAACTTTAGCCCACTCTTAATCACTACTAAATTGTGACCTGAGTCTATATCTGCCCCTGGTATGCCTAACAATCGAATATCTGATTCCGGAATCTCTGTCTGACTATGATATAAAGTAAATGAAATCTCCCCATATCTCCCTACCTTTTCCAAGAATACGTCCTCCTCTTCTGATTCCTGAACAGAGTATTCGCTATTAATAGCTGAAATTTATTGCAGTACTCAATTAGCCTTTCTCTTCTATCACTCCTAGTACAAAGTCCATATTCTCCCCTAACCCGTACTTCCATTCCTGGCCTCACAAATGCATTCTAGCCCCCCATGTCTATTAGATTTTCATCTGCTTTACGTACTGTATTACGCTTTCAATATCCTCCTATACTTTCTCTATCTCTTCAATTTCGGTCTTCGACGTCTCTATGTATTTCTGTACTATTGTTGTCGGTGTTGGTTTGCTGCCGATTCTGAGGAGAACAACACTATCACTGAACTGTTCACATTAACTCACTCTCTTCTCTACCTTCCTATTCATAACGAATCTCACTCCCGTTATTCATTTTCAACTGCTGTTGATATTATCCTATACTCATGTGACTAGGAGGAATCCTTGCCTTCTTTCCATTTCACTTCACTGACTGCACTGTATCTAGATTGAGCGTTAGCAGGCAAATATATATATATATATATATATATATATATATATATATATATATATATATATATATATATATACACTCCTGGAAATTGAAATAAGAACACCGTGAATTCATTGTCCCAGGAAGGGGAAACTTTATTGACACATTCCTGGGGTCAGATACATCACATGATCACACTGACAGAACCACAGGCACATAGACACAGGCAACAGAGCATGCACAATGTCGGCACTAGTACAGTGTATATCCACCTTTCGCAGCAATGCAGGCTGCTATTCTCCCATGGAGACGATCGTAGAGATGCTGGATGTAGTCCTGTGGAACGGCTTGCCATGCCATTTCCACCTGGCGCCTCAGTTGGACCAGCGTTCGTGCTGGACGTGCAGACCGCGTGAGACGACGCTTCATCCAGTCCCAAACATGCTCAATGGGGGACAGATCCGGAGATCTTGCTGGCCAGGGTAGTTGACTTACACCTTCTAGAGCACGTTGGGTGGCACGGGATACATGCGGACGTGCATTGTCCTGTTGGAACAACAAGTTCCCTTGCCGGTCTAGGAATGGTAGAACGATGGGTTCGATGACGGTTTGGATGTACCGTGCACTATTCAGTGTCCCCTCGACGATCACCAATGGTGTACGGCCAGTGTAGGAGATCGCTCCCCACACCATGATGCCGGGTGTTGGCCCTGTGTGCCTCGGTCGTATGCAGTCCTGATTGTGGCGCTCACCTGCACGGCGCCAAACACGCATACGACCATCATTGGCACCAAGGCAGAAGCGACTCTCATCGCTGAAGACGACACGTCTCCATTCGTCCCTCCATTCACGCCTGTCGCGACACCACTGGAGGCGGGCTGCACGATGTTGGGGCGTGAGCGGAAGACGGCCTAACGGTGTGCGGGACCGTAGCCCAGCTTCATGGAGACGGTTGCGAATGGTCCTCGCCGATACCCCAGGAGCAACAGTGTCCCTAATTTGCTGGGAAGTGGCGGTGCGGTCCCCTACGGCACTGCGTAGGATCCTACGGTCTTGGCGTGCATCCGTGCGTCGCTGCGGTCCGGTCCCAGGTCGACGGGCACGTGCACCTTCCGCCGACCACTGGCGACAACATCGATGTACTGTGGAGATCTTACGCCCCATGTGTTGAGCAATTCGGCGGTACGTCCACCCGGCCTCCCGCATGCCCACTATACGCCCTCGCTCAAAGTCCGTCAGCTGCACATACGGTTCACGTCCACGCTGTCGCGGCATGCTACCAGTGTTAAAGACTGCGATGGAGCTCCGTATGCCACGGCAAACTGGCTGACACTGACGGCGGCGGTGCACAAATGCTGCGCAGCTAGCGCCATTCGACGGCCAACACCACGGTTCCTGGTGTGTCCGCTGTGCCGTGCGTGTGATCATTGCTTGTACAGCCCTCTCGCAGTGTCCGGAGCAAGTATGGTGGGTCTGACACACCGGTGTCAATGTGTTCTTTTTTCCATTTCCAGGAGTGTATATATATATATATATATATATATATATATATATATATATATATATATATATATGTGTGTGTGTGTGTGTGTGTGTGTGTGTGTGTGTAGAATGTTGAATAGTATCGGGTGCCATTTATCAGAAGTACTGCAATGAACAGACACTGGGGTGTCGAAATCAACTGAGACTCAAAGTCAGCCAAACTGTAGAAGGGAGTCCACAACTTTCTTCTGGTATGCCATATCCACATGAAACCTTTCATTGACGATCACATCCATTAGAGCTACCAAAATGGGGGCTGTTAATCGCTGCGTTGCTCTCGCTGTCACAAACAGTCCCAGACAGTTTCTATAGGACTACGATTGTGTGATATAGCGGACCAGTTGAGTTGTAATAGGATGCTCGACTGTAGAATCGGTAAGTATATATGCTGCCCTACCAATGCAGCTGTTCTCTCGGATGAAGGGAGTGCCTGCAGCATACTCATCCTGAAGATGTGGAAGAAAGGCAACAGTTGGTCATTGAGGAGGTTCAAATAAGCATCCTGAATTATGTTCATGGTGCTGGTATGAAAAAGATCTTCAAAACATCACAGGACCCGCCTCTATCCTGAACTACACTTTCCACGCACAGCGGGTTAACGCTTCGTTGAGCTGTTGATACACTCGAAGATTTCCCGCACTTCAAACGACGCAGAATTGTGACTTGTGAGGCCACACGTCGTCCGTCAGCGTAGATGGCTGTCATGCAGAAGACCCAGGTTCAATTCAATGGGGTGCAATCACCCTCGTGATGCCGATTGAGGAGCTAGTTGACCGAATATTAGTGGCTCCATGCTCTGGGAAGTCTCCAAAACAAACGGGAGAGTGGTGGGCAGACCACATGCCCTCCTTACCGCATCCACATGATTTCTCAAGACAGAAGATGACACGGCAGCCGATAGACAACCCTTGAGCCTTAAAAACCTGTCGACGAGCTTGTTTTAGGTCCACACTATTCGCTTCTACTCAGGTACTGTCCTGCTTCTGTGTTGTTTGGCCGACTGAAGACGTGCAGTTTTGTATGTCCTGGCCTACTGCGAGGTGCCCGTTTCCAAATATTAATTTCACGCAGTTCCCTTGGCAGTGTCCCCTTGGAAGCAGGTCGAAGTGGGCCTGCGTTAACAAACAGTAGCATATCCTATGGTTCTGAAGTCTGATCATTAACGAGGCGTGATAATCGTTCCCACACTCTGTCGGTTAAGGTCTTTTTACGACCACTGTTCTTGTAACATAGTTGCCAGTGGCATAGATACGTTGGACCGTCTGTCCTCATTCACCAACAAATCAAGTAACTTCTTTCACGGTGTGGTCAAGGCCACGCCCAAACATGATAGCTGCTTCCATTCATTTTGTCACATCTCTACGTCGACCCGCCTTACTACGCTGATTCCACACAACCGACTGACACATTCACTCCCCTTAATTTCCACGACTTGCGTCATCGGTGGAATGCGACATTACAGCCTGGTAACAGACTTACATCCACTACAGCACTTCAAAGTGACCAGTGTGCTCATTTAAGGGCTGACCAGTATTTTGAGCGATGAGTTATGTTATGCATTTCGAGAATCCATTCTACAGGGTGTTTCCACAAGAGCGTGGAAAAATGTAATAGGACATAGAGAAAACTCCATTGACCAATCTGAGGTAGGGAATCTGGGGAGATATGGAAGTAAACTTGCCTACCGCTTTGTCTAGCGTTACTGTTTACCAGCTTAGTTACAACTAACATCCGTACAAATTTACACGTACTGTGCTGATTATTTAGATGTACATTCTTTAATTCCTGCAAGAAAACCAGGAGGACGAGCCTGATTACTATAAATCATGATGCACGTTTTGTTTACTTTTCTGGATTGGAAGGGGAGGTCCTATTCCATGGCCTGCGAGGTCACCTCACCTGAATTCCCTTTATTATTTCCTGTAGGGATACCTAAAGACACTTGTGTATGAGACCCAAGTGGATACGGAGATGCAATTAGCTGTCAGAATTGAAGCTGCCTGTGAGATGAATCGAAACACACCAGGGATATTTGTCAGGGTGTGTCAGAATATTGTTTGCTCAGGCCATGCTTGCATTTAGTCTGATGGCCCTCAGTTTCAGAACATTTTGTAAGATACAGTATAAATGGTACGTTCATTGTGTCTATGATGGTATTTGAACTTAACTGTAACTAATATAAATAAAAAACTACACAGTAATGTGATTTTATTCCTATTATCTCTTTAAGCTGGCTTCTCCGAGCCCAAGTTCCCTACCTCAAGTTGTCCAGTGGAGCATCCTCTGTGTCCTGTTAAATTTTAGCACGTTACATGAAAACACCCTCTATAGCTGCAGCTACTGTAAGAGTAACACCATAGATTACTGCGAGGGCCGTTCAATAAATAAGGCAAAACAGTTTTTTCTGAAAGCAGATTTTTTTCAGGATTCCAATACACCACATTATTCACCATTATTTTGGCTACAAAACCCTGTTTTCTAATATAACCTCCGTTGAATGTGACGGCTTGTATTGTATTGTATTGCATGGAACTGGGGACCTGGAAAGAACGGAGAGGCTTCGTCTCCGACGTAGCCTGCAGTGGTACGCAACCCCACTGCAGGCCACAGTAGTTCACTCGCCCCACCGCCACCCAACACCGAACCCAGAGTTATTGTGTGGTTCGGCCCCAGTGGAACACCCCCCCCCACCTCCACCACCACCCCGGGAACGTCTCATACCAGACGAGTGTAACCCCAATGTTTGCGTGGTAGAGTAATTATGGTGTATGCGTACGTGGAGAAAGTGTTTGCGCAGCAATCGCCGACTTAGTGTAACTGAGGCCGAATAAAGGTAACCAGCCCGCATTCGCCGAGGCAGATGGAAAACCGCCTTAAAAACCATCCAGAGACTGGCCGGCGCACCGGACCTCAAGATTAATCCGCTGGGCGGATTCGTGCCGGGGACCGACAAACCTTCCCGCCCGAAAAGCAGTGCGTTATACCGCACGGCTAACTGGGCGGGCACGTGACGGCTTACCCCAGCTTACTGAGAGGGTCTGTATGATACCATTCTACCGAGTGGAGTCAACGTATTGCTGCCTCAATAAACTCCCCGTCATCCACGTACTGCTTCCTGCAAAGTGCATCCTTCATTGGGCCACACTGATGGAAGTCGGAAGGTGCGAGTTTCTGGCTGTAGGTTATATGAGGAACAAGAGTCCAATGAAGTCTTGTGAGCTCTTCTCGGATGTGCAGACTTGTGTGAGCCCGTGTTTTGTCATGGAGAAGGAGCAGTTCGTTTCCAGTTTCAAAGTGTTTCGTTGCTCCATGAGGGAGGACATCAAACAGAATAGACTCTACAGAGTTCCTAGAAGCCCGTCACCATATTTCCACCGGCTGAGGATGCGGCTTTGAACTTTTTCTTCGGCGGAGAGATGGTGTGTCGCAGCTCTATCGATTGCAGTTTCGTTTCCGGTTCGAAGTGATGAACCCATGTTTCACTGCCTTTAACGCTGTTCGACAAAAAATTGTATTGATCAGCTTGGGAAAACACAAGCAGTTTCGAACAGATGGTCCTTCGTTGCCCTGTATGGGTTTGTGTTCGGCGGGGAGGGACCTTGCAGGCACACACCTTTGAGTACCCCAAATGGTGTTCGAGCGTGTCAACACTACGAACAGTGACGTCCAGTTGAGCAGCGAGGAGTTTAATTGCGATCCGTCGATCACCTCGATTGAGAGTGTCCGTACGTTCCAACATTGCACAAGTGTGCAACTGACCGTCACGGGGGATATCGGAGAGGTTCACGTGATCTTGTTGCGATGACGACAGACGCCTTCCCAACGACTCGTCGTGCTTTTGTTCACTGTCAATTCTCTGTAGACAATCTGCAAGCGCCTACGAATATCAAGTTTGTTCGCGTGGCTATCCTCCGCAGCAAGCGCAGAAACACTTGTTTTGTAAACAAAACCGTCTTTTCCTGCTGGTCTGGTCTGGAGGTCGCACTACCACTTTATTACTGACACATAAACACAACTTTGCGTTCTGATCTCCTTCAGAGGATGAGAGGAAACGAAGATCAGCAAATTGTAAGTAATTACTTTTTAACATAAAAAGTCACGACGTGAACTGTTTAATAATCTAAAACTAACATTACTGTGTCGTTATAGATCCTGCTGATGATGCCTTAGAACAAGAAAAAGGCGAAACGCGTCTGGCATAAATAAATTAAGTGGCAGCAGGAATAGCTTGTTTTATTTACAAAATAAGCCTACGAATATGAACGATGCTCTCATTTCCCTCCAAAAGAAACTCAACGATACCTATCTGCTTGGAATGCACATCCGTTACAGACACCATTTTGAAGGCTATGTATAGCGCCGCTATCTATCGGAACTTCATGAAACTATATGGGGCTGAAGCGAGAATTAGCCACGATGTTGCACAACAATTCTGCATTTTTTCAATCGAAACTGGCCGAGAAAAAATTGTGTTACACTACTTACTGAATGCGACTCGTACGTGGACGTGGGGTGTGAGCGCTAAGCGCAGCGACCATTCTCGGAAGTACCTCTTGACGCTCATCACAGGCGGGGGGTTTGCTGTGATCTAACGTGCCGACAGATCAGCGGAGGACCGTTCGCGTCGCAGATGAGTTTCACTTTAGCTTAAAGACTGACGACAGACGTCTTTCAATTTGGCGAGAAGCCAGAATCCGCTATCACGCTGCGGACGTCTGTGGAATTAATGTCTCTTGGAACGCTGTGTCAAAAGTTTGGGAGTGCTTACTCCCCAGCAATTGTGTGGCTAAATTATGATTCCAGAACTTTGATGCCATTTAAACAGAATGGCGCTTACCTCTTTCGGAAATATGTGTTGAGTAAATCATTGACGTTACTGGCTTGTATCTATTTACACATACACACCCCCTCTGCCCGTTTTAGAATCCAAATACAGGTATATGCATCCCCCACTTGAGACCATGATTTTCTGGAGGTTTCTCTTGATTGCAAGGTAAATACTGGATCTTGTAATACGATTTGCCTCAAATCGACTTTTTCAACAACTTCCTTTGTAATAAAAGCACAAAATGTTTGATAAATAGAAGCTATTTATTTTTCACGGAATTGTATAGAATAGTAATAGATCTGCAGTCTGTGCCCGCGGAAGCTAACAGTAATTTCCAGTTGATTCCCACAAAACAGAGGAATGTACAACGTCATTCAACGGCTGATGTAGATGGTGTCTCACAGTTCGTCGTCTTTAAGCTCTCAGTTGAGCAGCTAAGATGGACACCGACATGTATTGCCATTGTGATGTTACATACAATCTTTGAGCAAGCACGGTGCGACCTACTTAACGTATATTGTTTATTAGCTTTTTTTCCGGGGCCTCATTAATGTAAAATGTATAGATCGACGGGCTGTCGCAATACTGTACTTATTTCTTACTACTTCGTCTCGTTAGGTGAGCTTCAATTGATATTTCGAGATTTGTTTCTCATTTTGTAAATCAAATAGCATAATAAATGTTATCTAATGCTTCTTTATTCCAGCTTAAAATAGGCGCTAACATTGTCGGTAAATTCAACATAGCCGAAGTCAGTGGTGCCAAAATAAAAACTGCCTAGGGAGCAGACTGACATTTATACAATGTCCTACCTGTAATACCCACGTACTGTCCACCTTCACTGGAGATAACGTCATTTGACCTTTGGATTCTGACGTCACTGAGCGTCACGCAAGCTGTACGTCACAGAGAAGACTTGACTTTATGAGGTGACGTTTCATGTTGAGCGCAACAGAATGGGCGTAACCGGTTGTAAGCTGGCCGTCAATGATGTGTGCGTCCTAGTTTCGATATGCACGGAGCAGACAAAAGCCAGACAGCGACCAGGGATATAGTCGACCCAAATCGGTAAAACCAATGATACGCGTCCATCGGTAATGGCGAGCACAGAAACAGAGATCCGTAATGAATACTTGAGCACTGTGAATGGCGGAATATTGACAGTATCCAGATTTTGTAAGGATAATCTCCAGCAGTACCAACTGAGATATCATAAAGCCAAATATGTAGTCGGAAGAAAATTTCAAGTAGAAATTTCCGTTAGAAAATAGTAATTCAACCGACGAAAACTGTATGAGTTCTTCTTATTCTAAGATGCAAGATTACATAATTTAAAAAATGTATAAATTGGCTGTTCCGTCTGTCCTTGGTAGAATATTTTCTATTTTATGAATAAAAAAACACGACATTTGTGTAATATTCTATAGAATTTATTGTTTTAGAACCCGGTTTTCGACTATTACCCCATCATTCATACTTAAGTTCGTACCTAATGATGGCGTTATAGCGGAAAACTGGTTTGTAAAATAATAAATATTGTAGAATACTTCACAAGTGTTGCACGTTTTTTCATCCGTAATGTAGAAAATTTAATTTGGCAAACAAAAATTGATACAATGGTCTGAAAAGTTTCAGTGGATAATACATATCTGGAATTCATTAACTTATTTTGCTATCGAGAACGCTAAATCGTTCATTAAGTTTGATCATTAATTCACAAGTATTTGAAAAAAGAGACAGTAACGCCACAACAGCACAACGTCAGTTTAATAGATAATAATAATAATAATAATAATAACAAAGTTCTAGAACATATGTTGATGTTTTTTATACAGTTACTCACTTTAGAAACTCTGTATCTCTAATTATCTTAACTGTGAACTGATGGCGTGATGTAACTGAATCCTGGGAAATGCAATGGAAAATTCTTGCAGAATGCCGTACTGTATGCTTGTCTACTGTTTAATATTAACAGGTTTATTTTAAATATTGGTTTTAATAATTCAAACGACTTTTTCTTACCGATATATACTAAACTTAATTCCAAAACGGACATCGGCTGCTATTTAAGGGGCTTGAACATAAAAATGCGTCTTTAAAAGAAATTTTATATAGCAGGAAATAGAAGGCGTTTCAAATTATGAAACTAGTATATTTTTAAGCGAGCTGCGGAAAATGGCGACATCAATAAACGATTACGATTCTTGCAATAAAAAAAAAAAAATGGTTCAAATGGCTCTGAGCACTATGGGGCTTATCATCTGAGGTTATCAGTCCCCTAGAACGTAGAACCATTTAAACCTAACTAACCTAAGGACATCACACACATCCATGCCCGAGGCAGGATTCGAACCGCCCAGAATTTCTCGGCCACTCCGGCTGGCTCTTGCAATCAAAAATAAACTATGTGTGAACTCATGAATTTAATAGAGCTTCTGGTATGAAATGTCTATGATATCTGTAACATTTTGACTAGCATATTTTCGCGTTCATTTTGGTATTCTGTATTTAATATAGGCTGTACACTTTAAATTTTGTAAAGTAAATTGCTAATTGGTGTACTTTGAGGGTAAAATATCTCGATTTTTTGGTGAGGATATGTCGAATACGGCAAGCAATTGGAGTAAGTTACAGTTCCCAACCATAAGAGTTTGCAGCGATACAGGTTATCGTATATAGTATTTCAATTATTTTTGGCTGCTCACTCTGAGATTTCAACATTTTTCTGTGGTGTCTGGACTTGGAATGCGGATGGACTAAACTAGCTTTGGACTACATACGCTGAAGTTAGTTAAAATGTGCTCGGATTAAACATTAACTCTTCTCAGTTACTGTACCGAGTTTCAGAACAATACTAATGCGCTTCTACGCAACTGTACTTTTATTATTCACTGCGTCCAAAATTTTAGGCGCTAACCTGTGATAGTTTACTGTATAGTTTTATAGAAACAGGCTGTGTTATTTTACACTAATTCATCCAGTGTGGCCTTAAGCCAATTTAGCAGCGTTCCTGCAGGTCTTTAATGTAACTACCACAGGTATAAAAATCCACAAATATATTTCACCTGAATGTGGTCGCCCCTAGACACTCAGCGCACCACAGCCAGTCATTGTGCCCATACACAGTCCTACCAACTTCTTGACAAGTTTCAAAACAACTGAGTTTCACTACAGTATATATACCACAGGTGATTACGTATCTCTTTCGAGCACTGTAACTTGTAATTAAGGCCTAAGACCAATTTATAATCTAAAATCACATAGCGCCAGTTCTGTAGGCATGAAATCAAGTTCATGATGTACTGATTGAACGAGACTGTGTTGAGTAAGGTAGTTTTAGGAAAAATTACCACATTATTACCAAAATAAAAATTGAATGGAATGTTATTGTTTCGTATATTACAGTATAGCATTAGTTCAGGGACTATCAGTCTGGAATAATACCTGAGCTGTACAACGTCTATAGTGATATGTGTTTAATACCAATGTTTTAAAACACTGAAGAGCCAAAGAATCTGGTAAACCTGCGTAATATCGTGTAGGATCCCGTGAGCACGCAGAAGTGCCGCAGCACGATGAGGCATGCACTCGACTAATGTCTGAAGTAGTGCTGGAGGGAACTGACATCATACATCCGTAAGACTACGAGAAGATGGAGATCTCTTATGGACAGCACGTTGCTAGGTATCCCAGATATGCACAATAAGTTCATGTCTAGGGAGTTTGTGGTCAACGGAAGTGTTTAAACTCAGAAGAGCGTTCCTGGAGCCACTCTGTAGCAATTCTACCGGCCGGGGTGGCCGAGTGGTTCTAGGCGCTACAGCCTGGAACCGCGCGACTGCTACGGTCGCAGGTTCGAATCCTGCCTCGGACATGGATGTGTGTGACGTCCTTAGGTTCGTTAGGTTTAAGTAGTTCTAAGTTCTAGGGGAATGATGACCTCAGAAGTTAAGTCTCACAGTGCTCAGAGCCATTTGAACCATTTTGTAGCAATTCTGGACATGTGGGGTGTCGCACTGCCTTGTTTGAATTGCCCGAGTCCGTCGGAATGCACAATTGGCATGAATGAATGCAGGTGGTTAGACAGGATGCTTACGTACGTGTCACCGGTCAGGGTCGTATCTAGACGTCTCAGGGGTCCAATATCAGTCCAGCTGCACAGGCCCTACACCGTTACAGAACCTCCACCAGCTTGAAAAGTCCCCTGCTGACATGCAGTGTCCATGCATTCATGAGGTTAACTTCATAACCGTTCTTGGTACGATTTGAAACGAGACTCGTCCCACCAGGCAACATGTTTCCAGTCATCGACAGTCCAATGTCGGTGTTCACGATGTAACCTCCTCCTCACTTATCGACCTTAATGACAGTGAAAAATTAAACCGCGTGTATCTAATGGAAGTTTGGGAAAAGCAATCGTCACCGAAGTTAATCTGCCGCTAATGAGGGAGGAAAGGGTTACATCTAAATGAAAGGAAAAATGCAAATGAAACTGGTGGAAATTAATTTTGGAAAGGGGTAAAGTTAGCAAAGAAGGTAAATATGCGGCCGTTACGTTAACAATTAACTAGCGGTAATTAGATATTTGAGATTTGGGGAAAATTACGGTCGCCAGTCCTATGGACAATTACTATAGTAACTGAAAAAGAAAGGTTATTGCACATATAATTAGCACTAGAAGCGTGGCAACTGAAGGTTGACACGTGTAGTGTGAAAACTGAAAGTTTGTCAGAAGTAATAAATTTCGCTACACTCTGACTTAATTTAGCGAACGAATTAATAAAACCGGAAAATTGAAAGTTAATTTAGTGACTGAAATTAATAATGAGCTTTGTTTTTGAAGCACATCGAAATTCAGTAAAATACGGTTAGTCTTGGGCTACCTCAACAATCATTTCAAAAGCTACTTGAATCTACGCAATTTAGAAATAAGAGATTTAACTTTGAACTTGAATTAAATGATTCTGAAAAATTAACAATAGTAAAATTTAGTACGTACCAAGCTGAGCTGCACTCACATGTAAGCTAAAATACGGTAACAAAACTCGCACTCTTAATTTGTGCTTGTGTAATCTAAATATTGTAGCCAGCTATTAATACCTTAACTGAACTTTGAAATTAAACCAGTGAAATCGATTGATATTACTTTAATGCTGGCGTTTGAATTTCAACGACACTCGGGTTCATTCCGGAAAAGGAAGGGACCCTGCTTGGTAATGCAATTGGGACAATGAGCAACAAAGGTTCATGCTACGTTGCTGTAATTTAGTGAGAAAAATTTAACAGTTTGAAAAGCTGAGGTCTGCCATACGGTTCTAAAACTTTACGTGCTACCAGTGTTCCTTGTTGGTTGATTGAAGGTTTGAAGTCGTCGATCGAGGAGGTGGCGACAGTCACTCATTGTCGGCCATCAGTGTTGCAGAAGCTGAATGTTGGCGCGCCTTCTTCTCGACACGGTCTCCAGCCGAAACAGGCTCTTGATGTGTGCCAGCTAACGCTCCCGTCCGCTACACCATATCAGAAACTAACATAGCAAGTCGAGCGCATTTACATGCTGTCAAACCCCGAAAGCGCGGCAACTCGCAGGAACGTCACACAACACACCTGCTCCACTGCCCTCCTCCAGCCAGACTCTACTCTGCCCGCGATCCACGCGGCAGCGTTAACACTCCCAATGATCCTAAACACTTTGGTTCGCCACACGACCTATCGATGTAATCGTTCGATAGTATAGTTTTCCCTAGGCCAGACCCAGCATAAAAATACAAATAATATTCTCAAAACAAACCAATTATACACCGACACACACACACACACACACACACACACACACACATATATATATATATATATATATAGTAAAACAATTACAGTGTATAAAGACACAGAAATGTCGTATCTTCAGGTAACAAAATAAGGAAAAATCTATAGTACAATAGATGGAAATAGGAGGATATGCATTTCCGGCGTCACATCGGGCCCACGCGAGGCGTAAAGCTTTGTGTCGTGAAGTCATCAAGGGTTCACGTGTGGGACTTCCACTCCGGAAGCCCACATCGATGATGGTTCGTTGAATGGTTCGCAAGCTGACACTTTTGATGGCCGAGCATTGAAATCTGTAACAATTGGCAGAAGGGTTGCACTTCTGTCACGTTGAACAATTCTCTTAAGTCGTCCCTTTCTCTCAGGATCTTTTTCGGGCCGCAGCGATGTCGGAGATTTGATGTTTTACCGGATTCGGTACACGGTACACTCGTGAAACGGTCGTACGGAAAAATCTCCTCTTCATCGCTACCTCGTAGATGCTGTGTCCCATCGCTCGTACGCGAACTATAACACTACGTTCAAACTCACTTAAATTTTGGTAACCTGCCATTATAGCAGCAGTAACCTATCTAACAACTGCGCCAGACACTTGTTGTCTTACATAGGCGTTGCCTACCGGAGCGCCGTTTTCTGCCTACTTACATATTTCTGTATTTGTATACACATGTCTATACCATTTCCTTGGGCGCTACAGTGTAATTCACATTAACTGAAATACAGATTTGTGTTAGTTACTATGCGTCATATTCAAGCTCTGTTGATCTCCTCGTTCGTTGAGAGAGTTGAAATACTTCAATAAGCTGTTTCTATAACGTGCCTAGCCCCAGGTTGTGTAGTTCTTTTAGTTACTTTTGGCGAGATTAGCTGCGAAAAGTGCTGTCCTTCAAATCTACTATCCCAGGGTGAAAAATGGTTCAAATGGCTCTGAGGAGTATGGGACTTAATATCTGAGGTCATCAGTCCCATAGAACTCAGAACTACTTAAACCTAACCAACCTAAGGATATCACACACATACATGCCTGAGGCAGGATTCGAGCCTGCGACCGTAGCGGTATCCCAGGGTGAACCAAGGGATTCTGACAGTCTAAAAATGTCAGAAATATTAGACAAATTTCCTTGAAAGTAAACCAACAGTTAAAACTTAATTCAATGACTGAACTTGAATCACTGAATTAATATGTGTACAGTAGTTGGAATGAAAGGAAACAGAAAATTTTAAGCAGGTTACGTTAAAGTTGAAAGTGTATATTACATTGTATCAGAATTAACTGTAAATGTAGGGTAGAGAACGAAACAGCTTTAGCCAGACGTCATAGGTACTGATCGAGTTTTTGCTATCGATATCAGCATGTTGGAACTGGCAGTCTTGTCAAAATCATGAAACTTAGAGGTTGCTTCTACTCTTTTGCCATTGTACCCTCTCATTACATAATTTCAGAGGTAGCTCTCTTTTGTGTTAATTAAAGGAAAGTGAGCTTTCGTAACTGTGCACACAACATAACGTAATTATTCAAAATTGTTGAAAATTACAATTCCTACAGCACCAGGCGTCGTGTACGGAAGCATCGGACGAGGCTCTGTGTGCAACAGCGGCCAATGCAGGTACTGTCCCCGCTCTTGTTTATATCCCAGGGTGGCCAGGTCAGCATGAAGGCCAGGTTGCAGCAGCACCTTGGAGTATGAGATGGTCGTTGCAGTGTTGACTGGAAGCTAAATATGACAGGAGTTGCTGCTGAGAGAAGAAAGCGGCATCAGCTTGTGCCTTGGCGCCTAGCACTGGGCCGCGAATGGCATGCCAGCTGAGGGCGTTTACGTCTAGACATGGCTGGCCCAGGCCCTTGACAGCAGTCCCATGTAGAAGGACGACAGAGCGGCCGCTGTCATCTGACAAAGGAACTCTCGCGGTTCGAACAGGAATTCGGTGTTCCAATTGTATTCAGAAATTTTACGTACCACTGTGAGCAGAATGGTTAAAGCATTCGATTGTCTTACTCTTAGTTTGCCCGCTGTCGGACTTTAAAAATGTGCACGAGGTTCCCAACAAAAAGCATGAAATAGTACGCAGAATTACAATACGTACATTTTCCGAAAGCAAGATCTGGACACTCCTCAGAATCACATTTTTAGGCTGCAAAGTCAAATGTCGCCTGAATCGCAATCTTGAATTCAGTAACATGTGCGGGAGTGGTATACAGCCCGTTTCCAGGAATATTCAACCATAGGCTGCTACAATGGAGCAGACAGCTGGTTATGAACAACAGAATCCATTTACAATATGAAAACTCTATTTCCTAATTTTGTCTCGACGTCACTGCAGAGAATCCTTACAGCATCTGTTATCCTTCTGACATATATTTTATATTGCTGGAAGAAAAATACGCAACGCTCATGCATCCACTGTTTTTAACCGCAAATAATTCATATACTATTGTTGTGTCCTTGTGAGCACTTCAAGAATCGGAAAGTAGTATATTTTTCTGGTTATTTGCGACACTGTTGTTCAAATGGAAAGTTAATGGCATTGCACGTTAAGGAGCATTTGAGCATAGAGATAGTTCAAAATGGTTCAAATGGCTCTGAGCAATATGGGACTTAACATCTGAGGTCATCAGTCCCCTAGAACTTAGAACTACATAAACCTAACTAACCTAAAGACATCACACACGTCAATTCCCGAGGCAGGATTCGAACCTGCGGCCGTAGCGGTCGCGCGGTTCCAGACTGAAGCGCTTAGAACCGCTCGGCCACTCCGGCCGGCGCGACACTATCATTAACAACATTCACGAAAAAGGATTTTCACTGGTCTTTTGAAATTTTTTCCACTTATTCTAGTCCCAAATGTGTGTTTGGTAGAAGATTGTCTTCAATAGCCTTTTTAACTTTAGAGCAGATATTTTTTTCTCAAAGACAAATATACAGTTTTTTAGTAGATATTCACCCATTGAACATCTAACATATGTTGTATAGCTGTGAGTTGTATAGCTGCAGACTGGATTAAGGCAATAGTTAATTTTTCACCATTTTAACCTTTTTAGATAGTGTCGCACCAGAAGTTAGTTCATAGCTAAACCCTCTTTGATCAGTGTTCCAAACGCATTGTGGCTGTATCTGGAAACTTGCAGTTTTCTGGTTTACTTCTTCGATAAAATGGGCCCCAGATTGGCAAATGTCTTGATCTTCCTGTACATCTCGGCCTGTAATGAAAGCAGCGATATGTATACGGCACATTTCGTATTCTTTCTTGAGAAGTGCTGCAGAACATTTGAATTTTGTATGCCCAACTTCTCTTGCTTTTTGCATTGTCAGAAATTTCAGATACCAGTAGTGAACGCATTTTCCTTCATTCCTTGCTGTGTCAAATTGGGGTACAATGTCTTACCTTATCTCAAGTGTTACCTTTGATTGCCTTGTTCCCTCAAAATTAATGTTCATTACGTCATTTTTCCTCCACATAATCAAATATTTCTCTAATGTTCTATGTGATTTTTGTAGATGGATGTCATTGCAGCAACTAGCTGCAGATCGCAACATTACATGGAGGTGTCTGATGATCATTATAAATATGTTCAAGACGTTCTTCTGAGAACTTTTTTAAAATACTAACAGTAATGGATATCTTTTCTGGTGAAGGTTCATAGCTGCCAGAACTTTTGGCGTCTCCTTGCGGAGTACTGTCTCCACCTCTGTCACTAGCACTACGGTAGTGAACATTCTTAATAGCGTTATCGTCTATAGAGTCGTTTTCTCCATCCTCTGTCCTATCCACTTGAGTAAGCAAATGGTTATTCATGTTTATGGATAGTCAGATCCACCAAAAACATTGCGAAAGTGTCATCATCATGTCCTACAACGTCTACTGTTGGATAACACCATCTAAACTTGGACGCCACAATATTTCAAAGGTTTAACATTAATGGCTTCGTTCATTTTTGCTGTATATGTATGACAATGCTGACACGTGAATAATAAACACGTCAAATATTTGCTGAGGTAACTGACTGAATGGCGTGATAACCCCCCGTCCTCCCCCCTTTGCCGTGACTGCTTTTGTTTGTAAACCAGTAGCAAGAGAATCACTCCCAATCGCAGACGTGGTAAGAAATGTGAGATGGGTCTGTTTACAAACGTTCGGATATAAATTCCTGCTCTAGCCCAGAGACGTCTCTTGTGAGAAAGCCACAACGGAGCTGATGGAGTATCGAGACAGCTAGCAAAACGTCAAGACAGCTAGAAACCTAAGGAAGCAGCTGGTTAGGTGAGGTGGAACATAAAATCGTAGGGCAGAGTTGTGAGGCAGCCTGGTGCACTCGCAGGCCGGGCTTGTGATTACTTGCTGTCAACACGATTTCGGTGCAGCCGCGGATGGTTCTTGGCTTATGGGTCCAGGGAATACGGCGCAGCCAGGATTCCTGTAGTTATAACTGCGGTGTGTTCGTTTGGATACAGCAGTTAAAGGCGACTGTACCATTTGAGATCAATGCAAATCTTGTAGAGCTGACAACTGTGTCTGTCTTTGCCAATTTAATTTATGCCAGAGATCACACTGCAATTACAACGAGGCTGTTGTGGGAGTCTAGCATATTAAAATTGAGAATCTGTACTTTATTATTTGCTGTTTTCAATGAAACTTTGATCTGTTCCTTCTGTTGGCTTTCACTGCCTTGGCGTTCTGAATTGTTGTAGCCTGCAGAGATAATGTGGCTTGATGACTTATATTATGTTGTCTTGTTAATAAACGTGTACTTAGTATTAGTTAAGATGTTGGCATTTGGTTGGGTCTGTTTTAATATTTTTTATTCTGGGATTAGACCGATTATTGTGTGTTTCTTGTTCTCTTTTACTGATTTTTTGTTGTATACAGTACATTATTTGGCACCCTCCCTTTGTTTAATTGAATAAATCCAAAGGAGTAGATAATTCTATTGTGTGCTCTATTGCGTTAGATATTAAGTTTTTAGATTTTCCTGACCTAAGCGCTGAGCACCTTGCTTGTGGTATCTAGTACGTGCACTCGGAGTAGTGAAACTGGTTAATAATTATTTTTAAATATTGTTAAGGATTTACAACCACGCAAACTCCAGATACTTGCTACCACCATTATTTCCTGCACCACAATATTCACAAACTTCAGGTATTTTAAAATACTCTGACCAACAACAAAATTGGTAACGTGAAAGATTTCGGCAGTCCACTTACACCGACCGTCCAAAAAGTTCCGAGACAGGTTTTATTCCTGGCGTATAAGCGATGTCAGTGCAGTAACTGCGGTGGCAGCTTGAATTAAGAACTGTAAACAACAGCTGTGTGTTCAACCAGTGAACTGTGAGCAGGAAGTGTTACATAGTGGAGGTGCGACCACAGTATGTCAACCTTGTAGTGATACAAATCACCATTGAGCACCATCTCTAACGCAAGAGTTCCAGACATTCTCCTGTACACCTTGGCTCCGAAACAAAAACAACGACCCATGGACACCAGCAACGACTTGACTGAAATGCAAAACACGGCCAATTATATTCTGGATAAAGTCGTCACGGGCGAGGAGACTTGGTGTTATCAATACGAATCTACCTCAAAACGACACAGCGCGCAAATTCTCATGAAGGTTCGACGCTTTGAGAACATAACCGACATTCAAGCCAATGTGATGCACGAGTCGCACAACAACCCAAAGAAGGATTTTTTTGACAGTTTCACGTGGTTCTATTATCGGTGTGCGCGCCGTACTCGAATAGGGAGCGACTATGAAGAACACTGAAGAACTTTTTATTAAACCAGTCTGCAAAGTTTTTGGACTAGCGGTATAGAAGTTAATCTCATTGGATGAGAATGTCAAACATCTTCTGTAGATTACACTATGACGTAAGTAATCATCCATTTTTTCACACAGCAGCTGTACAGAACTGAAGGACGACTTCTTCTCTTGGTGTAAATAATAGAAATTCTCTTTTAGTGTGAATAAGCGCAAGATAATGTTGATAGGGAAGAGGCAGAAGTAGACGGTATCCGTTACAAAATTAATGGTAAACTTTCTAATGCCTTTAACGCAGTTTAAACATGTATAGATGGGCGACGTGGCGGGAAAAACACGTGAAAACGGAAAATGGGAGACTAACATTTATCGGTAGGTTGTAGGAAATTCAGCGACAGAATGTAGCACATAGGGCTTCACTTGCTCTGTAAGTACTTTTAATATCTTTAAACCATCAGCTATATTATGTCTATAAGTTTTGAGGTTAATTCGCGCTGTTATCAACAGTGCATGTCACAACATAATTTCTTCACCGCCTCACATGCTGCTGCACAAAATCACCAGTGCTTTTCACGAAAACCATTCACGTAGAATACGCCTCCCACCTGATAATGATGATGGTTAGCCATCGAAACGCATAGTGGATCAAATAAAACTTTGTGACCGACGCAGAATTATCTGTCTTTCCATCTGTACATAAGAAGGTAATAAAATACCCAACGCCGGCCGGAGTGGCCGAGCGGTTCTAGGCGCTACAGTCTGGAACCGCGCGACCGCTACGATCGCAGGTTCGAATCCTGCCTCGGGCATGGATGTGTGTGATGTCCTTAGGTTAGTTAGGTTTAAGTAGTTCTAAGTTCTAGGGGACTGATGACCATAGCAGTTAAGTCCCATAGTGCTCAGAGCCATCTGAACCAAATACCCAACGAGTTGCTTGTTATAACTACCATGTCAACAATTAAGTGTTTGGGACGCAATTTACGATGTCTCTCCTGCCCCCCCCCCACCTCCCATCCCCACCCCCCTCTTTCTAGCTTTCTGCAGGGTTATATATCGACGTGCTGCAGAGGGCGACCGTACTCTAATAAATAATCACATCTCGAAAGTGATTTCTAAAGCCTAGAGTTTTCCATTTTGTTTTACAACTGGCCGTGTCATTCTTTACAATTAATACTAAGAGCTAATCCAGGTAATGTGTTGGTGAAAATCTTAGCATGGACGACCGGTCGAACCAGACAGTTTAAAATGCCGACTCAAAAGCAATAAAGAACTGCGTACCTGTTTATATCGAGGAGACGACATTGAAATCCACGAAACAACTTAAGCACGACGAAATAAACATGCATTGTAAGATGGCCTTATGACATCGTGATAAACTGGCAAACGTACAAGTTACGCCGAAAAACGAAGTATGACTTAGGGGTTGGATTAACTTTGTGTCGTGTCAGTCCGTCGGGGTGTGCAGAATATATCAATGCGGGAACTGACGCTGTGGCATGCTAATATAAGATGCTCAACAGCTCTCATACTGTGGTGGGTGGACTGCGGCAACTCCCCCCACCGTCCCAACTGACGGACTTATGCCCCCTAGATGTCAGCACTGGTCAGTGGTGGCCGTGCTTGGGCTGCAACCCTCAGCTTAGAGCATACCATCTATGTCCAGACTGATTTATGTTCAGGATGCGAATTGGAAGAAACTAGACAGCGGTATCCGTGGGCTGTGATTACTCGTTCACCAGACTAGCGTTGTATGGTCGGTTAGCGACCATGCTCACCATAAGATGCACATAAAAATGCAGGATGTTACTGCAATAGCTAACAGACCTATCAGTACCTATAGAAAGCACATATAATGTGGTTTTTGTTCCTGACATGACGCTTCTATAGGCGACAACACTAGCGCCGACTTGTTGGTACATTTTTGCAACAGTCTCAGAGGCGAAAATTGTTCAGGGGCGTGCCAGGTAGGTCAAAACATTACTTTGGCAGATCCACATAGTGCAGTAGTGTGACAGCGGTGTAGCTGGAGGATCGCCAGGTATACGGAGCAACCACTTCAGACTGGCTTTGGTCAGACTGATGAAAGGTGTGTCTCCTTGAAGTTGTTGTGAAATCTCTAGTCATGGGAAGTGCTGTGCTCACTCGTTATCTTCCGGCACGTAAGGCAAGGTAACAATACCGGTGCTGGATTGCAGCCCACGGCAATCTTACATGCAGCGCTATTGAACATGTCCTCTCCCCTAGTGTCCACCTCACAGCTGTGAATCGGATCTGTGGGTGATACTGAACTCCCAGTCACACAGCACTGCCTATGACTGGCTTGTGATCTGTCAATGATCTCACCATTGAAATGTATTCATTGTGCAATCGAGGTCCCCTACGATTCGAATACAATGTGCGAAATACGAGGGTTGTCCTGAAAGTAAGTTCCGATCGGTCGATAAATGGAAACCACAGAGAAAATCAGAAACATTTCATTTGCAAGAATTAGCTACACTTTCAAAAATGGTTCAAATGGCTCTGAACACTATGGGACTTAACATCTATGGTCATCAGTCCCCTAGAACTTAGAACTACGTAAACCTAACTAACCTAAGGACATCACACAACACCTAGTCATCACGAGGCAGAGAAAATCCCTGACCCTGCCGGGAATCGAACCCGGGAACCCGGGTGCGGGAGCTACACTTTCCAGATACTTCTCTACGTAGTCGCCGCTCCGAGTTAGACATTTGTCGGACCGTTAAACCAAATTTCCAACGCCATCGTCATAGAAGGCAGCCGCCTGTGCTTTCCGATAATTCTCTACGTTGGTTTATAGCGCGCAGCCTGCGCCCAAGTGTTGTCTTCATATCCAGCGTTTCATGTGAACAGAGATGATACTCAGGACGAGACAATTAGCGCTTTGTTGTGGGTGATCGAACACTTCCCATATAAAAGGCTTCAGGAGCGTCTTCACTGCCCCTGCAGAGTGCGGCTGTGAATTGGCATGAAGAAGGAAGTGCGTGGCAGTTGTGTTAGGCGGGCTGCATTCATTAAGGCGAAGCCTCTCAGCGGGTCCTCCTACTTGGCGTGAGACATCGTTGTTCTAGGCACCTTTACTCGCTCACAGTGCGCCCACACCTGAAAAGAGCGTCTTGATGCGATAGACGGTCATACTAGAGACACTACCCAACGCACCTCTGCAAAGCTTCATCGGGTTTTCACTGTTGTGTCCATTTAGCGACCGATCGGAACGTACTTTCTGCATAACCCTCGTTCACAACATAGAGTCACAGTAACCATGACTTACCATACGGACAGTTGCATGCACACCAAGTGTTCCGTTTAAGTTGATCCACATGTATGACATGTTTCTGTATTCTCCCTCATGTGTGAGGTCACATAACGTCATCATGGCAGGGTATGTATCCATGGAACTCGAAGGTGCCTCTATGATATCTTTCTTACTGCGTGCTAAGCCTAACAATAATGCAAATACTGTAATTGTGAACAGGATTGGGAATGTAACTTAAATGAAAAGGTGTCCTCTAGCCGAAGGCGTATTAGACATGATATTATTAAAGGTAGTTTGCTTTTGCGGTCCTCCTGCTATGAACGGGCAATTCAGTTACTGAAGGACCTACTGCTTAAGGTGGACTCCGGCCAAACGTGCCCAACGAACTGAAATTCAGTGTAGGCTCACAACAAATCAAAAGGCTAGGAATTTTTTATATTGCGAATAATATCAGGTTTTGTGACAAAAGCATTAGCTGTTTACGGAAGAATATTGTAATGTTCGAATGTGAGTACTGTGTTATTCAACTGCTTCATTACGTTACAGTCTGCGCCGGCTGCTAATAGAAACGCTCTTGACGTTTGGGGTACTGCTTGACATTTACCCACCTAACACAACTGCCACGCACTTCCTTCGTCATGGCAGTTCTCAGCCGCACTCTGCAGGGGCAGTGAAGACGCTCCTGCAGCCTTTTCGATGGAAAGTGTTCGATCACCCACAACACATCCCTAATTGTCTCGTCCTGAGTATCATCTCTGTTCACATGAAACGCTGGATACGAAGACAACACTTGGGCGCAGGCTGTGCGCTGTAGACCAGCGTAGAGAATTATGGGAAAGCACATGCAGCTGCCTTCTATGACGATGGTGTTGGAAATTTGGTTTAACGGTCCGACAAACGTCTAAGTCGGAGCGGCGTCTATGTAGAGAAGTATCTGGAAAGTGTACCTAATTATTGCAGATTAAATGTTTCTGATTTTCCAGTGGTTTCCATCTATCGACCGATCGGAACTTACTTTCAGGATAACCCTCGTATTTCGCACACTGTATTCGAATCGTAGGGAACCTGGATTCCACAGTGAATACATTTGAAAGGGGAGATATTTTACAGATCACAAGCCAGTCATAGTCAGTGCTATGTGACTGGGAGTTCAGTGACACCCACACATCCGTTTCACAGCTGTGAGGTGGACACTAGGGTAGAGGACATGTTCAATAGCGCTGCATGCAAGACTGCCGTGGGCTGCAATCCAGCACCGGTATTGTTACCTTGCTTTACGTGCCGGAAGATAACGAGTGAGCACAGCACTTCCCATGACTAGAGATTTCACAACAACTTTTGGGAGACACACCTTTCATCGGCCCGACCAAAGTCCGTCTGAAGTGGTTGCTCCGTTGATGAACACTGTCTGCCTTAAAAGATAATCAGTAAATAATGAAATATGAAAGAGTGTACCAGAGGAGAACGGTGATGTAGTAGAGTCACTTCATCGCGAGATGTTGACAGAGAGGAAATTCTCGGCTGTTGCTCGCTGCCCTGCCTCGTTAAACGTGAGACCTTGTTAGGCCGCCACCTTGTTAGGCTCTTCCACCCGCCATCCATCGATAAGACCTCGCTGCGCACTAAAGGAGAAAAATAGAACACGACACGCACAGCGACAAGGAATAAGACAGACCGATTTATTTATTGACAATGCTATACATTTTACTGTGAATCCATTCTGAGTCTTTTGTTATGCAAGAGATTACAGCGAACAATTTATGAGACTATTCTTCCCAAAAAAGGGACATGCCAACTATAACATAGCAACCATCTTCTTACAAAGTAAATTTTAGTAATCAGACTTCAAAGTGTGTATTATACCATGTGATTATGTGTCTATCGGCGCTTATGACTGACTTGTACAGCAAATAGCGTAGAGCATTGATTTGAAAATAAGAAATGCAAATGAAGTCCCATGCCTCTTTACAGAGCGTAGGGGAACGATGCGGGAGACCCGCACCGCTTTACCTCCTATTGGAGGTGGCCATTGCTTACCTCCGACAGTGATGGGGATGAATGATGATGACGACACAACAACACCCAGTCATCTCGAGGCAGGAAAAATCCCTGACCCCGCCGGGAATCAAACCAGGGACCCCGTGCTCGGGAAGCGAGAACGCTACCGCGAGACGAGGAGCAGCGGACTAGAGCAGAGATTTGCAGTACCTGAAAATAGTCCACTCCATGATCATATTCATGAAGCATATTAACGTTGTTGGTGTGGTACAACCGCATGTCAGACTGTGGCTTTTTGTCAGTTTCCCAGATCCAGCTGAGAGAATCTCGACTAGCAACAATATCCACCTCGGAAACCTCTCACTCATAAAAGTATATGAAAGCAGAAGGAAAATTTTTACATTTTTCCGAGATGAAGAAGACGCCTCCCTTCCCATTTTATGTTAAGGAGACAGGCCCTCAATAAAATAAAATAATACTAAACCGAGGATAAGCGGGAATACAGCACACACGAAGTGGAAAAATTGTGAAGGAGAAAGGGTAAATAAATATTGGTAAACTGTTCTGTCTTTGTGAGAAATAAAGATAAATACTTGAATGAGAATCCTTATTCCAATTTTGTAGACAGGGTTCCAAATTGTGCATGTTACGTTCAGGTAGAGGTAAAACTGACTACATTTTATGTTTCTTGATCAGACTTTTTCCATTATAGGTACAACCTTAGTTCATTTTGTCTTTCTAGTCGATTTTTTTACGATTAAAGAACATAAACTGTATTTTTATATGATGTAACTGGGAACTGCAAAATAAGCTAAACATGTATATTTAAAAAAAAGTATTATCATTAGTTACTTAAGTACAGAAGTAATTCTTACTTTTCAACAAGCGCAGAAACTGTTTATACAATGAACCTAAAATTTTTTGTGCAATGTTATGTTATTCGAAACGTCAACCAGTAAAGAAAAATTATAGAAAGAAACACCAGCCAATTACAGCTAGGGCCTATTTATTACAGACACGACATGGTAAAGAGCTTATCAATTTAGCAGCTGAATTGCTGAATACGAATAATACGCCACTATGAAATCTTTTGAATTATAATTCGAGATCTAGGGAAATTAAGATCATTACCACATTCATATACGAACAAGAACCTTACGAAAGTAATCTGTATATCTCCTACTAGTGAGAATAAATATACGAGGGACGTTCAAATGGTTCAAATGGCTCTGAGCCCTATGGCACTTAACTTCTAAGGTCATCAGTCCCCTAGAACTTAGAACTACTTAAACCTAACTAACCTAAGGACATCACACACATCCATGCCCGAGGCAGGATTCGAACCTGCGACCGTAGCGGTCGCGCGGTTTCAGACTGTAGCGCCTAGAACCCCTCGACCACCCCGGCCGGCGAGAGACGTTCAATAAGTATTGCAACACATTCTTTTTTTCGCATAAATTTGGTTAAAAAATATTCTAATTTTGTTTGTGACGTCTTTAAACATTCCCGCATCATCTCATATATTTCCGGTACTCCTAGTAGATACTAACGGTGTTACCATTTTTCAGAATAATGTCTAACTGAGGTGCGCTCCAAGCAAAAAGCAGTTATGAATTTATTTTGGCGGAAAACCAGGCCATACAATTATTCAAAGACGTGTAGAGGATATCTAGGACACCGGGTAGTGTACAAATTACTGTCAGTCGCTGGGCAAAGCGTCTGTCGTCAACAGAGCAAGGAGAACGAAATCTGCATAATTTCCCAGGCAAAAGCCGCCCGCACAAAGCGGCGACACCTGCAATGTTGCAGTCTGTGGACACGCTTGTTCCAGGTAATCGGCGAGTAACAATAAAGCACCTCAGTGTTTAACTTGGTAACTTTATTGGCAGTGCTGACACACTAGTCCACCAGTTAGCGTACTCAAAGATTTGTGGCCGTACCTTGAAGACTCACTGAAGAGCATAAAGAGGGAAGATAGAACACGTGCATAGAATTGCTTGAGCGGTAAGAAGCTGATGGTGAAGATTTGTTGGCAAACTTTGTCACAGGTAACGAAATATGGAATTAACATTTCGAGCCTGGAACAAAACGGAAGTCAATGGAGTGGCACCACACAATGTCTTCTCCGAAGAAGAGGTTCGAAACAGTTCCCTCAGTTGGTAAAGTCATTGCTATAGTATTTTAGGATCCTGAAAGTGTTATTTGTTCTATGTCCTCCCTCATGATCAAACGATCAGCTTAGAAGTCTACTGCGAGACTCTTATGAAACTGAAGAAACTATTACAGCGTATTCGTGGCCACAAAAGTGTGAACGCACTTTTCTTTGGCTGCTATAACGCAAGGCCACACACAAGTCTGGTTATCCGAAAGGAGATCAAAAAACTTCGGTGGACTGTTCGTCCTCATCTGTCTTATAGTCGAGATCTCACGCTTTCTGGCTTATATCTCTTTGGCCACAGAAGGGGAAGGACTACGGCAATGATGGAGAAGTTATTGATGCAACAAGAACTTGGATGAGACGCAGATAGTAGAGTGGTACCTTCACTTCATATAGGTCTTTACATTAAGATGGTGTAAGACCAAAGAAATGAAGGGGAGAGTACGTTGAAAAATAGGGTTTTGTAGCCAAAGGATTGGGGAAAAGCATGGTATATTTAAATCACGAATAAAGCTATTTCATTATTTAGGAAAGACCCTCGTGCTAACACTCATGTCACCAACTGAAATATTCCCACATAATACTCTTCCTGTCTAAGATAGACGAAGTAGAACAGCCGTCCGGTGTGGCCGTGCGGTTCTAGGCGCTTCAGTGTGGAACCGCGTGACCGCTACGGTCGCAGGTTCGCATCCTGCCTCGGGCATGGATGTGTGTGATGTCCTTAGGTTAGTTAGGTTTAAGTAGTTCTAAGTTCTAGGGGACCAATGACCACAGATGTTAAGTCCCATAGTGCTCAGAGCCATTTGAACCACTTTAAGTAGAACAAAGCACTGTGGTCGTCTAATCTCAATCGGGTGAGTTCATGAAGGGGCCAAAGGAATGGATATTTGACAAACCCATATCTGGATTATGTGTTGGTTGCAGTACGACATTGCACATTCTTTTTTCGAGTAATAACCATGAGCCATTTTATAAGAGCCAGCCCCTAAGATTTTCTCAACACAGTAAGAATATTTTGAATAATTTCACTTAACAACAGTTAGTGTTCTAGTTATTTTCATTAAACATTTCATAATGTAATTAAAATTTGAAATGATTGTCAGTGATGCCTTCTTTTGTCATGTCATAATTTTTTTGTTATTATGTTATCAGATTGTCAAAGTATCTTTAGTATCAAAGTATCTTTAGTATCAAAGTATTTTTAGGTCACCTTGAAGGTCCATAGGGCAAACTTAATAGTTTTTGCGCTACATTTTCTCTCATTGAGAGGGCTGGACAGGAATTATAGAAATCGATAGTGTTGTCGAACAACTTTCAACAAAAGAAAGTTATAGTCTGGAACGAAAACGTGTGCAACGTTGTGCAAATTAACGCCAGGAAGGCTCCTGATTAATTATTTACTGACACTGCACTTCCACTTTATCGGCTGCTTTCTTTTTCTTTCGGCTACTGGCGGAATCGTTATCGAGACAACGAAGTAACCCCACGAAAAGTGATGCCGTGTAGTAAATCTGTAACAGCAGCATGTCTCTATCATACTTTCTGCAGCTTTTGGAGATCTTGAAGTCGCTTTAAATAATATTTATAAGGAGACAAATAAATGGTAAAAATGCAACAAGGATTCTACATAATTTAATTTAGTTTAAATAGTTGCGTATTTCGTAGACCGTACTTACGATTAAAGTTGTGACGCATAACTTAACAAACAAATAAAGTTGTATACTCGTGTTGCTATATGTTGGCGATTTACATTCGATAATTGACTACGTATTCCTATAGGCAATTTCCTTTACAATACAGAAGAGGTTGTTCTGGAGAAAAAGTTGATCTTCATTTGAGAACAAATACGGCTTTATTCAGTCAATGTATTTTTGTGGTTCGATTTCTGCAGCTGAGTGTTAACTCATGTCTGTGCTGATCTTTGATTCACTCGAAGTTGGTGTAAATAATTCTTTCTTCTTGTGTTGCATCTGTAAATATCTGTATTATTCTTGAATTAAACTGGACTGTTTACGACTAATTCAATCAGTAAATAAATTCAGCGTGAAGTAATGGTTGATATTTCTCTCTGCAAAGAAGTGTACATCATATACGCATGTGAATCTCACACTTGACTCATACCACTTTTTTTCCCTTAAGTAAACTTTTGTCATAGAGAGAGGTTTTCAGCTTTCCACGTACAACTGTCGTGAACATCTACGAAAGGTGGTTGAAGGACGGTGTAGCCACGAGTATACGACCAGGTGTCGGACGTACACGCCAAAAAGCATTAATGAGGGACAGGCAGAGATCTGTGGCATATTTGACAACATACACTCATGCTTATAAATTAAGGGTAATTGCAGAATGTGGAGCCACACAACGTGGCACTACACAAAACTGGCGCTAATAGCATAGGCACATAGGGCACACACATGACACAGATCTGTCAGTCTACGGTATTGGTGATAAGTTGAGAAAACCGTATGGAAATACATGTGCTACAAAACGCCACTGTTTACTGTGCATGTACCCCGACATCAATATGGGGTATGATCACCATACACACGTACACAGGCCACACAACGGGTTGGCCTACTCTGGATCAGGTGGTCGAGCAGCTGCTGGAGTATAGCCTCCCATTCTTGCACCAGTGCCTGTCGGAGTCCCTGAAGTGTCCTATAGGTTTGAAGACGTGCAGCGATACGTCGACCGAGAGCATCCCAGACGTGCTCAAAAGGATTTAGGTCTGTTTCAACGTACTCCTCCACGATGGCAACTCGGTGGGGCCGTGCGTTATCATCCATCAGGAGGAAGGTGGGACCCACTGCACCCCTGAAAAGGCGGACATACTGGTGCAAAATGACATCCCGATACCCTGACCTGTTACAGTTCCTCTGTCAAAGACATGCAGGGGTGTACGTGCACCAATCATAAACCCACCCCACACCATCAAACCACGACCTCCACACAGGTCCCTTTCAAGGACATTAAGAGGTTCGTATCTGGTTCCTGGTCCACGCCAGATGACAACCCACTGAGAATCACTGTTCAGACTATACCTGGATTCGTCCGTGAACATAACCGGGGACCACTGTTCCAATGATCATGTACTGTGTTCTTGACACCAGGCTTTACGGGCTCTCCTGTGACCAGGGGTCAGTTGAATGCACCTTGCAGGTCTGCAGACGAATAAATCATGTATGTTCAGTTGTCTGTCGGTTGTGTGTCTGCAGACAACTGTTCTAGTGTCTGCGGTAAGATCCTGAGCAAGGCTACCTGCAGTACTCCGTGGCAGTCTGCGGGCACTGATGGTGAGATATCGGTCTTCTTGTGGTGCTGTACACTATGGAAGTCCCATACTGTAGCGTCTGGACACGTTCCCTGTCTGTTGGAATCGTTGCCATAATCTTGAGATCACACTTTGTGGTACACGGAGGGACCGTGCTACGACATGCTGTGTTTGACCAGTCTTCAGTCGCCCTAGCATTCTACCCCTCATAACGTCATCAATATGTGTTCTTTGAGTCATTTTCAACACACAGTCACCATTAGCACGTCTGAGAACGTCTGCACACTTACTCGCTGCACTGTACTCTGATATGCACCAACACACCTCAGCGTATGTGGACTGCTGGCAGTCCCACCTTGCGACGATCGCAGGTAATATGCACCGCACGGTCATACCCCGAGGTTATTTAAACCCGCAAACTTCCCACCAGAGCGTTGTTTCACCATGTATCAGCATTATCCTTAATTTATGAGCATGAATGTAGTGTAATGCAAGTACAGAGAAACACATTTCCCCGCACATTTCTGAACACTGATCACCGTAGTAGACGACCCATACGTGTTCCTAGTTGATTTAACGACACCGTCCGTTACGGCTGTGGTGAACACTGGATCACTGAGAATAAACCTTGGATTAATGGAAAATTTTCCTGTGGTCGGGTGAATCATGTTTCTTGTTATATGAGAGACGTTCAGTAACTCATCCAACACATTTTTGTCGGCCAGATTCGGCTGAAAAAATGCTGAATTTGTGGTGGGAGGTCGTGGGATATTCCCACTTCAGCCCCTATAGTTTCATGAAATTCTGACAGATGGTGGCGCTATACGTACGCTTCAAAATGGCTTCAGTAACGGAAGCGCTTTCCAAGCAGAAAGCTGTGATTAAATTTCTTTTGGTGGAAAACCAGAACATCACAGGTATTCACAGGTGCTTGAAGAACATCTATGGAGACCTGACAGTGAACAAAAGCACTGAGTCGTTGGGCGAGACGTCTCTCATCATCGAGACAATGTCGCTCAAACTTGTCCGAAGTTGGGCGTGTCGGCCGGCCACACACACCTGTGACTCCTGCAATGTTGGAACGTGCGTACACTCTCAAAATGGAAACGAACTTCTCCTTCTCCATGACAACGCAAGGCCTCACACAAGTCTGCTACCCAAGAGACGCACACAAAACTTCATTGTGCTGTTCTTCCTCAGGCACCCTACAACCCAGATCTCGAACCTTCTGACTTCCATCTGCTTGGTACAATGCAATCCGTGGGAAGCAGTACGTCAATAACGTGGAGGTTACTGCTGCAGCAAGATATTGGCTCCGTTGTCCGCCAGTAGATTGGTACCATGCGATCAACAGGCCCTCCCAGTTAGGTGACCTAAGGCTGTCGCGTTCAACGGAGATTACGTCGAAAAAATAGGGTTTATCAACAAAAAGAGTAGTGAAAAATACGGTGTATTGGAATCCATAATAAAACCAATTTACTTGCAAAAAAAAGTATTGCATTACTTAGTGAACATCACTCGTACCAGATCGGTGGTCGTTCCTAATATTCCGTCATCGATGCTAATGGTTGCTCAGAACATACACCGAGCCACAGACGCAGACTGGTGGGTGCAGTAGTTTCCTGTGGGACGCATTCACCTGGGCTTCGATACCTGCCTTAGTAATCGAAGGCAACATAATAACGCTCGAGTAGGTGAACATTACTATGAACCATTTGCATCCCTTAGTGATTGTTATTTTCGCCGAGGGTGGTGGCATCTACCAGCAGGATAACAGTCTGTGACACAAAGACAAAATACACTACTGGCCATTAAAATTGCTACACCAAGAAGAAATGCAGATGATGAGTGGGTATTCATTGGACAAATATATTATACTAGACTGACATGTGATTACATTTTGACGCAATTTGGGTGCATAGATCCTGAGAAATCAGTCCCAGAACAACAACCTCTGGCCGTAACAACGGCCTTGATACGCCTGGGCATTGAGTGAAACAGAGCTCGGATGGCGTGTGCAGGTACAGCTGCCCATGCAGCTTCAACACGATACCACAGTTCATCAAGAGTAGTAGTGACTGGCGTATTGTGACGAGCCAGTTGCTCGGCCACCATTGACCAGACGTTTTCAACTGGTGAGAGATCTGGAGAATGTGCTGGCCAGGGCAGAAGTCGAACATTTTCTGTATCCAGAAAGGCCCGTGCAGGACCTGCAACATGCCGTCGTGCATTATCCTGCTGAAATGTAGGGTTTCGCAGGGATCGAATGAAGGGTAGAGCCACGGGTCGTAACACATCTGAAATGTAACGTCCACTGTTCAAAGTGCCGTCAACGCGAACTAGAGGTGACCGAGACGTGTAACCAATGGCACCCCATACTATCACGTCGGGTGATACGCCAGTATGGCGATGACGAATACACGCTTCCAATGTGCTTTCACCGCGATGTCGCCAAACACGGATGCGACCATCATGATGCTGTAAACAGAACTTGGATTCATCCGAAAAAATGACGTTTCGCCATTCGTGCACCGAGGTTCGTCGTTGAGTAGACCATCGCAGGCGCTCCTGTCTGTGATGCAGCGTCAAGGGTAACCGCAGCCATTGTCTCCGAGCGATAGTCCACGCTGCTGCAAACGTCTTCGAACTGTTGGTGCAGATGGTTGTTGTGTTGCAAACGTCCCCATCTGTTGACTCAGGGATCGAGACGTGGCTGCACGATCCGTTAAGATACCTGTCATCTCGACTGCTAGTGATACGAGGCCGTTGGGATCCAGCACGGCGTACCGTGTTGCCGTCCTGAACCCACCGATTCCATATTCTACTAACAGTCATTGGATCTCGACCAACGCGAGCAGCAATGTCGCGCTACGATCAACCACAATCGCAACTGGCTACAATCCGACCTTTATCAAAGTCGGAAACCTGTTGGTACGCATTTCTCCTCCTTACACGAGGCATCGCAAGAACGTTTCACCAGGCAACGCCGGTCAACTGCTGTTTGTGTATGAGAAATCGGTTGGAAACTTTCCTCATGTCAGCCCGTTGTAGGTGTCGTCACCGGCGCCAAAATCATTTGCATATCACAGCATCTTTTCGTGTCGGTTAAATTTCGCGTCTGTAGCACGTCATCTTCGTGGTGTAGCAATATTAATGGCCAGTAGTGTATTATATCGTGGAGCAAGTGTAGCTAGCGTCCGTGGTGATAGTGCTGGTGAAAATGACGAAAATTTAGTTATTGGTAAACAAACGTTTATGAAACCAAAACCTGTTGTATTGTAGTGTATTTGCAGTGCACTCCACTTGATATCCATAGGAAACGAGTTCTCATAATGTACATTATCAGGTAGTACATACAAATGTTCACTGCATTCAGCTGCACTTGGTACCCCGCTTACTCGTATACGATAAGCACTGAATGTTATTGTAAAGAATATGAACATGGTAGTTATCACACTTTGATACTGTCGTATCCGGTCCACTCGTCTAATACAGGGTGCATAGGAAGCTGTTTTTTCGGATAGCTAGACAACAATCAAGCAAATCTTAATAATGGAGTTTATTACAGTAAATTAAATTCACAATACTTATCTTTGGGTATTTACAAATATGGCGACATGCAAACAATCAATGTCCTTTGATATATACAATTTCCATGCAAGCAAATAATACGGTTCACAAGTCACTGCTATAGCGTTTATATCAGGGCTCGTCTTCTAGTGCGGTCTCAGCTAGGCGGAGCGGCGCTTATATTCTCTTCGTATAGAGATCGCTCATGTGGTGCGTGGTGTCGTCCTAGTCAGCGTCTGTAGGCTGACGTCGTCTCACAGCCTTCTTTGCTGTAACGTTCCAGGCCGATGTGCCGGCGCTTGATGTTATGTCTGAACAATCCTCCTCCCCCAAAGCAACGGACCGTCGTCATGTAGGGAGCGCGACAACGGCGGGGGAGGACGGAGGATGGACTCTGCGCTGGACCGGAAGCTGTGGCTCGAAGGTACATCAAGCTTCCTGTCTTCGCTCCGGCTTTCGCTCCGGCGGAAACGTCCTCCGGAAAACGACCAGAAGGGAACGTGTCCACCTCCGGAGGCCGATAACGAGATATGGAAGGCGGCTGCTGCGGTGTGTGCGGATCCAGCTCCTTCAGAAGGACGGGAGGAGGCGGAGGACGCGAAGGCTCCGTCTCCATGGGGTCGTCTCTCGGTGTCGTGATGAAATCCTCTGGCGGCTGCTGTGACCGCGCTGTCCTCGGGATCCGTGAATCTGGGAGAAGAGACACAGAAGGATCACCGTGCACATGACAATGACCAAGTTGATTGTGATGTCGCCGGCCGCGGTGGTCTAGCGGTTCTGGCGCTGCAGTCCGGAGCCGCGGGACTGCTACGGTTGCAGGTTCGAATCCTGCCTCGGGCATGGGTGTGTGTGATGTCCTTAGGTTAGTTAGGTTTAAGTAGTTCTAAGTTCTAGGGGACTTATGACCTAAGATGTTGAGTCCCATAGTGCTCAGAGCCATTTGAACCATTTTCTGATTGTGATGTCGGCGCTGCACGCCTTCTGGACCTGAAAGGAGACACATGCAAGCGCCAAGTCGACGAAAGATCTCGCCTCGCGCGCACCGTCTGCTGCCACTAAAAACCTGTAAAAGAGAATAACATGCGGCGCGAAGCGATACTTGCGGCCTTCCTTCGGCGCCAGATGCTGAGGAAGGTGGAGCAGGCGGAGCAGTGTTCGATGACGGCAGCCGTGAAGTAGTTCCGCCTGCGATGGTCCATCTCGTGGGTGAGAACGACATGAGGCGAGAAACAGTTGCAATCTCTAGTGTGGGCGGAGCGAAGTTCGGCCATGTGCTGCTTGAAGGTTCTGACAAAACGTTCTTCTTCGTCGTTTGATTGTGGATGGAACGGTGTATTAGTCAGACGCTGTATGCCATTGCGTTCACAAAATGTTTCAAATTCATTTGACGTGAATTGAGGGCCGTTGTCTGGCACTATGACTTCAGGTAAACCATCGAGGCAAAAAGTAGAAGACAACACCTGAATTGTGCTACGTGACGCTGTCGAGTTCATTGGCACAGCAATAGGAAACTTTCTATACGAGTCAACCACCATCAACCAACAAGTGTTCCGAAAAGGTCCCGCAAAGTCTATGTGCACACGTTGCCATGGTGATTGCGACTTAGGCCAAGCAGAGAATTTTTGTGGCAGAGCGGACTGATTTTCAGCACATGCGTGACACTCGGACGTCATCTGTTCTATTTGGGTGTCCATACCCTGCCAAGTACAGTGTCGACGTGCTAACTGTTTCGTACGTTAAAGGCACTACAGTCTGGAACCGCGCGGCCGCTACGGTCGCAGGTTCGAATCCTGCCTCGGGCTTGGATGTGTGTGATGTCCTTAGGTTAGTTAGGTTTAAGTAGTTCTAAGTTCTAGGGGACTGATGACCTTAGAAGTTAAGTCCCATAGTGCTCAGAGCCATTTGAACCATTTTTTTTGTTTTGTTTCGTACGAACAATGCCCCCAGTGTCCTTGGTCAAGTAACTGCAACTTTTCGTTTTGCAAAACTTTAGGGATCGACACACGTGTCTGTCCTCTGTCATTTTGAACAAGAATCACACCTTGCTGTATAGCGAGGCTATGCCGACGTGCAGAGTATAAGCGCACAACAGAGTTGTTTATGCTGTGCAAGGAACGAAGCCAAGATGTGCCATTGTATATTAGCAAAATGTTCAAATCTGAATCAGTTTTCGTGGCCTGTGCCATTTTTCTACAGTTCAGCGGAAAAGATTGAAGCAGTTCAGAATCCTAAGCATCGACGTGAGAATAAGATGCAGCAGAAGCGTCAAAGTCTGTAACAGGGCCAATCGGAAGACGTGAAAGCGCGTCCGCATTACGGTGCTGAGCCGTCGGACGATACACAATCTCGTACTGGTATTGAGACTACAACAAAGCCCATCTTTGCAATGTTAGGGCAGTTCGTACAGGAACTAGTTTCGTCGGATGAAACAATGACTGCAAAGGCCTGTGATCCGTTACCAAGTAGAATTTTCTGCCATACAAATGGTGTGGAATTTAGTGACACCATACACAACAGCCATAGCCTCTTTCTCGCTTTGTGAATAGTTACACTGAGCTTTGGACAACACTTTTGAAGCGAAAGCAATAGGCCTGTCTTTAACACTAATTCCGTGCGAAAGCACTGCACCGATTTTTTAGGAGGAAGCGTCAACTTGCAATGAAACTGGTTTGTCAGGATCAGAGTGACCTAAGCATCGATCACTGAGCAATGCATCTTTAAGTTTTTGAAAAACTGCTTGGCACTAATCTCTCCAAACAAAGGGAACTTTCTTGCAACGCAAGCGATGCAATGAAGCTGCTATTCGTGCAGCATTCGGAATGAACCGAATATAATAGTTCATTTTCTCTAAAATTGACTGCAATTCTGTGACATTGCGAGGAACTGGCAAATATCGTATGGCTAACAAATGCGACTGAAGATGATGTACATCTTGACTGTTTATGACATGACCAAGATACTGCAACTCAGGTTTTAAAAAATCACACTTGTCCAGTCTATACTTTAGTCCTGCATCAGATGAAACACGAAACAACGCACGCAAATTTGCAATATGATCTTCAGGTGTACGACCCGCTACGAAAATATCGTCCAAATAATTTGAACAGTCTCGCACTTGCGCAGTTAGCTGTTCCAAATACCGTTGGAAAATGGCGGGTGCAGAATTACTGTCAAAAGACAAACGCAAATATTTAAACAGGCCAAAATGAGTATTTACTACACATACTTTTTGAGATGCTTCATTGAGCAGTATTTGAAGACAAGCGTCGTGCAAATCAGTTTTTGAAAAGTAGCGACCATTGGTAGATCAAAAAACTACTGAGGAGCTATTGAATATGTTGTGTTGGCAGAAGAGCCAACACCGTGTTACTAATGGAGGCCGAAATACACGCGTTTTAGCTCACGGAGGCTGGCGTGAGGAGGGAATAACCACACTGACGTGAGGTCTGGAACATGACAACTAATTAGAATTCAGAAAGCGGACGTAATTAGTTTGATACTTAACTTTAATCCATTAATGATGAACGTCGCTCTTGACGGTACATGATTCACAATATTATCTGTTCAGAATACATTCGTAGTAACTGAATATGGCGCCTTGCTAGGTCGTAGCAAATGACGTAGCTGAAGGCTATGCTAAACTGTCGTCTCTGTAAATGAGAGCGTATGTAGACAGTGAACCATCGCTAGCAAAGTCGGCTCTGCAACTGGGGTGAATGATGGGAGTCTCTCTAGACTAGACCTGCCGTGTGGCGGCGCTCGGTCTGCAATCACTGATAGTGGCGACACGCGGGTCCGACGTGTACTAACGGACCGCGGCCGATTTAAAGGCTACCACCTAGCAAGTGTGGTGTCTGGCGGTGACACCACAGAATAGAATTGGGGAGAAGGGAAATTTGTGGCACAACTTGTCTAGAATAAGGGGTCGGCTGGTAGGACATGTTCTGAAGCATCAAGGGATCAACAATTTAGTATTGGAGGCCAGCGTGGAGGGTAAAAATGGTAGAGGGAGACCAAGAGATGAATACACTAAGCAGATTCAGAAGGATGTAGGTTGCAGTAGGTACTGGGAGATGAAGAAGCTTGCACAGAATAGAGTAACATGGAGAGCTGCATCAAACCAGTCTCTGGACTGAAGACAACAACAACAACAACAGCCATCAGTGCCTAATCTGTCCATGAAATCCTCTGGGCATGGAAATAGATGAGTATCAATCCCAGTTTGTGGGTTGACTGTAGACTTAAAGTCAGCACAGAGGCGAATGCGACCTGAAGATTTGGGGAGCAAAGCCAGTGGACTTGCTCACTGACTAGCTTGTATGGACGCAATAGCGCCGCTATATTACAATTCTTTATGTTCAGCAGTTACTTTGTCCCGTAATGCAATGTGAACAATACTGTCCCGGCAAAACTTTGGCTGAGCATTGTCTTTCAGAGTAACATGTGCAACAAAATTGTTAGCCTTGCCTAAACCTTCTTGAAAGAGTTCCAGGAATTCTTTTAGCAGGTTAGCTACACTGTCTTTTGTGTGGAATGCAGACACTGACAACACTTTGTCCTGAATTTGAAAGCCAAACAAATGAAATGAATAAAGAGCAAATATGTTCTCACTGTCACGTGATTGTAGCACCATAAAAGTCACTGTTCACATATGTGAGCGATACATAGCAGGCAAAGTACAGTTTCCAAGAAAAGGAATGTCTCGTCCATTATAAGTCGTCAGGTGCGTGCTAGTTTTAGACAGGCGCGGGGAGCCTAAGAGTTCATATGTGTGACGATTTAGCAATGTGACAGAGGCACCCATGTCCAACTGAAATTTCATGTGTTTCCCAAAAAGAAGCAAATGAACAAAAAGTTTGATGGACTGGCGTAACACTGGAGAAACTGCTCACGTGCCAGTTTTGCGAAAGCCTGTTTCAGACTTTGAATGTACTGCATTAATGACTCGGGCCTTGTGACAAGATTTTTGTGAGTGGGCCGAATTCTTACGGTTCTTCCGTTGCAAACCTTTCTTGCCACAAGCGTAACACTGAGCTTGTTGGGAGGGGCAATATTGGCGTTTGTGCCATGAATAACAGTGAGGACAACATTTAAATCTGTTCGCCTGTGTAGCCACCTGTTTAGCAAGCTGCTTACGCGGTGGGGAGCATTGTTTACTCGACGTGACGACGGCAAGCTGCTGCTGCCAAATGGGCTAGTCGCAAACAAGGGACTCAACCCAACAAATTGCTGGCAGCTCAAATTTATCAAGTGACAGGGCACCTGAATCGTACTTATCTAGTATTTACACTACCTGCTGTTTCAAAATCTGTTCTCTGAGTTTGGCATCAGGTACATTGTACACAATTGCATCACACAACATAACATCCGAATATACTGCACCACAAGCACATCTGAATTTGCGTTTCCTTGCCTCACCCTGCAAATCTATTACCCATTCTTAATAAGTTTGGTCTGGCCGTTTTTTACAGTTAAATAATGGATACCTAGCTTTTACCACATTCACTCGTTGGTCATAATAGTTAGTTAACGAATCTACAACCTGATCATACGAAAGTTCACTTGAAGTGGCTTTAGGGAATACCTTCTGCGTTAGTCTAAACACTGCACTTCCTACCATGGGCAAGAGATAGGGAAATTCCACAGTACCTGATACGTTGTGAGCAATTACGTGGGCTTCAAACTGTTGCAACCACTTGAGCCATTCCCCTACTTCTTCATGAAACTGGCGAAAAGGCGGTATAGCTGTCGTAGGTATTGCTTGTCCCGTTGGGCGTGCAGCGTTGGCCAGTAGCTGCTCCTCCGTATTGAGCAGTGTAATTTGCTGAGTCTGTAACTGAAACAGCTGCATTAGCTGTGTTGAAACTAATGATGGCAGCTGTGACACCTGAGCATGGGGTGGGATAGGTGGGGTGGGCACGTTGGAAGAAGCAAATGCAAGAAACAGACATGACAAGCAAGAAAAATAAGTACAAGACAAAGAAAATTTCTGCAACGCTCATTTGAGAAATCAGGATACGAGGCTTTTAAAGCAAGTAAATGTCCCTGTAAAGAAAATACAAGAGAGAATTAAGGCACCAGCAAAACACAAAAGTGAATTCCGTGGCCGCAAGGCACGGCGATTTTATGTGAGTCATCATTGTCAAAATGTCGTATCCCGCCCACTCGTCTAATATAAGGTGCCTAGGAAGCTGTTTTCTCAGATAACAGGCTTCATTTGTTTCCAAATCTTTGCTGGGGGCCTGAAGACAACGTCTATTTAATGTCTTTTCAGGAACCGGCTAATCTTCCCTGTTATTGAGCCACGAAACGGTAAAAACTTAATCTTGTTTGTGCCCTTTTTGGGGGCCTACTGCTTTCGTGGCTTGGAAGAAACTGCATACGAAATTTGTCTGTTGTTGCAACATTTTCCTTGAAAATTTTACGCAATTGACTGTTCCCTCGCCAAGTTTTCGGCTTCTGGGACGCTATCAGCTCGATGTATCAAGGTCCTCAGAACAGACCGTTTCTGTTCATGGTGGTGATAGCTGGTGGCGTGCAGATGCTCATCTATGGATGAGCTTGCAGTAATCGTTGTGACCGAGACAGCGCCATTGGGTTTATAGCGGGCAACGACGTGAGGAACGGCAAGGAACCGCCCTTCTCTACTTCCATCATGAACTTTCTGTGGTCATGGCTGTTGTTGGTGTGTCCCAAGAACTCTTCTAGCTGGCAATGATAGAGGAGAACTATGCCGAAAGGTTGTGGGCGTTTAACAACTTGACGTGGCTTGAAACCCGAAAATATGTTGTTTTTTCCAATATACATGTAATACAGATTAAAAACTATACAAAAGGTAAAAAATTGAAATATTTACTTTGTAATTAAAGAATGAGGTACATAATGCTTAGGTTGTTTTATGATTAGGATAATATAATTTATGCAGGAGGATGAATATGTATTACTATTGTCACTCTCTGTGTTTTGATGCCAGGACGACTTCAAAATTCTGGAAAAAAAATCTGCATTGATTCAGTTTTTTCGTTAAGGGTTTTCTTAGGTGATATTAGCTTGTGAATGTAAGTCTAATTGTTCAAGAAAATCCATGTATAACTCTTTCTCAACAATTAGCAGCACACGAAGGTTGTCAGTGATATCACAGATGAATTGTTCATGATGAGGAATACTGAATTTTTTGAGTCAGATGGCATCCATATGTTTTTTGTACAGGGCTGCGAAATTTCTCCCTTTTTGACCTGTGAGTTTGAATCTACCGAAATTTAGGTTTCACTCTCCAGTGGATTTATTATTGTGAACAATTTTATGTCGTAGTTAATTGTCAATGCGGAATGATATTTTTGCTTTGTTGATTCTGAAAAGATATGCAAGTTTATACTTCACTTTTCCAAGTATGAGACAAATCTCTTCCACAGCAAGCTCTTTGCTTTCCATATTTTGCGAGGGGATAGTACGAAAAAAAAAATCTAGTAAACATGGGCTGTAAGACAAATATCGTAAGAGCTATGAACCATTGCTCTGATGAAGAGCTGAGTTTCACTGTAGCAAAGATGAATAAATGCTCATAATTTTTAACGATCGCATTTTAGAGGTCACGTTTGCTTCGAATGACCGTTCCTGTCGTATCCCTGAATATTGACCATCCCTCCTTCGACACCTTGTACTATACTTTTTTACTTATTTGTATTCAAAGTTGGAAACTACTACTATGGCAAAATCAGCCGATGCAAAATGTTTTAGTAAGCCTCCTATACATTTTTCGAGATTAAGCTTTCATCAGCATGCACACCCAGGAACTAATAACTTTATTTCTTATCTCATTTCTACGTTACATTAATCAGGGGTTGAACATTTTTTGCAGTGCTAAACTGGAACAATTGCGTTTATTTCAAAATTTCCTATTGGTACTAAAGCAGTTGCCCAATTTACCGAAAACATCATTTATTAGTATAAGGGAATGACAACTTATTCGGCGAATTGCATTCATGTATGCATGTGGGAAAATGAGACGAGTACAGCTTTTTTTCGGATAAACGTTTCAAGATTTTTACTTGTCGCCTTCTGCATAAGTCTTCGGGCAGAACATGACAAGTAAGAAACTTGTAGAAACATAACACTGAAATGAAGTAACACTCAGCTGATTTTTCGAGAAGATTCATCTAGTAACATTTACTGCTTTCCCTAGTGACGATTATTTGCACGTGACTCCACACGAAAACACCCCTCCTGCCCAGCATGCATACGCGCGCGCACACACACACACACACACACACACACACAGAGAGAGAGAGAGAGAGAGAGAGAGAGAGGCTTCAGTGATGCTGCATATGTGATCATCTCAAGGAAGTAGAGCATGCGCTGCATGGAATAATGATTTGAAACCGGAGGCCAGAAACGGCGAGGACCTAACAGTACTGCAAGGCAAAGCGAAAACAAAGAAATGTCTCTAAAGGGAAACGAGGAATGAAAAGTGCTGCAAATCCCACGTACTGAAGGGAAAACTGGAATGCAGCCGATCCACTTCTTTGCCCTTTGTGTGAGCTGCCTTGCAGGTATTTGTAAATGAGGGCGCGAAGTGTGCCCTTAATCCCCCCGACAAAACGCAGTTTCTGGGTGGAGTTGGACTGCCATTACCACCGTGCCTGGCGGACGCCACAAAGGGCCGCAATCAATAAACAAACATGTGTCGCAATGGCCTCCTTTTAGACTTCATAGGATGAACACTACATGGCGGTCATTAATTCTCTGATGTGTGCTACATTTTTCACTGTTCGGGTTTTCTTGGAATAATTTTCTCTATTCGTTTCTTCCTTTGTTTTACGGTGATGTTTATGTAACAATTTTCTTGATGTACGTTTACTCTCTTTTCTTCACCCATTAAATCTCATTTTGGACCTGTTACGTACATTACTACAGCAGCCACGCTGTGGTGTCGAAGATATGTCGTGAATTGGTTGCAGTGAAGTGTAAGTAACAGGAAACGATTAGTTGGCAATGTAGGTCCTCAGTTACACACTGCGTCTTTTCCGGTCTGGCGGTTTCAACAATGACTTTTTGACGATTCTTCAAGTAGAAGGAAAGTTAATGGATGTAGCTGAATCACACAAATTAATAAAGGCAACGTACTTTCCAGTGAGAGAAGAGGAAAACAGTAGCACAGACATTGATAATGATATTCATACGATGTTATCTAGTTGAAGGACATATTGTTGGGAAAATGAGAAATGCGTGTTAGATCATGATGCATAAATGTTAACACTGACCGACGTCAAGGCAGAGTTACAACTCAAGATGGTAAACAAACTACTTAGGGATATGGCAAAGGTGTAAAACACTTGCATGCAGGTATTTCAAGACAGTTACAACATGCAGCTGCAGGAAATGGATAGAGACCTGAATGGAGCAATTATTAAATCTCTGCAGAATAACAACTAAAATGGGTACAATAAAATGTTAAACAGGATCACCATACATTCGTGTAAAAATTTCACAATAACAGAAATTACAATTCGTAAGATGTGTGAATTACTGAAGCGTTTTTCAACACTATGTTGGAGAAAACAGGAGCATCGTCATAATATGAAGAACAGTCACAGATTAGTCTCAAAATTCCGTTACAAAAAAATACAATAAAGTACAGAATGATGTTGTCATACATGCTACAAATCTGGGTTACGTAAGAGTAGAGAGCTATTATTTCGGAAAGAGGGTGGCTGGATTATTTCCTGAGTTCATGGACAGATGATGAGGAAAATATGAAAACTGCAGTTATTTAGGATCATATTGATCTCATATAAACTAAAGGCTGTGTTAAAGACTTTCCGAAAATCCCCAATGGGAGAGAATCTCAATGTGGAATTATTTAAGGATACTTCCGAATCATTAGTCTTAAAACTATTATATTTTGCATAAACCTTTTCGAAGATAAGGCTAGCGAATTGCAGTTGTCGTTCTGTTATTTAAAAGGGGAGGTCACAAAATGTGTGAAAATTATAGAAGGTATTCGTATTTTGAGCTCTTGATACAAGATTTATAGGAAACCAATAATAAATACACTACAAATACTTTCAGAAAGTTTTCTTACAGTTGGACGTAATGGGTTTTAAATGGGAATATCTTGCTTAGAAAGGGTTTTTCCACTCGGCAACATTATTGAAAAATCGACAGTGAGAAAACTTTTGATGAAGTTAACAAGTCAAATTGTTGGAAATTATAGAAAAGGGTAGTATATCTCAGCTTACAATAAGCGTAATTCAAAGTATCTACGTGCACAACAAATAGGAAGTCCGTTTGCGAAAATCACCTCTCAAGCAATGAGACGAGGGCGTCCTAAGAGACATCATCTCTATATACAGTATAAAAGGCAGTGTCCTGACTGACTGACTCAACATCACCCCGCCCAAACCGAAAAGGATAGAAAATTGAAATTTGGAGAAAATGTGGATCTTACACTGTTTCTGTCGTTAAAGAAGGGATTCTTCGAAGCTAAGGAGGTGGAATAGGGGATGAAGGATTTTTTTGAAAAACGTCGCTATTAAGGCTATTTTGAAGCTAGACCTATTGATATTTGGTTAATCTCCCTGAAATAAAGAAATACGTGTTTCAGCATTTTTGGAAATTTAACCCTGTGGGAGTGAATTAGTGGGTGAGAGCTTTCTTTTTCAAAATGTATCATTATTAAAGAACTACAAAAGTATTTTCAAAGCTATATCTGTGGACATTGGTTTCTGACTTCTCTGTTAGAAATAAAAAAAAAGGGTTTCAGTGTTTTTGGAAGTTGAAACAGGGGATGAGATTTTTTACGAAAATATTTCATTATGAATGAATTTTAAAGCTAAATCTATGAAAATTTAAATTTGGCTTTTCAGATATAAATAAAAAATACATGATTTACTGCTTTTGGAAATTCAGTTCCGATGGGAGTAAAACTGGGGATGAAAATTTTTATGTAAATGTTTCATTGTGCAAGCATTTTTGAAGCTAAATCTATGAAATTTTGTATTCGGCTTCTCTGTGGGAAATAAAAATTACACGTATCACTGTTTTCGGAAATTCAACCCCTAAGTGGGCGAAACAGGATGTGCAACATTTTATGAAAATATGTCATAATGAAAGCATTTTTAAAGCTAAATCTTTGAAAAGTTTTGTTTGGCTTCTCGGTTGGAGATGAAAAAATACGCGTATCGCTGGTTTTGGAAATTCAACCCATAAGGTGATGAAATAGTGTCAGCTCAAATCGCGAAGGATAGAAACGTGAAGTTCGAAGAGAGTGTGGAACTTATATGTAGCATCGTTTAAGAGGGAGCGTCGGCCACATAAAATTAATCGTGGGTAAGAGAGATGTCAGACTGAGATTCACTGGAAGAATCCTAAGGAAATATAGTCAGTTGACAAAGAAGGTAGTTCACAAAGCTCTCGGTCGACTGATACATGAAAGTTGCCCGCCAGTATGTCATCCACATTAGATAGGACTGATAGAGGAAATGGAGAAGATCCAAAGAAGAGTAGCACGTTTCGGGGAACAGGTTCATTAAGTAAATACGGAAGCGTCGCGCAGATGTTCCAATAGCAGATCCTGCAAGAGGCGCGTTCTGCATCACGGTGTGGTTTGCTGCAATAGTTCCTAGATGAGTTACCCGATATACAGCTTCCTCCTACGTATATCTCGCGAAAAGGCCATGAAGATAGAATTAGAGACATACGAGCCCACATAGAGGCTTACCAACAATCGATTTTCCCCAGAACCATTCGCGACTGGAACAGGAAAAAGGGGAAGAGACAATTGTATACACAAAGTACCCTCCGGCACGTACGGTAAGCTGACGTGTGGAGCATGGTTATAAATGTAGAGCAACTTGGTCCTTGCGCAATGTAGTTGGTTGGTTGGTTGATTCGGGGGAGAGGACCAAACAGCAAGGTCATCGGTCCTATCAGATTAGGGAAGGAAGTCGGCCATGCCCTTTCAAAGGAACCATCCCGGCATTTTCCTAAAGCGATTTAGAGAGATCACGGAAAACCTAAATCAGGATGGCTGGACACGTGTTTGAACCGTCGTCATCCCGAATGCTGGTCCAGTGTGCTAACCACTGTGCCACCTCGCTCTGTGCACAATGTAGTAAATGATCATAATATGACAATATGCAAAGATAAAGCTAAGTTAATGGCATTGCACGTTAAGGAGCATTTTAGCATAGAGATAGTTCAAAATGGTTCAAATGGCTCTGAGCACTATGGGACTTAACTTCTGAGGTCGTCAGTCCCCTAGAACTTAGAGCTACTTAAACCTATCTAACCTAAGGACATCACACACATCCATGCCCGAGGCAGGATTCGAACCTGCAACCGTAGCGGTCGCGCGGATCCAGACTGTAGCGCCTAGAACCGCTCGGCAACAGCGGCCGGCAACAGAGTTAATAATTAATGATAAACCGCTAGAACAAAAAAATACTTTTAACTACTGGTCTAGAATACAAACTGCAAAGATTTTGACGTTTGGTAGGCACTACAACTCCCATTCTCTTCAGAAAAGCTAGGAAAGAGACGATACCAAAATTTTATAACATGGCGGCAGTACCAGTTAAAATCTATGAGCCAAAGCTTGGATTCTTACCGCTAGTCAACCGAGGAAGATTGATGCCATGGAGGTTATCTTCTGACGTCGTAACACATCTCCTAACATCATGTCCTTTTTTCTTGTCAGTGTTTTCCATATGTTCCCCTCTTCGCCTATTTTCGGAGAACCTACTCATTCTATGTCTTATCAGTCCACATAATTTTCATCATTCGTTTCTAGCACAGCACTTCAAACGTTTCGATCCTCTTCTGCTTCGGTTTTCATGCCATCCATGATTCACTGCCATACAGTGCTGTCCTCAAAACGTATGAGTACATTACGAGAAATTTCTTGCTCATGTTTGAGCCTTTGTTTGATAACAGTAGACTTCTCCTGGATCGGAATGCCCTCTTTGCCTGTGCTAGTCTGTTTTTTATGTCCTCCTTGCTTCGTATGGCGTCATTACTTAGATTGTTGACTGAAAATTTCCGTGACGCTTTTGCGCTTACTAAATTAGCCTGTAGCTCTTCTTTTGGTCTTCTCTACTTCGAGATCACCAGTTTTAATGTCCAGTTTTTCGCAATTCTCATTTGTGCTATATCTCATTACCTTCGTATTTATACCGTTTAGTCTCACTACATACTCTGAATTCATTGGATTGTTCATTCAGTTCAACCGATCCTGTAATTCTTCTCCTCTTTCACTGACGATAGCAATGTCATCAGCAACTCTCATCATTGCTACCATTCCACCCTGAATTTCAATGCCACTCTCGAAACTTTCTTTTATTTCCGTCCTTGATTCTTCGATGTATAGATTGAACATAGGACTGAAAGACTGAATCCTTTTTAATCCGAGCACGTCCTTCTTGGTCTTCCAATCTTACTGTTCCCACGTGTCAGCTAGCAGAGTCAAACTAAAACTATGTAGAGACTTATGAAATTGGTACTAGGAAACATAATGCATCTCTACTTTGTAACACTGAAACTGTTGGTAACCCACTGCAATGTATGTCAACAATTGACAAGTTAAGACAAAATTTTGTTGATACTGGCAAAGAAAACACTTGCATGCAGGTGTTTCAAGACATGCAGCTCCACAGACTATTTAATCAGCAATGTATGCCAACAGTTAAGACAAAATTTTGTTGATACTGAAAAGAAAACACTTGCATGAAGGTATTTCAAGACATACAGCTGCACAGACTATTTAATCAGCAATGTATGTCAACAGTTGACAAGTTAAGACAAAATTTTGTTGATACTGGCAAAGAAAACACTTGCATGCAGGTGTTTCAAGACATGCAGCTCCACAGACTATTTAATCAGCAATGTATGCCAACAGTTAAGACAAAATTTTGTTGATACTGAAAAGAAAACACTTGGATGCAGGTATTTCAAGACATACAGCTGCACAGACTATTTAATCAGCAATGTCTGTCAACAGTTGGCAAGTTAAGACAAAATTTTGTTGATACTGGCAAAGAAAACACTTGCATGCAGGTATTTCAAGACATGCAGCTGCAGGAAGCGGACAGAGACCTGACTGAAGCAATTATTAAGTCTCTGCAGAATAACAACTAAAATGGGTACGATAAGATGTTAAACGGGCTCACTATACATTAGTGTTATATTGAATCGACATGTAACGTGTCTTTTATGTGCGATCAGCTTTCAGACCGGTTAAAATACCCTTTACTCTAAACAACTTTATAAAGAAGGAGAAAAGAATAATCCAGACAATTACCAGTCGAAGTCCTCGAGAAGGTCATGTACAAAAGAATAGTAACATATGTCAATACACGTAAATTGTCAGAAAAGCAATTTGACTTAAGGAAAGGTCCGCAAACAGAAAATACCTTTTGTGTTTTTTGAGCACTAGACTCATTCAGTCTAAATTATTAGCTGAGGACGGTAGCTGTCACCTCTGATTGGACTGTGTACATCATGCTATATTTTTGCATAAGTTTTAAATGGGAAAGTTCACTAACAGTTTCTTTCGCTTTCTGCCAGACAGGAAGAAAAATGTTGTCCTCAGGTGTCAGCAAACATAGAGTGTGCTTCAATGTCAATGAGGAGCCGTAAAATAGAACGGGTCACAGGTTTGACTTTTCGGTCTACTGTCTTCCTTGTTATAGGGCTTAAGGGAGTTATCTGGTAGATAGAAATTTTCACTGTGCAGTGGAGTGTGCGCTGATATGAAACTTCCTGGCACATTAAAACTACTTGCCGGACCAAGACTTGGACTCGGGACCTCTGCTTTCGTGGACAAATGCCCTACCAACTGAGCTACAAAAGCAGGTCTCACGACCTTTCTCACAGCTTCACTTCTTCAGGACCCCGTCTCCTACTTTCCAAAATTCACAGAAACTCCCCAGCGAAAAACGTCAGTGAATTCTGAAAAGTGGGAGACGAAGTACTGGCGGAAATGCAGCTTTGAGGAGGGGTGGTCAGTCGTGCTTGGGTAGCTGAGTTGCTAGAGCAGTTGCCCGCGAAAGGAAAGGTCACGAGTTTGAGTTTCGGTCCGGCATGTGGTTTTAATCAGCCATGAAATTTTATCTGGCAGATACCCAACCCCACAAATTGTATTTATGAAATATCACAACTGTCATTGTAAAACACATGAAATGTAACATTATATAAAATGGATTATCAGTTAAATATACGCTTTTGTCTGATTGTTTTATAAACACTCCTCTTTATAATAAATAACAGCTTAGTTTGTTTTGCACAATGTTGCCACACGTGATACTTTTACTCCAAAATATCTCATACGGTAGTGGTTGCTGTGGTTGTTTAGTATTACTAAGAAGCGCAGCTACTGCGTACCTGTGCCTAACAATTCTTGCAATATTAATAAAACATTAGTCGTTAATCACCTGTGATTTTAAAGCGGAGTTGTGATAATAAGGACATTCATTGCTGAAAGAATGAGGCATACAACACAATAAGTATGGATAACTGTGCGTGAAAAGTAGCCTGTCTTACGTGACTGAGAATGGGGCCCTTTTTAGCTAACAATCAACAGACTCCAGTGAAGCAGTGGCCACCAAGAAAGATACTGAAAGCTGAGCAAAAATTTGTAGAGTTTCAAAAATGATTACAGGCAGATGTGTCACGTAATTGAATTTTTACTGAAAACTCTCATTTTTTAAGCGCATTACTGAAAAGAGTACCAGATGTGGGGTAAGAACGTACTTTACTTCAGGAAGAGTGGTGAATGCCAGAAACGTTTCAGATAGGACGAAACACTGCAAGCGGTTCCTTCTGCAGACTGGGACGGCAGCAGCGGCAGCAGCAGGGTGGAGGCGTGCGTCAGGCAGCGGGTGGCGGCGGTAGCCCATGCGTGGGCGTGGCCGCCTCGACGGGCGATAATTGCCGCGTCACGCCGCTCAGCGGACGCGCGTGCCTTTTCCAGCTGACCTGGCACCCTGCGAGCCGCAGCACACGCTGCCCTTTCCCTCCCGATTGACGAGTAAACGACGTCAGCTATATCCACGTAATATTTCTCAGTTGTGTAACATTTGTAATAGTTGAAACGTGCACAGAGCGTGGGAAAGGAGAAGCGGAGAACTGGGTGTTTACGACTGACGATGTTAAGGGCTCACAAATTTTTATTCTAAGATTCATCTACATGTACATGGTTACTCTGAAATTCACACTTAAGTACCTGGCAGAGGGTTCATCGAAGCATTTTCATACTACTTGTCTACCATTCCACTCTCGAATGGCACGCGGGAATAAGGAACACCTAAATCTTTCCGATCGAGCTCTGATTTCTCTTATTTTATTATGATGATAATTTCCCCCTACGTAGGTGGGTATCAACAAAATATTTACGCATTCGGAAGAGAAAGTTGATGATTTAAATTTCGTAAATAGATCTCGCCGCAAAGAAAACCGCCTTTGTTTCAGCGACTGAAACCCCAACTCGCGTATCATACCAGAGACACTCTCACCCCTATTGCGCGATAACATGAAACGACCTGCCCTTCTTTCCTCCACAATCATAGTTGGTAAGGATCCCATACCGCGCAGCAGTATTCCAACAGAGGACGGACTAGTGTAATGTAGGCTGTCTCTTTAGTGGGTTTGTCGCATCTTCTAAGTGTTCTGCCAACAAAGAACAGTCTTTGTTTCGCCTTCCCTACAATATTATCTATGTGGTCTTTCCAATTTAAGTTGCTCGTAATTGTAATTCCTAGGTATTTAGTCGAATTGACAGCCCTTAGATTTGTCCGATTTATCGTATAACCAAAATTTATCGGATTTCTCTTAGTACACATGTGGATGACAACGCACTTTTCTTTGTTTAGTGCCAATTGACACTTTTCGCACCATACAGAAATTCGCTCTAGATAATTTTGTAATTGGAAGTGATCGTCTGATGATTTTACTAGACGCTAAATTACAGCGTCATCTGCAAACAGTCTAACGGGGCTGCTCAGATTATCACCTAGATCATTTATATAAATCAGGAACAGAAGAGTGTCTATGACACTACCTTGCGGAACGCCAGATATCGCTCCTGTTCTACTCGATGATTTACCATCTATCACTACGAACTGTGACCTCTCTGAGAGTTAATCACGAATCCAGTCACACGACTGAGATGATACTCCATATGCACTCAATTTGATTAATAGTCGCTTGTGAGGAACGGTATCAAAAGCCTTCTGGAAATCTAGGAATATGGAATCCATCTGAGATCCCTTGTCGACAGCACTCATTACTTCATGGGAAACAAGAACGATATTTTCTGAATCCGTGTTGGTTGTGTATCAGTAAGTAATTTCCTTCAAAGTGATTCATAATGTTCGAGTACAGTATATGCTCCAAAATCCTGCTGCAAATTGAGGTCAGTGATATGGGTCTGTAATTCAATGGGTTACTCCCATTTCCCTTCTTGAATATTGGTGTGACCTGTGCTACTTTCCATTCTTTAGATTTACACTCCTGGAAATGGAAAAAAGAACACATTGACACCGGTGTGTCAGACCCACCATACTTGCTCCGGACACTGCGAGAGGGCTGTACAAGCAATGATCACACGCACGGCACAGCGGACACACCAGGAACCGCGGTGTTGGCCGTCGAATGGCGCTAGCTGCGCAGCATTTGTGCACCGCCGCCGTCAGTGTCAGCCAGTTTGCCGTGGCATACGGAGCTCCATCGCAGTCTTTAACACTGGTAGCATGCCGCGACAGCGTGGACGTGAACCGTATGTGCAGTTGACGGACTTTGAGCGACGGCGTATAGTGGGCATGCGGGAGGCCGGGTGGACGTACCGCCGAATTGCTCAACACGTAGGGCGTGAGGTCTCCACAGTACATCGATGTTGTCGCCAGTGGTCGGCGGAAGGTGCACGTGCCCGTCGACCTGGGACCGGACCGCAGCGACGCACGGATGCACGCCAAGACCGTAGGATCCTACGCAGTGCCGTAGGGGACCGCACCGCCACTTCCCAGCAAATTAGGGACACTGTTGCTCCTGGGGTATCGGCGAGGGCCATTCGCAACCGTCTCCATGAAGCTGGGCTACGGTCCCGCACACCGTTAGGCCGTCTTCCGCTCACGCCCCAACATCGTGCAGCCCGCATCCAGTGGTGTCGCGACAGGCGTGAATGGAGGGACGAATGGAGACGTGTCGTCTTCAGCGATGAGAGTCGCTTCTGCCTTGGTGCCAATGATGGTCGTATGCGTGTTTGGCGCCGTGCAGGTGAGCGCCACAATCAGGACTGCATACGACCGAGGCACACAGGGCCAACACCCGGCATCATGGTGTGGGGAGCGATCTCCTACACTGGCCGTACACCACTGGTGATCGTCGAGGGGACACTGAATAGTGCACGGTACATCCAAACCGTCATCGAACCCATCGTTCTACCATTCCTAGACCGGCAAGGGAACTTGCTGTTCCAACAGGACAATGCACGTCCGCATGTATCCCGTGCCACCCAACGTGCTCTAGAAGGTGCAAGTCAACTACCCTGGCCAGCAAGATCTCCGGATCTGTCCCCCATTGAGCATGTTTGGGACTGGATGAAGCGTCGTCTCACGCGGTCTGCACGTCCAGCACGAACGATGGTCCAACTGAGGCGCCAGGTGGAAATGGCATGGCAAGCCGTTCCACAGGACTACATCCAGCATCTCTACGATCGTCTCCATGGGAGAATAGCAGCCTGCATTGCTGCGAAAGGTGGATATACCCTGTACTAGTGCCGACATTGTGCATGCTCTGTTGCCTGTGTCTATGTGCCTGTGGTTCTGTCAGTGTGATCATGTGATGTATCTGACCCCAGGAATGTGTCAATAAAGTTTCCCCTTCCTGGGACAATGAATTCACGGTGTTCTTATTTCAATTTCCAGGAGTGTATTTTCCTTATTTTTTATTTGTTCTTTTGTTCTAAGGGTCATCACCAGCTGGCTGGATGCAACACCCTTCCAGGCCTCCAGTGTCCTTCTCATTGACTCAGGTGCTGGACGCAAAGACCCGTACCGCACATACCGATGCGGCACGGGTGGCAAGGATGTTACGCACCGCATCGACTACTGAAGCACCAACACACAGAGAAAGCGGAACCATCTTGCTCTGAAACAGAACTGAATACGTGACTAGGTCACACTGAGGCACAACACCACTCTTTGATGACAAAATAAAATAAATAAATAAAACAAAGAGCAAAACATCATTTAAGAATTGGCATAAAACTTTATCGGAAAACTTGAACAAGTTCTGACATCATATTTATTGCTGAGCATTGCATTGTGCATTGCTATTACATTAAACGGAAAATGCATTAGTCGAACAGTAATACAGCTAACGTATCTCTTCGTGGCCAGTTAGTACAGTTACTAATTCAGAGTAGTACACGTAACAAGCAAACAACGGCCGCTCTAAGCCACACCCAAACTTATAGTTAGTGCCTTAATTAGCTCGTCGCCACTTACGACTGTGTCAATAGGCCTGTACACCAAACTGTGTCTGCTCTTACAGGTACCAGCCTCATCTTAAACTAGGCTTCAGTTCGAGGTAGGGGACCTAACCCCTTTAAAACTAAACAGGCACTACCCATAACTTAAAATCAAATGTACTGTAATAGTACAGTGTTCCTTAGGCTACTAAAGCACCTCCAAGCTAGTCTGATTCTTGGTGTAGGGCTTCACAAAAGAAACGTAAGGACCCCCGCTCAGAAGTGGAGGACAGCGGCAACAGAAACACGTCCGTTGTTATTTAGTACAGCACCACACCAACTAAATAACTGGAAATGTCCATAAGAAACAACACGGACAACCATAAAACGTGTTCATACAACGAGTTACAAGGCTACAAAATCTGAGAAAACCGTTTTCTTAAGTAACGTGCAGCTTTATTCATATGAAATGAATGCGGATGATGTTAGATGAAACCGATATCTCTATTGAAATTTCGTGTGACTGTGCTAGTGCTGAAACAATTTGGAAAAGTAATTCTAATTGTCACGGATTGGTCTCCCTTACTACAGTAGTGGTTTTCTTCCCAGGATATGGCAGAACCACAACGCGGCTCGCCTACAGCACAGCCACCGCAGTTCCACCTTGCGGCCATCCGTGGCTGTTTGTCTCCATTACAACGACTGATTCCAATCTCAACAGCGCGCTCCCACGCATTGGATCTCCTTTCTGTGAAGACGCAAGCAATTTATTGCCCACGAAAACAAGTGCGACAGCCGTGTAGCGCCAAATCTATTTGAAGAGGCTACACATTAGCTTATTAGTTCGAGGTATGCTGTGAAACGTCCCCTTAGAAAATTATATAAATGACAGTGCTGGAAAACCTCTACGTTATTTGATTTTCAAACAGCAGAGTAAAACTGAATGTACTCAGACATTTCTCTCTTTACTTATTCTGATCAACACTAAACTGACACACAATATTTTTAGGGCAACGCAATCTGACTTTTAATAACCCCTACAAAAGAATGGCCCTGACTGACAATAACCTATACCTTTCATGATTCATTTACTTTACCAAAATCTTCGTTACTCGAACTACAATACAGCGAGCGCCAATACTGCCAGCTAAATGAAAGATTCTAACTACTGAAGACACTAACTACTGATAGGCATAGTTAGCAAATGAAATATTTTGATGGAGAACAAACTTTAATAGTGTTCAAAAGTCATTATATATATATATATATATATATATATATATATATATATATATATATACGTTCATGACATCCAGTCTTACAAATTTCCTTTTTCTGACGGACACACGTCCAGATTGTCTGCTTTCAAAATTATGCCATCTCTCTCCCCACATCCACCACTGCTGGCGGCTGACCTCCAACTGCGCAACGCTACGCGCTGTTCACATCCAACTGCCCCAACACTACAATAGCGAATATTCCAACAATGCCAACCAGCCACAGACTGCACACAGCACAGTCAGTGATTTTCATACAGAGCGCTACGTGGCGTTACCAACATAGAAACCTAAATAGCCTACTTACACATGGAGACGCATCTAGTGAAGGTGGAAGATCGAAAGCGACGATGTCTCAAATTGAGAATAGAGCTTGTAGTTTCGTTGTTTGCTCCTATGCAGAAGAAATCTCTATAAGTGGATTGAAAACCCAAGGAATAGGTGATAAGGTTCGCAGAGAACACAGCTCTAGAGACCGACAAAAAAGAGATTTCTAACGGTTAAAAGAAAGTGACTATCTATTTGAGCTGTATGCTTGGGTCAAGAATAAATGCAGCAGAGGTGAAAGTGAAGAACAGCAATAACACAGGACAACAGAAACTTGCTGTACATAAAAAGATGGGGAACATTCTCCATCTGCATCTGCCCATGTACTCCTCAAGCCACCTTGTGGTGCATGGCAGAGGGTACCCCGTACCACTACTAGACATTTGCTTACCTGTTTCACTCGAAATAGAACGAGGGAGAAACGTCTATCCATATGCCTACGTTCGAGCCCTAATCATTCTAATCTTATCCTCGAGGTCTTTACTCGAAATATACATTGGCGGCAGTAGACTAGTTCTGCAGTCAGCCTCAAATGCCGGTTCTCTAAATTTTCTAAATAGTGCTCCTCGAAAAGAAATTCCCATTTGAGTTCCAGAAGCATCTTGCGTGTTACATGGTGTTCGAACCTGCTGGTAACAAGTTTAGCGGCTTGCCTCTCAAGTGCTTGAACGTCTTCCTTTATTCCGACTTGGTGCGTATCTCTAACACTCAAACAATATTCAATAACTGATCTCCTAAAGCCCTATAAGCGGTCTTCATTACAGATGAACCACACTTTTCTAAAATTCTCCCAATAAACCGAAGTCTACCGTTCGCCTTCTCTACTACAGTCCTTGCATGCTCATTGCATTGCATAGTGCTACGCAACGTTACACTAGACATTTAATCGACGTGACTGTGTTAAGTAACGCACTACTAAAGCTGTATTAGAACGTTATGGGTTTGTTTTCCCTACTCATCTCCATTTACTTACATTTTTCTACATTTAGAGCTAGCTGCTGGGTATCACACTAACTAGGAATTTTGTCTAAATCATCTTTTAGCCTCCTACCGTCACTCAACGATGACACCTTCCCATACGTCATTGCATCATCAGCAAACAGCTGCAGACTGACACTTACCCTGTCAGATATATATATATATATATATATATATATATATACACTCATGAATTAAGGATAATGCGGATACATGGTGAATCAACGCTCTGGTAGGCAGTAAGCAGGTTTAAAGCACCTCGGGATATGACCATGCGGTGCATATCACCTGCGCTAGTCGCACGGTGGCGCTGGCGGCAGTCCACATACGCAGAGGTGTGTTGTTGCATGTCAGAGTACGGTGCAGCGAGTAAGTGTGCAGACATTTTCAGATTTGCTAATGGTGACTGTGTGTTGAAAATGGCTCAAAGAACACATATTGATGACGTTATGAGGGTAGAACACGAGGGCGACTGGAGGCTGCTCAAACACAGCAGGTCGTAGCACGGGCCATCCGGGTGCCACAAAGTGTGACCTCACGATTATGGCAACGATTCCAGCAGACAGGAAACGTGTCCAGGCGCCACAGTATGGGACGTCCACTGTGTACAACACCACAAGAAGACCTATCTCACCATCAGTGCCCACAGACGTCCACGGAGTACTGCAGGTAGCTTTGCTCGGGACCTTACTGCAGGCACTGTAACAGTTGTCTCCAGACACGTAGTCTACTGACGACTGAACAGACATGATTTAATAGCCTGGATACCTGCAAGGTGCATTCCACTGACCCCTGGTCACAGGAGAGCCCGTAAAGCCTGGTGTCAAGAACACAGTACATGGTCATTGGAACAGTGGCCCCAGGTTATGTTCATACACAGAACATGGTCATTGGATCAGTGGTCCCAGGTTATGTTCACGGACGAGTCCAGGTATAGTCTGAACAGTGATTGTCCCCGGGTTTTCATCTGGCGTGAACCAGGAACCGGATACCAACCCTTTAATGTCATTGAAGGGAACCTGTGTGGAGGTTGTGGTGTGATAGTGTGGGGTGGGACTATGATTGATGCACGTACACCCCTGCATGTCTTTGACAGAGGAGCTGTAACAGGTCAGGTGTATCGTAACGTCAGTTTTCACCAGTATGTCCGCCTTTTTAGGGGTGCGGTGGGTCCCATCTTACTCCTGATGGATGAAAACGCACGGCCCCACTGAGATGCCATCGTGGAGGAGTACCTTGAAACAGAAGGTATCAGGCGAATAGACTGGCATGCCTGTTCTCCAGACCTAAACTCCATCGAGCACGTCTGGGATGCTCTCGGTCGACGTATGGCTGCACGTCTTCAAACCCCTACGACACTTCAGGAGCTCCGACAGGCACTGGTGCAAGAATGTGAGGCTGTACCACAGCAGCTGCTCGACAACCTGATCCAAGGTATGCCAACTCGTTGTGCGGCCTGTGTACATGTGCATGGTGATCATATCCCATACTGATGTCGGGGTACATGCGTAGGAAACAGTGGCGTTTTATGGCACATGTGTTCCGGGACGTTTTTCTCAACTTATCACTAATACCGTTGACTTACAGATCTGTGTCTGTGTGTTCCCTTTCTGCAGTTATCCTTAATTTGATAACAGTTATCTTATCACACTTCCCTGGGGTATTTCTGACGATATTCTTATCTCTCATGAACACTCACCGTTGAGGCAACGTACCGCCTATCACTTAAGAAGTCTTCGAGCCACTCACGTATTTGGGAATCTACTCCGTATGCTTGTACCTTCGTTAACAGTAGGCAGTGTGGCACCGTGTCAAGTGCTCTATGAAAATGTAGGAATATGCGATCTTCCTGTTGCCTTTCATCCATAGTTCGCAGTGTATCATGTGAGAAAAGGGCAAGCTGAGTTTCGCACGAGTGATGTTTTCTAAAACCGTGCTGATTTGTAAACAGAAGCTTTTTTCTCTCTCAACGAAATTTAATGTATTCAAACTGAGAATATTCTCGAATATTCTGCAGCAGACCGATGTTGAGGACATTGGTGTGTAAGTTTGCAGGTCCTTTATTTTACCCTTCTTATATTCAGGAGTCACCTGCGCTTCTTTCCAGTCGTTTGGGAATGTACGCTCTGCGAGAGATTCGCGATAAATGAGAGCTAAGTAAGGGATAAATGCTGTAGAGAACTCTGTTTAAAATTGAATTGGGATTCCACTAGGATCTGGCGACTTACTTGGTTTCAACTCTTTCAATTGTTCCTCTACGCCAGGGATGCTTATTACTATATCTTCTATACGGGAGTCTGTGCGATAGTCAAACGACGGTATGAAACTTCCTGGCAGTTTAAAACTATGTGCCGTACCGAGACCGAACTCGGGACCTTTGCCTTTCGTGGGTAAGTGCTCTACCATTTTTTTTTTTCGTTGCGTTTGGTCTGGGCGGACGTCACAAGACATCCTTTCAAGTTGATCGTTGATTCATTTACTCAGATTTTTTATTACAGAGGGCGAGCAGCCCTCTGACCGAACACGCTGAGCTACCGTGCCGGCGACCATCTGAGCTACCCGAGCACGACTCGCGCCACGTCCTCACAGCTTTACTTCCGCCAGTACCTCTTCTCCTACCTTCCAAACTTCACAGAAGCTGTCCTGCGATGCTACACAGCTAGCACTCCTGGAAGAAAGGAGTTCGAGTCTCGGTCCGGCACACAGTTTTAGTCTGCTGCTGAGTGAATTGTTCATTTTGGAAACATACCCCATGCTGTGGCAAGCCATGTCTCCGCAATATCCTTTCTTCCAGGAGTGCTGGTTCTGCAAGGTTCGCAGGTGAACTTCTGCGAAGTCTGGAAGGTAGGAGTCGAGGTACTGGCGGAAGTAAAGCTGTGAGGATGGGCCGTCGGTCGTGCTAGAGTATCTCAGATAGTTCCGTTTCAGCCGCGCTAGCGAGTGAACTTCGTTTACTGCTGCGCTGCACTTCCGTGCTTACATCGCTGTACTTGTGCTTCGCCGTCTGCTAATCTCCGTGTTCGTTCATATTTCTTGTGATCTGATCGCTCCTTTGGTCGTGCTGCTGTTAATTGGAATTTCGATTGTTTAACCGAAATATCGTCGATGGATTAACCATGGCTTCAACCTCAGGAAGAATACTCTGGTTTTTGCTTTTGACAAGGAATCCCAGACTGTTCAGCCGATATCCCTGGAAACAGATGACTGGATTACACAGATAAATGGTTTCAATTCTGAAACCGTCCATACCTGGCAATTGGATCAGGAAAAATTCTGTGTTTTTCTCATGTTATTCATTGTTGCGACTGTTGATAAAGTGTTACGAAAGTGGGCCTATGATGTAGATTTTGTGCATAGAAATGGTTATAAAAGTAAGGATTCCATCTATAGAGCTGACGTTGATTACAAAACAATTCGCGTCTTGAAACTTCCCATTGAAATTGAAAATAATAAGATTAAGGAAGCCCTTTCAAACTACGGGAACGTTAAATCAATTGCAAATGAAAGATGGTCGCCTCGCTTTACACAGCATTGTTTCGACAGGGTCCGCGGTGTAGAGATGGACTTTAAGACAAATTATTCCGTTTCACTGTTTGTGGGTATAAGGCACAAATTGTTCATACAGGTCAGGAAGCTACATGGCATATATGTAACGAAACCGGCCACTTCAGACAGAAATGTCCGCAGCGAATTGTTGTTCTTAAAAGTAATTTGATAAAGCGGCAGAAACTTATCTTAAATGATCTGTTACCAAAGAATAGCCCGGATCAGCAGGTTGAGGATGTTAACGCAATCGGCCAAGCTGATGTTCCCCTTCACGATAACTGTCAGTTTCCCCCGTTAACAACAACGGGAAACCCTGTTACCACTATTCGTGAAACTGAAATGCAACCGAACCGAGACAACTCATGGTTGTTCAGAGGACGAGCTGTCCTGTACTACTCCCTCAGTTCGCAAGCAAAAACATTGCGATGAGGAGGCAGAGGAACCGAAAGGCACAATACGAATGAAAACTGATGAATAGAAATATAAGAAACATATGGTACCAGAAAATGAATGGGGTGTAGTCAGTGTTAATTTGCAAGAAACAACAGGTGAAGTAGCTGATTGCAAAGCTCAGCAGCTATCTGTTAGTGAAAAAATTCAGGGAGAGGTTGCGAAACTGCCGTCTCCATTCGTTTCCCTCGATCAGGAAGTAAGTGATATTAATAAAGAATGAGAAAGTGCTGGCCAAAATGAAATCACGGTCAACACCGCAGGGCAGGCGCCAGCAGCAGAAATTGCGAATACGTCTGCTGCTGCTCCGGATGAGCTGCGAAGTAAAATAAAAACGCAACCAAATGCAAATGTCGCTCGTAATCAAGGAAAGGGAAAATCCCAACCCCAAAGAATGTTCCGTACGAAACGGTCCTACACGAATCACTGGAGAAAATATCAGACAGTTTACAAAGAAATCAGTCTGCCAGCGGTATAAGAGAACCTTAGAAGTAGAAACAAATGAGACAGTTACTAATAAACTAATTGAAGTATTATTCCATGTTCAGCCTTCCGAGAAAACTGCTAATAGTGTAACTGAATCGTGAACCACAGGAAACTAAATTTGTTCATCAAAATAACTACATAGGAACAGCCCAATGACGCAATCTTATTCTTTCACCACTATAAACATAAATAAAATTTCGTCCGGTTTGAAATTATCGGCACTTAAGGAATCTTTGTACGAATCGGCGACTGATATAGCCCTGTTACAAGAAGTTCTCATGTCGGATTTAGTAATTCCCGGTTGTGTCAGTTACATAAATGTGTCTCACGAAACAAGTGTTGGAACAAATGTTTTGGTGAGGGAAGAGATTCCAGTAAGTGAGGTGGAACGACTGAAATCTGGAAGGGGAATAGAACTAAATATCTATGATGTGCCTGTCATCAACTTGTATGCCCCTTTAGGAAGTTCTCACCTAGCTGAGAGGGCAAGTTTCTTCAATGATGAACTGATATACTTGTTAAGGAAAAATCCAAGACAATTATTACTTGGAGGTGATTTTAATTGTGTTTTAAATCGAAAAGATCAGTTATCTAATTTTAATTTCTCAAGTGAACTAAAACAACTAGTTACTGGTTTAGAATTAAAGGATATATGGGAAATCGAATACCCCTCCGTTGTTGAGTTCACTTATGTCACGGCAACATCTAATAGCAGGATTGATAAATTATGTATTTATAAAAATCTTGAAACTTCCGTGACAAAAGTAGAAACCATTCCTACGTACTTTACAGACCATTCAAGTGTCTTAGCTCGCATAAATATAACAAGACATCCATTTCACCGATTCAAGAATCAGTGGAATTTGAACATTTCCTTGTTAGTAAATCATGATTTAGAAGACATGATTAAAGAAGCATGGGCAATATGCCTGCATGCTCGTAGTAGGTATGCCACTGCTATCGACTGGTGAGTTAAAATGGCGAAGCCAAAGTTGAGGAATGTTCTTATTCAATACAGTGCCCAAAGTGCAAGAGAAATGAAATGCACTATAGAATATTACTGTTCCGCTTTAAGAGATCTATATGATCAGGTATCAGTAGGTTCCTCACTTCGGATAACAGACATACAAAAGTCGAAGCCAAGTTACTTACTATAGAGAGAAATCAAATGGAAGGGTTGAAAATAATATAGAAGGCAAATTCGGCGTCAGAAGAAAAAACTACTTTCCTGTACCATTTAGTGAAGCATAAGAAAAACGGAAGAAGGACTTTTATTAATTGGAACCAAAAACGGTACGATTCTCAGAACCCAGCAGGATATCATGGCCTAGATTTATCGCTATTACTGCGAGCTATATTCTGTAAATCAAAGCAGTGATGCATCCTTGGAAGAATTCCTTGACTTCCTAGCCCCACAGCTGACAGAGGAAGACAACGAAAATTTTCTCGAGGTAGCCAGTGAAGTCAGTGAAGAGGACTCACCTCCAAAAAAATGCCTAGGACCGGATGGTCTGCCAGCAGAGTTTTACATCCGTTACTGGCCAATAGTGGGTGCCAACATCACGGATATTGTAAATGAGATTATTCAGGGTAAAATGAATCCGGCTGAGTTTAAGGAGCATAAAATTGTTCTTGTGCCAAAAAATAATGGAAACAAAGATTTAAATAGTTTTCGTCCAATTTCACTGCTGAATTCTAATTATAAATTAATAGCTAGAATAGTGAACAAGAGAATTTCGTGCCTTACAGATCAGATTATTAGTGAACATCAGAACTGCTCGCAAGGCAGAACCATTTTTCAAAATGTAGCAGAATTCAGGGATATCATTGCAATAACTTCTGTTCTTTTAGATTTTTATAAAGCTTTCGATGTAGTAAATCATGATTATCTTCTACAGACGTTGAAGAAAATAAGTTTCAACGACAGGGTCACACAGTTGATAAAGAACATGGCAACTGGAATAAATGCAAAAATAATTGTGAATTGTCAACAATCCAGGACGATACAAATTAAAACGAGGTGTTCCTCAAGGAGGTCCTCTGGCCATGTCACTCTTCTCCATTTCAGTGGAATCTTGCCTCCGACATGTCTAAGCTAGATTACAAGGCTTAACGTTATCAGGAAATATAACAGTTATGAGAGCCTATGCTGACGGTATAGGAGTAATGAGGAGATAACCAAGCCAGCAGCAGTGACTGATACGTACTGTAGAGCATCTAGAGCCAATGCAAACGAAAAAAAAGGAAGACGTTAAATCTCAGTGGTTTTGATAATGTCAACGTCGAGTGGGAAAAATTAGTCCGACAACATAAAACACATGGGATCACCCTGACTGCATGACCCATGAAAATGATGGCTTTAAATGGAAAGTTGCAGCAGATAAAGTGAAAGGAGCCATTATAGAGAATTTAACTCTTTATATGAACGATGTTCTAAGAACAGAGTATATCAACTCATGCATCCTTGCTAAATCTTATTATACTGCCCAGCTGTTTCCAATACCGAGAATGACAGCGAGGAGAATAATGTCCAAAATCATAAACTTTTTGTGGAAAGGTGAAGTACCTGCTACAGTGGCCACTTTAGATCCCAAAAATGGTGGACTAGGATTAACTGATATAACGGATAAAGCCTCTGCACTTTTTATCGAAAGGCAAGTTAATTTTAGAAGAGACTCGCGAGAAAGCATAACTAGCCAACTTTTAGAGATCATTAAGCCTCGAAGCCTGCTTCCCCCGATTGACGTGCAGAATACCAACAGTCATTTACAGCATGTGAGGGTTTTCTATGTTGAGTTCAGATAGGTAAGTGCCGAAATCAGTCACGACACTTAACATCAAGAACCATAATGCGGGAACGAAAGAAAAGCGAAGAGAGGAACAAAATAGGATGACAGTTCCCACACATTGACAGGACTGAGATTTGGAAAAAACATTAGTTCTAATGTGCTCACGTCTAATATAAAAACGTCATGGTACAAAACAGGTAACAACATAGTTAGCACCAATGAAAGACTGTACGCAGTCGGACTCTGTGAAACAAATTTATGTCAACAATGCCATCTAGTTGACACAGTCATTCATAGATACACTTGCAGCGGCCACATGAATAGTTGGAAGTGGATCCGAGAGCAAATAGCTCTGAGAGTATATCGTTGTCTTTGATACACAGGACTGAAGCACGCTATTTCCCAGAGGCAAAAAATAATGCTGTGTTCTGGTTTCTGGGAAATTTTGTTAATTACGGCATCAACAAACTAGGATCCGACAGCACCATAGACTTCAAGGTACACATGCTGCATCAATACCACAAAATTAGAAGGTATTCGAACCACAAGAAAAAGTTCGGTAATATGTTAAAATTATATTTAAAAGAATGGGCACTGGTTAACATAAAAAAAGAAAATGTGTTGACAGTGATGTATTTTAGCTACCTTAAGGATATTATTTAAATATTTATGTGAATTTTTGGTGTCATAAAGTAGTTTTTGAAATTTTATAAGCTAATACACAGAACTTACGTGACAGTCAGATTGTGTGTCAAATAGTGTCAAAACACAAAACATTAAAGCTGCATTATTGGTTTACAGTATAAATATGGAAGTTGACAATTTTTATGGAAATGTCTTTATCGATTGGTTAAAACCATAAGATTGTTTCTGATATAATGTAATATTCAATGGTTGGCAAATTGAACTGTTCATTTTTGTACTGTGATATGTAAGTCAGTTTTCCAGTGAAAGATCTATTATATAGGTCTGATCACTTCATATAATTAACATTCCATTAATGTCCAGAAAGTGTTATTGGAAGGCTAGTCAACTTTGTAAAATCTCTTTTCCGCCATTCTCAAGTATTTAAGAGATTGTCTTCTACGGTATTAAACTGTTTCTATGTGCGATGGGCATATATCTTCCATATTATGTATAAGTTTTGGTGACAACCATACAATTGTGTGAAATGCTTATAGCTAGTCTGACTGAGCTGAGAAGGTTAAAGATCGGTTTCTTCCCTTAACCTGTCTCTCATGGAGACTTTTTCGTTGTGTACATTAATATATTAAAAATATTCCCAAAAATTTTCTGATATCATTCATAAAGTGCTAATTATACTTATGTAAAGATTGGAGCACATGTAATTCAAAGTTCAGATTTTTATTTATTTATGTTTGAAGAAGTCTGAATGTCTTTAAAAAACTTTTCTTGATGTTCAAATTAATTCTTTCTGGGTATTTAGTCAGTAACACAACATTCTGTTGTATTTATTTAACATCAGCATAATTGCAATGGTAAAACCGTTTTTGTTTAAATCATTTTTTGTATAACATATGTGCATGCTTAGTACATGTACTTCGTATGTATTTGGAATGTGTAACATTGTTCCTTAAATAATCTTTTTTTTAAAAAAAGATGGTAGAAAACTTGCCCTCGAAAGGCAAAGGTCCTGAGTTCGAGTTTCGGTCCGACACACAGTTTTAATGTGCCAGGAAGTTTCCTATCAGCGGGCACTCTGCTGCAGACTGAAAATTTCATTCTGGACACGATTTTCTTGCGATTTTCTTGCGTGAACGATTTATTAAATGTGAAATTTAAAACTTCGGTTTTACTTTTGTCATCTTTTACTGCCACGCCAGACTGAGCAATGAATAACTGGATAGAACCCTTAGATCCACTTAGCGATTTTACATAATAAGAATTTTCTCTGTTTCTCGGCAGGACGTTTTGCAAGGTTATGACGGTGGTAGTTGTAAACTTCACGCATCGATCTTTTCACGGACACGAATTGTTATCAACTTTTGCCTGTCGTCATTTGGGCGCTCGCCGTTTAATAGAGAGTGCAACAGCCTTTGCTTCCTCAGCATTTTTCGAATATCGTTGTTAAACCACAGTAGGTCTTTTTCATCATTTATCCACTCCATTTTATGGTTTACGATCCGTTTAACCGTTACCCAGGGTTCCTCTACGTCCAAAGCAGTTTAACTAAATGATGTTAATTCATTGTCTAGGTTGGATGCTAACAGCCGTCTACCTGTTATTTGTAGCAGAAATACTCTCCTAGCCTTCTTGATTGATTTATTAATTTCAGTAACCAAAGTCGCTATGAAGACATCATTGTCACTAATCCCTGTCTCTACACTGACGCCTTCGATTAGGCCAGGACTGTTTGTAGATACAAGGTCTAAAATATTTCCATACACATGCATTATACACATGCTAAGAGATTTCCTTCCAGCCTTCGATTAGGTCAGGACTGTTTGTAGATACAAGGTCTAAAATATTTCCATACACATGCATTATACACATGCTAAGAGATTTCCTTCCAGCATGTGTCCAACATATGAAGACATGCAGTTCGAAGAGGTTGACAGTCTTAAATTTCTGAGATTACAACTCGATAATAAGTTCAGTTCGGAAGGGCATACCACAGAATTGCTTAAGCGCCTAAACAAGTCTGTATTTGCAGTGAGAATGACGTCAGATGCAGGAGATGTAAATATAAAAAACTTGGAACTTTGCTCACTTTCATTTTGTTACGTAATATGGGATCATAATCTGGGGAACTCATCAAACCGAGTAAAAGTTTTTAGTATTTGTGGTATAAATTCAAGAACATCATGTAGAAACCTGTTCAAGGAACTATGTATTCTAACCACTGCTTCTCAATATATTTATTCCTTAATGAAATTTGTTGCAAGTAATATATCTCTATATCCAACCAATATCAATACTATATCTATATCTAGTATCAGTACTAGCAATAAGAACAACCTACATAAAGACCTAAAATCACTTACCTTGGTCCAAAAAGAGGTCCAATATTCAGGAACATACATTTTCAACAAATTGCCAGCAACCATTAAAATCTTGGTTTCAGATAAAGCACGGTTTATACAGAGTTTGAAAGACTTTTTGATAGGTAACTCCTTCTACTCTATAGATGAATATCTTAACAGAGACTGTTAAGCCAGCTTAAGTAAAAATGTCTGTTAGATTTCAATTTTGACAGAACTTGGTCACAACAGTCAAGACTAGGCATTTTGTGTACGATAAATCTATTAATAGTGCACAACAAGGTTTCATTCTGACAGCGTGTTAATTCTGTAAATACTAGATGTACCAGTTTAACGCATTGCATTCCCTTTTTTCGACAATCTTCTGACAGATGATTATGGTAGCAAGAATTATATTCAAATGTTTTATGTTTTTATGTTATACTTTCTGACATGTTCCACACCCACGAGAATCACCTCATTTCTTTTTTTTTTGGTCTATGGAACGAAAACTGAATGTAATCTAACCTCTCCATTGCGGGTGGACTGTCGAACTGGATGCGCAAGACAGTGTTCGAAAAACGTGTTCAAAATAACTCAGCATACCTGTCTGTCTGCACTCCCGGCAATGAAGCCATAGACGTCCCAGTCTATGCTCGGTAGGTTATAGTCACCTCCACATAATAGGGCCTATTGCATGATCTGCGCATTTCCGCACAACTGACCATGACTTACAAATGACTATAAAACCATCGCAGCGGCATCGGTGGTCGGTGAAATCATTCAACAAATAACTTGATTTCACCTAGACCTGTTACACGCGATCAGACCTTATCCAACGAGTAAAGGTAAGAATGCAGCTACCTATGAGGCCCGATTACATAAAATAGCAGAAAAATGGAAGTAATGTGGTGATAAAATTGCTAGCGTGACTCTATTGATTTTCTTATGAATAACAGTGAAAGTAAAATAGCAGTCTTGTAATTAATCTTTTAGCTCGATGAAGATGAAAGGGATCTATACAACCAGAGAAATAATTAGTATTTTGTGGATCTGAATGCACGTTTTCCCATTCTTCTTCTTTTGCGAATGTAGTGAACGTAGTTGGGATACTCTCTGAGCTATTTTGCACACTCAGTCGCTGGGCACAGAAGTTCCCGTGAGTAATTCCGCTACTGCGGAAGCACTATGGGCTGCAATGGGAGAGGCAAAGTAAGTGGCTATGAGTGTTCATGACGTGACTACTCGTTCACTGAGTTACACAGGGTCAGCATGCACGCCGCGCAACTCGTTAGTATAAATCATGTGAGGATCCATTAGAAGCTGGAATGTCTTCTGTCAATGCCTCAGGTGCAGCCTAAATACCTAATGGCATTTTCTTTTCTCTCACATGAAGAAGAACGTTCTTTGCTAAAGTCATTTAGATGCGCCACAGGACAAGTGGGTGTTTTCATAACCCCTCCATTCCTCTTTAAAACGCTATAAAAATGTTTTGCTTACTATTTTAATGTAGGTTGCTGATTTAACTGTGAAATTTTCTGATATTTTCTTTGTGTGCTGGACTACGTGGTTCTAAGGTCAGTTAGATGTGCCATATGTGGAAATGTGTTTTCATAGGGTTCCCTTTAGCTTTTAAAATGCTGGTAGAACGGTTTGCTTGTCCTTTTGATGTAGATTTCTAAATTAAATGTTCAATTTCTTTTGGGATGATGAACCACGTGCGTGTATGACCCAATTAGTAGTTACTCGAATTGAACGACTGTTCCATTAATGCCCCCTTTCTTATCTCTCTGTGCCACAAAATGCATTTCGCCTGTCATTCTAGCACAAAATATGGTTTAACTGATAAATTAAAGGCTTCTTGCTTTGTCTGAAAGTCCACGTGAATTGTACCACGTAAAATCCAGGGATGTTTCTCAGGTCTGAAATAACTTTAAATTCGAATTGAGCTGTTGGCTCATATGGAATAAGCGCAACTATTGTGTGCGTAATATCTTTATCGTACGTTTTGCTTCCTTTACCGTTTCTTCTATCAGAATCGCATAATGAAGAATCTCACCAAACTCTTGTACCTCAATCTTTCTCTTCGTGTCTGAAACGAGTGTTCATGTTTACCACAGGTATAATGTTTTCTCCTATCGGATAAGTATTGTAAGCTATGACTCTTTAGATGTGTATTTTGTTATTTGAAAGATTCATTAATTACTTACTCTGGTTATGTTTCAGATTTCTGCTTGTTATTGTTTTAGTGGGTAATATGATGACAGAGGATTTACTTGCATCGATTTGGTCATTAATTACTTTCTTTTTCATTGCAAGGGTTCTTCGTATGCTAAAAGTTTCTTGTCATGCCAGGAGTTTTTGCTGTGGTAGTTCAGTCTGATGATCTTCTTGCCTCTTCCATCTGGATGGTTCACGTACATGTTTTACATGGTGTTCAGAAAAGATAGGATGACTAGTTTCATACTTCCAATTTTTTACATGTATTTATATCTAGTTTTGAAATTCCTGCCTCTCATTCCCAGATATACTGAATCGCATTCTTGGCATTCTAAATGGTATTTACCTGGTTTGTGTGGCATTGTTTGTAAAGATGACAGGAGTGTGTTTCTTATTGTCTAAGCAATGATTAATCCCTGTTTCTTTAATATATTTGCTATCCTGTGTGTCGAGTTGGTTAGTATGTTGAAGTGTACCATTTCTTTCTGTTAATCATGTCATGAGTGTTACTGGTTTGTGTTTCCGTGTGTGCTGTAGTATCTATGGGATTCTTTGGTACTTGCGTTCTCTGTTTGTTTTCCTTTTTATTTAGTTGTGTTTTGATTTTTTTTTGTTTGAGTCTTCGTACCATATGGTGTTGTAGCTATTGTTTAGGGCTATGACTTGTATTGTTTGTATTTTTCACAGTTTTCTTTGGTGAGTAGGATATTATTTAGTCTGTGTAACATGTGTCGCAGGGCCGCTAATTTTTTATTTTGGGGGTCGTGGATGAAATATGTATTATTGTATCTGTGGCTGTTGGTTTTTCTGAAGATGTGAAATGTATGTTTATTGCTGTCTCTATTTACTGGTATATCCTAGAAATTTATTACTTTTGTATTTCTTTTTCCATGGGGAATTCAATGTTTTTGTGTATATTCTTTATGTCTGTATGGCGTTTATCTATTTTCTCTATTGGTTCATCTGCCATAGAGATTATGTGATCCCTTGCGAATGTACCCGATACTGGGAATCCCATTGGAAGCACGTCTTTTTGTAAGTAAAATTCCTTTTCAAATTGAAGTAATTATGGGATGCGATTGTTTTTGAAGGTTTTTGTTATTTTGTTAATGTTGCCAGCAAGTAGTTTGTTGTATGTCACTAAATTTTCTTCAATTAGTTTTATTGTGTCTGCATTGGATATCGAGGTGTGCATGTTCTACATGTTGAAAGAGATGAGTGGTGCTGTTTATGAAATGTGTAAGTCTTTTATTTGTGTTATGAAGTCATCTGTGTTTTTCACTGTCATGCTGTTCTTCATTTCATAACGTTGCTTCCCGATTTTGTTCATGTGTTTTGCCACATGGTGTGATGGTGCGTCCATGAAATCAATAACAGGCTTCAACCGAATGGGGGGGTCTGTAGATCTCTGGTTGGCTTCTGAGTATTGCTGTTTCGGGTTCTTCTGTGTGATGTGTTCTTTTTGTTTATCTGTGACTATATGTGTGATGTCTTTGAGGTTGTTTTTTACGTATGTCAGGGAAACCTGCTGTTAGATCAGATTTCAGTTTTGTGATATTGTTCGAGGAGATGAAATGTTTAGTTTTTCTATATTTTGTTCTTTATTGATCAGGACCATACATATGGACTAACAATACTGGAAATCATAAGTAACACCAAACGACAATTCAATCTCACGAAATTTGTATTACAAAACTTGTTTCTAATCCGAAAAACAAGAGAAAAACGTGACAAACTGTAACATAGTAACATATTGCAGCTACTACCGTTCTGTAATATATATAAAAAGAAAAGTATTATAGAACACCGAAGATGTTAGAAAAATAAAAGAAGTGAAACACGTACGACGAAAAACAAACTACCTTTCATTTAGTTGCATAGACGGAACGTACCTCCATGAAAATGGACTTTACTGTTTTCAACAACAAGTACCATGAGTGAATGGAACAAGCGTTTTCAGACAAGACACACAATGCATACTGTGTAAATTTCCAGTGTTACGCATACAGTGTCAGAGCAATACTGCTACAAAAATAAATTTCTCTTTAAAGTGCTGCTGGAGACCATGGCTTCCTTACACCAAAATAATGAGTAAATATTCGTGTACAGCCTTCGCAATTTTATCGGTGGGGTTCTGGTTCATTCTACGTATGTGCCGTTAGCTCCATATATCATTATTTTAATTCGCAATTTGCGTAACATTCTTTCACTTCTATTTCTTGTGCCTTTACCCTGCACCGGTGAACGGTCAGCATTGCTTTTAACGATTTAGCATAGTTAATTCAAGGGATGGTCGCAGGCTCTTCCTGTGAAGTCCAACTACTTGCGTGTAGTGTTATTCATGCGACCGTTACTGGAAGTTTTCTAAATGTTGGCGAATCGTGAATCGTGTAAATGAAGTTGGATGCGGGAAACCACCCAAAAACATCCAGACGGGTCACCATACCGACTTTCGTTAATCTGCCCGGAGGATTCGATCCGAGCCGGCACACCTCTCCGCCCCAGTTGCAGCGCTTTAACACGCACGGTCAAGCGGCCCGGGTTCACCATTTGTGTAATGATTCCATTTTTCAAGTTTTTCATTTAAGTGAATTGCTAAATAGCTTGGATCTCATGTATGCTTGCCAGCCAGGATCTCTCCCCCCCCCCCCCCCCCCGCCTCCTTCTCCTCCTTCTTTTGTTCATAATATAACTCAGGCTACTTGCGCAGTCGACGACGATGTTATTAGAGTCAAAGAACAGGTTCTTTGCGGAAGCACGGGATAGGAAATCGACCGTGCCTTTTCAATGGAATGATCTTGCCATTCACTATAAGCGACTAGGTAATTCAAGCAAAACTTAATCCGGAAGGCCGGACGGTGACTTGAATCACCGTCCTCCTTCAAGGTTTTTTTGGGAATGGTTGTGTGTAATGCCATGTTGTACATACTAGCACTATCATTTCTAGTGGCAACTGAACTTCAAATCTCCACCTACAAAGAGCAGTAAAAAGTAGTTAGTCAAGTTATCAGTCACGTCATTCACGTGTGGGTGCGAGATATTTCAGTGAAGTTGTACTTGGCCACATTTTAAAAATACATTGTAATGCGCAGCAATTACCGTGGTACAGTAAGATACATGTTAAAGCCTGAAAAATCAGTTACGTGAAAACATACACCACCGCTGGAAACTGCAGAAACTGAAGAAGAAGAAGTACACCGAGCAACAAGCAAAAACATCAAAAGTGTATAGAAGTATGTGACTTTTCTTTAACAACATAGCACCATCATATACTGACACTGTATAGAGTAAAACACTGAAAAAAAGTGAAAATTGCACCGTAAGAAAACAAGACAAAGATAAACTTGTAGAATTTAGACTGTGAGCAGCAGGATAATACTAAAATTTTGGCGGATAGAAAACGTAGGAAAGTAAATGCACTTTTGGGAAGTATAAATCTCTGTTTGCGGACAAAGTACGAGAGTTTGGTAAGAGCATAATCATGACCAATGGAAAAATGCTGCTATCGGAGAAGAAAAAAATAAAAATGAAAAAAACGCGAATATGTTCCTGATTATTTAAAAGATTCTGACTGAGAAGTGGGGTACCAAGTGCCTCATTCTCCTTTCCTCTCCACCCTTAAAATTTTTCCCAAAAAGTTTGGATTGCGAACCCATTACTGCTTTTTTAGATATGCAGCTCACCTCAGATGCCCACAACCTCCCCTAAATGTGACTCACTCGTACCCATACCCATTAGTCCATCACTGTAAGTCGCTCGTACCCGTCCACTACCAGTTGCCCTTTCACACTCACTCAGTCAGCCCAATTCATTGTCATATCTCTTTCTGTTTCTCTGTCACTGTCTCCCGTGTCATAGCCACGGTCCTATTCGGTCTGTCCTGCTACTATAGTCTCCTCTCAGTGTCCCTGTCACCCTTTTACTCTCTCTTACTACTAATGTATCATTCCTTCCTTCATACTGCTGAGTTCTCTTCTCACTGTCGCTGTCTGTCTCTTCCTCATTGTCAGTGTCATATACGCTGTCCCTCACTGTCACTGGCTCTCACCCACTTCCAACTTTCGTTTCTCTTTATTCCTTCCCCCTGGCATTGTCTCCGTCAATCTTTTACTAGCAATGTTTTGTCACTGCCAATTATGTTCCATTGCTAGTGTGTCCATCTTTTTCTCTCACACTGCCATTGAATCCTTCGCTCTTTCAATAAAACAACTTTACCGTTGTCCAGTATTTATTATTTTTCCGTCGCTTTACCGCTACCACATCTTCTTCTTCCTCTGTATAAAAAGGCGCGAATATTTTTGCATGCTAAAATTTTTGGGAAAATTTTTAAACCTGCTGAAGAAAACAGAATGAGACAGCTAGTATTCCACTTTACATTTAGAGTCTTTTAAATAAACAGGAACCCATTCACATTTTTTGCGCTCCAACACAAGCACTTTTCCTATGGTTCCCTTATTTTCCCTGCTGCAGCAGGGCATGTAACTCATTTGAAAAGAAATGTATTGATCAGTAAAATTTAGATGGTTTACTTATTTGGATCTGCAATAACGCAAAACTTGTGGTATCGATAGTAACGATGCCACATAGTTTCAAAGGTTGGCACTACCACGAGACACCGACGGCAGCGCCCTCTAGCTGGCGCTGTGCAGCTCAACGAGCTCCGCTACAGATTCGGCCCATTTCATCAGGTGCAGCCAGCCGGGACACTTCGCTTCAACTTCACACCATCTTGCGAGTTATGTAAGCTGTTTGCATATGGTTATACACTAGTAAAGGTGATTTAAACTGATACTGAAGTACCGACGTATATTGCCTTTTCCCGCTCCTACCCACGCGCCGCCTCCCAGGCGGGATACAAAAAAAACTAATGTTACACCTCAGGCTGGATTTTAGTGCAAACAAATTTTGCATGTGTTTGACTACTACAACATGAGATTTCCAGATGATAACGAAGACACTTCAAAACATATCTCTACGTGCTACTTCACTTTATGAACTACGTTTCCGTGTCAACCAAAAGTCTATATCTTGGAAACGGAAAAAGATATAAAGAAAATTTTCAAGGTTATTCGAGATTGGGATATTAGGAATACATTGTAAAAATTACAGCCATATGTTATGCATAGCGTTCTTGGAATCCGTGGCTGGGTTTTGGTACTCAGAAACGATGTTTTTGAGGTGTTCCTCGATAACAAATAAAGATTTATGAAAACGAGGAGACGTATCTACTAGGTAGATGCCTAGAGAAAATAACTTTAAAATTTGTGAAATTTATTGCGGTTACTAATTATTCAGATTTCACCTCACACCGGATTTTACGTGTGTATGTTACGTGTACAAGTAGGACAACTTTGAACCATAAAGTCCATCGTAGACTACATCAAGTACAAAAAGAAACAACCGATTTGCTCCATTTCCCTAAGCAAGAGGAAGTGAGTAATATTCATATTTTGACCCTGCATTGTAGAGTAGTGATTTTAAGACAATGCTTCTGTTGGGTATATAAAGGTCTCCAGCCCAAAGGACATCAAAAACACTTGACCAAAACCTTTTTTATCACCAATAGAACACGAGGTATGACCGCCGGAATATCCCTATCTTATGCACGGTGTTGTAGGGCAATGTAGGCACACACGCTGCTGAGCGCAAACTGACAAATCTTCCAGCTAAATACGACAAACTGCTTACCCTCATCACTTTCTTGTTTGCTGCTTATTCCAGTTCCACTAAGATGTAATTACTCCATAGAGGAAGAGATTATATTTATTCACCCTCATTCATTAGCTCTTCTTCATCCATAGAGTCACTCAAATCTACTTCACAACATCATTACCACAACTTTTTGGCTGCTACCGTCATACAAGCAACCACACGAGAAGTACACGTCTAACCACGGAGCGTAATATTATACAGGATGTCTCAAATCTTTTGGGTCAAATTAAAACACGCGATAGTGGGTTTGCAATCGATTATATTGAGACAGGAAACGAATGGTCGTAAATGCATATTTATTGTGTTTTGGGCACAGAAAGTGTACACCGCATAACAATAAGGTAGCTCATAGTAACTGCCCAAAGTGACGACTACCAGTCTCAATACATACGTGGCAATGGTGCATGATGTTCTACGGCACCATAAATTAAATGCATATCTGTCAACTCTCGTGACGAGTAACGTTCCGTCTTTCACGTCACAGATTATACACAGTAACACTCTTCACCATGGACCCACCAAAAACTGTTTGATGCAATGGACATCTGACATCAGGGATAGTGGTGTGCGTGCGGCACAGGTTAAGGCCTCCGTGCGATCAATCCGATGTCACATGACACACATGCCATGAGCTAAGTTGGGTACATTATGCCTGTTTGGTGATCAGGGATGTACGCTGTTTATCACCCACTTCTCGTTCCAGTGACAACAGATACCCGGAATGCCGCGCGGAGTGGCATCGCGGTTAGAGGCGCCATGTCACTCATTGTGCGGCAGCTCCCATCGGGGTTCGATTCCTCCCTCGGGCATGGGTGTGTGTGCTGTTCTTAGATTAAGTTAGTTTAAGTAGTGGGTAAGTCTAGGGACCGATAACCTCAGCAGTTTGTTGTCTGAGCAACTCACACACGTTTGACCATCTGATAACCGGAAATCGGCGAGAGTGCGTCAAAACTGCATGCCCTGTTTCAATACGTGCAATGAGTCTAGCGGGCGTCGCTTTGAGTAGTTACTAAGAGATACGTTGTTGTTATGCAGTGCAGGCTGTGTATGTTCATAACACAATAAATATACATTTCCGATCATTGGTCCCTATCTCAATAGGTATTGGATCAAATATCACTTGTTTCAATTTGAATTAAAAGGTTTGAGACACCCTTTATACTGCAAACGACTTGTCAGTCGGTACTACATGACGGAATGTGCTGGACTGTCTGTGACACAATGACAGGTGGAAAAAATAACAAAAAATATATATGGAGTCAAAGTGTAAACTCGGAGTGCCGAACAAGGCCTGACGCTGGAGATGAAAGCATAATCTAGGTGGTCGGAACTTCGTTCCCCCCCACCGCGAGCTCACTTGTCTAATGAATTCGGTACTTCGCTCTGTATCAGTAACAAGTTCACATTAGAAGAGTAAGAATACGTAAAACCGAACGCGAAGATGCTGGGGTTAGGGGATTTGCCTGTTTAGTGGAAAGCAAGATGAGCACAAGTTGGGTGACATCAAACATACCGATGAATATATAAAAAGAGAACAAGCCCTATACATTTCGGTAGAAGAGTGTCACTGGTTGGCACAAACACTTTTTTTCAGTTATTTTTAAATCAGGTGTTACCGTTTTTAACTCCTGTCACAGAGAAACGAGAAGCAACTTATTAATTTTTCCAGAGCGGTGTGTAGCAGTGTTTAAGACAACGGCTGCGTTCCAGATTTAGCCTTTCCGTGACTTCGTCAAATCATTCCGTGCAAACGTTGGGTCTGTTTGTTCATCAAGGCCACGGCAGGATCCATTCCCGTGACCCACTGGCCCCTGACCAGGTATGCAATTTGGCGAGTGCCGCGTCGCGCTACGGAAGGCTCGTTAATCCAGCAACTGCTGCTCGTGACTCATAGGTCTCTGACACGAACTGAGCGACTCTCGCGAGAGAAATTCTTGATCAGCCACATTAGACATAACAGTACTTTTGGTTACATTATTAACAGTAATTCGCATCTAATATTCCGGAAGTTTTCTGTTGTAGATTCTTGTACTGTTTTCACAATGCTGCGACAGATCACTCTTTATAATATAACGGAGTGCTCTCTGTCGCATGTTTTAATATGAGTCTCCTTTACTCTGTTCTCCTTAGAAGTCGGCAACAACTTGGTCTGCTCACCCTGAGTCATTTGCATTTTTTGTTTTTTATCGGTGTTAGCTGATATAATATTGACATTATGTGATTGTTGCTACTTACACCCATATCCAAATTTGACTATTTTTTATCTCGTTCTATATTACACCCACATTCGTCAGAACTGACTACATGTCACCAAATTTATGCGCCAAATTTTAATGGAATTTTCAGGTGATTCACTCGATAAACCACTCGCTATATTTCTGCCGTATAGCGTTTGTATTTGCGATGTTTTACATCCATTTCTCATCATGCCTATTAATTACATATAGATTCAAACTGTCATAGTTTCTGATGATACTTGACAGTTTTCCCTGCAACATTCTTGGGAATTCTGTCCTCTATAAACTCTTTTTTGAAATCCGTGCTCTGCATAATAGGGCATGTTTGACAGAACGTCACTGGCATACCTAGGAACAACTGCTATTCTTAGCTGTTCATTCACAGATTTAAGATATGATTATACATATCGCCGACAGGGGTGGCCGAGCGGTTCTAGGCGCTACGGTCCGGAACCGAGCGACCGCTGCGGTCGCAGGTTCGCATCCTGCCTCGGGCATGGATGTGTGTGATGTCCTTAGGTTAGTTAGGTTTAAGCAGTTCTAAGTTCTAGGGGATTGATGACCTCCGAAGTTAAGTCTCATAGTGCTCAGAGCCATTTGAACCATTTTTTGTACATATCATCTGTATGTATTCAAATTGACTGGTGTATCTTGTACCAGTTTCTAATCATATGAACAGGTTTAATAATTGAAACAGCTCTACCGATAATCACTTGCTGTTCTCATTTTGTCTATATAACAATGCACATCTTTTACAGCACATTTTGGATTGAAATGCATTATGTTTACGCGATTATATCCTGTGATTAAACGTGTTAGTGCCAATACTTTCATCCCGTTACTTGGCGTAGTGTCTTTCCCTTATTCCTATGAAAATCCAAGTAATCTCCATTCTCGCATCCATCAGATATAACATTTTATCTGTTTGTCACGCATTACGTTACGATGCGGATATGTCATAACTTCCCTTCGCACGCACAAAGAAATATCTTATTTTCATCTCCTTCGAGAGGTTTAAAAAATTATCTTAACCAGCACATATTGTGAAACTCGTGTACATCTTAACATAAATTTTCACTTTTCTAGGTTGGTTATAACTGTGTCTGATAGACTAGCTGTATACATGCCACAGCATGCTTACCAGTATGTTCCAAAACCCCGCCTATAAAAACGGGATTATCCGGGGCTCATACCTCGGGCTATTGGTGATGAAAATGTAGGATCAAGTGTTTTGGATAGCCCTTGTGCTAGAGACGATTAGTACATCTAACTGAGGGATGCTCTTTGTATCATATCCTGTGGTACGGGGTCAAGGCCTGAATATCACTCCCTTCCTCCTGCGTAGGTAAATTGAGCAAATCGGTTGGTTCTTTTTTCATTTGATGTGGTCTACTGTGAGCTTGATGGTACTTACAGAGGCACCGTTATTTCATGGGTGGTTCTTCGGAAAACCCAAAACAACGGTTTTTCTCACTACACTTTTGCCGTAACGGCAATGCACAACAAATGGCTGAACTGTTTACGGTATATTTCTAAAATCCCGATCTCGAACATCCTTGAAACTTTTCTTAATACCTTTATCCCTTTCCCAGATACAGAGGTTCAAATTTACCCTGCTCGTACACGTAAAATATGCACATAAGAATTAAATAAATTTATTGATGTCGGGCATACCCATCATAAACCACTGATTTAGTTAAACTGAATGGTTAATGAATGAATGAATGGCGCATTAGTGTAAATTCATGAGCGGTTTCTGAGAAAATCCCCAAAAAAGCGTTTTCCAGAACTTTTTGTCGTCAGCTGCGGACCATACCACTGTCGTGGATTCCAAGAGTACTGTGCACAGCAAATGACTACAATTTTTATGAATATTCATACGATTCCAGTGTGGAAAAAACCTTGAAGAGAAAAAATGATGTAAAGTGTCTGTGTTATCATTAGAAGGGTTCTGGGAAACCCACGCTGAAGCATATGCAAAATTATTGTGCACACAAAAGAATCCGTCTGAGGACTAAAATTAGTTCTGCGTTATTTCAATTTCACGTAAGTAAACTATCAAAATTTTACTGACCGATCAAGTTCTTTTCACTTGGGTGACATGTCCTGCTGTGGCAGGGAGAGGAAGAGAAACAGCGAAAAAATTCTCCTGCCGGAGCGTAAAAAAGGCGAGTATATTCCTCTACACTAAAAGACTCTGACTGTAAAGTGGGGTACTGGCTGTCTCACTCTTTCTTCCTTAGCATCTATAAAAACGTTTCCAGAAATATTGGCATGCGAATCTATTCCCACTTTTTAATGCTGAGTGAGGAGACAGTAGTAGTGGGAATGAGATGGAGAAGTAATAAATACTGGGAGGTAGGAGACAGTGGTTGTGGTATAGAAAGTGCGAAGGAGATAATGACTGTGTGAGAGACAGAGAGGTACACAGTAGACCGTGAAAGAATGTGTGCTGGGTAAAGAGCGAAGGAGACAGTGCCAATAGGAGAGGGATAAAGAGAAGGAGAAAGTGGAAGCTGACGAGAGTCTATGACAATGATGACGAGGAAGAGAGACATAGTGACAATGAGAAGAGAAAGCAGCAGTAGGAAGGAAGGTATGAGATAGTAGCAGTAAGAGGAGGTGAGAGGGAGACAGTGAAAGTGAGAGGATACAGTAGTAGTTGGACAGAATGAAGGAGGCTGTGCTGTGAGACAGGAGGCAGTGGCAGTTGGACAGCCACAAAGAGATAACGACAGTGAGCTGGCCCGAATGAATGATGTGAGAATAGGCAATTAGAAGTAGATGGTCACGAGAAACGTACTGCCATGGACTAGTGGGTGGCAGCGAGTTACATTTACGGCAGATAGTGGGATTGAGAGGTGAGTTTCATGCTAAAAAATAGAGCGAATACACTCCTGGAAATTGAAATAAGAACACCGTGAATTCATTGTCCCAGGAAGGGGAAACTTTATTGACACATTCCTGGGGTCAGATACATCACATGATCACACTGACAGAACCACAGGCACATAGACACAGGCAACAGAGCATGCACAATGTCGGCACTAGTACAGTGTATATCCACCTTTCGCAGCAATGCAGGCTGCTATTCTCCCATGGAGACGATCGTAGAGATGCTGGATGTAGTCCTGTGGAACGGCTTGCCATGCCATTTCCACCTGGCGCCTCAGTTGGACCAGCGTTCGTGCTGGACGTGCAGACCGCGTGAGACGACGCTTCATCCAGTCCCAAACATGCTCAATGGGGGGACAGATCCGGAGATCTTGCTGGCCAGGGTAGTTGACTTACACCTTCTAGAGCACGTTGGGTGGCACGGGATACATGCGGACGTGCATTGTCCTGTTGGAACAGCAAGTTCCCTTGCCGGTCTAGGAATGGTAGAACGATGGGTTCGATGACGGTTTGGATGTACCGTGCACTATTCAGTGTCCCCTCGACGATCACCAGTGGTGTACGGCCAGTGTAGGAGATCGCTCCCCACACCATGATGCCGGGTGTTGGCCCTGTGTGCCTCGCTCGTATGCAGTCCTGATTGTGGCGCTCACCTGCACGGCGCCAAACACGCATACGACCATCATTGGCACCAAGGCAGAAGCGACTCTCATCGCTGAAGACGACACGTTGTAACTCCGGAAATGCATATCCTCCTATTTCCATCTATTGTGCTATTATTTTCTTTCCTTGCTTTGTTACCTCAAGATATGACATTTCTGTCTCTCTGTATATTGTAATTGTTTTACTATTTGTATATTTATGCATTTATGTCGATGTATAATTGGTTTGTTTCGTAAATATTATTTGTATTTTTACGCTGGGTCTTGCCTAGGGAAAACTGCTATCGAACGATTACGTCGATAGGTCGTGTGAAGAATCAAAGTGTGTAGGATCTTTGGTAGTGTTAACTCTGCCGCGTGGAGCGCGGGCTGAGCAGAGGGAGTGTGGCGGGAGTAGCGAGTGGAGCAGCTGTGTTGTGTGACGCTCCCGCGAGTTGCCGCGCTTTCGGGGTTTGGCAGCATGTAATTGCGCTCGACTTGCGATGATAGTTTCTGACATGGTGTTGCGGACGGGAAACATTAACTAGCGCACATCAAGAGCCCGTTTCGTCTGGTGACCGTGTCGAGAAGAAGGCGCGCCAACATCCAGCTTCTGCAACAGCGACGGCCGACAATGAGTGACTGTCGCCACCTCCTCGACCGACGGCTTCAAACCTTCAATCAACCGACAAGGAAGACTGGACGCACGTAAAGTTTTAGAACTGTATGGCAGAGCTCAGCTTTTCAAACTGTTCCATTTTCGTCACTATAATTACAGCAACTTAGCATGAACGTTTGTTGCTCATTGTCCCAATTGCGTTACCAAGCAGAGTCCCTTCCTTTTCCGAAATGAACCCGAGTGTCGTTGAAATTCAAACGCCAGCATTAAAGTAATATAGCTAACTCGTTTTCACTGCTTTAATTTCAAAATTCGGTTAAAGTATTTATAGCTGGCTACACTATTTAGATTACACAAGCACAAATTAAGAGTGCGAGTTTTGTCACCATATTTTAGCTTACCTGTGACTGCAGCTCAGCTTGGTACGTACTAAATTTTACTATTGTTAATTGTTCGGAATCATTTAATTCAAGTTCAAAGTTAAATCTCTTATTTCTAAATTGCGTAGATTCAAGTAGTTTTGAAATGATTGTTGAGGTAGTCCAAGACTAACCGTATTTTACTGAATTTCGATGTGCTTCAGAAAGAAAGCTCACTATTAACTTCAGTCACTAAATTAACTTTCGATTTTCCGGTTTTATTAATTCTTTTGCTAAATTAAGTCAGGGTGTAGCGAAATTTATTACTTCTGACAAACTTTCAGTTTTCACACTACACGTGTCAACCTTCAGTTGCCACGCTTCTAGTGCTAATCATATGTGTAATAACCTTTCTTTTTCAGTTACTATAGTAATTGTCCTTAGGACTGGCGACCGTGATTTCCCCCAAATCTCAAATACCTAATTACCGCTAGTTAATTGTTAACGTAACGGCTGCACATTTACTTTCTTTATTAACTTTACCCCTTTTCAAAATTAATTTCCACCACTTTCATTAGCACATTTCCTTTCATTTAGATGTAACCCTTTCCTCCCTCTTTACCGACAGGTTAACTTCGGTGACGATTGCTTTTCCAAAACTCCCATTAGGTACACGCGGTTTCATTTTTCACTGTCATTAAGGTCGGTAAGTGAGGGGGAGGTTACAACGTCTCCATTCGTCCCTCCATTCACGCCTGTCGCGACACCACTGGAGGCGGGCTGCACGATGTTGGGGCGTGAGCGGAAGACGGCCTAACGGTGTGCGGGACCGTAGCCCAGCTTCATGGAGACGGTTGCGAATGGTCCTCGCCGATACCCCAGGAGCAACAGTGTCCCTAATTTGCTGGGAAGTGGCGGTGCGGTCCCCTACGGCACTGCGTAGGATCCTACGGTCTTGGCGTGCATCCGTGCGTCGCTGCAGTCCGGTCCCAGGTCGACGGGCACGTGCACCTTCCGCCGACCACTGGCGACAACATCGATGTACTGTGGAGACTTCACGCCCCACGTGTTGAGCAATTCGGCGGTACATCCACCCGGCCTCCCGCATGACCACTATACGCCCTCGCTCAAAGTCCGTCAACTGCACATACGGTTCACGTCCACGCTGTCGCGGCATGCTACCAGTGTTAAAGACTGCGATGGAGCTCCGTATGCCACGGCAAACTGGCTGACACTGACGGCGGCGGTGCACAAATGCTGCGCAGCTAGCGCCATTCGACGGCCAACACCGCTGTTCCTGGTGTGTCCGCTGTGCCGTGCATGTGATCATTGCTTGTACAGCCCTCTCGCAGTGTCCGGAGCAAGTATGGTGGGTCTGACACACCGGTGTCAATGTGTTCTTTTTTCCATTTCCAGGAGTGTATATTCACATGCCAATTTGTAGAGGTGCATCTGTTGCTCCACTTTTCAGTCTAAGTCTTTCAATAAAGAGTAGCATGTTCAGCTTTTTTGAGCTCCGATAGGATCATTTAGCTGCTTGTTTTTCTTATGTCTATCCATTTTATTTGGATATTTCATGGAAATCTGTTCTTGATAGTTTGTTTTTCTTCAAGTTCTTAATGTGTATATTGACATTGTTCTGTTGCAGGGTCGCGAGCTTCCTAATGAACTTGGCTAGCCAATGTGCCCCTTTATACTGTACATCCTGAAATGTCCTAAATCGCCTGAAGAGTGTGAGAATGACTTAATACATTTTATCCACAAATGTGAACTGCTGCAGTATCATGCCATCGTGGTCTATATCGGAAAAATAGATGAGGGACCCGTATCTCCTCCGGCAACAGAATGGCTATCACTCGGCGGGTATCCACGCAAAGTTTATTAACGTCCTTGCATAATATTAGGGCTTACTCCACAAGTAAGTACCACGATGAAGATGTTACGACCGGTGCCTAATTGCACTCACCTGCGGTGTGTGACGTCGATTAAACCACAAATACTGTTCTTAACTGAGTTATCAACAGGCAAGGTTCACATTTGCACCACCAACATTAATGATCTCCCAGACCTCAGGACTCATACACGGATGCTGTCAGCACCAGAACTCCAGACACATTGGAGCGGACGTTGCTGAGAATTAGTAGACTACATGCAAGTTGTAAATTTAAGGAGCTAACTTTGAAATGGTTTGGGTGCTGTCGGAAAACGAACCTTAGCCAGTTTATGGATTATGCGTAAGAGCTGATGCTGGTATGATAGTCACTTGGTACTCTATATCACGAAGAAATTAGCAGTTTTAGAAATGGACAATCTGTGTAATTTTACTTTTCTCTTGCGTAAAATTGCATAAGATACAGTTATTACTCTTGTAGTATCATGGATTACGTTGAATTCCAGTAGTCGCAGGGAATGGATCTGCTGAAGACCATGTAGGGTGGGAGTCTGGGGATCTGGAATGTGGAAATAAATCGAAACGTAAATTTTTATTTAAAGACAATACAATAAAATAGCTTAAAATTGCGAAAGAGGATTTTATCAAAGTGCTAATGTTAATCATAAAATAACGTAAAAAATTAATTTTTAGAGTTTTTATGAAGATACTCTTGTATGGAGCCCAACACCAAGTTAATCTATGTGCACTATTCTCCCGAATAAACAAAGAAAGCACACACAGTGAGTTACAAATTGTAATCTATTCTGTTCGCTTGCTTCCTAATATGTGTACCGATCAAGGCGTCTCAAACATGTTGTGTAGTGTAAAGAACTAGCTTACGCTAATGCCGTTAATAAGTTATATCATTTGTCGCCCTTCTACAAATGGGCAACATGAAAAAAAGACTCGTTTCACATCGTTGCATTATGGCTCTCAAATAATCTGTGGGTTACGTAACCGAATCGCTAGCTAATTGACCAGGTATAAGCCAAAGTATATAAGAGAAGGGAGCATTGAATAATTAAGTTTTCAAATAGTTCAAATGGCTCTGAGCACTATGGTTCTTAACATCTAAGGTCATCAGTCCCCTATAACTTAGAACTACTTAAACCTAACTAACCTAAGGACATCACATACATCTATGCCCGAGGCAGAATTCGAACCTGCGACCGTAGCAGTCGCGCGGGTCGGGAGTGAAGCGCCTAGAACCACTCGTCCACCGCGGCCGGCTATTAAGTTTCCAACTAATAGTTAAATTGCATGGTACATAAGTATTGTCTTTAGATGCAATATAGTAGCTTTCTGCCTGAAGAGTTTCAGCGTAATAGAAAAGATAATATCCCCTTGTATAAGACGGGGATAGATCAGTAGCGTGAAGTCACAGATCCCTATCACTGACGTGTATAAACAGCAGAGTACACCGTAGACTCCAGTATAACGAATTTTCCTGGCAATGAACAGCGGCGTCATAAATATCAAGTATGGTTCAGATAACACTGCAGATGTGAGTCATTGGGGTGAATGAAGGACTGTTAGATTTTAGCCTCCGGTCGACGTTGAGGAAGATGGTGCAGTATGAATTAGATGAAATTAGATATATTAATCATTTGGTTTGTTTATCATTTCGACTATTCACAATTATGATAAAAATACTTAATCAGCATTAATAACCAGACAGAGGAATCGGGGGAAAACTGAAAATAAATCACATAAATACTAAGTGATCATCGTCAAATGGGTTAGTAAAGGACAGAACTGCAGAAGACAACATGTAGAATTATGAAAGGTAGTACCTCTTATCTGTCATGGAATTTCGAAGCAAACGTTTTAAGACTTGCAAGATAACTCAGTGTGAAGCTCTAAGATGTTAAAGTTGTAAACTGCTTTGACTTCCCTACATATCATCCAGAAGCGACTCGGTCTCGCCATGCTGCAGCTGTTAGTGGGAGAAATACAACGACCTCAATTTGCGGCAGCACCAGCACCTTCCCTTGGCGGGATAAGTTGAAGATATGTGATGGAGATCCAAGCAGAAGTCCTGCAGTGAAGCTCTGTGAAGTGACCTGGAGGACAAAAGAGTAAGAGGTTCAAATGGCTCTAAGCACTATGGCACTTCACATCTGAGGTCATCAGTCCCCTAGACTTAGAACTAGTTAAACCTAACTAACCTAAGGACATCACACACATCCATGCCCGAGGCAGGATTCGAACCTGCGACCGTAGCGGTCGCGCACTTCCAGACTGTAGCGCCTAGAACCGCTCGGCCGCTCTGCCCGGCTCTTAAGCCAAAAATGAACTTCGTTTCGGCATTTCCGTGTTCTCAGTCACTCTGGAAAAAGTTCCAGATGAACCAACGTTTGTATTTCTTTCTTATGTTCTTAAACAAAGTAGTTTTTTTTATTTTTGGAGACTATCATTTAGCGATTTCCGGTGTCCGTCCCAAAAGTCGTGTCTTCTTTCGGCAGACACTAGCGCTTTCTACAAAGATTCCTCCTCACTCCCTCTCTTAAAACGTTCTCGCAGCTGGTCGCTACAGCGAGCTCTCGCTATTGGCGAATTTGCATGTGGCACCACAGGATGTCAGAGAAAGCTTCGCCAGCCCTCGACCACTGTGTGACCGCCATCCCACACGGTCCCTTCTCAGAAGAAGTACAGCGAGTGCCTGGCCATCATGGAGTTTGGTTCATAGGCTGTGTCCTCCAGTTTGCTTCCAAACCATTTTATCACTTCTCAATAGCATGCAGGTCCGTTTTGGTATTACTGCAAACAACGATCATTCGTACATTTAACATCAATTAATTACGCAGGGCCGGCCGGTGTGCTCGAGCGGTTCTAGGCGCTTCAGTCTGGAACCGCGCGACCGCTACTGTCGCAGGTTCGAATCCTGCCTCGGGCATGGATGTGTGTGATGTCCTTATGTTAGTTAGGTTTAATTAGTTCTACGTTCTAGGGGACTGATGACCTCAGATGTTAAGTCCCATAGTGCTCAGAGCCATTTGAGCCAATTACGCAGGTTGAGAGTGAGTCTCAAATTTGAATCTTGTGAATTTACAATTGTTAGGACTCGGAAAAACGGTCCCACAACACCAGCAATACTGATTTAGGCTTTCCGTTGTTTTCCTTAATCTGTTGTGGTAAATGCCAGGATAGTTCTCTTGAAAACGACACGGAGAATGTCCTTCCAGATCCCATCCAAGTCTGTGCTCTGTCTCTAACGATCTTGTCACCGACAGAAAGCTAAACGCTAATCCTTTTTTCTTTTCATGTAGACAATTATTCAGAGCCTCTGATAGGACATGGTCATAATGTACTTGAAAGCAACATACTGGTATTCGTATGATGTGATTTAGGAAACACTGGACAGTGTCATGACCTGTACTCTTCTCAAGTGCTTAGCCAGTATGTCGTTCCACTCGGTTTCAAGCATGAAGTTGTGTAAAGCTCAGTGATATGTATAAGTCTCCAGGAGTAATCCGTCGTGCATAGGGAAAACCATTTTTGTATAATTCGTAGGTCATGTTAAGAGAATTTGGATCTATTTAATCTTAGTAATGATGTGACGCGCCAGGTTAGCTGAGAACGCTAATGCGCTACTTCCTGGACTCGGGTAGGCGCGCCGGCCCCGGATCCAATCCGCCCGGCTGATTCACGACGACGGCCGGTGTGCCGGCCAGCCTGGATGTGGTTTTTAGGCGGTTTTCCACATCCCCCTAGGTGAATACCGGGATGGTCCCCACATCCCGGCTTGCAGACATTTGAACACTTTCGTACTATTCCATGGATTACACTAGTCGCAGACAGTTGTGGTACACTAATTCCGTCCCAGGGGGTGCGGCTTGGCGGCAGTAAGGGCATCTGGCCACCCCTTCCACTAACATTGCCAAATCCGATTAACCATGCCGACCCAGCCTAACTGCGGGAAAAAGGCAAACGCGAGAGAAAGAAAGAATCTTAGTAATGATTTATTAAAACGCAACATTCATATCCAATATAAAACTTACGTTTACGAAGCACAGATCGTCGGAGAACGTGGACATTCCTTTAAATGATATTTGTATTTTTGTGTGGGGAGTAGTGGCTGATGTCAAACGTAAATCGTGGAAGGTGAGCAGAATAAGGATTCCGGGCGGTATTCGGAGTAATTACGATCAGATACGCACCTCTTTTCCGACGCAAATCAGTCAAATATCCACGGATGATGATGGAGATCGATGGAAAACGGAATCGAGACAGAGTGCATGCAGCACTCTCATTAGAGTGCACGCCACGTAACTTGGCGGGTGGCCGGAGATTTTGCGCAGCCAGCGTTTAGTGGTGGTGCGGGAGGCAGCTGTTCCATTGTAACCGCACTGTGCGTTAGCTGCGCTCCATTATGCAGTCGCCTACTGGCTGCCGACCAATAACGTTCAGTATGCACACAAGAAAGGTGACAAGCGCAATAATTTACGCCTTTGTGAGGAAGCCCACATCATCAAAATGTGTGCCTTTAAAATACGAGGTTGTGTAAAATGTGTAACGTAGAAAAATAGCAACGCAAGGCAAAAGGGATGAACAGTGACAACAATAATAGACAGTTTACCATTGTTAGTCGTTTCCGTCGATCGGTACAAGAAAATACCGCCGTCAGTAATTTGGAAAAACCGCGACACATTTATTTATCTTTCCTGCAGAAAATGGTCGGCGTGTCACGTGATGTATCCATGCTTCTGCGTGCAGACCTCACCCATCAAGTTACGTGGTGTGCACTCTATCACTGACTGATTTATCTCCTAGCTCTCTGAAGAATGCGATGGTGTAGCAATTTGCGTACTAGAATCGCATTCGGCAGTGGTAGGATTAAAAAATGGTTCAAATGGCTCTGAGCACTATGGGATTCAACTTCTGAGGTCATTGGTCCCCTAGAACTTAGAACTAGTTAAACCTAACTAACCTAAGGACATCACAAACATGCATGCCCGAGGCAGGATTCGAACCTGCGACCGTAGCGGTCTTGCGGTTCCAGATAGGATTAAAACGCCCAATCAGCTACTAGACGTAAGATTTTCTGTTTCTTCTCTAAAACAGTCAAGATAAATATCAGGATGGTTGTATTAACAAGATCATGAACCCATTTAGACATTTAGTTGAGCTTGTATGCCGCGCGGGATTAGCCGAGCGGTCTCAGGCGCTGCAGTCGTGGACTATGCAGCTGGTCCCGGAGGAGGTTCGAGTCCTCCCTCGGGCATGGGTGTGTGTGTTTGTTCTTAGGATAATTTAGATTAAGTAGTGTGAAAGCTTAGGGACTGGTGACCTTAGTAGTTAAGTCCCATAAGATTTCACACACATTTGCACTTTGAGCTTGTGTTTCCTCTGTAATAGTACCGATGCCAGTGGGACACTGAGCCGATAAGTTACAAGCAAAGCCATCTCTCGCTTCATTTGGCCCTGAAAATGACGGGTGTTCACATATCCAAACATCGGCGGTTATCGTTATGGCTTCGGAGCTCTATCAGGACGTACACACGAACACACACATTCACATACATCTGCCGTACATTATTAACCATTCATCGTTTATTGGACGAATTAGTAACATCTACTATGAAATATTATGTTCTCGAACAGACAGAACATAATATGGTGATCTATATGTCCGTGGTGTGTGTGTGTGTGTGTGTGTGTGATATCTTAAGCATGAGGTTGTCTTGAGAGATACGTTTAAAGGAGACGTTAATGTGTGTCTCGATGTTGATGAACTACTTTCGAAACATGTCACACTGTAAAGTCGAAACAAAGGATTTACGACAATGAATCTGAGGTGACACAACATCACAAATCACTTACCGAAAATTCTTAAATTACCACCAGAGTGACTCAGATCTGAAATTGTAGGGTGGTTAGGACTGGTTTCTCGTACAATTCCTAAAAAAACAGCTGACTCAGTATGACAGATGCTGGGACGACATGGAATGAAATGAGTGGCATATGGTGGACTTGGTGATGATATAACTGAGGTAGATAAAGTGTTTGCCAAGTTAAACCTTAATTGCCAGCATCAAAAACGTACAAATAGATTTGAAACGCACAACAAATGAAAAAAAGAAACAGAGACGCACAAAGACGACGAAAAATGTTTAACGAGGTCGAAGTGCAGTTGGAGTGTTCAAATTTGAACAGTTGCGCTGAAGACAATGAGCACTTTTCCAATATTTGCAAAGTGTGAAAATGATGAAACTAAAAACAAAATTTTCTCTCTGGATCTAAGGCGAGTTATGCGTGAGTAAAGCGATTTGCAAATGCGACGCGATATTCTTGAGTAATGCAAAGTATAATAATTTCGAACCGTTAAAAATGTAGCGAAAATTGTGGAGCAACCTTTTGGCGTGGAAACTCGCGGGCCAGTTTCAAATGTACCTATAGGAAATCTGACAACGGTACAAGGTGTTGAGGGTAGTAATATATGACGAGGTTGTCCTTCTCGTAAAAATGGTTCTGAATATTATTTTCAGCCCAGTACTTGATTACTCAAAGACCACATTTTACAGAGCTGTGCTTCATGTAATGACGATGCAAGATAGAAGAACATATATAACGTCACTTCATCGTCGGTTCGATGGATAGTTGAAACGGAGCATCTATCACTTGTTACTAGAGCCAGGCACTATGCTTTAATTGATACTTGATGGATTTGGATGTAGGTGAATGAGAGGGGGTGCCCCAAAGCTCAAGAGCTGAGGGCTGGGGAGAGGCGTCAAAAAGTGCGTTCCACGCCACGTGACAAGCCCTTTCCTATCCTCCCCCTCTCCTCACCCGCTATTATTCCATACAAATTATTTCAGTGGCACGCTCCAAGTTCGGTTGTCTGCTGATCTTATCTGCTACTTAGAGGTACATCGCAAAATGTCTTGCGTGACCAGACGTTTCTGCATTAAATCAGACTGTTTATTTTTACGTTCCATCAGTTTAGCTTGCCTGACGGTGCCAGGAAGAACTTAGGGCAAAATATTGGGCCCATTAAGTACAGTTAACAGGGAGGAAAACAGATAAGATTCCAAACTGCCAGGTTGTTTTCGCTGCTGCTCCTTGCATAACGTGACAAACATTTACAAAGTTTACCTTTCTGTTCAGTAAAAGTGATACTGTAGTCCTCACACAGTAATGAGCAGCTAATACAACTATTTTAAGATCTTTAAAACATCAGCAGTTAGTTTACTAATAACAAAGTATTAGTGATCATAAGGTCCGCATGTCAATTCAATCTGCTAGAAGCTCGGAAAGGAGCTACAGCTATCTACATAACAGTAGAATCAGAAAAACAGCCGTAAGATAAATAGGAACAAATGGAAATCAATGCTTTTCAAAACGATACCAGGCTGGATCAGGATAACATGGTGGATGGTGGTCAATAGTAGAAAGCTACCAATCAAAGATTAAACACGATAAGATTAATACCAAAATGTGTATAGGAAAAATGCAACAATTTAAACTCAGTTGATAGGCGATCTGCTCGCCGTAACTTTTTCGAAACATCTTACATATAACGAATGATACATGCTAAACTTGATCAACAGGACTGGGACAACAATAATAGGGGTTTCAGATGCAGTAATATCCGAATGTTGATTTATCGATTTTGGTCAGTGATGATCATCTTCAGATCTGAACGTCAATACGTAAAAGAGTCCATGCAATAAAAACAATGGAAATAAAATGCGGAATACATTCAGCATGTCCTGAATTAAAACTCATTAAACGACATCCACCATGTTGAAAACACATGCGCAATCTGTCGACTGAAGTGTCTGTCCACACAATACTACGGTGCAATCACGATCTTGCGGAGTATGGTGCTAAACGAAAGAGATGAGTGCACAGTCATTGTCCTGCTGGGGGTGCTCGGTTTTGTACGAACACAAACAAAATGGTCAAGTTTAAGCGATGACTGCAGTGCTGATTGTTCTCTCAACAAACAGCAAAGACCATCTGCACCTACGTATCTACTCCGCTACCCATCCTGTCTGACAAATCGCTTACATGCGACGAGAACATTAGATGACTTAGTACGCTACATTGCGCCATACTGGATGTTACTTTCCCTTCCGCAAAACATTCACTATAATATCTACAATTTATTACGCGTAACGAAGTACACCGCAAATACAATTGCAGTAACTGAACAACAGAATTCATACAAACGTAGACAGAAACAGAAGCGGTAACGAGGAAGTTCGTCATATACGAGGTGCATTCAAGTTCTGAGGCCTCCGATTTTTTTTTCTAATTAACTATTCACCCGAAATCGATGAAACTGGCGTTACTTCTCGACGTAATAGCCCTGCAGACGTACACGTTTTTCACAACGCTGACGCCATGATTCCATGGCAGCGGCGAAGTCTTCTTTAGGAGTCTTTTTTGACCACTGGAAAATCGCTGAGGCAATAGCAGCACGGCTGGTGAATATGCGGCCACGGAGAGTGTATTTCATTGTTGGAAAAAGCCAAAAATCACTAGGAGCCAGGTCAGGTGAGTAGGGAACATGAGGAATCACTTCAAAGGTGTTATCACGAAGAAACTGTTGCGTAACGTTTGCTCGATGTGCGGATGCGTTGTCTTGGTGAAACAGCACACGCGCAGCCCTTCCCGGACATTTTTGTTGCAGAGCAGGAAGGAATTTGTTCTTCAAAACATTTTCGTAGGATGCACCTGTTACCGTAGTGCCCTTTGGAACGCAATGGGTAAGGATTACGCCCTCGCTGTCCCAGAACATGGACACCATCATTTTTTCAGCACTGGTGGTTACCCGAAATTTTTTTGGTGGCGGTGAATCTGTGTGCTTCCATTGAGCTGACTGGCACTTTGTTTCTGGATTGAAAAATGGCATCCACGTCTCATCCATTGTCACAACCGACGAAAAGAAAGTCCCATTCATGCTGTCGTTGCGCGTCAACATTGCTTGGCAACATGCCACACGGGCAGCCATGTGGTCGTCCGTCAGCATTCGTGGCACCCACCTGGATGACACTTTTCGCATTTTCAGGTCGTCATGCAGAATTATGTGCACAGAACCCACAGAAATGCCAACTCTGGAGGCGATCTGTTCAACAGTCATTCGGCTATCCCCCAAAACAATTCTCTCCACTTTCTCGATCATGTCGTCAGACCAGCTTGTGCGAGCCCGAGGTTGTTTCGGTTTGTTGTCACATGATGTTCTGCCTTCATTAAACTGTCGCACCCACGAACGCACTTTCGACACATCCATAACTCCATCACCACATGTCTCCTTCAACTGTCGATTAATTTCAATTGGTTTCACACCACGCAAATTCAGGAAACGAATGATTGCACGCTGTTCAAGTAAGGGAAACGTCGCCATTTTAAGTATTTAAAACAGTTCTCATTCTCGCCGCTGGCGGTAAAATTCCATCTGCCGTACGGTGCTGCCATCTCTTGGACGTATTGACAATGAACGCGGCCTCATTTTAAAACAATTCGCGCGTTTCTATCTCTTTCCAGTCCGGAGAAAAAAAATCGGAGGCCTTAGAACTTGAATGCACCTCGTACGAATCACAGAACAGTCCTAATTGGCAAACAGAACCTTGACGACACAAGAGAGAGCGGACAGCGCGGTTGGCCTGTGGTCGTACTTGCTCGGCCTGCGGTGACGCTGGCGGCATGCGAAGCAGGTGCTCTCGTGGTTGCGCTGCTTCCTCACTTCAGTGAGCAGGTGCCGCAGGCGTCAGTGAAAAATGGCGTGAGGCCAAACGAGGAGGACTGCCGGTGGAGACAGACTAGTGTGGTCGAGGGGGCCTTGGAAACCCCCTCCCCAGGTGAATCCGCGGCAGTATTTTGACGTTTTTAGCCTCCAGCGGCTTGTCGGCGTACGATAAGGCATCGACGTCGCGGCACTGGGCAGTCAGCCATCACCAGACCTGCACCCCCACGTCAAACGCGGCCATTTCTTGATGGTCACAGAAAAACACGTAACCACTGCCGACCGCTGCCCATCAGAAAAAAAACCTGTATGATCCTTCTGGTCAGTGACTTCTATTCTTACACTAAATCAAAGGTCTCGTGTGTCCTTACACTGTGCAACGCGTAATTTCTATTCATCTGACAAGGTGCTCCAGGAGTGAATGTATACGTCAACCTGTCCGGTAAGAGAACGACGCTCTTCCTGGACCACGAACTCCAGCACTGTCACTCAGCTGTCACATTACGTCTAATGTGACGTTAGATTCTGTCCAAGGTCCCACGTCCATAATATGACCGCATACAGTTACGGAAAAAAATCACAATACTAAAAGCTAATTACTGTAGAGTAATGAAACTTCGGGAATATGTTTGTGTAACTAACATATTTAAGTCATTAACATTGCAAGATCACAGATTAAAGAAAGCGCGAGATAAACCACTCAAAATTTGAAATTCTGGTACATTAACAACCGGTGTAACCATCAGAACGTTGAGTGCATACCTGCAAATTTGCATTCATTGTGTTGTACAGCTGTCGGATGTCAGTTTATGGGATGAAGTTCCATGCCTGTTGTACTTGGTCCATCAATAAAGGGAAGATCCAGTGTGTCTATCACGCAGGCAGGCTGGTTCCAGGCACTTAGCTGGCCACCTTGTAACAACACACGGTCATAATTGGCACCATGGCAGAACTAGCTTACATCAGAAAACACAACAGATTTCCACTCTGCCGTCTGATGAGCTTTCGCTTGACACAACTGAAGTTGCAAAAGGCTTTGGTATGTGGTTTGTGGAATGCACGCTGCGGGGAATTTGGTTCGAATCTGTCCTTCAAGTAACCGATTTGCAACAGTCCGTTTTGTACTGTGGTGCCAACTGCTGCTCAAATTGCTGCTGCAGATGCAGTACGATGCGCCACAGTCGTTCACTGACTACGATTTTCTTCCCTCTCAACACTGGCACGTGGCCACCTGGAGCCTGCATTTTTCCGATCGTACATTCTTTTGTCCACTGCTGCAAGCAGTCATGCACAGTGGCTACATTCCTGCAGTTCTGTCTGTCTCATAGCGCTATTACACGACCTCCTACAAACTCAATAAGATGTTGATAATGGCGTCTGAGTCTAATGGTTCCGGTTTCTAATGGTTCAAATGGCTCTGAGCACTATGGGACTTCTGAGGTCATCAGTCCCCTAGAACTTAGAACTACTTAAACCTAACTAACCTAAGGACATCACGCACATCCATGCCCGAGGCAGGATTCGAACCTGCGACAGTCTGAGCCTAATTAAAGGCATTCTTGACTAACATTAACTCATTACTTCCAATGTCAAATGTTTAAACGATCCTAATTTTATTCTTGAAATATGCCGACGTAAAGGGTACTCCATGAAATTTCCGAAATGCAGCCGCATAACCTCGACTTATTGCCACGATACTGCGGCTGACAAATTCAGTCATCTTAAGGTGGGTGTTTTGCACTGGAGATTGCTACTTCAAATTGCAGCCTTTATACGAAAAACTGGCGCGAAGACGCTTGCGCAAAGACAACCCGCTACATGAGCGACCGTTTCCTTGATAACTGAATCCCAGAAGGACCTCGTCAAGGCCAAGATTTCCGTGGCAACGTAATCCATGGAATGTCCCGTGGAGATACAAGGCTCGATTATGGCTGCGAAAGGCGAGTGTGACGATCATGTTCAACACATCTTTCACGCACTGTGGGGCATTTCGTTTACCGTAAGCCCACGCATACAGACCTGTATTTGCAGGTGTCTAGCTGCCACCGGCCATTACAAACTATGGGCCTCCTTCAATTTTTGGTTCACTGGACATGTTGTGTCTGATGGTGACAGCCTTGAAAACGAGCTGAAAACCTACAATTAGTGTTCAGAGATAATGGATAGTCTCCACCTCATATCATCAAAGCTTTAAGGAAGAAGAAATGTGACCATCCGCGTTATCGAGAGGAGAAGGAGCGGTTCAAGTCTGAGGCGTTCCTCCCCTATGTCGACTATATTTATTCGAAATCATGCAGAATTTTAAGAAAACATCAAATCAAAGTAATCTTCCGCCCACGTGCGATGGTGAGTCAAATGAAAACCTTAAATTTGTAATAACAAATCGAAATATCGCGCCGTTATCCTATAAGTGGGTAAGCGTGCTACAAACAGCGTGCAGAATGGCCTGTAGGTGGCAGCATAGTGTAGATGCACACATGCCGTCGCAGTATCAGTATAAAGATGGCCGCCCCACTTGCGACTTGCACCAGGGAAGAACAGCGTTCTGTTATTCGGTTTTTGCGTAGTGAAGGTGTGAAATCTATTGAAATTCATCGACCAATGAACGTTCAGTACGGTGATGCAATTTTGTCACAGCAGCAAGTCTACGAATGGAGTAGAAAGTTCGAAAACGGTGTGACTTCAGTGGAAGATGCTCCTCGCCCAGGTCAGGCACAACGAGTTGTGACTCCACAGAACATAGCAGCAGTTGAAGCCATAGTGAAGGAAAACCTCCGAGTGACACTGAATGACATTGCAGCATGTTTACAGATTAGTCATGGGTCAGCACACCACATTGTGCATGATGTGCTCCAGTTTCACAATGTGTTTGGAAGATGGGTTCGACAGCAGCTGACTCTTGAAATGAGAGAACGAGGTTTGATGCCTGTGAAGAACTTCTTCGGCGCTTTAAACGAGAAGGTGATGGTTTCCTTGCAAGAATCGTTACTGGGGATGAAACCTGGGTTCATTTTCACCAACCGGAAAGAAGAGAGCGAGCAAGGAATGGCGCCATTCCTCATCACCAAAGTGATTTCCATATTTTTGGACCACTGAAAGACGCAATGGGAGGAAAGCAATTCCGTTCTGATGAAGAGGTACGCCACGCGGTGCATGAGTGATTGTGCGGGCTACCAAAAAAAATTTTTTTCTAAAGGAATTTATGCACTTTGTAAGCGCTGGAGGACTTGCATTGAGCGTGGAGGAGATTATGTTGGAAAGTGATACAGCTTCGTACCATTTGTGCACAATAAATAATATTCAAAAAAATATTTAAAGTTTTCATTTGACTCACCCTCGTACAAAGACGTGTGTTTTTCCGGCAAAGGACGATCTGGGATTGCAGAAGGCTGGAATCTGCAGAATACCTTGCCAATTTGCAGAGCCTTCATTGACCAAACGATGCACACAGTGCGTGAGAGATATGTTAACATGATCGCCATACTCACCTTTTGCAACCCACTAAGTCAGCCATCGCTGTGCATTATATCTGCACAGGACATTACATGGATTACTCCGCCACGGAAATATTTGCCTCGACGAAATCCTTTTAGAATTCGATTATTGAGGAATCAAATGGCTCTGAGCACTATGGGACTCAACTGCTGTGGTCATAAGTCCCCTAGAACTTAGAACTACTTAAACCTAACTAATATTGAGGAATCGGTGGGAATACATTTAGCGCAAGATCTTATTGTAATGATGGCGGCTTTCGACAGGATAAGGCCTGGGACCCGGTGATATCGTTAAATTTTTCAGAAATAAGACATTTGATGACCAATGACATGTTCAGCGATATTTAATTTCATTCATTTTGATACCTGAATTTTAACTCTGCGAATGTACATTCCGACAGAGAGTGAGTGTAGTATTCCATTACGCATGCGCCTGCACGCCATCGATGCAGGAATATTCGAAAAGGGTGCGCAACTCGACAAAGGTCGCTCATGTACAGGTTGTGTTTGCGCATGCGTCTTCACGAAAATTTTTTTGTGTAAAGATAGCGATGTGAGCGAGCAATCTCCATCTCCAGGACTGGATCCGCTCAAATTACAAATTGTAAGGTTCCGCCGCCTGGGTTACTCTCAGGGTGCAACCGATGTTTTTGGAAGAGCACCCCCCTCCCCACCACCTACCCACCACACTTTGCTGTCTGCCACTACTGTCTGTCCGCCGGCCACCGTCGCTGCTCGCCGCCAGCACCCAGTGCTCGCCGCCGCCACCACCTCTGCCTGGTGCTCCCCGTCACCACCTGGTGCTCACCGCCACCGGCCAGTACTCGCAGCCACCACCCAGTGTTCGCTGCCGCCTCCCCCCTCCCCCCGCGCGTATTTTCCCTTTTCAACGGTCCTGTCGCCAGTGGACAATGCATTCCATCATGGACACTTCCACTACCACCGTCATTAACACCTCCCCTTCCCCGGCACCCGCCTTTGCGCTTTATATTGTGGAGTGCCTTCTATAGGCTTAGCCCAACTACTCCAGTTCCCCTCCTCCTAGTCTCCTCCTCTCCTGTCTCCTCCCATCCCTCAGGCGCTAAAGACCACACTGTTGAGCGCCCATAACACCATATCCATCCATCCATCCATCCTCCCATCCCTGTATCCCCACCTGTATGTTTCCCCTGGAAACCTGCCCTGGAAATCCACTTGGCCTCCTATATTTACAACTCCAGCCCTACCTTCTTCATGTGTATCTTCACCAAGTCTTCCTCTTCCACAGACCACCTCCTCACTCAGGGAGCCCTGATTTTCAACTGCTGCCACACTGTTCACCCATCCCATTTCCCTCTTCAATCCTACCACTGCCAACAGTGTCTCCTCTACAACGACCACCACACCCAAAATTGCAAGAATTCCCCCCCCCCCCCAACCTGCCCCCATTGTAAAGCCTCCCACTTCCTTTAGCAGTGTCCTAACGTTGCCTCCTTCCTCAATACCTGCAATGAACCCCACCCCTCCTACTCCTCCAAATGCAACACCTCCCACCAACCTTGAACTCACTGTCCCCATTTGCCCCATCTATCAGCCCATCCACCCCAACAATTCCCTCTGACCTCCCCCTGTGGCTGAAGATATCTTCCAGTTCCTGACCATCATCCTGCAGAATACCCACCCCTTCCAGCTTCCCCACACCCACCAGCCGATCTCCCTTACCACTTGCTCCATCTTCTATTTGAATGTCTATACCACCTACTCCACGCCCACTCTACCTTTACCCACCCAGATACCTTCATTTAAGCCCCACTCTCCTCAACCTGCTTCCTTCCTCCATCCCACCTCCTGGCACATCAACAGTATCCCTCCCTGCCAACAAATACATCTTCATGCATATCCTGTCCCAGTACCACGTCAACTCCTTCAACCTTAATGAAACCTTCCTCCTACCTCACTATTTTGCTTGCACCTCTCCGTGTCTCCTTCACCTCGCTCAAAACCCCTTCCCCTCGCACAAGGCAGGGACGCTATTGGCCCCATGAAGCATCTCTCTATCTGGCCACAACCCCTGCTCAATGAACCAATCAAATACCTTCTTGCTGTCCGGAGTGGCCGAGCGGTTCTAGGCGCTACAGTCTGGAACCGTGCGACCGCTACAGTCGCAGGTTCGAATCCTGCCTCGGGCATGGATGTGTGTGATGCCCTTAGGTTATTTAGGTTTAAGTAGTTCTAAGTTCTAGGGGACTGATGACCTCAGAATTTAAGTCCCATACTGCTCAGAGCCATTTGAAACACCTTCTCCTCAGCACCTTTGTCCATCCCTCACCATCAGCTGTGCCACTATCTATATCTATCCTAAGCTCCTCTCCCCTATGACTTCCCTGTCCATGTTGACTGTACCTTCTCCTCCTATGTGACTGCCGCTGACCTCAACATCCACAGCTGTAACGCTGCACCAGTTCCTTGTCTCCTCCACAGTGACCTTGTTCCTCTCCCATAACACAACCATCCTGAAAGTTACTTCACCCTGGTTATCATCCTCACTTCCCCAAACCTCCTTGGTTGTAATGCCATGGATGTCCTCGATCCCATTGATAGCGACCACCTCCCCATCCTACTCACCCTCTCCTCCACCCAAGGGCCCCCTCCAGCCCCCTGCCCTGCTGCCCCTCCATAGTCTATGACTACTGCCATGCAGACTGGGATGCCTACCAAGAATCCATTGCCTCACAGGTCGAAAGCCACCCCTTACCTTTCACCATCCAGCTGCCATGTCCCATGCCTCTTCCTTTCTCCAGAATACCATCACTGACGCTGTGAAGCCCCACATTCCTACCAAACTTATCCACCCTCACTACCCTATGCTTCCTCCACAGGCCGTCCTTCTTCTCTGCAGGCTCTATCACTCCTTCTTCTGCACCTGTGACTGGGATACACTCCTCCACCATTGGCAATTACAATGACATATCTGGGACCTCCTTCCATTAAAGAAACACCGGGGCTGGCACCAGATATGTACACACCTCAACTCCACCCTCCCTGTCAACTCCTCCAAGTACTGGTCAGCCTTTCACTGCCTTACGGGTAGCCTTTCCACCCCACATTACCCTCTTCTGTACTACAATCGCCCCTTCCCTGACGACCTCAGTAAGGCCTATTATTTATTTATTTCTTTACACGTCAAGTTCCGTAGGACCAAATTGAGGAGCAAATCTCCAAGGTCATGGAATGTATCAGTACATGAAATTACAATATAAAAGTAATAACAGATAAAAATGAATCTCTGAGCTCTTCTCCATTCCTGACGATCCCTATTTTAATTACTCCCTCTTCCCTATCATCCTTGAATGCACTGATACCTCTGTTCCACCACTTGCCCCTAGTTTCCGGTACTTTGATCAGTTACCCTCTCAAACATAGACATTCCCATTATTGCACATGGCATCAATCTCGTCCTTCCACTTCAAACACAACACCATCCCTGGTCACAATGGTGTCACCTATGCCTACCTCAAGGAATCCCCCCAATCCTTCCTGGCTGCCACTGCTACCCAGTACAACATCCCCCTCTCCACTGGCTTTTACCCTGATCTCTGGAAGACTTCCCACGTCCTGTTGTTCCCTAAATACAACAATCTTCCCTCTGACACCTCTTCCTATTCTCCCATCTGCCTCACCTTCGTTTTCAGTAAGGTCTTAGAGTCCATACTCTCCTGCCATTTTCATCACCACCTTAACTAGCACCACCTCCTTCCCCTTACCCAGTGTGGCTTGCAGCCCTCCTTTTTTAGCTGACAACCAGCTCCTTAACCTTACCAGTCTTCTTTCCCTCCCACTTAACTCCCATTGCTCCACCATCTTTGTGTCTGTCGACCTCCAGAATTCCTACGACAATGTCTGGCATCCCGGGCTCCAGACCTATGCTCTCCCCATCAGTTTCGTCCTTCTCGGTGCTTCCTTCCTCTCCCATCGTCCTTGCTATGTCACTATCCACAAAATCCACTCCCGTGCTTTCTATCCCACTGTCAGCATGTCCCAAGGCTCTGTCCTGTCCGCTCTATCTCCTGTATACTGCCGATATACCCAAACTTCCCCCAGCTGTTCACCTCCTCCAGTTTGCTGATGACACCGCCTTCCTGGCGCTTTGTCCTACCCTTCAACGGTCCCAACATACTCTTGAAACCCACCTCGGCCAGTTCACTGCCCACCCACTCATTCTTGCTCCATGATATTTACCTCTCCATTTATGGTGATCCTATCCATCTCACTCCTAGCTGGAAATATCTCGGCCTCACCCTCAACTGATACCTCACCTGTACTCCCCATCTCCTTATGACCCAACACAAAGCCCACAATAGACTCTACCTCCTGAGACTTTTGTCTGGCCGGACATGGGGACTGCATCCTTCCACCATTCTTCATACCTACAAATCCTCGATTGCCCCATTCTTCGCTATGCCAGCGTTGCTTGGATGTCCACCCCTCCCAGATTCTATAAAGCCCCCAAATCCTAGAATGCCTTGCACTCCACTTTGCCTTCCGAATCTGCCTTCCATCCCTCAGATGACTCCTCTATGACCTCATCCCCTTCCCCCACCTTCTTCTTTTCCTCGAACACATATGCATCCAGTACATCGTTTGCAGACTTGATGCCCCATACCTGCTGGTGTCTTCCCTCTTCTCCACTCCCAGCCTGTTGCCATGCCTTTACCATTGGGTCCCGCCCTTTCTCCACCTCCACACCCTCGACCTCCTTTCCCAACACAACTTCCAGCACCTACCCTACTGGATGATGAGCTTCGCCCTGATCTCTATCCCTCCTACCAACTCTAACCCCACCTTTCCCCTCCTACTCCTCAGGGCACTCTCCCCCCTGCCATTCCCCTCCCCTGAGCAGTTTTCCTCTCTTCTTTTCATTGTCATTAGCTGTAGAATCAGGAGAGAGAAAGTGATGGTAAAAGGGCGGAGGCCAATATCATTTTATTCTATTTTGCAACTCATGTCCCACACCTCGATACGCACAGTGTACCTTATCACTCACTAGTGCAGTTGACTCACTTGTACCGTCTCTGGTTGCCAAAAATGAGCTACAAACGCATAGAAAAGGCACTCTGGAAGCAATATTAATTCAGTGTAGACAAACTACATGGTAAATACAGACAAACAACAAAGTTCATTCTATTACATACAATTAAAAACACTCAAAGAAATACATAAACGATAAAAAATTCATACATACCAAAAAAATAAATCTTTTTTTTACAATAAACATAGTCAACAGAACAATAAAATACAGAAAAAACTACTGTACTCATAATGTGGGTGTACTGTGTCAATCTGAATCTTTGGTGGCGTTACACTGACATTTCTTAACGTTTTATCCGATTTATAAATGTTAAGCGTATGGAAATGTGTTTGTGCCAACACAATATGAAACAAATCTACATGGACAATTTACACATAAGTAATGAATAACTACGACACCTATCCTCAATTAAGACAAAACATGAACAGGAAAAACATATTAATTAAATTAACCCTAGCTTCCAGTCTTATAAATGATCATAGCAATTTGGTGAGAAGGTCAGTTTAAATAACTTTGAGTGAATAAAAAATGTAGTAAAGTGAATAAAAAAGATGATAATACATTGTAAAAGACGGTTAAAATAGACGAGTCTTATTTATCTAAAAGTCAACTTTTATAAATCATATATGCTTGGAATAAAAAAAAACTCCTAACTGTAATGTAAGCATGAGATTAGATACGTAAAAAATTAAAAGAAACATTGGTAAAAAATAAATAAAACATTCAATAAACATTTCCCTAGAGGTCAACAGCAAGCAGTCATATAAAATTAACAGTTCCTGTCTCATGAGTCTTATATTATACACAATAAAACCTACAAAGAATTTCTAACTGTATGTTCACAGAATCAAGCCATCCAACATTTTGCTCTCACAGCACACGAATTATTGTTTACGAGGACATCATCAAACAAATTAAGCGAAGTTCAGAGTTGAGATCATAAGGACTTTCGGATTGTCACTCAATGCATTCCTTTAACTAACGTTTGGGTAACATTTTTGGTATTTTTCGATCTAATTTTTTTTCTTTACTTTGAACCTGGTTTTCTTTGTTTTTGTGATTCCATATTCAACCATGTTCCTTCCCGTATTTAAATTATTCATTGTTGCTTTCCGACTTACCCAGTGATTTCTGTATGTAAATCATGAAAATGAGATGTACTTTCTTTGGTACAAGTTATACATGCCATGATATTGTACTTCAAGTCGCTTTCCATACCATATAGACCACACACCGTTACTTTGCTTGCTTACACTGTTTAACATACAAGTTTTAAAATTATTTCTAGAGTAGTTTCGGACATTATTTTAAAATTGATTGAAATTTCTGTTGTCAACCAGAAAACGTGGTAAGACATGGGCTTGTAGGTCACATGACTCGTAGATACCGCGTCGTTGCATTCAATACTTCTCTTAAGTTGCAGGAATTGAGAGAGATCGATCGCAATCAATAAGGGCTAGAAAGTGATGCGATTGTCGTGGTGTTCCTTTCGTGGTGCCACACAGGCATACAAGTGGTACAGATGAGGGCTGCCACCCAACCAATTGCTAATAGTGTACTATTAAATCCTCCTACATGTTACAATTCCTTCCCGCCCTCTTCCTGCAGGATGATCAGGACAGATACTTCTGTGTAAAGGAATGAATAATGAGTGACTGATCTATACAACGAAGATTTTAACTTTTGTCGTCTGTGATTCTTTGCCAGACACTTGAACGATTAGTAGAGGTAATGTGTTATACCTGATGTTTCCTTCTGCAGCGAGTACGAATTTTGAAGCTTATAACATAACGCATGAGATTTAACAGATGGAATCATCACTTGAATAAATTCTAAATCGTGTAGATTTCCTTACTTTCCGTTCTTTCAGAACGCCTGAAGATAGACGTTGACTGCGGATATTGTATCACAGGCACAGTCCTTTTGACTGTTCATAGATGTCACTAAACCCGCCCAAAGATGTAAACAACCATGCACAAGCAGCGCCTATTAGACGAAGGGGGACCGACAACGATCAGTTCCAGTCGTTCCACAAGGAAGGAGGTAAACAGCTCGTGTTGTCTGTACTTCAACCATGCCTAGATGGTCAATACCGCTGTTCGATCGCGTTCGGATTGTTACGTTGTGCCAGGAAGGGCTCTCAACAAGGGAAGTTCAAATGGTTCAAATGACTCTGAGCACTATGGGACTTAACTTCTGAGGTCATCAGTCCCCTAGAACTTAGAACTACTTAAACCTAACTAACCTAAGGACATCACACACTTCCATGCCCGAGGCAGGATTCGAACCTGCGACCGGGGCGATCTCGCGGTTCCAGACTGAAGCGCCTAGAACCGCTCGTTCACACCGGCCGGCCATCAAGGGAAGTGTCCAGGCGTCTCAGAGTGAACCAAAGAGGTGTTGTTCGAACATGGAGGAGATACAGAGAGACACGAAATGTCGATGACATGCTTCGCTGAGGCCGCCCAAGTGTTACTACTGCAGTGGATGACCGCTACCTACGGATTATGGCTCGGAGGAACTCTGACAGCAACGCTACCGTGATGAATAATGCTTTTCGTGCAGCCACAGGACGTCGTATTACGGCTCAAACTGTGCGCAATAGGCTGCATTATGCGTAGCTTCACTCCCGACGTCCAAAGCGAAGTCCATATTTGCACTCACGACACCAGGCAGCGCCGTGGAGATGGGCCACACAACATGCCGAGTGAACCGCTCATGACTGGCATCACGTTCTCTTCACCGGTGATTGTCGCACATGCATTCAACCAGACAATCGTCGGAGACGAATTTGAAGGCAACCCGGTCGGGCTGTAAGCCTGCGATGCACTTTCCAGCGAGTGCAGAAAGATTGAGGTTTCCTGCTGTTTTGGGGTGGCGTTATGTGGGGCAGACGAACGCCGCTGGTGGCCACGGAAGGCGCCGTAACAGCTGTACGATACGTGAATGCTATCCTCCAACCGATAGTGCAACCATATCGGCAGCATATTGGCGAGGCAAACAACTGCCAGCGGTTAGGTCACTCGGCCCTCCGCTGCGGCCTGGCAACTCGCTGCCGCGGATGCGCTGGCAACCACAGATCCAACACTTGCACACAAACACAGCCAAACCAGCGACGCTGTGCCAACTGCGGTGGGTCCCATGCGGCAAACTTCAGACAGTGCAGCTCATATAAACAGGCGCTGAAGCGTAAACAAAACAAGAGCAGGGTACTGTACAACATACCACGCCCAAGGCCAGCGCCGAACCCAGTAAGGAACGGCGTAACGTTTGCCACGGTTGCACGCCCTGGCGGAACGGCACAGGCCGCGGAACCTCAGCGCCCTTCACACACACGCGAAACAACCGCTGCAACAGCCACACAACAGCCACAGACAACACCTGAAACCCACCAAGCATCGGTACCAACACCTATGCCCCCAAACAACACGACCCCACTCCCGGAAGTCAAGTGCTGCGAAGAAACGCACCATACACAGGAAAACACATCCACACAAGAACCCCCCGAACCCCAAGCCCAGAGGAGGAAAAGACGTACGCGTGAACACAGGGCGGGGAACACGAAATCACCACAACAGGCCACGCAGCAACAACAGAACAGCAACACACAGGAAAACAGTCAACAAGACACCGAGACTGTAACTCACACTACCATCCCCCTCACCACAGAAGTAACACAGGCGCCACAGCCTCTGTCACAAAACACAAATGCCGCTCCTAACAACACACCAATACCCGCACAAGCGGCCGCTAACTCCACAACAGCACCTCAGGCTGCCACACCCAACACCAACACATCACCTGGGGTAATACTGGAAACACTATTCCCTCGACACATGACTGTTAAAATCCTTACCAAGGTGCTGACGGCCGTCACTACACTCATCACCCAGCTCATGAGCGCCGAACCCGGGCAATACTGAGCTGTCATACACACTGCCATCACAACACTCGTTCACAAAAAATGGCTCTGAGCACTATGGGACTAAACATCTATGGTCATCAGTCCCCTATAACTTAGAACTACTTAAACCTAGCTAACCTAAGGACAGCACACAACACCCAGCCATCACGAGGCAGAGAAAATCCCTGACCCCGCCGGGAATCGAACCCGGGAACCCGGGCGTGGGAAGCGAGAACGCTACCGCACGACCACGACACTCGTTCACACTCTTACATGAATAATATACCACACCCGGCCCATAACGCAGACCCGCACACACTATCACAGATCCTGTTCTGGAATGCAGACTCGATCCACAACAAAAGGGCAGAATTTGCCGCGTTCATGGAGCGCAAGGGAATCCTTGTCGCGCTACTGAGCGAGACTAAGCTTAAACCGCACAAACAATTAAACCTTCCTGGCTACTGTGTCTATCGTACCGACCGACCGGGCGACGCCGTGGCAGGTGGAACTGCAATCGTCATACACAAAGACATTGAGCACACAAACATAGAGCTCCCTGAACTGGAAAAAATCGAGGCTACGGCCGTCAGAGTCAAGTTCAACGGAGCCTACACCACACTGATATCGGTATACAACAGCCCTGTAGGCATTTCAACACGCGATATCAGCACATTACTCAACATTTCACCGCGAGTAATAGTCGCTGGAGATCTGAACGCAAAACACCAAGAATGGAACTCACGCATATGAAATCCCAACGGCAAAAAACTGTACGAACATTCACTAGGCAGAAACTACATTATACTAGCACCGACTGAACCGACGCACATTCCCTATCAGAGGGGACACAGGCCAGACGTGACAGACATGGCCCTCATCAAGGGCATTACATCGCCACTCAACGTTGCCGTTGAAAACGATCTGCCCTCAAACCACCAACCTGTAATACTATACATTGAGGAAACACTGCAGCACATGGAACAACGCAAGATGTTGGACTACGGGCGTGCGAAATGGACATTGTTCAAGCAAACGCTCGATAGCCACATCCCACCTATACATGAAATTAATGAAACAGCACAAATTGACGAGGTAGTAGAAACCCTCACTAACGCCGTCCAGGACGCAATGGCAGGCACCATACCTGATTTGCACCTCACAACAACGCAGTGCGGCCCTGCCCCAGGAAATCCTGGGCCTAATCTCAATGAGGAATCGCCTCAGGAGACAATGGCTGCGCACCAGGCGTCCGTACTTCAAACAGCACATTAACAGGCTACAGGGCATCATACACGATAAAATACAAACACATGGAACACAACAATGGAACCAAAAACTCGAAGGGTTGGACACCGCACGACCTGGCGTGTGGCAACTAGCCCGACACTTCACCAGGGAGAAAATATACACCCCAGTGCTTCAAGGGCCTGACGGACCTGCATACTCAGCGGAAGAGAAAGCAGAACTAATGGCCCGAACACTCGCAGCGTCGTTCACACCGAACCTGGTACTATCAGATCCAGTGTTCACACTTGCTACTGACCAGGAGGTTACACGCATTCTAGCCCAACCATCGCGCGACGACAGACGACATGCTAGCACAGCCGAAGTCTCCTGGGATATGTTGCGTTCCGCTGCTAGGAAAGCCCCTGGTCATGATGGCATTCAAAACCGTGTCCTCCAGGAGTTCACAGATAAAGCAACTGAATACCTAACACATATAACGAATGCCGTACTAAAACACCAACACTTCCCCGCCCTTTGGAAGACGGCCAAGGTCCTGATGTTCAGGAAGCCGGGGAAAGACCACAGCCTCCCACAATATTACCGACCCATCAGCCTTCTGAGCTCGCTCAGTAAGATTGTTGAGAAGGTGATTCTCAAACGCATCACTAGGCACTGCATAACAAATTCGGCTTCAGGAATCACCACTTCACAACACAACAACTCCTACGGGTCGTTGAACATATGACATATGGCTTCAACAAAAACAAAGCTACAGGGGCGGTGTTCCTGGACATCGAAAAGGCTTTCGACCATCTATGGCACAACGGCCTCATCCGCAAACTCAGCGACGCGGGATTCCCCGACGGGCTGCTGCGTCTAATACACTCATACCTGACAGACAGGAGTTTCAACACTGACGTGCAGGGAAAACAATCAACACGACACGGTATACACGCGGGAGTACCCCAGGGAAGCATCCTAGGGCCCCTACTGTTTAACCTCTACATAAACGATCTCCCAACCACACACAACACAATGATGGCAATCTATGCGGATGACACAGCCATCCTCGCACAAGATTGGAAACCATCAAACATTACGTCAAGCCTACAGACTGCACTCAGAGTGGCCGAGCCTTGGTTGGAGAAATGGCGTGTTAGAGTAAACGTCGACAAGTGCGAAGCCGTTCTGTTCACTAGAAAACCGAAGCAACTGCGCAAACACCGCTATTGCAGACCAAAAACTCTACATGCACGTCCAATACGTTTCCGCGAGAAAGTCAAATACCTTGGTGTCTGGCTGGACCGGAAATTACTCTGGGGGGACCACATACAGCACATGACCAACCGAGCTAGCGCGAGGCTCAAACAGCTGTATCCTATGCTCAACAGGCGTAGCACACTGAACAGAAGGGTGTCGAGGTCCATGTACATGACACTTATCCGACCCCTGATGACGTACGCAGCTCCTGTCTTGGGATACGCTGCGCCTACACGCCTGCGCCGTCTGCAGCTCATACAAAACAAAGCACTCAAAATCATAAGCAATGCTCCACGATACACACGCATCGTGGACCTTCACCGGGAATACCGACTTGAGACTCTCACGGAGGTAATCCATAAACTCACCACAAGACTATACAGAAACTCCAGACATTCGCAGAACCCGTTTATTCTGAATCTGGGGAACTACGACCACAGCCATAGATGGAAACATAAAAGACCAAAAGACATACTTGTAAGGACATAACATCTATGGCCAAGCATACGCAAACATAACGGCACAGGCGAGCCCCTGTTAATCAGACGTCATTACTGGATATCTAGCTCAAATACACTGCCGAATAACGGGCACCACACAGGGAAGCCGTACCGTACACTGCATCCAAACAAGCTCCACACATCCCCCACACAGTGAGATGATCTATGATATGGCCGATCTCCCACTACTGTATAACGATCTTGATTTTTTCAGGAATGTAGCAGCTGCAGCAACTGGGACACATCGCCATCGCTTGTCACGGTAATGATGCATGATACCTATACTAACAAATCCAACCTTGCATGAGCTATCGCAGCTAGTAAGCCACTACTGCTCTTACTACCCATCCCACTGTCGCAGAGATTTTTTTCCCATGGCACGAGCCATGGCACTTTTTTCCCTCTGCTCTTCAAATCGCTACCCTCACTCGCGTTTCGTCCACTATCTATCACCTGATGGACCGTATTAATGCGTAGCACCCTGTGCACCCTGTGATCCACTTACTAGATAACTAACATGTTTACGGAGGTGACAGTAGAACTTTTGGTTTGGTCACCACGTTGGTGCGGGCGTGGAGGGGCCCCATCTCTATTTAAAAAAAAACGATTTAATTAATTCGACTCCATTCCTTTACCCTTGTTTTGCTTTTGTTGATGTTCATCTTATCTCCTCATTTCAAGATACTGTCCATTCCATTCAACTGCTGTTTCGATTTCTTTGCTGTATCTGATAGAATTTTAATAAATGCAAGCTTCGAAGTCCTTCTCCCTGGATTTTAACACCTATTCCAAATTTTGCTTTGGTTTCCCTTACTCCTTGTTCAAAGTACAGATTGATTACCATCGATGATAGGCTACAATCCTGCCTCACCCACTTCTCAACAGCTGCTTATCTTTCATGCCCCTGGACTCCTATAACTGTCGTCAGTTTCTGTACAAGTTGTAAACAGCCTTTCGCTCCCTGTATTTTACCCCTACTACCTTCATAATTTCAAAGAGAGTATTCGAGTCATCATTATCAAAAGCTTTCTCTAAGTCTACAAAAGCTATAAACGTCGGTTTGCCTTTCCGTAACCTATCTCCTAAGGACAGTCGCAGGATCAGTATTGCCTCACTTGTTGCTACACTTCTCCGGAATCCAAACTGGTCTTCTCCGAGTTTGGTTTCTGTAAGTTCTTCCATTTTTCTGTAAAGAATTCCTGTTAGTATTTTGCAGCCATGACTTGTTAATCTGGTAGTTCAGTAATATTCACATCTGTTGGCACCTGCTTTCGCTAGAATCGGAATCATTTTAATAACTGTACAGGTGGAAAATGTTGTCCTTTCTAAAAGACTGCTTGACTACGGACGCAACTAAACAGGATATAATGTAACTATGATAGACACAAATGACCTGTAGATTGCGGTCGCCTTCAGCAAGCACTTACACAGTAATTTCTCGCAGATAGCTAAAAGTTTGTGAGACAGCAGAAACTGTCCACTTAACTAACAGCAGACTGCACATAATAATGAACACTTTTTTCCTCTGTGAAATCTGACGCCGAAACGCCTACGTCCGGGTCTCGTCGAGGACGCGGACTTTTCCAAACGAGGGAGGGGGTGGCCTCTCTGAGCAGAGGCGGATCGCAACTCCCCCTCACTGCCCCGTGCCCTGTCGCTGCAGACAATCCGCCATTAACGAGCGTCATTACTGGCGACTCCTCGTAATTTCCCAACGGGTGGGCGGAAAAGGCGCCGTTCCGCCTCTTCTACGTTACAAGAGTTGCGCATAATGGCAACCTTCACAGGACGGGCCGAATTAGGCAGGTTCTTCATCGCATGTGTCTACATGCTTAGTAGTGTGATATTATGGATCTAACGTGAAGGCGTCTTAATTTTATTCATATGAACGGCTTGGGACGAGGGATACATTTAACACTGGCTAACAAAAAGTACTCATATTCCCATCAAAGCATCCACTTTCAATTGGTGTCATTGACTCACTCTTGTTGATGGTACGGTTTCTTTCAACAGGTAAGATGCTGGTTCTGTAATGTTAGCCCGCATCTCGTGATCGTGCGGTAGCGTTCTCGCTTCCCACGCCCGGGTTCCCGGGTTAGATTCCCAGCGGGGTCAGGGATTTTCTCTGCCTCGTGATGGCTGGTTGTTGTGTGCTGTCCTTAGGTTAGTTAGGTTTAAGTAGTTCTAAGTTCTAGGGGACAGATGACCATAGATGTTAAGTCCCATAGTGCTCAGAGCCATTTGAACCATTTTTTTTGTAATGTTAAAATGGTCTGGTAAAACTGCTGCTACATTTGCAGTCATTCTGCACTCCATTCTCATTTTTGTTTACTTACTCCAATTAAACGTATTATGTAGACTGATGACACTCTCACTTTAAAGAAAATACTCTGTCTACTAGAGCCAAGTCTATTGACATTTCAGAGCGCTCACCACTTAAACATTACTCACTGTACTGATTTACTGGGATGTAATGGAGTAGAAGTCGTAACATAACAAGAAGGATATATGAAATAAAACGATTTAGCTGCATGTCAGTAATGACTTAACAGGAATTTCAGTAGCTTAGCAGTTAATACCTGTAATCAGTCACGTTCAATACGTCTGCTTCTATGTCTGCCTGTCTGTCTGCCTGTCTCTCTCTCTCTCTCTCTCTCACTGTGTGTGTGTGTGTTTCTGGTTGGCTCGGTTTTTTATGATCATTTTCCGTAGACAGGAGATAAATATTCAAACCCCTTTTCGTTACTGCATTATAACATGTATTTACATTCCGCCCACGTTTCGCCTTTTATATAAAATGCTCATCAGCGAATTTTTCTGCAATAATAGAGTTTTGCTTAAACTTGCTATTCTTACACATTGCAAAAACAATTCACACCATAAATTTTGCGTGAGTAAAATATTACAAACAGTAGGTCGTCTGTCCAGTCAAAATCTGCGTTTCCTGTCATTTCGTCGTAGGTCAGATGCCATGCTTCCACTTCTCTTACGATAATTCAGCTCATATTCACATAGGAATCTTTGGATTTTCTTGTTTTCACACTTCGTTTTTTCATTAGTTGTGTCATATGAAATACTAACTGATTATGTAGCAAAATTGCAGTACGAGAACTGTGAAGATTTTTGTCGAAAATTGTTTTCTTTGATCTTGTTTGTGTGTACATCGCCAACCTGCGATTTTCTTGTCGGATTATAAAGTGTTTGTACTGTTCATTGATTTGCTTCCTAACCCTTTGTATCGGTTGTCGAAAGTTCAGTCTCTTATAATGTATACAAAACCAAGACAGAAAGAGAAAACCATTTAAATGGCCAGTGACCTTTGCTGCAACTCATTCTATACATTAATTGATAGAACAGTAGAACACTATCCCAACAGAAGATCACAACCACTTTTACCTCACTCTTCCCTGATTTCTTCGAAATAACCACTAAGCCAAAACTCCAGTCGTCTGAACACCTAGACCACTCCCGATCCTTTGCCCAATCCCTAACTGCTATTTTATGCACATTCACCATTCTGCAACCTTCACCCCCAACATCCAGAACTCCACTCTCACAATGCCGTAACATTACGTTAACATCTCTGTAATATACGTGTATCCACACAAAACACCATTCTTTATATGTATTACACACACCCGCACAACCATACATGCACACAGGCAAGCACTCACTCACACACACACACACACACACACACACACACACACACACACACATATACACAAACGCGCACATACCTGCGAATATAGATAAGGAAGAAACAGACATGTTAGTAACACTTACATACACTATCTGATCAAATGTATCCGGACACCTAATAGTGGACATTAATATGGCGTGTGTCCACAATTCGCCTTAACAATGGCTTTATCTCTGCTGAGGAGACTTTCAGTGAGGTTGAAGGGTTACTCTGTGAGCGCTATATAGAATGATTGAGTATTTATGCAAAATTTAGTTTACTAACAACATTAATTTTCCCAAAACAAAGACAGACATAAATTATTGATTGACTACTGTAAACAAATAACAGTTAGTTTAAGAGTACAATGAACAAGGGTCCTGGGTGGCAGAAGTGAATCAAGTACTCTAGCCCTATAAATGTGTATAACGTAATCTGAATTGATCTGACAATGAGCAGACTTTGATTGATCAAATCTATTGTAGTTCCTCCACATAGGTGCAGCTGAGAACAAGTGGCGATTGACATCTGTACGCCCTGACAATGCTCGAGGAGCAGTACGTCACACTGTTTGCTTCGTGCGGCGATGTAATTTGCAGCTGGCGATATGATTGCGGCGGAGGTGAGACGTGAGGCGGCACCTGTGAATCGATCACGGCCACGAAAGAAACGTAAAAATCTCACGGTCTAGCGATCAGGCAGACGGATCGCAATTTACTCTCTTCCAGAGCCCTGAAATCATGGTCAATTTCAGTGTGTGACACACCCTTTCACTAGTCGTACCAAGGACGAATTTCGCTCACTTATACGACAGAGCACACGAGGACATCAAACGTCAAGACTGGTAAACCAAAAGCGAATAAGTGTGCCCTCAGCAAATGAATAGTCCGAGACGTTTGAAGTCACACTATCGGTAGAGTAAGAACTTCACCACAGGCTCCCCAGTCTAAACTACTCGCAAGTGAAGTCAGTCTCAGGTCCCAAGCACCAACCACACATGCCAGACTTCTTACCAGATCAAAGTCCAGCACCCGAATGCCTCACACCTCTTCAGAAAATATTCCGCTTTCCCGCAAAGTGCATGAACGACACTGCCTTCACACTATCTTGAGCCAGTCATAGAGCTCTAGAGGCGCTAAATCTACCCTCCCACATGACAGCACAAACTCATGTCAAACGAGGGCAAGAGTAACGAAACCTGCATCTATGGAAAAAAAGGAAACCGTCATTTACTGGCTTTTTAAGTTTTCGTGGAGGGGGAAGATAATTTTCTCCAGAGTCGTGTTGCTCCCCACAGCAACAAGCGAACTGATACAGTCTTAAAGATTTTCATATAAACCGCCTGTGCCTTGAAGCTTGTTAGTCCTAGGTATGAGGTGTAATAAAGGTTCTACCTCCAAACTTTTCTCAGACGCTGGAGTTCCTTATACAACCGAGGCTGCTGATAGAAGTGAGTCACAGGCGTATTTGCAATATTGGCAAACACGGAAGCTTTTGAATTTTTATTATGCTTGGGTCTGAACACAATGCCCAGTTTATGACGCATTCCTTCAGTCCATCGCCCCATCCCAGGCTTTGGCTGGCGCCAATACAGGTATCACAGCATTGTTCTGCTGGAGACCTGTCTTGATGAGGGGCTGCTCTGTCTGCCCTGTACCGCTGTGGGCCTGTCCGGCAATATTTCCTGAGGGATGGGCTCGCTGCCCATTGCTTCCTACTCCCAAGATTCAGTTCCTGTGAGCTAAGAACCATAAAAATACCTTAAGCCTTTAGCGCACTACCACGCTCCATCAACATCTGCTCAGGACTGCTAGAGTCTCGCTCAACGTGCGTCAGGTTGTAATAGAATCTTTAATAGTTTTCCGTATATGAAAAATAGGTGAGAGAGTAAATTGTCCTCTCCCAAGGTGTCTGAATGGATTTGGAGGATTGGCAGCACATTCTTCCTCGAGAGCACTACCCACAAAAGGCAGTGGTGCTGCACACTGGCGCCAGAAACAAGTTAACTTTCTAACTCATCCCAAAGGTGATCCAGTTGCTCCAGGTCAAGACTCTGGGCAGGCAACTTCATTTCAGTAACATTACTGTCCACAAACCATTGCCTCACATATGTTACATTACAATGGGGCGCTCGGTCACGCAGATCAAACAGTTGTCGTCTTCAAACTGTACCTGTACTGTACGCAGCACACAAGGCTATAAAATGTGTTCACATCCTGCTGTACTTAGCATTTTCTTAAGTGCAAAAAGCTCACCACACCTTAATCATGAAAAGGACACCTGTACCGCAACAAAATGTTCAAATGTGTGTGAAATCTTATGGGACTTAATTGCTAAGGTCATCTGTCCCTAAGCTTACACACTACTTAACCTACGTGGGTGAGTCAAATGAAAACTTTGAATATTTTTTTAATTATTATTTACCGTGCAGAAGTGGTACAAAGCTGTATCACTTTTCAACATAATCTCCCCCACGCTCAATGCAAGTCCTCCAGTGCTTACAAAGTGCATAAATTCCTTTAGAAAAAAAATTCTTTTCCTAGTCCGCGTAATCACTCATGCACCGCATGGCATATCTCTTTGTCAGAACGGAACTTCTTTCCTCCCATTGCGTCTTTGAGTGTTCCAAACATATGGAAATCACTTGGTGATGAGAAATGGCGCCCTTCCTTGCTCGCTCTCTTGGTTTCTGGTTGGTGGAAGTGAACCCAGGTTTCGTCTCCAGTAACGATTCTTGCAAGGAAGCCATCACCTTCTCGTTCAAAGCACCGAAGAAGTTCTTCACAAGCATCAACACCTCATTCTCTCATTTCAGGAGTCAGCTGCTGTGGCACCCATCTTGCAAACACTTTGTGAAACTGGAGCACATCATGCACAATGTGGTGTGCTGACAGTGACTAATCTGTAAACATGCTGCAGTATCATTCAGTGTCACTAGGCGGTTTTCGTTCACTATGGCTTCAACTGCTGCAATGTTCTGTGGAGTCACAACTCGTTGTGCCTGACCTGGGCGAGGAGCATCTTCCACTGAAGTCTCACCATTTTCGAATTTCCTACTCCATTCATAGACTTGCTGCTGTGACAAACATGTATCACCATACTGAACCTTCATTCGTCGATGAATTTCAATATGTTTCACACCTTCACTATGCAAAAACCGAATAACAGAATGCTGTTCTTCCTTGGTGCAAGTCGCAATTGGGGCGGCCATCTTTATACTGATACTACGACGGTATGTTTGTATCTGCACTATGCTGCCACCTACAGGCCTTTCTGCACGCTGTTTGTAGCAGGCTTACCAACTTATAGGATAACGACCCGAAATTTCGATTTGTTATTACAAATTTAAGGTTTTCATTTGACTAACCCTCGTAAATTATCCTAAGGACAAACGCAGACACTCATGCCCGAGGGAGGACTCGAACCTCCGCTGGGACCAGCCGCACAGTCCATGACTGCAGCGCCTAAGACCGCTCAGCTAATCCCGTGTACCGCAACACCACCTCTCCCGTGATTCAGTGTTGGAACGACACATGATGGTAGGTAACGTTCTCCAGGCATTTGCCAACCCAAAGCTCCCCATCTGATTACCACAGTGCATAGCCTGATACATCGCTCAAAAGCACTCGTTTCTATTCATCCACTGTTCAATTCCGTCGCTCTTTACAGGAACTCAGATGTTGCTTAGTGTTGACTACAGAAATATGTGGCTTATGATGTGCTGTCCGACCACGCTACCTCTTCTTTTTAATTCCGTAAGCATGGTTATATGCTGCGTGGATTGATGATAGCAATTTGGAACTAGGGAGTGTTCCTTCTGCGGATTTCATGAGGTTCCTCATAACCGCCCGCCACATTGCTAGACGTTCCCCGTCAGTCACTTCATGAGGCCTGCCTGGTCTTGGATGAGCAGTTGTTCCTTCGCGTTTCCACTTCACAATAACATCGACAGTCGTCTTGGGCACTCCAGTGACTAATCCACGTTCGAAGTCACTGCAATCTCCTGATACACCCATATTGTTTTTACTGCTTCTTTACTCAATACTCCTCGCCCCGTTTTAGACTGGCGGATCCTCCTCTTGTGAAATCTGGTTGTCAATTCCGCATTGCACAGGGTTGTCCCGATGCTTTTATTCACATTGTGTTTACATTACACTCGTGAAGGATTCTATAACGGGCTATAGTTGTGATGGAAAGGCGATTTTATTTCGTCATGCACTAAACGCCAAGTCTTGAATATCAGGGTACATTGCAGCCTTGGTAATCTTTGATTGGATCTTCTGGATGGCGATTCTCACGTTAGAAAGTCATGCAAGAGAGTGTGAGTAAGGACGGACGTACAGGAAACCACCTGGCTTCCTCTAACTGAATTTGCACTACGAATAAACCTTCACTACCACTCAACTTCTAAGTGATACATCGATTCTTCCAGCTAATTAGGTATCTCAGATGTCTTTTCTAACTTGGTGAACTGCTATTCCACAATGTACAGGTTATTCAAGTAGATTTGTAATGTTGTTGTCTTTCACATACTACTTTTGTTCAGCACTAAAGTTACAACAGCACAATGCAATTTTGTTGTATATTCTTTGGGTTTTTAAAAGTTGTTGATTTTGTAAAATTTAATAGCTTTTGGGAAACCAGTGAGTTTCGAGATAGCAGCAGCACCTATAGCGATGAAGTAGTTTGTACAAATAACCAGTGTCTCATACCCTCTAGAGCCAAAGAACAGTACACGTTCTGGTATCTGCTTCTAGCGGAGCAGCTGCCAGCAGGCTTCCCGCTGTCTCTGGTGTCTTCGGTGAAGTATTTAGCGGTGCAGTAGGAGCATGACGCCGTGAAATGAAGGCGGCGCAGTGGTAAACTGTGGTGTACACTGAAGCGCCAAAGAAACTGGTATAGACAGGCATATTCAAATACAGTGATATGTAAATAGGCAGAATACGGGGCTGCGGTTGGCAACGCCTGTGTAAAATAACAAGTGTCTGACGCAGTAGTTAGAGTGGTTTCTGCTGCTACAATGGCAGGTTATCAAGATTTAAGTGAGTTTGAACTTGGTGTTATAGTTCGCACACGAGCGATGGGACACAGCATCTCCGAGGTAGCGATGGAGTGGGTATTTTTCCATACGACTATTTCACGAGTGTACCGTGAATATCAGGAACCCGCTAAAACATCAAATCACCAACATCGCTGCCGCCGGACAAAGATCCTGCAAGAACGGGCCCAACGACGGCTGAAGACAGTTGTTCAACATGTCAGAAATGCAACCATTCGGCAGATTGTTGTAGATTTCAGTGCTGGGCCATCAAAAAATCTCAGTGTGCGAACCATTCAACGACACATCATCGATAAGGACTTTCGGAGCCTAAGGACCAGTAGTGAACCCTTGATGGCTGCACGACACAAAGCTTTAAACTTCGCCTGGGCCCGTCAGCACAGTCATTGGACTGTTGATGACTGGAAATATGTTGCCTGGTCAGATGAGTCTCTTTTCAAATTGTATCGAATGGATGGACGTGTACGGGTATGGAGACAACCTCATGAATCCATGGACCCTGCATGTCAGCAGAGGCTGTTCAAGCTGATGGAGATTCTGTAATGGTGTGGGGCGTGTGTAGTTTGAGTGATATGAGACCCCCTGATACGTCTAGATACTACTTTGACACGTGACACGTACGTAAGCATCCTGTCTGATCACCTGCATCCATTCATGTCAATTGTGGATTCTGACGGATTTGGTAATTCCAGCAGGACAATGCGACACCTGGCACGTCCAGAATTGCTACACAGTGGCTCCAGGAACACTCTTCTGAGTTTAAACACTTCCGCTGCCCACAAAACTCCCGAGGAATACCGAGCGAGGTGGCGCAGTGGTTAGCACACTGGACTCGCATTCGGGAGGACGGCGGTTCAATCCCGTCTCCGGCCATCCTGATTTAGGTTTTCCGTGATTTCCCTAAATCGCTTCAGGCAAATGCCGGGATGGTTCCTTTGAAAGGGCACGGCCGATTTCCTTCCCCATTCTTCCCTCACCCGAGCTTGCGCTCCGTCTCTAATGGCCTCGTTGTCGACGGGACGTTAAACACTAATCTCCTCCTCCTCCTCCTCCCTAGGAATGAGCATTATTGAGCATACCTGGGATGCCTTGCAACCTGCTGTTCATAAGAGGTCTCCACTCCCTCGTACTCTACCGTTTTTGTGGACAACTCTGCAGCATTTATGGTGTCAGTTCCCTCCAGCACCACTTCAGACATTAGTCGAGTACATGCCATGTCGTGTTGTGGCAGTTCAGCGTGCTCGCGGGGGTCCTACACGATATTAGGCAGGTGTTCCAGTTACTTTGGCTCTTCAGTGTAGCATGTAGCTTTCCGAAGGAGGGGTACGGATTTGAAGAATATTTAAAACATGACGCAACAGATTGTAAGATACAATGCGTCAAGAAGAAAGTTTGCAGCTCTGATGGTCTACATGTCGACGGCAGCTCTGACCCATTATTTGCTACCAGTGTATGAAGGGCTTTTTGAACTGGGAATCGTGCGATAAACACACGAAACAGTGATTTATATTGTGATTGGGATCGAGAATGAGCGGTTTTGTTACAAGAAACGCATCGACTGTAGACTGAACAGCTCAGAATCGCGACAAGAACGCATGTGGGTACTTAAGGGTTATGTCGGAATGTGAAGTCGATGACAGACGACAAAACGTCACGTAGGTATTTATGTTTACACCCAAAACTCTTAGTCGGAAGCAGAGACTCAACCAACTACGACAGCGGCGTGCGACAGGAGAAGAGATATCTCTCATATGTCTCACTGTTACAGGGTTATAAGGGAAGCGCGCGAGGCAACTTATAAAGACATACCGAGCTTTCTGGATGCAAGATGGCTGGGGCAATTTGGAGTATTGAGGGTGGGCCCACGTATTGCTGAGGGTGTTTCGACTACACTGCACAAGATTTACCGGAAAACCCGATCTTTCTCCATGTGATTTTCATGTTTCTGGATCCTGAAGAAGGACGATAGTGGGCATCGATTTGCTAAGGACGAAGAGTTATATGCCTGGGTACAATCATAATTCCGTAGGCAACAGCAAACATTGCTCCATGGACGCATTAACCACCTTGTCTCACGATGGGATAAATGTATTAAGAGTTATGGTGATTACTTTTGAAATAGTAAGCGGTTTACATACTTTTCTCCATCTGTCACGTTTTCACTTGACTGTGCCTTATAGAACTGGAGTGTGACGCGGTTACCTGTCTTGGACTCTTTCCCAGAACTCATTTTTACCGACATAACACGAAAAGCATATAAACTCCTTTTCTTCACAATAGACATTCCGTTGTCTACATGTAAATCTGGCGTATCACCCACTCAATATGATTTTTTTTTCTGTCGGCGACTTGTCGTGACGATCATTTGGCAGCAAATACAAACTAACTTTGAACTTTATAGCAGCTGTCTCTAACTCTATTTCTCAAAGTCACTGTCAATTATTTTTTGTTTTCTTGTGTTTTGGTTCTTAATTTAACGCCGTAGAGTGGAGAACTGCTGTTCGATTAAGTAATGGTATCCGAGAGATACTATATGCTTTTTTTTCACTCTAAATTTAACTGTCTCTTTGTTTCCCTATGGCTACATGTGGGCCGACGTATAGTCATTTATAATGATAATGTTGCAGTTTCACGTAAACCGTTGGGCTCATTGACATTGTCTCTGTTTATGTTGTTTTAACACCAATTGGAAGCAAATATCAATGATATGGCAGCATTAAAACGAGATACAAGGAGACAACATTTCGTCTGAAAGTTCCCTCTTAGCGTCGTCATTAGACGAACAGATAAAACGCTCGCTTCGGAATTAAATGCGAATATTCAAATTTATGTATCGTTCCGAGTGATATACTTCGATCTTGTTTTATCTCGATCACCATTTTTCTATTTCCATCAGCTCATCCAGAAGACGTGAGGTTATCCGCTGCAAAGCATCCTCCCAAAACTCTCACTTAATGTAGTCTTCTTATCATAACGCTGAGAAACCAGTGATCCCTCATTTTTCCTGATCCTCTGATGTAGAAAGTAGTTGTCTACATCGCATCCATTTTTGGCAGAAGATCAGTTAGTTCTGTTTAAATTTCTGAGAAGGTTGGTAATACATTTTTGTCATAATACGAGGGTGAGTCAAATGAAAACCTTAAATTTGTAATAACAAATCGAAATTTCACGCCGTATCCTGTAAGTTGGTAAGCGTGCTACAAACAGCGTGCAGAATGGCCTGTAGGTTGCAGCATAGTGCAGATGCACACATACCGTCGTAGTATCAGTATAAAGATGGCCACCCCACTTGCGACTTGCACCAGGGAAGAACAGCGTTCTGTTATTCGGTTTTTGTGTAATGACGGTGTGAAACCTATTGAAATTCATCGACGAATGAAGGTTCAGTACGGTGATGCATGTTTATCACAGCAACAAGTCTACGAATGGAGTAGGAAGATCGCAAATGGTGAGACTTCAGTGGAAAATGCTCCTCGTCCAGGTCAGGCACAACAAGTTGTGACTCCACAGAACATTACAGCAGTTGAAGCCATAGTGAAGGAAAACCGCCGAGTGACACTGAATGACATTGCAGCATGTTTACAGGTTAGTCATGGGCCATTGTGCATGATGTGCTCTAGTTTCACAAAGTGTCTGCAAGATAGGTGCCACGGCAACTGACTCCTGAAGTGAGGGAACGACGTGTTGATGCTTGAGAAGAACTTCTTCGGCGCTTTCAACGAGAAGGTGATGGCTTCCTTGCAAGAATCGTTACTGGTGAAACCTGGGTTCACTTCCACCAATCGGAAATCACGAACAGAACCATCAGCAGAGAGGGGTATGCTGACTCTCTTTTGGGACGAAAAAGGCGTCCTTTTGGAGCATTACATGCCTAGAGGGACCACTGTCACCAGTGCATCATACACAAATCTCCTAAAAAAAATCATCTGCGGCCTGAAATCAAATCAAATCAAAGCGACTTGGATTGCTGTCAGCAGGTGACCTTTTGCAACATGAGAATGCAAGGCCCCACACTGCCCGTACAACAGTTGCAACAATCACAGACCTGTATTTTGAGTGTCTACTTCATCCACCACACTCACCAGACCTTGCCCCAAGTGATTTCCATATGTGTGGACCACTCAAAGACGCAATGGGAGGAAAGAGGTTCCGTTCTGATTAAGAAGTACGCCACGCGGTGCATGAGTGGTTGCGTGGACTACCAAAAGATTTTTTAAGGGAATTTATACACTTTGTAAGCGCTGGAGGACTTGCATTGAGCGTGTGGGAGATTATATTGAAAAGCGATACAGCTTTGTACCACTCCTACACAATAAATAATATTTTAAAAAATATTTAAGGTTTTCATTTGACTCACCCTCGTACTAAACATATCATAGATTTCTCACTTAGCAGTGCCTATGCTCCCTCCCAGTTGCTGTATCATTGCGATTACGTAACTAAAAGGCGTTTCTCTAGTAACTCATTAGAAGACAGAAGTTATATATGACTCACGGAGTGCCTATTTATTTTATGTAAATAACAAGAGGTGTTATGTTTTTCTATCTCGTTTTCTATCTCGTTTCTTCTTACATTTAGACAGATTTTCATTTCAAATTTTATAAGAATTTTTAAACTGAATTCCTACGGTTGAACTGCTTGTTACTGCTTTATCGTTACCATAAATAAGTAAAATGACTGTTATTCGTAAATGATATCTCTTTGAAGAGGAAGAAGTCTATGTTACTCTCTCACATACACTGACAGATATATGTACACTCATTAAATCCTCTTTATTTTGTGTGGAGCACTATTGTCCCAACATGAAATTTAAGAGTCCTCGCTGTCATCCTGGTCTGAGCTTACACATCCATTTTTACGCTCTTAATCTAGAATTTACTTTAATGAGAATGTCTTATGTGTTTTCAAACCCAGATGCTGCATTGTTGTTAATTTGGAACAATGCTCTGATACTAGTTTTGCACAGAAAGTGTTCTCGTATTACTCTATGCTACAGACCTACTGGAAATAGTTCACAATGTCCAAAATGCAACGTAAGGCACGAAAGAGTTCATGAAATGATCGCATCAATCACTTATTTATTGGACTGAGTAAATTCTGGGAACTCTACTTTTCTTTAAATGTAAAAATAAGAATGAGAATGGCAAGTTAAGTGTCTACTACTCAGTAAGCATATGACTACAGTATAATGTAGTATCGTACAGGTACCATGATGATACACACGTATTTCTAAAATATTGATATCATTTTTAATCTATCTGTTTCAGGTGCAGAGGCTAATAAACATGCTCGCCTGTATCTTTCAAGTTATACTGAAAGACAAATAACTCCATTTATCTTAGGGAAATGGTTTTATTGCTACATCTTTGAACAGATGTCGACCGAGAATTTCGTGAATTACAAATAACAAAGAACTGCAGTGAAGTGCACAAGGCATAGCACAAATGTTTCATGAGTTGGGTGTATTAGAAGTAGCACCAACATTATTGACTTAAACAAACAGAAATCTAAAAATTCTAAACAACAAATGCTCATATGGTGTTGATTTAATTTCAAACAGAACTTTGGAAGTTATTCTAACTCACTAAATAATGTCCTCAGCAATATATGTACTGGTTGATTAGCACATTGAGTTTCCCAGACCGATTAAAATATGCAATTGTTAAACTTCTTTATAAGAAAGGTGACTAGAAAGACTTGAATGTTTATTGCCCATTTCCTTACTGATATCTTTTTGCAAATTTTTAGAAAAAGTATGTACTCATATTAGTCTCACATTTGAGTAGAAACAACTTACTTTTTACATCGCAGTGCGAATTCCAGAAGGTTTGTTCGACTAAGAATGCTATTTATACATTCACTCAGCAAATGTTACAAACCTTGAGTGATAAAATAATGTCAGCTGGTAGTTTTTGTGACTGAGTTGGGCATTTTAACTGCACCATCATGACACTTATATTTGCTAATAAAATTCATCATAAATGATGCATCATAATTTGAGAAGACAAATGATACCCACTAGTGGGAAAAATGTTCTTTATTACCTATTGCTAATATTATCAGTGACTCAGAAAGCAACAACATGTAATCATTTGTTCAATAGCGTAATATGTCTGACAGTCAGCAAAGCAGGTTTTAAACTTAACCTAAAATCAGATCTCCTGGACAACTGCTTGTATTCAACAGGGAATTTTTATTTGAAAACTGATAATAAGTAAAAAATGAAGGAAACGTAATTTTTAGTGCAGCTGCATCAGTAGACCTAAAAATAATATTTTCATTAATGTTAACACTAATCATGTATACACATCCTGTAAACTGACTTGTTCCACATCATTTCGACAAAAAAGTAGTTCAAATAATCTATGGACCATATAACTAACTAACTAATCAGCTAAGTTAGTGACAAGTGTAAGTAGTGAATGCGAAACAGATATGCTGATGTGTCTGTCTGGATGATTCGAAGATGTTGAAGCCATGTTAAGTGAAATGGATAAAATAACAGCAGCAGCATGTAACATAACAGTAGACGAATCTGAAATAGAAGTGGAGTTTGGCGCAAAGTAGGTGGAGTCGAAATGTGGGTAGTTCCAAGTGGTAAATTAATTCAACAGCTTGATTCGAAATGTATGGTGAACAAAGAATGGCAAAAATCACCTGCAAGTTGTTGTGATACAGGAACACTGCAAAGGTCGAACAAGTCGTTGACTTTGCTATGCATACACACAAACAAGTACGCTTTCAATTTAAATTTTTGGATGGAACGTATTCTCCCATAATTAGATTAACAACTTTTACTTGTCACACTTGTGGCCAAGGTTTTTGGGAGGTTTTCCTCATTGGTAAGCAAGTGTAGGAACTGAAAATTTACTCTCAAATTCTCCCATTTGGGACCATCCCTTTCTCACTAGCAGTTAGTCTACATTTGTCCAAAAAGGCCATTACTTTGCAGTGGCTCGTTACTTGAAAATCCGGTTCTATCATGGAAATGAAAAGAGTAAAGGAAACAAAGAGCGGTGGAGAGGGGAGTAGAAATTCCCTATAAAAACGCCCCTTTAATAAAAAGGAGGTCTCCTTCTCTCAAAATGGTAGCCTAGATGTAGATATAGATATAGAAGTTTATGAGTGTACAAAATTAAAATGTCCATATGACGCACTGAGGATGGAAAAAAATGAATTGCCTGAAAATAGTAGCGTATCCTATCGGTGCACAATGGCTGATAATATCATGAATGCCGACAGAAGTGTGAATAGTAAGGAAAGCAGAAATCAGTTAAAGAAACAAGAATATATATTATTGACCATCTATTGAGCCATCATGTAGTACAATAACAGTTGATTATCACGATGGAAAAGTAACTAGAGAAAAATAAATATGGAGGTACAGAAATTAAAGTATGACAGACATCGAATGTTAGATCTACAAAGATGTAAAGAAGAAAGTAGAAAGCCATGAAGGCTGGATATCCGCTGCTGCCCTCCTGCTAATAATTAGACTGCTGCCAGCCAATCCTTGGATTGAACTTCAATGGGAGAGATACTTTACACTGAGCCATTGTTGCCAGCACCTATCTGTTATGCTGCACAGTGACGCAATAGCGATTGGTGTAAAAAAATATCTAAACGTATAAATAAACAAAGTGGTTATTGTAATAGTCGTTTACATTATTGATTCAGTTTTGCTATTAAAACTTTTGCTGCTGCCATTCATGAGGTTTCTTATCCATTTTTCGGACGACGCGAATCGGGTGATAATATGTATGGTAAAGTACGTTTCTTACGTTCTTTTAATCTGATAATCTACAGTTCCAGAATTTTCACAGTAATTCAAACATGCTATGGTAAAATACGTTTCTTACGTTCTTTTAATCTGATAATGCACAGTTCCAGAATTTTCACAGTAATTCAAACATGCTAAAACTTTTTTAATATTGGGTGCGCGCTGTAGCTACCAGGGCCAAGGAAACAATTTTACTTTTGTAATTTTGAGTATCCTGTTATGTAGAAACTCACACATGTTAATCATGCTCAAGCAGTTCTTTTGCTTACAGCAAAATAGAATCATAAACAAACCAGATCCATAGATATTATATTACAGGTCATGAACATCAAATAGATTTTACTATCTCTGTGTAGGAAGCTTTTAGAAAAATTGTTGCTTATATAATAACTACGCGACTTCCTCTTCGATACCCTCTGGCGCAAAAAAAAAAAAAACTTTATTTAAGAAGATTATCGAAACATCTGAAGAAAGTAACATTTTATTCGTTTCTAAGTTTTTGGTTTTGTATTTTATCTTCAGATTTCCGTACGAATACATGCATGGATGGGCTACCTGGGGTATATATTTCTAACTACAGGGAAGACTATGTGAGTCACCACATACAGAACAGTGTGGCTTTTCTAAAGTGAAATTCAGATTTTCACAAATTTGTTTCGCAAGCTCAGAGAAGTAAATCTTCAAAACAATATTGAATCATCCATAAATCAATGTTACTACATCTACCGTCAAGAGTATATCAAAACATTTGCGTAATGACATCAACGACGTCTGAACAAAGTTTGATTCTCTTGAGATCTATTACATTTCAAAAAGAATTCAGCCATTAAAATGTAGATTTATGAATTCTAGAGACCTCTTCAAAGCAAAGAAGAACTAAAACAGTGGATGGAGGTCATACCGCAAGTAAAGTCAATTAAACAGTCCAGTATCCATTGTCAAACTGACTGCTGATAATGACCACTTGTTATTGTTTTGCCAAAATATGCCTTCGTCAAATCATAATACACCATAAATTTGGAAGCTGATGGAGTAACTGAATTATACGTCAGCAGCTACAGCGAGATAATTATCGTGTTTTAGTCTAACTTCAGTAGCAGTTTATCTCATGGAAGTGTTATAAAGACAATAATCCTTCGTATGTGCAGTATTTAGTGCCCAGAGAAATATATACCGGTAAATTGAAAAGATTTGTCGACATCGATGACAGTATGTTCAGTGTGAAATCTTTGTTTAAAAGTTTATCAGTAGAAAGAGTATGATGTTTATATCCTTACTCCGTATGGCCAAGCAAAAGAGAGTTGTATTCACCGAGTACTGACTCTTCAAAGAATTCCACATGAGCTTTCGTCATTACAGCATAATTTTTCCTCTACACGAATATTTTGTGAATATGTAGCTACCGGAAAATATTTCAGGTTGCCACACTGAGTTAAACAGGTTCTTTGTTTTGTATCATATTGTAGCATCATCATAGCTCTCTGTTAATTGCGAAAGCGATATGTTACGAATAGACGATGTTATTGTATGTACGCACCTATGAAGCGCTCATTACTGGTCACATGCATGCATTGGAGACGCCCAGTGCATGCGGGATGCACAACAGTCGAACACCGTTCCCTACGCAGTTCAGTCCCAATTTAGTTTTCAGAGAGACAGAAAGCTTATTTTGAACGGAGGAATGACCGGAATCCAACACTGTCCATCAAACACTTGTGGAAAGAACACCTTCGTTCGAGGGAAGGCAGCGTCTGCTGCGGTGTGTCCGTCACCAGTTTCTATAACTTTCAACGTGAAATGTAGCAGCGCAGATCTATTGAGATGACATGCTATACTCAGTACAGCGAAACCATAGCTCCGACAGTTGGCACTCCTGTTGCCATCTTTCAACTGCGAAGGTCAAAAGTCTGCAAAGGATATCGAAGCTAAGTGCCTGAAGACAATAGCCGTCCATAGATTTAAGACCATTCTGAGTCGTCGCCAGAAGAACATATTAAACGTTGCATTGTGTCATTCGTTGTTGTAGACGCTCGAAGCAGCAGCGCCAAACCCACTTTCGCTTTCAGGGCTTTTCTTTGTGGGACGGACCATAGCCGGTCAAACTTGTTACGCTTGTGGTGGAATCGTACTTGGGTAACTCAGTCGACAGTTGATTAGAGTTTTCGCTGCTCTCTGTAATAAAAAAAAATAAAAAATAAAACAAAACTTAGTGAGGTATTCAACGATAAACATAAGTTGTTTGGGCACGAAAGAGTCCAGAGTTCGAGTTTCGGTCAAGCCAGGAAGTTTGAAGTTACGCTTAATCCTGTAAGATACCAATGCATAGAACGACCTTGCAAAAATTTTCAGTCTATTACTGCGTTTGGGATGGTCACAGGATGGATGTTGCTGATTGAGGTTGTTCTCATAACACCCTTGCACACAGAGATCAGCTTTCCATATAGTCAAATGTTTTATCTCTAACTGTGCTATAAGGTAGTATTCACACGCTACTTATGCTGTAAATGAAAGTGACCGTTACTTTATTCAACTGAAACGTATTTTCTCCTAGAATATACGTTGTTTATCTGGGACCGTATTTTCTTGTTAGATTATGGTGTGCCAGTTGGGCTCTACAAAACGACTAAATTTCATGAAATTGACATAAAGCATCTTTCTTATCATTAGTTTTTAGGATCTGTCATTCGTTTATTGAAGTTAGTATAATACTTTGCTGCGGCTACGTTAATTTTAATTTTTCAATCGCATTATTTTAGTCATCGGTATTATGAGAAATGACTGGTTTTAATGTCAAACAAATGGATACCGTGCTAAACCTTTGACTGTCGGTATATACCTGATGGACCCAGTTAGGAATGGCTTTACTTTCTTAGACAAGAAAGCTTGAGAGAAAACTTTTTTCTCAAACTTCTCGATACGCAAACGTAGCATTTCCGTTTTTTCAGTACTGTCCGCCAAATAATTTACGTCTGCAAAGGCCTAGGTTACGGCTACAAGAAATAAGTTTCCGTCATTTATGAGTTATTCTGTTTTAACTGCTATGAAGACAGAAAATGTGACCGATCTATTAGGTCGTTTTATTAGTTACGTTGTGCAACGTTTCAGTAAGTAACGCTAATTTTTGCCAGCGAATGTTTCACGTCTAAGGATGAGTACTTTGAGCGGAAGATACCTGGACTGTAAGAATGAAGCCGTGCTGGGCGGGACACGCCTCACGCGGTATCGTGCAAGTCCTGAAGCAGAGCGCCCGTCAGCCCGGTTGCCTGCCTGTTGAAGCCTCGCGTGGCGCGATTACTGGCTCCAAAATTACTGGCGCCAGGCACGGCACGCAACGGCCCACCAGCATCACGCTCTCCTGCACTGCATTACACGACACACCACTCTCTCTGCATTTCCGCTGTCTGTTTCCTGTGCTAACGACGAAATATTGTTAACCTTTAAAAAAAAAATGCGTAAAGGAAACGTGGTTAGCAACGAATGTGAAACTGTCTGCTGTCACCACGTAATGGGAAACAATAGTGATGTCAATTCACTCCAGTGCAGTGATGTCAGCTGCTGCCGTTCGATAGACAGCTTAACCATGTACCATCAAAAGGAGGATATTTTGCCAAACTACCAGGAGTAACATAGTAGCATCCTCCCTTAACCGCAATGATCCATATTGTCATAGCAAGCTCTCTGATGATTGCTTTGCCATTGTTGCCTAATTACCTTAATTTCATATCAAAGCCACGGCTTCGTGCAGTGAGGGTTGGCCCTGAGCTGTATTACGTAGTTGACTAATAAGACAGAGTAAACTGATTCTCACTGTACCTCGGGGGTATGTGTTGGTTTAAAACGCGCCTTTACCGTATGCAGTTTTAGAATTTATTAGAATGTAGGTAACAGCCTGCATGTACATTGCAATGTACAAATGTACAGATTCTTGCGACAGTCGATTGCTATCTTACCGAAAATTCTGTACTTCTCTGACCGGCCGAGAGAGGGCAGGGCTGGGGAAGGCGATTTAAGCGGCTTCTCCGGCGAGGAGAGACAAATTGCGGACTGCAGTGAGTATGGGCCGTTTCCCTCACGACTGCCCGTGGCAACACCGGGAGTGGGCTTGGCAGCTGATTGTGTGTGAGACTGCGATGTGGACTTAGATCTGCACTGGTGTTGATTTTTCAGGGGCGTTGGTTGTATGGAATTGTCTTTCAGAAAGGAAGGTAGTGTGGACTTGTGAACGTAGGTCACCTTCTGTAACGAATGTGGGGTGGTTGTCACTGAGACAAGACTGCATGTTAAGCAATTTGTGAGTCTCATATTCCTCGCGTGATCGGAGGTGGTTAACGAGGCTGATTTGTAATATTCGGTGTGTCAGACATTTGTAGTTCCGTCACCGGAATAATATGTGATTCACCTTCAATATCGAGTGGATAAGTTGATAAAACAGAAACAATTACTACAATTCGACTACGCTGGTACTACTATTTTTACAGGGTCGAATTAAAAAGACGTTTGAGCTCTAACTGGATATGCAAGTGTATGCGCTTCCTGTGTGTTTTGTCTTTTACAGTACTGGTCACTGTTGTCTGACCTGTAGTTACTGTTGTTTTGAGGGTTTTGGTGGTTGGCCATTCAACCGCAATTAATCTGATGTTATTAGAGCGGATAAGCTCGTAAAAGGCTCTTAGCTGGTAGTCAGGTGTTCAGAGTAAATTTTAAATTGTCATCAATAAGCGGAACCAGTCTATGACTGGACGTCCTTGCAGTTTAATTAATATTACGTTTACTATTTCCCCTTGTTTATGCAAGAGATTTAACGTTCAGAGATACCTAGAAATGTCTAGTTTCAGCAGTAAATTGACATTTAGTTAGCCTAGGTGTCTGTGTTTTACTCCGGGTGTTTGTAATTTCTCAACGCTGTAAGCTGGCATTTGCGCAGTTTGAGTAATCTTGCATTTCAGTGAAATTGCCTGGCATGTAAATTTCTTTTCAAGTAGTATTCCTTACACAATGGTAATTGAATAATAGTGTCTACTATTTAATTAAGAGCCTTCAGCAGTTCAGTCCTTGTACTGCCTTCTAATCTGCTTGCATGTTTGTTAAGGTTTTTGTGATTATGGATGCACTTTGACTAAAAATTACTCTAAATGCAATAAGTCTCCTTCTGCGTAATATTGCTAAATAGTGGTCGTATATAAATTGCACTGTTTTTTGGTTCTTGATCGTCTTCTGCGAATGCCGTTATTCTGTTTTTGAATTTTCTTCAGTAATTTTAAAGAGGTTGCCTGTTGCTCCTTTGATTAAAACGTTTTGGAACTATGTGTCAAACAATTATAAACAAAATCTTGTGCGATATTCTGGGAAAATAAATTTGCCCTGGCAGTTCTACAGTTCTCTCTCCTCGCACACCCCTCCCCCCATCTTATCACGTACAATACGGTGGATAAGAATTTAATTTTCAGTAGGGTGAGTCAATGGATTATGTCCAAAGGATAATTAAATATAATAATAATCAATATCTGTCAAAAAAGTAAGTATACATTGTTCGTGCCGCTTTTCGCGTATCTCGTAAATTACTCTTTTCTATTTATTTTGTTTTTGTTTTATTATTATTGTGATTATTATTATTCGCGTAACAACTCATATATTAAATGAGATATGTTACTACGAAAAGAGCCGCGAAATACCTTTTAGTAATGCTGTGCCAAGAATTTCTTTATAATCATTAATTTTCAACAAAACAGAATATATTGGGTTCTTATTGTTCTGTATCTGGCTTTCTATTAAAGCAGTTATAGAACGCAATGACTGTTCAACATCATAATTTTGCAGTGGATTTTTGTTAAGCGTAAAACACCAATAATTACCACGACTAGCACAAGAACATGAGACTATTATCGGAGAAAAATGATGTTTTTTACTATAAGGTTGCCAGACCAGAACTACGCACAGCAAGATTTCTTTCATGTGATGAAAATAAATTATCTCTTTTCACTATTAGTACTATGTTATCAGCAGCCCGCGTCAGCCTGTAAAACACATCATAAAATCTGCTGCTCTGCTCTGCAAATTCGAAAGCTGAAAGAAATAATTTTTCACTTCACTGTTACCTGACCGCTTCTTTGCGGTATGACAGGTTTCATGTACTGCAATTTAAATGAACCGCGGCAGCGGCTGGCTCGTTCGTAGCGCCGCTCTGCACCACGAATAATATTTAAACAGCTGAAAATGTCTTAAAGGGATGGGATAAAATACCAGGCAAGCTTGACATGAATCATAATGCAAGTTTTCACTAAATAACTCTATTCAAACATTTAAACAATTTGAGTAGTACACACCTTTTTAACAATCTTGCCTAATGGCGTCCCTCTTACAAACTTGACAAAAGAATGCTACGCTAGCATACAATATCACGTCACAGGCTATCCTTCTCACGTAAATCCAAGAAGAAGACAAAGAAATTACTGTTCGTTCTGTATTATTTATACTAGGGATATTTTTCATCTCTGTATGATATTTATCGTCTGTGCGGTTTCAGTACTCGCCGACACAGATATTATCTAAAATAAATAATAATAAAAAAAATACATAATTCCATACAATAACTGAATACGATGCATAATATTTTCTCTTTACTACAAAATATGTCTTTTGCTAAGGGACGTTACAATGCCCCCTGGAAGCAATTGACTAACGTTAAGAATGTTCGGCAATATGCTGCCACTAACGTCCGTTTTGTCATTGTCTATCACCTTGTTTGAAATATTCACGGTTCACTTCTTTCCTCTTTTACATTATAGTTTTAATTACACCTTTTATAGTTTTTTCACACTTTGCGAGGTGACCGTAAACCTAGTCCCAGGGTCATTACAGTTTTCTGGCTCCCCCATTTGGGCTACGTGCGATCAGAAAACCTGGGAAAACTGCGCCGGAGCCATGGTCATCTCGCCTGGTTTGTCTTAACGCACGGTTTTGTTCATCAAACAAGGGTGGACTTTGTCCAATGTTCACAGATAACAATGATTATTTATGTCAAAATGTTAAACCTTTTAGCCTCTCTATTAAAAATGTACTTTCTACACTCTTTCACATTTGTTTTCTGTGTCACAATTAAGGTCAATCATTAAACAGTTCGATAGCAATGTAATGGATTGTCTCTACACTTACTCACGACAAATGTTCTACCATTGTATGGCATTCGTGTCAGTTTGTGTCACTAATATGACGAAAACATATGACATATATCATCGAACAAGTGAATGTTTTGAGTTATACTCAGCAAAAAAAAAAATGTTTGTCACGTAATTTCGTGTTCAATAAATCATTTTCATATTAGTACATGAGCAACGTAGTTGGTAATGTTCGGTTGAACGTCAACAATGTCGTACGGAGCGGGCGGCGCGAAGCAATTGTTGCGTAGCGTCGTCTGGAGCGCGGCGTACCAACGACCGCTGAGGTCGACGACCTGCTAGCAGCAACATCGACGGCGTGCTGCGGTGGCGCCCGAGCAGTCGCGAACCGCGCCGAACCATTCACCAATGTCGGCGTGTTGCAGTGGTTTCCTGCGACCGGCTGGCTGGCGGCACGGCACCCGTCTCTGCTTCTCCGCATGGCTCCCCGTCGTAACGCATGAAAAAAATATTCCACAACGGTGTACTGTCTTTAAGGATACAACTTATTAGCTGTGGAAGAAAATGCACTTTGGTTAAAAGCGTTTATTGTTCATTACGCTGTCGCTTCGCTGGTATGCACAGGACGTTTTGGCGTGATAACAGGTTTCTTGTGGCATTGTGACACTGGTATTCAGGGTTCGTCACACGCACATTGTACTACACACTTTCACTTGTTCTCACGGTTGATACACTGCCAGAGCGTCTTTCAACACGCGAAAATATTTCGGTACACACATACTAAATGTCTCCGTCGAGCGATGTTTGTTTGAATCGACTCCGAACGGATCACTAACTACCGTTTTTACTCACAGTGTACTGTTCGTTGAGCACTGCACTATGACAGTTAGTCACTCAACACTTAACTTATACCGACGTATATATTAGTGCAGATACAACAGTCATTTTCTGTCCCTACTACACACAATATTCCGTCCTTTCCTAGATTGTTTATGCACACAGTTTATTTTTAATGCATAACAACTGTTCTTAGCACAATCACTCTCATCTACATTGAGTCCATTGTGTTACCTTCTCATTACACACTTTTAATACTATTACTAGGCATATATTGCTTTTTTGTAATTATTTAAAGGTGTGTGATTTTTTTTGTACATAGCTTTCTTTTCCTCTTTTAGTGTAGCTTGCCAGGTTATCACCCATCTAGCAAACAGATTTTACCATGTGCATGACAGCTTGACTTGGGCATATTGTTCAATAAATACTTCATTTAGTACTAGTATTATTTCTAACGGTCCGTCCTACAGGACTACAGTGTAGTTTCCGCGTAACTTGATTCGCGTACCGCGTAATTAATATTCAAGAACGTGTACCGAGTACACAGGCTTCAATTGAAGCATCAATACATACAAAGCGTAGGTTACACGGAACGGTTTTGTTTTTTATTGGATTCTGCTCCAGTGTCGTTCTCAGATCACTATTGGCAGTAAACATTACATCACATAATTATTTCGTACTACAAAGTCAATTTTTGGCTAGTATAGACTCTCTCTCAGGGTTCCTTAATTCTAACACAATTACATTTGCTACATATTTATATGAGATTGCATCATTAATTGTACTTACTTACTACAAAATGATTCAAGAAATTAATCATTATTTTATCAACAAAAGATTATTCATTGCTTGAAGAGCATGTAGTATTTTAATGACACTAACTGTCTGTAAACAAAGTCTTCCATTTGCATATTATTGCTCAGTTTACTGATTCTACTTCCTCAAAATTGTAACTATACATAAATTCTTTCTTAAAACTAACATACTTATACTCTAAAACACAGTTGAAATCTTTTTACTACTACTATTTACATCAGACATGTCACTGAATAAATAATTTTACTATTCCACTCTAACCTCTTTCAAATATTTAGCCACTACTTCCCTCCTCGACCAAGGGATGGAGTAAGATGCGCGACAGTATGTTTTGTGAGGCATCACCTCTATGTGATAGTGGTACCCTTTGACTATTCCTGGTCGGTCGGTAAATACCATGTTATATTCCGATAACAGCTGCGTCAACTGTTGCTTTTGTATGTTGCTTAAACTTTCAGATTCCTGTACTTTGGTTCGAAATTCATCAACATTTGGTCCAAAATTTCTATCTCCTATATTCGGATAATAGAGATCCGTCACAGGTGAATAATCATTAAAGTGTAGTACCCAGGGGTTCCTACCTTTGATATTAATTCGATTACAACATGGCACAAGTACCTCCTTCGATTTCATCATAGACAACTCAATCCTCCTACCTTTATTAACTATACTTAGTTTTCCCGAGGATAGGTCGATCACTGCGTCCCTCTCACGGAGAAAATCTACTCCCAGAATGCAGGCCACCTTTAACCCTTTAACAATGAGGAACGAACTCACTATGGCTTCGCCCTCCTTACAAATCTCCACCTGCACCTGGTGCTGGCTCTGTGCACTTATAGCTCCAGAAACCTTGCAATTATTAACCGGGAAAGTCGGTATACTACGTCCTTTCCCTAGCGCTTTAAACAATTCTGTACTCATTACACTCACTGAGGCACCTGTGTCAATGATTATATTCACTGCAACATCATTGATTTTCGCTTCTATTATGGCTTGCACATTTTCGTTGCTATCATTCTTACATTCATGCGGTTCGGTCAGTAGATCTTTATCCATACTGATACCGTCGTTGTATCGCAGCATATGTATTCCAGGGATACTATTGTTATTCGTGTTGCTCTCACTCCACCCCTCGGCCAGCGATGGAGAGCATATCGAGGCCGATTCTAGTTTGTCGGATGGCTTGCTTGCGAGGTACTTGGACGGCTATTATCCGCGACCTCTACTATGTTTACGCTTTGGTTTGAGGGCCGCCACGACTGCGCAATAGGTGCGTTCTGCAGTGGTGGTCTATTGTTATCGTACCGGTCATTACCCTGCCGCTCTGGGCTTGGTCGCTGATTCTGATTCCAATTACGATTACCGTCATTGTAATTGCTATGCCACTGACCTCGCGCATTTTTCCAGCGGTTGGTCCCTGGCAATCTGGAATCGTACCGGTCGTCAAATCGACGCTTTTTATTGTGGGACGGCTGCCCATACCCTTTCTGACTTCTCCCATTATTACAATTTCGCGAATGCTCTTGCCGCTTGTTACCACCCCCACCATTTCCATGGTTGTGGTTTTGTGCACTACTATTTCTGTCATGTTTACACCCTGATCCATTATTCCGCGAGTGATCACACGCTGCTTTTGCGTCTTCCTGGATTAAGTCTATTGAATCTAGAACAGACAGGAAATGTTCCATGTCGCTTTCTGGTACGTGTATTAATTTCTCTTTGATATGAATAGGTAAATGTGATTTTAGAAGTCTTATTATGTCTCTTGGTGAGATCGGCTCGTCCCAGTAGCGCGTTTTGTTTATGTACTTCTCGAAATACCGTCTCAGATTCCCAAGACGGGGTGAGTACGGTTCGGGATTGTATACTTCTTTTCTTGGCCGCTCTTGTATACAAGGCGACCAGTATTTCGACAAAAATGCCCTCTCGAATTGTTCATATGTCATGCAGCTGTCTGCTACTTCCGTAGCCCACAACGCTGCATCACCCTGAATGTATGACATTACGTATTGAATTTTCTGTGCTTCATTCCACACACTAGGCAAGATATTTTTAAAGCTTTTTATGAATACTACTGGGTGTACTGACTTCCGTTCAGTAGTAAACGTTTGAAATTGCCTATTTTTTATCAAACTTTCTTCAACTAATATTTTTGGACTATACTGGTTCGCTCCTGGGACATAGGCTGTGTGCTCCGAACCGAAGCTACAGCTCTTCGCATTATCGCCTAAAGATTCACCATTGTTGCGTCGCATATAAGTTTGTGCGTTGCCAAACACATTGGCTGTTGGCGACATAGTTTCATGTTCAAGATGTTTGCTACTTTGTGCTAAACCCTTTTCCAAGTCGGATATCCGTTTGTTAATATTCACTTGCCACTGTGGAATATCCTCACTGAGTATTTGTTTGATGATTTGCACGTCGTTCTGTACCTGACTATTTACTGCGGTACTGGACGATTCGGAATCTCTATCTGCTATGGCTGCTTGTACCTTAGAATTAAAATTTTTGTCAATCTCACTCTCCTTCGCTTCTAGCCATGAGTTGAATTCGGTTTCAATTTTAGTCGCTTGTTCGTTCCACTTCTGCTCTACAAGCTGTGTGGAATCTATTTCTAGCTTTTCTACTCGGTTGGCTAAGACACCTATTTCGTCTACCCTGTTAGTGTTTGCGACTTGCAGGTTGTTGACCTGTACCGTCAACTCCTGCACAACCATAGGTATCGACTCATAATTCTGTTTCATACAGGCAATCTCTTTTTTCATATTTTCTAACGATTGCACAAGTTGCTGGTCCCTCTCAGCTTGCTGGGCAAGTAAATTTTCTGCTAACTGGCGATCTCGCTCAGCTTGCTGTGCGAGAAACTTTTCCTCTAGCCGGCGATCTCGCTCAGCTTGCTGGGCAAGTAAATTTTCTGCTAACTGGCGATCTCGCTCAGCTTGCTGGCGATCTCGCTCGGCTTACTGGCGATCTCGCTCGGCTTGCTGTTGCGCAAATTTTGTCTGGTAATCCAGGACGCGCTCTAATATCGCCTGAAGTGAATATCCACCAGGCAGATTACCACTCTCTGGTTCCTGCTCTTCTGGAGGTGGTGCAATTTCTTTATCTACCTCTCCTTGAGCACTGGTGGGCGGTGGCATCACTTCCTGTGCCCCTGCCCCCACATTTTCGCATGGTATATCCTCAAAGAGAGTACTTGTACTGCTTAATGCACCCGTTTCTACATTTCCTGCACTCACTAATGGCTGTTCCTCAGTATCCATATTGCTCGGACGTTGACTACGCAATTTAACCATATTCATAAATTACCTACTCGAACACAAGATCTGACAGTTTTTTCACTTGCACACAAAATATGTTAGTTTATCTACAATACACTGCACACTAAAAATTACTATCTACAATCAACTTTGTCCTGTCATAAACACTAACATCAAACTACACACCACTAGCGATATGAGATCACTTCACTGGAGTTAAGCTTCTACAAACAGGACAACTACACTGTAGTCTTACCTTTAATTTATCTGATCTCGGGGATCGGCTGCCCCCGGATTATGTAGTCGTTACAGTTTCTCAGTACTATCAGGATCGTTTCCTCTAACTTGCTTGCAGTGGTGCGGTTTTTCATGAAAAATTTTTGTACATTCATTAATACATGGCATTAATCATGATACACATACATACATTTATCACTAAATACATACATATATATATAACAATAAACACTGAAAGAAAGTACATAAAATATTTTTATTTTCGTGGCCACTGCAAATTCTGGCCCCGCGTTTTTGGGCGCCAATTTCGCGTATCTCGTAAATTACTCTTTTCTATTTATTTTGTTTTTGTTTTATTATTATTGTGATTATTATTATTCGCGTAACAACTCATATATTAATTGAGATATGTTACTACGAAAAGAGCCGCGAAATACCTTTTAGTAATGCTGTGCCAAGAATTTCTTTATAATCATTAATTTTCAACAAAACAGAATATATTGGGTTCTTATTGTTCTGTATCTGGCTTTCTATTAAAGCAGTTATAGTACGCAATGACTGTTCAACATCATAATTTTGCAGTGGATTTTTGTTAAGCGTAAAACACCAATAATTACCACGACTAGCACAAGAACATGAGACTATTATCGGAGAAAAATGATGTTTTTTACTATAAGGTTGCCAGACCAGAACTACGCACAGCAAGATTTCTTTCATGTGATGAAAATAAATTATCTCTTTTCACTATTAGTACTATATTATCAGCAGCCCGCGTCAGCCTGTAAAACACATCATAAAATCTGCTGCTCTGCTCTGCAAATTCGAAAGCTGAAAGAAATAATTTTTCACTTCACTGTTACCTGACCGCTTCTTTGCGGTATGATAGGTTTCATGTACTGCAATTTAAATGAACCGCGGCAGCGGCTGTCTCGTTCGTAGCGCCGCTCTGCACCACGAATAATATTTAAACAGCTGAAAATGTCTTAAAGGGATGGGATAAAATACCAGGCAAGCTTGACATGAATCATAATGCAAGTTTTCACTAAATAACTCTATTCAAACATTTAAACAATTTGAGTAGTACACACCTTTTTAACAATCTTGCCTAATGGCGTCCCTCTTACAAACTTGACAAAAGAATGCTACGCTAGCATACAATATCACGTCACAGGCTATCCTTCTCACGTAAATCCAAGAAGAAGACAAAGAAATTACTGTTCGTTCTGTATTATTTATACTAGGGATATTTTTCATCTCTGTATGATATTTATCGTCTGTGCGGTTTCAGTACTCGCCGACACAGATATTATCTAAAATAAATAATAATAAAAAAATACATAATTCCATACAATAACTGAATACGATGCATAATATTTTCTCTTTACTACAAAATATGTCTTTTGCTAAGGGACGTTACACGCTAAAGCGCAGAAACAAGTCCTGGAACGATCAAGAGAATTATATGATATGGTAGCCCTCTATTCTACATCCATGAAGACGGTTCCAGGACGACAACGCGACAGCAGCGGCCTCTATGCGAAGAGGACATAAGCGCCGCGCCCGACTGGTCGCGGCCCATTCGAAGAGAAGCTTCAAGACCAGCGACCTGAACAAAAGCATCAACCGTAATACTTCGCTTGTATTAGCAATGGTATATACTGAAGAAGCTTGCTTATTTTGTCTGTGGCCATTTGCTTGCGACACATCTATGAAACTATCAAAGTTAAGTATTGCCATTTACATTATTGTAATAAAACTCATTAATACGATTTGCTTGTTATCTAGAGATCCGAGAAAGCAGGTTTCCTAGACACCCCATACTCGACGACTAGGCAGAATTTAACCACCTGAAGGGCGTCCATTTTAAGATACAAGGGCTGGGAAGTTTCGCCCTCTAGAAATTTCTAGAATATTCCAGAACATTCTAGAGTATTCGAGAGAATTCCACCACATTCCAGAGTGTTTCGGAAGGTTCCACAATGATCCTGGATGTTCTGGAATCTTCGGGAGTAGTCGTGTACAGTCGGGAAGATTCTATATTGTTCGGGAATGTCCCGGAACATCACAGATCATTGTGGAATATTCCAGAACACTCTATAATGTTGCTGAATGTTTTGGAACATTGTGGACCATTCGAAGCCTTTTTGGTACGTTCTAGAATTCGCCACTGGTGGGGCTATCCATTGGTAGGGCTATATAAAGCAAGATCCGTCATTGGTTCGAACGTCAGTTTCTTATCACTGACGAAGGGAGGAACCAAAGATCTTGTTCACTGAGTGAATAAAAACCAACAGTGAAGTGTGAGTAGTCAAAGTGATACAGTGACTGAATACAAATCGAAAATAAAGTGTAAAAAGTGTGTAAAGTATACTTAATGAATTTGTTAATAAAAATTGATCCGATTTCTGTTTTGGATAATGCCCAAATGTAAAAGAGATCTTGCCAGTTCTGAAGCAAAACGGTGAAAAGAGAACAGCGAAAAAACGCAAGAGACGAAGAGCGCGAAGCACGTTTAAGATCTCAACGATCGAAATGAGCACCGTGAAAAGCAGAGAAACTGGAGAACAGCAAAATGAACGGACTGAAGAATCAAGAACAGCGAATTCAGTCCGGGCACGAAAATATCACCCTACGAGAAGTGCGGACGAGGACAAGTGAACAGTACAACCTAACAAATAAAGCACTCCACTACGACCCGGCGAAAGAATATAACAAACGCGTCGTAATCGGAAAAATACATAACATCTGCCAATTTTGCAGCGCGAAAAAATTCAGTACAGAAACGCCAGGATTCTATTTGCACGAATGGAAAAATTCGATTACCATCACTGGAAGCACCTGCGAAGGAATTTTTACGTTACATGACCGAGAAAACTGCAGAATCAAAACACTTTCTTCAAAATATAAAAGCGTACAATGCGTGCTTCCAAATGACTTCTTCCAGTGTCCCTTCAATCAACGCTAACAGAGGTGTAATCGATTATGTTTTTCCCATCCAAGGACAAATCTATCACAACATGGGACCATTACTACCACTAACCAACGAAAACCATAAATTTCTTCATCGGAAATGAAGAAACGGCAACTGATCAATGATGCATAAATATCAATGGATTGAGACTAGAAGTAGTCCGAGATGTACAGAGGATCTTAAACGAATACAATCAACTGATTAACATATTAAAAACAGCATCGGATAAACAAATAAAAATATTGTTTATAAACAAGTATTGTAATAGTTAGAATAGGTTTACAATAAAAAAAATTTTACCTCTTATACTTTAGCAAATATTGTAAATATAATGTATTTTCAGTAAAATTTTTTTACCTCTTATACTTCAAAGTTAATTCTTTCATTCCAACTACCACACAATAACATATCAACTCCCTGAGCGAAACCGGGTACTTGAACTAGTAGATTAATTATAACAATAATACTTTTGGGAGCTATCTCAGAACTTATTTGGCTACTAAAACAATTTCAATTTCTCCTTCTTATAATCCTGCTCCTGTGTCACTCAAAATACTAGCCAATGTGTGCGAACGTGTGTGTGTGTGTGTGTGTGTGTGTGTGTGTGTGTGTGTGTGTATGTGTTTGTGTGTGTGTGTGTATGTGTCGAGGAGACAGAGAAAGAGAGAAAGAGAGAGAGAGAGAGAGAGGGGGAGAGAACATCACCCTCTTGAAAACTGTGGACTGACGTTTCATTCCCCTTCCATAGTTTTAGTTTTCTCAAAAGTTTGGGATGCTGAAATACCACATGATGTCATACATACTACATAAGAAACGGGTCATGTTAATGATTCTAGGACTGGCTTTGATTTAGTTTTGCTGAAGATTACAACAGTAAGTTAAAATTAAAAACTGTTTTTTTTTTTTTCATGAGCTTTTGCAGGGTTTTCTTCTCGAAAAAAGTCCATCGGTTAATCTGTTGTGCTTCTGTTTCCTTTCATTCTTGCTAGCACAATACGCGACTTTACGATATAGGTTTCAATACGCAGTATATAACGCACTAATTGGTTTTGTGATAATGTTAGCATCTACACTGATCGGGAAGTTGAAACACAATTCACTGGCTCTAAGTTAATGAACAGCACGAAAAAATTCTAACTGAAAGTGTAGTATTTTCATTTTAAATCACGTACCGTACTCAAGAACTAACTCCGTTTCCGTACCTTCGAGCAGTCGCTTCCCTGTGAGATTTGAATGAAATTCATAAATTTAACCAGACACATATAAGTTTTGCACACTTAATACTGCACCTTCAGTAAGACTTACGGTCCTGCACTGCACGTGTGTGTGTGTGAGTGGGGGGGAGGGAGGGAGGTATGGCGCAGGGTTTCGCTATTACAGTGTCCTGAGAACTTGTGTGCTCTTGTTGTACACCACGAGGGCGTACTGAAAAAAATGACACCGGATTGTCTGTTCAGTTCTCAGTATCAGTACTCGGTCGACTTTCCTGCTACGCTGCCGCCAAGTTGCAAACAGATGCCGCTAAAAGTCTCCGAACTATTGTGTGTAACATGGCAGTGTGTAGAGTAATTATGTCGGTGCGTGAGAAACAGCGTCCTGTAATTGAGTTTCTAATTGCTGAAAAGATGTCTGCAATTGAAATGACGCATGGAGCGTTCTCTCCTTTAGTATGACAATGCCAGACCAATCACGAGCGCTGCGACATCTACAACAGTCCAACTTCTTGGATTCATCGTCATCTATCATACAGTCATAAGAAGTCACCCTTAGCCAAAGGCCTTGATAAAGAGGGCGATACTGGAAGATTTCAGTTAGATTACATCATGGTCAGATAGATATTCCGAAATCAGTTTCTGAATTGTAAAGCGTAACCAGGGTCAGATACAGACTCAGATCACAATGTAATAATAATGAAGAGTAGGGTGAAGTTTAAGAGATTAGTCAGGAAGAATCCATACGCAAAGGAGTGGAATACTGAAGTACTAAGGAATGACGAGATATGCTTGAAGTTCGCTAAGGCTCTAGATACAGCAATAAGGAATAACTCAGTAGACAGTACAGTTGAAGAGGAATGTACACCACGAAAAGCGACAATCATGGAAGCTGGAAAGAAAAACATAGATATGAAGGTAAATGCAAGGAAACCATGGCTAACAGGAGATCAGCTGATCGATGAAAGAACGAAGTACAAAAATGTTCAGGGTAATTTAGGAATATATAGATATAAAAGTCGCTGAGGAATGAAATAAATAGGAAATTCAGGGAAGCTAAGACGAAATGGTTGCTTGAAGAATGTGAAGAAATCGAAAAAGATATGATTGTCGCAAAGACTGTCTCAGCTTATAATAAAGTGACAACAACCTTCGGTAAAATTAAAAGCAAGAATGGTAAGATTAAGAGCACAAGGTGCATTCGGCTGTTAAATGCAGGGAAGGTAGCGGATGGGTGGAAATACATTAAAGACCTCCTGTGAAGGAAAAGATTTGTCTGATGTGATAGGAGAAGGAACGTGATTCGATGTACAATGGATAGGGGATCCAGTATTAGAATCAGAATTTAAGAGAGCTTCGGAGGACTTAAGATCAAATAAGGCAGAAAAATAGATTGTAGAATGTATGAGTCTGGCGGCACACCAACAGACACTCTGAAAAACATCATCCACACAATTCCGACATGTACGAGAATTATCGCACAATGAGCTTAACAGCTCATGCATCCAAGTTGCTGACAAGTATAATATACAGAACAATGGAAAAGAAAATTAAGAATTTGTTAGACGACGATCAGTTTGGCTTTAGGAAAGGTAAAGGCACCAGAGGCAATTCTGACGTTGCGGTTGATAGTGAACGCAAGACTAAAGAAAAATCAAGACACTTTTGTAGGATTTTTGGACCTGGAAATAGCGTTCAACAATGTGACATGGTGCAAGATATTCGAAAGTCTGAAAAAATAGGGATAAGCTAAGGGGAGAGACGAGTAATACGCAATATGTAAAAGAACCAAGAGGGAATGATAAGAATGGACGACCAACAACGAAATGCTCGGAGTAAAAAGGGATGTAGTCTTTCGCCCATGCTATTCAATCTGTACATCGAAGAAGCAATGATGGAAATAAAAGGAAGGTTCAGGAGTGGAATTAAAATTCAGGGCGAAAGGGTATCAATGATACCATTCGCTGATGGCATTGCTATCCTTAGTGAAAGTGGTGATCTGCTGAATGGAATGAACCGACTAATGAGTACAGAATGTGGACTGAGAGTAAGTCGAATAGAGACGAAAGTAATGAGAAGCGGTAGAAATGAGAACAGCAAGAAACTTAACATCAGGACTGATGGTCAGTAGAAGTAGATGAGGTTAAGGAATTCTGCCACCCAGGTAGCATAATAACCCATGACGGACGAAGCAAGGAGGACATTAAAAGCAGACTGTCACTGGTAAAAAGGACATTCCTGGTCAAGAGAATTCTACTAGCATCAAATATAGTTCTCAATTTGAGGACGAAATTTCTGAGAACTTAAGTCTGGAGCACAGAATTGTATGGTAGTGAAACATTGACTGTGGGAAAACCGGAACAGAGGAGAATCGAAGCATTTGAGATGTGGTGCTACAGAGGAATGTTGAAAATTAGGTGGACTGATATGGTAAGGAATGAGGAGGACTTTCAATAGGAAATGCAACACATTTTTTTCTGATAGCACGTTGGTTTTATTCTTAATTCGCACACACCAAATTATTTCACATTATTTTTGCTACAAAACACTATCATTCAATACAATTTCCGTTCAATGCGACGTCATGACGCCACCATACTGGTAGAGTCTGCAAGCTCTTCGACGTGGGAGCCAATATATGGTTGCATCAATAACCTCGCTCGTAACGCGCAAGTGATTTCGCACAGATGGTCCTTCGTTCACTTTATGATCTTCCGTTAGTCGGCGAGGAACCCAGCGAGCACACACCATTGAGAACCCCAACTGCTGAACGAGGGTGTCACCACTATCAACAGAGACGCCCAGTTGCACTGCGAGATGTTTGATTCTGATCCGCCGATCACCTCAAATTAGAGTGCTCGTACGTTCCAACATTGCAAGAGCCACAGCTGTGTGCGGCCGGCCTGCACGCGGGAGATCGATCCGGTTTGCGCGGCCTTGTTACGACGAAGACAGACGCCTCGCCGAACGACTCACCGTGCTTTTGTTCACTGCCAGGTCTCTGTAAACATTCTGCAAGCGGCTATAAATATCTGAGATGTTCTGGTTTACCGCCAAAAGAAACACAATTACAACTCTTTATTTGGAGCCCACCTCCGTTACAGAAGCCGCTTCGAAGGCTATATACAGCGTCGCGACATATCGAAACTTCATAAAACGATATAGGCTGAAGCGGGAATAACTCACGATGCTCCAAAACAGATTCCATATTTTTTGCAGCCGAAATTGGCCTTGAAGAAAAATATGCTGGATAATTTGTTGAAAGCCCCTCGCAACACTACGATCCTAAGAAAAAAGAAGCATAGCAAGCATTGTAAACAGGGGATTGACAGCCGCCCCGCCCCCCAATTCAAACAACATCGGATAAGATGGTCTTCAGAGATTTTTGGAACTCTCATGTTGTTGTGGTAACAGAGTACGGTGATAAGAAGGTTAACGTCGCAGAAGCATACTACCGAAATCGTCGACGTAGCTACAGGCGTATGTGAAGACGAAACGTTACGCAAAGCAGTCAATGGGGACGTTCTTTCACCACGTACTGATTGTTTGGGCTGTGAGATTTGGACTCATGCCCAGTATTTTCCCTTATCTTCTTTCACTGGATGACGAAACAATTGCATGGCAGTCATTTCCAGAATGATCAGAATGACAAGGACGGGATTTTCTTTCGAGACGGCATTTTATGACCAGCTAACATGCAGACCTATAGACGCAAGGTCCACCAAGTAATCTATAGTTGAGAAAACCATATAGAGAAGAAACATATCCATATTTGCAGTATGACTTTTTTCTAGATGAAAAGTGAAGCTTAATGTCTAATCGTCGTATGTTTAAATGACAATCTGAATTTCGAAGCAGACTGCATATGTACTGAAATAATTTGTGCCAGGTTTGTTTCCAGGTGACATTGGGAATTTAGCGTCGTGACTGCTGTTTACTAGCCGACACGTGTTTAAGAAAAAGTTTAACGACTGAAGATTTATTCAGACTGAACGAAATTACTACTTCCCTCTTGTTCAGTGTATGAATATCTAATCGAATCTGCTTATTCTGAAGTCGAGTTCTTCGTTAATAATTCATGAGACCGAAAATAAGAAAATTCGTACTGCGTGTGCTGTTCGTTCTCCGGTAATGTTGGAACGAAGGGGGCGCTTTTGTGGATACTAAAGCGCTTTCATGAAGCCAGGAGGGGCAACGCAAAGCATTGGTTGCTTAAATGAGGAAACTTTCCTACATGTAGAGTAATACACACTGTACAAAGCTGATCATTTTGCCATATATATACTGTAACTGCCTTGTCACTTCTCTTTCAACATACTGCGTCCATTACTATTACGCGGATGGTAAAGTCTTAGTCATGAAACATACATGGAACTCTCTCACACGCTTAATTAAACCTGTTATGTCCATATACACAGTCCAGTCACATTAACGTTGCCACCACCTATGTTCGACGTCAACGTGGAATAGTCGCTACCAGACGGGAGGTGGCAGCACTTGCATTGGAAGATACATAAAGCGTGTCGGGGGGCGCGGAAAACAATGCAGGCGCTGTCGCAACAGAGCGATTTATTGCCATCCGAAAGGGCTTGCTTAATTATTTGCTTTCGGGTCAAGAGTGGACGCATTTACGAGATGGCTAAGTATGTAAACTGTTCGCATGCCGTTGCGGCTGAAGTGTAATGTGCATGGCAAAACGGTGCTGTCCAAAACCGGCACTGACGCAGGGGTGACGGCTGCGGAGATGTGTACGGGCAGATAGACGTGGAACTGTTGAGCAACTGAGTGTTCAGATGAACCAAGGGGCTACCAAGAGCGTCTCCTCAACGACTGCACAATAAACGCTGCTGCATATGGACCTCAGCCGCACACACCTGGTTCAGACAAACTGCTGTCAGTCGGCGACAAAGGCTGGAACTTGCACTCCAGTACCGAAAATGAACGTCCGCTGAGTGGCGACAGGTGGCCTCTTCAGATGAACCACGTTTAATGCTCCATCGGACTCATGGCTGTTGGTGTGCATGCAGTGAAACATCTGAAACCAAGCACCCTGCAATACTTATGGTCTGGGGAATGTTTTCGTGGCGAGCCCATCATTGTGGAAGGCAGAATGGCTCAACAGAAGTATGCATCCATCCTCGTGGACCAAGTCCATCCCTACATGCAGTTTGTTTTTTCTTTGGCACGGTAGCATGCATCTACTGGCAGGATAATGCAGCATGACACACAGCTCGCTATGTAACTGCGTGATTCGAAGAGAACCAGGGTAATATTACGAGGCTTCTTCGAGCGGTGAGCAGAGACGCTCGCGGCGAGTTGGCCTGGGAAGCGGAACGGTGAAGTTCTGCCCCATTGCTGTGACTTGTTGTCAGCATTGGTGATTGTTTATCTGCGGAGTGGAGTGCAAAGCCCGTAAGGAGTGTAGGAGCGGCCGTGGTAAGGCTGATGTCCGACTCAGATAATTGCAAAGGCCAAATCTCATTCTCAGGCAGCTATGGGCAGCCTGTGTATTATTGTGGCCGGCCATTTTTGTGATGTACGTAACGCCATGGTGTTTTGGTAGAGCTGAGCTATTTGTTGGACGTCGAACTTACTTGATTATTTCGTGTCGAGGTTTGACCTCGCGCAGTCTGTAGTACAGTGGACCCAAACCGCTGGACGCAGCGGCTGACCGAGTGCTGTTTGCAAAAGGTTAGCACTGTTTGCTTGGGCCACTTGCTCTACGTGTAATTTTCCTAAGGATTCATCTTGAATACCGTTTGTATATTTAATTGTGCTTTTAATTATCAGTTTATGATGGCCATTTGCTCTCTGCTTAACTTCTAAGTTGTTGAACACAAATCTTACCACGAACTGTGATTTGTCAGACTCAGATTTCTTCTTTACCTCATTATGAACTGTTGTGCACAATCGCAAGCTCGTAAGCTGTTTGCTATGAATTACACAGGCCAACGGTGGAAAAACTTTTTTGCTGAAAATATCTTATTCTTATGTATTTTAGGGCGGGAAATAAAAACATGATACTTAAAAAACTGTATCACCTACCATTTCTTCACATTTTAAGGATAAATTTATTAAATTGAGCAATTTTTTAAAGAATTTAACAGCTCTTATATAGTTAAAATAATTTAAAAAGGAGGTTACTGAATGTAGATAGCGATGGTAGCACTGCTGAAAAACATTTGTTGGCAAAAAAGGTCGAGTCTATTTTTGTGTCAACAGATAGTGTTTTGTTTCCTGTCAACCTAACCTCACTTTCCAATTTCCTGTACATGTACTCAGTACAATGTCTAATCGTGGTTGTAAAAACTCTGCTGACTGCTTTTGTTTTATTTGTGGTGAATTTGTGATTAAAAAACACCAAAGAAACACTACAGACTTCGTGAAAAAGGTTTATCTATCATACGTTGGATCTAAAATTGGTGATCAAGATAAATCTTGAGCGCCGCTAAAGGTATGTTATGTGTGGTTTGAAGATCTGAGAAAATGGTCCGAAAACGAGAAAAAAGCCTTTAAATTTGCTTTTTCTGTAATATGGAGGGACCCAACAAATCATTTCAATGATTGGTATTTTTTCAGTGATGATATTACTGGTCATAATTCGAAAAACAAGAGCCGGCCGCGGTGGTCTAGCGGTTCTAGCCGCTCAGTCCGGAACCGCGCGAGTGCTACGGTCGCACGTTCGAATCCTGCCTCAGGCATGGATGTGTGTGATGTCCTTAGTTAGTTAGGTTTAAGTAGTTCTAGGTTCTAGGGGACTGATGACCACAGATGTTAAGTCCCATAGTGCTCAGAGCCATTTTCGAAAAACAAGAAGGTAATAAACCACCCTAACCTTCCGTCCGCCATATGATCAGTAGGGCATGGTGTATATTTGCCATTTCCTGAACCACCAGATGATTTAAATTCTATTCGAACAGAAGTATTTTCTGATGCACAATGTGATTTACATGAACCACACTATGATGTATTCCATTGTAATACACGAAGTCTAGAGCCCAAATTGTTTACTCAGACCGAGCTTCCCCCGATGAACAATGGACCTTGCCGCTGGTGGGGAGGCTTGCGTGCCTCAGCGATACAGATGGCCGTACCGTAGGTGCAACCACAACGGAGGGGTATCTGTCGAGAAGCCAGACAAACGTGTGGTTCCTGAAGAGGGGCAGCAGCCTTTTCAGTAGTTGCAGGGGCAACAGTCTGGATGATTGACTGATCTGGCATTGTAACAATTACCAAAACGGCCTTGCTATACTGGTACTGCGAACGGCTGAAAGCAGGGAGGAAAAATGGTTCAAATGGCTCTGAGCACTATGGGACTTAACTTCTAAGGTCATCAGTCCCCTAGAACTTAGAACTACTTCAACCGAACTAACCTAAGGACATCACACACATCCATGCCCGAGGCAGGATTCGAACCTGCGACCGTAGCGGTCGCGCGGTTCCAGACTGTGGCGCCTAGAACCGCTCGGCCATCCCGGCCGGCCGCAGGGGGAAACTACAGCCGTAATTTTTCCCGAGGGCATGCAGCTTTACTGTATGGTTAAATGATGATGGCGTCCTCTTGGGTAAAATATCCCGGAGGTAAAATAGTCCCCCATTCGGATCTCCGGCCGGGGACTACTCAAGAGTACGTTGTTATCAGGAGAAAGAAAACTGGTGTTCTACGGATCGGAAGGTGGAATGTCAGATCCCTTAATCGAGCAGGTAGGTTAGAAAATTTAAAAAGGGAAATGGATAGGTTAAAGTCAGATATAGTGGGAATGAGTGACGTTCGGTGGCAGGAGGAACAAGACTTTTGGTCAGGTGAATACAGGGTTATAAATACAAGATCAAATAGGGGTAATGCAGGAATAGGTTTAATAATGAATGAAAAAATAGGAGTGCGGGTAAGCTACTACAAACAGCATAGTGAACGCATTATTGTAGTCAAGACAGACACGAAGCCCACGCCTACTACAGTAGTACAAATTTATATGCCAACTAGCTCTGCAGATGATGAAGAAATTGATGAAATGTATGATGAGATAAAAGAAATTATTCAGGTAGTGAAGGGAGGCAAAAATTTAAGTCATGGGTGACTGGAATTCGAGTGTAGCAAAAGGGAGAGAAGGAAACATAGTAGGTGAATATGGATTGGGGGTAAGAAATGAAAGAGGAAGCCGTCTGTTAGAATTTGGCACAGAGCATAACTTAATCATAGCTAACACTTGGTTCAAGAATCATAAAAGAAGGCTGTATACGTGGAAGAATCCCGGAGATACTAAAAGATATCAGAAGATTATATAATGGTAAGACAGAGATTTAGGAACCAGGTTTTAAATTGTAAGACATTTCCAGGGGCAGATGTGGACTCTGACCACAATCTATTGGTTATGAACTACAGATTAAAATGGAAGAAACTGCAAAAAGGTGGGAATTGAAGGAGATGAGACAGGGATAAACTGACTAAACCAGAGGTTGTACAGAGTTTCAGGGAGAGAATAAGGGAACAATTGACACGAGTGTGGGAAAGAAGTACAGTAGAAGAAGAATGGGTAGCTCTGAGGGATGAAGTAGTGAAGGCAGCAGAGGATCAAGTAGGTAAAAAGACGAGGGCTAGTAGAAATACTTGGGTAACAGAAAAAATATTGAATTTAATTGATGAAAGGAGGAAACATAAAAACGCAGTAAATGAAGCAGGCAAAAAGGAATACAAACGTCTCAAAAATGAGATCGACAGGAAGTGTAAAATGGCTAAGCAGGGATGGCTAGAGGACAAATGTAAGGATGTAGAGGCTTATCTCACTAGGGGTAAGATAGATACTGCCTACAGGAAAATTAAAGAGACCTTTGGAGAAAAGAGATCCACTTGTATGAATATCAAGAGCTCAGATGGAAACCCAGTCCTAACCAAAGAAGGGAAAGCAGAAAGGTGGAAGGAGTATATAGAGGGCCTATACAAGGGCGATGTACTTGAGGACAAAATTATAGAAATGGAAGAGAATGTAGATGACGATGAAATGGGAGATACGATACTGCGTGAAGAGTTTGACAGGGCACTGAAAGACCTGAGCCGAAACAAGGCCCCGGGAGTAGACAACATTCCATTAGAACTACTGACGGCCTTGGGAGAGCCAGTCCTGACAAAACTCTACCATCTGGTGAGCAAGATGTGTGAGACAGGCGAAGTATTTATTTTTGTTTAAAATGTGTGTGAAATCTTATGGGACTTAACTGCTAAGGTCATCAGTCCCTAAGCTTGCACACTACTTTACCTAAACTATCCTAAGGACAAACACACACACCCATGCCCGAGGGAGGACTCGAACCTCCACCGGGACCGGGCGAAGTACCCCCAGACTTCAAGAAGAATATAATAATTCCAATCCCAAAGAAAGCAGGTGTTGACAGATGTGAAAATTACCGAACTATCAGTATAATAAGTCACAGCTGCAAATTACTAACGCGAATTCTTTACAGACGAATGGAAAAACTGGTAGAAGCCGACCTCGGGGAAGATCAGTTTGGATTCCGTAGATATATTGGAACACGTGATACAACACTGACCTTACGACTTGTCTTAGAAGAAAGATTAAGGAAAGGCAAACCTACGTTTCTAGCATTTGTAGACTTAGAGAAAGCTTTTGACAATGTTGACTGGAATACTCTCTTTCAAATTCTAAAGGTGTCAGGGGTAAAATACAGGGAGCGAAAGGCTATTTACAATTTGTACAGAAACCAGATGGCAGTTATAAGAGTAGAGGGGCATGAAAGGGAAGCAGCGGTTGGAAAGGGAGTGAGACAGGGTTGTAGCCTCCCCCCAATGTTATTCAGCCTGTATATTGAGTAAGCAGTAAAGGAAACAAAAGAAAAATTTGGAGTAGGTATTAAAGTCCATGGAGAAGAAATAAAAACGTTAAAGGACTTGGAAGAGCAGTTGAACGGAATGGACAGTGTCTTGAAAGGAGGATATAAGATGAACATCAACAAAAGCAAAACGAGGATAATGGAATGTAGTCGAATTAAGTCAGGTGATGCTGAGGGAATTAGATTAGGAAATGAGACACTTAAAGTAGTAAAGGAGTTTTGCTATTTGGGGAGCAAAATAACTGATGATGTTCGAAGTAGAGAAGATATAAAATGTAGACTGGCAATGGCAAGGAAAGCATTTCTGAAGAAGAGAAATTTGTTAACATCGAGTATTGATTTAAATGTCAGGAAGTCGTTTCTGAAAGTATTTGTACGGAGTGTAGCCATGTATGGAAGTGAAACATGGACAATAAATAGTTTGGACAGGAAGAGAATAGAAGCTTTCGAAAAGTGGTGCTACAGAAGGATGCTGAAGATTAGATGTGTAGATCACATAACTAATGAGGAGATACTGAATAGAATTGGGGAGAAGAGGAGTTTGTGGCACAACTTGATTAGAAGAAGGGACCGGTTGGTAGGAAATGTTCTGAGGCATCAAGGGATCACAAATTTAGTATTGGAGGGCAGCGTGGAGGGTAAAAATCGTAGAGGGAGACCAAGAGATGAATACACTAAGCAGATTCAGAAGGATGTAGGTTGCAGTAGGTAGTGGGGGATGAAGAAACTTGCACAGGATAGGGTACCATGGAGAGCTGCATCAAACGAGTCTCAGGACTGAAGACCACAACAACAACAACGACCGAGCTTAATGATTTGGTTAGGTATCTGGGCTTAACGAGAGAAAAAGCTAAATTTCTTGGCTCCTGATTAAAAGAAAAGAACTTATTGGCAGTTGGAACCAGCATATACATGTGTAGAAGGAGAGAGCAGTAAGTTTTTTCAACAAGAAAGTGATTTAGTGCCCTGCTCAGACATTCCCGGTCTGATGAATGAGTTCGGTGCTGGAAAAAAAATGAATAACTGGAGGCAGTTTATTGATTCATCCAAAACTAGTTTAAATGCTGTTTTATTACACAATGGTATCATGTATGCATCTATACCTGTTGGACCTTCTGTTCATATGAAAGAAAGCTATGAAAACCTAGAAATATTGCTAAATAAAATAGTCTATTCTGCTCATTGTTGGATGATATGTGGTGATCTAAAAGTAAGATGCATGCTCCTTCGCCAGCAAGATGGCTTTACCAAATTCCCGCCGGCCATTTTGTGCAAATGGCGGGACAGTTATAAAACTATAAGTATTCTCATGTTCGAAGCTGGGATGATACGATCAGAGCAGCTGGTGCACATGTTTAGTGGACTGTAGCTCCGCTGACGCCAGGAAGTTGTCGGGTTCCTTTAGCGAGCGGAAAATAAAAAGATATTAGTGGATAAAATCTTCTCCTGTGACATTCGATCAATGAGTTTGGCGACAGTAGTTTTCTGTCCAGCATTTTCACTTTGATGATTCACCGCGAATTTGTGACATACTGGTACCCTCTCATGTTTTACTGGTAGAAACTTATTTCATGGATAAGAATGTGCCGTCTCCTCAGCGGAAACAACTCGTATTGATGACACAACTGGCTGGTTCAACATCTGACCATTTCTGTATTACTATCGTGTCACGCCACAGAAAAGGTATGTGTAGGGACAACGTTAAAACTGCATTTTTAATAATTGCACTAGTCTTGGAGACGCAATTCTTCTCAGAATTCATCTTGGAAGGTAGTAATAATTTGATTTGTTCCATTAATATTGTTCTCATTGCCGGTGGGGCGTATGGATGGTCTGTTCCACCATTCGGAGTGGGGAGGCGATAGTGATGCCATAGAAGTTGATCTGTATTCCGATAGTGCATCTTGGCGTGATTTGGATCATGCACCGATACCGGTGGGGGTATCTTGCAAGATGGACATGGGTTGTCCACGCCAGAGGCTCGATTATGTTTATCGCCAGTGGCGTGATGTGTTCTCGTTGGTGGATTGCACTGTTGGATAATCACCTATGGTGCGATGTTTATCGCTGGAGGTACTTTTTCGTCTCTGGTTATCGCTTATGGATTATCGCCAGGAGTGCGATGATATTCGTCTTGAGGTGTTTCGATTGTGGATAGCCAGAGTCAGAGGTGCGTCATCGGTGAAGATTTGTATCACGTGGCATGAGCACGTGGAGTGCGAGTGACGGTGGTACGTTTTCAGATGGATAGGAAGGAAATGTGAATGGGACCAGATGAAAATGGAAGATACTAATCGTTCTGCACTAAAAATTATTAATAAGACCTGGTATATTTATGTCATTGCAGCAGCTGTTAATTCTTGATATCTGTATGTCGATTTTTGAGAGTATTTGGTCTGATCTATGCTAACAGCACAGATGGCTGTGAGCAGTATACAACCCAGATTCTACACCAGATGTCTACATTTGCGTTACCATCCAATAAGTTGCCATCAGGAGAAGTATCAACGTTCAGAGTAACGTAAAGTAGAAAAGGTTAGAGGTACCTAAACTTGGTAATGGGTAGAATAATTAGGAGTAAGTGTCACATGGTATGAGAGTGCTTGAAGTATGAATGTGCAGGCTGTAACGGCATAGCCCATCCAGTGCATGATGGGTGTTGAGAAACTAACATGACATGACATGCACAACAGCAGTTGCTTCATGACTTGAAAATTTTTGTTTAGATGTCTTTTTAGATGAGAGATTAATTTCTTGTTGTTTCGTTCTTTATGGTAATGAAAGAAAACAGCAAGGCGCTTTCTTCTCAGTTAATAATATTGTAAAATGTAATGACCATCAGTTCGTTTATTTGTAATGATTTTCTATTTATCTGTTTTTGTAAACATTTATTGTAAAAACACAGCAGTGAAACATGTGCTAAGAATTGTACAGAGGACTACAGCATCACAAATGGCGACCGAGTAGAAGACTGTGGCTCTACATGACTCAATGCAGTGCAGGCACTCATGTCACAGCGTGGTAGGCGGGGCTCGAGTGTTGCACCGAGACCTTGGGCATGGCTGCCAGCATGACGTTATAGCAGGGGCAGCGTCCCAGGGCAAGATACCAGCTGACATGACATCGCCGCAGGAGTGTCTCACCTGTAGCCAGAGGGTAACAAACAGCCAGCGGGTAACAAAGGCCCACCGTAGACGTCACGCAACTGCTTGCCTACAGGTGACCCGTCCCACACCCTGTTGTGACAGTGCAGGCAGCTGGAGGACGTGATGACATAGGGGCGGCTCAAGGGCGACAGAGGTGTGGATGCAGCCCTGTTAGTCCCTTTCACTTGCGCCAATGGAGAGTGAAAACAACCACAGGGGTGCCTCACATGCAGCCAGCAGGTAACAGAGGCTCACCTCTGACGTCACACAACCATCTGAGACTACCACAGACTAAGGTAACAGTCTCGAGGGACCTAACCTAAATGTAATGCTGCTGCCAACCAGGAAAGAGAGACTGGAGAGCGCCAGACTAAGGGATTGACGTCTCCAGGCACTTGCCATAACATTGGCAATTGCTGCTGGAGGACTATCTTCAATAAGAGCAACTGCTTGTCATATTCCGCCCCACCTCTGGTCTGTCAATAGTCTACACGACTACCAGTTGCTGCCATAGACTGGAGACTGGTCCTGCCCCAACGCTGCTGTCACCACCGATGATTTTAAATAAAGGGGTAACCCTCCTCTTAGCACCACCTCACCCACTACATCTGCAACATTCTACCTGTTACACGCCTCTTGTGTGTAGTGCTGTGTTTGTGTGTCCATCCAACGTTAAAGTTAATTTTTGGACTCCGTAAAAACCATTGAGAAGGGAGCAGTAGGAGACTTTTGATGTTTGTGTTTTTAAATACTTATTTCTGTATGCCTTGCTGTATTTATTTTATTAGGTTAGAGGTAATCTCTTAAGGGACAACTCCATTTTAGATGTGTGCTGGGGTACAAGGTCACTCTTATCTTGAAATCAAGATTGACAAATGATTACACATAACAAATACACTAATATTCAAACCACCTTTTTTGTCATTTATGTAAAGTCTCATTATATTGCACATGTCATTTACATTTTATTTATTTTGTGTTAGCACCATTTACTCTGTTGTACTAAAAGAACTAGTTTGGCGGAATGCTTGTGTAGAATTTGTCATGTTGTCTCTATGAAACAGTGAGTCATTGTGAATGCTTGGGCAGGGGTAACAAAATCTCTGAGGCAGAGAGTGGTCAGTGCTTAATAATATTGTATTGTGGTTAGGGAAACAAATCATCTCTGACCTCAGCTTCTGTGTGAATGGATTAGTTAAATGTCTGTATGACCTTTTAGCTGTTCATTCATTGTACTTACAGTCAGGGGTCTATGTGAAAGACCTGAGGGTCCACAAGAACAATTCCGACACCCAGAAAATCACAAAACTTTTGGAAGGCATGCGGCAAAGAGTGTGTGTATGATTCCTGGTTGAATAATGACAAGACAGGATGTGGTTTCCTTTCTTTTTCTTTATTTTTGATTGGCAAAGCTGTCATGGCCCAGCATGTTAATATCAAAGGTCCAGTTATAGTGTCACAATTTCTTCTGGTCCATGACACACTAACCTCTTTATTGATGTGTGACACTCCCCATGCAGAAATTATTCGACCATAGGGAGGTAGTGAAAGGACGCAAGCCACTCTCTGACTTTAACTAATCTGTCTGTGAGATTAATATTCGTATTTTAGGTCATGATCTCCCTGTTCCCCATTACTACATTTGGTATATGCGGCTTATGGCTTCCTTACATGAGGAAATTGAGAGAAGATTGTTCTTATAACTATTTGTAACTGAGTGGCCATAGTGCTGAGGAGAAGGATGGACTGTGGACCATAAATGTTGTGTCCAGCAACTTGGCAGTGCGAGTGGTTTAGGTTAGCAGTGCTCTGTGAACTGTACCTGCAGAGGGACCTCGGGCCGTAGCACTTCACTCTCCCCTTTTAGGGTTGGAGGAGGGCGATGGCTCACAAAACATGTTACCTGGGCCAGGCGATAGTCCATCAGGAAGGCTGGCAGATGGCGGAAAGTAGGTGGAGGAAGCCATTTGAGAGAGACTGCTGCAATCTGAGCATTTGCGCAAATGGTGGGACAGTCATAAAACTATAAACATTTTCATGTTCGATGCTGGGATGAAACGATCAGAGCAGCTGATGCACATGTTAAGTGGAGGCAAGACTGTAGCTCCCCTGACGCCAGGAAGTCGCCAGGTTCTTTTAGCGAGCGAAAAAGGAAAAGATATACTTCACAGCACGACTGTCTGCGAAGCGTAACAGCCTTCCCTCAGAAATTGGGAATCGTCAGCCTTGAAAGATTAGATCTCTTCGTCAATGAGGGACTGTGGTCCCATCTAGGTAGGATTGGCGAAACATAGCCACGCTCACCGTGAGAACAACGCATCCCTAGTCAAAAATCTTCTTTTTTCGGACAAGATAGATTCTAAGTTGCTGATTGTCTCTTCTGAGGATATGCAAAGCAGAGGCTTGCTCCCCCAACGTGGGAATCCGGTGCTGTGTTTGGACTGGCTACCAGGCCAGCAGAAAAGTCAAGAAGCGAGGTTCAATGAGTGGAGGACAGTTCGACTGGTTTGTAAAACTTGGAGGCCGTTTTCTTCTGCTAATTCGGCTCCTTTACGAGGCTTGGTAGAAGGTGTTTGTGATTCTTTGGCTTCTTCATCTTCAGGTCCTCCCCTGGTGGAGAACTTCAGTTCTTTCCTTAGTGGATGAGACTTGTGCTACGTGACGTGTGGTGGACTAAGAGCCAGTGGCAGTGAAACTGCGTATCATCTTGGGCATATCGTGTGTTGCGAAGGTGAACTTAATCGTCTTGAGTCAGTTGCGTGCTGTTTGACAATTCTAGCATGCGCCGTCGTGCCTGAGAATGAAATTGGTCAGACCAGCGAACGGGTGCACCTCGCACTGCAATCTACCGGGATTTCAGAGCTCTGATAGGGAAGTTTCCTGCGTTCTGGTAGTCAAAACGCCAGTCCGCGTAGTTTGCAAGTTTTCGTGGGCGTCTCAGAACATTACAGCTGCTGCCACGCCCTACCCCTCGCCCACAGCGTGCCGTTTCCTGCTGCCGTCTGAATGAAGATGAAAGAGTGAAGTATTGCTGCGCCAGCGTAGAATCGTTAAATGGTATTCTCGGCTCCCTGTTCTCTGTGAACCATAGTTTGTGGTGTACCTGGTCATGGTTGATTCCATTTGAATAAAATTTGGCCTCACAGTGGATTCATGTAAACGAAGTCGGATTGCGTTGTAAAAGGGATTAATTCAGGGCAGAACTTGTATAGTTTCCACCCCAATGAATGGTTTGCCAATCAAGCACCATTCCGTTCCTGATTTATGTTTGCCATTTTTTTGTAAGAGTATCAGCTCGATTTTACTTGTATAAGGATGAATAAAAACTTGTCATTATTTTTGTAAACTTAAATACGCTACTATACTCATTAACACTCCCGCAGACATTCAGTGCTTTTATGTTACTGAGGTAATACATGGATACACCAGAAATTCAGAATGCAATCGTACTAAATTAGTTAACGTGATGATTAATTTGAGTTCTGAAAGTGACTGCAGACTAAGGCAACAAAAGTGCCATGAATAAATTCATTAATTTCATACATAAAAATTAAGGGTGTAGCTCATGATTTGAAGATTTTTGATAAGATAATACTTTTCTATATGTAAAGAGCCAGCCGAAGTGGCCGAGCGGTTCTAGGCGCTACAGTCTGGAACCGTGCGACCGCTACGGTCGCAGGTTCGAATCCTGCCTCGGGCGTGGATGTGTGTGATGTCCTTAGATTAGTTAAGTTTAAGTAGTTCTAAGTTCTAGGGGACTGATGACCTCAGAAGTTAAGTCCCATAGTGCTCAGAGCCATTTGAACCATTTATATGTAAAGATCATAACATTTAGCATCCCTTGGACATATATCTATGAAAAAGCAAGCCACCGCTTGTAACTCTCTTGCTGTACGTCTTCTCTGCTATAGGTAGTTATTCTGAAAAGTGGTCACATTGAAGTTATTGGACCGTGTATAAATATAAAGCGCAACAGTGCCGAACACCTCACTCTGTTCGATGTTTACAAATGCCTCTGTAAAAGATCAAGATCGTCTTACAAAACTGACCGACATGGGTATTTCGGTGTGTTTGGTTTCCTTACACAGCTTTATCAGTAACTTGCTGAGGTCATAGAGTTACGACATGTTAAAAAGAGAATGCCTTCTGCACTGGGCTCCTTCATGGAACATTCATTTTATACTCATACTGTGTGCTGAAAGACTCAATGGGTTATTGGATTTTTTATCACCACAAGTGAGACTACCAGATCGTAGATACTGTTGCCTCGTGAAGTTTCTGTTTCCCATGTTTAATGTGGTGCGCTGGGTAGAGTAGATTCGCGTTGCTGGCGCCTAGACATAGTACTAATACTTAATTATTGTGTGTGTGTGTATTTTTATGTCGTGGTTGCGACTTCTGTGCCACTTGATTGTTTGTTTTTGACAGCGAACGGCGTTGTGCTGGTTTGTTAGGATACATTGAGATTCTCGTTTGTGAGCATAGACAAGCGTGCTGTCATTTGAATTCATTGTCAGGTACTAGGAATCAGTAGCTCACGGGAGTGTAATTTAGACTACAATCTATGTAGTGTTTAAATTTGTTTGGGTCAGAATTAGAGTGGATGCTTAAGTACAAGAAGCAAGACACATTTGCTACAGAGTAGCGGAAGTAATTGTGTTTTGTTAACCATAGATCCACGTCAGATTATTATCGGTGATCAGGCAGATATTACACGGTATCCTCAGGTAAATTCGGTTGCAGACCCGGCAGAAATATCGAACGTAGAACCTGGAGAGGATGACGGCCTGTCTCAGTCAGGTGACGAAAGTGAACGGACGACCGCAGCAGAACGACATGTAGGCGTTGCTGGTACGAGATGCACCATCAATGAGACTTGCAGACCAGAATCACGAACGAAACGTCACAGAATGATGGAATCTCGTTCATCTAGTCCTGGTGGTGTTAGCAGTGGATCAATCTCAGATTGAGGCTCTCATGCAATCCATGCAAGTGGCAGAAAAAGAGAGACGGGAGGAAGAGGTGGAAAAACAAAAATCAGTCATAACAACGGTCACAGGCGGCATAGATGGAGTCAAGAAAGAGACCGCAGGAATCCAAAAAGAGCTAGAGAGTGTCAAGAAAACGACAGCAGAAACGCGTGAGGTTGCAGACCAGTCGAAGCGCAATGCCAAAACAGTGCGATTGGTAGCGCAATTAGCACGAAAGGAGGCATCAGTGGCTAAAGAACAAATTAAATTAAAGAACTGAGCTAAGACAAAAATGGCACTTGCAACTCTCCAAAAGCATGACAAAAAAAAATAGTTCAAGAAAGGCAGGACAAAATGATTGAGGCTGCGAAGCGAATCGAACACATAGAAATCTCTGAAGTTAAAAATAACCAGACCCGAGTCGCCGCGCAACAAAACGAATTGGCTAAAGACGTTGGGCAGGCACATGAGTGATTCGCGCAATTGTAAACACAATCTCGTGCGGTAGAGCGCCATCGAGAGCATCACAGAAGTGAAGAAAATGGTTTGCGACTCTCCGAACAGCTACGAGGGTTGTCCAGAAAGTAAGTTCCGATCGGTCACGAAATGGAAACGATTGGAAAAATCCAGTAAAGCTTTGCATAGATGAGTTGGGCTGTGTCTCTAGTATGCCCGTCGATCGTGTCGCGTCGCTCTTTTCAGTTTTAAGCGAACAGTGAGCACTTATAGATGCGTAAGGAATAGCGTCTCCCGCCAAGTATGAGGGCCTGGTTAGAGATTTCGCCTGCGTCATGCAGCGCACATGACACAACTAAATGGTTCAAATGGCTCTGAGCACTATGGGACTCAACTGCTGAGGTCATTAGTCCCCTAGAACTTAGAACTAGTTAAACCTAACTAACCTAAGGACATCACACACACCCATGCCCGAGACAGGCTTCGAACCTGCGACCGTAGCGGTCTCGCGGTTCCAGACTGCAGCGCCAGAACCGCGCGGCCACTTCGGCCGGCATGACACAACTGTCGAGCAGTTCCTTCTTCATGTCAATTCTCTACCGCGCACTGCAGGGGCAATGAAGACAATCCTGCAGCGTTTCCGATGAGAAGTGTTTGATCACCCACAATACAGTCCGTAATTGGCTCCCCCTGAATCTCACCTCTGCTCACAAGAACCGCTGGCTATGAAGACCGACGGAGTAGCCATGGGGAGCCCGCTCACCCCAGTGGTGGCCAACCTGTTCATGGAGAGTTTCGAAGAGGAAGCACTGGAAGCCGCCGAACTGAAACCTGTATGCTTCTTTCGCTACGTGGCCACATGGGCAGGAACAGCTACAGATATTTCTGCAACATCTAAATTCGGTCCATAGTAACATTCAGTTCACGATGGAGACTGAGAAAGATGGAAAACTACCCTTTCTTGATGTCCTAGTGGAACGTAGGTCTGATGGCTCACTGGGTCACAGTTGTACCGAAAGCCCACGCACACTGACCTGTACCTACATGCGTCCAGCTGCCACCATCCGGCGCAGCTTAATCGAATGCACAACACCTTGGTACATAGAGCACACTCGATCTCTGATGAACAGAACTTGCCAACAGAACTCAAACACCTGGAGACCGTGTCCCGCAAGAATGGCTATGGCAACCGCCAAATCCAAAGGGCCTTCCAACAACAGAAGTGCAGCAAGAACCGAGATGAAGGACAACCCGAAGAAGAAAAGTAAGCTCTGGCCTTTCTGCCGTTTGCTGGCAACGTGTCGTCAAAAATAGGGAGACTGTTAAGGTGACACAAGATTGACACAGTCTTCCGGCCACCAGCAGAGATTCGTGATCTACTAGGAACGGCTAAAGATGACGTAGGGCTGAAGAAAGCGGGCGTATACAAAATCCCGTGCGGCTGTGGCAAATCCTATATCGCACGGTCGAGGACCGATGCAAAGAACACGAACATCACACCGGCCTACGCCAACCCAGCCATTTGGCCCTAGCAGAACACTGCATTGAAACCGGACACACAGCGAAATTCGAAGAGACAAAAATCCTGACTGCCACAAGTGCCTACTGGGACAGTATCTACAAGGAGGCCATAGAAATTCGAGTAACAGATAACCTCATCAACAGGGACGCAGGGTTTCAACTTAGCAAGGCCTGGAAACCGTTATTAAACACCATCAAAGAGCAACGGCACGAGCGGACGCGAGATCCTTCCGCCACGGCGGATGGAGATGGACTGCGCCTACCACCGGGCGTGGCTGCAGCTTCCCCCCCCCCCCCCCCCTCGCACTACGCGGCGCCACGCCTGCCGCCCGCGCCGGGGTACGACTCGGGACCCAGCGGACATAAATACCACGGACACAGTGCAGACAGATCATTCCATCAGCACCACCTGATGATGGCGGAACGGTTATCCGCCGAAATATCGTGGAACTTCGACGAACGGATCCGGCTGGACACCCGAGAACCTTGGATACAGCACATTCGCCGAGAAAGCCTGTGATCTCAGAAATCGTTTCTGGTTTTCACTGTGGTTTCCATTTCGCTACCGATCGTAATTTACTTTCTGGACAAGCCTGTATATGTGGGCACATCCCCTGCACCTCGGCGAAAGCAGCAGGAATATGCTCCTGCCGCAGCGAAACGCTTAATAGAACACGCTCCGTCGGTAACACGCAGCATGTCAGAAACCGAGCCGGAAAACAATATTACACGTCTACGGAGGTCAGAAATGTTATTACGTGAATCTGAAAACAAGAGGGGATACCGTAACAATGCACGAGGATCGTTTGGGCACGGATCAATGGAATAAAGCGCTGCAGACGAGAGGGAAAATTCGTACGGCGCATACGTCGAATTTTCGACCACAAACTTTCCTTGACCATCCAGAATTTTCAAGTCTACAAGGAGGCAAACAACGCATTACATCCAAAGACCTGAATAGCATAGTATGATCACTTCTACCAGAATCTTGGCCACTGAAGTACAAGCTCCAGTTTATCTGTGGTTTCTTAGAAGAGTCGACTTCAGAACATAAGTTCGGAGTTGCGGAGAGTTGTCGCTCCTACTAAGAATTTAGGGAGGCATTCCTTCGCACATATTGGTCGCAAGACACTCAGGAGAGAATAAAACAGGAGAAGCGTCAGGATTCTGCAGTCCTGTCAAATTCTTCGCATCCCTGGTCAAGAAGAACCAATTCCTGGATCAACCGTGCAGTCCGAAGGAAAATATAATGCACAGCTACATTAAATTACCTTTGCGTTACCAGCAACTACTCTTTGGTAGCTGCAGCGATTCAGTCGAAGCTTTCAATAGTGCGCTGTGCGAACTCGATTACGTGAATGAAATTCACAGTTCGAGGGAAAGAAGTAGAAATAATGACTGTAACTGGGCAAATTCGCCAGAGAGGAATGACGATGGACGAAACGGGGGAAAACATCGATCGATTCGAAACCAAAACTCAAACTACAATGGGCATTATCAGCCATCATGGAAAAATAGAAGAAGACGAGGAATTGATAATCATAACATCAACAACAACTACCGACGAAACGGAAAATGGAGAGAGCAACAGAACTAGAACCAGGATCAACATGATTCTAGAGACCAACAGCAAAGTAATAGCACGACATACAACGGTCAAGGTCAATGGAATGACCAATGTAGCGAATATGTGGAATTGAGGCCACCTAACCCACCGCAGGGGTCACGCAGAGAAAATTCAAACAGGAATTAATAAACAGCCGATGCGGACTCAACTCTAAACAGTGCCGCATAAACTATCGGAAAGAGTGACATTAACCTGTTAGAGTACGGAGATACAAGAGAACTGCTACGGGACGAGAAGGTGCAGTAAGTAAATAATCTAGCATGGATGAAATGTTCAACGTAATTTAATGTTGATATTGTGTTGCTTAGCGTAATTTTCCATTTGTTCTATTTCGTTCTTATTTTGTTTCTTCGTCATTCCCGATAGTTTTCAGCATGAGTCCCTGTTGAACGTGGTCAAATGAGTTGCGTATGTGTGACATATTCAGGTCAACATTCACTGGCCGGTGGCAGATTGAATTAAAATTCCGTTGCAAGTTATAAATTATCAACCACTGGCATTTTTTTTTGTGACATACCAAATCAGGCACGTTGCAATACTGAGTACTCCAAACAACTTAGTACTGATATTGTTTCTTTGAATCTCACAACTATTCTCCGATTTCCGCAATTGAGCATCGTACTCTGTCATAGCATACTCGTAGAAAAACCTTCACAAACATCACCATAGCAACTGAAATTGTTTCTGTTTACGTTCCGTGGTTTCTTGTACTGTTCAAGGGACGGATGTATGTCACTTCATGATTTTTTTTTGTCTAGACGGTAAATCGTGCAATAGAGTACGTGCGTCGAGATTTTTTGATGTGTTTTGTATGGTGTTAGCGGTCCACGCATTGGGCGCGTGTCGACATTGAGACTCGGTGTGTTAGGAGCCATCGCCTGTCGTGCGATGTAGCCTGTATCGTGGTGGAATTTTGCCAGCGCCATGTCAGCGCCGTCGGAGAAAAACTGTGTATGGGGAATTAGCATGGACAAGTGCAAGTCACGGTTGGATAATTCCGTACGCTTGTGTTTCATTTCAGCAGCAGCGATCCTGACACAGAAGAAAGGAGGCATCCTTGTACTATGTAAAATTACATGTACACAATTAAAAAATGCCACTACAAAGATATCAGGCAAATCACCAGCACCTGAGTGAGTATAAGCGCTTCCTGACCACTGCAGCGTCAACAGACGACACCGCCAGGCATCGAAAAATAAAGGAGGAGTATACAGGGAATAACAAGCATGAAATTTCGCTTCGATAGTATTAGGAAAGGCATAGGATGGTACAATAAATTAGTATTTAGTATTGGGAGAAGTCTGCTCGTTTGGTGGATGTATAAAGGCAGCACCAGCGTAAAATTAGGGTGCATGACAAGAGTAGAACCAACCAAAAACTAACAAAAATACATGAACACACAAAGACAGCCCACTCCACATAATTGATAGCCATACAATGTTAACAGGGCCCTGCAGTCAACAAATTTATTTCTGGATTTGCGTCCTTAGTAATAAAATAAATAAATAAATAGATAGATAAATAAATAAATATATCAATTAAAAAGTTATTCATTATTATTTTTTCTGTAAATTGATTATATCAATGTAATGACATTTGTGAGAGAATATGGCACATGACCACACTTGAGGATTGTGCGGACTCTGGAAACAACATGGCAGACTGGACGTCACCGCCCACACCAGCCAACGAAGCGCAAATGGAGTGGGTTACTGCAAAGAGTCAGCTGTAGTGGCCCAGGTGCGGGGGGACCATCCACTGTGACTGAACCGGCCTGCCAGCTAACGCACCTATGTCACACAGCCCCAGTGGAGGTGGCACGTCGCAAGCCATTGCAGAGAGCAGGATGTCACCATGTGCTGACAGCAACCCCCTAGTGGCCAACGACCCACCAGTCCGCTAATCAAGGGACAAGCGAGCCATGTGGCACCACAGTTTACATGCGCACTGAGCCTAACCAACTCAGTGGGGTGCCAAGATTGATGTGTCCCGTAGACAAAAGGCGAGCTAATCCTATGTCCCATGACAGGAGGATCGTGTTCTGATGTAGAGGTGAATGGGAAGAGCAGGGCTGCCCCACGTCCCCCTAATGCTCAATGGATTTGTAAGCCAGCGGGCAGGTTGCACGTCAAATGTAATGCTATCACACCAGTCCCTGACTGCGGCCTGACCAGAATGATGTCAAGGGCCCAGCTGCGGTCCAGAATCTGCCCAAGATGCCGGATGCTGCCCAGGTGCCAGATGCTGCCTGAGACGACAGGGAACGCCAGAGACACCTGCCGCAACTTCTGCCACATCATGTGCTGAGTGGGAGGCCATTCCACTCTGGCACAAATTGCTGTTCTTCAGTCCTCCCAGTCACGGTTTGTGCGCCTATGTAAGTGCCATGTTCTCAATTAGTGTGACATTTTCAATTGTAAAATTTGTCTCCCCAGGGACCCTTGTGGAGGGAGTGATAGGATACCTTTCTGTAATATCATTATGTAATTTCTTTTTGTGTTTTGTATGTATCAATTGAACTGTCTTGATTGTGAGGCATACAGGGTGTTACAAAAAGATATGGCCAAACTTTCAGGAAACATTCCTCACACACAAAGAAAGAAAATATGTTATGTCGACATGTGTCTGGAAACGCTTACTTTCCATGTTAGAGCTCATTTTATTACTTCTCTTCAAATCACATTAATCATGGAATGGAAACACACAGCAACAGAACGTACCAGCGTGACTTCAAACACTTTGTTACAGGAAATGTTCAAAATGTCCTCCGTTAGCGAGGATACATGCATCCACCCTCCGTCGCATGGAATCCCTGATACGCTGATGCAGCCCTGGAGAATGGCGTATTGTATCACAGCCGTCCACAATACGAGCACGAAGAGTCTCTACATTTGGTACCGGGGTTGCGTAGACAAGAGCTTTCAAATGCCCCCATAAATGAAAGTCAAGAGGGTTGAGGTCAGGAGAGCGTGGAGGCCATGGTATTGGTCCGCCTCTACCAATCCACGCGTCACCGAATCTGTTGTTGAAAAGCGTACGAACACTTCGACTGAAATGTGCAGGAGCTCCATCGTGCATGAACCACATGTTGTGTCGTACTTGTAAAGGCACATGTTCTAGCAGCGCAGGTAGAGTATCCTGTATGAAATCATGGTAACGTGCTCCATTGAGCGTAGGTGCAAGAACATGGGGCCCAATCAAGACATCACCAACAATGCCTGCCCAAACGTTCACAGAAAATCTGTGTTGATGACGTGATTGCACAATTGCGTGCGGATTCTCGTCAGCCCACACATGTTGATTGTGAAAATTTACAATTTGATCATCAGAATCGAGGAAGTACAGTACATACTGACGAAACTAAAATGAGCTCTAACATGGAAATTAAGCGTTTCCGGACACATGTCTACATAACATCTCTTCTTTATTTGTGTGTGAGGAATGTTTCCTGAAAGTTTGGCCGTACCTTTTTGTAACGCCCTGTATATTTTTCTCCACATTTATTAATGCTCTGATTATGGGCCTGTATTTGTTTTCATGTCGTAGAAAATAATACACAAATTTACACAACTTAGGTAATGAGACGAACAGATTACACATGAGATTTCCTTGTTCATTGAGAATTTGAGAATGTATGTGTTGGATGACTGATACCAAATGAGTGATAGAGCAGGGTTAAATCAATGAGCAGAGAACAATTCACATCCCAGGATAATGTAAATGATTAAGGACATTAGACATCTCTGACTTCACGATATGGTTTGAATGGGTATATTGATTTGCTGCAAGGCCTTTTAACTGCCTTTCAAATGTTTAATGGAAGTCTGTTGTGTAGCACTCACCCTGGGTCTAATGTAATTCATACTACTCACAGCAATGTTTTCATGTACTCTTGCTGGCTTGCAGCTTCATATGAGTGAATGACCCATGGAATGAATGAGGCAAGCTATGATGTGTTTTATCCATGGGCAATCCCGATTGCCAAATTACCTTTTTTCACATATATATCAGTTATCAGGATGAGGTTCTCCTACTATTTTCAATGATTTTCTCTGTTTTGTGTCACACTAAACATTATTGAAGTGAGACTCTACCCCTGCAGAAATCAATGGCACAAAGAGGGCAGTGAGAGAGGACAAGTTACTCTCTCACCTATTTTTCGCATATGGAAAATTATTAAAGATTTTGTTGCAACCTGATGCACCTTGAGCGAGACTCTAGAAAGTTAACAGCCTGAGCAGATACTGATGGAGCCCGATAGGACGCTAAAAGTATGAGATACTTTTATAGTTCTTAGCTCCTAGAAACGGCATGTTGGGAGTTGAAAGCAATTGACAGCAAGTCCATGCTTTAGAAAATCTTGCCAGACAGGCCCACAGCCATACGGGGTAGACAGGGCAGCCCCTTGTTGAGACAGATCTCCAGCAGAACAATGCTGCCATACCTGCCATGGCGACAGCCGAAGCCTGGGCTGTGGGCGACGGTCTGAAGTAATGTGTCTACAAAGTGGAGCTGTAAACCAGGCAATGTGTGCAGAGCCATGCGTGATATAAACTCACAAGTTTTCATCTTCGCTGATCCTGCAAATAGGCCTGTGAACCTCTTCCATCGGCCACCTCGGTTGTATAAGAAACTCCAGTGTCTGAGAAATGTTTGGAGACAGAATCTTTATTACATCTCATAACTAGGAGTAACAAGCTCCAAGGCACAGGCGATTTAGATAAAGATCTTTAAAATTGTATCTGTTCGATTGCTGCTGTGGAAAGCGACACGACTTCGGAGAACATCATCTTCCTCCTCTGCAAAAACTTAAAAAAGCCAGTAACTGGCGGTTTCCTTATTTTCCAGAGACGCAGGTTTCGTAATTCTTGCCCTGGTTCGACATGAGTTTGTGCTGCATGTGGGAGGGGAGACTTAGCACCTCTAGAGCCCTATGATTGGCTCAAGACGGCGTGAAGGCGGTGGCGTTCGTGCCCTTTGTCGGAAAACGGAATTTTTTCTGAAGAGGTGCGAAGCACTCGGGAGCTGGACTTTGTTCTGGTACGAAGTCTTCTGGTCGATGTTCTGTCATGTGTGGTTGGTGCTTGGGACCTGTCCTGAGGTCGACTTCACTTGCGAGTGGTTTAGACTGGGGAGCATGTGGTGAAGTTCTTACTGTACCGACAGTGTGACTTAAAATGACTCGGACTACTCGTTTACCAAGGGCACACTTATTTCATTTTGGTTTACCATTCTTGACTTTTGGTATCCTGGTGCTCTCTGTCGTAAAAGTGAGATAAATTGGTCCTTGGTACGACCAGTTAACGGCTTTGTCATACCCTGAAATCTACCGTCATTTCAGGGCTCTGGAGAGAGTAAATTGCGATCCATGTGCCTGATTCTAGACAGTGAGACTTTTACGTTTCTTTCGTGGCCATGATCGATTCACAGGTGCCGCCTCCAGGTCTCACCTCCGCCACACACATCTCGCCAACTGCAATTTACATTGCCACACGAAGCAAACAGTGTAATGTACAGCCACTCCGGCATTGTCAGGGCGTACAGATTTCAATCGCCACTTGCTCTTAGCTGCACCTATGTGGAGAAACTACAGTAGATTTGATCAATCAAAGCGTGCTCAGCAACAGATCAATTCAGTTTGTGTTATACACATTTTTAGTGCCAGAGTACTTGACTCACTTCTGCCACCCAGGACCCTTGTCCATTGCAGTCTTAAACCACCTGTTAATTTTTATGGTATTCAGTCAATAAGTTTTTTAGCATAATTTATGTCTGTTTTTCTTTTGAAAAATAAATTTTTTTAGAACACTAATATTATGCCAACACAATAAATCATTTGTCTATTCCCCATAGGGTTACCTTCCATACTGGTTTATAGTTTAATCTGCGTTACAATTGCTTCTTGCGACCAATTCAGCAAACTACAGTCTACATAATTAATCACCCAGGCTGTCTCCCTACTCCTTGCCTTTATGGCACATCTCTGTTGCAAATTATAGGTGCTTCTGTAACTAAGGCAGCCGAAGTGTTTGGTGTTTGAAGACGCTGCACATCAAAGGTCTGCACCACGTACAGCGAAAGCGGAGAAACATTATTTGCTAAGTCATATCAAGGACGAAACTGTGTGTTAATTGATAGTGACGGTCATTGAAAAGGAATGAGATGAAAAATAAGAGGACGACAGTTGCAAAGGTCACTGCAAAACGGAATGTGACACTCGCGTACGCTGTCAGCACCCAAACACCATGAAAAAAATTCCAGAAGATGATAATTTCAAAGTGAGGTGCAATTCCAAACCTGCTCATCAGTGATGCAATAGCTCGTAGCAAGAAAGCTTGATGCTCAAGTCATAGTAACTAGAGTATGGACCAAAGGAAGAAACTTATATGGATGAATCTTCTTGCACACAGTTTCGAACTTCTCGCTGGACTTACGTCCCAAGAGTGAAACATGGGTGGGGGTTCAGTCATATCGTGAAATTCAATGTGCTCCATGCATTCTCTGTAAGGTGTTACTCGTTCGAAGGATTGTGTAACCATTTTGGATGATCGGGTACATCCCATAATACAATGTTTTTCCCCAGTGGTGATGCTGTGTTCCAAGTCTACATGTTCACTGTCTATAAAACAGGCATCGTCCAGGACTTGTTTTGGGAGCACGAGGATGAGATGTCGCATCTCACCTGGTCACCACGATCAGCAGATGGGTAGTCTCCTTCGGTGAGACGGGTGCGTGATCGCTATGCACCTTCATCGTTAGCTGAACTTGTCACTATTTTACAGGAAGAATGGTATCGAGTTGGCTTGAAAACCATACAGAATCTGTAATTATCCATCCCGTGGCAGCTAGAAGCTGTTTTGAATACCAACGGGTGTCCTGCACTGTTTTACGTGCGATACTATGTTGTGTTTTTGGTATTTCCACATTTTTCACTAAACCCTGTAGTTGCACTAAAACACGTTCGACAACCAAGGCGCTGTCTGCATTCAGCAACGAACAGAACTTCTTGCACGAGATGGGGATACGGTCTTACGGGTTTTAGAAGTTATCAGGGACCACTTATCGCGGTGCATGTATTCTTTGGCCGGCCGAAGTGGCGGTGCGGTTCTAGGCGCTGCAGTCTGGAACCGCGAAACCACTACGGTCGCAGGTTCGAATCCTGCCTCGGGCATGGATGTGTGTGATGTCCTTAGGTTAGTTGGGTTTAACTAGTTCTAAGTTCTAGGGGACTAATGACCTCAAAAGTTGAGTCCCATAGTGCTCAGAGCCATTTTTTTGTATTCTTTGGTTTACACTATGTATTATAACTACCCCTCTCCCTCCCTCCCCCTCCCCCCCTCTCCGTACCGTTACTGATTATCAGCGCTACCTCTGTTTGGTGGAGACTTTTCTTTCAAGCAGAAGGAGTTTTTCAACAGCTACCGGATTGTAGCTAACGTTACTGAAAACAGCAACCTGTCATTGTTCCAGTTTTTCAGTGCACTTTATTTGCTTTCATTGGTTTCTCGTATTTTCAGTGAATTCGGAGCTTGGTCATTTGATCAATTCAACAAGATGTAAGGCTAACAAAGCCCTTACGAAACAAAAGCAGTCAGAGTTGATGGAATATGGAATATGGAATATGGATATGCCTTGCAACTTGTTCACTCTTACCGTCAGCGTGGTTATGGAATCAATCACAGAGGACATAGATAATTTCCAAGTGTGATACGCAGCATAGTACGCAAAATGCAGTGTCGAATATTGACGCATGTATTATTTACCTGAAGTTTATCTTATACTTTGACATTCACTAATATTATTTTTATACTAACATGTCATTTGCTTCATATTAGTAAGTAAACAGTAACTTTCACAGCTTAGGGCAAATACAGATCTATAATAGCTGTTTGTCACTGAAAAATATTTTATGAACAAATGTTGGTCTCAGAAACATTTTTAAAATTACCGTAATTACTGTATATGCAACTATATTTTGAAGCAAACAAATTATGACAATGAAATCAGGTGCAACTGTAAATCAAATATTAACGAACATGCCAGTGAACTGAGTTATATTATGAAAGCAGTATCTTTTGCGATGTGTGTATGTTTGGGTGTATGTCTGTGTGTGTAGATGTATGTTTCCGTACTGAAGTTAACAGGCGTAGTAAAGAATACTGGGTCTCATACATGATGCTAGTAAACAACACAGAGTAAAGATGATCTTCTAGCAATTAGATGTGTACAGTGCTCCAAAACTTTATTCTTTATGTCTTTTTCCGAAATAAGTGAAGGGAATGATTGTGTAGTTTTATAAGTGTGTGTGCGTGTGTGTGTCGTTAACATACTTGGCTTTTTTTCACGAAGGAACGTCACTTTTTGTGAAACATTCCCACGCACTTCCCTGGACATTTCTGTAATACACTAGTACCAGCTAAACCGCATTTTTAACTCTTGACAGTAACGCATTCACTTCGTTATATTTCTTTCTCTCTCCGACCTCGTGAGGACTCCGCAAATCTGAGCAAATTACACTAATATTGCATGAGTCCACCGTTGCCAACGTACAAGCGTGTCTCAGAATTCTCAGTTTGTAATGCGCTCAACATCAACATAATTTTTCCGAATCCTCTTTCCTTTCCCCAGAATCCTTCCAATAGGTAGAAGAAATATTATGTTGTTGGAAGCACTTCTATAGCTCTATCGATTAGAGTCCACATCTAATGTTCAAACGTAGCGAAGATCGTCGATGATGAGTGGATCAGTGCTTGAAGCTAAGTGTCATAGCATGGAGCTATAGAATACTGCCAAAAGACAACCACATTTCGGAAATAATATCTTTTCGAAGTAATATCGGTATTATTATATACAAAAATCAACAATGTCGATGTATTTCACCAATATATCAGGCTCCCGCATATTACACACTTCTACTAAATTCTGAATGTAGTTAATACTGATTTTTCACACACCGTGTCAAATTCGTCTTTATCATCACCAATCAGAAGACGGATATGGTGCAGCTCTCCTCGCTTGGCTACCTTGTACAAGTTGTATCGCGTCTATTTAGCTGTTACAACACACATTCATTTGATCATTCTTACTCAAGTGAAAACTTGGTCTCCCTAAGTAAATTTTACTTCGATATTTCTCTCCATTACCAAATTAGCTGTTTCTTGATGGTTCAGAGAATTTGTCTTTTCAGAGTATTCTTTGCATTAGTCAAGCTGAACGAAATATTTTGTCTTGAATATATCTGGTAATACCTATAAGTATAGAGTATCTCACTTATTTTTGAATTTAAAGGCAATGAAATTTTAATGAAAATTAAACAAATTTCTCCACAAAACTTGCATGTAAATCATCAGCAACAGAACCCTCATAGAAAAATTTATCTGTGACAGTTCCCTATCTTGTAACAGACATTTTTTTTTCAGATAAGAATGACTCTGAGGCCTCATGACAGATTACAGACAAGGTTCCGATTTCGGGTCCAGATCTGTCAATAGTTTCGATCTCCAAGAAGTTTCATAATAGCGGACACTTCGCTGCAAAGTAAAACATTCATTCGAGAATCATACATTTTGATATACCAAAAAAATGATACATCGTATGTATCGATAATTTACCTGTTATTTGTTGCAAGAATCGAAATCGCTTACACAATTTGTGAAAAGTCGGTAGACAGATGCTTCACGCACCGTGGTGGGGGGAGAGTGGGGGGAGCCAGCAGGAGGGGAGAGCGTGGGGGAGAGAGCGGGGGCGGGATTGGGGGGTGGAGGAGTGGGGGGAGTGTGGGAAGGGGGGTAACGGCGGAGAGGGAGGGGAAGGAGTGGGGAGAGAGGGGGAAGGAGAGGGGTCACTTAATTTTCACTACAAACTATGTTCAGAGCTACTGTCCTCTGTCCCCTGCCACTTCCTTACCTTACCTTACCAATATATCTTGCCTTTACTCCAAGTCGTACTCTACTACACATGTGTAACATTTTAATAACAGTAATAACAATGACAATAAGATATAATAATGCCTTATTATAATAATTAATTCCCTTCAGTGTTTAGAATATCGTTATAACATAACTTCAGAGATATTTGTGTGTCACGTATAGCTTTACCAACTCAAAATGGTTCTTCACAAAAAGCGTGAAAATTTATTTTGGAATCCATAAATTGCTTAAATCAGACACGATAGAATAATAAACATGCCGCAATCTCAATGTGAGCAGAAAATAATGTATTGAAAATACGCTCTAGTATTACACAACGGTATTTAATTGTTACAAATACAATACAATAAACTCGCAGTAATTTTCAGTAATTTTTCGGTGGATTATCATTTGAAACTGTATTTTCCCATACAACGTACCCTGCTGAGAGAAAATCTAATCGTCGTATTGGAGAATGCAGCTACAAAATTCAGCACAAGACATATCCCTGAAGTTGTACTTGACCAATAAAATGCTTATGACTGGATCTGTGAACAAGTGGTTCGTCTCTTTTGTCCACTGAGCAATTTCGAGGGAGAAAAACGTTCAGTAAATGTATTGCTAACAGCGATAGCAAAAAAAGCATAAAAATTTCAAAATTTGACGAAATGTTTCGACAGTTTGACAATTTTAAAACAAAGAATAGTGCAGTTGATCTAGTTTAGGATTTCCGTCCAGCATTGTACATTAGGCATTATTCTTGTAGAAATGATCAAACAATTTCGAATCATTTACTTTCATCCTTTAGTTGTAAGTACTGAAGACATGATAAAATGTCCTCAAGCTAAGCACTGAAAGGAAAATACCTTACAACAGAAGCAATGTTTCAGTCTCCGCTGAATTGCGGAAGTTCCTTCGGTATGAGTGTTTGTAAAAGATTCTATATCAAAAGGCATCCAACTCCTATTAAGCTTTCTTTCAACTGTCGTTTTAGAGCAGAATTCACAGTTTTCCTCCCTCCACCGAAATTAACGTTTGCCAAGTCACCAACAAAAACAGTGCACTGAGAAGTAGTAAGGTTATGCTTTCTCGAAGTATCTATAATATATTTGGCAGTATTATCTGAAGTTCGTTTGGACAGCTTTGTAAGTCAAGGACGTTTCTTTGAAAACCACTGTCTTCGTAATGAAAAGTTGGGATCATTTTTAAACCACCATGACTACTGTTATTCAATTTTTTGACAAAACACCATCAGTGAGGGGAGCAATGACATTATTTATTATTGCTTCTCGTCTACTTCTTCCACTAGATCGAGACAGTGGACAAACTACAATATCTGATGTCGAGAGATGTTATACGTCGGCTACGAATGCAGCGGTTCACCGACAGTTACACCATTAGCAGTGAACTTCGTGAAAAAATATATAGCCAAATAAGTGCAACTTGTAACTCAGTCCAATTACGCCACACTGAAATTTGTCAGATGATGAAATGCAGGTTCATTTCCAAACAGCTAGACATTTTCTAAAAAACAAAAATTCCTGCCGGACATTACTAAACGCATCGAAAAGCAGGACACGTCCAGAAAAAGCCGGAAGGTTGGGAACCGGAATCACTTTACTGATCTATCAAAGTCACAACCTTTCACAACTTCGGGAACATCATGATATATGCTGGGTAAAATCGTAGTATGGAGTCGTTTTCATTCAGTGTTATATTTAAGCGCGTAAAAGACACAGGGGTCATACAGTATTTGTATGTGGCAGCATGTTCAGTCTACAGCTCATGAGCACCGTTAGCTGGCTGGTATGTTTTGTGCTATCATACAGGCTGTAACCTCCGCAACATGGGCTAGACTTCAGGTAAGCAGATAGGAAGTGGAATTCCTTGCCGTTATCGAGACCATTAGTTTTCGTGCTGCATTATTCTCCAAGTTCGATAATAGATATATGTAAAAATGCAAATTGGTGCTGTAAATAGTTGTATGGAAGGGTTTCACTACGATAGGACCCTCCGCTTGGTCCCGACTTGCACTCAAGCGCGCGAGCATACACACAATACAGGGTGATTCAAAAAGAATACCACAACTTTAAAAATATGTATTTAATGAAAGAAACATAATATAACCTTCTGTTATACATCATTACAAAGAGTATTTAAAAAGGTTTTTTTTCACTCAAAAACAAGTTCAGAGATGTTCAATATGGCCCCCTCCAGACACTCGAGCAATATCAACCCGATACTCCAACTCGTTCCACACTCTCTGTAGCATATCAGGCGTAACAGTTTGGATACCTGCTGTTATTTCCCGTTTCAAATCATCAATGGTGGCTGGGAGAGGTGGCCGAAACACCATATCCTTAACATACCCCCATAAGAAAAAATCGCAGGGGGTAAGATCAGGGCTTCTTGGAGGCCAGTGATGAAGTGCTCTGTCACGGGCTGCCTGGCGTCCGATCCATCGCCTCGGGTAGTTGACGTTTTTCGTAGGACTCTCCATACAGTTGATTGTGGAATTTGCAGCTCTCTGCTAGCTCTGCGAGTCGATTTTCCTGGGCTGCGAACAAATGCTTGCTGGATGCGAGCTACATTTTCATCACTCGTTCTCGGCCGTCCAGAACTTTTCCCTTTGCACAAACACCCATTCTCTGTAAACTGTTTATACCAACGTTTAATACACCACCTATCAGGAGGTTTAACACCATACTTCGTTCGAAATGCACGCTGAACAACTGTCGTCGATTCACTTCTGCCGTACTCAATAACACAAAAAGCATTCTGTTGAGCGGTCGCCATCTTAGCATCAACTGACGCTGACGCCTAGTCAACAGCGCCTCAAGCGAACAAATGTACAACTAAATGAAACTTTATAGCTCCCTTAATTCGCCGACAGATAGTGCTTAGCTCTGCCTTTTGTCGTTGCAGAGTTTTAAATTCCTAAAATTGTGGTATTCTTTTTGAATCACCCTGTATATATATATATATATATATATATATATATATATATATATATATTTTTTGTGTGTGTGCACTCAAGCGCGCGAGCATACACACACACACACACACACACACATATATATATATATATATATATATATATATATATATATATATATATAGTGTGTATGCACGCGCGCTTGAGTGCAAGTCGGGACCAAGCGGGGGGTCCTGTTGTAGTGAAACCCTTCCATGCAACAATTTATATATATATACACTCCTGGAAATGGAAAAAAAAACACATTGACACCGGTGTGTCAGACCCACCATACTTGCTCCGGACACTGCGAGAGGGCTGTACAAGCAATGATCACACGCACGGCACAGCAGACACACCAGGAACCGCGGTGTTGGCCGTCGAATGGCGCTAGCTGCGCAGCATTTGTGCACCGCCGCCGTCAGTGTCAGCCAGTTTGCCGTGGCATACGGAGCTCCATCGCAGTCTTTAACACTGGTAGCATGCCGCGACAGCGTGGACGTGAACCGTATGTGCAGTTGACGGACTTTGAGCGAGGGCGTATAGTGGGCATGCGGGAGGCCGGGTGGACGTACCGCCGAATTGCTCAACACGTGGGGCGTGAGGTCTCCACAGTACATCGATGTTGTCGCCAGAGGTCGGCGGAAGGTGCACGTGCCCGTCGACCTGGGACCGGATCGCAGCGACGCACGGATGCAAGCCAAGACCGTAGGATCCTACGCAGTGCCGTAGGGGACCGCACCGCCACTTCCCAGCAAATTAGGGACACTGTTGCTCCTGGGGTATCGGCGAGGACCATTCGCAACCGTCTCCATGAAGCTGGGCTACGGTCCCGCACACCGTTAGGCCGTCTTCCGCTCACGCCCCAACATCGTGCAGCCCGCCTCCAGTGGTGTCGCGACAGGCGTGAATGGAGGGACGAATGGAGACGTGTCGTCTTCAGCGATGAGAGTCGCTTCTGCCTTGGTGCCAATGATGGTCGTATGCGTGTTTGGCGCCGTGCATGTGAGCGCCACAATCAGGACTGCATACGACCGAGGCACACAGGGCCAACACCCGGCATCATGGTGTGGGGAGCGATCTCCTACACTGGCCGTACACCACTGGTGATCGTCGAGGGGACACTGAATAGTGCACGGTACATCCAAACCGTCATCGAACCCATCGTTCTACCATTCCTAGACCGGCAAGGGAACTTGCTGTTCCAACAGGACAATGCACGTCCGCATGTATCCCGTGCCACCCAACGTGCTCTAGAAGGTGTAAGTCAACTACCCTGGCCAGCAAGATCTCCGGATCTGTCCCCCATTGAGCATGTTTGGGACTGGATGAAGCGTCGTCTCACGCGGTCTGCACGTCCAGCACGAACGCTGGTCCAACTGAGACGCCAGGTGGAAATGGCATGGCAAGCCGTTCCACAGGACTACATCCAGCATCTCTACGATCGTCTCCATGGGAGAATAGCAGCCTGCATTGCTGCGAAAGGTGGATATACACTGTACTAGTGCCGACATTGTGCATGCTCTGTTGCCTGTGTCTACGTGCCTGTGGTTCTGTCAGTGTGATCATGTGATGTATCTGACCCCAGGAATGTGTCAATAAAGTTTCCCCTTCCTGGGGCAATGAATTCACGGTGTTCTTATTTCAATTTCCAGGAGTATATATATATATATATATATAGAGAGAGAGAGAGAGAGAGAGAGAGAACAAGCGACAGAGAGAGAGAGATAGGCAGAAAACGCGATGAAGGACGGGTGGTGGTAGTGGAGAGGTGGCGCTGCCTTCTGCCCGCTGGCCGCTGGCCCGCTTCCAAACCCCCCCGCGGCTGGGGCTGCGGCGGCCGTGGTGGCCCTCCTGATAGCAGGCCAGCTCAGGCAGGAGCGGAGCAGAGCAATTTATGGGCGCTCAGGCGCCGCGCCACTTGTGTACAGACCGCCGCCAGCACGCTGTTCCTCTGCTCGCGGCCTCGTTTCCTCTCGCGCTTCTCTGCGCCCTGCTTTCACACGTGATACATCAAACGTTCCTTTCTGTTTGCGAATTTAGGTAACTTCCGATGAGGTCACATAATTACGAAAGACGGCACTTCTATGAGAGAACCTAAAGCGCAGTGGTTTTCTGGCGCGCGTGGTGGCCCCGCAGAAATGTCGCTGCCTCGCCAAGCAGGGTTTTGGTTATTTGAGGTCCGCGTCGGGCATGTGTGTGACCTACAAACAAGCCTTTACTGAGTGTCGTATGAACATACTCAGTTTATACACGGTCCAGCCGTATTAATGTGACCACTTCTTCTGTTACACGAAAACGTGCAATATCCACTCACAGACGGCAGATGGCAGCACTAGCAGTGGAGGTTATAAACTGAAGCGTCAAAGAAACGGGTATAGGAATGCTTACTCAAATACGCGATATGTAAACAGCAAGAATATGGTGCTGCGGTCGGCAACGCCTATATAAGACAACAAGTGTCTGGCGCAATTGACTCGTACACGGTTAGTGAACATTCGCGCACCGGAGATCTACGCCTCGTGTTCTGTGTGTGTCGTCGTTTTGTGCTTAAGTGGTTCAGTATTATTTGTTTTTGTGCACCTCTGTTCACGTGTGACAATATTCGTCTCTGTCCAAGTGTCTGAACAAATTTTATCTTGGGCTCTACGCCCGTGAACGACTCCATGTATTTTAAAAAGTGATTGTCTCCGTTTCTATGTCCACCATGTTTTTTTCTCTCGATGTCTTCCTTTATATCTTCTGTGTTTCTCGAGGCCAATGACCGGCGTAGCATGCTGCTGCTGGCCTGCCTGTACCCAGGTTTGAAAATAACAATAAAGAAAAAAAATGGTGCAGTTGTTAGATCGGTTACTGCTGCTACAATAGAAGGTTCCCAAGATTTAAGTGAGTTTTAACGTGGTGTTATAGTCGGCGATGGGCCACAGTATTTCCGACGCGGCAATGAAGTGGGGATTTTTCCGTACGACCATTTCACAACTGTACCATCAACATCAGGAATCCGGTAAAACATCAAATCTTCGACATCGTTACGACCGGAAAAAGATGCTGTGAGAGCAGAACCAACGACTACTGAATAGAATAGTTCAACGTGACAGAAGTGCAATCCTTCCGCAAATTGCTGCAGATTTCAATGCTGGGCCGTCAACAACTGCCAGCGTGCGAACCATTCAACGAAACACCATCGATACGGGCTTTCGGAGCCGAAGGCCCACTCGTGTACTCTTGATTAATGGATGACACAAAGCTTTACGCCTTGCCTGGACCCGTCAACACCACCATTGGACTATAGATGACTGGAAACATGTTGCCTGGTCGAACGAGTCTCGTTTCAAATTGTGTCGACTGGATGGACGTGTACGGATGTGGAGACAACCTCATGAACACATGGACACTGCATGTGAGCAAGGAACTGCTGAAGCTGGTGGAGGCTCTGTAAAGGTGTGGGATGTGTGCAGTCAGTCACATTGGTCGTCTGATACGTCTAGATACGACTCTGACAGGTGACATGTACATGTGCATCCTATCAGATTACCTGCATCCTTTCAGGTCCATTATGCATTCCGGCGGACTTGAGCAATTCCAGCAGGTGAATGCGAGACCCCACACGTCCAGAATTGCTATAGCATGGCTCCAGGAACACTCTTCTGAGTTTACACACTTCCGCTGGGCACCAAACTCCCCAGACATAAACATTAACGAACATATCTGGGATGCCTTGCAACAGGCTGTTCAGAAGAGATCTCCACCCCCTTGTACTCTTACGGATTTATGGATAACCCTGCAGGATTCATCGCGTCAGTTCCCTTCAGCACTACTTCAGACATTAATCGCGTCCATGCCACGTCGTGCTGCGGCACTTCTGGGTGTTTGTGGGGCCCTACACGATATTAGGCAGGTATACCAGTTTCTTTGGCTCTTCATTGTATAAAGCGTGTCGGAAACGGGGGGGGGGGGGGGGGCGTCAAAAAGTTCAGTCGTTGTCGTAATACGGAAACGGAGCTATTCATATGGTATCCTAGAGGACATAACTGGCTTTCTGACCAGGAATGAAAGTATTTCCGAAACTGTTTGGTTTGTAAACCGGCCTGTTAGGGGATCTCAAGTTGTGATTAGGGTGATTGCACTATGTCGGGTGAACGACACTGCGGAGATGTGTACGGGGGAATAGACATACAACTGTTGAGCAATTGACCGTCCAGATGAACCGAGGGGCACTGACTGCTATTGCCGCGCGGGGTAGACGCGCGGTCTCAGGCGCCTTGTCACGGTCCTTGCGGCTCCCCCGTCGGATGTTCGAGTCCTCCCACGGGCATGGGTGTGTGTTTTGTCCTTAGCGTAAGTTAGTGTAAGTTAGATTAAGTAGGGCGTAAGCTTACGGACCGATGATATCAGCAGTTTGGTCCCATTAGACCTTACCACAAATTTCCAAATTACTGGTGATTTTCGGCGATGAATGCTGGAATTTGCACTCCAGTACGCAACTGAACGTCCATTGAGTGGCGTCGGGTGGCCTCTTGAGTTGAATCACATTTTATGCTTCATCGTACAGGAAGAAAACAGCTTGCAACAATCGTCGGAAGGGTTCAGGCCGCAGGAGGGAGCGTTATGGGTAGGAAATGTTTTCGATTATTCCCTAGATGGTCTCGTCATTCTGGAAGGCACAATGCTTCAACAAAGGTGTACATTTATCTTTGCGTACTATGTCCACCCTTACATGTAATTTGTTTTCTCCTTGGATGGGCGGTGTCTACCCACAGGACAGTGCAACGTGTCACACAGCTCGCAATGTATGTGCATGGTCTGAACAGCAACAGGGTGAGTTTACAGTACTTTCCTGGTCTCCATACTAACCGGATGTAGCCCGAATCGAGAATCCGTTTGACTACTTCGATCAGTTTGTTCGCGCCATGGATCCTAGACAGAGAAACCAAGACCAGCTGCGCACGGCACAGGAGTCGGCATGGCATCCCTGTTGGTACCTTCCAGAAAATCATTGTCTCTTCCTGCACGTGCACCATGCAAGAGTTGGTTATTCAGGCGAGCACATTAATGTGGTTTGGCCGTCTACTGATTTGACACTGTTTTGCTGTACTAAAAATACACTCTAAAAGAAAATGAGGACGTGAACTACAGGGAAGAGCGTATTCAAACCCCTCGAGCAGAAGTATGCCAGATGGTGTTGTACGGAGAACAAAATGAAAATTTATCAATCGCACAAAAGAAAACAAGAGAGATATGTTAATAGGCGTGTCATTTGCTGTATGCTCAATGTTAGTAACTTTTTGTAAGGTACTGAATGAAACAAATATTTGTAATATGCATCCTTGACGATACATCGTATTCAATGGAAGTAGCACGACTTGAAGTGTACCATTTCAGCACGGGTAATTTGTAGGCACACAATGAGGTAAATGTGCCCCGCCAGGACATGGGGAACTTCTGTAAATTAATTCCTATGTTTCATCTACCTTATCAGCTTAAGTCGATAAAATAACAGAACAGAAATCTACATATGCACGAGTAGTACATTAGCTAGATGCAGACAAATCCTAAGAAAATATTACTGGAAGTGAGAAGGCCCACCTACTGCTCTTCCACAGAAATTGCATTAATAATGACTGAGCTAGCGAAGTCAACAGCTGCAACCTAAATGCTCCTGGCGGCTAGCGAGATTCTTGGTGAGCAGCGATGTGCCAGCAGTGAGACTGCAGCGTAGACGTACTCTTAACGTTAACTGAGTGGCAGCACGGACGACGATGACGCTCGGCTACAGTGAGTGGTACTTAACACCATCATCGGAATACACTGCCTGACAAAAAACGTTAAGCGCCCAGAAGGCTAGAAGTAACCGAACTGAAAAATGAGATAGTTGAGAGGGTACGTGACATTTCAGTGAATAAACAAACGAGTCAAATTTTCGAAGAACTCGTCAGTATGAGCCCACTGACGTAGAACACCTTCTGGCTTGGATGCATGCTTTGATTAGGCTGGGAAGAGTTTGATAAAGTTCTTTTATCCTCTCCTTAAGCCAGCTAACCCACAACTGTTGTAAATGGTCTTTGATACCGTATATGCTGGAACCGCCAACAAGTTGATGGACGAGTCCGTCCCACGCAAGTTCTATCGAGGACATGTCTGGAGATCTTAGTGGGCACGAGGATACCTCAACATCACGTAGGTAGTTCATAGAGACACGTGCCGTGTGTGCACGAGGACTTATCTGTAGAAAAATGGCATCGTGATCTGTCCACCATACGTAACGCTTGAGGACACAGAGTATCTGTGAAGTACCGTTGATCAGTCAGAGTTCTCCCCGTCATCACCGCCCTTGAACTCAAGTCATAGCCAATGGATACCCTCACCGTAACTCCAGGAGCAATTCCATTGTGCCTCGTAAAAATAATAGAAGAGTATGACCTTACCTCAGGTCGCCAACGTACTCACCAGCGATGGTCATCTGGAGTAGTGTAGACCTTTGAGTCATCGCAGAACACAATAAAACGCCATTCGTCAGCAATCTATGATTCCAGTCCAGTTGCTGCTATTCTCTGATCAAATGTGTTACACATTATGTTGTATGGAGTTCATCACTTGTTCTCGGATGGCAGGCACATGCCTGAAGGGGTTACAGTATGCTTGGTGCAACATACAGCGATCCTCCTTATGGTGGCCAGATTTGGTCGTCAAGAAACTAGAAGGCGAGTATGCCTGTACTGATGTTCTCATGCAATCCGACGTCGGTCCGCTGTCTCACTCGAACGCCCCACACGTCCAGACATCGCGCGATTCGACTAGGTGGTTAAATGGAGACTCACAATGAAGCCCCCATTCAGACTCTGTCAGTTCTGAAAACGCTGTCTAACGCGAGTTCGCAGCGCCTCTGTTTCCTTCGCAGTGATCAGTCAATACCTTATACTGTTCACGTTCCTTATACACCTTCTTAAGCTGATAACAACACTACGCAGGAATAACTCTGATGAACTCTGATAGCCGTCCTACGCGTCACATGGAACAGCACCTCTAATCATTTGCATAGGCGCCGATGGTGTCTGCGTGTACGAAGTTACACTGCCATTTGGTAGTATCTTCAGGGTGATTCATATTTTTGTGGCCTTGTTTATTTACTAATTATCGTGACGAACGAGGAACAAGATGCTTAAAACGAGTGCTCATTGAAAACCGACATCTTTTCCTGAAACTGTGAGGCTTCAACACTCAGGTATATTGGTTCAACATGACGCTTATACTGTTGTTTCGTTTGTGCCGGAAAATTGATTGTATGCATAGCAGAAAAGTGTGTTTACTGCTCCACGGACGTCCATAAATTCAGAAAATAAGAAGCACTGCTTGCTTTGGATCTTATTTAAAAACTCAGCACCAAAAGAAAACAGTCAATAGACAAACGTGGCACTACTTTTTAAATCAACATAGCTGCGTCATTGACAGAACTCTGTGGGACGTTAATCTACTGGTATCTACTGAAGGTGAAATTCACCTTGTAGGTGTATCAGTGTGCTTGAAAGCGTTCAAGTTCCTATGAAGTCTTGATTTGACGGAAATTTAGTAAATTTTTATTCAAACTATGGAACCAGTAGCAAAAATAAGTGCCATCATTATCTATTCATGATCTCTGACCACCATTACTTAAATCAGAAAAATGATATGCAGATTTTACCACTGATTAATTACTAACTTTTCCAAATTAATGTTTAACATCAAGGGCTTCATTTTCTTCAGTCTAATTACTTGTGAAATTCTATCGCAGTCCTTTGAGGGTGTGGCCTCACGTGTATACAGTTTATGATATTGTTAAAGTATTTTGAAACTCTAGTTACGTCATCCTTCAACATACATCCCACCAATACATCCTTCGTCAACAGCAAGGACCAAAATGCAACAGCAGCTTTCACTCAGTGAACACTGAAAAGTAAATCAATTTACTCTTTGACCAAAAAGCGTCCTTAACTATTGCCAGAAGCTACTGGGCACTTTCAATAGAGCTTCTGCAGAAGTTAATAAAGTTGTGTGGTAAAATGCACGTCTTTCAGTATAAATTGAAAGACCTACTTCCGGTGCACGTCTTCTACTTTCTAAAATTCGTTCAGTAGTTTAGGGACTTTTTCTATGATTTTTGGTTTATACCACCGCAAAACAGTAATTCTCGTATTTCTTCATTTTTTTATATTTAAAACTATTGCACATTTTATCAACAATCCTTACTGTGAGTGGTAACTCGTAACACTGCGTAGCTTTCACTCACATGAACGCATGTAATCTAAGAAAAAAATAACTAAAAGGATCAGTATTAGGAACATGTTTTCGACGAAGGAACAAATGGATTTATACAAGAACAAAACGAAGATCAAGTTTCTATCTCACGTATGTAGCCTAGTGACTAGAATAACACCAAAAAGGGTAGAAAACAAAACTAGTGGATATTTCATAACTTTGAAAGAATTTCGAGCCTCTATGAAGTATCGTTACTGAGGAGGTCTGAAGCAATGAAAACTACTGAAGCGGATTAATGTTGATGTAAGTAACTTAAGGTTTTTGATATCAAATTTAATACGAAATTGTCTAAGACAGTTCAGAGAGCCCAGGTCTGCAGCATAGTATTAAAATGAAGTGAAATGTGAAGAAAAAAAAATGTCGCTGGGAAGTTTGCGCTGTGAGAAGATGTTAAAAAGGATGCAAACAAATCAGATAGTAAAAAGGATGTAGACACATCAGATTCACAATTCAGAGGTCTGCAATGAAATAGCGAGAAAAAAAAATCTATACAAAATTAACTTCTGAGAAAGTGACATGTCTCTGGGACAGTTCTCGATGAGCCCATGAACAGACATTGGGAGCTGTAATGGAGTAGAAAAGTTATAGGAGAAGACAAAGAAAGGAATGCGCAAAACAGTCTGTAGAAGATATTAGGTGTAGTGTATACAGAGAGGTGAGAAAATTGTGCGAAACGATCTTTTTTATTTAAAAAAAAAAGCAGTGTTACTTCTTACGTTGTCATAGTTACATCAATGTGGCAAAACTTCTGAAGAGTCAGTCGAAAACACTGTTTGTTACGGCCTCCGATGAAATCATTAGGAAATTTATAAAAGGAAACACAATATTCCTTTACGAGCGTCGGCCCAGCAACTAAAGCTAAAATTGTTCCCTGCAAGATCACCAGTGGTATTGACAGAGACAAGCGGCGACGTTGGTCTCTACGATTTCCGGAATATCTTTACGATTAATGCGAAATTCTAGATACTGTGTGGATTTCTAATAAAGCTGGCTAATCTATTTCGATGCACTAATTAGAAAAAATTACGATGTTGAATAAATGAAAATCAACATCCAATTTACAAATGCACAATAACGGTTGCACCATCAAAAGTGTCTACAAAAGCCACTTTTTTAGTTTCTGTGGTATTGGAAAATTCTTATGGGGCATAACAATCAACAGTACTGGTACTTAATTGTTTAGCCGAGTTGTTTTCTCCAATGGACAATTTACAACATAATTATTATGCAACCGCATCTATATCGACGATCTGTAACTCCCATGTTTCACTGAACATTCCTGTGAAAAATTTTACTGTTTGGTGTTGCTGTGCGATGGGATGCCCACAGACAAAAAGCATAGAATCTGACTGAAATCTGGAACAGAAACGAAACCCCTGCGGCGAGTTACGGCTAATATACAGATGGCGGAATGCCATATGGCATAGCGCCTGTACTTTCAATATCTGCTAGGATCTTAATCAACGGAAATATACAAATTAAATTTTATCTACGTCATATATCTTGTACTTCACAGACCATTTAGTTGGGGCAGTATCATACGAATCGCTTTCTGTTACTCACGTTTCCATGCTATCTACCAAAACCTGTTATCTCCAATGATATAAAACGTTACGTAATAGGGCGGCCTGGTATATGGAGATAAACTCCAATAGTGCAATGAACTTGAAATGGAGATTAGACAATGCAGTGTAACTGACGAATTACTTATTCTCTTAATTTTGTAACTTGTTGCGATGTCATAAATTAACATACGATATTCTATAAATAACGTGCATCAAATTAAAATTTCATTTGACATGAGTTAATATTTGTTATTTTGACAGAGTCACAGTCAAATTTCTACATTAAGTACAGGTAGCAAGCGCGTTTAACACTATAGTTCGCAGCAGCGAACATAGAGGACTACTGCAATCGTTGAAACATTGGGCTGAAAACTGTAAGTGTAAACACATAAAAACAAAGTGTTGAGAAATTATTCACCACATTATTATTTTCCAGAAATAATATTTTCAATTGTAACAGTGTTTTCTCTTGTTGGGAAGTGAAGTACGCGAACAATTTTAATCCACAGTAACTGTACAGAACTGAAGGGTGCATACTACAACAGAAACTGTCTGAGCTCGTGTTGTGTTTCATGACGAATAACGAAAAAAATTTTATGGGAGGCTAACGTGATGGGTTTGGCTAATTTTTAGATAATGTTGTTTGTACAAACGTATAAAAATCAGTTTTAGGGTGTGAAATGATTATAACTAATTTTGCATGGCAGCATGAACATGTCACAATAATATCTTTGTATAATAACTTACAGTGGTATCAAACAAGGATCTGAAAAATGAAAGCCGTCTCAGTAATGGGAAAATGAGAGAACGAGGCCAATTTTCACCTATATCTCATTTATGTCATGAGGTTACAGTATGATTTAAGACGTCCTCCCCATAACATACACCCTCACCCTCTCCCTGACATCCAGTTGGGAAACGTATGAATACCAGTCTGCTATGCTGTTGGTTGAGCTGCTGACCTTGTATGTCCAGAAACTTCCCTCTTCCGCCCCCCCCCCCTCCATATACCTCCTCCATATACCGATCCCTGCCCCTCTAGCCAATTCTGACTGTGTTTATTTAGGGTCTAATGAACAACCATGAGACATTAGTGTCACACGCCGCTATGCGATGTTATTTCATTTACTACAAATATTTCTAAGTTATCCAGTGACTTGGACGAGTGTCTCTGAGATATTAGTCCTGCGCCTGCTTTAGTACGTGTGTAGTGAAATTCCTCTGTCCCCCTTGTCGGTAGAAAGACGGTCCCAGTATACCATTAGCTCGAGTGGGGCCCACTCTGAAAGAATAAGCAGTATGCAGAACTGGGGCAATGATCCGGCATGTGCCGGCCGGGTGGCCGAGCGTTTCTAGGCACTGCAGTCTGGAACCGCGCGACCGCTACGGTCGCAGGTTCGAATCCTGCCTCGGGCATGGATGTGTGTGATGTCCTTAGGATAGTTAGGTTTATGTAGTTCTAAGTTCTAGGGGACTGATGACCTCAGTTGTTAACATATGTTAAGTCCCATGTGCTCAGAGCCATTTGATTTTTGATCCGGCATGTGACTGTCGAAATCGTTTGAACGGCTGGGGCTAGTGTATGCCACACCCAAGAGAACAGCTGGGAGCGATTTTACTCCTTTTCTGCACGGCTTCAAAAGACAGCTGCCGCATCACTATCCCACTAGCGTGGGAGAATCAGTTGCGATCGCTCTAAAAATTTGGCTCAGTCAATAGTACTGAGTTGCTCTGGATAGAGAGCCTGGGGTGTAAGTGTGACCTGTGCTACGAGGTGAGGGAAGTTGTGGGTGCTCTCCCATGCTTTTTCATGATTTTAGCAACGATTATCACCCGTCACATTGGCAACAGCATCCCCTCCCTGTACAGTTTTTGAGAGCAGAGTGTTGAGGACTGCGAACTTGGATTCTGGGCGCTCTGCTGGGGGCCTACAAAGGGGCGGCTGTACCTCTGGCCGTCATTCGGTGCTGATCAGCGCATGCTAGTTGTTTAGGCAAATTTAAATAGTGCAATTTTACGGTTTACTGTTGGCCCCACGACAAGACTACACGTTGCCAAATATCTGTTCTGTATCCAGATTCCTCGTGCCCTGCAACGAGAGTGCCTATCGATAATGATCATGATCCATATTCTGCACATCTCGTTAACTGCTTACTTCGCCGTGTAAGTTGTGTTTCTCATTTTGATTATGTTTGCGGCTTCTTCTTCTAACGTTTTCCTCGATTACACGAGTTGCCCAGATAAACAGATCTTGTGCACTAGTTCCATAGTTTTTGGCACCTCCCATTGTATTAGAGTCATTTCGTGATCTTATTTGATCTACAAAAATGTGTTCTCTGTTAACCTCATCGCGGTTCATGTCAATCATTAGAGCAAATAAATAACTGTTAATCTCGACCTTGGCTTAGATTTCAAGATCCTTCAGTTAGTACTAAAACTTGTCATGGTTAGGCGGCTCCCTAAAGATAAATATAATCAGCTCTATACGCAATTGGTTCACTTTACTGTGTCGGCGTTGTCCTTGTGTATAGCTGTCCACTACAAGGATGATTTATTTATTATTTTGTGAAAGCAAAGAGTATGGCATTCGTTCATCCTGCATCACTGCACTATTCTCTTGAGTGTTGTATGAAGGGTATGAGCACTGCACATAGCTCAACTTGTAGCAAGACACATGCACTTGAGCCGGCCGCTGTGGCTGAGCGGTTCTAGGCGTTTCAGTCCGGAGACGCGCTGCTGCTACAGTCGCAGGTTCGAATCCTGCCTCGAGCATGGATGCGTGTGATGTCCTTAAGTTAGTTAGGTCTAAGTAGTTCTAAGTCTAGGGGACTGATGACATCAGATGTTAAGTCCCATAGTGCTCAGAGCCATTTCAACCATGCACGTGAGGTCTACAATGGTTCATGTAGACTTTGGTCCAGGATCTTACCTTTGGTGTCTACGAGTTTCCTGCACTCAGGAAGGCGCTGTGAAACTCCTCTTCAAGAGAAAAAGGTTGTAGCTACCATTTTGTCTCATTTTACTCCACTGCATGCTTGAAGTAGCTATCTGCATCACAGGATAGTTTAGCAGGTACTGACCTACTTCTTGTGTATTGTTATTTTATATGTACTTGTTTTGGGGCATTTCATTAAAATCCTTTTTAGAGTGTGAATGTTTTTTGGGTTCCGTGTAAAGATTCATAATTTTGCACGTTGATATCGTTTGGTTTAAGCTGTATTGCTGATGTTAAATTTTGAGCAGTAGTTTTCCATTTTATCTTCTTGACTCAAGGGCAGCGATAGTCGAGCACGTTCTTAAGAGGTAAGGAAGATTACTAGGCGAGAGGATTCAACTGATCCAAAGAAATACGTGTCGGAACTTTTTGAGGGAGAAGCATCAGGAACAGGTACGTCGCAAGAAACCCAGGAAACCGTAGTCGCAAATAAAGAGAGTGTGACCAGCGAGAATTGCGAAACGGATTCGGCAGTTGCACAGTGCAGTTCCAACTCTGGAAACAAGGGGGATATTCGACTGTACGCTAAGCAGATATTAGTGCAAGCTATAAAAGTGATAGGAAAGCCAACGAGGAAAGGAAACCAGCCAAGGAAGACAGTAAATAAGCCTTGGACCGAGGAAAATGAGGAAGTGTTCAGGAAAGAGATGTCAGTATTATGAAGGGAACTCGAGGGTCATATTACTAAATCTGTAGACGGAAAAGTGGTTGAGGTCTCTAAAACTGTCGAAATCAACGTGAACAGGTTGGACCCGGATGAGACACATCTAAAGAAAGTAAAGGAGCCGGAAAACTCGCTTTCTGTAGGAGTATAGGATATGGAGAAGCGAACGGTGTCTGAGATCACAGAACAAGTGCGATACTCAGAAACTGAGGAATTTGCCTCACTTAAACAAGGTCTTGTGAGCTTGAGATGAGAGATGGGGTGTCTGTGAGTTCTGGAACGTTATTGCCTCTAGCAAAGAGTAGTATATGAACTAACAATGAGCGGCATTTTTGTGATAGTTCGGTATATAACGCCACATCATCAGCAAGAAAAAGAGGTTATTTTGAGGGTAATGTATCCGTGATCGAGGTTCATGTCCGTCAACAGTCAGGACTCTGATGCTAAACACTTGTATTCGTTAAGGAAATTTCTCGCATATACAGACAGAGACCTGTATATTAAGACTTGAATAAGGAAATTTAGGAATAGTCTGCCTAGCATCTGGCCAATAAAAATAGACGTAGAATTTAGAATACTAGTGGAAACACACTTCCAGTCTTATCTACATTCTGAGGAGATTTTAAAATGGAAGCAGCTTCTCGATTGGCACTGATACTTCCTTGTAGCCACTGCATTGGTGTAAAAGTATGTCACGCTCAAGCCTCTGAAAAAGGGCACCGTGAGTTCTGTCATGAAGGCTTTCTCAAGAGACTTGCTGGGTGTAGGTAGTGATATGAAGTATGTGCTCTCAGACGATGCAGGTCAATTCGTTTCAGAGAAATGTATGGACATGATACACAGGAGAAAGGAGAAAGGTGGAGGAAATCTACACTGCCACATTGCAGCCACAAGTGAACCCAGGATCATGTGGCAATGAGCAAGCTCTGCTGCATCTGCTGCAGCAAGAAACACGATATTTAAGATGAGTACTGTTGGACTTTGAGTCAGCAATGAACCAGCTCTCTCACAGCTCAAGTAAGATTTCTCTATCCAGAGTCTCATTGACTCGAAAACGAGAGGATAGCACTCGGCCAGGCATAGGTTGGTGGTGGAAGAAGCAGTTAATAATATAAGGAAAGTAGGACGGGTGGAAGGCGGGCAGTTCCAGAAATACGAAACAGTAGATCTATCCAGGACAGAAGGTGCTGGTGAGAAACCATCACTTCTTCTGAAAGGCAAAGAATAGGTTACGGACACTAGTCTCACTGCGTTTAGGCCATCCAGAGTAAACCGCCTGCTCTTTGGAAATGCAGCAATGTTGGAATCATTGAGGACGAAAAGAGTCGATGGCGTGCACTAGTTTTCAAACTTAAAAGTTTTTGTACTGTACAGTTATTCTAGGTTTTGGTTTAATGTATTTAATTTGTGTTTACTAAATAAGTAAGTTCGTCAGATACTCCTCAGACATAAGTGTTTAGCACTTAGTTCTGAGTTTATTTGGTGTAATTTGTGTGAGAATATGCTCACTTGCGGTTAGTATTTTTGTGTGCATATTTGTATTTTCAAGAGACGACATACAAGTGAGTATATGTAAGGGCATTGGAGATAGATGCACTTTGCACAGTTTCTCTCATTTTTAAAGCTGCTGACCACAAAAATCGCATAGAACAATGATTATTTGTTGCAAAAGAGTAAGACTGTTCTGTTAATGTTTCAGACTGTAGTGCTGCCACCACCAACGAGAATTATCGGTGAATGCTGGCATCAGTATTGTTGTTTTATATACGAAGAAGATAAGGTAAAAAAGTGTGATATCACATCCCTAAGATTATTTTTCTTGAGGTGCCTCACTTTCTTCTTTGAATGTTATATGAGTTCATATGGTGGTGAGATAGGGAATTTGTCGTTGGGGGAAACCATTAGCTTCCAGTCCCTATCGTAATGTGCTGAAAGGAACAGTGAAACGTAGTGTGTAACAAAGCTGATTCTTGCACATGGTGTGAGGTGGATAAGTTTATTTCGTGCTCTTATGGTCAAAGAAGTCGCTATAGATGTTATTGTATGGGTTTCGATTTGCCACCAGCTACTAACAATGCCCTGTGCAATGTACGAAATTGATTTTAGGATTTGTCAGACGTCATTTTTACCTGTAGAAAAATTAGCGATCGCAACTGTTATTGTTAAGTATTTTCTACAATTAGATGTCCTTCTTTAGTGCGTTCCCTGGACTGTGCATCTGGAAAATGTTGCTGATGTGAATTTAAGCCACTCTATCAGAACTTAAAGCACACTGTAATATCAACCCCAGACCTTAAAAACTTTATGCTGGTGTATACTAATGACCCCAAATAGACGTATTTTCCATGGTCACAGCTCCACAGAATTAAATTGAATTATCTGTGACAAAATTTCGCTCTTCACATGTTTCTGAGCGATCTGCACTGTATTTCTGTTTTCTCTCTTCATCTGAAGTTGGTCTGTTTCAAGTCACTGGAGCTAAGAGCACACTTGCACCATTATATGTAGACATTTTAATATTATATACAGAATGCTATGATAGCACAGGAGATGCTATATTGCACTGATCACTCAACCAAAGAAAAAATACCCAAACGAAGGAGGAAACTTACATTTTTCTTGGAGTTCTTATTTGTCCTTAACAAGTAAACTGCACTCCGTTATTAATAGTAAATTTATGTATCCCGAAGAGAAAAATTATCATCTGTGAAAAATATTCATTGAACTGATAGGTAAAAGATTCCATGCACAAAAATGTAATCATCAGAGAAAAAACCCTTTACTTCATATTTATGCGGTTCTAAAATTAACTCTGAATAATTAACTTCTTTTCATAATATCTATAAAGGAGAAAAGATGGGAAATTAAAATGAATAGTAGTCATAAATATTTTTTCACAAATAAAAGATTATTTTTGCAGATGTCCCACTGGCGACCATGGCAGGACTCATTGTAGTGTTTCGCTTTTCATGATCAAGAAAGAAATCAGAAGACCAGCAAGATGAAGTTGGAGCTTTACCAACTTGGACCAAGTAAGAAAATTACAGACTAGACAGAGAATGATAGCCATCATTGTAAATTTATATATCAGTATTTTCAGTTTTATTGCAAGTCGTTTTTCTGCACAGAACTTTAACTGTAAATTTTTTCCAGAATTTTTTAGTGTGCATACTGCTACTAATTGCAACTATGAAAACAGAGTAGCATACGAGTAGCAGTAATGTGCATAATACCAGGTTCCTTGTATGGTGACCTGTGGTTCAAACTGCGATGTCAAATTGTTTTGATCGGTTTTGGCAGCCAGTTTGTGGTTATCTGGCCACCCTCAGTAAATATTTTATCTTTGTTGTTCATGTATGGTCCCAATAGGACCACATGAGGAATAATCAATCATTGCCACTTTTGATGGTTGGCCTTCCTTTGTGTCCAAATTTGTTTCATCATTTCAGAATGAAGTCTCTTTCTCTCATCAGGCCATGGTGTTACAGTCTGTTTTCTAATTTCTCTCTGACCAACTTTCCAATCCTTTGTCTTTATGATCTCTATCAGTAACTTCTGCCTGAGTTATACTGTCTACTTTAAGATCCTCCTTAATTGCAGCAATCCATTTAACTGGCTCACTTACTTCAATTTTCATAGAATGTTACTATTTTTTGTCAACCTAGTGGGTGCCACTCTTTTAATGTGCCCATAAAATTGAAGTCTTTGTTTCCTCATGTCACCATGTTTGTCTGTGTATTCTTCTATTTCCTTATTACTTCTCAGCCTATAAGTTTCTCCATCAGTAATTTTGGGACCCAATATTTTCCTAATAATCTTTCTTTCTTTCTTTCTTTTGAATTTCTTCAATAGCCCTCCTTTTAGTATTTAAAATTAAAGTTTCTGCTCCATAAAAACATTCAGGTTTGATTTACAGAGCTGCAAAGCCTATGTTTACTGAATTTAGAAAGTGAATTTTTATTGTAATTATTTTCTGTTAATCTGAAAGCAGGTGCCATTTTTTAACAATGAACTTCGATTGCAGTTTCTTCCCCTAAGCATTCAAACGGAGAAAAACTTTTTGTTTTTCCATCTTTCGTGTTTCTTGTGTCATATATTCAGTTTATTCAAATGATATTTGTAGGTCTACTTTTCTGCAACTTCTTAAAGAATTTTAATTTGTTTTTGAGCTGTGGTAATATTCATAGTTAAAATTTCCAGATTATCTACAAAGTCGAGGCAATCTACTTTAATATTGCTTCCATATAACTTAATTTATTGATTTATATTTTGACTCGAATTTTGCTTTCGCCAATCTGTAATTAGCTTTTCCAAAACACAGTTAAACTTTTATGGGAAGATTCAATCTCCCTGTCTAATACCAGTCTTCATATCAAATGGCTCAGAAATTTCTCCCATGAACTTAACTTTAGAGTTATTGTCAGTTAACGTTATCTTAATCAGTGCTAAAGTAATATTATCTAGACTTTGTTCCTTTAAAATTTGGAAAAGAGATTCACTGTCAGTGGAGTCATAAAGCGTTTTAAAATACACAAATGTACATACAATACTGTTACTAGAAGTACTTTGGTGCCTAAAAATTAGGTTTTAACTAAGAATTTTTTCCAAAAAGGATCTGTTTGGTTTAAAGCCTGCTTGGTATTCACCAACTTTAGGCTATAACTGTTCTTGGGCTCTATTAAGCAAATTCTGAGAGAGAATTTAACTGTTCTTGGGCTCTATTAAGTAAACTCTGAGAGACAATTTTGTATGTGGCCAAGAGAAGAGAGATTCCTTAGTAATTATTAATATAGTTTTATCTCCTTTTTTATGCAATGAACGAATTAGAGTGGTTTTCCACTCCTCACAAATTTTCTCAGATTGCCAGACATATCCTGTTAGCTGAGTGATCTCTTTTATTGTATCAGGGCCCACTGATTTTAGTAGTTCTGTAATTATACCATCTGATCTAGATGCTTTATTGTCTTAAGGCTCTTAATTTGTTTAATTATTTCGATTTAGGCAGGTTTTTTAGACTTAGGGTTGGTGTTATCAGATAACTGTGGTTGGAATAATTCACTGGTTCTGGACAGTTTAATAGTTTTTCAAAGTAATTAGCATGTGCCTTACAGTTTTCGTGGTGGTTAAGAGACAAACTGCCATTTTCATGTTTGAAGCTAAGACTTTGAGGTTGGTAACCAGTTAGTTTTGTTTTGAATGTTTTATAAAAATTACTTGTATTATTCTTTTGGAACTCTCTTCCGATTTCTAAAAGTTGGGCATTTTCCTAATTTCTCTTAATCTGTAGGACTAATTTAGTTGTTTCTTTTCTTGCAGTTAGAAAGCTGTTGTACATATTTTCCGTTTTGTTACTATTCCAATTTGTGAATGTCTCATGCCTAGATTTAACTACTGTTCCACAATCCACGATTTTGTGCTGTTTTGATGAATTATCCTTTTAGGCTTTGTCATTTGTTGGATTGGTTTTAGTCGAGTTCGCTTGTCAGATTTGGGGTTATTTTAGCAGTGTCAAATTTTGGGATAACAGTCTTTGTTTTGAAGAGTTTTTGATGTTGAAGTTGTACTTTTATTCGCATTAAACAGTGGTCAAAATCAATATTAGCACCTTTCCTAACTTAGGCAATTAAAATTTGTTTGTAGTTATGCTATAAAATTGCTACATGATCTGTTTGAAATTCCCTGATAAATGTATTGGGTGCGTACCAAGCTTTTTGTTTGGAAGGGTTCTTTATAAAATGTGTTGACATGGTTTTAAGGTTAAAATTTTTGCACGTTTCAACAAGTCTTTGGCCATTTTGGTTTGTCCATTTATGTGTAGGAAAGCCACCCACTGTTTTCTAATATTTTTTTCTCTTTACTTAACTGAGTATTAAAATCACCCATTATAATTTTAAGATGGTTTCAGGGAATTTTCGAGATGATGCTTTCTGACGTTTCCCAAGCTTCATTAATTTTTTCAGATTTTTTTCGTTCATCCTCATTGACTGGTATAAGGGCATTAATTTAAGTGTGTGCTTTATTTGCGCATTTAAGAGAAATAGTCATAAGTTTGTTGTTAATGGGTTTTTCTCCATTATTGAATTTAAAATATTTTTGGAGACTGAAAAAGCAACTCTCAGATATGGTGTATTATTAAGTATTCTTTCATCAGGTTTACTTTTACAAATACGATAATAACCGAAATCCATGGTGTTATTCTCTGCCATTCGTGTTTTTTGAAGTGCCAAATTTTGAATCTTCTGTTCTTCCAGTTATGGAGTTTGCTTGGTTGGAAAATTGTTTGTACGAGGGTCGTTCAATAAGTAATGGCCCACATTTAAAAAAAAAAAAAAACATTATTATACATAGACAAACGTCCTTGTTGGTGCTTCATATTTGATATTAGTTCTGTGCGCCGGTAAAGTTTCGAACCTTTCTGGCAGATGACAGAGCCGTAGTATAGCGTCAAAATGACGTCTACATACAACTCACGTTACAAGCAGCGTGCTGTTATTGAATTCTTGTGTACAGAAAAAGAAACCGTGCTGAACATCGGTAAAAGTTTGTGTGCAGTGTATGGAGATGATGCAGCTGATAGGAGTGCAGCTGGGCGTTGAGTAGGTAAGTTACAGCGTCAAGAAATGCAGAAACAGAGCTCCATGATCAGCCTTGCTCGGGACGTCCTGTCGCAGACACTGCTCCACACATGCTGATTCGTGCCGATGCCATTATTTGTTCAAATGGCTCTGAACACTATGGGGCTTAACTTCTGAGGTCATCAGTCCCCTAGAACTTAGAACTACTTAAACCTAACTAACCTAAGGACATCACACACATCCATGCCCGAGGCAGGATTCGAACCTGCGACCGTAGCGGTCGCGCGGTTCCAGACTGTAGCGCCTAGAACCGCTCGGCCACTCCGGCCGGCCAATATTTGTGCCGACCGGCGCATCACTACTCGACAATTGGCTCTACAGTTGTCGGTCAGCATTGGAAGTGCGTCTGCAATGATCGAGACTCTCGGATATTAGAAGAGGTGCTCATGATCGGTTCCACGAATGCTCGCTGCGGATCACCAGATTCAACGAAAGGCGATTTCATCTGAATTGTTGGAGCGTTTTGAGACCGACGGAGAGGCTTTTCTTCCACGGATCGTTACGAGGGGCGAAAGTTGGGTGCACCACTTTGCTCCGGAAACAAAAAGGCAGTCCATGGAGTGGCATCATCCTCATTCACCACAAAAGAGGAACAAGACAACCTCCTTTGCCTGAAAGGTCATGGTAACCATATTCTGGGATTGTGATGGCGTCATTCTTGTGGATGTGATGCAAAGGGGTCAACCAATTCAGAGGTGTAGGTGGAGACTCTGAATAAACGCAAGAATCGTTGCGTCATGTTTTATCGGACTAGAATCCAGCAGAAATCTCTATCCAACACGATAATGCAAGTCCACACACAAGGCTGAGAACCGGGTAACACAATGCTAAATTGGATTGTACATTACTGCCTCATCCATTCTGAAGTCCATCTCTTTGGGCCGCTTAAAGATGCTCTACGGGGAAAACACTTTGAAGATGACGAGAGTGTCATTCATGTAGTGAAAACGTGGCTACGCCTACAGGACAAGAGCTTTTACCAGTAGTAAAAACAGACTCTTCCGCAACTTTGTGTACAGACCACGTAGAAAAATAGGACATGGACAAGACATGTTGATGTGTATTGTCACCAAATTTTGACTCTTAACAATAAATATCTTCTGAGAAAGAAAATGGGGGGCATTACTTATTGAACGATCCTCGAATGTTGAGTATTAAAAAAAAAAAGTATTTGTTTTGACATGAAGTTGGCCAGAGGACTCCGGCTTCCTTTGTTGAGTCACATTGATTTTAACCTTTCCGCCCCAGAATCCGAAATACCAGTTGCGCCAATAATACTGGCGGTGGATTGACCACCTGGAGTAATATTGTGATTCTCGAAATGCTCCATGACGATTGTACCTGGAATTAGGTGGGGTTGAGTAAACTCATTGACTGAGTGTTAAGACTGGAAGGGTTAGTACCCGAATATGAATTTCAACAGCACCACTGGTGAACAGACGCTGACCACTTTGCCGCTTGCTACAAGACAGACGCAAAATGGATTTGGTTTTGTTTTGCCGTGTGCCGGGTCTGCATATGCTGTATTCGCAGCTGTCCACCATATCTGATGGAACGTTCACTATCCGCCACCTATGACTTTTCCAGTAGCCTAGACAAGGTCGACTTCTTGGATTTTGTTACACAGACTTGAAGCCTGGACTCACTAAACAATTGAAACAAAGATCCTGGCGAAAGTAGGTTGATCTGTATTGCATTTACTGATTGATATTACTTTACCATATCTAAAATTTTTATTTACTCTATCATATCAAAATGTCATTAGATACTTGCAATGTGGACAAATAAAAAATTCATCCTGCATCTGAGCCACATAATCAAATAGAAAAAAAATGCCTAAAATTGCAGTCATTAGCCTATGGAACTGACTTCTGTTCTTACTACACAGGAAGACACCAAGAATGAAGTGCTCCAAAAAATGGGTGAGTTGCCCAAAAAGCAAGCCAATATGGCTACACAAATCAGTGAAACATCATATGCACGTGGCAAATCATCCACAGCACAAATGAATATAATTTCACAAATTGGGTAACTGAAAACAGACAACTTAAAAGCACTTAATGATACAGTGGCTAAAATGGAAACTATCGCTGAATGGCATAAAAAGCTAACTCAGCAGTTTGACGAACACAAACAGAAGCTAAAAACAGAAATAGCCAATTGCCTAAAGGAGAGGGAAGAACAAATAAATAAGAAATAAGGAATAAGTTTACCGACTGAGAATGTGAACGGTAGACGTGAGATGAATCCGGACTTCTCGCTTTTAAAGACACAGAAATAATCGATCGACAACCTCTGTGTACTAAACGAGAGTACGAAAAAAGTGTGCAGGGATTGTCACCTAAAGTAGATGAGGTTCAACATTCTGTCACGAACGGGATAAAAGGCTGTTGCAAGGCCGTGGTCACGGAAGTTACTACGGTAAAACACGATATTACGCAAATGAACCAGATGAGAGCTCTTCTATCACTTCAACAAGCGATGTGTCAGCACTTACTAGTGGACATGTACAATGTGCGGGTACAAGTACGGGCCCGCAGTGTCACGTTTTTGCAATTACTGCTTTGTGTGGCTTAGCTACTACATCTCTCACTGAAGATGTAGTGTTGAAGAAGAACGTGATACGACACAGACAGCTCAATGTGTTTTCACCTGAAAAACGATCCACATACTCTGTGACTTTTATAAAATCATTGCATGAGGTACTATCCAACTTCTGGAATCACATTTAGAAAATGAAGTACATGGCTGGATCCTTGCAAAACGACACTGCTCTCTGGGCCCCAGAACCTGTTGGTACATTTCATTCTCATGAAGAAATTGAACGGAACAGTCGTTTAAGTAACGGTCAAGGGGCATAAAAGAACAGTTGAGAAAGAAGGTTTTCAACCCCAAGTCATATAAGGAACGGTAGTGGAGTCTACGCTGCTACATACAAAAATATGTCAACAAGAGAAAATATTGCGATGAAATATTACAACACGGGAAATACTGCAAATATGTAAAACACTGCTAAACACACCAGACGAAGAAACTGACGCATTTTCATCAATAGTGGATGATAATGATTTAATCCACAAGGATGCGAGAGCCGTGCAAATAACAACGCACAACGATGAACGTACAACAGTCGGCACTCCGACCACGCAGACAGACGGAAACCAAACTAACCGCGATTTTCACGACAGGTGAGGGGATAATGACAGATATCGGAATTCTAACTGACGATGGGATAAACGACGATGAGATAGATGTGATGATCGTTCTCACAGATTTGAATATGCAGTGACAATTGTAGATGGTCATTCCAGTACAGAACATGGGTAATTATCAAACTAAACGAGAATGAGAGTATTCCCGCTGGTCTAGTCTCAATACACTGTAGTGGCGTGGAATATAAAATATATTTACTGCATTACAACGAAGGTGTGTGCATGTCAGAAGATCTTTGCCGAGAGCACAACAAATGTGACACACTTACATAACACTTTTAGTAATCTTCCCATTAGAAAGTACCAAAAGTTAGTAAAACCCCCACAACTGCTAATGCCTTAAATTCAGTCATTGAATAATTCGTTTTAGTTTTTCTCAGCGTGCGACTGTCAAATGCGATATTTTGTTTTACTAATTCAACGTCCTTTTCGAACTCCTGCAGTAGATGGGTCCCTAGACCGATTCACGACGCGCCACATGACATATAGAACTACCTGCTTAAATCTGTATGGAACAGAAGCGGTACTCTTAACAAAGCCCCATTAACTCTTCAAATTCCCATTGTTCTTCTTTGCTTCAGTTCCACACTGTGCTCGTAAAAATTTGCGAGTTCCACAAACACGCATACTTGCCATTTCGTTAATGGTGTTGAATATTTTTTGATTTTCTCAAGCTTCACTGATTCTGGTTGCATATCATCAGCAGGTACTGCATGACCCAGGAATCATACCCCTTTGAGTCTGAACTCTGACTTTATGTTCAGTGTTACGCTCTGCTACTCAAAATCATTAAGTAACTGATCTAAAGTGGCACTGTGGTTTTCTCATATCTTTTCTGTGACGAGTAAGCACTTGCTTAAGTTTGTATGGAACAAAAGTGGTGCCCACAGCAAAGCCCCCAGTCACTCTTCGAACTCAAATTGCTCTACTTTGCTTCAGTTCCGCGTTGCTCTTATAAAAATTCGCCATTCCTAGGAATCCACACGCTTGTCATTTCGATCTTGATGCTGAATATTTTTCTATCGCCTCACGCTTTTATGGGTCTGGCTGAATGCTTTCGCCGGCCGGTGTGGGCGGGCGGTTCTAGGCGCGTCAGTCTGGAACCGCGAGATCGCTACGGTCACAGGTTCGAATCCTGCCTCGGTCGTGGATGTGTGTGATGTCCTTAGGTTAGTTATGTTTAAGTAGTTATAAGTTCTAGGGGACGATGACCTCAGCTGTTAAATTCCATAGTGCTCAGAGCCATCTGAACCATTTTTTGAATGTGCCGGCCGCGGTGGCCGTGCGGTTCTAGGCGCTGTAGTCCGGAACCGCGGGACTGCTACGGTTGCAGGCTCGAATCCTGCCTCGGGCATGGATGTGTGTGATGTCCTTAGGTTAGTTAGGTTTAAGTAGTTCTAAGTTCTAGGGGACTGATGACCTAAGATGTTAAGTCCCATAGTGCTCAGAGCCATTTGAACCAGCCATTTGAATGCTATCAGCAGATATTACATGGCCCAGGACTCGTAGCTCCTTGAGTCTGAGCTCTACCTTTGTTAAGTTCATTATGACTTTCTGCTCCTTGATAGCATTAACTCATTGATCTACAATGACATAGTGGTCTTTCCACGACTTTTCTGTGACCAGATGTCGATTGTTCCACATTGCTCCAAGGATCACAGAACCCAGTCCCTTAATGAATGCGGGTGATGACACATTTAGTCCCAAGATAATTTGTTAAACAGACAGCCCTGCCCGTAACATAAAAATTCTTTGTACTGTCAACACACAGGGTGCAGATCAGTCTGTCTGCAAGTTGCGCACAAGTCCACAGCTGTAGAGACCTGAATACCATAGATTCGCTACAGTAATTCTTGTTTCCTGTCTTATCAGTCCCTGTTTCATTGGTGTGTTGATTTGTTGAGAATCAAGCACTAACTGAATCAGTCCCTCTTTTTTGCACGCACCGCTGGGGATTGTTATAAGAATTGACTGCTTCGTCTCTTTAATCTTCTGTTAGCGTTAGTTTAATTCCATATTGTACTTTTTCTTTCCAGACTATTGTTATCTGATAGTGTTTAACAAAAACTTCTGTGATCTTTCACCTTGAATTGATACAGTAACATGTGAATCATCCATGGTGTATTTGAACATACGATTGGATGATACTATGATACTCTCCTTAAGGCTGTCCTCATGTCAGCTATCTTAGTTTGTCGTAACTTTATCTCTGTTTGACTATCGATTGCTTGTGATTCATTTCCCTTAGTCTCCACAAGTCATAGAGCAGCCACATCTTGACCACTGTTTCTTTCTAGATAATAATCAAAATACACTCTCACGTCTTCATTTGAAACGTTCACCACTACAAAACTTTGGGCCAAATGCGTAACCATTTCGAATTTATTTAGGAAATCAAGCCCTAGTATTGCCTCAACTATGAGTCCCTCTACAATCACGAAATTTGCATCTGTGTATACACTCCTGGAAATTGAAATAAGAACACCGTGAATTCATTGTCCCAGGAAGGGGAAACTTTATTGACACATTCCTGGGGTCAGATACATCACATGATCACACTGACAGAACCACAGGCACATAGACACAGGCAACAGAGCATGCACAATGTCGGCACTAGTACAGTGTATATCCACCTTTCGCAGCAATGCAGGCTGCTATTCTCCCATGGAGACGATCGTAGAGATGCTGGATGTAGTCCTGTGGAACGGCTTGCCATGCCATTTCCACCTGGCGCCTCAGTTGGACCAGCGTTCGTGCTGGACGTGCAGACCGCGTGAGACGACGCTTCATCCAGTCCCAAACATGCTCAATGGGGGACAGATCCGGAGATCTTGCTGGCCAGGGTAGTTGACTTACACCTTCTAGAGCACGTTGGGTGGCACGGGATACATGCGGACGTGCATTGTCCTGTTGGAACAGCAAGTTCCCTTGCCGGTCTAGGAATGGTAGAACGATGGGTTCGATGACGGTTTGGATGTACCGTGCACTATTCAGTGTCCCCTCGACGATCACCAGTGGTGTACGGCCAGTGTAGGAGATCGCTCCCCACACCATGATGCCGGGTGTTGGCCCTGTGTGCCTCGGTCGTATGCAGTCCTGATTGTGGCGCTCACCTGCACGGCGCCAGACACGCATACGACCATCATTGGCACCAAGGCAGAAGCGACTGTCATCGCTGAAGACGACACGTCTCCATTCGTCCCTCCATTCACGCCTGTCGCGACACCACTGGAGGCGGGCTGCACGATGTTGGGGCGTGAGCGGAAGACGGCCTAACGGTGTGCGGGACCGTAGCCCAGCTTCATGGAGACGGTTGCGAATGGTCCTCGCCGATACCCCAGGAGCAACAGTGTCCCTAATTTGCTGGGAAGTGGCGGTGCGGTCCCCTACGGCACTGCGTAGGATCCTACGGTCTTGGCGTGCATCCGTGCGTCGCTGCGGTCCGGTCCCAGGTCGACGGGCACGTGCACCTTCCGCCGACCACTGGCGACAACATCGATGTACTGTGGAGACCTCACGCCCCACGTGTTGAGCAATTCGGCGGTACGTCCACCTGGCCTCCCGCATGCCCACTATACGCCCTCGCTCAAAGTCCGTCAACTGCACATACGGTTCACGTCCACGCTGTCGCGGCATGCTACCAGTAGTAAAGACTGCGATGGAGCTCCGTATGCCACGGCAAACTGGCTGACACTGACGGCGGCGGTGCACAAATGCTGCACAGCTAGCGCCATTCGACGGCCAACACCGCGGTTCCTGGTGTGTCCGCTGTGCCGTGCGTGTGATCATTGCTTGTACAGCCCTCTCGCAGTGTCCGAAGCAAGTATGGTGGGTCTGACACACCGGTGTCAATGTGTTCTTTTTTCCATTTCCAGGAGTGTATGACACTTTAAGTGAATTCAAACCTGTTCCTTGCTGTCGGAACTTCGGCTGCTCACAGCATCCATATTCTCACACTATCCATCATAAACACTGGTTGAAGCACATGGTGGAATTGGTTACGGCTAACCATTTGTTTAAGATGCTGAAATTGATCTTGCCATCTGGAATCTATGTATCTTTCCACAATGAGAATTCCTGACTTCATTTGGAGTTGTTTAACCTTTTACCAGAATTCGTTCAAGAATGTATACTTAAAAACTTCGTATGTTTTACATTCCCCACGATTATTTGCATTTGTGGAGCTGTTTCTTCACGAAAATGTTCACAAACATAATTTAAACTCAATGCATGTGACCAATCAGAGATTCTGCACCATCAAGCTGTCTTGTACAAAGTTTGTGATGTAAACTGTTTGAAGGATCTGAAAATAAAGGGTATCTTTGTACTCAAACGAAGTTTTTTCAGATTTCGTCCTCATCAACGTTTTGGTATACTGTTTGTACTGTTACAGCTGATTTTACGGGTGGGTATGAATAATATGACAAACTATGACTGTTAGGTTTCGTAACTCTTACTCTTGTCGCCAATTCTCTGCTTCGAGCCTACTTGCATAATTATCTTTTCCATTAGATTCTCAGTTACTGTTCCTTTCCTTTACCTTGCAGTGCAGCCAATACTTTCCATTTCTGCCGATTAATGTGCCCGTGTGTTTTTTTAAATAGCAATATGCCATTGATTTCCTCATGGTGGCACAAACTGGTCAGAAGAGTTCTATCAGATGATATATCATTATGCATGAACTGCTATTCTGTGACTGCGGTCAGAACTTCATCTGGCTCATTTACTTTACTGGTTCTTTCTGCTACTTGATATTTTCTTTCATAGTCTTCACTTCATGCGCGACTACTCTCGTCCACACATTAAATGCTTCAATACTCTTCATATAAGGATCAACATCTTTTCTTAAATCGTCAGGTTCTGCATCAGTGTCTCTAATTTAGTATCAAAAAGTATGGACATATTTGTCATCTTTCTGCATTAACTGATCCTGCACCTGATTCACTTGGGCTTTGATCTTCAAGATTCAGTTTTTGGACTGCTCTTCACTCCTTCTGTCTAGGTTCTCGATCTTTCCATTTAATTTCCCGAATTGTTGTAACAAAAAGGCATGCAAATCAAATACTGCTGGAGCATGATTTACAACAGTCTGTGCCATTGCGTCGTCAGCAGTGGCTTCGGATGCTTCCAGCGCCTGTGAAATTATCACATTATCCTCGCCTATGGACTTTGCTTCGAAAATATCCCCACTATTCTGCATATTACTCTGATCTTTTTCCACATTTATTCCACATTGGGAGGTTTCACTCCACAGTTTTCTAACATCAACCTGCTGCATACCTCTCTACTGATCTCCATATTCAACCCCACTATTTCCTGTTTGCAAATTACTGGAGAATGCTCTCTTATTTCGCTCATCCTTGTGGAACTTCTCGCTCATGCATATGTCAGTTCTGGCATACGCCAATGAAATGTAACCCTGAATACTCCCAACAATTGAACAGAAAACCACAAATCTCGATGGGGCCCAATTCTCTAAACCAACATAAGAAGAAGACAATAAAATCTTCCAGATATACAGAACACACACACACACACACACACACACACACACACACACACACAACGCAAGTCACCTCTTCTTGCTGAAAGAAAATACAGGGAGATTTTAATTAAAGTTAAACTTTCAAAACGCTGTAGAAATAACACCACTGGTGGTCAGAATGACGTCAAACTGCAATAGGATATTATCGGAGAAGCGGGAAAACGTGTGGCAGAAGAAAAGAAATAGTGTGAAAATTGGTCAATATATGGTGCTGTATGTGTCAGAACACGTAAATGAAAACATGCACGCCCCATCGAAGTTGGTATAAACACGCCGCGTACACGGCTTTTTCTCCTTTCGCGTCTGCGACGTTCGCCATGACTGTCTCAATGCAGGATCGCGCTCTGCTTGTAAAGCTGTATTACAAGAACGATGACTGTGCACACGTCGCTCTGCAGAAGTTCCGGACACTGAAGGCTTTGAAAAAAGGCGTTGGTCCGATGACTGCCGTGGGTCTGGAGAAAATGATTCGGAAATTCGAAGAGACGGGTTCTTTTGGAGGATACGAAATGAGTCGACGTCAGGGGAAGGAGTGGCCGCAGCAATGCAGGAGGAGACGAGTGGTGGAGTGCAAATGCGTAATACTCAAAAAATTGCCCGAACATTGGACACACCTGTGAGCACAATGCGTAGAATCGTACGAAACATCCTCCTTCGCTTTCCATTCAAAATTACGGATGTGCACGAGTTGCTTCCTGTTGACCTGCCAGAAAGAGGGACCTGTGCTTTAGAATTTCTTGCTCGCATGGAAGTGGACAATGATTGGCCATGGAAGATTTTGTGAACAGACGAAGCCCACTTCCATCTGACAGGATATGTCAATACACAGAATTGTCGAATATAGGCAACGGAAAATCCACAAGAAAATCAACCAGTACTACTTCATCCTGGAAAGGTCACTGTGTGGTGCAGATTTACGGCATCATTTGTCATAGGGCCATATTTTCTCGTGGCGACAGATGGTTCCAGTCCCGTTACCTGTACCGTCACTGGTGAGCGCTATGAGGTCTTTTGCACAGCCACGTCATTCCAGCTCTCCACCAGCGTGGATGTGTGGATGGGATCATTTTTATGCAGGATGTCGCACCTCCGCACATTGCATATCCAGTTAAGCAGCTGATGAAGCGCCATTTCGGAAATCCTAGAATTATCAGCCGCCATTTTCCTTCAGCCTGGCCGTCCCGATCACCTGATCTTAATCCGTGTGACTTCTGGCTGTGGGGCTATCTGAAAGATGTAGCGTTCAGTGTTCCGATTGCAAACTTATCTGCATTGAAGGTACGCATTGCGCAACACATTCTGAACATAACCCCGGAAACGCTTCGATCAGTTGCGGAATATGCTGTTTCTCGATTTCAACTTGTTGCAGAACACGGTGGACAGCAACCCCTTTTGCACCAGTCACACGGAAACTAATAATCCGATTTGATTTTGACAGGACAGGAAAATTAAAAACCGATGTAACTGATGCTTTTTATGCGCTTTTTGGCCTCAGGACAATTAAAAACCGATTTTTCCCTTCCAATGTGATATGCCGTGGTGGATGGGCTTACGTAACTAACAGTATCACACCTCTACACCCATACACACTGAGTAGTACAGTTTGTTTAACGTCAAACGTACACCTCGGGCATTGTTGTATGTTTCATTTGTCATTTGTAGTCGACCACTATTAAATTATGATGCTTACAGTTCCGTCTATTGCTATATTTTTTAACTATTTATTTTTCTTCTGTCATACGTTTTACACCTTCGCAGATAATATTACGTTGCAATTTAACGTCATTCTGACCAGTGTATTATTTCTACAGCGGTTTGAAAGTTTAACTTTAATTATAATCACCCTGTACGTGGGTTAGTTACGTGCCAGTTACGTAATAGTATTTTGGATTCGTTGGTCAACTGATTATTAAATTTGCAATACTGATTCATTCTTCGCTGTGCTGACTGTTAAAGAAAAAGAAAAATTTTGAGAAAAACCTCGTAAAATTCTGACTGCTAAATCAGGAGATCCCAAGTGATCGTAATATTGGTTTGGCGTTGCCAATTCTATACGTGAAGTTGCAGCTGAGCAGCCGACATGTCCCTGTGGATGTCAGACTGATATGCGTTGGGCGAGCTTACCGACGAAGTCACTGCTCCACACAGGACCATGTAAATTTAGTTACACATACTGTGCAACGAATAACTTAGTGAACTGAATTACGTGTACAGGAGTAGCCCTCACATACGTGGTACATGGGTGGTGTAACAGACTATATTAATTTACTTATAAAACGAAGGTCACTACAAATTCGTAATCATTACAGATCACTGTAGACTTTAAAGTGAACGCAAGAGCACAAAGACAGAAAATCGTTTCGTTCATTAAACATTAACACATGGTACAGTGGAATTAAATATCAGCACCTTGGACAGATCGTATAATGAATCTGATACGAATATGTTCGAGTCAACAGAACATGTGGAAAAACAAGTAAGTTTGTGAAAGTCACTCAATGATTGCGGAGTGTTAACAAGGAGGAAAGGAAGAAATACAGAAAGAACCACACATCAAACTACTAACTTGATTGAGAGCATGTTGAGTTAGCAGTTGCTAATAAACGTACTGTACTTGAATTAAAAACATGACAATCATATCGTAAATCGAAAATCGACGCATACTTCCTAGAACTCGATTTGCAAACGCTGTTTTTGCTCACCATACTTCAGGTTACCATTGGCAGCCAGTGGCTGCGATAGTGCCCGCAAAACTACATGTTATTTGGTTTGCATTGGCGGCTGCTCTGTATCAGAGCCTGGAAATTAAGTCCCACTCTCACGTTCTGGCGTTGAAGGTGTTCCACCCAGAGTGTTCCCACAAGACGCGGAAAACCGACTGAGATTGAAACTGAAGCTCTACTCCACCTCTCTGAGATATTAACTTTTGCGGGACAGCGATCCTTCCGATGCCCGAAGAATCAGATCCGTTCAAATAAGGCAGCGGTATCCCTTCTATACTCATTTTAATGTAATGAACCTGTCATGTGGGTTTTCAGTGCTGAAATTCAGGAACAGGCAATCTCTGATTCCCACCATCTGTCCAATTTTGCGTTTCAGCCAATGAGGCCTTCTCCACGTACCTACAGGCAATGTCTCTCCTCCCACTACAGAATTTATTTATGATATCCAATGATAGTTGTTATTACTGTTTCTTAACAGAGTCAGTAACAATTCAGTTAAATTGGTACCAGCCTAGAGGATGTGGGTGATTCACCATGCGCTTTCAAGCACAAATGGGGTAGATTGTCTCTCCTCACTCAACTTTACAGTTTCTATCTCTGAACTGTCCGTGCCCCAGCGGTTCCCAGTAAATGGGCTTCGTGCAGGGTGCACTGCATTAAAATACTGCACACCGCGTTGCGCTTGTGCCTGCCTTGCCCTGGTGGGCATGCATTAAAAACAGTCTCTCATTACTCGATAGCTTTGGTGTCTGGAGGACGTCGGCCCACGCACACTACACAAAGGAAGCAGCTACTCAGGTAGCAGAGTACACGTGGAGTGCAAATGAGGATTTTCTTAGTCCAGCCGGTAGTCTGACATACTCTGATGAATACTAGCCAGTTGAACACAGCAAGGGAAGTCAGACGCATTCGGAGTAAAGATACTTAGATTATCAAAATTTTATCAGTAAATTGTTCAAATATTCGTAACAAAGTTGCCGAATATACTGACGTTCAGAAAAGTTCTCGGGCTCAGATCATTATCGGGACCGAGAGCTAGCTGAAACTCGAAGTGCAAAGCTCTGAGATATTAAGCGAGTCATGGAACGTGTATCGGATAGACAGACTGGAGGCCACAGGAGGGGGAATCTTCATTGCAGTTGACATAGCCGGCCGCGGTGGCCAAGCGGTTCTAGGCGCTTCAGTCCGGAACCGCGCGACCGCTACGGTTGCAGGTTCGAATCCTGCCTCGGGCATGGATGTCTGTGATGTCCTTAGGTTAGTTAGGTTTAAGTAGTTCTAAGTTCTAGGGGACTGATGACCACTGAAGTTAAGTCCCATAGTGCTCAGAGCAATTTGAAGTTGACATAAATATGGTTTCTGCTGACGTCGAAGTCGAGAAGTTGATACTCCGCGCGGCTGGCGCCAGTACCCCTTTCTTTTAGTGTTATCTTTGCCATCGATTTCGCTTTGGTCAGCTGCAAGTCTGTTGTTTATCGCGGGTTCCGCTATTTAAGTCTGCTGCGTCGAGGCAGCACCTCTCGTTGTGTGGTCTGTCGGTTGCGGTTACAGCACGGTCAGGCGGTTGGGCCTTACTTGGTGCGCATGCTCATTGTGCGTGATATTACTGAAGTGCTGCGGCCGGAGACGGCGGAAAGATTTTGGGTTACGACACGAGGCGTGGTGTTTGGCTTTTCTCACCACGCAGTGCATGTTGAGAGGAAGAACTTGACGCAGCGTCGCCTGGCATTAACCGTTCGCCTGGGCATATGGTGTGTGTTTGATTTAAACAGGTACAATTGTGTGCTTAATGGCGAACTAATGTTGTCTTCAGTGACGAGTCTGATATGTCGAAGTTACGTCACACGTGACATGACAACGTGGCTTGGGAGTCCCATCTTAGTGTCCTACCACTTGATGACGCATCTGCAGCTATACGTAAGGAAACCCGATGAGCTCCTCATTATTGAGTGATGGTATATCTAAAACTGTTGTAACCTTGGTGATTAAGTACCAAAATTTGCACCTTAATTAACCAGGAACGAAATACTATGTCGACTCGTAAAACTGTATCATATTCCATGAAAGTGTACTTCTAGTGGGATTTTACCCGCTTAAGGTAATACACAGCTGTTGCTATTACGTTTCAAGGAACAGTCTTATTTACCCGTGTATTGCAGTGTTTAAATGAATTCTTAAGTGTTGAGTTTAAAAAAAATTGGCGAGCCTTCCTGTTTTAATGTTGTGTTTTATTCTTTTATGTAATCTGAATGTGCAATTTCAAGTGTACTGTTGTAGGTGATTTATGTTTCAGTTGTGCGGAGCGCAGTGTATTTCGCCCGGTACGGTGTGGCGCGGCACCGTGGTGTGACGACGTGGCCGTTGCCAGTGGAACTGTTTTTCGTTAAACTGGGCTCCATGTTGCTGGCCTTTTGTCTCGATCTCGTCCTTAAGTTGAATTTTGTTGTTCTCCTTGTTCCTGTCTCAGTCAGGCCGTTAAACTTTGTAGCTCGTTCTTTCGCCGCCTTGGCGGATGCACCTTTCGCTCGACATATGAATTTAAACCTGTAAAACTGGGTCACTCTACAATTAGTGCCCGATTAGGTTGCTAGAGTCTCCACCTTGTTAATTCTGTATTCCATTCAGTCACTTGTATCATATTTGTACCTTGTACGCTGACTGTAAAGTTTAATTTTTATAAAGGAGGATTTCATGTGCATATGTTCTCAGGGAATGTTTGGATGCTGAGGCGTTGTTTTTCGTTAATTGTTATTTAATTAGTCCCTACCTGTATTGGCATCAGCTGGATTATTCCTTAGTCAGAAGTTCGTGTTCCCACTGTCCTCACTGCCGACCGTTGAAGTTATAGAAAAAAAAATATTCAAATGTGTGTGAAATCTTATGGGACTTGACTGCTAAGATCATCAGTCCCAAAGCTTACACACTACTAAACCTAAATTATCCTAAGGACAAACACAATTACCCATCCCCAAGGGAGGACTCCAACCCCAGTGGGATCAGCTGCATAGTCCATGACTGCAGCGACTTAGACCGGATGTTTTAGAACTTGCCTTATTGTTATTTGTGTGCCTTACGTTATGCCTTAATGTTATACCTTGGTATGAATTTATATTGCAAAAGAGAAGTCATTGAACAGGACAGTCTTGTGGGTTCAGAGTTTGGCAAGTTTTCATTTCTTAAGTATGGCATTTCTGGCCAAGAGAAGTCTACTAATATCAAATACCGGCCTTAATTTGAGGAAGAAATTTCTGAGGATGTACGTCTGGAGTACAGCATTGTATGGTAGTGAAACATGGACTGTGGGAAAACCGGAACAGAAGGGAATCGAAGCAACTGACGAATGTTGAAAATTAGGTGGACTGATAAGGTAAAGAATGAGGAGGTTCTACGCAGAATCGGAGAGGAAAGGAATATGTGGAAAACACTGATAAGGAGAAGGGACAGGATGATAGGACATCTGCTAAGACATGAGGGAATGACTTCCATGGTACTAGAGGGAGGTGTAGAGTGTAAAAACTGTAGAGGAAGACAGAGATTGGAATACGTCAAGCAAATAATTGAGGATGTAGGTTGCAAGTGCTACTCTGAGATGAAGAGGTTAGCACAGGAAAGGAATTCGTGGCGGGCCGCATCAAACCAGTCAATAGACTGATGACAAAAAAAAAAAAAAAAAATAAAAATAAAAATAAAAAAAAAAAAATTAACGCGTGAGCACTATGGAGTTGCTGACTCGATGTTTGTTACCTGTATTTTATTCTTAAACCATAAATTTTATCTAAGACTAACGATTTTGTGCATTTGTTATGTAGATTTCAGCAGGGATTTTAAGAAAAAATTTTATTGTGCTCCTGTGAGGTTGCGAAATTTATCTGTTTTATTGTATTCGAATTGTGCAAGATAATAAAAACTGTTGATCACAAGTTGTGCTTGTTTGGTAATTATGGCCCTGCTGCTTGCTGTCGTATTATTGGACAACCAGCACGTTCCAAAAGTTATCTCATCACTTACAAAAGGTCTAAGTGAAACCAAATCTTATAATTGCTGAACCCTTTTGTAAGATGGCAAGAACTATGCCCCTTACATGAAGTCATTAAAGATCACCGAACTCACATTGAGCAAACAGTAGGGCTGAACAAAAATGACTGACAAGGCACAATGCATCTTGTAGAGGGTATAGTATGGACGTATTGGAATAATTAATTTTAGGTGATGGTTTTAAAGTAATTCACGTGACATGAAAACTTTGTGGAAATGCGTCGATTTACTGGAGGCTAGTTTATCCCAGGGAAGTATTTAGAGCCGGCCGGAGTGGCCGAGCGGTTAAAGGCGCTACAGTCTGGAACCGCACGACCGCTACGGTCGCAGGTTCGAATCCTGCCTCGGGCATGGATGTGTGTGATGTCCTTAGGTTAGTTAGGTTTAAGGAGTTCTAAGTTCTAGGGGACTTATGACCACATCAGTTGAGTCCCATAGTGCTCAGAGCCATTTGAACCATTTTTTGAAGTATTTAGAGTTGACCGCGGCCGGGTGGCGGCGCGCGGCTGGGGAGCAGCGAAGGGAAGCGACAATAGGCAGCGTAGGTTGGCTCAAACTCTGAGAAAACGGTAACGGGGCTCGGCCTCCAGCTGCCTTAAGATGAGTGACAGTGCGGGGGTGGATGACCCCAAGCTGGTGTACTGGGAAGCAGATGGATAACTTGTACGCCTGTTGATAAATTTCCGTCATCCCGATTTCAGTGAAACATGCGAGACAGCAGCGCAAAGCTACTGTGGAGCAGTCAATAGAGGCCCAAATATGCGTGTTCGTGAATATAGCAACTTCATGCTGAATTCACGGTCCGCAGAGTCTGAAGTAAATCAGGTGAAGAGCGACAGAATGAAATACGCCGGCCTCTGATGGGAATGTAGGACCAAGGAATTTGGAGTACTCTCGTGGGAGTCAGAATTTCGGAAAAATTGGTGTTTTATGCAGATGCTAACCTTGATGGATGGCCTGGGAGGAGCTAAATACCAGAAGTTGAGAGGAAGGGAAATTTTGTGGGAATTTGTTCACTTCCCAGAGCAGGCATTGGTCAGCGCTGGGAAGCGACGCATAATTAATGCGACTTGCGCTGCAATTGACGTAAGTGTTTTTTCTGGAGGGGAAACCGAGGCGAAGAGCGTACTGGCAGAAGTCTCTGTAGAGATTCCGTTCCCAGGTTGCCTAGAGTGCAGAGGTGGTGTTCTTTACTCAGCTTGGCTAAGAGAGAGTGAGCATCTCTGCTGTTTAGGACTGAGCAAACGGAACGATTGAGCTTGGAGATAGAAAGTTTTCGTTCAGCTATGTATTGAGCAAGATAGCTAGGAGAGAATAGACGAGCGCAGCTTTGCAGCACCACGAGGCCGGCCGACGTCTGCACAACGACGACGCCCCGCCACGCTGAATTCCGTGATATTGCGCCCGCTCCGGCTTGAGTTAGGCCACTGATTAATTTGTTGGATCATGTCGGCAAAGTTTCCACGAGGGTTTCATGGGCCGTGTATTGTAGAATTCTTCTCGCACTTCATATTACGCCTGGATCAGTCGATAGGAATTAATTTTGATTTATCGCGCTTTACTCCACGTAAACGCAATTTATTCCCACTGCCTGTTAGGAGAGCCAAGTAATGTGATGATTGAAGGTCGTGAATTAAAATAAATTTGTGCTAATCGACTGCATTCGTTTTCAATCAAGTAGTTGAAATCCCAAGTCACTTTCTTAATTATTTTTATGTTCAACATTTGCATCTGGTGTTCAATATCTGAATATAACGTCGATGTGCACACCTTTTTAATTAAAAGGGATCAATTCTGAATCAATTAATGTCAACACTGCCACCGCAGTTCAATCAGGTGTCACAGGGCCTTATTACTTTCTTTGCGCTATCCGATATTGCGGCAGTTTGGCACTCTCTGTTGATCTGTTAGTCAATTAGCTGGGGTGAACACACGCCAAAAGCAGATAAGTAACGAGTGGGGTGTTACGCTTTTACCGGCCGCTCTATTCTGTTGTGACAGTTGTAGAGTCGTTCAAAGAAAGTTACAGTCGTAACTATACTTACGAAAGTCAACAAATCAGTTAAGAAGGCTGGGAGGGAGTTTCTGCTAGACAGAGCAGATAAGCACTTGTTAGCGCCTCAGTTATACAGTGAACTGACATCACGTAGTTTCAGTAAGATGGTCATAGAGGAATGATTGGCAATGATTAAGAAGATTGTAAAACGTGGAGATCTATGTGGCTAGTAAATGAATTAAGCACGAAAAGACCCACCACGGTTTAATAACGAGATTTGGGAAATGCTGAGGAAGCAGAAGCTGTTGCGCTCTCGTTCACAAGAGAACACGCAAGTGATGAGAAGCAAAGGTTAGTAGAGATTCGTACGTCTGTGAAAAGATCTGTGCACGAAGCATACATCCAATACTTTCATACCTTAGTAAAAGAGCCGGCAGAGAACCCTAGAACACTGTGGTTCTATGCAAAATCGCAAAGTGGCTCTAAGGATTCCGTCCTGTCACTTATTGACGAGTCTGGTGTGGCAACTGAAGATGGAAAATTGAAAACCGAAGTTCTAAATTTTATGTGCAAGAAATCGTTCACGCAGGACAATCGTACAAATATACCGTCGTTTGACCATCGAATAGATTCCCGTTTGGATGACATTGTAATAAACAACAGAAAGAGTTGAAAAAAAGTAAGTCACCAGGTACAAATGGAATCCCAATTCGGTTTTTCGAAAGTACTCTGCAGTATTGGCCTCTTACCTAGCTTGCATCTATCGTGAATCTCTCGCTCAGCGCCAAGTCCCAAGCGACTGGAAGAAAGCGCTGGCGACTACCGTATATAAGAAGTACAAAAGAACGTACCCACAAAATTACGAACCAATATCCCTAACGTGGGTTTGCTGCAGAATCCTTGAACACACTCTCATTTCTAATATAATAAATTTTCTTGAGACCGAGAAGCTTACGTCCACGAATCAGCATGGTTTTAGAAAACACCGCTCGTGCGAAATTCAGCTTGCATCTTTCTCACATGACATACTGCGAACTGTGGATGAAGGGTAAGAAGCAGATTTCGTTTTTCTACTTGGTCTCATGTTTGGAGCTACGTCTAATTGTAGAAAAATGTAAGGTAATACGGATGAGTAGGAAAAACTAATCCGTGATGTTCGGATACAGCTTCCTCTCTGACACAGTCACGTCGTTTAAATATCTGTGCTTAACGTTGCTAAGCGATATGAAACGGAACGAACATGTGAGAATTGTGGTAGGGATGGTGAATAGTCGACTTCGGTTTATTGGGAAAATTCTAGGAAAGTGCGGTTCATCTGTATAGGAGACCACATATAGAAGCTCGTGCGACCTGCTCCTGAGTACTGCTCGAGCACATGCGATCCGTACCCGGTCGAACACGAAAAATATAGATGTAGAATATTAATAACGTACATGCTATTTAAAAAGCTTAAAGAGTTTTCGTATAAAAAATTCTGTGGCATTACTTCTCGGCGCGCCCTATTACTTACGTCTGTTCTTGGACCTTACGCTACCACGCGATTTAATAGGCTCACGTGGGAGCAGAATCGAAGTATATTGTTATTATGTTCCAGTGACATTTCGTTATTGAGCAAGGAACTAAATACGGCCACATTTTCTCTGCACGTTCAGAAAAATACGCTTCTTCCACATGAACGCTGTCATACAGCACTGAGCACATTAAATGGTAATCAGGTGATCTACATATGTGGCCCGAAGCAGTTCTTAGTTTTGGAGTACAGGCTTCCAGTTGTAATGCAGCATGATTCTATTAGTATTTAGAGCCATCGAGCCTGCAAGTTTACTACTGACCAGCGCAGAAGCAATGATAAAATAGTTCACACGGGAGCACAAAACTAATGTTCACTGCAAAAATCGTACTCTAAGATCAAGCATGTTTAATCTTACTTGAGTGGACAGTTTACAGACTGCGCAGAACGTAACTGAACTAGAGGAGTCCGCTGACCTATTGCCGTAGAGGTCGTGTGGTAGGAAATACTCCCGGCACCTCCAAAGAACGTCAGTATACGAATGCTCACTCGGTAATCGTCTTAGACGTTCTCCGGGACTGATATGAGCACCTTCCACGTGCAGATTATCCTCGTGTTATTGCTTAATAATGAATGCCCACCACACAGTAACATATCCACTCACATTCAAGGCTAGTGCAGCTCTTCTCTCTGCCATGGCGTGCCAGTCATTGTCTAACACGCAACAACCAGTAACTCGAATCTGTGATGATACCTCTGAAAAATATATATTGTTTGGAACTATTTTTACATAAACTTTACAGTTTGTTGTTATATTACCGTGACAAGTAAATTGCATTTGTATATACACAAAGAAAAATTTCAATTCGATCATTTGAAATACAATATCTTTGCATATTTTATACGCTCCGACTAGCGGCTAACAAGTGGACACTTGAGACTTGTCAGGTACGGTATCTCATATACGCAGTTTGTATTTGCAACAATTTTTTTTACATTGCGAAGCCCCAATGTTACAAGATTCAGTGGACAGATCTTAAGGTAATGTAATTCATACCCGATAGACGTGGGTTATGATGTAGCCCACGCCGGTTTGACTTGTGAAATATTGATGTACAGGCAGGCTGTGACTAACAAGTTTATAGGAATGAACAGAAACTTAAATTCTCCTACCACTGAGGGTAATTACATAGCCATACTTAATTGTGAATGTCTCTGAAGTGAACGAGAAAAAATAAGTCAGGTAGACTGGCAGCCACGGAAGACTGAGTCACTATTATTAGAGTTACAGTTAAGGTCTCACTCGGTGCACTAACTGTCTGTCTTTCACGATCACTACGATGCGCCACAGCACCACACTCTTGGAATGCTATATCTAAGCGCAACGTTTCAAAGAAGCACGGCAGGGACTTCTGGGAGCTCCATGAGTGTTGAAAGTGGTAGACTGGCTGACGTTGGAGAACAGACTACTGAAGATTCCAGGAAAGAGTCTGCTTGATGGACCTCGGAGCGGCCGTTGTGATTCCCCAGAGAACTCATCCCCGGAGAGGTCATTGTGAACTTCCATTCAGTGGTTATGCACCGGCAGAAATTCTGTCAAGGCACATAGTTATGGCGACCTGCTTGCGGGCACATGAGGCTGCGGGAGAGAAGTAGAGTCCGCGGTTGTAGCGCCACGACTATGGATGTGCGTGCTGTTTCCAGCAAGCTCGCCCCTCTTGTGGTGACTGCCGAAGTTTGACAACAAAACAGCTTGTTTAGTATTTACCTACATGTATGGTGAGCACAGATCTGTGTTTGACTAGCAGGTGATATTGTTGGTTACGGCGGACGACGCCTGAAGCGAGGTCACCCACATGACGTGGGTGTGTGACTGTTTGGAGACCAGTAGTCATATAGCGTCCCTTTCCCACAGGGAAGAGATAATAAAGCCATCTGTAGGTGAATGATGACCCAACCTCCTTATTACAACCCAGGAAATGAAGGAGTCGCCATCAGGAAACGAGCTGTCATTGTGTCTGCACTGAGGGTGTGGCCTGCGGTGTCACTGACGTTACCCACGCCGTTGTCCTGGACTCAACGTTAGGGTGATGTGGAGAGACATAGAACATCAAGGAGAACCATCTGGAGCGAATCTGTAAAGATGGCAAAAATAGAAATTGATATACCGCAGCTGGAGGGCTGGTTGTGTTGCGAGATCACACTGGAAAGAACATGGAACCATTGTGCCCCGAAAGGAGATAGGGGTACAAGGGCATCAGAGCAGTAATAACTTTGCGCCTAGATGATGAATATGTGTCCAGGAGCACTTGAAAAATAGGAATTTTGCGCCCAGAGTGTGTATAAGCATGCGAGAGCACTATTAGGCAAGAAAAGGAGAGTCAGAGTGTGAGTGTGTGGATTGGGCACTGGAAAGAGAGTCTTAAAATGGGCTCACGAATTGGGTAATGAAATGAAACTCTGAGAAGGAGAGCAAGAGGCACTGAGAGTACATTCGCAGAAAGGTGTGCATATATTAGGGTCTAGGAGGAAAAGCATGTAGGTTGGAGGATTAGCAAGGAGTCCTGGTATGTTAGCAGCGACGCCTCCAGTGACTGAGTAAATGAGAGAGCACGAAAAATTCTACAAAAAGAGGTATAGCGTTGGGCCGTGGGAAAAGGAACAGATTTGACTGCTGTCATCCTGGAACGTTTGTGAGGAACGTCAAGTCTGACGACATCAACGATGACAGCCCATTGTCGGATGTCCCTGGAAGGTCCATACGTGCTGAAAAACAGGTCCAACCTGGAACGGGCAGGTTATTTGGAACTGGAAGTGGGCCAGGAGACAGCGGGCGAAGTGGAGCCATCTGGCACCCATGGACTGCAAAGGCTCTTAGGGGAAAGGGGCTAGGTCCCTTTGAAGCTGTGGAGTTGGGGATTTGCCCCGTCTGCAGTTCTTCTTGAATGGAGCGCTGCACCTGCTGCTTGTTGTACAGCAGAGAAAGAATTTGGGAAGCCACGTTGACGTCAATGACGAAAACATTGCGAAGAAAATCGGAAATTAGTATATCAAGTCGTGAAAAATGTCTGACAGATCCCATCTACGGTGGAAGTAGCTATCACCAATGGTTGGACGAAACTTACAGCCGTCGACATTCGTGGGAGGAAACTGGTAGTGTCAGTGATGGATTCAATGGTTGCACTGGAGCCGATGGTTGCACTGGAGTCAATGAAAATGTGATACCTCATCGCCAAATTGTGTGGGAGAAATGTGGAGAGATGGCACTGGGCCCAATGGTGCAACAGGACCCAGGAAAATGTGTACACTTGTCTCCATTTGATGGTACGACTTGTTGATATCTGATGTGGCCCTCGAGCTGATGAAAAAATGCGGAGAGGTGGCACTGGAGCCAATGTCGACACTGAAGCCGATGAAAAATTGTTTTTCCTTGTCGTCAGCTGATATATCCCATGATGGTTCGATGTGGGAACAATACATTTCCAGGTAGACTTTGACTAGCACGTTTACTGGAAGAAAGTCCTTCTATGAAGTGTAATTGCGCAAACTGTCTTTGAAGTCATAAGAAGAAGTAAGTCTGGTGGACCGTGAGCCACAGAAGACTGAGTCACAGTTATTGGAGTCACAGTTAAGGTCTCATTCGCTACGCTAATTATCTCTGGTTGCTATGACTATGACACTCCATAGCACCACAGCCCAGGAAGGCCACAATATAAAGGGCACGTCTCGATGTAGAAAGGTGAGGATTGCTGGCGACTTCACATAGGGTTGAAGATGAAGATCCGTGTTCGGTAGACTGGCTGACGTTGAAGAACAGGCTTCTGAAGGTTCCATGAGATACTCCGGATGCACTGCAGAGCAGCCACCGTAATTTTCCAGAAAATTCATCCGTGAAGACCTCGATGCGAACTGTCATTCCATGTTTGTGCACTGGCATACATAATACCACGGCACGTCGGTACAGCGATGTGCTTGTGGGTACATGCTGTCATGGAGATAAGGAGTGACCATAAAAGCAACGCCTCGGTTGTGGAGCGCACGCTATTGTCAGCGAGCCTGGCACTCTCGTGGTGGCTGCCGAAAATTCTAGCCTCTCTGGTTGCTGTCCAGGATATTTACCCACATACGGGGCGAGTCCGGATTAGTGTTGGCTTGCCGGTGCTGTTGCTGGTTACGGCAAGAGGACGGCAAGAGGACTCCGAAGGCTTGGGCATCCACGTGACACGAGTGTGTGACTAGGTGGCAAGTAGCCGATACTTAGCAGCTTATGAAACACTTGTTCGAAAGATTCTTGAATATTGTTACTCAGTCTGGAACACTTGCCAAGTTCGGTTAATGGAAGTAACACAGAAGATGCAATGAAAAGCTTTGTTTCGTAACAGGGTCGTTTAGTCGACACGAGTGCATGAGTGCATGAGTGAGAGTTTCATAACCAACGTCTTACCGTAACCCCAGAGTGAAAAGTCCAGAGGTGTGAGATCCGGTGATGGCCCGACTAAATACTGTGGCAGACACTAAAAGGTTTAATGTTGACATTCCAAGAGAGATTGTTCCAAAAAGAGTCAACCTACATATTACTTCTAGTCACATACTGGAAAATCAGAGAAATTACAGTTCATACGTAGGTTATTATCTGTCGGTCTTTCCACACATCAATAGCGAAAGAAAAAGTGAGAAGGTGACAAGATAGTGGTACGACAAGTACTCTCCACTCTACACCGTAAAAAGGCTTGTGGAATAAAGATGTATACAGGGTGTCTCAAACCGTTTGGGTCAAACTGAAATAGGTGATAGTGAGTCAACAACCGATTATATTGAGATAGGGAACTGTCGAAAATGCATTTTTTTTGTTACACAGCGCACACCACGTAACAACAACGTACCCCGTAGTAATTGTTCAAAGTGACAACCGCCAGTCTCAGTGCAAGCACGGCAAAGGCCCATGAAGCTGTGCGCACTGTCTCAAAGATCCCTGGTGTCTATTGTACCAGGAGACAGGTAGCTTGGACCATAGTAAGCAGGTCTTCATTTCTACTGGGGTTTCATAACCAACGTCTTGTCGTAACATCAGAGTAAAAAATCCAGAGGAGTGAGATCCGGCGATGGCGCAGGCCATGGAACAGGATCTCCTCTTCCAATCCAACGATGAGGGTACGTGTTGTTCAGGTGCTCGCAGACTTCAACATTGAAGTGGGCTGGTGTACCGTCGTGATGAAACCATATTCTTTCACGGACAACGAGGGTACAGTCTTCAGGAAACTGTAGCATATCTCGCAGGAACACGAGATAGCGTGAGCCAGACAAACGGGGAGGCAGCAAATAATATCCTATTAGGTGGTTTTGAACAATGCCTCCCACTCATTGACAGAGGATCGTTGCTAGTGGCCTCCGATATGGTGGCGTAGTGATTCTCCTTACTCCAGACATGGTTGTTGTGGCTGTTGAAGACGTCATCATAGTTGAATGAGGCCTCATCCGCGAACAGTACAAATTGTATGAGGTTCTGCACTACAGCACTGCGGTGGATAATCCACTGAAAGTGAACACGGGGCTCAAATCAGTTGGTTCCAGTGCCGGCACACGTTCTTTATTACAGGTGTGCAATAAATACTCCACCAGTATTTTCCACACTGTATCCTTCGAAGTGTGCATTTCGTGGCCAAGTTGACGAGTGCTAATTTCTGGGTGGTCCGCCTAAAAGTCTGTTATTAGAACATGTCTCTGGTGCGAACCTTGGCCGGCTCTCTGTGGCGTCAACAAACCCGTCTCTCGTAAGTTGGTACCCACGGAGATAAATTTTTTCCACTTAGAATGACGCATGTTGGGAAAGCATTCTCTGTAAATTCGTCCTACTTTACGGACGCTACGTCCTGTTGCACTGTACATTAAATACATGTCTCACAATTTTGGTAAACATTTTTGGAAAGCAGTGATCAATTAATTGTTATATTTTGACTAAAGTTCAGTCTTGATCACTCATGTATGTTTTAATGATATAGGTAACCGGTTTCGGTTCTTTCTACAGAACCATCATCAGACCCATGGCTCCCTTAGGATGGTAGGCGGAGCTCTCCTCGCTGCTACGCTGCGTAGCAGCGAGGAGAGCTCCGCCTATATCATTAAAACATACATGAGTGATCAAGACTGAACTTTAGTCAAAATATAACATGTCTCACAACTCTCGTAACGAGTAACGTTCCATCTTTGACTACACTGCATGCACTGTACACAGTAACACATATCATCAAATGGCATAATGGGGCAACACCTCATATCGCACAGCCAATGAAAGTTCTGCTTAATGCAACCTTCCACGAACGCGTTACTTGCAGAGGCTTTGGAGATGCGTGGCGTACAAGATCACCTATCTGAATCGATGTAATTTTGTGCCCTGGCGATATCTAAAAGAACGCTTTTAGCAGGAACACGTTCGGTCGCTGCTTTGGTTCGAATGGCTCTGAGCACCATAGGACCTAACATCTGAGGTCATCAGTCCCCTAGAACTTAGTACTACTTAAACCTAACTAACCTAAGGACATCACACACATCCATGCCCGTGGCAGGATTCGAACCTGTTACCGCAGCTGTCGTGCGGTTCCAAACTGAAGCGCCTAGAACTGCTCGGCCACCGCGGCCGGCACACGTATCATCATGAACACATCACAAGCTGTTTGATACAAGGAGAACTGACACGAGGGATCTCTGTGTGCGTGCGGCATAGGTTAATGTGCCAGTTAGATGTATGTGGTAGTCACATGACACGCTTACTATCAGCTAAGCTGTGTACAGTACGTCTGTTTGATGGTCAGGGGTGTACGCTATTCATCACCAACTGCCTGTTCCAGTGTATAACAGATTCCCGGGATCTTTATGAGAAGACAACAGACCTGCTTGCGCTGTAGAAAAATATGCACTAAACTGCTAGTCGTCGCTTAGAACAGTTACTATGAGCTACGTTTAAGCAGTGTATGCTGTGTGTGTCCACAACACGATAAATATGCATTTCCGACCATCGATTCCTTATCTCAATGTAATCGGTTGCGGACCCACTATCACCTTTTCCAGTTTGATCCAAAATGTTTGAGACAGCCTGTAAATACCTTCGAGATTTTTGTGGATATCGATTAAAATTTGTAAAACTTCAATCAGATTTAGATAAACAGGACACTAATTGATACTTATAGCAATATTATGACAACACAAATATCTACTGTTTTTAAGTATAAATAATTAAGAAAAGAATAAATAACTACAAAAATTAATACGTAATGAGAAACATGAGGATCAAAATGTAATAGGCCATAAAAAAGTGTAAGTGATAGCAAATGGAACAAATATATCGATCGAACAGTCCACAAGTGTACTGCCGGTTCATAGTGTTCATCGGGCACATGTCGCCGTCGTCAATTGCGCTCATGAGCTGGTCTCCAAGAAGCTCCCGGCCGACTTACACCCTGTCCTGCCGCGAGCGGTTCTGTACGCTGTCCGTACCCCAGGTCGCGCGACGTCGGCCACGGAGTTAACTACCCGACAGGACGCCCCAGTTGCTGTAGCGTTGGTATAGTTATTCTGTGCGTCCTGACCGCCAGAACGTTGTGTCTGCTGGGTGTCTACTTCACTAGCCCCAATTCTAGTTCCCAAACTTTGCTGAGAATATTGTCGTAGTCCTGTTTGATGAGTCTGTCCCTGGTACGTATTTCGATGGCCTCTCTAACGGCGCTGGCCCAGTATTTGCAAGTTTTTGCTAGAATCCTGAGACGTTCGTTTTCCATTGCATGTGTTTCCGACAAACAGTGTTTCACGACCACCGACTTGTTGCAATACATTATTCGAGTGTACCGTTGATTTTCTCAGCGTCGATCTTCGATGATGCACACTGTTTGTCAAATATAAAGGGGATGGACAAAAATACCTAACATGCCTAATGCGGTCTACGAAAACCATTAGCACTCAGCTTGCACTCGGGATGGATAAATATAGTTTGTGTATGGTTTTTTCGAGGGAATTTTATACCATTCTTCTTGTAAAATAGTGGCAAGTTCAGGTAATGATGCTGGAGGTGGACAGCGATCACGAACCCTTCTCTCAAAGGTAGACCCTAAGGTTCAATAATATTGAGATCTAGTGACTGTGGTGACCAGGGGAGACACAAAAATTCATCCTCGTGGTCACAAAACAAGTCCTGGGCGATGGGACTTATATGCGCAGTGGCCCTGTCGTCTTGAAACACAGTATCACCACTGAGTAATAAATGTTGTAACATGGGATAGAAGTGATTGGCTAAAACAGTGACATAATTGTTGGCAGTAATGCGACCTTACACTATATGGCTGCCTAAATCGTCGCCAAAAACCCGATACATTTCGCTCTTGCGGCATAAACTCAGCCCAAAATCCAGAAACGGGAAACATCGTGCAACAAGTCTCGTCCGACCAAATGAGCAGGTATTCGGGACCTAATACAGTATCCTGAGATTGTTGTATGACCTGCTGACAAGGGCAAAACAGCTGCTGTTCTCTATAAGGCCTACAATGGGAAAATGTCTGCTAAACGACGACTGCTACAGGAAGATCAATGCTGACCGCACCAAGAAGGTGGAAAACAAAGGAGCTTCTCAAGGACTTGAATTTACCAGATAGGGTCGATACCACAATGACCTATACAGCCAATACTTTATGGGCTCCCTAGGGTCCACAAAGATGAGGGCCCCGTTATGCGTCATTGCCAGCAATTTCAAGGCTCTTACATATTTGCTGTCAAAATGCCTGGAAGATTTAGTAAGCCAGCATCAGGTCCGCAATCCTGTGGATTTTGTGAAACGCCTCAACAGCATCGGGGTGAAGGACTCAGATATCATGGTTAGCTTAGACATCGTTTCGCTTTTTATCACGGTACTATACAAGATTCATTTGATCTCACTGGTCGGAGATTTCAGAGGAAAACTACCGAATTATTCAGGCATGTCCTGACCTTCACGTATTTTCTGTTTGATGGAGAATTCTATGAGCAAACGGAGTCACAATGCGAATGAGAATTTGTATGCGGTTCACGTCGAGGGAGAAGCCGTGAAATTATCCAAATGGAAACTCATTTGCTTTTTCCTTAATGTGGAAGACAGTTCTTCATCCATCCCTATGGAACGGATAAACGCCATAACTTTTTCGCACATCTGAACTCCATTCATCAGAACATCAGATTCACTATGGAGACAGGACAGAAGTAAGACTAGCATTATTTGACGCCGTGATGAAGTGAAAAAATAATGGCCCCTGGGCCACGGTGTATATCGGAAGAAAACCCACACTGGCCTCTACTTGCACGCAGACAGCTTCGACCACACTGTGCAGAGGAATTCTCGTCAGAGCTTGACACGTCTCACGACGTACTGCTTCAGCTACTTCAGGCGGTAGTCGCGCCGCCACCTGTTCATCTGCGCTGACTATGTCCACACCACGACAGTTGTAAACGTAGGAGTGGGAGCAAAGTTAAGTTCCCTCTCTAGAACTGAAATCGCATCTCCTCTCAGCTGCGTGTCAGTCAGACTGATCACAATCTCGCAGGGGGTCTCCAGCGATTGTTTGTCAGCGAGACGTAAACGTTATTGATGTCTGATGTCCTACACCTCAGTGTTGGTGACCAACCAGCTTCCACAATCACTCGAGGCCCTGGTCCAAGAATCAAAATGATTGTCCAGTTGTAAATGTAGTTTCAGTAGTTCTTCTCAAGGCTCTGGCAGGCGAAATATATCCTCTTACACAGCAAGACAAGGCTGGCCTGCTTCTTGATTTTCCTTGCTGACGCTGTATGGACGTAAAGCGTCACTTAAACAAAGATCGGTACAACATGATCGGCAGCTCTGCAGAAATGTACAGCTCTCGGAAAAAGGGATCTTCGGGAACACAGCTTTCCGAATTTCTCCATGCTGCGACGCATCTGCTCCCCGTAAAGAAATGGGGCAGTAAAAACTCTGTTACACAGGGCGCTCACCATCTAAGATGCAGAGAGTCTAACCCGAGAACTGGAATATCTCATAACTGTGTTCTGAAAAAAAAAAAAAAAAAAACACCAGTCACTCGGAGTGCGCTCTCCGCCCCTCCATTGCAGTACAACCTGTGGATACGTAGTCACGGAAGGCACGGAAAAAGAGGCAGCTGCTTCCGTTACCACGGTACACCTGCACGCTATCGGGAAATATATGGCGCATACTGGAAAAGCACAGAATAAGAACAGTATTTATCTCACCAAATTAAATACGGGCAATATTTGGGATCGTCAAAGATTATCTACGTTTACGGATGGCCGAGGAATATCAAATTCCGTGCCAGAGTGGCAAGTCAAATATTTTCGCTCTCTTTGTGTAAATATGCTCTCGTATTCACGTCAGATACAGTGATAACATTAAACGACGCTTCTCTTGTGGACCGGTCGCAATAATAAAGTTTATATTTTTGCTTGTAATACGATTTTCCGATGACGGAGAGAAATATTTTCTTTGATAACTGCTGGTGTCATGGAGAGACTCACGCATTCATTCTAAACTCAGTTTTTACGATTCCGTTCTGTGTGTGAACGTTTTTCTTAAACAAGATGGCATATTCGAACCTTAGCGTACTGGGAATTAGATAATACACATTTAACAGAAATGCACACATTCACATGTAACAGCAAAACATAATAGTTATTTTACACATGCAAAAATACAACTACACTCATGTTCATAAATTGAGGATAATTGCAGAATGTGGTGCCACACGACGTGGCACTACACAAAACTGGCGCTAATAGCATAGGCACATAGGAAACACACAAGACACAGATCTGTACGTCCACGGTACTGATGATAAGTTGAGAAAACCGTCCCGAAACACATGTGCTACAAAACGCCTCTGTTTCCTGCGCATGTATCCTGACATCAATATGGGATATGATCACTATGCAAACATACACAGGCCACACAACGGGTTGGCATACTCTGGATCGGGTGGTCGAGCAGCAGTTGGGTATAGCCTCCCATTCTTGTACCAGTGCGTTGCTACAAAACGCCACTGTTTCCTGCGCATGTACCACGACATCAATATTATCACCATGCACACGTACACAGGCCGCACAACGGGTTGGCATACTCTGGATCAGTTGGTCGAGCAGCTGCTGGGGTATAGCCTCCCATTCTTGAACCAGTGCCTGTCGGAGCTCCTGAAATGTCGTAGGGGTTTGAAGACGTGCAGCGATACGTCGACCGAGAGCACCCCAGACGTGCTCGATGGAGTTTAGGTCTGGAGAACAGGCAGGCCATTCCATTCGCCTGATATCTTCTGTTTCAAATTACTCCTGCACGATGGCAGCTCGATGGGGCCGTGCGTTATAATCCATCAGGAGGAAGGTAGGACCCACTGAACCCCTGTAAAGGCGGACATACTGGTGAAAAATGACGTCCCAATACACCTGACATGTTACAGTTCCTCTGTCAAGGACATACAAGGCTGTACGTGCACCAATTATAATCCCACCCCACACCATCAAACGACCTCCATACGGCTCCCTTTAACGGACATTAAGGGGTTGGTACCTGGTTCCTGGTTCACGCCATATGAAAACGCGGCAAGAATCACTGTTAAGACTATCCCTGGACTCGTCCGTGAACATAACCTTGGACCACTGTTCCAATGACCATGTACTGTGTTCTTGACATCAGGCTTTACGGGTTCTCGCGTGAACATGGGTCAGTGGAATGCACCTTGCAGGTCTCCGTTCGAATAAACCATGTCTGTTCAGTCGTCTGTAGACTGTGTGTCTGGAAACAACTGTTCCAGTGGCTGCGGTAAGGTCTCGAGCAAGGTTACCTGCAGTACTCCGTGGCCGTCTGCGGGCACTGATGGTGATATATCGGTCTTCTTGTGGTGTTGTACACTGTGGACGTCCAGTACTGTAGCGCCTGGACACGTTTCGTGTCTGCTGGAATCGTTGCCATAATCTTGAGATCACACTTCGTTGCACACGGAGGGCCCAAGCTACGACCTGCTGTGTTTGATCAGCCTCCAGTCGCCGTAGTATTTTACCTCATCAATATGTGTTCTTTCAGCCATTTTCAACACACCGTCATCATTAGCACGTCTGAAAATGTCTGCACACTTACTCGCTGCACCGTACTCTGGCATGCACCAACACACCCCTGCGTATGTGGACTGCTGCCAGCGCCACCGTGCGACGAGCGCAGGTCAAATGCACCGCATGGTCATATCCCGCGGTGATTTAAACCCGCATACTGCCCACCAGAGCGTTGATTCACCATGTATCAGCATGATCCTTAATTTATGAGTGTATATATGTGGTGTTGTACACTGTGGACGTCCCGTACTGTAGCGCCTGGACACGTTTCCTGTCTGCTGGAATCGTTGCCATAATCATGAGGTCACACTTTGTGGCACACGGAGGGCCCGTGCTACGACCTGCTGTGTTTGACCAGCCTCCAGTCGCTCTAGTATTCTACCCCATAGAACGTCATCAATATGTGTTCTTTGAGCCATTTTCAACACACAGTCACCATTAGCAAGTCTGAAAACGTCTGCACACTTACTCGCTGCACCGTACTCTGACATGCACCAGCACACCCCTGCATACGTGGACTGCTGCCAACGCCACCGTGCGACGACCGCGGGTCAAATGCACCCATGGTCATACCCAGAGGTGATTTTTACCCGCAAACCGCCCACCAGAGCGTTGTTTCACCATGAATGAGCAATATCCTTAATTTATGAGCATGAGTGTATATCCGGAGAAATAATGCAAAGAAAGCACGTAGCTTCACCTTTCGGTGAATGCAATTTTCTAGGACAGGAGTGGGTGTGCATAAGGATACGAAGTCACCTGTCGTTTCTTCCTATGAGGTTAAAATGTGCGAAAGATGTAATAGACTAACAATATGGTTATGTAACTACATAGCGGCAAAAAAGACAGCTATACTTGTGGTATTGCGTTACTTTTAAATCACGAATATGATTTAACGAACTAACTGTAATTTCATTTTATCAGTTTATGTAAATAAAACTACAGATTGCATTCACAAAATTGGAAGTGCTGCGTTAACTACCACCTAAATGACTGCAGCATTTAGGCATCACACATTCGGTGGTCGCGTTGGCAATTTTAATTTTTTGTCTAGATCCTCATTAGGTAACAGACTTTCGCAACTAAAAGTTCTCAGACGGAAAGGAATTACAACATTGGCTGCGAAAGGGCATTGATTTAAATCAGTGGGGAAAGTTGAAAAATTTGTACCAGGCAGGGATTAGAACCTGGGCTACCTGCATACTAGTCAGTTGCGCTTATCACTGCGCCATCCACAGACAGCGGTGAGTGTTACTGCACTTACTACCCTAGCAAGGCTCCGGACAGACTCGAGTTGTCAACTTATACTGCACACTACTGATGTAGTGCCGCGGCGCATTATCCTCATTGCTCGCAGCATTTCGCCGATTCCCAAGAGTTCGAGCCTTCCCTGCGTCCGAGCACAAAACAACATTGGTCGTTCTCGCCATAACTGTATACATGTGTTATCTGTTCTACCATGCATGTGGAGTAGTTGAGAAGTTGGATCTGATGGGAGGCGCGTTATAGGGTGGTTCGCACAGTTGCATGTGCCTCCTAAGCAGGAGACCTGGGTTCGAAGCCTAGGCCAGTACAAATTTTCAACTTTCCCCATTAATTTAAATCACACCACATTCGCAGCGAATGTCAGCAATACCTTGTCGTCTTAATTCATGGTGTGTTTTTTCGGACATGTTCGAGAGACCAATGTCACCTGAACAGACTGTATGGATCTGTAGAGCTTTTTCTTCTTGATTGTACTTAAGAACTGAAAAAGGAAATAAATAATCATTAGCGGTTAATATGTTTTGAAAGGGTTCTTCCATAAGCAAATACAATTTTCTTCTCTTTTCATCCGTAATTTTTTAGTGTTGTTAGACCACCATCATACGCTCCCCTTTATTTTTGTTAAAAGCACAAGCATAGTTCACGTAGCTGTATGACGCACGAAATACAGCTGATATTCCGGTAACATTAATTATGATCTGACATATTTATAGTTTTACTTAATGAAGACGGTGTCGTACAGCTTTAATGAATGAATGTGAATACACGGCTGTAAACGTATATTTTATTAGAGACGATACCGTTCGGTCTAGGATCCGACCATCATCGGGTCCAAAAATCATCTCAGCTATACATTTACGTAATTTGAATAACAGTTATGAGGTGTAAATTGTTCCATCAATGTTATTAGCTCGAGCGGTTCTAGGCGCTACAGTCTGGAACCTGCGACCGCAGCGGTCGCAGGTTCGAATCCTGCCTCGGGCATGGATGTGTGTGATGTCCTTAGGTTAGTTAGGTTTAAGTAGTTATAAGTTCTAAGGGACTGATGACCTCAGAAATTAGGTCCCATAGTGCTCAGAGCCATTTTTTAAATTATTAGCTGTCTATAAGTAACATTATGTCCATCCAATCTCATAGACGTTTTTGTACCACAATTTAAAAGCGACTGTGAAGTTAAATGCACATAATGTCCACCTATATACAACTCCTATAAATGATGGAACAGCCTCGTAACTGTTATTCCAGTTACGCAAATGTATATCTGAGATGGTTTTTGAACCAGATGGTGGGATGTTACTAGACCGAAATCGATCGTCTCTAATAAAATATACCATCACTGCCGTGTACTGCGTAACTCAGGTCTTAACATTTAAATTTTTCATGATGTTAAGATTCTATTGAAGTGTTATCGCAAACAGACGACATAGTAGGACATCACTGTATTTGTGCAAAAGGGAGAAAATTGTATTTATTTGCTGAGACAAAAACGCAAGCCAAACTGAGCTTTCACCTCAAGGTGAAGCCATGACACGCTTAACAAAAAAATGGTTCAAATGGCTCTGAGCACTATGGGACTTAACATCTAAGGTCATCAGCCCCCTAGAACTTAGAACTACTTAAACCTAACTAACCTAAGGACATCACACACATCCATGCCCGAGGCAGGATTCGAACCTGCGTCATGCGGTTCCAGACTGAAGCGCCTAGAACCGCACGGCCACACAGGCCGGCACACGCTTAACACCAATTGAACTATACTTGACCGAAAAGTGTTACCTGAATTTCAGGACAAGGAAATATAAACATCAAGATGATAATTAAAGGTCATGGTAGACAGAGCTGGGTGTGAGAACAGCATTTGCACGTGGATTTTTGGCACGTGTTCCGTAAGGAGATGACGGTCACCCAAGGCAGTAACACACCCTAGCCTTCAATGTTGCTTGCTCTCCCTCCCTGTAATTCTTAACTGTGAGACAAGAAAAAAGTCGGGTGTACTGAGGGAATCGTCACACAGTGGAAGACCTGCAGCAGAACAATGAAGACGCTGTTGCTAGCGTCCCGAGGGCAGCGCTGTTGACCGCAGTTTGATAAATCGGACGCACAGTTGTGTCGACATCAACAATTGCCAAAAAAAAGTAAGGTTAGGCGGTATCATACCTTCGACGAGAGATGAAACAAAGTTCAGATTAGGGAATGATGTTAAATGAAAATGTTCGTTGAGGCGTTTTTACTGTCCGCACCTCGGAGCTTCCGAATAGTCGCGGGACATCACACTAGCTACCACGACCAAAATCCACACACACTCTGCGCTATGCGCCGCGTGAGACAAATTACGGCAGGTACTGCTCCGCATATCTATCGGGAAACGTTTATTGTAGGACTCTGCACCGAAATACATGTAAAATACGGGCCACCAGCCTCGCTTTGACAACCAAGAGAGGGTTAAGATTCTCACAACTACTAAGCCAACAGTTAAAAGCTTTTTAGCCCTATAACTACTATCAGGAAGAAACACCAAGATCTGAGGGCTGGTCTGGAATATGGTTACCGCTAACAATTAAATCCATCGTCTCTAGCCGGCCCCGCCGAAAATCACGACAGCAACACAGGCATACAGTTCAAAGTCAATAAAACAGTTATCACGCAAAGTACTACTGTCAGTTTCCCACGGAAACAAGTAAACGGTCCTGTCACATTAATGTGACCACCGCCTACGTTCGACGTCAACTTGCCAAAATCGCTCACAGATGGCAAGCGGCAGCACTGACAGTGGAGGATATACAGCGTCAGAAAAAAAGGGTTCAAATGGCTCTGAACACTATGGGACTTAACATCTGAGGTCATCAGTCCTCTAGAACGTAGAGCTACTGAAACCTAACTAACCTAAGTACATCACACACATCCATGTCCGAGGCAGGATTCGAACCTGTGACCGTAGCAGCAACGCGGTTCCGGACTGAAGCGCCTATAACCAATCGGTTACAACGGCCGGCTATACAGCGTCTGAAATAGTCTAAAAAGCTTGTAAGGGTGCTGAAGGGTATGGTGCGCTGAGAAATAATTGTTAAGGAAGCAAATCGATACGTTGCGTCGTTTCCGACTTAATTCAGCGTTGAAGTTAGACAACCAGACCGTTGCGTGCCCAAATTTAGGAGGCCCACCATATAAAATTAGTGTAAGTTGTTCTCATAGCATAGATGGTATTGCACGATACTGCTTAGCCTTGGCGATCCTTACTACCGCCCCATGTTTAATTTTTGTATCGTTCTCTTGATCGATTTTAGGAAACCAAACGGAGAACATGTCTGGCAACACTGTTTCCTGCAAGCCGCTTGAAATTGCGCGTCCAACGGCCTGATTGATTAATCTAAATGCGACGTAACTTGGAAATCTCGCAACGTATCGAATTTTTTTTCTAATCAGTTATTTCTCAGCACACCCTCATAAGCTTTTCAGACTGTACCTGACCATACTGTATAAAGCGCTACGGGATGGCGGCAGAGAAGTCCGGTGTTTGTCGAGATGCTGAAACGGAGTGATTTATCTGACGTCCAAAAGGACTTGATCATTGGCCCAGAATATTATTCCATATGACATCACTGAATGAAAATAAGCAAAATATGTCAACCTACTGATTTCTCTCTCCCCAAAATTTGCTAGGATTGTAAGTACAAATGCGGCTGAACTAAGATGTTTTAGGAGAGCCAAAATGTGTTTTTTCCACTTTAAATTCACATGAGTATGGACACCTAAGAACTTTCAAGTTTTCTCCTATGTATTGTTTCATCACCATGTGTTACACTTATCAGTGGTGCAATACCCCTAGAAAAAATGGTTCAAATGGCTCTGAGCACTATGGGACTGAACGTCTTAGGTCATAAGTCCCCTAGAACTTAGAACTACTTAAACCTAACTAACCTAAGGACATCACACACACCCATGCCCGAGGCAGCATTCGAACCTGCGACCGTAGTAGTCCCGGGGTTCCGGACTGCAGCGCCAGAACCGCTAGACCACCGCGGCCGGCAATACCCCTAGAGGTGCAGAACTGAATATGATGTGTGTTTGTGACATTCAGGGTGAGACCATTCGCAGAAAACCAGTGAGTGATATTTTTGAGAACTTTGTTCAGTATTTCTTCCATTTTTGTATGCATACTGGGAGTGATTACAATACAGGTCCTCTGTGTACAATCCAGCGATTTGGAAACAACTCGTGAAGATATGCTGTAGTACGTGGTGCACTGTGGGCTGGACAGCGTCCTAGTCTACACAAGAATGTCTTCTAGTATCTGTGGAAGATGGTCTGCTAGGAGGCTGTGACACTTGTGCACTTTCAGTGTTCAGTCTTAAAAAATGGGTATGTGAGCTGATCGTTCACTACCGCTCACCATATTTTTACACTCTAAGGACGCTAAAGTTGCACCTGACGAAGCCAACAGGGCTTGGCAACAGACCAATAGTGCATGTTTCGTCGGTTTACCTGGTCATGATTGGTAAATGTGGCTTCATCACTAAACTAGATACATGATGCATTTGGAGTATCCTGTCTTAATGCTCCTGTACAGAAGTTAACACGATTCTCATCATCGTTTCCATGTAGGTCTTGGTGGAGAGAGAAGTGATAGGGATGGAATTTATGTCAGAGGAGAATGCGTAGGACACCTGTGTGACTCGTGCCAGTTTCTCGTGTGATTGAGCGGTAGCTAACGTGCGGATCAACTGCAACAGCAGCAAGAACAATAATTTCACCCCGTTCTGTTGTCACTTGTTTTCTTCTTTTAGGTTGTCAAGGTGTTACACTACCACTTTCATGTAACTGGTTGAAGAGGTTGATAAATAACTGACATCATGCTTGACGTTTGTTGGGATATGTTGCCGCATACACCGTACAAGAACGAACCGCATTCTTCTTGCACTCTCCGTACACACTCTTCAAAAAATTTACTTCTCTACTACGTAGGACCGTAAGTAGTATCATCATATTTCGTACCCATCTTCCATTAACACAGCATTACGAGCTGTTTCGAACAGCTAAGTGATTTGTGAAATGAACACGTTTCACTGTTACCGGATTATGTCGTGACCTCATCTTTTGAAGAGCTTTGGACTGTCACACACTAGCTGACTAGGATGTCGCAGTGCACTCAAGCAACACACACGCACGCCATATCTCGTAAACGACTCGCGCTGTAATCCTGCGGCAAAGAGGCTATGTTCCATTCATAAAAAATGTATGTTTGTACAAAAACACACTTTCTAAGTATTACTGCAATCTGTGTATTCGCTGACAATACGAGCCCCTGACTACCAGTCCATTCTGTGAAAACCGCATATTAGTAGCACTTTCCATTCCCGCAATATTTGTTGTGCAAGTTTTAGGCAATTAACCCTGCGTGTGATTTTATGGCTCGGCTGGCTCTGAGCGCTATGGGACTTAACTTCTGAGGTCATCAGTCTCCTAGAACTTAGAACTACTTAAACCTAACTAACCTAAGAACATCACAAACATCCATGCCCGAGGTAGGATTGGAACCTGCGACCGTAGCGGTCGCATGGTTCCAGACTGTAGCGCCTAGAACCGCTCGGCCACTTCGGTCGGCGTGATTTTATGTAAGGCAACCATATTTGCTTCCATTTGAAGTGAAAGGGCAATATACAGTATTTTGTTTACTTCCACTGTATCGACTACACTATGTATGATTTTGTTTCCCCTGTATTTTCGTGGATTCTATGTAACTGGTTCAAATGGCTCTGGCGCTCCATGGGAGTTAACATCTGTGGTCATCAGTCCCCTAGAACTTAGAACTACTTAAACCTAACTAACCTAAGGACGTCACACACATCCATGCCCGAGGCTGGATTCGAACCTGCGACCGTAGCAGTCGCGCGATTCCGGACTCAGCGCCTAGAACCGCGAGACCACCGCGGCCGGCATTCTATGTAACTTATTTTAATATTTGTTAATTATGTCAATATATCGTAAGGGTCATGTACATAGCCGGTAGTAGTCTGACAAAACCTATTGCGGTCAGCTTGTGGTGCTGTTCTTAAGGCAGATGCGCAGTGGTAAAAGAGTGAACGATCCACCCTTTCGATTGCAGAGTCGCACTTTGTCGTCAGTATCGCTCAGTAAACCGGAAAGCAATAAATCCTAGGCCGACAACAAGAACACTAACACAACAAGACGTGAATATTTTGGTAGCTTGCAACTTTTGTTTCTCATCGGAGGAAAACGACGACGTACCTTATCCGAAGAAAATGTCACAGCGGAATCAGTTCCTCGCGTTTATTAGAAGCGGCGAGACACGAATAGGAATTGTACCGGCGCGGTCGCGGGTATGGGAGATTACCGTCCTGCTAAGAGGCCTCTCGGAAAGGGCAGAACGCGACCGACGGCGGATGTGGAAAGGGGCGGACCTCTAAAAATATCGAGGCTCTCGGGATGGGCGGCGGATAGAGCAGGCGGGGGTTGAGAGTGCGAGAGACAGGCGTGCGCTGCGAGTGACGTCAGAGCGCCGTGCCGAGCCCGTTTCCACGGCAACGCGAGCCGGCGGGCGTCAGCAGCGCCGCGCGCGGGCGTCGGCGGAAGCTCGGGGGTGGCAGGCGACGGCGCCCGGACGCTCGGCGCGGCGCGGAGCGGCGCGGCTGGGCTGGGGTAGGGTGCGATCGGCGCTGGCGGCGGCAGTGCGCGGGCAGCCCCCTGCCGGTGAGCCACGGCGCGGTCAGCGTGGAGAGCAGCGGAGGCGGCAGCGGCGGCCGCGGCCCAGTAGTGCCCGTGTCTGCCCCCTCCACCTCGTGCTGCGGCCCTCTCCCCCAGCGGCCAGCTCGCTCCTCCAGCGCCCTGCCCGCGGGCAGACCTGTTGCCACGGTGCGGAGGACCAGCCAGCGCAAGAAGCCGCAGCTGCGCCGGTCGCTGACCGCACACTCTGTGAGTACGGCAGCCGACACGCCGCCCTCTGTCACGCTGACGCCGCCAGCTGCCAGCTGCGATCCGCCACAATCAATAGCGCTGCGAGATCTGACACTGACGGCTTCCTCACGCCGCGAACCAGCGTCTGACCGGCACCGAAGTCCCAGCTGCTGTTAAACCTCGCCGTTATGTGTCCATACTACGGATATTCGCCTTTCTAACAAGTGTCATGTGGGACAAGCGCTGGGAAAGGAAGCCAGCCACAAAACCCATTCCTATATTCCACTGTTAATCCTGACTATGACCAGGATTAGAAAACAGGACGAGTCTAAAAAAAATATATATTATTATCCTACATAAAAGCCCCATTATCTGAGCTGTCTCTCACTTATCAGCAAGCCTTTGTTTCGCACTCTCTAGAAGTGTTGTGGACCCTTCGTGTTGGATTATAGCAACTTCAGTTTTTCCTTATTTCCGTCCAGGAAAATTGTCTGTGGCAATCTAGTTGATACGTGTAAATAGTGTCAGAGCTACTGTCTAAACCAGCTGTGTCCAGTTCCACGACCGTTTACTGTGTTCTCGGAAATAATTTATCTGCTAAAGACAATACTGGAAGAAAACGTAAACTTATTGAGGCAGGAGCTCATTAAAAAGCCAATAAGAAGCCACTGGCGTGTAAGCATCAGTTGTCTTCAATTGCGTCTAGTAAATCGGTGTTACGGGAATTGGATAGACGTAAAATTCAGCGTAGTATTTCTATTTTCAAGCTTCATGCAGACCACAGCGGAGCTATAGGAACAAAATTCAGGCTCCCGAGCAATGAAAGTATGTGATGTTCGAAGAATTTTATTTTTAGACTGTGTCATTCTACAGGAAGTGTGTACGTGTGCAATATCTCAAGGAAAATGTAGAATCGAAACCGTATAATATTGTTCGTAAAGCACAATGCAGGTTATTTAACTGTGTTATTATAACTTCCCTTGGGTGCTATTACTGTACCGAGGGGAGAACAAAATCCATTCAGTAGTCTGGCTATGATCTCATCAACGAGACAGAATCTTCCAAGATGACAATGCCCCCTGTAACAGTTGGAAATATCGAACATTGAAATGATGAAAATGAGATTAGAGCTATGCATTACCCGTACGTCAATCTCAGTGGATTATAATGTCATCGACATGTTCTGTTCTGTATTAGCAAAACATTCGAGGAGTGTTAAACATGTTCAGAATCTCGGAAAGAATTGTAACAGTTTCTTCTAGAGGAATAGTATCAAACTAGTTCTTTAATCAATCTTCATATTATTTTATCCAACCTTTATGCTTTTGTATTATTTTGATATACCAAATGACTGTTGATAGTTCTTTGCCTTTCGTGATGTCCCTTTTTCAGATGTGCAGTAATAATTCTGTGATTCACTTCTTCGGCTATCATCACCTTCCCTGCGTGCGACATGCGCCTACACAAAGGTGAAATAAATATCGTATGCTCCAGAAATGACGCGCCTATGCGAATAGAGAGGAACGCTAAATGTCATATGCCGCAGCAATAATGACAGACGAAAAAAAAAAAAAAAGAAATCGGATCGCAAAATTTTGGGAGCTCCTATTTCATACTACGTCTTAATTCTTACAATAGAATAATTTTCGACAAGATAGCATTCAGCTCTACTGACGGTGCTTTAGTGTGAAATGCGTCTGGTGACAACATAATAACTGAACATACAAAAATTTGGTTTTCCTAAATTCGTCAACAAAGAATGTGTGGCAGAGTCATTTCGAAGATTTCCTTATCCCTGCCAAACATATATGTAACAATATAGACATCATCCAAGTGGGACAGTGACGTAGGAACACATTGAAAACTTGATTCCTGTATTGTTTACAATAAGCTAGTCTGACCACGCTGACAAGATAATACTCACTCTGGCACAAATAACGCACTGACAGCTGAAAGTGGAAGTTTCCACGGCCATCGCGCAGTTGCAGAAGTGGAGAGACACACTTCAGCGGGAAGCTGAACTACCGTAATATTCACCTCACGGTAACGGTTATCGTGGAATGCGTCGATCGTATTCTGCACTATCTACATTGATTTCCTCTCGTCTCTAGTTTTCTTCTTTCTTTTTTTACAATTCTCTACAAGCTTTTACCTCTACACCGTGTAATTTTGGGAGTTTCAGCGTAATGCCAAGTCACGAAAAAAACGCGTCGCCGCCAATGCCGTCACCAACGACACGCCCGAAATGCTCTCCCGGTTATATACAAAGAAGAACATGTTGCGCATTTTAGTTGCACCCTCTGATATTGGTCTGTTACTCTTTACTGAAGGGGTTTTTAGTAACGATAATGTAGAGACAGGTTATAAAGTCTGTATATAGCTCTGTGACACATAATTTTGTGACGGAGCTCATGTTTATAACTCGGTATTGTTGCGCAATACGTTCTTCTCAGCATCAATTAACTACAGCACAATGGCAGTGTGTGACGTGTCACGTTGGGAAATGCTCTCTGCATAACACCTTGCTACGCCGTATCGTCACCTAAACAGGCAGTTGTACAATATTATTAACACATCCAAATGAATTCGTATACAGAAAAAAATTGTTGTTCTCCGTAACTGGAGGGACGAGTTGACACCACTTCTGTTTTCCATAAGTGGAGGAACGATTCGACACGTACAATAAATCTACAATTACTGCAGCAGTTTGTGGTAGTTCGGACCTGGCCATGGATTCAATTGAAACTGAAGACACACTCGGCTGAATCGGCATATAAAGATCTACGATGAGCTTACGGCTGCCATGGTATGTTGGTAACCCCGTGGCCTACAACTAGGGCCACAGCTGCAGCTACAGCTGACGTCATTGGCTGCGCCGTCACTTGGCGCTGGCAGCATCTGCGTGGCGGCTGGGCTGACCCACGCCGCCGGCCTACACCACGGTCTCGTCACGTAATGCGTTGTCTGGTGAAAACTGCGTGTAGCCGAAAAAAGAATGTTCGATAGGCACCAGCCGAATGAGGCAGTGTTGTTGTTAAGACACTCATCTCGTATTCGAGATGATGCGGTTTGTCCTGTCGTCACCCTCATTTAGGTTCTACGTGGCTCCTCAAAATCATTTCAGACAGACAGCGTGATCGTTCTTTCAGCAAGACAATGTCCGGCCACACTCATCAAAACATACCTACACCGGGTGTCCTTCCAAAGAGACGTCAGGAGAATTTTATCTAGTGTTTCGGCAAATATTAGCAATTTCGTTTTTGCAATGTGTAGCTGGAGCGGCCCAAACAAATACTGCTCATCACGCTTTGCACGTGACGCCCAGTGTCAGTAGAAAGGGTCCATTTGTTTCCCGGTACGAGCAACAAGATTTTTAAAGCAGAATGTTACGTGAACATCTGATACAACAGTCGCAAGATGGACTACTGCGAATTCGTTTTATCGATATGTAGTGATAGGGACAGGAAAACACGAAGAATAACCAGTAGTCCAGTAGTGCCGCCATGTCTGGTGCTACTGCTCTTGTCATGCAGCAGCGCTGCTCAGTCTGTTGTAGCGTACTGGCTATTCTTCCCGTTTTACCGTCTTTGTTAATGCATATCAGCAAAACGAATATCGTACTAGAATAATGTGAGACCGCTATATTGAATGGACACGTAAAATTCTGATTTAAAATTTTTGTGTGCAATGGTTAACAAACGGACGCTCGCTATTAACTGGGCATCGTACGAAAGACGTGATGAACAGTATTTTTTGGGCTGACTCCAGCTACACACTGCAAAAAATAAATAGCAGATAACTGCCGAAACAGCAGAGTAAATGCGCCTGACAACTTTTAGGAAAGACACCCTGTATGTTCTATGTGTTTTTTAATTGTATTATGATGACAAATCCTATGTGATTTTGATGTGGTCCACGGCAGAAAAAATAAAATACAAACTAATACGCGGACCCGGACCCTCCTACATCTGCCATTTGAGATTTAAGGATCATTTTCTCTTACATCACATGCGGTATAAAGGAAAGATCTTTGAAGTAGCATGTTGAGTATATTTGATACTTTTTATCGAAGTGGTTTCTTTGTTCTCCAGATAACATTTTGTGATAGCTAAAAAAATTAAGACAACGTTTTCACCAATTTATGTTGTTACTAAACTCATATTTTTGACAGATATGAAAAGACTATGATATGACCTGTTCCTGTAACGTACAGGAAGGTGAGTCAGATCTGTACTCAATGGTCCAGTCAACTGATATTAAAAACAGACATTTTCTCAAAAAAATTGCTTAGGTTTTTCTCAACGGCTCTACGTGCTTTTTGGGGAACTGAATCTGAATTTCATGTTTTCTGCCTTGTAGGACGTTGGCTTCACATCGAAAACGCAAAAAATCTCAAACTTTTCACGTTCTTTTGAGTTTTTCGTTTATATATAGTAAATGACCACTCTATGCATAATTATAGTAGACATAATTTTCTACAGAATGTAATAACGAAGTATAATTTTCTGAAGAGTGGTATGGTGCCTGAGGGCGCTCAAAAGTAGCATTTCTTTTTGGCCTTCGACGAAAACATTAGAAACGCCCACACTCATCCCCTGCACTTCGAAAAGTATACAGCTTACCAAGAAAAACCCTTACACTACGTAAAATTACATCAAATTTCCTACAAGAGGTGTCTATAACCTCAATTTTCTCAAAAAATTGAAAAATATCTTCCGCGCTCTTTAACCAAACAACCCCTCCTACCCGTCAATCTCTCATCCGCGCCGTAGATTCGGCCGATTGATCTCAAACGAGGTTGTTTTGAATGAATGAATGGAAAAGAATGTTCGATGAAAACATTAACAAATTATATTTACAACACTTTAGGTACGTTGCACTGAACAGAAAGATGAATACGAAATCTACACGTAGTAACGTACAGATGTCACGAAACGAGTTAGTGTCAAGCTCAGGTTTGGAACACCCTTGGAAAAGAAAGAAGGCGTTTAGTGATGGAACATGGATACAAAAGACAGATAAGTGAACTAAATACTTGCACTGATGTCATGTGCACAGGTGAGCAGATCTTTTACCCGTCTCCGTCTGGCTGTTGGTGGCCCAGGCAATGTTTCTTGGGCAGTAAAAGGTCTAGGTGAAGAAACTTGCACAAAGGAAGGTCAAGGCAAAGTGTGGAGATGACGAAGCTCCAGGTTGAACCATGAGGTGGTGCTGTTCTTCAACTGAAAAAATTGTGATATGACAAAGAAAAATTGTTAGTAAAGAAGCGTAATGCTGCAAAATCTAACACGAATCAATATCTTCTCCAGCTCGGCTTCTTCAGACAGTGCTATTGCAAAGAAGTTTCCAGGTCGTCTTCGCCTTCTACGTCAAAACTGCCGTCGATGTTGGAACGTGAGTCTTCATATTGTCGGCACAGCTTCGTGTAGTATAGTCCTGTTCGCCTACACTCACACTGACCTTGGCGATCTATATTGCATTTTGCAAGATGTAAGTTGAAGACGCCTCTCGAGAGCTGGGGGTTTCAATGTGGTTATGGAAGCCAACCATTTTTTATCAACTTTCACCCATACTGCTCTGGATCCAATTAGTACAGTATATGTGATTACTGGGGGCTGTTCGTTACACAGGTTCGTATGGTCGTGACTCTTATACCCATTATGTAAGAATGTAAGTACAACCAAAGTGTGACAATTTAATTCGATGAGTACTTGCAGCGGATAGAACACTACCAAGTTCATGGAGCTCTTGAAGAGGTCGACAAAAAGCTATCCATTGAGGACATCTAAGCAGCACCATGATAACAAAACTTTAACAAGTAAATTTTCTATGGAACTCGAAGAACAAGGATAGAATAATCACCATTCTGATGGCAAATGCAATGAAAGTGGAATCGTCACCAAGGAGGCAGCTAATGATGCAGAGACACCGGTAGTACGAACGGCAGAAACACTGGCTTCGGTTCACAAGAGCGGGAGAAGAAGTTGATCTTCTGGTCATAATTGTGGGCCTCCAAACTGCCTCTGAATATATTTCCTTAAGACAGAGAGAGGTACATCCCCTCAGCTCTTCTACCATCCAGGAAGTGCAATGGAGGAAAGTGTTGCCAACCGCATGCTCTTCCTCCACACACTGAGTGATTGGGACTGTACGTACAGGTATGACCAAGTCAATGTTAAATTTCTCAAGACCCTCACCAAAAATTTCGAATCATACACTGTTAACGCTTGCCGTTGTGGCCGAGCGGTTCTAGGCGCCTCAGTCCGGAACCGCGCTGCTGCTACGGTCGCAGGTTCGAATCCTGCCTCGGGAATGGATTGTGTTATGTCCTTAGGTTAGTTAGGTTTAAGTAGTTCTAGGGAACTGATGACCTCAGCTGTTAAGTCCCATAGTGCTCAGAGACATTTTACACTGTTAAATTTACTAATCCTTCATCCCATCCAAAGGAAATAGCTTCTGGTGAAAAATTTCTGCTTGTCATTTATTGTGGGAACCATCCAACCACAACCGTCAGCAAGCTACGGTGTGAGCAATACTTGACATCAGCCTACAAGACATCGACAAATACTGTTCCATATTCCCACTGAAACTACAGCTCAACAACATACCTTCAGAGCTTTCCGTCAGGTGCAGTAGATCATAAACTACTTGGATCCAGAGCAGTGGGTGTAGAAGTAGACAAAAAATGGGTTGGTTCCCATAACCACACTGAAACTTGCGGCCCCCTAGAGGCTTCTTCGGCTTATATCTTGCAAAAGCAATACAGATTGCCAAGGTCGATGTGGTTGCTGGTGAGCAGGTTTGTTCTCCACGAAGCTGTGCCAGCAATGTGAAGATTCGTGTTTAAGCGTTGACCACAAATTTCATACAGGAGGCGAAGACGAGCTGGATGAGACCCTTGCATTATCACTGTCTGAAGCAGCTGAGGCGCAGAAGGTGTTAATTCATGTAGTATTTTGCAGCGTTATGCATCTTTACTATCAATTTTTCTCTATCATAACATTACTCACTCAATTACAGTTTTTTTTCAGTTGAAGAACAGCAACGATTTGGTGTTCAGCCTGGGGCTTCTACGGCCACTGACGCTTTGCCTTGACCTTTCATTGTACAAGACTCTTCACCTACACCTTCTGTGCTCAAGAAACATTGCCTGGGCCAACAACAGCCAAACGGAGACGAGTATAAGATCTGAGTTTATAATTGTGAAACCGATCTCCTACAGGGCAGTATACATGAAATTCGGACTCAGAATCTCGAAAAACATATAATACTGCAGAGCAAAACATTTCCGCCATTTTCTTACGGGACAATCATCACCTGACTGGGCTAGAATTCGCGAGGTGCGTTAAGGACCGTGGCTCTGGTGCACCGCCGAACCTAAGAGTCATTTTTAGAGGGTTTACCATGCTTTTTTATGGAAGTACTGGACTGTTCCCCGAATTCCCCCTCAGAGAATATGACACACAAAAAGTTAAATACGCTTACACTCAGAACAAAGGTTATACGAATCGCATACACTTGGCGCACACTATTTCCCTCCCTTAGTTGACCTTGATGATTGTCTCGTCAAGAAGGGCATCCGGCCACAACGTTAAATCATATACTTTGCCAAAATCTGAAAAAGCGGGCCCTGTGTTAGAAGTGATAAACGGAAGGGAACAGAAAGAAAGAAGAAAGATGAAAAGCCTATGATATAATAAGTGAAGTCATGTAACGCACAAATACCTTCGTTTTGGGTCTATCTGTACCTCATACGCTTAAAAAAAGCACGTTTGCCAGAAATGGTGTTTAATGATTTAACAACAGTTGAACTCTTTCCACAATTTTGTAGCACAGGTTTTATGACTCACTAGATAATTCTTGATCTGTGTCTCCTTTAGCACGTTTCGTCTTTTGTGTACTCTGCCTTTCCAAATCCTTCTGCTTTATTTCAGAAGTAGTTGCTCAAGTAAGAATTTATTCTGGTCTTGTACTAGTCCATCTCCTGCTCCTCACCTCCCTGCTCATCTCCTCGTCCCCTTCTCTCTGTCCACCACCTCCTCTCTCCTCTCTCCATCTATCTCCTCCTCACCCCTCTCGCTGCGTATCTCCTCCTCCCTGACTGTCCGTCCATCTCCTCCTCTTTCCTTTCTCTGTCCATCTTCTTCTCTCCATTTTCTCTGCCCATCTCCTGCTCTTCCCTCCGCATGTCCATTTCTTCGACCCCCTCTCTTTGTACATTTCCTCCTCCTCCCTCTCTCTTTGTCCACTTCCTTCTCCCACCTCTGTTCACCTCTTCCTTCTCCATCTCTTTGTCCGTCTCCTCTCTTTCTGTCCATTTGCCCCTCCTCCTCTCTCTACACATCTCATCCTCTCCCTATCTGTCTCCATATCCTCCTATCATCTTCACTCACCACGTTATCACTCCTAACCCAGTAGGAAGTTGTCGGATCTTAACCCTAAAACGTTTCTTTCTAGACGGTAAGTAGTAAGTGTAATAAGTTTGTTTGAAATCGATCCAAGGATTTAAGAGGAACTTTTTACTCGTGGTCTGCCCGCACTTGCACGTCCCACATATATTTCACATACATTTACTATGTTTCACACATGCACTGTCTGATCAAAAATATCCGGACCCCTGGCTGAAAATGACTTACAAGTTCGTGGCGCCCTCCATCGCTAACGCTGGAATTCATTATGGTGTCGGCCCACCCTTAGCCTTGATGATAACTTCCACTCTCTCAGGCATACGTTCAATCAGGTGCTGGAAGGTTTCTTGCGGAATGACAGCCCATTCTTCACGGAGTGCTGCACTGAGGAGAGATATCGATGTCGATCGGTGAGGCCTGGCAAGAAGTCGGCGTTCCAAAACATCCGAAAGGTGTACTATAGGATTCAGGTCAGGACTCTGTGCAGGCCAGTCCATAACAGGGATGTTATTGTCGTGTAACCACTCCGCCATAGGCCGTGCATTTTGAACAGGTGCTCGATTGTGTTGAAAGATGCAATTGCCATCCCCGAATTTCTCTTCAACAGTGGGAAGCAAGAAGGTGCTTCAAACGTCAATGTAGGCCTGTGGTGTGGTAGTGTCACGCAAAACGACGAGGTGTGCAAGCTCCCTCCATGAGAAACACGACTACACCATAGCACCACCTCCTCCGAATTTTACTGTTGGCACTACACACGCTGGCAGATGTTGTTCACCGGGCATTCGTCATACTCACACCCTGCCATCTGATCGCCACATTGTGTACCGTGATTCGTCATTCCACACAACATTTTTCCACACTTCAATCGTCCAATGTTTACGCTCTTGACACCAAGCGATTCGTCGTTTGGCATTTACCGGCGTGATGTCAGTCTTAGGAGCAGCCGCTCGACCATGAAATCCAAGCTTTCTCACCTCTCGCCTATCTGTCATAATACTTGCAGTGCATCCTGATGAAGTTTGGAGTTCACGCGTCATGGTCAGGATAGATGCCTGCCTATTACACATTACGACCCCCTTCAACAGTATGCTGTCTCTGTCGGTCAACAGACGAGGTCGACCTGTAGGCTTTTGTGCTGTACATATCCCTTCACGTTTTCACTTCACTATCGTCTCGGAAACAGTGGAGCTAGGTATGTTTAGGAGTGTGGAAATATCGCGTGCATACGTATGGCACAAGTGACACCCAATCACCTGACCACGCTTGAAGTCCGGCAGTTACGCGGAGCGCCCCACTCTGCTCTCTCACGATATCTAATGACTACTGAGGTCACTGATATGGAGTACCTGGCAGTAGGTGGCAGCAAAATGCACCTATTATGAAAAACGTATGTTTTTGGGGTGTCCGGATACTTTTGATCACGTAGTGTATTTAACATATTTCACATATATACACTCCTGGAAATTGAAATAAGAACACCGTGAATTCATTGTCCCAGGAAGGGGAAACTTTATTGACACATTCCTGGGGTCAGATACATCACATGATCACACTGACAGAACCACAGGCACATAGACACAGGCAACAGAGCATGCACAATGTCGGCACTAGTACAGTGTATATCCACCTTTCGCAGCAATGCAGGCTGCTATTCTCCCATGGAGACGATCGTAGAGATGCTGGATGTAGTCCTGTGGAACAGCTTGCCATGCCATTTCCACCTGGCGCCTCAGTTGGACCAGCGTTCGTGCTGGACGTGCAGACCGCATGAGACGACGCTTCATCCAGTCCCAAACATGCTCAATGGGGGACAGATCCGGAGATCTTGCTGGCCAGGGTAGTTGACTTACACCTTCTAGAGCACGTTGGGTGGCACGGGATACATGCGGACGTGCATTGTCCTGTTGGAAGAGCAAGTTCCCTTGCCGGTCTAGGAATGGTAGAACGATGGGTTCGATGACGGTTTGGATGTACCGTGCACTATTCAGTGTCCCCTCGACGATCACCAGTGGTGTACGGCCAGTGTAGGAGATCGCTCCCCACACCATGATGCCGGGTGTTGGCCCTGTGTGCCTCGGTCGTATGCAGTCCTGATTGTGGCGCTCACCTGCACGGCGCCAAACACGCATACGACCATCATTGGCACCAAGGCAGAAGCGACTCTCATCGCTGAAGACGACACGTCTCCATTCGTCCCTCCATTCACGCCTGTCGCGACACCACTGGAGGCGGGCTGCACGATGTTGGGGCGTGAGCGGAAAACGGCCTAACGGTGTGCGGGACCGTAGCCCAGCTTCATGGAGACGGTTGCGAATGGTCCTCGCCGATACCCCAGGAGCAACAGTGTCCCTAATTTGCTGGGAAGTGGCGGTGCGGTCCCCTACGGCACTGCGTAGGATCCTACGGTATTGGCGTGCATCCGTGCGTCGCTGCGGTCCGGTCCCAGGTCGACGGGCACGTGCACCTTCCGCCGACCACTGGCGACAACATCGATGTACTGTGGAGACCTCACGCCCCACATGTTGAGCAATTCGGCCGTACGTCCACCCGGCCTCCCGCATGCCCACTATACGCCCTCGCTCATAGTCCGTCAACTGCACATACGGTTCACGTCCACGCTGTCGCGGCATGCTACCAGTGTTAAAGACTGCGATGGAGCTCCGTATGCCACGGCAAACTGGCTGACACTGACGGCGGCGGTGCACAAATGCTGCGCAGCTAGCGCCATTCGACGGCCAACACCGCGGTTCCTGGTGTGTCTGCTGTGCCGTGCGTGTGATCATTGCTTGTACAGCCCTCTCGCAGTGTCCGGAGCAAGTATAGTGGGTCTGACACACCGATGTCAATGTGTTCTTTTTTCCATTTCCAGGAGTGTATTTGTGCACATAGTTCTCCGGAATCTCTAGTAATTGCATTTAGTTTCACGCATCTCGCTGTTTATGTAGTTATATCTCCTGAACAAGCTAATCTACATCTATACTCTTCAAACCACTGTGAAATGCATGGCAAAGGCAACGTCCCATTGTGTCAGTTATGAAACTTTCTTCCCGGTCCTTCACGTATAGAGCGCGGTACGGATGAGTGTTTAAATGTCTCTGTGTGTGCTGTAATTAATCTAATCTTATACCCACGATCCCTACGTGAGCAATAAGTAGGAGACTGTATGAAACTTCCTGGCAGATTAAAACCGTGTGCCGCACCGAGACTCGAACTCGGGACTTTTGCCTTTCACGGGCAAGTGCTTTACCAACTGAGCTTCCCAAGCACGACTCACACCGTGTCCTCACAGCTTTACTTCTGCCAGTACCTCGCCTCCTACCTTCCAAACCTGACAGAAGCTCTCCTGCGAACCTCCTGATTCGCAGGAGAGCTTCTGTAAAGTTTGGAAGGTAGGAGACGAGGTACTGGCAGAAGTAAACCTGTGAGGACGCGGTGTGAGTCGTGCTTGGGTAGCTCAGTTCGTTGCCGGAACGGTAGCTCAGCGTGTTCGGTCAGAGGGTTCAGCTACTCTCTGTGATAAAAAGACTGAGTGAACGGATCAACGAACAACCTGAACAGGTGTGATGGGACGTCCGCCCCGATCATATACAACGAACAAAATGAGATCACCAAGAATTAAAAAAAAAAAAAAAGTTGGTAGCGCACTTGCCCTCGAAAGGCAAAGGTCTCGAGTTCGAGTCTCGGTCCGGCACATTGTTTTAATCTGCCAGGAAGTTTCATATCAGCGCACACTCCGCTGTAGAGTTAAAATCTCATTCAGGAGATTGTATATTCACAGAGTTATCATTTAAAACTGGTTCAAATGGTTCAAATGGCTCTGAGCACTATGCGACTTAACTTCTAAGGTCACCAGTCGCCTAGAACTTAGAACTAATTAAACCTAACTAACCTAAGGACATCACACACATCCATGCCCGAGGCAGGATTCGAACCTGCTACCGTAGCGGTCGCTCGGCTCCAGACTGTAGCGCCTAGAAACGCACGGCCACTCCGGCCGGCTTTAAAACTGGTTTTTGGAACTTTGTAAGCAGGCTTTTTTGGGGTAGTTTACGTCCAACTTCGAGAATCTGCCAATTCGTGCTGCCCTTCTCTGTATAGATTTAATTTCCGCTGTTAATCCTGTTTGGTGATGATCCCGTCATACATTCAGTACCTGACGCAGCCGTTTTACTGCGTGAACGGCTATAATGCAGTAAGCGATAAATGTTTTTCCTTTCATCATTTTGCGTGGGTTGTCATCGAGAATAAGTTTCGCTAAGGTTTGAAATTATATGTTGGTTGGAATCTGTCCATTGATTTTGGAGGAGATGTAGACATATATACATATATTAGTTGCTTTAATATGTATGGATTCCTCTCGCTCTTATTGTCAATGAAAGACGTACCACTGATCATGTGTTTTACAGAGCAAATGTCACTTAATCGTATCTGCTTTGTTTAATGCCGATAGCGGCATATACTCCAAAATGTGCAGCACAATATACTCTGTCTGCAGATCTCGAAACATTACCGAGCGATGTGACGTAGTGATTAAGAAACTGGGCTCGAATTCTGGACGACGGCGGTTCAAATCCTCGTGCGTTCATTGCATGTTTTAGCTTTACAGGGTTTCCCTAAGTCACCAAAGGTGACGGCTGGCATGGTTCCTCCTTACCTTTGTCTAATCCGAGCTTGTGCTTTGTCTCTGATGACGCCGTTATCGATGGAACATTAAACTCAAATCTTCCTTCCTTCCTTCCTTTCTTCTTTGATCTTTTATACCTATTATGTCCAAAGAAACCAAAGATTAGACCATTTTATACACATAAAGACGCATAACGACAGTGCACCAAAAGATGTACTGAATCTTGTAAATTAAACACTGTGTCTAGATATCAGTCTAACACTCACGAAATATTTTCGTCATTGAACACAGAATGACAATGAGAGCGTAAACGATGTGATACGGATCAGAATTCAGGTCCTCAGATCCATGTAGCAACCTGCTTCTTTTCTTTGGATGTCAGAGTTATGGGCGTCTCCGCCATGGTAAGGATGGGAAAAACCGACCTTTTAAAACGGGTACCGGCACTTTAGTTCCGAATAACTGGTATTTTTCGGTATTTGTTTGGTCTCGATTATAACAGTTTTTACTCTTTGGTGATAACCGGGTGAAAAAAACTACATATCTATTCGCCATAGCAGCAGTGCTGAATTTATTTTTTAAATTAAAATTTTTCTTAAAAAACTGATTAATGTCTATTAGTAAAATGGCTTGTGGCAGAAGTTGGGAAAAGCAATCAGCACTCTTTTAACAACAACGCCTCCAGTTAGATACCAGCAACAAACACGTGACATAACAACCGGTACAGCCTTACAGAGTCAGTAATGTATCTGTTGCCGTGTGGCGTGGCCTTTTAGACGGTAAGGCCTATTTAACACGTATGGAGAGCCATTCGGTTCGGTTCATTTGTGGTTCTTTTCCGGCCGCTGCCGACAGGTGTGTAACAGTGCTTCATTTTCTGATCGGTGCCTAATAGAAACAGTAGAGCATCGATAACTCCCTCGATACGAGCAGGTTTCGTCTGGTTTCTATAAAGTTAGAACTTGTGTCCAGGGAACAGAAGCAGTCAAGGCGTACACACCATCACGGTTCAGTTTCTGTTTTATTCTGTTTTAACTTGATAGCGAGTGGACTTCTTTAAAAACGATTTCTTATTATTAATTTACGAAAGTTGTTGTCGCAGTTTTTCTGATAAAATGAGCGATTTACCAGATGTCAGATGTTGATGTGGATCGGCTGATTTCTTCAGTGCATTCTAAACCAGTGCTGTGGGACAAAACTTATGAAAACTATAAAGATAAATTTAAGATGTAGAAAGTTTAGAAAGACATTTATGTTCAAATTTTCAACAAATTTCTTGAATCGACATCACTAAAAAATACCATTGGGTAAGCACTGAAAAATTCATTTTTGTCGAATAAGAGAGGTAGTACATCAGGGCAACTGGTAGCCTTACAGTGATTTTAAGGAAATTTAAAAGGAAATTAAGAAATAGACAGTGGCCTTTATTTAAAATATATATCAAATTATAACACAGTACATCAATTTTAGTAATAATTATTAAGGTAAATCGGATTTTCTACTTACTGAACCCTCTTCAGTCACGAAGTAAGTTTTCAACAAATGTCTTACGTTTTTGGCTAACGTAGTTGTGTGACAAGAAAAATTGCGTTCGTGCTCTCCTGTCTTCGGAAAAATGCTGTAGAATGCTCCAAATTTCCGAGTAAACTGATAAGAGGATGTTCCCAAAGAACTCTAGGATTCCTCCTCCGTTTTTTATTCGTCTGTAGAAAAATAGTATGGCAACAACTTGACTTTTCTACATGATCGCTACTGAGCCAGTGTACGGAAGAAAACACAAAACCTAAAATGAACGATTGAGAATCGTGTAAGTATGAAAGGGTTTCTCCGGTTTTCCGTTGCAACTCAAAACGAACTGAACCGAATGGAACCAAATTCGCGTAAAACAGGTCTAGGTGAGTACGTGCAGTGTGCAAGCCTTACCCTCACCTGGTCTAGAGGGCAGTCTCTCGCTGTTGTCCTCGGACATCAGAGGTATTGCAGTGTGGTACCATCCCTAATTTGGGATTATTTTCCAAATAACGTGAGACGGTCCCCCTGAAAAAACTTCTGATCATAGGACAATGAAACTTTGAGAAAACGCTTGCAACGACTTGCTCAAGAGAAATAAGGAATAAACCATTGAAAGAAACTTTTAATTGCCACATGAGAGGGTAACATTTGTTAATTGCGTCCCGTCGTTACGTCCCAGTTTATAAACGTTGCTCGTTGTGACGACCACATGTATCCATGGTAGCATGGAACAGCACTAGAGATACCACTTCAGAACTGTTTGCAGCACTTTTCGAATAGTGGACCATCGAATGTTCAGCTGTCGTGACACATCTCGTGCACTGCTTGAAGATCGTATATTGGGTTCAGTATTATCGGCCATTTCAACAGTAACTTCTTCAACAGTTTGTGCCGCAAATGGCCGTCGGCCTCTCACAGGAGTGATTCTCAAATTGCCAGTTACTTCTAACTCCCAAATCATGTTCTTAAACCCCGGTGCGGAAAGAGGACTTTCTTCAATGCGTCGATACTCGCGAAGAGCACCAGCGCTGTTGATGTTATTTTGGTAAAATATCTTCACAAGTAAAGCCTTACTTACATTCTTCAGACCCATCTAGACTTTCTGTAAATGTAATACACGCTGAAGCTTGTATTTTCACCCTACATCGCCGTACCAGTAGCGGCGCCTAGCTGCAAACCATGACACTAACATTTCTAACAACGCAAATCCTGCATCGCACAGTCCGAACATCTTTCATATAAAGTTGGGTGCCCGCACGGTAAATAGTGTTCCGACTACACTCGCCCAAGTAGCGAAAGTTTAAACAACGACTATGTACGATGCTCCACCTGCTTTAAAAGACTAGAAACGGGAGGAGGCACAACTTACGACATTGTATAAGGAGATAACATCCACCAAGTGCATTAGGAGAGGAGATCAACTTGACCGACACACCTATTATAATATTGATGTGCTGTAAATTTGGAAATAACTGAATCCTTAATTTTTTGGTTGCTTCAGGGTAAAAAATCGATGCAGAAGAACAACAACTATAACCTTTATTTTTGTTCTGTCTGACGTAATTATCAGTCCAAAGTATCAGTCTTCTCTTACTAGAGGGAAGAAGGAAAATAACCTTTAGCACTGAGGAAAGAATTTCTTTGTCATCACACCCACTAACACCCTCATTCTAAAAACACATATATAGCAGCCTCATTCTAAAGACACATATATGCACCTTCAATATCACAAACATGAACACACAGATTGAAGCAGTCCGTCTCGCAATGTATCAGTGAAGGGATATACAATGTCCTCTGTGTGAATCGACTGTGACCGCACATGTACCACTACTGGGCGTCTGTGACAAAATTTACTCTTCGTGTAAAGCAGACATTGTCTTCTCTGCTTTTCTCTGGTGCAGCTCAAGGGCTGCTTTGTGTTGGAGATCGCTTAGGTCACACTTAATTTTGACATGCAGTAAGTCACAGGTATTACAAGTGTACGATCTGGGCTTTGGCACTTATACCCATTCTAATTTATAGTATTCATTTTTTGAAAAGCAGTATCAGTTTTCTGAGTCTCAGTTGACAAAAAATTACAACATTGAACGAATATATCCAGGATTAACTAATTACACATATTAAAGCTCTTGTGCAGTTAGCATTAGTAGTTAGCAGGATTTGCTAACATGCCAGTAAATCAGTTCCACTTAAATTATTCACCAAAAAGATAGTGTTCCAAGTTATAACGAATTGTGTTGGTCCGACTAAGAGTGATGAAGGAGCGGGGTGGATAAGCACGAATCTGTTTGGTTTTGCTTTAAATTTGTAAGAAGACTGGCCAGAAGGCAGATGGATAACAATCGGACCTCACGTGACAATCACTTGTAGGATGGTTGTGCGAAAATAATGGCAACGGAATAATGATAAGTAAATAATTATTACAAAATGTATTCCAGTTTGCTCAACTTCATCACTACAATGTTGCCAGATTCGGTTGACAAAATTACCGAACATTGCCTGGCGAAAGGGTTTGCTAAGCTGAAATCTGAGGGTGAACACGTAAAACACTCAGTAAACAATAAAAGTTATATTTATTATTGCCAATTCCAGCTTCCAACGAATTTATGTTACCTTTAACTTTTTGATAAAAGTCGTTGCATTGCAAACTTCAAATTACAAATAATGCATAATTCTGCTTTTACCATATTGACACTCAATTTATTTCCAGCGTCAGACCATAAATGATCTATGTGACTGAAGACTCCTTTCACACAGGCATTGCTGCATGGAGCCGCCATTATCCTTTCGGTGATTTTTTTTTGTGTTGCGCGTTCGGTAATAAACGTTCCCCACGAAAATGTGTTTATAAACGTAGAAGCTTCGTTTTGTGATTGTTTCAAAGTTTATGTACACTGACGGGGAGAAAAATCGCAACATCAAGAAGTAGATGTGCGACGTAAGCAAAAGTTGGTGGGAGTTTTTCTACGCCTGCAACATGATGGCTATTCAAATTTCGCGTCTGTCGCAAAAAAGTGGCGCTACCATGAGGATGCAAATCAGGTTTGTTTTAAATCCATGCTGTAACGATCGTGAGCTTTAGTTATCTTTGAGATTGGACGTGGTGAGTTGATGTTACTCAAGAATGCCTTTGAGGAGACAAAGACGCCATTATCAGTGTCTCACTGAGTTTGAACGAGGTCACGTAGCTGGGCTGCGAGAAGCTGGATATTCCTTCTGCAGACTTGGCAGGACTGAATGCCACTATACATGAGTGCAGGCAGCGGTGGTCACGAGAATGTACGGTCAGAAGAAAATCGGGTTCCGGACGGCCTCGTGGCACTACCGAGGGTCGAGACCATCACGTTCTGTGTACGGCTCTGGAGCATCGTACGCATCTGCAGCAGCAATTTGGGCCGCAGTTGACACCACAGTGACACAAATAATAGTTACAAATCAGTTATTTCAGGAACAGCCCCGAGCAAGGCGCCCTGTAGTGTGCATTTCACTGCCCTAAACCACCGCCATCTACCACTTCACTGGTGTCAAGAGAGAGCTAATTATAGGGCAGAATGGAGGTCTGTTGTGTTTTCTCACGAAAGCTGGGTCTGCCTCGGTGTCAGTGATGGCCGTGTGTTTGTTAAAAGCAGGCCAGTTGAGGCCCCTCAACCAGCCTTTCTGCGTGCTAGACACACTGTACTGGCGTTACGTTGGGGGGGTTGGGTTGTTTGGGGAAGGAGACCAGACAGCGAGGTCATCGGTCTCATCGGATTAGGGAAGGAAGTCAGCCGTGCCCTTTCAAAGGAACCATCTCGGCATTTGCCTGGAGCGATTTAGGGAAATCACGGAAAACCCAAATCAGGATGGCCGGACGCGGGATTGAACCGTCGTCCTCCCGAATCCGAGTCCAGTGTCTAACCACTGCGCCACCTCGCTCGGTACGACTGGCGTTACGGCCTGGGGTGCGATTTCGTATGACAGCAGGAGCACTTTCGTGATTATCCTACGCATCCTGACTGCAAATTTGTAATTAAATCTAGTATTCGACCTGTTGTGCTGCCATTCATGAGCAGCATTCCATGGGGTGTGTTATAACAGGATAACGTTCGCCCACATACTACTGTTGTAACCCAACATGCTCTACGGAGTGTTGTCACCTTTCCATTGCCTGCTCGATCACCAGGTCTGTCTCTAACCGAGCACATACGGGGCATCATCGGAAGTCAAATCCAGCGCCATCTACAAACAACATTAACCGTCCCTGTATTGACGGACCAAGTGCAACGGTCAGGAACTCTAGCATACAAACTGACATCTAACACGAGTACGACACAATGCATATACGTTTATATGTTTGAATTCAACATTCTGGCAGTTACATCGGTTATTAATGTAGCAGCATTTCACATTTGCAATGGCTTATCTCGTGCTTACATCAGCCTGTGATCATGTAATGTTAATCACTTAAACATGTTACCTAGACAAATATATTCCCGAAATTTCATTACTTTACGTTCATTATTTTTTGGTGTTACGATTGTTTTTCCTCAGTGTAGTGTACAGATCTCTTCGAATAAACTACCTTTATCAAAGTCTCCTTCAATACCAACCACCTTAGAAGCTCGTACATATTTCTAGATTAGATACGGAAGACTGCGCACAATAAAGTCAAAACGCAGCTGCTTTCAACTCCCTGAGGTTCAACTGATTAACCGATGCGCAGCGTAGACTGGCGGGCGTCGGCGGCCGCAACCGAATGCAGGGAAAGAGACAGATAACGATCAGCAAGCGCCGGCTGGCAACAGCGCATTTTGGAGACTAACAGATAAATGAATGTTATGGATGGAATTCTAAAAATTCTGAACCACTCATACATCGGTACCGAACTCCGTACACGGGGCTGAAATACCGAACAATTCGATAAAAAAAACCAAACACCTGGGAACTCAAAGTAGAACACCTAGTTTATAAGAATTTATCAATTTTTTTAAACTGATCTAAATATAACATATAGCCTGTTAAGTTCTATACCTATTATTTTTCGTTGATACTTCCTTACAGAAAGGTTTATAACAAACTAACAATTTATCCATCGCAGCTTCGTCCGCGCTACTCGCTAAAAGAAAACTAGGCAGCTGAAACGTTTGAAATGTATACTTCTATAGTAACAGTTTTCCAGCGTTCTTTGTGCTTCAAAAGTATTGGTCTGTACTTTAAATTACGAAATGTGTTTTATTACGGATTATTTTCACTTTCTTGAAATACTAATACGGTATTTAAAAATGCAGAGGTCTTCGTCTTTTACTGCTTCACTCAACCGACTGAGCAGAAATATTGCACTAAGAGAGCTTTTATTTGCTTTGAAAAACTATTCAATTTGAAATAGTTTCCACGGTTGTGTAGGACATATTACATACAACGATGTCGATAAATCTAAATGTTAATATTATATAACCTTTTTATACTCGGTAATCGCAATAGACGTTTTAATCCAAACTTAAATTGCCACACTTTAGGAGTTTTAAGTGTCATTGAAATATACGGTCCAAGACATCAAGAATTCTTCAAAAAGTGCTCTAGGTCGTAATATTTTCAACTTTTTTCAAGGCTGTCTTCCGTTTGGACCCCTTGCATTCTGTACTCATCTACCGAGTCCTCACCCGTAGTAATTTACTGCTGGAGATGCCTGTGGTCAGAACTGATATCTCATCGCACATAACGTCACTACTATTAGTAGTATTGTCCTCATTATCGTTCTGTAATTTATGTACCTTCCCAGAGATTTTTTCTTTTAAAAATCCCGATTGTTGAGTTGCACCACGTTTTCACTCAACTGATATATAAATCACAAAGAAGTAACAAAGATATTGAGCTATTCTTGAGACCTGCCGTCTTAAAAGGAAACATTTTCCTGAACTACAGTCTTAGCCAACTGTAGAAACATATTCCGTAGATATATTACATCCGAGGAGTTAGAGAAAAGTTCGTATGATAGACATGAGAAAATAAATTAAAATTACTTAAAGTGACCTAAATACAAACACATACTTAATTTTAAAGAAAAAAAGTCTATTATTTTAGTATTCTAATCCGTAAAAGCCAAAATTTTCATCGTTTACTCGGTCCGGGATCCTTAGAAGTGAAACATACAGACATTGGGCAAGGTCAACCAGTTCAGGCACATAAAATAAACTCCACTGGAAACTGTACAAAAAATAAAACAGTAATGGATATTCTCAACAACTCTATAAGCTTTCTATAATTACGTATTCTTCGCCGGCGTGATAGTTTTATGATGCAAGGCATTACACTTGTTGAGATATTACCGGGTGCTAGCTAGGTTTGCTTACAAACGATCCTTATGAAATGTATTTCGTAAATGAGTCACAACGTTGCTGGCAGCATAATATTTAAATATCCTTCGTGTAAATAATACCTTAGTTTTTCATCCTAATTCTTTTACGGACTTTGGTATTTTTATATTCCATTCGCATTTTACTGCAGAATCTTACGCGTACGTAAATCCTTTGGCGATTTTTGTTGAGTGATTTGATTGACTAAATATTCATAAAATATTGCAGTACTCTTTAACAGATATTTCTAAGGAAACATGTTCCATTCTGAAATACATTCTTAGCACTGAGTAAGTCTTTGAAATGTTTTTATACTTTTCAAGGTTGAAGATGACATTTCCACATAAAGTGTCATACACGGAACAGCTAGAGCTACAATTAACTTCTAAACGTTTATTTTAGCCGTATCTAAATTTTTGTTACTTAACAAACACATCAGTTGACAAACAAATCTGTCGATGAGTTCTACAAAGGAAGAGTAGAAATGGAAAAACTTTATATGTGTATTAAAAAAAAAAAAAACGTTTTCGGCGCTATTGTGCTCTCGGTACTCCGTTGAACGTCGCTAAACTTGCTCCACGTGTCACATCATTGAGGAAATGTTTCGAACATTCATTACGAGACGGTGCATGGTCTGTATACCAAGCAGTGCTTCCCACAGGAGTACCACGTGCCATACATCAACGTCTTTGTTCCGTAAAATTCATGCACGATTGTTGAGTCAACTGAAGAAATTGTCCCATCCCGTGTAACCGCAGTGCATACAACTGACATCTTTGATTTGAAAGATGCTGATGAAACACTGTTGTCAATGCAGGCGTGTAAGATCTTCGGATTCAGTATGATCAAAGTGTCTCATGCTACCCTCCTCAAGCAGCTATTAAAATTCGTACACTGAAAAAGGGGATTGGATAAATGTCAATGTATTCGGGAGAGGATAGGCCATGGTTGACGAATGCCGTGTAGTACTTCATCTGAAAGACGAGCCATATTTATCAGTAGCAAAACAGGAAGACCTGTTGTCACGTTGCTTGAAATAAGAAGAAACAAAAGCCAGCATTGAGGAATATTTTCCAATAACTTAATTTACTTACTGTTTTGTAAAAATGTAAAAGAAATGAGAATGGTTAGTATTGATTACATTATTTGCAATAAAAGCTTTCTTATTGACACTTAACCAGTTTCCTCGTATGGTAGTTAGAATGTTTATATATTTTTTTCTTATTTGTCTCATTATTTTTTGCAGTGGTGAGGGAGACAGCGTAGATCTGTGGCATCATAATTCTTTGTAAATTTTTTGGGTGCAAATAGTTTACATACAAAAAGAGGTACATTGTTTTCTTTTTGTCAAATAAGCGATGTAGCACTTGGAACGTTTCCCACTTGCACTCTTCAAACAAATACAGTTACTTCGTTCTGTAGTTGCGGAAAAAGAAGCTGCCTTTGTAAAATTATAGAAGACTTTCAAATTCGGAGATAGGAAAGTTGACTTAGTACACCTCAGGTATGAAGATGTCCTAGAGAGATGTAAACACCAAATGGCCTAAGACACGAAATCTATCGTTCATTTGTACTAGAACGCTATTAAAGGCCGTGTTGTGAAGAGCTCTTCTTAAAAGTGCAGAAACATGTTATCCTTGCATTTTCGAATGTCTAGAATATCGTGATACGTATGTCTCCTACAAACGTCCTGTTCGCAGACAGCAGGCGCTACGCTATGACTGGCGTAGGGCAACGGTTACGTGAGCCGCCGCCTGCACGAGGCTCCCCATGCACATTCGTAGTTCTTACAAATCCGTTTCTTGCGCCATGTGCTGCGATTGCTGTGTGAGAGATGTTCCCGTGATGACTATACAAAATTTTGTGGAAGATTGAGATGGGGAAAGGTATTAGTTTAAAACTGGGACTCATGGCCCGGAAACGAGTCGGAAGTTCTAGGCCAAAATGTGAATATTTCTAATTTACCATTGATTTACTATCGTTAGTAAAAATACGACTGGATACATATTTAAAATAGTTTTATTTGTCTGAACAACTTATACAAGGTGCCACATTCTCAGTAACTATTCAGCTTCTAGCACGCATGACATCATCACACGAAGTTTTGTAGCACCCATTCCGACTACCCCAGCGATTCTTGCACAATGTGTCAGACAAGGAGAACTCTTGCCCGTCTCAACAGGTGTCTCGTACACAAGGCTTCACGCAGCAAACCGAATGAGGAAGTGTACTGGTTAAGACACCCAACTCCCATTCGGGACGGCAGCGGTAAAACTCTTCGTCCCTCGTCCAGCCGTCCAGACCTAGCTTTTCCATTGTGTCCATATAGGGCTGGGGCGATTTCTTCGAAAAGAACTTGGCCTATTTCCTTCCCCGATGCCAGCTTGTGCCCCACTCTAATGAACTCGCCGTCGGCGGGGTATTAAATACTAACGTTCCTCAGTTCCCTTTTCACATGACTTACATGAAGGAGATCGAGTGGGATCGGTTCAGGGGGAAAATATACTATACATTTTTCTAGTTACTGATTACCAGGTTTATGACTAATTACCACTCTTTTAAAATATTTTTATTGCGACAGTTGCAGTTCAGTATACAAATTTCTTCTGAGCGGACTATTAAATGAAGTGCAGTTGAACCAGATGTCTTTCTTCAATCGTTATTATGGAGTCCTACGGCAAATTCAAGAATTATGTGAACACGTATTTGTATTCCATAAACTGATCGATGGAAAACAATTCGGAACCATTAACGGACGTAACGTTCAAGGGTTGGCGTTGAAACTGGCCGATCAGAATATTGTTGGTGAGCAACTGATTCATATGGTTTACTGATGAGCTCAATTCACACGGAACAATCGCATGAACATCCACAATTCGAACTCTACAACTAAAACATACATAAAGGCCGGCCGGAGTGGCCGAGCGGTTCTAGGCGCTACAGTCTGGAACCGCGCGACCGCTACGGTCGCAGGTTCGAATCCTGCCTCGGGCATGGTTGTGTGTGATGTCCTTAGGTTAGTTAGGTTTAAGTAGTTCTAAGTTCTAGGGGACTGATGACCTCAGAAGTTAAGTCCCATAGTGCTCAGAGCCATTTGAACCATACACAAAGTGGCGAAAAAAGCTTTAAATTTACTTATATATAAATGTTTTCTGCAACATGATTGGAAATGTCTGAACTAGATCTGCTGTCTTGCTACTTATTACAATATTATGTATAATTCATCCGTTTTATTGGTTGTTGAGATCCATGGTTGTGGATTATATTATTTTAAAGATAATAACATTAGATATGTTCTTTCAGAAGAGCGGATCTTCTGTATGTTTTTCAGCTGAGCTAACAATTTTACGATATTTCACCAACCAATAAATAGAACGTCCGCATTAACAGCTTTCATTGGATACCACCGTCATTTGTCTATATCTCATTCAGTTCTTCTCTAGACGAATGGACGAAACGCAGAGTTCTGAAATAAAGGGGCGAAGTTGTCGTCGTTAGAATTTTAATCAGTGCTATCATCGTAGAAATACAGTACGACATCCGAATGATTACTACTGTTGAAAGGAGAACTGGAAAGTGAACCGAAATCGGTGGTGGTGTAATTGAGAATTCTGTTTAATCCACTGCTAATTAATTTAAGGTTTCTTTCATGAATAGATCGATTTATTAATTTTTTATTTAGTTCGTTTTTACGTAATACATTCAACGAGATATAACGTATACACACCTTTTTTGCTCCAAATAGTCGATATCATGGTCTCCTGCAACAAACTGAAGGAAAAAATGCTAACAGCAAGAAATAATTAATACAGGAAATTGAAATTTCTGGAATACATGTCTAAGTGATATATTTAACTGATTAACGTTGCAAGTTCACAGGATAATGTAAGCGCTAGAAAAGCCATCGCAAATGTGAGATGCTGGTACATTAATAACCGGTGTAACCACCAGAACGTTGAGTGCGAGCATGCAAACGTGCATGCATTGTGTCATAAAGGTTCTGGTTGTTAATTTCTGGGATAGAATTCGATGCCTGGTGCACTTGGACGGTCAGTTCTGGTTGGGCACGATGCTGGAGTTGTCGTCCGATGATGTCGCATACGCGCTGGATTGGAGACAAATCTGGTGATCGAGCAGGCGATGGCAACGTGTCGACACTCTGTACAAAATGCTCGGTTACAGCAGCGGTAAGTGTCAGGGTGCGTGGGATAATCACGCGAGTGCTCCTGCGGCCACACAAAATCTCAGCCCAGACCATAATCCCAGGTGTAGGCCCAGTGGGACCAGGTTGCCAACAAGTTCGTTGTAGCTGCTCATCTGTCCTCATTCTAACCAACACACGTTCATCACTGGCGCCGAGGCAGAACCGGCATTTATCAGGAAACACAACAGACTTCCATTCCGCCCCCCAGTGAACTGTCGCTCGACACCACTGAAGTCGCAAGCGGCGGTGGTTTGGGGTCAGTGGAATGCGCGCTACAGGGCGTCTGGCTCGAAGCTCTTCTAGAAGTAACCGATTGTAACAGTTCGTTGTGTCTATGTTGTGCCAACTGCTGCTCGAATTGCTGCTGCAGATGCATTACGATGTTCCGTAGCCATACGCCGAACACGATGGTCTTCCCTTTTGGCAGTGTCACGTGGCCGTCCGGAGCCCTGTCTTCTTGAGACCTTACCTTCCAGTGCCTGCCGTTGCCAGCAATCTCATACAGTGGGTATATTACTGGCCCAGTTTATCTGAAATATCCCAGAAGGAACATCCAGATTCTCGCAGCTCAATTACAAGACGTCGTTCTAACTCAGTGACGTATTGATAATGCCGTCTTTGTTACCTTAAAGGCATTCTTGACTGACATCAACACACCAGGTCCAATCTCAATGGTAACTAACGCTCACGAAATTTTTGGACGTTTCTGAAAACTAGCAATAGATGTGCGGAAATACACTCCTGGAAATGGAAAAAGAACACATTGACACCGGTGTGTCAGACCCACCATACTTGCTCCGGACACTGCGAGAGGGCTGTACAAGCAATGACCACACGCACGGCACAGCGGACACACCAGGAACCGCGGTGTTGGCCGTCGAACGGCGCTAGCTGCGCAGCATTTGTGCACCGCCGCCGTCAGTGTCAGCCAGTTTGCCGTGGCATACGGAGCTCCATCGCAGTCTTTAACACCGGTAGCATGCCGCGACAGCGTGGACGTGAACCGTATGTGCAGTTGACGGACTTTAAGCGAGGGCGTATAGTGGGCATGCGGGAGGCCGGGTGGACGTACCGCCGAATTGCTCAACACGTGGGGCGTGAGGTCTCCACAGTACATCGATGTTGTCGCCAGTGGTCGGCGGAAGGTGCACGTGCCCGTCGACCTGGGACCGGACCGCAGCGACGCACGGATGCACGCCAAGATCGTAGGATCCTACGCAGTGCCGTAGGGGACCGCACCGCCACTTCCCAGCAAATTAGGGACACTGTTGCTCCTGGGGTATCGGCGAGGACCATTCGCAACCGTCTCCATGAAGCTGGGCTACGGTCCCGCACACCGTTAGGCCGTCTTCCGCTCACGCCCCAACATCGTGCAGCCCGCCTCCAGTGGTGTCGCGACAGGCGTGAATGGAGGGACGAATGGAGACGTGTCGTCTTCAGCGATGAGAGTCGCTTCTGCCTTGGCGCCAATGATGGTCGTATGCGTGTTTGGCGCCGTGCAGGTGAGCGCCACAATCAGGACTGCATACGACCGAGGCACACAGGGCCAACACCCGGCATCATGGTGTAGGGAGCGATCTCCTACACTGGCCGTACACCACTGGTGATCGTCGAGGGGACACTGAATAGAGCACGGTACATCCAAACCGTCACCGAACCCATCGTTCTACCATTCCTAGTCCGGCAAGGGAACTTGCTGTTCCAACAGGACAATGCACGTCCGCATGTATCCCGTGCCACCCAACGTGCTCTAGAAGGTGTAAGTCAACTACCCTGGCCAGCAAGATCTCCGGATCTGTCCCCCATTGAGCATGTTTGGGACTGGATGAAGCGTCGTCTCACGCGGTCTGCACGTCCAGCACGAACGCTGGTCCAACTGAGGCGCCAGGTGGAAATGGCATGGCAAGCCGTTCCACAGGACTACATCCAGCATCTCTACGATCGTCTCCATGGGAGAATAGCAGCCTGCATTGCTGCGACAGGTGGATATACACTGTACTAGTGCCGACATTGTGCATGCTCTGTTGCCTGTGTCTATGTGCCTGTGGTTCTGTCAGTGTGATGATGTGATGTATCTGACCCCAGAATTGTGTCAATAAAGTTTCCCCTTCCTGGGACAATGAATTCACGGTGTTCTTATTTCAATTTCCAGGAGTGTATAATCGCTAGCCACCTCTTTCAACATCATACATTACACCAGAGTGTACACACATTCATTACAGTCACCTTCACTCAACAGAAACTCAACACACGACTCTCATACACAGCGTGGAAAGGTGCCATTGTGAGCGGAGAAAGAATGCCCTTTTGCAAGTATCGTTCGTGTATTCAACTGATAATACTCCTACCACTGTGTTATAGTTATGATTTTCAAGTTTATTCATGATTTTTCTAATGTCATAATAGTTACAGCGAGACATTTGTAGGTATGACTGAACATTGTGTTCAGAATAATTTCATTTTCCAAGACGAAAAGAACGTTGTCTCTTTCTAGCAGTAAGTTCCAGTGGCTCACGAATGGCAGTGTGCCAATTTGTCGGAAGCCCTCGACTAGATGTATTCAGTGGGGACGAGATGTGGAAAGCGCGCTGACTGGTGTAACAATGGAAAACTCTCTGAGTCTAGTCAGGTCAGGACTCCATGGGCAACATTCGGTCAAGTGTTATTTTGTTGAAAGATAACGTCACGAATCCCTCAAAGAGAGGGTACAGTTATCGGCCTTAGCAAATCAGAAATTTAACGCCTGCTCTCCAAATTACCGGCTATGTGAACCAGAGGTGCTCGTTTTATGTCTTCTACTGCGGATGAGCGGTTCTAGGGGCTTCAGTCTGCAACCGCAATGCTGCTACGGTCGCAGATTCGAACCCTGCCTCGGGAATAGATGTGTGTGCTGTCCTCAGGTTAGTTAGGTTTAAGTAGTTCTAAGTATAGGGGACTGATGAGCTCAGATGTTAAGTCTCATAGTGCTTAGAGCCATTTTATATCTTCTATGGCACACGACCACGCTGGGTGATGGACCAGTATGACGATAACAAATGCAATCTGGCAACGTTCGTTGTCCTCGAAGACTCCACACATTTCTTTGCTGGACGCAGAACCGAGATTCGTCTGAACAGATTACGTGGTGCGACTCTGAGTACAGCGCTACCATTGGCCACACCAATGTTGCCGCGCCAGCTGCTGCCGTGTAGGAGTGGAAGCACAACAGTCCGTGAAACGCCAGAGATCATTGCACTTTTTGTGTACGTATTCCTCCTGCTGCAGATAAGACCATTTCCTAACATAATCCTCTGTGTAAAGAATTATGAAGCAATAGAGAAAAAAATTCGAAACGCTATATTTGTGTTATTTAAGGGTCACAATAAACATACACTGATGGAAAATACAGTAAGTCATGTTTACATAATACAGTTTGTAACGTTGCGTATTTGTTATGCTAGGCATTTAGGGATACAGATAAATTAAATCTTGGCATGTGAATAATGTCAAAATGGTTGAAATGGCTCTGAGCACTATAGGACTTAACATCTATGGTCATCAGTCCCCTAGGACTTAGAACTACTTAAACCTAACTAACCTAAGGACATCACACAACACCCAGTCATCACGAGGCAGAGAAAATCCCTGACCCGAATAATGACATATATACATTTCTGACATATGAAAATGTTTAAGAATTGAAACTTTTGATCCTTTCTTCATGAAAGTCCGGAGAACAGTGCCCTCTCTTCTCAATGCGCAAGTTAACATTACACCTCTGGCAGATAATTAATGGACTTCCTTTGCAGTTTGGCGTCTTCATCTACCTCCCTCCGCAGACACAACTGGCCAATGTCCAACACTGTCCTGACGGACACCCTCAGGAGAATTGGCTTCGATGCATGCCCTATTTATTACCTCTATGCATATTATCTACATCTAAAGAAGGTCTTTCCCTCTTGTTTATTTTGCACAGGGTGTCACCTACTTCAACTCTGAACTGACAAACTGGCCTCTGCCTATTTTTGACTACACCAAGAGGGTCGCAGTCCCTCCTGCCCAATAGCCATGGATCTACTACCATCATCTCAAGGAAGTGAAGAAATAGCCCACGGCAGTAGTGCTTAGGGCGTTGATTCTTACATTGACATTAGGGGCTCTAAAACATCTAATCCCCCCATAAACTCGTTGTAGAAAAAAATAACTTATGGACAGTCAGCTTCAATCCTTTCTTAGGGCTTCTTTTCCAACTGATTCACCATACTTAGTGGTATCACAAGAGAAGGCCGTCACGCAACAGTCATCAATCTCAAATGTTTTTTATTCCAGTCTTTGATCACAATATAAATTCTTTTGATGATGACCGGTTTCAGTCCGTAATGACCATCCTCATATCTACAATATACAAATATGTACACCTAGTGAGCATCTAGGTACGATGTAGGCAAACAGATTTCTGGTAGCTACTGTACTTCAGTACCCAGTTGCAATAATGACTGTGTGGACGATGTGGCCTATTCCACACCTTATTTTAGATCGATATGACGATGCTGTGCTGACCATATTTATATGTTTTGACGATGCCATTATGGCCTTATCACTTTAGGATATGATGTAAAAAAGATACGTTTTACCGTGTTTTATCTGTACATTTCCCTGCTTGTATGATAGTATATTGTGATATGTATTGCTGTATTGTGTTGAAAGACACACTGCTCACTAGGTGTATATACACTCCTGGAAATTGAAATAAGAACACCGTGAATTCATTGTCCCAGGAAGGGGAAACTTTATTGACACATTCCTGGGGTCAGATACATCACATGATCACACTGACAGAACCACAGGCACATAGACACAGGCAACAGAGCATGCACAATGTCGGCACTAGTACAGTGTATATCCACCTTTCGCAGCAATGCAGGCTGCTATTCTCCCATGGAGACGATCGTAGAGATGCTGGATGTAGTCCTGTGGAACGGCTTGCCATGCCATTTCCACCTGGCGCCTCAGTTGGACCAGCGTTCGTGCTGGACGTGCAGACCGCGTGAGACGACGCTTCATCCAGTCCCAAACATGCTCAATGGGGAACAGATCCGGAGATCTTGCTGGCCAGGGTAGTTGACTTACACCTTCTAGAGCACGTTGGGTGGCACGGGTTACATGCGGACGTGCATTGTCTTGTTGGAACAGCAAGTTCCCTTGCCGGTCTAGGAATGGTAGAACGATGGGTTCGATGACGGTTTGGATGTACCGTGCACTATTCAGTGTCCCTTCGACGATCACCAGTGGTGTACGGCCAGTGTAGGAGATCGCTCCCTACACCATGATGCCGGGTGTTGGCCCTGTGTGCCTCGGTCGTATGCAGTCCTGATTGTGGCGCTCACCTGCACGGCGCCAAACACGCATACGACCATCATTGGCACCAAGGCAGAAGCGACTCTCATCGCTGAAGACGACACGTCTCCATTCGTCCCTCCATTCACGCCTGTCGCGACACCACTGGAGGCGGGCTGCACGATGTTGGGGCGTGAGCGGAAGACGGCCTAACGGTGTGCGGGACCGTAGCCCAGCTTCATGGAGAGGGTTGCGAATGGTCCTCGCCGATACCCCAGGAGCAACAGTGTCCCTAATTTGCTGGGAAGTGGCGGTGCGGTCCCCTACGCCACTGCGTAGGATCCTACGGTCTTGGCGTGCATCCGTGCGTCGCTGCGGTCCGGTCCCAGGTCGACGGGCACGTGCACCTTCCGCCGACCACTGGCGACAACATCGATGTACTGTGGAGACCTCACGCCCCACGTGTTGAGCAATTCGGCGGTACGTCCACCCGGCCTCCCGCATGCCCACTATACGCCCTCGCTCAAAGTCCGTCAACTGCACATACGGTTCACGTCCACGCTGTCGCGGCATGCTACCAGTGTTAAAGACTGCGATGGAGCTCCGTATGCCACGGCAAACTGGCTGACACTGACGGCGGCGGTGCACAAATGCTGCCCAGCTAGCGCCATTCGACGGCCAACACCGCGGTTCCTGGTGTGTCCGCTGTGCCGTGCGTGTGATCATTGCTTGTACAGCCCTCTCGCAGTGTCCGGAGCAAGTATGGTGGGTCTGACACACCGGTGTCAATGTGTTCTTTTTTCCATTTCCAGGAGTGTAATAGTATGTTGTTGATCTGAGGATGGTCATTACGGACTGAAACGGGTCATCGTCAACAGAATTGATATTGTGATCAAAGACTGGAATAAAAAACATTTGACAGTATTGGATCACTGTTCATATACGCGGCTGTGTCACAACTGGTGAACGTCATCACTCTCTCCACCAGCCACACGAATGACAACAATCTCTTTCTTTCCATAACATACTGCAGGATTCATCACACAGAAAAAAAGAAGTTTGCATGCGACTGCCTAGGTTGACAAATTTGTAACATTTAAAACATACGCTCAGAAGTTATAGGAATAATGTCCACCATAATAATTTTCTTATCCAAATATACTTCGAAATTCCCTCCATAATATAATATTTATTTAAAGTTGGTAACTTATGTGTTTCAAGATCAATAACAATAATTAACAACAGCTGAAATACTCGCGTCAACGCTACACGGTACTCCCAATACAGGATGTTACAAAAAGGTACGGCCAAACTTTCAGGAAACATTCCTCACACACAAAGAAAGAAAATATGTTATGTGGACATGTGTCCGGAACGCTTATTTTCCATGTTAGAGCTCATTTTATTACTTCTCTTCAAATCACATTAATCATGGAATGGAAACATACAGCGACAGAACGTACCAGCGTGACTTCAAACACTTTGTTACAGGAATTGTTCAAAATGTCCTCCGTTAGCGAGAATACATGCATCCACCCTCCGTCGCATGGAATCCCTGATGCGCTGATGCAGCCCTGGAGAATGACGCATTGTATCACAGCCGTCCACAATACGAGCACGAAGAGTATACATTTGGTACCGGGGTTGCGTAGACAAGAGCTTTCAAATGCCCCCATAAATGAAAGTCAAGAGGGTTGAGGTCAGGAGAGAGTGGAGGCCATGGAATTGATCCGCCTCTAACAATACTGACGAAACTAAAATGAACTCTAACATGGAAATTAAGCATTTCCGGACACATGTCCACATAACATCTTTTCTTTATTTGTGTGTGAGGAATGTTTCCTGAAAGTTTGGCCGTGCCTTTTTGTAACACCCTGTATATAACTGTTCGAGAGGTTGAAGAAATTCTCACAGTGCAGCCTAACATCTTACACTTTTAGTCTGAAACGTTACGAATCTGCTACGCACGGGTACTGCGAGAACATTCTTCTCGCTATGCAGATACAGCGACAAAATTTAAGCTTTACAATTTGTTTAGCACGTTCGTATAGGGTTAAGATAAGCCACGATGCCTTACGACGCAGCACGACCGAGCAAACGTTACCCGTCTCTATCCTCTCGAAGGCAGCAGGGATCCATGGCTTAAAGTGTGACATCCTTAAACCCATCGATTTCATATCTATATGACAGTCACGGAATCCCAATAAACGCGAGCAGCAGTATCGCTGAACGATCAGTCACTGTCTCGATAGGCTACTGTTTTTCGGAGGTCGTCTTATTAAATGAACGTTTTCTCTGCACTTGTATGTCTAAAGAGGTAGTAATGTGACGTCTGTTGCATAGCACCTTCATCGTGTTTAAGCTTTAATGACCCTCTAAGAGATCCAAAACTATGATCGTAAGTCGACACAACTGTATGTAGAGTTTCAAAAACTTCGGAACTTGCTTGCGCGTTCTCATGCCAGTGATTAAAACGAAGACAAAGACGAACAGCAGATCATATGATGAATTTGGAGGAGACATTTAACAAGAACAGAACTACATACCAGTAAAATGTTAATGAAGTAGCGTTTCTTTCATGGGATTGGGAGACAGTAGAGTATATATTAAAATGTATTTAAATGTTATCAGTAGTTATTAATTTAATTATATCGTTTACAGTTTTTTATTTTAAACACAATTTTTGTTGATGCTACAAGTAACTTTGCAAAGTGCGCAACTATGATTTGTATCGTAGTTTCGCTTCGACCTGCAATGGGAACTCTTACATTCCCTTCCTCACATTGAAGCTCTCCGAATAAGTGTCTGTAAAGACCACGCAATTTATGCGACGTTACATACCAGTGTCTATTCCATCCGGTTATACGCGTTCGTATTTTGTGTCTGCGAAAACTAAATGATCCATTGCGTTGACACCTCTTGAATCTCAACATTACGGTCAAAATCATTTCGTACAAGCGGTGAAACAAAGATCATGATACATTTTGCTTTGAATTTTGAATAATGTTAAATCCTCAACTGAATGGAAACTTCCTAAACTATGTTTTGATTTGAATTCAAGAAGAGCCTCACACGTAATAATGAAGAAGGTGCTAAAAGCGAAGCCTGGTTTATTATTGGCAATACTCTGCTTTCACAAAATTGAAAGCCTACAAGATGCTACGTTTTACTGCTTCGTTTTACTGCTTCGTCTCGTTCAATTTACGACTTAATTTTCTGCACGCCACGCGTAATCTGATGGCGCTTACTTGATGAATAGGCCTGGCTGCTGCGGACGGCGCGTCTCGTGTAAACAGGGCTATTACAGCAACTGTCCCTCATTTCCAAACCAACGTGGCATGTGTCGTATGAGAATACTTCTGTTCATTGAACTTTGTATGTCGATCGAAAAACACATTTATTAGTGCGGAGCAATGAACTCATCCGATGTGAGTTTTCCGCACGGTTTGCGACCAACTGATTGGCTACATGTGGCGAGTGGACAGATTTTTCCCAATGGTAGCCGCAGCAGAAACAAAATGAACGCTCGCCATAGCCTCTCTCTAATGACCCCTAGTCGACGGGATGTTGAACCCTAATCTTCCTTTATAACTCGAGATAGCAAGCTTCCACGAACTGCTGCATTTCGTGTAGACTTCACTCTACATCTACACTGACATCTATACTCCGGAAGCCATCTTAAGTGTGTAGCGGAGGATGCTTTGTGTACTACTGTCACTTCACCCCTTTGTTGTCCGCCCCCGGTAGCTGAGTGGTCAGCGCGATGTCAATCCTAAGGGTCCGGGTTCGATTCTCGGCTGGGTCGGAGATTTTCGCCGCTGAGGGATTGGGTGTTGTGTTGTCCTAATCATCATCATTTCATCTCCATCGACGCGAAAGTCTCCGAAGTGGCGTCAGATCGGAAGACTTGCACCCGTGGAACGGTCTACTTTGGTGTTCCAGTCGGGAATGGTCTTCAGGAAGAATGATTGTCGGTAAGCCTCCGTGTGGGCTCTAGTCTCTCTAATTTTATGTTCATAGTGTTTTCATGCGACGTACGTAGGAGGAAGCGACACGTTGGTTGACTCTTCTGGGAATGTACGGTTCGGAATTTTAACAATAAACCACTCCGTGATGCAGATCGACTCTCTTACAGATTCTGCCACTGGGGTTGGCTGAAAATTTCCAAGATGCTTCCGCACTTGCTGAATTCAACTATAACGAAACGCGCAGTTCCCTTTTTCGTCATTTGTGTTTCTTTTTTATTTTCTCTGTGGATCTTATTTTGTACTGACGAGCAATATTCAAGTATTGGTCGAACAAGGGATTTGTAAGAAACCTAGTTTGTGGGTGGACTAGACTTCTTGAAGGTTCTTCCGACGAATCTCAATCTGTACCTGCCTTTGCAGCAATTAGTGTTGCGTGGTCGTTCCACTTTAAATGGCTCCGTACATATACTCCAAGATATTTTATGGATGTGACTGCTTCCAATGATTTTTCTGCATTCATATAATAAGTGGTATTCCTGTCTAATTATGGACAATACGTTACATTTGTTTTTGTTCAGGGTCAGCTGCAGATCCCAGCACCAAGCGTTGTTCCTCTGCAGGTCTTCCTGCACTTCGTTACAATTTTCTAGAATTGCAGCAGCTTCTCTGTATACAACAGCGTCATCCGCAAAATTCCTCATCATTTATAAAGGGCGACTGAGCTACCCCTTCTGATCGGTTTTGTGCAATCTACAACGCCTTCAAAAAAGAGTGCTAGATTTTCATATTTTGTCGCTCGCTACTCGCGAACTGTTAGTCCTACAGGAAAAATTAATGTAAATTTAATGTAGCTAAATTTTGTACTGAGGTACGTTTTCGCTGGAGGCCACGGTTTCCGAGTTATTTAAGAAAAACGCGTTTGAAGGTCACTTTTGTCGCTTTTTCTTGAATAATTCGGAAACTGCGGACACTGGCGAAAAAATATTCGAGTAAAAAATTTAGCTACATTAAATTTCCTACGAAAAGGTCGTGTTCATTTTTACTATATGACTAATAGTTTGGCCATATCACGTGTGAGTATATGAAAATCTTGCTCGCTGTATCTGAAGAAGCTGCAGATTGCATAAAACCTAGTGGTAGGAGCAGCTGATTCACCCTGCACGTGTTGTGGATGGTAATCGTCCTGTAACACTCACTGCAGGTACGCCCGAACTTACTTTCAATACTGAAGATTTACCTCTGTTGAGAGTGACATACTGTGTTCTGTTTGCTAGTAACTCTTCAGTCCAGTCACACAGCTGGTCTGATATTCCGTAGAGTAGTATTTTGTTCATTATGCGGTATAGGGAAACTGTATCGTACGCCTTTTGGAAATCAAGCGACCCGACATCAACTTGGCCGCCGGGACCTGTTGCTTTCTGGATGTTGTGGACGAAAAGAGCTCGATTCCACACAATCACTGTTTTCAGAATTCGTGCTAATTTCTACACAGGAGATTTCCGGTTTCCAGATATATCATAATACACGAGAACAAAACATGTTCCAAAATTCTACAACAGGTTGACGTCAGGAATATAGTTGTGTAGTGTTGTGCATCGGTTCGACGACTATTCTTGAAAAAGGGAATAACCTGCAATTTTTTCCAAACACTAAGAAGGCTGCGGTCACCAACGACCTGCGGTACAAGCTACGAGAAGAGGAGCATCTTCTTTCACATACTCAATGTAAAATCGCACTGGGCTCCCGTAAGATGCAGTAGCCTTTTCTGTAATGAGGCATTTTAGTTGCGTTTTTATCCAATGATCACTCATTTTGATGTCTGTCACTTTGACGTTCGTGATACAATTTGAAGATGGAATCACAGAGCGCATCGGTGAAATAGTTTTGGAGAAAGACATTTAGTATTTCGGATTTCACTTTGTCATCCTCCGTTTTGCTGCCCTTATGGTCACGGTGTGTCTCGAAAGATGGCTTCGATAAGTTTGCATATTTAAGATAAGACTGAAACATCTTATGATTTTTCTGTCACGTTTAAAGGTAGAATTTTATTTTTGATTTATTTGAATGCTTGATGCATGGGTCTCCTGAAGCTAGTATTAGGTTCGTTTATTTATGTGAGGCATTTTGGCTACGTTTAAATTTGCCGTGAAACTCTATTTGCTTTTGTAGCAACTTTCGTACGTGGCTGTCAAACCACGCTGGCTCTTTCCTATCCCTCATAACTTCGCTCGAAACTTTCCTATCTAAGGCGATTGTGCGTACAATATTCTTGAACTTCGTATATTTATACTCAACACTTTCGACCCTAGAGATGGATTTTTCGCGTTGGCCGCTCTGATAATCTGAAAAACATTCCTATTTACAATCGCATTCGGCGATACCGTAACGGCAGTATGATCACTCATTCCCTGTTCTAGTCTGAGTCGAGAAGTTTGGATCTGTTGATAATCTGGAGATCTAATATGCTACCTTCAAGAGTTAGTTCTTTGGTAAGCTGCTCAAGGAAATTTGGCATTAGAAGAGTTTCACTACTACTCATGCTTATCAGTCAGTAGCTCATAAGTTGAAATCTCCATCTAATATTTGGATATCGCTTGGTGTTATCGTGTTGTTTCTAGTTATAAAAACGTCTCTAACGCCGGCATTCAGTGTATCCTAGCGATTTATACTGCTGTGTGAAACGTGTGGACGAAAAAGTAAATTTCGCATGATGTGTCACAACTAAGTAGCGTAGCTCGATGGAACTTGGACCATAGAAGAAAGACCTGAAGAAAAAATGCTCATTGAGAAGAACAGGAATGACACTTTTATTGAAAAACAGTAGCCACTGAAGTCAAAGCGATTTATAATCGTCCTCCTTACATTACAAAAGGCGGGAAAAAGTTCTTTCCATTGCGTGTGATACCACGAACGGCAATGCATGTTCTGCAATGTGTTCATGTGCTCTCCACAAGGTTCGCGAGAAGTTCCTGCGGTAGGGCGTTCCATTCTGGGCAGTTCGATGCTGCCGCACACTCTCATCCACAGAAATGAAGTCATGAAGTCTTGCACATGAGTGTAAGTTCCAGTCTGAATTTAGAATTTCACTGTTATTAAAATATGGACCAAGCCACGTTTTTTCCCTTGATCCCGTGGGCATTATTACTGTTTACAAGCCAGACTCGTTCCGGGAATTCTCCATCGACGCTCTTGCAGTTAACTGATAATATAAGCCTATTAATACACTCCTGGAAATTGAAATAAGAACACCGTGAATTCATTGTCCCAGGAAGGGGAAACTTTATTGACACATTCCTGGGGTCAGATACATCACATGATCACACTGACAGAACCACAGGCACATAGACACAGGCAAGAGAGCATGCACAATGTCGGCACTAGTACAGTGTATATCCACCTTTCGCAGCAATGCAGGCTGCTATTCTCCTATGGAGACGATCGTAGAGATGCTGGATGTAGTCCTGTGGAACGGTTTGCCATGCCATTCCCACCTGGCGCCTCAGTTGGACCAGCGTTCGTGCTGGACGTGCAGACCGCGTGAGACGACGCTTCATCCAGTCCCAAACATGCTCAATGGGGGACAGATCCGGAGATCTTGCTGGCCAGGGTAGTTGACTTACACGTTCTAGAGCACGTTGGGTGGCACGGGATACATGCGGACGTGCATTGTCCTGTTGGAACAGCAAGTTCCCTTGCCGGTCTAGGAATGGTAGAACGATGGGTTCGATGACGGTTTGGATGTACCGTGCACTATTCAGTGTCCCCTCGACGATCACCAGTGGTGTACGGCCAGTGTAGGAGATCGCTCCCCACACCATGACGCCGGGTGTTGGCCCTGTGTGCCTCGGTCGTATGCAGTCCTGATTGTGGCGCTCACCTGCACGGCGCCAAACACGCATACGACCATCATTGGCACCAAGGCAGAAGCGACTCTCATCGCTGAAGACGACACGTCTCCATTCGTCCCTCCATTCACGCCTGTCGCGACACCACTGGAGGCGGGCTGCACGATGTTGGGGCGTGAGCGGAAGACGGCCTAACGGTGTGCGGGACCGTCGCCCAGCTTCATGGAGACGGTTGCGAATGGTCCTCGCCGATACCCCAGGAGCAACAGTGTCCCTAATTTGCTGGGAAGTGGCGGTGCGGTCCCCTACGGCACTGCGTAGGATCCTACGGTCTTGGCGTGCGTCGCTGCGGTCCGGTCCCAGGTCGACGGGCACGTGCACCTTCCGCCGACCACTGGCGACAACATCGATGTACTGTGGAGACCTCACGCCCCATGTGTTGAGCAATTCGGCGGTACGTCCACCCGCCCTCCCGCATGCCCACTATACGCCCTCGCTCAAAGTCCGTCAACTGCACATACGGTTCACGTCCACGCTGTCGCGGCATGCTACCAGTGTTAAAGACTGCGATGGAGCTCCGTATGCCACGGCAAACTGGCTGACACTGACGGCGGCGGTGCACAAATGCTGCGCAGCTAGCGCCATTCGACGGCCAACACCGCGGTTCCTGGTGTGTCCGCTGTGCCGTGCGTGTGATCATTGCTTGCACAGCCCTCTCGCAGTGTCCGGAGCAAGTATGGTGGGTCTGACACACCGGTGTCAATGTGTTCTTTTTTCCATTTCCAGGAGTGTATTTTCTTTCTCCGATTTCCCATGACGAATGCTACTCTCTGCTTTTAATGTACACACATCAAAAAAAGTTTTGTATCACCCCGGTTCCCAGAACTCCGGAAGATGGACGTTGACTGTGGATATTGTATCACAGACACAGTTTCTTTGACTGTTCATAGATGTCACTAAATCCGCCCAAAGATGTAAACAACCTTGCATGAGCAGCGCCTATTAGACGGAGGAGGTCCGACAGCCGATCAATTCCAGTCATTCCGCCAGGAAGGAGGTACACGGCTCGTGTTGTCTGTAGCTCAACCGTGCCTTGACGGGCAATATCGCGGTTCGATCGCGTCCGCATTGTTACTTTGTGCCAGGGAGGGCTCTAAACAAGGGAAGTGCCCAGGCGTCTCGCAGCGAACCAAAGCGATGTTGTTCGGACGTGGAGGAGATACAGAGAGCCAGGAATTGTCAATGACATGCCTCGCTCAGGCTGCCCAAGTGCTATTTCAGCGGTGGATGACTGCTACCTACGGATTAGGGCTCTGAGGAACCCTGACAGCAACACCACCATGTCGAATAATGCTTTTCGTGTAGCCACAGGTCGTCGTGTTACGACTCAAATTGTGCGCAATAGGCTGCATGACGCGCAACTTCACTCCCGACGTCCGTGTCGAGGTCCAGATGCAGCGCGGTACAGATGGGTCCAACAATATGTCGAATGGACCCCTCAGGATTGGCATCACGTTCTCTTCACCGATGAGTGTCGCATATGCCTTCAACCAGATAATCGTCGCAGACGTGTTTGGACGCAACCCGGTCAGGCTGAACACCTTAAGCACACTGTCCAGCGAGTGCAGCAAGGTTGAGGTTCCCTGCTATTTTGGGGTGGCATTATGTGGGGCCGATGTACGCCGCTGGTGGTCATGGAAGGCGCCGTAACGGCTGTATGATACGTGAATGCAATCCTCCGACTGATAGTGCAACCATATCGGCAGCACACTGGCGAGACATTCGTCTTCATGGACGACAATTCGTGCCCCCATCATGCACATCTTGCGAATGACTTCCTTCAGGATAGCGACATCGCTCGACTGGAGTGGCTGCATGTTCTCCAGACATGAATCCTATCGAACATGCCTGGGATAGATTAAAAAGGACTGCTTATGGACGACGTGACCCACCAACCACTCCGAGGAAATTACGGCGAATCGCCGTTGAGGAGTGGGGCAACAGTGCCTTGATGAACTTGTGGATAGTATGGCACGACGAATACAGGCATGCAACAATCCAAGAGGACGTGCTACTGGGTATTAGAGGTACTGGTGTGTACAGCAATCAGGACCACCACCTCTGAAGGTCTCGTTGTATGGTGGTACAACATGCAATGTGTGGTTTTCATGAGCAATAAAAAGGGCGCAAATGATGTTTATGTTGATCTCTATTCCAGTTTTCTGTACAGTTTCCGGAACTCTCGGAATTGAGGTGATGAAAACTGTTTTTGATGTGTGCAGATAGTATTCTGCCCGGTCTGAAATCGGAAAATATATTTTCAGGCCTGTGGAGTTACATCTCTATGCTAAAGAAACCAAATGTGTACGCCATTCGTTCTCCGCTGTACTATTTCTCGCTTCTTGTGTGTAGTGCGTGCCCGTTGGTTTAAGGGAGGTCCTACAATTCTCCACCCGATATCGGAGATCGAGAAATCCGTATCTAGGTCATCACCGAATCGTCTGAGCCTCTGGTTTAAGTCCTTACTAGGCTACAAACGAGAGGACGGCGATCGGCTTTGGGAACGATGGTGCAAATCGCTAGTTCTGCTTCAGCCCCACTAGAGAGGCTGTCAGCCTTCATCAAACCAACCAGTCGCCTGACTGTACGAACCGAGTATGGCCTCTGAACCTAGGCGACAGGCGTTATACATGCCAGCATGAGGTAAAATCTCTAGTCAGATGCATCCAGTACGGGCAATCGCTGCCGACAGAGCCTCCCCCACAACTTAGACCTTACCTCCCGGCAAGCAAACAGAGAGAACTTTGGCATTCTTTCGTCACCTGAGATCGATTTTCCTAAGTATCTCCACCACCCGCGCAACACTTGAGTTCCCAACGACAACAATCCCACCGTCTGTGCTTGTCCCTACCGATCAGGAAGACCAGGCCCACTCCCAACGGATGCCGTACTGGCATTGGGCAATACCTCAAATTTTTTAAGGCGTAACGAAACACCTGTGCGGCCACTACCTTTGACTCTCATCAGAGATTCGCGGTCGTGCCTCTCTTTGTGATTCACCATCAGATGAGTGCCGATCGGCCGGAACGAGCAAATTGGAAGACGCTACAACATCAGTGACATCAAGCGACGCTATAGGCACCTCAGGTGCCACAGCGCAGGTGCCAAACCATTCATCTGAGGTAGCCCAACGCCGTAGTATCCCACAGAAGCAGCCTGAAGCCGGATTTATCATGTGACTCGACGGGCGACAACCAAAACAATACTAGGTGCGAACTTTGCCGACGTAGCAAGAGTTTTGTGAAACTGTAGGTTGAATAATCTCTTAATCTGGAACACAGGAGAGTATTTCTAAGTTTTAAATACGTCGCTTTTGTTACTGTATTCGCTGATAGTAGTCTATTTAACAGTGTTGCATTACAGGGAATATAATGCTAGAATCATGCTTAATCGTCTTCAGTTATGTATAAACACAATCTTCCTCAGTTTCAGAGCGGTTTCTGAGCATTCAGAGAGAGAGAGAGAGAGAGAGAGAGAGAGAGAGAGAGAGAGAGATAGAGAGAGAGAGAGAGAACCGACATAACATTGTCTGCAAGAAAACTCAGAAAAAAAACAAGGCGTAAAACAGCAACAATCTTTTGGCTTGTAGTTTGAGCACATTTAATTGGTCTAGTTCTTGTCGAGCCCACGTACAGCTTTGACGGAATGCTTCTCAGTTTGCCACAGTTTCGCTCCAAAAAGCCAATCACAGTCACAGAATTAACTGAAGCAACACCCGTAGTCACCCCGAAGGTGTAGCAAGAGGCAGTAGACCTTTACAGGAACGCACATGACTGGTTTTGGTTTGCGAGTATTGTTCATTACGTCAAGGTACTGGCCCGACCTGCAACAGCAACAATTAATTCTTCCAGCTTCCAGCAGTTATATCTCTTTTACAACAATGGTGCAAGTAGGCTGCCTTCTGTACCCGTTCAGTATCTTGTTTACGCTCAGTATCTGTGAACAAAATGTGTAGAATAGGGTTTGTGCAGTCTTTTGAAAACTGTCGCACCGAGTTTTCAGTATTAGGGATCTGGCTGTGCACACACTAATCATGGTGTATAGACAGTGATTATTTCAACGTTACCCTGCAGTTGTAAAACGTGAACTCTCTACCTCAGAAATTTAAAGAAGTTTGAGTGCTTCCACCAGCAGACATATAGACTCATTCTAAACACCAAGTGGAAGGACTGTGTTGTCATAATCAAATCTTAAAAAATGGTTCAAATGGCTCTGAGCACTATGGGACTTATCTTCTGAGGTCATCAGTCCCCTAGAACTTAGAACTACTTAAACCTAACTAACCTAAGGACATCACACACATCCATGCCCGAGGCAGGATTCGAACCTGCGACCGTAGCGGTCGCGCGGTTCCAGACTGAAGCGCCTAGAACCGCTCGGCAAATCTTAAAAGGAGACCACATCGCCCATAATATAATTACTACTGCTGGGCGTCAGCTGAGGTGGTTGGTGTATGGTCATTGTATTAATGATAACACGCTTCCTTTTCAGTTGTCTTACAGTGAACTGTTCTCCAGTTCAGGACAACACAGAAGATTCACCAAAGCCTACCACGATTACGCCCAACTTGGTGCACTGACTACGCCGCAGGTTTCATACCAAAATCTGAATTTATAGTCATACGAAATATGCACGTACAACAAACTGAACGAAGGATAGTAAATATGTATATTCGGAGATTCTTAGTAGGTGACCTTGATAGTAACAGAAAACATCATGACGTCGCACTGACTCAGAAATTTACATTTTTGCAACTTGTAATCTCATCTGATTCTATGTTTGCTTAACCATTGTGATTCTGTGTTTAGGTTCTTTAAACTCCACCTTACGCAAAACACACTGTATTTATTTTGTTAGACCTGTTTCGACACCTATGCGTCCTCTTCTGGCGGTCTCGAATTTTTGTGAAAAATATCATAATAACTTCATGTTCTATTAATATTTTAGGCCTATCAAATATTGGCGTGCAACTTGTTTACTTTGTCTCGATGATCATGTAAAACAACATTAATTGTAAAAATGGATTTTTACAAGTCGGCTTGCATTTATGCTTTTTCTTCGGCAGCATGTCACCTGCATAGTAACCGTAAAGAAATTTGCTTATGTTAGAAATATTTTTCGGTGAGCAATTGTTGTAAATGTCACTGTACTTAGGTTTACACGATTAACTGAGGTGCAAGTAACTGAAAGGAAGCGGAATGGGAAACAGATATGAAAGAAATAATGACTTCCAGCCGCACAAAGCGCTGCGGGAATGCAAAGTCGAGAGCTGAAAATTTATGCTGGACCGGGACTCGAACCCGGATGATCCACTTTCCTAGAACCGTTTTCGTGAGAGCGTCGGCCATCCGGACACAATTTTCATCAGACCCAAATTCGCAACTTCCCGCTCGCCGCACCGCAACGACCCCTGATCATTAACCCTCCACTAGCAGATTTCTGATATTCGGATGTTGGTTGTGCATCCGCACTGAAACTTTTTCATTAAACAGCCATCGCGCCCGTAGAATTACAGATATAAATAGTGAACACCCCTCGTATCTATGACTAGGGACGACTATTTGGTGAAAAACTTTGAATGTGGATGCACAACCAATGTCTGAACTCCAACAAGAGTCAGAAATCTGCAAGAAAGGGGTTTGGGCGACGTCATTGCGTGCAACGAGCTGGAAGTTAGGAATTTGCGTCTGCAGGAAAGCGTTTCCTGGTGGGCGAATCGAGTAAGGCAACCGTTCTAGAGAAGTGAAGTATCGAGTTTCGAGTCCCGGTCTGACAATAATTTTCAACTCTTGTCGTTGCATTGCCTTAATGCTGTGTGTTGCTGGAAGACATAGATTCCTTCCTGTCTCTTTCCCACCACGTTTCCCTTCCATTACTTTCACACCAGTTACTCATGCATATGCCTCACCTGCTTCATCACGAGTGGTGTCGGCCGGCCGGAGTGGCCGAGCGGTTCTAGGCGATACAGTCTGGAACCGCGCGACCGCTACGGTCGCAGGTTCGAATCCTGTCTCGGGCATGGATGTGTGTGATGTCCTTAGGTTAGTTAGGTTTAAGTAGTTCTAAGTTCTAGGGGACTGATGACCACAACAGTTAAGTCCCATAGTGCTCAGAGCCATTTGAACCATTTTGAACAAGTGGTGTCTGTTCTGTGGACATGTCCAACAGAAGAGCCCACCACTGGTATCTACAGTACTTACGTTTTGCGTCTAGTTGTGCATCTTTGGTGGGTCTTATTTTTTTTGTTGCGATGCCGTCACTGTTTTCCACACCCTTTTTGTATTTCACTCTCATCTGTTTTCACACGCGTTTTACACAAAACAGGACTTGAGGAAATACTTATGTCGACAACGTAGAGACGCACTGTCTTATTGTCGTCGCTCACTTGTTTATCGCTTTATTTACGTTAAGGGGGGGGGACGCTAATTTTGTGTGTGTGTGTGTGTTTGTGTGTGTGTGTGTGTGTGTGTGTGTGCAGAACGAGAGAGAGATAGAGAGAGAGAGAGAGAGCAGGAAGAATAGGGGAGCGGATTGAGAAGCAAATATTTTTGGATATTCGAGGACGTTTGAACACTGTTTTATTTGGGCTAGTCCCTTGGAATAATTCGTTAAATGCCGCAAACAGTGTTTTGCTTAAAAAATGGTTCAAATGTTTCTAAGCACTATGGGACTTAACATCCGAGGTCATCAGTCCCCTAGAACTTAGAACTACTTAAACTTAACCAACCGAAGGACATCACACACATCCACGCCCGAGGAAGGATTCGAACCTGCGACCGTAGCGGTCGCACGGTTCCAGACTGAAGCGCCTATAACCGCTTTACTACAACGGCCGGCTGTTTTGGTCGTGTGTTTGGTAGAAACTTTCTTTCCTTGTGTCACTGCTTTTCTTCGCTGTTGTTCTCCTCTATCGTGAGTTTTTGATAGTGTACATAATCGCTACAGAAAAACGAAGCCCAGCAAAGATACACAACTGAAAGAGAAACATATTTACAGTAACATACTCAACCACTACTCGCGAAAAGATATTTAAAAAAATTAACAAATTTCTGTACGGCTACTTTGCGGATGACATGCTGCCAAACGATAAGAGGCATAAAAGCAAGCCAATATGTAGAAATCATTTTTCATAAGAAATGTTTGATGTGAGTAATCGAAACGAATTGACCGAAATGCACATGCTACAGTTGTTAAGCCCTAAATATAACCAAGAATTTCGTAGGATATTTTAGAGAAATAAATCAGGGCCCACAGAAGATGATATATAGGTATCGAAATACGACTGGGTGAATAAGGAAAGACTACGGTCGCAGGTTCGAATCCTGCCTCGGGCATGGATGTGTGTGATGTCCTTAGGTTAGTTAGGTTTAATTAGTTCTAAGTTCTAGGCGACTGATGACCTTAGAAGTTAAGTCGCATAGTGCTCAGAGCCATTTGAACCATTTTTGAATAAGGAAAGAAATATATTGTGTTGCGTATATGGCAGAGTTTAAAAAACCCAAATTTAATTCTCAGACATGGAGGGAACGCTCTACAGGAGCTTCCAATCCGAGCAAGATGATTATGATGTTACATACGGAGATATGACTGTACATTAGATTTCCACTTTGTGTCAAATGAAGATGACAAAATGGTTTTCTCCTATCTGAATTCCTATTTGTGTATGAACTAATTATACTAAGATGGAAAAGTCATTTAATTTATAGCCGTGTTGAGATTTGATTACTTTTAAATAACCCTTAGTATTGGAAAGGAAAGACATTTCATAGATTTGAGGAACATGTTCGTAATGCTGTCATCCAGTTCAAACTTTCTGACACACTGTTTTCTTTACGCAGAATTTTGATCCGAATTTGCCATACTTTAATGTCTACTAGCTCCACGACAGAGGGGCGGTGTTGGTGTGTAATACCGACCCTCGCGTTTTCGCCGGTGTCCGATAATGAGAAATCCTGAGTGAACAGCCGCTTTGTAGTTCTGCAACCTTCATATCTGCTCTCCTGGCAGCTACTGCCTCTTTCTGAGAATTAAATTTCCCGGAAGCCTCAAAACCTCCGTGTAAAATTACTTGCCTACTCTGATAACAGGGAACCATTTCATGAATGCCACCCTCTTCTCAGTAAGATGTCTCTCTCTTACAAAATTAATTTCTAACGTGTTCTTGAGGAAGTTTTACGTTCAGATTATTCAGCCACGATTCCCTTTGACGAATACTTCGAAATTGCGACACTTTATAGTGTTACCGGTATTGTATTTTACAAGCAACTTTTGGACAACTGAATACCTCCTTCCTGCCACAGAGGCGAGGTAAAATACCTCTCATTCGTCTTGAGGCGGGCCACAGTCAGATAATACATGACTCCCTGCTTAGGCAGAAGAACCCTCCAATGTTTGCTGCTTGTGGCGTATAGCTTTTTGCACGCCACGTTTTAACTAGATCTATTTTGCATTAATTCAAGGGATCAAAGATACTATACCAGCTGATTCGCATTGTATTTTAGCAATCGGTAAGACGAATGTGAGACGAATTCAGACATGTTTAGCTTTATCCCTACACTTTCAGAGAGAAGGCTCGTAAGCGTACGGTAGTATCGCTGCCCGCCGCAAAATCGATAGCTGCCTCTCTCGAGGGCGCGGGGTGTGATTTTTAAGTAGTCGGGCGCGTTTTGGTTGTGGACGCTAAGAGTATTGCTGAACGCGTTGCGTTGCCGAAAACGGTTAAAAACTGGACCACAGAGGTTGTATGTTTTATATCAGTGTTCGTCAGCAAAAGGATCTGTAGTTATTATGAAAAGTGTACCTTCCTCATTCATTTACCGTGTCGTCGAAGTAACAATCAGCCGCGCCGCAACGGTCACGGAATTAAACGTTATTTGATCATAATTCAGAGAATATGTTAATTGAGAGAGATCTGTTAACTGTGTTTAATTAAAATTCACGAGTGGTGATACTTCCGTTTGTGTATCGTGTCACGAGATCAACAGCCAGCCACATCGCAAAATAGTTAATTACAGCAGACTGCGCCTCTGTCAAAAGCAGCACCAAATACCCAAACAGCCACTTTTATATAATGGAGGTGCTAGTAAACGAATAATATTACGGAACAGTCACAGATTGTAATTCATCACAAACAGACCACTGTGGCTGTAGTGGTAATTCCAACTTATGACTATTCTGGCAGTAATACGAAGTATGAGATTTTCAGCCAACAGTAACATATTCTATTGGCACTATAGACGTGGATTTTTACCAGCTTTTAGTGGTCCTCATTATGTGCATGCTTCCCCAACAACAAGCTAATCAAATAAGCAACTACAGGAGTAAGTTGTAGTTGAGGATGCAGCAGTGAGACGATAAGAGCAGAGGGGAAAACATGTGCCATCTAGCCACATTGTCATGAAATATTCTCATCTACGTGCCTTTGTTGTGTATGATTAGCTGTGAGTAAGACTCTGTGAACTGGGGACGCGGGCTTAAAAGATTTTATACCCATCCGCTTCCTCCACAGCCGAAGCAGTGCTTGTCATTGAAATGACCGTCCGTTCCACGTTTCAGCAGGACAATGACCAGCCAGCCAGACTAGCATTCATTGGCATCATACCACTACTTCATTGAGTTTCACGTTTGCTTAACATGCCAGTCGTACAAGATGTCGGGGATACGATTCGTTAGCATCTCGTTCCTCACAGTCTTACTGCGACAACTCTTACATAGGTTGATGCTTTGTGGACTCGCTTGCTAACGTCATAGATGGAGATGACACTAGATCATACTCAGGAACATCTCTGATTCTTTGTTACGACAATCAGAGCACATAGCTGCAATATTTAGGCACTTTACACCATTGCCGGCCGTGGTGGCCAAGCGGTTAAAGGCGCTACAGTCTGGAACCGCGCGGCCGCTACGGTCGCAGGTTCGAATCCTGCCTCGGGCATGGATGTTTGTGATGTCCTTAGGTTAGTTAGGTTTAAGTAGTTCTAAGTTCTAGGGGACTGATGACCTTAGAAGTTAAGTCCCATAGTGCTCAGAGCCATTTGAACCATTTTTACACCATTATGATGCACTCCAAGTCAGAGACCATGTTCAGATCCTAGCCATCTGCATATTGTCATGTACCGGTATCAAGTTCATTTTGCGTTCATCTTGGAACCGGAATTTTAGCAAAAGTTAGTATATAATCTTTTTATTGGTGAAAACACTCACCAAGAAGAATATCTAGTTGATATCAAAATGGTACTCAGCTGGTATGAAAACTGGATCACGTCGGGATGCCAGTCTAGGTACCGGTTTCCATGTAAAGTGGTATGTTACGCTTCCATATCGATACTTGCGTCTACGTAAATGCCGCAGTAGTTATCTGACCATAATTACAGGACGCTGCCCGAAATTTATCAGTGTTACCATTATTCAAGTGCTAGCAGGGCCACGCAGATGTGCCTCTGTTGTGCTCCACAAAAAAAAGGCACTGAGCACTATAGGACTTAAGTGCTGAGGTCATCAGTCCCCTAGAACTTAGAACTACTTAAACCTAACTAACCTAAGGACATCACACACATCCATGCCAGAGGCAGGATTCGAACCTGCGACAGTAGCGGTCGCGCGGTTCCTGACTGTAGCGCCTAGAACCGCTCGGCCACTCCGACCGACTGTGCTCTACAGCTAACATAGTGTTTATGAGGTAAACTGATGCTTAAATGTTCATCTAACACTCACTTGTGTAAAAGGGAACACAAAATCAGCTAAGTGACAAAATCCGTGCAACTACCACGTTTATTTACTTGGGTTTACTTACATAATCCGACTCACGGCACTTCCTTTGTCCTTGAGTAAAATCAAGTGTCACATAAATTCACTTCGGAAACCAACTTACAAAAATTTAACGGAATGTTTAAACATGTTTTTCATGTTGGTTTTATTATAACACCTGAGGGTGATGTGATATATTACGTAGTATGATATCATTGATTGTAAACGTAACATATTTTTTCCACGAGCGCGATATAATATGTAGTATTGCATGGGCAACCATAAACTTAACTAAACTGAACTAATAGTTATCAAATTTCATTACATATTTAGATGAAAAAGGTATATAGCCACCATTGTTGTGCCCCTCTCATCTTTTTCTTTCTCCTCTCCATCATAGCTTCGAATTTTAGCATTCTATTTCTCTTCCTCTAACCTATCTACTTCTTCTATATCTCTTTCACCTCATTCTATCGTCTTATGTCCATGCTTGATGAGAATAACTCACAAGCAGCAAGAATATAACGAGAAAATTCCCAACTAGCAATAGGACTGACATTCATAAAAGAAAAATATGTTTACTTTCATACACATAGTCATTACTGTTATTATTATTATTCTTGATTGTTATAATTATTTTTTGATTGTTATAATTATCATTGTACTACTTTTATAATCTCTATTTTTTTTTCTTTAACATTAATACTGTATAAAATGTTATATGTCCTTAATGTTCTGTAGAAAGTGAAATTTGTTGAATCTGAGTATGCCTGGTTAGGTGTAAGAGAGGGCCTGAAGGCCCTAATCTTGCCAGGTAAAATAAATGCATAAATAAATAAATAAATAAATTGTTTACAAGTTTTTGACACCTATAAAGATTTTCGTAGTTTACAAGTGTTTGCAAAATCCATTTCGTTGTGTGTAACATATCGCGTCAAGTTAATTATTTCTTTTAATAGGGGTGCATATTGTGTGCATTTATTATTAATTAATGTAGCTGCTGAATTTTCTTAGTAAACCTTAAAAACGCTTCAGAGAAACGGTAAAACTTGTACCAAGTTTTACGTTGCTGTAATAGAAACCTCGCTTCTGGCTATCAGTTCCACAAGACAGATGATAATATTTGTAGCATATCAAACTTATAAACTAAAAGAGAATCAGCAAGTAGTATAAAGTTATCTTTTTACTATTCTGTAAAATACTGCACCAGACAAACGTTATTTCTTTATTGTTCTGTGAAGTATTTCGCAGAGCATAATGTAGCCACACTGCGATTTCTGTTCTCGAGCAGGGAATGAGCTTGTTTTATAGGTTCCGTCTTTTATGCAAAACACTGTTTTTATTGTTACCCAAACATGTTTCGGCACCTCTGTGCCATCATTAGGGGGATTTGATTATTGGAAAACTGTAAAAAGTTAACGTATTTTAAGTTGTAACTGAAATAACTAAATGAAGCCTAAAAGACACTTTTTCTTCTGTTCTGTTCTTACCTGGATTTTACATTTTATAGTTTTGCAGGACCATCCCTATGGTGTCCTGCACTGATAGCTTGTCATCTGCAAACCAAACCAATGTAAAAGAGAATCTTATCAGCGAGTTAAGGTTGCCAGTCATAATAAGCCGGAAATCGCCCTAGCTACTGTAAGCGATTAGAAGCTGCTGTGAATTGGTGTGATGGGAGGGCTACCAAAAATGTATACTAGTTCCTCTCCTGTGGATACTGTCTCTCATGCAGAAAATACAAACCCCATCATTACTCGTCCACTTGACTGTGAGTGGAGTGTCAATGGCGTACCTAGGCGTCTTGTGGGAGGGAGACAGAGATCAGGGGGGTCTCAGAAGATCACACTCCTCCAACTAACCAACAGGTTCGAGGTGCTGTATATCACTGAAACCGCAACCGAGCCAGTGAGACTCACTTCAGCTGTTGGGAAACCTCCAGCGTACTCTGTCAAGGGGCAGCGAAAACAAAGGGGTAATAGTCTATTAATCATCGGCAGTTCAAACGTACGGCTAATAATGGTATCCCTTAGGGAAATGGCAGTAAGGCATGGGAAGGAACACCAGGTACACTCTTTGTGGGTACCTGGAGGCCTCATTCAGCAAGTTGAAGAGGCTAGCCTGGCAGATTGTGGCGCACCTCTGAAAAAAACAGTGTCTGTCCCCTGGGCTCCGAGGTCAAACATGGATCACTCCAGCAACCAGCAGAGACGGCAGAGAATTGTTTTCTTGCTCAACGAGTTTCAGCGAAACTCACGATCTGCAGCATTGTCCCCAGAATATATTGCGGCCCTCTTGATCAGTGAAAGCATATTTTCTTGGATGGAGAGTCATCAACGGATATAGAAGTAACGTCGGGTGTAACCCAGAAAAGTGAGTTGGGTCTCTTGCAGTTCATGTTGTATGTTAATGATCTTGTGGACAATATCATTAGAAATCCCACACTTTTCGAAAATGATGCAAATATCTGCAGCGAAGTATAGTCTGAACGAAGCTCTACATATATTGAGTCAGATGTTGATAAGAGATAGTGTCAGTGGCGTGAGAAACACAAAGCTCCAAGGCCTGGCTAAATTCCTTTCAGATTCTATTCTGAATTTGCGGTTGAATTAGCCCTTCGAATAAAACACAGTGAGTGCCCTGTAGTTGAAAGAAAGCACGGGTCACACCTGTCTACAAGAATGGTAGCAGAAGTGATCCATAAACCACCGACCCATATCCTCGCCCCCTCGCGGGGGCCCTAACGATATTAGGCAGGTGTATCAGTTTCTTTGGCTCTTGGCGTGTCTCGATCGGAATGACCACCCGCATGCCAACCAGGATGGGTTGAGAAAATACATATCACGTGATATCCACCTTGTACTTTGCTGACATGACATCCTGAAAACCACGGATCAAGGAAGTCAGGTAGATGCAGTATGACTTGATTTCCGAAAATCTTTTGACTCAGTACTATATCTGCGCTTATTATCAAATGTGCAGTCAAATGGGATATCAAGCGAAATATATGACTCGAGTGAGGATTTCTTAGTGGAGAGGACTCAGTGTATTATCTTCGATGGAGAGTTATTGAAAGATGTAGGAGGAACTTCGGCTGTACCCGATGGAAGTGTGTTTGTTCCCTTCATTTTCCTGATGTATATAAATGATCTTGCGGAATGACTTTTCACAGTTGATGCAGTTATCTACAACAAACTAAAGTCCGAACGAAGCTACACAAATATACAGTCAGACCTTGGTAAGATTTAAAAGTGATATAATGATTGGCATCTTGCTTTCAATGTTCAAAAATGTAAAACTGTGCACTTTACAAAACGAGAAATCATAGAATCCTATGAATGTAATGCCAGTGAGTCGCAGTTGGAATGTGTAAAGTCATACAAATACACTACTGGCCATTAAAATTGCTACACCACGAAGATGACGTGCTACAGACGCGAAATTTAACGGACAGGAAGAAGATGCTGTGATATGCAAATGATTAGCTTTTCAGAGCATTCACACAAGGTTCGAGCCGGTGGTGACACCTACAACGTTCACACATAAGGAAAGTTTCCAACCGATTTCTCGTACACAAACAGCAGTTGACCGGCGTTGCCTGGTGAAACGTTGTTGTTATGTCTCGTGTAAGGAGGAGAAATGTGTACCATCACGTTTCCGACTTTGATAAAGGTCGGATTGTAGCCTATCGCGATTCCGGTTTATTGTATCGTGACATTGCTGCTCGCGTTGGTCGAGATCCAATGACTGTTAGCAGAATATGGAATCGGTGGGTTCAGGAGAGTAATACGGAACGCCATGCTGGATCCCAACGGCCTCGTATCACTAGCACTCGAGATGACAGGCATCTTATCCGCACGACTGTAACGGATCGTACAGCCACGTCTCGATGCCTGAGTCAACAGATGGGGACGTTTGAAAGACAACTATCTTCACGAACAGTTCGACGACGTTTGCAGCAGCATGGACTATCAGCTCGGAGACCATGGCTGCGGTTACCCTTGACGCTGCATCACAGACAGGAGCACCTGCGATGGTGTACTCAACGACGAATCTGCGTGCACGAATGGCAAAACGTCATTTTTTTCGGATGAATCCAGTTTCTGTTTACAGCATCATGATACTCGCATCAGTGTTTCGCGACATCGCGGTGAACGCACATTGGAATCGTGTATTCGTCATCGCCATACTGGCGTATCACCTGGCGTGATGGTATGGGGTGCCATTGTTTACACGTCTCGGTCACCTCTTGTTCGCATTGACGGCACTTTGAACGGTGGACGTTACATTTCAGATGTGTTACGACCCATGGCTCTACCCTTCATTCGATCCCAGCGAAACCCTACATTACAGCAGGATAATGCACGACCGTATGTTGCAGGTCCTCTATGGACTTTTCTGGATACAGAAAATGTTCGTCCGCTGCCCTGGCCAGCGCATTCTCCAGATCTCTCACCAACTGAAATCGTCTGGTCAATGGAGGCCGAGCAACTGGCTCGTCACAGTACGCCAGTTACTACTCTTGATGAACTGTGGTATCGTGTTGAAGCTGCATGGGCAGCTGTACCTGTACACGCCATCCAAGCTGTGTTTGATTCAATGTCCAGGCGTATCAAGACCATTATTACGGCCACATGTGGTTGTTCTGGGTACTAATTTCTCAGAATCTATGCACTCAAATTGCGTGAAAATGTAATCACATGTCAGTTCTAGTATAATATATTTGTCCAATGACTACCCGTTTATCATCTGCATTTCTTCTTGGCGTAGCATTTTTAATGGCCAGTAGTGTAGTTGGGTGTAACACTTAGTAGGGACATGACTCAGAATCACGAAGGCTCAGTCGTGGGTAAGGAAGGTAGCACACTTCAGTTTATTGATAGAACTCTAAAAAAATGCAGCCAGTCTACAATGGAGATTGCCTACAATTCACTCGTGCTATCCATCCTAGAATATTGCTCTAGTATGTGGGAACCGAACCCAATACTACTGGCAGGGGATATTGAACATTTAAAGAGAAGAGCAGCACGAATAGTGACAGGTTTATTTGACACGCGTGGGAGTGTCGTTGAGATGTTGAAAGAAGTGAACTGGCAGACTCTTGTAGACAGACAGAAAGTATACCAAGAAAGTCCACTAACAAAGTTCCAAGAACCGGATTTAAATGATGACTCTACGAATATACTATACCCCTACATAACGCTCTCATAGAGATCGTGTGGATAAGATTAGATTAATTACAGCACGCACGGTGGCACTTCAACAATCATTTTTCCCGTGCTCCGTACGTAAATGGAACGTAAAAAAACAATAATAATTGGTACAGCGGTACATACCCTCTGTTATGCGCTTTACAGTCGTTTGCAGGGTATAGATGTAGACGTATATGTAGAGTTATCGAGTGGAAGCTCACTCGAATTTGAGATATTAATAGTTTAATGTGCTATTCATTTTCAAACGATTGGCTTAAGTGTAGAAATGTCTTCTGTCCTAATAGTTTTGAGATAATCTTGTAGAACTTTTATTCAATTAATAATTTTTAAAACGTCGTCTTTTCCTTTCGCTTCATTATCAGCTTGTCAGTAGATTAGTTTCCAAGTTTGCGCAGCTATTACAGCTTAAGTTGCAACGGTAGACCAACATGTTAAAAAAGTTGCACTTTCGCAATTCTCCATGGTCATATGTAATACTGTAGATACTACATAGCATCAAGAACCTACAGTAGCAAAACTGGAGCAAAATTCACAAAGTTCACATTTAAAGATTGCACTTCAGGTAACGCATGACAATTTTAAATACGTTGATGTTCATTTCCGTTTGTCATTCAAAGTTTTTGAGTTATTTCATTTTGCAAGAGTACTTGATTATCACTCAACATTTTCGCGTCCTTGTTCAAAATAACTCGCACCTCAAAGTGAAATGTACCCGCATTTTGAGGACGACGGTTTAAGCTCGCGTCCGGCTATCCTGATTTAGGTTTTCTGTGATTTTCCTAAATCGCTTAAGGCAAATGGTGGTTCCTTCGAAAGGGGACGGCCGCTTTCCTTCCCCATCCTCCCCTAATCCGAGCTGGTGCTCTGCCTCTAATGACCTCGTTGTCGACGGGGCGTTAAGCACTAATCTTCTCTTCCTCCTCCTCAAAGGGAATTGCACGTAGAGCTCTCGTGGAAATCTTTAAATGGCTCCCCAAAGGATATTAGTTGCTAAGCATATGGCTTGTACGACCTAAGACTATTTCCATACCCCTCATTAGAGCGTCCTGGACTGAAGTTTAGCTTAAAGTGTTTCGATGGACAAGAGTGAATTTTAAAGTTCTCCAAAAATTTCTATTAATATGACTCCTAAATAATCATTTTATAGTTAGAAATTTTGTAGTGGACCAAATAGATATAGTTTTGAACAAGAATTAACATACCTTTCGAGTGAACATGTACATAAAATAGTGTACTAAATGCGCGCGAACTTGCTGGGTGAAATAACAGCATTAATACGGTACTGTGTCTCTACTTTGCGATAAAATAACGTGGCAACAATGTTGAACAAGTGGCACATACAGTGGTCAAGATCTCACCTTGCACATATGGTATCTCTTCTTCCGTTTATAGTCTTGATACTGTTCTATGGTTACAACAGCGGATTCTGTGGTAAATTTTTGTCAGCTTAATAAACTTAATATTAATATAAGAACTACAAGAGGCATATTTAATGACTACAACTGTTTTACCAAACATAGCCCTTGGTGTAGCACGGCAATAGTTTCCGCAGAGAACAAGAAACTTTTTTAGTATAGTCGATAGTATTGTGTAGCATATCCAAAGCTTTACATAAACAGGTCTTACTTATTTCATTTGTGGCGATTTTCATTGAAAAAGGGTAACTATTGGAAATCTACTTACAACGCATATTGATTAGAGACAATTGCCACATCGCTCGGTAATGCTTCTGCAGTCGTGGCAAAGAACATGGTGATGTTCGTAATCATAAGATATTATAATCAGTTCTCCCCATCTGATAGTCAGTCGCAAATAGGATGGAAGTGGGAGATCTCCGCGCATCTCATCGCTCTCAGATCAATTGAGGCCAAACTAGCATCAGACTTTATCCGTAAAGACGTGAAACAATCAGGTTTTTTATGGCCAACCGTGGATACTCCTTTCTTTGCGATGTTGTACAACTCGAGCCCCATTGTCTTGAATGTCCTGCTATGTCGTCAAAGCGTTGAAAAAGAAAAAAATTGTGATAAGGACTACAGGACCAAACTACTGAGGTCATCGGTCCCTCGGCTTACACAATAATTAATTTAATTTAAACTAATTTACGCTAAGGACAACACACACACCCATGACCAAGGGAGGACTCGAACCTCCGACGGGGAGAGCCGCACGAACCGCGTCAAGACGCCCTAGACCGCACGGTTACCCCGCGCGGTCAAAGCGTTGACCTTTCATGTGAATTTCTGCACTTTATCGTCACCCGTGATGATTTTTTTTTTTTCTCCAGAAAATAGCTGCCTGCGTTTTCACTTCAAAGTTGCAGCAGGCGTCCAAGAGTCCTTGCTTTTGTTCGTGAATCCAGATGTGCGGGACAAACTTTGCACACATTTTTCTCTTCTTCAAAACATTCCGGAGAATGTCTTGGGCTGTTGGTTTAGAGATTTTGCGCCTTTGCGACCTGTAAAGCAACAACTCTGACACCCTACGGCGCCACGTCAACCACTTACCATTGCCTGCTCGTAGCTGACTGGTCGAGTGCACATACAGTATATTGTTTCATGTTGTTAGTTCATGTCACACAGTAGTTACTGCGCTGACGTCGGCTATACTCCAGGAATAAATCCGGTCTCGGAACTTTTTGTATTGAATTTTGAAAACAATTTGTATTATTTAATTCAGATTCAAAATTTTATGAGTCAAAATAAACTGGCTATTAATATTTACCTGTGTTTACAAATAATAGGTGGTATTGTATGTACATGAAAAGAATCTGTCATGAAATGTAGTTCGATCAACTGCACAAAAAGTGTTTTTGGGGAAGAAATATATTTTGATTGATCTCTTTGTTATCTTGAAATATTTCATCGTCTATATTTTAGTGTAGAATTGAGAACGGTGGCTAGTATGTTTTGAAATAAGGTATAACTGCTAAAACCTTCTCTTGAAAATTTTATTGGTGTAAATGGCGAAGAAATGATCTCTAACCAAAACAACACCAACAAGAAAAGTTTTTCTGAGAAAAAGGATCTTAAACAATCGGACAGACAGACAAACAAGCAGACACACCGACAACAAAGTGACCTTTTAGGGGCTCCGTTTCTACGTGTTGAGGTACAGAACCCTGAAAATGTGATGTTTTGCTTCAGAAACAAATGAATCTGTTCTTATATCGAAAGTACAAGATAACAGAAACATATCAAGTTCTGCTGCATCTGACAATGCGTTAAACTTGTGGACTGAAGTTTTCTATAAAACAATTCCGTGTACTCCTTCATAAAGCTTTGGTAGAAATCTTTACCTCACAATTTATTTTTTCTGTTAAACCTGTGAAACACTTCTAAACTTTCTACCAGAAGGGAAGCCAACTTTTGAAACTCAGTCTCAGCTAGCGGCCTTAATTTGGAAACTAAATTACTCGTGTGTACTGGAAGCATGTATTCGTGACTTTTTCACATCATGTTTTGAAAAATATCCCTTCTTAGGTGTTATAGATGTCTGATGTTAATCGCCATTGCAGTGTAATCCTTAAGAACATTAAAACGACTGACAGCAGTCCTTTCAGTGATTTAGGCTTCCTAAGCACCTGGATCTGCTTGCTTAACTTCGCTATCGGATCACTCCCTTGGGCTCTCACCAGTAGGATTCTTCTTCGACCTTGGCACACTGCCCTAAAAAGAAATCAAAATTACTTTACATTGTCCATATCGCACGACTGTTATATGGTCCATACTACCCCACTTACAGAAACAGGCTTGAGTGCTCAGAATTTCATTATTAGGATAAAATATACATTACATTACCTAAATATTAATATTAGTATGATACTTTTATTTCTTTTCTTTAAAAGGATATGACAATACTGAAAATTACAGCGTTTACCAGATTGGACAGTAGCAAAGGGGTATCGTGCCAAATACTGTCCCATTGGCACATTAGATCGTTCGCTGATCACCAGGCTCAGTTCGAATCGAGACTCATCACTGAATACAATTCTACTTCAGTCAGTGAGCTTACAAGCCGCAAACATTTCTGCGGATGCCATGCACAGCGGTGGGATACCTACCCGACTGTCACCCGCTAGACAGCCCGATAACCAGGAGTGATGGTTTGCGGCGCCATTTCTTTCATATTAAAACCCCTTTGGTTTTAATCCGCGAAACTCTTATATCACAGCGATACGTCGACAATATCCTAGGTCCCGTTTTGTTGTTCTCCGTGGTAAGCCATCATGGGCTAACATTTGAGCAAGGTAATACCCGCCCGCACACGACAAGAGGTTCTACTGCTTGTCTTCGTGCTTGTCAAACCCTACATTGGCCAGTAAGGTCACCGGATCTTTCCCCAATTGAGAACATTTGGAGCATTATGGGGAGGGCCGCGTGGAGTGACCGCGCGGTTTAGGGCGCCATCTCACGGATTCCGCGGCGCCTCCCACCGGAGGTTCATCAACATCTACATCTACATCTACATGGGTACTCTGCAAATCATATTTAAGTGCCTGGCAGAGGGTTCATTGAACCACCTTCACAATTCTCTATTATTCCAATCTCGTATAGCGCGCGGAAAGAATGAACACCTGTATCTTTCCGTACGAGCTCTGATTTCCCTTATTTTATCTTGGTGATCGTTCCTCCCTATGTATGTCGGTGTCAACAAAATATTTTCGCATTCGGAGAAGGAAGTTGGTGATTGGAATTTCGTGAGAAGATTCCGTCGCAACGAGAAACTCCATTCTTTTAATGATGTCCAGCCCAAATCCTGTACCATTTCTGTGACACTCTCTCCCCTATTTCACGATAATACAAAACGTGCTGCCTTTCTTTGAACTTTTTCGATGTACTCCGTCAGTCCTATCTGGTAAGGGTCCCACACCGCGCAGCAGTATTCTAAAAGAGGACGGACAAGCGTCGTGTAGGCAGTCTCCTTAGTAGGTCTTACATTTTCTAAGCGTCTTGCCAATAAAACGCAGTCTTTGGTTAGCCTTCCCCACAACATTTTCTGTGTCCCTTCCAATTTAAGTTGTTCGCTATTGTAGTACCTAGGTATTTAGTTGAATTTACGACTTTTAGATTAGACTGATTTATCGTGTAACCGAAGTTTAACGAGTTCCTTTAACACTCATGTGGATGACCTCACACTTTTCGTTATGTAGGGTCAACTACCACTTTTCGCACCATTCAGATATCTTTTCTAAATCGCTTTGCAGTTCGTTTTGGTCTTCTGATAACTTTATTAGTCGATAAACGACAGCGTCATCTGCAGACAACTGAAGACGGCTGCTCATATTGTCTCCAAAATCGTTTATATAGATAAGGAACAGCAAAGGGCCCATAACACTACCTTGGGGAACGCCAGAAATCACTTCTGTTTTACTCGATGACTTTCCGTCAGTTACTACGAACTGTGACCTCTCTGACAGGAAATCACAAATCCAGTCACATAACTGAGACGATATTCCATAAGCACGGAATTTCACTACGTGCCGCTTGTGTGGTACAATGTCAAAAGCCTTCCGGAAATGCAGAAATACGGAATCGATCTGAAATCCCTTGTCAATAGCACTCAACACTTCATGTGAATAAAGAGCTATTTGAGTTTCACAGGAACGATGCTTTCTAAACCCATGTTGACTGTGTGTCAATAGACCGTTTTCCTCGAGGTAATCAATAATGTTCGAACACAATATATGTTGCAAAAACCCGCTGCATATCGACGTTAACGATATGGGCCTGTAATTTAGTGGATTACTCCTGCTACCTTTCTTCAATATTGGTGTGACCTGTGCAACTTTCCAGTCTTTGGGTACGAATCTTTCGTCGAGCGAACGGTTGTATATGGTTGTTAAGGTTCGAGTCCTCTCTCTGGCATGGGTGTGTATGTCGTTCTTAGCATAAGTTAGTTTAAGTAGTGTTTAAGTCTAGGGACCGAAGTCCTCAGCAGTTTGGTCCCTTAGGAATTCACACACATTTGAACGTTATGGGCAGCACCTCCTAATCAGCTCGGTATCTTAATGATCTGACGCATCAGTCACACAGAATTTGGCACGATACCCGCTCAGGAGGACGTCCAACAACTGCTTGCCTAACGGCCAGTCGTGGACGAACCCATTAATGGCTTGCTCAGTTTGTAAGCTCTTTCTGCTGAATAAATCATCTAATTTTCCTGAAATTGTAATCGTATGTTTGTCTGAACGTGTACGTGACATCTACGGATTTCCGTCCCATTGGAATAATTCCTTCGTGGTGCGTGTGGCACTTTTTGTGTATCATCAACATGAACAAATGCAATGGATATGGATGATACGATACTCTATGGTATTCTGCGGTTTGAATTTACTCTGCTTTTTAGCAGTTGCATTGATTTGATTTTGTAAATGATACTGACAATATTATACACATGTATAATGCGTTATTCATACTACAACTTCTCCCGGATAATTATTTTGTTCAAATTTCCCAAGAATTCCACCTGACGTAGTGTAATAATGTTGACTGTAAGTTGTGTTCATATCACTAAAATTACAGATCGTACATCAGAGCTTTTATAATTTTTGTCTTCGATGGATTTAATTATTCTTAGCAAATTGATCATGAAAAGGAACCACAGAATACCATCCGTACACAACACTGACGTATGCAACAAGAAATATTTTTCTCCGTGATTCGTGCTTAGTTTAATTTTGGCCTCATGCATCAGCAATGAAATCTTGTTCAACAATAAATACCATCAGCACTGTTCTTAGAAAATGCAGTCTGATTCGATTAATTTTTTCTTTTATAAATAGAGTTCAGTACCACCGGTGCACATTTATTTCTTACACATCGGAATATTGAAAGTTTGCAATTTCAAGTAATTTAAATTTGCCGCTGTGATAAAAGTTAAGATGGCGGCCAACAAAAGATAGAGGATTTCTTTTTTAGTTAAGATTTTCCTTTGCTCAATTAATAATTAATCATTTAAATTGATGCCACCAATAAAAAAATTATGAAATTATTTCGCAAATTAGTTTAACACAAACCCTTGCTATTTTCAACTAGAAGTACAGACGAAGTTGCTATATAATCGCAACTAACAATGGCTGCGCTTCTTGCAGCTATGATAAACAATTAATACAAAATTATAATTAAAAGAGGAAGTGATTTTTCAATAATTAATCATAAATAGTTTTAACGCATTTGGCTCTATTTGTTTTTTTACCAGCAAATGAACATAAAAGTACAATAATTTTACATTAAATGTTTTTCATTCAACAGACCTCAAATCGATTCGCGTCTTGCGTCGGTGACGTATATCAGAAGAAGACGACATAAGGGTACAAAACAAAAGAAAAGAATGACACAGATTAACAAAGAATGTGAGACAAATATTGTCTCTGTTTCACACAATTATCATCTTTTTAAGAAATAATTACATAATTGAATGAATATTATTGAGTTACGTAATTTTCTACACGTTCATATTCCACTCATAATAAAAAAAAAAATATATATATATATCGTGGATGTTATATGGGCCGTTTCTTTTTTCCTTTTTTTATGTTGGATGGTCAACATTTTATTTCGTGGAGGTTGACTTGTTAACACCAAACTGTTTGAGTTACTTTGCCTGAGCTCTTTGACACCGCTCCACGTCGAGCTATTACGCGAGGCTGGCACGCAAGGCAGAGAGGCGCCCCCGCTATCTGCCCCCTGCAGCCCTGTGTGCCGGCTGCTGACAGCTGCCGGCGGCCCCGCCGCGCTGCTGTACTTCCGCGGCGCCTGCCTGCGCCGCCTTCAGCGCCGCCAGTTGCCACCTCGCCTGGGAGGCTCCTTAATCTCGCGCAGAGGCCTTTCGGCCCTTTGGCGCCGCCGCAGCCTGCCACGACGAGGGCCGCCGTGAATGCGGAGAGCGAGTGCGTTCTTCACGCTGCGCGGCTACTCGGCGGCTGCAAAGCGGTTAGCGAAAACGCTGAGTAGCGCCGGCCCCGTCTAATGCTGTAATCTGCGCAGCCGCTGAGGGGCTTCTAAGCCGCCGGCGGACAACTTGTACTCGGCTCACATCGTTTGCCGCGGGCGACTTCAGCCTCAGGGCTCTGACCCACTGAACTTGACGTGACATCACGCACAGCTGTATTAGTCGGCCACAATATTGTTGCACCTGGCAGTGAAAGCGCTTTCGTCGGCATATCGTGAGATTTTATCGTGATATCTCACATGCTAAACCACTTGATAGTAGTGGGTGGTTGTAATTAAAGTGCAGCTACCCACGGAGGTCAAGTGTGGGCTGTAGTTATCGCTTGTGCTAACGCGGAAACAAATTAGTTCCTATTTTGGCCACCAGGTGCAAATTTGGCGCTGTGCAGCATTCCGTCACTGTCTCTGGTGCTCATTTTCAACAAATTGTGTAGATGGTAGTTAATAATAAAAACAACACTATGCCTTTCTCACCTGTTTGACATTTCTGCCCACGTCCCGGTCCTAATACATTACATATCGCAACACTTATAAGGATCTATCTTTCATTCACAGTTCCAGATTTGTACCTGGCGGTCAAAATTGGAATTTTTTTCGCCGTTAATCAGTTCTGCGTTGAAGCATTAGAAGACACCGCTGTCATACGACAATTACAGCCCACGCAGGACCTGTGTGAGTAGCTGTACTTTAATTATAACTACCCGATATATCCACAACTGCCCTGAAACCATTCACAGTGCAATGCATTTTCCTTAGTCACCACTGCAATTGTTTGCTGTAACGCCACCTTATGTTTCCGGTAAAGGCCACAGGAGGCGAAGTATTATAACAACGTTGTCGAGTAGTATGACGCTCCTATCAGAACTTCGTCTCTTGCAATGGACAGTGTTTGCCAACTGCGGTCTGGACACCCATATCTCATACGAAATTGACGACTAGATGTCACGAGTGGCAACCCCCACCTACATAGTTGTGACGTATTGTGTTTTCAGTAGCAGTTACAGCACAATTGGTCGATTAAGAGAATGCAGCGAACTCAAACATGGATTAGTCATTGGCTGTCTCCTGAGTAACGTATCCATCAGGGACAGTTCAATCCTATTAAAGCTTCCCAGTTCGACTGTTGGTGATGTGGCTGTGAGGTTGAAACGCGAAGGAACAACCGCAACTAAACCACGAACAGGCTCACCAAGTGTACTGACGAATAGGAACCGTCGAGCATTGTGGAGGGTGGTCGTAAAAAATCGCATGATATCAGCGGCGGCAATAACTCTTGAGTTCCAAAGTGCTACCATCAGTCTCTACATCGCAACAGCTGTGAGCAGGGAATTGAAAAGAATGGCGTGCAATGGCCGAGCAGCTCCTCATGAAGCACGCGTTTCACTGGTCCAAGGTTTCTCAGATTGGGTTTTGTGGAACAATACAGCTCCACCCGAAATCAATAAGTGCCCCTCGAATTACTACTGATAACATGGCGGCCTTTTTCAGACATTTTGACAATACTAATTAATTTGTTAAAATTTTAATATGATTTCTGTGTTTTTAGTTATAAGTTAAAACTGAAGTAATCGCTGGATAAAACAAGTTTCACTGATTTTTTAAAAATTGTTAACCTACAAAAGAAACAAATTGCAAAGAGAGAGTAAATACACAATTCTGAAGATTGCAACACACTTGAATCAGAGGTAGATTGGTTTGGCAAAGTCTACAAGGAACATACTACGACGTAAAGTCAGTCAGGAACGATGGAGAAGAGAATGCTGTGAGAAGAAGTCAGCCAATCGCACACTGACTGACCGCCCTTCCAGGAAGACAACGCAACAGCAGCGGCCCCTACGTGAAGAAGACATAAGCGCCGCGTCCGGTTAGTGGCGGCGCACTTCGCTAGCACCTTCAAGATTAGCCACTTGGATAGTAGCGTCATTAGCCACATCGTTACGGAATCTCTATGTAGCAGAGACTTGGATATGTCTATTCTGAAGAACACTGATTATTTTGTATGTTGCCCTTTGCTTGCGACCCATTTATCAAAGTTAAGTATCGCCTCTTGTCTATTTGTAATGAAACTCATTAATACGAGTTGTTTGATTGCTTGTCTAGCGAACAGAGTAGGCAGGATTCCTAGACACAACAGGACAAATGAGTCGGGAGTGACCATCGTCTCAATAGGTTGTTCTCGAAAATACATAACCGTGGATGGTTGGGCGTTGACTATCGTCATCATGCCAGAAATTGATTCTAAATCCGCTTGCCAAAAGACAGAGTCTGCTCTGTCTTGGATGTCCCCTTGAATCTCTGATCAGCTGTTAAATCTCGGAACGTAACCAAGTTTAGATGAAACGGACCGTTGAAAACGATCTAGTGCTTTCCTTCCCATTTATGCTGCCAGATAATCTCATTATAGTTGATGAGTCTGAGCATAGAATCCTGCATACGTCAGTGTCTCCTGCCAGTCGCTAATCATTCAGCCACCGTATGATCGGGTAACCCTCAGACAGTCCAGGCACATAAACGTGACCACTGTTTGTTTGACGTCAAAGTGCAGTAACCACTCACAGACGGCAGGTGACGTCCTTAGTCGTGGAGGGTACATGAATCGTGTCGGTGGGACGCGGAAAACGGTGCAGTCGTTGTAAAGTAGAGGCGGAGCAAGTGTTATCTGCCTTCAAAAGGGAATAATTATTGGCTTTCGGGCGAGGGATGGAAGCATTTCCGAACCGGCTAAGTCTTTTAACTTTTCGCATGATGCCGTTATTAAAGTACACGGTTCATGGCAAAATGATGCTACCAAAACCGGCGCCGAGGCAGCTGTGTGCGTCACGGGTCATAGATTACAGGGGTGAACAACAGCTGTGAAGATGGGTACGGGCAAATAGACGTACAACTGTTTAGGAACTGACCACCCAGATGAAACAAGAGGCTACCACCAGTGTCTGCTCACCGAGCGTTCAGCGAATATTGCTCCGTATGGCCCTACGCGGCAGGCATCTCGTTCATGCACACATACTGAGTGCTGTACATCATCAACGATGGCTGGAGTTTTCACGCCAATAGCGCAACTGGACGTCCGCTGAGTTGCGACAGGTGGCCTTTTGACATGCCTCGCGTTTTATTTTCTATCGGGGCGTGGCGTGTACGGCGTGAAACGTCTGAATGCAAACGCCTTGCAACAGTTATGGTCTGGGGTTGTTTTCGTGGCATTCCCCTGGTGATCTGTAAGATACAATGGATCAAAATGAGTATGTACTAGGGTTTGAACTTAAATAGTGGCAACTATTTATTTACAGTTCGTACAAAATAGATACGTGTTTCAAAGTTTTACTGACCTTCAAAGTAATCATCAGCATTGTGTATAATCCGTTGCCAGCTATGTGGAAGTCGTAGGATACTCTTAGCAGTGCCAGTTGTGTTGACAGTTCGAGTTGCGCTGTCTATTGCCCGACGAATTTGTAGCAGTTGTGAAGCGAATGCCGTGAAGTGTTTCTTTCAGTTTAGAAATCGAGTTGAACTTACAGGGGCTTAAGTCAGAGGAATGCAGTAGGTGGTATAGCACTTAGCAGCCCCATCACTCAGACAAATCAGTAACAGCGTACACTCACTGTACGTGCTTGAGCATTGTTCTGCAAAATGATGGTCAGGTCCTGCAGAAAGTAACATCACTTCTGTCTCTATGCTGTTCATTTTTAACGCAACTTACGACCAGCCTAGAGACAGAAGTGATGACACCGTCATAGCCGTGTCGCAGCTTGTATCATTTGTTAATTGATTCCTCACCAATTTTAACTCTATTTCAAGCATCGCGCAGCAAGACTCGACTATGGTGTGCGTAAAGAACAATGTAAGTTCGTATCCAGTGGGTTAGAAAACAATGAAAAAGTCTACATTGTGCTCCTGAGTCTGATGAGTCGGAAGGCTTCGACGTGATAACGATTTCGCGGAGCGCTTTGTAAGATCGCTAAATTGAGGAGGCCATTGGCAGCCTGCTGGGTGCTGGAGTCGTCGGCCGTATGGAGCGGAGTTGCTGAATCCAGAGTGTTAATGTAATTTCTCATAGCAATCTGTAGTTGCTGTGGAGAAACTTTTACGAGCCAAGATCGCATTCAAAAAAGTGGCTCAAATGGGTCTGAGCACTATGGGACTCAACTTCTGAGGTCATTAGTCCCCTAGAACTTAGAACTACTTAAACCTAACTAACCTAAGGACATCACACACATCCATGCCCGAGGCAGGATTCGAACCTGCGACCGTAGCGAGATCGCATTCAGTACTATTTATTGTTGATGGCCGGTTTCAACAGTTAAGACTGTCATCTGCTGAATTAAAAAAAATTATTGTTTTTATATGTCCTGTTTCATTATAACATGCCATTTTGACGTTATACTGGGTATTATGTTGCAAATTTCACACAGGTATGTGAAAAATAAAAACATGTTTGTCGGAAATAAGAAAATTGCAGCTAAAAAGCACCTTGTATAACTAAGGATATCCACACATATAACATTTCACTGATGCTTGTTATATGTTGAACTGCGTAAGAGTGCTTAAGTTTTTTGAAGATCAGAAGACGACAGTCTTAAGTGTTGAAACTGATCGCCAAGAATAAATTGTATTGAATGCGATCTTCGCTATTAATAGTTTTTCCAGAGTGTCGCTGTTTTCTGGTTGGAGATTTAAGGATTCACGGTGATTCGCGAAGAGTTTCTTCCAGTACGGAAAGCGGAGAGAGTTGCGAACATCAACCTGCTGCTCGAGCGTGAATTCTGCATTTCTCCCTTTCCGGTTTATCTGGATGACTGTTGCCCTGAGGAAGAGGCGGCTTACATCAGAGCGTATGCCGGTTGTTGTTGTGGAGATTATGGTCGGAAACAGCTAAGAGCCACTTGGAGGCGGTTTTGCGAACTGCTAGCGGCGTAATTATTCCAGTCCAGTGGTGGCATCTCGGAATCTTCCTGAGACTAGTTAGACAGCTACAGGGCCTTTAACCATTGCCTGCAGTAGTGAGAAGTTTTAACCATCTCGCACCGGTCAAAGCGAGGCTGGCGGCCTTTATTTAGACTGATTTTACAAGTGCACCTGTGCAGAGAATTAATTCGAGTCTGTCAACAAACTTTTCCTGGTAAAAGTGCGGATCAGCACGTCACGCAGTTTGTTCCGCGAGTCACACATTAAGAGAGATTGGATTTTGGCCGAAAATGGAATATTGTAAGGGAAAACACAAATTTCATGATACATACCGGGCGGTTATAATTAAAATGCAGCTACTCGCTGATATGTCCAGAGTGGGCTGTAGTTATCGAATGGGAGCCAAACGTGGTAGATATGCCAATGCATTAATGCGGAACACATTTAGCTCGAAAAATATTATTTACAGTTTTGGCCACCAGGTGCAAATCTGGCGCTGTGTATGCAAGAATGACGTATAAAAGTGTTCCTTTATGTTATGGATTAGGATTGGTACGTGAGAAAAGTTAAGGTCAGACAAGTGAGAAAGGCATAATGTTGACTTCATTGTTATCTGCTGATTATTCAGTTTGCTCAGTTTGAGAAACCGAGACTTCGACGAGACGCTGCATCCGCAAAATGACTGGATCAACAGTTGCTCTCAGCACAGTTCCGGTGATATTTCAGCAACGTTTTCCTGTATATTGGCCTTCAGATAAAGCAACGACCGGCGGCAGGAGTGGCCGGGTGGTTCTAGGCGCTAGAGTCTGGAACCGCGAGACCGCTACGGTCGCAGGTTCGAATCCTGCTTCGGACATGGATGTGTGTGATGTCGTTAGGTTAGTTAGGTTTAAGTAGTTCTAAGTTCTAGGGGTCTGATGACCTCAGATGTTAGGTCCCATGGTGCTCAGAGCCATTCGAACCAAAGCAGCGACCGATCGTGTTCCTGGTAAAAGCGTTCTTTTAGATATCGCCAGAGCACAAAATTACGTCGATTCAGATAGGTGATCTTGTACGCCACGCATCTCCAAAGCCTCTGCAAGTAACGCGTTCGTGGAAGGTTGCATTAAGCAGAACTTTCATTGGCTGTGCGATATGAGGTGTTGCCCCATTATGCATGAAAACAGTGGTTTCCACACAGTTGCTCCCTTACAAAGCAGGAATCACATTGTGCAAGGAGGTCTCAAGAACGTGCAGACGTCACGGCACACCTTACAGGCCCTCTGTGTGTATTCTCTTCAAGACGAACGTAACGAGAGTTACGGTGCTTGTGAATCCACACCACACAGACGAATACGGCGAGTGCATAACACAGTTCAGCGGTACCTCAAAATCGGCGTTCTGTGTATACACTGCACCCTGTAGTGTGAAGTGTGCATCTTCACTACATAGAATATTGTCTGGTCACTTGTCACCATCTCCGATTAGTGCCAGAATCCGAACTGGAAATTCAGAACGTTGCTACGGATCATGTGGTTTGAGTTGCTGCACCGTCTGTATGTTGTACAGGTAGCAGAGTTAATAGACTGACCCTGACCATGAGGTGGACAATTCCCGTGACACTGCACGAGCACTAGCACCGCCCGTCGCACGTGCTGCACGGTCAGTTACAGCAACAGCAACCTCGTCAATAACTTCCACCGGGATAGGACGCCTTCCACTTCCAGGTGCCGCACCAAGATCGCCCGTGTTTTCGAATTTCATTACCATCTTCTTTAAACTATTTTAAATCAGGCTTCTCCTCAGACCTTTCAGTCGGCGATACTCTCTCAATGCAGATCAGTAATTGCTGCCGTTCGCATAAAACTGTTTCGCTAACAGCGCACGGACTCTCTTTTCGGTAGCCCTACTGTTCACTCACGTTATAGCAAGTCATATGACGGTATGGATGTCATATCGTCATATAAACACTGTACAGTGCCACGTTTCCAACTGGTGGCAAAAACTGGCACTAAATTTTTTCCAGCGTAGATCGGTTCCGTTTTAAAGCATTAGCATATCTACCAAGTTTCGCTGCCACACGATAATTAAAGGCCACAATGGACCTCTGTGAGTAACTGCAATTTAATTATAACCACCTGGTATGACAATTCCGTGTATATTGTCGAGAAACTTTTTTTGTTTACCTCACTGTGATTATTGAGGAACGTCACATCATTAAAGAACTTACATACAAGCACTTTCTTATCAACATACCAGTTTTTTAAAAAATAGATGCCATTGGATGCCAGTATGTGTGTCATTCCATCTCAGACATCTAGTGCTGTTACAGGAGTATTCAATGAAAACTCCCCTGAGTGTTGGGTAATACGGAATGTTGCAATAGTGGTCTGCACGACCCTCAAGTTTGACTATCATTTTCAGTCCGTAAACGCGCTGCTGTACGGTCGCAGGTTCGAATCCTGCCTCGGGCATGGATGTGTGTGATGTCCTTATGTTAGTTAGGTTTAAGTAGTTCTAAGTCCAGGGAACAGACGACCTCAGATGTTAAGTCCCATAGTGCTCAGAGCCATTTGAACCATTTTTGACTATCCTTGCTTTCTTTGAGGAGGTCACAGCACACACTAAGACCCCAGAGTCTAACATCACTACGTTCTCTTGTTTCAGCTCTTGAGGAAGAATTGTCTGCAGCGCTCCACAAACATTCAACTCATCACATTGAAAGTGTTCCCAACAGACTTCAAGCCGTCATAAAAGCAGAGGATGGGCACACAACATATTAATGTCCACTAATAGGTGTACGAATACTTTCTATCAGATATTGTATAAGACACTTCAAAAGTGATTGATGTTACTCCCTGGGCTTTTCTGTACTCGGCACCAATAACTGAAGTGTTGACAGGGAAATAACTGGAATTATGTTATACTCAGTAATACATTTGCCGTAAATTGTCAATAATTTTATTGATAAATGGTGCTTCATTGGTAAAAACGCTCATTGTGATAACTTTGTATCGTCTGTCATACCTTAAAGTGCAAAATAACGAGACTCCTGCTGCCGTTGAAAATCACGACCATCAATTACCTTAAGAAATAGCATGTGACAGGGAGAGAATTTCTGCTGATTGAAAGATGCGAATGGCACTTCTTTATCCAGAATCCCTTTGCAATATGTCAACTTCCACCACGCTGACTGCAAATCACAGCAGCACAACTACCTCTGGATGCGGTAGTCACTTTTAGTTTCCCTACGTCGCATGATGTTACAGCCTTTCGTTTCGACATGTATTTAACAAATGCTTGCTAGTATCTTGTGTGTGTACAACAGTTTATCAACATAAAACTCCATAAAGTGTTCCACTAGAATCAAGATTGAGCTCCTTGTACCGTTGCAATACGTCGACACCATTTCTTCGGCGTTCGTCAGACTCAAGTAGCATATTTAAATATCCAACTGCTCCTCACTGATGTGCCACTCCTCTGGCGTGGAAAGTTTTTTCACAAATGAAGTACGATGTGAGCCATCCCACGTTCGATTTCCGACGCAGCAGAGGCATTCGGACGGCCAAACATCCGGCCGCACCTGCAGCGAAAATACACATTTCGTCGAAAGCTGGTAGCTTAAATACGAAGACATTTTTCGGTTTCTCGCTTTATGTATGATCAAAATTCTTACGAACTCCCCATTTCAGGTTCCTAGTATTTCTGGATCAACCTTAGTATGCTGATCACACATTTATGCGTTCTAATAGGCTGATGTCTTACGTAATTTTCTGCATAGACGTTTGCAATGCCGGCAAAACTTAAAAAAAGGTTTTATGTAAGTTTTAGAAGGAGTGGGGTTCAGCCTGGGGTTGTACAGACATGAGATCAATTTAAAAATTAATTTATTAAATATAAAACTCGTCTTGTAATCTCCAGCCCCGTATAGTTTCTGAAAGCAGGTCTCACACAAGAGTATACAATTAAAATGCCTTCAGTGTAATAAGCAGATTTAAAATCAAACCTTTGTCCCAGCATACAGAATTGGGCAACAACGGTAACAATATAAATAGGCACCGGCCACCGACAAGGTGTACAATAGATAGTAGTACTGCAATTGACTGTAAGGTACCAAAAAGAACTCTGACACTTAATTAAGCTGATATACATATTACATAACCAAATATTGGTGTACTACTGCTGCCATCATCAACTAGCTTCTATGAAAATCTACCACCAACACTCTAAAAAACTATCTATGCATATACCTCAATAAACTCCTATACAATAAAACATACAGATCACACATACAGAGTAAATAACAAGGTGAATTTCTTTGTAAAAGAAAACACACATGTTCACAGCGTAATGCCAACAGGATCACTTCGTTTATAATACAATCCATCAGGCTTGCGGTGGTGTAGTTTAGTAGTTCTAAATGTATCTCGCTTTCAGAGAACGCAACCGCATGTACACCGTGCCACCATTACTTGTCACACAGCAACCACAGGCTTCTGTGCATAAAATTGGTTGTTAAGTAGTACACTTAATGCACCTGCTGTACTCAGCACTGCACACCACTCTGAATCACCCAAACCACCAGGATGCAGCTGTCAGACTGGAGCACAGGAAAAGCCTCTTTCTCTGTCTCCACTGGAAGGCCGTCCTATCATCCAGGGAGAGATAACAACCGCTCCACGAAGTTGGTGTGTCCCCATACAGGCCAGGCACCGTGATAACCGTTAGTGACGTCCCGTCAACAGTTCCGCAGCGAACCAGCTTGTAGAGCCTTCCCGTACTTAACTGTGCAGCCTCTGCTGAATTCCTGACCGTCCAGCATCTGACCTTCACTGGCTGTCCTTCGTTCCGAGTCGTGTTCTGGACAACACAACGCTCCCAGACCGCTGCCCAGCTTCGTGTGCAGCCTGAGCCGTCTACTGCGGCCACCGCCTCCAACGTCCGGCGCTGACTGTTGACGACGCGACGCAGACTGTCTGATCGCAGACCGGGTGCTGCCTTCCAGGAGATTACCACGTTCGAAGCGTGTACCACATGGGAAGCAACGCAGGTGACTGTTCACTCTCGTCTCGCGCCACGAACCCCACTGGCTATGCTCCCTTAACAAGCGCTGGATCTGGTGCTACAGCAGTGGTAATGCGGCCGACTGGGTGGGGCAGGAAAGTAGGCTACACACAAATTACAAATTCATGGCACAAACGGTAATTTATATTTACACTAGATTATGATCTACAAGGGTGAGTCAAATGAAAACCTTAAATTTATAATAACAAATCGAAATTACGCGCCGTTATCCTGTAAGTTGGGAAGTATGCTACAAACAGCGTGCAGAATGTCCTGTAGGTGGCAGCATAGTGCAGCAGATGCACACATACTATCGCAGTATCAGTATAAAGATGGCCGCCCCACTTGCGACTTGCACCAGGAAAGAACAGCGTTCTGTTATTCGGTTTTTGCGTAGTGAAGGTGTGAAACCTATTGAAATTCATCGACGAATGAAGGTTCACTACGGTGATGCATCTTCGTCACAGCAGCAGTTCTACGAATGGAGTAGGAAGTTCGCAAATGGTGTAACTTCAGTGGAAGATGTTCCTCGTCCATTTCAGGCACGAGTTGTGACTCCACAGAACATTGCAGCAGTTGAAGCCGTAGTGAAGGAAAACCACCGACTGACACTGAATAACATTGCAGCATGTTTACAGATTAGTCATGGGTCAGCACAACACATTGTGCATGAAGTGCTCCAGTTTCACAAAGTGTCTGCAAGATGGGTGCCTTGCCACTGCAGCTGACTCCTGAAATGAGAGAACTACGTGTTGATGCTTGTGAAGTACTTCTTCGGCTTTGAACGAGAAGGTGATGGCTTCATTGCAAGAATCGTTACTGGGGACTAAACCTGGGTTCACTTCCACCAACCGGTAACGAAAAGAGCGAGCAAGGAATGGCGCCATTCTTCATCACCGAAACCCAAAGAAATTTCGAACAGAACCATCAACAGTGAAGGTTATGCTGACTCTCTTTTGGGACGATAAAGGCGTCATTTTGGAGCATTACATGCCTGGAGGGACCACTGTCTGCAGTTCATCATACACAGATCTCCTAAAAAATCATCTGCGGCCTGCAATCAAATCAAAGCGACGTGGGTTGCTGTCAGCAGGTGTGCTTTTGTAACATGACCATGCAAGGCGCCACACTACCCGTACAACAGTTGCAACAATCACAGACATGCATTTTGAGTGTCTTCCTCATCCACCATACTCACCAGACCTTGCCCCAAGTGATTTCCATATGTTTGGACCACTCAAAGACGCAATGGGAGGAAAGAAGTTCCATTCTGATGAAGACGTACGCCACTCGGTGCATTTTTTGTTGCGCTGACTACCAAAAGAATTTTTTAATGAAGAAATTTTTGCACTTTGTAAGCGCTGGAGGACTTGCATTGACCGTGGGGGAGATTATGTTGAAAAGTGCTACAGCTTACTACCACTTCTGCACAATAAATAATATTTAAAAAAGTATTTAAGGTTTTCATTTGACTCACCCTCGTAGCTGCATAACGTAAATGCAGATTGTAAATTATCGACTGCACTGTTCCACATATATGGATGTACACTCTAACATAAAAAAACGTCGCACTACGAAGGAATTATTCGGATGGGACGTAAATCAGTAGATGCGACGTATACGTACAGACAAACAAGTGCTCACAGTTTCAGGAAAAAGGGGGGTTGATTCATTCAAGAAACAGACCTTTAAGCAAATCAAAATGCGTTGTTCCGCCTCTGGTCCTTATGCAAGTAGTTATTTGGCTTGGCGTTGATTGACAGGGTTGCTGAATGTTCTCCGAAGGTATATAATGCCAAATTATGTTCAGTTGTTGCGTTGTGTGGTCAGAATCCCGAGTTAGTTGGAGGGCCCCACCCACAATGCTCTAAACGATTTTAATTGGGAGAGATCAGGTAAACCTTGCTGCCCAAGACAGGTCTAGCAAACATGAGATCAAGCAATACGAACTCCCGTCGTGTGCCGGTGGGGATTATCTTGCCAGGATGACGTGATATGAAGGGCGACACAACGGGGCGTAGAATGTCGATGTACCGCTGTGCCGTGTCGGTGCTGCAGATGACAAACAAACCTGTTCTGCTACGAAATGAAACGGCACTCGGTACTCCTGGAAATCGGGCGTTATGACGGGCGACACTAAAAAAAATGGTTCAAATGGCTCTGAGCACTATGGTACTTAACTTCTGAGGTCATCAGTCCCCTAGAACTTAGAACTACTTAAACCTAACCAACCTAAGGACATCAGACACATTCATACCCGAGGCAGGATTCGAACCAGCGACCGTAGCAGTCGCGCAGTTCCATACTGTAGCGCCTAGAACCGCTCGGCCATTCCGACCGGCGGCGACACTCAGGTAGATACCCCACAGCTGTCCGCGTCGTCTCCGAAGACGGTCTGGAATCTCAATGACTGGAGCAGAATTGTCTTTAATGATGAGCCCTGCGTCGAACTCAGCCCCAGTAAAAAGCGAAGATGTCTGGACAGCAGTGGGACACAGAACAAACTCTCGCCCGCGTACAGCCCGACCACCTGGAGTGATGGTTTTGGGTGCCACTTCATTTCATAGCAGAACCGCTTTGGAGTCATCCGCGGCATCCTTACAGTACAGCAGTACGTCAACGATATTCTATGCCTCGTTTGTTGCCCTTCGTGGCAAACCGTCCTGGGCATACATTTCAGCAAAATAATACCCGCTCGCACAGTGCGAGAGTTTCTACTGCTTATCTTCGTGTTTACCTAATCTTATCTTGGTCAATAACTTCGCCGAACATATCCCCAAGTGAGAAAGTTTGTAGCATTATTGGCAGCGCCTTCCACCCATCTCGAGATTTTGACAATCTAAGGCGCAAATTGGACAGAGTTTGGCACTATATCCCTCAGGTGACATCCAACAATTCTGTCGACGAGTGCCAAGCTAACTAACTGCTTGCATTAGAGCCAGAGGTGGACGAAGTCCGTATTGACTTGCTCAGTTTGCGGAGCTCTTTCTCTTGAATAAATCATCCAATTTTTTGGAAATTGTAATCGTTTATTTTTCTGCGCATATACATCACATCTACCGATTTGCGTCCAATTCGGATAATTTCTTCGCGATGTGTCGCATTTTTATTTATTCATTTATTATCTTAGAGTGCATTTACTAGATAGTCAACGTGTATAACGGATTGCTCGGATAGTCAACATCCATATTCCAGTATATATTACAAGTGCCATCTTTTTGATCAGTCTTATTAGACGTTGTCATTACAAAACAGAAACAGTTTCTCCGAAGGAAACCTACCTTACTCAACCACAAACTCGTTTGGAGCATTTTACTGTGGGACTGAGAAGTGTATACACCTGTCAGGAGAAAGTTCTCGGTTAAAACACTTCAATCTCTGCTTTACTTTTCTAGGTGTGACTGGACTGGCTGTTTCAAATGAAGCGTGCAGAAGTTTTAGGAAAAGTTTTTCCGTCACGTATTCGAAGTGTACATCATACAGGGGAGCTGGTATGTTTCGTCATACTGACAATATTATTAATGTCGATCAACAGGTTCATAATGTAGCACATAAAGTTACTCAGTGTGACCATACGAAAAGTACCATTTTGATCCAGTGCACCCAAGAGTAATCTCCCATTAATGTCGGTAAGCAGGTTATATTCTTTTGTGGAGACTTAACAAGCAGCTCTTCTATTGGTCAGCAAAATTAGATGACTTAAGCCCAACAGAATATTTATGTGTGGAAACTAAACAGATCCTGAGACACAGTTGACCACGAGGATTCCCATGGTGCCGCGCGGGATTAGCCGAGCGGTCTCGGGCGCTGCAGTCATGGACTGTATGGCTGGTCCCGGCGGAGGTTCGAGTCATCCTTCGGGCATGGGTGTGTGTGGTTTTCCTTAGGATAATTTAGGTTAAGTAGTGTGTAAGCTTAGGGACTAATGACCTTAGCAGTTAAGTCCCATAAGATTTCACACACATTTGAACATTTGATTCCCAGGGACAGCAAATGCCCCCTGTGATTGTGTGCTCCGTGCTTGGCAGAGGTTCTCAACGAATACCGCATTGGCTACACGGTGTGGTTGGACCTGTTTCAAATCCTAACCGGCTTTTCAAACCAGCTCAGTTAGATATCTTCAGGGTTCCACATGTGGATTTGATTTCATGCGCTTAAACTACATTACACAGCAGAATTGAAGGATCAATTTCATGACACCCTTTCACACGCGTAACTTTGAAATTTGCCTCAAACATGCGTACAACGTTCCTCTGCAATGCTGCAAAAGCGTGGCGCCCTGCGAGGTCACCCTCGGGCTCGAAGATGCTACAAACAGAAAGATGTCGATCCTTGTGAAAAAGTCCATTTGACGTGTTAGGGGGGGGGGGCGGTAAATGATGTGACACTGACAACAAATTTCACCAAAATTCTGCCCAACGCCACTGTGGACGTGTCATACGATCGGAAGGTCGTCACATGCCCTGTTACCATCATTTAGCCACTTCTTTTGCGCGTCTGTCATTGGATGAAAGTCAGAACCGTGACGCAAAAACGTAGAAATCAAGCGTCTTTCTTATGAGTGGTCGAAGAGAGCATTCCAGACATACCGCGGATGAGAATCGGAGAATCGACTCGAAAAGGCCGCCGGGAGTAGCATAAAGAGCGTCAATGAAAATACCCCTTTCCCTGGGGCGTTGACTCCCACACATTTGATGGTAGAAAACGACAGTTCACAGTGCGATAAGCCACACGAAGACGTTCTTCACAATTTTTGACACTGCTGACACCCTCGTCCGTTTCAGCCCTTCTGTAAAGACAACATGTGCCCGCATCTCTGTCGAATATGATCGCACCCACTTGGAGAACAGCGTGACAGTGACTTCCGCTCTTGTGTACAGGTTGGAAACACTAGCAACCGTTCAAAACCAATCGACGATATTGAACGTGATCAGAAGCAGCAGTGGATGCTTATTCTTCTCTATCCTTCCTATTTCGTGTGCTCCTGTGGCGTGATCAGAGGAGGATGTGACACTGACACATGCACGAAGAAAATGGTAAAGGGTCCTCTAAGACACCCATTTCGGTAAAGCCCTTGGTAGCACCTGCCTTCCTTTACTCATTTTTAAAAATGTACCTGTACGAACAGAACCTGTGACAACGTCCTAGGTGCTTGCAGACCAGCAACCCCTTGCACAATCAGCGATTCTGGTTAGTATACTATCAGACGCAAGAGCAGCATTGTAGGGGAAAACAGCTGCAGTGTGGCCTGCCTCGTTATCGGTCATTTCTAAAATTCACATTAAAGATGGGCTGCTGCCATCGAGGGTTTTGCCTGCCTGGTGGGGGGAGGGGGGGGGGAGCGTAGGAGGAGGATCTCTTCAGAGGGACTCTTTGCCGTTCTACGCAAACATGTCTCAATCTCAATGTCACAACTCCCCCCCCCCCCCCCCTCTTCCCCTGATGCCGCCGCAACAGGACCCATAATAGCAGGTCTGAAAAAGTATAAGCACCTTTTGTTGTTTCGGATCACTTTCAAATTTCGTCGAATGGTTTTAATGGTTCCAACCTGCACACAAGAGCAAAAATTGCTGTTACGCTGCGCTCCAAACGATTTGCGATCACAGTATATGGGGATGGAATCTCAGAAAGTCCTTAGACGAGGGATAAAAGGCCCGAGGGCGTAGCAGTATCAAAATTATGAAGAACATCTTCGTATTGCTCATCGCACTGCGAACTTCCGCTTCCGACGACGAAATGCATGGGGAGCAACGCCCCAGCAAATGGGGTGGTTTCATTGTCGCCCTTTATGCCACCCCCTGCGATCTATTCGTGCCCATTCTCAGCCGCAGTACGTGTGGGATGTTCTCCTCGGCCACCCTTAAGACAGCCGCTTTATTTCAACGCTGGGCATCGTGGTTCTGACTTTTATCCACCACAGAGGCTCCAAAAGAAGTGGTGAATATTGATAAGAGGGCGTGTGACGATCTTCCTATCGTGTGGCATGCCCGCGGTGGCAACAGACAGTATTGTGGTGAAATTTGGTCACTTCGTGAAGCCACATAACACGTCACATGAACTATTGACCTATGACTCTCTTTTTTTTCGCAAGTGTCGACACCTTGTTGTTTGAAGCGCCGTCGAACCCGAGGGTGAAATCGCAGGGAGCCAAGCCTTTACAGCGTAACAGAGGAAGGTTGTACGCACCTTTAACCAAAATTTCATACTTAAGCGTTTCAACTACTGGAAATTACGAGGTTTCGAAAGAAGTAATCCGTTAATTCTGTCGTGCATTGTATTTAAGGTCCAGCCGTGATGGTCTAACTGTCCTGGATGTCCTGGTTTCAATCCCGGATAGGAGCGGGGAGTTTTTCAGTCTCTTCAGAACGGCCCCATGTATGTTCATCCTGTTATCAAACTAAGTTCCGAGAATTTTCTCTGGGGGTAAAAGGCGGCTGGGCCGAGAGATGTGCCAGCCTCCCCCCCCCCCCTCTTAGTGCTACGGCGAACGAAGGGATGCACTCTACCTGCAGTCAAGCTAGAAGCCTGTCCACGGATTGAGTGCCGAGAACATTACTTCTCTCTCTCTCTATTATTTAAGGTCGATATGCACTCTAATTAGCACAACAAAATGCTTCTTATACGAATGAAGTGCCCCACCTACTGCCATTTTATTGCTTTAAACTGTGAAAGTTCGTCGTTTAGGCTTACTTAGACTTAGCTCCTCCAACGCTAAGTTGCGTGTCGGGCGGAAAGTTTCCTCCACTGAACTCAACCGGCTGCCAGGTTTACTGCTTCCTCCCGGTTCACGACCATGCACTGAAAGTCCTTCGTACAATTTAGTTGCAGGTGTTACGAAGTGTTACTCTGTTTGTGTATTCCTAAGTCGATTTCCACAACAGTGCTGGTTCGGGGATTCTTCCATTGTTTCCTCTCATTTTTTCCTCAAATCTTTATTTCTGGTCCCGTATCGTTGTTTTACCTTCAACGTACTACATCCCAAGTATTTTGATTTTATTGCATTGCAACTATCACTTTGTATACCAGTACAGTTAACTACGTCTTCTATTATCAAGGCACTGCAATCAGTTTCCGTACTGCATATCGCTGTAGTACAGCGTACGTCTTTTAATCGGAAGGACGGCACTTAAAACTTTTATCGAATCACGCAGATTTAAGTTTCCCACCGTCTGATGTCAGTTACCGGAGTGGTTTCGCTGAAACGGTTTTGATACTGAGCTGCGCTCCATCGTGTGGTGGACATTAACCCAAATCTTCCTTCCTTCCTTCGTGACTTGGTATCGGTCACCGAAGAGAAAACAAATGATAAACATCTGGTATATTCTAATTGGTTTCCGAGGCACACATATTGCGATCTGTGATGAATGTGAACAAAGAAAATTATCAGATCCTTACTTATTGTCTCTTATTGTTAATTTACGATGAAAACCCATAACACAGTTAAGCACAGAGCTGCGTTTTTAGTCAGATGGTGTAATGCTACCTGGTATTCAAAGATAATGACTGCTCTCTTCTTTAACATGCACACTATAGTTTGGAAGAGTGTCGAAGAATTGTTTATTTCTTGAAGTTGTTGCCAAAGACTTCCATAAACTTGTCGGAGAGGAGTAAAGTGCATTTCAACGTCCTGGAGAGGTCTGATTGTGATTATCTGTAGTGATCGCGCTCGGAGACCGGGGGAACATTCTCTAAGGATTCCGTAAACAGTTTCTGCTAGAAACGTTCGAGGGGCGTTCAGTAATGATTTACAGGAGCGTTGTTTTACAAATGCCGCTCAAACTATGGGCACGTCCTCCCGTAGATCGATGGACTGATTCTATTACACCACGCAGATGCTAGCTGGCGGTTGTGAACAGTGTGTATAGCGAGAGGACAGCGCGTTTTGTTGTTAATTAGAGAAAGCTATGGACAAGATTAAAGGTGACTGTCATAGACAAAGATGAAACACATGGTTTTTGTGGAAGGAATAAGACGAAACAACAGACAAAGCCTATTCATAAACGTTAAACCGTTGTGTGTAATCAAGAAACTCCTGTTTATGGGACAGATCTTAGCTAGCAGTAGTGGAATGATGAGCAAAGTTGATATAACTGCGGTTCATTGTTGAGCCACACCCGTCAGATTCAGCAGATATCGCTCCATCTGTTGTGCTTTATTCGATAACATGAAGAACGCGATATGGGGTAAAACTTTCGGCAACAATGAAGAACGGCAGGCAGTTGCCTACGAGTGGGACGTAGTACCTACAGTTGTTCCGTGACGCAATTATGAAGTTTCCTCACTCGGAATACTTCCAGAACATCACAAGTAAATGTAACTGATTTTTTTATTTTTTATTTGAACATGTAAACTTCGGACACAAACTGCTGCTGTTTCTGATGCAGTAGAACAAAAGAAAATAACCGTTCTCGAGAAATTCTTCTTAGCTGTGTGGAAGAAAAGTTCGTCACAAAGCATTGTTCTTCGACGAAACAAAAATAGATTATTGAGAGCATAGACCTTGCTCTCCTGACCAATGAAGAATCTACATTCGAAACGAGGTACGTATTCAAAGTTCTATCTCACGAGCGGTACGACTTGTACACGGCGCAGAACACCAAGACTCGAAGCACAGGTCGCGAGAATGCAGCCGTCCGTGTGGCGAAGGCGAAGGTCGATCCTAGACGGTGTCCAAACGGCGATAGTACATCAGTTGCCGTCTGGCGAAGGAGGAACTCGCTCTAGCCGGCTCCACGCGGGCCGAAATACTCGGGAGACTGAAGGCTACAATTTTCGTACTGGCTATCGAAGTTTTGGCAGATGCAGAAAGACATGCATGTCTGGAGCGACCCCCCTCGCTCTCTTCTGCGCTTTGTGGCTGGTTACCGGAAGGCCCTCTAGAAGCTTGGCCGCATACCGCGGAAACCAGCCTTACCGCAGGGGTTGATCTGACGGCAACCTGCTAAGTGCAGATGCGTTACGGGTTGGCGCTCCGAAGGCGAAGGCGAGAGAAACGACAGAATATATTCAGAGATACCGTTTACACTGACTCACGATCGTTAACAAATAAAGCGCAAAAAGCTACTATTGTTAATAATTTCAAACGCTCCTTGTATGTACCCTGCTTCGTTAAAACGGATGTGGACAGTAACTATACTAAGGAAGTAATCACCAGTGATACTCCACAAACTGTTAACTAGCCATCTATGTGGGCCGGCCGGAGTGGCCGAGCGGTCTGGAACCGCACGACCGCTACGGTTGCAGGTTCGAATCCTGCCTCGGGCATGGATGTGTGTGATGTCCTTAGGTTAGGTAGGTTTAAGTAGTTCTAAGTTCTAGGGGACTTATGACCACAGCAGTTGAGTCCCATAGTGCTCAGAGCCATTTCCATTTCCATCTATGTGGAAAGGCTTGCTCCACGAAACTGTTAGGTTCTTCATCTATACTAATATGGGAGCTGTGACTATTGTCTTCGGCGCAGGTGGCGCTGGTTTAGTTTCTCGTAAAGTACGAGTTTCTGGAATAAATTAGCCATTTGCCTTGCGGCTGGTTTTGACTGCATAGCCCTCCATGCTCCTCTGTCTTCTGCATTCCTCTTCATTCCTTGGTACCCTCCTTGTGGCTTGCTGACATCAACCAGCATCTGGAACCTTATTCTGCCCTTCCCTCTCTTTCCCGGAACGAAACCTTCAAATTGCCTCTACTAGAAGGCAATCTCTTCAGAATCTGTTCTGACCTATCCAATTTAGTTTCCTGTTCTTCACCGTCAGCAGCATCCTCCGTTCTTCTCCAACTCTCCTCAGCACTTTTTCATTCCTGACTTTATCAGTCCAGCTGATCTTCATATCCATATTCACAAGCTTCAATTCTCTTCTCACCCTGCTTTCTCAAAGTCTACGTTTCTGCTCCATACAAGGTCACGCTCCATATTAATCGCTTAACCAGTCGCTTCCTTAATTCCTTGTATAAACAACTACTTAGGCGTCTTCTCTGGTTTTAAAATGCCTCTTTCGCCAGAGCCATTTTCACTTTGATATCTTGCTGGCAATCCATGTCTTCTTTAATCCAATTTCCCAAATACTTGAATGCTCTTACCTGTTCTATGATTTCTGACCCCAACTTAATTTTCACTTTTCTTTTGGCCAGTGACCATGCTTTTGGTTTTCTTTTTATTAATTTTCATACCGTATGCTGCACAGGCTTTATTCACATCATTTAGCATTTGAGTCAGAGTCTCTTGATTCTCTGCGAGGATCGCCATGTCAACTGCAAATTTTATACATTCAATTTTCCGCCTACCTATCCTGACCCCTCCTGTTCCCTCCAAACAGCTTTCCACTACTTCCTCCAGATAAATGTTAAATAGGATGGGCGAGAGTCATCTGCCCTGCCCAACACCTCTCCCAATCTTGCTGTCTTCCGAGATCCCATTACCTATTCGTACCCGAGTTTTCTACTTCAGGTACAGATTTGCGATCAATCTCCTCTCCTTCCACTTTACTCCCTTCTTTTCCAAGATATCTAACAGCTTATCCCACTGCACTCTATCAAAGGATTTTTCGAGGTCTAGGAAGACAGCATACACTTCTTTGCCCTTTTCTATGTATCTTTCGCCGATGGTTCTTAGAAGCCCAATGGCATCTCGTGTTCCCTTTCCCCTTATGAAACCATATTGTTCTTCGCCAAGTGTTTCTTCCAGCGTTCCATATAGGCACTATATGCAATTTGTCACTAGTAGCGCAATTATTCATTGACAAAATTCTTAATGCCTAACATTGGCCGCTGTAGAAAGGTGCAGGGTACCATCCCAGGTCATTTAATGTCCATCACATATGTTTATTATTTATTTATCTTTTTTTTTTTTTTTTTAAAGAAATCATATGCTAACTACTCGTTTCGCTGCGTTCAGTTTCTCGTATAATGTTTTCCAGTTCATTAGAAACTGTGTTTCTTCTGTCATTCCTACACAACAGGAATGTCAGGAAGAGGAACATGTTAATGCAGTGTGCCAAAGTCACACGTCTCTGATGCATGAGAACGTCATAAGATTTCTTGCACAAAACCCTCAAATGACACCTGCTACTAACTTCAATGATGACATACTCAGTTTGTGCAAATACTCCTGTTGGGCAAAACATGCGAAAAGTTTTTGTTTAAAATATGTATATCTTGGAAACAGTCAGTAAGATAACTTATATGCGAGCCTGTTTCTTACGGTATGGTGCACAGAGTCGCCTCTTGTCGTATTCGTGTTCTCTCCAGAAGAATCTTGCATAACAATATTTTGTTGAATCAGTATAAGCAATTCATGGACCTGCTTTAGACAGTCACAATGTGAGATCTCTGTAACATACCAGTTGTTTGCATAACACCGAAAGATAAACTGCGTCATCACGCTTTTGTTAGCGTGATGATTTTGTAGTGTTCTTGAATTATGTCAGGACACAACGTAAACAAAGAGTGTGATTGTTCGCGCCGCTCGTGTGTAGTGTTCCATCGGCCACGAAAGAATGATTGCTTGTATACTCACACTGCACCGCAAGGCGACTGACGAACCCCTTGCTATATACCGGGTGATTCCGTGATGATGTTACAAGCTTCCAGGGATGATGGAAAAGGGTAAATGTATCATTTTCAGGCAAAAGGCCCTGCTCCGGGAAACACCGATTCGGAAGTTATAAGCGAAAATTGTTCTGGTACCTCTGACAGTGGAATTCTCCTACTGCAAGCTTTTTGTATTCCAAATTTTGCGAGGAGACAGTATGAACCTAAATAAAAGGAAAATATCCAGTGAGCATGGGCCCTAAAGTCCTTTTCTGAAGGTCTATGAGCACTTGTTCAACTTTTCTCCTCAAAACACATCTCTTCTATTGAACCGTTCTCATAGCACTTAAGGTATGCGTTTTAGAGCCCATGCTTAGCAGACAGTTTTTCCACAGAATCACGCTATGTAACGAACCTCACTTATTACTTTGAACCAGATACCCAAATTCTGACTCAGTAAACACATTTTAAATCACACCTCATTTACCTCCATATTTTATTTTTCTGCGAATCTTTGTAGTCGTCATAAGGCATCTTAGTAAAAGGATACAATTAATTCCTTAAGGATTACATTTGCAAATTAAAACTGAAACTTGCTTAAGGATAGTGCTTCCCTTTATGGAGGTGTTTTATTTGTAGCTTGCTGGATAAACAAGCTTTGTTTTGTAATTATGTTGTAACTGTTTCTATACACTTAATTACCTTTCATGCGGAAACAGTTGCTGTGGTAATTTAATGATGTGTAAGATTGCTTGGTTAAAGTGTCTACAGTAAACACTCATTTGAAGTGTAGCTTGTGTAATTTACGTAGTAACTGGGTTAATTCGATTCTTACATACAGAGTAGCATACAGCTTAAGTTGATACAAATCCCAATATTTTAAGAAGCTGTGTCACAATGATCGAGATAGGATGTTTCTATGCAGCTGATGCACCTGCAAGATATTGGCTTCAGATGGCATACCCACTGAGCACAAAAATTATTACTTCGCGGACTGCATATCCAGGTGATTCTGTAACAAACAGAGTACTGTTCTCTTTCGTTTCTAATGTTTTGTCGAGATACTTCCCAGTAATACTTTTTACTAACATTCGAACCAGTAACTGGGTAAGTGAAACTCTCTCTCACGTGGAACGTTACGTGTGTTTTTTATTTTTCAATGGAAAACGCAAAATTACTGAATGATCCATAACTAGAAACTCTGATCTACATATTGTTATTGAGAGCCATGTGAATACACCAGACTAGCTACACTGCAGCTCTCCACTGCAGCACCAATTTTAAACAGAGTACTTTATTGCATACCGATGTTATTGGAGCTAATTGCTACGAGGGAAGGAGAATGTTGTAAGTTAGAGACCATTCAGACTTTTGCCTCTAGCCAGTCCTGTGAAGAAGTTTAATGTATTTTCTTATTCCATTTTGAAATGATGGCATTCAGTTTATGTTTGCTCCAGTCTTTTTCTAAAATCACAAAAGTTACTCCAGAAAAGTGTTTTTTTTTTTTTCTTTTTTTTTCAAATGGGAGAAACTGTTTCAAGGTACTACTTGGTCATATACGGAGGTACAAATATTCTATTCAATTTAAAAACTGTTCCAACATGGAAAATCTTGTTATTACTGCATTTAATAGTCTATATATTACATTATTACTGTACTACACACCAATATCAGTAAACAAAATTTAATTAAGAAGAAGCGTTATAAAAAGCCAGCTGCAAGTTAAAATCATTTGGAAATTGAAGCGTGCAGTAACAATGTTTCGAATTCGAAGAGTTCGTCCACACATGAAACACCCTCCTCTTCAGCATGACAATCCGAGCGCTGTGACATATGCAACTATCCGACTGTCATCATCGATTACCCTCCACACAGCCCCCACTTGGCCCCATCTGATTTTCATCTGCTTCCAAAACCTAAAGAACGTCTTCGAGGACTTCACTTTGATAGTGGTGAAGTAGTGCGAGCAGAGATGAGGTTGTGGCTCTGTCAACAAATCCATTCTACAGTGACAGTATCAACAAACTGGTCTCTCGTTGGGAAAAGTATTTCTGTGCCAGGGTAACTACGCTGAGAAATAAATACCGTAGACATGAAAAATAGAGGGGTAGAATATTAATAAAGTTTGTTTTATCCAAACAGCTTTGATATTTTGCAAATAAAAAGTTCGGAGGTCTTACTATTCAGCACGCCCTCGTACTTGCGCTACTTACTCACATGAAAAGTAAGTGGGTATCAGACACAAGCAATAAGAGTTTCAAACGGAATATGCAGTATGGCATATGTGTGATTGTGGTGAGTAAATCTGCATGATGTTATTTTGTTATGCTGGAAAGAAGGGGCAGCATTAAACTCTGTGTCGGCATATAGCTCACTCCTCTCAGTGGGAACAGAGGGAGTCGCAGATCTTAGCATTTTAGTCCTAACGAACACTATTCTTACTGTAGCTGAGAGATTGTTTTAATGAATTTGATAGCAATATTTTATCTGCAGATTCTAAAAATAACCTTAAAAAATTTTGGTAGTACGTAAAATCTATGAAAGCTACAAATAATTCAATACCTTCTCTTGCTGACAGTACGGGTAGTGTAACTGATGATGATAAACAGAAGGCCGAAATTCTAAACCTAGCTTTCATAAACTCGTTTACGGTAGAGGACTGCAGCACCATTCCCCCTTTCAATTATCGAACAAACGCAAGGATGGCTGACAAAGTGTTTAGTGTATCTGGAATTGTAAAACATTTAAGATCCTAAGACGCCAGAAAGGTATCTGGCCCAGCCGGGATACCCGTAAGATTATATGTTGAGCATGCTACAAATATAGCACCATTCTTACCCATCCTCTATCAGAGATCATTGGAACAGCGGAAAGTTTCTCTCAGTATTAGTAAGTGTAACCTACTGCGTATAACAAGGCGAAAAACCCCATTAATGTACGAGTACAAAATAAATGCCCAGTCTTTGGAAGCGGTAACATCCGTCAAGTATCTGGGTGTGACTATTCGAAATGATCTCAAATGGGGTGATCAGATTACACAAGTAACGGGTAAATCAAACTCCAGATTGCGGTTTATTGGTAGAATCCTGAAGCGATGCAGTCCTTCAACAAAGGAAATAGCTTACAATACGTTAGTTCGTCCAGTCTTAAGAGTCTTGTTCGTCTGTATGGGACCCTTAACAGTTGGGTCTGATTAAAGAGATTGAGAAGGTCCACAGAAAAGCGGCAAGATTCGTGACTGGTACATTTAGCCATCGCGAGAGCGTGACAAATCTCATAGAAAGTTTGAAGTGGGACACACTTGCAGATAGATGGCGCGCTAAACGGAAGGGGCTGCTCACTAAATTCCGAAATCCGACCTTGACCGAGGATGTAGAGCATATATTATTAGCACCAACTTTCAAGTCAAGCAATGATCACCATTCAAAGATAAGGGAAATTAGAGCTCGTACTGAGGCGTTCAGACTGTCGTTTTTCCCTCGCGCGATCCGCGAGTGGAACAGAGAGGGAGGGGGGGGGGATATGACTTTGGCGCGAATTTTGCCCTCCGCCACACACCGATTGGTCGCTAGCGGAGTATATATGTAGATGTAGACGTAGAAACCAAGGACATGTTTGGAATTCGACCCAAAACATCGATGTGAAGCCAGGTGTACGGCAGCTGCAAATCAACCTCTCTCCTCCCCTTACCAGCAGAAAACTGGTGACTAAAATTCATTACGTTACCAGGAGGAGCAGGTGCACGCCGATTCCCTGTGTCCAATTTTTATCACATGATGTAGTGCCCCCGGGTTCTCGGGTTCGATTCCCGGCGGGGTCAGGGATTTTCTCTGCCTCGTGATGACTGGGTGTTGTGTGATGTCCTTAGGTTAGTTAGGTTTAAGTAGTTCTAAGTTCTAGGGGACTGATGACCGTAGATGTTAAGTCCCATAGTGCTCAGAGCCATTTGAACCATTGATGTAGTGCCTCCGTTCAGTTGCGGTGCGTATAGTGTCAGAATCTCGCACTTATTTCTGCCGCTACCCCACCAATGTCAGTCGTTGCACTGGTTACTTCAGATAGCTGCCAAAAACAAACCTAAAGTTATTTTTGCCTAAGACATTCAAAAAAATCGTCATAATAAATTTGTATACTAACACTGTAGCGTTCTAATAGAACGTACTACTCTTTCATGAAAGTTTTCTCTGCAAATGGAACTCCTCCCACACGTACTCTCCTTTCGGGTTCTTATGTATTGCGTTATTTTGTATTGGTTAGAAAATGATAGCAATGTTGCTATAGTTCTGATTACGGAAGAATCGAGGAGCAGGAACACATCTCGTAGTACCCTCACAACTATAAACTGACCAAAAAAAAAAAAAAAAATAACTGATTGTGTTTGCATAAGGCTGATTTCCAAAACCGCCCAGTTTTTAAACCGCAAACACGGAAGAAAGAAAAAAATGGTTCAAATGGCTCTAAGCACTATGGGACTTAACATCTGTGGTCATCAGTCCCCTAGAACTTAGAACTACTTAAACCTAACTAACCTAAGGGCATCACACACATCCATGCCCGAGGCAGAATTCGAACCTGCGACCGTAGCAGTCGGAAGAAAGAAAAGAGAAGCTTCAAACCATAGTCAAATGAGTATGTACTGACGTATTATACGATGAGGTGAGAGGAGCATATTTAGCAACAAACAAACACGCAAATTATAAAGGAAGATGTACCTCATGAAAGGTTAATTAAATCAACGAGGACGCATCCAACAGGAAGTCGGGAGAGCATGCAGAACACCGAGGCAGAAGGAACAGTTTTCCATGAGTAAATAGAAGAGACGGAAGAAGAGCGCCGCAGCCAGCGACTGCAGGGCGCCCGCAAGTAAACACTGTGCAGGGGTCGCGCTGAACCAGCAGGAGGCACCGCGGCGCACTCCCACGGGGACGAGGCAACCGGTGGATCTCTGCAGCTACTCCGTGGGGCGCAGACCTCCTACCTTCAGAAGTACAGCAGACGTGCAGTCTGTTCACTTAGGTGCAGCGTACGGCTCTAGGGAGTCATGGAAACATGCTAACGCAAGAAACAAAGCGCTATGAAACAACGTTAGACTAATGCGCGAAGCACGCAGGAAAACAAGCGGCGATAAAACGTATAAGTCTCATTGAAAACTGGAAGCTATATTTGTCTATTCTTGTTGAGACGCTCTGACTTCTTTTGTCTTCATTTGCTCTGTTAATAATTCTTGTGATTTAAAACTTTCTTGCAGACTGAAACTGAGTACCGGACTAGCATTCAAAACTGGAACCTTGCTTTTTGCGGAAAATTCGCTTACCATCTTTTTTACTGTATTTGATTCTATTTTTATCTACACAGATGTTCTTGCTCTTTTGTAACGCCAGTTACATTTCCAAAACGTATTCATTGTTTTCTCAGATCGTTTTGATTTCAGTTCTTTCCTCTTACTTTGCTCAGTATCCATAGTTTCTTGTAAAGGTTGGATATATCTCATCTTCACGTTCTTAGAGCCATGCCCGTAGTGTTATGTTGTCTTTAATGTTGGAAGGAATGTCATGCCCGTAATATTGTGGACACAATGTCCTCGTGAGGACTGCCAAACTCGTAATATTATGGGCATGGCACTCGTCACTAAGATGGCATGCCGGTAATATTACGCGCGTGACATTCTTTCCAGCATTGAAGACAACGTAATATTACGGGAATTGGCAGTCACATTTTTAGCACGAGGTCCAGTGTCTAAGGGTTTATACAGTCAATATTGACAAAAAGGTAATGACACTGCATTATCTTGTCTTGTCAGTAATTCGATAGCACCTTCAGAGTAGTGAACCAACATCATTGAATGAGTTATCCTCATGTACTACTTAAAATGATGAATCCATGACTTCGGACAACACATTAAACATTTCTTCACAACTGATATCATCATTGTCAACAAGTTTTTCAGTCACATAGTCTATTAAACTTTGAGCATTTTCTTGTATCCCCGTTGTATGCTTAACTGCAGGCTGTAATGCAGTCCAGTTACTTAACGCTTCAAGAGATATATATATACCACTCACCGTAAATGCTGTTTATTACTTTATTTACTACAAACAATCGATTTTAATGGTATTCAAATATTAACAATTGTTCCTGTGATAAGTATGAATAAGGTTTCATCGCTTCTATGTCGGTAGGCATGAGATATCAACTTACACGTGAGCAATACTATGAATATTTACCGATGGCCTTTGAGGCACTCGTCTTCAGAGCTGGTTTTCCTTTCAGCTAGCATTTGCCAAATGTGGATTTTCGTTTCTGGTATCTTCTCATATAAACGACGATGATTTCAGTTCATGGTAACACTTCCCACAATGAAGTCGTTTATAAGCATATCTACAGTTAGTTTTCTTCCGCACTGTACATGGAACCAGATTGTCGTCAATTTAGTTGCTATTTATATCCAATTTTGCTGATTATTTGATGTTAAATACTCCCTCTAATCAAGAATGAACATTGCGGATAATATAGTTTAGCAAATTATGTAAAAAATTGTTAACCATTGAGGCAAAAAAAATTATCTACGCTGATAATGCACATGTAGGATGATTACGGAAAATATGCAAAGTGACGAAATCGTTTAAACACACACTTGAATGTAACAGTATTAATTTTATTGGTTTTTCTAGTTAGTCATCATTTTAACATTTGTGAATACTTCTTTTAGATCGATAAGAATGACTTCACGGGGCTGGCGAAATTCCATGGCAGATGAGCTTCTGGCTGATAGTCTAATGAACTGCAGGGAAGAGTCTACAAAGGGCGGACGAACTCTGACGCAGATGATGTCGCTACTATCTCTACCGTTTGAAACACTACTACAGAAACTGCTGCTAGTCTGCGTAACACAGTCTCAAGTGGACCAGTGGGTGAAACGTCTAGTACAGATACAGCAGGTGGGATAGACTGTTTGCCTGTGCGTGAAGAAACATTTAATGAAAGTCGTGCAACTAATTCGATACTGAAGTGACTGTGAATGTAGATTTAGAGTGACGCTCCCCCCCCCCCCCCCCCCCTCCGAGAACGCAACGCAGAAGTGCCGCAGTACGACGTCGCATAGATTCCACTAATGTCTGAAGCAGTGCTGGAGGAAATTTGGAGCATTAATCCTGCAGCGGTGTCCATAAATCCATAAGAGTACTAGGAACTGGAGATCTCTTCTGAACAGCACGTTGCAAGGCATCCCAGATATGCTCAATAATGTTAATGGCTGGGAAGCCTGGTGGACAGCGAAAGAGTTGAAACTCAGAAAAGTGTTCCTAGATCCACACTGTAGCAATTCTGGACATGTGGGACGTCGCATTATCCTGCTGGATTTGCCCAAGTTCGTGGGAATGTTCAACGAACATGAATGGACGCAGGTGATCAGACAGCATGCTTACGCACGTGTCACCTATCACAGTCGTATCTAGACGTATCAGGGGTCCCATATCACTCGCACTGCACACACTCCACACCAAATGGAACAAGTCTCCTGTTGACATGCAGGGTGCATGGATTCATGAAGTTGTCTCCATACCCGTACACGTCCATCCGCTCGATACCATTTGAAACGAGACTTGTCCGACCAGGCAAAATGTTTTCAGTCATCAAGAGTCCAATGTCAGTGTTGGCAGGCCCAGTCGAGGCGTAAGGCTTTGTGTCGTGCAGTTATCGAGGGTATAGGAGTGGACCTTTGGCTCCGAAAGCCTGTATCGATGATGTTTCGTTGAATGGGATGCACGCTGACACTTGTTGATGGCCCAGAATTGAAATCTGTAGCAATTTGCGGAAGTGTTGCACTTGTTGCAATTCTGTCACGTTTAACGATTCTCTTCAGTCGTCGTTGGTCCCGTTCTTACAAGATCTTTTTCCTGTCGCGGCTATGTTGGAGATTTGGTGTTTGCGACCTAAGATCCCAAAGATGTTTGGCTCACATGCGGTTCCTCTTCGTCGAAATGTCTTGGCTCAAACTCGTCTTGGAGTTGAACCACCCTAAATTAGACATTTGTGACCCTTTGGTTAAATTGTCTAGCTGTGGCAAGTTTGCGAAATACAAAGTTACATAACATTTGTTGTTGTTGTTGTTGTTGTGGTCTTCAGTCTAGAGAATGGTTTGATGCAGCTCTCCATGCTACTCTATTTTATGCAAGCTTCTTCATCTCCCAGTACCTAATGCAACCTACATCCTTCTGAATCTGTTTAGTGTATTCATCTCTTGGTCTCCCTGTACGATTTTTACCCTCCACGCTTCCCTCCAATACTAAATTGGTGATCCCTTGATGTCTCAGAATATGCCGAACCAACCGATCCCTTCTACTAGTCAAGTTGTGCCACAAATTCCTCTCCAATTTTATTCAATACCTCCTCATTAGTTACGTGGTATACCGATCTAATCTTCAGCATGCTTCTGTAACACCACATTTCGAATGCTTCTATTCTCTTCTTGTGTAAACTATTTATCGTCCACGTTTCAAATTCATACAAGGCTGCCCTCCATACAAATACTTTCAGAAACGACTTCCTGACACTTAATTCTATACTCGATGTTAACAAATTTCTCTTCTTCAGAAACGCTTTCCCTGCCATTGTCAGTATACATTTTATATCCTCTCTACTTCGACCATCATCAGTTATTTTGCTCCCCAAATAGCAAAACTCCTTTACTACTTTAAGTGTCTCATTTCCTAATCTAATTTCCGCAGCATCACTCGATTTAATTCGACTACATTCCATTATCCTCGTTTCCTTTTTGTTGATGTTCATCATATATCCTTCTTTCCAGACACGGTCCATTCCGTTCAGCTGCTCTTCCAGGCGCTTTGCTGTCTCTGATAGAATTACAATGTCATCGGCGAACCTCAAAGTTTTTATTTCTTCTCCATGGATTTTAATTCCTACTCCGAATTTTTCTTTTGTTTCCTTCACTGCTTGCTCAATATACAGATTGAATAACATCGGGGATTGGCTACAACCCTGTCTCATTCCCTTCTCAACTCATAACAGTTAGTAACTCTAATAATAATATCGGGAACTAAATTAACAAACCATAAATGGTGTAGGCCACACAGTTGCGATTTGGCTAGAACAATCTTTATTCAGAAAGCAAACTAATAGCGAAAGTGATCGTATTTAGAGTTACTGTTACACTCGAGCGCATATCCATTTGATACAGTTCGATCATTCACAACCTCATCGCGAAACACAAGTCCATTACTCCGCCTCCTTAACTAAGGGAGAAGTTAGAGTTCACACCAGGCGCGCGGCTGCTCACCACTCATAGCCGAAGTCCCGCGACACCACAGAATGCGAAATTTTCTAAGTCGTTTCATTTTCTGGCTACCCAAAGACCGACCGTCCGCTTTCGCATCTGCACCAGCACTGTCTACTTCGGTGTCTCCAGCCGCCCTGCACTCTTTGCTGTCTAGACCACAACTGTCTCCCCTGCCCGTCCCCGGCCGCGTTCCCCGCGCGCCGAACATCTTCGCTGAACTGGCTAGCGCAGTTCTCTTTCCTGAAGCCGCCCATCTGATTGGCTACAGCTTATTCTACATTATTTCATATTTTAACATATTTAAATAATGAAAGCTTGACCTCTTTCATGTTCTGAATAAAGTAACAACAATATCCATTACATAATAAACGTTAAATTCCTTTACATAAAACCAACACAGTTTCTTCTTAACTTTGAATGTCACGGTCAGCAGTCTTGCACCAACGCGCTTTCTGATAAATAAATAAAGAAGAAAAGCAACTATTATGCACTAAACTTCACAATAAAAATTCTGTTACCTAATGATTCGATAATGTGTAATGCTGTCATCGTTCAATGTGTTTTGTGTGGAGGAAATGATGATCTCATGCTTAATTGAAAATACTGATAATTTATATTTACTATATCTTTTAAACAAATAAAGTTACAGAGTTGATATTTACAACGTTTGTCATTTTAATGATGCACTTCTATACGAAAAGTCGACCGTTAAGATCGACCTAAGCGTTCAGATTTTAGCATTTAGGGATTTGTTACGAAACTTTTTAATTTCCCTTTAACAGTAAATCCTAAATTATTATAGATATGATCAACATTAATGTTTATTTTGGAATCACCATGAAATTTATGAAGGATGGTAGATTAAAATTATGGTGGCTTCATTTGCTGCACTACTACAGAATTAAATAGTTTTCATAAATCTTTCCCTTTATGGCCGATCTTAGGACACAAAAGTCTTCTTCTGGGTTTCCCTATGGCGTAGGTTCCCGTCTGTCTATAGCGCTTAGGCCTCAATAGACAACAGACGCCTTCGACTTTCCCCGTCTCGTGGTGAATCTGCGCCCTTTGTGGCACGCGGTCCTGGACGACAGGGTTAGTTTCACAATTCCTGCAGGCTGACTCCTTCGCCATATATTTAAATGAGCGCGCAATGCTCGTTAACTCACGTGTTTTACCGGATTCCTGAAATTCACGGTACACTCATGAAATGGATGTACGCGGAAATCCCCACTTCATCGCTACCTCAGAGGTGCTGTGTTCTATCGCCAGTGCGCCGACTTAATACCACGTGCAAACTCACTTAAATCTTGATAACCTGCCACTGTAGCAGCAGTAACCGATTTAACGACTGCGTCAGATACTTGTTGTCTTATATCGGCGTTGCCACCCACCGCGCCGTATTCTCCCTGCTTACAAATCTCTGTGTTTGAATATGCATACCTATACCAATTTCCTTGGCGCACCAGTGTATACGCATGGCCTAAAATTGGCTGTGAACTCCAGTCCTTTGGAGAATGTCTTCCTCCTGAGGGCATAAGTTTACTAAGAGAATATGACACTGTTAATCTGCTGCAGAATTTTTCAAGCTTGTTCAGCCCAGATTTCGTGCTCCTGATTCATATTTCGCACCCTGTAACAGATGTTAGGCTTAGAAATACCTGATCAATTCAGCAGTTTCACTGACTACTACTCGCAAAGAGTATTGCACTTTCATGCTGAAGAAAATATTTTGTCAATTAAAGAATTAACACGCTCGATACGGCACTCGTAAATATGAAGGGATCCATGTTTTCTACACAACATAAATCTACATTGCAAAAAACTCTCGCTAAAGACTCGAAGATATCACAACTCTTCCGACTGAGCTATTCAGGCCATACCTACGTTCCGTGATCACAGTTCTGCTGCTGCCATTACTTCTGTCCTACCTTCCTAACTTCACAGAAGTTCTGCATACTTTGCGACATTAATGCTCTCGTAAGAAAGGATACTGCGGAGAAATGGCTTAGCTAAAACCTAGGACATTGTTTCAAGAATGAGCTCTCCGCTGGAGTATGCACTGTTTTGAAACTTCCTGGAAGATTAAAACTGTGTACCTGACCGGGATTCGAGCACGGAACGGCCACACAGTTTTAATCTGCCAGGAAGTTTCAAAAAGCTTCCACTAGAGAGTGAAAAATTCATTTTTGTGATTTAAGTTATCCTCTTCCGTAGAACAGAGATTTATGATATAAATCGACGCCATATTGCTTGCTCTTCTTATTCCCAAAATTCTGTGTTCAGTGAACGGGTCGATATCTAACTGGTAAAACGTGGTTAAAGAGATCGCGACCACAAGCTTTTGGATATGTAGCGTCCAACAGAAGGAGCCTTGAGACGTCGGTCTTCTCTGGCCATTCTAAAGTAGCCAGGGGGAGCGCATAACCATTTAATGTTACTCCAAACTGCGAAAAACAGTTACGGTGTGGTATGCATTATACGTAGGATGTACATATGAAAAGATGATTGATGCAAGCGCTTTCTCAACGGAAGTGAAATTGATGAAGACAGCCACGCTCCGGTCGACCGTCAGCCGACGGATAACCTCGAGTAAGTGCGAATAACGACCCTACCATGACGTAGTGGAGAAGTGAAGCAACCGTTCCCGAACTGAAGGCCGCCATTTGGAGGGATGAATATGAGTACTGGCCTTTGATTTAAAAGGGATGAGGTTAACGAAAGGAAACCTAGGAACAAAACAATCGGATATTTACTTCAAAATTCCTACTGAGTAATCAAGGCTGTGTTAAACGAATGTACTTCCTTAGTTTTCTGTGTTAGGTCCCCATCGAAAGACGGGAAGTTACAAATACATATTTAAGAATGTAGCAATCGTTTCTTTAATTATTAATTCCAGATAGTTGCATGAAACTTACGAAATATCAGCTAGTGACTATTTTTACATTCACTAAATTTCTCACTTTCGGTTCCCATTTAATATTTCCTGGCACATGCTATGCGTCTGTCTCGTGCACTCATTTCCCAATATTTAATTTATTCTTGTATGGCTTGAATTTATCTACATTTCTTTCCAGAATTTTATCGCGTTTTTCCTTCAACTAGCCTAGAGTTGAATAAATATACCCTCAGATATAACTGAAACTAGCCACTTCATTTTCACGCTTTTTCCAACAACAGGGATACAGAGCCCTTATGAACTTATTTGTATCTTTGAAATCACTATGTGTGCAGCGTTTTATCTGATATTAGATGTCGTTTACTAAATGCAAACACTGTGTTGCTCTGCAAATGGCGGATTCAATATGGAAACGCTACACTAGCGCCAGTGAGCGATCTAGTTACATTTAGTAAGTCTACGGTGCGATTGGTACTGGAACAAAATCACACCTACATTATCAATTGATAGCGGTGGGATGATAGCGGATTTAGTAAATACTGTGTTAATGGCATAGTTCTTGAAATTTGGGTAATCAGAAGGTCTGTCAGGCATTATGCCCTATGAGTTGAATAATTAACTAACGAATATTCAGCGACTCAGTTGGTAACTTACCTGTTTTGTCTGAATGTTAACTTCTTGAGATGTCAGTGCCAAGTATGACCAGAATCCACCTTTTGTGGAAAAGCGTTGATGCAAAGGATGAGAGTTGGCGATCCATCTAGATTAGGACAGGCAACTACTTGTGTTGCAGAGCACTGTTAACGGCATCATATTCTAAAGCATGTATTTTCTGACACTTTTCCAATAGATTTGTGAAAGTTGACTAAAATACGCTAACCCCAATTTAGTTTACATTGAAGGCAATAAAAGCTTATTAATTGTACCATGTGTTTTCTTTGGATTGTGTCATCGATTAGGAACTTTTTAAATATGGGCCTACCTTGTCCATTTACACTGACGTGTACTTTTTACCAGCGTATGACGAAATATCCAAGAAAATGTTCATTCCTTGACGTAAGTAGTATCTTTCATGATACAGGAATATTAGAATCTTAGATCCAGAGATATTTTCAGCGTTTTAATGTGGTGTGAAAGAACGGTACGGCAGTAAATTCAAGTTGAGCATATAAGTTTAGAAGGTAAATGGGAAATCTTAAAATACAATTTAACTGTACAAGGTGGCCCATTTATCGTGACTACATAAAAAATTTATGGTAAAAATAGCATAAAATATTTTTTTAACACACTTCTCCTCAAGAAATGTTAAAAAAGCGTTACAATACCGAACAAAAAACATAGGGTGCTACTTAAAGAAGACGTAACATTTTCTCAGCTTTATAAACTCATCTGATATTCAAATCCAGTGTTTGTTATCAACTATGAAGTAGAAAACAAATGACAAGCGCAGCGTGACTCAATAAGCTCTTTACCATAATATGTAAAACACTGAAATAGACGGGACAGTCAACTTAAGCAATACGCAACCTCTTTATGGATATTGGCAGAGATCGCGGCAGTACAGCTTCAGTTTTCGGACTATATTTCCCGCGTGTCTCAGTGACACTAAAACAGCTAACCTAGTAACAGAGCGCAAGTAGCATGAAATATGCGTGTACAGCAGAAGGGAGCAGCAACAGGTGCAGAAGGAGAATCACAGCCAAGTGGACGTGCGTTGGTTCACAAGTATGCATATAAAGCGCCCGAGGAAAAAGAATCTAGCAGAGTGGGAACAAGAAAGGAGTGTTACTCGGAATTATTAAAACTTCCAAGATTAAGATTTTCAACCTATACGTAAATAGATTTAACTCTTCCTTTGTTTTTGTATGTACATATTTATGTCACGTAACTGAATACACATAACACGAATAAGAAAAATTATTATGCCACATTTCTTAACTGTAGTTCTATCATTTCTGCTTTCCTAGACGATATTTGGTTTGTGAGGCGTTCAACTGCGTGATAATCAGCGCCCATACAAAGTCCCAGTTTTTATACAGTCCATTTGCTTTTCAAAATCCAATCTGGTCATTGTCACAAATGATGACGACGATGATGAAGACAACACAAACACCCAGTCCCCGGGCAGAGAAAATCCCCAACCCCCCCGGGAATTGAACCCGGGACCCCATGATCCAGAGGTAGCAACTCTAGCTACTAGACTACGAGCTGCTGTTTTCCCATTGAAGTGCTGCTGACAGTGAGATAATTAGAGGAGGAGCAATTGCAGATAAAGAGCGCTACTAATTTTTGAAAGAGATATCGCGAGATTCATATGGAGACGTCACGGCTGCTACAAAGAAAAAGTCTCATTCTGTTGCGGCACCAGATATCTCCATCTTGAGGACCATTCTGTCTGTAGTTTTGTTTGTGGAAATGAGCAGATACCTGTTTTGTATTACTTTGGTTTCGTAGACACGAAAGTGCGAAAACAGCGCAAACAGCAGTGTGTAAACAATACACATGCCCTACTTCGGGCTATGAAGGTATTCCTCATTATAAGAAATTAGATTCATTGCATGGCTGGCTCAATTTATGTGGCAAGACAGTATGATCCACTCGCTATTTAAGCATAAGTCTGTTGTCAAAATAATACGTAAGAAAAATGTATAGCATAACGAACATGTAGATTCGCCAGCTGAACGAATAACTTCTATCAATACTGTTAACCTCTGTAACAATGCACTAGTTGACAACTATGTTTGTATCTTAAAAGAAATCATGAAATATATTCGCAGTTGCAAATACGAACAAACATCAGCTGTGTAAGGGAATGACGACAATGAAAACTTGTACCCGACCTCACGCACGACTCACTGCCAGACACAGACTTCCACATGTCATCACCCATGTATCTGGAACCTGTACTCGTACATCCATTACGTATATTGCATGCACGTCCGAAGGAACTCTGCACCGTAATGCGGAATAACATAGGCACTGTAAAACGTATTTATCCGCCGACGCCGGGCAAACGACTTTCAAGTAAAATGTCTTACCTGTACGGGAATGTACATAATGGATGTACGAGTACAGGTTGTATGTACACACAGGATTGACGTGTGGCCCGGAGTCGTGCGTGGGTAGCCACATCGTAAGGCGGAGCGCTTGCGATAAGCGGGAAATCCGGGTTCGAATGCCGGTCTGGCACACATTTTCATTATCGTCTTTCCGTTATACAGCTAATGGTTGTCCATATTCGCAAGTGCGAATTAATTTCATGTCCGAATGATAATTACGTCGTTCTTCTTAACAACACAGGCACTGCTACATCACACTCCAACGAAGTGTCTTACCGAAATTAAAACGAAACCTCTCCAAATAAATGTGACAATTTTACGTGTAACAAATTGTAGTTACTTTATGTCTTGTATCGCTTTGATACGGCTAGCAAATAATGAACGACACTGTATTCCCTACATCACGCACGAACTCAAGTTTTCTAACTAAACCAGAAACAAAATTCCTCAGCAATAAAAAAATTAATCTGTAACGTAAAACGCCTTTATGATACCTGCCCTTTGTATAATGGTACATTAAAGGAGTTTGCTATAACGTATACAGGTTGAATCACAACTTCGCTGGCAAACGTTCAGACATGGTAGAATGGACCAAAACAATTAAAAAATATCTAGTGAACATAGGCTGTAAAACGCATACCGTAACAGCTATGAATATTTGTTTATCTTCGGTAGAGTGGAACACATCTCTTCTACAACGAAACAGAACGATCATCTGAGCTGGCCGCGGTGTCCGAGCAGTTCTAGGCGCTTCAGTCCGGAACCGCGCTACTGCTACGGTCGCAGGTGCGCATACTGCATCGGGCATAGATGTGTGTGATGTCCTCAGGTTAGTTAGGTTTAAGTAGTTCTAAGTTCTAGGGGAATGATGACTTCAGCTGATAAGTCCCACAGTCCTCAGAGCCATTTGAACCATTTTAGATCATCTGAGGATTTTGGTATGGCAGACGAATGGTCGACTTCAGTGAATTGGGAGAATTTTAGGAAAGTATGGGTAATCTGTAAAGAAGTCCACATGTAGGACGCTAGTGGGATATATTGTTGAGTATTCCTCGAGTGCTTGTGGTCTACAGCACGTCGAATTAAAGGAAGACATAGAAGCAATTCACAGGCGGGCTGCGAGATTTGTTATCGGTAGGTTCTAAAAACAGGCAGGTATTACGGAGATACTTTGGGAACCCAAATAAGAATCCCTGGAGGTAAGACGACGTTCTTTTCGATGTACAGTACTGAGAACAGTTAGAGAACCGTCATATGAAGTTTTTTTTCGACAAAAAGAAATTATAGATATTAGCTGGGAGTGGGCATTTAATTAAATCAATGGGGAAAGTTGTGAATTTGTGCCGGACTGGGATTCGAACCCAGGTCTCCTCCTTACTAGGCAGATGCTGTGACTGCTAATTTGGGCACAGAGGCCACGGAACTGCGCGGACTAGTTTAGCATACTTCCCGTCAGACCAAAATTCTCAACTTATCAAGACACTACGAATGTAGTTCCCCTTGCCCATTATCCTCATTACTCGCGGCATTTCGCCGATTCCCCTAAGAGTTCGTCCTTGGTGTGCATCTGCACTGAAGAGACCACTGGCCGTCATCGCCTTAATTATATATACGTGGGCTGTCGAGAAAGTAAGTTACGACTGATAGCGAAATGAAAATCACAGTGAAAATCAGAAATGTTTCATTTGTAACAGTTAGCTACACCTTTCAGCTACTTCTCTACGTAGTCGCCGTTCTGACTCAGACATTCGCCGTAGCGTTGTACCAACTTTCCAATACCCTCATCATAGAAGGCAGCCGCCAGTGCTTTCCGCCAATTCTCTACGCTGGCCTAAAGCTCGTTGTCTGTGCCAAAATGTTGTCTTCATAGCCAGCGGTTCGTTTGAGCAGAGATGAAACTCAGTGGGAGACAATTACGGGCTGTATTTTGGGTAACCAAACATTCCCAATTGAAACGATGCAGGAACATCTTCATTGCCCCTGCAGAATGAGGCTGAGAATTGTCTTGAAGAAGAAACCGCACGACAGTTATGTAATGTTGGTTGCATAGCTTCAGGGGAAAATTCTCACCAGGCCCTCGTACTTGGCGGGAGACTCTATTTTCTATAACATCTTTACGCGCTCACTAAGAGCTCAGGAATGAAAAGAGCGACATAATTCTACCTAGAGTCATACTAGAGTCACTGCCCAACACATCTTTGCAAAGCTTTATCGGATTTTCATAGTCGTTTCCATTTCGCGACCGATCGAACTTACTTTCTGGACAGCCCTCGTATGTGGTGTGTGTTCTCTTCCGGGAATCGGTGAAATGCCGCCAGCAGCAAGAGTAATGGGCAAGATACGTTACATTCGTAGTGTGTGAATAAAGTGAGAATTTGAGTCTGACGGGTGACCACTATGTCCGGATGGCTTGCTGGTCAGAGCATCTACCTAGTAAGGAGGAGACGCGGATTCGAATCTCGGTCTGGTACATATTTTCAACTTTGCCCGTTGACTTAAATCAATGCCCACTCGCAGCCAATGTCTGTAATTCCTTTCTGTCTTAATTCATAGTGGCTGCTAGATCCGATGTTCGAAAGAATAGACGCCACATATATGTAATCGTTTTTTCTTCGCTCTATTTGCGAATGGAACAGGAAAATAAGTGACGTAGTGGTACAGAGTATCCTCCGCCACGCACCGTACAGTGACTTGCTGTGTATGTATGTAGATGCAGATGTACTGAACAAGTGCTCATAATCATGAAGGTATCCAGTTTAAAGCTCATCTGTGTAACACTTTTTTTTTATTGCTTTGGTCCATATTGTCATCTTTTAAAAGTTTATCGGTGGTGTTCTGGTTCACCCCTACATTTTTAATAATTATACTACTACTACTACTACTACTACTACTACTACTACTACGGAACATTAGCCGGCTGCTGTGGCCGAGCGGTTCTTGGCGCTAAAGTCCGGAACCGCTCTGCTGCTACGGTCGCAGTCTTGAATCCTGCCTCGAGCATGGACGTGTGTGATGTCCTTAGGTTAGTCAGGTTTAAGTAGATCTAAGTCTAGGGGACTGATGACCTCAGATGTTAAGTTCCATAGTGCATAGAGCCATTTGAACCATTTTCGAATGGAACATTAAATTTAATTTTAGCATATCATTAATCTGCTTTACGTAAAAATAAAAGAGAGTAAACATTAGGAGATCGTCATTACTGTGCAGTTCAAAAGCATCGGCTGCACACCTACCAGCGCAGCGCCGCGGCGCTGACCCACGCACTAGAGGAAAGAGCGGTCAGCGCCGTACCTCCAGGAAGACGGAATTTAGCGGCGCCTCTCAACGCTGACTTAATCAGCCGCCAATCGCTGATCGGGCCCAGTTCGGTCGCAGACTTCGAGAGCATCAGTAATGAGTAACAGGAAGACGATACTTAGGCGGTATTCTGCGAGTAGAGTATTTGCATATAGGGGGAAGAGGAAGCACATCAAGTCACTTCATAACGAGAAGTTAAGTTACGTTTCTTTCCTTTTTACAAATAAAGAGTTCTATTAATCTGCAAGTGTGTGTACAGATAGTTTTGGGTTCCTACCGCCGGACATGGCAACTTGTCTCCTTCTTTGCTTGTGTCAGTGCTCACTCCCACAGTACCCGACACAACAATCACAACATGAAATAATATTAATAACATAAAACTTGTGGTAATTAAATTTTTTGTACATCTACTTGATGTATGACAGCAAACAGCTAATCCATGCCGGCCGCTGTGGCCGAGCGGTTCTAGGCGCTTCAGTCTGGAACCGCGCTGCTGCTACGGTCGCAGGTTCGAATCCTGCCTCGGGCATGGATGTGTGTGGTGTTCTTAGGTTAGTTAGGTTTAAGTAGTTCTAAATCTAGGGGACTGATGACCTCAGATGTTAAGTCCTATAGTGCTCAGAGCCAGCAGAGCCACAGCTCCACTCAACGAGGAAACATCAGTTTTTAATTTCATTTTACTGCTTCTTGGAACGAACACTCTCACAAATTCTGCAGCAAACCTATCCGTGATGGAGAGTGCCGCCGTTTGTTAAGCATTTTCTAATTCTCTCGCGCCTATTAAACGAAATGCTATTGAAAAACGTTACTTTTTGTTGATGTAATCTGATAAGGGTCTCACTCTGATTCCCAACACTCAAGAATCGATCGACAACTGCTTTACAAACTGTTCCGGCATAACGTCAAGCGCCGGCACGTTGGTGAAGAACATCCGGGCAGTGAGGGCTGTGCGACAGCGTCAGCCAATAGTGCGCTGACCGACCCCTCTCTAGGACGACGACGTGACGGTAGCGCCATCTACACGAAGAGCACATCAGCCCAGTTGAAGTTTAGCCGATCTACGAGGTTCTACAACAGTGACTAAGGACTGTATTACTGGACTTGTACTGGAATTGTATATACTGAAGAGATTGCTTATGTTTCATTCGCATTTTGTTTGCGACATCTCATTGTTCATTTCTCAAAGTTAAGTATTGTCAATTATCTTACTGTAATAAAATCTCACTAATACCATTGCTTGAATTGTTGTCTATCGATCCGAGAAAGCAGGTTTCCTAGGCACCCTATATTAGACGAGTGGACAGGACACTACATAAACCACTTCTTTCGTGACTGAATTACATTCCCTTAAGACACTCCTAATGACCCTCAGTCTCGCATCTGGTTTTCCTGCAGTTCCCTTTATATTAATATTATCTTAAGGTGCTTGCACCAGATCTCGAGCCTCTACAAGTTTTCTTGCTTTTCGGTGTGGCGTTGCAACCTTAATACAGGCAACAACGTTGCCTGTGAACAGGGGAAGCTTCCAGCGTTATTTAGCAGACCATTAATGTACAGAGTGAGTTGTTACGAGACGTGGACACCACTTCCATTTCGTGAACGATTGAAGACACGGGAATGAGGTTTTCGGTAAATGGCAGTAGACAGAGGGCATATAATTCTGTTGCATGTTTAATATCCTTAAATACAGTCTCAACTGAGACACTGAATGAGGTACGTTCTTTGGGTGAAATTTAAAATTTTGTCGGCGAATTTAATGTTCGAAGAGATTTGGCATTGCAGCCTGTAGTCGTAAGCTTCACTGCACAATATTTCGACTGGACAACTGTCAGTCACCTTCAGGTGTGTCATCGAAGACCGACGAAGACGGTCTCCGCAACGCCGAAGACAGCTGATATTTGCAGTTACACCAGTGATGGTGCTGGCGCTGAGCGGTCAGCCCTTCTGTCGTCGTGACTGTCCGCCCCCGGTAGCTGAGTGGTCAGAGCGACAGACTGTCACTCCTAAGGGCCCGTGTTCGATTCCCGGTTGGGTCGGAGATTTGCTCCGCTCAGTGACTGGGTGTTGTGTTGTCCTAATCATCATCATTTCATCCCCACCGACACGCAAGTCGCTGAAGTGGCGTCAGATCTAAAGACTTGCGTACGGCAAACGGTCTACCCGACGGGAGGCCCTAGTCACACGACATTTTATTGTGACTCTGACCAGCAGTACTCTTAGCGCGCTATATACGGCAGAGCGGAAAATGTCTTCGTCAGTCCCCGACAGCTCACCTGAAGATGACTGGCAGGCAGGTGTCCAGTCGAAATATCGTGGAGTGAAGTTTACGACGACCAGCTGCAGTCCCGAAATCTCCTCGAACACTATGTCCTTTCCATTTTTTAATGGAACAGAATACTTTTTAATGACATAGGAAGCTCTTGAAAAGACAAGTACTGTGATGTAAGTCTTTTTCATGTTGGCATCGAAAACTTTTCGAAATGGTGCTCGAGGAATATGGTTAAATTGAAAGGCAGGGCAGCCGGATCCAGCTATTGCGTTGCAATCAGTATCATGTGGGATTCCCACGGCAGGCGTCGCCTTCATATCAGACCTGTCGACTGTTAATTTGTTTTCACAAACGCTGTTTACATAAAATTTAGAACGTACAAAAGTCTGAAATAGTTTTCCCAACCTTTTTGGTCATCGATGGCCAGTGATGTCATACAAACGAATAGCATAGTAGTGCTCCTGTGGTAAGATAATGCTACTGCATGAATGATTAGTTACTGTTTAAATTAACATAAAGCCAGACAGTTAATTAACTAACTTCACACTGGCGGGCAAAACCAAGGGGTGAAATTAACTTAAGCATTATGTGTCACTGCCAAGAAGCATAGCTCGATGAAACTTGGGCCATTCGTTGAAAGAACCTCTGCGACACAGAAAAGAAGGTAACTGAAAGAAATACACATTGAGACGATCAGAAATGACACTTTTGTTCAAAGACAGTAGATACACTGAAGTCACCTCATTTCATGGCACTGGAAAAGGCGGGACATGCTTCTTAATAAGATGTCTGATCATCATTGATAGCAATGCATACTTCGTAGAGTAATACCTTACTGGCCTCAAGGTTGGTGAGGACATCTTGTTGCAGGATGTCTCACTCCTCCACTAGCACTGCTTTCAACAGGTGGACGGTCGCTGGTGCATGTCGACGTGCTGCAGTGCATCTCACCAACGCATCCCATACGTGCTCTATGGGATTTAAGTCGGGGGACTGGACAGGTCAGTTTATTAGCCGAGTATCGTCTCCCCAGAGCTCCTCCACCTGCCCTATTCGACATAGGCACGTGTTGTCATGACGTCAGGGCCGTATGCACCCCTGAAAAGCAGGACATGAAGAGGCGGAGCACTGCAATAACGTTGACTGGCGAGTGTACCGTGTCCAAACTTTTAGAGGTCACTATGGCCAGGCAACGTTATGCATCTCCACAGCATAACGCCTAAACCACAAAAACGATCATGGTCGACAATGTTCCTAGGTGCATTAAGTGTTCCCATCTCTCATCATAGGAACATACGCTGAAGAGCCAAAGAAATTGGTACACATTCCTAATATCGCGTAGGGTCCCCGTGAGCACGCAGAAGTGCCGCAATACGACGTGCATAGACTCGACTAAAGTCTGAAATAGTGCTGGAGGGAATTGACACCATGAATCCTGCAGCGGTGTCCATAAATCCGTAAGAGTACGAGGAGCTGGAGATCTCTTCTGAACAGCACGTTTGCAAGGCATCCCTGATATGATCAATAATGTTCATATCTGCGGAGTTTCGTGGCCAGTGGAAATGTTTAAACTCAGAACAGTGTTCCTGGAGCCACTCTGTAGCAGTTATGGACGTGTGGCGTGTCACATTGTCCTGCTGGACTCGCCCAAGTCCGTCGGAATGCACAATGAACATAAATGTATACAGGTGATCAGACAGGATGCTTACGTTCTTTTCACCTCTCAGAGTCGTATGTAGACGTATCAGTGGTCCCATATCACTCCAAATGCAAACGCCCCATACCATTACAGAGCCTCCACCACCTTGAACAGTCCCCTGCTGACATGCAGGGGCCATCGGCTCATGATGTTGTCTCCATATCCGTACACGTCCGTCCGCTCGATACGATTTGAAACGAGACCCGTCCGACCAGGCAACATGTTTGCAGTCGTCAACAGTCCAACGTCGGTGTTGACGGACCAAGGCGAGGCCTAAAGCTTTGTGTCGTGCAGTCATCAAAGGATACACTTCGGCCTTCGGCTCCGAAAGCCCATATCGATGATGTTTCGTTCAATAGTTCGCACGCTGACACTTGTTGATGTCGCAGCATTGAAATCTGCAGCAATTTGTGGAATGGTTGACCTCGGAAGTTAAGTCCCATACTACTCAGAGCCATTTGAAACATTTTGTGGAATGGTTGCACTTCTGTCACGTTCTTCAGCCGCTGTTGGTCCCGTTCTTGCAGGATTTTTTCCGGCCGCAACGATGTCAGAGATTTGATGTTTTACCGGATTCCTGATATTCACGGTACACTCGTTAAAAATAGTTCAAATGGCTCTGAGCACTATGGCACTTAATATCTGAGGTCATTAGTCCCCTAGAACTTAGAAATACTTAAACCTAACTAACCTAAGAACACCACACACATCCATGCCCGAGGCAGGATTCGAACCTGCGACCGTAGCAGTCGCGCGGTTCCAGACTGAAACGCCTAGGACCGCTCGGCCACACCGGCCGGCTGTACAGTCGTGAAATGGTCGTACGGGAGAATCCTCACTTCATCGCTACCTCGGAGATGCTGTGTTCCGTCGCTCGTGCGCCGATTATAACACCACGTTCAAACTGACTTAAATCTTGATAAGCTGCCATTGTAGCAACAGTAACCGACCTAACGTCGGTGCCAGACACTTGTTGTCTTATGTAGGCGTTGCCGACCGCAGCGCCGTATTCTGCCTGGTAAAAAATCTCTGTATTTGAATACTCATGCGTATACCAGTTTCTTTGGTGCTTCCGTGCAAGTCCGAAATCACTACGCATACTGAATCTGCTCTCATCCGAGAAGATGATGTGACCCTAGTCCTCGCTGGTCCACTCTTTTCTCTTGGCACAATCGAAAATATTTGAACACGGTAAACTCATCCGTCGATGTTATTGTGACACTGTACACCTGCCACATGTGCATCATTCCATCGTACATTCACCGTGACGTCATTTTTATAGACGAAAATGTGCGATCGCATCGTACAGCGTAGGTGGATATCTTTTGGAACGATAGGATATTCGAAGAATGAACTGGCCTGCGCGTTCCTCCGACTTAAGTCCCTTAGAGCACGTGTGGGTCGTGTTATGGAGGTGTACCGTATCCTATCCATATGAATCAAGGACCATCCAGCAACGGTCAACCTCGCTGTTGGTGGAGTGGAGTTCTGTACCACAGGAACTCCTGACGATGCTCGAGGCCAGCATGGGAGCACATTGCAAAGCATACACTGCTGTCCGTCGTCATCACACACCCCATTGAAAACCATGTCCTACGCTTTGTAATATCCAGCGCACCATCGTGAATCTCGGTGACTTCATTGTAGTCATTATCTTTGAATAAAAGTGTCATTTCTTTGTTTCTTGTAGTTACAAATTATATTTTCGGCTAGTCCAAGTTTCATTGAGCTATGTTAGTTGGCAGTGACACATCATGCTAAAATTCCTTTCCTCATTAAGTTTTGCACACAAGTGTAGTTCAGTTTACAACATTCGTAGCTGATTCTACATCTGTGCCACATAATGAAAGGCCAAAAGGAAATACTTTTATATCGCAACCGAACAGGCCTTTCTTCTTGCTACATATAACGATAGTAGCTGGCCTGAGAGCCCCAGTTGGCGGTATTTACACCGCAATAACCAACGCTGCTGAGACGAGCGAATAATATGTTTGTCATCTTAGGTTTTAGTCAGGTGGAATTTCTGAGACACTGCATGATTTTAAATATCACCCTCATGAAGTCCCTGACTGTATATTCGCCTGTGGGTCACCGACCAAGAAAGCGCCCTATAGATGGACGATGAACTTCAGTCTCCATATGTCACGATTCTGCCGCTCTCGAACTCCAACACGTTCTGCAGAACGTTTCTCCTTGTTACACAAAGCATAACTAGACTATGTCACAAACAAACAGTATTCATAATTAGTTTCTGAAGAAGTAATAAGGTGCGCAATATTTATATACAGAATTTAGATGGTATTACTCCTATTTATTTACTGCGGTGGTGCTGAAATACAAATAAGTTGCATGTCTCAGCATCCAGAACACTTTAATGCCACTGTGACGTTTATTACACCTGTTTTCGTGGTCTTGCAATTGAAATGGCCAGCAGTGTAAAGGTGTATGCAATAATACTCTAAACACTGTATGAGGGGCAGTCAAAAATTTTCCGGTTGAGGGCGTTGCTTCAGCCGTATATGCAACGCAACGCGTCTTGATACGGGTATATAAGCACCGTCTAGTAGGCAAGGGATTAGTGAGACGTTAGTGTCTTTCCAGCGTGTGTGCGGTAAATACGTAAATGTGAATTGTTCTGCCGTTATTACCAAATGCGTCCAAACAGGAAAAACGTGCTGATATTTTCTTGGCTACCGAAGGACGAACGACGGTAGACAACCATCAGAGAATGAAGAATATTTATGGGGCAGCACGTCTGTCGAAAACAACCGTTGTGAAATGGTGCGCCAAGTTCCGTGTTCGTCGCGATTCGACACAAGACACAGAGCGATTTGGGATGCAGCCTCATCCATAATGAACAAGTACAAGCGGACGGTTGATGGTGATGCCTACCGTAAGGTCTGCAGCCGGTGGATGTCCCAGGCGATGAATGTCGAACAAAAAGCAAACCGCATGGCTGTCTGCCTGAAGCATGTGACGCGTTCAATATTGAAGGCAACGTATTCCTTGAGCGCACTGTTGCAAGGGATGCCGCGCGGGATTAGCCGAGCGGCCTGGGGCGCTGCAGTCATGGACTGTGCGTCTGGTCCCGGCGGAGGTTCGAGTCCTCCCTCGGACATGGGTGTGTGTGTTTGTCCTTAGGATAGTTTAGGTTAAGTAGTGTGTAAGCTTAGGGACTGATGACCTTAGCAGTTAAGTCCCATAAGATTTCACACACATTTGAACATTTGCAAGGGACGAAAGATGGTGCCACCATGGCGAAATGGAATCGAAATCGTCGGCGATGAACTGGTGTCATCCGTCGTCCCCTCGTCCCAAGAAGTTCAAGAGCCAGTCATCTGCTGGAAAGGTGATGCTCACTCTGATCATTAAAAAAAAAAAAAAGTGATTGAAATGGCTCTGAGCACTATGGGACTTAACTTCTGACAAGGGAACCTCCCGATCGCATCCCCCTCAGATTTAGTTATAAGTTGGCACAGTAGATAGGCCTTGAAAAACTGAACACAGATCAATCGAGAAAACAGGAAGAAGTTGTGTGGAACTATGAAAAAATAAGCAAAATATACAAACTGAGTAGTCCATGCGAAAGATAAGCAACATCAAGGATACTACGAGCTCATGAGCGCCGTGGTCTCCTGGTTAGTGGGAGCAGTTGAGAAACGAGAGGCCCTTGGTTCAAGTCTTCCCTCGAGTAAAAATTTTACTTTCTTTATTTTCGCAAAGTTATGATCTGTCCGTTCGTTCATTGACGTCTCTGTTCACTGTAATAAGTTTAGTGTCTGTGTTTTGCGACCGCACTGCAAAACCGTGCGATTAGTAGACGAAAGGACGTGTCTCTCCAATGGGAACCAAAAACATTTGATCGCAAGTTCATAGGTCAACCGATTCCTCCATAGGAAAACACGTCTGATATGTTCTATACGACACTGGTGACGGCATGTGCGTCACATGACAGGAATATGTTGTCGACCCACCTAACTTGTACACTTGGCGAATGGGTAAAAAGATTCTTCTGCCTTGCCCGATTTAGGTTTTCTTGTGGATGTGATAATCACTCCCAAAAAAGTGATGAAAACATAAGGGTTTGTCACATAAACTGCAACAAATGAATGCAACAGTTTCCCAGTCGCACAGTTTTCCCTGTGCTCTGTCAAAACATATGTTTTTAACGTTTTCAAATTTTTCTTGTGTAGACCGTCAAATCCTGCATATGCCCAAGCAAATCTGAACATGCCCTGGAATTTTGGAGAGCGAAGATGATTATGTGTGAGTGCCTGAACTTTGATAATTGTCTGAAAATAAAAAATTAAACTTTTCGTTCGAGGGAAGACTTGTTGCTTATTTTGCGGATGGACTACTCAGTTTGTATATTTTTTCTTATTTTTTCATAGTTCCACACAACTTCTTCCTGTTTTCTCGATTGTTCTGTGTTCAGTTTTTCAAGGCCTATCCACTGTGCCAACTTATAACTAAATCTCAGGGGGGTGCGATGGGGAGGTTCCCTTGTGATGTCATCAGTCCCCTAGAACTTAGAACTACTTAAACCTCACTAACCTAAGGACATCACACACATCCTAGCCCGAGGCAGGATTCGAACCTGCGACGCAGCGGTGCCACCCGATCATCGATTTCCGGGGTCCATTGCTTATTGATTTCAAGGAACCGAATATCTCAATCACTGGGTAACGGTAGTGCGCAACGCTAGAGAAATTAAGGCGCGCAGTGAAAGCGAAACATCTGGGGAAAATGCGGCAAGTGTTGTTGCTGGTTCATGATAACGCACGTCCCCATAATGTCGTAATGCAGAATTTAAGCCAACTCAAGTGCGAGACACTCGGGAACCCGCCATACAGCTCTGATCTCTCGCCATCCAATTATCACGCCTTCGGTCCCTTCAAAAAACCCTTGAAGTGACGACGATTCTTGTCGGACGAGGGTGTTCAGCAGGCAGTAACGGACATCTTCACATAGCAGGTCACGGTGTTTAGCCAAACAGGTATCTTAAAAATGGTGGGATGATTGCGTCAATACTCGCGGCGATGTTGCCTGACTGGCATAACTATTCTGTACTGTACTGTCTTCAAACGAAGAAGTTTTGACCGCTCCTTGTACTAGGTGTTGATGGTAATTTGTGTATTTTATCCCTAGCTTGACTTACGGTAGAAGAACGTGATAATTCTAATGAACTGTCGGTGCTTGCAAGAAGCGACAAAATATAGTTCCTAAAGCATAAGAACTGACGTTTCGTTGACAACGTATTAATTAACGACGGAACACTAGACAGTTGCTAACTGACGAAGGGAGAAATCTTCCGTTCCTACGTCTCAAATACGAGCACAAGGATAGTCTGAGATCTGAATCCCGATAATTCCAGGTGCGACTGCAGTGATTTGAGTACTGCGCCACTAGTTATAGTAACCAAATATGTTGTTTCATGAGTGACTGGAAAATTCTTGCAGATTCGGAGTGACATGTGTGTAGAGGCCGAATGTGGCAGCATCGCATGCCGCAACCACGTTTGGTAGGAGCTGCCGCCCCCGCAACACGAGGGAACCGCCTCCTGTGCCGCCCTTGCCGCCCCCGCTGCCCCAGCCGCCACCCACGCCCCCGCCTCGCAGAGCTGGCGACAGGGAAGCCGGCGAGCGGCGCCGCCTGTTTTGCTGATGGGCGCAATATCGACCCTGTATGTCTGACACTGCGGTTCTGTTTGTGCGGTGATCCAAAAATAATGCGACCCAATACCAAACACATTTCTGCAAACAGTTGCCACTTCTTACTAATATAAAAGCCTCTGTATTTCCACCTGCGCTATAGGGTTATTGGTCATTTTTTCATCAACGAGTTTTTGATTTATTATGAGCGTATACAGGGAGTTAACAAAAAGGTACGGCCAAACTTTCAGGAAACATTCCTCACACACAAAGAAAGAAAATATGTTATGTGGTCTAGTATGATAAAAAAATTATTATTTTTTTACTATGTTAAATATATTTCAATTCTATCAATTTAAATCGGTATTTCATACTAGAATGTCGTGTTTCCAGTCTGGCACAGCTTTGCCACAGGAGACACGAAAGCGGTCGAAGACGTCCGTCTTCTGGTCGGCTCCTGATCGTTGTCAGAAGGAGGCTAGGTTTTGATTACGCAAAGACTTCTATTATTTGGAAAAGAACAACCCCGATTTCTTTACGTAATTAGTACGAATTTTATAATTACCTAAGGGACCTTTAATAGTGAACAATAAAATTGCATTTGCAGATTAAATCATTAATAAATGGGTCAGCTATGAGTTGTATAGAAGACAAGGAGCGGCCTTCTGTCTACGACCAGGATGCCGCAGTATTCTCTGCTGTAGTAAAGGCTGTTTGACATTTATAAAAATAATATGGCACAGAGGATAAAAAAGTATAAAGGAAAAGAACAGAATAAGTCTGGTAAACACTAAATATATTCAACAATTCTCACTAGCAAATTAGGGCTTATTTATAAACAATACAACTTACATAATTACTTTTCTAACAGTATGGTGCGATCAGATTTCAGCCTGTCCTGTGCTGTCTCCTTGGTTCACGTTTTTTTTTTTTTTTTTTTTTTTTTGTCACAAATTATAGTCACTACTTTTCTCCTTTCGTTGAAGACAATTCTTGCACTGTTCAACACCTCCGATAACAATAACTTGCTAATTTACAGTTTCGAACATGAATTACCTTAATTTTATTAATTAATAATGTTGTCTGCACGCTAGCAAGACCGCTCACTTTTTTAACTTAAAGTAGACCTCCTTTACGTTTTCACATAACAAGCAGAAGCACATTAAAATCTGAAGATCTACAAAAGTTTTCTACCGTCATCTTTTATTTAGATCGAAGCGGAACGTCAGTTCAGCTTCTGTTAAAATGTCTCTGACTGCGCAATCGATGTATTAGCGTCCGCGCTAGATGCGCATCTTTACAGTTATGTAAATTATACAAAACAAATGTCTTTCAAAGGGTACTCAAAGCTTTCATAGGACGAAAATACCAATAATATTACAGTGGACATGTGTCCGGAAACGCTTACTTTCCATGTTAGAGCTCATTTTATTACTTCTCCTGAAATCACATTAATGATGGAATGGAAACACAGAGCAACAGAACGTACCAGCGTGACTTCAAACACTTTGTTACAAGAAATGTTCAAAATGTCCTCCGTTAGCGAGGATACATGCATCCACCCTCCGTCGCATGGAATCCCTAATGCGCTGATGCAGGCCTGGAGAATGGCGTATCACACCCGTCTACAATACGAGCAAGAAGAGTCTCTACATTTGCTACCGGGGTTGCGTAGACAAGAGCTTTCAAGTTCCCCCATAAATGAAAGTCAAGAGGGTTGAGGTCAGGAGAGCGTGGACGCCATGGAATTGGTCCGCCTCTACCGATCCATCGGTCACCGACTCTGTTGTTGAGAAGCGTACGAACACTTCGACTGAATGTGCAGGAGCTCCATCGTGCATGAACCACGTGTTTTGTCATACTTGTAAAGGCACATGTTCTGGCAGCACAGGTAGAGTATCCCGTATGAAATCATGATAACGTGCTCCATTGAGCGTAGGTGGAAGAACATGGGGCCCAATCAAGACATCACCAACAATGCCTGCCCAAACGTTCACAGAAAATCTGTGTTGATGACGTGATTGCACAATTGCGTGCGGATTCTCGTCAGCCCACACATGTTGATTGGGAAAATTTACAATTTGATCACGTTGGAATGAAGCCTCATCCGTAAAGAGAACATTTGCACTGAAATGAGAATTGACACATTGTTGGATGAACCATTCGCAGAAGTGTACTCGTGGAGGTCAATCAGCTGCTGATAGTGCTTGCACGCGCTGTACATGGTACAGAAACAACTGGTTCTCCCGTAGCACTCTCCATACAGTGACGTGGTCAACGTTACCTTGTACAGCAGCAACGTCTCTGACGCTGACATTAGGGTTATCGTCAACTGCACGAAGAATTGCCTCGTCCATTGCAGGTGTCCTCGTCGTTCTAGGTCTTCTCCAGTCACGAGTCATAGGCTGGAATGTTCCGTGCTCCCTAAGACGCCGATCAATTCCTTCGAACGTCTTCCTGTCGGGACACCTTCGTTCTGGAAATCTGTCTCGATACAAACGTACCGCGCCACGGCTATTGCCCCGTGCTAATCCATACATCAAATGGGCATCTACCAACTCCGCATTTGTAAACAGTGCACTGACTGCAAAACCACGTTCGTGATGAACACTAACCTGTTGATGCTACGTACTGATGTGCTTGATGCTAGTACTGTAGAGCAATGAGTCTCATGTCAACACAAGCACCGAAGTCAACATTACCTTCCTTCAATTGGGCCAACTGGCGGTGAATCGAGGAAGTACAGTGCATACTGACGAAACTAAAATGAGCTCTAACATGGAAATTAAGCGTTTCCGGACACATTCCACATAACATCTTTTCTTTATTTGCGTGTGAGGAATGTTTCTTGAAAGTTTGGCCGTACCTTTTTGTAACACCCTGTATACTCGACAATCTACGAGGACCTGCTGAAAAGTAAGGCCTTCGAATTTTTTTGTGTAAAGTCTTAAAGCTTTGTAAACAAAACAAATTTCGTTAGCATTATACATCTTTATTGTTAATGTCCACATATTTATTTCTAAACGTAATCAACCAGGCGACGAAAAAGTTTCTCTCAACGGGTGACCAGTTTGTTGAGACCAGCACTGTATTGTGTTTGACATTGTTGACGGTGCCATAACATGGCCTCTGCTTTCAGCGGCGCTTCATCACTATCAAAATTAACTCCTCGAAGGTCCTCTTTAAGTTTTGGAAACATATAAAAATCGGTTGAGGCCATATCGAAACTGTATGGAGGATGATCTATAACAATGAACCCTAGGCGTCGGACAGTTGCAGAAGTCGCAGCGTTTGTGTTCTGGTATTGTCGTGCTGAAGCAGAGGGTGCTCCGTGTTTAGACAAACTCTTCGAATTCGTGCTTTCAGTTTTCTGAGAGTCTCGCAGTACCTCGTAGAGTTTAAGGTGGTGCCCTTAGACATAAATTCGAAATGCACTACACCTAGTACATCTCAAAACATTGTGTATCCCTCCACTGTCCGGGGCATACCTTCAGCCTCAGAACTCACTGAATGGAGTAAAATTGTCTTAAGTGATGAGTCCCACAGCGAACTGAGCTCAGACGACAAGCGAAGAAGTGTCTGGAGACGCCCTGGACATTGTTTTGGTACCAACACGACTGTCGCCCGCCATAGAGCGTGACAACCAGGATAGATGGTCAGAGCTGCTATTTCTTTTCATAGATGGACTCCATTGGCTGTCATTTGCCTCACCGTTACACCTCAGCGGTACACTGGCGGTATTCTACGCCCTGTTTTGTTGCGCACACGGAGAGAGTTTCAACTGTATGTCTTCGTGCTTGCCAAACCCTACCTTGGCCAGCAAGGTCGCCGGATATCTCCGCAATTCAGAACGTTTGGAGCACAACATACAGGGCCCTCCAACCACCTCAAGAATTGAGGATCTAACTATCCAATTGGACAGAATTTGGCACGATGTCCCTCAGGAGGACATCCAACATCCCTATTAATCAGTGCTAAGCCGCATAACTGCTTGTGTAAGGGCTAGAGGTGGACTAACGCGGTATTGACTCTCCTTATTTGTGAATCTCTTTCTCTTGATAGACCATCCAATTTTTCTGGAATTCTTATGATTTGTTTGTCTGTGCGCGTCCATAACTTCTTCCGATTTCCGTCCCATTCAGGTAATTCCATCGTGGCGCACGTTTTTTAAAAATATTTTTAACAAGACGAAATAGGGGCAACATACGTTACATGCATTTATAGATCGATTATTTTTCTCTGATCTTGTTGTTCTCTTTCTTACAGTTGCTGAAAGGAGATAATAAACGTTTGTCACACATTATCATGCTTGCTGAAGTTTCTTATTATCTCTAACCGGCTTATGGTCCACTATTGAGCCGTGTGATACAGTGTATGTTTTTCAACTTCTCATCTTCTACAAACGGATTTGGTCCTGTTTCTTCAGGAGCCTCGGATACTCAGGCAGAGACGAATACAATATATTATTTGTCATTAAGCAGGCTAACTGTAATAGTGGTTCAGGCCGAATTTATTGAGGTAGGAAATTGGGAAGAACGAAGTATTCCATTATCTTTCAGTGATGGACAAGGCATTCAGATCGGCTAATGGATCCAGTTTACATAACGAAGGGAGTAAGTGCCGGCCGCGGTGGCCGAGTGGTTCTAGGCGTTTCAGTCCGGAACCGCGCGACTGCTACGGTCGCAGGTTCGAATCCTGCCTCGGGCATGGGTGTCTGTGTTGTCGTTAGGTTAGCCGGCCGGGTGGCCGAGCGGTTCTAGGCGCTACAATCTGGATGTGAGTGAAGACCTTATGATAGTTAGGTTTAAGTAGTTCTAAATTCTAGGGGACTGATGACCTCCCATAGTGCTCAGAGCCATTTGAACCATATTTTTGTCCTTAGGTTAGTTAGGTTTAAGTAGTTCTACGTTCTAGGGGACTGATGACCTCAGATGTTAAATCCCATAGTGCTCACAGCAATTTGAACCATTTGAAGGGAGTAAGTGACTGAATTAAAACCACTTGACACAATAATACACTGTGCAGTAAATGTGCGTGCGTCAGACAGCACAAAATCGTTAGTCTTAGATAAACTTTATAGTTTAAGAATAAAATACAGGTAACAAACACCGAGTCAGCAAGTCCATAGTGCTCACGCGTTATTTAATTGGTTGTTAAAATGGATGGCCTGTGGCGGAATATCAGGCAGGGAAGACTCAGAACAGTAGTTTCTCTGAAAGCGCAGAAATCGAATGAGTTGTTTTCATGATTTTTTGAGATGGAAATCCGTGTCTCGGTTCAGCGAATCGTCTGCCGATCTTATTTCCAAAATTCCCTTGAACATTACATCCCAACAGGATAATTTTTGTACCATATTCTGTCCACCGGAAACCATCAGGAAACATAGAGTACTTGTCAAGCCCAGCTAGGATAACAACGTTATACAATTATGTCGCGAACATGCATGAACATTCAAGGTCATCAACAACCGGCGAAAACAGAGTTCAAACTGCAGCTAAAATCAGAAGTGCCTAGACAGACCGTGGCTTCGTCCAAGTCCGAGGCTGTAGTGACGGTGATGCCAATAGCAGTAGCGGTGACGTGCAGTTATGACCAAACTGTCATCCTGGTAAAAAAAAAAAAAAAGTTCAAATGTGTGTGAAATCTTATGGGATTTAACTGCTAAGGTCATCAGTCCCTAAGCTTACTCTCTACTTAACCTAATTTATCCTAAGGACAAACACACACTCGCACCCATGCCCGAGGGAGGACTCGAACCTCCGCCGGGACCAGCCGCACGGTGGCGTGGTGCCGCCAGCAAGCTCCCCGGCCCCGGTGTGGCACGTGCACTGGTCCAGGTGTTACGGTGTGGGAAGGCGTAATGATGCATCGGCGTACTGACCTACAAATCTTTAAACACTGCACACTTACCGTTAAATGTTACTGTGACTCTGTACTTCTTCGGCACGTGCGTGTTTCAGGGATGCATTCGGCCCTCTTGTCATTTTTGTGGGTGACAATTTGCTTTCACATCGAACAGCACAGGTGGAAGAGCTCTTGGAACGAGAGGATATTCACTGAATGGACTGGCCAGCCCATTAACCCCGACATAAATCTCATCGAGCGGGATGGGTTAGGGAGATGGGCTTCAGCACGACCACATGCGCCAACGACCGTCAACGGCGCTGGTGGATGAATGGAACGCTCTACCATAAGAACTCCTTAACAAAATCGTTACCAGCATGGGAGCAAGCTGCTGAGTATTTATTTTAGGCCGTAGTGATTACACACCCTCTTAAGAATCTTGGTCCACGTGTTTTTAATGTCCAGGAAACCATCATAAGTCGCGGTGACGTCAGTGTAATTATTGTCCTTGATTAAAAGGGTAATTTCTGTTGGTCTCATTGCGTATTCAGTTCAGTTACCTTCTGTACTATAGTGTAGTATTTCTTTTCATGTATGGTCCAAGTTTCATCGAGCTATGTTACTTGGCAGTCACATGTCATGCGAAAGTTTTTTTCGTCCTTACTTTTTCACTCCGGCGTAGTGAAGGGAACTTGTCGCGCCGATCTATTTCGAACAAAAATTATGCTGTCCTACGATAGGTAGTATGGTAATAGGAGAAAGTATTGTGTACGGGGGTAAGGGTAGAAGGGGGTATTTCACATGGAGACCTTAATTCCGTTGTAAGAATGGAGGAAGTATATGTGAATCTGTTTACTAAAAACCGTGTGGAATTATTTGCTTATCTCGGAGGCATTTGCTTATGACTATCAAGAATTAGGAAGCTTCGCATTTCCATCGCATTGTTCATAAGACAACAAGATAAATTTCTGGAATTGATGGCCTACGCTTCCTAAGAACGGTACGAGTACAGTTACCAGAGGAATGGAAAACATCATAAATATTCAACATATGTAAAAGATCCAACTGTAGACGGATAAGTGTTTGAAATTTAGTCTCTTATGTGGGAAAATTATGAAATCTGGAATCTAACCACAGATTGTGGATGAAGAAGAACAGGTTGAGTTCCGTGCCGGAAGGTCATGCACAGACAGTATGTTGGCGTAAAACAGCTTGCGGTAAAGAAGACTGGCCAGGAATTTAGAGACTCTGATGGTTTCCATTGATCTTAGGAAAGCCTAAGACAGAGCTCTGTAAATCATAGATTGCAATATTAACATTAGGTTGAATCGTTTATATGTTCCAGCTGTTAGAGATTTAGATACTATTACAACTTATAGAATTAAAGTAGGCGTAGAAATGTTTGGAGGAACAGTAGTGACCTCAGCGTTACGCCAAGGGTGCGCAGCAGCGCCTACGCTATCTAAAATGTTCTTGAAGTTGTCTTATGGTTATAGAAACGTTCCTGCCTTAGTATGGGTGTGTCTGTAAATGATGAAAATCCATTCACTTTACATTTTACTGATGGCCAAGTCATTTATGCAGAGGATGAGGATGACATGAACTATGTGGTTAGAAAGTTGCACGGACAGTATCAGAAAAAGGGTTTAACCATTATTTTACAGAAAATGAAATATTTGGTTGTTGGAGAAGTGGATCAAGACCTTACACTGAATTTAGTGTAGTAAGGTCAGTGAACTGAAGGAAGAAAGATGGATCCACTAGAAGCAAAGTTATTAACCGCATTGACCAAGGTAGACAAGCTATCAAACAATTAAACGGGGTTTTATGGAGTATTCATATCAGAAACGAAGATCAGGATATTTAAAACAATTGTCCAAAGTGTAGCAACGAATGTAGCACGAATATCACAAATAAATGACTGAATTAAGAGGTACTTATTGTTAATGGGGATGGGATTTTGTAAGTGTTTCTGTAGGTGGCTACTACGGGATAAAACTAAAAATAAAGACATATGTAAAAGAATGAACCTGGCACATCTGTAATGCACGCAATTAAAAAAAAATCTGATGTAACGGTCATTTATGCCGTTGGGTTGAAGACAGATGGCCTAAGAAGAAGATGGTGCCCGAAAACAATATGCGAAAAGACAGCCAGAAGAGCTGTATCAGAGTAGAATTTGCAGGCCGAAGATTGAAAAGATAGGAGACGATTCAAGGAAGCGAGAAACAATATGACTAAATCTCAATATCGCAGATATGAGAGTGGCTTGACGACCTCTTATGCAATAGAGCCAAATTCGCTGTCCTGGACAGCGAGTGGTCGGCAGAGACAAGGTTATTGTCAGGAGTGCCCCAGGCTATTGTGACAGGGCTGCTCTTCTTCTCTGTACACACAAACGATCTGACAGCCGAGGTGATCGGCAGTAAGCAGTCTGGTGACGCTGTGGTGTCCGGCCGCGTGTCATCGGTGAGTGACTGTAGGAGGATAAGAGATGTATCACACGAAACTTCTAGTTTATGTGATGAATGGTGTAAGTAGGCTGTTTATGTTTTCTTATTGGTAACGCCGCCGCCACGTAGCGCTCTCTGTATGAAAATCACTGGCTGTGCTGTGTGCAGTCTGTGGCTAGTTTGCATTGTTGTCTGCCATTGTAGTGTTGGGCAGCTGGACGTGAACAGCGCGTAGCGTTGCGCAGTTGGAGGTGAGCTGCCAGCAGTGGTGGATGTGGGGAGAGAGATGGCGGAGTTTTGAAATTTGTAAAATTGGATGTCATGAACTGCTGTATATATTATGACTTTTGATGACTATTAAGGTAAATACATTGTTTGTTCTCTATTAACATCTTTCAATTGCTAACTATGCCTATCAGTAGTTAGTGCCTTCTGTAGTTTGAATCTTCTATTTAGCTGGCAGTAGTGGCGCTCGCTGTATTACAGTAGCTTGAGTAACGAAGATTTTTGTGAGGTAAGTGATTTGTGAAAGGTACAGGTTAATGTTAGTCAGGGCCATTCCTTTGTAGGGATTTCTGAAAGTCAGATTGCGTTGCGCTAAAAAAAATATTGTGTGTCAGTTTAAGCACAGTCATGTATAAATGTTCAAAGGGGACATTGCATAATGGTATCTTGCTGTAATTGTATGAGACTGTAAATTACCTTATATGAGTGGAGAAAACAGTCCCATAACTTTCGAATACAGCATACGTATTGTGCTTTTTGACAAACATCAATGAAATATCTAGGCGTAACTATGCAAAGCGATGTGAAACGGAACGAGTGCTGAAGGACGATAGTAGGAAAGGTGACTGATCGACTTCGGTTTATTGGGAGGATTTTAGGAAAGTGTAGCTCGTCTCTAAAGACAACCACGTGTAGAACACAGCAAGACCCAGTCTTGAGTATTGCTTGAGTGCTTGGGATCTCCAACTAGGCGGATTAAAGGGACAAATCGAAGCAATTCAAAGGTGGGCTGCTACATTTGTTACTGGTACGCTCGATCAACACGCAAGTACTACGCAGATGCTTCGCAAACTGAAACCGGAATTCCTGGAGCGAAGACGATGCCGTTTTTTACTAAACACTACTGGGAAAGTTTAGAAAGCCGGCATTTGAAGCTCACTGAATGACTGACAGAACGACACTACGGCCACTAAAGTAAATTTCGCGTAAGGGCCACGAAGACAAGATAACAGAAATCAGGCATCGTACGGAGACATATGGACTCTCATTATCTCTTCGCTCTATTTGTAATTGGAACAGGAAAGGAAAAGGCCAATAGTGGTACACTGTAGTCTCCGTCACACACCACACTGTGGCTTGTGCAACATGTGTAGAGGGTGTTGAAAAAGAACTGTCAAATACTTCCAGAGGTGGTAGTACTCGTCGAAACAAGAATAATAATTCCGGTGAACACGGGTCCGGAAAAGCATATTTTCTGCGATAAAGTATGCTTTATGGCGTCCATTCATGACAATGCACCCCTCTTCCCTCCGGCATAAAGAATGACGAACATTTTGAGATAATATTCGGTTGTTGTAGTATTTGCTGGCATGCATCCTTTAGTGCCTTTAGTTGGTTGGTTGTTTTGGGGAAGGAGACCAGACAGCGTGGTCATCGGTATCATCGGATTAGGGAAGAGTGGGGAAGGAAGTCGGCCGTGCCCTTTCAGAGGAACCATCCCGGCATTTGCCTGGAGTGATTTAGGGAAATCACGGAAAACCTAAATCAGGATGGCCGGACGCGGGATTGAACCGTCGTCCTCCCGAGTGAGAGTCCAGTGTCTAACCACTGCGAGTGCCTTTAGTGCCCGCACATAGTTGCCTGGCGTGGCGTGGCGTGGACAAATGTACTCAAGTGTCCCCATAACCAACAGCCTAAGGGTTGAGGTCTGGGGAACGAGCAGCCAAAGATGTGCCACCCCCATCACCACCACCCAGCCCCCTCCCGACCAACCCAGCGGTCCTGCAATGCCTGTGTCAGGTGTTAGCGCGCATTGTGACGAAAGTGTGCTGATGCGCCATCATACATGAACCACATTTGTATGTGGTAGGCAACACATTAACTCCCCGGATGAGAGAGTGGTGCTAATCGCCCACACTGGTCCCAGGAGTTTCTTCCATCGAACGTAGCACACCCTCCTCCATGTCAGCCGTGCGGACGTGCGGGGCCTTCCACTGATGCAAGAGCACCTGTGTCCTTCAGACGCTGCAAAAGTCTGCCAAACAGTTTCTCAGAGGGCACTCTGTGCTGTGGACAGTTTTGACTGTAGAGGGCAAGGGCTAGCAAGGAACGTCCATTTGCACTTATCGAGTAGTTCGCTTCCATTGCTAACAAGTGGTGGAAGAGGGAAAATAAAAATGTACTACACCCTTAGTACGTAAAAAAAGCACAAAACAGTAAACACATAAATGAATCCGCGTTTGGAAGAAGGTAAAACGCCATGATACGTACCCAGTGCTGACAGTACTGTACAATAAGACTTACAGACACGACGAAAACTAACGTCGCTCACTACACGACGCGAGCCACCCAATTGATAGGAGACCACCTAATGGCAGGTAGAGCACTATCACAACACGCTGCTGAGACATTTGACGGAGCGCCAATACAACGACTGTGCTAATGTCTGCAACCAAGAGTCGCATAACCCTTCCTATAAACACTTGTTTATCTCAGGCAGTATGCGTTTCCGGAACCATGTTTATTGTACAGATTTTTCTTGTTTCGATGAGTACTACCACCTCTCAAAGTACACGAAACTTTTTTTGAACACTGTATATAGTCCATTAAATTTCGGGCATGCAGCCGCGAAAATAAAATTTCCTCCACTGATATTTCGGCCGCGTATCGTCCGGCCATCCTCAGAGTGAGTCACAAGACTGACGACAAGATGCCAAGCGCGGCCTTATATGCGTACAGACATTCGATTCGCTTATCGATGTATGATCGGCGGCGGTGACACCATGACCCCATTACCCCAAAATCCGGATTCCATTATTTCTATTTATTAAATTATTAGAGATTAGATTAAGCGAATCGAATGTCTGTACGCCTTCACCACAGGCGGCGCATGTGTAAGTGTATTTCTTTGCCGCCAACTAGCATCTGTGACCCGCATGCGCAGTGCCGCCGCGGTGTAGTATATAATGCTGCGCTTGGCATCTTGTCGTCAGTCTTGTGACTCACTCTGAGGATGGCTGGACGATATGCGGCCGAAATATCAGTGGAGAAAATTTTATTTGCGCGGTTGCATGCCAGGAATTTAATGGACTATTCATTACACTGCGAGAAGTTCAAAATTCACACCCTGTATATGCACACAGAATAAAACAAAATTAAATTATAGATAAATTTTAAAATAATTGTATTACCTGGCTCAGTACCAGCTTTGGCTGAGACACATGAGGTGTTGGTGGCACCATAAGGAACCTCCAAGACAGTCCACAAATAGCGGTGCTGAACTCCGCACAGCGTACCTTCGCCTAGCCTCATCAACAAAACAGCCAGTTCTGTGGCGTCAGGAAAGAGCGTGGCAATTCCGCCACTGTCGTAAACAGAACGCAGACGCCGAATCGAGCCACAGTGAGTGCCAAAGTCATCCTCAGAATCGAGGCCAGTTTTAGACCTCTAAGAATCTACGTTCTTGCACCGATTGGTTTCGAATGCAAAAAGGCTTTCTTGGAAGAACTGTCCACTTAAAAAATCAGTGTCGCTACGGTCACCTTATTTCTGTGTTCTTCAGTCCTAAGAGTGATTTGATGCAGGTCTTCACGCTAGTCTATTCTGTGCAAAACTCTTCATCTCAGCATAACTATTGAAACCCGCATCCATTTCAATCTGATTATTATACTCATGCAAGTCTGTTCCGCCTCGTCCACAACCTGTGATTATATTCTCACTTTCATAATTTTCCTATTCAGTGTATAGACTAAATTCATTACACTTAGTCAACTATATTTTAACACTTTATGTATGTTGAAAATGTATGATGTTTTCTAATCCTCCTATAACTGCATCCCCTTTAGGAAGCATAGGCCATTAATTCCAGAAATTTAGCTGGTCCACTGTCGAACAATGCGATGGACAATCCGTTTGGATTTGAAGCTCGTTCTGTCTTCATAGTCATAAGAAGTTTCTGACTCCTACAGGCATAATTAGTTCGTCCTCGTCTAAAATGAATCAGAGATAAGCAACTCATGATTCACTACAAAGAAAGGTTTAAATTTTACTCCCACTCCAAAGAGACTTCCTGTTACAGAATTTATCTGTTCTGTAGAATAAGCACTACACAATCTCCCTGATGACCAAACAGAGGAAGTAAGACAAGAAGTGTCGACACATTGCGTCGGGCTCGACTGCCGTGGGACAGCGGCTCTTCTGCAGGGAGAGCAGCTGTTTGTTTCCTTAGGAATGACGATGAAGTAGTAGTTTAACCAAATGACAGCCGAATTGCCGCGATTGTGTTGTAGTAAATATATTTACTACTCAACGACCCGGCTTGCAAAAGACTATCTAGGGATCACACAGGAAAGATCAAGCGCAAGACTCTTTCACTTGTGGTACATTCTGTCAAACGTACATTAAAGGGGTTCCGCTACCTCCTATCGTTAGTAATCTGGATGCACCCACTTATAACCTATCGAAGTATTTAACATCTGTTTTAGCCCATATGGTGGCAAGTGTGAACACCATATATCCAATTAGGTGGATTTTATTCGACAATTGAAATCTTTGAGGATTCGAATTTAGTAGTGAATTTTGTCGTGGTATCTCTATACACACGAGTCCCTCTGGAACAGTCCCTGAACTTGATTAGTGAAAAACTGGATGAGAAGTTGGTGAAGCTTTGTCGTCATGTGCTGACATCCATGCATTTTCATTTAATGGCAACAGTTTTGAACAGAAAGCAGAGTGGTTGTGGATAGTTCTTTATCACCCACAATCGCCAATTTATGTACGGAGGACTTCGAGGACACGGCACTGAGGACTTGAGGTTTGCAACCAACGTGCTGCTGGAGGTAAGTTGATGACACGTTTTTCGTCTGGTCTCATGGACCTGATGCTCTCAACAGATTTTTGCCCAATGCAACAGCCTTCATCCCAGCATTAAATTTACCGTGGAGGTTGAAAGTGATGGGAGGCTCCTACTTTTGAACGTCATGGTTTACAAAAACAAGACGGTAATCTGGGACATAGGGTTCACCAGAAGTCAGAACACACCGATCGGTATCTGCATGCTAAAGAGTTGCCATCCACCGCACCAGCGCAATGGCATCCTTAAGACTCAGGTACGCAGATTATATGCCATTTCATAATTCAGACGGCTTAACGCAATTATTTGCACATTTGATGGACGTTTTTAAGGAAAATGGTTACTCTGAGAAGTAGATTCGTCGGGCTATGGAGTTTGAATCATCTCCGTAAGTGCATGAAGGGAAGCATAGATCTGTGGCCTTTATTCGTTATGCTTGGAGCATATCGTTTAATATTCGAAGAATTATAAGGAACTTAAACATTGAGAGTGCGTTCCGTCCACCATCCAAGATCAGGGCACTACTCAGCTCTCTGAAAGATGATTTGAGGCTTAGGAAGCGTGGCATTTATAAAATTCTGTATCAGTGTGGGAAGGCTTACGTCGGCCGTTCGAATCGCGCAATTCAGAATAGCTGCGTGGAACAAAGACCGGAAAAATCGGAGGCAGCAGAACATTGGTTAACCGAGGGACACGGGATGAAATTTGACGACACTTTAATAATTGCCAACACTTACGATTTTTGGAACCGTGTTTATAAAGAGGCAAGTGAAATTAGGTTGGCAAACAATTTGATTAAAAGAGACAATGGTTTTCCCCTCAGCAGGTCATGAACCCTGCACTATCCTAAAATGTTCAAATGTGTGTGAAATCTTGTGGGACGTAACTGCTAAGGTGATCAGTCCCTAAGCTTACACACTACTTGACCTAAATTATCCTAAGGACAAACACACACACCCATGCCCGAGGGAGGAATCGAACCTCCGCCGGGACTAGCCTCACATGCACTATCCTACCTAAAAACAAAACGTTCTTATGTGCGGACAGCCCGAGTGTTTGAATGCAGTATGTCGTTGAGTCAGTGTTCTACAAAGGGCGCCGCCGCCAGCCCTGTCTTGGAGGGCAACAACTGTGATGCGCGGCGCATGCGCCGTGTACGGCACGGATGTCTATAAAGGACGAAGAACTGCGGCCTTGGTGTCAGTTTTCAGCTGGATTCAAAGAGCAGCAGCAGCGTTCTCCTGAAGATGGAGCACAGGTGGACCGCCAACGTACTGAATAAAGTTGATTTAAGGACTCGTCAGCAAATTCTGGTAGACTTTCAAGGCTTGTTACGCCGGGGTAGCCTAAGAAGTCGCAACAAATAATAATGTACGTTGCTACCAATGTTATATCAGCGCAGGATTAAGTTATTTAACGCATTAAAAACACAGTGACAACGTACTTGACAAGTCTCGCCAGAGGAGTGAGTGTTACACTGTTCTGTAATGAACACAAAAGATTACAAAGTGGTCAACCGTTTGCAAAAGCAGAGTTCGAATCAGTGGCGCTTTGGCAAAGCGTTGCTCCACTCAAGTTCAAGGCTATTGTCTAGGACACTACGGGATTGCGGTGGCATATAGCCACGACCGAATAGCCTCTCTTTATACTTCATTTGCTTTTGTTTCATCCTACTAGTCTTGTGTGAGTGGGGAGTGGGCTCGCAGCGCCACAAATATGCTACGCTTCTGACAAATAGATCAAAATATACATAGAAACGAAAAAAATATATTGAAATACTGGCACATTCATATAAGCTCTTAAAATTTATAAAACGATTAACTTCATGAATGGTATTTAAATGTCAAATTAAAGTGTTGATTTTCTTAGTTTTCAAATAAAAAAGTAAAAGCTTAAAGGTAAAATAAAGTCAGTAACAAGATACTTAAGACAACTGAAGGTCTTAAATAGAAGTATTGCACATTAACTAAATTCTGAAGGGTTTGCATTAGGGGAAGAATACGCAGGAGAGGAAATTATTAGCTGTAGGATGTGGTATGCCCCTCAGTCCAAAAAGGTCCGCGACTGGATTAATAATAATAGTAATAGCAATAATAATAAAGCAAAAAGTTAAGATGGTGATTTTAATTCTCGAAGTGTTCTGTACAGTTTCGTCGTATCTTACACTGCAGCTCTATTTTTATATTACATATCATCTGCCCTATATTCTCTCTCTGAGAATATGTAGATGTCTTATTTATGACATTTTAGTTCAGTGTCCGGGTCCCATTATTGAAAACCAAACTCCGCCGGAACAGGCCATGAAGACCCGACGTTACCGACCGGCCGCCGTGTCATCCTCAGCCAACAGGCGTCATTGGATGCGGATGTGGAGGGGCATGATGTCAGCACACAGTCTCCCGACCTATGTCAGTTTAGGGACCGGAGCCGCTGCTTCTCAATCAAGTAGCTCCTCAGTTTTTCTTACAAGGGCAGAGTGCATCCCGCTTGCCAACAGCACTCGACAGACCGTATGGTCACCCATCCTATTTCTAGCGCAATCCCACAGCGCTTAACTTCGGTGATCTGACAGGAACCGATGATACCACTACGTTGCCATTATTACCTGAAGAAATTTCCAACAAGTAGCTGACACATTTCTGTCACGTGGACCCCAATATATACTCCAAATAAAATACTATTGTGGTAATTCATTGTAGAGCGTCTCCAACATGCCAATATAATTCGCCGGGAGAGGGGTTAATTTTAATATTTGTCTGCCATTCTATAGCCATGTGTTGGAATGCTGAATGAGTTTAGTACTAACAAAAAACAAAGTTGCTGTATCGCATATCGGAAAACCATATCTTACCATAAAAGATATTTTACTCGTGCCTCCTATAATAGCACTGAACAGGTAACTGCACTGGTTGTCTCGATAAAATATTGTACAATGCCCATGTCATATGTCTGTCGTAATGCACTGAAATTCATAAAACCGAAATTGTTGTTGTGACGAGTGTCAAGAAAATCTATATCTATGGAACCTATGTTATGTGTTCACCAATTTTCGCTACCATACAGCCTCGTCCTTGAAGCTAGTGAAGAATGCGAACCAAGGGAGATTAACGATCGCTTCACTTGGTGAGCCGCAGCTGTATAGACCTGGCTACCTGGCACTCGACTAACAAGCTCCGAAGGATGACGTGTATGTGCCGCCCCCTGCGCCTCGTATGTAGACCGTCGAGCATGGAGGTATCAGTACAATTCCTTTGAAAAGGACATGACCTATTCCGGTCCCTATCCAATCCCAATTCATGCTTGCAGTCCGTTTCTCCTGAACTCGACGTCGACATGTGGTTAAACCTAATCTTTTTTCCTGCTTTTTTCAAAGGTATCGTCGCTTTTTTTTATTTTGTGTTGCGTGGCACCAGAGTCTTCTGGGTGACAGGACTTTAGATCAACGCATCAGCTAGAATCATTTTCTTACTCTAACTGACGCAACAAGATTTTTTCATCTCCATCTCAATCCGTATACTATTCTTTTCCTTGTTTTTAGTGTCGGCTGCTGTTAGACGGCGCCTGATGTATGTTGGCGCGTAATAAATTTCAGTTTGTTTCCTTTGCCTGCTTTATCATGTCACACGTGCAGATCCTCCGACACGCACAGACACACTCTTTTATGCGAACTGTGTACTGTAAGCGTCTGTTCTTTGAAGTGAATGGATTCGTATGATCGTAGAGCAGAATGGTATAAACCCGTAGAATGTGATTTACGAAGGCTCCCACTTTCACGGATAAATGAATCTCACTGTTGAAGTGACATTTATAAACTTGTTCCAGTTATTTAAAAGAAGGCTGCAACTCAGTGAAGGTCACCATCAGATCATTCAGTAGAGTGAAGTCAAGAGAGATGCCTATCAGGAAGAGATCCATTACTCGTCAGTTGAGGCTGTGAAGCACTGACCTTTTATTTCGATTTGTCGGCGAGCAAACAACACAGATCTTAGGCTGTTAGCTAATTAACTGTGGAACGGTGCTGTGTGAACCAAGCGTTTCATCAGAAAACAATTCCATTACTGGTTAACGTGTGCTTTCGGAGCTCTTTCAGTAATGAAGAACGTTCATGCGGAAAACAAGTAACAAGAGTGCGAAGATAGACTCCAGATTAATTTATTTCGCTGACATGAAGAAAATCATAGAATTACACGACAAATAGTAATTTAAAGTTATAAATTTTTGCTAGTTCCTCCAAGCACTACTGTTTGGATTCAAAACAAATTAATGGAAATAACTGAAAAGCACAGCAACAGTTACACACAATGGAACAAAATCAGAGACAAACACAGCAAAAGCTTCAAAAGTTAGACTCATTGGAACAAACTCTCGAACAAACACGTCAATAAACAAAATCTACACTAAATACACAAACTACAAGAAAAAATCAGAAGATTCCAGTGAGGTATGCTAGGCTAAGGGTCGACATATGAAACGTCCCCTCTGAACAATTTATACACGACTGTGCCTAAACTGACACACAATATTTTTAAGCGCAACGCAATCTGACTTTCAGAAATCCCTACAAAGGAATGGCCCTGACTAACATTAACCTGTACCTTTCACAAATCACTTACCTCACCAAAAATCTTGGTTACTCGAACTACTGCAATACAGCGAGCGCCACTACTGCCAGCTAAATAAAAGATTCAAACTACTGAACGCACTAACTACTGATAGGCATAGTTAGCAAATGAAAGGTTTTGATAGAGAACAAACAATGTATTTACCTTAATAGTGTTGAAAAATCATAATATACATAGCAATTCATAATATCCAGTATTACAAATTTCAAAACTCCGCCATCTCTCTCCCCACATCCACCACTGCTGGCGGCTCACCTCCAACTGCGCAAGTGTTGCTTGTTTTTTCTCTATACCAGTTGTTCCAAGCATTCTTTTTTTGCCTGAATGCTTCTTCATATTCATTATTCCACCATCTATACTTTCTTTGTGTTTTTCACTGGAGCTATTTTAAATGCAACATGTTTAATTGTTTCTGTAAAGTTGTAAGCATCAAAATTAGTTTCCATCGGTATCTTTAGGAAATCACACTCCTTTTACTTTAAGTTTCGTTATTAATTTTCTTATTCGTAGTGACTTGTTTCGTGATATTATGTTTTGGCATAAATCTGATTTGGATCTCAGTTAGACAGCAGTCTGAATCAATGTCCATACCTCTCTACACTCTAAAGTTCTTGATTTCTTGGGAACTGTAACTAGAGATGGCTTTTCTATTATTCTCCTAATATTTTTCTGCTCTTTCACGTTTTGCTCGCTCTTCTGGTTCTTCCATTATGAAGTTAACTATTACAAGATAATGGTATGTTTTTGAGTTTCTAGTGGCGTTGACAACAGCATGTTGCTGATCAATATTTCACCAACTGTTGTAATCCAAGGAGTGGTCTTAAGTGCAAATTTCGCCTTAATTCCAATTTATAAAGTTATTTATACGTTTACTAGACCTTAACCAGCGTTGTAAAACATGCAATGCTTCTAGAGTAAAATGATGATATAACGGAAGTTATACCGGCGTGGTAACTGATGGCATATTTTCGTATATCTAGCCAAGTGGACAGTTCCATTTTTGCGGACGATATTTCGTAGGCCCAGTTGCTCTCTTTAGGAATTCTGTAAGAGGCCAAATTCCTGGGATCCGTATCATACGTGCAATTAGCTTGAATCTTCCTTTGGTAAGATTTTTCTATAGATTTCCGTTCCCCCGTATTGTCTCTAGCGCTTCTTTATTTCTTGACTTAATTTTTGACATCCTTGTGTACCTTCATATTTTGAAAGCTTCGAAATTCTTCTGCTTCAATCATACTGTTTAAATATTCTTCCTTGAATGAACTTTTCTAGCATGTTTTCCCCGTTTCAATGTTAGTAATACATATTGTACTTTTTGTCTTTGCTATGTATATCTTTAATCGAAAATTTGATATTAGTAAGATTTTTAATCAATCCTACAGCTCCAACAAATCTTTCATCTTTTGACCAGAAATGTTACGCCGTCTCGAATCTTAATTTTGTTATTTGTTCCATTTATATTTTTATTTCCACATTGAGACGAACTGGTACTCCGTGATATGGTATGACATATTTTTCCACCACAGAATATCCTCCAAGAAGCACTGTGCAGAGGCTTGGTGGAGTATGTTTGTGATTGTAGATGTCAAAGCAGAATTAAATCTACGGTGGCCATCGCGAATTAAACACAGGATTGCCATGTACGTAGCTAACAACGGTAATAGCATTAACTGAATTTTCCGTCTGTGCTTGGCAGAAATGATAACAACATTACAAAAGGATAACACTTATTAATGTTCTCCAAAATTTTATTTATTTGGTCGCGAACCGGTTTTGTGTTTCTCAGACCACCTTCAGGTGACAACTGAATATCACAAACACAGACATACATAAAATGCGACTTACAAAGATGTTATTTATACAAAAGATACAAAAATGACAGAGTGTTTACATAGGAGAATATTACAATAATTGCATTAACTAAAAACGAGAATAAACAAAGTTTTATGTGGCGATACATTTAACAAATGATGAGAAATAAGATGACTTTACAGTTTGAATCTAGTTCTGGTGATGAAAAGTTAATTTAACAAATAGAAAATGAGAACTGAATATGTTCATTTAATACTAAGCTGGCATTCTGTGTCATATGTTTGTTGATTTCCAGTATTTCCAGAAGGCTCATCCATCTGCTTTTCTTGGCAGAATGCAAAACATCACGTTACACTCCCATTAATGCTTTTCTGCTAAAAGATGATCAGCAAAGGCCGAACCGTTCTTCCTTAATCGCCAACTTCTCTCATGTTCACGTAGCCTAATTGCCACAGCTACTCTTACTGACCAATATACGCTTTTTCACGCTGCTTACAAGTGAGTTTATGTACACCACTCTGTGCCAAAAGTTGCAATTTGTCTTTATTATTGAAAAAAAAGTTGAGTATGTTATTAGCATTATAAAATTGCGAGACTTAAACTTTTCTGTAAGATTCTCTGAAATGTAGCCTAGATATTGAATTTTGCACCAGGCTCTATAACTACTTAGTGATGCCCGTTGGTAAGCGTCGGAAGTGGAGTCATTTTATTCATTTTCTTTTTTCGTAGAATATTACTAATCAGAGCAAAGCTATAGCCATTGCTGGAACGATTTGTTTGATGGTTCTAAGTTCTCTTCCAAAGATTGATTTTATTAATGGAATAGATACGAAGCGAAGCACCAGTGAATGGAAGGCTACATGTATCCGTCTGTGTGGATGCTGGGAGCTAGAGCGAATTATCTTATCAGTAGTTATGTCTTTACTGTACGGCAAAATACGTGTTTTCTTTTCCTAATATCTACGTTAAGGTCCATGAAATTCATAGAAGAGCCTCCCAGCACCATTGTGAATAAAATTTTTTTCTTATGTTTTTGATTTAAGTACTATAGTAATGTGTGTAATGGTCTGGTGGTACCAGCCCACAAACACAGCACATCATCTACATAACTGAAAGAGTACTTAATTTTACAATTCAATAGCTCTTTCTGGACGACTGAGAAATGAACCCATAGCTGGAACATCAGACTAACCATAATACTTGTTTTGAAATTGGAAGTAATCCTGTTTTACGCATATCTAAATACCATCGATTCTGTCATGTAATTCTACAGGAATTACTTTGGACTTGTACAAAAGACAAAATTAGATACGCAAATCCCACCCAGTTCTAGATTAGTATCTTTCGACGTAACTAGCTTATTTACCAATGTTCCTACTGGTGAATCTATAAACATACTAACACATCTAGGTCCGCCCCTGGTAGCTGAGTGGTCAGCCCGACGGAATGTCATACGTAACAGCCCGGGTTCGATTCCCGGCTGGGTCGGAGATTTTCTCCGCTCAGGGACTGGGTGTTGTGTTGTACTTATCACTGTCATTTCATCCCCTTCGAGACTCAAGTCACCGAAGTGGCGTCAACTCGAAAGAATTGCACCAGGCGAACGGTCTACCCGACGGCAGGGCCTAGCCGCATGGCATTTCCAACACATCTAGATTCAAACTGTAAATTCGACTCAGTTCTCATCATTTGTTAAATGTATCTCCACATAAAAATTTTGCTTATGCCCTTTTTTAGTAAATGTAATTATTGTAATGGTTTCCTATGTACAATGTCCGACATTTTTGTATCTTTTGTGCAAATAATGTATGTGTACATCACCCTTCATGCTGATTAGGTTCCTTTCGGAGTACGCTGATGTAGTAGCCCCATATTTAACAATCATATACAACCGTTCGCTCGCTGAAAGATCCGTACCCAAGGACTGGAAAGTTGCACAAGTCACACCAATATTCAAGAAAGAAAATATAGTAGGAGCAATCCACTAAATTACAGGCCCATATCGCTAAAGTCGATATGCAGCAGGATTCTAATACATATATTGTGTTCGAGCATTATGAATTACCTCGAAGAAAACGGTCTATTGACACACAGTCAATATGGATTTAGAAAGCATCGTTCATGTGAAACACAGCTAGCTCTTTATTCACATGAAGTGTTGAGAGCTATTGACAAGAGATTTCAGATTGATTCCGTATTTCTGGATTTCCAGAAGGCTTTTGACACTGTACCACACAAGCGGCTCGTAGTAAAATTGCATGCTTATGGAATATCGTCTCAGTTATGTGACTGGATTTGTGATTTCCTGTCAGAGAGGTCACAGTTCGTAGTAATTGCGTAGTAAAATTGCATGCTTATGGAATATCGTCTCAGTTATGTGACTGGATTTGTGATTTCCTGTCAGAGAGGTCACAGTTCGTAGTAATTGACGGAAAGTCACCGAGTAAAGCAGAAGTGATTTCTGGCGTTCCCCAAGGTAGTGTTATAGGCTCTTTGCTGTTCCTTATCTATATAAACGATTTTGGAGACAATCTGAGCAGCCGTCTTCGGTTGTTTGAAGATGACGCTGTCGTTTATCGACTAATAACGTCATCAGATGATCAAAACAAACTGCAAAACGATTTAGAAAATATATCTGAATGGTGCGAGAAGTGGCAATTGACCCTCAATAACGAAAAGTGAGAGGTCATCCACATGAGTGCTAAAAGGCATTCGTTAAACTTCGGTTACACGATGAATCAGTCTAATCTAAAAGCCGTAAATTCAACTAAATACCTAGGTATTAGAATTACGAACAACTGAAATTGGAAGGAACACACAGAAAATGTTGTGGGGAAGGCTAACCAAAGACTGCGTTTTATTGGCAGGGCACTTAGGAAATGTAACAGATCTGCTAAAGAGACTGCCTACACTACGCTTGTCCGCCCTCTTTTAGAATACTGCTACTCGGTGTGGGATCCTTTCCAGATAGGACTGACAGAGTACATCGAAAAAGTTCAAAGGAAGGCAGCACGTTTAGTATTATCGCTAAATATGGGAGAGAGTGTCACAGAAATGATGCAGGATTTGGGCTGGAAATCATTAAAAGAAAGGCGTTTTCCATTGCGACGAAAACTTCTCACGAAATTCCAATCACCAACTTTCTCCTCCGAATGCGAAAACATTGTGTTGAGACCGACCTACATAGGGACGAACGATCACCACGATAAGATAAGGGAAATCAGAGCTCGTACAGCACTATATGAGATTGAAATAATAGAGAACTGTGAAAGTGGTTCGATGAGCCCTCTGCCAGGCACTTGAATGTGATTTGCAGAGTATACATGTAGATGTAGATGTAGCTGTAGATGTAAATGTAAATGTTTGTCTGTATTTGTGAGATTCAATTGTCATTTGAAGTGGTCGGAGAAGGAGAAAGCGGGTTCGTGACCAAATAAATATAATTCTGTGGAACATTAACAAGTGTTTCGCATTTTAATATTTATAACGGTGAACTCTAGACAGTCGGGGGGGGGGGGGGGATAAGCTATCGAGAACACCACTCATACGTTTTACTTACCTATATGAATATCATTTCCATTAATTGGTTACAGAGAAGTCTGTTGGTGTGCAGCTTTGAAATGGTATTTGATGCAGCGTCTCACAGCAAGCTTAGGACAAAGGTGTACGTACTGCGCAGATTGCAGAACTCCTCTTTTTCATCCAAGCAGTAAAATATTTCCATGAGTGGATTTCAGTGATTTATTAATTATCTATAGGTTGCAACGTTGTTGCTTTAATTTGCTATGAAAGCAGTACTGATAGACAATAAAAGCGGTTTAAAAGCTGTGAGCTGTCTGGGGAAGTTAACCTTGCATTACTGCGCAACTGTTCCACCAGGTATCCAGTCTAGCTTACCAAATTCCCAACCAGACTAACATTAATTATAATATTTTAATAGTCATACGACAACCGGTATATATACACTCCTGGAAATTGAAATAAGAACACCGTGAATTCATTGTCCCAGGAAGGGGAAACTTTATTGACACATTCCTGGGGTCAGATACATCACATGATCACACTGACAGAACCACAGGCACATAGACACAGGCAACAGAGCATGCACAATGTCGGCACTAGTACAGTGTATATCCACCTTTCGCAGCAATGCAGGCTGCTATTCTCCCGTGGAGACGATCGTAGAGATGCTGGATGTAGTCCTGTGGAACGGCTTGCCATGGCATTTCCACCTGGCGCCTCAGTTGGACCAGCGTTCGTGCTGGACGTGCAGACCGCGTGAGACGACGCTTCATCCAGTCCCAAACATGCTCAATGGGGGACAGATCCGGAGATCTTGCTGGCCAGGGTAGTGTAGTTGACTTACACCTTCTAGAGCACGTTGGGTGGCACGGGATACATGCGGACGTGCATTGTCCTGTTGGAACAGCAAGTTCCCTTGCCGGTCTAGGAATGGTAGAACGATGGGTTCGATGACGGTTTGGATGTACCGTGCACTATTCAGTGTCCCCTCGACGATCACCAGTGGTGTACGGCCAGTGTAGGAGATCGCTCCCCACACCATGATGCCGGGTGTTGGCCCTTTGTGCCTCGGTCGTATGCAGTCCTGATTGTGGCGCTCACCTGCACGGCGCCAAACACGCATACGACCATCATTGGCACCAAGGCAGAAGCGACTCTCATCGCTGAAGACGACACGTCTCCATTCGTCCCTCCATTCACGCCTGTCGCGACACCACTGGAGGCGGGCTGCACGATGTTGGGGCGTGAGCGGAAGACGGCCTAACGGTGTGCGGGACCGTAGCCCAGCTTCATGGAGACGGTTGCGAATGGTCCTCGCCGATACCCCAGGAGCAACAGTGTCCCTAATTTGCTGGGAAGTGGCGGTGCGGTCCCCTACGGCACTGCGCAGGATCCTACAGTCTTGGCGTGCATCCGTGCGTCGCTGCGGTCCAGTCCCAGGTCGACGGGCACGTGCACCTTCCGCCGACCACTGGCGAGAACATCGATGTACTGAGGAGACCTCACGCCCCACGTGTTGAGCAATTCGGCGGTACGTCCACCTGGCCTCCCGCATGCCCACTATACGCCCTCGCTCAAAGTCCGTCAACTGCACATACGGTTCACGTCCACGCTGTCGCGGCATGCTACCAGTGTTAAAGACTGCAATGGAGCTCCGTATGCCACGGCAAACTGGCTGACACTGACGGCGGCGGTGCACAAATGCTGCGCAGCTAGCGCCATTCGACGGCCAACACCGCGGCTCCTGGTGTGTCCGCTGTGCCGTGCGTGTGATCATTGCTCGTACAGCCCTCTCGCAGTGTCCGGAGCAATTATGGTGGGTCTGACACACCGGTGTCAATGTGTTCTTTTTTCCATTTCCAGGTGTATATATATATATATATATATATATATATATATATATATATATATATATATATATAAGAGAATTTAAATAAAAAGAAATAAATCAGTTTATATTTGGAAATTTATTTTAACATTGATCATTGAAATTTCAGCATATTAAACTTGATTCCTAACTAAACTGGTGCCTTATTTAGGATTGTGAAAATGTGAGATTGTAATCTAATGGAACACATCAAATATGGAGCCAAGATTGGGAGACTGCATACAACACTGCATTCATAAAGTAACACACAAAGAACGTTGTAACAAATGCAAGAGGAAATTAACCACAATCAACCGATTCAATTTTCACCCAAAGAACTTACGTTCGTATCGCAATCCTGTCCGTCATGAAATTACCACACACTGGTATACTAAATTCATACTAACTCTCTGTGAAATCTTCCCGAAAAGAATAGCTGAGGGCTACTTTGATGCTTACTCCACATGCTTCACGTGGTCAACTTGGTTTACATAAAGAGTGTAACTCCACAATAATTTTGATAATTAAAATAAATTACATCGAAACGCAATTTACTATAGAAAAACCTCGAACTGGTTACTATCGTCTTGCTATTAACCTGATGGGTCAAACAATTGTATAAGCACGTGGTACTGGTCTCACAAAGTACACCCCACGTGGGTTGAACATAAAGAAATGTTGCTATATTGAAAAATATTGTCAAGACGGGACATTATAATCTCACGCACGTTCGCATTTAATATTGATGATCTTAGTTAGAGTTACTGATCAACACGTGGTTCCACTTTACTCACAAAGTAGTGACAAAGCAACTACTGGAAGATGTTCTGAACTTCACACTCGAAATACACTGCGTTGCAATTTAAATTAGATATTTTAGAGCTAAACCTGAAATAAAGGTGATTAAATTTTCAGTTAGGCTGAACTTAAGAAATCCATTGTCCTACGGACTTAGCAGAGACGCGCTTAGCCGGAGATCTTACCACTTCAGACGCTCGCCGCTGACAGACTGACCTGGTCCCTTCCTGAGGGTGGCTCACAAATACAAACGGAAGTGGCCAGAGGGGCAGCTTCCTATACCAACATGACAAGGGACGGACAGGACCATACTAAGGATAGAAACCTCTTTGCTTTTAGAAAGCGTAGCTACCTGTTCTGACGTTGGTCCTACTGTTCTCTAGCAGACAGGCTTGTCTGCTACCCTCAAGCATGCAACTAAAAATACATTTGCTCATTCATCCTCTCACACAGAAGGGAAGGGGGACGACAGTATCTTATCATATACAGTACATAAAAGAAAGCGGATGTAGGTTCCGTATGAGACTGTGTGACATGAATTACATATAAACTGTGTTTTAAAGTGTAGTAGTGTGACAGATCGTTCTTGTTTATGTGTAAAAGTAACACGTCCCACTACTCAGTCTCCTCCCAGATAGTCAGAAACGCCACAGTAAATTTAGAAGAGGAATTTATGCCGTAAATGACAACAGATTTAAGAAATTAACATGAAAGGAATCCAACAGAGACCTTTCAAGGTTACCCCCAGAGACAACGGTAACGAAACGAACAATAAATAAATATGAATTTAATGTAGTCCAGATAGCTTCTGCGCATTCTAAGCTTCAGCTGTGTCGGCTACTCAGTAAGTACCACCTGCTATGGGTACACTGAGGACATTCTAGATATAATCAAAAGGAGATATCTCAAAAAAATAGCAAGTCATGAAGCGTAAAAGTCTCGAATACGGCTTTAGAACTGTGAGAGGGACTTGTTTCTCTGTCATACGTATCTGAAGCACGTTGAATGCCTGTCGTACCAAATGCCGCATCGTAACATCACATCACGTCCAGTATGACGTTGGACGCAACCCCAAACTCTGGAAGATAGCACTTAACCTTTACTGGCTCTCCCTGATATGCAGAATGTGACAGGTACAAGTACAGATTTTTTTTTATGTATGGTTCCTTAACATGTACACACATCAGTGAGTTGGTTGCTTTCCCTCTGTGTAGAACATTCATCCCACAACCACGTCACAAAGTTTACGACCTGGTGTTTTCTGCATGGCCGTACGTGGGCCGCGAAGTGAACAATGCCTGACAGTATAGACTAACAATTTTGCATCCACGTGTCCACACTCAACATCTGGCCTCCTGCTCAGGAGAAAAAAGCGTTAATGGCTTGCTATTGCCACTACCCAACCTAAAAATATATTACTTGTAACAACTGTAATTGTTAGCCTACGAATGTTATACTGAAGTAATGTCGCTCAGTACATCTTCCTCAGCCACCAACAGAATCTCCAGAATCTCCACTTATACCCGTTACATCCAGTGGAGCCGCCACTATAAATAAAAGTGAAACTAGAGTCAGAAAGATAATATAATTTCATCACATAGCCTATATCTGTAGTTGGGGGTGTCTTTTGTTTGTCATCGGGGATTTTTAGTGTGGGAGCATATTGACAACGCAGATCAACTAGCTTCAGTGATTTGTGGAAACAGACGTAGTATATATGTACCAGTTATCGTAGTTTACATAAGTAACTTCAGTTTACAGGTTACTTCTCTAGTCTTCTTTTTCAGTGCAGTAAAATTTGGTATGGTCTCTACAAACTCGGCAAACTGGACGAATGAAGAAAGCGTTTTATTTTTTACTTGTTGATCTGCTTCCCAGGTATTGTAGCCAGTCGTGTTACATCTTTGGGCCGTTTCTGAAACGTCTCTTCCTGTCGATGTCAGAGGTTTGCCGAGAGTCTGTGTGTCTGCTGTTGTCTGTGCCCAAGGAGGATAGCGAAGCGCAGCTGATCGATGCGGAGTCTTGGGAGAATACCTGGGGAAGAGGAAGTGAACAAAGTATCTGTCTGCTGGAGTGGGTCGGCGAGCAGCCGGTCTGTGTGCGGCAGTCACGGAAGTTAAGTAAATTGAAAGAGAAGGGGAGGAGGGGGGGGTAGGGGGAAAGGAAAGGGGTTGCCGATATTAGGTGCCTCATGCCTCAGGACTTCGTGTGGTATGTGGTGTCAGCGGCGACGAGTGAAAGTGTGTGCTAGACCGGAATTCCAACCCAGGATCTTTTGCTTACCGGGCGGTTGCATTAACCAATGCACCACCAGAACACAGCGTTTATTGCAACTGCGCAGACCACCTCGGCTCGTCTCTCGGCCGAGCCACATGCTCACCTGTCGCATCTCATCCACAGTCTCTGTCCATTTCCTCCAGCCCACAAGAAATATTTACTACTGTTATAGAGTTCAGCAATTTTGTACCAATCAAAAGAATGAACTCAGGTATTTTAAAAGTACAACACATGTCAAAATCTGCATGAGGTTTTCTCTTTTACGTTCAGGCGACAGGAGAGGAACCACGTGCAAAGAGGACATACGATTCTTTAATTCAATTGTACTACTGTTCCACGTGAAAAGAGATACCCTCCGTGAACTGGGTCACGTTGCTGGTGGAGTTCAGTGGAGAAGTTTGCAGCACTTTGGGGAACAGGCGGCGGCAGGTAAGGCCCCATTTCCTGGGCCTTCGGTGGTGGGAGAGGGCTAGTCACGCGACCGTTTGCGAGCGAGCACCAGAGGTCAGCCATTCATACGGCGGAGGGCAGCTGCGGGCTGATAAGGCGGTGCTGCTTGCAGGCGGCCGGCAGGCGCTTCGCCTTGTGGCCCAAAGGGCAGGCGTGGTCATCCGATCCGGATTTACTTACAACGCCAGCGCTTCCTCTATCACTCACAGTTCGCAGTTAAAGCACCGTAAAAGAAAGGCGTTTTTCGTTGCGACGGAATCTCCTCACGAAATTCCTAACACCAACTTTCTCCTCCGAATATATTTTGTTGACACCGACCTACATAGGGAGGAACGATCACCACGATAAAATAAGGGAAATCAGAGTTCGTACGGAAAGATATAGGTGTTCATTCTTTCCGCGTGCTATACGAGATTGGAATAATAGAGAATTGTGAAGATGGTTCGATGAACCCACTGCAAGGCACGTGAATGTGATTTGCAGAGTATCCATGTAGATGTAGATATAATGTGCGACAGAAGCGGGTACTTCTCCTTTTATGTGCTGTTATACTTGCCTCGTCTAACTGTACCTACTCGATTTCTAATGAAATAATATGTATGCAGGTTAAGATTCGAGTCCACCATGGAAAACGTTTCTTGGAATTTTTAGAGTGTAGTTTCAAAAAAATGGTTCAGATGGCTCTGGGCACTATGGGACTTAACTTCTGACGTCATCAGTCCCCTAGAACTTAGAATTACTTAAACCTAACTAACCTAAGGACATTACAGACATCCATGCCCGAGGTAGGATTCGAATCTGTGACCGTAGCAGTCACGCGGATCCAGACTGTAGCGCCTAGAACCCCTCGGCCAGAAGTGTAGTTTCTTCAGTTTTTAAGTCTCTGAATGTCTGTCCGTTGATATTCAGGGTGATTCTTACTAACGTTTAAAAACCTCCGAAGCGACGTAGATGACGTTGAGACCAGTACTTTAATATAAGAAACATGTGGTCGCAAATTTCGGCAAACACCTCAGTAGCGGATGAGAAATTTTGATCATATGACGTCAGCATATGATGTATGTCGCCTCATGTGCAGCAGTTGGACCTATCCATCTGTCGCACCTAATCATCCCAGCCCAAATTAAATATTCTCGTCCGTATCGCTTCTATCCTATGTGCACGACTGTAGGGCTTGGGGTTCGAGTCTTGCGTCTACCACACAGTATGTTTTTCATTGCGGTAGACAAGTATGTGTTTGTATTGAGGCAAGATCTATTATTTTATTTACCGATTTCGCGGTCTCCTCTGGTTTATTGCAAAGTACAGTACCACGGCGTAGAAGTAAATGAGTATAAGCTTCTGAATTTCATCATTACCAGTAAATAATCTATTTTTTCTTTACTAAATAATGAATGTAAACAAAAAAAGTAGGAAAAAAGGAAAGACACGCAAAATGAGAAAAAAAATTCCCTTTGTTACAGCGAAGACAGTAATTTTGTAATTTCTACGGTTACAAGAGATTACATTTTGGTGTTCAAAATTTGCACCGTTGTGCCGCAATGTGTAGCCCCCTATCGACGAGTGTAGGATCGACAAGCGGAACCTCTGCACGTGCGGTGAGGGACGTCATTTGGTGACGTCATTCACAGGTGTTAATTTTTATCCATGTACCACACTTTTTAGGCACTGTTAACCTTAACTTATGGCCTTTTCTTATTAAAAGGTTCCTTTACGCTATATAATGTCATTTGCCTCTCATAGAACTGTAACTTCAGTTATTATAGCTTATTTTCCAGTAACATCTCTAGCTGTTGTAACAAATAATGCTATCAATTAATGTTTATTCATACTTATGCACAGTACACTTTTTATATGTCTTTTGCCTTTTATAGAACGGTAACTTCAGTAACTTAAGGTTCTAATGCCATTACTAGTCCGAAATATTGAAATAAACTATTTCCATAATCATCTCAGTTAACATTTACTGGTTTTAAGTCTGCGCACGCTCATGCGCGCGACCACCAGCTGAGGTCGCTGATTCACTGCCCGCGGCGCCAGGTACGACTCAGCGCCCGCGGCCCACCTGTCTGGCCCGTTGGTGTGACCTATCGGCAAAACATTAGTACTAGTGACGCAGTCTTATGACCATGTACTGTAGTACTAATATTTTAAGTTTGACAAGGCCAATATCTGGCATGTTATAATTTAATTTTATATTGTGACATGTCTGTAGAACGCTACATTATTATGGCCGAAACCGCGGTAAAGTTTATTTGCTTATGAAACTGGAGGCTGAAATTTAATATAATTACATTTACAGTTGCTGACTCTGTAACACCATGCTACAAATACCTGCTAAAAGAGTGCACTTACACTACTGGCCATTAAAATTGCTACACCAAGAGGAAATGCAGATAATAAACGGGTATTCATTGGAGAAATATATTATACTAGACCTGACATGTGATTACATTTTCACGCAACTTGGGTGCATAGATCCTGAGAAATCAGTACCCTGAACAACCACCTCTGCCCGTAATAACGGCCTTGATACGCCTGGGCATTGAGTCAAACAGAGCTTGGATGGCGTGTACAGCTGCCCATGCAGCTTCAACACGATACCACAGTTCATCAAGAGTAGTGACTGGCGTATTGTGACGAGCCAGTTGCTCGGCCACCATTGACCAGACGTTTTCAATTGGTGAGAGATCTGGAGAATGTGCTGGCCAGGGCAGCAGTCGAACTTTTCTGTATCCAGATAGGCCCGTACAGGACCTGCAACATGCGGTCGTGCATTATCCTGCTGAAATGTAGGGTTTGGCAGGAATCGAATGAAGGGTAGAGCCACTGGTCGTAACACATCTGAAATGTAACGTCCACTGTTCAAAGTGCCGTCAATGCGAACAAGAGGTGACCGAGACGTGTAACCACTGCACCACACCATCACGCCGGGTGATACGCCAGTATGGCGATCACGAATACGCGCTTCCAATGTGCGTTCACCGCGATGTCGCCAAACACGGATGTGACCATCATGATGCTGTAAACAGAACTTGGATTCATCCGAAAAAATGACGTTTTGCCTTTCGTGCACCTAGGTTCGTCGATGAGTACCCCATCGCAGGCGCTCCTGTCTGTGATGCAGCGTCAAAGGTAACCGCAGCCATGGTCTCCGAGCTCACAGTCCATGCTGCTGCAAACGTCATCGAACTATTCGTGCAGATGGTTGTTGTCTTGCAAACGTCCGCATCTGTTGACTCAGGGATCGAGACGTGGCTGCACGATCCATTACAGCCATGCGGCCGGCCGGAGTGGCTGAGCGGTTCTAGGCGCTACAGTCTGGAACCTGCACGACCGCTACGGTCGCAGGTTCGAATCCTGCCTCGGGCATGGATGTGTGTGATGTCCTTAGGTTAGTTAGGTTCAAGTAGTTCTAAGTTCTAGGGGACTGATGACCTCAGAAGTTAAGTCCCATAGTGCTCAGAGCCATTTGAACCATTTTGAACAGCCATGCGGATAAGATGCCTGTCATCTCGACTGCTAGTGATACGAGGCCGTTGCGATCCAGCACGGAGTTCGGTATTACCCTCCTGAACCCACCGATTCCACATTCTGCTAACAGTCATTGGATCTCGACGAACGCGTACAGCAATGTCGCGATAAGATAAACCGCATTCGGGATAGGCTACAATCCGACCTTTATCAAAGTCGGAAACGTGATGGTACGCATTTCTCCTCCTTACACGAGGGATCACAACAACGTTTCACCAGGCAACGCCGGTCAACTGCTGTTTGTGTATGAGAAATCGGTTTGAAACTTTCCTCTTGTCAGCACCGTGTAGGTGTCACCACCAACGCCAACCTTGTGTGAATGCTCTGGAAAGCTAATCATTTGCATATCAGAACATCTTCTTCCTGTCGGTTAAATTTCGCGTCTGTAGCACGTCATCTTCGCGGTGTAGGAATTTTAATGGCCAGTAGTGTATGTTGTGTCCAGTAACTGGTTACGTCTTATACCAGCTGCTTTTTGATTACATTACTTACACTAAGCATCCTTAGCAGTACGCTGTAAACGGACATCGTCGCGCTTCGACTTGCGCCAGCGCAATCACTGTGTCGCCTCCGTGGCGAGGCGGCCGCTCGCCCAGCTAATGCGTGCGGCGCCGGGCGGCAGAGGGCGCTTCCGAGTCACGTCACGTGCCAGTCTCGGGCGGGAGAGCTCTCACACAAAGTACTAATCCGGCTCTCCCACCACGAACTACGACGAGGGTCGAAAATGTCTCCAGGACGTGCTTCCTATAAAGCGGGTATATTTAAGGGACCATATGTTTCCCCGTGAGCACAATTACGCGTAGGACCGTGTAATTAATGTAATATAATTTTCTGAGAAGTTTTGTAAATTATAGTAATCTACCCATCGCCAGTGATTCAACAACCCTCGTTTAAACATAGAGATTATCATTTTCAAACCAGTATCGGACAGTGCAATGTATATTTTCTTTGCCACAACTTGGATCCTAGTTAGTCTGTACTTTCGTACAGTAGTCTTTAGGAAGGAAGGATATAATATCTAGGCATTCCACTTGAAACAACTGCCACTGTAAATTACATGACATTTTGCAAGACACTGAATCTGCTACAGTGCTATAGCTGTCTTCCCGAAAAAATGACTTTTATCAATGGCAATAATGTGCACGGTTTCGTCTGTATACCCACTTCAAAGGGGTGTGAAAAACATAGCAGGTGTAATTTGGATTCAATGCAAGTATGAAACAACAACTTTTTGTTTAGTCGAACAAATGAAACCAAGTAAAAAGAAGACTTACACAATATAATTCATGAAACGGGTGTATTTGGTTTACAGTTACAACGTTCAACCATTAGTACATTTTTAAGATGCAGCAAGTTCGCCTAGACTGCAATAAAATTAGAGACACATTAATTAAAAAGAGATAAGCATACAGTAAGGGAGAACGTAGTGCAATAAAACGTTATACTACCTTACCGGACTTTGAAATTAACAGTGTGACAGTAACTATGTTTTGAAAGCAGCTACTTAACACACCACTTACAAGTGAAATACCGTACGAGACTATGTACAACGAAATTCCACTGCTACATACTCACAGATAATCTCGGGTTGCTGGCATGCTGTGTGTATCGTACAAAGTGCTGTTACAGTAATCATAATTCAGCAGAGAATGTGGCATAGTGCATGTATGAATGTCAGGGAAGGAAAGATAGATAAGTATTTTGTACACAGGGGTCATGTACAGATTTATCTTAGCATTAATAACTCAGAATACTGCAGCTAAAAGTTGTTACAGTAATAATGAAACGTAATAGCATATTTGTCACACTTTGGTTTCATGTGGTGTGCTATAACGTAAACGTGAGACAATCCCACACCCAGCTTTCCCATGTTTTCCTTAGAAACTGCTCAAATAAAGGAACATCTGGAGGAAACTGTGAGCAACAGTAATTTAATTTGGTAATATATTCATGACGATTGTTGTTTTACATGGTATGTTATAACAAGCAGCTGAAAAATTTACATGGAGTCTCATATTTTCCTGTTTATAGTAGCAACCATGAATAAATCTCTGGATAAAAGTATGGAATGATAGAAAAATAGAATCAGGCACCTTATTATTTGTACACAGTCATGAATATAAAATCACTGTGTGACGATCTTAATAAAAGTCAGCCTATAATAATAAAATATGGTGAAATGTATGCACGTAGTTTTTTACCATTGCCCTTAACAACAGTAACAAATAAAGAACACCCGGATATTCGATGAAGAGGTAAATAAAAATGGGAATCAAGCACCTAATTACTTGTTCGTAATGGTAGGTGTAACAACAGGGGGTGGCAAATGTAGTAAACCACAACAGTAAAACAACATGTTAACTAGTGCCTACACGCATTTCTCTCTCTTCTTCTCAATGACAACTGCGCCAATAAAAACTTTTGGATACAAGGAAAATATAAAGATATAAAACGAGCAAAATAATAAAAGAAAGAAGGCAGTTGCCTACGTGCTTTAACGTATCGGTCAGTAATAGTCGTAGGGCCAAAATGCCAAATCATATAGGACGTAGTGCCCGAAATTAGAAAGCAAAAGAGACACACGAATATAGATCAATTTGAAGCTGCCTAATCTAAGTGGGAAAGTTCTCTTTGTATTTATTTTTTATTTTCTTATTTTGTATTTGTATTTTGACGATATTAGTTTTGGTATGTATTTCAGATTCACTTGAAAATGGTTACAAAACTGGAAGTATCGAACAGTGGAGAAACCAAAGTAAAAGAATGTTCGTATCCTACTAACGACAACCACAGAGGCAGGTTGTTGGTCACGAAATTTATTGTGGCCATAAACACCAATGCATTTAAAATGTATGTATGCCCTCATTAGCTCTTTCTTCTTAACTTACAAGATGGGAGTCGATTCACTATGTCTACCTCTAAACAAAAAAAATATTTCTGACTCATCTGATTTTCAAATTGGTTTGTCATTTTGAGAGTGTGAATATCATTGTGCGACTAAGGACCATTTCATCACCATTTTCTCTCACTTAATACTTTTATTAACATGCAGTGACTGAGTATGGACTTTGTCTCCCACCACTGCTGCCGATTTTTAATGTCGAACCCGTTGAATTGTGACATTTGTGGCAGATCATCGTAAAATTCTGTAATACACAAGTTCTCGAGTATGGGGTGAGTGTGGGGTGGCGAGGGGGAGAATGGGCTGTAGTTGTCTAAGTGGGCATGACCGGCGTGGCGGTGTCCATATAACTTAGAATTGTAATTTTTCTTCAAGCGTGTATAAAACCTGTTTTGCAACACTTAGAACAAAATTTAGGACGGAGAAAACGTCAGTTCATGTCAATACAATGCTAATTAAAAGACTGAAACGTGTGTGAGTGAGTGTGTGAGTCAGTGAGTGTGTGAAGGTGGACGTCAAATGATAATGTGTTTATTACATACTTGTAGGCTGGGACTGCCTGCAGGTTTCAAGATGACATTAAGTGTCGTGACGCTACCGTTTCCAGTGCACAGTGCCGCCGGGTGCGTTACCTATATAAACGTCGGTTGCCTCTGATGCATTGTTATTCACTGGTAACGATTTTCATGTTAATTACCGTTCACGAAGCGCTCATACATGTAATTGTCCACTTAGAACATGAAATATGAAACTTGCTCTAAATCTATCAAAAATTCCTTTTAAAGTGCAAATTACAGTTCTGCAGCTACAGTTTTCCGCTAGAGTTGCCGGCATAATGGAACTTCTTACCGTATCTACATTTACATATAGACTCCGCTAGCTACCAGACGGTCCGTGGTATATCGTACTTTGTGTCACTACTAGTCATTCCCTCTCCTAGATCAATCCCAGAACGGAGCAGGGAATATACAGCTGTCTGCCTACCTCCATACGAGCTCTGTACGTCGGCAGCAGTAGAATCGTCCTTCATTCACCCGGAAATGCCGGTTGTCTGAATTTTCACAGTAGTGTTTCGAGAAAGGGTTCCCATTTGAGTTAATGGAGCATTTCTGTAATACTTGGGTGTTGCTCGAGCCTAACGTTTAAAATAACTACCAGCACGCCTCTCAGTTGCTTCGATTTATTTTTATTATCCGACCTGTTATGGATCCCAAACACTGGAGCAGCGTTCAAGAATGGGGCGCTCTAGAATTCAATACGTGGACTCTTTTATACACTGAAGCACCAAAGAAACTGGCAGAGGCATGCGTATTTAAAAACGGAGATATGTAAACAGGCAGAATACGGCGCTGCGGTCGGCAACGCCTATATTATAAGACAACAAGTGTCTGGCGCAGTTGATAGATCGATTACTGGCACTACAATGACAGGGTATCAAGATTTAAGTCAGTTTGAACGTGGTGTTATAGTCGACGCACGAGCGATGGGACACTGCATCTCCGAGGTAGCGATGAAGTGGGGATTTTCCCATACGACCATTTCATGAGTGTACTGTGAATATCACAAATCCGGTAAAATGTCAGATGTCTGACACCTTTGCGGCCGGATATGGGCTTTCGGAGCCGAGGACCCACTCTTGTACGCTTGGTGACTACACGATACAAAGCTTTAATCCTCGCCTGGGCTCGTCAACACTTACACTGAACTGCTGATGACTGGAAACATGTAGCCTGGCCGGACGAGTCTCCTTTCAAAATGGTTCAAATGGCTCTTAGCACTATGGGACTCAACTGCTAAGGTCATTAGTCCCCTAGAACTTAGAACTAGTTAAACCTAACTAACCTAAGGACATCACAAACATCCATGCCCGAGGCAGGATTCGAACCTGCGACCGTAGCGGTCTTGCGGTTCCAGACTGCAGCGCCTTTAACCGCACGTCACTTCGGCCGGCAGTCTCCTTTCAAATTGTACCAAGCGGATGGACGTGTACGGGTATGGAGACAACATCATGAGCCGATGGCCCCTGCATGTAGGCAGGGAATTGCTCAAACTGGTGGAGGCTCCATAATGGTGTGGGACGTGTGCAGTTGGAGAGATATGGGACCCCTCATACGTTTAGATCCGACTCTGAAAGGTGACACGTACGTAAGCATCCTGTCTGATCACATACATCCATTCATGTCCATTGTGCATTCCGACGGACTTGGGCAATTCCAGCAGGGCGATGCGACACCCCACATGTCCAGAATTGCTACATAGTGGCTCCAGGAACACTCTTCCGAGTTTAAACACTTCCGCTGGCCACCAAACTCCCCAGACATGAACATTATTGAACATATCTGGGATGCCTTGCAATGTTCTGTTCAGAAAGATCTCCACCCCTCGTACTCTTACGGATTTATCGACAGCCCTGCAGGATTGCTGCTGTCAGTTCCCTCCAGCACTACTTCAGATATTCGTCGAGTCCATGCTATGTCGTGTTGCGGCACTTGTGCTTGCTCACGGGGGCCCTACACGATATTAGGCAGGTGTACCAGTTTCTTTGGTTCTTCATTGTACATGAACTACACTTTCCTAAAATTCAAAATTCTCCAATAAAGAGAAGTCTACTATTCACTCTCCCTACTATCAGCCTTACGGGCCAGTTCTATTTCATATCGATAATGCTTTGTATCGTTACACCTCGATATGTAATCGATGTGACTGTGTAAGGCGGCGCACCCCTAATCATCTGTTCGAATACTACAGGATTGTTTTTCCTATTCATCCGCATTAACTTACATTTTTCTACATTTATAGCAAACTGCCATTCATCACACCAAATAGAGAAATTTTGTCTGCGTCGTCCTGTATCTTCCCACGGTCACTCAATGACTACACTTTGCCGTAAACTACACTATCATCAACAACGTGTCCAGGCAGCTGATCGTCCTGTGTGCTGTTTCAATATTTGGGTTATAAGGTGTAGCTAAAAATAATCCAGTTACAATATGAATAAGTGTAGAGAACGAGAGGAGTCCTGTCATACTTCCCTGGGTCACTCCTGACGATACCTTTCTTTTGGTGAACCCTCGCCATCTAGGAAAACGTACTGGGGTCTGTTACTTATGCAGCACTCGAACCATTCACATACCTGGAAACCTATTCCGTATGTTCGGATCTTCCTTAACAGTCTGCAGAGGGACACTGCGTCAAACATTTTCCGGAAATGTAGGAAAACGTACTGGGGTCTGTTACTTATGCAGCACTCGAACCATTCACATACCTGGAAACCTATTCCGTATGTTCGGATCTTCCTTAACAGTCTGCAGAGGGACACTGCGTCAAACATTTTCCGGAAATGTAGGAATATGGAATTTGCCCTTCTTACACAGTTCACACGGTATCGTGAGAGAAAACAGCATTCTGTCTTTGCACGAGCGATGTTTTCTAAAGCTAGTGGTTTAAACAATGAGGTAGATATTTCGTACTGAGCTAGAAATTAGGCTGCTCTTCAGCAACTTGAATAGACACCCCTTGGTAGCACTGCGAATAGGAAAAAGTGTATTTTACTGATGTCTATAATGGTGGCTCGATGACAATGTATGCATCTAACGTCCAATGTTAAATACATTCCACATGCGCAAGCATACTGATACGAGGTTCTCACAGTCCTGTCACCACGTCATCAAACAAAAGTTCCGTCTACAGATTATACACTCCTGGAAATTGAAATAAGAACACCGTGAATTCATTGTCCCAGGAAGGGGAAACTTTATTGACACATTCCTGGGGTCAGATACATCACATGATCATACTGACAGAACCACAGGCACATAGACACAGGCAACAGAGCATGCACAATGTCGGCACTAGTACAGTGTATATCCACCTTTCGCAGCAATGCAGGCTGCTATTCTCCCATGGAGACGATCGTAGAGATGCTGGATGTAGTCCTGTGGAACGGCTTGCCATGCCATTTCCACCTGGCGCCTCAGTTGGACCAGCGTTCGTGCTGGACGTGCAGACCGCGTGAGACGACGCTTCATCCAGTCCCAAACATGCTCAATGGGGGACAGATCCGGAGATCTTGCTGGCCAGGGTAGTTGACTTACACCTTCTAGAGCACGTTGGGTGGCACGGGATACATGCGGACGTGCATTGTCCTGTTGGAACAGCAAGTTCCCTTGCCGGTCTAGGAATGGTAGAACGATGGGTTCGATGACGGTTTGGATGTACCGTGCACTATTCAGTGTCCCCTCGACGATCACCAGTGGTGTACGGCCAGTGTAGGAGATCGCTCCCCACACCATGATGCCGGGTGTTGGCCCTGTGTGCCTCGGTCGTATGCAGTCCTGATTGTGGCGCTCACCTGCACGGCGCCAAACACGCATACGACCATCATTGGCACCAAGGCAGAAGCGACTCTCATCGCTGAAGACGACACGTCTCCATTCGTCCCTCCATTCACGCCTGTCGCGACACCACTGGAGGCGGGCTGCACGATGTTGGGGCGTGAGCGGAAGACGGCCTAACGGTGTGCGGGACCGTAGCCCAGCTTCATGGAGACGGTTGCGAATGGTCCTCGCCGATACCCCAGGAGCAACAGTGTCCCTAATTTGCTGGGAAGTGGCGGTGCGGTGCCCTACGGCACTGCGTAGGATCCTACGGTCTTGGCGTGCATCCGTGCGTCGCTGCGGTCCGGTCCCAGGTCGACGGGCATGTGCACCTTCCGCCGACCACTGGCGACAACATAGATGTACTGTGGAGACCTCACGCCCCACGTGTTGAGCAATTCGGCGGTACGTCCACCCGGCCTCCCGCATGCCCACTATACGCCCTCGCTCAAAGTCCGTCAACTGCACATACGGTTCACGTCCACGCTGTCGCGGCATGCTACCAGTGTTAAAGACTGCGATGGAGCTCCGTATGCCACGGCAAACTGGCTGACACTGACGGCGGCGGTGCACAAATGCTGCGCAGCTAGCGCCATTCGACGGCCAACACCGCGGTTCCTGGTGTGTCCGCTGTGCCGTGCGTGTGATCATTACTTGTACAGCCCTCTCGCAGTGTCCGGAGCAAGTATGGTGGGTCTGACACACCGGTGTCAATGTGTTCTTTTTTCCTTTTCCAGGAGTGTATTTCCGTTTGCATTATCCAGGTCAGATGTCGATATTGATGGGAGAATGACACAAACTGAATTTATTCGTAGATATATAGTTGACCTGTTTATTTGTGCTGCATATGACTCTTTAATACTTTCTCACAGAACTAAGCCCATCGCGAAAGATGACACACGGCAGCTGCACACGGCTGTTCAGGAGTAGTCTGGTAATACAGAGTACAGTGTAATTACACCACAGATGCTTTGAAGCAGCTGCAGCAGTGTAGTCTTTGGGAAAATTGCGCAGCTTTTTAAGGCCACAGTTGTAAAACGCTTAGTTGTTGTAAAGGAAAGATATTAAATTACTCTTTGACATAAAGAACATGAAGATCGTAGTTGTTCTACACGATGATCAGGCCTATGTACTATAGCTTGCTTAACCTGTCACTTTGTTATCGATATTACACAGCATTTAAATGTGTTTTTATATTACTAAAATACTAATAATACGTTAGAGTAGGTTAAACAAATCAAAGTTAGTATTATTCAGAAAAAAGTATTTTGTCTTTTGCATTTTCCATTATATTTTTCGTTAATATATTAGAAGAGTTCAAGAAGATAGTAAGAGGGACAGCAACGATTCACAGTCCTCACATTTCTCAAAGTACAAAACTTTCCTCAACGTTCCTGAACAAATGTGTTAAAGCGGTGAAGGGTGCAGTGTAAGGACGGACGCCGCGTCCAGAGCATCAAAGAAGGAAATATTTCGACGACGTGTATATTTTGAAGACGAGATACCAAGTTAATAAAGACAATCAAATCTGAAACAATTGTTATGATACATACCAATCTGGCTCCGCAATAAAGAGAGTAACAAAATACAACAGATTTCAGAGAAATAAAGAGAAATAAAAACGCACTGATTTCAAGGATATCTGTCAATCTAAAGAGAGCTTGCAGCCCCATATCATTAAATGTATTTTACAACCTCGAGTATGATTTTCACAGTGTGCGGCTAAAAAACAGATATTCACTAACAAAGATTTCATACTTTAGTTCTGAGTTCTTGAAATGTTGTAGAATATTGGAATACACATACCCGTGACTAGTTGTTTAGCGTCCTACGCACATTTTCCAAAAATTCTTTTACCTGCTACCGAGAAAAACTTACTTAACGTCAGAAGCGACATTTAACACGTACATGTGTTCTTAAACCACCGAAGATATTCTTCAGTCATATAATCGGTATTTGTAAAACGCTACGGTTATTTCTAATTGTTGTTTTGGTTTATAGTCCGAATATTGGTTTAATGCATCACGTCAGCGTAGTCTTTTCTGCGCAAGCCCCATCGTACTCCGCATAGCTACTGTAACTTCAGCCTACTTCAGCCTGCTTACGTTCGTATTACATTGTCAAATTAGTTTGACAAAGATCATTGATCAACGCCCTTTGGTTAAATCTTTGACATTGTTCTAGGGAAGCTTTGATCTAAGATATTTGTCTAAAGTTAGGGCGTGGGCCCAGTTAAATTAAAGTTCGCCATATTGTATACTTCTTTGACTAGCTTTAGTTGCGTCTAAGCTCTAAAATGAACACAAAGTTTACTTCGTGTGTGGCTAACACCTCGTTGATAATTTCCATTTTTTTTTTACTCAAATAGGATACTTGCGAGCTTGTCGCTTTAAATGATTACGCATTTTACACATTTCAATTTAGCTACAAAAAAAAAGGGGGGGGGGAGTTTACCCACATAACGTCCATCTTCCACGTTGGTGTAAATTTTTTAAGCCTAATAATTTTAGTTGTATTTTATAAATAGTTTTCTTGCTAGACGTTCTAGCTCCGAATGACGCAGTATTGAGTGTTATATGGGCGGCCTCTTTATTTGAAATTACGGTCCTGTGTTTTTAATGTTCTCGTTATAGTGGTATATGATACGAAAAAACTGTTTATGTACTGCATCTGTGTGTTGTATTATACACCTTGTTTTCTCTTTTTAATTTTGCCGCCTTCATTTCTATCGTACTTCGTCAAAATTTTAGGATAAGTTAAGCACAGATGTTGCCCCTAGTAATTCTATCTTATCAATGTTTTATGTGCATTACATTTATAAAGTTTTAGTGGGTATGTATATCCAGTTTACGATTTCTCATTTTTAATCAATGCTGCGTCGCAGAGCCACCTCTTGAGGTGATTCTGTATTAGGCTTCCATACTGGTACACGACGCTGTGGCGCATTATGCTTACTACCTGAGCCCCCATCTTACTGTTACTCGCTCCTGTGAACGGGAACGCGTTATGCAGATCTTGGTGCCTCTCGCGTCCATCTAGAAAAGGTAATGATTTTACTATTTTATGTTTCTAGTTTTTATTGAGTTTAACGAAGGCGATGTTGGCCTGATATATTCGACGATGCCCTTTGGCTACACTGACTAAAGGATTCTTAAGAAATACCAAATTAAGGTATTTGCTCTTTCAATAGGTGATCTGTTTATATTATCAATAGGGAATCTGTTTATACATGCTTATAGCTTATCCAAGTCTGCACAACGCGATCGCGATTCTTAAATAGATGTATTTGTTCTCTGTTTTCTATTTAAATAACCTGAAGATGCCTAAATAAGGCGAAACGCGTCGTTGAAAAATAAAAAAAAAATTGCCACCAAGACTGTTTTTAACCAATAATTTCCAAATACGAATAAAGGGTCGTTCTTCATAGCACCAAATACATTGACTCCAAAAATCTGAATAAGTGATTATACTGTAATAAAAGATAGATGCAGCCATCAAATGTATTCGAAAAGGCTGCGCTGTAGATGATGTAAGGAAGAAACTATATGAACTAAGGTATTTGTTGTGATGGCAAAATAAATGTCTTGTCAACAAAATGTACATAAGTGAGATAAATTTATTTATTTGTTACTCCAAATAACGTAAAACAGCCTTCGTAAATTCCTCCTTAAATGGTTTAAAAATGCTGACTACTGTCAGCACTACTGGAAATACGTGAAATAGTAGGCTGATTTATACTGCAAGATCGAACAAGTTTCGTCTGTTGCTAAAACTATTAACATAACTATGAGACGATCTTTAATAGACATCGCATTTCGAAATGAGTATCTTGTAAGTAAATGTGAGGGACTACTTTCATAAGAAATAACTAAAATTTCTGTTCGCCCATACTCAAATAGTTTTCGTATCGCTTTATGTCCTCGCACGATAGCCCACGAAACAAATTCTGGTGAATAGTTCGAGCTTCTGTTCTCGCTATCTATGCTTTCTCACACATTCTCCAGTCGTATACTAAATGCTGCTGTACAGACAATTAACTGTACGCCATCCATTCTTCGTAAATTCATAAATTTGACAATAGTGCAATAGTTCCAGTGACATACTTCGTTTAAAGAAGTTTGACAGAATCTTTGACAAGTATCTTAGATCGAAGAGCTTTCACAGTGTAGTACAGGTCTTACTCTGGTCAGAGCCCGACTCCCTCCACAATTCTTGTTCCCCACAGTTTCCTCTATAATCAACTTGCAATCCCTTGACGCTTCATCATGTGTCCTATCAATCGCTGCCTTCTCTTATTCAAATTCCTGCCATAAATTTATTTCCTCCACCAGTTAGATTCAGTGCGTCTTCATTAGATATTCGATCTACAAAACTGCTCTTCAGGATAAGTAGCGCCACATTTCAAAAGCTTCTACTCTCCTCTTGCGCCGACCCTTTATCAACCACGTTCAACTTCTGTATAGGGTTGCATTGCAAACAATACTTCCTAACATTTAAATTTTTTAATCCACGTTAATAGATTCCTCTTTTAAAGAAACTACTTCTTTATTACTGCCAGATTGCAGTTGATATTTTTTCTACCTCAACCATCGTCTGTCATTTTCGTGCCCGAATAAAAGAACTTATCTACCAGGAGGGGCGTTCGGTAAGTAATGTAACACGCTTTTTTTTCTGAAACCAGGTTGGTTTTATTCAGAATTCCAGTACACCATATTATTGCCCACTCTTTTGGCTACGAAACCCTCTTTTCCCACATAAGCTCCTTTCAATGCTACTGCCTTAAGCCATCTTACTAGACGGTCCCGTATACTCCAGAAGGTACCACTCTACTGGTCGACGCCGCAGCCAACGTCTTGCTGCATCAAGAACCTCCCCATTATTCACGTACTGCTTCCCTCGGAGTGTAAACTTCATTGGTCCAAACATATGGAAATCGGAAGGGGTTAGATTCGGGCAGTAGGGTGGAAGGGAAGAACTGTCCAGTGAAGATGTGTGAGCTCAACTCGGGTGTGCAGACTTGCGTGAGGCCTTGCATTGTCATTGAGAAGAAGTTCGTTTCCATTTTTGTGGCGACGAACACGTGGAAGTTGTTTCTTCAATTTCCTGAGGGTAGCACAGTACACTACAGAGTTCATCGTGGCATCATGAGGAAAGACATCAAACAAAACAACCTCTTCAGAGTCCCAGAAGATATGACTTTACCGGTTGATGGTGCGGCTTTGTTCGCGGGGGGAGAGGGGGGGTGTCCGTTTCGGCGTGATGAATCCACTTTTCATCACCTGTGACGATGTTCTACAAAACATTGTCACGATCAACTTGTAACACGCAAGAATTTCACACAGATGGTCTTTCGTTGCTCTTGTCTTCTGCGAGGCGGCGAGGAACCCAGAGCGCATACACGTTTGAGTACCCCAACTGGTGGACGAGTGTGTCAGCAGTGCCAACACAGACATCTAGTTGTGTAGCGAGGCGTTTCATTAAGATCAGTGGATCACCTCTAATGATTCATGAGACTACAGAGGTTGAAGCGGAAATATTCCACTACGTCCCACAACCAAATTCCGCATTTTTTCAACCGAAATTGGCCGAGAAAAAAGTGTTGCGTTACTTATTGACCACCCTCATACCTTCAGAAAAGACTTCTTAACGTTTCAATTTTTAATTCATGTTACTACATTTTCCTTTTTGCGAAACTATTTTCTTACTATTGTCAGTCTGCTGTTTACATGATTTCTACCTAAGTCATCGTCTCCTATTTTCCATCACAAATGAAAAAACTCATGTCTTAAACTTTTGTATCTCATTCCCTAATTTAAACCAGTCCGAACGGTGTCGTTTAATTCAACTACATTCTGCTACCCCGGTTTTACTTTTGTTGATTTTCGTTTTATAACCTGCGTTTCTACAATTTGTAGACTTAGAGAAAGATTTTGGAAATGCTGACTGGAATACTCTCTTTCGAATTCTAAAGGTGGCGGGGGTAAAATACAGGGACCGAAAGGCTATTTACAATTTGTAGAGAAACCAGATGGCAGTTATAAAAGTCGACGGCATGAAAGGGAAGCAGTGGTTCGGAAGGGAGTGAGACACGGTTGTACCCTCTCTCAGATGTTAATCAATCTGTATATTGAGCAAGCAGTAAAGGAAACGAAAGAAAAATTTGGAGTAGGAATTAAAATCCATGGAGAAGAAATGAAAGCTTTGAGGTTCGCCAATGACATTGTAATTCTGTTAGGGACAGCAAAGGACCTGGAAGAGCAGCTGAACGGAATGGACAGTGTCTTGAAAGGAGGATATAAGATGAAAATCAACAATAGCAAAAGGAGGATAATGGAATGTAGTTGAATTAAGTCGGGTGATGCTGAGGGAATTAGATTAGGAAATGAGACACTTAAAGTAGTAAAAGAGTTTTGCTATTTGGGGAGCAAAATAACTGATGATGGTGGAAGTAGAGAGGATATAAAATGTAGACTGGCAATGGCAAGGAAAGCGTTTCTGAAGAAGAGAATTTTGTTAAATCGAGTATAGATTTAAGTGCCAGGAAGTCGTTTCTGAAAGTATTTGTATGGAGTGTAGCTATATATGAAAGTGAAACGTAAACGATAAATAGTTTAGACAAGAAGAGAATAGAAGCTTTCGAAATGTGGTGCTACAGAACAATGCTGAAGATTAGATGGGTAGATCACATAACTAATGAGAAAGTATTGAATAAATTGGGGAGAAGAGGAGTTTGTGGCACCAGTTGACTAGAAGAAGGGATCGGTTGGTAGAGCATATTCTGAGGCATCAAGGGATCACCAATTTAGTATTGGAGAGCAGTGTGGAGGGTAAAAATGGTAGAGGGAGACCAAGATATGAATACACTAAACAGATTCCGAAGGATGTAGGTTGCTGTAGGTACTGGGAGATGAAGAAGTTTGCACAGGATAGAGTAGCATGGAGAGCTGCATCAAACCAGTCTCTGGACTGAAGACCATAACAACAACAACTTGCTTTCAAAATACTGTACATTTTCTTCACCTGATATTAGAAGTTCTTTGCCGTCTCTGACAGAATTACACTGTCACTGGTCAATTTCAAAATTTTTATTTCTTCACCTTGACATTTATTTCACTTTCCTTTGTTCTCTTATTGTTTGCTCAGTTTACGGACAGAATAACAGCGTGAGAAACTACTAGCCCATCCCACTCACCTCTGACTTATTGTTTTCGTTTTACATCCTTTGACTTTTATAACTGCACATTGGTTCCTGTACAAATTGTAGATCACCTTTCGCTCCCTGTATTTAATCCCCGCTACCTTCAGAATTTCAATGAATATATTCCTATAAACTTTAGAAAAAGCTTTCTCTAACTCTACAAACTCTATAAAAGTAAGTTTTCCATTCTTCAGTCTTTCTTCTAAGACTAGTCATTGAGACCATTTGTCTAAGTTACATTACCACAGCGCAGACAGTAAACTGATATGCGCGGCCAGAAAAAAGTGAAATCGCCGAATATATTTTTACTCAGACACCATTGACACAGTGAAACAAACCGTTTGGAAGGTGAAATGTGCTTCACAATTTACGTAACAAATACACCTGAGTGTTTTTTAAGTAAAATGCAAGCGCTTCACCGCGGGCTGTGGAGGACAAAAGCGCTGTGACAGCGATGCGTGCCATTCCGAGGCGTTGTTTCAGGCCACCGGCTGATTACGGTTCACACATACGAGAATTTGCTGTCCATTGTGTTCGCGCTACCGTTACTCATGCGCCGCTGCAGCATAAAGGTCAGGCAAACAGAGACTGTCCACAGTAATAATTATCATAATATTTACGTAACACAGTGCCTGATGCAGTACGTAACACGTTGCATAATCACTTGTAGTGGTTTTATGTAAAGGAGAAAATTAAAGAAATGTCACTAAACATTTTTCAAAGCTTTATTAGCTTTCTCGAACGATGCCTTCTTCATAGTAGCTTTATACACACATAGCAACGATTATTTTTATTTTTTAGTATATATTATCTCTCGCATCTTGCGTCTCCTCCTCACTTCTTCCGATACTTGATCCGTTGTGCCTCACAGGTTGTGTGTATAATCGAACGGAGTGAACATTCCTTTCTTTCGAACATTGTAATCTTCCAATGACCTCCAAAACCCATTGATTTCAAAACGCAGTAGAAAGTTATTTAGAGAATTTCCTTGGCAGCGGCGTGCGCCAAGTGATCGTTTCCCTGAATTGCAGCGCACGTCGTATTCCCGCTAGAAAACAAAGAGCCAACGCTGTGAAGCACTACACGAGACGCTGAAATAGATAGGGCCGTGTCAATATGTCCGATCAGCTATCCGTTTCCGTGATTTTCCAAAACAGATTTAGGAAGGCTAGAATGGCTTCTTAAACGAGACATTGGTCTATATTCTTCTCCAACATCCTCAGATGCGAGCCTGTTTCGTCTATAAGGACATCGGAGACGACGAAATTTTAAATTCAAACCACACTTCCTTTAGGAGTACACAGAGTGAAGGAACGTTTAATGAAGGTTTTTCAGTCATTAAAAGGCAGTAGTAGATAACGGATGACAACAAATAACTGGTTATTTTCCGAATGTTCGAGTGGTTCAAATTGCTGTAAGAACTATGGGACTTAACATCTGAGATCATCAACCCCCTAAACTTAGAACTAACTAACCTAAGGACATCACACACATCCATACCCGAGGCAGGATTCGAACCTGAGACCGGACTGAAGCACCTAGAACCGCTCGCCCACAGCGGCCGGCTTTTCCGAATGTTATTCGTTTTAAATAAAAGCTCTTATGATCAGCAAATAGAACTGTAAAACTTTGTGTCGAGGCAATGAAATTCAGTAATCATCAAAACAATGTTTCAATTAAGTGGTTCCTGTGGACCAACCCTGCACGCTACAGTAAAAAGAGGTTGCAGAGATACATACCCTTCGCAGCACGCGTGAAAGTAGTTATTCATGAAAGACGTGTGTCTTTGAGAGTCGCTTGGGCTCTAACATTAAATTGCTCTAGACTACATAAGGCATGGAAACGACACAGTATGTTCGCCTTTACTGATGCACAAAAAATCGTTCTGAAAGAGTTGTTGGAAGTCAGTGTACACATACGTGGTTGTGGTAGTCTATGTGCAGGTGTGTGGGTGGGGGAGATTGGTCAGTAAATTTCGCTATTCTGGATGGAAGTGTGCAACAACGTGATTCTCGAAGAGAATTTTTCTGTGTTATACCTGCTCTTCGACTTAACGGAGTAAAAGCGTTTACAATCAACATCTTTATATCGTTCCTGTGATGGACAGAATGACACACATTGAAATTCCAGCCATTCTCGAAAAATGCATCATAGGGATAAAATAGGCTTTATCTGCCCTGCGGAGAATGCATCTACTCAAATCACCTTTGTTGCAAGGCATGCAGAAATGCGTTTACAGTACGTTCTCCACAAAATAGCTGCCTATTCGGAAAAACTCTTAACAATAATCCAAAAAATGCTATCTCTCATTCTTCGTTCGTACAAGCCGTTGTCCATCTGAAAAAGATACGTGAAATAAAACTGCTGGTACTGTAATGTCTTAAGAAGAATATACTATTAGTGAATGATGACATGTCCCTAAAAGAATTTTGTTTGCATAAACCGAGGTTTGATTGAACTTCAGCTGAAGGCCGACAAACAACTGGTACAATTATCAACTGCCTACCAGGCGCATCTCTCCTTTGAAATTCCAGTTCCCTACAATAACAACAGAAGATCCATATTTGAAATATATTTTAGTACTCCTTGATTCGTTGTCATAGTTGTGAATGCTTCCATGTAGATGGAGACCATTCGTGAAATTTCATACAAACAGACCATTAACGCATTGTTATCCACTCGTTTAACTCTAGCAACGTTTGCGTGAAACAGTTAAGTGTTATTAAATGATTTGGTCTATAACGTAATAATGTCCTTGAGGTGGTTCGCGGAGGTAGCTGTTGTACGTGGAAACGTTGTAGCGATAAAAGAGTGTTTCTGTTTGCCACGTTATTGCCACACTGCATCAGGGAGCACATTATTTTTAATTATTAATTTTATTTTAGTAAATTTATACTAAAATCAAATTGCAAAATGTCGTAATTACTAAGTTTATTTTAGTAAATTTATACTAAAATCAAATTGCAAAATGTATCTTCCTGTCTCAACACTCTTCCACTTGACCAATTTTCAAGGGTTTTTCACAGGTAATTCGAGTGTAGCTCGGGGCAACGTATAGGCTTCATTTCATCAGAACAGGATCACGGAGAAAGAGATATCGTAATTTAAAGTTTTAGAAGTCTACTCAGCTTACTAGTTCGGTTGTTACCTTAGTGACGGTATAGTACACCAAACAGCAAACAGATGGCGCTGACAATAGTATTTGTGGAAGTGTACGTCTGTGACAGTTTATATTTACGATAGCAACTAACATTGAATTTACTTGCCTATGGTACACGGGTTTAATGATTTCACTTTGTTCATTAAAAAATTAAAGAAATTGCTGTACTTCTTTCCATAGGTTTCATTTATATTTGAATTCTTGGCCAGCAAAAAGGATTTTATGAAGAACGTGATCCTGTTAGGATTAAGTTTTTACTGACTGAGGTACGGGACCCTAAAAAGCGAAGGTACGGAAAGGACCTTATTTGACTTCCAGGTGTATAGCTAGTCAAACATAATTTGTTCAGTGGCTGTTCCAGTGTACTGTGGAGCCTTGATGTATATCTAAAAAACTGGCTGTGCTACTGCGATGGATCATTTAACTTTTCTCATACCGTTTAAGATCATCCGCCATTCTTTGAAGTGGAAAATTTAACCATCTAATGACCGTGATGACAGTTGACCAGAATCAAGATAAGCAGGATACGCAGTCACAGATGTTATCGCCTTGCATTATTTTTAATGCCTCTAGCCACAACATGTTCTGAAGTATCAAAACTCAGACAACCGCCAAAGAGTTCCAAGCATGCTGACGAACTGCTGATAAACAAATTTTGATTTTTGCTATTTGGAGTAAGTCAGGCAGGCATTAGAATCACTATGATGTCTCGATGAATCGGATTCTTGAACAGAATGGAGTAAGATGTCTCTTATTTTCATTATTGTCATTCTTTGAGTATACGCTGTCAGAATCCTTCGAACAATTAATCTGTCAACCAGATGTGTGCAACTTGATTAACGTCGTACCTCCGCTGTATAAGTTTCGTTATTGTTGGAATAAAAATATTATTCCTGTAGGACCATCCTAAATGATTCGTTCTACTCTTCCAGAAATATTTTTTTCTATGTAAGTTCTCAACCTAGTCCTTATCATCTTAGCAAATAAATTGTATCTGTCATTTAGCACACTTATAACTGTGTGACGTTCGCACCGTCCCTGTTGTAAAAGATATCGGTAATCAGCGTAACGAGAAATGTCAATTTACTCAGTGTTCCACACGATAACCAGGAACGGTTCAGAATGTCCGGAAATCTATGTACCTCTTCTAATGAACCACTAGTAAATAGTCAGTTCCAGGTTTCTTCTCATCCTCCTTTGTCTTTTCACGTTTCTTTTGAGGCGTCGGCATTGTTATAGAGGTTTTGGCAATGCTACTGACAGCTAACGGTCGGATGCTCTTCCTACGGTCATAAATAGGCCACTCCACGCTTCGTGGGAGATAAGGAACGGATTTTCAGGCGAGTGAAATACGCTGAACATGCGAGTTAATGTCATGAGTGTGAACATACCTGACGGTAGTCTTAATCAGATGGTGGGAGACTTACACAGACACGTCAGAACCGCACATCACCTACGAGCGTGTGGCTTCCGAGCGTGGTAACCACGGTCATTACTGTCTGCCGGAACACATGCTGTGGCTATGTCCTACATAGGAGCGGGTGGAGGTGACAGAAAGGTGCATACCTGGCTAAGGGATCTCTTTCCGATTTCGTAAATGGCGTAGATTTTTCCTACAGTATTAAAAGACGAAACATAGAACATTACTCTCTATCAAATCTTTGTTTTTTAGCTGACATGAAGACTTACAATCGATCACTCTGTATCCATTCTTTATTTTATGGCGGAGATGAAGGCTCACAATAATTTCAGACACTTAAAATTTTGTCGTTAAGCCAATATTTAACGTGAAACTTGTGATTAAAATAATACGAACTATACCTCCCCTGTTGCAAATACTTCTGATCAGTGGTACGCTGAGATACGAGTAATTTCTAACGTTGTAATAAGAGACGAAACTTGAAACGAAAACTTGTCAATTCTTCTGCAAAATCACTGATTTTGGATTATATAAATTCGTGTAACATTAAGAGGTGTATCTATTATAATAAGATTAGAAAATCTACCAACCTCTAGTAAACTGAATATCAAACGAAGTAAATAAGTAATGGGAAAAGAGAAAATTCGCCTTAGAGTTTCTGGGAAACAAAAGCTCTACTTAGTGGGTGAACAGTGCGGAACTTTCTGCTGTCTGGGCATTGCACGTAAGATATGTATACTACTCCATTTTGTCAATACGGAATTAAAGTAACACACTATTTGTTCCATCAGTTACATTTATTTGTCAGAAAGAGAATACGCTTACTTTTTTTGGGATTGTGTAATGTGGATGCCGTGCTCCATTCTTTTTAAATGAATTCTTATCAGCAGGGTGCACATTTCAAGTAAGGCTGCTGTATCATAGCTCAATTTGTACAGTGTTATAAAACAGCGCCATGACAGTAATAATAATATCCCATCTGACATGGAAAGTAATAGCAAAACAGCCGGAAAGCCATTTATAGAACCCTCGCCTAGGAGAAGTCTCCCATTTCGATGTGAGTAATTAGACGGTGGATACATAAAGGAGTATTAAAATTCGTACTCAATCATAGTTAGAGCATTTGAATTACAGCGAAGACAATTACATAACGCAGATAAAGTACCAGTTTACATTAAATGAAGGAAATTATTAAATGGATCGAAGCTCTTTCAGCCATTCCACCGCTTAAAACCCTTGGGTACAGGAGACTATAAATTAACCTTACGCTCATTTGTCTCTCTGTTACTCTACTTCTTTCCCCAGCGGATACTATTAAATGATTTCCCAACACTATATTTTTACAATGCTTCTCTCTTCTACTAATTATTAGCTATAATCTTTAGAGTAAACTCTTAAAGCGTAGGCCCTAAGTCCGCCCAAACACACAACAAGTTTTACAATAATTTTTGTAGCGACTGTGTTTATTTACTGTTCTTGTATTGAATTTGGTGTATCACTAAACGGAAATGAAATAACTAACATGTAAGATGTCCTCTTACAGAACCATTAAACGTTAATATCTGTAGGTTTTCTGAAAGCGTTTCTGTATTAATTATAATATGTAAATTGAACTGTAATCTTTGGAACAACAGACTAGTGAAGGGAAATAAGCTCTGTGTTGCAGGGACACTGTTGCGATCTCTGAAATATTAGTATTATCTTTGTACTCAGTGTATGCACAACAGTGTGTACAGATAACAAATTCAAAGAAATGGATAGCTTTGCGGGTTTTTATAGGAGAATGCAACCCATAGCGCATAGGTAATATCCTAAACCTTGTAACGCTGTTTCCGTATAGTTGTCGTCTAAATTAACTTAAAACTCCTACAAAAATTTGTGTTGCCGCTTTGAAATCGCAGTTAACTGTCAATTCAGTAATAAAAACTTTTGAGGTTATCTTATTGGCTCAGGATGTCAAGGAAAGCCACGATGGCTATCATAACAAAGAAAAGGCTAAAGTGCACTTGCGGCGACCCTGACTCGTCCTTTGCGTACTGCAGGTGACTTTTCGTTATCTTGATCGTAATCAGTGACAGGATTCGATAGCCAATAAGACTCGGTCAATAAATTTATAATGTCACAAATATTTCGCTGTTTTTTCCGGACGTTTTGTGATTTACGAGGCGGTGCTTAGTGTGAGACCTAATAGCTCAGGTTAAATTGCTGCGAATGAAACAAAATACCTGCTAACTTTACTTACGAGTCATAGGGAATTACGACCGACCAACCGACGTACAGCTTATGATTAGTTGGGTGCACAACGCACAACGTAAGTGCAGTTGCACAAAGAATAATATTTATATTATTTTTACAGTCGCACGAAATGTCAATTATTAGCTGATTGCGATAAAAGTTACGTTATGCCCCCTTGTGTTTTTCGTAGGTGATGTGTGCAGTATGTACATAATGTAAACCAAAATACTCAACGGAGATTTTTGTTGTGGATCACCAAGTTTTTGAATTTATCTCACTACTTTAGTTAACTATAAATAACAATGTGTTAAATATGAAGGTATTATGCACTACGACAGATTACTTTCTAAATTATTCGTTGGCGGAACCAGTAACAAAGAAAGTCTCAAAGGTCGTGGAAAAACTGTAGAGGAAATGTTGCCAACGACGAACAAACATCTCAGGGTACGCTATACACCATTCAGTTACTACTACATTTATTTAGTATGAGCTGATAAACTCGAAATTCCCAGGGTATTCATTCTGCTATTTTTCTATTAGCAACGAAAACAGAAAGATTAACATGTTTGTAGGCTAATATGGAAAAAATTCATTTGAATGTGTTAGTGAAATCCGAATTATGAAACACTCGTTTAAAGAAATATACATAATGTACAAATGTGTAAGTACCGTATCTCGAACAGTTTCTGTACACAGCGCAGCTGCTTGCGAGTTTATATTGCGATTTTGTTAAAGTTTCAGTGGCAACGTCTCTTCGTAGCTTTATAGACAGGTATAGTTTTCACGTATACACGTTTGTACTTCGCAGTTGATAGCTGTCAAAAGTGCTGCCAGGTGTCAGGGATTTCTTTAACCTTAAATGTATTACAGCTTCATGCATGAGGCGGGCATTTTTTCACGCATATTAGTGCCTATGTCATATCTCTTGAACTGTGTGTCGTACAGTCATATATTTGTGTATGTGCATATAGTGGCATATGTCAATACTGCCTGCGAAATTTATTAGGAGTACAATTAGTAGTACAGAGGTAATACATTTAAACATCATGAATCATGCTGAAGTTTTTTACGCATTTCATTGTTTGTGATATCATATCTCCTGAACGATGATGGACAGATGGTTCTTACCCCTACAGCGATTGTTACCTGACTGTAAGAGATTTGTGTATCAAATTTGGTTACAATCGGTCCAGTGGTTTAGGAGGAGATGTGGAACAAACACACTTACATAGACCCATTTTTATGATATGTATGGATTCGTGTTCATTGATTCGCCCACTCGTAAAAAATTGTCGATTTGGAACTTAACCACGCCCTTGAAACCGGATTATTTTTGTTGTAGAAATGTTCCTCCTCCTAAGCTCATCGCCTCGCAGACCTCCATTGCTGCATCCTTCTTGTATCAGTGTTACTTCGTTGTTATTGCACCTAGAACATTTTTATCACTCTTTTTATTACCTCATTTTTACTCTACTTTAATTTTTCGTTAGGTCAATTTCCGATTTAATTCTCCTTTCCTTCCGGTTACCAGTTGTCAGATCGTTAGTCTATTAAATGTAAAATAATCTGCAAACCTTAATAGTGATACTCGTAAGGTTTACAGTGTAACTCCAGCTCCTAGTTTTTCTTGTTCCCTATTCATCTCGTCTTCTTGCAAACTGAAGTAGGACAACAAAATGCATCTATTTGCACTTCCACTTAACAAGTAATTTTCGTGTGTGGCACATATTTAGATAGTGCTGTTACAACTTCTTTGCAAATTTTATGAATTACTAGCATGTAACTAGACCTCTGGCAATGATTTAACATTTTGAAACATGTAAAATGAGTTTTGAATACCAAGTTAACGAAAATGATCCTTTAATCTCTTCGCGCACGAATTATTTGGGCTCTGGCTCCTATTTCTTCTGTACAAAACGAGTTCATAGTGTGTCGGTTGCACGAGGTGAAGAGTGAATTTCCGTACTAATCTATCACGCTTTATATTGAATGTAAACCAATATTAATACTAATTTTTCCGTCAGCAATACTCGTTGTATAAACTTTCAGCTGTTCTGAACTATGCCTCCTATTATAAGCAGATTAGCAGGCGAACATCTTTTTGTACCGAGACAGACATGTCGCGGTAAAACTCTGACTCGTTTTTCCAGCAGTAACTGAGTTAAAGTTCCTCCAGCAGCTCTCATTAAGATTTCACTTCGTTTACAGAGCAGGCGAATTCACCGCTGCAGCTTTCATCAACGGTGCTCCCAATTCCTTGCTGCACTTCTTCTGAACTGAGCAACCGTTTTTGTTCTATAGGTGCCACTGCTAACCATCTGTTAAGTCCTAATAAGCAAACATCATTTTGTATCACTTTAGTGTGTGCTTTTGTCATAACTTTGTATTTAGACTGATCACCAATATTACCTTCAAATGCTTCCGGCCTAACTGTTTCTGTTGTGGTATTCACTACAGAGACAGGTTTCATGCAGCTCTCTATCCTGTGGAAGTTTCTTCATCTCCGAGTAACTACTGCAACCTACATCCTTCTCAATCTGCTTGTTTATCCATACCTTGGTCTTCCTCTACGATTTTCACCCTCCACACTTCCCTCCAATACTAAATTGGTGATCCCTTGATGCCTCAGAATATGCTCTACCAACCGATCCCTTCTTATAGTCAAGTTGTGCCACATTTTCCTGTTCTCCCCAATTCTATTCACTACCTCCTCATTAGTTACGTGATCTACCCATCTAATCTTGAGCATTGTTCTGTAGCACCACATTTCGAAAGCTTCTATTCACTTGTTGTCTAAACTATTTATCATCCATGTTTCACTTCCATACATGGCTACACTACATACAAATACTTTCAGAAAAGACTTCCTGACACCTAAATCTACACTCGATATTAACAGATTTCTCTTCTTCATAAGCGCTTTCCTGCCATTGCCAGACTACATATTATATCCTCTCTACTTCGACCATCATCAGTTATTTTTCTCCCCAAATAACAAAACTCATCCACTGCTTTAACTGTTTCATTTCCAAATCTAATTCTCTCGGCATCACCTGAATTGATTCGACTACATTCCATTATGCTCGTTTTCCTTTTGTTTACGTTAATCTTATACCCTCCTTTCAAGACGCTATTCATTCCGTTTAACTGCACTTCCAGATTCTTTGCTGTCTCTGCCATAATTACATGTTATCGACAGACCTCAAAGTTTTTGTTTCTTCTCCATGGATTTTCATTCCTACTCCAAATTTTTCTTTTGTTTCCTTTACTGCTTGCTCAATATATAGTTTGAATAACATCGGATATAGGTTACAATCCTGTCTCTCTCTCTTCCAAAACACTGTTTCCCTTTCATGCCCCTCGACTCTTACAACTGCCATCTGCTTTCGGTACAAATTGTGAATAGCCCTTCGTTCCCTGCATTTGACCCATGCCACCTTCAGAATTTGTAAGAGAATATTCCATTCAACACTGTCAAAAGCTTTCTCTAAGAATACATATGCTAAAAACGAAGGTTTGCCTTTCCTTAATCTCTCTTCTAAGATAAGTTGTAGTATGCCCCGCGTGTTGCAACATTTCTACGGAATCCAAACTGATCTTCCCCGAGGTCGGCTTCTACCAGTTTTTCCATTCGTCTGTAAAGAATTCGTGTTAGTATTTTGCAGCCATGGCTTATTAAACTGATAGTTCGGTAATTTTCACATCTGTCAACACCCGCTTTCTTTGGGATTGGAATTATCATATTCTTCTTGAAGTCTGAGGGAATTTCACCTGTCTCATACATCTTGCTCACCAGATGGTAGAGTTTTGTCAGGACTGGCTCTCCCAAGGCTGTCAGTAGTTCTAATGGAATGTTGTCTACTCCCAGGGCCTTGTTTCGACTCAGGTCTTTCAGTGCTCTGTCAAACTCTTCACGCAGTATCATATCTCCCATTTCATCTCCATGTACATCCTCTTCCATTTCCATAATATTGTCCTCAAGTACATCGCCCTTGTATAGACCCTCTATATACTCCTTCCACCTTTCTGCTTTCCCTTCTTTGCTTAGAACTGGGTTTCCATCTGAGCTCTTGATGTTGAATACAGATGATTCTCTTGTCTCCAAAGGTCCCTTTAACTCTCCTGTAGGCAGTATCTATTACACCACTAATGATACATGCCTCTACATTCTTACATTTGTTCTCTAGCCATCCTTGTTCAGCCATTTTGCAGTTACTGCCTATCTCATTTTTGAGACGTTTGCTTTCCTTTTTGCCTACTTCATTTACTGCATTTTTATATTTACTTCTTTCATCAATTAAATTTAGTATCTCCTCTGTTACCCAAGGATTTCTGCTCCCCTCGCCTTTTTACCGACTTGATCCTCTGTTGCCTTCACTGTTTCATCTCTCAATGCTACCCATTCTTCTTCTACTGTATTTCTTTCCCCCGTACTTGTCAATAGTTCCCTAATACTCCCTCTGAAACTCTCTACAATCTTTGGTTCTTTCAGTTTATCCAGGTCCCATCTTCTTAAATGTCCACCTTTTAGCAGTTTCTTCAGTTTTAATCTGCAGTTCATATCCAATAAATGGTGGTCAGACTCCACATCTGACCCTGGAAATGTCTTACAATTTAAAACCTGGTTCCTAAATCTCTGTCTTATCCAATCTATTTGAACCCTGATTCTTAAACCAAGTGTTGGCTACGATTAAGTTACGCTCTTTGCAAAATTCAACTACGCGGCTTCCTCTTTCGTTCCTTATCCTCATTCCATATTCTCCTATTACTTCTCCTTCTCTTCGTCTTCGTTCTGTCGAATTCCAGTCCACTGCGACTACTAACTTTTCGTCTCCCTTAACTATCTGAATAATTTCCTTTATAGCATCATACATTTCATCAATCTCTTCGTCATCTGCGGAGCTAGTTGGCATATAAACTTGTACTACTGTGGTAGGCATGGGCTCCATGTCTATCTTCTTTACAATAGTGAGTTCACTATGCCGTTCGGAGTAGCTAACCCGCGCTTCTAATTTTTTATTCCTTATTAAATCTCCTCCTGCATTACCCTTATTTGATTTTGTATTTGTAACCCTGTATTCACATGACCAGAAATCTTGTTCCTCCTGCCACCTAACTTCACGGATTCCCACTGTATCTAACTTTAACCTATCCATTTCCATTTTTAAGTCTTCTAAGCTACCTGCCCGGTTAAAGGATCTGACATTCCACGCTCCGATCTCTAGAAAGCCAGTTTTTTTTATCTTAATAACGACTTCCTCCTGAGTAGGCACCGCCCGGAGATCCGAATGTGGAACTATTTTACCTCTGAAATGTTTTACCAAAGAAGACGCCAATATCATTCAACCATACAGTAAAGCTGCACGCCCTATGGAAAAATTACGGCTGTAGTTTCCCATTGCTTTCATCCATTTGCAGTATCAGCACTGCAATGCCGTTTTTGTTAATGTTAGAAGGCCAGATCAGTAAAGCTTCCAGACTGTCGCTCATGCAACTACTGAAAAAGCTGCTGACCCTCTTCAGAAACCACACGTTTGTGTGGCCTCACAACAGATACCCCTCCATTGTGGTTGCACCTACGGCACGGCTATCTGTGTCGCTGAGGCACGCAAGTCTCCCCAACAACGGCAAGGTCCATGGTTGATGGCCTAACTATGAAACCATAAATATGTGAATTTCTTTTCGGTGCAACTGCAGACACACTGTGTTGGGAACAGATAAAAACTGTAAGCTGGAAAATTGGTGTCAGAAAACAGAACCATAGCAATCTAAAATTACTCAACCTTAGCAACAGTATTACGGATATATGTGACGTATCCTGCTGTCGCAAAAGCTCTAAATTTTTTGTTTCCTGATGATAACATCAGCTTTCCATCAGATCACGTTCTTTGTTGGTTATAAGGAAAATGAAGGTATAAATTGCATACATTACTTCTCGACATTATTGTTTTGTACTAAGTAGATTAATTTTTTGAACGTGGGAGCCGACATTTCAATGTAATCACATATACGGATCAACTTTGTAAGTCTGGGCTCTCACGTTGATATTCCAACGACGTAGGAGTTTTCCAATTGATCTCTTGTATTCGTTTTACAATCACGTATTGTAATTTGTATTCGTTTTACAATCACGTATTGTAATTTGTGTGTTGAGCTACCTAAGTCAATGGCCCATCACACTGCAGTTCAGAAAATTATAGTTTTGTTGTTTGTAGTTTGCGAGCAACATACACTCCTGGAAATGGAAAAAAGAACACATTGACACCGGTGTGTCAGACCCACCATACTTGCTCCGGACACTGCGAGAGGGCTGTACAAGCAATGATCACACGCACGGCACAGCGGACACACCAGGAACCGCGGTGTTGGCCGTCGAATGGCGCTAGCTGCGCAGCATTTGTGCACCGCCGCCGTCAGTTTCAGCCAGTTTGCCGTGGCATACGGAGCTCCATCGCAGTCTTTAACACTGGTAGCATGCCGCGACAGCGTGGACGTGAACCGTATGTGCAGTTGACGGACTTTGAGCGAGGGCGTATAGTGGGCATGCGGGAGACCGGGTGGAGATACCGCCAAATTGCTCAACACGTGGGGCGTGAGGTCTCCACAGTACATCGATATTGTCGCCAGTGGTCGGCGGAAGGTGCACGTGCCCGTAGACCTGGGACCGGACCGCAGCGACGCACGGATGCACGCCAAGACCGTAGGATCCTACGCAGTGCCGTAGGGAACCGCACCGCCACTTCCCAGCAAATTAGGGACACTGTTGCTCCTGGGGTATCGGCGAGGACCATTCGCAACCGTCTCCATGAAGCTGGGCTACGGTCCCGCACACCGTTAGGCCGTCTTCCGCCCACGCCCCAACATCGTGCAGCCCGCCTCCAGTGGTGTCGCGACAGGCGTGAATGGAGGGACGAATGGAGACGTGTCGTCTTCAGCGATGAGAGTCGCTTCTGCCTTGGTGCCAATGATGGTCGTATGCGTGTTTGGCGCCGTGCAGGTGAGCGCCACAATCAGGACTGCATACGACCGAGGCACACAGGGCCAACACCCGGCATCATGGTGTGGGGAGCGATCTCCTACACTGGCCGTACACCACTGGTGATCGTCGAGGGGACACTGAATAGTGCACGGTACATCCAAACCGTCATCGAACCCATCGTTCTACCAGTCCTAGACCGGCAAGGGAACTTGCTGTTCCAACAGGACAATGCACGTCCGCATGTATCCCGTGCCACCCAACGTGCTCTGGAAGGTGTAAGTCAACTACCCTGGCCAGCAAGATCTCCGGATCTGTCCCCCATTGAGCATGTTTGGGACTGGATGAAGCGTCGTCTCACGCGGTCTGCACGTCCAGCACGAACGCTGGTCCAACTGAGGCGCCAGGTGGAAATGGCATGGCAAGCCGTTCCACAGGACTACATCCAGCATCTCTACGATCGTCTCCATGGGAGAATAGCAGCCTGCATTGCTGCGAAAGGTGGATATACACTGTACTAGTGCCGACATTGTGCATGCTCTGTTGCCTGTGTCTATGTGCCTGTGGTTCTGTCAGTGTGATCATGTGATGTATCTGACCCCAGGAATGTGTCAATAAAGTTTCCCCTTCCTGGGACAATGAATTCACGGTGTTCTTATTTCAATTTCCAGGAGTGTAGGAACCTTGGATAAATAGTCGTTTTCATTTGTGACATTTAACTCGCAAATATGTAATTGACTTACACGACAATGATAGAAATACTATTGTGATAATAATGTTAATACTGAATTAGATTGTATAGAGGATTTGCCACTGATATGTGAAGATTTATATGTTTCGTCCGAAGCAAGATGAAACTCTGCTGAATCATTGCACCGCAACTTCGACATTTTCAGTCCTTAAAAACACAGAATAAATTCAACAATAAAGTCTTTTTTGTGTTACACTTAACAGCTGCGGTAGTGTTAAAGACCAGGGTATAAACATCGTTCATAATCACAAAATACCACCAATGCCCAAAGACTTCAAATAGATGCTGGTATCTGCTACTTTATTCATGGCTATCAATAAAAAAAGTATATCAGTTCTTTCTAAGTATTCATTTCTAGATACACTTATTTTTCCTGTCTATTCAATACAAATTCCTTTGAAAATCCCGCGCTCTAATGACAAGTGACAAGTCCGGAACTAACTACAGTTATTGAGTATTTCCACACATCTCCTATAAGCGAATACACATTCCAGTGTTTTGCGACCCGTGGGAACTTCTCTCCTAAATGTAGTAGTTTAGAATACTCGAGTTGTTGTTGAAAATTATCTTCTTACCACTGTGTTATCTACACTTCGCCTACAATTAATTTTATTATTTGAAAAAAAAAATAAACGTAGAGCAGCGTTGGAGTGCTGAACAGCAGCAGAGCCGCTTGTCGATGTATTCGGGTTGACAGCAGTCCACTTCTTCACAAGAAGATAGTCCTACAAGCGACTGACTTGTGCTCTTAAGCTTACCGCGCCCGTAATTTTTGGTGGCCTCCGCAAGCTCTACAACAGTGCGCTATAGCGCTTAAGCTCCGCGCGTAATCTGCCTTTCCGCTCGTCAACAGCGCTTAACATTAGCATAAAGAGCGTTGCTTGTGCCTTAAAAGTCTATTAAATTTAATCCCACCCTTTTATAAACATCATCGATGGTAGTTTTCGTAAAGCACCTACTACTGTATTTGTCCAATGTAACAGCTCTAAAGCAGCGATATAAGAGCCAGCCCCTTTTTTTCTAATTTGTTGAACATTAAAATGGAATTGCCAGTTACTATGTTGTAGCATAAGGGGATTATATCTATTCATATTAGAACCCCTTTACTGTGATGTTCACACAAAAGCGATTCGGGTCGTGGGGTATCATTATCATTAACTTGCATCCTTTCCAGCAAGTATGAATGCGTTTTAACATGTGAGTAAAAGAATATTACGTTGTCGCTTAATAAGCACTAACTTCAGCCAAACAGTAGCTTTGCAGCTCTAAAACTCAGGGAACTACGAATGAATAGTAACGTTTAAATTAAATAGTGATGTTGAAAACATTTTGAACAAAAAAGCATAATCGGCAATAATCAGTGAGCTTTCACTTGTTTCGTATAAACAAAGATATTGAAATAGTGTTACATATTACACTTATTTCCAGAATTTATATTACATTAAATGTGACTTTCCTTTGGTCAAAATGGCCACCATTCTCGGATGAAATGATGTGTTGCATGTCGCTGAAGATTATCTAACAAGGGGAGCTTATGAAATGGGCGTATTAGATTTCCTTTATACATCTAGGCTATAAAGGTGAGTGTTCTGACATCAGTTTCCTAAAGCAGTACGACGCGTTCTCAAAAATATTCGGAAAGAAATCAACTTCAATGACGTGAAGATATTCGAGAGGTGTTAAGTAAATAGATTTCGACTGTTTTAACGAAGTCGCTCGTAGCTGAGTGCGTAGTGCTTAAGTCTTGTAACTACGAGGTCGCCCCCTTCTATTCTCGTAAGCAGAAACGATTTTTTTTACTTTTATTTCATGTTTATTACCAAACAGAGAAGTTCATTAACAAATACAGAATTGCAATATTTTAATAAGAAGTACATAATTCTATTATTGGTCACTAATGGCATGAAAGTGCTAGTATTGAAAATAAATTACTCTGCAGGGACAGTCTTTGTTACTGTTGTCCCCCATGCAGTATGCTGTTGGCAGCGGCTCAGATGCCGGTCGTGGTTGGCGGGCTGTGAGTGACGTTCTGCTGGGACAGTGGCGGCTGATGGCGGGCAGCGAGGTCGCTGATCCAGTATTGTGTCAGCTCCACGGTGCAGCAAGGCTACGCAGCTGGGATGACGTGTACCGCCCGCGCCCTGTGGCCGCTGGCAGAAAGCATGTAGGCCTCACGTCGAACACAGGACCCTCGGAAACTGGCTTAAGTATCAAGCAGCGATAGGGTGGCATTCCCTGAGTGGTCTCGTCAGTTAGAAACCCAGAAGAAACAGAGCTAGCTGACAGCTCGTAAATCAGCGACCTCGTCTCGTTGGTGACGCAGTTCTATGAGGCTGTAGTAGCTTAGACACACGTTCAACTGGTGACTGGCGAGGAGGTAACGCCGTTCGAGTGCACGACACCGAAGGAGGTCTGCCAGCGCTGAAGCTTGGAGCACCTATGCTCACTCCAGCTAGGTGTGTTACGACAGCAGATATGCCCCCATCACGCAATAGGCTGCTGAAACGACGTGTTGTGCACGCCATGTAACAAGTCAATCAACCACTGCCGCTAGAATGCCGTACTGCAGGGTGTTGCGCCAAGACTGTTACAGCCCCCAGCTACACAATCACGTTGCTGGCCGGCCCGCATATCCTTAGCGTTGTCTGCGAAGGCCTGCCCGAATCTTATTCCGCAAAAGACGCTTTTCGATTAAACAGACGAAACTGTTTTCATTGCTGAGGAACTGTCTGTCATGTCCAGTTACTGCGTGGCTGTTTTAAGACCGTTAACCGTGCTCTTCCAGTTTCGAAAGTTCTGCCATAGCCGATTACCTCGCCGATACACAGAGCCCGAGCAGTTTTCTACAGACGAATTCTTGCACACCGACGGAAAATGTAGTGTATGAAGTCTGAACAACATCAAAGATACTGTTCTCAAGAAGTATAGCTGTGAATATACAATACCGGCCATTAAAATTTCTACACCACGAAGATGACGTGCTACAGACACAAAATTTAACCGACAGGAAGAAGATACTGTGATATGCAAATGATTAGCTTTTCAGAGCATTCACACAAGGTTCGCGCCGGTGGCGACATCTGCAACGTGCTGACATGAGGAAAGTTTCCAACCGATTTCTCATAAACAAACAGCAGTTGACCAGCGTTGCCTGGTGAAACATTGTTGTGATGCCTCGTGTAAGGAGGAGAAATGCGTACCATCACGTTTCCGACTTTGATAAAGGTCGGATTGTAGCATATCGCGATTGCGGTTTATCGTATCGCGATATTGCTGCTCGCGTTGGTCGAGATCCAATGACTGTTAGTAGAATATGGAATCGGTAGGTTCAGGAGGGTAATACGGAACGCCGTGCTGGATCCCAACGGCCTCGTATCACTAGCAGTCGAGATGACAGGCATCTTATCCGCATGGCTGTAACGGATTGTGCAGCCACGTCTCGATCCCTGAGTCAACAGATGGGGACGTTTGCAAGACAACAACCATCTGCACGAACAGTTCGACGACGTTTGCAGCAGCATGGACTATCAGCTCGGAGACCATGGCTGCGGTTACCCTTGACGCTGCATCACAGACAGGAGCGCCTGCGATGGTGTTCTCAGCGATGAACCTAGGTGCACGAATGGCAAAACGTCATTTTTTTCGGATGAATCCAAGTTATGTTTACAGCATCATGATGGTCGGATCCGTGTTTGGCGACATCACGGTGAACGCACATTGGAAGCGTGTATTCGTCATTGCCATACTGGCATATCAGCCGGCGTGATGACACGTCTCGGTCACCTGTTGTTCACATTGACGGCATTTTGAACGGTGGACGTTACATTTCAGACGTGTTACGACCCGTGGCTCTACCCTTCATTCGATTCCTGCGAAACCCTACATTTCAGCAGGATAATGCACGACCGCATGTTGCAGGTCCTGTACGGGCCTTTCTGGATACAGAAAATGTTCGACTGCTGCCCTGATCAGCACATTCTCCAGATTTCTCACCAATTGAAAACGTCTGGTTAATGGTTGCCGAGCGACTGGCTCGTCACAACACGCCAGTCACTACTCTTGATGAACTGTGGTATCGTGTTGAAGCCGCATGGGCAGCTGTACCTGTACAGCGTCAATGCCCAGGCGTATCAAGGCCGTATTACAGCCAGAGGTGGTTGTTCTGGGCACTGATTTCTCAGGATCTATGGACCCAAATTGCGTGAAAATGTAATCAAATTCAAATGGCTCTGAGCACTATGGGACTTAACATTTGTGCTCATCAGTCCCCTAGAACGTAGAACTACTTAAACTTAACTAACCTAAGGACATCACACACATCCATGCCCGAGGCAGGATTCGAACCTGCGACCGTAGGAGTCGCGCGGTTCCGGATTGCGCGCCTAGAACCGCTAGACCACCGCGGCCGGCGAAAATGTAATCGCATGTCAGTTCTAGTATAATATGTTTGTCCAATGAATACCCTTTTATCACGTCATTTCCTCTTTGTGTAGCAATTTTAATGGCCAGTAGTGTACATCTTCCGAGTTATTAGTGATGAGAATTAGAGTGGGAAGAACAAACTCGGTCTAGTCTCCGTCAGCAACTTCGTCTACGGTGCCGAGTTGTACACTGTCCAGTCACATTAACGCGACCACCTGTCAAAAGCCTGGATTACCACCTTTTGCAGCGCAGATCGCTGCGAGTCGTGCAGGAAGAGAGTCAATGAGGTTCTGGAAGCTACCGACTCAGTTATGGAGCCATGTCGATTCCAGTGCCGTGGCCGGGTGCGTTGGGTTTATCGATTGAGAATCCAATGAGCGAACAGCCTTATCGAGGCGGTCCCACAGATTATCGATTGGGTTTGATACGGAAGTTCGGTGGCCAGAGGACTACGGTGAACTGTAGCTGGCGCTCTTCGAACCACGTTCGTACACTCCGAGTAGTGTCAAATGATATATTCTCCTGCTGGTAGGAACTATCTTGCCGAGAAAAACGCACTGCATATAGCAATGGAAATGCTCCCCAAGGATAGATGCGTTGAGCCGCTGTGTAATTCATATAACGAGATCATCAGGGAATGCTCTAAACTTTCCCTGGACCATAACGTTCCATCTTCATGTCAGTGTGTTTGATTTCAGACGTTTCACGACATACAAGTCAACGGCCATCTCTCTGATCCAGCATAAAACATGATTCGTCCGAAAAGGCCACCTTTCGCTGCTCGTCAGACTCCCAGTTGCGGTGATAGCGTGCAAGTTCGAGCCTGCGTCACCTATGAACAGCAGTCTGCATGGGTGCACGAAACAGGCGCATGCTGTGGAGGCCCATACACAGCAACGTACGGTGAACTGTCGTTGAGGAGACACTGTTGTTAGCCCCTTCATATGGGCGGTCAGTTGCTCGGGAGTTGCACGCAGCCGTCGTCCACCCCTGTCATCTACGGCCCGTGGTGCACTGCAGTTGCCTCGGCACCGTTTAGGAGGGCGCCACTTTGTCAAGCACGGTATGGTTTAACCGTGGAGGCACGTGGATCGTGTATAAATTTAGCCTTTTCGGGAATTATTCTGCCCTTGGCCCGAAAGCCAATCTCACGCCCTCTTAGACGTCAGATAAATCTCTCGTTTCCACGTTCCAACAGCGACTTCACTATTTTCGTATCCTTCCGACATCCTTTACATACTCTCCATTGCTGATGCTGACACCTGCCGCGTGTGATTGGTTATTACACACTGACATCGATCATAGGCGGTGGTCGCATTAATGTGACTGCATCGCCTGTTCTTCATATTACTGGACAATTTCGATCACAAAACAGCAGTACAGTAAGCGATTATTCTCTATAAGACTAATGGATTTCTCTTGTTACTCGGCACCCCATAGTCTCTGTCCTTTAATCTTCCGTTCGAGGAGGAGGAGCTTCCCCAAGGGCAGAGGAAGCCTTCGGTAAGTAGTTTTTCTGCAGTGTGATGCGAGCAGAGTCCGGCGGCAGTGGCGAACCAACTAGTGCGGCACGTCCTCCTACGAGACAAACGGCCTGTCTGGGCGCGTCGTTAGTTCCATGTAACGTCGTAATTACCGCGATGCAGTTCGTTTCGAAAAGCAAGTGCTCTTCGCTCTGCGGGAAACTGGCACGCTACAGCTATGTAAACTTGCACACAACGCTCTGTCCACAGCGGTGTTTTTGGAGATTTTTGAATCCCACTTTATTCTAGAACTCATGCCTCGTGAAGTGAATTAGGAATTCTTTCTACACAACAAGATAAATCTCCGATAATTACAGAGTACATTTTTACATATGTACATTTTGTCTCGTACGCAATTATACATGAAACATATTATTTTAAATATTGATGTGTTTGTGCCGATTTCAATTATTATTTATGTTATTGTTACGCCGAAAATTTTTTGTTGCACTGTCATATGGTAAAACAACACTTTTAAAAGCTGGTCTGACATATTTACCTGCACAGTATTTCGATTCCAAGAAGATTTACGTACATTGACGCCTAAAGTAGCGTAAAGGGTACTCAGAAAATTAGTGGCAACGAGGGAAGTTCCCGTTAATGAACAAAAGATTTGAAATAAAATATTTGTCTATAATAGCATTCTCGATTAAATAATGATAAGTTCGTTGTCACAACGTGTCATCCGTTACAGTTTTTTGGCTAGACATATACGGCTAGTTGGATCTTATGAGACATTGTTATAATTCTTCTCGTACTAGAGCCACATTGGGGTGAGTTTCGTTATTAGTTCGAACAAGTTTTCCGACTTTAAAATGGTGAAAAACATTTGAAAGTGCTTCCTTGCCAAAGAAGTCTTCTTGTATAGCAGCATCCAGAAATTAAATGAAACATAGTAAAGGTGGCGAATCATTGTGATATAAAAGGGTCCTTGGCAATATTGTGACACGCGACAGCATGAGTCTGATAAAGTCTGTAAGGGAAACCGGCCGTAGGGTGTGCGACGTCCTTCCGGAATAAAATACGTTCCGATACGAAGCTCTCACACGCAATAGAAGACGCACAACGACTCTTTATAACTTGGATGAGGCCTGGCTTGTAGCTGAACAAGTTCCCTCTGGATATGAGCTGTTAATCCATGCTGTAAGTATTGGGGTAGCAGTCCGTCCATGAACGGCAGCTTTTAAGTTCGAGAAGCTGGACATTCCTGTTGTGTTGTCCAATTACGAGGGGCACGTGTACAGTAGGTACTATTCCATTGTGTTGGATGACTAAGTTCAACCTGTACCTTCTGATCACTCATCCATCACGTACTCCTCACTTCTAATGAAAGAAATTATACTGTATTAAAATTATCAACACGATGATGTGCAAGATTAGTATGAGCAAAATCGGTATACACAATTTTTCATGTAAATTATGACAGTAAAACGAATGGTTGGCAGTCGAATTCAAAAACACGTTAATAAATGGTTCAAATGGCTTTGAGCACTATGGGACTTAACATCTGAGGTTAGAACTTACAACTACTTAAACGTAACTAACCTAAGGACATCACACATATCCATGCCCGAGGCAGGATTCGAACCTGCGACCGTAGCGGTCGCTCGGCTCCAGACTGTAGCGCCTAGAATCGAAACGCGATAATATGAACGGGTTAAAATAATGGTATTACCATATGAGTCTCTACTGACTCTTCTCTGTTACTGATGAACGTGATTACGCTGATAGAACTGAGGCTGATTTCATTCTTGTGAACTTGTAACTTTAATATCCTGGCAGTATAATTTATAAATGCAATCGGATAGCTGTGACTCAGTCTGTTTAAATGGAAAACAAAGAAAAGCAAAAAAGCACTTTCTAATATGTATGGGAACTGGATATACGACCTAATCTCCTTCTCTGCCGGCCGCTGTGGCTGAGCGGTTCTAGGCGCTTCAGTCCGGAGCCACGCTGCTGCTACGGTTGCAGGTTCGAATCCTGCCTCGGGCATGGATGTGTGTGATATCCTTAGGTTAGTTAGGTTCAAGTAGTTCTACGTTCTAGGAGACTGATGACCTCAGAAGTTAAGTCCCATAGTGCTCAGAGCCATTTGAACCATATAATTACAACTTTCCTGTTTGCTAACAACGTTTGACTGCTGTGTATTTTATATGCATATTTATATCTTAAAAATTATGTATTCTATATGTGTCTTAAAGCTTACTACAGTAAGGTGTAAAAATTTGAAGTAAATCGGAAAGGTGCATTTTGAGATTTTTGGTATATTATACGTATTAAGGATATACATATATTACAGGATTAGGTACCTAAAGCACGCCCTTATTATAACTGAACGTTGTGTCAGAATTTCAAACCAATCGGTCAAGAACTTTCGGAGTTCAACGATTTTGAACAAACAAAATTGACATTTTTATAACGTTTCCTACTTTATTACGCATTGACTGCTCAGACGTCCCGGTTTTGGTGGAACTTCTCGATTTTCACATAAATGTCCCTGTGCTCCGAGAAAATCATTCTGGAACATAATTGTCCCGGTTTTTGATCGAGAAACAGAATACGTTAGTTATTTAGTTACATATTTGTAAAAATAAATTTCGTAGGAGTAGAACGTTATAGGAATATATATTTTCATAATATGTACCGCATTTAGTTTAACTCGTCTTACGCCTAAAAAAGGTTAAGAGATGTGTTGAAATGAAAAGCAGGTACTACTTACTTCCGAACCTAACTTGCTGACCTTCCACTTTATGGCCATCGAGACAAGTACCAAAATCAAAGGAGGTGTAAAGTAGCATCACTGAAATCACTTCTCCTAACGAGGCTGCAGCCATAAGGAAGTTAATTTTGTGAAGAATGTGAGCGATACGGTGTGTGTTTCAAGCGCTTAGTGGAAATTGTTTGGCTTGTACGCCTATGCACGCTTGCCCTCTTTAAGAAAACTATTTGGTGAAAAATATTTGATTCTTCCGCATCTTATAGCTTGATATCTTTGCTCGATAAAGATCTGAATTTATTTTCGTTATTCGTCATAGTTACTGTGCTGCAGGAAAATGGGTAAATGGCTGCACGAAATTTTTAAGAATTTGCAGAGGTAAAATCACATTGCGTAGATTTCTTGTATAGTTCATTTAAGACCATACATTAGTGTGTGTGAAATGTAACCAATATATATAAATTGTATTTAAAGTTGAAGGAAGAGTCATCGCAATCTACAGGTAACAAGAAGATGAATTATTTTTGTAAGAGAAACACTTCAGCAATGCCCGAATGAAAATTGTCTGCTGAAGGAGGAATGTTTGAGCATTATTCTGTCTGTCGCAATCACAGCTTTCGCTCAACTGTCTGTACCTCTTCTTTGATTCGTAAACTTTTCGACAGGTCTAAATTATGTTGTGCTATTAACTAAAACTGAAGCAGTTATGGTTAATGTGTTCCCTTATGCTCTTACAGTAATAGTTAATGAATTACAAAATACAAAATATATTTATATAATGACTGATGCACAAAATCACAAAGCAATGAAAGTGATTCCCTTAATGTTTCGATATTACATTCCTCGTTCGGACATAAAAGTAAAAAAATTTTGGTGTTAGCGATATTCCAAACAGAACATCGGATACAAAAATTTACCTTATAGAAAAAGTTTCGACAAAATATCGTTTACTAGGTAAAGTAATTGCATTGTCTGCCAACAGAACACATACAAATTTTAGCGGAGCCAACGTAATGGAGCACAGACTGTTTACCAGAAACTTCAAGCAAAATTAAATAAATCACTTGTTGGTGAGGGCTATAGTGCCTACTTTCTGCACAACGGTATTCAGTCAACAGCAAATGGGTTGGCAACTGATGCTGAGGTGATTCTATTCAAAATTTCCAAATTTTTTGAAACACATACTGTTAGAACAAATGCCTTGAAATAATTCTGTGAGTTTACTGGTGTTGAATAGAAGCACTCGTTAGGTAACAGTAAAACAAGTTCGCCGTCTCCTTGCCTTTCAGAGTGTACTGGATATTTTCGATGGACGTAAGTCAAATTTCTTCTCCCCATTCTTCCTCATTATGGCTGACATCTTTAGCACTTCAAAAGATTTCTTGCTGCTATTAAACAAACTAAAGCCAGACTATGTCACTCATTGAAACTTCTAATATGATTCACAATCTCATACAAAGGTTAATTTCTAGAAAGATCAACAAATTCATAGCAACAGCAGCTACAGAAATGTTGTAAACTGTTGTTGCAGAATGAATTATTACAGATTAAAAGTTCTTCAGATCATCTGAAACATTTTTGATGAATGTGTGAAGTGCATAAAAAAGTGTATTTTGGATCAGTATTCAGACATTCAGGATCTGTCTTCGATCTGTTACGACAATCTGCCTCAGTGGACTCATGTTCAGGATTATCTTGGGTTTTTGTCTCTATATTATATTAGTCTGTCTGCTCTGAATGACAAATCGTAATTCACTGAGTCTGAACATGTTAAGAACATAAAGGGACAGCATACAAGAAACTGGGCGGTAAAGAAAATGTCTCTAGAAGAGAGATGGACTGCAATACTCAAAAAATATGAAATTTGCAATGTTTCTTTGCAAAATGTAGAGGAAACTGTTAATTTTGCATTATGTATGCCAGATAAAAGTAGTACAGTAGAAAAGGTTTTCATTTTAATTAACAAGTACTGCCGTGATGAAAAATATATTGTTAGTTTTGATACAATGACAGCTATTGCTACTGTGAATACGCTATTTCATTGTAACTTGCACAGAATTTCATGATTATTTCTTTTTAAGAAGGAACTGAAATACTCACTTCTTTCTTGTGATAAATATAGCAAAGCTAAATCTTAGAACGAAATGTATAGCTTGTATCTGATTACTGATCGGTAATATTACATAGTTTTTGGGATTAACAAATTGTACTTATTTGATGTAGTAACTGACTAAATATTTCAGAAAACATATCGAAGCTATTATAACAGAAAAGTATATATTACTCTTTTTATTTCTATTGAAAAGAATTTCATTCATGTACAAAGTACTGATATTTTCCTTTCCAATTCATAAAATAAAAGTACATTCTTGCTATGGATTTGCAGCTGCTGCATTGTCATGGCCCTATAATCGATTTCATAATATCACAATAACTGACAAGAATTAAGGATGAAGTTAAGGATAAAGTATAAACACAATCATACTAGTTTCTTCTGTTTCAAATCTGGTCAACCTAATTACACACACACACACACACACACACACACACAGTCTCTCTCTCTCTCTCTCTCTCTCTCTCTCTCTCTCACTCTCTCTCACACACACACATACCTGATGCTGTTCTAGTAGGTATATAAAAAAAATTGAGTATCTGAATGCAGTGTTGAGTCAAACTGTCACAGTAGACTACAAAGAACTTCTAAAGATTTGAGATTTTGAAGAAACAAACATCTACAGCTGTGTTGTTCTCATAGAGAAAATGTAGATGTTCCTAATAGCAAACTTCCATAAGTTTTTGACTAATTGCTTTGAAATTTCGACACAATATTGCATTGGTATATGTACGAGGTTTCATTTACCTACTTTTAAATATATGTAATACATAAATTTATATAAATTTAATAGTAGAGAAAAATTGTTATACTGGAGAAATGTAAGTGCTATTGATGTACGATTTTCATATAATAGACTGGTAGTCAAGGATTCATAATGTCAGCCAATCAACTGATTGTAATAATACTTAGAGAGGGTATTTTCTGTGCAGACATACCTTGTGTAACGTAACAATGTCTGTTGATATTAACAAACTAAAAGTAGGGTAAATTAGAATGTCAGTGGTGTTTGTTGCTGCATTCTAGTGCGACTCGTTTACGAGGTGTTGCATTTTGAAAAGTTCCCACACTGACACTTGTGCAATACCTTTGGCAACACACACGAAAGAACAACAAAGTGCATACACTAGTTATGCGGATACTAACCCGTAACGAGACAATTGACCATCACAGGTTGTGTTCAAAATGATCACCGGCAGCAGTAATACACACTTCCAGTCTGGTGTGAAATGACTGTAGAACATGCGCCAGCATTTCAGCTGAGATGTCCGAGCAGGCTACAAAAATACAACATTCCATATCACCGGGTGTAGCTGGTATGCTGTTGAAGACAGCGTGTTTCAGCCACAGAAAGCAGTCTACAGGCATCAAATCTGGGAAATGGGCGCCGGCCGGTGTGGCCGTGTGGTTAAAGGCGCTTCAGTCTGGAACCGCGTGACCGCTACGGTCGCAGGTTCGAATCCTGCCTTGGGCATGGATGTGTGTGATGTTCTTAGGTTAGTTAGGTTTAATTAGTTCTAAGTTCTAGGCGACTGATGACCTCAGAAGTTAAGTCGCATAGTGCTCAGAGCCATTTGAACCATTTTGGGAAATGGGCCGGCCAAGGTACTAGTCCTGTGCATCCAAACCAACGATTTGGAAACATACATATTGTCTTCTATGTTTTTCGGGCAGTTTTTTCAGCAGCTGTGCATATACAAGATGCATAGGTTAGATCCCATTTTTAGCAGGTGTAAAGAAAGTCTTATTAAGACTTTCGATTTATTTTAAAGCACCTTCCATGGTCACTGTAACAATATGTTTCTTTTTTCTCTTACAATTTCGTTTGTTGTCATCATTAACAGTTTGCAAGCTTTACTTATTACTATAAATACCTTTTATTGATTTCGTTACTCATAGCTTTATTGCATTGTTCTTCGTCTTCCATCAGTATGTGTTAAGTTTTTGCACACCGCACATTTACTGGTCTTAACACAGTCACATTTGTGTGTTGGGAAGTATCTCTGTTCTTTCACTATTTAGTGTGTTTTGGGTTTTGTTTTGATATTGCGGGATGCGTTCGTCTTTTGGTTTCTTATAGTGGTGGAAGCGTTTGCCATCGCTCTTTGAGTGTTTTCATTCTCCGACTAGACACACACACACACACACACACACACACACACAGAGAGAGAGAGAGAGAGAGAGAGAGTGAGTGAGGGAGAGACTGCTCTTTTTAAACTTTAAAATGGGGGGTAATGATCATCATTTGTTTGTTTGTGTGTGTGTGTGTGTGTGTGTGTGTGTGTGTGTGTGTGTGTGTGTGTGTGTGGTACAGTGGTGGACGACCCAGGGCGGTGGTATTACCTAGTTTGTGATATTTTGTGGTGTATAAAGGATTTTTTATTTCTCAACAAAATGTTTTATTGGTTTAAATAACGTCTGGTTGCTGATGTTTGTCTGGTCATTTATTATGTGTTTCTTTTCTTTTACTATATTTTGAATTTGGAAGTTTTCTTGTAGATGTTGGAGACGTTTCTTGTTGCTGAGTCTGACTATTTTCATGGCCTTCCCTGTTCTGGTAGTGTGGTGGTTTCTTGTCGGAGGTGCTCTGAAGATGTTGAATGGCTTGTGCCACATTTCCATGCTCTTTTGCGTTCATTACAAGTTCAATAGGCAGTTTGGCTATTCGTAACGAGTATTTAAATATTTCTTATGGACGTCGTGATACTTTTCGTTTATAGCGAGAACTATCCTTGTGGAATATGTGCCACTCGTGATAACAATCACTTTGAAAAATAGTCACACTCAGCTGAAGTAGAACAGATTCTGTCCTCTATAAAACACTGTCTCGCACTATGTACATCTTTCTTCATGTGCGTTCCCTCTCAGACCCCTTCGTGTCAGGACATTCTGGAGTCTCTCCTCTCAAATTCTGGCCAATCAGAGACCAGGAAAAGGCAACACTACATGATAAGAGCATGCTCTGGACAGCCAATGAAAGACGGTAAAAGGTGTCTCTCATTCGTTTCATGTGATAGGCCATGTACCCAGTGCGTGATCATGACGCACTAGCTATCGCCTAGTTGAGTTTATCCCATGTTGCACAATTTCACAATTTCTATGTACTGCATTATCCGACTGAAATAACTGTACCCCAAAAAAGCAGCATCATGTTTCAGATTTGGATATCAGCGTAGCGGAAATGAGCCAAAAACATTACAATCATACTGATACAGTACTTTGAGTGTAGCTTCTTATTCCTTCCACGTGTTAGGCATCTTGCCCTATTACAGTCTTGCAGAGACGTTTCCCTGCCATCCTTTCATTGGTCAACTCAGCGATCATATACCGATGGGTGGTAGTGTAGCATGAATTTTGCGACCGGCTTTGACCTCATTTGTTAATATTCACTGCAGATATTTTGATAGTTATGTATATCATGAGTAATGAGTTCCTTTTTAAGTGCCTTCAACACATCCTCATTAGTTTTGCGATCCCATTCGACGTATCCAAATTGTTTTTGTATACTTGGTGACTTTTTAGCTAGGCCTGTTTCTTCCAGAATGGATAGTTTGAAGCCTAAATATGTGAATATGTTCACTTTTCCCAGAGTTTTTCTTTTAGCACAGACCTTACTTTGTATTGCGTCTTTTTTACAGAAGGTCACTTTTTTTTCGGTGCTGAAGGTCATGCTGTATTTCTTGGATACCATCTGTAAATTTTGTAGAAAGCGCTGCAGGTCATCCTCTGAAGATGGTACAAGAGCTAAATCAACTGCAAAAAGCAGAGTATCTATATTTGTGTTTTTGTTACATTGAATGAAGCGGTGTGGCATTTATCTCTGCTCTTGGATAATTTCATTCACATAAATAATAAACAATAGTGGAGGAAGACCACATCCCTGTCGTGTTCCAGCATGGATTCTGCCCAATTTTGGTGACTTGTCCTCTTTTTTGCTTTGTAAATTTTTTACTCTGGGTGAGTCAGGAGGAAAAGTACGTGTGTTGAGGAGTGATGTTATAAAAAAACTTCAAATGAATATGTGCCCTGTTTTTAATCGTATCCGACATACAACTGTTTGAAATTACGAGCATCAGATGCGAATCCTTCATCGCCAGCACTCACATGCGAATGCAACCAAAGCGACATTAGAATACGCTGCGTTGTCTTTACTGGCCGTTTCAATGAGCACAGTCCCTCAGTGTTTACCTCACGTCTTAATACTTCACTTATTGCACCAGTGTACTGCAGTGTTGTTACGTGTACTGTCAAAACAGCGTGGGTCAGTGTAGTGACAGTGTCACACATGCTGAGTATGGTTACATGAACTTTGTCTACGTGTTTTGCAATGGGAATTTCAGAGCCGCTGTTCGCGAGGACAAACGACGATTTCCTAATTGCAGCGTTCAGAATAGCAGGCTGTTTGACAGTTTGCGTGACCGTGGTACGCTTCCCAGCTTTGTATCCGAACGTCCCGTCCAAGAAGATCTTAGTGACGTTGGCAACATCCGAGAAATTGTAGAAAGTTGCCCAGATACCAGTTTTAGAAGAATTTCTGCAGAGCTTGGTAATCCACAAACACAAGCGATACGTACAGTACATGAGCAGAGTCTACATCCGTATCATCGCCAGTGTATGCAACGTCTGCATGTAAGAGATGATGCCAAACGGAAGGAATTCTGTTCGTGGATCATTTCCAATGAACGTTATATTTCATGTATTCTGTTCACTGATGAGTCAACATGTATGCGCAACGGCATCACGTGCGGGCAGACAAAAATTTGCACTCTACTGACGTTTCTCAGTGAAAGTGTGGTTCAAAATATGTTACCAGAATACGTGGAGGATATTCCTTTGGCAACACGATGTCTTATGTACTTTCAGCACGTCGCAACTCCTGCACATTCCGTACGCCATTGACACTGTACCTTACTGAAACGCATCCTGGGCGTTGGATCGGTCGCCGTGGAGTAATTTCTTGGCCACCGCGATCACCAGATCTTACTCTATTAGATTACTGTTCTTGGAGTTGGCTTAAGGGTGAAGGCTACTAGCGCAGAATGCACACGAAGGAGGAACTTCTGTCTCGTATTTTAAATGCGCATGCTCAAGTAAGGGATTGTACGAATAAACTCAGATCAACAACACAGCTGCTCTCTGAAGAGCTGTAAAATGCATCGCATTTGACGCTGGACTTTTTGAACATCTTTCTTGGGGAAATGTACTCAATTAAACAAATCATTGGATCCAAATGATCCGTTTACTCAAATGTTCAAATGTGTGTGAAATCTTATGGGTCTTAACTACTGAGGTTATCAGTCCCTAAGCTTACACACTACTTAACCTAAATTATCCTAAGGACAAACACACACCCATGCCCGAGGGAGGACTCGAACCTCCGCCGGGATGGATAAATTTACTATCACTTGTATTTGTGCTGTTCCCCACTATTTTCATTAGATTCCTTGGGAACTGTTAAGAACAGGACATATGTTCATATCACGTTTTTTGCCCAAAAACAATAATGCTATAACATTTCAAAACATTTACCTTTCCTCCTGATACACTCTGTAAATTTTCGGTAAGTCGCTGGGGAAGATATGTGTCAAAAACTATACTATTTTGTTTCTGTTGACTTTCTCGAAAGCTTTTATTGCAGTCGACGAAGACAATATATATTTTTGTATTAATCATCTAAGTTTTTCTCGCAGCAATTTCAGTGAGAAATAACCGTCGCAGCATGATCTTCTTACTCGAAAGTAATTTGTATGTCACCCATGTTGGCTTCATAGTGTCTGTGCGGTTTATTTTTGGCGATGTTGACAAAAATTTTATATGCCGACTTCAGTAGGCTTATTCTTCGATAGTTTGATTTTTCAGATCTCCCTTTTTGTAAATAGGAATGATAAGTGACTTATTCCAGCTTTCAGCTATATCGTCTACTAACCAGGTCATATTTAAGTAGTTTAACAATCTTTCTATTTTTCTTGCATATTTAAAAAGCTCTAGAATGATTGAATGTTCTCGTTGGGTTTTATTACTTTCTATTTTGTTTAATACATCTTTACTTTCCCACTTAGAGATGATTTACCGTCAATAGTCCCCTGAGAGTTCGATGGTAAAAGGATCTGGTAATTGAAACAGTAGATTCTGAAAGTACTTAAACCACTTACGTAAAAGAATGGGATTGAAATTATCTTTTATCTCACTGTTTAGCTTATCAATAATTTTGAAGGTTTTGATTGGGGTCTGTAAATACCATGTTCTAAACGGTACACATATTCTTCCGAACAATGAACATCGAAATGGGTTGGCTCCTATGGACTGAGTATTGAATAACAGGAGACGTGCCTTTTGCGAAAACCGTCCAGTGCTTGAATAGATAAGAACTGGCTGGAGTCCCGCAGGCAGCATTAGCTGTTTTGCAGCTTTTGGAGCGGCACAGCTGAGCCAGCGCGCTGACGTTTCTGCCCCCCGCGGGCGACATCCTCAGCATAACAGCAGTGCGGGCCACGCCGCGGGGCGCGCCATTGTGGAGCTGTGGGCGAGACGCCAGCGCCGCTGCCTGCTTATTGTGTGCCGCTCCTTATGGCTGTCCAAGGCCCGGGAAATGCCGCATTATTTTTCTGGATTGTGCCGCCAGGCTGTCTTTTCATTCGCAGTTCCTCTTCAGGTGTAACCCCGCCGTTCGGAACAAAGCAAATCTTGGAGCACAAGGGATCACTGCCGGCAACCTCTACTGTGTCTTGCTCAGCAAGTCCGGTGAAAAGCGAGCGTATGATCAAGGAAAGAAATGTCGATTATATAACGGCTGCAATATATGCCTGTGGTGGGTGTGGGTGTCCTCACTATTAAAAAGATAAATGGCGGACGACACTTCGATCAACATTCAACACATTCAAAATAACAAAACAGTCACGTGGGTTGTGGATTTCGTATGTAAAAGGAACGCCGAAGATTCCCATCCCTTCGTTAAAATGAATTCCAGATGTGAACCTGTTTCCATTCCCTTCATAGTGTCAGCTCACTTCCTTCTGTTCTACAGATCGTTGATTTGTGCTCTACACTGAAACAAAATAAAAGCAGAGTGCACAATAACAAAACAAAAATATCTTGTTCATGAGTTTCTATTATGCTGAGTCGTCTGTTGCTCGTAGACAATTAGCAGTCGCTTTCTTCTGTGGCTCTTGTCGGACGACAGCATTATTTGTAAATACATTTCGATACATAGGATAAACAACGTCACTGTGCGATAGGACGCTACCGTTACTTTGCGTTTTCCTGTGAATTGTGAGGCAGTTTACACTGAATGAACCTCCATAATCATCATAGATTCAATAGAATAATTGCCTCAATATTTCGATTTCAGGTCATCAACACTTTTCCTAGTTAACGTACACACTATTTGACCAGAATATTTTCATCGTCCTCCGTGTTCCGCTTTTGACACACAAAACACGTGCCAGTTTCCTCTGTTATGGTCTATGTTTTTAAGACTGCTACTACTAATTAAATTTAAAAATTTGAGTTATTGAGAAAGTTTTTACAGTATGGAGTACGCGTTTCAACGGTTAAATCGCCGTCGCCATGTGGAAGGTATGACAAAGGTAGTTGTATCTTAACTCTAGTTCTAATAGATCTAGCAATTATGCAACAGCCTTCTATCAGGTCATGATGGCTTAGCCGAGTGAAAGCGAAATGGATGACGTAAAAGCTTAGCAACTGAAACCGTATTATTTTTTCCACAAAACTAATTCTCATTTTATCGTCGTTGGACCGTGCCATCACCTGTCCAGTCCTAATTCATACTATTCCTGTAAATTACGAGTAATTCGTCAGCGGTGAACTGGCAATAAATAACATCGTAGATGTTTCCCAAGTGTTACATATCTTGTTTAAATTGATGGTCGGATCTCAGTGAGAAAGCGTACTGTTCGCAAATCACTGTAGTACGATAGTAATTGTTTGACACCAATAAGTGTCCAGCTGGAAAATAATCCTAACATAGTGCCGGGTACCTGTGGTGCATTCTGTAACAGAATAGCTCTCCTATTCAGCAAATTTGCTGTCACGGACATGGGTTGGCACTGCACGCATGTATCATTATAGAGTGGATTCTAAAAAGAAGCGTGTTATATTTGTTCCGAAACTTGTTGTTTTGTTTCATGTTTCAATCATGTTGTTCCTTTGCCCACTGTATATTAGTGGGTAAAGACCTACATGCATTCAGCTCGACACTCCTGCACAACATTATCGACGAAGACTATTCTTCGAAAGCGTTACACACTTTCCATAGTCGTAAATATTGTCAATCTAACGACATATTCGTATTTATTTCTCCGTGGAATGGAGACAAGCACTCACTGTAGCGTTCCTGAATGTGTCAGTCGTCTGTTTGACAGTCATCCGCCCTCTCCCTCCCCCTCCTCGCCCAGTTTCGCGACATATCAAAGCCTGTATCACGTGTTGCTCGCTTTCAGCATTATACAGCGCTATGTAAGGTTCTTAATGTGCCTGGTACAATAATAATCATAATGTTTTTAACGAGGGCCGTATTCCGCAGTAGCTGTTCCTGCCGTTTGCTCTCAACATCCCAGCGTGCAATTACACTAACACAACCGTTCAGTTACTGTGAGTGGAAGGCCAATTAAGGCAGCAGAAGAGTCAGTGAATTGCAGCTGTAGCGCAAGTTATACGAGGGCTGTCCAGAAAGTAAGTTACGATTGATCGCGAAATGAAAATCACAGTGAAAATCAGAAGTGTTTCATTTTTAACAGTTAGCTACACCTTTCAGCTACTTCTCTACGTAGTCGCCGTTCTGACTCAGACATTCGTCGCAGCGTTGTACCAACTTTCCAATACCCTCATCATAGAAGGCAGCCGCCAGTGCCGGCCGCGGTGGTCTAGCGGTTCTAGGCGCTGAGTCCGGAACCGTGCGACTGCTACGGTTGCAGGTTCAAATCCTGCCTCGGGCATGGATGTGTGTGATGTCCTTAGATTAGTTAGGTTTAAGTAGTTCTAAGTTCTAGGGGACTAATGACCACAGATGTTACGTCCCATAGTTCTCGGAGCCATTTGAACCATTTTGCAGCCGCCAGTGCTTTCCGCCAATTCTCTACGCTGGCCTAAAGCTCGTTGTCTGAGCCAAAATGTTGTCTTCATAGCCAGCGGTTCGTTTGAGCAGAGATGAAACTCAATGGGAGACAATTACGGGCTGTATTGTGGGTAACCAAACATTTCCAATTGAAACGATGCCGGAACATCCTCATTGCCCCTGCAGAAGGAGGCTGAGAATTGTCTTGAACGAGAAACCGCACGACAGTTATGTAATGTTGGTTGCATAGCTTCAGGGGAAAATTCTCACCAGGCCCTCGTACTTGGCGGGAGACACTATTTTCTATAACATCTTTACGCACTCACTAAGAGCTCAGGAATGAAAAGAGCTACATAATTATACCTAGAGTCATACTAGAGACACTGCCCAACACATCTTTGCAACGCTTTATCGGATTTTCATAGTCGTTTCCATTTCGCGACCGATCGTAACTTACTTTCTGGACAGCCCTCGTAGTTCGTATCTTCAATTCCCACTGTCTTTACTTTCTTGCTATTCAGTTTATGAACTATGAAACAGGCTGCATGGTGTTATCACAAAAATACCTTTGCTGCAGTTACTCTGTAGCCTACTGCTTTGCAGATAATCTACTTAGCCAAGTCTTAGCTCTAAGTCACAAGAATCTTTCGTTTAATCTTTGCAGTATTAGATGACTGTTTCGTTAACTTGAATGAAGGGACACATTTTAGTATGAGGGGTATGGTATGAGGGCTGTAATTTCTGCAATGTTGCGATTTTCAACCAAAAGTGGGTGAGCCGTCAAATGTTGAACATGGAGTTCATATCCAGCCCCGATTCCTTCAGTACTCATTACAAAACTACATTAATTGCTACCGTATTGCTACCACCAGTAATATCTAGTGAAGGAGTTCGGTGTTCAGAACTTTCACAAATGAATCACCTTTTGATTTTGAGACCATTACAAGTATTTGTGCACTAGCTGTATTTTCATATTTTCTGTCTGTACCGGAAATCAAGCCTTCATCACTCACAAATAAAAGATTGGGTGATTTAGATCAGAATATGCACAGATTAATGGTGTTATGGGGCAATGGTACCGTGCCTGAACTTCTAGAGACTTGCAACATGAATCTAATAACAGTTTTTAATAAGAAACTTCCTGGCCGATTAAAACTGTGTGCCAGACCGAGACTCGAACTTGGGACCTTTCCCTTTCGCTGGCAAGTGCTCTACCAACTGAGCTACCCAAGCATGACTCACGCCCCGTCCTCACAGCACTACTTCTGCCAGTACCTCCTCTTATACCTTCCAAACTTTACAGAAGCTCTCCTGCGAACCTTGCAAAACTATCTCATTCTGGAAACATCCCGGAGGCTGTGGCTAAGCCATGTCTCCGCAATATCCTTTCTTTCAGGAGTGCTAGTTCTGCAAGGTTCGCAGCGAGAACTTCTGTAAAGTTTGGAAGGTAGGAGATGAGGTACTGGCAGAAGTGAAGCTGTGAGGACGGTGCGTGAGTCGTGCGTGGGTAGCTCAGTTGGTAGAGCACTTGCCCGCGAAAGGCAAAGGTCCCGAGTTCGAGTCTCGGTCCTGCACACATTTTTAATCGTTCAGGAAGTTTCATATCAGCGCACACTCTGCTGCAGAATGAAAATCTCATTGTGGAGTTTTTAATAAGTTTGTACATTCATCGTAAGTACAAGTCGACAATTTCCAACCCACACAAAACGATTGGGGAAAAACGATGCCCTTCTTCAGCGGCAATTCCCTTCAAATTCCGCATTGACACTAATACAGCTGGCTGTGACTAGTGTTGCTCGGTCGTCATTTCTGACTAGAAAGTAGCACAGATGTGGGAGGATATGGGAGGCTTCTTCAGTACTGCAGCGAGAATGAAGGCAAGAACGCTTACTGTCAGAAACACTTTATACTATTAGCTGCCTTTCACACAGCTTTACGATGACGGCGATCAGGGTGACGACTGTAGTGGGCAGTAAATGAGATATGCTGAGGCAGAGGATGTTGAGGCAGCACAACAACAGCTGGCGGCGGATGTGCCCTTGCGAGTTGGATGTAAGCTCGGCGGTACGAGTTTAGACGGCGGAGTTGGCGAGCGTCATCTACAGCCCAAGGCGTCTAGCGGGAACGTGGGGGCTCCACGAGTTGAATCCATGACCCTCGGAGACTGGACGGAATGTCAGACGATGCCACTCACGAGATGGCTTCAGCTCAACGGATCCAGCCCGAAGTTTGGAACCACTAGTGCTAACTGACGGCTAGCAGACCGGCAGCTTTGCTTGTTTAGTGATGCTGTTCGATGAGGCTGTAGTAGCTCAGTCGCATATTCGAACGATGACTGGCGCGCACCGAAGAATGGTTCAAATGGCTCTGAGCACTGTGGGACTTAACTTCTGAGGTCATCAGTCCCTTAGAACTACTTAAACCTAACTAACCTAAGGATATCACACACATCCATGCCTGAGGCAGGATTCGAACCTGCGACCGTATTGGTCGTGTGGTTCCAGACTGTAGCGTCTAGAACCGCTCTGCCACCCCGGCCGGCCAAGAAATGTTATTGGCTGGGCTGGGAGCATTTATACTCGTCTTGGCTAGAAGTGTTATGACGGTGGACAGCCAACCGTCAAGTTGTCAGCTGGGAGAACGTTGCGTTATAGTGTAGCATGTAGCAATCCTGTTCACTACTGATGCAAAACGTCTCATCGAAGGGTGCTTCGCCAGCACCGTTTCAGCTCCTAGTTGCAGAATTCGTCAGTGGCTGACCCGCGCACTCAAGGACTGATTCCAAAGGCCCACTAGAAGCTGATGCTATAACAATACGAAATACAAGGATACTGTTCAATATCACCAACTGTAATGCATTGTTGGACGTATCTTTATAGCTCCCGAAATATCTCAGAAATTCGGTAGCATCTAAAATGACTCATTGACAATGTTAGTTAATCTGTGTCACATTTCTCATTTTTGATGAAGATACGATCGGTTTATAATGATGCCAGAAAAAAAAAGTTTTAGTGATCTAAAATATATTATTAGATGAAGAATTCTTCTGTGATTGATTAATTAGCTATGACTTTGAAATGGGATTTGAGCAACTAAGTGGAACGGCTATAGTGAACAAAGTGTGTTCGGTAGAGAAAGGGAGCAAAGACTAGGCGATCAAGAACCCGTCATCACGCAAACAGAAGCACTGAAGTACTTTGTTCTGTTATTGGAGTTATACAGATCAAAATTTGTTTGACTGCAACGATGTTTTATTCTCCATAAAATTAGAACCACTGTGAGGTAGAAAAACGAGAAACAGAGACATAAGCCGGCCGGTGTGGCCGTGCGGTTAAAGGCGCTTCAGTCTGGAACCGCGTGACCGCTACGGTCGCAGGTTCGAATCCTGCCTCGGGCATGGATGTGTGTGATGTCCTTAGGTTAGTTAGGTTTAATTAGTTCTAAGTTCTAGGCGACTGATGACCTCAGAAGTTAAGTCGCATAGTGCTCAGAGCCATTTGAACCAACAGAGACATAATTGGATGAGTATTTCCCGAAAGTCATCTGGAAACAAGTGATAAGAACTATAGTGTGTTTTCAATTTAAATAAATGAGCGTGTGGTGTTGTTGGCCGGGAGGCACCATCCGGGGATGTTCGGCTGCCGAGTGCAAATCTTATTTCAGCTGACGCCACATTGAGCGAGTTGGGTGCCGGCGATGATGAAATGAGATGAGGACAACACAAAACCCAGCCCACGAGCGGAGAAAATCCCCAACCCGGCCGGGAATCGCACCCGGGCCCGATGCTTGGGAGGCAAGCACGTTAAATTCAGCTAAGCATCAACGTAATTTGGTAAATACTGCATTGGTCTTTTACGTACACCATATGGCTTTTTTGTCCTATTCTTCCTCTAAGCCTTTAGACACCCCTGCCTTTTACGTTTCTACTTTACACTGGCACTTCGTTCTCTCTTCCTACAGGCCTTTCTCCTCGTCGCTGATAAAGCGTGTTCTGACATGGGGTCTCTTTACACTCATTCTTTGTAGGTAACGTTTCCATAATGTTGTCTTTTCTTCAGTATTTTCATCGCCCTGAACTGCCACCATCTACATCTACATCTACATTTATACTCCGCAAGCCACCTAACGGTGTGTGGCAGAGGGCACTTTACGTGCCACTATCATTACCTCTCTTTCCTGTTCCAGTAGTGTATGGTTCGCGGGAAGAACGACTGCCGGAAAGCCTCCGTGCGCGCTAAGTAAGGGGAAGCAATATATTCGATACCTCATCCAGAAACGCACCCTCTCGAAACCTGGACAGCAAGCTACACCGCGATGCAGAGCACCTCTCTTGCAGAGTCTGCCACTTGAGTTTGCTAAACATCTCCGTAACGCTATCACGCTTACCAAATAACCTTGTGACGAAACGCGCCGCTGTTCTTTGGACCTTCTCTGTCTCCTCTGTCAACCCGACCTGGTACGGATCCCACACTGATGAGCAATACTCAAGTATAGGTCGAACGAGTGTTTTGTGAGCCACCTCCTTTGTTGATGGACTACATTTTCTAAGGACTCTCCCAATGAATCTCAACCTGGTACCCGCCTTACCAACAATTAATTTTATATGATCATTCCACTTCAAATCGTTCCGTACGCATACTCCAAGATATTTTAAAGAAGTAACTGCTACCAGTGTTTGTTCCGCTATCATATAATCATACAATAAAGGATCCTTCTTTCTATGTATTCGCAATACATTACATTTGTCCATGTTAAGTGTCAGTTGCCACTCCCTGCACCAAGCGCCTATCCGCTGCAGATCTTCCTGAATTTCGCTGCAATTTTCTAATGTTGCAACTTCTCTGTATACTACAGCATCATCCGCGAAAAGCCGCTTGGAACTTCCGACACTATCTACTAGGTCATTTATATATATTGTGAAAAGCAATGGTCCCATAACACTCCCCTTAAGGTGATGTGGAGGATCGTGCGTCTTAATGGTCCGCAGAATAATGCTGGCGGGAGCTATGGTCCCTGTGGGGACCAGACAAAATGAAGTCCCATTAGGGGCCTCCCTTCTTGGAAGTATGTGAACGGCAATCACGTGAGCCCTTCAGCTATGTCTGACATTGCTTCCACTTACATGTGTCAGATTTCTTCTGTTATATTTCCTATTGGCTACTATTGGGGAACTCTTGCTGTTTCGACTCCGATGCTATTAGTTTTGGAGATGTGAGTGCGTCTTATTTCCATTCTCTAGTGACGAGGATGTCAAAGGCTCAGGTGTCGAAAGAGATTCTTATACGACAATCACAAAGGTAAAAGATGCAGATGACATCTCTCCAGGGCAGACACAGCTAGGAGCCTGCGAATAGCTGTCTACCTGGAGGTGGTAATCCGAGATATTACTCAACGGTCTTGGAATCTGTGAGATGGCAGACGCATCATCAAGCTGAAACTGCACAGCGCCAGTAATGTGGCCTGAGGATTTCAAACATGATGGCTCGTTAAAATACGCCAGCCACGGGCGAGTTTTACTTTTTTTCTTGTTTTAATACGGTAAATAGCAGTTACTAGTAAAACATATGTATTTTGAAATGTTTGTGTATTTTGGTTATCCTTGAAATGTCGGGCCCGCATTAACTCGGATAATCGGAAGCTCACAGCCGTTACGAGTGGATGCGAGCTTGCCGGGTTGCCGCGCTGCCAGGCATCAGTTATTGGCTTACTGTACCGGTTATGGAAATGTGTACATTGTGGGGAATGCTTAACCCAGGTAACAGTTCGTAATAGCATGCAAACATTTTATTTGACGCTTTGATACAGCCCTTGTTCGAAACTGCAGTAATACAAGCACATTCTATGTGACTGAAAACCGGTTAGTTCACTGTCCAAAAACTTACGTTTATCAAAGGTATTCTTTCGCAAACATTTATGCTGCAAGGAGCAATACTTTCGACAATACATAAAAGTTTAATTATGTACCACGGTTGTTATTGTCTCCATTATATCCTGTGCTAGCATCGTCAGTGGATTGCCTTGTACATCAACATAATCATTATTGACATTGCGTGAAAAGTGAACACGTAGACAATTTCCAAAATTTGTTTTGAAAAAAGTATCAGGAAACTTATTACCATCTATACACCTACAGGTTTTGTACGTGTGCAATAACACACGTCATCATTGGGATCATTAGTGCATTGGGAAACAGGTATGTTTAACTGTCTAAAACTGTGTAAAATACTTTCTAAATTTTTTGAATTTCTGTTCCAAACATTCATAACTATACCACTGTGTTTCATTAAGTACGGAACGAAATAAACGAGAAAGATGAAGAGATATCTAATTAGTGTAGTATACTAAAATACATAGTCGACTGACATTGGGTGGCAAGGTCATTCATTGTCAGACACACCAAAAACTTCACTCTAAAAGCCTAGGCTTAAGTCCAAATTGTTCTCTGAATTTTAATCCTTCATTTACCACCGATATAATCTTCGCCACAGTCACTATTTTCTTACGCATAGGTACAATGAAGTACATGTCAAATTAACATTAGTTCATCCATTCTCATAAAAAGCATTTACAGTATTTTTAATGCGCGTGTTTTCATCCTTGCTGGCAGCTTAATCGATCTTGATATATTTAAGACGTGTTGGATAACTACTACTATATCTGCGAATATTATTTCCACTGGCGGAACTAAAGAATAATGATTCTCATTCGAATTTTGTAAATGAAGCTGTTCTACTGAAACTCATTGTAGATTGTTACCGAAGCCATGGTTCCATAACGGGAAACATGCAGTCAGCTATGTAGTCCGTTACTTACTTCTTAAACAAATTCCATTAACATTACTGACTCCTGACACGGATGCTTGATGTCATGATTGAGTTTTGATGGGAGTGAAAAATAACATAAGACGTTAAATTTAAATGGTCGGTAGTGCCTTTTGTCCGTATTGTCCACTACGATTTCACATCTTTAAATTTTAGAGACTGGAGTGCCCTTTTCTTGTTATAATTTTTTTTTTCGCACTGTGAATATTGTGACTTAAGGGTGAATATTTAATCCAGACAAACTTGCTGAGTGCATCTAGAGTGTTGTTCAAGATAATATAAGAAGAGGAGTCCTAATTCTGATGCTTGGGCGTGGCCTACAACCTTAGAATAACATGAAGGGTGTCACAGAGATTAACGCTCCAACTCGCGGACTGACTGCCATCAACAGGTCAGAGGGCTTTGTGTAATTAAAGCAGGACATTAGAGCACTGTATGAAGATCAGGGAGGTAAAGATACAATCTCTACTTTCTCTGCTTTCACTTTATACCCTGAAAATGTCGTCCTTTGTAGGATTCAGACCGTCTGCCACTCTAGTGGACTCAGTTGCAAAGACGTGAAATATGAGTAATCAAACTTACGATGGCTGCATGAGTAAGAACAGCAACACTGTTAGCAACTTAACGTTAGACTATTGTAATTTTTTTGCAAGTTTTACTGTATATGTACATAATTCAAACGTCGGTCCCAGAACATCCCGTATTCCCTTGTCCTCCAAACTGGTACTCACATAATGTTAGTATAAAAAATATGTATTAAAATGTAATGTTCCTTAGCCATTCTTCACAGAAATTTCAACTTTTTATGAAAATTCCTGTTTGGGTCTTTAAACAATAACGGTATATGAAAGCTAGAATTTCTGTCTGCCAGTACCAGCTCAATTTGAATCTTTGCAGATTCGGGCTTATAAACGTGCGGCTCTTGGAAAATACTACGTTCGTTAACGGTATAATTCCGCGCATAACATATAGAGTAGAAATTTATTCTGATTTTGGTGGGACGTAGTGTAAGCTACGACGGGAAACTAATGAAGAATTTGACGTGTGTGTGCCAGGCTGGTTCTTTCTGGCAAGAGATGAGGCTGTTCTCTCCTCAAGCTTTATGGAAAACCCCTCAGGTAATGGCAACTGATAATGGCTGCAGCTTGTGAAATGGCTGGCATTTGACCCAACAACGATCAAATAATTTATACTACATTACTCAAAAATAAAATATTTTTATTCTTTTCAGTGACACGAGCTCACTAACACTTGACAGCAGTCTCTTCTGTGTGCTGATATTCTTGAGTGAAATCGCACATTTTTGCCGATCAGCGGTACCTTACTTCAAGAAAGCTGTTCGATGTATGATCTTGCGGTAAGAATACTATAACATATCAAGTAGCATGAAGTTAACGAGTTTCGTGGTTAATACTCATAAACGTAATAGGTTAAAATTATGTAAAAGATGTACTGTGTGTAGTGTTTTTTGTTCTCATGTTTCATGGGTTCGAGGACGCTGAAACAACGACGGCAGACTGGCAGTAGCACGGTAAAGGCAGCTTCGGACGTTGGCTGCTGAACGCGCCGAGCCAACAGCCATGCCACGCCAGAGGAAGATTCGGCACAGAATAAATTATAACACTGTTAATACGGAAAAGAACCTATTAGAATTGTAATTTTGGTCAGTTTATGTCTGTAGCCCATTGAAGTCTGTAGTTGGATGGAAATGTGTACCACACCATGTGTATTGTGAAGGCTTACACTGTGCAACAATGAAAATCTAAATCGAATGAAAATAGCCAGTTCCTATCAGTTCTAATGTGCTGATCGCGAATATCACATAGACAATTCAAAATTAGCCCTGGTTTCATTTTACACTGTTTTATTACGGTGAGATAATTATGTATGGATTCTTATATTAAGTTTAAAATCAAATATTATAATGGTTTGTCAAAGTCATAATAACTAGTAACAATGGGTTATATTATTGTCCCTTATTGCACCCGTGTGCGATAGTTTGGATATAAACATTTTGATATCAATTTTAGCGATCTTTTTGTCTCCCACCTCTTCAACTTCAGTGACTTTATTAATACGTGTAATAATTTTTGAACATTTGTTTCCCGATTAAATACCAGTTGTTCAAGTTGACTGCTACTGAAGTGAACTAAAATGCCACGAGTTTGAGTTAACAGTGTTGTGGGTTGGCAGAAGAGCCAACACCGGTATGAGAGGAAGCCGAAAGGCACGCGTTTTAGCTCACGCAGGCTGGCGTGAGGTCTGGAACAGGACAAGGAAATTAGACTTTAGCAAAAAACGTACGTAGCTGCTGGAATACTTAACTTTAATCCATAAATGGTGAACATCGCTCTTGACGGTACATTATTCATAATCTCAATAGTAACTGGTAATAGCGCCTTGCTAGGTCGTACCAAATGGCGTAGCTGAAGGCTATGCTAACTATCGTCTCGGCAAATGAGAGCGTATTTTGTCAGTCGCTAGCAAAGTCTGTTGTACAACTGGGGCGAGTGCTAGGAAGTCTCTCTAGACCTGCCGTGTGGCGGCGCTCGGTCTGCAATCACTGATAGTGGCGACACGCGGGTCCGACGTATACTAACGGACCGCGGCCGATTTAAAGGCTACCACCTAGCAGGTGTGGTGTCTGGCGGTGACACCACAAACAGTGCTGACACATTTTGCTATGTGTGTATAGGAGTGACATTTGCTTCACAAAAACAACAAATAACTTCATTGATTAAAAATGCTTACAGTTGTTATTTTGAATGAAAATAGGTGATCAGGATAAACCCTGGGCAGTGATGTATCCTAACATTCCATCTGCCATACGTCCAGTTCTACATGGGGAGGGATTGTCAATACCTGAACCAATGACAAGTACGTCTGATGGGGATTCTGAATGTCCTGAGCCATGTAGATCACAAGATTTCTTCCACATATATCATCAACTGATGATCCACAAAAATTGTCTCAAAATATGTTAAGTCATCTCATTACAGATTTGGAGCTCTCTGAAGCTAAGGCTGAGATTTTAGCATCAAGACTGCAACAGAGCAATTTTCTGGAAAGCAATGTAAATGTTTCATTCTACTTCAGAACAGAGCGACAATTCAATCCTTTTTTAACATGCAAGATAGTCTTGTGGCATGTGTCGACATAAATGGTCTAATGAAGGCTCCCAGAATTAATTACAACCCTATGAATGGAGACTCTTCATTGATTCGTTAAAGTTGAGCTTAAAAGCAGTGCTTTTACATATTGGTAATGAGCGTCCTCCTATTCTAATAGGGCATAGTGTACGTATGAAATATACCAAAACACGAGAATGTTACTAGAAGCCACCAAGTATAATGACTCTCAATGGCAGATTTGTGGTGACTTAAAAGTGGTTGCACTGCTATTAGGTATGCAGTTAGGGTATACTAAAATGTTGCTGCTTTCGTTGTGAATGGGATAGCCGAGCTCGTGCATCCCATTACAGTAAACATGAGCGGCCCACAAGAAAATCTCTTCAACCAGGTATAAAGAACATTAAGAGTAAACCTTTAGTAGACACTAAAAAGATTCTGCTACCGCCATTGCTCATCAAGTTGGGTCTCATGAAGAACTTTGATAAGGGAATGAACGAAGATAGGACACGTTTAAGTACTTAAGGTAAAAACTCCCTTATTTAAGTGATGCCAAAGTAAAGGAGGGCATCTTTGAGGCCCACAGATTCGAGAGCTTTTTGGAGACCATACTTTTGATGGAATCATACAAGGTGATGAGAAACATGCATGGGAATATTTTAAGCAATAAATTACAAGGAGATTGTCATCTTATGAAAACCTTGGTTGCAACATGTCACTGAAAATGCATTTCTTACATAGCCATATTGACTTCTTCCCCAAAGGTTGTGGTGCAGTAAGTGATGAACGTGAGGAGCGACTTCATCAAGATATTGCCACATTTGAGGAAAGGTATGCCGGAAAGTGGAGGCCTACTATTATAGCAGATTACTGCTGGACTGTCATAAGGGGTGTTCCCTAGGATGTATGTAAACATCTAGCCAAGCGAAAACGGTCATCTTCTGAATTTATCTCTGAACAAAATATGCTATTCTAAAAACTGTACCGTCAAAACGGGGTGATTTCGGACTGTTTTGTCGTTATTTTGATTGTAACTTCCGTATATATTGTTAGATTAAATTGATTGTTATGGAAGTGGTAGGCTATATGTGTTATGAATAATATTTCCCAGAACCAAAACCAGAAAGTGTATGTGTAGGTATATTTATCTGAGGCAGTTAAATAAAGTGTCTCAAGTCAACCCATGAACTGGGGTGATTTCGGACACATGTATTTTTTAAATCTCTGGCCATAGTTACAGTATATACAGGGTGTATTCGGACAGTTACTGCCTTTTTTTAAAAATTCTACATGCTTTTTATTTGATTTTGGTGACATTTTACACATTTTAAGGTAGCCCTTTGTTACGAATAAGTGATATGGAATGATATAATGAATTTTATGGACGTTTAACATTTGTAATCCTTTATATTTATTTGTGACAAGTTAATTTATATATTTTCTTTTGTGCTTTAAATAGTTCTGGTACAAAGCAGACTTACAAAGCATTTTCATTCATGTAATATTATCTTCATTTTCTCTTACTATTTTACTTCGTGCTTCCAGAATGGCGAAACACATAACATAATTCAAGTAATTACTCACTTAAAATTTGTTATGCTGAATCTTGGAACATGAATGCATATTTAGTTAGTTAGTTATTTGTACAAAAATGTAGATTACTTTTTTAAAAGAAACTAGAGCTAAATAATTATGAAGATAATGATTTTGTATCATTTTATGCTGAAATAAACATAACTATCGCAAAATCATGCAGTTTACACACTTTCACTTTAAATTTGTTGTTCAGTGTTATCTATAAACCGTCCGCCTGCGTAGCTGGGTGGTAACATGCTCGTCTCCCATACAAGTGGACCTGGGTTCGATTCCCGACCGGCTTGGAGATTTTCTCCGATCGTGGACTAGGTGTTGTGTTGTCATCATCAATTCATCCTCATCATCGGCAAGTCGCCCAAGAAGGTGGCGTCGAATGAAATAAGACTTGCACTTGGCAGCCGAACTTTCCCGAATAGGGGCCTCCCGGCCAACGATGCCATACGCTAATTTCCAACAAACCAACAGAGAAGATAATTACTCCGAAAAGAAACATCCCGCAGTTCAAGAATTTTGATTTTGGAAGTATGCAGGCTTGAAGTTGATTGTCAAAACTGAACCAAGATCCCAATCAGCTAGAAAGGAAAGATAAAGGGTTAAATAATACCTATCCAGAAACATTGGAAAATCATTCGATTGCTCAGTTTTTTTTCCCTTAAAAACGCGATTAATTTGTTCTCATGATTGTGAGTGAGATTTCTTGAAAACAGTGAGAAAATTTAAAGTAAATGCGAAAATTCTAGACAGTTTTTTTAAGTTTATTGAAAATTAATAATGAAAAGTGAAATAGTTTAACAGTTAACTTTACTCGAATAAGATATATGCTATTGCGCGCTTGACTCTTTAGTAATACGCGCGAGAATCTCTGGTTATCTTGGTAACACAAACTGCAATATATCCGCTGCCTAGTAAGCAAGAAGCTCAGGTTCGAGTCCAGGGCGCGGCACAAATTTTAATTCATATCTGCACCTTCGAACATTATCGTAGGTATCCGAATACGAAAAGTGGCATAAAATTGACATTTTTACGAGAGCAAAACCTATTAGTGCTCGTTTGCCCTTTTTGAAAATACTAATCTGGAAATATAGGGGATAATGCTTCGGAAGAGACGACGTTAAATATCGGTCCATTCAATATAACTGATACGACGACCGTTCTTATCTGTGGATACATTTCTGTGGCCAGTACCTATCCAGGTGCCCGCACGTCGTAGATGTGAGAATTAGTGAATTTAGCGGCGTACTAACTAATTACACTTACCTATAAAATTGTAATTACTCTTACACTGATATACATAAAAAGACATACACTATGTCAAGCGATTGGCGCTGTCAGCAACTAAATCTATCGACAATGTATCAATGATTCTTTACCCAATTCAGGCGCTGCAATACGAATTGACAGAAGTAAATTTCCCAATTCAGCCATAACGCTGAAATACACAAATATACACGTAATAAGACGGTGGGGCGATATAAACATAAACGTTAACCAACTTCGTATGTAGGAACACTGTAGATAAAGGATTGATTGCGTGGTAAAATTATTGTGTGAAATATGTAGTGTTTGCCCACCGAAAAGCTCAAAAACAGCTCCCAGTTGCCTTAGAATGACATGATGAATTAATTACTATTTTAATATTTCAATTTGTTTTCCTTGTATGAAATATTGTTGATAGATTAATTGATAGATCTTTTGTGCTTGAAACACAATCAACAGATGTATAACCGACTGTAAGATCTCAAATGATCAGCATGAAAACGTGAAAAAAATTGCTGGTGTAGCCTTAATACAGCAACTGATTAAATTTAAAGAAACAGCCTCTACCGAGAGCGGGCGGTCGAAGCAATCAATAGTGGAGACGAAGCGGGTATGTCCAAGGCGGCGTGATCCAAGCTTCACGCTTGGAGCATCGTACATTGTGGCAGCAGAGGTTCGCCCTCGAGACTTGGAAAATTAGTGTGGAAAGGCAGTAGAACTCCGGTTTCAAGCCAATCGCTGCAAAGTTCAGTTCAAAAATTTTCGCTATTGTCGCAGTAAGACTAAGCGTGTCACAAGTGGCTGATGCACTCTGGAGTTTGAACAAGATTTGAATTTTATGTGGGTCACACTCTCTAACGATGTGAGTGATTTTGTTTTCTCAAGGATGTTTTGGCCATATTCACAGAAAAAGGTAGGGAAGCTAAACCGAATTTACTTTCCTTCTGATATTTCAACATCTCCCCAGTCAGGATGACTACAGTTAATATTAACTGGGCTCCAAAGCTGCTATCATACTGTACCGCATGAACAGTCGTTGAAGTGAACTTGTATCGCACTGGAAATGGGTACGAAATCTCTTTTAGAATCAGTTTGTGTAACAGGAACTTGACATAATACGACTAAATTACTAGATGAGAACCTGTATTGTGTGTAACTATAATAACTTATTTGGACAACACTGTTTGCTACTATACAGTTAATCAGAAAATTCCATTACTCTTTGAAACCACCCAATCTGTGCAGACTGTGCCCACAAGTTTTCAGCTGCTGTTTGCAGTGATCAAAAGTATCCGAACACCTGGTTGAAAGTGACTTACAAGTTCGTGGCGCCCTCCATCGGTAATGCTGGAATTAAGTATGGTGTCGGCCCACCTTTAGCCTTGATGACAGCTTCCACCCTCGCAAGCATACGTTCAATCAGGTGCTGGAAGGTTTCTTGGGGAATGGCAGCCCATTCTTCACGGAGTGCTGCACTGAGGAGAGGTATCGAAGTCGGTCGCTGAGGCCTGGCACGAAGTCGGCGTTCCAAAAACATCCCTAAGGTGTTCTGTAGGGTTCAGGTCAGAACTCTGTGCAGGCCACTCCATTACAGGGATGTTAATGTCGTGTAACCACTACGCCACAGGCCGTGCATTATGAACAGATGCTGGATCGTGTTGAAAGATGCAATCACCATCCCCGAATTGCTCTTCAACAGTGGGAAGGAAGAACGTGCTTAAAAGATTAATATAGGCCTGTGCTGTGATAACCCCGTGCAAAACAACAAAGGTTTGCAAGCCCCCTCCATGAAAAACACGACCACACCATAACACCACCGCCTCCGAATTTTACTGTTGGCACTACACACGCTTAGCACATAACGTTCACCGGGCATTCGCCATACCTACACCCTGCCATCGGATCGCCACATTGTGTACCGTGATTCATCACTCGACACAACATTTTTCCACTGTTCAATCGGCCAATGTTTGCGCTCCTTACACCAAGCGAGGTGTCGTTTGTAATTTACCGTCGTGATGTGTGGCTTATGAGCAGCCGCTCGACCATAAAATCCAGGTTTTCTCACCTCCTGCGTAACTGTCATTGTACTTGCAGTCGGCGGTCTCTGTCCGTCAACAGTGGGGGGAAGGTGAATTCAGCGGGGGCTGAGGAAGCATAGTATTTGGGGTACAATGTTCGGTGTAAGCGAAGGAGTGTATTGTGATCTTCTCAGGCCCATGCTAGTTCAGCAGTTGTGAATTCATACACGGGCGGCTAAACTGTTAAAAGTTCGTATATATTTGCGAGATTGTATAGGACTTACAACATTTGGTGGTCGATATTTTCTGTAGAACCTGCTTCAGTAACATGGTCAAAAGCACAGAGAAGGTTTTCTCTGCTAATAAAAACTCATTTCACTCGCAGACAATCATCGAATGACCAAATGCGAATGGCAGTGCTCCAGTTCGAGAAGGTCCTACAGAAGTTTTCTTTCTCTCACATTTCAAGAATTTTACAGGCAACCGTCGCAGTCGGAAGCTACTTCTACACCACGAGAGTAACTTGTCTACGTGTGCGAAATTACGTACGCCGTGGAAGAAGTCCACGCCGTTTGGAATTTTGTCCTACACAGAGATACTAACAGAGACGCTACACATACTAGTCCAATAACAAGCAGTAAAATATTATAGCAGGACAGCCTTTGCACAAATGTTTCTCTTCTGCAAAGCTTTCTGGAGAGAGCCTTCAGCACATGATTAGAGATGTTGCTCCATTGCGATTTGTGACAAAACAACGTTGACACACTACGGTCACACATCCACTACTTAACACTGCTTGCTCACAGTTGACTGGTAGAATGCACATCTGTTGTCTACTGTTGTTGTTCGAACTGACACCAAAGCTATTGCTCAAACGTCGCTTCGATGCCGGGAATAAAATAGTTCTCTTAAATTTTTGGCCGGATGTTGTAGATACCAAGAACGAACTACATTAACTTGCATGCTTCACGGATCTGCTGATACAGAAGGTAAAAAAGGAATGTCAGTTTGATTCAAACGTCAGACGTTTGTGACGAGACATCGGTATTCAGTTAAGTATCACACTTTAGCCCAGACGCGTATGGGGTAAACGTAAAGGCGCAAGATAAACCATCTGGCATCTAGACTGATCAAACTTTACTTACCTTTTCTTATTTTGGTCTCGGCTTCTTCAACTACACAGTCTTGTGTGGTACTATCTGTCTTTGGGTACTGTCCACAAGTAAACGAAAATGAGAAAACTATATTAGTATCGACGCAGTGTAGGTGTGAGGAAGGAAAGTGAACTAGAAGTAAGCAATCAACAGGATTTTGTACAGTTGGTGATAGCGGTCATGGTTTTTAAGCTGCGCTTTTTCCAAATTCTAGTCAAATACCGTAAACATTGTCTCACATCACTGAAAAAAAAAGTGATACTGAACTGTTCAGTGAGTGCCATTTACTGACCATAAACTCCTTTAGTCGCCCTCACCGTGTTCTATACCGCCATGTAAAGGCAGTTCAGCGAACGACCGACAAACACTCATTTCAGGAACAGCTTCCTTGAATGAAAGACGTGCTGGCGATGAACGAGGCGAGTGAGTTGAGGACAGCTTCTGGCTGTGGCGGCGCACGGACCGGGGAAGACCCTGTGGTTCGCCGGGACGCCGGCAGCTCCGCCTAAGGCCAGGGGTCAAAGGTCACGGCTGCTGGGGCCCCGCCGACTGACACATGGCACCAGTGCATGAGGACGCCGCGATGCCGGCGCGTTTTTCGAAAGTCGTATTCGCCTAGTGATTCTCACAACGATTACCTCTGTTGTGTGACCAACAGAACACGCAGTACATGGCACTAGATATTGCTGAAAGCAACTAAGAGAGCTGACATAACACTACAAAGAATTAGAGATAAAATCCGTGGCAGACAGAAAAATTTCACACACCAATTTTCGTATCCAGGATGCCAGCTCCTTACTGTACTGTGTTCACCAACATTTTCCACTGTTCCACATTTTCAACTGTTATCAAAACTTACGAAGAATGTATTCAGTTCCTACCGAATCAGCTCTATAGTATAAGAAAGATCGATGACAGATATTTGGTGCGCATAACAGTACATTCTGTCCCACATCAATGTAGCATGGACCATGTTCAAACAGCTTTCTGTGAACTATGGACCAACACAGGACTCCACAGCATCTGCTCTCCTGCCTTCCTCGACAATAACGTTCCTATTTTAGTTTGTAAGCGTTCCCATGTAACAATGATTTCCTGCTCTTTATGGATATACATCTGACAACCCTCCAATGAAATATTTTCCTATTTAATATTAAAATCCTGTACTTCTTTGCAAAGAATCTGAGTGCATTCTTTGTTCATGTATCCTTGTCTGTGGCTCACAGTCAGGTACCATTAATTCTTGTCTCTCTATGTTTATAACTGCGGAAAGACGATCTGAAGCATCACGTCATCGTCACCAGACAAGCTGGACTTTATCTGTAGCTCAGATTCTATCACGTCAAATCCGAAACAATTGATTATAACATGTGCTAAATATGGAAAGAAATGGGAAAGAAACACCCAGAAAAGATCTAGAAAAGATTTATAGGTATTAGACAATTACTAAGCATGATGAACAAAATTACGCTGATAATTTAATAAATGTTTGAAAACGTAACAGTCAAGCCAGTACGAGACTACTTCATCCTCACGACCGAAAAAAGAGCAAAACAGGGCAAAACAAATGACAATATAATACTGACTTTTTGTTTCCATGTCAGGGGTATTGCTCATCAGTATAATATGCTTATTAGGTAGGATTAGTAGAAGTATTTTTGCCATCGGATCGTTTAGCAAGCTCCAGAGCAACACAGAGATGCTCAATAGATTCCAGTGACAGTCGAATCATAATAGGCATTGTGCATTAGGGAGAGGTTTGTTGAACGAAGTCCGAGGATGTATGTTAATAGAAGTATAGGACAGAATATTACTTCCTCCCACATACGTCACGAAAAATGATCACGAAAATAAAAACAATAAAATTGGAGCTCATACGGAGATTTATCGAAAGGTATTCTTCCCACGTACAATTCGGAAACGAAAGAGGGAAGGGGAGAAAAACTTGTGGCCATTGTACCAGAAGCACATTCCGGCATACAGTGTAATGTGGCTTGTGGAGTGTAGATGTAGATGAGGAAGGGGATACTCCGTCAGCCGTAGTGGCCGAGCGGTTCTAGGCGCTACAGTCTGGAGTCGCGCGACCGCTGCGGTCGCAGGTTCGACTCCTGCCTCGGGCATGGATGTGTGTGATGTCCGTAGGTTAGTTAGGTTTAAGTAGTTCTAAGTTCTAGGGGACTGATGACCACAGCAGTTAAGTCCCATAGTGCTCAGAGCCATTTGAGCCAAGGAGATACTTCATCTGTCAGCAATCGTACCACTGTTAGCACATTGAAGAGATAAAACAATTACGTGTGTCACTACGAAGAAGACAGCCTGCGTTGTGGTGGTGGTAGCTCTGACGGGTGCTCCACAACGTTTCCGTTACACAGAACCCGTGTCAGCTAGTTTGTGGCGAAAAACGGAATGAAAATGTTTCACATTCATCCTACCAATGGAATTTCTTCCTATTCCTTCAAATATATTGGAATTATTTTCATTATGCAGGAGAGGTGAACAACAATTTGCCAACTATTGAGACAGTGCTTATAAAAGCGAACACTGCAACCTATATGGCGCTCTTCAGCGGGTGACAGTTTATTAATTGGTTCGAAGCAATGTGTTGTAGAGGCATCTAGCAGGAGATTCCATCCAAAGCGTTCCTTATCAGATAACGTATTTGTCATTTATTTTATTTCCGACTACTTAAAAACAGCCGTGATGACAGGAGTAAATACATCGCACGATCTTATAATTTTGGCCCTGTAGGAGTTTATTCTAGTGGTATTCGATACCACTGTGAGGACCTGTACTCGCATAGTTGTAGTCCGACATTTATTTTTACTTTTCACTACAGAAAGACTGAGTGTGATGCGTTCTCGTTTGAACCTGAGATCCAGTAGATCATTGTCACGAGATATGATTAGTGGCATGCGTTCCATATTTTGTTACTCAAAATCTTTTGGCACGATTAACCAACATAAATTCTTTTAGTTATATGACAAGACTATAATTTTAACTTCAAAGTAATGTTATGTACCGTCGAATCGTATCAGTTCTTTACTACGAGGCTAGCTGCTGTGGCATTACCTCCCTCCAAAAATATCAGGCCATAGACAATGGTACGAAAGAAATAATTACATTATTGTTTCCAAAAAATATAAAAAAACCTTGATTTATGCTTTAAACTGATTCGCATTTTACTTCGCTTTTTAATAATATTGTTGTTTCAGGCAGCATAGGAAGTAATAGTACTTTTGCTATGATAAATACCGAAGACGAGATAAGGGGCCACTGTTCCCCTTTGTTATTTACAACAGTCTCTACACTCTTTGGTGCGATGTTGAGTCAAAATAAACGTCTAACCATCCATTTTCCAAAAATACGCTTACTCATTAAAAAAATGATGTCTAGCTCTACTTGGTACCGCCACTTTTCACACTACCATAAACAGATTTTACCTCCTCAGACGTTGCTACCTACGTTAGGTGTTAATTATTTTAGTATGTGTTAAACTGACCTTGTACTTGGATGTAGCCCGTCGTCGACTATAGAAGAAACTAGTGCACCCCGCAGAGTTTCACAACTGCTAAATATGCACTGGTATTTTACATAGTCCTAATCTCCTTCTCCCACCTCCCTCAGTCCCTCTGCTCCTCTCCCTCTCTTTGTCCGTCCACCACCTTCTCTTCCCGCCCTCTCTTTATGCATCTCCTCCCTCAATCTCCCTAACACTATCTCCTCATTCCCTGCAGTTTGTCTCCATGTCCTCCTCACCTCTCTCTCTCTGTCCACCCCCTAGCACTATCCTCCATTTTCTCCCTCTACCTCCTCTCTCACTCATCTTCAGCCTTGTTTGTTGATATTGCAAACGAAACCTGGGAAATGAAGTCACTTAAAATGAATGGATAAATCGGTTCTGATTATTTATATGAGGGGTGCAGGAGAGACCTCTATAGCTGCTGCGTCTGTGAGGAAATTAGCTTAAATGGCAGAATTTCTCGTGGTTTTACTCTGTAAATAGGAAGGATTGCAAGTTCAGATTCCACAGTAGTGTTCCAACCATAGGTCAACAAGCCATAACTACAACATTCCTCCTTCCTCTTAACACTGACTGCGATGAAGAAAACAACAGCGCACTCTTTGTGCATACAATTATTGTTTAAAATTACATGTAAGGAGAAAAAATGTATGTGGAAGAAATAACCTGTCTAATGCATTGAATACTCCACCATCTTAGTTAAAGGTGACACTAAAAAATAAACGAAAGTATACTTTTTCATGGGACAGCATTTTCGTTCTTGTATTAGATTTTAACAGAAAATGTGGACTTTGTGGTTTTAAAAAATATAGACTATGTCCATCTGAGTTTTTGTAGAGTATCATATTATAGTCCGAAGTTAAACAGTCAAGAACATCTCGAGATTTTTGTTAGAAACCTTTCCCCTTTACCAATGTCACTGAAAGTAACTAGTCTTTCACCGTCACTAGGAGCAGCATAACAATCGGAATCATTTCCATCAAGTGAAGGAGGAAGGGCAAAATCCAGCTCATCTGCTCATTCTGTTTCACTGCAGATATTACCTCCTCACAGACTCCCAAGTATTTTTAGAATTTCTTCTCTAGCACGGGGATCGCCCGTGTTATAATAGTGTTTATTTGACCTGCCGATAAAATATACTACAGAAGAATCAAGCAAAATATTCTCCGTAAACAACTGCATCTGTTATTTTACTATAAAAGTAGGAAAAGCAATGTTAACTCAATTAGGTATAAAAGTATAATTATATGCCTGACCGGCTAGATGCGCGGTCTAACTCTATACTTCCCGAGCGGGAAGGCGTGCCGGTCCCCAGCACGAAACCGCTCGGCGGATTAGTGTCGAGGTCTGGTGTGCCGGCCAGCCAGTGGATGGTTTTTAAGGCGGTTTTCCATCTGCCTCGACGAATGCGGTCTGGTTCCCCTTATTCCGCCTCAGTTACACTATGTCGTCGGTTGCTGCGCAAACACTTTTTCCACGTACGTGTACATCGTAATTACCCCATCACGCAAACATTCTGGGCTACGCTCGTCTAGAATGAGACGTTCCCAAGAGGGGTCCACTGGGGGCCGAACCGCACAATAGCATTGGGTTCGGTGTGGGACGGCGGTGATGTGGGTGGACTACTGTGGCCTGTTGTGGTTTTGTGAACCACTGAGGGCTACGGTGGGATGAAGCCTCTCCGTCGCTTCTAGGTCCCCGATTCAAAACACAATACAATATATTGTATAAAAGTATATGTTGTACATCGTAGGACAATGCATTATCATATACAAAAACCTGAATCAAACATTTGTATCATTATAATCAGCTTCAGTATAGGATGAAGTTCTTACCTGTCACCCATACACTACTGGCCATTAAAATTGCTACACCAAGAAGAAATGCAGATGGTAAACGGGTATTCATTGGACAAATATATTATACTAGAAATGAACTGTGATTTCATTTTCACGCAATTTGGGTGCATAGATCCTGAGAAATCAGTACCCAGAACAACCACCTCTGGCCGTAATAACGGCCTTGATACGCCTGAGCATTGAGTCAAACAGAGCTTGGATGGCGTGCACAGGTACAGCTGCCCATGCAGCTTAAACACGATACCACAGTTCATCAAGAGTAGTGACTGGCGTATTCTGACGAGCCAGTTGCTCGGTCACCATTGACCAGACGTTTTCAATTGGTAAGAGGTCTGGAGAATGTGCTAGCCAGGGCAGTAGTCGAACATTTTCTGTATCCAGAAAGACCCGTACAGGACCTGAAACATGCGGTCGTGCATTATCCTGCTGAAATGTAGGGTTTCGCAGGGATCGAATGAAGGGTAGAGCCACGGGTCGTAACACATCTGAAATGTAATGTCCACTGTTCAAAGTGCCGTCAATGCGAACAATAGGTGACCGAGACGTGTAACCAATGGCACCCCATACCATCACGCCGGCTGATACGCCAGTATGGCGATGACGAATACATGCTTCCAATGTGCGTTCACCGCGATGTCGCCAAACACGGATGCGAGCATCATGATGCTGTAAACAGAACTTGGATTCATCCGAAAAAATTACGTTTTGGCATATTTATTTGTGCACCCAGGTTCGTCGTTGAGTACACCATCGCAGGCGCTCCTGTCTGTGATGCATCGTCAAGGGTAACCGCAGCCATGGTCTCCGAGCTGATAGTCCATTTTGCTGCAAACGTCGTCGAACTGTTCGTGCAGATGGTTGTTGTCTTGCAGACGTCCCCATCTGTTGACTCAGGGATTGAGACGTGGCTGCACGATCCGTTACAGCCATGCGGATAAGATGCTTGTCATCTAGTGATATGAGGCCGTTGGGATCCGTATTACCCTCCTGAACCCACCGATTCCATATTCTGCTAACAGTTATTGGATCTCGACTAACTCGAGCAGCAATGTCGCGATACGATAAACAGCAATCGCGATAGGCTACAATCTGACCTTTATCAAAGTCGGAAACGTGATGATACGCATTTCTCCTCCTTACACGAGGCATCACAACAACGTTTCACCAGGCAACTCCGGTCAACTGCTGTTTGTGTATCAGAAATCGGCTGGAAACTTTCCTCATGTCAGCACGTTGTAGGTGTCGCCACCGGCGCCAGCCTTGTGAGAATGCTCTGAAAAGCTAATCATTTGCATATCATAGCATCTTCTTCCTGTCGGTTAAATTTCGCGTCTGTAGCACGTCATCTTCGTGGTGTAGCAATTTTAATGGCCAGTAGTGTAATTTTGCCAGTTTAGAGTAACAGTAAGAGGAAATGGCTTTCTACGCTTCGGTTGTGTTATTGTTTCGCTCAAAATTATTATTGTTAGGGTGCGGTGCCCACTGCGCACACAGAAAAAGCTGTAAGCAAACGACAAAATTCCATCTAATGGTAACAGTATAAGACAAATGGATAGCGTATGATAAAACAACCTATGGGCATTAAAGGGTTAAGAACATACGGTAAAAATTTCGAAGATCCGTATGAGTAGAAAGCAAAGAGTTCGCCGTCCGCACAACCGATTCTTTTCGTACACAAAAACTGTGGTTCTTCGGGGTTTCTCAGTAACCGCCCACGAACAAATGGTGCTTTTTTAAGGCGCCCATAGGACCTACCTGGGTCAAACCTAACGCAAAATACAAACCGATTTGCTCAATTTGTCAGGACAGGACGATGTGTGTAACGTTTAAATTTAGACCCTGCATTGTGGTATACCTACAGTAAGCTCATTATTCCGACAGGAATATAACTGGTCACTAGACAAGAGCGATACGGAACACTTGACCCACTATTTCTGAGATCAATGGAACCCGCGATTTGATCCCCTGAAAAATTACATTTTTGCGCTAGCTTTTCGGAGTATTGGACAAAAAACGGCTCTGAGTACTATGGGACTTAACATCTGAGGTCATCAGTCCCCTAGAACTTACAACTAATTAAACCAAACTAACCTAAGGACATCCCACACATCCATGCCCGAGGCAGGATTCGAATCTGCGACCGTAGCAGTCGCGCGGTTCCGGACTGAAGCGCCTAGAACCGCTCGGCCACAACGGCCGGCGGAGTATTGGACAGAGCGCTGTCGTGCACGTCAAATGGAGCTATGAGGGACACACGCCTGTGTCTCCCTTCGGATAAAATTACTTACAAATATTCCATTAAGGCGGTACACTTCACCAGTATCACTGATGACCGTGTTATTTTTCTCATGGCAGGTGACACCCACAACCGAGTGGCTTTTCCCAGCGGAACAATTGTTCATTCTTTTAATCCATAATTGTGATACAGCGGTCTGAGGACAATGATGGTTCTCTGATATTATCACGACTACAAACACTTTTACTGTCAGGCACAAGTGCATATCTCAAGAAATCACATTCTCATTTCTGTAATAACTTCTTAATTATCCAGCCTTTCAGTCAGTGAACACGTTGTAGTTGATACACCTAAAAATTTTTCTGACAGTAACAGCTTGCGTAAACCATCCTCTTTACGTACGGATATTGAAAATATCGAACATCAGAATCTGATGCAATATAATTAGCGAAAAAAACACGCTTATTGGGTATATTCATTTACATCTACATCAACATGATTAGTCTGCAATTAACAATTAAATGCCTAGCAGAGGATTTATCGAACCACCTTCAAGCTGTTTCTCTACCGTTCCACTTTCGAACAGCGTGCGGGAAAAACGAAAAAATAAATCTTTCCGACCCAACTTTGATTTCTCTTATTTTATTCCGATGGTCGTGTTTCCCTACTGTACGTAGTGAAACGTCCCCTTAGAACAATTGTACACGACTGTGCTTAAACTGACACACAATATTTTTAGCGCAACGCAATCTGACTTTCAGAAATCCCTACAAAAAAAATGGCCCTGACTAACATTAACCTATACGTTTCACAAATCGCTTACCTCACAAAAATCTTGGTTACTCGAACTACTGCAATACAGCGAGCGCCACTACTGCCAGCTAAATAAAAGATTCAAACTACGGAAGGCACTAACTACTGATAGGCATAGTTAGCAAATGAAAGATTTTAATAGAGAACAAACAATGTATTTACCTTAATAGTCATAATATATATAGCAGTTCATGACATCCAGTCTTACAAATTTCAAAACTCCGCCATTTCTCTCCCCACATCCACCACTGCTGGCGGCTCACCTCCAACTGCGCAACGCTACGCGCTGTTAACAGCCAGCTGCCCAACACTACAATGGCCAACAACAATGCAAACCAGCCACAGACCGCACACAGCACAGCCAGTCATTTTTCATACTGAACGTTACGTGGCGTTACCAATAAAAAAACCTAAACAGCCTACTTACAGTAGGAGAGCACAAACAAAATTCTTTCATATTCTGAGGAGAAGGTTAGTGATTGAATTTTCGTGAGAAGTTTCTGCCGAAACGAAAAACGCCTTTATTTTAATGAGTGCCACCCCAATTAGTGTATCATATCCGTGCCACTCTTTCCTCTGTTTCGCGATAATACAAAACGAGGCGTCCTTCTTTTCGCTTATTCGATGTCTTCCGTCAATCCTATCTGATACTGCTCACACATCGCTCAGCTGGAATTCTCGAGAAGACGGACAAGCGTAGTGTAAGAAGACTATTTAGTAGATCTGTAGCAATTCCTAAGAGTTCTGCGAAAAAATCGCAGTCTTTGGTTCGCTTTCTCCGCGACGGTATCTATATGATCGTTCCAGTTTAAGTTCTTTATAATTTTAACCGCTACGTATTTAGCTGAAACTGCAGTCTTTAGAGTTATGTTTTTTATCCTGCAACCAAAATTTAGTGGATTCCTTTTAGTAGTCATGTGGATTACTTCACATCTTTCAATATTTAGAGTCAGTTGCCACCTTTTTGCACCATATGCAAGTCTTGACTAAATCGTTTTGCAATTTGTTTCGATCTTTGATGACTGTAATGATAGCATCTTCTTCAAATAAGCTACGATGGCTGCTCAGATTGTCTTCTTAATATTTTATATAGATCAGGAACAGCAGAGGGCCTATAACATTTACTTAGGGAACGCGAGATATTACCTCTGTTTTACTCGATGACTTTGCGTCAATTGCTACGATCTGTGATCTTTCTGAGAGGAAATCATGAATTCAGTCCCAAAAGTGAGAGGATACTCCTTAGGAACACAGTTTGATTACCAGCCTCTGGCGAGGTGCAGTGTCAAAAGACGTCTGGGGATTTACTTTTTGTTTACGGAAGACAAGTGAGTAAGCGGAAGGAGAGCTTGTAGCGTCCTCTAATCCTACTTTGCAGTATCTCCGAGACATTCGTTTAGCATAAAGTGCGTTCCCAGTCATAATAATCTCGCCTGTTACTGGGCGCTGCTCAACAAGTATCCTTACTGTCAATGGATAACCAGATATCCGTTATTCCCCATTCATTGCCAGGCAGTGAGCTGTTCCCTGTTGTGCAGCGACGCTCGGTCTTTGTTTTCTCTATTCTTTTCGTTCTGATGTTTTCTTTTGTCTTCCAGATTCAGAATGTAGCGTCTGTGATATGTCTTTTTTTTAGCCGACGTTCCTCTCTGAAACACGTTCACGGACTCCGTCTGAGTTTTCTCGTCTTCTGCAATGGTTATCCGTAACTGTGCAATAGAGTGTATATGCATATTTTCTGGTGCAAATTTTTTGATTGATAAAACGATAAGTTACGAACAAATAAAATTGATATTTTTCAAAATTTTTCTTTAATTTTCTGTTTAAAAAATTAAAGAAATGTTAATATTAAGTTGTTGGTTCTTCTGGAAACGCAGTGTTGGAATTCCACTCCGTTATTTTTTATAGTTCTGTCTACATAATCACTAATCAACTTTTAAAGCCACAAATAAACAGTTAACTACTTTTATAGTAGAAAATTGTACTTGTAACACAATTCGGTTTCTTAACATGTTAAAATAAATGAGATCTTTTATGCACATCAAGTACCATGCATTTTGTTACTGTAATGTCCTAACGTTGCTGTATTTTTGACGGGAATAAACGAAAGAAACTATGAAAAACTAACGGTAGCGACAATTAGTTACATAAGTTTTCGTAGCTACAGGCAGCTCCAAACGTTTGAATACGGACATGAAACAATGGGAACGGATCAGCAAGTGTGCGGGTGCAACCTTACTGAAGTGAGCTCCAGTGGAAGTGATAACGAGTAATGTCTGTCTCATTCAGCGAGTGTGACATGGCGGCTTAGTAACATTGCGACCAGCTACCGAAGGGGAGTTAAATGACTTGGGATCTATTAAAGGTCATCCCATTGATTAATTGCTGGATATACTATTTTTATTCTTCAATTATGATTCTAGTTTAGTAGAAGTGGTGAATTATATAGTTTCAGCTGTGTGATTTGGTATATCAGTTTTTGAATATCTGCATGTCAAGTTTATGTAATAGACACAGTTCTCGCGTTTCCATTTGTCTCGAAAAGTAAAAGGTTCTGTGACATTTCGAAAGTTCCTAACCAGGTGCGACTTATTTAGTCCCACCTGTGTGATCTGGTAGTTTAAGTTTTGAATCTCGGCGTGTCAATCAATTTTATTAGACAGAGTTCTTACGTTTTCGTCAGTGTCTACAGTAGAGTTTCGTAGCGTGTGTCGATAGTAGTTTGTTTGTCTGTGGAGTGTAGTTTTCCACTGTCTTTAGCATGGATAGGGGCTGTGATTCTGTGTGCGGATGCGAGCTGAGTTCGTTACACTTCACAAGTGGGACATTTCGAGCGACGAGTTCATGTCAGCGATTATGGATATTGTATGCCGAGTTCTGGAAGGAGGCAGACCTGCCTGTGGTAATGAGTGGTATTCGAACGTGGAGATGTTTGATTCTGGGCAGTGAACGGCCGCTACCAATATTTAACTTCTGAAGTGATTTTATATTCTGAGAGGCCTTAATGTGCTCCAGAACAGGACTCTAATTTTTCCTCTTGTGTTAAGGAAATCAGGGCTACTGTTCTAGGTACTGTGTATGTTAATTAGTGTATCATCATGTTGGAGACTGAACTGTTTTTAGCTGATGAATACTTCCTGTGTCGTGATTGAGAAATTTACTTAGTTTTCGGGTATCTTTAATAACAATTTAGTCTGGGGAATTTGCTACCATTCTCGTATTGCTCTCAACGTAACTTAACTACATTTGATAACGGGATAACGGTATCCTCTGTCTGCACTTTAACTGAATATCGTAGGGCCACTTTCCATTTATTTGAAATGTTCTTTCATGAATAAACATTATTCAACATAATTCTCTGTCGTGTACATCAATTACTATCGTTAGAATAGAACCCTTGTTATTCAGTTATTCATTTAACTTTTTATATATATCAGCGTATTTTATTAAATCGCAGTTCTTGCCAATGCAAAGATTATTTGACTGAAGGATCACAGCCACATTTTTATTATTTGCAGTGAATCAGCTGCGGGGCTTGAAAGCAGACCCAAAGTCTACATCGAGCTATTTCTTTCAAACAGAGCCGTGCATAACCCAAGTACCTAAAGTTCGAGCAACAGTAGATAAACACGCAAATGTATTGCTCGTATTTACTAGAGTTTGAAAGAGCAATTACCTTTAGTTGTAACCATTATGTACCACCACATTAGCAACCGGAACAAAATAATAACTGGATTCTTTTACCGACCTCCCAAATCAGATGATACAATTGCTTAAAGGTTCAAAGAAAACTTGAGGCTAGTTTCAATCCGAAATTGTGTTAAACGCATTATCTGAAAATTATTTCGAGCAGTTAGTTCATGAGCTTACTCGAAAAGTTAACGGCTGTGTAAACATACTTGACATCATAGCAACAAATAATCCTGACCTAATAAAGAGCGTCAAAACGGATACAGGGATTGGTGACCAAAGAATTTCGTTGCGAGACTCAATATTGCAACCCCCAAATCCTTCAGAAATAAACGAAAATATCTCTATTAAAAATAGCAGACAGAAATTCGCTTGATGACTTCCTAAGAGATAATCTCCACGCCCTCAAAATTAACAATGTAAGTGTAGATGAGAAGCGGTTTCAATTCAGAAAAATAGTATAGACAGCAGTTGAGAGATTTATATCAAATAAATTAACAAACGACGAAGTTGATCCCCCGTGTTACACAAAACAGGTCAGAACACTATAGCAGAAACAACGAAAAAATGATACCAAATTTAAACGAACACAAAATCCCCAAGATTGGTGAACTATTACAGAAGAACAAAAATTACCGCGGACTTCAATCCAAGATGCTTACAATAGTTACCACAACGAAACTTTGCCTCGAAACCAGGCAGAAAACCCAAAGAGATCCTGGTCGTATGTAAAGATGCTAGCGGCAAGACACAATCAATGCCTTCCCTGCGTGATAGCATCGAAAATACTACCGATGAAAGTGATGCTAAAGCAGAGTTACTAAACACAGGCTTTCGAAATTCCTTCACCAAAGAAGGCCAAGTAATTATTACAGAATTCGAATTAAGAACAGCTGCCAACATAAGTAACTTAGAACCAGGTATTCTTGGAGTAGTGAAGCAACTTGAATTACTAAATAAAAGCAAGTCTTCCGGCCCAGAGTGTATACCATTTATATTTCTTCGAGAGTATGCTGATGCAATCGCTCGACACTGAAAATCATATACAACCGCGCGCTCGACGAAAGAGCTGTACCCAAAGACTGGAAAGTTGGCAAGAGACACCAAAATTCAAGAAAGGCAATAGGAGTAATCCACTAAATTACAGGCCCATAACATTAACGTTGAAATGCAGCAGTGTTTTGGAACATATAATGTGATCGAACATTATGAAGTACCCCGAAGAGAATGATCTATTCACACACAGTCAACGCGGATTTAGAAAATATCGTCCTTGTGAAATTGATTGCATATTTTTCAGGAGGCTATCGACACTGTACCTCTCATGCGGCGTGTAATCACACTGCAAACTTATGGAGCATCGTCTCAGTTACGCGACTGGATTCGCGATTTCCTGTCAGAGAAGTCACAGTTAGTAGTACCTCATGAAAAATCATCGAGTAAAACAGAAGTGATTTGTGGCATTCCCCAGCGTAGTGTTATAGTATCTGTGTTGTCCCATATCTACATAGACGATTTAGGAGACAATCTGGGCAGCCCTCTTACGTTGTCGTTAACCGTTTAGAAAAGTCATCAGAGAATCAAAACCAATTGCAAAAAGATTTAGATGAGATATCTGTATGGTGAGAGAGTTAGCAATTGGCCCTAAATAATGAAAAGCGTCTGGTCATCCACATGAGTGCTAAAAAGTATCCTTCAAATTTCGGATACACCATAAATCAATCAAATCTAAAAGCCGTAAATTCAACTAAATACATAGGAATTACGATTTCGAGCAACTTACATCCAAAGACAGCGTTTTATTGGCAGAACGCTTAGAAGAGGCGACAGATCTAATGAAGAGACTGCCTTCGCTACACTTGTCATCTTTTGGAGTCCTGCTGCGCGATGTGGGATGCTTACCAGATAGGATTGACGGAATACATCGAGAAAGTCCGAAGAAGAGCAGCATGTTTCGTATTATCGAGAATACGGGAGAGAGTGGGCTTCGTATCATAGATACGAAGACCACGACTACCACAGTAGTACAAGTTTATATGCCAACTAGTTTCGCAGATGACGAAGAGATTGATGAAATGTATGATGAGATAAAAGAAAGTATTCAGATAGTGAAGGAAGACGAAAATTTAATAGCCATGGGTGACTGGAAATCGATAGTAGGAAAAGAAATAGAAGGGAACGTACTAGGTAAATATGGAATGGGAGTAAGGAATGAAAGAGGAAGCCAAATGGTACAATTTTGCACAGAGCATAACTTAATCATACCTAACACTTGGTTGAAAAATCATAAAAGAAGGTTGTATACATGGAATAAGCCTAGAGATACTGGAAGGTCTCAGATTATCTAATGGTAAGACAGATTTAGGAACCAGGTTTCAAAATTGTAAGACATTTCCAAGGGCTGATGTGGACTCTGACCACAATCTATTGGTTATGACCTGTAGATTAAAACTGAAGAAACTGCAAAAAGGTGGGAATTTGAGGAGATGGGACCTGGATAAACTGAAAGATTCAGAGGTTGTAGAAAGCCTCAGGGAGGGCATTGGGGAATGATTGACAAGAATGGGGGAAAGAAATACAGTAGAAGAAGAATGGGTAGCTTTGAGAGATGAAATAGTGAAGGTAGCAGAGGATCAAGTAGGTAAAAAGACGAGGGCAACTATAATTCCTTGGGTAACATAAAAGATATAGAATTTAATTGGTGAAAGGAGAAAATATAAAAATGCAGTAAATGAAGCATGCAAAAAGGAACACAAACGTCTCAAAAATGAGATCGACAGGAAGTGCAAAATGGCTAAGCAGGGATGGATAGATGACAAACGTAAGGATGTACAGGCGCATAATACTAGGGGTAACATAGATACTGCCTACAGGAAAATTAAAGAGACCTTTGGAGAAAAGAGAGCCACCTGCATGAATATCAAGAGCTCAGATGGAAACCCAGTTCTAAGCAAAGAAGGGAAAGCGGAAAGGTGGAAGGAGTATATAGAGGGTCTATACAAGGGCGATGTTCTTGAGGACAATATTATGGAAATGGAAGAGAATGTAGATGAAAATGAAATAGGAGATATGACACTGCGTGAAGAGTTTGACAGAGCACTGAAAGACCTGAGTCGAAACAAGGCCCCGGTAGTAGACAACATTCCATTAGAACTACTGACAGTCTTGGGAGAGCCAGCCCTGACTAAACTTTACCATCTGGTGAGCAAGGTGTATTTGACAGGCGAAATACCCTCAGACTTTAAGAAGAATGTAATAATTCCAATCCCAAATAAAGCAGGTGTTGACAGATGTGAAAATTACCGAACTATCAGTTTAATAAGCCACGTCTGCAAAATACTAACACGAATTCTTTACAGACGAATGGAAAAACTCGTAAAAGTCGACCTCGGGGAAGATCAGTTTGGATTCCGTAGAAATGTTGGAACACGTGAGGCAATACTGACACCACGACTTATCGTAGAAAATACACTCCTGGAAATTGAAATAAGAACACCGTGAATTCATTGTCCCAGGAAGGGGAAACTTTATTGACACATTCCTGGGGTCAGATACATCACATGATCACACTGACAGAACCACAGGCACATAGACACAGGCAACAGAGCATGCACAATGTCGGCACTAGTACAGTGTATATCCACCTTTCGCAGCAATGCAGGCTGCTATTCTCCCATGGAGACGATCGTAGAGATGCTGGATGTAGTCCTGTGGAACGGCTTGCCATGCCATTTCCACCTGGCGCCTCAGTTGGACCAGCGTTCGTGCTGGACGTGCAGACCGCGTGAGACGACGCTTCATCCAGTCCCAAACATGCTCAATGGGGGACAGATCCGGAGATCTTGCTGGCCAGGGTAGTTGACTTACACCTTCTAGAGCACGTTGGGTGGCACGGGATACATGCGGACGTGCATTGTCCTGTTGGAACAGCAAGTTCCCTTGCCGGTCTAGGAATGAATGGTAGAACGATGGGTTCGATGACGGTTTGGATGTACCGTGCACTATTCAGTGTCCCCTCGACGATCACCAGTGGTGTACGGCCAGTGTAGGAGATCGCTCCCCACACCATGATGCCGGGTGTTGGCCCTGTGTGCCTCGGTCGTATGCAGTCCTGATTGTGGCGCTCACCTGCACGGCGCCAAACACGCATACGACCATCATTGGCACCAAGGCAGAAGCGACTCTCATCGCTGAAGACGACACGTCTCCATTCGTCCCTCCATTCACGCCTGTCGCGACACCACTGGAGGCGGGCTGCACGATGTTGGGGCGTGAGCGGAAGACGGCCTAACGGTGTGCGGGACCGTAGCCCAGCTTCATGGAGACGGTTGCGAATGGTCCTCGCCGATACCCCAGGAGCAACAGTGTCCCTAATTTGCTGGGAAGTGGCGGTGCGGTCCCCTACGGCACTGCGTAGGATCCTACGGTCTTGGCGTGCATCCGTGCGTCGCTGCGGTCCGGTCCCAGGTCGACGGGCACGTGCACCTTCCGCCGACCACTGGTGACAACATCGATGTACTGTGGAGACCTCACGCCCCACGTGTTGAGCAATTCGGCGGTACGTCCACCCGGCCTCCCGCATGCCCACTATACGCCCTCGCTCAAAGTCCGTCAACTGCACATACGGTTCACGTCCACGCTGTCGCGGCATGCTACCAGTGTTAAAGACTGCGATGGAGCTCCGTATGCTACGGCAAACTGGCTGACACTGACGGCGGCGGTGCACAAATGCTGCGCAGCTAGCGCCATTCGACGGCCAACACCGCGGTTCCTGGTGTGTCCGCTGTGCCGTGCGTGTGATCATTGCTTGTACAGCCCTCTCGCAGTGTCCGGAGCAAGTATGGTGGGTCTGACACACCGGTGTCAATGTGTTCTTTTTTCCATTTCCAGGAGTGTAGATTAAGGAAAAGCAAATCTACGTTTATAGCACTTGTAGACTAAGAGAAAGCTTTTGACAATGTTGACTGGAATACTCCCTTTCAAATTCTGAAGGTGGCAGGGGTAAAATACAGGGAGCGAAAGGCTATTTACAGTTTGTACAGAAACCAGATGGCAGTAATAAGAGTCGCGGGGCATGAAAGGAAAGCACTAGTTGGGATGGGAGTGAGACAAGGTTGTAGCCTCTCCCCGATGTTATCAATCTGTATATTGAGCAAGAAGTAAAGAAAACAAAAGAAAAATTCTGAGTAGGAATTAAAATCCATGGAGAAGAAATAAAAACATTGAGGTTCGCCGATGACATTGTAATTCTGTCAGAGACAGCAAAGGACCTAGAAGAGCAGCTGAACTGAATGGACAGTGTCTTGAAAGGAGGATATAAGATGAACATCAACAAAAGCAAAACGAGGATAATGGAATGTAGTCGAATTAAATCGGGTGATGCTGCGGGAATTAGATTAGGAAATGAGACGCTTAGAATAGTAAATGAGTTTTGTTATTTGGGGAGCAAAATAAATGATGATGGTTAAAGTAGAGAGGATATGAAATGTAGACTGGCAATGGGAAGGAAGCGTTTCTGAAGAAGAGAATTTTGTTAACATTGAGTAATGATTCACGTGTCAATAAGTCGTTTGTGAAAGTATTTGTATGGAGTGTAGCCATGTATGGAAGTGAAACGTGGACGATAAATAGTTTAGACAAGAAGAGAATAGAAGCTTTCGAAATGTGGTGCTACAGAAGGATGCTGAAGATTAGATGGGTAGATCACATAACTAATGAGAAGGTATTGAACAGAATTGGAGAGAAGAGAAATTTTTGGCACAACTTGACTAGAAGAAGGGATTGGTTGGTAGGGCATATTCTGAGGTATCAAGGGATCACCAATTTAGTACTGGTGGGCAGCGTGGAGGGTAAAAATCGTAGAGGGAGATCAAGAGATGAATACACTAAACAGATTCAGAAGGGTGTAGGTTGCAGTAGGTACTGGGAGATGAAGTAGCTTGCACAGGATATAGTAGTATGGAGAGCTGCATCAAACCAGTATCTGGACTGAATACCACAACAACAACAGAGGAGAGAGTGTCACGGACGTGATACAGGTTTTTGGATGGACATAATTATAACAAAGGCGCTACTCGTTGCGGAGGGATCCTCCCACAAAATTTCAATTACTAACTTTCTCTTCCGATGGCGAAAATATTTTGTTGACGACGACCTACATATGGAGAAACAATCATCATAATAAAATAAGCGAAAACTTAGCTCGCATAGGAAGATGTAGGTGTTTGTTTCTTTCCACGCGCTGTTCGAGAGCATAATAACAGCGAATTACTGTGAAGATGGTTCGATGAACCCCTCGCCAGGCACCTAAGTATGTTCTGTAAAGTAGCCTTGTAGATGTAGAACATAACGAAATGTAATATGTCTGCACAATTTCTTAATGAACTTGACTGATAAAATTTTGTGTACGTTTTCTGCACGGAATCTTTCTGAGCCGTACTTTGCCCCTCTGGAAAGTTGTCTTTATAGGATCTGGACCGAACGACTAGACTGTGGGTGGAACACAAAGAGGACCAATGAAGTGCTTTTGGAGATGAGTGAGTAACGAGGCCACTAATGTATGAGGTGATTGTGGAAGGACCAGGTACCGAGATCCAGTGATTCCAGTCGACACAGTGGCCTACCTGGACCTCTCTTTAAGACGGGGCTGTTATTTCCGAATTAGTGAGGACCCTGCATATTATGTGGAAAGATGAACCCTGCTTTCCTAGTTAAGATGATCGTACTTTCCTGTGTAGCTTCATCACATCTTTGATATAGACGCTGGGCTGACACTGGCACGCCACAGAACGTACTTTCGATCTGTGGTCTGCCATGGTAGTTCTGACTGCATAAAGCGAACATTCGTTGCACAGGGGAGACTCGGTGGAATGGCCCGCCTAACATTTGTAGAAAATTTTTGAGTTAGTTCCTAATGTTAAAAAGAATTTAAAATATTTTGGAACTATGTAGTTAAATAGTTTTCTAATAAAGCTTGCAAATGAAGATAACATAAATTACCATATTTCGTGTTTTTTTTATAATTTTTGTTTGACATATCATATAAATTCGCTGGTCTTCATCGTCGTCATTATCTAATCTTTCTTCTTCTCTTCTCTAGCTAGGAGCCTGGTCTTTCTTCTGTTCTCTTTAGATTCCAGTGATTTTCTGATTGCTTCTTATAGCTCATTCTTGTAGGGAGATGACTTAGAATAGCGGTTTCACCTCTGGTGTCACTCGTTTCTGCCCTCGTGTAGTTCTGGGTATAGGTATAACATTTTCCTGGATAAAAGTAGAGAACGTTGACCCAATGGAGCTACTGATGAACCATTTGGGGTATCAGGCATCAAAGAACACTGACGTATAGGTTACAAGTCAGCAGTGCATAATCTGGCACTGCAGTTAGTTTGTGCGTGTTCAAGATTTGGGTTTGTGGAGTGAATATTAGCATTAATGGTTAGATTTGCTAAGCGATTGACTAGAGGATTTTAAGTGGTAGTGGCTGCTTCCTAAGTCGGAATATCAGTTGTCGCAGCTGGTAGAAATGTCATCGTCTGAGAAAACAAGTTTTCTCGAGTCCTTTCGTTGCAGTTCTCATGTTTGTAGCGTACACAAAAACTTTGTGGAAAAGAGATGAGATTTGGCACAAAGTGACAACCTTCTCTGGGTTCGATCTTAACCACCTTCTCACTTCGTCTTCATAGTACAAGCTCAAGCGCATCATGAGTGCTACATACAGAGGCTGAAGTACAAGCGAACAACGTGGTGGAAAGCACAATGAAACAGCATAGTCGCTTCAAGTTTTTCGGATGAGAGACATGCTCATCAAAGAACAGAAAAACAGGTTTTTCTATCTTCGCATTAGAAAAGTCGATGAATTTCTGGAATCAGCGTCAGAACATTTCGCTTGTCATCCATCGGGATTGATGGGCTGCTGCTGAAACTGATGATGGGAAACTAGATTCGAATTCTTGCTGTTTCCTTCTCCAAGGATAGATCAAAATCGTAGGCATGAAGTTTCCGTCTGCTGAACAACAAATTGCAGCTGTCACTGTATTTCTACGTTTTGCACATCCGAGCACTCCAACTTGACGCTGTCCTTTCTTTGCAGTAATTTCTGAGGGACACGTGTGCGCGCGAGGGGGGGAAAAACTACCACATACCCCACGACAAACAATCTTTGTTAACTGAAGAAAGGGCGGTCCACCTAAAGGATACAATGGCTGGCCGACTAACGGCTATGAGCAACGAGTCCTGGACAAACTAAACTAGGCGCCAATTACAAGTAACTGGTTTGGATGATAGTAGATAACAGAAAAATTCTATTAAACTTGATTTAATGATATTACGTAAGTCAATCTAATTTACCGTCGCATGGCATGATTGAATTATTCACTGGTAAATGCTCCAAACCGACACAGGCCAGCTGGACATTTACTACAATTTACTGTCACCGGGCGTTTTAAAGGAATTAGGTGATATTTAAACCTCGTTCTTGTGGTACTACGTAATCATAAGTTATGTACAAAGAACTGTCAAGAAAGCAGATAATCGATTTAAGCTCAAAGGGAATGGCCAACAAGCATCTAAACTAATTGCCCAAAATCCCATTGCGAAAACACTTCCACCAATGCACAAAAATCCACTGAGTTACACGAACAAGTCTCGATTGTTTTCAACGCTCAAAACCTAGCATTCTTACCCGCGCTTAATTGACAGAACCAGCGTCCAACAATTATGGGGGAAGCCGAAACTATCTTCTTCCAGTAGATCACTTAAAGCACAGGGAGCGCGGCACAGCCCAGTGGAGAAACAGTGATGAGCTGCTCGCGCGAGAGCTTTGCCGTTGCAGAGCAACGGGGAAATTAAACACCAGCTGGCACCTGGAAGAAGGCGAAGTTTGCTCTTGACCGGTGTCCGTTTCCAACTCAACTCACCGGCTCCGAGCCACCTCCCTGCTGCACGAAAAGGCTGTCAGACGATGCTGCAAACTCACCAAAGCGTGCCGCGGAGAGACAGCACGAAGACGAATTGATGCATCGCGGACGAGCTACATGGCTCAGTCTGATCAAAGCACAGTTCTAAGGAATTCATTTTCCTTTGACTATCAGTTTCATATAAGGCAGTGGAGTAGGAGGCTAGTCACACAAGCACATGTTTGTTTTTTTGGGGGAAGGGCCACAGCTGCGTTTCATTTAGAAATCCTTTTCTTTGTTTATACAGGTGGCGTTGCTTTACATGGGGTGAACAGCCTCACGTCTGAAAAGTAGTGGGAGGAAATTTCATTGGATAACCTTAGGAAAGGACCAGAGTGGGAGTCAGGACACCAGTTTCTGAGAGTGACGGGAGCAAGAGGTCAGTGTACTGATTGTAATAAAAACTGAAGAGTGGGAGATTGGCATGTAATTGTTTAGGAACGGCCCACACGAGAAGAGAGCCGACTGGCTAACTACATAAAACGTTTCCAGGTGGATAGTTAGTTTGTTAAAAGTAATATCATTGACAAACGTTTAACGGAACTTTTACTTAGGGGAAAAGAGAGTTACACATATTTTTGGAAGGGCTGAGAGAAGATAATACTTTTTGGGACACAGCCTGAGTGGAAGACACAGTTGGTTTCTAGATGGTGAAATAGACGATGGGCTTTATTCTGAGGGAAGTTTCGGTGTCCACCAGCAGACGTGTCGCTGTGGGCAGTCGACAACATCACTCGCAGCTTCGCATTTTCAAGTATGCAAAATACTGCATAATAGGCGAATGAGAGTTGTTAATCAGTTTGTAGGCCTGTTGTTTCGGGTTGATTAGGTTTGTTAATTTTTATCACATACCCTTTCGGTGACTCGGAGCAATCAATGTTCAGCGTGAAATCATAACGGTCACATGAAATGAAATGAGCGTATGGCATTGTTGGCCGGGAGGCCCCACGCGGGGGAGTATGGCCGCCATATTGCAAGTCCTTTTTAGTTGATGCCACTTCGGCGACTTGCGGGTAAATGATGATGAAAGACACACAACACCCAGTCCGCTGCCGGGAATCGAACCCGGGCCGTCTGTGTGACAAGCGGAAACGCTACCGCTACGCTACGGAGGCGGACGTCACAGTTTTTCACAGATAATCTGTGATATGACGGTCGTTCCCATTCTCCTATCCCATGCGGACTTTGCAAAGTCACTCAATTGCTAGTTTATTATTCAGTGTTTTTAAATGTTAGTTTTATTGCCCCGGTACTTTATTTGCCTCAGTAACATTCTGTCATTAGCTTATCTTTATGTGTATGATAATACAGAACATTTTAATAAATTGTGGTTAATTTTGTATCTCTCTTTAATTTCATTAATTAGATGATACCCTTTCGAATTATCTGTTCTTCAATATTTTTATCAGAGGTCTAACATCCAGGCCTCGCTTGCTAATGCCATCCCTTTTGATATCGTTCTTCCATTGCGTGACAGTTGCGGGTGGTTCAAACGAATCGGACCATTGAAACAGACAAAAAGCCCCCTCAAAATCTATCACATCAAATATAGATACTGCCTAATTAGGATTTGTTCCCATGATTGTTACTCCGCAGAGCTTAAGAAAAAAGGAACATTGTATTAAGCAGACGTAACTCGTCAAAAGCCTTTGTAATTAATTCTAACAGAACTGTGCCAATATCATTACTCAAGAAGTCTATTCGTCTTACATATCGATTAAGGCATATCGTGGGACATCAGAGCACACAAAAAGTCCGCCAGCCCTGGAGGATGTGCTTGTACCAAGCTCCACAATGTGACTCTAACGTTAAGTAAGATGATTAGTTTACTGAGGCACGATAATGTGATGCACAAACACACAAAAAAACTAAATAAAGAAACAAACAAAAGGCTGTGCGCTACGAAGGAATTACCCATACTGGACGAAAATCGTTAGATGTGATGTACATGTGCAGACAGACAGATGATTACAATTTCACAAAAAGTGGATGATTTATTCAAGAGAAAGAGATTGAAAATTGATCAAGTCGACGAGGCGCTGGTACACCTCTGGCCCGTATGCAAACAGTTACATGTTGGCATTGATTGATCTAATTGTTGGATGTCCTCCTGAGGGATATTTTACTAAATTCTGTCCATTTGGAGAGTCGCATCGTCAAAATCCAGAGCTGGTTGGAGGGCCCTACCCATAATGCTCCAAACTTTCCCAACTGGGTATATATGCTGCGACCTTGCTGGCCACGTGGGGTTAGGCAAGGACGAAGAGAAGGAGTAGAAACTCTCGCCGAGTGAGAGAGGACATTATCTTCCATCACTGCTTGTTGTCGGGCCGTAGGGCGTGCGACAGTGAGGATGGTATCCCACCGCTGCCCGGAGCGTCTACAGACACATCTCCGCTTGTCATCGGGGCTTATTTCGAAGCAGGGCTCATCACTGAAGACAGCCCTATTGCGGTCAATGAAATTCTAAGGCGAAGACGGGCTGGAGAGTCCCGGCATAATGGTGGAATACCAACCTGAATTTCGTCCGCTGTACGGAACAACAACCATGAATGATGGTCTGGGGTGTCATTTCTTTTCACAGCAGTACCCGTTTGGTTGTCATCCGTTGCACCCTTAAAGCGCAGCGGTACTGCGACGTTATTCTACGTCCCGTTTTGTTGCCCTTCATGGCAAGCCATCCTGAGCTTACATTTCGGCAATATGATTCCCCACTGTGCAAGGCGATAGTTTCTACCTCTTGTCTTGGTACGTGCCGAAACTCTACTTCGTCCAGAAAGGTGCCGGATCTCTTACAAATTGAGAACATTTGGAGAATTATGGGCTGGGCCCTCCAAACAGTTCGCGGATTTTGACGGTCTAACGCGCCGATTGGACAGAATTTAGCATTACATCCCTTAGGAGGATATCCTACAACTTTCAGCAGCTGCAGAATAGTCGCGTATACGAACAGTGGTCCAATACTGTCAGATGTTTTTTATTCCAGTTTTTGATCACAATATCAATTCTTTTGACGATGAGCGGTTTCAGTCCATGATGACCATCCTCAGATCTTTTCTACAAAACGTTCTAAAGTTATAAGGCCATAATGGCATCGACAAAACATATAAATATAGTCAGCACAGCATTGTCACATAGATCTAAAATAATTGTGACTGTGTGGACGATGTGGCCTATTCTACACCTTATTTTAGATCAATGTGACAATGCTGTGCTGACTATATTTATATGTTTTGTCGATGCCATTATGGCCTGACAATATTTATATGTTTTGACGATGCCATTATGGCCTTATCACTTTAGGACATCGTGTAGAAAATATCTGAGGATGGTCGTCATGGACTGAAACCGGTCATCGTCAAAAGAATTGAAATTGTGATCAAAGACTGGAATAAAAACATCCTACAACTTCATCAATCAATGACAAGCTGAATAAATGTTTGCGTTAGGGTGAGAGGTGGACCAGTCCGCTTCTGACTTGCTCAATGTCTCAATCTGTTTCTCTTGAATAAAGCATCTATTTTCTTCTGAGAGTGTGATTTGTTTATCTGTACCTTTAGATCGCTTTTAGCGATTTCCATCCCATTCGAATAATTCCTTCGTGGTGCGTCTTTCTTTTCCTTAGCGACACAATGAACGTACCTAAATAAAGCCGTGATGGTTCTTATTAACATTAATAACATAAAGATTGTTACAACAGCACGTACGTGACTAACGCGAACGAAACGCAGCACCGCCCACACCTCCTGCTGGAGCTCGTGTCGCGTCGTGTGCTCGGCTGAGAGCTGTCGGCGCCCCGCGGCAATTTAAGAACGCGCTGCACCGTGTGCTGGACGACAGGCGAGACAGGTCGGCCACGCCCACCCAGTTGACGCGTGGCGTCGCGCCGGCCCCCTACACGTGCCGCGGCGGCCATCGCCGGCTCGTCGCAGCGCGGTGTCGTTTCCGGCGCTCCCATTAGTCTTATTAGCTCCCGCCGCATCGACCCGCGTACGCGAAAACTGGGCCAAGTCCGCCAGGGACCACGCCGAGCTGCTCAAACAAGCCATTCCCGCTGATGGCCCTGTCTCGCGCCACCTCGTCACCTGTCTGCTGACACAGCGGTCGCCGCTCTGAGCCGTCGCGCGCCTCGATATGTAAAGCAGGCCACGGGACCCCTAGAGACACACTCGACCGTCTATCGCAAAGGGTTTGTAAGAGGTCCATGACTAAGGAACTTATTGCTAGCCCACTCGAGCAGATGTAATTTCGATGGATTTCTCACGCGCTGCCTGCGATATGTATGCTACAATAGAATCGCAGACCAGAGAGCAGGGTCGGCAGCAGTAGTGCTTGTAGCTCGCAGTCGGGCGGTTGGGCTGATCGTGAAGAGCGATGTAGTATAAGGTAAAAGCAGCCGCGCGCATATGTAATTTGTAACAACTGATTTTGTACTGTTGTTATATCGAGTCCCATGTAAATGTTTTTAAAAATCTTTTAATAATAATCTTTCTTATAACTTTCTTATAAAGGTAACTTTTCGCAATCATTCATCTGAATTTAAAGATTTTACTAATTTCTCCTATCCATGGTCATCCCTATTGTCGTAAAGAAAAATCAGTTGTTTCTTTTTATACATAACAAATCAAGTGGCCAGCATTGCACTGGGCTGTGTCAGAAAAATTTCTTACAGGAGCAGATATATACGCGTTATCCGGCGACTTCATTGAGGTAAGAATTTTCAATTTATTCAGAATGATCTTTCAGGGCCATGACGCAGCACTGCTGACGTCCAAAATTTACCAGTTTAAATTCACAGTCAGTTAATTATTGAAAGGTTATATGTGAGACAAAACTTTATTGAGAGGTTAGTCACTTTATTATTGCGAGGTTACGTAAATAAACTGTTCGGGGGTTACAGGTTTCTTTCTTTATAGGATTGGCACCTAAGCGAAGGTTAAGAGTTTTCTCCTAAGCGAGTATGCGTACATCTACATCTACATAGATACTCCGCACGCCACTGTATGCTGCGCGGCGGAGAGTACCCAGTACCACCATCAGTCAATTTCTTTCCCGTTCGACACGTAAACAGAGAGAATGAAAAACGACTGTCTGTATGCATTGTAACCTCCCCACAAAAATTTACAGGACAATATTATATAGAAATGGAGCCAAGAAGCAATATCGTCCCCACAGAAATATTTAAATAAAAAATATAATAATAAATGGGACCCAAGAATAACCTCCCTGCAATGAAATGTACTGACAAAGGCAACAAAAATGTGAAATTCGCAATCTGACTCTGCTGTAAGCTCCCGCAAAAATAATGAAAAACAATTCAGTACTAATGAAATCTCAGTGATAATGATAATTCAATTAAACCGAAATATCGGTCTTTGGCCCTGTGCAAATCAGAATTAAATTCTTACCTCATTGTAACTGCTAGTCAAATTTCTGCTCTTATTCTTGCGCACAGCTTGGAGGAACTGCATTGCAAATAATAACATTCCTTTTTTTTTGTAATTTAACTGAAACTTTTCTTTAAGGGAAGTGGAACGAAATCGTTAATTCAATTAAATAAATTTTTTTTGTAAAATTGCTTTTGAAATAAAAATTATTATTGGGGCACTTGTTGGAAATTAATTACAATCAATAAACTTTACATTATCTGATGATTACCTTAATTAACAATATACCTCATTCAGCATCTTGACCAGTGTTGCCGACAGACTACATCACACAACCGCACTGGGCTGCTACTACTGACCGACTGCTCTGCATGACGACTAGTAGCATACTCCACGACGACTACCACTGTACTGCTCTACATGACGAGTACAGCTCAACTCGACGAGTACTGCCCAACTGCTTGCAACACTCGCGCGGTCAAGCGCAGACTAACCGCGAAAAAAGGCTCTCTGGTCAAAGATTTTAACGTGCCTCACCATCGCTGCTATGTTACATACGTGTTTCATAACCCTCCACTGGGGGGGCAAAAATTTGGCAGCGATGGTGAGTCATTTGGACTTGACATCGCAAGAAATTTTTACAATTTACAGAATATTCAAATTTAGTATATAAATTAAATGTTGTGCACATGCACCGAGTACAAAATATATCAGACAAAGACAGGATGTGAATACAAAACATAGTAGTAAATCAGAAAACTGTATATACAAATTATTTGACAGATAGCAAAGTGCACACGCACTGAAAAAATTCTTTAGCATTTTCAGAACAAATAAACAGAATGGCAGAAAATCGTGTTGATAAGTGACATGAGTGTACTCGCACTGGAGTTGAGAACATATTAGCAATTTACGAAATGTATATATATAATTAGTAACAAATGACATAAGTGCATACGTACTGAAGTATTGAATATACAGAATGAGTACAAATGATATTGAAAATGCACAGGCACTGAAGTTCAGTAGAAAACATATTAACACACAACATAAGTGCACATGCACTGTAGTTCAGAACATATCATTAAAATAAAATAATAAATAAAAAATGCATATACAATATAAAAGACAAGAGTGCACATACTGTCCTTGAGAACAAATCGAAAAAATGTCTTAGGCATTTTTGCAATAAATAAACATAATGGCAAAAATCATATCGACAAGTGACATAAGTGTACTCGCACTGGAGTTCAGCGAATCAAAAAAAAATGTATAACCCATGAACATAAATAATGTTAGCAAAAAATGATTTTCACTATGTGACAAGAATTAGGATAGGAAAGGGAAGGATCGCATCATGGTTGTAGCACTTTAGATTGCACACAGCTGTTCTGAAAGTCCACATCTTTCCACAGAAGTACAACACCAAGTGACACAATTTGATTTCCCATCAGAATTTACCAGTGTAGCCAAGACACTGAACTCTCGTAGTAACATTTCATGTTCTCATTTTGGCAGTACATTAGGTATACCAAACAGTGGGACCATAATAACGTCTTCATCGCCCACGGTGATGGACAGCATGTCGTGTCAACACCACGCTCTTACAAGGCACACCAACGTAGAATTAGTGCAAAACTAAAGATAGTGCTCCATGATCACTAGGATAGACAGGACAAATGGACATTGCAGTAATTCAGGGTAGTTAGCTCATGAGGTGAAGGACATGAAGTCACATAATATTGACAATTACAGTCTTCATTAGTAGTTTGCGGCATTCATAGCCCAGTGATTTAACATTTCTGTACCAAGTATGTAGTATTACAGAAAAATGTTCATTAATTGTTTTACATAGAATCAGTAACCTTCTTTTCCTAGTTACAAAGTATTATTAAATAATCGCATTCTTTTCCAGTTACAAAGTATGGTATAGCTAATTAATTATTTGTCATTCCAATATAGTAATAATCATTAGCCTTTTCCTAATTACAAAGCATTATTAAACAATCACATTCTTTTCCAATTACAAAGTATGGCATAGTTAATTAATCATTTGTCATTTCAATAGTAATAATCATTAGCCTTTTCCTAATTACAAAGCATTATTAAACAATCACATTCTTTTCCAATTACAAAGTATGGCATAGTTAATTAATCATTTGTCATTTCAATAGTAATAATCACTAGCCTTCTCCTAATTACAAAGCATTATGAAGCAATCGCATTCTTTTCCAGTTACAAAGTATGGCATCGTTAATTAATTATTTGTTATTTCAATAGTAATAATCATTAGCTTTCTCCTAATTACAAAGCATTATGAAGCAATCGTATTCTTTTCCAGTTATAAAGCATAGTTAATCATTTGTCATTTCAATATAGTAAGAATCATATTCTTTTCCAGTTACAAAGTATCAACATTGAAAACAAGAGCTAATTAATGGCATAATTAATAACATAATTCATTGAGTGACATTAATTATTGGCACTCAGTGGCCATCAAGTATCGAATAGTATAAAACATTGTTCCTCATTCAGTATTATTCAGATCATTAAGAAGTAATAACAATTCATTGAGTGACATTCAGATCATTACGAAGTCATTATTAAAAATCAGCTAATTACAGTCATAGCATTAATAACCATACACATTATAAGTAGTCTCATTACAATAAACAGTGGAGTTATTATAAGGGAAAGCAAGAAGAGAAAAAGAAAAAAAATTGGTTCTGGGTTGTTCCTGTAAATGAAAAATGTGTAACGTCATTCGTCATGAGTCAGCTGTAGCAAGGTTGTGAAACAAGGCAGTAGTGTGATCACATGTATAAATGATAGACACAAATGGGTAAAATGTAAGTGCTAGTACAGGTATAATAAGTGACAGGTTTAGTAAGTATCTTGAAAAGCTTCTGCTGGAAAAAAATACAAAATGGATTATTGACCTGAAAGAAGAAACGCACACTATGCTGAAAAGTAGTGAACTTCGAATTAACAAGTAGTGAAATGTGTATAAACATGTGTTCCATAGCTGTCCTTTCCAAAACTTTCCAACATCCTACTATGCAATATAACACCTGCTGTCAAAACAAACTGCAACAAATACTTAAATAACTACATAGATTAAATACATAACTTCAACATTATCCTCATCTGTAAGGAAAAAACTTCATTATCAATCACTTCATTATCCATATTATCATAACTTCATTATTATCACCACCTGTAAAGAAAAACTTCATTATTCATAATAGCATATTCTTCATCATTATTCATCAGTATTCATTGTTGTTGTTGTTGTGGTCTTCAGTCCTGAGACTGGTTTGATGCAGCTCTCCATGCTACTCTATCCTGTGCAAGCTTCTTCATCTCCCAGTACCTAATGCAACCTACATCCTTCTGAATCTGCTTAGTGTATTCATCTCTTGGTCTCCCTCTACGATTTTTACCTTCCACACTGCCCTCCAATGCTAAATTTGTGATCCCTTGATGCCTCAAAACATGTCCTACCAACCGATCCCTTCTTCTAGTCAAGTTGTGCCACAAACTTCTCTTCTCCCCAATCCTATTCAATACCTCCTCATTAGTTACGTGATCTACCCACCTTATCTTCAGCATTCTTCTGTAGCACCACATTTCGAAAGCTTCTATTCTCTTCTTGTCCAAACTAGTTATCGTCCATGTTTCACTTCCATACATGGCTACACTCCATACAAATACTTTCAGAAACGACTTCCTGACACCTAAATCTATATTCGATGTCAACAAATTTCTCTTCTTGAGAAACGCATTCCTTGCCATTGCCAGTCTACATTTTATATCCTCTCTACTTCGACCATCATCGGTTATTTTACTCCCTAAATAGCAAAACTCCTTTACTACTTTAAGTGTCTCATTTCCTAATCTAATTCCCTCAGCATCACCCGACTTAATTTGACTACATTCCATTATCCTCGTTTTGCTTTTGTTGATGTTCATCTTATATCCTCCTTTCAAGACCCTGTCCATTCCGTTCAACTGCTCTTCCAAGTCCTTTGCTGTCTCTGACAGAATTACAATGTCATCGGCGAACCTCAAAGTTTTTACTTCTTCTCCATGAATTTTAATACCTACTCCGAATTTTTCTTTTGTTTCCTTTACTGCTTGCTCAATATACAGATTGAATAACATCGGGGAGAGGCTACAACCCTGTCTTACTCCTTTCCCAACCACTGCTTCCCTTTCATGCCCCTCGACTCTTATAACTGCCATCTGGTTTCTGTACAAACTGTAAATAGCCTTTCGCTCCCTGTATTTTACCCCTGCCACCTTCAGAATTTGAAAGAGAGTATTCCAGTTAACATTGTCAAAAGCTTTCTCTAAGTCTACAAATGCTAGAAATGTAGGTTTGCCTTTTCTTAATCTTTCTTCTAAGATAAGTCGTAAGGTCAGTATTGCCTCACGTGTTCCAACATTTCTACGGAATCCAAACTGATCTTCCCCGAGGTCGGCTTCTACCAGTTTTTCCATTCGTCTGTAAAGAATTCGCGTTAGTATTTTGCAGCTGTGACTTATTAAACTGATAGTTCGGTAATTTTCACATCTGTCAACACGTGCTTTCTTTGGGATTGGAATTATTATATTCTTCTTGAAGTCTGAGGATATTTCGCCTCTCTCATACATCGTGCTCACCAGATGGTAGAGTTTTTTCATGACTGGCTCTCCCGAGGCCATCAGTAGTTCAAATGGAATGTTGTCTACTCCCGGGGCCTTGTTTCGACTCAGGTCTTTCAGTGCTCTGTCAAACTCTTCACGCAGTATCTTATCTCCCATTTCGTCTTCATCCACATCCTCTTCCATTTCCATAATATTGTCCTCAAGTACATCGCCCTTGTATAAACCCTCTATATACTCCTTCCACCTTTCTGCCTTCCCTTCTTTGCTTAGAACTGGGTTTCCATCTGAGCTCTTGATATTCATACAAGTGGTTCTCTTCTCTCCAAAGGTCTCTTTAATTTTCCTATAGGCAGTATCTATCTTACCCCTAGTGAGACAAGCCTCTACATCCTTACATTTGTCCTCTAGCCATCCCTGCTTAGCCATTTTGCACTTCCTGTCGATATCATTTTTGAGACGTTTGTATTCCTTTTTGCCTGCTTCATTTACTGCATTTTTATATTTTCTCCTTTCATCAATTAAATTCAATATTTCTTCTGTTACCCAAGGATTTCTATTAGCCCTCGTCTTTTTACCTACTTGATCCTCTGCTGCCTTCACTACTTCATCCCTCAGAGCTACCCATTCTTCTTCTACTGTATTTCTTTCCCCCAGTCCTGTCAATTGTTCCCTTATGCTCTCCCTGAAACTCTCTACAACCTCTGGTTCTTTCAGTTTATCCAGGTCCCATCTCCTTAAATTCCCACCTTTTTGCAGTTTCTTCAGTTTTAATCTGCAGTTCATAACCAATAGATTGTGGTCAGAATCCACATCTGCCCCAGGAAATGTCTTACAATTTAAAACCTGGTTCCTAAATCTCTGTTACCATTATATAATCTATCTGATACCTTTTAGTATCTCCAGGATTCTTCCAGGTATACAACCTTCTTTTATGATTCTTGAACCAAGTGTTGGCTATGATTAAGTTATGCTCTGTGCAAAATTCTACAAGGCGGCTACCTCTTTCATTCCTTCCCCCCAATCCATATTCACCTACTATGTTTCCTTCTCTCCCTTTTCCTACTGACGAATTCCAGTCACCCATGACTATTAAATTTTCGTCTCCCTTCACTACCTGAATAATTTCTTTTATCTCGTCATACATTTCATCTATTTCTTCATCATCTGCAGAGGTAGTTGGCATATAAACTTGTACTACTGTAGTAGGCATGGGCTTTGTGTCTATCTTGGCCACAATAATGCGTTCACTATGCTGTTTGTAGTAGCTCACCCGCACTCCTATTTTTTTGTTCATTATTAAACCTACTCCTGCATTACCCCTATTTGATTTTGTATTTATAACCCTGTAATCACCTGACCAAAAGTCTTGTTCCTCCTGCCACCTAACTTCACTAATTCCCACTATATCTAACTTTAACCTATCCATTCCCCTTTTTAAATTTTCTAACCTACCTGCCCGATTAAGGGATCTGACATTCCACGCTCCGATCCGTAGAACGCCAGTTTTCTTTCTCCTGATAACGACGTCCCCCTGAGTAGTCCCCGCCCGGAGATCCGAATGGGGGACTATTTTACCTCCGGAATATTTTACCCAAGAGGACGCCATCATCATTTAATCATACAGTAGAGCTGCGTGACCTCGGGAAAAATTACGGCCATAGTTTCCCCTTGCTTTCAGCCGTTCGCAGTACCAGCACAGCAAGGCCGTTTTGGTTAATGTTACAAGGCCAGATCAGTCAATCATCCAGACTGTTGCCCCTGCAACTACTGAAAAGGCTGCTGCCCCTCTTCAGGAACCACATGTTTGTCTGGCCTCTCAACAGATGCCCCTCCGTTGTGGTTGCACCTACGGTACGGCCATCTGTATCGCTGAGGCACGCAAGCCTCCCCACCAACGGCAAGGTCCGTGGTTCATGGGGGGGCAGTATTCATTATCATCTGCAAAAATATCACTTCATTACTCATTATACAACTATTCCTTATCTCTAGCATATTTCATCACTAAAACTAAGATGTGTAGTTCTGTCCGACAGCCTGCATCAATCACCTTGTATTCTGAAAGAAAAAATTAGTTAAGACTGCTGTTCTACGATGAGTATAGTATATTCTTGTTAATGCTTGTTAATCCTGATCCATTTACTCTTCCTCATAAAGTTATTGCATCTTCTATCGTTTATTCCGTAGGTGAAATTCCCATTTCTGTTGAATTTATTTCTTACACACATCATTTCTTTCTGAAATTGATGAACAGAGATTAACGTCTTGCATTTAAATCATATACCCACTAAATAATGACTGGTTTATGGTGACACAATTAACCATACAGCATAACATTACAGACAACGTAATATATCAAAGACATTGACAGTGTTCAAAGCCAAAATGTACAGAGAATATCACAATGCAGCAGCAAAAAATGTAAAAGTCACGATGTTGAGATGTCATAAGGCCAAAAAAAAATGTCAAAGTCGACTGGTGTGTGTTATATCTTAACTATTTCACAGTGCATATAGACTAAACTGGAATACAATCGTACATAAAAAAGTGGAAAATGTGCATGGTCTGATGTGTAACGACAAGAAAAGCGACCTGCTAACCTTACCTTGCCGAGCACTTGCCAAGAAAAAATACGATAATCATCAGTAATTAGTCAGGTGAAATAATTGCATTAGTAAATGGCATCATAGCATGTTACATCATAAAGTGATTTCATTCAATAAACGGTTTAATGTTTGAGACATGGTGATTGCCTTTCGATTTTCTGGTTCTCAAAGTTTCGACGTGTACAACATTGGGGTGAGGGATGCTGCGAATCCGATATGGACCTGCGTATAGAAGTTCAAATTTACTGCACTTACCTTTTAATTTGCTGGATAAATAGTGTGTACGTACTAATATTTTCTGTCCAACGTGAAAGTCGCGGCGTGTACAAACCTGTTTTTGCTGTCTTCTCCGGCGCTCTGCGGCACGTTTGATGTTGTTCAGCGCAATGTCAATTATTTCGTGGTGTCGTAAGCGACGAGATGTAGGAAAATTTACAAATTCTTTAATTTTGTTTGGTGGTTCATCGTTTTTCAGTATAACAGACGGAGATAGCATAGTGGATTCATTTGGAATGGAATTAATTACATCTTGGATTGAGAGTATGTGTGTATCCCAATCAATATGTCTTTTGTGGCAGTATATTCGGCACAGCTTACCAATTTCTTTCATTAATCTTTCACAGGGGTTCGAAGAAGCGTGGTACTTGGATATATAGATCGGAGAAATGTTTCTGGCTCGTAACATGCGTGTCCATATGCTACTACGAAATTGAGATCCATTGTCAGAAATTACTTTCATCACATGCCCTACATGAAATAGAAAATGTTTTACAAATGCTTTCGAAACAGTTTTAGCAGTAGCTTTGCGTAACGGAGTGAAAGTAACAAATTTTGAAGTGAGCTCAACAGCGACAAAGATGTAGCAAAAACCTCTGTTAGTTCTCGGAATCGGACCAAAAATATCTACTGCGGCCATGTGTCTTAATTTAACAGGTACAATGGGATATAAAGGAGGAATATGTGAAGTGGTGTCTGATTTAGCTTTCTGACAAATTTTACAAGACGCTAAAACTCGTCGTATACGTTTCTCCATGTTGTTAAAATAACAGTTCTGTCTCAGTATAAGAAAACATTTTCGTGCTCCGTAATGTGCGTAACTTAAATGAGTGTACCAGATTAATTTGTTAATAAGTTCGTCAGGGATGCATAATAACCAATTGTTGCTGTCAGGATGAGAGCGGCGAAACAGAATGTCATTGCGTACAGTGTAATGGTTTCTAATCGTAACATTTTTCCTATCTTGCCAAAGGTGTTTAATTTCTTTCCACACATTGTCTTTATTTTGTTCTTGTGATATGTCCTGTAATGACCATGAAATAAAATTTTCAAATGCTACTTGCTGAATGTACATGACACTGAAATTTGTTTTGCAAAAGTTGGTTGCTACGTCTTGCTGATTGTTGCCGAGAGAACGCGATAGTGCGTCTGCTATAACATTTTGCGTACCGGGAATGTGAACTATTGTAAAATTAAATTCCTGTAAATAAAGTTTCCATCTGCTTAATCTGTCGTGAGTGAATTTAGCTGAAAGTAAAAATTGCATCGCTCTGTGGTCTGTGTACACCGTTGTATGTCTGCCATAAAGAAAGTGCCGAAATCTCGTAAAAGCCCATACAACACATAATGTTTCCAATTCTGTAACGGAATAATTTCGTTCAGCAGGTGACAAAATGCGGCTTGCAAATGCGATGTTTTTAATTACTATAGATCCATCTTCTTCAATTTCCTGAAAAATATGTACGCCTAAAGCTGTGTTGGAACTGTCGGTGGCAATGGAAAAATTTCTGGTAAGATCTGGGTGCGATAAAAGTGGAGCATTTAACAAGGCTTCTCTCAGGTTCACAAATTCAGAATGTGCTTGCTTATCCCAAGACCAAATAGTGTTTTTACCTGTTAATTGGCATAGTCTGGGTGTGTCTAAAGCGGAGTGATGAATAAATTTACGAAAAAAGTTAATTAAGCCCAAAAAACTGCGTAGTTGCTTTTTTTGTCGTAGGAACAGTAATGTCACGTAGAGCTTGAAGTTTTTCCGGATCAGGTGCAATGCCTTCCGCTGAAATTACGTGTCCAAGAAATTTTATAGACGTTTTGCCAAAGTGCGATTTACTAAGGTTAACTGTAAGTCCTTGTGCACGAAAAGTTTGTAACAGTCGTTCAAGAATCAGATTGTGTTCAGACCAGTTAGCTTCTGCGATAAGAATATCGTCTACGTACGTCGTAATTCTGTCCTTAAGTTCTGTCGGAAGTATTGTGTTCAAACCGCGAATAAAAGCTGCAGAAGAAATAGTTAAGCCGAATGGTAATTTACAAAATTGATAACAGTCGCCGAAACAGAGAAAAGCTGTATATTTTCTGCAATTTGGATGAAGTTGAATTTGCCAAAATCCCGATTTCACATCTAATGTAGAATAAATAGCTGTACCATGAAATTTCTGTAAAAGTTCCTCTAGTGTCTGTGGTCGATCTGTTTCATTAATAATAATCTCATTAATGTGACGTGAATCAAGTACGAGGCGAAGTGAGCCATCTTTTTTCTTAACAATATGTACCGGGTTTATGTACGGACTAACTGCTGGTTCTATAATTCCTTGATCAAGCATATCCTGCAATTCTTTTTTAACTTGTTCTCTGTGAATATATGGAATGGGATAATGCTTTGCTTTAAATGTGTCGTGCTGTTTCACTTGAAATTCATACATAAATCCGGACATAGTACCAGGAATGTTGTCAAAAACTGGAGCTTGCTGTAAAAGAATTTCGTGTAGTTGCGTTCGTTCGTCGTCTGTAGTTGCACTGCTTTGTCTAACTTTATCGGAAATCATTTGCATTACGTCGTAGTCGACTTCGTCTGGAGTATTATAGTTGTGTACGTACGTATCTGTGAACAATGTGGGATTACAGTCTATGCTACGTGACACGGAAATGACCTCTGTGCGGTTAATTGTTTGTTCTTCCGCAGATAATGAGTGCTGAAATTCTAAAGCAAGTTGTACGTTTTCATCCTTTAGCATTAAATAAGAATTCTGAAAGTCAATGACTGCATCGTGTTGTACCAGAAAATTCGTACCTAAAATTACGTCTGTTGTCAATAAAGGAACAATCCAAAAATTAGAGTGGAAAATATGACCTCCAATACAAAATGATAAATGCGTCTGTAATTTAACGTCTACTCCTTTACTCGATACTGCTCCTTTCACTTTTGTTTTGCCTAAAGGTAATGTCGGATAAGTATTCTCTTTGTTGCATTCGTTAAAAGTCTCCTCATTTATTACTGATATAGGTGATCCGGAATCAATTACTGCTGAGAATTTTGATGAACCAATTTTAATTTCGATGACAGGATGTGAAATAGTTTTCTGAACAAATTGTCGTTCCTGCAAAAGAGTGTCTCTGATATCGTCAAAAGTAATTACATTTTCGTGAACAACATTTTGCGTGTCAAACGTAGTGCTTGTGTTATTGGAAGATGCGTCCTGTACAGTATCTAGTCAGATTCTATCTGACGTGTTATTATTATTAGGAGGATTCTGTGGCATTTCGACTATTTGAACTGTCCTATTACTTCTTCCAGACGTATTACGCTCTGGATGATACCTACTGTCGGGTTCGTTCATGAGAATAGGTTCTCGTGCATAATTTAGCTGTTGGTATGACCGACTGTTGTTAGATGTACGCTGAAAATTGTCCTCATTATTTTTACGTCTGTCGTAATAGTCATTCCTATACGGTGTATTGCGATAGGAATTGAAATACTGCCTTCTTTGTACGTAGTTGTTTCCTTGCTGCCGTACGTTACTATTTCTTGTATCAGGGACTATACGTGCACGCGGTGAAACATTAAAGCCTGGTTGACCTTGTGCATTCCATTGTTGGTTAGGTACGCTAACCGGCTGGTTTTGATGTTGTTGTTGTGAAATACCTCTATTGTTACTAAAGTGTGGTTCGTGTTGCTGAAAATTTTGACGATATTGATAATTAGAATTTTGGCTGTTATTAGAGTTTTGGTAGTTGTCGTTCCTAAAGCGTCTGTTATCTTTCCTATTTCGCGTCGATCTTTTCATCCACTGTGCGCGAAAGTTCTGCTGTCATTGCTTTAAACTCGTCGCGTAATTGTGTAGCCTTTTCAGAGCATTGTTTAGCGACTCCGCTAATTTCGTCTCTGAGTGTTTCTGTTGCGGCTGTTTGCATTTCCCTTAATTCCTGAGCAACAGACTTAATTTCTTCGCTACTTTTTTTTGAACAAGCCTCAATTTCCACGCGCAACTGTTCCTTAGTGTCATGGCACTGCGCGGCAACGGCTCTAATTTGTTCACTAAGCTGTCTGGAATTGTCGTCTAATTTTTCATTTAACTGTCTGGAATTGTCGTCTAATTTTTCATTCAAGTATTGTTTGAGTTTTTCGTTATCTTGTTTGACCTGTTCACTAATTTTGTCTTGTTTTTGTCATTATTGTCAAGTTTTTCATTTAAGTGTTTGTTATCTTCCCTAAGTTGTCTGAAATTGTTGTCTGTTTTCTCACTTTGTTTTTCATTGTGTTCTATCAATATTGCCATAAATTGCTCCAACGTGACATTACCTACTCTATTCTCAGTACTGTTTGATGGTGTTTCTACAATTGTCGCGTTTTGTGTGACCATTTGGTCATTCTGTAATTTACAAAAAGGTTTATCAGTCGTATGTACACTGTTGGTCACTATTTCGGAATTAAATGAATCCGTCCTACTTTGAATATCCTGATCACTTTCATTAGAAGAATTTGTCTGAAAGTTATTTGAATTTTCCAAATCGGGTGTGTTAAGCTCGGCAGCGCTCATTACAATAGAGCGTCACGCGTCAACAATTGTCGTCAAATTAATAGAGGAGACAATTGAGTTCGTTTGTTCATCACTAAGATAAAAGTCATCATTAGTGGTTGGAATGCACTGATTGTTAGTGAACGCAGGATTGTCATCATTACACTGCGTGTCACATGTCCTATCGGTAAAGTTGTTTGAGTCGGTAATTTCATTCATAATACCTCGCGATACACTATTCACAGTCTTTCGTGGCATTTTTACAATAGTCAAAATTTTTCACAAAATAAATAAGCACAATGCAAAAACAACACACAAATACAACAGAGCAACGAATTGCCGTTGACCTGTAGAAAGAAAGTCACAAGTTAATAAAAGCGTTGCGCCAAATCCTAATTATATTTAAGCAAATAAGAGCAGATATCTGACTGTTGTTCAAAAGACTCTCAACGAAATACGGTCCTGGACTGGGTGTCGCCAAGTGTAACCTCCCCACAAAAATTTACAAGACAATATTATATAGAAATGGAGCCAAGAAGCAATATCGTCCCCACAGAAATATTTAAATAAAAAATATAATAATAAATGGGACCCAAGAATAACCTCCCTGCAATGAAATGTACTGACAAAGGCAACAAAAATGTGAAATTCGCAATCTGACTCTGCTGTAAGCTCCCGCAAAAATAATGAAAAACAATTCAGTACTAATGAAATCTCAGTGATAATGATAATTCAATTAAACCGAAATATCGGTCTTTGGCCCTGTGCAAATCAGAATTAAATTCTTACCTCATTGTAACTGCTAGTCAAATTTCTGCTCTTATTCTTGCGCACAGCTTGGAGGAACTGCATTGCAAATAATAACATTCCTTTTTTTTTTGTAATTTAACTGAAACTTTTCTTTAAGGGAAGTGGAACGAAATCGTTAATTCAATTAAATAAATTTTTTTGTAAAATTGCTTTTGAAATCAAAATTATTATTGGGGCACTTGTTGGAAATTAATTACAATCAATAAACTTTACATTATCTGATGATTACCTTAATTAACAATATACCTCATTCAGCATCTTGACCAGTGTTGCCGACAGACTACATCACACAACCGCACTGGGCTGCTACTACTGACCGACTGCTCTGCATGACGACTAGTAGCATACTCCACGACGACTACCACTGTACTGCTCTACATGACGAGTACAGCTCAACTCGACGAGTACTGCCCAACTGCTTGCAACACTCGCGCGGTCAAGCGCAGACTAACCGTGAAAAAAGGCTCTCTGGTCAAAGATTTTAACGTGCCTCACCATCGCTGCTATGTTACATACGTGTTTCAGCATATATGCCCTAATTTCTCTTATCTTCCAGGTCCTTACGCGAGATGCACGCGGCGTTAGAATAGTTACGCAGTCAGCTTCGAACGCCGGTTTATCTAAATTTTCCCTATAGTCTTTCCCGAACAGAACTTCGTCTTCCCTCCAGGGATTCCCATTTCAGTTCCTCCAAGCATCTCCGCAATACTTTGGTGCTGTTTGAACCTACTGGCAACAAATCTAGCAGCTCGCCTCTGAATTGCTTCGATGGCTCCCTTTAATCCGACGTCCTGTGGATCCCAAACACTCTAGCAGTACGTAATTCTGCAGGCTTTCGTGGCCGTTGTCACTGTAGTTAAAATCTTCTGGGTTATTAGACCGCGTCATATTTCTACTCAAATAGTAGTAGTGGACACCAGAAGATCCTGAGGAAGAACCCAGCATAGGGGTCGAAACGTCGACCATTTAAGTAGAAATATGACGCGCCCTAATAACTCAGAAGATTTTAACTACAGTTAACTACACTCTATCAATACTCAAGAATAGGTCGCACTGGTGTGCTCTCCTTTACAAATGAACCAAGTTTTCTAAAATTCTTTCAATCAACCGAAATAGAGTACACGCCTTCACTACTGCAGCACTTACATACTCGACCCGTATCATATCACTTTGCAGCGTTACGTCTAGATACTTAATCGAGGTGACTGGCTCAGGCAGAACAATACTAATGATGTGATCGAACAGTACGGGTTTGTTTTTCCTCTTACCTCAGTAACTTACATATTTCTACATTTAGAGCTAGTTGCCATTCATCACACCAACTAGAAATTCAGTCAAAGACATCTCGTTCCCACCTTCAATTATTTAACGAGGACACCTTCCCATCATCAAACAGCAACAGACTGCTGTTTACTCTGTCTGCCAGATCATTTATGTATACAGAAAATAGCAGCGGCCCTTTCACACTTTCCTGCAGCACTCCTGACGGTGCCCTTGTCTCTAATAAAACTTTGTGAACAGGCCGTGTAAGTGTTATTCACCGAGAAGCGGAGAGGAGGCTGCTCGTATAGCAGCCTAGCTTTGAGGAACGAGAGGCAAAACTAAACTTGACCGAAAATGAGCGCTACATCACGCTACGTGATTCATCTACTTTGATAATCTCTGTTATATCTTTGTAATCGATGAAAGAGGACAAAAAAGTCCTCTTGCACTGCTCAATCTTCGAACGCTTGTGTAGTCCCGAATATGCTGAACGACAACTAACACAAGTACCAGAATGTCCATCTTAGCTCTACTGGGCGTCGATCTCCATACGGGTCCTGACACTGTCTTGAGGCACCGTGTTGATACTGTGGAACTAACTGGTGATACAGTCTCGGAGTCACGTCGGCTTCTTCTGAATAGGTTCAGCCTCTTCCTCCATAAGGTGCAGTATTTCACGCGAAAGTATTGTCAAATAATTCAGTGATGCACTCTCTCAGTGGTCCCTGTATACGTTTATATTCGGGATTGGCGGATGGATGTTCGCATGAGAACTATGTGAATGACATGAAACAGAAGAACCAAAATATTACGTGTTGTGTGACATTATGGGACCTGACCGTAATTACCGTATGTTCAACTTATATATACATTGGGATTCAGTCGCCTCATATAGAAGCTTGTGATTTCATACCCAATGAAGGCTATACGCCACGTTATACACTGAAGCGCCGAAGAAACTGGTATACGCACGCGCATTCAAATGCAGAGATATGTAAACAGGCAGAATACGGCGTTGCGGTCGGCAATTCCTATGTAAGACAACAAGGGTCTTTTTCAGTTGAGAGATCGGTTACTGCTGCTACAATGGCAGGTTATCAGGATTTAAGTGAGTCTGAACGTGGTGCTATAGTCGACGCACGAGCGATGGGACACAGCATCTCCGAGGTAGCAGTGAAGTGGGTTCAAATGGCTCTGAGCACTATGGGACTTAACTGCTGAGGTCATCAGTCCCCTACAACTTAGAACTACTTAAACCTAACTAACCTAAGGACATCACACACATCCATGCCCGAGGCAGGATTCGAACCTGCGACCGTAGCGGTCGCGTGGTTCCAGACTGTAGCGCCTAGAACCGCTCGGCCACTCCGGCCGGCGAAGTGGGGTTTTTCCCGTGCGACCACTGCACGAGTGTACCGTGAATATCAGGAATCCGGTAAAACATCAATCTCCGACATCGCTGCGGCCAGAAAAACATCCTGCAAGAACGGGACCAACAACGTGACAGAAGTGCAACCCTTCCGAAAACTGCTGCAGATCTCAATGCTGGGCCATCAACAAGTGTCAGCGTGCGAACTATTCAACGCAACATCAACGACATGGGCTTTCGGAGCCGAAGGCCCATTCTTGTATCCTTGATGACTGCACAACAAAAATCCTTACGCCTCGCCTGTTACGTCAACACCGACGTTGGACTGTTGATGACGGGAAGCATGTTGCCTGGACAGACAGGCCTCGTTTCAGATTGTATCGATAGGATGGATGAGTACGGATATGGAGACAAACTGACGAATCCACGGACCCTGCCTGTCAGCAGAAGACTGTTCAAGTTGGTGGAGGAACTGTAATGGTGTGGGGCGTGCGCAGTTGGAGTGACATGGGTTCCCTGATACGTCTGGATAAGACTCCGCCAAGTGACAAGTCGGTAAGCATCCTGTCTGATCACCTGCATCAGTTCATCTCCATTGTGCATTCCGACGGACTTGAGCAATTCCAGCAGGACAATGCGACACCCGAAGCGTCCAGAATTGCAACAGAATGTCTCCAGGAGCACTCTTACGAGTTTAAACGCTTCCGCTGGCGTTATTGAGAATGAAAATTATTGTGTGTGCTGCACTTCATCCGCTACCACTGCATGCCCTATCTCTCGCTCGGCTGCACGCCAGCTGAGCACAGTCCACTGTGCCAGCCAGCCAGCAGTCTCTGGCACACTTACATGTTAAAGTTCGAACATTCGCTTACCAAAATATTACCAAAAAAATTAATCTGAAATGAAGTACGAATCTTGTCTTCAGTCTAACACCATGACCACAAAATTATCATAAAGCTTTTTATCATAAACGCACAATGCCTACGTCAGGCAGCTTACAGACAAACAACACTTTAGTATTTTGGTTTAGCATAACTCAAGTTACAAACTGTGTTAAACTTAAGTCATATAGTTAACAAAATCTATGAAAATAAATCGAGCGAAAAGTATTTTTCTATTCTTTGGCGACTCCATGGAGTGTTCTGTGCAGCACGACCAGATAGTGGATAGAATTGGAAGGAGAATCAGCATTGGCCGTATTTTTGTTTTATTATCCGCAAAATCTATTTTCGGTCACTTAGTGACCATTCTCAGTGCTGTTTTTCTGTGCTACGTATTTGCGGTCCTTAAAGTGCTTGCGGTACACACAAATGCGCAACGACTGTACTACCGCTGTGTGTGCGTCATTTAGTGTAGGGAATTGCAAACAGAATTATCGTCTAAGCAAAGAACTCAAGGATAAAGTACGTTATATGGCTATCTTACTGGAACGGGCCGCAGAGGTTAATACTTCCATCAGACTACAGTCACCATCAACAGCCTTTCGTACCCACGTTCCACCGTGAACGTGTGGACTGGCAGAGACTCTTGAAATTTTACTTGCCACACAGATTTGGCATCTGGAATTAGGCAGTAACAACGTTCTTTCTGTTGCCTACGAAAATCTAAAAATTTGAAAAATGAAAATTGTTTTCCACCTGAGTCGAAATGTGCTGCATGGAAGTGTACGTTGGGAAAGTATTGTACCATATAAAAAGTATACTTACAGTTAACCGAAGTAAGGCAGATATTAGATGGAGTAAAACTGTGAAAGAAGTTATTTTACTTTGCTGTTGCTGTCTTCAAGCCGAAGACTGGTTTCATGCAGCTCTCCATGCCTGCTAATCTGCGCAAGCCCGTTCATCTCTTCATAACTATTACAGCTTACATCTATTGGAACATCCGCACTCCTCCTACACTTTTTGTTCCTCCCACCACACACACACACACACACACACACACACACACACACACACACACACGCAGTCTTCCGTTACCAAACTGACTATCCTTCAAAACGTGTAAAGTGATCACTTCTTTTAGATAAGTCGTGCCTCAAACATCTTTTCAAATGGTTCAAATGGCTCTGAGCACTATGGGACTTAACATCTATGGTCATCAGTCCCCTAGAACTTAGAACTACTTAAACCTAACTAACCTAAGGACAGCACACAACACCCAGCCATCACGAGGCAGAGAAAATCCCTGACCCCGCCGGGAATCGAACCCGGGAACCCGGGCGTGGGAAGCGAGAACGCTACCGCACGACCACGAGATGCGGGCAAAAACATCTTTTCTCCACGGTTCGATTCAGTGATTTAATTATCAATATCCACTTTTCCACATAATCACCAGCTAATTGGATACATTTCTGCCAACGATGAACAAATTTTCTGAAGGCGTCACGGAAGAAGTCTACACACTGTTTCCGCAACCACAGTCTGACTGTTCTCTCAACGTCTTCATCAGAAGCGTAATGATGTCCCGGTAGATCGTCTTTCACTGTCGAGAACAGACGGAAGTCAGACGGTGCTAAATCTGGATTATATGGAGGATGCCGTACGGTGGTGAGATTCAGTCTCTGAAGTTCTGCTGCGGTGGCACGTGAATTGTGTGGTTTGGCACTGTCATGCTGCAGGAAAGCATTTCCGTTGTCCTTTCGGACCCTTGTTAGCCGTCGTTTCAGAGTTCGCAGCCTTGTGATGTAACGCTTTGAATTTATTGTTGTTCCACGATCAAGGAAATCAGTATGGATAACACCATCTGCGTCCCAGAACACTGTGACCATGATTTTTCCAGCTGAGGGCTGCGTCTTGAATTTCTTTTTCTGGGGCGAGTCTTTGAGTCGATATTCCATAGACTGACGTTTCGTCTCCGGGTCGTAATGGTGTACCCACGTTTTGTGTCCTGTCACAATTGAATGGACGAAGGCGTCACTTTCATTCTTGTAACGCGAGAGAAGTTCCTGGCAAATTTCAAGTCTGTGCGCTTTCATTTCAGGAGTCAGCATTCGGGGTACCTATCGTGGACAGATCTTCCGATAGCCAAGCAAAGCAATAATGTGACCCACACGTTCTTGTGAAATGCCGAGTGTGCTTGCAGTTTCTCTCTGAGTGATACGACGATCGTCCTCAATCAATGTGTCAACATTTTGCTAGTAAAACTCGGTGATTGCTGCCACAGGCCGTCCAACTCTTTGTTTGTCATGCAGATCAGATGTTCACGCCTCAACATCTCTCAACTTACTCGCTCAATGACACACAGTACTCACATCAACACAATTACCATAATCTGCTTCGATCCCTAATGAATCTCCTTTGGGGTGACAACGTCTGCTGTCAAGAATTCAATGACTGCAACGTTACTTAAATCGAGGGTTCCATACTTTACACTGTAACAACACAACCGTTCAAAGCTAAGGCTTCCCGCCAACTGGAGTTGTAGAAAAGAGGCTACGGCACAAGCCAGTACCTGCCGCATACCAACTCTGAAAACTGTTGAAGAGTTACGAAGGTGGAGCATTACTATTCAGTCAACCCTCGTACATATCCTCTTCTTCCGTGAAATACTTATCATCCACTTTTCACTTCCGCACTAGGGAACATTACAGACAAATACCTTCACAGATCAAAAAAGATACGCTGATTAGGGTTCAGTATCCCGTCAACGTCGATATAATTAGAGGCAGAGTACAAGCTCGGAGTTTTCCAGGATTGGGGAAATAAATTTGCCGTGCCCTTCGAAGGAACAATACCTACATTAATCAGGAGCGATTTTTGTGAAATTATGGGAAACCTAAATGTGGGTGCTCGGAGGCGGATTTGGACCGTCGTACGTCGATAATGCGAGTCCAGTGAACTAACCACTGCATCACCTCCATCGGTCTCCAGAAATTAATTCATTTTTACAGTATTTTTCTAACTATACGTCCGCATTGTCTTGCACCGTACACAAGCGAAATTGTGTAAAACAAAGCTGGACTTATCAGAAACGATGCATGTGAGTACAAATGCACAGAAAATCACATGGAGGCCGGCCGCGGTGGTCTAGTGGTTCTAGGCGCGCAGTCCGGAACCGCGGGACTGCTACGGTCGCAGGTTCGAATCCTGCCTCGGGCATGGATGTGTGTGGTGTCCTTAGGTTAGTTAGGTTTAAGTAGTTCTAAGTTCTAGGGGACTGATGACCACAGATGTTAAGTCCCATAGTGCTTAGGGCCATTTGAACCATTTTTTTGAAAATCACATGGGACAATGTGTTATCTGGCCAACAAGTTACAGCTCAGGACTGAGTTATTTACAAATACTGTGGAAAATGTGCTTGGTGTGAAGTGGTCTTGTGTCCCTGACGAACTGGAAGGTTTAAATCATTCTCCTCCTGTGTCCTTCCTATAAAGTTATCGACAACTTCTCGTAACACTTTAGCAAATGAATAAATTTCAAGTAAAAGCACTTTTTAATTAAATTCATACAATTGCCAATATAGTGCTTTAAAATTATTTGCTAGGGAGGCACATTACAAACATAAAACAAGTAGCTCACTCAGGAGTTCATTTTCTATCCTGATGCACGAGTAAAGAAGCAAAAAGCAATTCTGCTTTATATGCGATTTTAGGTTTTTCAAGTGTACGAGGAACGCCTGAAAATGGCAAGAAATTGCTTACCGAAATATCGCTCCTTTCAGACGAACCCACTCTGTTATAGACCTGAGAAATATTCAGTGTTGCTTCAGATTTCTTCACAGTTTTACAACAACGGCTAATCATAGCACTGACTTAGAACTAGGCAGGAAGATACTGCGCGTGATACAGTCAAAATACATAGGTTGACAAAATACGTACCGTACTGAGCGAACAGTTACATGTGTGTGACCTATTTGCAGAGCGTTGGCAATGCTGTTAGAGTTTAAGGGGAATACCAAGTGGGCAGAGTCGTGAATGAGAATCTGCATTGAAGAGGTAGGCATGCTTCAGTAGACCATGCCGGGGTGACATAGTGGTTATCGCATCTGCCCGATGAGCCGGAGCCCCCGGTTCGAACCCCAGCCTTAGTACAAATTTTCATTCGTCGCATCAGACTGCATACATACATTATAAATCTCTGAGACTTTACAAGGTCTCTGGCACTATACAGTTTTATTTATAAATGTTTTAATAGTATAGACGCAAATATCATGGTTCAAATGTCAAAATACGAGTATAAATTTACAAAGTATTACAAACTTTCCTAAAATGTTTGTGCGACTTAATTCAATCATAATTTTCGAAGGTGCAGCTGTTACTCAATATTAAATAACTAATGTCTTACGTAAATGTTTGCCAGTTTAAAATTACATTTTGTATTTTTTTTCAGAATGATTGTACGACATTTCTTAGATTTTTGCATATATCTTCAAACGTTTCCTATTTGTTACCCGGAGTTTATTTAAAAGCTTTTGAAACAATGAACATTTTTTATTTACGAGCGACTGCTAATTCACCGTAAAGCGTTATGAGGACGGAAATTAACATAAGATAAATTTAAAATATATGAAAACATTTAATTACAGCTCAGTGTAGTGAAATGAAACGTGTTCCCCTAGAAAGTTGATGTAGCTGCGAAAAAATCCACAGTTTTCCGGAAGTTTGCTAATCGGTAATCGTAATATTAAATTACACATCCGTATAGATAGTTACGTGAGACCAATCAGAGGAATAGCGCACGCAGAGACGTAACTAGTTGCCAGATAGCGTGTAAGCCATACCTCAGTCCATGACGCACATTCGCTGTTCCGTCGTCCTGTGTTGTCGCTTACGTTACTTCAAAATTTTGCGATTGTGCTGCGTACTGAATATGTTTATCGACGTGCTCGCCTACTCCTTTCTCTTCTGCGGAATAAATCACACACAGAAACGCAAGCAGATCGATTTTAGTCAATTTCTGGGCTTCCCTCAGCTACACTGAAAGTGCCTTCCGCGGAATTTTTAACTGACTCGACAGTTTTATTGCAGATACTGGGCCGCAAGTGTTGCCTGAATAGCAGCTACCGGGAGAGTTGGTGCAGTATTCACGGCACAGAACTTCCTGAATTCCCTAAACTAAAACGGATGTTGAGCTAGTTTCATGGAAAAGGACACACCTGATTTCCATTGGCTATTCTATGTGTGCAGCAGAAGCTACATGTGTGCTGCAGGATAAACATAGTAGATTGCTGTTAACTCCGACGTTCTTTTTCGCAGGCCCAACAATTGCCTGAGGTTTGCTGTAGTTCAAGAAGACGCATTTTCCAAATCCTTCAGCAGGCAACAAATCAGTCCGTACAGCAACACACATAACGTACACAAACAGTACATATACACCAAATTTTAATTTTTGTCTTGCGCGGTGAAGGACATTGTCCCAGAAATATACTGATCGTCGTAATAAGAGATTCACCCAGAAGTACAAGGTGGATTGCGACCATTGTTGGCAGGTATATGAAGCGACCGCACTTTCATCTTTGAGGGACCAGCATTTATTGTGCTACATGGCCACAAAACGTACCTCTTAGTATGATGTCGGGATCCCAATGTTAGTGAATACCGGCGTACAGAAGCCGTGGCATGGAGTTTTACGGGTCTCTGCGATAGTCCTGTGGCAGCCTATCCTATGCCGCTTGCACCTGAGTGCAGAGCATACTGGTGGGTGCAGGTGGAGTCCTGATGACAAACTACATGGCACCTTACACATTCTCGATCGGGAAGAGATCAGGCGATGCGTCCAGCTATAGCACTGTATGCACAGCTGCAAGGCACGCTCGGAGGTGGCACCGGTATGAGGACGAGCGTTCTCTTGTTGAAATGGGCACGAGCGTGGTCATTCACGAACGTCATTGCAGGACCTGCTCTATCTACCGTGCTGATCTCACACAGCTCGTTAGGAACACCAACGATGAACAGGAAACATAGGATAAAGGGCCACCATGGGATATGGCTCTCAACACCATCACGCCAGGCTGGCGGGACCTAACAAACGGTTCTTCGTGGCGCTCTCCACTGCGCCTCTAGATACGGCTCCGGTAAACGTCTCCTCCAAGGCAGAAGCAGGACTCGTCACTAAAGGTGAACCGTCCGCAACTCTGCAGGGCCCCATGTTCATCGTTGCCGACAACTGACGAGTCGGGCATGACCCTGCAGGGAAGTGATTGACAGACCCTGTAACGGTCGGAATGCGGCGAACCTAGCGTCTTGCACCCTCTGCCAATGATCGTAAAACTTACAGTATGTTAGTAGAAGACAGGACAGTCCACTGAATGGTCCCTATCGCTGACTTTGGATCTGTTCACGCGAGGCGGACAATCCTTCGGGCCTCCCTCCTTGGGGTGCGTGTCGGGCATCCGGATCATACATTTAGTGCACACGTGCCTTACAGTCTCCATTGCCGCCAACAACGGGCAGTGGTGGTGTCCACGCAGTGCGACTGTAGAACCACTCAGCCTCCCGTAGCCCCACAGTGCGGCCCGCGTCGAACTCGTCTAGCTGGGCAACCTGCAATCGAACGTGTCGCCTGGGCATAGTGCACGTTCAGTTGATGCCCTGGTAACGCTACCGGCTGTCATTCTGCTTCGCACGGTCGGTTTCAACCAATGGGCAAAACGTAACGGCCGCGCTAACGCTGCTAGAGGACACGGCGGATCGTGTAAAATTAATCACTGGCTCTGCCGATCGTATGCACCGTAGCCACCAAGTTTACAGTGGATCGATCGGGCCCTTTTGGGTGCATCTCTTTCCATGAAGATCAGTGACACTCATCCAGTTTTGACCAAGATTTTCGGCTGTATGTTACCTGGGATATTAGACAAATGACGAAACTGGTAAGCCCCTCCATTTATTGCCAATAGAGTGCCCCATTGTCCCACAATTCTAGCTCGCCTGTTGACCGGCTGAAAAGGACCGTGATTCTATAATGAAACGGATCGAAAACAGCTCAATTTACTCCTCGGACTGGAGGATTAAAAGTGAAAAAAAAAAGTCGTTCAACGAAAAAAAAAATCATTTGAAACGTATTGTGACCGAAATTCGGCCGAATATCAATAACGACTCGAGAGAAACACGATGAAGCTCGATCAACCGGTTGGGAGCTATAATAGCGAATCGCCGATTGGGAACAGAAAAGGCAAAATCGAGGAGGATTGAGAGATGCACTATAGATAAACAAAGTGCAACGAGACATCTGTAGAGAGAAATCTGAGTGTAGCGAAAGGGTAGGCCAAGAACCAACTATAGGTTGCGAGTACGAGATGATTGTGAAGTGAATACCCTACAGAGTGCCATGTCACCGCGTATCGGCATTCAGGCGGTGACCGAGTGCTCCAAGTGGTCAACAGAATGTTATGTATGGCGCCGCGGCCGGCTACGCTAGCACTCGCGGGTGCAACACCTGTGCCTAACCGCCGACGTCCAGTTCCAGGCTCCCGTGCTGGGGAGGAGGTATCGAAGTTGCCGATCACATGATATCAGAAGGACCATCGTTTTTACACTGTCACATATTACGACAGATACAAAGCACTAAACCACCATAGTACAGTTTGGCACGTATTACCCCGCATGCGAATTAGGTACAGCTCCGACCAAAGTGTACGGGAAGTCCTTTTCTCTAAATGAACACCCTCTGCCCCGCTACTAGGTGGATCGAATGACCTACGCTACAGATTGGGTCGGATCTCTAACAGTCCGCTTTAGCCTACGTGGTAGAGAATAGAAAGCCTTTTTAAAATACCATTAACTGATAAAGTATGGCAAAGATGCTATAGTCTATGACGTACATTCTAATCATCAAATAGAAAGAAATACTCCTGTGGGCTCCTGTGAAAAACACTACACATCAGCCTGTAAGGGCCATCTTTTCTATTGTTTGTGTGTTGCAGACCACCAACAGAGTAATTAGAAGTGGTCTGTTAACTGTGTTGCACAGTGATGGCAGCAGGCATTAGCCACTTTTTTACCTTGCGAAAATAAGCTATTCTGAGATCTGATATGAGGGTTAACATGCACAGATAGCTTACCTGCTGACGACACCGTACGTTTCAGAATAAGCGATTCGCGGAAAAGACCCTTCACGAAGGAGACGTTCAGCATGTGAAGTGGACAAGATGCAACACTAATGAAAAATGTGTGGGATATTTATGTTAGATGGTAGGGTGCCAATGGCCTAAGATAGTTCCAAGTCACTACATTACCGAGCAAGGTGGCGCAGTGGTTAAGCTAGAGGTCTCTTATTAGGGAGGAGGATTTCAGTTACCAGCATTATTCCCAAATAATTTCAGAGAAATGCAGTAATGGTTCTTCCGAAATGATTATCGTTTATTTTATTTTCACTCCTTGCTCAACTGAGTGTTTCATCTCTTAACTACTGCGCTATAGGCGTGACATTAAATGCTAACGATAAAGTGGCATGGAGCTTCTCGTTGAGGGAAATTACAAGAAGCTTGTTACGTCGACGCTTATCTTGCTGGACATAAAGACCCATCTAATTAACAGGCGTAACCATAACTTTAAAGATCAGATTCAAACCGCTTCCATGCCGAAGTAACTATGCAGCGATGAAACTAGCTAAGTCGGATTCTTGAAGTGGAAAAAACATTCATCATTGGACATGGTCCACAAATAAATCAGGTTATGGTACACAGGTTCCATTCACAAAATTGTGTGAAGGTGACCTTTACTAGGTTATACATTTCTCCGTGGAGTATGAACACTATTGACAGTGGTCTTTCCAAGGCTCTGACATGTACGTTTAATTCAGTACATGTCAAACAAAACATTCACTTAACGCATCATTACAAACAAACAGTTACATGCACGAGCACAATGCACACACGCTTTGCACTAGAGAGTATTATTTAAACAAGCAATTAATATTCTTCATTTATGTGGCCATATTGTCCATAGTTGTTTTACAACTCCTGAGAGTATTTTTGCTCCAACTCATCCCCCATCACACTACCATGGACTTATGTCCATTCATTTTTGCTTCTCCATCCCACACACATTCACCATAAAAAAACCTCCATCTCTATTCCTTCATTACTCTTGCATAATGTATAAATACGCAGCAAAATAATAAAGTAGAATAACTCATATTCAATTAGTTACAGAGGAAAAGGAAAAAGAAGAAAAAAGAAGAAGTGAAGGTGAAAGACAAACTAGTGGCAATGCTGGCAACACTAAAAAACACAATACACACTTAGAACTATACAAATAAACAGTGGTGAAGGGAAAGTGCAGTGTGCAACCGTAAAAAAATGCACAGTTTTGCAAAGCAGTGAAAAATTAGACTACAAGTATTTGTGCCTAATGAATAAAGAAACCAAAGATGTGCTAGCAGACGGCATTTTCTGATGTAGGCGAAAAACCAAGAACAAATTATCGTAAGTGAAAACCATCAAATTGTTAATGAGCCGTTCTCTGATCTTAAAAACAAATCAAATTGTATATGCCCTTAATTGCAGACAATTGAAGACGCTTTGCTTCAATAAAGTGAAACATGACTAGTGACAAAAACACGCATTTTCTAATGGTTGTAACGATGGAACAAAAACCCTCAGAAATAAATTAAAACAGCAAAATCTACAGATTTTCACCAACGGTTTAGAATTTTTTCTTCGCACTCGACATCTCCTTCAGAAAATTTCGTATCGGGAACCTCCATTCCTCCACCCAGAGCTCGCTTGTACTCAGTACTTAAGATTGGAGTTCTACACTGGGTAGAACACTCAAACTGCTCACACTACCTGCTCGTACAAGGAGTGAAAAAAATTTAACAATGATTCTTCCTCTAGCCTACACGTTTCCAGCTTTATTTGTTCTAGCGGACAAACAACTCAAGTTCGAAGTCAGGATATTATTCATCGGACGGTTGCTTGCCGGGCCATAAGATGCTCCGTGGTGGAATGTAGGGAGGAAAGGCGTCAATAATTCTCGGCTTGGTGTAGCAGGCGAGGCGTAATTGGTGTGGTTCACCGCTTCCTCCCTCCTCGAATGGCATTATTCAGTAATACCAAGAGAACGACAAGGAGGACCCTGACCGGACTAGAAAGCGAGACTAACGCAGCGGCCTTTTTTGTTTGTTTATTCACTTATTGTAGTGTAAAATTCCAAATTATTGTCTACTCATCGGTGCTTTATACGTTAGATTGTCCAAGTATGAAGTCCTGTTGAAGTAGAAAACACAGCCCTTTCAGGCCTGAACAGAACACATGAGTGCAATCGAGAAACACACAATACCGATGAAAAGGGGATGGGGTTATAATCTTCGTTTGTATCGAAATAATGAGCAGCCATTAGCATAAAATAAATTTGATTTCCATGATGCGCTTCGCACCTTCTTTCTGCTCTCAAAACAAGATGTGAAGCGCTTCACATGGCTGAAAATTGTAACTAGACTTTCTGAAAAAGTCCTGAAACCGGTTCAGGAAATAAAATTTCTTTTATACAGGTGGTTGCTGATTGTTTCGATACATACTACTACAGTGCTGAAGATGGGTAAAATACTAATTTTCGTATGCTTGTTCTGATTATATAATATGAATATGTTGTCCCGAGTGCTATGCAAAATTGATGGAGGTAGTCGATTACTATATCCATGAGCTTTCATGGTACATGTGGATCAGCCTGATTTAATTTGATTTGTCCACTGAAGTCATTAGCTTGATTTTATGCGCCAAGGAGACTTCCATTACCTCAAGAGTTCGGGAAGACGAGATGGTGAGTGAAAGAAATTTTATTGATCGTCTCAGTAATTGATTTCATTCACCAATTTATATTTCATTAGTCAAAGAAAACAGGTTGGTTTACGGAGAGGGGTATGGCTCGATCTATCTGCTTCATTAATGAAAGATAGTGGTACAATAATCACGGTAATGGACATTAAGCATCCTTCATCACAAACTATGGGCACTCATTTCCACGAAAAAAGATCACTAAAAGCGGCATCAACAAATGAAAGATGGGCAACAAGGAAAACATTATAATTACACCATCCCCTGAGAACATTGGTAGTTCACACTAGGTAATAATGGGCTGCTACTGCAGAATTAGCTTGTTTTACCGTATGTGCACGGTGACTAGGGATAATGATGTGAGATGGTGCTAACGGAAACCGAACGGTCAAATTTACGACAGTTACCGTGTTCACATCCAGGGTTTGAGACTAGTAAGGACCTGCCGGTCTGCAGGTGGGGGGAGGCGGGAAACGGTGAGTGTCGATATATGTCTGGTCGATTCCGAACTGATGGAAAACACAATTCTACAAATGACGAGGAGAAATTTGTTACTCATATCAATCCTCGCTCGGTTAGTAATATTACATACGACAATACGAATCATGACACTGTTCGTTTGATTCCATGTAAAGGACACGTGGCAAGGTCCGCGTACGACTACAATGCGAAGCATCGGACGAAATGTCTTAATTCCGTTAAAACTTCCCTAGGAAAACGACCGCGTAAGGACTAAATACAATCGCTTAGGACAATGATACATCCATTTATACATTTCATGATGGACTTTGGTTGACTACTGTGCCACGTGGCGCGATTATCAAAAATGCATCGGAAGTAAGACATGAGCAAACAAATTCAAATCACTCGAACTTTGAAGGAGAAGGGTTTCAACATCCTTCTGAAAAAGTACGTATTTGAATTTAGAAATAACCTAGAACATGAAACACAAAGTTCACTAATCTTCAAGTTTATCTGGCTATAGCACCAAGTCGCCTTCTTCACGTGGAGATTGATTAAATATAGCTGAAAATAAGACAACGAAGTAACTTCTGAATTGGAGCACCGAAGAGAAAATCGAATAAAGGTACTACGTGGTGAAACCACAACTAGAAACCTCCTACAGTAGTCTCAACGCAAAAACCATGTCGTAGTCATCGGACACAACTCTGACACACCCTATGTTTTCTGTTGGCGCAATGGCTACCAAATTAATGTAATGTTGGTACAGCCAATGCAGGGTGGAGTTAAGCCTCTGACCCCCGTAGAACTTTTAAAACAGGTTGGTTTATGCATCCACTTATTAAGAAACGTTTACGGAATGGTAAGTGCATTAAGAAGTACCAGTTGGTGATACATAAATGTATTATGCCGGTTATCATTTCTTCAGACACTATTCATAGCAGTAAGAGAATGAAGTTCAGTGTTATTCACATATTTGTAACTCGGTTAGAGGCGCCAAAAGACAGATCACATGAGACGGAATTGACAGTACCGCTTCACAGAAATTAAAATGAGTTCAAAATATATCCGGAGTATTTTCCAGAATTGTATATATTTTTGTTTCCAAAGGTGACCAATAATTTCAACGAGTTACTTTTGCTTCTTCTGTAGCAAAGTATTAGATTAACCGAATCTATTCCTCACTTCTTCTCGTTAATATTAGGCAGTGTATTAAACTGTACTTTAGGATAATATGCTTTCTCTCGAGACTACATAATGCCAAAAGTTACCTTAAACACTGAACTTCAGGTCGTTAAAGTTTCGGATTTCAGTACTTCTTTTCGTTCATTTGTTGCTACAGTCAACTCTGTTCTCGCTGATGGACCAGTATGAATAAAATATCTTCAAAAGTGGGCGCATCTATTGGGTCCCAACAAAGTTAATGCACTTGTGAATCTTCAGATTCTGTACATTCCGTTGTATGGCGCAGTTGATCATACGATGTTGTCAGTGAACCACTACCTTATCTCACTATTCTAGGGGCTAAACTAACGATCAACAAAAATTTAGCTATAAAAACTAGAATATGACATCCCGATGACATGGCTTTCATTAAGACGAGGAACATAAGTTCAGTGTCAGAAAGATTAGAAAAGAATGTACTCGTTACTTGTCTATAGAGTCAGCTTGCAACTCATCAGAAGCAACGCAGATGAATCACGGAAATTTACATTAGAATAGCCGGACGAGCATTTGAACACCACTTGTCCTGAACATGAGTCCAGTGTCTTAGCCTAGGTAATCCGATACCTCGCCCCATACTGGTCTATGCGAGAAACATCGGAAAAGTTGTTAATATGTCGTCCTACTTACTACTTACAAACGGCAATCAGGGACATAACTAAGGTAGCTATCATTTTTCACATACATTTAAACATTGCAATTGTTAACAGTTAAAACAACCAACACAGAATGTGTCATCTCGTTGGTACACAGGTAATAGTAAACTAAAGCACCTGAATATTTGAATTCATTCTGCAAGCGTCATGTTGGCTCTACAGCAACCCAGTCTTCAAAGTTTGTCCAAAAAGTAGAGGTAATTATTTCAACGCGATGTCGTATGGACTGCCAACTTTGCAAGCGCTTAAGTAATAAAAATTTATGAATTTCAGGAAGCTAGGATATTGTCTTGGTCATTTAGTGACAGATACTTATTGATGCTACAAGAAATCAGTAAAATGAGCAACACACCATTGGTGTGATGGGTCAGGCAAAATCTGTATCAGTCTTCAACTGTGTGGCACCAGGCGTGTATCAACTATACACAGTGTATCATAATTAATAGCAGAAACCAGAAACAGGAGTGGGTGAATGTATACGTGACCAGAAGCAAGAAGTTACCGGTACACATTGGTCCACAACCAAGCCGTTTGTGAGGAAACTGGGAAAGAGTGGTTGCTAGCCGCCACTGATTTCAGTATGAAGTATTGTCACAGTTAGTACAAATGAATTTTAAAATAAACTTTTCGATTAAATTCCAGTCTAATTAGCTCAAATTTCGCACATGGCACAAGGTTTGGAAATGTGGTATATACGTGATGGGGAATCGGTACTTTTTGCCGGTAAGGTAAGGAGACACGTCAACATAGTCCAAGATGAATAAGTTGATCACGGCCTGTACCCTAGTGTCCAAGATCACCTGACCTCAACCCCTTGGAAGTTTACGTCTGTAATAATTTGAAAAGTGAAGTGCACGGTCTCAATACATTTTTTTAAATTTTCTAATTACTGTGCAAAGCTTTTCAGAGCTACGACACCATTTTCCAGCCCTTGACAGTCCTGAGACAGTTTTCTCGGTAAATATAACGTTTAGGTGAAAAACTGAAGCAGACGTAACGCCATTTATGCCTATACAGTCCTTGAAAATGAAGCTGTAGGTACGAAATGCTTTGGACAGTAATCTATCGGGCTACTGTTAGTATCCGATCAATGGTGCGGGATGACGCTACGTTCACAGTTAGGCTCTCTGAGCGCTATGGGACTTAACTTCCGAGATCATCAGTCCCCTAGAACTTAGAACTGCCTAAACCTAACTAACCTAAGTACATCACACACATCCATGCCCGAGGCAGGATTGAAACCTGCGACCGTAGCGGTCGCGAGGTTCCAATCTGAAGCACCTAGAATCGCTCGGTCACACCGGCCGGCATTCACAATTATTCACCAAAGCTTTTTTGCATTCAAATCGCTGTCAAATAGAGAGCCTAATTTATTCTCCTCCTTCAAGGCAATAAGTTTTTGACATTAAAAGCTGACATTTTACTCTTTCTGTTCTGCTTTCCTCCTCATCTCTAATTTACATGGTGAATCCAAACTGTTTCGACAAAATTTAAAAAGTTATTCAGGGACATTTCCTGAGCATTTCGACATACAGGTAAGAGAACCGTGAACCCCGACGGCTCTTTACAGAGAAATAGCATTTAGATTAATCTAGTGTCCCATTTACCTTTATATTTTGCATTGAAAATATCTGCAAGAAATAAAAATATCGACAGTATGTGCTGTGTGTCAGGTTTTGAGCCAAACTTGTTTCATTCACTCAAGCTACTTGCTGTTGATAACGGTAATGCCTACTTTACTCTTCGCTCTCAAGTTTGCATTCAGTACTGTTCGGTTTTGTCTACGTTTGTTTCCCCATTGTACAGTGTGCGTTAACAGTGATACACATCAGTATTGATAAGTTTACTGATGAAGGGTTGGCCGATTCGAACATCGTGTATTCAACCGCTGAATGCAAAATGCAATGGAAGAGCCGCACAACGGTGCTACGGTGAGCTGTTCCCACAGTGACGGCAACACCACGGCTCTACTTTTACACCAGTACATATGAGGCTAAAAGAAACTCTGTATTTTGTGACGTACGTTTTGTTGAACCCATGTCAGAAGCTTTTTCACTGTTGTGTAGGTAACACAAACTTAGGTAACTGGTATAAAAAGCCTAATGAACATAGTTACATCATTACTCTGTACGATCCAATGGGTCGACGCATGCTTTATGCTAAAATATTCATAAAATATCGATAAATAACCACCATATATTAGCTGTGGATTTCGAATTTACCCTGTATATCTTACTTCCAACTGTACTGAATCTACTAGAAAATTTATTACTGAATTGTTACACAAATCCTTCGTGTTTACAAGATACATATTTCAGTGTAGGCGGCTAGTGGGATTCTTTATTAAAATGATCAAAGCTTGTATTTGTTTCTCTGTCTCACACACGTTACACATGATTATAGGCTATGAAACTACAGACATGCCCTAGTTACTGCTGGGAAATACCGCTAACGTGTAAGCAGTAGCAACAGCCTATTTTCCTACATTTCAAATATGGCTCGGATTGTTGTTTTCTGAATTATTATAAGATTCAGATAGCATTTTCAGTCAGTACTCTAATATAATAAGTGTTATTTTTACGTAACAGAAACTTTAAAATCATTAAATTTCATTATTTGGTCACGTGAAGGAAAACGCTGTGTTATTGGCTAGAGCTCTGGTGATGTCACAGGCAAGGAGGCAGAAGCTATACGTGTGTTAACAGGGAGTGTTAGAAGGGTTACTAGTGTTTTCCAGTACTCTTTCTGCAAATAGTTTAGTTATTTAGTGACGGAAAACGCATTTACACTTTTAAGTAACAATGCAAGGAAATTTTATGAAGGCTGATAGTGAAAATCTTCCGAAAGTTGATACTTTTATGGACTCTCCGTTCTTCAAAACAACCCAAATATTTATGTTCCGGAAATACGAAAAGTGAAAACTGGATTCCATGGAGAGTGGGATGGAAGTATTGTGACACTGAAATAAGTCACAAAATTGTCTTGAATCTGAGAGAATCTGGAACTGAATTGTTTGCTCGGACATGCTGAAAAGACTTTCCAGGATAACACATGGAAGGCTGCGCAATAAAACACAATGGAAATTTTTATATTCAGAAGATAATTCTCATTGTTAATGGCTGTGGTTCCTGCCAGCACTATTACTGTTTTCCAGGTACCTCTCTTCTAAATTTTCAATCAGGCACCTTAATAACACTCGCTGTGAATTGCAGAGCATCATCATATTTGCCTTCAACAGTTTTACATATTGCAATTTTTCAATTCCCCCTGGTGTCTGATTTAAACCAACAGAAAATTATGTCTATAAAATATGCAGGTAACGCAGCAGAACCTTATGGTATCTCTTCTACTGTATACTGCTGCTGAACAACTCTTATTCAAAAGTGCTTAAGGTTCAAATGGTTCAAATGGCTCTGAGCACTATAGGACTCAACATCTTAGGTCATAAGTCCCCTAGAACTTAGAACTACTTAAACCTAACTAACCTAAGGACATCACACACACCCATGCCCGAGGCAGGATTCGAACCTGCGACCGTAGCAGTCCCGCGGTTCCGGACTGCAGCGCCAGAACCGCTAAACCACCGCGGCCGGCAAAAGTGCTTAAGCAGGACCAACTTTTATTGTTTGGTAATTACTGCTCTTATTACTATTCCTCGTATATTCCAATCACTGTTCAATTTTTCTCTTTTTCAGAATCATACAGCTTTACAACAGACTGAATGGAGACAGTTGGATGTGCCAAATTATTGTCTTCAGCGACGTGTTAGGGGAAAAATAACGTTGCCGGAAACAGAAACAATATGAGCTGAGTTTGAAGCAACAGAGAGTGATAGGATAGTACTAGACAAGTGTGACCAACGGTACTGGTAAAGCAGCACTACAAGTAATCTCTTGTTCCTGCATTTCACGCACTACCTAATGTACCTAAAGGTGCCGTTCCACGGAGGACTGAAACTACATGTGCACACTCGAAATCGCACGGTAACACAAAACATTCAACTGGCGCTGACTTACTGAACTGTTAACAGTGTAGATGCGGCAAGAAAGCTATGAGGCGGGCGAATTACAACGCTTAGCACCGGCGGACTGCAAGGAGCGGGTACGACATTGAGGTGTCTACTTTCATGGTGCCCACTCTAGTGGAAAGCGTTCGGTGCTCTTTATGACTGTTCGTAGACGATACGGTTGTCTATGACGAAGGAGTAACGCCAGAAGACAATATCGGTTTGCAAAAGGACCTTCAGAGGACTGATGAAAGGTGCCGGCTCTGGCATTTGACCCTGAACGTAAATAAATGTAACGTATTGCACATACACAGGAAAACAAATATAACTGTATGACAAGTTTCTGAAACAGTACCTGCCGTAAATACCTAGCAGTAAGTCTCCAGAGCGATCTTGAGTCAAATGACTACATAAAACAAATAATAGGAAAAGCAGATGACAGACTGAGTTTCATAGGAAGAATCTCATGGAAATGTAACGCTTCCACGAAGGAAGAGGCTTACAAGGTGTTTTTTAGATCGACCGATTCTTGAGTATTGTTCATCAATCTGGAATTCTTACCAGGTAGGACTGTCTGCCTCCCAGTACCTGAGTGGACGCCGGCACGGTAGCTCAGCGTGTTCGCCCAGAGAGCCGGTTGGCCTCTGTAATAAAAAACTGAGTGGAAGGATCAACCACCAAACTTGAACAGGTTGTCTTACGTCGTCCGCAACAACCGAACACAACGATAAAAAAAAGGTGGTCAGCGCGACAGAATGTCAATCCTAAGGGCCCGGATTCGATTCCCGGCTGGATCGGAGATTTTCTCCGCTCAGGGACTGGGTGTTGTGTTGTCCTTATTATCATCAGTTCATTCTCATCAACGCGCAAGTCACCGAAGTGGCGTCAAATCAAAAGACTTGCACCCGGCGAATGGTCTACCCGACGAGAGGCACTAATCACGCGACATTTACATTTATTTACTAGGTAGGACTGATGGAACAGATACAGAACATCCGACGAAGAGTGGCCCGTTTCGTCCCCGGATCGTTTAGCGAGAGCGTTACAGAGATGCTAAACAAACTCCAGTGGAAGAAGTTACAAGAGAGGCGTTGCGCACCACGGAGAGGTTTACTATTGAAATTTCGAGAGAGCTTTGTCGGGGAACAGTCGGACAACAAATTACTTCTTCCCGCTTACCTCTTATGAAGTGACTACTACGAGAAAATTCAAGAAATTAGAGCGAATACAGAGACTTACGAAGATAATTCTTCCCACGCGCCATTCGCGAGTGGCTGAGGGAAAGGGGTACCAGAAGTATCCTCCGCCAGGCACTCTCAAGTGACTTGCGGAGTAGTGAAGTAGATGAAGAAGTAACCCCTTCACGTCCGAGAGCAAATAATGGACTCCCTACAGCATTCTGTCTCATCAACATCCTGTGTCATCCCGCACCGTTGCACGGAAACCAGCAGCAACCGGACTATGTAATTATTGTCGCACGCGTAGGTTAACACCACAACACAAATGGCTGCATTTGGAGTGGATCTGCGACCGAGTACTAAGGACTTGTGATAAATGGCAAAGCACTGGGTTCAGAGCGGTTCTGCACTACCCCGCATGAGCAATATCGATGAGTAAAGCTGCGAGTTGGGGAGAGAACCCATTCTTCCAATCTTTTAAAGAGGCACAGCGGTGTTACTCTAGATTTCATGGTATGGGGAGCCATCGCGTGTGACGTCGCATCACGGACGTTAGTAATTGAGGGTACTCTGACGGCATAACGGCATCTCATGGACATCCTGCGTCTTCATGTGTTACCTCTCACGTGACAGTCTCGCGGTGCCATTACTCAACAGAAGAAAGCTTGTCAACGCATGGCACGTGTCTCTATGGACTGTCGGCGTGATGTTGAGGTACTCCCGTTACCAGTAAGACCAGATCTACGCCAAACTGAGTATGTATAGGGTCAGCTCGGACAACTCTGTCCTAGTGCCAGTATGTGGGATATCAAGGAGCAACTACGATAGTGGTGAGCCACCTTGTCTCAGGAGAGTATGCGACGCCATTATGGTACCTTCACCAACCAAATCAGTGCATGCATATACACTGAAGAGCCAAAGAAACTGGTACACCTGACTAATATCGTGCATGGTCCCCGCGAGCACACAGAAGTGCCGCAACTCTACTTGGGATGTAATGGACTAATGTCTGAAGTAGTGCTGGAGGGAGGGAATTGACACCATGAATCCTGCAAAGCTGTCCATAAATCCGTACGAAGGGGTGGAGAACTCTTCTGAACAGCACGTTGCAAGGTATCCTAGATGTGCTCAATCATGTTCATGTTTGGGGAGACGGAAGAGTTTAAACTCAGAAGAGTGTTCCTGGAGCCACTCTGCAGAAATTCTGGACGTATGGGGTGTCGCACTGTCCTGCTGGAATTGCCCAAGTCCGTTGCAATGCGCAATGGACATGAATGGATGCAGGTGATCAGACAGGATGCGTACGTATGTGTCTCCTGTCAGAGTCGTATCTAGACGCATCGGGGGTCCCATATCACTCCAACTGCACACGACCCACACCATTACAGAGCCTCCACCAGCTTGAAAAGTCCCCTGCTGATATGCATGGTTCATGGGTTCATGAGGTTGTCTCCATACCCGTATTCGTCCATCCGCGCTATACATGTTAAAAACGAGACTCGTCCGACCACAAAACATGTTTCCAGCCATCAACAGTCCAATATCGGTGTTGACAGACCCAGGCGACGCGTAAAGCTTTGTGTTGTGCAGACATCAAGCTTACACGAATGGGCCTTCGGCTCCGAAAGCCCATGTAGATAACCTTTTGTCAAATGGTTTGCACGCTGACACTTGTTGATGGCCCAACATTGAAATCCGCAGAAATTTGCGAAAGGGTTGCACTTCTGTCACATTGAACGATTCTCTTCAGTCGTCATTGGTCCCCTTCGTGTAGGATCTTTTTCCGGCCGCAGCGATGTCGGAGATTTGATGTTTTACGGAATTCCTGATATTCACTGTACACTCGTGAAACGGTCGTACGGGAAATCCCCATGTCATCACTATCTCGGAGATGCTGTGTCCCATCGCTCGTGCGCAGACTATAACACCATGTTCAAACTCACTTAAATCTTAATAACCTGCCACTGTAGCAGCAGTAAACGATCTAACAACTGCGCTAGACATCTGTTGTCTTATACAGTCGTTGCCGATCGCAGCGTCGCATTCTGCCTGTATACTTATATTCGTATCTGAATAAGCATGCCTATACCAATTTTTTGGCGCTCCAGTGTAGATCAGAGGGGATACAACGTCATATTACTAAGTGGCTCATACCGCCAACTTAATTGTATATCTGTCTCGGTTTTGCAATAACTGACATAACATAACGTACCTCTCGATTTGTGGAGTTTCATTTCGTTTTCTACTCCACCTCTGGATGCTTTACTTTGTACGGCAGGCTGGGGTGTATTGTTAGCAATGGACTTTTGCAGAGGTGGAACCCCTCTGGTGGAAGATCTTAAATCCTGGGCTCATAACGGTGTTCCATTCGGACACATGAATTTGTCTCCGTTTTTTCATTCGTACGAGAAGCACATCTATGACAGCTTCATAGTGCAGTGGAATTAATGCACTCCCGACTGCACTCATCAGTTTCACCGGGATGTCCGGAGATTTCTGAGGGAACTACGAGTATTACGTCGTTTTCACTCTTCAGAAAGATTGAAATCAAATTCCCAAACTATGTAATGCTATTGTTCTGCAAGTGATATCCTTTGTGAGTCACAGTTTCGTATAAAGTAGTGTGTAGAGCAATCGGAATATGAAACACAAGGACTGTTTTTACGGTTACGATGTGCGTTTTAGCTGCGCCGTACTGCCCGTCCGTAGCTGTCAAGCATGTTGCGGGAGACGTGAACACTAAAACCACAGCAGCAGGAGGCGTTATGAAAGACTGGGAATTTAATTAAATTCCTCACGTGTCCAGAAAAATGATCCCCATACTCCATGTTCCGAGTTATAAGTAAGCGAATAAAAATCACGCCGTAGTGTAAAAATACAAAAATGTTTGAAAACCTAATACTGAGTAACGAACATATTTTAAAAAGTAATTCAAAATAACGTTTGTACAGCACAACCCAATTACATACGTAGGTATATTAAGAGCCATACTTAAATTTGCCATTAGCTTGTGTTACGTTTCCTGCAGGCACATGCGTTTAGCTCTAAAGTAGCAATTTCTTATGTGCGGCAATAAATTGAAGCAAAAGAAAGAAAGAAAAATGAAAGAGATGACGTTCTAGGACACATAACTGAAAGTTATATACGTACGGACTTAACGTCACTTCAGTACACCGCTATGACTTGTGATGCAGGTGCTACCCTGGTGTAAACCAGCCTTATTTTTGACAATCCATGTTGTAAAATTACGTCATTGTGAATCCCTGTAACTCATCTATGTCTATACTAACGATTATATTCTACAAGTCACCTTACGATATGTTTGGTAGCTTTTCTTGTTCCATGATTTGCGGATAGAATGACTCAATAAATCTCTGTATAAGCAATACTTTCTCTTAACTTCATGGACATTCCGCGAGATGTTTGTGGAAGTAATTATTATATTATTTGACACTTCTAGGTCTCTGACAATTTTAGCAGTATGCCCTCCCGTCACACGCAACGCTTCTTTTGTAAAGTATGGCACTGGAATTGGTTGTGCATAGCTGTGATGCGTCTCCAACAGCGTGATGGAATAATAATAGCTCTATTCTGCTATTTACACACAAAATATTTATTTATGGTATGCGCCAACTGCCTTTCCGTACATCAAGGGTTGATAAACTGCAGGTATTCTGTCCGTCAGGTCTTACACATAAAGATCGCGAACAATAACGGCCCTGTCACACTCCCTTGAGGTGCTCCTGCCGATCTCTGTGGGTTAATAACAACGAACAGAGTTCTGCTGCCTATGAGATCATAAATCTATCAAACATATAGTTACTCTTAACTCGTACTTTATTGACTGTACGAGAGGACAAAATTGTGTTAAACACCTTCCCGAAACCAAGAAACACCTCGTCAGCTGTGTACTGCAATATGTCTCCTGCCGTATCGTGAGAATGAACAATTCGAATCCAGTTATCTGCGATGGACGTTTGTGGTCTCCAAACTACGACATTTATACGACAGATTTATAGGCCAATTCTTATAATCAAGTGTGGTTACCCGTCTTGGAAGTGATTTGTACCTTTTTCAAATCGGTTATAGTGCTTCATTTCTCTAGCGATCTGCGATAAACCGCTGCTATAAGAAGAGCAAATTTTTCGTATAAGCTGTACAGATCGTTCGGGTTTTCCATACCCAGACGCCTTTCCTCGTTTGAGTTTCTGTAGCTTATTTTGTATTCCACGGTTACGTATCACAAAATATGTCGTTCATGCGAAGATTAAAAACATCAACCATAGTATAATCTTCCTCAGTCAATCTGCTTCCTTAGACCAAATATTCAGCCAGCTCTGTCATCCTGTGTTTCAGCGACATTGTGATCCCTGGTAGACCGGAAGGATTAGTTTGATTCATTTAACACTGTACCTGAGATGAAAAGTCTTATGACCTTTTTTTTGAGATCGGCAGGTATAATTCTGCTTCCGAATTCATTAAGAAGTTTTATATCGTACAACTTTTGGTTAATCAATAAGATTTTTGATTTCGTTCAAAAGTGTGTACCTCGTGGAGCTGTCTTCGTTGTCTGCGTACGAATTTGGCGAACGCGGGGTTTATTAGCTGTGGACTAGAGTGCAGCGACAGCCTTATGCAACCCTAAGATGTGAGCATGCTTCAGCGACCCCTGTGAGGCGAGGCAGTGGTACGTTTTGTTTCACAAGGGAACGAGGATCTTGCTTTATCGATCGGTTCATGAAGGTGATGGAAACCTCTATAAAAAGAATCCAAAGTCCTGATGTGCCTTACATGCTAATGGGAAGGATAGTTTCTGAGTCCAAACAGTCATTATCCGGAAACCTCTAGGGGACATGGCGCTCCTCTGTTCTATTAGGATTTCCCAGGCAAATGTGGCTGCTTCTCGATGGATAACTATTTCCCTAGTTGCTCTTGGGACGCCGCAAGAAACCTAAGATATCAAATTAAAACGCTCGTAACGGGTCTGGTGATCCTTGTGATAGTACGTATGCCCAACGTATTAAGAGAAGTTATGAGTTCAACACTTTGAACACACGTAGACTATAATGAAACGTGACCATTGGTCAGCTGCCAGAATGTGTTTGCCGGCCGCTGTGGCCGAGCGGTTCTAGGCACTTCAGTCTGGAACCGCGCGACCGCTACGGTCGCAGGTTCGAATCCTGCCTCGAGCATGGATGTGTGTTATGTCCTTGGGTTAGTAAGGTTTAAGTAGTTCTAAGTTTTAGGGGACTGATGACCTCAGATGTTGATTCTTATAGTGCTCAGAGCCATTTTAACCAATGAGAATGTGTTTATGATTATAAACAGAATAGACGTTACGTTAGAAAAGTTGTCACCTTTCTATACATGGTGTCCTAGGAGGAGTGGTAAATATTCAGAGAAATGACAGTGACTACGATTGAGACTTAAACGTATACATGTGATACTAACGAGATATGACCTTGGTGATCGCTTCCCGTTAGCTCATATGGCAAAGAAAAACAAAATCGGATGCTACTGAGCATGTGAACTTCAATAAGGTTGGCCCAATTAAACATGAAATATGGGTAGCATAGCTCGCTTAGAAATAATGAGGAAGGGTTTCGTCTAACTATCGAATGAAACTATAACTCACAATAAAGTCCTGTTTATTTTTGAAATGCATTGACTTGACTCAAAACAATGAACAGACAGTACAAGTAATTATTAGTTGCACAATAATTAAAATGGATTATCAAAAAATACACTATAATAACTCGGCACAGAGGTGGGGGACTGGGGTGGGGGATGGAATTAGAAAGGAAATTATTATAACGGCATACAATTTGTTACGTACACATGAGCCACCAATGATTGCTGCATTAGTTAACAAATTAAAAGAATGACCCAGAAAAGCATATACGAGCACCTGTAGCCTAGCCTAAGCATATGTTGAGTTTAGCTAACTGAGTGCTTGAATTAATTCAGAAAAGCAATACCCTAACTCGAAACAAATAACTTCGCGTCCGCCTCGTCACGTCATGCGCAAATTCTGCACCTGTTTACCATCATTTTAAAACGTAAATGCAGAGAATTTCTGCAGTAGTACCTGCATGTTACAAGTTCGGCCCCAGCACACGTGATCGGCTCTGAGACAATCTCAAAACGACCGTCAGCCAAAATGTTGTCTACTGAAAACACAGAGGCAGACCTAGTTTCTCTCTCTGGAATTCTAAAACGAAGTGCTTCCTCTCTAGAACTCTAAGACAAAGTGCTCCCTTTCTGAAGCTCTAGGACCAAGGGTTCATTTATTATACACTCCTCCTCAAAATTTTGTTGGTACGTCTGGCACCGTATTCTCGTTAGCCAATCTCAGTGGCTCTTCCGAGTTTCGTCCAATGAAAAATATATTAAAATTCTTGCAGCCTCCCTCTTCTTAAATAATATGCGTGCCACCCTTACAGCGGAGGCAGAAAGCCAAAATTCTCTCCCACCATGAGTTTAGTTTCACATTTCTGACGATGATAGCGGCTGCACATAGGCATCTGCGAGTTTTCCTCCTCGCTACAAAACCAGTGTTGGTGAGCCAGACCTGAGCTCGCTTACAAAACTCACCCACCACTTACTGCTGACCTCCTTTCAGTCCACCAGGTTTCTCTTGCTCTGTGTGCCACAAGCTTTCCTATCGCCTTGCAAACGCTACCTTTTTAAGGAAGTGTTCTTTACGCTGCAACTCATAATTCAACCTCACAACTTGCCGAGCTGGACCTACTCCCTCCTGCTGTGGCCGATACCAGGGTCCTGCTGCCTTCGCAAAGATCGCCTGTCGCCCAGTGTATACGTGCTAGTGACTCTGCCTTTCAGCGAAAGTACTGTTTTCGAACCCGTTTGGGATTCTACACCTTCACAAATTTTTCACCACCATACACAAAAGAAATTAAGAAGCACTAGTTATTTTCACAATCGTTGGTATTTATTTCACTTACTTGCATGTTTACTAGCTTCGCTTGTAATTTGAATTAATTTGGTAGTCTAATTTGAATAGTGCGTTATTAATCATGCAGCGGAGTAGTTTTGTAAAAATTATGACAACAGGGACAGGCATTTGAAGCAAAAAAATCTAGTAAACATTGACTCTAAACTGCGTACCTCAAAAGTTATTAGCACTTTTTCATCTTCGCTATTCTGAAACACATCTCTTCTACGGAAAGAAGTACTCACAGCTCTTAACATACGCATTTTAGAGCCTATGTTTACTGGACGTTTTCTGTCTTGTCCCTGATTATTGACCACTATTCATGGGACACCCTGTATACAAAATGCTTTGCGTGGGAGAGATGAGGCGCTCATGGGACATTGCAAGAGAAACCTTCTGTCAAACAATAGTGCTGCAAAATACGAAACTACTTGATGAGCATTCACCCGTGACGGAGTTGCATAGTACCCTAAATCTTAATAAAGATGCCAAAAACAGCTTCCACTCCGTTCTATTTCCCGCCACTTCACAAGTGGGGTTGGGTGGCATCAGAAAGTGGGGATGGGTGGGGGCAACATTCGACGGCTTCGAGCATCCTCTGGTGTGGTATTGTAGACTGGAGCAGTCGGTCTTCAAATTTGGAGGAGAAGGGACACGCATGCAGTAGGAAAAAGTGGGGCGTGGGGGTCGACAGAAAGTAAGGATGGAGGGGGGGAGGCGCAGTGTGGAAGACAGTAAAACGCTCTCAAAAATAAATAAAGTGAGTAAATAAAGACACTATGTTACATCCTACCGCTCCAGCAGCTCACCTCAGATGGCGTCTTTTTCCTGCCAATTCACAAGGGGTACTACAGATTTAGTGTGTGGACAGTAAGTTGAGAATGTAGGTCTCACGGGGAGGGTGCCAGAGATAAGTCCCTGCAGTCGCGCTGTCCTGTGTGTCCTCGGTGGCTCAGACAGATAGAGTGTCTGACATATAAGCAGGATATCCCGGGTTCGAGTCCCGGTCGGGGCACACATTTCAAACTGTCCCCGTTGATATTTATCAACGCCTGTAACCAGCTAAAGGTCTGGATTTCATTGTAATTTCATAATATTCACAAGTGGGCAATGGGGGGAAGTGGGGAGGGGTGAAGGGAAGTGGGGGAGGAGAGTGGAGGCATGGGGGTTTATCCAGGAGGGATGACAAAATGTGTGCATTTTCTGAGAGGGTTGGGGGAGGAGGAGGGGGAGGGCGAGGTTTGGAGAACAGAAGGACAGCTTATCCCTAGGGGTTATAAATCAATTAGTACACTACTGGCCATTAAAATTGCTACACCAAGAAGAAATGCAGATGATAAACGAGTATTCATTGACAAATATATTATACTAGAACTGACACGTGATTACATTTTCACGCAATTTAGGTGCATAGATCCTGAGCAATTAGTACCCAGTACAACCACCACTGGCCGTAATAACAGCCTTGATACGCCTGGGCATTGAGACAAACAGAGCTTGGATGGCGTGTACAGGTACAGCTGCCCATGCAGCTTCAACACGATACCACAGTTCATCAAGAGTAGTGATCTGGAGAATGTGCTGACCAGGGCAGCAGTCGAACATTTTCTGTATTCAGAACGGTCCGTGCTGGAACTGCAACATGCGGTCGTGCTTTATCCTGCTGAAATGTAGGGTTTCGCAGGGATAGAATGAAGGGTAGAGCCACGGCTCGTAACACATCTGAAATGTAACGTCCAGTGTTCAAAGTGCCGTCAATGCGAACAAGAGGTGACCGAGACTTGTAAGCAATGGCACCCCATACCATCACGCCGGGTGATACGCCAGTATGGCGTTGACGAATACAAGCTTCCAATGTGCGTTCATGGCGATGTTGCCAAACACAGATGCGACCATTATGATGCTGTAAACAGAACCTGGATTCATCCGAAAAAATGACGTTTAGCCATTCGTGCACCCAGGTTCGTCGTCGAGTACACCATCGGAGACGCTCCTGTCTGTGATGCAGCCTCAAGGGTAACCGCGGCCATGGTCTCCGAGCTGATAGTCCATGCTGTTGCAAACGTCGTCGAATTGTTCGTGCAGACGGTTGTTGTCTTGCAAACGTGCCCATCTTTTGACTCAGGGATCGAGACGTGGCAGCACGATTCGTTACAGCCATGCGGATAAGATGCCTGTCATCTCGACTGCTAGTGATACGAGGCCGTTGGTATCCAGCACGGCGTTCCGTATTACCCTCCTGAACCCACCGATTCCATATTCTGCTAACAGTCATTGGATCTCGACCAAAGCGAGCAGCAATGTCGCGATACGATATACCGCAATCGTGATAGGCTACAATCCGACCTTTATCAAAGTCGGAAACGTGATGGTACGCATTTCTCCTCCTTGGGGTTGGGTGGGATTGTTTTGGGGGAAGAGACCAAACTGCGAGGTCATCGGTCTCATCGGTTTAGGAAAGGACGGGGAAGGAAGTCGGCCGTGCCCTTTCAAAGGAACCATCCCAGCATTTGCCTGGAGCGATTTAGGGTAATCACAGAAAACCTAAATCAGGATGGCCGGACACGGGATTGAACCGTCGTCCTCCCGAATGCGAGTCCAGTGTTTTCTCCTCCTTACACGAGGCATCAGAACAACGTTTCACCAGGCAACGCCGGTCAACTGCTGTTTGTGTATGAGAAATCGGTTGAAACTTTTCTCATGTGAGCCAACCTTGTGTGAACGCTCTGAAGAGCTAAGCATTTGCATATCATAGCATCTTCTTCCTGTCGCTTAAATTTCGGGTCTGTAGCACGTAATCTTCGTGGTGTAGCAATTTTAATGGCCAGTAGTGTATAACAATAGTTTAAGGTCATAAATCAATCATATGTCACATTGTAATTAAGTAGCACATCAATTTGACATAAATAGTGTGCAAGAACGAACTTTTTCCCTCTAGTGGTGCATGCAACCCTGATTTCTTTTCTGTTGATGACTCTGTGTGACCACGACGAAAAGCTCAGGTAGGGGAACTCAGGAACGAGACGATATGCGGCGTATCGACTGGCATGCCTGTTGCCCTGACTGGGCGTCATCAAGCACGAGTGAGGTGCGGTGGGGTAGTCAAAATCACTGTGGGAGGAATGGAACGCCCTGCCGTAAGACCTCCTTACTAACGTTGCAGCCAGCACTGGAACACGTTGAAGAGCATGCATTGCCATCCATGATGGTCCCACACCCCATTCAGAACGATTTCGCTATGTTCAGGGGACCATCATAAATGGTGGTGACTTGAGTGTAATTACTTTCTTCGAACAGAAGTGTCACTTTTGTTAGTCTCATTGTGAATCTCTTTCGGTTACTTTCTGCATTATACTGTAGCAGTGCTTAATATATGTGGTCCACGTTCATCGATCTACGTTACCTGGTTGGGACACATCATATGAAATTTACTTTCGACTTTACGTTTTGCACATCAGTGTAATTTTCGGACTTGGGGTTGATTTTATGCCTTCCCGGTGCAATGCTGCGAAGCTGCAGCGCGATGGGAGCTGCGCACGGTGGCCATTACTGGTGCGTTGCGCGTGGCGGCTTTAACACGGCAGGCGAGGTGAGGCGAGGCCAGTCGATGGGTCATCGATTGCCAGCTGGCGCTGGCCGCCTCGGCGTTACCTGCCGCCGCGCCCAGCTAAACATAAACCAGCCGGCAGGCAGCCGCGGCGGCCGCGCCGCGCCGCTCTCCGCGGGCCTCTGCCGCAGACGCGCCGGAAGCCCGGCACTGTGCCATCAGGCGCCTGTCTCGATTCCGCAGGAGGAGATCTGTTCCGTGCGTCAACAGGAAGCCAAAAACCTACAAATTCAGAGGCATTCGTCGCTGCGATGGCTCGTCTCTCACTACCTGCAAGGGGCTAGTGAATTAAGTCACCAGTCATCATCAGAATGGGAAGAAATTACATGTGGTGTCCCACAAGGATCCATCTTGGGGCCACTGCTTCTTCTTGTGTACATTAATGATCTCTCATCAGTTACACTGCCAGAAGCAGAGTTCGTTTTGTTTGCAGATGACACAAGTATTGCAATAAATAGTATGTCAAGCGTAGTTCTAGAAAGATCTGCTAATGATGTTTTCATGGATATTAATAAATGGTTTAAAGCCAACTCACTGACATTAAACTTCGAAAAGACTCACTATATGCAATTCAGGACCTGTATGTAAGAGGTTTCCACCCAACATGTGCATAAAGTATGAAGAAGAGCAGATAGAGGAGGTTGGCAGTCTTAAATTCCTGGGATTACAACTTGATAATAAATTCAGTTGGGAGGAGCACACCACAGAACTGCAGAAACGCCTTAACAAATCTGTATTTGCAATTCGAGTGTTAGCAGACATAGGCGATATAAAAATTAAAAAGCTTGCATACTTTGCCTACTTTCATTCCATAATGTCATATGGTATAATATTTTGGGGTAACTCTTCAAGTCAAACAAAAGTTTTCAGAGTCCAAAAGCGTGTAATACGTATTATTTGTAGAGTAAATTCGCGGACGTCCTGTAGAAACCTCTTCAAAGAACTGGGTATACTAACTACTGCTCCTCAGTATATTTACTCCTTAATGAAATTTGTCCTAAATAATATATCTCTTTTTCCAACAAACAGCTCAGTTCATGCATACAATACCAGGACAATAATGATCTGCACAAGGACTTATAAGCACTTACTTTAGTTCAAAAAGGGGTCCACTACTCAGGAACACTCATCTTCAATAATTTGCCAGCAAACATAAAAAATTTAGTTACAAATAAAGATCAGTTTAAAAGGAGCCTGAAAGACTTACTAGTGGCCAACTCCTTCTACTCCAGTATTGTTATTTCAGCTTTTCATAAAAAAAATTGACATGTTCCACATCCACGAGGCTCTCCTCAGCACGGATCTATGGAACGAAAAACTAATCTCATCTAATCTAATCTGTAAAACCATACCAGAGGAATCTTTTGTTAAGCTGTGTGAAAATCAGAAAGGCGTGGTGTACTTGGAAATTGTCGGGAGAGGGAGGACTGCGGCGCGGTGGAGGGGAGGGAGAGGGGAGGGGGATGAGTAGTTCGTGGTGTACAGGACGCAGAACTGGGTGTGGGTGTGGGTACTACGGAAGAACTGACCGTGACGCGGACGGCTGAAAGCCGTACATATAATGACAGTGAAAATAATGTCTGCTCATACAATGTAGGATTTAGTGTCTGCCAGTTATCTTCCACGGGCATGGGCGTGGTCCAAGGCATTTTTGTGTGTTTTATGTTTCGATACATAACGCTGGAGACACCATAAGAGCCTATAAAAACTCAAATAATAATTTCAAACTCAAACAAGCTTAGCAAGCCGAACTGTTCATGCAGGGTGGTCAGAAACAGTCTGAGAAACTTGTAAGGGTGTTGCACGGTAGGTTGTGCTGACAAATAACCGTTAAGAAAATATTCGGTGCTCTGCACCGTTTCCGAGTTAATTAAAAAAATGGTTTAAATGGCTCTGAGCACTATGGGACTTAACGTCTGAGGTCATCAGTCCCCTAGAACTTAGGACTACTTAAACCTAACTAACCTAAGGACATCACACACATCCATGCCCGAGGCAGGATTCGAACTTGCGACCGTAGCAGCAGCGCAGTTCCGGACTGAAGCGCCTAGAACAGCTCGGCCACAACGACCGACTTCAACCCTTTTATCCACGTCGAATCATCTCTGTGCTGGGAGGTACACAGAGGACATTTAAATTCAAAATCATCACAAAAACACCGGAACAGGAAAGTAGAACGATTGAAATTAAACATTTTGTGGTCCTTAGTGCTAAAGGAAGAAAATTCGACTAACTTTTCCTGACTGAAAGATCCATAACACACGCTGACGTGATTCTACGATCTTGGGAAGCTGTCTGATAACGTCACACCCTATCGTTCCATGTACACGCATAAACAAGTCGGCTCCTAGAGCTTGTTTAATATGAAGTTACAGTCTGCTCTTTGTAGTTTCTGTTGACTCTCTGGCGTCAGCAAACGAGACATCAGGAACAGAAACATGACTCGATAGACGAAGAGGTATAGCATCTGCTTTTACTGCGGTGATTCTGCTTACAATGGAAGCCTGCGGGAAAGATGGTGCTATAATGAATGTCAATCTCGCAAGCAACGTGAGTGAGGACAAGTTAAGGTATTCGGAAGGATATTCGTTGTTGTGAAACACATCTAGCTCTTTATTCGCACAAAGGAATGAGTGATATCGACTGGGAATCTCAAATTGATTCCGTACATTTAGATTTCCAGAAGGGTTTTGACACGGTTGCTCACAAACGTCTTCTAAATAAATTCCGTGCGTACGGAGTATGGTCTCAGTTGTACACGTGGATTCATGCTTTACTATCATTCACATGATTACTAAAGGAAACCCGTTAAATTTCGGTTACACGGTAAGTCACACAGATTTAGAAGCTATCAATTCAACTAAATACCTAATAATTACAATTATGAACAACTTAAACCGGAACGATGATATAGATAATGACGGAAAGGGGGAGGGGTGGGGGGAGGGGCGAAGTAAAATCAGAGATTGCGTTTTATTGAAAGGACTCATAGAAGAAGCAACAGGTCTACTGAAGGGACTGCTTACATTCCGCTTGTGCACCCTCTGCTAGAGTACTGCTGTGAGGTACGATATCCTTATAGAATAGGATTGATGGAGGACGTCGAACAAGTCCAAAGAAGTGCAACTCCAGCTCGTTTTGTTTTATTGCGAATTAGGGGAGGGAGTTTCACGGATATGATAACAAACCCCAGATATGAAGTGTACCAACATATATGCACTCGCAGATGATGATATAACAATTAAAGGTAAATAACAATACAGGGATATACATTGACTGTTTTGGCACATAAGACACACACATATTTCATTTACATTCTTAATTTTTGTATGATGGTTACAACAGTTCAGATTTATGAAAAATGTTTAGAAAATGAAATTAATTTGTAGACCATTATAAATTTACTATGTGATGAAAATATTATTTAGTTGATTTGGATGTGACAGAACCCGAACACGCAAGGGCCATTTCAAAAATTTTACGAAAAAAAGAAAAAGAATCTAAAATAAAACTGAACTCCATGTCACGTAAGTGACAAAATGAATTAACAAATAGCGCAACACCGCAACAGACGCAGAGACCGATACACCACGACATGAAGTCCCATACCCCTGAATATATACCACAATGCAGAAGCATAGAGATATCCTTAGGAAACATCACGCTGATACCGTGCAACACAACCGATGACCTTGATAATAGTCTCAATTAGGCGAGGAAGACAGTCTACAAGTTTCTTCAGGTACCGTATGCCATACCCAGCTCAAAACACTCGTTGATGACAAGATCCCGTATAGCGACCACATTGCGAGAATGTTGGTTGCTGCCTTTCATCTGCTATTCCAGAGAGACCCACACATTTCCTGTGGGATTAAAATCGAGTGATTTAGTGGACTAGACCAGACCGGTTGGGGAGCATTAAGGTGACCAGGAACATATGCCTATGTGAACACTATTGCTGTCAACTTGAAAGTCGAGAATTTCCACAACACACCAGGAGAATGTAAAAGAAAGAGAAAAATTTTGTTACCGAGAACGTCACTGACAAACGGTAGGTCTCCGGTCGCTGTCCACTGGGATATTTTTTTACGAACGCTGTTATTTAGCCATGTTGAAAGGTTTCAAAGGCTACACAGTGCCTTAGAGACGCGTTGTACAGTCCTCATTGATATATCAACAAATAGGGCAGCTTGAGTCACAGTGTGGTCATGGACACGTGCACACATTTTCCTGTCATTTTGTCACGTCCCCACGACGACACAGATTTCTGCGGTCAGTTCATACAAACGAGCGACACTTCACTGCCCCTCAGCGGTGTACTGTCGCATGACCACCAGAGAGGAATCTGAACTATGCACTGCGTACCCAATCGAGCAGTGAGCTGTTTTTAGATGGTGACATATATTACACCCAGTGAGTTTATTTGGTGCCGATGGATCTGCAAATATTTCCCGAAAGTATGTTTCCAGTCTGTTTACTATTCTAGGAAACATTGCTTTCTCTATGATTTAGATAATATTATCACATTCGCGGAGGTTATCTGTATTATAATGATGTTTTTACTTTCCCCTTATGCACAAACATTCCTAGAAGAAGCTGGAAGTACGCCTCCGATAACTGTTGTGTGATGCTGATCTTCCGCCACGTTAGGTAGAACGTAACACTGATCCCTGGGGTACCCCCACCCCCAACATTTGACTGTACCCAACTTACACCCAACATCACAGCCATTCTCAACACTGTGAACAATGACCTTTTGCTGTCTGTTGTTAAAGTAAGAGGTGAACCAACTGTGAACTACTCCCCATATTCCATAATGGTCAAACTTCAGGAGCAATACTTTGTGATCGACACAATCAAACGCCTCAGTAATATTCCAAACATATGCCTAGCGTTAGAAATCTTTTGTTTAACCCATCCAGTACCCCACAGAGAAAAGAGAATATAGAATTTTCAGTTTTTAAACGACTTCTAAAGCCGAACTGTACATTTCATAGCAAATCGTGTGATATAAAATGATCAATTATACTTACATACACAGCCTTTTGGTTAATTTTAGCAAACACTGATGGTATAGAAATAGGTCTAAAATTGTCTACGTTATCCCTTTCTTTCTTTTTTTTAAAGCGGCTTTACTACTAAGTACTTCATTCGTTCAGGAAACTGACCATTCCTTAAAAAAAAAAAAAACCAATATGGCTAAATACAGGGCTAACATGTGCAGCACAGCACTTTAATATTCTGCTAGACACTCCATCTTATCGATGAGTCCTTATTCTTCAGTGGTTTAATTGTTGACGCAATCTCGCCCTTGCCCGTATCACAGAGTAGTATTTCAGACATCAATTTCGGAAAGGCATTTGCCAAGCGTGTTTCATGATTTCCTGTAGAACCTAATTTTTATTTAATTCACCAGCAATGCTCAGAAAATGATTGTTAAATATTGTGCATATATCTGATTTATCAGTAACAGAGATATTTTTACTACGAACTGACATTATACCGCCGACCTTGTGCTGCTCATCAGACTCTTCCTTCACAACTGACCATATGGTTTTAATTTTATCCTGTGAATTATCTATTCTACTTTTGTACCACATACTCTTTGCCTTCCTAATAACATGTTTAAACACCTTACAATACTGTTTGTAATGGGCTACTATAGCTTGATTGTGACTACTTCTAACATTTTGATATAATTTCCGCTTTGTTCTACATGATATCCTTAATCCACTAGTCAGCCACCCACGCTGCCTTTTACTGTTAGTACCCCGTTTAGAAAGTTCTAATGGAAAGCAATTCTCATAGAACATGAGAAATGTGTTAAGGAAAGCATTATATTTGTAATTTATGTTTCGGCACTATAAATATCCTGCTACTGTTGTTCCTTAACGAGGTTCAAAAAACTCGCTATTGCTGTTGGATTAACTTTCCTACACGGTTTGTAATTTTATGTGACATTTGTTTGAGTATAAAAGCCCTTTAGTGTTAAAACTTGAGCATCATAGTCTGAAAGGCCATTCACCCTTTTACTAACTGAATGCTCATCTAGTAATGAAGAATGAATTCAAATATTGTCTATGGATATGCTACAGTTCCCCTGCACCCTAGATGGATAAAACGCAGTCTGAGTCGGATCACATGAATTTAGGAGGTCTACCAACATTCTTTTTCTTGCACAATCATATACAAAATTAATATTGAAGTCACCACATATAACTAATTTCTGGTAATCCTATAATGTGAATCAAGAACCCTTTCTAGCTTGAGCAGAAATGCCATGAGTTAGGGGACCTATAAAAAAAAATTAGCAATTTAGTTTCACTAAATTCAACTGCCCCTGCACAACATTCAAATATCTGTTCAGTGCAGTGCCGTGATACATCTATGGACTCAAATGGAATATTGTTTTTTATGTACATGGCCACTCCCCCACTCCGCAAGGAACTCCTGTGTCTACAATCAAAGATATGATGGAGCGACGCATGATAGAACGATCTTGGTAACTAATACAGCAGTGTGCGCCTTTTCACATGATATGCTGATTTGGCAAAAACAGACCTATCTTAATGAGAGATGCAGGTGGAGTACGGCGTCGACAGGCATCACTGGGACATGGTATCTGGTCGTCCGACAGTAATTTCCCTTTGTGGAAACGTTTGTAAGGACATGTGGAAGAGAAATAACGAATAAACGACTGAAAGAAACACAATTTAATTTCACATGAGAGGGTAACATTTAGTAATTACGTATCATGTTTACGTTCCAGGTCACAAACGTTGCTCAGTGTGACGATCATCAACATACACTACAGCCTGAAATTCCGCTAGAGATTGCTATGCTGCTGCCGGAAACATTTCAGGTGCGTTGTTGGCTACTTCCCTCGCTATGTTCATCTTCACCCTTGAACCTGTGTTAGTGTCCTGCTGATAGACCCTGTCGTCCAGATAACCCCCCAGGCCAGAAATCGCACGGTTCTAGTCTGGTGATCTTGGTGCTTACGCAGTTTGGAACGATCGGCCAATGATTCGCTTTCTTCATATGTGTTACGGAATAAGCGAGTGACCTCGTGAGTAGTGCATCGATACTCGCGAGCAGCAGCAGCACTTCTGCTGTTGTTTTGACGTAACTGATTTATGTGTAAAGCCCAGCTTACGTTGTCGAGACACGTGTTGACTGTCTGCAACTGTAAGGCACACTGACGGTTGACTTGCACCCATACGTCGCCGTACCACTACCGGCACCAAATGGCAAGTCATGACAGTAACACTTATAACAACGTAAATCCTGCAGCGGTCAGTCTAAATACGATTCGTATAAAGTTTGATACCCATACTTTTCCGTCTACACTGGCTCCAGTAGCGAAAGTCTAATTATAGCTGGCCTGTAAGAAATGTACGCCTCGGAGTCAAGACAGAACTACAGTGGCATACCACGGTACCAAAGCAGAAGGTTTTGTGGCGTGTCAGTGGCACTCCGGTGTATATAATCAAAGATCTGATGGAGCTACACAGGAAAGAACGATCTTGTTCACTAATACAGCACTGTGCAACTTTCTATGTGATATACCGTGTCCTCACTGTTTTGGCATTAACAGATCTATCTTAACGAGAGGTGTGGGTGTAGTACGGTGTCCACAGGCACCACTGGCACTCGGTATCTGGTCGTACCACAAAAATGTTCCCCACTAGCTGCCATATTACTCACCTCCTAGTGAACTTGGTTGGTCCCCTTCCTCATGCCCCCTCCCCCCCCCCCCCACTGCGTAGTATTTCAGTCTAGATCCTATAAAGAATACATAGAATACCTCTCATGTATATTCCGAGCAGAAAACGCCTAAAAATTTTATCAGTGAAGTTCGTTAAGAAACTAAGTGGCGAATATTTAATTGTAACGATCCCGTAGACACTGAAATAAACAACAAGCCATTATGGGACATTAACTACGTCGAATCCCTTATTTTTGAGCTAACAAGAAAACGGTAGAGGAGAGAGAGAGAAATTGAAGTCCACGGAGCAGTTATTTTCATCGCTTCTGTTGTCCTGCTAGTGGGGTTGGTGCAAAGTCTATTAAGCTATATCTCATTGGCTTGATTTGTTCAGCGCTACGTGTATGGGGCGTATGAAGATATTTTCACATTCGTTTCTATAACACAAACATGTTCCTGCTCATTCCTTACTCTATGTGCTTAGAGGTTGGTAGATATGCCGTTTGCGAAGAGCCTTTGTGCTAATCAATTGTGTATGGAGCGTTTGGGTGAAAATATAATTTACAGAATATTACATTTTTAAGTGACACACCTTGATCTGTTGTGTTAATGTTTTAACTTCATATAATTTAAATACCTTTTGACTTTTGAACCAGGTTATTTAATTAGGAAAACTCTTTCTAACTTTTTTATTACGGATGAATGTTTCCTGTTCTCCACTTTTTACTTTTTCAATTTGCTGAAGAATCACTAGGATTTCTTCCAATTTCAGAGGTGTCTTGTGTTTTTAGTGTGTGTTACTGCTGTTGATTGTTTCAATCTGTAGCAGTCCAAATGTTCCTTAAATCTAGTTCTGATGTTACAACTACATCTGCATGTACATCAAACTTTGCAAGCCCTCTAACGGTATGTGGCGGAGAGCAGTTCTAGTGCCGCTAACTGATCTTTCTTCCCTGTTCCACTCGCGAATGGCGCGTCCCTAGAATTATCTTCGGTAAGCCTCTGTATTAGCTCTAATTTTTCGAATTTTCTCGTCGTAGTCATTTCGCGAGGTGTATGTTGGAGGAAGTAACATGTTGTCCGCCTCTTCCCGGAAAGTGCTGTCTCGAAATTTCAATGGTAATCCTCCCCGTGATGCACAACACACCTCTTGTAACACGTCTGCCACTGGAGTTTGTTGAGCATCTCTGTAACGCTCTCACGCCGACTAAACGGATCTGTGACGAAACGCTCCGCTCTTCGTTGTATGTTCTCTCTCCCATCAGTCCCACCTGGTAAGGACCCCAGACTGATGAACTGTACAGAAGAATCGTTCGAATAAGGACCTTCTAAGCCACTTCCTTCTTGGATGAGTTACATTTTCTTAAGATTCTTCCTATGAATCTCAGTCTGGCATCCGATTTTGCACATAAGGTCGCTCTGGATACTTACTCCTACATGTTTTACTGTAGGTAATATTTCCAGAAATTTGCCATCAACAGTTACTGTAAGCTAGCCACGTACAGTGCTTTTATACTGGGTACATGTGATTTTATAGACAAAAAATGACTGTATTAAAATGCGTATTTGTGAAATTTGTGTTCTGTTCAGCTACTTTGGTTGTTGTTATTGGTGCTGAAGCAAATTTTCACGTTTGTGTTTTGATCAAGGCACCAATTTATCGGAAATTGCAACAACATATTTCATTTTTACATATGTTGCTGTAGCCTAACTATTAAGTGAGAGAACAGATCACATTTCTACTCCGTAATGGGATAACATCTGCTGAACGGGCGGCTGACTTATTTACATGAATTAATAGTAATTATGCAGACGGTTCTGTTGTTTTCATCATGTTGACAGTAAAAGATACATGAAATAATAAGAAACTTTGCATTAAATTCTATGCTTTGTATTGCAGGAGTGCTATGTCTACGCTCCATTACATTAATTCAGTATGTATGCAAAATACCCTCGATATTCCCTTGAAGAAAAATTGAGAAACAACAACTGTTGGTTGCGATTGTTTTCCATCATATCATCTCCGCTCACTAAGCCAGATTGTTACCGCTTTCTCATTACACTGGCTAATCCAAAAGCCGATGGTTCTGACCACTCTGGCCGGCCGGTGTGGCCGTGCGGTTCTAAGCGCGTCAGTTTGGAACCGCGTGACCGCTACGATCGCAGGTTCGAATCCTGCCTCGGGCATGGATGTGTGTGATGTCCTTAGGTTTGTTAGGTTTAAGTAGTTCTAAGTTCTAGGGGACTGATGACCTCAGTAGTTAAGTCCCATAGTGCTCAGAGCCATTAGAACCATTTGACCACTTCAAAAAATGGTTCAAATGGCTCTGAGCACTATGGGACTTAACTTCTGAGGTCATTAGTCCCCTAGAACTTAGAACTACTTAAACCTAACTAACCTAAGGACATCACACACATCCATGCCCGAGGCAGGATTCGAACCGGCGACCGTAGCGGTCACGCGGTTCCACACTGAAGCGCTTAGAACCGCACGGCCACACCGGCCGGCTGACCACTCTTGGTTTCATTTTCTTCATTTCAAGGAGATAATTTGAACTCATCAGGATACTACATACAACAATGCATATGTTTCTTTAAAATGTATTCCTGTGATAATTCTAGAAATTCTACAATATTCCACAAAGAAAGTATTAATCTTTACGAAGAGTTCTGATCTCCCAACTTACATACGAAAAACAACATGTCTTGTCGGATGTACCTGAACAAATTTATTTTGCCTTGTCACGTAGATAGTATCTGTCATAGTGTCGGTTTTTTCGTCGAACTTACAGTTGCAAGCACGGCCAAATAAAGCGACAGCATCGCAGAAAAAAGTAGCATTTTGACCTGCTTTACGTCCAGCTGCAGATCTTATTTGTTAAACGTTGTTTAGTACACGAGAACCTCTTTTTTTCTTATGAAACCAAAGATAAGCAATCACTGAGAACAAAAATTTGTGCGCTGCGTTTATCCGACTTTTTGTGTGTGTAAGAACCAAACCTGAAAAATAGTAGCTATATATTGTTTTGCGTTTCTGCGAGGCCAATTGTAAGTAAACAACGAACATTCCACACGAGACGGAAAACAATGAGTAGCAGTTAGTTTATAACTGCCCTCATTTTTGTTATTGTTTTCATCATCAGTCTTCAGACTGGTTTGGTAGGGCTATCGACGCTGGTCTACACGTGGAAGACTCTTCATCTATGCCTAGCACTCTAACCACATCCTTCTTAGCCGGCTAACTGTAACTAAGCCTTGGTCTCCCACTACAATTTATACACCCTACACTTCCATATATCAACAAAGTACTCCTTGATTACTCAGGATGTGTCCTACCAATCTGCCATTCTTTCAGTCAGTTTGTCGCGTAAAATTTTTCATTTTGAGTTCATCCAGTTCCTCTTGATTAGTATTCAGACTATCAATCTAATTCTCACCATTCTTTTGTGATACTACATTTCAAAAGCTACTGTTCTTCTCATGTCCATCATGTTTATTGTTCACGTTTCATTATGACGTAACGTTTCACTGCAGGCAAATAATTAGGAAAAGAGTGCCTAACACTTAAATTCACATGATATGTTAAAATATTTCTCCTTCTCAGAAAAGTATTATCTGCTTTTGTCAGTCTCTACTATGGCCATATCCTGTTACCTTGATGTCAAAATAGCAAAATTTATCTATTGCTTTTAATGTATCATTTCCTGAGCTAATCATGCCGGTTTAATTCGGCTCCACTCCATTACCCACCTTTTATTTGTATTGATCTTGACCTTTTAAGCCCTTTTCTAGTGATCTTCCATGTCCTTTGCCGACTTCCGTCAGATATTATTTAATGGTTCGCGACATCGCCTGTCAAGGAAGAAAGCTTGAACGTGGTATTCACTTTATGAACGTTATACTCAGAACACATACATGTACACTACCTGACAAAAAGACGTGAAGCACCCTGAAGACATGGTCGTATATCAAAGCAATTTTGTAGACGTACACACAATCGGCGTTTATTAAAAAATTAGAGTGTCAGTTCTCTGAGACAGGTAGAACACCCACCAAGTGCGTTACTGTTTTTCGTGTTTAGTGTTGCTAGCAGGCTACGTACGGAGTGGAAGGTGCATGAACAGTGTCAGATAATGAGTGATGTCTGTGAAGGATATGGAGATGCGGCGTATCGCGTACTCGTAAGAGACAATGTTATCAGCATCTGATAGAGGCTTCATTGTGGGTCTCAGTTTGGTCAGCTGTTGGAATCGTGCGATACCCAAATTTGTGAGGCATTCCCATGTGACTCATTGTTGCATGTCTCAGTGAGGGCAGGCATACTCGTCGCCTAGGTTCCCGTTGTCCAAATATGACCACCACAATGGAGGTTCGCCGTATTGAGCACCAACTATGTAGTAACTCCTTATCTGAGCCCGCTGTCGGAGGACAAGTAATGGGCTCTTACCAGTACTCTCTGACACTGGTCAGAGACTAGCAATAGCCTTGCTAGGTAACCACCGTGCCATGCGTAGGCTGCTACTAATACCACAACAGAAGAGACTGCGCTTGGAGTCGTGCCGTAACCGGAAAGCATCGATTGCTAATGAACAGAGTGCTGAGGAACGACGTCGTACAGGCTGAAACAATGCATTACAACAAGAAATTAGAAAGGCCTCAAATCAAAATTAAAACGACATTGTCAATCGTGAAGGAGGTATCAGTCCAGAATGCTGATGTTCGACATAATAAAACTCTCTTTTGTGAGAATGAATGTGTTGGTGATCGATCAGAGTTGCACAACATATTTAATAATCACTTTTTGTCAATAGTTGGCGAGTTAAATCAAAATTTCATTGGTACAGGCAAATATGTCCAATTCTTTAAAGCTTTTGTTCTGAGACAACTACATCACATGTGCTACAGGAAGCTAGCAAAGATGACAAGTTTGTCTGTGTGGCTATCAAGATAAAATTGAACCAGTTATTGCATCGTAAACAATCCCATGGGTGTGATGAAATTTCAGGTAAGTTTCTGAAGATCTATACACCAATACATCTGTACTTACTCAGTCTCCTGTGTATGTGTCTTTTGGGTGTGGTCAGTTTCTTAGCACATTGAAATACTAGTTAGCAAATTCGCTTTGTAAAGCGGAAAAGGAAATAACGTACCCCATTACCCGCTCATTTCTTTGCTAGCAGTATTTAAAAAAAATTGTTTTTAAGCAGCGTTTAGGTGAGAAGTGGCACTTCTCAGTACGAATAATTTGCTGCCAGGCTCTCAGTTTAGCTTTAGAAAGGAAGTATCCACAGAAAACGCTATTTATTATTTTGTACTTCAGGCACTGGCATTGATAAATGGTAGGGTAAGGACAGTAGGTGTGTGATTGTATTGCGTGTATTGAACTGAGGATCTAGAAACGACGGAGAGGCTTCATCCCCCCATAGCCCTCAGTGGTTCACAACGCTACAGCAGGTCACAGCAGTCCACCCACACCACCGCCGCCCCACACCGAACCCAGGGTTATTGTGCGGTTCGGCCCCCAGTGACACCCCTTGGGAACGTCTCATACCAGACGAGTGCTACCCCAAATGTTTACGTGATAGAGTAATTATGGCGTACGCGTACGTGGAGACAGTGTTTGCACAGCAATCGCCGACGTAGTGTAACTAAGGTGGAATAAGGAGATCCAGCCACCATTAACTGTGCAGATGGGAAACCGCCTTAAAAACCATCCACAGGCTAGCGTGCACACCGGACCTCGACATTAATCCGCCAGGCGGATTCGCGCCGGGAACCGGCACGCCTTCCCGCTCGGGAAGCAGCGTATTAGACCGCACATCTAGCCGGGCGGGCGACGACAGTAGGTACTTTCCACGATTTAACAAAATCATTTGATTGTGTGCGTTATTGGATCAGGAAGAAACCGGAAAGTAGGAAGCTGACGGTTGTCCTCCTGGTCAACAAACAGGGAAGAGGTTTGAATCTGTCTTGCGTCTTGTAAAGTGGAGGGTGTCAGACGGTTCTGTTCTGCGTCCAATGCTTTTCTTTATATATGTCAATGACCTGTCATTAAACATCAAAGCGGACACAAAAAGTGACCTATTTGCAGATGACAAAAGTATTATTTTGAAAGGCGTGGAATGTAATATAAATCATGTAGCTACTAGGGTATTCAGAACATCAAATGGATTATTTCTGGGAACAGATTAACGCTTAACTGTGAGAAACTGCAGCACATACAGCTCCTAATGCGGAATTCTCGTAAAAGCGAAATTCTACTGGCTGAAGATGGCCAGTTAGTGAAGTCAATCATTTTAACTTCTTCATGCAGAGGTTAGATGGAAGGATTTCTTGGAAGTATCAAGCTCAAGATCTTGTGCAGAAACTCAAGGATCCGTCTTGACTATAAAAATAATCTAGACTGCCTCTGACACTAAAACACGAAGAATTGTTTACTTTGCTTACTTCTGTTCCATTATCTGTCATGGCATTATATTTTGGGGTTACTCAGTAGCCTCACCAATCATATTCTTACCCCAGAAACGAGTTTTTAGACTGATATGCTGTGCCATTTCACGAACTTAGTGTAGAATGTTGCTCAGATGTCTCAGAAATCTCTGCTGTCACTCTACATGTACCATATCACAGAATTTTTTGTTTACAATACTGACTCATTCAGAAAAACGACAACATTTATTCAGTGAATACTGGACAGATAAACGTTTTGTACTTGGATAAGAGTTCCTTAATCATTGTACATAAAGGTGTGCACTACTCAGTAGGTTACATTTTCAACAGGTTTCCAAGAGAGCTGAAAAGAAAAGATTGGTAAACACTAGGTATTCAAACCCAAGTTGAAAGCTTTATTTTCGTAGACTCCCATTTTGTACAGGAATTTCTCGCAGTAGTAGTAAAGTGTTATTTATTGGTATGCTCTGTTTTCTGTAATTTATGAATTAATACTTTGTTTCTAAATTTTCTAATAGTCATTGAGCCATGCGGGTGCTCATATCAATGCTGGCCTCTGGCCGAACTTGTCTGGTCTTTGTTTCTCTTAGCTACGCTTTCCTGGAGCCCCGTGAGGGCGCAACCTAACGGCTGTTTGAAGGCATTTAATCGCACGCGCAGCTTCCGAGGGAGTTTGTCTTGCTGGCTGTTCTGGATAATAACAGGGGACACTCGCCGACTACATATGTCAGGTCGCCATGTTGTGGTTGGCAATCATTTACCGTGAATTTCGTCCCTCCGTCATTTGAAGAACCGCTGCTTCCCTCTGTCCTCGTGGTGGCGGGTTGCATCTTCTTAGTCGACACAATTGTCATTTCTGCTGCATTGGTTGGTGGATGTTGCGCTGTCAGTGTTCCTTATTTCTCCAAGGTTCGACGTAGAGAGAATTCGTGACGGCCTTGTCTGGCGCGTGATATAGTGTTGGGTGCGATTCGCGAAAACCCCTGTTCTTCTACTGAGCCTTGTCACTGAAATTAGTTCGTATTCTTGTGTGTAGCTTTGTTCACCTTTCGCTTGTGGCCATTGTTCAAATGGCTCTGAGCACTATGGGACTCAACTGCTGAGGTCATTAGTCCCCTAGAACTTAGAACTAGTTAAACCTAACTAACCTAAGGACATCACAAACATCCATGCCCGAGGCAGTATTCGAACCTGCGACCGTAGCGGTCTTGCGGTTCCAGACTGCAGTTGTGGCCATTGTGTTAACGTGTGTTCTTAATGTGGACCAGCATCTCTAGTAATTGGAACATGTCCGAGTTAATCTTAATAAAGATGTAAAAGAGTTGATACTTTGTCCAGTTCTAGCTCTATTATTACCTGACGGTGTATAGATACTAATTCTTTACAACTCTATGTGTATTTTATTCTGAATGCTTAGGCGTCCAAACTGCTATAAGCCATTCGTCAGATGTGGGTTAAACGGGTATAATTTCTCTTGCTTTAAGTTTACTATGCTGAGGCGAAAGGCTTGTGTGATATCTGTAATTTACTAATAGTATTCTATTATTTTAATGACTATCTCGCGTGTGTCTTAATCTGAGCTGAATCGAGCAAGTGTGTGACGCGTGGCGTGATCTCAAGTCAGTTATCTTAAGTTGCTAATGCATTCACTTTCAGTTCCCTTGGTTCTGTTTCAAATCTGTGAATCAAATGAATTTGTTTTTTGTCCTTTTGTAACTTCTTTTTTAACTTGTCAACTTTGCTAACATTGATTTTCATTCTGAATACAAAAGGTTTCCTGAGTAAAATTTTCGGAATCTTAAAATTTTCCTTAAACCTTTAAAGTGTCCTTCAAACGGTGGTCATTTTAACACCTGTTTTGGAAGCAGGCAAAATAATCATTAATCGGCTTCTGGGTATCTCTGGAGCAAATCTTCAAATGCTTATGAGATTTAAGAGTCTGCCAAAATTGAATTGTAACTAAGTAGCCTTGTGTCAGTTTAATTACTGCAATTTTCTACAACTTAAATCATTTATCAATATTTGTTATTTGACACTGCTGAGGCAAAATATAGCGGTTAAATATTGGTATTTTGTTTACTATGCACTTTACCGCTCCCTCATCTATTCTTACTGTCATTTCGAGAATTTATAAACGATGTGCTGACTCGTTACATGACCAAGTTGCTTTGGTTCGCACTGTCCTGTGAAACCTAATTAACAAGTAAACAAAATAAATTAATGAGCGTGTATGGCCAAGTAGGCAGTGGTCCTAAATTTTTCTAACACTTTGATGATGGGGAGATGAGGTTTTGGTAAACAGTGATTTTTCTTTATATGTGAGTGGAGCTTATGAATGGCAACTCTAAGGAATAGTTTTAGTATCTTGAGTAGCCACTATGTTATGGTGAACAATTTAAAGTTGAATAATCAAGGAGCATAGCGTCTCGTAGAGTGTAAATTAGTGGAAGAATATTTCAGTTCATTTTATCTTCACATATTACATGGAAATAAAATAATACGTTAAAAATGAGTATTCGTTGCTGTGTAGGGCCCTGCAGTCTGTTTGTGCTAAGGTCCGTGCGTGTCCTTTAACCCACTACCGAGCAACCACTGCAACCGGAAAGTTAATAACAAAATGAGTTAGAAGTTAACTGATGGGTGATGGTTCTTCATTAGCAGAGACTCCTGCGTAAAGGAGAAGAAAAAGATATGTGATTCTGTAGCGGCTGTTTGTACACTGTATAAGTTTGGTATACTGGTCGCCGTCCTAAGGACTTCGAACGTTCCAGATACTCTGTGCGTAAGGTCACGCCCTAGTTCTCTTTCTGTCGGTTCACTGGTTTACTGTCAACGCACCTCTGACATTTCTGTGAGTTAACACGACAAAAATCGAGTTGCTAAGTAAATTCCGCAGTGCAGTGCACAAACCACACTCCCACGAGATTTACCGAAGGCCACAAAACTCAAAGCTCATGGACTCTATGTCTGGAACAATTACAGTTATTCATATGACTGCGTACTCCAGTTTCACGCTTTAACAACCCGCATGACATTTTAAAAGCGACTGAAAACTAGAACCTACTTTTGCTGCAAACTGAACTAAGTGACTATAAAATGTTTCGTTAACAGTTTAGGTAGGAAAATATTATCAGTATAGGTTATAGATATTTTAGTATTTGATCTCTGAAATTTACCGTTATTCATGGTAAATATAAATAAATCACAAAACTTCAATGTAGGCTACCTAAGCTTCAGTAAATTTGATGCATTTACACTTCATGTCCCTTTCAACTTACAAGTATAGAATACAGATGTTAACATATTCTCACTGTCCAGAACAGGTTAAATCAGGCATTATGAATAGCTGTCCTCACTTGATTTAGTTAATGTTGTCTATAATTGTATTATTCATACAGGTGTCGGGAATACGCTTCAGGGTAGACAAGAAAAATATTGAGTAGTTACAGCATCCTAATTAGTGTTGAAATCCGATTTGCTTAGAATATAATTTAACTTGTGTCACTGGTTTCTGAATTTTTAACATTTATGGACTATATTTCCACTCTTCCTCTGCGTCAGTCAAGTACCGGGTGATCAAAAAGTCAGTATAAATTTGAAAACTTAATAAACCACGGAATAATGTAGATAGAGAGGTAAAAGTTGACACACATGTTTGGAATGACATTATTAGAACAAAAAAAAGTTCAAAAAATGTCCGACAGATGGCGCTGGACAGCAAAACGTCAGTGACTGCGCATGACAATCGTGTATAAAAGGAGCTGTAATGAGAGAGAGAATCAGATGCGCCAGCAGTCGCAGCATGTTGACGTTGCCTGAAAATGCGCTTCTAGTGAAGCTGTATTATCAGAATGGGGAATGTGCTAGTTCAGCGTTACGATCCTATCGCCATAGGAAGGGGATTCCAACGGGTAAAGGTCCGTTGGCAAATGCAGCAGTGGCGAGAATGATTTCGAAATTCGAAGGCACGGCCGGCCGTGGTGGTCTAGCGGTTCTTGGCGCTCAGTCCGGAACCGCGCGACTGCTACGGTCGCAGGTTCGAATCCTGCCTCGGGCATGGATGTGTGTGATGTCGTTAGGTTAGTTAGGTTTAAGTGGTTCTAAGCTCTAGGGGACTGATGACCACAGATGTTAAGTCCCATAGTGCTCAGAGCCTCGAAGGCACGGGTTGTTTAGGCGATAGACCCCGTAGTGGCCGACAGAGCACAAGGCGTAATGCTGCTGAGGCAGTTCAGGAAGAAATGGAGACCGTAGCGGGTTCGTCTATGCACGGGGAAGTCAGCGCTCGTGCAGTCGCACGTCGCACCGGCATTCCATACACTACTGTTTGGTTGGCACTTAGGCGTACCCTCCGATGCTATCCGCACAAAATCCATCGGCATCATGAACTGTTACCTGGCGATTTAGTGAAGCGGAGGGCATTTGCGGTGTCGGCTTTTCAAAAGATGGCGGAAGATGGCGGAAGATGACGATTGGTTGAGTAACGTGTTGTGGACCGACGAAGCTCATTTCACGCCCCGAGGGTCTGTCAACGCCCACAACTGCAGAATATTACTGTGATCTCAACTGTTCATTTTAACCTATATATGGCAAAAGAGCGTGCTTTTCAATATTCTGTTATTGGCTGAGTAGAAAAAACCCATTTCCCCATAGCTTCCTTAAGAAGTGCGTCATATTACAATAGCAGTGACAGATTTACTCCTCGAACATACATTTATTAGTACCCGTACGTCGCAAACTCCATTTGAACTTTAGAGCTACGGTAAATTTTCTATTACTACTATTTAATATTTTGCAATAAGTATGTCTTTTTAGTGTATAATATCGTAGTATCCATCCGAAGAGCTTTTTAGGAAACTCGGTGTGTTTTCTTTGCAATACATGTACCTAATTTTCTTTTTGCCCAAACTGCTTTGATTTACTGCTGACAAACATACTATATTGTGTCATCTATAAATTTACATTTATTTTGCGGTTCTCGCTTGTATTAGTTTACAACAGAAATATTTTTGTTTCAGTTCAGAACGCTACATAGTTGTCTCCGCTGCAGCTGTACAGGCTTTTTACAATGTCCCATTCTTTCTCTTTCCAACAAACGTTTCTTAATTAATTTGCTTCTGAGCATCGTAGTTGTAACTCGCGTAATTGGTTCTCCTGTAAACAAAATTACTTTATAAAAAGTGCCTGTCTCATATACGTTTCTACTTATGACCGAATCTAGAATGATATAGTCAAGTTGATTATGTTGATTGATATATAATCGCCTTGTTCATTACGTCACTTAATCAAACATGTCACACAGTCCACACTTTACTCGGGAGGAAAGCTGTTTGTTCCATCTTTCTTGTGTATGAATTTGCGATTTTAATATTTTGTGTTTGAACCACCTCAACATTCTTAGATGGGTGTGGAAAACAATATAAAACCATACTCAGTAGACCAGTTTACCAGAGCAGTTGTCGTTAATCGGGCACGCGGAATAGTGATGGTTCAGGTGCTGTTCCCTGTCTCGCAGTCTAGTGCCCTGTGCGTTAAACTGTTCACTCAGGTTTATAGTTCACCGACGGTAACAAGTATTATGGAACAGTTCCACGTCTCTTGCATTACAGAATCTGGAAGTTGCTACCTATCTGGATACACTTCTACACATTGATCTTATCCAGTATTACATACCTCACCCATCTGAATGGTGTACAAACCTATGAGACGTCAGAACGACAGTCAACAGCGTTCTTTAGTTCTGCCCACTCCCACATCACATCTACTGATTTCCGTACCATTCGGATAATTCCTTCGTGATGGGTCGTTTCTTTGTCTTAGGGTGTAGATGACATTCTGCATTTGCGAGCTTCGCCGGCAGCATCCACGCGTGCTGATCAGAAGTTCCTAGTGCTGCAGCTGTGTGATAGCCGTGTATAACGACTGCGAAAATACTCAGTGCCGTTACATGTCAGTTATATTAAATAATCTCGTGTGTCAGTAAAAAGAATTGGAAGTGGAGAAAAAGGAAGTAGTGGTCTGACGGCCGTGTAGGAGTAGCTCATTATACATAAATATAGAGAAGGAAACCAGATATGACCTTTCCAAAGCAACAGTCCCACAGATTTAGCAAAAACCACAGGAATATACGGAAACTTAAATCTGAGTCATTTCGAATGGAATCCACTCTCTCTAAACTTATCTTTGCCAGAAAACTGAGCTGGAATTCATAGTGAGACGTGGGAAAAGACGTGGGAAAAGTTATTGACATCTTAGAGTTTCTGGGTACTAAAAAATTGAAAGATGCCTGTACAACATAAAATATAGCACTGGCCAGCAACATTTTTGTTGTATTGTTATCAGAAGTTGTTCTTACCTAATTTAAGGCTGCTGATTTCGGATCTGAGATAGATTTTTTTTCTGAAAGCTTCAGTTTTTTATTTTTTTTAATTATTTATTTGTTAAAAATAGTAAGAAATAAATGTTCCCGTCAGTAAATGTTTATTTTACCTCTTGCTGCTGATACAGATTAATGGTATTGAACTTAGGAGAAGGGTAACTTACCGTTCCACTGTGAAGTTCAAATGGCTCTGAGCACTATGGGACTCAACATCTTAGGTCATAAGTCCCCTAGAACTTAGAACTACTTAAACCTAACTAACCTAAGGACATCACACACACCCATGCCCGAGGCAGGATTCGAACCTGCGACCATAGCAGTCCCGCGGTTCCGGACTGCAGCGCCAGAACCGCTAGACCACCGCTGCCGGCCACTGTGAAGTGATGACAAAAGTTACATAAGTTATACACGTAAACAGTACGTACAGTTGACGATGACCGTAGATGTAATTCACTTTATTTGCGCAGTACACAACACTTACTTAAAGAAAGTAAACAACTCCAACCGCTGATATGGTTAGTAGTAAAATTAGATTGTCAATAGATGGCGCCTTTTAAATTCTTTATATAGACCTGTGTGAGCGAAATAGAGTGATGGACTTCATTTGCGTAAAGAATCTAAAAAAACTGCAACAGTTGTTAGTTAATCAAATTGTCGATAGATGACACCTTCTACATTGTTTTTGTGAAAATGTTTTCAATATAAAGTTTTTTTAACGGAAACAATAATGTTAAACTATTTGTGTAATTTTCGTCATTAATGGTGAAAGAGATATTGAAAATGACGTCTCAGTCATTAATTTTTCTTTAGTAATATGGGAGATATGGTATACAGACAAAAATTACCCTTGAGGAATAGTATATATGATGATCAGGATATGATATTTTATGTCTGTTTTTCAAATCAGTTCCCTCTGTATTAACGATACAAAAATAGCAGCTACCTGTGTCATGCGCAAGCTCTCGCCAGCACATGGGGATTCCGAAAGGTAAACCCTTATGCTTCCTTTCTGTCCCGTCACGCTGCATATCCTCACAGTTACACAGAATGTGGGATCCATGCTTTGTCATGGTCGCGAACAGTAAGCCCGAAGTATGTGCTTTATAAGCTTGCCTCAAAAGGCATTTTACAGTGCGTCTTAGACTACGAGGGGTTTAGTATACTAAAATGTAACAGGAAGTGTCTCTGTGATTATTACATTGACGTCTCTTTGTAGCCATGACGAAATGACATCAGAAGTGAAATAAAAAAATAGATAGTATCATAATCCTGTTGATGACACAAACATGTAAGTAATTAATATAACTGCATACGGCTGGAATGGAAAAGTTGTAATTGCATGAAAAATAGAGCGTGGAGGGCAAAACCTATTTCAGATTTAACATCAGCAGATCAAAGACATTCAGAATCAGTAAAAAGATCTCAAGCAACTGTGATTTCGAAAATAATTTCTGGTCGGGGTAATGTCTGCGCCCATTTTTGTTAACGGTACTTGTGAGGTGAATAGTAAAGCTTTTTACGCATCGTGGCAAATGATGAAACGTAGTTCTTTTTTTATAAAAAAGTGAGACTAGATTATTAATAAAAACCAACGCAATGGCATCATTAATATTCATTAAAACAGGAAACTTTCAAACATAATCTGCAAATGATTTTTGGGTCGAAAAACCAACTTTTATAGTAGAGTTTCTAGAACCATAAACATCAGTAACGTCTGACATGTACTGTCACATACTTCCCAAACCGATAATTGTCTTCGAGACAGAGTGACTAAGAAATTTGAGATCTGAATTTCCTTCATAGAAGAATATACACACTTGCCAAATATCATTCGAGTTGCCCAAACGATTCGGATCACGTCAGAGGCCCTCTTAACAACCCTGATCTCTCGATGCCGGACAATTGCTTGTACCTACAACTTAAGCTTTCTCCTCGTTGTCTGGAAGACACAGAAATCTGGAAAATGTAGACCTGGAAACACGACAAACCACAACATCAAAAGCTCGTCCAGGTGGTTTTAAAAAGATGTATTTCGCATTGTCAGAACTGTGTGAGGGATACTGGAGTCTGCTTAGCTAAATGACCTAAATGTGCACGTGTGTGCATCACGTAATAGATTTCGGATTTGTGTATTTTGTGGTTTATTTAGCTAACCGGTCATGCCTTTGCAAATGCTCCTCATATCTTCCGTTAACCATGTAAGGAAAACGCCAGAAAATCTATTCTTGTTTGCTTATTTGCCCTAAAAGATTACAGTTCCGGAGACATACGTCTAATTATTTTGAACAATAAATGCTGCAACAAAATCCAAACGGCACCATAAACAGTGCTCATGATCTCCGAAATAATGGAAGTCGCCAACAGCGCGTGGCCGCTGATAAGGAATGAAAGCACAAATAGCGCAAGGAAAAGTCCGGTATGCCTAGGGCGGCGAGAGTGGGTGCGTGCCAGCTATTGTTTTGCGTCTGCAAGCACGAGGCCAAGGGACACAGCCAGTGAGGCGTCGGGTGCGGACTGCACGAGCAGCTGAAAGGTAAGCTCGCCTTTAGGCGCCTCTAGGAAGGGCAAGCGTTGGTCGCCAGCTGTCTGCAGCCATGATGTGTTCCAACGGCTAGGGCAGTCACCACTTGCTATAGATAGGCTTGCCGTCATTGAAATTATCGGCCCCGCCCAAGGACTTCGAAAACCCCGGACATTTGGGTTAAATGGGATTATTTTCCCGGTCACATACTGTCTGTTGACGATATGTCTGCTAAAAAATAAATAAAAACATGACGAATTAAGGAATATTTATTAACATAAATGACGCTAACTTACATAAGTCGGTGTACTAGTTGGCTCAACAGAGGAAAATTAAGAGAAAGAATACAAATTTTTGTACTGTGGTTGGAGGGAGCCCAATGAACAACATACTAAAAATCCCGACAGATGGGGTGTGAGCGTGGAGTTTGAGAGGTGGGGGAGGGCGCTTTTAAAGTGCTTTTTTTTAATTTTTTCTTGAATAACTCGAAAACTGTTGCTTCTAGTGAAAACATATCCCGAAGCGACATTAAACTACATTAAATCCCCTTTAAGAAAGGTAAGATGAACTTTTCACTGGGACTAACAGTTGTCAAATTGCAGGGGATGGAAAAATAGCACATTATTAAAAAATAGTGTTTCATGGTGTAAAATAATATCTGTTGTTAAATGAAGTGTGTTAAGAGCAAATATTAAATTGTATCCCACATCTAAGTGCAGTAGAGCCCTATTAAAGGATAATTTTTTTTCTGGGGTTGTAATGGTACGGAAGGGGTTGGACGGTACAAGCTGAGAGAAGGTACTTCTTCAGATTGTGGTCAGGCAATTCGCTTCTGCATAGATCTGCAAACTGCACAGCGAGCTAGAGATTCTCCACTCTCACTACCTCACTATGTCATGAGAAGTAGCCACAGAGTGTTTGAAAAAGTTACATCGACTGTTTTGCAGCATGCCTTGTATGTCACTGTCGACGCAGTGTGCAGACACGCTCGGTGAGTGATCATCTTTGACAAAGTGCGTTAACAGAACATGGAGTATAGATATGAGTTACTAACAACACAAACGCAAGAAACAACGAAAATTCTGCACAAACGAATAGCTCTACACCGATAGAGGCGAATCTGATTCCTGTAAGCCAGCTATAACGTTCTAAAGGGAACGGAAACTTCCTCCACGACAAACGCCGCTTGCTTTTCAGTTTACAGATAGAGTGTATCTCCCCAGGATTTCCCGTCCAGTCCTCTTATGGAAGTGGACGAAATTACTTCATTGAGCTTGTTTTTATATAGTGGAATCATCTTCAGTTGATTAAGTGAGCATTTATTTGCAGATGTTGTTATATAAAAGAGTTCGAGAGCTGTAACAGTTAACCGTCTACCACACTGAAGAACCTGTCCCAAGTGTAAGGTGCTGTCGATATGTATTCGACAATCTCAACTTCATTGTCTCCACTACTATTGGTTGGAATTACCTTTTTTTTAAAATCTTTTAGGACTTAACTGCTAAGGTCATCAGTCCCTAAGGTTACACACTACTTAACCTAAATTATCCTAAGCACAAACACACACACCCATGCCCGAGTGCGGACTCGAAACTCCGCCGGGACCAGCCGCACACTCCATGACTGCAGCGCCGTAGACCGCACGGCTAATCCCGCGCGGCCGGTGGAATTACTCCTCAAGGCAAAGGGGTACCAAATGCATCACTCCAGTCTAAGCTCTCCATACATCTGAAGAGGCACAGAGGCCTAAATGAGCTCCCCCTGCGATTTTTACCCACCACGCTACTTTACAACCCTAAATTGGTAATCCGTTGATGCCTCAGAACATGTCCTACCAACCGATCCCTTCTTCAAGTCAAGTTGTCACAAATTTCTCTTCTCCCCAATTCTGTTCATTATCTCCTCATTAGTTACGTGATCTGCCCATATAATCTTCACCCTTCTTATGTAACAACACATTTCGAAAGCTTCTATTCTCTTCTTGTCCAAACTATTTATCGTCAATGTTTCACATCCGTACCTGGCTACACTCCATACAAATACATCCAAAAACGACTTCCTTACACTTAAATTTATACTCGATGTTAACAAATTTCTCTTCTTCACAAACGGTTTCCTTGCCATTGCAAGTCTACATTCTGTATCCTCTCTCCTTCGACCATCATCAGTTATTTTGGTCCCCATATAGCAAAACACCTTTACTACTTTAAGTGTCTCATTTCCTAATCTAATACCCTCAGCATCACCTGACTTAATTCGACTACATTCCATTATCCTCGTTTTGGTTTTGATGATGTTCATCTTATATCCTCCTTTCAAGACACTGTCCATTCCGTTCAACTCCTCTCCCAAGTCCTTTTGCTGCCTCTGACAGAATTACAATATCATCGGCAAACCTCAAGGTTTTTATTTCTTCTCCATGGATTTTAACACTTACTCCGAATTTTCCTTTTGTTTCCTTTATTGATTGCTCAATATACAGATTGAATAACATCATGGAGAGGCTACAAACCTGTCTCACTCCCTTCCCAACCACTGCTTCCCATTCATGCCCCTCGATTCTTATAACTGCCGTCTGGTTTCTGTACAAAGTGTAAATGGTCTTTCGCTCCCTGTATTTTCCCCTGTCACCTTCAGAATTTGAAAGAGAATATTCCAGTCAACAATCTAAAACGCTTTCCCTAAGTCTACAAATACTAGAAACGTAGGTTTGCCTTTTGTTAATATATCTTCTAAGATAAGTCGTAGTGTCTGTATTGCATTACGTGCTCCAACATTTCTACGAAATCCAAACTGATATTCCCCGAGATCGGCCTCTATCAGTTTTTCCATTCGTCTCTAAGGAATTCGTGTTAGTATTTTGCATCCGTGTTTTATTAAACTGATAGTTCGGTAATTTTCACACCTGTTAACATCTGCTTTCTTTGGGATTGGTATATCTTCCTTTTGAAGTCTGGGGGTACTTCGCCTGTCTCATACATCTAGCTCACCAGATGGTAGAAGTTTATCAGGGCTGGCTCTCCCAAGGCTATCAGTAGTTCTAATGGAATGTTGTCTACTCCTGGGGCCTTGTTTCGACTTAGGTCTTTCGGTGCTCTATCAAATTTTTCACGCAGTATCATAACTGCCATTTCATCTTCATCTACGTCCTCTTCCATTTCCACAACATTGACATCAAGTACTTTGCCCTTGTATAGACCCTCTATATACTCCTTCCACCTCTATGCTTTCCTATCTTTGCTTCGACTGGCTTTCCAACTGAGGTCTTGATATTCATACAAGTTGTTCTCTTTTCTCCAAAGGCCTCTTTAATTTTCCTGTAGGCAGTAACTATCTTACCCCTAGTGATGCATCCCTCTAAATCCTAACATTTGTCCTCTACCCATCTCTGCTTAGCCACTTTGCATTTCCTGTCGGTCTCTTTTTTGAGAAATTTGTATTCCCTTTCGCCTGCTTCATTTACTGTATTTTTTTCGCCTGCTTCATTTACTGTATTTTTTATGTTTTTCCTTTCGTCAGTTAAATTCGGTATCTGTTCTGTTATCCGAGGATTTCTACTAGCCCTCGTCTTTTTAACTACTTGATCCTCTGTTATCTTCACTATTTTATCTCTAAAAGCTACCCATTCTTCTTCTACTGTATTTTTCCCCCATTCTTGTCAATCGTTCCCTAATGCGCGCTCTAAAACTCTATACAGCCTCTGGTTCTTTCAGTTTATCCAGCTCCCATCTCCTTAAATTCTCAGCTTTTTTGCTGTTTCTTCAGTTTTAATCTATAGTTCATAACTAATAGATTGTGGTCAGAGTCAACATATGCCTCTGGAAATGTCTTATAATTTAAAACCTGGTACCTAAATCTCTGTCTTACCATTATGTAACATATCTGAAACCTTCCAGTGTCTCCAGGCCTCCTGCGCGTATACAACCTTCTTTCATGATTCTTAAACCAAGTGTTAACTATGATTAAGTCATGCTCTGCGCAAAACTCTACCATGCGACTTCTTCTCTCATTCCTTACCCCCATCCCATATTCACCTACAACTTTTCCTTCTCTTCGTTTTCCTACTGTCGAATTCCAGTTCCCCATGACTAATAAATTTTCGTTCCCCTTCACTGTCTGAATAATTTCTTTTATCTCATCTTAGATTTCTTCAATCTCTTCGTCGTCTGCGGAGCTAATTGTCATATAAACTTGTACTACTGTGGCAGGTGTGGGCTTAGTATCTATCTTTCCTACAATAATGCGTTCACTATGCTGTTTGTAGTACCTTACCCTCGCTCCTATTCTTTTTATTCATTATGAAACCTGCTCCTGCTTTCACGCATATTTGATTTTGTATTTACAGCCCTGTATTCGCCTGATGAGAAGTCTTGTTCCTCCTGCCACGGAACTTCGCTAGTTCCCACTATATCTAACTTTAACCTCTCCATTTCCCTTTTTAAATTTTCTAACCTACCTGTCCGATTAAGGGATCTGACTTTCCATACTCCGATCCGTAGAATGTCAGTTTTATACCCTATACACGTAATTTCAGAAAATACTTATTAACACTGAAATTCACGAGGATGTACTGACAAGTAACACCTCCGAATTTTTTACGTTAAAACTCTTAAACTTTGTAAAATGAAGCAAGTATTATTAACATTCTACATCTTTATTCCATGTGTACATAGTTATTTCTCAAAATAGCCTCCCTGGTGACGAAGATATTTCTCCTAATGAGAGAGTAGTTTGGTGATGAAGAGTGAAAATCTCATTCTAGTTTGGTGATATCTCACTGTACGATGTTTGACTTTTTTATAGAGTCATAACCTCAACTCTGTTTGCACCGCTTCATCACTATCAAAGTGAAGTCCTCGAAGGTGTTCTCTAAGTTTTGGGAACATATGAAAATCGTATAGGGTGAAGTCAGGACTGTAAGGAGGATGATCGATGAATCGATGAGTGAACCCAAGGCGTCGGATTTCCGCAGATGTCGCGGCCCTAGTGTATGGACTGGCATTGTCTTGCTGAAGGAGAGAATGCTCCCGGTGTAGACGAACTCCTCGAATTCGAAACTCTATTGCAGTACGCTGTTTCTCACGCACTGACATATTTATGTTGCACAGCGTCTTCTAGCGGTAAACGGCTCCCAATATGTAGACGGAAAGAACAAAGATGCAGGATGTTCATACCGTCTGTCTTATTTAAAGAGCTTTAAAAGCTTTCACATACGAAATTCGGAGACATTATATTTCAACGCGGTCTCGTATATTCTTTGTAAACATATTTATGTTTTCCGAAACGCTTCTCTTGCTTATTGTCAGAACGCATTTTATATTGCCCCTCCTTCTGACATCGTCAGTTAGTCTGCTGCCAAAGTATTAAAACTCATTTACTATTTAAGGGAGTGAGACAGGGTTGTAGCCTCTCCCTGATGCTATTCAATCTGTATATTGAACAAGCAGTAAAGGAAACAAAAGAAAAGTTCGGAGTAGGTATTAAAATCCATGGAGAAGAAATAAAAACGTTGAGGTTCGCCGATGACATTGTAATTCTGTCAGAGACAGCAAAGGACTTGGAAGAGCAGTTAAACGGAATGGACAGTGTCTTGAAAGGAGGGTATAAGATGAACATCAACAAAAGCAAAACGAGGATAATGGAATGCAGTCGAATTAAGTCGGCTGATGCTGAGGGAATTAGATTAGGAAATGAGACACTTAAAGTAGTAGATGAGTTTTGCTATTTGGGGAGCAAAATAACTGATGATTGTCAAAGTAGAGAGGATATAAAATGTAGACTGGCAATGGCAAGGAAAGCGTTTTTGAAGAAGAGAAATTTGTTAACATCGAGTATAGATGTAAGTGTAAGGAAGTCGTTTTTGGATGTATTTGTATGGAGTGTAGCCATGTATGGAAGTGAAACATGGACGATAAATAGTTTAGACAAGAATAGAAGCTTTCAAAATGTGGTGCTACAGAATAATGCTGAAGATTAGATATGTAGATCACATAACTAATGAGGAGGTATTGAATAGAATTGAGGAGAAGAGGAGTTTGTGGCACAACTTGACTAGAAGAAGGGATCGGTTGGTAGGACATGTTCTGAGGCATCAGTGGATCACCAATTTAGTACTGGAGGGCAGGGTGGAGGGTAAAAATCGTAGAGGGAGACCAAGAGATGAATACACTAATCAGATTCAGGAAGATGTAGGCTGCAGTAGGTACTAGGAGATGAAGAAGCTTGCACAGGATACAGTAGCATGGAGAGCTGCATCAAACCAGTCTCAGGACTGAAGACCACAACAACAACTCGTATGTTCTTCGTAAACGTATTTATCTTTTCAGAAACGCTTTTCTTGCTTATTGTCACACTGCATTTTATATCGCCTCTCCTTTTGACATCCTCAGCTAGTCTGCTCCCAAAGTATTAAAACTCATTTGCTATTTGCAGCACCTAATTTCTAATTCAATTCCTTCAGCATCGCTTGATTTATTTTAATTACTTTCCGCAACCTTTGCTTTACATTTGGGGATATTCATCTCATATCTTTACAAGACAAATAAAAGCAATGTAAAGGGAATAACAAATATTATTTCAAGCAACTGGCTGAGTCGTGAGGTAAAAATGACAAGTCGTCCATGGAACGTCAACATCTCGCTTAGAGAGTTTTTGAGCTGTTCTTGAGGGTCCTTGGCATTGCCCACTAGCTTTGGATTTCGCACACGGTTCTCTACAGCGCATTTTATGCGGCATTTCGTTTGCCGTTGGTGTAAAATCACGACCGTTCAGAAGCAGCAAGACCATTACGTTGTCTAACTAGAATTTTCTGGTAAAATTATTTGTAAAGGCGTGCTTTTGTCGGTGTCTTTTAATTATTAGCAATGCACTGACCACAATTACTTAGTAATTACAGTAAATGTACCATAGATATGAGCCAGAGAAATCCCACTAGAAATACACCTGAGAGCTTTCACTGATAGCAGGGTGTGGCATACAGATTGTTTGGGTCGGCGGACCGTATTGTTTTGAACAGTGAACTGTAAAATAAATGAATTTTTAATTTTTTCAGTGGGTCGAAGCTAGAAATGTTGTTAATTTATGTTTCGTTTTATTTATGGTGTCCTTTCCCTTACAGTAAAAAGTGATGTCGAGATTTTCAAACATGTATTTATAATTGTGATTACTGACTGAGTTCGACAGATCCAGCGGACGGAGATGATCTTAAATACTCCTGGGGTGGCATACCGGCCGGTGTTGTACCCGAATGTTTGATCATCTGTAGTGTCGCTGTGCGAAACGTATTTCCATACTCAGTTTCTCTGTGGACCATTTATAATAGTTCGGAGTTTATCGGTACCAATTTCAGGCATCCTGAATATAAGGTACGTTACTTTTCTATTAGATTAAGATAACTTATGAACAAGCTACGTGGAGCAACTGTACAAAACTTACGGACAGAAAGGCAGCAAGACTAGGCTAGCATCGACATAGCAGTCATTCGTAACTGATTAGCTTAGAAAAGCTGTAGACAAATAATGTGTGTTGTGTTAACGAACTGTTTGAAATGATTCTGAAATATATAGACTCAGTTTATGGCATGTTTAATAGAATAATACTGAAGATGACGTACGGATTTCGTAGATAGAACACCACCAGTGAAATATTTCTAAATATATTATTTGTCTTCTAGGTAAGTTTCAGTAATAATGGATATTTATCTTTGTTCTCACTTAGAATCATCAATTACAGTATGTGAGTCAGAAATATACAGCACGAGTTTGCGATGATTAATTCCATGACCCGAGAGATGCTTAGAACCGTCGAAAAATACTATGATAATGAAATACAAACTGAACTCACATTGAAAAATTCTGACATGAAACGAAACGTACAAATTAGTGTGAAATATTAACCGTTATAATGGAGATGTAACACCTGTGACGCCGGCACGCTGTCCGTGAAACGTGGAGATATCGACCTACGGCCAGGAGACGCCCGGGGAGGGCAAGCAGGCTATGAGCATCGCAACAGGCTAATTAGCCCAGACTCTGAACGAAGGAGGCGACCACGATAATGACGTCGTTAGAAAAACTCTAACTGTACTAACAGCTACAATATGACCTGGAATTTCACTTCCACTTTTCGTTTTATAGGTCGTGTTTGTTGATGGACTAATACAAGTTATTATCCAGGATTATTGTTCAAATAGTAGATACGCTTGTAAGTACACGTCTTTGATAAAGAGAATGCAACCTATACGAAAACGTCGAAAGATAATGACTAGCGAAAAAATAACTGCAAACCTTTGTGAGATATCAGCAAAGACAGACTGTTAGAAAAATTCTCTCAGATCAGTCTGCTTCATCATATGCCGAAAATTGAAGTTACTCTACCTTCGCAAAATTTTGTTTCAGCATTTAATGTTTCAGTAAATTCGTAAAAAGCCATTACTGTGCTACTGACGTTTTAATTTTATTGGACACGAAGAGAAGGGTATTCAAAATTACGTGCACTGTAATAAAAACAAAATATGGTATTAATTTTCTGCAATATGAGCGGTAGTAAAAAAGTTTTAATTATCACTTCAGAAAAATCTAGCTGCGAGCCTGAAACCTGACGGTGTTACTCCTTCTCTACGTGTTCACGTCTGTATGCGACAAATTTTTCCCAAGAATGGATGACTTGGTGAAGACCTTGGCTGTAAAAGACTGCATTTCTGCAATCGAGGAAGTCTACCACGAAAATCATCTCGTCGTCTTTTCAGAAATGCCACTCACATAATAATTTCTTCACCAGAAGAGAGATGCACTGGGTGCAATGTGGAACAATACAGGGGGAAAGGGAGGTAAAATGTTTTTGTTCCTTCAGCAACACTGTGTACTGTGCAGATTAGGCTGGGGTGTTGTCGTAGAGCAAAATCGTCGCCTTGGACAGACATCCGCGACGTTTTGTCTTGATGACCTCTCGTAAACTTGTCAGGAGATTTCGGTTCGGTATTTCTCTTACGGGAATAACCTATTAGCATCAAACTAAGACACTGCCAAGAAACTTTCGCCATCACCTTGTCCGATGACCATTGTGTCTGCACCTTTTCGACAGTGATGATCTCACATTCCTGCCTTAGCTCCTTTGTCTCGGGGTTGCAGTAGCGATTAGGCGGATAAAGAAATCATAAGGATTGGCCTGACGACCTGACAGATCCAACAGGAATTCTTCTGCGTCGTATTGGTGTAGCTGCTGGCCGTCTTAATTACCTGCTCCCAAAATATCAGTGACAACCTGAAAAGTTTGTAAAGTTCCGCAAATATGGGGACAACCATAAGTGATTTGGCAAAGACTTCAATCGACGTAAAATTCAAACACAATCTCCACTAAACATGAATTCATATCACCAGGACTCTCTGAAACCACCTACCATCGAATAATTATAAACGGGATATTGGTAAAACTCCACGTTCAGTTTCGCTGAATATTAAAGTACATCCTGAAGTCCATCAATCAAAATTGCACTATCAATTTATATAACTTTCGACAATTTCCAGTATTCCAATTATTATGCTCATACGATATTGTAGAGCGGTGTTATCCACCGCTCAGAATTGTTATCAATGTTTGCTAGATCGCATGCTCCAACTGGAGTCCTCGTTGCTTCCAGTCGTATATTGTCCTCGCCTTGGCTTCTGATGTCACATATCTACGTTAGATTACGTGTTACCAGTGAAATACAAAATTACTTAAATAAAGCATCTTTTACAATAACTATAAACGCCTTCGCATGCGCGCTATGAAGCCATGAAAAACATGATAAATTCGTTAATTGTGCGCTGATTGGATACGAGAGTTTTAATGTTTTTCATGACTGTGCGACTGGACTGTCTAATGGGAACACGTGTGAATTACTTAATCTGTCTGAATGTATAGTGTCATTGTTATAGAATATTATCCCCTCTGTCTAGTGAAGCATTCAGTTAGGTGATATGCCTCATCATTCTCTTGTAAGTTTATTTTTAGCTTCACTTTTATTATTTGTCACTTTTTCTATGTAAATGTGAATACTGTTATACAGGGTGTTTTAAAACTATTTTTCTGAAATTTTTGGAACAGGTTCCTTGGACAAATACAAGAAAAAAATGTATAATAAACATGCACTTTAAAATGCATTCTTTAAGAGATATGAACACTTGTCTATCTTCACTGTGTGAAACACAAGTGCTCACAGCTCTTACGGTATTTGGTTTACAGCCCATGTTTAGTGGAAATTTTTGTCTTGTTTTGGTATAAGGAACCGGTGCTCAGAGTTCGTAAAAGTGTTTATGAAACACCCTGTATATCATCTTTGGAAGTATGTTGTGACGCTGTAGTGCTTGTAACTTAACTAGCTGGTGGGTTCCAACACATTTCTTACTGATACTTGATTACAAACTAATTAATCCTTTCATTATAATACCAGAGTGTATTGCAATTCTGAGATACTGAATTGGTAGCTTTTACCAATAGCTAAACGAAGATACTTTGCTTGTTAAAATGTGATAATTGCTTTATATTTTATTAATTTGAGAGTGCCAATGCACTTTCCTGTCTTTCACCGTAAATAGCTTTAATACAAATGTCGTATCGGGAAGTTTTCATCACCAATAAGTTTGTTTCTCCATTCTCTATAACAAAAAATGTTCAAATGTGTGTGCAATCTGCTAAGGTCATCAGTCCCTAAGCTTACACACTACTTAACGTAAATTATCCTAAGGACAAAAACACACACCCATGCCCGAGGGAGGACTCGAACCTCCGCCGGGACCAGCCGCACAGTCCATGACTGCAGCGCCTGAGACCGCTCGGATAATCGCGCGCGGCTTCTCTGTAACCTGTCGTACTCGTTTATCATGTAGAATATTGGTAACCTATGTTTACCATGTGCCTCTGTAGCTTTATTTACCGTATTTCATCATACTGCCTGTGTTCACGGTAGAAACAATTATCCATCTCTGAACTCTTGGTGTCCGTCAGATTTTCCACTACGACGGCGATTGCTACATGCGTTCAGAGGTCCCTGCCATCTTCAATCCATACGTGGTCTTAGCGCAAAATTTACCAGATAACGTTAATTCGATCGAGCCGAATACCCTGTCAGATCGCGCCTAAAATTACGAAAACTTAATTCTCATTCAACCAACGTGTCCGTCACGTTATAATCTTACGCAGTGGCAACACTTAAGGTAAATGTGTCGGTTCGGCGGACTTTTTTAATACTCGTTATGATTCGCGGAACTTTATAATTTTCCGAATATCATGCAAAACGTTCAAAACAGATCGTTAAATGATTTTTCACTCTTTCCACTATCGCTTTGATTCTGATGCGCTGGTCTTGGAGCAACAGGTCTCCACTTCTCTTGCAATTACTGGTTCCTAATGTAGACATGTTATGCCACTTCATACTTCGTCATTCACACTCGTCTAACCATACTGGAATAGCCTTTCAGAGGCAGAAAACGAAGTACTGCACGATACTCCGCTGTATCAACTGGCTGCACCATTTAGTTTTGGCTGGCTTAGTGGCGTGCTGCGGTATTAGGGCGCAAGGGTTTCAGTATGTACAATGAGTGCAGACATGTAGCGGCAAACGAACAAAAAATTAATTGTGTATCTACTTTTTCGAGGGATAATTAAAACTTCGTTAAAAACAGAAAAGTCTATCTCGGGAAAAGTAATCTGCTTGAGCTCACATTATAATGCAAACTGTAGGACTCTTACAGTGATCGGCCAGAGCATTATGACCAACGACCTTATATCAGATTAAACTCATCGAGTCAATAGCAATGTCACTTGGCGGGGAGTGACTGCTAGTCAAACAAACGCACGGTGCATGTACTATAAGAGCACGTGCTGTCCCTGTGTAGAATAGGGAAGGCGAGCGATCTACTTGAGTTTGATCGAGGGCAGACTGTGATAGCCCGGCACGAGAATTTCAGAAACTGTTAGGCTTACGGGCTGTTCGAGGAGTGCTGTGGCGAATGTCTTCGACACGTCGCGAAACCAAGGTGAAAGCACGTCCATCCGACATAGCGTTGGATGGCCACCCCTCATTACTGATGGCGGACGTCATGTGCTAGGGAGACTGGTAAAGCAGGACAGGCGGCGAACTGTGGAAGAAATAACATTAGACTTTAATGATGGGCAGACTACAAGTGTGTCTGAATACACAGAGCACCGAACACACCTAACGGTGGGGTTCCGCAGTCGAAGACCAACGCATGTGCCAGCGGTAACACCATGACTTCGGCAACTATAACTGAAATGAGCATGTGACCATCGGCACGGAACGTTGGCGCAGTGGCACAGCGTTGCGTGCCTGGTGAAGCCAGATAGGGCGCGAATCCGTCGTCTTCGAGGGGAAGAGCTCCTTGACATCTGTACTGCGAGACGGAGAAAAGCTGGCGGCGGCTCCATTATACAATGGGGAACATTCACGTGGGCATCCATGGGTCTAGTGGAGCTTGTGCAAGGCATCATGACGGCGAAGGAGTATCGTATACTGGTTGCAGACGACATATACCCCTTCATGGTGGAAGCGACATTTTTCAGCAAGCTAATACGCCATGTCAGATGGCCAGAAGTGTGATGGAGTAGTTCGAGGAACACAGCGGCGAGTTCCAAATGATGTGCTGGTCCTCCAAATTTCCAGATCTTAACCTGATCGAACACATGTGGGATGTGACTAAATGGGGCGTCAGGGTTCGCCTCCCCTTCCCAGGAAATTACGGGAATAATGTTAGCTGTGTGTGCAGATGTGATGCCAGCTGCCTCCAGCGACATACCAAGGCCTCACTGCTTTCATGCCACGACGCTTCGCCACTGTTATCCGTGCTAGAGGTTATAATGGTCTGGCTGATTAATGTGTGTCAGAAAACATTAACTAACAATAACGGACCTGATTAACTACAGTAAGAGCGTAACATTCACCACGGTATTAATTTTATTTGTTGGTTGGTTTGGTTTTAAGAGACTAATCACTGGATTAAAATCGCTCGTAATATATACTGACGCAGCATCATATTTTGATTATGCCACTATTTTCAGTAAGCAACGCTGCTTTGCAACAGAGCAACTGTGCCAAAAATGAACGTCTGCTGGCTGAGTAGCAAAACACAAAAAAATATATGAAGATGGTACGTCTGAGTGCATTTGATATTGCTGTTTTCAGCTACAGAGTTGGGGCGAAAATATGTAAACACTGCGAGAAATGCAGGCTTCACCACGAATGCAGATGCTAGTGAAGCCTGCAGGTTGCTCTGTTATAATAGACCACGAACGGCACCTGCACAATGTTCTAAATACGCCGCATGTGTATCCGTGGTGAGAACAGTGTTCATTGCAGTTCTAAGAGCATTATGTCGGAGCTAAGTGAGTTCTAACGTGGGCAAATTGTTGGTTCTCGTGTGGCGTGTTCTTCGGTAACTAAGTTACTTTAAGTGTTTGCCGGCCGAAATGGCCGTGCGGTTAAAGGCGCTGCAGTCTGGAACCACAAGACCGCTACGGTCGCAGGTTCGAATCCTGCCTTGGGCATGGATGTTTGTGATGTCCTTAGGTTAGTTAGGTTTAACTAGTTCTAAGTTCTAGGGGACTAATGACCTCAGCAGTTGAGTCCCATAGTGCTCAGAGCCATTTGAACCATTTTTAAGTGTTTGGGGTTTCAGGAGGCACCGTATCGAACTTTAATACAGCGTTAACACCAAAACAACGCGAAGTGACATCCATACGCAGGTAACTGCAGGGTGAGATTCAACACCAAAACTACTCATCAGTGATGTAATATCCGTAACAGGAACGTCTGTTTCCGAAGCCACAATACCTGGATTGGGACCAATGGCTGGGTGTGCCTTGTTTCGGGCTGTTCCCAAAATGGTTCAAATGGCTCTGAGCACTATGCGACTTAACTTCTGAGGTCATCAGTCACCTGGAACTTAGAACTAATTAAACCTAACTAACCTAAGGACATCACACACATCCATGCCCGAGGCAGGACTCGAACCCGCGACCGTAGCGGTCGCTCGGCTCCAGACTGTAGCGCCCAGAACCGCACGGCCACTCCGGCCGGCGGCTGTTCCCAACTTTTGGCCGCGTTTACGTCCCAAGAGTGAAACATGAGGAGGGTCCAGATGCGATTTGATAAGGCATTTCGTGGTGTTCCACGGGCCACATGGGTGCTGTGCAGGGTCCCATTACTGCCAAGGATTATATGACCATATTGGCCAATCAGGTCCATCCAATGTTACAGTATTTGTGCCCCAGTGGAGGCGCTGCGTTCAAAGACGAGAAAGAGCATGTTCACGCAGCTACCATCGTCTGGAACTGGTTTTGTGAGCACGAGGGTGAATTGTAGCGTCTGGCCTGGCCACCACAGTCTCTAGATCTCAATATTGCTGAGCCTTTGTGGTCTATTTTGGAGAGCAGGGTGCACGATCGCTATCCACCGCCACCATCGTTACCTGAAATTATCACTGTTTTCCAGGAAGAATGTTATAAGATTCCCTTTAAAACCATGCAGACCTGCATTTGTCCATTCCAAGACTACTTGAAGTTGTCTTGAATGACAACGGAATTGCTTCAGCATATTAGGTATAGAACTGTATTGTATTTGTGGTACTTACATATTTTTGTCGGACCCGTGTATGTAATATATTTTTGTACATATTTGTGTGAACGGGAGGTGCTAATTGCTTTTTGTTTTAATGGAAAGATAATCGTTTTTACCTATTGCGCACTTACAGGCGCAATAACATACTGAAAGGTACAATTCAGGATTAAGAGACAAATGCGCATAGATACAAAACAAATTGAGGCAGTATGCACAAAAAGGCATATACCATTAAAAAGAAAGCAATAATGTAAATGGACAATAGTCCGAATTAAAGTTTCAGAAGATTTGTTTTTTATTCAGAACAGGAAATTATGTCAAATAATGAGAATACATATTGATGTATGGAATACAAGGGGCGTGCCTAAGGTAGGAAGTTAGCAGGTGTAGGGCATTCTAGGAGGGCGAACAAACTAAAGAAAGTGGGCAACGCAAAAGGTGGTTAAGATCTGTTGGACGCCGGTCATAGAGGGCAGATGCAGAGGCCCTGCCTGCCAAGAGACACGTCTGCTCTACTCGAGGTCTGTTCCGCTCTGCGGAACTCTCCAACTTTCACGCATGTGACGTGCCTCCCACACACGCTATTGGCTACGCCGGTGGCGTGTATTCGCTAGCAACTTCAGCAGAAGTGGTCAGCAGCTTTAATTCTTTCTATTGCCAGTGTGTCATTTTCTTATTTGGTTCCGTCAGCATCGCCTGATGTAGTCGACTACATTCCGTTACCCTTGATTTACTATTGTTGATGTTCATCTTACAGCCACTTTCTAAAGCACCGTCCATTCTGCCGCACTCTTCTTTCAAGTCATTTACTCTTTTTTACAGCCTTACAAGATCACTGGCAAATTTCTGCGTTTTCAATTCTTCTCTCTGAACTTTGATTCCTCCTTGATTACCTTTACTACTTGCTTAATGTACATACTGAATAACACTGGGGTTAGGCTACAACCCTGTCTCACTACCTTATAAACGACTGCTTCCCTTTCATGCCCTTCGACTCCTATGCTGAAAATCTGAAGGGTAGAACGAGAAAGTGATGAGGAGGTACTGAAGAGAATTAGGGGAAAAAATTATGACAGAACTCATTTCAAAGAAGGGATTGGTTGATGTGGCATTCTGAATCATGAATGAATCATCGATTTGATAATGGAGGAAAGCCTGGAGTGTAGAAATTCTAGGGAGAGATGAGGGTTGGATGCAGTAAGCAGGTTCAAATGGATATAAAGTATGTTGCAGTAGTTATTCGCTATGTTGATGGGACGTTAAACCACAGTCTTCTTTTCTTCCTTCCTTCCTTCCTTATTGGCTGATGAAGAGACATGTACAATATAGCGTCGAGAGCTGCATCTAATCAGTGTACGGACTGAGGACACCACTAGAACAGTAACACAACGACAACAACAACAACAAGATTTCTCTCGTTATTTCGGATTAAGTTCAAGTTGTGCACACGCCATTAGTGTCTGTACAGGGTGGTCCATTGATCATGATCGGGCCAAATACCTCACGAAATAAGCGTCAAATGAAAAAATACAAAGAACTAAACTTGTCTAGCTTGAAGGGGGAAACCAGATGGCGCTATGGTTGGCCCGCTAGATGGCGCTACCATAGCTCAAACGGATATCAACTGCGTTTTTAAATAGGAACCCCCACTTCTTATTACATATTCGTGTCGTACGTAAAAAAATATGAATGTTTTAGTTGGACCACTTTTTTCGCTTTGCGAGAGATGGCGCTGTAATAGTCACAAACATATGGCTCACAATTTTAGACGAACAGTTGGTAACAGACAGGTTTTTTAAATTAAAATACAGAACATAGGTACATTTGAACATTTTATTTCGGCTGTTCCAATGTGATACATGTACCTTTGTGAACTTATCATTTCTGAAAAGGCATGCTGTTACAGCGTGATTACCTGTAAATACCACATTAATGCAGTAAATGCTCACAATGATGTCCGTCAACCTCAATGCATTTGGCAGTACGTGTAACGACATTCCTCTCAACAGCGAGTAGTTCGCCTTATGTAATGTTCGCACATGCATTGACAATGCACTGGCGCATGTTGTCAGGCGTTGTCGGTGGATCACGATAGCAAATATTCTTCAACTTTCCCCACAGAAAGAAATCCAGGGACGTCAGATCCGGTGAACGTGCGGGCTATGGTATGGTGCTTCGACGACCAATCCACCTGTCATGAAATATGATATTCAATACCGCTTCAACCGCACGCGAGCTATGTGCCGGACATCCATCATGTTGGAATTACATCGCCATTCTGTCATGCAGTGAAACATCTAGTAGTAACATCGGTAGAACATTACGTAGGAAATCAGCATACATTGCACCATTTAGATTGTCATCGATAAAATGGGGGCCAATTATCCTTCCTCCCATAATGCTGCACCATACATTAACCCGCCAAGGTCACTGATGTTCCACTTGTCACAGCCATCGTGGATTTTCTGTTGCCCTATAGTGCATATTATGCCGGTTTACATTACCGCTGTATGTGAATGACGCTTCGTCGCTAAATACAACGCGTGCAAAAAATCTGTCATCGTCCCGTAATTTCTCTTGTGCCCAGTGGCAAAACTGTACACGAAGTTCAAAGTCGTGGCCATACAATTCTTAGTGCATAGAAATATGGTACGGGTGCAATCGATGTTGATGTAGCATTCTCAACACCGACGTTTTTGAGATTCCCGATTCTCGCGCAATTTGTCTGCTATTGATGAGCGGATTCGCCGCGACAACAGCAAAATCACCTACTTGGGCTTCATAATTTGTTGCAGGTCGTGGTTGACGTTTCACATGTGGCTGAACACTTCCTGTTTCCTTTAGTAACGTAACTATCCGGTGAAAGGTCCGGACACTTGGATGAATGGTTCAAATGGCTCTGAGCACTATGCGACTTAACTTCTGAGTTCATCAGTAGCCTAGAACTTAGAACTAATCAAACCTAACTAACCTAAGGACATCACACACATCCATGCCCGAGGCAGGATTCGAACCTGCGAGCGTAGCGGTCGCTCGGTTCCAGACTGTAGCGCCTAGAACCGCACGGCCACTCCGGCCGGCCACTTGGATGATGTCGTCTAGGATACCGAGCAGCATACATAGCACACGCCCGTTGGGCATTTTGATCACAATAACCATACATCAACACGATATCGACCTTTTCCGCAATTGGTAAACGGTCCATTTCAACACGGGTAATGTATCACGAAGCAAATACCGTCCGCAGTGGCGGAATGTTACGCCATACCACGTACTTACACATTTGTGACTATTACAGCGCCATCTGTTACAAAGCGAAAAAAGTGGTCCAACTGAAACGTACTACACGAATATGTAATAAAAATGGGGTTCCTATTTTAAAAAAACGCAGTTGATATCCGTTTGCCCTATGGCAGCGCTATCTAGCGGGGCAACCATAGAGCCATCTGGTTTCCCCCTTGAAGCTAGACGAGTTTCGTTCTTTGTAGTTTTTTCGTTTGATGCTTATTTCGTGAGATATTTGGCCCGGACCACCCTGTATATCAGTGTAGTTTGCCGAGTTTCTGAATTGATATGGAAATGAACAGAAAACTACAGCATATGTGTACCTGTTGTAAAACTAGTCCATATACGTAGCTACACTGTAGACTAGTTGTGTTACTAGCGCTGCAAAGTAAATGCACAATTGTGTGTGTGTGTGGGGGGGGGTCTATTTTCGTGTTATCTCTTACAACGACTGAGAACTAAACGTTAAACGTTAAAACACAAATCTCAGAGTACTGTGTTGGATCTTTAGAGCAGAGACACGCCACAAATATTGGCTACCCTCGGCCCGAGTGCTGTTTCGCCGTTCCCTTGATCTACTTCCTGCAGAGCGGCAAAACATCTCGAGTGGCTTCTGTGTTTCGCGGCTGTTGCGTTATCGGCTAAAGAAGCGTCTCATCTGTCGTTATTTCTGCACATCGAGACCGCAACGTCGAGGCGTCTTTCTCCCTGAACAGGTACCACAACTTGACTTTATAGCGTAAACATCCTTGACAGTACCAGAAAGGAACAGTTTATTTAGCAATACTTTTCTGTTTCTATTCGAATAGAGGGTTCTCGTCCTACCTCTTTCATGGAGGGCACGAATAGTTAGAGCAAAGAATAACTTGGGATGCGTAGCCTGGTAGACTGTGATTTCAAATATTACGAAGCTCTCTTTCGGTATCTAACAGAATTATCGTACCTGAATATCTACATCTACATCTACATCCATACTCCGCAAGCCACCTGGGGGGCGGAGGGTACCCTGAGTACCTCTATCGGTTCTCCCTTCTATTCCAGTCTCGTATTGTTCGTGGAAAGACGGATTGTCGGTATGCTTCTGTGTGGGCTCTAATCTCTCTGATTTTATTCTCATGGTCTCTTCGCGAGATATACGTAGAAGAGAGCAATATACTGCTTGACTCTTCGGTGAAGGTATGTTCTCGAAACTTCGACAAAAGCCCGTACCGAGTTACTGAGCGTCTCTCCTGCAGAGTCTTCCACTGGAGTTTATCTATCATCTCCGTAACGCTTTCGCGATTACTAAATGATCCTGTAACGAAGCGCGCTCTTCTCCGTTGGATCTTCTCTATCTCTTGTATCAACCCTATCTGGTACGGATCCCACACTGTTGAGCAGTATTCAAGCAGTGGGCGAACAAGCGTACTGTAACCTACTTCCTTTGTTTTCGGATTGCATTTCCTTAGGATTCTTCCAATGAATCTCAGTCTGGCATCTGCTTTACCGACGATCAACTTTATATGATCATTCCATTTTAAATCACTCCTAATGCTTACTCCCAGATAATTTATGGCATTAACTGCTTCAAGTTGCTGACCTGCTATTTTGTAGCTAAATGATAAGGGAACTATCTTTCTATGTATTCGCAGCACATATCACGGCGACTCTTTGCACGAAGTTGTAGGTGTTGTCTGCCGATTCATTACTAAAGTCGAATTGGACGCAAATCAGTATTCAAATAGCTGGCTTCTCAAATCTTATACAAATAGGACTTCAGGTATGCCGCAAAGAGCAAAGCCTAAGCAATATTTTCATTGCTTGAATGTTTTTCGGGCATGATGGGACTTCATGCATCTCCTCGTCAATTTCACAATAGCATAATACTAAGAATATGCCTCACTGAATTTTATGCTATTCCCACGGCAACACTGATAGTATATTTTCGGCGGTAACAGTTGACTTTACGGCTGAGGAACTTTCAAGTGCCGGCCGGCGTGGCCGAGCGGTTCTAGGCGCTACAGTCTGGAACCGCGCGATCGCTGCGGTCGCAGGTTCGAATCCTGCCTCGGACATGGATGTGTGTGATGTCCTTAGGTTAGTTAGGTTTAGGTAGTTCTAAGTTCTAGGGGACTGATGACCACAGATGTTAAGGCCCATAGTGCTCAGAGCCATTTTTTGAACCGATGACCTCAAAAGTTAAGTACCATACTGTTCTGAGCCATTTGAACCATTTTTGAACTTTCAAGTAATTATTAAGAAGGGACAGCCTCACACAGCATAACAGTTCCCTTCATTACCATTCTTTCATTTTATTTTTGCCTATCAAAGTAGCTTCATAGTTGCAAATACATTCTTTCACACTACTCTAACAACATAAATTTAAAATCAGAGTTTCCGACAAATTAATGTGATGGTGTACACATGGGCAAGTCAAATATGCCACGTTGACTAGTCAGAAAGTACACTATGGTTCTAGGTAATGAGGAAAACTGAAACACACTCTATGATACACAAAGTAGAGCCTTCTATGATTCAGTAATGATTAGTACAGTAAGTGAGACACACGGTTAATAAATTATACTAAGGCGTTTGAGTAAGCGCAACTACGACGGCTACTTTTTTTTTCATGGTCCGCGGGTCACGAAATTAAACCCATGGAGAAAATCCCATGAAACTTTGCGCAAATAGGTTGCAGTTTCTTCAGTATGTCCGTCGATCACGCCACGTCGCACTTGTCACTTTTGAGCGCGCAGTGCGTACGTAAACGTGCCTAGAAAAATAGCGTCTCGCGCAGAGGGTGAAATACGTGCTATCACTCAATTTCTTCATTCTTAAGAGTGAAGTGCAGCCGAAATTCATCGTCGAATGAGTAACGTGTAGAGCGAAACTTAGATGAGTTACAGCGAAGTGTGGCAGTGATGCAGGAACGTTGAAGCAGGGCGTACAGGCGTTGATGGTGCAGGCTGTCGGGGAAGGAAGCGAGTGTCAACCGACGATTTTGTTCAACGAATAGATCAGGCGACTGGAGAACGTTGTCGGTTCACAGTTTCTGTGTTGAGTGAGCCTTTCTCCGAAATCTGAAGGTCAACCCATCGTGAATAAGAGACTTCAGTACCGCAAACTCTGTGAGAGATCCTGTTCGACCATCATAGCACACAGCCAATGGTCGCCATCTTGACGTTTCTTCAGCGCTACCGTGATAAGAAATAAGTTTTTTTGGACAAAATTGTCACAGGGACGAGACTTGCGTCCACTTAAAAACGAAGAAAGAAAGTAGCAATCCAAACGATGGATGTTTTCTCATTCTCCGAGTAAACCAAAGAAGTGTATGGCTTCTGTCTTGTGGGACCGAAGAGAATTTCACTGGTGGAATTCTTGGAACTTGGCACGACCATCACTGCAGCCGCAAACAGCGTGACTCTTCAACGTCTGTGAAGGGCTATTCACAATAAGCGGAGAGGAATGTTGTCATTAGGCATTGTCCTACTCCATGGCAATGTACGACAGCACACTGCATCTGTACTGAAGACGCTCCTGCAACGTTTTCGATGGGAACTGTTCGATTGCCCACCATACAGCCCGGACTTGACTCACTTTGATTTTCATCCCTAAAAACATTGAAAGCTGGCTAGGAGGACAGCATTTTGGCACAGAAAACGAGCTGCACACCATGGTAGAGAATCTGCTGAAAGTACAGGCGGCTGCCTTCTATGACGAGGGTGCTGGAAAGTCGGTACAACGCTACGACAAATGTACGACTATGCAGAAGAGCTGGAAGATGCAGCTAAATATTGCAAATAAAACATTTTTGTTTTTTAATGGTTTCCATTTCGTGACCTTTGGAGAAATAGCCATCGTAAAATATACGCGATTCTGTGCACAAGCTAATTGCTCAAAATCGAATGCTACACCCGCGGCGTCTGATCGCTCATAGATTAGCCTGCTCACTTTTCGCTTGATTACTACTGAGGAGAAATAAATAAAAAGAATGGAATGACTAAAGTTTTTCATAGCGGATCCTCGTATAACATTTTTTCATTGCCAAAGCAGCGTCACATCCGTGTACAAACTAAAACTTCAAATGTGGACGCCAATTTCGTCTTCATCGACTGACAAAAGCGACCGATGCGTGTGTCTTACACGGTCGCAGTCCAATTTATTTCAGATGTAGCGATGAGACTTGAGAGCGGAAGTACGGAAATCAAAAGGTGAAACAGATACAAAAAATGGTTCAAATGGCTCTGAGGACTATGGGACTTAACTGCTGTGGTCATCAGTCCCCTACAACATAGAACTACTTAAACCTAACTAACCTAAGGACATCACACACATCCATGCCCGAAGCAGGATTCGAACCTGCGACCGTAGCGGTCGCGCTGTTCCAGACTGTAGCGCCTAGAACCGCTCCGCCACTCCGGCCGGCGAAACAGATACAGCTCCGAACTCCTTATACCCTTCAAACCACACTGGACTGTAATACCAGACAGGAAGGGGAACTGAGATCGCCTGCAGAGCCACTATATTGCTTTAAGACAAGTTTTAAATTTTCGTCGTTTTTGAAAATCCTCCTCCAGCGTCCGTACCGAGACTACAGTATTATCATGACCGCTGTCCCTGTTAAATGCGCTAGTGCACATGTGAATTTTTTACTGTTTCCATTGTTGTAGAATCCCTAGAATCATCAAAACCTAAATTCAATGGCAAATGTGGCGATCTCTATTACCTTTCTGCTCTGTAATTCCGGCCTACTTTGTTGATAAAGTGTTATGACTTTCGTTGCCGATTTTCGTGTTTGTATGTTACGCTTACACAGCCCGGGCGACATCACTCCACACATAGTAAGCATGATTGGCAGTACATGTCATACGTCTCTCCAAGCAATCGCCTATCTTCAAACGGTGAAGGTGGTAGTGACCACCGAAAACTGTATTTGCTGATGTAATGTGATGACTTACGAACACAAACGTTAATACACAATGAAAAGTACCGTATGTTATACGGTGAGCAACAGCGCTACACACACCAAGTGGTCCAAAATAAGCAGTAAAAGTGGAAAGCCAATATGCCGGGTAGCTTTGTCAATAGAGCGATCGCATATTTTATATATGCAGCAAAAGACTTTTTATTACTAAAATAAAGTATTATCAGATTAAATACATACTCTGGTAGCGTTTCAACTCTGTCAGAAGCTTGTAGAGTGGCGTAATACAACAGGCTACTCTGTCAGTTTACACTCCCATTAACCAGAAAGTACACAGTGTTTGTCCACGTGTTTTAACGAGCACTCACCACTGTTTAGCGTTTGTACCAGCAAAGAAGAAAAAAATCCTTCTAGGTAGCGACAGGTCGCGACAGCGTCGCATTCTGGTTCATTTGCGTGAAACAAGAGTTGGATTATTGCCAGTAATTTTATGTACTGTTTCCTTAGCTATTACGTTATACGGCCTATAGTTAAGCGAAAAATGAATACATATCAGAATGATAAACATAGTTTACTGTCTACGTTTCATTAATAATTAGAAGAGCAGATATCTTTGATTTCTTTCTAATTGTACAAAAACTGTTTGGCTATAGAATAATAATTTTTGTCATCTTGTCCCGAAAAGCAGTGTGAGGAAGCACAGGGAACTATCGGATAGCCTACATCGAATTCACCAGTTAACAGCTAGTTAGCTATACTGCAACAGATTAACTAAAATAATCTCCGTAAAGCCCTTAATTATCAGTTCTTTTATACGCGGCAACATGGGCTTTTGAATAGGAGATCGCCTGAGACATAAAACAAAGATTTAATATAGGCTAAGCGTAGTATACGAGAACGGCAAGCTTAGTGGCCAATGCGGGCATAATGGCCATTTGAATTTGTGAGTCCGTACAGTGCTGCAATCGTACGCTGACTGCATAAAAGTGTCACTCGAAACGCCCTGAGTGTGCACATTCATTTGAAGTTGAAACGTCCCCTTAGAAAAATTATACATGACTGTGCTTAAACTGACACACAATATTTTTGGCGCAATGCAATCTGACTTTCAAAAATCCCTACAAAAGAATGGCCCTGACTAACATTAACCTATACCTTTCACAAATTACTTACCTCACCAAAAATCTTCGTTACTCGAACTATTGCAATACAGCGAGCGCCACTACTGCCAGCTAAATAAAAGATTCAAACTACTGAAGGCACTAACTACTGATAGGCATAGTTATCAAATGAAAGATTTTGATAGAGAACAAACAATGTATTTACCTTAATTGTGTTCAAATGTCATAATATATATAGCAGTTCATGACATCCAGTCTTACAAATGTCAAAACTCCGCCATTTCTCTCCCCAAATCCACCACTGCTGGCGGCTCACCTCCAACTGCACAACGCTACGTGCTGTTAACAGCCAACTGCCCAACACTACAATGGCCAACAACAATGCAAACCAGCCACAGACTGCACACAGCACAGCCAGTGATTCTCATACAAAGCGCTACGTGGCGTTACCAATATAAAAACCTAAACAGCCTACTTCCATAGCCCCCATGCTCCCCACAAAAAATTTTACAAATTGTTTTGGGCAGTGGCCAATACAGATTTTTTTCATAATTATAATAACAAAGATATCAAATCACACGCTTATCGATACAATGTTGGTCAAAAGCTAAAATTTTCTCACAGTCCATAAAGACAGTCCTGATTGTTCATCACAGTAAAATCGCAGTTTTTTTCTCAAAGTCTGAGCAGTAAAAGAGAATGCACACGGAAGTAATGGATTTCCATGCAGTCTTGAAGAAGTAGTGTTGTCCTTCCAACGGAAAGACAGTGCTGATCTTTGACATGCAGACAGATAATGGGCCACAACAGAGCAAACCCACCGCATAGTCAGTCGAAGTTTTGAAGAATATTGGTAGGTAGGTCATCACAGAGCAGACCAACTGTAGTCCTGGTAGAGATTACGGTATTGGTGGGCCACCAGAGGTGCAGATCCACTGCAGTACTTGTAGAAATAATGGTATTGGTGAGTCATCAAAGGTGTAGACCCACTGTAGTCCATGTAGAGATGGCTAGCAGCCATCCGTTGCGACTGTGCAGGTGCACAATCATCATAGAAGAATCTTGTGGACAATATAGCAAGTCCATGAACCACCACTTGTGCACTCACAAAAATTTTTTTTGAAATGTCCTTAGAATCAGCAATGCTGTTATCCAGTCCCTTGCTGAATAATTAACACACGAGCAAACACTATCAGTCCCTACTTCTCACATATTGTCCATATACTATGACCAACAGAAACGCATGCAGTGAAATGTAACTTACAAGTTACTTAATTTGATGAACTGGTGTCAATTACAATTTTCTAACATAAGAATACAATAACAAAGGTACAAAATACATCATTAAAAACATAATAATACAGATAACATTTGTCGTAATAGGGGCTTTACAAAAGAATAGAAATAAACATATACATCAGTGATACAGGAATTATGACATAAGTAAATACATAAAAGATCAGAATAACTTTTGAAACATCAACTTCACACATGAGCATTAAAACAAAACAGAATAAATAATGTCTAAACATCTTTACAAAGTAAATAATATATTATCAGAAAAATTCTACAACGTAACTCTCATCAGATAAACACATAAAGACAGGAAGAACACAAATACCCAAGGGTACACAAACACATAGGGGGATAACACAAGGAAAGAACAGGGTTTGTTTTACTGCAGTATTTTGCAAACAAAACTTTCTTTAGCTCTCGGAGAACTCCCTTCGTTCTTCATTATTTCCAAAAAGTCATATCTATACCTGCTTTCTGTACTTATTTCGTATAACTTCTCAATGCATTTCTTCCAATTCATCGCAACTCATTCTCTTATATAGTCTACCCCCTCTTAAGCTAACTTAAATCTACTGAGCTCAGATGCATAAACTAAGGGATGAGGCAATGCAGAAGCACAAAACAATTAATACAAACAGCAATGACAAAAAAATGGAAATTGGCAAAGCAAGCAGCAGTAAATGTAATAACATATATCTAAACATGACAAACCCACAAGCAGAAAAAATAGTACACTAAAGACAACAATGCAGATAAGGGAAATGTATAATCACATCTTAATGTCTATGTATTTAAAGTGGTGCACCACAAAAACTAATTCTACAAAAAATTACCAAGTACTTGAAAAGAAAATTATATATGCAGTTACTGTTATTAGTCCCTTCTTACTGTTCTTTCCATTTCAAGAGCTCCTTTTTCGAAGAATGTGGATCATAAAATAATTATTTAATAGATCTGTTCACATTAGCAAATGCATTTAAGTTTATTTTATAAAACCAATGCTGCAACACAGCCGGAAAACAGATATCAAATAAAATAAGCAATTACACAAACCAAAGCATAAAAACATCATTCAATAGCTATGTGGCATTTTGTAAGTCAGTAGCTCTCAACTCTTGTAGAAAGACACTTGTCATAATCAGGTTTGCAGATGTAAGAATATTTCCCATCAATTCATAAGCATTTCAGTAAGTAGCAGAAAGTGCAATATGTTTCCAAGTAATGAGCGTGTCGTATTTGCGATGCTTTCTACAAAGGAATGTCAATAGCGAGGATAATGGCCTCTTTTTTTTCTCCACATGTCCTTCTGAAAGTCACACACTAATGGCTTTTTTCCAGGCGACTGTCGTGCACCTGGGTGCTTACAGTGACCTACCTTCCTTACCGAAATATTAACGACATCAGTTTCCACTACAGTGACAGTTTGATACAAATAAAATTTCACAGGTCGAAATATTTGCGTTACAAATCTGTAGATACAAAATCCTATAAATATAACAGTGTCCAAAAAATTTTCGCCGGCCTTGTGATACATTCACGCATTTACACACATTTCATAACTCTTAAAGTACGATTCTTGGTTTCCAACATCCTTTTTCACAAGTCAGAGTCCCTAACCACTACTCATTATTCCTTACCTTATTACACATATACATATTCTCATTTCTTCAATATTTCATCATAATAAATACGTAGCATAACCAAATTCCTCATATAGCACCAGCTTATTGATCATAAACATACCTCTACAGCAAAATACACATCGTCATCGAAATAATAACATCATAACACCTTAGTCAAATCTCAAAATCGTCGTAGCTTCCTCCAATAATATCAAAACCTAAAGAAAATTCTCTGCTCATTTCAATAGTGTCATCTACGTCAAACGTACTTAAAAAAATCATTATCCCATACCAAACACATGATTGAAAGCTCTCATAGTATCACAATGGTTCCGAAAAAAAAATATGGACAGTTCATAATTTTTTTTTTTTTTTTGTCATCAATCTACTGACTGGTTTGATGCGGCCCTCCACGAATTCCTTTCTTGTGCTAACCTCTTCATCTCAGAGTAGCACTTGCAACCTACGTCCTCAATTATTTGCTTGACGTATTCCAATCTCTGTCTTCCTCTACAGTGTTTGCCCTCTACAGCTCCCTCTACTACCATGGAAGTCATTCCCTCATGTCTTAGCAGATGTCCTATCAGCCTGTCCCTTCTCCTTATCAGTGTTTTCCACATATTCCTTTCCTCTCCGATTCTGCGTAGAACCTCCTCATTCCTTACCGTATCAGTCCACCTAATTTTCAACATTCGTCTATAGCACCACATCTCAAATGCTTCGATTCTCTTCTGTTCCGGTTTTCCCACAGTCCATGTTTCACTACTGCTGTACTCCAGATGTACATCCTCAGAAATTTCTTCCTCAAATTAAGGCCAGTATTTGATATTAGTAAACTTCTCTTTGCCAGAAATGCCTTTTTTGCCATAGCGAGTCTGCTTTTGATGTCCTCCTTGCTCTGTCCATCATTGGTTATTTTACTGCCTAGGTAGCAGTATTCCTTAACTTCATTGACTTCGTGACCATCAATCCTGATGTTAAGTTTCTCGCTGTTCTCATTTCTACTACTTCTCATTACCTTTGTCTTTCTCCGATTTACTCTCCAACCATACTGTGTACTCATTAGACTGTTCATTCCGTCCAGCAGATCATTTAATTCTTCTTTACTTTCACTCAGGATAGCAATGTCATCAGCAAATCGTAACATTGATATCCTTTCACCTTGTATTTTAATTCCACTCCTGAACGTTTCTTTTATTTCCATCATTGCTTCCTCGATGTACAGATTGAAGAGTAGGGGCGAAAGGCTACAGCCTTGTCTTACACCCTTCTTAATACGAGTACTGCATTCTTGATCGTCCACTCTTATTATTCCCTCTTGGTTGTTGTACATATTGTATATGACGCGTCTCTCCCTATAGCTTACACCTACTTTTTCAGAATCTCGAACAGCTTGCACCATTTTATATTGTCGAACGCTTTTTCCAGGTAGACAAATCCTATGAAAGTGTCTTGATTTTTCTTTAGCCTTGCTTCCATTATTAGCCGTAACGTCAGAATTGCCTCTCTCGTCCCTTTACTTTTCCTAAAGCCAAACTCATTGTCACCTAGCGCATTCTGTATATTATTCTTGTAAGCAGCTTCGATGCATGAGCTGTTAAGCTGATTGTGCGATAATTCTCGTACTTGTCAGCTCTTGCCGTCTTCGGAATTGTGTGGATGATGCTTTTCCGAATGTCAGATGGTATATCGCCAGACTCATATATTCTACACACCAACGTGAATAGTCGTTTTGTTGCCACTTCCCCCAATGATTTTAGAAATTCTGATGGAATGTTATCTATCCCTTCTGCCTTATTTGACTGTAAGTCCTCAAATGCTCTTTTAAATTCCGATTCTAATACTGGATCCCCCATCTCTTCTAAATCGACCCCTGTTTCTTCTTCTATCACATCAGACAAATCTTCACCCTCATAGAGGCTTTCAATGTATTCTTTCCACCTATCTGCTCTCTCCTCTGCATTTAACAGTGGAATTCCCGTTGCACTCTTAATGTTACCACCGTTGCTTTTAATGTCACCAAAGGTTGTTTTGACTTTCCTGTATGCTGAGTCTGTAATTCCGACAATCATTTCTTTTTCGATGTCTTCACATTTTTCCTGCAGCCATTTCGTCTTAGCTTTCCTGCACTTCCTATTTATTTCATTCCTCAGCGACTTGTATTTCTGTATTCCTGATTATCCCGGAACATGTTTGTACTTCCTCCTTTCATCAATCAACTGAAGTATTTCTTCTGTTACGCATGGTTTCTTCGCAGCTACCTTCTTTGTACCTATGTTTTCCTTCCCAACTTCTGTGATGGCCCTTTTTAGAGATGTCCATTCCTCTTCAGCTGTACTGCCTACTGCGCTATTCCTTATTGCTGTATCTATAGCGTTAGAGAACTTCAAACATATCTCGTCATTCCTTAGTACTTCCGTATCCCACTTCTTTGCGTATTGATTCTTCCTGACTAATGTCTTGAACTTCAGCCTACTCTTCATCACTACTATATTGTGATCTGAGTCTACATCTACTCCTGGGTACGCCTTACAATCCAGTATCTGATTTCGGAATCTCTGTCTGACCATGATGTAATCTAATTGAAATCTTCTCGTATCTCCCGGCCTTTTCCACGTATACCTCGTCCTCTTGTGATTCTTGAACAGTGTATTCGCTATTACTAGCTGAAACTTGTTACAGAACTCAATTAGTCTTTCTCCTCTTTCATTCCTAGTCCCAAGCCCATATTCTCCTGTAACCTTTTCTTCTACTCCTTCCCCTACAACTGCATTCCAGTCGCCCATGAATATTAGATTTTCGTCCCGCTTTAAATACTGCATTACCCTTTCAATATCCTCATACACTTTCTCTATCTGTTCATCTTCAGCTTGCAACATCGGGTATGTATACCTGAACTATGGTTGTCAGTGTTGGTCTGCTGTCGATTCTGATTAGAACAACCCTGTCACTGAACTGTTCACAGTAACACACCCTCTGCCCTACCTTCCTATTCATAACGAATCCTACACCTGAATACCATTTTCTGCTGCTGTTGATATTACTCGTTACTCATCTGACCAGAAATCCTTGTCTTCCTTCCACTTCACTTCACTGACCCCTACTGTATCTAGATTGAGCCTTTGCATTTCCCTTTTCAGATTTTCTAGTTTCCTTACCACGTTCAAGCTTCTGACATTCCACGCCCAGACTCGTAGAACGTTATCCTTTCGTAGATTATTCAATCTTTTTCTCATGGTACCCTCCCCCTTGGCATTACAGACAAAATACAATTTCATAAGTGTGAAGTTATCCAACTGTGTAATTATGTAAACATGTGTCACTGATGTAGTAAAATAAATGTTTGTCTCTCTCAGTTAAATGATCAGATAGCTGTGTAATTTATGTGTTAGAGAAATATGGTACCGATGTGCAAAGTTGTATAAGCAAATACCATACTAGCTAGGGCTCCTTGTGCTTGCCAGACACACGGTACACAAAGTAAGCGTGTGCCCCCCTGAGGATTAATGTTATTATACCCTCAGGTGTTACAGATTACAGCAATGGAATGGAATGTATCACAGAAAACTTTCTTTGTAATTCAAAAATATTTAAAAATAAATGTTTTAAGTACAAAATTAATCACTCAAATGCATGTCCTGTAGCGCTAAATGTGCGTCTTGCTGTAAGATAATTCTGTGGAAGTGTCGTAGTTATCGTCCTCTGTAAGCAAAGTTCTGCTGAAGTCAATGTACTTACCTCATGATAAACAAAAGTGAAATGCTTTGCGTATAGATATCTTAGTTATTATGCTTATTGCCGTGATGAAGAAAGTACTGTGCTGTAATGTATTGTTGTGCTACGGAAAAGGCTGTCTCATTGTAGCTATACCACAAAAGGTATTACTAAAACATGTTTTACTTTCCAGAATAATTCAGAAAAACTGTGCAGATATAAAACAGAAAGAGCGCAAAAGCAACATTGTAAATTGTGTCGCACATTAGTAGCGTTGTGATATAATCGTGTAGTTGTCAGAGAAACCAAATACTAAGTCATCTTTAATCTCACAGAAAGTACTTCAAATAAAGAATGTCTTTTCAAGTAAACCAAAATGTTGCAGTAAAATCTCATTAGAAGTATATGTTCTAATTATGTAAGCCTTATAGTCGTTATGTAATCATGCAATTAACAATCAAAAATGTACACACACAATAACATCGTGTCCTCTGTTCAATATAAAAATACATTCGTAATTTCTGTTTAAATAAGTTCTCCTGGTTCTTGACTGGATATTTAACTTCAAACATTGTTGCATGTTAACAGATTCTAAGTCTGACAAACCATACTAGTAATGTAAAGTGAAAAGTTATATGTCAAAGACAAAGTTAAAAAACAGATTATCTCCCAATAAGCGGTTTTGTATGTGAAATGTGGTGCAATCCTTTACTCTTCATAGTACTCAGTTTCAACTTGAACGCAATTATCATCCAGTATACGTCGGCAAACAATACTGGAATTTTTCTCAAGGTTAGCGTCTATGTTATTTTTCTCTGAGCCATCGGGCGCAAGTGGCTGCCCGCGATGCGAGTCATTGCCTGTTTCTTTGTTGGCGTGGGTCGTTATTGGGATTAGGAGACCTAACTTCTACAAATTCACCTTGCTGAGAGGGCGGTGCCCTGTTTGAATCCCGCCAGTTCTGATGCAATTCAGGTCTGTCATTACGATCATATCGTCTGTCGTCATGTCGGTAGATTCCACAGTTTCTTTCTTGTCGGTCACGTGGTGGAGAATTTCTCCCTGAATCGTAACTGCGTGGGGGACTATTGTGTCTCAAGTTATTCTGTCTCCCTTGATAATAATTGTTTTGGTTCCCATATTGTCTGTTTCTATGGTTGTCTCAGTCACATTCATTACCTATTATGGAAATGCGATCTTTCTCTGTAATTATTACTACTCTGCCAACGGTTGTCATACAGATGGCGTATGTTTTGGTCACAATTTACGTTGTAAGAATAGCCTTGTTGCGTCCATTTATTATTTCTGTCATCGCGGAATCGTGACGGATGTGCCTGTAATTGTTGCGTTCCTGTTTTCGCATTCCGCGATTGTCAGTGTCAATTTCCAATTCTTGTAACAGTCCCTGAAAAGCTTCAATGTCATCTTTGCAACGTCCTGCCAAAATAATATGTCGTAAATGTTTAGGTAGTTTGATTAAGCAAATGCAGATGAGTTCTGAGGGGCTGTATGGGTTTGACAGGTACTGATTCTTGTGCAACATGTTTTCAAATTATTTCACAAGACTGGAAAATTCAGATTGTTCGAAATGTTTAATTATTATGATGCTATGTTTTACTCGGTCTTGTGTGGCTTGAGAACAATATGCTGAGAGGAAGGCATGGTAAAATTCTCCTTCACTGTGGCAATCGTGAATGACCGATAGCATTCTTTCAGCTGGTTCATTCTCTAAGTAGCCACACATAAATTCTAATCTGTGCTCTAATGACCAGTTGGGAGGAAAACAATGAGAGAATTGATGGAGCCACGCTTGTGGATGAATGTCGTTGCCAGAATTCTTAAATATTTAGAATTTACATGTAGTAATGAACAGCTTATAGTCAAAATCATCATGTCGGCGAGTAGCATATCGGTCATTGTTACGTCGTGTCGGCGGTTCCATCTCAAAAGTCGGTACACCTTGCCAGTTTCTTTCATAATTTCCGAAATGCTCTGTGTTATTATTTTGTGGCTTTTCCGTATTTCTATGTCCCTCTTCCCGTGTTGGAGCGTGAGTGTCCTCTGAAATATGTAATTTTTGTATTACTTGTGCCAACTGATCTTGTACTTCCCCGATTTCTCTTTTATGTTGCGTATTAATTTGATTCTGATTTTATTTGAATTTCTTAATTTGTTCATACTCTACTGTGTCAGTGATGTCTACAGGTCTTGTGTCATTCAGATCATCATCTACCTTTGCAGATAAGTTAGTGAACTGATCCAAAAGTTCGGCTACTTTCTCCGATAGTGTACTTATTTCCTCAGTGTGTTTTTCTGAACCAAATTTCAGAGTGTCCATTTGTGTTGAAATATTATCTACTGTGTCCTTTAAGTTTTTCTGAGTTTTCGCAAGTTGCGTAACCGAATCGGTAGATGCAACTGAGTCAATTTTAGCTTGCAAGGTCTCATGATTTTCATGAACAATAGTTTGCAGTTCTTTTATGGCTAATTCGTTATTCTGTAATGTATTTTCATGCCGCGAAAAAATAGGTTGGAAATGCTCACAAATTTGAGTTTTTACGTCATTACAGACTTTTTGACATTTCGATTCGATTTTATGTAACTCAGTAGTAAAATATTCTCGTGTTTGTTCAAGCATGTGTTCCACTGAGTCTAACTTTTGAAGCTTTTGTTCCATTGTGTCTATCGTTTGAAGCTTTTGCTGTGTTTGTCTCTGATTTTGTTCCATTGTGTCTAACGGTTGCTGTGTTTGTCTCTGATTTTGTTTCATTTGTTGCATTAATTGCAATAATATTGTATTAGTGTCTGGAATCAGTTCCTCTGTGCTTTTCGGCAGTGCATTTGCACCGGCAACATTCACATTTTGACAAGCAGAAAATGTGTCTTGACTTATTTGAGAAAACGGTGAGGACGCTAAACCTGAATCTACAGTATTTGCACGATTGTGCCCTGTCATTTCGGATTCCTGAGGCGAGCTGTTGCCGACCGATCGATCGATAATGCTTCCCTGTTCACTAATTGTTTCACTGCCTACACCATTATTTGCGGCCCGCTCCATTTCCCTATGCAAAATTAACAAATTATTACTTTGAACATTAGTTAATTCATTATACGGTGGCGCTAACACATTGCTTTCGTCTTCACTGTCATTTCTCAGTTTACTTTGGAGCCTAGTATTACGTTTTTCACACGCCATTATTGTCACAATATTTCACACGACAACACAGAAAAGCACAATTTGAAGAGCAAAATAAGAAAACACATTAACATAGCATTGAAAATGATATCTCGTTAATTGCAAGCGCAGCTGCGAAATACTTGGTGCAAATCTACATGCATGCCACAACTGTTTTACTGTACAAGAATGAAAAACTACAACTACAAAGGAAATTCTCTCTACAATTACGCGCTAGCAATAAACAAAGGCTGCACTGATTGCACAAACTACAAGAAACAATCCGAAGATTCCAGTGAGGTATCCTCGGCTAAGGGTCGACATATGAAACGTCCCCTTAGAAAAATTATACATGACTGTGCTTAAACTGACACACAATATTTTTGGCGCAACGCAATCTGACTTTCAAAAATCCCTACAAAAGAATGGCCCTGACTAACATTAACCTATACCTTTCACAAATCACTTACCTCACCAAAAATCTTCGTTACTCGAACTATTGCAATACAGCGAGCGCCACTACTGCCAGCTAAATAAAAGATTCAAACTACTGAAGGTACTAACTACTGATAGACATAGTTAGCAAATGAAAGATTTTGATAGAGAACAAACAATGTATTTACCTTAATTGTGTTCAAATGTCATAAAATATATAGCAGTTCATGACATCCAGTCTTACAAAACTCCACCATTTCTCTCCCCACATCCACCACTGCTGGCGGCTCACCTCCAACTGCGCAACGCTACGCGCTGTTAACTGCCAACTGCCCAACATTACAATGGCCAACAACAATGCAAACCAGTCACAGACTGCACACAGCACAGCCAGTGATTTTCATACAGAGCGCTACGTGGCGTTACCAATATAAAAACCTAAACAGCCAACTTACAAAGTAGCCAAGTCATCGTGTTGTCTCTCAGTCACGTGGTGTATGGATTTGAGACCTGCTGCGATCTTCTCACAGAAATCATCTTGGCATTCTCCTTAAATGATTTAGGAAACCACGACAAACCTATATCTGGATGGCCCTGACTGGGTACGAACCGTTGTCCTCCTGATTGCAAGTCTGTCTTAACAGGGGAGGCCGCCAATTGTGAAATTCAGATTCGATTCATACAGTGCATAATAAAAGCTCTTAGCGAGAGGTGTAATGTGGCAGAGCACCAAGATGCACTTCTCAGCCGTTGTCGAGAAAATCGACAGTTAAAAGAAACCGTTGCGGTGAAATACTCTCAACGATTAATAATTTTCTACAGCGTCGTGGCGCAGCGGTAAGTGCTTGAGTTCGTAATCCGAAGGTCGCCGGATCGAATCTCGCGCCAGGCAATTTTTTTTGTTTTTTGTAATTCAAATGTATACACACACATACACCCGAAATAAATCTAATCCATCGTCCACCACCAATTGTCTTCTCCGATTTTTGCCGATATGATGCGATACGCGTGGTATGCAACAAACCTGACGAAAGATAGTACAATTTTTCAGAATGTCAATCAGATGTGTTTCCCAACTGATAATTTAAAAAACAATTGTTCATGTAAAAACGCATCGTTTATCAGATGTGCTCGATGTCGTGCTGTTTTCTGCTTTCCATGTTCCTATGATAACTATCACTCTGGTTCGTGCGATACTCCAGCTACTACTTCTGGTCACTAATTGTTAAATATGTGCGAGTGTATACCGAACTTTTCAATAAATTGTATCCACTTGAATATTGTTTGTGATATTGTGTTTTATTTCAAGTTTTATTTTTCCGCGACAAACAACTTTCAACTTATTATAAGCATAATTGTTGCAACTGATTACAGGGAATTTTATATATATATATATATATATATATATATATATATATATATATGTGTGTGTGTGTGTGTGTGTGTGTGTGTGTGTGTGTGTGTGTGTGTGTGTGTGTGTGCACATTTGAATTACACAAAAATAAATAATAAAAAAAGTTGCATGGCGCGAGATTCGATCCGCTATTTCAGCGTCGATTTTCTCGACAACAGCTGAGAAGTGCGTCTTGGTGCTTTGCCACATTACACCTCTGGCAATGAGCTTTTATTATGCGCAGTATGAATCGAATGTGAATTTCACAATTCGTGGCCTCCCCTTGTTAGCACAGTGACACTTCCACTTGCTATGTGTGTTATCTTTTAATCGGAAAGTCTCTTGACGTTACCTTCGTTGCCATATCTTCAAAGTTTCTTTGTTTTCAAGTTTTGGGATTTTTGTCGTCGGTAATGACGGCAAGAATGCAAAAAATGGTTCAAATGTCTCTGAGCACTATGGTACTTAACATCTTAGGTCATCAGTCCCCTAGAACTTAGAACTACTTAAACCTAACTAACCTAAGGACATCACACACATCCATGCCCGAGGCAGGATTCGAACATGCGACCGTAGCAGTCCCACGGTTCCGAACTACAGCGCCTAGAACCGCACGGCCACCGCGGCCGGTGGCAAGAATGGGTACAATACTTCTTCATACTACACCTACATGTGAGAGCTCATAATTATACTACACTGCTAACACTGTGTTTTGGTTTATCTGTTACGAGTGTATCTGTCTTTTACATGTGGAACGTTCGAATTAAACGGCTTTGCTTTAATGGTTGATTGTCTTTCTGGCGAGGAATGTATACACTTATAAGCCAAAGCATTATGACCATCTACCTACTAGACGCTATGTCCACTTTGGCATGGATATTATAGGCGATGCGTCGTGGCATGGAAGCAGTGAGGCCTTGGTAGGGCGATGGTTGGATATGGCACCACATCTGCCCAAAAAAGTCACCTAATTCTCGTAAATTCCGGGGAAGGGGCGATGAGCTCTGACACCACATTCAACCACATCCCAGATGTATTCGATCCAGTTCAGAGCTAGCGACTTGGAGGACCAGCACATGAACTGGTACACCCTACTGTATTCATCGAACCACTCCATCACTCTCCAGGCTTTTTGACATGGCGCATTGTCTTGCTGAAAAATGCCACTGCCGTCGGGAAATTGGGTACAACAGTTTCTTTTCAGTCTGTTATGTATTTGAATTTTTTTGGCTGAATGAACTTCTTCGGGTGGCCATGCTTCTGTAATTTTAGTAGTGCACTGCTTTAAAAAATGGTTCAAATGGCTCTGAGCACTACGGGACTTAACATCTATGGCCATCAGTCCCCTAGAACTTAGAACTACTTAAACCTAACTAACCTAAGGACATCACACAACACCCAGTCATCACGAGGCAGAGAAAATCCCTGACCGCGCCGGGAATCGAACCCGGGAACCCGGGCGCGGGCAGCGAGAACGCTACCGCACGACCACGAGCTGCGGACCAGTGCTTTAAACATTATTGCGGTGTCAATATGTCGGTTACCTGTTTTTGAATTATTTTGTTTATTGCAACATCTTGTAGTTTTGGCCGTATTCAGGGACTGTGTCCATTAATACTATCGAATGCACAGTTTTAAAACAGGGTCATTTTTTTTAAATTTTGTACAAATTGATTTTAAAATTGGTTTTATATTTCATTAAACGAAAATTTTGAAGTGTTGATCACTCACAGTTCACGACAGTCTTACCATTCCCTGTGTGGCCATATTGGTCGGAGAGTTCAACAAAACTAGATGTAACTTCAGGCATGCTCTGGGAATATGTGATGGGATACTGCTTATGTTGCACGCTAGTCACTTAGTAAACAGTATTAATTGTCTTCTGACTTCTAGGTGATGAAAAGTTATCTATAATTGAGTACTATTTGGAAAATATTACGAAACTGTTCCGCCAGTGTCATATTTGAAATCACTCAACTCTTACAAATACGTGGTTGTAACACTTTGTTGGGATACTAGCTGCAATACCCAACTTAAACCTTATCAGAATATATTGCATGGTTGACGGCATGAGGACCATTCTCCCTACCAGAAACATACAGACGTATACTCCATTAAACGTGTGTTTATAGTGATATTAAATTAATTAATCAATGGTGCGATAAACATTATTACTTAAGTAATACAAATCTGAATCAAACGTTACTTTATTTAATAAGAAATTTAATTTTTTTATATATAGATATTTATATTTTCATTTCTCCTCAAGCCGGCCGGAGTAGCCGAGCGGTTAAAGGCGCTACAGTCTGGAACCGCACGACCGCTACGGTCGCAGGTTCGAATCCTGCCTCGGGCATGGATGTGTGTGATGTCCTTAGGCTAGTTAGGTTTAAGTAGTTCTAAGTTCTAGGGGACTTATGACCACAGCAGTTGAGTCCCATATTGCTCAGAGCCATTTGAACCATTTCTCCTCAACACTTACCCATACATTGCATTTATAGTTTTATTGTTCGGGCTCTAAATAAACAAATTTTGAGGTGATCTAATTTGTGAGCACACGACATAAAATAGGCCATTTGAAAACCATGAGTCCTTCAATGATACAATGTCGGAATGTTTGGCCCTGTGCTTTGTTGATGGTCATGCCGTAACCGAACTTTGCTGGAAACTGCAAACGCCTTAAACTGATGGGCAATCCAGCTGATATTAAAGGTACTCGCGCCGTCAATACTGTGTGCCCTTTTTATTTGGTAGTCATTGTATTGCCTTCGATGATGTTATTCTGGGGTTGTTTGATACAGTCTTCTACTGTTACATAGTTTCGGCAAATTCAGATTTCACAGTAAAATGACTGGCCAACTATGCTTCAATTTGACCACGTGAAACGGCATTTTTGGAACATTGAAATGATTGAATAATTCAGTAGGAAAGTTTATAGTTTCATTTTCATCAGTCACGGTATATGTAAATTTTCTCAACCCTCCGGAGTCATGATAATAATTTTATTATAACTTTCAGCCACATAATCTTTAAAGCTTTTGGAATTCCTGGAAAAATTCGATTCAAAATATAGTTTCTAGAAAATGGAGAATACATCTCTATCCCTCACTGACACATAAAATGCCACTCAAAACATTTTACATGCTATTCATAAACACAATGTGTGAGAATTTGTTTTTGCCAGCCATACTCACCCACTTCCACCCACCGCGTCTAAATTACGTTACTGACAACAGGAAACCAAGGGCTACCTACCATCGCAACTGCGAGTGGGTGGCAGTCGATGGTCATGGTGGAAAGTATGTCTTTACGTAGACACACTTTTCCTTAGTTATGTATAGAGAGTGATTAAATGAAATGACCACGTAGACTGTGGGTAAGACAGTGGACAGGCATTGATTCATTGGCAGAAACTGGAATATTCAGTCAGTTTACAAGGAACACAGCTTGAAAATTTCTTTTGCGTCCTATACCAGAATATTGCTCAAGTGTTGTGGGATTCATGCCAAATAGGACTAACTAGGAATATTGAAAATATACAAGGAAGGGTGCCACGAATGGTCAAACGTGTTTATGGCTCACTGGAGGACGTCAGAGAGATGCTGAAGAACATGGTTTGACACACGCTTGAAGAGAGTCAGCAATTATCTGGTGAAGCAATTGTGCCAAGTCAGAAAAACGAAGAACCTATCTGTCCTTCTAGCAATTTATGTATCGTTCCCGTAGAGATCTCGAAGAAAAAATTAAGCTAACTATAGTGCTCACAGAGGCAGTTAAACGTCATGCTTCCAGCACTCCATACACTATTGGAACGGGTAGAAACCGTAACCTGTGCCACAATACTAAGCAATCTCTTCTACACATTTCACTGTGATTTGTAGAGTGTATATGTATATGTTGCTGCTAATCTGTTTCTTATGGGCCGTTAAAATGTAACCGTTCTCATTTTTTCCCCGTGTTTCTTACAAGGGAACCTCCCCATCGCACCCCCCTCAGATTTAGTTATAAGTTGGCACAGTGGATAGGCCTTGAAAAACTGAACACAGATCAATCGAGAAAACAGGAAGAAGTTGTGTGGATCTATGAAAAAAATAAGCAAAATATACATACTGAGTAGTCCATGCGCATGATAGGTAACATAAAGGATAGTCTGAGTTCAGGAGCGCCGTGTTCCCGTGGTTAGCGTGAGCAGCTGCGAAACGACAGGTCCCTGGTTCAAGTCGTCCGCGAGTCAAAAGTTTAATTTTTTATTTTCAGACCGTTATCAAAGTTCAGGCACTCACACATAATCATCTTCGCTCTCCAAAATTCCAGAACACGTTCAGAATTGCTTGGACATATGCAGGATCTACATCTACATCTACATCCATACTCCGCAAGCCACCTGACGGTGTGTGGCGGAAGGTACCTTGAGCACCTCTATCGGTTCTCCCTTCTATTCCAGTCTCGTATTGTTCGTGGAAAGAAGGATTGTCGGTATGCCTCTGTGTGGGCTCTAATCTCTCTGATTTTATACTCATGGTCTCTTCGCGAGATATACGTAGGAGGGAGCAATATACTGCTTGACTCTTCGGTGAAGGTATGTTCTCGAAACTTTGACAAAAGCCCGTACCGAGCTACTGAGCGTCTCTCCTGCAGAGTCTTCCACTGGAGTTTATCTATCATCTCCGTAACGCTTTCGCGATTACTAAATGATCCTGTAACGAAGCGCGCTCTTCTCCGTTGGATCTTCTCTATCTCTTGTATCAACCCTATCTGGTACGGATCCCACACTGTTGAGCAGTATTCAAGCAGTGGGCGAACAAGCGTACTGTAACCTACTTCCTTTGTTTTCGGATTGCATTTCCTTAGGATTCTTCCAATGAATCTCAGTCTGGCATCTGCTTTACCGACGATCAACTTTATATGATCATTCCATTTTAAATCACTCCTAATGCGTACTCCCAGATAATTTATGGAATTAACTGCTTCCAGTTGCTGACCTGCTATTTTGTAGCTAAATGATAAGGGATCTATCTTTCTATGTATTCGCAGCACATTACACTTGTCTACATTGAGATTCAATTGCCATTCCCTGCACCATGCGTCAATTCGCTGCAGATCCTCCTGCATTTCAGTACAATTTTCCATTGTTACAACCTCTCGATACGCCACAGCATCATCTGCAAAAAGCCTCAGTGAACTTCCGATGTCATCCACCAGGTCATTTATGTATATTGTGAATAGCAACGGTCCTATGACACTCCCCTGCGGCACACCTGAAATCACTCTTACTTCGGAAGACTTCTCTCCATTGAGAATGACATGCTGCGTCCTGTTATCTAGGAACTCCTCAATCCAATCACACAATTGGTCTGACAGTCCATATGCTCTTACTTTGTTCATTAAACGACTGTGGGGAACTGTATCGAACGCCTTGCGGAAGTCAAGAAACACGGCATCTACCTGTGAACCCGTGTCTATGGCCCTCTGAGTCTCGTGGACGAATAGCGCGAGCTGGGTTTCACATGACCGTCTTTTTCGAAACCCATGCTGATTCCTACAGAGTAGATTTCTAGTCTCCAGAAAAGTCATTATACTCGATCACAATACGTGTTCCAAAATTCTACAACTGATCGACGTTAGAGATATAGGTCTATAGTTCTGCACATCTGTTCGACGTCCCTTCTTGAAAACGGGGATGACCTGTGCCCTTTTCCAATCCTTTGGAACGCTACGCTCTTCTAGAGACCTACGGTACACCGCTGCAAGAAGGGGGGGGGGCAAGTTCCTTCGCAGGTTTGACGGTCTACACACGGAAAAATTTGAAAACGTTAAAAACATATGTTTTGACAGAGCACAGGGAAAACTTTGCGACTATGAAACTGTTGCATTCGTTTGTTGCAGTTTATGTGACAAACTCTTATGTTTTCATCACTTTTTTCGGAGTGATTATCACATCCACAAGAAAACCTAAAGCGGGCTAGGTAGAAGAATCTTTTTACCCATTCGCCAAGTGTACAAGTTAGGTGGGTCGACAACATATTCCTGTCGTTTGACGCACATTCCGTCATCAGTGTCGTATAAAATATATCAGACGTGTTTTGCTGTGGAGGAATCGGTTGACCTGTGACCTTGCAATCAAATGTTTTCGGTTCCCATTGGAGAGGCGCGTCCTTTCATCTACTAATCGCACGGTTTTGCGGTGCAGTCGCAAAACATAGACACTAAACTTATTACAGTGAACAGAGACGTCAATGAACGAACGGAAAGATCATAACTTTGCGAAACTAAACTTTTCACTCGAGGGAAGACTTGAACCAAGGACCTCTCGTTGCGTAGCTGCTCACGCTAAGCACGGGATCACGGCGCTCCTGAGCTCAGATTATCCTTGATGTTGCCTATCTTACACATGGACTACTCAGTTTGTATATTTTGCTTATTTTTTTTATTGTTCCACACAACTTTTTCCTGTTTTCTCGACTGATCTGTGTTCAGTTTTTCAAGGCCTATCCACTGTGCCAACTTATAACTAAACCTGAGGGGGTTGCAATGGGGAGGTTCCCTTGTTAGAAACTTGTAGGGTGAACTCACATTTCTGTCTTCTGAGCTCTTACAGTGGTGTAGCTTCTCGCTCGAGCTACTGTCCCTTAAACCATCAAGGAGCAAGTGCCACTTTAAAGCAATCATGTTCTTTCCAATAACATCGAGAGATAGAGAAAATTCACTGATAAACACAGACGCCCACGGATGTCTCACTGCCACGACTGTACGGGCTGCTTTTGCGTCTCTACAGATAACCTTCCACGGGGACAGTACTGTTAATTAGCGGAGTGTGGTGGAAGATCTGTGGATCACTGCCTGTGGCAAGGATGGCAGAAGAGGGCGGGGGAGGGGGGAGGGATAGGAACTGGAGCGCCGGTCATACGCTACTCGTACAGAGCCGAGAGAGAGAGAGAGAGAGAGAGAGAGAGAGAGAGAGCAGCAGGCGTGACCGCGAGGTGGCGCGGTCTCTATTTATCCTCATCCTCGCCTGTCCCATGCAAATGGCATGCAAATCTGCGGCCGTGTGTACACAGCGCAACCGATACGCGCAGAAACCGCTGCGCCCGCAGCGCAGCAGACAGACGACACTTGGCAGCCAGCGCTGACGAACTGTCGACCGGCTGACAGGGGTGTCGCTCGCACCCGTTCATTGGAAAATAGCGCTTAATCCGCATTATGGCCAAGTGTGGAAATGTCTGAAATTCTCCTGCGTTAGAGGCTGTCTGGCAGCTGTCTGCAAGTACATCGACATACACACAGAATGCTCACAGATTGGAAAGAATCGGACACTGTTTCTCTGTAGGTGGCTCAGGTATTATGCTAAACCGTTCACAGTTATGAGCCTAACTTCATATAAGAATGATTAAAATGCCCAAAATCAAGACGAATAGGGATTGTAACTTATTATGATAGGCTATATCTTGTCAATAAGCGATTCGTAATAATCCTCCGTACTAAAAAAATGAAATGAGGAAGTGTCGTATAGAGGGTCACATGAAATAGTAGTGTAACATGGAGTAGATGACTGAAAATACATAAAAAAGGCTAAATTTGGCCCAAAAAAGATATAGTGAGTCTTACAAGGAGACGACACGACCGTGGGGTCGGGGATTTGTCCAAAATTTTGTGTGGTGAAAGAGGACCCCTAACACCTCACGTGGTTAAAGTATTAGGACGCACTACTCGGAAAATCCCGAGAAAAATCGATCCAAAGTTTCTTGGGTGCCGTATGAGTATAAAATGTTAGTTCATTCCCGACTCGCCGTTTGGCCTACATAGTTAGCGCTGGAACCTTTACGCCAGAGGTCTCGTGTTCGATTCTTCCTACAGCACCTTTTTTTTTTCTTCTGTTGCTTGCAAAATTGCAGCGCATTGTTACTGGAGAATTATGAAATTAATTTCCGGGAAGATTGTATAAAAATTCATTCTATAATTCACCACCAATTATCGTCACCAATATTCCGAGACATGATTCAGTATTTCTGGTTAGCCTCAAAATTATCAGAAACTCAAAACATTTTCGTAAATGTTAATGGGGCATGTTTTTGTACAGATTTCTTGCAAACGCCCTGTGATTGTAAAAAATCCGCTTTTATATGTTGCGCAAGATGTCGCAAAAAATATTGCTTTGTTTTTTTTTACGATAATTACCACTGCATTTCTTGTTTATAATTATTATATGTATAAAAATTAGATGTTTCCCAATCGACTTTGTTATTCTCATTAAAAACCCAATGTTTCTACTCATATACTTCACAATGAGAAATGGAAAACCCACCACCATGAATTGTTTTGTTGGACAAAAAGAAAATAATTTTTATTCAATAATGTAGCTAATTTGTTAAACATAATGTAGGCTTGGGAAACTTTCTGAATAATTAGTGGAGAAACAAAAGAAAATGAAACAGAAGAAAAAAAAGTGCTCGAGGAGGTGTCGAACCCGGGACCTCTGGCGTAAGAGTCCGAGAATCTCACTTGTGTTCGGTTTCGTTAGTTACATCTGCTCGGTGCGGACGTCGTAAGGCACCCGTCGTTAGTTCGTTGTTGATCGGTGAACTCAGTTGTTTTGTTACAGAAGGCAGTTAACCCTCTGACCGAACACGCTGAGCTACCGTGGCGGCAGCCTTGTTGGCCAGACGGCGGCTAGGCAATGCACTAACACTTTATACTCATAAGGCACCTAAGAAACTTTGGATCGAATTTTCTCGGGATTTCCGGAGTAGTGCGTCCTAATATTTTAACCACGTGAGGTGTTAGGGGTCCTCTTTCACCACGCAAAATTTCGGACAAATCCCCGACCCCACGGTCTCCTTGTTAGACAACTCCTTATGTGTAATATATTTTTTTGAAGCTGCGCATTTTATTACGTCATCAGTTGCAACAGTTTCTCATGGAAATGAACGAAGAGCATTAAGACTTTTTATATGTTTGTATGTTGGGAGCGCTATAGACTGTAATTAATATCGCTGACAGCGCCCTGCGCCCTAGGTAAGAGATGGTTGAAATGGCTCTGAGCACTGTAGGACTTAGCTTCTGAGGTCATCAGTCCCCTAGAACTTAGAACTACTTAAACCTAGCTAACCTAAGGACAGCATACACATCCATGCCCGAGGCAGGCTTCGAACCTGCGACCGTCCTCGGTAAGAGACTCTGTGGCTGGACGGACTAGCAGTTAGCAGTTATCGAGCGGACGGCTTGGACATGTGTCCTTCGTGGAGACTCAGTGTTGGTAGGTCATACATTGTAAAATGATGATGGATGTATTTGCTTTGCTAATGCTTGGGTAGTGGAATTATTGACGACTATATAATTTCTGGACCTGGGTGTCCATGATTAAGGTAAAATCTGCTAAATACATTGTTTGCTCTTCAACAAAATCTTTCTTTTGCTAACGAAATGACTCCTAGTAGTGAGAGCCCATACTAGTTAGAATCTTTTTATTTATCTGGCTGTAGTTGCTGCTTGCTGTTATTGCTGTAGTTCGTGTTATGAAGATTTTCTGTGAGGTAAGTGACTTATGAAACGTATAGGTTATTGTTATGATTTCTTCCAATTCAAGGCCATTCTTTTTTGTTAATTATTTGAAGTCATGTTGTCATTTTAGAGCAGTCAGATTGCGTTGCACTTGTATATTGTGGGTAATAAATGAATAGGTTAAGTTTCAGTTGTCTTTGTCAGGGAAAATTCTGTAAGTCAGTGTTGAAATGATAAAAATAAGTAACGAGACAATAGGTTCAGTTTCACTCAGCAGTTTAAGTAAACGATAGAAGTTTCACCTACTCCGTTACTTCAGTAGACTCAAACTAACTTTATAACCTACATTACTGCTACTTTGGTTAGAAAAAGGACAAGCCTCGAACGATTTCTCCATTTATGACACGTTGTTGATAAATCTCTGAAGGAAGAGGGAAAGCCAGAACGAAAATTAAAAGATCCGGAATGAATTGCAGAACCTGCATTTTAAATGGAGGTGATACCAGGCTGCCATAGTACGGAGAGAAGCAAATTATTTCTGACGCCATGGCGAAAGTACATGTAAAAAGAAAATAACGTTTTGCGAGGGACAACATCTGGCAAGGAAAATGGCCCATTTCTCTAAACTCGTTGTCGTTAAAGGAAACGTGAAACCTGAGCAATCCAATGTGACGTTGAAAGAAATCGAGGAAAAGCCCTCTAGATATCTGAGGACACTGTCAATTTTACAACTGTTTTGAACATTTTTCGAGATCGTTTGCCATTTCAATTGAAACACAGCCTCTGTATATCTGTAGAAACATTTCTAAGATCTTTGCCATTCCAATTGAAACACAGCCTCTGTATATCTGTAGATGGGACTGATCAATCTGCAGTGTAATCCCCGTTTAAAAGACAAATTCCTTCACGTTAAAACTGTCGAGGATCTCTATGTTCTTTTGTCGGGAAGAGTTTCGACGTGTCCATATTGAGAATGCAAACGTGATAAAATATTTTGATCAACATAATATGTGTGTGAAACGCTTTTTTCGATCATGAAACTAAATAGATCATGATTACGTGGCGACTTGATTAACGAAAAGCTGCGAAACCGCCTGCATCTGTACATATGCGACAGTTTGTACCAGATCTGAATTTGATTATCTCTTCAAATAATAAATGTTTGTGAACTACATTATTGAGAAATATGCACCATGAAACAAAGCCACTCTCTTGCCCTCTTCCCACTTCAAAAGCACGGCGTGGTAAAGTGCGAATGTGCACGTGGGTGGGGAAAGAGTGACATGCTTGCACATGCGGGCCGAGTTCTTGGTCTTCCCTAGTGTAGATGATGTCCCAGCTTTTCAACTTCTGTCAGATTTTCTTCCCTTTCAATGTGGTGATATCTCCAAGGGTAGAACCACAGTCCACACAGAATGTGACAGTGCATAAATACATATAGAAGAACAAGAAACAGTTGCATCGGAGCTATTAGATGTTCCATAACCCGACAGGCTAACTTGAGAAAATATTCTCCTATCGTTACAGAAAAACATTTCAACTAAATACTGACAAACATATAATACATTAATGTTTACACGTCGAATACATATAATCTCAGTGTCTGAGGCTTATGTGCAATAGCTGATACAAATTTTTAAAAATAATTCTGCAGGTATATCACGAAATTGAAACACAAACTTCCTTGAACAGTAAAGAAAGAAATTCTGACTACGCACAGCCTGCTCACAAGAATGTAAAGTGAGACCTGCACTGAAATAAAAGTAACTTACATCGTGCTCAGCACGCTGTTCTGTGTCTGGTGTAGCAACTTTCTCGAAAGCAAATGGATCTCAACACATGTAGCAATTAAAGTTAAATAAACTATTCACTACGAAATCCGTTTGTGGTTGTCAGAAACAATCTGTGACTGCGTGTAGCATAACGTTCAATGCGAATAAGACAAAATATTTTAAACTTTACTAAGAATGACGGAGGCTGGTTTACTTTAAAGAAAATCGTCCTTGGAAAATTAAACTCTGATTGTTGTCAAAAAAGACTGTACAACATAAGAAGACACAATTACGAAATTCTCGCAGTATTTAAATTACAGACATTGCAAACAATTGAGTTATTGTGATATAATGAAAACAAAGATCTAATTAACACGAATCATGAATGAAACTAGTGATCTGAGGGCAAAGATTTCCTTTAATTTAATACACTCCTGGAAATGGAAAAAAGAACACATTGACACCGGTGTCTCAGACCCACCATACTTGCTCCGGACACTGCGAGAGGGCTGTACAAGCAATGATCACACGCACGGCACAGCGGACACACCAGGAACCGCGGTGTTGGCCGTCGAATGGCGCTAGCTGCGCAGCATTTGTGCACCGCCGCCGTCAGTGTCAGCCAGTTTGCCGTGGCATACGGAGCTCCATCGCAGTCTTTAACACTGGTAGCATGCCGCGACAGCGTGGACGTGAACCGTATGTGCAGTTGACGGACTTTGAGCGAGGGCGTATAGTGGGCATGCGGGAGGCCGGGTGGACGTACCGCCGAATTGCTCAACACGTGGGGCGTGAGGTCTCCACAGTACATCGATGTTGTCGCCAGTGGTCGGCGGAAGGAGCACGTGCCCGTCGACCTGGGACCGGACCGCAGCGACGCACGGATGCACGCCAAGACCGTAGGATCCTACGCAGTGCCGTAGGGGACCGCACCGCCACTTCCCAGCAAATTAGGGACACTGTTGCTCCTGGGGTATCGGCGAGGACCATTCGCAACCGTCTCCTTGAAGCTGGGCTACGGTCCCGCACACCGTTAGGCCGTCTTCCGCTCACGCCCCAACATCGTGCAGCCCGCCTCCAGTGGTGTCGCGACAGGCGTGAATGGAGGGACGAATGGAGACGTGTCGTCTTCAGCGATGAGAGTCGCTTCTGCCTTGGTGCCAATGATGGTCGTATGCGTGTTTGGCGCCGTGCAGGTAAGCGCCACAATCAGGACTGCATACGACCGAGGCACACAGGGCCAACACCCGGCATCATGGTGTGGGGAGCGATCTCCTACACTGGCCGTACACCACTGGTGATCGTCGAGGGGACACTGAATAGTGCACGGTACATCCAAACCGTCATCGAACCCATCATTCTACCATTCCTAGACCGGCAAGGGAACTTGCTGTTCCAACAGGACAATGCACGTCCGCATGTATCCCGTGCCACCCAACATGCTCTAGAAGGTGTAAGTCAACTACCCTGGCCAGCAAGATCTCCGGATCTGTCCCCCATTGAGCATGTTTGGGACTGGATGAAGCGTCGTCTCACGCGGTCTGCACGTCCAGCACGAACGCTGGTCCAACTGAGGCGCCAGGTGGAAATGGCATGGCAAGCCGTTCCACAGGACTACATCCAGCATCTCTACGATCGTCTCCATGGGAGAATAGCAGCCTGCATTGCTGCGAAAGGTGGATATACACTGTACTAGTGCCGACATTGTGCATGCTCTGTTGCCTGTGTCTATGTGCCTGTGGTTCTGTCAGTGTGATCATGTGATGTATCTGACCCCAGGAATGTGTCAATAAAGTTTCCCCTTCCTGGGACAATGAATTCACGGTGTTCTTATTTCAATTTACAGGAGTGTAGTTGCGACAAACAAACATTTTATTCTTGTGCGTGCATTGCTACCTAAAGTTTCCTCCAAAACATCTTCTTTATCAATTGAATCAATAACGTATGTTTACAAACAAATTTTCATCTCCATAATAAGGTATTCCAGATAGCTTCTCCAGTCTTTTTTTTTTTTTTTTCTTTGCAACTGATCTCGTTCACTGTAAAGCTCACCTGCTCGCTACAAAACTTCAAATAAGAATGCCCCAGCGCTGCACATCTAACAGGTGAGCAAGCGAACCACAAAGACATTTAAACAAGGTTCCAAGGACCTTATTCACTGCTCGTGTAGTGCGTTCACTCATCTTTGGCCCAGTAGAGTAAATGAGCCAGGCCGTTGTGTGATCGTGGACTGCTGACGTATGTCATGGTAGTAAAGTGGTGCGTTGGTTGTATCGAATCAGCACAGTAACATGAGTCACCTTCGAGACATGACAGAATGGCGGATATGAACTACAGTGTTTGTACGTGTCGATGACCACACCGTCAATGAAGGATTGATCATTTAGGTTACAAAGGATGAAGTTGAATATCATTTCTAGTGAGCGTTACATATACCACGTAGCAGGAATTACGCAGCAAGCTTCGTTTGAAATGCAATTTGAAGAATAATAAATAGCGATCCCCAGCTACTTGTAGAGCGTGTCATGTCGAAGTTTTATTGTTGCTGATTGGAAATGAGATTTTTTTGCGAGGCATATCGCTAATGCACTTCATTGGCCCTAGAAAAAACTCGACCATTCATACTGCGAACTCCGATTGTGGAACAGTCACAAATGTCGACTGACACCAACGCTTTGTAGGTGTTATAATTTAAATTTCATTTCAGTCATGTATATCTAGTCCTTTTATTTCCAGTATCATCCAGTATCACCACAGAGCAGAACGTTCTCTCACACAAACGTGTCGTCAATACGCTGAAACTATGAGAATCAAATTAGTTAGTATGGTAAAGCTTTTGATTATTGTTTCACAGTTTTCGCTTTAATCGATACGAAGGTGTTCCTCGTCGAAGCCATATTCACTAATTTCAAGAATTTTCCTACTATCAGAAACATCAGTAATCATGAATTTATCTAATCATTAATACTAAACTTCGGTAGTCTAAGCGCATTTTGATGTACTTCAATAGTTCCTCCAAGATCTGATTGGCTGCGAAATTAAAACCAGTGAACACACGATGAAGCTTCGTGCAAATGTGTTGCGCAGTGTCTCTATTACGCCCATCGGTCGCGTCACGTCACTCGTTTCAGTTATGACTGCATACTGAGCACGCAAAGATACCTAGAACAACATCGTGTCCCGCCGAATGTGAAGTGTGTGCTATCGCTCGATTCCTTTGTGCTGAAGGGTTCCGCCTGATTTCCATGTAGCCCACATACCATAATTGTCGTAAGTGACAGTAAAGTGCGGCACTTTGAAGCATGGCGTACACACGTTCATGAAGCAAGAGATCAGGGAAGCAAGAGAATTGTCAATCGATGATCTTATTCAGCGAGCGGATCGGGTGATTCGAGAAAACCGTCTAAGAAGCGCAGTTCAGAACAAGTGAAGAGGAACGTTGTCGTCAGTCATTGTCGTTCTTCATGACAATTCTCAGCCGTACACTGCAGCTCCAATAAAGACACACCTGCAGTGTTTGATCACCTACCACATGGCTCCCTCTGATTTTCATCTTTTCGCTCACATTAAGCTCTGGCTATGAGGACAGCATTTTTGCACAGACAACGAGCTGCAGGCCAGCGTAGGAAATTGGCGTTAATCACAGACAGCTGCTTTCACTGACGAGGGTACTGCAAAGTTAGTACCACGCTACGATAAATGTCTAAGCCGAAGCGGCCAGTATGTAGAGAAGTAGCTGGAAGGTGTACCGAAATACTGTAAATAAATTGTTTTGATTTTTCGTTTTGGTTTCCATTTTGTGACCGAACTGATATGGAAAGAGAAATAACTCTCGCACATGGGATCACAGCATGAAGGTCTACTACCTGGTAGAACAATCTGTAAAGAGTTGTAATACAAAAGGCAATTAACCAGTAAGCCAAAGGAACGATGGACTCAAACAATGAAATAGAGCACTTAAATAAATACTCTGTCTTCAACAATTACAAAGACAATTCAGTACATAGTGTACCCTCTAAATAAAGGAAGTCCAATGACAATGTGCAACAGTAAATCGCAGTTTATGATATAGGAACGGTACAGTTCACTATCAAATTATACAATAGTGAAACTAGAAATGCAGTTCGTGACAAAAATCATTTAATAATTGATTAGAGCTTGCATGTAATCTTAATTGTGAATGTCATTGTGACTTTCAATGAAAGCGCATAAACGTATGTTTTAACTAATCAAATAAGGGCCGGTACTGATTACGACCCTCTACTCGTAGTTCTGAAGACATGAGAGGTAGCAAAACTACCAGAAGAAAAATTATTTAGTAATTTTTGTTTGCAGAAAAAGGAGCCTCTAAAAACATTTGTCGTTCTTACCAAAAAAATTGTGCCACGGACAAAAACAAAACTTCTCAGACCAAACATGAGCTAGTGGTACCCAAAAGACAAAAGAAATAAAGGAACGGTAACACTGCAAAGTCTGAGGAAAGTATCAGCTTTAGATATGCCGTTATGTATGACGTACCGGGAATGCATTCATGTTCCGAAAATGTTGAAACTTACTTGTCATTGTTTGAAGGTGACCTAGAAAGTGACAACTGAACATTTCACTACAAGTCAGAAATGGAAATTTCGTACGTCACTTAACACTTGTTTTACTTACTTAATTTTTTTCTGCTTCTAGATGCCAACGGATATTCATGAGCATTACTACTTTTGTACTAAAGCAAGAAATGTGCAATTACATTACTATGTTATAACACTATAACAACATTTAATCTTACTATTTCTCATTTTCTATTCTATAATAATTTAACAGCATGGACATTAATAGACATTATGTTGTATACCCACTAGGCTATATTTAGGACTTATGGTTACTGTAAAGTCCCCTTGATGGCAACCAATATCTGTGGAAACGTTAGAATAGCAGCTCCCTAAAATTATAGTCGGCAGTTTACATCTGAATGGGGTGAATAATATTCTGGAGTAGATTACAAGTCGCAATCAAACTCTAATATACGTAGGCAACACACAGAACTATTCTCTGCCAGTACTTCCGGTTGTTGTGGTCTGCAGTCCGAAGACTGGTTTATACAGCTTTCCACACTACTCTATCCTGTGCAAGCATCTTCGTATCCGAATAACTACTGCAACCCACATCCATTTGAAGCAACCCTCCCCCCGCTCAGCACTTCTTACCCCCAATACTTCCCTCCAATACTAAATCGCGGGTCTCTTGACGTCTCAGACTGTGTTCTATCAACCGATGTCTTCTCTTTGTCAAGTTTTGCCACTAATTCTTTTCACTCCAATTCCATACATTATCTCCTCTTTAGTTATGTAATCTACCCATCTTATCTTCAGTATTCTTCTGTAGCACCACATGTCAAAAGTTTCTAATCTCTTTTGCTGAACTGCTTTTTGTCACTTCCGTACAAGCCTACACTCCAGACAAATGCCTTCAGAAAAGATTTCCTAACACCCAAATTAACACTACTGGCCATTAAAATTGCTACACCAAGAAGAAACGCAGATGATACACGGGTATTCATTGGACAAATATATTATACTAGAACTGACATGTGATTACATTTTCACGCAGTTTGAGTGCATAGACCCTGAGAAATCAGTACCCAGAACAACCACCTCTGGTCGTAAAACGGCCTTGATACGCCTGGGCATTGAGTCAAACAGAGCTTGGATGACGCGTACAGGTACAGCTGCCCATGCAGCTTCAACACGAATCCACAGTTCATCAAGAGTAGCGACTAGCGTATTGTGGCGAGCCAGTTGCTCGGCCACCATTGACCAGACGTTTTCAGTTGGTGATAGATCTGGAGAATGTGCTGTCCAGGGCAGCAGTCGAACATTTTCTGTATCCAGAAAGGCCCGTACATAACCTGCAACATGCGGTCGTGCATTATCCAACTGAAATGTAGGGTTTCGCAGGAATCGAATTAAGGTTAGAGCCACGGGTCGTAACACATCTGAAATGTAACGTCCACTGTTTGTTCAAAGTGCAGTCAATGCGAACAAGAGGTGACCGAGACGTGTGCCAAATGGCACCCCATACCATCACGCCGGGTGATACGCCAGTATGGCGATGACGAATACACACTTCCAATGTGCGTTCACCGCGATGTCGCCAAACACGGATGCGACCATCACGATGGTGTGAACAGAACCTGGATTCATCCGAAAAAATGACGTTTTGCCATTCGTGCACCCAGCCACGACGTTGAGTACACCATCGCACGCGCTCCTGTCTGTGATGCAGCGTCAAGGGTAACCGCAGCCATGGTCTCTGAGCTGATGGTCCATGCTGCTGCAAATGTCGTCGAACTGTTCGTGCAGACGGTTCTTATCTTGCAAACGTCCCCATCTGTTGACTCAGGGATGGAGACGTGGCTGCACGATCCGTTACAGCCATGCGGATAAGATGTCTGTCATCTCGACTGCTAGTGATACGAGGCCGTTCGGATCCACCACGGCGTTTCGTATTACCCTCCTGAACCCACCGATTCCATATTCTGCTAACAGTCATTGGAACTCGATGAACGCGAGCAGCAATGTCGCGATACGATAAACCGCAATCGCGATGGGCTACAATCCGACCTTTATCAAAGTCGGAAACGTGATGGTACGCATTTCTCCTCCTTACACGGGGCATCACAATAACGTTTCACCAGGCAACGCCGGTCAACTGCTGTTTGTGTATGAGAAATCTTCTGGAAACTTCCCTCATGTCAGCACGTTGTAGGTGTCGCCACCGGTGCTAACCTTGTGTGAATGCTCTGAAAAGCTAATCATTTGCATATCACTGCATTTTCTTCCCGTCGGTTAAATTTCGCGTCTGTAGCACGTCATCTTCGTGGTGTAGCAATTTTAATGGCGTAGTGTATGTTCGACATTAACAAATTTCTCTTTTTCAAAATAGCTTTTCTCGGCTTTGCCATTCTACATTGTATATGCTCTCTACTTCTGCCGTCATCAGTTATTTTTCTTGGGAAATACATTTTAGTGTCCCATTTCCTAATCTAATTTCCTCAAATGATTTAATTCGGCTATATTCCATTACGCTTGTTTTGCTTTTGTTGATGTTCGCCTTCTATCATCCTTTCAAGACATTGCGCATTCCGTTCAACTGCACTGACAAGTCCTTTGTTATCTATGAGAAAATTACAATTTAATCGGCAAACTTCAAACTTTTGTTTTTTTTTTCTCTCTCATATTTATTTCCTTCTCCAAAATTTTCATTGGCTTCCCTACTATTTGCCCAGTTTGCATTTTGAACAACATCGGAAATAGGCAACAGCTCTGTTTCAATCACTACGTTCCATTCATGCCCTTCGACTGTTATGACTGCCTTCTGGTTTCTGTTGAATTCGTAAGTAACCTCTTGCTCCCAGTATTTTACCTCTGCTACCTTCAGAAATTTAAGAAGAATATTACAGTCACCATTATCAAAAGGTTTCTCCAAACCTACACGTACTCTAAACATAAGATTGCCTTTCCTTAACCTATTTTCTAAGATAAGTCGCAGGATCAATATTGTTTGCATGTTCCCACACTTAATAATACGTGTCAGTACTTTGCAACCATGACTTATTAAACTGATTGTTCGCTAATATTCACACATGTCAACAGTTGCAGTCTTTGGAATCGAAATGACGACATTCTTTTTGAAGTATCACATTATTACCATTGTTCAGTACATCTTGAACACAGGTGGATTAGTTTAGTCATTGCTGGATCTCCCAAGTTCTGTAGGAATATCGTCTACAGCAGGGGACCCGTTTCAGCTTAAACCTTTCAGTGCTTTATTAAATTCTTCTCGCAGTATCATATCTCAGTATCATATCTTACAACTCTCCTTCATTCACGATCTCTTCCCTTTCTATGACGTTAGCTTCAGGTTCATTTCCCTTTTATAGCCCCACTATATAATCTTCCCGTCTTTCGCTTCTATGCTTAATACCGGCTTTCCATCTCAGCTCTTGTCATACTTCTCTTTGCCCCAAAGCACTCTTTAATTTTTCTTTCGGCTGTATTGATTTTTCCACAAATTATGCATGTTTTCACAGATTCACATTTGTCCCATAGCCACCGTTCCTTAGATATTTTTCACTTCTTGTCAGTCTCATTTCTTAGACGTTTGTGTTCCCTTTCACCAGCTTCGTTGTATTTTTATATTTCCTCCTTTCATCTGATAAATTCAATATCTCCCGTGACATTCAAGAATTTTTACTACGCCGTGTATTTTTACCTGTTTGATCATCTGCTCGCTTCACTATTTCATCTCACAAAGCTAACCAATCACCTTTTTTGTACTCATTTCTCCCGATTTAGTCAATCGATGCCTGATTCTTCGTTTGAAACTCTCAACAACCTCCTGTTCTTTCAACTTATTAGAATCCCACATCCTTAATTTTTTACCTTTTTGCAGTTTATTTAGTTTTAAACTAGAGTTCGTAAATAATAAATTCAGGTCAGAGTCCACAACTGCACTGGAAATGTCTTATAGTTCAAAATCTGGTTCAAAAAACTCTCTCTTACCATTAAATAACAAATCGGAAACCTTACGGTGTCTCCATGTCTCTTCCACGCATACATCCTTCTTTCATGATTCTTCAACCAAGTATCAGCGATGATGAAATTGTAGTCTATGCAAAATTCTACCAGGCAGCTTCCTCTTTCACTCCTTTCCCCAATCCAAATTTACATTCTATTTCTCCCTCTCTTCCCTTTCCTATGTAGAATTCCAGTCCCCTGTCACAATTAAATTTCCGTCACGCTTAACTATCTCAATAATTTCTTTTATGTTATCATACGTCTCTTCAGTCTCCTCATCACCCCACAAGTTGACATACAAACTTGTATTCTGTCGTAGATATTGGCTTCGTGTTTATCTTGGCTACGATAATGCGTTGACTATGCTGTCCACAGTAGCTTATTCGCATTCCTATTTTTATTGATTATCAGGTCTACTCCTGCATTAGCCGCCCTAATTAATAATTGATTTATAACCCTGTAGTCACCTGACAGAAGTTTGTTCGTCCTGCCATTAAACTTCGCTGATTCCCAATATATCTACCTTCAACCTATCCATTTCCTTTTTAAAATTTTCTATCGTACCTGTCCAACTGAATGCCAGATTTGTTTTTCCTGATGACATCATAATGAGTTACCTCCGCCCGAAGATCCGAATATGGAATTACTTTACCTCCGGAATATTTTACCAAAGAAAATATTCTCATCATTTACCATACAATAGAGCTGCATGTCCTCGAGAAAAATAGCGGCTGCAGTTTTCTCTTGCTCTCAGCCGTTCGTAGTAGCAGTACAGCAAGGCTATTTTGGTTTATGTTACAAGACCATATTAATCAATCATCTAGACTCTTGCCCCTGCAGTTACTGAAAAATCTTCTGCCCATCTTCAGAAACCACACGTTTGTCCGTCCTTTCCACAGACACCCCACCGTTGTGGTTGCACCTACAATTAGCTGTAGCGTTCAGGCACGCAAGTCACCGCTCCTCGGCAAGTAGCCGCAGGTAACCCTTATACACTCCTGGAAATGGAAAAAAGAACACATTGACACCGGTGTCTCAGACCCACCATACTTGCTCCGGACACTGCGAGAGGGCTGTACAAGCAATGATCACACGCACGGCACAGCGGACACACCAGGAACCGCGGTGTTGGCCGTCGAATGCCGCTAGCTGCGCAGCATTTGTGCACCGCCGCCGTCAGTGTCAGCCAGTTTGCCGTGGCATATGGAGCTCCATCGCAGTCTTTAACACTGGTAGCATGCCGCGACAGCGTGGACGTGAACCGTATGTGCAGTTGACGGACTTTGAGCGAGGGCGTATAGTGGGCATGCGGGAGGCCGGGTGGACGTACCGCCGAATTGCTCAACACGTGGGGCGTGAGGTCTCCACAGTACATCGATGTTGTCGCCAGTGGTCGGCGGAAGGTGCACGTGCCCGTCGACCTGGGACCGGACCGCAGCGACGCACGGATGCACGCCAAGACCGTAGGATCCTACGCAGTGCCGTACGGGACCGCACCGCCACTTCCCAGCAAATTAGGGACACTGTTGCTCCTGGGGTATCGGCGAGGACCATTCGCAACCGTCTCCATGAAGCTGGGCTACGGTCCCGCACACCGTTAGGCCGTCTTCCGCTCACGCCCCAACATCGTGCAGCCCGCCTCCAGTGGTGTCGCGACAGGCGTGAATGGAGGGACGAATGGAGACATGTCGTCTTCAGCGATGAGAGTCGCTTCTGCCTTGGTGCCAATGATGGTCGTATGCGTGTTTGGCGCCGTGCAGGTGAGTGGCACAATCAGGACTGCATACGACCGAGGCACACAGGGCCAACACCCGGCATCATGGTGTGGGGAGCGATCTCCTACACTGGCCGTACACCACTGGTGATCGTCGAGGGGACACTGAATAGTGCACGGTACATCCATACCGTCATCGAACCCATCGTTCTACCATTCCTAGACCGGCAAGAGAACTTGCTGTTCCAACAGGACAATGCACGTCCGCATGTATCCCGTGCCACCCAACGTGCTCTAGAAGGTGTAAGTCAACTACCCTGGCCAGCACGATCTCCGGATCTGTCCCCCATTGAGCATGTTTGGGACTGGATGAAGCGTCGTCTCACGCGGTCTGCACGTCCAGCACGAACGCTGGTCTACCTGAGGCGCCAGGTGGATGGCTCTGAGCACTATGGGACTCAACTGCTGAGGTCATTAGACCCCTAGAACTTAGAACTACTTAAACCTAACTAACCTAAGGACATCACAAACATCCATGCCCGAGGCAGGATTCGTACCTGCGACCGTAGAGGTCTTGCGGTTCCAGACTGCAGCGCCTTTAACCGCACGGCCACTTCGGCCGGCCGCCAGGTGGAAATGGCATGGCAAGCCGTTCCACAGGACTACATCCAGCATCTCTACGATCGTCTCCATGGGAGAATAGCAGCCTGCATTGCTGCGAAAGCTGGATATACACTGTACTAGTGCCGACATTGTGCATGCTCTGTTGCCTGTGTCTATGTGCCTGTGGTTCTGTCAGTGTGATCATGTGATGTATCTGACCCCAGGAATGTGTCAATAAAGTTTCCCCTTCCTAGGACAATGAATTCACCGTGTTCTTATTTCAGTTTCCAGGAGTGTACATTGGCCCGCCCGGATGGCCGTGCGGTCTAACGCACGGCTTTCCGGGCGGGAAGGAGCGCCCGGCGGATTTGTGTCGAGGTCCGGTGAACCGGCCAGTCTGTGGATGGTTTTTAGGTGGTTTTCCATCTGCCTCGGCAAGTGCGGGCTGGTTCCCCTTATTCCGCCTCAGTTACACTATGTCGGCGATTGCTGCGCAAACAAGTTCTCCACGTACGCGTACACCACCATTACTCTACCACACAAACATAGGGGTTACACTCGTCTGGTGTGAGACGTTCCCTGGGGGGTCCACAGGGGGCCGAACCGCACAATAACCCTGGGTTCGGTGTGGGGTGGCGGAGGGGTGAAGTGGACTGCGGTAGTCGTCGTGGGGTTGTGGACCACTGCGGCTGCGGCGGGGACGGAGCCTCTCCGTCGTTTCTGTGTCCCCGGTTAACATACAATGCCCTTATACATACTAAATTTAAAGGTAGGTAAAAGGAATTTACCACAAATTATAAAGCAACTTAATACCGAGCTATCAGTAAATAAGTTATTTTAGACCCTATGTCTTTCTCTGCGTGGAGATTCACAAATTTCCTCACAAAATGTCTCACACCTGCCAGTCATCAAAATCCTTCCTTCAGTTGTTTGACTGACTCAAGACTTTGATTCAGCATCACGAACATTCTCTTTCTGCAGTATGCCATTGTCCATTGAGCTGATGCCACGCATACCCGGCGCATTCTCTGGCCGCTCCCTTCCACCTGCTGGCTGCTGCTGCTGACCGCACAGTGACACTGGTCCTCTCAGGTCACTTGTTTCCATCCGTTGTTCCACATGTAATGCCAAGAATTTAATTTTATGATTGTAATTTCATAGGTTTCTAGATCTGCTGAATCCATTTTTGCGCTCAGTTCAACGCGACGGCTGCGGCAGTCAAAAACTTGTTAAGCTTATGTAAATGGAAACCACTTAAATTTATTCTACCATGCCAAGTCTTTCACATAACAACGTTACTCGCTGTTAGGTGGTTAACAAAGCTTTTTATACCTAGTCGCTGACGGGGTACATAATAAAGAGGACCCTACGCTTGTAGTATCATCCAGCTCCTTTTTACATCTGGGGAAATTTCAAACCGTGAAGAAAAGCATGTTATCTTGGTGGAAGGTCACGTCCTGATCATAAAAGCTTAAAACTATATATGGATAAACGAGATGTCCCAGGAGAGATTGTCATCAGATCAGTCAAATGTTCTATTCAAATGGATGAAATCCAATACAGTGCTCCGAAACGCTCTCTCTTGATGACGAAACTGTCTTAAGTTTTAGCTTGGTTATGAGATTTTGAAAGAATATTGAATAGTTTGACTGCAAACAAGTTAGCGGAAGCTAATGAGAAACATTACGAATAACTAGAATCAATATAAAACATCGTAATTAGAACATTATAAATGATTTATAAAACCCAAATTTACTATCCTTTTTCCAGAGAAACATTGTAGAATTATTTGTATGGGAAAGTATTGAGTTTTAACGTCAAGTCACTAGAGAAAAAGGAAGGAAGATTAAAACTGAATGTCCCATCGACGTCATCAGAGGCTGAGCACTATCTCAGATTACAAAAAAATGGGGAAGGAAATGGGTGGTGCCTTTCTAAAGAAACCATACCGATATTTGCCGTAAGTGACTTAGGAAAGTCACAGGCAACCGAAATGTAGATTACCGAATGGGGATCTGAAGTTGCTACCTCCCAAATACACGTTCAGCGTATCACAACTTCGCCAGCTCTTTCAGTCTGTAGGATTATAAAGCACGTATACAAAAATTAAAAAAAGAAAAGAAACTGAAGGAATGGTACAGCAAATTAGTCATTTATCAACAGCTGTTTCATATCCGCCACTGTGAAGTATCTAAGTTTGAGCGGGGCTTCGTCGATGTGTCGTTTATTCTCGTAGTAAATGGTAGTTGCTCAGTGTACCGGTACTACAATGTTGTTGACAGTTTTACGAAATGTACCAGCACAAAAGTAGCGAAATGACAGATACACGGCTTGCATACAGCAAAGTTGATGATCATTGCAGAGTCATGACATAGATGCATACTTACAGGATTCCCAACTGAAATACTGTACATCTTCTAGAGTCTGCAGCAGTCAAGTGAAGACTTCGAAAAGCGGACAGTTGCAAGCTGGATTCGCATTTTTCGCCAGTAATTTTTTGGCAGTTGTAGCGTATACGTAGTACAAAGGATATTTCTGAGCTGCTTAAGTTTCCATGTAGATACAACAGTACTGTGTAATATTGAAACATTTATCGTATACATGACTATCTTTCTGATACATCAATTATTCCGCGTTTCTGTCAGACATTAGGTGATAGTAATGGATGCTGGCTGCCGAGTCCCTTTTCGAAGAGGGCTTTGCGGAGCATTTCGAAGAGGTGCAAGTGTTGGCTGCTTCTCATGCTAGTACATAGAGTGTTTTCTGAACAAGTACTACATTCACACCGTCTGCAGAAAGTCCAGACGACAGTAATGGAGGAGTGTTAACGAGGAGTACAGGATGCGCTGTATTACTCGTATCTACAGTGTTGCACACTCCAGCCAAAATTCACGACTTTGTTACTATTTACCGATGACTGCATCTTCACTCGAGACAATGTTGAGAACCTTTCCTCATTCTGGGGAGTCGAAATTCGATAGTGCAGTTAGTTGGAATTAACCGAAACACGTTCAGTGAGAACGTGTGCGCTGGGATCGTTTGAGATAAAAGGACTTCAATTTCCTGTCTATCGGAGATGGTTTAGTATGCGTTAGTCAGATAATGAGGCTGTAAAATGACTGAGATCTACGCCTCTTTAACGCAAATGTGGAGCAGCAGTTTGACACTACACATCGACATTTGCCGGCCGGTGTGGCCAAGCGGTTAAAGGCGCTACAGTCTGTAACCGCGTAACCGCTACGGTCGCAGGTTCGAATCCTGCCTCGGGCATGGATGTGTGTGATGTCCTTAGGTTAGTTAGGTTTAAGTAGTTCTAAGTTCTAGGGGACTGATGACCTTAGAAGTTAAGTCCCATAGTGCTCAGAGCCATTTGAACCACATCGACATTTGTGGACTGGCAGAGGAATACTTGTTCCTTGCCCACCACGGCCACCAGATGTTACAACTAGTTACTTTTTTGGGGGGTATTAGGGAGACTACGGTGGATGCTGCTCTTGTAACATCTGACGTGTTCATCTCATGATTCCACGATGCGACTGAATACACGGCCGCACTTGTACCTTGGTTGCTACACCAAAAATTTGGAGTCCTGTCTGTAGTATACTGCGAGGTCTGACGTTTTATTGAAAGTTGGGACACCGGTCTGCCACCATATCCAAACCGTTCTCCATCTTTAACACCCTACAGTACCGAAACCAAGAATTTGTGGCCATGACTACCGTCTTGAAAAATGATTGATTTACCATACTGGTCAATATCCATGCGGCCGCTTTACATTGATGGCTAGTCTGGTATGGACATTCGTATTCGAATACAGAGATATGTAAACAGGCAGAACACGCCTATATAAGAATATGTAAACAGGCTGAACACGCCTATATAAGACAAGTGTCTGGCGCAGTTGTTAGATCGGTTACTGCTGCTGCAAATGCAGTTTATCAAGATTTCACTAAGTTTGAATGTGGTGTTATAGTCGGCGCACGAGCGAGGGGGCACACCATCTCCGAGCTAGCGATGAAGTGAGGATTTTCCCGTACGACCAATTCACGAGCGTACATTGGAAATCAGACATCCGGTCGAACATTACATCTCCGACATTCCTGCGGCCGGAAAAAGATCCTTCAAGAACAGGACCAACTACGACTAAAGAGAATCATTCAAATTGACAGAAGTGCAACCCTTCCGCTAATTGCTGCAGATTTCAATGCCGGGCCATCGAAAAGTGTCAGCGTGCGAATCATTCAACGAAACATCATCTATATGGGCTTTCGGATCCGAAGGCCCACTCGTGTACCCTTAAAGACTGCATGACACAAAGCTTTACGCCTCGCCTGGGCCAATCAAGACCGACATTGGACTGTTGATGGCTGGAAACATGTTGCCTGGTCGCACGAGTCTTGTTTCAAACTGTGTAGAGTAGATGGACATGTATGGGTGTGGAGACAACACCATGAATCCATGGACCCTGCATGTCACTAGGGGACTATTCAAGCTGGTGGAGGTTCTGCAATGGTGTGGGGCGTGTGCACTTGAAGTGTTGTGGGACTCCTGATATATCTAGATACGACTCTGATAGGTGCAACGTACGTAAGCATTCTGTCTGATCACCTGCATCCATTCATGTCCATTGTGCATTCCGATGGACTTGGGCAATTACAGTAGGACAATGCGTCACCCCACACGTGCAGAATTGCTACAGAGTGGCTCCAGGAACACTGTTCTGAGTTTAAACAATTCCGCTGGCCACCAAACTCCTCAGACATCAACATTATAGAGCATATGTGGGATTGCCTTGCAACGTTCTGTTCAGAAGAGATCTCCACCCACTCGTACTCTTGCGGATTTATGGACAGCCCTGGAGGATTCATGGTGTCAGTTCCGTCCAGCATTACTTCAGACGTAAGTCGAGTCCATGTCAGGTCGTGTTGCAGCTCTTCTGCGTGCTCACGGGAGCCGTACACGATATGAGGCTGGTGTATTATTTTGTTAGGCTCTTCAATGTAATATCTTTCAGCTGATAACTGAATTTGTTTATTTTTTTTAAATATTGACGGAATTACAAATGCTCCCACGTCTCACTGGATACACATTGTTCATAACTATCGTCGTAACAGTCATGAAAGTGGCTAATCTGTATATGAAGTACAAGTAGCCAGAAATAAACCTCAAATTAGTTAATTTCGAAGAGCTGATAATCCGTCGTTTTTTGTAGGTCACTGTGATAGATCATAGAACGATAGGTTATAAAAGTTTCTGGAAAGTTTTGGAAAAGGATTACCTATGACAGTTCGTTGGGATATGCTATGAATTAAAAAAAAAAAAAAACCTCTCATATTCGTCGTTTAGAGCGACTGTATATGTAGAGTCAAACTACAACACGATCTGACTGCAAAAATTGTAGAATATTACCTAGACAGGGATCGTTTACTTTGTGGACGATTCACAATGGGCATAGTTAAAGAAAGATGAATTTACGGGGAAGCTTAGTAATCGCAACATCTCACTTTGCATAAAACGTGTAGCTTATAGCAGCGTGCAGTGCAGTGGTCAGGACAGGTTACCACGGTCCTACACTTTCAGTTATTTAAGATTCTTAAATGACACATGCACGTTTGGGAAAGGAGTCTATTTCGAAGAATAACGATCAGTGCATATATAGTTGTAACTGAATCGCTATCGCTCGACTATGTTCACGCGATAACTATCAAGAGAAATTTTGACACAAAAGATTAAAATAAGAAATCATTAGTAAAATATGGAGTAAATTAACTAAATCTGTTGTAATTTTAGATTGCAAATTACTTAAGAACAGTCTTCAGCTCACTGTGTGAGCAAAAATTATTGTATGATTATTAAATGTTTATAGACTCTAATTACGAACAAATCACTGAATTGTAATCAGAAAGGCACCCAAAGCTCTGGATGCAAATACGCTGTTAACACCGTGACTCAAAGTTAATCAAAAAACCAGCTAAATAATTCGTACTGAATATACGCAAGTAGAAATTAATTGCGAAACATTTCGTTTAATGAATAGCTTCGCGTGGTTCATTGTAATGCTAACTGTGACAGATTTTCTAAATCTAAATGTTCATAAATACTTTTTTCTATTATAGTAATATCTAGGGTGTATGTAATGTTTCATTTAGCGAAGAATAAGTAATTTTACACTACACTGTTACGTAATTTGGAACCTCGAGCTGAGTTTGCAATGCACACAATAAACATGAAATATATTACTCTGAAGTAATATTTTGTCAATTTTATTTTAAATTATGCTCTTACTCTTTTACTGTTAGTCATTATTCTTTAACTAGTTGTTCTACCAATCAACAAAGTTCACTGCTATTAAATGACAGCTTTGGACAGTTTTCAAATATTCACCTTAGTTACCGACATTAAATAACCTCACCCTTTCAACATTTTACTATCCTTTCAGTGGTGTTATTCTCGGTATCAATAAAGGTGATAGGATAGGACACTGTTAGGTAAGTGAGTGAGGTGTAGTTAATTAGCACCATAATAGTTGCTTTACTAAACACTTTGTTATTAATAAAAAAAAATTACTACGTTGGCCGGCCTTGAACAATTTAAAGATGAAACTGATCGAGTCATACCTTAGTGAGTTACTGCCGGTGCGATGTAGGGCATTATTCGTCGACAATGCATGGCAAAAGGCTCTTCTTTATCGTCATTCCAGAAAACAACTTTGAGCCAACAGTACTTTTCTTAAAAAAGTATTCTCCTTGATGACAATGTACTGAGCCCATTTACAAACATATAATATGCCTGGCCTTATATCACAAATATTGTAGTTTATTACTTACATTCCCACACACGGCCTCTGTACTTAACCACTTGTCGCTAGCAACTCTCTCCGCCGACTCCTTCTGCCGGACGCCGTGCTTACTTGGCCAGCAACAATATCCTTACTTTAAATGTATTCTTCAGCTCTATACAGTTGAAAACTTCACGAATAGAAGACATGAAATAATCACTTCCCATAGAAGGAATGCCGGCTGGTGTGGCCGTGCGGTTCTAGGCGCGTCAGTCTGGTACCGCGTAACCGCTACGGTCGCAGGTTCGAATCCTGCCTCGGGCATGGATGTGTGTGATGTCCTTAGGTTAGTTAGGTTTAAGTAGTTCTAAGTTCTAGGGGACTGATGACCACAGATGTTGAGTCCCATAGTGCTCAGAGCCATTTGAACCATAGAAGGAATGATAGCGACTCTGTCAACTGTGTCGGGTATGATACCACATTTTATGCTCAAAAAATTATGCTTAAGTACGCAAAGTGTAATATTCAGAGTCACTGACTCTATTTTTTTATATTAATTGTAGCAAGAATTCGTGCTTATGGCAAATAGTACCCATTGAATGATTGTATGGTAAGTGGTAAGCCCAAGTCGGTAAAAAATCGTCTGAATGGGAAAGTGATGGTAAGGGAAAATTGATTTAAAAGAATGTTTCAACCTGCATCCGTACAATTAAGTGCAAAAGAAATTTAACTATAATAGCACGCGTAATATTATTACTCAAGAAATACGTATCTCACAGAGTTCCAGCATGAGAGAAAATCAGATAAAACAAAAATGACGAAAATCTATTACTATGTAATGTGAATCTAAGATGTCCATTCGGATAAATACAAGCCAAAGGGACGAAGGCAAGTCAAGTTGAAATCTAATATTCAAAACGGCGACTAAACCTACGCTAGGGATATCACAAATACATACAAGTCGGTGACAAGAATCTTAGGTCGGATGCGTTTGCAGGAGATGACATGGAGTCATAGACAATGTGCATGTCACTTTATGGCAGTTCATAAACAACGTTGCCTATTAGGATACGTCTTCACTAGAAATCTATTATGAAACGTGGGTTATTCTGAAGCGATTACTCTTAGGCGTATATACAGTCTGCTGATAATAGCAAATGTTATGTACTGTACATAAAAATAGTCTGCAACTAATTTCTACAATTTCAGTAGTAAAACATTCAAATCAGTCATTTTCGATATTAAACTGTCGCCAAATAACCGACAGAATTGTGACAAGATTCTAAAGGAATGTACTACTCAGAGAAGAAAATTGCTTAAAAAAGTTTTCGTCTGCTCCACTTCCAACACGTTGGCTGCCGCATGCCCAGTGATGGATGTTTTCAGGTCAGCCCACGGTGTCAGGTGAAGGGCTCAGCTGTAGCCGCCGCCGGCCTCTTGGCAGTCAACATGTTAGCAACGTTCTAGTGCTCAGGACTCATTTTTCTTTATTTGTCGAAGTTAAACAAGCCATTGACGGTAGAATAGTAGAAATTATGCCCTAGTTTATTCAGGTAAGAGCAATCAAAGGAATCGGTCGCAAGTTTTTGAGTCTAAATATACGGGTATAATTTCGTTTAGGAACATCGTAGCACAAACACACTCGAAAGCTCGCCCGGCCACCCTGATTCAGATTTTACTGTCATCACTTATGATGAACGCTCGCAGAGTTCCTTAGAGACAGTGCCCACCGTCGGTCACTTCCCTAACATTTTCCGTTTGAGGGAGAAAGGAAGTAAGCGAGATTAGCGGTTTGACGGCCCGTCGATGACGAAGTAATTAGACTACAAGGTCGAATGAGGGAACACTGAGAAAGGAAACTGGTCATGTCCTTTTTGAAGGAACCACCGTGTCATTCACCTTAAGGGACTAAGGAAAACCACAGAAAACGTCAATTTGCATGGTCATGCGGGGATTAGAACCACACTCCTCCCGAATTCGAGCCTAAAGTTACTCAGAGAGATACGCGTCTCTAGTGAAAATATCGACAACCTTCTTTCCTGTGACCTATGAGCCTGCTGAAGAGGCATCCAGCCACTCCCATATGGCAGAGAAATACAGAGTAATGAAATCAGTAAGAAATTTCGTGACAGACTCAAAGTGTCTGTACAGTGACCATCAGCTCAGCAGACAGAGCACGATCAGTATCAAGTTCCCATATAGCTTACCAGACAGGAAGTTCCATTAAAACACACACTCCACTGTATGGTTACGTTTCTTTTCTGTAAAGCAGTATAGCCTAATTTGGAGTTACACTTTGACACTTCCAAATTTGAGTCCAATAATTTGTAGCAATACCATCTTCGTCAATTCGAGTTAACAGATTAGAATTTCAAAAGAAAATTCGTAGGTTTAGTAAATATATTTTAGATTTCTCTCGGATTTAATTGTTCCAAACGGTAATTATGTCACTAATACGTAATATGTCCATGTAGCACCCATTTTAGGAAACTTGACATATAAAGCTGTATAAGGAACTGTTCTCGAATCTCGATAAGTATGACTGTAGCGAGAACACATTTGATGGAAAACAGCGAACAACTTTTACGAAACTTAATAACAGGGTAAAAGTATGATGTATTCTTGACATGGTCAGTCTGGAGGGCTATGTGCACTGTATGATAACTGAAGAAAAATTCACAAGAAGATATCGCTAAAAAGTGTATGTGCAGTGTGAAGCAACTTCTAAAACTGGTGGACAACGCGTTGAAAAAATTTTAAAGCATAAGATCCGATGATGACACAATAGCTCTGTCGAAACCGGTCACCCAACTAAAAGCTTTTTTTTTAGCGTTCTTGGCTTGTGAAGTTTCCTTCAGTTATCAAGAAGAAAGCCAATGCCATTATGTAATACTCGTAAATGTCACAACGTACATAGCAATGGTAATCAGAGAAAAAGAGATTGCTATAAATGACAAACGTATCAATACGATAATCTTCATTATCATTCACATGACATATGATAATCTAATAATGATTTATAAAATACTAATCACGAATAATTCTGCAGTGAGATAAAGGACACCGTGGAAACGCCTGAGAACACGATGAAAATCGTTTGAAAACCCATAAAAATAAAAAAAATGATCATTCTCTTTGTAGTACCTCTAGTGAGTTATTTTCAAGTGCTTCTGCCAAACAGTTTGATAACATTGTACCTCAACTTACAGTCTGTGGTTATGCACGCAAAGTTTACCTCCTCCCATTTGTTACTTTGCACATGCGTAGCCTTAAATTTTACCAGTTGCAGTCGGTATTGACACATTCAGTGTCTTTAGATACAGAAGAAAAAGCTTCCCTAAATGGATGAAAATAAGTCATTTGAATGTACGTCACTATCTCCAAAGAGAATAAACAATTACCCAGCAACGTCCACTGCTTGTTTGGCTCGTCTATTACCTACTGTCATAAATTTTTCCTTCCGCTCTTTCGGGAAGCAACAAGTGTATTTAGCATCGGCCAGAGCTGCTGGTCTAACCGTAAGCTATTCAGTAGATTCATATCTACTCTTGGCTACCACTATTACTGCGCCGCTATGCAACTTGGGTATGTCTCTCTGTCAAAGATATTCTAGTAGTTTAGATGGTCAGAGCGGAACAGAGACGTCCTACAGTATATATCAGCATATGTGTGCTCCTAAAGATAATAAAAACATAATAAAAACATACTGAACATTAAAAAAAATTAAATTCCCACCATTTTGCAGTTTCTTCAGTTTTAATCTACAGTTCATAACCAATAGATTGTGGTCAGAGTCCACATCTGCCCCTGGAAATGTCTTACAATTTAAAACCTGGTTCCTAAATCTCTGTCTTACCATTATATAATCTGATACCTTTTAGTATCGCCAGGGTTCTTCCATGTATACAACCTTCTATCATGATTCTTAAACCAAGTGTTAGCTATGACTAATTTATGCTCTGCACAAAATTCTACCAGGCGGCTTCCTCTTTCATTTCTTACCCCCAATCCATATTCACATACTACGTTTCCTTCTCTCCCTTTTCCTAATACCGAATTCCAGTCACCCATGACTATTAAATTTTCGTCTCCCTTCACTATCTGAATAATTTCTTTTATTTCATCATACATTTTATCAATTTCTTCATCATCTGCAGAGCTAGTTGGCACATAAACATGTACTACTGTAGTAGGCATGGGCTTCGTGTCTATCTTGGCCACTATAATACGTTCACTATGCTGTTTGTAGTAGCTTACCCGCACTCCTATTTTTTTATTCATTATTAAACCTACTCCTGCAATCCCCCTATTTGATTTTGTATTTATAACCCTGTATTCACCTGACCAAAAGTCTTGTTCCTCCTGCCACCGAACTTCACTAATTCCCACTATATCTAACTTTAACCTATCCATTTCCGTTTTTAAATTTTCTAACCTACCTGCCCGATTACGGGATCTGACGTTCCATGCTCCGATCCGTAGAACGCCAGTTTTCTTTTTCCTGATATCGACGTCCTCTTGAGTAGTCCCAGCCCGGAGATCCGAATGGGGAACCATTTTACCTCCGGAATATATTACCCAAGAGGACGCCATCATCATTTAATGCCTGCATGCCCTCGGGAAAAATTACGGCTTTAGTTTCCCCTTGCTTTCAGCGGTAAAATATATTACGGGTAAAAATTAAGAACAGATCTTTAAAACTGAAAACGTAACAGTAGTTACGAGGGATGTTAAAGGCCACTCTAAAAGTTTAAGTTGTGACATGCTGGAACATAGTACGCAGCAGTCTGAAACCAAAGACATGTAGTTGTAAAGGTATATTCTCTGTTCCACACACCGTGTGAGCACATGCTACGTAACAGCTACAATGACATCAATGTAGCGGACACAATAACAGCAATTGTACACATTGTTCTCCTGTTGTACGAAAGCACACGGAGGGTGAATCTGAACTTCACTGACAAAATTTCTGAGTTTATCCAAGGATATTTTGAGTATTGTAATATAAGGGACCATTGGTCTCCAGTATCTCAATGAAGGCTAATAATGTATAAGGGCAGTGAAATGAAAACGAGGCAAATGGAAAATAGTAACTGTCAAGACACTTATCGCGCTGTCAGACAAGACGGTCAGTGCCTCCATGAAAAAATGTTTGTGGTTGCATAAGGAACCCTGACTGTACACAGGAATACACCTCTTCTTTCGAAGCAACTGGGCGGTCATGAATGTTTACTTCAGGGCCCGCATGTTGTCAAGCTTGTTTCAAATACCCTGCAGAAGTTTGGCTGGCAAGCGCTTACACATCCTCCATGCAGTCCCGAACTCTTCCCATGCATTTTGGTTATTTTTGGAGCCCTGAAGAAAGACATTCGCGGCCGTCAATTTGCATCGGATGAAAAGGTACACGCCTGGGCAGAATCATGGTTCCGTAGGCAACCGCAAACATTTTGGAATGGACGTATTGACCGTCTTGTCTCACACTGGGATAAATCTATTAATAGTTATGGCGGCTACTTTTGAAACAATAAACAGCCGACTTACTTTTTTTCATCTCTCTCGTTTTCCTTTGACCGACGCTTCTATTTGTTATTCCAGTCACTTTTGTTTCTGCAAAAATATCTTCACAGCAACGAAAAATGTTGGGATGTGCAATCAGCAAGACGTACAACACAAAACGCAGGGAAATGTAACAACCCTTGCCTACAAAATAAGTGACTGCTGCCGCTGCAGAAACAGCTTATCATATTGTCGCCGTGCTGGTCTTCCATTGCGTTCATTGAATTAATCACTAGGTGCATTTGGGACAACTCTGCATCACTTAACTAATGCACCTTGCCGTCTATCACTATTAACGTACAACCAAATCTGACAAAAAAAGAAAAGAAAAAACATAAAACAAAAAAATGGCAACGATGCAGTGCTGAGTGCAAGCTTGAAGCGAAGAATAAAGCGGGCGTTACTGCCGTCGAGGACAAGCACCATGAGTGACTGGAACGAGTTTGTTTCCAAACAAGACACTCTATATCTACCGTCAACATTTTTGCTGTTGTTTTATTTCATGGAAGCAGGAAAAGTATTGAATTTAAACCATGACAGGTCGGTATTTTTTACTATATTCCTCTCGAACACAAATACAGCTCCTCAGTTGCTTGCCCACCCCACTCTCGCGACAATCTTTACGTGCAGCCAATGAAAATAAGATATTACAATTCCTTTGTCTACGATAATGATCGTAGGTGACGAAGTGAATTGAAATTTGTGCTACGGCCGGGACTTTCTTTTTCTTTTTGCATTTTGTTGGTTGTTGATCGTCTTGTTTGGTCGTTGCGGACGTCGCAAGACATCCTGTCCAAATTCGGTGGTTGATCCTTCCACTCAGTTTTTTTATTACAGAGGCCAACCGGCTCTCTAACCGAACACGCTGAGCTACCGTGCTGGCCTTCAGTTAATTTTTCCCTTACATATTATCAGTACTGCCAGGGCTCTCCGATATTGGCAAGCACCCCAGCATTTGACGTAATGAGATGTCCTTGTACCATTGGTGATCTTGTAGTTCTTATAATTAAATGTTTCCCTGAGACATTTAAGTCTCTTTTTATTATCTACGATAATGATCGAAGCAGACGAAATGAATTAAAATTTCTAGCAAGTAAGAAGACTCGGGTTCGAGTCCCGGCCGCAGCACAAATTTTAATTCATTTCTTCTGCTTCGATCGTTATCGTAGGTAATAAAAAGAAACTTAAATGTCTCAGGGAAACATTTAATTATAAGTTCCTTTGTCGTTCAGAAGTACAATGCAGTGTTCCTTCTGACATATAACCATGTCCTAAGGGACAACCACTGCGACGACTACAACTGTTATGAAATACATGAAATATATTCGCAGTTGCAAATATGTACACCATCAACTGTATAATGGAATGACAACAATAAAAACTTGTGCCAGGCCGAGACACGAGCTCCCTCTTATGCGAGCGGCCGGTCGCCTTACCATTCCGCTATCTGAACATACTTCCCGGCCAGACACTGTTGACGAAATACGGAAGTATGGGTCTGGTCGTGATGCGTCCTCGGCTAGCCTACTGGTAAGGCGATCGCACATGATAAGAGAGAAATCCGTGTTCAAACAGCTGTCCGGCACCAAGTTTCATTGTAATGAATCCGTTATACAGTGTTGATGGTTGTCCATATTCACAGCTGTGAATACATCTCATGTAACGAAAAAATAGGTTTAATGGATAAGAAATATATGAATTTCTTACGGTGCGTGTAGCCTATTCCTACCAAGCGGTTCTGGCATATGAATCTCAAAACTGCAGCTCGAGAGAAAAGCTGCAATTCGTTAGGTCGAGCCTGGATGGCAGGGAGCACGTATTTCAATCTGCTCTGCCGCAGTGGAGATGGATGGCCCCCGATGATGCTGCATTCCGGCGTCACCCTGTGGGTCGCTCGCATTTGTCACAGCCGTGGCCAGGGCTGTGTTCTCACACGTGTTGCAGCATGATGTCTGTTGCCACCGGTTTCCATCTACGTCACTATTCATTTTGTTTTTCTGATGGTGTGTGTGACATCCATAATATTTTACGTGTGTCACGAAATTACCATACGGAAAATTCTACTGAAGCGAAAGCTTTGCGATTATCTGAGGTTTTTATTGTTCTTCGGTGTACAGGTCAAAGAGGAAACAATCTTTAGAAATAGTGTTTATGTCTACGATTTTTATCCTTAATAACGTCAGTGACGTATAAATATTGTTGGTATTCTTATCAGGTTGCACCGGGTAACACGATTTTCTTGACACAATGAATCAGCTGTCCGTCTGGTCACCATATTCGGATGAGAACTCTGTTTGCTGATTTCGCCAGAAATCATTCTGCTGTGAACGACGGCCCTTTTTGAGGTGTCCGCCAATGCTGCGCATAAGGAAAAAGCACGGGTATGGGAAACAAATAAAATTTTATAGAACACAATTTCCACAAAAGGTATTCTCCACAATGAAACCAGAGAAATGGTGGTTGTTCAATAAGTGAAACAAAATGAACGCTAGTCCTTCAGTAACTGCAAAGAAGTTACTGACGGCTCGTAAATAATGGAGCTACATAGACTTCCAGAATCACAAGGCAAATAAGTAAGCTCCATGACGCTTGAAAGAGTTACATATACTTCAGTAAACACGATCTTAAAAGTTTCAAGAGCCTTACGTTAAAAACAGTGTATTACGTTTCTGTAGTCACATTCTCTTCAGTTACATTGGCCAACAACGTAAATGTTTCGTGCTCAAAAATGGCTAATTCCTATGTTTTTCCATCTGCTGAATTAAAAAAAAACACAGAAATGACAGATTAGCTCTTGCCTTGAAGATAAAGAGACATTTAATTTTTATAGTCAATATTTTTAGTTTGGAGGAAATTTTGTTTTCGGAGTTGACACACCTATCCAGTAACGAAACACAAACGTCTTAAGATGTTTCTCAGCCATAAACGTAGATACTGACGCTGTGACTGTGAGTTTCATATAGTTTGTGCTGTAATTAAAGCAAAATTTCTGGTTTCAGAGTGCTTTTTTAGTGTAAAAATGTCACAAAAATGTGTACATAAGGTGAATAATTTAGTTTCATTTGTGCTGAAATGACATTTTTCTCACAGAAACGCAATCTGACTCCCTGCGTATCAGCATTATTTCGTTTTGAAAGTAGGGAACCAGGATAAGTCTTGAGCTCCACATATATGTCGCAACGCATTTTTAGTTATACTGCTAAAATGGCTAAAAAATATGAAACGATCTATGGCTTTTGCTGTGTCTATGGCTTCGCGAGAGCCTACAAACCATACAGATGATTGCTTTTTCTGCTTGACTTCATCTATAAAGGCAGGCTTGTCTATAACGGAAAGAATAGTTAAATTCCCGAATCTTCGATCTGTTAATCGACCCATTCCGCATTCAGATAGTTTACCAGTTCATATTCCACCCGAAAACTTTACGTTGGAAGTAGAAAGTGAAGACAGTGTGGAACAAGAAGGAGAAGAAGAACCAACCAAGCCTTCCACATCCCTTGACCCCGATTTTGAGGGAAAAGATGATAAACCGCATGGACTGAGTCAAGTGGAATTGGGTGATCTCATTAGAGATCTTGACCTGTCAAGGAGAAGGCAGAAATTCCTGGGTCTCGATTACAGTAGTGGTATCTTCTCGGAAGTAATGTCACAGTCTCACAGTACAGCAAAACGTCACATGGAACTGCTTCGCTTTTTGGAAAAGAAAAACAGCCTTGTTGTTTGCTGCGACATTAATGGCTTGATGAATTATTTGAATTTGATCCATGATCCAAATGAATTGAGCCCATTCATAGACTCCCCCAAGCTTAGCTTAAAAGCTGTGGTACTTCACAATGGCAACCGCCTCCCTTCTATTCCTGCTTGTCATGCAGTTCACATGAAGGAGACTGCAAATATGACAGTCCTGTTAGATTCAATCAAATATCATGAACACAAATGGAAAATCTGTGATGATTTAAAAGTCATTTCAATACTCTTAGGAATGCAACTAGGGCACACAAAACATTTCTGCTTCTTAAGTGTGAGGGGGGGGGGGACAGTAGGGATAGGAAATCGCGTTATATTAAAGCAGACCGGTCTGCAAGAAATCTGAACCCTTGCGAGAAAAATGTCGTTGCCGAGCGTCTCGTGAACCCAAAAGGCGTTCTTTTTTCACCCCTGCATGTCAAGCTGGGTTTGATGAAAAATTTTGCCAAAGATATAAATCAAGAAGGACAGACCTTTAAGTAATGAGAGAGAAATTTCCAAAATTAAGTGATGCAAAAGTTAAGGGAGGTATTTTTATCGGACCACAAATTCGAGAACTTGTAACACATCCTGCATTTGAACAAATTTTGGAGGGGAATGGAAAGGAGGCTTGGGAAGTCTTCAAGACAGCTGTTCGTGGATTTTTAGACAAAAAAAGAGATGATAACTATACTCAGCTGGAGACAGTGACCCTGCAAAAATACCATAACCTTGGATGCAATATGTCCTTTAAAATCCATTTTCTCCATCCCCGCCTAGACTTTTCCCTCCTAGTTGAGGAGCTGTCAGTGATGAACGTGGAGGAAGATTGCATCAGAACATTTCTGTTATGGCACAAAGATATCAGCGTCATTGGAATGAAGTAATGCTTGAGGATTACCGTTGGTCTTTGTGTAGGGATGCACCGGAACTCCGTTACAAGAGGCAAGCTAAGAGACGACGATGTCATGCAACTACCATGTGCGAGATATTGTTCCAGCAATTTAGAACTCTTAAAAAGTAATTTAAAAATTCAAATATATTTTCAGTGTTGGTAGCATATGTAATTAAAATGTGTATTTTTCTCTTAATCCGTTAATACGAAATACTTCCTCCTAACGTTTATCACAGAAACTAGAGCTATGGAAAATTTTTCACTGTCATATTCGTTTTTCTCGACCCAAAACTTGATATAACTGACTCGTGAATTGCGGGAAACTTCCAAAAATTGTTTTTTTTTGTTCGCCTGTGTTATTAGAGCCTTGAAAACCTAATAACTCAAGGTTAAAACGGGAAAATAAGTTTCTCAATTCAGGTTTACAACCAAGGTTCAGTCAAGCAGAATGGACTCTTAACATCTCTTATGGAGTAGTTCACTGAAAAAGTGTTAGGTGCCAAAAGTAATGAAATATCTAAGTCCAAAATAGATAGAAACTTCCAATCTGACAGTTGCTTGTCGGCTACATGAACAACAGTACAATTGCAGCAAGTCTCAAAGGGCGCATCGCTGATCACTTAAGAGTACCAGCTTAGGAGGCGACCTACTGTCCAGAAGTCGGTGGCCCAGTCCTTGGCGTTACACAGCAGAGAACTTCGGGTTGCCGGCTGTAACAGAACTGCTGTGAGGAGCTTTTTAAGAGTTTGTCAGTATCTGATTAGTTGCATTTTACGTTTTGCCATTGCTACATTTAGTACATGAAAGTGTCTTCTGTGAAAAACATGCATTACTAAAGTAACAGATATTATATTTTTTTCCTTCAGTTGATGAAGGGTGAAACAACCGAAACTAGTCGGATAAATGTAATTTACACAGCTGTTTGGCCTAGTTTATACAACTGCGTGCAATGCTTTAAGAAGTCATTGTATTAAACACATGCACAAGAGAAGAAACTATCGACTGAAAATGAATTTATTAAAAATGGTTAACCGCTAACACCGCCATCTTACCTAGGTCTCCCTCACTTTCAAACAAACAAAATACTAATTAACGTAACTTTATTTCTTCGAAGCGATAACTGAACTTTCACTTTCGCACATAACGAAGTAGAAGGCGGTCCTTGAACGTCAGCTTGCAGGCTACTGATGGCATTACTTATGGCTGGTTGCCTAGTGTGTGGTACTAGATGCCTCACCCCTTCCTTACGCGCGTCGGCGTGGGCGCGACGGAAGAGTCGCCGTGCCGCCATCGGCGCTCAATCGTATCGACCGCGCGCTCGCCCAGCCACCAGCCCCCAGCCTCCGGCCTCGGCCCGAACGCGCTGAGGTGAGCTATCGCCTTTCCTCGTCCTCGCCGCCCCACGCCCCTCCATTTACCCGCCGGTGCCATTAGCGATTCCAGGGCAAGCACATTTCTGCGGTCTGGACTACCTAACTTCTTTCTGGGGATTCAGCTTGTTTTCTGACTCTCTCTTGATATTGCCGCAAATTTGCTAACGTGACAGCACATGATGCTGTTATCACATTTCGTGACAGTATTTTCCTCGCTATTGACGCTACGTAGGGGCGGTACTGATATTTACTCCGGTAGTCCAAACTTTGTGACATAAATTTTTGCTGGTGGGCAATCTACAAGTATTGCATGCAATATTCTTGACGGAAACACCTGCTACAGCTGTAAAATTATTTATTGTCTGATGTTCTTACAGCCGGCCGCGGTGGTCTCGCGGTTCTAGGCGCGCAGTCCGGAACCGCGCGACTGCTACGGTCGCAGGTTCGAATCCTGCCTCGGGCATGGATGTGTGTAATGTCCTTAGGTTAGTTAGGTTTAAGTAGTTCTAAGTTCTAGGGGACTGATGACCACAGATGTTAAGTCCCATAGTGCTCAGAGCCATTTTTTTGATGTTCTGACACTACCAGGTTTCAAGAACTCATTCACATCTTCAGGTGTATCTATAAATAATCGGACGAATTCTCCATGACAAAGCTAACTTACAACGCACCACTATGTGATGAGTAATGCACGGAAGTTGTGTTGCCTTGTACGTTAGCTTTGTCATGGAGAATTCATCCGATTATTTATAGATACACCTGTAGATAGGGTTGAGTCCCTGAACCTGATAGTGGAAGTACTTCACTCGATAAACGATTTCACAAAAATGGTTCAAAAATGTTCAAATGTATGTGAAATCTTATGGGACTTAACTGCTAAGGTCATCAGTACCTAAGCTTACACACTACTTAACCTAAATTATCCTAAGGACAAACTCACACACCCATGCCCGACGGAGGACTCAAACCTCCGCCGGTACCAGCCGCACAGTCCGTGATTGCAGCGCCCGAGACCGCTCGGCTAATCCCGCGCGGCTACAAAAATGGTTCAAATGGCTCTGAGCACTATGGGACTTAACTTCTAAGGTCATCAGTCCCCTATAACTTAGAACTACTTAAACCTAACTAACCTAAGGACATTACACACATCCATGCCCGTGGCAGGATTCGAACATGCGACTGTAGCGGTCGCCCTGTTGCAGACTGTAGCGCCTAGAACCTCTCGGCCACCCCGGCCGGCGATCTTACAACTACAGCGAATATTTTCATCATGAACAAACTACAAGCCATCCATAATGCACCTCCACGAAAACCAATTTCTCGTTCAGTGTCAATCAAGGTACTTGATAAAAGACGTGTAATCTTGGTTGAAATAATAAAAGTCAGTAATCAGCGAAATAACATAGGAAATACAATAAAATTTTCTGTAAATACACGTGACGTTTCATCATATTAACTTTAAAATGTAATATGTACGAAATAGTATGACTAGTGTCGAAAAAATAAAATCCACCGATTGCGCTGCTTGTACGCTAATCACATCACCGCCTCTATCTCGTGCTCAGGGTTGCAACTCATCGGTACATCATTGATGCGTAAGACTTCTCTTGTTATTTTCTCGAATTCACCTAAGTAGTAAAACTTACTATTTGTATATCATGTTGTGTTAATAGACTATTAAAAGTGTAAAAAAACTGAAGTAAATACGTGATTCTAACGTCGAGGCAAGGAAAGCGTTTCTGAAGAAGAGAAATTTGTTAACATCGAGTATAGATTTAAATGTCAAGAAGTCATTTCTGAAAGTATTTGTATGGAGGGTAGCCATGTATGGAAGTGAAACATGGACGGTAAATAGTTTGGACAAGAAGAGAATAGAAGCTTTCGAAATGTGGTGCTACAGAAGAATGCTGAAGATTAGATGGGTAGATCACATAACTAATGAGGAAGTATTGAATAGAATTGGGGAGAAGAGAAGTTTGTGGCACAACTTGACCAGAAGAAGGGATCGGTTGGTAGGACATGTTCTGAGGCATCAAGGGATCACCAATTTAGTATTGGAGGGCAGCGTGGAGGGTAAAAATCGTAGGGGGAGACCAAGAGATGAATACACTAAGCAGATTCAGAAGGATGTGGGTTGCAGTAGGTACTGGGAGATGAAGAAGCTAGCACAGGATAGAGTAGCATGGAGAGCTGCATCAAACCAGTCTCAGGACTGAAGACCACAACAACAACAACGTCGAGGCTTCGCCTTGTCAGTACAGTTTAAATGTTTTTCCCAGAAGAATTGTACTGTCCCACACTGGCATATATTTTCACATCCGCCGTCATTTAAATCGCACACCGTGATGCATCTGTTATCCCTAGCGCAACTAAACTATGTCTGCAGGAAGCGGGGAACACGTGTTCTGTTTCAAGAATGTGCTACTCCTGTTGCACAATGGTCTCAGCGTGGAATGACAAGTGTAACGTACTTTCCGAAGGAAACTCAGAATTTACGAGTGTGTGCTGAAAAGTAGTGCCTCCGAAATGTTTATTATGTTCCCAATATAGGTTAAGCTAGTTACATGTCATGCTTATTAGTCACTCGGTCGACTTTCTCGCTTCGCAGCCGTGTGTCGCAAGAGAGCTGCGAACTGTAGCGTGTGCAATGTAACTAAGTCGATGGTTAAGAAACAAAGCGCTGTAAACTTGTTTTGAAGAGTAGAGAACGTGCCTTCAATTGAAAACCATAGTAACACTGTCGTGGAGTACACTTTGATTCTGATGAAACAGTGCACGGAGAGTGAGGCTGTGGTTACGTCAACCAGGTCAAATATTCCGCAGTTACGGTATCAACAAACCGGAAATGTGTTGCAAGGGTGACACTGTTGAGAAATAAATACGTAGACATGAGGAATAAAGATGTAGCATGTTAACAGCCTTGGTTTATTTACAAAGATTTTAGGGTTTTCACGTATAAAAATTCTGAGACATTGCTCTTCATCTGACTTCTACATTAAAGCTCTACTTTTACTGTCAAGTCTTTCAGGTTCTGAGAAGAAAAAGGTCGTAATTTCTCGTCATCAACTTAATTAACACTGCACTGTTTCCTGCATCTCCATTACGTGCGGATACCATCAATGGAACCATTTTCACTCGTTTTCCTTTGAAGTGCATTTCTGCGGCCACTGCACTACTTTTATCAGCACGATGGATGTAACTGCAACTCGTTAATTTCTCCAGGTACTTTGTTCCCGGTTAGTCCTGCAAAAGAGTCGGCTATGCCTGCGGAATGAGTGACAAAACAGCTAGCTTATTATTACTGAAACGACTTGTACAGTCCGTAACTTACTTAAGCTATTTACCTACTAGAACCGATTTAAGATACACGGATAAAAATGGTTTCCACTATCGAAACTGATTTTCTGCGTTACTATGATGCAATAGGCCATCAAAACACAACAACAACTAAACAAGACATTTCCGGCTCCTTTGGTTGCAACTGTGTCCGCCCCTGGTAGCTGAGTGTCAGCACGACGGAGTGTCATACCTAAGGGCCCGGGTTCGATTCCCTGGTGGGTCGGAGATTTTCTCCGCTCAGGGACTGGGTGTTGTGTTGTCCTTATCTTCATCATTTCATCCCCATGGACACGCAGGTCGCCGAAGTGGCGTCAACTCGGAAGACTTGCACCAGGCGAACGGTCTACCCGACGACAGGCCCCACTCACACGGCATATATATATATATATATATATATATATATATATATATATATATATATATATATATATATTGTTGTTGTTGTGGTCATCAGTCCTGAGACTGGTTTGATGCAGCTCTCCATGCTACTCTATCCTGTGCAAGCTTCTTCATCTCCCAGTATCTACTGCAACCTACATCCTTCTGAATCTGCTTAGTGTATTCATCTCTTGGTCTCCCTCTACGATTTTTACCCTCCACACTGCCCTCCAATGCTAAATTTGTGATCCCTTGATGCCTCAAAACATGTCCTACCAACCGATCCCTTCTTCTACTCAAGTTGTGCCACAAACTTCTCTTCTCCCCAATCCTATTCAATACCACCTCATTAGTTACGTGATCTACCCACCTTATCTTCAGAATTCTTCTGTAGCACCACATTTCGAAAGCTTCTATTCTCTTCTTGTCCAAACTAGTTATCGTCCATGTTTCACTTCCATACATGGCTACACTCCATACAAATACTTTCAGAAACGACTTCCTGAGACTTAAATCTATACTCGATGTCAACAAATTCCTCTTCTTGAGAAACGCTTTCCTTGCCATTGCCAGTCTACATTTTATATCCTCTCTACTTCGACCATCATCGGTTATTTTACTCCCTAAATAGCAAAACTCCTTTACTACTTTAAGTGTCTCATTTCCTAATCTAATTCCCTCAGCATCACCCGACTTAATTTGACTACATTCCATTATCCTCGTTTTGCTTTTGTTGATGTTCATCTCATATCCTCCTTTCAAGACACTGTCCATTCCGTTCAACTGCTCTTCCAAGTCCTTTGCTGTCTCTGACAGAATTACAATGTCATCGGCGAACCTCAAAGTTTTTACTTCTTCTCCATGAATTTTAATACCTACTCCGAATTTTTCTTTTGTTTCCTTTACTGCTTGCTCAATATATATATATATATATATATATATATATATATATATATATATATATATATATATATAATGTTGCAACTGCGATAAATTATTTCTCTGTTATACTTGTGGCGGCGACTGATCAGCATAATACATTTACTGTAATTTATGTTGGCTCAGTTGGTGGAATTGGTATTTGAAATGTATTCGCTGGTAATTTATTAGAGACAAAAATGTTTAATGGAACAGATGAACGACTTGTATCCGATAACATACACGAACAAAGGGAATTAAAGTCGTACATTCTAATGAAGAATAAGGCATCCCCATTCGTTTAGAAACATAATTCATTTTTTTCCTTAGCGATTTGTGATGAAAATGGCAACAGCGTTTAATTACAGATTTTCGTGAAGGCGATAAACGGTTGTATGTGCTTTTAAATTGCTGGCATATCGGTTTAGGGTAGTCGGAATCCTGTTAATGGGAGGTTGGGTGACTCGTGTCATACAGAAGAGGATCAGTACGCACCATTTGCATCAATACCTCCCACATCGCAGCAGCCAGCTGTAGGGCGAATTGAACTGCGCTGTGCCGTGGCCAGGGCTAGTGGGGCAGGCGGGCGTCTGCGTTTCAGCGAGCGCTGCGCCATTGCAACGCACACGCCACACGCTGTGCGATGCCCAGCTGCGCCTACGCGCTCTGCGACGCACGCACTAAACTCCCGCTCTAATGTCTTACGTAGAGCAATGCTGAATGCAGGGATTGGACTAAAAGTGCAAACACCAAAACAAAAGATGTTACAAATTGTAATACCGTTGGTGTTCAAAATAGCTTGCAATCGTCTCGGTATTGTTAAATACAGGTTCTTTATGGTTTCCAGGGAATCTTATACCAATCTTCCTGCGAAACTCTAGCAAGTTCGGTAACTATGACGGAGAAGGATAGCGATTACGCGCCTATCTCTCCAAAGCAGACCACGAAGACTCAATAATATTGAAATTTCTTGGCCAACGAAATGTGACAATTCACCCTCGTGCTCAAAAAAGCAGTCGTGGACTATGCGAGCTGTAGGAATACGGGTGCTATCGCCGTGGAACACAGCATCGCTTTTTGGGGGACCAACATTGTAACATGAGAGGGGTCTGATCAACCAAAATGGCTATAAAGCAACCTGGCAGGGAAGCCAGGGGCCCCATAAAATACAGTACCACTATACGGGTGCCCAAGTCATTACCGAAATCCCGCCGTCCATCACCTTTGGGACGCTAACTCGACCGAAAGTTGGAAACACCGTGAAACAAGACTCATCCCACCAAATGACTTCCTTCAGTTGTTTCCTATTGGTGTCATTTGCATCACTGATGAGTGGTTTTGTAATTCCAGCTCGTCCTGAAATTCCCTGCTTCTGGAGCTGCCTTCTTGTTTTCTGGTGCTGAGAGGCCTCGCGAGCGAGACATTCACTTCCGCAGTGATTTTTGCAACTGTTACCCTCTTATTTTTCGTCACAGTTCTCTTCAACGTCAGTCCGTAATGATTACTCAACACACACACCGACATAGAGGATGACGGTTTTCCGCTTTTCTTGTATGCGGTACGATTTTCGATACAGTGCCTCTTGAAACACAAAACACTTCAGCTGCCTTGGTTACGGAAGTACGCAGCATGCAAACACCAACAACTTGTCAGCACTCACTATAGAGAACACTGTTCTGAACACGACTGACATCTGCAATATGTTGAGGACATGGCACAGGTGCCGTCCGTAGCGAAATAAAACAGCCCAGCTTGCAGGTTTGGCTGTCATCTGTATTTTTGTTCAATCATGCATTTCTCGCTTTGTCTCCATATATTTGTCCAAACGCTCTAGACATTAGCGCCTGATGGTGATACTCAAACAAGAATATTGGTGGTAATGCCATTACCTATTCATATCCGTACCTCATTGTCTCATATGTAAAATCGGCGTGCTGCTATTCTGTCTTGGTCTTCAATTCGCTTTGCAGTGCTATACTAGTACTATTGAGCTCCCATGTTTCCTTGAACATTGTCTCACCAGGCGGTAACTTATCAGTAAACAAGTAACACTGTTGCTGCTACAGGAAGTGACACAGTTCAGTTGAATCTCCAAAGCATCAGAAGGCTGTTACAATGTACTTCAGGTAATCTCAGGTTGGTCTGTTTGGTAGTAATCCCGCTTGGATAGTCGTTATACATGCAAGGCCAAAATCTTGAACGATCAAAATATTCCACTATACCATCTGTCAATTACTTTTTCAACCTCAGTCTAAAAATACACACATTAAAAAAGTTTTGCATCACCTCGGTTTCGAGAGTTCCGGAACCTGTACAGAAAATTTGATTGGGTATTAACATAAACATCATTTCCACCTTTTTATTGCTCATGAAAACCACACATTGAATGTTGTACCACCATATAGCGAGACCTTCAGAGGTGGTGGTCCAGACTGCTGTACACAAAGGTACCTCTAATACCCAGAAACACTTCCTCTTGCATTGATGCACACCTGTATTCGTGGTGGCATAGTACCCACAAGTTCATCGGGCACTGTTGGTCCATATTGTACCACTCCTCAACGACAGTTCGGAGTAGATCCCTCAGAGCGATTGGTGGGTCACATCGTCCACAAACAGCCCTTTTCAATCCATCCCAGGCATGTTCGATTGTGTTCATGTCTGGAGAGCATGCTGGCCACTGTAGTCGAGCGATATCGTTATCCTGAAGGAAGTCATTCACAAGATGTGCACGATGAGGGTGCGAATTGTCGTCCATGAAGACGAATGCTTCACCAATATGCTGCCGACATGGTTGCACTATCGCTCAGAAGATGGTATTCACATATCGTACAACCGTTACGGTGCCTTCCATGACCACCAGCGGCGTACGTCGATTCCACATAATGCCACCCCAAACCATCAGGGAATCTCCACCTTGCTGCACTCGTTGGATAGTGTGTCTAAGGCGTTCAGCCTGACCGTGTTGCCTCCAAACACGTCTCCGACGATTGTCTGGTTGAAGGCATATGCCACACTCATCGGTGAAGAGAATTTCATGCCAATCCTGAGCGGTCCATTCGGCATATTGTTGGGCCCATGTGTACCACGCTACATGATGTTGTGCTTCCAAAAAGATGGACGTCGGGAGTGAAGTTGTTCATCATGGCCTATTGCGCACAGTTTGAGTCGTAACACGACGTGCTGTGGCTACACGAAAAGCATTATTAAACATGGTGGCGTTGCTGTCAAGGTTTCTCAGAGCCATAATCCGTAGGTAGTGGCCATCCACTGCAGTAGTAGCCTTTGGGTGGCCTGAGAGAGGCACGTCATCGACAGCTTCTGTCTCTCTGTATCTCCTCCATGTCCGAACAACACCGCTTTGGTTCACTCCGAGACGCCTGGACACTTCCCTTGTTGAGAGCCCTTCCTGGAGCAAAGTAACGATGCGGACGCGATCGAACCGCGGTATATACTATCTAGGCATGGTTGAACCATTGACAACACGAGCCGTGTACCTCCTTCCCGGTGGAAAGACCGGAAATGATGGGCTGTCGTACCCACTCCGTCTAATAGGCGCTGCTCATGCATGGTTGTTTACATCTTTGGGGGGGGGGGGGTAGTGTTTAGTGACATCTCTGAAGACTCAAAGAGACTGTGTCTGTGATACAATATCCACAGACAACGTCTATTTTCAGCAGGAGTTCTGTGAACCGTGGTGATGCAAAACTTTTTTGATGTGTGTAGAACTGTTATTGTTGTATCGTGGAGTCAACCAGTAAGAAGTCACAACCACACTTGCCTGTTTTCCGCTAAATAAAGAAAGAAAAAGTGAAATGTTAGACTCTACATGAAGGGAAGTTGTATGCTGATATACAATGCATTACATCACTCCTTTCAGACTAGTATTGGGACTCCTGTTGTTGAAACAGATCTGCGGATGAACATAGTTGACTGAAATAGCTGTGAAGAAATTTTGGAATCGTTGCATGGAGTATGGAGAATATTAAAATATTTTGTGATGAGTAGTTATAACACGGACGGAGAAATAAAAATTCGTAATAGATCTCCCTATACCTGTTTGTTGACGGAGTGGAAAAATCTTTACACGAATTTGTCATTTCTCTCCCTCGCTCTTTTTCTCTCTCACGCACACATACACACATAAAATAAAACTTCCCAGATGACTAAAGACGTTCGTACGAAAACTGAATCGCAAGTTAGAGAAAATATACCGATATCATTCGAGGACTCTTTATCAATGGCTTGTGATGCGTGTTGTACTAACAAAACTTGAGTTGTCATTTTACTCGGTAGGAAACTGAAAAGTGTAGCCCTGTACTCCGATGTACGCACAATTTAACAAGTTAACATTGATATGCAGAAATGAGGGCGTAGAATACCGTTGTCACCAATCGCTAGCCAACTAGGATCAACTACACAGAAATATTTCGGCTGCAAAGTCAAGAGATTAACTAAACTAGAACCTGCAATTGTATCAATACACCGATGAATCAAAACATTATGACCGCCTGTTTCGTCCGCAGCTCGTGGTCGTGCGGTAGCGTTCTCGCTTCCCACGTCCGGGTTCCCGGGTTCGATTCCCGGCGGGGTCAGGGATTTTCTCTGCCTCGTGATGACTGGGTGTTGTGTGCTGTCCTTAGGTTAGTTAGGTTTAAGTAGTTCTAAGTTCTAGGGGACTGATGACCATAGGTGTTAAGTCCCGTAGTGCTCAGAGCCATTTGAACCATTTTGAACCACCTGTTTAATGGCTTGTTGGTCCCCTTTTCAAGCACAGCACAGCAGCGATTCTGCCTGGCATGGATTCTAAAAGTCCCTGGTTGGCTTCCAGAAGTATGTTGTACCAGATGTCTACGCACAGGTCACGAAATTTCGGCAAGTTACGTGACGGTGGTATGTGACCCCGCAGCTGACGTCCGATATCTATTCCATTGGGTACGCATCGGGGGGGGGGGGGGGGGGGAATTTTCTGGCTAAGACATCTAGGGCGTTCCCTGTCATGCTCCTCAAACCACTGTAGCACGATTCTGACCTTGTGTCTCGGAGAGCTATCCTGCTGGAAGACGTCGTTGCTAGAGAGCAGACTTCAATCATGAATGGATGGTGCTCCGCAATAATGTTCACGTAGTTCAGTGCTGTATTGGTGTCTTCGAATGCTATCATGGGCCGGCCGGAGTGGCCGAGCGGTTCTAGGCGTTACAGTCTGGAACCGCGCGACCGCTACGGCCGCAGGTTCGAATCCTGACTCGGGCATGGATGTGTTTGATGTTCTTAGGTTAGTTAGGTTTAAGTAGTTCTAAGTTCTAGGGGACTGATGACCTCAGCAGTTAAGTCCCACAGCGCTCAAAGCCATTTGAACCATTTTTTGCTATCATGGGTTCCATAGAAGCCCAACTCAATGTTCCCCATTGCGTAATTCTGATCTAACCGTCCTGCATCTGTGACGCGGTGCACGTTTCAAGCAGCCATTCATCCGGATGACGGCGCATCAGGACCCAACCGTCGACCTGAGATAACAAGAAATGCCATTTATTCGACAGGCGACACGTTTCTACTGATCCACTCTGAAGATTCTCCGTATGTAGTTAGTAATGAGACGTCTGTAGAAAGAGTCAGAAGTCGACATCAGTGCATGCGTCTTTCCGGGTTCACAAGAATCATCATTCGATTTCTTGCCTCTGGAATTCACGAGCTTCACCCCATTGCAATCGTAACTGAAAATGTCGTTGGATCAACATAGGGACACATGGGGATCGTATGATGTGGAGCCCCATGTTCAACAATGGCCTTTGAACGGTGTGCTCCGAGACACTTGTGACTGCACCAGCAGTGTACTCCACCGTCAGATCGGCCATAGATCGCTGCCTGTCATGGATTATACACTGGGGAATCCTCCGACGTCTACGTTTTGTGACGCGACGTGGACGTCCATTACCATAGGCTTACGCGTTATTCCACCATCCTTCAGCCACTTTCCATTGGTGCTAACGACGATAGTACGCAAACAGCCGACTAGCCTCGCCGTTTCAAAAATTCTTATTTTCAGCCGCAGCGCTACAACAATGTGCCTTTTACAAAACTTGTTATATCGGTTGATCTTCGAATCTGCGGCTCATATCTTCGCTATAAAGACAGCCCACTCGTGTCTCTTTCCTTACTGTGTCACGTGCCCGCAACATTCAGTCTCGCGGTGGGCAGTTGTCAAAGTTTTCGCTCATCATTGTACAAACACTTAAGTAAATTGAGGAGAACGTATATTCTGCCATTTAACTTCCATCGAGCTCTAAGGCATTAGGATCATACCGATGTAAATATTGAAAGGGTACAGTACCGCCTGACATTGAAAATAGGTACAACATACTTCATTATTTTTGTCAGAACAACATATTTTTTTTGTAAACTAACTCAATTTCAATTAATACAGCGAAGCCGGATACCAGTGTAGGAAAGAATGACAATTTATTTATTTAATTTATCATTTGTGCACTCCCACAAAATAAATCCCTACATCAAGTTTGGTGAGATCTTTTGAAATGAATGAATGTATGGTCGTCTGCTAACCGCAGATAGTAAATGTGAATATATGATCATCTTTGAGTCGATCCTTTGGCCACCTTTGGTGGGACCAAAGAGATGAAATTTACCTGAGCTTTGAGCGCCTGAAATGTGGCTGGCCAATACGGTAGCAAGGTGCTCCCCCACTTTGGCAGAGGTGCGAGAGGACCTAGAGAACGGCCATATTTCAGCACTCTGCCGCTGGATCTTGTGCTGTTAACACCTGTTTTAGTGGTGCTCCGTAATGACGAAAGAGTGGAGACATGGTATGCATGTGGAATATTTAAGAGTAGTTTGAAATAATAATTTCTCTATTTCAGGAACTTTTGTGGGGAGAATTAAATCTCAGGCAGGTAATATTAATGGGATTGTAGTAATCTTCGGAAGTGACCAACGGTCACAATGAAACCACGTGTAGCAATAAGTTGAAATACTTCCATGTGCTTAAGTTAAGCTGAATTACTAGCGTGTGTACAATAAGTTGAAATATTTAAGAAATAGCGTGTGTACCATAAGTTGAAATACTTAAGAAACAGCGTGTGCAGGACTTGAAATTTGAGACGAGTACTTCCACGTGGTGAGTACTGTGTGAGTCTCAAACTGTGTATTGCATTGCACAGGAAGACGTGCATATATCTCCAGAGTTCATAGTAGGAAAGTAGAATTACGAAGTGGGGCAGTGTCATGTGAAACTGGGATAAATATTAATTGAAGTGGGAAAGCTGAAAGTGATAGTGTTGTGACTATTTAGTGTTTTATATTTCGTATTACAGTGTGATGTATGTCATGTAATTTGGGTATGTGCGGTTTGCATGGGAGAGTACCACGGTAGTTTCAAAAGATTAGTGGGTTATGCTTGTTCCTTCTGTACCGCTCGGTCTGGAGGAAAGTTTCGGGATGATGATTGTAAGAGTCGAAATGTGAGGTATAATAAAAGATCCACCATCCTATCCAGAAAGTGCACTGTAGCGTTAAATAATTACGAGACCATAATATAGAGATTCACCAATGTAAAGTCATGCGCACTGGGCGGAATTTCTCATGTGTTATTGTTGTAGGTTATAGAATTTGTGTGTTTAGGTTAGATAATTTATCGGAATAAATAAGATAGTGAAAAGAAAAAGATTGGTGGACTTCTCCATTGAATTGTATGTTGCCATAATGTCCCGAATTTATAATGTGTGCGCCATTCATATTCAGTACGGTGGCCACGTGTAGACAAAAGCCGTTAAATAAAAAAAGGAAAGAAAATGTGGTATTGCCAGTGCGTAGTGTACAGTCAGAGTTCTGTAAATTACTGATAGTCAGATGCGTGTTTCCGTTGCGTATTATTCATACAGGAGGATAATTTGTAACTTAATTGTGAGTACGAGAGTTCATGTTACTCGATAAATAAGAATGAATCCACTCGCTTGGCAGACCACTCATCTTGCAGGCCTGACTGCTTGATGCCACAGTATGAGCAAGACATGTGGGTGCCTCTCAATATATGGGAAGGAAATAGGTTATACAAATAGTAAATCAGCATTATCTGAAGCTGTTGAATTCCAGAGGCAAGAAATCGAATGAGATTCTTGTGACCCCGAAAAGTCGCATGCACTGATATCCACTTCGGACTTTTTCTACAGACGTCTCACTAATAACTACGTGCAGACATTAATTTTAGTAGTAACAAGAAATGTTCCATAACGCAAATTACCATGGTGGGGGGAGTACTTTATACCTACCCGAAAAAATTAAAAAAATTGTTTAGTTTTTAAATTATATTAACAACATACTTTTAAAGAAGTAGTGACGAATGGGTATTTCCAGAACTTGAAAATACCTTAGCAATATCAACGCACTACCTACTTCATGGCCACTACAAAAAATTTAAAAATGCAAATTTCGTTCATTGTTGTTAACCTTTACTCTCAATTTACCTTTTAAAGTTATACTGATGAGTAAATAAGGCCCTGAATCTCGAAATACTGAATTCGATATTCACTGAGGGAAGTGAAATCTCCTATCGGCACTTAAATTTTTGGGTTAAGTTTAACTGCACACTTTAAAAGATATGTGGTATTTGGCAGAAAAATTCATTAGAAACAATATCTTTTTTTTCAAAATTTTAAAATATAAATTAACTGAGAAAATGACATTTTGTTCACCAGGTGGTTATAAAGTACCTCGCCCCCTACCCCGACGCAAGGCATTGCAAGGGTTAACAAGTTGCCAACTTATTCCTAACGTTCCATGCACTTTTCAGTAGTCTCACAACCTAATGCAATTCATGACGGTTAGCTGGACTTTCTGCCGCGATCAGGCCATGACAACGCGTGTTTGTTCCTACCATTTTCATTAGCCAAGGCTGGAGGCGACAGTAATACAGTTTTCACCCAATGCAGTGAGATAACAGCACCCGCTCGTAACCCAACGTACGAAGTTTTCCTCTTACAGTATTTCTGTGCACGTCTATCCCAAGCGCTTACATCTGAAAATGTAATAGTCTAAAGACTATTACGCAGAGCTTTAGAGTGAAATCTCTTATTCTACGGAAGTCTGTGCACTGAAAACGGTCCTCACGAAGGATTAAAACTACAATGCGGGGATGTTATTATATATATGAAAATCTTTGTCACCGGTAGTCTTCACACGGATAACTGCTGCGTATGCCAATACTTGCAGCATAAATGTGTGGGTTACGGCATGATGGAAATCATCAGCGGATACCGTGGAAGGTAAGTGGTTGGTGTGGACCGACCACGTCCATGGAATGCAGTCAGCACAGATAATCCCACAGTGGGCAGTGTAAGCCGTAACCGCAGCAGCCGGAACTGACTACAGAAATAACCAGCAGAGGATAGCAGAGGTCACTGCGGACGTGCCGCGTCTACGTCTGCTAAGAGAACCCCACTAGAGGCACCAGGGGGACAGGCAAGGTGCTCGCTAAGCATGCGCTCTCTAAAGTGTAACTTAGGCTTAGTGAGTGAGTGAACCATTTACATTAGCTATGCAACAGAACTTAATTAGATAGAATCCTTGGTTTGATGCTAGTCCAAGTCATCTTTATTAAACCATGATAACATCGGAGACTATAAACCTGCTTCTAGAACAGCGCTGCTATCAGTTCCAACAAACTATCCCCCCAGCATCATTTGTCAATCTGCTATCGAGCTTATCCTTCTTTTCGTAACGTTCATTTCCACAACTTTTTCCGCTCGGTTCCACTAAAAATTTCCGCAAGGAATGGATGATTGTGGACACTAAAAATCATTAAGAAGTCCACTACCACATGACGATCTTCCCTTCGGCCTTCTGGAAGGAAGTCTACTATCCTTTGCAGAATACGTATCGGCCATGCCTGGGTGACTCATTGTCACATCCTCAAGCGAAAGGATCCACTTCGCAGTCGTTGTGACGCCCCTCTTTCGGTGGCACTTATCCTTTCAGTGCGGCGAAAACAGAAGCATAACAGTCCTTCGTCTCTGCTGTTAAACGACGACGTTCAAGCGGTGGATGTTGTTTTACGTTTCATTCGAGAGGCTCTTATACACTACGTTTGATCAAATGTATCCGTATATCCCTATGAAATGCGGAACTGACCACTAGTTGAGAAGAGAGGTGGCCTCGCCAGTTTAAAGTTAGGCGCGGAGTATTGTTAGTAGAGAAATAGTAACAGCAGAATGGGTCAATCAAGAGAACTCTATGGCTTCAAACGAGGACCATTGACTGGACGTCATAGGCGTGAAAAACACATAGGGACGTTTTAACTCGCCGAAATTTGCTCAGATCGTCTCTCGGTTATGTGATTGTGAAATGGAAACGAGAAGGAACAGTCACAGTTACACCGACCAGACAGACCTCATATAGTGATGGACAGCGACCGTCGAGCATTGCGGAAGGTAGTGGTAAAAACACCTTTGAAATCAGGGGAAGACCGAATGAATGACTCGTGTGTTCCAAAGTGCTGTCATCAGAAATCCTGCTAGCACAACGACTGGGCGTTTCTTTTTTTTCATTTTTTTAATCATCAGTCTTCTGAATGGTTTGATGCGGCCTGCCAAGAATTCCTCTCCTGTGCCAACGTCTTCATCCCAGGGTAGCACAATCTGCGTCCTCAATTATTTGCTGGATGTCTTCCAATCTATGCCTTCATCTACAGTTTTTGCCTTCTACAGCTCTCTCTAGTACCGAAGAAGTCATGTCTTAACAGATGTTACATCATCCTCTTCGATTCTGCACAGATCCTGCTCATTCCTCACCTTATCAGTCCACCTAATTTTTAACATTCATCTGTAGCACCACATCTCAAATGCTAAATTTCAGTGCCTGTGTTATTCTGATTGCGATGCAAAGTTCGTTTGGGCATACATGCATGTCCAAAGGACCAGGCACTGTGGCACCCACAGCCGTTACGAAGCACGTCAAATGAATTCACAATTGCGAATAAGGACTACCATCAGCTGCGATCCAAACTTACATTCTCAGAAATTGTTTCTTCAAATTAAGGCCTATGTTTGAGACTAGTAGACTTCTCTTGATCAGAAATAACCTTTCCGCCAGTGATAGCCTACTTTTGACGTCCTTCTTGCTCAGTTATTTTGCTGCCTTCGTAACTGACTTCCTTAACTTCATATACTTCGTCACCATCAATCCTGATGTTAAGTTTCTCACTGTTCTCATTTCTGTACTTCTCATTACTTTCGTCTTTCCTCGATTTACTCTCAATCCATGTTACGTACTGTGTGCAGGGGATTAAAAAGACCGGTTAAAATGGTCTGACAGCATCTCGTAAGTCATACTTTTCTGCAGCAAGTGTTAAGCGACGCTTCATGTGGTGACGTGGTGTATAGAGCGACACAAGCAGTGTATGACTAGAAACGATTGGTTTGGAGTAAAGAAACTTGAGCCGGCCGTAGTGGCCGTGCGGTTCTAGGCGCTACAGTCTGGAGCCGCGTGACCGCTATGGTCGCAGGTTCGAATCCTGCCTCGGGCATGGATGTGTGTGATGTCCTTAGGTTAGTTAGGTTTAAGTAGTTCTAAGTTCTATGGGACCGATGACCACAGCAGTTAAGTGCCATAGTGCTCAGAGCTATTTCAATCATTTTTTAAAGAAACATGCTGCGCCCTGTGTAAATCCGAGGGAAGGGTTTCGTTTTGGCGAATATTATCTTCCATCACTTGTAGTGCCACCAGGGAAGTGCGTTGAAAGTGGTGCTAGGATATGGGTGTGTTTTTCGTGGTAAGGTTGTAAATACCCTTCAAACGTTAAATGTGGAAGGATGTGAACATATTTTACAGCATTTTGTTCTGCGTACAGTGGAAGAACAGTTCGGAGACGATCAATAAGTGTATCTGCATAACAGTCCAACCAACCATAGGGCAGCACCTTTGAGGAAGTGGTTTGCAGTCAGGGATCTGTGCAGGCCAATACATTTTACTAAGTTGAATCCAGTCGTACAGCTTTGGGATGCATTAAAACGTCGATTTCCCGCCATAGCCCAAGTCCAGCATCACTTCCTTCTCCATTTCCGGCTCTTGCGGAATAACGATTTCCCATTCCTCCAGAGATATTCATGATAGTCATTGAACGTATCCCCTGCAGAGGTGTAGCCGTCATAAAGGTGCAGGGTGAACACGCATCACATTAATGTCCACTGATAGGTGTCCAATACTTTTGATCAGACAGTGTACACACTTATTTGGAACTTTTCACCAGGGTTTCACCTCCTTATTTCCATTATGTGACGTGTACATTCAGCAAGTATTCTACAGTGAATTGGGCACTACCACCAGGCGGGTGCAGAAGTTGACGTCCCGCAGCAGACTGTACTCGGTTCGGCGCGGGTGCGTGGGATGGCGGAAGGGGGTTTGGGAGGGGTGGGGGCTGGAGTTACGGTGCAGTTCTGGTTGCTTCCGACTGCCGCGCCTCTCCTACTTCATTGTAGTTCCTTATCTTTTGATGTTTCCTAGCCTTTCTTCTGCTTTTTACCTGGCTCTTCGCCACAAATGATGCCACAAGGATCAAATAGGCACTCGATCCTTATGTTCTTTCGTAAATTTTCAGGCTTCGGTCATTAAAGCAAAAAAGGGGCTGATGATTTTCATGTTTGCTTCCTCCCCCAGAATAATCTGTAATCAGACAGTATTTCAGGCAGCCAGATCCCTTCAAAAAGTGGGTGTCAAATAGGGAGACCAAACTTTGTGGCGGAAACGATCTAGATCCACGTCATCCGTTCTAGAATCAATTAAGACGAATGCCGAGACTGTTCTTAAATAAGGCTGACAGCACATCTTACTCCTGTCTCTTTTTTAGATAAAAAAATTTCGAAAATTAGTGAAATCATCTTCATCGTCAACAACTGTCTCGCTGCGCATGGATTGAATCACCACAACAAAATGCAAATCTATATGTTTATTTCATCTCTTTATTTACACGTTTGTAAATGTTAATTCATTACGGTGTTACAAATGTACACTGAGAGGAAGAAAGCGAATATAAAAAAAAGAAACCATCCATCGAATAGTAATTTGTGAAAGATAGTCATCGCTGACGAATGACGAAGCGGGTACACATTTTATCTCGTAGACTTTTAGTCTCAAAATTTTACGGAAAAGTATTACGCGCTCACACGCCGCCTTAAAGATGAATTTTACTCCGCTACCCGTGACATGCGTATTTAAATGTGCCACATTCCAGCAGGGAGCATTTTATATGCTGACAAGAGAACAGCCGTAAATTTAAAGGGTGACATGTACTGTATTCTAGCAGCCGACGAGACAGCTGTGGTATGAGTTTCTGTACAGTCTATACGTCCACCGTCTTGTCGCCTTTTCATGGTTTCACCTTCCTTCAGCTTTTTATAGATGCTCCGTGTGTGTCAAGGCAACTCCTCATTCACACTGCTGCTTCGCGAACAAAGCAACTGCAAAACAACGCAGTTTAATTATTGGCATTAAAGCTTAAAAAATGACCAACCCGCAGACATATTAGTATTAACGCACGCATTCTATGTACTTTATCATTTGTGTACTGTTGCCATTCTATTAATCTGAACAGCACTTTGAACAAACACTAATATCGAATGCAATGAAATGAAAAGTAACGCTTTCTAAAAGTTATGTGTAAATGAAGTGCAACAATGACTCATTATATTTAAATACGTTTTTATAAACTGATGCGTACATTAACAAGTATTTCAGTTTATTTGTTAATGACGTCAATATTTAAACACTAGTTCAGCTACAGAGGGAACAGGAAAATCAGTTTCGATGATGAGTAAAAGTGCGTTTCATCTGAACACCTGCAGTGTTAACATGACTGTAAATTATCGTATCCCACCTTTATCATAGACGACAGTACTAGTATACCACCGTCAAGTAGTCATTTTTTGAAATTTCTGCATATTTTTCACGCTAAAAATAGGGCATTCCCTCATGTTTGTTGATGTAAACATTCTTGTTCGCTGCTTCATTCTCAACACATCATTGAGTGGAAACACTCCATCCGTAGCAGCTTCACCTTGTCCGCGTATTTGTTCGGACACCTCTGTTCTTCCCGCCAGTTATTAACTAATTACGCTGTGTTGGCAGCCGTCTGCCTTGCGAGAACGTAAACAATGTTTTTCGTGTCCACTAACAATACATGCCCTGACCTGAGATCTCACGCAGTGGCGAACTGGAAGGACAACGTTTCAGATCCACGTCCGGCCTCCCAGACTTAAGTTTTCCCTAAATCGCTCACGGGAAATTCCGAGATGGTTCCTTTGGAAAGGGTGCGGCTGATTCACATCTTTTCGTAATCTGAGCTCCATCTATAATGACTTCGCAGTCGACGGTACTTTGAACACTGATCTTCATTTTCTTCTTCAGGCAAATATAGTAATTCTAAGGTTTTTGCGTACAGCGAATACCTATCTTACTTAACGATTTCACACTTAAATGTTTGAAGTATCCAATAAAATTATAAATATATTTATTACATATTACCATTTACACTGAGTGTTTTGAGAGAGAACTTTACACTCCATGCATTGTTTCTTTTATTTTGGTGGAAGTATTTGATTTCTTACAATCATAATCACTCTCTCTTTTCAGTATTTTAATGCTATTATTAAAGAAAATAATATGACGCGTCGTTAAGGGGAAGCTTACTATTTTTTGGTTCAAGAAATAGATTTTTTTTAAAAAAATTGCATTTTTGGATCTATGGAAGTGTTTAGAATCCACCCCTGAAACGTTTTTTCCGGATACGGAACGGAAATGTTTGTTATTCGCGGTTGAACAAATAAATGCACCTGCCTGAAGCCGGCCATTTTAACTCACCAGTTTGTTTCTTTCGGAGGACGAGCTATTGTACCGGTGTTTGGGAGGAAACACACAAAATTCAAATGAAAGTTTGACGCGTGTGTTTGGAAGGTAGCCCCCCAAGCATTTGCATTCTGGTGCGAAGACTGTGGATATTGCGACTTTCCTGGCAGTGAGCAACTTCAACTAAGTGTATTCAGCAATTCTCAAGACCATGACAACGATAGACGTCACACTGGGACTCTATTCGAAGCAGTTCGCCAAGCATTTGGACGACCACCGGATTCAAGCGGCCGAAAACGGCTTGTCACCGGCCGTACAAGCATTTATATGTACTCAAAATTTCAAACGTATTTTTCTCGAACTGACTTTTTTTTTATCGCGCAGTGTGCTAACTTCAAATCTACTGAATCGATTGGCATGATTCTTTGTTTCCGACGAAGCTAACTAAATTGTCTAAGAGTTTGTGGTGTGCGTACTGTAAGACCTTCGGTACACACATCATCAGATTATTTGACTTGTCACTCTAAGTAGGCGAGTGTCAGCAATATGTCTCATGGTCTTATTGTGGCGTGTTTATCTTCTGCCGTTAGGTCAGACGATAGAAATGCCACTTGCACGCTTAGAGTAGCAGATTGACGGTGACCAACATTAAACAGAACTTGATTAATTTTCACACACATTTATTAAAATAATAAAAAGAATAGACATTATGTAACTTGATTCTGGATGCTGATTACAATTGACAATTTGAAGTTCCTTTGGTCTTGGTACGTAAATCTTATTCTCACATATCTCTGATACTTGACAAAAGTGTCTGTACATTTATCTTCATGGCTGTGTATAGGAATATGGTAATCTTATTAGGCACAGACTGAAACGTGACTATAGACTGGTACAGACTAATGCAGACTCGTACAGACTGGTGCAGACAAATGCAGACTGACTAATCGGAGGTCTGTACACTCGTTATAATACCTCGAGCGTTCAGCTATCACTGCGCGAGTGTGATCCACGAGGGGAAAAGGTTCTACATTAGCAGCAATCTCATTGGCTGCGTGACATATTAATACATGGATCGGCGGAAGCAGAATTTGGTCCGTCACTAAGACAGCGCCATCTCGTAGTGCGGAGACGGACGAGTGCTGCGCCTGCGCTGTTGTGTTTAGCGGGGCGCGCTCTAGTGGGAAAGTTGTGTACACGCTGACTACTCGGAACTATGTACACAACAGATTTGTACCACTTTTATTCCTATCTATCAATTATAAATATTTTTATTTGGCCGACGAAATCGAAAAATCGATGAAAAAACCCTATTTTTTCAAACTGCCGCCATTTTGTTTCCTACGGTCCAAATAACTTAAGCGAGGTACAACTCCTAAAGAATCTTATATACTTCGCTAACGTCAACTCAATTTTGATTTCAGACAAGCCGGCTGACCTGTGACTTACCACGCGTGGAGTTCTACATCAAAATTTTGTTTCGTTCCGACGGCACTTCCGCCTTTGCTCTTAGGCATTTCCGGGAGAAAAAATTCCATTTTGTAGAGGAAATATTAATACACATTTTGTCCAAATTTGACATTGATATCTAGAACACATCCCGAGAAACAAAATCTCAAAGAACATACTTTTTTCGGGCCAGAGATAGTAAACCACCCCTTAATCGTATCGTCATCGACGTCGTCGTCGTCGTCGTCGTCATAAATCATAAGCCTATAAATATCTGCTGACCGCCCAAACAGCTCGTACATATTTATAATTAATAGATGGAGTTAACGTAACCTGAATTATGGGATGCAAGTTATCGTTTCTCTCTCTGTGTGTCTCTCAGATTGTTTGGCGGGCATAAGCTCTTCAAATAATTGGACGTGGAAGTAGTGCGCCATGGTGTGAACTGGCCGCCGCCCTGGCAGTGCATTTCAGCTCTCCACTGCTGCCACGCGTTCCTGATAACCGCCTCGCTCGCTGCCCCTTGCTAGCGCGGAGATAATTCAAACGCACTACACGAGCTTGTCGCGGGCAGCTGGGTCTCCGCCTGCTGTGGAATTCTTCATAAAGGAGCAGCGCTGGCGGAAAGGCATTCCGATTGCAATTTCCTGGCGCCAGACTGACTGGCCCACTTCTCTTTATTCCGCGGACGTTTTATCAAATACTGTTCGTATCGCGGAAAAGGTGCAGCGCAATTGTCGCAACGTGTGATACTGTCAGCACTTAAATCTGCCACTTCATTCCGTTACATGTAATCGTCCACTACTGTTCACAGCGCCCTTCGCTTGAGTTACAGTGACACGTGGGCGACATTCTGCTCTTTACTAAAGAGAAGAGACAGACACAGTCCACAATTCAGCAATAAACTCTGTAGCAGACAGTGCAGCCTTCCTTTGAATATCGGGGACGTTTATTCCGAATTTATGAGACTATCTGACCACTTTAACTGTCGAGACGAACATTATTACGTTTTTTGTTGTCTGAAACGAGACTGAGCTATCGTCATCGTGTGGACCCAAAGCCACTAGCGAAGCGGAACCACACGTTTTAATTTTGTTATTGACACTACTGTATGTTTTTATTGACAGTCAACTGCAGCGACTTTACTTGTACAACCTACTAGGTAAATGAAAAGCATGCTCTTCTCTTAATTGAAAATTGACACTGCCAGTCTGTTTAGTGATTGTTTCCGAGGCACAGATGGTTTTTGAATGTCGCTCAATTGAACTAAAGAGATCAGCCGGCCGCGGTGGCCGAGCGATTCTAGGCGCTTCAGTCCGGAACCGCGCGGCTGCTACGGTCGCCTGTTCGAATCCTGCCTCTGGCATGGATGTGTGTGATATCCTTAGGTGAGTTAGGCTTAAGTAGTTCTAAGTTCTAGGAGACGGATGACCTCAGATGTTAAGTCCCATAGTGCTTAGAGCCATTTGAAACATTTGAACTAAAGAGATCGAATACCAAGTATAGGTGTAACCGAACTGAGTTTTTAAAGTTGCAAAAGGAATTACAGTTTTAGACTATCAGACTTAAAACATACTTATTTTCAATAATTACCGTTTATTTGTAATCAACGCAAATATCTCATTATAGAAGACTGAGCTTTTAATAAAACTTTTGTCTTCAACATTTGTAACACCTTCAGATAAAGAACCGAAATATTTGCCACTGTAATTTAAAGTAGGCTTATATTTTCTTTTTAGTGTAGACATACACAAAACCTATTCAGTATAAAAGAGAATTTATCAGCTTATATTACACGTGTAGATATACTGTAGAATATATTCTATGACATATTCATCACATTACCCACGATTTATGTGTTGTGTGTGATAATTATTTTCTTCGAGGACTTTAAAGAATTTGTTTCCAAAATGTTCACTCTGTAAGTGCACAACAAAGTGTTTCCGTTAGAGGGCTTTGTTGCAGCGTATTTGAAACATACCGTGACTGTGACGCTGGTACATCAGCGGCGCCATGTAGGCAAGGGGCTAGAGCCGCATTCGTCTTTCCAGTGTGCACACAGTAAATGTGGAAAAGTGAACTGTCGCGCCGTTATCACCAGACGTGTTCAAACAGGACCAACGAGCTATTATTCTTTTCTTAGCTGCCGATGGGCAAACACTGGTAGACATCCATCTCAGACTGCAGAATGTGTGTGCCGCAACATGTCTGTTGGAAACCACCGTTGCGGAATGATGAGACAGGGCTGCTGCTCCATCGTAACGCAGGCCCCATATCGCTAATGTCGTAACGCAGAAGTTACTCCAACGCAATTGGCAGCCACTCGAGCACCCGGCCTGTAGACCTGATCTCCCCCACGCGATTATTACGACTTTGGTTCCACAAAAAAAGGCTTTGAAGGGTCGACTATTCCTGTCGGATGAGGATGTGCAGCAAGCAGTTACGGAATTTTTCACGGCAGCAGGACACGCTGTCTTACCAAACGGGTATCTTCAACCTCGTGCGTCGGTAGCATGATTGTCTCAATGGTCATGGAGACTTTTTATGATTGGCATACTGATTCGGGACTGTCCGGCCTTCGAACGGAAGATTTTTGATCATCCGTTATGATATTGGAGGCTTTTCAAATATTAAAAACGAAAGGAAAACAAAGCCCACTGTAAGATGTCTCTATGGACAAATTCTGCGTGCCAACTAAAAACATAAAATTAAAAAAGATGGCTGTTTAGTGTATCATAGGTATTATTCATTTCTTATTATTGGATTTAATACATAAATGTAATTAATATGCACTGTCTGCACACCATGCAGATAGAGCGGCATTAAATTAAATGAATGAAGTAGTAAATGTGGCAAGCTGCTGAAAACTTCTGACAGGCCTCACTAGATGAGCGGAGGAGGCGGGTTCGACAAACTATATTGCAACGGATTTTTCCTCGCTGCAACACCAGAATGGGTTCCACTTACGCGATGAATATAACTGAGAAGGGTCTCGAAGAAGAGCAGCAAATCTGGTTTCGGAAAGTCGGCATTACTGGACAAGAGTGCGACTCCCCAAATGCATGCGCCACCATAATGACGTCCGTTGAGGCCGTCGGTATAGGTCGAAACACCCTCCGATCAGCAACCCGTAGTCGAATAAGGCCTTTTAGGAGTTTATAGGGACAGGCATCTCTGCCGTAGATAACCCACAGCTCTCGACAGCGTATTGCAAACAGTTAACAATTATTGTGCATGAAAATGCCTGACGTATCAGAAAGATGTGGTGGGCCAGACATCGAACCTTTGTCTTTCGGGAACAACTCTCCGCAGAAACCCAAATCCCAAGTTCGACTCCTGGTCCAACACACAATTTTAGTCTGCCAGGAAGTTTCAGAATAGCGCAGAGTCCACTGTAGAGCAAAAATTCATTCTGGATTTTTTCCCTAGAGTTAATCCCGTCTTCTTGAACGATGGAATCCACTTCAATAGCTTAGCGCCCGCTGCTTCGCTTGCGTAGACAGTATGGCATGCAGAGTTTTTTTTATCGAATTTTTACGTTATTCACAAATTCCAACACCTTCTAAGCTTTTTACGCTAATTAAGCCCTTATAAGCACAGTCTTTTCCGAATGTACTTCTAACTAAAATGCGGTTATGGTAGCTGGACTCCAAAGGTATTGTTGATCATGCCTTTTGCTTTCTTGTAGAGATATTTCCATAGCAGTTTTCATCCCCTACCAAATTTTTCTTCGTATCAAAGCGAGAGGCCAAATACCAGTTTTCATAAATACAGCGTTAAATTTTTTTAATGTAACGAAGTATTTTCTTAAAAATTTTCATCCCCTATTGCACTCCCTTAGGCGTTGAATTTCCAGAATTCTTTTTATTTCTAACCGAGAAGTCAAATACCAGTTTCCATAGACGTAGCGTTAAAAATCCCATAGTAGTCCTTTAGTAATTATCTATTGTCAAAAAAACTTTCATTCATTATTTTATCTCCTTAGTGGTTGAATTTCAGAAAATGTTGAACAAGTATGTTTTTATTTTCTGAGTGAGAAACCAGATACCAGTTTTCGTAATTTTAGCTACAAATTTCCCTTAACAGTGACATGCTTTCAAAAAGCCTTTAATCCTCTATTTCACCCCCTTAGGAGTGGAATTTCGGACAATCATTTCTTAAACAGTCCCTACAGTATAAGATCCACATACTCTCCAACCTTCAAGATTCTGCCCTTAGCGGTTTGGGCTGTGCAGTGATGAGCCAAACACCAGTTTTTCAAAGATTTATCTTCAAAAATGCTTTGGCAATGAAATATTGGCATAAAACGTTTCATCTCCTACTTCAGCCCCTTACCGTTGAGTTTCGAAAAACAGTGAATGCATATGTTTTATTTCCAACAGAGAAGCCAAATACAAGTTTTCGTAGATTTAGCTTTAAAAATGCTTGCACAAAAAAAACGTTCATTCCTCTTTCTACCCCATAGGACTCGAATTTCCAGAAACAGCGAGACACGCTTTTTTTTCTTTGTAACTGAGAAAGCAAATTAAAATTATCATAAATGTAGCTTTAAAATGCTTTCATAATAAAATATTTTCGTAAAAATCTCACCCTCTATTTGACCCTCTTAGGGGTTCAATTTCCAGAAACACTGAAAGACGTATTTTTTAAATTGGTAACCGAGAAATCAAATAGCAGTGTTCATAGGTGTAACTTTAAAACTACTTTAGTAGTTCTTCAGTTATCAAATACTTTCAAAAAAAGCTTTCACCCACTATTTCACCACCATAAGATTAAGTTCCCAAAACTGTTGAAACACGTATTTCTTTACTTCTGATCTGGAAACCAAATACCAATTTTCGTAGGTCGAGCTTCAAAATTGCCCTAATAGCGACATTTCTCAAAAAGCCCCCTCATCGGCTATTTCACCCCCTTGGGGTTGGAATTTCGAAAAATTCCTCCTTAAACGATGGCTACAGTATAAAATAAACACCTTCTCCAAATTTCATGTTTCTAAACTTGGCGGTTTCGACTGGGTGATGTTGAGTCAGTCAGCCACTCAGTCAGGACATCAACTTCCTGGAAGATTAAAACTGTGTGCCAGACCGAGACTTGAACTCGGGACCTTTGCCGTTCACCGGCACGTGTTCTACCAACTGCGCGACCCAGCCACGACTTGCGATCAATCCTCACAGTTTTCTTCCCGGTAGTACCTCGTCTCCTGCCTTCCATACTTCACAGTAACTCTCCTGTGAAACCTGGAAGACCACCAGTGGAAGGAACGATACAGCAGAGACATAGCGGAACTGATGGTGTGAAGAGGGGTCATGGAGTTGCTCTAGGGCAGCTCAGTTCGTCGCTGGCACGGTTGCTCGGCGTATTGGGATAGAGGGCTGGCTGCCCTATGTAATAAAATAAATAAATAAATAATAACTGGGTGAAGTTTTCAACGATGACGTCCGCACAGACCAAAAATAACGAACAAAATAAGGGGAAAATTGGTAGAGCACCTGCCAGCAAAAGGCAAAGCTCCGAATTTCGAGTCCCGGTCCGGCACACAGTTTTAACATGCCGGGAAGTGCTGCAAAGTGAAAATTTCATTCTATTATATTATTTATTTCTGTGTCCAGATGTCCTTCCTGACGCCACGGTCGTGAAGGTAACATAAGGGCGGCGCTCCGGCTGCGCCAACTGTCTCTGGAACGTGTAAACTTTGTCCTGTGTGTTATTACATTTTCACTATTTGTGTATCGTATCTTCTGAGTCTGAATTTGGAGACCAGCCCAGCATTTTCCTAAACTAATGTGTGAAACTGCCTAAAGATCACACTCAGCGTGGCAGGTTGAAACGTCCCCTTAGAAAAATTATACATGACTGTGCTTAAACTGACACACAATATCTTTAGCGCAACGCAATCTGACTTTCAAAAATCCCTACAAAAGAATGGCCCTGACTAACATTAACCTATTCCTTTCACAAATCACTTACCTCATAAAAATCTTCGTTATTCGAACTACTGCAATACAGCGAGCGCCACTACTGCCAGCTAAATAAAAGATTCAAACTATGGAAGGCACTAACTACTGATAGGCATAGTTAGCAAATGAAAGATTTTGATAGATAACAAACAATGTATTTACCTCAATAGTGTTCAAAAGTCATAATGTATATAGCAGTTCATGATATCCAGTATTACAAATTTCAAAACTCCGCCACCTCTCTCCCCACGTCCACCACTGCTGGCGGCTCACCTCCAACTGCGCAACGCTACGCGCTGTTCACATCCATCTGCCCAACACTACAATGGCAGACAACAATGCAAACTAGCCACAGACTGCACACAGCACAGCCAGTGATTTTCATACAGAGCGCTACGTAACGTTGCCAATAAGAAAATATAAACAGCCTACTTACAAGGTGTACCAGCCCATGTTCATTATTGAGCTGTGCGTATTCGATCTGATTTGTCTCACGTCGCTGTTTCGCGAACTAGCGCGCTGCCCATTGCGTTACTTGAGCTGGTCTCTGGAATTATGCACTATATTATCTCATTATTAATAATTAATAGTGCAAAAGATTAAATTCTTTGAACAAATATAAAGCGCGGGGTAGCCGTGCGGTCTAGGGGCGTCTTGTCACGGTTCGCGCGGCTGCCCCCATCGGAGGTTCGAGTCCTCCTTCGGGCATGGGTGTGTGTGCTATCCTTAGTTTAAGTTAGATTAAGTTGTGCATAAGCCTAGGGACCGATGACCTCAGCTGTTTGGTCCCATAGTCCTTACCACACATTTCCACAAATATAAAATTTTCCCATTGTTCTCTTGTTCCCTGTTTCGAAACCGAAAATAGATGTCTTCCGAAGAATATTATGTGACAAAATATGGTTACGTTATTAATTTTTTTGTTTGTTGATAACTGACTGATTGCATTCGTGGTACCAAAGAGATGGAAAATACATAGACAGGCTGTGGCACGTTATTCAGCGCTCCCCGCGGTGCCAGGCCGCTATGGTTTGGAAACTCATTATGTGATTGTTTTGAAAGCGAGAGAGTTCATGTGTAGTTTCGTGAGCTACTCATTTGTCGAATTTCTTTTCGGAACTGTGCCTGCTATTCGCTTAGAGTATAAACGCGTGCACGTATCTTGAAGAAAGGTGGAAGAGTAGTGCACATATGTTTTCTTGGGTTCTATAAGAGTGCTGTGTTTTGTGTACACTGATGTATTTCATTACTTGTGTAACGATGGAGAAGTCTGGAAAAGTATTTCATTATACTCTGCAACGTTTCCGTAACATACCTTGGCAGGTATTTCCAGGAGGACCACGATAGCAAACGTTTCCTGAAGAGCCAAATGATAGACTCATACAAGCAAGATTATCGCCAAGTCATCTATCGTTGGAAAAAAAATGTGTAGAACTGCACTAAGAGTGTATAGAGACGCATATTACCATCGCCAAGATCTGTAAGGAGAGACTGAAAACTAACTCGATGAGAAATAGTTTAAATACGAGAAAACCATTACCAATGAAGACTGGCGTGAAGGACGCTTCAGTATTTATAAGCAGTTATATGGGCAGCGTTGAATAATTAATGCAACACTTTTTTTCCACGGTGAATTTCGACTGAAAAAATGCGGAATTTGTTGTAGGATGGCGTGCAATATTCTCTCTTCGTCTCCTATAGATTCATAAAGTACCGACTTGTCGCAGCGATGTACATACCCTTCAAAATGGCATCTGTAACGGAGGTTCATTCCAAGCAGAGAGCTGCAACTGAGTTGCTTTTGACGGAGAACTATACTCATAATCACTTTCAGAATGTCTACGGAGACCTGACTATGAACAAAAGCACAGTGAGTCGTTTGGCGAGGCGTCCGTCATCATCGAAACACAGTCACTCAATCCTATCCGATCTCCCTCGTGCCGGCCGACCGCGTACGGTTGCGACTCCTGCAAGTTGGAACGTGCGGACACTCTCATTCGAGGTGATCGACGGATAACAATCAAACACCTCGCTGCGCACCTGTGCTGTCGTTCGTTAGCTGAATGCCCGCTAGGTTGCTCGCTGCCTAACAGAAGACCATAAAGAGCAACTGTTTGGTCTAATGAAGAATGCTCACCGCGGGAAGCAGTACGTGGATGATGAGGAGGTTGTTGATGCAACAAGACGCTGGCTCCGAGGTCGACCAGAGGTGTGGTACCAGGCCCTCCCAGTAGGGTAGCGTAAGAACGTCGCGTTGAACGGACGTATGTTGAAAAATAAGGTTTTGTAGCCAAAAGAGTGTGGAGTAATATGGTGTATTGGTATCCTGAATAAAACCAAACTGCTTTCAGGAAAAAAAAGTGTTGCATCACTTATTAAACTCCCCTCGTAGAGTGTCTGTCATCCTCGACCATCTGAGTAGACAAACACCCTCCTTGGAGGGAAATTGCACAAAGTGGATTCTTGGACCTGTGCCTTCAATCTCCGATCACGCACTAGTCACTAAATCGCATAAAGGACTGATTCATCTGTTACAAAGAGAGAGTAGCAGTGACGCAAAATTTTGATCCATACGGTAGTTACACGTGATGTATTCTGGCACAAAATTTATTTTTGCAGATAATTTACTATTGCTATTTGACCAACGTGATTTCCTGTCTTGCAACAACGAACGAAAGCTGGGCTCCGCAAAGCCCGGATTAAATAGTATTTTTGGTAACCTGACACGTCATACAACGTTTCCGTCTCTCACAGTGTATGTGCAGTACGTTCAGTATGCGAGTCAACTTCAGCGTTCCTTACTCTGAAGCAGAAACTTGGATAGCAGTACAAGCAGGCACATATTTTTAATATACAAAGTGTTGCAAAATCTATAGAAAACATGTAGCACGGAGCGTTAGCCGGTTTTCAGACAAATGTACCAAACTACCTTTTTTTATTTGAGTTAACTCTTGCCGACCGCGGTGGCCACGCGGTTTAGGCGCTGCAGTCCGGAACCGCGCGACTGCTACGGACGCAGGTTCGAATCCTGCCTCGGGCATGGATGTGTGTGATGTCCTTAGGTTAGTTAGGTTTAAGTAGTTCTAAGTTCTAGGGGACTGATGACCTCAGATGTTAAGTCCCATAGTGCTCAGAGCCATTTGAACCATTTTTTTGAGTAACTCTTGTTCTCTTACGCTACATATTGAGGCTCCAGTTTTCTCGAAGTAAGTACTGTTTATACTGCGCCGCAAACACACACGATCCAGCTTTAAACGAGTGAACAACCTGTTAAGTGGACGTAATTCTAAACCTCTGACATTTGTTTGGCCCAAACAGAAACATTCGTGTTTTTTTCTTGGCAGAATTTCAGAACCACGCCACGCAACACATGCATTAACACATCAGGAAATCTTTGGCACTGACGGAAACGACATTTGTTATTTCGCTATCAGCACAACGTGATTACTCTTTTTATAATGTATGCGACTTGTATTTCCTACCAGTATATAGAAAAGCGTTGTAAGTCTTTTTATACGTACGAATTAAACTGTAGTAAGGTCGGTGAAACTTTACTTTTCACAATGTACAACAATGTTATCTGGAAATTGATTGTTTCGCCCATCTTGTCTTGTTACAGTAAAGACAAAATTAATGAAGAAATATACCGACGCTCTAGATGTTGTGTAGTGCTTGTCAGCTTAATCATAAAAAATAATAAAGGCGCCCTCGTGTTTTGCATGTACTGGATTCAGATTATAATCTAAGCTTTTGATTCGTTCCTGTTACTTTCAAGCTGAATTTCACTGTAAAAAATATTCTGACTGTTAAACTTTTGGCCTTCAGATGTTGTAATGGCTACACTAGTACAAAACACATCACTGCACACGATATTTTTTTGTTGAATCGAAAGCAGCGGGATGAATTCACGGCAAATAATGATCGGCCACTTATAATGGGACGCTGAGCTTGGGGCTGTATAACACTAGCCTGCCGTCACACAAGCTAATGTTACCCTCTGAGAGGCTTTGGGAATTTTGACCGCGTGTGTATCCAATGAATAATAGTATCGGACTGTAATATGCAATTAATAGAAAACTAAGCAGAGTTTAATTTTGGGGTTAATCAAAGCAGTAAAATTCAAATAAGAATGAAGAAATGAACGGTCGCCAGCCCAATTAGGCACAATATTTCGGAAATGTAAGTTTAAGAAAATTTAATATCAGTTATTGAAGTTACTTTCAATAGCCACGGGAGGCCCTAGTCACACGACATTTATTTATCTTACTTCTGTTGTGGGGGCACTTCACTACATCTTTCACATTTTACAATACAAGTGCCCTAAGCATGAATCAGCTTCCAATACATATTGTTTATCTTATAAAGTTACACATATTATAAAAATTCATTATTTTAAACAATCATTTACCTTTTTCGTTATATACTTATATTACAGAACTCTAATTTCCTGTAACAAATTAATGATTTTAACTAACAAAGAATAAACACTTCATAATGGTAGATACACAGTTTCCTAATATAAACCATAAGTGTTGCAGCTGTTACAATGAAATTTCCTGTATGTATACTCGACACCAGGGCCCTAAGAAATGCCAGCGTTTCTGACCGGAAGCACACCTCGGGACTACAACTTACGCTGTGTAAGTCAGCGGCACGAGGCTCTGAAATGCCAGAGAACGAAAAAGTCCAGTGTAGCATCTGGTGCGTGATGTGTTATGTCTAGTAAGACGAGCGGATAACATTCTTGGCACTCAACTTGGATGGTTATTTATTGTTATGTTTTGTAACAATAAATAATCCTCGATATCGAGTTTCAACAATTTCACTCGCTCGTCTGCAGATGAAACACTGTCGCATTTACGTCACTGAAAAGTGTCTGATAAAATTGACAACACTATAGGTCATTGATGAAAACAACGATGAAAAATCATTTGAAGTGTATGGTGAATAAGTAAATATCAGTGTAGGTTAACGAAATATAAGCAAACGTAATTTGCGTAACTCTAAGAAAAACGAAATCTAAAATAAAATTTGTGGGAGAAATATCTGAGCCATGTGAAACAAATAATCCTGTTGCACAAGGAAAATGCTTATCACTTTTATTGTTGAACTGCGGAACTTTGTTTCACAAAAAAAGTGTAAGGATCTGAATCACAAAACCAGTACCTTCAGATAATTCGACAGAAGCAAATAGTTAAATAAATCTTGCAGGAAAAATAGAACTGGTCATTATAATTGGTAACAAATATAAAAAATACCCCAAAATACACAGAACCACAGATAGTTGAAATAGAGTGAGTTCATAAATTGAAATATCTTGGAAGAAACCACTCACCTGAACGACATAGAAAATTTTGCTATTGATGTAAGAGCAAATAACACTGAAAGAGCACGTGATTTGCCAAAAAAATATCTAGAACAAGAAACACGGACACTTGGCGCACAGCTCAATGTGATCCCGCATATGAGCACCTACGCCTCCAACGTGTTTGCATAGTGATAGGTGTATGTAGACGTCATCCTGTTTTGCATTCATTGGACTACGTCACATGTGTCAACATGTAACGGGCGTAATGTGTCCGAATATTTGACAAGGGTAATTATTTACTGGGACGTTTACTATTCTCGGTATCCCATGACCTAACGCCACCTAATATTCAACCAGTCTGAAGATGCCTGAATCAGACGAAACGCGTCATTGGTAAAAAAATAACAAATATACCCTGCAACCAAGACCGACTATTTGTTTCTTCAGCGTATATTACTGATTACTGTACCATCCCTGCCACGTGTTGGAGAACTCTTTATAAAGCGTTCAATTGTAATCGCAGCATACTTTTAAATTTTTTTATGTAGTCTCCTTCCTATATTCACAATGAATAACTACTAATAAGTAATATAATATATTGACAACACGCTATGGAAATGCGTAATGGTGTTCTATTACACTATTACCTTATTCCTTCTTTTAGGCAGTGTTTTGCATATATTTCTTCTCGTTGACTCTGCACAAAACTTCCGCATTTCTTTACTCTATTTAATTTTCTACAGTCTTCTGTAGCACCAGTGCTCAAGCGTTCCGATTATTTTCTCGTCCGTTTTCCCCACACTACACGATTCTTTTCCACACACTACCTTGCTCCTTCTCGCTATAAATCGGTCTTTGTCTTTTTGCGTCTCCATACCGCGTGTTAGCAACACACCAGGGTATTTGATTAGTATTACTGACTTCAGTGGTATGCTGCAGATGCTGCACTCAATGTATGCTCCGCGTTTTCCGATACTCAACCGAATGACTGAATTATGATGCAATTATTTATTTCGATTTGCTGAAAATTGGTTGGGTATTTGTTTCAAATTCGTCCTAGAGTTTACTACAGATATTAAATGCTGATATTTTCCTGAACGCATTTGTCTCATCTGCAAAATAATCTGAATTTGTTGCATTATAGTTTGACAGATTATACCTGTAAGCCCTCTTCAGAGTCTATAAGTGTCTTTTCTCTGATGCCGTTGAAGATGTTTTCAATTTTATTTTTGTAATATAATGGTGGAGTCAACTCAGACAGCAGCGCACCCCTCCCACCGGAGGTTCGAGTCCTCCCTCGGACATGGGTGTGTATGTTGTTATTAACATAAGTTAGTTTAAGTAGTGTGTAAGTCTAGGGACCGATGACCTCAGCAGTTTGGTCCCTCAGGAATTCACACACATTTGAACATTTTTTCATGTCAGACAAAAATGTTCGTGGATTCTAAGGGTCGAAAGAAGAAATCATTTGGGTTTTCCAGAATCTTAATTTTGCAATACACAATTCCTTCTGAGTACTTAAAAAGAAAAGGTTGTGTCCTGGATTTGCTAGGATGAGTCAACACATTATGACCACCAGACGAAGAGTATGTAGGTCTACCTTTCGAACACAGTACAATAGATATTATGCGTGGCATGGTTCACTTTTCTTGGTAGGTTTCCAGAGACATGTGACACTAGACCTCAACGCACATGTCATACTGTTCCCTTAAATTGCGAGATGGTGGTTTGTCGGCGCAGAGCTGGACCTCTATAGCCATCCAGATGTGTTCCATTTGGTTCAGATAAACCAATTTTATTGACAAAATTCACTATCATCCTCGTCAGATCACCGTAGTACGATTCTCGCCTTGTTACACGGACTGTTACGACGCTGCAACATGCCATTATCATCGGGTAAGAAATCAGGTGTGAAGGGACGCGTGTGATCCGCAGTATTGTTCATGTAGTCCTCAGCTATCATGGTGTTTTCGATTACTACCATAGGTACCATGAAAGCCCAGGTGAAAGTCCCTCTCAGAATAAACCGCTTCCACCGGCCTGCGTCCTTGGCGCGATGCATGCTTCGAGCAGCCGTTTGCCTGAATGATGGTGTATCTATGCACGACCGTATGCCTTGCGTTACAAGACTCGTAATTCAACCGACCATGTGATACGTAGATCCATGTCCGAAGCTCGAACATCTTGGACCCACTGCAGTGACTGATGATGTTGTCCGGTCATTATGGGAACAGCTAAGGTACGTCTGTTGCAAAGCCCCATGTTCAATTGTATGTGCTGAACCGTGTTCTCTGTAACACTCGTGACTGCATCATTACTGTACTCTGAAGTCACGTATGTCACAGATCGTCGCCTATCCTGGTCTTTGTAGAGGGGGCAAGTCTTCGACCTCCACATCCTGTGATCAAGAGAAGACATCCAAAGGCTTGTTGTCTATTCTTCAGTCGATTTGCGTGCATGCTCACGAGAACAGCCGACTAGTTTCGCCGTTTGCCATATGCTCCCTCCCAGTGGGAGAGCCATAGCAATTAATCAGTTGCCAGAGTCGCTTATGTTGGTGGATTTCTTCATCTGGCGTCCATATCGTCGTCAGAACGATTCGCCATTCGTCTCAGCTCCGCTTATGTACTTTCTTTGCTGCATTACGTGCCCGCAAGTTCGCCAGAAGGCCTTCAGTCTCGCAGAGGGCAGTGGTCGTGAAGATTTTGCTCAACGGTGTGTGTGTGTGTGTGTGTGTGTGTGTGTGTGCAAACAGAAAATTAGAGAAGACCTGCGTGTGAAGATGACGGCGGGCCGCGGGGGGTGGTGTCACACCGCCGCGGGCTCGCCACCCCCCTAGCCGCCGCTGTCGGTGGCAGCAGCCCTCATTACAAGTTTCGCCGCGCCGGCACAGCCACTGTCTTCCTGACCCTCGCAGCCGCCCTTTGACGTCACCACAGCAGCGTCGTCCGCTCCATTCCGTTCACCTCCCTGTGTGAAATGGGTGCCGCCTCACGAGTCCGAAAATACACTACTGGCCATTAAAATTGCTACACCAAGAGGAAAATGCAGATACTAAACAGGTATTCATTGGACAAATATATTATACTACAACTGACATGTGATTGCATTTTCACGCAATTTGGGTGCATAGATCCTGAGAACTCACTACCCAGAACAACCACCTCTGGGCGTAATAACGGCCTTGATACGCCTGGGCATTGAGTCAAACAGAACTTGGATGGCGTGTACAGGTACAGCTGCCCATGCAGCTTCAACACGATACCACAGTTCATCAAGAGTAGTGATTGGCGTATTGTGAGGAGCCAGTTGCTCTGCCACCATCGACCAGACGCAGACGTTTTCAATTGGTAAGAGAGCTGGAGAATGTGCTGGCCAGGGCAACAGTCGAACATTTTCTGTATCGAGAAAAGCCCGTAAAGGACCTGCAACATGCGGTCGTGTATTATCCTGCTGAAATGTAGGGTTTTGCAGGGTAGAGCCACGGGTCGTAAGACATCTGAAATGTGAAGTCCACTGTTCAAAAAGCGCCGTCACTGCGAACAAGAGGTGACCGAGACGTGTAACCAATGGCACCCCACACCATCGCGCCAGTATGGTGATGACAAATACACGCTTGCAATGTGCGTTCACCGCGATGTCGCCCAACACGGACGCGACCATCAAGTTGCTGTAAACAGAACCTGGATTCATCCGAAAAAATGACGTTCTGCCATTCGTTCAACCTGGTTCGTCGTTGAGTATACCATCGCAGGCACTCCTGTCTGTGATGCAGAGTCAAGGGTAACAGCAACCATGGTCTCCGAGCTGATAGTCCATGTTGCTGCAAATGTCGTCGAACTGTTCGTGCAGATGGTTGTTGTCTTGCAAACGTCCCCTTTTGTTGACTCAGGGATGAAGACGATCCGTTACAGCCATGCGGATAAGATGCCTGTCATCTCGACTGCTAGTGATACGAGGCCGTTGGGATCCAGCAGGGCGTTCCGTATTTCCCTCCTGAACCCACCGATTCCATATTCTCCTAACAGTCATTGGATCTCGACCAACGCTAGCAGCAATGTGGCGATACGATAAACTGCAATCGTAATAGGCTACAATCCGACCTTTATCAAAGTCGGAAACGTGATGGTACGCATTTCTCCTCCTTACACAAGGCATCACAACAACGTTTCACCAGGCAACGCCGGTCAACTGCTGTTTGTGTATGCGAAATCGGTTGGAAACTTTCCTTATATAAGCACATTGTAGGTGTCGCCACCAGCGCCGTGAATGCTCTGAAAAGCTAATCATTTGCGTATCACAGCATCTTCTTCCTGTCGCTTAACTTCCGCGTCTGTAGCACGTCATCTTCGTGGTGTAGCAATTTTAATTGCCATTAGTGTAGCTTTCAGGCCTCTCCCTCTTGCGCAACGTGCAGTACCACTACTGACAAAAAAATTGTTTATTATTCCCTCTAACGTGATTTGTCATTTGTCCGCAGCACAACTGCCGCTAGTTTTTAGTTGTAGCGTAAACCAGTGTCAAAATCTGATACACTAGCTTCATGGTAAACCAGGTTGATGTCAATCCCCCAACTATTTGTTCCTCACTCAAAATACATGGTGCAGTCACACTGATGGGACCACCGACTATATTGGACGTCAACGTGCAATAAACAATCACAGACGTCAAGTGGCTGCCCTACCAGTGGATGATATTTAAAGCGTGTCGCGGGGACGCAGGAAACAGTATCGTCGTTGTTGCAATGCAGAAACGGAGCGATTTATCTGACGTCCAAAAGGCATGGTCATTGGCTTTCGGGCCAGGGGAAGAAATATTTCTGAGACAGTTAAGTCCGTTAACTGTTCGCGTGCCGCTGTGGTTAAAGTATGCCGTGCATGGCGTAATGATGCTATCCGAATCCGGCGCCTTGGCAGCTATAGTGCACCATAGGTCGTAGATGACAGGGTTGAGTTGCGGGAATGTGCACGGGTAAACAGACGCGCAACTGTTGAGCAACTGACCACCCAGATAAACCGAGGGGCTACCAACAGTGTCTGCTCAACAAACGGTCAGAGAGCGTTTCTGCCTATGGGCCTTCGCAGCACACACCTGGTTCGTGCTCCCGTGCTGACTGCTGATCATCGACGACAATGGCTGGAATTTCCTCACCATTATGAAAACTGGACGTCTACTGAATGGCAACAGATGGGCTTTTGAGATGAACGACGTTTTATGCTCCATCGGACGGATACTAAACAATTATTCAAAAACAGTCTTAATTGCATTTATTGTTATCATTCCGCGATTAAGACTGTTTTTGAATAATTGATTAATAATACTAATCGCTGCTTCATCTCCACAACCACGTTGTCCAAAAATCTAAGAAAGTAAACACATTACAACAATAGTCGGAAGGGTACAGGGAGGTAGAGGGGGCATTGTGGTCTGCAGAATATTTTCGTGGCACTCCGTGGGTCATCTTGTCATATCCACACATACATGTTTTGTCCTCTTAGCATTATGGCATCGACCAGCAGGACAGTGCAGCCTGTCACACAGCTCGCAGTGTACGTGCGTTGTTCGAAGAGCACCTGGTTGGGTTTACCGTATCCCTGGACACCAAACTCCCTTGATGTAAACTAAGTCGAGAATGTATGGCACCACCTCGAGCGGGCTGTTCACGCCATAGATCTTAAGCCGGGAAATCCAGCGCTGCTTGCCACGGCACTGATGTCGGAATGCGCCACGTCCCTGTCTGTACCTTCCACAAGATCACTGTCTATACCTTCCACAAGATCACTGTCTCTCTTCCTGCACGTTTCGCAGCGGATTTGGCTGGTGATCACATTAACGTGACAGGCGAATGTAAGTCGATTGCAGTCTACGGTCGTCTGGGGAGCCATAGAAAAGGACTACCAAGGCTGGCCTCTGGTTATCTACATCTATACAGGTACTCCGCAAACCACCGTACGTTGCGAGGCGGAGAGTGCTATGTACCAATAGTAGCGCCACGCGCGATTAGCCGAGCTGTCTAAGGGGCTGCAGTCATAGACGGGGCTGCTGGTCCCGGCGGTGTGTGTTTGTCCTTAGGTTAATTTGGGTTAAGTAGTGTGTAAGATTAGGGACTGATGACCTTAGCAGTTAAGTCTCATAAGATTTCACACACATCTGAACATTTTTTAATCACTAGTAGTCATTTTCTTTCCTGTTCCACTCGCAGATAGAGCGAGGGAAAAACGACTACCTACAGGATGAAAAGTATTTAAACCGACAAACTCTGGGACGTTGTAGGGGACATCAAAACAAATATTTTTCCCTAATGTCATTTTTTCCTACGAGGAGTATTTAAACCGGTACAGGACGATTTCTCTGGCGACAAATTATTCAAACCAACAAACACTTTTCCATTTTTTATGACCAGGAGACAACACATTAACACAACCCAATTTCAATTACAGAAGATTTTCAAAAATTCCTCCATTGACACGTAAACAAAGGCTACACCGTCGCATCATGTTCTGTCTGACACGGGCAAAAACTCCAGGAATATCCTGAATTGTTCCTGCTGCTGCTACTATCCGGGCAACCAGTTCCTCTTCTGATGCAACAGGAGTTGCGTTAATAAGGTTGCGCAAACAACAAGTGCAGAGGGGACATATCTGGGGATCGTGCAGGCCATGGTACAGGACCACCTCTGCCAACCCACGTTTCTGGGAACCTTTTGTTCAGGAATCAACGCACACGACGAATGAAATGTGCCGGCGCCCCGTCATGTTGTAACCACATGCGTTGTCTTGTAGGGATCGTGACGTCTTCCAGCAATTCTGGCAATGCTCTGGCGAGAAAATTGTAATGGTGCCTGCCATTTAATTGCCTAGGTAGCAGATACGGCCCAATTAAACAGTTCCCAAAAACACCGACCCACACATTAACGAAGAACCGCACTTGATGAGCGCTAGTAACTGTGGCATGTGGGTTATCCTCACTCCATACATGCGAATTGTGTATGTTGAATACTCCATCACGCCCGAACGTTGCTTCATCGGTAAACAATACAGAGGATGGAAATGTAGGATGCATTTCACACTGTTCCAGGTACCACTACGAAAGCTGTGCTCTGGGTGGATAACCAACTGGTTCCAGGTTGTGGACGCGCGGTAAGTGAAATGGACGTAACAATAGTTCTCGAAGGACTGTTTTACATTCGTCTGATTAGTCCTCATGTCACGCGCAATTGCACGAGTGCTGATTGTAGGATCTCGCTCCACATGCTGCAAGACAGCTTCCTCAAATTGCAGCGTTCTTACCGTGCGACGGCGTCCCTGTCCAGGTAATCTGCTAAATGACCCGGTCTCACGCAGACGTTAGTACACAGCAGCAAAGGTCCTATGATGCGGGATACGGCGATTAGGATTGTTGTTGTTGTTGCGATCTTCAGTCCTGAGACTGGTTTGATGTAGCTTGTGGGGCGGCGGTTAACTCGTGGAAATAAAATTTTTGCTGTATAAATGTTTGAAATACAAATGTTGAATCAGTTTCAGGCTTTTAGAATGTTGTTAATGCTGTCTTTCGCCGTTCTCAACTCTGGCTCTCTATTTACTTTTTAGCCCCCAGAAAGTGATTTAACAAAACGTGAAGCCTGTAATTAGAGTTCCTAGTGCCCACTTCATCTGAGAATACCATTATAGCTGCAGCTTATAGCTCTGAGGAATTAGGAGATTGTCCGGGATTTCTAATAAAAAACGATTTTCCAAAATAGTTGAGTATATTCTGAAATTCACTGATAAAAACACAAGTATCCCTACAACCTAACTAACAGAGCAGTTCAGAGTCTAATGCGCTGATGCAACTATAAATGTCCGAATTAAATGTTAAAAAAAATGCTCGCCAAAATTTGATGAGAATATTTCATCAAACGCCACGCTAAATAATTGGTAGAATGTCTGTCCCGCGACGGCACGTGAAAATACGACAATACGCAAACTGAAGCTAGATAATGAAAATCATCCCAGAATTAACCCTTCACTTGAAATGCTTTCACGGTTCCGCGTATCTCTAGTAACTTAATACGGCACCCGAGGCTGTTTGTAGCAGTGATACCGATGCAACGCGACTCCCGACACAGATGGCGTGCTATTTAGCGTCTGGAGAGAACTGGGGCCTTCCTTCCTCGCGCAGCGTTCTTATATATATAGCCGCGGTGCGGACGGCTAAGGGAACGCCCCACTCGACTCGAGTTCGTGATGGCGAGCAAGGAGGATGTATGTGACGCGCGCGCGGCCGCGGCAGCTGCCGCCGCCGCGCCGGAGCTGTCTGATCGCCGTCCGGCGGCGCCCGCGCCGTCGGCGGCCCCATTGGGCGCTCCCCCTATGACGACCCGGCAACCCCAGGCGGACCACGAGAATATGACGACCCCGCGAGACCCGGACGATGAGATGGACTACTCTACGGACCCTCCCCGTGAAGACTGCGCTACCGGCGCCCCGCAGCGGGTGCTTCAGCGCAAGAGATCGGCTGTCGCGTCAGCCAGTGATGACCAACACACTTCTGGTACGAGTGACGCTGGCTTCAAGAAGCCGCCGCCTAAGAAGAGGGCGGCTCCACGACGGCGCACCCCTGTTGCCCCTGTACCTACTGCTAATCCGTACGACGCCCTAGCGGATGGCGCCGACTCTGAAGATGCCGACGAGCCTCCACCGGCGACCGCCGACGATGCTACACGTCGTTCCGGCCCTAAGCTGCCACCGATTGTCATCGACTACCCTGACGATTACATGACGCTTCGGGACTGGCTCCAGGCCAACCTGAAGAATGCTTTTACCGCCAAACACTGCGGCGAAGACCGTCTGAAGCTGACAGTCGCCACCACTGAAGATTACGTTGCTGTTATGGACATGGTTGGTGCACGTGGTATACCGAACTACACCTTCCCCACCGTGCGTCCCAAAGTTCTCAAGGTTGCCATGAGAGGCATACCGCTGAAGATGAAGGCAGACGCCTTTAAGGACGGCCTTATCACTATGGGTTTCGCGCCTACTGCTACCACGCGAATGAAGATGCCTGGTACTCAGCGACCCATCCCTTTGATGGAGATCGTGTTGCCTGACACACCTGATAACAGGCAAATTTACCAAGTCACTCGGTTTTATGACCTTTCGGTGACTGTCGAGAAGCTACGCGCACGGAAGGGCCTCGTTCAATGCTACAATTGCCAGGAGCCAGGCCACACTTCCCGCCTGTGTCGCATGCGGCCCCGTTGTGTCAAGTGTGGCGAGGGTCACCTCAGTCAGCAGTGTACCCGGACCCGGGACGAACCGGCCACCTGTGCCCTGTGCAAGCGGGCTCATCCTGCCAGCTACCGCGGTTGCGCTGTTCACAAGGCAGCCAGCCGCCGCCAGCGTGGACTACCTCCCTTGCGGGAGCCGTCCCGCTCCGATGGCCGACAGCTGCGGCGCCGAGCTGCGCCACCGCCTGCTACTCCTTCGCGCCACCCCGCCCAGCGGCGCCTGCTTGCTGCTCGGGCAGACCTTGGCTACGCCGACGTCCTTCAGGGCCGGACGACGCCTCCTCCTGCCCCTGCTGTCCAGCCTCCGCGACGCCCTGACGACGGGCCTGCTCCTCCTGCTGCAGCTGATGATTTCATCGCGGTCCTCAAAGAAGTTCAGGCCACCCTTGTGGCTGTCTCCGCCGCACTGGCCCAGCTGCCGGCCGCCATCACTGCTGCAGTCCATGCAGCCCTCCGAAGTTTCCCCACCGCCACGGCGTCCACATCCACTGGCCATGGCTCGCAACCTTAGGCGCCACCAGAACTTCACGGCTGTCACGTGGAACGCGAATAGCCTCTTCCCAGCGCTTCTCGAATTCCGGCAGTTTCTCCAGGACTACAGCGTTGATGTGTGTCTCCTCACCGAGACGCACCTCAAGCCTGGCCTTCGAGCGAACGCCCCGAATTACGTCTGCTATCGCGACGACAGGCTGACGGCTGGCGGTGGCACAGCCATCTATGTCAAGCGGACACTCCGGCACTACCGAGTCCCTCTGCCACGTCTGGACTCCTGTGAAGCCACGGCCGTTGCAGTGGAGACGTCCCTTGGGACGGTCATCTTTCTCTCCGTGTACCGGCCGCCACGAGGCCACCTCACCATCCACGATGCTGACGCTCTCCTCCGTGCTGGGGACGAGATCTTCCTCGCTGGGGACCTTAATGCCAAGCACCAGCTCTGGAATTCTCGGACGCTGAACGTCAGTGGGAGGCGGCTCTATCATGCTGCTGAGAGGGCACGAGCTTCTCTCTATGGACCTGACGAGCCAACGCACTACCCTCCGAATGGTACTGCTCCCGATGTCTTGGACATTTGTCTCGTCAAGGGTGTCGACTGGTTTGTCACCCCCGACGTTCTCCACGCCTTGAGCTCCGACCACTTGCCGGTGCTTTTTCGGCTGTATGTCACTCCGCTTCCTCCAGCAGCCAAGCTCGACACCCGGAAGACCGACTGGCCGCGCTTCCAGCAGCTTGTTCTGGAACGCCTCCCTGCCGAGCCACCTCCCCTGGACACCGATGTCAATGCTGCTCTCCACAACCTGACTGCAGCTCTCACCACGGCTGTCGCTGACTCCACTCCGCCTCCGCGGGTTTCCTCTGTGGCGGCTCCAGCTCTTCCTGCAGCCATCCAGGCCCTTATCCGAGAACGAAACCGTCTCAACAGAGAGTGGCGTGAAACACGGCAGCCTCTGCTGAAGCGGCGCATCAATCATCTCCGCCGCACCATCAAGGCTGCCCTTGCTGCTCATCGTATACGCCGGTGGGAGGAGAAGCTTGCCTCCGTTGATCCTGGGGCCGACACGTGGGAGATGGTCCGTTCCCTCACACGCCATCGCCCACACATGCCGCCGCTCACAACACCGGATGGACCTGCCTACACGCCTGCCGCTCAAGCCGAGGCCTTGGCGACGGCTTTCGAGGCCAACTTCCGGCCCCTTGCGGTGCCGGTCGACCACGAGAACGTCCGCACAGTCGAGACCAGACTTCCTGTCTTCCTCCACGGCGACCCCGGTGACGCCACCATTGTCCCGACGTCGGAACGGGAGGTCACTGACCATCTTCGACGACTTCCCCAGAAGAAGGCCCCTGGGCACGACAACGTTGACGGGAGAGTCCTCCGCATGATGCCCAGGCTTGGCAACTTGTACGTGGTCGCTCTCTTCAACGCCATCCTTGTCCAGCTGCAGTACCCAGAAGCTTGGAAGACGGCTGTCGTTGTGGCGGTCCCGAAGCCGGGCAAAAACAGGACGGTGCCGGCGCATTATCGCCCCATCAGTCTCCTCCCGACGTTGAGCAAAGTTTTCGAGAGGATCCTCCTCTCTAGGTTCGGCCGGCTGCTTCACCAGGACAATATCATTCCTCGGGAGCAGTTTGGATTCCGCCAGCACCACTCCACCACTCAACAGCTGCTCCGCGTCGTCGAGGAGGCGACACTGGCTTTCAACAATCGGGAGTTTTGCGGCCTTGTCCTGCTGGATGTGTCAAAGGCCTTTGACACCGTCTGGCACCACGGCCTGCTCTTCAAGTTGTTCCACCTCGGCATCCCTTCGTGCTTCGTCCGCCTACTTGCCAGCTACCTTGCGGGACGTACTTTTGTCGTCCGGGTTGGCAGCACGACTTCCTCTGTTCGCCCCGTCCTTGCAGGCGTGCCGCAAGGGAGTGTTCTGGGCCCGATCTTGTATTCCGTTTACACCTCCGACCTGCCGGTTTCCCCGAGGGTTGGTCGTGCCATCTATGCTGATGACACGGCCCTCTTCTAGCGCCATCGCAACATCGACGCCGTCCTCCGACGTCTGCAAGCTGCGCTGCAGGACCTCGAGCGTTGGGCCGCCGATTGGAGGATCAGCTTCAACGCCACCAAATCTCAGGGGCTGATCCTCACTCGCCGTCTCCCACCTGACGTGCCACCCCTGGTGCTTTGTAACCAGGCCATCACCTGGACCACGACTGCTACCTACCTCGGGGTCATTCTCGATCGCAAGTTGACATGGAAGGCTCAAGTCTCCGCTGTCCACCGGAAGACGTCTCAGAGGGCTGGGGCATTGTACCCCATGTTCAATGAAACCTCCTCGCTTCCTGTCGCCAACGGACTGCGTCTTTATCGCACGTGCATCCGTCCGGTCATGAACTATGCGTGTGAAGTCTGGGGCAATGCTGCCCCTCTCACATTCAGAGGCTCCAGCAACTACAAAACAAGATCTTGCGCCGAATCTACCATGTGCCGCGTGATTTTCCTCATCGCCTCCTCCATCAGGCGGCTGAGGAACCCCTCGTCCGGGAGAGATTTCAAGATGCAGCGCGCCGGTTTTACACCACCACCCGCACTTCAGACAATCCCCTCGTCCGGAACTTAGGGCGACATAATGACAATTACGACCACTATAGGTGGCCCGTTGCCCTGATCGAATAATCAGGTCAGCCCCGCGGATTCCCCACCACCTATTCCTCTCTGCGACTTCCAGTTATCACACGCGATGTCCTCCGTCAACCTCAACCTGCAGCCTTGGTAGGAAATGCCTCTCGGTAAACCCTACGTTCACGATAGACCGGGATGTTCCACACCCCGTCCAGAATCATGTGAGGCCGCGGCGGCTAAGGGAACGCCTGATCAAATCGGCTCTCCCGACTAGCCGCTGGACTAGTAACGCACCACTTCAAGTTACATAATAATTTATAGCTTCTTTTGCTGATGGCCGATGAAGCTCTTAATTTAAACGTGCATTCAGCACGCAGGTAAGTATTGATAATAAAATTTTGACGTGGCTAAGTTAAATATTTTAGGCGAGAGAATTAATTAAATTACACTGCACGCAGTAGATGAGCTCTGAACTGGCCCTTTTGAGATCCGCTATCGCTATAATTTTATAGGTATTCAAAAGAAACTTTTCACATCTTCACAGTCATAGCGGACCTCCAACCTATTTAAATCTAAACATCCTAGCCTTATTTATTAGCCTACTTAATCTATCTTGCTTCCTTCAGTTTTGAGACGAAAACCAGAAAATCATGAATTTCCACTAAAATCTTAATTTGTGAAATCCAAAGTACTGTTTTTATTTAATCATTATGAAAGATGAATCTAAATATAAATTTTGAAGTCTCTAGCTCTTTTCTGTTGCGCCAATGATTTTTTTAGAAAAACGTCCAAATTTCGAAAATGGCTGAAGTTATCGAACTGATATTTAACACACATTAATTTAGAATTATTCCTGACATGCTAGAAAAGTTTTAGGTCATTTGCTTGATTTTTAAGGTATTGCGCAACATATATGACGTCAGAGCTAGTTACAGCAGACTGGCTGGCACACGATGGAAACTGATGTGAATTTACTACAGCGTGAGTAGGCTGCTTCTCTACAAGCTCTCCATGCTACTCTATCCTGTGCAAGCTTCTTCATCTCCCAGTACCTACTGCAGCCTACACCCTTCTGAATCTGCTTAGTGTATTCATCTCTTGGTCTCCCTTTACGATTTTTACCCTCCAAGCTGCCCTGTAATACTAAATTGGTGATCCCTCGATGTCTCAGAACATGTCCTACCATCGATCCCTTCTTCTAGTCAAGTTGTGCCAAAAGGTCCTCTTCTCCCCAATTGTATTCAATACCTCCTCATTAGTTATGTGATCTACCCACCTTATATTCAGCATTCTTCTGTAGCACCACATTTCGAAAGCTTCTATTCTCTTCTTGTCTAAACTATTTATCGTCCACGATTCACTTCCATACATGGCTACACTCCATACAAATACTTTCAGAAATGACTTCCTGACATTTAAATCTATACTCGATGTTAACAAATTTTTCTTCTTCAGAAACGCTTTCCTTGCCATCGCCAGCCTACATTTTATACCCTCGACCATCGTCAGTTATTTTGCCCCTCAAATAGCAAAACTCCTTTACTACTTTAAGTGTCTCATTTCCTAATCTAATTCCCTCAGCATCACCCGACTTAATTCGACTACATTCCATTATCCTCGTTTTGGTTTTGTTGATGTTCACCTTATACCCTCCTTTCAAGACACTGTCCATTCCGTTCAACTGCTCTTCCAAGTCCTTTGCTGCCTCCGACAGAATTACGATGTCATCGGCGAACCTCAAAGTTTTTATTTCTTCTCCGTGGATTTTAATACCAACTCCGAACTTTTCTTTTGTTTCCTTTATTGCTTGCTCAATATACAGATTGAATAACATCGGGGATAGGCTACAAACCTGTCTCCCTCCCTTCCCAACCACTGCTTCCCTTTCATGCCCCTCGACTCTTATTACTTCCATCTGCTTTCTGTACAAATTGTAAATAGCCTTTCGCTCCCTATATTTTACCCCTGCGACCTTTAGAATTTGAAAGAGGGTATTCCAGTCAACATTGTCAAGAGCTTTCTCTAAGTCCACAAACGCTAGAAACGTAGGTTTGCCTTTCCTTAATCTTTCTTCTAAGATAAGTCGTAGGGTCAGAATTGCCTGACGTGTTCCAACATTTCTACGGAATCCAAACTGATCTTCCCCGAGGTCGGCTTCTACCAGTTTTTCCATTCGTCTGTAAATAATTAGCGTTAGTATTTTGCAGCTGTGAATATTAAACTGATAGTTCGGTAATTTTCACATCTGTCAATACCTGCTTTCTTTGGGATTGGAATTATTATATTCTTCTTGAAGTCTGAGGGAATTTTGCCTGTCTCATACATCTTGTTCACCAGATGGTAGAGTTTTGTCAGGACTGGCTCTCCCAAGGCTGTCACTAGTTCTAATGGAATGTTGTCTACTCCGGGGGCCTTGTTTCGACTCAGGTCTTTCAGTGCTGTGTCAAACTCTTTACGCAGTATCATATCTCCCATTTCATCTTCATCTACACCCTCTTCCATTTCCATAATATTGTCCCAAATACATCGCTCTTGTATAGACCCTCTATATACTACTACCAGCTTTCTGCTTTCCCTTCTTTGCTTAGAACTGGGTTTCCATCAAAGCTCTTGATATTCATACAAGTGCTTCTGCTATCTCCAAAGGTCTCTTTAATTTTCCTGTAAGCAGTATCTATTTTACCCATAGTGAGATAAGCCTCTACATCCTTACATTTGTCCTCTAGCCATCCCTGCTTAGCCATTTTGCACTTCCTGTCGATCTCATTTTTGAGACGTTTGTATACCTTTTTGCCTGCTTCATTTACTGCATTTTTATATTTTCTCCTTTCATCAATTAAATTCAATATTTCTTCTGTTACCCAAGGGTTTCTACTAGCCCTCGTCTTTTTACCTATTTGATCCTCTGCTGCCTTCACTATTTCATCGCTCAAAGCTACTCATTCCTCTTGTACTGTATTTCTTTCCCCCATTCCTGTCAATTGTTCCCTTATGCTCTCCCTGAAACTCTGTACAACCTCTGGTTCTTTCAGTTTATCCAGGTCCCATCTCCTTAAATTCCCACCTTTTTGCAGTTTCTTCAGTTTTAATCTACAGTTCATAACCAATAGATTGTGGTCAGAGTCCACATCTGCCCCTGGAAATGTCTTACAATTTAAAACCTGGCGGTTAGGATATTGTTGTTGATAAACCTGCTGTGCATCTCGTCCGTTGTGGTGCGCTATGTAGGACGCACCAACCATATCGTGCACTCACTCCAGGGGTATCGCTCCATTAGTAAACAGAGACAATGTACTACTGCACTGGTGGACAACAGTTGGCTGCAACTGAAGAGCGTAATACGCCCTCTAACAACTGAAGATCGTAATACGGCCTCTAACAACTGAAGAGCGTAATACGGCCTCCACCGGTTTCAACTATCCTCATAGGAAAAAATGACATTAGGGAAAAATGCTTGTTTTGATGTCCACTACAGTCTCCCAGAGTTTGTCGGTTTAAATACTTTTCACCTTGTATATGCCTTCGTATGAGTCCTAATTTTCCGTATCTTATCTTTGTGAACCTTAGGCGCAATATATGCTGGCGACAGTAGAATCATTCAGTATTCAGCTTCAAATGCCGGTTCTCTAAATTTTCTCAATAGTGTTCTTCGAAAAGAATGTCACCTTCCTGCAGGTATTCCCATTTGAGTTCCAGAAGCATCTCTATAACACTTATGTTTTGTTCGAACCTACCGGTAACAAAATCTACCAACCTGTCTCTGAACTGCCTCGATGTCCTCCTTCAATCCGACCTGCACGGTTTCCAAACACTCGAGCTGTATTCAAGGATAGGTCGCACCAGTGTCCTATATACGGTTTTTTCTTTACAGATAAACCACATTATCCCAAAATTTTCCCAATAAACCTAAGTCGTCCATTCGCCTTCCTTACCACAGTCGTCACATGCTCGCTCCATTTCATATCGCTTTGCAACGTTACACAAGATATTTAAACCACGTGACTGTGTCAAGCAGTAAACTACTAATGCAGTATCCGAACATTACAGGTTTGTTTTACCTACTCATCCGCACATTTTCCCACATTTAGAGCTAGCTCCCATTCGTCACACAAACTAAAAATTATCTGGCTGTTTGTAAGACAGCGAAAGTAATTCAAATTCTTGGGATTTCTGTCCCGCAAATTCGACTACAAAACATGAGGCAAACAGAGGTAAAAATTTAGAGTCAAGGTGCAAGATTTAATATCGTGTCCGTGGCGTAGGAGATCGCAACTCATACAAGGCACTGCTAATCATCATTTTGTATGTATTGATTGTTTATTTTTCCATCTTTATTGCGTTCTCACTGGAGTTAACGGTGACTAGCCTCGACCGTTGTGTAGGTTCTGTTATATCCTTCAAGCGCTTACTATTCTTGGAAGGATGTAGTTTGTCGACCTATTGTCCCGTAAGAATCTACACGCAACGAATGCAAGTTATCGACATCGGGAGATGACACTCGAAAATGGGGCCTGATTAATAATAATCACCTTAATATTTGCTATATCGCGATAGTAATTCAGTCCTGAATTGGCAACTTTGCTGGCTGCTCAGAAATTGGCGAGGGGCAACGTGCGTAATACGATTATCGAAAAATGTCACAGCTAACTCTCATTTCACAAGACTATCTGCAAACGTGACGTCACACGCAATTCTACAGGGTGATTCAAAAAGAATACCACAACTTTAGGAATTTAAAACTCTGCAACGACAAAAGGCAGAGCTAAGCACTATCTGTCGGCGAATTAAGGGAGCTATAAAGTTTCATTTAGTTGTACATTTGTTCGCTTGAGGCACTGTTGACTAGGCGTCAGCGTCAGTTGATGCTAAGATGGCGACCGCTCAACAGAAAGCTTTTTGTGTTATTGAGTACGGCAGAAGTGAATCGACGACAGTTGTTCAGCGTGCATTTCGAACGAAGTATGGTATTAAACCTCCTGATAGGTGGTGTATTAAAGGTTGGTATAAACAGTTTACAGAGAATGGGTGTTTGTGCAAAGGGAAAAGTTCTGGACGGCCGAGAACGAGTGATGAAAATGTAGCACGCATCCAGCAAGCATTTGTTCGCAGCCCAGGAAAATCGACTCGCAGAGCTAGCAGAGAGCTGCAAATTCCACAATCAACTGTATGGAGAGTCCTACGAAAAAGGTTAGTTATAAACCTTATCGTCTGAAATTGGTTCAAGCACTGTCTGCAGCTGATAAGATTAAAAGAATCGATTTCTGTGATTTTATCCTTGCTCAAATGGATACAGATGAATCTTTCGTTTCAAAGATTGTGTTTAGTGATGAAGCAACTTTCCACACTAACGGGAAAGTCAACCGTCACAATGTCTGTATATGGGGCACTGAGAATCCGCGGGAAACAACTCAGTATGAACGTGACTCGCCTAAGGTGAACGTTTTCTGTGCCATTTCAGCCAATAAAGTTTTTGGTCCCTTTTTCTTCGAAGGTGCTACTGTAACTGGACTACAGTATCTGGAGATGTTGGAGAATTGGCTGTTCCCTCAGCTCGAATAAGAAGCACAACAATTCATATTTCAGCAGGATGGAGCGCCACCACATTGGCACTTATCTGTCTGTAACTACCTCAACGTCAACTACCCGAGGCGACGGATCGGCCGCCAGGCAGCCCGTGACAGAGCACTTCATCACTGGCGTCCAAGAAGCCCTGATCTTACCCCCTGCGATTTTTTCTTATGGGGGTATGTTAAGGATATGGTGTTTCGGCCACCTCTCCCAGCCACCATTGATGATTTGAAACGAGAAATAACAGCAGCTATCCAAACTGTTACGCCTGATATGCTACAGAGAGTGTGGAACGAGTTGGAGTATCGGGTTGATATTGCTCGAGTGTCTGGAGGGGGCCATATTGAACATCTCTGAACTTGTTTTTGAGTGAAAAAAAACCTTTTTAAATGCTCTTTGTAATGATGTATAACAGAAGGTTATATTATGTTTCTTTCATTAAATATACATTTTTAAAGTTGTGGTATTCTTTTTGAATCACCCTGTAGAATCGATGAGGCAGATGACTTATTTATTTCGGCATTTTTAACTGTTTTGTACTATAACTTGCCGTTTCAGGGAAACGGCACATTGAATATTTATTACAAACGCTACATCCTTATAATAAAATGTCACTTAATAACTCAACAACGATATGACACTTCTAGGAGACAACAGTCACATCCCTAAGTCCTAATTCCTACTGTGTTACACCTCTTAGCGTACTTTCAGTATTCCTTGTTTCGGACACACATATGTTTGTTGGCCTCACACCTTGTTAATAAAGACTTTTATTTGTCTTGTTCACACCTCCCCACCTCCCCCCTCCCCCCAAAAAAGGTGTAATGGATATCGATCGTCGTGATTTGCAGAGTCAAAGGATGTAGATTCCCATCCCTCTACATGCATATTTTTTCCCATTTTAATGTTGTTTACACATTCTGTGGCTTCTTTTCCGTTTGATTATAGAATGAAATAAGTATTTGACTGTTTACTTCTGAATATGTTGCGATTCCCGAGTGTGTAGTCAAACAGGAAACTAACAGAACAGATTTAATTGCTGCGATTTAAGCGATCAGCAATAAAATTCACTTTCTTCTTACAAGTATTTAGGTCTTTACTTACGAAGAAGTGGCAACCTCCAAGTGTGTAGTTAGGAAAGAACCTAAGTGGACAACATAAACTGGTGCGAGTGGAACGATGAGCGTTAATATTCATATTCTTCCTCGTAACATATTTCTTGGGCAAAACTGATCTCAAAAGAATATCCTGCAAAACAATGGCATTTCTGGTTGGTATATTTCTGTCGCTAGCGACATGTGTGAGCTGTTACTCATGAGAGAGAGACCCGCATCGAAGGCTAACGAAAGACGATAGCAGGTTCTGCTGTTGTCGCAAAATGACATCACGTTTCCAGGAAGTCCTGTGAAATAAGTTTTATTCCAAAAATCATCACTCTCTAAAGATAACTCACTTACACAGAATAAACCCAATGCACCTTTCATAAAATATTTCTCCCTCTCTATAAGGACAGTTACACCACAAGTAACGTGTACAGTCGCGACACTCACTTCTGTGAAAATTGTTACCGTCTGACAAAACAACACTAGCGCCCCTAGCGGCGAGAAAGCCAGCTATAACACTGACGATTGGTTTTTATAATATTTTTCTAGTTAATTAACGAAATAGTTATTACGTTCTTGCGTGCCAAGCATTGGTAAATTGTCAAGAGTTATCAATGACTGTAAAATAAATGTATGAACAGCCAAATCTGACTTATTCAGTGGCATAAGCTAGAACATATTCATGAAGAAATACTTTAGAAATATGAGTGTAACAGCACTTTCCTCGACGAAAGCAAGAGAATATAAACACGAACTTCCTACATGAGAAGCATATACCTCTCTTGTTGTCTGTTCTTATTATGATTGGCAGTTTCTTCACGTGTAGTAATAATTTAGTATGGAGTCTATTTAAAAAAAACTAAACTCCTCTCGAACAGCCATGAAGGCCCAACGGTACCGACCAGCAGCCGTGTCATCCTCAGCCCACAAGCGTCACTGGATGCGTATATGGAGGGGCATGTGGTCAGCACACCGCTCTCCCGGCCGTATGTCAGTTTCCGAGACCGGAGCCGCTATTTCTCAGTCAAGTAGCTCCTCAATTTGCCTCACAACGGTTGAGTGCTTCCTGCTTGCCAATAGCTCTCGGCAGACCGGATGGTCACCCATCTAAGTGCTAGCCCAGCCCGAAAGCTCTTAACTTCGGTGATCTGACGGGGACCGGTGTTACCTCTGCAGCAAGGCAGTTGGCATGGAGTCTATTGATCCTCATAGTCTTACACTTCACTCGACTCTCCAATACATGAATATTTTGGTAAATGTAATTTCTGCTGCTTCAAAAGCTAATGTGTGAAGATTATTGCTGTTGTGGCTGAGATGCAGCAAAAATTGTGGAAATGGTTTCTTCTGTGTTAGGAAGTAATTTTGTTGCTTTTGACGTTTTATTATCATGCCTGAGTGGTTTTCTATTCAGCTGCAGTTGCAAATAATGCAGTTATTGCATTCCATACAAATGTTCTACGTTTTCTGTGTTCCCCATTCACAGATTTGTCAGTAAGTTTAGTGAAGAAAACTTCACATTACAGTGTAAATATGAGACATCTGTCTGCAAAAGTTCAGATCTTCTGCTGTTTACTAGCCATTTATTGTTCTTAAATCAAAACGAAACTCTTCAGTAAATATCCGCACGGTACAAGAGAATCGTAAATAAGCTGTCCTGTAATGTAACTTTTCATACCTCCCAGGGTTCTCAGGGAATTAACGAATACAAATGTGGTGTCATTTTGAAGCAGGCGTCGATTTTCATGCGCACTCATCAGATATATTCATAATTATTATTCTTAAAGAATCAAGTTAGCCAATATCGCTGGTAATTATTTTTATTACTGTTATCGGTTTCGACAGATCTACGCTGTCGTCATCGGATCTTGTAACATTATTAGATGTAGATGCTTTCTACGACACTGAACAGAACTTGTACATCTAATAGTGTTACAAGTTTCGACGATGACAGCGTGGATCCGTCGAAACCGGTAATAGTAATGAAAATATTAGCGAACTTGAGTCTGCAACGATAATATAGCCTTCAGATCGCCCCAACGACTGACGCATTCTCAGACGTATATAATATTCAGGAATGTAGCTTTCTGTCCGCTTGGTGCGCTGCTGTCGCAGTGTATAATAAAAGAGAGCGACTGTGTCGTGACTATGGTTAAACTCAATTCTGACTTTAAACTGATTCGCAGATCATCATATCAATCCACCCGAACACCACTAAAGTCCCAACTACAAATCAGTCACCACAGGTCAGATTTATTACAGTTATGCGGTACTTGAAATCCTGACCACAAGTGAGTCATTATAATCACGAACTAAGCCCTTTAAATCCAGTATAATTCAAGTCTAGCTGGGTGCTGAGATATTTACAAAATCACGTACAGATGAGAACAGAAGTTTTTTTCAGCTCGGCTGGCGAGGTTATGGCCTCTCTGTGGACCGCCTAATTCTCGCTCGGATGTCGGCTGCACGCTGCTACTAGCCAGTTACGCGGTTCGCCGGTCGTTTTATCAGCAGCGGCGCCCAGTTAACTTTCATTATGCTTTCTGCAACGTATACCAATTTCTGTTAACTCACGGAAAATCTCCACTGACCTGACAGTGGTTTCCCTCTCAGCTGTCTATATAACCTCACATCATTACATGTCTACACCGCGCAATCTCCTGGTGCAGTAAATTAAATGGCTGATGTAAGCTGTCCGTCATAAACCTCAGCTCCCAGACAAAATGACACTTCTGTGTCAGCTCAGTCGGTACTACAACCATCCGTAGGGGTCAACATTATCCACGTACTTTCTCTTACATCCTTTACAGTGATTTAACCTTCTTATATCCTCACGATACATCCACGATACCTGAACTTATGATACACTCTTAAGATTACTCCATAAAGGAATCCGTTGACATAATCACACTAAACATGTAAGTAGGCTGTTTAGATTTTTCTGTTGGTAACGCCACGTAGCGCTGTGTGCAGTCTGTGGCTGGTTGGCTTCGTTGGAATATTCGCTAATTGAGTGTTGGGCAGTTGGATGTGGACAGCGCGTAGCGTTGGGCAGTTGGAGGTGAGCCGCCAGCAGTGGTGGATGTTGGGAGAGAGATGCAAGAGTTTCTAGATGTTATTATAAGCGGACGATCTGGACGTGCGTCCGCCAGAAAAAGGAAATTTGTAAAGCTGGATGTCATGAATTGATATATGATGACTTTTGAACATTATTAAGGTAAATACATTGTTTGTTCTCTATCAAAATCTTTCATTTGGTAACTATGCCTATCAGTAGTTAGTACCTTCAGTAGTTAGAATCTTTTATTTAGCTGTCAGTATTGGCGCTCACTGCAGTAGTTCGAGAAACGAAGATTTCTGTGAGGTAAGTGATTCATGAAAGGTAAAGGTTATTGTTAGTCAGGGCCACTCTTTTGTAGGGATTTTTGAAAGTCAGATTGCGATGCGCTAAAAAATATTGTGTGTCAGTTTAGTGATGATAAGAGTAAGTAAAGAGTGAACTGTCTGAATACGTTCAGTTTTACTCATCTGTCTTTGTATCAAACAACTTAGAAGTTTACTAGCACAGCCATTTAAAATTTTTCTAATGAGACGTTTCAAACATTAGGTTAATACAAGTACTGTTGCCTTCTCCCATCATCACTTTAATAAATTAGATTAGAACACCTAGCAAATAACTATCTTCCGTTCTTATTCCGCTTATGGAACCATAAGTAGTCTCTCTTAACACATAATAATACACAATCCCCTATCGTAAGCTAATCTCATTGTAAGTGCGGGATAATCCCTTCCTTACACATCGAGCTCAGTTATCGGTGTAAGTGTCCGGTAACCTCTTTCTTAGACGCTAGAAACCAGCCTTCATTATTGACAGCTCCTTTTATTAATACTACACGACAGAGAAATAGTATAATTTCCAATGCAGCTTTCATCGTAATACTTTTCACAAAACTTAAACCAATTCAGTTTTGACGTAGTATTCGCAAAAATTCTGCCCTATACCCTAAAAGACCAATAACAACAACTATCAAATACGCAATTGTCTCGAAATAGGAACGTTGTACGAAGCTAAATTCAATAATCACTAGTAATCAAAATGATATAACACAGAAACCTCTGTCTTACTGTTTAATGTTATCACGGGCTCCAGATAAAATACACCACATACGCAATTAAATAACCCCTCGCTCCAGTAACAGTCCAATTAGGTTATTAAATAGTTAAGTCGCCGTATTAACAGTGCCTTCGTAGTATCCATCATAATCCAGAGATTATCCACCACTCAGGCGCTACAGTCGCAGCTCTAGTGATGTAGGTAATTGGCTTAATCTAACAGCTTATTCCTGACAGTTAAAGGGGCGACGCACTTCGTTTTAAACGTTAGATAACATATCACCACAACAATGACAATATTTAACATTTCCGAAATAAATAAATAAATATATAAACGGCTATGGCATCTCAGGTAAATAACGACATAAACTGATACCGTGAGAAAGTAATTAACATATCTAAATGCAACTATTACATGTCGGACGATCGCCACGCGGAGTGACCGCGTGGTCTATGGGCCCCATGTCACGGATTGCGCTGCCCCTCCCTCCGGAGGTTCGAGTCCTCCCTCGGGCATGAGAGTGTGTGTGTGTTGTTCTTAGCATAAGTTAGTTTGAGTAATGTGTAAGTCTATGGACGGCTGACCTCAGCAGTTTGGAAGTTTGGATCCTTAGCACTTCACATACACACATGTCGGACGGCACGTATTTTAGCGAGGACAATCTTCCCCAAGTCCGCAGCCCCCTCCCTATCGTGACAATTCGTAGAACTCCTTATGTAGCCATCAACTTACTGTCTACACATACATACAATGCATTCTCCTCCTCCCTTGTCAGGCCACTCCCTTACCGCAAACGGCTCGTAGCGCACTTGGTTGAGTTTCGATAACGTCTTAAATTGTAGCCCCTCCTGACCTACGGGGCGGGGAAAGGGGTATTGCCCCGACCGCTCCTACTTTTCCTCTTTCCTTCCTTCTTCTGTGATCTCTCCTTAGGGAAACTGTCAATCGTTCTTGCCCACATGAATCCTATTTTTACAATACGCTAGTTTATTACTAAATGTTCCTTTACTATTTCCTGGTAATCCTTCAGGCCGATTATTAGTCACTAGTCATTATTAGTGACTATTAGTCAGCTCTCTACTCGAACGCTGGTTTTTCCCATCAGGCTCCTAAGATTGACCATTAAGACTCATTCTACCCTCTGAAGACCCTCCGTTGGACATACCATTCTTTAACAGATCTAACAGGTCCGGGTAATTTAATAACCCTTGTACATCACCTAGATCTCTACCAATAACTTTTTCCTTACCATGGTAAGGTAGACGGCTTACACAAATTCATAACAGTTGATTCAAGCTCAGCTGATCGTCCAAATATTTCTCTATATTCATATATGTATAGAAATAGGGCCTCAAGTCACCATACTTATTAGCATACACCCCAGAGTCCAATATTTCGAGGGTTAGCCAGCTCTGAGCATCGTTGGACCAGAAACGATTTTTAAGTGCTATCTGCAAACCATTGGAAGTCTTACAACCTTCTTGGTGCATAAAACATGATTGGGCGATGACCGCTGTCAGGCAACCTACTAAAAACCTATTTTTCCTGCGCTCCCTTCATCCTGAAGAGAAAACGCTTTGGAATGATTTAAGAAATACCAACGTATGTAACTCTCCAGTTGGGTAATAGGGTGAAAATTACGTAAGTTTAATTCGTCAGTCCCAGATTGACCCCTGTTACAACTGTGACACCATTTGAGCCTTGGATTTCAATATCCTCAACTTTTTTACTGCTTGGTCTGTACAAGGTCTCCCTCTAATGATAATACCCCTGTCTCCTCTGCCTACACACTTTGGACAAATTCCCTTTTCTATTCATTCGTTTTTCCATCTGAGTCTCTACACTAGCTTTTATCACTTTTGTTAGTGTTAGCAATTATGTGAAATAGACAACGGGGAAAGAAAGGGAACGGATGGCCCGCATCTCGTGGTCGTGCGGTAGCGTTCTTGCTTCCCACGCCCGGGTTCCCGGGTTCGATTCCCGGCGGGGTCAGGGATTTTCTCTGCCTCGTGTTGGCTGGGTGTTGTGTGCTGTCCTTAGGTTAGTTAGGTTTAAGTAGTTCTAAGTTCTAGGGGACTGATGACCATAGCTGTTAAGTCCCATAGTGCTCAGAGCCATTTGAACCATTTTGAAGGGAACGGATGAGTGGGAATTCGTGACTTTTAGCCACACAGGGTATTGTGGTAATGCAATGGGGACACACACTTTCAACTTTCGCCAGTAAATTACCTGATGCCCTGTGAGGCTGTAAGTCACGAGTTTCCACCCATCCCTTCCCTTTCTTTTCCCATTCTCTATTCCCATTCTCTATTTCACATAAATGTATGCACCAGCCACGTCAACACGTGTGGTTGCGTATATTTGTGTGAGGAACTTTCGTACCTTCCCCACTCTTTCCGACATGACCACATTTAATAGCTTCAGGTCATTATTCAATGTTCCCATCAAGTTCGATTGTTGCTTGGTCACTATTTCATAAGAATTGCACCAGCCACGTCAACACGTGTGGTGCGTATATTTGTGTGAGGAACTTTCGTACCTTCCCCACTCTTTCCTACATGACCACATTTAATAGCTTCAGGTCATTATGTTCCCATCAAGTTCGATTGTTGCTTGGTCACTATTTCATAAGAATTGCACCAGCCACGTCAACACGTGTGGTGCGTATATTTGTGTGAGGAACTTTCGTACCTTCCCCACTCTTTCCTACATGACCACATTTAATAGCTTCAGGTCATTATGTTCCCATCAAGTTCGGTTGTTGCTTGGTCACTATTTCATAAGAATTCTTAAGAGTTAATATTTCGTTCTGTGTGATACAAATGTTTCCACTTGACTCTTGACCCACTTATCAATCCTCCCCTTATTCTTACCACTTACTTCGATTACATAACATTTATCCATTTCGAGCTTTCCTCTGTTCTTCATATTTTAAAATTGTACAATTACTATACACTGTCTCAGGTGGTCATATAACACTCCTCCCTCACTTACAAAGTCATGGCAGTGAAGTGTTGTGTGTGTTCTGTCAGCTACATGGATCAGTGCAGCAAGACAGCTCGACATCGAGATTTAACATAATGACAGAAAGGGGCTGTTGTGTTTGGACGTGAACGTGACACCACCATGATTAAAGTTACGTGTGCCACAACGTGACCCCTACAACGTGTTTACAAGGAATGATGTACCACTCGCAGCCACGTAAAACGGCATAAGAACAGTCGTCGTAAAAATATCTTAACCCACAGGGACCGTAGAAGACTGCCACATCTCGTCATTTAAAAAACCGATATGAATTCCGGTTGCCACTGAATGCAGGCCCATCTGGACCATTTTCCGAGCAAACAATGTGAACGGAATAGTATGGAATTGACATTTTGAGTCAGGTACCATACAGAAGGCCATTGTTCACGGCGACACATACTGCTGCGCGTCTTCAGTGGGCCAAACAGAAAATGGACGGTAGCTGGTTGGAGGAAGTGATGTGGTTCAACAGGTCTGACCTTTTTTGTAATTATAGAAGGCGTTAAGTGCCCTGGCAGCTCAGTGAGGCGTTTAACCCAGTGTGTGTATGTGTGTGTGTGTGTGCGTGTGTGTGGAGGATGTCTATCGTATCGGAGGTGAGTCTGTGATGGCTTCAGACAAGTTTTTTCGTACTACGACTTGGGTCACTTGTGTTATTATGAACATGAATCAGGATGTTTGCTTGAAAATAGTCGGTGACCAAATGCTGCCCTTCCTTTTGCATCTTCGTGAAGAGTGTCCTGTGGAGACTTCGGTCTTCAAAGATGACAATAGCTGCGTTGATCATGGTTTGACAAACATTGAGCCGCCTTATTGCATCTCGAAAAACCCGCTAAATCATCCGATCTGAACCACATAGAGAATTTTTGGACTATCTAGAATAATGGGTGAGATGCAGCAATAAACATCCGCACATTTGGATAGTACTACATGATCTAATCAATAATATAGGCTCCGCAGCTCTACTTATATTACTTTACTATGATCAACAGCCGTCCTGAGTGGTCGAGCGGTTCTAGGCGCTACAGTCTGTAATCGCGCGACCGCTACGGTCGCAGGTTCGAATCCTGCCTCGGGCATGGGTGTGTGTGATGTCCTTAGGTTAGTTAGGTTTAATTAGTTCTAAGTTCTAGGGGACTGATGACCTCAGCAGTTAAGTCCCATAGTGCTCAGAGCCATTTGAACCATTATGATCAAAATCTACGCCCGTCAATGATTATAAATACCTTTCTTCGATATTGAGATTACCTGTTCCAGCCACAAAGTACGTTTCAGCTGAATTTCTAAAAATATAAAGCCGAGGAAGTAACATCTTAAGACCCAGAAGGCAGTAGTTATCGGCGCCAAGGTCGGTGCTGTATTTCTTTATTTCCGGGGGCCGTTTGATACTGTTCCTCAATGTCACCAAATGATCAGAATACGAAAGTATGGGAAACAGACCAGCTTTATGACTGGAATGAAGAGATCCTGACAAATAGAACAAAGTATATATTATTAACGGAGAGAAATGTTCAGACATGGAACGTCAGGCGTACTTCAAGGTGTTATGGAACCATTAATGTTGTGTCTCAGGAGAAATCTTCAATATTGAGGGATATGACACGAACGATAATTCGAAGGAAAAACGCTTAGTAAATGTGGGGCCTAAAATGTCTTAAGATCTACGAGCACTTCTTCATCTTCTATAATGTGAAACTAAATTCTTTTACTGAACGCTCGCAGCTCTCCATGTTTTAGGAGGAGGCAGTATGGACCAAAACAAGAAAAACCTTCTACTAAACATGGGCTATGAGCACTCGTTCAGTATAAGAAATGTGTAACACAGTAGCGAAGATGAGCAAGTGGCCATAACTTCAGAGTGCAAATTTTGGACCATAGCACCACATTTCTGAATATGGAAACCGAACAGCTTGTAGTTTACAGTATCAAAGATGAAGAAGAGTTCGCAGCTTCTGAGGATGCAATTTAGAACCCATGTTTACTAGACTTCCTTGCTTCAGATGATCGTTCCTGGTATATCCCTCAATACTGACTGTTCCTCACTGGAGGTCCAATAAGACCACTTAGTGGTTCGCAACGCCTCTCTTGACAAGTTGTGTTTACTACCTGATGTTTTCTGCACGGTCATAACTGCACCACTATGTGGACTACCCCTCTCAGTATAGACTAAGCATTTTGCATCTATGCGTACAACCTTCAAAACTAGATCTTCTGTCGATCGGAAAACAAGCATTAATGGCTTGCTCTTGCCACGTGTACTTGGAAGTACTACCCAACCTAAAAACATACCACAAATGATAGTTGTAATTAGTCTGAAAATGACGTAAATACTTCTGTAGTGTTGTTCAGTACTCCATCCTCTGTCACCAAAAGAAATATTTGAACTTATACCCATTCACTCGTTACACTCTTTGTGTACCGAGTGTTTTTTCTGTGTGTCGTGAGGCGCATTTTCTCTGGTGTTTTGGCAGATATTTTCAGTTTCGTTTTTGAAATGCGTAGCTGTAGTCAGCCCAAACAAATACTGCTCATCAAGTCCGACGTCCGACTCCCAACGTCGATGAAAAGCGTCAGTTTGTTTCTCGTTAAACACAAAATCATTTTTAAACAAGTGTTTTACGCACCCATTCGATAAAGTGTTCCCAAATTAATCTGGCGCGTTATTCGTTTTATCGATATATATTAAGACGAAGAATAATAGGTAATCCAGCAGAGACTTGAACAGCACTTCTGCATAGAGCCAGCACAGGCCAGGACGGTGCTGTTGGTGCTGTACTGTTGGTTGCTCGTGTTTTACTGTTCCTGTTAATACACATCAATAAAACGAATATCTCAGTAGACTAATTTGAGGCCGCTCTGTCGAAAGATTACTTTAAAAATCACTTTGTTTATAACGAGAATCAAACTGACGTTTTCCATCGTCGTTGGGCGTCACATGATAGATGCACTGAGCAGTATTTGTTTAGGCTGACTACAGAAACAAAATTGCAAATATCTGCCGAAACATCAGAGAAAATGTGCATGACGACAGGTGAGACACCCTGCCTATAACAAGTAGCAACCCTGGAAAATTGTAGCGAAGAACTGCAAAGGGACACCGCTTGGTGCAAGGATTGGCAGTTGACTCTCAACATAAACGAACGAAACAAATTACGCCTAAATGGGTGGGAACACCTCAGCCAACTCCAGTGTCCAACGTACAAGAGAGACGTTACACGGAGACATACCAACAATCGTTGTTCCAGCGCCCTGTTCGTGACAGGAACAGATAAGGAGTCGCAGTGATACTCAAAGTACCCTTCGCCTCACACCATAAGTTTGCTTGCAGAGTGCAGATGCAGAAAGAGCCGCTTGTTGAGGTTAATAGTCCACGACTGTGGAGAGTATCCTTATCTTATTTTCCGATTAAAAGTTCATATCGCGTTAGATTAGCAGACTGCAATGTGGAGGACGTGCCTTTATGGTGACTCGAAGCGTGGCAGGCTCGTAACTGCATACAGCAGCCGCACCAGGACAATGGCGGGCGGCTTGCTGCGAGCAGCGAACAGTGGCCAGCCAGCTATTCGTAATCTGTGATAATGCTTCGCCGATGTTGTTATTGAATTCCCAGCCGGTATTGAGTTTCATCGCTAAGGAATGTGGACAGACATTTCAGACTGGAATTTCATTAATGAATACGTTCCCGGTTGCCGGAGTGTCTCTTCATATGCTCTGCTGTTTACGGCACAGACAAAGCTCATAACCCACCCTGTTAGAGCAAGATGCGGGGAACAGCTAACGCGGTCTCTTGCGAACGTGTTACCGCCTGGCTGAAAGGAATATTTCTTTTGTCGTGTGCCGAGCTGCAAGTTGCAAGTGGTCAAAAGACATAACCATACCCAAAAAAATGATTCTAATTGCAAGTAGGAATGAAGCGACAATAGCGCGTTAGTAAGAAAAGAAAGAGTCGTGTTACATTGTAGGTGCAGGTTCAGCCGCCAAAGCGGAAACGGTTTTTCCTTCCTTCGCTCAAAATTACTCATTTCCTCGCGGTGTATGATGTGCCTTAGAACCATCTGGTTTTTTTTCATTTAATTTATTTCCAAAATGCTACAATACAATATTTTTGATCGTACGTGTATGTATTGTGTTTTATGACGATAATAAATGAAGAAACATAGCCTACTCCTAGCGAATACCACACAGGGGGCCACCAAACTTAACAACCCCCTCCGAGAAGCGGGTCACAATCTACAGTGTCACGTGCCCTCACTTCTTTGTATTTAAACCAGGACATTCATGCGAAGTCTGCTGATCGGGAACTTTACATCACCACCTTTTCTTGCCGGCGAACTACTGACAGCGGAAATTACCTCCACCGCCAGTATTTGAACCGCCTGACTCCTCGGTCTAGCGCCACCGCAAAACCTTGCATCAGTGACCTTTCTTTTTTTATCCCATTTTGTTCGTTATTGTTCGTTCTATTTGTGCGAGACGGATGACCCATGACGCTTGTTCCAGTTCATCGTTGCTCCATTAACTCAGTTTTTTTCGTTTTATGTTTTTTTTATTACAGAAGCAGCTATCCCTCTGACCGAACACGCTGACTTAAGGGGCTCCGGAAAGGCTCAAAATCATGAAAAGTTCAATCTTTACTTTTTTGCGTTTTCTGAATCTGCAGACTATTACCTTTTAATAGATATATAATTTATTCAATTCCGAAGACTACAACTATTTTTAAATTTTTTTTAAAATGTGTTCTACATGGGCGTGACCCACTGTGGTGCTGTTAAACTGCTGTCAAATGGTGTTATTATTAACGTCCGTGTTCATCAGGTACATTTTAGTGATGTGAGATAAAGTATGTGTTGTGGCTAAACCTATTTTCAGAGACTTAGCAGCACCTGAACTGTTGAAAAAGTGTATTCACGGAAAAACTCAAAACCCCAATGAAAGTGTAAATAGTGTTATATGGTCGAGAATCCCCAAGACTGTATTTGTTGGAATAGAAACACTTCACTTTGGTGTGTATGATGCTGTTGCGACTTTCAATGATGGCAACATTGTAAGGTGCAAGGTATTTAGAAATATGGGAATGAAGATAGGTTCTAACATGGTACGAGCGATGCTTGCTTTAGACAAGGAACGCCTTCGGGCTGCAGACAGGGCTGTAAAGAGTCTAGAAATACAAGCAAGACTAAACAGGAGGAGGAACAAGAGGAAGCTGGAGGAGGAGTTTGCAGAGGATGAAGATAATCCGTCCTATGGACCTGGAATGCACTAAAAAGTTAATCCAATCTTTGTCGCTCGATTCCCAAAACTTTTATTTTCTCATACTAATTACATGTTTTCTAAGGATCTTCCAAACATATTTGTTTCAAACTTTCAGTAAATGTTACACAGTACCTTCTGCATAATTTAACACAGTCTTTTTCCATAAAACTGTATATTTTTGAATATATAAATAAAAAATTGCAAAAAAATGTTGTGAATTTTCATTACAATTGAAAAAAAATCATCTTTAATAACTGAACTAAAATTTTGTAAAATCCCTGTGTTAAGTTGTAGCCCGTATTCCAATAAATAATCTGTAAAAAGTTCAACTTCCTACCTCAAATGCTTTGTGAGGAAAGATGTAATTTATAAGCGTTATTTTAACATTGCAAGTATAGGGCGTTCCGGAGCCCCTTAACGAGCTACCGTGCCCGCTGTCTCGACCACGGAGGCAAGCGAGACTCTGTTGTGTCTAGGTGACTGTAACGGATGTGTATACAGGTTGTCCCATTAATCTCGACTAGCTGAAATAAGTTTTTATCCAGGAGCAAAGTAAAAATAGATATCAGGCAGATATTGTTCCGCTAACAGGGAGACATCAATCAGCACAACTGTGGTATCGTACAGCATCGAAACCAAGCCAGGCAGAATGCATCCCGAGGTTGGCAGTAAAGCACGTGACGGCGTTGCTAGTCCGCTGCCATCTTGAAGCCACACCTCCGACTGAGCGCGAATGTAGCGCCACTACAGTGCCGGCATACGATGGTACCACGACGACTTCAGTTAATTTCCAGTGTACTTGCGGGTTACGAGCGGAGTCAGCCGAAGCATTTGCAGTTTATAGCAGCCTACCTATGTATGTGTTTCTTTACGACAACTTTGCCCATATAAAGGGCAGTTCATCTGGCTTGATGTTCGAGTTAAGTAAAATTACTGTGCCATTCAGGCTACATTTGCTGCTAATCATTTCTGCTTTCTGTCTTAGCACCCAACTGCTCCTCGGCACCCACCTCTGGCGGTTCCAACAAAACCTGCCTTTCTCGTAACTTCCTTATGAATACAGGGTGGACCATTGATAGTGACCAGGCCAAATATATCACTAAATAAGCATCAAACGAAAAAACTACAAAGAACGAAACTCGTCTGGCTTGAAGGGGGAAACCAGATGGCGCTATGGTTGGCCCGCTAGATGGCGCTGCCATAGGTCAAACGGATATCAACTGCGTTGCTTTAAATAGCAACCCCCATTTTTATTACATATTCGTGTAGTACGTAAAGAAATATGAATGTTTTAGTTGGATCACTTCTTACGCTTTGTGATAGATGGCGCTGTAAAAATCACAAACGTATAAGTACTTGGTATCACGTAACATTCCGCCAGTGCGGACGGTATTTGCTTCGTGATACATTACACGTGTTAAAATGGACCGTTTACCAATTGCGGAGAAGGTCGATATTGTGTTGATGTATGGCTACTGTGATCAAAATGCCCAACGGGCGTGTGCTATGTATGCTGCTCGGTATCCTGGACATCATCCAAGTTTCCGGACCGTTCGCCGGATAGTTACGTTATTTAAGGAAGCAGGAAGTGTTCAGCCACATGTGAAACGTCAACCACATCCTGCAACAAATGATGATGCCCAAGTAGGTGTTTTAGCTGCTATCGCGGCTAATCCGCACATCAGTAGCAGACAAGTTGCGCGAGAATCGGGAATCTCAAAAACGTCGGTGTTGAGAATGCTAAATCAACATGGTTGCACCCGTACCATATTTCTATGCACCAGGAATTAGATGGCGACGACTTTGAACGTCGTGTACAGTTCTGCCACTGGGCACAAGAGAAATTACGGGACGATGACAGATTTTTTGCACGCGTTCTATTTAGCGACGAAGCGTCATTCACCAACAGCGGTAATATAAACCGGTATAATATGCACTACTGGGCAACGGAAAATCCACGGTGGCAGCGACAAGTGGATCATCGGCGACCTTGGCGGGTTAATGTATGGTGCGGCATTATGCGAGGAAGGATAATTGGCCCCCATTTTATCGATGGTAAACTAAATGGTGCAATGTATGCTGATTTCCTACGTAATGTTCTACCGATGTTACTACAAGATGTTTCACTGCATGAAGGAATGGCGATGTACTTCTAGCATGATGGATGTCCGGCACATAGCTCACGTGCGGTTGAAGCGGTATTGAATAGCATATTTCATGACAGGTGGGTTGGTCGTCGAAGCACCATACCATGGCCCGGTTCACCGAATCTGACGTCCTCGGATTTCTTTCTATGGGGAAAGTTGAAGAATATTTGGTATCGTGATCCACCGACAACGCCTGACAACATGCGACAGCGCACTGTCAATGTATGTGCGAACATTACGGAAGGCGAACTACTCGCTGTTGAGAGGAATGTTGTTACACGTATTGCCAAATGCATTGAGGTTGACGGATATCATTTTGAGCATTTATTGGTTTAATGTGGTATTTACAGGTAATCACGCTATAACAACATGCGTTCTCAGAAATAATAAGTTCACAAAGGTACATGTATCACATTGGAACAACCAAAATAAAATGTTCAAACGTACCTACCTTCTGTTTTTTAATTTAAAAAACCTACCTGGTACCAACTATTCTTCTAAAATTGTGAGCCATGTGTTTGTGACTATTACAGCGCCATCTATCACAAAGCGAAAAAATTGGTCCAACTAAAACATTCACATTTCTTTACGTACTGTACGAATATGTAATAAAAATGGGGGTTGGTATTTAAAGAAACGCAGTTGATATCCGTTTGACCTATGGCAGCGCCATCTAGCGGGCCAACCATAGCGCCATCTGGTTTCCCCCTTCAAGCTAGACGAGTTTCGTTCTTTGTAGTTTTTTCGTTTGACGCTTATTTCGTTAGATATTTGGCCCGGCCACGACCAATGGACCACCCTGTACATCCTGTTTATCTCCACAAGACATGTTTAGAAACATATCACGTTGTACAATCCACGTAAACGCGACTTATTAAAAGTGTAATACAAGAATGAATTTGACTGTCCTGTACTAGCACGCATTACAAGTACCCGATGTAACATAATATGTCTGGTTGCCGGAGTTGACAGTAAACAAATGAAAACACAAGAAATTCCATGCTGGTCAGTCAACCGCCTTCTACTGAACGTTTCTGTGAGTGCTATGCACACTAAAGAAGATAAAGCAAGTGTGTTACTTATCTACAGAAGAACAAACACAGATCAGTATAAGAATTATTAACAATGATTACGAACGAAAATATCTGATATTGAGCGAGATACCTGTTTTAAAATTTCACTGTATTTCTAGTGCTGAAAAGATCTTCAGGCAAAAAAATGTTAACAGAAATGCCTTTTAACTCATGACTGATCTAGCCGATGCTGCCCTCTTTAAAAAGAACCGGCCCAGTACGAAGTGGCAGTTGTTACCGAGCTTTAGTGCAAGCCGGACGTGTGTCTATTATCTCCGTCTGTAAGCGATTTCTCTTAATAACTGACGGTTGGCAGCAGGTTGATCTTGTTTTCCGGTATTGCAAGGGTGGTGTATTTGTTTATGAAAGAAACGTGCATGAAACAGACAGTTTCCTCATATTAGTGACGTAACAGTAAACAGCCGAGTAACAGTGCAAACAGTAAATCCCATCCTGGGTAAAACTATGTAGCAAATCACAAATATTTTCATTAATGTTCCGTTTGACAGTACAATACTGAAAGGGTTTTCCAAACGTATTTCGAAATAAAAACATTTCAGATTCGTCCGGCAAAGTCACATCTCGGCTGATTGCTTAGCAGTCTGCATCAGATTGGCTATTTATGCTATCGCTGCAACCGTACACAACGTGTTATGTACCCCGTTCTCGATTTAAGTGAGGTCCTGGTACACCAAGTGATAATTACATGGTATGGTCGCCAGGTAAGGAATCCAATTTCCTAACTGAGAGAAGTGTTCATTTTTACGTCAACGGTGAACGAGGGGGAAGCTGCTAAGAGAGTATTTCTCAGTGCGTCGTGGAACCAAGAAGTGCTTCTTGTTCGTTCCAGTGTAATGTTTGTCAATTTAAAAAATAAACAGTCTCAGAGAACACGCGATGTACAGCAGCTCCGGGGGTTCAAATAGGTTCGATATTCCGTCCTTGACACGAAAAATGATCAGATGCTACTGGCATTAACAACTGACGATTCGAATACTATCTCGTTCCTCAGTCCTACCCAATTGCGCCTTCATCGCAATCTTACAGTAGATAGGTAAAGGTTTGAAATCTGTTTACAGTGAAAATATCCATTTAACTTCATTTACAAAATGGTTCAAATAGCTCTGAGCACTATGCGACTTGACTTCTGACGTCATCAGTCCCCTAGAACTTAGAACTAATTAAACCTAACTAACCTAAGGACATCACACACATCCATGCCCGAGGCAGGATTAAAACCTGCGACCGTAGCGGTCGCGCGGTTCCAGACTAAAGCGCCTAGAACCGCTCGACCTTAACGGCTGGCACTTCTGAACCCCTGGATACATTTGGTACAGATATTACATACTATCGGCAAAACATATTAGGAGGGCAAGAACCAGCTATCTCCTAGTGGGCAGTGGTGACAAAATGACAGCGTGGAGAGATATGGGTGCAAGAAGAGATGTAAAGGTAGCGAGCAGGAAGAAAGAGATGGGCTCAGACAGGCAGGAGAAGGAGATGCACAGAGAGGGAAAGGGGTATGGACAGAGGGAGGCAATGGAGGAGATGGACAGAGAAAGGAAAGTGGAGGAGATGGGAAAAGACAGTGGGAAGAAGAGATAGGCCAAGAGAGGTGGAGGAGGAAATGAAATAGTGTGCCTGAAGGGAGAAATGGACCCATGATGGGAAGATGAGGAGATTTATGGGTAAAGGGGAGAGCAAGACATGACAGAGAAAGGAAAGACGAGGAGACGAACGTGAAGAGGGGGAAGAGTACATGGACAGAGAGATGGGGAGGGACAGATGGACAGAGAGGGAGGAGGACGTAATGGCCAGAGAAAGGAGGTAATTTCCAGAGAAAGGGGAAGAGAAAATGGGCAGATAATAGTGAGGAGATGGATGGAGAAAGGGAAGAGGAGAAGGTGGGCAGAGAGATGAGTTGGAGCAAGAGCAGGGAGAGGAGCAGATGGACCGAGAGAGGGGAATGAACCAAGGGCTGGAAAGAGGGGAGAGGAAGACATAGACAGAGAGAGGAGGAAAGAGATCACTGACAGAGGTGGAAGGAGCAGATGAACAGAGGGGGGAGTAGCAGATAGAGACAGGTGGAGAGGAGGAGATGAACAGAGAATGGGGGAGGGGGGGAGGGAGATGATGGACAGATAGAGGGGGAAGGATGAATGGACTAATAGAACTGGAATAAGTCCATACTCGGGCAACGCTATAGTATTAAATAAGTAGGTATGGTCACAGTGGATGTTACCGATTCGTAATCCGTCGCTCATAATCGCTATGTAGCCCACACGTTGAACTGAAACACTGAAGTTATGATTTTTTCTACATGTATGTTACGCTACAGAATATTAAAAATCGATTAACGTTTTTTTCTCATAAGCATATGGAATATCAAGAAGCACACACGTAAAATTATTAAACACGAAATAAATTAATGTTACTACTGTGTAACTGCTCCAGAAGAATAAAGAAGAACGTTTCCGACAATATTTAATTTCAAAATGAAATAAAACCTCTTTACACCATCATGAACAAGTTGCTAGTAGAACAAGAATATATTCATCGTTTTATTAACGTAACGCATTTCGGGAGCTAAACCTGACTGCTCAAACGCCTGCTTTACCTATTTCAATCTGCTCTTGCTACTTGGCTGATGAGCAACCACTGTAACCGCAACATTCGTACAAGCGATCACCAGCTGAGAAAAAGTGTAGTGGCATGTATATGTGTGTGTTTTGAGACGTACAATGGACACTTCGGTTCTGTCGTCCAGTAATACGATCCACATTGCCTCGAAATGAATTGAGTTTCAGCCCTTAGTGATTAAATGAAAAGTCAGGTACTCAGTCATTCAAAATGGGATAAAATTTTTGGCTGAATGTAAAATGAGGTTGTCAAGAAGGAACGTTGTAGCCGATACTGAGAGGTTTTACTTAATATCAATACATTCATTAGTTTAGTGACAGATTTTAGACGAAGTGTTTTGGGAAAATGAGTTTTAATTAATAGGGTCAAATGCGAACAGTATAGAGAAACGTTAACTACAAAATCTTAATGCAGCTACTACACGTGGATGTACTGTTCTCCCACAATCCGACAAAGCCATCAAAATTGCACAGCGAGCCACATGTGATTCTGAAATAGACCAATGGGTGTTTAGAAAGAGCATTCTTTCTGTGTAAGAAGTCATTTCCCAGAAGTTTGAAATACGCAAGCCGATTACGCAAAGGCTGAGTGGAAGGCTGCTTGCAAATCATCGGACGCCCAAAATCCCCTTTCAGGAACTCTTCTCCTTTCCACAATCTTTAGACTAGATATTGGAAACAGAGTACGATTGCTCCTCTAGTAAACACTAAAACGCCAAAGAAACTGCTATAGACATGCGTATTCAAATATAGAGATATGTAAAAAGGCAGAAAACGGCGCTGCGGTCGGCAAAGCCTATACCTATAAGACAACAAGTGTCTGGTGCAATTGTTAGATCGGTCACTGCTGCTACAATGGCAGGTTATCAGGGGTTAAATGATTTTACTCGTTTTGTTATGATCGGCGCACAAGCGATGGCACACATCATCTCTGAGGTAGCGATGAAGTGGGGACTTTCCCGTACGACCATTTACGAGTGTACCGTGAACATTAGGAATCAGATAAAACATCAAATCTCCGACATAACTGAGGCCGGAAAAAGATCCTGCAAAAACAGGACCAACGACGGCTAAAGAGAATTTTTTAATGAGACGGAAGTGCAACGCTTACCCAAATTGCTGCAGATTTCAATGCTGGGAGATCAACAAGTGTCAGCGTGCGAACTATTGAGCGAAACAGCATCGATGTGGGCTTTCGGAGCCGAAGGCCCATTCTTCTACCCTTGACGACTGCACGTCACAAAGCTTTACGCCTCGCCTGGGCCTGTCAACACCGACATTGGAGTGTTGATGACTGGAAACATGTTGCCTGATCGGACGAGCCTCGTTTCGAGAGGATGGACGTGTACGGGTACTGAGACCAGCTCACGAATCCACGGACCCTGCCTGTCAGTAGGGGACTGCTCAGGTTGGTGGAGGCGTCGTAATGGTGTGGGGCGAGTGCAGTTGGAATGACATGGGATCCCTGATACGTCCGCCAGGTGACACGTAGGCAGGCATCCTGTCCGATCACATGCATCAATTCATGTCCATTGTGCATTCCGACGGACTTGAGCAATTCCAGCAGGAGAATACGACGCCCCACGCGTCCTTAATTGCAACAGAATGGCTCCAGGAACACTCTTCCGATTTTAAATACTTCCGCTGGCCACCAAACTCCTCAGACAACAACATTATAGTGTGTTAATTCCTAAGCGACCCAAGTGCTGAGGTCATCGGTCCCTAAGCTTACACACTACTTAAACTAATTTACGCTAACGACTACACAGACGCCCATACCCTAGGGAGGACTCTAACCTCCGTTTGGGGGGGGGGAGGGGGGGGGCGCAATCCGTGAATGGCGCCTCTAACCCGCGCGGTCACTCCGCGAGGTTGAACATTATTGAGCGTATCTGGGATGCCTTTCAACGTGCTGTTCAGAAGAGATTTTCACCCCGTTCTACTACTACAGATTTATGGACAGCCCTGCAGGATTCATGTTGTCCGTTCTCTCCGGCACTACTTCAGCCAGTCGAGTCCATGGCACATCGTATTGCTGCACTTCTGCGTGCCCGCGGGGCCCCTACATGATATTAGGCAGGTGTGCCAGTTTCTTTGTCTGTTTAGTGTATAATGCAGTTCCCTTGGATTGGAGACTAAGATCACTTGAATATCGCAAACTGACTCGGTAAGAACTGCTGTGTTAAACACGCGGCTCAACTTTACATCACCTTAAATACCATAAGATAATGTAACCATTCACTGAGCAAAAGGCCGAGTGGTTTTCCTTCTGCGCACACAATGCTGCATTGTTGCGATGTCACCAAACCAATAATCGTTCTGCATTTATGATAAACAATTTGTCTGCCCAATGCCCCAGTTATTTCTATGGACTGAACTGAGTACATCCCAAACGAGTATTACGGCGTTTTACTATTTTTATTGAGTTACTTGTGGGATTTTTACAGCGTACTACCTCTTTATATCCTGTGTTTTCGTCTCGTTTACACGTTTCAGTATAGTGTGGATAGACTTCGCTCATTTTCAACCACGGCCAGGCATCTATGACAGATATCCGGTTAGCGGGCCTATGCGAACTAAAACACGCAATTTTTTTTTGTACTCGAGCGTTTCGCACTTTATTGTTCTATCGTCAGTATGACACACAACACATCGACTATTTCAGTGAAAACGGAATGATCTCTTACGTGTGGGACTCTTCAATAGCAGGATAGCCTGCTTCATTTTTCCACTTTTTTTTGCGTAAGTCGTAATATGAGGGGATGGGCATAGTTTCGTGGAGAGAGCGAGCCCCTGGCTGGCCACAGGGACGGTGTGTGCGCGCACTGACGCGTCGCCGGGCCCCTCTGCCGGCTGTTTGGCGGCCGGCGCTCAGCGCGTGCTGCGCGCGTCTGTCGCCGCCGGCGTCTATTTGTGCTGCCCGCGCGCGCGCTCGCCGCTCTGCTATTCATAGTGGCCGACAATGGGCGCGCTGCACCTGCCACGGCCACGGTCGCCTCTGCGCTCCCATCGCTCTCCATCCGGCACGCCTGCTGCTCGGCGCCGATTCTGGTCGCTTCACCAGTGGAAAACGATTTGTCGCTATCTGGCCAAAAATATCCGGAGATCATTACGTAATGCGGAATTGACCGTTAGGTGTCACGAGAGGCGGACTCTCCAGTGTAAAAGGAGGCGGGGAGTATTGTGTTGGAAGTAGAGACGCGGTAACTGCAGAATGGCTCGACCAGGAGAGGTCAGTGACTTCGAACGTGGGCTAGTCACTGGACTATCGTAGTAACAGATTCGTCAGAGACATTTATTTCTACACTTCTAAAGGTGCCCACGTCGACCGTTGGTGATGCGATTTTGGAAAGGATGGGGCCCCTCCACGCCCACACCAACGTGGTGACCAAACCAAAAGTTCTACTATCAGCTCCGTATAACATGTTAGTCTTTGAATCAGGAGTCACAGGATTCGAGCTGTGATGTTACCCGTCCGTCTGGGTAAGATTACTCATTAACATGGTCCATCAGGAGATAGAAAGTGGGCGAAAGCGATCGAAGGGTAGCGGTTGTAAGGGCAGAGGAAAAAAAGTGCCAAGGCAACCGCCAAGGGAAAAAGCCTCTGCGACAGTAGGACGGGTAGTACGAGCAGTAGCGGCTTGCTATCTGCGACAGTGCGTGCAAGGTGTGATTATGTTAGTGCGAGGTATCGTGCATCGTTACCTTTCTCGTTGCGGAGCTCGTTGTGGGGTTTGCTGCAATTGCTGCGTCCCTGTAACAGTTCAAGATCGTCATACATTAGTGGGCGATCGGTCATAGATCGGCTCACAGTGTGTGTGGCTGGTTTGCGTGCTGTGTACAGTACGGTTCCCCTGCGGTTGCCTGTTTTTCGGCGGGTCGAGCATCAGGGGTTGCCAGTAGTAGCTGTGTTGCAGGGTCTCGCCAGTATTGTCGTGTAAGCGTGCTATGGGCCATAGACGTTTAGTTCCTTGCCAATAGTGTCGTGATGCGAATAAGAAGTGGAAATCCAAAGGGGCAACCACAGCTAAATCGAGACCAGTCAGACCTCACGTGCTGACGGGCAGGAATCGTCGAGCAATAGCGGAGGTTGGCTGTAGAAACGTGACACGAAATCAATAGAACGAATCAATCTTGAGTTCCAAAATGCTACCAGCAGTCCAGCTAGCTCGATCACTACTGCGCAAGGAGTTAAAAAGAATTGGGTACAAGAGTCGAACAGCTGCTCATAAGCCGCACATTTCTGTACTAAGTGCTAAGCGACACGTGACGTGGTGTAAATAGCGACGCAACAGGATATTGTCTGACTGGAGTGATGAATCACTATACATCTTTCGGTAGTGCTATAGAACGGTTTGGCTTTGTCGAATATCTGAAGAACAATACCTGTCTTCATGCTAGTGCCATGGGGGAAGTGCGGAGTAGGTGGTGTTAAGCCTATGGGGTGTTTTTCGTTGTTAGAATGTGGTCCCGTTACTACGATTAAGAAAACACAGAGTTGTGTTCTACGTACAGTAGAGGAACAGTTCGTAAACAACGAGTGTATCTGCATGAAAATGCATCCTGTCGTAAAGGAACATCTGTGACACAGTGGTTTGTGGGAAATAATACTCCCGAAGTAGACTGGCATACCCTGAGTCTATACCTGAACTCAATGGAATACCCTTAGAGTGAGTTAGAGCGCCGATTTCGCTACTTCGCTCTAGACCTCAGACTCCGGGATCACTATCTTCTCTGGTTTCGGCTCTTGAGGAAGAATGAATTGCCATTCCCCCACAGACATTCAGAAACCTCACTGAAGGTCTTCCCTGAAAAGCTCAAGCCGTCATAAAGGCAAAGGATGGACACATCCCATACACCGATTGGTGTCCAGTTACTTTTTATGAGATGGCGTACTGCGGATGTGGAGAAAAGTTACTGTCATCTTTAGGGCTTCTGTAACAATTCGGCGCAATTGTAAAATATTGTTACGAAATTGCTAGAATAAAAAGCTCGTCTTCTTGTTAACCCTCTAACTGTAAGGGACATATCCATCTGACACGAACTTCCGCGCGTCCTGTGTTAACGGTGTGTACATGCGGCAGGGGTAAATAGCGCCAGGGGCGCAAATGTCCGATGCACGGCATGAATCACCAAAAAATTTCCGCTTCTTTTATTTCGTGAACCGTTCAACGTATCGGATCGAGTTTTTCTGCATATCACAGTAAGCAGATGAGCTCGCAATTTTGTTGTGTATTTAATCCAGTTAACTCTTGTATGAAACTAGACACTGAAATGAGTTCTTTTCTTTCTGTTTTAGTGGAACAAGAAACCTTTTATAACGGCATTCGAATCCTGAAACGAGGACTTCAGTGATATAACGCCTGTCAACGTTGGCGTTGAAATGTTTCGTAAAAAAATCAGAGAAAGCAGCTAAAACTGAAAGACACATCGGCCGAAATCGGGTTGTGCGACGTAAAACCTTCCAAGTGGAGTTGTTAGGAGAGCAAGACTACAGGCAAAGGTCCCGAGTTTGAGTCTAGGTCCAGCATGCAATTTCAATCTACCAGGAAGTTTCAAGACTGTCTAGGTTTACTCGACTAACATCAAAAGTAATTCACCTTGAACCTGCTTTATATGACACGGATATGAAATGAGCTATATTTGTGGTAACTGAAACTATATGTTAACTACTAGCATACCAAAAAAATGGTTCAAATGGCTCTGAGCACTATGGGACTTAACTTCTGAGGTCATCTGTCCTCTAGAACTTAGAACTACTGAAACCTAACTAACCTAAGGACATCACACACATACATGCCCGAGGCAGGATTCGAACCTGCGACCGTAGCGCCTAGAGCCGCTCGGCCACCCCGGCCGGCTGCTAGCATACCACAGGGGCTTAGGACAGTTATTTCAAATGAATGTGCGTACCTACATTTAAGTGTGCAGGATTTTTGCGGACAGGCAAAGAGCCAAAATGCTTGGTACAACAACTGAACCTGGCACGAGAACTCGACTTTGAGGTGTTCACGAGTTGCGCCTTCAAAGAAGACACTTTTCAAGCATCGTTGAATCGACGTGAAAGCTTTCCCGAGATAAAATACGTCGTCTGCAGCAAGAAAAACAAGTGGAAACAACAGCGGTATTGTTTGAAACAATAGTGTGAAGGACTGTTTGCTGATCTGTGTTCAGAACCGTGCCTTGCCTACGAGCAGTGACGAGGTATAACGCTTCCTTTCAGTACAATGTTTTATTCATGTCAGTGAACAAATACTGTGAACGGGCACTGCAGATGTGGTAACTTAGAGCGGCAGTCACGCAGCTATGTGCGACAGAGCGCTCTCACTACTGGGAGCGAAGGCGGCAGCGAAAGTCACTCTCCCTCAGCTGCTACTTTCATTGCGAAGCTCACGAATATAAAAATAAATACTACCCGTCTTTCGTAGCTGACTGTTTTTTTTTTTTTGTTTTCAAAGAAGTACATTTCTCATATTAGTATTAATCATTATGAGGGATTTTTAAATTTTTTGTTCGTTTCCTGTTCCAGATGGCTCTTGTTCAGGCACTAGGTGACCAAAATATAAGTTTCCAATTATCTGTATGTCACAGTTAGGGATTTCACTGCACATAACCTTGCTTGCTGCACAGGAAACGTGATGCTAAATATTTGAAAGATGATTAGTTGGAACCGAAATAAACATTCAGTTGCAAAATATGGATAAAACTTATTTTTATCTCCGTGACATACGTAGTTCATCTGCAGCAAGGTCTTGTGCAGCGCAGAGCATGCATGGTTGTGGTCAAAGAAATGCGTAGTGGTGATATACAGTTAACTGGAAATTGTGGTCATCTTGTGGCTACAGAAGAGCCAGTGGGCACACGGAAAGGATAGGAAACATAAAGGCAGCTGATGATGCCTAATACGAATAGTGAAACATGCGCACTTCGAAACAAAGTAAACCTTCACTTGCAAAGAAGGAGAACAATTCTTGCTATCTATATGGTAATGGATCGCTTTAGGTTATATATAGCAGTGCCACAGCGTTATTTTTCGTGGGCTGATGAACTGCTTTGTCGCGTGCGGGGAACCGCTACGTCGTAGCCTTGGAAGTACTTTACGACGAGCATTCGACGTTGTTGGTGACTCGAGATGTGTGCTGCTACCCTCGATTGACTCACATACAAGTACCGTTGACGAACACGGATGGTTATTGCTACAAACGAGAAACCCACCGCCCTTCACAGAACGATCCGTGCTAATCGCCGGGATGCTCATAATAAACCTGACTCCCCAGACACAACAAACTTCCATCGGCTGAAGCCAACCCTGACAATTACGCAAAGCTAAGGCTACACCTACACCGGATCCGTATTTCTCCCAATCCGATGTAGAAAAATTATCCGACCCTATGACGTCCGACGCCGTCCGTCATGCCCTACGGCGATACAGTTGTGGGGGTCTCATGGGAGACTGAGCGGACGATTCTTCTTTTTTGCTGACTTACGCTGTGGAAGGACGTTCCTTAGGAAGGGGCTCGAAAAACATTATGCGTCCCCCAGATCAATGAAGATTGCAAGGGAGTTATTTGAAACCTGCCAGTCCTTACGAAATTGCCGAGATAAGTTCAAGGACTATCACAGTTTGACAACATTCTTGAAATCATTAGAAACGACGTAACTCGATTATGTAACTTCAGGGTATGTATCAGTCCACAAGAAAAACTTACTGTCACAATACGGCAAGTGAGTAAAATTAACTCTGAGGTAATGGATAACGGAGCGACGGAGGAACTTTTTCCTTCCCTCCTTTGTTCACATTCTTTGAGAACTCATTTTACTTTACCGCAGTCACCACTGTCGAAGGAATTGTTAGAGATATGTCATTTTTCACTCTTGGAGACGATGCATATCCCTTGGAAACTTATCTAATAAAGTCTTTCTCCAAACGACGTAACTCAAAAGAAGAGAAAGTTTCAACCATAGTTCAGCGAGAGTTACAAGGTGCATCTAAGGTGTCGTCAGTATTATGACAACCTAGTGGCGTTTGCGGGGCAGGTCCGGCCGTCTTGGTGCAGGTTTTATTACATTCGACGCTACGTCGGGCGACATGCGCGCAGGATGGTGATGAAATGATGATGAAGCCCCTGAGCGAAGAAAACCCCCGACACAGCCGGGAATCGAACCTGGGCCCGTAGGACGGCAATCCGTCACGCTGACCACACAGGTATCGGAGAAGACGACAGAAAATAAAAGTGATAGAGGCGAGAGAATGGCCATATCTACACGACTGTTTGTGAAAATTATACCACTCAAAAGTAGCTGTCTGATTCACCCCAAAATCGGAGTATCTGTAGAATAGTGAAACCATAATAAGTGATTAAGATTGCAGAAAGATTTCGTACACGTAGACCAAGCAGCATCCTCTTTTATTTGACCGGACAGGTCACTTTTACGTCGTGGACACTATACTAGTGAGTGATTTCGAAGAGGGCAAAGTGATTGGTCTCCGGAAAAAGTATTGGTCTTACAGCAACGTTCTGGGTGGTATCGGGCATAGATGGCACGCTGCTATGACAACGATGCGTTCGTGGATCCAGTGGATGGAAGGAGGTCATACACATCAAGCACACAATACGAATACATCGCGGGGAAGAGGAGGAGGAGGAGGAGTTTAGTATTTAACGTCCTGTCGAAATTACACGAGACGGAGCACAATCGTAGATTTGGGTGGGATGGGGAAGGAAATCGACGGTGCCCTTTGAAAGAAACCATCCCAGCATTTTCCTGAAGCGTTTTAGGGAAATCAAGGAAAACCTGAGTCTGGATGGCCGGACGCTGGTTTCAACCGTCGTCCTCCCGAATGTGAGTCCAATGTGCTAATCGTTGCGCTACCGCTCTGGGTGCACCACGGGGTGTCCGTCATTTTGTCCATATGGTCGTAACCGACAGAACAGCTTCATCCATAGGGTTGGCTCGATGCTGGAGCACTGCAACACGTATGGACATGTTTGAGTCGACAATTCTACCAAATCTTCTGAGGGCTGGACTGATGAAATGCATGCCATTGCTCCGGGTTTCATTGACCAGCACCCACCAAGCCTGAAAATGCAATTGGCACGTGAACCCAGTCACTGGCGAGCTGAGTGGCAAAAAGTAGTGTTTTTGTATGAGTTCCACTTCAGTCTCTGCTGGATTGATGGCCACGTACCTGTCCGACACTACCGTAGTGACCACAACTGGGCGGACTGCACTGTTGAGCCGTATAGCAGACGAACGCCAAGTGTGATAGCTTCTGGAGCCATGTTTACAACATGCCATATCTCTTCCTGTTCATTAAGGGCAATCTAAAGAGCAACCGCTACATGAAGGAGTTTTTAGAGCCCGAGGTACCGTATCCCACCGCCCCCCCCCCCCCCACCTCATCCCCCCACCCCCCACTCCCTCCCTGTACGCAGCGACACATGCCATGCACTCATGGGATACCTCCTAATATTGTGTCGGACATCCTTTTGCTTGGCATAGTGCAGCAATTCCACGAAATATTGAGCCATACTGTCTTAAGTCATCAGTCTTCGTCTTCATCCGCGTAGATACTCCGCAAGCCACCATATTGTGCATGGCGGAGGATACCGTGTACCACTGCTAGTCACGTCCTTTCCTGTTCCACTCGCAAAAAGAGCGAGGCGAAAACAACTGACTGTATGCCTCCATATGACTCCTAATTTATCGAATCTTATCTTCATGGTTCTTACGCGCAATGTATGTTGGCGGCAGTAGAATCGTTCTGCAGTCAGCTTCAGATGCCGGCTCTCGAAAAGAACGTCGCCTTCCCTCCAGGGATTCCCATTTGAGTTCCTGAAGCACCTCCTTAACACTTACGTATTGTTCGAACCTAACGGTAACAAATCCAGCAGCCCGCCTCTGAATGTCTTCGGTGTGTTCTTCCAATTCGATGTCGTACAGACTCCAGACACTCGAGCAGTACTCAAGAATAGGTCACACCAGCGTCCTACATACTCTCTGCTTTACAGGTGAAGCACTATTTCCTAAAATTCTCCAAATAAATCGAAATCGACCATTCACCTTCCCTACCACAGTCCGCACATGCTCGTCTAGTTTCATATCGCTTTGCAACGTTACGCCCAGATGTTTAAACGACTGTGTCAAGCAGGACACTAGCAATACTTTATCCGAACATTACAGATTTGGTCTTCGTACTCATCCGCATTAACTTAGGTTTTTCACATTTAGAGCTAGCTGCCATTCATCATACCAACTGGAAATTTGGTCTAAGTCGCCTTGTATCTTCCTACAGTCACTCAACTTCGACACTTTACCGTACACCACGGCATCATCAGCAAACAACCGAAGATTGCACCCCACCCTGTCCGCCAAGTTATTCATGTTGTAGAGAACAACAGCGGGCCTATCACATTTTCCTGGGGCATTCCTAAAGATACCCTTGCCTCTGATGAATATTCGCCTGTCGAGGACAACATACTGGTTTCTATTACTTAAGAAGTTTTTGACCCTTCGAGCTACTCTCATATCTTTGATTTGACAGCATGCAATGGGACACCGTGTCAGACGCTTTCCGGAAATCTAGATATATGGAATCTGCCAGTTGCTCTTCGCCCATGCTTCGCAGTATATCATGTGAGGAAAGGGTAAGCTGAGTTTCGCACTAGCGATGCTTTCTAAAACCGTGCTGATTCGTCGATATAAACTTGTCAGCCTCAACAAAGAAGAAAGTTTATTGTAATCGAATTGAGGAAATGTACAAGGATACTGCAGCAAACCAAACTTAGCGATGTTGGTCTGTAATTTTGTGGGTCTTTTTCTCTTACCCTTCTTATAACCTGGAGTCACCTGCGCTCTCTTCCAGTCGATTGGGGCTTTGTGCTGGGCGTGAGATTCACGAAAAATGCAAGCTAGGTAAGAGGCCAATGCCGTAGAATACTCTTTGTAAAACTGAACTGGGATTCTGTCAGGACCAGTCTCTGGTTTGATGCAGCCCGTCATGAATTCCTCTCCAGTGCCAGCCTTCTCATCTCGGTGTAGCACTTGCAACCTACATCCTCAATTATTTGCTGGATGTATCCCAATCTCTGTCATCCTCTACAGTTTCCACCCTTACAGCTCACTCTGGTACCATGGAAGTTATTTCCTGATGCCTTCACAGATGTCCTATTATCCTGTCTCTTCTTATTTTCAATCTTTTCTATATATTCCCTTCATCGCCGATTCTGAGGAGAATCTCCTCATTCCTTACCTTATCAATCCACACAATTTTCAACATTCTTCTGTAGTACCATATCTCAGATGCTTCTACTCTCTTCTGTTACGGTTTTCCCATAGTCCATGTCTCAGTACCATACAATGTTGTGCTCCAAAGGAACATTCTCAAAAATTTCCTCCTCAAATTAAGATCTATGTTTCATATTAGCAGCAAGGTTTTACAAGTACTAGTCTGCTTTCTGTGTTCTTCTTGCTCCGACGGTCTTGGTTTGTTTTGCTGTCTAGGTAGCAGACTTACTTCACTTTACCTACTTCGTCATCACCAGTTCAAATGGCTCTGAGCACTATGGGACTCAACTGCTGTGGTCATAAGTCCCCTAGAACTTAGAACTACTTAAACCTAACTAACCTAAGGACAGCACACAACACCCAGCCATCACGAGGCAGAGAAAATCCCTGACCCCGCCGGGAATCGAACCCGGGAACCCGGGCGTGGGAAGCGAGAACGCTACCGCACGACCACGAGATGCGGGCACACCAGTTCAGATGTGAAGTTTGTCACGGTTCTCAATTTCTGCTGCTTCTCATTACTTTCGTCTTTATTCGATTTACTCTCATTCCATATTATGCACTTATTAAACTCTTCATTCCGTTCAACAGATTCTGTAACTCTCCTTCAGTTTCACTAAGAGCAGCAATGTCATCAGCGAATCTTAACTTTGATAATCGTTCATCCAGAATTTTAATGCCACTCTTGAACCTTTCTTTTTTTTCTTTATTGCTTCTTCAACCTATACGAAGATTAAAGAGCAGGGGCGAGAGACTACCTTTTTCGTCCGTGCATTTCGTTCTTGGTTTTCTACTCTATTAGTCCTTCTTGATTCTTGTATATATTGTATATTACCCGTCTTTCGCTATAGCTTACCCTTGTTTTTCTCAGGTTTCGGACATCTAGCACCATTTTATATAGTCGAACGCTTTTTCCAGGTCGACAGATGCAATGAACGTGTCTTGCTTTTTCTTCAGTCTTGCTTCCATTATCAACTACGACGTCAGAACTGCCTCTCTGGTACTTTTACCTTTCCTAATGCCAAACTGATTGTCGTTAATTTTCTTTTCCATTCTTCTGTATATCATTCTTTTCAGTAACTTGGTTGCATGAACTGTTAAGCTGATTGTGCGACAGTTGTTACACTTGTCGGCTGCCTCTATCCGGATATCCAAATCATACGCTCGAATTGTCCATAATGTTCCTCAAACCATGTAACGCAGCCAGTTATTAAGAGATAACATTTGTTGAAGTAAGGCACGCAGCCGTCTATTACGGTGTCTGCAGGATGGCTATTTTTTTCCGCTCTGCTCACAGTACAGCTGACGCTGCCTGCCATGAGAACTGCATAGTGTAGCGTTCAGTCGATACGAAAATTCATACCCTCTACGAATCGAAATAATCCATATTAGTTATTATCCGATTTTGTTCAAATTTCGTACACAGCCTTTTGTTATTCATGGAATGATGCTGTCAAAATTTCAGATTTTTATTTATTCAAGTTCCGGAGATAAAGAGAATTACCTAAAAGTCCTAAAACTTACGCTTGTTTTTTAAAACCAAGTTAGGAACAATAACAGATTGACTTTCATTATCATTTGAAGCCATTAAAAAGTTGCCAGTGCATAAAAATCAATTAATTAGAATTTTCTTTTTAATACTTCAGTGACTTTGCATTTCATAACACAAAAATCGGTCAACATTATTACTTGATTATATATTGTTGTGTGAGTACGCGAGAATGATTGAGAGAGTGTATGTGGGACATATGTTTAAATTTAATATTTCATTTTACTTAAACCTTGTACAAACAAACCGTGGGAAAGTCACGTTGCAACCACGATTCAGGTTACGTATGTCTGTGTGAGCATGGTTTTGTATGAAAGCAGCCAGATTGGAAATTAGAGGCGGAATAAGTTTATTTATTAACTTGAAGAATATTTCGCACTTTGCTTATTTTGATTAAACATAATACAAGAAATTGAAGTTTTGCTGAGGTTAATTACTATCAAATTACTGATTGAATAAGGCAAGATTTGCCGCAAGAATTATCAGGAAGGAACGTTCTGATTGTTTTTTTAGATCAACAGCCAATCAGAATCAAGCAGTTCTCGTGTGAATAGAGGAGTGTGAAGAGGGGAGAGTACCTTGAGGGAATCGCCCTCTAGCCGGCCTATGGATAACACTATATTAAATCGCTCCTTAAACATACTCTGTAAGATGAGGAAATAGTGAGCTAATGTCGGTTCGAACATATCGTGACTGAAGCGAATGGAGTTACGAACATTTTAATGAAAGTTTGTTGTTTCTAAGTTAATTAGTTTGAGGGATATGAGCGCGTGAACTTTCTGGTCGTAGTAACAACTCCGGTGGCGTGTTTCGTGCTCTGCACGGAATATTTTGGCGAGCACTTCTTACGAAGAAGACCACTGAATAGATCTAAAGTTAAAATCACGAATAGTTGTGGGTCTGTGACTGGTATAACGTGAAAATTAGTCGGGTCGGACTTGCTAAAATTCTGGCTGCTTTTCGAGTGAATATTTGTTAATCAGACAGTGAACTTTCAATGATAACGTTTCATCATATTAAATACGGACTTGACAGTCATTTCATGTGTTTCATTATAAATAAAAACAGAGTTAATCTAAGTTTAAATGCTTTTCTGCAAGTAGACTGAATATCCCGAACGCCCGATTAATCATGAACTTTCAGGAAGTAACTTTGACCTAGAGTCACGCGGCCTCTGTGTGGTAGGTCTCAGGTAATGGTTTCATCAACGCTGCTTTAAACTGCCTAGCACGTATCTGCTAACACAGAGTGAAGGGACGTCGGCAAGAATCCTATCGAGGTAGGTGGACTGAACGATAGCATTAACAACAACACAGACGACCCAGTCCGCCCTGCCGCAACCAGCCGTGAAGAACTGAGGATCTATGTCATGGCGTACTGTCATCCATAAAAATTCAATCGTCGTGTGGGAACCTGTTAGTCTCCAAGTAGCCGAACATAACGATTTCTAGTCATTGTACTGTTCATTTGGAGCAGAGGATCCGGTCCATTCCATTTAAAGAGTCCACACCATCATGGAGCCACCACCACCTTGCACAATGCCTTGACGAGAATTTGGATCCATGACTTCGTAGGGTCTGCGCCGCACTCGAACCCTACCAGCTACTCTTACCGCCTGAAATCGGGATGCATCTCATCAGGCTACGGATTCCAGTCGTCTAGGGTAAAACTGGTACGGTCAAGAGCCCAGGAAAGGCGCTGCAGGCGATGTGCAGCCACCAAAGGTCGTCTCCTGCCATAGCGCACTGTCCTATCGGATGCTTTCACCATGCGTCCCACATTGATTTTTGTGATTATTTCACGCAGTGTCGCTTGCCTGTTAGCACTGACAACTCTACGGAAACGCTGCTGCTCGTTAAGTGAAGGCCGTCGGTCACTGCGTTGGTCGTGGTGAGAGATGATGCCTGAAAGTGGTGTTCTTGGCAGAGTCTTGACACTTTGGATTTCGGAATACCGAATGCTCTAACGATTTCTGAAATGGAATGCCCCATGCTTCTAGCTCCAACTACCATTCCGCATTCGAAATCTGTTAATTCCCGTCGTGCAGCCATGATCACCGCGGAAACGGTTTCACATGAATCAGCTGAGTTCAAATGACTGCTCCGACAATCAACTCAAGCCGAACCCTAGCAAAACACAAGTTTGCGCCTTCCATCTCCGTAACAAGCAGGCATCCCGTAAGCTGCGTGTCTTCTGGAAGGACACACTCCTCGAACACTGCGTTAACCCCAAATACCTAGGAGTAACCCTAGACAGGGCTCTGACGTATAAACAGCACTGTATTAACACCAAAATGAAGGTGAGCGGCAGAAATAATATTCTTCGGAAAATAACGAACTGGGGCGCAAAGCCAGAGGTAGTGAGGACCACAGCACTAGCAGTTTGCTTCCCAGCAGGCGAATATGCAAGCAGTGTCTGGTACAACTCTACCCACGCTAAACAGGTCGACATTGCTCTGAACGAGACCTGCAGGCTCGTCATTGGATGTCTGAAACCGACGCCAACAGACAAGCTCTACCATCTTGCTGGGATTGCACCTCCTGCAGTGCGAAGAGAAGCGGCAGCATATAGTGAAAGAGCGAGGGCTGAAATGGCAGAGAGCCACCTCCTCCACAAAACTCAGCCAGCCACCAAACGCTTGAAATCTAGACGCAGTTTTCTCAGAGCAACCGAATATTTTAGCGACCAACCTGGATCTAGGGTGGAGAGATGGAAGCGGTCACGAGAAGGACACTGGATGGAACCAAAGGAAGAATTGGCACCAGGTTACGATGAGGACTGGGTGGTCTGGAGATCACTAAACAGGCTACGCACCAACACTGCACGGTCAAAAGATAACCTTCTGAAGTGGGGATATTCTACAACATCTAATCTCTGCGACTGTGGAGAGGTGCAGACGACCCAGCACATGTATAACTGCCCTGAATGTCCTTCACACTGCACTTTAGAGGATCTGATGTTGGCAACCCCAAACGCTGTTGACGTAGCCCGCTTATGGGCCAAATGCCTATAACATTTTGTTTCTGTGCACACATATTTGTATATATATTTATATATATATATATTTTCATATGCCTGTAATTAATTTTTTTCTGTGTGCTATTCATTTTTTTTATATTCCTGTATCCATGGTGCTTCTGACACGAATAAAAAAAAAACTCCTCCGCCAATGCACTGCCCTTTTACACCTTGTGTATGCGATGCTCCATCTGTATATGTGCGTGTCGCTATCGCATGACTTTTGTCGCCTCAGTGTATTTCAGGAGGTCAAGGCCTGTCCGTATGTAGCGAGGAATGTACAGTCCTTCTCGTTAAAGTAGTGATTCGACAGAACAATCTTGTAAAATGTTGCTGATCAAAACGTCAGCGCCTTCATGGTTCATAACTAAGTTGAGCAGTAGAAAGATGAAATGCGAAAATTGCAACACCAAGAAGGAGACATCTGATTACAATCGAATTTATTCCACACATTAGTGACACGGCAACAGAATGATTACAGTTACAGAACTGTATATGAAGACTATAGATTTAAGTGTCAGGATGTCGTTTCTGAAAGTCTTTGTATGGAGTGTGAAGTGAAACATGGACGACAAATTGTTTGGACAAGAAGAGAATAGAAGCTTTCGAAATGTGGTGCTACAGAAGAATGCTGAAAATTAGATGGGTAGATCACATAACTAATGAGGAGGTATTGAACAGAATTGGAGAGAAGAGCAGTTTGTGGCACAACTTGACAAGAAGAAGGGACCGGTTGGTAGGACATATTCTGAGGCATCAGGGGATCACAAATTTAGCATTGGAGGGCGCGTGGAGGGTAAAAATCGTAGAGGGAGACCAAGAGATGAATACACTAAGCAGATTCAGAGGGATGTAGGTTGCAGTAAGTACTAGGAGATGAAGAAACTTGCACAGGATAGAGTAGCATGGAGAGCTGCATCAAACCAGTCTCAGGACTGAAGACCACAACAACAACCGATGAAGACTGACCGTGAGACATGAGACCAGTGTGAAGCTGCCACTTGCTGCAGTCAGTTGAAGTGTTATTGACATTTTCTCCTTGTTTCAGAAAGTACAAGCATCTAGCACCGGCATAGCAGAAGAAAGATAAGGAGAATTAATCCTTTACAGTGTTAGGATTACGACGAATAAACCTTCGAAAGCCACTTTGATGTGAAGTATATAATAATAAGCTTTCTCTAGCAACTAGATAGTACTTCAAAGATGTCGCTTGATTATGGACGTACCCTGTAGCACATGTCTTCGTTAGTAGGTGAGTGGTCGGCGAAGGTGACTGCCACGCGGTGCACCCGAATTCTATTCCCAGTACTGCCCGCGATTTTCCTTGCTAGGTAGACTGGAAGCGATTCCACTCAGCCTCGTGACGCCAGTTGAGGCGCTAGTTGAAGTAGGAGTAGCGGCTCCAAGGTCTGCAAAGCCGACAAAGGCCGGTAGAGCTGTGTGCTGACCCCACGTCCCTCCACACCGCATTCAAATGGCGGCGTTGGTTGAGGATGACACAGCGGTCTGTCCCGATTGCCTCGTCTGGGGCCAGAGAGGCGGAGCTTTGCTTTGCTGTAGCACATCGTTGAAGAAGCGTGGACGCCTCTACTACTGTACTACTGTTGCAGCAGGCAGAGGCCGGCCGCTGTGGACGAGCGGTTCTAGGCGCTTCACTCCGGAACCGCGCGACTGCTCCGGTCACAGGTTCGAATCCTGCCTCGGTCATGGATGTGTGTGATGTCCTTAGGTTAGTTAGGTTTAAGTAGTTCTAAGTTCTAGGGGACTGATGGCCTCAGATGTTAAGTCCCATAGTGCTCAGAGCCATTTGAAACATTTTTTGTTGCAGCACTTAGCATCTTCATCAAACTCCTCTGGCCGGACAGTAATGTTCTTTTATTGTTCTGTTTATTTAATCCTCTCTTTATATCACTACAGCTGGCATGACGACTACAACTCATTCGTATTGTTTTCATGTCGATGCAATTTTGCAAAGCATTGTTATTGGTACTACATACACGGGAAAGAGATGTTTGCATTCGAGGTGGCTCGCTGCAGTCTTGTGACATATATGGAACTAATTTTATAATTATATTAATACCTTCAGCTGCTAACAGGCATTGATATATATCAACGGGGACAGGTAAAAATGTGTGCCCCGACCGAGAGTCGAACCCGGGATATCCTGCTTGCATCGCAGACGCTCTATCTATCGGACATGTCCGAAAGAACAGACACCATATCCATATAAGTATGTAGTTCTGGCAACTCCAGCCATGACCATCTTCTACTTATCGGATGCACACCTATTCCCCGAACTCTTACGGGACTTGCTAAGAATATCTTCCACGAGTAATGATGGGTGTTGTGGTGGGACACTACGAATGTAGTGTGTGAACATACAAGGTGAGAATGTGGGTCTCGCGGGAGGCGTGCGCGAGATATCCCCGCAGTCGAGCTATCCTCTGTGCCCTCAGTGGCTCAGATGGATAGAGCGTCTGCCATGTAAGAAGGAGATCCCAGGTTCGAGTCCCGGTCGGGGGTACACCTTTTCACCTGTCCCCGTTGATATATATCAACGCCCGTTAGCAGCTGAAGGTATTAATATATTCTAAAATTCGTTCTAGACGGCTACAGGTCATCAATGGTGCCTGTTCTTTCAGACATGTCCGAATGAACAGACACCATATCCATATATCTGGAACTGGTTAATTGAGTAATTTGTCTCCCTTATTAACGCCACTACAACTCTCTGCTTCCTCTAGGCTCAGTCGCAATACATGAACATCTGAATTGACATGGGTGCTCTACGAATGTAATTCCTGCTGCGGGGAAGAGAGACAGATGACTGTAGAAGACGTTTTGTGGATGCTGCAAGAGGACTTGACAGCAAACGATATCACAGAATTACTTCTTCCTCAGTTCCACTGCAAGAGTAACATAAAACTCCAATTACATCAGCACATGAGACAAAGTCAAATTCCCATAAATGTATTAACTTCTTTCTGGTGCAATTAAATTAGATTTTTTACCTGTCTCAGTCACTCACATGAGTAAATTAGCATAAATGGAAATGGAACAGAAATCTAGCTCTTCCAATTTAGTTTGAGCCAACGTGTCTTTTTTTATGGTCTTATTTATTCTAACACTAATACCTACAAGGAATTCATGCTGAATATCGCATCAGAGCTTACATAAAAAGAGCCTTCTCGTATTACTGATGATACGCAGTAGATAGGACAGCTCACTTTAACGATTGAGTCTACATGTTCTAGTGTTTCATGTTTAGTGTGCTCATACAAACAAGCAGTGACAGCCAGCGGTGTGCGTTACTGATCAATACGCTGTGGAATGGACCTATACAGCAAGCCCAGTGGCTGAGATGCACTTGGTTATTGTGTGTCGTGTACTGTGATCAAAGTGCTTCTGCCCACAGAGGTTTCCTTAAGTAATTCTTTCTCTGTGGAGCTGAAATGTAGAAAGAGTATTATTTTTACACGGACCTTCGACCCAAAAGAAAAATTTGTGTACCAGTGACAAGAAAATCTTGTAATATATGCTGAGTTCTGTCTTGATAGTATGTACGAGTACTGAAAGCATCAATGTTCACGTATAAAAATAAAGCATATTCGTATGTTGGTTAACTTTACCAGTCGCAGTCAGTACACCTACGTCGCCTAACAAGTGCAGAGGTGTGTTTATACAAGTTTCCGTCAGGTCACCGAAGTTAAGTACCGTCGGGTGTGGCCAGTACGCCGCGTTCCGTTGATAATTTACCCTTTTCCTTTACCGTAGAGAGAACAAGATGGGGTGGTGGCGTAAAATCCATGATCGCCTGTATTTGCGCGAATTCCAAAATTAAATTTCAAACCTCTCCGCAGCGTCCCATGAAGTGAGTGCATGCGACACTCTTGATGGTGATCCATCCGTCGGATGCGGATATTAAGTTAGATGATTCTGTTGGTGTTGTTTAAGAGGCGTAGGCTATGTTTCGGCAACAGGTTTCACCCTTTCCCGTTACACATTAACTCGAATAAGATCAACTCCAATACTAAACTGCATGTACGCATGCCTTTAGAGTCATTTACATTTAACGTACTCACACTTCGCGAAGGAAAGCTGCCTGCTGACTGAGGATAAGGAAATCCTTTGCAATTATCGGCTAAACCTGTCCTTCGTGGTCTCCTAGCCATTCATGCCATACGATTTTACATTACGTAGTATCCCCACATTAACTTATGACCGTAGACAGCAGTTCTGGCAGCGGCTTTATGACATTATGCTATCTAAACCCCTGAATAAATTTGCGAAAACACAACATGTTTTCCGAATATACAGAAAGTAGCACGCTGCACTGGACGCGTCTATTCACGGCTCCTGATTCCATTCTCTTGTGTCGCGGGAGAGCCTCTGTTCGGGGATAAGAGCGGGTAGTAACAGACTGCAGCCCTGCGTCGACCCACGTGGTAGCACCGTGTGACTCAAACGTTTCACTATTGCCCGTCAACGGCAGCTTACTCGAATTTCGTGATATGGTGATTGTGATGGTGACGCTGTTGATAATAGTGCGTACGACGACTACTATTCCTTAGTCGCGAACGCCATGCTTTTTTTATCTACGATACGGCCATATTTAAAGTAAAACAATATTTACGATAAAACAGTGAATCATCGGGAAACAAAAACATATAGTTCTACACACACAATTTAGAAGACTGCGAATAAGTATTCTTACTTACAGAAAAGTTTTCAGACAGAGCAATAAAACGATGAGTGGAGTACACATTTGTAGTTGACGGCTAACAAAATTTAACAAACCGATCACAACTCGTGGTTAATCAAATCTGAAGATGATCATCAAGTGATCGAAACTAGTAGTCACTTGTGACTTTTAATATATATGATACACAGTTGCAACATCATTCATTACAATATGACATGTCGCTTTGACGATGTTATATTTAATAATGAACATTTTGCGTGTCAAGAAAACGTTGCCCAAGCCTTAAAACGAAACCGTAGTGAATTCAAACTGGGAACTATTTCTAATAAGCTTCGAGGCTTTGGGGTATTATACTCTGTATAACAGTAACCAGATTCTGCCTTTATAGAATTATTAAAGTGAGAATGTTATTGTTAGGGCTGCTGTTGTTACTGCCGTGCAGTACGAAGAAAATGCCTGAAATTGGGAAATCAGTTATGCTACATCTTAACGAAAAAAGCTGTAGCAGATTAATGAATGTTGCTGAATTGTACGCACGAAGATATCAAAATGTTATTCAAATCAAAAGGGTCCTGGAATGGTATCCACCAGTAACGGAAACACCTGTTATTAACTGTGCTAAAGTTTTAGATCTTGTGGCAGCCATTGTTTAAAACCCACATTAGGATTTGCGGATTCGACCTGGGCGAATCAGTCGGCGCTTTTAGGATTTTAGGATTTTATGTATAAATGGATCCAATCTATCACGTATCATTCTTAGCTCAGTGGATGCCAGTACGGTAGCTCAACGTGTTCCGTCAGAGGGCTTCCTTCCCTCTGTAACAAAAGTACAGTACTCAATGATCAACATTAACGGATATCATATGAAGTCCGCTCACACCAAATTCCGAGAATAATAACAAACAAAATTTTAAAAATGTGGTCAATGTGCCTGACTGCAATGCAGCTGGCCCAGGTTCGATTCCTGATCGGGTCGGATATTTTCTCCGCTCGGGGACTGGGTGTTATGTTATCCGCATCATCATTTCATCATCACCGACACGCAAGTGGGCCAATGTGGCGTCGACTGAAAAGACTTGCAACACGACAGCCGAATTTCCCCAGGTCCATCAATACCATACAATCATTTCATTTGGTTCCATCATTTCTTCAGCACTAGACCAACCAGACTGAGAATGACATTAAAAGTTCATTTTATTCCTGCTCTGATCAGATACCGAAATAACAGGTACTTTTTACAAAGAATTTTTATATACTTTGTTGAACTGTTGAGAATCCTCACTTATGAGGGTGGTTGAACATCAGAGACAGCGAGATGTGGAGATTTGGTATGGAATTATCTTACTTGATTTGCACAGTGGAAGTGCTACTTGAAATGCGCAAAAAATTGTTGCAACAGCCACTCGGATGGTTACGACTAGCCAATGGCTGACGCGGTTGGTATGAAGGTCTCAAGTGGCATGTTCGCCCGATTTCACACCATGAAACATTTCTCTCTAGACTATAGTCAATAAACGAATTTGACTCTGGTTTTTAACAACTACAGTTGATAAAAAGCGTAAAAGTGCCGCTGTGGTTGTAAAGATATCGATGTGAAATCTTCAGTTACTAGTCAACGTTGTACAAATTATGAAATGTTTGTTGCAGTTAACGGTGGACATTTGCAATGGTGGCATAAAGCAAACATGGAAAACTTCTTGTTGTATAGCTAGAGAAGGCCGAAATGTACGCGATAAACTCAAGCTGGCGGGCGTGAGGTCTGAAACAGGCTACGTAATGAATGCTATAAAGAAAAGTACGTAGCTTCTGGAATACTTAACTTTAATCCACATTTGTAGAACATCTCTCTTGATGATACAATAATAGACTCTCAATATAAATGGAATACGGCGCCTTGCTAGGTCGTAGCAATTGTAGCTGAAGGCTATGCTAACTATACTCTCGGCAAATGAGAGCGTAATTCTCAGTGAACCATGGCTAGCAACGTCGGCTGTACAACTGGGGCGAGTGCTAGTACGTCTCTCTAGACCTGCCGTGTGGTGGCGCTCGGTCTGCAATTACTGACAGTGGCGACACGCGGGTCCGTCGTATACTAGCGGACCGCGGCCGATTTAAAAGCTACCACCTAGCAAGTGTGGTGTCTGGCTGTGACACCACACTTCTGTCATTACTTTTTATTGTCTTTGGCCTTTTTTAAATAATGTCAGTATATTTACGTTCTAAATAGGTTTTTCTAAATGTAGACATTAAATATTTCAGACCAACAAGGGTGACGAGGTTGATACAGCGTTACGTATGGTCTGTGTTAAATGGTACACGTCGATTAAGCTGGATTCAAGCATAAGTATCACATCGTGAGTAGTTCCGAATAGAGGCAACAGTAACCCAGTTTAAACACGTCTGTACAGTCTACTGAATTTAGAGGTCTACGTAAAACACTGCTGCATGACGGTAGTATGTAGACACAATAGTGAAGTCCGCACGAGCCAGATAAGTTGTAGGCAAGGTTTTTGCGCAAAGTTCGTTATGTGCGACTGGTACACTGCTGATTCAGAAGTGCTACACAGTGTAGCAACAATTCCTGCGAGTTGATAAAGAAATATTTCAATCTGTGATGACGTTAAAAAAATTTCCCACGTCCCAATACTTACAACGGTGGTAACGTTCACTATAATATAGTGGTTGAATTTCTTCAAAGGCGTTGGAAGTGATACAAACCTTCCTGAGTTTGAGCTTTTACTTAATTATTCCTGATATGAAAACCAAGAAAATTTTATTCAGAGGCTATCGTATTGGGCAAATAATTAGATTTCATGCGAATAAAGGCAGCAATTGTTGGTATTTTGATTAGGGCGAAATTTCAGCCCGGTTAGAGGAGCACTTAATAGAAAAGTTTACATTTGCAATAAATCTGTACTAACGAGAACAATATTACACGCTGAGGTTAATTGCGGCTCTCAACTAAACATTCGCAATTATATTTCAAACAAATACTTTGTGGAGATTTTATTGTATATTTTCAGCCGTGTCAGTTTTGGGTGTTAATTATACACTGCCGGGAAAAAATTGGTACACATTTTTAGCGGTTTCCACTTCACTCAAGATTTATTATTTCAACAGTGCATATGGAGTACATGAAATAATTACATTTACAGATGAATAGCACAAGCGGTACTGAGGAACTAGATATCAACTCACGGTGAAACACTCATATTAGTACGTGGCGAAGACTCCACAGGCTGCAACGCAGGCACCCAGTCGATTGCACAGATGGCAAATACTGTCCTGAAATATATTATGCCACGCTGGCGAGTCGCACGAGTCACTTCTCGTGCCATCATATCTCACACGTGCTAGATTGGAGACAAGTCCGGAGGTCGTGCTGGCCAGGGAAATAGCTAAACGTCTTGCAGAGCACGTAGAGTTTCACGGGCAGTGTGTGGGCGAGCATCATCCTTTTGGAACAACACATCACCTTTCTGTCGCAACAACGGCAAAAGAACGGGCCTAACAACACTCTGCACATACCGAGGGGTAGTTAGCGTACCCTCCAGAAACACCAAAGGTGAACGAGAGTTGTGGGTTGTCGCACCCCAGGGTGTCTTGGACGAATACACTCTACGAGACAGGTCTACGTCGTAAGCGCAAAGGCCATCACTGGCGTGCAGGCAGAATCTGCTTTCATCCTTGAAGACCACGACCCGCCATTCCATCTTCTACATCTACATCTACATCCATACTCCGCAAGCCACCTGACGGTGTGTGGCGGAGGATACCCTAAAAGAGTACCTCTATCAGTTCTCCCTTCTATTCCAGTCTCGTATTGTTCGTGGAAAGAAGGATTGTCGGTATGCCTCTGTGTGGGCTCTAATCTCTCTGATTTTATCCTCATGGTCTCTTCGCGAGATATACGTAGGAGGGAGCAATATACCGCTTGACTCTTCGGTGATGGTATGTTCTCGAAACTTTAACAAAAGCCCGTACCGGGCTACTGAGCGTCTCTCCTGCAGAGTCTTCCACTGGAGTTTATCTATCATCTCCGTAACGCTTTCGCGATTACTAAATGATCCTGTAACGAAGCGCGCTGCTCTCCGTTGGATCTTCTCTATATCTTCTATCAACCCTATCTGGTACGGATCCCACACTGCCGAGCAGTATTCAAGCAGTGGGCGAACAAGCGTACTGTAACCTACTTCCTTTGTTTTCGGATTGCATTTCATTAGGATTCTTCCAATGAATCTCAGTCTGGCATCTGCTTTACCGACGATCAACATTATATGATCATTCCATTTTAAATCACTCCTAATGAGTACTCCCAGATAATTTATGGTATTAACCGCTTCCAGTTGCTGATCTGCTATTTTGTAGCTAAATGATAAAGGATCTATCTTTCTGTGTATTCGCAGCACATTACACTTGTCTATATCGAGATTCAATTGCCATTCCCTGCACCATGCGTCAATTCACTGCAGATCCTCCTGCATTTCAGTACAATTTTCCATTGTTACAACCTCTCGATACACCACAGCATCATCTGCAAAAAGCCTCAGTGAACTTCCGATGTCATCCAACAGGTCATTTATGTATATTTTGAACAGCAACGGTCCTATGACACTCCCCTGCGGCACACCTGAAATCACTCTTACTTCGGAAGACTTCTCTCCATTGAGAATGACATGCTGCGTCCTGTTATCTAGGAACTCCTCAATCCAGTCACACAATTTGTCTGATCCTCTCACAATATCAGTCAAGCCGTGCATCTCGATACTGTGGCGTGAGTGGAAGGTGGGCAAGAGATGTGCATACTCGTAGACCTATTGCTAATAACCGGTTCACAACAGTTCGTATTGACACGTCTGGGGCCACAAGCCCTCTTCTGTGTGGCTGTACGGTCTGCCATTGTTGCCCTCACAAAAAATGGCTCTGAGTACTATGGGACTTAACATCTGAGGTCATCATTCCCCAAGAACTTAGAACTATTTAAACCTAAGTAACCTAAGGAAATCACACACATCCATGCCCGAGGCAGGATTCGAACCTGCGACCGTAGCAGTCACGCGGTTCCGGACTGATGCGCCTAGAACCGCACGGCCATCGCGGCCGGCGTTGCCCTCACAATACGACTATCCTGACAGCCGTCTGTGCTGAGTGAACGTCCAGAACCTCGTGTAGAGGTATGAGAATGTTCACGTGACCACTGACACTACCATAATTACACACTGACACAGCACGTCCAATTTGTGTAGCAATTCTCCGGAAGAACCATCCCACCACACAGAAGGCCATAATTTGACTCCTCTCAAACCTGCTCCTTTGGCTGTACGAAGCACGAATGTATCTCCGTGGAACGGTTAATCACGTCTGCACCACAATGAGCCTTCTGACAGTGAGCATTCCCTACTACAGGGCAGACATAAATGGAGTTCAGCCACTACGCCATCTGTTGGGGGACGACGTTTAAATCGTTATAAGTCAACATGGATTTAGAAAGCATCGTTCCTGTGAAGCACATTTTACTCTTTATTCACATGAAGTGTTGAGTGCTATTGACATGGGATTTCAGATTGATTCCGTATTTCTGGATTTCCCGAAGGCTTTTGACACTGTACCACACAAGCGGCTCGTAGTGTAATTGCGTGCTTATGGAATATCGTCTCAGTTATGTGACTGGATTTGTGATTTCCTGCCAGAGAAGTCACAGTTCGTAGTAACTGACGGAAAATCATCGAGTAAAATAGAAGTGATTTCTGGCGCTCCCAAAGGTAGTGTTATAGGCCCTTTGCTGTTCCTTATCTATATAAACGATTTTGGAGACAATCTGAGCAGCCGTCTTCGGTTGTTTGCAGATGACGCTGTCGTTTATCGACTAATAAAATCATCGGAAGATCAAAACAAACTGCAAAACGATTTAGAAAAGATATCTGAATGGTGCGAAAACTGGCAATTGACCCTAAATAACGAAAACTGTGAGGTCATCCACATGAGTGTGACAAGGAATTCGTTAAACTTCGGTTACACGATAAATCAGTCTAATCTAAAAGACATAAATTCAACTAAGTACCTAAGTATTACAATTACGAACAACTTAAATTGGAAGGAACCCGTAGAAAATGTTGTGGGGAAGGCTAACCAAAGACTGCGTTTTATTTGCAGGACACATAGAAAATGTAACAGACCTACTAAGGAGACTGCCTACACTACGTTTGTCCGTCCTCTTTTAGAATACTGCTGCGCGGTGTGGGATCTTTACCAAGTAGGACTGATGGAGTGCATCGAAAAAGTTCACAGAATGGCAGCACGTTTTGTATTATCGCGAAATATGGGAAAGAGTGACACAGAGATGACACAGGATTTCGGCTGGAAATTATTAAAAGAAAGGTGTTTTTCGTAGCGACGGAATCTTCTTACGAAATTCCAATCACAAACCTTCTCCTCCGAATACGAAAATATTTTATTGACACCGACCTACATAGGGAGGAACGATCACCACGATAAAATAAGGGAAATCAGAGCTCGTACAGAAAGATATAGGTATTCATTCTTTCCACGCGCTATACGAGATTGGAATAATAGAGAATTGTGAAGGTGGTTCGATGAACCCTCTGCCAGGCACTTGAATGTGATTTCCAGAGTATCCATGTAGATGTAGATGTAGAAGCACATCCAATGACCCTGCAAGTGGCACACACCGTCATCGGATCGCAATCGACGTCGTCTTTCCAGGGGTACTAGCGTGTATATACTCTGCGTTCCCGAAACCCTCTAAAACTTAAAAATCTGTCAAGCGATTGCCCAAAACATATCACCTCTTAAACACAGTGGAGGGAACAAAGACCCCAAAATTATATTGCTACGTATATTTTAGTCCGTGGAAAGCTGCTTTTGAGGATGTAATCTCTAATACACGTCCGTGGTTAGAAACATGATGTCGATTAGGGACTGTTCCACGTAACAACAAGGTCTGAATTTGATACTGCCGTTGAATACTGACAATTCATTTATATCACGTCATTTAATATTGTTTCAGAGCCGTGTAAAAATATTCGTCTATCGATTAAGCCACAAATATGTTTTATTTGTGCGAAAGTGCTTGCGTGACATTTCACTCAACTGTAGGACGTTTTGCAGAAGCAAATACGAATCGACTGTGAGCTGAAATATAAAGCTGTCGCTTTGTTACAGGGCCGCATAAATCAGAGTACTGACGTTTGACTCTATCCGAGGAGAATCTAACGGGAACAAACAGTCGTCATTTTCCTCTTAAAAAGTCCGTTATGTGCTAGACCGAACAGAGGTAGCGTGGCTCTGACGCGGTGGTGGCTGTAATGTACTTCAATAAATATTATCCTTCGCTATTAGTAAGACACAGTTTGTTTGATAGAGTACAAGTTTTGTTCTGCATATTGTGTTTTAGATGGGCATTTTATGAGTTTTTAATTGATCATCAGTGTCTTAAAATCGCTTCCGCTGACGGATGAAAGCTACGGCAGCCAGTTGGCTGACTGAGTACGTTCCACGACAATATATGTATGTAGAATACGTATTCCAAAGGAACTCCCGGCAATGACTACGTGCGCGCCCTGGACTACGAGTCCTGTCGGCACGGGAGACAACAGCTTTCCCCTCTCCTGTGATCCGTAAGTACCCTACAGAATAATACAAACGTGGCCAGCGTACAAACTGATGTAAAAGAGATGCTACAGCGATGTCTTGTTGCAACGATAAGTAATCCACAATAATGTGCGAACTGGTATGGCAAGGAAAGATTCGAACGAGGAATCCTTTGTGGTGCACTGTATCATTTTAGTTTACGGTACTACCTCGCACCACAGTTGTTGGGTGTTGCATCAGAGAGTGAACTAAGCCAAGCAAAATCAAGTAGAAGGCCATGGCGGTCATCGCGCTGATGTAAAGAACTGTTCGAGTAAAGGATTCGTCCAATAAATAACTAGATGCACACATACAACCGATCATGCAAAATAAATCTAATTTTCCGTAAGAATTGAGGATTCTTCAAATAAATAACTAGGTCCACACATACAGCCGATCATGCAAAAGAAATCTAATTTTCCGTAAGAATGGTGTTTGTGTCACCTATCAGCAGAAATGAAACTGTCTGTCTTTTAATCTTTACATAACTAATGAAGCTCGATGTGCAGTAGTAACTGTTGACACGTGCTCCTTACATCTTCGTAACTGTCCAAAAAATAATGGATTTAAAGCTGAATCAATTTTACCGTTTTCATTATTTACTATGTTTTCGTTTCCCTTTGTTCTGAGAGCTTTCCTTCGTACAACGCAATATTCGCAAGACAGTGAAGATACTAACCGACGTTTTCTTTGGTTATGCCCGCACACTGTGAATTGGCAATACACGTAAATGTTTGAAAAAAATGACGAGCGCACACTACATAACATATTAGACGCTGCACTGACTGCTGACACGCATTGGATACTCTGGGGAGGCGAAATGCAACTCATCAAACGCCATCAAAAACTCGTCCTGAACTTTGTGAATATCTTTTGCAGAAAAGGGATCGGTTGCCATCTGGAGAGTACACCGTACTGTTAGAGAACAACCTAGGACTAGCTTCAGCCCCCGTATCTGTTTGCCAGGTATTCTTACTTTTTGTGTAGTGTTTATTTTCCTCAACAGAACTGTTAAAATGACGTGATTTGGACACTGTTGTATGTCTGGTCCCTACTGACAAGGTCTATACGTTCTATACCCATTCCTATATCCCGTCACAGATATGTACGACAATTCTTTAGCTACACTTTACATTTGGATACAGATGCATATGAATAATGAAGCTATACTTCTTCTTTGACTATTTCATAACAATATATTTAGTTGCACTGCTACAGGAGCTGAAGAGAAATGTGACGCTTGATCATTAGTGTCCTGCTGTCTGTATTCAAATTTAAGAACAACACTTTTTTCCATGGTAGGCAGAAGTGACCGTCGTCGTTTAGTTTAATTCTTCATCTATCTATAATCCATAAACTCTGACACCTCATTTACAAAGCACGTCCATACATGAACAGAACAACAGAAATGTGAAAATTTAATCTGATTTTAATCTGACGTTCGATGCAGACATACCCAAATTCGCAAATACTGTTATAATTACCAGTCCTGGAACGTAGCAGGTGGGTTCAATAAGTGATGAACATGGAATTTCCTTCCTGTTATGTTTATCTGAGTGTAATAGTTTTTTATGACAATTGGAAAGCTTAAGAGATCGTTACCAGAGAGAACAGACTTCGTACGAAACCTGGTTCTGTTTACTTTACAGACCGCCAACGTTTAGTACTAAGGATGACGCTACTGACTTGTTCATTATTATCGTGTACAATTGTGCCCAGATTCCGTGAATAAACCGATTAGCCAGTCACTGTTGTCCTTCCATTTTACGAAAAACTTAAGAAGTCATGTTTTATCAACATCTTCAAAATGTTTTTATGTTTTTTGCGCGACCCAACTGCATACGATGTACCCCGAGAAATCTGAAAACCGATGTCGGTGTTTCTCATAGCGAGGGATAAGCCGACGGATTAAAACCGATGCCGGTGATTTAGTTCTGAATGACTGGTATTTTATCGGTATTTATTTGGATTCGGATATAACACGTGTTTTTTATTTTGTACTGTTAACCGAAAAAACAACGAAATATTTATTAGTCACAGCAGTACCCCATTTTTTTGTTTTTAAATAAACCTATTTTAAAAAAGGAGTAACTTTTATTTGTAAAATTTGCTGTGGTTTGAAGTCCCTATTGCCGTGTGTGGTGGCTTACGGTAAGCGTGTAGGTGCAGTGTGCAAGAACTGTCCCCACCTGGCCTGTACAGTTGTTTTACGCTGTCGTCGCTGGACTTCAGTGGTATTGCAGAATGGCACAACCATAATGTGGAAAGATTTTTGCGAAGTGACGTAGCAATGAAGCACAACGCTTCATATTCTTGAAATGATTAAATATTTGTCTGCGATTTCTTTGAAATAATAAACGAGGAAGGAAAATGTGGTAATATTAATAAATCAAAAACATAACAATAATTGATTCATAGTATACAATAAAGACAGGAAGTAGGTGATCTGCTGCCTGTGTCTACATAATATGCCTTTATCTACTTGTAGCCCTTGAAAACTGATAAATTAACACGAAAAATGGAGTTCTTGAACCTCAGTTTTCACCCTTTAGCACTGTTGTTCGTAAATCCTAAATAGTGACATAATCCCCGATTTGTCAGCAAAGTTTAAAAAAAAAATCGATAGGAGAATACTGGTGATGTTTTGTAGTATTCAACTACCTATCACTTTTCGAGGAAAGCAGCAAACTGTGGACGGACGAAGTGTCCTTTTATTTGCCTGTTTCATTTAATATTCTGATTCTATGTATCTTGAAACTGGGAAAGCCAAAATTTTTCAACCATCACTCGATTTCTACATTTATTTCAGGAAACAAGAGGAACAAAAAACCGAAAATTGGTTATTTCAGAAACCAGTTATTTTGAGCGATTTTAACTGTCCAGTTCAACAGACTGTGGACAGGAATCGATATAACCGAAAACCGGGTGTTTCAGCGCTAAGCGCCATCCCGATTTCCTACCTCACATAATGGCGCGTGAGCGATAGCGCTTGGAAATTGTTGGACGAAAGAGTGCCTGCTGCCGGAAAAGGCGCTCCCGACCCCGATGTTCCACAGGAAAAGTAATACGTAAGGGTAGGACTGACTACGCCATACCGCCATCGATAGTAGAACCTCTCACAAGCGAAACGTCATGAACTGCCGCCTTGAGCAAGCGGCCTCCAGTAATATTCTTTGCTGGTTACTTGGATTTCCTCGCGAGGTTGGCTTGCTGGCAGTAGCCATCTTCCCGCTGCTGCATCGTAAACATGCAGCGTAAACTGTTACTCGGCTTATACTGTGAGTGGGCGCACCGCCTGTGCAGCCTCCCTTTATTGCGGTGCACCTTTTAACGAGAGTGCCTGTCACTCGTCCTTACAACTTCGTCTCAGCTAGTTTTCTGCTCTCTTCTCCTGTGCCGGTGTTGCCAAATTTGCCAGGGGCTATCCACAACACGAATCAGCGATGTCGTGCTAACGCAGAGGATGTTTTCGTGGAGGTGTGACCTACAAGCTGTCAGGAACTTGGGTCAAAAAATTGCAGTGGTAAGCTGGAACCTTCGCTGATGACCAACACGTAGCTAAAAGAGTACATTTATGATCAGTGGCGACACGGGGAAGAATTACTGGACCTGTTGCATGGAATCAAGAATATACAAATCATAGAACATGAACTGAGGTGTAAACCAAAGAAAGCCGGCAGTATTTATGACCACGTGATTAAGTAAAGCACACACGATATGCGATTGGAGTGAACGAATTTACGAATTTGTCAGGGGATTTTGGAGAATAGGGAACGGAGATGTAGAAGTACGGGGGGTGGGGGGGGGGTTGATTGCCAATCTCTTGACCATGAAATAGAAGCCTACCAAATGCGCCCAATTATTTGGTGTACACATTCGAATCTATGTCTTTCTTTCTCTATAATATCAGTCATCTACGGTTAGTTAGAGTTTTTCACATATTCTCTCCTCCACGATTCTGTGAAGAACCTTCCTATTTCTTATTACTCCACGTATTTATCTACAGGCCTCTGTTAACACGATACCCCAAATGATTCTGTTCTTTTCCGATTTCTCTCCACTCCATGATTCACTTCCGGTCAATGCTGTATTCCAGAGACACAGTCCCAATTTTTTTCTCGAATTAAAGCATGAGTCCGACCCCAGTATATTTCCAAAGATGTTTTTCAGGCAGTTTTCAACAGTCGATGTGCTCGTGACTCTCAACTGCATTAACTGGATTTTATTAGCACTACCGGTTTCGCCCGTAAGCGATCACCTGGTGCGAAAATCGCTTATAACATTTCATTTATCATGAATTTTAAAGCACGAAGCATTGAATATTTTGGTCCACATGAAACACTTAATAAAAACTCGTTTGTAGTATTTAGAAGTGCAGCAATCGTCATATTCAAATGAGATAACAACCACGAATTTGTTGCTATCATGCCATTGGGATAGGACGATTGCTGCCAATGCTGTAGAGTACTCTTCAAAACACCGAAGTGGGATTCTGTCAGGAGCAGTCTCTGACTGGTTTCATCCAGCCCGCCATGAATTCCTCTCTTGTGCCAGCCTTCTCATCTCTGAGAAGCACTTGCAACGTACGTCCTCCGTTATTTGCTAGATGTATTCTGGTCTCTGTCCTCCTGTACAGTTTTTACCCTCTACAGCTCTCTCTAGCACCGTGTAAATTATTCCCTGATGTCTTAACAAATGTCCTATCATTCTGACCCTTCTTCTTTTCAGTGTTTTCCATATATTCCTTTCCTCGGCGATTCTGCAGAGAAACCGCTCACTTTTTACGTTATCAGTCCACTTAATTTTTAACATTCTTCTGCGGCACCGCATCTCAGATACTTCGTTTTTCTTCAATTCCGGTTTTCCCATACTCCATATCTCACTACCACACAATGCTCTGCTCAGAACGTACGTTTTCAGAAATTTTTTCCTCCAATCAAGGCCTATGTTAGATAACAGCAGACTTCTAGTGGCCAGTAATGCACGTTTTGCGAGTGCTAGTCTGCTTTTTATATTCTTCTTGCTCTGTCCGCCAAGTGCCTACGTAGCAGACTTCCGTAACGTCTTTTGCTTCGTGATCATCACTTATGATGTTTAGCTTATCACGTTTCTCATTTCTGTTAGTTATCATTACTATCGTTTCTTTTGGTTTACTTTCAGTCCATATTAGATCGTTCATTCCGTTCAACAGATCCTGTAATTCCTCTTTACTTTCATTGAGGAAAGTAATATCATCAACAGATATCATTGTTAGTATATCACCCAGAATTTTTATTGCACTATTGAAACTTCCTTTTATTTCCGTCATTGCTTCTTAGATGCATAGATTAAACAGTAGTGGAGAAAAACTACATGCCTGCCTTAAATCTTTTTTAATCCGAGCCCTTCGTTCTTGGTCTTCCACTCTTATTATTTCCTCTTAGTTCTTGTACATATTGTATACTATACCCGTTTTTTCTATAGCTTACCCCTATTTTTCTGAAAATTTCGAGCATCTTCGACCATTTTGCATTGTTGATTGCTTTTCCCAGTTCGACAAATCCTATAACCGTATCTTAATTTTTCTTTAGCCTTGCTTCCATTATCAACCGCATTGTCGGAACTGCCTCACTGATGCCTTTACCTTTGCTGAAACCAAAGTGATCGTCATCTAACACATCCTCAATTTTATTTTCCATTCTTTTGTTTATAATTCTTGTGAGCAACTTCGATGCATGAGCTTTTAACCTGATTGTGCGATAATTCTCACACTTGTCGGCTTTTGCTATCTTCGGAATTGTGTGGAAGATGTTTCTCCTAATGTCTGATTATATATCGCTAGTCTCATACAGTGTACACACCAGCATCGATACTCGTTTTGTTCCGACTTCAGTCAGTGATTTTAGAAATTCTGTGGATTTTTACCTATTCTTTCTGCCTCAGTTGAACCTAAGTCTTGCAAAACTCTTTTAAATTCTGCTTCCAAAACCGATACCTATCTCTTCCATGTCGTCTCCTGTTTCGCTTTTTATCACATCAGATAAGTCTTCCCCTTCGTAGAGGGCTTCATTGTACTCTTTCCACCAATCCGCTCTCTCCTCTTCATTTAACAGTGGAATTCCCATTGCACTCTTAATGTCACCATCCACGCTTACAATTTTTACTGATGATTGTTTTGACGTTGCTATATATTGAGTCAGTGTTTCCGACAGTCTTTTCTTTTTCGATTTTGTCACATTATTCATGCAGTCATTTCGCCTTATCATCCTTGCACTTCCTATTTATTTCGTTCCTAAGACGAGTGTACTTCTGTCTTCCTGAATTTCCCTGCACATTTTTGTACTTGGCGGTCCGCTGACGTTCTGTTACGCATGGTTTCTTCGCAGTTACCTTTCCTGTACCTATGTTTCTCTTTCCAGCTTTTATGATCGCCCTTTTTAGAGATATCGATTCCTTTTCAACTGAACTGTTTATTGAGCTATTCATTGTCGCACTATCTGTAGGTTTAGAGAACTTCAAGCGTATCTCTTCATTCCTTATTATTCCCGTCTTTTAGTTCTTTGCGTATTGCTTCTTCCTGACTAATCTCTTAACCTTCAACCCACTCTTCATCATAACTAGGGATTGTGATCTGAGTTCATATCCGCTCCTGGGTACGCCTCACAATCCAAAATCTGATTTCGAAATCTCTGTCTGTCCATTATGTAATATAACTGGAAACTTTCCACATCTCCCGGCGTTTTCAATGTATACTCCCTCCTCTTGTGATTTTTGGAAAGAACATTCACGATTAATAGCAGAAATTTATTGCAGAACTCAATAAGTCCTTATCCTCTCTCATTCCTAGTATCAAACCCTTATTCTCCCGTATCTCTTTCTTCTACTCCTTCTCCTAGAACCGCGTTTCAATTCCCCATGACTATTGGATTTTCATTTACTCTTAAGTACTCAGTATCCTCATATACTTCCTCTATCTATTCATCTTCGGCTTGCGATATCGGCATGTATACCTGAACTATTGTTGTCGATGTTGATTTGTTGTCGATTCTGATGAGACCAACTATAACACTGAACTGTCCACTGTAACACATTCTCTGTCCTACCTTCCTATTATAACAAATCCTACTCCCGTTATATAATTTTCTGCTGCTGTTGATATTACCCTGTGTTTGTCTAACCGGAAATCATTGTTATTTCTCCATTTCCCTTCACTGACACCCGTTATATGTAGGGTGAACCTCTGCATTTCGGTTTTCACATCTTCCCTACCACGTTCCAACTTCTGGCCATCCACGCCCCCACTTGCAGAACGTTACCCTACCGTATGTTATTCAGTCTTTTTCTCACGGTCACGTCCACCTTGGCCGCCCACTCCCTCAGATCCGACTAGGGGACAAGTCCGAAAGCTTTTGCCAATGGCGATATCATCGTGACACTTTTTCGATTGCTGGTGACATGTTCTACGAATAAACATTGTGGGTCTTTAATGCAGTGGTTTTTATTGCTTTCTACATCCTCATGCCGTTGCGCGATGCTGATTCTTTTCCCGTTTAGGGGGCAATTTCTCACTCAAAGTGCAAGATAGCGCCCTGAAACTCTGTCCGCTCCATCGCTCACTTTGACAAGGCTGTGGACAAAACCAAGGTGATTCCTTACGCTGTAAGTCTTCGGCCGCGATTACTGATGATTTTTATTCAAAATTTTAACAGTTGATGGCTTCGACCCGGGGATCAAGGACGTTTTGATTACTAGTCAATGACGATACCCCTACACCACGCGATATCCTGTGCAGATAAATTCAAGAACGTCATCATCATGGTCTTCGAAAAAAAAGTTTTTAAAATTTGAAATCGAAGCTTTGATTTGCCTCTTATCGCAGCACTGTTAGCATCACCCTTAATAAATATAGGAAAAGAAAACGGTGAGCAATTTACCTCAGACAAATTTGACTGTTGTAGTTGATTGTCGGTAATACTACGTTACTGTTATGCGCTACTTATTATTTAGGCAGAGCACCAAAAACTGAGAAATAAGAAAGAAACACAGACAGATGAGAACTGTTTCATGTAAACAGAAAGGCAATAAAATCTTGAAGTTACACAGCTGCGTGCGGCCCACCCGCAGCGCCGGATGCGACTGCGTCAAATAGAAACCGCGGACGACGTCTGTTGTGACGTCCAGCGCAACTAACTGGGCCGTTGGCCGACGCGCCTTTCTGTAAACATACGTAGTTGAGGAGGGGCCATTCTGGAAAGCGAGCGGGCCGTTTCCTACTGCACACGTCGGGTTACAGCGATTCAGAAAGAGGCGCTGAGTCTGTGCTTGGTAAACATCATGGGCTTCTTTCTTTGGTAGTCCTGTGTGGCTCTGCTGTTTCGATGTTATCACCAAGACTGTGTCATGTCATTTGTTACGCACATGGTTAAGGTAACGCAATAAACAATTAACACACAAAAAATGTTTGCTTAACGGGAAAGCATCTCATTTTAATCTAAATAGCACGAAAAAGTGAATGAATAATAATAATAATAATAATAAACTATTATCTTTTATTAAAAATTGTGGTTTCTAGACTGCAATGAAACGGAATCGATAAGTTATTAAACTCAAATATTTCCTCATTAGAATATTAAGTTGAAATGTTTGTATCAATTTTCTCCTCGAAAGTAGCACATATATGAAAATTATTGATTCTAGCGTCCTGCATCTTGATTTTAGATCAAACTTTTACTGGTCCAAATTACTCAGTTGAAGCTCGTGGAAATGAGAGACATTGTTGAATTAATGTAAATAAGCATCGCCATAGCTGCAGTAATATACATTTATTATGTCACTACCGGTTTTGATCAATAAAGATCATGAAGCTACACTGCCAACAGTCTTCATAGTAAATTCGCACAGTATTGTGCCGATATCTTGTCCTAAGCAGTCTAATCATCTTATATAATGTTGAAGGCACAAGCCGGCCGGAGTGGCCGAGCGGTTCTAGGCGCCACAGTCTCGAACCGCGCGACCGATGGTGAGATATCGGTCTTCTTGTGGTGTTGTACACTGTGGACGTCCCGTACTATAGCGCCTGGACACGTTACCTGTCTGCTGGAATCGTTGCCATAGTCTTGAGATCACACTTTTTGGCACACGGAGGGCCCATGCTACGACCTGCTGTGACCAGCCTGCAGTCACCCTAGTATTCTACCCCTCATAACGTCATCAATATATGTTCTTTGAGCCATTTTCAACACACAGTCACCATTGGTACGTCTGAAAACGTCTGTACACTTACTCGCTGCACCGTACTCTGACACGCACCAACATACCTCTGCGTATGTGGACTGCTGCCAGCGCCTCCGTGCGACGACGGCATGTCAAATGCACCACATGGTCATACCCCGAGGCGATTTAAGCGCGCAAACCGCCCACCAGAGCGTTGTTTCACCATGTATCAGCATTATCCTTAATTTATGAGCATCAGTGTAGAAAAGTTGAACCGAGGTTCTTCACATATCCCCCATTGTTTTCAAATAAATTTGAGACACACTCAATAATCCGGCCGTTCCGCTAATCTGACATACATGTGTGCAAGGAATGGCCTTATTAACGAGAATCTTGTGTAATCAAATTTGCTCTTTGTATCGGAAATTCCTTAGTCTCTATAAGCATGGGACAAATACAAAGCTCCCCAATTTCTTAAAACATTTAGGTGTGATGAGAACTGACTATTGCACCGATGTACTGCGATGTGGGTTGCAACACAAATTTCAATTTTTGCTAATGTTACTGCACTGGATACATTGTCGCAAAGATGAACGAAAACAGTACATTCACGGTCAGCCTTTTTCAGTGAAAAGTTGAGGAAGCAGATCAGTGCGCATGCTGTTCACGAGATTGTGTCCCGCCTCAGTTTATGGCAGCAGGGACAAGGGACACGAAGAGCAAACGCTCCCAGTGCCTGTGCCTGCAATTTTCTGCGCGGTTTTAAGTAACTACTACGCTGTTAGCAACAAATTTATTCTTGAAAAAAATTTAGCTGTCGTTAGGCAGATTGCATCAGTTTCCTTGTAGTGTTTATATTTTCATAAAACACACAAGCATTATTTATATCTACTATGACGACATCCAAATTCATATTTAAGTCTAACAAAATAAAAGTACATTACGATCCATCCAACATTCATTAATAAACGATGAACAATTAGAGCTAAAAGAAACTAATTAAAAAAGCTAAACAACTAAGGTGGGGTGGGACGTAAGGATAAAAGCGTCTTATAAACGCCTTGAAGCATACAATTGTGGAATTGATGGGATTGTCCTCAGTGATTCCACCTCTATTTTTAGATGCCTCACGAACTGGTGAATGTTTAATACCCACATAGACGACTTTTGGACTTTTTTTTCATGAGGACAGCACCTGTCTCCTTCAGAGATATAAGTTTCACTAGTGGAAAAGTACAAATGAGCAAAACAGGTATTTCTTTTTTAAGCAAATTGTTAGTGTATCAGTAGTATTAATAACATTCAGTTGTGTAGCGTCACACATTGTTTTCCTGTTCTATGTACTACGGCGATCAAGGAGACACTAGAAGGTGTACAGGCAGTCTTTCATCTCCCTCTATCTCCGCAGATGTAATGGGAAGAAGCGTTGATATGCGGTAAAATAAAAAGTTCCGTCAGCCATCCACTTTATACTGACTCACGGAGCATAGATGTAGATGTATTATGCATAAGCTGTTTTCGCACCGCCAACCTTCTCCCATACTACCTGTCTTCTTCCTTCCTGACAGTCACTACATATTCAGATCTATCAAAGTCGCTGGCCAGACAGCACATCACGTTTCAGAATGACGACTGTCAACGAGCTGTCTGAGTAGACAGTCTTTTTCGCATGTCAGCCTCTTGGATGTCGTCTTACGTGATTGACAGCGCTATATCTCGCTGACAGCCTGCTCCGCGATATGTTCTTACACGCAGTACATCTAGAACACTTTGCAGCTCCGGTACAGCCCTTTCACTGCTTAACCCTGAACAGCAGCGACTACTAAAAATTATTTTCCGCCCCCACTCAAAACACTTCAGCTACATCACTCTTTCGGGTTATCGACAGAGAACCTACACCAAAAGTAGCACTCTAAAGTCCCAGCTAACTACCTGCATCGTATCTGCATTCGTACTCCCTACGGCGTTACCTCCCATTCCATTCGGGCATGGGGCTCGGAAAGTATGATTCCGTAAGCGCCTCTCTGTGAGTTGTGGTTAATCTAAGCTTGTTTTCACAGTCCCTTGAGGAGGTGGGGTGGGGCGATTTGTGGGGGGCTGTAGTAGTTATAGAGCTACGCCACTTAAAGCTGGTTCTTGAAACTTTTCAGTAGACTTCCGCAGGAGAAATGGCGTCTGTCTTCAAGCATGTGCCGTTTTAGGTTTTTCCGAATCTCTGCAACGCCCACCTGAAGGACAAACAAACATAAGATCATTCGCGCTGCCATCCTTTCAGTACATTCAGTATTCCACATTAGTCCTGTTTAGTATGAGTCTCACATCTAAGTCAATGTAGTCCCATACCCAGTGAATGGAGATAGACGAGTGAATGCAGGAATCTTGCAGGGTCCTATCGGAGCTGGGCTGACATTACCTTCCTTCGTCCCATTATGACGTGTGAAGTGTGCACCCGCGTCGTGCAGATGTCTGCGGCGAGTGCTTGTGGGGTTGCTGTTGTCATGGGCGAAGGGAAGGGACAAGGTGAAACCTAGTGTCTCCTCCTCTCTAACAGCATCAGGGGAACTGCCGAGCTTACGTCTCCGTCCAAGACGGATCACCGTTAACAGTGTTGAACTGCACGAGCGCCAGTTCTCTGCCGCGCACATCGAATATCGATAGCTGCGGCCCCGCTTTGCGTGTCTCTTACCGTTGTCTAGAAGGAGACCACGCCGTCCCGAGAGGTGGCGCGACGCTCCACGGACGCGCTCTGGTTTACGGCTGTGTGCTAGCTGGCTTGAGGAGGCAACTGAACTGACTGACGGGAGGCGCTCGGTGCTGTTGATGAGCCGCTTTTTCCCAGGTAGTACGCACGTGAATACAGAGGAAGTGACGCCCTGGTCTCGTGATCGTCGCTGTGAGTGACCTGGATGTGACCAACCTAGCACCTTACACCCTTTTGGCCCTACCGCAGAATGCAATTATCTTTCTTTTTTTCTCAAAACGGTGTGTATGTTAATGGTATGCGTCGGATTTTGCTTTATGTGAAATTTTTTGCATGTTCGTCAAAGATTCTTGCTTCTCGGTCACGTGTGCCTTGTGTTACATAGCCATAGTGCGTGGTCGCTTAAGTGTCACAAGCCCTCGCGTCATGAAAACCATACATAAAAAACTGTTTGTCTGGAGTTTTACGTCACCATCTCTCATCATTTTGCCGACCAAATACTACTAGCGAAAATTTTCCCCAAACAGAATTCTAATCACCGTACCTCCTGGTCGAGTGTCAACGCGCAAGCGTGCATTAGGGATCTCTGCTAGCTTTTTTTTTTTTTTTTATTTCTCAAGGTATACTCAAAGTATCTTTTACCTTTTCCTCTTCTTTTTCACATTAATCCTTGAAACTGAGTTTCTTATGTTTAAAACTGAAAAAAAAAATTCTTTCTTCAGGATTAGGATTTTCTTTCTAGTCGGTATTCGTTGAATTACAACTTCTACTCCTCGTCAATACAAATCAAGATAGATGATCAAAAACTTTGGGAACTGCTCACCGTATTTTCTGCCACACCTCTGTCACATGAGCCAATGTTGTTTTTGCAGATAAGACTGAAAGTTCAGTACATCCGGAGTGGCTGTGATTACAGAATAGTGTGTGAAATGAGTCACGTAGGAGGTATACGACCGGTGTTTGATCATCTGCACTCTGGCTGGCAAATAATGCTGAAGTGTGTGGTGATAGGGCGCGTTTGGGTAATAATAACAAAATTACTATTTGTCCACACCAAACTGAATTCTGATTTGAACAAATGAATCTATGTGCGAGGGTATCCCGTAACTGACACTTTCTGCAGAGAGCTTGTGGTGCTGGATTTATGCCGTGTAATATTTCTCCCATACATTACATTCGGCCAAGCGGATTTGACATACAACGGAAGGAACGTTTTATAAACATTTCGCCAAACCCTGCTTCAGTCTGTCGATGAGTAACTCATCTAAGCTCCAGAAGGAGGCGGGTCCTACACCTTTGGCTAATACTCTAGGATGGCATATGGCAAGTATTCATGGAGCTCAAGTACCATTACCATCGATATTTTACTTCTGGTATGGTTCGCACGAGTGTTACCATGCAGAATTCCTAGTACATTGACTGTTTAACCCAGTATCTTACCGGAGAACCGAAGTCCATCACCCGATTCACTTACGACTACGCCTTTGTGACTATTTCATTTCATATCTACATCTACAACTGCTTTTATACTCCGCAAATTACCTTGTAGTATATGGCGGAAGGGACTTTTAGTATCACAATGTTTGCTCCCTTCCCAGTTCCAGCGGGAAGAAGATTATCGGTTAGGTCGTCCCCAATTAGCTCTAATTCTTTGTTTTTCTCGTCGTGATGGTTTCGCGAGATATATATGGAAGAAAATAATATGTTTCCATATTGTTGCTGGAACAAAGCTCTCAGAAATTCAACAGCAAAACTCTCTGTGATGCACAGCGTCTCTCTTATATCTTCTAGCACTAGAGTTCGTTGAATATATCAGTAACGCTCTCGCGACGACTAAACGATCTCGTGACGCAACTCGCAGCCCGTGGTTGGATCACTCACTGTGCCGCACCGTGGATCCCATGGACGAGTAGTGCCAGCTGAGGTTCATAAGTATTAGTACAATCCATATTGATTTTTATGGACATTATTTTAGTTCTCCAAAAGATTTCTGACATCACCAGGCAATGGAAATAAACCATCTGATGTGTTTCTAAAACTCAAAAACTATATATAAAATATTTTACCTGTCTCGATCTGATACATTACAACTGAGACTTCAAAGACTGACAAACATGGTTCAACAACTTTTGCATTTTTTGTACTTAACATTTTATCATTCATGTGCTGCAATATGTCAAATTTGTGCTGCAATATGTCAAATTTGTACTCAGGTACACTTCTGAATAAGTATGATTCAGAGTTGCACTCTATAAATTAGTTGGTATAACCAGCAGTTTATTGATAACTTCTCTCATTAGCGGAAATGTTTCGAGGTACACTATCAGACGATGGCATTCTTTCTTCAGTTTACGTAGACAGTCTCTCTAGTAGACGTGATCTGTAGATCGCCAGTAATCAGTTGTAAAGTGATATATTATTTCGGTCAAGACAATTAAAATGATTTTATATAAAAAATTAGAAGTTATAGACACATAAGGCGTGAGCATGAAATATGTTCTACAATTTTACAAGAGACTAACGTCAGAGTACATGTGTATAATTGTGTACATTTGTGGACGATCCTTTCTGAAAATGAAATTGACCTGCGCTATTTTCCGATGTCGTTCCAGTGACTACGATAACCTGCTGCAAGAAGCGTAGCAAGTTCTTTCGCTTAACCTACGCCGAATCACGTCCCGTCCACTGTTGAGCAGTTGTGGTTTATTTCCAATTCTGCGACCGCTTATCTCAATATCTACCATGTCGATGTTATTGCGGTGATTGAAAAGATAACAATGTTGGAAGACCGAATTAAGTAATTTGGCTTTCACTCTGTCATCTTTTCTTTAAGTGGCAGTATTGTCACTAGGAGTGTTAACCAGATATTTCGATGTACTTACTAACTTTGCGTAAGTGTAAAACTCATCAGGATTTTGAAGCAAATCGTTTTGCAAAATTTTGCTTTAACGCAATGAACGCTTCATGCATTATTCTCCTTACGCTTATTAACTCTTCGCTCATCTTTCGTTTATGTAACGTCGAGAGAGCTTATGCTCTTCTTGAAATTCATTTGTACCAGTCCGTTACAATAGTACTGCGACACTTCTGAACAAATTTTCATGAAGCGTAACCGACTGCTAACTCCAATCAACTACATTACACAGTTGACAGCAGAACGATACAGGACCCTGTTTTAAGGCCAACACTGGCTAGTGAACGCGTGTAGGCGAGTTTCCTACGTATCCAATAAAACTAGAAGAACAGGGCAAGCGAATAACTTAACATTCCACAAACCACCGTTTGGAAGGCTTTACGAAAATGACTGAAGCAGTAACGTTGCCGTTAGGAGTTAATACTCACTTTGCCTCCGGAAAGAACAGTTAGTCACTGTGCTACACGAATGTAGCCGTGTACGTAACGGGAACCAAATATTCTCTTTGTGGGTGAAACATCCTGTTCTTTGCGAATGGTACAGCGGGGAGGTATATTACCCTAATCCAGGGCACAGAAAATCTCTGTACTATCGTACGCCCTGGTAGGAACTCATGAAAATTAAACATCTTGTATGCGATCTCGCCTGTTAAAGTTTATAGATCCAATTCCTTCATCGATCGAACAGTCTATTACAGGACACATTCGTTCAGATATGCTGCAGAATTATCCATAACTACCCGTAGATACCAATATTGTCTACTTCATCTGTTAACATAATGCTGCTCACTCCAACTTCCATTTCCATGCTGCAGGAATGAGGGAGTTAACGATCTCGCTCCTTTTAAATTTCTGATCAAGTTCGGGAGATAATAGGAATTTCTGTCACGTCCTCCGTGCTCATCCGATTTAGTCCAAATGGTGTGTGTGTATTGGGGGGGAGGGGGGGATGGAGACGGTTGGTTGGAGTGTCTGTGTAATATTTTGTGTTTGTGCCACCTTCAGTAACACAGCTAAAAGAACTAAGAGTTCGTACCAAGAACAAGCTGAAGAGAGTAATATGAACTTGTTGCATCTAGTGTGGCATGAAATTACTTGATAGCTTGACATCTGGAGCATCAGTAAGCGAATGCACATGGACTAACTGTAAGAGTATCTATATATATTTTATTGAATGGAAGCAAAACTCTCTACCATTACACTCTAAGGTAAAGACGCAAGCTCGGCAGTTCCCCTGATGCTGTTAGAGAGGAGGAGGCACTGGGTTTCCCCATGTCCCTTCCCTTCGCCCATAACAACAGCAACCCGACAAGCACTCGGCGCAGTCATCTACACGACGCGGGTGCACACTACGCGCATCGTATTGGGACGAAGGAAGGTAAAGTCAGCCCACCTCCGCTAGGACAGTGGCTAGAATAGCGATGCAGGATTCCTGCATTCGCTGCAGGAGAATCAACCGAATGGGACGGTAGTCGGTGCATACGATGTACAGTCGTGCTCAAAAGTATCCGAAAGACCTGAATTGCATTTCACCTGATTCGAATGCAACCCACATAGCGCAGATGTCTAGCAGGTCCTCTAATCGCCCCTCAGTACAGTCGTTTGACTATTGAAAATGGTTCCAACAAGTCACCACTAGAAAACATTGCTCTGTATCGCAATAACTCAAGATAAAAAGTAATACCAAGGTACTACAAATATCAGGGAACATTTTATCACAGATAAGACGGTTCTTCAGGCTTGTAAGCTCACATTTATTACAATAAATGACATACATGAAATGTTACCACTCTCATTATTACGTCAGATAGGTAATTCACGTAGTAAGTTCGTCATATTCATGATTTCCTCTTCAAAATAACAAACCGTACTTATTATTTAACACAAAATGACATTAAAAATTTAGGTTATTCACGAGCAGCTAGTTGAGAATATGTATGAACTTCAAATAACACGACGAACCGTCTCGTTCTGCATATGGATTCAAACCCAGGTCATGCAGACTAAGCAAAGACTTCGTGACTGACGGAAACTAACAGTCATTCCTGACTAGGCATACAGAAAGTGATATACTTCGATTTTAGACAGTATCAGTTAGCAAATATCAACTTTAAATTACATAACGTAAACATTGTTAAAGGACGAGAAATCCTACCCAGCATCTATTGTCCTTGTTAACGAACTACGAGATATGTCAAATATTCCAGAATGAATCTGCCAGGAAGTTTCATGTCAAATATTGCTTCTTCACAAGTAGCTTATTTGATATGCCGTGAGGAAAAGCTTTGTGTTGACAGGAATTCGAACCCAGAACCTAACTGGATTGTCATCGGATTTTCTCGGCAGTAGCTAGATGTTTTAACTGAAACGACGAGACGAAACATTAATTTTTTCTTTCCCAGGACTCCAACCTGGCACCTATCACTGTTATATTCTAGAGAAAACGAACGTTAAAAATGGGTTTGTTACACCAGCAGCGACATGTGAGCATGTTTGAACTAGAAATAATACGACGAAGAGTTCAGTGCTGACTGGGAATCGAGCCCCACACATATCGTTGTTGACTGCACACAAAGAGACGTCAGCTACCGAATTTTTCTCCACCAGCAGCTCGGAATAACATCCTTGAATTTACAATGATTTAGCAAACAGTTCTGTGTCTGGCTCTGGCTCTGAGCACTATGGGACTCAACTGCTGAGGTCATTAGTCCTCTACAACTTAGAACTAGTTAAACCTAACTAACCTAAGGACATCACAAACATCCATGCCCGAGGCAGGATTCGAACCTGCGACCGTAGCGGTCTTGCGGTTCCAGACTGCAGCGCCTTTAACCGCACGGCTACTTCGGCCGGCAGTTCTGTGTCTGACTGGGACTCAAAAACGTCAGATACCGTTAGTGTTGACAACGAATGAAAATACATTAAACACCAAAATTATTACCCACCAGCAGATAGGTGTTCTCATCCTAGAGCTTCATAATACATAATGAAAGCTTTAGTGCCGGGCCAGGATTCGAACCCTTTCACGTACAATATGTGGAGATGTTGAGAAATCTGCAGTTTTGAATAAACAACAAATTGCAGTCGAGCTGTATTGTCACGAAGGGATCAAATTCCGCGTTAAGGGCGGTCTGAGTTGCACTCCCAGATCAGAACCAATTTTATCGACATACAGAAGCTCAAATAGAAGATGGATTAAGTGTCCTGTAACCCTACATTGCGTTTGTTTCATCACTAGAAATAAATAACTAGTATAAGAAAGGTCACTGCTGATAAAGTTTCTACGTGACGCGACTCCTGACTTGATTGTGGTTCAACCTAACGTCTACTTGATAGAGAAGGAATATCATGTTTAACGTGAATTTCAGACCACAATGCCATTATACTTTCTTCACCTGGCGTAGCCAGAAGAGAACAGAATCGGTCTCTCCTTATCAAAAATCATCAGCAGGAGTTGGAATCGAACCCAGACCATAAGTATATGAACCTATCATCAGTCCAAGAGACCACCAAATTCTCTTCTCTGTCACTCATTATTCTATCATAATAATGTTGCGCCACACTGGATGAGAATTCTGACACACAGACTCCCTGTAGTGGTTTGCAGCATGTTCAGTACATTCACTTACTTGGTTGACCGAATCACCATGAACTAGCTGCCTCGGCTACCCAGTTCATACATTCGACTCTTTTGTAATCACCGAAATAAAATCACGTAATTGTCACATTACACAGAACTGCCAACAGTGCAGGATGCAGAAATTTAAACAGGAAGTGTTCCTTTCGACTTGAGCTACTCTATTGCGCTATCTGTTTGTTAAATTTATTTGCGTGTTTTTGGTACTTGCATTGTTTAATTCATAAATTTCGGGCGTATTATAATATTTGACAGTTTTGGCATCGCGTTTTAATACCTGAATAGTGTAAATTCGCGTAGTCGTCTGTCTTCTGTTTTTGTTTTGAACGGCCAGTGTCAGTTGGTCATAGCCAGTGTGCTCCCTGCCGCCGTTAGATGAGCAGCTGCTAGCAGAAAGTCGTATACTCCTAGCTCAGTTATTTGTTACATAGCTTAATTCTTAATTTCTTTGCGTGTTTTTGGTACGTGCATTGTTTAATTCATAAATTTCGGGCGTATTATAGTATTTGAGAGTTGTAGCATCGCGTTTTAGTACCTGAATAGTGTAAAATCGCGTAGTCTCCTTCCGCCGCCGTGCAGTGTGTCAGTAGTGCGCAAGTAGCAGCATTACTGCATATACTGGGCAATCTTGTATCTTAATAACCGTTTAAATTTTGTGTCGATTTGTATAGTTCAGACGTTCTTTGCACAACAGTTTTTGGATTGCAACTGCTGTGTTCGGATGCAAGCTGAGTTGGCATCCCTTCGCTCACAGCTTCAGGCAGTGTTGGCATCGGTCACACAGCTTTAGGCTGTTGCCAATGGGCATCATTCTGGGGGTCCGGATGGGGGTTTGTCGGGGACGGCCAGCTCGTCCCACGCATCCCCCGATCGGGCTACGACTGTGGCTGCCTGGGATACTGCCCACATTGAAGCTGATCCCTCATCTGTGGTAGAGTGGGAGGTCGTCTCGAGGTGTGGCAGGGGGCGAAAGATATTCCGGAGGGCTGAACGGAAGGCCTCTCCAGTTTGTCTGACGAACCGGTTTCAGGCGCTGTCTCAGGCTGATACTGATCTTCGGGCGGACATGGCTGCTTGTCCTGTTCCAGAGGTTGCCCCTCAGTCTGCAAGATCCGGGCGGTCGCAGAGGGTGGGCTTACTGGTAGTTGGGAGCTCCAACGTCAGGCGCGTAATGGGGCCCCTTAGGGATATGGCAGCAAGAGAGGGGAAGAAAACCAATGTGCACTCCGTGTGCATACCGGGGGGAGTCATTCCAGATGTGGAAAGTGTCCTTCCGGATGCCATGAAGGGTACAGGGTGCAGCCATCTGCAGGTGGTCGCTCATGTCGGCACCAATGATGTGTGTCGCTATGGATCGGAGGAAATTCTCTCTGGCTTCCGGCGGCTATCTGATTTGGTGAAGACTGTCAGTCTCGCTAGCGGGATGAAAGCAGAGCTCACCATCTGCAGCATCGTCGACAGGACTGACTGCGGATCTGTGGTACAGAGCCGAGAGGAGGGTCTGAATCAGAGGCTGAGACGGTTCTGCGACCGTGTGGGCTGCAGATTCCTCGACTTGTGCCAGAGGGTGGTGGGGTTTCGGGTTCCGCTGGATAGGTCAGGAGTCCACTACACGCAGCAAGCGGCTACACGGGTAGCTAGGGTTGTGTGGCGTGGACTGCGCGGTTTTTTTTAGGTTAGATGGCCTCGGGCAAGTACAGAAAGGGCAACAGCCTCAAAGGGTGCGGGGCAAAGTCAGGACATGTTGGGACCAAGCAGCAATCGGTATTGTAATTGTAAACTGTCGAAGCTGCATTGGTAAAGTACCGGAACTTCAAGCGCTGATAGAAAGCACCGAAGCTGAAATCGTTATAGGTACAGAAACTGGCTGAAGCCAGAGATAAATTCTGCCGAAATTTTTACAAACGCACAGGCGGTGTTTAGAAAGGATAGATTGCATGCGACCGGTGGTGGCGTGTTTGTCGCTGTTAGTAGTAGTTTACCTGTAGTGAAGTAGAAGTGGATAGTTCCTGTGAATTATTATGGGTGGAGGTTACACTCAACAACCGAGCTAGGTTAATAATTGGCCCCTTTTACCGAACTCCCGACTCAGCAGCATTAGTGGCAGAACAACTGAGAGAAAATTTGGAATACATTTCACATAAATTTTCTCAGTATGTTATAGTCTTAGGTGGAGATTTCAATTTACCAGATATAGACTGGGACACTCAGATGTTTAGGACGGGCAGTAGGGACAGAGCATCGAGTGGCATTATACTGAGTGCACTATCCGAAAATTACCTCGAGCAATTAAACAGAGAACCGACTCGTGGAGATAACATCCAAGCGCTTCAGTTTGGAACCGCGTGACCGCTACGGTCGCAGGTTCGAATCCTGCCTCGGGCATGGATGTGTGTGATGTCCTTAGGTTAGTTAGGTTTAAGTAGTTCTAAGTTCTAGGGCACTGATGACCTCAGAAGTTAAGTCTCGTAGTGCTCAGAGCCATTTGAACCATTTGAACATCTTGGACCTACTGATAACAAACAGACCCGAACTTTTCGACTCTGTAAGTGCAGAACAGGGAATCAGTGATCATAAGGTCGTTGCAGCATCTCTGAATATGGAAGTTAATAGGTATATTAAAAAAGGGAGGAAGGTTTATCTCTTTAGCAAGAGTAATAGAAGGCAGATTTCAGACTACCTAACAGATCAAAACGAAAATTTCTGTTCCGACACTGCCAATGTTGAGTGCTTGTGGAAAAAGTTCAAGGCAATCGTAAAATGCGTTTTAGACAGGTACGTGCCGAGTAAAACTGTGAAGGACGGGAAAAACCCACCGTGGTTCAACAACAAAGTTAGGAAACTACTGCGAAAGCACAGAGAGCTTCACTGCAAGTTTAAACGCAGCCAAAACCTCTCAGACAAACAGAAGCTAAACGATGTCAAAGTTAGTGTAAGGAGGGCTATGCGTGAAGCGTTCAGTGAATTCGAAAGTAAAATTCTATGTACCGACTTGACAGAAAATCCTAGGAAGTTCTGGTCTTACGTTAAATCAGTAAGTGGCTCGAAACAGCATATCCAGACACTCCGGGATGATGATGGCATTGAAACAGAGGATGACACGCGTAAAGCTGAAATACTAAACACCTTTCTCCAAAGCTGTTTCACGGAGGAAGACCGCACTGCAGTTCCTTCTCTAAATCCTCGCACAAACGAAAAAATGCCTGACATCGAAATAAGTGTCCAAGGAATAGAAAAGCAACTGGAATCACTCAAAAGAGGAAAGTCCACTGGACCTGACGGGATACTAATTCGATTCTACACAGAGTACGCGGGATAACTTGCCCCCTTTCTAACAGCCGTGTACCGCAAGACTATAGAGGAGCGGAAGGTTCCAAATGATTGGAAAAGAGCACAGGTAGTCCCAGTTTTCAAGAAGGGTCGTCGAGCAGATGCGCAAAACTATAGGCCCATATCTCTGACAGCGATCTGTTGTAGAATTTTAGAACATGTTTTCTGGTCGCGTATCATGTCATTTCTGGAAACCCAGGATCTACTCTGCAAAAAACAACATGGATTCCGGAAACAGCGATCGTGTGAGACTCAACTCGCTTTATTTGTTCATGAGACCCAGAAAATATTAGATACAGGCTCCTAGGTCGATGCTATTTTCCTTGACTTCCGGAAGGCGTTCGATACAGTTCCGTACTGTCGCCTGATAAACAAAGTAAGATCCTACGGAATATCAGACCAGCTGTGTGGCTGGATTGAAGAATTTTTAGCAAACAGAACACAGCAAGTTGTTATCAATGGAGAGACGTCTACAGACGTTAAAGTAACCTCTGGCGTGCCACAGGGGAGTGTTATGGGACAATTACTTTTCACAATATATATAAATGACGTGGTGGATAGTGTCGGAAGTTCCATGCGGCTTTTCGCGGATGATGCTGTAGTATACAGAGAAGTTGCAGCATTAGAAAATTCTAGCGAAATGCAGGAAGATCTGCAGCGGATAGGCACTTGGTGCAGGGAGTGGCCACTGACCCTTAACATAGACAAATGTAATGTATTGCGAATACATAGAAAGAATGATCCTTTATTGTATGATCACATGATAGCGGTACGAACACTGGTAGCAGTTACTTCTGTAAAATATCTGGGACTATGCGTGCGGAACGATTTGAAGTGGAATGATCATATAAAATTAATTGTTGGTAAGGCGGCTACCAGGTTGACATTCATTGGAAGAGTACTTAGAAAATGTAGTCCATCAACAAAGGAGGTGACTTACAAAACACTCGTTCGACCTATACTTGAGTATTGCTCATCAGTGTGGGATCCGTACCAGATCGGATTGACGCAAGAGATAGAGATGATCCAAAGAAGAGCGGCGCGTTTCGTCACAGGGTTATTTGGTAACCGTGATAGCGCTACGGAGATGTTTAGCAAACTCAAGTGGCAGACTCTGCAAGAGAGGCGCTCTGCATCGCGGTGTAGCTTGCTCGCCAGGTTTCGAGAGGGTGCGTTTCTGGTATCGAAAATATTGCTTCCCCCTACTTATACCTCCCGAGGAGATCACGAATGTAAAATTAGAGAGATTCGAGCGCGCACGGAGGCTTTCAGACAGTCGTTGTTCCCGCGAAGCATACGCGACTGGAACAGAAAAGCGAGGTAATGACAGTGGCACGTAAAGTGCCCTCCGGCACACAACATTGGGTGGCTTGCGGAGCATAAACGTAGATGTATATGTAGATGTAAAAACGTCGTGCAGTGCAAAAGAAAAGCTGTAACTGTCTGTCTCTCAGAAGTCTAGATCCGGCCATACGCATTATCTCACAGCACTGTGCAATGTGCAAGTTCTGGAGGACTTGTTATTGAGTTCTGGAGGTGTTGTAGCTATGTGCCAGCTAGTAGCGTAACGGTAAGCGTCGTGCACTGTTGATAAGACGTCATGATTTTGGGTACATTCACTGCTACATTTTTTAAAACGCCATACTGCTGTCTGCTGAAGTTATCTATCTAATGGAACTTTGAACATAATTCCCTTCACTTCTCAACCAAAAATAGTCGCATCTGGAAAAGGACTAACTTCTGCGACATTTTGTTCTTTTCAGGTTTGCATCTCGAAACTTCTGTATTATGTATGGGGAGAGCGCATCGTGCCAAAATACGTCAGAAAAGTATTTTCTACATTAGCTGTCATGTGGCAGTGGCATTTTATTCTTCATAAAATCTTGTTTGACAGCTTTAACTCAGAACAAGCTTTCTACATGCATGTAATCAATAAACAGCATGTGCATTGTTAGACTGTTGTAGATAACATCAGAGAATTCGCATACATCGTTGATGATTAATTTCTCTCTCATGTTAACTAATGTTTTAACAACACTAAAAGAAACCGTACGAAAATTGTGCACTGTATTATAATAAATAAAATAAAACTACCAACGATAACCTTACGACGAAAGTCTGTTTCAATAAAACTGAGTATCTGTACACAAGCGTGCCTCTATCGGTACGAATTAGTAAAATACTAATCACTTAGATTTCTATTGGGTCTGTGTTTGATTGGTATGCTGTGGCATACTCAAGTGGTATTTAGATGTGGCATTTCATAAATAAAGTTTTGTATTCCTAGAAACCCAAAATTTGTTTGTCAGCAGCGGAAAGAGGCGTTACCTGTTGTGCAGCATTGTAAGTTTTTCACTATTGCACTATGAGCCGAAAGTATTTTCTTGCTATTTTCTTATCGATTTGTGATCTGACTGCTTGTATCTCTTTCACAGAAGGGATAAAAACGTTACAGTCAGCAAGACTGGAACCGCAAACCATCACAGACGCTTTCTCTCAGGTTAGCACGTTTCAACAGAGCTAGGGAAGAAGCATGCGTCTAATTCTCCTCTTACGAGACCAGTAGTAGCTAGAACTCGTATACCGCTATTTAAAGGACGAGATTAGATGCGATTTTCACGTGGAGCGACTTTCCTGGGCTGAAAACCGTAAATTTATAATCTTTTGTTACAGCTCAAGCGTTAATAATAACTCGGATTATTCAATGGAAATGACAGGAAAAGTCAAGTGAATTTTGAGGCTTGATTCCGTGCACACCAGGAAGTAACTCGTCGATCACAGAGTTGCCAAATATACCTTGCCTTGTTGCCAAATCTCAGTTACATTACCAGCAGGAAGAAGACGAACCGATGTAATCCTACAGTGGGCTGGGAAGTGACTATAGCTGATGTCTCAAACACGCGGCTGCTACGGCCTGGAATACGTAATCCGTCTGATTCACATGTCTGTAACTGGGTTTAGGGACTGGAGCATAGTTACTAATAATACTCAGAACTGACTGCAAACTACGCTTCATAAATCAGTAACTCTCATGGTTGTTTTTATATATCTTTCGTAAGTGTACTCAAAACTAAGAAAATTATTGACGAACGTTTTCGTTCTTCGCCGATAGTCGAGCACAATAAACAAATAAAAATAAAAAAAGACTGTGTGCGGGAGAGAGATGAAAATAAAAAAGAATGAGAGAGAGTAAAAAATTGTTGCAAAGAAACTGAATCACGGTATGTAAAGAAATCTTTCATTAAAATGACACGTTCTACAACATTACGAAATGTCGTACTCATGATCTGTGGAAGATGTATTAATCTAATCTAATCTAATCATATTATATTGCTGACTAGTCATGAAGAGGCACGAATTACAGAAATTTTCGACAATATCAGTAACCAACTCTCAACTTGAAAAAAAAAAGAAGACAGTTTTTGTAATAAACTGGGACTCCTTTAAAGAGCCTTTCGTCCCTGTTAACTAACCACGAAAGATGTGTGATATACCTCCATTCAGAAGGAACAAAGTGTTCACGCATTTAAAGGTGAAGCGCATGATGTGAAGTTCTGTGACGGAGATACGAACCCAGCACGCAATCGGATTGTTAACTAAGTAAAATCAAATGTTACGTATAGGTTTTTCTTACCAGCTGCTAGATGTTTGAATCTAAAATAAGGATACAAATTTTTGTGCCTGAGCGACAATCGAAAATGTACTGAACATGCTGCAAACCACTACAGGGAGTCTGTGTGTCAGAATTCTCATCCAGTGTGGCGCAACATTATTATGATAGAATAATGAGTGATAGAGAAGAGAATTTGGTGGTCTCTTGGACTGATGATAGGTTCATATACTTATGGTCTGGGTTCGATTCCAACTCCTGCTGATGATTTTTGATAAGGAGAGACAGATTCTGTTCTCTTCTGGCTACGCCAAGTGAAGAAGGTATAATGGCATTGTGGTCTGAAATTCACTTTAAACATGATATTCCTTCTCTACCAAGTAGACGTTAGGTTGAACCACAATCAAGTCAGGAGTCGCGTCACGTAGAAATTTTATCAGCAGTGACCTTTCTTATACTAGTTATTTATTTCTAGTGATGAAACAAACGCAATGTAGGGTCACAGGACACTTAATCCATCTTCTATTTGGACTTCTGTATGTCGATAAAATTGGTTCTGATCTGGGAGTGCAACTCAGACCGCCCTTAACGCGGAATTTGATCCCTTCGTGACAATACAGCTCGACTGCAATTTGTTGTTTACTCAAAACTGCAGATTCCTCAACATCTCCACATATTGCACGTGAAAGGGTTCGAATCCTGGCCCGGCACTAAAACTTTCATTATGTATTATGAAGCTCTAGCATGAGAACACCTATCTGCTGGTGGGTAATAATTTTGGTGTTTAATGTATTTTCATTCGTTGTCAACACTAACAGTATCTGATGTTTTTGAGTCCCAGTCAGACACAGAACTGTTTGCGATATCATTGTAAATCAAGGATGTTATTCCGAGCTGCTGGTGGAGAAAAATTCGGTAGCTGACGTCTCTTTGTGTGCAGTCAACAACGATATGTGTGGGGCTCGATTCCCAGTCAGCACTGAACTCTTCGTCATATTATTTCTAGTTCAAACATGCTCACATGTCGCTGCTGGTGTAACAAACCCATTTTTAACGTTCGTTTTCTCTAGAATATAACATCGATAGGTGCCAGGTTGCAGTCCTGGGAAAGAAAAAATTAATGTTTCGTCTCGTCGTTTCAGTTAAAACATCTAGCTACTGCCGAGAAAATCCGATATGTCACAGTTGATTGTGCTTCGATGACAATCCAGTTAGGTTCTGGGTTCGAATTCCTGTCAACACAAAGTTTTTCCTCACGGCATATCAAGTAAGCTACTTGTGAAGAAGCAATATTTAACATATCTCGTAGTTCGTTAACAAGGACAATAGATGCTGGATAGGAATTCGCGTCCGTTAACAATGTTTACGTTATGTAATTTAAAGTTGATATTTGCTAACTGATACGGCCTAAAATCGAGGTATATCACTCTCTGTATGCCTAATCAGGAATGACTGTTAGTTTCCGTCAGTCACGAAGTCTTTGCTTAGTCTGCATGACCTGGGTTTGAATCCATACGCAGAACGAGACGGTTCGTCGTGTTATTTGAAGTTCATACATATTCTCAACTAGCTGCTCGTGGATAACTTAAATTTTTTTAATGTAGTTTCGTGTTAAATGTTAAGTACGGTATGTTATTTTGAAGAGGAAATCATGAATATGACGAACTTACTACGTGAATTACCTATCTGACGTAATAATGAGAGTGGTAACATTTCATGTATGTCATTTATTGTAATAAATGTGAGCTTACAAGCCTGAAGAACCGTCTTATCTGTGATAAAATGTTCCCTGATATTTGTAGTACCTTGGTATTACTTTTTATCTTGAGTTATTGCGATACAGAGCAGTGTTTTCTAGTGGTGACTTGTTGGAACCATTTTCAATAGTCAAACGACTGTACCGAGGGGCGATTAGAGGACCTGCTAGACAGCTGCACTATGTGGGTTGCATTCGAATCAGGCGAAATGCAATTCAGGTCGTTCGGATACTTTTGAGCATGACTGTACATGTACAGACAATAAATGATTACAAGTTTAGAAAAAAATAGATTATTCATTAAAGGGAAACAGCTTCAAAAATAGAACAAGTCAATAGCGCGTTGGTTCATCTCTGACCCTTACGCAAGCAGCTATTTGACTTGGCATTGATTGACAGAATACTTGGATGTTCTCCTGAGGGGTATCGTTCCAAGTGGCGCGTTAGATCGTCAAAACCCTCATCCGGTTTGAGGGCCCTCCCCATAATTCTCCGAGCGTTCTTAATTGGGGAGAGATCTAGTGACCTTTCCGGCCAATGGAGGGTTTGGCAAGCACGAAAAAAGCAATAGAAACTCTCGGCGTGTGGGGACGGGTTGTATCTTGTTGAAATGTAAGCTCAGGGTGGCTTGCCATGAAGGGCTACAAAACGGGTGTTAGAATACCGTCGACGTACCGCTATACTGTAAGCGTGTCGTGAATATAGTCATACTACGAAATGAAATGGCACCCCGGACCATCACACTTGGTTACCGGACCTTGTGGCAGGTGACAGTCTGGTTGGTGTCTCACCATTGTCCGCGATATCTCCACGCACGAATTCATCCTAGAATCTTACTGACTGGAGTAGAATTGTTTTTGACGATGAGTCCCGCTAGGAATTGAGCCTCGATGACTAGCGAAGACGTGTGTGGAGAGGCACCGATCAGTGATTGGATACCAACTTGAATGTCGCCCACCTTATGGCCCGACACTCAGGAGTGATGGTGTCGGGTGTTATTTCATTTCATTGCTGGACTCCTTTGGTTGCCATACTTGGCACCCCTACATCGCAGCGGCACGTCGACGATATACTATGATCCGTTTTGTTGCTCTTCATGGCATTTCAGGAAGATAATTTCCGCCCGTACGGCGATTGCTTCTGCTGCTTTTCTTCGTGATTGTCAAGTCCTACCTTGGCCAGAAAGGTCGCCAGATCTCTTTCCAATTGAGAACGTTTGGAGCATTATGTATAGGGGCCTCCGACCAGCTTGGAATTTTCCTAATCCAAAGCTCCAGTTAGATTTTGGCACGATATCCCTCAGGAGTATATTCAGCACCTGTGTTAATGAATACCAAGTCGAATGATTGCTTGAATAAGGGCCAGAGATGGAAATGAGAGTTTGGCGTCATTGGCCGGGAGGCCCCTGACGGGACAGGACCGGCCGCCTTAGTGCAGGTCGTATTACATTCGACGCCACACTGGGCGACCTGCGCGCCGGAAGGGGATGAAATCATGATGGAGACAACACAACACCCAGTCCCTGAGCGGAGAAATTCCCCGGGAATCACCCCGGGCTCGTAGGACGGCAATCCGTCACGCTGACCACTCAGCTGTCGGGGCGGATAGGGCCAGAGATGAACCAACGCGTTATTGACTTGCTCAATGTGTATATATCTTTCTCTTGAATAAACCATCCAATGTTCCTGAAATTGCAATCATTTGCTTGTCTGCACACGTACATTACATCTATCGATTTCCATCCCATTCGGATAATTCCTTAGTGGCATCTCTAAAGGCATAGTTAAAGCACACTGGTGAACCCACTTCGTACTTTGGTAATAATTGGTAGGTAGGAGGAGGTTGCCGGCGTAGAAAAGACAAGGCTGTTGACGAAGATCCACAGTGGGTGTACTTCATTCCAAAACATTTTTATATGTTGGTGCGTAAAAAAATTGCTCTGAGCCCTATGGGACTTAACATCTGAGGTCATCAGTCCCCTAGAACTTAGAACTAATTAAACCGAACTAACCTAAGGACATAACACACATCCATGCCCGAGGCAGGATTCGAACCTGCGGCCGTAGCGGTCGCGCGGTTCAAGACTGAAGCGCCTAGAACCACTCGGCCACACTGGCCGGCGCTGGTGCGTAAAACTTAAAGGCGAAAGTAAATTTCGCATGATGGTGTGTCAAGAAACATTTTAAACGAAAATTGAGCCATACTTAGAAAGAACTGCTACAGCATAGCACAGGTAACTGAAAGAAATTCGCGGTCAGGCGAATAGAAATGACACTTTTGTTCAATGAAAATAATTAGACACTCGTTGATCCCGTGCCCACTGCAGTCCTAGTTGTCGAAGGCGTTGGGTCAACAGTGGAACACACAGGGTTGTCTGCTATGGAGCGCCATGTTCAGCAAAATGCGCTGAACGGCGTGCCTCAAAACACTTGTGTTTGCACCAGTGTTGTGTTCTCTTGTTAGGTCTGCTATCGAACGCCTAATACGCTGCTTTATAGAATGCGAGAGCCATCGACCCGATGAAGCGTGAACGTCCAACATCTTATCACCTATCCGTGCATTCATAGTCTTCCTACCACTTTTCATAGACGCTAGCGACAGTAGCACATGAACAGCCGAACAGCTTCACTGTTTTCGAGATGCTTGCTCCCAGTCGCCAGGCTATAATGCTCTGCCCTTTACCAAAGTCGCTTATGGTAGTGGCTATCGCCATTTGTGACCAATATTAATGGTAGAATGATTCCCCTCCCCCTTCTCCCCCTTTTTTTCATTCCTAGGAGTGTAGCGGGCTGTTTGAAATCCATCGGAGAGTCAGTGTTCTATACACCTAAATATCAGACTAGTTGATGTTGTGGCAAACTGAAGATCCCTATTGGGAATAAGTGGGATGTGGTTAGAAGTTCTGGCCTTACAACCAAGGGAAACCTCCGGAAAACTTTGGGAGGAGCCAAGGACAACGTCCTTCGACGAGAACCTTGCCCTATCCAAAAATTAAAATGTGCAGCCGCTGCGTGTATAATCTTACTTACTTTTCTTCCTCTTTTCGGTTCTGTCGCGCGAGGTAGCCACACGCTCTTAGGCGAATTGTAACTGTTCGCGCGGTTCTCCCCCTCCCCCCACCTCCCACCCCCACCCCCACCCCCCGTCGGATTCGAGTTCTCCCTCGGGCATGCGTGTATGTGTTGTCCTTAGCGTAAGTTAGTTTAAGTTAGATTAAGTAGTGTGAAAGCTTAGGGACCGATGACCTCAGCAGTTTGGTCCCGTAGAACTTACCATAAATTTCCAAATTTTCCGATTTTCGGTTCTTCAGTGTAAACAGAAAATCAGCCGCTGCTTATATAATCTTACTTACTATCACTTTTCATTCTTTTTTCCGTCAAAACAATGTAGCAAATAGCTTCATGAGAAGCTTGTGATTCCAATGGGTATCCCAAATAAACTGTAGATTAAGATGCCGAATCAATTTACTGCACCTTGCTGCCATTTTAACCTTCTTTGATCATTTATTAATTTTCATTAAATGCTATTAAAGCTACAAAATCATACATCGACAACGTTTTATGATTTCATGATTCTTTAGACTGTAATGAGTCAGGTCAGAGGCATTTATTTCTGATGTTCCCGAGCCCTAGCCCGCAACCAAGGATCCCCTTCATGTGATTACTATCAGTTGGAAGGACATTTCATGTGGCTACCTTTCAGGAAGTGCTGGTTTGATGATTCCCTTTCAGAATTCGAGATCGATTGTCTTACTTGCCAGAAGTTTAACTAGTTCTCTGCTTATGAAATGAGAGTGATAACTCAAGACGAAGAAATAACGGAACACTTAGGACGAAGTGTTATATCACTTTTACACAAAAAAGTAAGTGTGGTATTCTCAGCCAATTATGTGCTTCTAGACCTCCTCAGTTGCTACTTCTTACCTAACGCAGACTCGAGTATGCAAGGGTACGCCCTGCAAATCCATGGTGTACAACTGAATTTCTCTAATAATCAGAGAGCATGACTCATCGATGAGAGGTTGGTGGACATCTTAATCGTAGCAGTCGGAAAGAAGTGATGGGTGGAAGTAATGTCGTATTGATGTTTACGGATCTCCCCATAGATGCGTTTCGATGGAACAGTTGAGTGGGCTTTACCAGAAGGTGGCAGTTATCACCATTTAGTTCGATACTTCTTGTTCACATCACTGATACTCACAAAAATTATTCTGGGATGCCTACATTAACCAGTTCAACGTTTCAAGAAAAAGAATTCAACTAAAATTACTTAAACGTTTGCTATCTGTTTCGCACAGCTTCTTTGTAGCACATTTATTGTTATTTCCGGCGTTAATTTCTTAATTCTCTTTGCTATCATATGGAATTCCCTCTTATTTTGCGAAATATTTATCTATGCTGTTTCTCACACCAAGAATAAGATCTCATAGACAAACAGCCAATGAGACACAGTGGATATGTATTTTTAGTTCATTATTAGCCATGGACATGTGTTTTTTAATTTAAGTAGATGCGGAGAGCATTTATAAATGGTGATACTTTGCAAACCTCGTGCTAAGAAATTTAAGAGCGGGAAGCAACTTGTAGAGTGGGAAGCAGCTAGTCATTTTTAACCAGGCACTGCCTATACATCGGTGATCCTCCGATCATTGATCTGTGTTTGTCGTTTCTTGGTCGTAAGCTGGTAGTTTGATCAATGTATTCGTAATTGTTCTTTCTTAGAGCGAATTATAAGTTCAACCACATTGCAAACCACGTGTAAGATCTCTGCGTTAATCTGTCGTGTTTGTTGCTCTGATTGTCTTCAGTCCCTGTATCTCGAGGTGTCTAGTATCCACCAAGGCTAACTTCGAAATTTTGTCATGGTTTGAGTGATATTTCAGGGCTACGTGCAGTGATAAAATTATTGCATAGTACAGACCTTGGCAAATGCTGTTACTCATGGTGTCTTTGTGTACTGCGAGTCGCGTGTCTGTAGCTGGGGCTACCATCTGATCGTACTTGGAGTGATTTTTTCGTGGAATTTAGCTGGTGTTTTAATGTTTTATGAAACATTGCGCGATGCAATTAATCATACTTACGCGTAGGTAATTTGAGTATAAATTGCTCTATAGTGTACATTTTTTGACGCTTCAATGTGTTTTATCTCCAGATAGAGTGCTTGCTCCTAAAATGTGTCAGTGGCTGTAGTAAATGCCAGGAAGCGTGACTATAAACCGAGAAGACCCGACGGGAACACGGCACAGATGTTCCCTCGAGTCAGCGGCTGTCGCGTGTGTATACATCAGGCCGCTTCTTAAGTTATGTGTGCTGGGAAACGTGCGTGACGCTCTGCATCACATGTTAAAAATGAAAGACTATCGGTATGGAATATTCGCGGCTTCTTTTGTTCCTACACCGAGGATATGCTAAATCTGAAGAATTACTTACAGAAAAACACTTTATTGAACATTTCTCTTCTCATTACAGTTGACTGAAGATTTTCTTGGGAACTTGCTGGAGTCGGGTGGGAGGGGAGGGGGGTAAATCGATTTAATTTGAATCGAAAATGAATATACGCTTGACATTAGTTTATAGTGAAGCTCAAGTACAAAGAACGGTATCTGAATTGCAACACCCCTCCTATCCATATACGGAGTCACTCTATTCATAACAGTCACCAGCGCTTTCTCACACCCTCTTTAACGATATGCCTGGTCTTATATTGAACTTTTGAACTTCTTGCTTATGTTCACTTACAGATCTTGATTTTAGTGTTCAGCCATGGAATTATTAAATCATTGGGTTGAATTGGTCACCTTTTTTTTTACCAAAAAGTGCATTGTTATCAGTATGGAAGGGGTTGTATTATTGTCGAAGCTCTTGATATAAACTCCAGATGATCACAAAGATTCAGAAACGATACAACTGCAGTAGAAACAAATTATTGCAAGAGCATTATCTTTCAACTCCACAGAGACTACGTTTACATGGGGGCTACCAAAAGCGGATTTTGTAAACAGATTTCACAATACCGCTTCTGGTTGAAATATCGATTATTCAGTGATTCAGCAATTGTACTGGTATTTAAAATAGTTCTCACTTATTGTTCCGTCTCAGTCGCATATTTTTAATTATATTACATGTTTCAATCACACTGAATCATTTCCGGATCTTAGTACTTGGTCATCAATCCGTCTTGCCTACTGAGAACCACACATGACAGTACTGAGATCTTCAGATCTAAACATTTGGTCAGCAACCCGTCTTATCTACTCAGAATCAAATGCAATAGGTCTTAGATCTCCAGATCTAAATAGCTGGTCAGCTATCCATCTTGTCTACTCAGAACCACATTTCAGAGTTCTTAGATCTTCAGATCTAAGTAGTTGGTCTTGACTACTCAGAAAACATATCACACATGATCCAGAGTGATCGTAAAATGTAATCTAATTAAATATGTGCAACTGAGACGGAATAATAAATGAGACTTTTCTTAAACATTTCCTTCAGCTAGAGTGGTCTGTTAGTTTCAGTTCATATGTTTAACTGAACTTGTACCTGTAAAAACCTATCGATTAATATGTTTCACTATGGCTGCAGGACAATGCAGCTTCTGAGCAGAATGAGATATCGATATTTATGAGTGCTTAGAAGGTGACCAAGTTACGCACAGTGCTGAAAGTAACTACAAGCCAGCAATTTGAATAGCGCCTTACTTATGCACCTTTAGTTTATTTGACACTTCACGACACCAGAGTACTGTGATACACTTTGTTACAGCCTTCTCCTCAAACTGTTTTCCTGTGAAGCTAAGTTGTACAACGGAAAACGGAAACAGACAAATACCACACATTCATGACATATCTCACGGACACAAATGCAGGTATCCCTGCAGAAACTATGCGAACTTCTTACAATCATATCAACAGACATTAAAAATTCCACACATGCTCTCAAACATTCTACAAACTGAAAATTACAACAGTAATATCGTGATATTGAGCTAAGAATGTGCAAATACACCCTTGCTTTTTACAGTTCTATAGACCAGTCCACAACGTTTTTGACAGATAAAAATCAATGTGACATGCATCCAGTTATTCACGTACTTCCTCAGTGTTACGTAAACACGTGCTATGACCCTACAGAAGTCAATGTCCGTTAATGTTTTTGCATTTTCGATTTGTTACAGAGTCCTGTATGAACTTGTAGCAATATGCAACGTTCGATGAATGAACTGAAAGATAGGAGAGGTAAAGCAGCGAGTGAAAAGCTGTGACAGGCGGCCATTCACCACGAACAATGAGACAGAACTGTGCTATTGTGCCGTGCAGCATCCTTCGAACGAATCGCTGGACGCGTGTATCATGAAACAGTACGTCACTGAAACTGTAAGCAGTGTTAGTCAAACAACTGTCTCTTAAAATGAACGAGCAACTGATCTCAGGAGCTGCGAAAGTTTCTCAGTAATTTGTTCCTTAATTTTTTTTTTCTGAAGACGAGGACTTCAAGGCGACTCTCTGATATACGGAAACTGATTCGTAATTGTTGCGTACTTCAACCCCTCGAATATAATTATCTTAGGAATGTATGAAGACAGAATTTTCCTCTGCGTACATGACTGTGATGAAACTACTGTTCACAGTACACGTTGCAGATACAAACGAGGCACCAGTAGCCTGCAATATTCAGTTATGCCGTAACGAGCGGTGATTCATTTACAGCCGCAGCGCACAGCTGCATCGTGCGCGCGGGCGGCTGTGTATTGTGGTATGGATCCATCACTGGTTCTGTCACCTCTGGAAATACTAAAAGTTAGTTATGGTTAGTATCTCCGACACCTGAAGTTAAGAAGTGGTAGCTACGTTACATGTAAACTATAAATATATTTACTGTCTAATTACGATAATAAGTTTGGCCTGGGTAATAGATTTCTTGTCTTCTAAGTCATAGGATCGGAGTCGCAGAGTTCCGATATTGAGAAGGTTGTTTATACACACCGCGTGGCCCAGGAGAAATGGTCAATATTCAGAGATAAAACAGAATCATTCGAATCAAACAAATCTAGTAAACATGGGCTCTAAAATGCAAAATAGTCCAGACCACCCAGGATGCCCTCCTCCGACTACAGCGACTGGGGAAGGTTGTAGCTTTCTGCTGGGTTCCGGGGCATGTCGGCATTGCTGGGAATGAAAGGGCAGATCTCGCAGCCAAGGAGGCATGTCTCGATCCACAAGTATCTCAGTGTGCTATCCCCCTGCACGCACTCACCTCCCTGTTGAGCTCACGGGTCATGCGTCGGTGGGAGGATGAGTGGCTGGAAGTGACTGACAATAAGCTCCGTATAGTCAAGCCCACAACGCGTGTGTGGTGTACTTCCTTTCAGCCCCATCGACGCGACGAGGTTCTGCTCACTCGGCTGAGAATAGGCCACAGCCCTATGAGGCATTGCTTCCTGCTCCGGCGAGAGGACCCTGCAATGTGTGGTGCTTGCGGCGTCCAGGTCACTGTGCGCCCGGTTTTATTGGATTGCGTTTTATTTTCTGACCAGCGGGCCGCGGCTGACTTGCCAGCGGACCTGCCATCTCTTTTAGGCAACACTCGGACGAATGTGGTTAAAGTTTTAAAGTTCTGTGCCATGTCAAATGTTTTTACGAAGATTTTAGGGAGAAGATTTTAATTTGCTCACTGTGTGACAAGCTCGCCCATATTTTATGTAAGTGGCCAGCCAATGACAATTTCCTGTGGCATTCTCGTTGCTATGTTTTCCAATTCTTTCGGTTTTACTTTCTTATGTAGCATTTTCCTTCTTTTCCTGCTTTCTTTGAGTGTGTGCGTCAGTTTTATTAGGTCTGTCCACATTTGTTCCTTTTAATGTGTGTCAGGGCGCTGATGACCTCAATGTTGAGCGCCCATAAGCCCCAACACACACACACACACACACACACACACACACACACACACACACACACGCAACTTTAAAAGCTACTTTATCTTCTATACTGCGAAACAGACCTCATCTACCACAAGAAATTTGCTTCCCATATTTTGGGACGTGGTATTATGCACCAAAAAAAGAAATAAATGTCCAGTGAAGATATTCCCTAAAGCGCACACCTTAAATGCTATAAGCATTTATTCATCTTCGCTACTGTAAATCACATGTCTTCTACTGAACAAGCGCTGATAGCTCTTAAGGTATGCGTTTTGGAACCCAAGTTCACTAGACAATTTTTTCTTGTTTGGCCAATACTACCTCCTCTCAAAATATGGGAAGCAAAGAGTTTACAGTAGAAGAGACCTTTCACAGTATACAGATGAAGAAGTACTCTTAAGGTATAATTTTCGGAACCCATGGAAAGTTGGAAATTTGCTGTAAGTTCCTATGAGACCAAACTGCTGGGGTCATCGGTCCCTAGGCTTACACACAACTTAATCCAACTTTAACTAACTTATGGTAAAGGACAACACACACACCCATGCCTGAGGAGGACTCGAACTTCCGACGGGGGCAGCCGTGCGAACCGTGGCAAGGTGCCCAAGACCGCGTGGAAGAACCCATGCTTACTACACGTTTTTGCTTCGAAAGATAGTTTCTCTCATATTCCTGAATACTGGCGATTCCTCCTGGGACACTATGTATAGCGAGACTGTGGATCATTGATAATAAATTAAAGAGTACTGCTGTTTTCTGTGATTTGTTCTACTGCGTGAATCACAATATTCCTTAAAGTAAAATGAGTTTTTCACTGTGCAGAGGAGTGTGCGCTGATATCAAACTTTCCTGGTCGCTTAAAATTGTGTGCGGGACCGGTACTTGAACCCAGCACCTTTACCTTTCCTTAGCGTGTCCCCTCATCCGGTAGAGCTCTTTTATCTGCGAAAGGCAAAGGTCCTGAGTTTTAACCCGGGGCCGGTACACAGATTTAATTTCCCAGAAAATTACCATTAAATAAATTAGAATATTAAACTGCAAAATGTTTCTATTCGTGAGTCGGTCCATGCTCGACAGTGCAAGGTATCAATATCTTCGAAAAAGCTACAAGCCAAAATAAGACTTTTCAAGGGGTCGTACCTCGGGGGTTTTATTTATCACAGTTACAAGGCTTCGATTGTTTTGGATAACCCATGGCCTAGTGACCTCTGCTGGAAGAAGGGTAGATATCCTACAGTATAGGCTAAAGATATTAAATATTACACACTTCCTCCAGCCCGAGCAAATTGAGCAAACCGGTTCGTTGTGTTACATTAGGTATAGTCCAGGGTGAAACTTGTTAGTGGGAACTTCCCGTAAAAAATTAAAAATCTAAAAATGAAACAAATAAAAAGAAATGGGTGCGAAAAGGACCAGTTGCCGGGATGGTTACTTGCATATTTTCTATTCATGGTATACCGTCGAAATTACCATATGTTCTTCAGACGCTGTTCTCTGGAAACATCGAAACATTTTTCCATATCATTACACGTTACCTAGATCCAGAAGCTCAAAGCTGCCGTTCTTAGGCAGGAAACCCCAAAAAACTGTTTTTAGCCGTTTTTGCTCCGTAGGCCGCAATTGTCTAAAAAACTAACCACAGGCAAGTGGTTCAAGTTTTGACTGTTGATTTTTTAGACATTCCGGTTTCTCGTTTTCGAAACTCTATATCCCTTACCAAGATACGCCAGAAAACCCCGAGTTTTTGGTACCAAGTGTAGGGATGGCCACTTCTATAGTTTCTGTTCATGGCAAGTAGCCGAAATTTTTAACATGTATTCTTAAGGTGATATTCTCGGGAACCAGGAAACATTTTTCGATATCATTATCCGTTACCAAGATCCAAATGTTCGAAGTTACAGTACTCATGCACATAAAATATGCACGTAATATCCGGTATGGGGCGTAAATGTAATTTTAACTGATGTGGTGAACACATGTCAAAGATTCTAGTGTCATCGTAAGGGCTATTAGATTACGAAGCAACGTTTTTAGTCATCATTTTTTCACCAATAAAACTTATTGATGAGCTGTAGGGGTACTTACACCTATACAATTATACCCAAAGCATTACTGTAGTGACAAAAACTGGGCTAAAAAGTGCCGAAACATACCTGAAAAAAACTCAGAATGAAAGACAAAATTGTTTAAAACTGGAAAAACTGCAAATTCAATAAAATATTTCTAACAAAATTTTTACTATTTAAGACACAAATCATTAGTTGGGCATTTTCGAAATTGTAGCGATTAATGAAGTATCTGGAGAAATGTAAAGCAAGCGATTATGTGTTAACCTCGTATTATACACACTTTTTTGTTGTTAATTTACATCAAAGTATATAAATGTGTTGAATTATATCAATAAACTGCGGATGCTTGAATCTGTTTTATATAAGCAGCACACCCTGCTGTAGCAAGAAAAGAAGCATAGAAATACTTGTGTTGAAGAACAAAAAAAGAGAATACGTTCTCTATGAACGAAAAGTGGGGAACAAGGTCTCTCAATCCTCATTCCACCTTCCTCCCTAAAACTTTTGTCATGCGAACGTATTAGCGCTCTTTTAAAACAAAATATTCTGAATCCTTTAACCCAATCTCTCTTTGTAATTAAGCCTTCATACTCCAAATCTCCCTCTCACTGCCATTGTCTGTATATGTCTCTCACACACTCTATCCCCTTTCTCCCATTGATGTGCAGTATATTTCGCTGCCACTGTCTCCCCTCTCACTTACACTGCCTCCTTTTGTCTTTATTTCCCACTACCACTGTCTACACCACACCTCGGTTACACCACACCTCGGTTACACCACACTTATAGTTTACTAAATAGTTTTTCTGAAACTTGAGGTATTAATTAGTTACAATTTATTTTCCTGGTTTTGCAAAAACAGCGTGACACTATTCATTAGTAAAACTCAGTTCAGTATGCATATGCCGATTTTATATCAATTTCTGCCGATTACCAATCCAGTGATTTATTCTTTACAACGTCCCTCCTTAGAGTAAATTGATGCACGAGACGCTTGCGTTATGGTAGAAAGTTAATTCAAAGGGAACGAAAATTAGACTGCTTAAATCTAGATATCACCACGTATAAACGAGAATATCTATCTCTTATTCCTAAATGGATCAAGAATGTGCAGGTACTCAAGGACATTACTAATTATTATTCATGAAAAGACATATTTGAAATAAACAACATAAAGAAGTATGGCATGAACCTTAATGACCATCGAAAACGAAATGATTTGTAATTGACTGAGTTGGACCTGTTGGAAAGAGTGATTCTCCATGCCTCCTCATATAGCAGGAACAGATTATCAACTTAGTCACCAACACACAGAAAAAAATGTTTCTCTGACAGTGGTAAAGGGATGAAACTTCACAGAATAGGTTTAATCTTCACTAAAGAACAGCGCTTGACGTGAAGTAATGATCTCTTTTGCTAAAAACATGTATTTTTATTGATACTGGGAACATTATATTCGATGTTACTGAGAAAAACTACTTTATAAGACGAAAAGAGATATCAAGGAGCATGAGAGCGGCCCTCATTCAGCACACTGACGTAAAAATCTGTTTCACTTTAGCACTGAGAATATCTGCAACTTTTCACTAGACTGGGGAAATTTTTGTGAGATGGTATCAAATTCATGTAGTACAGTGCTTCGCATCTAATTCTATCGCTGACGTGGAGCCTCCGCGGCAGATTATCACAGGAATAATGGCCTTTAACTATTTTCTCGCTGTTAGCAGCACGTTATACTTTATCATGGGCGTGCTACAGCCAACAACCGTCAGAGCAGAATCAAATGTGGAATCAGTTCAGCTCAAGAAGTCGTGGCAGAATTGTTAAAACTGACGAGAGGATAACCTCAGAAGGAATTGAAAGAGATCCATGCGAAACTGAAGTATCAAGAATCTTCGAATAAATAGGACGTCAACGAGCGGCACAGAGTGACGTAATACGTATGAACTGATCTACAGAGCTCCACGGATCATGTTCGTGATATCTCATGTTCACGTGGAACGTGATTGGCTTCCTATGGTTTTTTACCTCTTTCTGCTCCACAACTAGATTAAATCGAAGCGATTTTTGAACGCTACCGTTATTTTTCAGTTTCTAAAAGTCATTAACCACAAAATTTACAAAGGAGTAAATTTATTGTAAAACTACTGCTAACTGCTACAAGAGATGTCTGCAGGACTTGTGAGTATGTACATCACATGGGTGACACGCATCTCCGCGATGAATATCTTATGAGCAAGTGAAGTAATAATCTAGAACATTATGCCGTAAACTACGAATGGGAGTATTGACAACAAATTTAAGTCAGAGATATCAGGAAGAAAGGCATTCGAAAACTAAACCACGCCATTTGTGACTGAAGGCAGTGAATTCGTAATAAGCTTAAGTGTTCATATGAAGAAAATGGCTGTTAAGATCACAAAGGAAAAAAAGAACATCCATGTGGAGGAAGTATAAGTATGAGCCTATAAAAGACAAGACGAATGTGTAAATAAGTAAATAAATGCACAAAAAGAAACAGGACTGGAATTTTTAAGGAGAAGAGAAATATATTTAGATCACGTGCCTAGTGCAACTCAGGATTTTGAGCAGTATTGCATAATTAACAATCATGAAATTTCTAGTAGCTTATATACTATCCGTCGTTTCTTCTTCGTTTTCTTCACACCTCCATTACAGTGCAGGAGAAAGGAAACGAAGCAAAAGCTTAACGGGTCTGTAGGCAGAAAGTGAGGTTTTATGGCGATGAGGTCTACGTTGTCATGGTCGCCTGTAATGTGAAAGCCAGGGATCGTAAAACTTTTACGTCTGCCGGCGGGGGATTCTCCGTTATGTCCACGCCGTGAAGAATGTCGATATCAATAACCGACGTTACTTCCAGAGGGGACGTAAAATTACACATTACTGCTGCTGTAACATCCCCACTCGTGAATTAACTTCATCAGAATTCCAATGAGTGATACATTGTAAACCTCACTTCTCGGGTGATGTTTTTATTATGTGTAATATTATTGTGGTGTCCCGGGCTGAATGAGCAAAATGACCGTGGTCTCATATTTTCATGGAATTTTATTTCCTTGCGCAATGAATTTTGACATATCCAGTGCATCTGCAAAATGGAACTGGGATCCATTTCGCAGGCTTCCAGTAGTATAAAAGTTTCAAAAAATATTGTAGAGGTTTATAAATCTAACCAGATAACACCGCGAGACCAGTTAAAACGGTTACGCCAATAAAGTCCTGATAGATGCTGACTTATCGACGTGCCTTTAACTGTGGTAACTGTGCCAGCAGAAAAAATAGATGCCAAATTTCAGAAGTTGGCTGACGATAGGTGTGTTCTCTGATTGGTAATACTGAAACAAGATTCAATTACTTGAACAAAATAGACGTAAAATATTCCGTACTGAAAGCTACATTGTATCATACGACAATATGACATCGTAAAAAATATATTCTTGCAAATTTTATAAAATGGAGTACTTTAGAAGTGCGGATAAAACGATGGAGTTATGGAAACATTTCTTCATGAAACTTAAGAGGCATACGTCAGATGCATGTTAGACATCTCAGAACAAGTTACGAAAAAATCTTACACAATGTTTTACGAAGTTATCCACATCAGTATGGAGATAATTACGTACCAGTTGTCGAAAAGTTACAGGATTTAAAGTTATCCATGCCACACATTCACAAAGATACACTACTGACCATTAAAATTGCTACACCAAGAAGAAATGCAGTTGATAAATGGGTATTCATTGGATAAATATACTAGAACTGACATGTGATTACATTTTCACACAATTTGGGTGCATAGATCCTGAGAAATCAGTACCCAGAACTACCACCTCTGGCCGTAATAACGGCCATGATACGCCTGTGCATTGAGTCAGAGCTTGGATGGCGTGTGCAGGTTCAGCTGCCCATACAGCTTCAACACGATACCACAGTTCATCAAGAGTAGTGACTGGCGTATTGTGACGAGCCAGTTGCTCGGCCACCATTGACCAAACGTTTTCAATTGGTGAGAGATCTGCAGAATGTGCTGGCCAGGGCAGCGAAACACAGATGCGACCATTCTGTAAACAGAACCTGGATTCATCCGAAAAAATGACGTTTTGCCATTCGTGCACCCAGGTTCGTCGTTGAGTACACCATAGCAGGCGCTCCTGTCTGTGATGCAGCGTCAAGGGTGACCGCAGCCATGGTCTACGAGCCGATAGTCCATGCTGCTGCAAACGTCGTCGAACTGTTCGTACAGATGGTTGTTGTCTTGACCATGTCCCCATCTGTTGACTCGGGGATCGAGACGTGGCTGCACGATCCGTTACAGCCATGCGGGTAAGATGCCTGTTATCTCTACTGCTAGTGATACGAGGCAGTTGGGATCCAGCACGGCGTTCCATATTACCCTCCTGAACTCACCGATTCCACATTCTGCTAACAGTCATTGGATCCAACGCGAGCAGCAATGTCGCGATACGATAAATCGCAATCGCGATAGGCGACAATCCGACCTTCATCAAAGTCGGAAACGTGATGGTACGCATTTCCCCTCCTTACAGGAGGCATCACAACAACGTTTCACCAGACAACTCCGGTCAACTGCTGTTTGTGTATGAGAAAACGGCTGGAAACTTTACTCATGCCAGCACGTTCTAGATGTCGCCACCGGTGCCAACCTTGTGTGAATGTTCTCAAAAGCTAATCATTTGAGTATCACAGCTACTTCTTCCTGTCGGTTAAAATTCGCGTCTGTAGCACGTCATCTTCGTGGTGTAGCAATGTTAATGGCTAATTGTGTACTATCGCAACAGCTAGAGGGTGCACTGAAAGGTAATGCCTCCGAATTTTGTATGTGGAAATTCTTTAAGCGTTTTAAATAAAACAAAAGTTATGAACATTCTGCATCTTCAGCCTTATCTCTACATATTTGCACCCCTTTTCCTTTAGAGGGCGTGCAACATGGCGATATGTAACATAACTAAGTCAGTGCGTGAGGAACAGGGTGCTGTAATCAAGTTTCGAATCCTAAAAGTTCGTCCATACATGCAGCACCCTGTTTTTCAACACGCGAGGACTGCGACATCTACAATATTCCATCGCCTTTGGCTTTCTGTCATCGATCATCCTCCGTACAGTCCCGACTTGGCCCCATACGATTTTCATCTATTTCCAAAACTTGAAAAAACCTTTGAGGCCTCCACTTTGATACTGATGGAGCGGTGCAAGCAGAGGTGAGGTTGTGAATCCGTCAACAAAGTCGGACATTCTACAGTGACGATATCTACAAATTATTCTCTTCGTTGTGAGAAACGTGATCATCGGCAGGGTGACTATTTTGAGAAATATGTATGTAGAATCGAAGAATAAAGATGTAAAATGTTAATAACGTTTGTTTTATTTAAAATTATTTAATAGTTTTCACATAAATATTTCGGAAATATTATTTTTTAGCGTGGTCTCGTACTTTCGGATTAGTCACATTTTTGTATAATTATTAATATGATAAAGATCCGCGTAAAATGATATGGTGTCATCTTTAGTGTCCAAACCAACTTGATTCGGTGCACACATATCCCATATTTCAGTTAGTTGGATCTTGTACCACACGTGAGTAAGCAGAATAAATGAACACATAAACGGAGATGTTAACTCTTGTTCAAGTATAGACCACAATAACTCAAATAACAATGTTCGAAAGAAGCGTTTGTTGGGGATAAGAAAGTGCTATTTTATTTTCATGCTTAGCATTCTAGCCGAGGAGATTTTCCACATCATGATACTGTGGGTGCTACGTTCTCGGAAGGTCCGTTCTGATAATGGGAATAATGGCTGGACCACTGAATGATGAAGGTCGTATAAAACATTTCCACTTACATTACCATTAGTATATAATGTTGAAATGCTAAACAGGATACCACAGATTAGCTATTATACATAAAAATACTAAATGGTGTAAGGATCAAGTTAGCAGAAGATATATAACGTGGAGGACTGAGTGTGATGTGAAGCGCTGTGGCACTGAATCAGAGAGGGAGTGGGTATATCCCTGATAAGCTTTCCTCCATGCAGTTTGTAGGCGAGTCCTCAAGGAAGCAACACTGTTAGAGGAGTGGACTATTAAGTTGCCGCCAAACAGTATTATAGGAAACGTTCAATGTGCGAAATGTCAATCTTTCGATCAGAAGGAGAAATAGTGTCTGCTGTCCTTCTGAAAAGACTTTCATATAACTCGTTATAGGAGGTCTAGCATTCCACCGCTAACTTACGATATGCGGAGTTTCCTGAAAGAGCAGCGGACTTCAGGAGCTAAATATCTGCAATTTAGCACTTTCTGTTCAGATACCCCTCAAAGCGCATAAATAAGATCACATTTTATATCAAATGAGTCTAAACAATCCCATGCAATATTTGGTCGCTGTGCCTCACAACACTGTAACAACGGTAACCACGATGCTGTCTGACAACTACGTGACCATCTCGTAACGCAGGATGAAACGGATCTCGCGCAATAGCACTACAGTTCACCGCTCAGTATTCTACCGACAGCATCCACATTCCTGTAGGAGACTCTTGGTTTCTTGGGCCTTTGAAAGGTGGCGCAACGGTGTAAGTGCTTACAGCACAGCCTCTAAGAGAGAATGTCCAGCTGCCTTCTCTGACAGCACCCATAGGGTTAACAATGTGGAAGTAACTGCAAAGTCTATTACGGTTAGAGGGATAAGATTTCCCTCAGAACGTGCTTTGGACTCAAATCGTATTGAAGTACCAATTCGTCAATGAGTAGCACACTTACCTATGCATGGGTATCACCTACTCATACCAGTGCCATCACTGCCACAATGTCACGAAAGGATCGAATCCATTAGTTGGAGACAGTGTCGATGAACTCTGGAAATGTGGATGGTTGACGATGCATTCACAACACGCCTGCATTTTTTGAATGCGTACGGGCAATGATGAGGAAAAGTGTTGAAGACTGCCTTAATACGTTCAGTGGCTACGTGGAATATGTGTTATAATATGTCTGTCCTCAAGTATTTATCTCCTCAGTTTGAACCCTCAGGAACTGTATTTATTAAGCGTAATTTCGTGTTTAATTGTACTCTACATGCCCCTTTCGTTTGTACCTATAATAAGCAGACACTCTACACACAAGGCAATTAAAAGTAGTAGGTTGAAGACTGCCTTAATACGTTCAGTGGCTACGTGGAATATTTGTTATAATATGTCTGTCCTCAAGTATATATCTCCTCAGTTTGAACCTTCAGGAACTGTATTTATTAAGCGTAATTTCGTGTTTAATTGTACTCTACATGCCCCTTTCGTTTGTACCTATAATAAGCAGGCACTCTACATAGAAGGCAATTAAAAGTAGTAGATATACCACAAATAGAAAGTTCCATGTGTTGAAATGTGACCTGAACTTGGAGCTTTGCCTTTTGATGGAAATGCTCTGCCGTTTTTTAAAATTTTTTTACCCTTTATAATTAATGAGTCATTTCCCCACAGCTTCATTTGCGTATGCAACAATTATTGAACAGACCCCCCTCTTCCCCCTCATTGTATTCACCTATTGCTCCTTGTCTGTCTACCTCGTCCTCTTACCTCTATCTGTCTATTCCCTCCTCCCGACTCTCTTTATTTTTTTTCATTTCTTCCTCCCCTTCTCCTTGTCCATTTCCTACACTCCCTCTCTGTGATCATGTCTTCCTCCTCTCTCCCTTTGACCATGTCCTTCTCCCCTTCTCTTTCCGCCTCTACCTCCCCCTCTTCTTTTTCCATCGGTCCACCACTACTTTCCATCTCCCACCTGCCTCTTGCACCTCCATCTCCTCCATTCTGTCTGTCCATCCTTTCCTCTATCCATCTCAACCTGACCCCAGTCATGCTCATCAGTGCACGTAATCCCTGCAAAATAGTTCAGTAAAGCATGCCAATACTATTGCTACAACACACCGGCTATATAGAGTAGGTTGCACATCAAAAATCACTTTTTGCCCTTGACAGACAGTCCGACATGTAAAGGTCATTAAAGCAGACTGATACTGGTCCAACACAACACGCTATGATACAAGGCAGCTTGTATGTCAGGGCCCAGAAAACCATTTCTTGCCCCTGACATGTAGGCCTCACTGGAAAGCAGGCTGATTTGGCAGACAGATTCTGCTCTGTCACAGCAGGCCTGTCTTGCCAGGCTGCCTGTACGCCGTGGGCTAGGAAAACCATTTGAGGTAGGAAGTTATAAGCCACAAAGTGGAGATACCCATGAGGTCTGCTGTTTCTATGCCAGATTTAGTTGAAACTGGTCTATATCTTGGACATACGCACTGCTTAATACACAGAGTGATTCAATCGCCCCTACCTATGTCATTTAATGCAACCCACACTACATGTATCAGGAACAGTATCCAGACAGGTTGGTTCAAATGGCTCTGAGCACTATGGGACTTAACATCTATGGTCATCAGTCCCCTAGAACTTAGAACTACTTAAACCTAACTAACCTAAGGACATCACACACATCCATGCTCGAGGCAGGATTCGAACCTGCGACAGTAGCAGTCGCGCGGTTCCGGACTGAGCGCCTAGAACCGCTAGAGCACCGCGGCCGGCATCCAGACAGGTGACAGCCACTTAATCGCTATAGTTTGGGCGACTGTTATCAAATGGAATGATATTGTAAAAACAGAAGCGAGGATTGATCATAAGTTACAATCTATTTTTGGACCAAGATATACTTTACTTCTGCTGTGCTTATCCAAGTGCCTCCAATCTTTCTTTGTGTAGTTAACAGTGTGGTCATGCAGGTTTTGCATGTCTCTTTATAGTTTATTCCGTTTGTAGTATTTAGTCTTTCGTAAGTGCTTCAGAAACATTGCCCTTATAAAGTGCATTTCACCATGAGAAACAACGAAATTAACATGAGATATCAAAATGGGAAGTGTGGGGTTGCCAGCTTTCTGGTATATAACCCAATGAAAAGATTAGTATATGACTTGCCTTGTTAATGTGCTGAAGTCGTTTCATGAACTCGTCCAATTTCGGCTGAAAGAATGCTAAATTTCTTGTGGGACATCGTGGAATACTCCCGTTTCAGCTACTATAGTTTCATGAAGTTCTGATAGGTTGAAGCGCTATATATAGCCTTCAAAATGGCGTCTGTAACCGACGATGATGACACACATCATCACAACAAGACGATGCAAACCCGTCCGGTATCATGTGTGCCGACAGGCGCAGCTGTGACTCCTACAATGTTGGAATGTGCGGACATTCTCATTCGAGGCGATCGACAAATGACAGTTAAACATCTCGCGGCACAACTGGACGTCTCTGTTGGTAGTGCTGACGTACTCGTCCACCAGTTGGGGTGCTAAAAACTGTGTGCCCTCTGGGTTCATCGACGCCTCGACGCCTTAGAGAAGTCCATAGAGAGCAACGAAGAATCATCCGTGAGGAACTGCTTGCGCATTACGAAACTGATTCTGACAGTTTCTTGTTGAATATCATCACAGGCGATAAAACTTGAAATCATCGCTTCGAACCGCAAACGAAACGGTAATCCCTGGAGTGGTGCCACACCAATCCCAGTTGGTAAAGTCATGGCGAAGGTTTTCTGGGACTCTGAAGAGATTATTCTCTTTTATGTTCTCCCTCACGGTGCAACGATCAGCTCTGAAGTGTGCTGTGCTACCCTCAGGAACCTGAGTAGATTTCAGAGTGTACGTTGTCTCTTCCGTGGCAACACAACACCTCACACAAGTCTGCGCATCCGAGAGTATCTCACAAAGCTTCATTGGTCTGTTCTTACTGGACTGTCTTATGTTTGGCGCCATAACGGACGCATTTCCTCGAGAAGCAGTACGTGGATTATAGGGAGGCTACTGACGCAGTAAGACGTTGGCTCTGACGTCGATCAGCAGAGTAGTACCATGAGGTCATACAGGGTCCTCCCAGTAAGGTGGCGTAAGGCCGCCGTACAGAACGGAGATTACGTTCAAAAACTGGGTTTTGTAGCCAAAAGATTGAGAATTAATATGATGTATTGGAATCCTGACTAAAACCAAACTGCTTTCAGAAAATTAAACTAATCTACTTTCAGAAAAATTGTACTATTACTTATTGAATGCCTCCCAAACAACTGGTCTAAGATGTCTTCGTGTACTTTACCAGTTAATTTGCGACGTTTTCATGGTTCGTTTCACATCCCCAGAGCGAACTTGTTAACAACACTGTTTTGTCGTGTGTGGTTACATAAAACGGCAGCGGTAGGGGCAGCTGAATCACCCTGCATATAATTCAATGCACAGACATAAATACTGTATTCTGTAGTGAAAAGTGAAATATCATTAGCAGCGTATTCTGATAGACTGAATTGTTTAAAAAAGATGTGTGACAAAAATGAAAAGTCTTCGTCTGCTTCCGAAACAACTGTGTCAGTTGAGGCCGGTTCTGCCACTGAACTAAATAGTAATTGCCTGTTAAAGTTGCTTTATATCACAGACTTAACTAAGGCTTCTTAGATCTTCTTCTGTGTCTCCTTTTCTGGTAGCAGAGAAGCTGTACCGCCTGAGCTATATGGACACAGTTGACGACCTTCCCTCACAGCATTAGCTCTGCTAGCATCTCTCTTCCAAAATTCACATAAATTCTCGTGCAATGGAAAGTCGTTTCTACGTAATATCATTTGCTTGAGAAGCAGAAATCCCATAATGTATGCAGGAAACTCCTACGAAGACATGAAAGTAGAAGATGAGGTACTGGTGGGAGTAAAGCTGTAAGGGTGAGTCGTAATTAGCGCCTGGACAGTTCAATCAGTAAGCCAATCCGGTACACAGTTTGATATGCAATGAAGTTTCAAAACAACGTATGCTCCGCTGTAGAGTGACAGATCCATTTTACACCACTGACATTTCGTTTGTGTGTACTATATGTGACGACATTGTTTGCTCTCGATAGACTCAGCAGTCACTTTTAAACGTGTTTACAATCAGCAGTCGTACCTACACGTCTCTATCACCAAGTTTTCCATTCCGCTGTTGTAGTTAGCTGAAAACTACATCATCTGTCCAGAAAGTTCCAAAACTGATTTTATTCCTACCGTAAAAGCGATGTCAGCGCAACAGCTACACTGCCAGCATGAAATACGAGGCGTGTTCTGAAAGTAAGGTCCGATCGGTCGCGAAATGGAAACCACAGTGAAAATCAAAAGTGTTTTATGTGCACACCTTCGAGCAACGTCTCTACATATTCGCCGCTCCGTCTGAGACATTTGTCGTAGCGTTATGCCAACTTTCCAATACCCTCGTTATAGAAGGCAGCCGCCTGCTCTTTTTCGCCTATTGTCTACACTGATCTTCAATTCGTTGTCTGTAACAAAACGTTGACTTCATAGCCAGCGGTTCATGTCAGCAGAGATTAAAATCAGAGGGAGCAAAGTCGGGGCTTTATGGAGGGCGATCAATCACTTCCCATCGAAAACGCTGCAGGGGCTTCCCCATTGCCCCTGCAGAGTGTGGCCGAGAACTGTCATGAAGAAGGAAATGCATAACAGTTATGTTGTGTGGGCTGCATAAAATAAGGGGAAACCTCTCGCGGACATTCATACTTGGCGGGAGACACTGTTTTGCAGCATCTTTACGTGCTCACTGTGCCTTCCGAACTGTAAAGACAGACGTGACGCCATCGGTGGGCTACTACACACACTGTCCAACAAATCTATGCAAAGCCTTATCTGATTTTCACGGTGGTTTCTATTTGGCGATCGATCGGACCTTACTTTCGCAACACGCCTCATAGCAAGTGTAAAAGACAGTTGCGCATTCGATCAGTCAGTTGTGAGCAGGCGGTGTTAAGCAGTGGACGTGTGGCAGTAGTGTGTTAACGTTGTTGTATTACAAATCTCCATGGAGCAACATTTCTAAATTAAGTATTCGAGCCATTCTCCAGAATGTTTTGAAGAAGATAAAAGTGTGCGCAAAGTTTGTCCGGTACACGTCGACTCCCGAACAAAAACAACGACTCGTGGACGCTTGCCGCGAAATACACAATAAGAAAAATTCCTTTCTGGAAAAAAGTCATCGTGCAGGAAGTGACTTGGTGTTATCAATCCTACCACAAAATAACAAAGCGCAGAAATTCACTTGAAGGGTCCAGGCTACGGCGACGTAACCGACATCAAACCAGTGCAATGCGAGAATTGAACAAAATCCCATGGAAGGACTTTTTCGACAATTTCACGTGGTTGTAAGAACATTCTGTATGTGGTATTCAAGTTGGGGAAGACTATGTAGAATACATGAAGCATTCAAACCAACATCTTAACGTTTCTCTAATGTTTTTTTTTTCCTTATTAAGAGTATCTGCTTACAATAACCAATCCTTATTCACGACAGACTATTTCCTCATTTATCAAATGGTTCAAATGGCTCTGAGCACTGTGGGTCACTGAGGTCATCAGTCCCCTAGAACTTAGAACTACTTAAACCTAACTAACCTAAGGACATCACACACCTCCATGCCCGAGGCAGGATTCGAATCTGTGACCGTAGCGGTCGCGCGGTTCCAGACTGAAGCGCCTCGAACCGCACGGCCACAGCGGCTGGCTCCGCATCTATCACCGTTCTCAAGTACGTGTAGACTGACGTGACTTCCATATTACGTCGTTATTGAACTGTCTTCTAATCGTCATTGTTTTAGTAAGATGGTAAATGATGTAAAAAATTGAAAGTAAAATGTTAATTACGGTGAGACAGTAGTCTTACAGTTCCACTCTTACGACGCTTTATATTTACAAACATCAAACTACCGTCACATCGTAATCAACATTTTATTTTCAATACATTTACGTCATTTATCTTATTATTAAAACAATTGCAGTTATAACACACTCCACTGACGATGTAATACGGACGTCACATAAGTCTACACATACTTGACAATGGCGCTAAATACCGAAACAGTCCGTTGTTAATAAAAATTGGTTATTATAACTAGCTATTTTGGTGCATCTATTCTAATAATCATGTGTTGCTGCGATGAAGAATTAACTGTGTTATGTTCATCACTTTGGGTTTGTTGATGATTACTGGTAAGGATTTCTTAGTTTGCTCTTCTGAATCCCAAAGCGGAACGCAGGTTGTACGCCATCCTGCAATATCCAACAAATAATACAAACGTCGCAACAATTGCCACCTAAGGTGTAAACAAAATTCATATGAACATTTACAATGCCAATACAACTTCTCCTTTGCTAACATGTATACAAGCCTATATTTATTTCTACCGTGATGAGGAGACCTCACTACCCGTGAGGCCATTTTCTAGGATGGCCTTCGGCTGTGCATCTGAGGTATGGCTTGTGAGGTTAATTTATTGAGGTTCTAATAATTGTACCACAATGGTCTATAACGACCTGCCTAAAGTCAAAATACCTATTAGCACACCTTATACCATTCGGCATAAATACATATTCTCTGTATGCGTTCCTAAATTGACGAATTAAAACGTCCAAATTAGGCTTATAATACCACAATTCTTCTAAAACAATAACAGCTGCTGAATAATTAATCCTGTTGCCATAGAATGTTATAGCTAATTCATCAATCCTCTGTTGATTGTTGGGAATAAGGAATGCCAGGCGTAGGTCGTCCGGATAATTTCGGATATGGTCCCAGTTGGCATAAAAAAACTCCAACGCAGACATTAGCTGTAAATATGCAGACCTATTTTTTTATTTGTGTATTAAGATCGGAGTTCTCCAAATACTTTGCTTTTTGAATGAAAGTACTTCCAGTATCCACAAAGAAACTAATATAAGTCTGAACGATTGTGCCTACTTCTGTATTTTCAGTTCAAAAATATTTTTTCAAAGCTTTAGAAGAGCTCGAATCATCTATGCTCTTAAAATATCTTTTTATAGGCTCTCAATTTTTAAAAGCCTTTCTACAGCAGATGTGAGAGATAAAGTATTTACATGTCACAGCATCAACAAACTGAGAAAATGATTTTAATGTTTCCCTTTATTTGGAAGAACAGGAAAGGAAGAGTGACTATATATTTTCAATACAAACACTTTAACATCCACATATCGTAAGCAATTGGATGCTCTTTTCATGGCATTATGAAGGACATGGTTAAAACAGCTGGCTTTGAGGATTTTTTCATTCTCATTATTTAGTAGTTCCATGAATGAATGGTACTTACCATAATTTATATTGGCACCATCAGCACAGTATGGTGATATATTAATGACATTAAAATTATTTCACTCCAGTGAATTTGTAACAGTCTGTGGACATCCATTGCAGTTTCGTCTCCCCTTTGTACGAAATCGAGTACCTTGTTTCGAATTCCACCAAAGGGGTCAAAGTATCATATTACTACTGGAAACGTTTTCCTGTTTAGGTGACTGGAAGCATCTGTTGCTAAAGAAGAGAACATGCTACTCTTTTTGGGGCCATTTAAAACTTCCAAAAAATCGTTCACTTTACTTGGGGTGAAAACGTTCATCATGATCATTTCACCTTCAGTTCGCCGGCAAGATGTTGTCTTTGACACATCAGAATCACTGTACATGTTTTTTGAAAGTTTGATCGCACAATCCAACTTCCTGTAGGTGAGATTGTGTTGTACTGTTTGGGGGAATAATTAAAGTTTACCATCAACTGTCTTCATGTCATCGTTTGTTAGGCCTTGAGGAGAATTGAACATATAGTTATGTTGGATGAAATAGTGTCATTATTTCCTTTGATTTTGTGACCTACAAACAAATACAAGAAGTTACCTCAAAAAATTGCCAATTACTAATTACTACGTGCTGAACAGTAAGATATATATATTTTTTAGAATGCATAGTAATAATTTATGGCCTGATGTATTCATTTGCTGTACACAATCGTTCTTGCCGCCATGTGTGACGCAATACTCACGTTTGCAAATGGATCAGTTTGCTGGTCCAATCTAGAAATATAAAGCTACCAACTTCGTAAGATATGTACACATATACTTTGTTTTCTTGTTTGGTGGCGTTTTAGCTTTGTCCTTGCTGCCGATCATAAAATCTTGAAGAACGATTCACTGTAAGTACTGGCACTGAAACGAATTCACGTCTAACCACCAAGTGTCGGTTGACCAATTCTAAGATAATCGATAGATATAATATCGATACAGAACCAGGTGTCTCCACGTCCAACGTTTCAACGAATTCTGACCGTGCGCGCAAAATTTAAAGGCTTGAAAAATATTTGTGCATGCATAAAAAAACTGGAGAAAACCGCACAATGATCCTGAAAATATGGAAGCCGGGAGATTATGAAAAAATATGTTCAAATACCGGAGATCCCGGGAAATACGGGAGAAAGTTGGTGACCCTATGTACCATGCTAGTATAGAATCTAAAGCAAGGTGGCTCATTGCATTCGTAAGGTGGAGTACGTACATGGGATGGTCATAAAATGTTATTTATGTCCTCGGAAGAATGAAGTTACGCTACTACTGTTATGTTTGATCTGTCTGCAGTCCTCAGCCTTGGTAACCCTATGCCCCAGAACCGTTGCATGACCCTAGGGCAGTCAAAACAAATGGGCTGCGCCATTTTCTTTTCGCTCCCCTAGCGTTTTGTCGATGCTGTTACTTTTTCGAGGTGACAATGAAAACTTCATGACCACACGTAGGTTCAGCTATTGTGACGGGTTTAGTATCAAGGCAGTCTCGTAACATTACTACTCGAGAGACTGGGACGTCCAGTATGGCGGCAAATTAAAGTAACACCACAAGGATGACATTCCTACCGTCGGCTGGTGGTTGCACGGAGATGTAACGACGGTCGGTCATCCGGTGTACCTAGCGCGAATGACGTACAGAAAAATGAAGCCTGTACCTGCGGTGGCTTGTGCAGGGCGTAGTTGTGGATGTACAGAACGGGAGTAGAGTGAACCTAGTGCGGGGGCAGCGTAGTCCCCGGGGAGAGCTTGGCCACTTGTGGACGTGTGCCACAGCCGCGGCCACACCTCGGCCCCCCTGCTACTGCCTGTGCAACGCCGCTGCCTCCGCCTCTGCCGCGGGTATCGACCGCCCCCGCACGCCGCCCCAGAAACTGGGCCACCTCGTGGCGGTGGAGGGGGAAGGAAAAGGGTGGGGGCGCGAGGGCGGAGCTCCGTGACTCACCACGCGGTAAGGTGACACCCGTCACCCCGCGCTTGCTGCCATCCTTCTTCTCCTGCTGTTCCCACTTGGCCTCCTGCCGTCATCCAGAAACTTGCGATGTATCTTCCATTGCTAGTTTGCCATTCGTGACGACGCGCAGAACTGTGGCTGGGTGTTTGTTTCTCTTTCCACAGAGAATTCAGTAGAGCCAAGAGGGTAAGAGGGTATATTTACAAATCCTTGCAATCTTGATGGAAGAGACAGGAGGCACAGTACGAGCTGGAATCAAGAGTTCCAATGATCAAGTCGAAAAAGTCAAGCTGCGGCAATTAAAATTGGTGACGGTTTTATCCTTCTTTACATATTCACCCTCAATTGTGGTACATTTTCCCCAACGATGGATGAATTGGCAGAGAACTTGAGGTCTACATTGTAGCTGCTCAGAAAACTTTCAACATCTCACATTAGCTCGTAATTTTGGAAACGCCTGTCACTCGACGGTTTATGTTTCCAAGGAAAGAGATAGAAGCTTGGGTGATGTGATAGGATAACATGGCAAGTGAGGCAACTTTTTAAAGTACAAAAGCAATATGTGTGACACTGTCCTGTGGAAAATGAGCTGAGACTTTCTCTTGGAGCGGAAACACCCTCTAGGACAGATTTCCGCGACACCTCGTGCAGACAGCCCCCTTAATCTCGCCAGGACGTTCCAGTACTACGATCCTGTGACGATTTGCCCTTTACGCGAATAATGTATTTGCACCACACTACGGTAGTTCCAAAAACAGGCAGAATCACCTTGCCAGATGATGGATGGGTCTTCACCTTTTTCGGTAGTGGTGAATTCACACGTTTCCACTACTTTCTTGCCGGCCGCGGTGGTCTAGCGGTTCTGGCGCTGCAGTCCGGAACCGCGGGACTGCTACGGTCGCAGGTTCGAATCCTGCCTCGGGCATGGGTGTGTGTGATGTCCTTAGGTTAGTTAGGTTTCAGTAGTTCTAAGTTCTAGGGGACTTATGACCTAATATGTTGAGTCCCATAGTGCTCAGAGCCGAGCCACTACCTTCTTGCTCCTTTGCCTCAGGGTCAAAATGATACACCCTGCACTCGTCCATAGCGATAATGAGGCTAAATAATCCACCTGGATTGTCCTTAAACAACTACAAAATTTCCGCTGACGCCACAGTTCGGCGGGCTATGAGCAGTTACGGAATTCGTGCAAGGTGTTGAAGACTAATTCATGACTGATTTGCACTTTTTCCGCTATCACTTCGATCATGATAAGCGAGTCCTGGAGCACCAGGGCTTCAATCCCATTGCGATTCTCGATTGTTCATGGAGAGATGGTCTATCACATCGTTCTTCTTCGGGAGGACGACGGTTCAATCCCGCGTCCGTCCATCCTGATGTAGGTTTTCCGTGATTTCCCTAAATCGCTCCAGGCAAATGCCGGGATGGTTCCTTTGAAAGGGCACAGCCGACTTCCTTACCCGTCCTCCCTAATCCGATGAGACCGATGACCTCACTGTTTGGTCTCTTCCATCAAATAATCCAATCCAATCCAGTCACATCGTTCTTCGGTATTCAGACTTGCTTGATTACATGGGAAGCGTATGCTCACCTATCCAGTGTCTCATACGATAGTATATTGTTTTCGTACGCTCTCATTAATCAATTAACTCAGCATGGACTGTAGCAGCGCTCTTCTCTTTGAAGTCCAAATCCCGAATTATCGTGCGATACTTTATTTATAAATTGGCAACGCCATCTTATTTTGGCTGATGTAGTAGCGTGCTACGCTGTTGCGACGCCACAAGTGCAAGCACGTATCTGCAGACAAACCATTTACGTCACTTCCTTTTTTCAGGTGATTATTAAAATTTTATGGCTATCCGTCTCACGTTCATCAGTTGGTAGCCCACCAGATGAGGCCGGCAGTCAAAGCCAGCATGATTTTTACTGTAAAATAGTGATGAACAGCAAGGGAAGTGTGCATGCTTATACTTCATCGGTACATCAAGCCTCCGCCTGCTTCAGTCAGCGATGACATATCGAGTAACGTGGTCCCTGTGTTAAACAGAGGGAGGCATCTGGTTGGCACAGATTCCTCTGAAGCAGTATGCTCCTCAGCCCGAATGATAGCTTCACAATTACACAAGAGTGGTTCGTTTCCTTTGCACAGAAACTTAAGTACTCTTAAACAGTGTTTAGCACGCGATTGAAATCAGGGAGAATGTTGGAAAATTTACTTTCTAAACAATTCTGTTACATAAAATAATTTTTAGTAGCTTACCATGTAGGTTGTATATACAGGATGATTCAGGTGCCCCTACCGGTGTCGTTTTATGCATTCGCAATGTTATATTTGGCCTTAAAAAACAACGCGTAAAATTATTATATTCTTTCGCTCGCTACGTCCAAACTGATAGTCTCACAGAAAGGACGTGGATATAATCTCTTTGTAGGAAATTAAAAGTGGTTCATTTTTTACTGGGATACGTTTTCGCTGGAGGCCACGGTTTTCGTGTTGTGCAAGAAAAACTTGCAAAAGTGATCTTAAAACGCACTACACTTCCACACTCATCCGTCCCCAATCACTATTCGTAGTATATTGTTCGTGAGACTCCCTCCTACCACTGTAAAAAATTTCCACTACACGAACTGTGGACGATGTTCGAGCTTTCTGTCTCTATTGACTGGGCTATTAAGACATTAGCTTAGTCCGCCATTTCGTTGTGATTATTAATTTAAACCTGCATATGAGGATAATGAAAGAAAAACGACTTCTGTAAACGTTACGCTAAAACTAATTACGTTGAAAATTCGATTCAAACTTTACCCTTACAAGCGCATCAGTTTGGTACTCAGATGGCCAGACAAATACAACGATGTAATTAGTTATTTTATGCTATTAACATTCAGAAAATTATTAGGTAAAATTTACAAAAGCGTTAGTTTTACAATTTTCAGCGCTTGACTAAGTCGTTGGCGTAATGAGACCAGTCAATTAAGACCAAAAACGGTCCAATATTGGAAGTAACTCGTGGCGTCGCAAATTTTTGAATAGTGGTTGGAGGGAGTGCCTTGCGCAACAGACTAGAAATCTTGTTTGGGGGGAGGGGGTGCGTTTGAAGGTCACGTTGGTAAGTTTTTCTTGAATAATTCGAGAACTACAGCCTACAGCGAAAGCGTTATCTCACAACAAAATTTTACTTCATTGAATTTTCCGCAAGTGGGTCTTGTTCATTTTTCTGTAGCCCCTAATAGTTCGCTGGCAGCGGGCGAGAGGGTATGAAAATCACGCGCCTTTTTTTTTCTTTAAGGTTGCATAAAACGAGATGTCATATGGGAAGCTCAGTAATCCTGTGCATTGTATGCTACTTTTTATTCACGATGAAATACTTGGAACGTTTTATACTCTGAAGCACCAGTCTCATATTTAACAATCTGGTTTTACCAGTATCTCTCAACAAGATGACTGGCGCCACAGTACTTACCTTTACGCACGAGTTCTGCTCTGAATATGATGTACGTAATAATGCCGTTGTTGTGAAAGACTGTCTGTCCGTATCAGTGTCCCTGTGACTTTGACATAACACTGCACTGGTGGAAACAGAACGTGTTAGGCCTTTGATTCCTTGAAAGCTACGACACTGATATTCCAGTATTTCCATACCTATGGGGTGAGACGTGCAGCTTAATGCCATATTTCGAATTTCGAGAAAGATCTAATCATTGACTTGATGGATGTGGGAGATTCACACTGCAAGATCGCACAGACAGGTGGATGTAGCCCAATGGCTGCACAACTAACAGTGACGAGGTGGACGCACGACAAAATGTGGCCAGCAGGGTAGGCACGGATCCTCCCAAGAAGACTACATCACTATAAAAACGTAGGACTGTTACGTGGGCTTCGGAAAATAGACAGATGACTGCAGTTGAGGTCCGTCCAATCTTTGTAGGCAGAGGGTCACACGAGCCGTCTAAAATAGATTATTGGAAGATGTATGGATATCTCGAGATTCAATCTGTCGTTTGCCGCTGACACTGTAGCACAGCAGAGACTTCCATGGCGTAGATCCGCAGTCAAATGGCACATTGGGTAGCAATCTGTAACATTCGTTTATTAGTCTTACTCCGGTTTGTGGCGGTCAGATCTACCCTAACAAGCCTTCAGAAGACGTAGTGAAAGATCACAGGAGGTAGCCATTTTCAAAACCTATACTTTGGTAGACTCTGATATTAGGAGCTACTGGATACGACGACAGAATCCAGTTATGCGATGCCCATTTATTGAAAGTTTTAGTTTCACGCTATCACCATCTGTTAATCTAATTTGTCAAGGAGTTGGCGGTAATGAATACTGCAACCGACGTCGCCCCATTGTGGTTCACGCTTGTTCAGTGAAGTGTAGGCCTAGTTATTTACGATTCACGTGAGTTGTCTAAAATTTTGGTGTGGGTATATGATGACTTGAAAAGAATAAACAAAAATGGTTCAAATGGCTCTGAGCACTATGGGACTTAACTTCTGAGGTCATCAGTCCCCTAGAACTTAGAACTACTTAAACCTAACTAACCTAAGGACATCACACACATCCATGCCGAGGCAGGATTCGAACCTGCGACCGTAGCGGTCGCGCGGTTCCACACTGAAGCGCCTAGAACCGCTCGGCCACTCCGGCCGGCTTGAAAAGAATATGCCAATTTCTAAGGTTTTAAGAATTGCAATAAAACAGATTACACTATGTTCTGGATAAATCTTGCTCTTGCGGCATTTGTAAGTAAATGGAAGAAAGTATTGGAGACTACCCCACAAATCAATTGCTGCATCTGAAGTACATACACAGTGCCTTAGCACAGTGACCGAGACGCTACAATCTTATTTGATAGGAGTAGGTTTAAAATTCCCATTTTTGGATGCAGAGATCGTTTTCTATGGTTTCACTAAATTGGTAGTAAGAGCATATTGGAATGGTTACTGAAGCATGCCCTCCACACTTTTGCCTTGTGAACTTTTGGCCATCTGTACCGATGTCGACTTCGATAGGACATTAAACGTCAACCTGCTTTCACAATATGTCCCGGGCAGAAATGAGATGGTATAACGAGCTGCTGTACGACAGTACCGAATCATAAGGCGCATTGTTTAACTTTGGATGAAGTAGGATTCTCATCCTGATACACCCTGCTTTAGGTTATCCGCACTTTCCGTTAATAAATTCGAATGAATACAGGAATGGTTCCTTTCAATAGGATCCACTTATTTCTTTCCCCGTACATGACCTTCAGAGCCGGTTCTCCGTCTGTGGTGAGATCATTGTTGATGGAACGTTAAATTCCTGCACTGTTTGTACTGAAAGGCTTCCTCACAGTGTGAGATCGAGCTATTCAATTTCCATGCGCAAATGGTATCCCGCACCAGATTTCAAGTTTAGCCATTCTGTTGTTTTTCTGCTAAGGCCAACTGATACAACCAAACCAAGCACAATTTTATATGTAATGCTGAATGAAAATGTAAATCTTCGATAAATGAAAATAACAGGTAGATTTCACTTCCACTAGGGCACTAAAATGTGGTAATTATTAGTAATTCGTTTCACTAACATGGTAAATCCATTTGATGAAACGGCAGTGTTATCTGCTAATCATGTTGTCTACGGGGAAGTATCGCCGCCGGATGGCTACAAACTTCACACCTGGTGAAATGAATGTCAGTTGTCAACTGTGCGAAAATGCAAGATAACGCTCGTAACAAAGAGAAAGAAGAATTTAGTATTATATTATACGTTTAGTAGTGTGAACCTCGAGCCTGTCACATATTAACTAGCTGATTCTAATTCTCCAAAGCGATACGAAGTCAAACGAACATGTGAGAGCTGTAGTTAAAAAAAATTACGAAGGCTTAGAATTGATTTGGATTGGGGAAGAGGGAGGAAGTAGGGGAGGGAGAGGATTTAGAGAATGTACAGTGCAGCTGTTGAGCCGGCCGGGGTGGCCGAGCGATTCTAGGCACTTCAGTCTGGAACCGCGCGACCGCTACGGTCGCAGGTTCGAATCCTGCCTCGGGCATGGATGTGTGTGATGTCCTTAGGTTAGCTAGGTTTAAGTAGTTCTAAGTTCTAGGGGACTGATGACCTCAGAAGTTATGTCCCATAGTGCTCGGTGCCATTTTAACCATTTTTTCAACTGTTGATATATCCGTACAGTACAGCTATAGTGGGTTGAGTATCTACCAAATGGACCGGACTGTGTACTTCAATGGAATTTAGGGAGACGATACTAGGATTGTAACGGCCCTTACGATTGTGTAATTGTGATGCTCTAGAAAATTGAATGGGAATGCTTTGACTAAAAGACTACTTCGTTTTCTTAAAGCCCTAATGGGTAAATAAGACAACCACTCTTCAAATATTGTGCACCTACGCTACTGTCTCCATCGTGTATCTCACTAAAGGATCGTAGAAAAAAAGAAAAATTATGGCACGTACTGAGCCAAATAGTCTGTAGTCTTTTCCTTTCCCATATCATATTGAATAAGGTCAGGTAGTTGCTAATATTTGGCCGAAGTACCCTGCACCAGAGTAGCGAAGAATATACTAAGATGTACAAGTACTTAATTTCGCATATTTTCACCCTATGTCTATTTCTTTCAAAGAACTTTCGTATACACCGGACGTGAGACGCTAGCTGTGAATGTTTGCTACTTGCCTAAAAAGTTGAGAGTAGTGGAACACTATCTCCCAAGATGACATCGACTTATCTTCAGTCGTCCCTGTCTCACTGCAGAATTACTTCGTGGATAGAAGACGCTTTAACAGATGCTGATATCGTTTTCCAGAAGTTTCTACCTATAGATATATGACTGTGTGATAACGACCGAGATGGTTAAGTGACTCGAATCGCAATCGGAAATTACAGCGTTCAAATTCCCGCCAGAGGCTCGAGATTTAATTTGTCTTTGGTTTCCCTAGATTGACTAAAGACAATGCAAATTCCTGGTGCGGTTCCTTTGAAAAGAAAAGCTCTGACATCCTTTCATATCTTTGACGTATCCGTGCTTGTGCTCTGTCTGTAGTACATCATCGACGGCAGTTAAATCCCAATCTTCCTTCGTTTCTACATACAAGGTACAATTAGTGTCTGTGGTGTTATACCTCAGCTTGTGTCCGTAATGTCATTCGGTTTTCTTACAACCTAGCTTCCCACAACTTAACGTCGCTGCAGAGTAGGAATCATTCTGGAAAGTTAATGGTGTCCCAGCCGACTGACGTTCATATCAAGTTAGAAATACGCAATATAAATTATAATACATTACATTTTTGTCAAGTGGTAATATGCGCTACAGCACTGCAGCTTGATAAATTTGCTTTCATGACAGCCCAGTTAATAAAGTTATACAAATAGGAGCACAGAAGCAACATGTAGCTCGTAAACGAAATCTGAGGAATGACTAAGATGAATGGCTCTGAGCTCATAGCGGGGAAAGTAAAATAAACAGCAGATGACAGATTGCAAGAAAAGAACGAACGTCCAGGAAAGAAAAAGAAAGAAAAACAACGTTGAACGAACGTGACAGGCACAGTGAATTAATAGACGGAGTAGGTCAGTGGGCTCAGGCAATGTATAAACATCCATCCATTGTTTTGTTGACATTGTTTTCTCATGTAGCATTGTCTTTGGTCGGTGCCTGCAGCTGTTGATCTATGGATAACACAAATTAAAATTTTATGTCGTTTTACGCAATCGCAGTTACCATTACGGAGTAAGTTACAAGAATGGTTCACAAATTAAGAAGTTTAAAGCAATTCACATAATATAATGGTGTAACTTTGTTTAAGTTGCTGATCTTTACTGTGTTGTATGATTTTTTTTTTAATTTCTTTAAATGAGCAGTAATGCTGTTTGCAAAAATGAAAGATTGTCTCCGTCTTTATTCCGCCGGAGACCAAATAGGACCACGTACAAACCGAGTATTTCACTACACCTTTCTCTAATAGTCCTTCATCTGTTAACTTTGCTGTTCCCTTTCTGCTACTACCCGTTTTCTTCCTTCGACCCTTTGAATCGTTTTATCTTGGAAAATTTCTCTTTCCTTTCTTTACTCTTTATATTTTGTCCTATCACAAAATTCTTAGTTATTCTTCGTGTACATTCCTAGGTCAACTGTGTTTGTCTAGTAATCGTTCAACTTGTTGTTCAGTTTGTCCGTTCAGCCTACTAGGCCTCAGTCTTTTGCAGCATCAACAGAGTATTCAAATAGCTTTCTTTTTTACTTTCATCTATAATTTTTATGCCTGCTCTATAAGTGTTTAATTGTTTATCCTATTTTTCTGTATTCTAACATCTTCCTCACAATCTTTCTTTGTCCTAACATTAGCGCTTGGGGCTATACTAAACACTTAAATCAACGTGCTTATTTCTAATTTTTTTGTGTACTAGTTGACAAACACGATGTCGCCTGGGTCTTCAGTTTGCAATTTTGTATTAGAAACGAAAACAAAAAATTAACTCTGTTTGTAGTGAAGTATTGAAAAAATTTATTTCCAAGAATTCATGAAGACACCTTTGGGATTATGAAACAGTTGCGATCATAAAGCGGTTACTGCAGCGATGATTTCAGCCGTAAATAGAAATATTAAAAAACGTAGGAAGATTTTTCTGTTTAGCAAAAGTGACAAAAAGCAGATTACAGAGTACCTGACGGCTCAACACAAAAGTTTTGTCTCAAGTACAGATAGTGTTGAGGATCAGTGGACAACTTTCAAAACCATCGTACAATATGTGTTAGCTGAGTATGTGCCAAGCAAGATCGTAAGAGGTGGAAAAGAGCCACCGTGGTACAACAACAGAGTTAGAAAACTGCGGCGGAAGCAAAGGGAACTTCACAGCAAATATAAATATAGCCAAAGCCTTGCAGACAAACAAAAATCACGCGAAGCGAAATGTAGTGTGAGGAGGGCTATGCGATAGGCGTTCAATGAATTCGAAAGTAAAGTTCTATGTAATGACTTGGCAGAAAATACTAAGAAATTTTGGTCTTATGTCAAAGCGGTATGTGGCTCAAAACAAAATGTCCAAACACTCTGTGACCAAAATGCTACTGAAATAGAGGATGATAGACTAAAGGCCGAAATACTAAATGTCTTTTTCCAAAGCTGTTTCACAGAGGAAGACTGCACTGTAGTTCCTTCTCTAGATTGTCACACAGATGACAAAATGGTAGATATAGAAATAGACGACAGAGGGATAGAGAAACAATTAAAATCGCTCAAAAGAGGAAAGGCCGCTGGACCTGATGAGATACCAGTTCTATTTTACACAGAGTACGCGAAGGAACTTGCCCCTCCTCTTGCAGCGGTGTACCGTAGGTCTCTAGAAGAGCGTAGCGTTCCAAAGGATTTGAAAAGGGCACAGGTCATCCCCGTTTTCAAGAAGGGACGTCGAACAGATGTGCAGGACTATGGACGTATATACAAGTTGTCGATCAGTTGTAGAATTTTGGAACACGTATTATGCGCGAGTATAATGACTTTTCTGGAGACTAGAAATCTACTCTGTAGGAATCAACATGGGTTTCGAAAAAGACGGTCGTGTGAAATCCAGCTCGCGCTATTCGTCCACGAGACTCAGAAAGCCATAGACGCGGGTCCACAGGTAGATGTTGTGTTTCTTGACTTCCGCAAGGCGTTCGATACAGTTCCCCACAGTCGTTTAATGAACAAAGTAAGAGCATATGGACTATCACACCAATTGTGTGATTGGATTGAAGAGTTCCTAGATAACAGAACCCAGCATGTCATTCTCAATGGAGAGAAATTTTCCGAAGTAAGAGTGATTTCAGGTGTGCCGCAGGGAAATGTCATAAGACCGTTGCTATTCACTATATACATAAATGACCTTGTGGATGAGATCGGAAGTTCACTAAGGCTTTTTGCAGATGATGCTGTGGTGTATCGAAAGGTTGTAACACTGGAATATTGTACTGAAATGCAGGAGGATCTGCAGCGAATAGACGCATGGTGCAGGGAATGGCAATTGAATCTCAATGTAGACAAGTGTAATGTGCTGCGAATACATAGAAAAATAGTTCCCTTATCATTTAGCTATAAAATAGCAGGTCAGCAACTGGAAGCAGTTAATTCCATAAATTATCTGGGAGTACGCATTAGGAGTGATTTAAAATGGAATGATCATATAAAGTTGATCGTCGGTAAAGCAGATGCCAGACTGAGATTCATTGGAAAAATCCTAAGGAAACGCAATCCGAAAACAAAGGAAGTATGTTACAGTACGCTTGTTCGCCCACTGCTTGAATACTGCTCAATAGTGTGGGATCCGTACCAGATAGGGTTGATAGAAGAGATAGAGAAGATCCAACGGAGAGCAGCGCGCTTCGTTACAGGATCATTTAGTAATCGCAAAAGCGTTACGGAGATGATAGATAAACTCCAGTGGAAGACTCTGCAGGAGAGACGCTCAGTAGCCCGGTACGGGCTTTTGTTAAAGTTTCGAGAACATACCTTCACCGAAGAGTCAAGCAGTATATTGCTCCCTCCTACGTATATCTCGCGAAGAGACCATGAGGATAAAATCAGAGAGATTAGAGTCCACACAGAAGCATACTGACAATCCTTCTTTCCACGAACAATACGAGACTGGAATAGAAGGGAGAACTGATAGAGGTACTCTTTTAGGGTACCCTCCGCCACACACCGTCAGGTGGCTTGCGGAGTATGGATGTAGATGTAGATGTAGATGTTGATAAATAAGCATAATGTACAAATTATAAGTGCAGTATCCAAGTTAATAAACATGACCGCGGACAGTTTCTGTACTCTGGGCGTAGACGCTTCGCGTGACTACAAGGCGATTTGGTAAACGTCTTATGGCAACGCCTGTTCACAGCTTTATAGACGGCTAGTATTTTCACCAACAGCCGTGTGCGCTTCGCAGTTGAAAGCTGTTTGAAAGCACTTCCAGGTGTCAAGGATTTCCTTAAGTTGAGTCGACTGTAGAACTGTCGAGTAGTAGTAGAGAATAAATAAATTAAATATTCATACACGATGCGGAATTTTTTCACTCGTTTTATGAAGTCATATCTGTTGAAGTATGTGTTATATAGTGGTGTATTTGTGTACATACATTCAGCGCCATATGTGGATACTGTCTACGAAATATGTTGAGAATAGAATTAGTAGCAGAGGAACAATAAATTTAAACGTCAAGTATGATGCAGCAATTTTTCACGAATCTCAGTGCTTATGACGTCGTATCTCCTGATCTACGTGTCATACATTGCTATAACTTTGAAGGTACAGTCAGCGGTATACACGGTCTGAAAACTTTGTTGCGAATAGAGTCAGTGGAAAAGAAGTAATAAATTTAAAAATCATGCAGAGTGAGACAGTTTTTCACACATTTCAGTATTTATGACGTCATATTTCCTGAACTATGACTAATACCATGATATACTTTTGTAGGTGCATTAAGCGACATATGTGGATACAGTCTGCGAAATTTATTGTGAATACAGCTAATAGTACAGAAGTAATACATTTAAACGTCATCCATGATGCGGCAGTTATTCACGTATCTCATTGTTTATGACGTCGTATCTCCCGAAATATCTTAGACGAGTGGTGAGTGGTTTGACCTCGCCTCCCCCCTTCCCCATCGATTGTTGCCTGACAGTAAAGCATATGTGTATATATGAATTATGTCTAATTTTGAAGGTATAGTCTTATTGTTTGTCGTAACGTCTGTTTCTTCTTCTTCTTCAAGAGATTTCTGTAGTTCTACTTCTTTTGCTTCTTGTTTAAGTAAGTTGTGTGGCAGAATTGCAAAATCGTCCGTATACAATACTTCAAAAAAAATAATTCTCTATTTTCCAGACAATTTCTACTCCACTTTCGTTATTATGTTTTACCAAATCTTTTGTCCATTCTCTGAATACTTTTATAAGTGAAATAAATGGTTGTAGCTCCGTCACAAGGCGCAAGAGAAGCATCATTTTTCTTTCCTGATAATGACTAGTTTTGGACACCTGTTTCTATTTTCAGACCATCCGTATCGTGTCTCAATATAAGCGATAACCTGTGTGCAAAACGTGTCCCTGCAATGATGATGAAAGTAGAGCTATGGCCAATTTAGTAGAGTTGGCAGTAGAGCCACGTTGATCGTCATTGGAGGAGCTGTTTTTGTACATAGTCTGTTACCTGTACTGTCACACCTACGGTACAGTCGTACTCAAAACTATCCGAACGACCTGATTTGCATTTCGCCTGATTCGAATGTAACCCACATAGCGCAGCTGTCTAGCAGGTCCTCTAATCGCCCCTCGGTACAGTCGTTTGACTATTGAAAATGGTTCCAACAAGTCACCACTAGAAAACACTGCTCTGTCTCGCGATAACTCAAGATGTAAAGTAATACCAAGGTACTACAAATATCAGGGAAAATCTTATCACAGATAGGACGGTTCTTCAGGCTTGTAAGCTCACATTTATTACAATAAATGACATACATGAAATGTTACCACTCTCATTATTACGTCAGATAGGTAATTCACGTAGTAAGTTCGAGAATTCATGATTTCCTCTTCAAAATAACATACCGTGCTTAACATTTAAAACAAAACGACATTAAAAAATATAAGTTATTCACGAGCAGCTAGTTGAGAATATGTATGAACTTCAAATGTCACGACGAACCGTCTCGTTCTGCATATAGATTCAAACCCAGGTCATGCAGACAAAGCAAAGACTTCGTGACTGACGGAAACTAACAGTCATTCCTGACTAGGCATACAGAGAGTGATATACCTCGATTTTAGGCAGTATCAGTTAGCAAATATAAACTTTAAATTACATAACGTAAACATTGTTAACGGACGCGAATTCCTATCCAGCATCTATTGTCCTTGTTAACGAACTACGAGAGATGTTAAACGCTGCTTCTTCACAAGTAACTTACTTGAAATGCCGTGAGGTAAAGCTTTGTGTTGGACACGGATTCGAACCCAGAATCTAATTGGATTGTCATCGAAGCACAATCAACTGTGACATATCGGATTTTCTCGGCAGTAGCTAGATGTTTTAACTGAAATGAACATTAATTTTTTCTTTCCCAGGACTCCAACCTGGCACCTATCACTGTTATATTCTAGAGAAAACGATCGTTAAAAATGGGTTTGTTACACCAGCAGCGACAAGTGAGCATGTTTGAATTAGAAATAACATGACGAAGAGTTCAGTGTTGACTGGGAATCGAGCCCCACACACATCGTTGTTGACTGCACACAAAGAGACGTCAGCTACCGAATTTTTCTCCACCAGCAGTTCGGAATGACGTCCTTGAATTTACAATGATTTGGCAAACAGTTCTGTGTCTCACTGGGACTCAAAAACGTCAGATACCGTTAGTATTGACAACGAATGAAAATACATTACAAATTAGAATTATTACCCACCAGCAGATAGGTGTTCTCATGCTAGAGCTTGATAATACATAATGAAAGCTTTAGTGCCGGGCCAGGATTCGAACCCTTTCACGCACAATATGCGTAGATGTTGAGGAATCTGCAGTTTTGAACAAACAACAAATTGCAGCCGAGCTGTATCGTCACGAAGGGATCAAATTCCGCGTTAAGGGCGGTCTGAGTTGCATTCCCAGATCAGAACCAATTTTATCGAAGAAACTCAAATAGCAGATGGAATAAGTGTCCTGTGACCCTACATAGCGTTTGTTTCGTCACTAGAAATAAGTAACTAGTATAAGAAAGGTTAATGTTGATAGAGTTTCTACGTGTCGCGACTCCTGACTTTATTGTGGTTCAACCTAACGTCTACTTGGTAGAGAAGGAATATCATGTTTAACATGAATGTCAGACCACAATGCCATTATACCTTCTTCACTTGGCGTAGCCAGAAGAGAACAGAATCTGTCTCTCCTTATTAAAAATCATCAGCAGAAGTTGGAATCGAACCCTGACCATAATTATACAAACATAGCATCAATCCAAGAGACCACCAAGTTCTCTGCTCTATCACTAACTTTTCTATCATAATAATGTTGCGCCACACTGGATGAGAATTCTGACACACAGACTCCCTGTAGTGGTTTGCAGCATGTTCAGTACATTCATTTACTTGGTTGACCGAATCGCCATGAACTAGATGCCTCGGCTACCCAGTGCATACATTCGACTCTATTTTGTAAACACAGAAATAAAATCACGTAACTGACACCTACACAGACCTGCCAACAGTGTAGGATGCAGAAATTTAAACAGGAAGTGTTCCTTTCGACTTGAGCTACTCTATTGCGCTATCTGTTTGTTAAAAACGTCGTGCAGTGCAAAAGAAAAGCTGTAACTGTCTGTCTCTCAGAAGTCTAGATCCGGCCATATGCATTATCTCACAGCATTGTGCAATGCGCAAGTTCTGGAGGAATTGTTGTTGAGTTCTTGATGTGTTATAGCTATGTGTCAGCTAGTAGCGTAACGGTAGGCATCGTGCACTGTTAATAAAACGTCGCGAGTTTGGGTACATTCACTGCTACATTTTTTAAAACGCCATACTGCTGTCTGCTGAAGTTATCGATCTAATGGAACTTTGAACATAATTCCCTTCACTTCTCAACCCAAAATAGTCGCATGTGGAAAAAGGGCAAACTTCTGAAATATTTTGTTCTTTTCAGGTTTAATAGATGGCCGGGTTGCAGATATATCTCGAAACTTTTGTATTATGTACGGGGAGAGTGCATCGTGCCAAACTACGTCAGAAAAGTATTTTCTACATTATCTGTCGTGTGGCAGTGGCATTTTATTCTTCATAAAACTTTATTTGACAGCTTTAACTCAGAACAAGTTTTCTACATGCATGTAATCAATAAACTGCACGTGCTTTGTCAGACTGTTATAGAAAACATGAGATAATTCGCATATACCGTTGATGATTAACTCCTCTCTCATGTTAACTAATGTTTTAACTGTATTATAAGAAATGAAATAAAACTACCCACGATAACCTTACGACGAAAGTCTGTTTCAATAAAACTGAGTATCTGTACACAAGCGTGCCTCTATCGGCACGAATTAGTAAAATACTAATCACTTAGATTTCGATTGGGTCTCTGTTTGATTGGTATGCTATGTCATACTCAAGTGGTATGCAAGTGTGGCATTTCATAAATAAAGTTATGTATTCCTAGAAACCCAAAATTTGTTTTTTTTATTTTTTTTTATTTATTTATTTATTTATTTATTTTTTAAAGGAGGGAGAGGGCGGGAAAGGCAGAGTGATCAGGTGTCGTAACCCGAGGCCTGGTCACAGTGTCCCCCTCGTCCGTCAAGGAATCAAGGAATCATGGATGGGAACGGGAAATCTTTTGTGGCAATTATTATTTATTTATTTATTTTTATTTACTGTTTCTAATACATTCTTAATGTGGTTTTACTTTATACCACAACAAAAATAAATGTATCTAGCACCGCATCGTACTCTGAGAAAAAAGAAAACAATATCTCGGCACGTTCCTACACCGTGGTAATGCATATGGGCAAACGAAAAAAAAGTGCTTCATACAGGATGCAGAAGGGTGTGTCGCTACTCTCCTTACGCTTCATCATCCAGATACGTCTTCAGGTATATCATGTTATTCCACCGAGAATCGAACTTAGTCTTGTCAGCTCACTCAGTGGGTGTCTTCTCATAGCCCGCATCTCGTGGTCGTGCGGTAGCGTTCTCGCTTCCCACGCCCGGGTTCCCGGGTTCGATTCCCGGCGGGGTCAGGGATTTTCTCTGCCTCGTGATGGCTGGGTGTTGTGTGCTGTCCTTAGGGTAGTTAGGTTTAAGTAGTTCTAAGTTCTAGGGGACTTATGACCACAGCAGTTGAGTCCCATAGTGCTCAGAGCCATTTTTGTCTTCTCATACCTGTTGGTGATCCAGCTGCGTGGAGGGTCGCGTAGGGCACTCCCTAAGTAATTAGAAAAATACTGTTTGTATTTTGGGTTCCGTACGATCTTGGAATGACGTTCTTTTAAGTAGTTCCAAAAGTCGAATACATCTGTAGGTCCATCGTGAAATAAGTTGTGTACCGCATGCGCACGGATCCACGTGACAGCGTTGGTCTTGGCGCGCGGGAAATACTGTTGATCCGGAAATAGTAGAAACCGAGGTGTAATGTGTTCCGGAGTCACTCGTAGAAAATACGACAAAATTTGTCGCACCAAGCGCCATACGTCTTCTGCCGCGCCACATGTGACACGGTGTTCGTCCGTGTCTGGAATCCCGCAGTCTACGCAGAGAGGCGATTCCGCCATGTTTATCTTGTGGAGGCGTGATCGGGTGATCTGTTTACCATTGACTGTGACGTACCATGTGGATCGGATGGCTGTGTCCAGTGTAACTGCGTGAATCGTCTTCCACACCACCTTCCAATTAACCTGAGGGCTTTTGGTCTCCACAATGTTTGGTGGGCAACTCTGCTGTAGGACATGATATATATCCCGCGCCGTCGGTGGTACTGCGATACGGACATAGCTGTGTTCAATGTAAAAGTTCCCGAAGTAGTAGAAGGGTGGGGGTATGTATTGCGTCGTCAGTGGGGGCATAAGGGAGGGCGGAGCTAAGGACTCCAACAGCAAACCTGTCAAACTTTCCGGGTGGTGGCGCCACAGCTTGATGTGTGAGCTGACATACAGGGCCACAGCTCTGTCGTGGACATGGACTAGACCAAGACCTCCCCTTTCTGGGGGAAGGGTCAGTGACTCATAACTGACTTTGAAGAGCACGCCTGTACTGACGTAGGCTCCGAATGCCGCTAATAAATGAAGAGTCATCAATAACGGTACTGGAAGAACACGCGCTATGTGTGGAAGGCGTGATGCGAGGTAAACATTGACGAAGTGTGTCCTTTGGAGTATGTCGAGGGTCCGCAGACGAAGGTTGAAGATCTGGACCCGAATTTGTTGTAATAAGCGGCAGTAGTTAAGAGCCGCAGTGCGCCGTATGTCTTCGTAAAACTCTAGTCCGAGACCTTTGATAGTGCCACGAAGCTGTAGGGGTTCGACACACGCTGGGGTCAACCCGTCTCCTATGGCCATGGCGACCGATTTGGCGACGTTGAGACAGCTGCCGGAAGCCACACCGTACGTGGTAGTCCATTCTAGTGCTCTGTTGACATCGTCGCGATTGCGGAACACGAGAACCAGGTCGTCTGCATATGCTGTACAGCGAAATGTGACGTCACATAGGGTAAGACCGGTGAGGTGTTGACGGAGGCCACAGAGGAGCGGTTCCAGTGCCAGAGCATATAGTAACGTCGACAAGGGGCAACCTTGACGCACGGATCGGAAAATCGGGAGGGACTGCGAGAGACGCCCGTTAACGAGCACTTTAGAAGTGCCACTCGGAGGAGACGCATCACGACGTCTGTGAATTGCTGTGGGTACTGCATGTGCTGGAGAACAGACGTTAGGTACGCGTGATCCACTCGATCAAAAGCTTGGCTAAACTCTAGTGATGCCAGCGCTCCTGGGATGCGGCGTGCCCTGGCTAGGGCTATTAAGTCACGGTATCGACACAGTGCTGTGTGGATGTTGTTGATACCCCCTAGAGAAGTCTGATCTGGCGAGATGACGTAAGGTAGGGTTGGTCGTTGACGGTTTGCTAATAGTCTGGTGAATATCTTCATGTCGCAGTTGACGAGTGTTAGCGGGCGGTAATCTCGTATTCTAGCCCCACCTTTAGGTTTGTGAACCGGTATAATTATTCCTTCTACGAAGGTCGCAGGAAGCGGCACCGCGGGGGACATAAGCTCCTGACAGATGTCTGTTAACTTGGGAGCCAGTAAATACTGGAAAGTTCTATAAAACTCCACAGGGAGTTTACCGATGGCGTCGATAACGTCGTCTTCCGTAATGTCGTACAATAATTCTGTTTGTAAATCCTGTGGGACAATGCCGTAAACCAGTTGTGAGACTTCTGTCACCGTCGTCGGGTCGGAACATTGAGCAGAATAAAGTCGTGCGTAATGGTCGAAGAAGGCTGCAGCAATATCGCGTTGTTTGGTGTGATGACGGCCGTCCTCAGTGGTGATGGCATGTATCAGCGCCAGTCTTCGCAGTGTACGTTCTCGGATGACGAGGTACATGGTGGGTCGTCCCGTTGCGAGTCTGTCTTGTGTTCGCGCTCGGACGATCGTCCCTTCGAGGTGTCGGCGCATATGGGCTACGATCTGTGCTTTCGCACGCTGAACTGTCAACTGTCGTTCCGGTGTGGGTGGCAAGGAGGCGAATTCGCGAAGGACGGTGAAATAAAAATCAAGGGTCTGCCGCCTCCAAATAGCAGTTTCATGACCATACGTAATAAAGATTCGCCGTAGGGCCGGCTTGGCGCAGGTTAACCACCAACTAATCGACGTAGGATACGTTGGGAGGCGGCGGACGCACAAACTCCACGTGTCTCCGATGGCGCGTCGACAATCGGGAGAAGCGAGATGAGCAAGGTTCAGTTTCCAGGGATGTCAGCTGCGCCACACCCGTTGGCGACGAAGGGTGACGCGATCAGAAAAGGCTACTGGCCACACCTCCGCGTCACTCACCGTTGCCGCGAGGGAACGGGAGACGTAAATCCTATCGATGCGACTAGATGAGTGACTCGTGAAATGGATGTATCCCGGTCTATTTCCTCGGACATGTTCCCATGTATCTACCAGCTGGAGATCGCCGATGAGTGTCCCAAGTTCGGGGCACGGTGAATGGCGTGGCAGCTGATCTTAAGGTGCTTGGGTGCAATTGAAATCGCCCCCTAATATCAAGTCATCGTGCCTGCCCCGAAAAAGCGGTGCTATTCCTTCTGCGAAGAAGAGCGATCGGTCACGACGGCGGTCCGGAAGGGGCGTACACATTGATAAGCCGGACGCCTTGCACCGTTACGGCCATTCCTCTAGCGTCGGGGAGATATCGGACTTCGTCCGTCTCGAGGCCGTCTCTGAGGAGAACAGCGACTCCACTGTTAGTTGGCGAGGCGTGGGACACATGAGCCGTATAACCATACATACCCGGGAAATCAGCGACGAAGACTTCTTAGAGAAAGACAATGTCAACGTCTGCTGCATTGAGCATGTCTTGGAGCAGCGACAACTTCGTACGTGTCCGAATGGTGTTAATGTTGATGGTCGTTAAGCGATAGGTATGTAGATCGTCTCCTGTGGTAGGGGCCGTCGTCAGTGTCACTGTAAAAGGTGGGCCTGTGATTTGCTGGCCGCGTCTGCGCCGTCATCTGTTGCTACTCGGGAGGGGCCGAGGTGTGGGAGGAGAGACCCCTTTCCTCATCCAACACATCGGCCGTAGAATCGTCTTCAATGTCATCCGCCCAAGGTCCGTAAGTTAACGGTTGCTGCGGTAGAACCCTTGTGGGCTGAGTGACTAAGGGTGAATCCGCAGCTGTTTCCGGTTGTGTACCAACGGAGGGCGCTGTGCTGGCCATCCATTTGCCCGAGAGAGCGGAATCGGGTTTGTCAAAATCAGACAAAGTGACAGGTGAGGGCGATCTCGTGTCATCCATTTTCCTCGTCGTTTCGTCGGCCGTCCGTTCGTCAACTGGAGAAGACGTCCGCTGGAGGCAATAGTCTGAGGGTGTGCGACGTCGCTTTTTATGTTTTCTCGGTGACCTTTGTTTGCGGACGTGGGTTTCTGTGTCCGAAAGAGTTTGTGGTTCCCGTATAGCATCCCCCTCAGGTAGAAAGGTAGAGGTCGGTACAACCCTAGCGTCGAGTTCCATTCTCTCGTCCGAATCTTCATGTGGAGTCGATGGGCGGCGTTCTTCAACCTCTGCAGACACCGTAATAGTGTTGGTCAATCCAGGACCGGCGACAGGTGTGCATTCTAACGCTTCCTGTCTTCCGGGGGGGGTTGTCGTCTGTCATGACGGTCGATCGTGTCACCTCTGCGTAATTGAGGGGGAGGGCCGTGAGCGTAGGAGGTGGTGTCGTGTCATGTAATGGAAGTTGTGTAACCCGACGTTGAACACACGCCGAGCGCACATGATCCTCCTGGCCGCAACCAGAACAAGTACGAGGTTGTCCGTCGTACATTACTATTGCTCGACAGCCACCTATGAGTAAGTAGGACGGAACATGTTTCTTTAATTCAATTTTCACTTGTCGGACGCCGTTGAGGACCTGGTACGTCTCGAAGGTGTTCCATTTTTCGGCCACGTGGTTAATTACCGTCCCATAAAGACGGAAAGCTGAGGTAACGACGTCCGATGGTACTTCGAAAGGGAGTTCGAAGACTCTTAGTGTGCGTAATCCTAGTCCAGCATGGTCAACAGTAACCTCTCCGATGTGACCATCGGAGTGTTTGAACTTGAGAGTGTTCGCGCATCTGTTCACAACCGCGTGACATAACCCGTCATCGGCCATCTTGACGTAAACGACGCTACTTGTGATGGATAGGTGGATACCGATGATGTGCTGTGTTGGTATTTGAACTTCGTCACGGATGAATCGTTCGACTGCAGAGGCTCGTGGTCGTACGTAGTCGGGCTGGAAGCTGATCTTGATGGTAGCTTTTCTGTACGAATGAGCCATGGCGACTCAGTGTTAACGGACGCGAGTATTAGCTGCGGCAAGGAAGTAAACAAACTACGCGCGCTCGCGACTCTGCGGACGGGACCGCGACTCTGCGGACGGGACGTAAACAAGACGTCCTCGCCGCTCACCGGCCGAAAGCAGACTTGAGCTAGGGAAGAGGGATGCGTCTAGGTCTCCTCTTAAGAGTCCAATAGTGGCTAGAACTCGTAAACCGCTATTTAAAGGACGAGATTAGATGCGATTTTCATGCGTAACTACTTTCCTGGGCTGAAAACCGTAAATTTACAATCTTTTGTTACAGCACAAGCGTTAATAATAACTCAGATTATTCAATGGAAATGATAGGAAAAATCAAGTGAACTTTGAGGCTTAATTCAGTGCACACCAGGAAGTAACTCGTCGATCACAGAGTTGCCAAATATACCTTGCCTTGTTGCCAAATCTCAGTTACATTACCAGCAGGAAGAAGACGAAACGATGTAATCCTACAGTGGGCTGGGAAGTGACTATAGCTGATGTCTCAAACACGCGGCTGTTACGGCCTGGAATACGTAATCCGTCCGATTCACATTTCTGTAACTGGGTTTAGGGACTGGAGCGTAGTTACTAATAATACTCAGAACTGGCTGCAAACTAAGCTTCATAAATCAGTAACTCTCGTAGTTGTTTTTATATATCTTTCATAAGTGTCCTCAAGAGTCAGAAAATTATTAACTAACTGTTTCGTGCCTCGCCCATAGTCGATCACAACAAACAAATAAAAATAAAAAAGACTGTGTGTGTGTGTGTGTGTGTGTGTGTGTGTGTGTGTGTGTGTGAGAGAGAGAGAGAGAGAGAAAGAGAGAGAGAGAGAGAGAGAGAGAGAGAGAGAGAAGAGAGAGTGAGTGAGTGAGGGAGAGAGATAAAAAAAAAGAGTGAGAGAGAGAATAAAAAATTGTTGCAAAGAAACTGAATCACGGTATGTAAAGAAATCTTTCATTAAAATGACACGTTCTACATCATTACGAAATGTCGTATTCATGATCTATGGAACAAGTATTAATCTAATCTAATCTAATCATATCATATTGCTGACTAGTGATGAAGAGGCACGAATTACAGAAATTTTCGCCAATATCAGTAACCAAATCTAAACTTAGACAAAAAAGGACGACAGTTTTGTAAGAAACCGGGACTCGTGTAAAGACCCTTTCGTCCCTGTTAACTAACCACGAAAGATGTGTGATATACCTACATTCAGAAGAAACAACGTGTTCATGCATTTAAAGATGAAGCGCATGATGTGAAGTTCTGTGACGGAGATACGAACCCAGCACGCAATCGGATTGTTAACTAAGTAAAATCAAATGTTACGTATCGGTTTTTCTTACCAGCTGCTAGATGTTTGAATCTAAAATAAGGATACAAATTTTTGTGCCTGAGCGACAATCGAACCGCACGCCTAACGTCCTTCTTTTTCAGCCACGAACATAGCTTAAGTAACACTTGCTTACTCACCAACAGTAAGATGTGTGCGTGTTTGACCAGAAATAACTACACCTATTACGATTGTTGGCAACACATGAACAGACATTAAAAATGCACGTTAATTTTCACTAGCAGACTTGTATACACGTGATAGGGCTTGAAATGAAATTATGAATATTTTTGTACTGGATCAGGATTCGGACCCACTACTTACCTTTGGAGGAGACCTAGAGAAGATTGCAGTCTTGGGAAAAGGAACGAAATGATTGAACTATACTGTTCCGAGAGATTCAGATCCTCGAAATATGAGATACGAATTCGAATCACAGTCCAGCACCAAATTTTTCAACGTCTCTAGTTCAATCATGTACAAGAAAAATAAGAGCCCTGTTTTTTTAAATGGCTATCATTTCATCAAATAAAATAAAATTTTCTAATGTAAGTAAGTTTACTGGAGACAGTATTTCTGTTTACTATGACTTCCGCCTATGTCATTTCCCAACGTGAACCGGCTCTGCCCAATTGGTAATGAAGAAACGTGATGTTTAATGCGGATTCTGGATTATAACGTCTTTCTCTTGAGGTTACCAGAGGTAAAGTAAATCTGTTTGTACCTCTTAAAAGTAAATGCCTGAACCCACGCATTGCACCTGTGATAGTTCGTTCCACCAGACCATTGTGGGCACATTTCCCAGCCCCGGGAGTGTGCTGTAAGGGATGATGTGCTTAGCTTACAAAATTAGTCACGGTGGAAAAAATGCGAGTCTATTAAATGGTTAAGTAGAAGCAATCTTGTGACGTGGAGATTATGCTATTCTCATGTCAGCAGGATGTAAAGACTCTTCTAGGCATCATAGTCTCGATGTAAAGCCATTCTGAAATATTCACTAATTCAGCAAATTTCTTAGTTCGAGAAAATCCACTGTGAAGTGTGAGGTTACCGATTAATTCGATTATTACCGTCATTGTTACTATCATTTTCTTCATACCGTTGCTTGAACACATGTGCTTGAAGATCATTTAATGCCTTTTGGTCATTATAGAAGTAGTTGCCCAAGAAGAGGTTCTTTCCCTGTCTGCGGAGTCCTTTTCATGTTAATATCAAACATCAGCAATTACTCGCAGATTACATTAAAACTATAGTAATTGATGAAGACGTTACTTGATAACAAAAACGCGCTGCCTTTCTTAATTTACTTGCGCCTAGAAATGGCTATCGAATACTGCCAAACCAAAAGCCAAGGGTTCTTACTGCCTTCCGTTATACGTCGCTGTCAGTTCTTCCACAAGATTTGGTCGACGTGACCTGTTTCAAGTTGTGTATGGCAGAGAACGTTTTAGAAAATCAATTGTTTCCCTTTGCAATAAACAGAAATATTTTATTAGTAAGCTATCCAAGTTCAAAATTTTCGCATTATTAGTTCAGATTTAATATTCACTTCTATAATGTAGGAAAGTATTTCACAGTTGCAAAACCCGCATCCGACTCATTGCCCTTATACTTAGTCGCTGACCATAAATTCTAGCTCAGAGTGACACCAGTTTAAGTAACCTAATGTAGCGAAGACTGTTTGGCAGTGCTCTTTTTCATCGGAAAAAATGCAATTCACTCATTGGGCTCCAATAGTTCACTGTAACAGTAATTTCTGTGTGTATGCAATGCATGCAGATTGTGGAATTTAGTGGTGCTCTCTCTTCCACTTCTGTATACAATATGCCCGACCTAAACGGGCACTTTATCATTACAGGCCCTGGGCAGTGCAACATCATACTGACAACAGTAACGTGCTTATACTGACAGCCTCACTGTTCGTTTTACCTGATTTTGTAATCATTTAAATAAAACAACACGACCTTCCAGTGGGAGACATTTCGTCCCCCTTTTCCTTGTGTGAAATTTGTCAGTAAGCTTTTTGCGTTCCAACTCAGACTCATGGGTGTGGATCCAGTTCATCATTAGAAGACTAAACAAGAGGAAAACAACATGAAGGCAATGAATACGCTGATTAGTATACATTATTTGTATAGATCGGAAGATGAAAAAGCGCAGATCTGCACTTTACTTTCTGTCTTAATGGGCATGATTTTTAGTTTCTTCTCTTCTGAATTTTCAAATGAATTGATTATTACACGGCACAGAATAATTAGTTAACTGTGTTTCTTACAGCTTCCATTCGCATCAACATTTTTCTACATTCTCGTTCAATTCATGAAATTCTACCTGTATGTTCACAAGACTACACATAGATGCAATCCATTTCGAGGTGCATAGCGTTTGTTATCTTACTTTTTGTGCCAGGTGGGCAAAGTTTATTTCCAAAAACTTTTTATTGTACTGAAATAACCTTTTGTCACAAAATAACAAGGTAAGTGTTTTATTTGTATATATTTTGTTGGAAACTGTAATCGTTATGGAAGATCATACACCTGAATGTTTGACACTACTGGTAGGAGAAAACGCTGCATATTAACCAAACCACACGCCTCCTCTCCGTATCCCACTATGACATGAGCATGGGATTCTCCTCACATACCGCTTTAGAGCTGTTCCTAGCACAGCTGAGAATTGGCAACACCGTCACAAGCATTTGGGAACACTATGACAGGGCAATCATTTCGACGTATGGTACTGAATTGACTCGCTAAATTCGCTTGATATTCCCTTTCCATTTAAATGACTCGTGCTATATAATCCTCATGTAAACTAAGACACTGAGACTGAAAGTTCAATTTTTTGGCTAAATAAATGCTGTTCTTCACATAAGTGACAACTTTCATTATCTTTGACGATGTGTTATGAGTCTGAGCGACCAATACCATGATGAGAGTGGAGTGCTCGGAGCAGTGTGTCCGTAGCCCCGTGGTACAGCCTGTGTCTCGTGTCAGAACGGCTCAATCTGTTCTAACTGTGGTAGAAGCCAGCGTGTGCGAGCTTTTTCTTCTGATTTATGTTATGGAGCTACGAATTTACAGAGAAAATTCTGTAACGAAATCGGAAGAAAAACCTTTACACTTCAAGTCCTCTTGGTAGATCGACCCAGTAAGTTTTGTTAATGGTCATAGATCTTGGCTTTCTGACTGTCAAGCTGCTTCACAATACAAGCGTCTCCGAAGAAATTTGAGTCGACCGACAACGATACGAATTTCAATCTTGTTCTTCACATAAGACTCACATGCCAGGGTGATAAGTATGGAGGGAATGAACCTCTTGATTACTGTAGGGCCTCTATGCTAAATTTCCACAGTAGCAGTTAGGAGCTCTCTGCAGACATTTACTAACAGCGGCTCTAGCGACTTACATTTTCTATGGGTAGCATCAAATATGGGCAATTTTGTAGCCTTAAATCCATTTGAATATCTTAAATATCACTTCTGAGCAGCGTTCACTTCTCCATTAATTAATGTGTAGACCTCAAAACAAGCAATATGCCTGAGTAGCTATGTAGCAGGTTCTGAAAGGTATTGAAACTATGTTTTGCATCAATTTACCAGAGGGAATCAAAGAAAGGAACCAAACACATTACACTGCATTTACTGTCTGTGCCTTGACTAACACATATGAATCCACGAAAAAAATAAATTATTTGAAGAATCTCTGTGAAAGGAGAAAGAACAGGTTACGACACTTTAATTATAGCGCACTGGATCACAATGAAATTAAATCTGTGCCACATTGATGTATTGCATCTAGTGTAATAAAATACTCACCAAATAAAAACGGTTTTGTATCTCCGTTGCAATAGAGTGTGAAACACAAATTGTAGACAGATTTTATGGGTCACCACTCAACAACATTAAAGCATTTCACATCGTCGAGAGTGAGGAATGGAGCAGACGTTGCCGGCAGAAGGCAGCGCAGTGCCTCAGCCCCCGCCGGCAGGCAGCAAACGGGTCCCAGAGAACTCAGACGCATGCGGTGTTCAGAGGTGGATAGTCGGCCAAGGAATCTCTCCCTAAAATATTGTTGAACCAAACTGTTATTGCCAATGTGACAAAAAGCTAAATACTTTGTAAATTCGCTTGAAATACGCTCATAGCTTCAGCACCGAGAGGAAAGGGGTGATAAAAATTATGTCGACGTGTGCTCCCGGTTGCCAGATGTCGTAGTAGCTAGTCCTTCGTTTTACCTCAAGACTACAGTCGCAGTGGAAAACAATGCACTCACACTGCACTCAAGTCTTCCTCCAGGAAGTGACGCAGTCTACAATGTAGCCAGATCGAGCATATTGCCGGACATAAAATTCTGATGGCAGCACGATTGTGTTGTCCACCTTACGGTCAATTTTTTTTGTTTAAGACTGTATTTCCAACACATATTGCACGCTGAACACCCAGAAAAATTAACAAAATAAAATTATTTTATTAGAGCAACGTGCTAACCTGAGAGAAAGCGTCTGTTATGGTTTGCGGTTGCAGTCTTGCTGACTGTAACGTTTTTATCCCTTCTGTGAAAGAGCTACAAGCAGTCAGATCATACATCTATAAGGAAATCGTAAGAAAATACTTTCGGCTCATACTGCAATGGTGAAAAACTTACAATGCTGCACAACAGGTAACGCCTCTTTCCGCTGCTGACAAACAAATTTTGGGTTTCTAGGCATCCATAACTTTATTTATGAAATGCCACATTTGCATACCAGTTGAGTATGCCACAGCATACCAATCAAACACAGACCCAATCGAAATCTAAGTGAGTAGTATTTTACTAATTCGTGCCGATAGAGGCACGCTTGTGTACAGATACTCAGTTTTATTGAAACGGACTTTCGTCGTAAGGTTATCGTCGGTAGTTTTATTTCATTTCTTATAATACAGTGCACAATTTTCGTACGGTTTCTTTTAGTGTGGTTAAAACATTAGTTAACTTGATAGAGAAATTAATCATCAACAATGTATGCGAATTATCTCATGTTGTCTATAACAGTCTGACAATGCACATGCAGTTTATTGATTACATGCATGTAGAAAACTTGATCTGAGTTAAAGCTGTCAAACAAGGTTTTATGAAGAATAAAATGCCACTGCCACAAGACAGATAATGTAGAAAATACTTTTCTGCCGTATTTTGGCACGATGCGCTCTCCCCATACATAATACAAAAGTTTCGAGATGCATCTGCAGCCTGGCCATCTATTAAACCTGAAAAGAACCAAATGTCGCAGAAGTTAGCCCTTTCTCCACGTGCGTCTATTTTGAGTTGAAAAGAGAAGGGAATTATGTTCAAAGTTCCATTAGATTGATAACTTCAGCAGACAGCAGTATGGCGTTTTAAAAAATGTAGCAGTGAATGTACCCAAACTCGCGACGTTTTATTAACCGTGCGCGACGCCTACCGTTACGCAACTAGCTGACACATAGCAATAACACCTCAAGAACTCAACAACAGTTCCTCCAGGACTTGCGCATTGCACAGTGCTGTGAGATAATGCATATGGCCGAATCTAGACTTCTGAGAGACAGACATTTACAACTTTTCTTTTGCATTGCACGACGTTTTTAACAAACAAATAGCACAATAGAATAGCTCAAGTCAAAAAGAACACTTCCTGTTTAAATTTTTGCATCCTACACTGTTGGCAGTTCTGTGTAGGTGTCAGTTACGTGATTTTATTTCTGTGATTACAAAATAGAGTCGAATGTATGCACTGGGTAGCCGAGGCATCTAGTTCATGGCGATTCGGTCAACCAAGTAAATGAATGTACTGAACATGCTGCAAACCACTACAGGGAGTCTGTGTGTCAGAATTCTCATCCAGTGGGGCGCAACATTATTATGATAGAAAAATGAGTGATAGATCAGAGAACTTGGTGGTCTCTTGGATTGATGCTAGGTTTGTATAATTATGGTCAGGGTTCGATTCCAACTTCTGCTGATGATTTTTAATAAGGAGAGACAGATTCTGTTCTCTTCTGGCTACGCCAAGTGAAGAAGGTGGTCTGACATTCATGTTAAACATGATATTCCTTCTCTACCAAGTAGACGTTAGGTTGAACCACAATAAAGTCAGGAGTCGCGACACGTAGAAACTCTATCAACATTAACCCTTCTTATACTAGTTACTTATTTCTAGTGACGAAACAAACGCTATGTAGGGTCACAGGACACTTATTCCATCTTTTATTTGAGCTTCTGTATGTCGATAAAATTGGTTCTGATCTGGGAATGCAACTCAGACCGCCCTTAACGCGGAATTTGATCCCTTCGTGACAATATAGCTCGACTGCAATTTGTTGTTTGTTCAAAACTGCACATTCCTCAACATCTACACATATTGTGCATGAAAGGGTTCGAATCCTGGCCCGGCACTAAAGCTTTCATTATGTATTATCAATCTCTAACATGAGAACACCTATCTGCTGGTGGGTAATAATTCTAATTTGTAATGTATTTTCATTCGTTGTCAACACTAAAGATATTTATATTTTTGAGTCCCAGTGAGACACAGAACTGTTTGCGAAATCATTGTAAATTCAAGGACGTTATTCCGAGCTGCTGGTGGAGATAAATTCGGTAGCTGACGTCTCTTTGTGTGCAGTCAACAACGATATGTGTGGGGCTCGATTCCCAGTCAACACTGAACTCTTCGTCATGTTATTTCTAATTCAAACATGCTCACTTGTCGCTGCTGGTGTAACAAACCCATTTTTAACGTTCGTTTTCTCTAGAATATAACAGTGATAGGTGCCAGGTTTGAGTCCTGGGAAAGGAAAAAATAATGTTCTTCTCATCATTTCAGTTAAAACATCTAGCTACTGCCGAGAGAATCCGATATGTCACAGTTGATTGTGCTTCGATGACAATCCAATTAGGTTCTGGGTTCGAATCCGTGTCCAACACAAAGCTTTACCTCACGGCATTTCAAATAAGTTACTTGTGAAGAAGCAGTATTTAACATCTCTCGTAGTTCGTTAACAAGGACAGTAGATGCTGGATAGGAATTCGCGTGCGTTAACAATGTTTACGTTATGTAATTTAAAGTTGATATTTGCTAACTGATACTGCCTAAAATCGAGGTATATCACTCTCTGTATGCCTAGTCAGGAATGGGTGTTAGTTTCCGTCAGTCACGAAGTCTTTGCTTAGTCTGCATGACCTGGGTTTGAATCTATATGCAGAACGAGACGGTTCGTCGTGTCTTTTGAAGGTCATACATATTCTCAACTAGCTGCTCGTGAATAAATTAATTTTTTAGTGTCGTTTTGTGTTAAATGTTAAGTACGGTATGTTATTTTGAAGAGGAAATCATGAATACGACGAACTTACTACGTGAATTACCTATCTGACGTAATAATGAGAGTGGTAACATTTCATGTATGTCATTTATTGTAATAAATGTGAGCTTACAAGCCTGAAGAACCGTCTTATCTGTGATAAGATGTTCCCTGATATTTGTAATACCTTGGTATTACTTCACATCTTGAGTTATTGCGATACAGAGCAATGTTTTCTAGTGGTGACTTGTTGGAACCATTTTCAATAGTCAAACGACTGTACCGAGGGGCGATTAGAGGACCTGCTAGACAGCTGCGCTATGTGGGTTGCATTCGAATGAGGCGAAATGCAAATCAGGTCGTTCGGATAGTTTTGAGTACGACTGTACGTATAGTGTGAAGATGGACACATGTGTCCGAAACTAGTCACCATCGAGAAACAAAGAATGATACTTCTCAATACATCTTATGGCCCAGCTACAACCATTTATTTCGTTAATAAAACTAGGCGCAAACCTATTTCTCACGTGTAGCATGCTGCAAGTTCGTAAAATTTTATAAGTGAACACTTAAACATCTATTCTTACTTCTCGAAAGGCCTACAGACAACTGCAGCAATCTTCCGAATAGTAATATCTGTAGGTGTAAACCAGAATTCCTTGGATTTTCTTGCAATATGAGGTTCAGTCTATTTGTTCTGAACAAGATCTGTTTCTCTTAAACTCTGCTTTATATTCCCACAATTTCTTACCCACCCTACCTTTAATTCAGTATGGGAAAGCTCTCTGTTATGGAAGAGCTGCTCGTTGATTTTATCAAGATCGTTCCGCAAAAGGTCTGACTCCATCGCAATAGCAGTTACTTCTGTAAAATATCTGGGAGTATGCGTACGGAACGATCTGAAGTGGAATGATCATATAAAATTAATTGTTGGTAAGGCGGGTGCCAGGTTGAGATTCATTGGGAGAGTCCTTAGAAAATGTAGTGCATCAACAAAGGAGGTGGCTTACAAAACACTCGTTCGAGCTATACTTGAGTATTGCTCATCAGTGCGGGATCCGTACCAGGTCGAGTTGACAGAGGAGATAGAGGAGATCCAAGGGTTATTTGGTAAGCGTGATAACGTTACGGAGATGTTTAGCAAACTCAAGTGGCAGACTCTGCAAGAGAGACGCTCTGCATCGCGGTGTAGCTTGCAGTCCAGGTTTCGAGAGGGTGCGTTTCTGGATGAGGTATCGAATATATTGCTTCCCCCTACTTCTACCTCCCGAGGAGATCACGAATGTAAAATTAGAGAGATTCGAGCGCGCACGGAGGCTTTCCGGCAGTCGTTCTTCCCGCGAACCATACGCTACTGGAACAGGAAAGGGAGGTAATGACAGTGGCACGTAAAGTGCCCTCCACCACACACCGTTGGGTGGCTTGCGGAGTATAAATGTAGATGTAGATGTAGATACCCATTTCGGTATTTACGCAACGGCTTCGAGAAAGGGTACCTACACCTTCACATAGTTGACAGTGGTGCTAAAAGGAGACGGCGCACACTCGATATGGAAGCGGTCGTACCTCACCATGTTGAAGAGAACCCTTCAGCGAGTACGCGAGCAATTACCCGTGCAATTGATGTTGCTCCCGGCACGTTTGGTATGTTGTGGATGACCATCTACTATATCCATACCGCCTCCAACACTGCATACCACCTCTAACACAATCACATGAATGAGACTCGAACCAGGTGAGAGAGGTAGGATAGATGTCAAATGAGATCAGCCAATCCGACGAAAGCACCGTCCACCATTACTATTCTGTTGCAAAACTACCTAGCAAATATGTTTTGAAATGGCTGCAGCAGGGAAATGGTATGTTTCTGGACAAGGGTTCCTGTTCAAAATATTATGTACTCACTTCCCTTTACAAATCCTAGAAGTCTGTAATGGGAATTTCTTAACACTCTGTAGAGGTATTGAATGACCATGATTAGTGAATGTTGTTATGTTCTCTTGAGAGCTCTTACATCGCGAGTAAGTCTACATTCCACTCCTCACACAGACAACTGCAGCCACATACATTCACCAGACATATGAATGTTCGATCACAGCGAGATTCATCGCGTTCCATACATGACAGTATGAGGGAGAACTTTCATTTGTGCGGAGCAAGTGAAGATATTAGCAACAGCAAAATCATTTTAGCTATTAATTCTCAATTTCCAGTAAGTTTAAATATACTGGACAAATAGTGAAACCATGTGGCGTGTCCTATGTTATCTCGGTTGATACTTCAGCAGTTTCAGTATTAGCCTATGTGACATGTAATGAAGAAATAGTGCGAAAAATATTTATATAGTCGGAGGACATTTTATGAGAACAGTCCTTCGTTAATGTTGTTAATCTGTATCAGAGTAATAATTGCAAAGCATTCGTGATATTCTTGAAGTTTTACTATGCTTTACACACAAAACTGCGTATAGTTCACTACAACAAAGAGGAAGAACTCCAGCGACAGGCTGCCCAGCCTCCTTCCTCAGCTCATCTCCTCATTTACTTTCTGCGTCGCACTTTGCCGTCCCCTGGAGAACAAGTTGTGCTGTCGCGGCTTGCCGCAGCTAGTCGGTGAGGGCAGAAACTTGTGCCCCTAATGGCCTCGCGGCATGTGTATATTTACTCGCCAGAAATAATGCGGCTTACTCATCCATTACGCTAGTGTTGTTCTAGGCGGGGGAGAGGCCTTAATTTGTGGGCAGACGTCACTTCCGTCCGAGAAACTTTCTCAAGTAGGAGGATAGATAATGTGCAGTTAAAACCATGATAAATATTGTTTTATAAAACAAAAACACGAAATGGTCCAACTCGTATGAAACTCTTAGTCCCTAATGATCTTTTGAAAACCATTATTTCGTCGCAGTCCTGTGTAAGGTTTGTAATTTTATCTTCTTGCCGATGAAAGTTTATGCTTCCAGTCACTGTCCATATTTACAAGCAGGCCATTATCAACTTTTATCATGTAGAAACTTAATAAACCTCTGTCTATGATGGTGCATTTGATGTCTACATCTACATACATACCACAACTAGTAAATTTCTTTCCTGTTCCTCTCGCAAACGGAGCGAGGGAGAGATGACTAACTTAATGCTGCCGTATGAGGCTTAATTCCTCTTATCTTAAGTTCGTGGTCGTTGCGCCAAATGTACTTTGGTGGCAATAGACTCGTTCTACAGTCAGCCTCAAATTCCGGTTCTCTAGGCTTTCTCAATAATCCCTCTTGAAAAGGACGTCGTCTTCCCTCCAGGGATCGCATTTGAATTCACGAAGCGTCTCCGTAATACCTGAACGCTGATCAGACCTACTGATAACAAATCTAGCAGCACGCCTCTGAATTTCATTTGTTGCGATTAAGGTTTACTCTAGGTTGCTTCTAGTCTGGATGATAATGATGCTTTTAGAGTACTATGTCCTGAAATTGCTTAATTTTACTCCTTAGAGGAATTTGGGTTAATGCTCTCTTGAGGTTGCACTAGAGCATATCTCGCACCACATCTAGCCGTTTTCTTTCTTGTTCCTCTCGCAAATGGAACGAGGGACAAACGACTGATTTTATGCCTCCGTAAGAGTCCTAATTCCTCTTATCTTACGTTCGCGGTCGTTACTCTACACCAATAATAGCAGGAATAATCTCAGATCACAATTAACGCATTAGACTGTTTTCTACGCTTGAATCGTTGCCTGATCTTTAGTAATGGGTGAATTTTTAAATGGTGATCCATTCATACTGAAATGATACGCAGGGTGTTAGGGATATAAGTACAGAATTGTGGTATTTCGTACGTTAATATGTACCCACCTCATTGCGTTAGTTGCTTTTTCTCTGCGTATAACAGTCCAGAGTGCTTCCGTTGTTCAGGGATTCACATTGATAACTACATACTTGTAGGACTGACTTCGATTCTCAGTGAAATGAGTCCATTTCTAAAGGCTTGCCACATGCAGTCCACCACAGAAAGTAACCGATATTCCGTTCTGCAGCTGTCGCTGCGTCGTCCCACGGCTCCTCCTCAAAGAACTAACGAAATGAGGGACACGTGACTGAGGTCGTAATAGGTCAACACAACCCATATGAAGTGCAACACAGATTCTAAGGCAAGTTAAATACACTGCCGGAACAGAAAAAAAATTCAACGCCCTAAAGGAAATGTCATTTGTCTGACAAGTGAGGTGACAGGTAGTACATCACTGTAGGAAAATGTGATAACAAATTTAGACCAAACGATGCACACGTCGCAGTAAAGGGTGCCCAAACAGTTGCATGATTACACAGTCCGCCGCCCTCTGGTGGCAACTCAGGCATGTGTACGACAACAAAGGTGCCGAATGGCATCCTACAATAGCGTGGCCTGAATATCTTGCGCGTTTTGTTCTGCAATGATTCTTGCAGCCCCTGGACAACGAGTAAATTCCCACATCATCGTATGTGTTCCGTTAGCGAGAGATCAGGTGATCTCACTGGCCAGGGCAGTTGTTGTACAACATGTTGCGTTGCAACAGCAGCATGTGGTTGTGAATTGTCCTGCTGAAAAAACACATCACATTCCTGTTGAAGCCTATGAGATGTAGTGGGCTCAGGTTACTTTACCTATACAGAGCTCAATTGTGACCGAGAGTTGTACCAGACGGCCCCACACAACATGAAGCCTGAGATGGGACCCGTGTGTAGTGGGCGAATGTACTCTGGAATAGGCAGTTCACGATGTCTACGGCACACACACAGAACGGCTATGGGTCACCTGATATGAAGTCACAGTTCTTCAAGAAAACGAAACTTGAAAATGTTGAACATCCACGTGATGAGCCACCAGTTGCGTTCCTTCCCTTCCGAGGCTCTACATCCAGCAAAATAGGAAGAGTCCTGGAGAGACGAGGTGTCAGAGCTATTATCCGACCTCCTAAGAAGATAATGCAATTGCTACGGCCTGTTAAGGACGGTCTCGGCCTCAATATTCCTGGTATTTACAACATCCCATGTGAGTACAGAAGCAATTACATCGGTTAGTCCAACCGCACCGTTTCCGATCGCTGTGCAGAATATCAGTGGCATATTAAAACTCGAGAACTGGAGACATCTGCAGTTGCTGAGCACAGCCTCACAAACCAATATAAAATACTGTTCCCCAGGCTTCCGCATACTGGGACTCTATAATTATGGATGCTGTAGAAATAAGAATGTGTTGGAAAATCTTCAACCGTAACGACGGATACAATCTTAGGGGTGCATGCAAACGAGTTGAAGATGCAGAGAAGAGCCAGAGATATTCGTCGCAATGTTTACGCTAGGCGGGAACTGTGGCGCAACCAGCGCAGATGTTGACATCATCTGTCATAACATGACGTAATTGTCGACCAATCTTAAGCTGTCTTTAGGCTATACCAATGTCACCAAAGCAGCAATTTTGACAGTCTGTTGCTCCTGACGAAGAGGATGGAGGAAATCGTCGAAAGATCAAGGTTTTACCCTGAACTGACGCTGCAGAAAGTCCGAGAATGTTTTATACACGCACATTGTTATCCATACATACAATTTCCGACAGTTCATGTCCATAAGGGGTGGCATAGTAACTATGAAGATAACAGCGATCCACTCTTATGAAATACCGTAAATACCACAACAGTCTTTGATCGTAAATATCTGTTTATTCAATAAACAAATATTTGCAGTCAGATACTGTTGAGGTATTTATAAAATTTCAGTGTGTACTCAGTCGTTTTCTCCTCACTCCATACGATAATGTAATAGAGCATAAAATCGGTTATATTTTAGCGAAGTAACCTCAGCCATGCACTCTTCAGTGACTTGAGGAGTGTACATATGTAGCTCAGCGATGGCTTTTCGCCCTCCTAGGTACTGTATCACATTTGTAACAGCGATCCGTATAGTTTCCTCGCGCGAAACAAGAGTACCCCGTGCCAGTTCTACAAGTTGCATAGGAGTCACAAATTAACTTAAGTTCGGTCTCTTATACTTTCGATATCGACGTTCCCTAAAGTTCTAAAAAGGTTCAGATGGCTCTGAGCACTATGGGACTTAACAACTGAGGTCATCAGTCGCCTAGAACTTAGGACTACTTAAACCTAACTAACCTAAGGACATCATACACCTCCATGCCCGAGGCAGGATTCGAACCTGCAACCGTAGCGGTCGCGCGGTACCGGACTAAAGCGCCTAGAACTGCTCTGCCACTGCGGCCGGCTCCCTAAAGTTCTACCTTTCATTTCTCCCTTCGTTTCATTCAGTAATCCCTCTTCATACGTATGAAATAACTAACAGCAGTTTAGATAAGAGTTTTGGGAACTTTCGAAGTTGGTAATATCATGCAGACACCCATAAATATTAACATTTGTAAGGTCACCAGTCATTCTCTTAACAGTAATTCTCAAGACCACGAGATGTGACTCGCTACGTATCAGATTCATTGACATCAGCAGTGTAGCTAATAGTCAGCCTAGTAAAGACTAGATTTGTCACTGAGAGAGAGACACAGAGAGAGAGAGAGAGTGGGGAGAGAGGGAGACAGAGAGAGAGAGAGAAAGAGAGAGAGAGAGAGAGTGTAGGTGTCTGTCCCAACTGAATCAGCTCGGCAGGTACACGCAAGGCCTTTTCACGATTCCGCATATCTCACCTCAACATAATTTTCTGTCTCCGTCAGACATACTGCATAAAAAAACCATGACACCGGTGATTAATAAAACTGAAGCTTCATTGTAGAAAAATTAATTCTGATATTACATGTTTTCTATTTTTTATCGTAATATACATTGCAATGAACATTTGTAATACGGTAGTATTTTCTGTCGTGCTACGAGTGGAATACAGATCTTCCTTTCGCGCTAGTGTTCTAATAACTGCACTCTCAAAGTACGCCTAACAGGGCCATATAGGGTTTCGACTTGTTACGTCCATGCTTACCAGTCACCATGGAGGCTCGTCTGCTAGGCTCCATCTCCGAAGATATTGAGGGAAACAAGTGACAAGGTGAAAGTGTGAGTTAGTCACTGAGGCGTTACGGATATCGCGAATGATAGTGCACTGCTATGCAATACATAGGAACCTGTCTTAGAATCCCATTCCGGCGTGCTACTTCAAACAGTTACAAATAATTTCTGTTTGCAAAATTAGTGCTGTATGTCATCTGAAATAGGATCATCATCTGCTAATTTCATTCGACAGTGTTCTTAAGGGGGGTGGGACGTCAAACGGGCCATCTTGGAGCAGGAGAGATATGACAGGACATTTTAATTTCCACTGTCTATACTTTTACGAATAAATTCATAAAACTTTGTCAGCATGATCAAAAAGGATTCAGGTTTCACAATCATAGCAGTGGAAGTTCAGAAATATAACAAAATAATTTTTTTTACATGTGAAAGTTTATCATTTTTTCAATTCCGTTTGTTGCTATAGGTACACGTTTCTTCATAAGTAAGAGAGATTCTTCGATGAATTTTGCACAGCATACAAACCATACTTACAGGTGTATGAAACTCTAGAAATTATTTAATTTATGAAAAAATGAATGTGCTGTTATATTTTAAACTTCATGTTTAGAAAAAGCTCAAATTTTATAGTTAATTGTCTCAATTTTTACTACAGTTGTTAATAGATCTGGAAAATTCTGTGCAAAATTCATCGAAGAATCTCCCTTACTTATGAAGAAAAGTGTACCTATAGCAACAAATGCAGCCAATGGTAAGTGAAAAAAGGTGAAATACAAATGTAAAAAAATAAATTATTTCCTTATATTTTTGAACTTCCACCACTATAAATGTAAATCCTAAATTCTTTCTGGTCATTCTGATATAGTTTTATGAATTTATTTTTAAACATATGGACAGTAGAAATTAAAATGTCCTGTGGTGTCTCTCCTGCTTCAAGTCGTCCCGTTTGACGTCATACCCCTCTTAAATGGATACACATTTTTCTATTGAGTTCTAGTTGGATAATACAATACAGTCAACGGGACGTTACTGATAAAACCGGAACAGTCGATGTCAAAAGGAGAAAGATGCCGGAGTATATCGACATTTGTACTTCAGTTACTACATTTTTTTTTCCTTTGGGAACTGTCAGTTTTGTAATGAAGTATCCAATTAATAAAACAGCGACTACTCACTTGGTATTATTTGGATTTGAACAAATCTGCGTCATATGAATATGAAGCACGTTCTTTCTCGACTCTGTTATGATGAAATTCGAAATGGTAAATGAATTAAGTTCTTCGGTGTCTTCAGTACTTTCGGTAAGTATGATGCAAACCGTAAAACAGTCAAAAGCTTAACTGAAGCTGAACACGAAAAAACTGTTGCATTACGGCTGTAACCAAATCTAGCTATCCTGATCGTTTTAAGCTATGCAAAACAGTTAAAGTAAATCTCTTTCGATTTAACGCAGTGCTAAACATTCTGCCGATGTGGCTGTTCCACCAAGTAATGTGTCATTATGTTACAAAAAATTGAATTCCTACGTACCTTGACACAGAGCTTCGTTTAGAAAAATGCCTAACAACTTAGAGGAAAACATGTATTAAGAATCTGTCAAAGCGCAATTCCGGTTATCAAACCAACAAAGTATTTTGAGTGGAGTAAATAAGGACTTACATTTAATTACATGCTTTCGTTCAGAATCCTTAATTAATGACATTAAATATTATTCAGTGGTTAAGTTGCATCGCTCTTCATCTGAAATAATACTGAAATAGACGCTTTCCATTTGTTTTATAATCGAATGCAGACACATGTTATATGAAGCCTTTGACTGAAATCAATACAAGTTAGATTTTCAATGCACTGGAAGGACAATTACTAAAATATCAACAACCATATATCATATTTGAAAAGGGCAACAGGAAACTAAGCTCTTCTGCTAAAAGCATGGCTGCGTTTTCCCTAAATGTGTGTGTGTTTTACGAACACCTCAATTATAAAGTTTAAAGAAAACATTATCACAAAACATTAGTGGAAGATGGCTATGCTTCATCAGGTTGTAGGTTGCAAATACTTTACTTCTTTGCCCATAGCCGAAACCAAAAGTTGTAAAAGTGTTTGTAATCTTGAAAAGAAATATTTGCGAAACTAAAGATGAGCGTATCTTGTTGAGCTTCTTTGATGATGCAAATAAAAGCGTGTTAGACACTCAGCTAACCCGCATTTCATTGTGTTTCAGCATATAATAATAGACTACTTATTATTTAAAAAACTACTATCGAGAGACGGCCGAACAAATAAATGGAAAACTTGAGTAACAATAGAAGCTGAAAAAATGAACTGAAATTTGTGCCTCGGCTGTGACTTGAACCTGAGTCTCCAGCTTTCTTGGAGATATGCTAACCTTACACCAACGAAGGGGTATAAGTAACACAGCTGCAAGGATTACTCTGGTCCAATGTCCTCCATAACACAAACTTCATATCATGCCTTCGGCCTATCTTAAATCGTCAATATTGCCGAGGCTCTCCGGTATTGGAATAGCAGCCAAGCTTTGTATATAATGGGGAAAATTAATTCCATCATATCAAAAAATGGAAAAATATTCAGTTTCCAAAGCATAACCCTCTGCACAAGAGATTACTCGTAGCATCTCAGTTTATCCACATATAATGTATGCACTATTAATTTTTGAAAGGTTTTGCTACTCCAGATCGTTGTCATTTTGTCAGGTTTTCGACGTAAATTTGTTTGCAATATGATCACTAATGCTAATACTGCCTTCGCTCTGAGCAGTGACTAGGTAACCCAGCAGATCACCACACGCCAGACTAGTGTATAGGTACTGCGATTACACAACTTGCACAAATAGCAGCGTTATTGTCCATAGCTAAAGGAGCCAACACACAAAGGGCATCGGCTTCTTCACAGAAGCAATCACCTGACTATAGTTTCCCTTTTTTGATAGAGCTCATACATGAATAAAATTTAAGCTATCAAATCTTTGGCACACTACACTCTTGAAAACAAGCTTTTTGAAAACAAATAATTATTAATCTACTCATAATTTATCAATCTGCATCTACTAACATTTGAATATCAGTATTTTTTTAGTTTTGAATCTATCACATTCGTTTTCTTGGTGTTATTCCAGTTTCTAGAATCAACGTGGGATGAGCATTTTTTTCTCTCGGAGTTGGCATAGACTTATTTTTGTGGCCAGTTTCATTTGGCAAAACGTCGTTGCCACTGATAAGATGGAAGGCAAAGTTCTTCTACGACGTCCGCTTGAAAATTAGTAAATTTCTTTTCCCTGTTTTAACTGTATATCAAAGACATTTATAGGTACCGTTCGGTGGGCTGACGTTTCTCGGAAGCAAACGGTCTCCTCATTACATACAGCCAAGTTTTGAAATACACGGGAGTGCTTACCCTCGATAAAATTAAAGGATACAATGGGTAACTGTATGAAGTTCTATCTTAATAACTAAAGAGAAATATAACTGATAAGAAATGGTTGAGGAGTATCTACCACTCTTACATACATCGCAAAAATGTGCAGTGTTAATTTGAAAACAATCCATGATTCATTATTGAACCTAAGGTCTGAGAATACTGATTTCAACAAAAGTAACTGCATTGGCCAGATGACTATATTGTCGCAGAAGAAGCTGAGTAGCTCCGTGGTGTAGTGGTTATGATACTAAACTGTTGCATGGAGGGTCGTGAGTTCAATACTCCCCTGGGCTGTACAACTTGAACTTCTATATTCGTTTCGAGTACATTCTAGAGGTATCCACAAATGTCAAGAATCATTGTACTAGAATGTTCTGTAGCTGTACTCGTATATATACTGTACGTGTTCTGGCCGGAGGCAATTCGCTCCGCGCTCTTGTATGTGCAAGTGCTGAATAAACCTTCGTTAAGTGAAGTTAGTGTTCGTCATTCATCCAATTACATCTTCTTCTGCGTGACAATGTACTTTGCTGTTTTTAGAAATGAGACTGTGCTTTACACTCTGCAGAGACTAATAGTATAACTTTTTGTCTGTTGCAGATATCCGTGCCTGACCCGGAGATTACGGTAAGAACGAAAGTTTCCCGTCTCTTCTATTATGACAGTAGTTATGAAATCATCTGTAAAAATTTTGCTTTGTTATTTACTTACAAATATCAGTTTTGTTAGTAGTACGATGGCTACCCATTACGTCCCTAGTTTCAATTTGAATTTTGTCAGAGATGTACCGAACACCACAGCGTGAAAAAATTAATCGAATGTCGTCTTTCTTACGGCTTGACGGAAGTTCCTATACCGCGCAGCACAGAGAACAATGCGAAGACGAAGAAATGCGCCTATAAGAATATAACAGCCAAACTACGAGAGATTGTTTCCTGAGACAATCTTAGTACTAAAAGTTCGATTCAGCTTTCGATACCAACATTCAAAGTCATACGACCTTCTATTGACCAAAACTGTATTTGTTGCCAGCGCTTCGTCTTCGGGAGACACGTCAAGGTAGAAGAAACCCATTTGTGCACTTAAGTGCCGGAAAAGTGCCTGGTATTTTTACAATGTCGTTGTTGTTGTCATAGATTTATTTATCCAAGAAAATGACACATCACTTTATCCTACTATGACTACCTGAATACCAGTATCATTATAATCAATGTTTCATTTATTCGTTTTCCAGAGCAGCCATAATTTTGATACAGCAAGATAGAGGGACATACTGAATGCTAGCCTGCAGAATTAGTCACCATTTGGTATCACAACAACTACAGACGCAACTCACTGTATCAAGTACCCGGCACTGTAATTGTTATTTAGTTGTTAACTGGATATAATTTTTTTTATCTCAAAGCTAGAAAACATAATGCTACCAAAAATCTGCTCTGCGTGATGACGAGAGGAGATACAGCACACGGAGCCGTGTACTGCATTTCCGGCCGTATTGATTGATCGGTAGCAATTTCGCATTCCATACATCAGAGAACACGCTCCTCGCGGTGGTATCCGCAGTTAGCTGTCTCACAGAAATTAACGCAACAGTCAATCAGAATGCGATTTAACATTGCATATTGCTACTCATTTCTCTATCGCAACTCATCCGCGACGCGTGACTCGCAGTATGGCCACAGCCCTACATGCACATCAGTTAACAAGGTCTGTGTGGCACCAGGCTATTCATACGTGTTTGTCTCTGCGAACACAACAGCTGGAGATCGTAAACGTATTTCCTGTCACTGTGCGTCAACAGACAGAGACGAGTGAGATCCAACGGAGCGTGATTGTTAGCGTCTACATCCGAGATTGCGCCTAGGTCGCTGTAGGCGATGTTGTTGGAGGCGTAAAACGTCAGGCAAGCGCTGAAAGTTATCGTCGATATGGTGCTCCAGAGACTTCAAGTGACACAGACTGCTGAACTGTTTGGTACACACTAGAAACAACTCATCGTACAAGCATTACTACTAATAGAAGTGATTTTCATTGCCACTGAGTTACTGATCTCGCTGACACAAAGAGCTGTGAGGGGCCGTACAGGGTGATCCAGCTGCTCCTATCGCTGGATTTTATGCAGCCCACAACGTCTTCAAATACAACGCTCAAGATTTTCATATTCCCTCACTTGCTGCGTGCTAACTGTTAGTCCTACAGAAAAAAAAATGAACAGGATCTTTTCTAGGAAATTTGATTTAGTTAAACTTTGTACTGGGATATGTTTCGATGGAGCCCATGGTTTTCGAGTTATTCAAGAAAACCGCCTTTGAAGATCACTTTTGTCCATTTCTGCCGGCCGGGGTGGCGGAGCAGTTCTAGGCGCTACAGTCTGGAGCCGAGCGACCGCTACGGTCGCAGGTTCGAATCCTGCCTCGGGCATGGATGTGTGTGATGCCCTTAGGTTAGTTAGGTTTAAGTAGTTCTAAGTTCTATGGGACTGATGACCTTAGAAGTTAAGTCCCATAGTGCTCAGAGCAATTTGAACCATTTTTGTCAGTTTCTCCTGAATACTTAGAAAACTGCAGCCTCCAGCGGAAACGCATTCAAGCACAAAATTAAACTGCATTAAATTTCCTACAAAATTGTCCTGTTAATTTTTTCTGTAGGAATAACAGTTTGCACGTAGGGAGCGATAGAATATGAAGATTTTGCAAGTGGTATTTGAAGGTATATAGGTCGCATAAAACCCAGTTATAGGGGCAGCTGAATCACCCTATATAGAACTGAAATATCGTGGTTCAAATGGCTCTAAGCACTATGGACTTAACATCTGAGGTCATCAGTCCACTAGACTTAGAACTACTTAAACCGGCTTCCTGCTCCGGCGAGAGGACCCTCCATTGTGTGGTGCTTGCGGCGTCCAGGTCACTGTGCGCCACGTTTTATTGGATTGCGTTTTATTTTATGACCAGCGGGTCGCGGCTGACTTGCCAGCGGACCTGCCATCTCCTTTAGGCAACACTCGGACGAATGTGGCTGAAGTTTTAAAGTTCTGTGCCCTGTCTAATGTTTTTACAAAGATTTTAGGGAGAGGATTTTAATTTGCTCACTGTGTGACAAGCTCGCCCATATTTTATGTAAGTGACCAGCCAATAACAATTTCCTGTGACATTCTTGTTGCTATGTTTCCCCTTTCCTTAGGTTTTACTTTCTTATGTAGCATTTTCCTTCTTTTCCTGCTTTCTTTGAGTGTGTGCTTTAGTTTTCTTAGGTCTGTCCACATTCGTTCCTTTTAATGTGTGTCAGGGCGCTGATGACCTCGATGTTGAGCGCCCATAAGCCCCAACACACCACCACCACACTAACCTAGGGACGTCACACACATCCGTTCCCGAGGCAGGATTCGAACCTGCGACCGTAGCAGCAGCGCGGTTCCGGACTGAAGCGCCTAGAACCTCTCGGCTACAACGGCCAGTGAAATGTCATATTCATACAGTTCTCTGGCTGTAGAGAACACTGAAAGAACCCTTCGGTTAGATACACAGAGCGTTGTAAACAACGGTTGGGCAGTGACAGAGCGATTTATAATTTGATGTGTCGTGGTACACGATATGACACTGCCAACGGTGTATGTGGAAGAGGTAAATACCTGAAGTTAGATTATTTACTCGACTGCAGAATGAGATAGCGATATTCCGTTGAGCCAACGAGATAGTCTGGCGCAGATTATCCAACTCTGAGCTCGAACCATTACTTTGGGACGATATAAGGATGAACCCTGCTATTCATAGGTACAGCTGTGACAGCGTGCGTCGAACAGGTAACAGATGTGACCAACTACTGCACCACAGTTCGTTACACTTGGTATTTCATGCCCGAACAAGAATCTTCAAAGCATCAGATAAAGATAAACAAAAATCGTACTATACGGTCTCGCACTGACATGGAATGGTCAATCATACTGCAGATGAGTTTCATTTTAAGTAGAACGTCGGAAGTTTGTAAAACTGGAAAGGGAATCTTTTCACTGTAATTCTTCTAGGAGTTTTCAGACGACGTTCAAGATATAACAGGAATTAAGAACGAGTCTTGCAGAAATAGTTTCCTAATTACACTCTAAAACGACCCACTACGAAGGAATTATCCGTATGGGAAATCAGTAGATGTAATGTTCATATACACACAAAAAAATGATTACAATTTCCGAGAAACTCAATGATTCATTGAAGAGAAAGGGCTTCAACGCGTTGGTCCAACTCTGGTCCTTAGGAAAGTAGTTATTGTGCTTGCATCGATTGATATGACTTCATGGATGTCATCCTGAGGGATATAGTGCCACATTCTGTCCAACTGGCGTGTTAGATCGTCAAATTCCGAAAAGATCGGTGGGCCCTGCCCATAATGCTCCAAAATTTTTCAGTTGTGGAGAGACCCGGCGACCTTCCTAGCCAAGGCAGGGTGTGGTAAGCACGAATACAATCAGTAGAAACCTTCACTGTGTGCAGGCGGACATTATATTGCCGAAATGTAAGCGCAGGATGGCTTGCAACGAAGGGCAACAAAACGAGGCGCAGAACATAGTCGATGGACCGCTACGTTGTAAGGGAAGCTTTCACCACGTACACGTGGGCATTATCTTGCTGTAATGTAACCCAGGATGCCTTGCCGTGAAGGGCAATGAAACAGGGCATAGAATATCGTTGACGTACCGCTGTACAGTAAGGGAGCAGCGGATGACAGCCGAAGCGGTCCTGCTGTGAAATGAAATGGCATCCAGACCGTCACTCTTTGTTATCAGGCATCTCTAGACACATCGTCGCTGGTCATTAGGGGCTCAGTTCGAAGCGCGACTAATCAGTGAAGACAGTTCTGCTCCACTCCATTCAAAAAGATTCCAGGCCGAAGGCGAGACTGGAGACGCCCCTGACAGTGGCGGGGTACCATTCTGACTGTGGCCCACCATACAGGAGTCGTGGTCTGGGGTGCCACTTCATTTCATAGCAGGACACTATTCGCTGTCATCCGCAGCACTCTTACAGGTCAGCGGTACGCCTACGACATTCTACGCCCCGTTTCGTTATCATTCATCGCAAACCACCCTGGGCTTACATTTCAGCAAGATAGTGCTGAGTGTTTCTGCTGCTTATCTTCGTGCTTGCCGCGAGATCTGTCCTCAGTCGAGAACGTTTGGAGCATTAGGGGCAAGGAGCTCCGATCATGTCGGGATTTTCACGATCTGCCGCACGAAATGGACAGAATTTGGCATGATATCCCTCGGAAGGACAATCAATAAGTCTATTAATCGGTACCAAGCTGAAAAACTGAAACATCCTGGTAGATTGAAACTGAGTACCGGACCGAGAGTCGAACTTGGACCTTTGCCTTTCGCGGGACAGTGCACTACCATCTGATCTACCCAAGCATGACTCACGGCCCGTCCTCACAGCTTTACTTCTGCAAGTACCTCGTCTCCTACCTTCCAAACTTCGCAAAAGCTCTCCTGCGAACCTTGCAGAACTAGCACTCCTCGAAGAAAGGATATTGCGGAGACGTGGCTTAGCCATAGCCTGGGAGATGTTTCCAGGATGAGGACGGGGCGTGAGTTGTGCTTGGGTAGCTCAGATGGCGCCACCCTCTGTGGCCGAGCGGTTCTAGGCGCTTCAGTCCGGAACCGCGCTGTTGCTACGGTCGCAGGTTCGAATCCTGCCTCGGGCATGGATGTGTGTGACGTTCTTAGTTATGTTTAAGTAGTTCTAAGTCTATGGGACTGATGACCTCAGATGTTAAGTCCCATAGTGCTTAGAGCCATTTGAACCATTCTTTAGCCGGCAAGGTAGCTCAGCGTGTTCGGTCAGAGTGTTAATTACACTATGTAACAAAAAAACTGAGTGAATGGATCAACGTAGAACCTAAACGAGTGTCGTCGGACGTCCGCCCCGAGCAAATTCAACGAACAATATAGATGAAAATGAGATTAAAACTAAAGATGATAGAGCCCTTTCCCGCGAAAGGCAAAGATGCCGAGTTCAAGTCTCGGTCCGGCACACAATTTTAATCTGCCAGGAAGTTACATATCAGCGCACACTCCGCTGCAGAGTGAAAATCGCATTCAAGCCAAAAAACTGCTTACACAAGCGTCAGATATAAAACGTATTATTGACTCTCTCAATTCGTGAATCTTTCTTTTGGATAAATCATCCAATTTTTTTGATATTGCACTCTTTTGTTTGTACGTACATGTACATCACATCTACAGTTTTCCGTCCCATTCGGATAATTCCTTTGTGGTACGTCCTTTTTTTTTTGTCATAGACTGTATGTCATATTCGTACTAACCACGGAGGATCTCGAAATATCTGTGTTACAATTTGGCAAGGATTCTAGATCTGCAGTATGATAGGACAAAGACAAAAGTGAGTACAAAAGTCAGTAGGAAAGGTTGTCATAAAGGCTTAACTAACACCTGAAAAATAAAATGTTATGTATTTTTTCCGTAGATGCGTCACAATACCGTTGCAGACAACTAGAGGGGCTGCAGCCAACTGATAGAGTGGAGTAAAGCGCGGTATTCGGCAGCAACGAAAATGTTACACATGTGTCAGGCCCACCCAGAAGACAAAGGAGGTTTTGCCTCCTCCGCCGGCGATATACGGTACTTTCACGTGGCGATTTCATTGTGCACCTAGAGTGCAGATATGTGCTTGCAAACAAACGCAAAATTAATTACGAAACTTTATTTTGCAGGTGGTAGTTGAAACCTTACTATTATTCCCCGAAAACGTACACGTAATAAGAATTTTTTCTCTCCTTCAAGCTATTTTATCCAGGATCCATAGCCGGCCGAAGTGGCCGTGCGGTTAAAGGCGCTGCAGTCTGGAACCGCAAGACCGCTACTTTCGCAGGTTCGAATCCTGCCTCGGGCATGGAGGTTTGTGGTGTCCTTAGGTTAGTTAGGTTTAACTAGTTCTAAGTTCTAGGGGACTAATGACCTCAGCAGTTGAGTCCCATAGTGCTCAGAGCCGTTTGAACCAGGATCCATATCCTGTCATAAACACCCTAAATCATTTGTTGCCTTACTGTTTGTGAATTTACTTAATCATTCATTGCTACTATCATCATTCATTGCTACTATCCAACGCTATCATGGGAGAACATCAGCTGCACTCTGTCAAAACATACTTTTCTGTAAAACCTGCAGTTAATAGCCAATTTGGACTATGGAGGCCTTCTTATGTTCTTACATTTTGATTAGCAAAATCGTGAATAATATTTCTGTTTCGTTCGAGTAAGGAAACCAGATTAAAATACACCGTCCGTCCAAAAAGTTCCGTCTCATGAAGGTTCAACGTTTGGACGACATAACCGATATTCAAGCAAATGTGACACCATAAAGGATTTTCCTGACAGTTTGACATGATTGTAGGAAACCTTTTAGTGGTATGCTCGAGTGGAAGAAGACCATGTAGAATGTCTGAAGCATTAGAACTATCATCATTTATCCAGTTTCGAAACATTTAGGACTGACGGAGGTAGTCTCACTCTTTGACGTGCAGTCTCTGTACATAATGTGCGACAACAACGCCAGTAAAGTAGAAGAGACTTTTTAGCATTGGTGATAAACTGTTTGTCATGAATCACTAGTGCTCAGTAGTTTTACAACTGTGTACAGCGTCCTTGTATCGTGAAGAGTTTTATCAAAATCGGTGAACTAGGAGGCAGTGGGCAAGCAGGCTGCTGCAGTCGTGTTACTGCAAGATAAAAAGGACGGAACTACAGAGTAGCCACATGAAAAGCTACAACGAAGAAATGTCGCAGGTACTGGAAGGAAGACCGGCAGACATGGGTGCACACGAACAGAATGCACTTTGAGTTCGATACTGTTAAGGCGGAGAGCGACAATACATCTATAGAGAATAGTTCAGCCACTGATATAGAGTTGAAATATTTATGAAAATTGTCAGAGCAAACGCACCAAGTTCAGAGTATAAAAATTGAACATTAATAATATGGCATCGCAAATAGTTGCTCACAAGGGAACCTCCCCATCGCACCCCCCTCAGATATAGTTGTAAGTTGGCACAGTGGATAGGCCTTGAAAAACAGAACACAGATCAATCGAGAAAACAGGAATAAGTTGTGTAGAACTATGAAAAAATAAGCGAAATATACAAACTGAGTAGTCCATGTGCAAGATAGGCAACATCAAGGAGAGTGTGAGCTCAGGAGCCCCGTGGTCCCGTGGTTAGCGTGAGCAGCTGCGGAACGAGACGTCTTTGGTTCAAGTTTTCCCTCGAGTGAAAATTTTACTTTATTTATTTTCGCAAAGTTATGATGTGTCCGTTCGTTCATTGACGTCTCTGTTCACTGTAATAAGTTTAGTGTCTGCGTTTTGCGACCGCACCGCAAAACCGTGCGATTATTAGACGAAAGGACGTGCCTCTCCAATGGGAACCGAAAACATTTGATCGCAAGGTCATAGGTCAACCGATTCCTCCACAGGAAAACACGTCTGATTTATTCTATACGACGCTGGTGACGGCATGTGCGTTACATGACAGATAATAATTGTCTGAAAATAAAAATTAAACTTTTCACTCGAAGGAAGACTTGAACGAAGGACCTCTCGTTCCGCAGCTGCTCACGCTAAACACGGAACCACGGTGCTCCAAAGCTCACATTGTCCTTGATGTTGCCTATCTTGCACATGGACTACTCAGTTTGTATATTTTGCTTATTTTTTCATAGTTCTACACAACTTATTCCTGTTTTCTCGATTGATCTGTGTTCAGTTTTTCAAGGCCTATCCACTGTGCCAACTTATAACTAAATCTGAGGGGGGTGCGATGGGCAGGTTCCCTTGTCAGTAATGCGAGCAGTCTTATTGCCTTGGTGTTATTGTGGGACTCTGGGCTGCATTTGGGGTCTGTAAGCTGAACCTATGATGGTGGCAGTACTCGTGGAAATTTTACAGCAACTAACCAAATAGGATGGAGAGTTAGAGCAATATTTAAGGTGATAGCCTATAGCACAGACTGAATGGACAGTTTCCTGATAAGATTAAAATCAACAAAAGGAAAACAAGGATAATGAAATGTAACAGAATTAAATCTGGTGATGCAGAGAGAGCTAGATTATAAATCGGGATCCTTAAAGTAGTGGATGAGTTTTGCTATCTGGGCAGCAAAATAACTGATGATGGCCGAAGCAGAGAGGATATAAAATGCAAGCTGGAAATGGCAAGAAAAGCGTTTCTGAAGAAGAGAAATTTGTTAACATCCAACACAGATTTAAAGAGTTCGGAAGGCTTTTCTGAAGATATTTGTATGGAGGACACACATGTATGGAAGTGAAACATGGACGATAAACACAAGAAGAGAATAGAGGCTTTTGAATGTGGTGATACAGATGAATGCTGAAGATTAGATTGGTTGATCAGTAACTAATGAGATTTTGCAGTATAGAATTGGGGAGGAGAGAAACTTGCGGCACAACTTGACGAAAAGAAGTGATCGGTTAATAGGACATATTTTGCAAGGGATCACCAGCTTAGCATTGGACGGAAGCGTAGGGGCTAAAATTGGTAGAAGGATACCAAGAGATGAACACAGCAAATAGATTCATAAGGATGTAGGTTGCAATAGATATTCGGAAATTTAGAGCCTTGATCATGGCCGGCCGGAGTGGACGAGCGGTTCTAGGCGCTCAGTCCGGAACCGCGCGACTGCTACGGCCGCAGGTTCGAATCCTGCCTCGGGCATGGATGTGTGTGATGTCCTTAGGTTAGTTAGGTTTAAGCAGTTCTAAGTTCTAGGGGACTGATGACCTCAGAAGTTAAGTCGCATAGTGCATAGTGCACAGAGCCATTTGAACCTTCATCATGGAGAGACGCATCAAACCAGCCTTCGGATTGAACACCTGTGCCGCGTCATTTAAGGTTTATTATATAATTGTACAAAATATTACTACACAATTTTTACTTAATAAATTGGTGTGGAAAGTAAAACATTTTATGGTTGCTTGTTTGGATGAAATAAGGTTAGCTTTTCGATTGACAGCGACTGAAATCGACGTATTTGAGCAGACGCCGCTGGGAATTACCTGCGAGGGAGCACGGCTTTGAGTAGGTGATTTCTGACTTTAATCGCGTTAGCTGTCCACTGAAAAATTCAGTGGACAGCGGGGTCTCGCATCGCTGTATTAAAACTGATACACTTTTTCTGTTTTCAATGTTAGCGGTGTGGGTCACCAGGCAGTATCTTAAATTGTCTGTTGAGGTTATATTAGGCTAACACTTGAAGAACGTTCTCCTGCAGTGGATATAAGCATCGGATTTCAAGCAACAATTTGGTATGGTTGTTTGGCAGATTTTTCAGAGTCGATCAACACATGTGCTGTCATTGATGCGACGACTATGCGGGTCCTCACGAACAGAGCGACGTGATATCGGTGGAGCGGCCGCTGCCCGTGTGGCGTCGCCAAACAGGGGCGTGGCCGCTTGCTCTGCGCTGACGCGTCGTGCCCTGGGGACCGACGCCCTTGCCTTTCCTTGGCGCTCTAGAAAACCCCCAACCGCGTCCCACTGCGTTTCAGCAAAGGACTGGTATGGCGTCAAAAAGATATTTCCTTGACTTCGCATCTTAGCAATGAATGGCGTATTAGGTCAAATACGCAAATACACTACTGGCCATTAAAATTGCTACACCACGAAGATGACGTCCTACAGACCCGAAATTTAACCGACAGGAAGAATATGTTGTGATATGCAAATGATTAGCATTACAGAGCATTCACACAAGGTTGGCGCCGGTGGTGACACCCATAACGTGCTGACATGAGGAAAGTTTCCAACCCATTTCTCATACACAAACAGCAGTTGAACGGCGTTGCCTGGTGAAACGTTGTTGTGATGTCTCGTGTAAGGAGAAATGCGTACCATCACGTTTCCGACTTTGATAAAGGTCGGATTGTAGCCTATCGCGATTGCGGTTTATCGTATCGCGACATTACTGCTCCCGTTGTTCGAGATCCTATGACTGTTAGCAGAATATGGAATCAGTGGGTTCAGGAGGGTAATACGGAACGCCGTGCTGGATCCCAACGGCCTCGTATGACTAGCAGTACAGATGACAGGCATCTTATCCGCATGGCTGTAACGGATTTGGAACAGATGCGAACGTCTGCAAGACAACAACCATCTTCACGAACAGTTCGACGACGTTTGCAGCAGCATGGACTATCAGCGGTTACCCTTGACGCTGCATCGCAGACAGGAGCGCCTAAGATGGTGTACTCAACGACGAACCTGGGTGCACGAATGGCAAAACGTCATTTTTTCGGATGAATCCAGGTTCTGTTTACAACATCTTGATGGTCGCATCCGTGTTTGGCGACATCGTGGCGAACGCAATTTGGAAGCGTGTATTCGTCATCACCATACTGAAGCTGCATGGGCAGCTGTACCTGTACACGCCATCCAATCTGTGTTTGACTCAATGCCCAGGCGTATCAAAGCTGTTATTACGGCCAGAGGTGGTTGTTCTGGGTACTGATTTCTCAGGATCTATGCACCCAAATTGCTTGAAAATGTAATTACATGTCAGTTCTAGTATAATATATTTGTCCAATGAATACCCGTTTATCATCTACATTTCCTCTTCGTGTAGCAATTTTAATGGCCAGTAGTGTAGTTCCGGTTTTAGTTTAGTACATTCGGTAGAAAGATTTTCCAGTGGGTGCGAGTGCGAGTGTGATTCTAAGTTGCCTATATACACTAACGGAAAAAAATGGTACACCTGGAAGACGACTTCAGTTTTGATCTGATGACACCATATGCCACTTGGAAGGTGGGTAGTAGATGTGTTGATAATGGTTTTAACGTAGTCTGTCAACAGAGAGCTTTGTAGCATAGCTTCAAGAGATCCATTTGTGTGTACTCTTTAATAGGGAATTCTCGCAGCTATAAGGCTCAGAGCGGTGCAAACGTGTGCAGCAAGCAGGCAACCATCCCACGGAGACGCACTCGTGCTTCCAAAAGCCAGCTGGTCGAGTTTGAAAAGGGTCAAATTGTGACCTTCCGAGTGGTGGGATGGTCCTTTCGGAGAACTGCCACACAAACTGGACGTGCTGTGTCGGTTTTGCAACGATGCTGGCGTCATTGGTCACGTGAATAGTGTCTTACCTGTACACGAGGTTCTGGACGCCCACGCAGCACAAACGTCAGCCAGGATCGTCGAACTGTAAGGGCAGGAGTGGCAGATAATACAGCTAACATATCACAGATAAGAGGGCTTGTGAGCCCAGAAGCGTCAACACGAACTGTTGCCACTCGGTTGTTAGCAGTGGGACTACGGATACGTACACCACAAGCTCGTCTTCGACTCATGCCACAGCATCGATGTGCACGGCTCGAATGATGCCGTCAGAGGATCACTTGGAAGATGCAATGGTGCTCCGTAGTCTTCAGGGACAAAAGCGATTTTGCCTGCACGCAGGTTATGGTCATTTGCGTGGAGACGGAGACCTGGCGAACACTGTGTCGTAGAGTGTATTCGTCCAAGACACAGCGGCACCACAGCAAGCCCTATGGTCTGGGATGCGATAAGCTACAACTCTCGTCCACCTTTGATGTTTCTGGAGCGGACGCTAACCAGCGCTCGGTACCTGCAGAATGTTGTTAGACCCGTTCTTTTTCCGTTCTAGCAACAGGAAGCTGATTTGTTGTTCCAGCAGAATAATGCCCGTCCATACATTGGCTTTGGACCCCAACGTGCTCTGCAAGGCGTGCAGCAACTTTCCTGGCCAGCACGATCTCCGGATTTGTCTCCAGTCTAGCACGTGTGAGATATAATGGGACGACAATGACCCTTGCGACTTGTCAGCCAGCACCTCTTGTAGAACTACGCGAACAGTTCGAGCAGGCGTGGCATAACGTACCCCAGGAAGATCGACTGGATGCCAGAGACTGTGCCTACATTGCTGCCCATGGAGGCTACTCCACGTACTAATGTGTTTCAGCTTACCTGGTACCTTAGAACAGCTTGTGGCCCTGATTTTTAAATGCAATCCTTTCATGCACTTCAAATGCACTGTTCCAGCAACAAACCTTGAGTGAGTTGGAAACCTATAAAAGAGTGAACTACCTGTTTCCGGCAGTGAATATTATTTTCGAATATTCCATATTAAGAAAAACTTTGACATTGCGTAGTCATGATTTTTCTTGTCCTTTCGTTCTTTCCCTCTTCATACGCTCACTGTCTTTTCCTCTTGCGTTCTTCCAAGCATTTATTCCTTGTTCTCTTTCCGTGTGGTTTCGTTTAAGTGTGTGATTTTTATGATGTTTCTGAACTGTTGTCGATTGCTTTCGTTGTCTTGTATGACTCCCCTTTCTTCAATAGTTTCTTCTATTTCAGTGATCCATTTTGCCTTGTTTTTACTATCTGGAAGATTTGTCTTGTGACCGTGTTCTTGTACAAACCATGGATATGTCCATGAAATTTCATACTTGTGTTTCGAAGGATGTCAGTAGTTATTTCTGTCTATAGAAAGCCGTCGACGGTTTCCTTATCCAAATTCCTTTACGAAAAACTAGTCCGAATATATTTCTGAGAATTCCTCTTTCGTGCTTTTCAATTTCCCACATTTATTTCGACCTTGAATCTGCAGCGGAGTTTGTTTCCGATAGAACTATTGTGTTGCAGTGCCCTAGTATTGCGTCGTCAGAGATATATTTTTGTTGTTGTAGTGACTCCATGCGGGCTGGAATAATTTATTTTTAAATTTTTAGAGTCTTTGTTAACTGTCTGTTGTTTTTAATCCCGATAGTTGGATGATTTCTCCTAGGTATTTAAAGTGAGTTACTTTCCCTCAGCGGGCTATCATACAGGTTTCCTTTTCATATACCGAGCTTTCTCGTACGAGATTTGAAGGCCAGTTTGCTGTCAGATTTCATAATGTTTCTCCAGAAAAAAATGTGGGTGAAATCTTATGGGACTTAACTGCTAAGGTCATCAGTCCCTAAGCTTACACACTACTTAACCTAAACTACTCTAAGGACAAACACACGAGGGAGGACTCGAACCTCCGCTGGGACCAGCCGCACAGTCCATGACTGCAGCGCCCAAGACCTCTCGGCTAATCCCACGCGGCGCTTCTCCAGAGAAAGTTTGGCTCTTCTCTACTTAAAGAGTAGCGAGATCGTCTGCGAAAGCCAGCAGTTGACGTTGATTCCCTGCTCGTTTTTCATTCCGAGTTGGACTTCATTTTTTTTCCATGGCTTCACAATGTTCTGCACAATTACGTTAAGTAAAAGGCAGGTGAGTCCATCTCCTTGGTCAACACCGGTGTGGATTATTTACAGAATTGAGTTATTCGCCGTTGTAATGTAATGCTAATGAAATATTTCTCCTACATCACAAAAAAATATTGTCCTAACCTGACTTGCAGACCAAATTTGCTTATCCATTTTTGGTGCAGACCCGAACGTCTCATAGTCACTGGTTTTAATTTTTATCGTGAAGTGAGGCCAATGGTTAATGTACATTAAGGCACTACACCTAGTTAATTTTCCACGTTAAGTGTACCTTGATTTTATTTACAATGTATCTATGGAATCAGCTGCTTCATATAGCTTAATCTGCGATCGTCAAAAGCCATTTTGTACACATCCTTTATGTTTCAGTCGGTGGTTTCAGTTTCACGATTTTCTTCACATGGGTCATCCAGGAGAAGAGCGGCACGTTTGAACTGATCTTTATATCACGTAGCTTTTGGAAACTAAGAAGCAGACTCGTGACAATTCTTCAGTAATTTTCGAGGAATTTTCGCAAGCACGACAGCGCGCAAATCAAAGAAATCGCTGACATGACGATATTCCATTTTATTGATTGTAACATAACACACGAAATAGGAAACTTCGCAAAGGGGGTATGAGAAAAGCTATTCCTCAGCTCAAGATGACACCTCACTTGTGTAGTGAAATCATATGCAAACGCAGCAATAAAATCGGTGCCAGGCCGAGAAATTATCCTATAGCCACAATTACACGTTCGCAGCAAGCTCCTTCGCCCGAGGCAGAGTGATTTTTTTCCACCGTGTACAAACTGTAGGGATTGACCGATGAGAGGATACGGAACGGAAAAGATCAATTACGTCCGGAAATGCATGGTTTCCATCCTAGAGACCATTTATTCAGTCATACGTTGTTACAAATAATGCGGTCTAATAAGAGCTGTACCATGCAGTCACAGCAGAGACCATTTATTCACTCATACGTTGTTACAAATAATGCGGTCTGATAAGAGCTGTACCATGCAGTCACAGCTACAGTATTCATCGTTTCCCCCCTAGAGGGTGGTAGTGTTCCTCATACGTCATGCCCTAGCACTCTCTACTGCCATAGTAATTGGTAAAATTGTGGCCGATTAATTTCTCTTGCTAACACACCTTGTAGTAGATGTAATGCAGCGTTGTACACAATGGTTCCATATTCGCAACGAGAACTTGCTGAGAGGGTGTTTACTTATGGAAAGGCAAATGGCAACGGGCGGCGCGCAGCAAGGTTGTATCAGGAGACCCGTCGCCGCCGACAACAACCACACCATACAATGTTTGAAACAGTGTTTCGCCGTTTATCTGAGACGGGGTTGTTTCAGGAAGAAAATAACCTAAAACGTTCAGACATCAGACTTGGAGAAAAATGTAATTAACACTGTGGAAGGCGACCGCCGTGTCAGTAGCACACAATTGGCCTGCCAGAAAAGGATAAGCTATACGACCGTGTGGAACATTCTCCAAGACAGTTGTTACTGACCTTATCACTTACAGCCTGTGCAGGGCTTACTAGTGACAGACTTTCCACATCAGGAGCGGTTTTGCCACTGCTTACTTCAACAGGCAACCACGATTCCGGGATTTGTGTCATCCATTCTATTCACAGATGAAGCCACCTTCACGCGGTAGTATCTTCAACTTTCGTAACAGTCTGGGGTGGGGCAGGGTTTGTTTCTGTCTGTGTAGGCTTCAAATTAAAATTCACCTACCTCAGAACGGCGTCTGCTCGCTGTCCCTTCACTCAGCATTGTAGATACTTACAAGATGATGAAAAGCAGCGTTGATAAAAAACACCACCTAATATCTACAATTACAGAGGCCGCGCAAATCTAGTTATGAAAGAGTGTTCTGTAGAAAAGCTGTCATTCAATTTTATAGGGCAGCAAGAAAATGGATTGGCTTATGGAAAATAATGTCCAAAATTTCCACACAAAAATGTTTATTTTGTCCTTACAGCCAAAGAAACGGTACTGTCCAGTCCACATTTAAACTATTGGCTATTTTCTTCAAGTTCACTATTCATACACACATTTCACATGCACAGTAGCCAGAAATCAGTCCAAACCCGACATGAATCAAACAACGTTTCCACAGTCATTAATTTCACCACTAATTTGAGTTATTACATTCGGTCCTTCTTGTGAATTTCTAAAAAGTAAACTGCTCGGCAAAAATGCTCAGTGGTTGAATCCTGAAACATGCCACGCAAATACTATGAAGGCCAAATTTTCACATGCGAATATCATTCCAACAAAACAATTCCAAAACTTCCAAACTTCACAAAACTGTCCGTAAATCCAACTTCTATTACGGCCACACAATCTGGACACGAGAAGTCAATTATTTCTTCATTATACAACTTATTTTGATGCAACCGTCCGCGTTCAAAGCTAGCGAGTGACTTCTCTTCTTGCAGCCTCACTCCCAGTATAACCATCAGGTAACGAGCGGGAACCGTCTCAATTCTGATTGGCTGACCATACTCGCTGCCAATCAGAATACTCGCTCATGACCATACTCGTGCCAAAACTGGCCTGCACCAATCCTTATACACTGACGCATTTATGTCATTCTGGCATACAAATATCAAAGTAATATTTAAGAAACGAAAACGACAAGGCAATAATTCTGGAAATATTCTTTAGATACTGCTTTTTCTCCAGATGACTTTCTGGCTGCTCTGTTACAATAGCAATCACACCTGACATACGTCATCAGCAAAGTGGGTAAATTCCCTACGATCATTTTCCCACGACAGGCTTGTGTAACTCTTGCAGATAACTTAAGATGGTATATCATGCAACATTTAAATCTGACATACACACTCTTATTTACTCACATTTATTCCCACAACAATATTAGACACAAATAATAATTTTGTCTGATTTTTATATTACGAAAACGAAAAATAATTAAAGTTATAATATGAAAATCTCAATTAATTAATTCTGCACACCGAGAGTTCTGTTTATTTTTTCCAATCATACCAAAAGATAAACTATTATAATTCCTAACTGAATTTAGTTCCCTGAGTGTCTGTTTTTGACTTATATTAGCAATTTTTTTTATATCCCAAACTATAATAGTTACAATGTTGAAATTTTTAAGCAATCTTTTCCTGAACAAGAAAAGGTAGTATACCGTTTTTGAAAATGATTGAATAATATTTAATATCATTTATTTAGTTTCATAAGTGGCATCAATATACGCTTCCAGTAAGAGACATTGAATAGCTTTCCCACGGCAGGCAGTGACAGATGCGCGTGTCTCTCCCGGTTAGGCCTCTAGATGTCAGCCCCCGAAATTACATGCAGTAAACTATCCTGAAACAAACGTTCGCTCTGAACAACTTGCGACGCTACGAGTCATCTGTGTGGTTGTATGCGGTGCCCCCTCCCCCCCCCCCCTGGTATGGTGACAGCGTATCATCAGCATCGGTGCAGCCGGAGTGTATTGGCCGGGATAAATGACGACCGTATTTTTGATCAATCTTCCTTCCGTATAGGCAACGGCCTTGCCGCAGTGGATACATCTGTTCCCGTCAGGTTACCGAAGTTAAGCGCTGTCGGGCGTGGTCGGCACTTGGTGTGCCGATTTTCGTGGTGCACTCAGCCTCGTGATGCCAATTGAGGAGCTACTCGACCGAATAGTGGCGGCTCCGGTCAAAGAAAACCATCGTAACGATCGGGAGAGCGGTGTGCTGACCACACGCCCCTCCTATCCGCATCCACATCTGAGGATGACACGGCGGTCGGCTGGTCCCGATGGGCCACTTGTGGCCTGACGACGGAGTGCTTTTTTCCCTTCCGTATAGGCTAATAGGCCTGAACTATCTGCGTTTATTGCGGGTGACTTTGTCCCCCCTGTTGGCAGAAGTGCCATTGACGATTCGAAGGGTCATGTGGCTGCTACATGATGGTGTTCCAGCTCACTTCGCCGTTAAGGTCCGTACACATCATAGTGTGTCTTCCCTGGTCGATGTATCGGACGAGGGATTCCAGTTGCATGGCCTGTTTAACCACCGGATCTCAACCCGTAGTTAAGCATCATGTAATCAGAGGCCATTCCAGATGTAGAAACACTGGAACGGCGTATTCATGCTGACTTTGAAACTGTTCGGATGCAGCCTGGCCAATGCGAATGTGTGGGGCAGAACATGCTACGGCGCATACACCCATGGGTTGAGGCACATGGAAACCATGTTCAGCACATACTGTAACTGTGGATGCATGGTACAGCGCGTATTGGACCGCAGTCTCTGTAACAAAGTAAGACTGAATAAATGGATTCTAGCATGGAAACCATGAATTTCCGGACGTAAGTTCATTAGACACTTTTTGTTCCGTACCCTCTCATCGATCAGTCCCTAGAGTTTGCACACAGTGTAAAAAATCACTCTGAATAAATATACGTTATTGACGATTACGTAAGCAGGAATTGAAAGAACACTCACAGACAATAGATGTAATAGCAGATGTACTTCCAGTTATTTGGAGGTCAAGTAAAGCAGATGAACACACTAGCTGAACTTCTGAGATGTAATGGCAAGCTGTATCTGTGACGACGAGATCGCGCACTTTGCTAACGCGTCGCGTGTCTTCATTGATTCTACAGTTCGTAAATTTTATGCTCACTTGTGCTTTCGCTGTAAGTCTTGCTCAACACAGATAACTAGTTGGATTGTGCATTAGAATAATCATCCTGAAAATATGGTAATAATTCTGCTGCTCAGCAAGTTAACAGAAAATTACAGTCACACTGTTCACAGTTTTTGGGTAACTCCCTACTAAGTAAGACATTTTAAGAAATAAGAGAGAGAGAGTGAATTGACTGGCTTCAAACAGTTCCTCTACAAGCAGATTACATCGGTCTCATTGATACACCGTTCTTACAGCCCTCCTCAGTTTCTCCCATGCCCTCTGCCTTCTGTACCATGATAACCAATCTTAGGAGATAATCCATGAACTCTCCCCTTCCCTTCTTCTGGTAAGTGTTTCCTTCTGATTTCTTTCCCCTATTGTTCTTTGTAATATATTTTAATATGATAATTTCTGATGTTACCCACATAAGACAAATTTTCGAAATGTACTCTTTAAGTAGATCACTGTAGAATAAAAATTCTTTAAAATTTTTTAAATAGACACTTTTAAGAAAAAATAACGTGAATCACACTGAAAATTAAAATACTTAAATAAGTTATTAATTTATTACAATGGGATAGAAAAAAATCTTACTATTGTCATGAACCGGAAGATATTACTTCATTGAACGTATTTATTGTGCCACCAGACACAATTGGCTTCATTAAAATTATGTGATAACAAATTAAATGTAATTCGAATCTATACAAATCACAACCATATGAACGACCTGTATAAATACTACATTGTTATTGAACTGGAATGTGGCCTACGAAGTAATTCGTTGTATGAGAATGGGTTTGGCTGAGGAATTTACATTTTATGATGTTGGTAGCTGGTCTTACGCTAGCTGTGTCCCAGAGTGAATCCCGACAGCCTGTCTACTACTAGTATTCATTACTACTAGTAATGAAATTACAATTATATTAATACCTTCAGCAGCTGACGGACGGTGACATATATCAACGGGGACAGGTGAAAATGTGTGCCTCGACCGGGACTCGAAGCCGGGATCTCCTGCTTACATGGCAGACGCTCTATCCATCTGAGGCAGCGAGGCCACGGAGGATAGTACGACTGCAGAAACTATCTCGCGCACGCCTCCCGCGCAACCCACACTCTCACCTTGTATGTCCACACACTACATTCGTTGTGTCCCTCCCCAACACTACTAGTAATGTATCTGGGTGTTCATATAGGACGATCTTGATACTGTAGCTTACACATTTACTTGTTCTACTTGTGCTGTTGTTCTGTATCTTTTGTGACCTAAACTCCTAACCGTTATTGCGAGTATTACACCGCACAACAGAACACATGGGTACCTATTTCTGTCACCTTGGTCTAAAGCTCATAAAACGCATTTCACGTACATTCTCGTTGCATTTGTAAACATCTGGTTTCCTATCTAATACAATATAGCAGACGAACAAGATTGTACCCATTTACAGCTCCTGTTGGTCACCTGTGGAACTAGGGTTTCACGTACAGATGCCTTCAATGCACAATGGCCGGTGGCGTTAAATACGTAGAATTGTTCAGTGAACTAGTTATTGTGTTTTCTTTAGCCGACCTCGTAGGCCGAACGGTTCTAGGCGCTTCAGTCCGGAACCGCGCTGCTGCTACGGTCGCAGGTTCGAATCCAGCCTCGGGCATGGATGTGCGTGATGTCCTTAGGTTAAAGTAGTTCTACGTCTAGGGGACTGATGACCTCAGATGTTGAGTCAAATAGTGCTTAGAGCCATTTGAACCCTTTTTGTTTTCATTCTAGTACGCGAGAAACTGTGTTGAAATAAAAAGAATTCTTTACGTGAACTACCGCCTCTCACGTGCCATCCACTATTTACACTTATTTGTTTCCGTTAATACCCTCAGCCAGTATGAATTCTCAGCGGTTCTATTTACTGCACTAGAGGCAACGTTTGTAGCAATGTTCCGTATTATGAATGTATCGTTCGGTGTCACGATTTCCACCGAAGATACATTCACAATACGGAACTTGTGCTACAAAAGTTGCCTCTAAATTAGAAAAGCAAGAGAAAAACACGACAAAATGTAATATAGCAGCATATTGTATCTATCACATAATAGTTTATTGTGTGAATAAAAAGAAACATGTATTTCAGGCCACAGATAATCCTTGCCAAATTGAAAGTTTACCGTCTTACCTCCTTGCCTAGGGACGCTAGATGAAAGTTGATGTCGTCAAGCCCTGAATCAAAATTGCGCAACGGATAACTGGGGAGAGGAGCTTGAGAGCGCTACCTAGAGAGCGTGTCCTTTCTGTACGATACTAGGCAAGGGGCTGGAGGGCTCACACGCTGATGTGTGGGTCCCTGCATTCTATAGCTTTTATTTTAAATAAATTCCTTTAACTTGACTTCTTTGTGATTTTTAAACAATGTTAAAAATTGATGACAGTTGATTACCTATTTATTTTGAACATTATCACTCGACATTACAGCGATAGCAGCAATTGTTTCAGTTTACAGATATTACAATTTTACATCTTATAGCTCGGGTATATTATATACTAATCTGCACGCACATTTCTACGGGTAAGACGGAATTGCGTTGGCCAAATCTATACCACGAAAGTCTCCCAATATTTTACATAGGACATTCAGTATGTGAGGAGGATAACGGGCAAACTGGGGACCAGATACATTAACACAGGGGGTCAAATGTCCTAAATTAACGAGATCATTCATTTCCTTACACAATCCGAAGCTGGAAATAAAAGAATTAGTACAAATATTCAAATACCTCTCCTACATGCGTAAACATTGAGACAGACGCACTGAGGGCACGTCTGCTCACTTACCCGTCTTCTGTAACACTCCAAGAATGTGGCGGGCACCCGGAGGTGTTCCTGGGCTCCGGTGGAGGGGGTGGTCGAACCACTTGGCCGTGACCAACCTCTCCACCCCAAATCTTGTGACACTGGAAAGTCTTTGACTTTTACCTGCCTGTGCTGTCTCTCTGATCCCCTAGCCAGGAGTAAGGTTGGGACTACTATACTACAGAACTACTTCCCAACAAAGATTTGGCCACGCTTTACGGAAACGTGTGAGGAGGATTAGGAAAGTTCATGTGCAGTTTCACATCCACGTACAAGAAATGCATAATACGTGTTATGAAGCCTGACACATTTCTTTCCACCCGTCCACATGGGTTCTATTGCACCCGCGGCCGGCCGCGTCGTGTAATAAAATTGGCTGCGGAGTCGCCTCTGTTGCTATTTCCCGGTGCGAGCGAGCAGCGAAACCTGCTGCTTATAGAACGGAAACTACTGTACCGTTTCAAAATAAATGAAGAAAAACGCCTATGGCAAGAAACAAACTGCCTTCATTTAGTTACATAGACGGTACATACCTCCACGAACAAAGATTTTATTTTTTCTTCCTACACTTAAATTCGCCTTCTGAACACTTCTTTTGGTTTTTTTTACGGCATGCTCAGTGTACAGATCGAAGGAAATTGTGGAGAGCATGCAACACATCTCATATACTGCTTCCTTCTCACACGAGTTGACTCTTGGAAGACTGATTTCTGTACAAGCTGTAGACAACCATCCGCTCCTCTTATTTTGTCCCTGTTCTCTTCAGAATTCCAAAGAGTGTATTTAATTCAGCTGTCTTTAAATAGACGAGCACTATGAACGTAGATCGCTTGACATCTACCTGTCTTCTAATTTTAAGTCACACGGTTGATAATGCCCTGTGTATTCCTACATTTCTGAGCAGCTCGGATTGATGTATCCTGTGGTCGGCTTCTACCAGTTGTTCTACCCACTGAAGCAGGGGTCGCTATGAATTTGGCTCATGAGCCGTTCCCAAGAACGGATGCCATAGCGTAGCGCTCAGCCTGGCAGCACTTTTCCACCATTGCCACGGCACGCTGTCTAAGCGCGATGAGGAGGAACCGCGGCGGGGATTGCGAAAGTGCCACATTTAAATGGCAGCACAGTCACACTGCAAACTACTTAGTTTTATATTTCATGTTTGTGAACAACACAGATTACCAACAAAACAAATTTTCAGGATTATTTAATTATTTTTGGCGTGCTGAAGACACGCAATAATTTTTATCTGGTACAAACTGTCGACATACAGACAGACACAAACAATAGCACAAATTTTCGCATTCAGACTGCCACTTAATCGTGATTTTTTTAGTTTCATCATCGAAAAAATTTCTGTCACTCATGTGTGTTGGTCGAAAAATTGAAGCTCGTTTGCAATCTCATTGTGACATGTGGAAACTCTACATCACGAAAGCACTCTAGAAGTCCAGCACCGTTTTAACGTAAACGGATTTGTCTTTGAAACAGGAACTACACTGCATATCAATCAGTTAAATCTGCACATGCACAGTGCGCCTTCAAATGAAACGGCAAACGACCTCGAATACAGCTTGAAAACACATCTAAGACTGGCAATGTCCTCACAACCATTAGAAAACTATCTTTGTAATTCTTTAAAGGCCGCGATGAGTTCTTCAATCCTTGAATAGAATATGTGTTCTACAAAACATTTTCGTTTGAAATGCAGTCTCATGAAATCAGAAAGAAGTCTTCTCTCATCTTGTAATGTCTTACTGTGGGCAGTGTGTAGTCAAATCCACTTAAAATTCGAGGTTTACAACCCATTCGGGATGTTCTAACTTTCGTTTCTGGATTCCTTTTTCGTTCACAAATTTAACAACAGCGGATTAAATCAAAAAATCGTCCCAGGTATGCCCCTTGACTTAACCAACGTACTTTGTAGTAATATACAAAGTCTCCATACACTTCGTTCAGTTCCATCGAAAACAATTGGAACTAACAGTGAAATAATGTCTGCGACTTCAGAAATTTTGCTATTTGTACCACCAACTTCTTCACGTACAATATGCCTTCAAATTTAGCACTAAGAACTCGTTCAGGTATAGAACAATGAATCGTGTCTGTCGATCGTTGTATTTTTTTGCTCTTTCATTCTCAACTAAATCTTTAAATTCGTTCTTAGTGGTATTGCAATGTCGTTTCACAGGAAATTTGAAGTACCAATCGGTTATGTGACTGTGTAGGAGATACTGAGTATTCTCATCCCTCTTCTCTGTCATTGCATTCATTTTTAGGGCTTGTGACGATGGGTCACTAAATTGCTTCTTTTTGTGCAGTCACTGGACTTCTCATCCTCGTTTATACTAAGAACAAACAGCGAAGGGTAAACTGTGCTGACACCATAATTCTGCCGTGCCGGAGAGAGTTGTGCGGACCGAATAATGCCACACTGCAGTGCTAAACGAAATGTCTCGCTGCACCGGGCACCTCCGAAAAGAGCCGAGGAAAGTTGGGACAGACCGAGCCTCGGCCTGCACGGAGTCTGTATATCTGTGTTGCGTGCTATTCGGCACGTTGCACTAAAGCCTTTATCAAATTGAATAAACGGAAAAGTAGACAAGTTTCGAAGACGGGGACAAGCTTCATCAGTGATATGTTTACAAACTACATGTGCGTCACAGGTGTTCTCAGCGAATGTCACTGGTAAACGCTACTAAAAATAATTATACATTGAAGACTCTACGTACTAGTTCCACTAGCAATCAGTCCGACATCTCGCATTATGATCACGACCCAAAAAGTAGAGAATTATTGACGCGTAGATATGTGTACCGATAATCTTTCGTTGCTGGAACCATCAACCAATAAAATCCATAAGTAAGGTTGGAGGAAAGAGGGGTTTTGTCTGGTGCACTACGTAGAAACAACATGGTCTCTTGGCGGATACGAGTGTACTTTCGAGTACTGGTGTATTCCTGTCTGTTTAACCACCGCAGTAACTGTGCCGCATCTAAATTTATAAGCTTCTGCATGAGGCTGCTCCTGCGCCAGTCGTCTGCTCTCGAGTCAGTAACGGTAGGAAAATCTCACAAAAACTAGTACCTCTCGCCACATTTTATCCCATGCTAACTTCGTGAATTGAAGAATTTAACTGAAGACCGGTAAGAAATGTTAATGTACTCGCCCATTATTCCGGAGCACTGAAGGTTCGAATATCTGTCCTGTCACTCTCACCTAGGTTCTATTTGAACCACAATTGCTTTTATAAAACCAATTTAATAAACATTTAATGAAGTAACCTCTTCTGATTCATAGCAACAGCAAGTCTTTTTCTTTCCCAACCTTCTTTATTTAAAAAAACTTATTTAAATATCCTGATTTTTAAGGGAGCTCACTTTCTTTATCTTCTTAAATTGTCTCTTTTAAATTGTTAGTGGAATCTGTTTAGTACAATATGCTACTTAGAAAGTAAATTTAAATAATTTGTTGTGCATAAATATTCTTTTTCCGGGTTTTACCCTGTATTTTCCCGCAGTCGACACTTTTATTTGGATTGTCAATGTTAGTGGTAGAAGATGACCGTCATCCTTTCATCAACAAACCCGTCTCCCCTCCTCCCGTCGCCCAAACAGGAACTGTGTTCCACATCTGTTTTTCGCCTAGTGTGATCCATGTAGAGTGTGAGGACGTTTTCAAATGTTTGCGAATCATGTAAATTAGGTGGTACATGGGTATAAGCCATTTATTCACTTAGTCAGATGTGGAAAACCGCCTAAAAGTCATATCCTGACTAGCGGCACAGCGACTCTCGTCGCTAAACCATAGTAAGAGAAAGAAGTCAGTGGGAAACCCTTTCGAGAAGATAGGATGGGTTAATGGGGTACTTTCTGAAGACGATGACAACACAAAATATCAAGTAGTCTGCTCGAGTCAGCATGCACAGGAAACGTTACTAAAACAGGATAAGTGTAGTATATCAGCTGCCAACCAGCCGAGTCTGATGATTACACAATGGAACGGGCGCTGTTGACAGGGAGGGGACAGCACAAACTGCAGGCAGAGTACGGCTAACGCGCTGTACGAAGCGCTCTCATCTGAATGGTGTCAACTGTTAGAGACTGTAAGGCTGAAATAACCCAAGATAAGGATCTACGGACCGGAGACGATTTACTCCAAAGTTATAATACCGAAGTGCCTAGAAACGACTTTGAAGTGCAACAAGAAAAGTTAAATCTCCTTTTGTAAGCTTAATAATTAAATTTCATTGAGAATGCGGAAACTGCAGCAGCTGCCGTTAAAGACAGAGAGAACTTAGTCCAACACGGAGAAGATACGGCTTGAGAATTATCCAAGGAATGTGAGAAGTTACTTTCAGGATATGTTTCTCTAAAGTATTAACGCGAAACGAGTGCAGAATAAGCTGGGGCCCAGCGTAATGGCGCACCGTTACTGGGACATACTTAAAATTTACGAGCCTTGCAAATTAGGCAACAGCTAAGTACGGTTACCAACATTATCGCTGAAAAACTTATTTCCGATTTGATTCACATGCAGATGTGACTATCAGCAGCAAATCTGCGGTCGTCATTTACAAATGGAAATTTATGTTTTTGACTGTGTTTGAAAGACTTTTAAAGAATTTGGGGTCCCTTAACTTTGTGAAACCTATAGTTTTACTACTCGTTTTACGTCGTCCTTAATTTTTTCCAAACTATGCTTATTTATTTTTAACGCCACAAAACTTCGCTTTCATTGTTTCTTCCAGTGTCAGGTTAACTGTTACCGGTCGTCTTACCAGATTACCCATTAAGGAATTCTTTTTACTCATTTCGTGGATTTTCCAAAAAAAAAATTATGTTTCCTTTTCTGGCAGCACATGTTTCACATACTTCCATTTTCCTATTCCCTCCTCTTTCTACAGTCGAGACTTCTCTTTCACCGGCTGTTGCATGACGGGAGTAAAATAGCGATTCCTAAAATTGCCAGTGTCATAATTTCATACCTGTCGAGATATGTTGTCGAAGAAAACTCCCGGCGTCTATATCTACATCTACATCTACATGATTACTCTGAAATTCACATTTAAGTGCTTGGCAGAGGGTTCATCGAACCGCAATCATACTATCTCTCTACCATTCCACTCCCGAAAAGCGCGCAGGTAAAACGAACATCTAAACCTTTCTGTTCGAGCTCTGATTTCTCTTATTTTATTTTGATGATCATTCCTACCTATGTAGGTTGGGCTCAACAAAATACTTTCCCATTCGAAAGAGAAAGTTGGTGACTGAAATTTCGTAAATAGATCTCGCCGCGGCGAAAAACGTCTTTGCTTTAATGACTTCCATCCCAACTCGTGTATCATATCTGCCACAATCTCTCCCCTATTACGTGATAATACAAAACGAGCTGCCCTTTTTTGCACCCTTTCGATGTCCTCCGTCAATCCCACCTGGTAAGGATCCTACACCGCGCAGCAATATTCTAACAGAGGACGAACGAGTGTAGTGTAAGCTGTCTCTTTAGTGGACTTGTTGCATCTTCTAAGTGTCCTGCCAATTAAACGCAACCTTTGGCTCGCCTTCCCCACAATATTATCAATGAGGTCTTTCCAACTGTAGTTGTTCCTAATTTTAACACCCAGGTACTTAGTTGAATTGACAGCCTTGAGAATTGCACTATCTATGGAGTAATCGAATTCCGACGGATTTCTTTTGGAACTCATATGGATCACCTCACACTTTTCGTTATTTAGCGTCAACTGCCTCCTGCCACACCATACAGTAATCTTTTCTAAATCGCTTTGCAACTGATACTGGTCTTCGGATGATCTTACTAGACGGTAAATTACAGCATCATCTGCTAAAAACCTAAGAGAACTGCTCAGATTGTCACCCAGGTCATTTATATAGATCAGGAACAGCAGAGGTCCCAGGACGCTTCCCTGGGAACACCTGATATCACTTCAGTTTTACTCGATGATTTGCCGCCTATTACTACTAACTGCGACCTTCCTGACAGGAAATCACGAATCCAGTCGCACAACTGAGACGATACCCCATAGGCCCGCAGCTTGATTAGAAGTCGCTTGTGAGGAACGGTGTCAAAAGCTTTCCGGAAATCTAGAAATACGGAATCAACTTGAGATCCCTTGTCGATAACCGCCATTACTTCTTGCGAATAAAGAGCTATCTGCGTTGCACAAGAACGATGTTTTCTGAAACCATGCTGATTACGTATCAATAGATCGTTCCCTTCGAGGTGATTCATAATGTTTGAATACAGTATATGCTTCAAAACCCTACTGCAAACCGACGTCAATGATATAGGTCTGTAGTTCGATGGATTACTCCTACTACCCTTCTTAAACACTGGTGCGACCTGCGCAATTTTCCAATCTGTAGGTACAGATCTATCGGTGAGCGAGAGGTTGTATATGATTGCTCAGTAGGGAGCTATTGTATCAACGTAATCTGAAAGGAACCTAATCGGTATACAATCTGGACCTGAAGACTTGCCCGTATCAAGCGATTTTAGTTGCTTCGCAACCCCTAAGGTATCTACTTCTAAGAAACTCATGCTAGCAGCTGTTCGTGTTTCAAATTCTGGAATATTCCATTCGTCTTCCCTGGTGAAGGAATTTCGGAAAACTGCGTTCAATAACTCTGCTTTAGCGGCACAGTAGCCGGTAACAGTACCATCGGCACTGCGCAGGGAAGGTACTGACTGTGTCTTGCCGCTTGTGCACTTTACATACGACCAGAATTTCTCCGGATTTTCTACCAAATTTCGAGACAATGTTTCGTTGTGGAACCTATTAAAGGCATCTCGCATTGAAGTCAGTGCCAAATTTCGCGCGTCTGTAAATTTTAGCCAATCTTCGGGATTTCGCGTTCTTCTGAACTTCGCATGCTTTTTCCGATGCCTCTGCAACAGCGTTCGGACCTGTTTTGTGTACCATGGGGGATCAGTTCCATCTCTTATCAATTTATAAGGTATGAATGTCTCAATTGCTGTTGCTACTATATCTTTGAATTTGAGCCACATCTTGTCTACATTTGCATAGTCAGTTCGAAAAGAATGGAGATTGTCTCTTAGGAAGGCTTCTAGTGACACTTTATCCGCTTTTTTAAATAAAATTATTTTGCGTTTGTTTCTGGTGGATTTGGAAGAAACGGTATTGAGCCTAGCTACAACGACCTTGTGATCACTAATCCCTGTATCAGTCATGATGCTCTCTATTATCTCTGGATTGTTTGTGGCTAAGAGGTCAAGTGTGTTTTCGCAACCATTTACAATTCGCGTGGGTTCGTGGACTAACTGCTCGAAATAATTTTCGGAGAAAGCATTTAGAACGATCTCAGAAGATGTTTTCTGCCTACCACCGGTTTTGAACAAGTATTTTTGCCAACATATCGAGGGAAGGTTGAAGTCCCCACCAACTATAACCGTATGAGTGGGGTATTTATTTGTTACGAAACTCAAATTTTCTCTGAACTGTTCAGCAACTATATCATCGAAGTCTGGGGACGGTAGAAGGAGCCAATTATTAACTTAGTTCGGCTGTTAAGTGTAACCTCCACCCATACCAATTCGCACGGAGTATCTACTTCGACTTCATTGCAAGATAAACCACTACTGACAGACACAAACACTCCACCACCAATTCTGCCTAATCTATCTTTCCTGAACACCGTCTGAGACTTCGTAAAAATTTCTGCAGAACTTATTTCAGGCTTTAGCCAGCTTTCTGTACCTATAACGATTTCAGCTTCTGTGCTTGAAGCTCAGGGACTCTCCCAGCACAACTACAATAATTTACAATTCCGACTGTTCCTTGATCCAACCACGTCCTGTATTTTCCATGCACCCTTTGAGATTGCAGCCCACCCCGTACTTTGCCGAGGCCTTCTTACCTAAAAAACCGCCCTGTCCACGCCACACAGCCTCCGCTACCCGTGTAGCCGCCAGCTGAGTGTAGTGAACTCCTGACCTATTCAGCGAAACCCGAAACCCCACCACCCTATAGCGCAAGTGAAGGAATCTGCAGCCAACACGGTTACAAAATCGTCTGAGCCTCTGATTCAGACCCTGCACCCGGCTTTGCCCAAAGGTCCACAGTCGGTTCTGTCAACGATGCTGCAGATGGTGAGCTCTGCCTTCATCTCGTAAGCAAGACCGGCAGCCTTCACCAAATCAGATAGCCGCTGGAATCCAGAGAGAATTTCCTCAGATCCAAAGCGACATGTGCCACCACCTGCAGCTGGCTGCACCCTGTGCTCTTCATGGCATCCGGAAGGACCCTTTCCACATCAGGAATGACTCCATCCGGAATGCACACGGAGTGCACACTGGATTTCTTCCCCTCCTTAGTCGCCATATCCTTAAGGGGCCCCATTACGCTCCTAACATTGGAGCTCCCAACTACCAATAAGCCCACCCTCTACGATTGCCCGGACCTTGAAGGCTGAGAATCATCCTCTGAAACAGGACAGGCAGCTACATCTGGCTCAGCCAGAGACAGTACCTGAAACCTGTTTGTCAGACGCACCGGGGAGGCTTTCTGATCAGCCTCCGGGGACGTCTTTCGCTGCCTGCCACGCCTTGGAACGACCTCCCAATCAACCACAGGAGAGGGCTCAGCCCCACTGCTGGCAGAAACCGGAGCAACCACAGCGGCAGACCGATCTGGCGTCAGACGGGACGAGGTTGACATCCCCGTGATACCCAAGTCCGGCTCCCCACAGTGGTGCCCATTGGCAACTGCCTCAAGCTGTGCAACTGAAGTCAGTGCTGCCTGCAGCTGTGAGCGAAGGGATGCCAACTCAGCCATCATCCGAACACAGCAATCACAGTCCCTGTCCATTCTAATCGATGTTGAACAACAGTTACTGAAACACGAGTCCGTGCCTAGATAACGCGTCCTCTCTGCTTCACCCAAAATGTGTAATCTATATTCCCAAAAATGATTTCACTTCTTTTACTACTGTGTGTTCCCCAGTTTCAGTACTACCCAAATTGGTAACATTTTTTCATTTACTCTACCTCACTTTCGTCTTACCATTCGTATTTTTACCATTGTAATGTGTATTAAGTATGCTGACAAATCAAATGTTTTGTGCCTTCCTTAAATTCAACTACAACAGCTAGATCATCTTCGAATGATACCATTACTGTTTTTCACTTTGCATTTCGATCCCCGTTCTGAAATCTTCGTTCGTATTCGTTACCTGAGCTGTGGCAGGAATTCGTGTTCAAACATTCTCACCGACAACATGTGGTCCTTCTCGAGACTGTAATATCATTTTCATCCGTCATGGATTTTGTTGTGAGCTTTACGACTGTTGGTTAAAACGAAAACAACCTATAAATCTGCGTCACTTAAAAGGATATACTTCATCTACTCGCGTCCGAGGTTTAAAGAGTCACCATAAAGTAGATGGCAGTTTTTAACATACCTGTTTTTAGTGGCAAGCAGTCATCATTTCATGTAGCAGTATGTAACGTGGCTGTAAGGCTAGGCTGCGACTTCCACTGGAAAAATTTTCTGAATTATTCGCAGCATCCATAGATGTTCTGCGTAAATACTTTAAGGAAATTAAAGGTATTTACAATGGAAGAAGATCAGTATAGCTGCTGCATTCTGAAACCTCAGCCCGTACATGCTTCCCAAGGCACAGCTATGACACAATGTTGTGGTAGAGTCGCAAGTTACTTTTTCGTCAAAGACTTATAGAGCAAAGAATTTGCATGACACATTCATAGTAGTAACGGAATTGATGAGCAAATGCATATTCGTTTTCTGTATTGCTGTGGCACAGAGACACTGAACATTTTAAAGTAAATATTTAACAACCGTGCGAACTGACTAAATTATCTGAATGTCACACAACTACCCTACTTTACAATATTTTCTCTAATAGTATATTGAGACTTAAATACAGCTAACAAAGTGCTTAAATTTTTAACAAATGTACTGAACTTGTTCCACAGCTGTTGACTACATTATAACGTGTATAACAAGCTACTGAGAGTTTAGATAAACGCTCGCTGTCGCCTACAAAAAGAGTGAAGCACCCACAAGATGACTGGATGTCATTGCGGCTTCATACATGCATACACCATCGGTGGGTATGTAAATGATTACAGCTACAATTCTCTGTGGCAGAACTGCCACCATAGTGCATTAGTGTTGTTCATGTTCAGTGTCGTTACTAGTCCTGGTACGATATATAAGGCACGTGGACAGCATGAGAGGTTTAGTGGAGACTGTGTAGAACACAGAGGTGATGCGTACGCATCTGAGACAGCATTATCAGCACCTGACAGAGTTTGAAAAGAGCCTCATATTGGGTCTCCATTTGGTTGGCAAGTCGTATTGTGCAATATATACACTCCTGGATATTGAAATAAGAACACCGTGAATTCATTGTCCCAGGAAGGGGAAACTTTATTGACACATTCCTGGGGTCAGATACATCACATGATCACACTGACAGAACCACAGGCACATAGACACAGGCAACAGAGCATGCACAATGTCGGCACTAGTACAGTGTATATCCACCTTTCGCAGCAATGCAGGCTGCTATTCTCCCATGGAGACGATCGTAGAGATGCTGGATGTAGTCCTGTGGAACGGCTTGCCATGCCATTTCCACCTGGCGCCTCAGTTGGACCAGCGTTCGTGCTGGACGTGCAGACCGCGTGAGACGACGCTTCATCCAGTCCCAAACATGCTCAATGGGGGACAGATCCGGAGATCTTGCTGGCCAGGGTAGTTGACTTACACCTTCTAGAGCACGTTGGGTGGCACGGGATACATGCGGACGTGCATTGTCCTGTTGGAACAGCAAGTTCCCTTGCCGGTCTAGGAATGGTAGAACGATGGGTTCGATGACGGTTTGGATGTACCGTGCACTATTCAGTGTCCCTTCGACGATCACCAGTGGTGTACGGCCAGTGTAGGAGATCGCTCCCCACACCATGATGCCGTGTGTTGGCCTGTGTGCCTCGGTCGTATGCAGTCCTGATTGTGGCGCTCACCTGCACGGCGCCAAACACGCATACGACCATCATTGGCACCAAGGCAGAAGCGACTCTCATCGCTGAAGACGACACGTCTCCATTCGTCCCTCCATTCACGCCTGTCGTGACACCACTGGAGGCGGGCTGCACGATGTTGGGGCGTGAGCGGAAGACGGCCTAACGGTGTGCGGGACCGTAGCCCAGCTTCATGGTTGCGAATGGTCCTCGCCGATACCCCAGGAGCAACAGTGTCCCTAATTTGCTGGGAAGTGGCGGTGCGGTCCCCTACGGCACTGCGTAGGATCCTACGGTCTTGGCGTGCATCCGTGCGTCGCTGCGGTCCGGTCCCAGGTCGACGGGCACGTGCACCTTCCGCCGACCACTGGCGACAACATCGATGTACTGTGGAGACCTCACGCCCCACGTGTTGAGCAATTCGGCGGTACGTCCACCCGGCCTCCCGCATGCCCACTATACGCCCTCGCTCAAAGTCCGTCAACTGCACATACGGTTCACGTCCACGCTGTCGCGGCATGCTACCAGTGTTAAAGACTGCGATGGAGCTCCGTATGCCACGGCAAACTGGCTGACACTGACGGCGGCGGTGCACAAATGCTGCGCAGCTAGCGCCATTCGACGGCCAACACCGCGGTTCCTGGTGTGTCCGCTGTGCCGTGCGTGTGATCATTGCTTGTACAGCCCTCTCGCAGTGTCCGGAGCAAGTATAGTGGGTCTGACACACCGGTGTTAATGTGTTCTTTTTTCCATTTCCAGGAGTGTATATTTGTGGGGTATTTGGATACGACAGTGGCCCAATGCTGGACTGCATGGGAACGAGATGGCAGGCATACCCGTCATTAGAGTTACGGTAGACACAGGACCACAAGGGAGGATCGAAGAACTGTGCGCCAAGCACTTTCTAACGAATTCACATCTGCGCCTGCTTTATGAGGATAAGTAATGAACCCCTGCAAAATTCTGTGTCATCCCGTACCATTGGTTGGACATTGGCTCCAGCTAGGCCACAGAATTACCGTCCCATGCGTAGGCTGCCGTCCACATTACAACCCAAACGGCTGCATCTGGAGTGATGCCGTAACTGGTAACCATGGAGTGCTGCTAATTGGCGCCGCTCTTTCAGCGGTGACTAGTGGTTCTGCACTACCCCGGAAGACCATCGTCGGCGACTAAGTCGGCAACCGGATCAGAAGTCCCATTCATACAATGTTTTGTAGAGGCACAGCGTCTTGGTGTGGAGAACCATCGGGTGGGGCTTGAGGTCACGGCTAGTAGTGATTGGGAGAACTCTGGCAGTACAACGGCAAGTGATGTACGCCCAGGGTTCTCATGTACTACACATTGTGTGACAGTATCGTGGTGGCATTTTTCAGCAGGATAGTGCAGGACATGGCACGTGTCTTTATGATGTGTCTGCAGATGTTGAGATACTCCCCTGGCCAGCAAGATTCTCACACACGTTCCGAACAAAACATTTTTGGGACCAGCTTGGACGTCAACTCCGTCCCTGAACCAGTACACGGAATATCAAGGACCAGCAACACAAGTTGTGAGCCGTATTGCTCAGGAGAGGGAACAACGACTTTAGCACACCCTTCCCAATATAATGTGTGCATACGTCCAGACCAGATGGAGTGCACTGTAATTATAAGTACATGATATTCCAAACTTTCTTGTAAATATGACCCTATTTTGTATCATTGAAATAATATCACATACTTTTTCAACCCGTAAAGTTTCGTTTCGTTTCCTCCTCACCTTTTTTTGTCAGGCAACGTGCTGGAGAAAAAAGCTGCACACACGATGAACAAAAGGAAATAAATTAAATCCATAAAAATATATTCAGTACTGTATAGAAACTTCAAAAGAAATTGCTTTTTTAGTTTCAGATTAATCATCGAGTCAATTTTTGACTGGGTTTTTTCTGCGAATGTAAAACTCAAATTCTTTAAGTGGGTGGGAATCTTTTATTACTTTTTACTGTGTTCATAATTTGTTTTATTTTTTATTTTGTCAGTCAAATTGTCTATTAATGTGGTTACGTAACCATTAGCTGTGACTTTCTGTTTTAGTACATTCAGCTTTACAACATGATCTGTTTAACCATGTGGAATTTTAAATGCTACTGATCGTCGAACAGTATCCTGCTGTTTTGTATATACGGTATTTGGTGGTAAAAGGGAGAATGTATGTGAATGCTGGCGGACTTCTTGAAACATTTGGGAATATGTTTACCTGTTTGTCAGCTTATACTTCAATCAAGGGTATTGTTGTGTTTTCTACTGCTTGCAGGCAAATAATGTTTATATTCTTGCAGAATTTGTTGCAAGTTTGTAGAATAACCTGGGGTTCATCAACGTGATCTACTTCAATAATGAGAAACGTCTCATATGTCCTTCGTTATGTAATTGAGTGGCTATTTTTCGCTGAACAGGTTTATCGTACTTGACGTTCTCAGCCTGGATTCTGTTTAACTTGCTCATTATCTTGCCTCATGGAAAGTTTACTTAATTTACAATAAACCTAATGGAAGATTCACTTTTGTGAAATTTTAAATGTGATCTCAGATAAAGTGCTCTAGGTTTCATAATCTATAGGTCTGATGTTTATAATGTTACTTAAAATCCGTCTTGATTGAAAATTTTTTTTTATTATTCATATGACCGGTTTCGGTTCATTCAGAACCATCTTCAGATCTGATATTTCAGTTACAGGAGTAACCCGTCCAAATCCAGCAACTTTCACATGCTACGTTAGGTGACGTAGTCACAAGAGATGGAGAAAACCTCGGACACAGCGTGTATCGAAAACCGACTCACAAGGACCGATACCTGCACAAACTATCAAACCACCACCCGACCCAGAAAAGAGGCATGATTAATACGCTCGTAACGTGAGCAGGAAGAATATGTGAGCCGCAGCACCTCAGGCGCGAAATGAAACACCTGGAAAGTGTTCTGAGGAGCAATGGGTACTCCACAAATTATATTAGAAGTGTAACAGAGCCAAATACTCGGCGAAGTAAGGAATCAGAAAAAGAAATGTCGGTTACGGCCTTTCTGCCATACATTCCTAGAGTGACGGACAGAATCGGCAGTATATTGCGCAGACACGGCGTAAAGACGATTTTCAAACCGACAAGGAAGATCAAAAAGTGTCTTACATCGGCAAAGGAGAAAAGGGACCCACTTGCAATGTCATGAATGTACCGTATACCACGCACATGCGGAAAAGTTTATGTCGGAATGACTGGAAGATCAATCAACACCAGGATCAAAGAACATAAGCGACATTGCTGGTTGGGGTAGGTGGAAAAATCGGCCGTAGCAGAGCACGCACTGAGTGAGACCGACCACGTAATAAAATTCGCCGACACGGACATTCTGGCTGTAGAGAAGCACTATCACAACCGCTTGTTCAGAGAAGCTGTAGAAATACAAAAACACGCGAACAGCTTCAACAAGAAAGAGGAAAGCCTTAAGGTAAACGGATCCTGGCTTCCCGTACTGCAGCGAACGACCGTCGCAGGTAGCAAGAAGAGAACCGCGCCGGAAATTACGGGGGAGAAGCCCTCAGACGTTGGTGCGCCAGGTACATATAGTCTGCGGCCGCGAGCTCGGCTCTATTTCACCACAGGCAATGGAGGGTGAAGCTTTGACAATGCCAGCCACTCCGTGCTGGCGAAACGTCAGTAAAATCATCAGATGAACGTCGTCCGAAGAACCCGAGACAGAAGCCAATACGCAGTTTGTCAGCAAGTGGCCACGAAAGCCTTAACAATTTTGTAACGTAACAGTTGGTATCATCGGCAACTAATCGATTACATGAATGTTCTAAACAACTCGTGAACTTTTGTACTATAAAAAAAATGGATATAAGTAACAGAGACAACATAGTGACGATGCTGAAGAAAGAATAAAATTCATTTATTGGAATGTTTCTTATAAACTCACTGCACTGTTACGTAGGTTTAATGTTAGCCTTATCTTCAAAACCGATAACGCGATAGCTCAGCTACTTTTACCAATACTAAAACTAAAAACAAAAAATTTAAAGCTGCAGGCATTTATAAAATCTGTTGAATTCAACGCCTTTTATATTGAACAGACAGGCAGAAACTTTAAAATTAGATTCAAAGACCATACAGCAGTAGGGAGGATGAATGCAGAAGACGTATCTACCTTTGTTTCTCATTTGTAGCACGACTTCTATTACCAATAACGTCACAGTTTTCCATAAAATGGAGAATAAACAGGAGAGAATAAAGTTTTGCGGAAATCGAAATCTACAACCGTATGCATCACAATAAGAGCGATATTCTTGACGAAAAAGAAAAAAAATCGTTTCCCTGGATGCCTTTCAGAAAATTTTTGATGTTTTATAATTTTAGCCCTGTGACGTTTCTTTGCATAGCAGAGCACGTGTATTTATTGTAAACAGAAGTCTATGTACAGTTCTGCAAGGATACATGTCGTATTAACACCGTTTGTGCATGCAGATATCTCCTTTGCTGCTTCCGTTCGTTTAGTATCATTGCTTTCGAAATCGACCTTTCGTTCATCACAGGACCTCTATGCGTCGTCTACTGTGCTTTCTCTATTCGCAGTAATACTTTTATACGTTTTTTTCTATTATGCGTCCATATTAGTCTTCTCTATTCTAGTTTTTTTGTTTCACTTTTAAAGTATTTTATCAGATTTTTTCTCATTATTCACCTCTGTCTGCTTGTCTGCTTTTAACTTGCCTTTCCCCTATTTAAATGCCAGCTCCTAGCCTGTCTCAGTAGTCGTCCTGTGTCTTCTCATTACATCACACTTCGCTATACAGAATGAGTTCAGTCAAATTTCCATTCTTCAGTAACACGGGACAGTTCGTCTTAATATATCACGAGAATTTTGCTTGGTTTGATGTTCAGTACAAATCATGATGAAATGGTATTCTCCAAACTATTATTTACACACTAGTGAAACAGCTCTTCATTTCACAAACAACCAAACGTTTTCCAAAATTGCTCCTCACTCGCGACTTCCCGTCTTACACACCCCACTGCGCTCCTTGAACAACTCACCATCAGTTGTCTCCTTTTCCTTCTTAAAACTTTTATCCAGATATAATTTTTTTTCTGTGGACCTTAGCTTTTTAAAAATACATAGACTATATACAGAGGTACATTGTCAATAACATTACAACTCAAAATCGCATCAAATTACATCATGAAGTAACTGAAGGCAACCAAAAAGTATAAAAAATAAAAAAGTATATACAGTTCTGTGATACTCCCTATGGGATATCGATTTAGTGAAAGACTGTTGCAAGAATAACAAAAGGAAGGCGAAAGTTTGTCCGTCATATGTGTCCAGGCCTTTTCCAACTATGATTAATATTTTTTTTAAAATTTTTAATAGCTGGATTTTATTGCGGAACCCAAATTAACCTTTCCTCCCTCTCATTCCTGCCATTTACATCTTCTCCCTTAATTCTCTCTTCTTCCTCTGCTACAGCTTTACAATCACCTGTGACTATTAGATTTTCATGTCTCTTTACGTACTGAACGACATGTTCAAGTTCCTCATATACATCCTCTATCTCACCATCTTGTGCTTGTGAAAAATGTGTACGTACCTGAACTATTATTGTCGACGTTGAAGTTCTGTCGATTCTGATGTAAAAATGTAAATGTCGTCTGACTATGGCCTCCCGTCGAGTACACCGTTCGCCGGTTGTAAGTCTTTCGATTTGACGCCACTTCGGCGACTTGTGCGTCGATGGGGATGAAATGATGATGATTAGGACAACACAGCTCCCAGTCCCTGAGCGAAGAAAATCTCCGACCCAGCCGGGATCGAACCCGGGCCCTTAGGATCGACATACTGTCGCGCTGACCACCGTTTTTTTTTTTAATCTCATTTTATTCCATATTGTTCGTTGAATTTGTTCGTGGCGGCCGTCCGATGACACTGAGGTTGTTCGCTGATCCGTTCACTCAGTTAATTTTTTTTTTTTAATTACAGAAGGTAGCTAAACCCTGACCGAACACGTTGAGCTACCGTGCCGGCACCACTCAGCTATCGGGGGCGGACCGATGACGTAATATCACTGATCTGTTCACATACGTTCGCTGTCGGCCGTACTTTCCTATTCACGACAAACAATACTCCACACACATCATTTTCTGCTGCTGTTGATATTTTTTCCCTGTCAGTTCACAAACCTCCATCATATCTAGATTCAGTCTTTTCAATTCTCTTTTCAGATTTTCTAGCTTCCCTACCAAGCATAAACTTCCAACATTACTTACCCCGACTCATAGAATGTTACTCTTTCGTTGGACTGAGCGGGTTAGCGCAGTGATTAGCACACTGGACTCGCATTCGGAGGACGATGTTTCAAACCCGTGTCCCGCCATCCTGATTTCGGTTTTTCATGATTTTTCTAAATCGCTTAAAGGAAATGCCGGGATGGTTCTTCCGAAAGGGTCGGCCGCTTTCCTTCTCCATTTTTCCCTAATACCAGCTTGAGCTCGGTCTCTAATGACCTCGTTATCGACGAGACGTTAAACACTATTCTCTTCTCTTTGGTTGGCTACCCCATCTGTTTCCCATTATCTCCTCCACCTAGGCAGTTCCCTTTCGGAGGTTCGTATGAGAAACTAATCGGAACCCTTTTTCCAATGACGAGATCATCACCACACTTGCACACCTACTGGTCTCACGTCCTCTTATACACCTTGTGTGTTTTTAATAGAATGGGTTCCACTGACTTCTGCACTTTCATGCCGTTGATCGTTGCTGATTCATCCGTCTTTAGGGGTAGTTTCCTACCCCAAGGGCAAGAGAGTGTCCTGAACCTCTGTCCGCTGCTCCATCCGCTTTGACAAGGCCGTCGGCAGAACGAGGGAGACTTCTTACGACGAATGTCTTCGGCTGACATTGAAAATGATTTTTATTCATAATGTAATCCGTGGCTGGGATAAAATTTGAGATCCAGGCCAGTTCAAGAGACGAAATCTCTAGATCACACTAAACATGTTAATAAATGAATAGACATGAGAAAAAAGTATTCACTTTTTTTTTAGAATGTTTTTCTTGTTGCTGTTAAAATTCCAGTTATTTTAAACAAATCAGTACCATCCGTGCCTCGGCGCTGTAATAGGCAGCTTTAGAAATCTGCCTTGCAGCCTATTACGCACAGGCAGCCAGAGCGGTCAGGGTGTTACTCGCGGGCCTGTGGCGCATTCATTCATTCCGTAAGTGTAGGGTGAGACTGAGTCGCTCCGCTTCGCTAGCAGCGTCACACTTCCACTGCAGCCAAGTACTCATATAACATGCGGCTGTATTATAGTGCAGGAAAGTGAAGTAAATAATTTTTACTTTCAGCCCTGTGAATAGTTGTGAGTAGCTGTGTCGAAGCGGGCACAGGGGCGGACATAGGTTCAGGGCACCCTCTTGTCCTTGGGTCGGAAACCGCCCCGTAAAGGCGGATGAATCAGCAACGATCAACGGCATGAAAGGGCAAAGTCAATGAAACCCATTCCACTTAAGACACACAATGTGTAATTAGCAATAGACGGGAATCTAGTTATCTATGCACACATTTTTATGTAAGAGATTAGGTAACAAAATTGTACTGTCCGATGTTCGCGGTCGAACATTGTTTTTACAGCCACAGTGAGTAACCTGAGAATTCATCTGGAGTCAAAGCATCCAACAATAAGTTTCTCATGTCACAATGTATTACGTTAATGCCAAACGTTTCGACCGACCACCGGTTCCTCGGTAGCGGTGATTTATAAAGTAGGGAAGAAATTTTACGGCAAGTTTAAGTATATAATAATGATTACTTACAGATACTTTATTTCAAAATTTAAAAGCTGGCACTCTCTCTAATGGGTAGTAGGGACCAGGATGAATACTACTGGTGCAACCTGTCACTCTTAATTGGCAGTTTAGCTCATCCCTATAAGCTACTGCATAGATGTTCCTCACTGACTTGTACCAGCGAAACAGTTGGGGCGATAGGCTGGCCTAATACTGCTTCATGTGTGAATGTGTTTCCCTTGATTTTTTTTTTTTTTTTTTTTTTTTTTTGCAATGTTAAGCACAGTTCGACTAGTGAACCTAGTCTGATTGCACTGGTGGAGTTGGTGGTAATTTGATTCTTTAATTATTAAATTATTTTGCCTTGAAGGTACTTTCCATGGGACTTATAGTTTCTTACCGCCCTTCGACGGTGTTACTCCAGCCTTTTGGAAGGTGATGTTGTCTTCTATTATTGTTTAGTTTTTCCTTGATACAACACGTTTATTGTTTTTGTTTGGATATTGCAGCTGTTTTACTTATCCTTCTGCCTTTGCATTAAGCCCTAGTGTTATCAGCTAATTTGTCCTTATAGTCTACTTTGTACTCGTTCGTCGTTCCATTTATAAGAACAAGGACAGTATTGTTTTCTTACTATTTGTAAAACTTATTTCTCAGTTACTCCTCAGTTTCCCTTTTAGTTCTGCTGTATAATGTCCTAGTACAAAATTTGCATCCGCGAGAGGGCAAATTGATTTAACAGTTTTCGTATTTATCCGGTCTTAGCTATTTCGGCAGCATATTAATATTAAATTCAAATTAAATGAAATACTCTTTTATTCCAAGTGCGATGTTTTCTCGTATCACAGTGCAGAAATGTATGCAATCGCCAAGTTATTCATGGGTTGTCTTCGAGCAGAAACGATAGTGTTATGTCTGTCCCCATTCTCGGAACAAAGGAACATTCTGTTTCCATCCTCTGAAGAGCATCGGACAGTAAGCAACACTGCTTGTTACAGGCTCTTCCTCTGTTAAATGTGGATTCCAGCAGTTTGATTGCCCTCGGACATGGTTATTATCGTGATTACTCCATCGCAGTGCCCCTTCCGCGCGGTAATAGCTGCGTAATATCGTCACAGTCTACCGATAACCATCGGTCGAATATCGAGATGGAATTTTCAGATTGGAGTTTAGTCGGCCCTTCCGCCAAACAGAGCGCCGCCTATTTGCGTGCCGGAGTAGTTAGCGCGCTCCCGCCGGCTGCACGGCCGTTGTCGGCGCGTGCCGTTTACGACCCTCTTAAGCAAATGGCCGCCGGCTCTGCTAACGTTCCGGCGTCCCGAGGAAACAAGCAGCTCTTCAAAGACGGGTGGGAAGACTAACACATGTCGGCACTCCGTCTGCCAACTCACGTGCGTCCCGGGTAGGCGCGGATGTGGCTGCTCACTTTTCTTGCATAAACGTGAGAGGTGTGCATCATAAACTTCATCCCAGCGAACACAGTAACAAACCGCGAAGAATAAGGACTGTGTACTACCGCAGGAGAAATATGAGCCAACAAACATCCGGCGCCGAAACAAATACAGCCCTTCCTTATTCCTGTTACTGATGTAAAATATTTGGCACCGTCTAAATTCTTAATACACAGATTATATTTTATACTACCTTTATTTATTTTTCCAGCATTTATTCCCTCAATTACGGGGCCCATTTTTTGAGGATTTCGCACCTACTATTGTATAACTATAATACACTCCTGGAAATTGAAATAAGAACACCGTGAATTCATTGTCCCAGGAAAGGGAAACTTTATTTACACATTCCTGGGGTCAGATACATCACATGATCACACTGACAGAACCACAGGCACATAGACACAGGCAACAGAGCATGCACAATGTCGGCACTAGTACAGTGTATATCCACCTTTCGCAGCAATGCAGGCTGCTATTCTCCCATGGAGACGATCGTAGAGATGCTGGATGTAGTCCTGTGGAACGGCTTGCCATGCCATTTCCACCTGGCGCCTCAGTTGGACCAGCGTTCGTGCTGGACGTGCAGACCGCGTGAGACGACGCTTCATCCAGTCCCAAACATGCTCAATGGGGGACAGATCCGGAGATCTTGCTGGCCAGGGTAGTTGACTTACACCTTCTGGAGCACGTTGGGTGGCACGGGATACATGCGGACGTGCATTGTCCTGTTGGAACAGCAAGTTCCCTTGCCGGTCTAGGAATGGTAGAACGATGGGTTCGATGACGGTTTGGATGTACCGTGCACTATTCAGTGTCCTCTCGACCATCACCAGTGGTGTACGGCCAGTGTAGGAGATCGCTCCCCACACCATGATGCCGGGTGTTGGCCCTGTGTGCCTCGGTCGTATGCAGTCCTGATTGTGGCGCTCACCTGCACTGCGCCAAACACGCATACGACCATCATTGGCACCAAGGCAGAAGCGACTCTCATCGCTGAAGACGACACGTCTCCATTCGTCCCTCCATTCACGCCTGTCGCGACACCACTGGAGGCGGGCTGCACGATGTTGGGGCGTGAGCGGAAGACGGCCTAACGGTGTGCGGGACCGTAGCCCAGCTTCATGGAGACGGTTGCGAATGGTCCTCGCCGATGCCCCAGGAGCAACAGTGTCCCTAATTTGCTGGGAAGTGGCGGTGCGGTCCCCTACGGCACTGCGTAGGATCCTACGGTCTTGGCGTGCATCCGTGCGTCGCTGCGGTCCGGTCCCAGGTCGACGGGCACGTGCACCTTCCGCCGACCACTGGCGACAACATCGATGTACTGTGGAGACCTGACGCCCCACGTGTTGAGCAATTCGGCGGTACGTCCACCCGGCCTCCCGCATGCCCACTATACGCCCTCGCTCAAAGTCCGTCAACTGCACATACGGTTCACGTCCACGCTGTCGCGGCATGCTACCAGTGTTAAAGACTGCGATGGAGCTCCGTATGCCACGGCAAACTGGCTGACACTGACGGCGGCGGTGCACAAATGCTGCGCAGCTAGCGCCATTCGACGGCCAACACCGCGGTTCCTGGTGTGTCCGCTGTGCCGTGCGTGTGATCATTGCTTGTACAGCCCTCTCGCAGTGTCCGGAGCAAGTATGGTGGGTCTGACACACCGGTGTCAATGTGTTCTTTTTTCCATTTCCAGGAGTGTAATTTAACAACGTAACACGATGTCCGCCTCTGGAGCCCAGTTTTCAATGCGGCTGATCGTGATGTAGGGTATCCGGAATCTATTCCCGGTACTGCAAGGAATTTTTCGTTGGTGGGAGGAGTGGCAAGAGGCACACTCAGTCTAGTGGGACCATTAGTAGCGGCTCTAAGGTCAAGATGCCCGACAAAGCCCGAGAGTGTGGTGAACTGACCACGTGCACCTTCTTATGTCATCCGATGATACCACTGGCCGCAGACGACCTGCCGCTCAGATGGACCAGAATGGAGCGTCAGAGCCAGAACGTGAAACTTTATCTGTTGCCCATCCTGGCGTCATAGTCGTCAAAATAACCTGTGGTATAGAAGTGATGTGCGCCATCTGTCTATCAATAGTGTAAACTCTCTTCTGTAAGATGTGGTATTCTGTTTGTGGGTATGGTATTCCCTGAGGTGGAACTTAGAGACAAATCTAGCATTTGCCTAAACGAAAGTGGAAACCATCTAAAAACCGTACTAAGCGTGACCGTCGTGCCGGACCACGGTCTCAATTCACCACACGGATTCGATTCGGATGCGGCTCTCTGCCTCTCTCAGAAGCTAGCGCTCTGCGCGTTACTCTATAAGAGCAGGTCGTTGTCTTCCTGTAGAGAAAGTTAGCGAAATTTGCTAATATAGTATCACTGGTTTCTGTCCAGTAATTATACAAAGTGTATTGCAATTGTTAAGGAATAACTCAGCGGAAGGGCTAGGTTAATGTGCGTGTGGCACCTTTCTTCAAACCACATTACAGTTTTATTTCCAAAACTCCCGTTAAAAGAAAATAAAGCCGCGTGGTCTGAGACGCTTTGTCACGGTCCGCGCGGCTCCCTCTGTCAGAGGTTCGAGTCCTCCCTCGGGCATGGGTCGTGTGTTGTCCTTAGCGTAAGTTCCTTTAAATTAGACTAAATAGTGTGTAAGCTTAGGCACCGATGACCTCCCCAGTTTGGTCCCATAAGATCTTACGACAAATTTCCAAAGAAAATAATATTCAGTCCTCCAGTCCATTTCAAAAATAAAAAATTTACAACGATGAAATGGATATACTTCATCAAATCCCTCAGCAATTACAAAATACAACGACAAAAATTTATGAAAGACACGACAAAAATGGTTCAAATGGCTCTGAGCACTATGGGACTTAACTTCTGAGGTCATCAGTCCCCTAGAACTTAGAACTACTTAAACCTAACTAACCTAAGGACATCACACACATCCGTGCCGGAGGCAGGATTCGAACCTGCCACCGCAACGGTCGCGCGGTACCAGACTGTAGCGCCTAGAACCGCTCGGCCACACCGGCCGGCCGTGCTTAATCTTATAGCCAGGAAGTTTCATATCAGCGCACACTCCGCTGCAGAGTGAAAATCTCATTATGGAGTCTTCGTTATTGAAGAGATGAAGCTGCAGCCGTCGTCGACAATGTTGCGGTAGCTCCAGACAAAACTTGCGGGCACAGTTTTACTTAGCACCCAGTGACCATTGGCAGAGCAAGATCTTCATGTGAATGGAGTTACCTTTTCATCTGTCAGCTATTATCAGTTGCTGTCCCTCCGCTAATTAAAACTTCTCCTCTCAATGGCGTAGAACACAACTCGAGCGTCCGATCACATCAGAGTCCGCAGTCAAGTGCTTGTGCAGCGCGTATGTTCTGAGGTCACAGAGATGCCGCTACACAGCGTGTTTATACTCTTTGATACGTGTTTCAAACATTTCCCTAACACTTCCCTAAGCGGCACTGACCTAGTATAAATTACAGTTATTTACTTTATTATTCACACAGATCAGTAAACATTCTTTACACATACGAATATATTTTAAGTTTTACAAGAAAATTGAAACACAATATTTATAATATAAAAAGGAAAAAGCACACGGCACGAGGGGAAAGACGAGGTCCGCGTTGACTGAACTCAGTGTCAGAACTGCTCGGCCCCGCTTACTGCCGCCGGCAGGTAAACACTTCCGTCAGCAGGCCTGCTCACACGACGCGTCGCGCGTCCCCCACGTGGCAGTTTCCCGCGCTATTCTGCCGCGATACCAATATTGCACGAAGATGCGAAGCTGACGTCGAACATCACCTTTAACAGGTAAGAGAGTGCAGTAAATGCTACATTCTCTTTTCTCTGTGAGGTCCTGGATGAGTTAAACAAAACGTTTCCAACGCTAGGCACATTTTTTGGTTTAACTAAGGCGTATGATTGTGTTGATCACAAAATATTGCTCCAGAAGTTGGACTATTACGGAATACGGGGAGTAGTTCACAATTGGTTCAGCTCTTTCTTCAGCAACAGACTGCAAAAGGTAATTATTCACAGTGTTGAGAGCGGCTGTGATGTGGGGTCTAAATGAAGTACGATCAAGTGGGGGATGCCTCAGGGATCAGTGTTGGGGCCACTCCTGTTCCTTATTTATATAAATGATATGCCCTCTAGTATTACAGGTAACTCTAAAATATTTCTATTTGCTGATGACACTAGCTTGGTAGTAAAGGATGTTGTGTGCAACATTGGCTCGGTTTCAAATAGTCCAGTTCATGACATAAGTTCATGAACTCACAGCAACACTCAGTTTTTACATTTTCTAACACACAATTCAACAAATAGTGACGTTTTAATTTCACAGAATGGGCATATGATTAGTGAAACTGAACAGTCCAAATTTCTAGGTGATCAGATAGATAGTATACTGTCGTGGAAAGCCCACGTTCAGGATCTTGTTCAAAGACTTAATGCTTCCACTTTTACTATTCGAACGGTATCTGAAGTGAGTGATCGTTCGACACGAAAATTAATCTACTTTGCTTATTTTCATTCGCTTATGTCGTATGGTATTATATTTTGAGGTAACTCTACCCATTCTAAAAGGATATTTTTGGCTCAGAAACGGGCGGTTCGGGCAATAAGTGGTGTAAGTTTACGAAACACTTGTCGACCCCTGTTCACGAGTATTTTGACATTGGCTTCTCAATATATATATATATATATATATATATATATATATATATATATATATATATATATATATATATATATATATATATATTATTACCAAGACTAATCAGTTTTGGCACAGTTAATACTCGGCAGAAATCAAACCTGCATTTGGATCGGACTTCCTCAACTCTTGTGCAGAAATGTGTGCAGTTTAACGCTGCATCCATTTTCAATAAGCTACCACTAGAATTGAAAAATCTTAGCAGTAATCCAGGCGCTTTAAAATCGAAACTGAAGAGTTTCCTCATGGGTCACTCCTTCTATTCTGTCGAGGAGTTCTTTGGAAAATTAAGCTGATTCTTGTTGTATTGTTTATCGCATTTACTTAGACTTATGGCTTGACTTGTTTCGAGTTCATAAACATTTTATTTTTATCTGTTATTACTTTAATGTTGTAATTTAATGACTGACACATTCCATGACCTTGGAGATTTGCTCCTCAATTTTTTCCTACGGAACTTGACGTGGAAATAAAATCAAAAATGAATAAATTACAACATGCTGAAGTAGAATTGTACGTTTTAAAAGCAAATCTTAGCAGTAATCCACGCGCTTTAAAATCGAAACTGAAGAGTTTCCTCATGGGTCACCCCTTCTATTCTGTCGAGGAGTTCTTTGGAAAATTAAGCTGATTCTTGTTGTATTGTTTATCGCATTTACTTAGACTTATGGCTTGACTTGTTTCGAGGACAATATTCCGTACTGTAGACCGTGGCAGCTCATCCCCACACTTCCAATCATCTCGCAAAAGGCTTGTTTGCGGATCCATGTTTTTATGGTTTTATATAGCGTGCTTTCAGCCGTATCAGTTCTCAGTATTAGTAATGAGAGACCCTTTGTTTTACTTCGGTATATTGACATCAGCACTTTTTAGTGACAAGTAGATTGTGAAGTATCGATTCTGCGGTTGCTTCTAAAAAGTTTACATGGGTTAAAACATGAATAAAAAAATTGCAGGACTTGGGTGGAGTATCTTCACCCAGTTCACACTACGATATCAATTCTTTAATTATCCCGAATGCATTGTAATGATCTTAAAATCCACAAATAATATCCTATTATTTCCATAAATTCATTTAGAATTTTATAATTACATTTTACATCAACGGCTGTAGCATTTCTTATGCAGTGTGTTTCTCGATCAGCTTCTCCACAGTCATATTCCTTTCACTGCACTTTAATCATAAGTCTTTCCTTCTTCAAAACTGCTGCAACTTGGATCGAGCTTTTCTCGTTATCTCCTCCCCCCCCCTCCCACACACACACCGTCCCCAATCCCACCCCTCCTATCTTCGTCTACAGATCATTAACTATTTATGAATACCGAGAGAGTTCATCTAAATAGAAATATTCACGGTCCAGTCACATTAATGTGTCCGCCGCCTATGGTTGACGTCCACAGAGAGTAGGTGGCAGCACTAGCAGTGGAGGGTGTATACAGAGTGTCAGGGGGACGCTGACAAACGTCAGTCGATATCGTAATGCAGAAAAGGAGCGATTTATCTGACGTTCAAAAGGCCATGGTCATTGGCTTTCGGGAGAGCAGTGGAAACATTTCCTAACTGGCTAATTTTGTAAATTGTTCGCGTGCTGCCGTTAAAAAAATAGTTCAAATGGCTCTGAGCACTATGGGACTCAACTGCTGAGGTCATCAGTCCCCTAGAACTTAGAACTACTTAAACCTAACTAACCTAAGGACACCACACACATCCATGCCGGAGGCAGGATTCGAACCTGCCACCGTAGCGGTCGCGCGGTACCAGACTGTAGCGCCTAGAACCGCTCGGCCACACCGGCCGGCCGTGCTTGCCGTGCTTAAAGTGCACTCTGCATGGAGAAATGCCGCTGTACAAAACAGGCGCCGAGGCAACAGCGCCGCGCCAAGATAACAGGGGTGGACGACGGCTGCGGAGATGACTACGGGAGAACAGCTGTGCAACTGTTGAGCAATTGATCGTGCAGACGAACCAAAGGGCTTCCAACAGTGTCTTCTTTACGACCGTTCAGCAACCCTGATTTCAACCAAGACGAGCTCGACCCCATCGAAGTAGGAGAGTGTTTGATGTCCTGGAGGAGCACTTTGGGGACCACATTCTGGCTCTGAAGTACAGAGAGGCCACTGGAATTGGCATCGATTGGCCTCCCTATTCTATGGATCTGAACAAATGCAACTCCTATTTGTGGGGCTATATTAAAGAAAAGGTGTGCAGTAATAACCCCAAAACCATTGCTGAACTGAAAACAACCGTTCAGGACATAATTGACAGTATCAATATTCCGACACTCTAGCGGGTCATGCAGAATTTCACTATTCGTCTGCGCCACATCATCATCAATGATGGCAGACATATCGATCATGTCATAACCTAAATCCGAATATCTATAGTGACGTTTACATGTTGAATAAAGTGTGTGCCCGCCGTAGTTTGTAACTGATTTACGTTATTTTTCATAAAGTACAATAATTGTCACCTTTTATCAGCAACTTAGGGCGAATGTGTGACGTGCGTGTCGCAATCAGGGCGTTGATGACAATGTGGGCTGAGGTCTGCTAAGTTACCTTTAACGGAGTGAGAGGGAGAAAATCTTCTTAGGTCATTTTATAATGCGGAAGAGAAATTATTGGCTTCGTAGGTACTTTAATTGGAGAGACGTCTTACAGTGACTTCAAGCCTTCACATATTAACAATTACACGCTACCATCGTATATGTTAGTCCCTTCCAACAGCTCCCAGTTCCTTAGTTCTACGTTTCACAGTGAGATCCAGACGGCTCCTCTCTATATTCTGACACACAGAAAATGCTGTTATTCGTTGCTGCTACCAGAGATAAACCCTACAGAGCTTATCCTTCACTAACAGATACAAAATTCAAGGTAATAGCTGTTAATGGATACTTACCAGAAACTGAGTCGCCTACCCTACAATGCATACAGACTTCTCGCAGTTCTTACGGCAGCAGCATCTAAACGTAACTTTATAATAACTTCGACACTCGGCTGTAGTACTGCTTTCTACGACTAGGCTGTTGTACTCGTTGCTCCCTGGTACGTCTGACCCTTCAACTGACTTTGCTCAGTGTGCTCATAGTTTTAATGCCGATTTTTGAGGGACTTCTAGATGAGTTTCTTTAGAATTATTGATTTCTCCTGGTGCTCTTCATAATGATCGAAATGTTTCCAGTTCGTAGAAAGCTCTCGGTCAGTGTGGAAACGTTCAATCCCAGTTGGAATGAATGTGGGACCCTTGCCGGCACTTCCATGCTGCCTCGGCCGTCAGGCCGTGGTACCTCCTGTTGCATAAAAGAGTGTTATCACCCGGGCACTGCCGTGACTCTGGTGTACCACTCTCACCTCAGTGTGAGGACACTGGCATGTTTGCTCCACTTCTCGCTGGCCCAGCGTCACGCCCGTCGTACCTTCCCACCTTCCCAGCACTACGCCTGCATTTGATGTGAATATTATTACTCAATAAAGTTTCCTTTCTTTCCACAGCCGTCTCACATCTTATATTAATAAAACTTGACAGCCATTACACCTATTATTTTAGTAAAACTTCACAGCCGCGACACTGTATGATCACAAACGATTACTGAATTTTGAGCCAAAATTTGCTTTTCTTGAAGCACCATGCAGTTAAGGGACCAAAAAGCGAGTTCTGATGATGAAACTGTCTTAAGATGAGGTCTAAAAACTTTTGAACACGATAATAGTTGAATGTAAACAAACTTTTTATATTGCACTTGCCGCTGGTTGCTGTATTCTTGTACAACAACGTTATGCGGTATGAGATCCGGGAGATTCATGAAATGACTTGAAGCACAGTGGTAGAGAATTCACTGAAGAGGTACCCTGGCAAAGGTGCGCCGCTTGACACAGGTATGGATGCAATGTCAACCAATGAAAGGGCCGCAAACTATGAGTGATCCTCATCGAATTTCGTTCACATCCTCTGGTTACATAGCAGTATTTTACGCACTACAATTTCCTACAGCATTAATCTAGCAATCCAGTACAGGTTGTGGAAACGTCTCCCATTTCTAGACAAATGACCTCTGGAATATTATATTTATTGATGTTAGGATTGTTTTGATAGCAATCTAGCATAAAGCGTCGTATACGGAGGCCACTGCAGGGTCTCCTACTTGTGCAGGTGTTGAACTGGTTGGACATCTTGGATTTTTTATGTATAGACTACAATACTGGCGCTTGGATTTAGTATTCGGTTGGTGTTTTCCATACTGCCGCTGGATATTTTCTCCATCCCGGAAACTTCTACACGAGAGTAATAGAAAGTGGAAGGGGGGGTGGGGGGAAGGGGAGAAAGTATTCCGCTTCAGATCCACTTCGCACTTACACTAGCTAGTTACTAATTTGCCATTTATGAGGACACGCGTGATGTCACACACATCATATAGCTTAAATGTGATACGAATACTGTATACCATGGCGATCAGAAGCATTTCGGTCAACATGGTCTGCTGCAAGTGTACTAAGTCAGGCATACCTGATACAGTGATGGGCCAAAACATTATGATCACTGCCCACTGTGACGTTGAACGCCGTCTCATCATAGAACGTGGAGGCCGCAGGCTATCCCGAACTCAGAAACTGGATAGGCGGAGATCTGTGGCAGACCTCATAATAATGCTGCTGCAGGCACAAGTGTTTTGGAGCACACGACGCAGCAGCCGACCCCTAAGAGTTTCCATGTTGATCTGACGACATAGTCATTTACGTTTGCAGTAGGCACGGGATAAGCGACCACGGTTCAAGGGAAACGTGTCGCCTGGTAAGATGAATGATATTTTTTGGTACGCAATGTCAGTACGCCGTCATCAAGACGAATGGCTGCTCGAAACCTCCACACCGCCACGCAGACTGGCAGGGGCAGTATTACGCTAAGGGTACACTTATGTGAGACCTGTGGTATTAGTCGAAGGCACCGAGACTGCTGCGGACTACGTAAACATTACTGCGCACCACCTGCATCATTTCATGCTTGATTTCTTCACTGACGCCGATGGCATCTTCTGGTAGGATAACAGTTCGTGCCCCAAGACCGGAATGAAGTTACAGTGGTTCGAGTATGATGATAATTAACTTTCGTTGATGTCTTGGCCACCAAACTCGCCTGATGTAAACCTGATGCAACAGATGTGAGGCGTCAACTAAGCATCGGCCAGTAATTAACGGGAATACACAAAAGCGCTGCTGTATTTCGTTCCAGACGTCGACCAACACGCTCCGAAGCTGGTGGTCACAATGTTTAGGCACATCAGTGTGTGTCACCTCTCTCTGTGTTCGTGCGACAGTACTCCACCCAGTGTCGCCATGGAAGTTTATTCGTGGGTCTCGAAGAGGGAGGTCAGAATTGGTCCGATCTTTTCTCCAGCCACGGTATCATTCTCTCGCTGTTGGTTACTCGTCAGTTGCAATCTGAGATTTGAGGGGCAGCCAAATGAAAACCGAACACCCGTCACAACGGGACCATGGAATGGTTCCATTCAAAAGTAATCACAATGCATGTTAAGACATTTATCCCACGAGGGACGAAAAGAGCAATTGCTATTTCGTAGAACGCATTTTTACGTCCGACTGGAACCGCCGTTCACGCATTTCTTTCTTCTGGTCACCAAGATGTGAAAATTACATGGTGAAAGATCCGGGCTTGACGGAGGATGCTGCAATGTTTCCCAACCAAATCACTGAATCATAACCTTTGTCTCATTGACAGTGTGGGGTATTGTGTTATTGTGCAACAGGTTGAGTTCCGTCCAACAGCATTTTGACAGCCCGAGGGCAAACGGCAAAGCCAACTGTGGAAACATCCCACATCTCCCCGGCCAAAGCTGTTCACACAAGTTTCGGCAAGGTCCTCTGCTTGTGTAGTTCCTCGAGCGAGGGACCACTGTGAAGACACTCTGCAGAAACTGCGATGGGCCATGAAGTCATAACGCCCAGGAATCTGCCAGACGACTCACCCTGTTTCCCGACAAGGTTCGCTCCTACACTGCCAATCGGACGAAGGCTACGCTTCGGCGATTTGGTTGAGAGACACGGCAGCATCCTCCGTACAGCCCGGACCTTTCACCGTGGGATTTTCATGCCTTTGGTGGCCCGGGGAAAGCTATGCGTGGACCTCGGTTTCAGTCGGACGAGGACATGAAAGAGTGGGTGCACGCAGTTGCGGATCCGTCGGCCGCCAACCACTTTCTACGAAATTTTCATTAGGCTGCCCCTTATACATGATGTACCATAAGTTTTAATAACTATTCCTACTTTCTTTACTATACTGGTACACTGTTATTTTACTTTACTGTACTATTATTTACTTTCTAAGACGCAGCCTCGATTCAGTAAAAAATTAAAACAAAGTTGAGTTTTATGGGAGGTCCTCCAAGCTAGTTAAACCATCTTAAATGGTAAGATTCCTTAACTGGAACGCACTGTTAATTTAACCTCAAAGAACCGACTGACTTTTCTTATGATAATAGGTAATTGTTCGGAATAGATGAAGGTGATGAAATAAATAGAATGTTTTATTGTATTTTTTCTTTTGATGATTATGAGAGCAATAACAATAAACTCAAAATATAATTCTGGCACATAGTCCACTCCACTCTCACCTTAGCAATATCAGGTATATTATGTCCTTAACCCCACTCTGGAAATGACCCTGTATATTCCAGTGATGAAATTTCTTTCATCTGTGGTATCTGAACAGCCCAGCTTCGATTAGAACACAATCACACCATCTTCGAAGAAGAAAAATTTAAGTGTCAGAAAAATTTAAGTGTCACTAAAGCACACACGTAATTATATCGTCAGTTTTCATTCAGAGAGAGCGCCTATACGAGCTTTTGTATTACAAATTCAAAAGGCTTCTTTGACAGCGTGTGGACGGATTAATTTGGAGGGTCCCTTATAGCCGGCGAGACTCATTTTCTCAACTGAATGGAAGAAACAAGCCACGAAAACTCCATACACGTTAATAGAACATACGAATAATCGGGCAAATGAAAAACAGTTCATTTGAATTTCTGAATCCTGGAAGTTCATATTAGCTATAAATTTATGATGCTACGTTAAGAAACGTATTTATTCTCACTGTAAATGAAAATTCACAGAAAACAATATAATATTCAAATAATTTTGTTGTACGAGAGTAAATGTCGTCAATTTGTTACCAATAATTGTTTATAACAGTGACTTTGTCACTAAATAAAAGCAGTGATTGGTTAATACTACTAAGCTCCTTTGTTCAAGTCATCATCAGTCCTATGATTTCTTTCTCACAGTTCATTTGTCTTTTAATTGAAATATCTTTGTGCATTTAAAATGCGTAAAACTGCACTGTCGATTCCTACTATACACGCACACACAATATATGTATGTGATTGATTTCACAACTGAGAATATGTTACAGATTTTGTTCTTATTAGTTAGGCTAAACAATGCAGATATCCTCGAAAAATAATCCTGATGTGTTCAGTGTAGTATGTGAGATAACAGAAAGCCGTAACAACATTATTCGGTCACTTAAACCCGTAGTTAAAAGAACTAATAACGGTGTTACAAGGTCTTCCGTGTGTCATTCGACTGTCCTGATCCCATCATCGGCATATTTCTTGCATTAATTTTGTGTGTCTCTCCATACTTACCTCAAACGTTTTTGATAATCGGATGTGTTAACTACATGTCTGTAATTTTATACGTCCCTAGAGTTTATCTTGTCTTTTGTTTTTTTTTCCAGTGTTGAATATACAGTGCCTGCGCAATCCACGTCTCATATTCTTTCATTAGTATAGAAGCAGTGAAGACATTGATTAAATGGCCGACACAAAAAGTTACACTGCTCATGCGTATTGAAATAAGTCAGTAGTTTATTTCCATTTAAGTTCCATTGACGCTTGTGAAAACCGCAATACGCATAAAGAATGACCCTGAAGATTCCAAACTCGAGTGGACACGTTGAGCAGTGTATCACCGAAATGCAATCTTTCAGGTGGACGGTGAACACGTTCAGCCAGTACTGTACTGACTACAAAGTTTTGTTTTACATCAATCTCTGTCAGAGCAGAAACAACGTAGAAAGAAATGAAAGAGTGATGGCAAGTACTTACTGATATCAAAGGCACCATTATCAGCTTGCGAAAGAGCTCCAGTGGATCATGAAGATAAGTTTCCGGTAAATTTGTTTTTCACATAGCAATATTTTTGCACCTTCTCATGTTGTTGCTACGAGAATAGTGAAGGCATCGGAGGAGTGGGTATTAAGGGGATCGAACTGAGTGACGAGCTTCTACAAAAATGGGCAATATGATAGCAGTTTCGAATGTCCGCCAATTAGTCTGAATGGCCTTAAACTATATAAGGCGTATCCAGGGGCAGATATAGTTTCCCTTCACAATTTAGTAATGATCCGTAAGTTAAGAGAACTCTACGGAAGGATGAATGTGGAAAGAAGTGGAATACTGAAGTACCGTTATTAGTACGATAATGACTACTGCGATAGTAATTCAGTTGAGGAGGTATGTACATCATCAAAAACCACATTCACAAAAGCTGGACAGGAAATATACGCGCGAAGAAAGTAGCTACGAAGTTATTTTGTAAAAGAAACATTTCAGCTGATCGACGAACGAAGGAAGTATAAAAATGTATGGGATGAGGTAGGAATACATCAGTACAAGTCATTTAGGAATAAAATAAGCTGGAAGTACAGGAAGCTAAAGGCAAATGGTTGCAGTAAAAATGTGAAGAAAGGAAAGGTGTCCGGAAAGGCATGCTCGGCTTAATGAAAACTAATCGGTGAAATTAAAGGTAAAGGCGGTAACATTAAGAGCGGAAGATGAATTCCAGTGTTAAATAGAGGGATAATAGGCAATAGGTATAAGGCACTGAAGGCTTCTACAAGAGGGGGGAACTGTCTGATGACGTTATAGAAGAATAAATGTGAATTGTTATAGAAGATGTACGGAACCCACTATTAGGGCCAAAACTTAACAGAGCTTCGGAAAAGCTGCGCTCAAGTAGCCCGGAAGAGATAGAAGACATTCCTTCAGAATTTCTAAAATCATTGGGGAAAATGATACTAACGATTGTTTAAGGTGGCTTTTAGAATCTATGACACTGACGGTTTACCCTCAGACTTTCGGGAAAATATCATCCACACCGTCCCCAAGAAATCAAGGGCACGTAACTGCGAGATCTGTCGCAAAATGAGGTTAACAGCGCATGCCTCTAATTTTCTGAAAGTACAGAAGAATTGAAAAAAAATATTGAAGATCTGTTAGATGATTGTCAGTTTGGCATCAGGAAATGTAGTGCCACTTATTACATTACCATAAATAATGGAAGCAAGACTTAAGAAATATCAAGGTACGTTCATGGGATTTGTAGACCTATGAAAGACATTCGACAAAGTGAAGTAGTGCAAAATGTTCGAAATTCTCAGAAAAGTAGGAGTACGCTGTACAGGAAGACAGGTAATGTACATCTCCTATAAGAAGCAAGAAGGAACAATAAGAATAGAAATCAAGAACGAAATCTTAACATATATGAACTTTTAAAAAAATAGGTATTAGCTGTAGAGAAAGACGTGTAATATTACAATACGTACAAGAACAAAGAGGAAACGTCAAGAAGGAAAGACCAAGAACAAAATACTTGGAGTAAAAAGCGTGTATGACAGGGCTGCAGTCTTTGTTCCCTGCTGTAAAATCTGTAAATGGAAGAAGCTGTAACAGAAATAAAAGGAAGGAGTTGAAAACAAAATTCACGGTGAAAGGATATCAGTGATAAGATTCGCTGTTGACAATGCTGTCCTGATTAAAAGTGTAGAAAATCTCAATACCTATCGAATCGAATGAGTACAGAATATTCACTGAAAATAATCAAAGAAAGGCGAAAGTAATGTGGAGCAATACAAATGAGATCAAAGAAAAACGCAACGTTAAAATTGGTTAGCAAGAACTACATGAAGTGAATTAATTTTACCAAATTCGAAGTGAAATAACACATGGCAGAAGAAACAAGGGGGACATAAAAAGAAGACTATCGTAGACGAAGAGGGCATACCTCGTCAGAAAAACTGTTCTAGTTTCAAATACCGTCCTTAATTTGAGGAAGAAATATCTGAGAATACACATTTCGAGCGCAGCACTATGTGGAAGCGAATCAGAGATTGTTAAGAAACCAGAAATGAAGTGAATGGAAGCCTTCTGAGATACGATGCTACAAAATGATTTTAAAATGTAGGTGGACCGATAAGATAACAAATGAGGATGTTCTCTGCAGAATCGGCAAGGAAAGGAACATTTGGAGAACACTGACAAGAAGATCGGACAGGATAATAAGACACCTGTTAAGACGTCACGGAAGAGCTTCCACTGCTCTAAAGGGAGCCATACACGGTAGAAGCTATAGCGGAAGATCAGATATTGGAATATATATATATAAATAATTGAGGACATAAGTACAAGTTCTGTTCAGTGATGAAGAGATTGGTAGAGTGGTGGAACTCGTGGCGCACCACATCAAACCAGTCGGAGGACTGACGACCACAAAGAAATCGTCTTCTGCATTTCAAGAAGAACAATAATGCAAACTGAGTTACAAAAGTAAACTTCAACAATGCACCATCGTATCAGGTGGCGCATTTGGTTCCAGTGTGGTGAAACAAGGCTCCACAGCGAGAACGAAATAACAGACCATCTCTGTAAAGAACTGCGAATCACAAGAGAAATAGAGGGACTGATGCTCGAAGATCGATGGTTTGCAATCGAGACGATAGTGAAAAAAGTGGAAATCAGTCAGAAGCCAATTTTCAACTGCTTTCACGACATTTTGAATGAGGCAAAAGTCGCCACCCGAGATTGCCCTTCCCAATCAAAACCCCCGCCGAACCCAGGCAGAAGCAGATATGATATAGCTGCCTTAGGCTAATCCAGATGAAATCTTTAGGCACCTGATTGCCATGGACGAGTTCTGAGAGTGTCACTATGACCTTGAGACAAAGGAGCAAAAGAAACAATGGAAACACGTAGATTCACAACCGCCGAAAACAGCGAAGATCCATCTGTAATCGTGCTGGGTGGTGACGAGTGATCCTTTGGGAGTGTCATGTTGTGGTTCAAACAGCTTATGCTCGTAAGATCAAACTTCCACAGAAGTATACTGCAAAAATATCCTGGCGAGCTTGTACGAAGCTATCAAGACAGACCTCATTCTGCACGGGTGGCCATTCCACACGTCGCCTCTTCGGGCTACCGAATTTTGCCTCACTCCGTGTATTCTCTGGGCGTGGCACCTCATGACTGTTTCCTCGGGTGAAGAAACCATTGAGCGTCAAGATGAAACGTTTCCTGAAAAGCCAAAATGCATACTTCTACAACCAACAGCTGCAAGCAATACTTTGTTGGGGATAAAGTGTGGCATAGAAGGGCGAAAATGACAAACGCTTCATTTCTTCGAAATGGTAATTAAAACTTAATGACTGCTCGACGTACAGATTCGTTGTCTCAGAAGTACTGCAATGGATTCAGGTCTTTCTGTGTCGAGAACTCAACACCGCTGTCGCAGGCTGGACTGTTGGTGACCATGTCTTTGCTTCAGCTTCACTTTGTACAGAAACTACACTGACGAAAAACAATCACAACACCAAGAAGGAGTCGTACGACATAAACACCTAATGATGATATCTACTCATGTTTAGTGCCAGTCGCGTAAGAGTGGCCGTGTTAGCGCCACTATGAGAATGCCAATCTAGTATCCTTTAAATACACTTTGTAACGGTCGTGAGCGTTAGCTACGTTTCAGACTGGACGTGGTGAGTTGATATTAGTCAAGAATAACTTTGAGCGACGAAGACGCCATTATGAAAATCTCACTGTCTCTGAACGAGTTCGTGTAATGGGGCTACGAGAAGCTGGATGATCATTTTGCTACATTGCAGAAAGACTTGGGAAGACTGTAGGACCGTATATGACTGATGGCAGCGGTGATCATGAGAATTTATGGTCACAAGAAGACCGGACTCCGGACGGCCACCGAAAGCGAAGACCATCGCGTTGGCCACATGGCTCCGGCGCTCCGAGCATCCGCGGCAGCAATTTGAGCAGCATTTGTGAGCACAGTGACACAAAGAACTGTTACAAATCGGTTACTTCAGGACAGCTCCGAGACAGACGCACTGTAACCGCGCATTCTACTGGCTCAAACCAACGCCGTTTGCGACTTCAGTGCCCAGTTATGCTGTAGACATAGCATGAGTGAGAGCGTTACTTTATTTGGTAGTGAAGACAACACACTGACGACAAGCGGTGAATGGAATCCAATTAAACTTGTAATCGATTTTAAGGTGTTGTAGGCGAAGATGGACCGAATTTACACACTGTATAATCGACAAATACGAGGTGTGCTGCTATAGAAGAATGTTGAAAATCAAATGGACTGATAAGGAATGCGGAGGTTCTTAGCAGAACTGGCGAAAGAAGGAGCAAGGGGTAAACATTGGCAAGTTTAAGAGACAAGATAACAGGCCAGGGTGACACTCATAGTACATGTGTTAACAAATCAGGGAATAGCTTGCATAATACTAGAGGGAACTGAGGGTAAAAACTGTAGGGGAATGGAAAGAGATTGGAATACATCCAACAAATAATTGAGGACGAAGGGTACAAGTGCAACTCTGAGATGAAGGGGTCAGCGCAGGAGAGGAATTCATAGCGGGCAGCGTGAAACCAGTTAAAAGACTGACGACTCAGCAAAACCGAGGGACTTCAAAGAGTAATTTACACATTATCACGGCAGTTACTGAATACTGCACTACGCTTCAAAGTAACACAGATACGTGACATTGTTTTTCAACATACTCACCAAATCTCTGGAAACAACGGTCAGAACGTTTCACCAGTCACTCAGTTCCTCGACGCCAGAAATCTGCTTCTTGATCTCTAAGCCGTTACAGAACAGCTCTGCGAACGTCCACTTCGTTGGAAAGTCTTAGATTGCTACGTATCATTTCCACGATTGCCTGGAAATTGTTGTGTGTGCTAGATACCGATGTCTTTCTTCCCAACCAGTGGAACCTCGGTCAAATTGGTGGCACCAGTTTACTGTGAGTGGACGTGGTATTGGATCTGGTCCAAATACTGCCAGAATTTCACCGTGAATTTGTATACAGTTTAAATGTTTTGCCATCAAGAATTGTACTGCCACGCGTACTTCAGCTCTGGAGTACGTTTCCAGTTGTCGCTCCATTTCACTCTCTCGTTCTTGGATTGGAGGATGGGCCGTTTCAATAAATGTTACATGATATTACAATGCAAAAATAGTAGAATTCGACACATTGGACAGGAACAATGTCTGTGAGTCTCACAGGGGAGAATAAGCGGCATGTAGGTGTTAGATTTCCAAAAGTTCTGGTATGTCATATCAAGCAACTGAATAGTCTACAAATCAAACTGAATACCCATCTTCATCCCCTATAAGTCAATACCAGGTGACCACTGACTGGATAATATTTATAATAATTATTACAATAAATTAATGAACCATTATGACTACAGTCGTTTGCAATCCAAATGAAAGGTAATCTTAGAATTTGCAACGTCCAAAGCCAGTAGCCAGATGGCTTCAAAGGAAGCGGAACATCATAGCCGAAGAATTTAAACATAAAGGCTCAGGTTGTTAAAACTAGAGACAATGGATCACTGGCACACGATTGGAAAATTTCAGCTTCAGTTCTGCAACCTCTGGACAATAGTAAGGCCTTTTTGTATTTCAGTCGTGAATTCCAAGAAGAATATAACATACTCATACTGTCCAGACATGTCAGTATGGTCTTGGCTCGCATACAAGACCAAATCATCATGCAGACTGCAGAAACACTTGTCGTAGATGTGAACGTATTTAATAGAGACGGGCTTATTAGAAAGGAATGCCTGTGCGTTAATGACAAGTCTTACTTTATTTACTGAACTATCATCTTCTTTAACTCTCTCACACAGTGCGTAAACATTATCAGGTGATATGGTACAACATCCCATAGGTCCACTCACAGTTATACATTAGATATGGCTGTGTCCTCAGGTAATATATTAGCGAACAAGCTATACATTTGTTTTCGGGAAACACAGGTGACGTTAGGACCGAAGGTTGCGCAGAAAGTAGTAGCAATGACCAAAGAGGCTTCAGCGGTGGAGGGTGCAAATGCAGATAAATATAAGAGTATATGAGAGGCTTCCTACATTCTACCCTCGAGGAACATGTTGCTGAGAGAGGTTTATAATTTTGCGATTTTTGGACAAGACACAAAAAGTACTCTCTGACGGAAGAATGTTTCCCAAATACGATTTATTTTACGTTAAAGGTACTGGCACTGAAGGCAATGAAATAATGCTAACCTATTGATGTATTCTTTTCTAAACCAACACTAACTCTGTACAAGATGGCGTTTTGATTTTACTCTTATATTGCAAATTGACAAGCCACAAACCACATTACATAATCGATGTTTCATCAGCCCTTGTCGATCTGTTATCTGCTACCAACTTCCTGCATTGATATATAGCACTATATTAACATATGGGCACATAGATCTGGTCGCGAAGTTAGTATTCCTGCTTCATCATTACATCTAACGTGCTCACTGTGGATTTTGACATTTTCTGCATTGCGGACATACTGGCGTAGTGTGTTGTCAGGTATCCCTTGTCTACAGCGCATACCGTTCCATTCCGTTGTTTCGATCACTTTAAGTAAATTCCTAATTTGCACCTCGATGATGAGTAACAGAAAAACGTAAGAAAATAAAGAAACTTCAGTTCTGGAAAACATGAATTAGTAAGTACTGCATATATTTAGATATATTCTTTCAAGCAAATGCTTAACTGTTTTCCCAATAATACGTCATTTATGAACTGTGGGTGCGCTGATCATAATTTTTGTTACACAGTACTGTTCCCGAGGGGACTTGTAGTTTTGAAGTCTTCATACTCTTTTGCTATCAGTCATGAATTGTTGGCAAATGCAGATGTTCACAGATAAACGACATTTATGGTTCTTTTCGCAGACACATCTTCGTATTTTGAAATGATCATTCAAAGATCTTTTGTCCTAGGCTTACTGGGCATTCAGCAAACAAATTACATCGCCGCAGTTAATGTATTAGTACAACAACGTCCTAAAGCTTTAAGCACTTCAGCAAATGCCGCGGTATGACATTAGATGCTTCAGCCCTGTTTCCAGGAGAAATCAAATCACTGCGAAAATGGTAGGCGTGGCGATAAATCAGGTCATTGGGACGCACAGTGTTTGTGCAGTCGTTGGCGGCTGGCAGCCGCTGACAGCCGGTGCAGCGACTGGGGCGCTCTGTCGGCTGGCAACCGGCAATTTCGCTTCGGCCAGCAAATCACCAACATTTCCTCTGGACTAGCTAGACGTGACATGTTTCGAGAGTCTGCCATTCCGTGGGTCGAGGGTCTTTCGATCGATACCTCTGTTGTGCGTTCCTGTACGATAAACGTAAATTTACCCAGTACGCATTACTGTTGGACAAACAATAAATTTGATAAGAGACGAAATCATAAGGGAAATACAGTAATCAGATTAGGCTACAGTACAACAATAATAAACTTATTTTATTACTGAAAATGTAGATAATTTGATACCGTCATCATTTCCCCCGATTTAGTGCTAATATTTTCATCACTACATATGTACGTATGTAAGTCCACCTTTTTAGCTGGGTGCTAACGTGCTCACCTCCCATGCAAGCGGGTCCGGATTCGATTCCCAGCCAGGTTGGAGATGTTCTCCGCTCTGGGACTGGGTGTCGTGTTGTCCACATCATCATTTCATCCTCATCATCGGCGTCCAAATGGCCCAATGCGTCGTCGAATGAAATAAGACTTGCACTTGGCGGCCGAACATCCCAGAATAGGGGCCTCCCGGCCAATGATGGCATACGCTCATTTCATTTTTACGTATTTTTATATTTGACAATATGTTTCAGTTTTCTAGTCTTTGTCTGGCATTGTTATTAGCCCCTCCATTGCTCCACCCGGTGGTTGTATAATTACTTCTTCCTTAGTAGACATCCTAGTAAGTTGTAATAATGGTCGGTGTTAACTGTTTCAATAGGCCGTTTTTCTCATATTCTACTCATGATACTTCAAGTGTCATCTTAACGCTTCACTTAATTTTTAATTTTCTTCTATGATCACTGCTCCACTTTCTTCTTCTCCCTTTTTCTCAAGAACCAATTTCACATCCTTTCATTACTACGCTCCTGACGTTCTAGGAATATTATCGACATTTTTAAATTAGTTTTTTACACATCTTTGACGAAAAATTTTTCGAAGGAAGAAGATATTCCATTTTTGTGCGAAGAATAGATGGATATTGTGATCATCGTCTAGTTCGATACTGTCTTTTTGAGGAATAAACCAAGAAATGCCATATAAAAAATGTTAAGGTACATGCTATTACGACTTTCCTAGCGCGCAGTTCGTTTAGACAGTGCCATTTATTTTTGCTAACTTAGATGCTTTTCGACAAACAAATATGTCGTTTCAATAACATAATAATCTTTTAATGTCACAGTAATCTTAGTCCACTAAAATGCTGCAAATTAGATGATGTAACATGGCTCTATGTTCTTGACACCACAACCGACTATAGATATAGGAACGTAGTTAGTAGCGTACTACTCTGTATCAGGTAGCTTTACAGAACATACTGCAGTAAATTCGAGGTAGTATTGCGGAAGTGAAATGTCTCCACATCAGGAGCTAAAAAGTAAGAGCTATTAAAACAGGAAAATAATATGGTTTATAAGTTTTACTATCCACAGATCATAAATACAAAACACTCAATGCCAATTTGACTCGGTGTAGATAAGACTCGGTAATTGGGAAAGTAGGGGGAATGAACCACTTCATATCACCAAAAGAGAGAATTCGTGACACTTCAAGAAATGGGTAGGTAACCAGATATCCGGGCCAGCTGGTATGGTGTCCCGGCCCGTTCATTGACAGACAGATGGTTTTATCTCCACGTGGCTTTTCGGATGATTTCGGAGCTGCTTAACCTGCGTCATGTCCATAACTTCCTGCCTCATTTCTCATTAGATAAAACCATCATCGAGTAGTTGACGCAGCGCTATTTTCATGCCGTGAACAGTTGTGTGCTAGCCCACGATGTGCAGTCAGCATCTGTTATCTGCAGCGTCCATGTTATATTTGGTAATGGATTTCAGGCAGTAGGAAAACAATCGAGTCTTTATGTCTTAGGAAACGGGACTAGAAAAAGGCTGCCCAACCTAAAATGGAAAGTGGGGATGCCATTAAAGTAAAGTAGACATCAGGATCAATATGGCAGTCAGATACAAAATCTGAAAACCGAATAGAAAACGAAGTGACAATCGTCGAGAATGCAAAGTCAGAATTCTTTATGCGAAAATGAGTGCGAATTGCTTAGCATGACTCTGCAGGAAAATGTGAAAGAATCTCCAGAATGAACATAATAACCAACTGGATTCATCTCTGAGTAACTCTTGCAATGATATCTCTAGAATGATCCTGATTGGGAGTTTTGTTGTTATCCCCCTAGTCTTTCCTTCAGTACGCTAAATTTTCTTTCGTATTGTCTTGTCAGTAGTGGACTCAATTTGTACCGTATCCCCAGTGGACAACCAACGCTGAGTAGATCCGCTCTACCAGTCTTGTATACAAGGTATCAGCCCCTTCGATACCACTTCGTAGAAGTCCTTTGGTGCCAACCACTGGCCGTGGCAAGTTCCCCAGGGGCTTGGATACCGGATTTTATCGAGCAACGTCTCCGACTGCGCACGAGTGTTTCTCTGCGTTCCTGAATTGCGAATAAGGCTGCAGCAAAACAGCAGGTCCGTCCGTTTGTAACGGGGAGGCCAATGAGATCCCGCTCAAGACTCTCGTGCCCTTGGTGACGTCCCTCAGCTATCAAGTCAGCCTTTAAACGGAACATCACCCTCAGAGCGAAGCGCCGAATTTGTGTAACGCATCTGCTTGTGTTCTGTGGGATTCGGCGAAGTCTGATGATAACAAGGAGCAGTTTTTGTCGAGTTGACTGATGTTTCCATATTAAGTGGTCTATTGGCGAGATGGGCTGCATAAATTCGATATCTTTGTTTTGCTTTTTTTTTGTTCTAAATTCCACGAATTTTTAGTATTGGAGAGAATCTGTGAGAATAGCTTTGTGCATACAACTCAGTTGTTCACTTTGAATTATTTTTCTACATTCTCGCAAAGTAGCAGAATATCTATATCATTTTCCAAGCAACCAGCGAACGATACATGTGAACTATACAGACAAAACGGGCAGCTATATTTCTTCTACGGTCTTATACACTATCTGATCAAAGTGGACCCGCCGTATAAAAGAAGGTGGTCAGTATTTTGTTGTCAATAGAGAAGCAGTAATAGCAAAATGCGTAGGTCAGCTGGGCTCAGTGTCTTCGAACGTGAACTAGTCGTTGGGTGTCATATGAGTAACAAGAGCATCAGAGACATTTCATCATTTGGATTTGCAGCTCCTTGTATTGACCGTGTTTGCAGTTAAATTGTAAGATGTGAGATCCGCCAGTTATGCAAAACACTGTTTTTTCTCAGTACCCAAACATGTTTCAGCAGCACTGTGCCATCATCAGTGGGTTTCTGTTTTATTTGTTCTGTAATGTGAACATTTTTGTTAAATGATTACAAAATTATGTGGATGTTTAGTTCAACCAATAGTTCGTTTCCTTTTGTTAATACCTTAACACTTGGTGTGCATCAATTGCCCAGATCACTTGTGCATTATTTACTACAGGTAGCTTGTCATCTGCAACCAGACGATACTGATGAGAAAATTTTGCTGGGAGTTAACCTATCATGTAAAATGTAATTTGGTTTGCCGCGATATTTTCGCGCCTGTATTCGTTTTTGCTTACGTTTTCGTGTGGCAAGTCCTTGTATTCGCCTCATCATGATGCGGAGAACAAAAGGGCTTGCTACAGTGAAAACGGTGTTTTGCTTAACTGGCGGACCTCACATCCTACAAGAGACATTTCAGTATTTATAAAGCTGCCCAAGTGGACTGCTGGTGCTGCGACTGCGATGTGGAAACGCGAAGAAACAACCACAGCTAAACCAAGACCAGACATAGGGTGGTTGTAAAAAATAGCATGAAATTAGCAGAAGCAGTCACTCATGAGTTCCAAAGTGTTACCCTCATTCCAGTATGCACAGTCACTATCTTTATGGAGTTAAAAGAAAGTGGTACAATTGTACAATTGTCAAGCATCTCCTTATAAGCCGCACATTTCTATATTCAGTGCTAAGCAGCTCTTTGAGGAAACTGGAGCGTGGATGACTGGAAACGAGTGATTTGTAGTGATGAATCGCCTGTACCCTGTGGAAATCGGATGCTAGAGTTTGGGTTTGGCGAATGTCTGGAGAACGCTACCTGCCATCAACTGGATACTTCTGATCAGATAGGGTACACGGCTGTTGCAGGGGTTCTACTAGATTCTGAAAGTGATTTATTTTTCACTGTATTACACAGATAACTGCAAAATGGTTCAAATGGCTCTGAGCACTATGGGATTGAACATCTGAGGTCATCAGTCCCCTAGAACTTAGAACTACTTAAACCTAACTAACCTAAGAACAGCACACACATCCATGCCCGAGGCAGGATTCGAACCTGCGACCGTAGCAGTCACGCGGTTCCGGACTGAAGTGCCTAGAACCGCACGGCCACCCCGCCCGGCAGGTAACTGTAGCTAGCAATTTTAAGAGAATTGAGAAGAAGTCTGTGATAAAATGACATTCACAATGAAAGTGATGCATTAAGTGCAGTGGGTGGAGCTTTGCCTTAGAATACTCGAATTCCAGAGTTAGAAAACGGATATCTTGCTACTGGCAGATACGTTTGGAACTTTCCACGCATTCTCTCTTAAAATTTATGAACAACATCCAGTCCACTATGTGACTTCACCTGCAATCCATGGATTGCGTTTTTTTCCCAGTTCGAAGTGAGTGTTTCGTCGCTTGTGACGACGTTCGATAAAAATTGTGACGAGCAGCCTCATAACGCGCAAGTCGTTCCACACGGATGCCTCTTCGTTGCTTTTATACGGGCTGTTAGGCAGCGAGGAACCCAGCGGGGACACACCTTTGGGTACACCAACTGGTGGACAGTGTGTCAGCATTACCAACAGAGGTCCAGTTGAGCAGCAAGGTGTTTCATTGTGATCCGTCGATCACCTGGAATGAGAGTGTCTACACGTTCCAACATTGCAGGAGTCACAACCGAACGGCAAGCGCATGTTGTATATAAAGCCAGTAAGTCCGATTTCATGCATGCATGAACTGTGTGCGAAACACGCTCTGTCATTCTGAGCCAAAAAGGAAAAAAAGACAGAGTCGGCTGTGCAGTCTATGAGTGCCACGACACATTCGTATACAATGCCTGTGATAAACGTTAGTGGATTATTGTTTTCGCAGATTTAAATCTGTCTTCAGGAATCTCAAGGCAAATTAGGGAAAAAATTAAAAAAGGACAGTTGAGATACAAAAAATTTGGAATGGATGTAGCAAAATCTGGAAAAACAGGAGAGGATAGTTTTCAATGATACATCCGAAACGTTTTCTTACCATTTGTAGAGAATAATTAATTGCTTTTGTTGGACTCTTTGCCTGGACATAACAACACCTCTGACTCTAGAAAGAGGACGAAAAGATTGTTGTTGATATAATTCGAATTCGACCTCAAAGTAATAATGTGATTCAGCCCCCCGATGAAGAAATTTTTCGACATTGATGATATAATTTTTGATAACTCTTTTTCATTTCAGTTTTATCGGCGTAACAGTAATGGTGAACTTCAGTCATTTGTGAATTGTCATTTTGCATCATCATGTTTTACGAATTTGATCAAGTATGCCTGAAATGCAGCACAATACGCAGAAAAATGGCCACGACCTTTTCCTACTCCATCCCAATTATGACTAAATAAAACCAACAATTGCTGTGAAGTGGCTCAATGCTTTAATTTTTATTTTATCAGTTGTGTCCTGTGAAACGAAAATGTTTCTCTTCGTCATCCAATACATATTTCTCGTTTTTGTGACGACTACAGGAATGAACAAGGAACTGCTTCATCGTTACTAAAATATACATTATTTTAAAATTATCATGACAACGGCGCTACAAGAATTCTTATAAAGTATCTCACATCAAAGAATTAAAATTCCGATTCATGGAAGTTGTCTATAATGTAACATAATACACTGCCTCGATTTTCTTTTCACTGTCAGTCACTTGTGCAACAATTACATCTGCAAAAATTTAGTTATCAATATGAACTGCACAGTCCCATTACTTAAAAACTTACCGATCTGAGACATTTTTAATATGGCTTAAGTTCTTAAAATTGGCATGTGTGCAATTTGAACTTCGCGCTACACCGTGCTGCGTTCTCTTGTCACGGCTGTGTGTGCTTAACTGACGGATCGCACTCTAAGCACGAAAGGCTACGCAAAACCACTGTTATAAGCGGTTCTTCGTGCGGCAAAAATGAGTAATTTAATTTTTTTAAAATATTTTGCAGGGCATCCACATCTTGGAAGTATACCAATCAGAGAGCTGAATTGAAAAATGTGATTGAACATTAAAATACTTACCTGCATTGGGGGAGTTAAATATGTGTGTTAGTTTAGATGCTCTCTCATTGGCCTATTTCCAAAAGAGAGGTGTTACTTTGGCGAGGGAAATGGAGAAAAAGGGAGAGATGTGAAGGATAGGAGAGTGGTTATGGTTTAGGCATGGGGAAGAAGAGGGATGGATGTGAATGAGGGGATATGGGAGTGGAGGTACAGTGTGAGGGGAGGGTGTTTAGAAGGTTAGTGGCATGGGAGGGGAGGGTGATGGAGAGAGGAGTAGCAATGAAGGCGAGAGGGAGGGGATTTGAAGGTCATATTTTATACAGAATCACATTGCATTCCTGTTCTCACAGAAAATAAGAATTTAATAACTGAACCGTGAAGAAAGTGTGGACTTATACAGACTTAGACCTATTGCTCTCCTACAGGCTCCACACATGAGATGCCAGTATGTTCTTTTATAGCGACAAGTATGTGGAGCTAATTGTCATTATAGTAACATGTCGTAAAGCATGAGAAAAAGTGAAGAAGTATGTGACTTTGACACACTGCATTCTTAGTAGTATACCATATTTGGGTGCAGTCGCGGAAAAACAAGCAAAGATGTGAGACCTAAAAAAAATTCCAGGGTATTTTCCTTTCTCGGCTCTAGATAGTAAACTCAGTCACAAGAAAAATGCTGCGGTAAATAACTATAGTGTAATGGGTGTATATGCGTCAATGCAATTATTTCCTGAGAAATATACAGGACAGACTAATAGATCACTTCGCAAAAGATTTCAAGAACACTTAAACAAGGGCCCTGCAACGAACTTGTGACGTCACACTAGTCGGCTTGTCCGCCACACTTTGCGAACGCTCAGTTCCGTGCAGGGACCACGGGAAATCAATATATGGAAAAGTACCCAGTAAAGATCTTAACTTTATCGTGTGCTGTCGACAGCTTGCAAGCCTTTCAACGCGCAGTCAATAGTCAATAAACTCGTCAATAAACCCGTTCCCCTCCGGAGGCGACTGCTGGCACTCGTAAGACCTGCAGTGTCACGTGTGCAGTATGACGCAGGCGCCACGGCTTGTCTTTATCACGGGCTTCGGTCCACAAGGTAGCGTCCTTTCCGTAAGCAAGTTATTCGGCCTGAATCACTTGTGCGGACCGCATCTACTCTTCCCAACATCCGGGTTTCTTTGCCTTCGCACCATAAACTGCCATCTTATACCATTTCTCACAGTAAATTGCATTGTACTCCGACTAATCACTATTTTATTGCAAATCCAGCTTTTTTCAGAAAATAGCGTCACAACTGTAACGTCCTCCCACTATGAAATATTTTTTCTTATCGTAGATGCAGGTAAATCTTAAAAGAATGATCTATAGCTACACGATCCACCCACCAGCAATTTTAACGAAATTAATGGGTCACGTCTCTGCAACTGTTCGTTCGTCAATGTAAGGTACAAAATATACACTAAGTAATATATCTTGAGTAGGAGCCATGGGTGCTTCTACTGACATTTTAACACAGTAAGTATATTTTAGACATTACATTTTTTAATTTCAATAATCGAAAAGTTGAGACATCGTACAAGTGTCATTCAATAATTACAGAGACAACTTGGTCTGGAGAAAAAATCGTTTATTTTTACAAAACAATACTTTTTTTTACTTTTCAGCATGATCCCCTTGAACATTTATGCACTTGTTCCAAAGGGCTACGAGCTTTTTAATTCCGGCTGCAAAGAACTCTTTATCTTGATGTTTGAACCAATGTCTCACAAACTTTTTCAAGTCCTCGTTGTCCTGGAACCCCTTCCCACGTAATGCCTCCTTCAGTGCATCAAACAAATGGAAATCACTAATTGCTAAATCAAGACTGTATGAGGGATGAGGCAGTACTTCCCAGCCCATTTTGTCGATGGTCTCACAGGTTAGTTGCACAATATGAGGGAGTCAGTTGTCTTGTTGGAGAATCACACCTCTCCTCTGAGATCTACGACGTCTCTCTCTCATGGCTTGTTTAAAAGCAAATCCGAGTAGTATTGGCTGTTCACTGTACGCTGCTCTTCGAGATAATCACAAAAAACTGGACCTTCAGCATCCCAAAACACCGTCAACATGACTTATCCTGCTGATGCTTGGGTTTTGAATTTTTCCTTGACAGGTGAGTTGGGGTGCTTCCACTGCATGCTTTGTCTCTTTGATTCTGGCTCATAATAGTGAACCCAAGTTTCATCCAAAGTTAAAATTTTGTTGAGGAGATGCTCCTCTTCTCTTTCATAACGTTTCTTTAGCTCTGTGTACACTCTCAAACTTGTTTCCTTGAGTAGCCGCGTCAACTCCTTTAGGACACATCTTGCATTTGTTTTGCGGTAACTTTATTAACTTGAACCTTAACAATTATCATTTCCACAGTCACACGCCGGTCGGCACGGATAATGTCATCAATTCAACTTTCAAGTTAGGGAGTTGAAACTGCAATTGGTCGGCCAGAACGGTGTTCGTCAGTCACTGAGTCGCGATCATTTTTGAGCTGCTCCACCCACTTGTAAAAATTTGCACGATTCATACAACCTTTGCCATAAACTTTAGACATTCTACAGCATATATTCACTGGTTTCTCACCTTCAACAAGTAACAACCGAATAACAGAAGGCTGTTCAACTAATGTGGACGTTTCAAGCCGACTCGCCTTCTTGAGATATATTTTTGATGATATAAACAAAACAGTGTTGATACATCAGCTGATCAGGGCTCATTCCAGTGATGCCAACTTAAAGCCATAAAAGTACAAAAACTGCCCTATTACCAGCTTTTTCCCCAGACCAATTTGTCTCTTTAATTATGGAATGACCCTCGTATATTACTCTTCACCATGTTGGTTGCACCTGACGATGCGGCTTTAGGCCGTGAAACCGGTTTTGTGTCAATAAAACAACAATTTCACCTGCTATCAATAGAACATCGTACCATTCACCAGTTGCGGCTGCCCAGACTATAAAATACATTGTGTTACTGTTAGTAGCTGACGGCAAACTACTTAAACGTTTCAACAGTAAACATTGGAAAGGAATTTTGGGGCAAGGTCTTATGGAACCAAAGTTCTGAGGTTATCGGTCCCTAGGCTTACACCTAGTTAATCTAACTTAAACTAACTTACGTTAAGGACGACACTCACAACCATGCCCCACGGAGGACTCGAACCACCGACGGGGGGAGCTGCACGGACCGTGGCAAGACGCAATAAACCGCGTGGCTACCCCGCGCGGCCAGTAAACACTGAAATCAGTTGCTACGGCGGTAATAATTTTCAAAAGCTGGTCGCCAGTGTGGAGGAGAGTGGGTGAGGCGGCTGTGAAATTTTTCCGTTCCCTACTGCTGCATCGTTTTGCCATCTTAATGTCTGTATAAAATTGGCGGAGAAACCCATCAGCTTATCTGTGCTGCCCAGCGTGTTGTCGCCCGTTGGATCTACAAATAGTGATTCGCGTGTCGTGAGGGCGGTCAGTTTTCGGCTTATCACACGCAAACCCTGCGTCCCCGCAGGCCCGTTCTGCAGGTCTGATTTTGAGCCATTAATGACTGACCACACAGTGTGAAGCCTTAAGTCTCTAAAGCAAAGTGGCGTGATTTTAGAATTTGTATAATTTAAAACATACCATCGTAATTCCTTGCGATTTGTGGGACATACATTAACTTACATCACAGTGACCAATACGCCATGGTGAATCATAGTTCACTGCACACTGTATGCAATAGTAGCCTTCAGGTTTAGTTTGCACATTTAAAAAAAGACAAGGTGTCTGTCAGCATTTTATTAGCTTGTTTAAATGTAGTGTTTCGCTAATGAAACAGAAAATGAAATAATAGAGTATCATGTTAACTCTAATACAACATCAAATTATACCACACAAATTTCAGAGATACCACGGGAAAAACGTGTATGAATTAGGGAGATCGTTTGAAGCTTAAATGAGCTATACACTTAACAGTGTCTTTCCTAACAAAACGGTTTCCTACAGGAACAACTAAATCTCGGAAACACTATTTATAATGAAATTAAGCTTGCTTATATAACTATGCATTACATCAAGAATACTAACGTCTATAAAGGACCTGGAAATAAAAATACCTTACAAGTAAAATAATTACGGAACCATGTTAATTTAACCTATTCTCGGGGCGATCCATATAACACATAACAACAGAAAGTCACTTGCATCACGGTAAGAATTACTTCGCATGTCATATTGAACCGCCTTCCAGTAGCTGAGCGGGATCAGCTGATCTCTAAAACCACAAGTTAATGGCTAGGTTAGTACACGAGCACAAAACGGAAAGTGATTCATGCTCAATCAGCTGGGTTAAAATTAGTTGTACTGGCTTTCATGGCCGATGTCACTTAGTTTATAATTCTTCTGAGTACTAGCTTGTTATATTCTTTATAATAACAACAAACAGTACGAAACAAAAGCAGAATTACACAGCTTAATGAATAAAATGAATTTAATCTAATTGAAACAATTATCGGAAAGCTCACGAAGTAATAATTGGACTGTTAGAGCACACGTGGCGTGGTTGAGGGGGCGAATATTTTTAGGCTCATTTCCCAGAATAATATTAATAGCTTATTTGTAGCTACAATGATCTTTTGAAACGTGTTTAACAGCGATTATGTATAGTTTACGTGAAAATTATGTCCAAATAACAAACACTGTCTCTAGTTGGGTTTAACTAGTAACGAAAAAATATTGCTTGACACGCTTTAGTGTGACTGAATCAGAACCAGTAGCAACAACAGGAGGAAATATACGAATCTGACAGAGACATTTAATTAATTCCCAAATATATTCCTGTCTTTCGTGTCTTCAAACAGATGAAGACAGATTTCAACTTCTTACTGTTAGTCGAAAAAGGCAATTAATTTCCGGAATCAGTGCGCGCTTTGTCTGTGAGACTGAACCCCTTCAGTTTAATTGAAAGCATTATCTGGAATCACATCTCATTAAAAGGCTGAGAAATGAGCACTGAACGCTAAAGCTGTAAATCCGGGTTGAAATCAAAGCAGATGTAAAGGAATATCTTGGAATGGAATCAAAGAAAAGATTTTACGCTAACAATATACAGAGTTTTGACACTGGGCGATATACAGTCTTGACTCTGGGTGCGAGATATAAATTGAAACACAGACTACTCAGTTCAGAGAACTCTCGCTAACAACGCCAAAAACATGCAACGTAATGTATTCAAAATGAAATGCGGAAAAATCACAATTACTTGGACAAAGCTGAATCTTATTGATCAGTCACTCTATCTAGAATTATAAACTGAAAGAGCGAAATAAATGGTAGTTGTACGGATCGTCAAAACTGGAGACAAATAAATTAATTAAACGCAAAAGAATTTGTGTAAGAAGCCTGTAACACCATATATAGATAACAGAATGAACGTTTCACATCCAGCGACTTCTAAGATTGACTGAAGTTCATTACGCAATTTCTTCAAGAACAATACCACTGCTTCTGCTCAAATTTCCCTATGTGAACTCTTACGTCATTAATACTGAGCGAGGCGGTTGAGCGGTAAGACACCGGACTCGCGTTCGGGAGGGCGATGGTATTAATCTGCTTATGTCTGTCCAGACTTAGGTGTTCTGTGATTCCCCTAACTAGATTAAGGCCAATTCTGAGCCTGTTCCTTTGAAAAGGGATGGTCAATGTCCTTCCTCCTCCTTTCCCAATCGAAGACTACAAAAAAAAAGGTCATTGGTTTCCGGGTCGTGCCCATACAGCCATATGAGCAATGGAATGTCAGTCATGACGATGAAAACATAAGCACAACAAAGCACCCAGTCCCCGAGCAGAGAAAATCTCCGACCAGGCCGGAATCGAACCTGGGCCCCTTTGGTTAGCAGAGCGCCGAGCTGAATGTGCAATAATTAAATATTTTGTTTCATCTCTAATGACCTCGTTTTAGACGGAAAATTAAACTCATTCTCCTACCTCTTCTTTATCACTGGGTCCGGATGGACTGCGACATGCATAGTTGTAATTTTATACAACTTTCTATACCTACTTTGCATTCTTTCGGGAAATTGTAAAGCGCTATCAAATAAATTAACACAGTTTCCTTATGGGTGATTCACTAGTAACTAAGATTGGAAATCTATCTCAGTATTGTGACGTGCTGCGCTCCTAGAACGAAGTGTATTTATTTAACTCGCCGAGTTTGTTACAAGATAGTACATCGCACATCCAAAGTAGATAGCTGACTTCTCCACCGGGTTACCAAAAAGCTAAATCGACTTATGGGGATTGTAGAGTAAAATGGAAAAAAAGAAACAAAAGGTAATGCATACGTGCAGTAGTGTCTAGACAGCGAGCACATTTAATATATGAGAACAATTTCCAGCAAAACCTAATGGCAAGACACTTACTCTACTTTTTCATGTCCGGAAACCAGGTCACATTCTTTCAACCCAGTATAGGTCCACGTCCAAGGCTTCCCTCTTGTCCAGCCATAAATCGCCTGGGTTTCACTTGTAAGGGCAGTTTGGGCAGGCGAGCAGATGCTCTGTATCTTGCACATACAAGGAAGGAGCCTCCGTGAGAGCATTCTATAGCAACATCATCAGACTATAGCATGCCGGCGTCACCTGGAAACGGTATCAATAACAATAACAGCCAGTCCTTCCACCACGGGGAACCTTGGAAGAAGGTAACAAATCTGCAGTTCTCAGAGCCAATCCTGACGATTGTAAGCCCAAACGTCGAGGGAAATACAAAAAACAAACAAGACATCTGATCGGAACTCTGCCATGACAAGACAACTGATGTACAACGCGTAGTTGAAGTAAAGAAACCGGAATAGTGCTTGGCACTGACGTCGAATGCTCTCTGCAAGACATTTCAGGTAATCGACTTTTTCCTAAGAAAGAGCTATGCCGCGCTGAGGAAGAACCAGCTGAAGATCTGCAATTTCGTCTCACCAACGAATAATAGACATTTCCTGTAGGATTCACATCGAGAAGTCTTACTGGCCAGTACATCATGGGGCATATTCACATGAGACGAGTACATTTACCAGAGAAATTCGATGTGGACAGGGGTTATTGCCCAGTAAGACGAAGATCAAACCATATGCAACCCTGAAGCGTTGCTCCTAGTACTCTGAGTGTTAACAGCGTTCCTCCGAGTAACAACGAATATGTGATGCTCCGTACACCTATCCTAAAAGATGCCTCTTCACATTACGGTCCTACAGACAATCAGTGTTGGTGTCCAGGAGCAGTTGCTCCAGTTACCGTACGCCTCCATGAGAGCATGAATGTGTCCTGTTATCCGCCTGGAAGCAGCAGTATCCGATGTTCGGCCAATAGTTGGCTGTGGAACTGTCAGAAAACAACGAAGTCCAGTATGAAAAGCTTATTTCTATTCGTGATTATTTAACTGATTTATGAACCACGTATTATACTGGAAAAGAAATAGATGCAGGTGTAGCTAAGGCACAGTAGGCTTTCAATAAAACACCACAGAAATTACGAAAGAACTGAAAATTACTTCTGTTAGCTAAAAGTCATAGAAGAGGTGTGGTTGTGTTTCTGCTGAAATAACTTGAAAACGGTACCAGGTCATAAACGTTTTCAAACCAAGTGCACATGTGAGCTCGTGATGACTGGGTGTTGTGTGACGTCCTTAGGTTAGTTAGGTTTTAGTAGTTCTAACTTCTAGGGGGCTGATGACCATAGATGTTAACTCCCATAGTGCTCAGAGCCATTTGAACCATTTGAACCACATGTGAGCTGTTTGGTAGAGGGTATAGGATCTTTCTACAAAGATTTTGGAAAGGTGGATCATGTTGTGGAGAAGGAAACAACATTGAGAGGAGTCAGGATTACAGTATCGAGACTGATCTAGTTCAGACAGCTTCTGTAAAGAATCGTGCTAAAGCTATAGTAGTGTAGGTAGTGAGGCGCTATCATCCAGCCCAGTTGATGCTTCTTTCATGTACGGAGTCGAACGTAGATTTAGTTTCTGTTGATGCTCTTCGCAGGTGAGATTCTATGAGGTATGTTCCACATCTCAATAGGAACAGGAAATAGAAATTGGCTGAATCGATAGAAAAATCTGTAAGTGTGGGCACTGACAATCGCGCTGTAGTCAAGAGTGTGAGGGTAACACTTTTCTGAGAGTAAACTCAGATTTCCGTTCGTCATTATTAAAAGAAGTGAATATAATTGATAATCCTGATTTAACTTACGCGAAACCTACAAGGATGTCCAGGAAAAATTATGACATCCAAGTATCTACGAGTTAAAAAATAAAATAAATGAATTTCTGATTTGCGTGTGTGAACTGCAGTCTATACATCGTGTTGACGTAACGTGTGTTTCTGACCATCATTTGACCTCTGATGTAGGATATTTGAATTTGGGTGTACGAACTTAGAATCCAGTTACTGTAGGTCAGATGTGGAACGGGACACTCAAAGTTTTTGGAGTGATCAGCATTTTAAGGTTTGTGCCCCGAAAGCAAATTTTCATGGAACGTTAATAATAACAGTCACAGTATACTTTGCGATTTCCAGTAATTTTGAATTATTTACGAACCAAATTGATTCATTATTAAATTTCTTGACTTGCAAGAATTATGGGGTAGTGCTAAGTCAAAATTTTGATTAAAATTGTTTTGACCGTACTTATTCTCGAGTTATATTTGATTCCAATGGAATTTCATGAAATCTAACTCCCATGAAACAGCTTCCAACAAGAGTTATGGGAACCAGCACCACTGCTCTTGACTACATTTCTGACATGTAGCTAGAGTGCAAAATCATAGAGTAATTCTTATAAGTAATTATCTATTAGGTCATGATTCTCAGTTGCTGGCATTTAATATGAGGCAACACGACATAAGTAAAAATACTGGAAAACTACAAGGGCAGTTAATGAAAATGGAATATAGGAACTGAAGAGGAATTAGACAAATGTAGATTGGAAAGATATACACTGTTCCTCTGCTCTTAATGAAAAACAGAATGTATTCTGCAGTTTAGTCATAGGCCAGTTTCAAAACTGTTTTCTTAAATAATTAACCAGGAAATCCAATTAAAAATACATAAAAATTGGGTTATAATTCGCATTGCAATGCCACACAAAACTGAGAGAAGTCTCTAATTGACGTCAATTGTCGTGGATGGTGACGTACTGTACTGTTAAATTCCGAGCAGAGTCATCAGAGAATAAAAATGTGCTTACTTTCAAGAAAAAATAACAATAAAAGAACTGATAGGCTATATTGCCTGTTGGCTTTCGTCTAGACATCTTCGGCCAATGTTTACGAGTGATTTTTCTCACATTTTGCCAGCACGAATGGCTGGAATTGTCAAAGATTCACCCTCCATTGTTGGTGTCGCAAGGAAGGGGAACCTGCCGCATTTTATACGTACTAGGCGCGTCAGCGTGTTCAAGGACTCATTACCTGTTGGATTTCAGTTCTGGATCACTGGTCGACGTTTGCTTGATGATTCCTCTAATGTTTCACGATTACTAGTGCCAGGTATTGTGAAAGCTTCACCCTCCATTGCTTTTGAGTAATGTTGGTGCGGCAAGGAGACATAATCTCCGGCCACGGGCTCAACTCCAGTCCGCCACCAGCAATGGAAGTGAATCTTTGACGATTAGTGATGGCAAAATGTCAGAAAACTCACTAAGTAACGTCGGGTAAAGGTCCTGTAATGGAAGCCCAACAGGATAAACGTCAGCAAGTGCCCACGAAACCCTCAACGATTGTGGAAGAAAAGATATGTTTGAAACATAGTCAAATATGAGCCTGGAGAAACGGAACAGATAAATGAAGAAATTTCTTTAAGGTACATAAGAAACTTATCAAACATTTTCTGTAAGTAGTATGTAATTCTATACTGGTGCGTGAAACGTAAGGATGATAGTAAGTTTCGCGTGGTATGTCACTACCAACAACATAGAACGATAAAACTTAGTCCATACATAGAAAAAACTTCTACAGTGTAGTACAGAAGGTATCTGAGAGAAATACGCAAAGAGAAGAACAGAAATGACACATATATTCAACGACAACAACTGCACCGAACTCAACGCAGTTCACTGTGATCTGCCGGACATTACAAAAGGCAAGATGTGATTCTTAATGTGGTATGTGATCACCACTCACGACAGTGCATTGTCACACATTAATATTGACCGCTGACTGTACTGTGTACAAAGATTTGGAGGTCACTACCCCATGCAGTATTATGCCTCCTTACACCACAACACTTGGACCTCTAAAACGGTCATGTTCGACAATGTTGGGCCTACCCTCATACGGCAAGAGTAGCGAACACAAAATGCACGCAAGAACACCGTCGAACATGGTCGTTGGGGACACGAGTTGCAGCACTTACACATGCACCAGCGATCAGCCAGCAGTTGTGAGCCGCACTGGCGAAGGAGCGGAACACCCTGCCACATGAACTCCTGTTCAACCTTGTGCCCTGCCTGGGGGAACGTTGCAGAGAATGCATTGCCACCCATGGTGACCACACACCTTATTAATAAACATGTACCACCTGTTGTAATGTCCAGGGGACCATCATTAGTCGCTGTGAAATCATTGTAATTACTTCTTTCATTAAATGTGTCGTTTCTGTTCGCCGCACTGCTTTTTTTCTGAGCTATCTTCTGTACTATACCGTAGCATTTCTTTCTGTGTACGGTCTAAGTTTATTCGAACTATATTACTTGGCAGTGACAGATCATACGGAAGTTATTTTAGTCCTTAAGTTTTGCACACCACTCTAGTTTTACGACATGTTCTACATCTTTGTAGTTCTCCTAACCACAGATCTATGGAACAAAATGTAATTCTATTCAAATGGTTCAGATGGCTCTGAGCACTATGGAACTTAACATCTGAGGTCATCAGTCCCCTAGAACTTAGAGCTACTTAAACCTAACTAACCTAAGGACATCACACATATCCATGCCCGAGGCAGGATTCGAACCCGCGACCGTAGCAGTCGCGCGGTTCCGGACTGAAGCGCCTAGAACCGCTCGGCCACCACGGCCGGCTGTAAATCTATTGTAATTTAATATAATGTAATCTGAAGTCTCCCTTAGTAGGTATCCTAAGATTTCTACGAAAAATCTTATAAAATAAATTACTTAAAATCAGCCTCTTCTTACATCTCCAAAAGAAGTATCAGTGTTGCCAACTCTCTTCAAAATACATAAAATCAGCCTCTTCCTACATCTCCAAAAGAAGGTATCAGTGTTGCCAACTCTCTTCAAAATACATGCACAATGGTTTGATGAAATCATTTATACAATGATGCTCAACTGAAATTGTTAATATATTGAGCTACTCGTATAGTGAATCATTTTCACGTTAGTACTTTCCCAGAGAGACTTAAACATGATGTCAAACTACTGCACAAAAAAGGAGGTAGAACATTAGTGAAGCATTACTGACCCTTTTCAATACTGCCATATTTAAAAAAAATTTTATGAACATTTACTACAGAAACAATCAGCGGCAAACAATTTGGACTGCAAAGAAGATTGCTACCTGAGTAGCATATAAATTTACTTTGACAAATGATACACTAGAATAAATAACTCAGAAGTTACTATAACCTCGAATATTTGTGACTTGGTAAGGTTTCTGATCCTGTAATCCGTAATATCTTCTTATAAACGTTAAAATATTATGGAACAGTAGACATAGAAGGTTCCTACATTTATCTTTTCTTAATGACAGAAAGAGAAGTGTACTAGTTCTATTTCAAGCACATAACAATAACCACAGAGAATTTGAGTTATATGTAGTATAGTGTATAAATTACGAAGAAATGAACGAAGTGGTAGAAAATGTCAGGGCAGGAGAAATCTCTGCAGACAGCGCCGGATGTCTTCGTGCAGCTAAGGACCAATTTTGGTCACCTATGAAGTTATTACTCTCGTCCGAACTTGTAATGGCCTCAGACGAACATTTGCAGTGTCCCGGAATAGTCACCAAAGTCTTCAAAGAGCGCTTTGTGGCACATGTAACTGTGCCGAGATTGAGGTTTCTGTCTTGCTTGGCTCAAGGCGTCCGTTAATGTAAAGTTAAACCTGAAGCTTTATTGTAACAAATGTTGCACTTTTTTCTACATTTTCAGGTTGACCGTAATGTGGACGCTCCTGTCTTTCAGGATGCTAAAAACAGTCTTGACAGAGCTTCATACATACATTGTCGGTCTGGCGAACACATAGGCACCCTAGACATGGTGACTGGTCTGCTAAATCACCCGATCTCGATCCTACAAAGAACGTACGAGACCATTTGGAACGTCTTATGAAATGTAGCAGTCAATATCCCCGCAACTTGGTAACCGTACAATATCTAATCACCAAATAGTTGCTTCACATGTCTGTGGCGTAGCTGAAACTTGTAGACTCACTTTCTCACCGTACTGAGACCGTCATCAAGGCTGTTACCGACACATTTCCTGTAAAAGGCGAAGCAACAACAGATATTCTCCAAGCATACGTAAGATAGCTATTTGAGATTTTATTTCCTTCTGACTATGTCTCTCAATAACGAACGATGGCTACAGTTATTTTTGAATATTAATTTCAGTGACAATGTAATTATCTCACCGTCATTGCCTTGGATGTTGTGAACTGTTTCCTTCCGCCTACATGAAAGCCATGTTATACAGATAGATAAGGGAAGATCTACAGCTTAATGTGGAGGTGAAACCATGTCGATATTTCACAATTATTGGCTTTGGCGAAAAATAAAATTTCCGTCCAATTAAAGATGGGCAAGCTTACAATACTTGCACTAAAATGCAGGTTGAGTTATCAGGCTAAAACTTTCTCCTCACCATAAATCACGAATAAATGTAACAGAAATCAACAACTGGGTCAGACACTTATATGTATTAAAATATTTGTAACGAACACCCATTCTTGCATTTTCTCTTCCTACACAGGAATCGACTGCCATCTTTACCCACATCCAGTAGAATGTTGGCTAGAATTCAAATTCAGTGTCGCTGTGTTTTACAGATTTTTCATAAACTTACCGGTTTGTTGAGATCTACTTCCTGAAGAAATGTTGGACAAAGAGTATTCACGTAAAAGCTGAGTACGTTGAAGGAAATGGAAAGTTTGTTCTTATCTATACAACACTGTAAGGCTGAGAAGTTTAACTTGGCCCTCATACACTGATCTTACATTTCTGTAATGAATTTTCATTCTCTTCCTTTCTCTGGCGATAATCATTTACTGATTCGTAAAGTAAATGCAGAAAAAACCGCTCCACGGAGAAGTAGATTCCTTTAGTACTCACAAAATGAAGAGCAGCTTTTTCACGGTTAGTTAGAAGTCGGACATTGATCTTAGATCTTGACACATTCCTACAAAAATCATTCAAACATTCACAGATCGCAAGTATCTGATGTACAAATGCTATGTCAGTCCTAAAGAACAGACATTTATACCAGGAAGCATTGGAGATTAAAGGGAGTTTATAATCTGCTCGAAAATATGTTGTTGTTAACCACAGCCTTAGATTTTAAAAGCTTGAGATTTTATTATTCAGAAATGGCAATTCGACAACTTCATAGCCAGCTGCGGAAGTAAATCTTAAAACAGGTTTTTACTACAGTTTTTATTTACTCTTTATCTTGCACTTCCTGTTTATGTTGTTTAAAGTGAATGGCGAGACTCCTGATTGCGAATAATGATACAAGATTTAGCGTTACAGATAAGTTAACGAGCACTTCGGAGTTTATTGTATCTGATTCTGGAATTCCCTCCGAAGTATATAATACCGTTTATGTAGAGAAAAAGTCACACCAGTAACATCAGTCAGTATTAGGTTTTGTTGTGCCTTCACTCTTACTTTAAAGGAAATGCTCATTTCATTACTATGAACAGAGCTACAGTTATCTTTCTCAGATACTAATTATTTTTAAAAACATAATGCTATCTCTTAACGTCCGTAATGAGACACTCTGAACACAATATTTTCACGTCTTCATGGCTTCGCTTCTCTTTCTTTTTCCATACAAGCATACGCGATAAAGCAAATGTGTTTTAATTGTTCATCGCTGTTCTTAATTTCATTAATTTTCCAATTCTGCAATGTAGAGTTTCACTTTCAGTTTTAAATTAATCTAAATTACATAAATTCAATTTTCATGCAATTGGCGTGTCTCGTTATTTTTTTAGGCTGAATAAGGTTGACAGGAAGTATTTTTAGCGAGGACATTCTAAGAGCAGATACACACATGAAGATCACAGGACACTGTTAATTACTTGCATATGTCTGATCCGTAGAGGATCACAAGGAGAGAAAATGAATGGGAGCTATCAATTTCAATTAAGAGCAAAGCTGGATCAACGCAGCAAGTAATACATCGGACTGTCAGAGCATGTCGCGGTGACTTCAAAAGGAGTCGGGACGTGAGTACAAAAGCCAAGTGACACAATGGTATCAACTAGACTCCTATTAGGTGTTGTCTGAGTTCCCTATATCATTAAACATGAAAACAGAAGGGTTCTCAATAAGGTCAGAAGGCAACGCCTTTCGTGTCTTAAAAAAGGTAAAGAAGTTCAACAGTCAATCGCGAACCCCACTTGTAATTTTATTGCAGGTCTAGGTTTCAGCTATTGAATAGCTATATTCAGTGCTACAAGAATGACTACTTAAAACATGTAAATTAAAACCGCTCTGTACAATAGTTGTGACAAAATTGTAAGTAACATACAATTTAACACAGTCATATAGATTCATCGAGCTCGTGGCAACACCTGTTTACTGCTTGAACACGTCCGTGGCCTCATTCTAACTGAGGCTGTTTTTTACAGAGCACTACAAGCAGCCTCAGCTAACGTCATATCGGTAGAGCAGTGCTCTCTGCACCACTAACATAAAAGTAAAGCTTCCAGTACATTTTTGGTAAAAATCTATATTAAAGTTAAGAAGCTGAAATCAAATAACTTTATTAAACTTGAAAATTGTTGACATAAAGCAAATTACACGTTTACAATTACAGAGCATTGATTTATTGCGGAACCAACCTACTAAGCAAATGTGAAAAATACTTCAAAATACCTTAACACTTTTATGAAAATTGTAGTTTGATGAAAGCCTAGATTAACAAGTCGTATTCGTTCATTATTATTACAGTGTCATCTGTTAAATTAAGGTAACCACCACAATTAATCTAAAAACATTGTTTGAGTAGCAGTGCCTTAGCTACAGCGAAAAAAGATGTACACAAATTGCCTTATACTTCAACTGATAAGAAATCAGTTCAAATCGTATTGAGTGCAGTTTTACGCTGAATACTTTCGCAAGCTACGTAATAGTAAAATAGCTGAAGATGGACATGGTGTTCCACCCTTACATTCACACTTAAAATTGCTGCATACATATGAAATTAAGATTTTTTTGCCATGTGAGGCTTCTGGTATCAACCTGCAGGGCTACAAATCATCAATCGTTTCAAGTAACGGCTAAAGTTCTTTCCTGACTGATAATGTATAACAAAAAAAGAAAATGTGTTGAATTACACCACTTCTCCATACTGGCCAACACTAACCAGTCGGTAGTTGTTAAAACCAGTGCATCATCCCATGTACTGCCAAAATTTCAGATGACTTAGATGAAACGTTGAAATCTCGCAAATACAGACCTGCATTACATTCTGTAAAGCATAGGAGAAAGATGACCCTCTTGGAAATACTGGAAATCAACAAACATATGACACCAGAATGCCAGCTTAGATTAAATGATCAACCTCAATTCCTTTCTTCTCCTCTTTTAAATTAAATTTTAGTTACAAAATTATTTAATAACCGGCTGAAATTCTAAATTTGAAATTATTTTATATCAGTTGTGAAATATATCTCTATATAAAATTTTTGTCCCCATTTTTAGTTAATGTAATAATTTCTCTGGGAAAAAAGTAATACTTTCCTATGTAAAGACACAACATGTAATCATTTTTTTATCTTTTGTATCTTCTGTGTAAATGATATCTGTGTACGAGCACGTAATTGTAATTGTGTTTGCGACACCCATTTGTCACATGAATGTGGCCTAAGAAGTTGTAAGTCAGTTCGGGACCGAACAAATATAAATTTTCAGCATATTATGAAGTGTTTCCTTTTTAATATTTTAATATTATATGTCATTATATCGTGTACTAAATATCGCTTCTCTTGCGGAAGAAACAAACTCTAATCTGTCAACTCTTGGGCACTCCAACGATGCTCCACAATAGTTTTTAGAGTACAGCAGGATTATTCCTTAAGCGAGACGATAACAGATTACTTTCTCACATGCAGCCATCTCTGTTAGCACCAAAGACGACTGTTCCCCTTAGCGACGGAAATTTAAATGTTGGTAAAAATAGCCGCTTCTAAACAGAGCAATTTATGTTTACCGTTGTACGCAACATTTAGGATACAGTCGAAAAGTTTTGCTGAAATATTTTACCTGGTGATAGAGCCTTATTTATAAAATTCTAGCATGCTGACGGAAATACTCAATTTCTCAGTCACACATATGGTGTGCTATTACCCGCCAGATATTTTCATGGAGAAAACTGCTGCTTATCTGTCATTTAGTGGGCGCTGGTGTGACCACAAAATATTCACCAAAAGGTGTAGTACACTTCTAAATGGCCACAAGCATACCTGAAAGCTCAACATTGTGCGTAATGATAACTGATCTAATGGAATTACATTTTCCTTGAGAGATTTGAATTTCAGCTTTGTCTTCGATAACGATAGAAGCTGAAGAAATGAATTAAAATTTGTGCCACAGTTGGGACTTGAACCCAGGTTTTGGAAACATGAAAATCGGATGGGGGCAAGTCGTGACTCTATGAAAGATGATAGATGACAGTGACTTAAGGCGTCGGATTGTTGCAGAAGTCACAACACTCTTGTGTGGTCTGCATTGTCATGGTGAAGGAGAAGGTCCTCCATCTGTGGACGATTTCTTCAAATTCTAAACTCGATAACAGGACACTGTTTCTCACGCACCGACGTAGTGACGTTACAGATGGGGATGTTACACGCTACGTGTCGGAGTCCTCCAGAGCCAAAGAGGTGACAATATGCAGACAGGAACATGAAAGATATAGAATGTTAATAATGTTTGTTTTATTTAAAAATCTTAAACAGTTTTCATACTAAAAACTGCGAAGGTATCACGTTTCAACACATCCTCGCATTTTTAGTCAAATATAGATCAAAATTAAGCAATTAAGGAACAGAAAAACCTTGTAATGAAACGGCAACGATTATAAGTATCAAGGTACACTACTGGCCATTAAAATTGCTACACCACGAAGATGACGTGCTGCAGACGCGAAATTTAACCGACAGGAAGAAGATGGTGTGATATGCAAATGATTAGCTTTCCAGAGCATTCACATAAGGTTGGCGCCGGTGGCGAGACCTACAACGTGCTGACATGAGGGAAGTTTCCAACCGATTTCTCATACACATACAGCAGTTGACCGGCGTTGTCTGGTGAAACGTTGTTGTGATGCCTCGTGTAAGGAGGAGAAATACGTACCATCACGTTTAAGATTTTGATAAAGGTCGGATTGTAGCCTATCGCGATTGCGGTTTATCATATCGCGACATTGATCGAGATCCAATGACTGTGAGCAGAATATAGAATCGGAGGGTTCAGAAGGGTAATACGGAACGCCGTGCTGGATCCCAACGGCCTCGTATCACTAGCAGTGGAGATGACAGGCATCTTATCCGCCTGGCTGTTACGGATCGTGCAGCCACGTCTCGATCCCCGAGTCAACAGATGGGGACGTGGTCAAGGCAACAACCATCTGCACGAACAGTTCGACGACGTTTGCAGCAGCATGGGCTATCAGCTCGGTGTCCATGGCTGTGGTTGCCCTTGACGCTGCATCACAGACAGGAGCGCCTGCGATGGCGTACTCAACGACGAACCTGGACGCACGAATGGCAAAAGTCATTTTTTTTCGGATGAATCCAGGTTCTGTTTACAGCATCATGATGGTCGCATCCGTGTTTGGCAACATTGCGGTGAACGCACGTTGGAAGCGTGTATTCGTCATCGCCATACTGGCGTATCATCCGGCGTGATAGTATGGAGTGCCATTGGTTACACGTCTCGGTCACCTCTTGTTCGCATTGACGGCACTTTGAACAGTGGACGTTACATTTCAGATGTGTTACGACCCGTGGCTCTACGCTTCATTCGATCCCTGCTAAACCCTACATTTCAGCAGGATAATGCACTACCACATGTTGCAGGTCCTGTACGGGCCTTTCTGGATACTGAAAATGTTCGACTGCTGCCCTGGCCAGCACATTCTCCAGATCTCTCACCAATTGAAAACGTGTGGTCAATGGTAGCCGAACAACTGGCTCGTCACAATGCGCCAGTCACTACTCTTGATGAACTGTGGTATCGTGTTGAAGCTGCATGGGCAGCTGTACCTGTATACGCCATCCAATCTCTGTTTGGTCCAAATGGCTCTGTGCACTATGGGACTCCAACATCTGTCATCAGTCAGCTAGAACTTAGAACTGCCTAAACCCAACTAACCTAAGGACATCACACACATCCATGCCCGAGGCAGGATTCGAACCTGCGACCGTAGCGGTCGCGCGGTTCCAGACTGAAGCGCCTAGAAACTCTTGGCCACACCGGCCGGCAGCTCTGTTTGACTCAATGCCCAGGCATATCAAGGCCGTTATTACTGCCAGAGGTGGTTGTTCGGGGTACAGATTTCTGAGGATCTATGCACACAAATTGCGTGAAAATGTACTCACATGTCATTTGTCCAATGAATACCCGTTGACCATCTGCATTTCTTCTTGGTGTAGATAATTAAAACGCCAGAAGTGAATTTTATGGTACTTGTTATGAACATATGTTACGGCGTCTTACTTTTGGGTACCTTTCACAATCGTAAGAGGAGATCACTGAAAATCAGTTACGGGATGAAGTGTATGTCTATTAACTATGTGGTCCTTGGATGGTTTGAGATTTGCTTGACGATAGATTTGCGCACTGGAGTTGAATAAGGACGTAGCGACAAACAGTGGTATGTAAATTCCACCATAGCCCACTTCACAACGTCTGTGTTGTTTATGTAACTTAAATGCAGTCATTGTGTTCCTGTTTAATGCTTTGTGGCTTAACGATTCAACATTAATAACACTATGTAATTAATGATGTGCAAAAGTATCACGTAACTCGATACTAATCATAAATGGCTCAAAAATGGCTCTGAGCACTATGCGACTTAACTTCTGAGGTCATCAGTCGCCTAGAACTTAGAACTAATTAAACCTAACTAACCTAAGGACATCACACACGTCCTTGCCCGAGGCAGGATTCGAACCTGCGACCGTAGCGGTCACGCGGTTCCAGACTGAAGCGCCTTTAACCGCACGGCCACATCGGCCGGCTACTAATTATAAATATTCTGAATGCCAGTATAAGCTAGTTCTATTATCATCTCAATTCTTTCTGATATCACAAGTAATTTGGTCATTGAATTGAACGATATGAACGTAGATATGTAAAATGCGACTCTCATTACGGAGAAATTCCTTGCTGCAAGGGAGAGCACAGCAATCGAGACTCACCTCGTGCCCTGTACCCTTGTTTGTCCCGCTCGTTGTGACATCATGTCATTTGGTAGTCTTGGTTGTGTTAACGGCGATGCTGAAGGCTTCCTTATCGCACAGCTGCACTCCAACCCATTCCGCCGTCACTTACGCCGTCTGCACACTGGACGAGGCAGCTAAGGCTAACGTGCGCGCAGACGGGATATCGAATGTCACGAGGCGCTGCGCCGTCGGCACACGGCACGAGCTGGTTAACGTGATAGTGTTCTATCAGCGCTCTACGGTGGAGGTTGTCAGCTTTATCTGGCTCGCAAACCAAGCTGTGTGTTCGTGATAATGGACGCGCGTAGAATTCCTATGTTAGCTCTATTAGAACGGAATTTCCTTTCTTGACGATATGCTAGTCATGTTATTCTGTCTTCGGTATACATAACTAAAAACTTCAATATTTACGAACATGCATTAAGACAAAACTGAAAGATCCAGGGCCACACACTAAAGACATCAGCCTATAGAAGTCCACCAAATAGAACAAACTTACTCCTGAAAGACAGCGCGCTTACATTTACGTAACAAGAATAATCCAAAAATTATTTCGGTTAATTTCATACGACAGTCTCCCAGACTTTTAGAAAAAGTGAAGGTGAAAACAAAATTATTAGTGTACAGCAGGACCCTAACCCTGCCCCGACCCAGGCGCGATGCTGTAAGGGTCTGCCTCAACTAAATGCATTTAGCGACAGCTTATTTCTTATATGACAGTGTTCTGAAGGCTTTAATCGTCTAAATAATATTAACTGATATTTGAGTATAAGAAATCCTCACAAGAACATCACGTTTTCATGAATCATCAGCGGATTATTGCCTTAAAACGCCTTACTCTCATAACGCGAAAATAACTAAATACGATAATCCTTCAACCAGCAGTCACACGTTCCGTAATTTTACTACAACAAATCGTCCCAATAACGATCACTTCTCGATACATACATTGTACTGTTGCTTAGGAACAGGATATTTTCGTGGTGTGTAACATACAACATAAAACCCACCGAATTTGGACTTCTGCTAAACACGACGAAATACGGTATGGCATCATTCTTTCTGCGGGACGTTCTTGCTTCCTATTAGTTGTACATTACGTGGGTCGTTGCTGAAATATCGCAGAAATTATTTTATGTTTCATGTGACGAAATGAGTCATCAGCGTGAAATAGCAGGAACTGATGTCACAAAATCTGTATTGCGCCACGTCAGCGTTAACCAACTCGCCCCGTATGCCGGCAGGTTTATGCGAGTCAGTCGTCTGGAGCAGCAGGCAGTGAAATATAAAAGCATTCCCGCAGAAACAGGCAATAAATAAGAACAACTTTCCTGAACAGAATGTAGGACGCTTAAAAAACAAGTCTCTTGGAGTACAACTGTCTCTAACATGTTTACTCAATTATAAATGTTTTTACAAAAAGGTACGGCCAAACTTTCAGGAAACATTCCTCACACACAAATAAAGAAAAGATGTTATGTGGACATGTGTCCGGAAACGCTTAATTTCCATGTTAGAGCTCATTTTAGTTTCGTCAGTATGTACTGTACTTCCTCGATTCACCGCCAGTTGGCCCAATTGAAGGAAGGCAATGTTGACTTCGGTGCTTGTGTTGACATGCGACTCATTGCTCTACAGTACTAGCATCAAGCACGTCAGTACGTAGCATCAACAGGTTAGTGTTTATCACGAACGTGGTTTTGCAGTCAGTGCAATGTTTACAAATGCTGAGTTGGCAGATGCCCATTTGATGTATGGATTAGCACGGGGCAATAGCCGTGGCGCGGTACGTTTGTATCGAGACAGATTTCCAGAACGAAGGTGTCCCGACAGGAAGACGTTCGAAGCAATTGATCGGCGTCTTAGGGAGCACGGAACATTCCAGCCTATGACTCGCGACTGGGGAAGACCTAGAACGACGAGGACACCTGCAATGGACGAGGCAATTCTTCGTGCAGTTGACGATAACTCTAATGTCAGCGTCAGAGAAGTTGCTGCTGTACAAGGTAACGTTGACCACGTCATTGTATGGAGAGTGCTACGGGAGAACCAGTTGTTTCCGTACCATGTACAGCGTGTGCAGGCACTATCAGCAGCTGATTGGCCTCCACGGGTACACTTCTGCGAATGGTTCATCCAACAATGTGTCAATCCTCATTTCAGTGCAAATGTTCTCTTTACGGGTGAGGCTTCATTCCAACGTGATCAAATTGTAAATTTTCACAATCGACATGTGTGGGCTGACGAAAATCCGCACGCAGTTGTGGAATCACGTCATCAACACAGATTTTCTGTGAACGTTTGGTCAGGCATTGTTGGTGATGTCTTGATTGGGCCCCATGTTCTTCCACCTACACTCAATGGAGCACGTTATCATGATTTCATACGGGATACTCTACCTGTGCTGCTAGAACATGTGCCATTACAAGTACGACACAACATGTGGTTCATGCACGATGGAGCTCCTGCGCATTTCAGTCGAATTGTTCGTACGCTTCTCAACAACAGATTCGGTGACCGATGGATTGGTAGAGGCGGACCAATTCCATGGCCTCCACGCTCTCCTGACCTCAACCGTCTTGACTTTCATTTATGGCTGGATTTGAAAGCTCTTGTCTACGCAACCCCGGTACCAAATGTAGAGACTCTTCGTGCTCGTATTGTGGACGGCTGTGATACAATACGCCATTCTCCAGGGCTGCATCAGCGCATCAGGGATTCCATGCGACGGAGGGTGGATGCATGTATCCTCGCTAACGGAGGACATTTTGAACATTTCCTGTAACAAAGTGTTTGAAGTCACGTTCTGTTGCTATGCGTATCCATTCCATGATTAATGTCATTTGAAGAGAAGTAATAAAATGAGCTGTAACCTGGAAAGTAAGCGTTTCCGGACACGTGTCCACATAACATATTTTCTTTCTTTGTGTGTGAGGAATGTTTCCTGAAAGTTTGGCCGTACCTTTTTGTAACACCCTGTAAATGACATTTCAGTAATATAAACATTTAATAACGTAAAAAACCGGAACCTCTTTCAAAACAGTAAAGAAATTAATGCAAATATTATGCAGCACAGTGGCACTCTATCTTAGTCTTCAGGAGTTCTGTTGGCTGTCTATACCACTCCTATGCGGAGGTCTGAATGATGTATTGTTTGCGACTGAAAGCTTATAGTTCAAATGGTTCAAATGGCTCTGAGCTCTATGGGACTTAACATCTGAGGTCATCAGTCCCCTAGAACTTAGAACTACTTAAACCTAACTAACCTAAGGACATCACACATATCCATGCCCGAGGCAGGATTCGAACCTGCGACCGTAGCGGTCGCGCGGTTACAGACTGAAGCGCCTAGAACAGCTCGGTCACACCGGCCGGCGCTTATAGTGTAGCATTGTGAATTTCAGTTGGAACGTGAAGAGAACCATTTTAATAGGAAAAGTAGAAAATGTTAATTTGCTATATTGACCATGCCAGGTCAAGCAGTGTAAGCTAACGGCCAATACGTTTATTTGAACGTGACTTTAACACGCTAAAGCAGAGGCAGAGGGATGCAAAGGGGACAGGAAGTGAGTACTTACGCTGCCATGACTCCCCTTTAGAAGGACGACGTCATCTTGCGTCCTCATATAGTGATACCAATTTCTTATAATTTCCCATGATCATCTAGGGTAACGTAATGCAGTTTGTGCTATAAAATATCGCGTCCACTAGAAGATTTTAAACACATAAATAAATGTAAATGTATATGGTGTGATGGGAGTGTAGCGTCAAACAAAGACACGAAGGTGTCTATGGAGGCCCTCATCCACACGCCAAGAGGACGAAACGAAGCTGACACTTGAGGAGGGGCAGCCCCTCCCGTCCGTCCCTCCCTGATACCTCATCACTCCAGGTCAGCACTTTCACATGTGAGAGTACAGCACATGTGGAGTCCGTTGCAGTACCTCACTCTGCTGCTAACCTGTGAGGAACTGGCAGAAACACGACTAGAAAATACGTTAGCAAAGGAATGAGAGTTCTTTCTTTTGAAACCACGTAGAGCCTTCTATCCAGTCTTTGCAGCAGAATTTGAGATCCCACGCCCGACTGTGCTCGTCTCCAATCACATAATGCACTTAAAACGCCAAATGAGTCGATTGTTATAATTTAAACACAGGAAAGGTGTGTAAATTGATCTTTGCATACAATACGCACTTCTCCAGCATTTGTTCATGCGTTTTACCATCTCCTGTTGATCAGATCTATGATAAAGGACACAGTACAACATTTACGACCTTTTACTGGTGCCTTGCCAGTCAAGAAGAGTAAGCTGAGGACAGCGTTCATATCCAAAAGAGTTAATATTTCATCTCCGTCAGCTTTTCAGTGTCGCACCATTTGCCCTATACGTACTGAAGACTTGCCAGAGATCACTGACCGGACAAGTATGTTGCGAACAGAAGCTCTGAAAAGAAGTAGGTGTAAGCTCACTACTTAATCTCAGCGTCCCTGAGCGTAAACAACATACGTCCACAACAAATGAAGATTTGAAATCATCCAACGTAATTTCACACCACACCAAGTACTCACCATAGATTGTTACTTTGCACAGGGCAACTGCGACACCCAACTTACAGTAGATGTTTTTAGCGATATACCAATTGACGATTTAAATATGTGTTACGCTAATAAAACACATAAAAAGATGACATAAAAGATGACCGTTTGCTGTATTTCTTAAAGTAATATAATCCACACTAACTAAGCTCAACACTCAGTAAAATGTATAAGTTAATCTAACCTGACCACTCGTTCGACGGTTTTCCTGTGGTGATATTGGCTACCGCTTTTCTGCCAGAAACAGAATTATTCTACAAAGGGTAGTGGGGCCCATCACTGTTGAGCATAAGTTATTCCCCAGTAATTCAGATCCAGTCTCAATGCTGCTAACTCCACTGATCAGGACACGCATTCAGAGACGTCTGACGTACAGACTGACTCCTCTCAGCTTCCAATAAACTGTTGTCGGGAATCTGTAACTCCGGAGGCATGTGCCTAAGGGAACTCGAGTTTCCTACCATGAAAGTAACGACCCCAGTGTCCCATTATATTGCAAGTTTCAGATTTTTATAACCACACTCGCTTTATTTTACTGGTTTAAATCTCACGATGGAGGACACAATTGCATTAACAATATTATACTTGAGTATTTATACTGCAAATATTAATGTTAAGGCCACAAGAATAAAGAATTCACTAAGGGACTATACTTCATACGACGGGAGAAGATCCCTCACAGCTTGCATCACCGAAGGCAGCTTTCTTTCACTAAGTGCAAAAGGCTGCCACAACACCGACTGAAAGCCGAGAATGTGTCTAGAACGGCGGCCACGCAGAGGCGTTACCACGGAAACGTAAACAAAATCGCGTTATGTGATTGATCGAGGTAGACGCACGAAGTCTGCCGCGCCAAGTCCACGTTGTTCCACGGCCGAACAGGAAACGGACGTACACTGTTCCCAACGAAGCTGCGAGCAGAGGATAGTCACTGCCCTTCCAGTACATTACCTGTGAAAGACGCGCTTTTTAGAATCGGGAGAACAATCTCCATTTTCAGGATTAGCTTATCTCTCCACGTCAAATATTAGTCTTTCCCCCATTTTGAATAGCTTTTTAGTTCTTGTGTAGCTAGATTTACCGAAATATACGAACGAGATAGCGTAATTTAAAATTTTTTTGACCTTTTTCCGATGATCTACGAACTAGTTCGCAATCTCCGCAGATAAGATCCTCTTGAGAAAAAATTCATGAGCTACATGTGATTTATTGGGATACTATTTCGTAAAATAAAAATATCGTTACTTTCGTTTGCAATGAGACACTTTTACATGGTGTATGGTTTACGTGCTTTTTTTATCTATAGTGATTTCCGGAGTGATGGTTATGTTGAGAGCTGTTAGTACAGTTTAAGGTGCTGCGAATAAACAGAGCAGCAATGATAATTACAATCATAGGTGTCTCTTACTTTTGGTGGTTCTTGAGGAACATACTGCGATATCAGAGATGATGGTTAGGTTAGGACCTAAGAGGACACTTGCTTTATTTGAAGACTTTGCTCAATATCATGTGATAAGCAGTTATATGTCATTATGCCCCCATGTATCTTCTTACAGATAACGTCCCGATGACTTTATTGGACTCAATTATGTCATGTTGATTTATGTTCAGTTGGGCCCAGGTCTTGAAAAGATAAACACCCACAAAACATCACACATTCAGCTCCAGCCTCTATCAACCCTATCACAACAAAGGTCAGCATTTAATAACGATTGTGGTGTTGCTCACGCTGCTAAATACTGCATTTTCGGGCAACAACAGTCATATTATGTGGCAGGAGTCATTATAGCACAGTTAATAAAGTCATTTCATGTAATTATCAAAAAACAAGGCACTCATCTTTTTGTGTTTCCCACGCAGGTCTCGTCGTAAAATCATGGCTCAATCGTTGAAAATCTAGGTGGTTATGATTCCAAGCTCGGATGCAAAGAGGCCTATGTTTTATTCTGCTATATTCAAAAGTTTTGTAGATGTGCTTCACAAACCATTCTTGAAGATTACACTTTTACACTTTTACTGGACAATGGTGATGTAAAAAAATAATCAGCACTCCGAATTTAAGTTACACTTCCTTTTAATTGCAATATCACGTGACACACAAACATCACTTCACAATACAAAATATACTTGAAAACATCTCTGTCACAGACACACACACACACACACACACACACACACACACACACACACACACACACATTCATGGAGAGAGAAAGAGAGAGAGTGAGAGACATCTGGTTAAAGGCTTCATTGGGCTGTCAATCCACTCTACGTCTTGCTTCATTTGAAAAGGAGAAAGGATGTAACTCGTCATACCACACCAGTACCCCCCAGTAGGGTCCGGTCCAAACTTGAGTTTTGTGGGCCATTTAAGAAGTACAGTTTTATATGCCGCTGTGACCAATGGCCTTTTGTGAGATGCCCAGCTTCAAACGTCGATTACATGCCGTTTCCTTAGCAATATTAGATCGGGAATTCGTTAAAATTGACCTATGTTTACTGACAGCTGTTCGTGCATTCCTGTCATGTTCTAAACCTATTATCGTTGACAAGGCGACACACTCGTCTCCGATCTCTATCGATCAGGATATTTTTACGACCACTGTTCTTACACTGTGCAACATGGCGGTGACTTGTACACCGTTCCTTGTAGACACATTGAATAATCTGCGTGGATACACCAACAAAATCGGCACATCCAAACACAACAGCTCCTTTCTACCATCCTGTCACGTCTCTATGTCGACTCATGTTACTGCACTTTTTCCATCGAACCATCTGGCACATTCACTGCGGTGTCGTCCGCAGAACGAGCTCTCATGCGAAAGTGGGTATCTCACGACGGCTCTACGAGTAAAGATAATCGCAGTCCGAGGCATCAACGAAATGGGGAAGTCGGTGTAGACACGAGCCCGTCATTTCCTTACGCCGCGGTAGCTGGAAAGTTATTCATGTCCGAGCGAAGTGCAGCTCACCCGTCACTATGTAATCAGCGACCAATTGTAATCATTAGCCTCCCGAAGTGGCCGTGCGGTTCTGGGCGCTGCAGTCTGCAACCGCGAGACCGCTACGGTCGCAGGTTCGAATCCTGACATGGATGTGTGTGATGTCCTTAGGTTAGTTAGGTTTAACTAGTTCTAAGTTCTAGGGGACTAATGACCTCAGAAGTTGAGTCCCATAGTGCTCAGAGTCATTTTGTAATCATTATAAACGATGACATTATCATCACAGTACAGATCGGTCTGCGTACGAAAAAAATGGTTCAAGTGACTCTGGGCACTATGGGACTTAACTTCTGAGGTCATCAGTCCCGTAGAACTTAGAACTACTGAAATCTAACTAACCTAAGGACAACACACATATCCATGCCAGAGGCAAGATTCGAACCTGCGACCGTAGCGGTCGCGCGGTTCCAGACTGAAGCGCCTAGAACCGCTCGGCCACCCCGGCTGGCTTCTGCGTGCGAATAGAACAGTTATTCTGAACTGTCATACTGGAGTTTTGAGCTATTTGCCGTGCTTGCAGAAAATAGTAATTAAGGATGGATCCGCATTTTTGTAATTATACAAATTATTGTTTTGTTTTATGAACCAGACATGTTTCGACTGTCGGAAGTTCATCAGAGACATAAATTTATGCAGTGAAACGTGTATCCAACACACAGTAACAAAGAAAGATGCAGTATTCACAAATGAGCACTAGAAAACGTCATCCCAACTACACAAAAACACGTGTGGAACATAAAAACAGACTTGTCACAGCTCAGGCCTAGCCGAATACTAAAATGATGACATAGTGTAATAATTTAGACCTGTGGCTAATTTCAGTTGGCAGACACAGGATACAAAAAATGTGAAATGAAGGGAAAATAAAAGAAAAAAAACCACTGTGGATGACACAACTGTGGTTAAACATGTTTGGATATTAAAACAAAACAGTAATTTGTGTAACTGCAGAAAGGCAGACTCATCCTTAATTCATTAATTATTATGAATTTGGTATCCCCTAAATACTAATTGCTCTGATGTGAATCTTGCGTTCTGCAGTGAACAAGGTGCTAATGTTATAACTGACGGCGACAGCATCTATAACATGTCACAATTGCAGACACTTTTTTTTTGCAATTTTACCATGCTCAGGTTTTGATATATTACTAATACTTTGTACGTGTGTTGTAGTATCTGCTCGGCCTCCTCCTGAAGTACTCCTAACAGTTGCTACAATATACCACACTCACACCAGCGTTGGAGTACCGCATGACCGTCTAATGCCAGTTCTACACCACTTATATTGGTTTGAGTACAAGGATGCAGCCTTTTTTTTTTTTCGAGATCCTAAATTTTTCTTTCTGAAACTATTATTTCCCACGGAAAAGCGAGGAACTGAATATCACTGTTGTTAATGGCGAAGAGTTATTCGTTATGCAGCGCTGGCCCATTTCTCGCCACAGGTAGGGCGGAAGGCGCCTCTAGAAGCAGCAGTTTGCTTTGCGGCTTGCCTAGTCGCCAGGCGCCCCTCGGGCGCTAAGCCGTCTGGCAAACAAGCGGCTGGCGGCGCCGTAATCAGATGCGCTCGCGGGAACGCGAACACCTGCGAGTGGGTTCTTAACACCGCCGCTAACTGCGACAAGCTGCAGACAAGCTTTGTCTTGTCAAAGCCAGGTCCCCTTGTTTCCGAAGCAACTACGACCAAACCGCATTCCTCGGAAATGCGAATACCGGCTCTAAATTGAACTTGGCTTTAGATCACTATTCGGCACAACAACACAACAGACGAACAACCGCTATCTCCACTGCACGCTGCATATTAGAATACCTCTCATATTCTGCAACCTGCTTACGTATTCGATGTTTCCCTGTTACTAGCAGAGACGATCAGCTCATTCAGACGGGTCGACATAACCATGTGTCAGATTGGCAGAAAGGAGCTATCGTGTTTGGACGTACCTGTGTCCAGATTCTGAATACAGCAGCCCAATTTTCTGGTGTATCAACACGAATTGTCCAATGTTTCTACTAAAAACGGCTTTCAACTAACAACCAAATTACACGGCATTACATAAATGGTCGCAAAAACAGCGGAAACGAGTGTCATGCCTTATCAGTGACATTCAGTTTCGAACACGACAGGAATGCATCAACAGCAATCAGTAAATGCAGCACCACTTAAACGAATTTCAGCATGCAATTGAGACTTCAGATCAGGCGTCTCGCAACAGTACATTGACCACAGTGGCACATAAACCTGCACTTGTCCAGTAGACCCAACAACTCAGAATTTGGACAGTAGCTGACTGGAGGAGGTAACTTGGTTATGACTAGCAGAGATTTTGCATCTTTTCAAATAACGCAGGGCGTCGAGCAAATGACGACCAAATGAGGTTTTGAATCAGAATGTGCGAAGGGTGTACTTCAGGCCATATATGGTTCAGTTGTGTTTGGAGCTGTTTTTCGTACGATAACGTGGATTACTCATTCAGTTTACCATGAACATGACCCAGATTGTTTATTTCAACATTCTCGGTGAGCAAATGTAGCCCTTTATTCCTCATCAAGATAAGTGTGGGCACTACCGTCTTCCAAGATAATACCAGCCTTGTGCAGAAGGTTGCATCCATACGTTCGCCACCACAGTGTTGGTTCAAATGGCTCTAAGCACTATGGGACTTAACTTCTGAGGTCATCAGTCCCCTAGAACTTAGAACTACTTAAACCTGACTAACCTAAGGATATCACACACATCCAAGCCCGATGCAGGATTCGAGCCTGCGACCGTAGCGGTTCCAGACTGTAGCGCCTAGAACCACACTGTTAATCCCATAGAAACTAGTTCGGACTTCTTGGAATAGCATCTATTAACATCCCCACAATTTAGAAAGTTAAAACAAGCAACCGATGTCGGTGGCTATAGGCTATAGGAGACGTGTAGGGTTGGAGACAGTGGCGCAATAGGAAGACTTTCGTCTGAAAACGAAACGTCCGCACAAACACAAGCGGAAGCACGTATCACAAAATCAGTATCTTTGCACATTAATGTTAGTATCTGATAACGAACGCAAAACTCCGTCCTGAATCGACGCTAATATCTCATAACCGGCTTATGCAGCATTAAACGCGTGACACTAATCGTCTAGCATCATCGAAGATCACTCCCCAGTTCGGTCCTCTTGACATAGTCAAATACAACGATAAGCGAAAAAAATTGTTCAAATGGCTCTGAGCACTATGGGACTTAACATTTGAGGTCGTCAGTCCCCTAGACTTAGAACTACTTAAACTTAACTAAGCTAAGGACATCACACACATCCACGCCCGAGGCAGGATTCGAACCTGCGACCGTAGCAGATAAGCTACGCAGCTGTCAGATGAAGTACGTTGACGTTCATTTGAATACAGCTATGAGAACCATTAGTGGAACAGTCAGATTTGCACTTACATGTTGGTTACCAATATCATCAAACAACTATCTAGCTCACCTTCGTCAAAAGGCGGTTCTCTCAAAAATTTGTCAGAAATGAGTCAGTCCCTCTTCATAAAGACTTAATCTCTCTGCCTGGGAAACGCCTCAAACCTAGAGGAGCAGCGTATGAAGAAGCAGTCCAAATGCTCCCCACTGGGTTCATCCGCGACGCTGAAATGAAATGTGAGTGGCACGCCACGGAAATCAGGAACCACGTACTTACTGACAACCCAACTGTCAAAGTTCAGGCTTTCATAATACGGGAGACGTGTGGCGAGAGCTTAACAGATATCAGACGAGGAAGGTATGTGCAAATAAAACACGCACAAGTAGGGTTTTTGCACTGACAGTACATGTGAGTGTGGTGACATTCAGATGGAGAGCCACATTGTAAATGACTGTCCCAACAAAAGCTGCGCTTGTCACATAAAGAGTCTGCATGAAAAATCCAATGAGGCGCTCCACTGGAATGAGTCTTCCTACATATTTGATATTTATATAGTGTAAATAGTTGCGCATGTGTAATTTTTGTTTAAATGTGTATTGGACTTGTAATTGATGCATAAGACAATAATAAAACTGCAGTATTCATGTTAATATTTACGTTTGCGAAAAATTTAACTGGCGAATAACAAAGTTATCAAACACTAATTCTGTTTCTTCCTGGTATAGCACGCATCAAGTTTTATATTCCATTCGATATATATAATATAGCGGCTGGAATACTGGGAAGAGGAATAATGAGAAAGGGGCAGCCAGCCTGCAGTATGACATGGTGACCTTTCAGTCAGCTTTGGCCACTTCGACCGTCACGTAGCATTGCTACCGCAGTCGCCATAAACGCTAAACGCACGAAATGTGGAGAAGATACTACTGAAAAAATAAGTAAATCTAAACATGGAAAGTAGAGAATATTTAGTATTCCTTTTAGGTATAAAGTGGTAAGCGGAAAATCGAATGAGTTTTTAATAATAATTCAGTCATAAGACTGGAAGCAAATAAATTTGACAATTCGATTTAAGCGGCTTTAGGCAGACCTATTCAGTATACTGTACCAGTCTCTCCATTTTCCACAGTTCCTCCAACAACTTCTGTATAACAGAAGAGATTTTTCTTATTTTTTGATTCAGCTGAAGTTATTCGGCCATGGAACAGATCACTTCATGCATACTTTCACAAATTATAATAAAATTGTGCACTACTGATAGCGACATCAGTGATACCTTTTACAAACGCTTGTAATCTACTGGAGAATCTTTTGTAAAGAACAAAATTAATTTGCCACAAATAACTTTCCAATTTCATATGAAAATCTTCTGGTTATTACTTTTGTTATTCAGTCTGGCGCCTATTGAACTGTAAGCTGCAGAATGACGCACATTATCCTCTAAGAAGTGATTTTTTTTTCCAACTCCTTGTGCAGCGCGCCACGAGTTATTCTCCTGTGCCAATCTCTTCATCGTAGAGTAGTACATATCTAATGTTCTGAATTACTTGTGCATATCCTAATCACGCTCTTTGTCTACATTTTTTGCTCTCTGTTGCTCCCTCTAGCACAATGGAAGTTATTCCGAAATTTTTTCATTTCCATTCATCTGTCATTCTATTATCCGTACTAACTAATATTTCCGATATGAGGCGCCTAGTATCAAAACTGACCAAGATACAAAATTTATCAAAATAAGTACCGGATATCAATTTGAAGTAGAAGTATATCACTATCAGTTGAAACAAGAATATGCTTCAAAATCGGCCATATCTTCGTGTTTGAGAGCACTGAATTCCTGGTCGTGCAATAGAGCGGCCGAAGTATTATAGGCAGTGAATTCACAACCGGCCATGTCGAGGAACACACAACGCTCTTACTCTCGCAACATTTTTGTCTTGAATATTGTGTTATTAGACTGCGCATCAGTGTGTCCTAATCAGTAGGCAAAATAATTCCTTATAACGCACATTCTCTGAGGTAATAATATTTCATTTGTACATTAGCAGCGCTAATCTTTTGTACTAATTTCCATATTCACGGGTTTCTTACCGTAACTGGTACGAAAGCAATCCTATTTCTTGTGTGCTTGTATTTTGTCATTATTTACCCAATTGTAAACCATTCATTTCTGTCTCAAGACCGTGCTTTTGAGGGAATTTAAAAAGAAGTTTTGAGGCATGACACCATTACAGACCCTGATGAGTATGAACACATATTATCTAAACACGGAACTATTTCTCATCTGTGTATGGCTTATGAGTCAAATAATTGGAAATGACAGGCTGCTGGTGAATTTAAGTCTCCTTCTCAATGGTATTTTCCATTAGCAAAGACCAAAAGAACTATTATGAAGAGAACAGAGAAGGTACAAAATTCTGTCCGTTTAAAGCATGAGGTATTTTATAATAATGATATGGCAAGTACCAAAGTCTGTGTAAAATGGAAAATCGCTGACTCAAATGACACCTCGCACACAGTGATAGAAGGCATTACTCTCCCTGTCTCTAAAGGAAAATATATAAAAAATTTCCTGCAGAAAAACTTTGGCCCGTCGAGGAAAATCTTCAGCCGTTGAAGTTTTGTAAACCAATAATTTAGCTAGTGAAGCTCTAACATTCTGCGTGGTGTCTGTTGTTCTATATCGTGTCTCCAAAAAAATGGTTCAAATGGCTCTGAGCACTATGGGACTCAACTGCTGAGGTCATTAGTCCCCTAGAACTTAGAACTAGTTAAACCTAACTAACCTAAGGACATCACAAACATCCATGCCCGAGGCAGGATTCGAACCTGCGACCGTAGCGGTCTTGCGGTTCCAGACTGCAGCGCCTTTAACCGCACGGCCACTTCGACCGGCTATATCGTGTCTCCCTACTACTTTCGCGCAACGACGCTCTGAGCGTGTTTTTTTAGGGAATTGACTAGTTTGAGCCTGGAACCTGTTGCTGGTAAGGAGACGTCAGACCACACATGACATGTAGAGTTCAGAAGAGTTCAGTGAGACTAGCGATGATATAACCAAATACTTAATGATTTCAGCGTCAGCTCCATTGCACTCCCTGTAAAAGAATCTTAATACTAACTAAAATTAGTGAAAGGGGTTCAAGGCTTTCCTATTTTTAGTTAGCTGGTAAAATAACGTCGAAAAAGCAGTTAAGTTTACCACTGGAAATTTTATTCTACTCACAAAACATTGTTTATAAATTGCACTATTGATAAAAGGAAATGTTTTAATACAGGACGGTAAAAACCAACTGTGTTCAACAAAAATGTGAACGAATATTCCCTGAATGGGTTTCCAAGTTCTACAATGGATCGAAGGATGACCTATGCCATATCACATCTATAATCTAGGTTTAAATTAAGTTTCACAAAAGAGAAAACTATCAAAATGGTCTACAGTGACCCTCAATTATCTTTAATTACTTATCTAACTTGTCGTAAATTACAGTGGATGATCTGGCTTCTCAATAACTATATAACAGAAAAATCATCGCGTTTCAGATTTTTACTTCAAGTGGCAAATGTGAACACCATGAGCTTTAATTGACGATCGACATTAGTATTACGCAAAAAGGGGGTGTAACAGATGAGACTTCTGCAGTTCTGAGTGAAGCTTTATGCGGTGTTATGGGAATCGTGTGCGTTCATTACCTTGTCGGTGTTCATCAGGGGGTGGCGGACAGCACAGCTCCACTCACCTCGCCATCTCGGAAGCAACTGTCTCCTAACTTCTCCTTACTACAATTTACCGAAGTTGGTTTAAAAAAACTATCTGGCTGTGTTTTCATCTGACCAATCAGGATCTCAATGTTAAACTTAAGCTCCACCTACAAAAATTCTGTCTATCCAATGAGAAACGTTATACTTTTCGTGGTGGGGCAATGTTTTTAAAGTTTGCAACGTAACAGAGACGCGAAAAAGTCTCACGCTAAAACTTGCAGCTGGTGTGGTCCTTTTAGTGTTATCGTAAGATCTATACTGTTCTTCTGGAGGGCTCTAGCTTTTAACATGGGTTGGGGGGTGGTCCTAGCGGTTAGCTGGCGACGTGGCCGTCCATCCCTTATCGTAGGGCCTTCTAGCTTAACACGGTTCTGCTCTCGGCTTTTGTTCTCGTTTCTCCCCTCGGAACTGCGTCTGTCTCACGGTGGGAAGGTATGACATGCATTTAGGCATTCTTGTGTTAGTCTGTGGTATTCCATTTGCTCACTCGTTACTCGTATTACTTTGGTTAATTTAATGTCACGATTTATTCGGAGCTATGTGACATACTACTGGATTTGCTTATCATGTCAGGGTTTTCATGGAAGCTGTTGGATTTGCCTGACACGTTACAAAGCAGCTTGCACAGTAATGAGAGTTCCAGCACTGTCTCCGAGGACTGGACTAATGGTTCACGTAAAATACCTGGTATGGTAATCTCAATGAGAGCAAATAAAAGACTTAAAAACAATATTACTGAGTATGTACGAACAGTGTTTATAACAATAATGATTCCGTTAACGAAGGTGATTACTTGCAGATTATTTTTTTTTATTGTGTTCAAGATCTAAGTGAACTGCCAACTTCTAAAGAGAGCTACTTTGTATGCTCCTCAGTTTTATGATATTCTTCTTGTCATGTTAGTATCCAGTTTATGTTGAAATGCTTCCTTGTTGCTATAAAGGAAAGTAAGGCGAACCAAAGACTGCGTTTTATTGGAAGAACACTTGGAACATGCAGCAGATCGACTAAAGAGACTTCCTACACTACACTTGTCCGTCCTCTTTTGGAGTACTGCTGCACGGTGTGGGATGCTTGCCAGATAGGATTGACGGAGTCAATCGAAAAAGTTCAAAGAAGGACAGCACGCTTTGTGTTATCGCGAAATAGGGGTGAGAGTGTCACTGAAATAATACAGGGTTTAGGATGGACATCATTAAAACAAATGCATTTTTCGTTACGGCAGAATCTTCTCACGAAATTTCAATCACTACTTTTCTCCTGCGAATGCGAAAATATTTTGTTGACGGTGACCTACGTAGGGAGAAACGGCCATCATAATAAAATAACGGAAATCAGAGCTCGCACGGAAAGATATATGTATCCGTTCCTTCCGCGCGCTATTCGAGAGGGGAATAATACAGTTATTGTGAAAGTGGTTCGTTGAGCCCTCTGCCAGCCACTTAAGAATGATTTGCAGTGCATCTATGTAGAGTTATATGATTTTACAATTGCGTTTTTCACAATTTTTTTTAATCTGAAAAGAGTTCCGTTTTATAAACAGAGAATAAAATTTTATAAAATTGCATCAAAACCGGTCAAGTGAAAACTGTTTTTTCTTTCCTCTCCTATTCTACAGAGAAACTCCTCAGTTCTTATTTTACCTGTCCACATAATTTTCAGCATTGCCTGTCCACATAATTTTCAGATTCATTTTGTGACTGACATCTCAAATGTTTCATTCCCATCTTTTCCTGTTTTACCTCAGTAAACTTAACATGATTCGCATACATTCAGTGCTGTACTCTAGAAGTATATTGTCACAAATTTCTTTCTGGAGTTTAATACTAGTAGACAGTTCTGAAGTTTAACACTAGCAGACTTGGCTTAGCTGAGGTAACAGAATTCCTTTACTTCGTCTGCTACAGGATTCTTAATATCGATGCTGATTGTAGGTAATGTCCCTTAAAATTTTTGTCTGTCTTTGGTTTACTCTCAGTCTGTGCGCCTTGAATTTAATTTTCTTCTAAGCTCCTTCTACAATTACACAGACTGACAAAAATCCTTGCCTTACCCCCATTTTAATCCGAACATGTCGCTCCTGGTAATATTCGACTGTAAATCGTTTTCCAGCGAAATTTCCACTGTTTTAACAATTTAGTTCCATTTTGAGTAATCCTGCTTTATTAAAAACTAATTTCATGGCCGAACAATTGGAGTGTCGTATTCTCACACACTGAACAGCGACGTTCAGGAAATCACGCAGTAAATCGTCTCATTAGCTTCTTTCTTTATTTACTCGATAATATCCTCTTTTGACGCACACGAGTACCTTAAAATAAGGTGCTATACATGACAGAAGTGTTCAACTAAACGGTCATTCTCGTTTCCCAGTTGTCAGCAAAGATACTAGCAATCAGTTGTCTGTACAAGAAAGTTTTCTGTTAAACGTCCTGGCAGATTAACACTGTGTGCCGGACCGAGACTCAAACTCGGGACCTTTGCCTTTCGCGGGTAATTGCTCCATTATCTGAGCCATCCAAGCACGAATCACAACCCGATATTAAAACTTCAGTTCAGTCATTGCCTCGGCTCCTACCTTCAAAGCTTCGCTGAAGCTCTCCTGCAGACTTCTGCGAAGTGTGGAAGGTAGAAGACGAGACAGTAGCGGAACTGAAGCTGTGAGGAACCTTCGTGAGTCGTTATTGGGTAGCTCAGATGGTGGAGCACTTGTCCGCGAAAAGCAAAGGTCCCGAGTTCCAATCTCGGTCCGGCATACAGTTGTAATCTGCCAGGAAGTTTCACATCAGCGCACGCTCCGCTGCAGAGTGAAATTTTCATTCTGGAAGATTTCTATTCGTCTTTCGTACTGATAATTTTCTCTGCTCGACTGCATTAATTATACGCCCCTCTTTTGATGAAAAGTCGCTTTTACAACTTTTCTGAACCAAAATGTGCCTAGTTATGTCTGTACAGCTGTTATCGTGTCGAAATGCTATGGTGTTCGCCTCAGGGATTCACCCTGTAGCTGGCGCCTTTCTTCTCACCCCACCCCTCCCCTCTCATTCCTCCCCCACCATTCCACACCACCCAATCTCTGCAAAAGGTTCCACAAACGCGAGGAAAGCGACAACGCACGTGCATACCGCACGCGGAACGTGCTATGGCCGCGCGAGCTGAGAGCTTACGGCGTCTCCACCCAACCCGTTTACAGCGGCGTGTCTGCCCGGGCTCCTATTGAAGGCTTCAGGCAAATGTCTCGCATACTTGTGGCACGTGTCTGAGTTAACACCACGCCTGAAACGACTGATAACCCATTCCGGTGAGACAGATGCAAGTTCACACATCGGGCAGGCTGGCGGAGCGGCTGAGGCTCCGGGTTCGCGTTTGCAAGGTGCAGGGCTCAGTCCTTCGTCCAGTTATTGATATTAAAGTTTTCCGTGCTTACCGATAATGTTTGCTATGAGAGGGACACGGTTAATTTCCCTCCCCATACTCTTCCAGCATTGGCTTTCTTTTTTGACTTCATTGTCAACGGAACGTTGAACTTTCATTTTCTTCGAGCCTATGATGCTACTATCTCACCAGTACCAGGTGAGCAGAAATGTATGGTACTGACATGAGTTAGTGGTCCATTAAAGTTTTAATTAAAGTATAAGTAAAATGTTGAACTGAGTGAGTAGCGAAATTAATTTGCTTCTTAATGACCACCCAATGTTAGCTAAACTTTTGCAGCATGTACAATGAGTTACACTTAAATGAAATTTCTTTAATATTTGATTTCTTTGTGAAGTTGGAAACACTCTACTTCCTTTATTTATCAGTTATGCGGTTTGGAAAATTGAAATTTAAACATAGTTGTGAAACACACAACCCAACGGCGACCAGTTTTCATCACACAATTAGACCTACTAAATGTTCCTCTGCATTACCTAAAGTTTTTATTTGCCACACACGCAACAAGGGTCTACATATCACTCCAAAAAAGCAAGCAGGGCATTAGGGAGCGACCGATCTGCCAATGGCGTCATTGGGTATGGTGTGAAAGAGCGTGGGATCAGCACACAGCTTTCCTGGCAGCTGTTGGTTTTCTTGACCTTCTAGCTCCTCATTTGGCCTCATGTGGCTATATCATAAAAATAAATAAACTGAAAATAGTCTAATAGCAAGTCCTCTAGTCTTCAGTCCCTTTGCTGGTACCGCAGCTCCGTGTGCTCTGAAAGCTCTTCCTGCAGGGTTGGTAATTTGTAGTAAGGTATGAGTTTTTAGAAATAAAGTAGAGCTGAATCATTTAAATTGACCTGTACTGAATTTTGAAAGGTCACATCGAGAGCAAGCCTTTCTACGGCACGAAAGCATTCGCCGCCTGGAAAGTTTCCAATTTGAAAGTCTGATAATGTTCAAATAGTTGACTGTGTTAAGTGAAACAGTTGATGGCATATTACTTCAAAATTGTATTTCTCTCCACAACAATTGTAAAATGAACACGGTGTGTGAAAACGTACGAAGTCTCTGATGCGCTAATCTATAATATTTCTTAATTAACGTTTTCATTTGAAAATAAATACAGAATTTAAATCAAACTACAAAGAAACGTTGCTACTAGCGGGAATCGAACCAGAATCTTTGTGTTTAGGTTTAGTAGACTCTTACGCTACCACTCCACTACAGGCAATTTTGTTGAAAGAAATACTTGGTACTTAACCATGGAACCCTAAGAGGCGACGGAAGAGGGGGGGGGAGGGGGGGTGGTAATGAGTGGAGCCCTTCATCTATAAAACACGACGTATGAAATAAGCTTTACTTTACTTGAAATAGGAAGGCAAGCTTTTCACATAAATGGAGAAATGTAATAAAATAAAACACCAGCATCTGTCCTTTCGACGTTATTTACTATACAGCAATCAGTTTCAGTCACTCAGAACACCATCTTGAGACCCTGACTGACGCTGAGGTGTTGAACTCCGATCATATCCATGATCCCATCAGTGGTCTATATCTATGAACTGGCTTCCGTAGAATATTGTGAAAGTGATGCTGTTTCTATAACCGTCAACTTCCAACTGTCTAGACACAACTTTGCTACTACAGTGTTCTACCTGAAACCAGTTCATAGATGTTGGCCACTGATGGGATCGTGTATGCGACTGAAGCTCATCTTCTCAGAGTCAGACAAGGCCTGAAGATGGTATACTCACTCACCGAAATTGGTTGCTATATAATAAATAACATCAAAAAGACGGCTGCAGATATTTCTTATCATTACATAAGTGAACGCCGAAGTCCCTCAAACTTTCAATGTGAGTTGTAGGATGTGAGGTCCACCAGTTATGCAAAACACCATTTTTTCTCAGTACCCAAACATGTTTCAGTACCACTGTGCCATCATCAGTGGGTTTCCGTTTTATTTATGCTTTACACTTAGTGTGCATGAATTTTCCGGATCACTTGTGTATTATTTACTACAGGTAGCTTGTCATGTTTTCGTGTGGCAAGCGTTTTTATACTGCGCATCATGGTGAGGTGTCGTGATGCACATGTAAATATAACACGTATTTTCGACAAATAAGGTAGTAAAACAATTTTCACTTCACCAAAACACAGTGTGATTGTGGATTGCGGTTTGTGGTACTGAGAAAAAACGGTGTTTTGCATAACTGGCGGACCTCACAACCTACAATTTTAACTGTAAACACGGTCAACATAAGGAGCTGCAAATCCAATTGATGAATATTTCAATCAGGAGGGACATACAAAAACCAAATGAAGAATGTCATTCAACCTGTACATTACTTAATCTTCAGTAGTTTTTAAATATGTGACATGGCACTGTCGTTGAAACTATGTAGAGTGAGTCCGAGCCTCACCAACAAAATTTCTGTCGTTGCTCAGGAGTATTTTCCGAGTGTTTTGGTACAAGGGGCCCGTGGTCTCCGGTGTCTCATTGCAGAGTAATAATGCAATTACGACTCACCCGGTTTGTAACCTCAATTACTTTTGTCTCGGTTAAATTCCTTCACAACAATGAAGAAGCTTGTAATGTACATTTACCAAACTCAAAATATACTACCCCACCGCCTACGGCTTTTGCTAATTAGCCTGTATCGGTATGTAGATGCTCAATGAAGACTGTTAAGTATGATTTGTTTTCGAAAGATTTTTATTAATGCTAAATTATGGCCCTACAGACTTCAAAAGGGTGGTGGAATAGCGACTCTGTAATTTAATTTTGTGACCAGGTCAGATACGTATTTAATGAAAGTCAAAGTTACCGTAGTTCTATCCTTTGTTATAAATAATCATACAAAAGGAGTGCAGTATTTGCACCGAAGTAAAACAGCTATATATTTACGGGCATGCTATTGACTGACAAATTATCACAAGAACGTGAAACATTTACAAGTACCTAAGGCTGCCGGAGATTCGAGATAGGGTACCGATAGGTAGGTTACTACGTGATTAGCACACTGACCTGTTTCCGCGATCTGACGACAGTGCCTGCCAAAATTGAGTTCGTAAAATTATGCATACCACAAGAACGTCTTCCTCCTCTTCATTAACAGTCTCAAGTTCACTGAGTATACTGCGACCCATACACGCCGAAGCCAATTTCAGATCTTACCATCTCTCTCTCTCTCTTTGTTTTTTTGCGAACTTTACATCGTGCTCCAGTTTGAGCTGCAAAGTAAAATGACTACTTCTCACACCTAATTCTACGTGTAGAAATCGAAGTGATTCTCTCTCTAGCAGCGGATGAAATGCCCTTAGTTCCTGTCTTGCCTCTAAAATTTGCCCTTTCTTCGAGAGACAATCCTAGCCTCTCACGAGTAGTCATCCAATCACAAGACTCGATTTTCGTGCAACAGCCTCCCACTTCTCAATAATTTTCCAAAACTGCTGCATTAGACCAGGCTGAAAAATGAAATTCCCACATTTTCGCGCCCAAAGGTAAGAGGTATGGTAAGGAAGGTGTTTTGGCTCTGTCCTGTTGGTGTCTCAAAGGAGCGCGCTAATATCTTATTTCCTACGACCATCCAAAGATTCCTGTCTGATATATGTGGTAGCCCACCTACAAGTATTCTTGGAACCAGAAAGTTGCTGTCTCACACTTAGAGAATCCTCACACCTTGCCTGCCGTGTTCTGCCGAGAGCATACAGCCATAAATACCTGCAACTTTCACAGAGCCTGAGTAGTGTCCGTCGGAATATTGCTCTTCTCTCGGCAGATTGGCGCCGTCTTGTCTGCATTCCCCACGCTAGCCTCATTATTGCCCGCCTTCCGGGATCTTTACTGTACTTTGCAAGACCCTCACGGCAGAAAAACGCTTTAGGAAAGTGGAGCGTCGTCCATCTCGTGCAGAGTTCCAATGACGGCGCTGTCTGCTTTGAGCACTGTGTCGCCGGCCGGTGTGGCCGACCGGTTCTAGGCGCTACAGTCTGGAACCGCACGATCGCTACGGTCGTAGGTTTGATTCCTGCCTCAGGTCAGTTAGGTTTAAGTAGTTCTAAATTCTAGGGGACTGATGACCTGAGAACTTAAGTCCCATAGTGCTCAGAGCCATTTGAACCATTTTTTGAGCACTGTGTCGGCTCGCAGCAGGCGTTCGCTCACCCTGTCCTTTGCCGAACGCTGTCCTACCTGGCGTCGGCGCCATCTTCACAACTTGAGTTAAGTTAAAGCTGCCCATTGGCCCGATTTGGTCTGCTGTCTGTCTCTGAAACGACCAGTCCAGCCAAAGTCTCAAGAAATAAAACGCCTACATATACTTCATATATTGTCAGTCACTATCGGATTATCTTTAACAAAAATAAAGGAATATGCTATGTTCAAATCAAATTAATTCGATCGAGATATCAGTCTATATAATCTACATCTCAAATATCGAAAATATGGAAGTCGACGAAACCAACAGTTTCACCGTTTTTAAATATAACACAAAATAATACGGAGTAATGTAACAACTGTCAGGCGAAGAGCTGAGCATAGCGTCGTTGTCCCGCTCTTCCACTGGATTCAGTGAAACCATACACAAGATGCATATCGATCAACTCTTCGTCAATAAAACTATGCCCACTGCTGTGTGCCACTATTGACGAACAAACAACACCGCCGGAATAACAAATCCAACATAAAACCGAGCAGAAAGTTAGGAAAGCGTTACTGTGAGCATGAATGTAACAAGGAAACAAGTTGCTTCCGAAAGAAAGCACACAACGCATACTGTCAATTTTTTCATTATTCTACATATTCTTTCGGTGCAATCTAGACAGATATACAGGTGTTACAAAAAAGGTACGGCCAAACTTTCAGGAAACATTCCTCAAACACAAAGAAAGAAAATATGTTATGTGGACATGTGTCCGGAAACGCTTACTTTCCATGCTAGAGCTCATTTTATTACCTCTCTTCAAATCACATTAATCATGGAATGGAAACACACAGCAACAGAACGTACCAGCGTGACTTCAAACACTTTGTTACAGGTTCAAAATGTCCTCCGTTAGCGAGGATACATGCATCCACCATCCGTCGCATGGAATCCCTGATGCGCTGATGCAGCCCTGGAGAATGGCGTATTGCATCACAGCCGTCCACAATACGAGCACGAAGAGTCTCTACATTTGGTACCGGGATTGCATAGACAAGAGCTTTCAAATCCCGCCATAAATGAAAGTCAAGACGGTTGAGGTCAGGAGAGCGTGGAGGCCATGGAATTCGTCCGCCTCTACCAATCCATCGGTCACCGAATCTGTTGTTGAGAAGCGTACGAACACTTCGACTGAAATGTGCAGAAGCTCCATCGTGCATGAACCACACGTTGTGTCGCACTTGTAAAGGCACATGTTCTAGCAGCACAGGTAGAGTATCCCGTCTGAAATCATGATAACGTGCTCCATTGAGCGTAGGTGGTAGAACATGGGGCCCAATCAAGACATCACCAACAATGCCTGACCAAACGTTCACAGAAAATCTGTGTTGATGACGTGATTGCACAACTGCGTGCGGATTTTCGTCAGCCCACACATGTTGATTGTGAAAATTTACAATTTGATCACGTTGGAATGAAGCCTCATCCGTAAAGACAACATTTGCACTGAAATGAGGATTGACACATTGTTGGATGAACCATTCGCAGAAGTGTACCCGTGGAGGCCAATCAGCTGCTGACAGTGCTTGCACACGCTGTACATGGTACGGAAACAACTGGTTCTCCCGTAGCACTCTCCATACAGTGACGTGGTCAACGTTACCTTGTACAGCAGCAACTTCTCTGACGCTGACATTAGAGTTATCGTCAACTGCACGAAGAATTGCCTCGTCCATTGCAGGTGTCCTCGTCGTTCTAGGTCTTCCCCAGTCGCGAGTCATAGGCTGGAATGTTCCGTGCTCCCTAAGAGGCCGATCAATGGCGTCGAACGTCTTACTGTCGGGACACCTTCGTTCTGGAAATCTGTCTCGATACAAACGTACCGCGCCACGGCTATTGCCCCGTGCTAATCCATACATCAAATGGGCATCTGCCAACTCAGCATTTGTAAACATTACACTGACTGCAAAACCACGTTCGTGATGAACACTAACCTGTTGGTGCTACGTACTGATGTGCTTGATGCTAGTACTGTAGAGCAATGAGTCGCATGTCAACACAAGCACCGAAGTCAACATTACCTTCCTTCAATTTGGCCAACTGGCGGTGAATCGAGGAAGTACAGTACATACTGACGAAACTAAAATGAGCTCTAACATGGAAATTAAGCGTTTCCGGATACATGTCCACATAACATCTTTTCTTTATTTGTGTGTGAGAAATGTATGCTGAAAGTTTGGCAGTACCTTTTTGTAACACCCTGTATAGATAAATGAGGTAAGGAGTCAAATCACACACAGTCCACGGGTTTCGGGTTGGCGCTATATGTTAGGAGGACCGGAAAACAATGTCATTTCTGCGGATGTCGATATTCGTTTATTCCTTTGTCATTTATCAGCTGATTGTGTGCCAAAGATATTTTAATGTTATAGTGACTTGTTTATTAGTAAATAACTTTGTTTGTGATTTACGTTGAGATTGCCACCCAAATCTAAATACCAAATACCAGCGGAGATAGGTACTCAGCCAGTATTGTAAATTTTATGGGTCTCGCAAGGGTAGGAACGCAACAGTTGCAACAAAAGCATTTGTGATGTTTATCAAGTTACACTAGACGTTCGTAAAAGCCAAAGATGGTTTCCTAAGTACAAATCTTGTAATTTTGATCTTCGCGACTCGTATCGATCAGAAAGACCAACAACTTTAAAGAAGAGAATTTTAAGGGCTGAAGATGAAAAAAATCCGTGTCACACAATCGACGAACTGTCACTCATAACTAACCTTGGTCGAGGATTCAAGAACATTTGCAACAGGTCGGTGAAAACAAAAAAAAAGCTAACCGTTGAACCACATGCAACTTATTACTTCTGCGGCACAATCCAGAAGCGTTTTTGGTCGTTTGATCACTGGAGATGAAAAATGGCTTCTTTATGATAATGCAGAATTCAAAAGGCAGTGGCTGTCTCCGAATGAATCACCACGAAGTACTGCTAAGCCAGGTTTACACCGCAAAACGGCGCTTTTGTGTGTTTGTTGGAGTATCCGCGGGGACGTTCATTATGGAGTGCTGACCTCTGGACAAACCGTGAAAGCAGGCTTCTACTGTGAAAATCTGAATCGATCAAATCACTCTCTAATTGAAAAGCTCCCAGCCACTGTCAACAGAAAAGGTGTTATTGTGGAACACGATAATGCAAGATCGCACTGAGCAAGATCAATCCCTAAAAAAATGAATGAATTGGGTTGGCAGGTATTGCCTCACCCACCATAACCGCCCGATATTGCGCCATCGGATTACCATTTATTCTGATCGCACATTTTCTAAGTCGTAAAAATTTTTTAAATGTAAGTGATGGCCCACATGCCGCTTCCATGTATTTGCTTAAAAGTGAATTGATTTTTATCGATCTCACACTGAAATTTTGCGCACTAAATGGGAATAGATTGTTGACAACGAGAGTGGTTACATAATTGATTAACAATAAACACTTGTTCCCAATTTCTCTCTTTGAATTTGATGTAAGAAAACGCCATTGCTTTCCGGGCCCCGTAATACATGCTCAGTGATCTAAAATTAAGTATCTTTTTGTACATTGCGCTATACCGTCTGGCTTTGCCTGACCAGCAGTGCGTTTTTGCTGTTGCGTCATCAGACTGCGTTGTTGTCGTGGTGTTGCGAAGGCATCTAAGTGGAACATAAAATGTAATTAAATGTCTGGGGAAATTAACAGCTTTATAAATAAAGATATATTGCTGTCAGGTGCCCGCTGACGTCGTAACAACTGTTATTGGTAATACGTTCACTTCCAAGGCCCTTAGATCCAGACGGTTCGCGGAAGCAGACCCATCAGATACAGCCAGCAGAACTTCGTCGCTAGCAGCAGCGTAATGAGAAGCGCTAACGAAGAAGTAACAGGCGTGAAACAAGGTCGTCCGGGATTGCCCGGAAGGGCACTCCGGACGCCTCAGTAGAACAAAACATCCCGGGGAGAAAATACGCTGGCCGTTACATAAGAACAGCTGCAGCGGGGTCAACACCCAAACCATATAACTCAGAATACCAGTCAATGTTTATAGTGTCGGAACATAACACATTTTACGTATGTTTGGCTGCCTATCATCAGCAGTATCTGTTTTATATAAATTGTTATCTAGTATTTTTTTCTATTTTACTCGTAATGCAATTTAATAGATAGTTATACCATACGCGTTTCACGTTTCTTGGCAAAGCGTCACCAGTGGTTGTACTTTAAATTACTGCATACATAATACGTTTCTACACTTTAGCAGAACAACTTTACGGTTGATGTTGTTATATTGGTAGAGGTGGCAAAATTGTTGCAAATCGCCAGCGTCTTTTGCTGATACCACTAGTTTAGTCTCATCTTAAAACACTACCGCATTTGTTTCGAACAGTTGAGAAATTAGTGTGTTGATTGAGTACATGTCCAATAATCAATAAAATCTTTCTTTATAGTGACAGATTTAGGAGTTAAAATTCATAATTTCTTACTCTGGTTACGATCATGTAAACTTATTTACATTTCTGGTAAAAAAAATTGAAATACCATGCAACAAATTTAAAACTTGTGTGATATGTACAACGTATCTGGATATACAAGGGATTAGCATTTCTGCGCAATCGCACAACGTAGCTAAGACTAACGGCGTCTGTATTAAGGCGAGATTACGCAGTGTGTTTCCCGTATGAGAATCGCATTTCAGCGTAGGCTTGCAACCCTCCTACCTCTCCGGCTAATTAGGATTTTCTGTATGACCGTGTACCCGGAGTCCCTAATCAGTGGGGAAAAGTCATCTACTCCGAAGAATAATGCAAAACCGAGAGAAGTAGATGAGGTTGTAACCGAATCGCCACTGCTCAGTATTTTAGCAATGGCACTTAGCTACAAAGTTCGGCTAACTATATAAATCTTAATTGCATAAACTACTTTTTTAACTAACAGTAGTCAGTGGAAAATTTGGAAGAAAGGTTTTCAAAGTATGTCATCAATGAAACAACAAACGCTCGCCAGTTCCTCACTGGAACAAAAATAATTAAATTGAAACTGAACTTTATACTCGTAAGCAATCTTATGTAAGAATAGTTATTGGCGACATAACGTAGGAACGGTAACTAACGCACACTTTCAAGTACTTCATACCACACATATCACAGTAGTAGATAATAACCACACAGCAAACACATATGACATATCATGTTAATTTTCGAAGATCAGTTAAAGTAAGAATGTTTACTGGCTGTGGACAGAAACTTTTTTGTTACGTTAGTCGTTGTAATACTGACTGTCGTAATCGTAGAAAGCAAAAGGAGAGTTTTAATTTAGCAGTTACTTTGATATTTCTTTGTAATAAAGTTCAAATTATGCCAGAAGCTATAAATTAGAACTGCGCTTTGACAATGAAATTCAGTGTCCAAGTTACGTAAAGTTTTACTTCCAATTTTTTATCATGAAAGTCACTCTATTTTTAGCAAATGAATTAACACTGGCTTTTGTAGCAGTTAAGTGACAACCTCTTCTCTGTAAGTCATGTATTAAGGTTACCGACTACCCAATTTGATTATCATTAACATTACATTAATGGTCATTCAGAAAGACGCTTACGTTACCTCGAGATAAAAGAAATGACACATTCGTCTACGTCTCTGTCCACATCTATACTCCCAAGCCTCCTTACGGTGTATAACACAGGATACTTCTGGTAACACCATCTTGTCCTCCTTCAACTGTTCCGTAAACGCGCGGGAGGAATGATTTTTGATGAAGCTCCATAAGAGCTCTAACTTCTTTGATTTTCTTGTCCTCGTCACTTCCGGAGACATATTTGGGGGAATTAATATGTTGTCCGAGTATTTCCGAAATGCAGTCTCTTAATGCTTCAGCAGCAAACTTCTCCGTAATGCACGGCGCCTCTCTTGTAATGTCTGCCACAAAAGTTCATTGCACACGTCCGTATCACTCTTGCGCCGATTAAACAACCGCGTGACGATACGCGCCCTGATCGTTGCATCTTCTCTACCTCCTCTATTAACCCTACTGATGCACAGTACTCGGTCGAATGAGAGCTTTCCAAGCCATTTCCAAATAGATGAACTAGACTGTGAAACAAAATTAGATGTTCACACTTCCGAAACACCGTAATTGTTTCCCATTGCGATGCATGTTTGAAACTTGACTCAAAAGCGTGTAAAATCTTACTCTGCAATAATGCAAAACCGTGGCGCTCTGAGACATCACGCCCGGGCTCAGAGACGCTTCAAACATTAGGGACAAAAGGCCATAGCTCAGAATTTAGTGTACGGTGTAAAGTGAGTTAATGGTGTCACATTGGCACCAAATTTCACCACAATTCTGACCATTGCCATGGTGGACGTGTCGTACGATGGGAAGACCGTGACATTCTCTCTTACGTACACTTCACCCCTTCTTGTGAAGTACCTGCGATGAACGGTAGAATCGCGAGGCACAGCGTTGAAATCGCGCGGATTTCTTGTGAGCGGCCGCCCAGAGTGCAATGAGCTACAGGACCATTCTTGAAAATCTTTGCTGATGCTGACGTCCGACGGACGCTTCAACCCCTCTCTGAGGACATCGTTGGCTAGCAACCACATTGAAGGCGATCGCACTCCTTTGAAGTGCAGTGGGACCTCAATTCTCGCTGTGGAGTTCAGGAGTGCTTATGCTTTTTCAGCGCTCCTATTTTTGTATCCTTCTGTAGCAAGATGAGGGGTGCGACACTGACACGCCAAAGGGTCGCTCTAGCGTATAGCCCCCACCTCCTCCCCCAGTTCGGCAACATCCTCCGCGGCATTTGCCCATATATACTGAAAATTTTAGGTACGTGGCTGTACACAGCGAAAACGTACAAAGTAATCCTAAGCGCCTGCAGGCAGGTAAGTGGTCTTGGGGGGGGGGGGGGGGGGGGGGCCTGTCTGCAGGCACCTTGGCCGACTACGCGCAGGTTTTTTTTCTGTAAAGGCACAGTTATAAAATTTTCAATAATTGTAGCAACCAAGGGTGTTGCCGAAATAGGGGGGGGGCACTTTATTCACGCTTGTGTCAGTGTCGCACCCCTCTGTGATGAAGCCAGAAGAGGGCATGAAATGGGAGGGGTTAAAATCAGTAAGTATCGTTTGCTGCTTCGAATCGCGTTCAAATTTCGTCGAATGATTTTGAACAGTCCCTAGTGGTTCCACCCTATACGCCTGAGCGAAAAGTGCGGTCGCACTACACTCCGAAGGGTACGATCCCGTTTACTGGGATTGCTAGCCGAAGACGCCCTTAGAGACGGGTTGAAGCGACTGCGAGATGTCAGCAGTTTCAAATAGTCAAGAAAGTCATCCTGTTGCTTATGCACTGCAAACTGTCGTAGATAGCGAAATATATGGGAATCAACGTCCCAAAGGAGGGGGTAGTTTCATTGACGCCCTTTATGCGACCCCCTGAGGTCTTTTCGTGTCGATTCTGAACATCGGTAGGTCTCAAATGTTTTCCTCGGCAACTCATAAAAAACGGCGTGACTTAAAGGCTGGGCGTCGCGATTCTGATCTCCATCGCTGAGGGGTGAAAAGAAGGGGTCAAATGTGGGTAAGAGGTGGTGGGACGACACTCGCATCGTGTGACACGCACACGGTGCTGTTGGACACATTTGTGGTGAAATCTGGTGCCAATGTGACGTCATTAACCCACCTTACACGACACATGAACTACTGGGCTGTGGCCTTTTTTCTCGTGTGCCGACACCTCGCTGTTTGAAGGGCCGCCGATCCAGAGGATGTCGCAGGGCAGAGAAACGTTGCCGGCACATTTGAGCGAAATCTCGAACTTATGCGTCACAACGGAAGGCACTTACGGCGTTTCGAAAAAGTGATATTTTAATTCACTTGTGCAGTGTTTATTTCTTTCATAATTTCCCAGTTAATTTCAGCCTGACATCTCTTTCTCTTACAACTATGTTTATGTGATCATTTCACTCTATTCTCTCTAGATGGTTATTCAGGGGTTATTTTACGGCACTTACTGTACCCATAGATTTTCGTCAAATAAGTAATCTAACGGTATGGGGGTTATGCGCCAATTTATGCGCAGTGCGTTATATTTTTTTTACGTTTAGAGTCCACTTACAGCCCCTGCACTTACCTTCGATCCTCTGCGGTCCTTCTGAATTTCGTTACAGTCTTCTGGGGTGTTGGTACCTTCTTAGAGACAACCGCACGATTTGGGAAATGCCTGATTGAGCTTCAGACTTCATCCGCTAGGTCAACTGTGTATATTGTAAACAGTAATGATCCTATGACATTTCCTTGGAGTACTCCAGGAAATAGCTTCACATCTGTAGGTTTTGTTTCGTTAAGAACAACATTTTGAGTTCCGTCTCCAAGGAAGTTTTGAATTCAAAGCTGATCCGATTATCAGTAAGCTTGTGTTTTGTTCACGGACCACCGCGCGGAACTGTATCGAATGCTTTTCAGTAGCGAAGGAACTCAGTATCACCTTCATGGCCTCTGTCTACGGCGCTCTGGGTTTCATGGAATAACACAACGCGCTTTTTTTCGTGTTCAGCGCAGGTGACTCCAGTATACAAGAAAGGCAAAAGAACGGACCCAGAAAATTACAGACCAATATCCCTATCTTCTGCTTCCTGTAGAATCCTTGAACATATTCTTAGTTAGGATAAAATATACTTTCTTGCGGCTAAGAAGCTTAGCTTTTTAGGAAGCATTGCTCGTGCGAATCTCAGCTTGCCCTTTTCTCATATGATATATTGAGAAATATGGATGATGGTCCACAGGCTAATTCCAGAGTTCTAGATTTCCGGAAAGCATTTGACAACGGTGTCCCATTGCAGGCTGTTAAGGAAGGTACGAGAATACGGGATAAGTTCACAGATATGTGAGTGGCTCGAAGACCTCTTAAATAATAGAATCCATTATATTGTCCTCGACGGCGAGTGTTCATTAGTAACGCTGTAAAGCGGTGTGAGGTGGAACGAGCATGTAAAAACTGTGGCAGGGAAGGTAAATGTTCGACTTCGGTTTATTTGGAGAATTCTAGGAAAGGATAGTTCACCTGTATAGGAGACCGCATATAGGACACTGCTGCGGAGTATTCTTGAGTACTGTTCGAGTGTTTGGGATCCGTACCAGTTAGACTGAAGGAAGACCTCGAAGCAATTCAGAAGCGGGCTGCTAGATTTGTTACTGGTTGTTCGAGCAACACGTAAGTGTTACGGAGATTCTTCAGGAACTCATATGGCAATCCCTGGAGGTAAGGAGACATTCTTTTCGAGAAAAACCTTTTTGAGAAAGGAGAGAGAACCGGCATTTGAAGCTGACTGCCGAACGATTCCACTGCCGCCAACATAAATTGCGCGTAAGAACCACGAAGGTAAGTTTATCAGAAATTAGGGCTCATACGGAGGCGCACAGACAGTCGTGATTCCGTCGCTCTATATGCGAGTAGAACAGCAGGGAAAATGACAAGTAGTGGTGCAGGGTACCCTCCGCCAAGCACCGTGCGGGGGACTTGCGGTATATGTGTGTAGCGGAGCGGTCTGAGGCGCTGCAGTCATGGACTATGCGGCTGGTCCCGGCGGAAGTTCGAGTCCTCCCTCGGGCATGGGTGTGTGTGTGTGTGTGTCCTTAGGATAATATAGGTTACGTAGTGTGTAAGCTTAGGGACTGATGACCTTAGCAGTTAAGTCCCACAAGATTTCACACACATTTGAACATTTTTTGAATATCTGTTTAGATGTATACAGGGTGGTCCATTGACAGTGACCGGGCCAAATATCTCACGAAATAAGCAACAAACGAAAAAACTACAAGGAACGAAACTCGTCTAGCTTGAAGGGGGAAACCAGATGTCGCTATGGTTGGCCTGCTAGATGGAGCTGCCATAGGTCAAACGGATATCAACTGGGTTTTTTAAAAATAGGAACCCCCATTTTCATTACATATTCGTGTAGTACGTAATGAAATATGAATGTTTTAGTTGGACCACTTTTTTCGCTTTGTGACAGATGGCGCTGTAATAGTCAGAAACGTATAAGTGCGTGGTATCACGCAACATTCCGCCAGTGCGGACGGTATTTGCTTCGTGATAAATTACCGTTTACCAATTGCAGAAAAGGTCGATATCGTGTGGCTATTGTGATCAAAATGCCCCACGGGCGTGTGCTATGTATGCTGCTCGGTATCCTGGACGACATCATCCAAGTGTCCGGAACGTTCGCCGGATAGTTACGTTATTTAAGGAAACGGGAAGTGTTCAGCCACTTGTGAAACGTCAACCACGACCTGCAACAAATGATTATACCCAAGTAGGTGTTTTAGCTGCTGTCGCGGCTAATCCGCACATCAGTAGCGGACAAACTGAGCGAGAATCGGGAATCTCAAAAACATCGGTGTTGAGAATGCTATATCAACATCGATTGCACCCGTACCATATTTCTATGCACCAGAAATTGCATGGCGACGTATCTGAACGTCGTGAACAGTTCTGCCACTGGGCACAAGAGAAATTAAGGGACAATGACAGATTTTTTGCAAGCGTCCTATTTAGCGACGAAGCGTAACGTAAACCGGCATATTATGCACTACTGGGCAACGGAAAATCCACGATGGCTGCGACAAGTGGAACATCAGCGACCTTGGCGGATTAATGTATGGTGCGGCATTATGGGAGGAAGGATAATTGGCCCCCATTTTATCGATGGCAATCTAAATGGTGCAATATATGCTGATTTCCTACGTAATGTTCTACCGATGTTACTACAAGATGTTTCATTGCATGACAGAATGGCGAAGTACTTCCAACATGATGGATGTGCGGCACATAGCTCGCGTGTGGTTGAAGCGGTATTGAATAGCATATTTCATGATAGGTGGATTGGTCGTCGAAGCACCATACCATGGCCCGTACTTTCACCGGATCTGGCCTCCCTGTATTTCTTTCTGTGGGGAAAGTTGAAGGATATTTGCTATCGTGATCCACTGACAACGCCTGACAATCCATGTGCTAACATTACGGAAGGCGTACTACTCGCTGTTGAGAGTATTGTCGTTACATGTATTGCCAAATGCAATGAGGTTGACGTACATCATTTTGAGCATTTATTGCATTAATGTGATATTTACAGGTAATCACGCTGTAACAGCATGCGTTCTCAGAAATGACAAGCTCACGAAGGAAGCGTGCTTTGGCGCAGCATATTAATGGCGGTACAAAGATTAACCCGAGACAGGAAGAAAAAGTAGGTCGTCACCAATTTACCCGGAACGCTGATGACTTTAAAAAGAAGTGTCGGGAAGCACGTTCACATTTTGAGGCAGTAGCGGGCAGCGGCGGCGTGCTGCGGCTTTAATTAAGAGTCTGTAAATGGGGGCAGCCCCTCCGCCGCGAATCATATTTGCATCGCGATGAGGCCGCGCGAGCGGCCCGCCCTGCCGCCGCGACGCCTTACGTCCGCCCCGCGCAGCCACGGCGACACGGCTCAGCACGTGCAGCCGCCAGTCTGCTGCCGCGGTTCACAGCGTTTGCCATTCGGCTCACATCTGGACTAATGTTTCGAGCACTTTACACGAGCTTTGGTTAACCGTGAGCAGAAAGCGACACTGCACAACTGGCCCTTAAAATTCCGAAACCATGAAGGCGGATTACAACGGACGTTGAATTGCTGTGTAGTGTATTACATGCTCGGATACGCGAAACGATCAGCTTTCAGCGCAGCTGTGCAAAGTGCACTGCACATATGCACATACACAAACGACGGCAATATTGCTTACATGAGCTGCAAAAGGGCAGTGAACTGGCGGAGCTGGTATTTGTCCCTTGGTGGTTCATGTGAAAGTGTTTCCGACGTGATTATGGCCGCACGTCGGGGATCAACAGACTCTGAACGCGGAATGGTAGTTGGAGCTAGACGCATGGGACATTCTATTTAGAAAATCGCTAGGGAATTCAGTATTCCGAGATCCAGAGCGTGCCGATAATACAATATTTCAGGCATTACCTCTCACCACGAACAACGCAGTGGCCGACAACTTTCACTTAATGTACGAGACAAACAGCATATGCGTTTAGTTGTCAGTGCTAGCAGACAAGCAATGTTGCTTCATATAACCGCAGAAATCGACGTGGGACGTACGACAAATGTACTTGCTTTGGCAGTGCTGCGAAATGTGACGTTAATGAGCTGTGGCTGCAGACGACCGACGCAATTGCCTTTGCTAACATCATGACATCACTTGTAGCGCAACTCCTTGGAATGTGACCATATCGGTTGAATCCTAGACGACTGGAAAACTATGGCCAAATCTGATGAGTGATTTCAGTTGATAATATCTGATTGTAGTGCTCGAGTGTGATTGTGGTGTAGGCTGATAAAATAGAATGGACTGGATCCTTTGGTTCAACTATACTGATCATTAAGAAACTTCCTGGCAGATTAAAACTGTGTGCCGGATCGAGACTCGAACTCGGGACATTTGCCTTTCGCGGGCAAGTGGTTCGCAGGAGAGCTTCTGTAAAGTTTGGAAGGTAGCAGACGAGATACTGGCAGAAATAAAGCTGTGAGCACGGGGCGTGAGTCGTGCTTGGGTAGCTCAGATGGTAGATCACTTGCCCGCGAAAGGCAAATGTCCCGAGTTCGAGTCTCGATCCGGCACACAGTTTTAATCTGCCAGGTAGTTTGATATCAGCGCACACTCCGCTGCAGAGTGAAAATCTCATTCTGTACTGATCATTGATTCAAAATGGTTATGTTCGGCTGCTTGGAGATCACTTTCAGCCATTCATAGACCTCATTTTCCCAAACAACGGTGATATCCCATGACTTGTCATCTCAGTGCAAGTGGCTGTAACGCCAACTATGAGGCTCGTCCAGAAAGTAGAGAACGTTTTGCCATAACTAAATAAAGACGAATTATATCAACACAAAACTTTATCAACACATTTACTTGATGCGAAGCCAAGGACCAGGGCTTTAAGGAGGATTTCCTAACATTTCCCATTTCAGACGGTGAAGTTCTTCTTATCGTCATGCTCATGCATGCATGTGGACGTACATTGTAATGAAGCAAAACACGCTTGCCGACAACATTTCACGTCTGCTATTCTTGACAGTATGTAAGAGAGGAAAGCGTGTTTCTCATTCATGACAATGTACGTCCTCATGTATGAGCACTAAGACAGGAACAACTTCAGCATCTTAAGTGGAAACTTTTGGACGTCCTCCTTACAGCACTGGCTTGAAACCAAGTGATTTTCACTTACTCTCGAACCTGGAGCAATTTTTCGCTTAAAACAGCAAACGATGAAGACGTCAAACAAGCAGTGATATCCTGACTCAAATCTTTGGATGTAGAGTAGTACAACACGGGAATGGAAAAATCGTTCAATCGCTACAATAGCCAGCCGCGGTGACCGAGCAGTTCCAGGCGCTGGAACCGCGCGACTGCTACAGTCGCAGGTTCGAATCCTGGCTCGGTTATCGATGTGTGTGATGTCCTTTGGTTAGTTAGGTTTAAGTAGTTCTACGTTCTAGGGGACTGATGACCTAAGATGCCATTTGAGTGATTCGCTAGAATAAGTGCCTTTGTAGCTATGGCGATAACATTAGAAACAGAGTAAGGTGCTGTATCTTTGTAAAAAAAGTTTTGTGATGACTTCTTCCGTCTTTGTATATTTATGTCAAAACGTTCTTTACTTTCTGGAGCACCCTCGTAAATTCTGCGTGAATAAGGAAAGAATAGACAGTGGTTACCTAATCGAGAAATCACATTTGAATGTCGGTCGTTTTGTGAAAGGTTCTTTTAATGTCGTGTAGAAGAAGAAGAAGCGTGTAACACTACATGTCATGGTTGCACAGCGGCAGGATTATAGTTTACTGAAACTGTGGTTTAAACATCCCCGACACTGCTGCTCGTGATGGTAGGGATGCCAAGTATTTCATGGTAACATGGAATATATCTATGAGACTGGCGACGTACCACCAGACGTTCTAAAAAACATCGCCCACACAATTCCGAAGATAGCAAGAGCATATTAGTGGGAAAACTAACAAACAATCAAATTAACGGCTCTTGCATCCAAGCTGCCGAAAAGAATAACTTACAACATTTATCAACAAATAGAAATTTAATTAACAAATATTGAATTACAGTATCTTAATAACAGTTATAACTTTTTGTACTTAATTACAAATTATAAATATGAAAATAAATTAGAATTAGATTCAGACATGTGAAGGCCTCGTTATGAAATGAAAAAATTGTACATATTAATAATACTAATGAATCTCAATAAATGAAAAGGTATTTAATTTTCTGTTTGGAGTTTCATATTTTTGCACCAGTTTTTAATTTAATGTGAGTACTGGCGTTTTCATAGAAACTATTAATTGACTCGCATTCTGAGGGTTCATTGCAAATTTAAATATGTATATAGATAGCTCATCTATAGGTTCTGATAATTGAGTAGCGAGTATCAAGATATGTGACAAAAAGGACCGCATGTTTTGACTACAATAACTTAGAAGCTTAAATTTTTTACGCCTCCAAGGGACCGTAAACCTTAGTATTCACATCAGTTTCTACTTGATACCTCTAGGCACTCCTGAAAAAAAGATGGGTCTTAACAGATGTGCAGACAGATGGACAACAAATTGATACTATACGTGTTTCGTTTCTACCAACTGAAGTACAGAATCCTAAAAATTAAAAATGTAATTTTTATTTACAATTCTCACTCAGTATTTGTTGATTATCATTTCTGTTTGTTAATAAATATGGAGTTTACATAAAAATAAACTAATAGTTACTATTAAAGAGGTTCAAACAAGCGCTTTAATAGTTATAAAAAATTTTCACTACCCTGCCGACTACTCTGACAATAAATTACGAATGTTGTATAGTCATGTATTAGAAATTATTTAAACTACACCGTAATATTTTAGAGACTCCTGTATTTTTTTACTTTGTAATTGTGTTGTACTGTTTCACGAATTCGATGTATAGGCATTTTCAGATGCTCTAAGTATGAAGAAAATCGAACATGGCAGAGCAATCCGTAACGTCCCCTTGAACTATTATGGGAACAGTAATATACTCATTTCATTAAATAATATCGCAGGGTCTTATTCTTAGGTGGTCGTTAACATTCTGAGGGCATCAGAATATTGGCGCATAGATTTGTATGCAGTGCTTCAGTACACTTCTTTATTAGACAGTGATCAGCCTGTTACTAGAATAAGCCATTGCGATGGTGACTTACTTGTCCCTGGAGAACATCAGGAATGGTACGTGTAGTGTGAGTTGTGGCAGCTGGGTCAAACTGGGTCAGTAATGACTGCAGCTGATAGTTATCACGTAAACTTGGAACCAAAGTCATGAGTGATCTTCCTAAAGAAGTCAAAGTGCGATACACTACGTGAAGGATTCTGTAACAGCATTATATTCATCTCGCCCTGACATTACTCCTCACATCTGAGTGGCCATCTCAGATTCTTCAAGTTTTGTCATATACAGGGTGTTTCAAAAATGACCGGTATATTTGAAACGGCAATACAAACTAAACGAGCAGCGATAGAAATACACCGTTTGTTGCAATATGCTTGGGACAACAGTACATTTTCAGGCAGACAAACTTTCGAAATTACAGTAGTTACAATTTTCAACAACAGATGGCGCTGCGGTCTGGGAAACTCTATAGTACGATATTTTCCAGATATCCACCATGCGTAGCAATAATATGGCGTAGTCTCTGAATGAAATTACCCGAAACCTTTGACAACGTGTCTGGCGGAATGGCTTCACATGCAGATGAGATGTACTGCTTCAGCTGTTCAATTGTTTCTGGATTCTGGCGGTACACCTGGTCTTTCAAGTGCCCCACAGAAAGAAGTCACAGGGGTTCATGTCTGGCGAATAGGGAGGCCAATCCACGCCGCCTCCTGTATGTTTCGGATAGCCCAAAGCAATCACACGATCATCGAAATATTCATTCAGGAAATTAAAGACGTCGGCCGTGCGATGTGGCCGGGCACCATCTTGCATAAACCACGAGGTGTTCGCAGTGTCGTCTAAGGCAGTTTGTACCGCCAGAAATCCACGAAGAATGTCCAGATAGCGTGATGCAGTAATCGTTTCGGATCTGAAAAATGGGCCAATGATTCCTCTGGAAGAAATGGCGGCCCAGACCAGTACTTTTTGAGGATGCAGGGACGATGGGACTGCAACATGGGGCTTTTCGGTTCCCCATATGCGCCAGTTCTGTTTATTGACGAAGCCGTCCAGGTAAAAATAAGCTTCGTCAGTAAACCAAATGCTGCCCACATGCATATCGCCGTCATCAATCCTGTGCACTATATCGTTAGCGAATGTCTCTCGTGCAGCAATGGTAGCGGCGCTGAGGGGTTGCCGCGTTTGAATTTTGTATGGATAGAGGTGTAAACTCTGGCGCATGAGACGATACGTGGAAGTTGGCGTCATTTGGACCGCAGCTGCAATACGGCGAACGGAAACCCGAGGCCGCTGTTGGATCACCTGCTGCACTAGCTGCGCGTTGCCCTCTGTGGTTGCTGTACGCGGTCGCCCTAGCTTTCCAGCACGTTCATCCGTCACGTTCCCAGTCCGTTGAAATTTTTCAAACAGATCCTTTATTGTATCGCTTTTCGGTCCTTTGGTTACATTAAACCTCCGTTGAAAACTTCGTCTTGTTGCAACAACACTGTGTTCTAGGCGGTGGAATTCCAACACTAGAAAAATCCTCTGTTCTAAGGAATAAACGATGTTGTCTACAACACACTTGCACGTTGTGAACAGCACACGCTTACAGCAGAAAGACGACGTACAGAATGGCGAACCCACAGACTGCGTTGTCTTCTATATCTTTCACATCACTTGTAGCGCCATCTGTTGTTGAAAATTGTAACTACTGTAATTTCGAAAGTTTGTCCGCCTGAAAATGTACTGTTGTCCCAAGCATATTGCAACAAACGGTGTATTTCTATCGCTGCTCGTTTAGTTTTTATTGCCGTTTCAAATATACCGGTCATTTTTGAAACACCCTGTACCATTGTCAGGCTCATTCATCATCCGATATTGTTATTGCCTACAAACGAATTGAGAGGAAGTTCCATGCCCACGTACAACTGTTTGGGGAAGCTAAAACAAGAACTGAGAGAAGGCTGGAAGATGTCTTCGTGGCAGCGAAGACATACTGCATAGAATTTAGATACAGGCAAGTCATTTTTGCCAACTATGTGAACAACTGAACTATTTCTCTAGCCATTCCAGTTACTACCCTCGCTAGTAATAGGTCTAATAATAACACAATCGGATCGACAGTCATGCCCTAATCATACTATATATCGACTTACAGTATAGCATCAGTGTACCTGGGTTTACGTGCTCTCTTTCCATGTGATTTCTCGCTGTCCGTTCCTTTCACTAAGGCTTTTCGTTTTGTAACTTGCTTAATTTTACATTTTTAGATATTAAAAAATGAAGTTGCCAAACATTATTCCACTCTGAAATCTTATTAATAACTGAAGATACCAGTCGAGTCGAGCACGTTGATTCTGTGCCGTGACTAGGAGATGGGCTAGAGGTGTACGTGCTCGCTATTCCACTACTGATAACCAGTTCGTAAAAGTTCGTGTCGACACGTCTGGGCTCACAAGCCCTCTAATCTATGCTGTAGTAGCTGTAAGATTTGCCATGGTTGCCCTCACAATATAAGGACACCCAGAAACTCGTCTACGGATGTGAGAACATTCACGTGACCCCTGATCTCAGCATCATTGCAAAAGTGACGCAACTTGTGTGACAGCTTCTCCGAAAGGTCCATTCAGTCACTCGGAAGGCCAAAACTAGACCGCTTCAAACTCGCTCAGTTGGCTGTAGGAAGCACGAGTGCGTCTCCATAGCATGGTTGCCTGCTTGCTACACACATCTGCACCACACTGAGCCTTCTGACTGTGAGCATTCTCTATTAAAAGATAGACAAAGATGTCACTGCGGTACCTATGGCAACATGCTGTCTGTCGGTGGACGAAGTTGAAACCATTATTAGTACAACTACTATCCCCAGGTGGCATATGACGTCATAGGATCAAATCGACGTCGTCTTTCCATGTAAACTAATTTTATTTTTTTCGGCAGTGTATTTACCAACTTTGGGCACCTGCAGTGCGGTACTGATAATGGAGCAACTGCAGTATAATGGAATTATTGGGTACCGAAGTGTAGGGCTGTTGGTGCGCTCTCTTCGCCTCCATTTCGTGCCATACGCTCGGCAACTCGCCGTGCCCTGCTCCGCCGGACATCCGCCAGCCGCTGACGTCAGCTGGCCCCTAGGGACGCCCGGGCAGCTGCTGCCGATATCGCGACAACCCACGCAGCGCAGCGCAGCGCGGGTCTCGTGGACCTACTTCCAGTTTCGTGTGTTCCTGCTTGTACAGATGCTGGTTCTGAACTTCCTGTGTACGGTGCTGTGCACTCAAGACCAGCTCCCCAGCTCGTCAATTATGCTGTTCAGCAAGTTTCTTTATATTATGAAGAATGCGGTCGTAGGCATAATACAACGCGATTTTACTTCACTTCTCAATTTACAACTACGTCTACACTCCGTTGCTATAAGGAGTGTGCCATATATTAAAGTTCTTACACTAGTAATTCCTTCTACTGATTTTATATTGGGTAAAAATGTAAGGGTGTGATGTATTTTCTTAATTTCGTCCCTGAGTAGGTGGAGGACTTTCCCCACAGAGTGATCATATTTTTCAACATTACAATAACTCTCTCCCGCCTGTCAGGCAACGCTACAAAAATCGTGCTACACTTCACTGTACACTATCTGGCCGAAGCCCTTTATTATTGTAACTTAGAATTTTGATACTGCCAATGTGAGAAAGCATTGGTTACAGATTCCTAATTTAAGGTTTCGATCATTGATTGGTCTATCACTACATTTTTCTGCAACTTATGCAAACATTCCTCTCTGGTTATATCTTTTTGTGTCTGTGAGATACCAGTTAGCACCATAGCTTTTATTCAACGTAGAACTATAGCATTCCTCTACAAATGGCTTGGTAATCTAGTTATCAGATTGAAGAAAGAGGAGTGACACCATCTCGAAACAACAATATATTGTGATTTTAAAAATAAATATATGGTTTGAGGACTCTTCCACAAACGAACACTACACGTTCAAGCATGATTTCTGTGTAGGTGCTAAAACCGGTTTATGGGTAATATATTTCACTTTGAATCTGTATTTTCCACGTATACTATTAATGAAATAAAGTCTACCACTTCCTTTTACCACCAAGAATGCATTCAACGTTCCGTTTCTCACACCCAATGTTAGATTTAGCTGTGAATGACATCGGATGTATTTTAATCAGTTATGTAAGCAAAGAGTCCCAGTTCTTTAAGATTTTTATATTTTATTCTTATTTATTTATTTTTTTTACAAGACAAACTATTTTCTCGGTGTGATTAGATATTTGTGTCCAGTTTCTCTGTCAATGAAACTCCATCAGAGAAATCGTGCTGCGTCCTCGCTGTCAAAAAGATTTTTATTTTTATTTTTATTTTTTTTTTTTTTTTTTTTTTTTTTTTTTTTTTGGATTGTTCTATAAGACAAACTCTTTTCTCGGTGTGATTAGATATTTGTGTCCAGTTTCTCTGTCAATGAAACTCCATCAGAGATATCGTGCTGCGTCCTCGCTGTCAAAAAGATTTTTATTTTTATTTTTTATTTTTTGATTGTTCTATAAGACAAACTCTTTTCTCGGTGTGATTAGATATTTGTATCCAGTTTCTCCGTCAATGAAACTCCCTCAGACATATCATTCTGCGTCCTCGCTGTCAAAAAATACTAATTCTAGTCGACTTCATTGTTAGATATCCCAATTCGTCTGTTTTCAAAACTTCCAATCCTCCTGGTGACCTACATCAAGAGATTTCAGAATATCACGTCTGAAAATCATCAGTTCCGCTTCACACCATTCACAGCAACGTAATGCATGCTAGCTATCATGCGGGAAGGAATTTGCTGAAATTACCTTATTATATTCGAAATCAAAACACACTGCACAACAGAATTAAAGGATCACTTTTTAGATACCCCGTAATTACCACCTATTACGACGTCAGAGTTTGAGATTTGGCACGAAGGTGCCTAAAAACTCTTTCTGTAATGGTGCAAAACCATGGTGCTCTGGGACTTTACCTTTGGACTCGGCGACGCTGCAAACTGCAAGGAGTCGACAAATACGAAAAACAGCCAGCTCTCAGAGGTTCATATGAGATGTAATGTGAGGAGTTAATGACATCACTTTGGTACTCTTATTTCACCACAATTCTGCGCAACGGGACCGTGGACGTGTCATACGGTGGGAACCCTGTCACATACATTTCACACTTTCTTTTGATTTGTCTGCGATGGTGGCTACAACCGTGTCACCCGGAGTTAAAATCACGCGGTTTCCTTATGAGTGACAGAGGAAAACATTTCAGACAGACCGCCGCTGACAATCAATTCGAAAAAGCCTCAATGGACGGCATAAAGCACGTCAATGAAACTAACCCTTTCCCTGCGGCTTTGGTTCCCTCACATTTTGCTGTCGAAAACAACAGTTTGCAGAGTAATGAGCAACAGGAAAATGTTCTTGACAACATTGACCTTTCTGACGCCCTCTGACGTTTCAGCTGTTCTCTAAGAACCCTGTGGGACTGCATCCCCATTAAATGTGGTCTGACCTCTTTGGAATACAGTGCGGCCGCAGTTTTTGCTCTCGTCTACAGGTCTGAACCACCAGGACCGTTCAACACAATTCGACGAAATTTGAACGTGATCCAAAATAGAAAAGGATGCTTGTGTTTTTTCATCCATCCTAGTTTGTGTCCCTCTGTAGTGTGATCTCGTAGTGAAGGACGAAGGGTGGTGGTTGGGAGATGGGGGGGGGGGGGGAGGGGGAGGAGTGAAACATTCATGCACGCGTGAATAAAATAGAAAATGGTTCTTCTAAGAGCCTCAGTTCGGTAAAAACCTCTGTGCCACCTACTCGCCATTGCTGAGTAACTTAAAAATATAAATATACAGACACAACCCCTAACGAGACTCCCAGGTCCCTACAGGCAGGCTGCACTGCTGCTCTTTCAGGCGTTACACTACTGCTCTTGAGCCTGATCGTAGGCCACCTGAAACCGGAGAGTGATGAAGGGGTTGCCGGTCTGCAAGCATCCAGGCCTCCATCACGGGTTCTGTATGTACAATCATCACGCCACAGCAGAAGACAAAGTAGGAGCGCTGTAAAAGAATAAGCACCACTCAGCTGCTTCGGATCACTTTCAAATTTCTCCGAGTGGTTCCAAATGTTCCCTAGTGGTTCCATCCTGTACTTGAAAGCAAAAATTGCGACCAAGCTGAGCTGCAAACGGGCGCCATTACGTACGATGGGGATGCAGCCCCACGATGTCCTTCGAAAATGGATGATACCTCCGACGGTGTCAGCAGTCTCAAATATTGTCAAGAACGTCTTCCTGTTGTTCATCGCATTCCGAACTGTCGTTTTAGATCGAGAAATGTGTAGGAATCAACGCCCTAGGGAAAGAGGTGGTTTGATTGACGCACTTTACGCCATCCTCTGCGTCCTTTTCGTGCCGGTCCTGAGCGGCCGTGTTTCTGGAACATTTTCCTCCGATACTCATAATAAAACCGCGTGATTTCAACACTGGACGCCGCAGTTCAGACCTCCATCGCAGAGGCGTCAAAGAAAGGGTGAAATGTGGGTAAGATGGGACGTATGACACGACCACGATGGTGGTGGGTCGGAATTGTGGTGACGTTCGGCACCATGAACCAACCTTACACGTCGAATAAATGTCTGAGCTGCGGTCTTTTTTCGCATGTGCTGACGCTTTGACATTTGAATCGTCGGACGGAGCCACGCTTTTGCGCCATTACGTAGGAAAGTAGTACGCAAATTTGAGCCAAATTTCAAAATTAAGCGACGCAATGGGCGGTAATTACAGTTTCTTCTCAAGTGATCTGTGGTAAACAATAAGCACCTTCTTCCCTCTTTTCATGCTTCAGTGATACTGATAAAGATATCTTTCTCTTTCAAATGGAACAGCAGCTGCATGAGGCTGCCTTTGTCGTTCTCGGCAGGGATATGTCCAGTGGCAATTTCTGACGACACTTGGTACTTCTTGGTGAGCAATGTGCATGTTTCCTCCTGTTCCTGATTCTCCTAGGGGCTTTGAATCTTTACTACTCTGAATTCTTATGAACAATACTATATGTCAACCTTTCTGTGGCACGTGCATATACGTTACGTACAGCAGATATAGGAACTGAAGCTCTCTCACCCACACCTGAACACTGGTTGCTAAAGTAATAAATATTAGGCTTGTATTTTCTCGTGAAGACCAGAAATTGTGTATAACATTTTAAGGCATTACACTGCGTCATATCCTAAACAGAAGTTAATTTTACAATAAATTCTATAATATGACGAGATGTTGGAATTGTTTTGGTATTATTGCTGAAGCTATTTGAGTGATTCATTAACTATCTCACTTAATAGAAGACCTTGGCGAGTTAAAAACTATTTTTATTGTAGTTATATCATTATTTGTATATATATTTCGACTTTCCAATATGTAAACAAACACGTAGAAATAAGGTCAGGGAACACAAATATTGTATGATGTCAGAGGATGTAAACGAACGCGGATATGATACGATAGCACGCAATGTTTGTCACATCATTTGATTTCGTATGACATCCATCTTTTGAAGGGGCGCCTAAACTGTGGAACGGTTATCAGAACAACATGTCATACTGTAACTAAAAATCATATGCTGCTAGTGGCATCGAATCATACCTCTGAAAATCTTGAATTAACTGTATAGTTTTCCAGCTCACGTGGTCTATATAACGAACAGAGTATTGGAATTAGAACGAAATGTTTAAGAGCCAGCATCTCGTGGTCGTGCGGTAGCGTTCTGGGCTTCCCACGCCCTGGTTCCCGGGATCGATTCCGGGCGGGGTCAGGGATTTTCTCTGCCTCGTGATGGCTGGGTGTTGTGTGCTGTCCTTAGGTTAGTTAGGTTTAAGTAGTTCTAAGTTCTAGGGGACTGATGACCATAGATGTTAAGTCCCATAGTGCTCAGAGCCATTTTTTTTAAATGTTTAAGAACAGAGGAAGAGCCAGTTGAAATTGGCACTCTGCAGTCACCAACTTCTGTGATATCAACACTACTGTGACAAAGATGAGCACATTATTTTGTTTTTATCACCTTGCAAAATACACTCCTTGAAATAGAAAAAAGAACACATTGACCACCGGTGTGTCAGACCCACCATGCTTGCTCCGGACACTGCGAGAGGGCTGTACAAGCAATGATCACACGCACGGCCCAGCGGACACACCAGGAACCGCGGTGTTGGCCGTCGAATGGCGCTAGCTGTGCAGCATTTGTGCACCGCCGCCGTCAGTGTCAGCCAGTTTGCCGTGGCATACGGAGCTCCATCGCAGTCTTTAACACTGGTAGCATGCCGCGACAGCGTGGACGTGAACCGTATGTGCAGTTGACGGACTTTGAGCGAGGGCGTATAGTGGGCATGCGAGAGGCCGGGTGGACGTACCGCCGAATTGCTCAACACGTTGGGCGTGAGGTCTCCACAGTACATCGATGTTGTCGCCAGTGGTCGGCGGAACGTGCACGTGCCCGTCGACCTGGGACCGGACCGCAGTGACGCACGGATGCACGCCAAGACCGTAGGATCCTACGCAGTGGCCGTAGGGGACCGCACCGCCACTTCCCAGCAAATTAGGGACACTGTTGCTCCTGGGGTATCGGCGAGGACCATTCGCAACCGTCTCCATGAAGCTGGGCTACGGTTCCGCACACCGTTAGGCCGTCTTCCGCTCACGCCCCAATATCGTGCAGCCCGCCTCCAGTGGTGTCGCGACAGGCGTGAAATGGAGGGACGAATGGAGACGTGTCGTCTTCAGCGATGAGAGTCGCTTCTGCCTTGGTGCCAATGATGGTCGTATGCGTGTTTGGCGCCGTGCAGGTGAGCGCCACAATCAGACTGCATACGACCGAGGCACACAGGGCCAACACACGGCATCATGGTGTGGGGAGCGATCTCCTACACTGGCCGTACACCACTGGTGATCGTCGAGGGGACACGGAATAGTGCACGGTACATCCAAACCGTCATCGAACCCATCGTTCTACCATTCCTAGACCGGCAAGAGAACTTGCTGTTCCAACAGGACAATGCACGTCCGCATGTATCCCGTGCCACCCAACGTGCTCTAGAAGGTGTAAGTCAACTACCCTGGCCAGCAAAGATCTCCGGATCTGTCCCCCATTGAGCATGTTTGGGACTGGATGAAGTGTCGTCTCACGCGGTCTGCACGTCCAGCACGAACGCTGGTCCAACTGAGGCGCCAGGTGGAAATGGCATGGCAAGCCGTTCCACAGGACTACATCCAGCATCTCTACGATCGTCTCCATGGGAGAAGAGCAGCCTGCATTGCTGCGAAAGGTGGATATACACTGTACTAGTGCCGCATTGTGCATGCTCTGTTGCCTGTGTCTATGTGCCTGTGGTTCTGTCAGTGTGATCATGTGATGTATCTGACCCCAGGAATGTGTCAATAAAGTTTCCCCTTCCTGGGACAATGAATTCACGGTGTTCTTATTTCAATTTCCAGGAGTGTACGAGAAAACTGTTTGGGCGCTTTAGCCATTTCTTGGGGTAATAAAGAGAATCAAGATGGCGATAATTAGTCTGGAACTCGCATTATTGTGGGTACATCTACATCTCTATCAGCATGGATACTCTGCAAATCACACTTAAGTGCCTGGCAGAGGGTTCATCGCACCACCTTCACAATAATTCTCTATTATTCCAAACTCGAACAACGAACGGAAAAGCATAGCTGGGTGTTCCACCTACCGATCTTAGTCTTTTCTTTTTCACTTGCTTCCAGGTTTTAAATAGAAATTCGTCCATGGAATAGAAATGATGGCGAGTAAGATTTATAACATGCTTTGCTACGTATCATACGCATAGGGTATCGGGTAAATGATCAAATATTGTTGTCGCTGAATTTTCAACTCCTTTATGAGCTACCAACAGCTTCAGATGGATAATAAAAGTTATTTTTCCCTTTACGGTTGTAAAATCGGCATCACTGTTCTTCTTAAATTGTGATAGATCATTTACAAATAATTTCAGTAGTGAACATACGTATTGTGGCGTCGCAGTTAAAATGGCTAGCTCATTCAAAAGGTATCTACGTGAAGTCCCTGTGTGAAATCCATATACTATTCTTACTGCTCACTTTTCAGGAATCAGTACTTTCTTCCTAGGTGATGAGTTAACCAGAAAATTACTCCATAAGACATTGTTGAATAGAAACATGCAAAATACGTCAGGAGACTAGTTGGTATGATTCCACCATTAGCAACTGTACGAAAAGCAACAGTAATTGAATTTAATTGTTTCAGAGGCTCTGTAACATGCTTTTTCCAATTCAAGTATTCATCAATATGTACACCAAAAATTTGCAGCGGTCTATTCTGTTTACTAACTCTTGTTCATGTGCAATTTTTAGCGTGATCATTCGTTGTACAAAAGTGAATAGAGTGGTTTTTTTCTTTCAAAATTTAGGGAAAGTCCATTTTCTGAGAAGTGCTTATTAATTCTTTGAAAATATCGTTTACTAACTCTTCCGTTGCTTTGTCTCTAAAGGAAGTTATTTTAAAACTAGTACCGTCCACAAAAAGTACTTATTTTCTATATTAAATGTTAAGTGGAATGTCATTCACATATACAGGGTGAGTCACCTAACGTTACCGCTGGATATATTTCGTAAACCATATCAAATACTGACGAATCGATTCCACAGACCGAACGTGTGGAGAGGGGCTAGTGTAATTGGTTAATACAAACCATAAAAAATGCACGGAAGTATGTTTTTTAACACAAACCTAAGTTTTTTTAAATGGAACCCCGTTAGTTTTGTTAGCGCATCTGAACATATAAACAAATACGTAATCAGTGCCGTTTGTTGCATTGTAAAATGTTAATTACATCCGGAGATATTGTAAACTAAAGTTGACGCTTGAGTACCACTCCTCCGCTGTTCGATCGCGTGTGTCGGAGAGCACCGAATTACGTAGGGATCCAAAGGGAACGGTGATGGACCTTAGGTACAGAAGAGACTGGAACAGCACATTACGTCCACATGCTAACACCTTTTTATTGGTCTTTTTCACTGACGCACATGTACATTACCATGAGGGGTGAGGCACACGTTCGCCGGGCGTTTCATAGGACGTGGAGGACGCATAAATTGGCCAGCCCGTTCTCCTGATCTTACACCTCTGGACTTCTTTCTGTGGGGTACGTTAAAGGAGAATGTGTACCGTGATGTGCCTACAACCCCAGAGGATATGAAACAACGTATTGTGGCAGCCTGCGGCGACATTACACCAGATGTACTGCGGCGTGTACGACATTCATTACGCCAGAGATTGCAATTGTGTGCAGCAAATGATGGCCACCATATTGAACATCTATTGGCCTGACATGTCGGGACACACTCTATTCCACTCTGTAATTGAAAACGGAAACCACGTGTGTACGTGTACCTCACCCCTCATGGTAATGTACATGTGCGTCAGTGAAAAAGACCAATAAAAAGGTGTTAGCATGTGGACGTAATGTGTTGTTCCAGTCTCTTCTGTACCTAAGGTCCATCACAGTTCCCTTTGGATCCCTACGTAATTCGGTGCTCTCCGATACACACGATCGAACAGCGGAGGAGTGGTACTCAAGCGTCAACTTTAGGCTACAATATCTCCGGATGTAATTAACATTTTACAATGCAACAAACGGCACTGATTACGTATTTGTTTATATGTTCAGATGTGCTAACAAAACTAACGGAGTTCCATTTAAAAAAACGTAGGTTTGTGTTAAAAAACATACTTCCGTGCATTTTTTATGTTTTGTATTAACCAATTACACTAGCCCCTCTCCTCACGTTCGGTCTGTGGAATCGATTCGTCAGTATTTGATGTGGTTTACGAAATATATCCAGCGGTAACGTTAGGTGACTCACCCTGTATATGATGACTGGAGTGGACCCAAAATTGAACCCTATGGGACTACCTTTGTCGTTTTTACCAAGTCACTAAAGTTTTCTACCTTTCTAACATACTTTCAATTATTCAGCACTACTATTTGCACTCTGTTTGTTAAATATGATTCAAACCAGCTGTACATAAACGCATAAACTGCACAAAATTTGAGTCTTTCTAAGAGAGCATCGTGATCTACCTAATCAAACGCCTTGGAATGATCACAAATATGCCAACTGATAATACTTTATTATTTAATGCTTGTACTATTTGGCGAGTGAATGTATAAATAACATTCTCAGACGAGAAAACCTTCTGGTTGATTTGTTCATTCGGGGGAAAGGACCCAACAGCAAGGACATCAGTCCCATCGGATTAGGGAAGGATGGAGAAGGAAATCGGCCGTGTCCTTTCAAAGCAACCATCACGGAATTTGCCTGAAGCGATTTTGGGAAATCACGGAAAACATAAATCAGGATAGCTGGGCGCGGGTTTGAACCGTCGTCCTTCCAAATGCGAGTCTGTTGTGCTAACCACTGCGCCACCTCGCTCCGTCGAATCTTCTGAAAACTAAACTGTGATATGCAAATAAATTGTTTTCACTTAAGTGTGAGGCTATTCTTAAGTACATCATTTTTTCGAAAATTTTGGAGGAAGGTGTCAGTACAGGAATTGTACGATCATTGTTTAAGTCTATCTTGTCACATTTCTTATGAAGAGGTTAAACAATGCAATGTTTTGACCTGTCAGGAAAAAAAATCTCTGGGCTAGTGAAGCAGTACATAAATTTCCCACTTTCTCTCACATTAGATTCTAATTCCCTTAGTTACCCTCGCCTTACTTGTTTATTAATTGATTTTCTGGATATCTTCTCAGGAAAGTAACTTTAAAATATGGACACAAATTTACTGTAGAAGAAATTGGATTTAACGTTAGCATCTCTTTATATACACACCTCATCCCATTCTTCTTTTTTTAACTTTATCTTGAGACACTGTATCCTGAGTTCATTAATAAGTCTCACTGCTTTATATGAATCTGCCTCAGGGGTATAAGTGCCATACTGTTTACTTCTATTAATTGTGCATCATACTCAAATAGTCCGTTAACAATTGGGCACACATTAACTGCTTCAGCCTGGGCACTGTCCATAAAAATGTTATCATTCAATGTCCTGCTATCTTGCTGCACATGAGTTGGAAAGTTAATTACCAAGTTGGATCGAATACCCAAATAATGAGTCCAGTTCATTCTTCTTCTTTTAAAGAATCTATACTGAACCCTTCCATACTCCTACTAATTTTTTCTTCTTGTGTGACAGGTAGCTCAATAATGCATACAGATTTCTCATAAATAGCTGAAAGTTTCAACGAGAGGCTTTGTAGGCTGTTGTAACTGTTGGAGAACTATACTACAGTAACAGCTCACAAGCACATGCTTCTATGCTGTGATCAACAAAAAATCACTGTTTCAGTATTTTTTACTTTGTGCCCAACTTTTCATATACATTGCAACTCCTGAATAATTATTGTAGCTCTTCGGCTTATAAGAGCAAAATCTCAGTTCACTCGTTTAGACAGCACCCTTACAAACGCAAAAACACTATCTTGAAGCACAATACGTTACTATCCAGTGATGCCTAGTTCACGTTTCTAGGGGTCTAACATAAGACAGAAGTCGAAAGTAGCGTGTAACATGTATCCACTCGAGTTAATTTTGTCTATACACGGGATTAATGCTACAAAATTACTTTTTGTTGCGATTCTGTCAAAATATTAAATACAACTACGAATATACAAGCACCAGGGCTAGTTAATTAATCAATAATTAAACTTGGGAACAGCAGTGAAAGATAACAGCTCGTCATGCCATCACTCACAACGTTTGACTCCAATCACTGGTACTGGGTACGCTTGACGTGTGAGTTAAACGCCATTCACAGCCACCGGCTGCTGACCAGATACTGCCGATTCCCACTAGCCTATGGAAAGTTTTTAATTTCCCTTCTACCACTTATAGCAGAGATATACGATTCCTCCAGATAAGCCTTGTACGGGTCATAGTGTTGTTACTTCCGTTATTGTTGTCATCACTTGCCTTTTCACGATGGCTTTGCCCACATATGTGATCACCACATGTATCGCAGACATATCCTAAACCCTTATCTTGGCTCATCTCTTCTCCCTCTCTCTGACCATCTCTTCCCCCTCTCTCTGACCATCTCTTCCTACTCCCTCTCTCTATCCATCTCCTCCTCATCCCCCCCTGCCCCTCTCCTCCTTGCCCCTCACTCTGCCTTTCACACCTCCATCTTCTTTGCCCACCTCTGTCTCCCTAGCTGTCTGCCCACCTCCTACTCCTTTTCTCTCCTCTCTTGCCCTCTACCTCTTCCGCTCTTGCTGCTCATCTCCTATGCCACCATCTGCCCATCTCCTCATTACTCCTCTCCCTACCCATACCATCCTCATCCTTCCCCAACTGCACCCTTCTCCTGCCCTCTATCACCCTATCCCACCTGTTTCCCTTCTCTGTCCACCCCCTCCTCTTTCCATCTCAACCTTCCCCCATTCGTGCCCATCTGCACATGTAGCACACTGCTAAACAGATCAATAAAGCATGAAGATTTGCTCCCACAGTACACCTGTGATACCAGGCAGATTACAACTCAGGGGCTTCAGAATCTTTATTTCTGAAATGTAGGCTCCCTGCAAAGTAGGTGATAAGGCAGGATGATATTACATCAACACAAAACGCCCATTGTCAAGGACAGCTTACATGTCAGGGTCTGGAAAACTGTTTCTTGCCCTGATGTCTAGGCTACCGTATAAAACAGAGTGATAAGACAGGGTGATACTATTTCACACGCAATCTGCTGTCATGTAGGGCAGCCTATTTGCCAGAGGCTGGGAAAACACGTTTTTACCTTTTTCTACACTTCTATTAGAGTTAGGAGATTATAAACCCCAGGGTATTGATACTTGTGGGGCCTGCTGTTCCTATGCCAAGTTTGCTTCGAATCGATTCATCGATCGGGTGGAGATCCCAGACACACACACACACACACACACACACACACACACTATGCTGCAGGGTATCATTATTGGTTATGGTAAAGTTAAGAACTCCACCACAGAACACTGACGGACCATGCAGGATGACTTGCGCACCTACGTAGTTAGAGGTATTAATAGCGATATTGTCTATTGCTTTATACACTGTAGGGCGGGTACGCATTCTTCTCCTATAATATCGTGGCATCTTCTGTGTGAGCGGTCAAGTGCTGTTGCTCGCGCGGCTGCACGAAGACTGTCGCCTTCTTACCAGATTCTTTACTTGTATAGACAAAACTATTGCATCCTTGAGCCCCTGGTTCTCGATGTACATCTACAGGTTCTCGGATGACGCTATTGGTCAGAAATTTTCTAAGTCCGAGTCAGAGTCTTTATCCCGGGGGCGTGCTGTAGCCCTACTAGCAGCACACGTCTCCAAAGGCGTAAACAACGCAGAAAGTGGACAATAGTGAACTGAAGGCGTGTAGTGTTGTCCAGCAACTCACAATTGGGCCTCTTTTTCAAATGACACAACACGACGAGTGTATTATTGCCAAATGGAGTCTTTAACCTGCAGTAAGATGGAGGTGTAATTCAGGCGGAGGTTGGTTACGAAACGTTTTGGAGGTGTTACTCAAAACATGACTTAGGCCTACTTCCGTTACAGTGAACATAAACCAGAACCTTTATTTAAACCCTCTCTGCAACCGCGTACACCTTTTCTTCCAAATCTTCATGATTACTACACTTTAGGCACTCCCGCCAATCAAAACAACAGTTGTGTTCTCATGGGCCACGCATGCGTTTCTGCTTTGAAGAACACTCATGCACACTAACGCAACTCGACTGGCCCGCTAAATCATCTCAGCCCCCTACAAAACATGTGGAACTATTTTTAACAGCGAGTGAAACGTAGCAATAAAGATTCCTGCAATTTCTTAGGTCTGCGGGATCCAACCATCATTGAGAGCATACAGCTGCATATGGCGTACCTAAAGAAATTTGCGGAATCTCTTCGCCGCAGAACTAAGACCGTTATCGAGGCGGTGTTGCACGGTATTAGCATTAGTTCTCATGGAGGTGACTATTTTTCTTTTTTTCGATATGCTTATTACTTTTACGTTTCGATGCTGTTTGAATGAGAACAAATTAATGTCCTTTAAGGGAATGAATGAATAATTTAAAAAAACAATTAACAAAAATAGTGGGACGAGTCTTGTTGACAGATTCTGAAGTGTGCCATGAAAGGAGTATGTCACATTCCATTTTTTTATAGGATCACCACAGTGATGGGAACCGTCGTCTCATTTTTCATACGGAAACATTTAGATGTTTTAGAATTTCGCAACACTGTTAGTCAGCAGGAAATAGCTGTTTGATTCAGCCTGTGAGTCTAACAGAAACATAAGTATTTTATATTCGCTGCTGTTCAAAAATGGTTCAAATGGCTCTGAGCACTATGCCACTTAACTTCTGAGGTCATCAGTCGCCTAGAACTTAGAACTAATTAAAACTAACTAACCTAAGGACACCACACACACCCATGCCCGAGGCAGGACTCGAACCTGCCACCGTAGCGGTCGCTCGGCTCCAGACTGTAGCGCCTAGAACCGCAAGTCCACTCCGGTCGGCTTTCACTGCTGTGTTTCTATGACAGCTGGCTTGACATGTTAGTGCAACCACATTGATTATTGGTGTTGTAAGTCTGTGTAAATTTTAAATGAAACTATAACAACATTGTATTATACACAAGCCTGTTTATAGATCCCGCTTGAGTGATGTATAACGCTACCTTTATCTTTATTGTTTGCGGGCATTTAAGGCTAAGTCGTAATCGTTGATAACTGAAATTCCATTACAGGCACCCACAAACGTACTGGAATAATTTTGCTATTAATCTGACCTGCATTTAGAAATATTGGTATATTTGGTACGCAATTTTATTCGAACTTGCACTTCATGTTTTTTGATAATTCATTCATGATCTTGCGGGTATTATGATTTGAGATACCGAGCAGTAAATTTTCCAAAATTGTTTTGGTGCCAAGATGTGAAATTTCTCAGCAGAGAAGAATCGTTATTTTTGAGCACTTTTTCTCATTGTCTTTAGTCTAACGTTGTCAAAGGAAATTAATCTCCGTCGGTGTTAGCCGCCTTCATAAAGCAGGATTCGTGTCACACTCTACCCACCTCTAGTTTCTCATTTCCGCCCTCAAATTACTCCTGCCCTTTGTAGTATGTTCTGACTTTCCTCTAAACTCCGCTTTTTGAGAAGTCTGCACATTTCTCGCAGGACGATCACATTTTCTATACTGCAGGATCAGCAAGTATCAAAGCGGCGTTCTATTCGTCGTATTTGGGGTTCTAGGCGCATTATTACACTACAGATACATAGCTCGGAGAAATTAACTTTTCCCGCCCAGTGAAAAATCGTACCTAACGCAATTCTCGCTGTGAAGCACTCAGACACGTGTCCCCGACTGATATGGCGGTGTGTCTAAAGCATTGACTCACACCTATAAAAACGGAGGTTGAAATTGTGCCTCTGGATCCCCTGTGGGATGTGACGCACTGACTGTTCACGTGCTCCACATCACCGACAGTGCCTCCTCATTGATAGATGTAAAAGTTACCTGCTACGAGCAGAAACGTCATGTAGCCAACTAGAATCTCTACTCGGCAATACACTGTCCTTGCAGGGCTCCGTAGTGTTCGGCGTCATCGCGATCTTCCACATGCTAGTGTATCACACTGTTCCTCCTTATGACACATTTACTCCGGTCATACTTCTCGTTAGAGATCTTATTTAGCCGGCCGCAGTGGTCTCGTGGCTCTAGGCGCGCAGTCCGGAACCGCGCGACTGCTACGGCCGCAGGTTCGAATCCTGCCTCGGGCATGGATGTGTGTCATGTCCTTAGGTTAGTTAGGTTTAAGTAGTTCTGAGTTCTAGGGGACTGATGACCACAGCTGTTAAGTCCCATAGTGCTCGGAGCCATTTTGAAGAGATCTTATTTAGTTCAACTGGATAAAAGTCTGTTGTATTCCTCTCGTGTTGACTAGCTTCACTCAGTTTGCACGTCTAGTCAACGTAATTATTTTCGAGACTTAACATCAGTACCTTCGATCAGGCCACAACTGAGTCTTTCGCAGAACTTCTTCCAACTGGTTGTGCTCCGCTCTAACGATCATACTGTTAACAAGACGTTTCACTCACACTTACTGTTTTCAGAATAAATACTTATTAAGTATGTTACATAATTTTCGAAACGTGGATCAACATAGTTCTGTCACTCATTCCAAAGCTTTTTTTTTGTTTTATGAATCATAAGACTTGTTACTGGTTTTATGCCGCACGCCATGAATTCCTCTCTCGTGCTAACCTCTTAATCGGAGACTACCATACAGTGCTGTTCTCCAAACGTACGTTCTTAGTAATTTATTCCTCAGATTAAGGCCAGGAACGCCCTTTCTGCCTGTGCTAATCTTTTGTACGCCTTGCTTCTTTTGTCATGTCGTATTTTGCTTCTAAGCTTGTAGAATTCCTTAACTTTGTTTAATTCGTTGTCCCCAATTTCAATGTTAAGTTTATCGTTAAACTTATTTCTACTATTCCTCACTGCTTTCGTCGTCCGTCGGTTTACTCTGCAACCATTGTGCGTACGTGTTAAATTGTTCATTCCATTCAACACGCCCTATAATTCTTATTCAGATTCGCTGAGGACAGCAATATCATCACAGAATCTTATCACTTATAAATCTTTCACCCCTTCCGACTCTTGAAACCTCCCTTTTGATAGTTGATTGCTTCTTCGATGTACATACTGAACACTAAAGTCGAAAGATTACATCCCTGTCTCTCTATGTCGGTGTTCCGTTACAATACCGTGGCCAGACCTGATCATTCAGCTTATACGCAGATTTTGTGATGAGTTGTTTCACTGACGTACAAAGAGCATTACTCGCCCAACATGCTTCTGATGATGTAAGTAAAGTCGGTCTGCATACCGCATTAGCCAGATTGAAAAAATGTCTACCGTGATCACGGATGCTCTAAGATCTTGACACATACCACATTAACATGCCAAAGAATGACTTTCCAATGAAATTAAGATAAAGTCTCGAAAATTGACTGAGAAATTGCTCCAACACAACGAGCACGAAATCACATAAGGCACAGAAACACAAAGTTCCTTAGAAGCTCAATTTAATCAGCAATGTCCCGCTAACATTGTGAGAAGATACCTAATTTACGTGGAAGACTGCTTGAGATACGCTCCTCTAATCTGTGCAGCTCACAGCTGCAAAGTAAACAAGTTCAAGACCTACGGAATAATACAATAATCAGGCAACCAAGTTGCTTAGCAAATCACACAAACTGTAAGTTGCTCACAAAGTGGATAGGACCAAAGCGAAATCGAAACAACCCAGACTCAGCAAACGTGCGCCAGACCCTACAGATCACCGTATGATAAAATCACCCCAGTCAGTATCAACAAGCGTGCGCCCCACTTGGCGCCAGTTTCCCTCCCCCTCTAACAGGATTGCAAGAGTCAGAAATCACTCTCTGCTGAACCTAACACCCCACTTCTCAGAAAACTCTACGAGGAAGGGATAAGTCAGTGCTGCTGCCAACCTGACCACCGAAATGTTGATTTGTTTACGTGAATATAGGGGAACCCTGCATAAATTTCCCATCCTTGGCAAATAGCACGCAGCTTAACATGCATTGACAGATCACTTCACACCGAACCACAGCCATGGGTAACACAGATAACAAAATCTGGAGTGTAGGGCTGCGAATTTCCTCATGGTGGCCTAGCAGAGCCGCAGCGGCCCGTTCTTACATTCTCTACAGGGAGGTGAATTCGTCATGCTCAGTGATTCACTAGGGTCATGCAGTGGCTTAGCAGTAGATTACCTTCAAATGAGAAAATCTCATTTACCGACAAAGCGCGCAGCAGAAACTTCCCGCTACCAACTTCTGCAAACTGCAGTGCCCTGGACATCCTCGGTGCTTCTCTAGAGCCTCTGCGACTGACCTCCTGTGGTCCAACCACACCAAGGGACGAACACACGTGCCCACTCGTTTCTAACAAGAAACTGTGATGTCTTCTTCCTGAGTTAGCAAGTCATGTGCTCTTTTCAAAAAGAACCAAGAAATAAGGAGTAAAATAATCATATATCGCACAGTGAATGTGACTCTGATGTCAAAAGCAGTAGAAGAAGACTGAATACGTGGGAGAGATCTGGAGACACAGGGAGGTTTCGAGCAGATTATACTGCGTGTGTTAGATATGTTCGGAATTCTGTGAAAAAAGGTGTACGCTGCAGGAAAACACAAGTAATATACAATATGTACAGGGGCAGGAGGAAGCAGTAAGACTGCAAGACCAACAGCGAAGTTCTTGGTAAGGTAAGAGAGGAGTAAGAAAGGGTTGCAGTCTTTCACTCCTGCTATTCTATCTATTCATGTAAGAAGTAACGGCGGAAAAAATAACAGGTTGAAGAATGGTATTAAAAGTCATAGAGTAATGATATCACTAATAAGATTCGACGATGACATTGCTATCCTCTCTGAAGGGGAAGAAGAACTATAATATCTATTGAACGGAATGGATGGTCAATGGGTGCAGAATATTTATTAGAGTAAGCTGGAGAAGTAAAGGTAATGGGAAGTAGAAGAAATGAGACTAGCAAGACACTTAACATAAAATTGTTGATCACAAAGTTGTCTTGGAAGGAAAGTAACCCATGACGGACGTAGCAAGGAGGACATAAAATGCAGGTTTACACCGCCGAAGATGGCACTCTTGGCCAAAAGAAGTCTATTAATGTGAAACATAGGGCCCAATTTTCGGAATCAATTTCTGGCAATGTACTTTTGGAGCATTGTGTGTGGTAGTGAATCATAGACTGTAGCAAAAGCGGAACTGAAGAGAATCGAAGCCTGGTGATGTGGTGCTACAGAAGAATGTTGAAAACCGGGAACGAGGAAGTTCTCCGCAGAATCGGCGAAAAAGGAACATATGGAAAACATTGACAAGAGAAAGGATCAGGACAAGATGAAATGTGTTGATACATCAAGAAATATCGTCCATGGTATTGGAGGGAGCAGTGGAGGGTAAAAGCTGTAGGGGAAGAAAAAGACTGGAATTCGTGGCGGGCCTTATCAAGCCAGTTACAAGACTGATGACACAAAAGAAAAATCACAATTAGTAGCTAAAACTGACACGGGTGAAAATATAGGACGATGCAAGCAACAATGTTAGACATGGTTGCAAAAACCAGTCGTTTGAGAGATAATTATGAATGTTTATGTACGAGCTGCCAGGTGTTTCACTCGTTCTCCAGTGAGTTAATTATGTAAAGGTTTTTTTTTTTTAAATTACCGCTACCAGTCACAAACTTTGTCAATTATTGTGTTATTTATTTAGCGACATGTTTCGAGGGTTATACCTCATCTTCAGGCTAAATGGCATTACAAAAAAAACTTTACAAGAAGGTCATACTGATGTTAAAAAGTCTTTTCGTAAATGCTGTGGTCATCTTTGTTCTTCTGGCGTGGCAGTCACGTTGTGATGCGTTGAGGTGTTTCCATTTCCGTGTAGGCAATACAGAACTGTTTGTGGTCGTGTTTCCAAGTTACTGCTATGTTAGCGACAATTTTGTGAACAGTGACCATGAGAGCCACGGAAATGAAAACACCACAACGCATCAGAAAGAGACTGCCACGCCAGAAGAACAAAGATGACGACAGCATTTCCGAAAAGACTATGTAACATCAGTATGACCTTACTGTAAAGTTGTTTTTGTAATGCCATTTAGCCTAAAGATGAGGTATAGCCCTCGAAAGATGTCGCTAAATAAATAAGTAATACAATAGTTGACAAAGTTTGTGACTGGTAGCAGTAATTTAAAAAACCTTTACATATTTATTGACACAGTCGTGGTCGAAAAATAGTCAAAATGAGTTACGAATTCTTTCAAACAACAACCCTCTCCTGCCTCGCCCCACCCTCCACCCCCACCCCTCTCCCAGATAATCTATAAACCTTGACGGTACTGCACCATTCGCTTCTCCATACATTCAACTTCATAAATTGAAGTGTTTTTCACTATCGAGACGCCCCCTGACAGAAACGTTCAGAGGACTGAGGTCATGTCTAGGAAGCAAAGCTTAGGATCTGCTTCGCCTGCCCTTCTTGCGCCATATTGGCGTATTATACGTCGTCATCAGCATCAAAATATGTCGTTTCCGCATCGCGTCTCCACCTCCTGCCCTAAACCATGAGCCATGGGCAAAACTTGAGTCCCGATGAAAGAGGATTTACATTTCAAACACATTTCTACTAACTAGCACAATACTTCATTCTGAAGACAATGGTGGCGAGACTTCACAGTTACCTCACAAACGGCTAATTCACGGACTTGTGAATGTTCGCACGTTTTTGCTTCTGTTTCCGAATACTTCCTCCCGTGACGGTGGCTAAAACTATCGGAGATGTAACCGTACAAGTACAGCCTGACAGGTGGCCATCCTCACACAGACACTAACTGTTGTGGACGCTACAGGAGGAGCGGCAGGCGTCGGTGAGAGCAGCCACAGAGCTGCAGTTGAGGCGCTCTCTTGGAGACGGCGTCCATGAAAGAGTAAGCAGAGAGCAGGCGAATATTTGATAAGGGCAGTCGGGTTAGGGTGGGGGTGGGGGGGGGGGAGGAGGGACCAGAGGCGCGCAGCAGGTCGGTGGCCGGCTGGCCGAGCCAAGCGCGGGCAACAGATTCGCGCCGTCGAAACAAGGCAATGGTGCAGGCCTGCCGCAGACCTAGTGTTACTCACTTGCAACACGCTTCGTACAAGTCAGTCAGGGAGTGGAAAAGTTATTTTGTGCAAATGAAAAATAAGTTGTAGTTGGAATACCTCATCACTTATTGTGATACAATACACACTGCACGAAGTTTTAAGAAAAGTCCCTGCCCTACAAATGTTGTCACTTTGTCTACGATACTGATCTCTTTTATACTGAGACTGCAGTTCATGTGCAAATCGCAGTTGGACCGTAACACATCAGAAAATAGTTTATGGACAGTAAAATTCCTGAAATGATTGGCCTGGCGAGACTCCCGACTTGAACCCAATGGATCATCTTCGGATGAGTCAGAACGTCAACTTTGCTCGAGAGACCAGTATCCATCATCTCTATCTTCCCTGGTTTCGGGTCTTGAGGAATAACAGGCCACCATTGCTCCATGGACTTTTAGACCCCATAATTGAAAGTATTCCCAGCAGATTTCAAGCCGCCATCAAAGCGAAGGATGGAGACAACACATATTAATGCTCTCTAATAGTTGCTCGGATACTTTTGATCTATGGTGTAGAATATTCATATTAATGGAATGATATGAAAGTAAACTGAGAAGTACCTAGTATTGCACCAGTAAAAAAAGTAAGGGAACAATGTGCGTCTGGGTCCTACTATTACTACCTAGGAGCAACCATTCAAAACTTAAAAGCAGCAGTTTTATAGAATTAGAGCTGTTAGCCACTAATAAAATGTGAAATTGTTTAAGTCTGCAGGCATTCACGGCCGTTGTCACTGGCGATAAAGTATTTTTTTCAGGATTAAAATTTTTGATAGAATTCACGATTTTCAAAATATGTTGTTACTTTAGAAATACTTCAAAACAATTACTTATCTCACTAAAAAAATCATAATGAATGTACTTCTAAAATCTAAAAAAAATACTGGGTGGCCAGAAACAGACTGAAAAACTTTTAAGTGTATGGTAGGTTAGATTGTGCTCAGAAATAATTGTTAAGAAAAAATTCGATATGTTGCGCCCTTATCGAGCCGATTAGCATTAAATTTGCGTTATCAGGCCATTGTGCACTCAAATTCAAACGGCCCGCCAGATACAATTATCATCAGGTGTTCTCATGGCGTGATTGACAGCGCACGTGACTGCTCGGCCTTTGGCTTGAGTTCGATCCTTACTGCCGTCCCATGTCCAATTTTTATACGTCTCTTTTTTTCGTTTTTCGGAAATCAAGTGAAGTATATACGTTTGGCGACACCGTCTCTGGCGGGGCGCTTGAGCCTGCGCACACGACGGCTTGACTGTCTAACCTCAACGGTAATTAACTCTGAAACGACGCAAAGTATCGAATTTTTTCTTAACATTCATTTATCAGTACAATCGATCCTGCATGTGGCCACCCCTTATATGTGATTTTATTGAAATTTACCTATTTCTCAACACAACTAACTTGTATTTTATCATAATATACTGCCGATGTCTTCAGACAATAGACAGTTCGCCCTCTTATATTTGAATTTAACTGAGCTGTATCTAGGGTGACCAGATGCAATTGTTTAAAAAAGAGGACAAACAGCTTCAAAAAGGAGGACAGGAAGAAAAAGGAGGACACGTCAAATGGGTCAACTGCAGATGATTGTACCACCCGTCGGCTTTGGACAAGTCACGTGACTGCCGGGAATTACCGGTAAAACTAGTAGTGAATTGTTACTCGTGATCAGCTGGTGATTCCCAGAGCAATATCTTTTTATTTTAAATTAAAAACATTGGTTGTGGTGACAGTGTGGCATCAATTGTTGTTATATTTACGCGTAGTCTTAAGATTTAACAAAGACGGCTGCCTAAACGCCACTCCTGATAGGCTACTTTCATGTTACTTGTCTAAAGCTGACGGGTGGTATCCTCATCTGCAGTATTCCCCATCAAACATACGTTCACTTTTAATAAATAAGTTTATTATTTTTTTATGCTTCTGAGTGGCAATATGATGTTCAATATCTTGGCCAAATGTGCAAGAAATTTAGCATTTCAGTGACAAAGCAACATGTATTTCGATTAATAGCGTTCAGGCAGCCAATAAGATTGTGTGTTTCTGCCGGGAATTAAAACTAGTTGTCAATTGTTACTGATGGTCAGGTGGTGGTTAACTGAGCAATATAAAAAAATTAGAAACATTGATTGTGGTGACAGTGTGGCGTCAATTGTTTTGTTATGTCAACAACACGGAGTTGTTTACAAAGCGAAAAACGTAACGTTGTTCACCTCCCTTCATTCGACGCACCGCTACCAATATCTACAATTCAAGCACCAGCTAGCTGACGACATGTAAACTGCACTTTAACCTTCTGAATACAAATAAAGTGAATGACTATGAAACAATGAAATAAAACCATGACAGTTCCTCTGTCGAGTTATTTCTTACCTTATTGGCCACTGAGACGTACGTTCCAGCCTCCACATAGCTTAAATTCCGCTTCAAATTCATTTCTCCCTTTCTTGAAAGCCGGATATTTGCAGGAAAGGACATCAGAAAATGTACAATTTCGTATAGGCATAGCCAAATATTTTACGTAACTCACTCGGTTAAAAATTACACTCACAAATCACACGTGCACTACAAGAAGCCAAGGCAATACAAAGCGAAGATACGAAACGAAAATTTTAAATAATCGATATTTGCATTCGCTTATAGGTCGATCAACGATAACATTGACGATCCTGGTGCCACCTACTAACACCGCTTTCGTGCGTATTTATCACGAAGTCTGTGGCAGTAGTTAAAGTATTTAAGAAAAGAGCAATAGAACGGGACGAATTGCAAATTTAACTGTATTACGCTCAACTTTGCGAAAAAGCCGGACACTGTAAAAATCCGCCGGGACCCCGGACAAAGAACTAAAAAGAGGACATGTCCGGATTAATCCGGACGTCTGGTCACCCTAGCTGTATCACTTTAGACTGCCTCTAGAATCGGTTGTTCGACAGCGTTGGGTACTTAATGTGACAGCAGGGTACCTAATTCTGTATTGGAAGCATTTGTTGCAAGGACTAAATGTGTGTCTGCCATTAACGTAATTCTGCAGGTGGCATACTTCAAACATTTTTTCAGTTTCAGAAATGCCTCTGGACAGGTGGCAAACCACTGAAACTTCACTAACTTTTATCAAAAGAGAGAAGCTATGATATCTGTGCTTTTTTTGTATTAATTTGCCGTAATAACTTGTCTTGGCCATGGACGAGTACATGTGCTTAAAATATTTGGTTGCAGTAAGATTGTCAGTCGCTGCAGCTTGTGCTGCTCTGGGCCTGGGACCGTCGGTGTTCAAAATATAGCTAAGATACCGACTATTCAGTTGAAAAAAACTACATTTACTTCCAGTGATTTTGGCTCATCAGTTGTTATCTAGAGACCAATCGCACACCACTGAAATATAGTACCTATTTTTAAGAAGTACATGTATATAAAGTTCTTTGTAGACTTGGTAATTGCAATACAATTAAATGAATCTAACTAGAGTTGATTATGTCAAATGAGATAAGAGACATGAGGAACTGCTTTTGAATTAAACCTGCTTAATCACTAAAAACTCAGTTCTATCATAGTGGGAATAGTCCTCTCAAAATCTCTAGCTAGTAGCCAAATTCACAATAACTCCTGAAACAAACTGCCCGTCGCAGTTCGTAAATTAATCAGTACGTTAACTTTACTGTGTGTAAAACCTTATCATCAATGACATCGGCCGCGAATGCCTGCAGACTTAGACAATTGTACATTTCATTACAGGCTAGACTGTATGTCTATAAAATAACTGTCTTAAATTTTTGGCCGGCCGCGGTGGTCTAGCGGTTCTGGCGCTGCAGTCTGGAACCGCGGGACTGCTACGGTCGCAGGTTCGAATCCTGCCTCGGGCATGGGTGTGTGTGATGTCCTTAGGTTAGTTAGGTTTAAGTAGTTCTAAGTTCTAGGGGACTTATGACCTAAGATGTTGAGTCCCATAGTGCTCAGAGCCACTTGAACCATTTTTAAATTTTTGAAAGTTTGCCGCTAGGTATTCGAGGTGCCATTACTATCATCTACTTAATTTACACGTTATGGTAATCCTTGTATAGTCCGCTCTAAGTATTTTTTAAATATTGTGGTATCACTTGCCACACAAAAGATAGTCTAGCAAATTTACATAACGATTTCATGAAGTTAACCTTTTATTAAGAATCAAAGTATTTTATGTCTCAATATTCTTTCAGTATACACGATGTCACATTTGCTTGAAAAGACGATCAGGACAAAGCTTTAGATGCATTCGCAGTTGGTTTATTAACACGTTTCTGAGACGTTGCCTCTGAATATGCAAATAATGATCTTTAAAAAACGATATTTTGTAGGCTAAAATATTGCCATATCCAGTGAATGTCAGATGCACGTGATGTAAATGACGAGTCAACAACGAATGAATGTTGGGGGGCTGATGCACTTTGACATGACTGAGTAAACACACGGAACGAAACAGTCACCCATCGTCCCCAGGAGAAGCCACACTAATACAGTGTAACATACCTCTTCTTATCTTGGCAACGCCTTCAATTCGGCGAGGAAAAGAATCCTCTAGTTTCTTCAGATATGCGATATCCAGCCGCTCATTGATGAGACCCGATAGAGCTACCATATCTCGTGGATGTTGGTTGTTGTATTTCATCCTTTGTTGCAGACAGTCCCAGACATCTGTGCGATCCCCTAACGTTTCGTCTCAGGCTGTGAGAGAGGTCCTTAGAGGCGAAACGGCGAACTGCAATCAGAAATCGAGGGATCGTAGAAGATATAGACAGTATAGAGGTTATCACAATCCATCACGTGACGAGACCATCTTTGGTAGTACCAACCTTCTCATTGAAAGTAGTCGATTGTCATTCTGTCGGTGAAACGTTAATATCCATATTTTATCTAATTTGACACCTCCCTCTTTTCTATTAAAATTACTTCTGTTTTTATAAATCTCAATATCGTCACAATACATTCGAACACGGTAATGCGATGTTTTCGGTATGACGCTCGTCTTACTGTATTTTGTTCCATGATTACCTTCTTGGTACACACGTTCTACTACGGTCGAAATATCTGTTCTCTCTAGACGACAGTTCCTCTTATGTTCAACTAAACTTGCGTTAAGTCTTCTTTTCGAGGTAACGATACATAAACGTGGGCCTAAGCGATATTCTTGTCGGTACTGATGTTCTGAACAATGATTTTTTTGAACAGACTTCCAAGTTGGCTGTGGAGAGTCCTCGTAGAATAACTGTGACCATTTTGTTCATGGAAACTTTAACAATGGGCACTGCATATTGCAAGTAAAAGACTAGCCAGGTAGAATCGCTATGTCGATTATACTTACGTAGTATGGACACTTGGTATAAAAGAGTTGGATGCATTCTTGGTAAATTTTAATAGTATCAATTTACTGTGATACTACGAATACAGAGAGTAATGGGATTTTCTGTATGCGTCTGTTATCAAACGAGTGAACAGGACGTTGGGCCATATGATTGATCGTTGTCTTCGTAAAGATTCTAACCATACCCCAGACAAGAAGAGGTATTGTAAGAATCATGTTGGATAGGGCCAAAAGAAATTGTGAACCGTTTTATTTACAAGACGAGGTTAGCGACCTATGGTTGGCCTTTAAGAAGATTGGTTATTCTTATAAAGTTAATACTACCAGAGATGGTCTCTCAGTCATTGTCACCTGATGGACTGTTTTGCTCTTCATATAGCTTATACAGGGTGTTACAAAAAGGTACGGCCAAACTTTCAGGAAACATTCCTCACACACAAATAAAGAAAAGATGTTATGTGGACATGTGTCCGGAAATCCTTAATGTCCATGGTAGAGCTCATTTTAGTTTCGTCAGTATGTACTGTACAACGTGATCAAATTGTAAATTTTCACAATCAACATGTGTGGGCTGACGAGAATCCGCACGCAATTGTGCAATCACGTCATCAACTCAGATTTTCTGTGAACGTTTGGGCAGGCATTGTTGGTGATGTCTTGATTGGGCTCCATGTTCTACCACCTACGCTCAATGGAGCACGTTATCATGATTTCATACGGGATACTCTACCTGTGCTGCTAGAACATGTGCCTTTACAAGTACGACACAATATGTGGTTCATGCACGATGGAGCTCCTGCACATTTCAGTCGAAGTGTTCGTACGCTTCTCAACAACAGATTCGGTGACCGATGGATTGGTAGAGGCGGACGAATTCCATGGCCTCCACGCTCTCCTGATCTCAACCCTCTTGACTTTCATTTATGGCGGGATTTGAAAGCTCTTGTCTACGCAATCCCGGTACCAAATGTAGAGACTCTTCGTGCTCGTATTGTGGACGGCTGTGACACAATACGCCATTCTCCAGGGCTGCATCAGCGCATCAGGGATTCCATGCGACGGATGGTGGATGCATGTATCCTCGCTAACGGAGGACATTTTGAACCTGTAACAAAGTGTTTGAAGTCACGCTGGTACGTTCTGTTGCTGTGTGTTTCCATTCCATGATTAATGTGATTTGAAGAGAGGTAATAAAATGAGCTCTAACATGGAAAGTAAGCGTTTCCGGACACATGTCCACATAACATATTTTCTTTCTTTGTGTGTGAGGAATGTTTCCTGAAAGTTTGGCCATACCTTTTTGTAACATCCTGTATATTTGACGATCCCTCGAGTTCTGACTGGAGTTCACCTCTTCACCTTCGAGTACGTCTCCTGCAGCAAGAGGTAAAACGTTAGGAGCTAGTTTTACGAATCAACCACGGCCAGTTAGCCCAGAAGTTTTAAGTGAAGTTACTACTATAATGTATGATCAGTTACGTTTTTTTCGTGTTCTCTCTGTTCTCATGAATTTTACTGTATATGTGTAAGTAATATCCGTACGAGCGGGAGACAGAGCGGCCTGTGATATAGAAGTGCATGATCCGGGCTTGGGAACGCGGATATAGGCGACGGTGGACGAAGCGTGACGCAGCGGGGATGTGGGCGGCGGTGGACGGAGCGTGACGTAGCGCGCCCTGCCGGGATTGGCGGGGATCGCCGGCGCACAGCCGGGCCGCCGCTGCAAATGAGGGCGCTACCCGTCGGTCAGTCGTGCCGGGGCTGCCAGCTATCGGTCCACAGCTCTCAGCGTTTAATTAAGAGCCGGGAGGCGCCGGGGTAGAGCTGCGCAGAGTCCCAGGGATTGGAGTGGCGGTGAGCTGCCATACGGAAAGAGGAGTGAGCATTAGCCAGTCGTGAGAAGGGGTGTGGGATGATGGCCCGAGGTCGATCGAGAGAATGAGTCCGAGATCTTTTCTGACGATTCCCTCGACTAACCTCGTTTGTAAGACTTTCAGTGCGTGTTGAATATTAGTGCGGATTTCACATTAAGGTTCTGATTGCACTGGAACTGTATGCGTAAAGTGAAAAAGTTATTGAAATGGTAGCTGCCGGATTATATCATTCCCTATTCATACCACTGCGTCGTTTTTGCCAAGAATTGCCTTCATAGCCACCATGTAAATTTGAAATCATTAACCCAGAAATATCTACCAAACAAAATTTTCGGAACCGTGGATGCCAAATGAGAAATGAGATAAATTTAACGCCAATTATTTCGTATCGATTTAGCTGTCTCGGTATTCTAATAAAAAAGTTAAATAAAGGTACGAAATTAGTTTTTTCTTCCCGTGTTCCACGATACAAGATTTTAACTATAGATAGCAATCAACGTAATTTCTTAATTTAAAGAAGCGGAAAACTCGGGTTTTGTAATGATTTTGAGGTTTGTCTAAAAGTTCCGAATACACTGATAGAAAATAAAATACAGCAACAAAAAAAAAAATGAATATAGAACAAAGAAATTTCTGGAATACTTTTACCTAGGTAAAGTATTGATTGACATTACAAGATTACAGATTAAAGTAAGCGCGATGTAAGCCACTGCAAATGTGAAATACTGGTATATTAATAAACGGTATAGCCGCCAGAATGCTGAATGCAAACATACAAACGCGTATACGTCGAATGTCAGTTCTTGCGATGGAGTTCCACGCCTGTTGCACTATGTCGGTCAACTGGCCTCCTCTTAACGAACATAAGGCCATCACTGGCACCAAAGCAGAAGCAGCTTTCATCAGAAGACACAAACAACCTCCACACTGCCATCCAATGAACTCCCATTTCACACCTTTGAAGTCCCAAGTAGTGGTGGTTTGGGGACAGTTCCATTCGTGATACAGGGTGTCTGTCTGGGTGATGTCACTGAAGTAAACGATTTGTAACAGTTCGTTGTGTCACTGGGGTGCCAGCTGTTGCTCAACTGAAGCTGTCGTACGATGTGCCAGGGCCATCAGGGCCATACGCCGAACACGATGACCTTCCCTCTCGGTAGTGCCAAATGGGCTTCCGGAGAGCGGACTTTTCGAGACCACACATTCTCGTGACCACCGCTGCCAGCTATCATGCACACTGCTACATTCGTCCCATGTCTTTCTTCAGTACTGCAGAAAGAATATCCAGCTTCTCGTAGTCCTATTACGCCACCTTGCGAGGTGCCGGGGCTAGCAGTGTATTTAACACTCAATTCTTCTAGAATCTACATATGTACATGATGCTCTAAGCCCCCCCTATTCTAACTCCAACTTTTGCTGTTGCACAAGGATAAAAAAAATACGCGAACTGACTCTAATCAACCCTGCCAGTGGAGTAGAAGAGAGTTTGGCACCTGCAATAATTTAATATGTTAAATAAGTTAATTAAACGAAGGTTTCATTAACATAGTGAGGAATGATGGGGTTGCTCTACCGATTAACAGAATGAAAGTTCTGTCCAAAATAACAATATGATTTATTAAGACTAAACACAAAATAATAAACAAAAACACATGAAACATTAACAATACATCAAATTGGCTCAAATTGGATACTCAAACAAACGCTGTGAATGTGAAGTTGTCCCTAAACTAGATTGTGAGGATTATGACGAAGTGGTATGTGCAGTCACTTCCTTGCAACTCAAATCTTAGAGAAAACACATAGCCAACCCAACATTAATTGCTGCTACCCAAGACAGAACAAAGTTAGAAAAAAGACGAACAGGCGCGCTCTGCTGAGCTCTGATTATCACCTAGGAAAATCCCTATCTGCCGGTGCTGCAGACATACATTACCAAACTGACTTCTTGACTCCCAGGACACGATCTGGCGTACCGGAGCCGTTGGCTGGTTGCTTCGACGTCCTCGACCGAAAGGCGAGAGCCGACTACCCACAAGAGCACCCGTACAAAACCGAACACAGAACATTCCCGCCCCCACGACAGTGGCCGTGGTTACACGTTCCAATCAGCAACTCGAAAACCGGCGGAAAATTCCACTCCATTGCCGGAACGCTACCATTCCACCAATGGAGATTCTTGGCGCCAATTTCTGCGCCGATCTTGCTACATCACGGAGCTATGCCCTGAGCAAGCCAATCACAGTTACTATTTAAGTTTCTGCAAAGTAACGGAACCTCTAGCCCAGCCGCTACTTCAGGCACTGCGGGCGTGCCTCTTGACAATGTCGGCGTCTGGAAAGCATTCACTCGACTCCCTCACACCTGTCGGATTACCCTCAAAGTCAACAGAGCCCGCCTGTCACTGGACCACCCGGGTGACGAGAGACGCTGCGTGGGAAGTCCGCGTGTGAAGGAATAGCAACTTTCCACCGCATGCAATTAGTGAGGAGAATCGTAAGATAGAAATATGAGAGGGGGCTCATGCCACCTCTCAACCTCATTCAGAACTCAGTGAGGTGTTGATAACGGCGTCTTTGTCGTCTTAAAGGCATTCTTGACTAACTTCGACCCATCACTTCCATTCACAAAGGTAACTAACGCTCACACCGTTACAGCGTGTACTTAATGCAAACCTGTTCCACATCCTCATAGAGGCGTCACTAGCGCCACTCTTACGCGACTGTCGCGAAACTTGAAAAGACGTCATCTTCCAGATGTAGAACAGGTTCACCAACTTTCGTTTTTCTCGTACGACTCCTCCTTGCTGAAAGATTTTTTCTTTTTTCGTCAGTGTATATGTGATTTTCACTGCAAGGACTATAAATAGGTGGCAGATTGGGAGGGGGCTAAGCGCACACCAGCATCCCCGCTTTTAGTGGCGTCGGACCCATTCGGCCTGGAATCTCATTGACTGGAGTAGAACAGTCTTCAGCGATGAGTCCTGCTTTGAGGTGAACCTCGATGACCAGTGAAGACGTGTCTGGAGACACCCCGGACAGTAGTGGGATACCAACCTGACTGTCGCTCGCCATACTGCCTGACAACCAGGAGTGATGGTCTGGGGTGGCATTTCTTTTCCTGGCAGGGCCACTACGTTTGTCATCCGCAGCACACTTACAGCACAGCGCTACCCGTGATATATTCTACGTCCCGTTTTATTGTCCATCAAGCAAAGTCATACTGGGCTTACATATCAGCAGGACAACGTTCAACTGCACACAGTGAGAATTTATACTGTTCGTCTTGCCAAACCATAACTTTGGCCATCAAGGTCACCGGATATCTCCCCAATTGAGAACGTTTGGAGCACTATGGGCAGAGCCCTCAAACCAGCTCGGAATTTTGACTATCTAACGCACCAACTGAACAGAATTTTGTCCTATATCCTTCAGGAGGACATCCAGGAACCGTACCTATCAATGCCAAGCAGAAGGATCAGAAATGGAACAACGCGTTATTGACTTGCTCAGTTTGTGAAGCTGTTTCTCTTGAATAAATCGTCTAAGTTTTCTGAAACAGTAATCATTTGTTTGTCTGTATATGTACACCACATCTATAGATTTCCATCCCATTCGGATAATTCCTTCCTGATGTTTTTTATTTATTTATTATTATTATTATTGCCGTTGTTGGTCATATAAATGTATATGTGTATCTGTGTTCTGATAGCTTTCTTGTACTTCAACAGCCAATTATATACTGAGACTGCACTTATGAACTGTGTTGCCACAGCATTAAGTATTTAATAAGTACGCTTTACTACGACGTCATGATTAATTAATGTTTGCAGTATCCAAAAATGTAATTACTAATTATTTTGAAGTACTGAAGCACAGACCCTTCTGTATAATCACGTTCATTGCTGACAGGAAAGAGTCATTTGGTTCATGTTTCATTTTGCTCGGCTGACGTGACGCTAGGCGATCAACTGTTTGACATTAGCGTGTTTCCAAATGGGACTGGCGACCGCTCACATTGTTTTCGTGACTTACATTAATAATTGTGTGTGTTAGTTTTAAGCATGGTGTTTCGCACATCCTCGTATTGTTAACTGAACCGCTCTACACATTTTTGCATTTGACTGTGACCATTAAGGAGAACGTGCTAGCGCTAAACTACTCTGATCTCAACTGAAGAAAGAACAGTTCCCTATCCGAATGCCTAGGTAGTATTTTAACGGCCATAGAAAAGGTCGCTAACGCACGCTTGTGCGGTGGCGCTCGACTCGTAAGTACGCCGGATGCAACTGTGGTTGTTCAAATGTGTGTGAAATCTAGTGGGACTTAACTGCTAAGGTCATCAGTCCCTAAGCTTACACACTATTTAATCTAAATTATCCTAAGTACAAACACACACAGCCATGCCCGAGGGAGGACTCGAACCTCCGCTGACCAGCCGCACAGTCCATGACTGCTGCGCCTAGACCGCTCGGCTAATCCCGCTCGGCGCAACTGTGGTGGTGACAGTACTTGCCTCTCAACGGGAAGAGAGAACGATGGGTAAAATTCATGATCACCAGGCTTTGCGCCAGTTTACTGCATTAAATTCCAAACCTGTTCGCAGTGTCTCATGACGTGAGAGCTTGCGACGCGGTCCACGGTGATACGTCCGTCGGATGGGGACGTTGAGCTCTGCGGCATCCTCGGTACTATTCGATAGTAGGAGGCTACGCCGCCCGCTCAAAAAGCTCTGAGACTGATTTTATTCTTGGCGTGTAAGTGAAGTCAGCCAGTAGTTACAGTGCTAGCTTGATCTAACAACTGTAAGCAACAGATGTGCGTTCTGTTGTGAGCAGGCAGTGTTAGGTAGGGGACTTTCGGCTGTAAAGCGTCAGTATTGTTGTGCCACTATTCGGAATTTTGACGAAGACAAAAATGTGTGCATGGTTTCTCCCGCAAACGTTGACTCCCGAACGAAATCAACGATGCCTGGACGCCTGCCGCGAATTGATTGAAATGCAAGGCGCTGACACTTCTTTTCTGAAAAAAAATCATCACGGGTGACGAGATTTGTCGTTACCGATGTGAATTCATTCTCCACAAAACCCAGAGTGCAGGAATTCACGTGAAGGGTCAACACTTTGATGACAAAACCGACATCCAAGCAACGTGACGCGCGACGTGATCATCATCCCAAAGAAGGGATTTCCTGCCTGTTTGACATAGTTGTATGAACGTTCTGTGGGCGTTCTACTCAAGCGAGGAAGGGCGCGATAGAGGGAAGGACGAGTGGAGACTATGCAGAACACTTGAAACATTAAGACCACTATTTAACTTGTCCCTGTTTTTACTAATCCAAACTCGAAACATTTTGGACTGACGAGATATGTGCCGGCATCGGCTTTCTCCTTCTCCCTATCCTCCCATAACCATACAAACCAACTCCCACACTATACAAGCCCTCATTACAGACATCGCCACGACACAGTTACGCACTTAACGTATCATAACAGGTAGGAGGAAGGTAAAGGCAAAGCAATCCCAGTAATACCATGCCTAGAACAGCAGCCCAGGGTTTCTGCACCCACCCCTTACGCTCATTTCCTGATTGTGGAACTACTTTCACTTTCAATACAAAATATTACAGGTGTCGGGAAGTTACAGGTCAACTTATTAACATAATACAGACGTGGAGGATTACATACCCATCGTTGGGTATGGATTGGACGATAACAGTGATGTGTCACTCTTGTGACGGGGCATTTTATATAACGCCAAGGAATAACACTGACGATCGATCAGATATAGCTCAGTATTCAACATTTCTTCGTAGCAAAGTAGATACAGTTTCTATCTTACCTCTCCATTGACCTAGTTTTGTGATTATGAACCATGCTATATTTTCGAAATTATAGAGACTAAGCCAAAGATATATGATGTCAAAACAAACAATTGTACGTTGTCATTTAGACTAGTAAGCAGTAAAAGCAAAAATTACATGAATAATGACGGCCAAGTGCACAGCTACGAAAACTTTTAGAGGCTCTGAACCATTCCACGTGACCTCCTTGGGGAAAGAAACAAACAGAGCGTTCTCAGCGTTCCCTATGGGCCTCGTAAAAAGGCGGAATGCGCTCCAGGCGACCCTAAAGTATTTTTATAGGTTGGCAACACTACAGGTGGTAACGACTAGAAAGTGCGGTTCTTTAACGCCCCTACGTCTCTAACAGAACTTCGCCGCAGCCAGACACAAACGTCTGCAGTAGCAGGGAACAACATCAGCTTCTAACAGACTACGGGGCTAAGTCGACCCAAGTGATTCTGGGGCCCTGTGTTCAAAGAGGCGGTGGAAATAACAATAAACAATGGCAGTTTTACTAGGACGCTTCTGTCTGAGAGCAAATTCTTGACTAGCTGGGCTGTTCCAATGGAGACATTAATGCCTATGCAACCATCTGAATGGATTTCAATTTTGTAGATTGTTTTTTGGTTAGTGCTGTCTGGATGAAGCTCAAATCACTCACAGAAAATTTATTGTGATTTAAACGACACGTCTCGCTTTTATGAAAGGTGGCAATTATAATTTTGCGGCAGTGTTAGTGATACATAGCAGTATGAATAGATTTACTGAGGAGAAGTTGGTACATACGCAGGGGTTCACTGAATGTAATGGAAGAGAGTCTCTTCCTTACATATGTAGCTAATGGTCACCGACACTGTAGACCATACGCTGCATCATTCGTCACTCTCCACTTCATTCTGTCTGTTGGTGATTCCTCCCAACTGACTACACTCAAGGTTTAAGCATTTTCCTTTACGTCGTCTTCCCATCTGTTTCTTGGGCAACCCAGGGTCTTTTCGTTGTAACATGCGCAGTGAAAGCTTGCTTAGAAAGTCGGGTCTCTGGCATACACGTTACATGACCTGCCCATTGGAGTCGTTCGCTCTTGACATTGTAAAATGTTAGGCTGGTTCATGATCTTATAAATGGCATTATTCTCTCTTTCTCTCCAAGTATCTCGGTCTCTCGCATTACCCAGATTCTTCTCATCGCCTTCCTTCCAAATTTTAGGAGCTATTTCATCTCCCTTTTTGTTAACTTCCAGCACAATGTAGCGTATAACGGCTTTGTAAATATTCATTTTCGCAGAATATGATATGGCTTTAGGCTTGAACATATATCTGAGACAATACAACATCTGGACTCAGGAGAAAATATTTCATTTACACCTCGTACACTTGATTATAATAATTATACCAATTTCGCAGATACTTCATCCGATCACCAGGCTTGAAACTGTCTCCGTGAACTTCGAAGGGCTCTTATGCATATTCAGTTCTGCTCGCATGCATATGTTCTGTTGGTGAGTAGTTCTGCATTACTTCCTGCTATGGCGACCCTTCTGTACATCTCCCCAAAATCTTTTACACATTCGCTCGCTAATGCTATGTAGCCTGCGTAAGCAAATGTCTCAAATCTGCCACCATTCATTCGTAGCCCATTACACTTGTCAACTTCGCTCTGTCTTATGACTCTGTCCAGGGTTAGATTCAACAGTACAGATGGAAGTGCATATCCCTCTCTTAATGTAGTTCTTATGGGGGAAAGTTGTGAGTATGCAGTAATTCATGTTACTTACTTAGCAGAACAAGTTTTACATAGGAATCCAAGTCCGGAAACGTCATAAAACGACGCTGGAGAGCGTCAAAGTTATAGGTGCCGGCGCTCCTAAAATTATGCATCTACCTGATGATTCCGAGATGATGTTACAAACTTTCAAGGATGTTGGAGAAGAATAAATTTATCAATTTGACGCAAGAGTCCCCGGTTAACAAACGAACGAGTCAAAAGTAACAAGCGAAAACCGTTCCTCTAACAGTTCTGACCGTGGAATGCATGTAATGGTAATGTTGTTGCTAAGACTGTTGGACAGGCAACTTTCATAGATGATAGTATGGACCAAAACAAGAAAAACGTCTAGTAAACATGGGCTCCAAAATATATTCTTTAGCTATGAGCACTTGTTCAGTAGCGGGGATGTGTTTCACACTAGCGAAGATGAATCAGTACTGATAGCTCCTTAGGTATGCATTTTAGAGCCCATGTTTAGTTAACGTTTTTTTTCTTATCTTGATCCATACTATTACCTCTGGAAGTTACATAACCTACATTCTTAGCAACAACAGCACCGGTTCATACCACTGTCAGTGGTATCACAATGATTTTCGCTTGTAGTTTTCGACTCATTCCTTTCCGCTGCAGGAGTCCTCACCTCAAATGGATACATTTGTCCGTCTGTATTATCCTTGAACGTTTGTAACATCAACACGGAATCATCCTGTATATATATACATTTACAGGCGCCGACATCTATGACTTTGGCGCTCTGTAGCGTCGTTGAATGACCTTTCCCGACATGGGTTCCTTTGTCAAAACTGATCTAGTAAGTCCCCTCTACAGCTCTACAAGTATGTAACATGAATCGTGAAACACCCTATGTGTGGTGAATCACCAAAAACTTGCACTTCAAATATTGAGCAAATGGAAAGTGCTTTTGATGTGTGGTTTTACAGAATGTATTGGTAGTCAGGAGATCGCGTTGTTAGCCAATAAACAGATTGCAGTAATCCTTAGAAAGTGTATTTTTTGTGCAAATATACACGTTTTATGTGGAATAATGATATTGACATTAAAAAGCTAAAAGTAGGGTAAGCTGGAATGTCAGTGGTGTTTCTTGCAGGATTTTAGTGCGAGTCGTTTACGAGTGATCGTGTTTTGAAAAGTTTGCAGACCGACACTCGTTTGTGCCCCTCAATTTGGGTAGTTGCTAGCTACATTGTTGTTATATTTGCTTACAGTGTGCCTGTGTGTTCCTTGAGTGCACTTCAACTTGCAACTAAGCGTGCGACAGTCCAAGCACAAGGTAGGTAGGATTTACCAATACAGAAGTATGGACAGTGTAGTTCGTTCTTGTAAAATGTATGCGGCAGGATACTCCAACAGGCGTCAGTCATCTCGACAATTACTTAAAGGCCTCTTCAAGCAGTTACATCAAAGTGGTAGGTTAACACTTAGACAACTTAACAGAAAGAAACAAGTGACGACAGAAGAGGGGGAACTAATGTTCTTGCTACTGTTGCAGTTGTTCCGCGCGTTAGCTCCCAAGCAATCGCAAGAGGAAGAGGCACGAGTCAGGCACCTGTCCTACACATTCTCCATCGACCTAGGTTCCATTAGTACCACATCTCTCTCCATCAAGAGCTGCGTGGAAATGATTATGAGACTCGGGTTAACTTCTGCACACGGGCACGAAGACAGGATACTCCAGACGAATCGTGTATCTTGTTTAGCGATGAAGCGACATTTACTAATCACGGCCAGGTAAACAGCCGAAACATGCACTACAGGTCTGCGGACAATCACCATTGGCTTCGTCTTGTATAACGTGAACGTCTATGGAGGGTAAACGTATAGCGTGAGATAATGAACCATCAGCTCATAGGCCCGTTTTCCATAGACGCATAAGTATTGCAGCCTTCTAACAGATCATCTTTCACGGACGCTAGAAGACATTCCTCTGCAGACTAGGAGAATGTGTAGTATCAACGTGATGGACGTCCAGCTCACAGTGCACGAAATGCTACACATGTCTTCACAATATGTTTCGAAATTGTTGGAATGGACGCAGAACACGTGTACCTTGGTTGGCCCATTTTCCAGATTCGATGTCTGTAGGATTTTCTATGGGGACAGCTGAAAGACACTGTCTACAAGGAGATTCCAACTACATACGATGATATGGAACGACGTATCACTGCATCCTCCTGAAATGCTAGCACGCGTGCAGCAGTCGACCCATACCAGACTGGAAGCGTGTATTGCCACTGTAGGTGGTCATTTTGAACACAACCTGCGATTGTCAGTTGTCTCCTTACTGGTTAGAACCCACCTAACTAGTGTAGCACTTGTGTTGTTTTTTGGTTTGTGCTACTACAGGTATTGTACAAGTGTCAGTGTGGGAACTTTTCCAAATACGATATCTCGTAAAGGACTCGCGGTAGAATGCTGCAGTAAACACCACTGACGTTCTAATTTTTCTCTACTTTCAGCTTGTTAACGAAACTTTGGCTCTAAGCACTATGGGTCTTAACATCTGAGATCATCAGTACCCTAGAATTATAACTAGATAAACCTAACTAACCTATGGACAACACACACATCCATGCCCGAGGCTGGATTCGAACCTGCGACCGTATCACCAGTTCGGTTTCGGACTGAAGCGCCTAGAACCGCTCGTGCACAGCGGCCGGCGCTTTTTAGTGTCAACAGACATTTCTCCGTTTAAAAAGTGTGTGTTTGGACAAAAAATACGATTTTTAAGTATTATGAGAACCTTATTATTGGCTAACAATACAAGCCCCTGAATACCAATCTATCCTGTTAAAACCGCACATCTGTTCCACTTTCCATTTCCGCAATATTTACAGTGCAGATTTCAGGTGACTTACGCTGTATATATAGGTGTATATACGACCGTGCAGATAACATCGGTAGTAATTTATGCGGTGTGTTTGCGGGTAGACTGTCAGACGCAGAGAAAAACAGCTAACGCTCTGAAGTGAGTACGTATTAAGTCACAAACTGTCACAATATCTGTTCCTATACTCCTAACAACCTACATTTCAGTATGACAGTTTGGACACTTGCAAGCTGTAGCCTAGTTCTGCTTGCCGCAGGCTTCAGGCTTCAGCTGTTGAACTGGGATTCCATCACACGCAGCGGAACCACAACCACTACTGTGGTCCCCTCTCTCTTTCCCCTTCCCCCACCCCTATCAAGTTATTTGTGCAGATTTAGTTGTTGCACTTATTTTGCTTGCACTCCAACTTCCATTAAGATTTTAAAACTACTGTCACAATATCATTCTGAGTGACTTAAATGCATGAATTTGTTGCGTCGTTTCTTTAAACCGAAAAAAAAAATATTCGAAAGCATTCGGACAGCAGACCGAGGTAATTAGAAGCTGCTACAGATAACCCAAGCGTGCAGCCACACACGTAGGAACTAGCAACCATTCTGGGAAGTTGCTGCAAGGAAGACGGCAGTGGGCGGAATTGGGTCGCGGTATCTGCCGTGGGACCGGGGCTGCAAGATAAAGCAGGGAGCGCCGCGCTTCCGGAGAAAACGGCCAACAAAAATGAAGGAGCTCGCCTCCCCCCCCTCCCCCCTCCCCCTCGCCACCGGTCACCCGAGACCCTCCTCACGCCGGCCACCGCCGCCCTGCTCCAGAAGAGGACGAGGCGATGCGGGGACATAACAGCGGAACGGCCCTCAAAGGGAGTGGCTGTAACAGAGGAGCGCAACTTGGGGGCAAAAAAAACGCGGCAGGCGGAGTGAGAGCGAAAGTGCGTCCTACTGGTCCCCGCATGTCTGCTGATGGAAGGCAAACCAGCTTACCGCGAAGTCCGGAGGCCGAGTAGCAACGCGGCACTGTTATCTGGGGAAATCAAATACCCTAGTCCAAGGAACAAAGTTGCCCGTTCTCCTTTCCCATCGCTTTAATGTGTGAATTAGGTGCCTGAGAAACGCCCTTGTAAACTCCCTACCCGTTCCTTAGACTTCATACACTGGACTGATTGGCTGCTAGCCAACCTACATCCGTCGAACGCTTTTGTTGTTATCAGTGACAGTGTGTCTCAACAAACACTATCACCAGAATGAGATTTTCACTCTGCAGCGGAGTGTGCACTGATATGAAACTTCCTGGCAGATTAAAACTGTGCGCCGGACCGAGACTCGAACTCGGGACCTTTGCTTTTCACGGGCAAGTGCTCTACCAAGTGAGCTACCCAAGCACGACCCACGCCCAGCCCTCACAGCTTTACTTCTGCCAGTACCTCGTCTCCTACTTTTCAAACTTAACAGAAGCTCTCATCCGAACCATGTAGAACTAGCACTCCTGAAAGAAAGGATATTGCGGAGAAATGGCTTAGCCACAGCCTGGGGGATGTTTCCGCCCGAGAAAGGCAAAGGTCCCGAGTTCGAGTCTCGGTCCGGCACACAGTTTTAATCTGCCAGGAAGTTCCAAATACTATCACATTTGTATTCCTTGCTCAATAGTAATTACATTAAAACCAAATCGTCGTACTATCGTGCTGCACTATTCAGACAGCATCATTTAGATGCAGTATGAAGTACCACAAGTTCAACATAGCGCTCTCTTGGCTGTTTCCAGCCTCCCAGACCTCAGAGCAACGTACCTCTCACTCAAGTAGTACCTAAAATGACACCACAATGCTGACTGCACCAGGTTCCAGTCCTCCCACCAAGAAAAAATCACTAGCAGTACTGGGAACAGATCCCAGGTTCTCCATGTAGCGATCACACACACCGACAACTTAGTTTCTTCTCATAGTTTTGATGGAGGTTCCCTTAATCCATCCCATCTACAGAGGTCGCTGTCTGTTCGTTAGACTGACGAAAGGAAAACCTGAATTGAGAACAGCCTTACAATTTTAGTTCTCCTTTCTTTTGGTATATTTTGAAACCTTAATTTTGCCGTCCACTTAGATGTTGCACACGTCCAGTTTAGTTAACACAACTTTCTTTCTATCAGTGTTGTGTGTTGCTAGTGATATAACTTCATTATTCCTTTCAAAATGAATTACAGTAAGTTTCGTATGCTGCTTTGTTGAGTCTTCTACCATTAAAGCAAGGGAGAGGATATTGTTATGGGTGGCTGGTATCCTCTACCTATAACACAAAGCACATGTGGATTAATATGGGTCTTTGTTTACATTCACTGGCAGTCTTACTTAACTGGGACAGAGTCCATGCAATGTGTTAAAAGCTCATCAGCTTTGGTCCTCTTGCAGACAATATGTGTAATCTTGCTATTACAAACTTTAATCTCGCTATAATCACTAATCTGGTTGCTATGTACTGTCTTAGCCTGAGTGAGTCAGTGAGGTCCTCCGGTTTTTTTTTCCTTTATTGGGTTTCGATTCCCCCTAAAGGGGGCGGGCTGGCAGCAGCTTATTACGCCGCTCTTCAGCCTACAGAATTTGTTTTAAAAAGATGAAGATAATAAAAAATAATAACAGTTGGCGATAAAATCGGTGACTTAAAGGTAAAAATGGAAGAAAATTCTGGAGCGTAAAACATAAAACACAGGGTCGATGAAGCTAATAAAACACACAGGAAGCAGAAAAACAAGAGACAGACAATTAAAAAAACACGGCGACAGTCTGCGTTGTCCTCCGGTCAACGGCGGCGGCCTAAATACGTATTGTCAAGATGGCGCTGGCGGCCTGCGTATTGTCGGTGTGTCTCTGGCCTCTCGTGATACGCGCACTTGATCCAGCACCTACTGTCGATCTTTGCGTACGTCTTTGTCACCCAATGTGCTGGCTACAGCTTATGCCACCACATGCTCAAAATCAGTTCCATTTGAAAAAACCTTATAGTAAATTTACACAACGTATTTTACTAATTAAGTTCTAAAACTGTTGTTTCACTTCCACTGGAAAATCTATGTGTTACTTCATTTGCCTTATCCTGAATGATACTGCACCTTTAAGAAAAGAAAAGTGCTTATATTATGGTCAACATCAAGAATATATAAGAAACATGCCGTAAACACGTATATTTTTGTCTGATATTACAAAAAATCTAAAGTGTTTTACAGCTTATTTGCTGCAGTGGTCTGGATTGTATCCAGTACAAAGAACATCAAGTTCTCACCGACACGGTATTCTGTATTTTACTTGAGCAATTCTAAAATAGTGTCTCCGTGCTGAAAAACAAAAATGGAACTAACAGGAAACTGCATTGAGATATCGTAGGTGGGGAAACATCGTAAATCACATAGAAACAATAAGTTAAACATTCATACACACTTTTATTCATTTCCTCCGTACTACGACACTTTCCGCCGTCGACAAAATTGTTCACGAGAAGAAACTGACAGATGTGCCAAAGCTATGGACTCAGTCTTGAAGAATCATAATGAAAACATTCCATACATAACATGAATGACACAGAGGAATCTATTGGATTTAAGCCATTTTTTTCCTAATCAGTTCCAGAGGTCCTATGGAACAAAACAAACTACTGAATCGAAAGTATTTTGGCACCTGTTACTGGGCATCAATTTGGGGTGTACACACTCTTCGCCTTTACGACGGCTTGAACTCTGTTGGGGACGCTTTCTAGAAGATGCCTGAATGTCTGTGGAGGAAGGATAGCCCATTTTTTCTGAAGAGTCCAGAGCAGAGAAGATAGGATGTTGGAGACTAGAGCGAAATCGACGTTATAAGTCATCACAAACGTGTTCCATGGGGATCAGATTGCGGCTCTGGGCGGGATAGTTCATGTCAGGCACGTTATTGCGCACACACCACTGCCTTGCCGGTGCTCGTTCAAGACATAGTGCATCCTCATTCTGATACAGTCATCGTCTCTGAGCTGTTCCTGTACTGTACGAAGTATACAATGCCGTAAAATGTTCTCATATTCTACCGTATTTAGCCTATTCTGAAACGCAACAAGGTGACAACACCCTAATCACGAAACACCCACATACCGTAACACCACTTCCTTCGTGTTTGAGTATTGGCATTACACATGAAGCAAGTATCACTCACCAGGCGCCGGCCGGAGTGGTTTAGCGGTTCTATGCGCTACAGTCTGGAATTACGCGACCGCTACGGCCGCAGGTTCGAATCCTGCCTCGGGCTTTGATGTGTGTCATGTCCTTAGGTTAGTTAGGTTTAAGTAGTTCTAAGTTATAGGGGACTGATGACCTCAGAAGTTAAGTCCCATAGTGCTCAGAGCCGTTTGAACCAACTCCCCAGGCATTCGACAAACCCAAAGCGTTTCATCGGATTGCCTATGTGTATAGTGTGATTCATTTATCCAAATCACTGGTTTCCAGTCGTCCAGTGCCGTTGCCCTTTACACCACCTCAAGCGTCGCTTAGCACTGACCACAGAAATGTGTTGCGTACAAGTAGCTGGCCAACCTTTGTACCCAATTCTCTTTTACTTCCTACGCGCAGTCGTGCTAACTGGACTGGTATACATCTGCATCTACATAGATACTCCGCAAGTCACCGTAAGGTGCGTGGCGAAGGGTACCCTGTACCACTACAAGTCATTTCCCCTCCAGTTGCACTCGCCAACAAAGCGAGGGGAAAAACGACTGTCTGTACGCCTCCGTATGAGCCCTAATTTCTCATATCTTATTCTCGTGTTCCTTCCGTGCGATGTATATTGGTGGCAGTATAATCATTCGGCAGTCAGCTTCAAATGCCAGTTCTCCAAATTTTCTCAGTTATGTTTCCCGAAAAAACGTCACCTTCCCTCCAGATATTCCCACTGGAATTCCCGAAGCATCTCCGTAACGCTTACGTGTTGTTCGAACCTACCGGTAACAAATCTAGCAGCCCGCCTCTGAGTTGTTTCGATGTCTTCCTTAAATCCGATCTGGTACGCGTTCCAAACGTTCGAGCACTACTCAAGAATAGATCGCACCAGCGTTCTATATGTGGTCTCGTTTGGAGATGAACAACTCTTTCCAAAAATTCTCGCAATAAACCGAAGTCGACCATTTGCCTTCCCAAGCACAGTTTTCACATGCTCGTTTCACCTCATATCGCTCTACAGCGCTACGTTCAGATATTTAAACGACTTGACTGTAACCAGCTGGACACTAGGAATACTGTATCCGAACATTACAGGTTTCATCTTCCTACCCATCCGCATTAACTTACATTTTCCCAAATTTAGAGCTAGCTGCTATTCACCACACCAACTGGAAATATTGTCTAAGTCGTCTTGTATCTTCCCACAGTCACCCAACTTCGACACCTCTCTATACACCACGGCATCATCAGCAAACAACCGCACACTGGTGCCCACTCAGTCCGCCAAATCATTTATGTATACAGACAACAACAGCGGTCCTCTCACACTTCCCTGCGGTAGCAGCTAGGAACTCACGAGTGGTGCCTTCCGCGGATTTAATGTGATTTTTCTACAGCCACCCTCCATAATGCTCAACGTCCATGTCTCTCCATACACGAGGCCTGCCTGGCCTTGGTTCAGCTGTGGTTGTTCCATTGGTTTGCACCTCACAATCACAACACCAATGGTCGACTTTGGCAGGTGTGAAAGAGTTGAAATGTCCCTGAGTTATTAGCTTTTCAAATGAGATTCAATGACTAGTCTACTTTCGAAATCACTTAGTTCTTCTGATCGACTCAGCCTGCTGTTAGTGCTTCGGTGCGACAATACTCATCAGAGTGTATGCAAGAAGGATGCTGTGAGGTATGAGCAGTGAGGGAGAGGTATTGACAGAGCTGAAGCTTGGAGGGAGGGTCGCAAGTCTTGCCTGAATAGCTCAACTGGTAAGAGTACTGCACGCGAGGGTCAAGGTTCCGTGTTTGAGGCCCTGTGCGACACGCAGATTTAATCTGCCACTACGTTTCTAGTTTACCTCTGCATGCTTACCCGGCAACACACTGTAGAGTGCATGGTGGAAGCTGATTTGTACTGTTGGTGAACATTCCTTACTCTGTTCCACCGGCAAATGAAGAGAAGGAAAAAATATTTATAGGATGCCACCATACGAGCTCTAATCCCCGCTTCCAGGTTCTAACATTTTTGTAAATGTATTAGTTTTTCTAGAAAGACTAATATGAAAACTGAGTGAAAAAACTGTGTTCAGTTTGCCCTGAATGTAGCTTGAATCAGTCACCATAGGCTTGAATAATAATAACACTGTCCAAACAAGCCTTGAAGGCCCAATGGTATCGACCGGCCGCCGTGTCATCCTCAGACCTTAGGCGTCACAGGATTCGGATACGGATGAGCATTTGGTCAACACACTGCGCTCCTGTCCGTTGTCAGTTTTCGTGACCGGTGCCGCTACTTCTCGATCACGTAGCTCCTCAATTGGCCTCACAGGGGCTGAGTGCACCACACTTGCCAACAGCACTCGGCAACCCAGACGGTGACCCATCCAAGTGTTAGCCAAGGCCGACAGCGCTTAACGTCGATGATCGGATGGGAACCGGTGTTACCATTAAGGCAAGGCCGTTGTCATTGGATGGTAATAATATGTTCCATATGGATAACTATAAATCATATCAAAACAGAGAAGTCTAGTTCTTACAGACTATAAAAACTTTTTCCTGTATTTACTTATTCTTTTTTAGTTGACTCCAAGTTCATCAGAATGGACCATCCCTGGTTAAATTTAGAACTCTTCGTGGGTAGCTCAGATCTTGGAAGTTTCAACTGTATAAGGTGTTCGCAAATTCCGGTCACAAGATTCTAGGACTTTTAGAGGGGAGTGAGTAAATAATAATTGGTGTAGGAACCCATATCCAATTGTTTCGTTTCTCATGTGTGGCGCATCCATGTCTGCTTCCACTCGCGCTAACATCATACAAACTTGATCTTCCTACAAAACGTAATGGACCAGTTCTAGGAAACAGTGCCACTGAATGTCCTCCAGGAAGTGTGGTTTCAGCAAAACGATGCACTATCTCACCTTTCGCGTGCGAGTCAGAGACATACGGTGAAAGATGGATAGGCCGAGGTGGTTCAACCACGTGGCTGCCGTGATCGACTTCTATGGACTTTTTCTTGTAGGGTCGTATGCAAAGTTTAATTTGCGAGAATGCTGTAGAGACGAGAAAGATCTACTGGCACGAGATCTGGCCGCTGCACTAGAAACTGAAGAGACACCAGGTGGGATTGCAGAGTGTATACCAGAACATGCCGCGTAGGTACAACGCTTATAACAACGTTGGTGGTCGCTACATCGAGCCGCTGTTGTAATGCCTCAGTATTGTTCTGTACTTACAGTATTCTGGGTTCTTTTTTGTTCTCGAATAATGTAAACACCCACTGTTCAAGTGTTAATACAAACAAATGTACTTAAGTGATAAATGAATGTTTCGTCATGTTACCTTTCGAACAGTTGCCTACTAATTGTACTGAGTCACACCAAAAACAATTCCTCAAGCAGAAGCGGATGAATTAAACATTTTAACTTAAACAGTCGGAGAACGGAACCGGTTCTTTTCTGAGCATAGGTTCCTTTTCAAAATGGATTGACTCACTTCCCTCTTCAAGTGCTAGACGTTTTTAACTGGACACCCTGTCTTATTACACATACTGGCATTAAAACTTTGGGAACTACCGTCGAGTAAAACCTTTCTCGTTTCCTTTTTTTTACGCTGTCCTGCAATTCACTCAGAAATTGCATATAAAATCTTCCCTGTTCAACGTCCAGATGGAAGTGCTTGTGCCACCTCAAAGTCTGTACTTTTAACTACGAACCTCAATTTTTTGAAAACGCTTGAGAACCGTATATCACTAAAGCATCGTACATTACCTCCGTGTATGTACTGCAACCGCGCCAAAGCGCAACTAATGAGCCGTGAGCCGTTGGATGTATGCTGACCTTGTCTGCAGTGGCACTGTAGTTGCAACATCGCATTCGTGTCCGAAAGCGGGACGTTCAGTGGTAACTGCGAGGACGCCCAAATAATTGCTCTATTTTGCGCAGTAGCAATGTGTCGTATTTGGAAACGTGTTAGCATTTATTGACGGTGTAATGGCGGCGAATTGTTGGTCAGACAGCAGCACTCGCCCTGTCAGAGTTTCGCGCTTGCCCCTGCGGCCCCCCTGCGCTCCGCCGGTCAGTGAATAATGGACGCGGCTTGCGGCTGAGTCCCGCGCCGCCAAATGAACGCGCAGCACTTTTTACGATCACCATCAACTGTTTATGGCGGCGCGCCGCCACGTCCCGGTCTCCCAGCTGCCCGGTCACGCGACGGCCCTCCCATGATATTTGTAGTTATCGCCAATACGCCACCTTGACTGGGGTAAGCACCTCTGTGCGGGACATTACAGAGAACTGAAATACACCCGTTTTCCAAATTGGGAAACAGAAAATATCGTTATACACAAGTGAAGTGTCTGTATTAGAAAATGTCTGTATAGTTCGATACAATGTTCCTAAGGACATGCAGGCATATGTGTGCAATCACGTAACTATGCGAGCACTGTAGGTAGCAGACTCTGGGACATATGGAAGTTTAGGTCTGACCGTGAAGCGCGCTCCGATAACCTAAGTGATTAAAGCGACCTGTCGCGAAAAGCGAGAAATCCTGGTTCGAATCATTTGCGAACACATTTCATGATTTAATTTGACTATAAATCATTAGAAGCAGTTCTTCCTACGAACCAGCATGCATGCATATCCTAAGGAACATTGCATCGAACTTTACAGACACTGTCAAATACAGGCACTTCCTTATTTACTTCACGGCGGAGCCAAAGCAGTCTGACGAGTCTATCCTTGTGAGGAAATCACACAATTGTGCGAGCACTATGGGTAGCAGACGCTGGTATGCATGGGAGTTTAGGTCTCTCCGTGAAGCGCGCTCGGATAGCCGAAGTTGTTAAGGGGACGGCTCGCGTAGAAAGGGAATCCTGTGTTCGATTTCTGGCACTGGGCAAATTGTCATTTGTTTCCACTAAACAGTATAATTGTGGTGGTACTGTATTTGCACTTTCCAAATACATTTCACACAGTTTTAATCTGCCAGGAAGTTTCATATCAGCTCTCACTCCGCTGCAGAGTGAAAATCTCATTCTTCTACATTTCACAATGTCATTAGCTAGTAAAAATCAAGTATCTGTTTGTGGTAGTCTTCATTATGATTACTGCTTACTAAAAGAGTCCATTCCACTGTAGTTGGCCGGCCGGGGTGGCCGAGCGGTTCTAGGCGCTACAGTCTGGAACCGCGCGACCGCTACGGTCGCAGGTTCGAATCCTGCCTCGGGCATGGATGTGTGTGATGTCCTTAGGTTAGTTAGATTTAAGTAGTTCTAAGGTCTAGGGGAATGATGACCTCAGCAGTTAAGTCCCATAGTGCTCAGAGCCATTTGAACTTTTTTCCACTGTAGTTGAGGTAATGTAGCCAGTTTCAGGAGGGAGTGATATGCAGCACCATTAACCTCGCTTGGTGCTGCCACATTGCTTGCTGCCATGTTCTTGATGTTTCGACACTACACACGTGCCGCCCAACAAAGTGGTGGTGTTGAAACCTGTCGCTGAAAATGCGAAATAAGGTTTCTATAGCATTGTACACTTTCTATGCAGCCGGTAGGCTACATGAAACACGAGAATACTATAGTCTGGAAAACGTCTATTGACAGTGGAAAAATATTGTAAATCTAACCTCTGGCTTCAGTACTGTAGAGTAAATGATCAGTGTGACGTCCATCAACTTTGCTGTATAACGTTTCACGGTGAACCATGTTTTATCTAATTCTCTGTAACATTCTGCGCTCCCCTCAGATGGTAGCAAATCCTGTACGAGTAAATATACGGTCGATACTCTCAGGTAATCTTCCCGCCAGTGTTGAGTACACAAGGACTTTACAAAGTCTGAGAGGAAGACATCAAGAGGGGTGAGGTCAGGAGAGGACACAGGTCAAAGGACTGAGCGTATCATTGTCTGTAAGATATGCTCTGACCCGACCATCAAAGTTTGCTAGGGCAACGTCGTTCAGAAACCAAACACTAGCACACAATTTCAAGAAACGTCCTCCAGACGTCCAAGCAAGGCATTCTCGAGAAACATCATTCGAACGCTCTGGTAAGGTGTATGCTCCAATAAGGTGATCTGGTAAGGTGTATGCTCCAATAAGGTGATCTCACAGCACCAATGTTTACTCACCTGGTGCCCTCTCGCACAGGTAGTGTGCGGATTTTCAAGAGCCCTGTGGTGGCTGTGGAAACTGTGTCTCACATTTCTGGTCGTACGTTCCATGCATCAAAACATTCCCAATTTCATCCTCTTCAGACTCCCAAATTTTTAAAACGTCAGTCTCCAAACCTTGTGTATACATCTACAGGAAAGCAAATGTAACACAGAAAAATTACATGTAATTGAGTTTGAAAAAGTTTAAACTTAACGGCATGTTGAACAAGCATACACTTCAGACATAGTACTAAAAGCTGAAATTGGTAGCGAACGGACAGAAGTGGATATTGGTCCAAGATCATACACCATCTTCCGATTTCTAACGAGACCTCGCTGAAAGTCTTGTTAGAGTGAACGATTAATCAACGAACCACTTGTAGAGCTCCATGGGCTGCTGCTCGAACTAGTCCTTTGACACGACTGGCCATAATAGGTCAGGCTAGATTTGTTTTTGTACTTGTTTCTTATCATTTTTCTCACTGGCTTAACGCAACCACCAAGGTTACCACTTTTGTGAATATCTGTTTATCCCAGAGTATCATTTACATCCAACATACTCAATTATTTGTCGCATGCAGGGAGTTTCAAGGTCTTTGTGACAAACATCTACAGCCCTCGTGCTCATAAACCCAGTCCTGGACAATGTGACCTGTGTGAAAAGGAACCGTCACATCCTTGAACACAGCACCCCCATTGGGATACAAATATCGTACCATGGGATGAGCCTGATCAGCCGAAATGGTCACGTAATCTTTGGCAGTAATGCAAACGCAGATTAATCGTGGGGGCTATGGAATACAACGATAAGGCTGCTCAAATCGTCACTGGACCTTCGCCATGTTCCATTCTTGAGGCATAAACTTGGCCAAGAGTTGGAAACAGTGTGTACAAGACTCATCAGACCAAATAACATTCAACCATAGCTCAGTAGTCCAATTTTTATGTCTTCCGCACCACATTTTCCTGATAGGGGCATTTGCTTCTCTGATGAGTGGTTTTTGAATTCCAGCTCGCCCTTCAATTCTCAGCTTACGGATCTCTGTGTTGTTTTGGAGCTGGCAGGGTTTGCAATTATGATATAACGTTCTACAGTGACTTTTGTAGCTGCCGTCCTTCTGTTACCCGTCACAATCATCTTCAATGACCGTCTGTCACAGTCACGCAATACATACCCGTACATTCGTCCGCCCTGTGACGTATCGGAAGACGTTCTTCCGTTTCTCAGTATGTGGTATAAATTTTCGATATGGTGCCTCTTGAAACACCAGACATTTCGCCTACCTTGGTTACGGAAGCACCCGTCATACGAGCACAGGCAATGTGCCCACATTCGAGTTCACTTATCTCCGAAAACTCATAGATTACATCCTAATATCGCGTCCGACCCCCTTTTTTTCAGCGTAGTGCAGCAACTCGACTTGGCATGCACTCAACAAGTCATTGCAAGTCGCCTGCAGAGATACTGGACCACGGTGCCGTTCATAGCTGCGAAAGTGCTGTTGGTGAGCACGAACTGACCTCTCCAAATATTTTCAAATGTGTATGAAATCTTATGGCGCTTAACTGTTAAGGTCATCAGTTCATAATCTTACACACTACTGAATCTAAATTATCCTAAGGACAAACACAAACACCCATGCCCGAGGGAGGACTCGAACCTCTGCCGGGACCAGCCGGGACCTCTGCATTACGTTCCATGGAATTCATGTCGGGGGATTCGTGTGACCAAATCATTGGTTTTAATTGTCCGGAATATTCCTCAAACCAATCGCAAACAATTTTGGCCCAGTGACACGGCACACTGTCGCTCATAAAAAGTCAATAGTTGTGTGGGAACCCAAATAACCCAAATAATTATAGAGGAATTTGTGTTAAGGCATCTATCAGCAGACTTTTCTGCGATGTACTGAGAAACGGGTTGCTGAATGAGATTGAGGGAAACATCCGAGAGGAAGAAATAATCTTTTACAGTCGGACGATCTTGTATGGATTTTATTTTTTGCCTTAGACAAATAAGAGAGAAGGCGTATTCTACATCTAATATTTGTGAATTTAAAAAAAAAAAAAGTATGATTATGTATCCATCGACGTACACTCCTGGAAATTGAAATAAGAACACCGTGAATTCATTGTCCCAGGAAGGGGAAACTTTATTGACACATTCCTGGGGTCAGATACATCACATGATCACACTGACAGAACCACAGGCACATAGACACAGGCAACAGAGCATGCACAATGTCGGCACTAGTACAGTGTATATCCACCTTTCGCAGCAATGCAGGCTGCTATTCTCCCATGGAGACGATCGTAGAGATGCTGGATGTAGTCCTGTGGAACGGCTTGCCATGCCATTTCCACCTGGCGCCTCAGTTGGACCAGCGTTCGTGCTGGACGTGCAGACCGCGTGAGACGACGCTTCATCCAGTCCCAAACATGCTCAATGGGGGACAGATCCGGAGATCTTGCTGGCCAGGGTAGTTGACTTACACCTTCTAGAGCACGTTGGGTGGCACGGGATACATGCGGACGTGCATTGTCCTGTTGGAACAGCAAGTTCCCTTGCCGGTCTAGGAATGGTAGAACGATGGGTTCGATGACGGTTTGGATGTACCGTGCACTATTCAGTGTCCCCTCGACGATCACCAGTGGTGTACGGCCAGTGTAGGAGATCGCTCCCCACACCATGATGCCGGGTGTTGGCCCTGTGTGCCTCGGTCGTATGCAGTCCTGATTGTGGCACTCACCTGCACGGTGCCAAACACGCATACGACCATCATTGGCACCAAGGCAGAAGCGACTCTCATCGCTGAAGACGACACGTCTCCATTCGTCCCTCCATTCACGCCTGTCGCGACACCACTGGAGGTGGGCTGCACGATGTTGGGGCGTGAGCGGAAGACGGCCTAACGGTGTGCGGGACCGTAGCCCAGCTTCATGGAGACGGTTGCGAATGGTCCTCGCCGATACCCCAGGAGCAACAGTGTCCCTAATTTGCTGGGAAGTGGCGGTGCGGTCCCCTACGGCACTGCGTAGGATCCTACGGTCTTGGCGTGCATCCGTGCGTCGCTGCGGTCCGGTCCCAGGTCGACGGGCACGTGCACCTTCCGCCGACCACTGGCGACAACATCGATGTACTGTGGAGACCTCACGCCCCACGTGTTGAGCAATTCGGCGGTACGTCCACCCGGCCTCCCGCATGCCCACTATACGCCCTCGCTCAAAGTCCGTCAACTGCACATACGGTTCACGCCCACGCTGTCGCGGCATGCTACCAGTGTTAAAGACTGCGATGGAGCTCCGTATGCCATGGCAAACTGGCTGACACTGACGGCGGCGGTGCACAAATGCTGCGCAGCTAGCGCCATTCGACGGCCAACACCGCGGTTCCTGGTGTGTCCGCTGTGCCGTGCGTGTGATCATTGCTTGTACAGCCCTCTCGCAGTGTCCGGAGCAAGTATGGTGGGTCTGACACACCGGTGTCAATGTGTTCTTTTTTCCATTTCCAGGAGTGTATTATGAATGGTTCAAATGGCTCTGAGCACTATGCGACTTAACTTCTGAGGTCATCAGTCGCCTAGAACTTAGAACTAATTAAACCTAACTAACCTAAGGACACCACACACATCCATGCCCGAGGCAGGATTCGAACCTGCGCCCGTAGCGGTCACGCGGTTCCAGGCTGAAGCGCCTTCAACCGCAGGGCAACACCGGCCGGCAGTGTATTATGAAAAGCGATGGAATATATAGGTGTGGAACCACAACAGATATCCCTAATTCAGGGAATACATCCATCCTCGCAGCAGTTAAAGTAGGCAGAAACTTCAGTGACACATTCAAAACTTCAGCTGGACTCAGAGAGGGCTGCAGTATATCGCCGACCCTGTTTAAAACACCTATACAGTATATAATGGAACAGTGAAATTAGTTATGCGGAGGTATGGAATTTTTTTTTCCAGCATGGTACTATCTACTCATTATTATTCGCCAGTGATCGAGTACTGATAGCACAAAATAGAGAGTATGTAAAATATATGATAAAGAAGTTAATGGAAGCATTTGGAAGATGGGGGATTACAATAAATATGAGCAAAACAGAATATCTTGGAGTGGTAGGGGATGGAAGCGTTATAGTACTGCCGTAAGGAACTATTAAAGCTGTAAATCAGTTTAAATATTTAGGATCGACTATCCATTCCTCGGGACGCTGTGAAGCAGACAGGGAACACAGGATACAGCAGGAAAGAGGAGCAGTTAATATGCTAAATGCAGTTCTGCGAGCCGGACGATATCAAAAGAAACAAAGAAGATGATTCAGCAAAAGCAGTGGAAACTAAACTAACATATGGTGAAGAAGGATGGACCTTGGGGAAGCGGCAGAGAAGTAAGTACGAGCAGTAAAGATGGATAGACTGAAGAGGGCAGCCAGGATATCCAGGAAAGTAATCAGGGAGATAATGTATGTGGAACACGCAGTCCTGCAAAGAACTGAGAATAGATCTCTTCAATGGTATGGTCATGTACGACGATGGGACAAGGACGAAGGCCAAAAGCAGTCTTAGAATGGTTGCCGCCGGGAAAGAGGAAGCGTGGACGGCAGAGATTAATGTGGAGAGCGAGAGTAATTGGAATGATAAGGAAGAGACATCTGAAAGAGGAAGACTGCCATGTTCGAGAAAGCTGGAGAACGGGAATACAGAACAACTGTTGAAGAGTGGAGAAGCCCTTAAAAGTAAAAGTAAGCGTCGTCTTTTAATTATAGCAGTGGAACTGTCGTTGCAAGACGAGAAAGTACAGTGTGTCGGCTGCCAGATGTGGCGTCGGGAACCGGTAGCTGGATGGTGGTGAGGAGCGGCGCCGCTGGTGCTCGTGGTGTGCCGTGAACCGCTCTGCCCTCTGACCTAAGGCACGCCTGAAGGGACGGCCAGCCGCAGCTAATCAAAGGCAACAGCAGCGGCGGGCCCGATTACCGCCACCAAGCATCGATCCCGGATCCGGCGGCTGTGCTTCCCTCTCCCGTTGTGCTTGCGGGGGCAGTGCCCGCCACAATGCAACATCCTCGTCCACCCCGCATTCACCTGCGGTCCTATTGTCGAGATGTTATGGTGCACATCGTAACGGTACCTAGCTCAATTAATATCTGTAACAACGAGAACCATCCAACATGGAACAGGACATAGAAATTACTATCGTGAAGAATCACAACGAAAAACTCTTGGCACTACAGGAAAACTTTCATATACAAAGAGCCCTTGCAATGAAAAAGAAAGTTATTAATGACCAAATCAGTTTAAGCAATAACTTACTGTTCGTGTTAGCTATTAAAACGATAACAAATAGAAATGTAAAATATAACAAGACTAAATAATTAATTAATCTGCCGTTTCCCTATCTCTCATTCTCTCACACACTCACTCACTCACTCACTAGCTCACACACACACACACACACACACACACACACACACACACATACAACACAAAGGCCGAAAGGTAAACACACAGTGACAGTTGGCAACACTATACACTGTAAATAAACACACACACATTCACACATACATACACACACAGACACATTCAAAACACAGTGAAAAGTGCAACTGAAGTGTTGAAATAAATGTGGTCAAATAAACGCCTCAAATCAGGCGTCTGGAGTGTGGAGGGCGAGTAAGTACATCTCCTGGACAAACATAAATTAACAACATTGGAAACGCAACGCCAAACCAACATTTAACCTCAAAAAACGTGTCCTGTTAAAGTCGTTTCTAACCAGAGAAACAAGAGAATAACAAGAAAAACATGTAGCGTAGTAACATAGATGTAACTATACTACTACATAATGCATTTAATATGTATTTCAGATCATAAGTAATAGCAGCGAAATACTTATGACAAAAAACAAACTGCCTTTCATTTAGTTGTAAAGACGGAAGATGCCTCCACGAATACATGAATACGATAATATCTGGTTAGTGCAGATTTAGAGTGGAACATCTTGTGCGCGTCACATCATATTAGTATCTATGGGTGATACTACTAAAGAGAGATGAAACACAATCACCACATCAAAACAGTAGTGCGACTAATTTTAAAGTGATAAAATCTTCTCGGGTGATTGCCGATTGGTGGTGTCGTCTTGTCGCAATGTTTCAATGAGTTCCGTACCCATGATCTTCAGGCGCCTGAAGATTACGGTTTCGAAATTCGCTGAAACTTTGTGACAAGAAAACTCCACCACATGGGTGATCACCGGAGACGATTTTATAATTAGAATAACCCAGAAATCCTGCAAACCCATACTGATTCGGAAGTATTACAACAGTGGTTAGAGTCCTTTTGAAGTATCCTTGAGTAAAGGCGCTCAACGAATTGAGAGGCTCCTGCTACAATAATAACAGATTGGATTACTCCGTACGAAAATGTTACTGAAATACTCGGAGAATTTAAACGAGAATCCTAGGAAAGAAGAGTATAGGTACAACATGGGTAAAGTGTTGCTGTGGTAGGAGTGCCGTGCTGTTATTTGGAAGGCACAAGAGTTCAATGTATCTCATCGGCAGACCTTCTAGGACCCAAAATCACTGCTAAATGTTATTGACAGAGTCTATGAACAACGTAAGGACGACTATACAATCACTTAAACAGGTCAGTCTCTAGTCCGTTGATGGCTCTGTTCCACATCGACCACGGGTTCCCGGGTTCGACTCCCGGCGGGGTCAGGGATTTTCACCTGCCTCGGGATGACTGGGTGTTTGTATTGTCCTCATCATTTCATCATCGTTCATGAAAGTGGCGAGATTGGACTGGGCAAAGGTTGGGAATTTGTACGGGCGCTGATTACGGAGCAGTTGAGCGCGCACAAACCAAACATCATCATCCTCATCGACCGGAACGTAATGCCTCAGTGCCACTCAACCAAGACCGCTTTTCCGGGGCACTCTAGATTTTTGGGGATAACCATTGTCTTCAAGGAATTCTTACAGCAGTTGATAATGAGTGAAGCACAATTCTAGTGATTTTACTGGTCCATCGTAAGGTCTGTAGTGGTTTGCCGTAATGTAACCATGAAACGTATACAGTAAAATACCATATAAAATTATTTCTGCGTACGACTGTCTCCTCATTGGAATGTTACTGGAAATCAATATTCCAGAGATAAGTCAAAACCTTACATCTGACTTGTTACACCATACTCAACACGTGCGTTCCTGAAGACTGTCCCTCGAAGCTGAAAAGGCAACTTTCATCTAAAATACCTTGAAGCTAGAAATGGAATCAATAAGTTTTTACTCTGGTTTCCTGTTAACTGCTTTATATTTTCACCACTTATTACCGTAATTGTGATTGCCCCTAACATTTTTGAAACCCTGGGGGAAGAAACCTACAAGCATTTTACGAGGGCCTTTCAATATGTAAGGAAGCATTTTTTTTCTGAAAACAGATTGGTTTTATTCAGGATTCCAGTACACCATATTATTCCCCTCTCTGTAGACTACGAAACCCTGTTATTTGACATAATCTCTGTTCAACGTCATGGCCTTATGCCATCTTACTGGGAGGCCCTGTATGCCCCCCCCCCCCCGCCCCACCTAATACCCATTCTACTGGTCGACGTCCGAGCCAACGTCTTGCTGCATCAATATCCTCTTCATCATTCACGTATTGCTTATCGCAGAGCGTACCCTTCGTTGGGCCAAACAGATGGAAGTTGTTCCTCATGGTCTTCCGTTATCTGGCGAGAAACCCAGGGGGCACACATCTCTGAGTACCCCAACTGGCAGACCAGTGTGTCAGCACCACCAACAGAGACGTCCAGTTGAGCAGATAAGTGTTTGCTTGTTATTCGTCAGTCACCTCGAATTAGAGTTTCTGCACGTTCAAACATTTCAGGAGGCATAGTTGTGTGCGGCCAGCCGGCATACGGGACATCCGACAGGACTGTGCGCCCTTGTTGCGATGATGACAGACACCTCGCCCTACGCCTCACCATGCTTTTGTTTACTGTCAGGTCTGCGTATATATTCTGCAAGCATCTATGAATATCTGCGATGTTCTGGTTCTCCGTCAGAAGAAACTCAATCACAGCTCTCTGTTTGGAACGCTCCTCGGTTACAGACGCCACTACCTATCGGAACTACATGAAACTATAGGGTCTGAAGTGTGAATATTCCACGAAGTCTCACAACAAATTCCGAATTTTTTCAACCGAAATTGGTCGATAAAAGAACATGTTGTATGACTTAGTGAACGCCTTTCGTAGATTTGATGTTGCAGTGAAACTTCATGAACGGAGAAGGAGCTAAATTAATAATTAGAATAAACTTACACTAGCATGTGAAGTTAGAGGGTAGTTTAGTATGTCCTGATGGCTCATTTAGTGGGGCTCTAATCTGGAGGTATTGGTAAGCTGCGTACCCGGCCACTTAGGTCGAAGGGGTGACGTAGTAAACCTTCTACGTTGTCCGCAAGGAGTATATCGATCTTGGATACTGCTTTCCGGCGAAACAATGGGAACGATGTATATGCTGCGTCCATGATAATCCGAAAGGTAGGTTTACCTACACTCCCAGATACAAGTGCCCGGGGGAAGCTGGGCGTAGAGAAGTTAACTCCGTTCATCGCAATGTTTCCTACGAATCCTATACGACTTGGATGGTTATGGGGTCACAGCGGTTCCGGGAACTCCGAGGATATTTGCAAACACCTATCGGATTAGAGTCGGTAGCTGCAAAGTGTTAATCTCCTGTTACATTTAGCAGTTGTGGTTTCCAGATGAGGTCTATAACGCGAAAATTCACCTCAAAGGAGCTCACAAGGCAGCAGGACAGAAGAAAGCTGAGTGACCATTGTGAGAACGTTTCTATGGATACTTACAAGACAGCCAGTCAAAAGAATGAAGAAGCCAAGAGCGCACATTAGGATACGGGAGCTTTAAGGTAGCGGAATCAGTTGGTGTTAGGCTGACGTTGGCCACCCAACGGTTGGATGGCGATTGTCGAATGCAACGAGAGGTATTAAGGCACCAATGAGAACGCTGCAAGAAGAAAGATGCTGGGAGTCCTACATGGAGGGGCGGAAACCGGAGAGACGTCGTCTGTGTAACTCGAAGTATACTGCTGAAGGAAACTCGCTGTCACGTTACAGGTGTGAGGAAGGAATTTGTTCGGTAAAGGACTGGAGAATGCGTATTTTTCTTTTACTGGGGCTAGTTTCCATGATAACCTATGAGATGCTAAGGGTGTCAGCGAGACTTAGCAAAGTTTTAGTAAGCACTTAAGGTACGAAACCAGGTATTATTGGGTATTATCTAACGGCGTAACTTTGAATTTAAATTTAATATAAGTGCTTCACTCTTAATTTATACAGGATTATTTCATGAAGATGTTTCAGACTTCGAGGGAGCCGCCCGTGGTGTCCGAACGGTTCTAGGCGCTTCAGTCTGGAACCGCGCGACCGCTACGGTCGCAGGTTCGAATCCTGCCTCGGGCATGGCTGTGTGTGATGTCCTTAGGTTAGTTAGGTTTAATTAGTTCTAAGTTCTAGGGGACTGATGACCTAGGATGTTAAGTCCCATAGTGCTCAGGGCCATTTGTACCATTTTTTTTAACTTTGAGGGATATTGGAGAAGGGTAAAAATATGAATCTGTGATAAGGGAGCCAGGGCCGAAAAGACCGAGTGAAATATAGAAAATCCTTCTGGAAGTCCGACAGCGGGAAACATGTGCCGGTAATTTGTAACTAAGAAAATATGGTAGGCTACTTAGTATGGACCAAAACAAGAAAAAAATGTGTAGTAAACACGGGCTCTAAATCGCATAACTGAAGAGCTATGAGCACTTGTTCAACACCGTGAAAAGCGTCTCTTCTACTGCGACCTCTTTCGTTTTCATATTTTTGGAGGAGGTAGTAAGGACCAACACAAGAAAAATGTCTTGTAAATATGGACTCTAAAACATATATCTTAAGATCTATAAACACTTGTTCTTCTTTTGCCGGCCGCGGTGGCCGAGCGGTTCTAGGCGCTTCAGTCCGAAACCGCGCGGCTGCTGCGGTCGCAGGTTCGAATCCTGCTTCGGTCATGGATGTGTATGATGTCCTTAGGTTAGTTAGGTTTAAGTAGTTCTAAGTTCTAGGGGACTGATGACCTCAGATGTTCAGTCCCATAGTGCTCAGAGCCATTTAAACAATTTTGTTCTTCATCGCTACTGTGAACCAAACCTCTGCCATTGGACAAGTGCCCATAGCTCTGAAGGAATGCATTTTAGAGCCCATATTTACTGGACTTTTTTTCTTGTTAAGGTTCATACTACCCTCTGACCCACAATCTTGGCAAAAACCGTACCGGTACACGGTTTCCTGTGTTAGAGATATCAGAACGATTTTCGTTTATAACTTTCGACTCGGTCATTTCCGAACCAGGGGCCCTTACCTCAATTAGTTACATTTACCCTTATCCGCCATCCCAAAAAGTTGGTAACATCACCCTGGAACCATCCTGTACTCACCTGCGCTTGTTGGCATTTAGTGAACATCATCCTGGAATCACCCCATACTAACTCGCCCTTGTTAGCAGTTAGCCATTCTTTTCCAAGTGTTTTCAGGTATTTTGTGTTGTAGCGTCTGCAATATTTGTGTGTGTCAGATGTAAGCGAACGGAAGAGTTATTCATTTAATTCTATTTACTGTTGTGCATTTTCTGTCGTTGATATCCTTATACTTTATCGATCCTATGAAAGGATGCTGGGTCTTCGAGAGACGAGCAATCGGAATGACCTGATGACCAACAGTTAGTAAATTACCTTTGCGTCACGGGGCGAACATTTTACAGCGGGGCTGATGACCCAGTTATTTACAGTTATCGATGTGGGTGGTAGCCGGAAGTGATCAACTTTAATTAGGTAGCTAAGTAAAGGAGTGGTGCGTCACAATGTTATCATCAGCGACTCACTCACTTAGAAAGACAGGACGCTACGAATTTTAAACGTTACACCGTTTACAGGCGACAACAAAGATGTAAAGTTCCAGAAACTGTGTCCCAAGTACGCCTATCTTTATTTTCAATTGATGTACTTCAGTTTTGAGACACATCTGATGCTGGAGCATAGTGTCCATAAATCGATAATGTGAGGTACAGTAATGAAATCGATGTATTACAGTATGAAGAGTTAATTAAGTCATACAACATAAATTTTCTGTACTGTGGTCCTCTAAACCATCAGAAACGAAATAAAGGCTTAAAAAAGTCTGAAGAGCTTTCACAAGCCTCACCTCCCCGCTCACAACTGGACAGACAGCGCGCTCTAATGAAATGCAATGGATACTTAATATTTAGTTTTACCTTCATTCCACAGCTGTATGCACGTAGCAATTTTCTACGGTCAAGAGATTTTTAAGAAAGAGGTTACCGATAATAACAAAACACGAACTAAGCAATTCATAAGAGCATCGATATATTACTTATTAGGAATTTATATCTTTAACTCAAAGAAAGTCCATGTCTGACACACATACACTTGAGTATGAATGTGTCATTTGAAACTGTCTTCTACAGCAATTGGCCACAAATGACGTAGCAAAATTCAAAGTTTTTGAAGAAAGTTAACAGGCTTGAAGTGGTTGTTGTTATTCATCATACAGAAACGATCATCTTCAGAAAGTATGCATTACAAAACGTACGTCATCACGTTGTGTAACCTCCGGACTGTTATTCATGACTTTCTGCAAGAATAGGACGCTTCACGAGCTGTGCTCTCCTTAAGAAACATCACACTAGAAACACGATCTATAGCTGGCTAATTCTGTAGGCTGAGGAGGACTAATGCATGGTAGCTCCTACAACATCTGCACTGGTATTTCGTGTCATACTGCTGAGAATTACGAACTACAATAATTACAATTCACTAACGAAAATATTTAATTCCTAAAATATAGCTAACAGTACATCTTCCCAGAGAGGAACAAAACAAGTGCCCCTACAGTGGTTTGGGTCAAGTCATGAAGAGTGAATTTTGTACGGAAGAGATGATACTGGCATATTTGAGTGCCACTCTAATAGTTCACCCGTCACAATCGTCCGATTGGCTTTCCAGATAGTCCATCTGCTGAAGTTACTCTTGAATTTACAATATCATTTCTCAAGTCTTCCAAGTTTTTCATCCAGATGGGAGAGTGGACAGGAGGGAGAGGGGGAAGGATCCATCACTCTGCAAGATTCTAAGCTATGGACCACTGCCGGCTTCTTTATTTAACAGTGGGTCGTACCCATTCTAACTGAATGGCACAAACGCAACCGCAACAGTTCTTGCATACTACGTCTCAAAGAAACTGAGAGCAAGGTCAGACTATGGTGAATCCCCATTTCGCTTAGCACCAAGAACACAGTGTAGTAAAATTGGAGAACCGCTTGTAAACAGACAAACAACTGGAGAGACAAAAGAAAGAGACAATGCAAGAAGTGCGCCTTATTAATACGATTCAGGTTAATTCATAAAGTTAATTCTTTTTATTTCATACGTAATTTGGAATTAATATTTTTTATTGAAAATCAAGAGGAATTTAGGCTCCTATTGAGGTAAAGTTTCTTAAAACGCATCGCACGCACTCGAACAGCTGTCAAAGTCAGGATTCTCTTTTACCAACTCAGAGGAGTCTGCCGCGCTGAAGCAACGAAATACTGACGCCATTGGCAAACAACACACAAACAAACACGGGAACAGACTAAAATGCGGATCAGAGCCCTTTCACTCGCAATTACGCTTCATCTCTTTGTGTGTCACGTCCCATTTTCAGCTATTTATTAGTTCCACACTTTGATTTTGTTCTCTTTATAAATCTGCTTTACACGCGCCGGCGTAAATTATGTACGTTCGTTACGTAACGATGCGTGGGTGATAATTAATGACAGATACCAGGACGGACACAGCACTCTGTTTGCCGTGTCACTTTATTCAGCTTTATTTTAATATTTCACAACATCGAACCTGTGACAGCTTAACCCTTGTGTGAAAAATTAAAAATAACATTTACTTGCTATTTCTTAAAATTGATGTGATGATCAAAAGTAGAAGCTATGAAGCAGGTACTGATTGTGTTTGTTGGTAAAATTTACAAAAGAAGTCATTTCTAATTCAAATATTATATTTCAACATTGGACTAGAGGAGTGAAGCTAAATTATCATTTCTCTGCGAAGCACTCATACATGAAAATAGCGTTTTATGAGATCAGCATAATTTCGAGCATACAAGGACGCATTGCTCACAGAAGGGTCGCTTACAATATACATTTGCAGTAGACTTGCAATTCAGTAATATAATATCTGCTAAAAAAACTCTATTTCTTCGGAACTATAATAGAAATAGCACGAGGGTGAATCAAAACGAAATGACCAATGAATCATAAAAAATTAATAAACAACACATAACAGCGGAATTGATGCAGATAATAGCCTGAAATGTCTTCTGCCGTCAAACATTCTCACCATTCAATCGTGCACATTTGCACCATCATTTAATTCAGGCGTCAAAACGAGTTTGGAAAAATTCAGTATTTCGCTACTTGATCCATGACTTTAAAGCTGTTTTAACCTTATTTATGGAGAACGTGTATGGAGACGCTGCAGTGGACATCAACAATGTACGGTGTTAGGTGAGAAAGTTTGTCATCGAAGAAACGGACATTGTAGATAAATCACGCAGACCCTGGTCGACAACATTTGTCACAGAAGCTAGTCGAGGACGTGTTGATGAACTGATTCGAGGAAACAGCCGCATTAGAGTTCACGGTCAACAGTGAAACCAATGAAACAACATTTAAGAAACATAAGGAGGTAATAAGTCACGCCCCCGCACGTTATTTTTCACAACTCAAACAAGTACAAAAATAGATTGGTCATTGGTGCCTCGTGCACCCTACATCCCTGATTTCACCACTTCTGACTTCTACCCGTCTGGACATATGAAAGACAACGCGCATGGTACAAATTCAGTGACTTGGATGAGGCTAAAATACCTTTAAAACCGTACGCCACAAAGGAAAACCCTGAATTTTTGCAAACTGGTTTTGACGCCGGGGTTCAACGATAGCGCAAATCTGTATAAATGCTTCGTGACTAGGTTACACGGTACTGTTTTATAAAGGACAGTTTAGGCTATGATCTGCACTAATTCTGCTGTTACAAACCTGTTCATTATTAATTTTTTTTAATGACAGGCTTTACTTTTTGATCCACCCTCGTATTACACCGGTCAGTAACGCAGCTTTCTGCTTCTTAAGTAGTGAGATGAGGGTAAAGGAAAACTTCAAAAAAGTAAATCTAGTCTAATACAGGAAAACATTAAAAAACGATTCCGTTTCCATGAAGAGACCATAAATACAAGAAAAACATGCTCACAAGTATTTTTCGCTGGAGAAATGATAGCTTTCAGAAAAGTCTTGAAAGAAAAGGGAACAAATACGCAACAAGTCTAAAAGACAAATCAGAATCATGAGCAAAGTTATCGATACCCATAACGGAGCCGACATTACACTGCTGCCCATTCCAAGTGCAACACATCACTTTAAATTGTGAGTCGCATTGGTCTTAACAACACATGAAATATGGAACAATTCTCTAGCCAGATATAGGAAGGTTTTCATCAGTGGTTAACACTCTGAACCGGTTGCATTAAAAGCACAGCACAATTATAGGTTTCTTGTCAGAGGTTGTGTAATCAGTCTTAGTGAATTTCTTCTTTTTCAGGTTCCATTACGTACTGTTTGTTATTTAGACTTTCCATCTATTCTATAACATTTGCAGAACAGCAATGGCAATACAGTCACTGAAAATATACACTCCTGGAAATTGAAATAAGAACACCGTGAATTCATTGTCCCAGGAAGGGGAAACTTTATTGACACATTCCTGGGGTCAGATACATCACATGATCACGCTGACAGAACCGCAGGCACATAGACACAGGCAACAGAGCATGCACAATGTCGGCACTAGTACAGTGTATATCCACCTTTCGCAGCAATGCAGGCTGCTATTCTCCCATGGAGACGATCGTAGAGATGCTGGATGTAGTCCTGTGGAACGGCTGGCGCCTCAGTTGGACCAGCGTTCGTGCTGGACGTGCAGACCGCGTGAGACGACGCTTCATCCAGTCCCAAACATGCTCAATGGGGGACAGATCCGGAGATCTTGCTGGCCAGGGTAGTTGACTTACACCTTCTAGAGCACGTTGGGTGGCACGGGATACATGCGGACGTGCATTGTCCTGTTGGAACAGCAAGTTCCCTTGCCGGTCTAGGAATGGTAGAACGATGGGTTCGATGACGGTTTGGATGTACCGTGCACTATTCAGTGTCCCCTCGACGATCACCAGTGGTGTACGACCAGTGTAGGAGATCGCTCCCCACACCATGATGCCGGGTGTTGGCCCTGTGTGCCTCGGTCGTATGCAGTCCTGATTGTGGCGCTCACCTGCACGGCGCCAAACACGCATACGACCATCATTGGCACCAAGGCAGAAGCGACTCTCCTCGCTGAAGACGACACGTCTCCATTCGTCCCTCCATTCACGCCTGTCGCGACACCACTGGAGGCGGGCTGCACGATGTTGGGGCGTGAGCGGAAGACGGCCTAACGGTGTGCGGGACCGTAGCCCAGCTTCATGGAGACGGTTGCAAATGGTCCTCGCCGATACCCCAGGAGCAACAGTGTCCCTAATTTGCTGGGAAGCGGCGGTGCGGTCCCCTACGGCACTGCGTAGGATCCTACGGTCTTGGCGTGCATCCGTGCGTCGCTGCGGTCCGGTCCCAGGTCGACGGGCACGTGCACCTTCCGCCGACCACTGGCGACAACATCGATGTACTGTGGAGACCTCACGCCCCACGTGTTGAGCAATTCGGCGGTACGTCCACCCGGCCTCCCGCATGCCCACTATACACCCTCGCTCAAAGTCCGTCAACTGCACATACGGTTCACGTCCACGCTGTCGCGGCATGCTACCAGTGTTAAAGACTGCGATGGAGCTCCGTATGCCACGGCAAACTGGCTGACACTGACGGCGGCGGTGCACAAATGCTGCGCAGCTAGCGCCATTCGACGGCCAACACCGCGGTTCCTGGTGTGTCCGCTGTGCCGTGCGTGTGATCATTGCTTGTACAGCCCTCTCGCAGTGTCCGGAGCAAGTATGGTGGGTCTGACACACCGGTGTCAATGTGTTCTTTTTTCCATTTCCAGGAGTGTATTTGCGCTATAATATTATCCTTGCTGGACGCTGCACATGCTAGTTCGTTTCGCAGGAGCCTTAAAAGTTTTGGTAATCAGTAATTATCTTATCGTCTCACTTCTCAAGAAAATAACGAGTCTCCGTTGCCAAGATAGCACAATCCAGACGTGATCTCCTCGTATCTTGGGGGTGAAAAATAGTTCCACCTGGAGCATTTGGTCGTGAAGGGGACGAGATCCGATACTTTCCCCTCTCGATAACCTGCAGATGCAGCAATGTCAAGGATTATGTCTCAAACGATGCCTAACGCAGCGGTGACGGGAGACAACGCTGATGATGGTCCATCTGCCTGGAGGTGACGTTCCCTCAGCAGCTGTTGGAGAGTAGTAGACTAATTGCAGCTAAATAATGTCAACAGCTCGCTTTTACCACAACCAGTGACTATACAGCAGTCACGATTAACTACTCTTAATTCTTGAACCTAATCATCATGCTGTATCCAAGCCATTACGTAAAACAAATTTCTATATTTAATCTAGTTACGATATTCGGATATCTTATAAAGCTCTACTTTTTTCTAATAGAATCAAAAATAAAAATAAATTGTCAGACTTGATGCTACATACATTTTTGATCCAAAGTAGGTGGATACCCGTATGTAATGTACATTCATGCTCATAAATTTAGGATAATTGCATAATGTGGTGCCACACAACGTGGCACTACACAAAACTGGCGCTAATAGCAAAGGCACAAAGGGAACACACACGACACAGATCTGTAAGCCCACGGTTAGGTGATAAGTTGAGAAAACCGTCCCGAAACACATGTGCTACAAAACGCCACTGTTTCCTGCGCATGTACCCCGACATCAGTATGGGATATGATCACCATGCACACATACACAGGCCGCACAACGGGTTGGCATACTCTGGATCAGGTGGTCGAGCAGCTGCTGGGGTATAGCCTCCCATTCTTGCACCAGTGCCTGTCGGAGCTCCTGAAGTGACCTAGGGGTTTGAGGCCGTGCAGCGATACGTCGACCAAGAGCATCCCAGACGTGCTCGACGGGGTTTAGGTCTGGAGAACAGGCAGGCCACTCCATTCGCCTGTTTCAAGGTACTCCTCCACGATGGCAGCTCGGTGGGACCGTGCGTTATGATTCGTCAGGAGGAAGGTGGGACCCACTGCACCCCTGAAAAGGCGGACATACTGGTGCAAAATGACGTCCCGATACACCTGACCTATTACAGTTCCTCTGTCAAAGACATGCGAGGTTGTACATGCACCAGTCATAAACCCACCCCACACCATCAAAGCACGACCTCCATACAGGTCCTTTTCAAGGTCATTAAGGGTTTGGTATCTGGTTCCTGGTTCACGCCAGATGAAAACCCGGCGAGAATCACTGTGCAGACTACACGTGGATTCGTCCGTGTACATAACCTCGGACCACTGTTCCAATGACCATGTACAGTGTTCTTGACACAAGGCTTTACGAGCTCTCCTGTGACCAGGGCTTAGTGGAATGCACCTTGCCGGTCTCCGGGCGAATAAACCATGTCCGTTCAGTCATCCGTGTGTCTGGAGACAACTGTTCCAGTGGCTGCGCTAAGGTCCCGAGCAAGGCTACCTGCAGTACTCCGTGGCTGTCTGCGGGCACTGATGGTGAGACATCGGTCTTCTTGTGTTGTTGTACACTGAGGACGTACCGTACTCTAGCGCCTGCACACGTTTCCTGTCTGCTGGAATCGTTGTCATAATCTTGAGATCGCACTTTGTGGCACACGGAGGGCCCATGCTACGACCTGCTGTGTTCGACCAGTCTCCAGTCGCCCTAGTATTCTACCCCTCATAACGCCATCAATATGTGTTCTTTGAGCCATTTTCAACACACAGTCACCATTAGCACGTTAGCACGTCTGCTCACTTACTCGCTGCACCGTACTCTGACATGCACCAACACACCTCTGCGTATGTGGACTGCCGCCAGCGCCACCGTGCGACGACCGCAGGTCAAATGCACCGCATGGTCATACCCCGAGCTGACTTCAACCTGCGAACCGCCCACCAGATCGTTGTTGCACCATGTATCAGTATTATTCTTAATTTATGAGCATGAGTGTAGAACTGACCATCTGATGTCACGAACAGTGGACCCGCCACTGTAAAAGGAGACGGGGAGTATTGTGTTGTCGGCGGAGAAGCAGTAACTACGGAATGGGCCGTTCAGAAGAGCTCAGTGACTTCGAACGTGGACTAGTCACTGCATGTCATCTGAGTAACGAATCCATCACTGTAATCTCAGTCCTTCTAAGGCAGCGCAAGTCAACTGTTCGTGATTGATTGTGTAGTCGAATCGCGAAGGAACAACCACAGCTAACAAAGACGAGGCAGACTACATGAGGTCAGGGAACGTCCGGCATTTCGGAGGATGGTTGCAAAAATTCGCATCACATCATAAGAAGGAATCAGTTGTGAGATTCAAGGTACTACCAGCAGACTTTGTAGCACAATGACTGTGCGTAAGGAGTTAAAAATAATGGAATACAATGCTGAAGCAGCTCCGCATAAGCCACACATTTTTGTACTCGATGCTGAGCGACCTGGAGGTGGTGCAATTAACGGCGCCAGTGGGCGTTAGATGACAGGAAACGGGTGGTTAGAAGTGATCAGTCACGTCGCACCTTCTGGCAATCCAATGGAGTCGTTTGGATTTGGCTAATGCCCGGAGAACGTTACGCGTTGTCAGACACTGAAGTAACAAAAGTCGTGGGGTAGTGACATGCACATTTACAGATGGCGGTAGTATCGCGTACACACGATGTAAAAGGGCAGTGAGTTGGCGGAGCTGTCATTTCTACTCACGTGACTAACATGAAAAGGTGATTATAGTCGCAAGATGCGAATTAACAGACTTTGAACGTGGTATGGTTGTTGGAGCTAGACGCAAGGGACACTTAATTTCGGAAATCGTTAGAGAATTCAGTATTCCATGACCCACAGTGACAAGAGTGTGCCGAGAACACCAAATTTCTGGCATTATCTTTCACCACGGACAACGCAGTAGCCGACGGCCTTTAACGACCTAGAGCAGCGGCGTTTGCGTAGAGATATCAGTGCTAACAGACAAACGACAATTCATGAAATACCCACAGAAATCAGTGTGTCAGTACGACGAACGTTGTGACCTCACCTTCTCTCTTTGCTCCGTTTCTTTCGCTGATCTTTCCTCTTCTTTCTTCCTTCTTCGTACCGCGGCTATATCTCGGGGTTTTCAATGCATAAATACAGTGAGAATGGGGCACATGTGGTTCACGATATCGTAGTATTGTGAGGGAGCGTAACTCGTGCCTCTGGTTTGAGAAGACTGATGACTGAAGTTTGAACATTTCTGAAAAGAGAAAAAAAATCAGGTATGTGCTTTCTTTTTTTTTAAAACTATAAACAGTAGCGTAGGTAGACCTATCTATCGTTCGACTAAACTGAATGAGCGCGACACCATTGATGAAGTTTCGACCTCGAAAGAAGTTTATTAATACCAGTTAGCTGAAATAAAAAAAAACTCATCCAATCAAGAAGTCACTCACAGATAGAGTAATTAGTTTCTGGTGTGTGTGTGTGTGTGTGTGTGTGTGTGTGTGTGTGTGTGTGTGTGCGCGCGTGTGTCTGTGCGTGTGTGTGTGTGTGGGGGTGTTTGTGTGTAGTGGTCATTGATACTTAAAAGATAGTTTCAATAATTCTATCACTGTCCGTTTATGAGCTGCTAAGCAACGTAATAAAAAGCTGACTATACCATGATTAATATTTTTCGTATCCAGATAGTAAATCACTTCTCGCTTACTTTAAGCATCAAGACCATTACTATGCCCCTCATATAAGTCTTTGATAGTTATTATCAAGCTAATGTCAGTAAATTGCGGTTAATGTTACTGAATCACACACGCGGCGATAATGCCCGATATCCAGCCGCGTATCTTAAACTGCGCGCCGATATTTGAGAATTCGCGCGCGATTTGTTTGCACCAAAGTCGGATCGTGGTTCCCTAGAATAATTTGTAAATCAACTGCGGTCTGTAAATTAACAATTTTCTGCCCATTTATGAAAGTTCTAGAAGATCTGCACTCGACGACTACTTGATCGCGCACTCGAGCAACACGGAAGTTTTTGTTCTTAGAAAGAGAAAACATATCATTCATAATGCAACAAGGATATTTGCTATGTCAAAACATATTTATATGTGTCTCATTAAAACTTATTACCTATTAAATGTTGTACATAATTAACTTCTTTACTCTGTAAATAATCAATAAAATTTAGAAATGAATGACATGTATAAAAAAAATATATCAAGTTGATATGACGTCATGGGTCACTGGTTTCTACTCCCCTACACTCACGTGACGCAAGGTAGATCCGACTATATAGGACATACTCATGTAATGTTACAACGTATCTGATAGGAGAGCGTGGCGAAATTTGGCGTTAATGGGCTACGGAAGCAAAAGACCGACACGAGTGCCTTGGTTAACAGCACCATGTCGCCTGCAGTGCCCCTCCTGAGCTCGTGGCCATATCGGTTGGACCCTAGACGATTGGAAAACCATGGCCTGGCCAGATGATTCCCCATTTCAGTTGGTAACAACTGATGGTAGGGCGCAGACACCACGAAGCTTTGACCTCAAGTTGTCAACGAGGCACTGTGCAAGCTGGTGGTTGCTCTATAAAGGTGTGAGCTGTGTTTACATGGAATGGACTGGGTCCTCTGCTCGAGCTGAACCGATTATTGACTGTAAATGGTTATTTTCGGCTACTTGAATACCGTTTTCAGTCATTCGTGGACTTCATGTTCCCAAATAATGATGGAATTTTTATAAATAACAGTGCGACATGACGCCGGCCCACAGTTGTTCGCTATTGATTTGAAAATATTCTGGACAATTAGAACGAATTGTTTGGCCACCCAGATAGCCTGACATGAATGCCATGGAACATTTATGAGACATAATCGAGAGTTCAGTTCGTGCACAAAATCCTGCACCGACAATACTTTGGAATTGGAGACTCCTATAGGTGTAGCATGGGTCAGTAATTATGCAGGGGATTTCCAACGACTTGTTGAGTCCTTACCACGTGGGGCTGCTGCACTATGCCGGGCAAAAGGAGGACCGACACGATGTCAGGAGGTATCTCATGACTTTTGCCACCTCAATATACGTAGAGTCATCGTAGACGGTGGTTTTATGATATGGGCTTCTTTGTCGTTGTTAAGGTGTGGTCCTCTTACTCTGCTTGACTGGCCTGCCCAGAGACCCGACTTGAGCCCAAAGGAACACATTTGGAGTGAGCTAAATCGTCGACTTCCCGCCAGACCGCAGCGTCTTACATCACTACCTTCTCTGCTTTCTGTTCTTGAGGCAGAATGGGCTACCATTCCTTCACACACATTCAGACACCTCACTGAAAGTGTTCCCAGACGAATTCAGGCGAAGAGTAGACATAGTCCGTATTAAATTCCACTAACGGTTATCCAGGTACTTCTCACGAGATAGTGTATTAACCATCATACCATAAATATCGACGTTGACATCACTTGGAACAGAACTGAATTTTCGACTTTTTTAAACGCGACCTTTGTTTGAACTTTTCAGAAATAAAATTTAGTCATCGAAATTACCTGTTGAGAAGTATATGTGCTGTCGAAAACTGCGCCCTGTGCAAATACTGTTCCACCCGTGGCACGCAGGAGCATACATAAAGGTGAACCTACGTGTCCACCCCCTGTTGGATTGCGCGCTCGTGTCGCTAAAAACAAACGTCAGATGTCGCCAGACGTGTCGTTATGAATAAAATGTTTTCTCTCGGAAGATATCAAAGAGATCACTGAGTCCTAAGTCTTGTCCTGTTGAAAGGTGCCGTCCCGATTTACCAGATTTTGTGCTAGACGAATTTCCACAGATTCTTTAATTACTGAACCCCAAAAAGGATTTAGCCTGGGCCAAGATTTTTGTGGCAGAATAACCCATAGAGTGTCGTGTGGTAAAGTCGCCAGGATCCTAAGGAAACGTCAAGATAATCTTCAGGACACTGGCGAAGATTGGTGTACTTCTCGGTTCGGTAAAGGACGATCTGGGTCTGCGGAAGGCCGCAATTTGCAAAATTCCTTGCCAGCGTGGCAAAGCTGACGTAGGTCAGACGATACGTACAGTACTAGAGATGTGCGTTGAACTTAAGCGCCACATTCGCCTTTCGCAGCCCAGTAAGTCGGCCATAGCTCAGTATTGTATTACCGCAGGACACTGTGGATTACTCTGCTACAAAAATCTTGGGCCCGGCTAAATCCTTTTTGGATTCAGTAATTAAATAATCTGTGGAAATTCGTCTAGCACAAAACATTATTAATCGGGACGGCGGCTTTCAAGTCGACAAGGGTTGGGACCCGGCGATCTCTTTAATATCTGTTGTGAGAAATGACACCTCTGGTGACATCTGACGTTTGTTTTTAGCGACTCGAACGCGCATTCCAACCAAGAGCGGAATTCCTCGCCAGTTTTTGCTGTAAAGCCGACACCGTGAACTAGCAGACTCCAGTGGCAGACACTGGCCTGAAGACGGTTGCCAGCCGAAATGTTGTAACAAGAAGTCAACATGATCCAACAACAATCCCGGAAACTCATAGAATACACTGTAACCCCTTTGCATTTATGCCTGCCACCCGTTAACAAGAAATGGATCCCAAGCAACATGCTGTGTCGTATGACACCTCTGGTCAGAGACTGGGAGGAGCCAGACTAGGAAATTACCGTCCTGCACGTAAGGCGTATGGCTCCTTTTGGAGTGGCACTGTGACTGGGAAACATAGACTGTTGATTAATGGCGTCGTATTTTGTTCAGCGATGACAGGTGGTTCTGCACTGCTCCGGATGAACATAGTTGGCGAGTATGGTGGCGATCTGCGTAGAGTTCTCATTCTTCCAACGTTTTCGAGAGGTGCAAGGTGTCGGGAGACATCAGATATGATCGCAGGTCAGCGCTGTTAGTGAGTGAGGGAACTATCACGGCACAATGGTCAGCCTGCGTCCTCAGGTGGACAAGGCTTCTCCACACAAGCAACGTGTCTCTGTGGACTGTCTGCATGATGTTGCGGTACTCCTACGGTCTGTGAGATCCCTATCACTGACTCTGATGGAAGGTGGGTGGGACCGGCTCGGAAATTAACACTGTCACTATGCCAGTATCCAGTTCATCACGACCAATTACAGCAACTGTGGGACAGCTTACCTCAGAAGAGGATTCAGCGGCTGTCTGATATCTTCCCCAACCGAATCATTGTAAGTATGTATCCATGCAGATGGGAGTGGGGGATTAGCAATAACATTACATATGCTCTCTAACGGAACCTTCAGTCATTTTAATAAATATAAGGAATATTTTTCGTTGGAGACTGGTAGTTAAACTGACAAAATTAAGGGAAGCAATCAGACGAGAAATATTCTGAGCTTCTCTTTATCGAACAAGTTGATGACAGGTATTTACATTGACTAGTGTAACGGTGGGCGAGGGATATGCCCTGCCACCTTGCAAATTCTGTCACCAGGTGATATCTACACTACTGGCCATTAAAATTGCTACACCAAGAAGAAATGCAGATAATAAACGGGTATTCATTGGACAAATATATTAAACTAGAACTGACATGTGATTACATTATCACGCAATTTGGGTGCATAGATTCTAAGAAATCAGTACCCAGAACAACCAACACTGACCGTAATAACGGCCTTGATACGCATGGGCATTGAGTCAAACAGAGCTTCGATGGCGTGTACAGGTACAGCTGCCGATGCAGCTTCAACACGATACCACAGTTCATCAAGAGTAGTGACTGACGTATTGTGACGAGCCAGTTTCTCGGCCACCATTGACCAAACGTTTTCAATTGGTGAGAGATCTGGAGAATGTGCTGGCCAGGACAGCAGTCGAACATTTTTGTATCCAGAAAGGCCCGTACAGGACCTGCAACATGCGGTCGTGCATTATCCTGCTGAAATAAAGGGTTTCGCAGGGATCGAATGAAGGGTAGAGCCACGGGACGTAACACATCTGAAATGTAGCGTCCACTGCTCAAAGTTCTGTCAATGCGAACAAGAGATGACCGAGACGTGTAACCAATGGCGCCCCATACCATCACGCCGGGTGATACGCCAGTATGGCGATGACGAATACACGCTTCCAATGTGCGTTCACCGCGATGTCGCCAAACACGGATGCGAACATCATGATGCTGTAAACAGAACCTGGATTCATCCGAAAAAATGACGTTTGCCATTCGTGCACCCAGGTTCGTCGTTGAGTATACGATCTCAGGCGCTCCTGTCTGTGATGCAGCGTCAAGGGTAACCGCAGCCATGGTTTCCGAGCTGATATTCCATGCTGCTGCAAACGTCGTCGAACTGTTCGTGCAGATGGTTGTTGTCTTGCAAACGTCTCCATCTGTTGACTCAGGGATCGAGACGTGGCTGCACGATACGTAACAGCCAGGCGGATAAGATGCCTGTCGTCTCGACTACTAGTGATACGAGGCCGTTGGGATCCAGCACGGCGTTTCGTATTACCCTCCTGAACCCTCTGATTCCATATTCTGCTAACAGTCATTGGATCTCGACCAACGCGAGCAGCAGTGTCGCGATACGATAAACCGCAGTCGCGATAGGCTACAATCCGACCTTTATCAAAGTCGGAAACGTGATGGTTCACATTTCTCCTCCTTACACGAGGCATCACAACAACGTTTCGCCAGGCAACGCCGGTCAACTGCTGTTTGTGTATGAGAAATCGGTTGGAAACTTTCCTCATGTCACCACGTTGTAGGTGTCGCCACCGACGCCAACCTTGTGTGAATGCTCTGAAAAGCTAATCATTTGCATATCACAGCATCTTCTTCCTGTCGGTTAAATTTCGCGTCTGTAGCACGTCATCTTCGTGATGTCGCAATTTTAATGGCCAGTATTGTATAATGGCGGATAAAACTTAACTTGGCTTTGTATTGTAATTTTCAAATTCAGTTATTGCAGCAGTGTGAGCTATGTTCTACCACTATCAAAGGATGACCCTTTCTTCCAGTGGTGGTAAAAGCACAAGTTACTGTATTATAATAATGTCTTTCAGTTAGGTTGTTTAGCAAGTGTGTAATTAACACTATCAAGAATGTATAAATTAATTACGTATCAGTATCTTCAGCAAATATATTACTCTTGACAACTTAACTGTTATGCGCTCAACATGGGTGTTCCATGTTAGTTTGTTGTCGGGTACAACGCATAAAAATTTTACATTTTGTTTATCTATTCTTGCAATCTTAGTTACACTGAACCACACATTCTGGATCTTTTTTCCGTTTGATAGTCAAACATTTGCATTAAACCACGATGCAGCACTTTCTTTCACCAAAATCATACTGTTGACCAGGGCTTCATATACATACACTATATGATCGGAAGTGTCCGAACACCTGGCTGAAAATGACTTTTCGTGGCGCCCTCCATCGGTAATGCTCGAATTCAGTAGGGTGTTGGCTCACCCTTAGCATTGATGATAGCATCCACTCTCGCACGCATACATTCAGTCAGATGTTGGAAGGTTTCTTGGGGAATGCCAGCCTGTTTTTCACGGAGTGCTGCACTAAGGAGAGGTATCGATGTCGGTCGCTGAGGCCTGGTGTTACAAAACATCCCAAAGGTGTTCTGTAGGATTCAGGTCAAGACTCTGTGCAGGCCAGTCCATTACAGGGATGTTATTGTCGTGTAAGCACTCCGCCACAGGCCGTGCATTGTGAACAGGTGCTCGATCGTGTTGAAAGATGCAACCGCCATCCCCGAATCGCTCTTCAACAGTGAGAAGCAAGAAGATGCTTCGAACATCAATGTAGGCTTGTGCTGTGATAGTGACACGCAAAACAACAAGGAGTGCGAGCCCCCTCCTTGAAAAACACGACCACACCCTGACACCACCCCCTCAGAATTTTACTGTTGGTACTACACACGCTGGCAGATGACGTTCACCGGGCATTCGCCATATCCACACCCTTCCATCGGACCTCCACATTGTGTACCGTGATTCGTCACTCCACACAACGTTTTTCCACTGCTCAACCGTCCAATGTTTACGCTCCTTACACCAAGCGAGGCGTCGTTTGGCATTTACGAGAGCGATGTGTAGCTTATGAGCTACCGCTTGACCATGAAATCCAAGTTTTCTAACCTCCCGCCTAACTGTCATAATACTTGCAGTAGATCCTGATGCAGTTTGGAATTCCTGAGTGATGGTCTGGATAGATGTCCGCCTATTACACATTACGACCCTCTTCAACTGTCGGCGGTCTCTGTCAGTCAACAGACGAGATCGGCCTGTACGCTTTTGTGCTGTACGTGTCCCTTCACATTTGCACATCACTATCACATCGGGAACAGTGGACATAGAGACGTTTAGGAATGTGGAAATCTCGCGTACAGACGTGTGACACAAGTGCCACCCGGTCACCTGGCTACATTCGAAGTCCGTGAGTTCCGCGGAGTGTCCCATTCTGCTCTCTCACGATGTCTAGGGGGTATTGAGGTCGCTGATATGGAGTACCTGTCTGTAAGTGACAGCACAGTGCACCCAATATGAAAAACGTATGTTTTTGGGGTTGGGGGTTGTCCGGATACTTCTGATCACATAGTGGCTCACGGGCAGAAAACGTGTATTAGATATACATTTCAAATCCGTACTTTCTGGTAAGTCAGGGCGGTTAACAGAGAGCAAAACGGAGTGGTCAGTACATTAGAAGGTCTTACTCAGATTGCAGGAGTTTGCCTGTATGTCAGCATGGTCCTCGAATGCTTATAAAAAGCCTCTCATGGAGAGCTCTGTGGTAGGCGCAGCTGACCTTTCCTTCTTATGATCAACCTGTGAATTATTTGGTATCTTATCCAGTTCCAGCCACTTATGCATTTGCTGATACATGGTACTTTTAGAAGACCTTGACTAGTACTGGGATCAGTGAACCTGGTCTATAGTTCACAGGCTCAGACTTGCTGCCTTTCTGAAAGGCCGGAGTCATCATGAATGGTTCGAGGACATCAGGAAAACATTTCCTTTGGGACACTAGTTGATAGAATATGTTAATGGTGCTGTAATGTAATTTATTATTTCTTCCAGTAGATTACTTGTTATATTAAAATACCTCTTCTATATAAACTTTTCGTTTCTTGACAGTTTTAAAAACTTCCTCTTGACATATCTCCCTAAAGTGCTTAATGAAGATCTGGCCTGATTATGATTAAGGTTGGTGTTGTTGAGATAATCCACATATGTTACATTAGGTTCATTGATCTACTTCTTGATTTTCTTTGCACAGCTTTCAAAGTATTTATTAACGTATCTGCTAGCGTTGCTTGTGTTATTAGTGTTAATTATGAACGTGGTTGCTTTGCACTGGTTTTTACTGCTTTTTATGAAGTTAGTATTGCGTCTTCGTCTTTCAAACTGTAACTTTTCCTATACAGTTTTAGTGACATTTTGCAGATCCTTAATTTCGTTAGGATTGTTATCTTTGTAAAGGCTTTGTAACAGCAGTAGTTAATTTTTTGGAGTCTCCAATTCTTTAGTATACCACAGTCTACCATTTCTTGTTTTATGGTAGTTCTATGTTACAAGATGAGTGTTTAAGATACTAAATAATTGCAGAACGTTTCATAAACTACTTGGACACTAGAACCTCATCTCAGGGACAATTTATCGCAGCGAGTTATGCTCAGTTGGTGCATTATTTTTCTCACATTTTCTATTGATAGTATTAAAGTACTTTTGGACTTTGATAACTTTTTAAGGGACATGTTCCTACCCCATTTTACAAAATATTTTAACTATAATTTTAGCATTCAGTGGTCTCAGAAAATACATTCCTTCACCTTGATAGAACACTTGCCATGAGGACGGTTAACAAAAACAATATCGAAGCATATTTTGAGTCGTGTAGTTCCTGAATTCACACTATAAAAATTAAGCTGCCTTAGTGTATTCAGTAACAGTTTTACAGTGGGTTTGTTATATGTTACATTAAAGGTTGAATTTATATTCCCCCCCCCCCCAATTATAGTTACATATTCGTGTCGCAGCCGACCGAGGTAGCCGCGTGGTCTATGGGCGTCTTGTCACGGTTCGCGCGGCTTCTCCCCTCGGAGGTTCGAGTCCTCCCTCAGGCATGGGTGTCTGTGTCGTCCTTAGCGTGAATTAGTTTAAATTAGATTAAGTAAGCTTAGGGACCGGTGACCTGAACAGTTTGGTCCTATAAGACCTTATCACAAATTTCAATTTTTAATTCGTCCCATTTGTTACGTAGCAGAGTACACTGTCCGAGTTACATAAAAAAGTGTTTCCATCTGGGTCGGGGGCACAGTAGCTATAAGCTTTTGATAACCTTAATTTCAATGTGTTTCTCTACATGTGTCCATCTAAGATCAAGTACTCTAAAATTTATTTCACTAAAAACGGAGACAACGATACCACCATAAGGTACTCAGTTCAGCAAGAACTGCTTTTATATTTACCTCCTTTTGGTTCATAGTATTGTTTGTTCTGGCTTCGGCCAATGCACAGAAAAACAGTGAATACTTATTTTGTGGTAATGACTTCTACTGTATCTCAACTTTACTTTCCAGTCCCTGAATGTTTAAAAGTAAGAAGTTGCATATACAGTTAAATTGATTTTAATTGTTTTTATTGACTGCTTTCTGATACTCATTGCCTTAACGTGGATCTCCTTGTCTGCTATCAACACTTTCCTCTGCATACTCCACTGTGCCCTGAGTGGAACAGCTCAGTTGTGAGCTAGTCCCTTCCCTTGGATTTCCTGACACCTCTTTTTCCGAGGCCTTCCTCTGCTTACGAGATGCACTAAACAACCCCCACTTAGAGCAGCAAGGCCCCTAGGTCTCAGGCAGCTACCTTCATCACGTGCTTATTATACTGCTGATACTGGTGGTCCGCCAGGCCTTGGGCACCATCGCCGAATGGCTACTGCTGCTGGTGGACTGTGTGCTCTTCATCTCAGTGGCTGCCCTTATTTAGTTGCTGCCGTTGCTGGTGATCCCCTTGTTTTTACTTTTGGCATCGGTGATTACTCTCTTCTGTGTGAGGCAGGGGGACAGTTGACGGGGTAGGTGGTTGCATGTATTTTTTTTTTTTTTTCATTTTGAAGCCTATTCGGTAGCATGAGGTACGGACGTGGGATCTGTACTTTGATGAAATAAAGTTATATATATATATATATATATATATATATATATATATATATATATATATATATATATTAAAATGCTAATGGATTTGAATATTTTTGTTAATTACTCTTTCAGTACGAACTTTGTTGTAGAACCCCTTATTTACGTGTGGTAATATAAATTCATTTAGACAGAATTAAGCACATTTAAAATTACGTGAACCTTAACAACCCTCTCATGCTGATAAATTCATACTAACTGATTAAGAACATTTATTTGAAAATTGTATAAATTAAATTTTTTTACGTATTTCGGCCTTGGCACACATTTTCTAAATGCAGTGGTTTTTTTAAAAATATTTATTGAATTCTTTCCCGGCGTTAGCTGTGGAACACAAGACTGTCTCTGTTAGCATAAAATGGTTAAATATTGCCAAGCCGACCTGAACGTTTAATTATCATTGACAAAACACACTTCACTATACGTTTAAGTTATTTGCTTTAGAAATTGAAAGAACCTACAGATTAACAACTTCAACGTTAATTATCCGCCTATGAATGCACAAATGTAAAACCAGTAATAAATTCCGTCAGCCTCAGGATCGCTGAAAAAGAAAAATATTTCATAATACACTGCTAATTTCATCTGCTCCCTATTTACGGGTTTGGTTAATTTTTTTTTTTATCGGAACAATTTTTAAATGTGCCGCCGCTGCAAATCGTTCGGTCGCGGCACAGCCCAGCAACACCAACGATAATCGCTAAAAATGCTAAAAATTCTTTAAAGAAATATTATAGATGACATGGGCAAGCTAATTTACATTAGTAATACACAATTTTGATAAATCATAATGTATTTAGACCAAAACAATAATTAAACTTACATTACTTTGTAATTTCTCCTCTAATGGCGGCTAAAGATAGATACAGACAAAAGAAGTCTACTCATTCATAAAACGCTACGTCACAGGTTCCTCTCTCTCTCAGCTCTCGAGGAAGACGTCAAAGAACGCACACCATGCAATGCTATTTATATTATTGCTGACCATTAACATCTCTTTGTAATCCTACAACATTATTTTCCTCTGTGGCTGTATTTTACATTTTTTTTATCGCAGATATTAACATATTTCGTAATTACATTATGAGTATAGAAATATTACAATCATAAACACATCGAGAATATTATTACAGAAAATATTACAATAATAACGAATGTCCTTTATACAAAATTAAATAATAATTTTTTTTGTTAAACAGTTACAGTTACAATTGCTTCATAGCGGCGTATATAGTACAATTAAATGTCATTTCATTTTATTAATAGTGTGTGTGCTGCCAGGGAACGTTACAGTACACAGACACGCAGAATCATCAGTGTTTATCAAAAATTTAAGTTTATTGACTTATGAGAAATTTTCTCTTTCTGTTTAAGTATATTTCATGTTTTGTTTGATTTTATCTAGCCGTATCATCCGTTGCAATGAAATATTTTGTAGAGTAAGGCCTGGAAGATTTTTCTTCACAGATTATTTGCTTTCTTTATTGCTTCATTTACAAACGGAAAGTAAGCTAATTCGTATATTTTAGGAATGCCAATAAAAATTACGTGGTGTTTACCTATGCCACACTGTATTCATGTAAACAATGGGTGGCTTTATTAAGTTCTTTTCGGCAGAGTTAACCTAATGCTGCTATTGGTAAAACGCAATGGATATCTGAATCATTGCGGGCGCAGTTCCTTACCACGTCGGTCATGGTTTCATATAATTTTTTGCTTTGTTTTGTTCATACCATTCAGTTTCAGCAGCTTTTCTGCCATTGTTTTCCAATTTTTCAAGGTCTTGCCCTACTAATTTTTAATGTTACTTGTTTCATACTGCGATATGTTCCTTCAAATATTTTATTCTTTTCTTTTGAGATTTCTTTTACGTCTTCTTCTAATCGATTTCCACGTTTTGATTTTGGAATCTGTACATAGTTGGAATTTTCGCACTGATCTGACTTCTCTGTAAGTTTCACGTTTACATAATTTAAATCGGAATTTCTTTTGTAGTATGAATATACACTCTTTTGATTTTTCGACTTCTGCATCTGCATTTAAACATGAGTTACTCCTCACCATCGTATCATATAAGTCTTTTAAGATTTTTATCGCATCGACTAACTAAGAAAAAAGATTTTAGACTCAGTTGTTTTTAATAACAATTACGATGCAGCCAAATGTTTTGGCTTGGGTAGTGGCAGCACAACTGTAATGGTGTACTAATTTGTTTTTTTGTACTCATTACATCTTTTGTAACTTTTTTCAGTATCAGTAATTGAACTTCGTTATTGCTGTCACGTTTTTAGGCTGATCACAATACATTTTGGACGATACACTCTCTCTTGATCATAATTTATCATTGTCATAATTTATCATTTCCACCAATGAAATGAGAAAACAGAGTTTTCATCACTCTGATTTGTTGAAATTAATTCGTATTTCTCACCTATTATCTCATATTTGGTTATATTCATCGGATTATCACGATAGGTGTTTGCATTTGCCATCTTCGTTTATTTCACATGTTTCACTGTTTAGACTCCTTCGTTCCCCTGATTTCGTACTAATGTGACACGCAATATACTTAAGGTCACAATATAACTGCGATATCCACAGATTACACATATTTTTACAGTTTATGCTTATGTTTGAAGAGCTAACATACTCGCGATTTACAGTGTCTGCCATTTTTGCTTAAGGACTGAAAAAAGCAGAGGCTAAGATGATGAAGAATGGTAGAAAGAAGTGTCCAATTTTCTTAACATCAAAAGGGGTGCTACTCAGCAATGAAGGAATTGAAAGAATTTTTCTGAAGGTAGCTGAAGCATGGAGAATAAAAGAAGTAGATCGTCGCAGGGAAAGAAAGCTCACTTTAATAATGATGTGGAAATGAGGAACAAATTCCAGAAAGCGAGCAGGATATTGTATGAAAGTGAGTCATCAACCGTCAGAGATGTGGAGAAGCCAGAATTGGAAGCATCTGACTGATGGTGGTATCGAATAACGTTAAACAGTAAATGGACAAACAAAGCACGAAACGAAGAGGCACTAAGGAAACTAAGGAGGAAAGATGTCTGTAGACGAGCCTTGCCAGAGAAAGCGACAGGTTTATATGACACGTATTACTACTGCATCCAGGAATTTTTAACTCCCTGGAAGGGGCAGTGGAGCGATAAAGTGAAGTGGATAGACCAAGACTAGACCCAACAAAACTGACTGTAGATGATATTACCTGTCGTTGTTGCACAGAGATGAAAAGACTGGCATGAGATGAGAAAAATGTAGAACGCCATCATATCAGTCAGAAGGATGATTACTTAAAATAAAAATGTGGAAAAAACATCGCTGTGTCCGCTGAAACTGTCGGAGGACGAAGTCTGCACTATAGTTGTTGGAAGATCCAAAGTCGCTGGGAGCAGCCTTGTATCCTGAACAATAGTTTTGGTGATGCTTTATAATTCCATTAATGCATATGAATACCACACCTGAATAATTTGCTTAAGGAAGTCTGCACAGAGATCATAATCACTAGTAGAAGATATTCTTATTACTTGGTCAGTGTGGGCTCATTTTGGCAATCCAGTGAGTCTTATTACACAGTCAGTGGTACACGCAAGTGCATAAAAAGGCACAATAGGGATGTTCATGGCACCAACATTTCTCGAAAGCATAACAAAGACCTTCGCATTCGCCTGCATGAGTCCTCCCTCACGCATCGTTCATGAGAAGCACTATGGACATCACGGTACGATATTCCAAAAAGATTCGATCCTGGATTACTTAAAAATAGAGTAAAGTTAAGACGACCGTTTTAAAATTTCGTGTGTTCTGCATAGTCTCCTTCCCCATCTCCCTTGAGTACAACGCACAGAACATCCATACGACCACGTGAAATTTTCAGAAAAGTCATTCTTTGGGATGCAGTTCAACTGGCGCATCACAATTGCTTTAATGTCGGTTACGTTGTCAAAGCGTTACCCCTTCATTTGAATATCTGCACTTTGTCCTTTTGTGGTAGGTTCGTGTTGGTAACAGCAAGTGTCCTCAGCCAATATGATTTTTTTCCAGAAAAGAAGTGTCCGCTTTTTGTATTTTAATCAAGCCGCGGTGGGCGACCAGGTGTCATTGGTATTGTTCGGGAATCTAGGTATAAGGGACAAACTTTGCACTCACCTTTCTCTTCTTCAAAACATTCTGGGGACTGTCATGAACACAATTTGTAGAGATGATGTTCCATTGTGGTTTGTGACTCAACGACGTTGACACCACGGCCGCACGGCCACTAATCAACAATGTCTGATTGCCCGCTCACAACTGACTGGTGAATGTACACCTACTGTTTACAGATGTTAGTTCAAGCTCCCACCGTAGTTACTGCCCTTCGGCGCTTTGACAACGTAACCGACTTTCAAGCAATTGTGACGCGCCAGTAGAAAATCATCCCAAAGAGTGACTTTTCCGACAATTTCACGAAGTTGAATGAACACGACAGAGATGAAATCAGTTTCAAAACTATTTGGACGGACGGTGTATTAGCAGGTGGAAATACCGGTGTCACGGTACAGTGCATGCAAATATATACAGGTTACAGAGTTGCCACACCTTCCACAGTTGGTGTTTCATGACGTCTTTTAACGGTTTTTAGCTCTGTCTTCAATGCTTATTTACGAGGGTAATCCCAAAAGTAAGGTCTCCTATTCTTTTGTAAGTACAGAATTGTGTGTGGGAGTTGGTCACACTGCTATGAAGAGTGCTTCACGCGCTATGTGTAAACATGCGCACACCGCGCTGAGGCGCTCAGTCTTGGCTTGGCAGCCGTAGAGAATGGAACTCCCTTTGGATGTTACGGCCAAGTGCGAATTGCGCGCAGCTATTCGGTTTTTGAACGCAAAGGGCACTGCGCCGATTGAAATCCAACGCCAATTGACGGAAGTGTATGGTGAGTCGTGCATGGATGTCAATAATGTTTGTAAGTGATGTAGAGAGCTTGCAGCTGGTCGGACCGAAATTCACGACGAACAAAGGAGCGGGAGACCGTCAATTTCTGAGGAGACAGTGCTGAAGGTTGAGCAAAACATGCGTGAAGATCGGCGGATCACCCTGGATGATCTCTGCACGTTGATTCCTGAGGTTTCCAGAAGCACCGCTCACAGAATTTTCACGGAAACATTGAACTACCCGAAGGTATGCGCAAGATGGGTGCCACGCATGCTGACTGAGGACCACATGCGGCAACGCGTTGATGCTTCCCACGCATTTCTTCACCGCCTTGCAGCATAACAGGACAATTTTCTGGATGGACTCTATTGACACGGGTGACGAAACCTGGGCATACCACTTTACACCTGAGACCAAGCAACAATCACGCCAATGGCGGAATCCTTCTTCGCCAAAGCCGCGGAAATTCAAACTAACACAGTCTGCCGGTAAAGTCATGACAACCGTTTTTTGGGATCGGAATAGGGTATTGTTGGTCGACGTCATGCCCACTGGGACCACAATTAACGCTCACAGGTACTGTGAGACTCTGAAAAAACTCAAACAGGCAATTCAGAACCGGAGAAGAGGAATGTTGAGCAAGGGCGTACACATTCTCTACGACAACGCTCGCCCACACATCGCTCGGCAAACCGTTGCTCTCCTGCAACAGTTTCAGTGGAACGTAATCACCCACCCACCCTATAGTCCTGACTTGGCACCCAGTGACTACCACGTGTTCCCTAGGTTAAAAGAACATTTGGCCGGAAAGCGATTCAGCTCCGACGACGAGGTGAAAGAAGAGGTTCATGACTTTCTGAACAGCATGGCGGTGAGCTGGTATGATATGGGATACAAAAATACATCGTCAGAAATGGCGATTGTGTCGAAAAATAGCTAAATGTTCAAGCTATAAACTGATCTAAACCAGAAATAGACAGGTCTATGTACTTATAAAAAAAATAGGAGAACTTACATTTGGGATTACTCTCGTATTTTATATCACTTTCTAGAAAAAATTCCTCACTATTTACAGTTTCTACACAAAAATAAATACCTTCTCACATGTAACGAAATTCTCAGAACTTATACACAACATGGAAAAAGTTGAAACAAAATTAAATACATTGGAGAACACAGATATCGTTACACAAAGTTATAAACAAATCATAACACACGAACATCAATAACGAAAAAAATGGCAGGCAATTAGAATGTGAATTTGAAACACTTATTGTGACATCTCTTTGAAAAATACGCAGGTCATGGATTGATACAAGAAGAATGAAAACGCACAGTTACAGTAATTAGGTTAATTAAAATGTAAGACGCAGCATATTGAAAGTTACACATTGAATTACATGCTAGTCTTTGAATAACGTCACCATATTTACACAATGTGACATGCTCAAAACGAGTCTGGAAATCTTTACACAAACTATACAAATCGGTGAAAGTTCTTTGCGAGGAACTTCTGTTTCCTTGGTATATTACTTAATGATTCACGATTAATTATAACTCACGGCTAAAGGTACAGCAAAGTTCCTTTGCATTTCAGTTTTTGTGTGATCACATTCTTTGTACCCACAATAACTAGAAATCCTGCATGTTGATGTCTGCACAAATGTCCAGATAGCATTGTTACGTTTCTTCGGTGGATATCGATATCTTGCGGGTGGAAACAGTTTCACATAATTAGATTCTCTGCAGTCAGTAATAGCCAAATATCTTCGGAGATGTGCCGCTATTAGTTGCTGCGTTGCTTGTTTTCGTAGCTTACTTTCATATTGAGGTTACCTTCCTTTTTGTGCAAAAATGTGCAAACCAGGTTATAGAGCAGCTTTGCAGTTAGGTACATACAGAGAAAAAGATAATAGCAAGACAGGTGAAGATGGAGGACAGCATCAAGGCAATCGAAAAAAGATGACTTAAAACAAAAAGAGACAAACAAACCTCGCTGTGTTGAGCGGTAACTACTGCAGGGTAAACACACAGCTCGCCACGGTAAGCGCTGAAGCGCAAGCTTTCGCTGATGACAGAAACCTGTACTCAACTCGCCATTCGGCACCGCTCAAGGAGAACATGTTGGCCTAAATCACGGAGCACTTTGGAAGGGAGAGCGTGACTCCTCAAATTCTGAGTAAGTCTGAACGAGAAGCAGGTCGACTAGACGTTGAAACAAGAGTCACTTGGGATATTCCATCGCTAAGTAACAGAAATCAGCGAGACATAAAAAGTTTATGGAGTTGGAAGTACACAGTTAAGTCAGTGGCAGAGAAAAATATTTTGTTGTTGCCAACAAAATAATTAATTTCGACGCAGCTCCATTTAAGCAAACTCACTGAATGCAACATTTTTTCTTTTTTAGTCAGAAAATTCTGTCCTCTATATTTAGTTTCGTAATATCTGCGAAACATCCATCGAAGACTTTTAGAATCTTGTTATTGTACTCAAAGCATCACAAATTTCTTAAAACGTCGTAATACGCGGAAGTCAGTGCGGAAACTAGAAAACTAGTACGCATGCAAATGTTTTGGACAGCGCTTGGGCTGGTATTCATTTATGTACCCAACAGAAGGATCGTTTCACTGTAACTATCTTCTGTACAGGATCAAAGTGTGAATGTTACACAGTTCCTCTAGCATAGGCAAATGGAGCAATCGGTTGGTTCTTTTTGCATTAGATGGGGTTTATGGCGCGCCTTAAAGGTCTTGATTATAGAGGCACCATTTATCTCGTGGACGGTTGCTGAGGAAACCCGAAGAATCGTTTTTCACTATTTTTTCGCTAACAGCAGAAAATTTCTGAAATTTTAACGGTTCTGTAAGCATTTATCTAGAAGTGCCACCTTCCGATTTTCAAATATCTTTATTACAGAATGTGTGTATAGCCACCTCGGCTGCATAAATTTGTTAGCAAATTGACCATGATTTCGACAGCTCCAAGTTGGTCTTCATCAGAATAAAAATTACATAGGATTACATGTGATCACACCATAGGTGAAAAACATCTGAGCAAAAATCCTCTTGTCAAATTGAAATTATCATAAGGATGAAAATTAAACTGTAAAAATATAACATGTTTGTCAATTGGAATAAAATGTTCCATCGAACATATTTCGATGGAACATGGTGCCTAATGTGTCGGTCCCTGTGGTGTGATTATCCGTAATACCGATCAGGGAAGCACGTGATATTCATTCCCAGTCCAGTGACAAAATGTAAATGTCGTGTGACTAGGGCCTCCCGTCAGGTTGACCATTCGCCAGGTACAAGTCTTTCGATTTGACACCACTTCGGCAACTTGCGCGTCGATGGGAATGAAATGATGATGATTTGGACAACACAACACCCAGTCCCTGAGCGGAGAAAAGCTCCGACCTAGCTGGGAATCGAACCCGGGCCCTTAAGACTGATAATTTGTCGCGCTGACCACTCAGCTACCGGGGGTGGACAGTCCAGTGATGGTATGTGCAAAGTACAGCCTGCTGATAAGTGTGGCACTACTTTTTACGATCTACGTGAGTGAGTACAGAAAGAAGCACTCTGGGAAATTACGTTTCCAGACACTAGAGACCCTTCGCCACGAATTTCACCTCGCCGCTGGAGACGGGCTCTTGCTGATATCGCCGTTAACAGTTCATTGGACTGGCATCCACAGCTCAACCTTTGGATGTTCAATAAAACCGCTGCAGCTGTTGTAAAATTTGCAAGAATTTTTAAGATTTTTTAATTCTAAATGCTATGTTTATAAATAACTCACAACAGGTTTTTATCCCTATATCAATGAGTTATTCACTCGACATTTGCTACTTTTATAATACAATGGTGTCCAAAATTAAAACAACAACGGAAATTTTGCTAGATTGATTTTATTTTGGCACAAAACATAGCAAACAGGTGACAGTAAAGTAGAAACAATGTAAGGAATAGCCGGCCGGGATGGCCGAGCGGTTCTAGGTGCTACAGTCTGGAACCGCGTGACCGCTACGGTCGCAGGTTCGAATCCTGCCTCGGGCACGGATGTGTGGGCTGTCCTTAGGTTGGTTAGGTTTAAGTAGTTCTATGTTCTAGGGGACTGATGACCTCAGAAGTTAAGTCCCATAGTGCTCAGAGCCAATGTAAGGAATACAAAACGTAAGCAACTGCAACATGCAGAACAGTAAACAAAAATTTTCTTCGTTTCTTCCAACTTAACAGATTTGCACACACATTCCCACAACTGGTTAATGTGCTGAGTATGGGGTGTGACCACCTCTGGCAGCAATACATGCCTGACAAGAATGGGGCGTTGTGTGGATGATGTCGTCAATCTCAAGCTACATCTACATCTACATCTACATTTATACTCCGCAAGCCACCCAACGGTGTGTGGCGGAGGGCACTTTACGTGCCACTGTCATTACCTCCCTTTCCTGTTCCAGTCGCGTATGGTTCGCGGGAAGAACGACTGTCTGAAAGCCTCTGTGCGCGCTCTAATCTCTCTAATTTTACATTCGTGATCTCCTCGGGAGGTATAAGTAGGGGGAAGCAATATATTCGATACCTCATCCAGAAACGCACCCTCTCGAAACCTGGCGAGCAAGCTACACCGCGATGCAGAGCGCCTCTCTTGCAGAGTCCGCCACTTGAGTTTGTTAAACATCTCCGTAACGCTATCACGGTTACCAAATAACCCTGTGACGAAACGCGCCGCTCTTCTTTGAATCTTCTCTATCTCCTCCGTCAACCCGATCTGAGGCAATAAGGCCCATTCTTCTTGCAGAGCTGATCACAACTCATGGAGAGTGATGGCGACGTGATGCAACCTGACTCCCTAGTGTATCCCATACATGCTCTATGGGACTCAAATCGGGAGAGCGAGCAGACCTCGTCAGCCGGCCAATATCTTCCATTTCCAAGAAAACATCAACCGCCCGTGCTTTATGAGGTCGAGCATCATCGTCCTTCAGTACGAAGTCTGAGCTCACAGCACATCGCAACAACCGTACGCGAGGTCACAAGATCTCATTACAATACCTGGCAGCAGTTAAACCTTGCCGATTCACCAGTACAATTTCATGAAGAGGTGTTACTGTGGTCAACATAATCCCTGCCTACACCATTAAGGATCCTCCTCGACATCGGTATCTTTGCACTATGTCTGGATCCTGAAATCATGTTCCGCGTTCCCTCCAGATGTGAATCTGCTGAGAATCACTCTCCAGACCAAACTGGGACTCATCTGTGAAAAGAATATTGGCCCCCTGTTTGACCGCACAGGTGGTATGTTGACGACTCCACTTCAGACGTTCCCTTCTGTGACGACGCGTCAGAGGTACACGTGCAGCAGATCTCTTACAATAAAGGCTACTCTGCTGAAGCGTTCTGTACACCGCTTGCCTCGATACAACACGTCCAGTGGTTGCTGCGAGATCAAATGCCTGTTGCCGTGCAGTATTAAGGCGGTATCGTCGTGTCATTAGAATCAAATAACGGTCCTCTCTTTCTGATGTCACATGTGGTCGACCCTGTGCAGGTCTTCGGGATATAGTTTCGCTCTCTACAAACTGTAGCAACATCCGAGAAACAACAGAACGGTTCACATTAAATCACATCAATTTGCGACTGTCCTGCTTCCATTCTTCCTACGGACCTCCACAGCAGAGTGTTTGGTAGGCGTCCGCTCTGTGCCTCCCTGCAGCGTCTGTGACTGTGTACATAGTGGTTGTGGATGTGGGGCTACACGGCGAACGCTGTCTCGTTTCATAGGTGCCCTGACGTCACGGTTGGCGTCGTCGTCCGTTGACTGGAATACCATCTTCCGTGCAGAACATTATCGTACGGACATCTGTTGACAGTTTGTACGATTATACCTTCAATTAGACACCGGGCGGGGAATTAGCGATTTCTTGCTTTAATTTTGGACACCAGTGTATGTTACAGTTCCCAACCCTTTCCTCAAAGTTCATCGGATGTTATTTACGATTCCAAACATGCGCTGCTTCCCTCGAGAGCTATGTTTTGATATCATGCCAGTTGGTGCTGCAGTCGAAGCTATCCGTCCCGGCGTGGCATCAACTGAGGTCCTGTTTACTCTATACTTCTTCTTTCTTCAGCTCTCTCCCTACCCCTCTGTCCTCTTCTTGGTGTTTTTTATAATGTTTTCTGTCTTTTCTTTGTTGATAGATTCCGACTTGATTGCCGCATTTCAATCCGTGAAAATCGCTTTTTGCGAAGTTTCCCAAATGTTAAACAAAGGTGATCAGAGTGTAAAAATGTCTTGACCACCATAACGTAATTATTCAGTCTTCGGACACTTTTTATCGCTGTGATGTGGTCTTCGCGTAATATTGTTTACGGTCTCCTTTTTATTTAGATTTGGACCTGATGATGTAATTTAAATTACGAATCTGGTTTTGCCTTTAATAAAGGATTTGCAACAGCTGCAGCAGTTTTTATTCAACATAAAATCATTTATTAACAGCGTTAATTGTTTAGTTGTAAATACTGGGGAAATATCTCCGTGCCAAAGGAACATCATAACGATATAACCTCTCAAAAAAATGTTGGAATGTGTGTGGAATATTATGGGACTTAACTGCTAAGGTCATCAGTCCCTAAGCTTACACACTACTTAACCTAAATTACCCTAAGGACAAACACACACACCCATGCCCGAGGGAGGACTCGGCCGGGAGGACTCGGCCGGGACCAGCCGCACAGTCCATGACTGCAGCGCCTCAGACCGCTTGGCTAATCCCGCGCGGCGATATAACCTCTCGCTCGCCTCCAGAACACGTGTAGAATTAAGGTTAAAATTTGGTACGTAACAACTAATAAGCTTTTGATTGATTATTTTCTTCAATTACGTTTGCTATTTAATTCTGTCTAGTGCCTGATGTTACACTCTATGTCGGCTTCATCCCGTGATGGTGTGGCTTCACAGGATGCCAATTCCTCATCTCCGTTTCTTCTGTTTTTCGCCTTTTGCTACAAAGTCATTGTGATTGCTGTTTCGTCTTAACTGAAGCGCGGATCCAATTCTCAGCCACAGGAAATAGCCGGCGCAGAGTGCGAGATGGATTCTTTCAAAGTGAGCCAAACAGTACGGGTTTGCATTTTCTTTTCTTACAATGTAATCGCAATCATAGCATTTCCATAGCTGTTTATTCATGTTTAATTCAGTGTAACCTCGCAAATCCGTCTCCTATGGGACCAGGAAAAGGGCCGGAACGCAAGAAAGGTCGTGTTATCAGAGGAACACTTTTATTGACCCGTAACATCACAATACAGTACAGCACAACTTTAACGTTCAATTGAAAATACTGTCTGAAACATTGTTCCGTGTTGAAACACTAACATAACGAAAACATTCACAAACAAAAAATTTTTACAAGGAAGTGTAATGTACTGAGGCGCATGTGCTGTAAATTAAATCTGTATCGTATGGCAAAGTATTAATACTGAGTGCAAGTTTAACATCTGTACATACTTCATTACAGTTCTGCATGACGGCAACTAATTTGCGCCAAACTGTTTAAAACATGAGAAATCACGCGGTAAAAAATGTTCTTAGGCAGGACAAAAAAGTTTGTAATTTCCTTTTGCTTCGCAGACGACAACTTTGATTTTTTTGCTATATTCCGCCATTTTCTAATCCACAACATGTCTATTAGAGCTGACCTAGAGCTTTGTTCAACGTACTGACAGGCTATATCAAATGCATTTTTAGTGTCTGCTTAGGCAGCAGATTCTTTTTCCTCGTTGTCTCAGCATCTTTCTCGTTCTCATCGGTTGGTCAATTTACAGCGTCAGTGAGTTGGTCATCAGTTAATTCTGCTTGCGTTGTGCAGTCAGCATCAGCTGTTCTGATCCATTCACTCAATCCTTCGATTATGCCACGAAGGTCTACGCCCGCTTGTAAAAACAGCATCACATACTTACGTTTAGTTGGTGCCATAATATAGTTTTACACACTTTAATATGTAAGAAGAACATTGACACTAAATTATAAAAAATGTGTGCACAATAAAACTTCTAAATCGAGTTAAAAACAAATTATTTCATACTAAAAGTCATCGAACTATCGCATCTAGTAACGGTCAACTGTCTACTGATCCATATTGCAGACGATGAGCCATCGACATCTCCAGTCCTGACGTAGCAGCGGCCCATGTAGCTAAACAAACACCAGAAATGGGATGGTCAGACTAAGCGGGGAGCCGGACCATCCGAGGTCGGCTTAGCGATGTTCTACTGTATGTACACATTCCCCTTATAAGTTTACATGGTGCAGTTTGAAGTTCATTCAACGGCATAATTATTCTTGGACTCCATTTCATTGGTAGTCCAATCAGTAACAAAGACAAATTCTTGTAAGGATATTAGGTGTACATTAAGCCAGAACGCTGCTTTGTGTAGCAATTGTTATTATTGTGACTTTATTTTCATTGGTTATAGGCCTATTTCGGCTCAAAGGCCATTTTCAAGCTCTCTGCAACAGATAGTACGGTATGTAGATCATATATCTGTGAGGTTTCGTAATAAATAATTGTTTTGTACATTTGGCGTAAGACTTACTTCCATATTACGCCGTTGACGCTCTTGCTGTCAGATATCTTACTTGGTTCGTTTTTAAGCAAAGCACAGGCGAAATTATAGATTACTCGCTAAGTATTAGTGGATTTTTTCTTTGTTAGCTAGTATCGTTAAGATCTTGTTAACATTTTATAAGTCTGACAGCTTCGAGTTATGTCAGCGATGTTACCTGGTTACAGATTTGTTTTTATAAATCTATGGAGTTGTAAAATCTTTGCAGCTGTATATTGGTGTTCGTTTAATGAAAAAATTTTAATCAAACAAACCAATTTAAAACATAAAAGCTATTTTGATAATTTTATTGAAATTATTGACCACGGATAATTTCATAAAACGAGCACCAATATACAGCTGCAAAGATTTTACTATCACACGACTCCATAGATTTATAAAAACAAATCTGTGACCATGTAACATCACTGACATAACTGGAAGCTGTCAAGCTTACAAAATGTTAGCAAGATCTTAACGATACTGGCCAACAAAGAAAAATTCCACTGCTGAAAAATTATTTAGCAAGTAACCTATAATTTCGCCTATACTTTGCTTAAAAACGCACCAAGTAAAATATCTGACAGCAAGATCGTCAACGACGTACTATGGAAGTAAGTCTTACGACAAATGTACAAAATAATTATTTATTACGAAAACTCACAGATATATGATCTAAATACCGTACTATCTGTTGCAGAGTGCTTGAAAATGGCCGAAATAGGCCTATAGCCAATGAAAATAAAGTCACAATAATAACAACTGCTACACAAAGCAGCGTTCTGGCTTAATGTAGCATAATGTCCATACAAGACATATATAACGCTGCTGGTCTAGAAGAATTTAAAAAGACAAATTCAGTTCCTTACACCATGGACAGTGGTTACTTTACATAAATATGGGAATGGAAATCTGTTATAGGTAAGTGAAATTGGAAATTTGTGGTAAGGTCTTATGGGACCAAACTGCTAAGGTCATCGGTCCCTAAGCTTACACACTACTTAATCTAACCTAAACTAATTTACGCTAAGGACGACACTCACACTCATGCCCTAGGGAGGACTCGAACCTCCGACGGGGGGAGCCGCGCGGACCGTGACAAGACGCCTAGACCACGCGGCTACCTCGCGCGGCTCTAAGTAAGTGAATAATGACCTAAGGAATCATATTTTTTGTATTTCGTATTGAAATTACATACTCAGAATGAATTTTTACTCTGCAGCGGAGTGCGCGCCGGTTTTAAACTTTCAGGCGTATTAAAATTGTGCGTCGGACCGGATGTCGAACCAGGGATCTACCCCTTTCTTTGGCAAGGGCTATACAGACAAAACTTTTCAAGCAGGACACACGACCCTCATCACATTTCCGCCGGTACCCCCTCTTCTGACTTGCAAACTTCACAGAAATTATCTGGCATAGTCGCGTAGATTATGTAGTGCAAAAGATTATGCACTTATTTTGTCAGCACTTAAATACTGAAGTCCTAATTTATATGTTGTGAACTGATACCTTTCTAGTCATTACGATTCATCGTACTCGTACAAATGATCCCTCGAAGACGCTAGTACTTTCGTATGATGTGCCACTGCCACGTAACGTATCTTGATGAAACTTTAACATGCACAGAAAGAACTGATGCAGTGTAGTAAAAAAGGCAAGTTGTAGAAATACACAATGAAACAAACAGAAATGACACTTGTATTCAAAGACAATAATTACACTGAAGTTATCGCGATTCGTGATTATCCCCTGGACATTAAAGGCGGCGCATGTTTCTTAATAGTGTGTATGATCACACGGACGGCAGTACATGCTCTGCAACGTGCTGGCCACAAGGTTGGTAACGAGCCCTTATGATACGGCGTACAATCCCTGCACTGGGGCGGATGACAGCTTCTGGATGCTCCTTGGTGCAGTGGACGTGCTACAGATAGTATCCCCAACATATCCCACTCGTGATCGATGGGATTTAAGTCAGAGGAACTAGCAGACCATTCCATTCGCCGAATATCCTCGCCTCCTAAGAGCTCCTGCTCTACAGATCGATGCGGTCGCGCATTGCCATCTATAAAAATGAAGTCAAGGTCGAATGCATCCCTCAAATAATGCAGTGTCGCAACAACGTTGACCGGCGAGTCCAATGATTTGGAAGTCAGCACCCACATGCAACGTTATGCTTCTTCACACATCCCAAAACGATCATGTACGACGGTGTTCTTGGGTGCGTTACGCATTCCCAGCTCTCGCCATGTGAGGGTACGTCCGGTATTGTCGAATACGATCGTTTTGGTGGTCCAAATGTTATGATGTGGGGAGGCATAGCGCTGCAAAACTTTGAACACGGTTCACTCAACCGTTGGAGTTAGCGTGACACTGTACGTGTTCCCCGTGTGCGTCTTTTCAGGGCTGACTGCAGTGTAATTATTGTATTTGAATAAAAGGCTCATTTTTGTTCGTCTCATTGCGTATTTATTTCAGTTACCTCCTTTACTATACTGTAGCATATCCTTGTATCAGTGGTCCAAGTTTCATCGAGCTATGTTACTCGGCAGTCACACACCATACGAAAGTTGCTTTCCTCATTAAGTTTTCAATATCTATCTAGACAATAGTTTCAATAACAACACATGCCTAGGACGCCGTATTTGTATTCTTCTGGACCAAACTGCCCTGAATTTCCTGCGTGAAAGAGGGATGATAATTTACTGACACAGGGTCCATAAAGAGCCATGTAAGTGTTGAAAATGTGCGTTTGGAGCAAAACATCGCATGACAGGGAAACATGGACTGTGGGAAAACCAGAAAAGAAGAGAACAGAAGTATTTGGGATGTGGTGTTACAGAAGAATATAGAAAATTAGATGAACTGATAAGGTAAGGAATGAGAATGTTCTCCGGAGAATCGGTGAGGAAGGAAATAATAGAGAACACTGTAAAGAAGAAAGGATAGGATGGTAAGACATTTGTTAAAAAAAATGGTTCAAATGGCTCTGAGCACTATGGGACTTAACATCTGTGGCCATCAGTCCCCTAGAACTTAGAACTACTTAAACCTAACTAACGGAAGGACATCACACACATCCATGCCCGAGGCAGGATTCGAACCTGCGACCGTAGCAGTCGCGCAGTTCCGGACTGAGCGCCTAGAACCGCTAGACCACCGCGGCCGGCATTTGTTAGAACATCATGAAATAATTTCCAAAACACTACAGGGAGCTGTACAGAGTACAAACAGTAGAAGAAAACAGAGATTGGAGTACACCCAGAAAATAATTGAGGACATAGATTGCAAGTGCTACTCTGACGTGAAGACGTTGGAACAGACGAGGAATTCGTGGCGGGCAGCATCACACCGGTCACAAGACAACTCAATTTTGAAAGAAAAAAATGCGCAGCAAATCTCGTATTTACAATGTCAGTGTTCTAGTAGTTTGTTCAGGAATATTTCGTGAGTATTTTGTGAGAAAGGACACGTTTCCGGTAGCAAGTTAAAGAATAGTAACGAAATTATTATTTATTCGGCTTATCACCCGATTTATCTAACGCAGAAATCGTACAACACAAGACAGGGAGTAACGCAACAGTCCTCAGATGCAAATCCTGTGATGCGTATGCCGTCGCTATGGGAACAGCTCGGCACAGCTCTGCCAACAAGCACATCAGACGACTCTTCATCAGTAGCATGCCCGTGACGGGTTTCAAATACGACTAACACTGCCGGGTAAGCAAATACGCGACAGAAGCGCGCAGTACTGTAAACACGCCTGAGGGAAAAGAGTGAAGTTCACATTAATGTTGTCAATAGCAAGTAAAGTGAGTGAATGGAACAAGTTTGTTTACAAATAAAACACACACATCGAATGCTTTCGATGTTTGTGCTATTGTGCAGATACCTTCAATGGAGTACTGATACAAAGATAAATGAGACTCGGAAACCAAACGAACTGCATTTATTTTGTGACGGGCCGCCGAAGACCACGGGTACCTAATATCAAATACAAGAGGTGGGCAAAGTCGTTTCTTTTACGAACCCATTCATTTTGATATAGTTCTTTTTAGTTTTTATTGTTAAAGTACGAAAAAATAAGAACACTAAGAAAAACTCTTAAGCCAAATCAGTAGCCAAATTTTACTGCCAACAAAAACTGAATGTCTTGTAGAAACAAACTCTTTGTGCACAAGTCTAAAAAATGCCTTTTGTACATGCAGTCTTCTAAGCAGGAAGGCCTGAGCGCATTCAATCTTATCCCAAGTCTTCACTTGAGAACTTGGTTCGTAAGAACCACTAAAAATTAAATTGTTCTCATTGTCAGCAAGAGCGTTTATCTGCTTTTTCTTGTCTGATAGGGTCTGAGAAAAGAAAAAATCATTCTTATTTATTAATTTACAAGAATGGGGAAGTACAGCGTAAATTCGGTGTAAAACAATAAAACTGTGTAGTAAGTGTAAACAAGAGTCAAGCGAGGGGAGGATCGAAACTAGAGTGTGGACTGAACTAAGTGAACTAATGGAGTGGTTGCATTCTTCCGGTCAGGTACAGCTGTTAAGAGTTCAGAACTACGGAAACTTTGGTCTTGTAAGTGGGGTGTGCTCAGTATACAGCGTGAGTCACCTAACGTTACCGCTGCGCTGGATATATTTCGTAGACCACATCAAATACTGACGAACCGATTCCACAGACCGAACGTGATGGGAGGGGTTAGTGTAATTGTTTAGTACAAACCATACAAAAATGCACGGAAGTATGTTTTTTTAACACAAACCTACGTTTTTTTAAATGGAATCCCGTTAGTTTTGTTAGCACATCTGAACATATAAACAAATACGTAATCAGTGCCGTTTGTTGCATTGTAAAATGTTAATTACATCCGGAGATATTGTAACCTAAAGTTGACGCTTGAAACCTCCGACGTTCAGTTGCGTGTTGTAACAAACACGGGCCACGGTCGGCGAGCAGCATCTGCAGGGACATGTTTACGATGACGACCGTGTTTACTAGTGTGGCTGTAGTGCACCGTTGTGGTTTCGTCTAGCAGTCGCAATATCCGCATGTAATGCTTGCTGCTATTGTTATTCTGCATTCGTCTCCGCACGCAGACCAACTGTAGTACACCGTGTTACCAGACGTCTGTGATAGTGTAGTGTTGTAGGAACTGTGACCATGGTGTATTCGAACTCTGAAAAGGCGGAGATGATACTCATCTATGACGAGTGTCGACGAAATGCAGCTGAAGCCTGCAGGGTGTATGCAGAACGGTACCCGGACAGAGAGCATCCAACGTGCCGCACATTGCAAAACATCTACCGCTAACTGTATGCAACAGGTATGGTCGTAGCACGCAAACGGGTCCGTAACACGCCCGTCACAGGAGAAGCGTGTACAGTTGGTGTGTTAGCTGCTGTTGCCATGAACCCACACATGAGTACACGGGACATTGCGAGAGCCGGTGGACTGAGTCAAAGTAGTGTCATGCGCATACTGCATCGTCACCGCTTTCACCCGTTTCATGTGTCGCTACATCAGCTATTACATGGTGATGACTTTAATCATCGAGGGCAATTCTGTCAGTGGGCATTAACAGAGAATGCGTTGCAGTTCTACCTGTTTACCGATGAAGCGGGTTTCACAAACCACGGGGCAGTGAATCTACGGAACATGCATTACCGGTCCGTGGACAATCCTCACTGGCTCAGACAGGTAGAGCGACAGCGACAGCGACCGTGGAATGTAAATGTATGGTGCGGAATCATTGGCGACCACCTCATTGGTCCTCACTTCATTGCAGGGGCCCAAACAGCTGCAACATACATTGCGTTTCTACAGAATGATCTGCCAACGTTGTTCGAAAATGTCCCACTGGAAACGCGTCGACGTATGTGGTATCAGCATGATGGTGCACCTGCACATTCCGCAATTAACACTAGGCTGACCCTTGACAAGATGTTCGACGGGCGTTTCATAGGACGTGGAGGACGCATAAATTGGCCAGCCCATTCTCCTGATCTTACACCTATGGACTTCTTTCTGTGGGGTACGTTAAAGGATAATGTGTACCGTGATGTGCCTACAACCCCAGAGGTTATGAAACAACGTATTGTGGCAGCCAGCGGCGACATTACACCAGATGTACTGCGGCGTGTACGACATTCATTACGCCAGAGATTGCAATTGTGTGCAGCAAATGATGGCCACCACATTGAACATCTATTGGCCTGACATGTCGGGACACACTTTATTCCACTCCGTAATTGAAAACGGAAACCACATGTGTACGTGTACCTCACCCCTCATGGTAAGGTACATGTGCGTCAGTGAAAAAGACCAATAAAAAGGTGTTAGCATGTAGACGTAATGTGCTGTTCCAGTCTCTTCTGTACCTAATGTCCATCAGCGTTCCCTTTGGATCCCTACGTAATTCGGTGCTCTCCGATACACACGATCGAACAGCGGAGGAGTGGTACTCAAGCGTCAACTTTAGGTTACAATATCTCCGGATGTAATTAACATTTTACAATGCAACAAACGACACTGATTACGTATTTGTTTATATGTTCAGATGTGCTAACAAAACTAACGGGGTTCCATTTAAAAAACCGCAGGTTTGTGTTAAAAAACATACTTCCGTGCATTTTTTTATGGTTTGTATTAACCAATTACACTAGCCCTTCTCCTCATGTTCGGTCTGTGGAATCGATTCGTCAGTATTTGATGTGGTTTACGAAATATATCCAGCGGTAATGTTAGGTGACTCACCCTGTATATGCAGGGGAGATTCGTGCATGCGAATTCTTACTTCCAGTACGTAAGGGCAGCGAGTAGTAGAAGAATGGTGATTCACTAAAAAAAAGGACCGCTACGAACAGTTTCTTTTCTAGAACAGCTCATAAAAAAAATACGTGAACGAGTACATCTCAGCAGTGTCTCCAGAAGAGACTGAACAACGCAACAACGTGACTTGGGTGATTCCAGAGATCATACATGTGGCAACATGATACGTGCGCTGTACCTAAATGTTAACTACGCTATACTTTAGAATAGAAACACAGTATTTTTACGATTCCTTCATGTACCCTCTCCCTCTTTCTTTTCTCGCTTTTCAGTGCGCTTATGCCGATAAGGTGTCAATGCAACACATCACTGCTGAATTTCTTTGTCTGTTACTAAGCTGGGATATTATATTTCCCCACTGTCAATCATTCAAGTTTTCTTGAGCATTTACGTCAAAAATACACTGACTAAAATTTAAAGCGTTACGCCAAGAAGTACTAGTCCAGTATCTATAATATTTTGTGTACATGATCATCACACAGTGGTCACTAAATGGTTAAAATTTCATTTCATTTGAAGCTGACGTCCATCATCAACATTAGTGTGAGGTTTGAACACTCACGGTCACGAATTACGCTCCGGAATTCGTAGTGAGATTGAAACAAACAAGTTCCGAATACCGCCACTATCATGAATTTCTTCTCTTATCTGGAACACGTACTGTGTCGATTTATGGAAATTGCCGGTTCGAGGCTGCTACAAAAATGTACGTCTTCCCATCGCATCCCACACATACTCCATGAGTAACAAATCAGTGAACTGGACAAGCCGGTCACGTTTATTTACACTCCTCTAGGCGTTTGTGCTGTGAACTGTAGTGTGTAGCTCAAATGTGTGTGAAATGTAGACTTAACTGCTAGGGTCATCAGTCCCTAACCTAAATTATCCTAAGGACAAGCACACACACCCATGCCCGAGGGAGGACTCGAACCTCCGCCAGGACCAGCCGCACAGTCCATGACTGCAGCGCCCCAGACCGCTCGGCTAATCACGCGCGGCTAGTATATAGTCTTGCATCCTGCAGGAATATGCCATTTGGTGCTCTAGTTATGAAGTGTGTTAGAACAGGGTTTACCATTCTTTCCACATACCAACGAGGATTCGACCTCCTTTTGACAATTACCAAATCGTTCATGTTGTCTTATCCAACAGCTCCCCACACCATGACTCCAGGAGTTGGTGCTGCATGAGCTCGAAAATCGCTTCTTCCTATGATCTTTTACGAGGACTTCTAAGGACACATCGCCATCGATTATGACAGCAACAAACGCAATCGAGACTTCATTGCTGCATATCACAGAATACCACTCATAGTGTTGTGGACAAAGTAAGCGTCGAAATGGTGAATGGAGCAGGGGAGGTTGGCAAACAGCGGCTGTATCGTGTGATGAGGCTAGTGTCGGTAGAGAAGAAGACTCCAGAACATCTGAAGTGAGCACTAATTGTCCCTTTATTCAAGAAAGGGTGTAGGAAGGATTGTAGAAAATATAGGGGATTCACAATGATAGCACACCATCCCATGGTGTATGAAAAGATCCTAGGGAGCAGAATCCGAATCTGGGTTGAGAACAAATTGAGAGAGGAACAGCATGGCTTTAGACCTGGGAGGTCAACTGTTTACATCGTATTTGCAGTGACAGTATTTGCAGGAGCATCACTATGAATTTGGGGGAGACCTTGAGGTGGCCTTTCTCGATACAGACGTTTATAGAAGAAAGGTCTGCAAAGCACAAGAAAAGAAACCAGTGGATAACGAGATAACAAGCCGAGTGGAGGAGGTGTGTTGTGGAAATTAGAGTTGTGTGAAAGTGAAAGATGAATCGACGGATTGCTTCCAGCAAACAAGTGGTGTGAAAAAGGGCAATGAATTGTCACTGATCCTCTTCATTGGATAAGATAATGGCTAAGGTGGCAGAAAAAAATGAAGAAAACAAGATGAAAGTGATGGTGTTCGTAGATAACTTGATGATCTGGGGAACAGGGACGAGAAAATTCAGGAACATATGGATGCGTGGGAAGAAACTGTGAGACAGTATGGAATGGAATTTAATGTAAACAAGTGCGAGTATAACTGGAAAGAAAAATAGACCAAACAGCGCAATAAGGATTGTAGGTGAACAATTGAAGAGGGTGGAAAGTGTCAAGTGCTTCGGGAGTGTGATTGAGGAAAATGGCAGAAATGAGGAAGAGCTCAATGAACGTGGGAGACAGGCAGAAGCATTCCTGCGAAGTTTTAGGTGCCTGGTTTAGAACAAAGACCTCCCACAAAAAAGCAGAGAAACAATATACAGAAGTTACTACATCCCAATATTAAAGTATGCTTCTGGACATTGAATAATGAAGGAAAGAGATGTAAGCAGACTACAGGAACGTGAAATGAAGTTTCTCAGAAGTAGGTTAGGAGTAGCGAAGAGAGACAGAATGAGGAATGAAAGGGTAAGGGAAATACTGAAAGAGGAACACTTGCAGAGAAAGACAGAAATGTCAAACCTGACATGGTATGGGCACTTAAGGAAAGTGGAAAACAAGAGGATTCCCAAGAAGATACATGAAACGGAGAAGCAACGGAAACGACCAAGAGGAGGGCCAAGCGATAGACGGCTGAAAGATGGGAAGGAATGTGTTGAAAAAAGAGACGAGGAGGATGGTGGGAAGGCAGGACTAGATGTCGAGGCTAATGTTCCAAAGAGACCCTCCCTGAGGCTGTAAACTGTTCAAGAAGGTGATGATGGTGAAGTCTACTCATTGTCCCCTTTGCCTCTGGCACTGCAACATGACAGTCACTGTTTTCTGTGGTTTGCTGTCAGAGACAAACGACGCATGGCAATTCGAGATCTGGACCCAGTTTCCAGTAATCTGTTGCCGATGATTCGTAGTGATACCCCGCCCAAATTTCAGCTAACTCCATCAGTCCATTCCTCAGAGACAGTCGAATAATCCTACGACCTTCTCGTGATGCAGTTCTTCTGGAAGCATCCGTGGCACCTGCTTGCCACACTGTTGTCCATAATCCTTCTCGTCCCACACGTCTGCAGCTGTTGCACTATAGCCAGCTGTCTGTGCGATCTATCCGTATGATGCTCACATGTGCCTCATGCCAACGATTACACTATTCATGAAGTCAGAAACTTGGAGATTAGCTGCCTGTCCACATCTTCCGGGCATGCTGGCATGTTATGTGGCGGTCTCCATATGAGAGATAACGATAATTACTACGGTCGCTAGAGAGAGTTTTGCAGCTTTTTTTCTAAATTTTTATGGTTATTTCACATCTTTGGAGTAATTAATCATACGTGCCTGTACCCGAATTACAAGTACTAGTTGAAGTGCCAGAGAATGTTCACACTTCTCTTAGTAGGGGTGCTGTGGTCAAGATAGTACCTGTCTATCAGAGACTTGCAGCTGATGCACTATTGGCAAGATGCGCTCATGGCACGACGCAAAATGCAAATGAACGTTTGCACAGTGTCATATAGTTCAAGTGTCCCAAAGAAATTTTTTATCTGAAAATAAAATAGTTATGGGTCTTATAAAAGCTGTTTCTCAGTTCAGTATGAGATGTTTCAAGACTAACGAGAGTGGGAGTTCCAGCATGCCTTTATCATCCTCGCAGTAGAAGGTCTACTTATCTAGAAATTAACAAAGCAGTCCGCAATATTCTGCCTCGAAAAGAAAAATTCAAGAATAAGGCTACTCTGATCATGAAATTATACCAAGAAGGAGCCTTACAGGAGAAGGAAGAGAAAAGGTATAACGTATGATGCTGTAAATTGTAATGGGTGTGTGCCCTGTAACAGAATTTATTTTTTAATAAAAAATACTAAATGAAGTTCCAGTGCCTCACAGAGAATATTCACACTCTTCTATGGTCAAGATAATACCTGTCTATCAGACTATCAGAGACTTGCATCTGATGCACTACTGGCAAGATGCGCTAATGGCAAGACACAAAACCCATTTTCCTGAAATTATATATTCCAATGGCAATTTTTTATCCTAAACATTAACCAATCTCAACGAAACTTGTGCAGTAATTAGTCCTGAGACATTTGCGTACTTCTTTTCATTAATATTGTCGAAAATGTAGTTTGTCTATCTCATTATAACATTTATGTACCGATAATTTAAAAATTTTGGAATCTGGAAAAGAATATCGAAAGTAAATTAATAACATTTCTCATAAAATGACTCCATAGAACAGCTATACTATATCTTGTGAATGTACCTAAAAATCTTGATTGCGATAGTTTAGATCTGAATAGAAAAGTTTGTTATTCAAAAATACCATCAAAAATTATATTAAAAATTCAAAACTTGGATATTGCTAAATTTTAACCTGTTACACACGATTTTAAAATTTAGTTTAAATCGGCAAAGTAGAAGAAACGTTAAATATTTGGCTGTAGTATCCAGTGTTCGATCACAAGTTACATTAAAGAGCAATGTACGGAAACGCGTTGGGAGCACACGGGTAGGGGCAGCACAACAAAGAATTTCGAATTAACATGGATAAAACCGGGAGGCTGATCTCTCGTAGTTCGAAATGAATATTTACATCTTAAAAATAGTCGGCTTTGTTGTGAGCATTCTACCGTGAATGACTCGTTCAAAACCGATCGTAGTGGTGCCTGGATGCTCCCTTGGCGGTGGCAACCAACACATGCAGCGTAAAATGGCGTATAGTGCTTCACGATTGCTGGCCACGAAATAAAGCGTGCAATCTAATGCCACTAACTGACCCTATAAAGCATTGCCACGAATTGAGCGCGAGAGGGTGACTCAGTAGTTTTTTTAATCTCGAGTCTTTTTAATCTGGAGTCCTCGCACACTGTATGCTTCCTCCGACAGCAAAAGGTCCCTGCTGCCAACGTGAGCGGGGGCGGAGAGCCGACGGTCGCTTAGGCTTTCAGCCGGGGGGCAATTCAGGCCGCCCACGCAGAGGTCGGCGTTACTGGGGTGGCGCCAGGCGTCTGGCAGGCGGAGAGGCCGACGACACCACGTGCAACCGTCGCCTTGGCGTGGATTTTTGGAATCAACGGCCACTGGATCTTCTGCTGCTCTAAGCAATTTTGAGGAATTTATGAATCGACTGATAGATGAACCCAGGAATTTCTCCGTCCAAATCATTTGATAGTCTTGTACTCAGGCAAGCTAACTGTGGTTAGAGATGGCTTGAGAAAATTACTTTTAATCCATAATCAAGCGAACTAAATTCAGCCTCTTTTTAATGAAGGGGCATGCAGCCCTCTACCCACTACCACTGAACTCTTAGAAGCAACATTGTGCTTGGAACAGCAGTTTTTAATTTCATTTTACTGCCTCTCTTTGAACAGGGACTGTAATGGACTACTCTACAGACCTCGACTCGTTCTCTGCACCGACAGTAGTTGCACACCTAACAGTCATATTCGATGAAAGATCCGTACCCAAGACTGGAGAGTTGCACAGGTAACACCAACATTCAAGAAAGGTAGTAGGAGTGATCCACTAAATTACAGGCTCATATCATTAACACCGATATGCAGAAGGATTGTGGAACATATACTGTCTTCGAACATTATGAATTACCTCGAAGAAAACAGTCTATTGACATAAAGTCAGCACGGATTTAGAAAACATCGTTCTTGTGAAACAAAACTAGCTCTTTTCTCACACTAAGTGTTTAGTGCTATTGACAAGGTATTTCAAGTTGATTCCATATTTCTAGATTTCCAGAAGGCTTTTGACACTGTAGCACACAAGCGGCTCGTAGTGAAATTGAATGCTTATGGACAGTCTCAGTTATGTGACTGGATTCGTGATTTCCTGTCAGAGAGGCCACAGTTCGTAGTAATTGAAGGAAAGTCATAGAGTTAAACAGAAGTGATTTATGGCGTTCCCCAAGGTAGTTTTATAGGCCCTTTGCTGTCCCTTATCTATATAAACGATTTAGAGGACAATTTGAGCAGCCGTCTGAGGCTGTTTGCAGATGACGTTGTCGTTTGTCGGCTAGTAAAGTCATCAGAAGATCAAAACAAATTGCTAAACGATTTATAAAATATATCTGTATGGTACGGAAATTGGCAGTTGACCCTAAACAACGAAAAATGTGAGGTTATCCACATGAGTGCTAAAAGGAATCCGTTAAACTTCGGTTACACGATAAACCAGTCAAATCTAAAGGCCGTAAATTCAACTAAATATCTAGGAATTGCAATTACGAACAACTTAAATTGGAAGGAACACACAGAAAATGTTGTGGGGAAGGCTAACCAAAGAGTATGTTTTATTGGTAGGACACTTAGCGTAACATATCAACCAAACAGTCTGATTACACTTCGCTTGTCCGTCCTCTCTTAGAATACTGAGGCGCCGTGTGGGATCCTTACTAGATAGAATTGACGGAGTACATCGAGAAAGTTCAAAGAAGGGCAACAGGTTTTGTATTATCGCGAAATAGGGGAGAGATGTCACTGAAATGATATATGATTTGGGGTCGACATCATTAAAACAAAGTAGTTCTTCGTTGCGGAGGAATCTTCACACAAAATTTCAACCACCAACTTTCTCTTCCAAATGCGAAAATATTTTTTGAAGCCGACCAACATAGAGAGAAACGATCACCATAAAAAAATTAGGGAAATCAGAACTTGCACGGAAAGATATACGCGTTCGTTTTTTCCGTGCGCTGTACGAGATTGGAATAATAGGGAAATATTGTGAAGGTGGTTCGATGAACCCTCTGCCAGGCACCTAAATGTGATTTTCGGAACATCCATGTAGATGTAAATGTAGATAAATCGAATGTCACTGTGTTAGAAACTCTTTCAATAACTGTCAGCCTCATACACTCATTTGCTTCGCGCCAAGCGTGATTTCGTACGCCTCCAGTGGGCGTTATGTGCTACCTCTGCTGTCAAACGTGAACTGCAGGAATGTCGGCTCTGAATCCTAAGTGGGATACGCGTTAGGAGAGACGCACGAGCCCCGCAGAGATTCTCTGTCTGTTAGCCTCTGCTGTGCGTCGTAATTATTCAAACGCTCGAGAGTCATGAGCGTTTGTCAGCCCTTCACAGGAAACAGTCTGCGTCTGTCTATGCTGACTGCCGATACAGTAAATACGATCACCGTTCTCAATCTGTATGATGACGCAGTTGTGATGAAGAAGAGAGGGGGTGCAGTACACAGTAAGCGCAGCCCACGTACACTGATGCCCGCCTCTCTACGTAATTAACGCGACGCCAGCAAATATAGATCTTTATCCTGCTATTTGTAATCGTGGCCACTGCGCCACACTCGAAGTGGATAACGAGACAACTGAGGTGCTCCACTTTTACAATTTCAATTGTGGATATGTCGCACTGACTGAGCGGTATCCACGCGTACACCCTCACTTCGCTTGAAGTGGAAGACACTTATTTTCTAGACTACAATGGCGCTTCTCCAGTTGATGTAAACTCCCGTGTAGCTCCCAACGATTTATTATATATGCAGGAATATCACCTCCCATCAGGAGAAAAAACTCATTCTCTTGTTCTAGAATAATGTCGTTTGGTTGTCGCTTTCCGACGAACCTTTTACAGGAGAAACTTCTTTTATCTCCATATTGTAATTCTATTTTCTCGAATTCTAGTCGATTCTTTTCAGTTTTAAGCTTTTAGATTTTATTGTTTCGCTGTCGTAGCAAGTGAGCCCTCTCCCCCATGAACCACGGACCTCGCCGTTGGTGGGGAGGATTGCGCGCCTCATCGTTACGGATAGTCGTACCGGAGGTGCAACCACAGGGGAGGGCTATCTGCTGAGAGGCGAAACAAACGTGTGGTTCCTGAAGAGAGGCAGCAGCCTTTTCAGTAGTAGTAAGGGCAACAGTGTGGATGATTGACTGATCTGGCCTTGTAACATCAACCAAAACGGCCTTGCTGTGATGGTACTGCGAACGGTTGAAATCAATGGAAAACTGCAGCAGTAATTTTTCCCGAGGGCCACAACAACAACATGTCACTGGACTTTTACTTAAAATTCAACTGCAAACTAATACGGCCTATAGAATTATTCGGATTTCCACCAATAACAAATGCCAGACGGGTTACCGTCTGCTCTCTCGAGTCTCAACGTAGGACATAGTTACTACCTCAACGTTACAAATAAAAATTTGATGATGTTTTATATATTGACTTGATTTGGTTAGGTATTGAAGCACTGTTAGCTAGTAGCACTGTTTTAAAATTTCAAGTACAATTTTAAATTAAGACTCTCGTGGGCACGATGCCGTTTTTCAGTTTTGTATTTTGTTATGCAATATGCCTTTGACAACATATTTTGTATTCTTTTCGTCTGATTTCACTGAACCCCCAACGCCTAAACACTTTCTAGTGTCCATTCTGGTATTGGCTGAAACTAATCGGAATAAATAATATACGCAAAATCGAGTAAACCAACAGGACCTTATATCTCCATATCACTTGAAAGGCTTGTATGAGAACGCCCATGTATTACAATGAAATACGAGGTAGGAAGATGATAGTAATAGGTATATCAATCTTCCAGGCACCTATGACTGCAGCATACAGTGGGAAGGCAAAGGCAGAATCTCATAAAAAAATCAAGCTACTACACATTATGCAAACCGTCTGCATCATGTCAGATCACACGGCGCTGATGTAACGCTAAGTCAACACTTGTCTTATTTTTTCCACACAAGTGCTTTCCAGGCACTCGTTATTCCTCGTTAATTTCTCACATAGGGCAGGGATCCACATTACCAGTGGCTAAATATAACTCTGGTGATTTTGAAACTAAATCATTTACATTTCTTTCACATCATCGATATGCCTTTTTCGGCATTCCGTTGGTCAGTTCTTATTGCGTCGTATAGTGATACTTCACTTCCTGATAGACTGCTGTTATTGCTAGCTACAACTTCAAGCGAAGTAACATTCGAGTTTGTTACATTTTTTCTGCTAGAATATAATTAGTTTTGAATTCTTCAAATCTCTCTGTAGAACAGATTCTCATTACTAATGTTCACAGTTATGTAAAACTTTTTAACCGACACAATAGTCGCTGTTCACTGTAGACATTATTTATTTTCACTGCTGCAGTTTCGGTCTCAAGGCCATTATTGAGTGGTACATTGCAAGAGACATTGTTTTGGCACATGTTAAACTTTAAAACTTTCTGACATATGCATACATCATCGTCGTATCTGAGCCCATTTGGGTTCTCTTGTAAACAGAGTACAGGAGCAGTGGTTCGTCGGGATTTATGTTCTAGAAATCTCAGATTCGACGATGACATACGTGCATGTCAGAATATTTTTATAGTTTGACATGTGCTATAGCACAATCTTTTGCAGTGTATCACTTGATAACAGCCTTACGGCCAAAATCGCAATAGTGAACACAAATAATTTCTACAGTCAGTGGGTACTATGATGTCGTTTAAAACATGTCTCTTATCCATTAGAATATTTCTGATTCGCGTTTCATTTCCACATTTCTTACATGACGGTTATCGTAACGTTGGGGTTACTATGGCCGGTTATATGTTGCTGCAGACATTGGAACTGAATGTTACAAGCTTCTGAATACCAGCAGCGCCGCATTGTGGCATTCATAGATGAAAAATGATGAATCGCTGCTATGTTTGTAGGAAGAAAGGAAAAATTATGGTGTCTGCTTCATTCTAAGCGGGCGTCCGTGACTTAATCAACCATCAAAATAATCGAATTTTTAAATCATGAATACTTGTCGTAATGATTTTAAAACAGTGTTAATTAATCTGTTGACATTGACATCTACCGCTCTGGATATAAACTTAACATCTGTTGAAATGAAACTATGATATTTTTTAAACCAATTCCACAAAACACGTTGACTAATTATTTACAAAGAAACAACTAACTAAAACGATGTTTTTAATTTCTCTTTAAAGTTAGTAATGTGTGAAATATAATGACGTGGAAATTTGATATTAATGCAGTGATAACACTGTAACAACCTAAAATATTAATGTCACAAGTAACTCACATGCCGCTGCTGTTCTCTAGTTTGCAGATAAGCCAAGACATTTTGCGTATGATACAAAGTGCCAGGAACACCAGACAAATGAGAAACATCTGAAAGGTTAGTATCAACTTTTATATGTCTGTACTGACTTCTCTGAGGCACAAAAAAGCATGAAACCCTGTCTTCACTACATTCTTCTCTCAATCTCTTTGATATAGCACTCGAATGGCTAGAATCTTCCACGAATATTTTTCTTGAGTGCGAGAAAGAAACACGCGGAGAGGATTTCATTGATACGGACCTACCATCTGTGGAAGTTATGATACGTGTCCTTTAAGCGTTTCTTTTTGTGTGCCTTGAAATACAGCAGATCCCGTGGAGCTATAAAGAAAGAAAGAAACTATGACGAAGTCTAAGAGTCTTACCCTAGCGTTTAGAATATTTATTCAGCATCCCTGCTTAGAGGCTTGGAAAGAAATCAGTGACGTGCTACATCAGCAACAGATCAGCACCGCTCACGCGAGACTTTTCAGGACCTTTAAATGGAATTCGCTGGGAGAGAGACGATGTACTTCTCGTGAAACCTCTATTAGGTAACGCTATTTTCTATAAATTTGACGTAGTGATCTGGTTAATTCTCGTATTGAAAAATGTATATTATGATAATTAACCTCCGGAGAGGTAAATTTAGAAAATGGTGCGCTAGAGATTAGGTTTGTTACCGAGGTTTACAGAATTTTTTCATTGTTCTGCAAGTGAATGAAACTGGATGGAAAGGAGCTAGTACCGGTATGAAATAGTTCGCACCAGCCAGTATGTAGTGACTTTTGTAGCATCTGTAGACTAGTGTTGAAGTTGGAAGTAAAACGGTGGCTGACTCGATGCGTCATTCAGAATGTATCCGAAATAATGAACTCTCTTATGTCCCAGAACAAAGAGTTTCCTTTTCATTAGGTGCTAATAATATTTGGGATGGTGAATGTGAACAAAATTAGTCTCAAGTGTGCTAGGCAGCGTATTCGTCCAGATGTAGGTGAGGTGAAACTAAAGAACCCCCAACTCGTAACGATGGGAGATTGTCGGAGCGCCGTTGGTTGTAGCAAATTAGGTGTGCCGAGATAAACGGTACCCAAAGTGCTGTCAAAATTTACGACTCGTTGCAAGCCACAATCAGGAAATAGGAAGCACAGTCCACTGTGATTGGGATAAAAAACTATTTAATGCGGATCTCAGTAACTAGCCTGTGTGCTGACGTGTCGTAAGCAACGTCAGAACCAAACTGACATAACCGACCAGAGTGGCAGAGTGGTTCTAGGCGCTACAGTCTGGAACCGCGCTACCGCTACGGTCGCAGGTTCGAATCCTGCCTCGGGCATGGATGTGTGTGATGTCCTTAGGTTAGTTAGGTTTAAGTAGTTCTAAGTTCTAGGGGTCTGATGACCTCAGAAGTTAAGTCCCATAGTGCTCAGAGCCAAACTGACATACCCAACCACCGCTTTTGTTCGGAGGAAAAGAAAAACACCCGTTGCCTGAAGTGAGTTACCCAAAGTATGCAACAATTGAAAATCCATTTCTATGACCTGATACCAGATCACAACGAATGATACGTTAGAGTTACGGAACGACGTGGGCGGTGTTGAGACTATTAAATGGCCAATCTGCGATTGAAGTGGAATAATATGATCTAAAGAATTCCTTACAATGACGCAGCTATAGAGCTGCCGCACCAACGAAGAAAATGAGCGCAGATTCGGGAAAAATTCGCTTCAAATTAACGTACTACTATCTTTGTTCAGATTTTCCGAGGTTTTCCTGAACCATCTCGAAAAATTTCAGTATTTCTCTCCAACTGAACTAGTGCTAGGTGTCTTACGACCTAGAAGCAGGTGACAGCATAAACTTTATATTTTGCTCCTTTATCCTGATTCTTTCACATGTAACGTAATTAGAAAAACACACTGCTGTGGAAACGTGTTGCCTGGTCGGGCAGGAGTGTGTGTGTAGGAGGGGGCGGGGGGGGGGGGGGGAGGAGGGCAGGTTTGTGCTTAAGAGGACAATCATCTGGGCTTCCCTTCCATGCGACCTATGGTAGTAATCGAAGGCGCCATGACGGGTGTGGACTACGTCTACATTATGGAGCCCCATGTGCAATCGTTGACGCTTGATGCCTTCCCCGACCGCAACAGTATCTTGCAGAAGGATAACTGTCCGTTTCACAACGCCAGAATCGTGCTACAGTGGTGAGGGGGGCTGACAGTGTGCTCAGTGAATCGCATCTGGGATGTTATAGGGTGCCAACACCGCGCACGCAAACCACAGGGCCGTAACTTCACCGGGATTCTGCGCCCCTGTGCGTGCACGTTTGGTGACATATACGTCCGGAAAACAACTACGACTACATCGACTGCATGGCACACAGAATCGCTATTGTGTTGCTTCCTGAAGGTGCAACAACATGCTGTGAAGCAAGTGGTTCAAATGGTTCAAATGGGTCTGAGCACTATGGGACTTAACTTCTGAGGTCATCAGTCCCCTAGAACTTAGAACTACTTAAACCTAACTAACATAAGGACATCACACACATCCATGCCCCAGGCAGGATTCGAACCTGTGACCGTAACGGTCACGCGGTTCCAGATTGTAACGACTAGAACCGCTCGGCCACTTCGGTCGGCTGAAGCAAGTGGTCGTAATCTTTTAGGTCAACCGTATATTTGTGCCATTTTTACTTCAGCACTACACATTTCGCATAAGTCTGAGTTTTATATTCCTTTGCAAGAGTTGTGTGAATTTCAGTGATGACATCTAACCAAATAGCTAAAATATTTGTGGGTAAAATCTTCTTCAAACTTGTGACCAATTCGGACGATATTTGATTGTCATAGGTGCTTAAAAACGCAATGAATTAATTGTACGAGGGGATTTAATTAGTAATGCAACACATTTTCCCACCTCCAAGTGATGAAGCCATGTTTCACCGCCTGTGACGATGTTCTACAAAAAATCATCACGCTCAGGCTCGTAACGCGCAGTCAATTTCGCTCAGATGGTCTCTCGTTTCTCTTCGGGGTCTTCTATTAGGCGATGAGGAACCCAGTGGCCACACGTCTTTGAGTACCCCAACTGTTGGATGAGTGTGTCAGCACTAACAACAGAGTCGTCCAGTTCGATCATCTCGAATGAGAGTGTCCACCCGTTCCAACTTTGGAGGAGTCACAGCAACGGGCGGCTGTATGGTAAGCGGGAGATCGAACCGGTTTGCGTGGCCTTGTTGCTATGATGACAGACGCCTCGCCCAACGATTCACAGTGCTTTTGTTCGCTTCCAGCTTCAGTAGACATTCTGCAAGCGCCTCTGAATATATGTGATGGTCTGTTTTTCAGTCAAAAGTAACCCAAAGGCAGCGTCCTGTTTGGAACGCACATGCGTTACGGAAGCCATTTTGTAAGTTACGAATAGCGCCACCACCTATCAGAATTTTATGAAACTATAGGGGCTGAAGTTAAGATATTCCAAGATCTCTCACAACAAATTCTGCATTTTTTTAACCGAAATTGGTCGAGAAAAAAAAGTGTTGCATTACATACTGCACGCACCTGGTAGACAGACTCTTCTTGAACATTGCCTTAATGTGCCCTCTCCTGTGTAACGTGTTTCTGTGTGTCCGATGCAGACATATTAGTAAATTTTCCATTTTCAGTCGCTATAAATCGACGGCCTTACATATGAGAGCCAAAACGTCCGGAAGATCTTCTCTGTGATGCTTCTTGCGCCCTCAGCGAGAGTCTTCCTTGTATTATTGAGGGATATTGTCAGGCAATGTTGTTACTGTTTTCTCAACCGAAGTTCACCGTTGATTCATGGGGTGGCTATACAGAGAACACAAGTTTAATCAAAATGAACCTCCAAAGATGAGATGCTGCCACGGAAAGTATTTATCTCGCATAATTTTAAGGTATAAAGATAACTGTAGCTACATCACTGAACTTGGAAAACACGTACGCATTGATGTAACAAGCAATTGGTACTCCTTCTAGATTTCGTGGGTTTTATCTCCTTAATGTCGTCTTTATTGATTGGACCTTCTCTTCCAAATCTAAATGTACGTTAGATTTTCCGTGATGAATGTGCCCAAATGGCGTTTTATGTCTGCTGTATGCAGCCATGGTTTAGACGTTGGAGGCCGCTTGTTTTTGAGCATAGTGTCGCCTCACACGGTAAAATTTGAAGTTCTGGGCCGACATCTAGAATTTTCGACAGCACGAGAGAGCTACTGAAACGTTGATTGGAACATAGACTCTCATTTATTTTCAGATGTTGGGTGGCATTACACGCAAAAAGTTTGTTTCAATTTACCAACGGCTGGAAGCCTCTATATGTATATTTCTTGTTTCTGTTATCTACTTGTACGACATTTCGTGAAGAAATGTTACGTATAACCGTTTCTCCATTCATAGTTTTATACATTCACCTTCTTCGCTATAATGGAGGAGGCAAATAACGCCGGCATACAGACACCATGGAGCGCTTTACGTTTCTGTAGTTGTATGTCTCTTTCACAGGTATGTTAAACAAATTTTTGAACGGCATGCATTCTCATATGGCTTCTAATCTGAACTTTACTTCTCTAGCCTCTTTCATTCTACGTATCTGGTTGTATGCTATTTGATAGCTTTCTGTAGCATCGTTCCTTAAATGTGACAGTAAATACGTGTATTACAGTTTCTTCATTCATCTCCAGCTGCTTGCCAACTTTTCTGTAATCGTTGTTATGCACGTAGCATGTATATGTCTTTGTTCTGTATTTAATTGCCTTTTTCAAATTTCTGTTCACTTCTACGCAGCTGTTATCAGAAATAGAACTGGGGAATTGTTAATCCTGCTTCTCTTGATGGTATACGAGGACTACGAAGAGTCCGGCAAAGAGTACTCTGCGAATTTTTAGCACGCTACATGAAAATCAGTTTCGAGCATTACTTCGGGCGCATCGACAAACAGTTGAAAGGATTTCAGGATCTAGTAAGAGAAATTTCAAGGTATTCGTTTGGTATATAGTCCCTGAAAATAATACTTGTTTTGCTAGATGCTCAGTAGTACCGGATTTACTGGCACTATTAACGCAGTTAGTAGATTAGTTTGTTGACGCCCCATTTCTGTACAGTTCTCCCAAAATTCGCGCCCAAATCTTCACCATTGGATTTGAAGAACACAAACTTGCTTTCTGAACAACCGTTGAATCCACTGATTGCTAGTAAATTTTTGATACAATAAGCCGTCTGCGATACAGTAGGAGGGGGAGTAACGATCACCGAAGAGACCACAGTGTTTGACATCAACAGTGTTGTTTTACGCGGTCGTTAATTATTTGCGCCACTGTCCTGGATTAAACTGCAAACTTCTCCGCAGTGTGTCAAGAAGTGAGGTCTGCGACACTGTTGATCGTGATCCACCCGTAGGATGTGGACGTTAACCCTTTCGTGGGCAAAATTATTGAGCAGTTTGTTTTAATGAATGGAGAGCAGATAGTAGTTAACAGATAGGTATATTTATCTTACAGAAAATCACATTTGCTCCAACTGTGAAAGTGAGGTCACACAACAAGGTGGGAAGTATTCTTCCCACTGCCCTTCTTTGGAGTTAAATGACAAAAACAACTTTTTCAATATATGTCATATTTATTTGATAAATTTACTTCTCTCGTTACAATGATTGTTCACAATTACTTGCCATGAAATTTTCTGAAACATGGGTCAATGCAATGTGTTATTTGACAATATGTACAAACACAACGTGTGCTCTTTTCCGCAGCCTTGGTACTACGATGACGGCACGTCTAGTAGGTTTCTCCTAAAATGGGTTGATGCTCCCCTACAGCCACATGACGAAAATCTTCAGGTACTTTACCCCTTTTTGCCAGAAAGACAGGTTTTTGTCCACGCCTTTTTTTGGGATGAGAAGCCAGTGATCAATTGGTTGGCTAGATGGATCCTGTATGTGAGCTGATCATGCTGTCCACTTTCTCTTTTGCTTATTTCCCACAGGATAAAACTTTTCACTGCAGCAACGTCCATCAGGAAATAAAATATTCTGTGCCACCATTTTACAGAACGTCTGCCAATAGCATACCTTTCTCGTAATTGATCAAACTTATCGACACTACCCATTATTTTGTTGTATTCTGCCACAACTTCAGGACAAGAAATCTCTGTACTAGTACCATCCTTGTTTTTCCTTTTCACTGTGGCTGTTTCTCATGGGTCATGAATTGAGGACAGAAAAGTGCCTGGACGGTTATCCATCCATTTTACTGCAGAAATGGCTCCTTTTGTTTGAAACTGGAATTCTCCTCGTTCCAATTTTACGTTTTCCTTCATAAATTTCGGTAAATCAAAAGTATTTACCTAATACTATAGCTTTGAGGTAAAAATCAGAAAATGTCACGCAAACAGCACTGAAAGGCTCCTCTACAGAGCAACACTCAGCTACACAATGCCTCTGCGCGAAGGTACAGCAAAAACGGCGGGAACTTCCGATTGGAAGTAGTACTCTATAGTGTTCACTAGGTGGTAGCACCGTACAGAAGTGGGAACTGTGAATCCCACGGGACTAGGAGCGAGTTCATTGTAGTGGGAAGCATGTTTCCCACGGTTCGACAGGCCTCTAGCTGCTCTTCGAGAGCAGTGGCTGTGTGCCAGCATGGGGTTCCACCTTTTCCCTTCGCTCATCATCTCCAACACGAACACGACACGGCACTACACACACACATACACACGCACGCACGCACACCATTACAGTCATCTACACTTAACAGGTATCCACACACAGCTCTCCACTTAGGCGGCTGAACCTGGCGTCCGGTGTCTCCCAGCAATTCATGCCATACTGCTTTACCTGACTTACTTACTTGGTAGAAATTAATGTATCACCATGTTTAAGGCCTGTGGACGTGGGAGTTTACGTCAGTGGAGCAGTATTTCGTTTGTCTTGTACACTGCATACGTACTTTGCAGCCGTCGAGGTCTCGCGGGAGAATCACTAAACTCCGGCCCTGGAAGTTGGAGATCCCGGCTTCAATGGCGGATAGGAGCGGGGTTTTCCGCGTTCTAGACCCACTAGGACGACTTCATGTCCACTTCAGACTGTTATCAAAATGAGTACCGAGGAACACTCCTGGGGGTAAAAGGCAGCTGGAGAGACGGGTCCGCCACCGTCCTCCTCCAGCGCCGCGGCTAAGAATGGCTGAATTCTACCAGCAGTCACTCCAGTAACGCTGTCACGCGCTCGCGGCACAGACTTTACTTACTTTTACTGTATACTTCATCAGTCCTGTATGGTTTCCAACGGAATCTTATGCCATTCTTCCTGCAAAACAGTGGCAATGTCAAGTAATTATGAAGGTGGATGAGATGTCGTACACTTATCTGCAAAGTAGACCGTACAGATTAACTAATATTGAGATCTGGTGCCTTTGGTGGCCAGGAGAGACGCCACAATTCATCGTAGTGCTGACAAAACCAATCCTGAAGTATGTTAGCTGTGTGAACAGGGGCTCTGTCGTCTTGGAATGCAGCATCGCTATTGGGGAAGAAACATTGTATCATCCATTGTATCATCCAAACTGATCACATAATCCTTGGCAGTAATTCCGCATTGCAGAATTCCGCTGGGGCCTGTGGAATACCACAATATAGCTGCTCAAATCATCACTAAACGCCCGCCGTTTCACTCTTGGGACCTAATCTCGGTCAGAAATTGGAAACACTGTGAAAAAAAACTCATCCGGCCAAAAGACTTTCTCCCATTTCTCCACAACCAGGTCTTATGGCTTCGGGACCACGTTCCTCTGTTACGAGTATTTGCATCGATGATGTGTGGTTTTGAAGTTTCATCTCGCTCTGTAAATCGCAGCTTACAGAGTTCCGTGTTGTTTTGAAACTGACAGGGTTCGCAAGCGTGACATTCAGTTCTGCAGGTGTCGTCCTCCTATTTACTTCACAATCCTGTTCAGTGACAATCTATCACAATTACTCAACACAGTCTCGTTCCCATTGTGACGTAGTGGATGGTGTTCTTCCGCTTGCCTTGTATGCAGTACAAATCTTCGATATGGTGTGTCTCTAAATAGCAACACTTCGGCTATCTTGGTTACGGTAGCATACGAGCACCGACAATTTGCCCGTGTGCGAACTCACTTAGCTCCGACATAATGCACTAACAAGTGCGTTGTACGCAGTTCTGACCATGACTGAAACATATAACGTATTGAGGACATTGCTTAGGTGCCGTTCGTCGTCAAATACAATAGCGCAACTTGTAGGTTTGGCTAGCATCTGCATTTATATTCAAGTATCCATTTCTCGCGGCGTTTCCGTATTTTTGTCCAGCACCTGTATTTTTCACACATCTCCTCCTCCCTCTTCTCTTCGCCCACCTTTTGCTCCGTCTGTCTCTGTGTCCACCTCATCCTCCTACCCCTATCTCTCCATCTCCTCCTCACCACTCAGTCTCTTCATATCTTCCTCCCCCTCTCCTTGTACATCTGCTCCAGCCCCTATCTCCGACCATATATTCTTCCCCCTCTCTTCGTTCATCTCCTCCTCCTCATCTTTATTGGCACTTGGCCACTACCCCCATACACCGGCCACGTGCTTCCTACATTTTTCCCTCCTCTCCCTCTCTCTGACCATCTCCTCCTTCCACTTTCTGTACATTTCCCTCTCCCCCTTTCTCTGTCTGTCCTCCCCCCCACCCCCCACCTCTTTCTGTCCCTCTCCTCTGCCCCACCTCTAAGTCCATCTCCTTCTCCTTCTACTCAACAAACTCTCTGTCCATCTTTCCTCCCTCTCTTTTGTCCACTTCCTCGTCCCTCCTCTCTCTGTCTATCTCACAATCCTCCTTCCTCGCTATCGATCCCCCCTCTGTCACGTGTTTCAACACTGGCAACATATTGAGATTTTCACTCTGCAGCAGAGTGTGCGCTGATGTGAAACTTCCTGGCCGATTAAAACTGTGTGTCAGACCGAGACTCGAACTCGGGACCTTTGCCTCTCGCGGGCAAGTGCTCCACCATCTGAGCTACCCAAGCACGACGCACGCCCCGTCCCCACAGCCTTACTTATGCCAGTACCTCGTCTCCTACCTTCCAAACTTTACAGAAGCTCTCCTGCGGACCTTGCAGAACTAGCACTCCTGACAGAAAGGATATTGCGAAGACATGGCTTAGCCACAGCCTGGAGGATGTTTACAGAATGATATTTTCACTCTGCAGCGGAGTGTGTACTGATATGAAACTTTCTGGCAGATTTGAACTGTGTGCCAGACCGAGACTCGAACACGGGACCTTTGCCTTTCACGGGCAAGTGCCCTACCATCTGAGCGCACACTGCGTTGCAGAGTGAAAATCTCATTCTGGAAACATCCTCAGGCTGTGGCTAAGCCATGTCTCCGCAATATCCTTTCTTTCAGGAGTGTTAGTTCTGCAAGGTCCACAGGAGAGCTTCTGTAAAGTTTGTAAGGTAGGAGACGAGGTACTGCCAAAAGTAAGGCTGTGAGGACGGGGCGTGCGTCGTGCTTGGGTAGCTCAGATGGTAGAGCACTTGCCCGCGAAAGGCAAAGGTCCCGAGTTCGAGTCTCGGTCCAGCACACAGTTTTAATCTGCCAGGAAGTTTCACTGGCAACATATGTTAACTTGAAAAATTCCGAGATTCATCATAGTTCAGGGTCCACTTTACAATGTAGGTTCCCCTACAATTCATACGTCAGTGCGGAGTTCGATGGAAGACAACAGCATACCACCTCCAATCCGACCACACCTAGTATAGTACAGTGGCATTCAAACGATCCTTTAGTTTGATGATAGCTTTATAGCACCATATCTTCCCATCTCATGATAAAGTTCGACGTTCAGTTCATTAGGATTGAGAGGACTGAAACTCAGTACCTTTGATAATCGGAACTACAATGTCATCATTTTGCTACGACATGAAATTACCCACTGTCTCTGTGAAACGGGAGATACCCTTGAAGATGGTCCCCTTCCTGCATTGTTGCTACGTGAAGTACGTTATTACGCATTTCCTCGGGAGTAATCAATCGTACAAGGCAACAAGGATGAGTATTTTTGTCTAAAATACGAGGCCACATCGCATGGAGAAGAGTTTGGGCGCTTAATTCGGGACATCCGGTAAATGAGGCGTTGAGCCACAAGGACGAACTCAACAGCATACCTCGAGAATTGTGGGAAATACAGTATGAAATGGCAGCAAGGCGAACTCAACTACATTGTGTATTGCGGGTGGATGCACTGTTTATTTATTTACACTCGTAAAATTTGATTGTAACTGCTTATGAAGATGAAGCTTAAACTTAATCCAGATGCTCGTCGTTATTATTTGTGGCCTCAGCACATCACGAAGATTACTTGATTTTGTGTTTTGTTTGCCAAGAATGGTACCTGGATTTTAATGAACTGTGCAAGGGACTTAACTGCTCCGTCCCAAAGAGGCACTTAAGAGCACATACCCTTCCTTTTGTAGTATTCATTGCAATCAAACATTCACCATTATGTGAACTGTACCCTTTCAATTGTGTTTTTTGTGACACATTTCTGCTCATCAGAGAAGTTATCCGCTAAATTATTCGTGAGGTTAATTGCTTTAGACTGCTGTTACTTACATTTTCGATGAAGAATGCACAGCGTTCTTCACACTGAACAGCAGCATATCATATTGATTTTTCGCTATGAGCAAAATCACGACCGCAAGGTAGAGACCAATGCTCAGATACAACGAAGTAATGTTCAGTTTCTCTGAATGTGTCGTTGTGGACGTTTTATTGCAAAATTTCCACATATGACATCTGTGAGTTAACTTTATTGAATCGTTCACGATAAAAACGTTTCTAAAAAGGAAAAGGTACTGCGTAGTTTAAACTGATCATTGCACATACATTTCATACACACCACTGATAGTGACCCTGCCACGGAGGCATTTCCTGAACGAACGGTCTGCACAATATTTGTGGCTTAAGAGAACAGACGATAACATACTGTGAACATCCAACCATTCCTCGACAGGCTCATGTTTTGCCCTTATATCATCTTCGACTGTCGTTGTTTGCAACTGATGCTATTTCTGTTACTGGTCACAATCGAAAGGAATGTCTGCTTAAAGGTGCCTGGATACTTTTCATCAGAAAGTATATATGGCATATGATAGGCAGATAGTACATATTTTTATGTATTCTCTTTGAATTCGTGATGGAGAATTTTCAGATCCACTGGTTGGAATCTGGAGAACTCTTCCAAGCGTAAATGTGCAACTGTGCAGTGACTTCCTTTGTGCTCACAGTCAGAATAAAAAATAAACCATACTTGTTTAATTCCTTCCTCTCAGTCTCACAGCTCGTAATATTTTCCAATTACATTTACGAGTGCCGTCAGTTACTGTTTCACCTATCAATATCCACGTCTGCCCTCGCAATTTCATCTCTTTTCTGCTCTAGTGTACAGCTTCAAGGGAGTAATTATCTCAGATGGTAAAGACGTTGATGTCAAAAAATTTATGATACATTGATAGATTTACGTGTTGCTCAAGGTGTAAAATTGATGTGCGGAACAGTGTTACATGTATGGGAATCTCCAAGTTTTCGCGTTGTGTCACTTTCGTTAAATCGGAATACCGTGCCCTCAAAAGTTATTAATAACGCGTTTAAACTGAAACTTTGGTGTTATATAGAGGCTGCGTCTTCATTTTATGTAGTTAAGAAACTGACGACTGAAGTCGGGTGTGCCTGTCTGAACTTGAATTTAAGATCGAGAAAGGGGACAGTGTGGCGTTGCAGCTCACTTTTACTGCGGTTGCGACATGAGTCAACCACTTCACACCAGAAACGGAAGAATCACCAAAGGGGAGATGAGAGGTCGATGGTCGTCGTTCATTCGCCAGAGACTTCACGCCCAGTGTCACTGTCTCCTGGCGTGGAAGACCTCCTCCTATCTTATTGGTTAACTCACAACGCATAAACCACTAACACACGCTAAAGATGTAAAACACCTTGTCGATCAGAGTGACTTACTGTCTTGTTTTTTGTTTTGTGAGTACTAATACGATAACAAAAAAGTCTGCAAAGGATCTGCAACGAATTGATGCATGGTGCAGGGAATGGCAATTGAATCTCAATGAAGACAAGTGTAATGTGCAGTTAATTCCATAAATTATCTGGGAGTAGGCATTAGGAGTGATTAAAAGTGGAATGATCATATAAAGTTGATCGTTGGTAAAGCAGATGCCAGATTGAGATTCATTGGAAGAATCCTAAGGAAATGCAATTCGAAAACAAAGGAAGTAGGTTACAGTACACCTGTTCGCCCACTGCTTGAATATTGCTCACCAGTGTGGGATCCGTACCAGATAGGGTTGATAGAAGAGATAGAGAAGATCCTATGGAGAGCAGCGCGCTTCGTTGCAGGATTATTTAGTAATCTCGAAAGCGTTACGGAGATGATAGATAAACTCCAGTGGAAGACTCTGCAGGAGAGACGCTCATTAGCTCGGTATTGGCTTTTGTTGAAGTTTCGAGAACGTACCTTCACCGAGGAGTCAAGCAGTATACTGCTCCCTCCTACGTATATCTCGCGAAGAGACCATGAGGATAAAATCAGAGAGATTAGAGCCCACACAGTGGCATACCGCCAATCTTTCTTTCCACGAACAATACGAGACTGGAATAGAAGGGAGAACCGATAGAGGTACTCAAAGTACCCTCCGCCACACACCGTCAGGTGGCTTGCGGAGTATGGATGCAGATGTAGATGTATGAGGCACCAATTTTATGATTAATAATCACTATATAAAAACTCATTTTTAGCGAATTAATTTATACTTAATATTTTGTTTCAATGTCTGGCTCCTAGCTAAGTGTTCATCGTGCTATGCAGAGAACCCGGGTTTAATTCTCAATATTGGGAGGAGTTTTATTGTTGGTGGAGCGGACTGGAACGCGCTGCACTGAGCCTTGTGAGGAGATACCTGAGTGAGAAGTAGCGGCTCCAAGGGCTCTGACTGACTTCGGCAGTTAGAGGGGTGTGCTGGCCCCACGCCCCTCATGCTGCATTAGAATGACGCCATTGCCAGTGGATGACACGGTGGCCGATCGGTACGGAATTGCCCATCAGGGCAAGTACTTGCAGATGGCGTGTCTGGTGTACTATTTTAGTTCATGACATTCTGAAGTGGATACACTGGTTAGTAGCCCATGTATCGTAACATCCATGACAATCTGTTTCACTGTTTTTTTGTGCTGGAACTTCATATATCCTAAAAAATTCTGTTACCATCTCTACACATTAAGTTGACCCTAATGAAAAAAAATGGAGAAGCTAAATTGAAACTGAGCATCTTCGTTGGTCACGACATTCGGAAAGAGATGTTCGGTAACTTGTGCATCGTTCAAGGAACTTGTTAATAGGTTCTGAGGCTAAGAACACGACACACTTTATATTAATATTTGTCACCAACAAGTTGCCTGTTTGATGAGATTCAACATTCACTTTCTGACCATTCATCTTGATTTTGTGTCCCCTGAAAACTCGCGTAAGTTAGTCAAGACAAAGAGGAGCGTTTTCATCAAGACTTTGAAGTGATGAAAACGCGGCGTCAGAGCCGCTGGAATACCAGTGTGATGGGCGAATACCGCTGGCTACTTCGCCGAGAGGTATAACAGATAATACAACGTATAGAAAGCTATACGAGATGCTTTAACGAGAAGACAGGAAGATATAAACTCTTTTCGAGCTGAGAAACTACTTACATGTATTTCTTCTTTCATATTTTCTAGTTCATATCGAAAAGACATTATGACAAATCAGTAAATGACAGAAAAAATGAGGTCAGATACGAATTTAGTGCTCAAAAAATATTAAAAAGTTGTTTTTTTTCTCGTTGTAATTGGCGAATGCTGCACATTTCATCAGAACAAAATGGATCTAGAGCTTCCAGATAAGTTGTTTGGATTGCAAACGAAGCATCTGATGTTTCGTTACAGCAAAGGAATGGTCCACAAAGTGGCTTTGGTAATGGAACAATTGAGGGATTTTAAGTGCGAGTTGTTCAGACTCCTACCGCATTCATGATATTTGGCAATCTCTTATTAGCACCCGTATCCGTAAACGGATTTGTAAGAAGTCGTAAGGCCAGTGAAGAAGAAATACCAGCCGTAGATGGTGCACTGCAGGACGCCTATATCGGACAGATTACGTTGATATAAAAAAGGGAAAACGTCATCAAATACATTCATTACCGTTTTAAAAGACGCAGTCTTTCACAGTGAGACAGTGGAATTTTCTCTTCTCCCAGCTTTTCCTGCACATTTCAAAGCGCGTCTCTCACATGTGTCTCTACCGAGGTTGCAGTGGAGTCCCTGCCTCTTCTCCCATTGTTTGTAACTGCGCTATGTATCATAACTGTACCTGTGTGCCCAATTTTTAAGACATTTGTGTACCACATTTCAGATCAGATCCTTCTTTCTCTCCGGCTTCTTCACGATCCAATTCACTTCCACACAGCTATAAGAGAGACTGATAGAGCCTGCCTCAGCATCAAGTGAAAATTTCATGCAAGTACAAAACATTACATCTCGGCAAGTGAAATGAGAGGGAAGAGAGGTTAATACAATTATGAGCTAGATGCCATTTAGTGTTCGCGAAAGAACTTCACGAAAAATACTTCACAAAGCAGTATTGGTGGAAGAAGCCAAGAAATCAAAGAAGAAATCAATTTAACAATAGTCTAATAAAACAAAGATTCAAGAATCAAGTTAAGGATTGGAAAAGTTATCTCAGTGCTGACATTGTTATTGTCCGTAGTTTGTGAAATCTTAGAAACTAGACGAGCTGAAGGAACTAGGTGCTAACGCTGTATTGGAAGACAATGAGGCCAAAGAAATAATGACTCTTCATGGAATTACTGGCGCGGAAAACCGATACAACGGCACTAAAAGAGGCGAAGTAACCAGCAAAAGATGTACTGGTTTTTGGAAACGCATATAAGAACCAACCACGATGTGAAATGAGATACTGGAATTAATAGAGAAAAAACAATAATGTTCGAAGTCAACAACAATATATTGGAAACACAGAAACGAAATTGTCAGGTATTGAAGAAAAGCTAAAGAATACAGGACGAAGAGACAAATGAAACAGATGTGGCGCACAGACTAAATAAACAAATGTTTTATGGAGCACAAAACAAGGAACACAATGATTAGGGATGGAAAAGATAACTAGATAATGCACGTCGAAACTTAGGAGTGAAGATGGAAACCATGCTTTTTATTCCAACTCCAGCCTAATTAACAAGGTGGACATGATGCAAGAAGACAATGAGAGAGATTTAATAATTCTAAATTTCAAAGCCCTTTGTACGAACTCTAAAGGAACAAACGCCCATGTGTGACGTACTGGTGAAATACCTGTGGAACTCTGACGGGTGTCAGGCCACTGGGTGGAACAAGAACTGTGCACGTTCGTTCGCTAACGTGTAACTGCCAAAAATCCAACCGTTTTCGAACAGAAAATTTGTTATTACGATTCCGAAGAAAGTAAGACTTAAAACACGTGGAAATTAGTCCAACAATAAATCTACTTTCACATGGGTCAAAAATAGCGCTCTACTCACAAGAGTCCTTTATAGATGAATGGAAAATTAAAGGTAGATCACATGAGGACGATTTTGGTTTTAGCAGACGCTAAGGTCCTCGAGAAGCAAGTTAATACCATAGAAGAGACTTTCGTAAAACAATGAAACATATGTTTCATTCATAGGTTTTGGAGAACGCTATTGATATGTTCTAAGAAATAAATTTCTTTATTCTCTTTTTATTTCATTTGTTTATTTGGTGGTGTTTATTTTATTGGGTGGTGTGGTAGCAAGTACAGTGATGTAAGGATAATTTATTTATGCGTAGTAGGTTAGAGTAGCACTGACGGAATTATACAACAGGCTAACTCAAAAAATCAGGACTGCTCATTGCCGCCATTGTTGTTTGATTTGCTTATTGGAAGGGCATTAATGGAAGTAAAGGGCTCTCTCGATGTGGAAATTGTCCTCTATGTACTTCCACGCCCTACTCTCACAGCGTTTGTCCGTTATGTAACAGTGCGGATAACGCGAGCGGTGTGCAGCGCCTCCGTCTAGTGTGCGAGTTTTCGAAAGCTATTGCTGATTTTGCCAATTTTTCTCTGCTTAGAGAAGAGTGTACAGTATTTCAGTACGTTATTTGAAAGGAACGAAGACTGCTGAGTGCTGGTTACTCAGAAAAGTAGTTCGTCATAGAAGGGCTTACCTCACGCCAGTGTACAGCGTGGTTTTCACGTGGCAGCTGGTTGAGTTCTTATTCCTCTGGGACTGTTCAGCCACCAACAAAACAAATCTAGAAATAAAAAACAGCTGTAGTAGGATTCAAATCCTGATAAAGTCGTATTTTCACTGAGATTCCCCGATCTCGTTTCAAGGGAAGTCTGGTATAGTTACTTTAACTAGATTGTGGTCGCTATTTTTTCAACAGACCACTGACGCTTCATCTATGCCCATTTGTTCGGTAAAAAAGAATATAAGCGCTAAAAAATAAAAAGAATAATTGAAAGAGTTTCCTAAGCAATGTGTGAAAGCAGACGTCTACACTCTGTTGCACTATGTTTCCATGTAGTTTTACTCTTTGTATTATTTAAAAGACAATGCAGAATGGTCCTGTTACTTTTAAGTCAGTTCTGTCTGGTGAGGTATATAATTTGAAACGCTTATTTAGCAGCTGGGGCTTGATAGTGCCAGTGTCTGACCCGCAAGAAATACAACCACTGTCACAGGACCATCTAGTAAAATTTGACTTCTGTGATATGTCCTCTGTTTGAAGATGTCAGATAAATGTTTATCAAGTACACTCTCTCGCAATTAAGGAAAGTCACACACAATTCTGTTTTTATATTTGTATTTGTATTTATATTTGTTTCATGCTTTCTGTTTTATGTTGTATGTATCCAACTTGTAAGTTTTCTTTTTGAAACACTGTTTCATGACTACAACAATATTCATCACAATATTTAATGTTTAAATAGGTCATAATTTTTTTTTAATGAAATGAAATGTTACGTAACTATCTCATTGCAGGGAAAACAATCTGCTTCTTCTCGCCCTCTGCAGCTACATGACGCTTGTACTGTAATTTTTACTTGAAACCTGTACTTTCATGATGCACTGTTCTCGTTACTCTAGCGTAGCAGTTCTTCTAAAGCTTTTCTATCGTTCTCTACTCTGCCTTCGCTTGGCTGCTGCACGACTGTTGTGCCGTGTGTCCGCAGGGGCGCTGCATGCTGCACAGTCGCTCTGCCGGCCTCATCCTGCAGGTGCTGCTATCTGGCGGCACGTGCCGCCACACGTTCGGTATGTATCCGTCAGATGACTCTACTGTAGCCTGCGCTACTGCAGCGGCGTAAGCTCTCTTGTGTGTTGGCCTGGCGTGATCCATGACGTAACGGATTTTCACTTAACACATCGGTAGTGAATATTAACAAGCGAAGTTTTCGTTTACTCTGGATAAGTGAAAAAAATTGTTAACAACAGGGTGATCAAAATTTTTTGTCTCAGTCAGGAACCTCGAAAAAGCCTTAAACGGTATGAAATGATACTACGTAAAACATTGACACAGATTCTCCTCACTTTATCATGTATACACATAAACAAATACTCTATCACATACTTTAGGTTCTAAGCATTTTTTGCAAATTAAATCAAAAGTAGGTCTCAACTCCAGGTTCCGACCAAGGTTTTTAGGAGAGTCCCCTTGGTTGTAAGACAAATGCCTAAACTAGAACTCCCCTCCAAAATATTCACTGTTCGGACACTCTCCAACCCATTACCTGTTTGGTTGGTATTTGGCTCAGAAGGCCTGACTAGACTGGGTCAACACTCCAAGAGTCCCTTCTAAATGCATAATGAAAAAAAAGTCACAATTACACACGTGGAAATAAGACCCTTTCTTTTTCAAGAGATGTAGTACGATAAAAATTCGTGCTGAAGATTCCTTACTGTAGTTACATGTACCTAAATTCTCATTGCCGTAGACCATACATAATATATGTGATTTGCCCAAGCATCACATGCATCGACGTGTTGAAATGTTCTTCTCAGTTTGAGCTCTTTTAAAGGAGGTTATGTATGAAGTACAGTAAAATCTTTATCCAAAGGGGAAGAGGCGGTGTCTGAGTTAATTCGTTGTAATAATTTTCCCTGTGGATAGCTAGTCGACCTTAAAACTAGATTCCACCCTTCAAAAACAGGGACTTAAAATTAGTAAGCATCGACCGTTATACTAGTCCAATGCCATCATTTATTCCTCTTCTAACAATTTCGCCTCCAAATGTTCATAGCACTCAATATCATCGATCATATTTTTAAAATGTACCAATGTTTGCATGCCTCAATATTTTATACCTTTTACCATTATGGCCACTAAGAACTTAACCATTTGTTGCTGCTTTAACAGGTATCCAATTAATCCTTTCATGGTTAGGGTTTTACATTAACTTCGTACCTTGTTTAATCATTCATGTCCACATTCCACCTTGAAACCACATTCAGGTGCTTCCCACTTCTTCAGATCCAGTTTTCCTATAGTGCACATGTGATATCTTTATAATGATGTGCAAACAGGTGCAGTTTTACAAATTATACTTCATTAGGATGCATAAAATATTTTATTGAAGAAAGATTTTATTTGCCTTCGCCGATTCGCTTGTGACGTTCCCTTTCCATTTCTTTGGCCATCTAATGCAACGTCACTCCCGAGATGATGTAATTGTTCCTAGTCTTTAGTCTGTCTTCTTCAGTTTTGATGTTTAGCAAGTCGTTGCTGTCCATATACTGTGATTTTTCTGTTGCATCCAACTGTTCTGTACCTCCCTTTCTTAAGACGAGACAGGCTACGTCGTGTGCAACTCTTACCATTGGCGTCCGCTAACCTGTCACATTTCTTCTTCCCCTGATATTTTCTTTTGTTTTCTAATTTTTTTCTGAATTAGACCAACTATGGACCGCAAGGAAGTCTTCTTGGCTTTTCTTCTCTTCTCCTCCCAAAACCTCTTCATTTTTTCGCTTCTTTTTTCCTCCTTCTTTTAAATGATCTGTTCGAGCCTTGTGTTTGATGGCTTCGTTTGAAATTACTTTATACTATTAACTCCGCTTCTCAACTCTCTTCTATTATGAACCATCTGTGACATAATTCCAACTTTCGCTGTGCCCCTCTTCACCTCTTTACCATCATTTTTCATTATTTTTTACTTTATGAACAAGTTAAATCAAATTTACAGTCCTGTACTATACTCATTTCAACATACATATCATTCTTGACTTACCACTTTCTTTAATCCCAATTTTTTTCTAGACGATATGGAATATTAGCATGTTTCTGTAGTGCTCATCCATTCGTATGAGAATTTCAAATGTTTTACTACACGTGGCTCTTACGAAAGATTCCTGGGGGTCAGCGAATCCCATTAAGGGCTCTTGCTATTATTCGTATTTTTTATTCTACCTTCCTTTACTAAGCATATTTCTGCCACTAGTTGTTTTACTGAATCCAAATTGACCCCTACGAATTACTACTCCAATGCTTCTTTCGATTCTTTCGTATATCAGCACAGTCAGCAGTACACAAGTGAAAAATGTTTGACTGAGTGTCTGATAGCTCTTACAATGCGTGCCTTCTAAGTCTTCACAGTTTATGTAACATCTTTGTGAGTACAAAGATGGGTGATCAACGAATTCTTGCAACAAATACCTGGCAATGAGTGCGCCTTGGTCTTTTTTAACTGTAGACACATTACCCAGAATCCAGCACAGTGACATTGGTAGGAAATAACAGGAGCTGGAAACATTTGCACCAAACCTTTAAGCATGTAATAGCTGATCTCTGGGAACTGCGAGTATCGTCTGTTACGTAGCGGTGTCTCGTTGGATGGGTATTGTTCCACCCACTATATGACCTCACTGTGTACACGGGACGCTCATCCTTGGAGCCCCTGTGCACACAACGTATCTATCACTTCTTACATTGCAGACACGATACTAAGTCTCGCTTCTGTTACCCACTGCGATAGCAGCTAGCTAAGCGGCCAGAAATCTAAATTTCTGAATACGAAATGGAATGACTGCCAATAGTATCGATTATGTTGATTTTTTAACATAGTTTTTACAACAGGGAGCATGTTTAGTGCCATAAAACAGACAACAGCTAGAAACCGACAGCACATTTCTCTTTCTTTAGTTTCCCAAGGATTCTGGGGGGCATTACACGGTACATTACAGCACAGATTATTTACGAGTCTCTTGTAACGGATAGATATTTACTGATAAATGTCGATTTCATTGTACAATTAAAAAATGCTAGTAAACACCAGAAGACTCGACCTTCTGCATACAGACGTCGTTTATTTACCCAACAAGGCGAAGTTTTGTTCGCTGCACTTACAGGCAAATCAGTGAACGTGAAACGTCGGAAATTTGTATGGAACGTAATACCTACATTAATTAAAGTACCAAATACGCCACCACACTTGGAGCTAAAGAGAAAACCGCACTGACGTGATAATAATACGGCAAACACAGTGAAACATTTCCCAACACAGAAGAAAGCAATTCCATAATTGTTGCTACACGTCAATCACAAACGGCAAGAATATTCAGCACATCCGTTTTTGAAGCAAAACTAATTACATTTATAAAAATATTCCCGTATCGGAAATTCGAGTGTAGTATAAGGGAGTGTGAGTCATTAGTGTCAGCAGAACGTTTTTACGTCAGGGGAAGTACCTGTCATAATAAGAACCGAGATATAGGCTGTCACACTAGTCGGTCTGTGCGCCACACTTCGTGAACTCTCGGCTCCGTGTGAGGTCCATGGGAAATCAATATCTAATTGACAAGGTACCCACTAAAGGTCTCGGTTTCTCCGTGTACAATCGAGAACATACTTGCATTTAAACACGCAGTCAAGAACTCTCTAAACTCTCCAACATTTCTGTTTGACTGCCCTGTTCTTCTGCAATGCCCCAGTCGTCTTCCACGAAAGAAGTTTCTTGGTCACAGGTTCGTGAGTTAATTAAATGGAAATTTACGTTCTTATTTGCATCTAAAGACGTATATTTGTTCACATATTGCTATAACACGAAAGAGATACATTTCCACTGTTATTTTGTGATTTCCAGCATTAATTTCGAAGGAACGTAACAACAAATGTTCTTGAAGCAACGTCGAGCAATACAATACAATCACTGAATGGCGTTTTCCTCCACACTAACGAAGTCTGATACAGTGAATTATAGGAAATTCCACCTGATTTCCAATTAATACTACTGAGCTTTTAAGATTATCCGTGGTAATTGAATTAATTTCCATATGAGGACTCGTAGGTGACCCCAAAATGAGTAACTGGTGCCGAACCAGATAATACGCAATGCGTGTAAGGCAAAAGAGCTTACGTCGCTTCCGCACGCCTTTGGACAGCGCTTTGTGCATGACTTCTTGCCGTTAGTAGCCAGTAGTTTAGTACAGCCTCAGTCAACAGCTGAAATGACTTGATGAACGAGGATGTTTCTGAAATATCTAACATCAAGGAGCAAAACACGAATGGTTGTCACGCGAATACTCCCGTGCCGCAACAGATTGTAAGCCAATTGTTTTCCTCCCGTAATAGGTGCTATTCCTGGATCGTACATTCATCACCGAGGAGACGCACGAGCAGAAGTCGTACCTGTTACATCAATCGATTTCTTGCCATCTGTACGTGACGAGGCTACCGGTTGCATGTTACCAACAGCCATAAGCATGAAATCGGCCTTCCGTTTATACAGAAACAGCGATAAAGGAGCAGATATATCCTCCAGAAGTAATGTGCGTTTAAGTTGTGTGTGTGTGTGTGTGTGTGTGTGTGTGTGTGTGTGTGTGTGTGTGTGTTCATGGATGTGTAAACTAGCACCGGAAGCTCTTATCAACGGAAACGTTATTGGCAGAGTAGAGGTACCTAACTGTTCCAATCAGTAGGACATAATATGCCAGTATGCGTTTATACTGGCCTGCAGCCAAATTACTATGTGTGAGTAGGAGAGAAACGACGCTGCTTCAAGAATCTAATGCATCAGCGCTATCGAATTTGATGTTAATTTCTTGTGAATCTGTATTTACAAACCATCTGAAATAAAGAAAACCAAAACAAGTACATTGGGAATGTTTCTCGCTTTCACGGCTGCCGAATGGTGGTCAATCGCCAAACGTTGTTAAGTGCGCTGCTGAAACCTAAAAAGAGCGCACTTCTGCAGGAGAATTGCAGCCAATATTTCCTGCTTAGACAAAGAACGGCTGCGGCACCGGAAATAGAATATACTCCTTTATTCTGTCTTTCTTATACTTGCTTCTGAGTTATACATTTTCTGGAATCTGAAACCGAATAACTTCATAAATGCGAAAAAATATACCCCAGGTAAGTTGGTTGATAACAATCTATTATCACACGTCGTGTGTTAGTATTGATATACAGTATAAATTTAGAAAAGTAGTGAAGTATCAAATGTTCTCATCTTATTTTCGTACTTAGTATAGCAAGAGAAAGTAGTTCAACACGAACTTATATAGGTATAGCAAATAGCTTATTGAACATGTGCATTTGTATGTCAGTAGCTTCGACAGACTCATGTAGTAACTGTTAGTTTTTCAAAGTCATGACATTTGCTCATCTCGTTTTTACTGACTGTAGAGTATAATACAGAAAGTAACTGAACGAAATACGCAGTGGTACGAGCAGGAACGCCACTTTTAATCAAAGACAATAACTACACTGTAGTCACCGCGATTCATAATGGTCCCCTGGAGCACCTAATTTAAGGGCAGCATTATTATTAATGACTTTTTTCATGTTCTTTAAGGATAAGTTCGATTTGAGCATCTTCCGAACACGTCAAGTACGTTGATTGTCCATATTTTTCTTCAACTGTGTTTAATTTATTTCAAGTGACCAATTGTGTAATACCTGTAAGATTCTTATTTCTTCATTTCCTCAACACATTTACCAAATTGAAGCTTGTATGATATCTGCTGCAGACCCCTTTTACAGCTCTAAGAATTCTGTGTAGCTCAATATTGATTTATAGCCAACATATTCAGGAACCGTACTGGTATTTAAAACGATTCTCATTTATTGTTCAGTCTTAGTTGTTATTTTTAATTACATGAGATGTTTCTATCTCTGGGGTCATCTTCAGACCTAAGTCGTACTGTGATATGAGGGTGTGACACAGACAAGACGGGTTGCTGACGCGAATACGTAGATCTAAAAATGATTCAGAGTGATCGTAAAATGTCATGTCATCAAAAATATGCAACTGAGACTGAAGTTTGAACGAGGTCTGTTTCGATACTGATCTCCTCAGAAACCTTTCAGTGAGGCTTAGAAAGCTCTCTTGTTGATCCTCATTTGCGACATATAGACTGATATCTTTCATGTGAGCAATGAAACACTGTTAATCCGATATTGGCTTAAGTATACTGACTTGGAGTTAGATTCATACATAACATGGACCGTGGAAGACAGATCACGCAGCCTTGATTGCAAATTCTTCCTTTTAAATGTTCTCAGAACTTATACGCTACTTAATTTTAGTGTTCCATGATGCCTTCATGTTTTCCATAAGACTGAAATCAAGATTATGAACAAATTCACCGCTTTCTCTAGATCTGATTATACAGTTCTGAAAATATGACTAACTGCAATCTCTGAAATCTTCCAGCAATCCTTCTGTTCACATAATTTTTTTCTCTCTGCAGCGGAGTGTAAGCTGATTTGAAACTTCCTGGCAGATAAAAACTGTGAAACCACTTGCCAAGGAAAGCAAAGATCCTAGGGTCGACTGCCTGTCCGGCAGATGGTTTTAATTTGTCAGCAAGTTTCAGTCCTTCCGTTGTTCTGCAATGCCACTGTTTCATCACAGCATTTCCTAATATGTAATGAGAAGCCTTGTGCTGTTACCTGTCAGACAGGTACGTAACGTTATACCGTGGGACGCTGATATTTTACGCGTCTTTCAGGATCAACTGTGTGGCACCTTGAATTAGGAAAGGAAGTGTGCTTCTTGGATCTAAAGAACATCAGCAATCAGCGCTTACTGACTTCAGCACAATAAACCCTTCCAACAGAAAGGCTTCATCATTATGAAAATGGTTCAAATGGCTCTGAGCACTATGCGACTTAACTTCTGAGGTCATCAGTCGCCTAGAACTTAGAACTAATTAAACCTAACTAACCTAAGGACATCACACACGTCCATGCCCGAGGCAGGATTCCAACCTGCGACCGTAGCGGTCGCTCGGCTCCAGACTGTAGCGCCTAGAACCGCACGGCCACTCCGGCCGGCCATCATTATGAGTATAAGAGATTTTTCATTAGGCACTCTACTTAAAACTGATACCATTTCGTTGAATTGAGTCTCCCGAAGACAAGAGCGATAAAATGACCACATCATAATCTCTCTTCATTTCCTCCAGATGCAGCATCATTGTTGTATGTCCTCATGTCGTCAACAGTCTGTTCCAAAATTCCGATACTTTCTATTTAGTTGAGAAGATAGCATTTCGTAATCGTCCTTGGTTTCCTAATGCGCGATCTAAGTTTCTCCCTGATTTACAAAATAGAACGTTTATTTCTGTGTATAATTGTATCTGGAGATGTTGGCAGAGAATGTAATTGAAGTCATGCGCGAAAAAACTGGCTAACCCTCAAATGTAAAAATTTATAGATAAATTTTGCCATCTGTTGCTTGGTACGGGTGGGACCAATCTCAATTTTGATAGTTCCCGTGACGAGGAACAGACAGCAAGACTTATCTCTAAGCTTTTACACCTGAGGGTTAGCCCGTTTTTCCGCGCATATCTTCATATACAGCTTCTGCTACATTTTATCCACACATTGTGTGGGTATTACGTTTGGTATTTCTCTACAGGAGTGTACCCAGGACTTAATAATGTTGTCATAATGTCGTCTGAACATGTCTAACTTCATACAACTAACATACAGGCTTTCATTGTCTCTTCTTTAGCGTTTGGTCTTGCTCCTCAGCCCCTACTTCTAAGATGACAATACAACTGGTATTTTCACTCACCGACTTCTCTTTCCTAATCATTCCCATTTACTCAGAATGATAACTGCATCATAGTATGAGACAGCTAAAGAGCAGCGAAGTTTTTGCTCATTCCGTCGTGATCTTTAACAACTGAGTTATCTTTTGGAACGTATTTAGTGCAGATAGTAATTGTCCCTTTGTGATACATGTTCCTCTGAATTCATTAAATGCTCTAGTCATTTCAGGCTGAGATTTTCAACTGCGGCTCTCTTATCAACTATCGGATTTCATCTAGGCATCCATCAAGCTTTGTCCAATTTGGGCTGTTCTTCAGTCTTTATTTCTGCGTCAGCGCTAATGTGCCTGGCTCTTGCTGCAATTTTCTCTCCAGTTCTCGTCTAATCACATATTTTTCGCTTCAGGGACTTGTCAGCTTGGTGTTCTCCACAGATTGGCAACACGTTGTTCTATTGTAGAAAATTCTGGAAATGCAGATGTAAGCTATGCGCGAAACACTTGTATCCAGTTATCTGTCGGCCTCCGTTAGTAACTCTAAAGTGTTATATAGTACATAGTATTCAAAGAACTGTGACTGACGCCCGAACGACAGGGATTCACGTGCATTGAGAATAAAAAATAGCGTATTGAGAATGGCTAACTACTAGCCGAAATCTGGATATGCATAATAAAATCTAAAAAGGACGAGTGATTGCTACACTCTATAATTTATAAGTCACATACAGTCGCTGAATGCATCCACTTTCCAAATGGAAGGTAACCTGCTGAACTCTAATGTGAACGTTTCTTCGCTCATGGCACATGTAAATTTTATGTGTCTTCACGATCCAAATTTGCTGACAGAAAATTCAGAACCTTGAGCGGTACCCACTATATTAGAAGCTCCAGGTGATACTGGAGTGCTGTATAGTGATCTCTCGATTTCTCTCCCAAGCAAAGACCAAATTTAGCCAGTGGAGAGGCTTGCTGGAGAACAACCCTATACGTTTTTCTTCTACTTAATGCGCTGTGGGACCAATAAGTAACTCGGATCGTGGAAACAATTATCTGGAGGGTATCGTTTCTGACTGATAATACGAGAGTTGACTGAAAAGTAATGCCTCCACCTTCGTAACTCTTCAACAGTTGGCAGCGTTGATATGTGGCAGGTACTGGCTTGTTCCGTAGCCTCTTCTCTACATCCGGAGTTGGCGGGATGCCTTTTCATTGAACGGTTATGTTGTTACAGTGTACTGCGCAGACGGTCGGTCAATGCGATTAAAGCAACGTGCAGTCATTGAATACTTGACAGCAGAAGGTGTCACACGAAAGGAGATTCATCAGAGAATGAAAGCAGAATGGCGAAAGGCGTCACCTTCATTCTATTAACGTGAGAGGAGTTGTTGGCAAATTTTAAGTCTGTGCGCTTTCATTTCAGGAGTCAGCATCTGGGGTACCCATTGCGCATAGATCTTCCGATAGCCAAGCAAAGCAATAATTTGACCCACACATTCTTGTGAAATGCCGATTGTGCTTGCAATTTCTCTCTGAGTGATGACTTCTACAATACTTTACGCAAGTTACGGGTGAATCGGAAGAGTACTACTGGCCGAGTGCACCAACCTTTTTTCAAAATGCAAGATAACCAAGGTATTGTGATCACTGTTAAAAGTAAACCAAGTCTAAAATAGCTCTGCAGTGCACAAACATTAATCGCCGATCGGCAAACCGCCGTCAGCCAACCATGCATTTGACAACTGTTAACTTCGTTGATTTTCAATAGAAAGCGCCCTGGAGATGCAAAGATGTTAACAGAGATATGAATTTGCGCACGAAATCCTCTACACATATGTTTTGTACTCAATCGCTGGTAAGTAAGTCATTGTCACATGCTCTCATGTACTAGATGGATATATAGGTCTCTACTTGCTCAGTGCGAAAGCATGAGTTCTTGCAAATAAAAGAATTGACGGCTGCAGTATAAAAGAAGAAATTTACAGGGTCTCGTTTCGACCATTTTTTTTTTCGTTTCTTCCGTTTAGTTCGAATACCTGAGTCATTTAATTATAAAATTCGTCAAATATATGCTAATTGACACATCTGCGTGTCATTTTTATGAAAAATGCACGTCTTCCTATTTCTAACTATATACTGTATACAAAAACTCAGTTTTTATTGCAAACAAACATTATTAATTACCAATCTTTTATATAAAATTGTTAATCAAGATTGTATAGTTAGAAAACAACAAATTAAATTTTTTCTACCTTTCTGTATTTTACACCTCACGCAAATGCTCAATAACATCCACCTTATTTGAAAAATTTTAATCTGCGTGGAACCGAAGCCACGCAGCGAGAAAGCACGCTGATAGAGAGCCACACACGTTCTCGACAAAAATTGCTTCATTCTAACGTATTAAGCATGCTCGGAAAACTTAGAAGTCAATTTTCTCGAGAATTTTCAAGAGCTGTATCGAACTACCTTGGGAGATGTATATTTGGTTTTTGAACTTCATGTATCACAAAAATAAAAAAAATCGCAAAAAGTCAATTATGGTGTGGCGCTCTTCTTGAAAAAATTGGTGATGTCACATGTGGAGGCACAATTTAACTAAACTCCTGGTAAGTTTCATTAATTAATTAAGAAACTTTCTGGGTTCGTCTTACATATAAGGCACGATGTACAATACTCTGTACTATCTGATATTTTGTTGGTGGGCTATGAATGAAACGCGTAAATAAATAAAATTTCAACAACAAATGGACTTCTGTTATTAACGGCCAAACATCAGTGACTTAAGGTGTTGTCTCAGTACATCGAAACACCCCGCCATCTTAACACCATCGGGCGCTGAAGACCTTGCTGTCGTACGCCCACAACACCCTTCTACTACTACTACTACTACTACTACTACTCTTAACACCATACGCTTATAAAAACCCTGGTCATCGCAGGAAAATCGGGCGAGAGCGACGGTCAAATTGAACCGCGGTCAACTCCCTCGTTTAACTCTGATCGAGATCCGGGCTTCGTAAATTGCGTTGAACAGTGTCACATGCCGAATTTAGTGCGGTTAGGTGTACCCGTGGTCTAGGGGGCGGGCATGGATGTGTGTCATGCTTTGCGTCTTTGTCGGAATTTTTAGCCGGCACGGTAGCTCAGCGTGTTCGGTCAGAGGGTTACGTGCCCTCTGTAATAAAAAAACTGAGTCAATCGATCAACAACGAACATAAATGGATGTCTTACGACGTCCGCCCCGAGCAGATGCAACGAACACAAGCGAACAAAATGAGATTAAAAAAAAAGGGGTAGCGTCTTTGATTCATAATCAAAACGTCTTCGGTCCCGGGTTCGATCCCCGCCACTGCCTAAATTTTGATAAATAATCAGCATTGGCGGTCGAATACTTCCGGCATAAGAAATGAGCCTCATTCTGCCAACGGCCTTGTCAAAGAGGGCGGAGGAGCGGCACTCTCTTGTCCTAGGGGTGGGAAATTGCCCCTAAAGGCGGAAGAATCAGCAATGATCAACGACATGAGGATGCAGAAGGCAATGTAAACCACTGCATTAAAGTCACGTGACGTGTATCCACAGGACATGTGGCCTGTATTTGAAGAAGTGTCATGATGATCTCTCCATTGGCAAAAGATTCCGGAATAGTCCCCCATTCGGATCTCCGGGAGGGGACTGCCAAGGGGGAGGTTACCATGAGAAAAAGATTGAATAATCAACGAAAGGATAACGTTCTTCGAGTCGGGGCGTGGAATGTCAGAAGCTTGAACGTGGTAGGGAAACTAGAAAATCTGACAAGGGAAATGCAAAGGCTCAATCTAGATATAGTAGGGGTCAGTGAAGTGAAGTGGAAGGAAGACAAGGATTTCTGGCCAGATGAGTATCGGGTAATATCAACAGCAGCAGAAAATGGTATAACAGGTGTAGGATTCGTTATGAATAGGAAGGTAGGGCAGAAGGTGTGTTACTGTGAACAGTTGAACAGTTCAGTGACCGGGTTGTTCTAATCAGAGTCGACAGCAGACCAACACCGACAACGATAGTTCAGGTATACATTCCAACGTCGCAAGCTGAAGATGAACAGATAGAGAAAGTGTATGAGGATATTGAAAGGGTAATGCAGTATGTAAAGGGGGACGAAAATCTAATAGTCATGGGCGACTGGAATGCAGTTGTAGGGGAAGGAGTAGAAGAAAAGGTTACAGGAGAATATGGGCTTGGGACAAGGAATGAAAGAGCAGAAAGACTAATTGAGTTCTGTAACAAGTTTCAGCTAGTAACAGCGAATACCCTGTTCAAGAATCACAAGAGGAAGAGGTATACTTGGAAAAAGCCGGGAGATACGGGAAGATTTCAATTAGATTACATCATGGTCAGACAGAGATTCCGAAATCAGATACTGGATTGTAAGGCGTACCCAGGAGCAGATATAGACTCAGATCACAGTATAGTGGTGATGAAGAGTAGGCTGAAGTTCAAGACATTAGTCAGGAAGAATCAATACGCAAAGAAGTGGGATACGGAAGTACTAAGGAATGACGAGATAGGTTTGAAGTTCTCTAACGCTATAGATACAGCAATAAGGAATAGCGCAGTAGGCAGTACAGTTGAAGAGGAGTGGACATCTCTAAAGAGGGCCATCACAGAACTTGGAAAGGAAAACATAGGTACAAAGAAGGTAGCTGCGAAGAAACCATGGGTAACAGAAGAAATACTTCAATTGATTGATGAAAGGAGGAAGTACAAACATGTTCCGGGAAAATCAGGAATACAGAAATACAAGTCACTGAGGAATGAAATAAATAGGAAGTACAGGGAAGCTAAGACGAAATGGCTGCAGGAAAAATGTGAAGACATCGAAAAAGATATGATTGTCGGAAGGACAGACTCAGCATACAGGAAAGTCAAAACAACCTTTGGTGGCATTAAAAGCAACGGTGGTAACATTAAGAGTGCAACGGGAATTCCATTGTTAAATGCAGAGGAGAGAGCAGATAGGTGGAAAGAATACATTGAAAGCCTCTATGAGGGTGAAGATTTGTCTGATGTGATAGAAGAAGAAACAGGAGTCGATTTAGAAGAGATAGGGGATCCAGTATTAGAATCGGAATTTAAAAGAGCTTTGGAGGACTTACGGTCAAATAAGGCAGAAGGGATAGATAACATTCCATCAGAATTTCTAAAATCACTGGGGGAAGTGCCAACAAAACGACTATTCACGTTGGTGTGTAGAATATATGAGTCTGGTGATATACCAACTGACTTTCGGAAAAGCATCATAAACACAATTCCGAAGACGGCAAGAGCTGACAAGTGCGAGAATTATCGCACAATCAGCTTAACAGCTCATGCATCGAAGCTGCTTACAAGAATAATATACAGAAGAATGGAAAAGAAAATTGAGAATGCGCTAGGTGACTATCAGTTTGGTTTAGGAAAAGTAAAGGAACGAGAGAGGCAATTCTGACGTTACGGCTAATAATGGAAGCAAGGCTAAAGAAAAATCAAGACACTTTCATAGGATTTGTCGACCTGGAAAAAGCGTTCGACAATATAAAATGGTGCAAGCTGTTCGAGATTCTGAAAAAAGTAGGGGTAAGCTATAGGGAGAGACGGGTCATATACAATATGTACAACAACCAAGAGGGAATAATAAGAGTGGACGATCAACAACGAAGTGCTCGTATTAAGAAGGGTGTAAGACAAGGCTGTAGCCTTTCGCCCCTACTCTTCAATCTGTACATCGAGGAAGCAATGATGGAAATAAAAGAAAGGTTCAGGAGTGGAATTAAAATACAAGGTGAAAGGATATCAATGATACGATTCGCTGATGACATTGCTATCCTGAGTGAAAGTGAAGAAGAATTAAATGATCTGTTGAACGGAATGAACAGTCTAATGAGTACACAGTATGGTTTGAGAGTAATTGAAAATTAGGTGGACTGATAAGGTAAGGAATGAGGAGGTTCTACGCAGAATCGGAGAGGAAAGGAATATGTGGAAAACGCTGATAAGGAGAAGGGACACGATGATAGGACATCTGCTAAGACATGAGGGAATGACTTCCATGGTACTAGAGGGAGCTGTAGAGGGCAAAAACTGTAGAGGAAGACAGAGATTGGAATACGTCAAGCAAATAATTGAGGACGTAGGTTGCAAGTGCTACTCTGAGATGAAGAGGTTAGCACAGGAAAGGAATTCGTGGCGGGCCGCATCAAACCAATCAGCAGACAGATGACAAAAAAAAAAAAAAAAAAAAAAAAAATTCAATAGAGGTTGGTTCACTCGGCCGTACGTCTTGTATTTTATAGTGTTTACTAAATTTTGAGTTTCTAGAAGAGCGCCTCTTCAACTTACGTGGTACTGATCTGAGGGCTTCAATGATTTAATGGGATGGATAACGTTAGTTTTAACTTCCACATTCTACTGACTTCCATGCTCCGGTCCTTGTATTCCAATTACCTCTGAGCCGCCTTATTATTAACGTCCCAATAACATGTGATATACGTCGATTAAGAGCCACAATCTTTTATCTAGCTGACATACAGCAGTGTCAGGTTTGTTCGTCAGTTCGTCAGTACGTATTTAGTTAAAGTTACAACATAAAATCCCTCGGAAGTTATGTGACCGATATGCGAATACTGAGTTCACCTTACGTCACTGCTTTTTGGCCGCTAGCAACAACAGTCCATTTATTGTTAAAAACTTTATTTATTTAGATGTTTCATGCACAGCCCACCGTCAGAATATCAGATACTACAAAGTATCGTGTTACATTACTTCAGTCCTAATACTCATTGTGCACTAACGTTAGGGCTGAAACCATATGACAGCACGTTCTGTTTTATGTTTTTTCTCCGGTATTCTGACGGTGGTATGTGCGCGAATGTCATAAATTAATAATGTTTTAACAACAAAAACATTAGTGGAGAAAAAGAGGTGGTAAACGACGTTCACGGTAAGTATTTGTCGGTGGTGCATGATAATGTTACATCTAGCTGTCGCGACCGTTTAGGTGTGTGGTCGTGCCATTCACTGGAGACTTCTAGTACTCCCAGAGCTCTTCATAAGTGCCAGTGAAGATGTGAACACAGCTTGCTGTGGGTCTTGGCGTGTTCATCTTTGCCAGTATATGGAAACCTGATATTATGTGGTCCACGATCTGCGAGTGTAGTCCACATAGCCGAAATGTATCGTATTGAGGTTTTGATTATAACTTTTCCATAATTCTTCGTCCTCAAGGCCTGATTTTGGGGTCTACTGTTAGTTTCTCGCTCTGCTTTCATTCTTCCTCTTTACACAAATGCATCTGATCTCTGCCAATATTTACGCAGGCAGACTGGGCACCGAGCAGATTTGATTTAGCTTTTTCTGAGTTTTCATTCTGACGTTACGTTGCAAAAGTGATTCAATATCTGTACTTTCTCCATTCTATGAGTATTTTCTTGAGACCTTTTTGCCCGGGCAATAATTACTCTATTTCCAGTTGCCACATCGCACTGTGTTATTTGGCACTTTAGTGGATCATTCACTTATTGGGCCACTATCTGTCACATCCAACTACAGCATTATAGTACGGCGCCTCTATTACCTCAAATCTCGTCCTCCTTCCGTATATGGCACACGTAATCTCCCAGTGTCAGCTCTGGCGCGAAATACACCGTACACGGTCGGTAACTGGGGTGTGTTACTATCCGCATATGTAGTTGGATACAGTCTACCAGGCCGAAACTATATTCAATTAAACAAACTAGCAGTAACCCCATAGTTGTGACTTTTTCCTTAAAGCTGAATTTGGTTCTTGGCATCAGTTTCACCTTTCTGTATTGTTCTTGAAGAAATTGATCCTTCACCGGAACTCTTAAAATTTTATTATTCTCCTCTGTACCAAGCTTCTTACGTCTCCACATTCTAGATTTCTAACATAGCATCTTCATTCTTGAATATTATTATGGTCATGCCCTAGACAAAATATTACCGAGTTGGATACTGCAGAAATACAACACCAAAAATATACACTGAGATGACAAAAGTTATGGCTCAGCGATATGCACATATAGAGATGGCAGCAGTATCGTCTACACAAGGTATAAGATGGCAGTGCACTGGCAGAACTATCATTTGTATTCAAGTGATTCACATGAAAAGGTTTCCGACGTGATTATGGCCGCACGACGAGAATTAACAGACTTTGAATGCGAATGGCAGTTGGAGCTAGACGCATGGGGAATTCCAATTCAGCAGTCGTAAAGGAATTCACAATTACGTGATCCACAGTGCCAAGAGTGTGCCGAGAACGACAAATTTCAGGCATTAACTCTAACGACGGACAACGCAGTAGCCGACGTCCTTCACTTAACGACCAAGAACAGCGGTGTTTACATAGAGTTGTCAGTCCTACAGACAAGCAACACTCTATGAAAAAAAAAACACAGAAATCAATGTAGGACGTACGAAGAAAGTATTCGTCAAGACAGTGCTGCAAAACTTGGCGTTAATGGGTTGTGAGAGCAGCGAGTGCCTTTGCTAACAGCACGACATCGCCTGCAGCGCTTCTCCTGAGCTCGTGACCATATTGGTTGGACCCTAGATGACTGGTGAGATGAGTCCCGAATTCAGTTGGTAAGAGCCATGGGAGGGTTCGATTGTGGCGCAGAACCCGTGAAGCCGTGTACCCAAGTTGTGGAAGGAGGTGATGACTCCATAATGGTGTGGGCTGTGTCTATATGGAATAGTGTTACTTAAAATCCGTCTTGATTGCAAATTTTTTTTTTATTAATATGACCGGTTTCGGTTCATTCAGAACCATCTTCATTACTTAAAATCCGTCTTGATTGCAAATTATTATTTTATTATTTTTTTTTCATATGACCGGTTTCGGTTCATTCAACTGAAGATGGTTCTGAATGAACCGAAACCGGTCATATGAGTAAAAAAAAAAAAATTGCAATCAAGACGGATTTTAAGTAACATTATAAAATCACTGAGTGCTGTTATCCCATAAGACATTATGTCTGTTTTTGAAAAACATATGGAATAGACTGGGTCATTTGATTACGCTCGTATACTTGGAGATCATTTTATGGACATCATGTTGTCAAGAAACGATGGAATTTTTTTTCGTGATACTGCGCCATGTCACTGGGCCACAATTGTTCGCCGTTGGTTTGAAGAGCATTCTGGACTATTGGAGCGAATAATTTGGTCACCCAGATCTCCCAACATGAATCCCATTAATTATTTATGGAACACGAGAGGTTAGTTGGTGCACAAAATCCTGCACTGGAAAGACATATGCATTTATGGATGGCTATAGAGGAAGCTTGGCTCAACATTTCTGCAGAGGAGGGCGACTTGCAGCATTACGCTGGACAAAAGGAGGTCCGGCACGATACTGGGAGGTATTCCATGACTTTTGTCACCTCAGTGTTCACAGTACACAAACTGGAGAGGCTGAATAAATCTTGATATTCAAAATTTCACAGCTGTTTCTTAAGCTTCGATCGTCTATATTACAGGTCTCATCCAGCTTTATGCAGAGAGGCAGCAGTTATAGTTCATCACATTTACGCAAAAGCCCTCCAGCTATGCATCTTCTATGGGGTGCCGGTTGTGACTATTAGGACATCCCTGAGATGCTGTTAGTCCGATTCCTAATGACGTACAGAGAAAGGAAGCTCTCCATAAGATCATGAAAATTTTAATGAAATGTCAGTACTATGCAACGAAAACTTCTTATTTAATGATAATTACTAAGGATGGCCCAATCGAACAGGAAAATATGGGTACCTCACATGACTTTCCCTGCTCTTTCAAGTAAACTGCGTCGTTCCGAGTCAGCTATAAGAAGCCGTCCTTGGCTGCAGAAAATGACAGGCCTGCACAGTAATAAAAGGAAGGCAAGAGAAGAGTTCAATTTGCTCGTCAGTCACTATTAGTACTAAATACTGTCTGTGGTTTTTATGCAGCGTAAAATGGTCGACTGCAATGACCAAGTGGGTGTGCATATGAGATTATGAAACATGTTGCATGAAAATTTAGGGATGAGCTGCGACATGGCACCTCCCTCACCTCTCCAGGTTACTTTTACAGTGTCAGTTAAGTTTACTGTTCCTATTCAGATCCGTCTATATCATGCAGGGTAAGGTGATCCGCAAACTCACCTGACAAAATGTGCTGTATCGACTAAAACCGCACCAACGTCTTGTGATGTGTGACGTAATGGAACAGAAATTTAAGATGACGTGACGTAACTGCTACAGTCTACAGACTATCAGTTCATGATAATTCGTATTCTATCTTACAGTATTATTAATGAGGTTATAATAATAATCGCAGGCTATTCTGAAGTAAACATAAAGTCGCTCCTCATCATAGTAAACCTGTAGCATGAACATACGTCTTAAACTCGTTACGCGTGCAGTGAGTCCTGTGGGGATTGACAATGCACTTTTCGTTTGCACGACATCAGTGCATAGGAACAGGGCTATAAAGATTAGAAACAGATTCTGTGGTTTTAAATGAGTTTATTGAAACATTCATCACAATAATCTGTTTATCTTTGCACATATTGGATAAGGTGACCACATGTTTAGTTAATTTTCTAGTTGCACTTAATGCGACTTTCCTTCTTTTTTTCATCTGATGCTCGCTTCTTCTTGTAGCGACAATGACAGGAGTTCCTTCATGTAAATGCTCGGTGAGTGGATCTTCCCACTGTTTCCGTAATATTGTGACTGACATTTTCCATCCCGCCACATATTGGAATACGTATATCACATTCACAGCAATGGTGTTTAAATAAAGATCGAATCCTAACTTTCGATGCCATTTTACTGCCCTTCTCAATGGACTGTTATATGCACTCATTTGATCAGAAACGTCGATATCAGTTTTTCTTTGTTGTATTCAATAACAGTTGTTGGCTTCTCATAAACATCACGTTGTTTCCGGCGCGCGGACTGTCCAGTTAAAGCCCAGTGAAATCTGCTCTACAGTCAACGTGTTATTACTGATACTTTTCTTATTCATAATTATCTCTGCGGTTTCAGAAAACAACTACTTGAAAACTTCAAGACATAAAATAAATCTTTTACACCACTGAGGGACCATACACGTCATTGCTTAACATAAATTTCAACTTGATACCTCTGCCCGTTCATGAAAAAAAGGGAGCATAACAGATGGACAGACAGACAAACAGACGGACAGACGACAAATGCCGGCCGGAGTGGCCGAGTGCTTCTAGGCACTTCAGTCTGGAACCGCGCGACCGCTGCGGTCGCAGGTTCGAATCCTGCCTCGGGCATGGATGTGTGTGGTGTCCTTAGGTTAGTTAGGTTTAAGTAGTTCTACGTTCTAGGGGACTGATGACCTCAGCCGTTAAGTCCCATGGTACTCAGAGCCATTTTGAACCAGACGACAAATGGCGAAAAGTTTCTTCGTGTGATGTAATTACAAATCAACAACATTTGGATTTTTCCTATGGTAGTATTGTGAAACCTTGCTTCTTGCCAAATTTTATGATTCTAGGTCAATGGGAAGTACCACACAGATTTGATGAGTGAGTTTGCGAGTATCAAAATATGTGACATAAATAGCCCTACCTTTTGACTGCACTGACTTAGAAGTGTAATTTCTTTTATTCCGCCAAGGTACTGCTTTAAACAGTAAAATATTATTGGTTCAACAACTGTTGCCGTTGTTTTCATTTTGTGAAAATGGACATGTACATTTGCTGTTGCCCTACGAAAATAACTCTTCGAATTTTCAACATTTTGTAATATTTTATGTTTGCCACGACTGCTTCTGATCTGACGCCTAAACATCTTTAATGTGAATGAGTTCACTGTTAGCCATTTCTTTGTCTTACAGTAAAATAAATTATTCTAATTCTTTTGTTCTAGACACAGTTAATGCTTAGTATGCAATTTTTCCCACAACTGTCTTAATTGTCTTCACAGTCAGAAGGGTTCTTGAAATATTAGGTAATCATGCATATACAGGGAGTTTCAAAATTTCTATTACTTGTTTCTAATGGATGTAGAGGAGACTTAGTACGTAAAGTTTTTATAAGGAACACACGTCCAGAAACACACCGTTTGAATATAACTAAATTTGAAGATCGTATCGCTTTCAAACCATCCACTTTACGGTACACACACAAACTGAGAAGAGGACGCCTTCGTCAGTCACTGTTGTAATTATGATATCACTTACTACTGTAGTCCGACTACAGCAACGCCTGTGAGAGACTGATACGTTCGCAAGTAGGGAAACCGAGTGTGGTGCTCCACAGGTGCTCCACTCTAGATTCTAGAGTATGTCCTTCTTTGCACAGAAGAGAACCGGACCTCTTTCTTTCCTTTTTTTCCGCATCTGCACAGGTTGGAGTGGTTATTAACGGATGTGGCATGGTTAGTTCAAAGGGTGGCCGGATGCCCTTCTCGTCGCCACCCCATTACCCTTCTGGGACAGAACATGTGCAGTCCAACTGTCTGCATGTAGTGTGATTGATGCGAAAGTGTCTGAAGGTTATCGAAATGTTTGCGAACCGTGTAACTGACGGGGCTTGGGTACAAACCGAGTATTCATCTTGTCAGATGTGGGAAACCGCCTAAAAACCACATCCCAGCTGGCCATCACACCGAACCTCGTCATTAACCTACCATGTGGATTCGATCCTAGGCTGGCACACCTCCCCATCCCAGAAGTAGCCCTTCAACATGAGCAGCTATCCAGGAAAGCTATAGAAGATAACAGGACATGTACTCCAAACATTCGACATGCCACAGGCTCATGTAGAGCACATATGTTAAAGGTCATTGTCTCGACTGTGTGTAAACCGTTAAGCATAAATTACGAAAGTGATCAAAATTCAAATTTATTTTACATCATACAGTAGTTTTCTGGACATTGATTAATTACCAAAACGTTACCTAGTAGCTAGCAAGCCCTTGAAGCCTTTAATAGGAATTCTGAAACATCAGTCCTAGTCTGCCAATGGAATGTTCATCGTTCCATGATCCATCATTCAATGCCATCTTTTCAGGAGTGACTGGTACCCATAGTACTTCACTGTATGAACCAACGTTACAGCAGATGGAGAATTAGGATACAATTTAGGTTGATATGTAGATATACGAATTTTTTCTGAGTTAACCTTCGAGCAGTTCGCATCATAATGAGCTGACAAATTTTGACAAACAGTTTCGTTTCAAAGGCTTCTAATACTTTACTTTTCACGGCAACAGCTATGCCATCTGCATAGCTGAGAGATCGTTTGGTGTGACTAACTGGCAGTTTGCATCAACATTATACAGCAGAGGAGTAAGCCATGTTTCTAAGTAAATATACAGTCCAATGTACGTCGAAATTTTTAAATAAACATCCACAAATCGTTCCTTATCACATTCTCCCACTTCTATTCACTAGCACAGGTCTTTCGTGCAAACATGATTTTTGCATCAAATGTATAACTCTATAGTTTACGACAGTATAGAATAATCAGGTAGTTCTTCCTACAATTGGCTCTGAGAGACAATTTCTTGATCGTTCTGGACTTCAGTAAATTTTATTTTCTCACTCTAGTACCTTCAAGTACACGTGGCAAGAACGAGCCACTGATACTTATTTTGCCCTGGGCAGAAAGTCAGGTGCTGAAGTTTGGACAAGTGGACACACAGTGGCTATTCTATAGTGATAGGTATAGTCCATATAGTGGTGCAGATACGACTGTTCAGAAAACATCGAGTAGTAAATTACGTGGCGTTTTTGCAGGAAGATTGTTAGATGCAGGGAAAGAACAATCAACACACTGATGTTTGTACATATTAAGGTACCACACATAAAAATATCTGCACTTATACCCGCTACACCCTGTATGAAGACCTAAGCAGTAAACAATGGTAACAGGCAAGTTGGTTGCTTTGAGAAACTGTGCAGTAAAGTTTCAATAAAACTGATAAACAAGGTATTTGAGGTGCATTCATTGTGATTTTTAATTCATATAAGGCCATGTTTTCAAATATTTGTAGGGTAATGACCCTTTTTTTTTTAAATCGTAAGTCCTGTCCAAAACTTTATACCTAAAAATACAATAATGGTTACTTGACATTGTTTACTTGCTAACTGAGTACACGCAAATGGGTTAACATGGCTTGCCATTGTTTACTCGTTGGGCAAGTTAATGAAGCATTACTCTGAAACCTCACAAAAATGCAAATGTAAATGGACAGATTTGTTTCAGTTTATGATATTAAAATTTGCATTACCAATTTTCGCAGTAATAAAATATAACAACCTCAGAACCTAGCCCATGAATCAGGATAATATAAAATAAATTTTATTGTCACCTTAATACACTCATAGACAACATTAAGAACGGCCCTAACATTTCTCCCATTACTCTGTCACATAACGTCATGTAAAATATGGTAAGAGACACAACGTTGTTTATTTGCTTAAATGATTCAGAAATATATTCAGGATCTTTATCTGAGTCGTAGTTATCCACATCATCCTCTAATTCATTCAATTTGTCTCTGAGAAGCATTTTTCTGGCATAAACACTGTACATATTACTACTACTGGGAGTCATTTTTGTCACTTATCCTGATAAAGTTGCCATTAGTGAGAGTTTGATATTAGAGACAGAGCTGCCATTTCTCGGTTTATCATTGATCTATCAACTAATATGATTAAAGCACATCACATCAGACAATAAGTCTGTTTCTAATCGACTATCTCTTCATATGAGGTGCAATATGCTTGGGACATCATTGGCTTTTGTTGTTGGTTCACCTTCTCCAGAAAGGCAATATTACAGGCAGCAGTGGTGATACCAATTTTGACACAATCTGAGTACACGGTCTATCTGAACCCTATAAAGTGCCTCATTTCTTCCCTTCCGATGAAGAACTGACACAATGCCTTTGTTATCGCTGGGCAAATACTTCAATATCTATTTGGAAACATCTTGATATAGTGCTCTAAGTTATAAACAGATCATTTTCTTTCACTTGCAGCATGGAAGCACTTCTAAAATGTATTAAAATTTACTAGCATCAAAGTTACTTCCCACACCAATTAGCAATAGTAATCAGTAACAATTGAGAGCTCGGCACTTTTGCCTGTGATAACTACCTGACAAACTGAGATACAAGTCAAACAAGCTCTGCAAAAACCGATGGCACACGTGCCGTTTTCCGACGTGTTGCACTTTATGTTTCCGGGATTACACTTGTGTAACAGTGTATTTTTACCGACCGCAGTGAGCTGTAGAACAAAGAAGGTGATGGTAGTAAGGGGAGGGAAGGGAGGGGAGGGGCCACCTGTTATGGCCGCTGTGCCACCTGTAGGCTGCGGCCGTGCCAGCCACGCCGGGTCACGACGAGCGGTCGATACGATACCACATCGACCTCCTCGCACGTGAACGCTCCGCCTCCCAGGGGCTATCAACACGCAGCGACCCGGAGCCGAAGTGGGCGCTGGGCTGCCATTACACGGGGTTTGTTCCGTGGAATTGTCTCTCTGCCTCTGTTTCTTCCGTTTGTGTGACCCCTGGCACGTCACCCATCCCTGCTCTGACCGGCTCACAGACACCGCAAGAACGAAGACACTGTAGGGAACTTCTGTAGAAACTGCCTTTCATCCTATCTTCCCATTAACATTCCAAAGGAACATATCAGCGCTTTCTAGCGCGAGATGTTAACAATGAAAACGTAGGACTCTGTCGGTTGTCTAGCAAACTTAAAATTATATATATCTGTGTATATAAAGTGACTAAAAAGAAGATAACTACAAAATAATAAGGCAATTGTTTCACACAGGGACTGTGTTGCTGTCATCTAAAATATTTTATGATCACTTACAGATAAAATGAAAAATCTGACCTCATGTTCTAGACCAGGGGTACATCTGTTAGTAATAATTGTCTAACCGCCCACGGATTCTGCAGTAATGGTAATTTATGTAGTGGGGAAGTTACTTCATTTTACAAAATTTGTAAATCAGAGTTAACACACGTTAAACCACATAATAATAATTACTTACCAAACACGCAATTTCAAAATTTTATGAGAAAACCTAATGAAAGCTGGAACGCCCACTAGTGGGCGGCAGGGACCGGATTGACTGCCACTGTTCTAGGACAATCTGTTGTGTGGATGTGGTTAATGAAGCGTTCTTACCCCGTAAGATATCGTTTTTGTTGTGTTCTTCAGTCCAAAGACTGATTTGCTGCAGCTTTTCGTGATAGTGTACCCTGTGGAAGCCTCTTCATCTGCGTAACTGCAACGTTAATTGATCTGAACCAGTTACTGTATTCAACCTTTGCTCTCTAACTACAATTTATACCCTCGACGCTTCCCTCCATTACTAAAACGATGATTTCTTGATCCCTCATGGTCTCCCTATCAACTGAGCCCTTCTTTAAGTCAAATTATGCCATTTTTTTCATCCCCATTAGTTCCAGTACTTCCTTGTTAGTTATTCGATTTACCCATTCAATCTTCAACATTCTTCTGTAGTTTCTTCTCTCTTATTTTTCTGAACTGTTTGTCGTTCACATTTCACTTCAGTATAAGGGTACACTCTCGACAAACACCATCAAAAAAGTCTTCCTAATAATTAAATTTATATCCGACGTTAACAACCTTCTTTTTTTTTCGAAAGTGCTTTTCTTTGGTTTATATACTGTCTACCTCAGCCATCGTCAGTTGTACTGCTGACCAACTAACAAAACTCATCTACTACTCGCAAGATTCTTAAGTGAATTCTTCCTGTCCTTAAAATATTTTCCTTTAATCCCTCACGGTCTGACAGTATTGATATTTACTTTATGCCGTAAAGATAGTATAATTATATGAGTCTGTGCCCAAATGAACTTACATGATAATATCTCTTAAAGAAAGAAAAAAATCGGCGAAGGAATGAAAATTTACCCTGTCTAATGCCCCATAAATTTGACCGGATTTTCTCTACAGATTCACAGAAATTGAATCAGATCAGAGCTCCTTTGAGGTCGTACACGAATACTAATTGTACCAAACTTTATTCAGATCGATAAAATTGTTTCAACAGTAGAGGAATTACCAATATAATTCTACAGCTTTTCTAGTATTTACGGTTGACATACAGAAGACAGCTCCAAATGAACTGATGCAGTTAATCGAATCGAACCTTATATAGGAAAAGAGATGTTTAAATCCTATTATGGTCATCCTGATTGAGATTTTCCACGGTTTCTCCAAATTACATTGATAGACTGCAGGTGTTGTTTCCGAAACAAATATAATAACAATGAAAATGCCTTCCTGATGCTGTGTTATTCACGAAAGCGCTGAATCATTTATTGTTTTAAACAACTGTTGCCGACATACAACAGAAATTAAGAACGAGAAGCAATCGTAAACAGTTTTCTGATAATGTTTTGGGCCGTCTAACAGGGCGGCGCTGGCTTCAAAGTAACATACAGAGTAAGCCTCTAGTGCCATCTCCCGTTGTTATAGCTTCATGATGATATATTCGATGAGATCATTGAGAAATAATTTTTTCTACTGATAGATATCTAAAACATCTCGAGAGAAGGTCAGCCTTGTATTGTCAACAATAATAGCCGTACGTGTCCGGATGAACGTTACTTTCAGTCATTTTTGCGTAGACATTTCTTCCAATAAAAACCTATCAGATTTTCGTCGGGCGTGTTCTGATGATATGCATCCCGGAGTGTATTCTGAGTACCTGCTTACAAAGGACTGTGCTATTCTTATTTCGTTAGTAGCAGGGTAACTGAATGTTTTCCTGGTGATTCTGACATCATTGTAATCTTTGCAACACGAGCTGTTTTCAAAAGATAATGTGGAGGATCATCCTTTCGTAATACACAAGTTATAACAATAAAAACATCAACTACAGGGAAGCATTACCTATCGATGTATAGTGTCTTGTCATTTTATTATAACAAATAGTAGCTAAAGCGACGCATTTTCGAGAGATCCTCAATTTGCTGATACTTAGAAACAGCACATATCCGTAACACACATACTCTACGACAAAGAAAACCCACTAAATACGCCATACGATACGATGGCTAGTAGTACTGCTTGTGACGTAAAACGATGCCGTATGTTATTGGCCACGTTTCTTTCCACGGGACAAAAATCTGACTTGTCAGATTCCTTATTTCACAGTCCGCATTGTAGCGGAACGAGGAATTCCACGCTGCAATGCCACCAGCTCCTCGTCCACGCATCTCTTAACGTCGCCAGCTGCCTCAGTAACAGGTCCGCCACTTAGCACTTCCGACTACTGTGTCAGTAGCATCGGGTCCCCGATTTGTACACTCTTACTTCAACCGTGCGAAGTAAAGGAGGCGCATTACTTTAACTGGCTTTTCCAGCCTGTGCAGGATGGAGAGGTTGATCGTGAAAAGCTTTTCTGTTCTGATGAATCTCGGTAGATTTATCGGAGTACACGTACTCGTAGAACAATAGACGTTTTTCTCTGGAATGTCCTCATCCGCTGCGTCGAGACAATCTGAGTGCTGTAAAAACACTACTGTATTGTGTAATTATATGATCGTATCTCTTCCGTCATAGCATAACTACCGTTAGATATTTGACCAGCATCCTGCAACGATCTCTCAGAGAACTGACAAGAAACAAAAAGAACTACAATTATTTCGTGTAGGACATCAACAGATGACAACAACCCGAATACACGAACAGTTCATAGACACAGGTGCCATGTGAGGACTAGCATCGACCAGTTGATAAATGGCACTACTGTTCTGTCGCGTGAGAGGCAACATATGAGAAAGCAGGATGTCCGTGACGAATCTTTGTGTCATCGCAGTTCCCTCACTCACTTCCAACCTTGACCTCAAGTCACACTCGATGACTCCCCACACCTTGACATCAGAAGTTAAGACGGTGGTGCCGCCACAAAGCATTGGAAGAATGAGGCCTCTAGCCAGGTCGTCGCCATACTCGCCGATGGTGATCGATTAGAAACTTGACGAGTACGCCTACCCCCATGTTGCCAAGCAGTCAAACATCGGACGATTGCCCCACAAATCTGGATATTGCACTATTAGAACTGCCAGCCAAATGGAGACCCACAATGAAGCCCCTTTCAAACTGTCAGGTGCTGATAACGCTGTCTCACGCGAGTATGTGTCATCTCCGTTTCCTTCACCATGAACATTCAACATTTGACGCTGTTTACGACCCTTGGGTATCTTAACAGGGATCGAAACAACAAAGATGCGAGGGTGAGTCAAATGAAAATCTTAAATTTGTAATAACAAATCGAAATTTTGCGCCGTTATCCTGTAAGTTGGTAAGCGTGCTACTAACAGCGTGCAGAATGGCCTGTAAGTGGCAGCATAGTGCAGATGCGCACATACCGTCGCAGTATCAGTATAAAGATGGCCGCCCCACTTGCGACTTGCACCAGGGAAGAACAGCGTTCTGTTATTCGGTTTTTGTGTAGTGAAAGTGCGAAACCTATTGAAATTCATCGACGAATGAAGGTTCAGTACGGTGATGCATGTTTGTCACAGCAGCAAGTCTACGAATGGAGTAGGAAGTTTGCAAATGGTGCTACTTCAGTGGAAGATACTCCTCGTCCAGGTCAGGCACAACGAGTTGTGACTCCACAGAACATTGCAACAGTTGAAGCCTTAGTGAATGAAAACCGCCGAGTAACACTGAATGACATTGCAGCATGTTTACAGATTAGTCATGGGTCAGCACACCACATTGTGCATGATGTGCTCCAGTTTCACAAAGTGTCTGCAAGATGGGTGCCACGGCAGCTGACTCCTGAAATGAGAGGACGACGTGTTGATGCTTGTGAAGAACTTCTTCGGCGCTTTGAACGAGGAGGTGATGACTTGCTCGCAACAATCGTTACTGGGGACGAAACCTGGGCTCACTTCCACCAACCGGAAGCGAAGACAGCAAGCAAGGAATGGCGCCATTCCTCATCACCAAAACCAAAGAAGTTTCCAACAGAACCATCAGCAGGGAAGGTTATGCTGACTCTCTTTTGGGACGAAAAAGGCGTCATTTTGGAGAATTACATCCCCAGAGGGACCACTGTCACCAGTGCATCATACATAATGCTCCTAAAAAATCATCTGCGGCTTGCAATCAAATCAAAGCGACGTGGATTGTTGTCAGCAGGTGTCCTTTTGCAACATGACAATGCAAGGCTCCACACTGCCCGTACAACAGTACAACAGTTGCAACAATCACAGACCTGCATTTTGAGTGTCTTTCTCATCCAACATACTCACCAGACCTTGTCCGAAGTGATTTCCATATCTTTGGACCACTCAAAGACGCAATGGGAGGAAAGAAGTTCCGTTCTGATGAAGAGGTACGCCACGCGGTGCATGAGTGGTTGCGCGGACTACCAAATGAATTTTTTTCTAAAGGAATTTATAGACTTTGTAATCGCTGGAGGACTTGCATTGAGCGTGGGGGAGATTATGTTGAAAAGTGATACAGCTTTGTACCAGTTCTGCACAATAAATAATATGTAAAAATATTTAAGCTTTTCATTTGACTCACCCTCCTACTAACAACACTAATGCACTCTACTGACCGTTTCCCTGTCGCAGATAATTTACATACCTCTCTCTCTGATGTGTACGTGTACGTAGTTCCATTGACATCCAAGCATGTTTTGTGGATGCTGCAGATTTTGTCAGGCACACTATAATTAGCTATTTTATTGGGTCATTATTACACACTACTTTACCGGGCATTGGAACATCCCGACTTTTCTACTTCTTTTTCGTATAGATACTTAGTTTTTAAGCAATTTTAAATTTTTCTGTTTAAATGCTGCATATTTCTACAAATTGTGAATACACTTTGCTTTGAAGATGTGAGTATCATGAATATTCGGTAAGCACTTTTCAGTCAAAGAGAATACTTTTCTGTATGTTAGTTATTTATACTCACGTTATCGCTTATGATCTGCGGTACCTCTCTTCAGCTTTCGGCATGGTTATCCATTGTCTTGTCTTTTAGTTGATTTTATCTACTACCAGGTCAGACGATACATTTCACTAGTCGTCTCTTCCTCCAGCAATAAAATGCCTGAAGTCACCTAGTTTAGACACGTTGGTTAACACCAGCCTAGCATAGTAATCATATTTATCAACGTTTCCACAAGGCTATTTCAACTGCCAAAGATGATTCAGAGTTTTGTTATGTATATATGTCTCTGAATCCGAGTAGTTTTCGATACCAGATGTGTTATCTGATTTCGTACAATGTAGTTAGGAAGAGTGCGAGAGAAGGATAAATCATTTTGAGATTGTGGAAAGATCTTCCGCAAAACCCGACCTTCGGAAAAGACAAACAACAGAGCGCAAACTCAATGTGTTAGTTAAGAGTGAAGTGACCTTGATTCAGACTTTACTGCTACAGCTGGCTGTTGTCCGCAGTGCAGGATCGCTGTGCTTAGTGGGTCAGTGCGCTGTTTCACGGTGTCCGCTCATTATGTAGCGAGACTCGGTTTCCTTGTGAAGTATAGTGCTGCCCGTTTTGGCAACGACTCAGCTGCGCAGCGCCGCGCATACGTCGTAACGCACCAACAGAGAGCGTGCCAACACGTGTACTGCCAAACTGGGTTGCTTGGCACAGCGGAATGTCTTTACTTTTTAATACCTCGGTAGACGTCTTCTCGTAAAGGTCTTAGCCATATTTCAGTGTGTACAGCGGTCCTAAATTAAGTACTTGGCTCAGACAACTGCACTATGGTGGTAACTCATTGAAAGAAGCAAAGAGCTAATATTATGCAAGCCGTATTCTTTTATAAATCCACATATATTTTGATATTTTGTAAGTCATTTCTGAAATGTTTTGTATTCTTCATCAGTTTCTCAGCTTGTTCAAAAATATTCAAATGTGTGTGAAATCTTATGGGACTTAACTGCTAAGGTCATCAGTCCCTAAGTTTACACACTACTTATCCTAAATTATCCTAAAGACCAACACACACACCCATGCCCGAGGGAGGACTCGAACTTCCGCCGGGACCAGTCGCACAGTCCATGACTGCAGCGCCTTAAACCGCTCGGCTAATCCCACGCGGCTCTCTCAGCTTGCAATCTCTTCAGTACCTCGCATCAGCTGTTACACATTTACTGTCTCGGTCTCTTGGTTCTTCACTCTCGTGACTGGTTTTATGCGACCGGCCAAGAATTCCTTTCCTGTGCCGAACTCTTCATCTCAGTGTAGCACTTGCACCCTATGTCCTCAATTATTCGCTGTATGTATTCCAAGCTCTATCTCCCCCTACTGTTTTTACCCTCTACAGTTCTCTCTAGCAGCATGGAAGTTATTCCCTGATGACTTCAAGTATGTCCTATCATCTTGTACCTTCTTCGTGCCAGTGTTTTCCATACAGTAGTGGAAATCAGTGTAAAGGCAGGGATCCTATGACAGTAATACTACAATGTCTGTCTCATACTGTAAAGAATTTATTATGAAAGTAGTAAGTATATATAAAACATAAACAATCGCGACAGAATTACATACTTTCTTTTACAACACGAGTAACAAAATAAGGCGTTCGCCTTTCCTGGGTGTAAATTGGTAGAAAGGCACTCACTGTCCTTGGCACTGTTAGTACTTTGTCCAAACTCCGTTCTTGCTAATTACCTCAAAAATTATCTTTATCATTGATTTTGTTAGGTTTTGTAGCTCTTGCAGCGAAATTGTCCCCCACTCTTCTCGCATCACACTTTGCAGCTCACGTACGACCTCAATGTGCCTTCCATTGCGATAAACGCGCCTTGCAAGTATTTCCCAAAGGTATTCCCTGTGGGTCATATCCGGGCTACGTGCAGACCAGGGTAAGACATCGATATCTTTAAGTTCAAACGACTTTTTTGTTGTAACAGAAACATGCACAAATGCATTTTCTTCTTGAAACATTATATTTTCATTCCCTAGGTCTTCATAAATTCTAATCAGTTTAGTCTCTAGCATCTCAGTGTACATGTTAGAATTCATGATAGTGTTCAGCCAAGCAATGCGCGATTTATCTATAGTGCAGAAGGCTGCCAAAATAATAATACTTCCACCACCAAAATTTCTGCTCATTATTACCTGCTGCTCTGTTCGCAGACCACGCCAATAATACTGAAATCCATCCTGCCCATATAAATTAAACTTTTTATCATCACTGAAGATCACTTTACCCCATTCTGAAGTCCATAACATACGTTTTTTAGCCTTTATACGTTCGGGTGAAAATTTGTCTTACATATCCGCCAGTTACTGACAACTGTAGATCAGCAACAAGTTGTGAAGAATAACGGTTTGTGGTCCTTGATTTGCGGGAAAGGAACCGCTTCGATGCCTCAAATAATTTTCTAAGTGGCCCTTATTTAACGTTCTGCCGATATCGCGCGCCCAACCTAACGAAATTATTCAGCACTGTGCTTGAACGTTTCAGCTTCTGGGCGATTTGACGATTAGACAGTCCCATTTCCATATACGCACGATTTTAGCTTATCCATGTCTTGATAACAGTTTTCCGCGAGGCATTGTCACAGTCATGGTTTATGTACACAATACACACTGTCACTAATAGTATCTCCTTCCTGTCTGCAATAGAGGCACATACTCACTCATTCACACCACAAACAGCCGACTGCCTTTATTCTGAGTTCCACCCCTTACACCTGATTCATCCATGTCTTGTGATACACCGTATCACCGACATCAAATAAGACACCATTTTATTGCATTTGTCAGTGTACTGGATCTGTGCGCAACTATTCCAGCGGATAATGTCAATTTTCCTTCAGATATTGATGCTTTCGTACTAATTTCCTCCACTGTCTGTTCCTTTCTTCGCCCGTTCTGCGGGCGAGCTCTTTATTCCTTACCTTGTCAGTCCCCTGATTTTCAACTTTCTTCTGTAGCACCAGTCCCAAATGCTTACATTCTCTTCTGTTCCGGTGTTCCCCCAATCCAAGAGTCATTACGATACAACGCTATGCTCTCAACGTACATTCTCAGAAATTTCTTCCTAGGACTAAGGGACAATATTTTCCATACCAGTAGAACTTTATTGGACAAGACTGCCCTCGTTGCCTTTGCTAGTTTGCTTTTTATGTTCTCATTGGTTCGTACGTCATACATTATTTTGCAACCAAGGCAGAAGACTTTCAAAACTTCGTCTAGTTCGTGATCATCAATTTTGATGTTAAGTATCTCGCTATTCTCATTTTTGCTAAGTCTTTTTCCTGTTTACTCTCTGTTCATATTCTGTACTCATTAGATGTTCACTCCATTCAACAGATACTTCTTCACTTCCATTGAGGATAGCAATGTCATAAGCAAATCTTATCACTGATATCTTTTTCCCTGAATTTTAATCCCACTCTTGATCCTTTCTTTTGTTTCCGCCATTGCTTCTTCGATTTATAGATGGAACAGTGGAGGTGGAAGACTGCCTCTCTTTTCCACCATTTATAATCCAAAAAAATTCTTCTTGGTCTTCCTATCTTATTGTTTCCTCTTGGTTCTTGTATGTACTGTATATCACTCGTTTTTCCCTTTAGCTTTCTCCTACTTTTCTCAGAATTTCGAACTTCTTGCACCGCTTTACAATGTCCAACGTTTTTTCTTGGTCGACGAATCCTATAAGCTTGTATTGATTTTTTTAGCCTTGCTTTCATTACCAAGCGCAACGTCAAAACTGCCTCTCTAGTGCTTTCACCTTTCCTAAAGCCATGATTGATAGTCATGTAACAGATCATTGGTTTTCTTCTTCATTCTTCTACGTATTATTGTTGTCAGCTGCGTGCATGCTTGAGCTGTTAAGCTGATTCTGCGATAATTATCGCACTTACCTGCCCTTGCTATCTTCGGAACTGTGTGGATGATACTTTTCCAAAAGTCTGTTGGTACGTCGCCAGTCTACACACAAACTTGAATATTTGTTGGTTCCTCCAATGGTTACAGAAATTCCAGTGGGATGCTGTCTATGATGTCTCCCTTACTTTATCTCAGATATCCCAGAGCTCTTGTAAATTCTGACTCTAATATTGGCTCCCCTATCTCTTTCATATCGATTCCAACTCCTTCTTCTTTCAAGTCATCAGACACATCCTCGGCCTCACAGAGACCTTCAATGTCCTCTCCCCAAATATATGCTCTCTCCTCTGCATTTAACAGTGGAATTCCCATTGCACTCCTAATGTTACCACACCAGCTTTTAATTTCATCGAAGGTTGTTTTGAGTTTTCTACATGCTGAATCAGTCGTCTGACGATCACTCATTTTTCGATTTCTTCAGAATTTTCCTGCATCCATTCCGCCTTGGCTAACCTGCACTACCTATTTACTTCGTTTTTAAGTGCTTTATATTGCTGTAGTCCTGTCTTTTCCTCAACACTTTTTACTTGTTGATCAATTCAATTATTTGTTGTTACCCAAGACTTCTTCGCATTTACCGTCCTTGTACCTGTGTTTGTCTGTGCAGCATCTGTGATTGTCCTTTATAGAGATTTCTACTGCTCTTCAACAGAACTGCCTGTTCCGGTATTCTTTTTCACAATATCCAAATCCTTAGCGAACTTCAATCGCGTCTCATCATTCCTCACTACTTCAGTATCCCATTTACTTCCACACTGATTATTCCTGACTAGTCTCTTCAATTTCACTCTACTCTTCATCATCACTAAATTTTGATCTGATTCTATATTTGTTCCTGGGCACGCCTTACATACAGTATCTGATTTTGGAATCACTATCTGACAATTACGTAATACATCTGGAATCTTCCCGTGCCTTGGGTCTTTTCCAAGTTTGCCTCCTCCTCCTGTGATTGTTGAACACAGTATTAGCTATTACCTTCTTAAACTTATTGCAGAGCTCAATTAGTCTTTCTCCTCCCTCATTCCTACTGCCCACCCCTTATTCTCCCGTAATCCTTTCTTTTATCGCTTGCCTGCAATATCGTTCCAGTCCCACATGATTATTAGATTGTCATCTCCTTTTACATACTGAATTACCCGTTCAGTATCCTCATATATTTTCCATATCTCTTCACTGCTGCTTGTGTCATCGGCTTGTATACCAGAACTATGGTTGTTGCCGTTGGTTTCCTGCAGAATCTGATGAGAATAGACCAATCGTTGACCTTTTCACATTATCTCAGTCTTCCTCATACCATTTTCTACTCATATTCATATTACTCTGTCTTCGTCTGGCCAAAAATCGTTATCTTTTTTTCCATTTCCCTCACTGAACCCCATTATACCTACAGACTGAGCATTTTCATTTCCCTTTTCAGATTCTCTAACTTTCCCATTGCGTTCAAACTTCTAATATTCTATATTTACACTAGCAGGATTTTATTCCTTCGTGAGTTATTCGATTTTTTCTCGTGGTCATCTCCCCCTCGGCAGTCTCTTCCCAGAGATCCGATTGGCGGACTAACCCTGAATCTTTTGCCAATGGAGAGATTATCATTACACTTTTTTCAATTACAGGCCACATTTTGTGGATAACATTATATGTCTTTAAGGCAATGGTTTCCACTGCCTTCTGCATCCTCGTGCCGTTGCTCATTGCTGATCTTTCCGCCTTTTAGAGGCCGTTTCGCAGCCCAAGGGCAAGAGAGTGTCCTGAACCTCTTTCCGCTCTTCCGCCCTCTTTCACAAGGCCGTCTGCAGGACGAGGGTAACTTATTATGACGCAAGTTTTCGGCTGCCATTGCTGACAATTTTTATTCAGAATGTTACCAGTGGCTGTATTTGAACCTAGGACCCAGGATGTTGTGATTACTAGGCAAAGAGGCTACACCTAGACCAAGGGTTCACTCACTCATCCTAGAGATGCCAAAAAACCTGTATTTCGAGTAAACTAGCTGTACTTGACTATAAAATGAAATTGCTCCTAAATCAGTTTTTCATTGCTGCAGCCCATTTTGAATAGTAAGTTCCCCAATGCTTACGCGTGATCCTACTCCATGCTTCATTACTTAACAAGAATGTTCTAATGCTATCACAGCAATTTGACCAAGGTGATTGCAATAAACATGTTTTTCATAGTTCAACAGTAAAGCAATTTCTTCTCTCAAACATCAGTTTATTGTTATTATTATTTTGTTATGTTCTTTTTGAATTATTCATGCCATTTTTCATTTATAATTGCTTCTATTATATCACTCCTTTCTCTCCCTGTTCTGTATCCACTGCTGCAACAGACAGCATAGACAACTGAGAAAACTTAATTTTATTAATATAACAGTGTAGATACAGTGACATTTATTTATTATGACCGTTTCGACTATAAGTTAAAGTCGTCTTCAGAATGTGAGCCCCCTGTGCGTCGTACTGGCGAGTTCTCGGCTGCAGATCGCTGATCTCCTATGGGCAGCGATGTCTAGATTCAAGATAAAACTCACTCTCATCATTATTACTATCATCATTTTTATTATTACAACTGCTAAATTATAATTATGAAAATGTTAGTTCTTTTTATGCCTAGTTAGTTTGGATGCGTCAAAATCAACGACTTGGTATTCACAACTCTGTGTTCTTCACATACATCATAATCACTGCATTCCCCAATATCCAACTTTGCTTATGAAGTACCTATCGCCATTCTAAAACCTTCAATTAAAGAGCCCATATGCCCAACGCCTTTTCTGTAAACGTACTACTCACTATACCTATTGTATCTCCTTCTTCTTTTCAGCCAAACATCTGTAGAACAAACTAAGCAGTGACCTACTTCTGATCTAAAACCACGCTTCATTCAAGAGCAATTCAACTTTTCCACATAACTGCAAGTGTAACTTATTATTAGTACCCATTTCACACGTACAGCGTAAATTAATTTGATATATAGTCCTGATTATATGTATGAAACTGCACTGGGGCCATAACTTTAACAAATAAAGCAAACGTACAAATAAAGCACATTCCATCACATTTACTATTATTACTGTTATTTTTGTTAGCATTAGGACTAAAAATATTATCATTGTATTTGATTTATCTGTAACCTTTGTTTTTTTGCATTAGCCAATATGTAGCGTCGTGTTTCAAGTTACCAGAATGTTCGCAAATACCTGTTTCGCAGTGGAAGAGTATCATAGCGCCTTAAACTTGTAAGATGAAATGAGTTCCTACATAAATGAACAAATAAAATTTGATTTCTGAATTTTCTGTCACAGGTTTAGCTTTCTGTGGATTTCATCTCCGACAGCACCTGAATAGAAAAGCTGCGTGACAGGCCAACCTGATCAGGCAATGAAGAAAACTGTGACTTTTGAACAAAGAGAAAATGACTGCACACACTTGAGTCAGCATTGAGATCTTGTATTACCCGACAGCCGTCCCCCAGCAGTAGAACCACTGATTAGTATCGAAAATTTGACAATATCGTCGCAATGCCTGGCGGATCTAGAAGTAGTCATTCAGTACCTACTAACAAACATGTTCTTCATAGCTGACATCATCTAGAAGCCGTTTGATTCCACGCACTGTCCATAAAATATTGTCCTCTCCAATCATCAGTCATTTTCTAATCCATCATTTCACGAACACATTCATTATTTCAATTTGTATTTGCACCTCTCAAACGGGTAACTACTTGAAAACAATGAAGTACGTGTAATAGTGTTGTCTAAACGTTAATATCGACTTTGGAAATATGTGTATCTTTCTAGGTCTCTAAAATGCTGGGGAATCAAAAATTTTTGAATAAATGCTACCAAGAACTTAAAATATTAATTTCAAGACGAACAGAGATACATTCTGCTTAATATGATTTTCGTAAAATGACCAGAAGTAACTGACCCATAACGGACTTTTAAAAATAACGAAATCAAACAGTATTTAATGGTGAAAACATTATTTTGGGAAATTCATATTAGGCTATATTTTGTTTGTTGATTATGACCATTAAGCTTTATGAGTAATGCACCATGCAGTGGATGATTTTTCTTGGGGCGTCAAATATAAGGCATGAATTTGGTCAAGGCTGTTATTATTGGGATAATCTGCTAAAAAGTCTGGTGTGATGCAGCTCTCTAGTCCATCCTGTGCAAGCATTATCTTTGCGTTATCCACCTGACCCTCCTCCGAATGGGTCCTGTAATTACCTACCCAGTCTTTAGCCCTTAGTGTAATATAAAAATTAAATCATTGCACAATAATTAAATGTTTTTTTTAAATTATAATTCAAATAGAAAAGATGAGCTATGTCTACACTAAGGGATCAGTCTATGACAGATGTTGTTGTTACTTTGCTACACAAAAAGGAATAGTAAGTTTAAACAGCCAACAGTCACGTGTCTAAACAGTGGAGTATGCATCTGTGACGTTACAACCACTCACAGAACCAAAATAGTTAATGTGCTGCTGCTCTTGAATGAAAGCAGTTCTAATCTTAACACATGATATCACAGTTAACACAATAACGAACTGTTTAACTTTTTCATCATAAACACTATTTTGGGTAAGTCTGGCCACATTCATACATAACAAAAGAATAATATATGTAACATAGTAATTAAGTCTTATGCTTCAGTTACTTGAATTATTACACCACAGTGTCACCTTGCATGTAAGTCCTAATACTGAATATAATATGTGAACTACAGCATCCACTATCAAAATTTGTAAAATGAGTTATTTTGTGTTTATATGTAAAGCAGCTCTGTTACACTACACAATATGTAAGGACATTAATACAGTAATAATATACTAAAAATATGCAATATGAAAGTAAACAAAAAGCTACAACGAATTTTTCTAATCGGTTACACAGAGTGTGTCCCATGTTAGTTGCATGATGTACCATACACCTATTCATGTTTCAATTCCTTACAGTATTTAAATACACAAATTTATCATTTATATTTTGTCAGATAATTCAAATGTTCATTTTTAATTATGATTGTTATTATTAGTATTATTATTTTCTTCATCTTTTTTATTAGTCTCATTCATTGCATAAATTATTATTTGCCTTGCTCCCATGTGCAGTTTACATCAGTATCCAGTGTTAAACTCAAAACTTAAATTAGTAAGATATCACATACAAGGATTAAGACACCAACCTTTATCTGCATACACACTTGCTTTACAATCTGTTTACTCAGTCTACCAGTTTCCCTAGACCATTAATCCCCAAAACACGCTTTGCAACTAAATTGTTGTTGTCTTCTATTTCTTCAAAGATGCTCTCAAGATTTTCTAACACCTCGCTTCCAGCGTGTGCTAACCCCCTTTCTTTCATATTACAAAGTTCATCAGCTTGTCCTACGAGTATCTGTATCATATGCAGGTCTTCTTCTTCTGAGGAGTCTCTCTCTATGGCCTCCTGATTCCAAGATCCATTTCATTAACATCTGTTCCTCCCATTATTTTTTCTTGCTGCATTTACTTTTACTACCACAACTCTATATTGCTCTATTATAATTTCTTCACTACCATTTTGTGCAAAACATACATTAACTTCTTGTCTATCATCGCTTTCCCAATCACTTTCCGTAACAAAAGATTTATCTATGATTTCCAATCGCTTTACAGGTTAAGTACATTCTCACACATTTTCTACACTATCATTACCTGCAGCATACTCTCCACTATATTCATTATATCTGTTATCGTCTCACTGCCACTACTCTTGTTATATTTCTCATAAATAATCTCTCCCTTTTCCTCAATTACAGTATCTTCACATACCTCCCTTTCACTTTTATATTCCCTTAATCCAACAACTGTATCACACAATTCTTCTGAATATTCCTCTCTTTTCTTTATGTCTCCTTCCCTACACATAACATCATGTACTTTACAAGCTGATTCCCCAAAGCCACAAACATGCTCCCTTTTTTCTGATAAATCACTCCTATTACTATTTTTATTACTATCTTATATTAAATAGTTCACACTTCTAATCACGGGCCAGCCTAGCTCTGTGTTAGAATCTACCTTGCTATGGGCTCTCTTTACTGATGCAGTGTTGGTTCCCTGAAATAAACCCCTGCTGTCATGATTCACTTCTCCCAAAGATTCTCTTTCTCTGGCTCTACCTGTGTAGTGAATGGTGCATCTGTCTTCTGTTATACTGATTTTCCCTACTAGATCTATAACAGCATCCAGTATTGCCAACACCCCATCTGTCGTTCTCTCCTTCTCTTTTCAAGAATTCATCTAACGTCTTACTGTTTATCAGAAAAAACAGCTCTTCCTTGTAGTTAATTTCTCCAATAAGGTGTCAATAATACCACTCTCTTCAAGAGCCTTAACCAAATAGTTTAATCTCTTTTTCAGATCCTCACAAAACTTTACCATATTATTAATTATGAATGAAACCAACATGACCATGGTATAATATTCTACAACATTTATTATTTTAGAAACAGGCTTTTAGCCATTATGTCATCATCAAGCGCAAAGATAAATAGAGTATGTGGGGCAGTGAAATTTTGTAGAATCAAATGCATTAGAGATTGTCTCAGTTTGTTTTCAAAGATGGCAATTCTTCATGTATGGTTTCACACTAGAAAGGAGAGGAACTATTTCACTAAAAATGTTATGTAAAGTTATTGATCTTAGACAAAGTATGTGACACATTAAATAATGAACTCTATAAAATATTACAATAATTATTCTGAGAAGAAAATCAATTCAACAGTAAACCTTGTGACATGTTCCAAGGGAGTAGCTGAACAAAGTCATATTATCGTCAACAGGTAGGATATACAAAATGAGATTAAGCAGGTAAGTGTTACAGCTGTTATTATACAAAGTAAAAAAAAGAATTTAACATTGCAAATGAAACTATGGTAAGTGGTATAAAGCCATGTGAGCACAAGAAGAAATGTATAACAAGGTCTGGAAGGACTGCAGCTGTAAGTGGTGATTAAGGGAGCTGTGTCTGATCATTCTTGATCAGACTAAGCTTGAGGGAACTGACAATGTTTACTGACTTCTATTATTTTAAGGTAGTTCATCTTTCTATCTTTATGAATGTGATGCAGGACTTCACGTTACACCTTGTAACTATGGACTTCTTTAAGCAGGTGGTCTGCAAAAGTAAAATTTCCAAATTCAGTGGTGTTCCTTCTAGTGGGTGCATATTCTTCCCCATTTGTCTATTGCATCCTCTGACTACTATTTACCTAGAAAACCTTTGAAAAATCATAAAAGATCTTATAGTTTTCTGGTGCAACATACTGTTATTCTATACTGTCCCCTTTCAATGAAAGACCTGCTGTCTTATTTCGTGGCATTTCCGTCCATTCTGCAGCAAATCTGTCCTTTAAGGCATTCACAAAAGCCAAAGGATGTAGATTACCTTATGCATTAAATTCTAAATAATTATAATTGTTTTCTCTGATTGCAGTAATCTGCGGTCCAATCTGACTGACTTCTCCCTGTACTCTCCTTTCTAATAGATTGTCTAATTAATCTTTTGCTTCATTTGAAACTTATCTCATTCCTGTAACCTTTTTTACGTTCATATTCCCTGTACAACTATATTATTTAATCAGTACACTATAAAATGTGTGTAATTTCTTACTTTCTAGTAAGAAAACGCATGTAACTCACCTGGGTTATTACATCAGTATTTTTATCCTTTACTTACACCATTGATGGGTATGCAATGTCTTCCACAATCGGTTTTACTTCTATGTCTGTCATCTCAACTAAATTATCAATGACGTCCTTAGTTGCCTTTTTTCAAATGTTTCATTTTCCAAATTAATACATTTTCTTTAATACTAATAATTTCCTCAAATCCTTTACTATTATTTGCAACTGACAGATTTCGATACTTAATGAAATTTTATTAAACTGTGACTTGCCCTGTCATGTGCAATCCATTCATAACAACCTTCGTTCATCTTTTCTCTTTAGTATAATACAATAATTAAAAAGTTGAAGTATAATTAAATGTTTTTTTAATTATTACTCCAACTAGCCTTTACCCCATGGCTTCATTCATGTATGCATTCAACAGATATATTGCAGTTATCTCTGTGTCCACCTCTTCCTCCCCCTCATTCTGTCCACCTAATCCCCCCCACATCCATCTGTCCACCTCCTCGTCTCTCCCCTTTCTTACCCCTCTACATCATCCACCTGCCTCTAGATTCTCTCCATCCTCTGCTACATTCCGCCACATCCTCTCTCCCCACCCTTTTTCTCTCTCTCTGTCCATCTCCTTGTGCTCGTAAATTCCTTTCCACTTCCTCCTGCCCCCACCCTCTCTCCCACCTCTGCTACTTCCTCTTTCAGTCCATCTCCTCCTGGCCCTGTCACTCCCTACACATCCCCTTATACCCCTCTCTCTCAACATCCCCTCCTCTATCCATCTTGTCCTTTCCCCATTTATGCCCATCTGCACACATAGCCCCTGTGAAACAGGTCGATAAAACAAGCCTATAATAGTGGCAAGCATGCCTACCATGCAGGGATGGTTATGTGTAAGGGGCTGAAAAACTATTTCTTGGCCGTGTGTAAGCTGCCATGAAAATCAGACCGATAAGGCACACAATATGGCTGTCATGCATGGCAGCCTATATGGCAATATGACAAGGGCAGAAAACTAGATTTTTACCCAATCTTCTTTGCTTGAAATCGATCCAGGTGTTTTGGAGAAAATCGTGGACGTATATACATACACACATGCAGGCATACATACATGCATATGGCTTTATATGCTAGACCCCTTTTCACTCATTTACAACTATGTCACATATATATCACTCACAGTCCATCTCTTCCTCCACCATTCTCAATCTGTCTCCTCCTACCCTTAATTTTGTTCAATGCCTCTCCCTTCCCCTCTCTGTCGAACTCGTCCTCTTCCACTCTAAATGCCCTTTCCTCCTTCCTCTTCTCTGTAAATCTCCATGTCCCTCTTCTCCTTGTCCATCTCTTCATCACCCTCTCTCTGTTCATCTCCTCCCCCTTCAATCGATCTCCTCCTTCCCCTGTACATAGCCATTCCGCATATTTCTCACCTCACTCCTGTCTCCTTCTTACACCTCTCTGTGTGTCTATATCCTTCTCCCCATGTCACCCTGCCCATCTCCTCCTCATTTCTCTTTCTGCCCATCTCATCCTCCCCCTCTCTGTCTATCCATCTCCTTCTGTCCCTTCCTATCCCAATCGATCTCTTAATGTCCAATCTCCCAGTACACTCCTTCCTCTCCACCTCTCCGTGTTCATCTACTACTGTCCCCTTTCCCTATTCTACTCCTCCTTCCCATCTCTCCCTATCCAACTCCTCCTCCTCATCTCTCCCTATCATCTCTTCTTTGCTCCTGTCACTCCATCCATTTTCTCTTGCCCCTTCTCACTATCCATCTACTCCTGCCCACTCTCCCTATTTATCTCCTCCTACTCCTGTTTTTATCTATCCCTCTTGTCCCCACTCAGTCCATCCCCTTCTGTATCATCTCAAATTTCCCCCAGCCATGGCCATCTGTACATCTAGCCCCTGGAAAACAAGTCAATACAGCAGCCTAATACTTCTCCCAGAACACACAAGCAAGTCAGCCTATACATCAGGGGTTTCAAAACCATTTCCCTACACTTAACATGTAGGCTGCCATTAAAACGAAGTCGATAAATCAGGCCGATACTATTCCAACACAATGTGTATGTGACATTGGGCAGCCTCCACTATGGGGGCAGAAAAAAGTGTTTTGTCCCTGACATATAGGCTTCCCTGCAGGCCATCTGATACTATTCCCAGTAAACGCAATGTCATGCAATGTGGCCTACATGGCAGGAGTTAAAAAACATGTTTTAGCCTGTATCTCCATTCCTATTGTAGCTAGGGATTTATTAAACCTACAGTGCTGATACTTGTGAAGTTCACTGTTTGTATGCTGAAATTGGTTGAAATTGATCCAGGGATTTGGTATGTCGTGGACATAATGTACATAGATACACAGATACATACATACACTTATGCATTCACTCTGATATATTCAAATAGTAAATGTGACCCACGTACACCCAAATGCATTAGAATGTGATTGGGATTAGTTTTTCTGATTTAAGAGTCAGTTAGTTGAATTTGTTAATAGTCATTTGTGTATACAGTGGAGCATGCAACCTTGACGTTACAACCATTCACAGAATCATAATTTTAGTGTGCCAGTATCCTTGGATGAAAACAGGTCTCAAAACATGCTCATCACATGCTCCCAGGGTTAGCATAATAATGAACACACAAAATGTATTTGCAGCTGCAAATATGGGCAATCATCAGTTGTATGATATAATGACAACAGTGATGATTTGTGCCGGACTGGGACTTGAACCCCGATTTCCCACTTATCGTGAGGGGGAAATCGGGTTGGAGTCCCAGTTCAGCACAAATTTTCATTGTTGTCATTCTGTTATACATCTGATGGTTGTCCAAATTCGCAATTATAAATACAAAAAATGACTGAGCAATATGGGACTCAACTTCTGAGGTCATAACTTAAAACTAGTTAAACCTAACTAACCTAAGGACATTACACACATCCATGCCCGAGGCAGGATTCGAACCTGCGACCGTAGCGGTCTCGCGGTTCCAGACTGCAGCGCCTAGAACCGCATGGCTACTTAGACCGGCTATAAATACATTTCATGAATTTCATGACAGCTACAATCGCCACAGTGCCTGTTCCTTCAGACATGCATGCACGTCCAAAGGCACATTCCATAGTAATTCGGAATAACACAGGCACTGTAGTATGATAGTAATGAACAGTTTAACTTTTTGCACCTAAACATAAACACTAATCTGAGTATGTATGATTAGTTGCACACATATTGTACGAATCACTAAAACACAGTAACAAAGTATTTAAGTCTCAGCCATCAGCTGTTTGAATTATTAAGCCACAGTCTTGTAGCACTGAAGTGCAACTACACTGTCAAATCGTAAGACCTACAACAACCAGTCCGGCCAATGGCCATAGTGAGACAGTCATATTAGTTACGCTACATAACTTCGAGATGACGCTTGCGTACAATTTTGGTTAATGGCGCTTGTGATATTCGCACACACATTCACTCATTGCCTCAGTCACAGATGGCTTGGTCTTCTATACACTCTCTCGAATGCGATTCGATTCACTGATATGATAGCAATGATTTCTATACCATTTGTATGTAGACCTATGGACTTTGAGTACTGAACCTAGGCTTGCCTGCAGGTTTCTGTAACCTTAATCGTGCGCCATGTTGTAGTTAGCCAAATGATTTCCGTCGAACTGTACATGATAAGGAATCATTCACCTATTTCTGTTTTTGAAACGTATATCAACATGTGACGTAGTAGGGTGATGTTGGAGCGGAATCGACGTGTCTTATATTTTTGTGTTCTAGTTGTAGGTAGAGAAGAAATGAAATACGTACATCTTTCACAGACTCAGACAACTGCAGCCTTACGTCCAGGTAGTATAGAGATCACTGTAGTTACTGTCGTATCTACTAATTCCTTCTACTAGTCCAGCTGTGCCATAATTTTCTTTTCTTCCTGATCTGATTCAATATCTCTTCATCCAGTCGACCCATCTAGCCTTCAGCATTATTTAATAGCGCCACATTTGGAAACAGTGCATTTACTTTTTGTCTATAGCTACTGTTTATCGTCCATGTTTCCCTTTCATATCAGGCTACACTCCAGATAAGCAGCTCCTGGAAAGACATCCCAACGCTTCAAAATATTACTTATTTCTCTTATTGAAGAAAGCTTTTCTTGTTATTTCAAGTCTGTATGTTATGTCCTATTCACTTTGTTGTCTTTCAATAGCGAAACTAATCTACAACATCAGTCTCTCTTTTGGTAATCTAATTCCCTCAGAAACATTTGATTCAATTCCAATACATTCTATTATCCTTGTTTAATTTCCATTTACGTTTTCATTAAGATCTCCTTTTATGTCTCAACCATTCCATTCAGCTGACCTTGCAGGTACTTGGCCACTTCTGATAGACTTACAGTGTCATTGGCATGACTTGAAGTTCGTATTTCTTATCCCTAAAGTTTAATTCCCGTTCCAAATTTCTCCTCGGTGTGTTTTATTACTACGTCTATATACTGACAGAATAACATCAATGATAGGCTACAATCCTGCCTCTCATCTTTGTCAACTATTTCATTTACATCTACATCTATACTCTGCAAACCATTGTGAGGTGTATGGCTGTCGGCACATCCCATTGTGCCAGTTATTAGGACTTCTACCTGTTCCATTCACGCATGGAGCGTGGTAAGAGTGATTGTTTGAATGCCTCTGCGCGTGCAGTAATTATTCTAATCTTATCCTCACGATCCCTATGCGAGCCATACGTAGGGGGTTGTAGTATATTCCTAGAGTAATCATTTCAAGCCGCTTCTTGAAACTTTGTTTATAGACTTTCTGCAGATAGTTTACGTCTAGCTTCAAGAGTCGTCCAGTTCAGTTGCTTCAGTATCGCTGTGTTACCGTCACATGGATAGCTTCCCTTTCATGTCTTTCGAGTCTTGTAACTGCAATACGGTATCTACACAAGGTGTAGATAACGTTTTGCTCCTTGTGCTTTATCCTTGCTATAGAATTCCAGAGTTTATTCCAGTCAACATTGTCAAAACGTTTCTCTGTATCAACAAAAATTATAAACTCAGGTTCCACAATGATCCGCAGTGTCAGTATTGTCTCTCATGTTGCTACATTTCTCCTGATCTTTCCGCTTCTACCAATAGTTCCAGTTTATTGTAAATAATTCGTGTTAGTATTTCGTTATCATGACTTAATGGATTAATGGTCCAGCAGTATTCAGTTCCCTGTCTTATGCGCCAGCAGTCCCTTTGCTTTATATACCGTACCCTTTTTTTGGTCAATTAGGTTTATATCTTACGTGTTATTTAAGAATTTTTATTGGGCCTTGCATTTTTACCCATATCTCTTCTCCTTTATGCTTTTCCCCTACTTCAGCCATTAGTTGCCTAATATTCTCTATCCTACTCTCAAAATGTTGCCGTTCTTTCCCATCCCCTAAAGTTTGTCTTCCTGTAGTTTCTTCAGGTTTAGTCTGCAATTCGTAACATATTCATTCTGCATGTATGGTATGAGGCAACCCAGCACGCAACATCCACTCTGAGGGCAGATGTTACTTGGCTTGCCTGCCTTAAGGCGTCTTGAAATGTTATCTGAGCCAGTTTCATTTTACACATCACATACCAGGTTATTCATAAGTTCCTCTGGGTTTCAGAAGACGATCATGCGAAAACTACATGATATACAGAAAACAGACACATATCAGTTGTGAGAGCATCTCTCCTAAGTTTTTAAGTCACATGATACGTGCTCGACATGGCCCCTGTTTGTGGCAGAACAAACACCAATACATGTTCGCAATTCAGTGAAGTCGCTGCTGCTAGCACCCAGGAAGGCACAACATTAGTAACTCCCTTTGTAAATCTGTTCTTTGGGTTGCCTATTTTTTCGATACAACAATATGGAGCGAATGATTTCTGTTTGTGTTCTGGCATGCCTGTCGCCTCGTGGTGCACTCTGCAGCTATACCACAAAGTCTATTACAAATCGAAACTTGAAGAAATGCTAAATTTACAGATACTTCATTTTCCTGTACGTTTGTAGTTTCAGAAAAGTCGTTTGAATGTTCAAATGTGTGTGAAATCTTATGGGACTTAACTGCTAAGGTCATCAGTCCCTAAGCTTACACACTACTTAATCTAAATTATCCTAAGCACAAACACACATACCCATGCCCAAGGGAGCACTCGAACCTCCGCCTGGACCAGCCGCACAGTCCATGACTGCAGCGGCCTTAGACCGCTCGGCTAATCCCGCGTGGCAGAAAAGTCGCCTTCTGAAACTCTTGAGGTACTTTAGAATTACCCTGTACGTCGGAAACGTACCGGCCTCTCCATAGCTCTACCGTGTCTATAATTCTCTATCATAGTTCTCAAACCATTTATTTGCAACGATTATATTGTACTGTACATAAAATTCTAATTGGTGGAACCCTCTTTCATTCCTCTCCCAAGTCCATGTTGTCCTATTTTTCCTCCTCTTGCTTTGGATCATCATTTTGATTATTACAGCTGAAATAATAAAACAATAATATGCCCTTTGTATTAATCAAAATCCCTCGGAATTACATACCGGATTTTTAGCTATTATCAGAGACAAAAGGAAAGTTCGACTCTCAGTTTACTAGGCAAATGTTGCCATGTTAATAATTCTACCACGAAAATACGGATAATATTATATTAAGTATTTCCGTAGTTTCATAAAAAAGTTTAGGTCAAACCACAAGCAGATTTATCGATGTAAACGCAGAACAATGTACAAATCCTACAACAGGAGTAGAGGCAATCCTCGTTGTCATAATTTGTAGTTAACTGTGGTTAATATTAGCTGAAAAAACTTCCACCAACTCTATCATTTCCCTTCTAGACATAACACCCAGTCTGATGCTGCCTATCATACAACATATTCTTAAATATGAATGATGATGGAAAGGAAACGGTTAGACGCTAATTAATAGCACGTGCAATGAATAGAAAGAAATATAGGAGAGAATTAAAGGAGAAATGGTATTAGAACTAATGATCCCGCACAAGAGAAGATTAAATACAATTACTGGAATGTAAAACTAAATATTTGAGCATCATAAACACAAATCAAAAACCACATATTGAACTACACTGCGCAAAAGAATTGAAAAGTCACTCTTTTATACCCGTCATTTATCCCTACTGCACTGCCGAAGTGTGAAATTTGGCTCAAAGGTGCTTGAAACCTTCCTCCGCATTGCTGCTAATGCGTGAACCCAGCGTCGTCATTCTCGTGCTCTGTGACGCTTCAAACTGCACGGTGTAGTCACATGCGAAAAATAGGACAGAGCTCAAAAGGTCATGTAATGTGGAAAGTGGGTTAAGGAGGTGACAATGGAACCAAATTTTACCAAATGGAAACATTGTCACATCACAGTATTTAGTCACTTGCAGGGTGCCCCGGGAGGAATGGCCAATATGTACTATACGTGTCAGGAACAAATTTCGAAGCAAAAGAGTCTAGTAAACATGGGTTCTAAAATGCATCCCTTAAGAGCTATGAGCACTTGTTCACCTTCGTTACTGTGGAACACATTCTTTCTACTGAACAAGTGTTCATAGCACGTAAGGAATGCATTTTATAACCTATGTTTGCTAGACTCCTTTGCTTCGAATGTCGTTCTTCAAACATGACCACTCCTCTGGGGACACCCTGTATTTCTTTGTGGTGCATCAAGAACTTTTAGAAGGTGCTTAGTGCTGACCTTACGTCCCGCACACGTTCCTAAAAGGCTAAAAAAGGAGAAAAGCAGGTGCGTCGGCTGACAGACGTTTCTTCCTGCGAACTGTCTGCAATGAGACGTGTAAACGTATCGAACTGGCGGTTGTAAAACTTGCATCTGCAGTGCAGAGCAGCGTTCCGCTTTTGTAGCTACGGGTGGCCACGAGTAGGCAAGAAAGGGAGAGAAAGAGAGAGGGAGAAGGAAATAGCGAAACACGATGCCAGGCCATAGCTTACTCCTCTGCTGCTTGACCCAAATGTAAATTAATGCAAATGTACCACTACTTCCTAATGCAATAATACGGTAGTGTCTTAGTTTAATCGACTGTATTCCAAGCTGTAAGCCTGCAAGCTGATGTTAAATGGAGTGAACGCACAAAATTAATTCCAGGGAAAGTCTGCTACAGACTAATTACTGGAATGCCGGGAAGGCTTTACCACTGATGGAAGACGGCACACCTACTGTTGAATGCTGTTCGAACGTATACGGTGAATTTACAGGTCGTCATTATCGTCGTCATCATCGGAATCATCATGATCATCACCATCATCATCATCCATTCGAAAATCTGATACATCACTATGCTAAGCTATACACATCCATTTTACTCTTGTGTATACCCTTACGCCATGTACCTACCATCAGTCCACCGTGAACCATCAACCATGCGTTCCAATAATGTAATCTTCTTACTATAAAAGTTTATTTTTGGCCATATTGCAATATATATATATATATATATATATATATATATATATATATATATATATATATATATATATATATATATATACCGGCAAATCTATATACACAGACGATTGTGACACTCTGTATAGTGACACAGTAATGTATGTGTGTAGGTGATATGAAGATGAAACTTTAACTTGCTGGATGACAACGCCCCGTAACCACAACATTTCATTCGCTGGATATATACCAGCCCACTAACATTTCTTTTTCGTAAGGTCATAAATACATCATTCACACCTGTCTGTTCCCTGACCCTTTTCCTGATTTTCCCTTATGACGTATAATTCCCAAAATGCATATCTCCAATGCTCGCCCAGAAACCCACCGTTGCTGAATGATTTTCCCATTAAACGTACATGTCTCGCTGCCGTAAGTCAAAACACGGAATACACACTCATTACTATCTTGTGTTTCTGACACACTGGAAGCTTAATTATTTTAACTTTTCTGTTTATTTCATTAAATAAAATTTTTAATGGAGTAACTTCTGGTGCCTAATCATCAGTTTTCATTATACAATAAGAGCATGATGACTACTTTCTGTTACTTTCTACAGTCATCTGCAAATCATTAAAGAAGTAGAGGAAAAGTAGCCTAAGTAATTTTTGTGCAATAAAATAGGCTACAAAACAATGCATAACAGCTAAACAATATATCGAAGGAGAGCCAACTACAGTAGCAAAAGTGAACTTGTAACGAATCCATTTAATAGTGTTGTAAAAGCAATAAGATACTGCTTTCAAGATGGACTGCCTTTAAAATGGTAAAACGAACTGACTGTCAACTGAAAAATATCATAATTAGCTATAGTCATGCACTGCGTGAATTCGTACTATGAGCCAACAAGATATGGACACTCTAAGCCAAAAAAATACACGCCATGAAAAAATTATCCAAATGGGAAGGAAATCGGTAGATGTGATATAAATGTACAGACAAACAAATGACTAAAAATTCAGAAAAATTGGTTGATTTATTCAACAGAAACAGCTTCACTAATTGGGCAAGTCAATAAAGCGTTCCTCCACCTCTACGCCTTATGCAAGACGTTGTTTTTCGGCTTGGCATTGATTGATTAGATTTGTTGGATGTCCTCATGAGGGAATCGTGCGAAATTCTGTCCAGTTAGCGCATTACATCGTCAAAATACTGAGATAGTTGGAAGGCCCTGCCCATAATGCTCCAAACGTTATCAGTTGGGGACAGATCCTGAGACTTTGCTGGCCAAGGTTAAGTTTGGCCCTCTGTAATCCTTACGCATTATCTTGCCAAAATGTAAGCTCAGGATGGCTTGTCATGAAGGACAACAAAATGGGGCGGATAATATCGGCGAAATAGTGCTGTGTTGTAAGGGTCCTGTGGATAGCAAACAAATGGATCCTGCTACGAAGAGAAGTGGCGCCACCAGGCATCACTCCTGGTTGCCGGGTCGTATGGTGGGTGACAGTCAGGTTGGTATCCCTTCGTTGTTCAGGGCGTCACCAGCCACCTCTTTGGTCTGGAATATCATTGACTGTAGTAGAATCGTCTTCAGTGACGAGTCCAGCTTCGAACTCATTCACGATGACCATGGAAGACGCGTCTTGATACGCTCAGAACAGAGGCGGGATACCAATCTGAGTGTCACCTGCCATACGGTCCGACAAACAGGACACTTCATAGCAGAAGCACTCTGGTTGTCATCCACGGCACCACTACAGCACGGCGGTAAGTCGACGACATTCTGCGCCCCGTTTTGTTGCGATTCATGGCAGTTCATCCTGGGTTATGTCCCCGCAAGTAAATGCCGTCCGCACACGGAGAGAGTTTCTATTGTTCTCTTCGTGCTTGCCAAACCTTACCTTGGCCAGCAAGGTAGCCGGATCTGTCCCCAATTAAGAACGTTTGGAATATTATGGGCAGGGCCCTCAAACCAACTTGGGATTTTGACGGTCTAATGCGCCAACTGGACATAATTTGGCACGATATCCCTCACGAGGACATGCAAGAACTCTATCAATCAACATGAAACCGAATAGCTGCTTGCCTAAGGACCAGAGGTAGACCTACACGCTATTGACTTGCTAAATTTGTGAAGCTGTTTCTCATGAATAAATCACCCAATTTTTATGAAATTGTAATCATTTGTTTATCAGTACACGTACATCACACCTTCCGATTTCCGGCCCATTCGGATAAATCCTTCTTGGTGCGTCGTTGTTTTGGTCTTAGACTGCAGTTAAAAGCTTCATCGAAAGCTAGCCGTGTTGTAAACCCTTCGAAAAACAAACACAAAACATCCAAGACCAAAATTTTAAAAAAACTGGTCCCTAATTCCAAGTAATAATAAAATTATAAAAATAACAAGGAAATGATGCTAAAATTAGAGTACATGAACTGTCTTATGTAGTTAACTAGCAACATGCCGCATGTAAAAAACAAGTCTTATATAACTGTCAATAATTCAAGACCAAAATCTTAAAAGGAATGTACCTAAGTCCTGGTAGTTTTTAAACTACGAGGTAGTGTAATTAAAATACAAGATAGGGAAGCTGTCTTATATAGTAAACTGCCAACATGCCATAAGTAAAAGACAAATTCTAAGTAAATGTTAAATGACAAAATACAAAAAATTACACTGTAGCTCTAAAAATGTGAACAACATGCCATAATCTCGGCAGATACGGGTAATAGCGACGGAAAGTGCGCAGTTGAAATGGATAAAGTTGGATCAAACGTCCATAATTTGCATTTTTGTAGGAGATATTATAGTGAGAAAAGTTTAAACAACAGTAACACGAATTGGCAGCTGTTCCATAGCTCTGAACTTAGAAATCAAACAGTAAGTAACAATTTTATAAATGAAGTTATGTGATGAACGGTCATAAAATTAGAGAGAAATAGAGTAGCCTGGCTTACAAAGGAGTGATCCATCATGGCTTATAAAACAGTCATTGTTATAAAATGTATACAAGTTGAAGATCAAAAGTAAAACGCCACAAAACTCGTTAGAACTACCTTCTGTTTATTTATTTTGCTACCAATGCAAGACTCGACAAAACTAACATCTGTTTATGCTGTCGCCCATTCAGTCGTACTTACCTGTTTTTGACAAAATAAAGTTCGAATGTGTTTAAGCGATGGTGAGATGTGAGACACCAATACCGGCGCCAGTCGAGAGGATGGCGCCAGTTCTTCTCTCAAGGTGCCAGTCAGACTTACCTGATGTCGAATTGACGTCTTAATCATCGCGCAAACATAGATCGCTCCTGCATGGTCGCGGACGTAAAACAAGGCCAAGGCCCCCTCGCCTTTGTGGAGGGTAAGGGTCTCACACCTGACTTTAAAAAGGAGACCTGCTCTCATAAAATATCCAAAACGCCGCACGGAGCCCGCACGCTGTCACCGCCGGCATCGGGAGCACTTCAGCCAAGTGTGGGATGCGTTACGCCAGATAAGTGTTGACAGAGGTGACCCCTTGTATCATGTCTAAAGCTCTTCACATGTTACCTCGGACACTCGTTCAGACTATTTGTAGGGGACGTTTATATTGTAGCTGAAAGCTGCCGTGGGATGAACGTCGTTGGTGAAAATAATCCGTAAGCAAGTCATCTTGTCCATCGTGCTTAACGGTAACGGAGCACACTGCCAGTTGAGAGTACTCTGCCAATGTTCAACGCCCCCAATTTCGCCATTTTCATACCACTTCCTGTAGTCATTCCAGACTGAGCAATCCAATTCATTGCCACACGTACATCGTCAACCGACCGTGCCACAAATATCAGGTCATCCTCATACGTTATACATATAAATGTGTGGCCTTTCGTTATCATGCCCGTTAGTCGGTTTCGAAAGCCAGAAAGTAACGACTAGAGACCTATGGCATTAAGCACCACTTGCCAGAGAATGCGTTTGAGACGCGCTGCAAGTATCCTAGTGAAAACCTTGGCGTCGCAGTTAAGAAGCATCAGTGGCCGATAGTCGTATATTCCTGTTCCACCAGAAGTTTGGGGATCGGTATAAGCATAACCTCCACAAAGGTAGGTGGAAGGGGCAACACTGGGGGACATCAGTTCGCGGTACATTTGTTGAGAAGCCATGATATCTTTAAATACCCGATAAAACTCTAACGAAAATCCATAAGGCCTCGGTGACTTGTTCGATGTGCCCTTACAGAGAGATTCCGCCACATCATCCATAACCTACTCCAATAACAGTTCTTCAGTCATTGCATCAGGGATCCCAGATAGTGCCCGGGGAACTTCGTGGAGGACTCCCACACCCTGTTCCACTTCATCGTAGAGGTGACCATAATGGTCCACAAAGGCTTTGGCAATGTCGTTTTGCGATGTTAGACGGCTACCATCCTGTATGTCAAGGGTATTAAAGCTCTCCGACTTCGTTGTTTCACTTTGATGACGTGATGCATCAATGGCTGTTCTCCCCAGACCCGATCAAAAGCTCTCGCCTGAACTACTGCTCCCTCTAGGTTATGCCGCATTAGGGAATTTAATTACAGTGTGCCGATCTTGTCAAGGCAATTGTAAAGAGTGCTACCCTAGCATTAAAAAATTAAAGTCCATTGTATTCCGTCTCCACATCGATTGTTCTCATCCATATGTAAACAATGCCTTAAGCAAAGTAGCCTTGCCAAAATGCACCCACCATCAAAGTGTCGAAAGATACGTCGGGAGACGTCATTCACTTGTACCCCAGGTGTCTTGTAGTAAACATCTGCACTTCGGGTCCAGGAGGTGTGCTATATTCATCACCCAATTGCCTCCAATCCTTCACACCTGCTGCCGTCAGAGTGAGACCGTGCATATATACACTGTACGATTTGAGAATCCCACAAGCCACAATTCTGCATTAAGTACAGTATTAGTGAGACTGCGTTTGACGTAAATTCGATCGATACGACTTGCTAAGAGACTTGTCACATATGTGTATCAGCGATGATCGCAATGCACATGTTCCCAAGTATCGATAAAATTCATGTCTTGCACCACTAGCCGCACCTCCTGGAATGAGGTGTAACGTGAGTAGAGATCTTTTGGGGCAAGCGTGCAGTTGAACTCACCTCCAAATAAAAAATGGTAATATCTCACCAAAAAGAGTGGGACAATCTCGACAAACCAAAATTTGGAACGCTCTGTACCAGGCGGGGCATATACACTGAGGGGGCAAATGTCGTGAGATAGCATCATGCACGTATACAGATGGCGATAGTACACTCCTGGAAATGGAAAAAAGAACACATTGACACCGGTGTGTCAGACCCACCATACTTGCTCCGGACACTGCGAGAGGGCTGTACAAGCAATGATCACACGCACGGCACAGCGGACACACCAGGAACCACGGTGTTGGCCGTCGAATGGGGCTAGCTGCGCAGCATTTGTGCACCGCCGCCGTCAGTGTCAGCCAGTTTGCCGTGGCATACGGAGCTCCATCGCAGTCTTTAACACTGGTAGCATGCCGCGACAGCGTGGACGTGAACCGTATGTGCAGTTGACGGACTTTGAGCGAGGGCGTATAGTGGGCATGCGGGAGGCCGGGTGGACGTACCGCCGAATTGCTCAACACGTGGGGTGTGAGATCTCCACAGTACATCGATGTTGTCGCCAGTGGTCGGCGGAAGGTGCACGTGCCCGTCGACCTGGGACCGGACCGCAGCGACGCACGGATGCACGCCAAGACCGTAGGATCCTACGCAGTGCCGTAGGGGACCGCACCGCCACTTCCCAGCAAATTAGGGACACTGTTGCTCCTGGGGTATCGGCGAGGACCATTCGCAACCGTCTCCATGAAGCTGGGCTACGGTCCCGCAAACCGTTAGGCCGTCTTCCGCTCACGCCCCAACATCGTGCAGCCTGCCTCCAGTGGTGTCGCGACAGGCGTGAATGGAGGGACGAATGGAGACGTGTCGTCTTCAGCGATGAGAGTCGCTTCTGCCTTGGTGCCAATGATGGTCGTATGCATGTTTGGCGCCGTGCAGGTGAGCGCCACAATCAGGACTGCATACGACCGAGGCACACAGGGCCAACACCCGGCATCATGGTGTGGGGAGCGATCTCCTACACTGGCCGTACACCACTGGTGATCGTCGAGGGGACACTGAATAGTGCACGGTACATCCAAACCGTCATCGAACCCATCGTTCTACCATTCCTAGACCGTCAAGGGAACTTGCTGTTCCAACAGGACAATGCACGTCCGCATGTATCCCGTGCCACCCAACGTGATCTAGAAGGTGTAAGTCAACTATCCTGGCCAGCAAGATCTCCGGATCTGTCCCCCATTGAGCATGTTTGGGACTGGATGAAGCGTCGTCTCACGCGGTCTGCACGTCCAGCACGAACGCTGGTCCAACTGAGGCGCCAGGTGGAAATGGCATGGCAAGCCGTTCCACAGGACTACATCCAGCATCTCTACGATCGTCTCCATGGGAGAACAGCAGCCTGCATTGCTGCGAAAGGTGGATATACACTGTACTAGTGCCGACATTGTGCATGCTCTGTTGCCTGTGTCTATGTGCCTGTGGTTCTGTCAGTGTGATCAAGTGATGTATCTGACCCCAGGAATGTGTCAATAAAGTTTCCCCTTCCTGGGACAATGAATTCACGGTGTTCTTATTTCAATTTCCAGGAGTGTATTAGGCACAAGAGGTATAAAAGGGCATTGCATTGCAGAGCTGTCATTTGTAGGCAGGTGATTTATGTAAAAGGTTTCTACGTGATTATAGCTGCACGACGGGAATTTACGACTTTAAATGCGAAGTAGTAGTTGGAGCAAGAAACATGGGACTTTCCATCTCGAATATCGTTAGGCAATCCAACATTCCGAGATACACTATGTCAAGAATGTGCCGAGAATGCCAGATTTCAGGCATTACATCTGACCACGGACAACGCAGTGGCCGACGGGCTTTTACTTAATGACTGTGAGCAGCGGCGTTTGTGTAGTGTTGTCAGTGCTGAAATAGAAGCAACACCGCTTGAAATAACCGCAAAAATCAATGTGGAGTATACGGCGAACATATCCGTTAGGACAGTGCGACGAAATTTGGCAGTAATGAGCGACGGCAGCAGACGATCTACGCGAGTGCCTCTGCTAACAGCACGACATCGCCTTCAGCGCCTCTCCTGGGCTGGTGACCAAATAGGTTGGACCCTATACGACTAGAATACCGTAGTCTGGTTATATGAGTCCCTATTCCAGGTGGTAAGAGCTGATGATAGGATTATAGTGTAGCGTAGACCCCACCAAACAATGGATCCAAGTTATCAACAAGACACTGTGCAAGCTGGTGGTGGCTCCATGATGATATGGGCCGTGTTTATATGGAATGGACTGGGTGCTCTAGTCCAACCGAACCGATCATTGACTGGAAAGGGTTGTGTTCAACTCCTTTGAGACTATTTGCAGCCATTCATGGACTTCATGTATTCAAACAGCAATAAAATTTTTGTGAATGACAATGCTCCACGTCAGAACGTTCTGGACAGACTGAGCGATAGATTTGGCCACCCAGATCACCCGACATGAATCCAATCGACTTTTATGGGACATAATCGAGAGTTCAGTCCTTACACGAAATCCTGCACCGGCACAATTTTAGCGACTGGACAGATATAGAGGCAGCATGACTCGGTATTTCTGCAGAGGACTTCCAACGACTTGTTGAGACCATTCCACGTCTAGCTGCTGCCGGACAAAAGGAGGTCCCATTCTATATTAGGAGGTATGGTTCAAATGGCTCTGAGCACTATGGGACTCAACTGCTGTGGTCATAAGTCCCCTAGAACTTAGAACTACTTAAACCTAACTAACCTAAGGACAGCACACAACACCCAGCCATCACGAGGCAGAGAAAATCCCTGACCCCGCCGGGAATCGAACCCGGGAACCCGGGCGTGGGAAGCGAGAACGCTACCGCACGACCACGAGATGCGGGCTATTAGGAGGTATCCCATGACTTTTGTCACCTCGGTTTATATTGACAATCCGAACTCAGAGAACTGTCAGCGCCAGTCATTTTTGCTGACAGCAGATAAAATACATCTCAGAGTCTATACTTTTTCTTGAAAGAACCGCTGTTCCGCTGGCACTGTAGTAAGTTAGAGTAATATGTATATGTATCGTGCCCATAAAAAGCGGGAAAGCTCTCGAAACAGATTTATTGTAGGAGGACCATATCGATGTCCACACTCGGAAAATGTCCGGCAGTAATTGTAACTTGATAGGCGTTCTGATCGTATTAACGTTAATACAAGCCATTCGATATGCCTGCCTCTGTTCCACAGGGTGTAAATGTGCTCATGGACGCTTAAGTTCGCCGGTCTGATCTCTTCCATCTACTTGGTGTCGTCGTGATCTTCTGCATCTACTGAGAGTCTTACATCCAGGGGGACGTCCCAGCAGCTGGCGCGTCCGCGGCGCCGCCCTCTGTAAATCAGCACCGTTACCATCAGTACAGTCCCCATAAAAAAGCTGCACGTCTCGCCGAGACTCCCCCCCCTCCCCCCTCTCAATGTGCTCCCTGTCCCTGCTGTGTACTTTGCTGTCTTCCTTTGAGTGCATCAGGCAGGTGCCCGACGGCGCCAGGCTTCGTTTCTTGTGGCGTTTCGGCGACCTGTGTTTGCACGAGTGCACCTCCGTATCTGAATGCGGGAGAGACACCCGGCGTTCAGGGACGAAAGTAGCTGATGGTAAGACCAGTGTATCGATTTCCATCCCTTCGCCCCCCTACCGATTCCTCCTCTTCAATCATCGGCGCCGAAGGCTCAGTCGTGAGTGGTATGTTCGACGACATTGCTTTACCAGCGATCTATTATCAGGGCGTCCCCTGCGAACTATCGTGGAGAAGGTGTGGTCACTCATCGGAGCAGCATCTGGCCGGAAGATGTCTACACACTTACGTGGGAGTAATGTAGGCACAGCTTCTCTACTTGGGACCTACACAGTTCTCCCCTGCATGCATTCTGAACGGAAGTGACCTTCCTTTCCACAAACCGAGCATGTTTTCGGCTGTCCGTGTTATATAACTATCGCTCTGTATCCACTGATGAACATGTAGGAAGGGACGTGTTTTGTCAGTTCAGTGTGGATCTTCTCACTCCACTGAGAACGGGATATGTCTTGCAGTTTGACCATTTTCCATCGTCATGGCTAAGCACTCTGCCATACGGTTGCAGTGCATCAATTATTAGGTCAGATGGTACTTCAAAGTGGAGATCGAAAATGCAAATGGTTCCTAATCCAAGCCCCGCTTGATCAATAACCACATTACCAACATGGCCGTCAGAATGTCTAAATCTGAGCCTATGCTTTGTAACCCAAATGATACTGTCACACACTGCATCATTTATCCGTTTTACAGAGACCATGCTACTCACGATAGAGTTTGAGTTCTATAAGACCTTGAAATTCAATTTTAACCACTTCTCTTATGAATCTTCCAATTTAATGGACATTACAACTAGCATATTAGTTCGAAAATCTGATCTTTCTTGTCGACTTTCTGTATGAATGTGCCATTCTACAGCGACTAACACAAATCACGTGAGGATGGCCGAAGGGCAAAGAACCAAGCATGTGCGAGACTCCACGACAAGGATGTAGACAAGACAACCATACTGTTACCCAGCCAGAAGCAGACTGGTCGCTTCAGCTATCCGGAAATGCTTCTCTTCCATCCAAAATCTCAACTTGTCGGACGTAGTTTGCATCCGCACTGAAGTTATCATTACCATCAAAGCGCATATGTATTATTATATGTGTAGTGGCTGGGTGGTTGTTCTCGTGTAAGTGTGATGAGTGCAGGTAATGACGTCCATAGCGTAATCTACCTCAACCGCGCAGAAGGTACGTAATATATAGGGATTTGTTGAGGAACTCGTGCTCGGAAAGGTACCGTTTGGATATAAAACAAATTTTAAGATCGGATCACTTTTAATATCCCGCTTCATGATAAGCAATAAAACTGAGAACAGGGTGCCGTAGTCAGCTTCTGTCGTAATTATGACACAACATACTACTTTCGTCCAACAAACTGGTGCGTTCGCAAATAGGAGAGGTGAATATGGTGCGCCAAGGACGAGCCGCATTCTCGAATTTGATTGGCATATCCTTCGTCACCTAGAAGAACTTGGCGATGAGTACTCGAAACATGCCTACGCCATGTGCTTCTGTAGGGGACACAGTTCACATCTCGTTGTGTCCGCTGTGTGCTTACCGTGAAGCGGAAAGTTTGAAAGCGATCCCATTTTCAAACTTATTTAGTACCCAAACGATAGATTCAGGATACGGGTTCCTGCTGAAATGTTTATCTATTAAGGCCCGTCTACAACCGCTAGATGCCTGTAATAAAAAATGTACAACACTCAGCAGGTTACCAAGTATTTTCTCTTCTTATGAGAGCTGTTGCCCTCCCTCTTAGCTGAGTGATCAGGGCGTCTGATTGCGATGCAGTCGGCCCGGGTTCGATTCCCGGCCAGGTCGTAGATTTTCCCCGCTCGAGAACAGCCTGTTGTGTTGTTATCATCATCGACACACAATTTTCCGAATTGGCGTCAGTTGAAAAGTCTTGCAACTCGGTGGCCGAACTACCCCAGGTCGGAGCTCCAAGCCATCAGTTCCATACGATCACTTTATTTTTGAGCCGTTGCTAGCAACATACGGTCTGGTTATAAGATAAGCATCTGAGAGTAGTGACCTACTTATGTTTCTGATACCACGTTGCCAATTTCAAGTCATATCTTGAATCCAATAAGTCAGCGTTCATGTAAGGCCTTCATCTTTAAACTCCAGCGGGAGCCTATTAGAGAGCAGTACAAAGAAAGTGAGTGTTTCAAAAATAAAAGGAGAGTAGCCATGTGATGATGATGATGTTTGGTTTGTGGGGCGCTCAACTGCGGGGTTATCAGCGCCCGTACAAGTTCCCAATCTTTGCTCAGTCCAATTTCGCCACTTTCCTGGATGATGATGAAATGATGAGGACAACACAAACACCCAGTCATCTCGAGGCAGGTGAAAATCCCTGACCCCGCCGGGAATCGAACCCGGGACCCCGTGCTCGGGAAGCGAGAACGCTACCGCGAGACCACGAGCGGCGGACGAGTAGCCGTGTGTCACGAAGTTTTGGACAATGGCGTAACATGGACGCAGACAAAACATTACAGCATCTCACATACCAAAGTGTCACTCGGTGAGATCTTTTGAAGTTTAGTTAAAGGACCTTAATTAAGAGAGCTTGGATTCATGTCTTCTTTTAAAGATACTGTCGCTTGTTCACAACACCGATGAAGTAATACCATACTTACCAGGACAGACACACCATCTCAGATTCACACAACAACGGGTAGTGATTATTTACGAAATTGCAGTGCCTGTGTTATTCCGAACTGTGATGCAATGTTCCTTCGGATATGCATGCATTTTTGCCAGACCAGGACTCGAACCGGATTTTCCGCTTATCGTGAACGGTCGCCTTGTCATTTGGCTATCGGAGCACGACTCACGGCCAGATCCAAACTTCCATATGTCGTCACCCATGTGTCCACAACCTGTACTTGTACATCCAATACGTACGTTCCCGTACAGAGGAGACATTTTACTTAAAAAGTCGCTTGCCCAGTGTCGGCGGATAAATACGATATTGAATGCCCGCTTCGGCACAAATTTTCACTATCGTCATCCCATTCTACAGCTGCTGGTAGTATGTATTAGCAATTGCGAATACATTTCATGTATTTCATATCGGCCGTGGTTGCCACAGTGTCTGTTCCTTCGGACATGCAAGCATGCATTGTCTCCCGTGTACGGCAATATACATAATGGAGGTACGGGTGCAGGTTGTGTTCACATGGGTGACGACGACATATGGAAGTTTGGGTGTAACTACGAGTCGTGCTCGGATGGCCAAATGACAAGGCGACCGCCGCCGATAAGCGGGAAACACGGGTTCGACTCCCAGTCTGGCACAAATTTCCATTGTCGTCATTCCATCATACAGCTGATAGTAGTCCGCCATGTAATGATTATTTAGCCTAATCACAGAAACTATTCTTAGGACCATGACTGGTCTCTGTTATCAATTATATTCGCCAACAGCTGTGTAACTGTGAAGTTATTTTATTTTATTTTGACTACCAGTTTCGGCATTCCACTATGCCATCTTCAGGCCCCTGCATAATAAAAGATTATACTTGTAGTGCATTCAGGGTGTACTAAGCAAGCTTTACAGAAAGTGACAGGTAATCGCGAAAGCACTTACAACTACAAAATGAAAGTAGTGGCGCTAAATCAAATATCTGTGTAGATCCTAACGACCTATCTACACTCCTGGAAATGGAAAAAAAGAACACATTGACACCGGTGTGTCAGACCCACCATACTTGCTCCAGACACTGCGAGAGGGCTGTACAAGCAATGATCACACGCACGGCACAGCGGACACACCAGGAACCGCGGTGTTGGCCGTCGAATGGCGCTAGCTGCGCAGCATTTGTGCACCGCCGCCGTCAGTGTTAGCCAGTTTGCCGTGGCATACGGAGCTCCATCGCAGTCTTTAACACTGGTAGCATGCCGCGACAGCGTGGACGTGAACCGTATGTGCAGTTGACGGACTTCGAGCGAGGGCGTATAGTGGGCATGCGGGAGGCCGGGTGGACGTACCACCGAATTGCTCAACACGTAGGGCGTGAGGTCTCCACAGTACATCGATGTTGTCGCCAGTGGTCGGCGGAAGGTGCACGTGCCCGTCGACCTGGGACCGGACCGCAGCGACGCACGGATGCACGCCAATCCGTAGGGTCCTACGCAGTGCCGTAGGGGACCGCACCGCCACTTCCCAGCAAATTAGGGACACTGTTGCTCCTGGGGTATCGGCGAGGACCATTCGCAACCGTCTCCATGAAGCTGGGCTACGGTCCCGCACACCGTTAGGCCGTCTTCCGCTCACGCCCCAACATCGTGCAGCCCGCCTCCAGTGGTGTCGCGACAGGCGTGAATGGAGGGACGAATGGAGACGTGTCGTCTTCAGCGATGAGAGTCGCTTCTGCCTTGGTGCCAATGATGGTCGTATGTGTGTTTGGCGCCATGCAGGTGAGCGCCACAATCAGCACTGCATACGACCGAGGCACACAGGGCCAACACCCGGCATCATGGTGTGGGGAGCGATCTCCTGCACTGGCCGTACACCACTGGTGATCGTCGAGGGGACACTGAATAGTGCACGGTACATCCAAACCGTCATCGAACCCATCGTTCTACCATTCCTAGACCGGCAAGGGAACTTTCTGTTCCAACAGGACAATGCACGTCCGCATGTATCCCGTGCCACCCAACGTGCTCTAGAAGGTGTAAGTCAACTATCCTGGCCAGCAAGATCTCCGGATCTGTCCCCCATTGAGCATGTTTGGGACTGGATGAAGCGTCGTCTCACGCGGTCTGCACGTCCAGCACGAACGCTGGTCCAACTGAGGCACCAGGTGGAAATGGCATGGCAAGCCGTTCCACAGGACTACATCCAGCATCTCTACGATCGTCTCCATGGGAGAATAGCAGCCTGCATTGCTGCGAAAGGTGGATATACACTGTACTAGTGCCGACATTGTGCATGCTCTGTTGCCTGTGTCTATGTGCCTGTGGTTCTGTCATTGTGATCATGTGATGTATCTGATCCCAGGAATGTGTCAATAAAGTTTCCCCTTCCTGGGACAATGAATTCACGGTGTTCTTATTTCAATTTCCAGGAGTGTATAAAATGACGAACCCATGTAAATAGAAAGATACATATAGCAAGCTGTGTCGCGATAATGCGGGTATGGAAAAAGCTATAAAATAGGTGAATGTGCGAAGACCAAAATAACATCAAAGTTTAAGCTCACTAAGGAAGTAAAGTACTTGCGCCCCAAAGGGGCACCGATTGTCCGCGAAAAGAATTTATTAACTGGTATCATATTATAAAGCACTCGTGGAGCGAACCATACTATTTCGAAGCAAGGCCAATAACGGAGTAGTCCGAGGCAATGAAAGCAAGTGTTAGCGCAAGTTCAAAAAGCATAGTCTCAAACCGATTATGCCCTACAACGGTAGTCCATAAAGTCAAAAATTTATGATTACCGTCAGGTCGACATCAAACTCTATAAACATCAAAACGCATATGTGGTAAGAACATCATAGTATTCCCCGTAAGCCGTATATGGAAGTAAAGACTACGCTGAAATGCTGATAAACTACCCGAATTCTAATTATTTTCGTAAGTTGAGTCAAGAAGTACCGAATTTCCCTCAAGTAGACTGGGAAATGTGTCAATTTGGATCTTAAAATGTAACTGGCTAAAAATTGGTATGGTGGCAATAGACGACACCAGAAAGGACCAGTAAAAAACTTAATTGGCCTAAGTATAAAGTAATGTACAAGATAAAAAATCGAAAACATGGTCAATAATAAAAACGTGCTGGATACCAGCAGATTAGATTGCTATAAAATGAGATACAAAGAGTTGCAGAAACAATCAAAATCTGTAAGATATTCCAATACTCACTCACAGTGAGGTGACTTCTTATATTCCACAGCCAAACAAATCATCGCGTTACAATTAAGGTAAAAATGTACATTCATACCAAGAATCGTTGACAAAAAAATTACAGGTGAAGAAATATGTTGATTGTTGGAAACATATCGGTCAAACACATAAAAAATTAATGCAGAGGTGTATAAGAATCCACCACAAGAAAACTCATCTTAAAAAATTCGACACCAAAAAGATCAAAGAAAGCAACATAAAAGAAGAATGGGAAAAGGCAGACACTTGGCTTCAATTCCGTAATAAGATGATCAAGAGAGCCAAAGAGGCAGTACTATTGAAGAAGAATACGAAACGCCCGTGGTGGGACTCCGCATGTCAAGAAGCATTGGAAGAACGAAAGTGTACTTTCCAGAAATATAACTCTAAGAAGTCACTGGAGACTCAACAACGTTATCTTCAGACCAGGAAGGAAGCCTCAAAAATTATCAGACGAACAAAGAGGAGACACATGAAGTACCAGTTGGACTCAATAGAAAAAGACTTCCGGGATCACAATACTCGAGACTTTTACAAGACGTTCGCAGGGAGGATTCGAGGATACACGCCTCAGAGCTTATGTTTCCGAAAACTAGACGGCAAACTCGCGCTGACCAACAGAGATAATTGTAGAGAATTTGATCGATACTTCTCAGAGCTACTCAATTTCCCAGAGCCCACATCACGATGGCCTAAAGAGACTTCCGCACAAGTCAACGCAGAATCTTTACCACCTACCAAAGAAGAAATCCATAGACACACCTTCAGACTCGAGAATAAAAGGGCATCTGGAGAAGATGGTATAGTTGCAGAAATATTTAAGAACATAGGCCCAAATATACTTGAGGAGCTCTTACAAGTCATCATAGATATCTGGAAAATGGAAAAGGTACCTGAAGAATGGAAATGTGCACTCATTCATCCTTCACACAAGAAAGGTGACAGAATAGATGTCAATAACTACAGAGGGATTTCTCTCCTTGAAGTCACCTACAAAATTTTATCCGCGTGCCTTCTTCAAAGAACACCAGAACAGCTTGAAAACAAAATTAGCGACTATCAAACCGGTTTCCGACCAGGATGTTCTTGTGTTGAACAAATTTCAATTTGAAGGTGCTACTGAAATATAGAGCAACCCGAAGCTCTCCGATTATCTGTATGCTCTTCGACTTCAAGAAGGCATATGATTCGGTCGATCGACAGTCCCTCTTTAACGTCTTAGAAGAACAAGGACTTGATCGAAAGACATTAAGATTCATCAAGGAAACACTCACGTGCACGAAGTGAAATGTGATTTTCATGGGCGAATTGTCAGAGCCCTTTGAGATAATGACCGGTGTGCGACAGGGTGATGGATTGTCACCACTGTTCTTCAACCTTGTTCTGGATAAAGTCATCCGAGAACGGGAGAAAGAATTAAAAACCCAGGACCACTGGAAACCCATTCAACTCGGACGAAAGGATGATGATGACATCAAGGTCAGTTGTTTAGCTTTCGCAGACAACCTAGCGATGCTAGCGGCCTGCGAAAATACAGCGATCAAACAGATTGAAGTCCTCAAGGAATGCGATGAGAAAACTGGACTACAAATTTCATTCGAGAAGACCAAGTTCATTTGCACTAAATTCGACATTCAGGAACTGAACACAATATACGGGCAGATCAAACGAGTTCCACACTTCAATTATCTCGGTGAGATCATAGAACCAACAGGGTTGGAAAAGGAAGCACAGAAAATTCGGTTACAAAAGCTCAAACCAGCACATGGGAGAACGCGTGAAATCTACAACAAGAAATGTATGTCCATTCATACAAACATCAAACAACATAATACAGTGATTAAACCTGAAGTGCTGTACGCGAGAGAAACCTTGGTACTTAATAGAAAAGGCGATCTGGAGAACATCTTGAAGGAGGAAAGAAAGATGATGAGGAAAATGCTGGGACCAGATGATACAGAAGAGGGGTATAGACTGAAATCGCGCAAAGCGACAGAATAACTGTCCAACCTGGCCGCAGATATCAGGAAACGAAGGCTAAAATTCTATGGACACATTCATAGAGTCCCATCTTCAAGACTAACTCACAAGATTTTGACATACACTGCAAAACTGAAGAACTTTCCATGGATAGAAGAAGTCAAATATTACTTGGAAAAGTCACAGATAGGAACATCGGATGTACTATACAGGAAACGTAACCGTCAGATGGCTGGTAAAGCCAGAGAATGAAGTCCCTAAAAGACCAGGGACCAAGTGGTCAGAAGAAAGGAAGAAAGCACATAGCGAACGAATGAAAGCTATATGGGCTATTAGAAAGGCGAATCACAAAGGCATTGCGTGATCCGACAGGGTCCATACGTACATAATAATAATAATAATGCTGAAGTATATAAATATAGGTGACAGCTCTCAGCCAAAGAAAACACCAAAGTAACAGTATGAAATTTACTGAAATAAGTCCCAGAAATGACATATAACGTCGTGTCTTTAATTTGCATTGTAAGAGGAGTCCTGATGATTTAAAGACAAGTGTGATATCTGAGTTTTAAAAACGAGGCAATGTTTGCTGTTTCGAAAAGGAACCGTGGCTGTTATGTTACGTTGAAGAGGAATTTACATGTTACGCCTTAAAAAAACGTTGAGAAACATAACGCAAGAAACTTGTCATATAAGGCATTTTTGAAAGAGGTAGGATGGGCTGTAAGCGGAGAGGGGAGAAAAAATAGTCAATATGAGGACTGCCCGCGAATGGCAAGGTTCTGGGCTCTAGTGCCCGTCCGGGGCACAGTTTTAACCTGCAGTGCGAGTTGAAAGATATATTCTATTTTGAACACAGAACAACCCGACCGTAACTGGTTTCTTAATATTCTGCGCAGTGTGTCCGCTTCTCTGCTCCTGTCGATATTTCTTTCTTCTTACTTTCACTTTGGTAACACACGTTTTTATTGACTTCTCTGTTTTTAGAAACACTTATCTCTTTTGCTGTTTAAAAAAATGTTATCTCTATGTGCAGCACCGAAAGCGGGGTGTTGGTAGTCTTAATCCTCTACCGTTCTCTCTAGCTCGCGGTCCCTGTTCTGCAATGCTGGTAGCCACACATAGCTGCCTCGATTATTTTAAACGTACCTTTTTCCTGTGTCACCACGTATCTGAACCCGATTATACGATCGCATACAACGGTTCGCTCCAAAACTGCAACTCTCCCACCCCCCACCCCTCCCCACCCCACCCCAAAGAAATAAAAAAAACACGAAAAGTCCATTCGCGTTTTGAGCTATAAGCGCGCGCACTGGCAGTAAAAGCGGCGCGAACAATACATGGTGATGGCGCCGCTGTCGATACGCGGTCCCGGCGCACGCAGGCTGTCCTTTGCTTGCGCAATCGCCGCGCCGTCCACTCGCCCGCAATTGCTTCAGGAAACTCTGCGGTCCGCCCGCTGCTTGGAGCCGATGCGATAGTCACCTGTCCCTGTGTCGTCCCTCCCACGCCGCTGCGCGACTGGCGCAGGGAACCCACCGCCAACAGATCGCCCGGCAGCGCTCGGAGCACGAAGCAAAGCCTTTTTTCTACGTACTTTATGCCGCACCATTTTCATTCTCTTCTCGTTGTCATTTCTTTTATCCTAACTTTGCTCTTCTGCAAAATGCAAATTTCATTTCTGTAACGGCTTATTTAGCAGCTCGACTCACTTCATGCGTACAGCGCGATGAATTGCAATGGCTTTTAAAACCCGGTACAGGGGAGGAATACTAAAATAATGAACCACTGTTCCAAGATAAGAATAACAAAGAGACTGACAGGCAAGCAGAGTTGAGCATGGGGGTGTTGATGTTCACGGTTCGCAGTTCACCCTTGCAGTCATTATGGCTGTGGCAGGAACAGCTGTGCATGTCCCCACCTACTACCTCCATACGCTCCCTGTTAACGAGCGGTATTGGGTTCGCTTTACAGCACCGTAATAACATCATCCAGAGTCATACCCAGGTAGTCCTGCAATCTGGTAGAACTGCCATGTTTGCGCAGTCCTTTTCAGAACTACCAAAATGTGCTCCATACCCCTTTCTGGAAAGCTACGTTTCCCCAATTTTCCTTTCCAGATGTAATAAAAGTTTATTATCTTGTAAAAGGTAAAATTAAAATAAAATTTTTTAGAAATACATCACTTAAAAGAATTATAATAGTGAAAAACACTTTACATAGCAAATTACATGTAGGACTGTAGTAAATAAATTACAAGTTGTACAAACATTTTAAAATAATTGAAAGTAAAACAAAATATGTTTTATATTCTTTTCGGAAGCTAATGTACATGTACTGATGTATAATACACAAATTTTACTTCCTCGTCATAAATTATCAATAGTGCATAAATTATTTATTAGAAATGAAAGAGTAGGAAAGCAGTAGGCATTCTGGGTCTTGGGATGAGAGTAACATCCATTCTAGACTAAATCTGACCCTTAACTGACAGGCTACCCATATGCAGAGGCACACACATGAGATCATCGTTCCCTGTCCCTAACCTAAGCCGCGCCCCTTTACTGAGGCACAACCCTCTCCTCTCACTTCCCAACAACTTCTGATCCACCTTTCCTGTCTCCCTCTACCCTCCCTCCTCCCTTCACCTACCTCTCCACCTCCCTAATCCACACCCCTTTCTCCCCCCCCCCCCCTCGCTTTCAAACTCATGCTCCTTTTATTTTTAAATAGACAATGAAAGAGCTTCGAGGCGTAGGCGTACACACATTTTTAGCTCTCCCAATAACAGCTCAGTATTTTACTATGCAATCACCTTTCTCAATTCCTTAAGCCTTGCCCACCCTTTCTGGGAAATAGACCATTCTGGGAGCTTCTAAACCAGTTGTGATAGACATGTTCAACTCTCCATATAGTAGCTCAGCGTTTTAAGGTCCTCTCAAATTTCTCAACGCCTTCGTAAATTCCCAACCATCTTTTTTTTAAATTGGAGACTTCCTAAGACGACATATATATTTAGATCGGACACCGCTCAGTATTCTGCTGTTTTATTAGGTCATCCTACTGCATTACTCAACTTCTTTTTAAGCCATGCCCTTTCCTTAGTAATAGGCCAGTCAGAGAGTTTCCTACAGCAAGGAAGGTTGGACTATAGCGTCATTCTCGTCCAGTGGTGTTAGCAACTGCATAATTTATACATGCGACATGTTAGTGCCATCGACAATGTTAGTTTGTTCTCTGTACCCCGGGGAATTAAAAGAGTAAACATTATACTACAAGCGTTTTGACAGTACATTATTGGCTTATTTTGCTAGATTTTCTGTTGTTGATATAACTAGTGTGAGCCGTATGCGCCGAAACATATACACCGATCAGCCAAAACATTATGACCATTGCTCACAGCGACACTGGATGTCACCTGGTGGCGTTGAAGGCACGTGACGCCGTAGCAAAAGTATGTAAGTGGAGCAGACACTGACGGGGTATCATCCTAGCGAAGACATGGGCTGCAAATGGGTAAATCCATTGAGATAAAGAAAAGGTCGTGTGATTAGGGCCTCCCGTCGGGTAGACCGTTCGCCGGGTGTAAGTCTTTCGATTTGATGCCACGTCGGCGACTTGCTCGTCCATGGCGATGAAATGATGATGATTAGGACAACACAACACTCAGTCCCTGAGCGGAGAAAATCTCCGATCCAGCCGGGAATTGAACCCGGGTCCTTAGAATTGACATTCTGTCGCGCTGACCACTCAGCTACCGGGAGCGGAAAATCCATTGAGATAAGCGACTCTGATAAAGCGCACATTAATATTACACAGAGCCCGTGAAAGAGTATCTCAAAAACGGCTAAACTGGTCGAATGTTCACGTGCTACCGTCGCGAGCGCCTACGGAAAGAGTCAGAAGGACAGTGAAAAATGGTTCAAATGGCTCTGAGCACATTGCGACTTAACTTCTGAGGTCATCAGTCACCTATAACTTAGAATTAATTAAACCTAACTAACCTAAGGACATCACACACATCCATCCCCGAGGCAGGATTCGAACCTGCGACCATAGCGGTCGCTCGGTTCCAGACTGTAGCGCCCAGAACCGCACGGCCACTCCGGCCGGCTAGGACAGTGAAACTACCATTAGGTACTAATGGTTGTTCGTCCACGACTCTTCGCAGAACGTGGGGCTCGTAGGAGTGTTTTCTCTATAAAGTAGGGTAGGTGCTGATCTGCGGCATCTCTGCCAAAAGAGTGCAATGCTGCTGTAATGACAAGTGTCTGGGAGCACACCGTTCATCGTACATTGTTGAACATGGAGATCCGCAGCAGACCACCCCTACATGTTCACATGCTGACCCAGTGACATCGTCGATTACGATTGCAGTTGGCACGGGACCATCGGGATTCGATAGTCGATCAATTGAAACGTGTCGACTCTTAGGCTGAATCACATTTTTGCTACACTAGGTCGATGGTCGTCACCATAAACGCCGTCATCGAGGTTAACGGCGGCTCGAAACGTGCAGCGGGCCACGGACGCTAGCTGGTGGGAGCTATGTTATGCTATGGGAGACATTCTCCAACGCTTGCATGGGACCTGTGGTAGTAATCGAATACACACTGACAGCTGTGGGCCACTTGCACCAATTCATGCTTGATGTGCCCCCGACAGTGACGTCATCTTTCAGTAGTCTAATTGTCCGTGTCTCGGTGCCAGAACCATGCTACAGTGGTTTGAGGAGCATTATAGTGAGCACACGTTGCTGTCTCAGCGAGAAAATTCGCCTGATGTAAATCCTATGGAAACTATGTGGGTCGCTATAGGGCACCTTCACCATGTACGCAAATAAGCAGCGCGTTATTTACGCGAATTATATGACCTGTTCGTAGACATGTAATGCCACATACCTCCACAAACATATCAACAAACTATCAGATCCATGATCCGCTGAATCAGTGATGTATTTCGTTCCAAAGACGGATATGAACAAGTATTGAGGTAGGTGGTAATGCTCATCAGTGTATGTGTTGTGAATTGGCAGGAGCCAATTCACGGAGTTTGGAGGAAGCCGAAAGACACGCGATTAAGCTCACGCAGGCTGGCGTGAGGTCTGGAACAGGTCAGAGAAATAAGACTACCAAAACAAGAGTAACTGGTAGAATACTTAACTTTAATCCACAATTGTAGAACATCGCTCTTGTTACTGTACAGGCTTCACAATATTAATTACCAAATGCTATGGCGCCTTGCTAGGTCGTAGCAAATGACGTAGCTGAAGGCAATGCTAACTATCGTCTCGGCAAATGAGAGCGTATTTGTCAATGTAGCATCGCTAGCAAAGTCGGCTGTCCAACTGGGGCGAGTGCTAGTACGTCTCTCTAGACCTGCCGTGTGGCGGCGCTCGTTCTGCCATCACTGACAGTGGCAACACGCGGGTCCGTCGTATACTAGCGGACCGCGGCCGATTTAAAAGCTACCACCTAGCAAGTGTGGTGTCTGGCGGTGACACCACAGTATGTGTTTACTTTGCAAATGACGCATTCGATTGGTAGGTTTATTTCCTATTTAAATGTTTTTCAGCAAATAAATTTGAAATTAGAATCGTTTTCACAAGGAAATCGGGAACCTTATTTCTTATTTGAAACTAAGTCTTTTGGTATCTGTGAACTAAGTGTAAAAAGTTTGTTTACTTATTATGTTAAGTCACTATATTCCAAGTTAAACGCGCTGAATTTGAGTGGTTGTCTTATCTGCGGTGAAGAGACAATATCTGTTATGGCAAATAATGTTCAAGGAACGGTGGGTACAACAAATGACCTATAATCATATGAACTTTTTAGAAGCTTTTCAGTACTCTCTTACGTCACCAAAGAACACTTTAGAGGAGAATGTAATTACACATCATGTTGTACAGTAGAAAACTGCATGTTTAATTGTTGTCTCCCAATATGAGTTGTTATTCGCCATTTTTTGGTTTCGATTTTTGGGGCAGAAAAAGGTGAAACATTATACTGTGAGCCTTTTCGAGAAGATATTATTGGCTTATTTTACTAGATTTACTGTTTCCAATAAAACTATTGTCAGTTGCCCTCGATAATGTGATAAGCAGCAGCATACGAGGCTAGAAACTTTAATAGTGGCATCTCTTTATTTACAGCTCGTACAAAATACATACGTGTTTCAAAGTTTTACTGACCTTCAAGAGAACAGTTACTGATTTTCAACAAACCTTACATAAATTTCAAACCTTTATGAAACTTTTTCTCGCTGACAACCTCCACAAAATAATGAAAGGAAGAAATTTTCGCCGTTCATTTTCGCATCAGGCATGACATTTTCAAAAAATGGTTCAAATGGCTCTGAGCACTATGGGACTCAACAGCTTAGGTCATAAGTCCCCTAGAAGTTAGAACTACTTAAACCTAACTAACCTAAGGACATCACACACACCCATGCCCGAGGCAGGATTCGAACCTGCGACCGTAGCAGTCCCGCGGTTCCGGACTGCAGAGCCAGAACCGCTAGACCACCGCGGCCGGCGCATGACATTTTAATTTATTACTTCTTTACTACTACAAGTATTTTGCAGACAGTGTTCATCCATGCCACTGAATGTACCTGCAAAATTACACCATGGTACGTCGCATAGTTCAGGATATATGACGTTATAAACGCTGAGATGCATAAAAAACTGGCGCATCATCCATGACGTTTAAATTTATTATTACTAATCCACTGAACCGATTTCGATGAAATTTGGTGCCATAACGAGATAGCTTGAATCGTGAGGAAGAAATTAAGCTACTTTATAAAGTGTGTGGTACAAGATACTTATTGAATTGAACAATATTACACGAACTAAGGGAAAATATTTACGCCTTGAAAAAGGTATTTACTCTTTGACGTTTTCACTTCATAATAATTGTGGAAATACTTTTATTGGTTGTGATACAATTCAAAGTACTGAATAAAATGCTTATACACTCTGCAGTGTACTTCATCCATACATCCACACTAGATGTTGCATAATGTACACGTTGCATAATGAAGTAAAACTGTTTCATCAGGCATGATGTCATGACATGTATTTTTATTACTTCTTTGCTACTAACTCTATTCGCAACACATTTACTAGACAATATCCATACATGCTGCTGAATATATCTACAAAAGTATATCATTGAACGACACAGAGAGAGCAGGAGGAGGAAATGGACAGATAAAGTGAAGAGGAGGACGACAGGAAGAGGAGCGAAGAAGAGATGGACAAAGAGAGGAGAGAGTACCCGATGAACTGAGAGAGGGGAAGGAGGAACTAGACTGAATAAAGGGGTGGGGGAGGTGGACAGAGAGAAGGGGAAGAAGGAAGAGGTGGACTTCTAGAGTTCAAATAAATACATACCTGGGCAGCACCGAGTACTCAGCTAGTTTAAGAATAATAACAGAAAATAAATATTTTACTTATTAATGCTTCATTTTAATTGCTGCATGTAATATAATAAGAGACTACATTCGTCAAAGATTATTGGCTGTATGTTAACAATATTGCGATATGTGTGTATTATAATGGAACGTATCTCTATCAATGAATTTTATCATGTAGATTCCAGTAAACAAACTTTTACTTACAGATGAGATAATTAAGCTAACAGGTTAAAAACATTACAAGACTGTTACTTACATACTTTTAAATGTGACAAATACTATGGCAGTATTCTGTTCACACATCAACAGATAGTACAAAATAAGTATCTTGTATGAGGTGCACCTTGTAACGCAGGCACATTTAATATTTCTTAAATTTTTCGATATATGGAAACAAAGATTTCAGTATGTTCTAGGATGCAGAGGAACAAGTACTCCACTGAGTAATTAACATTCCAGACCTACTGACATGTTAAGATAACTATTGTTGTTCTTAAATGCAACAATGTATTTTATGTAACGACGTCTGATAGCTCATAAAAAGAAAAACGCAATCTTTGTTAATAAGCACAGTAACGCATCACGAGAAAAGGAACTTAAGTATGTCCAGAGGGAAGGTGGAAGCTGTGGACACAACGCTCACAACGATGTTTCGGCTCTACTATGCGATGTTTGCGTAGTAATGTAGTGGAAAAAGCACCATGCCAGCAGCCTTCACCACCACGCATACCAGATCACAACGCTTTGCGTACTTTAGCATTTCAGCACTCATGATTGTAATACTTGTTTCAAAAGATGTTGCATGCTGCTGATGAATGTACATTCTTGTATTTCAACAAGAAACTCACAGATTGTTTAGTATGCTGATAAATTTAGAACTTACCAACATAGACGAAAGTACAATTGTTTTACTACTTTCTGCCGTTTATAAAATTCTGCATTAGATGTAGCCACGTTCTGTATATTAATCACAGTAGATTATTTAGGTACGGTATAGCAAGAACACGAAACTACAGAACAAACTGAAAGGGGTATGCTATAAGGTTTCACAGGAGGGACGTATAAAAACAATACTTGAACTAAACACTACATACCCATATATTATTGTTGTTTTTTTGCAGTGTCAAAAGCAAGAAGGTGAGAAATATATATTAATAAACGAAGGAAATATAAAGACGAATTCATCAAACTTGAAGATAACTACGGAATAGACGCTGAGAAGTTTAAGAGAAGTGAAAGAGAGGACATGACGGTTGTTCGGTAATGTATAACTAACAATGGACAGCGCGACTGATGTTCGTCGTTGGAGTGGCGCCCCAGAAGCCATTCAGAATGTGATGGCTGCAAACTTCACTCGGTTGACTACTGTACACGCGTCCCACTTCTGAACTTGTAATAGCAGTACTGAAACGCTGAGAAAAAAGTGTGGTTAAAATGGTAAAACATTACAAGTTTCAACTAAAATAAATATAAAGGAATCCAAAAAACACGCACGCGTGCACGCCCTCACACTCACTCACTCACACACACACACACACACACACACACACACACACACAACATGTAATTCTCAGAACCCTAAATGGAACTAAGGTGATTTTCTCTTCTGGGCACATTTCTTGTACGTCTTGGGAGATACTCAGGAATAAAATCAAATGAGAATCTTCGAACTTCGATAACATCTCATCGCCGACAGTGTCATCACAATTGTTCTGTGCTATTACCACTGAATTCGTTAGGTAGACGAATTCCGAAGTCACACCCATGGAAAATTATCAGACAGCTATGCCAGACTAACTGATTCCAACTGCCAATATACACAGTAGTAAAGTCGAATTAATCATAGTTTATAGGCCTGCTGCTATGGGGAGTCGTCAGCAAACGCTAGGTAGTAGCTCACCATGAATAAGACGATATATTTTGAAATGACTGTGTTCCACAATTAAACTGGAACCGGTTTTAATATCCGAGGCCTCGCAAGTTTAAAATACAATGTGATAATACGAAACATCACCACCTTAATAAAATTATAACAGTGTTTCTAACTTTATTGAACTAAGGATGAGAGGAGGAACACAAACGGCTATCACATATTGTCGGTTGTCAGTTTAAAATTTTTCTTCTCCGCCCTTTCTTCCTGCATATCTTGAAAAACTGACGATTGTTGTTGTGAGGCTGGAGGAATAACGGATGGTGGAGAAACCGTCAGCAAATAATGAGTAGATTCCACTTCTCGAGACTCAAACCTAAAACAGTGCCTTCAGAAACTCAGTACACATCTTCAAAGAGATTAAACGTGACCGACACTTATACGTATCTAAAATAACTTGCACAACGCAAGAACCGTAAAAATATGGAAAATTCCTGTCAGGTGATGCCTGCTGAATTCTTGTTTTATAGCCATTTTCAGTAGGGTCAATTTGGTACGTTGTCCTGAACCCATATTGAAAGTGACAAAAGAGCAGTAAGACTCAGACAAGGCCACAGGAGGCTGTCCATTCCAATTTTTTTCCTCTCAGCTGGTGAGATAACACTACGGTAGCTGGTCTATCTGGTACGTTCTGGTACGTACGTCCCAGCAAAGGCTGCAACAAGGGAACTGAAAGAGCTTCCTGTCATGAAAGGAGAAATTTTTTCGTCACACTTACCGTATCACTAAAAGAGTGAGGATACATTATGTAAATCGTGTTGTCAGTTATGTTTCACCTATTCTTTGAAACTGCCTCAATACTCGAACAGAGCAAGCTCATCGTTCAGCGTCCAGCGATCTTCACTGGGCACTTATGGAATCAGCTTTCTTACGGACACTGCTGAAGTATCAGGCGTCAACCAATCCCCATGAAGCTGCATATGTGAGATGGGTGACGAGCCAATATAGAGATCTATCGTGGAAACGACCCCGTAGCAGGTCTGAAATGCTTGTTGTACCCCAGGTACAGAAAGTCTCATTCTTCTGAAGACACAAGGCTCTTACTGGCTGACCTCCAACGACGGATGGTGTTACAACCCATGCAGACACTAATAGCGACGAGGAATAGCAGTAGTGTTTGCTGTTGACACAGTCACCCTAACCGACACCCTTCATAGCACCGTCATCCTTCATAGCACAGGAGAGTCAGATAAATTGTGTTTCTTGCAAACACAGGCACAAAGGTCTACCCCCGGTCAATTTAATCGCTCCATCTGTGTCCTGACGACATTTATGTCGCACTGTAAAAAGGGACTCATCTCTTAATTACCATTATAGACTTACGAGCCTAGCTGCTCATGAGCCATTCACGGACATGTTGCTTGTAAGTGTGTATGTTGCTAGCCAGCAGCTCGTGAGTCGATTGGCACAAACCGCCCGCTGTCGGTTTTTCCAGGGCCTTTAGGTTCACTAGTGATGGTACTTCTGCTTACTCGTAAAAGTACACGGGGTCGCGGGCAATGTGACATACAGAGTGCTCAATTAATATCATCTTCACTCTTATGCCTTTTTCGTCGAGAAATGGTTTCTGCGACGGAATAGAACTGGTTGGCAGCCTACGTTCGATGTTTACAGCGTCAGTACTAGTATATATTCAGCATCCTCACTGAAATCCTATGAAGCGTATTCAAAGTCAGTCTTTTCGTTCTTCGAGCTTTTACCAAGAATTACTCCTTGTGAAGATATGATTTCTGTCAAGGTCATTAAGTATTCTCTGTCTACCTGGATATGTGGACAAGTCGCTTCTATTGTCCACTTTACTACGAAAATTGTTGGTGTCACGGAGAAGACAACTGATTTTATCCCACGTCTTTCAATTCGAGAACATTCGAAACTGGAGGTACTAATGTCGACGACTGTTGGTAAGGTCTACATTACATAAACATGTTTTCAAAGTAGTTTTTTCTACTGAAATATGTAAGTTTAAATTTATAGCGAATGTTTTTGGCTCACAAGTATAGAATTAACCTCATACCCTTAGTTCCGTTTTCTTCCGTGAAGGAATGAACGAGATTCATAATTACAAAATGCGTGGATGTTTCTGAATTTAGGACACAGTCTCATTTCAGAGGAATCACCCTTGACACTATGCGTCCAGGCAACTACATAGAGTTGCAAGTCACCATGTACATAAATGTTTTCCCTAAACTTCACGTTGTTCGTGGTGGTTATACTCGTGTCACGCCATAAACTTTCTTTTGCCTAAATTCCATATAGGTTAATTATTTAATTAGTTGATTTCATGTTTAGTGGATCATTTGTACGATTAATTACAATTATGTGGAACGAGTCGTTTTTTTTATTTTTAAAGATAAGATGTGAGTCAGTACTTCCTATCCACCATCTTTTACAGATTACAAGAATACAAATTCTAAGACACACAAGGAGTTATTAAGGAGAAACTGTTTCCGTTGTTTGCTTTCAGATTTAACTTTACTGTTTGTGAGACATTTTTATATCGCTGGGTAAGTGATCAAAAATTTTTCTTGTAGCATTGTGCATTCGTTTTTGTGCTAAAGGCAACGTTGATGTCAAGTAATGAATGTCATTTTTTATTCTAGTAGTGTAATCATATACATAAGTGTTCCTTTTGTACTACAGTGGATTATTTACTACAAACTTCATGGAGGAATAAATACAGCGTGAAGTAGTAGTCAAAATGCCTAATTCTTTATACAAAGTCTACAAATGATCGTGGATGAGCATCGCGTATTACTCTTCTAGCCCGTTTTTGAGAAATGAGGACTTTTTCCTTAAAGATGAGTTACCCCAGAACATTATTCCACATAACATTATTTAATAAAAATACGAAAAATATGTCGACTTACTGATTTGTTTCTTGTCATAATTTGTAATGCCTGGAAGTGCAGATGTGGCTGTACTATGTTGTTTTACGAGTCCCCCAAATCTGTTTATTCCGGTTTAAATTCTCATCAATTTCAACATCTAAAAATTTCAAAGTTTCCACACTACTCATTATGTCCTTTTCATGTCTTACAATTATCTTTGGTATAGTGCTCCTAGATGAGCAGAACAAAACATATTGCGTCTTTTTGCAATTGAGAGTGAGACCATTAGCAGAAAAACACTCAGTAATACTTATAAGAATATTATTTACCATTAATACATATAACCAGAATTTCGTAATAGTACTCAATTTTGTTTCTATTTCATTACACCATTACACATTACAGCCAGGGAGAGCTATTAGCACTCCCTGGCTACGTGCTATTCTCTGCTACGTACGTTTTGCCAAGATACCTATGTGAATACCTCCCCTCCCTTCATTCGACTCAACAAATATGTGCATAATCTATCATCAAGAAGATATTTTTGAAGCATATTAACAGACTGATTACCAGAATCCTTGCTACTGACGTTGAATGTCCCAGATTTATGTTTTATTACTCTACAAACAAATGAAGATCACACTATTTTCACGAAAGAAATAATTTAAAACACGTCTGCTGATCCACCAGAGAAAGGAGCAGCATTTCATAAGAAACTGTACTGCTCAAGGATTCGGAATATAGCAAGCGAATTATGTGCGCAGCTGTATACGAAAGCCTGTCTCCATCATACTTGTGAGCGCTGACGGCAGAGAAAGCAACCAACCAGAAGAGAGACTGCCGTTACAAAGCCTCTACTCTTTCCAGTCCCCTCCTCGGGGAACACGCGTCGTGCATTAGGACTCGCTGGACGGCGTCAGATATCACCGCCATCCGACACTGTTGACGTCAAAACGGAAAAGCTGTCTCTGTTATCCTTCCGTGGTAATTTAGCAGGCCTACGCCGCGAGAAATCTGAAACTCTGTACTCGTACTACGAGCTGTTCCTGCATCATTTTTCGTTGGTTATTATCTGAAAACTAATTTTGAAATTCAGTCAAGTAATCACTTCATTGCCGTGTAAGATTCTTTGTTTAGAAATTGCATAGATTTTTCTTAAACTTTATTTTCTTACAATTCACCACGCAGGATGGAAATGAAATGGAAATGAGCGTTTGGCGTCATTGGCCGGGAGGCCCCTCGCGGCGCAGGTCTTATTACATTCGGCGCCACATTGGGCGACCTGCACGCCGGATGGGGATGAAATGATGATGAACACAACACAACACCCAGTCCCTGAGCGGAGAAAATCTCCGACCCAGCCGGGAATCGAACCCGGGCCCGGAGGACGGCAATCCGTCACGCTGACCACTCAGCTACTGGGGCGGACCACGCAGGATAATCCAGTGTCTCCGCAAAAAAATTCAATTTTCGTACTAAGACACATTTTTCTCAGTCGGACAACACAATGCACATTTTTGTCGAAGATGGTTTGGTCATAGTGATCTCGTTTCACAGGCAGGTATAGAGTTAACTTGACTTGTGTGAATAACTTACTCAACCTGATACTTGCCGACATTCCAATACACGTAATTATCAGCATTACCACAATCGCTGAGATTAGTCGTTAAACTTGTTTTTTACTGGTGGGTACGTTGTACGATTTTTTGTAGGAGAAACAATGTGGAGGACTACATCAGAGAAGCAGAAACCATTGAAACCTCCTTTTTCTAAGGCAGTAGAAAATTTTTAAAGTTTTCTTTATACCATACTAAATAAAGAAAGCAATGTCTTGTGTAGCAGTAAGGGACAGCACAGATGCTTCCATACTTCATGTGAGGGTCGTTTAATAAATAATGTCCAACATTTTTTTTAAAAGCCATTAATATACACAGACAAACGTCCTTGTTGGTGCTTCACATTTGATGTTTGTTCTGTGTGCCGGTGAAGTTTCGAACCGTTCTGGCAGATCGAAGACCCGTAGTACAGCGTCAAAATAGCGTCTACATACGACTCACGTTACAAGCAGCGTTCTGTTATTAAATTCTTGTATGCAGAAACAGAAACCGTGGTGAACATCCATAAGCGTTTGTGCCCAGTGCATGACGATGCCGCAATTGATAGGAGTACAGTTGGGCGATGGGTAAAGACAGCTACAGCCTCAGGAAATGCAGAAACAGAGCTCCATGATCAGCTACGCTCGAGACATCCTGTCACAGCCACTGCTCCAGACATGCTCAATCGTGCGGATGCCATTATTCCAGCCAACAGTTGCTCAAAGATTCTCTACGGACAACACAGTTTGAACATGACAAGAGTGTCAGTCATGCACTGAAAACATACCTACGCCTACAGGACAAGAGCTTTCACCAGCAGGGAGTACATGCTCTTTCACAACGTTGGCGTACGGCTATAGGACATAATGGAGACTACGTAGAAAAATAGGACATGGACAAGGCTTGTTGATGTATATTGTTACCAAATTATGACTACTAGCAGTAAACATGTTGTGAGAAAAATAATGTTGGGCATGACTTACCGAACGACCTCGTATTTTACGCTTCAAGTGTACTCAGCCTTGAAACTTCCTGACACATTATAATATGTCAGAAAGTTATCAAACAGTGCTCACTGCGCTGCTGTACTGACTGTACCGAGATGTCAGGGGGGTGGGGGAGGAGCTGGCCAATGGCAATGGATCAGCTAGAGGGTCCTACCTATTGCATTCCTACCTGCACTGCCGGCCGAGCACATTTACTTCACGACTATAAGCGTCTCACGTCCTACGAGTAAACAGGCCGTATATGGTACTCTGCATTCAACGACACCCCTCACGTCATGTTCAGTCATACCCATCATCATTTCAGCGCAGAGAAAAAGAAGTTTCTCCTACAGTCTGCAGATTTGTCAGTTATCTTGCAGACTCATTGAACTCTGGAGCTGGTTTGAAACAGAGTTTAAGAAATACATTACATGCTTCTCTGGTCCGGCATCGTGAGAGCTACAATTTTTCAGATCACAGTGGCTACAGAAAGTGCTACATCTCTTGCGGTTGTAAACTACTATTTCTCTTATATTTTAAGAATTCACCTGCAATTTCTTGTGGCATCAATTGCATTATTTCAAACTGATAAATTTATGCGTGTGGTATACCAGTCTTTTTCTATTCTCATTTCATCTGCTTCACCACACACGCCTGTGGGGAGAGCTGAAGTCGCTGCAAAACACTCAGTCTTCAACTCAGCTATTTTCTAAGCACACAAAAAAGCAAAGTAAATGTTAAAAACATAATTAACGTCCTTACTAGAACATTTTCGAAGTGGAGGTGATAGTATGTTTATCAGAAATTGATGTAACAACTTTGTGTATCGTTTCTCATTAAATGAAGATGGTGTCATTTATATTATATGTGAAGATAGAAGGAATTGTGGCTGAGATGTCATTCACGTTATGTGAGAGACGTGTGTCAGAGTGTGGAGCATTTAAAAGAAATCATGGTGCTTTGAAGTGATGTAGAAGACGTGGTGTATAGTTGTGTTGGAGTGGGTGGCATGGTTTTCAGTTGTGGACACAACGTAAAATACCTCGAGTAGATGTGGTGAGGGGAGTCGTGTGATAGACGGGCATGTGTCTTGGGGCATCATTCTGGGACTGGCAATCAATGGAGAGTAGCGTGACGGTGGAAAGAAAATAAATGTTCCGTTAACTCTTGTAGCATGGTTGAATGTATAAAGAACCTACTGTAGGGGACATTTTTGTCATCCTTACCATTCTTCATGCCTCTGCCGATCTCCTACATCCGAGCAAATACAGTATTCTACTACCCCACATATTCTTTCCTATTCTTCTTCCTTACACTTTCTTGTTAATTTCGTAATCCTACTTTTATATACCTAGTATGTATTCCAGTCCTCTTCATTCCCAGAGCTTAACCGTATGTGATATAGTTTCTTCTTTTCTTCTGCATCTTCCAATAACTCCGAGGTCATTCATTCAGTTCTTACTCTTCTCCCCCTTTCCCCTCCTAACGCCTCCTCTGCTGCTTCCTTAATTGACTATTTCAGGAAGCTGTATAATTCATTAGCACTCAAGTCCTCCTCCACTGCATCGAATCTTAGATGTAATCTTTGCTGGTTAAACTTTTCACATTTTCTACTCGTAGAAGATGTAACCTATTTCTATTGGATAGTGGAAAAAGCATTTTGAAGAACTTCTGGCAGAAAGAAAAGATCACTTGATAGAAGTCTACGACAAAAGTAGTACATTAGGTAATACAAGACATATACTACAGGACGGATTAAAAGAGGTCCTGAAAAAGGCAGGAAATGGAAAGGCAAGTCGACTGTGAGTTGTGATGGAATTGAAATATAGGTCCCCTCAAATCGTGAGACTTATACGAGTATGTACATTGTTATATCACATTGTGGAGAGGGAGGAAATACCAAGAGAATGGTGTGTATCATACATATCTGCCAACTATAAAAAAAAAAAAAAACAAGAAGCACCCAAATAATTATAGGGGAATTTGCATTATGCATCTATCAGCAGACTGTTTAGCGTTATACTGAAGAACAGGTTGGAGAATAAGATTGAGGGAAAGATGTGAGACGAACAGGCAGGTGTTATAGTTGGGCGATCTTGTATGGATTATATTTTTAATCTTAGACAAGTAAGTGAGAAGGCGTATTGTATGGGTCAGGAAATACACTTAAACTTGTGTGGTTAGAGAAAGCGTATGATTCTATACGCATCAACGCACTACGGAAAGCAATACAGTGTATTGGTAAAGAAGCAGAACAAATACACCTAATTCTGAAAATATATCTCCAATCGTACGCAGCAGTTAAGGTAGGGAGAAAGTTGGCTGAGACATTCCAAACACTGAAAGGGCTCAGACACGGCTGCAGTATGTCGCCGATCAGGTTTAAAATATCTATACTTTATGTATTGTAACGGTGGAACCATTACTGTGGAGGTATGGGAATTACTTTCCGGAATGTTACTATCTATTCATTATTATTCGCCAATGATCAAGTACTGATAGCGCAAAGAAAGAAGGACGTCAAATTTATGATAAGTTAATGGAAGCATTTGAACGAGGCGTACTTAGAAAAAGTATGGGCAAAACAGAATATGTGGTAGTGGGAAGAGATGGAAGGGATGTAGTACTGCCCCAAGGTGCTATTAAAGGTGTAAATACTCGGCAAGCTTTGAAGTATATATGGAAAGCAGGATCTAGCAGGCAAGAGGAGCAATTAAAGGGCTGAATGGAGTTCTGTGAAGCCGGGCGGTGGCAAAGAAACAAAGAAGGGGATTCTGCAAACAGTAGTGGAGTGTATACTAACGTATGGTGCAGAAGGATGAATCCTGAGAGAGCGACAGAGAAGCAAAGTACAGGCAGTAGAGATGGGTGGAATAAGGAGAGCAATAATGGTATCCAGAACCGAACGAAAAAGAAATGAGAAAATTAGGGGGTAATGGACATAGAACAACCAGCCCTGCAAAGAACTAAGAATAGAGTTTTTCGGTGGTAAGGCCACGTACGGAGAATGGAGCAAAGACGATGGCTAAAAGCAATCCTGCAATTGTCGCTGCCAGGAAAGAGGAAGCGTGGAGGACCGCGATTACCATGGAGAACAGGAGTAATTACAATGATGAGGAAGAGAGATCTGAAAGAGGAAGATCATGTGAAAGCTGGCGAACGGGTATACAGGGCAGCTGCTGAAGAGTGGAGAAGTCCTTACATGTGAAAAGTAAGTATATGAAAAATTCGGATGGCAACGATGAGGGTGAAACGCTTGAGCATGAATCCTGCGCGGCAGTTAATGTATTACGAAGGAATATAGAGTGGCTCCAGTGCGGGGAGGGTTCATTAGAGAATGACAATGATGTGGTACGAGTGGTAGACGTCTGGGAATATTTTGCATTCTGATGCGGGAAACTGAGTCAGTTTTGCTTCAAAGAGATTGGAAGGAGTGAGTATGGATATAATGGAGGAAAAAGTTGAAAAACCCCGCGCTTGTATAATTGAATTTAACTGAATCAGTTGTAGTCATGATACAGGCACACACACCTGAGACCTAATGATGAATTAATGTACATAAACAGATTGATTAACACTATAAAATTTTGTGACCTTTTTAATGAATCTTAAGGTGGGGAATCTGTACATTATCATCAAGAAATATAAAATATGATGATAAAAACAAGATCTGAATGTAATCTTTAGTTTATTACAAAAGAAAGCATTAAAGTGGAAACCTATTTGAACCACTCCTAAAGTCATCAAAGTTACAAAAATAAAATTAACTATCAGATTTAGAATAATAGAAAGTAAAAGATATTCAAAGGGTTCGGTCCTGCTAATAATCAAGCACATGACTTTATGAAATTTATCATCGATTACAGTGACTGTCTGACCGAGCATAAACCTGAAGAAGCACATGCGTCTGACGAAGGTCTGATGAGCGCCGCACAGTATGTTCTATCGTGACTCTGAAATACAAACTTGAGATTGTCCTAACCCGCCACAGCTGCTAAATATGCTTACCACAACCTTCGGTGCAAGACGAGCTGAGTGGTGACACCATATATGGCTCCCATGAAATATGGTGCCAGAATCGTTATTCCAGGGGCTCGAACGTTGCAACCCATTCAGCTGTTCCAGCTGAGAGTACATCCTGTGAAGAGCTGATGTCTTCAGCACCAACAACATGACGAAGTTTCTTCTCTAGGTCAGTAACGAAATGACTGTCCTTTTCTTCCTGCCAAGAAAAACTCGATCACTAATTCTCTTAAATGTATCTGTCCACCAATGGTGTAATAGATTCTTTAACAAAATATCCCGCCAAGAAGAGGTGAAATGTTAAAAAGCAGTGAACTCAATTTTCTCCACTCCATTCTAAAAAAACGTCTCTCTCTGTGTTACATCCTCAGTGTATCACATTAGTTTCACCAGTCAGTGTCCTCACGCTCAGCCACTAGCGTCTATCATAGGTCCTGGGGAAAGCTTATAAACTGTGCTCGAGATTAGTTGCCAGTTCCTCAGCGTCTTTTGAAGCTGTAGTATATCAGAGCTATTCGTCATGTTGTTTGGCAAGCTGCGAGATATTTATGTGTTGAGTGCACTTCTGTTAACATGGTGCGTGTGCCAACCTCCTGCTGACAGAGTACTTCTGTCTACAAAAATGCTTTTATCTTAGCCATCTGTAGTGGAACCTTGCCATAAAGAAAATAATAGGTGAGATATCAGCATGACACTCGGCGAGTCAACTTTCACACCGGCAACGTGAGGTCTGCTACACCTGAAGCTTTCCCTGAGAAAGTTTCTGCGAAAGGCCGTGTTCTCTCGGCTCCCCAGAACACGTTTTTACTATGCCTGCCTAACTTCTGGTATGTGTCTGCAGTGCTTTCTATTCTACTGATAGCCCAGAAAAGCGATGAGTATAGCCGGTATCAGGTTAAATTAGAGATGTTAAAAAGGAGATGAAGTCAGTACATACATTCAGTCCGCAGCTCGTGGTCGTGCGGTAGCGTTCTCGCTTCCCGCGCCCGAGTTCCTGGGTTCGATTTCCGGCGGGGTCAGCGATTTTCTCTGCCTCGTGATGACTGGGTGTTGTGTGATGTCCTTAGGTTAGTTAGGTTTAAGTAGTTCTAAGTTCTGGTGGACTGATGACGATAGATATTAAGTCCTATAGTCAGAAATCCTGCCCTGCAGTTCGTCTGTTTCATTAATGGTCACCCTTTATATACATTCTATTCTTCTGTACAAATTCTAAATGAAAGTCTCCCGGCAAGACCTTTTGTCTATAAGGCTAATCTCAGAAACTGCTGTATGTGTTTCGATACGGTTTTCAGTAATAGATAGACTGATTGTAGAGGAAGGGTTACGTAAATAATTTATTATCACTACGCTAGTAAAGTCGCCCGGCCGCAGGTACTTACTGCGACCCGTATGAATTCGGTCGCTTGTAAAGGTCGCTTGTAAAAGTGGAGATGGCCGCAGTTAATGTTTGACCGCGTGAGCAAGACAGCGATCAGTCGTTATGAGGAAATCTCCCTATGATCCAGGCGTAGAAAGCCCACGCACCTGTGATATCACTGCCAGGAATTACCAGCTGTTGATTGTGGTGGAAGCGGCAGGACCGGACAATTGGAATCGTGGGCGAATGACATCAGAACTGACCTGTGGCGGCAGCTGGACGCCTTGTCAAATTGCAGTGTCTTACTGCGATCGCTGCCGAACTGTTAGCTCACTTGAAATGACATTTACAAAAAAGTTTTTGTAAGTGCCTCATATTTCGAATCGATGTCATTCAAGGGAAAAAAACTGATAAAAATTATTCAGTTGTGGAATTGACAACATTTCTGAAATTTTGTAATACTTCTTCCCGATTGCTACCAATAATATCTACCTGTTCAGGTAACGTACGTTTTGAAGAAACGGTACTTTATATCGATATATTAAACAAATAATTCCATTACAATCCATTTATTAATTGACTAAAACTGTGAACAATTAAATTTATAAATTTTGTTTTGTTTAATGAGATGGTGAACAGTATGCCACATTGCACTGCAGTAGAATTAACAGGTGGTATTAGTAACTACCATTAACGAAATAAAAATTTGAGTGGAAGTACTTGAATGAACCTTCTATTTTGATATTTAGAATGTCGCTATTATCTTCTTGTCTTTTGAAGAATGATGATTTTATTTATGGTAATAATCGATCAGTGACATCCGGAATGAAGTCGTACGCGTAATCACAATTCATAAGAGAAGTTATTCGTAATTTATAGTTTTTTAATTTGACTTGTCTTGTCCTCTGTGTGTGTGTCGCTATCTATTCGATTCACGTTAGATACCGCGCCTAGTGTGCTAGCAAATAGATCCTGTTAATATATGATAGCCTTACGTAAATCCACTGAACAACGGGATTTTCCACTATATGTTTCTCTGCACATCGTTTACAAGCAAAACACACATCCTGTTTTGTAGAAGATATGGAGTATATCGACTTGATTATGACGCAATCAGACTTTGCTCAATATGCGATCGTAGTATATGATTTGAATCATTTCGTGGAGCCGTTTACTGTTATATACCTAGGAAGGAAGTAGCTTAGAAAATAGTTGTCCGATCGACACCTGAGTACTGCCCCTCAGTTGTTACCATTACCGGGTAGGATTGATAAAAGAAATAGAGAAAATTCAAAGAAGAGTAGCTTGAAGCGTCACAAAATTTGTCATCTAACTCCAATGGAAAATACTACATGAGAGACATATTGTATCATGGTGTGACCCAATAATGAAATTGCAAGAGCATACATTCAGATACCAGAAGGCTCGACCTAAATATTACTTTCTTGCGAAAGGATCGTAAAGACGGAATCAGAGTTGAGTTCATAAGTAGACTTTCTTACAACGCATCATTATCGACTGAAACAGTACAAGAGGGAAGTAACAATTGAATACTAAGTAATCTCAACCACTCTGTGTAAGTTGTCTTGTGGGTACGGATGCGGATGTAGTTTAATCGACTAGTTTTTGCTGGAGAGAGAGAGAGAGAGAGAGAGGCTAAAGAAAGAGAGTAATGGATTGTAGCTACTAACTGGGCGTAGGTCGTGATTGCAGCCCTCCACAATTATATACAACTTCAACACGACTGGTCCTTATGACATTCTGCAGCCCGAGGATACTGTCAATTCCTCGATCATTGAATTTTCCACATTCAGTTACTTTTCCTATGTACATGAAAGTCCCAATGTCTAAAATTCTCCTTTTCCTTCTCCCACAGAGAAGACATTCAGATGTGCTGTACCTATTACCTATCAACTCAACACCAAAACTCCTGTTGTCTCCTCCATAATTTCCAATGACGCAACTCTGTGATTATATCTACATTTTAAAAGCGGCAAGCCACTCGGATCCTCTCTTTTAACTTCATTTCATGATTAAAAAATTCGACTGGAGTGGAGTTAGTTAGGCATTCTCTGACAATACCGGACCATTTTGCTGCTCACAGTACGCTGTGTCCATCACACCGCCTGCGACACACAAGGAACACACGGTACGTGGTCAGAGGCACTGCCATTCGTCAGCGCCATCGACTGTGGCAACGATGCATTTCCGGACACATGTTCAAAAACGGCTATAAGCACTATGGGACTTAACATGTCATCAGTCCCCTAGACTTAGAACTACTTAAACCTAACTAACCTAAGGACATCAGACACAGTCATGGCCGAGGCAGGATTCGAACCTGCGACCGTAGCAGCAGCGCGGTTCCGGACTGAAGCGCCTAGAACCACTCGGCCACAGCGGCCGGCGGACACATGTTATTAGGAGCTTTTATCCTCCATTTCCAATTAGGGATCTGTCTCTGCAGTTTGTAGATTTTATTAATGTTCACCCTGTAGATGTATAACTGCTGTTAACAACATTTTCGTGTACCTCAGTGGTCTGTTGTAAGTCTTCCAATTGAATACTTGTGTATCCTGCTCTACCCTAACTATCTAAATGGAGAAAGAGCATCTACCGTTTAATGTGGAACCCGAACCTCATGTTGTTCCTGGCGAATCTCCACGTAACTGAGAGATGAATGCTATGTTACAAAGCAGATTGTAAAACCTGTCGTCCAACTAGAATATGATCCCACGACCGTTCGGTTTCCAGCACGCGTTTTTTCGTTAGACCACCATTCCAAAAGTAGACCCTGGTCATAGCTTCGCTGCTTTTTTATTTTTTATTTTTTTAATAATATAGTGTGTAGTGTGGACTGAAGAGATCATCCTTGATGACTTACTCTTCTAGAATGGGATTTAAGGATAAAAGGAAAACACTTTATTTATTACACATTCAGTTAGGCTTGGGCACGCAGTGGGTCCTTTAGCCTGCTGTCTTTGGTGATGTCTATCCCCTGTGGAGGGTGAAATGTGTCAAGGCTGTTATGTGTGACTGCTTCTCGTGTTACGACAGATTTCCTATGGGGGGTGAAACGTTATTGACTTCGGTACTCGATACTTGTGCCATCTTGCAGGGTTTACCGTTCCTACCGATTCTAATTGTCGAACTTCATCCCTAAGGGCATCGATCTTGTCAAAAAATCGTAGAGCCAGGGCATCGATCTTGTCAAAAAATCGTAGAGCCTTGTCATGGACCTTCTCTTGTATAGTGGTCTTGTGGAGTGCGGTGCGGATGTCGACGTTTCTTGTCCACCATGGAGCTCCTGTGATCCATCGACAGCAAATGTTTTGCACCGCTTGGAGTTTGTTGTAGTTGGAGACGCACGTAGTTCCCCACGAGGTGGAACCATACGACATTGTGGGTTCCACCGTTGTCTTATACAATTGGAGTTTAGTCTTAGGGTTGAGATCCTTACTCTTCAGGATCGGAATCAATGACCTGGCCATCTTCTGGGCTGCTGTCTTCGTCAATATGCTGCGTAAACAGTAATTTTTTGTCAATGTAGACACCGAGATACTTCACTCCCGGCGACCACGGGATAAATTGGTCAGCTATTTGGAGTCAGTCGTTCAGAACTGGTTTCCTCCGTGTGAACAGAACGGCTGCCGTCTTCGTCAGGTTGATCGTTATCTTATTTTGCAGCGCCCAGCATTCCATTACAGCAAGTTGCCGTTGCATCCTAGCGATTAGCTGGTCCAAGTGTCGTCCAGTTGTCAGAAAGGCCGTATCGTCCGCATAAAAACTCGCCGTAACAAGGGGGGCTGTTGGGATGTCATTTACATATAAGTTGAAAAGCAGAGGCGAAATGACAGAGCCCTGTGGAATTCCTGCGGAGATCAGTTTCATTTCGGAGTTTTTATCGTCGAATCGGACATACAGTTTCCTGTCCTGCAGAAAGCTGTCTATGAGTCTAATGTAACAATCCGCAATAGGGGTAGTGCGATGCAGTGTGACGATAAGGTTGGGCCGCCACACCTTATCGTAAGCTTTTTCGATGTCAAGGAAGACACCAATCGTGAAGTGCTGCTTGTTGTATCCTTCTTGTATTCGTTCGGTGATCCGTAGAAGTTGAAGTTCGGCAGATAACTTGTCCTTGAAACCGAATTGTTCGGGCCGTATAACATCATGCGCTGTAAGCGTGTCATGGAGCCTCTTCAACAGCACTCTCTCGAGCACCTTCCCAAGGGTCGGCAAGAGGCTAATTGGCCGGTAACTGTTGGGTTCTGCTGGGTCTTTACCTGGCTTGGGTATTGGAACTACTCGAGCCGTCTTCCATGCCGTAGGAAAATATCCCTGCAGAAGGCAGCTGTTGAGAATTCGGGTAAGGAGCACAGTTGGCTTCCTGGGCAACTGTTTCAAATCGGTGTTGCTTATGGAGTCGTTGCCCGGCGCATTATTCCGAGTCTTCCGGATAATTTTACGGATCTCTGCTGGTGTGGTTAGTTGTGGGCGGCTTTGCACAGGCGCAGTACGAAAAGCAGTCCATTCTGCTGTAACGACGGCTTCCTGTTCTTGCAGGTGGACGGCGGACGTCGTTCACGGGGGTCGTTGGTGTAGACATCTGTTCTTGGTAAGTCGTAGCATACAGCTCCGCCTGGGCGAGTTCGTCATAGAGGAGGCCATCTGGTCCTCTGATGGCTCGTTTAGGTGGCCGCTGGTGTCGTATGTTCTTGACTACCTGCCATTCGTTCTTGGTTCGAAGTAAGAATCCCATCCATCTTATCTTCCCAGACCTGCTGTCACCACTCGGCCACTCTCCTGTGCAGTTCTCGTGTTAAGACGTGTGTTTCTCGTCGATCGATCGGGTTTCTATAGCGGAGCCAACGTCGCCTGCTCCAGTTTCTCTGTGTCTTCAGTTCTTGGAGTAGAGGCGGGAACTCGTCGAAAGCTACTACTGGGTAGACCGTGTGACTAGTTGCCCTCCGTTTGGCTACCTTTATCTTCTGCATCAAAGTTTGTACCGCGATGTCGATGGCTTCCGGTGTTGAAACGTCCTGCGTCGGGCAGATATTGTTGTCAAGATATGTCCGAAATTGACCCCAGTTCAGAGTTTGTGAGGATGGGGGCGGAAGGTAGGCCGTTGCGTTTTCCACTATGCTGATAACAGGTCGGTGGTCAGACGAAAGATCGTCGACGGTGCGGAGCTGGAGGTTCGTCTCAATATTTTTGATGATAGCAATACCTAGGACGTCTGCTTCTTGCCGATCGACGTAAGGAATCCGTGTGGGCTCTAGTGGGCCATGGACTGTGATGCCCAGTTCTTCTTCCATGGCAATCAAAGTTCGTCCACGAGGATTCGTACGCCGGAAATTCCACGCGACGTGCTTGCTGTTAAGGTCACCTCCTAGGAAGATTTTGTCAAAATTGGTGAAGATACTCCGTAGGTCATCTGGCACCAGGTTTTTACCGGGGCTGTTGTACGCCGCAATGAAAGTGATGTTGCCTGCCGCCGATCGAACCGTTACTGCTGTTGCCTCCAGATGTTGGAGGTGTTGTAGTGTTTCATGATGGTGCCGCAGTTCCCTTTTAAGCAGAACTGCGGTCCCTCCACCTCGTTGGCCTTGTCTGTCCGTTCTATAGACGTACATGTTACGAAATCTGAGCTCAGTTGTTGGACGAAGATGCGTCTCCGATACAAGTGCGATGTCGATTTTGTGACGTTGTAAAAATTCAGTGAATTCTGTTTTCTTGTGTTTCATTCCGTTTGCGTTCCATATATAGATTTTCAGGTTTCTCGTGGTCCCAGGGCGATCCATCTTAAGGTGTTCCAAAGGCCTTCAATACACTTTCGATTAAAGAAAGTATCCCCACTAGTTGTTGTTGCACGTCGGTGAGAAGTTTCGCGGCATCAGAGAACACTGGAGCTATAGATTCCATCAAATGAGCTGGTGAGACGTAGGTTTCCGGTTCGGGTCGTCGTGGTGATGCTGCGTGGGCGTATGAATAACGCTGGCGGTGCTGTCGAGGTGGAAGTGGTTCAGGAGGAGGCTGTGTTACTGGCTGCCGTGTCGCCGCCGGCTGTTCAGGTGGCGTTTGCTGACGGTGGGGCGGAGGGTGTGGCGTCAGGTTGGAGTTCCGTATTACACGAGTCCTCCGTTGAGAGGGCTGCGGGGAAGACCGTTGTCTGTACTTCCTGAGAAGTTCCTGGTACTTCTGGCAGCCACGCCATGTGGCGGAATGGTCCTTTTCACAGTTAGCACATTTCGGCGGAGCCCCTCGGGGATGAGTACATGCTGAAGATCGGTGTTGCCCTCCGCATCGAACGCAGCGAGCAGGCAAGCTGCAATAATTAGCCGTATGTTCGAATCGCTGGCAGTGGCGACATTGAACAGGTCCTTCTTGTCTATTGTAGGTTTTAATAACGACTTTAGTGTATAGAAGGTATTTGATGCCGTAAACCTCGTAATTTTCCTTTTGGGCTGGCAACGTGACACAGTAAACATCTTGAGGTCGTAATTCCTTCGTGTTGTCGTCTCGATTTTTAAACTGATGGACGTTGATGACAGGGAAACCCTTCTCTATCAGTGCGTCTTCAGTTCTTCCTCCGTAACTTCGGCAGGTAGACGTTTGACAACCACTTTGAGGTCCTTGTCTTCTGCGGCCTGATGTGTAAAAAAGTGGATGTCATTCGACACAAAGAAATTGATGGCCCGCCGTTGATCTTCATAGGAGTCAAAGTGATATTTGATCCTGTCTCGTCGGTAGATGGCCTTAAGATTGCCGTCAGTATTCGCTTTCAGCGCCTTGTTGAGTTCCATGTCGTTCTTGGTATGGTAAATAGTAACGGGCGGGACTTTGCGTAGTAAGTTCCGGCTAGAGCCATCTGTCCCCTTTTTGTCTGCTTCGAGATTGACATCACTCGTCTGGTCCATACGTTCTGGAGCATCCGTAGTGTCTTCCGTCGCAATAGCCACATAACGGTTGGAAGTTTTCAGTTCTTCTGGACGTTGTCGCTTCCGAGAGTTGTTCTGCTTAGGAGAGGCGTTGAGTCGTTTTCTTTGGCGAACTAGTGTAAAATCGCCTTCTCCGTCGGTGGGGTGCATGGTCCAAACTTCGTCAGAGGACACTCCCTCCATTTCGTCGTCGTCTTCTGGTGGAGAAAATTGTTGCACGTCCTCTACTTGTTCTTCAGGCTGTGAAGTAGGAACTGTACTAGTGCGGTTGTCGTATACTTCCTGACTTTGCAGAATCATGTGTTGTATTTCACGTCTGAGTTCCCGTTGTTGCCGATCGTTCTGTGTTAGCTGATGTCTCTCGTCACAGGGGTTTGACGTACGTTGTCCTCCGCTCTGCATTCGCATAGCGCTCGTCGTGGTCCTGTCCTCATTATGTTGCCTTTCAGAATCCGTTGTCGTTGCAGGGGTCGTCACCGTTGTATCCGTCCTGTGGGAAGCGGCCGCGGGGCAGGCCCCACCGACCGGCCAGCGGCCGGCCCCGGCGCGACCCAGCCGGCTGGCTCGGACGCGCGCGTTCCGTTGTCCGCACTCATCGGCATCGCGCGCTCAACTGGCTTCGCTGCTGTCTCTAGTTGCTGCGGCTGTTTGCTGCTTTTCCCGTTAGATACCACTCCCTCTGTAGCTGACCACCTCGTAACTCCCACCATTGCCATGAGATGTCACTCGAAACGCCAGTTAAATATGGAACGTAAGTTACATTCATCATTAAGTAGCGGTAATAAATTACATGAAAAAAACCTTCCTCGGGCATCATTCTACCTATTAATGTAAACCGTATCACAATTTCTTCAGTAGTTCTTGCGATTAGCCAGAAAATACAGACATAACGACACGACGAGGGACTTTAATTTGTAATACGATGGAGAAACCAAAATGCAATGCCTGGAGTGTCACAAAAATTGGTAATAAACATGCAGGGTGTATCATAATTAATGGCGTAAACGCATACAGTTGAAAGTACACGATACTAGAAGCAAAAAAGTATCTGTAAACATAAGGTCGAAAATGCATACGTTAAGAGCTACGAGCAATTTTTAAAATGGTTCAACCCGCATCTCGTGGTCGTGCGGTAGCGTTCTCGCTTTCCACGCCCGGGTTCCCGGGTTCGATTCCCGGCGGGGTCAGGGATTTTCCCTGCCTCGTGATGGCTGGGTGTTGTGTGCTGTCCTTAGGTTAGTTAGGTTTAAGTAGTTCTTAGTTCTAGGGGACTTATGACCACAGCAGTCGAGTCCCATAGTGCTCAGAGCCAAAATGGTTCAAATGGCTCTGAGCACTATGGGACTTAATTTCTGAGGTCATCAGTCCCCTAGAACTTAGAACTACTTCAACCTAACTAACCTAAGGACATCACACACATCCATGCCCGAGGCAGGATTCGAACCTGCGACCGTAGCGGTCGCGCGGTTCCAGACTGTAGTGCCTAGAACCGCACGGTCACCCCGGCCGGCAGCAAGTTTTCATCTTGAATACTGTGAAACAAATATCTTCTACTGCAAGTTCTTTGCTTTCCATATTTTAGGAACTGGTAGTATGTACCAAAACAAGAAAAAAAGTGCATTAACCGTATGCTCTAAAGTACATTCCTTAAAGAGCTATGAGCTCTTCTTCATCTTTGCTACTTTGAAACACAACTCTTCTAATGATCAAGTGCTCGTAACTTTTGAGGTATGCGTTTTAGAGCACATGTTTGCTGGACATTTTTTTCTTATTTTGCTCCATACTACCACTCCCTGAAATATGGAAAGCAAAGAAATTGCAGTAGATGATATTTGTTTCACAGTATCGAAGATGAAAAATTGGTTGTGGCTCGTAACGTATGGATGTTCGACCTTATGTTTGGTTCAAATGGCTCTGAGCACTATGGGACTTAACATCTGAGGTCATCAGTCCCCTAGAACTTAGAACTACTTAAACCGAACTAACCTAAGGACATCACACACATCCATGCCCGAGGCAGGATTCGAACCTGCGACCGTAGCGGTCACGCGGTTCCAGACTGAAGCGCCTAGAACCGAACGGCCACACCGGCCGGCGACCCTATGTTTACTGAGACTTTTTTGCTTCTAGTATCGTGTACTTTCAGCTGTATGCGTTTACGCTACTAATTATGATAGAGCTTATATAACAGCGTAATTAGTACAGATCATAGCCTGAACTGTCCTATGCGCAGTATAACACAACGGTTCAACACAGTCGTCATGCTTTTGTACACGCCTGCGCTATTGTTTGAGCCAGTGTTCAAAACCACTTTGGAAAAATTCATGGTTTGCTTCTTGACGCATTTTTCATCGAATGATGTTGATTATGAGCTCTAACGTTTCTGTCTCCTCGAATCACTTCATGAGCACATCCTCGAGCGGTATGTGTTACCGATGTTGTCGGCCAATCGCTACACTGTAAACTATAATATCAATTTTTCCGTTACAAGTTTTCCACCCAAAGCCATACGCTTCTAGTGTCCATTACACAGTCCACATGCACTTTCTTCTTAGATGAAGTTAAAACAGCTTTAAAATCGTGGGTCAAGAAGAGTAACTTTGTTAAAAAATTTCCAGGTTGGTTTTGATACCTGCGTTCACGTTCAACGAAGATGCAAATGTGTATAAAGGAATTGTGACTATGTTGAATGGTAGTGTTGTGTAGAGGACAGTTCAGGCTATGATCTGTACTAATTCCGCTGTTATGTTAGGTATTAATTTTTTATGACACAGAATGCATTACATTTTGACCCATCTCCGTACACACACACACACACACACACATATATATATATATATATATATATATATATATATATATATATATACAACTTTTCCCCTCATGCGAAATAAATTAGCTCATATAAAAGAATCTTATAAGACATACAAATGTTTCGAGGGTAGTAGTTACAAAGTCGTTGAGGCACAGAAACAGTGTAATGAAAATAATGAAATAGTTTATCAGAAATGGAAGGCAGTATACATTGTTCACACAAAAAGTTTCTAGACTATTTTTTTTCCTGGAGCATAAACGACGTCAGTGCAGTAACAGATGTGCATTCCAAAATGAGTTATGGGCAGGTACTATTACGCAGTGGACTTGCCACCGTAGTGTATCATCATTGTTGTTTCACAAATCGCAAAGCAGCAACATCTTTAAATTAAGTAATCAAGACATTATCCAGAATATTTTTAAGAAGAAAAAAAATGTGTGCAAAGTTTATCCCGCACACCTTGACTCGCGGAAAGAGAAAGCAACGCGCCGTGGACGCCTGCCGAGACTAGTTTGAAATGCAAAACGCGGGAAATTATTGTCTGGAAAAAAAATCATCGACTGACGAGACTTGCTGTTATTAATACGGACCTACAACAAAACGGCAAAGTGCAAAAATTCATATTAAGGGTCAACGCTGTGATGACATAACGGGCCATTCGAGCATGTGAGAGGTCTGACTTTAACAATATCACAAAGAGGGACTTTTCTGGCAGTTTCACATGGTTGTACGGACGATCTGTATGTTGTGTTGAAGGAGGGGGTGTGAGTGGCGGAACTGTGTGGAACACGTGATGCATTAAAATCACTATCTTAATTTTCCTCTACTTAAATGGGAAAAACTTCCTAGTGATCTGCAAACGAAACGGCTTTCGGTTTCTTGAGCCAACTTCAGGGGATAACTGAATGTACAATGTCGCAAACACAGGAAAATGATGCGCTGCTCACACAGATGTTATTTGTACAAAAAATACAAAAAATACATAGAGTGTTTACATAGGAAAACGCTACATTTTTGTTGTCAGATGGACACAATTATATTAACTATAAAAGTCCTTTTGCGGAAATACATTCATCAACTGATGAGAAATAAGTGGAATATACAATTTGAAACTGGTATTTGTAACGAAAAATTAATTTAACGAAGCGCAAAAATGAAATTAAGTCTGATCATTTAATACTAAGCTGGCTTTCTGTGTAATATATCTGTTGATTTACAGTATCCTATTTCCACGAGATCCATCTTTCTGCTTTCCTTAACAGAATGAAAAATTTCACATTCTATATCGTAGGAATGATTTTCTGTTAAATATGATCGGGAAAGGTGGAATCTTCCTTCCTCAACCTCAGCTTCACTCACATTCAGATAACGTAATGCCACAGCTCTGTCTGACCAGTATACAGAGTGTAAGCCCGCCCGGTCTGCCGTTCGGTCTAACGCACTGCTTTTCGGGCTGGAAGGCGTGCCGGTCCCCAGTACGAATCCGCCCGGCGGTTTAGTGTCGAGGTCCGCTGTGTCGGCCAGTCCGTGGATGGTTTTTAAGGCGGTTTTCCAGCGGACTGGTTTCCCTTATTCTGCCTCAGTTAATGTCGGTGATTGCTGCGTAAACACTTTCTCCAAGTACGCGTACACCATAATTACTCCACAACGCAAACATTGGGGTTACACTCGTCTGGTGTGAGACGTTCCCGGGGGGTCCACTGGGGGTCGAACCGCACAATAACCCTGGGTTCGGTGCGGGGCGGCGGTTGGGTGAGTGGACTGCTGTGCCTGTTGTGGGGTTGTGAACCACTGAGGGCTATGGCGGGGACGAAGCCTCTCTGTCGTTTCTAGGTCCCAGTTCAATACAATACAATACAATACAAAATACAGAGTGTAAGTAAAGTCCCTTTTCAGACTTTGAGGACAGGTTTCTTACACCAAAACATGAAACAAGTATAGTAAAAATGGACTCTAAACGGCACAAATTGAGAGTTATGAGCACATATTCATCTCCAATAGCGTTAAACAGATCTTTTCTATTGCAAGCTCTTTGCATTTCATATTTTGGGAGGAGATAGTGTAGACCGAAACAAGTAAAAAGTCCAACAAATATGGGTTCTAAAATTCATACGTTAAGAGCTATGAGCACTTGCTCATCTTCGCTGCTGTGAAACACACCTCTTCAATTCAAAAAGTGTTCATAGCTCTTAATGCATGCGTCTTAGAGCCCATGTTTAATGGACTTCTTTCCTATTTTGGCCCATACTAACATCTCCCAAATTATGGAAAGCAAAGGGTTTGCGGTAGACGAGATTTGTTTCACAGAATCGAAGACGAAACAGTGCTCTTAGTTCTTAATGTATGCGTTTAGAGCCCGTGTTTACGAGACAGTGTTACTTGTCTCAATGTAAGGCACCTGTCCTTGTAGTCTGTAAAGGGATTTCAGTTACACGCTGTATCCCTTTTCACACTTGCTTGCATGTGACTTTATACACAGCACTCTATGCCAAGGATTGCAATTTGTCTTTACAGTTGTATACAAAATTTTAATATGTTATTACTATTATGAAATTCAGATCAAATTTTTGCAGTATTATCTGCAACGTTGGCAGTATACGTAATTGCGTATCAGTTTTTGTAACTACTGAATAACCTTCTAGGCGCTTCAGTCCGGAACCGCGTGACTGCTACGGTCGCAGGTTCGAATCCTACCTCTGGCATGGATGTGTGTGATGTCCTTAGGTTAGTTAGGTTTAAGTAGTTCTCAGTTCTAGGGGACTGATCACCTCAGATGTTAAGTCCCATGGTGCTCAGAGCCATTTGAACCATTTTTACTGACTAACTGCTGTTGGACAGCGTACAGAAGTGGTGTAATTTTACGCATATTCTTTTTTCGCAGTATATTTTAAAGTAGGGCAGACCTTTATCCATGTTTGATGGTCTGTAGTTCTGTTTGAAAAGTTGATTGAGATAAAAGAACGGATATGACTCGATGCACCATCGAATGGCAAGCTGAATGTCTTTGGTTGTGTGGATGCTGAAGACTTGTAGGTTCTACCGTACCTGTAGCTATGGTTCTTCTTTACTCGCTAAATACAGTAAAATTTTGTTTCGCCTTTTTTAGCTAATTTAATTAGTTCTGTATTAAAAAAATGTAATGGATCACTTTACGTAATTTTTTTTATCTTCTGCACAAATAACACTAGTGTAAGTTGCAAATCATTTTACCTGTGTTATATATAATATTTGTAGAATTTTAGTAAGTATTTGCTATTTATGGTGCCAAATTGCCCTGTATTTGCCATTGTCTCCCGTATTACAAGATTTTTTTCATAAAAACCCTGGTACCCTCCTCACTGGTCGCCTGTTCCTCCTGCACATTTCGTCAGTGATCAGTGTTATAAGTAATAATCTCGTGGAGTACTATTGCTAGTTTGGTAATGGTAGTAGGGACATTAAAACGTTGTAGGTGAGCTAGCAATAGTTTGTATTGTCAAATATAATTTTTTTGTATTGTCAAATATAATTTGTTTGTATTGTCAAATACTGGTTCCCGTGAGATCACCGAAGTTAAGCGATGTCGGGCGTGGTCGGCACTTCGATGGGTGACCATCCAGGCCGCCATGCGCTGTTGCCATTTTTCGGGGTGCACTCAGCCTCGTGATGCCAATTGAGGAGCTACTCGACCGAATAGTAGCGGTTTCGGTCAAGAAGACCATCCTCCACTGAGGATGACACGGCGGTCGGATGGTCCCGGTAGGCCACTCGTGGCCTGAAGACGTAGTGTATTGTCAAATGTAATATCAGCTACAGAAGTATGGATTGTGGAAATAAATTATGGAAAGATGTATTCCAGAGCTGCAATTTGAAGATGTAAACAAGTACTTGTAGGCTGCACATAATACATATACACTCCTGGAAATGGAAAAAAGAACACATTGACACCGGTGTGTCAGACCCACCATACTTGCTCCGGACACTGCGAGAGGGCTGTACAAGCAATGATCACACGCACGGCACAGCGGACACACCAGGAACCGCGGTGTTGGCCGTCGAATGGCGCTAGCTGCGCAGCATTTGTGCACCGCCGCCGTCAGTGTCAGCCAGTTTGCCGTGGCATACGGAGCTCCATCGCAGTCTTTAACACTGGTAGCATGCCGCGACAGCGTGGACGTGAACCGTATGTGCAGTTGACGGACTTTGAGCGAGGGCGTATAGTGGGCATGCGGGAGGCCGGGTGGACGTACCGCCGAATTGCTCAACACGTGGGGCGTGAGGTCTCCACAGTGCATCGATGTTGTCGCCAGTGATCGGCGGAAGGTGCACGTGCCCGTCGACCTGGGACCGGACCGCAGCGACGCACGGATGCACGCCAAGACCGTAGGATCCTACGCAGTGCCGTAGGGGACCGCACCGCCACTTCCCAGCAAATTAGGGACACTGTTGCTCCTGGGGTATCGGCGAGGACCATTCGCAACCGTCTCCATGAAGCTGGGCTACGGTCCCGCACACCGTTAGGCCGTCTTCCGCTCACGCCCCAACATCGTGCAGCCCGCCTCCAGTGGTGTCGCGACAGGCGTGAATGGAGGGACGAATGGAGACGTGTCGTCTTCAGCGAAGAGAGTCGCTTCTGCCTTGGTGCCAATGATGGTCGTATGCGTATTTGGCGCCGTGCAGGTGAGCGCCACAATCAGGACTGCATACGACCGAGGCACACAGGGCCAACACCCGGCATCATGGTGTGGGGAGCGATCGCCTACACTGACCGTACACCACTTGTGATCGTCGAGGGGACACTGAATAGTGCACGGTACATCCAAACCGTCATCGAACCCATCGTTCTACCATTCCTAGACCGGCAAGGGAACTTGCTGTTCCAACAGGACAATGCACGTCCGCATGTATCCCGTGCCACCCAACGTGCTCTAGAAGGTGTAAGTCAACTACCCTGGCCAGCAAGATCTCCGGATCTGTCCCCCATTGAGCATGTTTGGGACTGGATGAAGCGTCGTCTCACGCGGTCTGCACGTCCAGCACGAACGCTGGTCCAACTGAGGCGCCAGGTGGAAATGGCATGGCAAGCCGTTCCACAGGACTACATCCAGCATCTCTACGATCGTCTCCATGGGAGAATAGCAGCCTGCATTGCTGCGAAAGGTGTATATACACTGTACTAGTGCCGACATTGTGCATGCTCTGTTGCCTGTGCCTATGTGCCTGTGGTTCTGTCAGTGTGATCATGTGATGTATCTGACCCCAGGAATGTGTCAATAAAGTTTCCTCTTCCTGGGACAATGAATTCACGGTGTTCTTATTTCAATTTCCAGGAGTGTATACAAATTCGTTAAATTTTATGTATTATATACAGAAAAATAAATTGCTTTATTTCGATGAAATTAGATTCATTTTTCATTCCGTACACGTAAAAGTGATGGAATTCTGGCAGGTGTGAAACGTGAGTCCATCACACACTAAAAACTTTCTCTCTCCTTGTGCAGTTATCCCAAAATATGACACCGTCACCCATTCCAAGAAAATGCGATGTAGTTAAAGAGTTGAAACTGATTGCGACCAGTTCTCTCTTAAATCACATTTACAATCATCGTCGAAAATTGGTCAGGTCTAAGGCGCTGCAGTCATGAACTGCGCGGCTGGTCCCGGCGGCGGTTCGAGTCCTCCCTCGGATATGGGTCTGTGTGTTTGTCCTTAGGATAATTTAGGTTAAGTAGTGTGTAAGCTTAGAGACTGATGACCTTAGCAGTTAAGTCCCATAAGATTTCACACACATTTGAATTATTTTTTTTTTAATTGGTCGTCTCCCTTATAACATGATCGAATGTTGATCACGCTATTCCTAGTTAATAGTATCATGTTCCGACAGGCGCCGACGGATAATTCAGTTATATTTATTTATTAATCCACTCTCGGACCCTTCTGAACTGACAGATTAGATGCAGGAGGGCCACACTTCCTGAGAGTTCTGCTAATGAATCTCATTCTTCGAATGACTCTAGGTCCTTCCACTTCAAAATCTGTTCGTGCGCTTCCTCCTAACGCTTTGATGGATTTACATGCTTCCATTGAGTGCCTGGCAAATCGTGTAATCGAACAACGGCGAGCCCTTCCGCCTCTTTGTGTGTCTGGAGTGTGAAGGACAGGCGCGCGCCACGTGCCTGAGCCCCCCTGGGCAGGGATAGAGCGGCGGCCGCCCGTCGCGACGGCCCGTCCGGTAACGCGATCTGGCGGCGGCGGGGGCCGGTGGGGGCGGCGGGGGCGGCGCTAATGGAGGCGCGACAGCCCGGCGCCAGTCCGCCGCCTCCTTTGTGTGCTCGGGCCTCCACGTTAACACTCCGCTCCGCAGACCAATGCTCCCGCCACAGAGGGCGTTACTCGGCCTCCGCCCCTGCATCGCTTGGAGCGGTTCCCATCGGTTTCATATGGGCCGTAAACGAGAGCCATAGCTAGGGGTATCTCGGCGCGCTCGTGTGCATCTGCAGGAACGTATATTGCCCGAGTTACTGTACGATGCACGGCGTCGGGTTCTGTTATTGGTCGGCCCGCTGCCTGCTGCGTTCACGAGTGGAGAGCAGATAACGTGACTGTATGCACACCTCTGGACGCCTCTTAACCTCCTTTATCTCGCTCTGACGCTCGTCGCGCGATAAAAGCCATAGAATCGGTTTGAACTCCAACTCCGTAATGTGCTATATTGCCTTTTGCGGGGGAAATTAGGAAATGGTCTCCACAACTACGTCAATTACAACTAACATCGCATTAGTTTTATTGTTCACAGTTGTCGATTCTCGTATCCGGTAGCGCTATCAATACAGCCTTACCAGAGACACTGGGTGGCTATAATTCAACTGAGGGTGTTCTACGTGCTGGAGTGCGAACTGTACAACAGCACAGGACTCTTAAACCTCCTAATTCCGTTCATTAATCGGTGCGCTCGTGGAGTATCCTGTATAAAATAATAGTTGCACTTTCTGCTACCAGATGAAAACATGCCGCTGTACGCAGTCGCCGGCCGGAGTGGCCGAGAGGTTTTAGGCGCTACAGTCTGGAACCGCGCGACTTCTACGGTCGCAGGTTCGAATCCTGCCTCGGGCATGGATGTGTGTGAAGTCCTTAGGTTAGTTAGGTTTAAGTAGTTCTAAGTCTAGGGGACTGATGACCTAAGATGTTAAGTCCCATAGTGCTCAGAGCCATTTGATCCATTTTTGTAAGCAGTCAGAAAATGAAATGTTTCCTGTTTTGACGTGAGTATGCTGTTTTTTGTTTGGCAGTTTGTGTTGATTTCTTAAGTGAAGTGACTGATGGTGTGAGGGGCTGTTGTTGTTGTCGTTTTCAGTCCTGAGACTGGTTTGATGCAGCTCTCCATGCTACTCTATCCTGTGCAAACTTCTTCATCTCCCAGTACTTACTGCAACCTACATCCTTCTGAATCTGCTTAGTGTATTCATCTCTTTGTCTCCCTCTGCGATTTTTACCCTCCACCCTGCCCTCCAATGCTAAATTTGTGATCCCCTGATGCCTCAGCACATGTCCTACCAACCGGTCCCTTCTTCTTATCACGTTGTGCCACAAACTCCTCTTCTCCCCAATTCTATTCAATACCTTCTCATAAGTTATGTGATCTACCTATCTAATCTTCAGTATTCTTCTGAAGCACCACATTTCGAAAGCTTCTATTCTCTTCTTGTCCAAACTATTTATCGTCCATGTTCCACTTCCATACATGGCTACACTCCATACAAATACTTTCAGAAACGACTTCCTGATACTTAAATCTATACTCGATGTTAACAAATTTCTCTTGTTCAGGAACGCTTTCCTTGCCATTGCCAGTCTACATATTATATCCTCTCTACTTCACCATCATCAGTTATTTTGCTCCCCAAATAGCAAAACTAAAAATGGTTCAAATGGCTCTGAGCACTATGGGACTCAACTGCTGAGGTCATCAGTCCCCTAGAACTTTGAACTAGTTAAACCTAACTAACCTAACGACATCACACACATCCATGCCCGAGGCAGGATTCGAACCTGCGACCGTAGCAGTCTCGCGGTTCCCGACTGCAGCGCCAGAACCGCGCGGCCACTTCGGCCGGCCCTAGCAAAACTCATTTACTACTTTAAGTGTCTCATTTCCTAATCTAATTCCCTCAGCATCATCCGACTTAATTCGACTACATTCCATTATCCTCGTTTTGCTTTGCTTTTGTTGATGTTCATCTTATATTCCCCTTTCAAGACACTGTCCATTCCGTTCAACTGCTCTTCCAAGTCCTTTGCTGTCTGTGACAGAATTATAATGTCATCGGCAAATCTCAAAGTTTTTATTTCTTCTCCATGGATTTTAATACCTACACAAAATTTATCTTTTGTTTCCTTTACTGCTTGCTGAATATACAGATTGAATAACATCGGGGAAAGGCTACAACCCTGTCTCACTCCCTTCCCAGTCACTGCTTCCATTTCGTGCCTGCCGGTCGGAGTGGCCGTACGGTTCTGGGCGCTACAGTCTGGAACCGAGCGACTGCTACGGTCGCAGGTTCGAATCCTGCCTTGGGCATGGATGTGTGTGAAGTCCTTAGGTTAGTTAGGTTTAATTAGTTCTAAGTTCTAGGCGACTGATGACCTCAGAAGTTAAGTCGCATAGTGCTCAGGGCCATTTGAACCATTTGAACCTTTCGTGCCCCTCGACTCTTATAACTGCCATCTGGTTTCTGTACAAATTGTAAATAGCCTTTCGCTACCTGTGTTTTACCCCTGCCACCTTTAGAATTTGAAAGAGAGTATTCCAGTCAACAATGTCAAAAGCTTTCTCTAAGTCTACAAATGCTAGAAACGTAGGTTTGCCTTTCCTTAATCTTTCTTCTAAGATAAGTCGTAAGGTCAGTATTGCCTCACGTGTTCCAACATTTCTACGCAATTCAAACTGATCTTCCCCGATGTCGGCTTCTACCAGTTTTTCCATTCGTCTGTAAAGAATTCGGGTTAGTATTTTGCAGCTGTGACTTATTAAACTGATAGTTCGGTAATTTTCACATCTGTCAACAACTGCTTTCTTTGGGATTGGAATTATTATATTCTTCTTGAAGTCTGACGGTATTTCGCCTGTGTCATACATCTTGCTCACCAGATGGTAGAGTGTTGTCAGGACTGGCTCTCCCAAGGTCATCAGTAGTTCTAATGGAATGTTGTCTACTCCCACGCCCTTGTTTCGACTCAGATCTTTCAGTGCTCTGTCAAACTCTTCATGCAGTATCATATCTCCCATTTCATCTTCATCTACCTCCTCTTGCATTTCTATAATATTGTCCTGAAGTACATCGCCCTTATATGGACCCTCTATATACTCCTTCCACCTTTATGAGGGGTTAAGAAGGTTGAAGTTTACCGTGCGAAACGCAATTACTATTTAGAAAAGAGACTATGCACTGCTGGTAACTATGATTTATGAGAATGACGGCAATAGCAGTGCTGCATTGCGGGAATATCTCTGGCAGAAATACCTGAGAACATGCCCCATGTCAATAAATAAGCTAATCAATATGATTATGAAATTTGTAGAAACAGGTGAACTAGTTGGTGCATCAGGGAGAGGGAGTCGGCCCATTCCCATGGCAGTTGTTGATGAAGTTGCTGTAGCTGTAACTGACCATGCAGCACAATGCAGCATTCTGTAGCCAGTGCTCTAACTTTGTCATGTGGGTTGTCTCTTCCCTCGTTTACAACTCAAAATATCTTGCAGCACATTTTACACTGGTATCCCTATAAAATAAAGGATGGGCACCAAATGAAGTCCAAGATAGGTTACAACGGAATAACATTGTCCATTTTTTGACGCGCTTGGAGATGATGACATGTGACCAAACAGGGCAAATTTTACTCTCCACAGTGGTGTGAATGCCACACATTGTGCATGAATGTCCACTGGACTCGACTTGTGTGACTGTGTGGTGTGATTTCACAATCTCCTTCATTCTCGTCCTTTCCCTTCGAGGACATGATACCACATGAACATACTAAGTGTGTAGAGACATCTGGAGGTTATGAGGACGTCCTTGTGCAACACGTGGTTCTAGCTTTGCAAAATCGCAGCTGTGTTCACACCATTATTTTCACGCAAATTGGGGCGCTTCCACATGTCACTTGCCAGGTGGAAGACTTGCTTTGAATAACCTTTGCTAACGACCGTACCATCCCTAGGATATGTCAAGATTTGGGGCGTTCCATATTCCCGCTGACCTAAATCCATGCAACTTCTGATTGTGGGGATATCTGAAATATTGTATCTATCAGGGATGTATCCGAACTCTTCGTGATATTAAGGATAGCACATAAAGGCATATCACTCTGATTACTATGGATAACCTGCGAGCAACTATCAATCATGCCTATTACAAATATAGCGTGTTGCTGATTCGAGAGAGCATATTAAACAACTGTTGTAAGTTTTGACCATATCCTAATAAACGTGCCAAAACCACTGTTATTATGTGTTTCATCGTCCCATCCCCCCTTTTTTTGCACCCATACCATATTCCGGTTGCTTACAGCACCATTTTTTCAACTGGTGTCAGAAAGTGGAACTATTTTTTTTTTCAGCGTACCTACTTTGTGAGTGCATGTTTCAGCATCCTGCGATGTATACAGCCAGCGCTGTGGCACTCGGAACACCGTCATCTTAATTACAACCTCCCAATACGTATGCAGCTGGGAATGGTCTCTTCTCAGAGGGTGTCATGTCTTCACGTAAGGACAAGGCGACGCTGTCACAGCCCAAACTCCAACCTGCTATAAATGAAAGGGTGGGAGAGGGGGGGGGGAGACGGAAAGGGGGTGGGCGACACGCCACGGACTTCAGTAGCGACATCCATTACATTACTAAACGATTAAACAGTCACCTGATCCCATTTGCAGGTTGCCTGTCTAACGGTTTTCAGGGGCATCAAAAATGATATTTTCAGTATTTCGTATATTTATTGACTGAATTTAAAAATTCAAAATGCTGTCATAATCTGCGCATTAAGGGGTCTAATCACACGTTGAAGTTTTAACACAGTAAGTCAAATATTAAAGCTAGGGACTGCCTATAGGCCTATATCTGGAGGCAGTGTAGCTCATGGCGTGCGAACTACGCAGGCTACAATCATCCAATACTTGAGAATATGAGCTCTTATCGACTCCCAACAAACTTTACTCATGATTTCAAACCTCTACGAAACTTATTCTCGCTGACACCCACCGCAAAATAATGAAAGAAAAATTTTTTTTCACTTACTATATCTAAATGTGAGCAGAAGGGAAAAGTAGACCCCAAAGAGAGTACGAACGAACACACACCTCTGCTTTACACCGCTATTAACAGGGAAAGCTACCGACGTTTTACCGTTGAAGCAGATTTTTGCTTGACTTTTCTCGTGAAAAAAAGAGCTATTTGTAGTAGTTTAGGTGGTCATTCAGTCTTATGCAGCAACTTGAAGAGCCCATTTCTGCTCACTAAATCAAATGCATTAACCACGTCAATAAAGGCAATATGAAGTGGCCCTTGCTCCTCATGGCACCTCTCTCACAGCTGTCGTAGAGACAAGATCACATTCACTGTTGATCAGCCAGGTCTGAAGCCGTATTCGCATTCGGGGTAGATTCTGGAAGCTAGGATTTTTAATCGCATTAGAATGACTCATGCATATGCCTCCTCGACAACACTTAGCCGTGAAATACCTTGGTAACTGCTGTAGTGAGATCTGTCTCCTTTCTGTTTATACAGAGCAACACTCTTCGAATTCTGCATACTCAGCTGGTTGCGCTAAGTGGGTGTAGGTGTTTGAGAAGCACAGACTTGGTATACTTAACAACTTCTACAGGGATCTCATGTCCACCTGGAGCTCTTCTATTAGCAAGGAAATCTATTGCTTTATTGAGATTCCCTTCACTTTAGTAAACGCCTTGACATTGTGCACTATTTTCCAGAAAGTCTTACATGAACTTATAAATGTGATATCACTTTTTGGTTTGCCAGTTTTGGTTTGACTTTTCGATGGGTGAATAATACAAAACTAATAAAACCAACATAGTTGTAGCTTTGTGTCTCCAATGACAAAAGTTTTACATACTTAACGTCAAATATTTAACACATTAACTCATTTGTAAAGTAAGCAGGCGTTTAAAGTATTTCATACACGGGAGTTTGTTTCTTTAAAGATCGATAGTTACCGATATAGATAAATTGTGATACAACCGCATGGTACATGTAGAGCAAGTCATCGACCTTACCTAGTGTACACATACAATGCAAAACTCCTTGCATCTAAAAATAATTACCCTGGCCGGGAAATTTAATTAAGAGCCGGAGATACTTATAAGAATTAAGCTGTAATTATTGTTAACAATGGAGCGGATAACGCAAGCATTTTACACCCTTAGCTATGGATCCTAAAGAGGAGAATTACAAAGTAACAAATTTGATGCGAATGGAAGGTGTTGACAGAAAAAAGTTTTATATCAACACATGAATTTATTCGGTTAAAACATGTATTAAATGTGTCTGACTCCGAGAGAATATCTGTCGACTTCACAAATGTCCCCAATGTGCATTCTACCAAATAAACGTATTGGTATTCAGCGTTACTTGAACAAACAAGAAAACATGTCCCTTAGACGCAACTGACGTTTTGAAAAGTATTCACAAACTTTTACCCAAACGAATATAGAGACTGTTGGCTTGATAGTTACTGAGAAGCTCGCGTATCTACTAAAGTAATGATGGACTTTAGACTGACGATCACAACGATTTGAGCAAATGTGGACGAAAAGGTGCCCTATAATGCCGTTACTACTAATTATGCTCACTGCATTGAATCGGCATGAGACTTGCCGAACGCTACCATTGTGGGTGTGGCTGTGTGTTACAATATGAGGGTCGAGCTTCTGTCGTCATGAACTCAGGACCCACTCGTGAGCTAAGATACGTGTCAAATGTGCATGGCGCTCCGTTTTCGAACGAAAGCTACTGATGTGCACTAGATGTTCACAGCTCCCTGTCTCCCAGTGAGCTCTTAGATTTTTTAGCTAAAACACACAACCAGTTGTTCCTTCCCCCAAAACAGAAGATGCCCGCCAATCGCAGAATATGAACACTCAGCTGACCAAAGGCTAGATTCCTTCATGCACAAAAATTCCGCCAAGAAAAAGGATCCAGGGCAAAATGCCAGTGACTTCTCTATTCGCCCTTCTTCTCTCAAAATGCTGACGCTTCTGCTCCGTCTCCGTAACGTCATTAACATTTTTACCAGTCACACGTTTTCGTGACCATCAACTAGCCTTGCATCAAAGGTCCTCTGAAAACAAAAACTGCGCTCAAGGCTAAGTTCTTATTTTTATACAAGCCCTATTCCTGTACCAAAGCGTAAGATAGTTATCTCCTGAGGACACTTTTCAGAACACGAGACAGTGCCTCCCGCTCACAGAGTCCCTTCCCTGACCTCAAGTTGGCCGCTGGGGAGGGCTCGGTCAAAATCACGCACAATAGCTCACACCTCCCCACGGCTCTTCCGGCATGGCGACTTTCCTGAAGTCAACATCAGAGGCTGCCTGCCTGTGCTAATGCAAGACGGCAACTTTTCTTCTTTCCATCAGTCAATGCCTTGCCTGTCCAACACCCAACATGTTTCCCATTATCATGCACTCACAGAAAGCGTAGAGAAAAACGAGGAAGACCTGCACCAAGTCAAATGTATTTAATATAAAGTTAGTTAGAAGGCAGTACGTACAGTCACTGTAATCCAGTTCCCTTTAATAAAACGTTATTATTGTATTCTGGCTTGTCATTATCATCTAATTACCGTGTTATTCTCATATTAAATGAGAAGGTACATGTGAATTCCTTGCTACTTTTCAAAACAAATACACTTTCACAATTACTGAAACTAAATTAAAGATATTTATTAACAAAAGCAATAAATTTCCTCAGTCTGACTGCGATCATTGCGATTCTTTTTCAGTATTACTTAATATATTTGTTTGTGCACTGGAGAGCCAAAGAAACGGGTACACTTGCCTAATATAGTGTAGGGCCCCCGCCCGCACGCAGAAGTGCCGCAACACGACGTGGCATGGACTCGACTAATGTCTGAAGTACCGTTTGAGGGATATGACACCCTGAATCCTGTAGGTATGCTCAATAATGTTCATGTCTGGGGAGTCTGGTGGCCATCGGATGTGTTTAAACTCAGAAGAGCCACTCTGTAGCAATTCTGGACATGTGGGGTGTTACATTGTCCTGCTGGAATTGCCCAATACCGTCGAGGTGCACAATGAACATGAATGTATGCAGGTGATCAGACAGGATGCTTAAGTACGTGTCACCTGTCGGAGTCGTATCTAGATGTATCAGGGGTCCCATATCATTCGAACTGCACACGCCCCACCCACTACAGGGCCTTCGCCAGTTTGAACAGTCCCCTGCTGGCATGCAAGGTCCACGGATTCATGAGGTTGTCTCCATACCAGTACACGTCCATCCGCTCGATACCATTTGAAACGAGACTCGTCCAACCAGGCAACATGTTTCCAATCATGAACGAACCAGTGTTCAGTGTTCACGGGCTCAGGTGAGGCGTAAAGCTTTGTGTCGTGCAGTCATCAAGGGTACACGAGTGGGCCTTCGGCTCCAAAAGCCCATATCGATGGTGTGTCGTAGAATGGTTGACACGCTGACAATTTTTGATGGCCCAGCATTGAAATCTGCTGCATTTACCGAAGGGCTGCACGTCTGTCACGCTGAACGATTCTTTTCAGTCGTCGTTGGTGTTTTTCCGGATTCCTGATATTCACGGTACACTCGTGAAATGGTCGCACGGGAAAATCTCCAGTTCATCGCTGCCTCAGAGATGCTTTGTCCCATGGCTCGTGCGCCGACTACAACATCACGTTCGAACTCACTTAAATCTTGATAACCTGACATTGTAGCAACAGTAACCGATCTAACAACTGCGCCGGACACTTTACGTCTTATACAGGGCTATTACAAATGATTGAAGCGATTTCATACATTCACTGTAGCTCCATTCATTGACATATGGTCACGACACACTACAGATACGTAGAAAAACTCATAAAGTTTTTTTCGGCTAAAGCCGCACTTCAGGTTTCTGCCGTCAGAGCGCTCGAGAGCGCAGTGAGACAAAATGGCGACAGGAGCCGAGAAAGCGTATGTCGTGCTTGAAATGCACTCACATCAGTCAGTCATAACAGTGCAACGACACTTCAGGACGAAGTTCAACAAAGATCCACCAACTGCTAACTCCATTCGCCGATGGTATGCGCAGTTTAAAGCTTCTGGATGCCTCTGTAAGGGGAAATCAACGGGTCGGCCTGCAGTGAGCGAAGAAACGGTTAAACGCGTGCGGGCAAGTTTCACGCGTAGCCCGCGGAAAATTGGCTCATGCCAGAACTGGAGACCGACAGCGCCCACTTCATCTTTCAACAGGATGGTGCTCCACCGCACTTCCATCAAGATGTTCGGCATTTCTTAAACAGGAGATTGGAAAACCGATGGATCGGTCGTGGTGGAGATCATGATCAGCAATTCATGTCACGGCCTCCACGCTCCCCCGACTTAACCCCATGCGATTTCTTTCTGTAGGGTTATGTGAAAGATTCAGTGTTTAAACCTCCTCTACCAAGAAACGTGCCAGAACTGCGAGCTCGCATCAACGATGCTTTCGAACTCACTGATGGGGACATGCTGCGCCGAGTGTGGGAGGAACTTGATTATCGGCTTGATGTCTGCCGAATCACTAAAGGGGCACATATCGAACATTTGTGAATGCCTAAAAAAACTTTTTGAGTTTTTGTATGTGTGTGCAAAGCATTGTGAAAATATCTCAAATAATAAAGTTATTGTAGAGCTGTGAAACCGCTTCAATCATTTGTAATAACCCTGTATAGGCGTTGCCGACCGCCCCGCCGTATTCTGCCTCTTTACATATCTCTGTATTTGAATACGCCTGCCTATACAAGTTTCTTTGGCACTTCAGTGTATATAACAACATTTTAGCTACTACCGTCATCAAACCAAAATTCAAAACTTGTGAAACATTGTTTAGTGTCACTTTGAATAAAACCTGTGGCTACGCCCCTCTTAAGCCTAGGGTTTATGAAACTGAACTGTCTTGCATATTTTAAATTTTGTTGCGATGATGTCAGCAGCGGAAAAGCACTTATTAATACATAAATTTATTAAGTGATAAGGACGATTTTATTTAAAAATAGTTCTTATCCTCAGGTTCTGACGAAGGTTTCCGGAAGGTTTCCCTTAGTTGTAAGCCGAATGTTGGAGCTGGAAATCGCCTCCAAAATATTTAAAGTTGGGACTCCCTCAGCTCTTCTGATATTTGCCTGAAAAGTCCCTTACTCTGCAGTGGACCATTACTGGAACAGCTCTCTCCACCAAGAGATAGAAAAATATACAATATAAGGCAGCATCGGCACTCTCTCAGGCTACTACACTTACGTTGTTAACCGTCAAATTCTGCCGGACAGGCTCAACGACGATAAACGATTTTATGACACTTGGTTTCCTCTCATGGACTCTGCTTGTTCGTGCTGCCATCCACTCTTGGCTACAAACTGCTTTCCGAAGTGTGCAGGCAAACGTTACACCATCGAGCGAACTCAAGATTCCATCTTGTGTTTGTGCAGTAGTGGTCATAAACATTTTGTCCGTTGGTAATGGATAATTTTTGACTTTTGCAAGATAACTGTAACATGAACCACCGGATCCGATTCTTCTAGCTTACTTAGGAGACTATGGAGAATGCAACTGAAATGCTCGACCACCCGATGATCGAAAAGGTGGTGTAAACCTGTACTTTTCCTTCCCTCCTTCGACTGAAAACATTATTTACCTATTAGCCACAAGAATTTTCAACTTTCCCTTCATGTGGTGAACAGCTGAAGAGGATTTGCATTTTTCTTGATACGATTCCACTTGGTGAGTGCCTTGGTTGACTGCACAGCTGTGTTATCGATTTTGTTGAGGAAAATAATCGACAAACGGTTCAATTTGTTTTCATCAAACTATATTTGTAGGCTGGTTTCAGAAAGCTCGTCAATGGAAACAAACTTTTCGAAACCACTCTGCGAATTAAGTTCGGAAAAAGACTATGTAGTTGGCTGAGTGATTCTTTTCATTTAAAAAATACGTTTCATTTTGTCTGTCACCCATGACATCTTAATTCTTGGAGTATGTGCATTGTGCTGAAAGACTGTTTAGCTTCATAGTTTCTTTGACAGTGCAACATTATCTGAATAACTCTGGTTACGTCCAAAACGCTTGAAAATATTCAAGTCATCAGTAGGCCAATGGCTTAAAGGACAAATTAACAGCTGAGGCACTCAAACATTTTGCGATTTCTCTTTACTATATTTATGAACTTTGTCGTGGGGCAGTTTTCAGAATAGTCACACGACATACATAAACTCGTACATGTATAAATACATATTAGAGACCCACCCTCCACCCAAATAATTAATTACAAGAGAGAAATGAATTGACATTAAATGTACAGAAGATTGTCAATTTCAGTAGCAACCTAAAACATATTTGATTGCTGGCTGGCAATAATGGAATATTTTGGAAGCACCCCGGGCGACACGGGTGCACAGCCAAGCAACAGAACAGTCAGGGCTTTGTTGAGTCCTGCTGAAAAGGCCTGCGAGATGTGCTCATTGCCAAAGCTGTGCCACCATGCACATAGACAAAAGCTTGCTCGTGCAAATATTTTTTTAGATGGAGTGAGGAGGACTTTGTAGCACAAGGAGATATTTGTCAGTCAAATGCAGAAAGCCGACTTTTGGAATGGTACTAGACATCACTATCTTGCAAGCGAAAAGGGTGCCCCAAGCTAAGCTTTTGAAAACTGTGAGACACCAGCAAATTCACAGCTGTTACAAAAGAACTTTGTTTAATGGAATACGACCTACAGACATCGGTTCATCCAATTTTTTCGAGAGTGGCAGAGAAGCACGATAGAGCCAGAGGGAATCTGCCTCATTGGCTCAGGAGAGAGACATGGTAGAAAAGAAATCATTGGTTAACCAAGCAAAACATAGCCTAGAGAAGGGGATCCACGCTCTCTCACGAGCACTTTGATCAGCCTGAGCTCAAAGATTCAGAGCCCAGCCAGTCAAGTTGAGCATGTATCGAAAAAGAGGCAAATCAAGGTCTCCTTGTCGGACAAACTCGTAAAGGAATCATTTCAATTCTTTTTCTTGCTTGTTAGTCAACTTCAGACCATGTTGTCTTGTCTCTCGAGCACTGCTGCCACTGCACCATATTCGTCAAGCTCCAGCCACCACTCAGCCGCAAGAAAGGGCCACTGGCTACACTACCACTGTTTGAGGGCACAGTACTTCGGTCACTGACAGCTACGCTATGTTGAGACTGAGCCGCTGCTGCGTGAGACGTAGGGAATTTCAAGTCAACTATAATTTTACAATCTCAGAGCCTGAATCTGAAGATTTCTCTTAAGAAGTCATGATCAGTTTGATACCGAAATCCACAACAAGTGTGATGTATTACCTTCAATAATTTTACGCATTACCTTCAATAGTTCCATGTGTTACATTCTGTAGTTCTTTTCTATGTTAACCAATTCCACAATATTCATTCGGTACTTGCGTGATTCATCCTAAGTTTTCCCTCCGACCCCCACGCTAGATTCAATAGATTTGCATTTGCACAGGTTTCCATTATTAAATGTTTATTAAGAAATTGCCACTGGTTTATTGTGTATGAAGAATTAAGTATCAATGAGATTATTTGTATATGATTTAGCCTTAATTGTTAATTGTTTAACTTTTGATATGCAAATAAATCCAAGTGATTGGAACACATTTATCACTTAATGTTTTGATCGATTCCTCCCCAAAAATATACCATAAAATGTTGACAGTATGTAACAGAAACGATTCTGAGATCAGCAGGCGAAATATTGGTCACCCCCTCGAAAGACTACACTGGTCGCTTTGGAGCGCTGAGCTGGTGTATGACTAGTACCAGCGGGCACGTGGCCCTCAATCACTGACGAAAGTCATGGAGGATATGTGGGGTGAATGTGCCAGTTGCTCCCATGGAGTCATTGCAGTAGCGTGGGTGGACGTGAAAACGTTACAGAATAGCATTAAAGAACTGGAACATACCTATTACCATACGATTCAAGAAGTTGCATTATCAACGGCGGTTCTCCAACGTGTCTACAAGGAATGGTATTCCATTCGTAGCCATGTAAGACGGCGGAAGATCGGTGGCTGTAAAAACATTCTAACCGACAGGGAGCGGAGATGAGATAAACGCCTTGGCAATGACAATGTTGTTTAAACCCTACAGAAACGTCTGCTGTCCGTAAATGTATGTCTAATTCAAGCAGTCCTTGTGAACATAGTTAATAGAATTGGATGTAACTGACAGGGTACTTCGCAACAGGCCTCTGGTCACAGCAACACGTCGTCGCTCGGCGAAACAACGCAGAAACTAAATACTAGCTGACCGGAGGTGTATCGTGTAGTCCGATTATTCGCGAGTTTGCCTCTTTTCAAATGATGCCAGACTTCTAAAGCACTGACAGCTCAATAAGGCGTTTGGCCCGAATTACGTAAAGGGTTTAGTGTAGACCAGAGGTGGTTCTGTAGTGTTTGATGGTGTTTTCCGTACCAGGAATTCGGCTCACTCATTCTGTTACCGTGAACGTAAACTAGGATGTTCATTTCAACATTCTCAGTGAGCAAATGTTTCTTGGTGACCTCTTCGCTGTTACGAATGACTACAGAATTCAGTAAACAAATGAGAACACATTCCTCTGTTATTGTCTGTGGGCACAGCAAATAGCGAACATCTGTTAGTGTTTTACTGCAAGCAAATTCACAGCTGTGTGTAAGTGCAGTGCGTACATTAGTTCTAACGCAACCAGTTTGTGTTTTGATAAGTTTGTGAAATGCTTTTATTTCGTAGTTTTAACGCGAAATATACAGGAGACAGTCTTGATCGTTGCTCACATTTGCCAGACCGTAACAGAAGATGATGTCTGCCATTTACCATGTAGAATAATAAGGTGCCGTTATGCTGGTAAGTTCAAAGATAAAACTACAATGTAGAAGCATTTCACTACCTGCTGCATTTACTCGGAAATGTGAATACAGTTTACAGTTACAACACCAACAGATCTATACCGCATGCTGTATCCACGGACATCAACAGAGTAATGTGCTATGATTTCTTTATTGCGTTCTTAGGCTATCAGTAATAGCAATGTCTGAAAGAGAGCAAATTAAAATTTGAAGCAAACGGAGTAAGTTTCTCCGTGCACTCTTATTTTATAGAAGAATTTCTATTATCACTATTGTTACATGGCAGTCTATTCCCAAACTGTTCCGTAACCTGCTTTATAACTTTACAAGTCAGATCATTAATACTACACGACACTACGTACGATATTCATTACTGCCAATGATTCCATTGTTAATTATTCATATTTCTCCTATCCTCTTGATAGGGTGATACAGTCCCGTTAATTCGGTAGTCTTGGGGGCTTTTAGCGGGGTCGCAAACGGGAAGTTGTAAAGTTGTTTGGTGTTGAAAGACATTCTCCGCAAAGGTAAAAAGCAGCGGAAGGTAGCTGGCCGAGTGCACACAGCAGGTGCATCGTGGAGGCCATGCGGTATGCTATGAAAGCTGCATTGTGCGGAAGCGATAATAAATACGTTTTAGCTGAGGTAATAACCTGAAGGCAAGGTAAAAACACAAGCCTTTGTAGCACTGAAGCAGTCGCTAAGTCCTGGTTCGGCCTGCTGTAATGTGTGTTCAAATTATGGTAAGGGGTTCTCTTCTTAGCTCGAAGTAATTATTTCGGCAGGAGGGGAAAGTTTCCGCTCGAGTGTACGTGCAGGGCTCTTGATGGGCCATGATTTAAAATTCTTTCGTGTAGCAGAAGAGATTTTCTGACTTCTTCCCCGCGCCGCCACATGGTGGCTCACCATGACAAATTCTGCAAGAGTAGGAAATTGTTAAACTTTTTTATAAAATTGTCGTCGGTCGGAACTCGGAAGGTCCGCTACAGTTAGCTGGTTAGATCCCGACGCTGGCAGAATCAGCTGCGTTTTGGCGATTAAAGTATGAAAACACTTGTTGGAAGACAGCCATAGAAGATACTTGCACCCGGTCATTGCAGTGAGCTGCACAATTAAATGTCTCCAGCTTAGAGCAAAGTATAGACACCGAGCTGAACTTAGAATCTGATGCCGCTACTGCAGCCGTCTTCTACACTACTGGCCATTAAAATTGCTGCACCAAGAAGAAACGCAGACGATAAACGGGTATTCATTGGACAAATATATTATACTAGAACTGACATGTGATTACATTTTCACGCAATTTGGGTGCATAGATCCTGAGGAATCAGTTCCCGGAACAACCACCTCTGGCCGTAATAACGGCCTTGATACGCCTGGACATTGACACAAACAGAGCTTGGATGGCGTGCACAGGTACAACTGCACATACAGCTTCAACACGATACCACTGTTCATCAAGAGCAGTGACTGGCGTACTGTGACGAGCCAGTTACTTGGCCACCATTGACCAGACGTTTTCAATTGGTGAGAGATCTGGAGAATGTGCTGGCCAGGGCAGCAAGCGAACATTTTCTGTGTCCAAAAAGGCCCGTACAGAGCCTGAAACATGCGGTCGTGAATTATCCTGCTGAAAAGTAGGGTTTCACAGCGATCAAATGAAGGGTAGAGCCACGGGTCGTAACACATCTGAAATGTAACGTCCACTGTTCAAAGTGCCGTCAGTGCGAACAAGAGGTGACCGAGACGTGTAACCAATGGCACCGCATACCATCACGCCGGGTGATACGCCAGTATGGCGATGATGAATACACGCTTCCAATGTGCGTTCACCGCGATGTCGCCAAACACGGATGCGACCATCAAATGGCTCTGAGCACTATAGGACTAAACTTCTGAGGTCATCAGTCCCCCAGAACTTAGAACTACTTAAACCTAACTAACCTAAGGACATCACACACATCCATGCCCGAGTCAGGATTTGAATCTGTGACCGGAGCGGTCGCGTGGTTCCAGACTGCAGCGCCTAGAACCGCTCGGCCACTCCGGCCGGCGATGCAACCTCGTGATGCTGTAAACAGAACCTGGATTCATCCGAAAAAATGACGTTTTGCCATTCGTGCTCTCAGGTTCGTCGTTGAGTACACCATCGCAAGCGCTCCTGTCTGTGATGCAGCGTCAAGGGTAACCGCAACCATGGTCTCTGAGCTGATAGTCCATGCTGGTGCAAACGTCGTCGAACTGTTCGTGCAGATGGTTGTTGTCTTGCAAACGTCCCCATCTGTTGAGTCAGGGATCCGTTGCAGCCATGAGGATAAAATGCCTGTCATCTCGACTGCTAGTGATACGAGGCCGTTGGGATCCAGCACGGCGTTTCGTATTACCCTCCTGAACCCACTGATTCCATATTCTGCTAACAGTCATTGGATTTCGACCAACGCGAGCAGCAATGTCGCGATACAATAAACCGCAATAGCGATAGGCTACAATCCGACCTTTATCAAAGTTGGAAACGTGATGGTACGCATTTCTGCTCCTTACACGAAGCATCCCAACAACGTTTCACCAGGCAACGCCGGTCAACTGCTGTTTGTGTATGAGAAATCGGTTGGAAACTTTCCTCATGTCAGCACGTTGTAGGTGTCGCCACAGGCGCCAACCTTGTGTGAATGCTTTGAAAAGCTAATCATTTGCATATCACAGCATCTTCTTCCTGTCGGTTAAATTTTGCGTCTGTAGCACGTCATCTTCGTGGTGTAGCAATTTTAATGGCCAGTAGTGTAGGTTCGGACAGTGTAAGAGCGGAAGCATGCGCCGTCGTTGCACACACAGGAACGAGGCGACCATGAAGTCAAGTAATTCGCATCGGGGTCTCATTTCACAGATCTAATCGTCACAGCCAACTAGCTGTGTCCATCATGCACTTTAACAACAGTATTGCTTTTCGTCTTTTCCAGCACTCTTTCTTTAAATCACTAACCTTTTATGCCATCATTGGCCGTCTCCGCGACATTGTTTTATACATTTTTCATGAATCCAGCTAGCAACGCCAGGGCTGTAGTTCGTATTTGTAGTCACTTCTCTGAAGATTATACGTTTATATTCTTGATTCAGTGGGTAAATAATGTTTTGTACGTCTTTTGGCAATAAGCTAGACTGTTACAGCGAGCACTAGTTTCCTTTCGTAGTTTGCTGAAACTCTTCATTAATACACTATGTGATCAAAAGTACCCGGACACCTTGCTGGAAATGACTTAGAAGTTCGTGACGCCCTCCATCGGTAAGGTTTCTTGGGAAATGGCAGCCCATTCTTCACGGAGTGCTGCACTGAGGAGAGGTGTCGATGTCGGTCGGTGAGGCTTGGCACGAAGTCGGCGTTCCAAAACATCCCAAAGGTGTTCTATAGGATTCAGGTCAGTCCGTTACAGGGATGTTATTGTCGTGTAACCATTCCGCCACAGACCGTGCATTATGAACATGTGATCGATCGTGTTGAAAGATGCAATCGCCATCCCCGAACTGCTCATCAACAGTGGGAAGCAAGACGGTGCTTAAAACATCGGTGTAGGCCTGTGTTGTGATAGTGCCACGCAAAACAACAAGGGGTGCAAGCCCCCTCCATGAAAAACACGACCACACCATCACACCTCCGCCTCCTAAGTTTACTGTTGGCACTTTATGCGCTGTCAGATGATGTTCACCGGGCATCCGCATACCCACACCCTGCCATCGGATCGCCACATTGTGTACCGTGATTCGTCACTCCACACAACGTTTTTCCACTGTTCAATCGTCCAATGTTACGCTCCTTACACCAAGCGACGCGTCATCTAGCATTTACCGGCGTGATGTGTGGCTTATGAGCAGCCGCTCGACCATAAAATCCAAGTTTTCTCACCTCCCGCCTAACTATCGTAGTGCTTGCAGTGGATCCTGATGCTGTATGGAATTCCTGTGTGATGGTGTGGATAGATGTCTGCCCATTACACATTACGAACCTCTTCAACCGTCGGCGGTCTCTGTTAGTCAACAGACGAGGTCAGCCTGTACGCTTTGTGCTGTACGTGTCCCTACATGTTTTCAATTCACTATCATATCAGAATCAGTGAACCTAGGGATGTTTAGGAGTGTGGGAATCTCCCGTGCAGATGTATGACACAAGTGACAGCCAATCACCTTACCACGTTCGAAGTCCGTGAGTTCCGCGGAGCGTCCCATTCTGCTCTCTCACGATGTCTAATGACTGCTGAGGTCTTGAAATGGAGTACCTGGCAGTGGGTGGCAGCACAATGCACCTAATATAAAAAACGTATCCGGATACTTTTGATCACATAGTGTATGACCGCGTGAGGTGTGGCACCCATACCTTCAGGCTTAACTGGACCACACTCAGTAATTTTCCCTTAATAAGTCACTGTATATTGTGTTACCTTATTTCCTTTCGATCTGTATGATTTTATGGTGGTTATCCATTCCTGTAGGTCACCTGGGCTAAGATCTGTAATGTCTTATGCTAAACAGTTCAACAGCAGCTTCATATAACGTGTGAAAAGTGGTGGGTAGAAATTACTCTCTCTATTTAAAAAAAATTAAAAAAAAGAGAGTTCTAAATTGTCAGCAAGTAGCCATATTCAAAAATTAATTTATTATTTGAACGTAAAATTATTCCTTCCACATCTTTATGATTTATCATGAAAATGATCCATGGAACATGAAGCTAACTAACTAAACGGCTTACAGTAGAAGAGATGAGTTCCGCTGTGGGAAATATCAACAAGTGCTCACAGGTCTTAATGTTTAGAGCTCAAGTCTATATTTAAATGGTTTACCAGAATTTACAGACATGAATAGTCTAAAAACTGCACTGTGTTTTAGATTATGACAGTCTACTGACTGCAGCAATATTTTCTGGAAGTGCCAGCCCTCTGCTATGTGTGATTGCTGGTATTTGTATCTTACAGGCAGCGCCCTTTGCTACTACATGAGACCCACTCGGCTATCGGCCACCTCATTCCAGGAGCGGCGTCGAGAAATAACCAGTGCGATACAGGCGTTAATTACATCTGCCGGTCGTTGGACGGCACTCACCGCGCCACTAACGAGGTCGCCTCGTAGAGCCGAGCCCAACAGCCACATCCACTGCCGGAGAGTGCGTAGCATGCCAGACACTCCCCTCCGTGGAAAACAGAGGAAAGAGGCAGAGCTGTATGTAGGCTGCCTCTGGGTACCCTCAGGGACTTATTTCGTTTCTACGTCAGTCTGCTGGGAGAAAAATGAAACAAAAAAACGTCACACCACGAAGGAATTATCCAGATGGAACGGAAAACAGTCGATGTGATGGACATGTACAAACAAAATTACTGTTTCAGAAAAATTGGATGATTTATTGAACAGAATGAGCTTTAAAAATTTAGAAAGTCAGTGAGACTTTGATCCACCTCTGGACTTTATGCAAGCTGTTATTCGGCTTGACATCGGTTGACAGACTTGTCGGATGTCCTGAGGAATATCATACCGCATTCTGTCCAACTGAAGCGTTAGATTCGCCAAAATCCTAATTGACAATAGATCCGGTAACCTTGCTGACCAAGGCGTAATTTGGCAAGCACGAGGGCAAGCAGCAGAAACTCTCGCCATATGCTTGTGGGCATTATCTTGTTGAAATGTAAAACCAGGATAGCTTGCCAAGAAGGAAAACAAAGTGGGGCATAGAATATCGTCGACGTACCACTGTGCCATAAGAGTAGTCACGGATGAGAACCAGAGAGATTCTGCTATGAAAAGAAATGGCATCCCAGAACATGACTGCTATCTGTCTGGTCATATGACGGGCGAGGATCAGGCTGGTATCCCACCGGTGTCCGGGGCGTCCCCAGACATGTATTCAGCCTAGTATCTCATTGACCGGAGTAGAACTGTCCTCAGTGACGAGTCCAGCTTCGAGTTGAGTCACGATGACCAGCGAAGATGTATATGGAGACGTACCGGACTGCAGAGGGTTATCAACCTGACTGTCACCCCCCCCCCCCCCCCAAATGGTCCGATATCCAGGAGTGATGGGCTGGGGTGCTTTTCCCTTTCATGGCAGGACCCAATCCTGGGCTTACATTTCAGCAAGATAACGCCCGCCCGCTCACGGCGTGAACTTCTACTGCTTGTCTTTGGGCTTGCCAAATCCTACGTTGGCCAACAAGGTCGCCGGATGTCTCCCCAGTGGAGAACGTTTTGAGCGATATGGGTAGTGTTCTCCAACTGGCTCAGGATACTGACGGTCTAACGCGTCACTAGGACAGAATTTGGCACGACATCCATCAGGAACATCCAAATAACTGCTTCCATAAGGGCCAGAGGTGGTGATCGCGTTTCTGACTTAGTCAATTTGTGAAGCTCGATCTCATGATAAATCATCCGGTTTTTCTGAAATTGTTTTGTCTGCACATGCACATCACATCTCCCGATTTCCGTCCCATTCGGAATTCCTTTCTTCAGTCTTAGAATTGGGAGGCTGTACAGCAGTCCACGCCTGTTAAAACATGTGGCCACTGTCTGTAAACTAGATCGTTCCACACGCAAACAGTGATTCCTGCCAAACAGCACTTGAGTCTAAGTACACGATTACATAAAAACTGATTTTTAGGTTGATGAAAGCTGAGTGCAGCATATCTGTGGTAACGCTTAGTGCCAGTGCAATCTCGTGTATGGGGGGCGACGAGCTACTTCACATTCACATTCAATTTTGCTGAAAGAAACTGAAATCTGCAACAGTTGGTTCTGCCCTTCAGGCTAGGGAAAAAAGGTAAAAATGGAGAATCTAATATTTAATCCGTTTTCCCGTGCATACTTTCCATGTGGCATACACTGCCCGCACAACAGTTTCCTCTGTCCGGTAGTAAGTTGACAGAGTAGTGCCTAATGCTTCACGTGATCCTTACGTTCATCAAGGCTGAAGCTGTGCTGTAAGCAAACGCTGCTGAATGCTTACATTGTGCTTCCCTGAGAGCGCTGCCAGAAATAAACATTGTTCTTGTTGCACAGCACCGGCGAGGAAGCGCGGCTCCGTTAAGACGGGCCACGACCGCCTGCTAGCGTGCAGAGACGGTGAGTTCCGCTCTTTGCGCCTAAGCTTTTTTTTTTCCAATACCTTCGTGGCTTTCTTCTCCACCGTCGTGGATGAATTCCATTTTTCATTCTATTTCCATGTATTTCCGAACAGCACACGACAAGGAGATGAAGAACTACAGTGAGTGACAGATAACCTCAGAACTTGTACTCTTTGCAGAACAATTCTCAGTTTTGTAACATTATGCAACTGGAGTCGTATAAGAGTAAGTTTTGTTTTGAAGAAGTATCGAATCTGCTACCGACTGCATAAACAATATTCGTGTACAATTTCAGAAAATTCTAATTATAAATCTACAAAGTTCTGTACGTTTAAATAGCTTTCATACAATAGACTTAAACTGAATTTCCTTTTGTGTAGAAAGGTACTTAGGGTTATTACACTAAACAATACACACCAACACTTTTGACCAAGAGCTTTTTTATCTGCACGCAGCACATTTATAAGCTTAGTAACATAAATCTATATCTTAAACAGCATCTTAAGCTCTGACGTGAACTAATTAAGCCGCGCGGGATTAGCCGAGCGGTCTGAGGCGCTGCAGTAATGGACTGTGCGGCTGGTCCCGGCGGAGGTTCGAGTCCCCCCTCGGGCATGGGTGTGTGTGTTTGTCCTTAGGATAATTTAGGTTAAGTAGTGTGTAAGCTTAGGGACTGATAACCTTAGCAGTTAAGTCCCATAAGATTTCACACACATGTGAACAATTTTTTGAATAATTAACTCAATATGTAATTCATTAATTAATTCATTAATTGAAATCTTGAAACGTAAAACTTAGTCTGACAGTATTTTAAAGTCACAGCTTTTGTAAGACACCTCCGTCAGTCTTATTACTGATGTGATTCACCGTGGAATCGATTGGAAGATCCTTAGATGTAGCAGCGGTCGGTCTCCAAACACTCGAGGAATAACGATTGATGCGAATGCCGTCCCTTGTCTTTGGCTACTGTTTGCTTGTGGCCAGTTGGATATGTCTTTGTTCCTGAATGTTTGTCATGACAAGCTTCGACAGTTTTAGTTAGGTGGACGCGAGCCATTTCGCGTTGGAAGGTGTAAGTCCAAACCCTACGGTTCCCTTTAATATGATCGAAACGCAGTAACATGGAGGTCCAGGTGTTTCGTTACTCGTCACAGTAGACAAAGGTAATAATACATCCTGGTATCAAAAAGTCCTTAGAACACTGTACGATCTATTCCACTCTATACTGTTCTCACACACAGTTTGTAGATGATTACATGTTAAAGTGAGTATGACACCGCATAAAACTTATGTAATATAAAGACGCGATTTATCTGAGCGTAGTCCGCTCTAAATGTATCTTCGTACCCTGGAATCGGTGTCTTTTAAAGTGGGAGCTAAGACGGGTCTTATGCGACTTCAGCAGTTCGTGTGGTACAATATTCTCCGATGTATTCATTTTTGTCTGCAAACATAACTGTCTCACAAAGAATAATTATTTTTCACGGCCACAGGTTGTAAAGGTACTTTCGACGACACAGCAGAAGTTTCACTGGGAAACCCTTACACACCTCTATTCGGTCCCGATCAGTCCCCATGCAGTTTCCATATTATTGAAGCCCTGATGAAAGACATTTGTGGTCGTCGATTTGCTTCGGATGAAGAGGTGTGCGCCTGGGTACAATCACGGTTTCGTAGGCAACCGCAAATATTTTTTTAAGGCATTGAGATGTTTCTTTCATGGTTCAAAATGGTTCAAATGACTCTGAGCACTATGGGACTTAACTGCTGTGGTCATCAGTCCCCTAGAACTTAGAACTACTTAAACCTAACTAACCTAAGGACGTCACACACATCCATGCCCGAGGCAGGATTCGAACCTGCGACCGTAGCGGTAACGCAGCTCCATACTGTAGCGACTAGAAACGCACGGCCACTCCGGCCGGCTTCTTTCATGATTTCATAAATGCATTAACAGTTATGGCGATTACTTTTGAAATAATAATCAGTTTACTTGCTTTTTTCCATATATCTCCATTTCATTTAACCGCTCCTTACATTTTGTATTGAGGATTTGATGTCTCCAAATACACTATCTGATGAAAAGTATGCGGAAACTTATTAGTGGACATTAATAACGAGAGAGTCCACCCTTCACTTTTATGACGCCTTGAAATGTTTGGAGACACTTTAAATGAGGTATCTGAATGTCTGCGGAGGAATGGGGGCCTATTCGTCCGCCAAAGTTGAAATGAGAGACGTTAGTGATGTCGGACGCTGAGATCCGGTCCTAAGTCGTCGTTCTATGTCATTCCAGCCGTCTTCCATTAAGTTCAAGTCGAAACTCTGGATAGTCCACTCCATATCAGGAGTGCTGTTGTCGATAAACGATTGGCTCACAAATTTTGCCCCGGGTTCCCGGGTTCGATTCCCGGCGGGGTCAGGGATTTTCTCTGCCTCGTGATGACTGGGTGTTGTGTGATGTCCTTAGGTTAGTTAGGTTTAAGTAGTTCTAAGTTCTAGGGGACTGATGACCATAGATGTTAAGTCCCATAGTGCTCAGAGCCAGCCACAAATTTTGCTTCATGATAGAGTACACTGTGAAGCTGATACAAACAATAATCATCTCCGAATTGTTTCTCTACCGTGCGCGACATACAGTACTGTAGAACGGGTTCATATCGTTTTACATTTAGTGTTTCCTTATGCGAAATAAGCAGATCACAGCCTAACCACGAGAAACACCCCCTGTACCGTAACAACACATCTTCAAATGGTTCAAATGGCTCTGAGCACTATGGGACTTAACATCTGAGGTCATCAGTCCCCTAGAACTTAGAACTAATTAAACCTAACTAACCTAAGGACGTCACACACATCCATGACCGAGACGGGATTCGAACCTGCGTCCGTAGCGGTCGCGCGGTTTCAGACTGAGGCGCCTACAATCGCTCGGCCACACCGGCCGGCAACAACGCCACATCTGTATTTCACTGGTGGCACTACGTATGATGGCAGGTAACATCCTCCAGGCATTCGATAAATCCAAATTCTTTCTTCGGAGTCCCACAGCTCTTAACGTCATTCATCACTCCAAATCATTCGCCTCCGTCAACCACTGTCCAGTGGCGTTGCTTAGCATTGACTACAGAAATGTTTGGTTTATGAGGAGCTGATCGACCACTGCACTTTATCTCTTTTTAACACTTTACAAACAGTCATTGTGCTAGCCGGACTCCTGGTAGCACTTTGTAACTCACGTGTGAGTCCTTCTGCTGTTTTCGAGCGATTTTTTGCAGGCACCTTCTGCAATGGGCGTCGGACCCTGTACGATAGTACACGAGCTCTGCCTGGTCTTGGTTAAGCTGTGGTTGTTCCTTAGCGATACCATTTCAGAATAACACCAGTTACTGATTCTGTGCTGATAACACCATTGTATGTATTGTATTGTATGTGAACCAGGGACCTAGAAACGACGGAGAGGCAGTGCTCCACGACCCCACGACGACTACCACAGTCCACTTCGCCCCACACCGAACCGAACCCAGGGTTATTGTGCGGTCTATGGACCTTCTATAAGCAACACACTGCCTAACAATGCCTAGACTCTGCTCGCTGTAACAGTTAAATTTAGTCAACTTTCATTACTATATTGCTTTCCCAAATACATCTTTCACGTTACAAACGTGTACGGAAGCCTTTGTCTAACCATTCAGATACTAATATTTTCCGACAAGAGACACTACTGACATAGAGTGGCGATACTGTTTGGTCCACTGATTTCATGTGTAATTAGACACACCACCCGCAAATAAACCTTATCATTACTTACAACTACCGCAACAATCGACGTAATACAACCGAACTCCAGATTCATCCCTTTAACAAACTGTTCAAACAATTTGGGTGCGACGCAACTACATGCGACTGTTCCGCGCGAAATCCCAACAAGAAATCGCTCCTGGCAATCCGCCGCATGACCGTTAGTGTTCAGGCACTGTTGAAAGTAACAGCAAGACAATGAGCCTGTCTTAAAAAGGCGTGCTCGTTTCCGTTAAGTTAGCCAGAACCAGCGATAAGTACGTCATACCACTATCGATAGAAATACCCATTTCGAGGTGAACTATTGAACGAAACACACACCGCATCTAGGGCTTAGTCTGGTGGGGTAGTTTTTCGGTGTGAGGGTCATTCAGCATGGGTCATGAGGTAATAATCGAAGGCATTATGTCGGCAGCAGGCTACGTAAACATTACTGTAGACCACCTGCATCTTCCACACTTCATGTCTTCTCTGACACCGAAGTCATTTTCCAGTAGGATAACTGTCTGTATCACAAACCAATAATTGTGCTATAGTGGTTTGAAGAGTATACTAATGAACTCACGTTGTTGTCTTAGCACCAAATTTGCTCGACAGGAAACCGATCAGACTCTAGTGGTTGCGAGCTTTGTGCCCACCAACCAGTTTACGCGAATTGCACTACCTATGCGTTGAAATATAGTGCCATATGCCTCCTGAAACCAAGCATGGACTTCTGGAATCCATACAACGTAAAACTGGTGCAAATGTGGTCCAACACGCTATTAAGCAGTTGGACATAATGTCCTGGCTCATCATTTAATGTAGGAATTGCCAATTCACCATCCCCAACTGGGGTTTCCTTTGCAGAACTCTGAAATTTGGTTGGAAAGGCCCAATGTCTCTACCAAAGTACAAGTAGGAAAGCTGGAGAGTATCTGAAACGTTACAAATATAATAAAGAAGTGTTTATAATCTGTGACATCTAGGGTCACTGTGCAACAAGTTGAATTTAGATTTAATACTTTTTCATGACGTGAAACAAACCAAGCAAAAACAAAAGCATTTGGCTAAATGATCATCAGCAATAACGAGAGAGTGTGGTAAATGATGATGTGAATACGAATCGAAGTAACAGAATTTTATTTCAGAAGACTGGAACGAAACCAACACCAAAGCCAGCTGTAGTAGTTTCTGTATCTGCTTTACAAGCTAAATGCAATGGAATAGAATTAATTTACTAGAAAGTTGGAGAATTAATACCTTAATTCTTGGGATGTGGAAACTAAGTTTTGCTTATGAGGAATACTGCGATATGGGGGAGGAAGGAGAATGAGATTACTTGAAAATATAGGCTACGATAGTTCTTAGATAGGTATAAACTGTTTGTGTCGAACGTCCTATTCCAAAATTACACAAGTATAATGCACTCTTGGAAAATACTGAAAGCTAGCGAAAGATGTTGACTGAACTACCTCACAGCTGACGAAACGTGAGAACAAAATACTGAACTCCAAAGACTAAACAGGTTCAAGCAAAAAAAACTCTCCGTCTGAACAGGCCTTGGATGGCCCAACGGTACCGACCGGCCGCCGTGTCTTCATCAGCCCTCAGGCGTCACTGGATGTGAATATGGAGGGGCATGTGGTCAGCACACCGCTCTCCCGCCCGTACGTCAGTTTACGAGACCGGCCCTGCTACTTCTCAATCAAGTAGCTCCTCAGTTTGTCTCACACGGGCTGAGTGCACCCCGCTTGCAAACAGCGCTCGGCAGACCGGACGGTCACCCATCCAAATGCTAGCCGAGGCCGACAGCACTTGACTTCGGTGATATGACGAGAACCGGTGTGACCACTGCGGCAAGGCCGTTGACTAGGATCGAGTGAGGATTAGGATAAACCACAGCACGCTGAAATTTAAGACAACAATAAAAAAGTAGTGTAAGACAGTGGACGTTACAAGGAAGTTGAAGAAAATGAAAATTCTCCAAGGCAAGGACCAATACACGTTAACTTTAGAACAGGAGAAGAGGAGTGGACTGAGTTGGATAATGTATGTTAACCACAGATAAAAGGGAAGATTGAAGAAGCGAAGTAGGTTGACGCTGAAGCCTTACTTGAAGCGGCAGAGCTATCAAAGCTTGACAGAGAAATGAAAGATCAGAGAACAAACAAAATATCACAAGATGATATGTCTGATTTTTTTGGAGTAAATTCCATATCGTACATTTTCTGGTTTCCAGTAGTAGTGTTCACTACTAAAGTTGTCTGCGCAGTAAAATTAGATGAGTTAGCTTTGTCAATTTGTGTGAGTTATGGGACTAGATAGCCCACATGACTGTTGCTCTAAGAACTGTGTCTTTTGTATCTCATACGATTCTCTTATTTTTGGGTACTGGAAGAAAACCATTAACAGACGATATTTTGCAGTATTTCTTAAAATGATACGTGTGACTTGATAGTTCTGTCAGTTCCCAGAAAAGGCGGAAAATCAGACTGAACGTTATATCTGCCTCTGGAATAAATGTATCGCTATTACAACGAGTTCTGGGAGAATATAGATGCCCATTTTAGTAGGCAGGACATATTTTTTTTAAACTCCTTTAGTAGTCCTAACTAACTGAATCTGTCCGGTAGAAATCGAATATGGAGATACGAATGCCATTTTTCTTATCAAGGTACGTTCAGTCGCGAAATTAGAACCACAGTGAAAATCTGAAGCTTTGTTCAGATGTGTTGAGCTGTGTCTCTAGTATTCCAATCGATAGCGTCATGTCGCACTGTTCAGTACTGAGCGTGTGGTGAACACATGAAGTCTACAACGATAGTGTCTCCCGCCAAGCGTGAAGTGCGTGCTATCATTCGATGTCTCCATGCTGAGGGTTTACGCCTGACTTCATGCAGCCCACATAACGTCACAGTCATGTGTAACAGCAAAGTGCGGCAGCTGTGCAGGAATTTTGAAGCATGACCTAGAGATGTTCATTGATGCTGGCGGTCAGGAAAGGAAGCGCGTGTCAGCTGATGGGCTTGTACAGTGAGTGGATCAGGTCGTTCGAGAAAATCACCAACTAAGAGCAATTCAGAAAAAGCAAAGAGGTATGTTGTCATCAGGCGTCTTTCTTCATGAGGATGCTCTGCCACACACTGGGACGTAACAAAGACGTTCCCACAGCGTTGTCGATGGAAGTGTTTGATGGCCCGCCATACAATACGGACATGGCTCGCATGGCTATGCAAACAGTATTTTGCCGGAGACAGCGACATGCAGACAGCGTGGAGAATTGGCGTAAAGCACAGGTGGCTGCCTTCTAAGGGAGTCGGTGCAACGCTACGATAAATTTCTGAGCCGGAGCGTCGGCTAGGTAGGGAAGTAGCTGGAAGATATAGCTAAATGCTGCATTTTCTTCCACTGTGGTTTCCATTTGGCGCCTAGACTCTAGAAAGAAAATCTCTCATATTAACCTAGAAACAACATAAATAACAGTGTTTAGATGCTAAACACATGGCGTTCGTCTGCTTAATGTGATATATACAATACGGATGCTACCCTATAAAATTTAATTTACGATAAACGTGTGAAGATGTCAAGTTACATACATTATTGATTGTTATTCGTTTTCAGTTACTTCAAATGGTTCGAATGACTCTGAGTACTACGCGACTTAACTTCTGAGGTCATCAGTCGCCTATAACTTAGAACTAATTAAACCTAACTAACCTACGGACATCACACACATCCATGCCCGAGGCAGGATTCGAACCTGCGGTAGTAGCGGTCGCTCGGCTCCAGACTGTAGCGCCTAGAACGGCACGGCCACTCCGGCCGGCCAGTTATTTCCCCAAATGAGAAAATTCATGGCTAGGAAACATCAATACTTATTTTTTCTTTCATTTTCAGGACGTATCTATACACTGTAAAATATCAGCGGATACTGAACACACCAAAAGAGATGTTTTTTCCCCTAATCTCCATTCTCCACCAAGGGCTTATATTTATCCAACTTTAGAGCCCACAAATTTAGGTAGTGGGTATGCGACACCTAGAAATGAATACCAGGGATGGCTGAGTGTGGCCCCGAGTGACTTGCTCACAAATGCAATTCAATATGCGCCGCGCCGCGCGACCTGTCGTTGACCATCGCCCGACCGTCGCTGACGTCATTGCACCCGGGCATGTATTGGTCTCCATTATGCACGCGTATGAATGCGGTCGCGTGGACACTGAAATATGTGTACGTGACACATGACACGTGACACATGACACGTGACACGTACCCCACCAAGTGGCACAGCGTTGTACGGAAAAGTGGTAAGCCTTCGCATTTAGCTCTCTGGAGTTGTTGAGGCAGGCATTTAGTCGGTATTCGTGCAAAGGTTTTTACCAACATATGGATTTCAGAGCTGTTGACATAAACAGTCTGATGACATAAAGTGATAAACAGAGATGATACTCGCAAATCCGAACTTATCCGATGATCAATTTTTACTCCTCTATTGCACATACCGGAAGATAGTGAGCGATAAAGAAAACTACAAAAATACTACGTACACTAACTTTTTTCATAAATACGCTCATGATTTGTCTTGCCTTTTGTTATTAACTTCTGCCCGTCTGTACAGTGCTAGATGACGGAATCGGGCATGTATGACAAGAAATAACGGACGGTGCGTGCGTGACCTAAGAAAACATAGCTGCAGCTGAAGTCTATAATGCATGGTGAAGATTACTGGAGGCCTGTACCCACGACGAAAACGACAACGACAACGACGACGACCGTCTGAGTCGCTTGACAAAGGTGTTTCAACCATACTGAAGGAAATGGAAATTATGGCACCATCAGCACCTCGACCGAACGCTACCATACGGATACCGCACTATTTCCAAGCCTGTGAGATATGTTGATCCAGATTTAATCATTATGCGAGCTTACTGTCAGTATTTTCCGTACAGTAAAAAGCCAGTGATCTGCGCTATCCTTTACTGTATCTTACTCTGGTATCCAAAGTGGTGAAATATGCAACTATAAAACTCTTTGACAATCTACACACGGGAGAAAGTGTCTGACAGGTAGCTGAAGCCTTCCCTTCTATATCATAGAGGAACTCTTCACCACAGGTAATTGACCATTTAAAAAATAAAAAAGACTGCAAATGCCAAGCATGCAGCCATACAAATATTATTTATTATTTTTTATTTAGTTGTGTATAAGTGTCCCATGATTTTTCTGTTCATACGTTCCATTTCCTTTTGGCCATCTTCTCACTGGTTTGATGCTGCCCACCGCGAATTCCTCTCCTGTGCCAACCTCTTCATCACAGAGTAGCACTTACACCTCAATTGCTTTTTGGATATATTCCAGTCTGCAGCTTCCTATATAGTTTTTAATCTCTACAATTTTTATTCTATACGGCTCCCGCTAGTGCAGTGTAAGTTATTCCCCTTTGATTCAACACATGTCCTGCCCCTTTTCCTTGTCAGTGTATTCGCTTTTTTTTTCTCTGATTGGAATATCTTTCTGCTGGTTATTTACCCCCGTTATGTGATGAACATCACTTCAAAGTTTGGTAACTAGCGAACTGATGCTTCATGGAGCAACACTGTCCATTTCTGGCAGGATATATCGTTGACTTTTCACAATTTCTAAACCTTAGTGCATGTACGCCTTCGCTTGTTTATACCCCGTTGTTTATCTACAGCATCCGCAGTAATATTGCATGTAGTTAATGTAAGATATTAACACATAATCATCAAAATGTTTACAGTAATTTGATCTGAACCATTTGTTACAAGGAAGTCCGGCTTTCGTTACATTAACTCCGTTGAGCTTTTTCAACGTTCTCGTCAATCTTCTCTGAGGTTCACAAGGAAAGACGAAAATTCACCGTTCTGGCGCAAAACTATGTTTTCATCCAGTCAGGTCTGTTCGGTGTATTCCCGTTTTGGGTCGGTGCAGGTTATTCAACGGTTCCCCTGTAAGTAAACTCCATACATGATGGATGGATGTCTTCAAAGAACATTTCCATTATACTCAAACAAACATTTTTCAGCTACAAATTTCTTTAGAAGTGTGAATAAATGGTAGATGAGAGGGCACCATATCTGGCGAACACGGTGTATGTTCCCACTTTTCGTACTTCAAACGCCACAAGTTTCCGATTGCCAAAGAATCTTTATAGGCAGGTACATTGTCCTGATGAAAAATCCTTTTTCTTTTAATCGAACCTTTCTCTCGCTTATTTCGATTTCGTCCACTTTGCTCAGAAGGCTTGCAGAGCAATAGCATTATTTTTTACCATTTGCAAGCTGTCAATTAAAAGCAGATTTTGCCCCAGAAAACACTGACTACAGCCTTTACATCAGATAAAGTCGAACTCTCCTTTACATATGACCATCTTCTACCGACTACTTCTATGGCTGTTACTGTGAATCAGATCTGCAGCCATAATTCGCTGTACAAGAAATAAATTTGGGAGTAATATCTCTTTTTTTCTTTTTAAAATGAAATGCGTTTTTAGAACATCATTTTCGACTCTAATTTCAGTCAGTATTAAATAAAGGCAGTAAGCACCTTCAACAAAGCTTCCTCATAATTATTTATGCACACTCATCCTTATTCTTTTATCCGATATGACTATCGTGTTAGCTACTTTTTCATTCATACTGTCTAGTACCTTAACGTACATTTGGTCCATATTTTCTTCTTTGCTTGTAGTTTATACGCAGATCCATTGGCATCAAACTGTATAAGAAAACGAGTTTGTTAGCTCACGTATATTATTTTATAAATTTGAGGACTACGTACAAAAATTACAAAAACAAGATTTCAAAGTAAAAACAACTTCTATCGCAAGCACTGAAATTTATACTTCACAAGTATTTAGCAGACACATGCCTCAGAGAGTCAATAGATAAACACACTTCATTCATGAAAAATAGTTTAAGAAGAAAAAAATGCTAAATGTATGTTTACTTGTTGTTTCTCTTCTCAACCTAACTACTACGCAGCCAAAAGAGAAAAGTAACAGACATATTGTTCACTATACATTATTTCTTTCACTAGCACAAGCTCTGAAATGTGTGTAGGAACAGTAATGAATACGCGTCCCGTATTCATCCCGCTCCTCTTGAACAATAGATTAAAACACAGAGAGGTGGAGTCCATGTGTTAAATGAAGAGGCGTCTAGTAGACGGCTCGTATATGAAATCCGCTGTAAATGACAGTCACGACGGAATGTCTAAAATTCACTCTCTTAGATGCTTTGTTTTCATTTATTAAATACATATATTATTCGTTCAGTGTCTTTTTATCTTCTTTTGTTGAGTTGAACATGCATCCACAGCGTTTAGACACTGATATGAACTCATGTGGTGCTGGTTTCATAGTCTGATTGTTTGTTTTATTTTGACATTTTACTTAATGAAGTTAAAAGACAACAATTTGTTCAAATTGTGGAACACAAAACATGAGGCTATAAGAATTTACCATTTTCGAGAACACTCTCAATGAATGAATTCCGCCGACCATCCTGGCCGTTCCGAAACGTTTTGATAGATGAGAACTGCGTATTTGGCGGGGTCTCGAGCCGTAATTTCTGACTTTTGCTAGAATAGCCTAATTTCGATATTTCGGCGGTTGCGTCCATATTCTATCTTCTTCAACCCAGAACGGGACTTTCTTTTGTATCGAGGGGAACTGTCAATTGATCCCTGATATGCCTGCTTAAGGTCTCATAAGCAACGCATCATCTGTAAGGTGGGAATTGCTTTAGACTTGGATAGAACACAATGACGTAAATAAACGGCCAACAAACCATTTAAAAATAAATATTTCATTTAACTGTTATTGACTCCGTCTGTCATATATTATTGAAGACTATACTAAAACTTGTAAATGATCATTATGTTGTGTCAAACAGGTGTGTTGTTAAAACCAGTACTGAGCACTTGCCAAATCTACCTCGTAATTTGATCACCTTGCTACATCCAGCATGACAATTGTCTTCTGCTACAATTTTCTGCTGCTTTATATTAATTGCATGCACTACAAGATATTTCTAGTCAGCTACACTAGGACATGAATCTAAATGATATCAGCACTGGCAACAACAACAATTTTAGTGGATTTTGCTCAGTTTTGTGCTGCGCCACATGGTTTCTGGCACGCAAATTTCTCCTCGTCACACACACACACACACACACACACACACACGCACGCACAAATCAGTATCAGTAGTTTAGGTTTATTCGTCAACGGATGATCGTCATTCACTTGCCAAAATCTGTAAACTGCACGGTGCACTGCGCTCGCTAGTCTATCTTGGAAATTTCGTCGACGACTATTCAGGTATAAACGCCCTGACAACACACATTGTCATATACAGGGAAAATCAAACTCTCCTATATGGTAAATAAGACTATTTGGCAGCCAAGATCTCATGTTGTGATATTTTTTTATATATATTTCCGCAAATGACCGGCTTCGACAGAGTTCAGCTGTCATCTTCAGATCTATAGTGCACCAGGAGAAAAACATTACTACGACTGTCTATACAACTGTCAAACCAGTACGAGGATGCACGTGGGAAAACAACATAAACAGATGTCACAATACTTTGACATATTTTAAGGAATGCGTTATGTGCATATCTGGTTATTATGTTGTTTTCCAACGTGTATACTGGTTGTACAGGTGTGCGGATTGTCGTGGCAATGTTCTTCTCCTGGTACACTGTAGATCCGAAAATGACAGCTAAACTCGGGCTAAACCGATCACTAAGAAAATAAAATAAAATAAAAATATTACAACACGTCATCTAAAAATATTCCAACACTTGATCTTGGCTTATTTACGAAATATCAGATCGGTCCCAGCAACATGTTCATCATCATCATCATCATCATCATTTAAGACTGATTATGCCTTTCAGCGTTCAGTCTGGAGCATAGCCCCCCCTTATACAGTTCCTCCATGATCCCCTATTCAGTGCTAACATTGATGCCTCTTCTGATGTTAAACCTAATACTTCAAAATCATTCTTAACCGAATCCAGGTACCTTCTCCTGGGTCTGCCCCGACTCCTCCTACCCTCTACTGCTGAATCCATGAGTCTCTTGGGTAACCTTGCTTCTCCCATGCGTGTAACATGACCCCACCATCTAAGCCTGTTCGCCCTGACTGCTACATCTATAGAGTTCATTCCCAGTTTTTCTTTGATTTGCTCATTGTGGACACCCTCCTGCCATTGTTCCCATCTGCTAGTACCTGCAATCATCCTAGCTACTTTCATATCCGTAACCTCAACCTTGTTGATAAGGTAACCTGAATCCACCCAGCTTTCGCTCCCATACAACAAAGATGGTCGAAAGATTGAACGGTGCACAGATAACTTAGTCTTGCTACTGACTTCCTTCTTGCAGAAGAGAGTAGATCGTAGCTGAGCACTCACTACATTAGCTTTGCTACACCTCGCTTCCAGTTCTTTCACTATGTTGCCATCCTGTGAGAATATGCATCCTAAGTACTTGAAACCGTCCACCTGTTCTAACTTTGTTCCTCCTATTTGGCACTCAATCCATTTATATTTCTTTCCCACTGACATTACTTTCGTTTTGGAGATGCTAATCTTCATACCATAGTCCTTACATTTCTGATCTTGCTCTGAAATATTACTTTGCAAACTTTCAATCGAATCTGCCATCACAACTAAGTCATCCGCATATGTAAGACTGCTTATTTTGTGTTCACATATCTTAATCTCACCCAGCCAGTCTATTGTTTTCAACATATGATCCATGAATAATATGAACAACAGTGGAGACAGGTTGCAGCCTTGTCTTACCCCTGAAACTACTCTGAACCATGAACTCAATTTACCGTCAACTCTAACTGCTGCCTGACTATCCATGTAAAGACATTTAATTGCTTGCAAAAGTTTGCCTCCTATTCCATAATCTTGTAGAACAGACAATAACTTCCTCCTAGGAACCCGGTCATATGCCTTTTCTAGATCTATAAAGCATAGATACAATTCCCTGTTCCACTCATAACACTTCTCCATTATTTGCCGTAAGCTAAAGATCTGGTCCTGACAACCTCTAAGAGGCCTAAACCCACACTGATTTTCATCCAATTGGTCCTCAACTAATACTCGCACTTTCCTTTCAACAATACCTGAGAAGATTTTACCCACAACGCTGATTAAAGAGATACCTCTGTAGTTGTTACAATCTTTTCTGTTTCCATGTTTAAAGATTGGTGTGATTACTGCTTTTGTTCAGTCTGATGGAACCTGTCCCGACTCCCAGGCCATTTCAACTATCCTGTGTAGCCATTTAAGACCTGACATTCCACTGTATTTGATGAGTTCCGACTTAATTTCATCCACCCCAGCCGCTTTATTGCACTGCAATCTATTGACCATTTTTTCCACTTCCTCAAATGTGATCCTATTTCCATCATCATTCCTATCCCATTCTACCTCCAAATCTGAAACATTACTGATCGCATTTTCACCTACATTGAGCAACTCTTCAAAATATTCCCTCCATCTTCCCAAGGCATCCACAGGATTCACCAGCAGTTTTCCTGACCTGTTCAAAATACTTGTCATTTCCTTCTTACCTCCCTTTCGAAGACTGCTAATTACACTCCAGAATGGTTTTCCAGCAGCTTGACCCATAGTCTCCAACCTGTTTCTAAAGTCTTCCCACGATTTCTTCTTGGATGCTGCAGTTATCTGTTTGGCTTTGTTTCTTTCTTCAACATAACTTTCTCTGTCTACCTGGGTTCTGGTATGTAGCCATTTTTGATACGCCTTCTTTTTCCTTTTACAGGCTGCCTTGACTGTATCATTCCACCAAGCTGTTTGCTTCTTCCTACTTTTACACACTACTGTTCCAAGACATTCTTTAGCCACTTCTAGTACTGTGTCCCTGTACCTTGTCCATTCCTTTTCCAATGACTGTAATTGGCTACATTCAACTAACTGGTACCTTTCTGAGATCGCTGTTATGTACTTGTGCCTGATTTCCTTATCCTGAAGTTTCTCCACTCTTATCCTCCTACATATGGACCTGACCTCCTGCACTTTCGGCCTCACAATCCCAATTTCACTGCAGATTAAATAATGATCAGTGTCATCAAAGAATCCCCTGAATACACGTGTGTCCCTCACAGCCTTCCTGAATTCCTGATCTGTTATTATAGTCAATGACAGATCTGGTTCCCCTGCCTTCCCAAGTATACCGGTGAATGTTCTTATGTTTAAAAAAGGAGTTTGTGATTACTAAGCCCATACTGGCACAGAAATCCAAGAGTTGTTTCCCGTTCCTGTTGGCCTCCATATCCTCTCCAAATTTACCCATAACCTTTTCATACCCATCTGTTCGATTTCCAATCCTGGCGTTAAAATCACCCATGAGCAGAACACTGTCCTTGTCCTTCACTCTAACAACTACATCACTGAGTGCCTCATAAAAACTATCCATCTTATCTTGATCTGTCCCTTCACAATGCGAATATACTGACACAATCCTAATTTTCTTGCTAGACACTGTCAAATCTATCCACATCAGTCGTTCGTTTACATACCTTATTGCAACTATGCTGGGTTCCATTTCTTTCCTGATGTAAAGCCCTACACCCCATTGTGCTATTCCTGCTTTGACTCCTGACAGGTAGACCTTGTATTCTCCCACTTCCTTTTCTTTCTCACCCCTTACCCGAATGTCACTAACAGCTAAAACGTCCAGCCCCATCTTACTTGCAGCCTCTGCCAGCTCTACCTTCTTCCCAGAGTAGCCCCCATTGATATTAATAGCTCCCCATCTCATTACGATTTGTTTGCCAAGTCGTATCTTAGGAGTCCCTGGTTTGTCAGTTAGAGGTGGGACTCCATCACCTCCAAAGGTCCGAGGCATTTTGCTCTGATTGTTGCCAGCATCATATTTAAAGTACCAGGGAAGCAGGTTGCTAGCCTTACTTGCCCCGAGTCCCATTGGGTTTTACCCCTAACGGCTGAGGGACTAACCGGTGAATTTGGTAGTCTTTGCCGTATGAGCACAAAGGTGACCACGACTCAGAATATGTCCGAGATGCCCAGCCTTATTCCAAAGTAATTGGTATCCCGACTGTCGGGACCACTTACTTGGCCACTCATACGTTGCCCGTGGTTCATGAACTAGGACATGACTACAGGAACCCACACCATGAACCACAGCAGCAACATGTTCAACTTACTATAATTCTATGTAACTGGAAAAGTTTGAAGTTAGAGGAGGAACTTCCTGGCAGCCTAAGATTATCAGTGAAGGTTGTTGGAGGAACTCAGATGTTCACAACTGTTGCGGAAACCGTTGAAGTACATGAGTCTCCATCTGGGACACTGATCTGTCTACCAGATTCAGAATAAACTTTCGATTAAGATCGTCTGTAATATATAGACTTCTCTGGAGATATATTTGAGGACTAGGAGGAAAAGGAAGCACCGAAAGGCCACCTCGGCCTCGGTGAAGTGTTGAATAAGGCCAGCAGCTAAGGGAATAGCGTGGCAGCGCGTCTTCTGGGCGACGCACAGTATTTGGGTCGCATTCGCAGCATCGCTGCCGCGCCTCTGCACGCGCATCACAGTGAAGGAGGGAGGAAGTAGGGGCGACACAGGGGAGGAAATAGGGGGTGAGGTGCAGCATCGCACGTCCAGCCCGACGACCCATTTTCCGCCTGCCGCAGACGCGACGCACGAGCGCTGCCGGAGATAATTAACGAGGATGCCGACGGCTGGACACGGGTCATAGCTCATCACCAGGCCGCGTGGTAGCAGAAACAAGTGGCTTACCACTATACGAGACACCTGCAGTGTACCGAACACACACTGTGTCCCAACTATGGTTCTGTAATGTTTCGTGCCTTACTACGAGACTGGAGTGAAAATGACTCGTGATCTTTGTGATCGCCAGTTCCGGGCCAAATGATCATCACATACATAGCACCACTGCTCAATTGCTGTATCGGTCACTGAATGAGCCACCAGCTGTTAAATTAATGATTTCATTAACGTGTTTCGGGTAAAGCCCATCATCAGATTGTCTACAAACCAGAATTACACAGAAAATAACAGAAAATATAACGTTACGAAGAATATACCGGGTGATCTAAAAGTCAGTATAAATTTGAAAACTGAATAAATCACGGAATAATATAGATAGAGAGGTACAAATTGACACACATGCTTGGAATGACATGGGCTTTTATTAGAACCAAAAAAATACAAAAGTTCAGAAAATATTCGACAGATGGCGCTTCATCTGATCAGAATAGCAATAATTAGCATAACAAAGTAAGACAAAGCAAAGATGATGTTCTTTACAGGAAATGCTCAATTTGTCCACCATCATTCCTCAACAATAACTGTAGTCGAGGAATAATGTTGTTAACAGCACTGTAAAGCATGCCCGGAGTTATGGTGAGGTATTGGCGTCGGATGTTGTCTTTCAGCATCCCTGGAGATGTCGGTCGATCACGATACACTTGCGACTTCAGGTAACCCCAAAGCCAGTAATCGCACGGACTGAGGTCTGGGGACCTGGGAGGCCAAGCATGACGAAAGTGGTGGCTGAGCACACGATCATCACCAAACGACGCACGCAAGAGATCTATCGGACATTTTGTGAATTTTTTTTTTTTTTTGTTTTAATAAAACCCCTGTGTCATTCCAAGCATGTGTGTCAATTTTTACCTCTCTATCTACATTATTCCGTGGTTTATTAAGTTTTCAAATTTATACTGACTTTTTGATCACCCGGTACAATAGCAGCAAACTATAAGTATCGCCAGAATCAAACAGTTGAAATATACACCATGAATATCTTTGTTATCGGACATGTAATGAACAAAGCTGTCATGGCAGACTAACTGACTAGCTACAACGGAATAACCAGGAAGACAATTTAAAGCACGAGAGGGCGGTGACGAATACAAAAGTAGCGGCACATACCGACAAAAGCAGAAAAAATTATTTTGTTTTCCTTTCCCATAAGACATGTATACACAAAATTTGCAATGTGAAAAAATAAAATAAACAGTTCTACAAAAATCCATCGACAAGAAAGACATGCATGTAAGCAGACAGAGAGAATAAAATTTCAGAAGAGTTACATATATTCAGACCTTCATACAAAATAACATAAATTAAAAATGTCCTTGGAAACAATTTAAAAATGCATAATAAAGAAGAAATAATAACAGCAGCACCGCTGCGTGCAAGGTAGGTCAAGGATTCGAAACCTTGCAACATAAAGAGAGAGAGATCGTGCAAGTAAAGCTCATTGAAAGGTAAAATATATGATGTGATAATAAAAGACCATAGAAACGCAAAGAACATAGTACATTAATTATTATAATATATGTTGTCGAGGATCACATTAGTAATGAGGAGGTATTGATTGAATAGAACAGGAGAGAAGAGAAATTTTTGTCACAACTTGACTAGAAGTAGGGATCGGTTGGTAGGGCATATTCTGAGGCATCAAGGGATCACCAATTTAGTATTGGAGGGCAGCGTGGAGGGTAAAAATCGTAGAAGGAGACCAAGAGATGAATACACAAAACAGATTCAGAAGGATGTAGGTTGCAGTAGGTACTGGGAGATGAAGAAGCTTGCACAGGATAGAGTAGCATGGAGAGCTGCATCATACCAGTCTCTGGAGTGAAGACCAGGGACTGGAACCCTCAAGAAATACATATAAAAAAAGCGATAAGTATAGGAAAGAGGTGCATGAAGGTAGAGATATAAATATTGGGACAGTATTTGTGAGAATGCATAGAATTACAGGCCCAGTATTTCACTGAATATTTTTGTACATTACATATTGTCATGCTCATGGTTGTATTTCAGCTGTCTAATTTTGGCGATACTTGTAGTTTCATACTCTTCTATATACATAGTACTGTTACATTTTTTGTGATTTGTTGTGTATTTCTGGTAAGCGGACAATCTGCTGATGGGCTCTACCCGAAACATGTCAAATAAAGTCATTAGTTTATTAGGTGATGACTTCTTATTCACTGACCAATAAAGCAATTGTGCACTACTGCTATTGATTTACAATATATAGTCGCATTCTTCCTGCTTGACTTTATGTCACAATTACAAGAAAATCATCATCACACGGTAGCAATACGTTATCAGTACTCTGTTGCATAGTTTTTAGCCCCGACGTGTGTTACAGCGAAAGATTTGTTCTTTCTGGAAAATGAACATTTCCACTTGTGGGTATAAGTGAAGGCTACAAGGTGTCAGATATGGTGAACAGAGTAATGTTCAAAATGTTCTCACTTGAATGTTGGATCCATTTTCATTGTACGCTGTGGGCTGTTAAAATTGCAACAAAAGAAAGGATAGTAAATATATGTTTAAACTTATGGGTGTCTTGTTGGTGTGCAGGGTGTTAAATTTACCGCACAGATCTGCCACCTCTGGCAGCAGTAACTGCTTTAACCTGGTTGGGTTTCCAGTGGAACTGAGCTTCAATAACAGATACGGATACGTCATTCCACGCTGTTTCAACAGTACTCCAAAGGTCATCAATCGTAATGGTTGGCGAATGGTCGTGTGCGTCTTTCGCCAGCCCATGAGCAGATGTTTTCAGTGGCCTAGAGATCAGGAGAACATTCTAGCGAGAGGAACAGTCTAACACCTTCGGTATCGATACTGGTCAGGACAGCACAGACAACGTTCAGTTTTGGGTTAGCTTGTTGAAAGATATCATAAGGGCGACCTCTAAGGTAGGGTATAGATACCGACCATAACACATCAAATATTCAACGGCTCCTTTTCACACACGAGCTAAAAAGAATGTGTATGAACAGTAAGCTCAAACTAGAACATAAATAATATGCACGTTAAGGTATTAGGCAGTCATTAATGAAAGACTTAATTGACATGACAGGTATATCAGAAAGGTAAATTATGCATAAATAATTAGGTATAAGAAAGCTTTGTGCAAGGTGCGTGCTGTATTTGTTGAACACTTTATGATCTGACGTGTCTTCTGAGTCCAACTTTTAAAAAAGCATAAAATATTCTCTCTTCGTTACGAGCCTTACAGATTTGCTGCGCCCCGTTTATTCTTAGTTTGGTACATTGTTGACATATAGCAGAACTTTTAGGGATGCATTATCTGTGGCTCTAGAGCAGTTTGAATCTCAGCACGTGCAGTCCACGTGCTGTTCGGTTGCGTGTGGTTGGATGCGGATCAACCTTTGCTTGTTTTTGAGTGTTTACTGTGTTAATCTAATAGTCATATATTTTCCCCAATTTCGTCTTTAATCCATTTATGCTAACAACTGTTTAGAATCACAAAATATTGAAGATTATTAAAAAAACTTACGCAAAAAATATTCTGTTCTTGTAAGTCCTTTCAGATCTATAGATTTATATTTTTTCTTCACAGGTCAAGACGAGGAAATTGGAAGATAAAGAGAAAATTGGGATACTCTAGAAGTTTTTTCCAACTGATATCTATACACCAATTTAGAAAAGTAGTGATTCTGAAACAAAAAACATTCTTGAATAATTAATTCGAACTCGTCAATTTACTGGCCAAACAAACAATAAATGAGACCACGACAAATGTCATCATCAACAGAATATTTCCTATTATTCTCTAGAAACTGAGGAAATTCAGTTTGAATATGGCAGTGATAGCAAGAAATCTCCCCAATTATTTTCAAAATAAAGAAAGAAAAAAGAGATTTTTCACTTTCATTTGAAATTTAAACTCAAAATCTAGGAGGTCATGCCATATTTCATTGTTAATCGTGGAAAATCTAAAAATTATTCTATTTACTCGTACAATACAAAATCAACAACTCATTCAAAATGTTGCCAATGTAACGTGTTCTTATATGTCAATAAGAGAAAAAATTGTTTTTATCAAAACCATTTCGCAAGAATTAATCTTTGTCCACACTGGATCATTATGCCTGACGGTAAATAAAAGACAAAACTTATGTATTTCTCCGGTGACCTTTCTCCTACGGCAAGCGTAGCCACATGAGTCAGAAAGGCGCGCTGTGTCAGCGTTTGATTTCAGATACACCTGATGATGGGGCTAAGATCCAGAAACCGTGGTAGTGTACAGCGACTTCTGCCATGCAATACTTAAGTCAGCAAAGAATTTTACAACTGTAGCGGATTTGTGTACCATGAACACAATCCTGCAAAGTCTGGTGATCAAGAACTTTCCTCCATCGCATTGCCTCCTCGTACTGGCTAAACATTTTCTGTGAAAACTTCTTCTACCACCGCGACTTTAAATGGTTAGGTCTGAGTCCGGCGACACCGCATTAATAGCGTCAACCAAGGAGGCAAGTACACGTAAGGTGAGGCACAATGTTTTAACTTCTGTACATCGAAAAAGTAGAAATTTTCCTTTCATATGATCTTGTGCTTAATGTCATGACAGGTTAAAAATCGCTGGTCGAAATTATGGCTTTCAAATGCAAATACTATTTTTATCTGATTTTTTTTGTGCATATTTCCTGTGTACTGCTTCATCTGATAAGATAACATAACTCATTAGTTGGTCAATATCGACGGCACGTGATTGTAACTACTGCTCATAATTTGATACGACATGAATTATACTAAAATATCGACTTGCTAGCGTTACTGGAATTTTAAATCAATTGTATTCACGGCTAAATTTCTGTCAATGCTGTTAAGGTTGGCGGGATCTGACGCTGTGATTCAAGAGCAAACATCTGTAATTTTTGTCAAATGTCAAAGGCAACGCATTCATTAAAGAGCTCCGAATGCGGGCGACTATATGCGGTGCACAACAGCCTGTCAAGCATTTGATACGTCGAGTGGCAAGAACCACAGCTCCGCTGAGAGGGTGAACTCTCTAACAACATTCGGTATTTCTGCATCAATGAGTGAGTGAAGGGCGCTACAAAAATTGAGGAGCTATTTTTAATGGGAAACGTGACAATTTAAACATAATTTGTACGAGAATTTCGCCTGTGATTTTAACAGTATCGCAATTTTCAATATAAACATGCTTTGTTTAAATTGCAACAAGGGAGCAGATGTTTCCGTCTGTTAACGAGGTGGTAACTGGAAGTTATTTCAATAATGATGGACTTATACCTGGGAGATAATTAACGCTAGATAGCAGTTACAAATAAATAAAATTTATTTTTCACCAGTAATCAGTCACCAGCACACACGGTATTCCACGTACAAAAACATTTTAATACTTTGTGAACCTATTGTTTCCACGTACGTAAACGCCCTCTGATTGTGAATATTATTCTGAAATATACGCACCTCGCTTCTTGGTTGCTGCACATATGAAAATAAACTAAATAATCAGCGGCAGGTGTATAGGTGGTAAAAAGGGAGGATCTAAAGATAGTATCACAGAAGTTCATAAATCTATCTGTAAGTTAGATTTATTCAAGCTCCTGTACAATATAGCTACAAACTATAAGGTATGGCACTCTATTCATGTAAGGTAAGAAGAAATGACTATTGCACGCACAGATATAATTTATCTTAGGTAGCCGCGTCCGACGCCTAATAACACTTTCAATGTGAAACATGACCCTGGGAGAATGAAAAAAAGCATGGAACACTTGCTAGCTGTACTTCGCTTTTGACTGGTTCCTATACGTTTCCTTTACCGCCAAAGAATGTCTGCCTTACCAGTTTATCTGGAATGCCGCTCTGCCCGAGGACCTACCGCACCACAAAACAAACATGTATTTGACGCCTAACTATAGGCTCATGATTCTGTATTTAGGGAATCATAGGTGACCCAACCTCTATACAAAACAAATAGAAGCAAACATCAAAGCTTTACCTTCGAACACTAGACGAATTCATCAACGCTATGCTGATTACACAGGTAAGACTTTGAGGAACAGAAGGTATCTAGGTAAAAATCCCAGCTGGAGACCTTCTTGCTGTAGACTTACAGAATTGTGAAATATGTTCATTAAGAGACTCAGATTAAGCTATAGTCAAGAAGTAGACCGATCCTGTTTTACCTTAAACTCACCTCAACACTGGGAGGAAAACATTTATTATGTAATTGAGGCTTTGAAGAACGCCATTCGTCATGAAGTTTTAGTATCACCTCCAAAAAATAAAGTTACGAAATTAATTTTGTATTTGTATGCAACATTACCATAGTGCGCCGATATAGGGAGAAATAGGGATAGATAGCACCACTTGTTTTGGCTGCTCTAGCTTCAACAATTATTCGACTTCTCATCTCATGAAGACTAACTGTCATGGGTGGAACAAAGGCTGTGTCTTTTATATACTCCCACAAAAAAACCGCAAGGTGTGAGATCGGGTGACCTGGGAGGCCAAACGCAATGAACAAGATCTTGTTTTCCATCATTTACAATCCAATCCAACGATGTGGAATGGTGTTGTTAAGATAACGCCACGCGTCAAAGTGAGGCGGGGCGCCGTCATATATGAAAATGAAATCGCTGGAACCTTCGTGAAATTGAGAAAACAAAAAATTTTGTAGCAACAGTCATGTTGCAATATCCCCCACAAAAAATAAAGGTCAGTAAGACAGAAACGGCACAAAAGACTTACAGTTTCGCCGAGTCCCTTTCATGTTCGGTGATGATGCCAGGATTTTGAGACCCCCACATTCTTACATTATGGAGCTTTACGTTAGCCGATAGATGAAACGTCGATTCGTCCGAAAAGATGAGTTTTCCGAAGAAAGTGTCCTCTGCCATATCCTGCAGAACTGACATGCAAAATTTGTACCTTCTCTTATCGTCGTTGGGACGAAATTCCTGCAGTAACTGCAACATACAAGTTAAGCTGAAATTCCTGGGCAGCCCGTCTTGTGGACCTCCGACAGCTATGTGTGAACGCATTTCGGATACGCTCGCACATTTTACTAGACATTCGTGGCCGACCAGTACATATGCAACCATTTTCTAAGAATTTTGTAAGCTAGTCATTAATCTGCTAGTGTAGAGGTGGCCTCTTGCTGACAACAAAATCTATTCTTTCTTTTTGACTCTCCCAGTATGCTTGTTTGGGTGGCCATCTTCCGCAGCAGCTGTTACAATCCGTAATTATAGCTTTCACGACTTAAGATTAGTAAGGAAAAACCAATCTTAATGGAGCGCCTTCTTACTTTATCTCCTATATCTTGTTTTCTTTAAAGGAGCCAAATAATACTACAGAAAGTAATTTTCTCGTTAAATATATCTGATTTTCTCACTATTGGAACAGGTTTTGTTGAACAACGTTAACTATTTAAGTTCTTATTCATACCTAATGTAGATATTTCTTTGCCCAAGTATTTCAAAGTATTAATCCTTTTTTGTCTTCAGATATTTCGTCCTGGACTACTAGGAACAATGCCAGGCTCACGTCATCGGTTACTAGTAACATCACAAAGTCTCATAAAACCTTTTCAATGCACAAAAACAAAACAAATAGCAAAATAAAGATTAAGAAGTCACAAAGCATAAAACCTACTACAAAAATAGACCACAGCCCCCTGTTTCTTAGTATGCGCTCTCTGTCCCATACTCAGGATTTTAGAACGCTACACGATCAGTTGATCATTACGTCCCTGGCCCATTTGCGAGGTGGTTGCCAGCTGATTTGCACGCAAGTACTTTAAGCGCACTCACAAAGTGTCGATTTTGACCAGAAAGTCACTCTTGCAGGTGGACTTTAAATAGATGTTGCAACAACTAGCAATTTACTTCTTGATTTCACTTCGTGTCCTGGTAGTACTTCTTGTAACGCTGGTAAGGCTCAACGAAGCTCTAATGAGCTAGAACGACTCAAGATTACCCGTTGGCAGTCCAAGGCAGACAGCTATTTGCGCGCCCCCTGCAGGGCAGAAGCTGCTGACACCCGCCACACACAGCTGAGACCCCTGCAGGGCCGGCAACCCTGCGCAACCTCCGCTGCGCAGCAGGCGGCTCGCTCCGACACTGCAGGTGGTTCCTTCCTCTTTTCCTGCTTACTCTCCGCTCATTCTGCAAACTTCTCTAATCTGGCTTTCTCAGAGTAATATGGCGTTTCCGGTTACATCACACATATTTTTACCGTCGCTGTCTGTGTGACATCCCAGGCTTTAGGGATCATGATACAGGATTCGTGAAATGGAATTCTGCTGCGACTCTGTTGTTAAAGGGAGAATCTGATATTAGTGGATAAAAACCAGATTGGTTTCACGGAAAGAAACATGACATAAGTTTCTACCCTCGAAGGAAACAATAGAAAATGTCTATTCCAGAAATAAAACAAACTGAATGCCCAAAAAAGAAACTTTACAAATGCTTCTACTTCTAATCATTGATTTCGACGATTTTATTCTGCAAGTTATTAGCGCTTGACGATCATTGCCTGTTACTATGTATCTGTAATTTTGTTATTTTGGTAATATTTCACTATCCTGTGCGCAGCTATCCTCGGTAGGTACCGACAAGTGCAAAGATTTCCTTGCTGTTTTTCCTTCTGATCAAAGTGTACAGTCCCTCAGCGCTTATCTGAAGAGCACAGCAGCAACATTTATTTCTTTCACAGTCCATCACAGGGCTGTCTTCCGGAAATTCTTTTCGCTAGCAGGAACCCGACTTCGAAATTATCCCTCCCCCATCAGAGAACTAAATCACGTGCCTAACTACAAAGTACAGCTACTCACCTGTCTCCTAAGCCAACACTAATGCCTGCCACTGTTGCCTTACCAGACCTACACACCCTTCTCTCCCCCTAGATCTCTTCTGTTTCGTAACTATTGAGCTGGAGCTGCCTACCTGTATTTTTCTTTCTTTGCAACAGATACGTTGTAATATATCGTTTTATACTGTTAGCTTTGATTATATTTGAATTAAGAATTATAAAAGCTACACGAAGTGACACAAAAAATAGAGAACTGTTGAGATAAATATTGCTTACTATGGTAGAGAGGTTCTCTGGTTTCTTAATACAATATCTGTTCAAGATAATCTGGAACCTGTTAGTGGGCATTAATATTTGATGTGTCCTCCTTTCGATTTTCTGTCAGCTCAAACTCTACTTGGGACATTTTCAGTGAGGTGTTTGAATGTCAGTGGAGGAATGGAAGCACATTCTTCCTAAAGAGCCAAAGCTAGAGAAGGTCTGGAGCGAAGTCCATGTTCTAACTCATCCCAAAGGTGTTCCACTGGATTCACGTCTGGATCCAGGCAGGCAATTCCTTTTCAGGATTGTTATTGTCCAGAGATCATCGTCACGCAGATGCTGCTTCATGGCTGCATGGATTGTCGTACTGACCCAAACAATCGTCGTCTCCGAACTGCTACTCTACTGTATGCAGTAAACAAGACTGCAAAATGTGCTCATATCTTCCACATTTAGAGTTTTCTTAAACGCTATAAGGGGACCACAATGTCACCATGAAAGACACCCCCACACCATAACGCCAAATCCTCTGTACTTTCCTATTGGTTCTGTATATGACAGGTGATGTTCTCCAGACATTCACTAAATCCATACCCCTCCATTTGATTTCAATTCGTTTCCAGTTATCCACGAACAAGTGGTGCCGCTCTTTACACCAACGCAACCGTCGCTTAGCGCTGACTGCAAAAAAAAAAAATGGCTCAAATGGCTCTGAGCACTATGCGACGTAACTTCTCAGGTCATCAGTCGCCTAGAACTTAGAACTAATTAAACCTGACTAACCTAAGGACATCACACACATCCATGCCCGAGGCAGGATTCGAACCTGCGACCGTAGCGGTCGCTCGGTTCCAGACTGCAGCGCCTAGAACCGCTGACTGCAGAAATGTGTGATTTATAAAGAGCTTCTCTACGGTTGTACCCATTGTTTTTAACTGCACACGCACAGTCATTGTGCCAGGTGGACTTCTGGTAGTGCTTTCGAAATCTTGAGTGATCCTTTCCGCAGATTTCATACGATTTTTTACAACCACCCTTCGCACTGCTTGGCATTCTCCGTCCGTCAGTATATGTAGTCTACCTGGTCCTGGTTTAGCTTTGATTGTTTCTTCGTGTTTCCACTTGACAGTCACTTCACTAACAGTCAGCTCGAGCAGCTTTAGAAAGGCTGAAATGTCCTTGGTGTATTTCCTACTCAAGTGATATGCATGACTAGTGCACATTCAAAGTCACTGAGGTCGCTTTACCAACCCGTTATGCTTTTCAACTGACAAGACAATAGTTCTGCCTCCTTTTATACTGGCGGTACATCTCTCATGTAATTCAGTTGTCCATATACGTTTGATCATGTAATGTATGCGCTGGAAAAGAAAAATCATCCTATGTGAACTTATGAGACTGCACTTAACATCAGTACGGTTTAATCTAAACATCAGTCAACATGATGCAAAAGTTTTTTTTCTCAGTCGAGCAGCTTATAATATCCAGAAAATTTGGAATGCACTGCATTCCTTACTCCACACTATTTCATCTCAGCAATACGTGGCTTAAAAATTTGTTGCTCAGAGACAGAATAGCTGACGTAGACGCCACTCACGTATTAGGCCCAACATTTTTTTTTTTTTTTTTCCTGGCTCGCCGACTGCTGCCTACAGGTTATTACTAGGAGCGATGTGTGACCCTGTGACACGTGATCACTATGTCGCCAGTCCCCCTGCCGTTGTTGCCAGTAGATGAATGTTGATGATGCCGCTGCTTCTTCATTTAAGCAACTTCTCATTTGGCCTCACAAAGTCTGAGTAGACTCCGTACCATCCCACCTCAGAAACAATGTGAGAAGGTACCGGGAACAAAACCCAGGACTTTCCGCACAGAAGGCAGTTACTCTAACCCTTCGGTGACAGATACCATCTAAAGAATTAATACGATTTAAAATAGGGGGTAGCACTAGTCAAAGATAAAAACAATCGAAAAAATGTATGCCTATAGAACAAATTAGCAACTTAAATGCGCTAAAAATCTTTTACCTCATTAAATAGTGAAAGTAATAACCAGTAGGCCCCGTTATGAAGGGACAGTTCTAGACTTAGTAGTTTCCAATTTTAAACTCTTAGAACTATTAATTACAAATATTTTTCAGTTGACATTTGTGGTCATTCTTCCTGAAATTTTGGTGCTAGGGCAGGGAATTCAATATTTTTTTGCCATTAAAAAGGAGTCCAATTTTCGTTACCTTTTACGGAAATAGTGCCCAAGCGCCACTTTAAGGAAAGGCAAAGAGAAAACATTGAAAGTCACTAAATTTGAAATTTTGTTAATATTCAATAAAGTGAATAATATTTTCACTGATGCTAAAACAAATTTTGTGTAATAGTCGAGAACCACTTAGGAACGCCGTAACTTTTACTGAAATGTAAAGAGTACAAGATCCATAAGAGTTCGGTCGATGACATATCAACTTTCTGACACGTTGGCGCAACAAAATGGCGGGGACTGGTCGTCTGATCAGCAGTTTTACAAGTGTTGGCTCTGCTGGTTGCCAGTGTTGCAGCTCACTAGCCATGCGCTCCTATTGAACTTTGTATTGGCTTTTAATGGATTCTTAACGGCGTAGGTAGTTTCTAAGAACGTGAGACGTTTTTACAGGTCAAGAGCCACTGGTATTCGACGTACCAAAGACCTGTTTCAGAAAACGGAGACTGCAGAGAGTTTGTCTTCGCCTACGAGAAGATGCCTGAACGCCATTTGGCGCTAGGTCCATTATGTTACGGCTCTAGCCATCAACTTTGGGCATTAAGTTGAATGTGTGGCATACCCGGAAGCCGCTGGATCTCGTACTCGAAGAAAATGCACGTGGATAAATTGTGCAAAATGATTTCTCGGCACGAGAACTTTTCCTTCCTGCCCTATTCAAGACAATTTTTGGTGGTGAAATTCTGCTTTTCCCGACTTTGCCTGGTATCAACAGATATTCAGTATAATTGTATAACTGCAAGAAATGCTGTAAGGCTCTGAGCCCTCCAGGTAAAATTCAGTCTTCAAGCTGAGACTTTCCGGCTGTTCTGACAAAGACGACGAACAGGAGAAATGTACAAACAGTGAGTATAAATATATTGTAGAAGCAAATTTCCGAGTGTTACAAGTTTTTTTTAAAGTTAGTCATAACAAAAAGAGAGAACTCCAGTTTTATGGTTAGCTGTATGACAAAACTGAACATCGTGTAGAAAACGAAGCCACACTCTGGGATGTGGGCAAGAGACTTTTTTCTGACACAAAGAAAAAACTTAGCTGGATACAGGCGTCCTGTATGCGGACATATTTCTCACGTAACATCCAATTACTCCAGGTCGGCACTCATGCACAGATAACGACGTACACTGTTGGCATGATTACGTCTTCTGAAAACAGATTCTTAGAAGCGGCTGTTCAGACGAAACAGGCAGCAAGCTGACGACAAGATACCACCGTTACAGAACATTGTGCTACGGCTAGATACAAACCCAGCGCACATTATTAACCTAGACATAAGAGGAACACCACAGACTGTGATACGTGTCTAGGATCCTGTTGTTCTAGCAACAATATCGGTAGGAACTGCAGTTAATCTGCTTTGTTAATAGGATTGTTTATTAGTATTTGTTGCTCCAACAACTGATAATATTTTCTGCTTAAGTGACGTGCGTAGTAACGACACCAACAAGACAAACGATGAGTTTGAAATATTTCTGCTTCGGGATTCATTTTAAAAAATATACGTTTGTTACGTATTTTTCCTTCAGAATAGCTCTTCATCTCTTAGCGTATGTCTGTTTCTTGTTGAAACATGAAGTATGTTGCAGTTGTATAATCCATCGAGATTTAAGATGTACAACTGCGTGATGTCGATTACCTTGTTACGTGAATCACACCTTTTGTAAGTGGAAGAGACGTAGAGATCCGCAAACGTCAGCAACATTCTACTGAATAGTTTATGGCAGGACAGATCCAGACGGGAAGACTGAAGCAGAAAGCCCGCATAGAATGCAAATCAGCCAGCATAAACATTTCCACCCCGCCTAACGCCTGCAGTCGTAAACAGCGCCGGCATGAGGTGGGCGTGCTCTGCAGACTAAAACTGTCGCCAACGGAATGTACAGCTATTTTAGGATTCTGATTTATAGACACCAAAAATAGCTCTGCAAATACAGAAGAATAGTGTTGCCACTGGAAGGAGCTGTATCCAGAGGCCTATTAAGGAATTTATCTCATCGTATATGCCTCTAGTCTGTAAGAGATATTAGTGTCGTTTGCTAGTACAGTGCAGCTATGCGAATTTGAATTGGATTTTCCTCTCCATGACGCGGAAAAGTAGTGCATCTCTCGAGACTTTTCTATGACGTCAAAGACTGCTCGATGACCAATGGAGAACTTCACTTAGAGCATTATTAGAAGACGCCGGAATATAAATAATTGGATCAGGGATCAAACTGGAGTTGAAAAAAATATGACAAATGAAACTGGAATGGAATGGAGGTGGGTGCAACAGATAACCAGGTAAATAGGTCAATTTTAAGATGCACCTGCATTGATTAAAACTTTGATTTTACGAATTAAATATTCGGCTAACATAGTACCTAACTGACTGACTTCTTTTGCATCTCATGGTGTTAGTCTGCATGACAGCGGAATGTAAGAGTAAAGCAGAACTGTAATGATACAGAATCAATTTATGATCTTCCTGTAAATGTGCGGATGAAATGGTACAGCAGACTTATCTCCGCTCTTCTAACCCTTGAAACAGTATATCTTGTTCTCTAAAAATATAGAACATGCAATGTAATACACATATGTGAGCTAAAAATCTGAGAGAATTATCTTTTGTAATGTACTAGCACTTAATGGCCGCCATGCTGTAGTTGGGCAAGGCGTAGACGGCTGGAGTTCGATATCCGGTTTAGATAAAGATCATAGGCCAGCACACGTTGAATGTATGTAAACTGAAGGTGGAAGAGGAAGAAAGAAAAGTGATTATTGGTGTCAGTTTCATCGGGACTTAATAATTGGATCAGGGATCAAATTGGAGTTGAAAACTATATGACAAATGAAATTGGAATGGAGGTGGGTGCAACAGACAACCAGGTAAATAGGTCGATTTTGTTTAAAATGCGCCTGCATTGCTTACAACATTTTATTTTACGAATTAAATATTCGGCTAACATAGTACCTAATTGATTGACTTCTGTTGCACCTCATGGTGTTCGTCTGTGTGACAACGGAATGTAAAAATAAAGCAGAAGTGTAATGATACAGAATCAATTTATGATCTTCCTGTAAATGTCCGGATGAAATGGTACAGCAGACTTATCACCGCTCTTTTACACTACTCTTGAAACAGTCTATCTTGTTCTCTAAAACATGGAACATGCAATGTAATACACCTATGTGAGCTCATAATCTGAAATAATTATCTTTTGCATTTTACTAGCACTTCGTGGCCTCCATGATGCAGTTGGGTAAGATACGAAACACAAGGATGTTTAGCCGGCACGCGTAGATGGCTGGAGTTCGACATCCAGTTTAAATAAAGATCATAGGCCAGCGCATACTGAACGTATGTAAACTGAAGGTGGAAGAGGAAGAAAGAAAAGTGATTATTGATGTCAGTTCCATCGGGATTTAATGCAGAATCACCAGAAGGAGTGAAAATGTGTGACAGACGGGGATTTGAACCCGCGATCTTCTGCTTAGTAGGCAGTTGTGCTAACCACTGCTCCACCCGGACACTGTCTTAACCGAAAATCCGCGTACTATCTCGATACGCCCCTCTGCCCAACCACATTCCCACCTAGAGCCACGTATCCGTAGACCCCATTCATGTCTTCTCGCAAGACGTTGGACGTAATTGTGCATCCACATTGAAGGTGGTGGATTCGTTGCCCATCGAGGGGGATTAATTATACGAATGGGTGGTGTCCGTTCTTTCGACTAGTAACAACTCGGGGAAGTAAAGGCGCACATTCATCGTGGGACTGCCTACAGCCAGCAACAAATCCTGCACTGCTCTCGAGTCCACAGGTAGAACTGACAAACCACAGGAAGTTGGATGGGGGAAGACAGAGTGAGAAAGACCCTCCACCAAGTAAAACAGTTTAACGGGACATCGGTGCAAAGGTCTGAAACAGAGTCCCCGTCACATAGCCGTAGTCATCAGACTTGTGTTCACAACCTTAGTGCTTCCTGAAATACTGATAACGCTTAGTGCACACCCCTATTTTATACTGGGGTAAATTATTACGTTATGAACGTAGTGAGAGTCTGTTGCTGTTATAGTTCTTAAATTAGACACCCGTGACAGCCGCGTCCGTTAAGGCGCTTACGGCATTTAGAGAGGTGTGCCAGCTTTGGATCGCATCCACCCCTTAGATTAACAACGAGCGTCGGGGTGCTAGCCAGCCTGGAAGTCGTCACTAGACGATTTAAACATCCGACTAGGTGCATACCGGGCTGTTACCCACTGCCCGTCTCAGTCAGACGATTCATAATCATTTCTAAAACATTCTCACGCTTTCGCACGGGACACACTATGCGCAGATAGACAGATGTGGTATGCAAAGTCCAGGGGAGGAATAGGCATCCAGCCACCTCTGGCACCAACAGTGCCAAATCCAGATTAAAATGGAGACCCTGTGAAGATACGACGTAAGACTAGGAAAAAAAGACGAAGATGGTTCTTAAATTTATTGCATGGCAGAGGTACTTCTCAAATTTTCGATGAATGCTTGCAAGACGCTATATTTATGCTAAAACGATATAAGGAAAGTATTATTATTATTATTATTATTATTATTACATTAAATGTTTTAGGCTTCTGTGGCACGTAAACGTAGGAGGAACGGCATTTTATATTGGGAGAGGGAAGATAGTAATAATAGTAATGGAACGTACCTGGGGCGGCTCCGCTGCATCGCCCCGTCGTCCTCCTACAGCTGCCTACGAAAGCCTGCCGCTTGAAACTCTGTCTTTTGACGCTGTACATCCATCAAAGACGTGCTGATCGAGTCTGTCTGCGAGGCGTGGCTGTCTGACGCTCTCACGCCAGGTGTCACCTGGGCTGTTTCCAAGCCATTAGGCATAGAGCAATACCATAGTTGGCTAGGGAAGAAGTAGCCATGAGGTGGATGAGAAGCTGTCTGAAATCCGCTCGCAGAGATATAGGAAAAGCGCACAGAGACAACATAAGGATGTCTGTAATAGGATTTGAACCACGCTGTTCAAGTTTCAATGTTAGCGACTGCGCCACCTCATTCTGTGACTGCTTTCAAAAATCTTATCTTAAATACAATAATTGGGCACAGGAAATGTAGCTAAGCAATCGCTGTCTCTGTTTTCTGCTTCAAAAACGTCCTCGCTGAAATGTAAAAATTATTCTCTTGAAGTGGCTAAAAGTGTAAAGGCTTCAAATTAGGATTAACGGATCGCGTCCAGACACACCGAACGATGTGGCGCAGTGGTTACCATACTGGACTTGCATTCTGGAAGACAACGGTTAAAATCCCCATCCAGCCATACAGATTTAGCTGTTTCCTTAATTTCCCTAAATCACTTCATCCAAATGCCGGGATAGTTCGTTTGAAAGGGCGCTTCGCATTTCCTTTCGCAGTCTGAGCGTGTGCTCTGTCTCTAATGACCACGCTGTTGACAGAACATCAAACTCTAATCTTCCTCCCGTTTTGTCACCTTACTTCATTCGTCTCATTCGTGTCCTAAAAGGGTTTTAAATAAAACTGACCATCTAAACGATATTCTTTTCTTTTTGGATTCTAATGCTACAGAGTCATATAGCTTAGAACATGTGTCATGCTTACAGCAATTTCATTACTAGAGGTAAGAAAAGGATTTCAAACTCCCCCTCATCGTCCATGTCACTGGCGTTCAGCTGAACTTGGACGAACGAGAAGGAATTTGTTAGGGTCTCGTGGACCAAAATGTCCTGGAATCGTTCCAAAGCAATTCATGAAACAGTATGAAGTGCCTCCGCAATTGGAATGACAAGGTGGAGAATCGAAAACAGCTCTTCGAGAATATTGGAGAGAACTATTAGTCAATCCCAAACTCTGAACTGTTATTGAGAACCACCTTATTAATTTGAAAACCAGACTACACAAACGCTGCAATCTGAACGACTGAAATAACTAGTGCTCATTTTGAATGTAGAGTTATTATTTACACCAAATGATATAGACAGGTATATATTTTTTATAATAAACAAAACTTAAAAAACGTGGTATGACAAACTTCATACAGTATTAACCTGTAACTTGCTGTTGATGAACACTAAGAAATACGTGAGTTCTAAAAGAGTGGCAAAAGGATTCTGTTGAAGAGAGCACACCAATAAATCTACCATTAATAAAGTACGAAAATCTCAGTAATATTGTCTCCATGTGAATTCAGCACGTTAAGAAAAAATAGAGATTTTTGCCTGGAGTGAGCTTTCCTTACAGCGACGTATTTCAAAATCTATTGCTACTACTAGTTTTCCTGACATTCTGTGATGATTATTACATTCAATCATGTCTTTACTCGGGCTTAGCATGCGCATTGTACCAATAGTATGTGGTATATGCGTTTACATTTTTATATACGCATGTAAAATTTCATGCATGTATGTAAGTAAGAAAAGAAGCAACAAAAATGAGAATCGTAATGAGTACTAAACGCCGGCATTTACTCTCCTGTGGTTTCAGGTCTGCTTTAACTAGGAACTTGCCAGTCCTGACTCTGACGTTAGTACCAGATTTCATTTCGGGCAAAATCAACTTCATACTTTCGTTTAATCACAGCTATCATGATAAACGGAACTATCAGACACAAGAGACATGTGGGAACTTACTCTACTCAGATAAGAGTGGTATTCAGTCACAAATAAACGGACACAGTGAGGTCTCCAATTACAAACCCAAAGCAGCTCACGTTTGAAAACACAATGAAATAGGTTTCAACTAGGGATTAAGCTCTTCAACAATAACAATGAATAAACATAGCAGTCATCATCAGTTCACTGAGAAATACATATCACAACATTTAAAGAAATATACTAGGTACAGAACCAAGCGAAACAGATTTCCTCATGTAATGATAGAACGTTTGTACAACATTAGTGTTAACTACGCAGCGTTATGGGTGACCTCGTGGCTCGGTGACGATCGGACGATCGTACCTCCGATCAGTCATCCATGTTAGCCAAATCATTTATAGCGACCAGGACCGTACCGATGGCATGGTGACGAAGGCCACCGCTAAGAACGCTGGGAAAGGTGGAGGGTGAGTATGCACATGAAAAGTGTCTGTTAGAAACGTCTTTCATATTATGCATTGGTCGGTGCGTGGCTCAAAGACTATCTCCTCAATGCCCTCGTCTGTTACTGAAGTCACATCTTTAGTTGCATGGTGAAGTGCATCTGTAAGTTATACTTTGACAGAGGAGCCGTGCCAACTAATCAGAGGGCTAGGCGGTTAGATTAAGTTCGAGTAGGTCCATGTGGCAAGCACTTACTCTTGCTCTGTTTCTTCCCGTGCTCCTGACACGCAGCGGCTAACGTAGTTCTACTTATTAACTACATACGTTATTCTCTCGTGTGTTGCTGAGATGGTTATTTCTCAGTTTTAGTATTCAGGATGTCTGATGAGAGTGTTAATTGTTAGTGTTGCATTGGCTTAATTTTGTACTAAATTATTTTTCTGCTTTGCAGATGTTTTCATTTTAAACAAAGTCAGGCCATTCTCTAGTGTTTGTCTTTGGTATAGTAACGATTAACATCTACTTTTGTAGGAGCCGTCTGCAGATATTAGATGCTTTCCATCTCACTTTCACACTCACCAAATAGCTGAACAGTGGCTTAAAGACATACTGAATAAATTTTCTGTTCTCGAGAATATGTGGTATTTCCACGCGGTCCGTCGAAGGACATATGTATATACTGTTCGTGAACCTTCATGTTTATACGTTGAATAACAGTTGGAATTAATCTCAAGATTCGCCTCAGTTGTTTCCCTCCCGAAATCATTCCTCAGTCCTACGACTTATCTTCAGTCCACGTGTGCTCGTTTAACCTATCTTTATGTCAGTTGCCGATACGAGCACTGTTTATTTGACCCAAGCTGCCTCCAGCAGAATTAATAGTGTTATAAACTGTTGTCATCAGAGTATCTTCCTTCTTTGCGTGCAACTCTCAGCCAATATAAGGTAGGTTTGAGCTGCAGAGAACTTCGAGACGCGTGCTCCAGTTCTGGGTACATCGACAGTTGGCTCTTTCGTGATTCGTGCTCCTTGCTATTGGGTGCTGGGCAATATAAGGTGCAGTTTACATCTGTACTGCACACGTTTTCTCAACGAGAGCTGTCACAGCTGCATTTACAGTTCGTGTTAGAATGACTGGAATTCTTGGTTATAGTTTTACATTACTGCAACATATGTTAAAGATCCCTTCCAATACTCAATTTCACTATTCAAGTGTGCTTACTACTAAATATTTCGTAAAGAGTAATCAGATCGCGTTGATCATTCATGGGTCTTAGCTTTGTACAATACTTTCAGGACATAAGTACAACAGTCATAATTGCTACACACACTGGTTAAAGTCTAACAGGTACTAAGGCCTTTCAAAGTGACTGGAAAAATAAAGAAGAAGAAGGGAAGATGGTTTGAGAATTATCGGGGGAAGTGCGTAAAATCTCCTACACCTCGTATTGCTATCTCCTTCCTATAAGAAGAAGCCATACCCTCGGCTCACGACCACAAACGCAGTGTCATTTCGTCCAAGTAACAACATAAAGGAACGACTACCACCGAAAAGACTTCAGTCGCTGACAGTTTCTGTGAGAACCGGGCGCTCAATTCACATGGCTGTCACCTAGACATCTCGTTCATGTTCAAAATGGAGTGGTCGCTGCTATTTCGCTGAGATCTCAAAGATCTGAAAGCAGGTGCATTACGCTATTTCAACGAAGGCTTCCAATTTTCGCCAGTTTCTGACGACTGACGACTGGTAGTTTACCAAAACCAAATAAAATACACTCTAAGACAATAAAGAAACGAAGCAGCACGAAGGAATTATCCGAATGGGACGGAAATCGGTAGTTGTATATTTGCAGACAAATGATTACAATTTAGGAAAAATTGGATGATTTATACAAGAGAGACAGCTTCACAATTTGAATAAGTCAATAACTCATTGGTTCGCCTCTGGCCCTTAATTTAAATAAGTCAATAACTCGTTGGTTCGCCCCTGCCCCTTAGGCATGCAGGTATTCGGCTTGGCATTGACCGACAGAGTTGTTGGGCATCCTCCTGAGGGATATCGTGCCAAATTCTGCCCCATAGCCGCTTTACATCGTCAAAATGCCGAGTGGGTTGGAGGGCCCTGGCCATAATGCTCCAGACGTTCTCAGTTGTGGAGAGATACGGCGACCTTGCTAGCGACAGTAGGGTATGGTAAGCACGAAGGCAAGCAGCATAAACTCAGCCACGAGCGGGCGAGCATTATCTTGCTGAAATGTTAGCTCAGGGTGGCGTAGCTGATCATCGGGGCTCAGTTCGAAGCTGGACTCACGACTGAAGACAATTCTACGCCAGTCAATGAGATTCCAGACCAAAGACGTGTCTGGAGACGCCCTGCACAGCGGTTGGATACCAACCTGAATGTTGCCCGCCGTACCGCCCGACAACCAGGGTCATGGCCGGGGGTGCCACTGTTTTACGTAAAAGGACCCTTCAGCACAGCGGTTCGACGACGACATTTTAAACCCCGATATTTTGCCCTTCATGGCAAGCCTTACAAATCAGCAAATAATGTCACCCTCCTCCCATCTCGACTCCACGGCGAGAATTTCTACTGCTTGTCTTCGTGCTTGCCAAACCCTACCTTGGCCAACAAGGTGGCCGGATCTGTCCCAAATTGCAACCCTTTGGAGCACTATGGGCAGGGCCTTCGAATTCAGTCCGCCGCTCGTGGTCTCGCGGTAGCGTTCTCGCTTCCCGCGCACGGGGTCCCGGGTTCGATTCCCGGCGGGGTCAGGGATTTTCACCTGCCTCGAGATGACTGGGTGTTTGTGTTGTCCTCATCATTTCATCATCATCCAGGAAAGTGGCGAAATTGAACTGAGCAAAGATTGAGTAATTGTACGGGCGCTGATAACCACGCAGTTGAGCGCCCCACAAACCAAACATCATCATCCTCAGGGCCTTCGAATCAGCGGGATATTAAGTTAATCTGACACTCCAGTTTGACAGAATTGACAGAATTCTGCACGATATCCCTCAGGAGAACGTCAATAACTATCAGTCAATGTCAAGCCGAAAAACTGCATGCATAAGGACCAGAAGTGGACCAGCGCATTATTGACTTGCTCAATTGTTGAAGTGCTTTACCGTGAATAAATGACCTAATTTTTCTGAAATTGTAATGATTTGTTTGCTTGTAAATGTACATCACATCTACCGGTTTGCATCCCAATCGGGTAATTCCTTCGTGGCGGTTTTTTTAATATCATACTAAAATTAGTGAGCGGTAGCTACGGTAAACAATAAGATGTGTGTTTTGTTTTACGGCTTCTATCGCGAGTAGTCATCAACGGGAGTACTGACTTGAGAGTTCTTTGAAAACCGGCAGTCTTCCGTAAGTTTCTGGGCTTCAGCACTGAGGTAAACTCATAGAGACATGTCGCCTAAGTACACGTACACATGGTCTGGAGGATGGCTGTGCCCATAATGGATTTTGTGCTGTTCTCCCGAAGATTAGTAAAAAATAAACAGCGAATATCTTCTACTTAAAACAACTGGCTTCTAAAAAACGAGTCACTGCCCAGAGTTACGTTAATTTTTATTGCCAACTTAAGTGGATACTTGTAGTGGTTCTGGAAGGACTACTATGGGAAGCTAAATTGCCAGTCTACGATGACACCCTACCGCCAGTTTCATCCCAGATTTTATCGCAGAGCTATACCTCTGTATATGCAGGGAAGTTTGCATCACGCAGACTTGTATTTAATAGAAATTATCAATTGGGTCTGTAACTTGATAATGCCGTTGTATACTTTATCAGCGAAGAATATTCCAATATCTGCGGAACAGCAATTTATTATCGTCTCCCTGTAGCGCTCAAAGTACACGTGAAATTTATTTTCAATTTTTGCACTCATGTGTCATTAATTTTTAGCCACAGTGGCTTCTCTTGCTCAGTTCTGAATCATAATTGAATATAATATTGATTTTGCCGGCCACTGACGTTGTGGAAACACGAAGCTGAGTAAGTGTTTGCTGTGCTCTCCGTGAAACAAAAGGGAAATTTAACGAAAAACATGCTTAAATTCTGGGAATAAAACTAACAGTGGCACGTTATCTGGCATATAAATCACCACCCATAGATCTGTCTTGTTTCCTATCTTGGCCTGTACAGAGTACTCATTTCATTCAACTACATCAACGAATACTTTCCTCTGAAAAAAGATTTGACTTTCCATACACTTTCGATGGTGATATCTCTCTCAACAAGTAAAAGCTCGACTAAGTGTTTTTTTTTTTTTTTGCGTTACATAGCGTTCACAATCAGCCCAGTTTTGATTGTTACACGAATCACAGTGGCTTTTACTCACAGTTCTAGTAGTGCACCTATCCCTTCCATTCCAACCGCTAGTCAGTCTTGCCTTGTTGAAATTCATTTGCTCTACGAAGATGGTTTATAACAAATTAAGATTGTATTCCCCATCACGATTCAAACCCGCATCCTTGCCACTGGAAGCGAGGGCTGTTCTGGGTAATGGATTTATTATGGGTCCTGCCGAATGTTCCAAAGCTTTGCGTTGCACATCAACTATATGGCTCTGACATTCGTCAGGCGCGCGTGTATGCAGAAGGGCGAAGGTCACTTCAATCGCCTCTCAAAGGCCGCGTGTGCACCTTTAGATGCCGGCCACGACCGAGACCCGCAAACTCTAAGTGAAGGCCCGGACCTAAAGTGTTCTTCTACTGTTACTGGCAGAGTACGAATGATCTTAGGTTACAGAAGTCCGCAGCTGTTGATATATCTTCGGAGTTACTGAAATGGAAGGTGTAGGAAATAAACGTTTGTTTGATATGAGTAACCTTTAAACGGGTGACTTTCACTCAGGTTTCCAGGAAACCATTATCATCACGCTACGAAAGCATTCATGTGTGTATAAATATGAAAATACTACAGGTTTAAACTGACAGTTCACATATGTAAAGTACTGGCCAGAAGAAAAAGAAATTGTGCAGCGTGTACCCGGAAAAGGAACGGTCTTTGGATCATATCCAGATCGGACAGCTGAGCTTTTAATTTGCCTTTAATATAGGCTTTATCTCTCAACGACGTGATTGTTTGCAAGAACCGATATATGGTCCGGATTCTACATTAAACAGTAGGTCCCCTTTACCCTGGTTGCATAAATCGGGTAGATCGGGGACGCGCAAGTCGCCTAAGTGACGTCTAATTGAAAGACTTGCTCCTAGCATTTGATCCACAGGAATTTATTATTATGAAAGGCAGACTGAAGAAAAATCATGCTATATCTCTGGCGTACAGACTAGAGCAAAACATTTCGGCTATTTATGGTGGAATAAGATGTTTACTGTGACGGTAGACGGAGTGGTGGTGCTAGAATCGACAGCTATTCGTCACGACATTCCAGAAGTAACTGATTTTCATTTAGCAATACAAAAACCCATGCATTAAAGTGAATACCCAATCAACAAGTGAGCCACAAAATTAGAATTTTACAATGAGCTTATTCAACAACCCCCAGAATGTATATTCACTTAAAACAATACAGATGGCATCTCCTAGGAGTTTTATAATGAACGTATACAATGACTCCTAAAATGTACAACAATTTAAATAAAACAAAATACCATTACTTAGGAAGTTGCGCAATCCTTTCAAAATTTATTAAATAAGATCAAGGCAATAGCCAAATTAAAGATACAAACTGACTTTCACACTTTCGTAAAATAATAATGGTACATAAAACTCATACGTTTTAAATATCAAGTTAACAGTTCCAACGATCACTTCAATTCGGCCCCACTTTAAATGAGACAGAACCTCAGTTTAAATAAAAGGTCCCTGCAAAATACACAGCGAACGAAATGAATCTTAAAAGTCTTGAAATAACGCACCTGACGGCCATACATCAGGCAACTCAGCTAGAGTCTTCTTAATGTCAGTTAATGATAAATTCCCACATTCTGTGGTGTACACCTTCACCTTGTTTACTTAAACGGCAGCGTCAATAGCCCTGTGCGGCTTGCCACTGTACAATCTTCCACAAGCCAAACATTGTACACAGACAAAAGAAGCTGAGTAGGCCTATGTCGCGACATAATATCTGTATATTGGCTGAAGGATCCGTTGGTTATTCCCAGTTCACGTCAGGTCGGCACATCCAGTGAGATGAGTCCATGGAATCCAAGTTACCTCTAGTTGTTCTCTTCTTGGCCGCCACAAAAGAACTGAGATCGCGGAGAAGCCAGCAGCACCGAAGCGGCCGACTGGTGCGTCCGAAGTGCACGCTTCTCTGGCAGCGCGTACTGCCCGCGACAGTGCGGTCTTTTTTCTTTTAGTTTACTTATTTATTGGCCTTGCTGTGCTGGTACTGCGAACGGCTGAAAGCAAGGGGAAACTACAGCCGTAATTTTTCCCGAGGACATGCAGCTCTACTGTATGATTAAATGATGATGGCGTCCTCTTGGGTAAAATATTCCGGAGGTAAAATAGTCCCCCATTCGGATCTCCGGGCGGGGACTACTCAAGAGGACGTCGTTATCAGGAGAAAGAAAACTGGCGTTCTACGGATCGGAGCGTGGAATGTCTGATCACTTAATCGGGCAGGTAGGTTAGAAAATTTAAAAAGGGAGATGGATAGGTTAAAGTTAGATATAGTGGGAATTAGTGAAGTTCGGTGGCAGGAGGAACAAGACTTTTGGTCAGGTGATTACAGGGTTATAAATACAAAATCAAATAGGGGTAATGCAGGAGTAGGTTTAATAATGAATAAAAAAATAGGAGTGCGGGTTAGCTACTACAAACAGCATAGTGAACGCATTATTGTGGCCAAGATAGACACAAAGCCCATGCCTACTACAGTAGTACAAGTTTATATGCCAACTAGCTCTGCAGATGATGAAGAAATAGATGAAATGTATGACGAGATAAAAGAAATTATTCAGGTAGTGAAGGGAGACGAAAATTTAATAGTGATGGGTGACTGGAATTCGTCAGTAGGAAAAGGGAGAGAAGGAAACGTAGTAGGTGAATAGGGATTGGGGGGAAGGAATGAAAGAGGAAGCCGCCTTGTAGAATTTTGCACAGAGCATAACTTAATCATAGCTAACACTTGGTTCAAGAATCATGAAAGGAGGCTGTATACATGGAAGAAGCCTGGAGATACTGACAGGTTTCAGATAGATTATATAATGGTAAGACAGAGATTTAGGAACCAGGTTTTAAATTGTAAGACATTTCCTGGAGCAGATGTAGATTCTGACCACAATCTATTGGTTATGAACTGCAGATTGAAACTGAAGAAACTGCAAAAAGGTGGGAATTTAAGGAGATGGGACCTGGATAAACTGAAAGAACCAGAGGTTGTAGAGAGTTTCAGGAAGAGCATTAGGGAACAATTGACAGGAATGGGGGAAAGAAATACAGTAGAAGAAGAATGGGTAGCTCTGAGGAATGAAGTGGTGAAGGCAGCAGACGATCAAGTAGGTAAAAAGACGCGGGCTAATAGAAATCCTTGGGTAACAGAAGAAATATTGAATTTAATTGATGAAAGGAGAAAATATAAAAATGCAGTAAATGAAGCAGGCAAAAAGGAATACAAACGTCTCAAAAATGAAATCGACAGGAAGTGCAAAATGGCTAAGCAGGGATGGCTAGAGGACAAATGTAAGGATGTAGAGGCTTGTCTCACTAGGGGTAAGATAGATACTGCCAACAGAAAAATTAAAGAGACCTTTGGAGAGAAGAGAACCACTTGTATGAACATCAAGAGCTCAGATGACAACCCAGTTCTAAGCAAAGAAGGGAAAGCAGAAAGGTGGAAGGAGTATATAGAGGGTTTATACAAGGGCGATGTACTTGAGGACAATATTATGGAAATGGAAGAGGATGTAGATGAAGATGAAATGGGAGATAAGATACTGCGTGAAGAGTTTGACAGAGCACTGAAAGACCTGAGTCAAAATAAGGCCCCGGGAGTAGACAACATTCCATTTGAACTACTGATGGCCTCAGGAGAGCCAGTCATGACAAAACTCTACCATCTGGTGAGCACGATGTATGAGACAGGCGAAATACTCTCAGACTTTAAGAAGAATATAATAATTCCAATCCCAAAGAAAGCAGGTGTTGACAGATGTGAAAGTTACCGAACTATCAGTTTAATAAGTCACAGCTGCAAAATACTAACGCGAATTCTTTACAGACGAATGGAAAAACTGGTAGAAGCCGACCTCGGGGAAGATCAGTTTGGATTCCGTAGAAATGTTGGAACACGTGAGGCAATACTGACCTTACGACTTATCTTGGAAGAAAGATTAAGAAAAGGCAAACCTACATTTCTAGCATTTGTAGACTTAGAGAAAGCTTTTGACAATGTTGACTGGAATACTCCCTTTCAAATTCTGAAGGTGGCAGGGGTAAAATACAGGGAGCGAAAGGCTATTTACAATTTGTACAGAAACCAGATGGCAGTTATAAGAGTCGAGGGGCATGAAAGGGAAGCAGTGATTGGGAAAGGGGTGAGACAGGGTTGTAGCCTCTCCCCGATGTTATTCAATCTGTATATTGAGCAAGCAGTAAAGGAAACAAAAGAAAAATTCGGAGTAGGTATTAAAATTCATGGAGAAGAAGTAAAAACTTTGAGGTTCGCCGATGGCATTGTAATTCTGTCAGAGACAGCAAAGGACTTGGAAGAGCAGTTGAACAGAATGGACAGTGTCTTGAAAGAAGGATATAAGATGAACATCAACAAAAGCAAAACGAGGATAATGGAATGTAGTCAAATTAAGTCGGGTGCTGCTGAGGGAATTAGATTAGGAAATGAGACACTTTAAGTAGAAAAGGAGTTTTGCTATTTAGGGAGTAAAATAACCGATGATGGTCGAAGTAGAGAGGATATAAAATGTAGACTGGCAATGGCAAGGAAAGCGTTTCTCAAGAATAGAAATTTGTTAACATCGAATATAGATTTAGGTGTCAGGAAGTCGTTTCTGAAAGTATTTGTATGGAGTGTAGCCATGTATGGAAGTGAGACATGGACGATAACTACACTCCTGGAAATTGAAATAAGAACACCGTGAATTCATTGTCCCAGGAAGGGGAAACTTTATTGACACATTCCTGGGGTCAGATACATCACATGATCACACTGACAGAACCACAGGCACATAGACACAGGCAACAGAGCATGCACAATGTCGGCACTAGTACAGTGTATATCCACCTTTCGCAGCAATGCAGGCTGCTATTCTCCCATGGAGACGATCGTACAGATGCTGGATGTAGTCCTGTGGAACGGCTTGCCATGCCATTTCCACCTGGCGCCTCAGTTGGACCAGCGTTCGTGCTGGACGTGCAGACCGCGTGAGACGACGCTTCATCCAGTCCCAAACATGCTCAATGGGAGACAGATCCGGAGATCTTGCTGGCCAGGGTAGTTGACTTACACCTTCTAGAGCACGTTGGGTGGCACGGGATACATGCGGACGTGCATTGTCCTGTTGGAACAGCAAGTTCCCTTGCCGGTCTAGGAATGGTAGAACGATGGGTTCGATGACGGTTTGGATGTACCGTGCACTATTCAGTGTCCCCTCGACGATCACCAGTGGTGTACGGCCAGTGTAGGAGACCGCTCCCCACACCATGATGCCGGGTGTTGGCCCTGTGTGCCGCGGTCGTATGCAGTCCTGATTGTGGCGCTCACCTGCACGGCGCCAAACACGCATACGACCATCATTGGCACCAAGGCAGAAGCGACTCTCATCGCTGAAGACGACACGTCTCCATTCGTCCCTCCATTCACGCATGTCGCGACACCACTGGAGGCGGGCTGCACGATGTTGGGGCGTGAGCGGAAGACGGCCTAACGGTGTGCGGGACCGTAGCCCAGCTTCATGGAGACGGTTGCGAATGGTCCTCGCCGATACCCCAGGAGCAACAGTGTCCCTAATTTGCTGGGAAGTGGCGGTGCGGTCCCCTACGGCACTGCGTAGGATCCTACGGTCTTGGCGTGCATCCGTGCGTCGCTGCGGTCCGGTCCCAGGTCGACAGGCACGTGCACCTTCCGCCGACCACTGGCGACAACATCGATGTACTGTGGAGACCTCACGCCCCACGTGTTGAGCAATTCGGCGGTACGTCCACCCGGCCTCCCGCATGCCCACTATACGCCCTCGCTCAAAGTCCGTCAACTGCACATACGGTTCACGTCCACGCTGTCGCGGCATGCTACAAGTGTTAAAGACTGCGATGGAGCTGCGTATGCCACGGCAAACTGGCTGACACTGACGGCGGCGGTGCACAAATGCTGCGCAGCTAGCGCCATTCGACGGCCAACACCGCGGTTCCTGGTGTGTCCGCTGTGCCGTGCGTGTGATCATTGCTTGTACAGCCCTCTCGCAGTGTCCGGAGCAAATATGGTGGGTCTGACACACCGATGTCAATGTGTTCTTTTTTCCATTTCCAGGAGTGTAGTTTGGACAAGATGAGAATAGAAGCTTTCGAAATGTGGTGCTACAGAAGAATGCTGAAGATAAGGTGGGTAGATCACGTAACTAATGAGGAGGTATTGAATAGGATTGGGGAGAAGAGAAGTTTGTGGCACAACTTGACTAGAAGAAGGGATCGGTTGGTAGGACATGTTCTGAGGCATCGAGGGATCACAAATTTAGCATTGGAGGGCAGCGTGGAGGGTAAAAATCGTAGAGGGAGACCAAGAGATCAATACACTAAGCAGATTCAGAAGGATGTAGGTTGCAGTAGGTACTGGGAGATGAAGAAGCTTGCACAGGATAGAGTAGCATGGAGAGCTTCATCAAACCAGTCTCAGGACTGAAGACCACAACAACAACAACAACATTTATTGGCCTTTGGGACATGCCCATGCAGCCCTCTGAGTAACGTAATATTAATCGTGAAGATACGAACGTACGGACAACACAAATCCCAGTCCCCCACTGGAGAAAATCTCCTACTGGCAGGGAATCGAATCTGGTCCCCTTCGATTAGCAACCCGCAGCGCTGACCGAGCAGTTACCGAGGCAGACGAAGGCGTCGTTGGACGGGCGTTCAAATCTGCTCGCGGCGGTGACGTAGATGATTCGTCGAATTTACAGTTCTTAAAATATTGGGACTGAAATACGGAAACAAAAGATAATCAACAAAACTCAAGTCGGTGTATTAAAAATGGATGGTCAGTTGCAACAAAATCGTGTTACGAAGGGTGTAAGACAGAGTTGCAGCTTATTGGTAGTGATGTTCAACTCCAAAGTCGAGGAAGGAATGAAGAAAGTGAAAAAAAAAAAAAAAGAAAACACTGACTTAAGAGCACACGAAGTAACTCTTGTCGCCGATTCAGTTCAGACGTTTAACTCAACAAAGAAGGGCCACAAGACCTGTTCAAACGAATGGACAGAGTACAGCTTAAAAATAAACAAAGCAAAGACGAAGGGGATGAATAGCAGAAACGTGATAATGACCTGGTTAACATTAAAACTGGGAGCAACTGAAGAGCGAAAAGAAAATTGAAAGAACTGCTCTCTCTAGACATCCAGCACTTATCAGAGGTAGAATGACACAGGTGACGAAAGCTTCCCTCAACATAACGGCTCTGTTGGTATCAGAGATTCAAACGGAAATTAAGAAGTTGCTCAAACTGCGCGTCTGGAGCACATCATTATGTGGAAGTGCATCGTGGGCGACTGTAAATACGAAGAATGATGTATAACCATGTGAAATGTGCTACCGAAGAGTGCTTAAAATTGAGACAATGGATAAAATACGCAGTGGAGCACCATTAAAAAGAAAAGATGGAGAAATAATTCAATGGAAGACGCTTAGCACAAAAAGGGACGGGGCTAGCTGTTACAGCAGCCAGGAATAGTTAATCAGGTGACAGAAGGAGCAGTAGGAGGCCAGACAAAGACTAGAATATGCAAAACAGATTATAGAGAGGGTTGTAGTAGTTACACCGAGATGAAATGTGTGGCACATGGCAGCACAAGATCAAACCTCTCGTGAGACGGGTGACTGAGAATTCCAAACGGAAGTATACAGCGATTAGAGCTACGTGAAGAAGCTTAATAATAATAATCGTCGTTATTACTCCTTCAGTTACTTTAGATAATTATATAGGCGCCACTTCAAAGAGGCATAGAATGAACAGAATAGATAACACAATATGGAAACAAATATTTGACTAAATTATTTACAAAAAGAGTGACAGTCTTATTTTCTAATTAATACCCTTTAAAAGGCCTGTATCTGTGTTTCTGTGTGTGTGTGTGTGTGTGTGTGTGTGTTCGAAAATGCCCTAAGACTTATAGAGGGGAGTGAGTGCATAATATTTTGAGTAGGAAACCGTGTTCGGAAACGAACCGTTTCCTTTCTCCGACGGTTTCAATTTAGATGTTTAACTCAATCCCTTGCTTGAGGAATTGAATTAGACGTGACTCAGTTCAACTACTAGGTAACAGTTCGAAAGGAAACAGAACGAAACATCCATTTATCGTTTAAGCACATTTGTTTATATTAATCTCTAAACACAACATGTTTACATTATTCTAAAACAAAATAGGACCCACCTTACTGTAAGTACGGAACAGTGCTAAACGACGCGAGAGAATCTCTCGCTACGCGCAAATCATTAGTTCCGCAGAAAAAAATGAGCAGTATCTTTTTGTAGAAAATTTAATGCAGTTAAATTTTGTACTGGTATACGTTTTCGACGAAAGCCATGGTTTTCGACTCGTTCAGGAAAAATATACGACAGTGACCTTGAAACGCACCTCCACCCTCCATATCCATCCCTCACCAGTAAGAATTTGTAGTATACGACTGCACGAACTATTCCCGATATTCGACCTTTTTTGGCCTCTGTTGATTGGGCTTCATGCCCTCAGCATTGTCGGCTATTTCGTTAACATTATTAATTTAAACTTGCCCGTGAGACTAAGAATGAAAAACGACTTTTGTAAGTCTTAAGCTAAAACTGATTATGTTGACAGTTCGTTCAAACGTAACCCATACAATCACACATTTTACAAAATTGTTCGATAAAATTTACACAAACACCAGTTTTACAATGTGCTCGACTAAGCCAGTGCAATAATAAGGCTATGAATGGAAACCAAAATATGTCTTGAATGTGGAAAATAATTCGTGCAGTCGCAAATATTTGTAGATTGGTGGAAGGGGGTACCATGAACTACATACTAGAAATCCTGAATGGTGACCTAAGTATTGAACTCGGGGTGCATTTGAAGATCACTTCAAATAATTAGAAAACAACGACCTCTAGTGAAAAGTTATCTTAGTACAAAATTAACTACTTTAAATTTCCCACAAACACGTCCTGTTCGTTTTTTTCTGTAGGAATAATAGTTTGCGCGTAGCGGCAAGAGAATATGAAAATCTCTTGCATTGTTTATGAGGACCAGCTATAACATAGCGGGTTGCATAATATTACTGCGGTAGGGGAGCTGTATCACCCTGTGTATAAGTAATTTCACTACCGCAATTATTGTCGCTCTTTGCAATACTCACTTTCACAGCTTTCTGAGTGCCTCATACAACTAAAACACAGAAGTATCACCAGAAGCGCTCTTTATATAATGGTCAAATTTCGTGTGGCTCAATAGCTAGTTACAAGTCTTTCGGTTGGACGACACTTCAACGACTTGCGTGGTCCTAATGAGCCCCAGTTACCCAACGGCATGGAAGGAACCTATAGTTTAACATGGAATCCAAACCAAATGTCGTTCCTGGTGAAAATCCTTATCGTTGAGAGGTGAAAGCTAGCTTAAAGGAAAAATGAAAACTCTGCGTTTCGTTCGGGATTGTATCTCTCCACGCCTCTGTTTCCAGGCACACACTTTACTGCAAGACCACCAGGTCTGACATTCATTTTTCTATGAAAGACAGAGAAAAGCACGCCACACATATCCTTGAAGACAGTGGCAGATCTGTATCTATGTGAATAATATATATATTCCTAAGTACTCTAGGCACTACATGTTACATATGGCTAAAGCCACAAATGAAAATTACAAATTTGGAAACCAGCTTAGAGATGCGAATCGAAAATACATGCTGTTGCATCAGGTTTGAACGCTGGGGATTGTATCTGTGCTCAGTCTTCTGTGATCTCTTTATCGTAATTACTTGAAACCATAATATTCCTCCCACTTTGGTAGCAATCTCTTTTCGATGAGAAGTTTTAATATCCCGCAATTATTTCAGTTCACAATTCCTAAAGTATTTTATTGAAAATGCAGTCCAAATTGAAAGTGTACCTAGATCAGAATAACAAAGTGATTGACAGCAAACCACAGTTGAGAGAGGAAGAGGGCGATGCTATCGCTTCACCCGTAAGTACGCGCCCGGCATGACTGTAACAGCAACAGTTGTAGAGTGGAAATCAATAACGGGCTAAGTGCCAAAAGACTGATTACGAGTTATCAGATCTTTTTTTTTATTTTTTGCTTCTGACAAATATATTTTAATGAAAAAACCCCAACAATACCTTTATTTATTGTCTGCAGTAAGAGTCACAGAACTGTTGCATTTATTTTGAGTTCCCTTCCTACAGGTATCAGCAAAAATGAGGTTAGTGCCAATGAAAGAAATCTCAAGCATTTATCAGTTTTGTTAATAATAAACGTTTTACAGATACACTATCTTGTGATTAAATTATTTTTAATCCTTCTTTTAATTTTACAGAGCACAAAGCTCTGTTCGAAAAAGGCTCTATTAGCTACTTTCAAATACGGCAGCATCTTTTGCAGATCCTTTTTCTCTTCAGTAGACAAGTTGATTTTGCATTATTGTGATTGTAAAACAAAGTCCTTTACTACGTCAGTGGCAATCCCTTTGAGGAAATCTTGAAGGTCCTCCAGTCTTCAAGTCCGGTAAACATTGTTCTCATCTTGACGACACCAGGTGCAATTTTGTTCACTTGAATCCCACTAAATTTGGAAATATTTATTTTCGTTGTGTTAACATGTCTATTGGCCTCTTTTTTAAGAAAGCCCTCAGACTGGATCGTTAGGTGTCGCGTTCTCCATAAGTTTTACGTTCTTAGGTACTTGACACTCTGATATTCTACCAGCGTCTTGCTTTTTCAGTCTGGGAAAAATCTCTGTAACACGCTGCAACTGATTACAATGCTTTGTGGCACTTAGCCCGCTTTAGCCGCACCAGTGGACCGTCACACACCACTCATGCTATCTTTCGGAGATTATATACACGACTAGAAACGATGGTAGCGCTTATCCCGATTTTCAGATTGTTGGCGAAGGCATTTCCCTTGGTTTATGGGGTCTAACTAAAAAAAATTTGTTTGGCACTTAGACGGTTATTTATTTCCACTCTGCAGCTGTGCTGATTCATCTTCTCACGCCCTCTACTAACGTTCAGTATAGGGTTCACTTAACAGGATTGTAATATCCTTCTCGTTTAACGAAAGCACTCTGTCTATAAAGTGACTAACTGTTTCTATTCTTTGCATATTTCAACAAAGGCAATAATAAGCACACTGTCTTTTATATAATCAGAATGATTCCCGTTTGGATGGCGTAGTCAGTACGAAAAGAGTGCTAAAATGGATCTGAATCACTCATGTAAATACAATATCTAACAATATTAAAATAATATAAACTGCATAAGTTCTTATAGTTCGTACTTCAGCAGAGGGGTATTCTTTACAAACGAGATGTGATTTGTTATGGAAATGCAATATACGCCATTCACTTAAAATATGAAACACAAACACCGAAGAAAGACGAATTATGGCAAAGGGTAAAGGCTGTTTAGTTCAGAGTCACCTTCTTCCTCGCGACTGTCGTCATCTGTCATCTCGTCTATGGAATAGCCACTTCGTTTCTTGCAAGCTTATTTCACAACCGCTTCTGTGTAACGTACATTATTCCACTTCTCTGGCCGTATTTATGCCATTGCTTGCTCCAACAGTTTCTGAATTCCTGCCGCAGTGAAGCTTTTGTTATTTGTTGCCACGTAATATCTGTCCTGCACTCAAATCATTTAGATGGCTTTAAAGTGGCAATAGTATAGTTGAAGTCTAAGAACCACTAATTGTGTTCTTCAGCCAACTCATCAACAAATTACTGTTGAAACTACGTGTGTCCTTTTCACTGGTTTCATGAGCTCCACCTTACACAAACCGTATTGAACTTTCACATAGTTGCGTTTCAGTCATTCAGCAATGTCATCTTCCTCGTTTTCATTGTCGGAGCGTCATTTCCATATGGGATAAAAATTTTAAAGAAAATGTTTCGTTACATTAAAACATTTTTAAAGTTAAATATATGGAAACAGGTATTTCACTTCTTGGTTAGAAATAAAGAAATGTGTTAGGGAATGAAGGTTTCTATGGAAGTATCACCACAAGAGCTCAGAAGGCAGGATTAACAAAAACCTCCGACTCCAGCAACCAGAATCGATTTTTGTCAGAAGAACATTCTGATAGGGACATGCTTCGGCTGCCTTAATTAGCGTAAATAGTTTAGAAGGTGTTGCAGTTTGCGAACAATAGACAGATTCCATCGAATTAGAACAAAGAAAAGTCTCCGCAGACTATACAACCTATGCGAGCGAAGCAGCGAGCGCTGCGCTAGTCTTTAATAGCAGAACAGTAACCACAGAAAAGAGATTTGACAACGGCGTTGGAACATAAGGCACGACCAAGCGCGTTCTCTGATTGGTTGTTACTGTGATAAACACGTAGATGTTTACGGTAGTCAGGTAGACGTCACTTACTTTGTTATTCTTATCGAGATTGAAGTAACATATAAATTTTCGCTTTCAACTTTGCTGATCTTCAGACGGCCTAGACATATTTTACCAATGGCATTCGTAAATGCTTCATCCTTCGTCGTGTGGCTGCTGTACTTGCCACTGGAATACCCATTCAGATACTGTAGGATGACTGTAGTATTCTCCTCTACCTGGGTAGGCATTCCGACATATTGACAGGTACTTCCTGTACGACAGCCTATTATACGACGCATTACGTACACTGCTATTGGTAGTTCAAATGGCTCTAAGCACTATGGGACTTAACATCTGAGGTTATCAGTCCCATAGACTAGCTACACCTAACTAACCTAAAGACATCACATACATCCAAGCCCGAGGCAGGATTCGAACCTGCTAGCAGCAGCGCGGTTCCGCACCAGTCCCATAGACTAGCTACACCTAACTAACCTAAAGACATCACATACATCCAAGCCCGAGGCAGGATTCGAACCTGCTAGCAGCAGCGCGGTTCCGCACTGAAGCGCCTAGAACCGCTCGGCCACATCGGCCGGCGCTATCGGTAGCAACTCTGGTGAACATCTGAGACTTACTTCGTTGAATAATAGAATTTCTTGTGACTTAATGATCGGATTCAAATCTTTCAATTTAACATCACTTCGGCGAACAGAGTGACCCGAATCTACTCCAATTATCCAAAGGGTAAATGGGACCTACAGATTAACTTGGAATCCGAACCAGGTGTCGTTCTTTGGTACCCTTTACATTGCTGGGAGGTGATGGCTGTATTAAAGATAGACTGAAAATTTCCGTGATCCGACCAGTATTTGATCCTGCGACTCCTCGGTTTTTACACTGAAAACCAGTTCCGAAAATTCACTTAGCTGAAACAAGTAATAAGGGGGGATGCAGGTAAAATTGGTCAAAAACATTGAAATTTCTTTTTTCCGCCATTTAGTTCTGTAACACGTTACAAATTATTTCTCCAGTTTTCATAGTTTTGTTCGTACTGCAAATAATGTAGAAGCCATCTTGTTTCAATCAATGCGTAGTGCCACGGTCCCCTTTTCCATATGACTCTGTTCTTGTTTTCGATGTTTTATTATTGCCTGCAGTCAGAGGAGTATCTGAAGAGTATAGAAGGCAGTCAGCCATTCTACGATGTGTTGTCTTTGTTTGCCGTTAGCTATCTTTGCCTTGTACTATTTTCTGTTGTGTACAAGTACAGACATTTGTTGTTCTGCTGTTATTGCAAGAAGCACAAGTATCTAAAACTTTCCATCGAATTGCCATTTAAAATGCCCAGATATAGCGGTAACTTTTGAATAAAGAGACTAAAAGTGGTCATTTATGTTTGAATAAACAGTTTCAGCAAGCTATTGAAGAAGACTGATATTGCTGGTTCTGACATGTCAGTGATGAATATTGCCAAAAGGACACGCCAGACGAATCAGACTAGAAGAAAAAGAGCTACATGAGAACCAAGAAGCCCAAATGTATGATTATGGCCCACATTAAGGTGAATGCTTGTGGCTTAAATCCTAGTAAAATCTTCTTTTTGCATTGCCCACAACTTACATTTTTCAGTGTATAAAGAACACTGCCCGCTGAAACTTTACAGATAAAAAGTCGAAATCTGCAACAGACTTTGTAAACACTGTAACGCAATTTTCTGTGGTACAGAACTTTTCAAAGTGCATTACTGCCAAATTTATTTAAATTTTGTGAAATTAAAAATGCTGTGTATCATTAATGTATTTTTTTATCTAATCATTAAGAGTAACCTCTCACATTATGAGAGTTATAAATTAATCTTTGAGGAAATGTTCCCAATGTAATAGTACGTCTGAAAAATATCCAACATCGTCAGGATCAAATTATGTGAAAAAACTGAAGAAATTGCAGATTATAGCAAATACCCTTGTGACAACACGTGCAAAATTTGGTTCAAGTGTGTTTCAAACAGCGAAAGCTACACTAGCTTTTCTCGTACGTGCTCTTCTTAATTTCATATAGGAATTAGGATGCGAACTGACTTTTTTACGATCTTCTTTCTCCCTTTCAAGTGATAGTCGGAATATCTGGCTGCAGCAGCCGTGGTCGATGTGTGAAGGACGTGGCCGCCCTCCACCCCGGGCCCCTGCGGGCGTGACAGGTGCGGCGCCAGCAGAGTGCAGCTCGCTGTTCCTTTGTTCGGCTCTCTTCCTGAAGGAGAGCCCCAATTGCCCGCCCTCTCGCCTGTGTTCCTGCAGTACGCTCCGCCAATGCACAGGAGAGGCTTTGGCTACCTGCAGGCCGTGGCGTAAAAAGGGCGGAACGAGCAGTAAAATAACAGGCGGCAGGCGGTGAGGAGAACAAGGTGTTTCACAAAGAGGCGAGACCCAGACTGAAAGACAAGAGACACCCGACATGGCGATAGGTTTACAGGGATATATAAACTGATTTGAGAATCAACGAGAAGTACACTGCCTAGATAAAATTATTTTCAAGAAACTGAATCGGAATGTCAGGAAAAGATGTCCTCGGTAAATGCACCGAGAAAATCTGGTGTGCTTCTCAAGCGTTTTTGGGAAGCTAAGGTACAAATTTTTTCGAGCATGTTCAGTACCAGATGAGTACACCATGTGTCAACCAGCGACGTTAGCTCAACCGGCTAAGGCAGTAGACTAGAAATGTGCTCTCACTATGAAGCAAAACTGACTTTTTTTTTTAATTAAAATTCCACCAAACACTTGTATCGCTATGACGACACATGTATCTTCTAAAATGAACAATATTAATCAGGGTAATCGTTACAGTTCATATGGCACTCTTCATTTTTGAGTTGTGACTATGACAGATTTGAAGCAATAATACCTGACCAGAATGAGATTTTCACTCTGCAGCGGATTGTGCGCTGATGTGAAACTTCCTGGCAGATTAAAACTGTGTGCCCGAACGAGACTCGAACTCGGGACCTTTGCCTTTCGCGGGCAAGTGCTCTACCATCTGAGGTACCGAAGCACGACTCACGCCCGGTACTCACAGCTTTACTTCTGCCAGTATCCGTCTCCTACCTTCCAAACTTTACAGAAGCTCTCCTGCGAACCTTGCAGAACTAGCACTCCTGAAAGAAAGGATACTGCGGAGACATGGCTTAGCCACAGCCTGGGGGATGTTTCCAGAATGAGATTTTCACTCTGCAGCGGAGTGTGCGCTGATATGAAACTTCCTGGCAGATTAAAACTATGTGCCCGACCGAGACTCATATCAGCGCACACTCTGGCAGAAGTCAAGCTGTGAGTACCGGGCGTGAGTCGTGCTTCGGTAGCTCAGACGGTAGAGCACTTGCCCGCGAAAGGCAAAGGTCCCGAGTTCGAGTCTCGGTCGGGCACACAGTTTTAATCTGCCAGGAAGTTTCAATACCTGACCAGTCATCAAAAGTGTTTTTATAATTCCATAATTTGGCCATTAGATGGTAGTTACGTCTCTTTAATTGTCTAGAGTAGGACCATACTCATGACAATAAAAGCGTTACTTGTTAGTTGAGCAGCGAATGGGTCGTTGTTAAGAAGTTCAGAACTGTAATATTTTGAGTTGTGTCGTTCGTTTGGTTTGTAGTCACAAAAAAGCAGCGTGATATATCTGTTTGTGTCACTTTACTCAATCAATTTAAACATAGAATGGTTGAATAATTTGGATTATGATAGTTTTGAAGAACCGTTTAGGTCATTATGCGTTACTTCAGTTTTCGTGAGTAAACTGAAATGTTTCATTTTTGTGCTTTTGCCATAAAAAGTTCCTTATTTTTTAGTTGAACTATTGTTAGCTCGTCAAAGCAAACTGTATACTCTTGACTGTAGTGTGAAATGTATTATTTGCGATTATGAGTTGTTATTTTGAGTTGCTTCACTACAGAAGAATTGTTTTCTACCTGTCTCTGTTGTCGGCTTTTGAAAAAGTAGTTAGTATATTTTGAGCTGTGTCATTTTTCAAGAATATATTTATTCTTTGCTGCTCCCTTTTCATGCAGAAGAATGATGTCATCAGGGCTTACAAGATAATATAGAGAATGGACGTTCTGATAATCTGAAAAGAAGACCATGAAGCAAATCCAAGTCATGAGGTAGAAAACAAAGAAAATAATAAAACACTTCATGAATTTCATTGTCATAGGATTGCATCTCCCATAATGAAATCCTATAGTGAAATAAGATCAATCATTGCTGCTATCATTTCCGCTGGGAATAGAAGTGACATTTACACTGTTGCAAGTAGAACAGAAGGTAGTTGTTTATAGCTTACTCCGTCTGAAAACAGGAAGGAACGTATTCAACATCTCAATAAAAATATCATTCCAAACAGTTATTACAATTCTTATTATAAAGACGTTCTCAGTATTAGTTGAATATTTGACCTGTTTATTATGATTCCATCATTTTAGTGTCTAATAACTGTTAGACTTGGATAACGCTAAACTATATTGTCATTTGTGAATGCTTTGCAGCAATGATTGCCAGAAACATATTACTCAAAATCTGTCCTACACAATATGTGACTTAATTAGAAATTAAACATTATTAACAAGCATAAATAGAACATCAAAAGTGTGACATGTATATTTTTTCTTGGAAGTTCCAGAACTCTAAATAATTAACAACTATATGTCTAATACAAACACTTAAAGTGACAATAACTAAAACAAAGATCACTTCCTTGATGTTAATGCTAGAAATTACTAAAACGCCATTTGATCTTGGGATAGTAACCATTCTCGTCAAAGCTAAAAAATCTGTCTTAATAATGTTTCGTTTTTGCCAAAAACATTTATCTTTGTTTATAGAATATCTGACATTTTAAGTTGTATCAATTTTGTAGCAAGAGTGCAAAATGTGATGAAGTAAAATAGAAGTGAGGAACGTATGGTAGTTAAAGGCTCTGAGGTGAAGACACCAAGTAAGATATATTTAAATATATTTCGCAATAATGGATTGCAAAATTTTAATTATCAGTTCGCATTTCAAATATCGCCCAGACGAATTTAAATAATGATAGTCAATGTTTCTGGACCCGCCGATGGCACATGAAGTTTTTCGAATACGTAATAGCTGGTATTAGGATGTTATATGAAATGTTGTTTGGCTCCATTTAAGCGTGGTTGGGGGGGGGGAGGGGGTTGCTTTTGTAGACTACAGCTCTTAGGGGCCTTCCGAGGGCTCTGTTCACTCAGCCTAAGAATCTACTAACAACCACCACACAATTTCACACCTTGCTACTCAAAACAAAAAGGGGTCAACACAGCGGGTGAACCTTCGCTGTCGAATCTCGTCTATGTTTGTCTTTTTTATGGTTTAATGCGTCGTTAATCAACATTCAACATTAATGTTTTGGCAGTGTTGAAATAGTTTTTTTTTTTTTTCGTCTGTCATTCGCAGTTCCACCCGCTGTAGGAATGGTATGCTAAGTTTACGAAGGTCTAGCTAGGGAGCGCTAAAATATGGTAAAGTAAATTAAGGTAAAGTTGCGAAATATGTCCTGTTACCTTTAGTTGCTATAATTTCCTTGCTTGCGGACGGTGTTAGTGGCATAAACTGCGTTATCAGCAAGTTTTGTTTTTTTACTGTATTGTGCCGAATCCTCGTGAGTTTTATTTTCTTGTGAATAACTATATCTAATGTGAGGCTGAAAACAGCACATCATGAATTAATTATGCAATTTATTATGCAATAATTTGAAGCAAGATTTTATGATGAAAACCAAGGAACTTGATCCGTCCAAACCAAGTCTAAACATCAATCAACATCATAAATAGTGCAAAACCAGGCAAAGGTACAGGGTGACAATTATTGAATTATATGAAATAAAATCGTCGTAGCCCCTGAACTGTTTGCGTTTTGAAGTTCAAATTTCACGGTTGGCCATGGGGCATGATAGGAAATAGTATGCGCATGCGCACCCGCCTTGTTATTGTTGGTCATTAGCTCGCGAAAATGTCACGGTACAGTGTGCCTGAGCGCCTAGCGCATGTGAAGACCTACTATGCGATCAATAACAGCCCAATAGCGGCTCAAAGGAAGTTTGCGACGGAGATCAAGCTGAAGACAACCGGTCCAAGTGTCCTGACAGTCAAGAATGTGATTCGTAAGTTTGTGATAGCGGATATTCGTGATAACACTGTTGGCAATGTTCGTCGTGCAAAAAGGTGAAAACGCCTGAAAACATCGAGAAGACACGCGCTGTGTTTCAAACCAGCCCCAGGAAATCGATCAGTCGATCTCAACAGGTGGGAATCAACCGGGAGACACTGTGACAAATCGTTTTGAAGACAATGCAGAATTCAAAGCCATCAGCCATTAAGCCCCAGGGCGATGGAACAGCGGTTGTGTTTCGCCAACACGTTTGTCTACAGAATTGAAGAACAGAACCTTGATGTGAATATGGTTTGGTTTAGCGACAAAGCCCACTTTCATTTGGATGGGTTCGTCCATAAGCAAAATTAGTGCATTTTGCGGACTGAGAATCCGCATTTCGCGATCGAGAAGTCTCTTCACCCTCAAGGGGTGACTGTGTGGTGTCCAGTAATGGAATAATGGAAATGCCATGTGGCTAGGGCCTCCCATCGGGTAGACCGTTTGACTGGTGCAACTCTTTCGAGCTGACGCCTCTTCGGTGACTTGCGTGTCGATGGGGACGAAATGATGATGATAAGGACAACACAACACCCAGTCCCTGAGCGGAGAAAATCTCCCACCCAGCCGGGAATCGAACCCGGGCCGTTAGGTATGACATTCCGTAGCGCTGACCACTTTTTTCTTATCTAATTTTGTTCCCTTTCATTCGTTGCATCTGCTCGAGGCGGACGTCGTAAGACACCCGTTTAAGTTCGTTGTTAATCGATTAACTCAATTTTTTTTATTACAGAGGGCAGCCAACCCTCTGACCGAACACGCTGAGCTACCGTGCGGCATCCACTCAGCTACAAGGGGCGGACAGTAATGAAATAATCGGAGCGATATTCCTTGACGGCACGATGACTACCGAACGGGACGTGAAGGTTTTAGAAGATGAATTCATCCCATTATCCAAAGTGACCCTGATTTCGACAAGATGTGGTTCATGCAAGACGAAACTCGACCTCATCGAAGCAGGAGACAGTTTATGTCCTGGAGAAGCACTTTGGGGACTGCATTCTGGCTCTGGGGTAACCAGAGGCCACTGGCATGGACCTCGATTGTCTGCCATACTCTCCGAATCTGAACATGTGCGACTCCTTTTTGTGGGGCTATATTAAAGACAAGCTATACAGCAATAACTCCAAAACCATTGCTGAGCTGAAAACAGCCATCCAGGAAGTCATCGACGACATCGGTGTTCCGACGCTTCAGCGGGTCGTTCAGAACTTCGCTATTCGTATGCGTCACATCATCGCCAATGATGGCAGGCATATCGAACATGTCATAACCTAATCTGAAAATCTGTAGTGACGTTTACATGTTGAATAAAGTGTATCCACTCCGTAGTTTGTAAATTATTTACGTTTATTTTCATACAGTTCAATAATTGTAACTCTATATACACGTAGTTCAACAGAACAATGTGCAGTGGCTAGCACACTGGACTCGCATTCGGGAGGACGACGGTTCAATCCCGCGTCCGGCCATCCTGATTTAGGTTTTCCGTGATTTCCCTGAATCGCTCTAGGCAAATGCCGGGATGGTTCCTCTGAAAGGGCACGGCCGACTTCCTTCCCCGTCCTTCCCTAATCCAATCAGACCGATGACCTCGCTGTTTGGTCTCTTCCCCACAAACAACCAACCAACCAACAAAACAATGTACAGTAGCACGTTTAGTCAACGCAACACATTTCGCCACAATTTAGCACAACAAAACAGACAATACATTACTGGTTTAGGGGAGATCTTTGATATTGTTTATCACTTAAATGGCTTATTTTCGTGATACACAAATATAAATAACTCGTCATTTTTAGAAGCTTTGTTGTGATAAAGTCTCGGTAAATGCGACTATGACGGCTAAATATGCTACCTACAGATCTTATCTTGTCGTTAGCTTCTGGTGTTATCTAGTACTTTATTATGAAAAGCGAAGAATGTACTAATACTTAGAGAACACTGGAACCATACTTTCTATCGGAAACGTCGCGCCACGTGCCACACGTGATAGAACTGTAAAAAGGAATCGTGATAAAATAAGCATGTCTTTATCGACACATACATGTGTGTATCGCAGTGAGGTTATACCGAGTTATTCCTGTTTCCTATAATGTATTCTTTAATTGTGATGCACACATGAATGTATCTATAAATAAATGTTCATTTCATCAATATTGCTTCGGCCTACCGGTTATGATTTCTGACTTTGTAACGTAGTTTGCTGCTGTTCATAGTGTCGAGATGTTTACTCCACTTTCTGCTGCTGTATTTAACTTTGTTTCTTACGTTGTATGTGTTTGATTCCTTCCCAACATTATTGTTTCGAAATCTGTCTATTGGTACAGCCTTTCACAACCCTAAGAAATCTCAGTTCAGCTGCCTCGATTTTACTTGGTAGTTATTTTCTGATGTCTTCGCAGATGTCCTATCTTGCTGCTCCTTCTTCTTGTCAGTGTTTTCCGTATATTCCCCTCCTCACCGATTCTGCTCATCCTTTGCCCTGCCAGTGCACAAAATTTAAACATTCGTCTGTAGCATCAAATCTCAAATGCTTCGATTCTCTTGTGTTGCGGTTTTCCCACAGTTCATGTTTCACTACCATACAACACTGTGCTCCAACCTACACTCTCAGAAATTTCTTCCTCAAATTAAGTACTATGTTTGATACTAGTGCTTGTAGCTCTCCATTAATATCTAACATTATTGCTGTTAAATTTTACGGGCTTCTTAATGTATTTATTAAATGAGGTGGGTAACCTCTTTTCTTCTTTATGCTCCGCAGTTTTTCAATATTAACTTTATCGAAGTGATTTTCCAGGTCAACAAATGCTAAATTAAATTCTGCATGTTTTTCGATTATCTATTTCGTCACAAATGTTGCGTTGTCGAACTTCCTCTATGAAAACCCATTTGTTCTTATATTAATAAGCGCGTTACAACCATCACAGTAACGGTATTTCTTGTTGATTTCGTAACTTCTCATTTGCTCTTTTATGTCTACACACACACACACTCATACATACATACAAACACACACGCAGAGATAGAGAAAGAAATAATGGAGATCATTTAACATCCATACAGTAGCAGAGTGGGCAGGGGGGGCGGGGGATACGGGCAATCCTAAACGCGTAAGACCTCTTTCTTAATTAGGTTGAGATTCTACCCCAGCACCATAGAAGCTGATCATGAGAGAAGTTAAATATGTTATAGAAGACAACGACGTTTGCATCAGGAACAACCTAGCTACGATGAAACACAGCGCTTAAATAGTGTATTTTTTACGATTGCCAACTAGTACGTTTGAAGCCTAATTTCTCTACGAAACTAAAAAGAGAGTTTTATGCTCAACTCCGAAAGCTATGAGAATATATTCCACTGAAGATATTATCCCGGCTGTCTTAGAGTTTATCTCCTGTGCACAACGCTCCAGTGAATATATCGGAAAAGTACTTTTCATGTTCGCCGGCAGTATTGCACTTCCAGGGACTTCCGTGGCACCAACACAGTAATCGCATTAAAAGGTCGCGTAGCTGGGACATGCGCTGTATTTCACGCGAGCATCAAATAGCTATCTCACTGCTCAGTCGTGCAGTTTCCTTTTATCCTCTTGTGACATTCTGTTCATTTATAACTATTATTTCTTGTCTTATTTTTAAAATGTAAATTCTGCAGCGTCGGTGGAGATACAATAATCAAGGAATGCTCTTCGATACAAATTAACTTTAGCATAGAAGAACCAATTTTTGTTGTGTGTATGACTGTAGGCATTACTACCATATAAGACCTTCTCATATTTTGTACTTCTAACATCATTTTCGGAATGTTAAAACAATATTCTTCACATGTATATTCTCAAAATGTTGGACGTAGCTTTGATCCTCCTGAAGTGGAAGTGTCAAGGTGTTTAAGTGGCTTGACTCATGAGCAGGATTACAGAGGTTAGAGTTCCAATACGGTTATCAGCATGCAGGACGTTAAAGGGTGGCCCAGGAGGGATAGTCAATATTGAGGGATATGACAGGAACGCTAATTTGAAGCAAGAACCTTCATATAGACACGTGCAGCATCCCGAATGGTTTCCGACATAGAACACATTTAATGTACCTTTCTTTTTGTGCTAGTGGCGTGCACGTATGTGTTTTACCACCCAAACACTTCGACAGTTAACTGACCATGAAGACAGACAGATACGATGTTTGTTTATGGTGTTGAATGAAATATGGTTACGAAGTTTTTCGCTGCTGAGTCCTTTCATACTGTTGGATGAAGTTTGAGGTGTACAAACGAAAGGTTAATACGCGGGATGAATTGCTTGGTTGCATCATAGACGCTGCTGCCCTCATTGTTCAGACAAGTAACAAATGTTCTCCAAAGAGTGCACTAATGCACTGCAGTTGGCGGCGGGATATTCGAACGTTTACTGCGAACTGTACGGCATTTGTAATGTGACGTGAACGATAATGCTTGCAGATAAATGAGTTACAAATGCATGTTTTTCAATTGATATTATATAAAACGCATCTAGTAATGTTTACTTACTATTTTCTATGTGTATATGTGTAAGCCTGACAATGTAGTGAATAATATAGAGATAAATGTCAATAGATAGGAATGTGTTGTGTCTCGGAAACCACTCGGAATAGGCCATTACGTCCGTATGAAGCTTTTTGCATCAAATGATCTTTCCTGTCATATTCCTGACTATTTACCGTTCCTTCTGCGACACTCTATACAGGTTCTGCCTGATTTCCTATATCGCCTTCCTTCCTTTCTTCGCACACAGTTTCAACGCTCGGACAGTCAAATGTCAATAAAGAAAGAAAAAAAAAAGAGAATCATGCTCGTAGCTGGCAATAATCTGTGTTTCCATAGGTCGTTCTCTGGTTTTACTATTATAGCATAATCTGTACCTGCCTCCGGAGCTGAGGTCGGGAACTAACGTCTGGTTGGTGGCGCTCTCGAAGGTTGGAGGGTCTGATTCGTGGTGCTGTAAGAAATTTTTCAGCTTCAGTATTTTACCGGTTAGGGTGGTGGTATCAAGTTCCTGATCACCAAACTGTTCACCAGTAACGTGTTTTAAATTCCAGAACTCCCCGCAGAGTCTCATGAAGTGAAGTCATGTCACGCCGTTGCTGCTGATCCGTCCGTCGGTTGGGGCAGTTAACCCTTTGTTTCCTGACATAAGAAAAAATTTACTTTTTAACATTTTCTTTGTAGAATTTATGCTATTGTGGCCTCAAATGACGGTAGGATTTTTTGTAAAATTTTATTTTATTTTTCACAACTTTTTTCTCTCCTGGTACTCAGAAGTACCGTCAGATTCCATGGACAGAATCACAACATGCGCAGAAAAATGCTCCAATTTTTATAAGTTGTACTTTATTCCACATAAATATTAAATATTTTTACATTAGAAAATTAATTAACAGAAATATGATATTTCTGAATTTTTTTTAAATTTCACGTAGATTTATTCTAGAGCAACTTCACAATACATAGTAACTTAGCTATACATTTTTGACATTTTGATATACATATCACATATTTAGTGATACCTCATGAAATTGTAGGAAAAAGTTCTTTTTCTCATTGCAGCACAAATACACTTTACATGTACTACATTGTGAATGTGGTCTCGGCTGAATTTTATTTTTCGCACACATTTCGCATCGTCCTCTTTTACAACTGAACACTACAAAATGGTTTCCTCTGTTGCCAAGACGTACATCCTTCGGAACAGAAAAGTTATCCTTCCTTCTATTTGGGAGAGTTATTTCATCTTTACCAGAATTTCTCTTTTTCAGATTTGGCGCTTGCTCTTCATTCATTAGCCCTAGTACCACAGCACGCCTGAATTCCAGCAGTGGCAGTGCCCCATGTAGATCAGTGAAAATGACGTAAGCATTGACAAAAGCAATTTCTATTGCTCCCCAGAAGAGACAGTGCCACCATTTCTTTGATCGCTTGTCAAGACCATAAGTTGAACGTAATCTGTCTGCATGATCCACACCACCCATGTTTTTATTGTAATCACATACAATAACTGGACATGGTATAGTCATACTAGTTCCATCTTTCTGTTTTCTTGTCACTACGCTCTGTTCAGTGCCATGGAAGTTTGACGCAAAATACACTACATTATTTTCCTTCCATTGAAATACTGTTAGGTCTAAAGCTGACTCTCTGTGATTTGATTTAGACATTTTTCTTTAGGTAAATTGCCTGGCAAACCTTTCCTGTTTGTTCTAATTGCTCCACAGGCAAATGTATTTACCGATTTCTATGTGAGAAAAAGTGGACAGAACAACTAGTGAGAGGTAACGCATTGTTGCTACAATAAAGTGTTCACACAACCTGACGGTACTAATAAGTCCGCCTTATATTTTCCACTTTATCTCATTCATATGTAACGTAATGCTTCAAACTACTATAAAAAAACAAAGAAGATAGGTACGTGCAATGGGAAACTCAACGGAAGTTTCAATAAATTGCGCACAAATTCAGGCAACACCATGGAAACAAGCACATACAATCTTCTGTTTTCACAGCAGCGCGCGAAAAACTCGGACAAGCTCTGACCGCCAGAGAGGTCTATGTATTGCACAATAACATCTATGAAACAGTAGAGCAGAGTTACTGTTACGTTCCGACAGGCTCTCAGATCACGAAACTGCACCACGAGAAAATAATGAGAGTCAAAACTTACTGGTACTTTTAAGTACCGTCTGGCAACAAAGGGTTAAGCTGGCCGGTTTCCTTGGTGCTGTCGGAGCGTAGTAGGTGAGGTGCCGGAGGCGGGTTTCACCCCCTTCTTTCTCTCACCATCACACAACACATACATGACACCACACTGCAGCCGCACCTCCATTATGCTCACATACACCCAACACATACACGTAAGACGCATCTCTCATATGCATGGTGGTCAGAAAGAGTCTGAAAAGCTTGTAACTGTGTTGCAGTGTATGCTGTGCGCAAAATTGTTACTAAGAAAAAACTTCGATACGTTACACCGTTTCCGAGTTAATTAGCACTGAATTTACCCAGTCAGGCCGTTGCGCATGCAAATTAAAGCGGCCCGCCTCAGACAGTGTCGCCATACGTTTTATTCGTTTGGTTTTCTAAAACAGAACATGAGAGCGATACGAGTCTGGATATGGAAAGATAGTAACCATCGAACCCGAGCCAAAGGCTGAACAGTCTCGTGCGCTACTGTCTGCGCCACTGAAACAACTGTCACTAATTGCATCTGGCGGGACGCTTGAACTGGCTAACTTCAAAGCTAATTAACTAGGAAATGGTGCAACATATCGAATTTTTTGTTAACAATTGTTCCTCAGCACAAGCTACCCTGCAACATCCTTACAAGGTTTTAAGACTGTTTCTGACCACCCTGTGTAGGGGGTGGTTGTGTGCGGGGGATGAAACCTTTTCCAACTCGGTGGCTCAACCCACCTCTCTGGGGCTCCCAGCTAACCTTGCCTTATGGATTTTCTTTTTACTACGTACATTTTACCTTTTCGTTCAGAATGTACACGCTACAATTGTATTTTCCACAAAAGGTTAAAGAAGTATCACTTTCAGATGAAACAAAATCCATATATGATAAATTTTACAGGAATTTCCTACTTAATTTACACGGAGTGGAGAAAAATATAGAAACACTGTGAGAAATGTTTAATTGAACACAAACGCAGATGCTACTCATGCATGCAGCTTACGCTGTTGTATGTGACCACACCTGCAGTTTCCTCAATGCGATGCAAGTCTTAGTCATGGTCAAAATAGTGTCATGTGTAGTTGTGAGTGCATTATATCGGAGCCAAGCGAATTAGAACGTGGACAAACTGTTGCTGTTCGTGTGACGGGTACTTCCGCAACCAAGGTGAGTGAGGTGTCTGGTATCTCAAGGACACAATATCGAAGATTTATGCTGCATACAGGGAAAGTGGATAAATCATTATCCGCTAAATCACAACGCGGACGAGAGTGGGTATTGAGTGATACGGACGGGAGGTCACTGAAGAGAATTTTGACGAAAAATAACAGGCCGACAGCCATAAAAGTCGTTTGTAGATCAGAATGTAACACTTGCGAACTGTGTCAGCACCAAAACTACACCGAAGGAGCTCCATAAGCAGGTAATGGAGGGCGAATTGGAATTCCAAAACCACACAACAGTGGTGCAAATGCTTGTAACAGGAAAGATGCTGCCGAAGCCATAAACCCTTGACCATTGTGGAATGAAAGAAAGCCATTTGGTCGGCTGAGCCTTGTTTCACACTTTTTCCAACTTCTGGCCGAGTTTAGCCCCAAGAGTGTAACATGGCGGGGATTCGCTGATAATTTGGCCAGACAATCGGGTCGCATTACTACTAAGGGTTATTTGGCCATTATGGTTGATCGTGTCCATCCCATGATGGGATGGCGATGGTTTCTTCCTAAACAACATAGCTCCTGTTTCACACAGCTCGCATCGTCCAGGACTAATTTTGTGAGCACGAAGACAAATTGTCGCATCTACTCTGGCCACCATAGTCACCAGATATCAATATCTTGTGGTCTACTTTGGTGAGAAGAGTGCGTGATCGCTGTTCATCTCCAGCACTGTTACCTTACCTTATCATTGTTTTGTAGGAAGAATAGTATAGGATTCCATTGAAAACCATACAGGACTATTCAGAGACGACTGTAAGATGGTCTGAATGCCAAATTATTTCCTACGCAGCATTAGGCGTCGTAATGTATTGTGTTTGTGGTGTGTCCTTATTTTTGCCGACCCACTGTACGTGAGCTTCCTAATTAAAAGAAACAACTTTTTAAAAAAAAAAACTGAGGCTCCCTACGTTTATTATAACATTATTTAAACTGTTTCCAAATCGTATAGGACCTTTAAGTAACAAACCTATGCACTTTCAAACCATAAGCCACCTACGCATTCCATATTGTGTGCGCACTAGTCTTAGCCCGACATTTGCTGCAGAACTTTTGTGGTATTTCAAGGAGACTGTACGAAAACATCCTCTAAAAATTTTTTCCATTATTTATTAGAATTAGATGTTATACGCAAAAGCAGCATATGCAAGATTTGCCACACTGCACGCTTTACCTGAGCCACTGTCTACACGTAGCAACCGAAGCGCAGCTCGGAACTGGGATGTAGGGGAGAGGCTTCAACCCTGGCACACTTTTCAGATCTTCGCTTCTAGTCAGCCCTGTAATAGAAGTTTAATGCATATTCTCTCTTCGTCTTTAAATGTTAGCATTCTCTTTACGTGTACTGAAGATTTTTTTCTGAAATCACAAGAATTACTGTGGATAAGTAAAGTTTTTATCAAATGTGAAAAACTGTTCGAAGGTTCATCATGGCCATGTGACAAAGGAGAAAGATTGTATTCAAATTTAAAAGTGTTACAATCGAGAAAATGTTGTCAGTATTGTATTTAATAGCCTATGTGTTACATTACTATTCTACTGCACATCAACAATCGTTGAGTAAAATCAAATTAAGGACAAGTCTTATCAACAACCACTTACAAGTAAAAAATATTTTGAAATAGAATTTACTGGCAACTAACACAAATTTCCATTTCCGAGACAGGGGAAATTGTTAAGTCATTTTCAAGTATCACGTATTCCATGGTACAACACTTCCTAGTGTCTCAAGGTACAAGATCGTACACAATTGACGAAGTACGGCTTAACACGTTACGTTACTAGTTTTAAAAGCTTGCAGAATTTTTCTCTCTACAAAACTAATGAATTAACAATATCTTCCAAACGCTTTTAACATACTACAGAACACATAAATATGTAGAACTCCTAGTGTTTATAAACACTGCCCAAAACACAACCTCATGTCTCGCAACGACAAAAACAGTACAAAATGCCGTCTACTGATTATTGCGGTCCTTCTTGTGGTTATAAAATCGACCACAAGATTGAAGTACCGACAGAGAATCATCATCTGTTCTTCGGCAGACTATCTTCCAGACACAACAGTCAGCAATAATCGTTGTTTTCCTCTTTTAATGTTATTTATTATAGTCCACGTTCTTATGAAGGTTGTGGGGTTTTTCAAGTGCACATCAAACTGTACACGAAATATGAGATCTTTAGCAATGAAAAAACCTGATCTTTATTTCTAGTATACGTCATGAAACATTTCCCAGAACACAGGTGATATTTTTACTCTTCGTTTGCACCGTTAGTTCCTTAGCTGTCAACCAACGACAGTAACACAGAATTATTAAGTGAAAGTACGGAGAAGTAAATGAAAAAACTATTAATGTACGAGTTGGAGATGGTAAAACTCTATTAAAGGACATACAGATAGCAGAAGTACTCTGACAGCCTGCACGGAGGAGAACTCTTCTGAAGCGAGGTAGAGAATCAGGCAGATGAGCAGTAATAAATAGGTGGTCCAAGAGAACGACCAGAGCTCGCAGAACACTGAACAATCAATGACATAACTTAGGAGACATTACAGTTCTGTGGAGTCACAAGAACTGAGAGGTTACTTTAATGTCAAAGATCTAAGAAAGGGTGTCTGATCATGCCTGTCATGACTTTACCGAAGAAGATAGGAATGGACAAGAAAAATTGAAGACGTACTGGGCGAAAACCAATTTGGTTTCAAAAATATAAAAAATTCCCAAGAATCGATTATGACTTTTCCGCGTGGGAAAAGATCAGAGTTCATTTTACTCATTCGTGGACCCAGAGAAAACCAGCAACAAAAGCCGAGATTATTCTTGTTGCGTCACAGGCAAGCACTATCGTAAATCAGAACACTCTATATTAGCATTTCACGTTGTTTACAGCGGGCTGTTACGTAAACCCCAAATGAGTGAGGTTGAACGTCTATTGCAGTCACGTTTTGCACATTCGATAACGGTCAACTGCCAGTACCGCACTTACGGAGACAGTTTCCCCTCTGGCCATATTTTTAATCGCCGCCCACCAGTAGCAAACAGCTTATAGCTGAATGCAAATTGGCGGTATAAACAGCAACCTTCGTGTGGCACATGCACAAAATGGTAGGTGAACTACATTGTAGCAGACTCTTTAGCGTAAGTTCCTTCCTACTGTCCTATATACTCACAATAAATACCGATTATGTGTGGCTCTGGTGCTCAGTCAATAATTTAACGATATTTTCTGACGCTAATTAGAATATATTTAAATGGAAACTTGTGTTGACAGTAAGTACATACATATGTCCACGAACCGCCATGTAGAGAAGCGGTGCGTAGCAGCGAACACGCTAAGCTGAAGCGGATTGGTCTGTCGCGGCCAGTCGAACGTAGTGAATGTGGGAACTCTTGCCAGTAGTGTGAACTGAGCAATAGATGAACGTCTAGCCAAGTAAAAAGCTCAATAAGTTGCTAGAAAGGCGCATGACCTAAGAAGCAGAATATGTCTTTATGACTTTTTCGAATGCTTCGGTCTGATCATCAACAAATACGAGGACAAGTCAATGAGGAAAAGTTTCTTGTTTTGTTGCATATATTGATAGCACTCACTCAAAAACCTCATTGCTGTTCTTGTGCGTGTTGTATCAGTAAATACCTCTATTCGTAGTGATTTTACTGTACTTCACTATGTGTGCTGCGTTTTTCTTATGCATCAAGGAATAAATGAGGACACTGATTTGTTTTATGTATTCAGCAGCGACTGAAGTTTCGGAGATCAATCGCAGAATACTGCTGCAGTATTGTGATAGCTGTTTTAGTAAACTAAAACTTTACGAGTAGACATGTCGCTTTAAAAATCGAGGCTTATCTGTTTGCAAAGAAGAGCGTTCGAGTAGGCCATCCGCTTCCAAAACGGACAGGAATGTCAAGACAGCTGTTTCAGGAAGATCGTCGAGCCCCAACTGGTGACAATGCGCGTGATTTGAACATTAGCCACATATCAGTTTTCATACTTGAATCCCTAAACGGTCCCAAAGCTCGTTGAGAACCAGCCTAATAACAAACAAAAACAGGTACGCCTGGAATTGCTGAAATCACTTTGAATATGTTTTGAAAGGAAGGACAAGACATCGCCACTAGTAAAGTACCCATTGATGAGATGTGGGTCCATAACAAATTACAGACGGTAGAGCGTGTGGAAACATCGATCTTCGTCTATTGCAAACAAACAAAACTCAAAAGCCAAGCTACTGCAGGCAAGTTGGTGATGACAGTGTTTGACGATACGAAAAGACCATTGTCGACCATTTCCTTCCAAAGGTTAAAATACTAAATAGTGACAGCTACTATGAGCTACGCGAGTTTTGAAACCCAAAACCGAAATATAGAGGCGTCACTTTGCCTCAGGTTAATGCCAACCCTGATACAGTTCGGAAGGCAATTCATTGTATTCAGAGCGTTGCTTTTAAGCTGATGGAGCACCCCCACACCCAACCCCCTACATTACAGTTCTGGCCTAGCTTCAGGTGGCATTCCCCTTTTTGGTGAAGGAGCATTTTCGTGAATCCAAGTCTTCCTCGAATGACAAGGTTGTGGAGGTGGTCCAAGCGTGGATGCCAACGATAGCACAACATTTGCATAAGGGCAGAATGAGGGAAGTTTTGTAGGGCTAAAATAGATTCTGTAGAGAAATATTGTTACTTGCAACGATAATTTTCCAATAAAGAGTTTATTTTTAAAAAATTGCCTTTATTTTTTGACTCACCCTCGCATAAAGAAAGTCAACATAGAGCAACAGGTGGCTCATTATCGGCTACGGTCTTTGAGAATGCTATCGTAGAAACTGGGGATTACCAAGGACAATGCCAACGCCGCTATTTACATTGGTGCTGCTCAACGTGTCTGACCAGCAGAAGGCATCACGTATGAGAAGTTTTTAATTTACACGTGACACTTATATCCATTTTATTTGCAAACCATTATTGTAGGGCGTGAAATCTCGTCAACCAGTTAAATCCGGGGAGAGTTAAGCAAGCTGTCAGCCCAGTCATGGACGAAAGTTCTATGTATCACATTTCAGTTCACATCTAATGACATCTTACATCAGTACTTCAGTTGCTTTCCAAATGTACTTCCGCTGACAGCAGTCCCTAGCAACTTCATAAACTCAGCCAGTAATTACTTCTGCCCAGTGCTGATTACTTTTAAGGCGAATAAAGGTATTCTCATATTTTTCACTCCAGCATTTTTATTTCACGAGATGCTGTACTCAGCTTATTGACATTAATAATGTAAAGAGTCCTGCTCTAAGTGAATTCAGCTACAGGCTTACTTCATGAGACTTATTTCGTCCTCTGCAGTAACATGCTCCGATGTTATATCGCTGTTCTTTGTTCATTGTGCTGTCACAGAAATTGTATTTCGCCTAGTATGGAGCTCTGAGCACTGGCTGGCACGTGGTTTGTTAACTTAAATGTATGGCATTTCAAAAATACTCCAACGTAAATTGTCTGCCTTCGGTTCTTGAATGACGTGTAGAAGAAAAGTATTTATGCACGTGTTCCCAGTCACTTTCAATGCGGCATGGTGGTGTAAATTTGTAGAGTACTGTTAACGTATATGTAACTTCTAGTAAAGCGGCCCGCATCTCGTGGTCGTGCGGTAGCGTTCTCGCTTCCCACGCCCGGGTTCCCGGGTTCCCGGGTTCGATTCCCGGCGGGGTCAGGGATTTTCTCTGCCTCGTGATCGCTGGGTGTTGTGTGCTGTCCTTAGGTTAGTTAGGTTTAAGTAGTTCTAAGTTCTAGGGGACTTATGACCACAGCAGTTGAGCCCCATAGTGCTCAGAGCCATTTGAACCATTTTTTTCTAGTAAAGCGAAAAAAATGATGTTTGTTTTGTAGAGCTACTGGTGTATCAGCAAAAATCAAAACGTAGTTTTTTCCACTTCTTGACCTTCTATCTCCAATTTGTATAAATATTTATAGCAAAACCAATGAGAAACAAAAGACGGTGACAGGAGCACTGATAGAGGAATGACTGTAAGTAATCAGAACGCATGTTTCATTAATATGTATCTTTCAACATCAGGCAAACGTCTAGTCAAAAATAATAATTCATATACTTTACAGATATCACTTCCACCCACTACAGTTACGTTACAGCATCGGCCGCAGTTCTTCCTGGCCCTGGTCACATTTGTGTGCTTATCACGCTTTTGGTACTCTATAGGTATGTAGCCAGACTTCCGCAGACACAAAAACAATTTAACACATTCTCGATGCATGATTCTAATCGCGATTCTGTGATGGGTGTGATCCACAAATCCAGTTCCCGGCTGATCTGAACTGATGTAAGTGCCTGAAAGGTAGTTTCACACCCTAAAAATATACTAATACTCATTTCCGCTTCAAGGAAACTTATTGGGCCGTCAAAGCAACTAGTTGCATTATCACTGAAAAAGAGAGAGAGAGACCGCTAAAGGGTTACATGTGTGCACTTCAAGAAGTAGCAATGTTTAAACATTATTAATTTTACAACATTACATACTTTGGATGAGTTTTGGACTCATGTGCTCTTCTTAAGGCATGAAGGCATACAAAATCACTTAAGTACTACTTACGTATCAAGATTTTTTTTGTTAATTAGACTGTCAATAGTTCGTTGAGTCATCAGGGTTATCATTAATGTCCAGATCATATGCTACCTGCAAAAACGTCCAGTTGAGAATTTGTCATCGTTTTGAGGCATTTTTCTTCAGTGTTTTATGTCACGTTTCATTTTGCACTGTGTTTCTAACATAAGGCTAATACTGCATACTGACTTCGAATAGTGTCTCCATGTATATTGTAAGTAGGCTGTTTATGTTTTCTTATTGGCAACGTTACGTAGCGCTCTATATGAAAATCACTGGCTGTGCTGTGAGCAGTCTGTGGCTAGTTTGCATTGTTGTCTGCCATTGTAGTGTTGGGCAGCGGCAGCTGGATGTGAACAGCGCGTAGCGTTGCGCAGTTGGTGAGCCGCCAGCAGTGGTGGATGTGGGGAGAGAAATGGCGGAGTTTTGATATTTGTAAGAATGGATGTTATGAACTGCTATATATATTATGACTATTAAGGTAAATACAATGTTTGTTCTCTATTAAAATCTTTCATTTGCTAACTATGCCTGCTAGTAGTTAGTGCCTTCCGTAGTTTGAATCTGTTATTTATCTGGCAGTAGTGGCGCTCGCTGTATTGCAGTAGTTCGAGTAACGGAGATTTTTGGTGAGGTAAGTGATTTGTGAAAGGTATAGATTAATGTTAGTCAGGGCCATTCTTTTGCAGGGATTTTTGAAAGTCCGATTGCGTTGCGCTAAAAAATATTGTGTGTCAGTTTAAGCACAGTCTTGTATAATTGTTGAAAGGGGACGTTTCAAAAATGGCTCTGAGCACTATGGGACTTAACATCTATGGTCATCAGTCCCCTAGAACTTAGAACTACTTAAACCTAACTAACCTAAGGACAGCACACAACACCCAGCCATCACGAGGCAGAGAAAATCCCTGACCCCGCCGGGAATCGAACCCGGGAACCCGGGCGTGGGAAGCGAGAACGCTACCGCACGACCACGAGATGCGGGCTGGGGACGTTTCATATGGCGACCCTGCCAGGAGATTTTTGGTGAGGTAAGTGATTTGTGAAAGGTATAGATTAATGTTAGTCGGGGCCATTCTTTTGCAGGGATTTTTGAAAGTCAGATTGCGTTGCGCTAAAAAATATTGTGTGTCAGTTTAAGCACAGTCTTGTATAATTGTTGAAAGGGGGCGTTTCAATATGTAGTGCTAATGGAAGTTTATTAGCTTAGATTCGCTCGAAACATCGCACACGAACACATGACGGCCGTCATACAAACACTGGTTACTATGAAAATGCAGAAAACAGTCTTGGAAAACTAAGTTTCCAATGTGGCTAATAATTATAGGACACATCTTGGCAAAATGCATTTCAACGATGTTGATAACTGACGAAGGTGTTACATCCTAATTCTGATCCAAGGTAGGGTATTTTTAACTGTTTCCCTTGTCCACGTGGTACTGTTGTCACTTTTTCCAACTCTTGGTATTTGCAGATGAGACTATGGTAACAGCCACTTGTGGACAGTTAACAAAACGCAGATTACCCGTCCGAGAAATTTCCATGTGTTACTCTAAGTAAACGTGCAGACGATGATTCCTGGACATCTACTTATTGGACGGCAGATGGCACAAGATCGTTAGTGTTGCGCAAAATATTTGAGTTTTCTGCAGAAATCCTTGCCTCAGTTTCCTTGGAATTGTTTGCTTGCAAGAGGTAAGTATACGGCGGTGCTCCAGTGCTTTTTGATCGTGCGGTCGGTGCGTATCTCCCAGGTATCCAGAAGCAGAGAGTAATTGAAAAGGGGAAGGCCGGTCCCTCGGGCTTCGTACCCCCTGATCTCATCGCTTCCGACTTTACCTGTATGAGCTCTTCTGTACATTCAACAGCGAAAAAAACGAAAAATTAGATTCGAGGGCTTTTTTAAATAATCGGACGTCACGAGAGCCAAGACGAGATCAAACGAAACATTTTTTTGTCGGTATGTAGCATTTCTCTTTTCACCATCACTTGCTCCTTACTGCTTTATTAAGATTGCAGCTACATGTACGTGGCTTGGACACGGTGGACGGGCCGTAGTTTCCTGTACTGAAACCAGCGGCTCACGTACAATGTGGGCTACAGCGTACAAACAGCCCGATACGTTGTGACAATGCGTATTACTGCTTGCGTGGCTCCTTAAATGGGTATGCTCCAATAATTCAACGGCGACACTGAACTTTCATTATTAATGACATCGATTTGATGCAGCTATCGCCTGAAGAGTTGCACGAGATGACATAATATTGTTAAAATGTACAGTTAGCTGTATATACATAAAATATTACTATTGAAAATTCTGTTGATGAGGGAGAAGTCTGCTCGAAGTCTGGAACAGCTGCCCAATACACGAACTTTTCCGCAACGCCCGCATTTTTACATATTTTATAGAATCAAAGTTTAAGCAATAAAGTGTTAGTAACAAAGTTTCCGTTAAAGGCGATATTGATGAGCAGCATTCTATTATTTATTATAAACTGGAAGTTACTTGGACGTTTAACGGAACTTACAAAGTAAATGTCTCACTCACCTGACGATACACAACTCGTTGTTCTGGTGACGGTGTTTGTGATGGTGGTGGTGGTGATGGTGGCTGTCTTCAAAGTAGCACTCGACGCCAGTCTATCCTGTTCCAGCGCGTTCGTGTCTGGTTAACTACTGCTTCCTGCGTTTGTTTGAACCCGTTTTCTGTACTCGAGGCCTGTTTCCCCTCTACAGTCCTTACCCTTACACTAACGGGAAGAAATGCAACATCCTCAAGGACATGGTCATTCTATTGACGAGTAGTGCGACCGGTAGTTCTTCATTGTAGGAGTATATGTTAATAAATTCATAACAAATGAAACACATGCCACAGTAGGGAGTGCCCCAGAAATCGCATAAATACACAGCTTATGCCCCTCTGGCGGCAAAGCAGGCGTGTATTCTCGCAAGTAAACTATCACAAAGGTGCCGAGAAGCATCCAGCATCAGACTGTCGCAAGCATCGTGCACCTCGTGTTGCAATTCGATTATGATTCTTGCAGCCTCTGGAGGACGAGTAAGATCTCGCTTCATCATGTCACATACGTGTTCATTTGGCGAGGCGTCTGAGATCTCGCTAGCGAGGGCTGTCGTTGTGCACCACGAAGAGCACGATGCATCGCAGCAGCCGTATATTGACGGGCGTTGTCCTGCTGTACAAGAATATCCTTTGCCTGTCGAGGAAAAGGCAGTAGCACTGGTATAACAACCTGTGCAGTGTAAAAAAATGTTCAAATGTGTGTGAAATCTTATGGGACTTAACTGCTACGGTCATCAGTCCCTAAGCTTACCTAAATCATCCTAAGGACAAACACACACACCCATGCCGGAGGGAGGACTCGAACCTCCGCCTGGACCAGCCGCACAGTCCATGACTGCAGCGGCTTAGACCGCTGTGCAGTGTAGTAGACATTGGTTACTTTACCGTACCGTTTCTCCAAAAGTGACCACGATTTGTAACTGATGGATCCCCATGGACCCACACACGGTGAATCGTGAGGCGTGTGGGAATGCACTCAGAAATAGACCACTCACCAGGTTTACAGCGCGCACGTGTACGTCTACCTCTCGCATACAGACAGAACCAACTCTTACCACTGAAGACAACAGAACGCCATTCCACCCCCAGTCGTCTCTTTCACGACACCAGAGTAGCCCTGCTTGGTGGTGCCGTCCTGTCAGTGGTAGCCTAGCCAGAGGTACAGAAGGTCTTAGTCTTGCTGCAACCAGGAAGTTCCCAGTGATCCTTGGTCACACAGGAGGAGCAACATGTGCCCGGATTTCTTTTGTGGATGATGATCTGTCACCCATTGCTTTTTTCACGATTAATCGATCTTGACGTACGTCCAAATCTGCTATAAGGGTGTGGGAATGTTTCACAGACCACTGCTGAAAGCAGCGACACATTATCGATGCAGTGTGCCCAAGATAAGCTGTTATCCGTCGATACAACCATCCAGCTTCCCGCATGCCCACAATACGATCCCTTTCAAATGGTAGAAGTTGACCAGCACGAATAGATACACGTCCGCGGAGCACGGCTGTACTCTAGAATGAACGTTGCAATTACTGTTCATCTCTAAACTTGGCAGAGTTACTGCCAGGAGGATCAAAACAACAGAGGGCACACAGGCAGGCCACTTGAGCTTTATCTGAGCGCCGATGGCCATGACAAATGAATGACTAACACTACAAAACCCCACAGTATGAACATGTTATACCCTGGTGCCACTGAACATAGTCCTTGAGGGAGTTGCATTTTTCTCAGGTTGTGCATATACTCTCTTATTTGATCATCGTCAGTTAGTTTCTGGGCAAGGAGCAAATGTCATATATTAGAGCGAAGATCTCATTTCCTAATCTCGTTCCCTCAGCATCGTCAGATTTAATTCGACTACATTCCATCATCGTTTTTATGTCTGTTGGTATACACCTTATAACTTGTTTTCTAACTATTATCCATTCCCTTCAGCTGGTCTCCCCAATCCTTTGCCGTGCTTGCCAATGTCATCGGCAGACCTGAACATTTTTATTTCTTTTCCCTGAACTTTAATTTCCTTACCAGATTATTCTTGGCAACCATTACTGCTTGCTCAATGTAGAGATTGAATAGCTAGTGTTACTTTCTTCTCAAATACTGTCTCTCTTTCATACACTTCGACATTTATAGCTGTACTTTGGTTTCTGTACAGACTGTAAATAACCTTTAGCCCTCTCCGTTTGATGGCCTAATACGTGGTTTGTCTGAAAAGTAGTGACTTCACCTTCATAACTCTTCATCAGTTGGTAGCATTGGTACGCGACAGATACTGGCTTGTTCCGTAGCCTCTTCTCTACAGCTCCAGTTGGCGGGATGCCTTAGCATTGAACGGTTGTGTTGTTAGAGTGCCAAGTATGGAACCCTGCGCAGACAGACGGTCAATGCGATTTAAGCAATGTCACTGAATTCTTGACAGCAGAAAGTGTCACTACAAAGGAGATTCATCAGAGAATGAAAGTAGTTTATGGTGATTGTTTTGATGTGAGTAGTGTGCGTCGTTGAGCGAGTAAGTTTAAAGATATTGAGGTGGAAACATCTGATCTGCGTGACAAACAAAGAGTTGGACGTGCTGTGACAGCAACCACCGAGTTTCACAAGCAGAATGTTGAGAGACTGATGCAGGACGATCGTCGTATCACTCAGAGAGAAATTGCAAGCGTGACTAACAAGGGTCCGAAAGAAAAAGGGAAAAGTTTTCCTGTGACATGACAATGCCAAACCACACATTTCAGAGCAGAACCTCAGAGACTGAATCTCACCACCGTACAGCATCCTCCATACAGTCCAGGTTTAGCACCGTCTGACTTCCATCTGTTCCCGATAATGAAAGACGACCTGCGGGGGCATCATTATGCTTCTGATGAAGACGTTGGGAGGACTGTGAGACTGTGGTTGTGGAAACAGAGTGTCGACTTCTTCCGTGACGGCTTCAGAAATATTGTTCATCGTTAGGAGAAATGTATCCAATTGGCTGGTGATTAGGTGGAAAAGTGAATACTGGTAATTAAAGATAACATTATAAGTATTATTTCTGCGTTTGATTTATTAAAATATTCCCATCAAAACTCAATTAACAAAGGTGGACACATTAGTTTTCTTTCAACGCTCGTAGCTTCAGAATTTTAAGATTGTTTTTCAGTCAACATTGTCAAAATCTCTCTCTAGTTCGGAAAAATTAGTGCTATAAATGTAGGTTTGCTTTCATCCAGTCTATCTTGAGTCGCTCTATGAAAAATGCTCAGCATATCACGTAGTTAATTAAATTTTGTATGTACGTGCTCGAATAGCCATGCATGTTAAATCGGAGGGGAAGGTATGCCCACTGCGGATTGAATCCACTCCGCAGATTACCAACGGTGGTCGCTGTTCCACACAGGTGATGTGGTTTTTAGGCGCTTTCCCACGGCCCATCAAGTGATTACCATGCTGGTTCCCAAGTCTCGCGTTTTGAAAACTTTTAAAAAACTTTCGCTCACTTCCACATGAATACTACACGCAAATAGTTGGGATACACACATTCCGTCAAGTGGGATAACGAAATAGCGATAATAAAGGCATCCATCCGTATCTTACATTAACCATGCCAAATCTGTTAATAACCATGTCGATCTTAAGTCGATGCGAGACAAAGGCACAAGAAAAAGAATCTACACTCTGCATGTCATCCAAACAGGATTATTTAAATTATTCTAAGACTACTAAAATAAACTCTTGGTTGTACAGGTTGTCCAGCGAAGGAGTCCCTGATTTCTAAATTAAATATCTCGAAAACTAAGATCGTTAGACGAGTGCAATACACGGTAGGTTTACTGAGAAAGCTGTAAGCCTTTTATACAGAAGTGTCGAAGTAGCTCGAAAAGATCCTAAGAGATGGCGCTATAGTCTGTGCAGGTCGTACACCATCAGCGTGCATAATTAAACTCGTCCGCTGCAAGCACTCATTGCAGTCGCATCACAATCTTTTCGTAATGTCCACAACTCGCAGTACGGAGGTGGCGAAACGAACAATGAAATCTGCTGTCGTATCTTGTGGAGTCGCAACGGAAATGGATTCAAATGCAACACAGATCGCTGATTCAAACTCTTCCAGAGCGGTGGGACGGTTCTGGTAGACAGTTCCTTCAATGTACCCCACAAAAAATAGTCACAAGGAAACAGATCGGGTGAATAAGGAAGCCAATCAATACTTGCGCCAGTAAATTTGCAATAATGCAACGTAATGACTCTATTCCCAAAGTATTCAACGCCTGCCAGTGTGGCCGTGCGGTTCTAGGCGCTTCTGTCTGGAACCGCGCGACCGCTACGGTCGCAGGTTCGAGTCCTGCCTCGGGCATGGATGTGTGTGATGTCCCTAGGTTAGTTAGGTTTAAGTAGTTCTAAGTTCTAGGGGACTGACGACCTCAGATGTTAAATCCCATAGTGCTCAGAGCCATTTGAACCATTTGAAGTGTTCATCAAGTAAACGAAACACCTGTTTGGTGCGATGTGGTCTGGCGCTATCTTGCATGAACTATTCGGTGCCTGATCGATCCTCCTATGCTGGGTTTGTGTCAACAAACTGTTCCAAAATTGCAACATAAGTTCACTAGAGCTCGTTTCTAGCATGAAAAAAGAGCCAGTAATGCCTCTGATGCAAGCCGCAGCCCAAACTGTGAGATAATATAGTACTCGTACTTTCACTTCACACAAATGAGGATTTTTCGAAAGCCAGAATGTGTCAGTTTTATTTATTCACGAATCCATTCGTGGAAAACTGTGCTTCATCGGTGAACAAGGGGTCCTTTAAGAACAATAAATCTTGTTTTAAAACTGCACTCTGTTGCCGTAGGACTGTGTTCTGACCTGCGGTGCTCCAGTTCCAGAAAGACATGTTGTTCAATGGGATACATGATTTCAACTTCTTCCTTCGGTAAGCTGAATTCATTCCATGTTTCAACGGTGGAGCTGGACGCCACTCCGTATTGCAATTACAGTGCAATCTGTTAGCAGCTTTTCGAACTATTTAGAAACTTTTTTACACTCACGAGCCAAAATATTATAACCACCTACTTAACAGTCTCTTTATCTGTCTTTGGAATGAAATACAACACTGATTCTGCATGTCAGTTATCCTACAGTTTGTTCGTAGGTTTGTGAAGCTATCTGACATTAGATGTCTAAGTACAGGTCATGTAATTCGCGTAAATAATGTCCGCTGATTTGCGTACTCCGTGATGGTGTCGGATAGAGACCTAGACGGGTTCCATCGGATTTTCGTCAGGCGAATTTGATTGCCGATGCATCAACCTGAGTTTTCTATAATGCTCCTCAAAGTGCTGTAGCGTGATTGTGGCTCCGAGCCACGAGCGATTACACTGCTGAAAGATTTCGTCACCGTCGGAGAAGACATCAAGCATGAAGGTACGAGGTGATTCGCAGCTCTCAGTGTGTCTTCAATTACTGCCACAGAACCCATGCAAGCGCAGGAGAATGTCTCCCTTAGCATTATATTGCTCCCATCAGCCTGCGTCCGTAGCGTGCTGCACGTTTCGGGCCGCCGTTCACCTCGAAGACGGCGTTAGTGGAGACGACAGTCAACTCAGTGTAGCAAAAATGTGATTCACTCTAAGACGCCACACGTTTCCATTGACTGACGGAAAATCCGAAAGGTCCCTTGCCCACTTCAGCAGTAGTTGACGATGTCGTTGGGTCAGCATGTGAACACGTAGGGATGGTCTGTTGCGGAGCTCCATGTTCAACAATGTACGGTGAACGGTGTACTCCGGAACACTGGTGCGTGCACCAGCATTGTGCTCTTTCTTTCGGCATAGATGCCACAGAGCACAATATAACCTACTTAACCGAGCAGACAAGCCTCAGAAGCGCAGGTTCTGTGAAGAGTGGACGTCCAACCATTTAGCACTTGGTGGTAGTTTTACTGTCTTCCTACCTCCTTCCGTAGATGTTCACAGCGGTAGCATGTGAACATTCGGCCAGCTTCGCCGTTTTCGAGACACTCGCTCCTAGGCTTTGTGTGATAATAACCTGCCCTTCGTGTAAGTCACTTATCTCATTGGAATTCCTCATTTGCAGCCCATATCCTTGCTAGAGTGATCCCCCGTTCGTGTCTGCTTCGCTTACATACTTTGGTTACAACGTTACGTGCCCGCAACGCCAACAGGCTGCGTCCAATGTCGCGGTGGGCAGTGGTCATAACGTTTTGGCTGATCACTGTATAACTTCTGTATAAAATTCTTACAGCTTCCACAATAATCATACTGTTTATTGCATTCTTCTGTCGATTTTATCTTTGTAGATACTTAATTCAGAAATCAGAGACTACGCTGGAGACCCTTGACTCAGGAAAAGTCCAGACGTTCGTCGCTTCGCTTCAGTGTTGCACGTAATGCCGAAGATAAGGATGATTGGAGGCGACCTCGAGCCTGCTGTGATGAGTTGGGCGAGATGTTTGCTTTACGACGTCGGGCATCATCACCCCCAGTTCATCTTTACGAGGCTGTGACCGCGGCGCCGCCGCAGATTGCTGCAATGCCACCCGCTCTGCGCCGGGAAGAAGCCGTCGCAGCGCTGCTAGATTAAGCGCCGTCGTCACTAGACCGCTGCTGGCGCACATAAGGAGACTTACACGACTCTCGCCACTTTGGCAGGAGGTGTCCTGTGAGACGCTCCATTACAGCGCTGGTAAACTCCCGTTAAACAGCGGCCGCGCTTCTCCGACCTCCCGTGGTCCCACTGATCATTTTCAGATGAGCCCCAGGACAACGTCGATTGAACTCACAGGCGTAAACTTGCACTTATTACTTTGGAACTGAGGTCAGCGATAATTTTATAAAATTCAGAAAACTGTTTCAGTTAATTTCTTTCTTCCCACAATAGCTTTTGGCATTGCACTGACTCCTTCAGGTGCCCTAGTGATGTTAACATGTAAGTCCTATCAAGAAGATTTATGCGATCTCACAAAATTACTGTCAAATGAAGTGAGAATGTCCCAGATTTTATGGTTTTCCTTACACAGATTCCATACAAATGGTTATATGGCTTTCACGGTTTGTTACAACGTTGCTACACATATCCTTTTGCAAAATGTGGGTCAACGAAATTTTTATCTCTCGAGGGTAGGGAGGAATACATCCTGCATGCGGGGTGAGACTGTGTCGCCACTACTCATCTGAGCCTCAAGCGAATGAAATAAAAGTTGTGGCTCAGTCTCCACTCTCACTGACTCACCAGGAAAACGATTTACACTTGAACATTCACTATAAATTTCCAGTTCTGGGGGGAAGAAAGTATTTTTTCAACTTAATTTCATGAAAAAATAAATTTATTTCAGAATAACATTGAACCGTTAAAAACATAATTGAACGATTACGTTGCATCATTTAGAATATACAGAACACCAATATCTGTCAAATTTCAGATTTTTTATGTACTCTGAGTAACAAAGTCGTCTAATCACAAAGTTTCCCTGGTTCTTTATGTATCGTGGAAAGTAACCAGTAGTTCCTTAGTTCAAAAAGTGTAATTCAAGTAATGATATGGGAAAATCATACGCTGACAAGCATATCAAACGAGAAACAATCATCCTCTCTTATCTGGTAGAAAATACAGTTTCTCTAACTAAAGTCCTAGTAAAAACCTCTTAAATTTGATATTAAGAGATTTGCAATGTATGCCATATCACCAACGGACATAACAATTATTTCTCTCAGTGGCGGTAGGTACCTGCTAACAACTCGTAAAATGAAAGTGGAACCCAATATTTCTATTATCTAACAAAGAAATACCGCCTAAAGTAGGTACCAAGGTACCAGAAGTATGTTTCAGAAATAAAGACAAGGGTTCCAGTGACAAAATGAAATTTAAATGTCGCCTGAACTCTCTTTTTAGCAGCTTCTCTGATGGATATCTTCCTATTCTTTATTTCTTCCAATAATAGGCATAAATGTCCATCAGTGTAATTGCGACACCTCCCTCCTTCGACTTGTCTATGCACGACCCAAATGTAGAAATAACAAAGGAAAATTGAGGAAAAAATTAGTGGCACACACTCAGCTCCATAAGTGTTGTCTTCTGAGAACTTTATGTGTTATATGGAAACTATTCAATTTATGAAAACGACACTACACAGTTATCTTCTACAAAAGTTATAGCATTTGTGTACTAACTTACAATCCCACTATTTAAATTACTTCACAGGGTACAAACAGGAGTATATCAAGTTACCAATAAAACTCATGAGAAGCAGCCACCATCTGAGCGGATACTGATAGCGGGGATGAGGCTAAATAGATATGGCAACGAGTCCACGGTGACCGTAGGCGACATTAGTGAACCTTAGCGACTAGATGGAAACCCCTACTTCCTCAGAAAAACCCCTAGATGGCACGTAAGCGTCAAATCCGTTGTTGGCACATTCATACCCACCTAGGCACAATCTGACCCCTTTTGACAATATATATTTTACGTGAGCAAAGACAGGAGATTTTTATCTTACGCAACGGAACTAAAAGTTTACATTGGCATCAGTTGTAAGCTGTTGGTTCATGTAGTTGCCAGTAGGTGTGTAGCTAGCTCGCTCGTTCGCTCACTCCTCGAGAGTACAGCGCTGCTCCTCCTAAAAGTCAAAAAATTAGTCGACGGGACCAGAAGTTTCAAGGATTTAGAAAACACAGTAACCACCCAACATATTCGAGCACGAGAAGGGCTCTCCGAAGTTTCGTGTGTATCGCACAGCTTCCCTAAAAACGATTTACAGACCATACTTTCTTACGGGACAGGTGGTTACAGGTACCACGTATACGGGTGTGATGCTTTCTCCACAGTTACAATAACTTACATAAACTTTCGTTTTCCAATGGACCGGAGCAACACCGCATTTGCTCGTGAATGCCACAGCTATAGCCGTAAGTTGCGCACGGTCCTCATATTGCACCATTGGCCTTTAAGGTTCCCCTGAGCACACTGTACGTGATTTGGGTTTTATAGGTCTTTGTAAAAGATCCTGTTTATGTATCGACCCCTTTACCTATCGCCCCCACCCTCCCCCCACATCCCCACTACTACTAAGAACCTTAATTTAACAACGACGCCGTATAGAGACACCAGTAAATGCACTGTCTCTAGGCAAGCTCGCAAAAGTATAAGATTACTTTGACTGTCATTTGAATGTTTGTCGTGTACATTAGGCATTCATGAAAGTTAAATGAAAACTTCGATACCTTAACTGCAAAAAGTATCCCAGTGTTGTATACCCGTGCATATGTTAGCTTACACTTAAACGATACACTCTTGTAAAACTGGATGGTCCTTTTTAAAATAAAAACTTTATAGTTCTACTCATGAGCTAAAATTCACCCCAAGTTTCTGTCTTCAGTCACGTAGAAAATCGAGATGAATCTTTTTTGAACACCCAGTATTAGACTATGCGAAAGACCTGTCTGAAGTGTGATACCTATCTATGCTTAACTGATAAGAGCAACGTTACATAAAAGGTCCACTTATTTTCAGCACCCGTAATTAATGTTTTTCTCGCAACAGAAACAGCATACAAAACATTGCCTGATACATATTAACATCATATTTAATTTTTCTTATCATGGGTGATATTTCCCCTCCTACTATCAATCTAAATGACGCACCTCATAAAATCACTGCATTTATAAAAAGAACTGTGGTAGAAAATATATTTTACTATCGGTACATGAACACCTTGCGTTCCCAGAGTTCTGCTGAAGTACATCGTGCCAGTTTATTTTGGTTAACATAAAGTGACTGCAGCAGAAATTGTGTGCTGCTTCTTCAAAAACACTCCTTATAATATCACTGTCCTGCTGAATAAGTTTACCACCCAAAATTACTTTTTTCAAAAGAGCACAAAAGACATCGTTGTATCAGATGTCGTACATGTGTACTACGTGTTGTACAGCCTCTATTATAATAATGCGCAAGTGATGATTAGAAACATTTTCAGTGCTTGTGGGATATTCACATAGCTGGAATATGATGTGATCTCTACATATTATTAATTTAAGTTCCTTGTCGCATTTTTCTACTTGTATGTGAAGTCTCGTCTCAGCAACTTCTTTCATATGCTCTGCATATGCTGCATAGGCAAACTCATTGACAAGAAATGTTGGTGTACATAATTTATAATTATAATTATATATGATGAGTGTGTAATATATGTCATAGCTATGTGTTCCATATTTAATTCGCGTTTAGAATAACATCTCGACGCAATGATGCGAGATGCAAGCCGGTCAGCAACAGAGGAGGCGGTATCTGGCGGGAAAAGCAGTAAACAGCCACCACAACTCTAGAGAGCAGCGAAGACCGACCGGAATGTATATACACACAACGCTTGATTTGTGACGGGGTGCGCTGGACCGCCGTACCGGTACTCCTAACCAAAATAAAGCTTTGAAATAACGTTTTAAGTTGCCTACATAAAAATTAAAAAAAGCACTCCCAGGAATTTCATAGTACCAGAAACTTCTTTAAAAATTAAACCCGGAATTGCCCCGATATACAGTCTGCCAATTTTCTATTAGAAATGTATAGTTTCTGTGCGCTGGGCGCAGCTGCTTCACGTATCTGTAACGCGATTTTGTAAACATCTCTATGGCAGCACCCCTCCGTAGCTTCATAGCACTACCGACGGCACCTGTTTCTGCTTACAGCCGTTTGCGCTTTGTAGTTGAGACGTGTCGAAAATGCTGCCAGGTGTCAGGGATTTCCTAAAGGTGACTAGGCCCTAGCAGTGTCTTAATAGTAAAGAGTAGATGTACTAAAATTTCATGCATGATGCGTCATTTTTTCCAGCACCTCAGTGTTTACGACGTCATACCTCTTGAACCGTGTGTAGTACAATGATATATTTGTGAAGGTTGTAAGGAATGTGTCAGAACTCTTCCTTACATTGAAAACAATATAGGTAACTTAACGCTATTCTTTGCATTGTGTAAGCACTCAGATATCGATAGTAAGAATCTGAAGGTTAAACATGGGAGCGTGATTCTAAGCATTGTTGTGAGACGAGGCCTGTCTGCCGTAGCTGAAGTGTCGGTCGAGAGCTCGGAGTCGGAAGACGTGTCACGCTACCCTCACGTCGGTGATGGCAGATCTTACCACACTCAAGAGCTGATTTCATGTATATAGCCAGGACAGGTTTAGATGGCTTAACTACGCTTGAAGATGGAATTCACGGTAAAATTCGCAAGCGTAGGGCAAAAGCAATGGCAGTGTTAGGCTCGTGATTGTTAGTCCGAGTTTGCAATAATCCGATGATTTGCATGTCAGTTAAAGAAGTCTCCTTACCCTCCAAATTATAAAAATTACTCTCCACATCTAAATAATATGCTGCGGTTATTAAATTTGAATGTAACTTTGAAAATGTAATAATTTGTTAATCTGGCACTCAGCCATTATTGATACTTATGTAATTGTCATTGTCTATTATTGGTTTCTGAAGTTTTAAACAGACTTAATTATTGAAATCCCTTCTCACAAGTTATTTAGTAATTAGCAGGACCGAAGCGAACTCCTTTTTATTAAATTCCTTCTTAGTAACAATAAGCTTTAGCCGCTGCTGCTGCATGCTGCTGCGAATTGGTGTAAACCACATGGAAAAAGGCAGTCATCTAAAGAGGTGAGTGCAAAACTTAGGGCCAAGACAGAGACACTGACACACCACAACATGTCATGTTCTCTAATCCAGTAAATTCCGTTGCACAAGTCAGATTTTGTATCACTTGTAAAATTCTTATTCAAAAACGCTGTCAGATAGCTTAGGTATTCATTGTTACAGGCTCGTTTGTTCCTGTAGTTTTTCATATTCAAATACGCAGTGAGATAGCTTATTCAATTGTTAGTTTTACGTTTTTCGTGTAACGTCTGTTGAAGGCTTAAATGACACTGAAACTGACACTCATACAACACACATACAGTGTTATGCAGGTTAGATTCCGCTTGCTGATAGCTCAGGTTTGCTTATCGAGTCCATTTTCACAGACGAACATAGGCAAATTTATTGTAGGAACGTCACATATTGGTTGCATATACGTTAAAAGGTACATTCATCGTCATATGTGAATGAGGTCTGGGAAATGTTTTGCGAATAGATTTATTAGGAAAGAAATGATAAATTTAAACATAATGCACAATGCAGCAGTTTTTCATGTATCTCATTATTTATGACGTCATATCTCCTAAAGTATGTGTGGTACCACCGGACACAATTTTGCAAGTGCTTTTTAGCGTCAAATGTTCATATTTTCTATGAAATTTGTTACGGACAGAGTTATTATTATACAAGTAATAGCTTTAAACATAATGCATTATGCAGCAATTTTTAATGCATCTCATTATTTATAAAGTCATATCTCATGAACTACTGTATGATAGGTAGTATACGGTTTTCAGTAATAGACTGATTCATCAGGAAGGCTTTTGTACAATGTGTTACAAAAAGTGTCCAATATTTTGAGAGGTTATAGTACAGAGCAGAACAAGAAAAAATAGCCTGAAAATATGGGCTCTAAAATGCTTTCCTTAATAATTATGAGTACGTTTCTAGGATGTGTTTCATGGTATCGGAGATGAACAAGTGAGATCATTTTTGTCTTGTTGCGCTCCATACCACCACCTCTCAAAATATTCGACACTTTTTTGACACCTTCTGTAAATTGTTACTGCTACGCCAAACAAATAGTGTGGCCGTAGATAGATAGTGCCATCCATGAGGGGCCCAGACAGTTCGCTGGTACGAAAATATTTATCACCAGCACTACACGACATTACAAGTGCTAAATGCAGCTTCTTCTGAAACACAGACGAGTTATCCACCTAAGCATTTTCATAGCACATTTCTTCTTCTTCTTTTTCGCGGATGGTTCACTTAGGACCAGGCATAATAAACATTCCTTTTCGCCCAGTATACCTTCATACGCAACGAATGGGCTAGCTTCCGTTGCGTGGACCACGTACGTTGGTTAGTTTTTCTGTCTTCTTCCTCAAAACCCCGTGTGTTTTATTTAAAATATTTCTGCATAAATCCAGTTTTTCAAACCCTTATATAATATCTTCATCTCCCCGAGACATATTAATCTATCTTTGAGTTGCTTCTGATACCGATACCTTCAAAACCAGTATAAGAACTTTAGCGTAATTTCTCCAACCTTAACCCACTTCACAGTAAGAACGTTTTGCCTTGTAATACAGCAAAAAATCCTGCCAACCCAACGCTCTCTCTCTTCCTGGTCAATGTCACCTTCTGAAGAATGGCCTATTTCTTTTCGTCATCTTTCGATGGCAACTTCCCAACTGATGCGTAATACAATTATACTTTACATATACTAAAGAGTTGTGCTATACTTGAGTTGAAAATTTTAGATGTGGAAAAAGTTTAATCTGGAAAATTCGATGGCTATCATAACGATTCACGAGAAAATTAAGGTCATCTCCTCATCAATGTAACGGTCGTCAAATAGAAATTATTCCCTGTTTTACTGTCCCATGCTTTGTTCCATCGTGGGCTATTGGTAGTTTCCATTAAACAGACAAATATTCACAGTGCACTGCACATGCAGTGTTTTGCATATAAGTAATTAGCAGCAAGGCTAGTCCAGCGATTTCATCGAAACCAAAGCGTAACCGTTCTGGTTCTTTTATTCAAATCTGCATAGCTTGCGGTATTATCATTAGGGGAATGTACATCAATTCAGGCGTATATTCGTTAATGACTAGAGTTCGGAAGGTAAATCTTTTTCCAACAATTGTTTTCAAATTTTCTCCAGAATTTGTATTCTAGGTTTTTTTCCCCTTACATCAAACAGCAGGTAAAGAGTTTACGTAACCACTGTAGTGATTACCTCGTGAGGGACTTCACAGAAAATTGACAGGCGGAGGTTGTTACTAGTTAATGTATCCAAGTATTTGCTTAGATAAGGCCATAACTGCGTGCCTGGCGTGGTATGCCGGTAGATCACATGTCACTGAGGGGATTTTTCATAACATTAAAACGAATAATGGAGCAGTGCCCATTTTCACTTGAAATTAATCGAAAGTACAGATAGCACATTAGACGAAACTGAATGTAGATATCAACAAACCAGGAACAGAACAAGTTTCTTTTCTGTGTCAAGTCACCATAAGTGGCTCTTGATGAGTACGAGAGTAAGATATAAAGTTCTGAAATACTGCATTCTTTCGGTCCAAATTGTGTTTATTTTTCCACATAGTACCATTCTTTATCTCTAAAACGTTGTCCAATGTTTATCTGGTGTTTGCTGTACGATTCATATTAAATATGCAGTTCTCCTCCTTCTGATATGTTCTTGCTGTCAGCTGTTCATAAACGTTTAATGACTGACCATTCAGTGACATACTGTGAACTTCACAATATTTTTAACTACCGACGTAATTTTGGATTATCTACCAAATGAAGCTCTATCACGACTATCTTCAGCTACGCATTTCTTAACTGCCGTCAATGGAAAATCAGATTCCTTATTAATGTTCAGCTGCTTAGGATGGATTTTCGTTGGTGTCAAATCGTCCAAAACTGTTAATTTTATGACTGTTTGGTATTCCAGATCATCCATGTGATCTAAAAGCACTCGATAATACCACTTGTGAAAACAGTGTAAAAATAAACTATTTCAAGTTGACTTAAGTTATTGCGCAACATTTAGCAACTTGACGAAGTGATACTTTATTGATACCAATGCCATCACTATAACAGATCATGGTCTTTTCCAGATCTTAATAAACAATATTGCATTCAGAAAGTATACCTTTCCGTGTGAATGTATCAGTTCTATCACAAGTTACCAGATCACATGTTCATGCTGCCTGTTTCTGACAACCAACGTGCTTGCTTGTGTCTAATATACAGTGTTCTAATACACAGTGCGTTCAAACTGAACAAGAGGTATGCCGGCCGAAGTGGCCGTGCGGTTAAAGGCGCTGCAGTCTGGAACCGCAAGACCGCTACGGTCGCAGGTTCGAATCCTGCCTCGGGCATGGATGTTTGTGATGTCCTTAGGTTAGTTAGGTTTAACTAGTTCTAAGTTCTAGGGGACTAATGACCTCAGCAGTTGAGTCCCATAGTGCTCAGAGCCATTTGAACAAGAGGTATGACTTCCGTAAGATAGAAAGCGTAGTGAACGCATTGATATAGTATTGGTTTTCCTCGTAAACCTGGTAACATATTCATATCATTGTATGTGGTGAGATTTGAAAACGATGATAGTTTTTGCTTCTGTACACTTGAGGTTTTTAAAAGTTTTCGTCGTTTATACCCTCCAATATTTCCCAACTGTGATAGTTAATGGACTGTTATTGTTATTTCCACCATTTTTATAAGTTTTATTTATTTTAATTGATACTCCATCCGTTCGATTTCATAACCCTACTAGACATTCATCGAAATGTCATGTTCCATCTCAGGTACTGGTATCTTGTATCACTATATAAGCATTACAATCCAGTAACAGATATCGAGTTAATAAGACAGATGCTTGTATTCTTAGCATTTGAAAAAACTAAGTTTTATCTGTGCGGCAAATTAGCATGGTCATGATCGCAAATGTATGTTTCCAAAGATACGTTGCCCTCGATAAAAGGCACACCAGTGCCACAAACTGCTTAGGATAGGAAAGGGTGATTTTTAACGTATTTCAAAGCTCCATTTTGTGTTAGAAAGGGTTCATTTCATTGTATTCGTTTTATTTCCACAGAACACCCCACTGCTCACGTGTAGCACTAAATGTTTTGCGTTTCTTTTGACGTATTCCTGTGCGTTGTTTGTTTTTGTGAGTAAAGAGTGCCGTTAACATTGCAAGATACATTATTAAATATGCTGTAAAAACAACTGACGAGTTTTAAACTGGACTCCCCACGCAGACGTTGAAGATACGAATGCAAATTATAACAGGAGCCGATTTAAGCTAACAGGATTGTACTTAAAACATCATAAGCTAACTTATGTAATCCATGTTATGGTCAGAATAATCATAAAACTGTATATTACTGCAAAGTGTGAAGCAAGTAAAATTCACATCGACAAACATAGTTCGAGGGAAAATTAATCAGACAATATGTAGAAGCTAAGCTCCAGCATGAACTCGGTAAAAGTAATGAAATGGGAAGACATGAGGTATAATCTTCAACAGAACGTAATTTAATAATTGCTAACAAAGAAGTTTGTATACATGGAAGAGACCTGGAGACACCGGCTGGTGCCAACTAGATTACACGGTGGTTAAAAATACGCTTAGAAAACAGATTGTTGCCTGCAATATATTTCTATGGACATATGTTGATTCCAACCATAAGCAAATGGTTCTTAACTACAGATTATAACTGCAGAAGTTACAGAAGGGTAGAAAACTGTTGAGATGATACCTAGATAAATTGAAAGAACCAGAAATATTTCAGAGTTTCGAAGAGAGCATCAGGCAACAATTAACTGAAACACCGAAAAGAAATACACGGAAAGAGGAATGGGTATCTTCGGAAGATGAAATCGTGAAGGCAGCAGAGGGTCAAGTACATAAGAAATCAAGGCGCAGTAGAAATCCTTAGGTAACTCACGAGATAGTGAATTTAATTCAGCAAAAGGAGAAAATATAATAGTGCAGCAAATGAAGTAGCCAAAAGGGAGTACAGGCGTCTAAAAAATGAGGTTGACAGAAGTGCAAAGTGACAAAGCAGAAATTACTGCAGGAGAAAATCAGAGCTGTGGTAGTATTTATGACAATGGGTGATATAGGTGCTCCCAAAGGAAAATTAAATTTTGGAGAGAAGAGAAGCGGCTGTATGCATATCAAGAGCTCAGATCGAAAACCTGTACTAATCAAAGAATGGAAAGCTAAAAAGTGCAAGGAATGTATCGCAGAACTATGCAGGCGAAATGAAAGTGGAGATAATATTATGGAAACCGAGGGAGGTGACGCAATGGTTAGCGCACTGGATTCGCATTCGCGAGAGCGCAGGTTTAAATCCCCTTCGGCCATCCAGATCTAGGTTTTCAGTGATTTCCGTAAATCGCTCGCGGAAAAAACCGGGAAGGTTGCTTTGAGATGGGCATGGCCGATTTCCTTACGTATCCCTCTGTAACCAGAACTTGTCCTGTGTCTCTAATGAGCGCGTTGTCGACGGGATGTTAGACTCTCATCTTCCTTCTTTTTTGGAAAAACGAGGTAGATGAAGATCTGATGGGGGATATGATACTGCGAAAAGAATTTGATACAACACTGAGAGACCTGAGTCGAAACAGAGCTCCAGATCAAAAGGAACCCCGTCGATATTACTGAGAGTCTTTGGAGAGCCGGCTACAACAAAACTTTTCTACATCGTATGCTACAAACATAATACTGGCGAAATATCATCGGACTTCACGAAGACTTAATAATGCCATCTCCAAAGAAGGAAAGTGATAAAAAGTATGGATATTACAAAAGTACCTGTTTATTGCAAAATGCTGTCAAGAAATGTTAACAGAAGTGTAGAAAAACTATAGGAGTCCCACCTCGGGGAAGATCGTTCTATTAACTATCTCTTCATTAATTATCCGATCATTTTTCATCCACAGTTCTCTTGTTTGTAAAGAAATATTTCGAACAATCACTTCCAGAAAAAATATACCTACACATAAATTTATTTATTAAATTAAAATTTTTTAAGGCAAAAAACTTTTAATGCCTGGATCGCAATGTCAGGCTTCACTAGTAAATTGCCTAGCCAGACTATACGAAACGTAAACAATTTATTTAAAATTAGGCAGAAAATCGCTAATGAAGTGCTAAAATTAAGTGTAATAATAAATATACTACGTTTGGTATTATCCTCAAATATGCCAGAATTAATATTGCCAACAGCACCCCATGTACCAGACTGTCAAAAGGAAAAGTACACATCTATGGCTTAAACTTCAAATACGTGAGTCCTATAAGATTAAATCCAATTAGACCAAGGAAACCAGGCGTCTAGAAAAAATACAAATGGCTCTGAGCACTATGGGTCTTAACGTCTGAGGCCATCAGTCCCCTAGAACTTAGAACTACTTAAACCTAACTAACCTAAGGACATCACACACATCCATGCCCGAGGCAGGATTCGAACCTGCGACCGTAGCTTTCACGCGGTTCCAGAATGAAGCGCCTAGAACCGCTCGGCCACTCCGCCCGGCAGGCGTCTAGAACTACTATTACAGAACACTATATCACGTGACGGATTTCAGTGGTATTATTCACAATATTGGTCGACTTGTGGACAGATACCTTGAACCTTTCGTAATAGACATGATAAAATGATTTCTTATTTATGCATAGAACAGAATACAGTTAAAGAACAGTTGATTCGAAGTACACCAGTTTCATGATAGCGTAGTTAGTTCGACCCATATAGATTTTTGTTTAAAGATGAAGAAGAATTTATTAACGAAGGTCTGGGTTTCAAAGTTTTTCCTCCACGTAGGTCCGATAAGTTAAAATAAATAATTTCTGAGATTAAAATGGCCGTGAAGTAAGCTAAAATGAAAAAGTTCAACGCCACCAATGTTGCTATTAAAACAAAAAAATGTTGGCTACACAGATAAAGTCAAACACAACATCCAATAGCTTCATACTCGAAATAACCTTAACAGAACGAGCTATAGACAAGAATAATGTCGCAGCCATTGTTTAGCATGAAGATTATTATATCAGCAGAATAGAAACATTCTTCAATTCCAATTGTATCACTGAGGTGTAAAAGGATCCTATCAGTGCCTTTCAAACTAATCTTGAAAGAAAAATAATTTTCCTATTTTCGGACACAGAAAAAAGATCTGTTAAAATGACGAATCCTATTATCCACAATTAGGTTCACAAATAAAGGTGCATAAAATTAAAAAAAATCTATAAGGTCTATAGTTAAAAATACTACATTCATCAGTTACGGCCTGAATCAAGTACTGAACAAAAAACTGAAATAGATCATCACTTTCCAGAAATCATATAATGTAAAAAGCATTTTCAGACTTGCTAACACGCTGGCTGACATTAAATTACCCGATAACATTAAAGTTGTGCCCCTGCTTATGGCCAACTTAAACAGCAACATTCCCATAAAACAGTAATATTTTAAAAAACAATTTGCTGACACACCAAAAACTGAGTGCAGATGAAATTATTGAGCTTATCGAACTGCAGGTATGTACCCTACAACCATTTTGCTTTTAACGATAAGATTTATTACCGGATAGACGGGCTTGCAGTCGTCAATAACTTGGCTGTCACCTTAGCGGAAATTTTTATCAATGGTCTTGAAAATAAATTCTTCCAAAGATACACACAAGAAGTATGTTCCAAGCGATACAAACATGACATTCTTCTTTTATTTAAAAGGAACGATGCTGACATCAATAATGATGAATAATATGCAGCCAGAAATAAATTTCATATTGGAAATAGAACAGGATTGTGCAATCACTTACTTAGACTTGGCTATTACTAGACAAAACAACAAACATTTATATGGTATTCACAGGAAACCTACATGCACTGATGTAATTATTAACGGCCGCTAGTCACACCCATATTCTTTTTTGTTTCCGTGATTCATCTCCTATTGCGGCTTCCGTTACAACAGTGTGAAGTTGGCAAAGGTCAAAGAATTTGCCATCCTTAAACAAATCGCAGTGGGCAATGGCTATAAAAACATCTAATATTACGAATTGTTATAGTACGATAAAGAAACAAGAAGTGTCAGGCCCGAATAAGACCTTTCCTAATGTTAACAGTCATCGTACAGCTAGAGATAAATTTACAGCTACGACCTATGATAGTAACCAGTCACAGAAACATGAGCAATTGTTCCACAAGTAAGGTGTTAGGATTGGTATGCAGACTATTAATAAGCTTAAAGTGTGCATACGAGATCGGATAGGCCCAAGCCCAATAAGTTCCAAAACTCGGATGTTTGCAGGATTAATTGCTAAATTGCATCAGTCGCTATATTGGACAGACAGGCCGCTCTTTTGATATGCGTTTAAGGGACCATGACTTTTCTCAAAATAAAATTGCTTATCGCTCGCATAATGCCAGTGAAACACAAACAGTGCAGGACACTGATGAAGGGCTAGAAATATTACTTTATGTTCCAAAGGGAAGAAAACTTGATTTGCTCGGAGAATTGGACATTTATTTCAATATGAAGAAGGCCAAGGGCGCACATGTCCAGGGCCAAGGGGCGCCGAGACCCCTTCTCGCTGCCCGACAGCTATCAGTAAAAAGAAAAAGTGTAGTGTAATCAAGAGTTTTTCTTTCAAGGAAATGATTTCAAGTCGGTATTATATGAGTTTTTAACAGGGTCGGGTGGTAACTACTTACAAGTAACCTTTCGTCTCTCAAAATATTAAAAATGCTCTGTACCTTCAGGTGTAGCCCCACCCCATCTCACCTATAAACTGTGGGCAATGGCTAGGTTTTGAATGAACAGCAGTAGCTCTACCAGAATTATTTTTTCGTTATTTTCGACGAAAATTTACTACTTTGCAACCGCACATATTCCGACCTAGGCTGTGAGTATGTTTCCACCGTCCGCCACATAGCAGCGCCTGCTTGCAATGCCGATAGCGGAATTCCTGTTACACGTGAGATGGCGCCCGTCACCATCAGCCGTCATCTCATCGCGACGGATATTTTTACCTTTCATTGTAAAATTTGTATGATAGATAACATTGCAATTCCTGCTTTTTATAACTATACAACTATTTGGGTGTTTTATTTGTGGTGTCGTACGATATCGATGCCACACCAGTCAAAACTCATCACGAAGTTGGTAAACCATGTGACGACTGTCTTGAAGCCACACGTCCGCCTGTACACACACGTAGCGTCACCAACGAGCCGGCATAAGAAAATCCCAGGCTGCTAGTAGTCTACAAACAGAGTCAGCCAAAGACTCAGCAGTTTATAGTAGCTGTCTGTGATTCTGATAATGTATGGCGATTAGGCTTTGATTAATAGACTTGTTGCCTGAAGTTAAGTAAAAACAGTGCTGTTTATATTACGCGTGCTTTTAATCATATCTACTTTTTGTCGAAGCACCCATCCGTTCCTCGACACCTAACTCAGGCGAATCCAACATTATTTTTTATAAAAATATACCTATATTATATTTATGATGATTCGATATTTGGTCGGTTTTTATAATTATTCATTTGTGGTATTTCACTAACTTTAAATTAAACATTACCTTCATTATTATTTGTCATTACTGTTTATTTTGTATACACATTACACGTACGATACAATTTATTATATGCGTCAATCTTTGTAAATTCAAGCGCTGCCACGCCACCTATCGGCCTTCTTGACTTCTTCGGTTGGCGAGGAGGAGGCCTTGCATAATTCACTTTGTTTTGACGTGTCTCGCCAGGTTGGTTGAGCTTCTGGCATTTTACTTTTAATCTTAAACTTTTGCATATTTTATAGGGATAACTAATATATACGAATATACACCACGATGGATGACTCTTTTGTAAGCCAGGGCATGGTACTTTTCACTAATTTTATGACCGTGTAATCACATAACTTCATTTATGAAATTAGCACGTGCTGTTTGGTTTTTATGTTCACAGTTACGGAACAACTGACAATTCTTGTTACCGTTGCATGCACTTTTCTCACTTCAATATCTGCTGTGCAGTTGCAACCAATGGTCGTTTGATGCAATTTTCAATAACGCAATTGACCATTTTCCTTATTTACACTTACATTTTTCGAGATTATAGTATGTTATTGATGTTTTTAGCGCTACACTGTAATTTGATTTTTTTTCTTTTTTTGTCGTTTAGTAGTTACGTAGCATTCGTCTTTTACGTATGTGTTGCCAGTTAACTATGTAGACAGCTTTCCTGCCATATAATTTTGACTTCAGTCGCTTGTTATTTTCATAATTTTACAATTACTTGGATTTAGTTACAAGTTTTTTTTAAGATTTTTGATCTTGATTTTTTTTTTTTTTTGCATTTTTGCACCCTGAATCGCTCTCGATGAGGTCTTTATCAGCATACTGTCCTAGTCTTATTGGTCTATAATACGAATGCATGTCATTCTATGATTGTAGCTAATGATGTTTTCCAGTGCATATACAACTCGTTTTTACCATTTGAACGGTAGGTCATCTCTAAAGCAGTTGTATATTACTTATAAAACACTGTTAAGTGGATTTGTTAAATGTCCAATTTTCCTATTGTAATTGGCTCTCCTGATATATTTTGTTCAGTTGTTAAACATTGTTTTATACTCTACTTTATTTTGCGTAATCTTTTTAGGCTACTTTTCCTCTACTGAAATTACATTAAAACTGCTGTCTTCTTCCTGACATTGTGACACTTCACACACAAATTTATACTTGATGTAAGCAAACTTGTCTTTTCCAGTGAAGCTTTTCTTGGTATTTCCCATCTGCACTTTATACTCTTCCCCACTTCGGCCATTGTCAGTAATTTTGGTGCTCAAATCGCAAAAGTCGTATACCTCTGTAAGTGGCTCATTTCCTAATCTAATTCCATCCTCACAGATTGATTTTCCTGGACTACCGCCCCATCTGCCTTCTTCCTGCACTATCAAAGGCCTTAGAATATATAGTCCATGACCAGCTCACCAACTACCTAACTACTAACAACCTACTAGACGAATACCAATCAGGTTTCCGTAAATATCGAAGCACAACATCCGCACTGATAAAGGTGACAGATGACCTGAAACTTGCCATGGACAGACAAGAAGCGACTATCATTTGCTTCTTAGATTTCAGCAAAGCATTTGATACTGTCGACTTCGACATCTTACTAGCCAAACTTAGCGGTCTAAATTTCTCACCAAGTGCAGTGCAATGGTTTCGCTCATACATGACGTCTCGTCAGCAACGCGTCCTGTCCGGGAATATAAAATCACAATGGCGGCAGGTAGTGTCAGGCGTTCCCCAAGGCTCAGTACTAGGTCCCATACTCTTCTCTCTGTATGTCAATGATGTGTCATCGGTTCTGACTTATTGCAAATATCATATGTATGCTGATGACCTTCAGTTGTATCTAAGTGCGGAACCAAACAATCTGAAGAAAGCTATTGAAAACTTCAATACTGATCTCGATGCATTATCAAAATGGGCACAGGACATAGGACTAAAACTAAACCCATCTAAAACCCAAGCGGTACTTGTTGGTCACTCTAAGCTCATTAGCCCAAAACATCGGGAATCCGTACCATCTCTTATAATAAATGGAACAAATATTAACTTCTCTCCCTCAGCAAAGAGTTTGGGAGTAATAATAGATGAAAATCTAAATTGGACAGAGCACGTAACTGCAGTGTGCAAAAAAGCATCAGCATCCCTTCATGTCCTACAAAAATATAAAAAACTCTTCCCTTTCGATCTGAAAAAGAAATTAGTACAAACGCTTATATTCCCAATCATTGATTACAGCGATATTATCCTACAAGGCCTCTCTCAGGAAAACTCGCGACGTCTGGAACTGGTCATGAACGCCTGTGTCCGATATATCTGTGACATTCGACTTTTTGATCACATTTCACCAGCATATGCAAAATTGTCCTGGCTGCGTGCAGACAAACGCAGAGATTTCCATACTCTCTGTCTCATCTACTGCCTTATAAATGTACACTGTCCCTCATATCTCTCCTCGTCCTTAACGCTTATGTCTGAACAACATGACAGAAACACACGTTCCCATCATAATAAAATCCTCTCTGTTCCACTGCATCGCTCAGTCGCCTTCTCCAAGTCCTTTACAGTAGCGGGAACCCGACTCTGGAATAACCTCCCTCGGTATGTTAGAGAACTTAAAAACATGTCCAGCTTCAAAAAACAGTTAATGACGCATCTACTTAAGCAACAGTAATGCTTTCCTTTGTACACAAATGCACTTCATCTCATTACTTCCCTCTTTCCCCCTCCTTAAGTCTCCCTCCCCAAAAACTCGCTATACTAGTAAACATCTACCTTACACACCAAGATATTAATGTACATCTGCACAAATCTTCATTACTATTGCCAATTTTTCTCATGTTTATCATTATTATTTAATTTTTTTTTTACTGTTACTATTATTACTTTTATCATAATTTGTATGTATAGCACCTGTCGTAAAAATACTGCCAGTACTTACTTTATTAGGTCTTAGTCATTATTCTTTATTCATATTGTGACTAGAGTAATCAAATTTTCTTATTTAAACTATTGTCATGTTGTAACTCTGATGTGTGAAATGCTGCATGTGTGAAACACTGGTCCGATGTAAGAGAGGGCCTGATGGCCCTAATCTGATCAGGTTAAATAAATAAATAAATAATAATAATAATAAATACATCCCTTTAGCCTTATTCTACTTTTGTTTAACTTCACCTTATAGTCTACCTTTAACCCACTATGCAACTAGTCTTCGAGTTCTTTTTCGTATACGTCAGAATTAAAATCTCATCGACAAACTTCACAGTTTTTATTTCTCTCTGAACTTGTATCTATTTCCGAATTTCGCTTTTGTTTCCTCTACGGCGGCACGATGTGCAGAGTAAGTAACATGGGTAATAGGCCATAAACATGCCACACTCCGTTCTCAAATACCGCTTCCCTTTCAATGTGATTCAACACTTGTAATTTCAGACTGTCGTCAGTACACTTTATAGGTTACTTCTCGCTACATGTATTTTTACTCTGCAGGTTTCAATATTTCAACGAGTATACATCGAGCAACACAGTCAAATCTACAAAAGCTGAGAATGTATAGTGTTATGGAAAGGGAAGAGGAAGTTGATGAAGATGAGAAGGGAGATATGATGCTGCGAGAGGAATTTGATAGAGTACTGCAAGACGTGAGTCGGAAGAAGGCACCTGGAGTACACGAAATTCCTACGGAATTATTGAGATCCTTGGGAGAACCTCATGGTATACCGTTTGTATGAGACAAGTGAAACACCTCTGACTTAAAGAAGAACGTAGTAGTTGCTATTTGCAGGAATATTTGTGTGAATATTAGTTGCGGAATGCTGACTCGAATGATTTTCTAAATAATGGAGAAATTGGTAGAGGTATACTGTGGGGAAGTTTTTAAGGAATAATAATCTCCTAAGATTAGTGTTACTATAGTTTCCTGGGACCGAAGCGAGAGACGTGACAATATAAATTTCTTAAACACCATATCACTTTTAAGAATATAGTCTGGTCTCAAAAATTTTTGTAAATACCAAGTTGTTGTTTTCAAAAATTGTACCTCTTCCTACCTTTGTGCAAAACATGATAAGATAATCAAAGAAAGGAAAATGTTTTGTACAAAATTACGTTTATGAAAAGCAATGCTTTACACGAACATAAATTTTAAAAAAGTCATCAACAGTGGCCAGGCTGGTTTTTCAGTGGACTGCAATTCACTATAAGTGGGTAATGGCATGTTCTACAGCCAATCTCAAGAGCAACAGATGAAAAATATCTTGCTTGTCATGGGAATAAGAATGCCACTGAGGTCAGTGACAAGCAGCGATGTACTGGTGCCACGGCTACAACAACCTATTCATGTGAACGCCTTTGATTGATTACGTTCCTTTATAAAAGCAGTCTAGCGGCAATATTCTATAATCGTCCGAATGCCGTTGACAGTGTATTTTGACAGCAAGTGCGTCTACTTACGATGGACGCATCAGTGGGTCGTTATTATTTGGGCTTGAAAGCATGACAGTTACCGCCCCACTGGCTACCTGTCGCTTGCTTGTGCGGTCGCGCCACGCAGATTTAAGAGGGCTTTTGTGGAGGACACGCGCACTTGTTTATGTTTGCGGACGCGTCGTTCGTTTGTTTCCTTCCCATCATCTCCAGCGACGCCAACCTCTCCACCCTACCCCCACCACCACCCCTGTGGAGGGATGGCAACCCGCTGACCCCTAGGGAGAAGCAAGCTGACGACGCGCAGAAAATCAATATGGCGGCGCTGCGCACATCGGAGCGGTGGGCATTGCGCATGCGCGCTGGAGCGCGCGCGGCCTCCCCACCACGAGGGCCCTTGTTGTCGCTCGGTTCTCGCCCCGTCAAGACGACGCACACAAACACACGGCTAAGTACGCTCAAAGGAATCAGCCGCTGAGGCGAGCTGCGAGCTGCCAGCCAGTTGCACACCCGTTAAGACGCCTCTACCTCGTCTCGCCCTCTGCGGGCAAGACGCCGCTGCGAGTCGCTCCTGCGTTTCCGCGGAACCTGCTGTACCGACCGCCTTCCGCCAGTCCTAGGGTCCACGCCTTCGGCTTCGTTCGTTCCCGTGCCCATGTGGTGGCCCCGAGGAAGTTCTAAACGTAGCAGCTGCCTACCGCATCAGTTCGAAATAATACACCTAATGCTTTAATTGCGAAGAGGCGCAGTTCTTCTGTTTCGCCGAAACTGCGCGGTAAACAGTAAAGTTCTCCGTCCTACTGGATGAAGATCCTTCTGCGGAGATGAAGGCGTAGGCTTACAAGCGTGCAGAGTGTTCAGCCACTGACCTGCAACATTCGAAGACTTTTTTTTAGCCAGACAGTAGCAACAAAGGTAAGACACTCACAGTCTAGATAAAAATTTGCTTCTACCAGAATGAGACAAACTACTCCCTCACGTAGGTCCCATGCGTGCTTTGAAGTTTCTTCCAGTTCTACGACTTCCATTCATAAAATAATGATATTTGTTAACTATAACATTAACTGAGATGTTTTAACAGTTCGTTTCAAATGTAATCATTCTGCGAAAATATACAGCTTTCTTTCTTCTGTTTCAGCGTAGTTGCTTAATCTACAATAATTTAATGTTGATTCTTCGCTCGATACGCTCGTATGCTCCAGGGACGCGCGTCGCAATCGTACGCTTGCGTTTATGCTCGTACTTATATCTCTCAAATATCAAAATGTTAGCTTTTTGAGAAACTGTGGAAATAGTGGACGCACCGCAAGCGTTTGTCACTTAACTCTTATGTGGAACTGTCTAGCTTTTTAGCGAGACGTATGCAAAGTATCGTGCATCTCACACGTGGATCTGTGCCGCGCTTTAGCCAAAAGTGTGCAGCCAGCCCCTGAACTGGGGTCGATATACTCTCCCGCAGTACACACGCCTCCCTAACTACCGTCCAGGGCTCGGGGTTCACCCCAGTGGCCTACATATTCGCGTGCTTCCCTTAATCTCCGTTGCCATAACTTTCCGAGATAACAAAGTTGTCATTATTCGTTGCTCCTGCTCTGTTTTGTTTGTAGTTAACACTCTAAAAACTCTGACAAAGTTCTGTCATTTCGATGCGCATCGTCATTCTGTTACATGCTACGTCACAAATTATAATTCAGTACAAGTTACCTTCTTAAGTACCCGTATCGCACAAGAAGATATGTTTCTTTTTTTCGGACACAAGATAATTTATTTTTTAATAATACACTGTGAGTATTTTTACAGTTTCAACAGTTTGAAACAGACGACACATCGCACTAGGACACTGTCAAAAATGGCGTTTAATTTACTGCTTAATGATAGGTTCTTACAGGAAAGCAGTATTATTACGTCTGAAATATCGCTAATTTTGATCAAAAAATGGATATCAGGATTTTTCATGAAATCCCTATACTGCAGCTCGGGTTAAGTCGAACTTTCGTAGTAAGTCAAAAGTACGCGTTCTTTTTATAAATAACTTTTCTGCTACCAATTACGATTTCTTTTATTCATATTGTACACGACGCGTTTCGGGAAATGTTAGCCATTTTCAAGTGTGTTTCCTCTTTGTACTATGCCATTTTTACGTTATTTCGCACGTCGAAAACATTTCGTAAAAATGGCTTAGTAAAAAGCCAAAACACACTTGAAAATGAGAATCATTTGACGACACGCGTCGTGTACAATATGAATAACATAAAATCGTGACTGCTAGAAGAAAATTTATTTATAAACAAACCCGTTTTTTTCACAGTCGCAGGGTTTAATAAGAAGTATTCAAATGTATGTGAATTCCTAAGGGACCAAACTGCTTAGGTCATCGGTCCCTAGACTTACACACTACTTAAACTAACCTATGCTAAGAACAACATACACACCCATGCCCGAGGGAGGACTCGAACCTCCGGCGGGAGGGGTCGCGCGGTCCGCGACATGACGCCTTAAACTACGCGGCCACTCCGTATGGCGCAGGTGTCCATAAAGCCATTTATAATGGACAAAATGACATAACTCAAAACTGTTTGGTGGATCAGGACTCGAACCCGATCTTTTAAAATTCGGGGGAATCGATAAACTCTTCTTTACGAAAAGTTGAGGTGACATTCCCATTCCAAAAAGCAACTTTCCATGATGGTTCAAATCAGTGCCCGCTCCACGACACAGAGTGACACTTGCACTCTGATTATATCATCTGACCCGTGAATAAACAACTTCCGTCATTTTCTCTATTCCAGGGAGAGAGGCAAGCAAGGTACGCGACAGAGTTTCTGAGGAGTTTATAGGAATAGCAGAGAAATACTCATAACAAAGCTTTAAGTCGGCCTCGTACAATTGCTCTGACAGTTCAGTATTCCACATCTAGAAGACATTTTAGTTTAAACATAGGTTTTATTCACAGTTATAGAAAACATTAAATACGATAGATAGACACCACTTTGTGCGTCTTATTTCCTGTGATTTTTTCAGATATTTTTCCGTTTGTTTTAGCACATTTCAAGTTTAACACATAGTTTTTGAAGTGATCAAGTTTATTCTCTTACTTTTTGAAGTGATCATCCTCCCACATACAATCATATTGAGTGTTATTTTATTTTGTTTAATTCTCCTTGTCCGTTCTACTAAGACGTCTCGAGCAGAAACTCATACAGATTTCAAGTCCGCCGTCTCTCTCTCTTTCTCTCTCTCTCTCTCTCTCTCTCTGTGTGTGTGTGTGTGTGTGTGTGTCTGTTTGTCTGTCTGGATATTCTCTGCACAGTGCACTGTAACCTACTGGTGAGCAGAATGAGAACCGTAGACCAATCAACGTAGTTTGCTGTACACTCGCGATGCGGAGCGATGAGTGGGATTTGGCACTCCAAACAGCAACGAGCGTAGATTCACACAGTCTGTTTATCCATCAGAGTAACGAATGCTAATCAAAACACGCCGCCATTGTTTTTTGCTAAAAGCTACATGTTGAACAGTTGGTTTTGTGTATCACGTGATGGGGAGTGGAGACGAGGTCACTAAATGCAAAATACAGAGTCTCCGTATCCTCGTTTCATCATTGCAGGTGACGTTGCGTTTCTCGTAGTGTCAAATGTGAGAATATCCTTCAACTTTCACAATTCAGCCGGTGATTTTCTCAACTCGAAAAGAAATGACAATAGAAATTAAACATTCTGGAGGTGCATCGACAGATGACCAGTGCTTTTTCCTGTACTTAGGTTGTCACTTTCATTCTTTTGTATTTTCGTCCAGGCAAATAATTGTTTACAAACCGATCACAGTAAAAAGCTACGTAAATTATTTGAGGACGGCTGCTCTAGTTCCCAAATTGTGTAGTGACTTTCATTATGCTACCAAACAGTGACTGGCAGCGATTGCAAACCAAGCCAAAACATACCCGGGCTTTCATAAAGCCCAAACGTGCCCAAATTCAAGTTAATTAACTCATAAAACGATTATTTCGCTTAACATTATTTTCACTGACGGAAACGTTTAAAAGTAACATCCGAGCAAGAAGGAAGAAAGAAAAGAATATTTAGGTTTCCTGTCCCGTCTGTGGTGAGGTTCTGAGAAAAAGGAAAGTAATCAACTGGTTCATAAATGTAGTCTTTGGCATTTTCAGACAAAGAATCTGTAGAAAGATAAATTTTACGTTGACTGTGCATCATGAAAACTTTAAACGTTTTCGAAGATTACTATGCAGACAGTTTTGAGAGGAACTAAAGTCGATGCTAATTTTGTCACTTTCGTCAGACTTCTTGTACCGGAATAAATCAATCTGCTAAGTGATAGCTAATAGATAGCAGATAACGTCTAGCATAGAATGCTTCATTTTCGATTTTATGCCTCTGTAATTTGCAATTGAAATATTGAAGATGTGGAACTTTCTACAAGAATACGTCATGGCTTTACATTCACCACATAAGGTAGTATCTGTCACGGACCAACAGGTGTCTGCTACAGAGCTCATCCATAGTTGGCAACTGGAGCGCCAGCCGTCGTACTAGCACATATTCCGGAGTTGACATGAATGGTCAGTCTGCTAAAATGTTTTAAATAAGTGAGTGATAAACGGGAACAGTAACTGTGTATGGTTTCCTAAAGCCAACTAGAAATATAAAATAACGGAAAAAATTGAAACCACAGTAACATAAAACCAGTGAAGCCAGATTTCCGAAATTTAAAACACATTCAAAATTCCAGTTGTGCAGATGAACACAGCACATTATGCTAACGGTATACATTTCGCGAGAAATTTATAGAAGATTTCACCCTCGGATTAGAACGCGCCTTACATTTATGAGATTTCAGCTTCATTCTAAAATTAAGAAAAATGAAAAATCGACAACAGAGTACCATCAAAAAGCAGAGTCGAAGATAAGCTTCTTCTGACGGTAAATCACGCAGAAACGACTACAAGCTACAGTAACAACTTCTGTTGGTTTATTACCGATTTCCATTTCTGCGAGTTTTAGTCGACAGCGCGGTTACTATGTACTCGTGTGTAAAACACGAGGACGAAAGTGACTTTTGCATTATGTGTCACTGACAAGTGACATAGCTCAATAAAACTTGGACCATACATAGAAAGTACTGCTGCAGTATCCTACAGAAGATAACTGGAAGAAATACCGAATGAGACTAGCAGATGTTGCATTTTTATTCAGGACAATAATTAAACTGAAGTCACCGCGATTCATGATGGTTCCCTGACATTAAAAATGGCGGGACATGTTCTCAATAGGGTATGTGATCACCAGGGACGGCAGTACAAGTTCTCACCTGCATCCTCATGGTTACTTTGCAATTCACACTCATTCATCGAACCATTTTCATACTACTTCTCTACCATTCCACTCTCGAATGGCGCGGGGGAAAAAGGAACATCTAAATCTTTCCGTTCGAGCTCTGATTTCGCATATTTTATTATGATGAACATTTCTCCCTACGTAGATGGGTGTCAAGAGAATATTTACGCATTCAGAAGAGAAATAAATAAATAAATAAATAGATCTCGCCGCAAAGAAAAGCACCTTTGTTTCGGCGACTGACACACCAACTCGCGTATCATATCAGTGACACTCTCACCACTATTGCGCGATAAAACGAAACGAGCTGCCCTTCTTTGCGCTTTTTCGATGTCCTCTGTCAATCACACCTGGTAAGGATCCCATACCACGCAGCAATATTCCAGCAGAGGACGAACAAGTGTAATGCAGGCTGTCTCTTTAGTGGGTTTGTCGCATCTTCTAAGTGTTCTGCCAGAAAAGGGCAGTCTTTGTTTCGCCTTCCCCACAATATTATCTATGTGGTCTTTCCAATTTAAGTTGCTCGTAATTGTAATTCCTAGGTATTTAGTCGAATTGACAGCCCTTAGATTTGTGCGATTTATCGTATACCCAGAATTTATCGGATTTCTTTTAGTACCCATGTGGATGGCCTCGCACTTTTCTTTGTTTAGTGCTATTTGCCACTTTTCGCACTACACATAAATTCTCTCTAGATCATTTTGTAACTGGAATTGATCGTCTGAAGATTTTACTAGACGGTAAATTACAGCTTCATCTGCAAGCAGTCTAAGGGGGCAGCTCAGATTATCACCTAGATCATTTATATAAATTACGAACAGCAGACGGCCTATGACACTACCTTACGGAACGCCAGATATCACTTCTGTTCTGCCGGCTGGAGTGGCCGAGCGGTTCTAGGAGCTACAGTCTGGAGCGGCGTGATCGCTACGGTCGCAGGTTCGAATCCTGCTTCGGGCATGGATGTGTGTGATGTCCTTAGGTTAGTTAGGTTTAAGTAGTTCTAAGTTCTAGAGGACTGATGACCTCAGCAATTGAGTCCCGTAGTGCTCAGAGCCATTTGAACCATTTTTGAACTTCTGTTCTACTCAATGATTTACCGTCTATCACTATGAAGTGTGACCTCTCTGAGAGGAAATCACGAATCCAGTCAGACAACTGAGACGATACTCCGTATGCACGCAATTTCATTAATAGTCGCTTGTGAGGAACGGTATCAAAAGCCTTCTGGAAATCTATGAATATGGAATCTATCTGAGATCCCTTGTCGACAGCACTCATTACTTCATGGGAATAAAGAGGTAGCTGTGTTGCACAAGAACAATATTTTCTGAATCCATGTTGGTTATGTATCAATAAGTCATTTTCTTCAAGGTGATTCATAATGTTCGAGTATAGTATATGCTCCAAAGTCCTACTGGAAATTGATGTCAGTGATATTTCCCTTCTTGAATATTGGTGTTACCTGTGCTACTTTCCAGTCTTTAGGAACAAGCCTTTCGTCAAATGAGCGGTTGTATATGATTGCTAAGAAAGGCGTTATTGTGTCTGCATACTCTGAGAGGAACCTGATTGGTATACCATCTGGACCGGAAGACTTACCTTTATGAAGTGATTCGTGTTGTTTGACAACACCAAAGATATCTACTTCTATGTCGCTCATGCTAACAGCTGTTCTGGTTTCGAATTCTGGAATATTTTTTGCAATGTGCTCCTATTCTGGCCTCAAGATTGGTAAGAAATTCTTGTGGTGGGGCGTTCACATTCCCTCAATAGCAGACGGCCGGAGTGGCCGTCCGGTTCTAGGCGCTACAGTCTGGAGCCGAGCGACCGCTACGGTCGCAGGTTCGAATCCTGCCTCGAGCATGGATGTGTGTGATGTCCTTAGGTTAGTTAGGTTTAATTAGTTCTAAGTTCTAGGCGACTGATGACCTCAGAAGTTAAGTCGCATAGTGCTCAGAGCCATTTGAACCATTTGAACCTCAATAGCACTGTTGACTAGATGGTCGTTGGTGCATGTGGAGGTGCTGCAATACGTCTTCCCAACGCACCCCACAAGTACTTGATTTGATTTAAGTGGAGGGAACGAGTAGTCCAATCCACCCGTTGAATACCTTCTCGATCCAAAAGCAGCTCCACCTGAGGGGAAGGACTACAGTGTCACAATAACATTGATCAGTGATGTACCGTGATCAAAGACGTGGAGGTCAGTACGCCCACGCATTATTATGCTTCTTACGCCATAACACCTGCACCACCAAAACGATCATGTTCGACAATGCTGTCCGTGTCTTCATGTAGAGAAAGGTGGGAATGCTTAACCCAAGCAGGAACACTGTCAAACATTACCCTTATGGTGGTCCAGGTGTCATGGTTTGTGGTGTTGTGTTGTGGGGTGGCTTAATATTGCATGGGGTGTACTGACCTCCAAATATCTGAACATGGTCAACATAACTGTGACACTGTTCTCCTCCGGCATGTGCCTCTTTTTTGGGGTGAATTCGGCCCTGACTTCATTGTTATATATAACAAAATGGGATACCCTATCGAACTTCGTAGGTGGAAAAGCTCTGCGAACGAGAGGACATTCCGTGTATGGAGTGACCTTCCCGTTACCCCTACTTAAAACCCTTCGAGTACGTGCAGGATGCCTTGGGGAGAAGTCCACATGCACTAACGACCATCCACCGATTGTCAACCGCGCTGCCAGGGGAATGGAACGCACTACCACAACAATTCGTTATTAACCTTGAGGCCAGCATGGGGGCACTGCCATCCGTAGTGATCACACACCTTAAAACAACCCTGTCCCGTCTTTTGTTATGTCCAGGGGACCGTCATAAATCTTGATGTTTCAGTGTAATTAATGTACGAGGGTGAGTCAAATGAAAACCTTAAATTTGTAATAACAAATCGAAATTTCGCACCGTTTTCCTGTAATTTGGTAAGCCTGCTACAAACAGCGTGCAGAATGGCCTGTAGATGGCAGCATAGTGCAGATACACAAACACACACACCGTCGCAGTATCAGTATAAAGATGGCCGCCCCACTTGCGACTTGCACCAGGGAAGAACAGCGTTCTGTTATTCGGTTTTTGCGTAGTGAAGGTGTGAAACCTATTGAAATTCATCGACGAATGAAGGTTCAGTACGGTGATGCATGTTTGTCACAGCAGAAGTCTACGAATGGAGTAGGAAGTTTGCAAATGATGTGACTTCAGTGGAAGATGCTCCTCGTCCAGGTCAGGCACAACTAGTTGTAACTCCACAGCAGCAGCAGCAGTTGAAGCCATAGTGAAGGAAAACATCCGAGTGACACTGAATGACATTGAAGCTTGTTTACAGATTAGTCATGGGTCAGCACACCACATTATCCATGATGTGCTCCAGTTTCACCAAGTGTCTGCAAGATGGGTGCCACGGCAGCTGACTCCTGAAATGAGAGAACAACGTGTTGATGCTTGTGAAGAACTTCTTCGGGGCTTCCTTGCAAGAATTGTTACTGGGGCGAAACCTGGGTTCACTTCCACCAACCGGAAACGAAGAAAGCGAGCAAGGAATGGCGTCATTCCTCACCACCAAAACCAAAGAAGTTTCGAACAGAACCATCAGCAGGGAAGGTTATGCTGACTCTCTTTTGGGACGAAAAAGGCGTCATTTTGGAGCATTACAAGCCTAGAGGGACCACTGTCACCACTGGATCATACACAGATCTCTTAAAAAATCATCTGCGGCCTGCAATCAAATCAAAGCGACGTGGATTGCTGTAAGCAGGTGTCCTGTTGCAACATGACAATGCAACGCCCCATACTGCCCGTACAACAGTTGTAACAATCACAGACCTGCATTTTGGATGTCTTCCTCATCCACCATATTCACCAGACATTGCCCCAACTGATTTCCATATGTTTGGACCACTCAAAGACGCCACGCGGTGCATGAGTGATTGCGCGGACTACCAAAAGAATTTTTTTCTGAAGGAATTTATGCACTTTGTAAGCGCTAGAGGACTTGCATTGAGTGTGGGGGAAATTTGGCTGAAAAGTGATACAGCTTGTACCACTTCTGCACAATAAATAATATTTTAAAAAATATTTAAGATTTTCATTTGACTCACCCTCGTAATTGAATAAAATTATTATTTCTGTTCGTCTCACTACATATTTATTCCAGTTACCTTCTGTACTACACTGCAGCAGTTCTTTTTATGTCTGGTCCAAGTTTCACTAAACTGTGTTACTTGGAGTCACACGCCATGCGAACTTTCCTCTTTAAGTTTTGCATCTCGGCGCAGATGAAGTAAGAAAGCGCATTTTGTACAGACCTGGAAGGAAGTGATAGTAAAACGTCTCAACAATATGGATACCATTAGGTTATGTGGTAAGGGTAAGATAGAAAATAGAAATGAGAAAGTAGGAAATTTGAAGTGGCAATCACTTCAAGCGATTTTCCTAAACCGAGTGAAATCTATACATGGATGGTCTGACGCGACTGAGCACCCTGCTCCATCCGAAGACGAGTCTAGTGTTGTAAGCACTATGCTCCTCGCTAGGTCTGAGAGGAAACTGCAAACATTCTTCACGGAAATGCAAGCATCGGTGGTGGTGCGAAATCGCTCTAGGAGGGCTTAAAATCTTCACCCCTACAGCCGTCGGCACTAGGTCGTCGGCGGATTGTTGAACAGTGAGATAACAAGTAATACTTATCAAGGATTTCCACGACACTTAGTCAACGGTAACAGTAGCCGTTGTGCCAAAGCGACAAGAGAATTACACTGAGGTGACAAAAATCGTGGGATACCTCATAACACCGTGTCGAACCTCCTTTTGCTCCGCATACTGCAGCAGCTCGGAGTGGTATGGACTCAACAAGGTCCCCTGCGGAAATCCTGAACCGTGCTGCCTCTATAACATTCCATAATTGCGAAAGTGTTGCCGGTGAAGGATTCTGTGCAAAAACTGACCTCTCGATTATGTCCCATAAATTTTCGATGGGATCCATGACTGGCGATCAGGATGGTCAGATATTTGTTCGAATTGTCCAGAATGTTCTTCAAACCAATAGCGAACAATTATAGCCCAGTGAGATGGCGCATTGTCATTCATAAAAGTCCATCATTGTTTGGGAACATGACGTCCATGAATGGCGGCAAATGGTCTCCAAGTAGCCGAACATCCAGAGGACCCAGCTCGTTCCACGTGAACACAGCCCACACTATTACTTGCACAGTGCCTTGCTGATACCCTGGGTCCATGACTTCGAAGGAGCTGCTACATACTCTTACCAACTGAGATCGGTACTCATTTGACCTGGCCACGGTCTTTCAGTCGTCTAGGGCTAACCGATATGGTCACGAGCTCAGGACAGACACAGCAGGTAATGTCGAGCAGTTATCAAGGTAGTCGAGTCGGTCATCTGCTGCAATAACCCATTAAGGTCACGTTCCGCCGAACGTCCCACGTTGATTTCTGCGGTTATTTCACGCGGTGTTGCACGTCTATTAGCAAATGCCGCTGCTCTCGGTCGTCAAGTGAAGGCTGTCCGGCCATTGCGTTGTCCGTAGTGAGAGGTGATGCCTAAAATTTGGTATTCTCGGTACATTCTATACATCATGGATCTCGGAATATTGAACTCCCTATAGATTTCCGAAATGTAATGTCCCATGCGTCTAGCTCCACCTACCACTCCTCGTTCAAAGTCTGTTAATCCCCGTCTTGTCGCCATAACCATGTCGAAAACATTTCAATCACCAGAGGACTACCGCAATATGTATGCCTGCAAGTCGCTACACCATGAGTTTTGTCACCTCGTTGTTATGTTTGCTTGCAGAAAGAAGTGACATTAGATTCTTGAAGTTCTCCCAGCGAAATGAGTACTCCATGTGGTTTCGAGAACGCAGCCGGATGACATTAAGACTTTAGCACGATGTTACGGCAGACAAACAGGCAGCTTAAATATCGTGGTAAAATGTCGACATCATCCAGTTGCAACAGTGTAATTTCGTTGAGCGCTGGAAAAGCCCATAGTAATTGTGCCACTGCTGTACAGGTGTCGGCGGTCTGGCAGCAGCGGGTGTCCCCGTAATGAACGACCAGCGGATCAGCCTGTGCTTGGCGAAGCGCTGACAAGCTGCCCGAATCCACTACAGCGCCAACACGGTTACTATCAATGCGCGATCCGCGATATAACGCGATTAACAGAGGCTTTGTCACGCTGGCTACGTATATAATCCTCTCTCGACAATATCTGTGGGCCTGCATAGTCGCGCTGGCCGGCTAAGGTGCACTCACGGCTTTCAGAACCCATCTTAAAATTCAGTGTTATGTACCACGTCCGTAAATTTTATTCGTGAACTCTTTCTCAGTTTCGGGCTTGGTACTTCTACAAACTACACTGTTTGTTATATTCATACTCCGACGGAAACGATATTAAGTTAAGGGTTTTCCTCGTGCATCTCGTAACATTCGAAACATAATATCGACTTTAATACGACTTTATGAAAGATCTTCTGTGGCCTTCTTCGATGCAAGTAGTTCAGTATTTTTTGGAATAAGTTATAGACAATATGGCACCTCAGTCGAATCGCCAGGTGGAATTCTATTCCTTCTCTTGCCAAATGCGAGACGTTCTTCAGTGTGAAGCACTCTGAACGTATCTCATTCAACGTATGGTATTATTAAGGCCCCATAGCTCTCTGTTCGACTTTTCACCCATTTAACTAGCCCTTTAGTCGGCATTAGTCGGTTACTTATCTCACATTCTTTATATGTCAAGTTTCCTTGAAATTTCTCCAGTTATTCCAGAGTAGCGCTTCCGCGTAACCATATTCCCACATTCACTAGCGATTCCAGGATTGTGAAGGTAATTGTCTCCTATATAAACACTTTTTGAATTAACTCTTAGGGGAAAGACAAATGAGAGTTGAGAACGACCAACAAATTCTGAGCCTAATAAAAAGTGTGCCTTAAGATCAATCTTCACTGCCCCTAATGTAAATAGCAGTTGGATGAATTAAAGTTCTCTTGCAACCAAGTATAAGATCCAGCTTCGTGAAACGATGTCCAAAATGATCTCTAGCTGCGGAAGTCGACGTTTTCCTCGCGTTTAAAAACAGTAATAGAAATGGACGAGGGCTGAGTCCCGAAATGTTATGCCGACGATTCCAAATTATTATTTGTCAAACACCGTAGCTGCTATGAATATTTGTCAGCGTGGCCTTCTGCTTGGATGTAGGCATACGTGGTGTAGCGTTCGACTAGTAAACTGTTTTACTTATGCCTGGGTACGCACCCATTCATCAGACATTATGACTGACTATCTTTTCAACAAGAAAGGGCTGCAGTGCCCGGTTGCTCCGGTTTTACTGTCTGTTCATTCTGGTATACAACTTGCAATTGATAGTAACAGACATCCAAACATAGGTCTTGCCGTTCCTGGAAATGACGCGGCGGTTTACATTGGAGCTGACATTCGATAAGCGTAAGTCGAAGGATAACTAAAATTCATTATCAGACTTGTTACAACTAAGTAGGGAAGATCTGACCTGGCGGTAGGAACAGTTCTCTCGCTAAACGTTTGACTGGGAAGAAATAATCCTTGAAAATGACTGCGGCTTGCAACTTGGGTCACATCCCAAAGTCCCAGGGATGCGCAGGTAAATGTTGTCGGTAGCACAATATTACCACCTCATAATTACTGATATCTTTGGAAGAGGTATCCATGACAAAACCATTACACCTCGTGTGCAAGATACGTGAGATAAGTGAAGTACTCAAGACTTCAAGACCAATGTGAAGATTGAAGATTACAATTCTAAAGAATACCAGTGCTGATAGATCAGAATATAACGGTACTATCAGTTTAATAAGTCACGGTTGCAAAATAGTGACACGAACTGGTTGCATAAGGATGGAGAAACTGGTGGAAGCCGACATCAAGGTTGGTCACTTTGGATCCCAGAGATCTGTAGAAACACGCGAGGCAATACTGGACCTTCGACTTATTTTTGAAGATGAAGCAACTGGAAACCTATGTTTATAGGATTTGTAAATTAAGAGAAAGATTTTGACAATACTGACTGGAATAAACTCGAGACAATTCTTAAGGTACCAGGGACAAAATACAGGGACTTAAATGTTATTTACAATTCGTACAGAAACCAGAATGCAGTTATTACGGAAGAAGCACATGAAAGGGGAGCAGTGGCTGAAGAGGTAGTGAGTCAGGGTTGTAGCCTATTCTGATGTTATTTAATCTGTACACTGGTCAAGCAGTCAGGGAAACTAAGGAGAAAGGTAAAGAAGCAATAAAAGTTCAGGGATAAGAAATAAAAGCTTCGATATTTACCACTGATATTGTAATTTTGTCGCAGACAGCGAAAGGCTTGGAAGAGCAGTTGAGTGGAATGGATAGTGTCTTGAAAAGAGGTTATAAAGTGAACACCAACAAAAATAAAACAAAGATTGGGGGACGGAAATCAGTATGTGTGATGTGCATGTACAGACAAACAAAAGATTACAATTTCAGAAGAAACTGAGGTGTTATTCAAGAGCTTCACAAACTGAGCTAGTCAGTAACGCGTTGGGCCATCTCTGATCCTTACGCAAACAGTTATTCCGCTAAGCATTGATTTATAGAGTTGTTGGAAGTACTCCTGAGGGATACCGTGCCAATTTCTGTACAGTTGGCTGGTTAGATTGTCAGAATCCCGAGTTGGTTGGAGGGCCCATCCCATAATGCTCCAAACGTTCTCAGTTGGGGACAGATCCTGCGACCTTGCTGGCGAAGGTAGAGTTTGACAAGCACGAGGACAAGCAGTAGAAACTCTCGCTGTGTACAGGCGGTCATGATCTTGCTCAAACGTAAGACCAGATGGACTGCCATGAAGTGAACAAAATGGAACGCAAAAATCTCGACTACCGTTGTGCTGCAAGAGGGCCACAGATAACAACCAAATAGGTCCTGCTATGAAAAAAAAAAGCACTCAGACCATTACGCCTGGTTGTTGGGCAATATAGCGGGCAACAGTCATCTCCCACCGCAACCTAGGACGTCTCCAGCGACGTCTTCGCTAGTCATCGAGGCTCAATTGAAAGAGGGACTCCACTCCAGTTAATGAGATTCCAGACCGAAGACGTCTCTGAAGACGCGCTAGATAGTGGTGGGACACCAACAATACAGTCGCCCGCCATACAGGTCAAAAACCATGAGTAAATATCTGGCGTGCCACTTCTTTTCATAGCAGGATCACTTTGGTTGTCATCCGCGGTACACGTACAGTAGGTCTGTACGTCAACGATATTCTAACCCCGTTTTGTTGCCCTTTATGAGAAGCCATCGCAGGCTTACATTTCATCACAATAACACCCGCCCGCACTGGGCGAGAGTTTATACTGATTGTCCTCGTGCTTGTCAAACCCTGCCTTTGCCTGCAATGTCGCTGGATCTCTCCCCAATTCAGAACATTTGGAGCATTATGAGCAGGACCCTCCGACTATTTCTGGATTTTGACAATCTAACGTGCCAGTCGGAGAGAACTTGGCACGATATCCCTCAAGAGGGAAACCAGCAACTCTGTCACCCGATACCATGCCGAATAACTGCTTGCATAAGGGCCAGAGGAGGACCGACGCGTTACTGACTTACTCGATTTGCGAAGTCATTTTTCTTGAATAAATTATTAAATCACCCAGTTTTCCTTAAATTGTAGTCATTTATCTGTCTGTAAATGTACATCACCTCAAACGATTTTAACGTCGAATCGTCATTAGGCACAAATCACAAGCTCAGTTTGTATAGGTATCTGGCAGGAATTCGACCGTCTCCTCAGCGGCGAAACAGCCTCTATTCACATTAAGTGGTTTACAGAAACCACTGGAAAACACAGGTCTGGATGGCCGGAGTTAAAGACCCTGCTGTTCCCGAATGTTGGCTCACTGTTTTAAACACTGTACCATCACCTCTCCAGAAAGAGTGAGGTACATCAGACCGACCTGGTGTACGGGTGAAAGGCTTTCCGTTGATGAGACTCTTTTCCCATAGGTGCTTTGACCTTCAGTTTATTCATCTCATCGCGAATTCCTTCATACTTTGTAGACATTGCAGGTAATTACGCTGGGAGTTTGAGGAGAATTAATTAAGGGAGTTCTTCTTCATTCTTATTTAATCAAAGTGGATGCTCTTCGTTTTAACGAAAGTCTTGCCCATGAGACGTGAAGTCTCAGAACGCTTTGATAACCCTTCTGGTCCTTGCAAATGCATGAGTCTTTCGGTGAATATTCATTCCGCCAGAAAGTGTCACTTACCTCCACAGTAGATAACTCCCAGGCACGCCAGTCTGTATCACGTAGACAGCTTACAGACAAGTTCTTTCTAATTCAAATGCAGATAATATTGAAGCGTTATTCATTTCAACAAAGATGAAGTAGAAGAAATGAAAGTATTGATGGACTTAATCAATAAAATAGCGCGACTGCTCAGTTGCATTTTCAAGAAGCACAAATAATAAGAATAATAATAATAACAAACAACAAATAAAATGTTTACAATAAAGGATATCAAAATAAGACACAAATTTTTCCAACAAATGACTATTTAACTTGCAATCTTTGAGATAAATGAGGAATCAAGAATCAGAAATAGTTCAAAAAAGAAAAATACAAAACAATAAGCTACAAGTACAACAATAATTTCAGCACGTCAACGGGTAAAATATTTTTAACTATACATGGAGAATAGAGTCCGTAACTCAAGAAAAGCAAGTATTCAAAGATATGGAACCACAGTGGATCTTCTGACTTTTGCGAGTGAGGCTGGAAATGTTTTGAAGCTGCTTTTATAGAATAAGCACCAATATGCAAACGAATGAGATGAGTGACAAAGACTGACGATGTTGTATGAGCTTGCTAAAACTGGAGTCGCCTGACAAGTTATATGGTTAGCAGCGGAGGAGAAATGTACGTAATAAACATTGCAGCAAGGAGCTTAGCTATATGCTGGATAAAATGAAAAGGCGAACATTACAAATTAAATTATACACGGTCTGTAAAAGGTACTGTATAACTCCGCAACTTTGTGAAACTGTTTGAGGTTCTTTTAACGTAACTCCCTTAATATTTCAAGTGCAAGACTGACGGTTTTACTCAGCATAGCTACATATCTCTTCTTTCAAATTCCGTCTTTTCAGAAAATCGATATCTTATGGGAGAGGATGGGCACTTTCTTTTCTGTGTCACATTGCTGGGAGCGCAAGTTGCGCAACTATGTGACGTTCCTCATTTTACACGGAAAACTCATCCACTGTGGATATGCCACGTTATCGTAGTGCTTTTATTGGAATTGACACATCCTACTTGCTACAGATTGTTAGTTTTAGCTCAAAACATTTCAACAAATAAACTGTAAAACTCTCATATTCAAATTTTTATGTCTTCTCAAAAACATATCAATGAACTTTTTTCCAGAGTGATTATACTTTTACTCAGGAACAGTATGACTGACTCGTGTCAAATAATTCTTTACAGTCAGGCGCAATTCGAGTTCATTAATTGGCCAACCATGCTTAGCAAGAGTAATTATATGGGCACAAATAACATTATCTTCTAGCTCTGAAAATATTGGTTATCTACCAGGTTTTGAGGGGTTTCTTCATTTTCACCCTATTATAAATCACATTTCAGTGTATTACATATCTTTTATGAGCTTGACGAGCTGTGATCCTTTTATTTTTTACATCAGTCGAGATAACTACCAGCAGTTCGGGTGAACTATTTTTATGTGGATAGCTACCGATCTTTCTTCTATCACTACCACACCGAAAGATATTTCTGTAACAATGAAATCGAAAATATGTCACCTACCTGTCGTAGAACTGGAGGAAGCTAGTGGCAGACTGTTAGGTACGTAACTTCTAATTTTTCATATAATCATCCTTAAACCGTTAATGAACAAACAAGGTTGTCAAAGGTCGCATTTTATAGCTGATATTATTGAGATGAACATGTAAACTTACCAAGTTTCTCAGGACACTGGATATAGTGAAGTGAGAGGCGACTGTACCCATCATGTTAACACACGAACGACTCACACTGAATTTTGTTAAGGCGTAGAAACTTGTAGGTAAGGCTTATACAACGTGGAATCTGTTTCCACCTTTTCCAGACAGGTGTCACAACCTCCTGGACATCACAGCCGGTGGATAACTCGGTGCGTCAAAAACCATGTCACGTAGTTGGGAGCCCATCATAGTGTTAGGCAGTTTTACCGTACTCCGTAAATAAAACTGAAACCTTTCAACCGTGACTGTAGGATATTGTTGCACAATGTATGACAACGCATTAATAACATTTTTTTCTCGGGTTGAATACGAAACTTTCTCGAGGTGTGCCAGCACTGAAATGAGATCTAGTCTTGATGCTGATAGAAGCTTCGTCGAGTAACGTTCTGTTTTTGCGCTTCCGTTGTGAGCGTCTCTATATGACGGATTGCAAATTAAAAGCTTACTACACTATATACCGCTGTCGCTTACTTGTTTATTCAAGATATGCTGTCTGCTTGTTCCACCCAAAGGAGAGTCCATATGTTTGTTCTCATAAATAATTAAGCGCTTGTTCTTCTCAGGATAAAACGTCAGTTAAGCTTCTTCTATGTCTATAAATATCGCCCTGAAACTTGTCCGCACACCTCTTTCCCTACGTTCCTAATGCGCAAGTACATAAGTTTCCACCGCTCTTTCTTCTATCAGTTGTTTACAGAAGTAAGAGGGAAAGCGCTAGGTACCCTTAATTTATACTCTCCATTACAGGGCATAGTTGGCGTTTCTGAAGTGCTTCTCATAAACGTAGAATAGGTGCGAAAAGTAGTCTGTAGAAGACCCATACCAGACGAAGAGAGAGATTTGATATACACGTGCGCTAGTTGACTCTGAAAGGAGCTGAATAGGGGAAACCAGCAACAGCAGACAAAGACTAGCACGTGCAGAACAAATTACAGAGGAGCACTGGACTGACTGAACATTTTTCGTTTACCGTCCCTGTTATTAATGTGAAACGAAACAGGTTAACTGTTAAGAGTCATTCTTTTCCCCACAAGAAGTTTCTAGGGTTTAAGCCATCATCGGGTGTATTTAGTAAATTAATGTGGCTAGTATGTTTTGTGTTACGATGTTAGAGTAAACTTTGGCACTGTTTATCAGAGAAAAAAATTGTCCAAATGGCTCTGAGCACTATGGGACGAAACATCTGAGGTCATCAGTCCCCTAGAACTTAGAACTACTTAAACCTAACGACATCACACACACCCATGCCCGAGGCAGGATTCGAACCTGCGACCGTAGTGGTCGCGCGGTTCCAGACTGAAGCGCCTAGAACCGTTCGGCCACACAGGCCGGCTATCAGAGAAAAACAAACACTAATTCGGTACACGCCTCACAGGCATTGTGGAGATATTTCACTGAAATGATGAACTAAAATATAAACATGAAAGTAAAATAAATAAAACAGAAACATCTCCAGAGATCACAGTATATTTTCCCCGTCGTGTTATGCCACATACACCATCTCATTTTCTATGTACTGAGGGAACAAAGTTGACGTCTAGAATCTAACATAGAATCTGACAAGTGCAAAGAACATATATCAACGCAAAACACTATTTTGGAGAAATATTTGCAGATTGTAGATGATGTTGTGTGTAGTAATTATGTAGAGTTCAAAGGTTACCAAAGGGTAGTAGAAGTTGGAAGAAGACATGAAACCAGTCGAGCGGCTTTAAACTTGTAGAAAAAAAAGAAAGAAAACGAATTTTGGTCAACTCACTTTGATACATTTTTACATTATTGATCGATAGCCAGAAAATTTGAAAAATGCTATCAGACAAAAACCTTTTTCAGAGAAGAATTTATTAATGCGTATTTTCGTCTCTAAAGGGAAATAATCGTTTTACGTATTATCAGGTACATTTCAGAACTGACAAAGCGATATATGCAAACAATAAAAACTTTACTTCAATGGAAATGCGTTGTGAATCGGGATGAATCTTCGTTATTCAGTTGTGGTAGGTGAATACTCTACTGGACTTATAATCGACAGCTACAATCTGCGCGAATATCGCTACAAATTGTGTCATCTGAACATGTCCAAAAAAAACCACTAAAATTCTTAACCTGCGGCTAGATCCCCTCTGTACGTCGCATAACCCTCAGAGCCCCTTCTGCGAAGCAACTGGTCTCGTACACTGGGAACAACAGTTCGACATAATCAGCTCCTAACAGATGTAAATAAAGTCACCTGCTTTCACCTTTTAGTGGCATGCTGAATCTTTGAATCGGTCCATGAAGCACGCTCGAAGAAGCGATTGTCCCTCAAAATCAGGCATTCGGGCCACAGTACAGATCCGTATGACAACTTTTTCACAAATGTCCTCTACGTTTTTCGAACTACTTGTTGAAGTGTGAGGTATCATCAGAGTTATCGGACGACTGTTGTAATATCTGCACAACTGCCCGCTTGGTGTTTTTGACCAAAGAGTTGGATTTGAATCCAATATTTCCATGTTCGGTAGATATTAAGACAGCGACAGTTCGCTAAAATAGCGATTCATTTATGTGGTAATCGAAACTCCTTACCAAGTAAAATATATCGGGATTTGGACTGTTTGAAGATCAGATATTAACTTGTCTGGAACGTTAGCCGACACCTTTGTTGTATTACACTCTAAGCCAAATGAAAGCAACGCATCACGAAGGAGTTATGGAAATTGGTCACAATTTGATATCCATACAGGTATCGACGGAAAACGCGAAACTGTAAATTTTGGGGTTTTATGGATAAACGTGTTACGCTGCAGAGCAATTTCACCGTGCAGCTGCCAATAATAGTAAACAGGGGACATGTCTATACCAGGGCATAAAGTCTCTGCGAATTTCATTCCACGTAATCAGTTGGACAGTAACTATGCCTCACAGACAGGCGAGTAAACGATACATGCACATGTCAGCATATGAGAGAGGACATGTAATTGGGCTCAAAGAAGCCAGTTGAAGTAATCGGAGAATCGCTCGACATTTGAATGGGAGAGATGCCATTATTCGATGACGATTCGACGAGCTATAAATGTGTGAACCATGGCCGAACACAGCGTCAAGAAGGATGCGGTCAGCCTAGAGAGACGAAAGAACGTGAGGACTGAGCAATCGTCCGAGAGACACTCAGAGCCCTGGATTCAGTATTATCATCGATGGGACGTTCAACTGGTGCTTCACTTCACAGAAAGAGGGCTGAGCTCAAAGCGCCCCTTGCGCCGGCTAACTTTGACCTCTGTACAGCAACAAGCAGGTTGCCATGGTGTCGGGCACATTCGGCCTGGAATCTCATTGACTGGAGTAGAATTGTCTGCAATGATGAGCCCGGCTTCGAACTGTGCACCGATTACCAGCGAAAACGTGTCTGCAGACGCCCAAGACAGCGGTGGGATACCAACGTGACCGTCGCCGGCCATACGGCCCGACAGCCAGGAGTGATGGTCTGGGCTGCCATTTCGTTTCATAGCAGGACCCATTTGGTTGCCATCGACGGCTCCCTTGCACCACAGCGGTACGTCTACTATATCCTACGCGGTTAGGCTTACATTTCAGCAAGGTAGCGCCCGCGAGCACAGGGTGACGGTTTCTACTGCTTGTCTTCGTGCTTGCCGAACCATCTATTGGCCAGAAAGGTCGCCGGATGTCTCGCCAATTGAGAACATTTGAAGCATTATGGGCAGGGCCTTCCAACCAGCTCAGGACTTTGACCATCTAAAGTGCCATCACGCCAATTGGACAGAACTTGTACGACATCCCTCTGGAGGACATCAAATAAATCTGTCAGTCAATGCCAAGCCAAATAGCTGCTTGAATAAGGATCAAATGTGAACGAATTCGTTAATTTGCTCAATTTTTGAAGCTCTTTCTCTTGAATAATTAATCCAATTTTTCATAAGTTATAATCCTCTGTTTTTCTATAAATGTAGATCATATCTACCGATTTCCATCCTATCCGGATAATTGCTTCACGATTGCATTGCCTTTTTTTCTTTCTTTTTTAATTGAGTGTATTTAGTCTACTGTGTGGGGTGCGGCCATGCCGTTCTAAAACAGAGACATCAAACAGGGAAACAGATCGCCTTGTCAAAATTAAAATTATCAAATCTTCCACAGATTAGTTAGAGTACTGATTTTGACCCAAAATTAAACAATATTGGCAAAACAGCAGTGTCTTAAGCGATCACGAGCTATTATTGGAACTTCGTTATGTTGTCGCATCGAACCCGCTGTTTGGCGAATGTCCATCACAGCTGATTGGACTCGTGCTCGCGCTCATAGAGCTGATGTCTGGAAAATTGGATTACCTCGAGAGCACAAGCCATACATTGGGAGTCAACGACATTCAGATGAACTGGGAGGAAGACTTTAATACCATGGAACGTTCTCGGCATTATATTCCACAAAAGTATCAGAAAATACATAATTTGGACTATCCAAACTTGCTCCCCTGTCTCTCCGACTTTCAAACGTCATCGAGTGTTTGATTCGAGGCCTAAAGGTGTACAAATTCCAACTATAGTTCGTGGCCGCTTTACAAAACACATGGGTTTAGTGACCGGAAACTAGGATAGTTTATTTACATCATAATGGTTCAAATGGCTCTGAGCACTATGGGGCTCAACTGCTGAGGTCATTAGTCCCCTAGAACTTAGAACCAGTTAAACCTAAATAACCTAAGGACATCACAAACATACATGCCCGAGGCAGGATTCGAACCTGCGACCGTAGCGGTCTTGCGGTTCCAGACCGCAGCGCCTTTAACCGCACGGCCACTTCGGCCGGCTTTACATCATAATGAAATAAGTTTGCTCTTATCTGATGATACATTCACTGTAGAGGAAATTCTGCAGTCCAAACTGTAAATCCATAGCCTACTAGTGAATAGTTTTTTTACATTTGGTTATGTTATGATAACTCTCGTTGTATCGCTATGTGGAAGATGTCAAAGAATGGCCAGAAGATAAAATATTTTTACCGTTGAACAGATCTTAATGCTTCTGAGGTCAATTATCCCACCTTCGATGTTCAGTGTGGTACAGGTGACTTGCGACAGCGTTAGTGTATATAATTTGACACGTATTAGAAGTAATTTGATCGAAGACAAAACGCAGTAGAGCACTGACTAATGATGCTGATACACTCAGTTCACTATACCAACGTCTGACTCAGAATCCGAGCAAAGGTACATTTCCGCTCCTTGCAGACTCTGCGCTGCGGGAAGATTATAATACACTCCTGGAAATTGAAATAAGAACACCGTGAATTCATTGTCCCAGGAAGGGGAAACTTTATTGACACATTCCTGGGGTCAGATACATCACATGATCACACTGACAGAACCACAGGCACATAGACACAGGCAACAGAGCATGCACAATGTCGGCACTAGTACAGTGTATATCCACCTTTCGCAGCAATGCAGGCTGCTATTCTCCCATGGAGACGATCGTAGAGATGCTGGATGTAGTCCTGTGGAACGGCTTGCCATGCCATTTCCACCTGGCGCCCCAGTTGGACCAGCGTTCGTGCTGGACGTGCAGACCGCGTGAGACGACGCTTCATCCAGTCCCAAACATGCTCAATGGGGGACAGATCCGGAGATCTTGCTGGCCAGGGTAGTTGACTTACACCTTCTAGAGCACGTTGGGTGGCACGGGATACATGCGGACGTGCATTGTCCTGTTGGAACAGCAAGTTCCCTTGCCGGTCTAGGAATGGTAGAACGATGGGTTCGATGACGGTTTGGATGTACCGTGCACTATTCAGTGTCCCCTCGACGATCACCAGTGGTGTACGGCCAGTGTAGGAGATGCCAACACCATGATGCCGGGTGTTGGCCCTGTGTGCCTCGGTCGTATGCAGTCCTGATTGTGGCGCTCACCTGCACGGCGCCAAACACGCATACGGCCATCATTGGCACCAAGGCAGAAGCGACTCTCATCGCTGAAGACGACACGTCTCCATTCGTCCCTCCATTCACGCCTGTCGCGACACCACTGGAAGCGGGCTGCACGATGTTGGAGCGTGAGCGGAAGACGGCCTAACGGTGTGCGGGACCGTAGCCCAGCTTCATGGAGACGGTTGCGAATGGTCCTCGCCGATACCCCAGGAGCAACAGTGTCCCTAATTTGCTGGGAAGTGGCGGTGCGGTCCCCTACGGCACTGCGTAGGATCCTACGGTCTTGGCGTGCATCCATGCGTCGCTGCGGTCCGGTCCCAGGTCGACGGGCACGTGCACCTTCCGCCGACCACTGGCGACAACATCGATGTACTGTGGAGACCTCACGCCCCACGTGTTGAGCAATTCGGCGGTACGTCCACCCGGCCTCCCGCATGCCCACTATACGGCCTCGCTCAAAGTCCGTCAACTGCACATACGGTTCACGTCCACGCTGTCGCGGCATGCTACCAGTGTTAAAGACTGCGATGGAGCTCCGTATGCCACGGCAAACTGGCAGACACTGACGGCGGCGGTGCACAAATGCTGCGCAGCTAGCGCCATTCGACGGCCAACACCGCGGTTCCTGGTGTGTCCGCTGTGCCGTGCGTGTGATCATTGCTTGTACAGCCCTCTCGCAGTGTCCGGAGCAAGTATGGTGGGTCTGACACACCGGTGTCAATGTGTTCTTTTTTCCATTTCCAGGAGTGTAGGTTGCTCATGTACAAAGAGCTACAGAGATTATCGTGTGGACGAACATTCTAAAACTATACACAAATCTATAGATAAATTAGTCTTCGTCATTAACCCTGTTTTGAAGTACTAGTCCAAGTGGGTATGCGTAAGGGCATCTGCAGAACTTGACGAACAAGACAGAGGGACAATATTGCCAGGTTTAATTTTGAATGCTTACTGGAAACTATTACGTTCGTAAGTCGGCCAGCCACTTTTGGAGTACTACCCACCGCTCCTACTCCCTGCAAAACGTGCTTTGGCTGATGACAGAATTATTATATGCATATCGAGCGAGGTTGCCCAGTGGTTAGCACACTGGACTCACATCTGGGGACGGTTCAAATCCCTCTCGAGCCAGCAAGATTTAGGTTATCCTTGATTTCCATAAATCGCTCCAGGAAAAGTCGCGATGTTTCCAACCCTGAAACTTTTCCTAGTTTGTGTTCCGTCTCAAATGACCTCCATGTCGACGGGACGTTAAACCCTAATCTACATTGCTTAAAAGGCATGTTTGGAGAGCGTTATCTGCGAAAGGGAAAGATTCTATTCCGCTGTGGTACATATTGCTTTTACCTATTTGAAACTGCCATTTCAACGGATATACTTCTTCACAAGCAATTATTCGTACTAATAGACTTACTGTGTGTAGATTTGACACTGGCAATCGTCTGCACGCACATTTGATTGAAATCGATGTGCAATCTATTCACAAGCTGTACGAAGTACTAAAGAGGTCACAATTTTCAATTTTAAAACTTTTAACGCAACTATAGTAATAAACTGTCTTTTTGGTACTTTGTATTAAGGCAGAAGTATGGACGATCAATACCACTGGGAATAACTGTTTAATAATAGAACAACATAAAGTTATACTAGAAGTAATTAATCAAATTTCGGATATGCAGCAGTGCAACTTACAGCTCTGCCACAGATCTTCCGGCCGGGTATCCTCCGGTCATCTTCAGAGTGAGGGAATAGATTGGTTAACTCCGAGTATGGTTAAAAGAAATGAGGCCGAAACGTCGGTCGGAGCAAGGTAAATTGTACGGATTGCAACAAGGCTAAAATTTAATAGATTATTTATTACACAAAGAAGGTGAAAACATATATTGCAACTAACTGTAAAGCGAAATACAGTATTTTAAAGCTGAAGATTCATATCAATATGATTGCTTAATTTATTAACCAATATTTTGTATGTTGTGTTATTCGGTGATGACAGTGTACGAAAAATTTTGTTAGGAGCAGCTATAATTGGTAGTGTCCTATTCCTGTTTCGGGTTTGGACTAACGTTAGAGCTTTTAATTCTGGGAAACACTGTTCTCGCGAAACACTGTGTCGATTTCCGTCGATAGAGCTCAGGACGTGACCCAGCTCAACGGCCATTGTGAGTTCGCGTGACGATGGCGAGTGTCCGGCTAAGCAAGTCATTACGCTTAATTAACAACACGTTCAGCTATGCACATTGGGAGCATACGCGTTAGCTTCCTGCAGCAAAACCAGGTCATATGCGAGGGTGCGCGAGCGTGGCGCTGTGTGTTTGAAGCACAAGGTTTTATGATCGAAAGAATTGTGACATTATTTTGACCGCTGAGAGGTGGTACTTCAGTAGTAGGATAATTATCTCTGTCTTCTTCAGTGTAATTGACACGTTTCAAGTACTTTTGGTTCGGTTAGAACTAGCTACTTTCTCGTGAAACAACATTTCTAAACTAACATTAGTCGAAGTACAACAAAAGAAGTAGTCGAGGTAGCTGTACTGCCACGGTAAGGACGTGTTTGTAGGTTTCACACTTATGATCAACATGTGTAAAATACCGTCATAAAAGTGAAACAATGAAGTAAACCGCGAGATTCGTCGTGGACTCTAGACAGGCGTCTCAAACATACAATACGCTCCCAGGAAAATGCTAGAATACAGACTAACGATACACTGGAAATAGTAATGGATGAGTCCCATTCTACTGCCAATAAATCAGGGATCTACCAAAAATTATAAAAGCATAACATTGGCGCAAAAGTTTGCCTCTACTACAGGAGTTTTGCACAACGCAATTACACGAAGACAAGAATCAATAAAGCCAACTTTCTTAATCTGGACGTTTTACACAGTACGTTTGAGAGTAGGACGGTAGTTGGCGCTGCGGCAGTAAAAGGGAAAAGCTGACAAGAGACATATAAGCTCAATTCTACTTTATTTCTTTGACTCATGTCGTCAGTTCCTCTGTTTCCGCATGTGACTAGTTTTTGCCAATTATCAGTTCTTGAAATGTATTCCCAGTTGTGAATATGGACAACCATCAGCCGTACAACGGAATAACGACAATCGAAATTTGTGCCAGATCGGAACACGAACCTGGATTTCCCGCTTTTTGGAGCGGTCATTTTACACTTCAAACTATCCGAGCACCTTCCACGACCAGATCCAAACTTCCGTTTGTCGTGAACCATGTATCTACAACCTGCACTCGTACATTCATTATGTATATTCCCGTACAGGGAAGACAATTTAATAAATGTCGCTTTCCGGTGTCGGCGAATACGATACTGCAGTGCCTGTGTTGTTGTGAATTACTGTGCAATGTTCCTTCCGACATGCAAGTATTCACTGTGGCGACTACAGCCATTGTGAAATACGTGAAATGTACTCGCAGTTGCGAATGTCTAGAACCATCAGCTGTGTAGTGGAATGACGGCAGTACAAAGTTCTAAGCAAGGAAGCGAAAGCCGAAAGGTGAAAGGAGTGTATAGAGGGTCTATACAACGGAGATAAACTTGAAAGCAATATTATAGAAATGTAAGAGGACATAGATGAAGATGAGATGCTAGATACTGCGAGAGGAATTTGACCCTAAAAGACCTAAATCCAAACAAGTTCCTAGAAGTAGACGACACTCCGTCAGAACTAGTGACAGCCTTGGGAGAGCCAGCCATGACAAAACTTCTCGATCTGGTGTGCACGATGTACGAGACAGGCGGATTACCCTCAGATTTCAAGAAGAATGTAATAATTCCTATTCCAAAGAAAGCAGTTGCTGACAGGTATGAAAATTATCGAACTATCAGTTTAATAAGTCGCGGTTGTAAAATGTTAACACGAATTATTTACAGAAGAATAAAAAAACTGGTAGAATCCGACCTCAGGGCAGATCAGTTTGCATTTCGGAGATGTGTAGAAACACGTGAAGCAATACTGACCATGCAACTGAACTTAGAAGATTGGTTAAGGAAAGACAAAACTACTTTTACAGAATTTGTAGACTTAGAGAAAGCTTTTGAGAATGTTGACTGGAATTCTAAAGGTGGCAGGGTTGAAATATCGGGAGCAAAATGCTATTTACAATTTGTACAGAAACCAGAGGCCAGTCATAAGAATCGAGGGGCTCAAAAGCGAAGCAGTGGTTGAAAAGGGAGTGAGACAGGATTGTAGCCTATCCCCGATGTTATTCAGCCTGTATATCGAACAAGCAGTGAAGGAAACGAAAGAAAAAATTGGAGTGGGAATTAAGATCCAGGAAGAAGAAATAAAAACTTTGAGGTTTGCCGATGACACTGCAATTTTGGCAGAGACAGCAAAGGACTTGGAAGATCAGTTGAACGGAATGGACAGCATCTTGAAAGTAGGATATAAGACGAACATCAAAAAAAGCAAAACGACGATAATGGAATGCAGTCGAATTAAATCAGGTGATGCTAAGGGAGTTGTATTAGGAAATGAGACAATTAAGGTAGTAAATGAGTTTTGCTATCTGACAGGCAAAATTACTGATGATGGCCGAAGTAGAAAGGTATAAAAGGCAGACTGGCAATGCCAAGAAAAACTTTTCTGAAGAAGAGAACATCGTTAACATCGAGTATAGATTTAAATGTCAGGAAGTCCTTTCTGAAAGTATTTGTACAGAGTGTAGCCATGTATGGAAGTGAAACATGGAAGATAAATAGTACAGACAAGAAGAGCATAGAAACTTTTTAAGTGTGGAGCTACACAGTAATGCTGAAGATTAGATAGGTAAATCACGTAACTAACGAGGAGGTACTGAATAAAACCGGAGGACAAGAAATTTCTAGCACAACTTGACTAGAACAAGGGATCGGTTGATAGGACACTGTGTGAGACATCAAGGGATCACCAATTTAATACTGGTTGGAAATGTGGGGAGTAAATTCGTAGAGGGAGACCAAGAGATGAATACTGTAAGCAGATTCAGAAGAATGTAGGTTGCAGTAGTTATTCGGAGATGAAGAAGCTTGTACAGGACAGAGTAGCATGGAGAGCTGTATCAAACCAGTGTTCGGACTGAAGACCACAACAACAACAACATCCCCGTACAGAGAAGACACTTTAACTGAACGTCGCTTGCCCGGTGACGGCTAATGAATACGATACTGCAGTGCCTGTGTTGTTCAGAACTGCAAATCAATGATTCTTCGGACGTGCATGTCCGAAGGAAGACTGCATCGTAATTCTAAACAACACAGGCACTGCAGTAAAGCAATTATCATTTCTGATTGTTCCACGTAAGCGCTGATTAATGCGTACGTGTTACCTGTCGAATGCCTAGTTTTTATATTTGTTATTGGTTACAACTAATCCACTTCCTAGCGGTTTAACGGCGAAATGGTAACCGTGATTTACAATATATATATATATATATATATATATATATATATATATATATATATATATATATGGAGTCGGTAGTGAAAATGTTGTCATCCAAGAAATTCAACGTGTCGTATAATGAAAATACAGTAATAACAGAGTATAGTACATTCACAACAAAATCTATTTCTCTCGTCACAGAACTACACACATATCAAAAAGTATCAACAAGTCAGATATACTGCTCCAGAGAACAAACAGATAGTCTCTCACTCGTAGCAAGTGCCTCACTCCACAACACAACGAGACTGCAAACCCAAATCCACTACAGTTATATAAAATCAGTTGAAAACGGCCACATTTTAGTATTTTTACCTCTAAGCAGGCAGTTAATAAGGAACTAAGGACAACAGCAACAAACGTTAACTCAACTACAGCAGAGTAATGCAATTTCAGAGTACTGTTATTCATTTCCACACCAAAGAAATGAAAAACAGCTCGCAGCCATTCAAGTTATTGTAAACACGCCCAGTCAGTACCAAAGTGAAACTGTAAGTAAACGTAAGTCAGAGCTGCGATCTTCGCCCATATAATGAGAAAGAGAGCAGATCGCAAATAGGTAACAGGCAGTACGACACGACACAGACATAATATCGCCGTGTAAAGCGCGGTGAACAGATGAACCATCAGATAAACGTTCTTGTTGGATCATAAAAAACTGAATATGTTTCTTTGTAAGAGACACTGACAGAAAAGTGGGGAAACAGCTCCTCAATCCTCGAGAAGGAGGGAGGAGATTAGTGTTTAACGCCCAGTCAACAACGAAGTCATTAGTGACGGAGCACAAGCTCGGATTAGGGAAGGAGGGTGAAGGAACCGGCCGTACCCTTTCAAAGGAACGATGCCGGTATTTGCCTGAAGTGATTTAGAGAAATCACAGTAAACCTAAATGACGATGGCCGGACGCGAGTTTGAACAGTCGTCCTCGCGAATGCGAGTCCAGTGTGCTAACCGCTGCGCAACCTCACCCGGTGCCTCAGTCCTCGTTCCGCCATTCTCACCAAAAGGTTTAGCTTGGTATCGAAAAAAGTTTCGGGGTTCCCCGAGTACATCATCTCAAGAACATATAGAAAAAGGTTCCACGACTTGTCACGAATAGAGAAGATAGAACTGGTCATCCCAACATTTGGACGTTGTATATCCAGAACTCATGGATATTCGGGGTTCTTTCAGTGACCGCAAATGAACAAATGGTGCTTTTATTAGCCACCTAAGGTCCACCCTAGACAACACCTTTTTCAAAAGAACCAACCGATTTGCTCAATCAATTTTCCTGGCCTGGAAGAAATGTGTAATGTTTAAATTTCAACCTAGTACTGTAGTAAAGCTACTACATGCCCGCTCTTCCGATAGATATACAAATGATCGCTAGGCTATCCAAAACACTTTACGCCTCATCTCTGTTATCAATAGAACCCGAGGTGTGACCCAATGAATCGTATTTTCGCGCGCGGATTTTTCGAACAGGTTGGTACCATACAGTTTCGTGCATGGACCGATATCACAAAATAAGGATCATAAGAGGGTTTGAGACGTTCCGAAGAAGGATACTGGAGATACATAAAAACGTTTAAACCACATACAGAGTATGTTCTTTTTACTTTACTTTCAATGTTTTATGTTCTTCTTCTTCTTCTTCTTCCTCATCAATAAGCCATCGTAGCTATAGTCGACATCTGTATTCTAGAGCTTGAAACGTCGGTCCTGCAAAGTCTATTTTTATTCGGTGTGCTCTACCTGCAGTTTCTATTCCGATCCCGAAACTGAAGAAACTGAACCACTGACATAATTTTATGTTGGGGAACTAGTATTTTACACAGTCCTCATGACCCATATTAATGATCTTATACTACACGTTTCAAATTATCACTTTTGTTTTGTCAATGTACAGTTTTCGCACGCCAGGACAGAACAGCCGCTATTTCGTAAAATTTCAGTTCAATTTAATTTCTTGCGCTTTCCTGATTTTCCTGATGAAGTACTTGGGCATGAGTGTGTGTGTGTGTATGTGTGTGTGTGTGTGTGTGTGTGTGTGTGTGTGTGTGTGTGTGTGTGCGTTGACCTTAACGTAAGTTAGTTTAAGTAGTGAGTAAGCCTGGGGAATGATGACCTCGGAAGTTTGCTCCCATAGAACTTATCACAAATCCAGTTAGACCGCTTCTTGAATGGTACGAAACGCTTACCAAGTTATATTAACTGATAAGACTCAGATAAAAGGTTCGTGTGTCGTCACTGGTTTATTTAATAACCGAAAGGAAGTCACAAATATGCTCAACAAACTACAGTGATAGTCGCTATAATAGAGGCGCTGTGCGTCGTAGGATCTACATTTGAATCCGAGTCGACTTACGTCTCACAGCAAACGTTAAGTTAGAGAATGTGGTGCGTAAACAGTCTTTCTGTTCACGCATAGCCAGCGAGTGGAAAAAGAAAGGTCGGGAGGGGAGGAATGGGGGAGAGGGCGTAAATTAGTACAGTACATGTACCCTCGGCCGCACACAGTAGGGTGGCATGCACGGTACAGCTGTGGATATAGATGCAGATGTAGACGTGAGTGTCAGTAAGACATTAAACTCTTCCTTTCCCCACAATTCCACCACCAGTAATTGGAACGAATTTACAGCCAACAGCAATATAGGGGATATATTCAGGAATCAATTTCCCCGGTCATAACTAGATCTAGTCTTGCACAGCTCAAACACTTTCTGAGGAGAATTTTAAACACGCGTGACAGCAGCAACCGTAAATAAAATTTCGTTAATTGAAATATACAGCCAACCTGTTGCGTAACTTCGCCGTAAAAACCTTCACCAAGTGCCAGTATCGTTAAACGAATGTTCTTCTGAAGGAAAGTCCATAAAATACGTGATGTTAAAACTGTAAACGTGCGTGATGAACTAAGAAGCTCAAGTTAAGCAGCAGAAAAAATAAAGTCCTCCACGGAAGCAGTAAAAATTGTTAAACACGTATAGCTTGTTAAATGAGCAGACATTGGTCTAACCTGCTCTTTTAACAAGCTGTATGTGTGTAACAGTTTTTACTTTTTCCGTTGGGAACTATTTTAATGTCATGCAATTTATGTGACTTTACTTCTGAAGAAGGTATCCTTTGTTGTACTGAAACCTAGTCAAGGTTTTTACAATAAATTTATGCAAACAGTTGGCTGTATATTTATTGAAAACTTCCTGATAATATGTCAAAAGCACCTGCTAATCATTACCTCTACGGGTAGACTATTATAGTCTCACAACTCAACATTTCCAACCAAACTCACTCTAACAATATGTTGACATTTGCAAGACTTGAATAAGATTATAGAACAGAGCATTGTGTCTGGATTACCGAAAGCTGAGAAAGCTCAGCTTGTTTAGAACCGCATGCCAACTATCAATCCTCGAGAACAAGATATCGAACCATCCTATGTTAGTACAATGAAGAAGATACACTATCTGATCAAAAGTATTCGAACAACCCTATGTAATACGAAGTTGATGTCACGAGAAGCGAACCCACCAGAATATTGCGTCGTCAGTGGAGAAGCACTAACAGCAGAACGCACAGTGACTACGAACGTAGACGTGTCATTCAATTTCGTCTGAATAACAGACACGTTAGAGACATTTCAACCTTCCTAATGCTGCCCAAGACTACCGCTGGTGATGCGATTATGAAGTGGAAATGCGAAGGAACAACAGATAAACCACGACCAGGTAATCATGTAGTGACGAATAGGGACCGTCTGGCGTTGTGGAGGGTAGTTATAAAAATGGTCTGAACTAAACTAAAGGAATCACTCGTGAGTTCCAAAGTGTTACCAGCTGTCCATCTAGTGTGAGTAGGGAATTAAAAAGAATGAGCAACATTGGTCGAGCAGCTCATAAGCCACATATTTCTGTGGTAATGCTAAGCGATATCTGAGGTGATGTAAATCACGACGGAGCTGTAGACGACGAGTTATCTGAAGTGGCGAATCACGCTATATCCTTTGAAAATTCTATGGGAGGGTCTGGGTTTGGTGAGTGCCTGAAGAACGTAAACCTGTCATCATGCATAGTGCCAGCAGTGAAACAGGGAGGAGCCAGTGTTTTGGTATAGAGGTGTTTCGCGCAGTTAGGGCGTGGTCCCCTCATTGCGCTTAAGAAAACGCTAAATGTAGAAGTATATTAACACATTTTACAGCATGGTCTACTGCGTCCAGTAAAGGAACAGTTCAGAGATGATAATTGTTTACATGAGCATGACAATGTCATAACAGAATATCATCACAAAACAGGAAGTGATTCACACCATTCAAAAGCTCAAAAGCAACAAGGCAGCAGGTGAGGACCAGATATCAGCAGAGATGTTAAAAGAGGGCGGAAACAAACTACACAAAGAAATTTATAACCTTATCACAAAGATCTGGAAAGCTGAAACACTGCCTGAAGATTGGAAAACTGCAATAATTTGTCCAATGCACAAGAAAGGAAACAGAATGGAATGTGGAAATTACAGAGGAATCAGTTGGCTGAACGTAACATACAAAATCCTCTCAATGATCATTCTGGAAAAACTCAAACCTTACGCAGAAAACATTATTCACGATTAACAGGCTGGATTTGGAACAAACCGTTCCACAACTGATAATTTGTTTACTATACGACAGATCTATGAGAAATACTGGGAATTTAACAAAAACATCCACAGTCTCTTCATTGACTTCCAGAGAGCCTACGACAGCATTCACAGAAGTAGCCTCTACAACACATTACGAGAATTTAGTATACCCAGTAAAATCATAGGACGATACAACTGTGCATGGATGGCACACAGGCAGCAGTGAAGTTCAGAGGATCCATACACCCACCTTTCCAATTAAAACAGACTTACGACAGGGAGACGCTCTTTCAGGTGTCCTCTTCAACCTTGCATTAGAGCAAGTGGTCCGGGAGAGTAATTTACATCTATACTATGGTCGTCGATTCGAACACAGAGAAGTAAAACTCCTGGCTTATGCAGATGATATAGTGTTGCTGAGTGAAACTGAACAAGAACTGAAAGACGTGTACAGATCTCTCCGGCACTGTGCCAGCAAAATGGGGCTTTGATTAACCAAGAGAAAACCGAATATATGGAAATAGGTCGAGTCATAAACCCAAATCCTGACTTTGAAATTGACCAGCATTCTAAATTCAGAAAAGTTCTCCAGTTTAAATACCTTGGATCACGTTTCAGCAGTAACAATATCACAACAATGGATATAAACGAAAGAATAGCCTCAGTGTCAAGATGTCTGTACTCACTAAGCAACCCACTCAAAAGTAAAGCTTTGCAAACACCACAAAGATAAAGATATACAAAACTATCATCTGCCCCATAGTACTGTACGGTTCAGAAAGCTGGACGCTTACACAGAATGAAAGAGAAAGACTGAATGCTTTCGAAAGAAATGAGAAAAATCTGGGGACCTATGTTGGAGAAAGGTGTATGGAGAATTCGAAAGAATAATGAAATACTGCGTCTGTGGATTCGGCTATTGAGGAAGAATGGGCTGTCATTCCTCTACATGCATTCAAACTTTTCATCGAAAACGTCTCTAGCTGAGTTCAAACCGCCATAAAGACGAAGAGTCACGACACATTTAGTATTCTGTTAAGCGCAGTAATAGGATCCAAACTGCTAAAAACAACCCCATATTGTAACATCATCTCTTTTCTATTTCACTGTTAGCCCCACACATGACGACAGGTAACATTCTCCAGTCATTCTCCAAGCCCAAACCCTCCCATAAAATTGCCGCCTGATAAAGCGTGATCAATCACTCCAGGTCACTCGTCATCAGTCTTCCACTGTCCAATGGCGTCGCTCTTTGTGCCACCGCCTCAAGCATCGCTCACCATTGGCTACAAAAATGTGTGCCTTTCGAGGAGACGGTCGACCATTATACCTCACTCTTTTCAGTAACTACGCACAGTAATTTTTGTAGCTGAAGCACTGACACCACTTTGTAACTCACGACTGACACCTTCCACTAACGTCAGACGATTTTTTACAGCTACCCTCCACAACGCTTGAAAGTCACTTTTCGTCCTACATGAGGTCTGCCTGGTCGTGGTTTAGCTGTTGTTCCTTCACGCTTCCACTTCACAGGAACATGACCAACAATCGATTTGGGAAGCTTTAGAAGGGTTGAATGTCCCTTTTGGTGTTGTTAATCATATGACATCCAGTGACTACTCCATGTTCGAAGTCATTGAGCTCTCCGGCCTGACTCATTCTATTGTTATTGCTTCTTTACTGACAACACAATAATCCTCGTCTCCTTTTACACTGTCAGCTCCGCCGCTCAAGACATTGATTGTGGTATGAGTGGGACAGTGCACAAATGGTTTAACTCATACTTAACTGGAAGAATGCAGAAGGTTGAAATTAACAGGACAGACAGTCTACAAAAACCAGCAGAGTCTTCTGACTGGGGAGGTATCAACAATGGTGTCCCACAGGGTTCAGTCTTGGGTCACTTATTGTTCTTAATATATATTAACGACTTGCCACTCTCTATTCATGAAGATGCAAAGTTAGTTCTTTTTGCTGATGATACAAGTATAATAATCACACCCAAGAAGCTAGAATCAGCTAAGGAAATTGCAAATAATGTCTTTCAGAAAATTGTTAAGTGGTTCTCTGCAAATGGACTCTCACTAAATTTTGAAAAAACACAGTTTATACAATTCTGTACAGTAAATGGCATAACACCATTGATAAATATAGACTATGAACGGAAGAGTGTTGCTAAGGTAGAATACTCAACATTTCTGGGTGTATGCACTGATGATAAATTGAATTGGAAGAAACACATCGATGATCTGCTCAAACGGTTAGGTTCAGCTACTTATGCTATTAGGGTTATTGCAAATTTTGGTGATAAACATATCAGTAAATTAGCCTACTATGCCTAGTTTCATTCACTGCTTTCATATGGCATCATATTTTGGGGCAATTCGTCATTAAGAGAGAAAGTATTCATTGCACAAATGCGTGTAATCAGAATAATAGCTTGAGCCCATCCAAGATCACCTTGCAGACATTTATTTAAGGAACTCGGGATATTCACAGTACCTTCGCAATACATATAGTCACTTATAAAATTTGTCATTAATAATCCATCCCAATTCAAAAATAACAGCGAAGTGCATAGCTACAACACGAGAAAGGATGATATTCACTATTCTGGATTAAATCTCACTTTGGCACAGAAAGGGGTGAATTATGCTGCCACAAAAATCTTCGGTCGTTTGCCAAATAGTATTAAAAGTCTGACAGACAGCCAACCAACATTTAAAAGCAAATTAAAAAAAATTTCTGAATGACAACTCCTTCTACTCAATAGATGAATTCTTTGATATGAAGTACTAATTGCAAAAAAAAATTATTAATTATTTTGTGTAAATAAAACTTATGTTAAAGTGACACGTTCCACATCATTACGAAATGTCGTATTCATGATCTATGGAACAACGATTAATGTATGTATATATGTATGTATTTAGTGGTCAATTTTACATTACAAATGCGTGCCCAGATACTTTTGATCAGTTTGCGTTCGTGGCTATGAAGTCATCGCTCGCTCATAAACAGTCTGCAACCTGCTCAGCCACTGGGTCAACACAGTGACGAGAGCGAAGAGAGCAAAGAAAGAGATTCTCATGAAAACGACTCGAAACCTAGCATACGGAAACGGTCTTTAATCTGCATTGCTACGCGGTTGTGCATGTGCTCGCATTACCAAAGCATTTCGTTGCGCTACTCCTTCGTGCCGAAGTAAAGGCAGAGAGAGAACCACCTCCTCGCAAGGTTTCCTCATCTGCCTGAAAGGTGGGCCGCCGTGTCCATCAACTAATGGCGTCCCATGTCGTCTGCAGACGCGACCCTACCTGCAAATACACAGAACTCCGCCTGCTTCTCAGAGACTCAACCACATGCATTCTGAATTCCGACTTCAGCGAATAGTTCTTGTTGTGTGCAATACATTCACGATTACATACCTTTTGATTCGACAAAAATTAGCTGCGTAAAACTATCCACGCAAACTAGAGCTTTCATTTCTTCTCAGCATTTCTAAATGTGACTTGTCTTCGTAATAATTCAATGGAAATTAATAAATTTTATTTTTTTTATTTCTGTCGAACGAAGTATGCACATTATAATTTCATTTACACAAAAAGGAGATAAATAAATTGGAAAGAAAGAAAACTATCAATGAAAATAGTCAGGAACATTTTTGTTAAAAACAGAGTTTTTACATATACATTATACTAATATGAATTTAAAACCTGTTCTTATCCCATGTCTTGCTTGACTGCAAGCTAATATCACACAACAAATGATTTCCCTGAGAAACAGTGATAGGATGCTACTTCCTAGTGCAGAAGACATGTAACGTATTGAAAACGGTGCACGAAAATGTCGGAGCGACAAAAAAGACACTCGGCGGACTGCGTCTGCAGATAGTGAGCAGGGAAAATGGTTCACGTGATCGCGATAGAAGGAAGATCGTGCATGCGCAGACAACTGGAAAGACAACCGTAGAAACAACAGGGCTCGTAGGGCATTCACATATTGCCGTTATTAGCATGCTACGAAAGTTGACGAATTACGGCAGGTACGTGACAGAACGCTCCAAATTATGGGTGTAAAAGTAACTAATGATGTGTAAAAGAAATGTTTAAATTTTGTGGAGTATCAATTACGGGTAGAGAAGGTTATTTTGCGGCATCAGGTGTCTCGGTTAAAGTTGTTTATCAATATTTGATTTGATTTCGTATTTCTGTTGGTAAAGTGTCGTATAGGGTGGTTTTTGTGACACACCTTTGATGCGACGAAAAACATATTGTTTATTACGGCCATGGCATTGAAGAGCTATTAAAAACGCATCCTTTGGTTAAGTTGAGCATGGAGTTAACCAATACTGAGCATATATCGCGTTGCGGTTGTGTAATTTGGTTCCAGATAATGTAGCAGTTCAGTACAACCTTAATCTTCTACAACACAAACACATTAGAGATCTTTGGTAACTAAACTAATATTTTTTATGCAGTTTATTGTCGCATTTGTCTTTACAATAATTACCTATTAGAAAAATAATTAGTCGTCGCGGATACATTTTCACTTGTCATGTCAACCTTTCGGAAGCTTTTAGTCGTACCATACTCATAGCTACTCTTAAAAGGCCTGATAGCTTTACCTGCCTCGAACTTTTCGTATCTGAGCTTCCAAACTCCACAACATATGGATGGGGTCATTTTCCTGAGCAATTTTACACTGTTGACTCGAAGATTAGGAAAATAGCAGTGATAAACCTGGCACATGTTTCAGCTATGATGGTAAATAACTACTGCAGGTTGCTCGATGTTTCGTGAACAATTTTTTTTCGAATTTCATGTAGACCATCTTCAGACTGAACAAGATTATCGTCCCACGGGAATAAGAAAAAAATGTTCAAATGTGCGTGAAATCTTGTGGGACTTAACTGCTAAGGTCATCAGTCACTAAGCTTACACACTACTTAACCTAAATTATCCTAAGGACAAACACACACACCCATGCCCGAGGGAGGACTCGAACCTCCGCCGGGACCAACTGGACAGTCCATGACTGCAGCGCCTTGGAAATAAGAAATTGGAGGAATACGAAAGTACAGAGCTGGCATGCAGCGTGCGGGGAAGAAGACAGGCGAGAAAAATGTTTGAGGCATAGTGCAAAGACGTTTCGAATCGCAACGAATACACACGATATGTGACAAACCTACTCGATCTTTATTGCCAGTCAAACAGCGTCGACGTCGGATAGAATCACTCTCTGTGAAGCTCAGTAGGTGGTGAACGGCAGCGCTGCAGACAGCTAAGCTCGGTACTGGGGAACACTGAAATGTCTCTGAGCCCAGCGATCGTTACATGATGGTGTAAGTGAAGTTCCCCACCCTTAGACATAGTGTTGCCCTAACCCACATAACGATTAAAATAGCGGTGATCACGGGAGCAACTCCTCTGGACCAAGGCACAGTAGATACGAGTAGCCTACACAGCTGAATTACGTCGATAGCCGTGTCAACTCTGACCATGTGTCAGGAGACTCTCTGACCAACACACAGTGAGAGTCCAGTATTTATGCTAACGGGTTATACCTCAGCACCTGCTGGTGTTACGGAAGACACTGCGTAAGCTGTAGACCACGACAATATTACTCTTGGCGATTTCACGGTGGATGCCTCCCGAACGGTCATGACGTTTCCTGACACGACGTACTTTATTTGTAATTGACAAAGTATGCCAGAGACCCAGTGATTGTGACAGTAACACTAAATTTATGACCAATAGTTGAAAGGTCTTTTGTGGAAACTTCCGCGAGGGAACTCCTTCATACGGACTATGGGGCGAAGGTGACACGAACAAGGCCAAGATACGGAAACACGTTGCAGCTCTATGAGTGTGTGAACAAAGTTAATAAAAACACATACAGCTCTATGTATAATAATTCTGAAATGCTGCTAGACTGTTTTGAGGAGCATGACGATTAATTCCTCTACATGCCTTACGTCTCAAAACTGTCGAAGATTAATCCTATAGAAAAATATCTGTGATGTCATTGGGAGTCAACTCGAAGCTCATGGACCATCTTATCTAATCTAAAAAACAATAACAAGATTCGAGCCTTCATTTGTAAAACCCATTTCACCATAAACTGTACTGGTTTTGCATGGCAGATGTTTTGGGCTGATAACAGCGTTCAGCCTTATCAGTGTATTTACGATATTGGTTAAATGGATATCATTATTTTCATTTGCCCAATAGGGGATTACATAAATCCACAGAGTAATTTACAACAAGAGGAATTACGAGAAATGAAAAATCGCTAATTTTTTCCTTTGATTAAACCTACAAATATTCTGCCTTGTACATTTCAAAGTACAAAGATTTTGTAAAATATCTACACGTCCGCACTTGCTGCGAACGTCATTATAAAAGTTGCTAAAGTCAACATAAAATTAACAACAAAAGTTCAATATGGATAAACGGATTATTTTTCCAGAATGAATTTTCATTCTGCAGCGGAGCGCTGTCTGATTTGAAACTTCCTGGCAAATTAAACCTGTGTGCCAGATCAGAAATCGAACTTGGTACCCTAGCGTTTCGCAGATAAGTGATCTATCTACTAACCGATCTGTTCAAGCACGGCCTACGACACGCCCTCCTAGCCTCACTTCCGCCTGTACCTCATCTCCTGCGTTCCAAACTTCCGCAATATCCTTTCGTCCAGGAGTGCTAGTCCCTTAAAGTTACAGGAGAACGTCTGTGAAGTTCGAGCCCCCGTTCGGTGCACAGTTTTAATCAGCCAGGAAACGTTAGAACTACATTTAGTCAGTCCATGCTAGTAATTAAAAGAGTATCACGTTATAAACTGTCGACTTCGGTGAAATGCATCCGTAATTTGCGACATTAAATTCTTTCGCTACAGTAGTGTGCCGGCCGCGGTGGCCGAGCGGTTCTAGGCGCTTCAGTCCGGAACCGCGCGACTGCTACGGTCGCAGGTTTGAATCCTGCCTCGGGCATGGATGTGTGTGATGTCCTTAGGTTAGTCAAATTTAATTAGTTCTAAGTTCTGGGGGACTGATGACCTCCGATGTTAAGTCCCATAGTGCTCAGAGCCATTTGAACCATTTTGAGCTACAATAGTGTGAATAACACAACGAGCTTGCGTGTTACTAAGAATAAGAAATTTAGTTGCGCAAAATCGGAACTGTGGTACATTATCACAATGATGAACGGAAGTAAAACACTTGTTATTATAGAACGGAATAGTGCTGCACAACTGACAGCAGATCGAGTGTGGATATGTCGACTCTGCTTCTTGTGAAAAGTTGTAGCCCACTGAGTGGCGTACAACCTTAACGTATGGCGTGAAGGAGGCATCTGTCGGTGAAATGCACGTGGTTTTGCTTAAGGTGATCTGATCTCACGCTTCGTTCTGGAGACAGTGACGTCAGGAAGAAAATAAACATATCTTAAACGAACTGTATAGATCCGTAACAATTTCTAGATCTTATTACTCTGCTATTACTAACTGAAAAATATTTCCAGTATCATCAGGTACTGCCGCAGCGACGATCAGATGATAAAATGAATGCCAAGTGATAAACGTGCAAGTTCCTCATACCAGCAGAAACTACACGAGAAAAAGAAAAAAGAATACTACTGGTAACTTAGAGAAACACATACCGCTTAACATCAGGGTGTTATAAACAGTTGCAGACTAAAATCTTTTGACATTTTTAGGCAGCACATAAATCTGGTTTAAAATCATAAGAATTTTACCTACATATCCACCAGTAGATAGCGAAAATTGGAAACCTTGAAGCAATGGTTTGTATAACATGATAATGAAGGTTCATAAATATAAGCAGGCGTTGTCTTGGACTACAGTTTCGAAATGTATGCATTATCGTTTGTTGTAGCTTGAATGCATTCCTAACGGAAGATAGAATCTACTTTCTTCACCAAATACTCCTTTGCGTCATACATCGCTCCACTCGCATCTTTGGACACACTTTCGAAACGGAGCGATACAGCGCCGAGCTGCGAGAGGAAGTGCGTCCCGCCCCGTAGCTCCCAACAAATGGATGCTGGTAGCTCTTGCTGACACTGCGGCTAAGTCATTGGTCTTACACTGTGCTGTTGCCGTACGGGTAGCAGTGACTGCTTGTCTCGTGCAGCGACAGTGGCATGTGTGTACAGGACGGTCAGAAACAGTCTGAAAAGCTTGTAAGGAAGGATGTACTGAGAAATAATTGTTAAGAAAAAAATTCGATACGTTGAACCGTTTTTGATTTTATTAGAATTGGAGGTAGCCTATCAGGTTGTTGTGCGCACAAGTTCAAGTACTTCCACGCGCTAAAGTGCGGTAATTCACAGAGATTTGTTGAGTCCATGCATTACCGCTTGTTCAAATGTTCATTACCATTTAAAATGTGCCGTTTTTTGAATGTGGTAAATTTAAGCTAGGTGAATAATAGTTACCTTTGTTCGGTTCGAGAAAATCAAAGGAAGAACGCATCTAGCGACTCTGTTTGGTTGAATTTGGCTCAATAGTAATTAAATCGGAAACGGCGCAACGTATCGAATTTTTTTCTGAGCAGTTATTGTAAGCACAACCTACACTGTAGCATCCTTACAAGCTTATTAGACCGTTTCTGACCAGCCTCTATGCAGGGTGGAGAAACATTGTGTCACGAAATTTTAACCCTGGGTAGCTGATGCCAGTAGGAACCAAAATTACTAATGCTGTGTAGGTCGACAACGCACCATTTTTAAACTACGGAGACTTGGCGCCACGAATTCCGATTGGCCGTAGGTTTGCCCTGTTGCCGTTCGTCGGTTGACGGGCAGCTCTATGGTTGTCGATTCACACATACAAACGTCCCTCGCCCCGTCACTGCCCCAACATGATACGCACATGTGTCGAATAGGTCTTGCTGTTTGTCTCCACCTCATTTTAGAGACATTCACACATAAGCTTCGCTTCGGAGCACACACACGTCCACTCCGATTTAGTCATACAGTAAGCAGGGCGGCACACTATTGGTTTGAAGAACAACGAGATATGGTTTTTGTTTATGGACTAGCCATGAAGTTCGACGGTTGTATGAGAAAAGGTACCCAGCAAGACGCCACCCGCACCCGCAAACGTTTACAGCAATTCACCGGTGACTTGGCGAAACAGGCTCGCTAGCGGGATATCATGGTGATGCTGGAAGACCACGAACACGACGGGATGCTGCATTTGAAGAGAAAGTTGTCGAGCGCTTCGAGGAAGCACTTACGACTAGTTGAATTGGCTCCAAGCACTATGGGAGTTAACATCTGAGGTCATCAGTCCCCTAGACTTAGAACTACTTAAACCTAACTAACCTAAGGCCATCACACACATCCATGTCTGAGGCAGGATTCGAACCTGCGACCGTAGCAGCAGTGCGGTTCCGGAATGAATCTCCTAGAACCGCTCGGCCACAGCGGCCAGCCCTACGGCATATACTCGAGCTGTTGGACCCAACGTGGAGGTCACTCATCGGTTAGTCTGGGAGGTTTTGAGGGATGACGGCCAGCATCCATTTAGTTTCCACCTCGTCCAAGACCTAAATCCTGTGGCGGACTATGGTTGGGGTTTTGCCGGTGGTACCTGCAACGTGTTGCACGAGATCCCGACTTCCCTGCCATTTTGTTGTTTAAACTCGAGTGCACTTCCCATCAGGATGGCTTTACAACACTCGAGACGTTCATTACTGGGCAAGGTGAAATCCTCGCGTCACGTACGTCCACGGACACAAGGGACGATTTTCTCTCAACATTTGGGCAGGCATTGTGGATGACCATCTGATTGGGCCAGTCCGTCTACCTCCTTGACTTACCGGGGCTAATTACCTTCACTTTTTGCAAGAAACTCTACCCGGCCTGCCGGAAGATGTTCCCCTGGACATATGGCTACGCGTGTGGTTGCAGCATGATGGGGCGCTCGCACGTAATAGTCGTGCTGTGCTCGGGTATTTAAATGAACTCTTCGACGGCCAGATAATTGGCAAAAGTACTCGAAGGACATGGCCCCCGCGATCATCAGACCTCACGCCACGGGACTTTTTCCTGTGAGGATTCTTCAAAGTGTTAGTTCACCCACCCGGAGGCGAACCACCTACAAACGAAGAGGATTTAATGGATCGCATTCAACATGCCACCAATCACACCAGGGCAATGCCAGGAATCTTTGAAAGAGATCGGTAAAACACCGTTCGACGTTACCAAACTTTTGTCGCGTCAGAGGGTCGCCAGTTCGAGCACCTGCTTTAAATAAACAATGTCCTAGATACAAAAAAGGCCCGACACAATTTGCAAAAGACATTCTGTGCGCGAACTAGCAGCTGTTGACGGGTTTGTTCCCGTTACGTCTTATCATGAAACTACAATGGATGTATCGGAACCCCGGTGGATTCGCCCCCAGGCTCCCAGAGTGGAAGGCTGGCGCGCTACCAGCGAGCGTGCGGGCCGCCTTGGATACATCGCGATCTCCGGCAGGCAAAGCATCGCGGTCATGCGTTGTCCATAGCATCCAGCTACAGAGCAATCCCGCGTCCAATCGGGGAGCGTGGCGCCACAAGTTTCCGTAATTTAAAAATTGTGCATTGTCCACGTACACAACATTAGTAATTTTGGTTCCTACTGGCATTAACTATACAGGGTTAAAATTTCGTGACACAATTTTTCTCCACCCTGTATGCGGCTGCCGTCCAGTATCAGGAAGACGAGCGTCTGCGCCTTCTTTCGGCCACCGTTTCCGCGACTCATGCACAGATGGGACATAGCATTCAACGTTCTGAATCATTCTTCGGCAGGAACATCCACTCTCCCACAAATTCATAATAAGACCTCGATGAAAATACGATATTGCAGTGTCTGTATTATTCCGAGTTACGATGAAATGTTCGTTCGCACTTGCATGCCTGTCCAAGGAACAGGCACTGAGGCAACTACAGCCGTTACGAATCTTATTGTTCCGGACCTGGATTTGCTTCGAGTCCCGGTCCAGCACAAATCTTCATTGTCGTCATTCCATTATACAACTGATGGTGGTCCATATTCAAAACTGCGAATACATTTAATGCATCGATGAAATTAATTTCACAATTTGTCCTCACGACACCGCCCCATGACGCCTATTACCTTTAGTGACCCATCACGGTGCTAGGCACAGATATGAGTGACTCGTTTTCACGAACAGTGCGACGCTGCTACTGTGTTCACTGCTGGCGCTTTAAATTTGTACCTTTACAGTGGTCAGTGGCCCATGCACATGTGCTGACGTATTATCTTAAAAAATGTAACATCAAATTCTTATGGGAATCACAATTTCCGTTGCGCCACTCTAGTTACTGTGGGATCAGAGATTCACTGGCATTAAGCCAGCACACCAGACCAAGCATTGCTTTTGTCAGAGCCTCTAATTTAAAACTCTCCATGACCACATACATAGGAATGAGTTGCCTTCGCTTTCCCTGTGTAGGGGGACGCTGATTTCCTGTGAGCCCAAATATCTATCGTAATTTTAGCAGCGAATGCGATCTTGTGCCAGAAAACCTATCTCTGAGCGGTCTAATTTCACGCCTCGTTAAAAATTCAATGACCTTTCCTCCAAAAGAGCCTCAGCGGATTCAAGTATTTTCTTTCACAGCGTTTCTCTTACGTCGCTTAGGCACCCTTAGACTCATAACTTACTGAACTACTTCCACGTCTAGCAATCGCTTCGTTATGAAAAGGAGCGATTAACGAATTACAGTGTCCCAGGAAAAACGTAGCTTATGTACTGTTATGAAATTCATCTAACTTGAAACATATTTTTTAAAATGTTCTCAAACTTTCAGCTATGCCTTCTTTCAATATTGTTTCGTATCTTACAAACCTGAAACTATTTTTTTAAATTATCAGTCTTCTGCAATCCGATTATATGCAACCAGTCACAATTTCTTCCCCTACGCCAATCTCTTCGTCTCAGAATAGCACCTGTATCAGATCTTCAGTTATTTGTTTTACATGTTTCAGTACGTTCTGAAGTCAGATATAGCATATTAAGGTGTACCCAGGAGCAGGTGTAGACTAAGGACATAATTTGATAAAGATGAAGTGAAGACTGAAGCTTAAGAGACTTATCTGCAAGTATCACTGTGAAAAGAAGTGGGCTACTGAAGTAATGAAAAATGATGACATGCTTTTGAAGTTCTCTGAGGCTACAAATACTGAGATAATGAATAAAACAGTAGGCAGATCAGCTGAAGAGGAATGGACGTGTCTAAAAAGAGTAATCACAGAAGCTGGACAGACATACATAAGTACGAGGAAGAGAACTGTGAGGAAACGTTGCGTAACAGGAGAAATACTTCAGTTGATCGACTACAGAAAGAATACAGAAATATGTCATTTGGTAATAAAATAAACAGGAATAACATGGAAGCTAAGATGAAAAGGCTGCACCAACGATGTGGAGAAACCGAAAAAGAAACGGTCGTCGGAAGGACTGATGCAAAACGTAGGAAACCTAAAATAAACTTCTGTTGGATTAAAAGCAAGGGCGACAACATTAAGACTGCAATGGGAATTTCACTGCCAAGTGCAGAGGGGAGAGAGAGAGAGAGAGAGAGAGAGAGAGAGAGAGAGAGAGAGAGAGTAGATAGACTGAACGAGTACACTTGACGTCTCTATATGGGGTAGGACTTGTCTCACGACATGATTCAGGAAGAAAAGGTAGTCAATGTATTGAAGTCAGAGTTTAATACAATTTTGGAAGACTTACAGTCCGCAGGTCGTGGTCGTGCGGTAGCGTTCTCGCTTCCCACGCCCGGGTTCGATTCCCGGCGGGGTCAGGGATTTTCTCTGCCTCGTGATGACTGGGTGTTGGGTGATGTCCTTAAGTTAGTTATGTTTAAGTAGTTCTAAGTTATAGGGGACTGGTGGCCATCGATGTTAAGTCCCATAGTGCTCAGAGACATTTTTGAAGACTTACAATCAAATAGGGCTTGAGGGGTAGATAACAATCCTTCGGAATTTCTGAAATCATTGGGGGTAAGTGGCAACCAAGTGACTGTTCAAGTCGGTGTATAGAATCTATGAGTCTCCAGATATACCGTTAGACTTACGGAATAATATCATCCAAGCTATACCGAAGACATGGCGAGAAGATAGGTGCAGCTCATTGTTTATGGTGTCTGCCTCCTCACCTGTTTGCGAAATGTGTTGGTAAACATTTAGTAGTAAACAATTAATAAAATAAAACGTCATGAGTAATGCGACAGTTTTTCACGCATCGCAATGTTTATGACGTCATATGTCCTGAAATTTGTGTCGTAAAATGATATATTTTTGTAGGTATATTGAGCAACATATGTAGATACTTTCTCTGAAACGTGTTGGGAAAAGAGTTAGTAGTAAAAGAGTAATAAATTAAAACGCCATGGCTGATGAAGCAGCTTTTCATGCATTTCAGTGTTTATGACGTCATATCTCCTGAACTACGTGTTGTACAGTGATGTAACTTTGCTGGTACTTTCAGTGATATATTTGAATGCTGTCTGCAAAAAGAGGCGTGAAAACAGTTATTAGTAAAGAAGTAATGAATTAACATCGTGCATTTCATGACAGTTTTACTGCATGCACAGCAAAAAAGCAGTAAGCGATAAACTTCTTTCTTTTCGTCATTTTATGGGGACCGTAAGGGAGAAAAGGTTTCGTAAAACTTCGAAATTATGTGTAAAGTTTGTTGCATGTCACTATGTGCTTTCATTCTGAAATACTATGGGTATTCGCACTTCGTGGGATATACTGCCTTTTCATCTCCTCGTCATCCCTTTGATAGGTAGGTGTTTCTCTTACCGCCGCAGCCATTTTGTCCAGACAGTAGGTGGTAAACGTACCAAGTTTGGTTGAAATCAGTCCAGTGGTTTATGGACGTAATGTAAAACATACACACATGCATACATGCATATGTACACCACTTACCATTAAAATTGCTACACCACGAAGATGACGTGATACAAACGCGAAATTTAACCGACAGGAAGAAGATGCTGTGATATGCAAATGAGCAGAGCATTTACACAAGGTTGGTGCCGGTGGTGACACCTACAACGTGCTGACATGAGGAAAGTTTCCAACCGATTTCTCATACACAAACAGCAGTTGACCAGCGTTGCCTGGTGTAACGTTGTTGTGATGCCTCGTGTAAGGAGGAAAAATGCGTACCATCACGTTTCCGACTTTGATAAAGGTCGGATTGTAGCCTACCGCGATTGCGATTTATCGTACTGCGACACTGCTGCTCGCGTTGGTCGAGATCCAATGACTGTTAACAGAATATGGAATCGGTGGGTTCTGGAAGGTAATACGGAACGCCGTGCTGGATCGCAACGGCCTCGTATCACTAGCAGTCGAGATGACAGGCATCTTATTCCCATGGCTGTAACGGATCGTGCAGCCACGTCTCGATCCCTGAGTCAACAGATGGGGACGTTTGCGAGACAACAACCATGTGCACTAACAGTTCGACGACGTTTGCAGCAGCATGGACTATCAGCTCGGAGACCATGGCTGCGGTTACCCTTGACGCTGCATCACAGACAGGAGCACCTACGATGGTGTACTCAACGACGAACCCGGGTGCACGAATGGCAAAATGTCATTTCTTCGGATGAATCCAGGTTCTGTGTACAGCATCATGATGGTCGCATCCGTGTTTGGCGACGTCGCGGTGAACGCACATTGGGAGCGTGTATTCGTCATTGCCATACTGGCGTATCTCCCGGCGTGATGGTGGGGGTGGCACTGGTTACACGTCTCGGTCACCTCATGTTCGCATTGGCGGCACTTTGAACAGTGGACATTGCATTTGAAATGTGTTACGGACCGTGGCTCTACCCTTCATTTGATCCCTGCGAAACACTACATTTCAGCTGGATAATGCACGACCGCATGTTGCAGGTCATGTATGGGCCTTTCTGGATACAGAAAATGTTCGACTGCTGCCCTGATCAGCACATTCTCCAGATCGCTCACCAATTGAAAACGTCTGGTCAATGGTGGCCGAGCAACTGGCTCGTCACAATACGCCAGTCACTACTCTTGATGAACTGTGGTACCGTGTTAAAGCTGCGTCGGCAGCTGTACCTGTACACGCCATCCAAGCTCTGTTTGACTCAATGCCCAGGCGTATCAAGGCCGTTATTACGGCCAGAGGTGGTTGTTCTGGGTACTGATTTCTCAGGATCTATTCACCCAAATTGCGTGAAAATGTAATGACATGTCAGTTCTAGTATAATATATTTGTCCAATGAATAGCCGTTTATCATCTGCATTTATTCTTGGTGTAGCAGTTTTAATGGCCAGTAGTGTATGTACATCCGTTTTATGACATAAGAAGAAACAGTGATACTCGCACAGATCGGTAGAGTCATCGTGCTGAGATTCTGTCTTTCTCAGTAAATAAATGCTGCTGTCGCAGTTAGGAGGAGTAAACCGTGCGAAGTACACAGTGCCGCAGACAGGGTAACAACGGCCCCCGGGGTATTAGGCCGTCCACGCGTCTCGGCCCCGGCTCGCCCCGTCGGCTTTACGGCCGCAGACGTTTGGCCAGGCACGCCGGCCGCTCTGTGTACGGCAGAGGCGTGTGCACGCCGCTATCGACCGCGCCTGACGGATATACGGCTCAGCAGAGGCCAGGCCGCGCTCTGAGGTCGCCGCCGCCGCCGCCGCCGCCGCTCCACCCAAACACCGGCACACGCGCTGCCCTGCTCTGCTATCGCAACTGCCGTTGCCGCGCCCTCATAACTAACCTATACGTACGACACCCGACCCGACCGTTGTACCGCTAAGGTCGTCCCCTCTCCGGTATCTCACTCTTAGCTCGACATGAGTGGGATCGATACATCATCTGCTGGTTCCTTCTCATCCCTAAAATTAAACGTTGGATACATCAGAGGATCGTCTATTGAGGATGCAAAATAAGAAGCGAATTGAAGTACCGTAGATACCCTCACACCTACATGTACATCTACAGGGTGGTCCATTGATCGTGACCGGGCCAAATATCTCACGAAATAAGCGTCAAACGAAAAAACTACAAAGAACGAAATATGTCTAGCTTGAAGGGGGAAACCAGATGGCGCTATAGTTGGATCGTTAGATGGCGCTACCATAGGTCAAAAGGATATCAACTGCCTTTTTCAAACAGAAACCCCCATTTTTATTACATATTCGTGCAGTACGTAACGAAATATGAATGTTTTATATATGAAGACAGTAACTGTCCTCGAAAGAACCGTGCAGCTTTTCCCTGGAATAAATGATGACTAACTTAAACCCTCAGCTGCCGACAGGTGTTGTTGATATACCTCGATGTGGACAGTCGAAAATGTGTGCCCCGACCGGGACTCGAGACTGGGATCTCCTGCTTACATGGCAGACGCTCTATCCATCTGAGCCACCGAGGACACAGATGAATAGCGCGACTGCAGGGACTTATCCCTTGCACGCTTCCCGTGAGACTCACATTACCAACTGTCCACAATCCTACATATGTAATGCACCTTATAGACATTTGCCCATTCACTCATTACTCAGATGGATAGAGCGTCCGCCATGCAAGCAGGAGATCCCGGGTTCGAGTCCCAGTCGGGGCACACATTTTCAGCTGTCCACATCGAGGTATATCAACAACACTTGTCGGCAGCTGAGGGTTTCAGTTAGTCATCATTTGATGAATGTTTTAGTTGGACCACTTTTATCGCTTTGTGATAGATTGCGCTGTAATAGTCACAAACATATAGCTCACAATTTTAGACGAACAGTTGGTAACAGGTAGGTTTTTTAAATTAAAATGCAGAACATAGGTATGTTTGATCATTTTGTTTCGGTTGTTCCAATGTGATACATGTACCTTCGTGAACTTATCATTTCTGTGAACGCATGCTGTTACAGCGTGATTACCTGTAAATATCACATAAATGCGATAAATGCTCAAAATGATGTCCGTCAACCTCAATGCATTTGGCAATACGTGTAACGACATTCCGCTCAACAGCGAGTAGTTCGCCTTCCGTAATGTTCGCACATGCACTGACAATGCGGTGACGCATGTTGTCAGGCACTGTCGGTGGATCACGATTGCAAATATCCTTTAACTTTCCCCAAAGAAAGAAATCCGGGGACGTCAGATCGGGTGAACGTGTGGGCCATGGTATGGTGCTTCGACGACCAATCCACCTGTCATGAAATATGCTGTTCAATACCGCTTCAACCGCACGCGAGCTATGTGCCGGACATCCATCATGTTGGAAGTACATCGCCACTCTGTCATGCAGTGAAACATCTTGTAGCAACATCGGTAGAACATTACGTAGGAAATCAGCATACACCGCACCATTTAGATTGCCATCGATAAAATGGGGGCCAATTATCCTTCCTCCCATAATGCCGCACCATACATAAACCTGCCAAGGTCACCGATGTTCCAGTTGTCGCAGCCATCGTGGATTTTTCGTTGCCCAATAGTGCATATTATGCCGGTTTACGTTACCGCTGTTGGTGAATGACGCTTCGTCGCTAAATAGAACGCGTGCAAAAAATCTGTCATCGTCCCGTAATGTCGCTTGTGCCCAGTGGCGGAACTGTACACGACGTTCAAAGTCGTCGCTATGCAGTTCCTGGTGCATAGAAATATGGTACGGGTGCAATCGATGTTGATGTAACATTCTCAACACCGAAGATTTTGAGGTTAGCGATTGCCGCACAATTTGTCTGCTAGTGATGTGCGGATTAGCCGCGACAGCAGCTTAAACACCTACTTGGACATCATCATTTCTTGCAGGTCGTGGTTGACGTTTCACATGTGGCTGAACAGTTCCTGTTTCCTTAAATAATTTAAGTATCCGGCGAACGGTCCGGACACTTGGGTAATGTCGTCCAGGATACCGAGGAGCATACATAGCACACGCCCGTTGGGCATTTGGATCACAATAGCCATACATCAACACCATATCGACCTTTTCCGCAATTAGTAAACGGTCCATTTTAACACAGGTCATGTGTCACGAAGCAAATACCGTCCGCACTGGCGGAATGTTACGTGATACCACGTACTTATACGTTTTTGACTATTACAGCTCCATCTATCACAAAGCGAAAAAAGTGGACAACTAAAACATTCTTATTTCTTTACGTACTACACGAATATGTAATAAAAAGTGGGGGTTCCTATTTTTAAAAAAACGCAGCTGATATCCGTTTGACCTATTGCAGTGCCATCTAGCGGGCCAACCATAGCGCCATCTGGTTTCCCCTTTCAAGCTAGACGAGTTTCGTTCTGTGTAGTTTTTTCGTTTGATGCTTATTTCGTGAGATATTTGGCCCGGTCACTATCAATGGACCACCCTGTATACTCCGCAAAGCAAACGGAGGAACGCTGAAACGTGGAAGGTATATGGACATGTCCGAGTCAAATTAATGTGACCAATGCCTATTTGCAAAGTCAAAGAGCAGTAACTACTCACAGACAGCAGGTGGCATCACTAGCAGTGGAGGGTATAAAAAGCGCGTCGGGAACGCGGAAAACAGAATAGCCGTCGTCGAAACGCGGGACAGAGCACTTTATCTGACGTCCAAAGGGGCATGATCATTGATTTCAGGTCAAGCACTTCAAATGGTTCAAATGGCTCTGAGCACTATGGGACTTAACTTCTGTGGTCATCAGTCCCCTAGAACTTAGAACTACTTAAACCTAACTAACCTAAGGACATCAAACACATCCATGCCCGAGGCAGGATTCGAACCTGCGACCGTAGCAGTCCCGCGGTTCCGGACTGCGCGCCTAGAACCACTAGACCACCGCGGCCGGCAAGCACTTCCGAAACGGCTAAGTTTGTAAACTGTTCGTGTGTTCGTGTGCCGGCGTGGTTATAATATACCGTTCATGACAAAATGGTGCTAACTGAAACCGGCGCTGAGACACCTGTGGTGCACCACGCGCCATACATGACAGGGATGAGCTACGGTTGCGGAGATGTGTACAAGCGAATAGACGTGCCGTCTTTTCAGCATCCGACCACCCAGATGAACCAATGGGTATCAACAATGTTTCTTCGACAACAGTTCAGCGAACGTTGCTGCTTTTATGTCTCTTCAGCAGGCGTCTGTTTCATGTACCCATTCATCTGTGATGAAAGCTGGAAATCGCACGCCAATACCGGAACTGGACGTCCACTGAGTGGAAATAGGTAGCCTTGACAGGTGAATCACATTTTGTGCTTCATCGGACAGATGATAGTCTGAAAGCAACACCCTGTAACAATCGTCGAAAGGGTCCAGGTCTGGGGAGAGATCGTAGGGGTGCGGGGAATATTTCCGTGGCATTCCTGGGTGGTATTGTCATTCTGGTTGGTTGGTTGGTTTGGGGAAGGAGACGAGACAGCGTGGTCATCGGTCTCGGGAAGGATTGGGAAGGAAGTCGGCCGTGCCCTTTCAGAGGATCCATCGCGGCATTTGCCTGGAGTGATTTAGGGAAATCACGGAAAACCTAAATCAGGATGGTCGGACGCGGTGTCATTCTGGAAGGCACAAATAATCAAGTATGTATTTATGCTTGGGGACCATGTCCACCGCTGCATGCTGTTTGTTTTTGCTCAGCACGGTGGTATCTACTAGGGACAATGCAACGTGTCACACAACTCGCAGTATATGTGCGTGGTACGATGAGCACCAATGTGAGTTTACCGTAATCCCCTGCCTCCAAACACCCCAGATTTAAACCAAGTCGAGAATCGAATTTAGAATTATATATTAATACCTTCAGCTGCTGACGGGGGTTGATATATATCAACGGGGACAGATGAAAATGTGTGCCCCGACCGGGACTCGAACCCAGGATCTCCTGCGTACATGGCAGACGCTTTGTCCATCTGAGCCACCGAGGGCACAGAGGATACTGCGACTGCAGGGACTTTCTCGCGCATGCCTCCCGTAAGACCCCCATTCTCACCTTATATGTCCACACGCTACATTCGTAGTGTCCCTAACCAACACACTCATTACTAGCGGAAGACATTCTTACGAAGTCCCGTAAGAGTTCAGGTAATACGTGTGCATCCGAGAGAACAGACACCTAATCCATATAAGTATATAGTTCTGGCAATACAGCCGGCCGAAGTGGCCGTGCGGTTAAAGGCGCTGCAGTCTGGAACCGCAAGCCCGCTACGGTCGCAGGTTCGAATCCTGCCTCGGGCATGGATGTTTGTGATGTCCTTAGGTTAGTTAGGTTTAACTAGTTCTAAGTTCTAGGGGACTAATGACCTCAGCAGTTGAGTCCCATAGTGCTCAGAGCCATTTGAACCAAGTTCTGGCAATACCGGCCATGACCTTCTTCTTCTGTGCGGATACACACATATTACCCGAACTCTTACGGTGTCTTCCACAAGTAATGAGCGTGTTGGGTAGGGACACTACGAATGTAGTGTGTGGACATGTAAGGTGAGAATGTGGGTTTCGCGGGAGGCTTGAGTGAGATAGTCCCCGCTGTCGCACTATCCTCTGTGCCGTCGGTGTCTCAGATGGATAGAGAGTCTGCCATGTAAGCAGTAGATCCTGGGTTCGAGTCCCGATCGGGGCACACATTTTCACATGTCCCCGTTGATATATATATCAACGCCCGTCAGCAGCTGAAGGTATTAATATATCATTTTAATTTCGCTCTAGACGGCTGCAGTTCACCTATGGTGTGTGTTGTTTCGGACCTGTCCGAAAGAACAGACGCCATATCGATATAAGTCGAGAGTCTGTGGGACCGCTTCGATCGGGCTGTTCGCGCCATCGATTTTAAACCGAGAAACCCAGCGCGGATAGTCACGGCACTAGAGTCGGCATGGCTCCAAATCGCTGTCTGTACCTTCCAGAAGCTCACGGACTCTCTTCTTGCACATCTCTCAGTGGTCAGCCCTGTAAAATGTGGCTATTCAGGCTTCTGACAGGTGGTCACATTAATGTGACTGGACAGCGTACATTATTCATTTATCTAGTTCCATGAGACCGTGTGACAAAAAGCTATTTGCTCATGGAACAAGGCAATACATAAGATTTCGAACCAAAACACATTCATTCGTCTAAATTTCCAGTTGTTATTTTATTTCTGCAACCAGTTTAGCGCTGCATTATCTATCTTCAGGCCCCCCGACCGACGTGTACAAAGCATCCCACCTCTGGTCCAGTCACAGTAGGGGCCAGCATTCAGTCACTGGCATCCATAGATTTCTTCTTAACATGGCGACCCTACGACCATCAATGGTCTGAATATGGCGTACTGTAGCGGCCGCGCGGGATTAGCCGAGCGGTTAAGGGCGCTGCAGTTATGGTCTGTGCGGCTGGTCCCGGCGGAGGTTCGAGTCCTCCCTCGGGCATGGGTGTGTGTGTTTGTCCTTAGGATAATTTAGGTTAAGTAGTGTGTAAGCTTAGGGACTGATGACCTTAGTAGTTAAGTCCCATAAGATTTCACACACATTTGAACTTTTTTTTTTGTACTGTAGCGCTGAAAATAGTGGGACAAATTAAATAACAACTGGACATTTAGACAGCTGAAGGTGTTTTGATACACATTTTATATTCAGCATCCGAGGCCCTACAAGAGAAATCAGTACATAGTTTACAGGACGCCGATTATAAAATTTATAAACAAAAGATTTAATAAAACACGAGGAAAAACTGAGAGATACCCGCTCTTATAGAACGCACAGTGCGCTAGATTGCGAGAGGGAAAGGTGAGACAAGCCAAGATCCAAACCACTCGGTGGCTTGATGACCGTGGGTGGAGCACCGGCCCACCTGAGTGTGGTTTTTAAGCTGTTTTCCAAGCTTGTTAAGGCCAATGCTGGGCTGGTGGGACGCTTTCTGCAACATAAAATACGATGTGTGAAGAGTTAAATAAGACCGTACACATGCTTGTGGCGTGCACGGCTTCCCTCTCTTACGTACGTGAGGTCTGCAGCGGCAGGAAAGGCATCCACCTGCAAAGTTAAATAGAATGAATTTGTCAAAACTTAAGTACAGTGAGGCTGGTTCCTAGAGGGGGTAAACGCTTACAAAAAGAAGAAGAGGGAAAATTGTGAGGAGTATACAAGCAAATAACACATTACCAAAAATAGTTCTAAGCCATTGCGGGGAACTTCCGTGCAGAATACGAGGAGTGTACTACGAGGAAGTCTTTCAACTTGGATTTTAATATTTGTTGTTTATCAGTCAATTTTTGCACCTACGCTGAAAATTTTACCTGCTGAACAGTGTACACCTTTCTGTACAGTGCTTAAGCAAGTGTTGTCCAACAGTATGTGGTTTTTGTGTCTAGTGTTCAGTGAATGAATGTTGCAGTTTCTCCTAAATGAGGCACTATTTTCAACCACTCATCCCTGGTGTAAGAATGTTCTTACCGAGTGTACCGAATTGCCCTAAAATATAACATCATACGGGACAACAGAGTGAAAGTAAACAAAGTGAACAATTTTTCGCGGTTCAGTGTCAGAGACAGTGGATATCATTCTCAAAGTGAAAACAGTAGCATTCCACTGCTCCATAAGATATTGATCGTGATACTTGCAAGAAAGCAATCCATCCTCTGGCCCAATAATTTAAAATGTTCGACTTCACTGATTGTCTATCTTAGGGCAATAAAATTTCACTTTCACTAGAGTTCCGAGTCGGAAACGCTAACTATTACGTTATGTTGCAATTGAGCGTTAATCAGTTCTCTGAAAACCACATTCTGATACCACTGACCATCCTATTAGCTACATCATTTCTCTTGCGTTTCAAGTCTCCTTAATAACTTTTGTGCGGTCAGAAGACAATAAAATTTTATCTGTACGGTCACCGTCATATCATTGCTATACATCAAGAAAAACAACGGCCCAAGAACAGAACCCAGTGGCACCGCCCCACCCCCCTCCATACTTTACAAGACCCCAGTCAGATTCGAATCTCTTCCTTGTTTGTTGAATCCGCAGGACAACCTACTGTCCCTTACTTTCCAGGTATGAAGTGAACCGTTGTTGATCTGGTTCCTCCAATCCCATAAAGCTCCAAGTTATTCCGAACTGTTGTAATCATATGATTTTGTTAAATCAAAGAAAATACCTAATGTCTTCAATAAATCGTTTATCTAGGCAGTACCTCATACACAAAAGAATCAGTTTCATTTCTTGTGGATGCTCCTTTCCTTTAACCACCTTGAGAATCTGACAGTTAAATGAGGTGTGCCACTACTCATTTGTAATTGCTGACTCAATAAGTTTTAAAAACAGTGGAAAACCTCCCGAAAACCTTGGTCAGAAAGGTAGAGTGTAAACCATTTTATTGCAGTTCTGTGACAATATGTCCCAGAAAAAAACAAAAATGTATTCTTTTTTGAAAATACAGAGTAAAGTTGATAACTTGCTGGACATTTTCAGTAAATCTATGTCCCTATCGATCGCAGGTAATTCCATCTACGCTAAGGGAAGGAGAAGTAGATGAAGGTGAAGTGAGAGATATGATACTCTGAAAATAATTTGACAAAGTACTGAGAGACATAATTCGAAAATAATTTGACACAGTGCTGAAAGACATAATTCGAAATGGGCAACTGCAGTAGGTGACATTCCGTCAAAATTATTGAGATTCTTTGGAGAACATACCTTAACAAAACCATTTCACTTGGTTTGCCAAATGCAAGGCTTAAGAGACAAGCGAAATAACATAATAGTATAGTTAATATTATAAAGAAGGCAGGCTATCACTGGTGTTAATACTACCAAATGATCAGTTTAATAAGGGACTGTTGCAAAATAGTGTCAGGAATTATCTACACTAGAATGGAAAAACTAGCATAAGCAGTCATAAGAGTCGAATGACATGAAAGGCAATCAGTACTAGAGAATTAAGTGAGGCAACATTGTAGTCTTCACTAATGATCTGGATATCGAAGCCGCACTGAGTGGCCGCATGGTTAGAGGCGCCATGTCACGGATAGCGCGGCCTCTCCCGCCGACGGTCCTAGCCCTTCCTCGGGCACGGGTATGTGTGTGTGTTGTTCTTAGCATTATTTAGTTTTAGTGTGTAACTCTAGGGACCGATGACCTCGGCAGTTTGGTCCCTTAGGAATTCACACACATTTGAACATTCGTGAAACGAAAAGAATTTATAAGTTGAATATCAACAAAAGAAAATAATGGTAATGAAATGTATTCAGATTAATTTAGGCGACGCTGAGGGAATTATATTAGAGGATGTAGAATGCAGACTGACAGTAGTAAGAAAACCATTTCTGAATAAGAGTAAAGTGTAAATTTAACTGTTAAGATGTCTTTTCTTAATATATTTGGAAATATAAACTGAAAAAAACGAAGGTAGTAAGGAGTGATAGAAATGAGATTAGCGATAAACTTAATACCAGACCTGGGGACCAAGAAGTTAAGGAATTCTGCTACCTTGGGAGCAAAATAACACACAGCAGACGGAGCAGTGAGGATATAAAAAGCAGCCTAGCGCAGTGTAATGGGGGGGGGGGGGTGTATTCCTGGCCAAAAGAAGTCTACTTAGAACATCATTTTAGGAAGTTTCTGAGATCGCACGTTCGGAGCACAGCACTGTGCAAAAAAAGAGAATCAATTCATTTGAGAAGAATGTTGAAAATTAGATAGACTGTTAAGAATTGAGGAGTTTCTCCATAGAATCTGCAAAGAAAGGTACGTATGAAAAACACTGACAAGGAGAAAGGACAGGGCGATAGAACATGTATTAAGACAGCAGAAAATATCTTCCGTGGTAGTAGGAGCTGCAGGGAGTAAAAACTGTAGGGGAAGACAGAGATCGGAACACATCCAACATACAACTGAGGACGTCGGGAGTGAGTGGTACTCTGAGAGGAAAATTAGCGCAGGAAAATACTTCGTGGTGGGTCGCGTCAACCAGTGAGATGATTCATAATTGAAAAAAAATCTCACAACCCCAGATGACTTCAAATTGAGCATTGAGGAATTTTGTCGTTCCCTGACACCAGCTACTTTACGTATCGTCCACAGGTCGTTTACAACGCTCACTGAGTTGTATCTTCAGGAAAATGAGCACTCGTTTGGACACCTCACGTAAATGAATATTCCGCCACCAGAGCAGTCATCTGAAGAAAGCCAATAAGTGCAGCGTGTTGCATCCATCCCTATAACTCTTACTGCTTCTAGTTCACCAGCAATACATAGTAGAAATTCGATTTAAATTTATTTGTACACATTTGGTTTAAATACTTCAGCTATACGATAAAATGGCTCTAAGCACATCTGAGGTCATCAGTTCCCTAGACTTAGAATGACTTAAACCTAACTAACCTAAGGACATCACACACATCCATGCTCGAGGCAGGATCCGAACCTGTGACCGTAGCAGCAGCGTGGTTCAGGCTGAAGCGCCTACAACCGCTCGGCCACAAAGGCCGGCCAGCTATATGATACAAAATACACTGATCAGCAAAACATTACGATCACCGACGTGCTATCGATATAAACCGGTCCAGGCGTCACCTGGCGAGAAATGACTGCTAGTCAGGCACACACACGGTGCATGTAGTATTAGTGAGCGTGCTGTCCGTGTGTAGAACGGGGAGGGCGCGCGATCTGTCTGAGTTTGACCTATGGCAGACTGTGATGACCCAGAGGCTCGCCACGAGCATTTCGGAAACTGCACGACTTGTCGGGTGTTCGAGGAGTGCTGTGCTGAATGTCTTAAACACGTGGCGATACCAAGGTGCAACCACGTCCAGACGCTGTGAGGGTTGGCGACCATCCCTCACCCGGCAGCTGTGGTCGAGCGATTCTAGAGGCTTCAGTCTGGAACCGCGCTGCTGCTACGGTCGCAGGTTCGAATCCTGCCTTGGGCATGGATGTGTGTGATGTGGTTAAGTTAGTTATGTTTAAGTCGTTCTAAGTATGATGACCTCCGATGTTAAGTCCCATAGTTATTAGAGCCATTTGAACCATTTCTTGAACCATCCCGCATTACAGATGTCGGACGTTGGAGGCAAGGCAGACAGGTAAAAGGACAGGCGGCGAACTCTGGCGGAACTAACATCAGTCTTTAATGTTGGGCATAGTACAAGTGTATCTGAACGCACAGTGTACCGAATACTCCACAAGATGGACATCCGCAGCCGACAACCCATGAATATAGCACCACGACATCTGCAACTACGATTGAAATAGGCACGTGACCGTCGGCACTCGACGATGGCGCAGTAGCAGTGCTTTACATGACCTGTGACTCCCAATACCTTCTTCATCATGCCGATGGGAGGGCGCAAATCAGTCGGCTTCCAGGGGAATAGCGCCTCGACACCTATACCAAGCTGCCGGCGACCCATTATGCTCTGGGGAACATTCACGTAGGCATCCGTGGATCCAGTGGAGCTCGTAGAAGGCACCATGAAGGCCAAAGAGTATCAGACTCTGGTTGCAGATCAGGCACACCACTTCATAACGGTCATGTTTCCTGACGTCAGTGGCACTTTTCTGCAAGATAACACGCCATGTCACAAGACCAGGAGTGTGATGGAGTGGTTCGAGGAACACGGTAGCGGGTTCTCGTTGATGTGCTGCCCCCCCCCCCCCCCCCCGCCCCAACTCGCCAGCTCTGAACCCGATCGAACACGTCTGGAATGTGATCGAACGTGGCTTCAGAGCTCATCGCCTCCTCCCCGGAACTTGTGCGAATTAGATGACTTGAGTGAGCAGATGTGATGCCAGCTACTTCGAGCGACGTACTGAGCCCTCATTGCTTCCATGCCACTACGCGCCGCCGTTGATATCCGTGCCAAAGGTGGACATACTGGCTATTAGGTAGGAGGCCATAATTTTCTAAGTGATCAGTGTATAATGTTCCTATAAAAAATCATGACTAGGTGCTTTAGTTATCTGGAAAAAATCTACACGAACCATGTTCTCTACTCTACAGAAAGAGTAACTTATCTTACCGGTATTTTAATCTGTTGTTGTTGTGGTCTTCAGTCCTGAGACTGGTTTGATGCAGCTCTCCATGCTACTCTATCCTGTGCAAGCTTCTTCATCTCCCAGTATCTACTGCAACCTACATCCTTCTGAATCTGCTTAGTGTATTCATCTCTTGGTCTCCCTCTACGATTTTTACCCTCCACACTGCCCTCCAGTGCTAAATTTGTGACCCCTTGATGCCTCAAAACATGTCCTACCAACCGATCCCTTCTTCTAGTCAAGTTGTGCCACAAACTTCTCTTCTCCCCAATCCTATTCAATACCTCCTCATTAGTTACGTGATCTACCCACCTTATCTTCAGCATTCTTCTGTAGCACCACATTTCGAAAGCTTCTATTCTCTTCTTGTCCAAACTAGTTATCGTTCATGTTTCACTTCCATACATGGCTACACTCCATACAAATACTTTCAGAAACGACTTCCTGACACTTAAATCTATACTCGATGTTAACAGATTCCTCTTCTTGAGAAACGCTTTCCTTGCCATTGCCAGTCTACATTTTATATCCTCTCTACTTCGACCATCATCGGTTATTTTACTCCCTAAATAGCAAAACTCCTTTACTACTTTAAGTGTCTCATTTCCTAATCTAATTCCCTCAGCATCACCCGACATAATTTGACTACATTCCATTATCCTCGTTTTGCTTTTGTTGATATTCATCTTATACCCTCCTTTCAAGACACTGTCCATTCCGTTCAGCTGCTCTTCCAAGTCCTTTGCTGTCTCTGACAGAATTACAATGTCATCGGCGAACCTCAAAGTTTTTACTTCTTCTCCATGAATTTTAATACCTACTCCGAATTTTTCTTTTGTTTCCTTTATTGCTTGCTCAATATACAGATTGAATAACATCGGGGAGAGGCTACAATCCTGTCTTACTCCTTTCCCAACCACTGCTTCCCTTTCATGCCCCTCGACTCTTATAACTGCCATCTGGTTTCTGTACAAACTGTAAATAGCCTTTCGCTCCCTGTATTTTACCCCTGCCACCTTCAGAATTTGAAAGAGAGTATTCCAGTTAACATTGTCAAAAGCTTTCTCTAGGTCTACAAATGCTAGAAACGTAGGTTTGCCTTTTCTTAATCTTTCTTCTAAGATAAGTAAGGTCAGTATTGCCTCACGTGTTCCAACATTTCTACGGAATCCAAATTGATCTTCCCCGAGGTCGGCTTCTACCAGTTTTTCCATTCGTCTGTAAAGAATTCGCGTTAGTATTTTGCAGCTGTGACTTATTAAACTGATAGTTCGGTAATTTTCACATCTGTCAACACTTGCTTTCTTTGGGATTGGAATTATTATATTCTGCTTGAAGTCTGAGGGTATTTCGCCTGCCTCATACATCTTGCTCACCAGATGGTAGAGTTTTGTCATGACTGGCTCTCCCGAGGCCATCAGTAGTTCAAATGGAATGTTGTCTACTCCCGGGGCCTTGTTTCGACTCAGGTCTTTCAGTGCTCTGTCAAACTCTTCACGCAATATCTTATCTCCCATTTCGTCTTCATCTACATCCTCTTCCATTTCCATAATATTGTCCTCAACTACATCGGCCTTGTATAAACCCTCTATATACTCCTTCCACCTTTCTGCCTTCCCTTCTTTGCTTAGAACTGGATTGCCATCTGAGCTCTTGATATTCATACAAGTGGTTCTCTTCTCTCCAAAGGTTAGATTTTAATCTACGCAAATAAATACGTTTATCTATTATTATTGTGTAAGCGACGGAGAAAAACATTTTATCTGAAACATCCTGTATGTGTATTTGAATTACCAAGTCCATTTTGGCTTAACTGATTAGAGCAGGGACTGTTACATATTTATATCGGGTGTTAGGGTACTTCCGTTCAGCACCACTGTCTCGGTCAGTATCGTGTGGCGGCCAGTGGTGGCGTTCCTCCTCTCGCGAAGACGAGAAGGCAGCGACGACAGTGAAGCAGGTGGCCCGCAGGGCCGTGTTGAGGAGTCGTATTCGGCTGCGGCCGTGCCACGGCGCGCCGATGGCCGCGTCGTCGGGCGGCGCCGGTCATTGACCTCGCCGGAGGGGCGGCGTCCTGGCTCGTGCGTGACCGCGCCGCACGCATTTCTCTGGAACAGCAGCAGCGCCGCAGCGCCATTTCCCTATATCGCCAACAAAATTGTGTCTCATCCAGTACCTCGTCTGTGGCCTCTGTGGAGCGGAAGAACACTATAATTTCTCTTTCACGGAGTATACACTGAGATGACAGAAGCCGTGGGACAGCGATATGCACATGGTGGTAGTATCGCATACATAAGGTATAAATGGGCAGTCCATTAGTGGAGCTGTAATTTGTACTCAGGTGATTAAGAAGAGCGGCGCGTTTCGTCACAGGGTTACTTGGTAACCGTGATGGCGTTACGGAGATGTTTAACAAACTCAAGTGGCAGACTCTGCAAGAGAGGCGCTCTGCATCGCGGTGTAGCTTCTGTCCAGGTTTCGATAGGGTGCGTTTCTGGATGAGGTATCGAATATATTGCTTCCCCCTCCTTATACCTCCCGAGGAGATCACGAATGTAAAATTAGAGAGATTAGAGCGCGCACGGAGGCTTTCAGACAGTCGTTCTTCCCGCGAACCATACGCGACTGGAACAGGAAAGGGAGGTAATGACAGTGGCACGTAAAGTGCCCTCCGCCACACACCGTTGGGTGGTTTGCGGAGTATAGATGTAGATGTAGAAGTAATTCATGTGAAAAGGTTTCCGACGCGATTATGGCCGAACGCCGAGAACGCGAAATGGTAGTTGCAGATAGATGTAAGAGACATTCCATTTCTCACATCTTTAGGGAATTCAGTATTCCGAGATCCACAGTGTCAACAGTGTGCGGAGAATATCAAATTCCTGGCGTTAAATTTCACCACGGACGGTGGCCGATGCCTACACTTAACGTCCTAGAGCGGCGGCGTTTGCGTAGAGTTATCAGTACTAACAGACTAGTAACACTGCGTGAAATAACCGCAGAAATAAATTTGGGACGAACCACGAAAGTATCCGTTAGGACCATGCAGTGACATTGGGGGTTAATGGGCTATGGTAATGCACAGCCGACGCGAGGGCGTTTGCTAACAGCACGACATCGCCTGCACCGCCTCTCCTGCGCTCGTGACCATATCGGTGGACTCCAGATGACTGGAAAACCGTTGCCTCGTTAGATGATTCTCGATTTCAGTTGGTAAGATCTGATGGTAGGGTTCGAGTGTGGCGCAGATACCACGAAGCCATGGACCCACGTTGTCAACAAGGCATTGTAAGCTGGTAGTGGCTCCACAATGGTGAGACCGGGGTTTACGTGGAACGGACTGGGTCCTCTGGTCCAACTGAACCGATCATTAATTCCAAATGGCTATGATCGGCTCCTTGGAGACCATTTGCAGGCATTCATGGCCTTCATGTTCCTGTCTCCAGGACATAAGTGTTCGAAATTGGTTTGAAAAACATTCTGGATAATTCGAGCGACTGGTTTGGCCACCCGGATCGCCCGACATGAATCCCCTTGAATCTTTGTGGGACATCATCGAGAGATCATTCGTGTACATAATCCTGTACCGACAGCAGCTTCGGGATTACGAACGGCTATAGAGGCAGCATGGCTCAATATTTACGCCGAGGACGTCCAACGTCTTGTTGAGACCAAGCCACGTCAAGTTGCTGCACTACTCCGGACAAAAGGAGGTCCGACACGGTATTAGGAGGTTTCGTATGACTTTTGTCACCTCAGTGTTTCTAGCGGTCGTTCCAGCTCTATATGCACATTCTAGTCTGATAAGTTTATAAAATGATGGCACTATAACCCCTTAACCAATTTTTGAACTTCGGAACGTTTTATACATCGCTTTTTCATCACTGTTGTTGTACTTCTTGTACTCATTCAGTCCGAAGACTTGTTAGACTGTATTCCTGTAAAGCCTTCACATTTCCGAACTACAACTGTGACGTTCATCCGTTTCAAGCTGCTTACTGCTGTCTAGCCGTGGTGTCCCTCTGCAATTTTTATTCCCCCTCCCCCCTCCCCCTCCCTCTCCCCTCACCTCCCCCCCCCCCCCCCACACACACACACACTCGCCTCACATACTTCCCTTCATTACAATCCTAAGACGTGTTTTATGCCTCATCATGTGACCTCTGAACCAGTTACTTCTTTTTATCAAGTTGCCCATACATTTCTGTTATATGTCAGAAAGAACAGACGCCACTCATATAACAGTAACATCTGAGTCTTGACAGTACTTCATGATATGACGATGGATATACCCTGGATCCGACTTCTAGCGGGAATCATGCGAGATGCTGCGAGCAGTGAGGAAAATGGACAGGAAGTAATGTGCGATGTGGAATTTGGGTCGGACTTGAAGCGTGGCCGGGTAGCAGAATCGATAAAGGCGACGGCCAGGGTAAAGTGGGAAACCTGTGTTAGAGTCCAGGTCTGCCACAAATTTTCACTTGAGTTGTTTCAGTGCCCTCATGCGGATGAAGTCGGTATTTCTCTTTCATCATAAACTTCTTTTTTTCCACATTCGAGTCAGTGCTTCCTCATTAGTTATTCTACATACACATCACCAGAATTGTTCTGTAGCACCACATTTCCAAGGCTACTATTCCTTTTTTGTCCGTCTCTTTATCGTCCATGTTTTACTGCCATTCAAGGTTACACGCCAAGAAAATATCTTCATAAAAGACTTCGTAACACTTAAATTTATATTCGATACGAAAAAAATTCACTTTTTCAGAATGATTTTTCTTGCTATTGCCAGTCTCCATTTCATATCCATGCCATTTGGCCGTCGTCAGTTATTTAGCTGCGTAAATAGCAGAACATCTGTTACTCTTGGTGTCTCCATTTCCTAATTCAATTGTCTCAGCATTGTCTGAATTAATTCCATTGTCCTTTTTTATTTTTGTTGATATTCATCTAATAACTTCTTTTTACGCCACAATTCACTCCGTTCAACTGGTCTTTCAAGTTCTTTACAATGTTGTTGTTGTTGTGGTCTTCAGTCCAGAGACTGGTTTGATGCAGCTCTCCATGCTACTCTATCCTGTGCAAGCTTCTTCATCTCCCAGTACCTACTGCAACCTACATCCTTCTGAATCTGCTTAGTGTATTCATCTCTTGGTCTCCCCCTACGATTTTTACCCTCCACGCTGCCCTCCAATACTAAATTGGTGATCCCTTGATGCCTCAGAACATGTCCTACCAACCGATCCCTTCTTCTGGTCAAGTTGTGCCACAAACTTCTCTTCTCCCCAATCCTATTCAATACTTCCTCATTAGTTATGTGATCTACCCATCTTATCTTCAGCATTCTTCTGTAGCACCACATTTCGAAAGCTTCTATTCTCTTCTTGTCCAAACTATTTACCGTCCATGTTTCACTTCCATGCATGGCTACACCCCATACAAATACTTTCAGAATTGACTTCCTGACACTTAAATCTATACGTGATGTTAACAAATTTATCTTCTTCAGAAACGCTTTCCTTGCCATTGCCAGTCTACATTTTATATCCTCTCTACTTCGACCATCATCAGTTATTTTGCTCCCCAAATAGCAAAACTCCTTTACTACTTTAAGTGTCTCATTTCCTAATCTAATACCCTCAACATCACCCGACTTAATTCGACTACATTCCGTTATCCTCGTTTTGCTTTTGTTGATGTTCATCTTATATCCTCCCATTTAACAGAATTACGAGGGTATGCTGAAAGTAATGCTTTCGAATTGTTATGTGAAAGCTCTTTAGGCTTTTTAAATAAACCAAACGTTATTAACATTCTGCATCTTTATTCTTCACATCTACATATATATATCTCAACATAGTGACACCGATGTCTCCCAACAAGAGACCAGTTTGTTGATGCAGTCACTGTAGAATGTTCGACTTTGTTGAGAGAGACACAACCTCAGCTCCGCTTGCACCGCTTCATAACCATCAAAGTGGAGTACTCAAAACTGTTCTTTAAGGTTTGTAAACAGATTAAAATCAGATGGGGCAAGTCGAGACTGTATGGAGGATGATCGATGACAGTGAACCAAAGGCGTCGGATTGTTGCAGATGTCGCAGCTCTCGTGTGTGGCAAGGCATTGCCATGCTGAAGGAGAGGGTGTTCCATGTGTGGACAAACTCTTGGAATTCGAAACTCGATTACTGCTTTCTGTTTCTTTCACACTACCAAAGATACGTTACACACCGCCATGTTAGTCACTACAATTCGGAGTCTTCTAGCACCAGAGGTTTGCGGATAAGTAGACGTGAAGAATAAAGATGTAAAATGTTAATAACATTTGCTTTATTTAAAAAGTTTTAGGAGTTTTCATATAAAAAATTCGGAGGCATTACTTTTCAGCTCGCCACCGTGCAGTTGTCCTCGCTGATTAATTCTCTATCCACAGCACTCCTTGATTTCCTGTTTTCACAAAACGCTTTAAGAGTGGATGTCATTGAGACTAGTATTGTAAACATCTACGACTATACTCTTAAAACAAATTCATTTCACAAATCTATGCTGCATTTTCGAGATGATGAGCAAGTGGCGTACTCACATTTAATTTTCTAATGTATCCATATCGAAAATAGCACAGCCAATTAAATTTTCTATTAAACACTCCATAAGCCCTCCAGCAGTGGTCTAGTCATGCTGTAATTCCACATTATTCGAACATTGCAATTGAGACATCAAATCACATCCCTAAATCAATTTTTTATATACCCTCCAATTCAGTGTCATAAATGATTTTACATTTCATTTTGTACGATAGGTTTGTAACACCTTTAGCACAAATGCGTCCCAGAGATATGATCTGAAAGGCAATGAGAACACATGTGAAAAACATATTGATGCTTGCCGCACCATCCAAAAAACCGAATTCTCTTTATTTTCACTTTATTTACAAATTTAGTGACTTTAACTCTTTCTGTAATACCACATTTCAAACAGAGCGAGGTGGCGCAGTGGGAAGACACTGGGACGCGCGCAGGACTGCTGTGCAGATCTCCCGCCGGTCATCCGAATTCAGATTTTTGTCGTTGTTCTAAATCGCGTAAGGTAAATGTGGCGATGATTCATTTGAAAAGGTTACATCTGATTTCCTTCCCCATCCTTCCTCAGTCCAAGCGTGAGCTCTGCCTGTAGCGACTTCATCGTCGACGGGACGTTAAACTCTAATGTCCCATCTTTCCTTCCTTCTTTCCTTCCTTCCTTGATTCCTTATGTGTGCTAACAACCCCTACATGTGTTTTTAGTGAGTACTGTCAATTAGTCATACTTGCACCAGGTATTATTTTATCCTAAGAGAAGCTCCTTCCAGTCTACCTGTATTTCAAATTCAGGACAATATCGGTCTAAAACAAAGCTGCAGAATGACTCTAAATAAGCAAGTAACAAATGAAATGTTCTCTTTCATGGGATGCACGAATTTTCAGTTATTACTACTATACACCCCCGAGCACAACTAGACTGGGTATTGCCAGTTGTCATCCTGTTTCGGTAAACTTACCTTGTATGATACGTTAGAATTTATCTGCACTGATTTTGGCCCATAGGTTGTGGTTTAAAGACAGACCGCATATTGCTGCAAAACAGTTCCTATTTTATAAAAATTTCTAGTTTTTGAATCCTTTGCAGGCTTGTTAACTGCAGTATAAATCGAATGAAATGTAGCTGAAGTTGGGTACATGAAATAAGCTAAATAAAAATAAATAAGCCAAATAAACTCAAAGAGTCCTAGTTCACAGGTAACTGAACGAATCGTTAATTCCTTCCTTATGAAACCTATAAAGTTACTTTTTGGCCTCAGTGGAGTGGGGCGGGGGTGGAGCGGGATGGGGGAGAAAAACTCTTTATTGCGTTGTAAAGGGAACTGGCAAAATATATATCAACGTCTCAGACTTGCAAGACGCGGCTACTTGCCACTCAGAAATCAAATTACAACTACTTTACAAATACGCGTCGTAGAGACACAGAGTTTCGACCTTTTCTCTCTGACCACCCACCTTCTCTCTTCTCGATAACCAAGACCAGTTTACTGTGCAGTATCCCAACCAGTCCCTCTAGCTTGCTTGCTACTGGTTACTCTATTGCTTCTTTCGTCACATGCAGCTCCGTCCTACTGAAGTGCATTGAGTTACAATATAATTTTTGGCCCAATAAGCCAACATTAACAAAAAGAGCTTCATAATGAAATGCTCTGAAACGCTATTCAAAACGAAAACAAACACTATTTACTGTATTCAAACTGAATAGCTTCTGATAAAACATTAGATTAACATGGATACTTTACTGCGAACCTAAGACCTAAATAATATGCATATTTCTATTACTAAGTAAGTATGTGAAACATAAAGGGACATGGATGACAGCAGACGGACAGACCATAAACCAGATGGACCACGAATGGATCCAGAAGCGGTATACAAACAGAATGAAAGATGCACAGTCGGACTGTGACACTGATCATTTCCTACTGGTAAGTAACATGAACATTAAATTTGAGGTATGTAGAATAGCTAATCAGACTACATGTCATGATATTAATAGATTTAAAGAGACAGAAATTAAAATAAAATACGAGTCAACACTAGCAGAAAACCTAAGTAACTGTGAGGAATACGCAGTAGACTGTGATATCAACCAGGACTGGTGTCATATTAAGGAAACAAGTAAACAGTGTAGCTGCCAAAACCCTAGGCAAACGAAAGAAAGCAGATAAGGAGTGCCAGCAGAAAACTGAAAGAAAATGTTGGGTAGAAATCGACGGTTAGAAAATGGGGGATCAGGAGCTTAATGGCAAGTATATCAGAATAAGAAAGGAAATGGCAACTATACTAAGCAGAAGAAACGGAAATATTACAAGGAGCTAACAGATGAATCCGAAGAGGACTGTATCCATCACAGGATAAGGCAAATTTACCGAAAGGTAAAGAAAACAACACAGAAATGTAAGAAGAAAGAAACATGTATTAAGGACATACAGGGGAAGATCCAGACGAGTGACAAGGAAATAGAACGGTGATGGGCAGAGTACTTCGCAGAATTACGAAACTGTGATGATCTGTTGAGTTACTTATATGTGGTGTAGAAGACACCGTAGACAGCAAACTAGAAACTCCAATGAAAAATAAATACGATAAATAACATAAAACCTAAAATCAATTCGACGTTTAGCGAAGATCAAATTGCAGGAAAGCTAGCGAATAACGGAGGACCGGTACTGTTAAAGTAACAAGGAAACTGTTAAAGAACATTTGGGAACATGGAAGACTGCATGACGACTGGAAATTGGTCATAATCTGCTATTTAGTACGAAAGAAAGACTCCCTGGTACGTGATAATCATAGAAGAATTGCACTCCTTAATGTAGGCTAAAAAATAAGCTCAGTCTCTACTAAATAGAATGATCCCGGTTGCTGGAGTAATAATAGGGAACTGACAATGTGGTTTCAGGGAACAAATCACCTGTATAAAACGCTCCAACAAGTAACTGATAAAGGTTGGTAACATAACATTGATATTTTCATAAGCTACGACATTGTCGCGAATAATACAGTGACCCGTATTTACAATAAGTTTCCTTTAATTTAATTCTAAGGTCACAGACTTTTTGTTAATAGATTACCGGTTTCGGCCTATAATGACCATCATCAGATCTGCAGAAAAAATGCTTTTTATTACTGTCGTGTTCTTTTTCATTGCTTTTCATTACTGTAATGCCTTTTATACGTTATGAGCTCATTACAGACTTCAACCATTGTATCCCCCTTTATTTTCGCTGTTCAATTAATTATTGAAAACTAGTGTATGCCGACATTAACGACATCTCGTGAACTTACGACACAAACATCTTGTGGCTACTGTACGGCAGCTTGTTTTGAACGTAGTGCTATTGACAACATGACTCGTGCATATAATGTTATTTATATATATTTGACGATGCTAGTACTGATTCTGCGTTTAAGATTTGACTATGCCACATGGCTGCAGTACATTAGGGCTTTGTTTTTATAAAACAGGTATTCCTTTTCATACTTAAAGCGCACAAATGCATATATTTGTCAGTAGTACTTTTAATTATGGTCTATGCATTGTTTTTAAGCTGTAGACAATCTGCGAGTGTATTTATGTTTTTCCCATTTTTTCCTGCAGGTCTGATGATGGTCATTATAGATCGAAACCGGTAATCTGTTAACAAAAAGTTTGTGACTATAGACGTAAATTAAAGGAAACATAACACTGATATTCGCATGGTTTTTGTTGACTTAAAAAAAGTATTACAGCATACATAGGGGGACAATCAACTATGTCTTTTCAAAGTTTAAGAATCCACGGAAATTACTGCGTCTAGTACAAATGTGTTTCGGGGAAACCTTTTGCATAGTAAAGATTACCACAGTAAAGTCAGAGCATTTTGAATCAGAACTGATATTAGATAAGTAGATGCAGATGCATTGTCTCAAATGCTTTTTAATTTAATTTTAGAGAAGAGAGACTGAGAAGCAGTGGCTGAGAAAGGAGTGAGACAAAGTTGTAGTCTACATCCCCCCCCCCCCAATGTTATTCAATCTTATACTGAGCAACCAGTAACAGAAACAAAAGAAAAATTTGGAGTAAGAACTAAAATCCATGTTGAAGAAATAAAAGAATTTGAGATTTGCTGATGACATCGAAATTCTGCCAGAGACAGCAAAGAAGAGCACTTGATCGGAATGGACAGTGTCTTGAAAAAAGGATATAAGATGAACATCAACAATAACAAAACGAGGCTAATCGAATGTAGTAGAATTATATCAGATGATATTGAGGGAATTAGATTAGGAAACGAGACACTCAAAGTAGCAGATGAGTTTTGCTGTTTGGGAAGCCAAATAACTGATGACGGTCGAAGTAGGAAGAATATAAAAAGTAGACAGGCAATGACAAGAAAAGAGTTTCTGAAGAAGAGAAACTTGTTGACATCGAGTGTAGCTTTAAGTGTTAGAAAGTTCTTTCTGGAAGTATTTGTATGGAAGTGAAACATACACGATAAACAGTTTAGGCAAGAACAGGATAGAAGCTTTTGAAATTTGGTACTACAGAAGAATGCTGAAGATTAAATGGGTAGATCACGTAACTAATGAGGAGGTACTGAACAGAATTGGTGGGAAGAGAAATTTCTGCCACAACCCGACTAGAAGAAGGGATCGGTTGGTAGGACACATTCTGAGGGATCAAGGGACCACCAATTTAGTACTGGAGGGAGGCGTAGACATCGTATAGGGAGGCCAAAGGATGAATACAGTAAGTAGATTCAGAAGGACCTAGGTTGCAGTAGTTACTCAGAGATGAAGAGGCTTGGACAGGAGAGAGTACCTTGGAGAGCTGCATCAAACCAGTCTTTGGACTGAAGACCACAAATGGGTTATAACCCAATAAATAGGCATCCATATGCGTAATAACCCAATAAACAGGCTTCCATATGCGAACGATGTTGTTCTGATAAGTTGTACTGAAAATGACTTGCAGCTTATGACAAGTTCTCGCAGAAATAGGCCAAGGAAAGCAAGGGTTCAAATTGATGAGGATAATATTGAGTGCACGGTCGTGAGTAATGCACGTAGTGATAGTACCCCAATGTCTTTGAAAGAATAGAAATATTTAAATAATTTCGGCGAGCGAAATAGAATGGAAATTTGGTTTAAGGCAAAGATTAAGATCGTAAATAGAGGATACCTTGGCTTACAGGACGTATTTTGCAGTAGAGCAGTCTCGAGAAGATTTGAAATAAGACTCTACCAGCGTGTAAATCTTCCAGTAGCCCTACAGGGGCACGGAACGTTTAAATTAAGGAAAATAAATGAACAAAAACTACTAGCCTTCGAGAAAAAGATACTAAGCAGAATATTTGACCCCAAGAAGGACACCCCTTCACAGGAATCGAATATATTAAAAAACATGAACTGACAAATGTATACTCACAAGCTGATATTGCTCGAAGGGCGAAGAAAAGGAGAATGGTGTGGGTAGGACATCCTAATCAGTATGGGAGAGGAAAGACTAGTGTGAGTTGCATTCTCAGGATCTCTCTCTCTCTCTCTCTCTCTCTCTCTCTCTCTCTCTCTCCTCTCTCCCGCTCTTTCCTCTCTCTCTCTCTCTCTCTCTCTCTCTCTCTCTCTCTCTCTCTGTGTGTGTGTGTGTGTGTGTGTGTGTGTGTGTGTAATTACATTGCATTAGTTTCAGTGATAACGTGTACCTAATAATTATTCGTGCCCAGCGGTATAACGTGAGTAATTGATGAGACTCCATTATCGCAATCAAGTTACGAAGTGTTAATGCGTTGTAAACGAACACTGCTAGGAAGTTCGTCATTGCATTCACTTTAAAATTTGAGTCGTATAAGAACGAGTTTGTACAAATAACACGAAGAGAGAACTGATTTCAAAATGCATGTTAGATCCAAATGTCAGTATTCTGCCTACATTAGTAAACACTTGTTTGATTCCAAAATCTTTAAGAGTTGATACGAAATGTCACATGTGGCTATTTTCAAGTTTCGAACTGAAATTAGGCAGTTAGTGGCACGGTAACGAATGATATACAGAAGTCTTCATTCCTTTGAGTAGGTTAAACAAGAATTATTAAGTACAATCGGAATATATTTAACCAAATTTAATGGTTATAATTTAATGTATATAAAAGTGATTACGTTGCCGTTGTTTCCTCGTGTAATGAATTTATAAAAGATAGACAGTTTGCACGGATACATTATGACTACAGTCTTGCATAGTACTTACAAGGCTCTGGCAAACGATTACCAAGAAGGTTAGAAAACGTGGTAATCTCATTGCCTCTTCAGAAACGAAATGGTCAACAGTTGTCATCCGTATCGCACAAAGAACAAAGTGCACATGATTTCTTAGAGTCTGAGTCTTAGACAATATGTTAAATGCTTGTTATTTCAGTATACGTGAATTGGTTTTTGAATCGTGGCTCACATTACTTGTGGGAATATTTCTTTTATATTTCAGTTTTATAGAGACCGCCGTTGTTTTCCTTCACAAAACGCTTCGTTCTGATCTTGATCTGTTTGCTGCCAGGGGACAGCCCCGTGTACTTTTGCAATGTAACTGTGAAGAAAAACGCGGGATCCTGGCGTTTCCCTAGAGAAAACTAAACTTTTCTGACCTTTTTGAATAAAATATACCTGTTTCACAGCAAACTCCAGGGACGAAATTTCACAGACCGTGCGTTTTCCTTCTGTGATTAAGGTATTATATGCTTGTCTCTTTACTTGATTGCAGATGTGAATATATTGTAATTTTATATCACGAAACAAATAACCCGCAACTTCCACAAAGCAGTCAATCACCGTTGAAGCTAAAGCGTGATTAGTTCATCGGTAGTGCGTCTCACATTACTTGGACACAAGTAGATGTTAGAAGGCTTTTTATTTTATTACTGGTAATATGACTTGGCAGGTCTCGATACCGAAGTACCTAGAAACTTTTAGTATTCCTGTGCAGTTAAATTTACTTATTAAGACTTACAACCCACCTACGTAAAAAAGAAAAGATGCTTGGAAAAATAAGGAGGGTTTCAGAAAAGGAGATGACGCGTCAAGCATACGGGACGCGATATTTAATATACAAGGATAACACGGCTTCCACCAACAAAATTTCTGGATATTATTGGAGTACACTTGTAAGACAAAAGAACGACGCACAACCAATGAGTTATCGAAATGGGACGGAAAGCAGTAGATATGATGTGCCTGTACAAGGAAATCAGTAATGTGATGTACCTGTACACGGAAATCAGTAGATGTGATGTACCTGTACAAACAACCAAATGACAGCAATTTCAGAAATATTGGACGATATGTTCGAGAGAAAGAACTTCATAGGACAAGAAGTTAGTACCACGTTGGTCCACCTCTCGCCCCTATGCAAACAAATATTTTCTTGGCGTTGATTAACAGAGTTGTTGGATGTTCTCCTGAGGGATACTGTGCCAAATACTGTCCAACTGACTCCTTGTATCGTCACCCCATATTATACTAATGGTTGACAAGCCAAATGACGCACGATGGCGAGGTTGGTATCCCACCGCTGTTCGGGGTGTCTACAAACATACGGCTCGACAACCAGGAGTGGTCGTCTGGACCATTTCTTTTCTTAGCAGGATCCCTTTGGTTGTTATCCGCGGAACCCTTACAGCACAGTGGTTGGTCGACGATATTCTCCGCCTCGTTTTGTTGCCCTTTACGGCAAGCCGTCCTGGAGTTACGTTTCAGCAAGATAATGCCCGCCCGTACACGGCTAGAGTTTCTACTGCTTGTCTTTGTGCATACCAAACCCTACCCTGGCGAGCAAGGTCGCCGGATGTCTCCCCAGCTGAGAACTTCTGGTGTATTATGGGCAGAGCGATTTAACGCGCCAGTTTGACAGAATGTGGCACGATATGCCTCAGGAGGACATCCAAGAACTCTGTCAATCAATACTAAGCCGAATAACAGTTTACATAAGGGCCAGAGGTATACCAGTGCGTTATTGACTTGCTCAGTTTGTGAAGCTCTTTCTCTTAAATAAATCATCCAATTTATATCTGTTCCCGAAATAACAGATACCATTGGTGACCGTGGAGCTTCTCTAGAATGAAATGATAATTAAATCGACACCCTAGCTGCAAACAGGCGTTCATATACATCATTGGGGACATGTTGAAAATGTGTGGCACGACCGGGACTCGAACGCAGGATTCTAGACAAGGTGCACCATCGTCAATGATGTCTGTTCTTTCGGGAACAGACACTACATATATAGTTAAAATATGGCTACCCGGCCATTGACCTTCTTGTGCGAATGCAGCCACTACGGGACTTGGCAGATTAACCTGCCACGAGTAATGAGTGTGATGAGCAAATTCGCCGGCACGGTAGCTCAGCGTGTTCAGTCAGAGAGCTGCGTGCTCTCTGTAATAAAAAAAAACTGAGTCAAGGAATCGACGATCAACTTGAACGGATGTCTTGTGACGTCCGCCCAGATCAAACGCAATGAAATGTGTCGAACAAAATGAAAAAGAAAAAAAAAGGGTTAGCTGCCCTCTGTAATAAAAAAAAACTGAGTTAATCGATCAACGACGAACTTAAACGGGTGTCTCACGACGTCCGCCCCGAGCAGATGCAACGAACGAAACCAAACAAAATGAGATTTAAAATAAAAATAAAAATAAAAATTTTAAAAAAAATGGATAGAGCGTCTACCATGTAAGCAGGAGATCCCGGGTTCGAATCCCGGTCGGGCCACACATTTTCAACATGTCCTCAATGAAGTATATCAACACTTGTTTGCAGCTAGGGTGTCGATTTAATTATCATTTCATTTTTCTATTTGTTTGTATGTACATATACATCACATCTACCGATTTCCGTCCCACTCGGCTAATTCCTTGATGATGTACCGCTTTTTTGTGTTACGGTGTATTTCAGTATCAGGGAGCCGTGACGTCATTGCAAAAGAGGAATGTAAATATGCTCGCCCCCGGTAGCTGAGTGGTCAGCGCGACAGAATGTCAATAGTAAGAGCCCGAGTTCGATTCCCGGCTGGGTCGCAGATTTTCTCCACTCAGATCCGGGTGTTGTGGTGTCCTAATCATCATCATTTTATCCCCATCGACGCGCAAGTGGCGTCAAATCGAAAGACTTGCACCCGGCGAACGGTCTATTCGACGGGAGGCCATAGACACACGACATTATGTAATTATGATATTTTCGGTTTGTCACCGCTACTACATTTGTTCCTATGGAAAAAGCCTTTTATATGAAGTCACCAAAATATACAACATGGAACACAGTATAATGTAACAGCCCTCAAACGATGCAAAAGTACTGCGGCGAGGTTGCAGTCGCTGTGGAGGCAGCTCAACTTAGCGTCATTGCGTGGCGCTCGCCTTGTATTAAGTCAGCCCATACACAAGATGCATGTCGAACAACTCTTCATCGCTAAACCTAACCATACTGCTGTGTATCACTGTTAGTGTATGACTAACACGGCCGGGAAAGCAAATCCGGAACAGAAACGAGTAATGCTGAATGCAGGCTAGAGGGCGAATGATAAAGTCAGCGTTACTGTTGTCAGCAGCGAGCACCTTGTATAAACGGAACAAGTCTACTTCCTAACAAGACACACTGCGTATATCGTCGATATCTGCACTGTTGTGAAGGTTTTTTTTTATTTCAGTGCAGGTACAAAGATAAACTGTAATAAGAAATCAAAGAAAATGCAAATTAATTCTATTAGAGCCACCAGACACCGCGGGTCTCTCATTCCAAAATATTCAGAAAATATCGCCGAACAGACTATGAAATTTTGTTCGTGGAATTCGGGTTCATATTTCATAGATGTATCAGATGACGTGACTCAACTCGTTTTGTATTGTCTGACTTTTGTCCGATGCACGGACTCTTAACATCAGACGTGGTGTAACTGTGGGACAGAAACGTTACGCATTAGTGTCTTTGCAGTAGAACATGGTGGACTAGTGAAACTGAAAGAAAAATCTATATAATCTTGTGCTATTTTCAGCGAAATGTAAGATCTGTTTATTAAAGGGGTAATTTAATTAAACGTATAACACCAGTAATAATGGTTCAGGAAAGACTTGGGCTGCCAAGTAATTAATATGTGAACTCCAAACAACGATCAAGAAAACTGCTTCTGGTTTCATTACACTATCCTCTTTGTTGACATTCTACAAGAAGGCTTTTCTGGAAGACATTGATTTTTCTAGGAAAACATTATTACTAACAAACGGCATGAGTACTGGATTGATGACTGACGTCTTCACTGCAGGTACAGCATTCTCCAGTGTGGCCGACTCACCGTCATTTTTCTCGTTGCATGTGATATATTTAGCTTTGTGTCATCATTAGCTGATAGTTTCTTCTTCCTCTGGTTCTCTCCCCAGTCAAAATGAAAGGTGCAGGTATGAGTTTCTGTCACACAGGATGAGTGAGAAAAGACAAAAGTTGCAAAAAATTATTAATAGGAGGATAAAATTGTCTACGACAATGGATAAGAAAAGACTAATATAATAGAGGAGTAAAGGATTAACTGTAGCTAATTTTCTAACAGTAAAACAATTAGCGAAATATATTCGCAAATTGTGAATATGATTAGAAGTCAGCTGCACAATTCATCAGTGACACAGGAGAATTTGTTACAGACCAGGGCTCGAACCAGATTTTCCGCTTAACACGAGCGGTCGCCTTAATGACTTCGGCTGTCCACGCACGCTTATCGGGCACATCCAAACCTCCACATGTCACCCACCGCGTGTCTATGTCCCTTAGTGCCAGCACACGTTATGCGATTCCCGCATAGGTGGATGCAATTTTATTATCGTCTCTATAGCCTGCCTTGGCAAACACAAGTTTGCAATGTCCGTGCATTTCTGAAGGATATACAGACATTGCAAGATTGTAGTAAAATAAGTCTGAACCAGCAAGATAAAATAAATGATGATACATAATTAATCCTGCCTATACATGAGGAAATTGCCAAGGAAAACACTTAGTGCGTTTACTGTAAGACGACCATCGACATCCTAACCTACACTTGGTTTATAGGTCATGTGAAAATATCTAGACCCAGCAAACACGTTAGGAAAAATTGATGATTAAACAGTAGCCGCGTGAGAAAGTATCATTTCTAAGAAGTTAATTATACAGGGATACAATATCACCGACGTTCTTGAATTACATTTTCGCAGTTTAAACAATACATGGCAGTGATTACCGAAAAGAATACGAAAAAAACTCCTCGTTCTGCTCCGAAAAATTAAAATATTTCCTTAAAGGACAATAATAATAATAATAATTATTATTATTATTATTATTATTGATATTATTTATCCTTCGGTCATATTGATAATTTTCATAATACGGAATGTAACGGTGATAAATCCGAAAATATTAATAGATCCAAGACAGGAGCAATAACTAATCATCATATGGTAAAAATATATCAAGAGATAAAGGCCCTGAAGACATTGAGCGATCTAAAAACGTAAGATCTCATGGGAAATACTTATTATGCAGAGAAAGAGTGGCCTAACGGGAACAGAAAAAATCTTGGAACTGATATTCCAGAAAGAACCGGAAGTACCGTGAATCACGTTTCAAAACATAATCTGTCGGGTTTCCTCGGCGTGATTTATTAATGGTGTACTTCCGGGTATTATGGCGAGTATGTACTTCCATTTTTGTACTTTGCGAAAATGGAAATACAGAGTCGGCCTAACATCTGGAGGTACACCATTAAGTATTTCAAAACAAAATTTCGAGAAAGAAATCCCTCAAAAAGACAGCAAAAATATTGTATGTGTACATTACCAATAAAGATCAAACAATACAGTCGCACTGATATGTGTGGAAAGATTTCATTCGTGTAACAACAAGAACTAGTGGTACGACAAACATGAATAAGTATTAGAAAATTAAAACTGTTGTAACATTTCAGAGTCCCAAAAGATACTTTGGAATAGTTGTAAAATAAAAACATTTATTGTTATTCGAAAAGTTATAGACGACGTAATAAATTATAAAACAGTTGAAATTTTAAAAAGTATGAAAAAAGCGATCAAATGTTTTATGAAATGATTTGTCCAAAAGTAAGGAATAAAGCAGAATAGGGACATATTTGACGCGCCTTTTAATGATGCACGAAATCATGTACAACAAATGAGGTTCCGATTTAGAATTTAAAGTTCAATGTTTAATTTAGAATTTTAAGGAGTGCTAGACGACATTTCGGCAGCTGTTCGTGAAATATTCCTATTTTCTCCCAAATCACTAATTAAATTTTCCTTAATTATCATGAATACTTTCAATCCATTAAATTTTTTTCGAAAATTAGACCTCATGCTGCTGAATGTGATATCCAATTTGTCCATTTCCGACTCTTCGATCGCCAACGACTGTTCGAACAAACGCATTCCTTCAAATCTTTAATTTTTCCTTGATCACCCTTATTACTTTGAAGAAACTATGTCTTTTTTTTTTCAAAACTACACATCATGCTGGTCAGTTTGCTTTCCCAGAATGGACTGTGTAATTTCTAGGGAGTATTCTTCTTCCCTCCTCTCAAAAATTTGACCAAAAATCATGAGCGCAAAGATCTAAGCTGAATCCGTAACCTTTTGCAACACAATTGCGTGACGGTTATTCGCATCTCTTTCCTGGAAACAAGAGCAGCATTGGCAGTCTGAACAATTAGTGAGAACCGACATTACAAATTAATAACCTTATGAGAATGACAAACGATTATGGGTATTTTTACATATTTTCTTTGCACATGGCACATCAGTATAATTATCTGATAAATTAAGAGTTATAAAACGTCAGAAGTAAATCATCTTCGTAGAAACATTATAAGCTTTCACATTATTAGCCTGATATAATTACTGTTATTAAGTCCCGTGAAATTAGTTTTAAAAACGATTATTGTTAGAAAGTAAGTTAAATGTCTTAGAAGATTAATAAATGCTTTTCATCTTATACTAATACTCGATTTTCTAGTGATGCCTCATGTTAGCATGTGTAATTGGTCTTCGTCAACTTTTATAACTTTTTTTGTTTTTATGTTTTCATTTCTACTTTCTGTTCCTATATTCGCTAATGTTTTCAAAAACTTTATCTGATGTTTGAATCTTCTACATATCTTCTTCCTTAATAACACCACCTCACTTCCGTAGATGGGTAGGGATAGTCACTGTTTTGTACACTGCCATCATGGTATGTTTCCTTACGTTATTTTCTAAATTTGTAAGCACTATGACAGCAGAATATCTGAGTCTTCCAGTAACTCAGAAATATCCAGAGAAAGAGGGTAAAGTTGTTCCTATGTTATGTCGTTCAGACAGTCTTACGCCTCCATTTATCCCAACAGTGCTGTTGACCCAAACTTCCGTAGTTGATGGATCGTGGTCGTGGAAATGACGTTTTCACTGCTGAAAACGCAAGTTACTCTCACGTCCATTATTAACGTAGCCATTCACAAGCAACACTGTTTGACAATTACTTTTGGTACAAATGGTGAACGAACGAGACGTAGGGATATCAGCACAATTCATTTTGTGCACTTCGAAATTGCACTAAGGTAATTTGCACTCTCAGAGAGACGGCGTGTACTAATAATTTAATGCGTTGTGCATAGCGGAATCAGCACGCTGTGAGAAGCATTACTCACATCTGTCGTTAGCTTTAATTAACGCCAGCTTTAATTAAGCCTCCACCTCGCAGCGGGGCCATTCTGGAGAGACGGCGAACCCGCAATTGTGTCTCGACAGGAAGTGCAGCAGCCACCTTGTCTCACAGCTGTTACCTGACACCCCTCTCATCGGCCTTGTGATACATTGTCTTACTACGCTGGTCCGTGCCCACGCCGTTGGAGACTAACACGAACGTGGTGTACCTGCATATATAGCATTTGTAAATTCAGTGAAAAGATTTGACCTTATTGCCCGCCTCCGAAGTGCAGTGTTCAGCGTGTCTGGTTATATGCGGAGGACGCAGGGTCTATTCCCGCTAATGCCAGGTATTTTTCATTGATGGGAGGACTGCAGCAGGGTGCACTTAGCCTCGTGTTGCCAATTTACGAACTACTTAAGTGAGAAGCAGCGGCTCCAAGGCCAAGAAACCCGAAAACGGGGAGCGAGAGCGGTGTGCCGACCTCACGCCCCTCCGTACTGCATCCAATGACACCGTTTGCAGAGAGTGAGACGGTGGTCCGTTGGTCCCAATTGACCCATCCTTGTCAGAAAGCGCTGCGTTGACATTGTCGAGAAGTCTCTTTCGAACTCCGAAGGTAGCAGCGATAAAATTCACGAAGCTAAAGTTTATATATAATTAGAGTTGTAAAAATACCGTAGGCTACCACAGACTACCATAAATAAGTAGACTATGTTAGTTTTCTAGTAGCTTTGGTCAGTTAAGGCCGTATCCGCCTTACCTGTACATTAGGTGTATTGCATACCTGTCGTGAGTTAACTTGTTGCGATCACCTTCCTGACCATGCGATCAGTGTCTTACTAGATTCTCGTAAAAAACTGAGAGCGGGGAACCGTCTAGAAAATTAATGAAGATATATCAAGTGCTGGGTAACGGACGGAAGAGTTTTGTTCTATTTAGTTATCCTCCTGTGTGTTACTTAAAAGTAAACAGTAGTTATACACACAACAAAAAAAGTTTTGCATCACCCCGCTTCCCAGAACTCCTGAAGATAGACGTTGACTGTGGATATTGTATGACATATACAGTCCCTTTCACTGTTCAGAGATGTCACTAAACCCGCCCAAAGATGTAAACAACCATGCATGTGCAGCGCCCATTAGTTTGAGGGGGTCCAACTGCCGATCAGTTCCAGTCATTCCACCAGGAAGGAGGTACACGGCTCGTGCTGTCTGTAGTTCAACCATGCCTAGACGGTCAATGCCGCGGTTCGATCGCGCCCGCATTGTTACTTCGTGCCAGGAAGGGCTCTCAATAAGGGAAGTGTCCAGGCGCCTCGGAGTGAACCAAAGCGATGTTGTTCGGGCGTGGAGGAAATACAGAGAGACACGAACTGTCGATGACATGCCTCGCTCAGTCTGCCCAGGAGCTACTATCACAGTGAATGGCCGTTTCCTACGGATTATGACTCGGAGGAAACCTGACTGCAACGCCACCAAGTTGAATAATGCTTTTCGTGCAGCCACAGAACGTCGTGTTATCACTCAAACTGTGTGCAATAGGCTGTATGATGCGCAACTTCACTCCCGACGTACATGGCGAGGTCCGTCCTTGCAACCACGACACCATGCAGCACGTTACAGATGGGCCCAAAAACATGCCGAATGGAACACTCAGGATTGGCATCACGTTCTCTTCACCGATGAGTGTCGCATATGCCTTCAAACAGACAATCGTCGGAGACGTGTTTGGAAGCAACCCGGTCAGGCTGAACGCCTTAGAAACACTGACCAGCGAGTGCAGCAAGGTGGACGATCTCTGCTGTTTTGGGGTGGCATTATGTGGGGCCGACGTACGCCGCTGGTGGTCACGGGAGGCGCCGTTACGGCTGTACGATACGTGAATGCCATCCTCCGACCGATATTGCAACCCTATCGGCAGCATATTGGCGAGGCATTCGTCTTCATGGACGACAATTCGCGCTCCCATCGTGCACATCTTGTGAATGACTTCCTTCAGGATAACGACATCGCTCGACTAGAGTGGCCAGCATGTTCTCCAGACATAAACCATGTTGAACATGCCTGGGATAGATTGAAAAGGGTTGTTTATGGACGACGTGACCCACCAACCACTCTGAGGGATCTACGCCAAATCGCCGTTAAGGAGTGGGACAATCTAGACCAACAATGCCTTGATGGACTTGTGGATGGTATGCCACGACGAATACAGGCATGCATCAATGCAAGACGACGTGCTACTGCGTATTAGAGGTACCGGTGTGTACAGCAATCTGCGTCACCACCTCTGAAGGTCTCACTGTATGGTGGTACAACAAGCAATGTGTGGTTTTCATGAGCAATAAAAAGGGCGGAAATGATGTTTATGTTGAGCTCTATTCCAGTTTTCTGTACATGTTCCGGAACTCGCTGAACCGAGGTGATGCGAAACTTTTTTTGATGTGTGTAGAACAATTGAAATTATCAATGTTTAATACATGTTTTATTCGGGAACTGTTGATCTGTAACGTGAAACAGGGGGATGTTATAGTAAAACTTAAGAAAACAAATTAGATTTATCATACAGCGCTAGAAAACTCAATTTCATAAACAAAAAGGTAAAATTAGAAAAACGCAAAACGAAAATATGTCAAACATCACTTCAATACCTCGTCGCACTTTATAAAATACGTTCCTGTTATTAAAAAAGAAACTTCCGCATTTATCAACAATAAAACTCTTGCCTTTGATCATGATGAAGATTATTTTGTACTCACTAGAACATTCTTCACCATGATCAAGGGCAAGAGTTTCCTGTTATTGTTGATAAATGCGAAAGTTTATATATTTATATATACAATGTCTATGCGTGTAAACTGTGTTTTCTTTGGTTATATAAAAGCGCAGAAGTTACGCGACCAATCATCTAGTTTTTATTACTTTTAAAATGCAATTTATATTCTGTAAGAGCATAAAATACAAAATGGACTAACATTGAATGAGGTACGGCTCTAATTATGTGCAAAACAAACAAAAACACAAAGAGAAGTCGTCAGCTCCCAGTTTCTCTGTCACACATTCATTTATGTTTCCTTCCCTATCATTACTACCGGCAATCCTAACGTTTACTACGATATTTGTGTAGTGTACAAAACCAGCGAACCGTCATTTTGGTACAGCTCAACTCTATGTACAAGTTATATAGAAGCCAGGCGCAGCTACAACATTCGAAGGAAGTGAGAGAAAGTCAGACAGGGTTGTGCCATATCCCCGATGTTGTCCAATCTGTACACTGAGCAAGCAATACAGGAAACTAAAGAGATGTTTGAAAATTATATTAAATTTGAGGAAGATGAAATAAGGAACTTAAACCACAGATTTGATACGTACGACATTCCCAACTAAGGTGCATGATTAATCAATTTAAAGAGATTCGCTTTAGCTGTACTAATGAGTTATTCAGTCCACATTCAGGTGTATAAAATTATTGTCTTTGGTCATGCGTAATATGTGGAGGGGCCAGTCAGTGTAAGTGATCCAAATCGCTGCATCTAATCTGAAACTGTCGTCGGGCAGCAGCATTCTATGTACCCCAACCAACGCCATCTAACCTGACAATGTATTGAAGGCAGAGGAGCATTGTGTGAATTTGGTATGGCATCACGATGTTTATCACTACCAATTTAAAGGCTTTTGGGACATGTAGAATCAGCATATTCCGACGTACTGTATCCCTGCGCGGTAATATTGCTTAGTGAAGGCTAAGTTCTTCGTATATTTCCGTATAATTAGGAAATTAAAGGAGAGCCGCAATCATCAGAGAGAGGTGGTAGTAGAAGAGCGGATGGAACATTTGACGCTGACGTGAGAGGCATTTAAATGACTTAAATATGTCACTGCTAGAAAACGATTTACTGATCCTTGACACAAGGCATAACATCAGTGCTCGAACGCGGTCAAGAAACAGAAAATGTTTTATGCTAGAGGTAGTGTTACGTGCCCTATCTACCCTCTCCACCTGATACACCCTTTAGGTTTCGTCGGATTCCTTGTGGATTCCATTACAAACTAATGAGGGAGCAGTGACAGTGTGAAAATAAATAAATAAATGTGTTCATATAGTTCAGATTACGAACTGTCCCCCAAACTTACCTCGCGAATTTTATTTAACTTCGATATTCTTTCTTATCTTCTAAATTATACCTATCTTCATTGACGCACATATGGATTTTCATGTATTTATTAGTCTCGGGCGCAGTGCAGCGCATTAATTTGATAGTACTCATTTCAAAACTAATAAGTAGAATATGCACCTTCATGCGTTCTGCTATTGCAAATCAGTCAGTCAAGAGTAAGTTAAGAATCAAAACGTAGCATACTCTTCGCTTAGTATCTGCTATGAGCAGAAGTTCTGGCTGTAGAGAACCACTATCACACGCGCTTGTTCAGAGAATCTGTAGAAATACAAAAACACGCGAACAGTTTGAACAAGAAAGAGGAAAGCCTTAAGGTAAACGGATCCTGGCTTCCCGTACTGCAGCGAACGACCGTCGCAGGTAGCAAGAGGAGAACCGCACCGGAAATGACCGCGGAGAAGCCCTCGGACGTTGGCGCGCCAGGTACACATAGTCTGCGGCCGCGAGCTCGGCTCCAGTTCACCACCGGCAATGGAGGGTGAAGCTTTGACAATGCCAGCCACTCGTGCTGGCGAAACGTCAGAAAAATCATTAGATGAACGTCGGCCGAAGAACCCGAGACAGAAGCCAATAGGCAGTTTGTCAAATAACGAAATGTTGCGTACAGGAGGAAGATGAGACGATTAAATTTGCAGGTGCTTTGAGGCTATACCATGCCTCAGACAGCAACATTAACTCTAATCCAGATGGGCACCAAGTCAAACTACGCTTGTCTTGAAGGCACAGGTACGTCATTCTAATTATGTCTATGCCAGAGTTCATCAATGGTAGAGGCTGGCGAATGGGAATATGCCAGTCATTCAGCAACCCATGAGTAGATGGTTTCAGTGGGTGAGAGATCTGGAGTCCGAGCTGGGCAGGACAACAGTCGAGGTACGTCAGGGCAGCACGGGAAACATCCGAGGTTCTGTTATCCTGTTGAAAGATGTCACTTAGCCCTCGAAGGTGGGGCAGAACCACCGGCCTCAACATGTAAGAAACGTAATGGATGCTATCCAAATTATCAGATATGCGAATCAGAGGTGTTCGTTTTCTGTACCCAATGACACACCCATCTATAACACCAAGACAGTTAGGAATAAAAATCCACCAAAGTTATTTCCTCTCAGAATTTCCACAAATGTACCCATGTCATAATACTGAATGCACTGTCCGCATTGATACTTACTTGTCTTGCTTCAGACATGGATATTTCCTGAGCAAATAATATGTCCATACTATTGGACGCCTGTCATGTGGTGTCGATGTGATAGTGCATGGCGTTGAGCATGTCCTTCGTCAGTCCACCTATTTCATATTCGCATAGTGGCCATTGGATGTTAACAGACACGAGCAGCTATCTCACAGAGCAATAAACAGCAGTCTCAATAGGACGCAGTCCTCCCATTGTCGAATGGTAGACATTTTTCTTTCCTAAATGAGGCATAACATGACCTTATAGTAAACAAATAGCATTCAGATTCCACTTGTGAATGAGATATCTGCTTCTGAATATGGTTTTTATTAGGTCGCTTCCTTGTTTGTTTTGTACAAATTTTGCAATTGATTGTCGATGAGAGAGGGACTTGACTTTTAAACATAGCTCTGAACTGAATGACAATGCAATATTAACTCGGTTTCTTGTCTTTCTGATCCACAGGGGTGGGAGATGGAGGTAAAATGGTTGGCAACTCTGGGATCTCGGCTGCTCTGAAGGAGTGGCATATCGTGCTGGCAGTGGCGGAATGTGTTAGGCGATATGAAAGCAAACAGGCGTGGTTCAGCAGAGATAGGGGGGAAAGGATACTGATATCGCTTTCTTGTCTGTCTGTCTGTTTGCAATTGATTTTAAACTAACTTCCCGAGGAGCTAGAGACTTGAAACTTTAAACATAGCCCAGAACTGGAAGACAACGCCATATTAACTGGCTTTATTGGTTTGTTTATGGTGGAAGGTCCTTTGTATACCACTACCATTTCCCCCTTTTCCTGTTCCAGTTCCAAATGGTTTGCGGGAAGAACGATTTCTGAAAAGCCTCCGTACGAACTCGCATCTCTCTGCTTTTTACCTTCACGCTCTTTTCCGGAGACATACGTAGATGGAAGCAATATATTAGTTGAGTCAGGTGAGGGGAAACAAACAGATCTGAAATTTAGCACATGTTTCTGTTGAAACTTCATCAAAATGTTTGAAATAAATTGAAAAATTTCACACACACAAGACTAAAAAGCATTAAATAATTATTTGAATAAAAAATATTTTTAATGCACCACGTTTTTCAATCAGACTAAAAAGTGTAAAATCATTTCGCCTACTCCCAAGCAGATTAACAACCCCATACAGACAAACCTGAACATTTCTGTCTTTGAATTTATAACAGCTATGGAAGTACTTGTAAGAATTAAAACGAAAAACTTTGGGACCGTGTAATACAGAACTGATACATGAATAGTTCACCTCCTTACTATTACACTACTTACTAATTGATGTATGAACAGTTCACCTTCTTATTATTATCTACTCCGTGCACCCCACTGTTTGCTTTTTATATCTCACAATTATCCTAATATCTATTAAAAATTTGCAATCACAAAGTATCAAGATTATATGTATGGAGCTATGAATCTGTATGAGGTTAGCAGAAATTATTTTACACTTTTTAATCTGATTTAAAAATTTAAATTAAAAATTTACTTTTATTTAATAAATTACTTCTTATATACAGAACGTAGCTAGCGTTACTCCTACAAACAATCTAAGACAAATAAAGCGAAGCATCTTGAAGAAATTATCTGAATGGGGCCGAAATCAATCTGAATGGGGCCGAAATCAGTTGATGTGATGTAAATGGACAGACAAACAAATGACCATAGTTTCAGTAAAATCGGATGATATATTCAAGAGAGAGAAGTTCACAAAGTTGAGCATGTCAGTAGCGCACTCAACCACTTCTGGCAGTTAATTTAAGCAGTTATTCGGCTTGGCATTGACTGATAGGGTGGTTGAATGTTATGCTGTCCAACCTGGTTGTTGGGCCGCATGGCGGGTGACAGTAAGGTTGGTAAGCCACCGCTGTCCAGGGCGTCTCCTTTCGGCCTGCAACCTCAATCACTGGACACAATTTTCTTCACTGATGGGTCCCGCTTCGATCTAAGCCCGGCGACCAGCAAAAACTTGTCTGAAGACGCAACGGACAGCAATGGGACACCAACCTGACTGTCGCCAGCCGTACGGCTCGAGATCCAGGAATGATGGTCTGGGGCGCCATTTCTTTTCATAGCAGGACACCTTTGGTTCTCACCTGACACCCTTACAGCACAGTGGTACGCTCTGTTTTGTTGCCCTTCATGGTAAGCCATCTTAGGCTTACATTCTAGTAAAGTAATGGCCACCCGCGCACGGCTTTGCTTCACATTTGCCAAATGCAAAGTTACCCAGCAAAGTAAGCAGATCTCTTCCCAATTGATAACATTTGGAGCGCTATCGGCAGCACTATCAGCTCGATCTTCTGACGATCCAACGTGACTATTGGACAGAATCTGGCACGATATCCCCCAGAAGGACATCCAGCAACCCTGTCAATCAGTGCCAAGCCCAGTAACTGCTTGCATGTGGCCCAGATGTGGAACAACGCATTACTGACTTCCTCAGTTTGTAAAACTGTTTCTCTTCATTAGTGCCGCGGGAGATTAGCCGAGCGGTCTTGGGCGCTGCAGTCATGGACTGTGCGGCTGGTCCCGGCGGAGGTTCGAGGCCTCCCTCGGGCATGGGTGTGTGTGTTTGTCCTTAGGATAATTTAGGGTAAGTAGTGTGTAAGCTTAGGGACTGATGACCTTAGCAGTTCCATAAGAATTCACACACATTTTTTCTTCATAAGTTGTCCGCCTCGATAGCTGAATGGTGGCTGGGAGTGGTGGCGTGCTCCTGTAATCCAGCGACCTGGAGGCCGGGTGTAGTGGATAGTCTGAGGATAGGAGTACTGTTATAGCCGGCACGGTAGCTCAGCGTGTTCGGTCAGAGGGCTAGCTGCCCTCTGCAATAAAAAAAAACTGAGTTAATGGATCAACAACGAACTGAAACGGGTGTCTTTCGACGTCCGCCCCGAGCAGATACAACGAACGAAATCGAACAAAATGAGATAAAAAAAATGGTCAGCGTGACGGCCTGCCGTCCTAAGGAGCCCGGGTTCGATTCCCAGCTGGGTCGGTGATTTTCTCCGCTCAGGGACTGGGTGTTGTGTTGTTTTCATCATCATTTCACCCCCATCCGGCGCGCAGGTCGTCCATTGTGGCGTCGAATGTAATAATACCTGCACCAAGGCGGCCGGACCTACCTCGCAAGGGGCTTCCCGGCCAATGACGCCAAACGCTCATTTCCATTCTTCATTAGTTTATACAATTTTTCTGAAATTGCAATCCTTTGTTTGTCTCTACATGTACATTTCCGCCGTATTCGAATAATTCCCCTGACGTGCTTTTTTTTCGTTTTTATTTTACCTTGGGCTGTACTTTGCGCAGTCTCGAGAAAATGCTTATAATAGCGTATCCAAGCATGTTTGACGTATGTTTCGTGCCACCTTCGTGGCAGTGCAGGCTTAGTAGAACAATATTACGAAAAGTATGTAAAATTTCTCGGAGTTGTTGAAAGTGCATGTACAATTTCCTCAAAAGCCTTCGGAGTATCAACGGAAACAAATGTTTAATTCTAATTTTGTGTTAGCCCGTTTCTGTAGCCGTATCCGAGAAACGCAGCTCCTTTGATCTGCTAGTACGTCAGCGTCTGTTGGGCAGGACGTGTGCAGTTGGTGTCGGCGATTCCCTTGAGCGAGCGCCTGGCCGTGTAATTGAATATTTGCGTCGCTGCGCCCTCTGACCCCGGGGGGGTGATTGATAGCGGCACAGCACAGCGGCCGCCGAGCCGTCGACCTCAATCGATAGCCAGCCAGCCAGCCAGCCCTGTCCCGCTCCCTCCGGCCGCCAGACGCTACGCCAAGCCGCAGACTCGCATCTCAGACTCGCATCTCAGAGTGCAATCGGACACCGCGTCGACCGCCGCCAGCATACATCAGCCAGGCGACCGCTGACAAATACTGACTGAGGCGGCGCACCCGATGTGTGCCCGCCAGGAATGGCAAGCCAAACAGCGCCAGCCCGTGCTGCAGCGGGTTTACAGTAGTGGCGCTAAATCTCCTCACCCATACACCTGATAATATTTCCAATAAACTTCAAAAGGTTTTAGGATAATTGTTGGATATAAGGTCCGCCTGTTATGCAAAACACTGTTTCCTCATGTGCCTCAAACGTGTTTCAGCACCTCGTTGCCATCATTGGTGGATTCCATTTATTAAAATTTGTGATGTGTGAATATATTTTGAGTGATAACAAAACTACGAAAATGATGCCTAAAGTACAGGATTTGTTTGTTTCGTCATTATCTTAATTTTAGATGGTACGCTTTCTGCAGGACCATTTGTACATCGTCATGCTCTGGTAGCGTGTCATCTACATCCAGATGATGTTAATGTGAAATTGATTGGCGAGTTAATATATCACTTCTTGTTTGAACGTAATTTTGTTGTGCCAAGGTATTTTGCACATATATTCTTTATTACACTCATATTCGCGACCAGAGATAGGACGTTCATACTCACAGGACATGTACGTTAGTATGTTCCGCAGAAATGATTTGCACAGGGTCCGCTATAGACCCTGATAACTTGTTCCATGCGTGATGGCACGAATGATGTCCTGTGATATAGCCATCCATGCTACATTCACCTTGTTTATCTGTGATAATTCGCACTGGGTCACAGCACTGCACTTGTCGTTTCACTATATCCCACATATTTTCGGTCGGCGACGGGTCTTGTTATCTGGCGGTCCAGGGCAAAAGGCTGATATCTTCTGACACCTAGAAGGCAAGTGTTCATGCAGCAACATGTGGTCGTGCACTGTCTCGCTGGAAAATGCTGTCTGGGATGATGTCCAGAAAGAGTATGGGTACAGGTCGCAGGATGTCATTCACGTAGGTCAGAATTCTCACACTGCCCTGGACACGCACCAACTGTGATTTGTGGTTGTACCCAATAGCACCCCACACCATAAGGCCTCAACTTGGCGCTCTACGTCTTGTGCGAATGCAGTCAATGTGATGCCACTCCCCCCATCTAAGGTGAACAAAAATCATTTTCAAACAAAGAGAACCTGGATTCGTCCGATAAAAACACTATCTGATCCCTTTCTTGCCCCAGTGACGTCGTTCCATACACCATTGCTACCTATCATGTTTTTCCACATTCGTTAAAGGTAGGGACGTACTGAAAATGTACGATATGTTACACTGTTCCACTGTTGCACCAGAGCCGAGGAGGACGCAGATCTCTCCTGTAGTGACTTCCGGACGACGTGTCTATCTTCTCGGGGGGATGGTCTGGATGGTGCGACCTGACCCATCTAGTCGAGTTCTATGGCTTTCCCTGAACTATTCTGCACACACCCAGTTCACTGCCGAAACACTTCGTCCCGCACGAGCAGCAATTTTCCGTATGGATGCATCACATTCTCCCATGCCATTAATGCGCCCTCTTTCAAACCCACTGATTTGACGGTGCGGTTCGCGCATACGTCTGCGAGGCTTCCTGCAAGTCTGCTTCGGTTTTTAGTGACGACAGTCGATGGCACATTTTACCGTAGGTGGTCTTGCGCCGCGATATCGATGTTGACATTGAACATGCGGGCCGACATGGTTCAAATGCTAATCATTTCTGCCGAGCATACTAATTTACATGTCCTCGGAATATGAACATCCTTGCCTCTAGTCGTTCAAGGTGTTCTGTTTTTTCTGAACATGATTGTACTTACGTCTTGTTTTGAGAGATCAGTTTTCTTTTGCGTTCGCATGAGTTACTAAAAAAACGCACATAAATACTACATGTGCCCTCAGAATTTCGTTTGTAATGAACACTATTAATTTTTCTAAACTAAAGTGTAAATGTCGCTACTGTCTAACCTGTCCCAGTTGACGTTCAGTTGTTCTCAAGTGAATTTGGCACCGAATTTGAATTTACTCTCTCTCTCTCTCTCTCTCTCTCTCTCTCTCTCTCCCCTCTCTCCCTCTCTCTCTCTCTCTCTCTCTCTCTCTCTCTCTCTGTGTGTGTGTGTGTGTGTGTGTGTGTGTGTGTCATGAGAGAGAGAGAGAGAGAGAGAGAGAGAGAGAGACGAAGAATTAGAGAGCTTGTTAGCTATTTGTATTCTTTTTTCTGTGAAGTTCCCTTAATGTGTCAAATAGTGTGCTTTTCCTTTGTAAAGTTTCTTTAGTGCGTTAGTTAGTGTGGCTTTGCTTAGTGGAGTGTCTTCATTTATAACCTGCTTTCCTTATGCTATTGCCTTTTGTAGATGGAAGTTCTCCACTGTTGTTAGTTCATGGTACACACTGTGGCACAATTTCAGTATTTTTAAATCTCTTTCTTTTGCAGTTGCGTGATGGTTGTGGGCTGTTTGGTGCTGATAAAATGGGCAATGCGAGCTGTTACTTTTCAGAGCTTTTAATTGTTCTGAATATCTTGTTTTAAAGTTCCTGCATCTTTGTACTATTTATGTTCCATGTGAGTTCATATATGCCTAATCTGTTTAAAGTTCATGCATCTTTGTACTACTTATACTGACTGACAAGTGTTGCATGTGAGTTCATATATGCCTGATCTATTGAAATTATCTGAGGATATTTCTTGTGTTCTGAACTTTTTCTGTCTTGTGTGTCCTGTATCCTATAAGAAGTCCGTTTTCCTTTAATATGTTGCCTTTTCTGTGAACAATTTCGTTATTGTAGGTGAGTATACGCCATTTAGTTTTGTGTGTGTGTTGTTACTATTTTGTGTATGGGCACGTTTGGATAACATGAAAAAACACTGTTTCGTGTAACAGGTGGACCTTATATCCGATTATTTAAACTACAAACACGGCAAATACAAGAACAACAAAACCATATGATTAAGGTTTGAGAAGGTTTATTGTTATTATTTCTGCTGTGTCTCAGAAGCAAAGATTACATCTAACGGGACTATCTAACAGGAAGCTTTAACTGATCTCCATTTTTTACTACTCCGGTCTAGAAACGTTTTGGACTGACGGAGTATGTGCAACAATGATGCGAAAGATGAACAAAATCGTCGACGTGTCACTTGTGCACTACCGTTGTTACAGTAGCTCAGATAAGTTCACCGCCCGCCGCGTCGCCTCACAGCTCAGCTGTGGGTCAGAGTTTGAACGTCCGGTTCTCCACGCCACACGGTGCAGCTTCTCCGGCTGGCGCGACGCTTAAAGCGCAGAAATCCAAATACAGAAAACGGAAAGTTGGTCATAAAACACGAAAATAGCCAATAGTATGTACGAAATTGAGGGACTTCGTTAGGTGACGACGGAAAAACTGTCTTCAAAATACACTGCCTAATAAAAAAATAGCAACGCCATGAAGGAGTTGTACGACAGAACGTAAGTTGGTTCGCGTGTTTCTACATCTGAAAGATGATGTCTATTCAAATTTCGCACCAGCCACTTAAGACTGGCACTAGTATCGCACCCCAGTGAGAATGAATATCAGGTTTGTTTTAAATACACTCCTGGAAATGGAAAAAAGAACACATTGACACCGGTGTGTCAGACCCACCATACTTGCTCCGGACACTGCGAGAGGGCTGTACAAGCAATGATCACACGCACGGCACAGCGGACACACCAGGAACCGCGGTGTTGGCCGTCGAATGGCGCTAGCTGCGCAGCATTTGTGCACCGCCGCCGTCAGTGTCAGCCAGTTTGCCGTGGCATACGGAGCTCCATCGCAGTCTTTAACACTGGTAGCATGCCGCGACAGCGTGGACGTGAACCGTATGTGCAGTTGACGGACTTTGAGCGAGGGCGTATAGTGGGCATGCGGGAGGCCGGGTGGACGTACCGCCGAATTGCTCAACACGTGGGGCGTGAGGTCTCCACAGTACATCGATGTTGTCGCCAGTGGTCGGCGGAAGGTGCACGTGCCCGTCGACCTGGGACCGGACCGCAGCGACGCACGGATGCACGACAAGACCGTAGGATCCTACGCAGTGCCGTAGGGGACCGCACCGCCACTTCCCAGCAAATTAAGGACACTGTTGCTCCTGGGGTATCGGCGAGGACCATTCGCAACCGTCTCCATGAAGCTGGGCTACGGTCCCGCACACCGTTAGGCCGTCTTCCGCTCACGCCCCAACATCGTGCAGCCTGCCTCCAGTGGTGTCGCGACAGGCGTGAATGGAGGGACGAATGGAGACGTGTCGTCTTCAGCGACGAGAGTCGCTTCTGCCTTGGTGCCAATGATGGTCGTATGCGTGTTTGGCGCCGTGCAGGTGAGCGCCACAATCAGGACTGCATACGACCGAGGCACACAGGGCCAACACCCGGCATCATGGTGTGGGGAGCGATCTCCTACACTGGCCGTACACCACTGGTGATCGTCGAGGGGACACTGAATAGTGCACGGTACATCCAAACCGTCATCGAACCCATCGTTCTACCATTCCTAGACCGGCAAGGGAACTTGCTGTTCCAACAGGACAATGCACGTCCGAATGTATCCCGTGCCACCCAACGTGCACACACCCTGGCCAGCAAGATCTCCGGATCTGTCCCCCATTGAGCATGTTTGGGACTGGATGAAGCGTCGTCTCACGCGGTCTGCACGTCCAGCACGAACGCTGGTCCAACTGAGGCGCCAGGTGGAAATGGCATGGCAAGCCGTTCCACAGGACTACATCCAGCATCTCTACGATCGTCTCCATGGGAGAATAGCAGCCTGCATTGCTGCGAAAGGTGGATATACACTGTACTAGTGCCGACATTGTGCATGCTCTGTTGCCTGTGTCTATGTGCCTGTGGTTCTGTCAGTGTGATCATGTGATGTATCTGACCCCAGGAATGTGTCAATAAAGTTTCCCCTTCCTGGGACAATGAATTCACGGTGTTCTTATTTCAATTTCCAGGAGTGTACATTCTGTAGCGGTCACGAGGGTTTGTTACCTTTGAGAGTGGAAGTGGCGAGTTGACGTTAGTCAAGAATGCCCTTGAGGGACAAAGACTCCATTATCAATACCCTACCGAGTTTGGACGAGGACGTGTAATAGGGCTACGAGAAGCTGGATGTTCCTTGTGCGACGTAGTAGAAAGACGTTGTAGAAATGTGGTCACTGTACATCATTACTGGCAGCAATGTTCTCGAGAAAGTACAGTCGCAAGAGGACCCAGCTCCTGACGCTCACGTGGCACTACCGAGAAGGAAGGAATCGTGTTCGGCACATGGCTCTAGCACATCTCACTGCATTTGCTGCCACAATATGAGCAACAGTTGACACCACAATGTCAAAACGAATAGTTACATATCGGTTACTTCAAGGACAACTCCGAGCCAGACGCCCAGCAGCGTGCATCCCACTGACCCCACAACACCGCCATTTATGACTTCAGTGGTACCAAGCTAGAGCTCATTGGAGGGTAGGGTGGAGATGTGCTGTGTTTTCTGATGAAAGGTGGTTTTGCCGCAGTGCGAGTGATAGCAGTGTACTGGTTAAGAAAGAGGCCAACCGATGGTCTGCAACCAACCTGTCTGGGTGCTAGACACACTGGACCTACACCTGGAGTTATAGTCTGGGGTGCCATTTGGTGTGACAGCAGGAGCACCCTGATTGCAAATTTGTACGTCAGTCTGGTGAGTCGACCTGTTGTGCTGCCATTCATGAAAAGCATTACAGGGGGCGTTTTCCAACAGGATAACGCTCGCCCACACACCGCTGTTGTCAGGCAAAAAGCTCGACTCACTTACGACATGTTGCATTGGCCTGCTAGATCACCAGATCCGCCTCCAACAGAGCACGCTTGTGACATCACCGGACGACTACTAAGCGTCACCCATAAATGGCATTAACCGTCCCTGTATTGATGGACCAAGTGCAACGGACAAGGAACTCCATCCCATAAACTGATATCCGGCACCTGTACAACACACTACATACAAGTTTGTATGTTTACATTTAAAATTTTGGGGGTTACACCGGTTCTTAGTGTTCCAGCGTTTCATATTTGCAGTGTCTTATCTCGCGCTGTGATCTTCCAACTTTAATCATTCAGATATATCACCTACACAAATTTATTCCCGCAATTTCATTTATTTTTCGATGTTGCGATTTTTCCGTCAGTGTACATAGAAAGGAGCAATAAATACCGGATGTAACGTGCAAACCCCATCCATCAGCAAAATTGTTTTAAAATCTGTAACTACAAAAATTTAATATCATATTATCTACGACAAATCACCGCTGATGACACTTTGTCAATAAAAAAGATTCGCGTTGGGTGTAGACCCCTCTTATATTGTAGTACACTTAATACAGCAGAAAAAATAATTGTTACTCATAAATAATATTATTTGTGGCTTACTTTTCTGTATTATATACTTATAGTAGCTTCGCTGACGCTCGAAGGATATTTCACGAGGCCCATAAATTCACACTCAGTACTCGAAATAATACAGCGCGATGCACACACTACCACCGTCACAGTACAAGATTTCTCTTACGTTACAGAGCAATTTTCTAAAGGTTTACAAAAAGCAAAATTAAATAAAGGCCCAGAGAAATGTATAAAACTGTATTTAATTTCATAATTAATCTTTTTTGACATTTGAATATGAATATTTGTGCATCCTACGAATAAAATAATGTATTTTTAATTTACTCTCCTGATAGTAAACCAGTCGTACTAACAGTTTATTATTATTTGCAAACTGCAGCTTCTAATATCAGATTTCGCTATTTTATTTAATTTTTTCCATTACTTACAGTACAGCTTTATAGCAGCGGTGTTAATCTATAGTACTTACAGCTCTTGAAATACCTTATGACAGTGACTCTCAGCATCTGACCATCTTTCCGAGTGCGAAACATTCGAGAAGCCATCCTTCTAAAACAGCATTTTCTAAAGTCATATTTTACCTCTCAAATCATTTATTAGCCTCAAGGCAAAATTATGCAAAATATAAGCAGCTTGCACAAGCCTTATAGTAACTGTCAATTGGATTTTTTTGGATTAGAAGGTCATCTTTTAATGATATAACGCAAGACAACGAGCTGTCTTGACCAAATCTCTCAACTATTGAAAATATCTGTTTATGGGTTAGCGAGAAACTGGCACGGCAAACTCGCCAGACACTACGATTGATGAGCTCTGCACAGAGTTCAGGCAGCATGGAATGACGTACCCATCCCTGTCAGCCAAGTTTAGATCCGGTTACAGCCGTTATTTCTGTGTGTATTCTACGTGACGAACCACCCGGCTCGTGTTTGAGTTTTCCCTCCCCATGAGTTTCAGACCGACCCCTTAGACATATGGCTGTGAAGGAGGGGAAGGAATCCAGTGTGCACTCTGTGTGTATACTGGAAGGAGTCATTCCAGATGTGGAATGGGTGCTTGCGGATGCCATGAACAGCACAGAATACAGCCAGCTGCAGATGGTGGCTCATGATGGTACTAACGATGGCCCGCATCTCGCGGTCGTGCTGTAGCGTTCTCGCTTCCCACGCCCGGGTTCCCGGGTTCGATTCCCGGCGGGGTCAGAGATTTTCTCTGCCTCGTGATGGCTGGGTGTTGTGTTCTGTCCTTAGGTTAGTTCGGTTTAAGTAGTTCTACGTTCTAGGGGACTTATGACCACAGCAGTTGAGTCCCATAGTGCTCAGAGCCATTTGAACCATTTTACTAACGATGTGTGTCGCTTTGGATCGGAACAGATTCTCTCATGTTTCGGTGGCTAGCTGAAGCAGCAAACACTGCCAGTCTTGCTTGCGAGATGACGGCAGAGTTCATCATCTGCAGCATCATCGACAGAATTGATTGTGGTCCTTTGGTACAGAGCCGAGTGGAGGGTCTGAATCAGAGTCTCAGGCGGTTCAGCGTCCATATAGGTTGCAGATTTCTCGACATGGCGCCATAGGGTTGAAGGTTCCCAGGTTCTGCTAAATAGGTCAGGAGTCCACTACATGCAGCGAGCGGCTACACGGGTAGTGCAGGCTGCGTGGAGGGGGACTGGACCGTTTTTTTTAATTTAGAGGGTCTCGACAAATTGTAGAAAGACCTTAATTTTGAAAGGGTGCAGTGCGAACACAAGAAGAGGGTAGACATAGTATCAATCAACATTGTAGTTATAAACTGTCATAGCAGTATTGGAAAAAAAAACCAAAACTCTAAGGGCTAATAGAATGCACTGAATCTCAAATTGTTATTGGTACGGAAAGCTGGCTAAACCTTAATAAGTTCAGCCGAAATTTTTACAAGGGACCTAACCATGTTCAGAAAGGATAGATCAAATACAATTGGTGGTGGAGTGATTATTGCCGTCAGAAGTAGCTTACCTTGTAGCGAAATTTGAGTAGATAGTTCCTGTGCGTCTGTAACGCAGCTGTTCAAAACACTAATGAGAATACTGCGTTTTTATTGCATTGAAACTCTGGTTTCCATAAGCGAAAGCGCCCTCCCTTCTATGAGAGGTCAGAGATTATATACCTGACAACAAGAATAAATTAATAACCGTGGTACGTCGACTATATTCTACGCCCTGTTTTCCTACCCTTCATGGCAAGCCATCCAGGGTCCTTCAAGCAGGTCACAATTTTGACAATTTAACGCGCCAGTTGGATATAATGTGCACGATATCTGTTGTGTATTTAGTTCCGCGTAGTCAGCGCGTACACAACTTTCCCACTAGAGCGCGCCCCACTAAGCACAACAGCGCAGGGGCAGCGCTCGTCCGTCTCCGCACTACGAGATGGCGCTACCATAGAGACGGACAAAATTCTGCTTCCGCCGATCCGCGTATTAATATGTAACGCAGTCAGTGAGATTGCTGCTTAGGTAGAACCTTTTCTCCTTGCGGATCACACTCGCGCAGTGATACACGAACGCACGAGGTATTATAACAAGTGTACAGACCTCCGATTAGTCAGTCTGAATTTGTCTGCACCATTCTGCACCAGTCTGCATTAGTCTGTACCAGTCTGTACGAGTTCTACATTTGTCTGTACCAGTCTATAGTCAAGTTTCAGTCTGCGCCTAATAAGATTACCATATTCCTGTACATAGCCATGAAGATAAATGTATAGACACTTTTGTCAAGTATCAGAGATATATGTGAGAATAAATTAACGTACCAATACCAAAGGAACTTCAGATTGTCAATTGCAAATAGCATCCAGAACCAAGTTAAGTAATTTTTATGCTTGTTATTATTTTAATAAATGTGTGTGAAAATTAATCAAGTTCTGTTTAAAGTTGGTCACCGTCAATCTGCTAGTCTAAGAGTGCAAGTGGCATTTCTATCGTCTGACCTAACGGCAGAAGATAAACACGCCACGATAAGATTGCTGACACTCGCCTACTTCGTTAGAGCGACAAGTCAAATAATCTGATGGTGTGTGTACCGAAGGTCTTCCAGTACGCACACCACAATATCCCTCAGGCGAACATCCGATAGTTACTATTATCTGCTCGCAGCTAATCGACAAATCCGGTTGTTTTATGCAGTCGGAAGCTGCATGTAAGGCAACCTTAATCTCTTTCTTGTCGCACCAAAAGAGAATTTTCTGTCGTTTCTAAAGCTGTGACGAGCGACGAAGAACAAGGTTTTTCCTGCGTATCAGCGACGCATGATTCTCCAGACGTTTCCAAGAGAGAAATATGCACCGTACAAAGCATTGTTCTAGTATGCACTCTGGTTTCGTCAAATGCTCCACGCAAAATACGTTATGCGTAACTGATAAAAATTCGAGCCAAGTGCGTCAGTTCAAGTGCATGGAATATTTACGCTGCAAAAAATTCTGCAATAAAGACTCGGCGGGCGGCATAACTATGCAGGCGCAGCCGTAGGCGCCGAAGCCGCGGTGCGAATATTGCATTCCATATTTAATTGAAATCCTCCGTGGTGCCTGACGGGATTACCTGACAACAAATTCTGACCAACTATGGAATAATCAAAGCCGCAAAGCTTGAGGTATCTTCGAAGTTACTGTAATGTATCAGAGGCCCATAATTTGTGGATATTTTGGAAATTCAAATGAATTGTAGGAACTTTAGCGTTTAAGATCCACATCTACTGACCACAATAACTCAGGGAAAGGTTCGGAGCTAAGTTGTTCGTTAATCTTAACGCAAGGATACCACATCGTTAATACGCCCTAATTCTGCTTGAAGTTTTGTGGCCGTTCTAAATATGTATCTTGTATTTTGTCTCGTCCTCAAATATTTCGTTAGACTACTCCTTCAGCGAGAACCGGATATAAATCTTAAACAGATATTTCAAGCGTACAGTGGTCGTAAAATATTTATTCATAACCTAATACAGTGAGCTGCCTCCTGAAAGCGTTCGTATCTGGTATAGGTACTACACAGCACTGTTAACATTATCGTCCCTGTATGACATGTTTTGTAAAATTATACGCGAAAAGTTTTTTTTACTACAGCCATGGAACGTATCGAGTATGAGTTATAACTGTTGAGTATTAAGAGAGTAAAAAGTATCTTGAAGAATAAGAGCGTCATTAGAATGAAATTTTCACTCTACAGCGGAGTGTGCGCTGATATGAAACTTCCTTGCAGATTAAAACTGTGTGCCGGACCGAGACTCGAACTCGGGAGCTTTGCCTTTCGCGTGCAAGTGCTCTACCAACTGAGCTACCCAAGCACGACTCACGCCCCGTCCTCACAACTTTATTTCTGCCAGTACCTCATCTCCTACCTTCCAAACTTTACAGAAGCTCTCCTGCGAACCTGCAAGATTGGATGGCAAAACCAAGTATAATGAGGTGGTTCCGAAACTTTAAAGAAACAAACAATGTCAAAGACCTTCCTCGAAGTGGACGTCCACCTGTGTCTCAATCACGCGTTTACAGGGTGCAAGCTGCATTTCAACGCAGCCTCCAGAACTCAATTCGTCATGCATCACGCGAATTTCAGGAAGAAATTCTAAATGACTGATTTTCTGATAGGTGGATGGGTTTTGATTGCCGCAACGCATGGCCCCCGCGCTTTCTCGGTATTGCACCACTACCACTCTACTGCTTGTAGTGGGGTTATGTCAAGCATCGCGTGGATACAACACCAATCAGATACTGCCACCCTTCGTGTAAGAATCAATGCATTCTTCACAACTGTTGACACTGCAATGCTCACTCGAACTTGGACGGAACTAGAACATCGTCTTGATGTTCTACGAGGGTAGCTCAGTTAGTAGAGCACTTGCCTGCGAAAGGCAAAGGTCCCGAGTTCGAGTCTCGGTCCGGCACACAGTTTTAAACTGCCAGAGCGTTTCAAGAGCGTCATTGTCTGAAACTACCAACAGCGTTTAATAAGCACAAGAAAAAAGTATTAACTTTGTATATCTCCCAGAAGCGTTTACAAACGTGTATTTAATCAGAAGGTGATCTTGCATCCTCTGTTTATTTATGTCTACTGCAAAAAATGTTTCAAATGGATCTGAGCACTATGGGACTTAACATCTGAGGTCATCTGTCCCCTAGAACTTAGAACTACTTTAACCTAACTAACCTAAGAACATCACACACATCTATGCCCGGGGCAGGATTCGAACCTGCGACCGTAGCAGTCGCGCGGTTCCGGACTGAAGCGCCTAGAACCGCTCGCCCACCACGGCCGGCTATGTCTACTGCAACTTTTTCACATTTTCATTGTCGCCTGGTACTGAACACGCAATATTCATCAAGGGAATTGCTAAATAGAGTCTAAAATTTTCGATTAACTAATACTATTAGAAGCGGAGAAAAGACACCTGTTGTGTTGTTGAATACCAGGAGGAACAACTACTGTCTCGACTAAAATTACGCCTGCATAACTCCCAGAGACAGTACACCGACCGTAACGCAGCTGTTCAAAACACTAACGAGAATACTGCGTTTTTATTGCATTGAGCCGGCCGGTGTGGCCGAGTGGTTCTAGGCGCTTCAGTCTGGAACCGCGGAACTGCTACGGTCGCAGGTTCGAATCCTGCCTCGGGTATGGATGTGTGTGACGTCCTTAGGTTAGTTAGGTTTAAGTAGTTCTAAGTTCTAGGGGACTGATGACCTCAGATGTTGAGTCCCACAGTGCTCAGAGCCATTTGAACCATTATTGCATTGAAACTCTGGTTTCCGTTAGCGAAAGCGCCCTCCCTTCTGTGAGGAGTCAGTGACGTCACAAACTCAATCACCGACAAACCGTTAAGTGGAATGGGAAAGTGAAAGTGTCAGTATTCCTCATCAACGTCCAAGGCAACAACATCAGTGTGTGAAGGAGCACCAACGGTGCAGAACGATGACCTCTGGGGCTTGGATTTCTGATACTGTGACGTTTCATCTCATAATGGATGTGCTGCAAGAACAAGGATACGTGCTGAAACTATGGACAAAATAAGTAGAGCCCTGTAGGCGGCTGAAGTTCTGATTTCTAGTAATAATACAGACAACAAAACATGGTCATTCGCAGCAGCTACCATACTGGACCAAAAGGCCTCATCCGCCGGTGAAGGCCATCCGTGCGCAAAGAGATTCCTCAAAACCATCTACAAGCCATCTTTTCTTCCAAACCACTATGTATAGATGATGATGATGATTTTTGGATTGTAGGACGCTCAACTGCGCGGTTGTCAGCGCCCGTAAAAATTCCCAACCTTTGCTCAGTCCAGTCTCGCCACTTTCATCAATGATGATGAAATGATGAGGACAACACAAACACCCAGTCATCGCGAGGCTGGTGATCTATGTTTAGAGGGTCTGATAGCAGCGCACGGAAGCTTCATGGTGCACTACTGGCCATTAAAATTGCTACACCAAGAAGAAATGCAGATGATAAACGGGAATTCATTGGACAAATATATTATACTAGAACTGACATGTGATTACATTATCATGCAATTTGGGTGCATAGATCCACAGAAATCAATACCCAGAACAACCACCTCTGGCCCTAATAATGGCCTTGATACGCCTGGGCATTGAGTCAAACAGAGCTTGGATGGCGTGTACAGGTACAGCTGCCCATGCAGCTTCAACACGGTACCACAGTTCATCAAGAGTAGTGACTGGCGTATTGTGACGAGCCAGTTGCTCGTCCACCATTGGCCAGACATTTTCAATTGGTGAGAGATCTGGAGAATGTGCTGGCCAGGGCAGCAGTCCAACATTTTCTGTATCCAGAATAGCCCGTACAGGACCTGCAACATGCGGTCGTGTATTATCCTGCTGAAATGTAGGGTTTTGCAATGATCGAATGAAGGGTAGAGCCCCCGGTCGTAACACATCTGTCGTGAATGCGAACAAGAGGTGATCGAGACATGTAACCAATGGCACCCCATACCATCACGCCGGGTGATACGCCAGTATGGCGATGACGAATACACGCTTCCAATGTGCGTTCACCGGGATGCCGCCAAACACGGATGCGACCGTCATGATGCTGTAAACAGAACCTGGATTCATTTCGTGCACCCAGGTTCGTCGTAGAGTACACCATCGGAGGCGCTCCTGTCTGTGATGCAGCATCAAGGGTAACCGCAGCCATGGTCTCCGAGCTGATAGTCCATGCTGCTGCAAATGTCGTCGAACTGTTCGTGCACATGGTTGTTGTCTTGCAAACGTTCCCATCTGTTGACTCAGGGATCGAGACGTGGCTGCACGATCCGTTACAGCCATGCGGATAAGATGCCTGTCATCTCGACTGCTAGTGATACGATGCCGTTGGGATCCAGCACGGCGTTCCGTGTTACCCTCCTGAACCCACTGATTCCATATTCTGCTAACAGTCATTGGATCTCGACCAACGCGAGCACCAATGTCGCGATACGATAAACCGCAATCACGATAGGCTACAATCCGACCTTTATCAATGTCGGAAACGTGATGGTAGGCATTTCTCCTCCTTACACGAGGCATCACAACAACGTTTCACCAGGCAACGCCGGTCACCTGCGGTTTGTGTATGAGAAATCGGTTGGAAACTTTCCTCATGTCAGCACGTTGTAGGTGTCGCCACCGGCGCCAACGTTGTGTGAATGTTCTGAAAAGCTAATCATTTGAATATCACAGCATCTTCTCCCTGTCGGTTAAATTTCGCGTTTGTAGCACGTCATCTTCGTGGTGTAGCAATTTTAATGGCCAGTAGTGTATATAAAGTTCCCAGACAGAGGCCATGCACACTTCCGTTACGATAGTAATTTATGTCCCGCCGCGCGCCTAATACGCTTGTGCTAAAAATAATTTCAGTCACATGAAACGTGTCGCACGTTCCACTATCGGTGCTGCGTGTCATCGTAAAAATTTGTTTCGGATTGATTTAAACAGCTGTGACGCTACGATTTATTGGTTTCGTCATCGCAAGAGGTATCACCATGAAAAGTTTGTTCTCTCTGAGCGTTTTAATACACATCACTCTCAGCTACGAAAATCCGAATATCCGAAACTGGGTAATCCGCACAAACCTGCGAAACACATTGACATTCCCTTTTCTTCTTTAACTGCTGTAAATTTCGCACTGAATATTGTCTTCATTTTTGATTTGTGATCTTGTGCGAAGCTCATGAGTATTCCATACCATATTTAACATTACACAGGTTAAACATTCATAAAACCGACAAACAGCATGGACGGATTCCTGACTGTAAATGGAGGAAAATGGTCCTATGAATGTTAAATCATGATCAGAATGTTTAACTTCTGTGTTTTTCCAGAGCTTTTCAAGCCAACGAACCATCCTCCCATGGCATGTTAATAATGTCTGTTGACCTGATATAAATTTAAGATGAAAACTCTTCGTAAATATAAATATTGTTAATATAACAGCTTTTAGCGGTTAAAATTTTTTCTGAATTATTTACGAGCTGTGGGACACTGCCTGGATATAATATTCAAATAAAGTAGAACCGTCTTTGACTTCAATGTAAAAGAAAGCTTCTTCTACATTCGTAGCACTTAATGCGAGAGATATAGCGACGCTCGTGATCTTTGACTAGATGGTGGTGGTATTGATACTTTGCTACCGACAACTGAAATCCCCGTAACTGCGCCGCGCGTTGTGAAGCGCCGTTTCTAGAACACAGCATCGCGCTGCAGTTGTTTCCGCTCCGGCGAGGATACACGGCGACAAGCAATTGTGTGCAGCCAGACGCGAGGCCCGGGCTCTGTGTGCGTTGCTCGCTTGTCAGAACGACTGCGTTTCGTTGCTGTCTACAGCAGTAGCAACTTTCCGGCGATGTGTTGCGCTGCCTGCTGCGAAAACTTCGTAATTACTGCCCTAACTGCTGGCTCTGAATCAAGTTACAGACATCTATGTGAGTGATCTGGAAAGATCAAATAGAAGCGGTCGGCGACAGATTCTTTATCCCTGACGCAACAATACATAGCAACAACAGAATGGCAACTGGACGTTTCAATACAGAAAGATCGCTTGAAAGGAACCGACTGCATACTACAGTCCATCAGAGCCCAAATCGTTCAAACTGAGTAAGCGAGACAACGGCCTTGGGTGTTTCATTACGCACGGGATTTTTTATTCGTTCATCGAACCCACCAACTGAACGGTAAAACTCGAAACTCACTTCTAAGTTCTTTTTAAACTCAAACTGTAATGTTTAAAACATCGTCACCACATTTTGGGACAGCTGTGCACGGTTGAGGAGGCACTTAATTGTATATTGTGCTAACGTCATTATAATAAAGACGGCGGAATACCGGATTCGTGAGAGTGATGAACTGGAAATTTGAGAAATAAATGTTAATGTTTCCAACGATGTAAGCCAGCGTTACAGCTTGTGTGTATCAATATCGAAAAAGCAATCAATGAAGTGAAAGGAAATTTCATACAATGAATGAAATTGAATGAGAAACATAATAATTTGGTGGTGAAGACTTATACTAACTGTTGAATTAAATGGGCGCAAGTCTTCTTCTGTCGTCCGCGGTACTTTATACACGCAGCTCAGAGATGAACACGCAATGGCGTCACTACGGTAACAGTTGAGTTTTCGCCTACGCCCCCCTCGCACCCTCTTCTCCATTTGTTGACATCTCTCCGTTCTTTGCTTAATCCTCATCGTTGTCTGACCTGTTTATTGACATCAACATGACTTAAAAATGAAGTGAAAGAGCTACATTTCAGTTTAAAAAAAAGGATGTAATAATACACAATCCATTGTCGCATTGATTACTACATTAACGCTATTCCTTTTTCATTGTTTCATTTCCGATCAACAAACGCAACAAATGCAAAATATACTTTGTACACTTTCGCTGCATTGATTCACTTGGCAGGATGATAGCTGCCAAATATAAGAAAGAGCGTTTCTATACCAGGGAAAGTATTGCCCGTGATCTAATGGAACTGATGACCAACAAAGTTCAATGTGAATATCTTAATATTTCCTTTCATGTATCCTTGTTCCCTACTGATATTTTTTGTCCTTTTTTCCTTATTTTCTTCTTCTTCTCCTTCTTCTTCTTCTTCTTCATCTTCTTCTCTCCTACTTTGATCTTCCTTATCTCCTTTTATTCACTTCCACATTTCGCCTTGTCTTTCATTTCACTGAGAACATAGTTGAGAAAGACTCCCAAAGGTTATCATGATTATTAATGAAATGACGCAATACAGTCACCTAAAAGTTCAATCCCCTACTATGTATTTCATCGAGTTAACGTTTATTTGACAGAGCAGCGTACGGGTTCACAAAGGCTAAAAACGCGGTAAAAATTTCCGCATCACGTTTCCAAAGTTACCGAAGAAGTGCCTTAAATCTAATTATTTTTTACATTAGGTATGATTCCAAGTCGCGGTTTGCGGCAGTAAATTTTGGGCTCTACGTGTAGAATCTTAATGTGATGTGATATTGTGACTTCAAAAACGCAACTTGTTCCTGTACAACAATATTTCCCAAGGAATAGAGTGGTAAACCAGTAACGGTTTAGGTCAGAGATATTAGCCTGCCGCAACGTGGGCCCAAGGTGAATGGTGAAAACAACACTGTAGTTAGCCACTAAGCTCGCCTCGGGGTTCAAATCCTGTTGCGGCCACCCAGAGTCAGTTCTGCACTTTTTCCGCCGGTTCATACCCACCTGAAAGCAAACTGCATGATGGCGCCTGAGGGCATCCTGCTGAAGCGTTCTGAAGGTCAAACGTAGCAGCACTATGTTCGCAGAATTATTATTTTCTCCTCTTCAACTTTAAGGCAAGATGCTCATTTCAGTTACAATTTTATCTCAACACTGGTGGTAAGAAAGAAGGAAGAATTAGTAGGGGTCCCGTCGGATGCAAAACATTACAGAAGGAACCACGTTCGGACTGTACTGAGTTGAAGGTAATCATCACGACACTCACTTTAAACGAATTACAGAAACGTCGGGAAACAAGTATCTGAGTAGTAGGAAGCAGAATTGAACTGCGATCCTCCCAAATACGAGTACCTACTCCACTGCGCCACCTGAATCGTCGGATAACCCAGATCGTAGTGAATCATAAAATCGAACGTCGCTCTGATATGTGAATGTTGCGAGTGCTAATAGCTGAGTTCTCTTGTCTCGGTTGTTAGTGTATTCTATGACTGTGGTAGAAAAGCAACTTCCTAAATAATCTCATAAGAAAGTCAGTGACAATCAGTATGGATGGAGAGGTGTGTGTGTGTGAGAGAGAGAGTGAGAGAGAGAGAGAGAGAGGAGAGAGAGAGAGAGAGGAGAGAGAAGAGAGAGAGACAGAGAGACAGAGACCTCTTAGGATGTCCATAAAGTTCCACTATCATTTCTAAAAGTCATAACTTGGTGACTATTAGAGACGAAGCGTCACTGTTCGTTGTAAAACGTGTAGCATGTCACAAAGCTTTTCTTTCTATTATGACAGAATTTCTGAGTATGCCTTACTCGTCCCTCTCAGAACATCAAGGCGATGTTCTTGTTCTGTCCAAGTTCGCGTGAGCATTGCAGTGTCAACAGTTCTGATGAATTCATTGATTCTTGCACGATGGGTGACAGTGTCGACGCGATCCTTGACATAGCCCCACTACAAGCAGTAGAGTGGTAGTGATGCAATATCGAGAGAGCGCGGGGGCCATGCGTTGCGGCAATCAAAACCCATCCACCTGTCAGAAAATGGGTCATTTAGCATTTCTTCCCGAAATTCGCGTGATGCACGACGAATTGAGCTCTGGGGCTGTGTTGAAATGCAGGTTGCACCCCGTCAACGCGTGGTTGAGACACAGTTGGACGACCACTTCCAGGAAGGTCTTTGACATTGTTTGTTTCTTTAAAGTTTCGGAAGGACCTCATTATACTTGGTTTTGCCAGTGGTACCCAAACAATCTGGCGTGGATAATTCCGCAGTACCTTGGTCACAGATTTGGATTGCGCCTACTAAATAACACATCGCACCTTCTCATGGTCTTTCGCTATTCAGTGCAGTCCGAGTGAGGTCTGCAAGAAAGGTCAATGAGTAGAATCTATGAGAGTTGCTAAACCTTTTACAGTAAAGGACAGTTCTATAATACTTTCAAATCATGATTTTTTAAAATGATAGCGGGGCTTTATGGATACCCTGTACAACGGGGAATCGTGAAGCATGACAAAGAATATTCAGGGCTTTGCAATAGCCATCTGACTACAACCAGCGTTGTCACTTGGGGAAATTTACTACATTCTCAGAGTCACATGAATCTAAAGAAGTAGGAGTTTTTGAATGATGACTCGCTCGGCATCAAATATGAACTTCCAGAATTAAACGGCCGCAGCCCATATTCAGCTAAACTGTGACATGCATGGGGGTAACAAAAGTCACGAGATACCTCCTAATATCGTGACGGACCTCCTTTTGCCCAGCGTAGGGGCGCAACTCAACGTGGCACGCACTCAACAAGTCGTTGTAAGTCCCTTGCAAAAATAACAGCCTTCCATAATTGCCAAAATGTTGCTCCTGCAGGATTTTGAGCACGGACTCACCTCTCGAGCCGGCCGGGGTAGCCGAGCGGTTCTAGGCGCTTCAGTCTGGAACCGCGCGACCGCTATGGTCGCAGGTTCGAATACTGCCTCGGGCATGGATGTGTGTGATGTCCTTAGGTTAGTTAGGTTTAAGTAGTTCTAAGTTCTAGAACTGGGTTTCCATCTGAGCTCTTGATATTCATACAAGAGGCTCTCTTTTCTCCAAAGGTCTCTTTAATTTTCCTGTAGCCAGTATCTATCTCACCCCTAGTGAGATAAGCCTCTACATCCTAACATTTGTCCTCTAGCCATCCCTGCTTAGCCATTTTGCACTTCCTGTCGATCTCATTTTTGAGAACTAGGGGTAAAATACAGGGAGCGAAAGGCTATTTACAATTTGTACAGAAACCAGATGGCAGTTATAAGAGTCGAGGGCCATGAAAGGGAAGCAGCGGTTGGGAAGGGAGTGAGACAGGGTTGTAGCCTGTCCCAGATGTTATTCAATCTGTATATTGAGCAAGCAGTAAAGGAAACAAAAGAAAAATTCGGAGTAGGTATTAAAGTCCATGGAGAAGAAATAAAAACGTTGAGGTTCGACGATGACATTGTAATTCTGTCAGAGACAGCAAAGGACTTGGAAGAGCAGTTGAACGGAATGGACAGTGTCTTGAAAGGAGGATATAAGATGAACATTAACAAAAGCAAAACGAGGATAATGGAATGTAGTCGAATTGAGTCGGGTGATGCTGAGGGAATTAGATTAGGAAATGAGACACTCGAAGTAGTAAAGGAGTTTTGCTATTTGGGGAGCAAAATAACTGATGATGGTCGAAGTAGAGAGGATATAAAATGTAGACTGGCAATAGCAAGGAAAGCGTTTCTGAAAAAGTGAAATTTGTTAACATCGAGTATAGATTTAAGTGTCAGGAAGTCGTTTCTGAAAGTATTTGTATGGAGTGTAGCCATGTATGAAAGTGAAACAAGGACGATAAATAGTTTGGACAAGAAGAGAATAGAAGCTTTCGAAATGTGGTGCTACAGAAGAATGCTGAAGATTAGATGGGTAGATCATATAACTAATGAGGAGGTATAGAATAGAATTGGGGAGAAGAGGAGTATGTGGCACAACTTGACAAGAAGAAGGGACCGGTTGGTAGGACATGTTCTGAGGCATCAAGGGATCACAAATTTAGCATTGGAGGGCAGTGTGGAGGGTAGAAATCGTAGAGGGATACCAAGAGATTAATACGCTAAGCATATTCAGAAGGATGTAGGTTGCAGTAAGTACTGGGAGATGAAGAAGCTTGCACAGGATAGAGTAACATGGAGAGCTGCATCAAACCAGTCTCAGGACTGAAGACAACAACAACAACAACAACAGGTTCTATGGGACTGGTGACCTCAGATGTTAAGTCCCATAGTGCTCAGAGCCATTTGAACCAGTTTTTCACCTCTCGATTATGCCCGGTAAGTGTTCGATGGGATTCATGTCGGCCGATCTGGCTGGTAAATCATTTTCTCGAATTGTCCAGAATGTTCTTCAAGCCAATCGCGAACTGTTGTGGTCCGGTGACATAGCGCATTGCTATCAGTAAAAATTCCATCGTTCTTTGGGAACATGTCACCGATGAAAGCAATTAGCCTCCAACCAGCCGAACATAATAATTTTCAATCAATGACCGGTTCAGTTGGATCAGAGAACCCTAGTCCATTCCATGTAAACGTAGCCCACACCATTATGGACCCACCATCAGCTTGCACAGAGCCTTGTTGACAACTTATGTCCATGTCGCAGTTAGATTCTGCGCCACATTTTAACCCTACCATCGGTTTTTACTAACTTAAATCGGGTAGCATCTGACGTGTCCACTCTTTTCCGGTTGTCTACGGCCCATGCGATGTGGCCACGAGCCCAGGAGAGACGCTCCAGGCGACGTCGTGCTGTTAGCAAAGGCTCTAAGGTTGGTCTTCTGCTGCCATAAACCATTAACGCCAAATTTCGCTTCTCTGTCCTAACGGATCTGTTTGTCGTTCGTTGTACGCCCCGCATTGATTTCTGTGGTTATTTCACGCAGTGTTGCTGCTCTGTTAGTACTGACAATTCTACGCAAATGCCGCTGCTCTCGGTCGTTAAATGAAGGACGTCGGCCACTGCGTTCTCTCCGTGGTCAGAGGTAACGCCTGAAATTTGGTATTCTTGGCAAACTCTTGACACTGTGGACCTCGGAAGATTGAATTTCCTAACGATTTCCGAAATGGAATGCCCATGCGTCTAGCTCCAACTGCCATACCGCGTTCAAAGTCAATTAATTCTCTTCGTGTGGACATAACCACGTCGGAAACCTTTCCACATGAATGAGCTGAGTACAACTGACAGCCCTGCCAATGCACTGCCGTTTTGTACCTTGTGTACGCCACGCCACCGCCGTTTGTGTATGTGCACATCGCTATCCCATGAGTTTTTGTCACCTCTGTGTACTGTAAGTACAAGAATCAAGAAAGACAGACGAAGGTGATTCCACAGAACGGCTCTATCAGACCCGCATGAATGAGAAAGACGACAGCTGCTTCTCTGTTGAACGAAGTAATGCTTACCCAAATGGAGGACGCATTTAAATCAATTGAATGCATGGCCGTTGTCTTAGTACTCTATTATCTAGGAGAAAATGAGGTTGAAAATCACTGAACGCCAAGAAGAAGGAAGCAGATCAGATAGAAAATTCAGCCCGCTCGGTAGCAAAGGCCAAAGCCACGAAATACTGCAACAGCAACTGGCGCGGCTCCAGCTGGCGGCCGCCCGTATGGGGGTGGAAATGCGGGCACGCAAGGGGGGAGGGGGGCGGGTTTTTTGGAGGGGAGGGGTCAAGCGGTTGCTGCCAGCGCTAGCCGAGGTGGTGGTCCGCAGTCTGCACCCTCGCGCCCCAGCCAGTAGGAGTCCACAGCACACTGAAGGAGCAGGGACCCGCCATGGGACAGCCAAACAACATGAAAAAACCTGACGGTATAGACCATATTCGCCACTGAAGGTAACGCTGAATTCATGCCCTGCTGTCCCCAGGCAAGTGTTTTCTTTGGTGGTGAAGTGTTGCCTTCCTGCCACTTACAACTGTGAGCCATGTTTGGCTAGTATCGCGTCGAACATTGTGTACTGAACATCCTTACCTTCGCGTATATTTGCGTACTGTTCAGTTTGTTAGCCCTGCTCTGGAAGTTCGTTACGTATGAATAATTATCTCAGGGTCACTTTCCCACATGTTAGTTATCACTCTGATAAGAATATAAGAAGGGATATAACATCACCAGGCAGACTTTTATTTGGATGCTGCATTTAGTTACCTCGTGGTGCATACGATTGGCTGCCGAAGGAAACTCATGGAGCCACGCTCTTGGGGTGGCAGCATTCCTAGGTGTCAGACACGAATGCGACGGCCTTTGTACACCGTCCGTCCAAGCAGTGAGACTGACTATTCCTGACAAACAGGGTGGACCATACGTCAGTTATCGAAAATGCGTTTGGTCGCAATAATACTAAATAAAAAAAAGACAAATTTACTATCGACAAAGAAATTCATGAATAGTTCAATGAACCTATAAAAGACATTCAAATTTCCTTGTTGTTCTAAGCAAATGATGCGTGTTTTCAATACTGATTTACAAATGTTGTCGTAAATAATCCAGGACTGTAGGTTTGAAATTCTGTTTGAATTCGTTTCTTCAAATGTTTGTCATCACAAATCTTGACGGAATAAACCTTTTTAGGATTCTGTACCTGAGATGGTAAAACCCACTTATATGGTCACTTTGTTGTCCGTTTGTCCGTCTCTCCAACTTTTCAGAATCCTTTTTCTCAGGTACTAAGAGACGCATCAAATTAAATATTCCCCTTTTTCCCGGGAATGGGCTGAAGTATCAAGTTGAAATTTGTGTCACATACTAAAGTCTATAGTCCCTTAGTGATATTGTAAACATTAGATTTAAGTCAATGCAGTCAAAAGTGACGGTCAATTATGTCACATATTTTGATACTCTCAAACTCACTCGTCAAAATCTATAGGGTACTTCCAGTAAGTCCAGGATCATAACATTTGCCAAGAAGAAAGGTTTCACTGTACAAGTAAAGGGAAAAAATCTGAAAATTGTTAATTTTTAATTATATCATACGGTAAAATATTCTTTTGTCATTTGTTATTCGATTTCAGCTTGAAATTAAAACGTTCTCGGAAGTATTCGAATCCCTGGAAACCGGAATCTTGCCAGTACCGCTTTTGATAACTGGGAAAAATCATCTAGATTCTCGCTTCTCGGAATGGATCAACTGTCTATGTACATAATTAACTTCGCAGGAATTGTCAGTGCGCGAGTTCTGCTCGCACATGGCCATTTTTTTAAGTACACCTCACACTGAAAATTTCACAGCTGGGGTATCAGTGCATCATGGAGGTCACTCAGAAGCATCCGTCTGCCAATCCATTCATCAAAGTTTTCATTTAGAAAGTCTCTCGCAATAACCTTATAATGCAGGGCTGCTCCATCTCATCTTACTCTTAACAGGCTGCAGATTTTCATAAAGTGGACTATTTTAAGTTCTAACAGCACTTCTTGAAGCACATTTAGGTAATTTACCGAACTTACAGTACCGTTAAAAAAAATAAGGCCCGATTAGCCCTAGGCTGAAAATCCCTGTCCTTACACACACCAGGAGAGTTTAACTCCGTCGCCACATGGAAATTTGCAGCATCAGTAGACATAGTTACCTAATCACTCTGCCACCCACCTTAAAATTCGCTTGGTCGCTCCAAAGTATGCTTTTATAAAAGTTGGTATCAGATTCTAATCGGATTGTGTACAACACGCAGAATTCCTTAAGTCTGTCCCGATTACCATCATTTAGGCCTTGACGTAAAGTAGACCTATATGCTACAGGTTGAAAATACCGCTTCAGTTGTGCATTTCTTTTATTATCACGACCCGTTTCGGGCTATCATAAGCCCATCCTCAAGTGTCGCAACTGTGCTGTGGTCCCCGAGCGCCGCGGTGGACTTATACTAATACCTATGAGCTCATAGGTAGCAAACCGCGCCTATTACTGTGCAAAGGCCTATATTGTACACTAAATAGTAATTCTGTGGTACACTATCTGATCAATAGTATTCAGGCATCCCTATGTAATGTGGATTTCAGCACTTTGTCACCAGAGGCGGACGTGCCACTATAATAAGAGGTGGAAAGTATTACGCTATCAGGATGCAAAACAGCGAGCCATTCATCTCTTTTCCGTCATACGCTATGTGATCAAAAGTATCCTGACACCTTGCAGAAAATGACTTACTAGTTCGTGGAGCCCTCTATCGGTAATGGTGGAATTCGGTATGGTGTTGGCCCACCCTTAGCCTTGATGACAGGCTTTCACTCTCGCAGGCATACGTTCAATCAGGTGCTGGAAGGTTTCTTGGGAAATGGCAGCCCATTCTTCAAGGAGTGCTGCACTGAGGAGAGGTATCGATGTCGGTCGGTGAGGCCTGGCACGAATTCGGCTTTCCAAAACGTCCCAAAGTTCTTCTATCAGATTCAGGTCAGGACTCAGTGCAGGCCAGTCCATTACAGGGATGTTATTGTCGTGTAACCACTCCACCACAGGCCATGCATCATGAACAGGTGCTCGATCGTGTTGAAAGTTGCAATCGGTATCCCCGAGTTTCTCTTCAACAGTGGGAAGCAAGAAGGTGCTTAAACATCAATGTAGGCCTGTGCTGTATTAGGGCCACGCAAAACAACAATGGGTGCGGGCCCCTTCCATGAAAAACACGACCACACCATAACACCACCGCCTCCGAATTTTACTGTTGGCACTAAACACGCTGGCAGATGACGTTCACCGGGCATTCGCCATACCCACACCCTGCCATCGGATCACCACATTGTGTACAGCGATTCGTCACTCCACACAACGTTTCTCCACTGTTCAATCGTCCAATGTTTACGCTCCTTGCACCAAGCGAGGCGTAGTTTGACATTTACCGATGTGATGTGTGGCTTATGAGCAGCCGCTTGACCATGAAATCGAAGTTTTATCACCTCCCGCCTGTCATCGTACTTAGAGTGGATGTTATTGCAGTTTGGAATTCCTGTGTGATGGCCTGGATAGATGTCTGCCTATTACACACTACGACCCTCTTCAACTGTCGGCGGTCTCTGTCAGTTAAGCCGGCCGGTGTGGCCGAGCGGTTCTAGGCGCTACAGTCTGGAACCGCGCGACCACTACGGTCGCAGGTTCAAATCCTGCGTCGGGCATGGATGTGTGTGATGTCCTTAGGTTAGTTAGGTTTAAGTAGTTCTAAGTTCTAGGGGACTGATGACCTCGGATGTAAGTTCCATAGTGCTCAGAGCCATTTCTGTCAGTTAACAGACGAGCTCGGCCTGGACGCTTTTGTGCTGTACGTGTCCCTTAACGTTTCCACTCCACTATCACATCGGAAACAGTGAACCTAGGGATGTCTAGGAGTGTGGAAATCTCGGGTGCAGATGTATGACGCAAGTGACACCCAATCACCTGACCACGTTCGAAGTCCGTGAGTTCCAAGGAGCGCCCCATTCTGCTCTCTCACGGTCTAATGACTACTGAGGTCGCTGATATGGAGTAATCTGGCAGCAGGTGGCAGCACAATGCACCTAATATGAAAAACGTATATTTTTAGGAGTGTCCGGATACTTTTGATCACATAGATTATATGATAAAATAATTCGTCCATACGCGAGTTGAGCTGAACAGGATCTGACAATAAACAAGTTTAGGTGGATTAATGGCATTACAGTGGTTGTATTTGCTGATTTCGTTTCCTTTTTTAACATTCTTTAATTTACTCTAGTGCTGGGTATTTTAATTGCTGTCTGGGTGAGTTTTAGAACTGAGAAGCGGCTGAGGACACAGGGCAGGAGAGTCGCAAGTATGGCACGCCTGACCGACACCCTGTGGAGAGAAGGTACGTGGCGTTCGTATAACTGCCAGCGAGGATGGACAGCTTGAAACTGCCCTCCTGTTTTCTAGGGGAAAGTGGTCTCGGCTGTCGTCTTACTGGCGCCCAGCCAATTATGCAGTTTGTTGCACTTATTCCCTTAGGAGAGCCAGCCTGAAAGTAGTCATGCTAGATAACATACCCGGAGAGTTCAGGAATTGGCTCGAGCACTGATTTTTAGCTTTTCCTGTGGTTTGTGATGCGAAGCTAGCTGCTAGGTGAGAGGGCGTTTGGTGAAACTGATGTGACGTCGGAAGTACTTAACACTTAGATGTCTTATAAAAGTGAGAAGGAAACCGACATTATTGATCTTTAACGTTCCGCGTCTACTGGAGGAAGATTTTGTTACTACGAAACAATTACGCCATTGGTGGATTGATATAACTTTAAGAAGACAGATTGCCGAGACTCTTGGCGGGAATAAGTGTGTAGTCAGCTCTTTACTGACTAAAAACCAGGATAATCTTCTCCACTAGTAACTTCGATAGCATATTTTCGGACCATGTTCATTGCACATGTAACGACTGTATTGCTTTATAAAATCCTCTCTGCCTTCCAGCCGCGTCAGGTGGTTCAATCCCACGAGATTTCGGCCGAGCCCTTCCCGCCATTTATCACTTGACAATGGCTGATGAGAGTTCAGTCGAAAGCTCGTGGGACTGTAACCACCTGATGCGGCTGGAAGCCCGAGAAGATTTTATTAATTCGTATCGCCACGAGAACATTCATTCATATTCTATTGATATTTATTCTGTGACTTAATTGTTCTATGGTTGTGAAACATGTTTGCTACCTGTCTGCCACATATTTTTGAGATTTTATTCTTGTCTACACGCTGGGACACACAGTTTAATAGACCTTGACGATGACTTCATATATGAAGGTCAATTACACACAACATCGTTGTACTTGGTAAGGCGGAAATCGTGATAGTAGTATAAAATAACGAAGTTTGCACAGCCAAATGACGGAAGTATCATTCAAACACAGGAACCAGGACTTCGTCTCTGAACTTGGCTCTGAATACATTGGTACTCCGCAGGTTTCACTCTCAACTGGAACAGCGCACTCCATTAGCAGAGTGGGTCCATATTCGAGTCCTTAACAGAATAGTTATAGTGACATACATGATGGCAGTCAGGCAAGGTGTCACTAACTGCTCATATCGCACCACCGATAATGAGAACGTAACTTGTAGCTTCGGCATTGGGACCATCGCGAGCTAGAAGTTCAGAATCGTGCTCGGATTCACTTTCCTACGTCCATCAGCGGGTTCTCAGTTGCACGGGCTTCTTTGTTTCTCCGGTCAGGCTAACATTCACTGTAATTAATGTGTAGTCAAGTCGACTTAAATTCCCCAGACACAGGTATATGATTATTAGCTAATTCCAGTCCCCACAGCATAACTTTGCCGACCGAAAGCTCACTTATCTTCTTTTCATAGTTTATATTCTATCTATTCATTTTTGTGTTCATTTTAGCCGACCGGGGTGGCCGGGTGGTTCTACGCGCTACAGTCTCGAACCACGCGAACGCTACGGTCGCAGGTTCGAATCCTGCCTCGGGCATGGATGTGTGTGATGTCCTTAGGTCAGTTAGGTTTAAGTAGTTCTAAGTTCTAGGGGACTGATGACCTCAGAAGTTAAGTCCCATAATGCTCAGAGCCATTTAAACCATCTGTGTAAATTTTATCACTTATTTAGATGTTTGCTCATTCTCATGCCTTTTTGTAAAATACAAAAGGGCTGACGTAAATCATACTTCGATTCGAGTAGATGTTGACTCTCTGATCATCTTTCAAATTTTTCAGTGATAATTGTATACTTCAATTTAAGGTCCACTGCTAGCGGCACATTCTTTCATAGTGTTAATCATTCCGTTGCATACATTTATTCCAGCACTGGATCTTAGTGATGAGTGTGCATCAAAAATGGTTCAAATGGCGCTGAACACTATGGGACTTAACTTCTGAGGTCATCAGTCCCCTAGAACTTAGAACTACTTAAACCTAACTAACCTAAGGACATCACACACAGCCATGCCCGAGGTAGGATTCGAACCTGCGACCGTAGCGGTCTCGAGGTTCCTAACCGTAGCGCCTAGAACTGCTCGGCCACCCGGCCGGCTGAGTGTGCATCACGGTTAGTTCTGATTTAGTTAACTTCACTCCCACACACAAGTGGTTTTTTTTAAGTAGAGGACATAATGCAGAACTGACCAGTAGATGCCACGAGAGGCGGACCCGCCAATGTAACGAGAGTCTGGGAATACAGCACTGTCAGTAGAGAAAACAGCAACAGCGGAATATGTTCGTCAGGAGAGCTCTTTGACATCGTACCTGGACTAGTCATTAGAAGCCACCTGTGTAACTAATCGATAAGAAACATTTCACCCCTCGTATAGCTGCCCAATTCGACAACTGGGGACGTGATTGTGAAATGGAAACGCGAAGGTACAAACACAGTTACACCGAGACCAGGCAGACCACTTGTACTGACGGACATACAACATCGTCCATTGCGAAGGGCGGTTGTATAATATCGCACGAAATCAGCGGAAGGAATCGCTCGTGAGTTCCAAAGTGCTACCAGCAGTCCAGCGGGCACAATAACTGTGCGGAGTCAGTTAAAGCGACTAGGGTACGAAGGGCGAGTAGTTCTTCATTAATGCCACACTTCTATAGCCAAAGTTAAGCGATGCTCGAAGTGGTGGACAGTGAAGGACTGGAAAAAAGTCGTTTGGAGTGCTGAATCACGGTATATCCTGCGGCAATCTGACTGAAGTGTTTGGGTTTTGTGAATTCCTGTAGAACATTGCCTTTCATCATGTGAAGTGTCAACAGTAGAGACAAAGGAGGAGGTGTTGTTGCGGTATGGGGTGTTTGTCATGGATAGGGTGTGTTCCTCAAATTGTGCCTAAAACGGTGAATATGAAAGTACACAGGTAAATTTTACACATTGTATACTGTTTATAGTAGAGGCGCAGATCGGAAAAGATGATTGTTTGTGTCAGAATCACAATGCACTCTCTCATAAAGTAGTATCTGTGAGGCAGTGGTTTGTGGACAATATCATTTCCGAGAGCGCCTGGCGTGTCCACTCCCGACCTGAACCCAATGAAACATCTTTGGGATGAGTCAGAACGTCGCCTTTGCTTCAGACCCAGCTCCCAACATCACTACCTTGTCTGGTTTCGCCTCGTGAGGAAGAGTGGGCTGTTATTCCTCCACAGAAATACATTGTAAGTGGGCTGCTTCTGTGTTGGCAGCGCTGTGTAGCGCTTTGCATTGGATCTCTAACAGCACTTTCTTTGTAAGAGACTCTGTGGCTGGTGGGACTCGTTGTAGGAAGTTAATTGCCAGTAGTGATGGGCAGTTGGAAGTTAGTCGCCAGCAGTGATGGAAGTACTGTTGGGCAGTTGGAGGTGAATAGCAAACAGTGATGGATGTTAGATGTGAAAAGTTAGCGTTGATGGAGCGTAGAGGTCTGAAGTGTTAGCGTAGGCTAACGATCCGTACATGTTCGACTTGGAGATTGAATACTATTCATGATTATATAACTTTGTACTGGATGTCAGTGACGATTTATATTAGTGTTTGAACTGGATGTCACATTATTAAGGTAAAAAATTCATTATTTGGTTTGCAAAAAAAATCTTTCCTTTGCTAATCAGATGCCTATTAGTAGTTAGTGGCTTCAGTAGTTAGAGTCTTTTACTTAACTGGCAGTATTGACACTCGCTGTATTGCAGTAGTTCGCGTGACGAGGATTTTTGTGAGGTAAGTGCTTAATGAAATGTATAGGTTATTGTTAGGATTCTCTTTCATTCACATTATAGCGACGGCACCCGACACGATTTCGCTCTCGCAGATCGCCCATCTAGTATGCACAGCCCTCGTGGTTCTCCATGTACGTTGGTCACTGCCACCCTCTTGTGTTTGAGTAAGACAAAGTTCTGCTGTGTGTTTTGTGGAATATTCCAGTCTCTTTCGCAGCTAAGCACACCACTACTCTTGCGCGCCTTCTCTATTCCATTAGTGAGTGCTGCGTGAGAAGAACGATTGTTGATAAACTTTCGTACAATCTCTAATTTCTCTGATTTCTTAGTCGTGGTCGTTTTGCGACACCATGGTGTATTGCAGCAACTAGATTACTACAGGACGAGGTCGAGCAGATGCTGCAACACACGCTCAAACTATTAGTTCAATGGTTCAAATGGCTCTGAGCACTATGGGACTTAACTTCTGAGGTCATCAGTCCCCTACACTTAGAACTACTTAAACCTAACTAACCTAAGAACATCACACACATCCATGCCCGAGGGAGGGTTCGAACCTGCGACCGTAGCAGCATCGCGGTTCCGGACTGAAGCGCCTAGAACCGCTCCGCCACAGCTACGTTATTAAAACGTTATTAAAACTTTGATATGGTAAATATATAACTTCGGAAACAATTAGTGTCAACTCAGATGACATATATTTGATTCTGTGGCTGACGCTTATAACATTAGCACTTTTCTCATTGCGGAATGATATTTTCACTTCAGAGTACAAGTGTCAATGACTGGATTTAAGTTCCGAGTAACTGTTCTACTCGCACGCAGCCAGATCTGTACTAAAACGATACTGTCGTGGTAAGCGGTGACCACAAGTGGTCCCTGGTCAGATAGTGATTGGACTGAGCGGCACTTAGCTCGGACATGAATAACTTTCCGGCTGCTGCGGCTTAAAGAAACAATCAGCTCGCGTCTACATCGACGTCTCCGTTTCGTTGCTTCCTCTGGCAGCGACTGTTTATACCTGTGGTGCCGTCGTGAGGTAGCGGCTTTTTCATGAGACCTCGTTCTGCGGACGACCCCATAGACACATTGCGGAAGGATGTAATATGTTATCGAATACACACTTTCGGAATTAAAGCGTTAAAGGCAGTTGGTAACAGTACTTAGGAAACGGTCGGACAAGTGGTTTGTGAGCCTCTTGCATCGTGGATGAATTACATTTCCTAAAAATTCTTCCAATGACTCGCAGCCTGACATCTTATGTTCTTAGAATTTGTATTATGTAGTCATCCACTATAGATCACTCTGGATGGTTACTCCTATCTATTTACGGTTGTTAGTATTTCCATTGAATTTTCACCGATAACTTAATCAAATAGCAATGGATCTCTTCGCCTCTTTTCACGCACTACGTTTTATTATTATTATTATTATTATTATTATTATTATTATTATTATTAATTATGTATTTATTAATCAAAACACTCAACCGATTGAAAATAATCTCACATATTCCAAGCCTAGATTTTATCCTTGACGAAACAGTGCAGATAATGAGGATATATTTGTCTGAAACTGTGCATTTATGACACTGGGCCAGGATTTCAGGCTTCACTTAGGATTTCAGCATTGCACTGCAGTTTCCAAAAACGTGTGACCTAATTTTCATTTTTATACCTATATGTGTCGTGCAGTACCATTCTTCATCCATTCCTCCCCTTAAATCCCATACTCACCCGTAAGAAATCAGACATGCTTTGCAATAGCTCGTATCGTGACAGAAAAAACCTATTAGACTTATAGGTAACGAAAAATGAAATAATGTATCTCAAATACATGACTGCCATGACAAGCTGCATTTGTGTACTTCGAGAAATTAAGATCAGGAGTTGTTCTGGAAATATTATCAGTATTCTGTTAACACAATTAAGAAATGTAACACGTTGAAAACGACTTCAGTCCGATGACACACATCAATGGGTTCCTCGGTAAATCATATGTTAACAATGAACTGCTCTGATAACACACACATTCTACATTGAGAGACATCAACTCGGTTATTCATTGATAAAATCAACAAAAATTAATACGCGTTAGGCTGGAAACCAACGAGACATAGTATTAAACTGAAACATCATATTTGTTAATCATAAACAGTTGCAGCCGTCGGCCTAAACAGCCCGGGCTCACCAGCCTTTTTTATGCTATGAAATTACGTTACCCTTATCAAGGAATTATAATTTGACAAAAATTAAACAAGTAATTTGTCATGATATCTTAGTAGGAGACACACTGGTGTATTCACACAAGGGACTTATTTGGGAAAATAACAGAACTGAGATCCTCTCTGTATGTGTTTGAAGAAGCCGTATTTCAGAACCGCCACAAGCTACTGTTAAAATAATTATTTATATACTACAGATTTATATCTTTTAGTATCGTAAGAACGGTCTCATTTAGGCCGTTTTTAATAATCTCGTGATGCCTGAAGATTACCAAATGACGAAAACCAGTGGGAATAAAAGAAATCTATCACCAATTCATCGCGGTTTTGAAATATGATTTTTGCGTAACACAGTACTCACATCTGCAGCTGACCACCCACTTACTGTCTTCGCGAACGGGTTGTGGAATTCCACTTCTGTGGTAGTAATGTATTAATGAAAATTGTTTACCATTGGCTTCGCCTGATGCGTCTCGGTGCGTCAGAGATCCAGTTGCATCGTATTGATTGATGAGAGCTGATCAGGGTAAACCAGCTTTTGTATCGGTACAGAAGTGTAGGAAAGGAACCACCCAGAGCCAGGAGAGAGCCTAGACCACTCTAAAATTCCTCAGGAAAGCCACAAATGTTAATGTTTTGTTTCCGCCCAGTAAAGCCGTGAGTAGAAGTTAATTTAATTGTTTCTGCACACTAATTTCAATAGCTACACGTAGCCAAGCTATCCCATACATTCATCCTAGCTATATTCCTCAGGAAAGCCACAAATGTTAATGTTTTGTTTTTGCCCAGTAAAGCCGTGAGTAAAAGTGAATTTAATTGTTTCTGCACACTAATTTCAATAGCTACACGTAGCCAAGCTATCCCATACATTCATCCTAGCTATATTCCTCAGGAAAGCCACAAATGTTAATGTTTTGTTTTCGCCCAGTAAAGCCGTGAGTAAAAGTGAATTTAATTGTTTCTGCACACTAATTTCAATAGCTACACGTAGCCAAGCTATCCCACACATTCATCCTAGCTATATTCTTCGAAATTATTCCTTCAGCGGCATTCATCCAGTTGTTTCCAGTCCAGTGTTACTTTGCTAAGGCTTAGAAAATGTTTTATGTAAATCGTTAGTAATACACCTATGGCGAGTGAACGCCATTTGCTTTTACGCACCTCAATAACAAGACAGCTGCAAATTATCCACATTTGAATTTAAAATCCTGCTTTGAAAGAAACGTGTGGATGCATGCAATACGGTAGAGTGTATATGTGTGAGGTGGGGGATTGGGGAGGGGGAGGGCAAGCAAACAAACACACACACACACACACACTGCCGTATTGCACACAGCCACCCATTTCTTTCAAAGCAGAATTTTAAATTCAGATGTGGGTAACTTGCAGGAGAGGAGAGGAGAGGGATTGGGAGAGATAGAGGTAGGAGGGAGAGTAATTTTCGTTCGTACCTGTATTACATTGCGCCCGTAGAGAACCAACCTCTGTTTTAGTATCCCTTTGTTCTCAGTAGGTAATAAACAGCATTCAACGTTTCTCCATTCGTCGACTTATTAATTGCTTCTTCCAAGAAGGATTACTTCGTAATCCTCTTAACCTCTCCTCCTCCCCTTTTCCTATTCCTGAGTGTAGCGTCTTTAATGGCTGCTTCGTTTCTTGCCAGCACCACTGGAGAAGACGAAGCTTTCCAATTATCTTGCTTGCCAAGTATAAAATGAATTATTCCACCTACTTAGGACGCTATAAGTACATACAAAAAACAATTTGTATTGTGTCCTGCCATGTAAAGCATCTTTCACAAGAGATGAAGTGGACGTTAAAGTACATATATCAGTTCAGCTGCAATTTTATTAGCATACAAGATAAAGGCTAGTAGTTATTGCCGAATTTCGCAACCACGCTTGCGATCCTTCTGTGAACGGCATAGATACTGGATACTTTTTCTGCCTGCATCACAACCTAACTTCTCTAAGCATGCCATGGCTACTACACAGGTGCTAATTATCAACTGGCGAATTGTCAGTAGAGAGTTAAGTGATACAATTTTTCAGTTTTTCCACTTTCCTACTGTAAGAAATGTCTGATCTGAGATTTTACACTGCTTCAGTGTTTGGATTAAAGGGACAAAACAATATAACGTTGGTAAGTTTAGTTAAAAATAGCAGCTACTTCACACTAGGGGAAAAATAGGCATAAACTGCACTATGTACAAACACACACACACACACACACACACACACACAGAGAGAGAGAGAGAGAGAGAGAGAGAGAGTGAGATAACTAGAATGATTTCGAGATATATCAATATATTTTATGTTGTTTTGAAGATGGCCCATAAAATTAATATTGCTAGAGAGTGGAGATCTCTTCTGACCAGCACGTTGCAAGGCATCCCAGATATACTCAATAATGGTCATGTCTGGGGAGTTTTCTAGCCAGCGAAAGTGTTTAAACTCAGAAGAGTGATCCTGGAGTCGCTCGGTAGTAATTCTGGACGTGGAGGTGGCATTGTGCTGCTAGAATTACCCGTCGGAATGCACAATGGACATAAACGGATGCTAGAGATCAGACAGGATGCTTATGTACGTGTCACGTGTCAGAATCATATCTAGACGTACCAGGGATTCCATATCACTCCAACTGCACACGTCCGATACTATTACAGAGCCTCCACCAGCTTGAGCAGACCCCTGCTGACACGCAGGCTCCATGAATTCATGAGGTTGCCTCCATACCAGTACACGTCCATCCACTCGATACAATTTGAGACGAGACTTGTCCGACCAGGCAACATGTTTCCAGTCATCAACGGTCCGAAGTCGGTGCTGACGGGCCGAGGCGAGGCGTAACGCTTTGTGTCGTGCAGTCATCACGGATACACAAGTGCACCTTCGGCTCCGAAAGCCCTTATCGATAATGTTTCGTTGAATGGTTCGCACGCTGACACCTGTTGATGGCCCAGCATTGAAATGTGCAGCAATGTGCCGGAGGGTTGCACTTCTGTCACTCTGAACGATTTTTTTTTACTCGCCGTTGGTCCCGTTCTTGCAGGACCTTTTTCCTGCTGCAGCGGTGTTGGAGATTTGATGTTTAACGGATTCCTGATATTCACGGTGCAATTTTGAAATGATCGTACGGGAAAATCCCCACTTCATCGGTAATTTGGATATTTTGTGTCCCATCGCTCGTGCGCCGATTATAACACACGATAAAACTCGCTTAAATCATGATAACCTGCAGTTATAGCAACAGTAACCAATCTAACAACTGCGCCAGACACTTGTCTTATATAAGCATTGCCGACCGCAGCGCCATATTCTACCTGTTAATACAGGGTGTTTCAAACATGACCGGTATATTTGAAACGGCAATAAAAACTAAACGAGCAGCGATAGAAATACACCGTTTGTTGCAATATGCTTGGGACAACAGTATATTTTCAGGCGGACAAACTTTCGAAATTACAGTAGTTACAATTTTCAACAACAGATGGCGCTGCAAGTTATGTGAAAGATATAGAAGACAACGCAGTCTGTGGGTGCGCCATTCTGTACGTCGTCTTTCTGCTGTAAGCGTGTGCTGTTCACAACGTGCAAGTGTGCTGTAGACAACATGGTTTATTCCTTAGAACAGAGGACTTTTCTGGTGTTGGAATTCCACCGCCTAGAACACAGTGTTGTTGCAACAAGACGAAGTTTTCAACGAAGGTTTAATGTAACCAAAGGACCGAAAAGCGATACAATAAAGGATCTGTTTGAAAAATTTCAACGGACTGGGAACGTGACGGATGAACGTGCTGGAAAGGTAGGGCGACCGCGTACGGCAACCACAGAGGGCAACGCGCAGCTAGTGCAGCAGGTGATCCAACAGCGGCCTCGGGTTTCCGTTCGCCGTGTTGCAGCTGCGGTCCAAATGACGCCAACGTCCACGTATCGTCTCATGCGCCAGAGTTTACACCTCTATCCATACAAAATTCAAACGCGGCAACCCCTCAGCGCCGCTACCATTGCTGCACGAGAGACATTCGCTAACGATATAGTGCACAGGATTGATGACGGCGATATGGATGTGGGCAGCATTTGGTTTACTGACGAAGCTTATTTTTACCTGGACGGCTTCGTCAATAAACAGAACTGGCGCATATGGGGAACCGAAAAGCCCCATGTTGCAGTCCCATCGTCCCTGCATCCTCAAAAAGTACTGGTCTGGGCCGCCATTTCTTCCAAAGGAATCATTGGCCCATTTTTCAGATCCAAAACGATTACTGCATCACGCTATCTGGACATTCTTCGTGAATTTGTGGCGGTACAAACTGCCTTAGACGACACTGCGAACACCTCGTGGTTTATGCAAGATGGTGCCCGGCCACATCGCACGGCCGACGTCTTTAATTTCCTGAATGAATATTTCGATGATCGTGTGATTGCTTTGGGCTATCCAAAACATACAGGAGGCGGCGTGGATTGGCCTCCCTATTCGCCAGACATGAACCCCTGTGACTTCTTTCTGTGGGGACACTTGAAAGACCAGGTGTACCGCCAGAATCCAGAAACAATTGAACAGCTGAAGCAGTACATCTCATCTGCATGTGAAGCCATTCCGCCAGACACGTTGTCAAAGGTTTCGGGTAATTTCATTCAGAGACTACGCCATATTATTGCTACGCATGGTGGATATGTGGAAAATATCGTACTATAGTGTTTCCCAGACCGCAGCGCCATCTGTTGTTGAAAATTGTAACTACTGTAATTTCGAAAGTTTGTCTGCCTGAAAATGTACTGTTGTCCCAAGCATATTGCAACAAACGGTGTATTTCTATCGCTGCTCGTTTAGTTTTTATTGCCGTTTCAAATATACCGGTCATTTTTAAACACCCTGTATATCTCTGTATTTGACAATGCATGCGTATACCAGTTTTTTTAACGCTTTAGTATATCGTGGACGTTAAAGTCCGTTGTAGAAAAATCTTATTGTTTCAGTGGTATCCAATACTGTTAACTAGAGAATGTAGCATTATAAGAATGTAGAAGGACATTTATTGGAAGCACTCTAACGCAGCTGTATAATTATAACTGCAGTCGTTTTTTTACTAAATACAGTCGTCTAATATTGTTACAGACGATGTTACGGTTAACAATAGATACATATGTGTTACGCTCGATGACAGTTAAATCTTGTAGACATCACCCTCTATACATGTAGTCCTAATGGGGTTACGTCAGAAACTATCATGAAGACTAAATACAGAATAATGTGACAAAGTCTGGAACGTTGGACTTGCATTCGGGAGGAATTTACCCTTATGTTTACGTAAACAGATTAAAGCGAAGATCGGGATGGTTCCTTTGCAAAGGACATAGCCGACCTCTGTACCAATATATACGCTACCTGAGATTGCAATTCGACTTTAATGAATGTATTGTCGATAGTATACCGAACTACTTATAACTCACACAAATGAGTGAATGTGCACTTGCAATAAAGTGGTTTTTACATGATGACTTCTTGATGTATACGAAAAATCAAATGATGTGGGATAGATCGAATAGTTATGTACTAATTTACACGGGGACTGTCATTTAAGGTGCAAACGTTACTTTTCTATAGCTCGCAATCGAGAAGTGAGAAGAAGGTAAAACTGACTAACTCATACGTAAAAGGACCACATTTCACGGATTTCGTGGAAATTCTTTCTATAATCTAAGCATGTTGGTCCCAAAATACGTGAAAACTTAAGGAACCAAACAAGAGTCGTCCGCTTGGAAATCATATACTCGTACTTCCACCAAGCTTCGCTGGCAGCGCTACTTCACAATTGTCGTCGAGCGAAGATAGCGCCCTGCTGTGGACTGTAAACATGGACCAGATGACTGCCACGAGGTCTCGTGTTCCGAACCCACGTTCCAAACATAGAAACGTTGACATTTATTACTGACTAAACTACTGGCTAAACCGAAAATGTGAGGGCAATTACAAGAATTTTTGTTTACGAATTACCTGCAGGAGACGTCCCTGTACGCAATGAAGCGTTCACTAAACTGTTTTCCAGTCACGGCTGACTTGAACATCACGATGATACTTCGTTCTTTCTTTTCCCTAGCATTGTCCTATCTAGCTCGGGGTCCGCTTGCTCATAATTTGGCAACTTTTATTTTTATTGTCTAACTACGTAGTCTGACGCCGTTTCTGATGTCACAGTAATCAGAGTAACCTATGGGAGGTGTTGATGTATCATCGTACTCAAACTCCGCCACCTGCGTAAGAGATACATCAACTGGCAGTTCAGTGACTAATTGTCACCTTGCTCGACGCGCTACCAAAGTTTCACTTCATGTTTAGTCTTAGACAATTTGGAGGAATATTTCAGAAAATATATCAAGTACACCGTTTTAGGTATTGTTTTCTTCTTAGGCTATTATAGTAACAATTATTATTAGACTAGCATTCAAAAGTTACACATTATCACGAATACACGAAAATGAAAGGGAAAATGTCAGCAATCACCCAAAATCACCGAAAATACTTGCTTACTATCTCTGCTTGTTTGCTCTGTATAGGAAAGGAACACCTCGTGCTGTGAATAGCAGTGTAACTGAAAAGAGAAAATACAGAGTACATGAAACCACTCATGTCTCAGTTTGTAAGCCCGTTAACAGTGACCAGAGCGTGTGATCTTGATGAAGTCGACAACGTAATGCCACAAAGATGCCTTCTTTGCCTGTTAGAATACTCGGCTGCCTGGAAGCAGGAAAGAAACAGACAGAAGTTCAAAATGGTTCAAATGGGTCTGAGCACTATGGGACTTAACTGCTGAGGTCATCAGTCCCCTAGAACTTAGAACTATTTAAACCTAACTAACCTAAGGACATCACATACATCCATGCCCGAGGCAGGATTCGAACCTGCGACCGTAGCGGACGCGCGGTTCCAAGACGGAAGTCTCACTACCCTTGGATGTGATACAAAGTGTCATTTAGAGGGTACGGGAACGGCATCGAGACACAGGAGGTCAGTGCAAGGTCGATCAAAAACAACAACCCCACAACAGGACCGATGACTAGCCGTAACTGCAAGACGAAATCGGAGTACACCTGCAAGACAACTGGCTGCAGAGCTTGCAGCCGCCTCAGGAGTTGCTGCTTGCCGACAAATTGTGTATCAGAGGCTCGGAACAGCAAGGTTATTTGCCAGACGTCCGGCCGCGTACATCGTGCTCACTCCAGTATAGGCATGGGCCCATGTATAGTAGAGTCGGCAACAACAAAACTGGACCACGAATGAATGGAGGAACGTGCTATTCACAGATGAATCCAGGACCAGTTTGCAAAATGATTCTCGTCGCACGTTGCTCGGAAGAGAACCTGGTGTTCGATACAACGTCAGGAACATCATGGAAAGAGACCAGCGAGGTAGTGATGCCGTCATGATGTGGGAGAGGCATCATTTTGAACGCCCGTACACATCTTCGTTGGTGGTCGAAGGAGTACTGTAAACGCTCAGCGTTACAGAGATGAGGCATGAAAGATAACGCCCGTTTGTATCGAGGTGCTCTAGTGGATGAATTTCTTGAAGGTGAAGATATACTTCACATGGACTGGTCATCGATGTCCCCAGATCTGAACCCTGTAGAACGTGCATGGAATCCATAATGGAGGCGAATTTCAAACCTTCAGCCTCTACGAAGGACGCTTCCAGACTACCTCACCGCTCTTGATGAGGAATGGGATCGACTGCCAACGGAGCTCTCGAACCATCTTGCAGAGAGAACGTCACTTCCTGCGCAGCACGTGTGGCTGTTAGGGGTAGCTATATCCCCTATTAACAGCTTCTTTTGTCCTGAAAGAGATTGTCCCATATGTGTTATTTTCTTACAAATGTGTTGATCTTGACTAGCAAAACCTTTCTCACATTATGTTTCGGGTACGGTTGTATGCCAAATGTCTATGATTAAGCTGCAGTATGTTCACTAATCCTCCCAACATCCTGATACGGCAAGATTCTCTGTTTCCATCATAGTGCTTAACTTTTGGTCACTAGTATATGTGTGCTTTGTACCTAATCACATTATATCATACGTGAAATTTTCATCGCCGTACATATCTAGTCGTACACCTGCTCATAAAGCGTAGCGCATAGCGCACTAGCAAGCGAACTATGTAGGTGAGTCACAACCGGATCGAATCCACAACTGTGGTCTGGTACACCAGTTGGCCTGGTATCTAGGCGGTTTTCCGCGCTCGTTTACGAAAATTCAGGCTGGACTCCGATAATTCCGTCTTCTATAATGTGATACACAAACGATAATACGCAGAACAAAGTTTATTCGATTCACAGACAGATGGCGCATACGACTTCCTCCTCCTAGGTTACCTTGACGACTGAGTGTTAGGAAGGGCATCCGGCCACGTAGTTAAATAATGAAACAAAATTTGCCAAATTCTGAAAAAGCAGACCCTGTACTAGATGGGACAAACATGTGTAAGATGTGGCCAATTCCGGAAGGAGGCCACGCGGTAATACTTACCGCATCGGTTCACCAAGGACTGTTTGGAGAATAGAGAACAGCTGCAGGTCGTTACACGAATATAGGAGAGGGTATTCTGGAGACAATAAAATCCTGACATATACAAAAGCGTTGCCCGCATACAGAGCGGAAACCATTACTCCGCAGCACAATGAACGACGTTCGCATTACCCTTACTACAGCAACGGGAAAGAGGACCAGGAGGAAAGAGAGGCTGAGGGAAGCAGCGAACCCCAGGTAAGGAAGTTCTCAGACAATTCACGGGCCGATGCGCCTGGGGGCGGCAAGCAGTTAACGGCGAACAAGAGGCAGCACTCGCTTAGCAGCCGTTTCCGGCGCTTCGTCTGGCCCACGCCTGCAGGAGGCTCTGACGCAACAGGGCAGCCGCTGGCCACCAGCCACCAGCCACCAGCCAGTAGACAGGCAGCGCTGGCGTCATTAGCGGCCTGCTGTTTTATTCAGCGGGGCTGCGCGGCGCCGCGCCGCGGCCAGCAGAGGCCAGCGCAGATTCTGGCCGCTCTCCTCACCTGGCGGGCGCGCTTACATCACGGCCTACGACGAGCGATCGTCTCTTACCGCACGGACTAGCCGAAACACACTGACGGAAAAAAACCTGAACACCAAAAAACAATTACTGTAGAGCTATGAAATTTCGGGAATTTATTTGTCTAAGTAACACATTTAAGTGATAAATATTGCAAAATCATGGATTAAAGTAAGAGCGAGATGAGCTATTATTGAAAAAGTGAAATGCTGGTACTTTAATAACCGGTGTAACTGCCAGAATCTTGAATTCAAGCATGTAAACGTGCATGCATGTGTTGTACAGGTGTCAGATGTCAGTTTTTTGGATGGAGTTACACGCCTGTTGCACTTGGTTGGTCAATACAGAGACGGTTAACGCTGTTTGTGGATGATATATTAGTTGTCGTCCGTTGATGTCCCATGTGATTGCAGGCACATTTGCTGATCGAGCAAGCCAGGTAACACGACGATACTCTGTAGACCATATTGGGTTACAATAGCGATATGTGGACGAGCGTTATCCTGTTGGAAAACACCTCCTGTTATGCTGTTCTTAAATTGCAGCACAGCAGGTGGAATCATCAGATCGACGTACAGATTTGCAGTCAGGGTGTGTAGGACAACCATGACAGTGTTCCTGCTGTCATACGGAATAGCACCCCAGACCATACCTCCAGGTATAGATCCAGTTTGTATAGAATGCACACAGTTAGGTTGCAGGCCCTCAACTGGCCTCCTCCTAACTCAACACACGGCCATCACAGGCACCGATGTAGAACCGGTTTTCATAAAAAAATAAAAAATAAAAAAGCAGACCTCCATTCTTCCCTCCAATGATCTCTGATCTCTGAAGTCGCAACTGGAGGTGGTTTAGGGTCAATGAAATGCGCGCTACGGGGCATCTGGTTCGTTGCTGTCCTTGAAGTAACCGACTTGTAACAGTTCGTTGTGTCACTGTGGTGCCAACTGCTGCTGAAATTGCTGCTGCAGATGAAGTAAGATGCACCAGAGCCAAACGCCGAACACGATGGTCTTCCCTCTCCGTAGTGTCATTTAGCCGCCCCGAGCCCAGTGTTCTTGAGTACGTACATTCTCGTGCCACCACTACATTCCAGCCAAGCCTCTCTGCATTATCGCACAAGGAACATCCAGCTTCTCGTAGCCAAATTAAAAGACTACGTTCAAACTCAGTGAGGCGTTGATAATGGCACCTTCGTTGCCTTAAAGACATTCTTGACTAATATGAAGATGGTATCTGTTCTTTCGGACATGAAAGAACAGATACCACCTTCATATAGTTGAGGCTAACCGGCCGTTGACCTTCTTCTTCTGTGCGGATGCACACGTCTTGACGGAATTCTTACAGGACTCGGTAAGATTGTCTGCCGCGAGTAATGAGTGTAATGGGCAGGGGCACTACGAATGTAGCGTGTGGACATTAAGGTGGGAATCTGGGTCACAAGGGGAGCGTGCAAGGGATAAGTCCTTGTAGTCGCACTATCCTCTATGCCCTCGGTGGCTCAGATGGATTGTGTAATAAAAATCCGAGTCCAGGAATCAACGATCAACTTGAACGGATGTCTTGTGACGTCATCCCAGACCAAACGCAACGAACTATATCGAACAAAATGAAGAAGAAGAAGAAGAAGAAGAAAAAGATTGATAGAGCGTCTGCCATGTAAGCAGGAGATCCCGGGTTCGAGTCCCGGTCGGGGCACACATTTTCAACTGTCCCCGTCAATGTATATCAACGCCTGCCGGTAGCGTACGGTCTTGATTTAATTATCATTTCATTCTTGACTAACGTCAACACCGCACGTCCATTTCAAAATAATGGCTCTGAGCACTGTGGGACTTAACTTCTGAGGTCATCAGTCCCCTATAACTTAGAACTACTTAAACCTAAGTAACCTAAGGACATCACACACAGCCATGCCCGAGGCAGGATTCGACCTGCGACCGTAGCGGTCGCACGGTTCCAGACTGTAGCGCCTAGAAACGCTCGGCCACCCCGGCCGGCTCCATTTCAAGAGGTAACAATTTTTTAAGACCGTTACAGCGCGTGTTGTTGTTGTGGTCTTCAGTCCTAATATTGGTTTGATACAGCTCTCCATGCTGCTCTATCCTGTGCAAGCTTCTTCATCTCTCACTACTGCAACCTACATCCTTCTGAATCTGCATAGTGTATTAATCTCTTGGTCTCCCTCTACGATTTTTAACCTCCACGCTGCCCTCCAATGCTAAATTTGTGATCCTTTGATGCCTCAGAACATGTCCTACCAACCGGTCCCTTCTTCTTGTCAAGTTGTGCCACAAACTCCTCTTCTCCCCAATTCTATTCTATACCTCCTCATTAGTTATGTGATCTACCCATCTAATCTTCAGCATTCTTCTGTAGCACCACATTTCGAAAGCTTCTATTCCCTTCTTGTCCAAACTGTTTATCGTCCACATTTCACTTCCATACATGGCTACACTCCATACAAATACTTTCAGAAACGACTTCCTGACACTTAAACCTGTACTCGATTTTAACAAATTTCTCTTCTTCAGAAACGCTTTCCTTGCCATTGCCACTCTACATTTTATATCCTCCCTACTTCGACCGTCATCAGTTATTTTGCTCCCCAAATAGCAAAACTCCTTTACTACTTTAAGTGTCTCATTTCCTAATTTAATTCCCTCAGCATCACCCGACTTAATTCAACTACATTCTATTATCCTCGTTTTGCTTTTGTTGATGTTCATCTTATATCCTCCTTTCAAGACACTGTCCATTCCGTTCAACTGCTCTTCCAAGTCCTTTGCTGTCTCTGACAGAATTACAATGTCATCGGCAAACCTCAAAGTGTTTATTTCTTCTCCCTGGATTTTAATACCTACTCCGAATTTTTCTTTTGTTTCCTTTACTGCTTGCTCAATATACAGATTGAATAACATCGGGGAGAGGCTACAACCCTGTCTCACTCCCTTCCCAACCACTGCATCCCTTTCATGCCCCTCGACTCTTATAACTGCCATCTGGTTTCTGTACAAATTGTAAATAGCCTTTCGCTCTCTATATTTTACCCCTACCACCTTCAGAATTTGAAAGAGAGTATTCCAGTCAACGTTGTCAAAAGCTTTCTCTAAGTCTACAAATTCTAGAAACGTAGGTTTGCTTTTCCTTAATCTTTCTTCTATGATAAGTCGTAGAGTCAGTATTGCCTCACGTGTTCCAATATTTCTACGGAATCCAAACTGATCTTCCCCGAGGTCGGCTTCTACCAGTTTTTCCATTCGTCTGCAAAGTATTCGCGTTAGTATTTTGCAGCTGTGACTTATTAAACTGAAAGTTCGGTAATTTTCACATCTGACAACACCTGCTTTCTTTGGGATTGGAATTATTATATTCTCCTTGAAGTCTGAGGGTCTTTCGCCTGTCTCATACATCTTGCTCACCAGATGGTAGAGTTTTGTCAGGTCTGGCTCTCCCAAGGCCGTCAGTAGTTCTAATGGAATGTTGTCTACTCCCGGGGCCTTGTTTCTACTCACGTCTTTCAGTGCTTTGTCAAACTCTTCACACAGTATCATATCTCCCATTTCATCTTCATCTACATCCTGTTCCATTTCTATAATATTGTCCTCAAGTACATCACCCTTGTATAGACCCTCTATATACTCCTTCCACCTTTCTGCTTTCCCTTCTTTGCTTAGAACTGGGTTTCCATCTGAGCTCTTGATACTCATACAAGTGGTCCTCTTTTTTCCAAAGGTCTCTAATTTTCCTGTAGGCAGTATCTATCTTACCCCTAGTGAGGTAAGCCTCTACGGCCTTACATTTGTCCTCTAGCCATCCCTGATTAGGCATTATTCACTTCCTGTCGATCGCTTTTTTGAGACTTTTGTATTCCTTTTTGCCTGCTTCATTTACTGCATTTTTATATTTCCTCCTTTCATCAATTAAATTCAATATTTCTTCTGTTACTCAAGGATTTCTACTAGCCCTCGTCTTTTTACCTACTTGATCGTCTGCTGCCTTCACTATTTCGTCCCTCAAAGCTACCCATTCTTCCTCTACCTTATTTCTTTCCCCGTTCGTATTCAATGGAAACGTGATTTGCATACGCACAGTGGCGCTACTAATGCCACTCTTCTGCGACGGTTTCAAAATATGAACAATCATCTTTCAGACGTAGCCTACCTACTTTCGCTTATATCGCACGACTCCATCTTGGCGTTCGATTCTTTTTCTTCGTCGGCGTACAAGCTCCGACATGTAGGCTAGGGATTAGTGTGGCATTCGTGTCTTTTCGACTTGCGTGCGGTAAATGCGGAAACGTGAACTACGGCGATGCTATTACCAAATACGTCCCAACAGGACAACGCGCTGTTATTCTTGTCTTGGCTGCCGAAGGACAAACTTCGCAGGAATCCATCGGAGAATGAAGAATGTGTATGGGGCAGCATGTAAATGACACGCCACGTTCCGTGCTGGTCGTGATTCGACACAAGGCCCCGGTCGATCTGGGAGTCCAGGCTTATCGCCAGCTCAAGTTGGAGAGTCCCGAGCACCCGCCCTATTGACCTTATCTCTCCCCATGCAATTATCACGGTTTCAGTCCCTTAAAGAAAGGTCTTGAAGAGTCGACGACTGCTGTCGGACGAGGTTGAGCAGCAATACATAGTTTTTTACCAGAGGGGTATCTTCTACTAGAAGCGTCGGTAGGCGATTGCCTCAATGCTAACAGGGTTTTCCCCTGATTGGCATGCTAATTCTGGACGATATGGTTTCCGAACGAAACTTTTTGATCGCGTCGGGGTGTTGCCAACGTGAGTTTATAAGTTTCACTTCAAAGAAATTCTATAGATCCCGGCTTCCTGAATAGTTTTGTTTTCTTTTCGTTAGCCTTTCGCAGTGGTGACAATTATCTAAATATACATAGTCCATCCAAAACGTTCCGAGATATTTTACTCCTGGCGTATAAGCGAATTCAACGCAGTAACTGCGATGGAAGCTTGATATAACAACTGTGAACAACAGACCGCCTTCCACCACTTAGCTGTGAGCGGGCAGGAATTAAGCAGTAGATACGCGACCGCGTGTGTCAGCGCTATTGCACCTCAAATCGCTGTGGAGAAACAGCTATAAATCAAGTGTTCAAAACATTCACCAGAATTTGTTGAAGACAAAAATGTTTGTGAAGTACGTCCCGCACAAGTTGACTCCCAAGCAGAAACAACGACGTGTGATCCCATGCCGCGGCCTGATCGAAGTGCAAAATGTGGACAATTCTTTCCCGGAAAAAAATCAGTACGAACAGTATGAATCTATCGCAAAACCACACAATGCAGAAATTCACATGAAGGTTCAACGCATTGACGACATAACCAATATTCAAGGCCATGTGACGCGCAGCTTGACAACAATTCAAAGAAGGACTTTCCTGACAGTTTGGTATGGTTCTTTGAACGTTCTGTGCTTTGTAGTCAAGAGAGGAGAGGATGTACGAGGGAGAGAATATAGAACACCTGATACGTTGGACCCACCAGCTTAACGTTTCTCCATTTTTTTATTTACAGGGTGTTACGAAAAGGTACGGCCAAACTTTCAGGAAACATTCCTCACACACGAATAAAGAAAAGATGTTATGTGGACATGTGTCCGGAAACGCTTACTTTCCATGTTAGAGTTCATTTTAGTTTCGTCCACCTACGCTCAATGGAGCACGTTATCATTATTTCATACGGGATACTCTACCTGTGCTGCGAGAACATGTGCCTTTACAAGTACGACACAACATGTGATTCATGCGCGATGGAGCTCCTGCACATTTCAGTCGAAGTGTTCGTACGCTTCTCAACAACAGATTCGGTGACCGATGGATTGGTAGAGGTGGACCAATTCCATGGCCTCCACGCTCTCCTGACCTCAACACTCTTGACTTTCATTTATGGGGGCATTTGAAAGCTCTTGTCTACGCAACCCCGGTACCAAATGTAGAGACTCTTCGTACTCGTATTGTGGACGGCTGTGATACAATACGCCATTCTCCAGGGCTGCATCAGCGCATCAGGGATCCCATGCGACGGAGGGTGGATGCATGTATCCTCGCTAACGGAGGACATTTTGAACATTTCCTGTAACAAAGTGTTTGAACTCACGCTGGTGCGTTCTGTTGCTGTGTGTTTCCATTCCATGATTAATGTGATTTGAAGAGAAGTAATAAAATGAGCGCTAACATGGAAAGTAAGCGTTTCGGGACACATGTCCACATAACATATTTTCTCTCTTTGTGTGTGAGGAATGGTTCCTGAAAGTTTGGCGGTTCCTTTTTGTAACACCCTGTATACAGCCTTGAAACTTTTTGGACTAAAATATCTTGTGTATGTAGTCAAAGGTGTCTAAACAGTTTTCACACTGCAATGGGAATCACGTTTTGAAAACTTTCAACCTAAATGCTAAGGTACTTAAAGTGTATGAATGTTATGTTCTGCTCGTATTTGTAACAGTAGTTATCAAAGCAGTGAAATTATTCCCTGTGAACAATCATCTGTAATAAGAAAATAATCTACGAACGTCTCCCGTTGAAAATAGTGAAATGTAATAAATAACGTGATCTGTGCTCTGAATCTGTCTTACTAGAAAATAAAACTTGCTCTGTAGTTCCAACGAATATTTTCCGCAACGGAAAGTCTATTGTGCGCTGCAGCTCGTGGTCTTGTTCTGCGGACAACTTAATCATTTTAGCCGAAAGGAGAAACTTTAGCTTTACCGCATGCGGCGGCCGCAGCGTTTTTTATTACCGACGTGTATGGCTTCAAGTGCAGGGAATGTGGAGGGGAAATGCGGAACATTTTTACTTACGTTCAATAAATTGAAAGCAAAACTCATTTAAACCACTATATCTGGAGCAAAATTAGCGAAGTTAATGAGGTTCCAACACTCATTTAAGTTCTTACATAAATGGAAAATAGCTGACCACATTACTCTTTAAAGATAATCTGCTCAAAATTATTTAAGGTGTTACAAATACCTCGGAAAAACTTTGATGAGGGAAATGTCTGAATAATGTGGAAAATAAAAAGTAGAATCCAGAACCTTTGTATGCGCCTGAGTTCGAATTGAATCGTCGATCAAGAGTTATATAAATTTTGATTCAAGTTCACGGTGCGTGATCGTTAACTAGCCACAAACCTGCACCGGTAATTCTATCAGTATATGAACTTTCTAGCGATGATTAACAAAAGGTAGCACCACACATACAAACAATATTGACGCCAACAACCATGGAACGTCATTCAAACACACTCCACTAGATCGCCGAGAACTAACATGCAAAAAAAGTTTCAGTGCTGCGAGTCAGTGCGCAAAAGTAATTGTAGCATTTGAATTCCCGTCTGCTTTCGTGAGAGTCACGCTGAAGACATTTCACAATGCGCATAATAGTAATGGGAATTTTGTTAGCAATTCCAATGCATGCGGCACTCTCGACAGCACCGGGACGAGGAGGCGGGGTAGAACCTGCTCCTCCAGACGCCGGAGCAAGGCTGTCTCGACTGCAAGGAACTTACTTGCGAGACAGTCTGCGGAAAACGGTATCACGTCTCTGACTAATTTAACTGCCCAAAGCGAAACCGGACGCGCATGACCCATACTTCAAAGGTCATCCTGCTGCAGTTGTATCGATAATACAAGAACATACCTGTTTATTTGCGCACATTGTCTGCCAGAGCAGTAAGAGCAGCGACGTGTCTACATATTTCAGTTTCTAGTTATGACTTAAAAAAATATTCAGATTTACGATTAATCTTAATTCAAAGATTTTTTTATTATTGCATATACAGGGTGTTACAAAAAGGAACGGCCAAACTTTCAGGAAACATTCCTCGCACACAAAGAAAGAAAATGTGTTACGTGGACATGTGTCCGGAAACGCTTACTTCCCATGTTAGAGCTCATATTATTACTTCTCTTCAAATCACATTAATCATGGAATGGAAACACACAGCAACAGAACGTACCAGCGTGACATCAAACACTTTGTTACAGGAAATGTTCAAAATGTCCTCCATTAGTGAGGATGCATGCATCCACCCTCCGTCGCATGGAATCCCTGATGCGCTGATGCAGCCCTGGAGAATGGCGTATTGTATCACAGCCGTCCACAATACGAGTACGAAGAGTCTCTACATTTGGTACCGGGGTTGCGTAGACAAGAGCTTTCAAATGCTCCCATAAATGAAAGTCAAGAAGGTTGAGGTCAGGAGAGCGTGGAGGCCATGGAATTGGTCCGCCTCTAACAATCCATCGGTCACCGAATATGTTGTTGAGAAGCGTACGAAAACTTCGACTGCAGTGTGCAGGAGCTCCATCGTGCATGAACCACATGTTGTGTCGTACTTGTAAAGGCACATGTTCTAGCAGCACAGGTAGAGTATTCCGTATGAAATCATGATAACGTTCTCCATTGAGCGTAGGTGGAAGAACATGGGGCCCAATCAAGACATCATCAACAATGCCTGCACAAATGTTCACAGAAAATCTGTGTTGATGACGTGATTACACAATTGCGTGCGGATTCTTGTCAGCCCACACATGTTGATTGTGAAAATTTTCAATTTCATCACGTTGGAATGAAGCCTCATCCGTAAAGAGAACATTTGCACTGAAATGAAGATTGACACATTGTTGGATGAACCATTCGCAGAAGTGTACCCGTGGAGGCCAATCAGCTGCTGATAGTGCCTGCACACGCTGTACAAGGTACGGAAAGAACTGGTTCTCCCATAGCACTCTCCATACAGTGACGTGGTCAACGTTACCTTGTACAGCAGCAACTTCTCTGACGCTGACATTAGGATTATCGTCAACTGCACGAAGAATTGCCTCGTCCATTGCAGGTGTCCTCGTCGTTCTAGGTCTTCTCCAGTCGCGAGTCATAGGCTGGAATGTTCCGTGCTCCCTAAGACACCGATCAATTGCTTCGAACGTCTTCCTGTCGGGACACCTTCGTTCTGGAAATCTGTCTCGATACAAACGTACCGTGCCACGGCTATTGCCCCGTGCTAATCCATACATCAAATGGGCATCTGCCAACTGCGCATTTGTAAACATTGCACTGACTGCAAAACCACGTTCGTGATGAACACTAACCTGTTGATGCTACGTACTGATGTGCTTGATGCTAGCTAGTACTGTAGAGCAATGAGTCGCATGTCAACACAAGCACCGAAGTCAACATTACCTTCCTTCAATTGGGCCAACTGGCGGTGAATCGAGGAAGTACAGTACATACTGACGAAACTAAAATGAGCTCTCTAACATGGAAATTAAGCGTTTCCGGACACATGTGCACATAACATCTTTTCTTTATTTGTGTGTGAGGAATGTTTCCTGAAAGTTTGGTCGTACCTTTTTGTAACACCCTGTATAACCACTTTTCAGTGGTAGGCACGCAAATGAAGTTATGATCAAGGAAAACAACAAAAAAAGCATTTTGTGGTAAACCTTGTAATTTCCATCCCTAAAATGACGCATGCCTTAAAATGAGAAAATTGTCGAAGGCTTAGCGCAGCTGTGCACACTATGAGAAAAAACCTCGTCGTCAAACAAATACAGCAAAAGCTGCAGCCTGACTCTAAGGATATTAATTCGCTTTCCGAAAAAAAAAGAATCAAAGAAGGAATATTAGCTTTAAAATTAGTTATAGAGAAATACATGGAAAGAAAGTTACCAACATTGACAGCTTTCGTAGATACGTAAAACCGCGTTTTAATGTATAATGGGAAAAAATGTTTCAGGTTTTAAAGAAAGTATTAATAGACTACGGAGACTGACAACTGAAATGTGACCTTTGCAAAAACGACACAGCTGTTATTGGTATGCGCTCAACCCAAGAAGAAGCAGAGATTCGGAAAGGACTCGGATCGGGTTGGTCACAATCAGAAATAATTTTTAATTTGTATCTAGAGGAGGCACTTGGAAACGTCGGAGAACAGTCAAAGATACAGGTACCTATAGATAGCGAAACAGCAGATACGCCGATGAGATAGCTGTTCTATATAAAATCAAAGAAAACGGTGTAGCCATGTTAAACAAAATGGATAAAGTTATGGGAAAAGCATGTAACACGAAAATAAATCAGCGTAAAATAAAGATAAGAGTTTGTGACAAAGAAGGACAGGTGAAAACTGGAGCACATGTCTGTGAGAAACTGCACCAACAAGTTGACTAATTTACAGCCTGCAAAATCAGGAAAAGACTTCTGAAAGTATATGTTGGTTAGTTTTGAGACCAGGATTCTGGCGACTGATAGAAAGAAAGAGAAGATAAACCTGGTAATATGTGTTTAAACGATGTGACCGACTCTAGAAATTAATCACTAATGCTGTATGGCACACTATAGAGGTCTCCTTAATCAAACGATTCGACATACTCCTACCGTTTCCACACTAATTCTGTACCTTCTTCGTTGGCTTTGTCTAATTTACCTGTAGTTAATTCCGTTTCAAGTGCCAAGTAAAAATACTGCCTTTTCCTCCCGTCATCCAAAGGCGATACCTCCAGTCAATATCATCGCCAGTAAAATAATCTGAGAGATTTTCAACATTCACTGCGCTGTGCTGAATATATGCTCCGTGTTATCATACCTTATTTATCACTTTATGTGAGCACTGGCACTTTTATAGGCGACTATCTAGGTGGGCAATGCACGAGCTAGTTTTTTGGCTTGTTATCAGAGGGGTCCGTGGTGCACAGTCGTTTCGTAGGCCATAAATTCAATACGGTATTGATCCTTAAGCCTTTTAAACAAATAGAGAAGGCAGCTAAAAGTGTGAAACTCTATAATGTGGTGCAGCATCGACTGTGTTTAGAAAGGCTTTGAAGACAGAATATACCTATTTGTCTCGGGGTTACGTTCGCAGAATATGGTATAAGAAAAAAATTAAGTTTTGTTGCACGCAAGTTGCTTTTCCTGAGTCTTAATGATTCTTTAAAGAAGCGCATTTTATAGAGAAAAATCATTATCTTTGAACTTAGATTGTGTTCTAAATGTAAAGGACCGACATTAATCTGTAATTCCATGCATCCATTTCTTTTTTTATTATGTCATTTCTGCAAATTGGAGTGACCTGTGCTCTTTGTTCGATTGATTCCTATTGATTCCGATAGATATGTACCCTGAAAAGCGAGGTGGCGTAGTGGCTAGCACACTGGACTCACATTCGGGAGGACGACGGTTTAAATCCGCGCCGGGCCATCCTGATTTAGGTATTCCGTGATTTCCTTAAATCGCTTCAGGCAAATGCCGGGATGGTTCCTTTGAAAGGTCACGGCCGACTTCCTTCTCTAATCCGATGTGACCGATGACCTCGCTATTTTGTCCCCTCCCCTGAATAAACCAACCAACTGAGACGTTCTGTGGCTAGCGCCTCCCGTCGGCTCGACCAGTCGCCTGACGCAAGTCTCTGTAGTTGACGCCACTTCGACGACCTGCGTGTCGATGGGGATGACGTGATGATGAAGACAACACTACACCCAGTCCCCGAGCGGAGAAAATCTCCAATCCAGTCGAGAATCGAACCCGGGCCCTAGAATAGCATTTTGGCGTGCTGGTCACACAGCTGTGGAGCCGGACAATATGTACACTGATCAGCCAGAACATCATAACCACCGATCTGCTATAGATATAAACCCGTCCATGTGATAGCGGCGTCACCTGGCGAAGAATGACTGCTAGTAAACACACATACGGCGCACGTAGGATCAGTGAGCGTGCTTGCGCATGTAGAATGGTGAAGGTACGCGATCTATCTGAACTTGGCGGAGGTCAGATTGTAATTGTCCAGAGGCTTGGCAGGAGCTTTTCGGAAACACGACTTGTCGGGTGTCCTAGGAGTGCTGTGGTGAGTGTCTCCAACACGTCGCGGAACGAAGGTGAAACCAAGTCCAGTCCTCGTGGGGTTGGGAGACCACCTCTCACTACATACGTCGGACGTTGTAGCCTGGGCAGGCTTAGTAAACGGTGTATGCGGCGAACCGTGGCGGAAATAAAATCCGGCTTTAATTCTGGGCAGGTTACAAGTGTGTCTGACCACACAGTGCACCGAACGATGGGCCTCCGCAGCCGCCGACCTATGCATGTGCCAATATTAACACCATGACATCGGCAACTACGATTGGAATGGACACGTGACCATCGGCGCTGGACGTTGGGCCAGTGACATGGTCTGATGAATCCCGATACCTTCTTCATCACGCAGAAGGAGGGCGCGAATCCGTCGTCTTCCAGGGGAACAGCTCCCTGACACTTGTACAGCAGGATGGAGACAAGCTGCCGGCGGCTCCATTATGTTCTAGGCAACATTCACGTAGGCATCCGTGGGTCCAGTGGAGATCGTGCAAGGCACCATGACGGCCAAGGAGTATCGTACACTGGTTGCTGACCACGTACACCCCTTCATGACGATCATGTTTCCCGACGACAGAGGCATTTTTCAATAAGATAATGCACTATGTCGCAAGGCCAGGAGTATGATGGAGTGGTTCGGGTTGAATTCTAATTGATTTGTTGGCCCCCTAACTTTCCAGGAACCCGATCGAACACATCTGGGATTTGACTGAACGTGGCGTCAGAGCTCATCGCGCCCCTCCCGGAATTTACGGGAATTACGTGACTTTGGTGTGCAGATGTGGTGCCAACTCCCTCCAGCGACCTATCAAGGCCTCATTGCTTCCATACCACGAAGTGTCGCCGCTGTTATCCATGCAAAAGGTTTTGCATGCTGGCTGTTAGGTGGGGGTTCATAATGTTCTGGCCGATCAGTGTGTATACAAAAGGGCTACGTCTGCAAAGTATTCGGTGTAACACCATTAACAATAAATCTGTTGAAGACTGGAACACTGTACATTGTAAGTAGTTATAAACATTTCTCAGTGCAGGAAGTGTTCATTTCAATATCAGAAATTTTTCAATGTGCGAGGTGGTCACCCGCAGCTTTGATCGATGAATCCTCTTATATCGATGCATTTTTAAAAGCAGAATTTAACATTTCGGATTTCTTCTTGTTACCCGTTTTAACATCAGATTCAATAATAACTTCGATTTAGATGCGATCTGTCGCCAAGATGTCGTGACGTGCGCTACTTTTCTTGTGAAGGGGACGTAACGAGGGCGGCAGAGTTAATCAGCCTGCTCTTCTGTGGAATAATGGGCGAGGTCAGCGCCCTCCACTGGCGCAGACGAGCGCCAGAAGACAATGCGGCATCGTTACCGCCACGCTGGTTGCTGTCTGAAGCAGGCAGTGGGGCACTCGCGTCGATCCAGACATACTCGGGACAAAGCCAGCCTTGGGCAGTGACGAAATGTCATATCGCTCGGCCCTAAGTCACCGCCGGCATTAATGTGTGAAAACTGATTCCAACTTTAATTTGATGGTCTATAGCACTAACGATTTATACGCCTAACCACAGGACATCAGTCAAACAGTACTCGGGACCATATTCATCACTTGTTCGATGTCCAGTCTGTTCTATGATTTTTTTCTGTGATTTATAGCTTCCTCACCTCAGCCAATGATGCGTTAGTCTGAAAGTGTCCGAAATGGATCGTGGTTCGGAATCCACGTTAAACTTCTGGTTCCCGAACAACAGGCTGAATATCTCAATTCAGTAGTCGGAGGAAGGTAAAGACGTACCGTGTCCAATAGGACCATTCCTAGTAAAACAGTGGTGTTCAAACCAGCCATCGGGTTGTGGAAACCTTTATCACACTTGTCAATAAGCGCGCGTATAATGTTTCGCATCCAAATTGTTGGCATTAAGAAACCAATCTAAATGCTGCTGAGTGTATTTTGTCACAAAAGAGGCAGTTTTTTCACTAGTTCTGCTATTAAAGGCAACAAGTGTGAATTTATTATGGCTTAAACACCCATTATATTTGAAATACCTGAGACTGGCGTTAAAGTCTACAAGTATGTTATTAAATATTGTATATTGTTATAATCTGTGTAAATGATATATATGAGTATATACAGTTAGCATATAAGTCACGAACACGTAACTATGTAGAGGGCACTTGTAATTTATCACGTCGCAAATATGAAAAATTCCCCCATAAAAATGCGCCTGGACACGGGGAGACCGTTTAAAAAAAAAATGGTTCAAATGGCTCTGAGCACTATGGGACTCAACTGCTGTGGTCATCAGTCCCCTAGAACTTAGAACTACTTAAACCTAACTAGCCTAAGGACATCACACACACCCATGCCCGAGGCAGGATTCGAACCTGCGACCGTAGCAGCAGCGCGGATCCGGACTGGAGCGCCTAGAACCGCACGGCCACCGCGGCCGGCCAGACCGTTTTCAGCTAGTTCAGCTGGTCAGCAGAACGCAGTTTCTTCAGAGGCCACATCAGACTGGAAACGGCTAAGTAATACAGTAAACTGCAATATTTTTACATACGTGTGTATCTTTCCATACAAACAGGAAAGTTAGAACTTGCGAAGAATGTAAAAAATTGAAAACACATAAATCGGTATGCTAGCGGCACCGGTGCATGCTGATCGGTTTATAACGCTATATGGAATGTAATGAAACGAGAGACAAGTCAAGCGGCGAAATAACAGGATAACATCGTTATTGAATTAAATACAAGAAATACAAATGATGAGTCACAAATGGCAAATGTGTTTAATAAACATTCTTAAACGTAGTAGAAAATATAGGGACATACAGTTCAAGAGAAAATCACAGCAATATATTGAAAAAGCAGTTCTCATAAAATTCAGTCACATGACCGTATCACCAGCTTCTCGCTCTCAATTTAAAAAGATTATACACTCCTGGAAATGGAAAAAAGAACACATTGACACCGGTGTGTCGGACCCACCATACTTGCTCCGGACACTGCGCGAGGGCTGTACAAGCAATGATCACACGCACGGCACAGCGGACACACCAGGAACCGCGGTGTTGGCCGTCGAATGGCGCTAGCTGCGCAGCATTTGTGCACCGCCGCCGTCAGTGTCAGCCAGTTTGCCGTGGCATACGGAGCTCCATCTCAGTCTTTAACACTGGTAGCATGCCGCGACAGCGTGGACGTGAACCGTAGGTGCAGTTGACGGACTTTGAGCGAGGGCGTATAGTGGGCATGCGGGAGGCCGGGTGGACGTACCGCCGAATTGCTCAACACGTGGGGCGTGAGGTCTCCACAGTACATCGATGTTGTCGCCAGTGGTCGGCGGAAAGTGCATGTGCCCGTCGACCTGGGACCGGACCGCAGCGACGCACGGATGCACGCCAAGACCGTAGGATCCTACGCAGTGCCGTAGGGGACCGCACCGCCACTTCCCAGCAAATTAGGGACACTGTTGCTCCTGGGGTATCGGGGAGGACCATTCGCTACCGTCTCCATGAAGCTGGGCTACGGTCCCGCACACCGTTAGGCCGTCTTCCGCTCACGCCCCAACATCGTGCAGCCCGCCTCCAGTGGTGTCGCGACAGGCGTGAATGGAGGGACGAATGGAGACGTGTCGTCTTCAGCGATGAGAGTCGCTTCTGCCTTGGTGCCAATGATGGTCGTATGCGTGTTTGGCGCCGTGCAGGTGAGCGCCACAATCAGGACTGCATACGACCGAGGCACACAGGGCCAACACCCGGCATCATGGTGTGGGGAGCGATCTCCTACACTGGCCGTACACCACTGGTGATCGTCGAGGGGACACTGAATAGTGCACGGTACATCCAAACCGTCATCGAACCCATCGTTCTACCATTCCTACACCGGCAAGGGAACTTGCTGTTCCAACAGGACAATGCACGTCCGCATGTATCCCGTGCCACCCAACGTGCTCTAGAAGGTGTAAGTCAACTACCCTGGCCAGCAAGATCTCCGGATCTGTCCCCCATTGAGCATGTTTGGGACTGGATGAAGCGTCGTCTCACGCGGTCTGCACGTCCAGCACGAACGCTGGTCCAACTGAGGCGCCAGGTGGAAATGGCATGGCAAGCCGTTCCACAGGACTACATCCAGCATCTCTACGATCGTCTCCATGGGAGAATAGCAGCCTGCATTGCTGCGAAAGGTGGATATACACTGTACTAGTGCCGACATTGTGCATGCTTTGTTGCCTGTGTCTATGTGCCTGTGGTTCTGTCAGTGTGATCATGTGATGTATCTGACCCCAGGAATGTGTCAATAAAGTTACCCCTTCCTGGGACAATGAATTCACGGTGTTCTTATTTCAATTTCCAGGAGTGTATATTCTCTCAAAAATAAAAGTTCATCTGGATTTGATGGTGTTGCCAACAGAGTACTAAAGATTTGACCCATGTAATAAACCCTGTCTTATCTCAAATGCATTAGTAACTCAAGGCATTTTTCCAGAGAGACTGGAATATTGTTAAACGCCTACATAAGAAAGGCAATAGGAGAGATGTCAATAATTACCGACCTATTTCATTATTGACATCATTTAAAAAATTTTTGAGTAGGTTATGTATCCCAGAACAGTGTCCCATCTGAAATACAATGATATCCTCAGTAACTCACAGTTTGGATGTCAAAAGAGTTTCTCTACTGAGAATGCCATTTACACATTCACTCACCAAATTTTACAAGCATTAAATAATAAAACATCATCGATTGGTGTTTTCCATGACAACGCATTTGACTCTCTGAATCACAATGTTCTTCTATATAAACTGAGGTTTTATGTAATTGATGATATTGCCAACCAATGGATAACGTCATATCTAAGCAAAAGTAAGCAGGAAGCTGTACTTAGTAATTCAACCAATGTAATCAGTGGAGGTTCTTCTGACTGGCGAGAAAACACATGTGGACCTCACAAAGGCTCAAAGTTAGGTCCACTATTGTTCCTGTGTATGTAACCTATCTTCCTTCTAATACACAAAAGCAGAATTAGTTCTTTTTGCGTATGACACTAGTATTGTAATCAATTCAAACATACCTACAACAACAGAAGAACAGGTAAACAATGTTCTCAGCTGTTTCATTGACTGTTTCTCTGCAAATGGTCTCACTCTCAATTTTAAAAAGACAACATACTCGGTTCTACACACATAGAGCGGTACTAAATCAATGATAAGTGTAACATGCGCTGAGGAAATAATAATAGGGTGGAAACGTTTTAGGTGTCCAGACTGACAAGAATTTAAACTGAATAAAACACATTTTGGAAATCCTAAGACAAATTAGTTGACCCACATTTGCAATTATAATCATCGCAAATCTTCAAGAGAGACAAATCAATAATTTGACATTTTTCCATATTTTCATTCAATAATGTCATATGGGATAATGTTCTGGGGTAAATCGTCTTTAAGAATGAAAGTCTTCACTGCTCAAAAGCGTACTGTAATAATAATATGTGGTGTTCTCCCACATTTATATTGTAGACATCTGTTTAAGGAGTTTGGCATTTTGACTCTGCTTCACAGTATATTTATTCTCTCATGTAAGTTGTTATAAGTAATCCACAGCAGGTCAAAATGAATAATGATGTACATAATTATAATGCCAGAACAAACAATGAGAGTCATTACTACACTTAAAGACTATCTTTAGCACAAAAAGTGGTTCACGACACTGCAAGTAATTTTTTTATTCCTTATCCAGTGGATAAACTGCCTGACAGACAGCAAAGTAAAATTTGGAAACAAACTGAAAAAGTTTCTCGTTGAAAACGCTCTCCATTCCCAAGAAGAATTTCTATTATTGTAATGTGAAGAAGGTGGCGGTTAGGTGGATAGGAAAAACTTATAAATATTCAGCATGTAGCCATATTTACAAATTAATTTGTAATTCTGGATGTAAAATGACTCGTTTCAAATCATTCCGTTTTGCCATGCAAATGATCCATGAAACATGAAACAATTAAGAAACGAAGATTTTGAACATATTTAAATAAATACCACCAAATACCAAGACCCTAGCAATTATAGAGGAATCTCCCTCTTACCAGTGACCTATAAGATCTTGTCTAAGGCGCTTTTAAAAAGAGCAGAAGAAATACTTGACAAACTGCTAGGAGAGTACCAGGCTGGATTTAGGAAGGGAAGGTCATGTGCAGAACAAATATTAAACATAAAGAACATAATAGAAATGAGGAAAATCAGGAAATTAAAATATGTAATTACTTTTGCGGATTTTAAAAAAGCCTATGATTCAGTTGACAGAAATACACTGCTGGATACCTTAAAAGAATTGGGACTCGATACTAAAACAACTGAAATAATTAAAGCAACTTTGATAAACACAAAATCGAAAGTAAAATTTAGCGGAGAGCTCTCAAAATCGCTTGAAATAAAGTGAGGTGTCCGACAGAGAGATAGTTTGTCACCTTTTCAGTTGTGTGTTACAGATGGTAGTTTGAGAATGGAGGAAGGCCATCAATACTAAAGGGATTCAACTAGTAAGAAATCCAAACAATATCACTGTCGACTGTTTATCCTTTACAGATGACATGGGACTGATTACAGATTCGCTAGATAATGCCCAAGAACACATAAGATAACTGCAAAAACAAGCAGCCAAAGTAGGACTACAAATGAAGGGCTTATTTCAATAGTGGTACAAGTCCATTACCTCCACTTTTCTCTCTATAGTACTTCTGAAATTAATGATCCAAACAAACGGAACGAAAGGTTCATCTCTAGCAAGAAGCCATATGCTTGAATATTTCTTGTATCTCAACTGCAGATTTTTCAGCGCTCATTTAACTTTAGGACTCTGTATCTCAAGATGAACAAAAATCGACTTGTACCACTATTGAAATAAGCCTTCAAATATCCTTTGTTCATGACAAACATCTGTGATGCTCCTCAAAATATTGCAGTTGACAACCATAAAATTCACAAAACAGATTCCTTTAAATATCTAGGAGAGTGGATTACATACAGTGCAAAAGAAAAGACAGCTATAGAAAGTAGAGTGCACAAAATGGAAAGAGTGTTTCATATGACCTAAAACGCTTATAATAAAAAAAATCCCTTTCATGGGGGTCCAAAATTACACATTACAAGACAGTGATTAAGCCAGAAGCACTGTATGCAGCAGAAACACATAACATGAATTTCAAAGGCCAAATGGAGAAACTTGAGGTAAAGGAAAGAAAAATTTTAAGAAAAATCATTGAGCCAAAATTTCAAGACAATAAGATTATATACATCACAAATGAAACTCTCTACAAGAAAATTGAAAAACTTTCAGATTCTATGCGAAAAAGGAGAATACATTTTTATGGTCATCTTCTCAGAATGAATTCCAACAGATTAACTAAACAAATCTTTGACTTCTTCTGTAACCGAAAAACGAAGCCCAACTTGTTTAAAGAAACTGAGAAAGACCTATTGGAATTAAATATTTCAGAAAATTCACTTATTGATCGAACTGCTAAATTAATTACTAAAGATGAAAACATAAGGTTCCAAGACAAATCCACACAAAAGTCCAAATCCTTCATCTCGGAAGAAGAGAGGAGAAGAAGATCAGAAAGAATGAAGAAATACTGGGCCCTAAGAAAAGAACAACGCACAAAGAAATGATTGATCCAGCGTACCCCAAAGAGGGTGAAACGAAAGAAGAAGAAAAAAAATCCTTGTCCTGGAACACGAAATTAAGACACAACCAGTGGCCAGACCTGAAGCTCTGTATGCGGCAGAAACACTTAAACTGACAAGAAATGAAGATCTTAAGAAACTAGAGAAGGTCGAAAGAAGAATTTTAAGGAAAATACTGGGAGCTAAAAGAAACGATAATGCTGAATACAGGCTAAGACCAAACAGAGAGCTATACTTGAAAACTGAAAAACTATCTTATATTAGCAGGAAGAGAAGACTACAATTTTTTGGACATATATTCAGAATGGATAACAACAGACTAACCAAGCGGATATTCACATTACTCAATAGCTACAAATCCAAGCCCTCATGGCTCATAGAGACTGTAAAGGACATGGAAGACGCTGGAATTAGACACGTTTCAGAAAGACAGTTCAAAAGGCAGAATTTCAGGAGAGAAAGAAAACAACTAGACGAAAGTGGACTCAAGAAGAAAGGGAACAACACTCTAAAAGGATGAAGGAAATTTGGAAACTAAGGACATCTAATACAATGAAGAGTAGCCAAAGTTGATTCATCGTACTCTCCAAATGGGTTATTCGAAAGAAAAAGAAGAACAAATATCACTGGAAATTTTTCCATGTTTGGTAGAGAAAAAAAAGCCAATGAGAACGCCATTGTTCACAAATCTCACATTAACCTTTCCTCGAATGCAGAGGTTGCACCTCTTTGTCAATGCCTTACGCAAGCTCCCTCTGGTCCGAATTGCTAGTGAGGTGCAACGAAGCGAGCGATGAGATCGATATCAGATGTAAGCCACGTCTTTCGCTGATCGCTAAAATAAAACAAAATCTCTGGATTTTAATAGGCAGATTCCACCAACAAGGAAAATTCACCGTCATGTCCATCCACCGATTAGGGCACATCTCAGGGAGCTAATGCTGCACTTTTCACAGCATATTTCAGTAGGTTACTTGTTCAAATAATACTAGAACACATCACTCAAAACAACAAAAAAGGAAAAAGAATAGAGATTATTTTGGTTCTGTGATAAGATGTATTCTTAGAGATGGTGGCACACCGTCAACTTATTTTTATAGTCATCAGCGTTCGTTTCAGAGGACAGGTTCTTTAGTAGCTCATAGGATCTCAGAATCGGACCATTAAACATTGTTTGTCAGTGAAATGAAGTAATGAGAAAACACCTGTCGGCTTTATTTGTTGTATCATTCCCAGAATTAAAGTGACAGCCTGTGATCTCGTGGACTGAATTTATGTTTTTCTGTCATTTGGTAAGATTTCCAGGTGTATTCAGTCTAAAATTTCCATACAGTTGTATGTATAATCCTAAGCTGGCAGGTGGCGACCCTAGAATCCTTTTCAGGGCTCTCAAAAAAAGTGTTTTAATGTTTTTCGAACATTATAATGCCGTCCTTTTTCTACGCGACCGTAGAGCACAACTGACAATGGTTACACAAACTGTGTGAAATCAGCATCTCATATACACATTTTTGGTTATGTTTATTTACCTGCAAGGAATAAATTTCACGAAGTCTCCAGCCCATGGTAGAAAAATAAACATACTCCATACTATACGTCGAGGAAATCATTGCGTTTAAAGGCACATTGGTGCATATGTACTTCAATCTGAACCCTAACAGGGATGTAAGTCTACTATTTGTCTGTATGCCAAGAGACTTATTTTGATGGCGCTCTACTGACTTGTGTCGCTGGCTATTGATTAAACGCACTAGAAGGCGTTTCCCCTTAACAGTTGCTGTCGCGGAAACAAAGGATGGATCGTACCGATCGGAATGAGCACCACGGACTGTGTGGCGCGGGGTGACCCAGAACTGCCGAGAACTGTTTTTCTCTTCGGATGTTTCCCGACTTGATTGATCGGGCAGACACTAGCTGCACAGCTCGAGGAAGGATTCATTAATTCCCTTCTTTCAGTTCTGCAACTTGCCTCTCGTGTATAAAGGAGGGGTTTTCCGCCGGCAGAGACGAGCACAGCAGTGCTGAATCGAGCCCCGGGCGAGTAAATTACAGATAAGTGCTATAAGACGTGAGGACAGTGACATGGAAGATAGGGAACAGCGTAAACGTAATGATAGTGAAAGGGGCCAGTCACTCATGTTTTATAAGAACTTTACATTCAGGCTCTACAGGAATATGAGATCTATAGGTATAAGAGGGTTGGAGATGGTTGAACTAACTGCAAGAACTGTAACACCAAAATTTTTAGAATAAACAGTGAGCACGTTCCGCCTAGATGCGTGGTAGATCGCACTCATGAACCATCTTCAGAACGATAGATATGGGGAAATCGAAAACAAGTGTAATAAAAAATAAAGATGAGTCTAGTGAGGGAAAGGGTAAGTGGGTTCATTACCACGTATCTCTAACTTACATGAGAAGGGAAGTAGGAGATGCGTTTATGACGTGATGAGAATAATATTAGGAGCTCCATTGCTCGCACAGTTCGGTGTCATCTCAAAAAATGTTATACAGATGTGTAAATGAGTCTTTTTGTCCTTATATTTGAGCAAATGATTCCTCTTCACTTTGAAGAATGACAAATGCGGGTGAGAGTTTTCATTCTAGTTGTAACTCTTTGTTTGAAATGGGTCACCATGAAATTTTCATATTTATGAGTAACTTCATAAACGTACATTCTCTTACAATTAGTGTCAGCTCTGGTTCCGTACTCAAAAACTGACAACAAATCCTAAAAAAGAGAAGCATTCAGCCAGATCAAAATTGTGCAGCTGCAAAATGTTGAAATGACGGCGTAAATGTTATCGTTATATAAAACAAATCTACTGAGTAAAATTACTTTCAATTGAAGCTCGCTGTTATATAATTTCCTTCCCTTAGCATACTTGGACTAAAACGATGTGGCTTACTGGTGGGTTGCGGGGAGTAATTAAGGTAAAATAAATATCTGCTTCTAGTTGTGGATGTCGGGTATCGGCGAAAAGGGCAGTTTTGGGCAAATTGCAGACTTTGTGTGTTAGACAAGTAAAGGTTTCGGGGTTCTTGTAAGGCCGACTGATCATGACTGTAACAAAAACCTATCCGTGAAGATTTTAATTCATCGGTTCCCCTATGTGTATCTACTACCTTTTAGGTACCAAAACAGGCCCTGCGCGTTTATCAGTTTTTACACTATATTCTTCGTTACTTAATCACTTATTGACTTATGACAAGGATAGAGTGTCTACATAACGTACTCGATCGTTTTAAAAGGAGATTTTATGCGATATTACATTGCTGTATCTCTCTTCAAACGGTGTCTGGAATTCTCGGTCCATCTTAGGAAAAAATAGCTTTTAAGGCAATAACCGTGTGTGCAGCAACCATAAAAATCCAGTAAACGTCTCGCCTGCGGCCAACGACTGTTCTCTCAGGATACGCTTACATAAGACCTTTAACCTACACTGGTTTTCTGAATCAGATATTCTTCCACAGACAAAGGCTGCGCAGTGTTATTGCGCTCTGAGATATTACATTTCCTCTGAGCACTTAACCATATGCGAGAAGATATCGCGAACTGCATTCGTTTCGCGGTAAGAGAAAATCCGTCCGCACGTCGCAGAGCTCCACCTCCACGCCTCTCGTCCACTAAACCTCAGGCCCACAAAAAAATGAACGGAATAACACGGCAGGCTCGTATGTAAATCTTATCTGGCGAATCACATGAAGAAGGAAAATAATCCGGTCCGCTAGGCTCCAGCAAATACTGCTTTGCTTACTGTGTGAGAACATACATGGTTACCTCTAGATGTACGTATACCTCTCTACAATCTCAACTGATCTTGCTCCTAATGCTGTCTGGAGGCATACTTTGTTACAGATTAGGAATATTACAGTGAAGATTGAATTCGCTGCGTTAAGGCGGTTGCAGTATTTCAATTCATGCACGAAGAATGAAAGAAACCAAGTTTCTCTACTAGGCAAATCAGATACAACAGAGGAAGGCTCGTTCTACATACACTACAACAGTCGCTGCGCGTTTCTCGGTTTCTGTCATGCGTACCCATTGTTCTCGGAACGGCAGGCGGAAGTTAGTAGCTAGCTGACCCTTTGTCCCTTACTGCGTAGCAAAATCGATTAGCTCCGGCGGAGAAACAGGTTCGCGAAAGCCAGTGCTATGGGCCGAGTCACATGACACAGTTTTTGTCTGTTTCGAACGTACTATTTAGCATCATACCTATGAACATAAACGTCTGTGAACTGAACAGAGCCAGAAATTTCGTAGTTTTATTTTGTGTAAAGGGTATACCTTACAAACTAAGCAATATGCGTACGACCATATCAAGTCGGCGAACCTTAAAATTATGAAACCAATCGAGTGACGAGTAATTGGGAAAATAAAGACAGTTTCATAAAAGGGATAAAAGTACAAGGAAATCAGATACATGTGCTGTGGCTCGCGTACGAAGACAATGAATAATTGTTTAAAGATGAGACAGCCTACTGAATACTGACTTTGGAGTGAAGATAATTATAGCAATGGAGAGAACGATGAAGAGTAATAGCAGGGAGAATAGCCGGCAGTTTAATAAAACTTAGAACATAAAGTACAAGAAACGAATAACTTCTGCTAGGGAGGAAGATTACGCAATGGTAGAGATGGACGTCGAAAATTAAGTGTGACGACAGAGTACACAATGATGAAGTACCGTGCTGGTTAATGTAACTTTGGAAGCAGTAGTTTAGACGAGAGAAAACTTTAAGGCAAGTAAAAGTTGTAGAATGTAATAAAACTACCGAGGCTGCTGAATATTACACTTCACAGGAAGTAGGCAACAAACAATTCAAAGATAAGCATCATCTTCTTTTTCTAAAATCATAATTTAGATAAAGCTTCCCTCATCTTCATTTTCTAGAACCATAATTTAGATAAAGTTTTCACGGAAGATTAACATCCGGACAGTTACTAATTAACTCGTACTGTCTGTCACAGACCTGTTGCCTGAAAACACAGCAGTACAAAATCTAAATCTGCCTCGCCACATAATTCTATGGTTGGCAGCTTTGTCAATATTTCACCTATTTCACAATTCTTTATTAAAAATTAGTTTTCAATGATCTATAAACGATTTAGAGTTACCTAATTGCGATAAATTTACGTATAACTTATCTTTAGGGTTCCGCACGTTGGTAAAGACGGAGCCCTTATAGGGTCACTTTCATGCCCATCTGTCTGTCTGTCCGACTGTGAAAAACCTTTTTTCTCAGGAATGGGTAGACGTATCAAGTTGTAATTTATGTCACATGCTGCGGTCTATGGTCCCTTGCTGGCGTAGAAAATATAAGATTCTAAGTTAAAGCAGTCAAGAAGAATGGCCATTTATTTCAATTATTTTTTTAGTCGTATACTCACCTGTCAGAAACCTACAGCGTACTTTCTGTTGACATAGAATCATGAAATTTGGCAAGATTCCACAGCACAAGTAAAGGAAAAAAACGAAAATAGTTAAGCTAAAGTTATATCGCTACAGCTCCTCAAAACTATAACTTATTTTCAGCACTGTAGCCCTTAAACATGCGTTAACTCTTCCACATAGTGCCGCGATAGGTTTCTGGGCTGCTCCTGGTGTTTCTGTTTGGGCACAGTATCAGCCGGAAGAGACCTCCTGGTGTGTTGGCACCATCGATCGTGCCTCGAATTAGATTTTATTGTTAAGGCGGTTGTAAAAGATGGAGCTCTTCTGCAGGCGTGTACTTTACGATCGCGGCTCCTGTTTGCTGCCCTTTATACGTTAACGTGAACGACCAGTCGCAATTCGTAAGAAGGGAGCACCGTGTCTATCATTTAATGAAAATTACATTGAATTCCTATATACATTTAGGCGTCCAGCAGAGAAATAAATGCGTCTGCGCAGCAACTGCGTCTTTGCTCGCCATTTTGTAAAACTATAAATAAATTTTTTTCGTACATTTCTGTTTTTTTAATAAGTTCCAATCACAATTTGTAATTACAATCAGATGTTGGCAATACAAGTTGCTTCTCGAGTGCCTCTGCTCTTCTTAATACCAAACTAGCCTCCACCATTCTGCGATAAATTACTAACATGACAATAAACTTTTGTATCTTGTACAATGGCATGTACAAAAGACTTCGTAAATTATGTTCGTAATAACAGATAAAAAGATACGAATTATAAAAAAAGAACTTCGAAAATTCCTGGTGACTAGACCCACTCCTTTACTTTTCAACTGTCCCTTAGAAAAAGTAATCGAAAGGCGCTGAAAACTAAAATTGAAGATTAAAAGTGACGAACCAATCAAATCCGGAAGAAAGACTGTTAATATAGACGCATAGCTTTCGCAGATGGACCTGTCAAAGCATGTCAGGACATTCAAACAGCACGGAAAGAGTAAACCTCCGAATATCATTCGAACAAATGTGGCATTGAAAATTATAAAAACTAATTATTACAAAATCGAGATACTATCGTACTAAACCATTTACGAGAGTAGTACGAGAGTAACCTGCAGAAGATTGGTTAAAAATTCGTTGTCACAAAATGACAACTGCATTCAGATTCCAGAACAAAAAAAGCATCTCAAAACACACAAAACTGAGACACTATAACACAGGCATCTCACTATAGTGTCTTTATGAGGCTAAGATGCTCATTTTAAACAGAAAGAGAGACGCTGAATAAATCCAAACGGAGAACGAAAAGTAATAACAAATATTTTTAGGTCCAAAATGCACTGAATAAGGAACATACAGACTCATACCAAATAAGGAAATTGACAAGTATATCGGTATTTATTGAGATGGGAATACCAAAAGGAGAGCAACCTATCAGATTAACTCTGCAGCCTGTGGAGTTGTATGAAAGTCGCAGTAAAGTTAAAACTTGAACAATACAATTAACCGATGCAGTGGAAGAAGACCTGAAAGAGTGCGGCTGGTCCCGGCGGAGGTTCGAGTCCTCCCTCGGAAAAGGGTGTGTGTTTGTCCTTAGGATAATTTAGGTTAAGTAGTGTGTAAGCTTAGGGACTGATGACCTTAGCAGTTAAGTCCCATAAGATTTCACACACATTTGAACAGACCTGAAAGAAGTGTGGTTGGCACAGTATAAAATGCCATTCAGAAACAATGTTTGGCAGAAAATTAACGAATGGACCGTTCGCCTGGCAGAAAAACTCAAGAAGGCGGGAACGAATTGGTCTAACGCTAGTAAAAAGGCCCATTATGAGGAAATGGTCACAAAAGAAAACTAAAACAAAATTCAGACTCGCCCATTGTTCACATTGGGCTCTGAAGGCCTCACAGTTTGTCACTTTTTTCTCTCACTACCACCCTTAATACTGTATGTTACCACTCTCACTTACAACGTGCCACAGATGTTCAGAATTTTAATAAAAATAAAAAAGTAATAAAATTTATTGTAGTTGTAGTACAATACAAGGCGTATTGGAAGGTAATGTCTCCGAATTTTTATGGGAGAACTCCTAAGGCTTTTTAAATAAAACAAACGTTATTAACATTCTACACCTGTATCTACTTATCCTGCATGTATACGTATTTATTTCTCGACAAACACCCTTGCTGTACGATAACACATATGAAGTGATATAACATTGGACATGAGTGTGAAAAGTGACTATGCCTGTAACTAAACGTATTTTTAAACACACAAGTGTGTGGACCATAGACTATGTGATTACAATGTAGCTTCGGTATGCACTTCATGAGCCGTGCGTTTACATCTTGCTTATTTATTGTCAGGTATGACTACGACTGTTTTTTTGGTAGAGTAAAGACTTCATCTAATCGAGGCTAGAATAGATAGATGATTACTGAATTGCTAATTATCTAGAAGAATCATTATCTGTCTTTATTACCTGAATCGTGGGCCTTGCCGTTGGTGGGTAGGTTTGCGTGTCTCAGCAATACAGATGGCCGTACCGTAGGTGCAACCACAACGGAGGGGTATCTGTTTAGAGGCCAGACAAACGTGTGGTTCCTGAAGAGGGGCAGCAGCTTTTTCATTAGTTGCAGGGGCAACAGTCTGGATGATTGACTGATCTGACCTTGTAACACTAACCAAAACGGCCTTGCTGTGCGGGTACTGCGAATGGCTGAAAGCAAGGGTAAACTACAGCCGTAATTTTTCCCGAGGGCATGCAGCTTTACTGTATGGTTAAATGATGATGGCGTCCTCTTAGGTAAAATATTCAGGAGGTAAAATAGTCCCCCATTCGGATCTCCTGGTGGGGACTACTCAAGAGGACGTCATTATCAGGAGAAAGAAAACTGGCGTTCTACGGATCGGAGCGTGGAATGTCAGATCCCTTAATCGGGCAAGTAGGTTAGAAAATTTAAAAAGGGAAATGGATAGGTTACTGTTAGATATAGTGGGAATTAGTGAAGTTCGGTGGCAGGAGGAACAAGGCTTTTGGTCAGGTGAATACAGGGTTATAAATACAAAATCAAATAGGGGTAATGCAGGAGTAGGTTTAATAGTGAATAAAAAAATAGAAGTGCAGGTAAGCTACTGCAAACAGTATAGTGAACGCATTATTGTGGCCAAGATAGACACGAAGCCCACGCCTACTACAGTAGTACAAAGTTATATGCAGATGATGAAGAAATTGATGAAATGTATGATAAGATAAAAGAAACTATTCGGGTAGTGAAGGGAGACGAAAATTTAATAGTCATGGGTGACTGGAATTCGAGAGTAGGAAAAGTGAGAGAATAATAGGTGAATATGGATTGGGGCTAAGAAATGAAAGAGGAAACCGTCTCGTAGAATTTTGCACAGATCATAACTTAATCATAGCTAACACTTGGTTTAAGAATCATAAAAGAAGGTTGTATACATGGAAGAATCATGGAGATACTAGAAGGTATCAGATAGATTATACAGGATGTTACAAAAAGGTACGGCCAAACTTTCAGGAAACATTCCTCACACACAAAGAAAGAAAATATGTTATCTAGGCATGTGTCCGGAAACGCATGCTTTCCATGTTAGAGCTCATTTTATTACTTCTCTTCAAATCACATTAATCATGGAATGGAAACACACAGCAACAGAACGTACCAGCGTGACTTCAAACACTTTGTTACAGGAAATGTTCAAAATGTCCTTCGTTAGTGAGGATACATGCATCCACCCTCCGTCGCATGGAATCCCTGATGCGCTGATGCAGCCCTGCAGAATGGCGCATTGTATCACAGCCGTCCACAATACGAGCACGAAGAGTCTCTACATTTGGTACCGGGGTAGCGTAGACAAGAGCTTTCAAATGCTCCCATAAATGAAAGTCAAGAGGGTTGAGGTCAGGAGAGCGTGGAGGCCATGGAATTGGTCCGCCTCTACCAATCCATGGGTCACCGAACTGTTGTTGAGAAGCGTACGAACACTTCGACTGAAAAGTGCAGGAGCAGAGCAATGAGTCGCAAGTCAACACAAGCACCGAAGTCAACATTACCTTCCTTCAATTGGGCCAATTGGCGGTGAGTCGAAGAAGTACAGTACATACTGACGAAACTAAAATGAGCTCTAACATGGAAATTAAGCGTTTCCGGACACATGTCCACATAACATCTTTTCTTTATTTGTGTGTGAGGAATGTTTCCTGAAAGTCTGGTCGTACCTTTTTGTAACATCCTGTATAATAGTAAGACAGAGATATAGGAACCAGGTTTTAAATTGTAAGACATTTCCAGGGTCAGATGTGGACTCTGACCACAATCTATTTGTTATGAACTGTAGATTTAAACTGAAGAACCTGCAAAAAGGTGGGAATTTAAGGAGATGGGACCTGGATAAACTGACTAAACCAGAGGTTGTACAGAGTTTCAGGGAGAGCATAAGGGAACAATTGACAGGAATTGGGGAAAAGAGTACAGTGGAAGAAGAATGGATAGCTCTGAGGGATGAAGTTGTGAAGGCAGCAGAGGATCAAGTAGGTAAAAAGACAAGGGCTATTAGGAATCCTTGGGTAACAGAAGAAATATTGAATTTAATTGATGAAAGGAGGAAATATAAAAATGCAGTAAATGAAGGAGGAAGAAAAGAACAGAAACGTCTCAAAAATGAGATCGACAGGAAGTGCAAAATGGCTAAGCAGGGATGGCTAGAGGACAAATGTAAGGATGTAGAGGCTTATCCCACTAGGGGTAAGATAGATACTGCCTACAGGAAAATCAAAGAGACCTTTGGAGAAAAGAGAACGACTTGTATGAATATCAAGAGCTCAGATGGAAACCCAGTTCTAAGCAAAGAAGAGAAAGCAGAAAGGTGGAAGGAGTATATAGAGGGTCTATACAAGGACGATGTACTTGAGGACAATATTATGGAAATGGAAGAGGATGTAGATGAAGATGAAATGGGAGATACGATACTGCTTGAAGAGTTTGACAGAGCACTGAAAGACTTGAGTCGAAACAAGGCCCCGGGAGTAGACAACATTCCATTAGAACTACTGACGGCCATCGGAGAGCCAGACCTGACAAAACTCTACCATCTGGTGAGCAAGATGTATGAGACAGGCGAAATTCCCTCAGACTTCAAGAAGAATATAATAATTCCAATCCCAAAGAAAGCAGGTGTTGACAGATGTGAAAATTACCGAACTATCAGTCTAATAAGTCACAGATGCAAAATACCAACGCGAATACTTTACAGACGAATGGAAAAACTGGTAGAAGCCGACCTCCGGGAAGATCAGTTTGGATTCCGTAGGAATGTTGGAACACGTGAGGCAATACTGACCTTACGACTTATCTTAGAAGCTAGATTATGGAAACGCAAACCTACAATTCTAGCATTTGTAGACTTAGAGAAAGCTTTTGACAATGTTGACTGGAATACTCTCTTTCAAATTCTAAAGGTGGCAGGGGTAAAATACAGGGAGCGAAAAGCTATTTAGAATTTGTACAGAAACCAGATGGCAGTTATAACAGTCGAGGGACATGAAAGGGAAGCAGTGGTTGGGAAGGGAGTGAGACAGGGTTTTAGCCTGTCCCCGATGTTATTCAATCTGTATATTGAGCAAGCAGTAAAGAAAACAAAAGAAAAGTTCGGAGTAGGCATTAATATCCATGGAGAAGAAATAAAAACTTTGAGGTTTGCCGATGACATTGTAATTCTGTCAAAGACAGCAAAGGACTTGGAAGAGCAGTTGAACGGAATGGACAGTGTCTTCAAAGGAGGGTATAAGATGAACATCAACAACGGCAAAACGAGGATAATGGAATGTAGTTGAATTAAGTCGGGTGATGCTGAGGGAATTAGATTAGGAAATGAGACACTTAAAGTAGTAAAGGAGTTTTGCTATTTGGGGACCAAAATAACTGATGATGGTCGAAGTAGAGATGATATAAAATGTAGACTGGTAGTGACAAGGAGAGCATTTCTGAAGAAGAGAAATTTGTTAACATCGAGTATAGATTTAAGTGTCAGGAAGTCGCTTCTGAAAGTATTTTTATGGAGTGTAGCCAAGTATGGAAGTGAAACATGGACGATAAATAGTTTAGACAAGAAGAGAATAGAAGATTTCGAAATGTGGTGCTATAGAAGAATGCTGAAGATTAGATGGGTAGATCACTTAACTATTGAATAGAATTGAGGAGAAGAGGAGTTTGTGGCACAACTCGACAAAAAGAAGGGACCGGTTAGTGGGACATGTGCTGAGGCCTCAAGGGATCACTAATTTAGCATTGGAGGGCAGCGTGGAGGGCAAAAATCGTAGAGGGAGTCCAAGAGATGAATACACTAAGCAGATTCAGAAGGATGTAGGTTGCAGTAAGTACTGGGAGATGAAGAAGCTTGCACAGGATAGGGTAGCATGGAGAGCTGCATCAAACCAGTCTCAGGACTGAAGACCACAACAACAACAACGAGCTATACTTGGAATATTAAGAGGATGGTGAGGCAACTTGAATTCTCTGACTTTTCGTTCTTCTATAAGAGATTGCACTACATAGGGACTGAGTGGTAAGGAGCTTGAACGCCGCGATCGATCCTGCTGCACACGATATATATACACACATCAAAAAAAGTTTTGCATCAACCCGGTTCCCATAACTCCTGAACATAGACGTTGACTGTGGGTATTGTATCACAGACACAGCCCTTTGACTGTTCAGGGATGTCACTAAACAACCATGCACAAGCAGCGCCTATTAGACGGAGGGGATCCGACAGCCGATCATTTCCAGTCACACCACCAGGAAGGACATACACGGCTCGTGTTGTCTGTAGTTCAACCATGCCTAGCGGGCAATACCGCAGTTCGCTCGCGTCCGCATTGTTACTTAGTGGCAGCAAGGGCTCTCAACAAGGGAAGTGTCCAGGCGTCTCGGAGTGAACCAAAGTGATGTTGTTCGGACATGGAGGAGATACAGAGAGACAGTAACTGCCTCGCTCTGGCCGCCCAAGTGCTACTACAGCAGTGGATGACCGCTACCTGCGGATTATGACTCGGAGGAACCCTGACAGCAACGCCACCTTGTTGAACAATGCTTTTCGTGCAGCCGTAGGACGTCTTGTTACGACTCAAACTGTGCGCAATAGGCTGCATAGGCCGCAACTTCACTCCCAACGCCCATGGCGAGGTCCATCTTTGCAACCACGACACCATGCAGCGCGGTACAGATGGCCCCAACAACATGCCGAATGGACCGCTCAGGATTGGCATCACGTTCTCTTCACCGATGAGTGTCGCATATGCCTTCAACCAGACAATCGTCGGAGACGTGTTTGGAGACAACCCGGTCAGGATGAACACTGTCCAGCAAATGCAGCAAGTGGAGGTTCCCTGCTGTTTTGGGGTGGCATTATGTGGGGCCGACGTTGCCGCTGGTGGTCCTGGAAGGCGCCGTAACGGCTATACGATATGTGAATGCCATCCTCCGACCGATAGTGCAATCATATCGACAGGAATTGGCGCGGCATTCGTCTTCATGGACGACAATTCGCGCCTCATAATGCATATCTTGTGAATGACTTCCTTCAGGTTAACGGCATTGCTCGATTAGAGTGGTCACCATGTTCTCAGACATGAACCCCATCGAACATGCCTGGGATAGATTGAAAAGGGCTGTTTATGGACAACGTGACCCACCAACCACTCTGAGGGATTTACGCCGAATCGCCTTTGAGGAGTGGAACAATATGGACCAAGACTGCCTTGATGAACTTGTGGATAGTTGTCACGACGAATAAAGGCATGCATCAATGCAAGATGACGTGCTACTGGCTGTTAGATGGGGGTTGTTTGGGGGAGGAGACCAGAAAGCGAGGTCATCGGTCTCATCGGATCAGGGAAGAACGAGGAAGGAAGTCGGCCGTGCACTTTCAGAGGAACCATCCCGGTTCAAATGGTTCAAATGGCTCTGAGCACTATGGGACTTAACATCTGAGGTCATCTGTCCCCTAGAACTTAGAACTACTTAAACCTAACGACGTCACACACATCCATGCCCTAGGTAGGATTCGAACCTGCGACCGTAGCAGTCGCGCGGTTCCGCACTGAAGCGCCTAGAACCTCTCGGCCACAACGGCCGGCCGAACCATCCCGGCATTTGCCTCTAACGATTTAGGGTAATCACGGAAATCCTAAATCAGGATGGCCAGTCGCGGGATTGAACCGTGGTCCTCCAGAATGCGAGTCAAGTGTGCTAGCCACTGCGCCACCTCGCTCGGTTGTATTATAGACACCGGTGTGTATAGCAATCTGCACCACTACCTCTGACGGTCTCGCTGTATGGTGGTACAACATGCAATGTGTGGTTTTCAAGAGCAATAAAAAGGGTGGGAACGATGGTTATGTTGATCTCTATTCCAATTTTCTGTACAGGTTCCGGTACTCACGGAACCGAGGTGATGCAAAACTTTTTTGATATGCGTATGAGGCTAACCTCAGCAACGAACTACAAGCTTCGATACCTAGCCCGCACAGCACCACGCGCAGCCCGCCGGCTGACACGATCCTTCTAATTTTCAGTCAACTGTGAGCATCTCCAATTAGTACTTTAATATACTGTTTCGCCATATGACCAAAGACTTTGTTTCACGGGGCCAAGCAGGGATTGTATAGAAGGTAATTGATATAAGTGAATCCTAGGTGTCGGACTGTTACCCAACGCTCATGTGTGGTCGGACTTCGATATTGTGAAGGAAAGGGTGTGGACGAACTCATTCTAATTCGAAATTTGATTACAGCACGTTGTTTCTCATGCTCCGATGTAGTTACATTACACACAACAGTGTCACACGCTACAGTTTGATCCCTTTCTAGCGCCAGAGAGCTGCAAATATATAGATATGAAGAATAAAGATATAGAATGTTAACAATGTTTGTTTTATTGAAAATCTTTGAGTTTCACATAACAAATCCGAACTACTTTTTCAGTATATTATCACAATAATGTCTCCTGGTACCTAGTGCTTTACCATAATAAGCAAGAAATTACAGTTCAGAACAATACATCATTTAAAAAGCATTCGTCTGCAAGCGACTCATACAACTGATTTAAGGACTGTAGTATGAACAAAGTCTCACTACTTTGACAGTGTCGTATTCGGCATGATATTAAATGGAAATGTTTAGTCGTCATTATCAACACTTCGCTTTGTAATATGGTTGTGATCACAGTTCTGTAGATTATGGTTTTGCTGGCGTATAGATATTGGGAACAAAATCTATTTCTTATCGAGAAAGACTTCCTGTTTTTTTATAGTGAAGGGCCCAGCCTTTGCTGCCTTCATTAGTGCAACTTTCTGTAGTTTGCCAGTTCTATTTGTGGATTCACGAATCGCATCAGATTTGTTGCTGACAGATGAAATGGTCATCCTGGGGCAGAGCGCCTCTTCCTTGCTGGAGTGTTGTCTGCAGCCAGTCAATGCACAAGACCATCCACATAGGCTACCAGCTGAAAAGTACATGTGTTACATGAAGTTTACAATTTTCTGTTATTTATTGCCATTCATGAGAGTCTTACTTCTATGCTAATTCATTCTCAGAAAGGTAGCAGAGAAATTTGGAAATCGCTGTAATTATGTAAACAGAAAATTTTGTTGTGGTGGTTGATTTCATGACCTCCATGATCTTGCTGCCCCCATAATGCCCCTCTTCCCCTGCAACTTGTTTTGTGTCTGTAATTTGGTTCACATATTACTTATTGTCTAGAAACAAGTACTGTGGGAGTTCCATAGGATTGGAAGTGGTTGTGAAAAGAGTTGGTAATGCCTGACATTTAGGCTACACTACACAACTGGCATGCTACACAGTTAGTATCAGAATGCGTTCTCGTAGATATACATGTGAATGCCCACATTTGAGCAAAGAGACAGGGAGGAGGAGGAGGAGACAGATTGTGAAAGGGTGAAGGATGAGATGGACAGAAAAATAGAGGGGAGAAGGAGTGGAAAGACAGAGAGATGGAATGAGGAGATGGAAGTCAGAGGGAAAGGGATGAGATGGGAGGAGGAGGAGATTAGTGTTTAACTTCCCATCGACAATGAGGTCATTATAGACAGAGCGCAAGCTCGGATTAGGGAAGCATAGGGAAGGAAATCGGCTGTGCCCTTTCACAAGAACCATCCCAGCATTTGCCCAAAGTGATTTAGGGGAATCACAGAAAACCTAAATCGGGATGGCTGGATGCTGGTTTGAACAGTCGTTCTCCCAAATGCGAGTCCAGTGTACTAACCACTGCACCACCTCGCTCAGTATGAGATAGGGACAAGTGCAGGAGATGAATAGACAGAGAGGAGGAAGGAGGAGATGAACAGAGAGGGGAAGGGTAAAATGGAGAAAGGGAGGGAGAGACAGAGTGAGTGAGAGAGAGAGAGAGAGAGAGAGAGAGATGGGAGGGGGAGATGATGAAGAGGGGGGGGGAGGGGATGAACAGAGGAGGGTGAAGAAGGAAAAGGAAAGAGAGAGGAAGGAGAAGGAAATGGATGGAGAGAGGTGGAGAAGAGATGTGTGTGCTGTATACACATGTGGTCAATGTTGCAGATAAAAGGCTAGTATATTTATAGAAATCAAGTCTACATTATTGAATCGATTTCAGCGAAATGTGGTACACATATCATTTGCTGTCTGTAAAACAACGCTCTAGTGGTAAAAATAGTTTATCTCCCATAGTGGTGGTGTTAGGGCCGAAAAGAAAGTGCCTTAGAAGCACAAATCAGGAACATCATGACCCCATTGGTCCCATCTCAACATATACATACTTTGAGGGTAATATCCCTTACCATCACTAATGGTAAGGGTGAGATTCTGTGACGTGAAAAAAATATTAGATAAGATCCCATAGTAGTACAGAATCCGCTTTTGAGGTCACTAGAGCCATTGGTTACAGACGTGATGACGTTTCGCCCCTAGGGTCGGGAGGAGTTGGGAGGGGAGGGGGGGGCAAGACAATGACATGTTAGCCCTATAACGCCTGAAGTAGTTTCTACCAAGCTGTCTAAAAAAGTTACTGTGACAGTGAGACACCCATACAGGTGAGCATGGGGGTAGAAAGGTGTGGCACAAAAGCATGAGTCTTGGATTCCGCAGCGATAACAAGCAAATTTGTTATTCGCATTACTGATTATTTACATAAAAATACTGTGAAAGTAAGATACACCCTAGGGCTCCTAGAGCTGGGGAAAGGGGAGACAAGAGGTGACATGTAAGAATGTTCAAGAATGACCTGTTGATACCTGGTTCCTGTGCTTATTTGACTTGGTGTACTTTAAACATATGAAGCGCAATTTGTCTTAGTTGTGTTTTGCAGTGTGTCAACCGGATTGCGAGAATGAGCACTGCAGCAAGTTAATAATTTTGTCTGCTTGTTTGGAGTCAAAGATCACACCACATGGCTGAATACTACAGACACATTTAGTGTTCTCTTTAGAGTAGCATTGTGTAAAACAGTTGCCGGTGTCAAATATATGTGACACTCGCATATGCGAGTGTAGCCGCGGGCATTCAGATAGCAGTAAACAAGACAGCGTAACACGAACCAAACGAATAAAATGTTCGTAAACGAGAAAAGGCTCTTTCGAAAAAGACATGACGAGAAATTCCCTCACCAGATACTTAGGTTCCTTTTCGGACGAACGACAAAATTATGGTGCACATATTAAAGAAATTGCCTCGCGGGATAGTCGCGGAGCTGGGGTGCCTTGCCATGGTTCGCGTGGCCTCCCCCCGTCGGAGGTTCGAGTCCTCCTTAGGGCATGGGTGTGTGTGTGTGTTGTCCTTATTGTATAGGTTAGTTTAAGTTAGATTAAGTAGTGTTTAACCCTAGGGACCGATGACCTCGGCAGTTTGGTCCCACGAACACCACCACGGCCACCACCACCATTGAAGAAATTAGCAAGAAAGTCAGAAACACGATGAATAAAATTATTAATCTCGCTAGTTACAGTTACGAGCTGCCAATGACAGCTATAAGAATATATCATGACGCTGTCTTAACTACGATCATGGGATACTGTACGCGAGCTTGGGCCCACAGATTTCTGCTTGGAACACCAGCATGGATAGAGGGTAGTTACCTGGATACAATGTGGAATACTTCTTCGGTTGATGGGTGCATTTGGCACTATGTCAGGTGAGTCGTTGCAAGTAATATTTGGAATGTGTCCATTCGACCTCCTGACTGGCTAAAGAAAGAACAATATCATGAAGTGTTAAGTTAGTAGGAGTACGGACCACAAGCAAGAAGCTAATTACAAAACGGATCATCAGGCTATGTCAACAACGATAGGATGGCGCCCAAACAGCGAGACGTACCTACAGTTTTCTGCCAGATATAAAACAGAACATGGGAATGAAGTGCCTGAATTCCTCGAGAGGTCTGACACACTTCTTGACTGATCACAGGCTCTGCACTGCCTACCGGCATCGAACTGGCAGAAAAGAGACCTCCGATTGTGCCTGTGGTGAAGAATGTACGCCAGAACTACAGTTCAGGGGATGTGCGCTGTATGCCGATGTTGCCGATACTGATCGGTAGCTACTGAATTGGAAAGGAAGACTCTTTGTTAAGGAGATACTATGTTGCGAAACAACGTGACAGATCTTGGACAGCAATACTGACGCTATTTCAAGAAAGGCCTGACTAACGCTTCATCCTGACAACCTGCCCCAGCTTACTGCAATACGAGAGATTGCGACAGAAGATCGAAAAGCAACGCAGCGAAGGCAGCTGAGGTCAACAGTTGCGACAGAAGTACTATCAACACCGTATGCGCAGCCATCGTAGCAAAACAGGAGAGAAACGCAGAAGTGAGCCGTGAGTGTCTCACCAACGAAGGAATCAGAACAGGGGTGACGAGGGCCGGTATGCGACGGTGCTTGTTGCCGGCAGCAACGATGCTCCCTTGAAACAGGGAATCCTTCCCTGCAACCAAGGCAGGCAACGAACAGTGAAAGGGACAGAGACAACCACGGCGTCCTCCAAGTGCCCAAAGAACCGGCAGGCCTTGCATATGGACCGGGGAGATGTAGAGCATTGCGGAATCTCAGAGACAACAACTGAAGCTTTATAATAATAGTAGACGTAGATTTGGTGGTAGGAGTAGTTTTTATTCACAGTACGAGGTCGTTCAATAAGTAATGGCCAACGTTTTTTTCTCAGAACATATTTATTGTTAAGAGTCAGAAGAAAATGGTTCAAATGGCTGTGAGCAATATGGAACTTAACACCTGAGGTCCCCTAGAACTTAGAACTCCTTAAACTTAACTAACCTAAGAACATCACACACATCCATGCCCGAGGCAGGATACGAACCTGCGACCGTCACGGTCGCGCCGTTCCAGACTGAAGCGCCTAGAACCGCTCAGCCACACCGGCCGGCTAAGAGTCACAATTTGGTTTCAATATACATCAACATGTCTTGTCCATGTTCTATTTTTCTACATAGTCCCCGTCCCTTTCTACGACCTTACACCAACGATGTGGAAGAGCATGTATTCCTTGCTGGTAAAAGCTCTTGTCCTGTGCACCTGTTTGAATATCCGACAGTCTCGATCATTGCAAACGCACTTCCAATGCTGAGCCAATTCTCGGGCTATGAAGCGCCGGCGGCACGATAATGGCATCCGCACGATTCAGCATGCCTGGAGCAGTGGCTGTGGCAGGACGTCCCGAGCGTGGCTGATCATGGAGCTCTGTTTCTGCATTTTCTGAGGCTGTAGCTCCCTTTATCCATCCTCCAACTGTACTACTATCAACTGCAGCATCGCCATACACTGCACACAAACGTTTATGTATGTCCACCACTGTTTCTTTTTCTGCACACAAGAATTCAATAACAGCACGCTGCTTGTAATGTGAGTCGTATGCAGACGCCATTTTGACGCTGTACTACGGTTCTGCCATCTGCCAGAACGGTTCCAAACTTCACCGGCGCACAGAACAAACATCAAATGTGAAGGACCAACAAGGACGTTTGTCTGTGTATATTAATGGCTTTTTGAAAATGTGGATCATTACTTATTGAACGACCCTCATACGTACACTACTGGACTTTAAAATTGCTGCACCACGAAAATGACGTGCTACAGACGCCAAATTTAACCGACAGGAAGAAGATGCTGTGATATGCAAATGATTAGCTTTTCAGAGCTTTCACGCAAGGCTGGCGCCGGTGGCGACACCTACAACGTGCTGACATTAGCAAAGTTTCCAACCGATTTCTCATACACGAATAGCAGTTGACCGGCGTTGCCTGGTCAAACGTTGTTGTGATGCCTCGTGTAAGGAGGACCTTTGATAAAGGTCGGATTGAAGCCTATCGCGATTGCGGTTTACCGTATCGCGACATTGCTGCTCGCGTTGGTCGAGATCCAGTAGAATATTGAATCGGTGGTTCAGGACGGTAATACAGAACGCCGTGCTGGATCCCAACGGCTTCGTATCACTAGCAGTCGAGAGGACAGGCATCTTATCCGCATGGCTGTAACGGATCGTGCAGCCACGTCTCGATCCCTGAGTAAACAGATGGGGACGTTTGCAAGATAACAACCATCTGCACGAACAGTTCGACGACGTTTGCACCAGCATGGAGTATCGGCTCGAAGATCATGGCTGCGGTTACCCTTGACGCTACATCACAGACAGGAGCGCCTGCGATGGTGTACTCAACGACAAACCTGAGTGCACGAATGGCAAAACGTCATTTTTCGGATGAATCCAGGTTCTGTTTCAGCATCATGATGGTCGCATCCGTGTTTGGCGACATCGCGATGCACGCACATTGGAAGCGTGTATTCGTCATCACCATCCTGGCGTATCACCCGGCGTGATGGTATGGGTTACACGTCTCGGTCACCTCTTGTTCGCATTGACGGCACTTTGAACAGTGGATGTTACATTTCAGATGTGTTACGACCCGTGGCTCTACCCTTCATTCGATCCCTGCAAAACCTTACATTTTAGCAGGATAATGCACGACCGCATGTTGCAGGTCCTGTTCGGGCCTTTCTGGATACAGAAAATGGTCGACTGCTGCCCTGGCCAGCACATTCTCCAGATCTCTCACCAATTGAAAACGTCTGGTCAATGGTGGCCGAGCAACTGGCTCGTCACAATACGCCAGTCACTACTCTTGATGAACTGTGGTATCGTGTTGAAACTGCAGGGGCATCTGTACCTATACACGCCATCCAAGCTCTGTTTGACTCAATGCCCAGGCGCATCAAGGCCGTTATTACGGCCAGAGGTGGTTGTTCTGGGTACTGATTTATCAGGATCTATGCACCGAAATTGCGTGAAAATGTAATCACATGTCATTTCTAGTATAATATATTTGTCCAATGAATACCCGTTTATCATCTGCATTTCTTCTTGGTGTAGCAATTTTAATGGCCAATAGTGTATTAGAAATCGTTGTTGTGATGGGAGGTAGTACTGTGTAGGATAAAATTAAGAATTAATGTATACTGCATAATTTGTGTAAGAATCAATACAGCCTGTGTGTAAATCATAGCTAACAGTCTACAATGGAATGGAATAAATACTGACATGAACGAAACGCGCGTACATCCTAGAAGCAAGACGTTCCTGCTCAGTGTGTAAAGCAACGAAGCAAGACGGCGTGCTCAGCGGGTTTGCGAGCGCTGACCCGTGTTCCTGTGAGCTGACCGCGGGCCATTAGGCCAGCGTCCGCCGTCAGGCCGTATATCCTGGGCGGCGCGCGTTTTGCGGACACGGGGCGCATCACCGCCGGCGGCAGGCGAAAAACTGCGGTGACAGCGGCCACGCTGCGGCCACGCCGGCGCTATCCGGCTAAAGTGTGTGTCGTGCGTGTCATCCTGTCCGGCCCCGACACGTGTGAAGCAAGGCGTGGCGCAATATCTAAACCATAATGTACCATTAAAAAAAAAGGGTTGTGCATCTACAAGAATGGTAGCAGAAGTTGTAACCTCACCCCTTACTAATCGATTAATGCGATAATATGACCGTGGTCACGTATGCCTAATGAACTTGACTTTAGATGAGGCAACCGTGTCGGAAGAAAATTTTATCGGCTGGTGGAGAGAAGTGAATAAGTGGTTCTAAAGAACAACCCATTTTACTCCTGCACTTTCTACTTATTTTGTTTAATACTTAAAATAGTGCCACCACTTACATAAGATACAAGACGAAAAGGGGTACCATATGACTCAAAGAAACCACAACAAAACTAACTGAAGTAATGGGAAATTAACTGATCGGCCGCTACCCCAATTGGGCACTGTCTGTCCGATATCTGACCAATATTGCGGAAATGAACAACAATGAATACGTAACCGCTTGGTTGTACGTTTGCCGACAGATGGTTAACACAAGTTTCTGACAACACAACACGTTACGGAATAAGACTAAAGAAGAGTTACCTCATAGTCTTAAAACTCAGGTATGTTAATCTGGAACTTATATTAAACCCGTTTATTAAAAAGTAAAATATGGTAGCTCTTTTGTTACGACAGTAATTTACGTAACCTCAGTTTAACGTTTAGTTACATGCACTAAATTCCTAAACATGCAGTCTAAGTAGTTTCGATAGATTGTAATTACTATGAAAATTTACTACATCAAATAAGCAGCTGATGGATCTGAACAGATTGACAACGGCTAAATACGAACTGCGTCAGTACACAACGGCATTATTACAGAACATACAATATTAAATATGTGAACTTCATTTATTTTCTTTGATTTGCAGTTCCCAGAATTACTTTAATTTCATTTACTTTTGTTTAGTTTCCTTTGTCTTCACTTAAATAATAAGAATGACTTTGCCCCTAAATATTGGAGAACAACACTGATAACTTATTGTGGCTTCATAATTAATTACTTTCAATTAACATGTTAGCGAACAAACAAACCCAGCAATATTTTTTTAGAATTTTCTTTAAGCTATCTAAACAACGACACTGGGGAATTCAATAACTGGGAAGGAATGGGACCCTAAGTAGGTCACAATGACTGAAGATAATGACAAGTCAGGTACCTACGGATTTTACTTACAACATTTATTATTGCAGTAACTTTCACTGAGAATGGCACTGGGTAACGCCGCACGAAAATTCTACTGAAAACGAGAATAATATAACCTTACAGTTAGTTACAGATGTTAAGCCGTCGTCTCCATAGTCGCCTCCAATACCCTCTTTGCGGACACACCTTGATTTGCAATGACCAATTATGGGGTGGGATCTTGATGTTATTGGAGCCTCTTACATCTCGCCCCACTCGTCATGCTCTTGCTGCCTCGATAACAACATGTGCGCCTCGCATAGGCCCGACAGAGCAGGCCATTTCCGTCTCTTCACACTTAGGTGTTACATGCAAGTAAGTCACCTTGCACGCTCTGCTCACGGATTCCCAATGTGAATTAATCTGGGTGAAATTGAGTAGCAAAGAACGATCAACAATGGTGATTGGATGCTTTTATAGATCACCTGGGTCACGATCTGTAGTTGTAGAGTGCTTTACACAGAACTTGCATCATTAGTAATTTTCCTGATCATGCTGTTGTAATAGGAAGTGAATTCAACTTGCCATGTATAGATTGGGAGTGTTATGCCATCAAAACTGGTGCTAGAGGCACGGATTCGTGTGGAATTGTTCTGGATGTCTTGTCCGAAAATTACCTTGAACAAATAGTTAGAGAACCATCTCGTGAGGGTAACGTCTTAGACCTTTTGATAACAAACAGACCTGCACTTATAGAAAAAGTTAATGTAGAGAAAGGTATCAGTGATCATAAGGCTGTGACAGCATCTATGACGACGGGTCCTACAAGCAATGTTAAGAAAGGTATGAAGATATATTTGCTCAGCAAGGGTGACAGGATACAAATTTCAGAATATCTCAGCAGTCAGCATCAAATATTCTGTGATGACGACGAAGATGTGGAGAACAAATGGAAAAAATTCTAATGCATCGTTAAATATGCCCTAGACGAGTATGTTCCGAGTAAGGTTATAAGAGATGGGAAAGACCCACCATGGTTTGATAGCCGTGTTAGAAAAGCGCTACGTAAACAAAGAGCATTTCATCTCAGATTCAACAGAAGTAAAAACCTGGCTGACAAACAAAAGCCGAACGAAGCGAAAATGAGTGTAAGGAGAGCATTGAAAGAAGCTTTCAATAATTTTGAAAGTAAGACTTGTCAACCGACCTGAGTAAAAACCCTAAGAGATTTTGGTCGTATGTAAAATCATAAGTGGATCAAAATCATCTATTCATTCTCTCAGCGACCACACCGGCACCGAAACGGAAGATAACAGAGAAGGCCGAAATACTGATTTCGGTCTACCGGAGTTGTTTCACAGCGGAATATCGTAACATTGTACCTCCTTTCAATCGTCGTACGAACGTCGAAATAGCAGATATTGAAATAACCGATCGCAAAGCAGCTACAATCGCTTAATAGTGGAAAGGCGTCAGGACCAGATGAGACACCTATAAGATTCTGTAAAGATTATGAGAAAGAACTTTCTTCCCTTCTAGCAGTAATATATCGTAGATCGCAACGAAAGGTACCCACGACTGAAAAAAGCGCAGGTCATTCCCGTTTTTAAGAAAGGCCATAAGACACATCCACACAATTATAGACCTATATCGTTGGCGTCAATCTGTTGTAGAAGTATGGAACATGTTTTATGCTGTAGAAGTATGGCGTTTTTGAAAAATGAGCATCTCGTCTATAAAAATCAACATGGATTCCGCAAACAGAGATCCTGCGAAACTCCGCTCGCTCTGCTCCTCCATGAGAACCACAGCGCAGTGGACAACGGCGCTCAGGTTGATGCCGTGTTCCTTGATCTCAGTAAGTCATTTGACACCGTCTCGCATTGTCGTTTAATGGACAAAATACGAGCTTACGGAGTATAGGAACAGACTTGCGGTTGGATTCAAGACTTTCTTGCAGACAGAACTCAACACGTCGCTCTTAACGGAACAAAATCGACAGATGTAAAGGTTGTATCCGGGGTACCTTAGGGAAGTGTGATGGGACCGTTGTTGTTTACAATATACACTCCTGGAAATTGAAATAAGAACACCGTGAATTCATTGTCCCAGGAAGGGGAAACTTTATTGACACATTCCTAGGGTCAGATACATCACATGATCACACTGACAGAACCACAGGCACATAGACACAGGCAACAGAGCATGCACAATGTCGGCACTAGTACAGTGTATATCCACCTTTCGCAGCAATGCAAGCTGCTATTCTCCCATGGAGACGATCGTAGAGATGCTGGATGTAGTCCTGTGGAACGGCTTGCCATGCCATTTCCACCTGACGCCTCAGTTGGACCAGCGTTCGTGCTGGACGTGCAGACCGCGTGAGACGACGCTTCATTCAGTCCCAAACATGCTCAATGGGGGACAGATCCGGAGATCTTGCTGGCCAGGGTAGTTGACTTACACCTTCTAGAGCACGTTGGGTGGCACGGGATACATGCGGACGTGCATTGTCCTGTTGGAACAGCAAGTTCCCTTGCCGGTCTAGGAATGGTAGAACGATGGGTTCGATGACGGTTTGGATGTACCATGCACTATTCAGTGTCCCCTCGACGATCACCAGTGGTGTACGGCCAGTGTAGGTGATCGCTCCCCACACCATGATGCCGGGTGTTGGCCCTGTGTGCCTCGGTCGTATGCAGTCCTGATTGTGGCGCTCACCTGCACGGCGCCAAACACGCATACGACCATCATTGGCACCAAGGCAGAAGCGACTCTCATCGCTGAAGACGACACGTCTCCATTCGTCCCTCCATTCACGCCTGTAGCGACACCACTGGAGGCGGGCTGCACGATGTTGGGGCGTGAGCGGAAGACGGCCTAACGGTGTGCGGGACCGTAGCCCAGCTTCATGGAGACGGTTGCGAATGGTCCTCGCCGATACCCCAGGAGCAACAGTGTCCCTAATTTGCTGGGAAGTGGCGGTGCGGTCCCCTACGGCACTGCGTAGGATCCTACGGTCTTGGCGTGCATCCGTGCGTCGCTGCGGTCCGGTCCCAGGTCGACGGGCACGTGCACCTTCCGCCGACCACTGGCGACAACATCGATGTACTGTGGAGACCTCACGCCCCACGTGTTGAGCAATTCGGCGGTACGTCCACCCGGCCTCCCGCATGCCCACTATACGCCCTCGCTCAAAGTCCGTCAACTGCACATACGGTTCACGTCCACGCTGTCGCGGCATCCTACCAGTGTTAAAGACTGCGATGGAGCTCCGTATGCCACGGCAAACTGGCTGACACTGACGGCGGCGGTGCACAAATGCTGCGCAGCTAGCGCCATTCGACGGCCAACACCGCGGTTCCTGGTGTGTCCGCTGTGCCGTGCGTGTGATCATTGCTTGTACAGCCCTCTCGCAGTGTCCGGAGCAAGTATGGTGGGTCTGACACACCGGTGTCAATGTGTTCTTTTTTCCATTTCCAGGAGTGTATATACATGATTAGTAGAAAGCGTTGGATGCTCTTTAAGACTATTCCCAGATGATGCAGTTGTAACAACGCCAGAAGATAGTAAGAATCTGCAGAACGACCTGCAAAGAATTGATGAATGGTGCAGGCTCTGGCAGTTGCCCTGAACTTAAATGAATGTAACATACTGCGGATACATAGGAAAAGAAATCCACTACTTTACAGCTACACTATTGATGACAAACAGCTGGAGACAGCGTCTACCGTGAAATATCTAGGCGTATCTTCCCAGAGCGACCTTAAGTGAAGTGGCCACATAAAACAGATAGTGGGGAGAGGAGATACCAGACTCAAATTCATCGGAAGAAACTTAAGGAAATGTAACTCATCCACGAGAGAAGTGGCTTATAAGGCGCTTGTCCGCCCGATTCTTGAGTATTGTTCATCTAGATGGGATCCCTATCAGATAGGACTGATGGAGGAGATACAGAAGAGCCAGCGAAGAGCGGCGCGTTTCATCACGGAATCGTTTAGCTGGCGAGAGAGCGATATGGAGATGCTAAACAAACTCCACTGGCAGACGTTACAAGAGAGGCATTGTGCATCACGGAGAGATTTACTATTGAAATTTCGGGACAGTACTTTTCAGGAGGAGTCGGACAACATATTACTTCCACCCAACATACATCTCGCGTATTGATCACGAGGAGAAAATTCGAGAAATTAGAGCCAATACAGAGGCTTACCAACAATCATTCTTCCAAGCATTATTTTCGAGTCAAACAGGGTTGGAGGGATCAGATAGTGGTACCGAAAGTAGCCTCCGCCGCATACTGTTAGGTTGCTTGTGGAGTATGATGTAGATGTATATGTAAATGCCAATGATATTCCTTTTCCTAACTTTCCCTAACGACACTAAACCAGAATAAATGTATTATAATACAAAATATTTTATTCAGTTTACATTCAGCACATACCACAGCTATAATGAACACATCATGTCTACAGATTTTCAGAATAAAACAAGTACATCATATTGACAATAAACATAATGGGCAAAAATTTTAGGTATTATGGTGTTACAAAATGACTACCAAAACTACCGCACAATATCATTCTTCCATAGCTTGATAATCCTACAACGTGTTCTGAGCTCCGTTGTAATTCTCAACGGAACAACCTCCCTCATAACAACCATCAGTTATTTCGAAAATGCCAGACATGCGCACTCGATGTCGTACTCTTCTCAGATGATGTACTAACAGCCATGGATCAAGGCAAAGACAGGTGGATACGATATTTATGGACATTTGAAAACCATCTGCACCGGTTATAAAGGAATGTAAGATCAAATTGGGTGTCAAATAAAATTTGTTACTGCAGTGAGGGATCTCGGGATGGAGGTTGCAGAGATTTATCTTGGAGAGTAAACGACCAGATGTAAAAGTGCCACAGGGAACTTTTGCAGAACCTTAACTGTGCACATGGTCTGTTAATGACCAGGCTCATCATATGTATGGCAACATAATACTTTTAATTGTTGATGCTAACGAGTTATAGTGGAATACGCTCCGGAAAAAAACTGCACAGATATATAGTCAGATCTTGATTAGATTTAAAAATGGTGCAAAGATTGGCAATTTCCTTTACATGTTCAGGCTCATGAAACAGAGCACTTCACAGAACACAAACTGTGAATTGCTTTTCAATAAGTAATGCAACATATTTTTCTCTGAAAGCAGCTTGGTTTTATTCAGGATTCTAATACACCATATTATTCATCTCTCTTTTGCTTACAATTTTTTTTCAACATAATCTCAGTTCGTTGCAATGGACTTACGGCACCTTACATGGTCGCAGGGGACCATTCGACAGGCCGGCTTCGGAGTTAACATCTCGCTGCATCAATAATGTCCACATCATCAACGTACTGCTTCCTACGAAGTGAATCCTCCATTGGGACAAGCAGATGAAAGTCGGAAGGTGCGAGATCCGGGCTATAGGGTGCACGAGGAAGAACAGTCCAGTGAAGTTTTGTGAGCTCCTCTCTGGCGCCCAGACTTGGGTGAGGCCTTGCGCTCTCATGGAGAAAAGAAGTTCGTTTGCATCTTTGTGGCGGCGAAAATGCTGAAGTCGTTTCTTCAATTTCCTATGGGTAACACAATACATTTCCGAGCTGATCGTTGCACGATGAAGGAGGACATCAAGCAGAATAGCCCCTTCAGAGTCACAGAAGACCGTTGCCATGACCTTACCGGCTTACGGTGTGGCTTTGAACTTCCTCTTCGGAGGAGATATGCTGTGGCGCGACTCCATGGATTACCGTGGTATTTCCAGTTCGAACTGACGAGCCTATGTTTCTCTGCTGTGGCGATGCTAGATAAAAATTGTCGCGATCAGCCTTGTAACGCGCAAGCAATTCCGCACAGATGGTCCTTCGTTGTTCTTCATGTTAGGTGGCAAGGAACTCAGAGGGCACACTTCTTTGAGCACCACAACTGGTGGGCAAGTATGTCAGAACCACCAACAGATATGCCCGATTGAGCAGGGAGGTGCTCGATTGTGATCCGTCGATCACCTCGAATGAGAGTGTCAAATACTGCAGGAGGCACAGCTGTGCGTGGGCAGCCGGCATGCGTGAGGCGGAGAGTTTGCACTACCTTGTTTTAATGATGACAGATGCCTCGCCCAATGACTCACCGTGCTTTTGTTCACTGCCAGATCTCTGTAGACATCTGCAAGCGACTATGAATATCTGCCATGCTCTGGTTGTCCGCCAAAAGAACCTGAATGACAACTCTCTGCTTAGTCACTGACGCCATTTTGAAGACTACGTATAGCGCCGCCACATATCGGACTTCATGAAACTATGGGAGCTGAAGTGGGAGTATTCCACGATGCCCCACAACAAATTCTATTTCTTTTCTAACCGAAACTGTCAGAGAAAAAATTATGTGGCTTTACTTACTGAGCGAATCTTGTATCTAAGATTACAATGTCACTTGATGTCAGTCAACGCTCCCATAAATATCTGAGAGTGATAATTTGTGGGGACATAAAACCAAATGATCACGTAGGCTCAAATGTAAATAAAGCAGATGGCCGACTGGTACATTGTCAGGATGCTAGGAAAATGCGGTCGGTGCACCAAGGGATTATTTACAAATCACTTGTGCGACCTGTCCTAGTGTATTGCTGCTCAAGTGTGTGGGACCCATACCAGATGCGACTTAACGGGGATATTGAATACACACAAAGAAAGGTAGCACGAATAGGTTTGTCTGACTAACTGAAGAACGTTACAGAGATGGTGAAAAAACTAATTGGCAGACACCTGACTACGGTCGCAGGTTCGAATCCTGTCTCGGGCATGGATGTGTGTGATGTCTTTAGGTTAGTTAGGTTTAAGTAGTTCTAAGTTCTAGGGGACTTTTTTTTTTTTGAGACACCTGAACAATGAAAATGGCTTGCATTTGCGCTGACTGCAGAATGATTCTGCTTCCGCCAACGGAGATTTCGCGTAAATATCACGAGGACGAGAGAAATTAGGGTTCGTACGGAGACATATAGGCAGCCGTTTCTCTTTTGCTCCATTTGTGAGCGGAACGAAATAGGAAATGTCTAGCAGTGGTGCAAGGTACTTTCCGTCATTCACCTTTTTCTGGCTTGCGGAGTGTGTATGTACATGTAAATGTAGATACAGATACAGAAGCACATATCTAATTAAGACTATTTACGCATCACTCCCTTAGGAGCCGTGTAGACTAATTCTTCTCGTCCTCCATGCAAAAATGGAAAGGGTGTAAACCATAATATATGATACAATAGGAATCATTTCACAATGGCTTGCAGAATATAGGTGAAGATGTAGAGGCAAACTGATTCTGAAGTTTATCGTGGAAGTTTCCCAAGACTCTTCGACATTTATGAAACTCAATACATCTGGTCTATTGAGAGAACTTTGTATTGTTTCAAAATGAGTTTGTGTCCAGTTTTGCACGTGCTTGTTTACAGCGCCGTTTCAGCTAACCATGCCACTCGACGAAATATTTTCTTCCCTTCATGCTATTTGTTTGATGTTCGTAATAGAGTGCTGCAACGCTCCATGTCTGACCGGTCACGGCTCGCCTGTTGACGGGGGGACCGAGCCGCTCGTGTCCGGCCCCACACGACTCGGCTCGGTCACGTACTCGCCCCATGTCTGTTGTCCGGATTCCGGACACGCGGATAACCGAGCATGACCGGTCATCGCTGACGTCTCACCTCGCCTCGCCACGGCTCGCTGCTCTGTACTTTACTGTACAAATACAACGCCTCTCTCTCTCTCTTTCTTTTAATACAAAAGTAACGTTTCCAAGGACGGGTACGTTACACAGCTAAATTCATAGAGCACTTTCTTTTATAATATTTACTCCCGTCTTCCTAACGTCCGGGAATTTTGTTGTAAATAAAACATTGATCAGAAGAGACCAATCTGTGTTAATGTAATGAGATGCAAGCGTCAAATAGTGCACCTCATTATGCGGATCAGTCCACATATCAACTATCGCAGCACATGTTTTATTAATAACTTCCGCAATAACAGAAGGCATTATACTGTTTCGTATTGCATCAGCTTGTTCTTTGACATGTCTGCTTATAGTAGAGGGATGTGGCATGACATCTGCCACGTTAACTTTTCCATAATGCGCACCTAGATGTATTAATTCTTGGCCTAGTTCTCTGAAGCCTTCACCGCAAACAGCATTAAAAGGTGTCATATCTTTAGAACACATTGCAACACACTTTGCTGTAATACTATTTTTTATTACTGCCGGTATTCCTGAAGGAGCTGTATCTTTGTGAGGTTTCTTGCAACTGTGTTTCTTTAAAAGAGTGGTTCCCGATTGAAAACACAATAATGTGGAGCAGTTTATGCACGAAACGTATCCAGTAGACGCACTGTTTTCGTCTACAACCACCAAAAATATGCTCCGTACTTGGCTTTTTAGACCTTCCCGTCTCTTCAATGTGTAAACATTGATTTCAATCTTACGTCTTACTGCACTAGTTTCCTCGCACTGCATGATTGCAGAGAGACAGAGGGACACACCACAAATGAGAAGCCCGCACTGGCTGCAGTCTCACACGGATAATGACACATGTGATGTGTTTGAAGTTACGTGCTACGTATTCGGTCACGGCTTCTATGCTCGGTCACTAGAACTAGTGCGGGTAGCCTATCCAGTTAGGGTGTGCTCGTCCCATCTCGTATTTTGTGCTCGCTTACTCGGTCATGCAGGACTCTAGTTCGTAACAGAAAAAAGAATAATGGGCTAAAGGTAAGGATTTGACTGGGGTGCTGAAAGCGAACTTTTACGGAGAAATCTTGGTCACTTCTGCTGCAGCTCTGGATGCGATGCGTAAACGCTGTGTGTATTGCATAATAAAAGTTAGTTATTGTTTCAGTCTCATAGAAAGCATCAGTCACAATAATATTCTATGTGTTGCTATCACTTTTGACCCCGAGCAAACTGTTTCAGTGCACTGTGGCTCTCGACTACCCAATTTTCCGTTTGCAGCTTTGTCTCCAGTGTGTAACATTGTACTTAAGTTTCATCTACACAGTGATGAAAGAAATGTTCCGTATTATGTTTAAGCTTTCCCAAAACACGATTTAATAAGTTCTCTTTCTCAAGAATATTTCGCCTAGATTCATTATATGCTCAGCTTCAATTACATCATGTGGTAAGCCAACCACCTCAACATTTTAACTAACCTTCTACCATTATACTGTGGATTTTATCAATAGTTTCTTCAGAAGAAATCTTGATCGCACGTGTAGAACGCAACGAATCTACAAATTTCATACAACCGCATTTAAATTCCTTAATCCAAAAACATACCGTGTTGAGTGCTGATGCAGCCTGCTCATGAACTACCTTCAGTTCAAATTATATTTTACTTTGTTTTTAATAATGGTTCTCGTAGTTCGTTAAATGTCCTTATCTATTTCTAAGAAGTGTGTCACACTTTAAGTAGATTTTCTGCCGATAGACAATGTTTTGTTTCAATGTATGAACAAACATTAGCAATAATAAAGCCATTTAACGTTTTCCATCGTTTCAAAGGAATGTAACAGACTTACCAGTCCACTCACATAGCCCCGACTCATCTTCACAGTAATGCTTCGTGCAGAATAGTGTCCTCACGAAAATTTCTTACAGTTCCCAGTCCGTGCGGTTTTCCCTAATGGATTTGGCAGAACACAAGCAGCATACAAAGCTACACAACTGAATATCACCATCTGAAAGTCTTTTACCGGTCGGTTACTTGAGAGAGAGGAAATTCCACCCAAGAGCATATGTTTCTCAGAGATCCTCGAAGCAGTAGGAAACACATGTCGTTCGGCTACGTAGAGTGTATTACACAGCGCTCTGCATAAATTAACATCCCTCACGGAACCGCAAGAGCAATTACCCTGAGAGCTTCGCAACATGCGGAACATTTCAATAGCCGCACCCTTTAGCAAAAAGCAGGCAGGTGAAAATGTCACCCTGACTGCCATACGGACGGAAAGAGAGTAATAAGTTTTCCGCCCGTTTCACGTTAATTAAAAACGAGATAACTATTTTTCTGGTCTGGCAAACACTCAGATGTCCGATCGAGCTTCTTTTAAAATACTCGCGAAATGGCCCAATGTAGAACCGTGATTCTGTTTCTTTCTGGAAGAAAGGTTTCTCCATTATAATCTTCATTTCAACGAATTGCTCTTTACCAGTCATGTTCTTCAGTTATACATTTTAACACAGTGCATCTGAACTCCAGGAAACGTCGTTATCGAACACTCTTCTATATATTCTATATAAACTGGATGGTCAGAAAGAGTCTGAAAAGCTTGTAAGGTTGTTGCGGGGTAGGTTGTGCTGAGAAGTAATTGTTAAGACAAAAATGCGATACGTTCCGTCCTTTTCGAGTTAATTAGCACTGAAGTTCGCCGTTGGACGCTCAGATTCAAGTGGCCCGCCAGAATCGATGTCGCCAAACGTTTTCTTCTTTTGGTTTCCTAATACCGAACAAAAGAGCAATGAAAAAATTGGATGTGACTTTAGTAACGATCGAACCCGAGCCAAAGGCTGAGCAGTCTCTTTGTGATCATCTACGCTATGAGACTAACTGACACTAATTGCATCTGGCAGGCATCTCGACTTTGCGCGTGTAACGACCTGACCCACTAACTGCAATACTAATTAACTTGAAAACGGTACAACGTATCGCTCTTTTTCTTAACAATTATTTCTCAGCAGGGTCTACCCTGCAACACCCTAACAATCTTCCTAGACTGCTTCTAACGACCTTGTATGTTATTCTTCAGTACTGAGCACATGTCTCTCCAACCACAGTTGCAGATTCTTCGAACGCTTTATTTGCTGTAGTATTCAGAGTTTCATTTTTTTAGCTAAATTTCCTTCAGTGCATTATACAACACATTCATCTGCATGCCGAGGGTTGTTCACGATTCGTACTGTTTTAAAATCTCAAGATGGTTGAGAACTGTATAAAGACCACTTGTAGTAATTGCGCAGCGATTATTCCAACTGCCTTGCTCATGAGAATCCGGCTAAGTTGCGACTAATCAAAACTTGAGGTTCTTTAGCAAATGTTGTTTCCATTTTTCCTGAAATTATGGCTTCACTTGTGAATTAAGTTGTAATTTTATTCACATAATATTCAGTTATGAATCGCTCAACTGTGTTAAGTGTTCTTCCCATGGACAACATGGTCGCATAACATGTATAAAATCGGAGGTCGTTCGCATTTATAAAAATTGTCTAAAGTATACCTCCAAGTTCGACGTCATCGTGGGCTAACACGAAGTATTTTTCCACATACCATTGTGTAACGAATCAGTAGATACTAATAAACACACACACTCACACAGATATATATATATATATATATATATATATATATATATATATATATATATACAGGGCTATTACAAATGATTGAAGCGATTTCATAAATTCACTGTAGCTCCATTCATTGACGTATGGTCACGACAAACTACAGATACGAAGAAAAACTCATAAAGTTTTGTTCGGCTGAAGCCGCACTTCAGGTTTCTGCCGTCAGAGCGCTCGAGAGCGCAGTGAGACAAAATGGCGACAGGAGCCGAGAAAGCGTATGTCGTGCTTGAAATGCACTCACATCAGTCAGTCATAACAGTGCAACGACACTTCAGGACGAAGTTCAACAAAGATCCACCAACTGCTAACTCCATTCGGCGATGGTATGCGCAGTTTAAAGCTTCTGGATGCCTCAGTAAGGGGAAATCAACGGGTCGGCCTTCAGTGAGCGAAGAAACGTTGGAACGCGTGCAGGCAAGTTTCACGCGTAGCCCGCGGAAAATTGGCTCATGCCAGAACTGGAGACCCACAGCGCCGACTTCATCTTTCAACAGGATGGTGCTCCACTGCACTTCCATCATGATGTTCGGCATTTCTTAAACAGGAGATTGGAAAACCGATGGATCGGTCGTGGTGGAGATCATGATCAGCAATTCATGACATGACCTCCACGCTCTCTCGACTGAACCCCATGCGATTTCTTTCTGTGGGGTTATGTGAAAGATCAGTGTTTAAACCTCCTCTACCAAGAAACGTGCCAGAACTGCGAGCTCGCATCAACGATGCTTTCGTACTCATTGATGGGGACATGCTGCGCCGAGTGTGGGAGGAACTTGATTATCGGCTTGATGTCTGCCGACTCACTAAAGGGGCACATATCGAACATTTGTCAATGCCTAAAAAAACTTTTTGAGTTTTTGTATGTGTGTGCAAAGCATTGTGAAAATATCTCAAATAATAAAGTTATTGTAGAGCTGTGAAATCGCTTCAATCATTTGTAATAACCCTATATATATATATATATATATATATATATATATATATATATATATATATATGTGTGTGTGTGTGTGTGTGTGTGTGTGTGTGTGTGTGACAATTTTACACAGCGAATGAAGTACAACCAGTTCACTGAATCACTATGAGGATTCATAAATCATTCATGAGATGGAGTAATTACATTACTACATCGGACCATAGAGTGAAAGAAACACGTATTGGTGTTATGCATTAAATACAGTCCAATCTTCTTCATTATTTTATTCTTCAGTTTCTCCTGGTGTATTTCCCACTCGAACAGTCCACGGGTGTACTGCCGGTCCATAGTGTCCAGCGGCACAATATTTCGGCGATGAGACCTGACGATGGCGACATGTCTGATCGCCGAAATATTGTGCCTGTTGGACACTATGGACTGGCAGTACACCCGTGGACTGTTCTTCATTATTATTTTATCACATACATGTTAAGGTGCTCCTTTTGATTCCAGCAAAGGATGGAAAAATTCTACATACAGCCACAGTACATTCTTAATCATGTGCCAGTAGAAATGTGCACTCGGATACAGTGCTTATCTCATAGAGATGCAAAATTAATGTAGAGCTGCAACTCACGAAATCCGTGTTATCGTTTAATCTATAAAAAATTCTAGCAAGTACCCCCCTTCATGGGTCAGTGCTATACAAATAATCTACTATTGCTACTTCTAAGATTAAGTAGGAACAGAGACAACGCTACATCACAGATAAGCTAGTCTGAGTCTATGGTCCACTTGTACCGATTGCTGCAGAACAGTGGGTAAATCAGTTGGAGGAAAAAAAACGTTTATCTCAGTATACAATGAAAGCTGTTCGGACGACATTTCGGCGGCTCGCGTATTGATATCGCAGCATATTAATTCAAACGGCTACACATCTCAATCCTAGAGGCTGAGTGGATCTAATTCCAGGCCTCCCAATACCAGAAAATTCTTAATTGGTCACCAGGAATCGAACGAGAAAAATTATTCGTCATCACTAACGATGCTAACCGCGAGTCCAGCTATCAAGTCGGACGGTGATGGACTATACCAACGAAATTCAGTCGGCAGTAGATCGGGCCATGGGCACAATTGGGTTTGCGAGCGCTGACCCGTGTGCCTGTGAGCTGTCCGCGGGCCATTAGGCCAGCGTCCACCGTCAGGCCGTATATCCTGGGCGGTGCGCGTTTTACGGACACGGGACGCATCACCGCCGGCAGCCGGCGAAAAACTGCGGTGACAGCGGCCATGCCTGCGGACACAGCGGCACTAGTCGCTTCCCTCAGATAGCCCTTGCACATGTAACATTTTGCGTCCAGTGATGACTCTAATGTCACCTTGCACATATCTACATCTACATACATACTCCACAAGCCACTGCTCAGCGCATGGTGGAGCATACTTCATATCCACATTAGCTATTTTCTATTCCATTCGTGCATTGAGCGATGGGAAAATGACTGTCTGTGTCCCACTGTACTTACGCTAATCACACTTGTCTTATTCTGATGATCCGTACGCCAAATATACGATCATAACAGCAGTATTTTTGCACAGCGTTCCTCGACTACAGCTTCTCTAAAATTACTCAACAGGGTTTCTCAAGATCTATGCCGTCTTTTCCAGTTAAGTTCCAAGAGCGTTTTTATTACACCTCAATCTGGGCTATACCATCCTGTTAAGATCATACCAAAGCGTTCTCTGTTTTGTTCGATGTCTGTTTTTGTTTTTGATAAGGATCTCAAACTCTGTAACAATACTCTAAAATTGGTCAAATTGTTTTGTACCCAGTTTCCTTTAGAGATGGACTGCCATTTCTTAGAACCCTTTCTACAAATCTATCTTCCATTCGCCTTCCCTGATTCTGATTTTATGAGTTCTTCCCTTTTATATAGTTTCTTAATGTTAGTCTCAAATCTTTAAACGGTGTGGTGAATTCGAACGTTTTGCATCACTTTGGTTGCGAGAGTTCGGAGCTTGTACAGAAAATTGGAGTAGAAATCAACATAAACATCATTCCGCCCTTTTTATTGCTCATCAAAACCACACACTGCATGTTGTACCACCATATAGCGAGACCTTCAGAGGTTGTGGTCCAGACTGCTGTACACACCGGTACTTCTAATACCCAGTAGTGACATCCCTGAACAGTCGAAGGGACTGTGTCCGTGATACAATATCCTCAGTCAAGGTCTGTATTCAGGAACTCTGGGAATCGGGGTGATGCAAAACATTTTTTGGATGTGTGTAACGTCTTCTACTGCGCGCCTGAATGCGCGTTCACCATAATGTTTAATACTGCGCTCCTGAATGAGCGCCTGCCTCATTTCGGCACCCAAGGCTGTCAAGGGTTTCTGGTTGTTGGGCGGAAAAACTGTACGCAACCGGGCTCGTGAAGGTAACTGAGGTAATGTTTAAAGGAACGGCAGGCAACCTGGCTAGAAAGCTCATATTAACGTCGATCGACTATCCACACAGACCCATAAACTCGCGCGTAATGATGCCGTTATTACTATTGTTACCATTATCATCACTATTATTATTATTATTATTATTATTATTATTATTATTATTATTGTTATTACTGCTTTAAATCTGATGCGAATTATCCTTTACAGCGTTTTCATTAGACTGTATACAATATTTGTATACAATATTAGATTCACTGTTAACAATCATGAATATTCATGCTCCTTTACCCACTCGCTAGTGACTGGCAGCAGAAAGGAAATATGACCCGCACCATCAGCTGCAATATTCATGTAAATGTAACTTGGAAATCAAATCCTGCTATATGGTGCTTGCCGTAAAACCTTTTATAGGTCGTATATATCGTGGATTCCATCCAGAGGCGTTGTGTTGAAATATTTATTCTAGATGTGGCAGATATAACTGAGCTGAGAAAACACAATAAATTATGGTTTGTATAGATGATTTTAAGGCTTGACGAAAATGAGCATCATTGGGCCCCATTTCAGATCTACATCCTTCCAAATTTATGTAATGATATCTTGTTCAATCGTAGCTTGTGATTTATTCCTGTAGTACGATTTGTCCGAAAAAAGTTGACAATAAAGTTGGGCAGTACGAATTACTCACCTTCGCTTAGTTCCAGGATGCAGTTCTCGAGCGTGTCATGGATTTCAGGAATCTCCACAAAAACACAAAAGAGAAAACTACTTTATGCACGAGCATTATTCGGTGGTGCTGTTTCATTAATTGAGTACTAAAGACTTCCGTAATATGTAAATCATCCTTTTCCTTGTGCTATTCTTCTTGTTAGTACACGTCGCAGGAGTGGCGTATTCTTCCCATATAATTGAGGTGGAAACGGCAGGCCTAAAAGTTAACTACAGGATGTCTAAGATAAAATCTGCCGGAGAAACTCCATACATTAGCTGGTAAAGTTTCCTGTTGCTACAAGATTCCTTGAGAATTTATGTATTACGGATGGAAATACTTCTAATCAAAAGTTTCGAGACGCTGCGTGCGATGACATGAAGAAGCAGGGTGGCTCAGAAAAATTTTCTTACTCCAATAGAATAAACTGGTTGTCTGCAAGATAAACAGCCGAATCTTGGATACTCTCACCAGGTAATGATGTTCGATATTGATGTGGTGTTCAAAAAACACTGTCCACCTGTGACTGTTCTTCCTCGCTCACTCGTATCCATGATTGTCACGTCATCTAAATGTAAGACAGCTGGGCACATGCTTCAAGCACATAAACTGTGAACCGTTCTTTGTTGACTCGACATAGGAATAGGACAGCTCAACCTGTAAAGATATTTGAATAAATTAATTAAATTATACAAAAATGACCGTCCGAATAATTCATCAGGCTAAACATAACTAACCGCAAGACATAGACTCTGTAATGGTACCAAAAGTGTCAAATCAGCAAAAACAAATTTTCAGAGTCAACTACAAAGTACGGTGGTTCTCCGCTCCTTATAAAGGATCATAAGAATAAACAAAGAAAGTTGGGCGTCAGCCTACCTCTGTAGCCATATTACCATTACTTATCATGGCTGGCGTGTGACCACATGATGGACGTTGCAAAAGGGAATTCAGACCTCATGGCGTCTCTCTACGTCCGTCGGTGACTGACAGTTCACCATTAGAGACGGTGGCAGAGCCGTACATCTGGCTGTCGGACAACCAGGCAGAGCATTCGTCTCAGTGGCGTCCACTGTTCATTGTGGCTGCGGTACACAGTCACTGCACGGTAGAGGTGGTAGTGTTAACAATGACAATGGCACTAAAGCGGAGTTACTAAATACTGTTTTCCGAAATTGTCTCAGCAAGCGATACGAAGAAAATAATTCAGAAGTCTAATCCAGTTACGGCTTTCAAAATATCTTAGAAGCAGATATCTTCAGTATAGCAAAGCAGCTTAAATTACTTAATAACGAGAGAACCCCAGGTCCAGACTGTACGCCACTTATGTTCCTTTCAGCGTGTGCTGATACAATAGCTCCATATTTAACAATTATACACAACCGCTCGCTAGTCGAAAGATCCGTACTTAAAGACTGGAAAGTTGCATAGGCCACACTAATACCCAACAAAGGAAATAGGATTAATTCGCTGAATTGGAGACCCATATCACTGACGTCGATTTGCAGTAGGATTCTGTAACATGCAGTGCCTTAGAACATTATGAATTACCCAGAAGAAAACGTTCTATTGACACGTAGTCGACATGGATTCAGGAAACATCGTTCTTGTAAAACACAACTACTTCTTTATTCACAGGAAGAAATCAGTGCTTTCTACAGGTATCTCAAATTGATTCCATATTTTTAGTTGTCCAGAAGGTTTTTGATACCGTTCCTCAAAAGTGCCTTCTAATCAAATTGTGTAACCAAGGAGTATCGTCTCAATTGTGCAATTGGATTTGTGATTTCGTATCAGAATGGTCACAGCTCGTTGCAAATGACGGAAAGTTATCGAGTAAAACGTAGAAAATGCAAGAGGTCTGTTAAAGACATTGCCTACATTACTGGAGTATTGCTGCGCAGTACGGGATCCTTATCAGATAGAACTGGCGGTACACATAGAAAAAAATTCAAAGAAGGGGACTCCTTTTTGTACTATCTCGAAACAGGGGAGAGAGTGCCACGGATACGATAAATGAGTTAGTGCGGCAATCATAACTCAGAGGCGTTTTTTCCGTTGCTGCTTGATCTTTTTACTAAGTTTCGATCACCAACTTTCTTCTCCGAACACGATGGTTTTTGTTGACGCCCTCGTACTCAGAGAGAAATTATAATCGTAATAAAATAAGCAAAGTCAGAGCTCGCAAGGAAATATTTAGGTGTTCGTTTTACCCGCGCTCTTTTCGAGAACGGGACGGTAGAGAACTAGTCTGCAGGAGGTCCGATGAACCCTCTGCCAAGCCCTTTAGTCACGTATATGTAGAGATGACTTACGGTCAAAACTAAGAAAGGCCTTTCACACTCTCAGATCAACAGCAGAATTGAAAGTATGCTGTCGGGGCGGGCGGGGTAGCCGCGCGGTCTCAGGCGACTTGTCACGTTCCATACGCCTCCACCCGTCGGAGGTTCGAGTCCACCCTCTGGCATGGGTGAGTGTGTGTTTTCCATAGCGTAAGTTGGTTTAAGTTAGATTAAGTGGTGTTTAGGCTCAGGGACCGATGACATAGGTTCGAGTAGTCTCTCGGGCATAGGTGTGTGTGTTGTCCATAGCGTAAGTTGATTTAAGTTAGATTAAGTAGTGTTTAGGCTCAGGGACCGATGACCTCAGCAGTTTGATCCCATAAGACCTTATCACAAATTTCCAATTTTTTCGACGCTAGTATGGCGTTAACACAAAGCACGCACGAGCGCAGTTGTTTACAGCGTAGGCTGAAAAAGGCAGTCAGAGAAGGGGAGATTGCATTATATCAGCAGGGTGAGGGTTTTCACTCTGACGTTTCTAGTGCAGATACAATGATATAACACTTTGCGAGATAACACTCGATTTGGTTTGATTTTACCATTTTGATTTTACCGTTCACAACTATCTATATTGCTTGTAAACGTCGTATTCTGCGTTAGTCTACAAGTTCATCTCATCTAAATCATTTGGCTTTTTCTGTCTCCTGTCACATTAAAAATACACCTTTTAAAACGGATGAAAAACTAGCAAAACGAACTGTACAGGTTTTTCAACATTTTGCAAATGATCCGGAGGAGCCCGAAAGAATTTGAAATTAAATACGTAATCGAGAACAGTACTGCCTCCAGCAGCAATGTCGAGACTTGGAACATCTTCTTTAAGAGGGATAAGTGAACTGTAATGAAATATGTACGTATGTACTCCGCTTTATCGTTGGATTTCACCACTTAGTTTTCACACCTCTAGAGGCGTGCTAAGCTACTGTGGGACCGGAAGTTCTTTTCGTACCAGGAATGCAGACCAGTATTTGCAAACAAAGGAAAAAATTACATTTCCGAGGTGATAATTAAAATTTTATGGCTACTCGCCATAGCTGTAGCCACGTTTCAATTGTATTGACACAGCAGGGCGGAATTACTTACTCTTTAAAATGAACTGTACTACTGTCAAAGTAACTAATAATTTTAATGAATCATTGTCGTAATCCAGACTAGGTGGTTAAAACAGTGAAGTAAGTGGAAACTGGTAGCAAATTCACAAATTTCCCAAAAACGTTTCGTTTCTCAAACCGTGCTTCGTGAGAAGTTCTTTCTTTCTGGCATCGTGTGTTGTATCGTATCGTATTGTGTGGAACTGGGGACCTAGAAACAAATGGTTCAAATGGCTCTAATCACTATGGGACTTAACGTCTGAGATCATCAGTCCCCTAGACTTAGAACTACTTAAACCTAACTAACCTAAGGACATCACACACATCCATGCCCGAGGCAGGATTCGAACCTGCGACAGTAGCAGCAGTGCGGTTCCGGACTGAAGCGCCTAGAACCACTCGGCCACAACGACCTAGAAACGACGGAGAGGCTTCGTCCCCGCCGTAGCCCTCAGTGCTTCACAACCCTACAACAGGCTACAGCACACCGAACCCAGGGCTCTTGAGCTGTTCGGCCCCTAGTGGAACCCCCTACCCCTCTCCCCACCCCACCCCAGGAACGTCTCACATCAGACGAGTGTAACCCCAATGTTTGCTTTGTAGAGTAATTATAGTGTACACGTACCTCGAGAAAGAGTTTGCGCTGCAACCACGGACATAGTGTAACTGAGGCGCGGAATAAGGGGAGCCAGCTGTCATTCGCCGAGGCAGATGGAAAACAGCCTTGAAAACCATCCACAGACTGGCCGGCACACCGGATTTCGACACTAATCCGCCGGGAGGATTCGTACTGGGGACCGGCACGCCTTCCCGCCCGGAAAGCAGTGCGTTAGACCGAACGGCTAACTGGGCGGACTCTGTCATCATGTACCTTCATCTGTCATTTTGTGTTACTAATTATGATTCCGCCGGCCGCGGTGGTTCAAATGGTTCAAATGGCTCTGAGCACTATGCGACTTAACATCTGTGGTCATCAGTCCCCTAGAACTTAGAACTACTTAAACCTAACTAACCTAAGGACATCACACACATCCATTCCCAAGGCAGGATTCGAACCTGCGACCGTAGCAGTCGCGCGGTTCCGGACTGCGTGCCTAGAACCGCGAGACCACCGCGGCGCCGAGCTTTTACCTGCAAGATATACATGCTCTTCCACATCGTTGGTGTAAGGCCGTAGAAAGGGACGGAGACTATGTAGAAAAATAGAACATGGACAAGACATGTTGATGTATATTGAAACCAAATTCTGACTCTTAGCCGGCCGGTGTGGCTGAGCGGTTCTAGGCGCTTCAGTCTGGAACGGCGCGACCGCGACGGTCGCAGGTTCGAATCCTGCCACGGGCATGGATGTGTGTGATGCCCTTAGGTTAGTTAGGTTTAAGTAGTTCTAAGTTCTAGGGGACTGATGACCACAGCTGTTAAGTCCCATAGTGCTCAGAGCCATTTTTTTAGAGCCAAAGGAACTTCAGATTGTCAATTGTAAACAGCATCCAGGATCAAGTTACATATGCGCACAGCCACCTACAGCAGGCAATTTCTCATCATTGTGTGTCCAAATCCTAGTACGCGATAAATGGATAGTTTTTCAATCCACACATGAATCTTATTACAAAACCTCTACAGGTCTACACTGAGGTAACAAAAGTCATGGGATAGCGATATGCGCTTGTGCAGACAGCAGTAGTATCACGTACACTAGGTATAAATTGGCAGTGCATCGGCACAGCTGTCATTTCTACTCAGGTGATTCACGTAAAAAGGTTTCCGGCGTGAGTATGGCCGCACGACGGGAGTTAACAGACTTTGAACGCAGAACGGTTGTTGGACCTAGACGCATGGGACATTCCGTTTCGGAAATCGTTAGGGAATTCAGTATTCCGAGATTCACAGTGTCAAGTGTGCGCCAAGAATACTAGATTTCAGGCATTACCTCTCACAGCTGACAAGGCAGTGGGTGACGGCCTTCACTTAACGACCGAGAGCAGCGGCGTTTACGTAGAGTTGTCAGTGATAACACACAAGTAACACTGCTTGAAATAACCGTAGAAATCAATGTGGGGCGTACGATGAACGTTTCCTTTAGGACAGTTTGGTGAAATTTGGCGTTAGTGGGCCATGGCAGCAGACGACTGACGCGAATGCCTCCTTTAACAGCACAACATCGCCTGCAGCGCCTCCTCTCCTGGGTTCGTGACCATATCGTTTGGAACCTAGACGATTGGAAAACGGTGGCCTGGTCAAATGTGTCGCGATTTCAGTTGATAAGAGCCGGTGGTAGGTTTCGAGTACGGAGCAGGCCCCACGAAGCCACAGACCCAATTTGCCAACAAGGCACTTGCAGGGTCGTGGTGGGTTCATAATGGTGTGGGCTGTGTTGACATGGAACGGGCTGAGTCCTCTGGTCCAGCTGAACCGATCTTTAACTGAAAATGGTTATTTTCTGCTACTTGGAGAGCATAGATTTCATGTTCCCAAGGAACGTTAGAGTTTTTATGGATGACAATGCGCCATGTCACCGGGCCACAATTGTTCGCGATTGGTTTTGTAAAACAATCTAGACATTTCGAGCGAATGAACTGGCCACCCAGATCGTCCCACACGAATCCCGTCGAACTCTTATGGGACATAATCGAGAGGTCACTTCGGGCACAATATTCTGCAATCAGAACACTTTCGCAATTATGAACGGCTACAGAGGCAGCGCGGCTCATTATTTCTGCAGGGGACTTCCAACGACTTTTTGCGTCCATGTTATCTCAAGCTGCAGGTAAAAGGAGGTCCGACACGATATCAGAAGGCATCCCATGCCTTTTGCCACCTCAGTGTATATCGCATCACAATATTCTAAGAGATAGTCGCAAAATCCTCTCCTCCTTGCCCCTTTCACATCTTAATTTCTTCTGGTGAAAGGAAAAATTTTATTTGGTATTGGTCTTAGGTGATTTCTTAATGTTTTTAGGTGCAAGATTTATACAAAAATGTGTAGTCATTTTAAAAACATAATTTGTACACTTGGCTTCATTTTATGGACTAAAATAGCTAATTACGAAATATTTTCTGTTGTAATAAACAGTTAAATGATCATTCAATAATTTCCATGCAAAATAACAATAACAATATTCAATTATATAGTGGAATATAGCGAACCAACCACATCCGTATATATTCTGGTGCTCACGAGCTGCTCCGTACTGCCACGAGCTGCTTGTCAGTATTACATTGACATGCTGACATTTTCATAGTGAAGCCCAACAGTTGGCAGCACCTTCGCATGATGAAAATCTTGAACATTCACAAACGTGTACCTCAGTTTTCCATTGAGGGAAATCTGTTAGCAACAGAACTTTTGTAGTTGAATCTCTGTTGATCCATCGTGGATCTTCTACATCTACATCTACATTTATACTCCGCAAGCCACCCAACGGTGTGTGGCGGAGGGCACTTTACGTGCCACTGTCATTACCTCCCTTTCCTGTTCCAGTCGCGTATGGTTCGCGGGAAGAACGACTGTCTGAAAGCGTCTGTGCGCGCTCTAATCTCTCTAATTTTACATTCGTGATCTCCTCGGGAGGTATAAGTAGGGGGAGGCAATATATTCGATACCTCATCCAGAAACGCACCCTCTCGAAACCTGGCGAGCAAGCTACACCGCGATGCAGAGCGCCTCTCTTGCAGAGTCTGCCACTGGAGTTTGTTAAACATCTCCGTAACGCTATCACGGTTACCAAATAACCCTGTGACGAAACGCGCCGCTCTTCTTTGGATCTTCTCTATCTCTTCCGTCAACCCGATCTGGTACGGATCCCACACTGATGAGCAATACTCAAGTATTGTAGTTGGTGTCAGATAAGGACAAAGCTTATAATTAAAATCGAGGTGCGCAGTTGTTTCTTAGCACAGCCTTGTTAACATAAGAGTATTACATGCGAGAAAATAATCTACTTGCATTGCAATTGTGCTGACAAATATAAAGGACCCTGTAAATGATCAGATTTGTTTGTCAAATTCGCTCGTTCCTAAACATGGGTTTGTCAAATTACCTGCACATGTACCAACAAAGTTTGGCAATTTAAGCTCACTTTTGAAGAAAATGCTGTTCGCGTAGTTAAGTATTTGGGCAGCAGTGGTACTGACTTCCGATGCAGACAAAGAATGTTTTGCACTGATTTTAGTACGGTGTGCACAGAAGAGAGAGAAAACAGGAGCTGGTGCGGGGAATGGCTGAAATTGAATTAACAAATATACCCATCAAAATCTGGTAAGGAAATATTACACTCAGAACTTGATGATTACATCAGCTTTCTCCGAATGAACAGTCAAACTTCTAATAATTTAAAGATTACAAGAAAATTTATTGTCTTCCAGTTGATCTTCTAATGACAAACATTGGTCGTGGAAAAACCGCTGCGCTTCGATTTTGTTTTAATTTTCAATCCCGCTTGTACGTTCAGGATAGAATATTGATTTTGTTCTCAACCTCTTTCTGCGTAATGTACTGCTGCGAAAGACACAACACCTCTACCATTTTGGTCACTGACAGTGCTCTTTTGTTTTTGTCCTTGACTGTATTTTTCACAATAGTGGAAGCTCACGATACAGTGACATAAACCGTAATAAAACTCTTTTTTGCTAACCATGTGCGGTGAAACATCAATACGAACAACGTCTGCTACCTTTCAAATCTGCCGTCAGTCGAAATTTTTCGCGGACGCTTCAAACACCCCCTATGTTCGACAAACATGTCAAACAGAGCCGCAAACGGCCAAATATTCTACAAGTTTAATAAAGTTGACATACTGTTTGATTGTGTACAGGGGCCTTTACTTCACAAAATAAAGTGTTCGCATGTAAATCCGTTTAAATGAATCGATACTTGTTTACCGAAACCAAACGATTTTCAGCTAACGTGTTTTGTGCGATTTTACAGGTTCTACATCGCTCCAATCGAGTGAGCTACTTTTCTCGGGCAAAATTCCCATTACAGCCAACTAAATTAACTGCATCGTTGTGTACGTATCTCCCAGAGGAAGTCTGGTCTGGTGATCACTTCAATATCGGATGTAATGAACTCTGTTCACCGCTAATCTCACACGGTAACTCGCCTCCGTTACGTGTGGTAAATAAGGCGGAGATTACCCATAAATCCATTTACATTGTAATAGAACTATTAATAGTGGAGTTTCTTTGGCAGAGAGTGGTTAGCGGCCGAATATTTACTAATGATCTGATTTACAGAGTAAAGATCGTTAACATATCTGATGTGCGTTTGTGCCTTAAAGGAAATTGTCGTAATAAATTTCAGTTGTACTAATACTAATCTAACAAGGAAATTATTTTGTAATCGCATTCGATGTGAAAATGTCAGTAAATTGCTCACTGGGATTGCAAATGTTTTCATCAATGTCCCCAACAACGACATAAAATGCAAATCACATTTTTTAGATGATACCGGAAAACTATGTTGCTATGAGATCAGCATCACGAACGGCTTTGAAAAGATTATGTCAATACTTGCCATTGGGATATGGCCTGTTATCGATGAGGGAAAACAATGGAAAGAGGCTGTGCAACCATACAACGTTAATTGGTATCATGTGTCATTGGAAAACATCTGAAGATGCAGGCAATAAGAAACTACCGCCAATGAGCGTTCTTTAATATCTGTGAACTGAAAATACTCTAAATTGTCAAATTTATAACATTAACATGATTTTAAAAGTAGATGAAATTGCTAACGTGTACAACAGATAAACCTCTGAAACTGATTTGTAAAATAAAAAATACATAGTAGAAGATAAATAAATTCACAGGCAGCACCAAAATGAATTCTTAAACTGATGCAGGAAGAAGTAATTCAATGAAGAGAAAAGGTTATACACCGTGAATACAAAAGAACGATGGAAGTACTTTGAAGAGAAAGAACAACACATGAAGAACACTAGAACTCGAAACAAATACAAGGTTCGTTTTCGTAATGTAGATATTTCGGTTTCACTAATTGGAAAAACGCCGGACATACATACTCCAAGAACAGCAGTTTTTCTTGTATTCTTGCGATTCAAGCAAGAACAGCTGTTGTGACACTTTGGTGCACTTTACTAACTTCTGGATATATTTCGATGCAGCGTTTGTTCTCACAGATGCATATCAAAGTAGTGATAGCTGGCTCTCTGTGATATGTCTATTATATCAGAGTATTCCCTTTTATACAGAGTGTTTCATCTGCGTAATATGAAATGTCAGCTGCATTATATGTTGCGAACGCGTCAGCCACCAGCTGTAACGTGTTGTTTTTGTTCTATTACTCCGCACGTGCTATGGCTGCTGGGTACGACCGTGTAATTCTGTGCACGCTTCCTTTGTTTACGGGCACACATGTGCAGATTAAAACAGTGTACTTCCGATTAATTAAAGCAAACAGAGCGAGATATTTCTGTGGGTACATGCTGCTCATATTTTATTCTTCGTTTTGTAACTAAGTTCTTCCGATTTAACTTTTCTGTGCAGTAGTTTTCGACTCATTCAGTGACGTTAACTTGAAAGAAGCTAAGAATCCATTATTTTCGTTAGTATCGTGTAATAGAAGTAGCTCCTTCAATGCCATTAACTCGCCGTCGATTAAACGTTTAGTTGCTGTGTAACACTGTGCAAGATTTAAGATCTGCCTAGATTACTATATTTAACTATTTATTTTACAGCATTCCGTTAGATAGTGATACAATAAAATGTAGACTGTTTATTGTATCTGAGATAGCCAACTTTACAAAACAGGACTGGATAGAAACCGCGCATGTACAGAACAGAAAATTGTCAGCGAAGTTAGCCATCTTCAGGTTTTAGTTCCAATATACACTAACAACGATGCAGAACGGCGGCGAGCTTAACTATACAAGGTGTTGCAAAAAAGGTACGGCCACACTCTCAGGAAACATTCCTCACACACAAATAAAGAAAACATGTTATGTGGACATGTGTGCGAAAATGCTTAATTCCCATGTTTGAGCTTATTTTAGTTTCGACAGTATGTACTGTACTTCCTCGATTCACCGCCAGTTGGCCCAATTGAAGGAAGGTAATGTTGACTTCGGTGCTTGTGTTGACATGCGACTCATTGCTCTACAGTACTAGCATCAAGCACATCTGTACGTAGCATCAACAGGTTAGTGTTCATCACGAACGTGGTTTTGCAGTCAGTGCAATGTTTAAAAATGCGGAGTTGACATATGCCCATTTGATGTATGGATTAGCACGGGACAATAGCCGTGGCGCGGTACGTTTGTATCGAGACAGATTTCCAGAACGAAGGTGTCCCGACAGGAAGACGTTCGAAGCAATTGATCGGTGTCTTAGGGAGCACGGAACATTCCAGCCTATGACTCGCGACTGGGGAAGACCTACAACGACGAGGACACCTGCAATGGACGAGGCAATTCTTCGTGCAGTTGACGATAACCCTAATGTCAGCGTCAGAGAAGTTGCTGCTGTACAAGGTAACGTTGACCACGTCACTGTATGGAGAGTGCTACGGGAGAACCAGTTGTTTCCGTACCGTGTACAGCGTGTGCAGGCACTATCAGCAGCTGATTGGCCTCCACGGGTACACTTCTGCGAATGGTTCATCCAACAATGTGTCAATCCTCATTTCAGTGCAAATCTTCTCTTTACGGATGAGGCTTCATTCCAACGTGATCAAATTGTAAATTTTCACAATCAACATGTGTGGGCTGACGAGAATCCGCACGCAATTGTGCAATCACGTCATCAACACAGATTTTCTGTGAACGTTTGTGCAGCCATTGTTGATGATGCCTTGATTGGGCCCCATGTTCTTCCACCTACGCTCAATGGAGCACGTTATCATGATTTCATACGGGATACTCTACCTGTGCTGCTAGAACATGTCCCTTTACAAGTACGACACAAGATGTGGTTCATGCACGATGGAGCTCCTGCTCACTTCAGTCGAAGTGTTGGTACGCTTCTCAACAACATATTCGGTGACCGATGGATTGTTAGAGGCGGACCAATTCCATGGCCTCCACGCTTTCCTGACCTCAACCCTCTTGACTTTCATTTATGGGGGCATTTGAAAGTTCTCGTCTACGCAACCCCGGTACCAAATGTAGAGACTCTTCGTGCTCGTATTGTGGACGGCTGTGATACAATACGCCATTCTCCAGGGCTGCATCAGCGCATCAGGGATTCCATGCGACAGAGGGTGGATGCATGTATCCTCGCTAACGGAGGCCATTTTGAACATTTCCTGTAACAAAGTGTTTGAAGTCACGCTGGTACTTTCTGTTGCTGTGTGTTTCCATTCCATGATTAATGTGATCTGAAGAGAAGTAATAAAATGAGCTCTAACATGGCAAGTAAGCGTTTCCGGATACATGTCCACATAACATATTTTCTTCCTTTGTGTGTAAGGAATGTTTCCTGAAAGTTTGGCCGTACCTTTTTGTAACACCCTGTATATTGCAGTGACACCATGCGTCACACAGAAGGTGAACCACTCAGGGAATCTAAACTTCGAAGAAAAAAAGGAAATTCTCAAAGTAAAAACACATTGGCAGTTCTGTTATGGACACTGAAAGGTAACATCGGGGAAAATACGGTACAAAGAACAAAACAAAGAATACATGGCACTGATAATTGAAGTAACAGCGTCACCTAAAAAATCGAATTGTAAGGAACGCCAGCAACTTGTGAGTTTTGAACGGTCTGACATATCACATACGTATAACAGGAATTTTAGAGAAAAACGTTCTGAAGACTTTTTCCCTGCATCTGTTGTTGCAATTTCTGGCGCAGACTGGCTAAAGAGGAACTGAAAACCGTAATATCCACAAAATTTAACACCTTGCGATGAAAAATAGATAAAAAAGAGAGGACATTTAATAGAAAAAAGGACATTTACTGGTGAGCCAAAACGTTATGACCAGGTGTCTACTTACATATCATTCAGTTCGTTTGTGGACACAGAGCTCGCGCCCCAGATATGTCCCATTAGGCTCAGATCAGGCGAGTTTGCAAGACAAGACATCAATTTGAGAGCACTGTCTGCTGCTAAAAGTAGGGTAGTACGATTCTGATCTTGTGACAAAGATAGTTATCCTGCTGGAAGAGACCATCACCGCCGGGAAAGACATCAAGCATGAAGAGATGCAGGTAGTCTGCAATAACGTACACTTAGCCCACAGCCGTCATAATGTCCTCTATTGTTACCACAGGTCCCATGGAAGGGCAGGTGAATGTCCCCCATAGCACAAAACAGCCCCCACCGGCCTGCGCATGTTGCAGGCAGCTTTTCGCCTGGATGACGGCGTATCCGGACGCGATCGTCGACCTGGTGTACCGAAAAACGTGATTCATCCTGCCAAACGAATCGTTTCTATTGATACGCCCTGCAGTCTCGACAATCTCGAGCCACCTGCAATTGTAATCGACGAGTGCCGTTGGGCCAACATGAGAACACACGCGGCTCGTCTGCCGCGGAGTCCCATACTCGTCAATAGTGGACGCTGAACGGTGTGCTCCAAAACACTTCTGTCTCAAGAAGAATTTATGTATCCAGTCCTCACAAGGAAGAGAACCCAACCGCTGTCGTGCACATTTTGAATCTATATAGCGTGTTGAACTGCCAAAATCGACATCTGCGTACCACATAAATTATAGCAGGTACTGGCAAGAAACCTGGGTCTACAAGCTGCCAATATATACTTCATGAGTACAAATAAAGACAGGAATCCTCGTGCAGATTCGTCCAAACGTGACTGAATGCTGCATCCAGTAACGTTTAAATAATGAAGATAAACTACATTACACACCATGGCAGTTCAAGTGCAGTAGACATGAAGGTCGACAAGTAATCCGTGGTCGAGACATAAACATCTTTGACAGTGAGTACATCGAATGAAACTAAGGTGAACAGTGTCATCTTTGAATCATTCGTTTTAAAAACCTCTCTCGTAACAGTATTCGGAAGATGTTTGGAATGATGCTGGTTGATTTTCGGTGTAGCCACATCCGACGAAACCATTCGGATTAATTGTTTGAATTTATTTGCTCGAAATTCGAAGTGCCCAGACGTGTGACTGCGAAGACATTGTTCTCTTTGCCACACTTTAGCTACGGACGATAACACTATCGTATCTGTGATGAGCTGCGTCATACTTCTGAATGGACGGAAAAAGAAAACGTCCGTTGATTGTACCAATTCAGTAAATTTTTCAGGGATCGGCTTCTTCTTAAAATCAGCATCTGCTGATAATCGCTATACAAGAATCAACCAAAACAAGAATTCCTCTATAGGGCAAATTTAGCCATAACACATGTTCCAGGTACGCTTTCAGATCCCATTTTGTTATGTTTGATGATCTGCTAGCAAACGCTTTCACACTGCATAATTCGAGTGTCATGCGTGGTCGAAATTTCTAGACGATTGCAAAACTGACGGATCTCAAGTATTCGTTGTTTGAAAGTACATCGTATTACTGGCTTTGCTCCCCATTTTTCAGATAGGTCAGCTCATGAAAGTTGTAACTGAAAACTTTTTGAGTCCAACAAAGAAATTATAGCATGCTGAGAATTGCATTGGAAACATTGTGAACACGGTATGTAGATATGGGAGATACGTACGCAGAAATAAGAATTTGAATGGACAAGCGCGATGTTTCACTGACAGGCCGAGAAACTGTCGCATTAGCTACGTGTACCTATATGTCCGATCTAACGAGATGAAGGGTGACACTTCCACGAAGGGACAGAAAAGAAAAACATGGGTTTCATCACCGTATTGATTGTGAGATGATCTGTAAAGGTGCGGAGAGTGAGTTGAAACAGAATTACTTCTTTGAGTCACCACTGTAAGTGGCTGACATTTCAGTAATGGTGGTTACAATCGTCACAGAGAAAAAACTTACGAATGAATGGCTATCGCTTTATGGCCCCTCCGAGTAGAACGAAGGCCACCACGTCAACTGCGAAAACGATATGTGCTACACTGATGAACCAAAACATGAGAACTGCGCACGGCGAGGATAAATGCCGCCAGGAGACAATGTGGTCACGTGACGTGTTTCGATGGATAGTGAATGAGAGCAACTGATGTGCTGGTAGTTAGCTTAGGCTCTCGAAGGGTATGCAGGAGACGACCCGGCCTACTCTTTTGATGTCACAAACGGATCACACTCAGCCGTGTCTAGAGTGCTCCCTCTACGGCAGAAACGAATCCGATTTGAGCGAGTCACTGACGTGAAATTCGGTGTCATAAACCTGAAACAAGAAATAATCTCCTTCTGCTACTGTTCTACCTGAGGATTAAAAGCCTTTCTTTCACCAGGCTTGGCAGTGGCTACTAAAGCGATGGAAACATTACACTTTTTCATAGAGAAGTGGAATACTGAGAACACCAAATTTCTGTTGCGAAGGTTGCAACGCAGGATTGTCGCTGTTCTTTAAATTGCAAGTCGAAAAATAATTTGCATAAGTAAATTAGACTATCGAGATACGAACAAAAATGTACCAAGAACAGACGTCAAAACAGATTCTACAACGTGCAGAATGCAACAAAGAAGACGGAAGCAGACTGGCGAAGTCGTGAAGCGCTACCTACGACAACACATCCTTGTTGTTGTTGTCTTAAGTCCTAAGAGCTGTCGATGGCAGTCTATTCTGTGCAAGTCTCTTCATAATTTAATTAATATCGCAATCTTCATCAATTTGAACATGCATGCTGAATTCATGCATGTGTCTTCCTCTACAGTTCTTATCGTTCCGTTACCAAATCGTGTATTTTTTTATCTCAGGATACGTATTGTCAACCGATCCCTTATTTTAGTGAAATTGTGCCACAAATTTCTTTTTCTTCCAATTCAGTTCAGGATCCCAATATAATTTATTCAGTCTACCCATTTAATCCTTAGCATTTTTCTGTAGCGTATTTCAAAAGCTTCTGTTCATGTCTTAACTGCTTATTTTCCACGTTTCACCAGTATGTAAAGCTACTCTCCACACAAATACCTTCAAAAAAGACTTCAGAATATTTAAATTTGTAATCAATGCTAACAAATTTCTCTTTCTTAGAAATGATTTCCTTACTACTGGCAATCCGCATTTCTATCGGCTCTACTTCGACCTTCAACAGTCATTTTGCTGCTCAAACAGCAAAACTTATCTATTACTTTTAGTGTCTCATTTCGTAATCTAATTCCCCCAGCTTCGCCTGACTTAATTCTTCTGCACTCCAGTACCAGTGCTTGGCTTATTTTGATATTCATTTCATGATTTTTCAGTGCACTATCTATTCCGTAAAATTTCTCTGTCAAGTCCTTTCTGTTTCTGTTTCTGATAAAATTACAATGTCATCGAAAACCTCAAAGTTTTTATTTCTTCTCCCTGGAGTTTAACTATCTTTCAAGAATCTCCTTGGTTTCCGTTACTGCTTGCTTAATGTACGGATTGAATAACACCGGGGATAAGCTACACCCCTGTCTTACTCCATTCTCAAAAACTGCGCCCCATTCACATCCTTCGATTCTTATAACTGCAGTCTGTCTCTGAACAAATTGTAAATACATTCCACTCACTTTATTCTGTCCCCATTACCTTCAAAATTTCTGAAGGTATTGTCCAACCAACATTGACAGAATCTTGAACTAATCTACAAATGTTATAAATGTAGGTTTGCCTTTGTCCATCCTATCCTCTATGCTCACACGTAGGGTCGGCACTGCATCGCGTGTTGCTACAATTTTCTGGAACCCAAAATTGACAATTGGCTATGGTTCAAATGGCTCTGAGCACTATGGGACTTAACTTCTGAGGTCATCAGTCCCCTAGAACTTAGAACTACTTAAACCTAACTAACCTAAGGACATCACACATATCAATGCCCGAGGCAGGATTCGAACCTGCAACCTTAGCGGTCGCGCGCTCCAAACTGACGCGCCTAGAGCCGCTCGGCCACACCGGCCGGCAAAATGACAATTCTACTGCTGTCAAACCCGGAATGGGGGAAGATGTACCACGAACTGTACGTCTAGAGCAAAATAATGAACAGAAGAGAAAAATGGATCATCCTCAAATCAGAGCGAAAGGTATTTGGTACTTCAAATATGTGGCGTAGCCGAAGTACGTAAAAAAAATCAAGTCATTAAATAAACTGCTAGAAGGAATAGGCGAAGTTATGCCAAATCCTTACCAGACGAACTGTTGTATTAGTTCGTTATTACTAAAGTATTCGCGAATCAATATTTTGTTTCTGGAAGAAAAGTATATAGATGAAAAAAATTGTGCGGTAAGGAAAGTATGTAGATGAAAAAGACTGTGCGGTCAAACAAAGATTAGAACATTTAACATCTATCGACGGCTTTCGGTGTAGTAGATACACTACACAGAGTTAGAAAAATCAAAACATACGTTGACAATCTCCTAACCCTTGTAATCTGCCTGTGATTGGTTAGAATTCTGAGTGCATAAAGAATAATTACAGAAAACTGCCCAGATTAAAATGCTCCTTTTCATGAACAAGTTAACACATATACTACTTACTTCACGCAATAGTTGTGAATGTGTGAAACCTTATGGGACTTAACTGCTAAGGTCGTCAGTCCCTAAGCTTACACACTACTTAACCTAAATTATCCTAAGGACAAACACACACACCCATGCCCGAGGGAGGGCTCGAACCGCCGCCGGGACCAGACGCACAAATCATGACTGCTGCGCCTTAGACCGCCCGGCTAATCCCTCGCGGCACGCAATAGTTAATTTGGGTTTAACTCATTTTAAATTCGTTTCAATGGTCGATTTTCCTACTAATAGAACTGTTCTTTGACTTATGGAATGCTTTAGATGCAACAACTTAAAGCCAAATATGTTCGGTGAGCATGCTTGGCTCCTAACTGTAATTTAAACATTTTTCTACAAAACAGCTGAAAATACTGAATTACAGAAAATTCCTGTAAGGAACTTTATATGTCGTTTACCGTTCCAAAGAAAGAATCGTACGATAAATACTTATAGCTAATTGAATGCACGTAGCGCATGGAAAACAATTGCCACTGAGTATATCTTCTTGCTGAAGGCAACTGATGACAATTAGATCCCGATTACTGAAAAATTCATAAGTCCATGATCACATGGTTTTTTTAATTAAACGTTATATAAATGCTATCAATGTAATGATGGTAAAGTACATGAATAAATATAGAAAGGTTTGGCATCAAATGTCACTTGTTGGAATCCAGGGATACACTCATTTTACACAAAGAACGTATTTAAAGTTACGTTAACTATGTGGCATGTGTACCACTGCAAGACGAAGACTTCGCTCACAAAACATTCATAAAACTGGCAAAAATACAAATAAACATTAGTTGAATGAAGAGAGGATTTATATAGCTCGCCTACAAATACAATGCGGACTATAAAGAAAACCAGTTCCGACCGACATTAATCGAAATTGGATCTCTAACAGTAACACACATAATGGGTCAGTACAAAAGTGAGTACCCTGCATCATCAGAGCACACCAAGCAGGGCATTGCAGGATATACACTTGTGTGCAAAACTTAAGGACAAAAATAACTTTCGCATGATGTATCACTGCCAAATAACATAGCTCGAGGAAACGTAGATCATACGTAGAAAGAACTGCTGCACTACAGTACAGAAGTGGTTTGGTTTGTTTGGTGTATAAAGGGACCAAACTGATGGGTCATCAGTCTCAGTACAGAAGTGAAATAAATACCTAGTGAGACTAAAAGAAATGACACTTTTATTAAGAGACAATAATTACACTAATGTCACTGCGATTCAAGGCGATCTCCTTGAAATTACAAAAACCAGGGGTGTGAACTCGCAACGGACGGCAGTGCATGCTCTGTAATGCGATCCCACAAGATTCGTAAGGAGTTCTTGTGGTAGGCAGGCCTTTGTGGCCGAGCAGTTCTAGGCGCTTCAGTCCGGAACCGCGTTGCTGCTACTGTAGCAGGTTCGAATCCTGCCTCGGGCATGGATGTGTGTGGTGTCCTTAGTTAGGTTTTAGTAGTTCTAAGTCTAGGGGACGGATGACCTCAAATGTTAAGTCCCATAGCGCTCAGAGCCATCTGAACCATTTTTTTCTTATGGCAGGGCGTTCCATTCGTTCACCAGCGAGGTTGACAGCCGCTGGATGGTAGATGGCGCATGTGAACGCGCCGCTACACGTCTCCCGAAAGCATACGTGCTCGACGGGATTTAAGTCGAGGGAACGGACACGCCAGTCCATCCACTGAATATCCTCTCGATCCAAGAGCTAATCCTCCTGCGAAGTTCGATGCAGTTGCGCACTGTCATCAATAAAAATTATGTCAGGACCGAATACACACCGAAAAGTCGCACATGGGGAAGGAATAAAGTGTCACAATAACGTTGACCGGTGAGCGTTTCGTGTTCAGAGGTCTGGTACCTCCCCACACCACAACGCGTGGGCCACCAATACGATCATGTTCGATACTGTTCCTGGGTGCAATACGTGCTCCCACCACTTGCTATATGATGATGAGGTCCCATACTCCGAGGAGCATAGGGGACGATGCGGGAGAACCGCACCGCTGTGCTAGGCAAGGTCCTAGCGGAGATGGTTTGCCATTGCCTTCCTCCGCCCGTAATGGGGATGAATGATGATGATGATGCCGACAAAACAACACCTAGTCATCACGAGGCAGAGAAAAGCCCTGACCCTGCTGGGAATGCAACCCGGGACCCCGTGCGCGGGAAGCGAGAACGCTACTGCAAGACCACGAGCTGCGGACTCTTGCTATATGAGGGTACGAAAACTATTGTGTTCGACTGTTTTCCCGGGTGCATTGTGTACACTTGTACCCCTTCCACATATTCGTCTCTTCGGGGGTGCATCCGATGCTCACATCATTTTTAAGGATGACAATGCTCGATCACATCGAACCGCGCAGGTGGACGAGTTCTTGGAATGAGAGGATATTCGGCGAATGGGCTGTGATACCCGTCTCCCCGACTTAAATCCCATCGAGCACGTGTGGGAGTGCGTTGGGGAGACATATTGCAGAACGTCCATATGCACAAATGACAATCCAGCACGTGTCAACTACGCTAGTGGAGAAATGGAACGCACTGCTACAAGAAACCATTACCAACCCTGTGGCCAGTACGGCAGCACTTTGCAGAGCAAGCGCTGACGCCCGCGGTGATGACACACGCTGCTTAGAGCCACGTCCCGCTTTTTGTAATGTCGAGGAGATCATCATGAATCTAAATGACTTTAGCGTAATTATTCTCTTCGAATGAACGTGTCATTCCTCTTCCTCGTATTGCGTATTCCTTTTAGTGACCTTCTGTACTATAGTGCAGCAGTTGGTTCTATGTATGGTCCAAGTTTCCTCGAGCTGTTTGACATTGCAGTGACTTCTCACTTTCACTTTCGTCGGGTGAGTTTTGTACACAACAGTATTACGTAATTACTCTTCGCTTCTGTCCAGAGAATGCTCAAAACAATTCGCATTATAAGCATTCAAAACAAACCCAAGTTTTAACTACCAACCATGTTGTTTGTTGATCGATATTAGATGTAAATTCACCTGATGATGGAGATTTAAACCTTTGAAACGCGTCTTTGGAGATAAATAAACAGTAAACTTGTTGTTTCATTTAATGTTAATAACAGTCATGGTAAAGCCTAACCTAAAATGTTGGCATTTAAAGCGATATTAGAGCAGTAACGCATCCATCTTACAGGGAACACACCATAGAAAATAATGGATCGAAGTCTTCTGTTCCCCATTCAATCGTAGACTATGCTGCCCCCTCATTGGCGGCGCGGAATTCCTGTAGGCCGACGCCTACTGCTCACCGAAGAGCTTCGTCATGTCGAACTACCAAGACTGACTACGCCACAGACATCGACTAGTGGGCACAGATCACCATAGCAAACTGCTCGGAAGTTGGCAGACCCGAAGAGTATGAGACATTGGAAGTTGACAAATACAAAAGGTACTCTTCAGCCTTCCATTCATCTTATTTCGGAACAGTTCATGAGATCGGAACGAGGTTCTCGACAAATGATAGTAGAGACTGAGGCACGTGATTTTGTTGTGCAAGTCATACTCTCAACTGAATCTAACCGATACAGAGAAGCAAATATTTTTGTCAAAGTAAACAATTTAATTTTTCAATAGTCAAAAGCTCTGGAAAATATGTGTGCAGTGAATATACGCTTGTTAATGTTGACGTTCAAAATGTTCACGATAATATCCGCTAATGTGCTAAAACTGAAAGGCAGAGACCACGCTGTTGTGGTGTAGACACCATTAAGAGTGTCTCTCATGTGAGGCTCCGCCATTGTGTCAAGTCTTTCGACTGTTTACTTGTTTGCACAATAACAGTTCACTTAAACATATGAACACACATTTGAAATAGAAAAATATGTCAATCGATGTGAGCAAAAATATTAAGAAGTTTTGATCTTACGCAAAATCACTCAAGAGACCACACCGATACCGAAACGGGAAATAACAGAGAGGAGGCCGAAATACTGAATTCGGTCTTTCGAAATTGCTTCACCGCGGAAGGCCGTAAAAGAATTCTTCTTTTCAACCATCGTACGGACATCGAAATGGCAGATATTGAGATTACCGACTGCGGAACAGAGCAGCAACTATAGTTGCTTAGTTCTGGAAAGGCATCAGCACCAGGTGTGATACCTATCAGATTCTACAAAGATTATGCGAAAGAACCTGCTCCCCTTCCAGTGGTAGTTTATCGTACATCGCTGAAGCAACGAATGGTACCTAGCGCCTGGAAAAAAGCGCAGGTCGTTCCCGTTTTTAAGAAGGGTCGTAGGACAGATGCACATTCTATAAACCTATATCGTCGACGTCAATCTTTTGCAGAATTATGGAGCTGGTTTTATGCTCAAGAATTACGACGCTTATGGAGAACGAAAATCTCTCTAAAAATCAACGTGGATTCCTCAAACACAGATCTTGCGAAACTCAACTCACTCTGCTCCTCCATGAGATCCATAGCGCTGTATGCTGAGGTTTATGCCGTATTTCTTGTCTTCAGAAAGGCAATTGAACCGCCCTGCAGACAGAACTCAACGTCTCACTCTTAACGGAACAAAATTGATAGATGCAAAGGTATTTTATAGAGTACCCCAAGGAAGCGTGATAGGACCGATAATGTTTACAATATGTATAAAAATAAATGATCTAGTTGCGTCGTACGCTCTTTAAGACTGTTCGCAGATGATGCAGTAGTAGTAATGCCAGAAGGCAGTATCGATTTGCAAAATGACGTACGGAAGGTTCATGAGTGGTGCAGACTCTGGCACGTGACCATAAACGCAAATAAGTGTAATATATTGTGCATACTTAGGAAAAGAAATCCACTACTGTATGACTACACTGCTGATGGCAAATTGTTGGAAACAGTATCTGCCGTAAAATGTCTAGGAGCAAGTATCCAGAGCGATCTTAAGTGTAATGACCACATAAAACAAACAGTAGGAAAAACAGATGACAGACTGAGTTTCATAGGAAGAATCTTAAGGAAATATAGCTCATCCAAGAAGGAAGAGGCTTACGAGCTGTTTGTTCGACTAACCGATTCTTGAGTATTGTTCATCAATCTGCGATTCTTACCAGGTAGGACTAAAGGAAGAGGTGGAGAAGATCCGACGAAGAGCGGAGCGTTTCGTCAAGAAGACAGTTCGAGAAATTAGAGCTAATGCAGAGGCTTACCGACATTCATTCTTCCCAGACGCCATTCACGAGTGGTACAAGGAAGGGGAAGTCATTTAGTTGTACCAGATGTATCATCCGTCACACGCCGTTACGTGGCTTGTGGAGTATGATGTAGGGTAGATCGAATACTGAAAACGACTGCTATGGGGAGCGCAGTTAAGCTGTAGTGTTATACAGGCTACATTCCTTTCCCCAGCAGCAGAAAAGTGTGTGTTACGAGCATTATTGATGAGCGCTGGGCGTCGTAACGTAACCGGCTGCAGCAGTTGTAACCCCGCACGGTATACCCGCTGCCGCCGGGGATAAACACGGCTCGCGGTTTGCGCTACGCCGTGAAGTTTTAGCGGCCACTGTCTTCTTCCTCGCAGAAGGCGGCTTCCTGGCCTAAAGACCAAACGAAGCACACCGTCCATATCCTCGCAAACGGCTGCTGTTTAAGGCTGTTAAGCTGCTTCACAGCTTACAGCGAGCTTAGCATTTCCTTCACACGTTAATAATGGAGGAATGCACAAGCAGAGTAATGGAAAGTTTTTACGCGAGCACTTGCTTTTAAACAAAGCAAACGACGTATTTAGTAAGTTATACCACACGACTTCAAGGCACGATATTCTACAATAGGTCCTAGGTCATTCCATCAAATAGGGTACTCGGGTTTAATAAGAAACGAAATGTTAGATCGACTGTACTCCTTCAAGGGCCTATCGTGTCTGAAATGATTCCCACCTGCGGAAAAGGTTCTTACTGTACTTCACGCACACTAATACTCGACACGCAGCTATTGATATCTGATAACTAATGTTGATATCTGATAACTAATGAGAAGGTACTGAACCGAATTGGGAAGGGAACATTTTTTTGGTAAAATTCATTAAAATTAAGAAATCGTCAGTGTGATAATTGAGGGAAGTCTGTGTATGTGTATGGGGGACGGACAGAATGATAAACGTTTTAGACGGAGCCCAGACCAAAGCTTGACTACAGTAAGCAGATTCAAATGGACGTAGGCTGCAGTGATTATGAACAGATGAAGAGACTTGAATAGAATAGACAAGCTCGAAAAGCTGCATCAGACCAGTCTTCGGACTGAAGGCCAGAACAATAACTTAACAACGTTACTGCAACCCGCAAAAGGACATCCACCAAGTATATTCCGAATGAAAAGATTTCCTGTAAAAGAAGTTGCCTTCAGTCAAACTTGTACTCATATTTTGCTTTCACCATCAGAAAGAGGTTCGTGTAACTGCTTGATCGTTTTGCAAAAAAATAGTTCGCTTATGATACAGTCAAAATTTGATTGAGTTACTTGTGCTTACTATTCTCCGTCGCGTTAAAATAAATTTCGGATAAATTGTTGTGTTTAGTAGCTCCTATTTTAAATGACCTAACGTTTACGTTGTCAGTCGCAAGCACTGTTCATATATGCTACATGTTGGGTTCAAGTGAAAGACTTTCCTGCATACAAACTGAAAGTATTAAACATCAAAAATATACTATAATTATGAAATGCACGTTGTTTTCCTTGAAGCCGCGGAGAATATGACTGTCGGAAATAATCGTTTCAGGACCTACAAACTGAGATGCACTATTTGTGTTTATTTTTGCACATGGAAAAATGATACGTAAAGACGAGATTCTGTGAAAGCGCGAATGCTTTTATACTTAAGTAATATCTCAAATACACTACGGACATCCAGGTGCACAACAACAAGCTTACGGTGTGAGATATTTTGCACACTCTTATTTTCCGTCCTGCACCTGAAAACCGAAAAACTTGCACCTATTTGAGTAACTGAAGAGTTACCTACAAACAATAAAGTTTTATTCTCAATAAGCAAACTAACTTCCACACCTGAAATGACTTTAGTGATTTTAGTCAAATATTTCTGACAGGCCCCGACACAGTCAGTTTCAATATCTTTGTATCAGTAAATTATTTGACTTGTTTTCAAACGTTTACCGGCAGCACATTTGTACTGTGTTTTCAGGTGGTACCACATACATTATGTCATTTTCCAGCAAGTAATATTTGATGATGACTCAGGCGAAATTTACTACGGTTCCTGGGAGGAGTATGAAAACTAATCACAATTTGCGTTAACGACCTTTAGCTCTGTATCGTTAACTATCAAATTTGTCACTTCGCAGTACAAACGTGTAATTCTATTAACCTGCAACAATGAATACACAAGTTTGGAGATGTATTTTCGATTTCTTGCTTCATAACTTATTTTAATGAAAATCCATTACACAAGTCCAGAATACACCTTATTTATAATTAGTTAAAGCACTGTGGAAGTTGAGAACTGATAGCGCAAACTTCTCTTCCTTCTTAAATTTGCGGTAGAACATTTACTTTCAGACGTTGGAGTCTAGCCTAACGTTCTATGACAACCTCCACGTTGAATGACAGATTGTGAAGCACAAATGGATCGATCGAATGCCAGTTCAGAGCTTTGGTCGTCCTCACTTTTGCAGCCAGATGTTGTGATGTATATAGTAATAGAATCTCTCAAGATGTGAGTACTTCTGTTTCTACTTCTAGTGATCCACTCACCATGTGGTGACGACACCATTGGTACTAATTATAAAGGAACGGACTGCGTTCCCGCACTATGGTCCCATTCTCACTTCTCGTGCGTTACAGCACACAACAACACATTACATTGACACGTCACTGTCACTCATAAGATAGGGAAACGCAAAATCCACGATACTCACATTTTCTGGAGGAATGGTACCGACTGGTGGAAGAAAGAAAACCTTCCATTTAGGCTGTCAACCCACCTTATGTCTTTCGATCAACAATTACAACATTACTCTCCTTTAGTTGTTCACGAGTTTTTTGTGTGTGACTATTCATCTTGAATTACGAATATCACGTGGCATTCACTACTTTACACACAGAATCGGCCGCAATACTGAGCATCCGTAACATAACGCACTGACATCATATCTTTTTCATATGTTACTTCCTGATAGCTATACGCCAAAATCAGGCTTTTCGTAGACTATTATGGCCGTAAATTAATTTTCGCGCTCAGAGTTTTTCACTACTGTGCAAGAATGGCTCTGAGCACTATGGGACTCAACTGCTTTGGTCATAAGTCCCCTAGAACTTAGAACTACTTAAACCTAACTAACCTAAGGACATCACACACATCCATGCCCGAGGCAGGATTCGAACCTGCGACCGTAGCGGTCGTGCGGTTCCAGACTGTAGCGCCTTTAACCGCTCGGCCACTCCGGCCGGCTACTGTGCAAGATTCCACAAAATGTATGAACAAGTTATCAGTTTTATTTAGAGAACGAAAATAAGTTTTGGCTACTGCGATCGCCGAGTAGTAGTACTGAATAGCGAGTGAGATAATAATTACATCTGCTTAGTCACTTAGTGCAACAATTCATTATTATATTGTTAAGATAGAATCATCGTGATGACGTTATATTGACACGCCTCACTTTGTCTTTTGGATTCCTATATCCGTTAATTTAACGGTGAAAGTTAAACCTTACTTTCGTCAAGCAACATGATCCAGTAGATCACACTGCACCAGAATGCTGGTCGCTGGTGTAGTGCTCCGCAAAAGAGACATGACAAACGCAAGAGAATTTACGTCATAGAGTCGTTGTTCGCTAAGCCCGGAGTTCTGTACAAAACCCCCGGCCAGCTGCCAATGGCGTCAGCCGGTATGTCGCTTATGCGTCTCCTGGCCGATTCAAAACGCCCGTTAAGTTCACAGGTCACCCACGCTGTAAACTGGACGCGTGCGGAGCTCTTGGTGTCCACTGGAGCCTGGACACAATGCTTAGTATATAGCGTTAGAGTTTCATACGTCTTTCAACTGAATCTGTGTCATCCACCGTCTTACATAAATCGCCTAATCTTTTCATCGCAGTATATATACTGCACCTAGCATTGTGCACAATCTATTTTGCATATTTTAATCTTTGTCTGCCTCTTCAACCCTCCAAGGTATCACTTCTTCCGGTGACGAGTTAACTATATCTTGGAGTCTTAGTTACATTGAGAACGGTCCCTTCCATTGTTGTGGATATTCCGCGGGTGTTCTTTCTGCTCGGTTCTGCCTAGAACTTCTTCACATTTTGCGTCTCTTCTAAATTTGTATCATCTTTCTGAAACATTTTAAACGCTTGAAGTTTCTTCTTCTGTGATTTTCCCATAGTCCACGTTTCAATTTCCCACAACGCCGTGCTCCAAAATCACTCAGAAAGCACTTCCTCAGTTACATGTTAAAATGTTATATTAATAAAGCTTTCTTCGCAAGCACAAATGTGCTTCTCTATTCTCTCTCGTTTAGACCATAATGCGACTTCACTTTACTACTGTGTTTTCACAAATTTTAACGTTAAGGATGTCGATATTTTCTTTCGTCACATTTTCCGTTTGCTTCTTTCGTCCCAGCACACACGAAAAATTGCTAAGTTTCGTTGTCAATTTCATTCAATGGCTCTCTTAAGTCGCCTTACTTTTTACCGGAAGGTCTGTATCGTTTGCTACCTTAACATTTATGCCGGCTCCCTTTTGACGTTCATACCGATTCGTATTTCCTTTCACTTGTTAAGACTTTAATCGATCCGTTGACTGCTCTTTGTACGGACAGCGTTCTGTTCCTCTAGCTCCACCATACCACTCGCCAATTTCAGTTTACCATCAGGGCGTTGGTGGAGTAAACGGAAAAAGCTAGTCCTCTAATTTTTCAATGCTTTGAATTGACGCATATACCTCGGTAGATTTCAAACATTCGATCAAAGATTTTAGCTTTCGTCAACTGAGTGTAAGTGGTGTCGTCCTCTAACTTAAAAATACTGCGAGTTTTCTGAGCACACAGTAGTGGATAACCTGAATGGCACACGTGTGTGATTTGGAATCTCATCCCCTCAAAGCAATGCTAGCTTCAAAGAGTTAGTTACAACTCTTCGGGTCAGGCAGAAGCTTAAATGAAACTCTATACTATCACGGCTTAATTGCACTTGCAATGTGTGTGGGTCTGCTATACCGCTACACGCTGAAAATTCTCCTTCAGAGGGAGGCACTTTGTTCACCCTTATTTCCATTTCGTGCTTTCCATCATCACAAAGCTTTTCCGAAAGATATGTGAAACAGACTTACCCATTATCGGCTGCCATAATCCCTTAATTGCACTCAAAAAAATTTCCAGGCACTGAATCTTGTAACTTCACCTTTTTTGTGCAGGGTTACCAGCTTCCGCCCGCAACCCTCATTACTACTTCGCTCCTGGTTTGAAGTTGTGAAGTCACTTTCACGCGCAACGTTAGCTCAGTTCAGTAACTCAGTTCAGTTCTTTACAACAGGTCAAAACATTTTTAAAAGAAATATAATTGATCTGAATTCATCAAATGCAAAACCGATCTGCCATAAAGCTTTATCAAAGTTAATTCTTCATATTAAATTCGTTGTACTGATTCTTTTGGTATGTCGATGGTATAAGCTACATCACACGTCTTTTATCTTTGATCGTCCAGTACTATACTGCCCACTATCGCTAGAGTTCCATACCTGATCGCAGTTCTGGGACGTCTTACGGGTGAAGGAGTAGCGGGCCGAGCAGTTTTACCACCCATTTCTCAAAAGTTATGAAGAATAAGACTGAAAGACCGACAGAGAAGTGGTCGGACTACAAAGAATGAAAGGTAGGGATGAAGTGTCATTCCCCTACATCGATGAGGCAATGACTGAATTGAAAGATCAGTTCAAGAGTGGGATTAAAATTCAGTTGAAAGGATATCAATAAAAAGATTCGCTGGTGATATGGTTATGCTGAAGTGAAAATGAGAAAATTTAAATAGCCTACTGACTGAAATGTTTTATGAGTACACAGCATATTTTGAGAGTAAAGGCAAAAGTCATGAGGATTAGGAGAAATGAGATTAGCGATAAACTTAACCTGAGACCATGTAGTAATCGAAGTGAAGGGATTCTGCTACCTCGGAAGCGAAATAACGCACGGCGAAGGAATCAAGGCGGATATAGCATACAGAGTGGCGAAGGCAAAGAGGAAGGTTCTCACTAAAAAGAAATCTGTTAGTATCGAACATAAGCCTCAATTTTCCGAATAAATTTCTGATAATACACGATGGAGCACCCAATGTATGGAAGTGAATCATGGACCGTGGGAAAACCGGAACAGAAGAGAACTGAAGCGTTGCCGAAAATTAAGTGGACTGGTAAGACAGGAAATGAAGAGGTTCTCCACAGAAAGGATGAGGAAAGGAATACATGCAGGTACATTCTCTCTCCAGATGGGGTAGGTTGCCAGGGCATGTGATTAAACATTAGGGAATAACTTCCATGGTACTATAAGGAGCCGTTGAGATCAAAACTGCTGAGGAAGACAAAGGCAAAAATACATCCCACAAGTAATTGAGGAGGTTAGATGTAAGTGCTACGATGGGATACACTATGCGATCAAAAGTATCTAAGCACCTAGTTGAAAATGACTTACAATTTCGTGGCGCCGTCCATCGGTAATGCTTGAGTTCAATATAGTGTTGGCCCACCCGTAGCCTTGATGACAGCTTCCACTCTCGCAGGCATACGTTCAGTCAGGTGTTGGAAGGTTTCTTCGGGAATGGCAGCCCATTCTTTACGGAGTGCTGAGCTGAGGAGAGGTATCGATGTCGGTCGGTGAGGCCTGACACGAATTCGGCGTTCCAAAACATCCTAAATGTGTGCTATAGGATTTAGATCAGGACTCTGTGCACGCCAGTCCATTACAGGAATGTTATTGTAGTGTAACCACTCCACCACAGGCCATGCATTATGAACAGGTGCTCGATCGTGTTGAAAGATTCAATCGGCATCCCCGAATTGCTCTTAAACAGTGGAAAGCAAATAGGTGCTTAAAACATCAATGCAGGCCTGTGCTGTGACAGTGCTACGCAAAACAACAATGGGTGCGGGCCCCCTCCATCAAAAACACGACCACACCATAACACCACCGCCTCCGAATTTTACTGTTGGCACTACACATGCTGGCAGATGACGTTCACTGGGCATTCGCATTATCCACACCCTGCCATCGGATCGCCACATTGTGTACCGTGATTCGTCACTCCACACAACGTTTTTCTACTGTTCTATCGTCCAATGTTTACGCTCCTTACACCGACCGAGGCGTGTTTGGCATTTACCGGCGTGATGTGTGGCTTATGAGCAGCAGCTCGACTATGAAATCCAAGTTTTCTCACCTCCCACCTAACTGTCATAGTACTTGCAGTGGATCCTGATGCAGCTTGGAATTCCTGTGTGATGGTCTGGATAGATGTCTGCCTATTACACATTACGACCCTCTTCAACAGTCGGCGGTATCTGTCAGTCAACAGACGAGGTCGGCCTGTACGCTTTTGTGCTGTACATGTACCTTCACGTTTCCACTTCACTATCACATAGGAAACAGTAGACCTAGGGATGTTTAGGAGTGTGTAAATCCCGCGTACAGACGTATGACACAAGTGACACCGAATCACCTGACCACGTTTGAAGTCCTTGAGTTCCGACGAGCGCCCCATTCCGCTCTCTCACGATGTCTAGTGACTATTGAGGTTGATGATATGGACTACCTGGCAGTAGGTAGCAGCACAATGAACCTAATATGAAAATCGTATGTTTCGTGGGTGTGCGGATACTTTTGGTCACATAGTGTAAAGATGTTGGCACAGTAGAGTCGTTGCGAGCTAACTCGCACTACCCAGATGACATAACCAAAACACAAAACGAAAAAGGAATCTTGGGCCGACCCATTAAATACCTTCAACATCTTCGCGGAAAACTCCTTTGGCATACACTACTCAAAAGAAAGAATTTTAAGGATAGTGTAGCATATCCCTTTTTATACTGAATCTTCCAAGTTAGCTGTTGATAGTTTTTCATATTTCGTATACTTGGCTTATTTCGGCGGTAGTTAAGTTCACTTGTGAATATTACAGCCGGTAAAGTTCATTTACTTTTGGATATTTCTGTATGGAGTAAACTGTACATGTATACCATGTGGGAGACGTCCATATTCCATGACTGATGAAATCTTTTGTCAGCTGTCCCTGTTTTTATGATGGTAAAATGAAGTCACTTAGTAATATGACACCTAGTTGACAGTTCTCAACGATGTGCTACATTTGCAGAGTGGTAATAGTTAGTCAGCGGTATTATCTGAGTTACAAGTAATTTAGTTGTTCGTGTAACCCTTGGTTGTTTTTTTTATACGTTGTCATTTTTAGCTAATATTTTTATTTGAAGTTGGTTTATCCGTTTAATATATCGTGCCAATAACTTTCCATCTTCATACAAATTTCCAATTCTCCAGGTATGTTAATGGAGAGTCCTTCTGGTACTGTGTGTGCAGTTACGATTCTGTCGATTTTATAGTTACGGTTTTTAAAGTGCATGAAGACACTCGATTGATTGCCACCATATCTCCACACGATTTAATAACCTTTTCAAGTAGCACACTCTCGAATTCATACCTAAACGATCTATGAGGCATTTTTATCTCACATAGTAACTTTTAAGCGAAAAAATATTCAGTGCACTGTACACTTATGGCGCCTCTACGAAAAACAGACCACGACAGTGTAATTCGAAGTCGCACGCTCGCTAATTCGTACATAAATATTTCCCGGGGCTATCATATTTTAACTTAATGTGAACAACGCAGAATACTCACTCGCAATGAGCACTTATTGTCAACCTGAATGCTATAGCGGTCGTCACGAAACTAGGCACCTCAGGGTCGTCCCACCACCTTACAGCATTCCCGCTTAGTGAAAATTATAGAGGTCAGTAAAAATTCTGAAAAAGATATTAGACATATATATTTTTAGCCCAAAATATGATGAAGTACTTCCAAAAGAAAACTCTTGTCAGATGCTACAAAAAAGATAATAATTAAAGTTACTATAAATTTTGAAGTAAAATAATTTTTTACTGCAACCTGTGGAAAAACAGAACTATTGACATATTTGAACTGGAAAATATGAAAATTCTCTAAGTTTATAGAACTTGTGAACCATATTTTATTGCGAAAACATAAAAGTATTCCGAGATAAAAAATAAAATACTGTTAGAGGTCTGATTGTGTTTCGCCTGTGTAACGAAAAATGTCGTCTGATCGGTCGGTTTAATCGGCTAATGACGGGTGACATTAAATAAAATTCTAACTGATATACACTGACAGAAAGAAATAGCTGCATCGAAAAATAATTAAAATTTTGGGAACACCTTTTTCTAGGTAACATACTTAAATGATCAACACGGCAGGATCACAGGTTAATGTAAGCGCGAGATAAGGCACTGCAAATGTGAAATGCTGGTACATTAATAACCGATGTAACAGCCAGAATGGTGACTGTAAGAATGCAAACGGGGATGTACTGTGCTGTGCAGGTGCCGGATGTCAGTTTGTGGGATGGAGTTCCGTGCCTGTTGCACTTGGTCGGTCAATGCAGGGACGGTTAATGCTGCTTTTCTATGACACTGGAGTTGTCATACAATGATGTACCATATGAGCTCAATTGGGGACAGACCTAGTGATCGAGCAGGCCAAGGAAACATGTCGACACTCCGTAGAGCATGTTGGGTTACAACAGCGGTGTGTGGGCGAGCGTTATCCTGTTCATGAATGGCAGCTCAACAAGTCGGATCACCAGACTGACGTACAGTTTTGCAGTCAGTGTGCGTGGGATAACCACTAGAGTGCTCCTGCTGTCATACGAAATGGCACCCCAGACCATAGCTTTAGGTGAAAGTCCAGTGTGTCCAGCATGCAGACAAGTTCATTGCAGGCCCTCTACTAGCCTTCTTCTAACCAACACACAATCACCATTGGCACTGAGGTGGAGCCAGCTTTCATCAGAAAACACAAGAAACCTCCAATCTGCCCTCCAATGAGCTCTCACGTGACACCCCTGAAGCAGCAAACTGCAGTGGTCTGAGGTCAGTGGGATGCACGCTACATGGCTTCTGGCTGGGAGCTGTCCTTGAAGTAACCGTTTTACAGCAGTTCGTTGCGTCACTGCGGTTTGCTGCTGCAGATGCAGTACGATGCGATAGAGCCAGGTGCCCAACACGATGGTATTCCCTTTCGGTAGTGTGACTTGGCGGCTGGCTGGAGCCCGGTCTTCTTGCAACTGTACATTCTCGTGGCCATCACTGACAGCAGTTATGGACAGTGGCTACATTTCTGCCAAGTCTTCCTGCGGTATCGCTGAAGAAACATCTAGCTTCTCGTAGCCCTATTACATGACTTCGTCCAAACTCAGAAGGGTGCTGATAATGGATACTTCGTGGCCTTAAATTCATTCTTGACAAACGTCAACTGGCCACATCCAATCTAAAAGGTAACTAACTCTTCGTTTGCATCCTCATAGTGGCGCTATTAGCTCCACTCTTCTGCGACTGGTGTCAACTTTGAGTAGACATCATCTTTCTGATGTAGAAACACGCCTACCAACTTTCATTTATGTTTGACACTTCCTTCTTTGCGTTGCGATTTTTTCTGTCAGTTCATGAGCTTGGCTTTGGAGTTCCTGTAATCAATTTTAAGAAGCTGTCAGTCTGGATAATGTCGACAGTCATGCTGTACTTATACATATAAATATTTAAACAGTTCATATGAATAAACAAAGTTACAGCCTACATTTGCTGCCACGACTCACAGTGTGATACACCATGCTCAATGTATGTTCCAGTATGACACAGCTACTGCTTCCATCTCCTTTCTCATTATCCGTGGACATTTGTCGCATTATGGGACGGCGGCTGCTAGCGATCCTAAGTGTTTACTGGCGCATAGCAGCGTTAACCTTTCTACAATATATAACAAAATCTAATACAATGTGGGTCGGCATGGGGCATGAATGCCACTTTGGTATTAGTTATTTCCTTTATTTTTGACTAGCCTTTTGCCCATGGCTTCCCCCATGTATACACTGAACACCTATATTGAATACAACTCCTCCTTCCCCCCTTCGTGTCCACATCATCCGCCCTCTGTCTGCCCAGCTCGTCCTCTCACCTCCATTTGTCTATCTCCTCGTTCTGACTCTCTCTGTCTGTTCATCTCCTCCTCTCCCTCTATTTGCCCATTTCCTCCATTCCCTCTCTATGACCGTACCTTCCTTCCACCTCTCTCTCACCATATCCTTCTCTCACTTTCCATCGCCGCCTTCGTCTTCCTTTTCCACCTGCCTACCACACCTCTACACCTTCCTACAACATGCATCTCTCCTGGCCACATCACCCTGTCCACTTTTCCTCCCTTTCGCTGATCATCCCACTCTCAATCTGTCCTTAGCCACGCACATCAGCGAATATAGCCCCTGCAATACAGTTCAATAAAGTAGGTTGATACTTCTCCCACAACACACCTGTCATACAGAGCAGGCTGCACATCAGGGGCCTGAAAATCATTTATTTGTCCATGACGTAGAGGCTATCATGCAGATAAACAAGACCAATTCTACTCCAACACAACATGCCTGTCACATAAGACAGCCTCAATGTTGGGGCCTGGAAAACCATTTCTTACCCCTAATATGTATGCTGCCTGCAAAAGCAGGTTGATTTGGCAGGTACATACTGCTCCCATACAACATACCTGTCATGCAGAGCAGTCTGTACACCAGGGGCTGGGAAAACACATTTGCCCTTATCTCCGCTCCTGTTGGAGTTACGAGATCATAAACACCACAGTGCTAATACATGAGAGGTCTGCTTTTTCTGTGCTGAATTTTGTTGAACTCGATCCAGAGGTTTAGGAGGAGATCCCAGATACACACACACATACACTCTGCTTTATATATATGCTATAAGAAATTCAAACTGAGCCTCTGATGAATGTTCTGACTGTAAGAGAATTTTGGAACAAGCCTTTTACGCTAAGGTGCAGTTCAACGTATCAACATACTCGTGGTTTCCTAGAATAATGTCGTCCTGAGAGAACATAGCGGTCAATAAAGGAACAGTCCACCCTGCGGGCCCCGCAGCAGCCGATTTGGCGCGCGCCCTCCACATTTTGGCAGGCCCAGCACTTGCCGGAGGCTCACACCGCAGACAACGGTAGCGCCTTCACAAGTCGTGCCGGCGCATTCACTGCCGCCTCGCTCCCGACACGGCGCAAACGGTGGATTTCTCTCCCTGCCAACAAGTGAGTGTTTCATCGCCAAACTCACGTTTATCCATATTTACAAAGAATAGTGATAAACGAAGAGAACAAGCTGTACCCGTGAAACCTGGTGGCTTTGTTAGCCCTATGTATGCACCCTTTAAAACAAAATATATTTCCTAACAATAGGTGATTTGGTAGAGACTTTTTGTGGTGTGCGACTGTAAGACCTTCAGTACACACACCATCAGATTATTTGACTTGTCGCTCTAACGAAGTAGCCGAGTGTCAGCAATATGTCTCGTGGTCTTATCGTGGCGTGTTTATCTTCTGCCGTTAGGTCAGACGATAGAAATGTCACTTGCATGCTTAGAGTAGCAGATTGACGGTGATCAACTTTAAACAGAACTTGATTAATTTCCACGCACATTTATTAAAATAATAACAAGCATAAAAATTACTTAAATTGGTTCAGGATGCTATTTACAATTGACAATCAGAAGTTCCTTTGGTATTGGTACGTTAATCTTATTCTCACATATATCTCTGATACTTGACAAAAGTGTCTATATATTTATCTTCATGGCTATGTACAGGAATATGGTAATCTTATTAGGCGCAGACTGAAACTTGACTATAGACTGGTACAGACAAATACAGAACTCGTACAGACTGGTACAGACTAATGCAGACAAATGCAGACTGGTGCAGACAAATGCAGACTGACTAATTGGAGGTCTGTACACTCGTTATAATACCTCACGCGTTCATGTATCACTGCGCAAGTGTGATCCGCGAGGAGAAAAGGTTCTACATTAGCAGCAATCTCATTGGCTGCGTTACATATTAATACACGGATCGGCGGAAGCAGAATTTGGTCCGTCTGTATGGCAGCGCCATCTCGTAGTGCGGAGACGGATGAGTGCTGCGCCTGCGCTGTTGTGCTTAGCAGGGCACGCTCTAGTGGGAAAGTTGTGTACACGCTCACTACGCGGAACTATGTACACAACACCTTTGCTGTAGATGTCTGTCCATTGAGGAAACGTTTTACCTCGAAAATCATATCGTCGCCATTCTGAAAATGCCTGCCATGCAATGGCATCTCCGTCTGAAACAGGAGGAAGACGTCACTGGGTGCCATCTCAGGAGAATATGGAAGGTGGAAAAATTGGGGAAGGGGTTTGAGGCAAAATTTTATAACCCAAAGAAGCAGTATGTGTGATGGTCCCCTGTGGCGTTGTCGTGGAGCGCAACCCAGCCGGCTGTGACTTTTATCATGTTCAAAATATTGGGCAACATTTTCAGAACAGGTCTTTGAATGTTTTCCATTTTTTGCAATGTCACCTCAAGGAGCTGCGACAGTCGTCAAACGCCAGTGACTCCACTCCCTTATCGATTTCCGGTTTCTTACAAGGAGATGGTTTTCCACTTTGTTACTATTACTTCTGACTTGTTTAACTGCGCGGGAAGCATCTATGCCATCTAACTGTTGTGTCATGTGTCGGTTCATTGTAATCGTGTTCTACCACCAACTCAGCATCGACTCCACAAGACACCGTAGATGTTTGCCGGAGTGTATGTTGTAAAACTACCAGCCATGTCCCTTCCTGTTCCACTCACAAACAGAACGACAAAAAAATTACTCTCTACATGCCTCAGTACGAGTCCTAATATCTCTTATCTTGTATTCGTGGTCCTTCCGCGAAACGCATGTCGGCATCAGGAGATTTGTTCTGCAGTCAGATTCAAATGTCGTTTCTCTAAATTTCATCTATACGTTTCTCGAAAAGAAAGTCGCTTTCCCTGCACGGATTCTCATCTGAGTTCCCGAAGCAGCACTAGGGTGCTAATCGAATCTACCGGTAACAAATCTAACAGCACAGCTCTGAATTGCTTCAATGTCGTCCTTTAATCCGAACTGGCGGGGATCCAATGCACTCGAGCAGTACTCAAGAATGGGTCACATTAGTGTTCTACTTCAGGATTCCTTTACAGATGAATCAGAGTTTCCTAAAAGCCTCCCACTGAAACGAAGTCGCCCCTTCAGCTGCCTCACCACCATCTTTATGAGCTCGTTCCATTTCGTATCGCTTTGCAACGTTACGCCTAAATATTTAATCGACGCGACCGTGTCAAGCAGCACATAACTAATACTGTTTGCGAATATTGGGGGATTGTTTTTCCTCTTCATCTGCATTAATTTACATTTTTATACATTTAAAGCTAGCTGCCATTCATCACACCAGTTAAAAATTATTTCTATCAGCTTGTATTTTCCTACAGTCACTCAACGACAACATCTTCTCGTAAACAAAAACATCGTCAGCAAAAGGTCACAGATTGCTGCTCGACTATCAATCAGATTATTAATGTATATAGATAATAGCAGCTGTCTTATCACACTTCCATGAGGTACTCGTGACGATTCCTTTGTCTCTGATGAACATTCGCCTTCGAGGACAACATATTGGGTTCTACTACTTAAGAAGTCACGCATCTGGGAACCCATTCCGTATGCTTGTACCTTCGTTAGCAGTCTGCAGAGGGGCACCGTGTCAGATGCTTCTCGAAAATTCAGTAATATGAGATCTGCCTGTTGCCTTTCATCCGTAATTGGGAAGATACCTTGTCAGAAAAGGGCATGGTGAATTTCCCATAAGCTACGTTTTTTTTTTGTTTTTTTTTTTAACAGAGCTAATCTGTGGACTGGAGCAATCCAAGGAACTTCATTACATTCGAACTGAAAATATGTTCAAGAATTCTTCAGCAGACAAATGTTAAGGACACTGGTCTGTAATTTTGTGGATCAGTTCTTTTTTCTTTATGGTATACGGTAGTATATAGTTGAGGTATACATTCCAACGTCGCAAGCAGAGGATTAAGAGACAGAGAAATTGTATCAAGGTATTGAAAGGGTAAGTCAATATGTAAAGGGAGATGAAAATGAAATAATCTCGGGGGATTGGAATCCAGTTGTCGGGGAAGGAATAGAAGAAATGAATACGGGAGAATATGGCCTTGGCAGTAGGAATGAGAGAGGAGGAAGACGATTTGAGTTCCCCAATAAATTTCAATTGGCGAATACTCTATTCAAGAATCGCAAGAAGAAAAAGTGTACTCGGAAAAGATACGGAGAGACGGGAAGATTCCAGCTGGATTACGTAATGGTCAGACAGAATTTCTAATTCAGATATCAGACTGTAAGACGTGCCCAGGAGCAGTTATACACTCAGATCTCAATTTACTAATAATGAAGAGTAGACTGAAGTTTAAGAGAATCATCCGTAAGAATCAGTGTAGAAGGAAGCGGGATACTGAAATGCTGAGGAATATGAGAGAATTTCGCTAAGGATGTGGGTATTGCGATAAGGAATACCAGAGTAGGTAGATCAGTTGAAGAGAAGTGGACAAAAAATGGCTCTGAGCACTATGGGACTTAACTACTGTGGTTATCAGTCCCCTAGAACTTAGAACTACTTAAACCTAACTAACCTAAGGACATCACACTCATCCATGCCCGAGGCAGGATTCGAACCTGCGACCGTAGCAGTCGCGCGGTTCCGGACTGCGCGCCTAGAACCGCTAGACCACCGCGGCCGGCGAGAAGTGGACATCTCTAAAAGGCAAACATAGATGTTGGAGAGACAAGCATAGATACAAGCAAAGTAGCTGCGAACAAGCTTTGGGTAACAGAAGAAACAATTCAGTATATTGACGAAAAAAGGAAGTACAAAAATGTTCAGGGAAGGAAAGAAATGCATAAATATCAATTCCTTAGCAATTAAATAAATATGGAGTGCAGAGGAGCTAAATTGCTGCAGAAAAAATGGGAAAAAATCGAAAAATAAATGGTTGAGGGAAGGAGTGAGTCAGCATATAGGAAAGTCAAAACGAACTTCGGTGCAATTAAAAGCAAGGGTGACAACAATAAGTATGCAACGGGAAAACCACTGTTGAATGCAGAGGAGAGAGCTGATAGATGGTAAGAGTACATTGAAGACCTCTGCGGGGGGGATGATATCTTTGACGACCTGATAGAAGAAGAAGTTCGAGTCGATATGGGAAACAGAATGGTTCTTCCAGTATTAGGATCAGAATTTAACAGAGCTCTGGAAGACCTGAGATCAAATAACGCAGAAGGGATAGATAACATTCCATCGGAATTTCTAAAATCATTCGGGAAAGTGGCAAGAAAATTACTATACACTTTGGTATGTAAAATGTATGAGCATGGATATGTACCATCAGACTTTCGGAAAAACATTGTCCACACAATTCCGAAGATAGCGAGAGTATACTGATGCGAGAATTATCGCACAATCAACTTTACAGCTCCTGCATCCGAGTTGCTGACAACAATAATGTGAAGAATGGAAAATTAACCTGAGGATCTGTTAGATGAAGATCAGTTTGACTTTAGGCAAGTTGAATTCACCAGAGAGGCAGTTCTGACAATGTGGTTGACAATGGAAAGCAGACTGTAGAAAGATCAAGACACGCTCAAAGGATTCGTCGACCTAGAAAAAGAGTCCGTCAATGTAAAATGGGACAGTATATTCGAAATTCAGAGACAAATCGGAGTGCGCTGTAGGGAAAGACGGGTAATATACAATATGTGCAAGAACCAAGAAGGAATTATAAGATTAGATGATCAAGAACGAAGAGCTTGGATTAATAAGTATATAAGACATGGACGCAACATTTTACCGCCCCTGTTCAAGCTATACTTCGAAGAAGCAATGAAGTAAATAAAAGGAACGTTCCAAGGAGGGAGTAAAATTCAGGGTGGAAGGATATAAATGATAAGAGCTGTAGATGAAATTGCTGTCCTCAATGAAATTAGTGGTGAATTACGCTATCTGTTAAACTGAATGAATAGTCTAATGAACACAGAAAATGGATTTAGACTAAAGCTGAAGAAGGGCAAAGTAATGAGAGAAATCTGTGTAGCGAGAAACATAACATCAGAATTAGTGAACACGAAATAGACGAAGTTAAGGAATTCTGCTATATTTGAAGCAAAATAAACCATGATGGACAAAGCAAGGAAGACATAAGAAGCGGAACAGCACGGACAGAGAGGGCATTCCTGGCCAAATGAAGTCACCGTTATCAAACATAGGCCTTAATTTGAGGGATAAAGTTCTGAGAATGAACATTTGAAGCACAGCGTTGTATGGCTGTGAACCTGAACTGTGGGAAAACCGGAACAGACGAGAATCGAAGCATTTGACATTTGCTGTTACAGAAGAATGTTGAAAATCAGGTGAACTGATAAGGTATGCAACGAGGAGGTTCTCCGCAGAAACGGAGAGGAAAGGAATACATGGAAAACACTGACAAGAAGAAGGCACAGGACGGTAGGACATCTGTTATATACAGGATGTTACAAAAAGGTACGGCCAAACTTACAGGAAACATTCCTCACACACAAATAAAGAAAAGATGTTATGTGGACATGTGCCAGGAAACGCTTAATTTCCATGCTAGAGCTCATTTTAGTTTCGTCAGTATGTACTGTACTTCCTCGATTCACCGCCAGTTGGCCCAATTGAAGGAAGGTAATGTTGACTTCGGTGCTTGTGTTGACATGTGACTCATTGCTCTACAGTACTAGCAGCAAGCACATCAGTACGTAGCATCAACAGGTTAGTGTTCATCACGAACGTGGTTTTGCAGTCAAGGTGTTACAAAAAGGTACGGTCAAACTTTCAGGAACCATTCCTCACACACAAATAAAGAAAAGGTGTTATGTGGACATGTGTCCGGAAACGCTTAATTTCCATGTTAGAGCTCATTTTAGTTTCGTCAGTATGTACTGTACTTCCTCGATTCACCGCCAGTTGGCCCAATTGAAGGAAGGTAATGTTGACTTCGGTGCTTGTGCTGACATGCGACTCATTGCTCTACAGTACTAGCATAAAGCACATCAGTAAGTAGCATCAACAGGTTAGTGTTCATCACGAACGTGGCTTTGCAGTCAGTGCAATGTTTAAAAATGCGGAGTTGGCAGATGCCCATTTGATGTATGGATTAGCACGGGGCAATAGCCGTGGCGCGGTACGTTTGTATCGAGACAGATTTACAGAACGAAGGTGTCCCGACAGGAAGACGTTCGAAGCAATTGATCCGCGTCTTAGGGAGCACAGAACATTCCAGCCTATGACTCGCGACTGGGGAAGACCTACAACGACGAGGACACCTGCAATGGACGAGGCAATTCTTCGTGCAGTTGACGATAACCCTAACATCAGCGCCAGAGAAGTTGCTGCTGTACAAGGTAACGTTGACCACATCCCTATATGGAGAGTCCTACGGGAGAACCAGTTGTTTCCGTACAGCGTATGCAGGCACTATCGGCAGCTGATTGGCCTCCACGGGTACACTTCTGCGAATGGTTCATCCAACAATGTGTCAATCCTCATTTCAGTGCAAATCTTCTCTTTACGGATGAGGCTTCATTCCAACGTGATCAAATTGTACATTTTCACAATCAACATGTGTGGGCTGACGAGAATCCGCACGCAATTGTGCAATCACGTCATCAACACAGATTTTCTGTGAACGTTTGGGCAGGCATTGTTGGTGACGTCTTGATTGGACCCCATGTTCTTCCACCTACGCTCAATGGAGCACGATATCATGATTTCTTACGGGATATTCTACCTGTGCTTCTAGAACATGTGCCTTTACAAGTACGACACAACATGTGGTTCATGCAACACGGAGCTGCTGCACATTTCAGTCGAAGTGTTCGTATGCTTCTCAATAACAGATTCGGTGACCGATTGATTGGTAGAGGTGGACCAATTCCATGGCCTCCACGCTCTCCTGACCTCAACCCTCTTGACTTTCATTTATGGAGGCATTTGAAAGCTCTTGTCTACGCAACCCCAGTACCAAATGTAGAGACTCTCCGTGCGCGTATTGTGGACGGCTGTGATACAATACGCCATTCTCCAGGGCTGCATCAGCGCATCAGGGATTCCATGCGATGGCAGGTGGATGCATGTATCCTCGCTAACGGAGGACATTTTGAACATTTCCTGTAACAAAGTGTTTGAAGTCACGCTGGTACGTTCTGTTGCTGTGTGTTTCCGTTCCATGATTAATGTGATTTGAAGAGAAGTAATAAAATGAGCTCTAACATGGAAAGTAAGCGTTTCCGGACCCATGTCCACATAACATATTTTCTTTCTTTGTGTGTGAGGAATGTTTCCTGAAAGTTTGGCCGTACCTTTTTGTAACATCCTGTATATATATATTCTTTCAGTCGCTTCTGTTCACCGGGTTGCCTATCACTACGTCCTCCATGCGGGAGTATGGGAGTCTGTACGACGGTCAAATGACGGCATGTCTCTACTGTTGTCCTACGTGAACGATTTCTTAAACGCGAAATTTAAAACTTTATATTTCCTTTTGCTATCTTCTATTGCCACACCGCATTGGTCAACAGGTAACCGGATAGAAGCGTTCGACCCACTTAGCGATTATACGTAGGACCATAATTCTCTCCAGTTCTCGGCTAGATCGTTTCCTAAGGTATGACGACTGTAGTTGTCTGTTTCGCGCATCGGTCGTTTTTATAGATGCAAGAATCTCTTGTAACTTTTGACTGTCGTCGTCTGCGCGTTGTCTTTTGAACGTGGAAATCAATCGTCTTTGCTTCCTACGCATTTCCGAATTTTGTTATTAAACCTCGGTGAATCTTTTCGTACTTAATCCACATGCTCGGCACATACTTCTCGAGAATTGAATTTACAGTCTATTTAAATTTTGCCCATAATTCCTGTACTTCCATTCTACTGGAACTAAATGAAGTCAATTCATTCTTTAAGCGGAATGCTCGCAACTGCTTATCTGTTCTTTCTAGCAAAGATACTCTCCTAGCCTTCTTGATGAACTTATGACCTCTAGTAACCACCCTCGCTATGCCAACATCTTGATCGCTAATTCATGAATCTTTTCGTACTTAATTCACATGCTCAGCACATACTTCTCCAGAATGGAATTTACAGTCTATTTAAATTTTGCCCATAATTCCTGTACTTCCATTCTACTGGAACTAAATGATGTCAATTCATTGTTTAAGCGGAATGCTCGCAACTGCATATCTGCTCTTTCTAGCAAAAATACTCTCCTAGCCTTGTTGATGAACTTATGACCTTTAGTAACCACCGTCGCTATGACAACATCTTGATCATGTCTCTGTACTGACTCCGCCATTAAGGTGAGGTCCCTGTAATACAGGAGAGAGTTTCTGCACGATACTCCACTCTAGTAGCGTTCTCGCTTTCCACGCCCGGGTTCCCGGGTTCGATTCCCGGCGGGGTCAGGGATTTTCTCTGTCTCGTGATGGCTGGGTGTTGTGTGCTGTCCTTAGGTTAGTTAGGTTTAAGTAGTTCTAAGTTCTAGGGGACTTATGACCACAGCAGTTGAGTCCCATAGTGCTCAGAGCCATTTGAACCATTTTGAACTCCACTCTATCTCTGGACTGTGCCCTGTTGTCTTTGCTCCCCTAGCAGCGTGCCACGGTACGCTCACGCGGATTTCAATGTGTACCACACAAACAAAAAATTAATTACATAACTTTATTTTTTCGTGGCAATAATAAAAGCTTTATGGTTACCCGTCAAGTAATGTACCCCTTGGTAAATTAGTATTTCTTAATACTTTGGAGTATCATCATCTTCACTGGTCATCTGGGCCTGGAATCTGATTGACTGGAGTAAAATTGGTGATGAGCGCCACTTGGAACTGAGCCCTGATGACAAGCGCGGACACCAAGCTGATTATCAGCCTCATAAGGCCCGACAACAAGGAATTATGGTCTGAGGTGCCATTTCATTTCATAGGAAGACCCCTTTGATTTTGATCGGCAGCACCCCTACACCACAGCGGTATGTAGACGGTATTCTACGCTCCTCTTTTTAGCCCTTCATGATAAGCCATCCTGGGCTTACATTTCAGCTTGACAACGCTTTGACGCACACGATGAGCGTTTCTACTGCTTGTCTTCGTGCTTGTCAAATTCTGCCTTGGCCAGCAAGGCAGCCGATCTCTCCCCAATTGAGGATGTTTGTAGCGTTATGGGCAGAGTCCTCCAACCAGCCCGTTATTTTGACAATATAAATCGCAAATTGGACCGAATTCGTCACTATATCCCTCAGGAAGACATCTAACAATTCCATGAATCAATTCCAAGCCGAATAACTGGTTGCATAAGTGCCATAGGTGGACCAACGTATTATTGGCTTGATGCCCTTCATGGCAAGCCATACTGGGCTTACATTTCAGCTGGACAATGCCCTCAATTTTTGAAGCTCTCTTGAATAAATCATCCAAGTTTTCTGAAATTGTAATTATTTGTTTTTCTGTATATGTACGCCACATCAACCGATTTCCATCCCATTTGCATAATACCTTGGTCGTGCCTCGTTTTTTGTCTTTGAGTGTATCATGCAGAGGGTTTCTCCCCCAGAAATCACGTTTGTATATTGGTTGTTTGTGGTAAGATAGCGTTAGGCGTCGTGTAACAGGGAGAAACATCTACCAGAACATGGCGGTATTCGACAGCGGCAGGATCGTGGCCTCTCCAGACTGCAGTTAATTGCCCCGAGATGTTGCTGTTCGCTTTAGTCAAGATTTTATGATTGTCACTCAAGTATCGAATCGACAGGTTCAGGAGGACCATGCTCATAATCGTGAAGGATCTCAATGACCCCACGTGGCTAGCGCCAGAGAGGACAGATACACTGTCCGCTCAGCCGTGCCAGATCGCGCAGCCATGGCACATACGTTGAGTCCAGAGTCGTGCTTGTTTGCAGCAAGACGGTTATACACGTGCATATTTATTTAATTGTTTATTCTTCATAGTTATCATCTGTTATATGAGAAACTAAAATACACCATACAGTTCACATTTTACCGGCACGGTAGCTCAGCGTCAGAGGGTTAGCTGCCCTCTGTAATAAAAAAACTGAGTTAATGAATCAACGACGATCTGAAACGGGTGTCTTCCGACGTCCGCCCCAAGCAGATGCAACGAACGAAAACGAGCAAAATGAGATTTAAAAGAAAAAAAGTGATCAGCGCGACAGAATGTCAGTCCTAAGGGCCCGGGTTCGATTCCCTGCTGGGTCTGAGATTTTCTCCGCTACGGGACTGGGTGTTGTGTTGTCCTAATTATCATCATTTCATCTGCATCGACGCGCAAGTCACCGAAGTGGCGGGAGATCGAATGACTTGCTCCCGGCGAACGGTCTACGGGAGGCCCTAGTCACATGACATTTACATTTTTACCACTACAAACCTACAATAAAACCCCTTAACCAATTACCCAACTTCTAATATTACCGTTATTACTACAGATTTCGTTCTGGTTTCGTCCAGTTATTTCGGTGCGTCTAAACTTTAGACGATTATTTCCGCTCCTGTATTCGCCCTCATACTACCTCGGTCGGCAGCCATTATCTGCTGGATTCCTTGGGCGCAGGGCAGCACCTTAGCAGCGTTTCCGCTGTTATGTCTTAGAATCCCCACTTCCTTGACCATTTTCACCAACGCAATGTAAATTCTTGAAAAATTGTTTCACTCAGTGGTCGCCGACTTCATCTCTCTTCTCTCCAACTGTTGCGTATGTTGTCTAGTCGAGACAGCAGCATGCTGACGTATGGTTGAACGCCTCATAAAGTCTTCCTTGGCCTGCCTGGATACTGCGGCTGTAGTATCGTTCAAGAGGCGCCAGGTAAACTCTTTCCTCAGTGTTGCTGTGGGATTCAACGGCCTTAATGCTGACGACCGTTATCCACTGCGTCTTTGTAGGGCGCACAGTTCCACGATGTGTATTCTGGAATGCCAAACTGCAACAGGCACAAGTACTGTTCATCTGTCTTTTGATTTTCTGCGGATATGTACTGTAAGGACCACGACTGGTCAGGTAATGTACCAATCCACTCTACAGGTTAAGAAATGTGACTTTTAGTCTCTTCCTGAATCCTGATGTTAGGGAGAACTTAATATGTTCTCCTGTCTGTGTCTAAAGTGTCCCACCCATTTTCCGACAATTGTAGTATGAGATCTTGTACTAGCTTTCCTAGTTGGCCTCAGGTCCAATATCCTTATTACTTTCATTGTTTTTGATTAGCCAATAAAGGGCTCCCGTTTTCCTGATTTCCAAGCCCAATGGGCAAATTCCAATAATCACTAACAATGCATCGTTCGGAGTAGTGCAGTATCGGTCCTCCTTGAACTCTTCTGACTAATGGAGCCGTCTTCACAAAATGCAATCTATGAGCCCAACCACTTGCACCACATGCTATGATTGACGCTAATAAGGTTGGTGGTAAGCTGTGATTGTTTTCAATAGAAAGTCAAAATTGTTCATTTGCGATGGGTGCAATTTTTTTCATCTCGTCTTTATCTTTTCTGCATTCTTCCTCTATATCATACGCAAAATTACGGCGTTCGTTTAGGCACAGCCCTAGACATCTCGTTACTATGCTTCTTCTAATCATTACATAGAGCTCCTCTCGAGGTCAGTCTGCCGGCTGCTGCGTCACCCTCTGCCTTATGGTATCATACAAATGCTGCATGGAGGGGCACGTGGTCATCACACCGCTGTGCCTACCGTTTTGCACACTTTCCAGACCGTGAAGCCTCTGTTACTCGGTCAAGTAGCATCACGAGGTTGCATGCACCCCATACCAGTCTTCCCACCAAGGAAAAATTCTTGGCAGCCACCTTCACTGACCACTAAGCTGCGGAGGCAATCACCTCTGGTTCGCACAGATTGTAATTTGCATTGCAAGAGTTCCATTTCTGACGTATTAAGACCAGTGTCTGTGTCCTGTCTTCGAGGAATACGTCACATTATCTTCCAACAAGATAACACAAGACAGAAAGTCACCTTTGCTGTCCTGACCTTTCTCGGTACGGAGTGTATTGGGCTGTTGCCCTGGCCAGCACTTTTTACAGACGTCGCACCCACTGACAGCATCTGGCCACATGTTGCCGAGAGACTGTCGTGCCACCACTCGCCAGCTACTACGATGGCCTCTGCCAGGGAGCTGAAGCAGCGTGTAATAATGCACGCTTACCTATCACAGAAGCTCTGTTTGAGTCGATGACCAGGCGGATTAGAGACATTCTCGCTGCCACAGGTGACAAGTATAATACAAGGGGCGATCAAAACGTTTTGAGTTTGAGGGCGCTGCTGCAACGTATATGCAACCCACCCAACGCTACTCCTGTGCGGGTACATAACCGTGCGACTAAGGCGAAGCGTCCGGGAAAGCTGCGACGGCGGGTGGTGCTTCTTCATGATACACTCCTGGAAATTGAAATAAGAACACCGTGAATTCATTGTCCCAGGAAGGGGAAACTTTATTGACACATTCCTGGGGTCAGATACATCACATGATCACACTGATAGAACCACAGGCACATAGACACAGGCAACAGAGCATGCACAATGTCGGCACTAGTACAGTGTATATCCACCTTTCGCAGCAATGCAGGCTGCTATTCTCCCATGGAGACGATCGTAGAGATGCTGGATGTAGTCCTGTGGAACGGCTTGCCATGCCATTTCCACCTGGCGCCTCAGTTGGACCAGCGTTCGTGCTGGACGTGCAGACCGCGTGAGACGACGCTTCATCCAGTCCCAAACATGCTCAATGGGGGACAGATCTGGAGATCTTGCTGGCCAGGGTAGTTGACTTACACCTTCTAGAGCACGTTGGGTGGCACGGGATACATGCGGACGTGCATTGTCCTGTTGGAACAGCAAGTTCCCTTGCCGGTCTAGGAATGGTAGAACGATGGGTTCGATGACGGTATGGATGTACCGTGCACTATTCAGTGTCCCCTCGATGATCACCAGTGGTGTACGGCCAGTGTAGGAGATCGCTCCCCACACCATGATGCCGGGTGTTGGCCCTGTGTGCCTCGGTCGTATGCAGTCCTGATTGTGGCGCTCACCTGCACGGCGCCAAACACGCATACGACCATCATTGGCACCAAGGCAGAAGCGACTCTCATCGCTGAAGACGACACGTCTCCATTCGTCCCTCCATTCACGCCTGTCGCGACACCACTGGAGGCGGGCTGCACGATGTTGGGGCGTGAGCGGAAGACGGCCTAACGGTGTGCGGGACCGTAGCCCAGCTTCATGGAGACGGTTGCGAATGGTCCTCGCCGATACCCCAGGAGCAACAGTGTCCCTAATTTGCTGGGAAGTGGCGGTGCAGTCCCCTACCGCACTGCGTAGGATCCTACGGTCTTGGCGTGCATCCGTGCGTCGCTGCGGTCCGGTCCCAGGTCGACGGGCACGTGCACCTTCCGCCGACCACTGGCGACAACATCGATGTACTGTGGAGACCTCACGCCCCACGTGTTGAGCAATTCGGCGGTACGTCCACCCGGCCTCCCGCATGCCCACTATACGCCCTCGCTCAAAGTCCGTCAACTGCACATACGGTTCACGTGCACGCTGTCGCGGCATGCTACCAGTGTTAAAGACTGCGATGGAGCTCCGTATGACACGGCAAACTGGCTGACACTGACGGCGGCGGTGCACAAATGCTGCGCAGCTAGCGCCATTCGACGGCCAACACCGCGGTTCCTGGTGTGTCCGCTGTGCCGTGCGTGTGATCATTGCTTGTACAGCCCTCTCGCAGTGTCCGGAGCAAGTATGGTGGGTCTGACACACCGGTGTCAATGTGTTCTTTTTTCCATTTCCAGGAGTGTAATTTACGTCCCCATATGGCAAATGTCGTGACGCTGAAGTTACGCCAATTCAAGTGGGAGGGACTCGAGCACATGCCCTAAAGTCCTGACCTCCCTCCTCCCGATTATTACACCTTTAATCCCGTAAAGAAGGTCTTGAAGGGTCGACTATCCCTGTCGGACGAGGATATACAGCGGGCAGTTACGGACGTCTTCATGCTGCAGGACACGGTGCTTTACCAAACGGGTATCTTCATCCTGGTGCGACGGTGGGATGATTACACCCACAGCAAATCCGCCCGGTTGCCATACGGATGCTGGATTGTACTCCCTCCGAATGGAAATTTCTTGATAGTCCCTTATAAGTATCGCTCCTGATATAACCACACACCTCAGTTTTAACGACCAGCAGTGTATATAATTACATCGAATATAAACATGTTATGACCTCTTTTCTGAAATTATTCGTCTGGAGCGTAGCCTTGTATGGAAGTGAAAGACATTAAAAAATAAAAGCCGTGTATGGTAGTGGTAGGCATTAAAATCAGTTGAAATATAATGTTACAGTAGAATGTTATCAATTACGTGGGTAGATCTTGTAACTAATGAAGACGTATTAAATAAGGGAGAGAAGAGCTTTAAAGCACAACGTAATTTAGTTGAAAGGAAACATCGCTAGGCATAAAAAATTGTTAATTTGGTAATGCAGGGAGGTGTTCAGTGTAAAAATTGTGAAGGCCGACCAAGAATTGAACAGAGTTAACATAGAATATACTGGCTTGTAGATCTGTCTGAAGCCAGTCTTGGATGGAAGACGATAACAAAAATTGAAATTCTCAAGTTGCTTCTTTTCGTACAAAACACTGCAGGGCTTTATTACCATTTCTATGATTTGCGGCATCAGTCTCTCTACGAAAATATTTCATTGCGCTTCATCTACTGTATTTTAGCAAATTTGTCGTTAATATTTGCTCGGTTTTGTAAATTGTTTCCCGAACAGGTTCTGTCACACTAACAATATAACATTTACAAATTACATTTTGATCATGTGACTAACAGTACAATTACCTTCCTACCATTACCAATATTATTGCCAGAATGTTAATGACAGTGATGAACTAATTACTGGACTGAATATCTGTTCGTAATGACGTTGTTGCTTACCGTCACTATCGATTTGCGGTGCAGCGCACAGCTGCACGAAAATGCGGCACAATTAGTGTGATGGAACTCAGTCGTAATGAGGCAACCTGCCCCTTATTAAAATCTGCGGTTTGGCGGCAATTACACCGTTTCCAGAAACTCTTTTAAAGGTGCTACGTTCCGCCAGGGATTAATTTACAACCGTAAGGCTGTTGGTATACACAGGAGAGGTCATCGTGGATCAAGCGCTGCGTATTTTGGTCAGGAGTGACTACCATGATAGAAAAGCTATTATTGCAAAACGTTTAGTGCATTGTAGGTTCACGAGTATCTTCAAATACAACGAAAATGGGAATTCCTTGGTAATGCTCTACAATTAAAAATAATGAACACGTAATAGTATTAAAGAAAACTTGCCTCCAAAAATATAGAGTAGATTACTTGCGCTATTGTTACCATAAAAATATTCGCGTTTTTACAAACACAATGGATTGGGGTAAAAATTCGATGTGCAGTTCAGTTTAATTTCATCTGTTTTAATTTAATTTATGACTTTAATAAAGCTAGGAGCTCCTCAAGGATAAATAAGATTACCCACGGTTCCTGAAACAACTGAAAAGAGAGGAAGAGTGTGACTGGAAACTAGTTTTAATCTAAAGGACAGAGTGGGGTGGCGCACTGGTTACACATTGGACTCGCATTCGGGAGGACGACGGTTGAAACCCGCGTCCGGCCATCCTGTTTTAGGTTTTCCGCGATTTCCCTAAATCGCTTCCGGCAAACGCCGGGTTTGGTTCCTTTTAAAGGGTACGGCCGACCTTCTTCCCCATCCTTCTCTCATCTGATGGGACCGATGACCTCGCTGTTTGGTCCCCTCCCCCCCCCCCCCCCCCCAAAAAAACCAACCAACTTAATCTAAAGACAGCATATGTCAGATACATCCAAGTAGGACGTGTATAGCTTCATATCATGCGCAGTTTGCTAAATTACTACAGGCCAATATTCTTCTTCTAAAACAACCGTAAATACTTTCCCGTATGTTCGCCACAGACACGCTGTCCTTCAGTGGTAGAGTGGAAAGTGACCTTAACTAGGAGCAAACTTACTTTTCCACATAACTTACCATAATTATCATCGTTAAATATGCGGTATTTAAACTTGTGGCATAGTGGGACGACCTCGTGGAATTCCTTACCCAAGAACCTGCACTTGGCTGTAAATCGTTTACTTAAAAGCAAAAATTCATTAATCATATATATAAATCATTTAGTTTCAATATCTAGGCTAATGAAATTAGCGCAAAGTATCACAGAAATTTATCCATTTAATTCAGAGGACAAACAGCTTGAATCTCAAACTACCACACACAGTCTACCTTCATAGGATCTTGTACCTATCCTGTAGCCCTACGGTATTAGATTACCTGTGTTGTTCAGAAGTAAAATGCACTGTTCCTTCGGACATGCATCCATTCCCTTAGGAATAGGCACTGCGTCGACTGCAGCCGCTATGGAGTTACATGATCTGCATTCGCAGTTGCGAACGTGAACAACCTCCAGTTGTACAATACGATGACGGTAGTAGAAATTTGTGCCGGACGGGGCCTCCAACCCGGATTTCTCGCTTGTCGCGAACGGTCGCTTCATCATTCTTTTTTCTTTACTTTTTGCACATAAAGCCCCTGTCCCAACTATTTTTTGTCATTTTTACCAAAAAGCAAGGTAATAGAAAAGAAACATTCAACAGAAAAGGGACTCTAAACATCATCCAACTCGGTGACGATTAAGTGCTAGTTACAGCATATTCGCGAAAAGCGCACGATAGCGTGGCATGCTTTGTCATGTTCAATGGGCCGTAATCTTATACTGGTTAAAAACACAAGGATCCGCATCATACCCGCTCCCCGCCACGTAACAAATGTAATGTCCGACATCCCACATCATTGTATTTTCCACGTTCTGAGAACCATTAGGCTTTCGCAACACGACTCGTGGCCAAACCCAAACGCCGCGAGGGATTAGCCGAGCGGTCTAAGGCGCTGCAGTCATGGGCTGAGCGGCTCGTCCCGGCGGAGGTTCGAGTCCTCCCTCGGACATGGGTGTGTGTTTGTCCTTAGCATAATTTAGATTAAGTAGTGTGTAAGCTTAGGGACTGATGACCTTAGCAGTTAAGTCCCATAAGATTTCACACACATTTGAACATTTTTGAACATACCCAAACTTCCAGGCCCTGCGGCGATTACAGCCGTTACTAAACACATTAAATGTATTTTCATTTTCGAAAATAGTTAACTATCACCTGCATAATGGAACGACGATAGTGAAAACTTGTGCCAGACCGGGAGTCGAACCCGGATTTCTCCTTATCGCGAGCGGTCACCTTACTGTTAGGGTATGCTATAGCGACCTGAGTCCAGACCCAGACTTCCATATGTCGTTAATCACGTGTCTACAACATACACTCGAAGGCGACTCCTCGCTGTAAGCGGTAAATCCGGATTCGAGTTTTCATTGTCCATCATTCCATTATACAGATGACAGTTATCCATATTCACAAATGTGAATACATTTCGTGTATATACAGTAACCGGTTCCATATGCTTCATTGAAAGAGATCAGCAGTGCTGTGTTACAACATAATGCGCTTGCCAGTAGCCGTAGGGTACACCACGACTCACGAAATGACAGTTCTTTCAGCAATTCGACTGCATTTGTTGAAATAACAGACAGTTGTTTCACCAAGTCGATTGCAGCACAGTTGTCTCAGCAAGTGGACTGTAGTTGCCACTTCTAGTGAGTTGATGAAATAGGTTCAAAAATGGTTCAAATGGCTCTGAGCACTATGGGACTCAACTGCTGTGGTCATAAGTCCCCTAGAACTTAGAACTACTTAAACCTAACTAACCTAAGGACAGCACACAACACCCAGCCATCACGAGGCAGAGAAAATCCCTGACCCCGCCGGGAATCGAACCCGGGAACCCGGGCGTGGGAAGCGAGAACGCTACCGCACGACCACGAGATGCGGGCGATGAAATAGGTAATCCATTAGGAAAGTATGTCGTCGTTAGTAGTCGGTACTAGTCAGAAGCGCTATAAAGCTGATTAATCTTCCTGTAAGTCTTTGTGGCATGTACAAAGAGAGTCTCACGTTGCAAAAAGCTCTGATGCAGTCCCGCATGCATTATTTCAGCAAGGACGCAAAATTGCTGAAACTTGTGAAACTTCACGTTCCGTAGCGAGCGATTGTTACTGAAGAAAAGCCACAAGTAGGACACGAAGATACTCTTAAAATTGAAAACGATTAATTTAACATAGTACTAAAAGTGAAAGCGCTGAAATACCAGAGATGACTTACCGTCTAAGATAACACGAAATATGTCATGAATGTTTCCTTCATCTCCAGAAACACCAGCTTAAAGCACCCTACACGTTACGCACCAAAACAAGAATGTACAATTTATCTCGATAGAGGCAAGGTTTTGCCTTTTTTTAAAAAAGATCACACACAAATAGTCCGTCTCATTCAGATAAAACGATGCCGATGGAACTATACAAGACTGCATTGCAAGGATGCCCACGACCGGTGGCAAGGCGGTGGGGAGGGGGGCGGGGAAATGTATTGTAGTCGGGTATTTTCCATTCAAGAAAATCGCTTAAAAGTCTGTATTACGTAGGTTTTTAACAGGGTCGGAACTGGTATTTTTTGTGGCTATTTTCAAATAACAATTCGTCTTCCAAAATATTAAAAATACTGAATACCCCCAGGTCTAGCTTTTTTTCCCCCTCCTATATACCGCCGTATGGGCACCCCATTGTGTAATGACAAACAGAGATAACAACCGCCAGCAACACCATTGACGTCGATGAAAGAAACAATGCTGACAACATCCGTTAGTGACTAGCAGTTTCCTGTATCTATTCTTCTTTCTTTACAGTTTTGGCTCATCGTCTTTAATCAATCTGAAATGTTTCGTTGCATTCTAGCCAATAAACTAGCAGCAACATTTTCCGTGATAGAAGGGAGAAGGTACGTATCATAGCTGCTGAAAAATACGGCTTGGAAATTAGAATGACTCTTGCAGTCTACAGATATTTCTATGTCTTTTAATACTGCACGAAACGTCGCCCCAAAATCTGGATAACACCCCGAAACCCTAGTGTCTTGGCTTCCCTGCGTGGGATACAGGGTGAAATGGTACTACCTTATTGTACTGATAGATACTGAATATGCTAGTGATTTATTCTTTTATTTGGGCGTATGACGAAATGAAGAACTTATGTCAAGGGTTGGTTCTTAGGTCAACTTGTATTCGAAGTGATAGTATCATTTATATTAAATAAAGCTAACATCTACTGGGTGAACATCCACAGAGGTCCTCGCGCACAACATTGGTGTAGAGGAAGTCAAGACGAACAATTTGATACGGGACACTAGCGGTCTATCAAATCGGGAAGCAGCCTCTAATTGGCCTACAAAAGCCTCCTAAGCTACAGCGTTTTCTCGTTTTCAGTATCCTCTCAGTCTATTACGCCGCCAGCCTAGTCAGTATTTCGTTAATACTATTAATACAAAATTTTCCCTTATACAAAATCTAAGTACGATTACAATTCGGTCTAAACTTAAACTGTACAACCACAGTAATTTCGTAGTAATAAAGCCAAACAAACTAAACGATTTAATTGTTAATTTTAAACTGTTAAAATTCACAATATTTTGAGATAAAATTTACTAAAACGATCATTTTACGTTTTATATGTGCAAGACAAACAAGGGTTTTTTTTTTTTTAGTCAAGGACTATATTAGCCAAAATCTCCTACGACTCAAATGTACTGTGTCTTAGGTGGTTTTTGTAGGTCAATTTGAGGAAGTGTCCTGGTTTGATCGACCAGGGGTGTCCTGCATAAGTTTGTCCTTCTCGAATTAAGCTACGCCACTATGGCACGCTTTAAACAATTACCCTTTACAGTCTGTCTAAATCTGCACTGGCGTTGGCTGCTAGATGGGAAGGCACTCTAGAGCCATATGCTAATGCCAAAGCGATAACTACGGATGTCTCGACACTGCGGTGACTAAGGATGCAAAGCATAAGAATATACCACAAACTGTATCACTAATAAAGGCTACGTCATCCAAGGGAATAGTCATTAGAACGCGTCGCGCTGCACACTAGTTAACCCATAATTATACCCAAAGACCCACAAGATCACTTCAGGTGGACCTTTAACTGGGTCACGTCGGACTCGTTTCTCTATCCATATTATGCACAACTAATGATGACGTAACCGTAGATTAAGCCCGAAACAGCTAAAAAATAAGTGTCAAGGCAGCTATAGCGTATAACGACAGTGACCGTGATCGTTAATGAGAAACTTGTTTACTGCTGGGATATGCTGTGAAAATACTCGTTAAGGTCTCGCTGCCACCCCTCCCCTCCTCTCACCACACACCCACTCCCCCTACCACTTGTTTCCTACATGAGAGCGTAGTGACAAGCATAATAACAGTGTAATGAACTTTCATCGTGCCTGTACCACCGTTCTGAGTAAATTGATATAGCGACGCACTAAAATGAAGCGGATAGCATGTTAAAATGATGCGACAAAATGTTTACTCATCCACACGCTACACTTATTTTTTTGTACAATATTTTGCTGTATTGTTAATTTGTATGCAACTGTCGATTGTGGACGTAATTAGCTACTAGCAAGTGTTGAACCGTTTGTCGTCGAATCCTTCGTTAATCTTAGGTGTGTCATCGACTACTGAGGACGTAGATTCAATATTTATGTAAAGATGAAAAGTCTTGCACTAGACTGCAGATGGAGAATGGTATCAAATCAGTCGAAATACTGCGACTTAAACAAAAACACTGCAAATGTCATGTACGCAATCAATAGACTTGACCTCAATGAAATGTAGTTCTGTGAAATGATATCCGTGAAATATGTCCGGAAATGATTAAACTGCGAATAGTAAAAATGTTGTGCCAGACCGCTGCCGCTATTTATGGGTTTTATGTAACCCACAATGCCTTCAAATACCACGTGCACTATTTTCATATTTTTCTCGCTTGCTATGCGCAAACTGCTAGTCCTACAGAAAAAATGAGGAGGGCTGATTTGTAGGAAATGTAATGTCGTTAAGTTTTATTATAGCAGGATTCGCTTTCGCTAGAGACCGTAGTTCTCTCGTTATTCAAAAAAAAATCCAAAAGTAACGTTCAAACGAGTTTTTCTTCAATAACTGGAAAACCGTGGCCTCTAGCGAAAACTTATCCCAGTGCAAGATTTAACTGCATTACTTTTCTTTCAAAAAGGTCCTGTTCATTTTTTCTGTAGGACTAATAGTTTGCACGTAGCAAGCGAGAGAATACGAAAATTTCGTGCGTTCTTTTTGAAGGTTATGCAGGTTACTGAAAACCCACAGGCAGGAATAGCTGACTCATGCTGTTTAACACTCATAGACAGCCAATTTCGTATAAAATACTGCGAGATGTCGCCAAGAAAGACAAAGCTAATCTCAAATTTCTTTCTTAGGTTCGATATACCACCTACGCGCAGGTATACCGATTGGCACATCCCACTTAAACCACTCTTACTAGATTTGAATTTCTGAAACGAACATAACCTTGAGACGTTATTAAGTTATTACAGAAAACTCAATGTCTTTATCTTTGATATTTCCTGTAAGTTCTGCAGTGCATGTAATTTGAGACAAGTGGCAATTCTTATGCTCCTTGCGAGCGCTTGAACGCGGGAGCAGATAGTTTCACATTTCTCTCTAGTATCGCCTCCTAAAGTCTTGGAAAGAAGTAACATTTAACCCTAGAACACTAAAGGTGGGAAAATGTTAGATTGTTACCAAACCACCACAAATTTTACTACTTCATATTTTATTCTAACGACGCCATAATTTATAATTTATGCACTAATTAATTACATTTATAAGGCCTCCAGTATTATTTTACGTACAAATAGTATAATATGTCCTGTTTTATACCTTATACTGGTCATATCAGATTGGCTGGAACCGTAAATTGGTACCAATCGCAATCGTAAATTTTACGATGGTTTAGCAATGTAGGGGTGAACAGTAATTTTCAACAAACGTGGCATTAACCGCTACGGTGCCAGTGACTGTACAAATTTTCCTTAACTGTTGACCACTATGATGGAGAGTAAATGTTTTTGTGAATCTTTGAGATGAATTGTAGTATGGTTCTCGCTCTCAATATTGATTATGCATTTATTTATTTTCTTTTAAATTATCTGTCCGCTTCCATTAGCCTTAATGGTTTCGTGTTTTTGCAGAACGAATATCGATTTAATTACTTGTGTACACCGAAAAGCTTAAGCATCTCTGTTTTAGAACGCAATGTTGACTCATGAAACTTTCGAACATTGATTTCAGTTTGGTACACTTGCATTTCGTTTCATTATACCTGTAGCCCGCATCTCGTGGTCGTGCAGTAGCGTTCTCGCTTCCCACGCCCGGGTTCCCGGGTTCGATTCCAACGGGGTCAGGGATTTTCTCTGCCTCGTGATGGCTGGGTGTTGTGTGCTGTCCTTAGGTTAGTTAGGTTTAAGTAGTTCTAAGTTCTAGGGGACTGATGACCATAGCTGTTAAGTCCCATAGTGCTCAGAGCCATTTCATTATACCTGTGTTTTCGCTTTGTTCAAACACTGACAACTTGTTTGCCTTTTTTTTGTCTTCATGAGAAACACGGGCTAATAGCTGCTGTAGTAAACAGACTGACGAAATAATCAATTAAGTGTGAGAGTGTCTGTCCCTCGTCACTGCTTGACAAGCAATTAGTTGTTTTCCTTTGACACAGTGAACTTTTCAGTGCGAGTCGTCAGCTGCCTGGCACAGCAGTAGCTACGCGACCATGGCTCCACTACAGGGCGTTCCGCTGACAGCTGCGGCCTGTGCGCCTGACAGATTAACCGATAGTCTCTGTTCGACGAGGCATCACGCGGCCTGCGCTAGCCGTTGTTCCCATAGTCTCTGCTGTCTGCAGTATTCCCTATGACTGTTCGTTCTGATTGTCAAACGCGCTACGAAATACCCAGATTCCTTGAGAAGCCTCTGCTGACATCATTGATGATGCATTTAGTGACATCTGACGAAATACGATTTCATCAAGAGCTCTGTTTATAAAATGAGTCATGCTGCCGCGAGGAGTGGCCGCTCGGTTAGAGGCGCAATAAAACGGATTGGGCGGCCCCTTCTGCCGGAGGTCCACCGGAGGTCCCAGTCCTCCCTCGGGCATGGGTGTGTGTTTTGTTCCTAGCATACGTTAGTTTAAGTAGTGCGAAGTCTAGGGACCGATGACCTCAGCAATTTGGTACCTTAGGAATTCACACACATTTGAACATTTTGAGTCAGGTTCATCCTGTAGCGTGCTGATCGCTATTCCCATGTACTCAGCTTGACAAAAAACCTGATTCAGCCAGAAGACATCGTCGGATGTCAATGTAACTTTGTACACAAACACATCATCGGCGGGTAGGTAAATGATTAGTGTGGCAATTCTCTGTGATAGGTAGAAGGCCCAGCAGAGTGCGTTAGTGTTGTTCATGTTCAGTGCTGTTACCCAGTCTTGTGGGGTACGTAGGGGGCGTTAATTCGGCTGGCTAGTCGAATCGTGTACTGTCCAGATTAGTGGGGCTTTCTGATGTGACAGAGGCCCAGTGTCGGATTTCATGGAAACATGACGGCAGGCGTCCTCGTCGTGAAGGTTCTAGTCGACCGAGTCTGACCCTCACAAGGGAAGACAGCCCGCCGAATTGTACGCCAAGCAGGCCGTAACTCCTTTGCAACTGCTCCTGCCATCCAACAAGTAACAGGCTCCTGCAACATTCTCGTATCGACCCGCATCATTTGGTCGAAGATGAGCGGCAGCCGGACTAGGAAATTATACCGTCTCATGCATTAACAATAGAAAAGGTGCGTTTGAGAAATGCGGCCTATTTATGATGGCGTCGCACTGTGTTCAGCGACAAAAAATGGTTCAAATGTCTCTGAGCACTATGGGACTTAACACCTGAGGTCATCTGTCCCCTAGACGTAGAACTAATTAAACCTAATTAACCTAAGGACATCACACATGAAAAAGGCAGGATTCGAACCTGCGACCATAGCAGCAGCGCGGTTCCCGACTGAAACGGCTAGAACCATTCGGCCACAAAGGTTCAGCGACAAATTGTGATTGTGCACTACCCCAGATGACCATTGTGGTGTCACCGCCAGACACCACACTTGCTAGGTGGTAGCCTTTAAATCGGCCGCGGTCCGCTAGTATACGACGGACCCGCGTGTCGACACTGTCAGTGATTGCAGACCGAGCGCCGCCACACGGCAGGTCTAGAGACACTTCCTAGCACTCGCCCCAGTGGCACAACCGCCTTTGCTAGCGATGGTTAAGTGACAAAATACGCTCTCATTTGCCGAGACGATAGTTAGCATAGCCTTCAGCTACGTCATTTGTTACGACCTAGCAAGGCGCCATATTCAGTTAATATTGAGATTGTAAAACCTGTACAGTCAAGAGCGATGTACACCAATCATGGATTAAAGTTAAGTATTCCAGCAGCAACGTACCTTTTTGGCTATATTAATTACATTGTCATTTTCCAGACCTCACGCCAGCCTGCGTGAGCTTAAAGGCGTGCATTTCGGCCTCCTCTAGCAACACGGTGTTGGCTCTTCTGCCAACACAATAACCATCGTCGACGAGTAAGGCGATGGCCTGTTGTGAGATCCCATTCTTCCAATTTATGATTTAAATAATGAAAAACTGCACCATTTACTAACTTTTTCTTGTTGAGCACAACGCGTTACGAGAACTTATTCTCATTTTCAAGAGCAATTCTTTAAGTGAATATTTTTGGTGATGTTTGCAAGTGCGATTTTCTGCATCTTTTGCATTGTAGAGTTCTTGAGATTATGCTGCAAACTGAAACTCGGACAAAATCAGACAAGGAATGTTTTATATGCTAATGTCAGAAATGGTATTTTTGTTTTCTATTTACAAGTATTGTGCTTCTTCTATCAAATACACTACTGACCATTAAAATTGCTACACCACGAAGATGACGTGCTACAGACGCGAATTTAACCGATAGGAAGAAGATGCTGTGATATGCAAATGATTAGCTTTTCAGAGCATTCACACAAGATTGGCGCCGGTGGTGACACCTAAAACGTGCTGACATGAGCAAAGTTTCCAACCGATTTCTCATACACAAACAGCATGTGACCGGCGTTGCCTGGTGAAACGTTGTTGTGATGCCTCGTGTAAGGAGGAGAAATGCGTACCATCACGTTTCCGACTTTCATAAGGGTCGGATTGTAGCCTATCGCGATTGCGGTTTATCGTAACGCGACATTGCTGCTCGCGTTGGACAAGACCCAATGGCTGTTAGCAGAATATGGAATCGGTGGGTTCAGGAGGGTAATGCGGAACGCCGTACTGGATTCCAACGGCCTAGTATCACTAGCAGTCGAGATGACAGCCATCTTATCCACATGGCTGTAACGGTATGTGCAGCCACGTCTCGATCCTGAGTCAACTGATGGGGACGTTTGCAAGACAACCATCTGCACGAACAGCTCGACGACGTTTGCAGCAGCATGGACTATCAGCTCGGACACCGTGGCTGCGGTTACCTTGACGCTGCATCACAGACAGGAGCGCCTGCGATGGTGTACTCAACGACGAACCTGGGTGCACGAATGGCAAAACGTCAGTTTTTCGGATGAATTCAGGTTCTGTTTACAGCATCATGATGGTCGCATCCGTCTTTGGCGACATCGCGGTGAACGCACATTGGATGCGTGTATTCGTCGTCGCCATACTGACGTATCACCCGACGTGATGGTATGGGGTGCCATTGGTTACACGTCTCGGTCACTTCTTGTTCGCATTGACGCACTTTGAACAGTGGACGTTACATTTCAGATGTGTTACGACCCGTGGCTCTACCCTTCATTCGATCCCTGCGAAACCCTACGTTTCAGCAGGCTAATGCACCACCGCATGTTGCAGGTCCTGTACGGGCCTTTCTGGATACAAAAAATGTTCGGCAGCTGCCCTGGTCAGCACATTCTCCAGATCTCTCACCAATTGAAAACGTCTGGTCAGCGGTGGCCGAGCAACTGGCTCGTCACAATACGCCAGTCACTATTCTTGATGACTTGTGGTATCGGGTTGAAGCTGCATGGGCAGCTGTACCTGAACACATCATCCAAGCTCTGTTTGACTCAATGCCCAGACGTATCAAGGCCGTTATTACGGCCAGAGGTGGTTGTTCTGGGTACTGATTTCTCAGGATTTATGCACCCAAATTGCGTGAAAATCTAATCACATGTCAGTTCTAGTATAATATATTTGTCCAATGAATACCCGTTTATCATCTGCATTTCTTCTTGGTGTAGCAATTTAAATGTCCAGTAGTTTGTTTCAGCAATCAAAACATGCCACAAAGATATTATGATACTATTCTTTCACAAAATCTCGCGAACTGTCGTAATATCTTTGTAGCATGTTTTCCTTACGACCAAAACAAACAGTGTGAATGGCGATTTGCGTGTGTGTGACGTACTGTGTAATGGAGGAGCAGAGTACATATAAGTAGAAAACAGAAATACCGTTTCTAACACTATCATATACACTGAAGCGTTAAAGAAACCGCTGCAGGCATGCGTATTCAAATACAGAGATATCTGCACAGGCAGAATACGGCGCTGTGGTCGGCAACGCCTATATAAGACAACAAGTGTCTGGCGCAGTTTTTAGATCGGTTACTGTTGCTACAATGGCAGCTTATCAAGATTCAAGTGAGTTTGAACGTGGTGTAATAGTGGGCGCACAAGCGATGGGACACAGCATCTACGAGGCAGCGATGAAGTTTGGATTTTCCCGTACGACCAATTAACGAGTGTACTGTGAATACCAGGAATTCGGTAAAACATCAAATGTCCGACATCGCTGCGGTCAGAAAAAGATGCTGCCAGGACGGGACCAACGACGACTGAAGAGAATCGTCCGTCGTGACAAGAGTAAACCCTTCCGCAAACTGCTGCAGATTTCATTGCTGGGCCATCAAAAAGTGTCAGCGTGCGAACCATTCAACGAAACATCATCGATATGGTCTTTCGGAGCCAAAGGCCCAGTCGTGTACCCTTGAAGACTGCACGCCACAAAGCTTTACGCCTAGCCTGAGTCCGTCAACACCGACATTGGACTGTTGATGATTGGAAACATGTTGCCTGGTCGGAACAGTCTCGTTTCAAATAGTATCGAGCGGATGGACGTGTACGGGTATGGAGACAACATTTGTTTGGTTTTGTCAGAAATGCCAGTGCCCCGTAGTTCTTTTGCTAGGTACCCTTAATGCACCAATAAAAAAAATAGAAAGAAAGAAAGAAAAGGTGGATGGGGGGAAAAAGTGATTAGTGTTCAAGTTCCGTAATCATTGATCGCTGCATCGAATCTCGCGAAATATTTTTAAATGCCTTTTTTTTAACGCTGGTCATATTTGCGAGTATATGAGATTTGAAAGGTATAAGAACAAAAGGTAAAAAAAGGTAGGTAGAGCATTTTCCCCCGCAAAAAAAGGATAGCCGTGTGTGTTAAGGCGCCGCTTCCGGGACACGGAGATGCGACGGCGCCGGATCGAATCCGCCCGGAGGATAAACGACGAGTGTCGGCGTGCCGGCCAGCCTTTATGTGGTTTCCAGTCATTTTCATAGATCCCATTGGGTGAAAAGCGGGCTGACATCCAAATTCCGCCTCAGTTACACGATTAGCAAACATTTAGAAACGGAGCACTGCAAACCTGCTCCGCGAGAGAGCGGTGAGCGCAAGTCTGCATATAGACGGCTCTGTACCCCCTCCATTGTCAACAGGGAACAGGATGGAGACTTGAATAAACAAGGAAGTCAATCCTGAGACAAATGCCTGGAGAAATCTAGAATGGATTTATGTTGCCTGTCCCATTTCAGAAACTTCAAGCGGCATATCAGTGAGTACTATACGTTCATAGAGCGCTAATGAATATGCAACAAAATCTTCACAAAGACTTTGCAAGGATGCTCGAACGTCACCTGTCATAAACTATACGGGACACATGACTATTTTCTTTGATAATGGTACCACATGGAATTTCTACCTGAAGTTGACATAAATGCTCAGCTGCAACTACCAAGCATTATATTTGTGGTGTCACCGCCAGACACCACACTTGCTAGGTGGTAGCCTTTAAATCGGCCGCGGTCCGTTAGTATACGTCGGACCCGCGTGTCGCCACTATCAGTGATTGCAGACCGAGCGCCGCCACACGGCAGGTCTAGAGAGACTTCCTAGCACTCGCCCCAGTTGTACAGCCGACTTTGCTAGCGATGGTTCACTGACAAAATACGCTCTCATTTGCCGAGACGATAGTTAGCATAGCCTTCAGCTACGCCATTTGCTACGACCTAGCAAGGCGCCATTACCAGTTACTATTGATGCTGTAAAACATGTACCGTCAAGAGCGATGTTCACCATTTATGGATTAAAGTTAAGTATTCCACAGCTACGTCCTTTTTTGCTAGTCTAATTTCCTTGTCCTGTTCCAGACCTCACGTCAGCCTGCGTGAGCTAAAACGCGTGCCTTTCGGCTTCATCTCATAATCGTGTTGGCTCTCGTGCCAATCCACAACAATATTATTAAATCATCATATGTGAAAGGGCGGAAAGACTTTACTGATAGTAGTGCAATTTTGGAGCTCATCCAAACGGCAAACTCACTTGAACTTCCTCCCAATTCCCCCTCTGCTTCAAAGTGCTTCCGTCTAAGTTCTAAAAGTTCTTGTACATTTTCAGATCCTTCACATTTTCAGTTTCCATATACTCTAATGTGGTAAGACATGTAGTGCCTTTGAAAATTCAGCTTCCTGAATGTATTCAGTGTCTTACGATACACTAAACATTTTGCGAGCCCATCATTTTGTATAAAACGTTAAGATTCCTCGCCATGCTGATTGAAAAGCGAAGACATCGTCGCTGTTGAACAGTCCTGACTAAGTATAGCTGCTATTAGATGGCGCCGCTATCAAAATTCAAGCTGTCCGATTTCACAGTTGACACTTCTCACGTGTCGTCGCGAACACATGATGCGGGCGCATTTCCCTCACTCCTCACCACGCCGCAACTGCTGCGCTCGCGAGCAACCGCCTGAGGAGACGCGAGTGGTCACGCTCAAAATGAGCCTAAACTAACCATGCCAAATCTGTTAATAACCATGCTGGCCTGGGCCGACGTGAGGCAAAGGCACAAGATAAAGAAAGGGGTACCAATAATAAGCTATTCAAAGTACCTTTGGATTAATTGTTCTTTGAATGAGGCTCGCACGACATGGGCGAGTATGCGATGTGTAAAACTTTCAATTTCTTTACATATTCCTTAGCACAAAATTAATTACGGCTATAAGAGTCGACCTTTCAGTAGGTTCTTACAATTTCGCCTTCCATTCATTTTCGTCTGCTTTCGCTAATGGCGCACAGTGCTCTTTTTACACACTCGTTCTCTGCAGACCGTTAACCAAAACACGCAACCCAAGACTAAATCCTTTATAAGGGAGAAAAACATAAGGAGGTATGCAGCAATGCGCACGCTATCTTGTCTACGACTGACTATGGTAATATTATCTCACATCAGCCGAGGCTAATCCATGAATCATTACTTCACAAATGTAACTCCTACCTAGTACGGAATGCGGAAAACACAGATACGTTGTTTCATTATTTTGCGCCATAACGCGTGCTACAACACTGTAGAATTTCATGGAAGCGGGGCATCAGGACAGGAGTGAGTTGCGTTGTGAGCCTGTAACCTCCCCCTCACTTATCGACCTTAATGACAGTGACAAATTAAACCGCGTGTACCTAATGGAAATTTGGGAAAAGCAATCGTCACCGAAGTTAATTTGCGGGTAAAGAGGAAGGAAAGGGTTACATCTAAATGAAAGGAAAAATGCAAATGAAACTGGTGGAAATTAACTTTGAAAAGGGGTAAAGTTAATAAAGAAAGTAAATGTGCGGCCGTTACGTTAACAATTAATTAGCGGTAATTAGATATTTGAGATTTGGGGGAAATTACGGTCGCCAGTCCTAAGGACAATTAGTATAGTAACTGAAAAAGAAAGGTTATTACACATATAATTAGCACTAGAAGCCTGGCAACTAAAGGTTGACACGTGTAGTGTGAAAACTGAAAGTTTGTCAGAAGTAATAAATTTCGCTACACTCTTACTTAATTTAGCAAAAGAATTAATAAAACTGGCAACTGAAAGTTAATTTAGTGACTGAAATTAATAGTGAGCTTTGTTTCTGAAGCATATCGAAATTCAGTAAAATACGGTTAGTCTTGGGCTACCTCAACAATCATTTCAAAAGCTACTTGAATCTACGCAATTTAGAAATAAGAGATTTAACTTTGAACTTGAATTAAATGATTCTGAACAATTAACAATAGTAAAATTTAGTACGTACCAAGCTGAGCTGCAGTCACAGGTAAGCTAAAATATGCTAACAAAACTCTCACTCTTAATTTGTGCTTGTGTAATCTACATATTGTAGCCAGCTATGAATACTTTAACTGAACTTTGAAATTAAAGCAGTGAAATCGAATTATATTACTTTAATGCTGGCATTTGAATTTCAACGACACTCGGGTTCATTTCGGAAAAGGAAGGGACCCTGCTTGGCAATGCAATTGGGACAATGAGCAACAAAGGTTCATGCTAAGTTGCTGTAATTTTGTGATGCAACAATTTTAAAAGCTGAGGTCTGCCATACAGTTCTAAAACTTTACGTGCTTCCATCCTTGTTGGTTGATTGAAGGTTTTAAGTCGTCGGTCGAGGAGGTGGCGACAGTCACTCATTGTCGGCTGTCGCTGTTGCAGAAGCTGGATATTGGCGCGCCTTCTTCTCGACACGGTCACCAGGCGAAACGGGCTCTTGACGTGCGCCAGCTAATGCTTCCCGTCCGCGACACCGTGTCAGAAACTATCATAGCAAGTCGAGCGCAATTACATGCTGCCCAACCCCGAAAGCGCGGCAACTCGCGGGAGCGTCACACAACACACCTGCTCCACCGCACTACTCCAGCCAGACTCCCTTCTTCCCGCGCTCCACGCGACAGAGTTAACACTACCAAAGATACTAAACACTTTGGTGCTCCACACGACCTATCGATGTATTCGTTCGATAGCATAGTTTTCCCTAGGCGAGACCCAGCGTATAAATACAAATAATATTCACAAAACAAACCAATTATAAATCGACATAAATGCATATATATATACAAATAGTAAAACAATTACAACATACAAAGACACAGAAATGTTATATCTTCAGGTAACAAAATAAGGAAAAAAATTTGCAGTGCAATAGATGGAAGTAGGAGGATATGCATTTCCGGCGTTACAAGCCGAAGACTGATGCCGAGAGCCGGCATATCGTATAGGCCGGCTGTGTTTGCGCGGGCTACCTGTGCGTGTTTGCTGCCAGATAGGACGGCGAGTGGCGCGTTATCAGGGCTGGGGCTGCGGTCAATGATCCGCACCGCCTACCGCCGGCGCTACGCGACGCCACGCTTCGCCACCCTGCTTTTTCCCTCGCTTATACACTGACGTAACAAACCTCCTACGATACCTCCTACTATAGTGTCGGACCTCCTTTTCCCCCGCGCAGTGCAGCTATCGACGTGACGTGGACCCAAGAAGTCGTCGGATGTCCCCTAATTGGGAAATTGTTGCCGGTGATAGATTTTGTGCACAAACTAACCTCTCGTTTGTGTCAAATGCCCTCTAGCTAGACGAAAATAACAATTTCCAGTTAATGATCGGTTCAGTTGTACCAAAGGACCCAGTCCATTCTACATTAACACAGCCCACACTATTCTAGAGCCACCACCAACTTTAGAAATGCCGTATTGACAACCTTCGTCCATGGCTTCGTGGGGTCTGCGCCACACCCCAAGCCCACCATCGGCTCTTGCCGACTGAGATCGGGACTCATCTGATCAGGCCACGGGTTTCCAGTCGCCTTCCGTCCAACCGACATGGTCTGGTCACAATCCCAAGAGAGGCGTTACAGGCGATGTCGTTCTATTACCACAGGCACTCGCGTCCGTCGTCTGCTGCCATAGCTCATTGGTCGTGCGTCCCACATTGATTTCAGCGGTTATTTCACGCACTGTTGCTTGTCTGTTAGCACTGACTATGTAAAAGTCGCTGCTCTCGGTTGTTAAACGAAGGCTGTCGCTCACTGTGGTGTCCGTGCTGAGAGGTAATGGCTGAAATTACGTTTTCTCGGCGCACTCTTGCCCTGTTGATCTCGGAATATTGAATTCCGAAACGATTTCCGAATTGGAATATCCCATCCGTCTATCTACTATTCCGCGTTCAGAGTCTATTAATTCCCGTCGTGCGGCCATAAGTAGGTGGGAAACATTTTCACGTTAATCACCTGAGCATAAAAGGCAGCTCCGTCAATGCACTGCCCTTTTATATCTTTGTGCGCGACATTACCGCCATCTATATATGTGCACATCGCTATTCCAGACTTTTGTCACCTCAGCGTAAATAACAGCCGCGCCGCTGCGTAGCGCAATGACAGCCGCTCGCGTGCTACAGGCTCACCATATGTTCCGTCATAAGGTTCGGTCTCTGCCATCACGATCGCGAGAAATAACCGTCAAAAGTCCTGCTCGTTTGCGTTATCTGAAGCTGTATGGATTTCTCCGGGCGGGAAAGGGAAGCGGTCTACCTCTACTTGCTATGCAATTGCACCGTCATCAGCGAGGGGCAACTCACTGAAGATCACTTCGGGGCGTGCATTGAATGGAGGAATGTTACTGTTCGATGTGTCGCTGATAATTTGAACTGGTCGGTAAGCTGACTAGATAAGGAGAGGCTAAGAAATCCAAGACATTACCGATGGAATCATCACGATCATTGCCGCAAGTGTCTCATCGAAAGCACATAAATCATAACTCAGGATGATTGCATCGACATTTGATCCCAACTGAATTAGGCCCTATCACCCTTTTATTTAGTCATCTACATAAAGACATTCACGTTCAGCTGCCTCAAACCTACCTCTATCGCTGAACTGAAAGTTATTTGACTGCCAGCCTCACTATCAAAGGTTCCCTCCGTGAGACGAGAGTAATTTCCCAAATAAAAATGTATACACGCTGTGTCTGCCTCCAAGACACGACATCCAATCGTAAGATCGGCGGACTGCAGAGATATCAACGCTGAAGATTGACAATAATAACTAAAATTAAACACCTCTTCCGTTCACTTACATTAGTGTGCAAATTTAAGGACGGTAGCAACTTTCGCTGGATGTTTCATTTCCGAGTAACACAGCTCGACCGAACTTGGACCACACTTAGAAAGAACTACTACAGTATATTACAGAAGATAACTGAAAGAACTACTCTGTGAGACAAACAGAAATGACACTTTTATTTAAAGACAGTATTTACACTAAAGCCATTGCAATTCATCTACATCTACATCTACATGGTTACTCTGCAATTCACACTTAAGTGCATAGCAGAGCGTTCATCGAACCATTTTCATACTACTTCTCTACCATTCAACTCTCGAATGGCGCGTGGGAAAAAGGAACACCTAAATCTTTCCGTTCGAGCTCTGATTTCTCTTATTTTATTGTGATGATCATTTCTCCCTGCGTAGGCCGGTGTCAACAGTATTTACGCATTCGGAAGAGAAAGTTGTTGATTGAAATTTCGTAAATAGATCTCGCCTCAAGGAAAACCGCCTCTGTTTCAGTGACTGCCGCCCCAACTCGCGTATCATATCAGTGACACTCTCACCTCTATTGCGCGATAACACGAAACGAGCTGCCTTTCTTTGCACTTTTTCCATGTACTCCGTCAATCCTACCTGATAAAGATCCCACATCGCGCAGCAATATTCCAGCAGAGGACGGACAGGTGTAATGTAGGCTGTCTCTTTAGTGGATTTGTCGCATCTTCTAAGTGTTCTGCCAACAAAGCGCAGTCTTTGTTTCGCCTTCCCCATAGTATTATCTATGTGGTCTTTCCAATTTAAGTTGCTCGTAATTGTAATTTATAGGTATTTAGTCGAATTGACAGCCCTTAGATTTATGCGATTTATCGTATACCCAAAATTTATCGGACTTCTTTTAGTACCCATGTGGATGACCTCGCTCTTTTCTTTGCTTAGTGCAAATTGCCGCTTTTCGCACCATACAGAAATTCTCTCTAGATCATTTTGTAATTGGAATTGATTGCCTGATGATCTTACTAGACGGTAAATTACAGCGTCATCTGCAAACAGTCTAAGGGGTCTTCTCAGATTATCACCTAGATCATTTAGATAAATCAGGAACAGCAGAGGGCCTATGACACTACCTTGGAGATCGGCAGACATCGCTTCTGTTCTGCTCGATGATTTACCGTCTATCTCTACGAACTGTGACCCCTCTGAGAGGAAATCACGAATCCACTCACACAACTGAGACGATACTCCATATGCATGCAATTTGATTAATAGTCGCTTTTGAGGAACTGTATCAAAAGCCTTCTAGAAATCTAGGAATATGGAATCGATCTGAGATTGCTTGTCGACAACACTCACTACTTCATGGGAAAGGCGGGACATGGTTCTCAATAGGGTGTGTAATAATCACGAACGCCAATGCAAGCTCTGCAACGCGCTCCCACAAGATTGGTAAGAAGTTCTTGTGGTGGGGCGTTCCATTCCACCACCAACGCGGATGACACCTGCTGGATAGTCGTTGGAGCATTTGAACATGCTCCAATACGTCTCCCGAATGTATTACACACGCGGCCGGTGGAATTTAAGACGCGAGAACGAGTAGGCCAGTCCATTCGCCAAAACTTTTCGTTCCATGAGCTCAACCACCCGCGCTGCTCGATGCGATCCTGCATTTTCATGCATAAAGATGAAATCAATGCCGAGCGCATTCACGAAAAGACGCACGTGGGGAGGGAGTATAGTGTCACAGTAACGTTTACCGGTGAGTGTACCTTATTCAAAGATTTTCACATCACTAGGCCCTTGTAACACTATTCCTCCCCATACCACAGACCTTGACCACCAAAATGATCGTATTCGACAGTGAATTATCTGTTCCCGCATCTCCCCAAGTGAGGGTACGTCCACAACCGTGTGGAGCATGATCGTTTTGTTAGCCCAGGTGTTATAGTATGTGAGGTATAATGTTACTTGGGTGTGCTAACCTCCAAATCTTTGAAAGGGGTATAGGGTCTTTTCACAGATACATTCGGTCCTGACTTCATTTTTATGGATGACAATGCGGGACTGCATGGAACAGCGCAGGTAGAGACCTTTTGGAACGAAGCGAATGGACTGGCCTATCCGAACCCTCGAATTAAATCCCTTCGAGGACGTGTAGGATACGTTGGGGAGACATTTTGCAGCACGTCCACACGCCCCAGTGACCAGCCAGCTGTTTACGGCCGCGCTGGTGGATGAATGGAACACACTACCACAAGAATGGACCTATCTTGTAGTTAGCGTGGGAGCAAGTAGCAGAGCATGCAACAGTGCCCTTGATGATCATAGGCCCTATTGGGAACCACGTCCCGCCTTTTGTAACATCCAGGGGTATCATAAATTGCAGTAACTTCAGCGTGATTTTCGTCTTTGATCGTAATCACGTTGAAGTCACGGCAATTTATGCAATTTATGATTATTGTCTTTGAAGTGGACAGTGTCTTGAAAGGGGGATATAAGATGAATATCAACAAAAGCAAAACGAGGATGACATGCTGAGGGAATTAGATTATGGAATGAGACGGTTAAAGTAGTAAAGGAGTTTTGCTATTTGGGGAGCAAAATAACTGATGATGTTCGAAGTAGAGAGGATATACATTGTAGACTGGCAATGGAAAGGAAAGCGTTTCCGAAGAAGAGAAATTTGTTAACATTCAGTATAGATTTAAGTGTCAGGAAGTCGTTTCTGAAAGTATTTGTATGGAGCGTAGCCATGTATGGAAGTGAAACGACAAGAAGAGAATAGAAGCTTTCGAAATGTGGTGCTACAGAAGAATGCTGAAAATTGGATGGGTAGATCACATAACTAATGAGGAGGTGTTGAATACAATTTCCTTCTTAACTTTGAATGTCACGGCCAGTAGCCTTACACCAGTGCTTTCTGATAAATAAAGAAATTTGTGACACAACTTGACTAGAAGAAGGGACCGGTTGGTAGGACATATTCTGAGGCATCAAGGGATCACAAATTTAATACTGGAGGACGGTGTGGAGGGTAAAAATCGTAGAGGGAGATCAAGAGATGAATACCCTAACAGATTCAGAAGGATGTAGGTTGTAGTAGGTACTAGGAGATGAAGAAGCTGGCACTGGATAGAGTAGCATGGAGAGCTACATCAAACCAGTCTCTGGACTGAAGACCACAACAACAACTACAACATTGTCTTTGACTAAAAGTGTCATTCCTGTTCGTCTCATTGCATACTTCTTTTAGTTTCCTTTTTTTTTTTTTACTATACTGTAGCAGTTTTCTCTGTGTCCACTGATCAACCAGAACATTATAACCACCTGACTAGTAGCCTGTATGTCCAACTTTGGTGAGGGTAGCGGCAACGCGTCGTGACATGGAAGCAATGATGTTTTGGTAGGTCGCTGGAGGTAGTTGGCACCACATCTTGCGAGCTAACATTCCAAAGATGCTCGGGCTCACATGCGGTTCCCCCTCATCGAAATGTCTTGGCTCAAACTCATCTAGGGGTTGAACCGCACGTGTCGCATTACATGCCCTAAGCTAGACACCTGTGACCTTTGGTTAAATTTTCTGGCTGACGGCAAGTTTGCGAAATACAAAGTTAATATAACATATAATAACAGTAATAATAATATCGGGAACTAAATTAACGACCCATAAATGATGTAGGCCACACAGTTGCGATTTTGTTAGAATAATGTTTATTCAGAAAGCAAACTAATAGCGAAAGTGGTCGTATTTAGAGTTACTGTTACACTCGAGCACATATCCATTTGATACAGTTCGATCATTCACAGTCTCATCGCGAATTTCAAGTCCAATACTGCACACGAAAAGTTAGAGTTCACATCAGGCGCGCGGCTGCTCACCACTCACAGACAAGTCCCGCGTTACCACACGAAGCACCCGTCTGGCGTTCGCAGTTAGTTTTGTAGATCCCGGAGACTCTATGGTTTCATAGAAACTTCAGGTATCGCATATTCGTAGCAGACATTACCGTGGATCGTTTTTGAAGAATATGTAAAAGCGACATAAACAGTCTCAATAATTCCTCAAAAAGTTTATTAACAAATCCAAGAAACAGTGTTCGTCTACCACAACGAATAATAACACAAAATTGACAAGTGAAAGTCACTGGTTGAAGGCTGTGGTTCAGACAGAAACAAGCTGATCACACAAAATGAAATTGCTAGGTCTCATTGAAACTGTGTTGGAACGAAGTTCAATTAAAATCTCAGTTCTTTCGTCAATGTACGGAGTTAAAATTACACAAAGATTTAAGTTTTTCCGTCTAAACATGGAGCTGAAGTTCCCTTGGAACAGACTAGAATCAGTGTATTACAAGAATAATTCGAGCCAAGTTTTACGATATCCACTGCGACGAAGCCAGATCCATCAGCGGCGTCTTAGCAACCTGTAGGATTCTTCGCAGCGTCGGCGTAGACGGTGGCGTTGGCGTGGGATGGATGTCCGAACTGGGGTCGTGGCTCGGAGTCAACTGCCGCCCAAAATATCGTCCGGCGGCAGGATGTCTTGGTACTTATTCCCGGCCACGTGTCTTGCGGAAGCAAGTAGGTCCCCTCGACACACGACCTCTCGTGGCGCTGCTAGTGCCGTCTAGTGGAACACCAGGAAACATACTTTTCGGTGAAAAGTTTTTGCCTGGCAAGCGAGCAACCCCCGACACTGGAATGTTTTTATGTGTTGCCGACATTGCAGGCGTAACCTCGCACCATATTCATTTTACTTCGCTGTGTCCCGCGCTGCTCTTGTATCTGAGTGCCTAAGTAAGTCTGTCTTCCAGTTTCCCAATGTCACTCCACGTTACCCAACACTTTCATCGTGGAACATTACTCAGGGTATGCTGAGGCTGGGGAATCAAAGAAGGATAGGTACTTATTTTAAAAATTCGATTGAGATTCACCTAAAGGAACTATCACACTCCGCTTCCCCAATTTCACGTCGTAGCCATTGTGTCCAATCATTCGGCAAACATTCGTTTGGAGAGGATCAGTATCTCAGTTCTATTGTACTAAGGATAGAATAGGTCATGACATCGTATGAAGCACCTCAGCCTTCGCCTAAAATTATAAAATTTCTATACAAGCTTAGCTAGAGTGTGATCTGAACCAACTTACTTATCAGTGAATGTGTAGTGTTTCAAATTGCATCAGGGCACTTAATATATTTCATTAAAATTGCGTCTAGCGAGTACCAATGTTTACGAATTTAGCGTCCTTATGTCTATTACAAACAAGAAGCTCTTCATATAGCTCTCTTCAATAAAAAAAAAGGTACGTTAAACTAGGTAAGTTTCGTCCTCCTGAAGGCAAGTTCAGAGTCTTAAAATCGCTCCCTCTCGCTAAGGGCTCTTCCTCCCTTTGAGGTCGATGACGTTTTCTCCTTGAAGACTGTAAACGGTTACCCTGAGTAGAAATTTAATTGTGGTGCAAAAAAGCCAGAAATTTATGGCCATCTACCCATGTCGTAACCGTGAATCTTCTGACGTACCTGTGGTGCCAATTTAAACTACACCGTCCTCAAATAATCAGTATGGACTCAGAAAACACAGCTTGCTTATTCATAAATGAAATCTTGGAAGCAGTAATTTCGTGTGAAAAGATATATTCCGTCTCCCAGACTTTCAGCACTGCTCCACATCATCGATGACTAAGAAACGATCACACGTTGTATCTTCTTAGATATGCGACTGAGTCGATGAATATTTGATTGACACGACCAAATACCTTGTACTGGAAGGCCGATATTCAGCAGAAACAAAAGTGACATTGAATGTGCCCCAAGGAAACGTAATAAATAGAGCTTCTTACATTCTCAGTAAACAAAATTATTTGTGAGAGACCAGGGTGGACAAAAAAAAGAAATATCAAAAACACAACACATTACCATGCCTAATGCTGTGTGGGAAACCCGTTGGCATTCATAACAGCTTCCTGTGGTCTCGTAGTGGATAAAAACAGGTCCTGTATAGTTTCAGAGGAATCTTATACCATACTTCCTGCAAAATAGTGGCAAGTTCAGATGACGATGATGAAGGTGGACAGCGATCACGAGAACGTTTCTCCAAAGTAGATCACAAGGTTCAATAATATTGAGGTCTGGTGACTTGAGTTGACAGGAAAAATGTGATAATTCATTCTCGTGCTCACCAGTGTTGGACGAAGCGATCTGTGTGAACATGAGCCATGTCATCTTGGAACACAGTTTCACCATTGGGGAACAAATATTGTACCATGGGATGAACACGATCAGCCAAAATGATTACGTAATTCTTGGCAGCAGTGCGATCTTCCAGAGTGAGCATGGACCCTTGTAATACCACGATAAAGCTATCCACATCATCACCGAACCACTGCTGTGTATCGCTATTGGGACTTAAATTTCCGGCCGTGGTCGCCGAGCGGTTCTAGGCGCTTCAGTCCGGAACCGCGCGACTGCTACGGTCGCAAGTTCGAATCCTGCCTCGGGCATGGATGTGTGTAATGTCCTTATGTTTAAGTAGTTCTAAGTTCTAGGGGACTGATGACCTCAGATGTTAAGTCCCATAGTGCTCAGAGCCATTTGAACCATTTTTTTTTAAATTAAATTCAGCCAGGAGCTCGAATCAGTGTGAAACAAGGCTCATCCGACGAAAATACATTCTTCCATTGCTCCACATTCAAGGTTTTATGGCTTCGGTACCACGTTTTCCCGTTACGTTCATTCGCACCACTAATGAGTGCTTTTCGAATTCTTGCTCGCCCTGGAACTCCCTGCTTATGGAGCTCGCTTCGTGTTGTTTTAGTGATGACAGGGTTCGCGAGTGAGACATTCATTTCTGCAGTGACTTTTGCAGCTGTCGTCTTCTTATTTTTCGTCACAATCCTCTTCAATGATTTTGATATCATGAACCGCTGACCGAATGATAGCGGCCTTAAACCTTACGCGACTCACAATGTACAGTGTCGTGTCCGCAGTAAGTGCTTTAGGCCAGAGATATTAGTTTAGACGTGACAAGAATTAAAACTGGGCTCGGTTGCGTGTTGTCAACAGTCACCAGTGGTTGTGACGGACAGACTGCTGCTCGAACGCAGTGCCGCCAGTGGCAGTGAGCCAGCACTAGACGGAGGGCGTGGCGGAGCTGCGAGGCTCCCCTGCTGCTTCCCCTGCCTCCTGCAGCCAGCGCCCCTGCCTCCCCCCTCCCCCACTGCCCCCCTGCCCCACTGCCCCAGGCCCGCTCCGTAATGAAAGCCGCCGGTCTGCCGGGCAGCTCAGCCCGCAATTCCGCGTCGCTGGGGGCGTAGCTGTCTGTCTGCAAGCTGCACACTGGACCACCGGGTCGGAGGATGCAACAGCGATCTCGAACCTCCACCAACCTCATCTCACTGTGACTATAGTGTGGACGTGAATCACTCCAGTACGAACATTCAAACGCTGAATCCCAGCTACTTGTAGCTTACTGTGAGTGCCGGCAGAATTGCTTTAATTATGTTCTAAGTGACTATAAAATTGTTTTCCTCTAGTCCGATTTTACAAAGGCTAAGAATGAGTTTTGATTTTTTTCATTAGGAGGCGAGTTCGCGTTTCTTACACAATATCGCAATTTGAAACGCTAGCTACAACACGCATACGAGGGCATGCTGAAAAGTATACCTCCGAATTTTTTATGTGAGAATTCTTAAAGCTTTCTTAAAAAACAAACGTCGTTAACGTTTTAAATCTTTATCTTCATGTCTACATATTTGCAGCCCTCTACAGCTAGAAGGTTCCGAACTGTAGTGCGTAACATGACTGTGTGTAACGTAACTAACTCGTTGCGTTAGAAACAGCGTGCTGTAAACGAATTTCGAATTCGAGGCGTTCGTCCACACATGAAGCACCCTCTCCTTAGTATGACAATGGTAGACCGTACACGGGCGCTGCTACATCTGCAACAATTCGACGCCTTGGGTTCAGTGTCACCGATCTTCCTCGATACAGTCGCTAGTAGGCCCCATCTGGTTCCAAAACTTACAGAACAATTTCTACGACTTCATTTTGTTAATGATGAAACGATGCAAGTAGAGATGAGGTTGTGGCTCCGTTAACAAAGTCTGACACTCCACACTGACGGTATCAACAAACTGGTCTGTCGTTGGGAGAAATGTGTTCGTCGTCGGGGTGATTGTCGAGAGACAAATATATAGACATGAATTAAGGTTGTAGAATGTCAATAACGTTTGTTTTATTTAAAAAACTTTAGGAGTTTTCATATGAAAATCCAGAAGCACTACTTTTCACCACGCCTTCGTAATTAGTGACAAATCACTTCTCAAACGACAAGTTTTGACAAGAAACTTCTCTTCTGCGGGTGAAGAATACGATTATCTTCATAGCTCAGGTGGAATTTAATGGTATCACACCACAAACTCTTTGACTTAACTCTGCCAAACTGATACACCAACGTTTACATGCCTGTAGGATATGTTGATTAAAATTTTATCCTTTTGCGAACTTACGTGCAGCACAGAAAAAAGCGTTTTCTACATATGAGGAAAGGTGTGAGTATACGATGATTATTAAGTGTGTCTAACGTTACTGAGACTGAGACTTCTTAGGTGTAGGTCTCTTCGCACGCTACTCACAGGACGTACACATTCAGCTTACGCCATCTTTCAATACTTTCAAAATGATCAAATCATTCCCATGAGGGAAATGGGAACATCATACCGACAACTGGCACCGTCATTTGCTTGTAGTGCAATGATGACAGATAAACTTAAGACAAAAGTGTGGCAAGAAGAGTTGGCGGGCATCCTTCCAGTCGGACTATGCCACGATAAGATCGCAGGCTTTTCCCGGCTGCCTCTTACGAAGAGACGGATGACAAGAGCTGTACTGCGCAGACGTGAAAGGCACAGTGTTACTATCAACCGTCGGGAATGATTACTCGAAGCTGTACTGAGATATCGAGTTGGCATGCGTTGTTTACCACTGAGACCATCCCACAGACAACAAAGACTTGGATGGTGTGGAACCAGCCCCAACTGGGACATTGAAATGCATACTGTGACCTTGAGCGACGAATCTCGCTTCTGCTTGTGGTGGTCAGATCGGCGGAAACGTATCTCTAGACGACCTACCGAAAAATCACAGCAAGCGGCCATTATCGTCACACACACCTTTCCAGTTCCTGGCGTCGTGGTCTGAAGAGCTGTTGGGTAGGGAAACAGGTGCTGTGGCGCCCTGGACATCCGGCACCAACGTCGCCGTGCACAACTTATTCGTCATGCGGGTTGCATCGAGCTCAGCCCCTGCAGTGCAGACGACATGGAACTTCGCAATCGCGGAACTCCGCGGCCAGACCAGCACAGGGCGTCAACAGCGTTCTGGCCAGGTCAAGAGGCGGCGCACATGGCGACGGTAGAGGTCGACGGCAAACTTCTTCGTGCATCCGCCAAGACACGCGCTAGGTATATGGCCACATGCATCCGACCGCAAGGCGATTTAGGCCGACATACGAACTCAGAAGAGCAGTTCAGTACCAGGCGGCAGTCTGAAGATCTCTACTACGCCGCGCCGAGGACAGCACGCCACCCTCCCCAGCTGGAAATCAAAGTGACCAGAGACATGCTTGTTGGGACTTAGTATAATTATACTACTGTTCTTTTATACGACAAGATAGTGTCAGACTGGATGTTTCTATCCTTACCGGACTTAGATATTTCATTACTGTTGGCTCTTAATACTTCTTCAGCGAAGTACACCATAAGAATTGTTAAGTGTTTATTCTTCTTGATTGAAACATGGATTTGGACTTTTGTTTTAATCCTGAAGTGAGAAAGCTATTTTTCCGTTTTAATCTGAAGTTATTACGAGTTCAAGAGTTGCTCAGCAAAGAGGTGTGACTACAAATACTTAATCCACTGTTTTTAACATGGAGCTGTTAAGACTTTAAGATCGTGTTCACTGACTCGTGTGTAACTGTTTCAAATATCGCAGATCTTATTTATGTACTTTTTGATTCTGGAATTCTAAATGGTTCACAACGTTATTTACGAACCTTCATTTATTTTATTTCAGTTACTGAAGGCCTAGCATTCATTTTTATTTGTAAACGTGGTACCCACGGAAACATAGTTGACAAGACGCTAATCGAAACGTCTACGCTTCTTACACTTTGTTTGAAGCGTACACTTTCGTAAAATTTGACCAGCTCGCGGTCATAGCGCCACCAGATGTTCGTAGTGAATTATCTGCCAAAGCGGAGAGAACAAATCAGGCTCAACAGGAAACCCATTCAGTATCTGGGCACGTTCCGGCAGCCCCAGGGTAGAGGACCAGAAGTTTCGTCAAGACCACTTCAGTCGTGCTACACTACTGGTCATTAAAATTGCTACACCGAGAAGAAATGCAGATGATAAACGGGTATTCATTGGACAAATATATTATACTAGAACTGACATGTGATTAGATTTTCACGCAAATTGGGTGCATAGATCCTGAGAAATCAGTACCCAGTACAACCACCTCTGGCCGTAATAACGGCCTTAATACGCCTGGACATTGAGCCAAACAGAGCTTGAATGGCGTGTACAGGCACAGCTGCCCACGCAGCTTCAACACGATACCACACTTCATCAAGAGTAGTGACTGGCGTATTGTGACGAGCCGGTTGCTCGGTCACATTTGACCAGACGTTTTCAATTGGTGAGAGATCTGGAGAATGTGCTGGCCAGGACAGCAGTCGAACATTTCTGTATCCAGAAAGGCCCGTACAGGACCTGCAACATGCGGTCGTGCATTATCCTGCTGAAATGTAGGGTTTCGCAGGGATCGAATGAAGGGTACAGCCACGGGTCGTAATACATCTGAAATGTAACGTTCACTGTTCAAAGTGCCATCAGTGCGAACAAGAAGTGACCGAGACGTGTAACCAATGGCACTCCATACCATCACGCCGGGTGATACGCCAGTATGGCGATGACGAATACACGCATCCAATGTGCGTTCACCGCGATGTCGTCAAACACGAATGCGACCATCATGATGCTGTAAACAGAAAAAATGACGTTTTGCCACTCGTGCACCCAGGATCGTCGTTAAGTACACCATCGCAGGCACTCCTGTCTGTGATGCAGCGTCAAGGGTAACCGCAGCCATGGCCTCCGAGCTGATAGTCCATGCTGTTGCAAACGTCGTCGAACTGTTCGTGCAGATGGTTGTTGTCTTGCAAACGTCCCCATTTGTTGATTCAGGGATCGAGACGTGGCTGCACGATCCGTTACAGCCATGCGGATAAGATGCCTGTCATCTCGACTGCTAGTAATACGAGGCCGTTGGGATACAGCACGGCGTTCCGTATTACCGTCCTGAACCCACCGATTCCATATTCTGCTAACAGTCATTGTATCTCGACCAACGCGAGCAGCAATGTCGCGATACGATAAACCGCAATCGCGATAGGCTACATTCCGACCTTTATCAAAGTCGGAAACGTGATGGTACGCATTTCTCCTCCTTACGCGAGGCATCGCAACAACGTTTCACCAGGCAACGCCGGTCAAATGCTGTTTGTGTATGAGAAATCGGTTGGAAACTTCCCTCATGTCAGCACGTTTTAGGTGTCGCCACTGGCGCCAACCTTGTGTGAATGCTCTGAAAAGCTAATCATTTGCATATCACAGCATCTTCTTCCTGTCGGTTAAATTTCATGGTGTAGCAATTTTAATGGCCAGTAGTGTAGCAACAGCAGCTACAGCAAGGAAACAGTTGTGCGTTTCTCAACTTGAGAATAACTCTACCCTTCGGAGAACCTCCCACCGGAGCATAAACAAAATTGGATCGTGTTGAGGTCACTCATCCGTCTTCGATCTGGAGTTGGAAGATCCAGCAGTAATTTGCAGAAATTGTATTTCCTTGTAAATACCATCAACTGTGATTGCAGAGAGGCACAGGCCATCGAACATCTACTGGATTTTCAAGTACGTCCTGCATCATGTACAGAAGATCAATTTACTACTCCGAGGGCAATTAAAGTTGCAATGTCTTGGTCAAGTAATGTAGCTTGATAATTGTTTCTTTGATTTGATTTTGATTACCATGCATCCTGTTTCTAACTCGAATAAGTAATATATAAACACGAGTAATCTAGCAGCAGCCTAACCAAAGTAGAAAGTTTGGAGTGTTCAGGAAGGGGAGGTAATGATGGACGGCCTCACCTCATGTTGGACACGGACGCGCCCCCCCCCCCCCCCCCTCACAAACTTCCACTGGTTGCGTCGATCGAGGAGCGCTGACAGCGACTGGGCAACTGATCTTTCTACAACGACACGCTGCCGGATGTACAGCTCCGCCGTTCAATTTTTTCTGTTGAACAGGTGTCCCAGCTGACTGAAGTAACCACCTCTGATTGTTACCTTCGACAAGCCAAAGGGCAGTATCTCCCACTCTTGGCAAGACGTGGGCACACAGTGCCGAAAGCAATGGGCGCACATTGAGTGCACTACCGCCGGCACCGGGAGGTCAGGAAACCTGATATCCCGACGCCTAACGGCCGCAACGATCGCACTTTTCATCACACTCAGATTATCGCGGCATCTTTCATGCATATTCTTGCAATATAACTGTTGACTTAAATAAATATGCCATCGACGTCCCACGCAATGAAATGGAATTAATGGCGGGGAGACAGTTAAATGAGATGGCTAAGTGTTCTGGCCATTTACAATTATTACATTTAATTGGCTGATAAAAGTTCTAGGATAAGTCGTGTTTATTCAGTTACGAGTTGACAAACGCGGCATTGCCCGGAGATTCATTTTGCCAATTTTCTATTAGAAACGAAAACAAAAAAACTAATTCTCTTTGTAGTATAATATCGAAAACATTTCATTTCCATGTATTCGTGAAAACGCCGGTGAAATTATCAAACAGTCGTACGAAGAAATATGCATAATGTACAAATATATACACTCCTGGAAATTGAAATAAGAACACCGTGAATTCATTGTCCCAGGAAGAGGAAACTTTATTGACACATTCCTGGGGTCAGATACATCACATGATCACACTGACAGAACCACAGGCACATAGACACAGGCAACAGAGCATGCACAATGTCGGCACTAGTACAGTGTATATCCACCTTTCGCAACAATGCAGGCTGCTATTCTCCCATGGAGACGATCGTAGAGATGCTGGATGTAGTCCTGTGGAACGGCTTGCCATGCCATTTCCACCTGGCGCCTCAGTTGGACCAGCGTTCGCGCTGGACGTGCAGACCGCATGAGACGACGCTTCATCCAGTCCCAAACATGCTCAATGGGGGACAGATCCGGAGATCTTGCTGGCCAGGGTAGTTGACTTACACCTTCTAGAGCACGTTGGGTGGCACGGGATACATGCGGACGTGCATTGTCCTGTTGGAACAGCAAGTTCCCTTGCCGGTCTAGGAATGGTAGAACGATGGGTTCGATGACGGTTTGGATGTACCGTGCACTATTCAGTGTCCCCTCGACGATCACCAGTGGTGTACGGCCAGTGTAGGAGATCGCTCCCCATACCATGATGCCGGGTGTTGGCCCTGTGTGCCTCGGTCGTATGCAGTCCTGATTGTGGCGCTCACCTGCACGGCGCCAAACACGCATACGACCATCATTGGCACCAAGGCAGAAGCGACTCTCATCGCTGAAGACAACACGTCTCCATTCGTCCCTCCATTCACGCCTGTCGCGACACCACTGGAGGCGGGCTGCACGATGTTGGGGCGTGAGCGGAAGACGGCCTAACGGTGTGCGGGACCGTAGCCCAGCTTCATGGAGACGGTTGCGAATGGTCCTCGCCAATACCCCAGGAGCAACAGTGTCCCTAATTTGCTGGGAAGTGGCGGTGCGGTCCCCTACGGCACTGCGTAGGATCCTACGGTCTTGGCGTGCATCCGTGCGTCGCTGCGGTCCGGTCCCAGGTCGACGGGCACGTGCACCTTCCGCCGACCACTGGCGACAACATCGATGTACTGTGGAGACCTCACGCCCCACGTGTTGAGCAATTCGGCGGTACGTCCACCCGGCCTCCCGCATGCCCACTATATGCCCTCGCTCAAAGTCCGTCAACTGCACATACGGTTCACGTCCACGCTGTCGCGGCATGCTACCAGTGTTAAAGAGTGCGATGGAGCTCCGTATGCCACGGCAAACTGGCTGGCACTGACGGCGGCGGTGCACAAATGCTGCGCAGCTAGCGCCATTCGACGGCCAACACCGCGGTTCCTGGTGTGTCCGCTGTGCCGTGCGTGTGATCATTGCTTGTACAGCCCTCTCGCAGTGTCCGGAGCAAGTATGGTGGGTCTGACACACCGGTGTCAATGTGTTCTTTTTTCCATTTCCAGGAGTGTATATAAAGTAGTCAATTTAAGAAACATAGTACGCAAAATCAATTCCTCTGTAATGCCTATGGCAACGCCTCTTCATAGCGCTATAGACGGATAGCCCGCAGCTCGTGGTCGTGCGGTAGCGTTCTCGCTTCCCACGCCCGGGTTCCCGGGTTCGATTCCCGGCGGCTTCAGGGAATTTCTCTGCCTCGTGATGGATGGGTGTTGTGTGGTGTCCTTAGGTTAGTTAGGTTTAAGTAGTTCTAAGTTCTAGGGGACTGATGACCATAGATGTTAAGTCCCATAGTGCTGAGAGCCATTTGAACCATTTATAGACGGATATTGTTTCCGCCTATAGTCATTTGCGCTGCGTAGTTGAAAACCGTCAAAATCCTGCCAGGTGTCAGGGATTTCCTTAAGTTGACCCGACTATAAGAGTGTCTTAGTAGCAAAGAACAAAAATATTAAAGCTTCATGCACAATACTGCACTTTTTCGTGCATCTCAGTATTTGTGATGTAATATCTCTTGAACTATCGCACAATGATATATTTCTATAGGTGCAGTCAGCGGCGTATCTCGATACTATCTGCAAAATGTGTTGCGAACAGAGTTGGTCGCACAGAAGTACTTAAATATTATGCATGATGTGGCAGTTTTTCATGCATCTCATTGTTTAAGACGTCGTATCTCGTGAGCTATGATACGTAGCAGATTTTTATCCCCACAGCGATTTTCCCTAGCAGTAAGGGATACGTGTACCAAGTTTGGTTGATATCAGTCCATTAATTTAGAATGAGATATGGAAGCATTTTTACACAGATTCATATATTCATTTTTATAATATATATGGATTCAAAATGAACAGATTCTTTATAAGCCACCCGTTCATTTCTCCAGTCGACAGTGTCTTAGTAATTTGTATATTTATGGCAAGTCTTTTAAAGATAAAAGGGCAGCTGCGGTCTCACGCACGTTTGTTAGAAACGAACTGCTGCAAAATGTTACAGAAAATACTTGATACTTTCATACTTCTATCATTTAAAATATTCTTGCCCTTTTTTTTACTGTTCGAAAATATTTCTAGATATAACATCAACATCTCTGTGATTTTTGTCGCTGCAAACCGCACTACAAAGCGGAGTTTACATTTTGCACTATTTCCAACTGAAATTCTCATTTCAAGCGGCTACTGCAGGCGGATGACAGCAACGTTGCTTTCAAATTATCGCAGCTGTAAGCATACTTCGAACTTATTCCCTCGATAGCCTTCATATATTTTTACCAGTATACAGGACCGGTTCGACACCAAAAAACGTTGAGATAAATAACAATTGATTCTTTTATTTGCATCAGCCACAGACATCAAGAATTAGAGACACCAAAACCGTACTTTCATATCTACAGGCTCATCATATGTGGTAATTACGGCACCAAATGCTTCAATGCGTCTTCAAAGTCTTGTATTCGACATTCGACTTTGCGCAAAAATGAAAGCTTCAGTGTGACAATGAATGGAAACTGTTTCGTATCGATACTGACATCACTCGCCATTCAGATTTCAACAGCGTGAAGGTGGCATGTAACAAACTTCAAAATGGCATGCGGTATACTACATGCTTGGATATGCAGATGATTAGTATTTTGGCGCAAACGCTTACATCACATAAGAATGACGCTAACTACACTATATATACGAGGAAAGAATACTTAGTGGGTTTCTCATTCAGAAATCTCATTTGAGTTTTGGCTTTTTGTGGAAAGATCGTGTTACACCTCGTCTGAGGAGGAAAGACGTCTACCAGCAGAGGGCGTAATCTGTCAACGACAGGATCACGGCATGTCGACACTACTGCTTATCGTTCGGCAATATTGTTGTTCGCCTGCCATGTCAATGTAATCTCAACATTAATGTAACCATCTGCCAAAAGCGTGAATAACCACCTTTTTGGAGCCCGAGACGTACAGGAAGAGAGTCAGTGAGGGTCTGGAAGGAGCCGTTACGACTCCAGTCCCCTGGCCAGCAGCGCTAGGTTTCTCGGTTGAGGACCCACGTTGCTAACAGTCCGATCGAGGTAGTCCCACATATTCTCCATTGGGCTTAAATCTGGGGTGTTTGGTGGCCAGGTGAGTACAGTAGACTCACCCTGGTGATCTTCGAACCACACTGCGAGCTGTGTGACACGCTGCATCGTCCTGCTGCCAACGTGCAGAGGAAAAACAAACTGCATGTAGGGGTGGACATTGTCCCCCAAGGATATATGCGTACTCGTGTTGATCCATTGCGGCTTCCAAAATGACGTTATCACCCAGAGAATGTCACGAAAACATTCCCCAGACCATAAAGCTTCCTCCTCCAGCCTTTCCCCTTGCAGCAATTGTTGAATAGTCATTGCTTTCAGACGTTTCACATCGTGCGCGCCAAAAGGCATCTGTCCAACGGAGCATGAAAGTTATTAATCTGGAGAGGCTACCTGTCCCACTCAGTGGACTTCCAGTTGCGTTATTAGCATGCAAATTCCAGCCTTCGTCACCGATGAAAAGCAGTCAGTATGGACGTATCGACCGGGCCCTGCAGCGAAGGTCCATATGCAGAAACACTCGCTTAAGAGATTCTGCTGGTAGCCCTTGGTTCGTTTGCGTGATCAGTTGCTCAACAATTGCACGTCTCTTTGCCCGTAGAGACCTCCGCAGCCGTCCTTCACCCCGTGTCATCTATAACCCCTGGTGCACATCGGTTACGTCCGCGCCGGTTTCGGATAGCGCCATTTTGCCATGCACGGTATACTTTAACCACGACAGCACCGAAGGCCCACTCGAGTACTCTTAATGACTGCATGACACAACGCTGTATGCCTCGCCTGGGTCCGTCAACACCGATGCTGGACTGTTGATGACGGGAAACATATTGCCCTATCGGACGACTCTCGTTTCAAATTGTACTGAGCGTATGGACGTCTACGGCTATGGATACAACCTCATGAAACCAAGGCCTCTGCATGTCAGTAGGGGACTGTTCAAGGTGGTGGAAGTTCTGTAATAGTATGGGGCGCGTACAGTTCGAGTGACATCAGATCCCTGATACGTCTAGATACGACTCTGACAGGTGACACGTACGTAGGCATCCTGTCTGATCACCTGCATCCATTCATGTCTATTGCACATTCCGAGGACTTGGGCAATTCCAGCAGGACAATGCGACACTGCACACGTCCAGAATTGCTACAGGGTGTCTCTAGAAACACTCTTATGAGTTTAAACACTTCCAACGGCCACCAAACTCCCCAGACATGAACATTATTGAGCATACCTTGATGCCTTGCAACGAGCTGTTCAGAAGAGATCTCCAGCCCCTCGTGCTCTTACGAATTTATGGACAGCCCTGCAGGATTCATGGTATCAGTTCCCTCCATCACTACTTCAGACATTAGTCGAGTCTACGCCACGTCGTCGTCTTGAGGCACTTCTGCGTGCTCGCAGGGGCACTACAGGTATTAGGTGTCACCAACTGCGACATGGTCGCGTATACAAACAGTGATGCAATACTGTCAAATGTTTTGTATTTCAGTCTTTGATCACAATATGTATTCCTTAGACGAAGACCGGTTTCAGTCCGTCATGACCATCCTCAGATCTATAATATACAAATTTACACACCTAGTGAGCCGTGTGTCTTAGAACATAATACAGCAATACGTATCACAATATATTATCATATAACCAGGGAGATGTACAGAAAATACGGTAAAACGTACCTTTTTTGCACCATGTCTTAAAGTGATAAGACCATAATAGCATCGTCAAAACATATAAATATAATCAGCACAGCATCGTCATATAGATCTAAAATAAGGTGTAGAATAGGCCCCATCGTCCACACAGTCATTATTGCAACTGGCTACTGAAGTACAGTAGCTACCAGAAATCATCTAGGGATGATGTAGGCAACAGATTTCTGGTAGCTACTGTACTTCAGTAGCCACTTGCAATAATGACTGTGTGGACGATGGGGCCTATTCTACACCTTATTTTAGATCTATTTGACGATGCTATGCTGATTATATTTATGTTTTGACGATGCCATTATGGCCTTATCACTTTAAGACATGGTGCAAAAAAGGTACGTTTTACCGTATTTTCTGTACATCTCCCTGGTTATATGATAGTATATTGTGATACGTATTGCTGTATTATGTTGAAAGACATACTGCTCACTAGGTGTATATATCTGTATATTATAGATCTGAGGATGGTCATTACGGACTGAAACTGGTCATCGTCTAAAGAATTCATATTGTGATCAAAGACTGAAATAAAAGACATTAGACAGGTGTACCAGTTTCTTTGGCTCTTCAGTGTACATGCGTCGAGCTCTCGCTGTGTTGCAAATGCTGCAGTGATGAAAACCTTTTAATCCCCTGATATATTACTTATTTAGATCGTATTTCGTTTTATTTGTAAAACCTTCTTTCGTTCAAATCTTGATCTGTGTTGTTTTGTGCATGGTGCTAGATGATTTTATGCTTAATACGTTTTTATGACGATTACAATCCATAAAATTTAACAAAAAATAAATTTTTGACACATTTGCACATTGGGTGCAAATAGATTATTTCGTCAAATATTACGATTGATAAGTAAAAATTAAAACCACATAAAGATTGCACAGGAAAAAACTATAAAACGAAGCAAAAAATGAGGGTAAATGATTGAGTTAACACGATTTTAAAATGATTTGGCAAAGGATTATAAATGTAGAAAATTATGTTGAAACAAATAAACTGAAATAATATAATGATCGTTGTGTTTTTGATGGATATAAGAAAAAATAGACAGCACCCTACAGGGATCGTACCGACAAACTTGAACGCATCGGTCAAGTAATTTACACGCTATACTGCGGCGTCGTTTAGAATTTACACTACTTTCAATGCTCTAGTCGATCAGAAGAAATTCTGGTAATAATTTTTTTTTCTTTTGTCCATTACTCGCAAACGATGCCACGGTAAATGGTTTTAGGGTGTGATACCTTGGATGTTAAACTACAACACCGTATCAGTGGTTTTAAAAAGTCAATTCCATCCACGGTGACTTGGGACTGAATTAATAATAAAGCTCAAGCCGTAGAGTCAGCAACCAACGATATGCAACCTACGCCGCAGCATTGTCTCGCGAAGAAGCATTCTGTCGCATTTCCTGACGTCTGGGCTGCTAGATCTCACAGCGTACGTCGTACTCGGCCGCTATCCGAGCTAAAATTGCGTTCCGATTACACGAGCTTAAAAGGTCGCCTAGCGCAATATCGGCGCTGTTCGGAAACGACGCGCCCTGGAGCACGCGAGCGTCGAGCGCGGCTGGGCGGCCGCGAGTGACCGCTGTCCGGTGCGGCCAGGCGGCGCGATGCACGCGATGGGGCTGCACTCGGCGCTGGCCATCAAGCGGCAGCGCAAGCGGCGCGAGGAGCAGCGGCGGGCGCGCGAGCGCCGCTTCAGCACGCAGAGCACCGAGTCGGGCCTCACGTCGCCGCACAACAGCATCGCCAGCCTGGACCGGCAGCGCGGCACACGCCGCACCGCCGCCCACTCCAAGGCCACCGGCGACGCCGTCGGCTCCAAGGTCAGTGCCGCAAGCACGCGCCCGGATTGTTTACGTCACTCCACACCAGAAAGGCCCCTCCTATTCCTCGATAGAGACCGTAGTAAGGTATTGTTGCTGTGGCTATGGTCATCAATCCGAACACCTGTTCGACGTAGCTCTGCACGCCAGTCCATCCTGAGAGACCCATCCAATTCCCCGAAAGATGCCTTAGTACAGTACTTTTGTTGCTGTTATGATCTTCAGTCCGAAGGCCTGTCGATGTATCTCTCCACCTTACTCTCTCCTGTGCAAATCTAATCATTTCAGGATAGCATCTGCCACTTACACCCATCGAAACTTCTTACGCCAGTAACCCCACTTCCCTTGCGCTTCCCCCATTACCAAATTAACGATTTCCTGATGCTTCAGGAAATCCATCAAAAATTTGTTTTCTCTCCAGTTCAGTACCTTTACTTACCCGAGTTGCCTATCTAATAATAATCATACCACCTTTTAAAAGCTTCTATTCTCTTTTTGTCTGACTGTTTGTTGTCCTAGTTTCCCTTCTGAACATCATTACATTCCAGACAATACCTTCAGATAAAGACTTCCTAACAGACTAATACACGATGTATCAATTTTAACGGCGTATAGGTATACAGTTGAAATGACCATTAAATGTGGGCTCTAAAACGCATACCTTAAGAGATATTAGCATTTTTTAAGTAAAGAGACGGGTTGCATAGTAACAAAGATGAGCAAGTGCATTTTAGAACCCATCTTATTAGACATTTCGGTTCTTGTATGTGTTTACACAATTACGATACACCCTCTATATTTCAACTGAGGTGACAAAAGTCATGGGATACGTCCTAATATCGTGTCGGACCTCCTTTTCCGGCAGGACGACGGTTCAATCCCGCGTCCGGCCATCCTGCTTTAGGTTTTCCGTGATTTCCCTAAATCGCCCCAGGAAAATGCCGGGATGGTTCCTTTGAAAGGGCACGGCCGACTTCCTTCCCTGTCCTTCCCTAATCCGATGAGAGCGATGACCTTGCTGTCTGGTCTCCTTCCCCAAAACAACCGAACCGAACCTCCTTTTTCCCATGGTAATGCAACAAATCGATGTGCCGTGAACTCCAACAAATCGTTGGAAGTCCGCTACAGAATGCTGAGCCATGCCGCCTCTATAGCCGTCCATCATTGCGGAAGTGTTGCCAATGCAGGATTTTGTACACGTGCCGATCTCTCGATTAAGTGCCACGAACGCTCGATGAGATTCATGTTGGGCGATCTGAATGGCCAAATCATTCGTTGGAACTCTCCAGAACGTTCTTCAAAGCAGTTGCGAACAGTTGTGGCCCGGTTACAAGGCGTACTGTCACCCATAAAAATTCCATCGTTGTTTGGGAACAAGTAGCCGAGCACAACCACTTCCAGTCAGTGAGCGGTTCACTTGGACTAGAGAACCTAATCCAGTCCAAGTAAACATAGCCCACACAATTATGGAGTCACCACCAGCTTGCACAGTGGCTTCTTGACAACTTGGTTGCACGGCTTCGTGGAGTCTTCGCCTCACTCGAACCCTGCCATCACCTCATACCAATCATCTGACTAGGCCACGGTTTCCTAGTCGTCTAGAGTCCAACCGATGTGGTCATGATCCCAGGAGAGGCGCCGCAGCTGATGTCGTGACGTTAGGAAAGGCACTCGCGTCAGTCGTCTGTTGCCACAGCCCATTAACGCCAGATTTCGCAGCACTGTCCTAACGAATACGTTCGTCATACGTCCCACATTGATTTTTGCGATTATTTCACGCAGTGTTGCTTGTCTGTTACAATTGACAATTCTACCTAAACGCCGCTACTCTCGGTTGTTAAGTAAAGGATGTCTGCCAGTGCTTTGTCCGTGGTGAGAGATAATTCCTGATTTCGGTACTCTTCGCACAATCTTGCCACTGTGCGTCCTGGAATACTGAATTCCCTAACGGTTTACGAAACTGAATGTTCCTCACGTCTGGCTCCAACTATCTTTCCGCGTACAAAGTCTATTAATTGCTGTCGTGCCACCATAATCACGTCGGACACCTTTCCACTTGAATCACCGGAGTACAAATGACAGCCCCGCCAATGCACTGCCCTTTTATACCTTGTGCACCTGACATTACCGCCATCTGTATATGTACATATCACTGTCCCATGACTTTTATCACCACAGTGTATATTCAATGTTAATACAGTTCTCTTTATCGGGAACGCTATTTTGGCTTAAATGATGTCATTTTCGCTTTTAGGTGTAGCCTAAGTGTTTCTGTTGCAGTGTTGTGAAGCATCAGATTTGATGTCAATATACAGTGCAGAAATAGATTAAAAGTAACAACGTTCTTGCTGGGTCGCTCTTCGTAGTAACAGAGTAAGTGACTGTTATTAATGACATGGCTAACATGATAAATAGAGTTGTGTTATTGACCTATGCAGTTTTGTGCTCTGTTGTAGGGTGCATTTTTGTAACGATGTGTATTTGGCTTCAGAGTGGCTTAAACACTTAACACACTTAAAAGTGATTATTTCAGTTCTTTTAAGGTGGCTGCGACTATTGAGTGACTGTTCACAGTCAAGGTTCACAAACTCTCGTTTGGAAGACATTCGGCATTGTACAATTTTTGGCAAGTATTGGTCTGATTCAAAGTCCTAAGGCGGTGGGTAGACACTTGCAAGAAATTTTTCGAAGTCCAATCACGAAGCGATAAACTGGTGTAATGAATGGCAGCTAGCACTAAATGTGGAAATATGTAAGTTCATGCGGATGAGAAGGAAAAACAAACCACAATGTTGAAATACAATATTATTGGTGCGCTGCTTGACACAGTCAGGCTGATTAAATTTCTAGGCGTAACGTTGCAAAGCAATATCAAATGGAATGAGCGTGTAGGGCTATAGTAGGGAAGGTGAATGATCAACTTCGGTGTATTGGTATAATTTTAGGAAAGTGTGGTTCATCTGCAAATGAGACCGCATGCAGGACACTAATGCGACTTATTGTTGAGTACTGTTCGAGTGTTTGATATCCGCACGAGGTCTGATTAAAGGAAAACACCGAAGCAATTCAGAGGCGAGCTGTTAGATTTGTTACTGGTAGGTTCGAACAACACGCAAGTATTACGGAGATGCTCAAACTGAAATCACTAGAGGGGGGACGACTTCGAGCAGCACTATTGAGAAAATTTAGAGGACCGGCATTTGAGGCTAACTGCAGAACTATTCTACTGCCGCCAACGTACATTTCGCGTAAGTGCCATGAAGATAATATTGGAGAGAGTAGAGTTCGTATGGAGGCATAAATACAGCCGTTTTTTCCTCGCTCTATTTGCGAATGGAACAGAAAAGGAAATGACTAGTAATGGTACAGGGTACTCTCCCCAACGCACCATACGTTGTCTTGTGGAGTATCTATGTAGATGTAGATGTAGAGCGGCGGGCTCTGAAAGCTGGCTGCAGGCAGTTGTCCGCTGGTGCTCGTAATGACTAGAATGCTGGGCATCAGCTCTGTAAGTAGACCCGTCGATTCAGTCTCCAGTCCACTCTCCTTGTCGGACCGTACAGCCCACATAAATACTCGGCTGGTGGAATGATACCGAGCAACCCTCTATTTCCGCCCACGTCACAAGCGATGGAAGGTGGGGCGGAAAAAATGTCGCCCTCAGCAGGCCACACCGGGAAACGACAGCTGTAGCCGTACGTCTTCTCGCACTTAACGCCTGCCGAGCAGGCAACCCAAGGTGCACTACTGTACCGCGTCGAGTTGGTTCCGTAGGCTACAGCAAGCTGGACGTGAGTAACGCAAATCTATGTACCATATTGCGCATGTCATTAATAACAGGCATTCACTCTATTGCGATTGTGAGTGACACAGCCCTAAAAAGACTCTGTTATTTTTAACTTATTTTTGTTGCGTAATATGACATCAAATGTTATACTTGACAATGGCACAAAGCCGAGATTGCAGTAGCGCAATAAAAACAGTTTCATCTAAAAGCGAAAATGACATCATTTCAAAAAATTATAGGGGCTGTGGACCCATACTGCACAAAGATTTTCTCGTTACTGACAGTCTGCATTACTGTCTTTACTTCGGCCATTGTCAGTTAATTTGCTTCCTATTAGTGGAAGTCGTCTGTTGCTCATGGTGTCCCGTTTTCTAATTCCTCAGCATCGCCAGATTTCATTACGTTGCATTACACTACCCTCGTTAAAGCTTTCTTGATAATCATCTTATAACTTATTTTCAAGACACTATTCATTCCGATAAACATACATACCATGCCCTTAGCTTCCCCTGAACAACTACTGTGTCGTCAGCGAAACATAATGTTTTTACAATTCCAAATCAGAGCAAGCTTACATTCAAGGAGAACAGGGAATGAAATAATAAGTCTTATTAAACTGAAAAATTACTGTGAAATAAAAAGACACAACCAAAATAACAGCAATCTATTGGAAATTAGTAGTCTTTGGACATCTTTTAAAACAAAGTCATATGATGAGTAACGTCACAATGTCCACCATGGACATTGTAAAATTCTCGGATTCTCCTTGGCTCTGTTTTCTCAAGATACTCCCACTTTTATAGGGTACCCATCTTGAGGTTATCGACTGAGTCAGTAGAGTTCCTGTTGCTCGTGCCAAGCCCGCTCAGTGAGCTTGATGTCAGCAGATATCGTAGGCCGTTCCCTTCCGTTGATTCCTTCGCCCTGGAGAAAGTGTTCACCAGATGTGCAAAAAATTATAGAGGCTGTGGACCCATACCTCACAAAGATTTTCTCGTTATTGACAGTCTGCATTACTGTCTTTGCTTCGGCCATTGTCAGTTAATTTGCTTCCTATTAGCGGAAGTCGTCTGTTGCTCATGATGTCTCATTTTCTAATTCCTTCAGCATCGCCAGATTTCATTACGTTGCATTACACTGCCCTCCTTATTAAAATACGAACCATCTCAGAAATGTTGACTGTAGGGCTGGACAATAGGTTTACGGACCAAGTCCCGATACTGTACGGCCTTTAAATTACCCTCGATAGCACTGACACATGTCCTACTTCTGAATATGGTATCTGCCCAAAATGTGAGCTCTGAAACTGTGTGTCTGGGACGTGCCTTGGTACATGGCCGCCTTGACGGTCTCCTACGATAGTCATCAGGAGTCAGAAAAACCCTGCACCCGCCGGTGAAGTAGACCCGACACCACTGATCGAGAACCCATTCCAGATGGTCCATTGCCCAGTTTCTTTCCGCACGGGTTTGTTATCCCTAATGAAAAAATTGAGGTTAAAAGGCTAAAGGAGACTATTACGTACTGGATGGGTAGACACAGCTCTCTCTTTTGCCTGTTTTCTTAGCCGTGAGCGACCACTAAGAGGCAGATCTGCAACGTATTTCACGACAGCGGTTTAGTGGTCGAATGACGTCGCTGTGGTGTGCACCAATTCGGGAAGCCACTTCCCAGTGTTGACAACCCATCTTGTAGTAAAGTGGCAATGCCAACACGGTCTGAGCTTGAAACGGCCCTCCGAGGCACGTTAACTGACTGAACGGCGTGCACAAGTCGCAGAGTAGGTTACGGGATTGGATGCACAGCACGCTGTATTGATCCGCACTCAGATAGTAGTTTTACCACCATTGCAAAACGGATTGTGTAGTTGAAAGAATACTGAGGAATGGATTCCCGATAAAAATTCACAAACTAGGCAAGACATGAGGTTGATTAAAATTTTTTTGAGCAGTATATTGTCCTCACGGCCAGAGAAAACGCGGTGATTCATCCTCACGACCATAAAAGTATTAAACATATCGAACCATGCTGTTGGGATATTGTGTTTTTTTCTTGTTGTCTGAAGACTGATTTGAAGGAGCTCTCCACACTACTCTGTCTTGCGAAAGTCTCTTCACCTTTGCCTAACCACTACAGACTACATCCACTTGAGTGTGTTTACTTTGTCAAACTTTGGTCTCCCTGTATAATTGTTACCGTGTCCTCCAAGTCCCCTCCATTACCAAATTAACTACTCCTTTAAGCTTTTGATGTGTCCCATCAACCTTTCCCTTCCTTTAGTCGAGACTTGCAATACATTTTTTTAGTGGACGTACTATTATGTTCAGAGGTGTAGTCCACTACTTGGAACATTGCCTTCGCTAAATAAAAGAGGTCACCTAAAATGTCGTCACCCGTCCTACAAGCCACCTTGTTCTTTGCTGCAAGCATACGACTCCACTGAAAGCCATGACATGGCTGCTCATGCATTTACAAAACCTCGATCATGGTTGGAAGAACCTTTGGTTTCCATGCTACTACTGATATCCACTCATAAATATGCTTTTCCTTACTTAATAAGTGACTGCAGTATGACGTTTCCATGGATGATTATTCCATATATGATGCTAGTTGTATCCTTGTTACCTCTTCTGTGTAATCATCTTATTTAGTAGCCGTTTGGGAATAATAACGCTTTCTTCTATCAAAACCTTTTAATTATTTCTTTACAGTTTCTCCATCTGGCCACTTAGTAACACATGAGCATCAGATCAATAGTATTTTAAAATCGAGATTCTAATTTATCTAAAGGATCTATTTTTCTTAACACACATCTAATCCACTGGTATACGTATTTATGTTGTTTAATTCTTCGTCCATATAAGATGAATAGACATAATGATAGATTTAAAAGCTACGGGGGCATGACTCGAAAAAATCAGCTTCGTTACACGAGACATCTTTATTTAAGCAACAGTTTCTTTTTACACCCATCAAATGACAATTTAAAAAATTCTTGGGTACCTTGAGACAGCGTATTAAGACAGGTATGATCGTAGATATGCTATTATTAAGCCGTATGTAAAGTAAAAATAAAGAGAAAATGCTGAGGCAGTTCTCGAAAACCACGCCGATCCGAGTGAATAAGGTTTGTAAATTGATCTATATTAACACATTTCAGGAAAGCTTGAGACTCACTTTCAACCAAATCAGCAACAACAGCTGGTAATAAACAATGCATAGATTCAACCCATGAAAGACATAGAGAAAGTATGAAAATGGACTTGAAAATCAGAATTACGTTTAATCAAACTGTAAAAAAGAAAATTATTCAGATTAGCAATGATATTATAGAACCAGTTGATGAGCTTTTGTATTCATTCAGTTGAAGACAATGTGGCGTGGAAATGTGACTGGCAATAGCTGTACTAACTAAATGGTATTTCCAGGACTGAGCTCTCAATACATCTGAAAACGAACATTTGTAAACTGTATATATTATCAGGTTTGACCAAATGTGGCAATGTGAAAACCACTCAGAAACTCTCTCAGCTAGAAATGGGCAGACACATGTTCGGAATTACTCAAGAAAAAAATAAATGGATCAGAAAAAAGACTGGCGTGGACCGCGTGGTTATTTCTATACTGAAAATGAAATGGATTAATTGCCAGGTTAATCCATAATAACTGGAACAAATAAATTTTTTGTTGTATTCTAAGAGATTTTAAATGAGTGAGACGATACCCTGATGGAAAGTAAAAAAAATCATTAGAAAACATGGGGGAGCAGTGTGGCTTAGGTATAGCTAAGGACCGTAATGCAAGAAGTCTGAAGAAGACCTTTACCCAGAAGTTGATAGTAAATGATATTGATGAAGATGGTTATCATGGGAATGACTGGTGTAAATAGTATTACTTCATAGAGACATCATCTTCTCTATTTATTTATTTCCTGCCCTTACATCCTTTTCCTTCTCAGAGGAGGTGGCGTAATGCTGCGTAATGTGCTGCGACGGTAGACGGTGCTGATTCTGAATTAAAACACGTAATGCTTCTTTTTCACTGCAGTGCCCCATAAATGAAGAAATTAAGACACTATAGAGCAAGTACCATTTTCTCTCTGTTACAACAGTTTACAGATTAGACTAAACATTAGAAATGCCATAATGACAGATTACAATTAAGGACCGGCACACAACATGAATATACTCTTTTTTTCTCGGGCAGGCTCTTCTTCGTGAACTAGGTAAAGGTAGAACTGCCGCAGATTATTTCACTCAAATAGTCATGGTCCACCAAATGATAAGCTTCTGCTGCAACTTCTGTATTTACAGCAGCGAATTCACTCTTTGTTCTCTCGTATCTGTTTCTTCAAACCATTCTCCAACTCAAATATGCTAACTAACCTCTTCGCTAACTGTTATTTACTATATACAAGGGTTGGAACTGCAATAGTGGCAACTATTTATTTACAGCACGTACAAAATAGATACGTGTTTCAAAGTTTTACTGACCTTCAAAGTAGTCACCAGCATTGTGTACAACCCCTTGCCAGCGATGTGGAAGTCGTAGGATACTCTTAGCAGTGCCAGTTGTGTTGGCAGTTCGAGCGGCGCGGTCTATTGCCCGACGAATTTGTATCAGTTCTGAAACGAATGCCGTGAAGTGTTTCCTTCAGTTTATAAATCGAGTTGAACTCACGAGGTGTTAGGTCAGGAGAGTGCAGTAAGTGGTATAGCACTTAGCAGCCCCATCAGTCAAACAAATCAGTAACAACTTGCACTGTAGATGCTTGCGCATTGTCGTGGAAAATGATGGTCAGGTCCTGCAGAAAGTGTCATCACTTATGTCTCTAAGCTGGTCGTAGGTTGTGTTCCAAAACTGAACAGCATAGAGACAGAAGTGATGACACTTTCTGCAGGACCTCACCATCATTTTGCACGACAATGTTCACGCACGTACAGTGCAAGCTGTTACTGATTCGTCTGACTGATGAGGCTGCTAAGTACTGTACCACCTACTGCACTCCCCTGACTTAAGCCCTCGTGAGTTCAACTCGAATTCTAAACTGAAGGAAACACTTCACGGCATTCGCTTCAGAACTGATACAAATTCGTCGGGCAATAGACCGCGCCGGTCGAACTGTCAACACAACTGGCACTGCTAAGAGTATCCTACGACTTCCACATCGCTGGCAGGGGGTTATACACAATGCTGGTGACTACTTTGAAGGTCAGTAAAACTTTCAAACACGTATCTATTTTGTACGAGCTGCAAATAAATAGTTGTCACTATTAAAGTTCGAACCCTCGTATTTCGCATTCAATCATTGTCCCTACATTTTCATGTCCTCAGCATAAATCTGTAGAAGAAACGTCAATGTCTGATCACCGAAAATGTTCAAATAAACGTCCTGGAGCTTATTCATGGTAACCTGGAGTGAGTGGGCCCATATGTACTATGAAAACCATCCCCAAATCATCACAGAACCACCTCTGCTCCTCCACGAACTGCGGGATAAACGACTCTCCGAGCCGTCGGTGCACACGACGTTTTGTGTCATTTGAACAGAGGCGAAAGGAAGATTCGTCGGACTCACTACACGTCTCCAGTCAATCACTGTCCAGTTTCTGTGTTGTTTGTTTTGGAAGGCGTGCAGCTTTATGTACCACTGTGTCCAATGGTATTTTGCTACGTAAGTGACTCCAAGTGTCCATTTGATGCAGTTCTCTTCCCAAAGTTCGCTCGGGAAGAGGTTGAGATCTACGTTCACTGACAGCAGAAAATCCTGTTGAACTTGAAACCGATTGTCATTGGCAAAGCGTGACGCTCGTCACTGCGCTCTGGCGGTTAGGATCTTTTTACGACCACTGTTTTTCCGTCATGTTACACCACTGCGAGTGGTACAACATACCTAGAAGACACGTAGTACAGTCCTTGTTGATACACCACGAAATCTGGGCAAATCAATTCAGAGTGTAGTTGGTCACGGACACGTCTTAACACGGTAACTCCTTCTTTTCTGGCTGGTTTCACGCGGCATGACACGATTTCCTCTCCTGTGCCGACCTTTTCATCTCACAGTACAGTTATCTAAGTCCTCAGTTATTTGCTAGATTTGCTGGATGTATTCGATTCTCTGTCTTGCTCTTCAGTCTTTAGTTTTTACCCTCTACAGCTCCCCCTGGTGCCAAGAAAGTTATTCCCTGATGTATTAACAGATGTCCTATCATCCTGTCCCTTCTTTTCGTCAGTGTTTTCCATACATTCCTTTCCTCGCCGATTCTACGGAGAATCTCTCATTCCTTACCTAACCAGGCCACCTAATTTTCAACATTCTTCTCTAGCACTATATTTTAAACGCTTCGATTCTCTTCTCTTCCGGTTTTCCCACTATCATAAAATGCTGTGCTCCAAATGTAAATTCTCAGAAATTTCTTCCTCAAATTAAGACCTGTGTTTGATACCAGTAGGCGTCTCTTTGACGGGAATGCATTCTTTGCCTGTGCTGGTCTGCCTTTTACAGTCTCCCTGCTTCGTTCGCTACGGGTTATTTTGCTTCCAAGACAGCAGAATTCGTTAACTTAGTCTACTTCGTGATCAGCACTTTTGATGTTGCTCGTTAATCATTAGTGCTGCGTATCATTACTTTGTCATTCTTCCCATTTTATCTCAATCCATATTCTATACTCATTAGGCTGTTCATTCCATTCAACACATGCTGTAAATTCTCCCACACTTTCAATGAGTATAGCAATCTCATCTACGAATCTTACGATTGATATCCTTTCACCTTGAATTTTAATCCCTCCCTGAAAGATTTCTTTCATTTGTTTTATTGTTTCTTCGATCTATTGATTGAACAGTAGGGACAAAAGGCTGCATCCCTGTCTTACATCCTTATTAATCCATGAACTTCATTCTTGGTCAGTCACTTCTATTGTTCCCTTTTGGTTCATATACATACTGTATATTACCAGTCTTTCGCTATAGCTTACTCTTATCTTTCTCAAAATTTCGAACTTTTTGCCCACTTCACACTGTCGAACACTTTCTCCAGGTCGACAGATCCTCTGAGCGTGTCCTTATTTTCCACAGTCTTGCTTCCATTATCAACCGCAATGTCCGGAATGCCTCTCTGGTGCTTTTACCTTCCCTAAAGTCAAACTGATCGTCATCTATCAGATCTTCAGTTTTCTTTTCCATTCTTCTGTATTTTATCATTGTCAGCAAGTTGGACGCATGAGCTGTTAATGTGACTGTGCCATAATTCTCGCACTTGTCAACTCTTGGAACTTCGGACTTTTGTGGATGATGTTCCCTAAAGTCTGATGGTATATGGTCAGTCTCTTACATTCTACAAACCAACATGAATAATCGTTTTGTTGCCATTCCCGCAATGATTTTAGAAATTCCGATGGAATGTTATTTGTCGCTTCTGGCTTACTGGATCTCAAGTCTTCCAGAGCTATTTTAAATTGTAATTCCAACACTGCATCTCCTATCTCTTCCCTATGGACCCCTGCTTCTTCTTCTATCACGCCATCAGGCAACTCTTCCCTCTAACATTTTTTTTCAGTGATCTAACTCCCAAAATATCATATTTACTAAATCAACACCATCCCCGCGTTAGATCGAATTCTTTTTGGAACGTCCCTCTTAGTGCTCCACATAGTTAATCTCGTTCCAACTTTGCTTCCAGTTTAAGTGACTTCATCAGACTATTAGTATGGATACTGCGACCATTTGCAAGTGCATCTAAGTGTCGTGTCTTTTGCGCTTGAGTACGATGCATACAACTTTCTGGATTACGTAAAGTCGCCACTAACTCAGTTAATAGTCCAGCTTGGTGCAAAATATATAGTGGATGCAAATACCCACTATTTGAGCCATGACTGGCTCCAAAGCCGTCTCATGGACAAATATTTTTTTTTATTTTTTTTTAAAAAAAAGCGCTCTACTTTTACACTCCGCAAGTCAGGTAGCGGTGTGTGGCAGAGGGTATCCCTGTCTTATTTTCCTCGCTCCTCTGTTCCATTCGCGAATTATGTGTTGGAAGAATGACTGTCTATAAACTTCGTGTGAGCTCTAATTTATCTCATTTTCTAATCTATGTCATTTCGTGAGATATTTGGGAGGAAGAAGTATGTTGTGCGACTCTTCTTCGAACGTGCTTCCCTTGAAACGATTACTACTGGACCACATTGAACAATGCTGTACCAGTCTCCGTTGGATCTTCTGATCTTCTCTATCTCTCCTGTTACTCCTACTTGATAAGAGTCCCATATTAATTAACAATACTAAAGAATTGGTCGAGCAAATGTTTCGTAAGCCACTTATTTAGTGGGTAAATTACATGTCCCTAAGATTCTTCCAACGAATCTCAGCCTGGCATCGACATTTTCTACGATTAACACTATGTGCTCATTTCTCTTTTGTCGCGCCAGACAGTTACTCCCACGTATTTCGAGGTAATTACTCTTTCTAGTATTTAACACCAGTAGTGTGATCACAAGTTAATACGATCTGTTTTTTCTTCATGTGTGGGTCCACAGCCTCGCACTATTTCCTGAATGATGAAAATTTTTTAGAAAAAAAAACACCGTTGGCTGTCAAATTTTGTTATGCTAGATGACTTTCATTGTACCATATATATACTTTACTACTCATTTTCGGCCTGTGGCCATTTTCAAATGTATTTGCGTCTGCGATACTTGTGTTACATACAGGGTGGTTATAACTAAACTTTCGCTACTTAAGAGGCCCCCTTGAAAAATAAGTGATCATAGGACAATTAAATTTTGTGGAGACATTTGTAAGGAGATGCGAAAGAGAAAAGACGAACAAACCATTGAAAGAAAGGCATTTTAATTTTCAGGAGGGAGGGTAACAGATGTTAACTGCGCACCATGTTAAGGTTCCAGGCTGCAAACGTTGCTCATTATGGCGACCAGCTGCATCCACGACAGTCTGGAACCGCATTATAGATTGCTCTACTGCTTCCCGAAACACGTCAGGTGCGATGTTGGCTACCTCCCTTGCTATGCTCAACCTACAACGTGTGTTACTGTCCCGTTGATAAACCTTGTCCTTCAGGAAACTTTACATCAAGAAGTCACACCGCGTCAGACCTTGTGATCCTGGTTGCCATGCAGTTTGGAACGATCGGCCAATGATTAGGTTTTCTCACGGAGTTACCAAGTGATCTCATGAGCAGTGAGAGGTGGACCTCCATCGTGCATAGAAACAGTTCAGTCCAAAGCACCTCTCTCCCGTAGAGCAGGGATCATATGTTGGCGAAGCAGATCACAGTAAAGCGTGTCGTTCACGTTACACGTTTTTCGTCCTCGAGGTCCGAGTTCCGTACCAATACCGGCGCTTAACTACAGGCTATGACACAATCACTACTAATAATGCAAGTCCTGAGGCGCATAGTCTCAACATCATTCCTCTAAATTTGAATACCAATACAGTCCATAGAATGGCTCAAGTAGCGATAATTTAATTATTCCACCCTGTACAAAAACAGTTTAGTGGTAGGCGGAAACCAATCTTTTTATTCACACACACACACGTCGAAAGTCTACATATGGAAACAAATGTCCGTTTCCATGTAGCACTAAATAAGTTTTATACGCGACGGCCATTGCTGGAGCAATGGCCACAGACCACGACTGTCCAGTAATGTCATATGCATAGATATATATTTTTGTGCAATAACGATCATCTTGCATAATGTAATATGACGGCCTAGTTTGGTTTTATAACATTGTTTCATCATTCAGAAAGTAGGAACACAGCTCGCAGTTTGCACACAGCTTAGCCGGTATTTTAATTAGTCTCGGTCGTTAGTGCCCACTCGTATAAGGGGCAGTCCGTTGAAAACGATACACGTGGAGAAAAGTAAGTGAACTGTTTTTTTTTTATTTCAAAAGTAATCACCATAACTATTAATATACACTCCTGGAAATGGAAAAAAGAACACATTGACACCGCTGTGTCAGACCCACCATACTTGCTCCGGACACTGCGAGAGGGCTGTACAAGCAATGATCACACGCACGGCACAGCGGACACACCAGGAACCGCGGTGTTGGCCGTCGAATGGCGCTAGCTGCGCAGCATTTGTGCACCGCCGCCGTCAGTGTCAGCCAGTTTGCCGTGGCATACGGAGCTCCATCGCAGTCTTTAACACTGGTAGCATGCCGTGACAGCGTGGACGTGAACCGTATGTGCAGTTGACGGACTTTGAGCGAGGGCGTATAGTGGGCATGCGGGAGGCCGGGTGGACGTACCGCCGAATTGCTCAACACGTGGGGCGTGAGGTCTCCACAGTACATCGATGTTGTCGCCAGTGGTCGGCGGAAGGTGCACGTGCCCGTCGACCTGGGACCGGACCGCAGCGACGCACGGATGCACGCCAAGACCGTAGGATCCTACGCAGTGCCGTAGGGGACCGCACCGACACTTCCCAGCAAATTAGGGACACTGTTGCTCCTGGGGTATCGGCGAGGACCATTCGCAACCGTCTCCATGAAGCTGGGCTACGGTCCCGCACACCGTTAGGCCGTCTTCCGCTCACGCCCCAACATCGTGCAGCCCGCCTCCAGTGGTGTCGCGACAGGCGTGAATGGAGGGACGAATGGAGACGTGTCGTCTTCAGCGATGAGAGTCGCTTCTGCCTTGGTGCCAATGATGGTCGTATGCGTGTTTGGCGCCGTGCAGGTGAGCGCCACAATCAGGACTGCATACGACCGAGGCACACAGGGGCAACACCCGGCATCATGGTGTGGGGAGCGATCTCCTACACTGGCCGTACACCACTGGTGATCGTCGAGGGGACACTGAATAGTGCACGGTACATCCAAACCGTCATCGAACCCATCGTTCTACCATTCCTTGACCGGCCAGGGAACTTGCTGTTCCAACAGGACAATGCACGTCCGCATGTATCCCATGCCACCCAACGTGCTCTAGAAGGTGTAAGTCAACTACCCTGGCCAGAAAGATCTCCGGATCTGTCCCCCATTGAGCATGTTTGGGACTGGATGAAGCGTCGTCTCACGCGGTCTGCACGTCCAGCACGAACGCTGGTCCAACTGAGGCGCCAGGTGGAAATGGCATGGCAAGCCGTTCCACAGGACTACATCCAGCATCTCTACGATCGTCTCCATGGGAGAATAGCAGCCTGCATTGCTGCGAAAGGTGGATATACACTGTATTAGTGCCGACATTGTGCATGCTCTGTTGCCTGTGTCTATATGCCTCTGATTCTGTCAGTGTGATCATGTGATGTATCTGACCCCAGGAATGTGTCAATAAAGTTTCCCCTTCCTGGGACAATGAATTCACGGTGTTCTTATTTCAATTTCCAGGAGTGTATTTGTTCCATTGTGGGACAAGATGGTCAGTGCCTTCAAGGAAAAAGTTTCTTCAGGGAAGCAAAATTGTAGAAATCGCTTGGAGAGAGATCAGGAAGGTATGGAGAATGTGTAAGGGCTCACATATTGCCTAGCTTGTTTCGACTGCTTTGCATAAATATCGGTAGAAAGCCCTTACACATCTTCCATACAGTCCCCATCTGTCGCCATGCAATTTCAATATTTTTGGATTCCTGTAGAAAAACATTCAGCGACGTAGATTTGCTTCGGACGAAGAGCTGGACGCATGGGTACAGTTATAGTTCCTTAGGCAACCGTAAACATTTTTCGATGGGGACAATGACCACATTGTCTGACAGTGAGATAAGCGTATTAAGAGATATGGCGATTATTTTCGAACTAATGAAGAGTCTACCTCCTTTTTTAGGGTTCCGTGCCTCAATGTGTAAAAATGAAATCCCTATAGAATAGCTTTCTTGTCCGTTTGTCTGTATGCCTATCTGTCCGCCTGTTAAGAACCCCTTTTTCTCAGGAACATGTGGACGTATCAGATTCAAATTTATGTCACATATTAAGGTCTACGGTCCCTTGGGAATATAATAGTTTAAAGCCTGTAAGACAACTTGCTCATCAAAACCTATAGTGCACTTACTGTTGACCTAGCATCAGAAAATTTGACGATATGCAAGATTTCGCAGTACAAGTAAAGGGAAAAAAATCCAATAATTTTTAATTTGAAATTATATAACATGAAAAAAATATTATTTTTTTTTTTTTTTGTAATTTTCTTATCCGTCTGTCTGCTTGTCTGTCCGCCTGTTAAGACTCTTTTTCTACGGAAACATTTTGCGCATCAAGTTCAAATTAATGTCAGAAGCTTAGGTTTTTGATCCTTTGGCAGTGTAAAAAACGTAAGCTTCTAAGTCAGTGAAATCAAAACGTATTGACATTTATGTCACATATTTTCATACTTGCAAACTCACTAATGGAACTTATAGTGTACTTAATGTTGATCTAGAATCATGGAGTTCGACTAGAAGCAAGGTATAACAAAACAAGTAAAGGAAAAATTCGAAAACTGTTAATTTGTAATTGTATAACATCAAATATATATAGGGTGTATCATAATGAATGACGTAAACGCATACGGTTGAAAGTACACGATACTAGAAGCAAAAAAGTCTCAGTAAACGTAGGGTCGAAAATGCATACCTTAAGAGCTACGAGCAATTTTTCATCTTCGATACTGTGAACCAAATCTCTTCTACTGCAAGTTCTTTGCTTTCCACATTTTGGGAAGTAGTAGTATTGACCAAAACAAGAAAAAAAATGTCCAGTAAACATGTGCTCTAAAATGCATACCTTGAGTGCTGTGACCACGTGCTCATCTTCGCTACTTGGCAACACAACTCTTCTAGTGATATATACAGGGTGGTCCATTGATCGTGACCGGGCCAAATATCTCACGAAATAAGCGTCAAACGAAAAAACTACAAAGAACGAAACTAGTCTAGCTTGAAGGGGGAAATCAGATGGCGCTATGGTTGGCCCGCTAGATGGCGCTGCCATAGGTCAAACGGATATCAACTGCATTTTTTTAAAATAGGAACCCCCATTTTTAATGACATATTAGTGTAGTACGTAAAGAAATATGAATCTTTTAGTTGGGCCACTTTTTTCGCTTTGTGATAGAAAGCGCTGTAATAGTCACAAACATATGGCTCACAATTTTAAACGAGCAGTTGGTAACAGGTAGGTTTTTTAAATTAAAATACAGAACGTAGGTACATTTGAACATTTTATTTCGGTTGTTCCAATGTGATACATGTACCTTTGTGAAATTATCATTTCTGAAAACTCATACTGTTATAGCGTGATTACCAGTAAATACCATATTAATGCAATAAATGCTCAAAATGATGTCCGTCAACCTCATTTCATCTGGCACGTAATGTACGCACATGCATTGACAATGCGAGGGATTAGCCGAGCGGTCTAAGGCGCTACAGTCATGGACTGTTTGTAAGCTTAGGGACTGATGACCTTAGCAGTTAAGTCCCATAAAATTTCACACACACGTCGACGCATGTTGTCAGGCGTTGTCGGTGGATCACGATAGCAAATATCCTTCAACTTTCCCCACAGAAGGAAATCCGGGGACGTCAGATCCGGTGAACGTGCGAGCCATGATAGGTGCTTCGACGACCAATCCACCTGTCATGAAATATGCTATTCAATACCGCTTGAACCGAACGCGAGCTATGTGCCGGACATCCATCATATTGGAAGTACATCGCCATGCTGTCATCCATTGAAACATCTTGTAGTAACATCGGTAGAACATTACGTAGGAAATCAGCATACATAGCACCATTTAGATTGCCATCGATAAAATGCGGGCCAATTAACCTTCCTCCCATAATGCCGCACCATACATTAACTCGCCAAGGTCGCCGATGTTCCACTTGTCGCAGCCATCGTGGATTTTCCGTTGCCCAATAGTGCGTATTATGCCGTTTTACGTTACCGCTATTGGTGAATGACGCTTCGTCGCTAAATAGAACGCGTGCAGCCGGCCGCGGTGGCCGAGCGGTTCTACGCGACTGCTACGATCGCAGGTTCGAATCCTTCCTTGGCCATGGATGTGTGTGATGTCCTTAGGTTAGTTAGGTTTAAGTAGTTCTAAGCTCTAGGGGACTGATGACCTCAGATGTTAAGTCCCATAGTGCTCAGAGCCATTTGAACCATTTTTAGAACGGGTGCAAAAAATCTGTCATCGTCCCGTAATTGCTCTTGTGCCCAGTGGCAGAACTGTACACGACGTTCAAAGTCGTCGACATGCAATTCCTGGTGCATAGAAATGTGGTAGGGGTGCAATCGATGTTGATGTAGCATTCCCAACACCGACGTTTTCGAGGTTTCCGATTGTCGCGCAATTTGTCTGCTACTGATGTGCGGATTAGCCGCGACAGCAGCTAAAACACCTACTTGGGCATCATCATTTGTTGCTGGTCGTGGTTGACGTTTCACGTGTGTCTGAACACTTCTTGCTTCCTTAAATAACGTAACTATCCGGCGAACGGTCCGGACACTTGGATTGTGTCGTCCAGGATACCGAGCAGCATACATAGCACACGCCCGTTGGGCATTTTGATCACAATAGCCATACATCAACACGACATTGACCTTTTCCGCAATTGGGAAACGGTCCATTTTAACACGGGTAACGTATCACGAAGCAAATACCGTCCGCACTATCGGAATGTTACATGATACGACGCTTGTGACTATTACAGCGCCATCTATCACAAAACTAAAAAAAGTAGTCCAACTAAAAGATTCATATTTCTTTACGTAGTACATGAATATGTAATGAAAACGGTGGTTCCTAATTTAAAAAACGCAGTTGATATCCGTTTGACCTATGGGAGCGCCACCTAGCGGGCCAAACATAGAGCCATCTGGTTTCCCCCTTCAAGCTAGACGAGTTTCGTTCTTAGTAGTTTTTCCGTTTGACGCTTTTTTCGTGAGATATTTGGCCCGGTCACTACCAATGGAGGACCCTGTATATCCGACTGCAGACCTAAAATTAAAACATTCTCGAAAGTCTAGGAATTTCAGGGACCGATATCTTGACAGTATCACTGTCGGTCATCCTCGATTCCTGGGTTGAATGTACTGTCTATATACATAATCAAGTCTGTACGGAATCTTCAGTGCGCGAGTCCTATTCGGACATGGTCAGTTTTTTTATTTATTTTTTTTTTCTTCATCTGTCTCGTTTTCATTTGACTGCTCCTTATAGTTTGCTTCCCCGTAGCACTTCCGTTGGCCGCGCATTCGATGCTTCAGATGGAAGCGGCAGACACTGTGGTGACGTCGGTGTGTGTGGCTGCAGGTGGTGACCAGCGTGGGCATGATGCACATCGGCGTGGTGTTCCTGGTGCTGGGCGCCTTCCTGCTGGTGTCGGGGCTGCTGCCCACCGACCTCACCTCCTGGAGCACGCTGCCCGGCGGCGCCTGGTTCAACGAGCTGTCCATCACGGGCGCGTTCGCCCTGTTCATCGGCGTCTTCCTCGTGGTGCTGAACCGCATCATCTCGAAGCGCGAGGAGGACGTGCTGAACGAGTACGTGCAGCGGCAGCTGACGCGCTCGCGCTCGGGCCACCGGCTGGTGCGCGACGTGGAGACGGGCTGCCTGACGACGCGCGCGCAGCAGCGGCCGCGCACCACCGAGGAGTCGGCCGCGTCGACGCCGGACCCCGAGGCGGCGGAGCCCGCGCCGCTGCACCTGCCGGCGGGCGGCGCGCTCGCCGGGGGCGGGCCGGCCTCGCCGCGCTCGCCGCCGCTCGCCGACGGCCTGCTGTCGCCGCACCACCAGCTGGAGCAGATCGCCGAGGAGGAGCCGCTGCCCGCGCTCGCGCCCTACTGCGAGAAGGGCGAGGACGAGGCGCGCGGCCGCCACGGCAAGGACGTCTGCTCCAACGGCTCCACCACCGGCGGCAGCCTCAGCCCCGGGTCGCCGTCCGAGACGCAGGAGCTGCTGTCGGCGCGCGCGCGCTTCCTCAACATGTGAGAGCTGGCCGCGTGCGACTCCCCCCCGCCCCTGTACAAGGCCTCGCCCGCGGCGACCCACCACTTCTACGTCCCGCTGCCGCTGGCGCCGCACCAGGTGGTCAAGACCTCGCGCCTCTGAGGGCCGCGCGGGGTCGCACGCGCCGCTTCCTTCCTTCTCAGCCGAGCCGCCGGCTCCTCTTCTCCCTGGGCTGTAGCCGTAACTCTGACACCTGCGCCTTACAGTCCGTCTACACTGTCGGTCACCCGAGAAAGCTAGGAGGACCAGTTCCGGAGTTGGAGAGAAGACTAAATATAAATAAATCATTTTTCTGCGTCAGCTGCTTCTTAATTATACCACTGTCCGCTTCGATTGTCGTCACCGTCATACCTAGTTGGAGAGTTGCACGGTTTCATTCTCGGCGTCAGTGCAGAGCACGGATTCCTTTTCACAACAGCAGGCCAGGTGTAAGACAGGGTATGTTACTGGATAATCTTTTCAGCTGACTCATTGATGGTACTGTCAGCAGCTCGTGGTCTTGTGGTTAACATTGCTGACTCTCGATCGTGGGGTCTCCCAGTTCGATCCCCAGCCGGATCGGGATGGGTGTGTGCGTATTTTCCTCTTCATCATTTCATTACTATCGACGCACAAATAAAAGCACCAGCAGCAAGCGGCCAAACTCCCCAGGAGCGGACTCCTTGCCAAAAGTGTCATACGCACATTTCATAGGTAGTATTTTCTTCAGTGACGATTTTCATACCTCACTTACTTTCGTTTGGAAGGCAACCTACTTCGTATACTGTACGTTTCCCTTCGTACTGTGTGGGAACAAGAGTGGCATATTTCATTTTTCGATGTGATTACGTTTTAGATCACTTCAAGCACTTCAGTTTTTCAACGGAGTTAGACTGCCACAAACATGTCTGAAAACGAACTTGTGTAATTTCGAAACTAAGTGAATCAAATCCAGTCAATTAAACAGTTGCGTGGGTTACCCAGTAACATTATACAGGGCTTAACGGGTATAAGTGTACATATTTCTATTGGTGACAGAACAGTGTACATGAACAGCAGTTAATCTGTATTTACGTCATTTGCAAACTAATAATTACAGCTATCACAAGTCGTATGTTTGTGGGTTGGTTGGCACCTCCAGATACATGTGGCAAGAGCAACCTATTAATGCTTATTTTCTCCTGAGTAGCAGGTCTGGTGTTGCAGTGTGGACAAGTAAACGCAAAACAGTTAATCTATACTGACAGCTATAGAGCACTTGTTGCAGCTACGACCGTTGGGGAACATCAGGTCGTATAGTTACTGAAACGTTTGTGCGAAGACCGTTTCATACAGAGACAACACAACCAACACACTGCTCTCTGTTGATGTTAACGTACCGTATATAAAAATATCAGCACTTCTACCCATTACATCCTATATTAATAAAGTACACCGAGCGAGGTGGCGCAGTGGTTAGACATTGGACTCGCATTCGGGAGGACGACGGTTCAATCCCGCCTCCGGCCATCCTGATTTAGGTTTTCCGTGATTTCCCTAAATCGCTCCAGGCAAATGCCGGGATGGTTCCTTTCAAAGGGCACGGCCGACTTCCTTCCCCGTCCTTCCCTAATCCGATGAGACCGATGACCTCGCTGTCTGGTCTCCTTCCCCGAAACAACCAACCAACCAATAAAGTACAACAGAACGCCACCAACGTTGCAGTCACGAACTGAATCACACCAAAATAAGAGAAATTTCGTCTTCTGAGGTAGAGGAGGATCAAAGCGATGTTGCATACTTTCATCTGTTGTTTCTGCTCTTCACTGCACATGAGGTGTTATGTACAAAGAACCAGTGTTAGGTTGATGTCCAAATAAGAAGGCGGGAGCATCACGTGCTCTGCAACCAGAAGGCTTAACCACACCGCCAGCGTGCTCTTGTCCCACGCCACACGTTCCAGCCGTTGCCTTATTCAAGCAACTGGCAACGCCGAGCCCAACGCCACGTCAAACCACATTTTCTGCTTCTGACTCTCCCTAGATAAATTCGTATGCTCGGAAGATCAACGTGCCTTCTTAACATAATACTCGTCTTTTTTGCTTCATACCTCCCTCTACGAACACTACAGTGGCTATGTACCTTGACCATACCTAAAACTAACATGGAGATTAACGCTAGACATCCTATACTCAGGCGCAGCAGAATGACGCTATAGTCTAGAGCGTCACCTGGTACACTCTTCCCTAACACCGCGCTTCGCTCCATGACTCGCCTTCCTGTATGCAACACCACTACAACACCTCATGAACAGCGAATAGCATATACAACACCCAGTGGTAGGCAGAAGCTTCTTGACTTTTCTTTACTTAGAAGATGAAACATAACAGATTTTGCAATTGACCTGCTGCTGCGTAAAGGCTTCTTGAGGTATGGACGAATACCAAGAATGAAACGAATCAAATTTTCAGCTGAAAATGACAGTGGAATCATCGAAACGCGAAGTGCTTCAACAAAAAAGCGACCGACGTGAATAACGGTTTTGTTTATATTTAACCATCGGTCGCAGTTCTCAAAATGCCGTCCTTTACGGATGAAATAACTATCGGGAGGTGATTGCTGCCTCGTTAAACACACTGGTTCTATACTTGACAGCGTGGAAGCAGTAGGTATTCATGGGAAAAGCAGCAATCCCTCAGAACAGTCGTTCAGTCTTGGTGTATAAACACGCAACTCTTAAGGGAATGGGACGACATTGTATTCATGTGTTTAGCGCCAGAGCTTTTTAAAGCACATAAATGGTGGTCATCTTACAAAATTCCAATACGTCAAAATTCGCGAGTCTATAATGCTCATTAGAAGCACTGTTCATCGGATTTTACATGTATTTCGGGGGAAATTTTCAGCGACTCAAGTCACGCTTTGTAGTCACTTAACGGTTCTGATCTCATACAGTATTTAGCTCCTCAGGTCTCGCCGAGAATATCCTGTTCATCCTACTCGTCGCAATTACATGTGCAAGCTACTTACATCTTTCATTCTTCATAATTTAACATACAGCTTGCTCTGAGTCATACAAACACTAAATGACTGACAAGAGGCATTAGCATATATGATCTTGGCGAGTTACGTGTATGACGTTACCAACTACGAGATCTTATGATGGTCATAAAACAAATCAGAATTAGAGCTGAATATTCTATGTAATTAGACCTGATAAACGATTAAAAACAGAATTCATGCTTGAGAGTGGTGTTCTAAGCTACCAGTACAAAGTGATTTGAAGACACCACACGGGTGTACCGTGTGCTTCCTTATCACTACAGACCATGTCTAATACTTATTCTGCGCACAGCATTCCTTAGATTTTGAACATCTGTAGAGCCTGAGTATCTTTCTGCAAGACCAGTAAAACCATTAGTTCCATCACGCTAAATAACACAGACTTCAAAAGTCTCTTGCAACAACATTTTGAAATACGCCAGAGATAATAAAAGAAAGTTCACTGCATAACACTCACAACTCATTGTAAGCTATTTTCAGGCTGGCTTGAATAATCGTTATGAGATTATCGCCACCCAAATTTGCCTGCTTCCATTCTTGATTCAATTCGAGAATTACTGTATTCTAATGCCTGAGTGGAGCAGAAGTTCTTTCTTTCTGATTTATTCTTCCTCTGATGTCTCATCATAAATCAGTGCAATTGTCCAAGCATTTTTCAAATATAAACTGCCCCTTTCCATCCCATAAACCCTCAAAATGAAGAAATACACGGGAAACATATAATAAACGAAAATCTCCTCAAATTCCAGCAGCACCAACAGACAGACAACAAAATATGAGAATAGCTCATATGGTAGCGCTATTCCTCGAAAAAATAATAGTAAATAAAATAAAAACATATTCGTTAAGTTACTGGTTACTAAAAAAAATCTTTTGGTTAACATTACTGTCTAGGTAAACATCTAGAGCAGTGGTTTCCACTGGTATAAGATAGTAACATCTTTGAAAAATCATTTATGTTTGTCACCGATTCCTCGAATCTCAATTTTACCAACATAGGTCAATTTCAATATTTCTTTATTAAAGCCCACACCTTAATAGATGACGAAAGTTACTAGGTTTGTACACAACATGCGTTTCTCGTTGACACTAAACATAATACGAAATTTCTGCAACTATAAGTCATATTCTGTGCAGTTAAGTCGAAATTCAGAGTTAAGTTATTTCTTTGCCAGATGCTGAATTAATCAGCATCACATTCGGCACTCTGTCTAATACATTCATGCTAGTTCATAATAATTGATCGCCCTAGGCCACTTCCATCGTGAACAATTCGCTATGTGAAAAAGTTTCACTCTATATTTACTGAGAAGGGAGATGGCCTGATGTGCAGTATTAGCAGTAATAAGAACACGACACACTCAAAAAATGGATATCCATTGCACCTTCACTTCCTGTAAAAGAAAGTGTCTCTGATGATTCAGAAACACGCCACATACTTTATAAAAATCATTCCGTTCGCAAAGGTTTAATGAGCTACAGCGATACTAATTTAGGCTGAACTATTATAAAAACAATTGCATCATATGAAACTGGAACATCACTGGTGTCAATAAACATTCACTTCCTTAGTCTAAAGAAACTCATTTTATAAAAGCTTGGTATCATCTACACCATTTAGATCTCATGAAAGATTTACATAGCCAGTTTGTTACACATCTGATTACAATGGGCAGAAATTCAGTAGAGAAATGAATGTGATGTAGAAAAAGAGATATTGTTTAGAGTGAGCAGTGAAGATCACCACCACTAACATCTAAAATATAATTTTTAACAGTCATTATAATTTTTTGTATTTCTGCTACCACATTATTTGTTAAAATAATGTTCTTGTGGTAAAAATACTACATGTATGTTGGATAATTTTTGAGGTATCTTCTTTGGTTACAAGGAACATAAATATAGTACTTTAGAAAATTAAATCTCAGTCTTTTAGGCCTCATACAGTTATATTCTGCAAAATGTGATAGTAATAAAGCTGTAAAAACCAACCAGCAACATTTTAAATTATCAAACAAAATTTAAAATGGAATTTTTAAAGAAAATTGCCCTTCCTTCAGTATTTATCTGTACAAAATAGAATGATAACTACAGAATGACTTCCTCTTCACATAACTTATCATGGTAATGGAGGCCAACAGAGTTATGTAATTTAAACATAAAATACACTTAACATTTTATAATTATTAGATGCTTGTTATCAACTTAATATGTCAGTTTTATTTCTCTATCTGTATATATATATATATATATTATATTGTTATTACATGTAGATATAGCTGTTGTACCATAATTCCATCTTAAGTGAATGTAAAAATAGAAATTATTGAATGTAGCCAATATTTCATTGATATATATGTATATTAATATATGTATATGGATGCATTGAATGAATCCATTGAAATGGAAAACAATGTTCAGACCTGTGTACTGCTTTAAAAAGTGGCATTCATTGGCAGCTGCAGAAGACTGTCAGTGCCACAACAACAAGAAAATAATGACTGCTACTGGTTGCTGGTGGTGCTGCTGTAAATGTGAAATGGAGAAATTTATTTTGCATTATATAGTGCTGTATTTTATCAACAGCTTAGTATTAGGACAAATTTTAATGAGATCCGACATGAGTAGTACAATGTATGAAAAAGGTCACTGCTTGTAAATGACCCTAAAAATGGGTATTCAAATGAAACAATTTCTTATATGGAAAGTTGTGAAGATTACATATTAAAAAGGCTTAGATACATGTATTGATAATTGAAATGCTATATGTAAGCAAATTACATGACTTGTATAAGCTGCCTTTGCTGTAATCATAAATGAGTCATAAGTGACCCAACTGCCTATCCCCCTTGGATGCCAACTACAAAGAAACTACCTACATTTTAATATTAAATATTTTTGTCTTTTAGTGAATATGCAGATTCTCTTATTTTCATATTTATTACTAAATTGTAGATCCTTTCCTCCCATATCAATGTCTTTCAGAACAAATTACAATATTATCTCCAGAATGATGTGTTTAGTGTAACAATGGTGAAATACAAAATAAACCATAGGTATTGTTGAATATTATTTGCTGGGTCCAAAACTTAAGAAGAAATAAACAGAATGAGTTAATATTCCACCAAAAAAAATTTTGAACGTTCTTGACTAATATACATTCTGTGGAAAACTTATTCAGTTTGAGGAACATCATGACATTATGGCATTGATTAGCAGTTAGTAGTTTTATCTGTATCACATTCACACATATCCCAGCCATTAAAGTATACAATGTTTTGCAAGAGATAATTACTGTACTATTTGCTTGTACTTACTTAAATCTCTACTTCCCTCTTTTCATTTGTACCTGGAAGTTTTGTTTCATTCCAATGAAAGAAATGTATTCAGATTGAACAAGACATCGACATTTTCTCATTTATTAATAGCATAGTACAGAACTGGCACTTATCGTTTTCATACAGCCTGTCTTCTTTTCTAAGAATTATAAGGACTCTTCATAGTCTCTAAATGTTAAATATATCCAACAACATCTTCAGAAATAATCAATATATCACATTAAAAGTGTTTGTATAATTGATCAATTATTGATGGTAAATAGTTATTACTAGATTATAGAATATGGCAAGAAATATGAAAAAGTAAAAAAAAAAGGAGAAGTGACTGATTTGTCATTAAAAATATTTTTCACTGCTTACATCAGATGAGGTATACCAAATGATGGATCATAGACCTTTTGAACTTTAAATAGTAAACTAAACTTTTGTAGATCATTTTCAACTATTTTCAAACCTGCACAAAATATTAAATTATCCTAATATGTATAACATAATACATGACACAACGCTTTTCTGCTGATATTGAGACATGTTTTCTAAATCATGTGTTATGCAGATTAATGTAATCTTATCTTTATACATCAATGTACAGAACTAAAAATCAATATTGCTACAAGTAGTACTCCCAACTACTGTTTCCAGCCTATCAATTTATATTATTATAACTGATATCTCTGTCTTTCAGAGTGCTGTAAGATATATTTCTATTTTGCTAAGTATTTTTACATTCTACTTTATAAAAGAAGAAAAAATATTCATTATTGCTTCCTGTATTATACTATGCACTCATCAAAATTACACTAACATATGTTTCAATAATGTCTTCTGATCAATGATAAGAAATTATCTGCTTTTACATCTATTCATATGACTAAAAACATTTCTTGACTGAGTTTTTATATTATGCACATATTATATAAAAATGTTTATAATAAACATTATATGAAACAATGAAATTATTCTTTACAGGAGCCATAAAACTAAGATAGTTATGTATATTGTTTTTAACTTTAAACATAATTTTTATAGCTGTTTCTTCATTTCCACACAGCAAAATTTCATTTGCAGTTCCCTAAGCTCACAGAAGTTGCTGAAAATTATTGAAGTTTCCATAACTTTACACTGTATCTTGGCTTACTATTTACATCTTGCTTCTACAGTGCAATCTATAGACATCTGAGAGTAGACTGATAAACTAGAAGCTTCAGCTATCACACAGAAAGAAAATAATTACTGACAATTAAATGTGTTGTTGGTGAACCAAATTTAGAATGATCAGTAACAATAACATAAATTATTCATTGTGTATAACACAGATACAAATAGTGTAAATAGCATATAGAGTGCAGCACTCCTCCACCAACACTTTTAATTTATTGGTAAACAGTAAACAGCTCTAAGCAACAATTTATTTTTTAGGAAGAACCTATGTAACTCAGTCCAATATATTTGCTACTACAAGATTTAAGTCAAGCTATTTGTTGAATAACAGTTAAGTAACAAAACAAGTTAAAAATATGATTACTGAATACATTTGCACACCTACGTGAACATTTTATCTGATTATTTTTACAGTACAAACTCAGGATACTTTACAGAATACTGATGAGATTTACTGATAATTATTGCAAGTGTTTGTTGAATAGAATTACTGATCATGGAATAACAAACTCAGACTCATGTATTTTTGAAGCTATCTTGCAATAACAGAAAATGCACAAGCAGTTCATTCATGAGGACAATTTGTTTATACAGAGCAAAGTAAAAAATGTCCTTTATGAATTTACAGTACCTTGACCTTATGTTTTTGGAACTACAGATAATCTTCAAATAGTACAAATAATACTACTGCAGAGAAGTATGTGATACCGTTGTTCATCCGTGTGTGTGTGACCGTTGTTATTATATCTGTCCCAGTTTATGGCCAATGATCAACAGAACCTTCTCATTATATCACCTAACTCATACATATAACCATGTTTTCTTGCATCATGTTAAGAAATTAGAACAACAGGTCAGTTATTTACTTTAAAATATTAATCTCAGTTACAGAACAAGTGCTGCAATAAATCATTTTAGTAATATCAAATACAAAAAAACAGGGTATAAGTAGATCAGAAACATCAGTAACTCGAGATAAGTCACAATTCATTTGATTAAATTTTTAATTCCAGAATTGCAGTACCAATAATCAAATACTTTTTTGACATTAAAATGTTCTTGGAACTATAGATACACATTCAAGTAGAAAGACAGTAAAGCCAAATATAAACATCTGTTTTTAAAATATGAGACCTTAGTGAGATAAATGGAAATGTTTACTAATGTCTTTCTTGCACCTACCTCTATTCTCTTCTAATTAAAAGTAACCATAATTTTTAGGGAATTGTGTGCAAAGACCTTTAATCTGTTTCTTGAGTCTTTCACAAAATTTCCATTCCTGAATTATATCTATACTCATAAAGAACTCCAGTCAAAATGTAAATCACATTCATATGTTGCAAAACTGAAACTGTAGTCCAACAACAGTATAACAAATTGACAGATCACACAAAACTCTGAAGTAGCTCAAGTTATATGTATAAAGTACCAAATAATGGAAGCCAACTTTGGGGCTACAGTAGAAAAACATCTTTCTTTTCTACACAGTTTTCGAATGCCATCATTGCATTTTATATCTACTTTAAGTAAATGTTTATTAAATGCCCAACTCTAGTAGTCGTAATTTTCCTCCATTCCTCTGCCTCTCATTGCAGATAGGTTGAGTTTGTAGATTCTCTGTTTCATTGTAGTCTCCTATCTGCATCCTAGCATTTAATCCACTATAATTGTCTTGTCGGCTCTGTAGTTTTACGAGTATAACAGTCAATAGTCTAAATTCAGTTTCAAAAATTTTTATTATTCATTTTCATCTCAATATGTTACTACATATCACTAATACTCGATGCCAGATACACTGTGCACATAGCTGTGCTACATCATTCTCTGTAAGTTTATAATTTGTTCTGTCACACACCTGTACAGTGAACAGCTTACAGAAAATGAGTGAAATAATGATCCAGTTATTTTCGCTCATTAACATATCCCTATAAACTACTTGGAGATTCTCACCATTAAGACCTCATGCTTGTTCTGTCTCTCCCACCCTCTCCGTCCCTGCCTCCCTCCGTCCCTCCCTCCGTCCCTCCCTCCCTCCCTCTCTCTCTCTCTCTCTCTCTCTCTCTCTCTCTCTCACTCTCTCTCTCTCTCTCTCTCTCTCTCTCTCTCTCTCTCTCTCTTTCTATCTCTATCTCTCTCTATCTCTTTATCTCCTTTTATCCCCTCCTTCCCACCCCTTGTGTGTGTGTGTGTGTGTGTGTGTGTGTGTGTGTGTGTGTGTGTGTGTGTCTGTGAGAGAGAGAGAGAGAGAGAGAGAACAGTTTTCTTAGTTATACTCATATTTAATTTTTAAAAAAATGGAACCACCAGGTATATATTCAAATAAAAATGATGTTAAATGTAAAAAATCAAACTAGAGGTTACTGAAAGACAAGAGAAATCTACCTTAGATTCACCTCATTTTGCAGATGTTCACTATCAGTATAAGTTCAGTGACAATTACAGTAATATCGCAATGACTGAAATTCTGACTTCAGACATGTACTACTTGTTATATATTCTGTAAAAAGCTTGTCCAGTCAGTTCATATACGTTCAGTATAAATGTCTGTAGATAAAAAGGTGGGTACAGGATGTGAATAAGGGATATACTAAAATGAAACAACGTTTAATACCCAGAAATACCACGTAACATAAAATGATATGATATAATGAGCAGTATTCAATATATTAACCACAAGTTGGATCCAAATAAGAGAAACAATAAAAGTTGCAACTATTGTCTGAAATATGAATAAATTCGTCTACTTTTCATTTGTACAGTAATAAGCAACAGCTTTTAGCACTCAAAATGTAAGAATTTAACTTGCTCTCATAGGTAGCAACTAATTCAATACCATAAACACATGCAATTGGTGCTTTTAGGCAGAGAGAGAAGTGGTTCTAGTAGGCAATACTCACAGAAAAGCAAAGTTAAAATATTCTGAGTAAAAGTTTCAAAACTTGTTCCATAGAGAAATTGTCTCAGATGCACATATAGCTCTAGCCTTAATTAAAAACTATGAAATCATTATGTTCACATCTCCATATACTGAGTATGAACATGGTGTTCCAGAATGTTAGGTGGTGTGCTTTTGCCAACTCCAGAAATAACAGAATTTATAAAGTAAGACGTCTTTTATGAAACTAATAGAAATTATTTTTGTAAGTTCGTCCAACACCTGACACTAAAATTGAATTATCTTTTCCATAATGTTCCTTAGAATAAGAAATGGCTAGATGAATGGCAACAATGTATTGTTTTTCTTTCATCCTCTCTAAATCATACATAAATTTATTTTATCCATCTATGAATACTATCAAAAAGTTACAAATAGTCAAATATATAAATCTCCATTTACATCTACATCCATATTCTGCTAACTACTGTGAAGTGTATATCAGAGATACTTCCCATTGTATCAGTTATTACAGATTCCTTCCATGCCTATCACTTATGCAGTATGGAAAGAATGACTGTTTAAACATCTCTATGCACATATTAGTCTAATCTTGTTCTCACAGCGTCTGCAGTTGGTTTACTTAGAAGACTCTAGTATAGTCATCATTTGAAAACTAGTTCTTGAAACCTTATAATTAAGGTTTCTTCGAATAATTTGTATCTGTCTTCAAGCACTCCCAGTCCAATTTCTTCAGCATCTCCATTATGCTCTCCCATAGGTCTAAAAAGCATCTGTGTACTCAGCTATCGTATCTTCTGTATATGACATATCTGAAGAAATTGTTTTAAAAAAACTGCACATCTCACTGAAGCAGATTTCACATTGTTCAGCATCTCCTAGTCATTCTCATGTGAAAATTTTGTTTTGTCTATTAGAAAATGAATTTCTAAACCATTTTACTTTTAGTTGCAAATTCCAGTTCAGGAATTTCTTACCGTCCATTAAATGTGCAGAAAATATGAGTAGTGCAACAAATTCCACATTTTCCATTACTGTAGCTTTTTTTAATTGGTGTAGTGCACATGTGCTAAATGGAGTAACTCTTTGAGCACATCATTTCACTGGTTCTATAATGGAATGGAAATATTACATCTTCTAAAAGACCACATTTGTTATATAGAAATGTGGTAAAAGAAACTCTTAAAGAAAAAATAGAATAAGCTATTGATTTTGTTGAGCCACTTGTTTATTCTTCATCCATATCATGTCATCTGCTAAAATTACTACTCTTGGTGTGGTGGCTTGTGTCATTTTTACAACAATTTTTATGGAAAAACATGGAATAAATTTGTATGACATATTATAAATACAATTAAAAACCAAATAGGGCAACATCAAAAGCAGTAGTTGAATACAAAGAACTACTTAATTTTTCAGTTACTGTTGATTGAACTTACTCACACATGTTCTCATCTTATCACTTTGAACTCATACAGCCAAAGGTACAATTACTTGAAACAATTTTTAACATTTCTTCTTTATTTTACCAGGAGAATCCCAAAGACGTCATAGACTGACATTCACAAAATTCTAACAGCATGTGGCATACAACAGTACACTACAATATGACTTTTGCATTTTGTTCAGATTTTGTGTACTTTTGTTTGGTGACCACAAAATATATTGTAAACTAAAAGTTAAATTTATTTCTCTTTACAGTAGTTGAAACTATGCAACCGTGAAGAATGTAATGTTACTGTTTTAGCAGATATTCGAAAAAGCTAACTCAAGTAATGATGAACTTTTTCACATATATACTCTTACACAGTAGGACATCAATGACTTGTCACTGACATTTGAGTGCAGTACCATTAATATCCTCTTGTTCTCCATCTTCGCAATATGCTGAGTCCCAATTTAGTGCAGGTGTTATTTAAAGTGTCTGTGACTGAACTGTAGGTGTGTCACTGTTTTTAAAACTGTTCGTGATATGGTTCATTTAGTATATCAGTGGAATACAAATTTATATGAATGTACTAAAGTATATTGGTATTCTCTAGTAACACTAAATCTTTTCCATTCACATAGTTATTTGTTTCTTAACACTGTCTATAATATAATTATGCAATCAGAGAATTGGATATTTTGTGGTCCTGATTACTGATGATAATCACTCCTTCAATATCTTATCAACCATTTCATATCCCTGAAGGCTGTAATGGCCTTTTTTCCATACAAAAATAGTTTTGTTGCTCCTCTCCTGCAAGTACTACACTCTGACTGCTTTTCTTAAACCAGAGCTGTTATGGATTCTTGCAGCAGTATTTTCTGACTGAGAGTCAAGTAGTCTACTAGTCTTTAAATCAGTATTCATCACCATAACAACTGTGTTGCAGAGTTGCTAATAAGTCTTACTAATTGCTGCAATCTTAAATTAATCAAATGTTGTAGTCATAAAGCCTAGTGCTACACATCAGATCAACTTATACCCTGTTACAATATTTAAATATTCCTTATCGATCTCAATATAAAAACACTATAATCCTTGCACTTCACAAACATTAATTTACAAAATACAAATTTTTATCAATGCACATTGTCTTTTGGTAGTAGAATGTGAAAGTATGTTTGCTACTGAAGTTTATTCTAATCTTATAATATCTGTAATTATAACGGATATTATCACAAATAATTTACAGAAAGAAAGTATTCTCTCTAAATTAAAAAATTATAAATCAATTAGGTAATTCTTGTGTATGCAGTGACTTGTTTATTAAAATTATAATACTTTACAATTAACATATTCATAGAAACCATAGTGCTATATATATATATATATATATATATATATATATATATATATATATATATATATGTCATAAGGTTCCACAAATAGTCATCACAGGTAATGACTTACTCTTGTGTTTTAATTTTAGCTGTTCCCAACTTTCAGTGCAAAGAAAGATATATTTTATGCTTTAGAATTAAATTTGTTAACCATTTCCTTTGAATTCCTGGAAATCCTTTTCCGCCCTATCCCTTACTTTTTTATTATTTATCTTAAATTAATACACCTATGTTGAGAATCATGCATAATGTTTCTCCCTGCCCATAAATAATTTATCTTACTTTTGATAAGTAATAAACAACAAATTATTTTTTGAAATATAGAATATAAAGCTTCATAATGTGTAGAGTGTTTGATGTACAATGGTTGAACAATACTTATCTTTTGTTTCTACATTATGCAAAGTAGTGTAACTGATTCAGCAAAGTGCAATTGCAGTAACAATGAAAACTGTATTTTTAATACGTAAATATTCTCATGAACTTTTCAAATATGTCTAACAATTTGAAATTTTTGACTGTTAATCTAGATACATTACAAAGCCTTATTAGCCTGTTTCATGGAATTTTTAATTGCTCATAACAAATTATTCACTGATGATTCAGCTATTTCATTGGAAGATTAGAACGTATCCTGCTCTGAAGCTGTACTTACATTATATTTCTCCTGCACCTTTTTACTCGATTTAACAAATTTTGTATTCCAGTATTTCAACAAACTCTTGCAAATGCTGATGAAAATTTATTTTTATTCCTTACACAAAACTAAAAAGTCTTATAACAAAGGTTATGGAATAAAAATAGTATTTTGCATCAAACAAAATAAAAACCTTTATAAACCAAGTGAAATATGTTGATTCTTATGCAGTGTTTTCAGTAGCTGGAAAATATTACATGAAGGTTTGCTGGTGATAGTGCCATAAAATCTTGTAAATAAATGTCAAGCACATTCTATTCCTAACTTATATTTTAAAATATATATATATATATTCTAGTATTTTTGTAAAGTATAATGTATTCTATTGATTATTAAAAACTTTATTGAATCGTAGAATGTATCTGGTCAAGAATATGGCCTGTTTTGGCTCCACATATTCATTAGCTTTGAACATCTAAGAGACTCAACTGATCTCTCAATGACTGTTTCAATGGATATGGAAATTTGTTGATTGTGCAAGACTTTCTTACTGCATTACTAAAGTAATGTATTAATATTCTTTATTGAATTGATTTTTCTATAAATTTTGTATATATAATTCTTTTTACTAATAAAACATGTAAACATTAAAATTTTACTATCTTGTTTTTGAGAGTAATGAAATGAAGAAACGTGTATAGTATTGAAGAAATCTGTTGAGTGTGGGAATATGTAACAGATATTTTTCAGTGTTTAGAGAATTCTCATTATGGTTGAAAACCTTCAGAAGTGGCTATTTTTCGATAAAGGTCTTGTTGTAACAATGTACCATTTTAAATTCCACAAAAACTTGTCTACTAATACAGCTACTGAGAACACACTTCACTATTTGTATTTGAAAAGTAACAACAATAGAATTTAACATTTCCTGAAGTATGATCAGTGAACACCAGGTAAGATCCCAGTACATGTTACTTCATGACAACTCATTGACCTAGAAAGAAAAGAAGACAAATGTGGTTATTTGCTACTGTAGGTACTAATATTTCGCAAATAAGTGATATCCCCTGTCTGTAGCTCCCTTTTTACTTAAACAGCACTTTCTCACACTTGTGCAAAATAAACTTTAATTTGCTGATCAGAGTTTTATTTGTGTTGCCTCTTTCGTTTTATTATTTGTGGTGCAAACGTCGCAGTTGCTGATACTTTCTAGTCACTCTGCTCACTGCTGTACTTTGTACCACAAAGCTTCTAATCGTCTTACAGTAACGTCTATGACGTGTTCCATTTACAGATTTGAGCTATAATAATCTCTCAGTTTTCTCCTGTGGAGATCTGTTACATTTTACATTCCAACAGAAATAACGAGATACATTTTACGTGTTGAGCATTAAAGAAATTTTTGTGCTACTTAAATATAGCTGTAATCATTTTTGTCAGTTGGACATTAAAGAGAAATCACTTCTTTTAATAGTGACACACCAGTAACACCATATGCTCGCTGCTATGTAAGTCCTTTCTACTTTCATACTTAACTATACGTCTAATGCTCTCAGCTAACATTCTAATAGTGCTCTTTATGATTTCATAATACACTCCTGGAAATTGAAATAAGAACACCGTGAATTCATTGTCCCAGGAAGGGGAAACTTTATTGACACATTCCTGGGGTCAGATACATCACATGATCACACTGACAGAACCACAGGCACATAGACACAGGCAACAGAGCATGCACAATGTCGGCACTAGTACAGTGTATATCCACCTTTCGCAGCAATGCAGGCTGCTATTCTCCCATGGAGACGATCGTAGAGATGCTGGATGTAGTCCTGTGGAACGGCTTGCCATGCCATTTCCACCTGGCGCCTCAGTTGGACCAGCGTTCGTGCTGGACGTGCAGACCGCGTGAGACGACGCTTCATCCAGTCCCAAACATGCTCAATGGGGGACACATCCGGAGATCTTGCTGGCCAGGGTAGTTGACTTACACCTTCTAGAGCACGTTGGGTGGCACGGGATACATGCGGACGTGCATTGTCCTGTTGGAACAGCAAGTTCCCTTGCCGGTCTAGGAATGGTAGAACGATGGGTTCGATGACGGTTTGGATGTACCTTGCGCTATTCAGTGTCCCCTCGACGATCACCATTGGTGTACGGCCAGTGTAGGAGATCGCTCCCCACACCATGATGCCGGGTGTTGGCCCTGTGTGCCTCGGTCGTATGCAGTCCTGATTGTGGCGCTCACCTGCACGGCGCCAAACACGCATACGACGATCATTGGCACCAAGGCAGAAGCGACTCTCATCGCTGAAGACGACACGTCTCCATTCGTCCCTCCATTCACGCCTGTCGCGACACCACTGGAGGCGGGCTGCACGATGTTGGGGCGTGAGCGGAAGACGGCCTAACGGTGTGCGGGACCGTAGCCCAGCTTCATGGAGACGGTTGCGAATGGTCCTCGCCGATACCCCAGGAGCAACAGTGTCCCTAATTTGCTGGGAAGTGGCGGTGCGGTCCCCTACGGCACTGCGTAGGATCCTACGGTCTTGGCGTGCATCCGTGCGTCGCTGCGGTGCGGTCCCAGGTCGACGGGCACGTGCACCTTCCGCCGACCACTGGCGACAACATCGATGTACTGTGGAGACCTCACGCCCCACGTGTTGAGCAATTCGGCGGTACGTCCACCCGGCCTCCCGCATGCCCACTATACGCCCTCGCTCAAAGTCCGTCAACTGCACATACGGTTCACGTCCACGCTGTCGCGGCATGCTACCAGTGTTAAAGACTGCGATGGAGCTCCGTATGCCACGGCAAACTGGCTGACACTGACGGCGGCGGTGCACAAATGCTGCGCAGCTAGCGCCATTCGACGGCCAACACCGCGGTTCATGGTGTGTCCGCTGTGCCGTGCGTGTGATCATTGCTTGTACAGCCCTCTCGCAGTGTCCGGAGCAAGTATGGTGGGTCTGACACAGCGGTGTCAATGTGTTCTTTTTTCCATTTCCAGGAGTGTAGTTCTTCGCTAAGTAATTAGATATACATCGCCTGACATAAAAAGTGAAACACCCAGAAGACAAGACCAGACGTCAGTGTAGCTTCGTTCACGTTCATGACATCGGCAGGTCTGTAAATGATTAGAGATGCAATTGTCTGTGACAGGCAGTATGGTCACCAGGGTGCGTTAGCATTGTTCATGTTCGAGTTCACAGTGAAAGACACGGAGACGCTGCGTAGTCGTTCGAGACAGTGTTATCAGCATCTGAGAGAATGTGAAATAGGCTTCATTACAGATCCCCGTTTGGCTAGCTCTTCTGATGGTGTAATTCCAGATATATGGGGATTTCAGGTGTCATAATGGCCTAGTGTTGGGTTGCATGAGAATGTGAGGTAAGGCACACTCGACGTCAAGGTTCCAGTCCCCAACGTATGACAACTGTAAGGGAGAAGCCCTGTTCTGTGCATCAGGAACATCGTGAGCACTTCGCATCTGTGCCTGTGTTCCTCTGGCGTTTATTCTGTATAATTTTTTTCCTTCCTTCTCAGAATATCTACATCCAAACTCCGCAAACCACTGAGAAGTGCGTGGTAGGGAGTACTTAGCATATTACAACCTGTTAGGGTTTCTTATCGTTTCAATCATGTATGGACTGTGGGAAGACTGCCCACTAAAAGTCCTCTGTATGGGTTGTAATTAGTATAATTTTGTCTTCATGATCCTTACGGTAGAATTAATAATCGTTTAACTGTAGCATTATGCGAATGTTAAAAATCTAGATTTATGGTGACAAAAATATCACATCGAGCGTCTTCTTTTTTTTAATGAAGTCATTCCTGTAATTAGTATAATTTTGTCTTCATGATCCTTCCTGTAGAATTAATAATCGTTTAACTGTAGCATTATGTGAATGTTAAAAATTTAGATTTGTGGTGACAACAGTAACACATCGAGAGCTTTTATTTTTATTTTTAATGAAGTCATTCCGCTTTAGGCTATTAAAATATTATTTACTGCGATTGTAATCTCGACACATGGTCATTTTTAAGCATTGTGGGATATTGTAACCCATTCAGTCACATAAAGCTGTGATCTACTAAAACACAATTCCCAGCAGTGTAAACACAAATACATGTGGTGCTGTAAATTTACTCGCTGTTCAAATGGTTCAAATGGCTCTGAGCACTATGGGACTTAACTTCTGAGGTCATCAGCCCCCTAGAACTTAGAACTACTTAAACCTAACTAACCTAAGGACATCACACACATCCATGCCCGAGGCAGGATTCGAACCTGCGACCGCAGCGGTCGACCGGTTCCGGACTGTGGCGCCTAGAACCGCTCGGCCACTCCGGCCGGCACTCGCTGTTTCATACACTCTGTGAGTACACTTTCTAAAGCTGCTGAAATGAAAGCAGATGCGATAAAGACTTGGCTCAAAATTTTCGTGTAACGTGCATGGTAGATGCATCGAGTTCTCATCAAAATTTTACATTGAGTGTCCACGAAACCCATAGACTTGATCAGGAGTAGTTTTGATCAATGTCATATGGACGTGTTATACAGGGTGAGTCACTAACTATTGCCACCAACAATAACTCCGAGCCGGCCACAGTGGCCATGCGGTTCTAGGTGCTTCGGTCTGGAACCGCGCGACCGCTACGGTCGCAGGTTCGAATCCTGCCTCGGGCATGGATATGTGTGATGTCCTTAGGTTAGTTAGGTTTAATTAGTTCTAAGTTCTAGGGGACTGATGACCTCAGATGTTAAGTCCCATAGTGCTCAGAGCCATTTGAACCATTTTGAACCAATAACTCCGAAAGTATGATAGGAGCTGAGAAGTTTGTCGGACAAAAGTTGCATGGGACAATGAGGGCCATAAAATGACGTTGGTTTTTTATTGCTAAGTGAAGTCGCTCCAGAAATATGAAGGTCAACTTTGTTTTTCTGAATTGGAAGCTATACGTTGGTACTTATTTTGTTATAGCGGCTATCCAGACGAATCCAATGATGAGTAACAGTAAGGTCTTTGAAGGTCATCGAAGTTCACAAAGGTGGGATAAACGTCCATTTACAGAAGGTGTCCGAAGTGATGACGATTGCAGTGCTGCAATCTTCTTATCATGGAATGAGTGGTATTCCTTATGCTATGCTCGTGCCAGATTCCCTCGCGATTTGACGCGAACCAACACAGGGATCTCGAACTACAGTGGCGCCGGTCCGAGTGGCCGAGCGTTTCTAGGCGCTTCAGTCTGGAACCGCGCGACCACTACGGTCGCAGGTTCGAATCCTGCCTCGGGCATGGATGTGTGTGTCGTCCTTAGGTTAGTTAGGTTTAAGTAGTTCTAAGTTCTAGGGGACTGATGACCTCAGATGATAAGTCCCATAGTGCTCAGAGCCATTTGAACCATTTTGAACTACAGTGGCAAGAGTACCAATTTCCGTTTCCTCGTTAGTAACTTTCCTTTGCCAGATATGTTCCCGATGCGCTAAAGATCCAGTTGTTCTCAATTTATCATATACATATTTAAATGCACGACGTTTAGCTTGAGTACGTTGAGGATATCTTTCAGCGTATAAGTCTCTAGCTCTCACTGAATTTCGTTGGCATTCTCCATAAATGAGAAGCATATCGTCTAGTTCTTTGAAGGAATACATCATTCACATTCGCTTGATTCGACGATATTAGTCTTACCATTCCTATTAGTTTTGTGTTGCCAAACCGTCGAATGGTGTTTTACAAGTCAATGGCACGTTAGATGGATATGCTGTATTCGCGAATATTTACTATTTGCACGATATACGAGAGAGAATTGTGAGAGCATGTTCTTCTATACGTGCCGATGTGATAAGGAATACCACTCAATCCAGGATAAGAAGATTGCAGCTCTGCATTGATACCAATGGTCATCACTTCGAACACCTTCTGTAAATGGACGTTCATGCGAACTTTTTGACCTTCGTCGGCCTTCAAAGACCTTACTGTTATACATCATTCGATTCGTCTCGATAGTCGCTATCAGAAAATAAGTACCAAACTAGAGCATCCCATTAAAAAGAAAAAGCAAAGTTGACCTTCATATCTCTGAAGCGAGCCCACCTAGCAACAAAAAACCAACGTCATATTATGGCCCCCGTTGTCTCATGCAACATTTGTCCCACACCTTTTCAGCTGCTATCATACTTCCGGAGTCTAGGTGGCAATAGTTAGTAAATCACCCTGTATAGCGTTTGCAAAGACCTGTTCAATTACAGAGCGGACTTACATAGAATCATTACTTTGCGACACAACACATAAATTTCGCTATGTAAGATTAAAATTTTTGGGATTACGTGCTAAATTCAGAACCTAATGTATAGTCAAGAACGCATTCAAATCATATAGTTACAATCTCATCGTTGATTTATTATGATTATGCAGTTGCATATGGATGCATATACAAATACAAAGCTGTGGTCAGTCAGAAAGTTGTTTGGACACCACAGTGGTTTACTAAGCATTGTGTTGTTGGAGATGGTAGGTCTTCATTTCCTCCAGGATTTTAACTGACGTCCCAAGTCAGTTATAGAGACACTACAGCTTAACGTGGATATTGGTTTCTAAATCACAATATTTTTGGCATTTTGACATATATAAAAATCATTGCCAGAGATAAGAGAATTTATAAAGGGCTGAGAAAAGTCCTAGCATCGATTGAGTACCGAATTGTGAACATTTTTAGTCTGACACTTACCCACATACCACGCAATATTTGCATTTTGTCACATTTTATTGCTGAGTCATCATCGTAAGCTTACTATAGAAAAATAAAAGAATAAAACATACAACAATACATAGTGAATTCGATGTCTACGTAGCTATGCTTAACTGTAGACACGGATCTGAGAGATTTAGCTAGCATTTTGTTTTTCAGTTTCGTGTATGATACACCTAAGCATATTATTTGTCTATGATCCATAACTTTACTCTCTTGTAGTCGTTTATTTGAGCTAAGAAGATTTAAATTCGATAGTATGATGCAGATGGAAAACAGTCATACATTTGCTAGCAGCAGGAAATGTATAGTTTGGACTCTGTGGGACGTCAGAGATTGAGAACGGCATCTTCAAGCTAAGCCGTTAGCCATGTGTAAGATGGGTACCCGATCTATGCCTGGCAGTCTATGTTAAAGTGTGAGAGATGATGTGGAGGGAGTAGATGAAGAAGAAACAGGTGATCCAGGAATGTACTCAGAGCTGAAACAAGTCAGCGGGAGTCAGTGACGTCCCATCAGAGCCAAAGGAAATCTGTGTTTGGTGTAAAAACTCTAAGGTTATTTGAAATCATCATCATCATCAACATTTAAGACTGATTATGCCATTCAGCGTTCAGTCTGGAGCATAGTCCCCCATATAAAATTCTTCCATGATCCCCTATTCAGTGCTAACTTTGGTTCCTCTTCTGATGTTAAGCCTATTACTTCAAAATCATTCTTAACCGAATCCAGGTACCTTCTCCTTGGTCTACCCCGACTCCTCCTACCCTCTACTGCTGAACCCATGAGTCTCTTGGATAACCTTGCTTCTCCCATGCGTGTAACATGCCCCCACCATCTAAGCTTGTTCGCCCTGACTGCTATATCTATAGAGTTCATTCCCAGTTTTTCTTTGATTTCCTCATTGTGGACACCCTCCTGCCATTGTTCCCATCTACTAGTACCTGCAATCATCCTAGCTACTTTCATATCCGTAACCTCAACCTTATCGATAAGGTAACCTGAATCCACCCAGCTTTCGCTCCCATACAACAAAGTTGGTCGAAAGATTGAACGGTGCACAGATAGTCTTGGTACTGACTTCCTTCTTGCAGAAGACAGTAGATAGTAACTGAGCGCTCACTGCATTAGCTTTACTACACCTCGCTTCCAGTTCTTTCACTATGTAGCCATCCTGTGAGAATATGCATCCTAAGTACTTTAAACCGTCCACCTGTTCTAACTTTGTTCCCCCTATTTGGCACTCAATCCGTTTATATCTCTTTCCCACTGGCATTACTTTCGTTTTGGAGGTGCTAATCTTCATACCATAGTCCTTACATTTCTGATCTAGCTCTGAAATATTACTTTGCAAACATTCAATTGAATCTGCCATCACAACTAAGTCATCCGCATATGCGAGACTGCTTGTTTTGTGTTCACATATCTTAATCTCACCCAGCCAGTCTATTATTTTCAACATATGATCCATAAATAATATGAACAACAGTGGAGACAGGTTGCAGCCTTGTCTTACCCCAGAAACTACTCTGAACCATGAACTCAATTTACCGTCAACTCTAACTGCTGCCTGACTATCTATGTAAAGACCTTTAATTGCTTGCAAAAGTTTGCCACCTATTCCGTAATCTCGTAGAACATACAATAACTTCCTCCTAGGAACCCCGTCATATGCCTTTTCTAGATCTATAAAGCATAGATACAATTCCCTGTTCCACTCGTAACATTTCTCCATTATTTGCCGTAAGCTAAAGATCTGGTCCTGATAACCTCTAAGAGGCCTAAACCCACACTGGTTTTCATCCAGTTTGTCCTCAACTAATACTCGCACTTTACTTTCAACAATACCTGAGAAGATTTCACCCACAACGCTGATTAAAGAGATACCTCTGTAGTTGTTACAATCTTTTCTGTTTCCATGTTTAAAGATTGTTGTGATTAATGCTTTCGTCCAGTCTGATGGAACCTGTCCCGACTCCCATGTCATTTATTTGAAATGGTGTCAGAAATTTATGAAACGATTAATTAAAATCAGATTTTCAGAAAATCTTTATCATCACATTAATAAAGAAGGTACAAGCAGATAAATGTGAAAACTGTAGGTCAATTGGTCTAATCAGTCACATTTGTTATATAATGACAAGAACAGTACAAAGAAGGATAGACCTACTGGGCAAAAATGAGTTTTGCTTCGTGAAGCAAAAGGTACCAGAGAAGCAGTTCTCAGACTTTACTTAGTAATGGGAAACAGACTGCAGAGAAATCAAGATTCCTTTCTAACATTTGCGGACCCACAGAAAGTCTTCGATCATGTAAGTTGGTGTAAGATGCTCATAATCCTTAGAAGATTGAGACTAAAATACTGTATATAGAAAAGCGAATAATTTTCAGCATCCAATAAAGCCAAAAGACGGGGACAAACGTGGAAGGTTACGAAATTCATCTTAAGAAGGATTTGAGGCACGGTTGTAGCTTACAATACCTGTTGAACTGAATGGACAGTACAGTATATTTAGCACAGAATACGGCTTAAGGATAAATAAAGCAAAAACGAATGTGATGAAGGTCAAGTGACAAGAGAGTAACGACCTGACAAATGAAAGGATTCTCCTAAGAGTAACAGTTTTGTTCAGAAAGTCTGAAATATGACGTATTTAAACATCGGTTGGTATTCTACAGGATTAGTCTAAATGATTCATCGGTTTCAAAGCTATATTTATTGGCAAGTATAGGACGTACAAAGACGGGTGATACATGAAGAAAAAAATGGTTCAAATGGCTCTGAGCACTATGGGACTTAACTGCTGTGGTCGTAAGTCCCCTAGAACTTAGAACTACTTAAACCTAACTAACCTAAGGACATCACACACATCCATGCCCGAGGCAGGATTCGAACCTGCGACCGTAGAGGTCGCGCGGTTCCAGACTGTAGCGCCTAGAACCGCTCGGCCGATACATGAGGAGATAGAGACACTCGGCAAGAACAAAAAGCCAGCCTCGTGGCTCGTACGCACGTTAGATGGCAGGCACTCTACAAGAAGAAGGCATTTCAGGAGAGGAGTTTTTGTGTGTTACAATATGCGAAGTGCTCATCGGTTACGAGTGTTCCACGCAAAAGTTTACGCATGTACAGAAAAACTGCTCCTGCTCACCAGAGAATTTTGCATTGCCTTCACCAGTTTCGTGCTACTGGTTGCCCATTTAAAAGGGAAATTTCAGGGTGACAGGCTGTTTCAGAGGAAATTGCGGAGCGCAAGAGACAGTCCACAAAAAATCAACCGTTCTGAATTGGGCATCCGACAGAAGACAGTGTGGATTTTTTTTTTTTTTTTGCATTTCAAACCCTACCGTTTGCGTCTGTTTTAACATCTGACTGCAGAAGATTATGTTCGATTATTGGAATTTTGTGCACGAATACTACAAGCTATGGATGATAATGGTGACTTTGTAGGGACATTGACATTCAGCGATGGGAAACGTGAATCGTCACAATATGAGTATGTGAGGTAATGAATCTCCGCATGTCCGTGTAGACTTGGAAAGAAATTTGTCAGAAATCAATGTACTCTGTGCCACATCCAAGACAAAGGAGTATGGTCCCTTTTTCGTCTAAGAGCAGACGTTGATAGTTTCCGTATACATAGATATGTTACAGCAGTGGTTGTTGCTGCAACTGACCGCAAACTCCTTGACTTTTGTCTTTCAACTGGACAGTGCTCCACCTCACTGGAGCACAGCTGCCCGCTCCTTTCTCAACAGGGAACTGCCACGTCGCTGGATACGGCAAACTGGTCTTTGTGGTGCTCCACTGTTGCCATAGTCTCCCGGGGTTGTGTTAAGGAAGAAATGTATGTACCCCCAGTGCCAACAACGCTGCAAGAACTGCAGGAACTCATCACTGCTGCTGTGATGTACTCTGACAGAAACATGATATGTGTGGAAGGAGCTGGATTACTGTGGAAGGAGCTGGATTACTGTTTGGATTCGTGCTGGGTGCCTAATGGTGCACATACTAAACATTTGTTGTGTATACCAAAAACTTGGCGAGTACGCGAATATCTATCTTTTCATGTATCACCTGTCTTCGTACGTCGTATACTTTTAAACATAGCTTTGAAACGAGATGAATCATTTAGGCAAAACGTGTATTATTCTCAAAAGTATATAGACCAAAAGCAAGCAGAGAATTTCTCGTTCGACGCTCAAATATCACATCAATGTAACTTTTTATCCCAATAACCCTGCCGCTGTGGTAACATTGATTCCCGTCAGATCACCAAAGTTAAGCGCTATCGGGCTGGGCTAGCATTTGAATGGGCGGCCGTCCGACTCTGCTAAGCGCTATTGGCAAACAATGTACACTCAGCCCTAGTGAGGTCAACCGAGGAGCTACCTGAGTCAAAAGCGGTGGCTCTGGCCATCAAAACGGACATCGGCTGGGAGAATGGTGTGCTGAACACATACAATGACGCCTATTGGCTGAAGATGACACTGCGGTCGGTCGTTACCCTTGGGTCTTGTGAGGCCTGTTCGAATTGAGTGTGGTCTGGTTTGTAACTTTTTATACCCAAAATAGCTAGGTCTTGAAGAGATGTTTTCACGCTTCATTTCCATAACTAGCAAAAGCTGTTCGTGAAATATTTCAGTTTTCCTTCAAATTACTAATTAAGGTTTTCTTAATTATTCAAGCAATTAAATATATTTTTGTAAAACTAGACTTCACGCTGGTCAAATTGATATCCCGTTTGTCCATTTCCCACTCTTCATCTGGCTATGAAAATTCGGAAAAATTTTTCCGGCGAATCACTGATTATGTTTTCCTTATTACTTTCAAGCAGTTGAAGACGTTTTAAGTGACCTCTAAAAGTAAACCATCAATCAGCGCCAGCGCTGGGCATATCTACATTATCACCAAATGGCTAATCCGGGGCACAATCCAAGTTGCAGATTTCCTATCTAAAGGCTTCCAGGGACAACGAACATTTCATTTTCAGTATTTCATTTAATTATCGACTGAATTTAAAAATTCAAAATGCCGTCATAATCTACTCCCTAAGAGGTATAACCTTATGTTAAAGGTTTCACGAAATAAGAGAAGTATTACAGTTAGAAACTATTTATATGCCTTGAGGCGCGCAAATTTGCCAGTCTATATTCGCTCAATATTTCACAATGAAAGCACTTAGCAAGTTCCAACAAATGTTACACATAATTTCTAATCCATACGAAACTTTAACTCGCTGTGGCCCCCCACCGTCCCCCCCCCCCAACCCACACACGTACAGAGAAAATAATGAAAGGAAAAACGTTTATCGCTTACTACATTTCCACTGTTCATGCAGTAAAACTTCAGGAATCAGGAACAGACATGACGTTTTAATTTATTATTTCTTCACTACCAAATCTGTTCACTCAGCATAGGTATACAATTTTGCTTCCGCGTTTTGCAATACATGCCAGTAGCGCAAGTGGTGGCGCAGTTAGTAGATCGTAAGTGCCATATAATACGCTTATGCATATACACTCCTGGAAATGGAAAAAAGAACACATTGACACCGGTGTGTCAGACCCACCATACTTGCTCCGGACACTGCGAGAGGGCTGTACAAGCAATGATCACACACACGGCACAGCGGACACACCAGGAACCGCGGTGTTGGCCGTCGAATGGCGCTAGCTGCGCAGCATTTGTGCACCGCCGCCGTCAGTGTCAGCCAGTTTGCCGTGGCATACGGAGCTCCATCGCAGTCTTTAACACTGGTAGCATGCCGCGACAGCGTGGACGTGAACCGTATGTGCAGTTGACGGACTTTGAGCGAGGGCGTATAGTGGGCATGCGGGAGGCCGGGTGGACGTACCGCCGAATTGCTCAACACGTGGGGCGTGAGGTCTCCACAGTACATCGATGTTGTCGCCAGTGGTCGGCGGAAGGTGCACGTGCCCGTCGACCTGGGACCGGACCGCAGCGACGCACGGATGCACGCCAAGACCGTAGGATCCTACGCAGTGCCGTAGGGGACCGCACCGCCACTTCCCAGCAAATTAGGGACACTGTTGCTCCTGGGGTATCGGCGAGGACCATTCGCAACCGTCTCCATGAAGCTGGGCTACGGTCCCGCACACCGTTAGGCCGTCTTCCGCTCACGCCCCAACATCGTGCAGCCCGCCTCCAGTGGTGTCGCGACAGGCGTGAATGGAGGGACGAATGGAGATGTGTCGTCTTCAGCGATGAGAGTCGCTTCTGCCTTGGTGCCAATGATGGTCGTATGCGTGTTTGGCGCCGTGCAGGTGAGCGCCACAATCAGGAATGCATACGACCGAGGCACACAGGGCCAACACCCGGCATCATGGTGTGGGGAGCGATCTCCTACACTGGCCGTACACCACTGGTGATCGTCGAGGGGACACTGAATAGTGCACGGTACATCCAAACCGTCATCGAACCCATCGTTCTACCATTCCTAGACCGGCAAGGGAACTTGCTGTTCCAACAGGACAATGCACGTCCGCATGTATCCCGTGCCACCCAACGTGCTCTAGAAGGTGTAAGTCAACTACCCTGGCCAGCAAGATCTCCGGATCTGTCCCCCATTGAGCATGTTTGGGACTGGATGAAGCGTCGTCTCACGCGGTCTGCACGTCCAGCACGAACGCTGGTCCAACTGAGGCGCCAGGTGGAAATGGCATGGCAAGCCGTCCCACAGGACTACATCCAGCATCTCTACGATCGTCTCCATGGGAGAATAGCAGCCTGCATTGCTGCGAAAGGTGGATATACACTGGGCTAGTGCCGACATTGTGCATGCTCTGTTGCCTGTGTCTATGTGCCTGTGGTTCTGTCAGTGTGATCGTGTGATGTATCTGACCCCAGGAATGTGTCAATAAAGTTTCCCCTTCCTGGGACAATGAATTACCGGTGTTCTTATTTCAATTTCCAGGAGTGTATAAATATATCGTCATCAAAATATTAGTTGATTTGTGATTCCAAAGTAAAGCTATTCTCGATTAAATATGTCAATTTACTATCCCAGGTCTCGCCCTTTGCGAGAATTTTTAATTTTCAACTTTAACTGAAGAAATCTGCCACTGAGGCTCGTAAAATTCTGGATGGTGAGGCACCTATAATCAAAGAACGTGCAGGGAATGGTTTCAACGCATCAAGAACGGTGAGTCTGACGTCGGAGACCGGCTTGGCGGCGGAAGAGAGAAGGTTTTCGAAGCTACTGAAACAGAGGGAAACAATCACTGCCACAATATAGCGAGAGGCAGTAGAAGGTAATTTTTTCAGCATAACAGCGCTCGATCCCAGGTCACAAAACCCGCCAAAACATCGTTGGAAACGTTGAAATGAGAAGTCTTACCCCACCCGCCTTATTCTCTAGATGTTGCTACCGCTGACTGTCACCTTTTTCCAACAATGGCACACGGCCTGGCTTGACCGGCACTTCCGCTCCTATGAACAAGTGCAAAACTGGATCGATTCATGGATCTCTTGAAAAGACGCCCAGTTCTTTCGCCGTAGGATTCGTATGCTGCCCAAAAGTAGTGGCCAGCTATGGCCACTATTTTGAATCGTAACGTTTTTGTAAGTTTCTCACAATAAAACCTCGAACTTCGAAAGAAAAAACGGCGGAAGCAAAGATGTAAACCTATTATCTGCAAAATTATATCGTTGTACGACGCGCAGTTCAAGAGATGTGGTGTCGCAAATACTGAGACGTGGGGAAAAACTAGGTCTTACTTAAAACGCAGCACAAATCACCCACACTCTACTCATCCAGTGTTTGACAATGAAAGCACTTTTTAGCTTTCAACAAATTTCAAACATAAATTCTAACTTTTTCTATTTTTTCTCGCTTAGTTGCTTAATGTCATATATTTAACACATTAATTGATTTACTCAGTAATCTGACGTTTGAAGCTGTCTTATAGTGGGAGTTCAACTCTTTGAAGACATGAAGGTGGAGGGGTTTACTGGTGTCATGCTAATGTATGCAAGGTTCTCCGCGAACAAAAACCTTAGCCATGTCATCCACAGGGAACAGTGGCGGAAGACTACCTGCGACGATTTCAGTTTTTGCCGACGTATGTACAGCGCTGCATATCCAAGCCAAAGTTCCCGAGTTTTGTGCTGTTCACCAAGGACTGCGCGTCCACTTCAAATTATATTGTGAATTCGCACAAAACTCATACATTTGAGCAGATGATGATCCCTGCACGCAACACAGTTACAGTGGAAACACAAATACTGGAATAATTTGTAATCAAACCATTTGGAAGTTTCTACTGTCAGCCATACTAACAGAACTTACATATTCATTTCTTTTTCAGAAATGTACTTCCAGACCTACGGGATGACGCGCCATCATGGGTTCATCAGGTAACTTGGTAGCAAAACAGTGGAGCTCCAGTTGATTTTGTAGCAAATGTGAAACATTATCTGTACCAAATCGCCGTCACCAGGTCTTACATCTCATGTCTGTTTCCTGTGGCGTTCCGTGCTGCTCATTTAACATCACACTAAAGCGCTCACACACGCATCCATGTTGTGACTCAAATATTGGGCGCACTGTCGCTCTTATTTCACTATTTGTGTTTGTCTGTACACCACCCACATACACTCCTTAATCAAATTGGAGGGCCAAAGTTTGAACCTATTTTTTAATTTACAGTGTTTATTTTTAGTGAAACGAAGAAACACACCTGCACCACATTCGAACCCGTCGTTTTTGACGTCCCGCAGCGCCCAGACAGTGAATTTACGGACATTGGCTCCCTCTTGACAAATGAGCTATTTGGCGTACTGCGCAATATACTAAGCGTTCTTGCTGTGTTTTCTGCGCATTCTGCAATTGTTGTATAGTCTGCGGGTTTCAGCTGAGCTATATATATATATATATATATATATATATATATATATATATATAAGAAAGTCTTCTCAGAACGAACTATTGTCTTTTATTATAGCTATATTAATGTGAGAGATGTCAGTACCAACTTTTGAATTTTACAACTGAACGGCAGTCCTGCTAGGACGCTACATCTCAAAAGCACAAATTCAATGTCGTTTCGCTCTCCGAAATCCGATATGTAATTTCGGAGAAATTAGAGTAATTAGAACTTATAATTTTTTCTCTCATTTTAACATAAAATAAATTACTCTCTCATGCGGAAGTTCGTGTTTACATACAGATCTGTCGCAACCAAAATACGTTGTGCTCCAATTTGCTGCATTTGAGATAGTTACAAATACGAAATAGTTGAGAAAAGATTAATAAAACGCTGGTACTATTCACAATTTGTTACATGCAGCTGGGCCGACACACCAACAGGAATGTAAGATTCGTGACATCTAAGGATGATTCATCGGTTAACAAAGCTAACGGTTTTGGTATTGTTCCTGCCGGAGGCTTGAACGGAAAGTGAGTACCACAAATTGGATTGCTTTGTAAAACAGGAAATTAAAGTATTGATGTTGCAGTCTCCAGTCCGAAGACTGGTTTGATACAGCTCGAAACTGCTTACTGTATACATGCCTTGGCCTTCCTCAAGAAGTTTTAACCCCCCCCCCCCCCCCCCACACACACACACACAGACACACACACACACACACACACACACACGCACCCTTCCCTCCACTGCCACGCTAACAAGTCTTTGGTGCCTCAGGATATGTCCTATCGTCCGATCCCTTCTTTCAATCAAGTTGCGTCATAATCCCCCCCCCCCCAAGCTCAGTTCAATACCTGTTCATTAGTTACCCAATCTACCCTCCTAACCTTCTGCATTTTTCTGTAACATCTTATTTCCAGAGCTTCTGTTCTATCCCTGTCGGAACTGTGTATCGTCATATTTCACTTTCTACAGGGCCATACTCCAGACGTATATCCTCAGAAAACACTGTCTAACATTTAAATTTTTTCCAGTAGTAACACGTGGTGTGTGTGATACATATTATGTAAATTGACGGTGGAGGGGGCAGAAGGAAATGGAAAGGGAAGAATTAAGGATCGCGACTTCATGCGGAGTCGGCGGCGACGAGTGAAAATGAGTGCCAGACGGGGACTCGAACAATGGTTAACACAACTGCCTACTAAGCAGGAGATCCCGGGTTCGAGTCCCCGTCTGGCGCATATTTTCACTCGTCGCCGCCGATTCCACATGAAGTCCCGATACAGCTGATATCGATTCCTTCCAAACCTTTCCCCTCCCTCCACTTACAATTTACATAAAATTTCTGTTTTTCCAGAAATACTTTTCCTGGTTGTTGCCAGTCTGCATTTTATATATTCTCTGCTTGAGTCATCGTCACTTATTTTACTGCTCAAACAACAAAACCCACCTGTTACGTTTAGCGTCTCATTTCCTAATCCAATTCCCTCAAGGTAGACTGATTTAATTACAATACCTTCTATTACCTTGTTTCAGTTTTTTTTACTTTTGTCTTACAATCTCTTTTCAAATCAGCAAATCTCAAAGCTTTACTTTGTTCTGTCTGTACTTTAAACCCCTTTCCAAACTTATCCTTGGTTTCCTTCAGAGCTTCCTCCATCTACAGACTGAATTGCATCAAAGATAGGTTAGCCCTCCCTCACATCCTTCCCAACTTCTGCTTTCCTTTCATGTCCTTCGAAATCTTACAACTGCAGTCTGATTTCAGTGGAACTAGTACATAAAATCTCAGTGCATGTATTTTATCCCCGCTACCTTCATAATTTCAAAGACAATAAACGTATACAGATTGTTAAATAATAACCTCGCATGAATAGAAAATTCAGTATGAATTTAAGACCCAGGTCGTAAAAAGTAGCAAGCGACAGTCGATGAGAAGTAGTTATTGCGTGTAAAACATGGTAAGTGACTTGCTTTATTCATATTAGTTGACAGTTCCACGATAAGCCAAGAAATAGCAACTCTATTTCAAATTTCAGATTCTGACTATTGGCAGCTTTGTCAGGATGTATGTATGTAAACAGTGGTAAGTACCAGAAACATAGCTGCCAGTAATAGTAATGCGTGCGGTGTTCGTACCAGAAAAATTTTTTTCATGGGGGATTTTTACGAATCTGAGGATGATATTGATAACTGTGACTCGGATAAATATCATGAATATGTGCCCGGAGGTAAATACGCTTCAGAAATTGTTGCTAATCAGGTAAATTTGAATATATATGTAAACAAGTAAACAATATTAAGTTGTGTCCCTTATCATAGTTTACGTGAGTTTACACGACAGAGTTTTGGCAGATACGTTAAGGGCCAGCCTTAACGTTGTTTACGTGCTGTAGTAAGGTGCATGCTAAAGTAATTTTATACTGTGCTGAATTATAGCTTAATTTTTGAGTTTGCTATACTTTATTACAGCAAAAATTGTTAATACAAAACTTAATACAAAGAACTGAAGCAATTCGGAATTTTTCATTTTGTATTTTTGAAAGATTTCGAAGTATTTTTTCTTTAATTCACCCAGCAATTAAATACTGGTAAGCCAATGCTAATCCAAGTTAAGTGCAGTCAGTTTGCAAGTAAACAATGCTAAGCATCTAATGACGAATTTTTAAGGACAAAATTTTGGGTGGAATTTACCATTTTAAAAATATGTCGTTTATTTGAAAACAGTGACTTTTCTGAATAAAACAAACCACGTTGCTTGTACTTGAAATATCCTTTTTGTGAAACTTTATTGAAACTTCACTGAGCAGCTTCTCAAACCAACCGGCTTATTCCGTTCCATTGTTTACAGCGGAGGTCTTCAATTTAATTTCGCCTTGCGTACTTATATACTAAAATTATTATGTTAGAAACATAAATAAAAAGGAAATCACAGAAAAGTAAATTCCATTTACGTCATTGAGTGTCCGAAATGCCGATCGTCTACCGCAACGCTTGTCTGCAGTCGCTGACACACAGGCTCCTGGACAGACTGAAGAGATTCCTTCGATTTCGTTGCTCACAACTCAACAACACGATACTTTAAATCGTTTTGAGTCGCTGCACCTTGTACATAGCCCTCAGGCAGCGTGTAGGTCAGCTGATAATGCCCTCACAACCTGTCCAGCAACCGGGGAATAAATCTACGTATTTCAATGGTTACTTTGTCTAGGGAGCTCTGCGGTAAGAAATAGAGCTTATCTTCGCCCCCTGAAGGTTCTTCAGTGAAATAAAGACTCGTTACATAGTCTCCAACAATCGTCCACTAAACGTTCACAGTCCGCTGCCTCTGATGTTCAACCTGCCTCGGCAATCGCCAATTCTCAGTGGCCCATTAATGTGAATTTTTACGCTCAGCTTTCATTAATCTGTAAATGTTGCTTCATCGATAAAGACAATCCCTTGAAGAAAGAATCTATTGCCGTGAGATTACGTTATAATGGAACAGTAGATTTCATGTATCTTCGACAATCCTTCCCCCCCCCCCCCCCCCCCCGTCCCCCTCCTGCTTGTGAAGTGACATGGATGAAAGTTGTTTCACGCGCAAAACACAGACAACGCTGAACTGGCTTATTCCACTGGAACTCGAAAATTCTCTGGACATGCAAATTATGAGTAACTACTGCCAAATAATTGCAGGTTTGCCCCATATCCTCTGCATACAATAACTACCCGGTGTTTCGAAATGAATATTGGGGTTTTAAGGTTTTACGGCATTTATAATATTCAATTTACGAATTATAAATAAAAGCAACTCAAACGGTTTTGTTTGAGACTTAAAGACTACAGTTTACGTTTCAGCCTGACGATGAAGATTTCTTGGACCTTGTTTTGTGAATCGTGTAGTCTTCAGTGATGAATCGACATATGACCTAAGTATAAATGTGAACGCACATAGCTGGGGGCCATCAAATCCCCACGAGATGGTATAGTTGCAACGAGACTCGCCAAAATTCGATGTTTTTTGTGCCACATCCCAGCGTCAAGTTTATGAGCCTTTTCTTCTGTGAACCAACAGTAACTGGTATTTCTTACCCTTATGCGATAGAACTATGACTCTTTCCTCGACTGGAAGAAGATGAATCACGGAACTTTATTTGGCAGCAAGACAGTGAGCCGCCTCACTGGCGTAACTCAGCACACGGCTGGCTACACGGCATTGTATCCGCCCGGCGCGTTGGCGGCAGCGTGCTGAACGACACAACTTGTGTAACTTTGCCTCCTCCTTCACCCGACCTGATGCTATACGATTTTTACCTTTGGGAGGTCATAAAGGATCGCTTTGTGCCTCCGCTACCGACTGATATACCCGACTTAGGAAGTAGCATTGAAGCAGTCATTGCAACAGTTTCTCCCAGACAAGGTTTGGGAAGAATTGGCATATCGACTCGACGTGTGCCGTGTGACGATTGGTGGTCACATTGAACACGTGTGAGAAAAGCTGTTTGAGTTGCTCTTTCATTTGATAACTGTGAGTTGAATGTAATCAATGCTACAAAGCCTTAAAATCCCGTCATTCATTTTGAAACACCCGATATTTTTTTGCGCAAACACTAAATTGTCATTCTCCTTAGATGCCGCCTTTCGGCATATCTATGTGCGTACATCTCAGCAGTTGTTTTCGCGTTTCTTCTGCATTCTTTTTAAAGAAATAGAATATTTAGTTTCCCATTTCGTCCCAAAGAAATCAGATTTCCATAGAGGTAAATTACAGAGCATAGAACATTTCCTCTGTGCCCTTTATGTCGGCAGTGCAACACTTTGTTTCCTATTCATCCGAACTGATATATTTCCTTATTTCTGTACGATATCACAAGTTTCCGCGTAAGACATCAATCAATCAGATGTTCAACGTAGTTAAATCCTAAGTTCTAAATATTTTAATCTCCCTGAAACTATTGATTTCAAATAATTACATGTGGTTGAGATCGTGTCATCGAGATCTAGGATACTAACAGTACAAATTATTATACACTGGCGTGCAAAATTTAAGGACGAAACTAACTTTCCCATGATTGTGTCACTGCCAAGTACTCGTAATACAGCTCGGTGAAACTTGGACCGCACATAGAAAGAATTGCTACAGTATAATACAGAAGGTAACTGGAGGAAATATGCAACGAGGTGAACAGGAATGACACTTTTATTCAAAGACAATAATTACACTGAAGTTATCACGCTTTGTGATCGTACCCTGGACATTTCAAAAGGCGGGATATGGTTCTTAATAGGACATATGATCACCACGGATAATAACGCATGCTCTGCTGTTTGCTCCGTTGCTGACTACAAGGTTGGCAAAGAGTTGTTACGCTGGGGCCTTCCTTTCCTCCAACAGCATGGTTGACAGCCGCTGGATGCTCCTTGGTGCGTGTGCACGTGCTGAAAAACGTCTCCACAACGCATCCTATATGTACTCGAAGGGATTTAAGTCAGGAAACGGGCGAGTTAGCCTATTCGCCGAATACCCTCTCGCTCCAAGTACTCCTCCACTTGTCGTGTTCGATGTGGTCGCGCACTGTCATCCACAAAAACGAAGTCGGCGCCGAATGTACTCCTGAAAAACCTCACCTGGGGAAGGAGCACAGTGTCGCAATAGGGTTGACTGTTGCAGATTCAAAGTCTTGGGCGGCAGTGCGTCCGTAGATTATGCCTACCCCCCCCCCCCCCCCCCCCCCCACAGTAACAGCTTAACTTTTAAAACGATCATATTCGACAATGTTCCTGGGCGCATTACGTGTTCCCAACTCTCACTTTATGAGGGTATGTCCAGAATCACTACTCAGGCTGAATCTACTCTCATCTGATAAGAGCACAAGACCCCACTTCTTGTTAGTCAGTGCCTATGCTCTTGGCACCATCACAAACGGTACCGCCAATATGCGGGTGTCAACGAAATACAACGCACTTGGTGTCGGGCAAAAAGGCCACCCCCATTCAGTCGCCGTGTGATTGTGGCGCGTGAGACGGCGTGCCTTCCAGTCCTGTTAAATGTGCTTTCGATTGCACCCGCTGTTTGTTGCACAATATAGTGGTCATCTGCTACTGTAGCTGACCGTGGTCCACCAACTCCTCTCCTTCCGATAGCAGTGACTGTGGTTCGGAATACTCCCCTTCCGCGTAAAAGAATGGTGTGAGCAATACCGAACTCCTGAGCTACACTTGTTACACTTCCTCGTGCCTAGATGTTGTCTCGGGCACATTTTGTAATGAACAGCATCACCACAGTGCACAGTGAATGTTACACATTGTCTTCTTCCATCCCTTCAGCTGCTTCGTGCTGCAGGGCCAGCACATTTGGAGCTATAATCCCGCTGCCATCACACCATGTGACGTACAACTTTCTGTGTACGCTTGGAAGACCTCTGGCAACATGTTCCCGCATTTCACTCACTTCATCGAGAAGTTAGCATATTTTGTTACTTCATCTAGCTCGTCCTTAAGTTTTGCACAGCAGTGTAGTTTCTTACCCACAGTATTTTAAACGTGCTTCCAAGGTTCTCGGGCACTGCGTCGTCTACTATTGTAGAAATTGCACAATATTTCAACGATGTCACTGCTCGTTATCGTCGTGTATGACTGTGGTAAAATGTAGTGGTTCGCCAATTTGTACTTTTTTTTCGCTAAAAAAGCGCACGCACTTAAGCGAGAGAGAGCTTTAGCGTCATCGCACGGCACACTGACTTCTAGAGGACCCTGCCGGAAAAGCGAATCGCGGACTCAGCACGCTACAAGCAGCAAAAGGCGCGGGTAAGTTGTTAGTACCCGGCCCAGCTGTCCTGGCTTCGATCTTTCACGACAGCATCCAACGTAACGCCCGATTACCCCTCAGACAGTTATTATCTCTCGAAAACTTCAAACAGTTCATTTTAAATATGTCTACGCTACTACTAAAAATAATTCACCATGTCTTTAACACATTGCTTTAGAACATCATTACTGCGTTCACACCTGTTTTCTGTTTACATCTGTAAATGTGTAGTGCTGCTAGGGGAAGCAGGCCTAAATGAGCGGTGTTGAAGGTAGGAATCCATCACAAACGACTAAATATTTTGCGAGTAGCATAATTTAAATGAACTTCTCTGCACCTTGACGTACTTGCCTCGGAGCTACAATGTGACTAGAAGGGGACAAGTAGCCCTACTCTACTGACCAGGGAAATGTATCAACGACTGAAAGAAGACTACAAGAAGATGGTACAAATATGCCGAAGCCTATCTTGTCGTGTGCATTTCAGAAAATATATCACGTGGTAAATACTTTCTGAAATTAAGATCACATAAATATTTCTTTATTTGCAATAACCGGTTTCGATAGGTCTTCAAAATTTTTTGTACTGGAACGTGTTCATTTTGAGTCGGAATCTCACCTCAAGATGTCATATTAGTGGCTAAAACTCAAAAATTTTTGTTATGATACCTGTTCATTTTGAGTTGAAACCTCACTTCAAGTTATATTAGTGGCTAAAATGTAGAAACTAACATGACAGCTTGGCGTGAGATACCAATTCAAAATGAATCTGTTCTATAACAAAGATTTTTGAAGACCTGAAGATGAGAGCAAAGTCTGTCGAAACCGGGGTTGTTGTAAATAAAGAAATATTCATGCGTTCTTGGATTTAGACAGTTTTTTCATCTAAAATAGATCGCTCCTTCTGATTTCCAAACATAAGAAAATTCAATCCAATATATTGCGATTTAGACTGTGGTACGATAAAATTATTTAGACGTTATGGTTATTCCAAATAACTTTATGTACGATTTGCGAAACGTTGAAATGGTAATTAGAAAACAGATGAGACAGGATTAGACTTGATTAAAGTGAACGAAATATAATCGCTACTATCTATTGTGATAATGCTGTGGTTTCTAAGTCCGCGAGTCCTTGATAACCATTTCAACAGAGCACCTTTGAAGGGTCTCCAATAACGCATGAGAACACTTAAGATGCTGTAGAAATGATTTTCATCCACCATAGTGAATAAGTCAGCCACCTGGCGCGGTGGGCTGAGGTGCCGTTATCATTTCTGATAGCAGCTGTTCTGTCCTGCGAGCACTCAGAACGCAAATGTTTTCTTGGGAAATTACTAACAGAAGTGGTAATAGCAGTAATAATATGTTAGTAGACCACTTTAACGTGTGGTGCTACAGTTTAAGAACAAAGAAAGTAAATCTCACACACTGGCATTTAGATACTCACAGGTCTAGGTGGTAAGATGGCCTTACGGTAGGAACTACCTAGGCTCTTTCCTGAACGAGTTTAGGGAGACCACGGAAAAACTCAGTCAGGATGGCCAGATGGGGATTAGATTCTCTATTATTTTCAAATACACGACCAGTCTGTTGGAAAGAGCTTAACCTTTTTAGATTTCTCCCTAGGATGCAATACTGTTCTTTTTTTTTTTTTTTTTTTTTTTTTTTTTTTTTTTTTTTTTTTTTTTTTTTTTTTTTAAAGACGCTGGGTGACCCATGACAAATTGTACATTTTCAACTGGACGTCCAGGATAAGGTATAGATGTGTTCTCGCTATCTACCGCACCTAATCGGACCCACATAGTACACCATTCAGTTCAGAATGGAACGTCGGCCGATGCAGTTGCTTATTGAGGCAATGGTTGAGTTCTGTCGTGTGCAGAGCTTTGTGGCTGTCCGGTTCGCAGTGCGCCGTGCAGGAGACCGCCATTCACTTGTTCCAGACGGAAGGACAACACCCAGGTCGATAAAACAATGGCTGCGAGAAGGATTCTGTAACCAGTGTGAGGCAGAAGGGAAGAAGGGACCCGAAATGAACGAACACTGGAAAACATCCGATGAATTCGTGCAGCTCTGCAACGAAGAGCAAAGCAGTCTGTCCGTCACCATTTCAGAATATTACAAATCTCTCGCACGTCTCTCATAGGTTTGTGAAACAGGGCTTAACAGTTTCATTCTTATAAGCTACAAGTGGCTCAACACTTATGCCCGGGAGACAAAGTGAGTACGCCCAATTCCAGCGCAACATGACTGAACGCAATTGACCAGGATTTCTGACGAATCTTGTGGTGTATGATGAGGTAAACTTTCGTCGGAATGGGTTTGTCAATAAAGAAATGTTCTAATGTTCTTGGCCTCAAATTCGCATAGTCTGGTGTAGTATTGGACTTCCCGTTTGAACTGTTGTGTCCTTATAATAACAATGATAAAAAGAGGGACAACAGCGACCGGCCAGTGAGTGTCAAGTCTGAGCAGCGGCATTAACCATTTCGTCATTCCACAGCTGCAAGGGTATTGCCAACTAAATACAATATGGTTTCATCAAGATGGGGCTACATCCCATACAGCCCATAATTCAATGATTACAATAAGGTTGCACTTTCCGCATCGATTACACTCACGATTCAAAGATTTCCAATAGCCGAAGAGATCACCTGAACTTTCAGCCCTCATCTTTTCTGTGGCGTCGTCTCAGAACAAAATTTTACGGCAAGTTTACAATACTGATGAGTCTGGAAGTCGCAATCTGGAAAGTCATAGAGGTCATTCCACAACAAATGACACAGAACGTAGTGAGAATCTTCCGCGAACGTCTTTAGCAATGAGCATATAGGTTTGTAACGGGCATAAGCGCAGATATTTTTGTATGTGGTAACTTAACATATGCTCACATCAGTATGTTGGTTGCTTTTTCACGGCAGTAACAATCTTCCTACAAATGTGTCACAAATTTACTACCAGATGTTTTCTGCATGGTCGTAACTGCACCACTAAGTGGACCACGTCTGTCAGTATAGAATACAGTTTTGTGTTCACGCATCCATACTTCTACACGCGATCTGCTGCCCAGGGGGAAATAAGCATTAATGAGTTGTTCTTGCCGTACATACTTGAAGGTACTAACCACTCTAAAAATATACAACTTGTAATAGTTATAATTATTAATCTGCAAATGATGTAAATACTGATGTAAAGTTGTTCAGCACACCATCCTCAGTTATCAACACAAATTTCAAAATTTGTGCCCGTTACGTACCGTGTTTGTTTAAATATACACTAAACCTCACAATTGTTGTTGTTGTTGTGGTCTTCAGTCCTGAGACTGGTTTGATGCAGCTCTCCATGCTACTCTATCCTGTGCAAGCTTCTTCATCTCCCAGTATCTACTGCAACCTACATCCTTCTGAATCTGCTTAGTGTATTCATCTCTTGGTCTCCCTCTACGATTTTTACCCTCCACACTGCCCTCCAATGCTAAATTTGTGATCCCTTGATGCCTCAAAACATGTCCTACCAACTGATCCCTTCTTCTAGTCAAGTTGTGCCACAAACTTCTCTTGTCCCCAATCCTATTCAATACCTCCTCATTAGTTACGTGATCTATCCACTTTATCTTCAGCATTCTTCTGTAGCACCACATTTCGAAAGCTTCTATTCTCTTCTTGTCCAAACTAGTTATCGTCCATATTTCACTTCCATACATGGCTACACTCCATACAAATACTTTCAGAAATGACTTCCTGACACTTAAATCTATACTCGATGTTAACAAATTCCTCTTCTTGAGAAACGCATTCCTTGCCATTGCCAGTCTACATTTTATATCCTCTCTACTTCGACCATCATCGGTTATTTTACTCCCTAAATAGCAAAACTCCTTTACTACTTTAAGTGTCTCATTTCATAATCTAATTCCCTCAGCATCACCCGACTTAATTTGACTACATTCCATTATCCTCGTTTTGCTTTTGTTGATGTTCATCTTATATCCTCCTTTCAAGACACTGTCCATTCCGTTCAACTGCTCTTCCAAGTCCTTTGCTGTCTCTGACAGAATTACAATGTCATCGGCGAACCTCAAAGTTTTTACTTCTTCTCCATGAATTTTAATACCTACTCCGAATTTTTCTTTTGTTTCCTTTACTGCTTGCTCAATATACAGATTGAATAACATCGGGGAGAGGCTACAACCCTGTCTTACTCCTTTCCCAACCACTGCTTCCCTTTCATGCCCCTCGACTCTTATAACTGCCATCTGGTTTCTGTACAAACTGTAAATAGCCTTTCGCTCCCTGTATTTTACCCCTGCCACCTTCAGAATTTGAAAGAGAGTATTCCAGTTAACATTGTCAAAAGCTTTCTCTAAGTCTACAAATGCTAGAAACGTAGGTTTGCCTTTTCTTAATCTTTCTTCTAAGATAAGTCGTAAGGTCAGTATTGCCTCATGTGTTCCAACATTTCTACGGAATCCAAACTGATCTTCCCCGAGGTCGGCTTCTACCAGTTTTTCCATTCGTCTGTAAAGAATTCGCGTTAGTATTTTGCAGCTGTGACTTATTAAACTGATAGTTCGGTAATTTTCACATCTGTCAACACCTGCTTTCTTTGGGATTGGAATTATTATATTCTTCTTGAAGTCTGAGGGTATTTCTCCTGTCTCATACATCGTGCTCACCAGATGGTAGAGTTTTGTCATGACTGGCTCTCCCGAGGCCATCAGTAGTTCAAATGGAATGTTGTCTACTCCCGGGGCCTTGTTTCGACTCAGGTCTTTCAGTGCTCTGTCAAACTCTTCACGCAGTATCTTATCTCCCATTTCGTCTTCATCTACATCCTCTTCCATTTCCATAATATTGTCCTCAAGTACATCGCCCTTGTATAGATCTTCTATATACTCCCTCCACCTTTCTGCCTTCCCTTCTTTGCTTAGAACTGGGTTGCCATCTGAGCTCTTGATATTCATACAAGTGGTTCTCTTCTCTCCAAAGGTCTCTTTAATTTTCCTATAGGCAGTATCTATCTTACCCCTAGTGAGACAAGCCTCTACATCCTTACATTTGTCCTCTAGCCATCCCTGCTTAGCCATTTTGCACTTCCTGTCGATATCATTTTTGAGACGTTTGTATTCCTTTTTGCCTGCTTCATTTACTGCATTTTTATATTTTCTCCTTTCATCAATTAAATTCAATATTTCTTCAGTTACCCAAGGATTTCTACTGGCCCTCGTCTTTTTACCTACTTGATCCTCTGCTGCCTTCACTACTTCATCCCTCAGAGCTACCCATTCTTCTTCTACTGTATTTCTTTCCCCCATTCCTGTCAATTGTTCCCTTATGCTCTTCCTGAAACTCTCTACAACCTCTGGTTCTTTCAGTTTATCCAGGTCCCATCTCCTTAAATTCCCACCTTTTTGCAGTTTCTTCAGTTTCAATCTGCAGTTCATAACCAATAGATTGTGGTCAGAATCCACATCTGCCCCAGGAAATGTCTTACAATTTAAAACCTGGTTCCTCAATCTCTGTCTTACCATTATATAATCTATCTGATACCTTTTAGTATCTCCAGGATTCTTCCAGGTATACAACCTTCTTTTATGATTCTTGAACCAAGTGTTGGCTATGATTAAGTTATGCTCTGTGCAAAATTCTACAAGGCGGCTTCCTCTTTCATTCCTTCCCCCCCAATCCATATTCACCTACTATGTTTCCTTCTCTCCCTGTTCCTACTGACGAATTCCAGTCACCCATGACTATTAAATTTTCGTCTCCCTTCACTACCTGAATAATTTCTTTTATCTCGTCATACATTTCATCTATTTCTTTATCATCTGCAGAGGTAGTTGACATATAAACTTGTACTACTGTAGTAGGCATGGGCTTTGTGTCTATCTTCGCCACAATAATGCGTTCGCTATGCTGTTTGTAGTAGCCAACCCGCACTCCTATTTTTTTATTCATTATTAAACCTACTCCTGCATTACCCCTATTTGATTTTGTATTTATAACCCTGTAATCACCTGACCATAAGTCTTGTTCCTCCTGCCACCGAACTTCACTAATTCCCACTATATCTAACTTTAACCTATCCATTTCCCTTTTTAAATTTTTAACCTACCTGCCCGATTAAGGGATCTGACATTCCACGCTCCGATAAAATGTACTGCTTCCCGTGGGGCAATCCGTAAATTCTTTCAAATCTGTTATTTCAAAACGTGCTACACTGTTCACTAATCACTGCAGACACTATACCCACACTAGTTTCCAGTGTACTTGTAAAAATCTCATGCAACACTGTTGATTCATTTCTCAACAGCAAGCAATGTATACACAACATGCATTACAAACATGCTGTCAGCTGACACCAGGACCATGACGACGGTTTTCAGTTCCCATTTTGTGAACAGCAACTTGCCGTTTGCTTGCCTGCAAAACTGAGTCAGCATCCGTTCATAATAAGTGAGACGTTGAGCTCAGAAAGAGCTTAAGATGTTCATTTTATTAACTGCAGAGTTTTAGTGTATAATATTTTGGGAGAAAAGGTTATAGTGCGCAGATGCGTTGTGAAGCAAGAGAGCTGTATTATTACTATTATTTATTCTTGTAGCATTTTCCATTAAATCCCTGCTCTTAGTTGTCTAAACAACTCTTCACTGTGTTGAACATGTTACTTAACAGGTACTTTTTAACTGATTTTTTTAAAATCATGTTTTAGTAATCCGTTTAATCTGTTTAACAGATAAACAATGGATTTGGATGGAATAATATGGAATGCCATTGCTGAGAGGCCATTTTCGATTCGATATCTCCACTAAATATTGCTTTTGAACTTGCGATATTGTTTTATTGTCCTGTCGGTGTGATCGATTGCTTGCATCAATACGACAGCAAGCCGAAAGGTTCTTCTTCTGGCACAAATATGTCATAGATACCGACGAAATTTGGTTTTGGTATGTTGATACATGTTCTGTATTCAAGTAAGTCAAGTGTCAACTTGATCTGCGTAATAGTTTTTTTTTTTTTTTGTATAGATTTTTAAGATATTTACCTATGTGTGTTTTGTTTAAACTGGAGTACTGAGTTGTCACAAAAGGCAATGTTGTGGATGGTTCATCGATAAAAGAAAATCATCCAAAAGTGGTTTATTTTCAACAGCTTCTAGATCGGTGGATGAATCCAAACATGGGCATGCTTTTTGTTGAAGACAACCTACCTGAAGGACGTCCCTAGCTGCAACCAGTGAAATCAGCACGCATTACATTGTAGGAATTCTGTACGATAAGTGATTAAGAGTGTATGAAATAGCTGACACTGTAGAAGAAATGTTCTGTTCAGTTTTGATATCGTTAGTATATAACTTCGAAATGTATTTACCAGTATGGCTTCAGAACGTAATAGCCTTAACTGCCATGCACAACACGCCACGTTCCTTCTGTAGCGAGCCGTTGACATTGGCACATCTGGCCTTCCTAAAAAGTAAGTTCTGGAAGACAAGACGACACTTTGAATTTCATCTCACCGCTAAGTAGGCCTATAATGCAATTTTAAGTTCCGTTGTATATTACTGCAGATGTTATCTAATTGTTTGGGGGCACATTTCATATATGCAACAAAGTTAAAGAATTGGCCTCCAAAACAGGTACAAGGGTGTTCATAAGTACCTCGAGAATTTCAGAAGACGACTGTGCGAAAACGACAAGATATTCAGAAAACAGTCAGAAATCAGTGGGCAGAGCATCTCTCCAAGTTAGTAACCCACATTGCAGATCCTCAATAGGGCATCGTTTGTGACACAACGTCAATACATGTGTGCCATTTAGTGAAGTCGCTGCTGCCTTTGTTTTTTGAGTAACTACCGTTTTGAAATAAAAATAAACAGGTAGACTTTTCTTAGCAATTTTAGTTTTACATGAAATTCTGTACTTTAATCTACTTTTCTTCAGAATTCCCAGCAATATTAAAGCACTTATCATATCATACGATGGGCGCTCGATAAGTAATGAAACACATTTTCTTCTGAAAGTAGGTTGGTTTATTCAGGATATCAACCGCACATTATTCTGCACACTTTTTCCTACGAAACCTTATGTTTGAACATATTCTCTGTACAGTGCAACAGCCGTATGCCAACTTAATGGGATGATCTGTGTGCCCACATGGTACCACTCTTCTGGTCGACGTTGGAGTCAACGTCTTGCTGCCGGCCGCGGTGGCCGTGCGGTTCTAGGCGCTCCAGTCCGGAACCGCGCTGCTGCTACGGTCGCAGGTTCGAATCCTGCCTCGGGCATGGATGTGTGTGATGTCCTTAGGTTAGTTAGGTTTAAGTAGTTCTAAGTTCTAGGGGACTGATGATCACAGCAGTTGAGTACCATAGTGCTCAGAGCCATTTGAACCAACGTATTGCTGTATCAATAACCTTCCCACGATCTGCATACTGATTTTTGCAGAGTGCATCATCCTTCACTGTGCCAAAGAGGTGGAATTTGGAAGGTGTGAGATCGAGGCTATAGTGTGGATGAGGAAGAAGGCTCCAGTGAAGTTTTGTGACCACTATCAACAGAGTCATCCGGTTGTACAGCGAGGTGTTTTATTGTGATCCTCCGAACCCTTGAATGAGAGTGTCCACACGCTCCAACATTGCAGGAGCCACAGCTGTGTGAGGCCAGCCAGCATGTGGGAGACCTGACAGGTTTGCACGGCCTCATTGCGATGATGATAGGTGCCTCACCCAACGACTCACCGAGCTTTTGTTCACTGCCAGGTCTCTGTAGACTTCTGCAAACGCCTATAAATTTCTCTGATACTCTAGTTTTCCGCCAAAAGAAACTCAGTGGCAGCTCTCCACTTGAAAGGCACCTCCATTATCGATGTCATTTCGAAGGCTATGTATAGCGCCGCCACCTGTTGGAACTTCATGAACCTATAAGAACTGAAACAGCAATATTCCAGGGTGTTTCACAACAAATTCCGCATTTTTCAACCTAAACTGGCTGCGGAAAAACGTGTTGCATTACTTATTGAATGCATCTCATACAACCAGCTTTTGAATACCATCCTCATAGAAATCTGCCACCAGATTAGTCACCCATTGCAACATGGTCATTTTGGCAACTTCATCATCGTCATAACGCTGACCAACCCAGATGATCCTTCAAATGTAGGAACGTGTGGTAGTCACTGGGCGCTAGATCGGCACTGTACGGAGGGTGATCAAATCGTCAGTAATGACTGAAGGTCGCCCACTTCCTTTCTCATCACGCGTATTCTTATGGCCGTCTTTAAAGCTCTTACACCATTCTGTATCGCCCCATTGCTCATAATGTTTTCACCATACACTTCACTGATCTAACTACGAATTTCAGCCTCTTTCAGGATTTTAGCACTAATAAAATAAATCACAGAGCGCATTTCACGGTATGCGGGATTCTCAATCGGAGGAGTCATTTCAAATACTCGCAAACAAAGGGCAAACACGCCGAATGATTCCATAATGGCGTCTCTGGCTTGCTAAATGGGTACGGTACACAGCATGCATGCGCCGCTGCAGAGGCGGAATTTCAAAACGGTACTTACGTTAAACCACGCCTCGTACTTGAGAGGGTGGTTTCGTAAGTCTGGTAAATTTCCATGCAGCTTCATGTTGGTGTGCTTGATTATTCCAAGGGTCGCACAAAGAATTTCGTCAGTGTGCAACATACAGTTCATTGTTGATAGCCATCTGAATTGGTCAGTGTGTCGACTGCAATTTAAAATGAAAAAAACCGAGTTTCGTGCTGTTATTAAACATTCTCATTTGTAGAGTTGAACTGACGCATAAATCAGAACAAAATAGATGAAGTTCGCGGAGACTCTGCACCATGGTTGAATACAATTTACTTTTGGATTAATTAATTTAAAAGTTATCGGACTAGCACCAAACATGAGGTAAGGTGATGTCCACTGGTTTTTGGGTTTCCCAAGGAATAATCCCCATAGATTACTTGCATTGGCTGAAGAAGGACCAAGGTTTACACGCACAGAAGTGCTCTTTCACCAAGATAGTGAACCATCCCACACATTAGCGATAACAATGGCGAAAGTGCTTGAACTGGGCTTTGAATAGGTTCCTCATCAACCCTATTCACTAGACATAGTCCCAAGTGACTTCTTCTTGATCAAAATGGTTCAAATGGCTCTGAGCACTACGGGACTTAACATCTGAGGTCATCAGTGCCCTAGAACTTAGAACTACTTAAACCTAACTAACCTAAGGACATCACACACATCCATGCCCGAGGCAGGATTCGAACGTACGACCGTAGCGGTCACGCGGTTCCAGACTGAAGCGCCTAGAACCGCACAGCCACACCGGCCGACACTTATTCTTGTCCCCTAACTTGAAACTTGGGCTTACTGGCCATCAAATAAGGAAGTGATAGTAGCAGTCAACGAGTGTTTTGCTTAGCTTGACAGAATCTCTTTTTCTGAAGGGATGAAAAAGTAGGAGGATCGCTGGACCATGCGTATATCCTTTGGAAGAGATTATGTCAAGAAGTGAGATGAGTTGTTTACGAAACAATTTTTTTCTTGCATTTTTACGAGAGGTATCAAACCCTCCCTCGTATGAATAAACGTGTTTCAGTGATATTACGGTATATTGATAATTTTTGCTTATGGACCGTCTGACAGCAACTGAATAAAACACAATTTTAGTGCCATACACGTTTCGCCTTTATTTTCTGCGAGGCATCATCAGTGGCCTGAAATATGTACATATGTTAGCTATTTAATTTACATTTTTGTCACTGTTCCTGTAGGTTATAAACAGTTCTGGTGGTTGGTATTTCCTATTAAGTAGTAATGTTTTGAACTGTACTTACAGGTTGCGTGGACAATTTCTTACATATTACGCTCCTGTTGCATTTTTGGTGGTGTTCTTATGAATGCAAATTTCCGGTTTTTCCCCCATTCCACAGCACTATGAACTGAACGCTTGTTTCAATGCAATGTTTTGGTTTCTGTTGCCGACTGTCAAATGCATTGCATTGAAACAAGCGTTCAGTTCATAGTGCTGTGGAATGGGGGAAAAAACCAGGGACATTCAGCTGAGTTGTAGATTCCAGGACTTCATTCGTGGTTGCTGAGGCCTTCAAACTGTTGTAGTTTTCGCAGATCGTGGAGCAGCCGTAAGGGAAAGCCGGGTGGCAGCCGCTGAGTGACCTGTGGCTCGGTGTGTGTGTGTTGCAGGAGTGACGATGATCGGCGCGATGCCCGCGGTGGCGGTGCGCCACGAACGGCGCAAGCAGGAGAAGCGCGCCGGCGGGGGCGGCGGGGGCGGGCGCCGGCCCAGCCAGCTGCAGCTGCAGCTGGCCGCCCTGAAGGGCCGCGGCTCGCCGCCGTCGCGCGCCACCTCGCCCTCGCCCTCGCCGCAGAGTCCGCCCAGCGTGCGGCAGCTCGACGACCCCTTCTCCAGGGAGATCTACGTCTGCGGCAAGGTCTCCTGACATCCACTTTCCTAACAACATTTTATTTGCACCCTAAGACCAAAAAAAAAAAACACGACCCACTACGAAGGAATTATTTGAATGGGACCAAAATCGGTAGATGTGATGTACACGTACAAACAAACATATGATTACAATTTCAGAAAAATTGGATGATTGATTGTAGAGAAAGGGCTTTACAAACTGAGCATGTCAGTAACACATTGGTCCACCTGTTGTCCTTATGTAAGCATTTATTTGGTTTCGCATTGATTAGTAGAGTTGTTGGAAATCCTCCTGAGGAATTTCGTATTAAATTCTGTTCAAATGGAGCGTAAGATCGTCAAAATGCCGTCTTCGGCCTGGAATATCATTGACTAGAGTAGAATTACCTTCAGTGGTGAGTCCCCCTTCGACATCAACCCCGATGACCAACTAAGGCATATCTGGAGGGTCCCCAGACAGCGTGGGATACCAGCCCGACTGTCGCCTGGGATATGGCTCGACAACCAGGACTGAAGATCGGGGGGTGCTATTCTTTTCATAGCAGGGCACATTTGGTTGTCATCTGTGGCACCCTTTTAGCACAGTGGTACGTCGACGTTATTCTACTCCTCATTTAGTTTTCCTTCATGGCAAGCCAGCCTGGGTTTTCATTTCAGCAAGACAATGCCCGCCTGCAAATGGCGAGTGCTTCTACAACTGCTCTTCATGCTTGCCAAACCCTACCTTACCCAACAAGGTCGCCAGATCTCTCCACAGTTGAGAACGTTTGGAGCATTATGGGCAGGGCCCTTCAACTGGCTCGGGGTTTTGACGATCTGACACGTCAGTTGGACAGAATTTGGTTCGATATCCCTCAGGAGGACATCCAACAACTTTACCAATCAATACCAAAGCGAAAAACTGCCTACATAAGGGCCAGAGGTGTATGAACTCGTTGTTGACCTGCTCAATTTGTGAAGCTCTCTCTCTTAAATAGTTCATCCAATTTTTTGTAACTGTAATCATTTTCTGTCTGTACACGCACATCATATCTACTAATTTCCGTTCAATTCGGTTATTTTTTTCTTAGAGTGTATTTATTTGTAGGGTTATATGAGCAGACTAAATTAGTGCATCAAACCCTTAGTGTATGTACTATTATTTATTTATTTCAAAAACTGTATATCCTATAGCGAGTGATTCACTTGGAGGTGCGACAAGTCCAAAATACAGTTTACAAATATTATTTCAAATATTACTACGATGTACATGGAATATAAGAAATACAAAGTAAGTAAATGTTCAGTCAGCAAACTACAGTACAGAAGATAATGAACACAACACAATGACAACAAGGAGTACAACATGAACAAATAAGAAAGGTAAACAAATGTTTCAAAGAAATAGAGACTTCGTACAAATATAGAAACACCGGTAATAATAAAAATAATAATAATAATAATAATAATAACAGTAACAGTAGCAACAATAGTAGTAGTAGTAGTAATAATAATAATAATAACAATAAATAGATTCTACTGAAAAACGTTAGAGTATATTGCATTAAATAACTGTATGAGCTATAGTCAAATGTGTGCTGGCTTAGATTTTATCCCACTGAACCCTCTCAAATTTCAGCAACAATATATTACTGCGGATCGTCCACAGCTGGTGATTTACGAACAATTCATGCAAATTATTCCTGTCGATTTACACATCCATTACATTACACTGTCTGATCAAAAATAGCAGCAAACATGCATTGTCAGACATAAAGCTATAATGGTGACCTGTTTTGGCCCTACTCCCAAAGCACTGTGGGAAACTAAAGCTAGCCGCTTTCACTCATCAAAGATGGAACTTTCCTGTAGAGCATATCTATGTCACAGCCCTCCACGGTGCTACTGTCTACCATAAAATCTATGAGCATCTTGTCAAGCCCCAGTAAATTCTAAAAACCTATACTAAACCCGTGTTGCATCGTGTGCATCCATATAGAAGGGCCAACAGGAAATGTAAAACATAACGCCGCTAGTTCGAATATGTTGGTGGCTGCTTCCAAACGGTCCAAATGGTTCTGAGCACTATGGAACTTAACATCTGAGGTCATCAGTCTCCTAGAACTTAGAACTACTTAAACCTAACTAACCTAAGGACATCACACACATCCTTTCCCGCTGCAGGATCCGAACCTGCGACCGTAGCGGTCGTGAGGTTCCAGATTGAATTGTCTAGAACCTCTCGGCCACAACGGCCGGCCGCTGCTTCCACTCAAGAAACTTTAAAGTAATGCTAAAGAGTATATGAATAAAGAGAATGGCTCATTGGCGTTGGCGAAGCACTTCAGGAGCGAGCGGCATTCGTAGTGTAACATCACAGACAGCATGTGGTTGTTGCACTTTGTAGACAAAGGGTGATTGTTGTCAAATTTAGAGAAAGTGGAGAGTTTTTGCTCTTTAAGAAAGGACAGAAGTGTTCAGACCGGTTTTCTGGCCCCAATTTAGCGATGTCCTCCTTGCGAGGCTCCTGTGTCGCTTTGATAGAGTGAAACTACAGTGCAAAGCTAGATAATGCTACTCTAACACTCACAAGACACGCAAACAGATTAGAAAACTTGAAATTTATGCCCTGATATTCAACACAGACAATAATTAAACTGCTGCCACTAGCTTCAAATTAGTAGCAAGAAATAATACGATTAAACAACGTGATCTAAACAAAATTGTTAAGGCTTTCGTGGCGGCCACTTGTTGACAAACTGCCTATTGGCTTCTGTCTCGGGTTCTTCGGCCGACGTTCAACACCTGGAAAGTGTTCTGAGGAGCAGTGGGTACTCCACAAGCTATATTAGAAGTGTAACAGAGCCAAACACTCGGCGAAGTAAGGAATCAGAAAAAGAAATGTCGGGTACGGCCTTTCTGCCATACATTCCCAGAGTGACGGACAGAATCGACCGTATATTTCGCAAACATGGTGTGAAGACGATTTTCAAACCGACAAGGAAGATCAAAGAGTGTCTTAGATCGGCAAAGGAGAAAAGGGACCCACTTGCAATGTCGGGAACATACCGTATACCATGCACATGCGGAAAAGTTTATTTCGGAATGACTGGACTATCAGTCAATACCAGGATCGAAGAACATAAACAACATTGCAGGTTGGGGCAGGTGGAGAAATCGGCCGCGGCAGAGCACGCACTGAGTGAGACCGACCACGTAATAAAATTCGCCGACACGGAAGTTCTGTCTGTGCAGAAGCACTGTCACACGCGCTTGTTCAGAGAGGCTGTAGAAATACAAAAACACGCGAAGAGTTTCAACAAGAAAGAGGAAAGTCTCAAGGTAAACGGATCCTGGCTTCCCGTACTGCAGCGAACGACCGTCGCAGGTAGCAAGAGGAGAACCGCACCGGAAATGACCGAGGCGAAGCCCTCGGACGTTGGCGCGCCAGGTCTGCGGCCGCGAGCTCGGCTCCCGGCAATGGAGTGTGAAGCTTTGACAATGCCAGCCACTCGTGCTGGCGAAACGTCAGTAAAATCATTAGATGAACGTCGGCCGAAGAACCCGAGACAGAAGCCAATAGGCAATTTGTCATGATCTAAACAAACTATTTAGGCGACGTCTGCTGACTACTGCTTACGCCAAAGACGAGCACTATATTACAAAGTCGGACTTCGTGACCCTAAAAATATTACTAAACACTACGCAACACAGATAGTTGATAAGAAAACACGTAAATTAAGTTCTGTGTACAAACAAGGTATAGCTGCTACTGACAGTGTTCGCTGTCTTGTACAGGATTGCTAACAACTCCAAACAGCATACATCAAGCTCCATTCTTCATAAATATTGTGTAAATATTGTCTTTATAACGCATAATTTTTTAAAATCGTTTAGCTGCAGTAATATGAGCTTGGAGATGCTGAATTTTAGAAATAATAGTATTAGGTGGATTTTGGAAACTTCACCTGACCGTTTGGAGTTTTGTTACGATACATCCTATACCTCATTGCCTATAAGTTAAGAACTCAAGTTTCATAAAAAGTTTGTTAGAGAAATTTTTGAACTTTGTTCATTTATGTTATACTACTACAAACTTTGGGGTTATTATCAGCCTATCATTAATTCTTCTTCTTCTTCTTGTATAGGGTATCTCCTGACCACGCTATTTCAACAGCACAGTATTTTTCACTTTCGTTGCGCCTGGGCTTTAACTTAGCCCAGTACTCCCACATTCACTTCTTGTGCTGTTCCTTCCTCACTTCAGCCAAGCTTTTTGTTTTTGGCGGATTTCGGGGGCGGGGGGGGGGGGGAGAGGTGCTGTTGAAATCTCCGCTTGAGCGGAATGTGTTTATGGCTGTCCTCCCATGTTATGCAGGTCTTTTTCTATCTCTGTGAATCACCTTTCTCTGGTTTTCTTGTTGAGAAAGTAGAAGATCCGATTGCTAAACCTTGCAGGACTCATACAAGCAACTGGTCCATAGAAAATAATTCTCTTCCTGCAAATTGTGTCTGTGATCTTTCCTACATGTATGTAGAATTCATGATTGTCCCGTCTCCTGAATTCACCATTTTCTTTAATTGGACATAGGATTTTCCTCAAGATTTGTCATTCTCATAGACACAATTTCTTAGTGAGAGCTTTTCTATCCATAGCAAGGCATTCTGAACTGTTGAGGGTACAGTTTGAATTATTATATCTGTAATTTACGTAAAATAACTTCAAAGATAAAAAGCTTTTCTGCCTTCTGTGCTTAGTAGTCTTCAGTTATTTTTTCCAATTTAATAAAACCAACTAATAATAGTATCTAACATTTTGTGAGTATTATTTAAGGGTGAAAGACTGAAAATTCATCATGAAGCATATAGGACCTCAGGTCGTATTACTGTGTAGTATCGTTGTACCTTGGCGTTAACTGATATTGATTTGTTCTTGTAGACGCTTTTGGTTATCAGCAGTTGATGTGCTGTTTCCATTTTCCTGATCCATCAAGCAAAGGTTTCTTTCTCAAACGTGTTTGACTCCGTCCTCCCTCCTTGATATTAAACTTCTCTGTCCATCTGATTTCCCCTTCTTGTAGTGCTGGTACTCTGGGGACTGACTTCAGTTTTTTCGAAAGGTATGTGGAGCTCCTCACCTTGGCTGCTTGTGTCTTCAGTTCATTGATTTGTTCTGCATCTGTGTCTAGTGACTCAGAAGACATTTTTAGGTCACCTGCAGAAGTCAGGCAGTCAACTGTTAAATTCATGTTTCTACAGCCAACTCCAAATCCATTTTCAACATTTTTGTCACTCATATCTTTACACAGCTCTCGAATCACTTTCTCGTGTACAAAGTTAAAAAGTAGAGGTGGGTAGTGTCCATGTTCTTGGCTGACTACTGGCTTGATTTCAAAAGCATCTAAAATCTCTCCTTGTAAACTTAACTTTGGTGGTAATGTCACTAAGATCCTTTCCTTTGGTCTGTTACCCAAGCCAGTTTCTCTCAGGATTTCGAGAAGAATCATAAGCCGTTTTTAAATTATTGTCACTATGAATTTCTTACTTCTACGTTTCATATAAGAGATAACACATTTCATGCATAAGATCCACGATCTGTTTGACACATGAACATTCTTTCCTGAATCCTCCTTGATATTCTTCCAGCTGTAAGTCCAGCTGTTTTTTTGTATCTAAAGTTCATACATATATACCCAGCGGTCATAAGCCTTGCAGACCACGTGCTGCTTCAGCAAACTGCTTCCATTCCTCTCTGTTTCATACTGGGTTCCTTCAGGGCTACCAGGTCCTTCACCAGATTGTCCATCCAATGCTGCCTCGGTAGTCCTATGGGGCACCTGGTGTTTGCCCCAAGTGCTTTCTTCACCCGTCTTTCTGCTGGCATATGGAATAAATGGTCTGCACACTGGAGACTTTTGCTCTTCTGCTTCTGTAGTATTGTTGGCTGTTGCATCAAGAGGTAGAGTTCCTCATTCTCCTCTTTCGCCATTCTTCCATATCTAAGATCAGTCCCCCATATCTTCCTAATTACTCCTCTTTCTAATATAAATAGTTCTTCCATTTCTCGCTTAGTCTTGTTCCAGCTTTCTGAACTGTACATGACTGCTGGGCATGTCAGTGTGTTACATATTTTCATCTTAGTAGTCGCTGATATTGATTCTGAGCTGAGCATCTCCCTGAGAAAACACATGCATTTCATTCCCACAACTTTGCTTTCCTTGATGTCCATTTCTATATTGTTGCTGCTGGTAAACCAAGACCTCAAATATTTAATGTGGTGAGCTATCTTGAACTTCACACCATTTATAATTGTAACTGTATATAGGTCCCCATCAGGAAATTTTCATCTATTTCTGAAAAATTTGGACTCCTTGTTGTGCTATCTGTCAGACAGGGGAAGCAAATAATTATTTGTGGGGACTTCAATGTAGATTCTCTGAAAGAGGGTAATAGGAAAAATGACCTTGAAGTATTACTCGGTTCTTTCAATTTGACACCCGTTATTGATTTTCCTACTCGGGTGGTAAAGGATAGCAGCTCACTGATAGATAACTTCTTTATAGACCAAGATACGTTTAACCAGATAAATGCTCAGCCTGTTGAGAATGGTCTTTCTGATCATGGTGCACAGCTAGTTACAATATATGACATAGCTCCATTCAGCAATACTAAACAGTCCTCCAAAGTAGTACGTTCAGTCAACGATTTAACAATTGCAAATTTCAGGGAAAGCCTACAGCAGTTAGACTGGGATGAGGTGTACCGTGAACCTGATGCCAATTTAAAATATAATTTATTTCATGACATTTTTGTAAATGCATTTGAAAACTGCTTCCCCAAGAAAATAGTTAAATATACTCGTAAGAAACCTTGTAACAAACCATGGCTTACTAAGGGTATAAAAATATCTTGTAACCAGAAAAGGGAAATGTATCTGACAACAAGAAAGAGTAGTGACCCAGAAACTATCAAACATTATAAAAACTACTGTGTTATATTAAGAAAAGTTATTAAAAAATCCAGAAGTATGTGTATCATGTCTGAAATCAGCAACTCTGATAATAAAATTAAAACAATTTGGAATATTATTAAAAGAGAAACAGGTCAACCAAGAGCACAGGAAGACAATATTACCATCAAATTGAATGAAAACTTTTTGAACAAAAAGTCAGAAGTTGAAAAAATTTTTAATAATCATTTTCTAAATGTTGTGGATGTAGTAGGATCCAGGTGTTCATTAGAAGATGCTAGGCCTCTATGGATGAGGCCATACCTATGCAATTTGATACAATTGAAATCTCACCCACTTCTCCCTCTGAAATTAGGAAAATAATAAACTTGCTTAAAAGCAAAAATTCACATGGAATTGATGGCATTTCCAGCAAAATACTAAAAGCTTGTTCTCAACAGATAGGTAAGATTCTCAGCCACCTGTGTAATAGCTCTCTGGAACAGGGCATTTTCCCTGATAGACTGAAATATGCTATTGTTATACCTTTGCATAAAAAGGGGGATAGATCTGATGTCAACAATTACCGTCCAATCTCCCTTCTAACAGCTTTATCCAAAATTTTTGAGAAAGTAATGTATTCAAGAGTAGCTTCACATATCTGTAACAATGAAGTACTAACAAAATGTCAGTTTGGTTTCCAGAAAGGTTTTTCAACAGAAAATGCCTTGAAACTTCCTGGCAGATTAAAACTGTGTGCCCGACCGAGACTCGAACTCGGGACCTTTGCCTTTCGCGGGCAAGTGCTCTACCAACTGAGCTACCGAAGCACGACTCACGCCCGGTACTCACAGCTTTACTTCTGCCAGTACCTCGTCTCCTACCTTCCAAACTTTACAGAAGCTCTCCTGCGAACCTTGCAGAACTAGCACTCCTGAAAGAAAGGATATTGCGGAGACATGGCTTAGCCAAAGCCTGGGGGATGTTTCCAGAATGAGATTTTCACTCTGCAGCGGAGTGTGCGCTGATATGAAACTTCCTGGCAGATTAAAACTGTGTGCCCGACCGAGACTCGAACTCGGGACCTTTGCCTTTCGCGGGCAAGTGCTCTACCAACTGAGCTACCGAAGCACGACTCACGCCCGGTACTCACAGCTTTACTTCTGCCAGTACCTCGTCTCCTACCTTCCAAACTTTACAGAAGCTCTCCTGCGAACCTTGCAGAACTAGCACTCCTGAAAGAAAGGATATTGCGGAGACATGGCTTAGCCAAAGCCTGGGGGATGTTTCCAGAATGAGATTTTCAATATCCTTTCTTTCAGGAGTGCTAGTTCTGCAAGGTTCGCAGGAGAGCTTCTGTAAAGTTTGGAAGGTAGGAGACGAGGTACTGGCAGAAGTAAAGCTGTGAGTACCGGGCGTGAGTCGTGCTTCGGTAGCTCAGTTGGTAGAGCACTTGCCCGCGAAAGGCAAAGGTCCCGAGTTCGAGTCTCGGTCGGGCACACAGTTTTAATCTGCCAGGAAGTTTCATATCAGCGCACACTCCGCTGCAGAGTGAAAATCTCATTCTGGAAACATCCCCCAGGCTTTGGCTAAGCCATGTCTCCGCAATATCCTTTCTTTCAGGAGTGCTAGTTCTGCAAGGTTCGCAGGAGAGCTTCTGTAAAGTTTGGAAGGTAGGAGACGAGGTACTGGCAGAAGTAAAGCTGTGAGTACCGGGCGTGAGTCGTGCTTCGGTAGCTCAGTTGGTAGAGCACTTGCCCGCGAAAGGCAAAGGTCCCGAGTTCGAGTCTCGGTCGGGCACACAGTTTTAATCTGCCAGGAAGTTTCATATCAGCGCACACTCCGCTGCAGAGTGAAAATCTCATTCTAGAAAATGCCTTATATGCTTTCACCAATCAAATTTTGAATGATCTGAATAACCGAACACCACCCATTGGGATTTTTTGTGATCTCTCAAAGGCTTTTGATTGTGTAAATCATGATGAAATTCTGCTAGACAAGCTCAAGTATTGTGGCATGCGTGGGACAGTGCACAAATGGTTTAATTCGTACCTGACTGGAAGAGTGCAGAAAGTTGAAATAAGTAGTTCTCATAATATGCAAAGATCAGCACATTCTTCAAACTGGGGAACTATCAAGAATGGGGTTCCACAAGGGTCAGTCTTGGGTCCTTTGTTGTTCTTTATATATATTAATGACTTGCCATTCTATATTCATGAAGAGGCAAAGTTAGTTCTCTTTGCTGATGATACAAGTATAGTAATCACACCTGACAAACAAGAATTAACTGATGAAATTGTCAATACTGTCTTTCAGAAAATTACTAAGTGGTTCCTTGTAAACGGACTCTCACTGAATTTTGATAAGACACAGTACATACAGTTCCGTACAGTGAATGGTATGACGCCATTAATAAATATAGACCTTAATCAGAAGCGTATAGCTAAGGTAGAATATTCCAAATTTTTAGGTGTGTCCATTGATGAGAGATTAAATTGGAAGAAACACATTGATGATCTGCTGAAACATTTGAGTTCAGCTACTTATGCAATAAGGGTCATTGCAAATTTTGGTGATAAACATCTTAGTAAATTAGCTTACTACACCTATTTTCACTCGTTGCTTTCATATGGCATCATATTTTGGGGTAATCATCACTGAGGAATAAAGTATTTATTGCACAAAAGCGTGTAATCAGAATAATAGCTGGAATTCACCCAATATCATCCTGCAGACATTTATTTAAGGATCTAGGGATACTCACAGTAGCTTCTCACTATATATACTCTCTTATGAAATTTGTTATTAACAACCAAACCCAATTCAAAAATAATAGCAGTGTGCATGACTACAATACTAGGAGAAAGGATGATCTTCACTATTCAAGATTAAATCTAACTTTGGCACAGAAAGGGGTGAATTATACTGGCACTAAAGTCTTTGGTCACTTACCAAATAGTATCAAAAGTCTGACAGATAACCAACAAGTATTTAAGAAGAAATTAAAAGAATTTCTGAATGACAACTCCTTCTACTCCATAGAGGAATTTTTAGATATAAATTAAAAAAAATATTTAAAAAAATAAAAAATAAAAATAAAAAACACAAAAAAATGAAAAAGTTGTTATATTAACTTAAGTATGTTGTTAAATTTAATTAATTATGTCATGTATTGGAAAATTTGAATCGTTCCACATCATTACGAAATATCATATTCATGATCCATGGAACTAGTATTAATCTAATCTAATCTAATCTATCTCAAGAAATTCTTACTACTCTGATCTTCTTCCTAACTGCACGACCTCCATTTTGTCTTGTCTCACCTTTAGCCCAACCTTTTGCTCTAAATGTACCTTTTCTGGTAAATTTCTTTCAATTCATGGTTATACTGGCTTAGCAGTACTATATCATCACCATATGCCAAACAACTGAAATTACCATTCATCTGTAAACCAGCCCATTCCTGTTGCCTACATTCTCATATTACTTTCTCTAAGGCGAATTGAACAGCATCCCTTTGTCTGATACCTGCCTCACTGACGTGACGCCGGCCTGTGTGGCTGTGCGGTTCTAGGCGCTTCAGTCTGGAACCGCGTGACCGCTACGGTCACAGGTTCGAATCCTGCCTCGGGCATGGATGTGTGTGATGTCCTTAGGTTAGTTAGGTTTAAGTAGTTCTAGGTTCTAGGGGATTGATGACCACAGATTTTAAGTCCCATAGTGCTCAGAGCCATTTGAACCATTTTTGAACTGACGTGACTCATCAGAAATGCGCTGGTGCCCTTAAGCCATCACCATTCTCACTCACTTCTCAAGGATTCTGAAGTCAAAAAGTGCATTGTATAGGATATTCCTGTGGATGCTGTCACATGCCATGTGCACATTGAAAATCGATGAAGAGACAAGTTCTTTGAAAAGAAGTCAGTAGGTTATTAACAGAAGAGAACAGCCACGATGATTGTTTATATCCGCTCTGTGACCTTTCTTATTAAGTGGATGAATCAATGCGGAAGGCTGTCCACATGATCATGGAAGTTTCTGTGTCGCAGATGTTGCACATTATCGCAGTTAATCATTAACCTTGGTTCCTGCATCCTTACACATTCTGGCAATTATTGAATGTTCCTTTTGTATCTCGTTATTGTCTAGTGAATGTTTAATTTGTTCTCTTGTTAGAGATGATGAATCATGCTGGGCAAGTGTGCTGTTTTCGAACGTGAAAACTGATTTTGAAGCCCCACAACTGAGGAGGAAGTCGAAAAAAAATTGCCTGGATACGAAAGTTATAAAATGATATTATAGATTCGTCTTCAGAAACTAGCACATGTACATGAGTATGTTCTGCATGATTAGCATATGAACTATGTCAGCCAGCAGCTCCACGGTCAACATCGATAGCACAGCACAGCACAACCTACTGGTAAAATGTGCCTGTGCCTCTCATTATCACTATAAACCAAAGGTAATGGAACATTGTGACTTGAGCACTCATTCTGCATGCCTTGCACATATATGTGTAACTGTACTGTCAAGCCAGTGATTTTGAAAGAGGGTGCATGATTGGTATGAGTGAATGTGATGCATCCATCCAGGAAATTGCTGCTTATTTGGGATGAAGTGTTTTGGTAGTGCAATGGATGTGTGCATAATGGTTCAAGGAAGGTCACTGAACATGATGAGATGGGCCAAGTTGTACCACCCAGGCCACCCCACAAGGAGATTGATACCTCATCCAAATGGCATTGCAGAACACATCTGTGTCCTCCTTGGCTCTGGTGCAATGATGGAACAGTGTAACACATCGTAGATGCCTTTTGCCCTGGCCTGCCAGATCACCAGCCTTGTCACCAATTGAAAATGTCTGGGATATGCTGACATAATGGGTGCAGTGCTGTGACCCTGTGCCTACTAGGCAACAGAAGACACGCTGGGCAGAGGTGACTGAAATGCTAATCATTTCCGCAGAACATACTAATTTACATGTCCTGTGAATATGAATGTCCTAACACTAGTCATTCAAGGTGTTCTGTTTTTTCTGAACATGAATGTATTAAGAAGTACTAGCTTGAAACCCTATGGAATGACATGTCCACAGTTAGAGTTACCACTTAAGACATCATGGGTCATGCAAGATGTAAGCGAATTTACAACTTACTCTGAAGTGGTATAGTTGCCAAGAGAAAATGGTTATTATACACAAATCATATTCAATTTTATTGGAAATAAAACATTAATCCCATATTTGTGGGATGGCTTGCTTTCTTGTTCTTTGTGGGGGGAGGGAGGTGCAGATGGGTGAGGAGACCCATCATTTTTGGGCAGCAGGTGCCCCAACTGATCTAAATGCACCACTGAGTTTGAAAGTTATTGTACAAATCCTTTGCATGGTATGTCTTAAGATGTGAAATGAGTCACTTAATGAGCTATTAAGTGTCCACTGCATTTGATTGTAAACCCATTGTCACATATCATGTTTGTCTGTATATGATGCTTGAGTGGAAAACCACAGTCAAAACTTAACATATGTGGAACCGCCTCAGTCATTGTGCTTGACATGTAAGCTACTGACTATTCACCTTTCAACAGCTATAGGAAGCATTGCAGACAGGTGGCTTTCAGACAGCCCTGGCGAGCATTAGCACCAGACTCATTTCCACCTCATATAGCTATTGTCTACAATTCAAGTGGCTACTACTCTGAATTTTGTCAGGAGATCACAGTAATGTGTGTAACAAAAGATGGAATTAACAAAATGCATTTTTCTGCAGAAATCAGCACAGAGAGATAAATAACAGTTTTGTTAGCAGCCAGCCGGAGTGGCCGTGAGGTTCTAGGCGCTTCAGTTTGGAACCGCGTGACCGCTACGGTTGCAGGTTCAGATCCTGCCTCGGGCATGGATGTGTGTGATGTCCTTAGGTTAGCTAGGTTTAAGTAGTTCTAACTTCTAGGGGACTGATGACCTCAGATGTTAAGTCCCATAGTGCTCAGAGCCATTTGAACCATGTTTTTATGTTAGCAGTATCTACAATGCCATAGTTTCCCTGGGAAGGATGCAGTGGATCTTGAACAAACTGTAGCTGCTATTTAAGTACTGCAGTCTCAAGATATCATAAATAGGGAGGAATTTTAGGGGAGTTTAATGGCGTTTAGTGAGCAAATAAATCATTATGATCGATGAACTGACATTTGATTTATTTGAAAAGTCTATAAGCACATCTTAATGCATATATGGTTGAGCTGACCAATATATATCTTCAGACCAGTTCTTACACTTTTCAGGCACGTAGAATACACCAAAAGAAATGCATTGCAAAAATTTCAGCTGCTAAGGCACACAGAAAATATTTTTTTTTTAAATGTTAACGTTACTCATGTTTGCCCTATGGAGATCTGATTATAACAGTAGTTTGTACAGCTCTTGTTTGTCTACAATTTCCTTTCTATCTCAGAATATTTTGTTTTCAATTGCTCCCATTTGTCACACAGCCATCGGTTGCCATCCTTTACTTTTCATATTTCTTCATCATATTTAAGTTGATTTTCAAATTATCTTGTTCACCTTGGAGTTATGATACTTCTTCTGAATTACTGTAGACACAAGGCTCTGTTTCTTCTTTTGGCACTTTTTCTGCTTCACTATCATCCCAAATAGTTTCCTTATCTTCCACTTATTAACTCTCAACTTTGTTCAAGCTTCTTCATGTTTTTAGCTCTGTCTGCTTCCAAATCCTCCCAGTTACTTCCCAGATCTTCCCAATCACTTTCCATATATGCCAAAATTTCTTCGATCTTCTCCATGGTTTCCAAGCTGGCTTATTGTCCTCACAAAGCTACTTCATCATTAAGTGATGCATTGCCCATATCTTCCTGTGAATCTTCCAGACCTATTTCAAATATTCTTGGACATGCCAATTCCATACTCTTCTTCTGCTTTTTTTCCCCAAATCTTAACACTTTCTTTAGATTTCCAGTCTCTAACTCAACATTTTCATTACATAGCTCCAGTCTTCCTTTATTTCTCTTCAAAAAATCGATTCCCACTATGACATCTGCATTCAAATCTTCTACTACCAATAAACATAATTCCATTTCTCTCACTTGACATTCCCCTACCTCAGCTCCCCCACTTACCAATATTTCAACACATGTTGCCAGAAATGCAAAAAAATTGATAGCTACTATGACATCTGCATTCAAATCTTCTACTGCCAATAAACATAATTTCAATACTCTCCCTTGATATTCCACTACAATGGCCTCACTTATCAGTGCTTGAACACTTGTTGCCAAAAATGCAACTTTCCAATTCAGGTTTGTTATGACTAGTATCTTACATGAATTAACAACTTCACAGTTCTTACAAGTTTCCCTTGAGATCACTGTAGCCTCAATTTCTAATGCCATCCTGTCCTGCACATAATTGAAATATTGTTAAATAATTTATGTAATAAAAGCAGTTACAATTCTGTTGGTGGACACCTACATAAAATTGATAAAAATAAATTGCAGAGCATGGGTGCAAGAACTGTTTTGTTAACACCACTCATTATGAAAGTCGGTACTTGTAAATAATTCTCATCTTTCTGTTCTTTGTAGTAGTAGTAGTAGTAGTTGTTGTTGTCATTATTGCTGTTGTCTTGAAAATAAATGGTCCTGAAAATAAATGTTAATAATGCAAATCAGTTGTGTTCTCAGAATAATGTATTCAAGTATAAATACAATTTCTTTAAATGGAACACAGTTCAAGTCTTTTTACTAAGGAGTCTTCACTTTTAAATATCCAGAAAACAATTTTTCTTTATACAGTAAGAATGTAACCCAAAAAGGTACAGTATTGGTTTTGGATAGTCTTTCATAATAAAAGAAGATAAATAAACATGACGTAAAAATATTCATCCCCGAACATCACAATAAAAAAATAAATTCACATTGAGGAAATATGGATAACCAATGTTACAAAATATTATAAGAACAAAAGATGTGCTGTTTTGAAGAATTGGTTAGACATATCACCATCTACTATACTTCAGAACCGCACAGGTGTAGTCTTGTTATAACTTGCAGTGTCTACTGTCATTACCATTTTGACTTTGCAAAATTTTACTCAAATCTGAACCATTTGATTCTTCTCCAACAATTTTTACTGAATATCTTCTCAATCTATGATATTTATGACAAAATTGTTCTTTCTTTTCTTTTCCATTATTTGAATCTCTGTGAATACAACATAAACTCTTCTCCTTGAATGTATCTCTTGCCTTCTTTCATCTCTATAATTTTCTTTCCCAGTACATAATCTCTCATGTTTCACATCTCTAAGTCTACTAGAACACATTTCTGCCCTCTCTTATAACTGATATTCTATTCTCATCTTTCCCTGTCTCAGTGCACCTTAAGTGTTTCCATATTTCCATTACCATTCCACTGTAAATTAATTTTATTAATCCATTTCCTATTCATATTCCTCAGCTGCTTTCCTAAACTGCTATTTTTCTGTATGTGGAGCAGGTAGCTGCTCTTCTACAGTACTCCCTCGTGAATCTTTTCTGGCCCTTTGTTGATGTTGATTTTTAGGATAACTATTGCCTCCTTGAAATTGATGTTTGTTTCTATTCCAGTCATGCCCAAATGTATTCCACGGACTTCTTGATCCCATATCTTCTTGATTCAGTGGTTGAAAATTCCTTTGCTGCTGCTAAAACCATTTTTCTGGTGGAAAGTGGTCCCTATTATGGTTTTGATTCATTCCACTTTGACAAAGATTTTCCAAATCTTTGAGAGTCAGTACGGATTGTTACATGGTTTGTCTTCTGCTCATAATAGCAATCAGCTGCACATGTTGCGCTAACTTTGGATCTGTATGCAAACTAAGCCTGCTATTGTTGGGGCTGTGACAAAAGTAAGTTCTTCTGGCAGTATTATCTGCACCTGCAACGTGTTCCGTATCTACGAATGACAACTGAAATTATCACTATTTCTCCATTATTATTTTGTTGTGTGTTCCAATTAATTTCTACAAGTTTTCCTTCACATCCATAAACTTCTTCTGCACAATGCTTTCCTGTTTAATATTACTTATTTCTATGCACTTAACTTTATCGTCAATTCACATGAAATCCTTACTCTGATGAAACAACTTAATAATGTAGTTTTCCACTGTGCCTTGTAACTCAGTAATCTGTTCAGCACACATTTCAAGTCTCTTATCTTGATTGTGCAGAATGCCTGTTATGTCCTCAATTGATGTTTCAGTATCATTCGTCAGTTTATTTTTCTCTTGAGCAACCTTGGTGTGCTTGTTACCCTGTTTTTGAATTATTCTTATTGCTTTGCCCTGTTTTGTGCAGATTCTTCCTGTTTTCACATATATTCCTTTAGTTTTCATACAGTTTCTACCTATTCCTCTCTCAGTTTCATAACTAATTGGAATAGTAAGTGGAATTGGTCATTACCAATCATGTCCATTCTGAAACTCTGATATCTGTCTGGCCAGTGGCTGGCATTACTTTCTGTGTCACTGCATCATTGTCATCATCCATTTCTTGTGGAAGCATAGGCTACTCTCCTGCTGTATCAAGTCATAAATTTACACTCTGGGATGTTTCTTGTGCAGTTGATAGGATGAGGACCTGCAGCTTTCAGCTGCCTCTATCCAGTCACTTGCTGTGTGCCCCAGTCTTAACTTCTTGTCCTGGAATTGCCTCCAAGATCACTAGATTTCATTGTAGTCTGCCGTTCTACCCACACTGCTCCCAAGATCACATTCTCACTTTCTGGTGTTGTAGCTATGAAGAAAGGAACAGGCGACTGCCTGCCTGCTGGCTGCCATTGAGCTTGCATCATGCTTGGAATTAATTTTGCACCATCAGGCTCCTCCATCATCCTATCCAATTCTTGTGGAATCATTCACAAATGTGATCATAGCATGTAATATTTCACTCTCAATACACATTTCATCATTTGCATTTACTTTTCTGTTGCATGATCTTCTGTGTCTGGTTTCTGTAACTTTTAATTTGGAGGTCATGATAATGAACCAAAAGTTTTCCTTTCTCATATTGCCTATTCTCCTCCAATAAAAGTTTCAAATACAGTTCTTTTATAGATTGTATAATATATTTTCACTACTTCAGTTGCCATTTACCAATTCAATGCTGTTCAAATACAACACTGTACATGACCAGAACAAGTATCTTGTTTATGAATTCATCACACTTCACAAATGCTATGTTTGTTAGTGATTACCACTGTGTTACTGTTCTAAATGTTTGCATGTGCAATTTTCTCAGAATATTCCACTGTTCTGAATCATGGCATGGGGAGCCAAGTATAACACATGACTGTAATTAGATAATTGTTTGTCCTTGCAAGGGTACGCTAGTATAATGTACTTGCTGTTGCTTAATCTGTCTTCTGTGACAAGCAAAACAAGTATATGAATATGACATATCTGTTCTTTTAGACATCTCCAAAAGGACAGACACCACACTTTCACATAATTCATTCACCTCGATGGGCTGTGAATCCACCTTCTTCATGGTAGATGCAAAATTATGTCTGACCTGCTGCAAGAACCTCCAAATATGAGCATGAAGCATATGGACAGGGACTGTGGTGCTAGGGGGGAGTGCAGGTTGGCCAAGAAGCAAGCTGAGACAGTCTTCACAGTTTTGGTACACAATGTGTCCAGGTGGCACAGTGGTTAATGCAACTGCCTAGTAAGCAGGAGATCCTGGGTTTGAATTCCAGTCCTGCACACATTTTGACTTGTCACCACCCATTCAGTGAAAAGTCCCAATGCAGCTGACAATAATAGTCCCTTTTGTTTCCTTTCTCTTCCAGCCACCTTCAGTTTACATATAAAGTAAAACAAACACTGTCATTATCTCACTGAATAATGGAAAACATAGCACTAAGTATAAATCATTTATACAGTGGACCATAATAATGTTGGCACTTTAAACCTAGTTTAATCTGCTTACAGTCTCATCTGAAAATTGTCAATGTCTGTACACAATGCTAATTTTATACCTGTTTATATTATTTAATCTGGCTGCTTGTTATATTCAATCTGACCACATTTCAGAACTGTGTTGAACTCCAAATGAAAATTATTTATTGTACCTACACCATAAAAACAAATGAATTTAATCAAATTAACATGAAGAGCTGTCTGACAGAAGTCTGTGGTAACTCCAGTGGAGGAATTAGTCTGTTCTTCTGTTACCCTGTGATTTCTTGGCATTGTGATGGGTTATATCATTATATATGTACTGAAATTAGTTGTCCAAGATCTCTGTTTAAAAATATATGAAATGCCTACAACAATTTCCTTTTATTATTCTCATTCAGATTTCACAGTAGTTGTGACACCAACTATAACCTGACACCTTTTACCTGATTGTGCCATGTTTGTTCACTCAGTCAAAACAAACTGGTTCACATAATCACATGTTGGTTCTTTCTTGTAATTTCCGCATACATGGTCTGGCAATTGTCTCTTACCACTCTCCGCAGCTCTCTGCCATCTTCTGCGCATATTTGCCACCTTCAGGGTGCATATTGTACATCTTCAAAGTGACACTCCTGATATCATCCTGACTTTATCCATAGTGGTTGCCACATCTTGCTCAGTATGTGTCTTTCTGATCCAGTACTTACACTGTCTTTTTGGGTTCATTTTAGATCAATTACTACTTTATGTGGGACTTGAGCTCAGGTTTGTTTTGTATCATTCTTTACATTTGCAAATTTCTATTGTTTTTCAATAAATGAAGCATAATGTAATGAGACATTAGAGTTTGTCATAAATATCAGCTCATTACTGTTGTAAAGAGGAAAAATTGAATTCAAAGCATTGTAAGAATGGTTTTTGGAAACAATTATCTCTACTGTGTGTACTTGGTAAACTTTTTCTCATTTTTCATCCAGTTATTGTCTCTGAATGGTTAACTGAGTCAAGATTTATGGCTTTTTATAAGAGTACTTCTACCTTCCAACTTAGACCAGATGATGGATATGCTTTATTGCTGTCATTTGATCATTATGACCAGAGAAACAATTTATTGAGTTCTCATGTGTATTTTATGAAAGAGAGTTACCATATTGTGATCTTCATATATGAGGGGTATTCAATAGTTAATGCAACAAATTTTTTCTCAGTGTATCTTGGTTGAAAAAATGTGGAATCTGTTATGTAACATTGTAGAGTATTCCTGCTTCAACCCCTACAGTTTCACGAAGTTCCAATAGGTGATAGCACTATACATAGCTTTCAAAATGGCATCTGTAACGGAGGGGGATTCCAAGCAGAGATCAATCATTAAGTTTCTTTTAGCAGAAAACCACGGCATCACAGATACTCATAGGACCTTGCAGAATGTCTACAGAGACCTGGAAGTGAACAAATGTATGATGAGTCATTGGGCAAGGCATCTGTCATCACCACAACAAGGCTGCACAAACCTGTTGAATCTTCCATGTACCAGCCAGCCAACATGACTGTGGCTCCTGCAATGCTGGAACATGCAGACACTCTCATTCAAGGTGACTGATGGATCACAATTGCCGGCCGGAGTGGCCGTGCGGTTCTAGGCGCTACAGTCTGGAACCGAGCGACCGCTACGGTCGCAGGTTCGAATCCTGCCTCGGGCATGGATGTGTGTGATGTCCTTAGGTTAGTTAGGTTTAATTAGTTCTACGTTCTAGGTGACTGATGACCTCAGAAGTTAAGTCGCATAGTGCTCAGAGCCATTTTTTGATCACAATCAAACACCTTGCTGTCCAAGTGGACATTTCTGTTTTTAATGCTGACACACTTTTCCACCAGTTAGGGTTCTCAAGGACGTTTGCCCACTAGGTTCCTCACCACATAATAGAAAACCATGGAGAGCAACAAAGGACCATCTGTGCAAAATTGCTTGCACATTACAGGACTGATCATGACAAATTTTTGTTGAACATTATCATAGGCAATGAAATATTGATTCATCACTTCTAACTGGAAACAAAACAGCAATCCATGGTATGGTGGCACACCACCTCTCCTCCAAAGAAAATGTTCAAAGCCACACCCCCAGCCAGTAAAGTCATGATGGCATTCTCCTGGGACTCTGAAAGCATTATTCTGTTCGATGTCCTCCCTCATACACAACAATCAACTCTGAAGTGTATTGTGCTACCCTCATGAAATTGAAGAAATGACTTCACTGTGTTCATTGCCACCTAAAATCAGATGAATTACTCCTTATGCATGACAACACATGGCCTCACATGAGTCTGTGCACCCAAGAGGAGCTCACAAAACTTCACTGGACTGTTCTTCATCATACACTCCACTGCCCACATCTCACACCTTCCGACTTCCATCTTTTCAGCTCAAGGAATGATGCACTCCACGGGAAGCAGAATATGGATGATTGGGAGGTTATTGATGCAGCAAGATGGCTCCAGTGTCAACAAGTAGAGTGCTATCATGAGGGCATACAGCCCCCCCCCCCCCCTCCCCCAATAAGGTGCATAAGGCAGTTACACTGAACTGAGATTATGTTGAACAATAGGGTTTTGTAGGCAAGAGAGTGGGGAATAAGATTGTATATTGGAATCCCAAATAAAACCAACCTGCTTTCACAAAATGTGTTGCATTACTAATTGAATTCCCCTCATACAATAACTTCACAATTATTTCTACTAAGTATTATTTTTACTCTCTACAATGACCTGAAGAAATTTAAAACATCATCTCCTATTGGGGGCCTGTACAATGTCACAACAACTAATTTGTGCACTTCCAAACACATTAAGGAAGCACAGCACTTGTTCACTGTTACGAAAAAAGGAGGTAAATTAAAGTTTTCATGTTAGTGACAAGGTCATGAAGTATTGAGCATGAACTCTGGTTAGAGGAGAAAACTGACAGTGTCCTTTTCATGAAGTATTGAGCATGAACTCTGGTTAGAGGAGAAAACTGACAGTGTCCTTTTCACATGAACAAAGGAACTCCATCACAGTATTTGTCTTAAGCAACTTAGGGAAAGTGGAAAACTTTTATCTGATGGTTAGATGGAATTTGAAATATTGTCTCTCCAAACATGTGTCTAATGTCTCACCAATGCACCAGCTTGAAAATAGTCATTCAGTGCAGTACTCTGCTAGGTCTAAGGCCTACAGCTATATTCCATGTTTCATAAATATAGCCATTTCTCCTTTCTTTTCATTTCTGCAATGATGTAGTACTGCAGTTCAGTGTCCACATTAAACTTCTGGTTCCCTCTACATCTAGCTGGGTAAGTCAATTCAGAGATCAGAGGAAGACAAGCAAATATCACTTCCAATTGGAGCATGCCAAATAAAGATTTTTCATGTTCAAATCAAATTTCTTTCAGTGTGATTTTAGGCTTTCCCAGCATACAATTATCTTAAAATGTATGCAGGTTTTCAGTCAGGTGGTGTCACCCAAATGGCATGATATTTTGACAAACTTAGAAGTGCCTCCACTGCAGCAGTAACATGAGCTTGTTGGAAGCAATGTATAAACTGCAGACTGTGATTCAGAACATTCCATAACACTTCTTCCCCAATACCTCAGCAGTTGAGCCATGCCTGGGCAGCTTGGCTCATGATCTACAGCAGGGGGAGGGGAGGGGGGAGTAAATAAGAGTGGAAGCAAAGCAGACATCAGGATCACCTGAAGATGGCAACTGCCAGAATATCACACCGCTTGGATGACATCACTTTACTGAATACCTGTGATCATTTCAACAACTTTTATGTTGAAGGCAACTTTACTTTTAAACTGACCCTAGTATAATTCAAGGCATCTTTTAAAATTAGCTTTCTGTTTATTAGGTCCCATTTAAAATATATGAAGTTTTCTAATTCAGTTCTAACATATAAAAAAGAATATGTTATATAAAATATATGTTTCTTTTGCAGATCATTTGGTGTGTTTGATTTATAGTTGTTTCAGTTTTAGCAATCTCTTTAAGCAAGAGAATGCATATATTGATTATCTTAAACAATTTTTGTCATCAGATATGAAGCTTTGTCATAAATTAAAGCTGAAGCAAAGCATTTCATTTATTGATTATTAAAATACTTAGAGCAATGCCTAAACCTATATTTATCGTATGTGTTGACAGGTATCTATTCTCCACTTGTTGGTGGTGTCCCTGCTGCTGGGTACAGTTTTGCTGATAGTTGGACTAGTCCAGCTGAAACCAGGAGCAGATGCCTCCGACCATCGATATGCTCTGCTTGGTGCAGGAGGAGCTCTAGTGGTGATTGGGGCCATACTAACATCAGTGCGCTGTCGACTGTTACCGTGCTATGAAGCCACTTCTGCTTCACATGAGTGTATACAGACACAACATTCACAGCTAGAGACACAGCAACAAGAACAAGAATCTCAGCTTCCAGAACAGAATGAAAATAATGAGACACCAGCTGTGGAAGACAATTCAGTTGTTGTGGAGCAACACCTCAGTATGAGTGGAGGTTCTCATGGCGCCTTCCTCTCATCTCCCTCTGAGCATGATGCACTGCTTATTCCCACTTCATCTTCTCAAAACACCGTTCATGCCGTATCTCACACTCCTTCTAACTGCAACTGTGATCCTGAAAAAGCTTGCACTACAGTTAGTAACTCTTAAGGGGTGTCATTGTTCCGTAATACTCAGAGCCTGGTCTCTACAGCTGGCATATGTGATTCTGAGATTTGGAAATGAAAGATACAGTATGGGAAGAAAATTAAATGCTTCTCTGTGTAGCATAACCTACAGTGTTCCACTGAATCCTGACCATCATTAAGTTAACTTCTACTTTTTCTGAGTAGAATTTAGCTCAGATACAGCAGCACTTTACAAACAAACTTTAAAAATATTTTTAGGGATTGAAATTGTAAAATGCTGTCCACAATCATTGCAGATTGTCTCACTGTCCATACTTCATGTGAATACCAGTGCTCTTTATTTATCAGTATTAGCATTAGCAGTAACTTTCATTAATGGATAATTTCATATTATTATGCTACACCAGAGTTTGACAAGAAGTATCTACATTACTTAACCAAACTGGGAGTTATGAATCCCATAACTCTGCAAAAGAACAATGGCATATCTTAGTTTTCATATATGCCAGTTGCAAAGAACCATCATGACAGTGCCTTCTAGCACATCTTCTTCACAGCAGGCACCATGACACATCCTTGAAAATGCATACAGAGAGATAAAAGTATGCTCTAAGAAGTATCCCACTGTATCAAAAATTGTGGTTATGTACACTGCTATGCATTTTCATTTCTTTTCATCTTTCTCTGTCTTTTACTGTCTCTCTGTATCTCTAACTCTCACATCATAAATTTATTTGAACCTCTCCCATCTCCTTCCATTTTCACCCACTGACTCAGCATAAGAAATGCATTCTTCTATATGTCACTCATCATTTACAGATTTGTTATGCTATCATAGATTTCAATATATTTCATGTACTGTAACATCACACTGTAATGCTTCAAAAGCACTGTTACAGAAACATTCCCATCATACAAAAGATATACTTTTGGATGCCTTGAAGCTTGTAAACTCCATAAAAGGAGGTACTTAAATACTCTGTATAGTACATTTTATAATTATAAATTTTAAGATTAAGATTGATCGCAATTAAAACAACTTTATAAAATATTATTTACACAAAAATTGTTTACAAAGATCAGCAGTGGAATATATCTTTACATAAAAAAGTTGTATAAATTACTGAACTGCCTACTGCAGTCAAATATATTGTAAACCAGGTGTAAAAAGCAACACATTGCAAAAAAAAAACAATTGTGCTGTTTTCATGCTGATTTATTTAGTCTATAAAGTCAATTTCATTATATAAATAAATATGCAACAATGCTCAGTTGTGTTTTCCACTGACTAAAATCATGCGCAGTATATGGCAAACATACTAATAGGTTAAGAGTGTAGAAACAGGCACACACACAAATACAAGAAACACGTTTTCCACAAATTTGATATCACTTTATAAAGAAGTTCAAGGAACCTTGCCAATATTCTTGATCTGGATCTTTCCCATTTCATCAGTCTCTTGAAATACCATTAACTGTACCACCATTTACCAATTTACAATTTAAAAAAATGGTTTCTGTTGTATTCAGTGTGTCATTGTAAACTGACTGACCATTCAAATAACATTCTTTACCTCTGACAAAGTATAGGTAAGCTGTAAGTATCTCAGACCAAAACATTATTACATGTGAAAGTATAACTTACGTTATTAATTTGCAGTGTGAACTTGTTTGGTAGACTGCAGAGCTGCATTTATGGGATTATGGAAAAATATGAATGACAAAAATTTGTCTTTATAATGAGCACAAAGAAAAACTCAAGCCAGCGAGATTAATAAGTTTTTATCAGGTAATGAAGATGCTTAAATGGTAACTGAAATCTGTTACAGCATTAAAAATCCCAGAAATAGAGCTGAGCTTTGTATATAGAATAGAACTAACATTGTTCTTGGCATATCCCCTCTCATCATTTGGTCTATGTTTGTACCTTTATTTTACAAAATTTTCCTCTGTCACTTCTTGTGTATAACATGATAGCACTTGCAGTAAGAAGAAGGATAACAAATTTTATTAAATTCGATATACTCCTATTCATATGTGACCTTTACAGCAGCCTACCAGCACTGCTATTCTATGTAAATGTCATTTGTCCACTAAACCAAGGTGTGAAAAATATCATACGAGTGCAGATGCATATGTTGAAAAACTGCCTGACATTTCTAAAGGACTCTAGGTGACCAACATTCTACTTCATTAAACCACTTGTTTGTTCCATTTGTAATTTTTCTTCTGTCACCATGCTGCATCACAAACAATAACTACAAAGCGCTATATATTAGCTTTTTTTCAGACATCAAATATGTTCATGATCCTGTCCATTTTAACGCATAATCTGTTACTAACACTATTAATGACAATAGTCAATTTTATTAGCTCTGTGTCAGTCTAGCCATGCACTTGGGGAATGGTTCAAAATTTTGCCATGTTATCTTCACAAGAGAAGCAATGATGGAAACATTACATAACCACAGGTGATTTATGTAATTGTTATAATACTGGAGATTCAGCCTGCAGATTTTTTGGCATGCAATGTTAATCGAAAACTACCCCTGATTTTATGGATAAAATTTATATTGAATAGATTCTTTTGGAACTGAAATTACAGTTTTATTTCGGTATAATGATTCTACCATGAAGGACCATTGTTGGATTTCCCACTATACTTTAGGACATGTACATATTAATGATTTAGCATTTATATGAATACATAGCAGCATGCAAACTATTTTGAGAAACTATTTGATGATCACTTCAATGTATCAGTTACAGATACACATTATAATCCTACATTTATACCAGTAACACTCCTCTGTTAGACAAGCTGAAACAGTTTATTTTTTGATAATTTAGAGAGACATACTCTGTCGTTATAGCCAGTTCCTCTCACAGGAACTCTCTGTTAGCATTGAGAACATAAGATAAATGTAGTGGTAAAAGGAGATAATGAGGAGAAGAGAGCTCAAGTCAAGACAAAAATATTTCCCTCACAATTAATAACCAGTAAGATTTTATTTTTGCATTTTGTCTAGCATATGTGTGTTATTGCAAATAGTGATTTTATGTGGAAGCACATGGGAGCTGATTCACTGATGATCTAAATGGAGATGCTAATTGAAACAAGTTTTGACAAAGATGCAAATAATCATGATCTTGTATCAGTGGCACATGATGAAGATTTAATGTGCCACAGAAAACAAAATTTAAAAATCAATAAGATAACTATAAGCATAACATTACTCACTGAAACGCATTGGTATCAGTCAATAAAATTTTGTCAAGCTCTAATCTTGTCAGGTTTGGTTAGAGTCACTACATTACTTATCATAGGAGCAGAAAGTAATTCTAAAACAACCATTTACTGCAAGTATGTTTATTGAGACTTTACAAAAGTGTGTCACATTAGAATTTTATCAAACTAAATCTATTAAAACTATGAGAAGAAAACTTATAGATATGTCTTATTTACCCTTCAGTGCACCTGTCGTGCAGCAGATGAACAATCTATGCTTGTTTTTATACCCAGAATGTGCCTCCTGAATTTGTATTACCCCCATATGATTTGTAAAACACTCATTATGTCTGTCTTTCCTATCTAGTTCTGAATTTTCATCACCATTTTTATGTCAGTAAAAGCTGCATGATTTTCCTTTTACTACTATGGGTTTGGCTTAGGAAAAGATAGGGGGCATCCCTAGTATCTATAATACGCTTCTGTTGTGGAAATTCCTTGCCTCTTATGTCTCACCTTAAACATGTCTTTTTCTCTTCATTTTTGCACAAGGAACTGTTGCAATAATAATCCACATCTGTTTATTTGTGTAAACTTCATTCCTAGCAGATTTGGCAGTATCGGTTAGTTTACATGTATATGGGTGTATTTACTGGTTACCTATGGGTCTCTCTTTTCACAGAAATGCAAATGACAATTTCTTAGCTAACAACAAGGACTACTTTTTAGAGAAAGAAATATCAGGTGAATAAGTATGTACCACTGCTCTTTTTCCTTCAAAATACAATTTTTGTTGACAACATTTTCATCTTCTTCCTCATCATCATCATCATCATAATCATCATCATCATCATCATCATCATCATTGCTATCATCATTGTCTTCAAGTTTTAAGCCTTTAAGTGTTCTTTCTCAGAATTGTTCATATCATCTCCTTAAGGGACATCCAACATTCCTCTTGTTGGTTAAGTTATATTATATTGCAGCATTAGTTAGCCTACCATATGACATATGTCGGACGTGGTCTTTCCAGTGCATTCAGCGTTTTTCAGTCATATTTTTAATGGGTTCAACATCTATTTCATGCCTAATGTTAGAGTTACTTTTATGATCCAACAATGAATTGTCCAATACAAAGTATAGGAATTTCATCTCTGATGATTTGATTAATCATAATTGATCAGATGTTAGGATCCAACATTCACTACCATACAGTACCAAAGGCAATGTTACTACTTTACAGAGTTCGTGCGGACAAGAAGTAAACTGAGGTATACAGATTGTTAATATCCTTACAAATGCAGATGATGTTACCATTTTGGAAAAAAGTGAAGATGAGCTACAAAAAGCAGTCTATAAATTACATCAGTTGGGGAAAAGAGAATATAACTTTCAATTGTCAACCAATAAAACTAAAATCATCGCTCATCATGGTAAATACTCCACAGACTCAAAAATTATTAATAGATAATACATCACTTGAGCTGGTCTCCAACTTTTATTTCTTAGGATGTGATATAAGCTATGACATGGATAATGATGAAGAATATAAGATTAACAAATATCAATCGGTATGTCAAATGATACACAAAACCTTCCAGAACAAAATAAGGAAGGAAACAAAATTAAAAATTTTATAGACCAATGGTTACACTTGTATTGCTATATGGAAGTGACTCATGGATGCCTAAAAAATGCAAACTGTAAGTAGCATGAATGAATTTCTTAGGTAAAGTGGGAGGTGTTATCAGGGAAGACCAAATAAGAAATGAAGATATTAGGAATGGACTAGATACTTATAACGTTTATGAAAAGACTGAACAACCTTATGGAAACATCACCTACAAAGAATGAATGCAGAGAGAATCCCACATCTGGGCATGCTGCACCAGCCAAGAGGAAGAATGGATGTAGGAAGACCCAGAATGAGGTGGCACTGAAAAGTGAAGATGGAACAGGCACAATTGTCTAAGCCTGGAAGCACTGGAGAAGAAGAAGAAATTAATTAATATGTCTTTCTGCATATTATGTTTAAATGTACATTGCATACTGAATCTTGTTAGTTTTAACTCTACATAGTCTGACTTGGCAAATTTAAAATTGCATCCTGAACATTTAAATTTTCTTATTTGTTCAGCTACTTGTACATCTATAACAATTTTGACTCTTATGGGTTCCAATCCTTGAAAAGCCATCACTTTTGTTTTATCTGCCAATATTCTCATTCCATTCTTAGTGGCAATTGGACTCACTTCACCTGCATTTTCTTCAATAATAATTATACCAGAGTAACACTAATTATTTTACCTCATAACTGTTCAAAGTTGTCCAGTATACATTTGTAAGAAAATTATATGACTTCACTTGTTTTTTATTACTTTGTTATTAGTACTTATACTTTTGTATTTCATAATTTTTTTGAAAAATTAATTAATTATCTCATTGGAACCTATTTTTTGCCACTTAATTACAGTACTTTCTCTAATTTAATTACACTACCTCAGAAACAGATAAACTGTAGGCTATTTTCTGTGGCAGACATTTCTCATTACATTCTTCTTTTTCTTTCCCATAAATGAAACAATACATCCCTTGTTGTGCTAGTAGCATGAGTAGAACAGAATGTGAAAAAGAAAATTTATTGAGATGTCACTTAATCTACAACAGGACACATCTAGTTCAAAGTAAAGAGAGTGACATCATATCATGCAAGAAACCCAAAACAAATTCTTGAGTACATAACACATAGCAGCAAATTGATTATAAATACAGAAATTGCAAAATTAAAAAACAGAGTTTTCAAAAATGTTACAAGTTGTTAACCATAGAGCACAGATATAGGTTCACAGAGAGAGAGACAATAAAAAGACTACTATACACATAAGCATTCAGCCAGAAGACCTTTTTCTGTAATAGACAGCATACACACACACACACACACACACACACACACACACACACACACACACACATTCACACAAACATTAACATGTGAGTGTGTGTGTGTGTGTGAGCTGCATTTGTGTGGATGTGTGTGTATGTGGTCTGTTTCAGAAGAAGGCCTTCTGGCAGAAAGCTCATGCGTTTAGCAATATTTCTGTTGTACCTGTCTGTGACTTAACAACTCTGCCATGTGGTGAGTAGCAATCTATCCTTTTCATAAAGTAGTCATTATTCCATCCTGGATTTTCCATTGTTTGATTTTTTTAAAAGGTGATTAAACAAGATAACAAAGAAGAGAGGGACAAACATAATACTGTAGACACATAAATCAAATACCTGGCAGACAGAGCTAAACAGGTAAAGCACATATAAGGAAAAAAAATTAATGTAGTGAGGAGTGACAGGGGAGGGCAGCAGTGTGGAGGTGCAGTGGAATACATTAGAGAAAGTGTTATAGTTCATACAGTTACATAAAAGAAAATTTGAAAAGGTGATAACACAATAAGGAAACTTAGACAAATCGAGATAGGCAACGAAACACGCAAATAAGAAAAAGAAACTGCAGACAAAAACAGCGGAATAACAAAACTATGATAAAAATAGAAATGTATCAAGGATTACAGAGAGAAATATGACACAATGACTGTAACTAATATGAAAAAACAATTACAAGGAAACAGAGATCATATATAAATGTCAAGAGAAAGAAAAAATTGTACAGAAGGAGAAAAAATAGCAAGCTTCATGGGAGCAAATAAAGCTACAAACCTAAAGAAATAATCAGGACATAATCAAAAAATACAGTCTAAAATCTCATAAGATGGACTGCACAGAGACAGACTACACAATAGTCAAAATGTATAACAAAGTAATAATACTAAGAGTAAATTACAGAGGTAAAACTCACCAAACAAACTCATGGATCTGTTTACCATAGGCAAATTTCAACTAAGCACTAGTTTCCTTTCTTTTTTTCCCAGATTGAAATATTATTAGAAAGTAAATTCAAGTAAAATGGAATAAATACTAGTTAACGGTGGAGAAGAAAAGTACAATCACAGTATCCATTATCAGGAGAAACAATGTCTTAAGCAAGAAAAGAAAGTAAGAGCAGGAAGTGTACAGAGTAGACAGGATCTTAGTTTGTAAAGTCCGTGGTCTTATATTTATCTTCAGTGAAATCTATTGACATCATTACAGCCTCATCTTCATTGTACTAGCAGTAGATTTCTCCTCACAATTATTTACATTCTTCACAATTGAAATTATAAATATTTGATTGTATGTTTCACTTTTCTTGCATTTAACTGACTAATAACCTGAAATTAAGGTTATTTGCCATAGTTAGTTTCAGTGGACATTTTTGATAACTGGTGAGTAAGCAAATAAGTTTTCCCTTTTTTTTAGTCTGTTATTATTACATTGCACTTACATGGGAGATTTATGAACTTGAGGTACCATAGTTGAGAAGTCATATCATCATTACACACTGTCATGTTTCTGGTTCCTTATATTTTTATGTGCACATCTGTAACATACCGTAATACAAGCACTGTTCCAGTCTACATGAATTTTTTGAAACATTGTATCCATGTTCTTTTTAATTAAGTCAGGGGAGTTAATTACTGACAGTCCACACATTATCATGAGTCTCTGATTTCTTCCAGCCCAAAAGCTTCCCTTGTTACTACTGATGATCAAAGTCTATGCTTCATCTTCTCACAGTTTTATACATCTTTCTCCTATTTCTTAAAGACTGCAACAACTAAAATGTCAAAGAAATATGCACTGCAAATTGTGGACTCTAGTATTGTTGATTGACAAATCCATCTGCTGATACTTCCCTGATTATTACACTCTTATATTTATTTACAAGTGACAAACAGGAAACATGTTGTGATAGTTATATCTCAACTGTTCATTAGACTGTTTTTCCTGAGACCCTTGTCCATTGATTTCACTTGTTTCTCACAATGTTTGTAACAAACTGATCATCCACTAATCATACACTTATATGTTTTTTCAGTGTCTCCATTCTTCTCAACACTGAATGGATTCTCCCTATCCTTCTTCACTCGGAGATGCTAACTGTTTAGTTATTAATACCTTTAATATCTGCTTTCTCTCATCCACTCTTCTTTTATTTAACTAAAGGATACATTAATCTTCAATAGAACCTTTATCAAACTTTTGTAATTTTTATTTCCTGTACTGCATATTATACACATTTCACTACTCTTTGCTACTGTGTAGAAAGATAAGTGTTTCTTTACTCTCTGCATCTTCTCTGTTCTCCATAAATCTCTAAGTACTCTGAGCATTATTCACACAAAGAAAACTTTCCTGCACCTGGTCTCTCCTCAGTCAAGGTTTGGACCCATTATTCTTCAGTTACCATATTGAATATACACATATTACCCTTTCTTTAGGACCCACTCCATATAATCTATTCATTTTCCCTGGAGAACAAAATTATAAACAATCTTAAAGATTTAAATTTAATTATGTTTATTGACTGTATATTTTGTGTAGGTGTCCTATCATTTGCTAGAGGGAGAATATGAGGCTAGCAATAGTTTGACATAGTTGACTATCAGAACAGTAATATATTGAAGCTAATAACTGTCCCCAAATTATTTTTGAGTTTTTGTGAAACTAAAGTTACTCAAAATTACTGTTCAGTTCCAGCTTTTTCCTCATTATCTGACAATCTTTCTTCCCATTTTCTCACCTACATTGCTTACTTGATCATTTTATATAGTTCATCTTTGCAGTTCTGGCATTTTTATCACCACATGTACCTACTACATTTTTGAATTCAGCTCCATTCCTTTTTGACAGTTCAGTACGCAGATCTTTTCCTGACTTTCAGCCTTTCATTCTAGATCATCACTTTCGATTACAATTATTTAACTGCCACAAAAAACTGTTAATTTGCATTCATATGGTACTCTTCCATCTTGAGGGAACAATTAGCCAATTCAAAAATTAAAGAAAACTTCATTTGTGTTGCTTACATTCTTCTACCCATTTTTACACCCTTGTGAAATGAAAGTTGCTTTATATCTCCTGGGTCATTTTATCTTATCCTCTTTTTCCTCTCTATGTCATAAATTTAAATGAAGTAAACTGAAATTCAGTGTATCATCATCATAAAAATGTGCACCACTTCTCATCAGGAAAAAAGATGTTCATTGTGAAATGTCAACCACTAATAATTTGGAAAAACGAAATTTGTTCCAAGTTCTTCCCCTTCATTGCTTCTCTGTACAACAATAAAATACTCATTCTGAGCTAATATTAAGCAATCAGTATCATATTTAAATAATTGTAGGCATTACCTACTTCTTATATTGCAGTGGCTCCTTTACTGATTGATGGCTTTCTTTGTTGGGCTCTCATTGATTTTCAGTTCTTATCTTATTTGCAGCAGCCTTCCTTTGCATTTCACTTTATACTGTGCATCCAAATGACACATACTGAAGAAGTGATTATCTTTATTCTTTCCACTTTTGAGAACTGCTTAACATAAAAGCTTTTAGTAGAATGTTATAGCATAATAAGAGGATTGTGCTTTAATATAGAAATTGTCATAGTTTCTTTATTAACTGATATGGATTGTTCATTTTGCACATGTACTTGGAGTGGTGTTTACTATACACAAAACTGTTCCTCAGTATAATGTAAATTAAAAATACACAAAAGTGCTATTGTGAAACCTTACTTTCAAATTCTTTTTGGACTGTTGTATCTGATTCTTCGTATTCTATTTTACCTCATCTAGGTGGTCAAAACTTTCTTCCCAAAGCCTGTTCTTTATTGGACTAAATGGGCAGAAGTCACATGGTGCCAGATCTATGCTGCGTGGTGCATCACAAACCAATCCAATTATTCTGTCATTTGATAGTTGCCAAAAAGGTTTGTGGTAATACATTGTGATGGTGAATTTGCTTCACTTTCAAAGTCTTGTTTGGTCTCTCTCTAATAACTTCTTCACTAAACTGCTGGTGAGACTCAGTGTAAAGCCGTAGATGATGCATCAATATTTCAGCAAATCAAGTAGAATCACCCCCTCATCAACCAAAAGAAAAAAAAAATCCATGAACTGATTCATTAATTCTGTAGAGTAGAGATAGCATTCTACACACATTTGGGGAGTTACGTCCTGGATTGGCTGTAGATGGTTCAGACAGATTAGAGCAAACTTTCATATTTCTTTTTCTCAAATTGGACTGCATCTGCCAGGACACATATTTTGCACACACTTCCTGATACCCCAAAAATTTCCACCACATTCTTTGTGGGTTTGTCATAATTCAGTAGTGCAATAAACCAATAAACTGTAACACATATGCTGCACATATCAGTTAGTCCAATCTCTAAAAATGCAAGTAGCAATCATAGTTGGTAGTACCTATAATGCTCTTTGTATGTAATGCTAGGTTTTGCTTCTGTAAACTTTTTCTTCCATCTATGTATATATCTCTCCTGTCAACTACATCATATGCATACACAATCTGTAGCCTTTTGTAGATGACAGATAGCTTGTGCAACTTCTTCTTGAAGAACTCAATAGCACTACATTGCTCCACTGCACACTTGCAAAGCAAAATAATATGCTGGAACATGAAAAGAGAGAAAGATTCAGTCAAACTATCTGTGCAAGGTGAACTATTATGTTAATTAAGACTTAAATTATTGATTTAGTGGCAGTGCAACTGTCATGGGTACTATCCATTAATAATATTATTCTTCTCCCTCACAGTTAACTGTTCCATTTGCTTTTTACTCATTTCTGTTCATCTATAGCACATGCTTTTGTTAACATTCCACTCAAATACTATTATTAGCCTCTATCTGGCATTAGGCATGTTATAACATGTGAATAGCCTATCTTTCTGTTTGAATTAAAAAATTTTGTTTCACTAACACAATTATTTTCTTTCAGTTTGCAGTGCCAGTGGTGATCATAAGGTAAAGTAAGTGGCTTATGTGTGTGTGTGTGTGTGTGTGTGTGTGTGTGTGTGTGTGTGTGTGTGTGTGTGTGTGTGTGCATGAGAGAGAGAGAGAGAGTAACAAGGGGTAACTGGAGTCAGGAAATAATCTTGCCTCTTTCCATCTGTGAATCTTTTACTCCTTTCTGAAAACCAAACTACACCAATGGAGTGTAGTTGCAAAGTTACTTTTGAGTTCAGGCATGTATCTTATTTTAGTGGATTAGAGTGCACAATTTTTATGGCTTTCTGTATAAGAATGATAATATTCTTTTTGAAGCATACTGAGATATCTTCCAAATCAAATACTAATATGACCAATGATCAACCAAAGAAATACATTCCTTGTCTTGCCATGAGCAGTTACCAATGTGTACCTGTATTTTTTGTCTTCTTTAAGTATAGTATCACAGTCATATTACAAAAGAGTTCCATGACAGAGACACATTTATTTTTAACTCAGAAAGACATTATAAACATCTTTTACAGTAAATATTAATTTCTTTAAGTTCTTCCCCAGCATAAAACAATCATAAAGAAAAGCAGAGGAAAACATTTTTCTAGTAATAGACTTTCACAAACAAAGATAAGTTCAGCCCAGACTAATATCATAAGTATCTTAGTTTTCAATACAGTTACATGATAATTTATTGATATTCTGCTAGACACATAGTGGCAGAAAAACAGTCTCATGGATCCCACATTGCATGGAAAATATTTGTCAACTCTATCTTCATACACTCAAAATTATCATCTGGGAGCTGTAATCCAATTGTCAGACTAGTTTATACTTACAACAGATATTATTTAAAACTCTATAATTTGATACATCCATGCAGCCACTCATATTTGTAAATAATTCACACTGAAATGTGTAAAGAAATGATAGCTCTCAGGAAAGGAAATAATTAATTATAGTTTGCCATCAGAACATTATTTAGAAATTTTTATGCAATGATTGTAATAACTGAAACATCATGGAAATACATGGTGAAATGATGAGAGAAAATTAAAACAGCCTGGGACAATGAAGTCCAGTTGCTTTTGATAAGTTTATGTGTATGATAACACATCTGTCAAACTAGAGTTCTCTTCTTCTCTAGAAAATGCTATGACTACGAAGTAATGTGTGACTGTAAATCTTGCAATTCTACATAATGACTTTCTGTACCTTACATTACAAACGCACAAATCTAGTGTGGTTTTACAGCTAGTGTTTAAATTACACCACACAGATTTCAGCTAAGGAGCTGAAAAGTTCATACTAACCATTTCAAATTATATAATCTATGAAAACAGTTCATAAAAGAACAGTCTTCAACATATTTTTCATGCTAATAATGTGCATGCACTATATTTTGTATGTAGAGATAAAAATATGAATCTTTATTCTCTGATACATTTAGTGAAACATTTCCGGCGAGCACTTGTAGCTAAAAAAATTATAACTATACAATGTTATCCTTAAGCAGTAGATATTTTGTTCTTGGTCATAATTAATAATTACTTATAGCTTACAACATTTCATTGAAAAACCGCTGTAAAATATTATTGTATGTGAGGAGACACAACTATGTAACTAACTGCTTGAAACGCTTCGATGTAAAATGAATTTTCTATGGTAAGCTGAACAAACAATTGAAGATTTTGGTGAATACTCTGGTGTTTTCATTACATTGTTGAAATGTCATATCAAACTCAACTGTCAGTTTTAAATGAGACAAATAATATTTAAATGCATTCTGTCTGAGTGCTGCAGTTTACTGTGGCATGGATTACTGACAGTTACACACAACTACCCTCTCACACATTCCAGTTCTTACTGTCCTATGTTGGTTTCTTATTTGAAGTCTCTGGAAGAACAGAAGCAAGAAAACAAAATACGAAATCCTACTAATGCATTCTAGTCATTTTCTGTAAGTTTATTCATACTACAGTTATGTCTCACCTGAAATAAACACACCAGCTTTGTATTTTTTTTTTTTTTAATGTAAAATATTTGCTTCTTCTTTTCAGTTAGTTCACAATTACAATTAAATATATACTAGAGAACAGAATAAACATAAAACAACACTAACATATTGACAATATTATGAAAAGGATAGTTGCTACTAACATATAGCAGAGATGCTGAGTCACAGATAGGTACAACAAAAAAAAAAGAATCAAACAAAGTTTTCAAACAAACAGGCCTTCATCAGAATTAGACAAAACACACACACACAAACACACACACACACACACACACACACACACACACACACACGCGGACACACACAAACAGAACTCACAAACATATGACCACAGTCACTTTCTGCCGATCCATCCTGGATTTTCCATTGTTTAACCTTTACATGTGGCCAATATTTACTACTTACATTATAGATAGAAAATCTTACTTTAAGAAACAGCCTTTTTTTCTACATATGCAAATACATGCTGAAAATCACAGTGAAGTACATGACAGCAGATATTTCTCACTGTCCCACCAGATATTTCTTACTGTCCCACATATTAGGGTTTCTTCCCTTTCCACTCACATATGGAGTGCACCAAGAATGACTACTTAATTGCCTCTGTGCACTCTGTAATCAATCTAATCTTGTCTTCATGGTCCCAAACAGTAACTGTTGTAGTATATTTTTAGATTTCTAGCTTAATACTGCTTCTTGAAACTTTGTAAATATGTGCTTGTAGCATAGTTGGTGTATATCAACAAGTGTCAGCCAGATCCTTTGTAAGCATTCAATATCCTTCATTGGTCCTGTTTGGTAAGGCCCCTAACATGTAAGCAATATTTTGCATTACTCACATTTTCCAAGTTTTCTATCAATAAACAATTGTTTACCTCCTACTTAAAAAAAAGCCTGAACCTCTGCAGCTATTCCATTTCATATCCCTATAAATTGGTATGCTCACATATATGTAAGAGTTGACTGAGCTTAATATCAATTCACTGATATTATGGCTGGAGTCAGTGACATTTTGTGTTTGCAAAGTGCACAGTTTTAAATTCTGAACATTTGAAGCAAGATGACAACCTTTGCACCACTTGAAAACTCATTAGGACCTGATGAATTTTCATACAATATTTTTCATACAGTATTTTGTTATACATAGCTGCATTGTCTGCAAAAAGTCTAAGGCTAATATTAATGTCATTCACTGAGTCATAAATTTATGAATGACAAGGGACCCAGCATATTCCTCGGGCCACACCTAAAGTTGCTTCTATGCCAGTTAGTTAATCTCCATCCAAGATGAAATGCAGCACCCTCCCTACCATGAACTGCTTAAACCAGTACAAATCTGGTTTGCCTGTATGTCAGTACTTTTCTTAATAAGCATAAGTCAAATGCTTTTCAAACGTCATAAAGTACTGCATCTAGCTGATTACTATGGTCTAGGCTTTTAGCGTCTCACATAAGTAAAGGATAAGATGGGTTTCACATGGCCAATGTTTTCAGAATACATGTTGACTGACATGGAGGACATCACTCTGTTTGAGATAATCTACTATATTCTTACCAAATAGGACCAACAGTGGAACTAGAATGTACAGAAAGAAGGGTTGCAGAATGATAACAGGTTTGTTTGACTCACAGGAGAGTATCACAGAAATTCTGGAAACTCTGAACTGGTACATGCACAAGGATAGACACAAATAATCCTCCAAAAGCCTACGTACGAAGTTTCAAGTACCAGAATTAAGAGAAGAAATTAAAGATATTCTTCAGTCCACTAGGTATCACTCCCATTGGGCCCTTGAAGAAAACATAAGACTAATTAGAGCACACATTAAGGCATTTAAGTAGTCATTCTTTCCTCAGTCCATCCATCATTTGAACAGGAAGAAATCCAAACATTTAATACATCTCTATGATCCTCTATCTGCATTTCACCATGGTTCACAAAGTTTGTATGTGGGAGAACATTATGCCTCAGTGCAGGCTGTGATCTAAGATTCTGCAACAGATGGTTTTCAGTGATACTGGACAGTAATTTTGTAGATCACTTCTGCTAACATTCTTTAAGATTGGTGTGATCCATGTTTCCAACTAATGAGCACAGTTTTTTATTGGATGTGTCTGTGTTATACTACAATTTAGAACAAGGCTAACTCAGTCACATATTCTGTATATAATCTGATAGAGATTCCATCAGGTCCTAGAGTTTTGTTCAATATTAGTGATTACAGCAGTTTCTCAAGGCCTTTGACTCTAATATCTGCACCACTCATCTTTTCAGCGATGTGAGAATTACACTCAGACAGTACTCCTGAATTCTCATTTGTAAAGAAACATTGGAAAAGAGGGTTCTATATTTTTGTTTTCCTACATCTACATCTACATCAGTACTCCACAAGCCACTTGATGGTGTGTGGTGGAGTGTACCTCTTGTACTACTACCAGACTGCCCCCCACCCTTCCTTGTTCCATGTGCAAATGGTGCATGGGAGACTGATTGTCAGTAAGTCTCTGTATCCAGTCTAATTTCTCAAATTTTTTGTGGTGGCCATTTTGCAAGATGTACGAGCGCATATGTGGGAAGAACTAATGTGTTTTCTTACTCTTTCCAGGAAGAGCTCTATTGACATTTAAGTAATAAACCTCTCCGCAATGCACAACACCTCACTTGTGGCATCTGCCACTAGAGCTCGTTGGTCATTTGTGTAATGGCCTCACTCAAACTAAACAATCATGTGATGATATGTGCCATTCTTTGTTGGATATTTTCTATGTCTCCTATCAGTCCTATCTGGTAAGGTGTCCCGGACTGATGAACAGTACTGAAGAATCAGTCAAACAAGTGCTTTGTAAGCTGCTTCAGGATGCTTCCTACAAATCTCAGGCTGGCATCTGCCTTTCCTATTATTTATTTTATGTGGTCATTTCACTTAAGGTCTTGGATAGTTACTCCTAGATATTTTTTACATTATATACTATTTCCAGCAATTTTTTATCACAAGTGTAGTTGTACAGCAGCAGATATCTTTTCCTATGTGAGCACAATACATTACATTTATTTATATTCAGGGACAACCACCAGAGACTGCACCATTCATCAATCTTCTATGAGTAATTTCGCAAATCAATACTGTCTCCTGGACTTGCTACTTTCTTATAGACAATCACATCATTTACAAACAGTGTTAAAGAGCTTCCAATGCCCTCTAACAGATCATGTATATACATTATAAACAGTTGCTTTGCCACCCTCAGTTTGAGTGCTTGTGCCATTCAGGAATTTTTAACTTTGGTGCCACTGACAGCCTTTAGATACAATCAGACTGTTTTCGAGTTTTGTGAGTGATCTTTCGATAAGAATCTGTTACAGTAGTTGTCGGAGGCTTCATGTATTGTCCTTTTGTCAACCTAATGTTTTTCATTTAGCATCTCTCTATTTATAGTCTTACACTTTGTCCTATGTTATTGTCCCACAGTCTCTATCTACTTAGAAGTTTCTTCACAGAGACCATATACCACAGAGAGCCATTAGCATCACAAATTATCCTATTAGATACTCATTTATCCAATGCTTGGCCAACTAGTCTTCTAATTTAGAACCACAGTTCATCTACATCAGGGCCAGCCACAGTCTGCCAAACTTCATGCATGCAGCATGAGTGGACCATGTGTGGGGCAAAGGTCCAGCCTGTCACTTGGCTTTGCATGGTCCTCCTTGGATGTACCCGGTGCAGCACAACATTTCACTTAGCATTGTGATGTGGTATTTTTTCGTTGGCATAACTCTCTCAGTTCAACAGAATCCTGATGTTAGCACTGTTTACATGTCACTATTTGTTTGTGGTACGAAGGACATTCACAGGTCCAGTGGGTGTTTGTATAAAAAGAGACAGCCTGACATTCTAACATCACATTCCTTTAAAATAAATGGCAATGACAGAAGAAAGGGATGAGAATTCTCAATTTATGTAAGCAAATGGGTACTGCATATTTGCTATGAAATGACATTACAATACCATGGAGAAAGGATTTAGTTGACAATTAAAGAGCAAAAAATTACAACAATCAACAGGTGGGATACATTGTTCTGTACACCAAGAAGCATTTTGTGTTAAATTTGTAGACATGAAACACATGAAGAAATTAGTGGTACAAATAGTAAAATTTCTGGAGTCACACACATTATTCCATTGACAGTTGCAACAGTTTTCAGTGGAACTGAATGAACTATATGGAGCCTTCATATATAAAAACAAAGCACGTTGGTCAATTCACAGTGCATACCTGGAAAATGGTTTTTTGATTTCAAACTCACAATTGTTGAGATTATGAAGGAAAAAGGATTGCAGGAAAAAAATTGGAACATCTGTGACAGAATGCCAACTTTGCATTTTAAATGGACTTGACTGCATACTGCCCACAGTAAGACTTCTTTCTGATTTGATGGGGTACAACACTACTATCCCTTTATCTGGTTTACTGAACATGTAAAACTTTCTGCTTGTTATAGTTGCTCATTGTACTCGAGTATTCATTGTTGATGCAACAGTGCCATGATCACTAATACAGTGGACATCCACAAAGTGATGAAGCCCTTAGGCCAAATATATATCCATCATGAGTGAGCTTCCAGATTGTCTGATCTAGTCATTTTCCTGTCAAATCATTCAGCTGCTGCCCATGTACAACTGTGCATTATTTTTGTCTTCTTTTTACCATCATCAACCCTTTGATTAACTTAAAGTTGTCCTCCATCTTTTATTATCTCATGATATTCGTCTTCGATTTTCCATACCTACTATGTCCAACATCCTTAATAACAGATGTAACATATGTTGTTGGCCACTAAAATTACAACACAATGAAGACAGCATTCAATGACAGTCAGAATTGGCATGAAGTGCACTTTGTCCTTGTATATGTAAATGATTAATATTAGTTTATAGCTACCACCATGAGTCAAAATTGAATGGAAGCAGAATCGTGGCCTATCAGTGGTCCAGTTTATTGTTCTGTGATTTTGCTGTTCACATAGGCTGGGATCCCATAACTTTCATGGAATATGGATTCAATGTGCTCAGGTGGGCTATGTTCATCAACAAGTGACTTTATATGGCTAGTGCCCTGGAGGACAGAGTGCTGTTGCTCAGAACATGCAGCCATGTCATGTAGCTTGAAGATGAAATGGTTTTGTTTGCAACAAGACAAGTATCCACACAGACTGTCAGCATTAATACCATTGTTGCAGAGAGTGGTGCACAAACAGTGGTGCACCATATGATAACACTGGATGCATGAGTGGCACCACATCACCTATCTCGATAAGTCCCAGTTCTGTGCACAGCGTTATGATGAAGGTCTATGTGCAGAGACTCTGAGGAGAATGAACATGACTAGACTGCAGTCATCATTGTCACAGTGCCCATCACCTAGCCAAATGGGTACACAGAATGATGACCTCTGGTTCATGTAGCCAGTAATTTGGAGTGTAGTCGTTAGATTATGATATGGTAAGATCAGTGGCTGTCTCCTGTTTTTAAAGTCGTTGTGCAGTTGTCTGTGAACAACATAGTGTGAAACTACACCTTGCCTGTGCTGTTCTGACATACCCTGATACAGAGTGTGTTTGTCCAGTATATTTTCCAAGTCTCACACACTGAAAACATCAGGTCAGAGGTTCCTGAGAGACTGAGAAGCTCCATTCACCAGCTTTTATGATTGATGCACTCAGGCACATAGTCAAAGTAGCATGGAATAGCATATCTATATGTGTCATCTGAGCTCAGTTCAACTTGTTGCACATCTGGTTTAGAGCCTTAGTTTCTGTCAGAAATGACAGCTCTGGGTATTAAGATTCACATCATATATAGGGTGTACCATGATAGGTGCAGGGATTAGTGACCACAATGTCATTTTACTGAGATTGAATAACATAATATCCAAGTCCACCAAAATAAACGCAAAATACATCTATTTAAAAAAGCAGATAAAAATTCACTTAATGCCTTTCTAAGAGACAGTCTCCACTCCTTCCAACATAACTATGCACATGCAGACCAGATGTGGCTTAAAATGAAGTACATAACACTGGCAGCAATTGAGAGATTATACTAAATAAATTAATAAAAGATAGAAATGATCTCCATGATACACAAACAGGTCAGAACACTGTTGCAGAAGCTATGAAAAAATCATACCAAATTTAAAAGAAGACAAAATCCCCAAGACTGGCTATATTTTGCAATAGCTTGAAATGCAGTATCAGCTTCAATGCAAGAAGCTTTTAATTGTTGCCATAATGAAATTCTGGTTCAAAATCCGGCAGAAAATCCAAAGAGATTCTGGTAGTATGTTATTACCTTTATTACATTTATTACCAATTCCATGTCATTCACCAGCCACAACTGGACAGACAGTGTCAAGATACAAAATCATCAAAATACATGAATACAACTCTACTATGATAGTAATTTAATATCGTAAGACATATTTAAGTTATAAATTAGATTACAATAATGTCACAGCTATAAAATAGATACAAGTATATAATGAAATTAAATATAACAATTGCTGTTGGAGCCATGGAACTGAGTCCAGCTCAAGTAACACTATGCTATTACTAGAGAAGAATTCTTCAATATTGTAGAAGGGTTGCTCTTTTAGCTTACACAAAATAGTAAGTTTAAACTGTTCCCATCGTAAAGATTGAATGTGATCAGGTAGAGCATTAAACAAATTTAGGCCCACCATTGGGGAGCTGTTTTGTGTCTTTGCTAATCGCCACCTTGGCATGTCGATACTGTCTTTGTTGCGAGTGCTGTATTTGTAAACTTCATTTCTCTTCCTGTAAATATCATGGTTTCTGTTTGTGTGGAAGAGGCAGTTCAATAAATACTGGCTGTAAAAAGTCAGAACACCTAACCTGGTGAAAATTGGTTTACAGTGGTCTGTTTTTTGCTTGAAGTAATGATCCTCATTGCTTCTTTTGTAGTAAAAGCAATTTCTTGCAGCCTGCAGAATGGTGCCAAAACAACAGCCCATAACTGATGTTGCTGTGGAACATTGCACAGTACACAGTTAGAAGGTACTGTTCTGGTACTATACTCATCAGTTTCCTCAAGAGGTACAGGACACGTGAAGGTTTGGAACATACATGTTTGGTGTGCTGTTGCCATGTTAATTTGGTATCAATGAGAAAGCCCAGAAGTTTAGCATCTGCTGTGTTACCCAGTGCTCCAGTATTGCTGAAGCTGCATATCATCCTCTGAGTTTTTTCTTCATTAATTTTCATTTTGTTTATGATAAACCAGGCCTTAGCTTCATTGAAGAAGACTTCTGCTTGTTGGACTGCCTGTTCAACATTCTCTCCTTTTGAGAACAAGGTTGTATCATCCACAAACCCGCAAGGTGTGCCCATTGGAGCCTATGTCATTTACAAAGATAAGGAACGGCAGGGGCCCTATTACTGATCCCTGTGGCACACCATGCTGTAGCTTCTTCTCACCTGAATCAGCTCCTTGCACATAGACAACCTGTCATCTGTTTCTCAGGTAGGATTCAAGAGTTTGCAGGACAGATTCCCCTGTACCATATGTTTTTAGCTTTCTGACCAGGGCCTTATGTGGGATGCAGTCAAATGCCTTACTAAGGTCACAAAGTACTAGTGCTATAGACTCTTTGTCCTCAAAACCCTGACTTATGTTTGTAATTAAGTTGAGTACAGCTGTTGTTGTTGAACTGCCCTTCCGAAAGCCATGTTGCACATCATAAAAGAGACTATTTCCTTCAAAGTAACTTAATAGTTGTTCTTTCATTATTGATTCCATCACCTTCACTAGTACTGGTATTATACAGTAGATATGGGCCTGTAGCTTGACACTTCATGTGGGCCGCCTTTTTTGTAAACAGGCACTGTGTGTGCTACTTTCAGGAAGTCTGGAAATTCTCCTGCACAGAGGCTTTTATTTACTACTACTGCTAATGGCTGTGCGATTTCATTGATTATAGTTTTTAACAGAGTACAGGACATGCCATAAATACCAGGGCTCCCTGAATATTTGTAGATTTTTACAATTTTTATTATTTCTTTTGGATACACTCTCTTGCACATTATCATGCTGCATTCAATCTCAAATTTCACAGCAGTTGCAGGATCCACTCCAAAGTCAGGAATTTCATCTACTGTTTTTTCCACTATTTTTATAAAATAGTCATTAAACTCATCTGGACTGCAAGAATTAGAGCAAGAGGTGGGCTTTTTCCTGTGCTCATTAACCAGGTCCCATGCTGCTTTACAAGGATTGTGAGCCTCTTCAATAAATCTGGCATTGCTTTCCTTCTTTGCTTTTTCTACTTCCTTTCTGCAGATCTTTTGGTCTCTAAATAACTAGAGTACAGTCTATCCTTAATATCTATATCTTTAGCAGCTTTGACCTTGTCACTTAGTATTTGGACAATACATTTTATTTTGACTAGTCTTGGAGTATACCACCTCTTTATTTTGTTAGTTTTTCTCTACATTTTGATTTAGCATTTGAATATCTCTTGGGTTTTAATGGGAAATGTTCATCAAATTTCACTTTAAGGGTCTGGAACATGTGATTGACTGCAGAATTTGGTGGCAATTCATCAATTATTTGGTGCCAATCTATAGAAGACACTGTAGTTTTGAAATCATCTAAGCTTTTCTTTGTAATAACTCTCATTCTGAATACATAATTTGAATTCCAGCTGGGAATTTGTTGTGTACTTACTGAGTTTGTCCATAACTTCATGATTACTGCATGGTGATCTGCCAGTATAGGGTCCACCACACTTACTTTGTAGTCCCAACTATTTAGGTTTGTCACAATTGTGTCAAGACAAATAGCTCCTCTTGTTGGTAAAGAGTTCTCTACAAATAGCCTATAGCTGCTTACAAAGTTCATGAAAGCTCTTTCTTTATCATTATCTTCCCCAATATGAATGTTGAAGTCTCCACAAAAAGCAATTTTTGTCCATAAGTGCACTAGGTGACACAGACAGCTTTCCAACTGGTTGAGGAAATTTTCAAAATTTCCATCTGGGGAACGGTAGACAGAAACAACAATTAAGTTGGCACCTCACAGTCCCAAAGCAGCTAATTCTAGGTCTAGATCTACACAAAATTTACTTAAGTCAGTTTTATTGGCACTTAATTTACTATTTACATACACAGTCTCACCACCATGGATAGTAGTTTCTCTACACCATACATTCACCATTTCTAAACATTCAATATTTCTGTAGTATTCTGTCTGTGGTTGGGCTAGCCAGTGTTCACATATACATAATACATCAGGTCTCACTTCGTCAACAAACAGTGACAATGTATCAAGTTCTGTTCTGAGGCACTGCACATTTACACTTGCTGTAACTAAGACAGCATTTTCTTCAATGATATCATTTCCTTTTTCATTGGAATGTTCTTGGTCTTGGGAGTTTATCATGCTGGTGCACAGGGCATCGTCCGGAATAAAAAACGTCTTATCACAATGTTCTTCAGCCATATACTGTTGTCCATTATTTTATCTTTTAGGTCGAAATCCACACCAATTTTGAAGCTATTATTTATTCCCTTTGTTTCCAGTTTTTCAACGGTAACATTGTTGTGATTTGGGAAAGTGTTCTGTAAGAAGTTAGTTGCAGTTTCAGCTGTGGTGCCATCTCTTAGCTTGCTTAGGTGGAACCAGACTTTTTTGTCACCATGCAGCATTCCTTTTTCATTGCCAATACCTATTATGGCTTTATTTCTGTTTTTAGTACTTGCATTCACAAACGTTTGTATAGTGGGTCTCAAACACTGTTCACCAGATTTTCCATTTTGTAGCACAGTCTTGCAAGATGTTTTGTTTTCTTTTTCTGTGTCTTCAGTGGTTTTGGCCAGTGCATTTTCTTGTTTTGCTACAGTCGAATTTCTTCTGCCTCCTCACTTGTTTTTCACTTATTGCCAGTCTGTATTGATACCTTATGAAGAGTTTTCATCCATCAGATTGTTTACATTTGTATTTGGTTTGTTTTTAATGGGGGGGGGGGGGGGGGTTGAGTTTCACTGACACACTCATTGTTTACATTTGAACTAGATGCCACTCTAGCAATGTTTGGGTCTTCAAAGTTATTTCTCATTGGAAAATTACCATGTGATGAATTTGCAGAGTTTTTGCTGCTGTTGTGATTGGTGATGGTGGTAGGTGCTGCCCCTCTGACAGACTCCAGACCAGTATTTGAACTTTGCCTCAGATTAGCAATGTTTATTTCTTTATTTCTGGCTATAATACAAGGCATGTTGTTTTCTGCACACTGTCTTGCTGTGTTTCTCAATGATTGAGATGCTTCTTCACTTTGTGGTACCAATATATCTAACTTAGAGTTTGTGGCAATCACAGTGTCTAGTTTTTCTTTGATTTGTTTGTTATCACTGGTAAGTTTTTTCACAATTTGCGAAAGATTATTCACTGTTTCAACTAGATCAACATTGCATTGCTGCTTAGAGTACAAGATTTGTTCATGTTTCACTGTATTATTGTCTTCTGAGATTTTGTCAGCTAACCTCACTCCACAGTTGTCACAAACGTATTTTAAGCGACCTTTTCAGCACTTTAGAATGTGATCTTCCTCTCCAGTGACAAGACACAATTAATATCTTCACAATATGACAACAATGGTAATGTTAATGATTAGAGTGTTGCTATAACTGAGTTGCTAAGCACAAATTTACAAAATTCCTTCATCAAAGAAGACAAAGTAAAAATTTCTGAATTTGACTCAAGTAAAGCTGCCAACATGAGGACCTTAGATAGTCTCAGCGTGGCAAAACAACTTAAATCTCTTAATAAAGGCAAGTCTTCCAGTCCTTAGTGTTTTTTAGTTAGGTTCCTTTTAGAGTATGCTGATATAATAGCTCCAGATTTAACAATCATATATATCTGTTCACTCACTGAAAGATCAGTACATAAAGATTGGAAGGCTGCACAGTTCACACAAATGCTCAACAAACAAAATGGGAGTAATATGCTGAATTACAGACCTATTTATTGACATCAATTTGCGGTAGGATTTTGGAACATATGCTGTGTTTAAACGTCATGAATCATCTTCAAGAAAATGGTCTATTGACACATAGTCAGCTCATATTCAGAAAATGTCATTCTTGTAAAATGCAACCAGTTCTGCATTCATATGAGTATGAGTACCATCAACAGTGGATCTCAAATTGATCACATATTTCTATATTTCCAGAAGACTTTTGACACTGTTCTCACAAGTGGCTTCTAATCAGACTGTATGCCTTTTGAGTATCATCTTAGAAGTGCAACTGGATTCATGATTTCCAGTTATAAAGGCCACAAATCTGAAGAAATTGATGGGAAGTTATAGGGTAAAATAGAAATGATATCTCACATTCCCCCACAAACTGTTATAGGCCCCTCCACTGTTCCTAATCTAAATAAACCATTTAGGAGAGAATCTAAGCAGCCCTCTTAGGTTGTTCACAGATGATATTCTTGTTCACCATCTAGTAAAGTCTTCATAAAATCAAACCAATTGCAAAAGATTTCAAGACTAGAACTGCAGAAGGTGCTTTGTGCCAAAGTTGATAGTTTTCTGCAAGGAAAAAAATTGACATCTTTGTGAGAAATGCATATTTATTTGTAATGAATCAAAAATTAAGTCTTTACAGGATTTTAAAAATGTTGACAAAGATACAAGAGTTATATGGCTGTTTCGAAATAGCTAATAGATTGAAGTGCTATGAGACAGCATGGACTTTTTGAGCTAACAGTTATGGAAAGAGTCCTTTTTGTTTTCATTCATATAGTCAATCATGGTGGAAAGATCTTTTTGTTTGTTTGGTGCCAATGGAACAACAGCTTGTTTTTTTTTTTTTTTTTTTTTCCCCACAGCTGCAATGTCTTTCATTGTCTTGCCTTTCTTCAATATATAAAAATTCTCCCAATCACAGATATAAAAAAAGCAATTTTTTGGAGGACACAATGCCAGGCTGTTGTTTTGTTATTCTGATCAAAGAAACCTGAGTGATATCAGTTTCTTCATACCAATCCAATCAGAAGCTTTTTTCTCAGTCATAAAAATGATCATACATATTCAAGACTCAGAAAGTTTCTGAAGGTCTAGCATGCTTGATCATGCTGTCAAGATCTTCCATTACCTGTTTTTATGACTGTCTTGCTACATTTCTCTATAAGAGTGAAATTGTGATCGTCAACTGAAAAACAGTGTCCAGACAATAGGAAGTTCTGCCCTACTGACTTCTAAATACCCCTTTCTACTATGTACATATACAAAAATATTAACATTTGATTTATTATTTGACTGATCAATTGTCACTCCACACAACTAGATACATGTTTCTGTTTGGAAGTTAGCCAAAGTTTAGAGCCTGAAGAATACAAGAGGCTATCTCATTCCCTCCACTATCTCCACAGGATACAGGGAATGTTCAATATGAGTCATCAGCTTTGACATGTGACATAGGAAAATGTGACAAATGTGGCAAACAATATTGTGACTACAACATGAAGTTATTGGAGATTTTTTCAATTGGGCTAAGGCAGAGATCAGTCTGTCACCACAACCAGTTTTATTTATTTTGTTTTCAAATTTGTTGACTTCACCAACTTACAACAAAACTGTGAATATATGTACCAAAAGATGACATGACAGCACCCACTTACATTACGTTAACTTGCCAAAGCTGACAATTCATACTGAACATTCTTCTTTATATTTCCATGCTCCTCATGCCACATGCACATTATGCCATCATTCGTATTGGTAATGTAATGTTGCAGTTATAGCAAGAGAGTTCATGCAAATAATATATTTTATATGCCTCAATTTAAGCAAAGGAAAAGCTTTTGCAAAATACATACCAATGGTGCAATGTTGGCTGTGGGGTAATGTGCTGGATACTGTGTCACTTTTCAATGCAGAAGAGCCACTCTTAGCTTTTCTGTGGTGTAACTGGAGCAACTCTTTGGTTCTGGTGATTGTATGGGGTCACTAGCTTTTGACTGTATGTTTAAATAATCACACATTTTGCAAGTATCACTCTTTGGTCATCTTAACAATAGCTTAGGAAAGCTGTTCTAGAATATTTTTTGATAGAACTTATGTGATACAAAACTGTCAGGATACTTTTCCTTGAAGGCAGTACACATGGAGTATAAGTCATCACTAAGGTATTTCCTTTCAGATTCAAAATGATCATAATGAACAAATTTCTGGGTAATAAGTTAATGTGATTTTTCAATTGAATTCTGTTCCATTCAGTAAATCTGAATTTTTTAGGACCTTCAGAGCTGTCTTTGAAAACTACAGAAACTGATTTTCTTCATAACAGTTATTTGAGTTTATTAGCAGAAATTCCAGTGGTATTTGATGTAGCTTTGCATACTCTTTTGAGGTCTCCTGTCCCATCTGTAAGTGTGTAGCTGAGGGATGACTGTCTTATATTCTCTGTGTCTTCAGTATAGGTCCAAAGGCATCATCTTTGAATAGCAAGGACAACTATAAGTGCCATCAGATAATTGCCTTTTTAATTCAGGATAAGTTGGTGGTATTCTTCAAAGAGCTGCATTTTCATATCAACGATCTCTCTGCAACTCTACTTACACTTGCAAAATACCTAAACACAAAACCAAAATCAAAAATATACATAGACTGCTAAATTAATATGTGAGTATGGTAAGCAAGAATTATAAGTTTACTTCTGCTGCAAAAAACAACAGAACTAACCTGTAAAGGTGGCGGTTGTTTGGCAGCAATTTCCCTCCTGGCCTGTTTCTTCTGCGTATGTTATGACTTCCCACTAGCTGGTAGTCTTGCCTATTGCTATTTTGTTCTAAAAGTAATTTTCTTAACACTTTTTTCACTACCAAAAGCAGTGGTGTTCATACTAATATTATCATTATCCTCATCCATCATTTTAAATAACAAGCAGTAGCTCTGGTAAGAAAACAATAGGACAAGTTGAAGATTATGGGATAACTTTGACTACTGACTACTGCTCGGCTAGTGGCAAACAGCTGTAGCATGAAGATCCACTAGCAGACCAGGTCTATTTGAACATTGCTAACATTCTGTTAAGAACTGTAAGAACTACAAGGAACAACGGTGGTGCAACAGTTCCTTAGCAGATCTTTGGTACGAAGACAGAGATTGGTTAGCGATGACCAAACCCAGAAGTTAAAAGAATGGCACATAGCTACTTTAGCATTTCCAATCTTCTTTTACACAAGAGATCTGTATGGTCTGAAAAGTGGCAATTAACTCCAAATAACAAAAAGTTTGGGACAATCTACATGAGTACAAAAAGGAATCCATTAAATTTCAATTACACAATGAATCACACAAATATAAGGCTGTTAATTCAATTAAATACATAAGGATTACAACTATGAATAACTTAAATTGAAATGAACACGTAGGAAATATTGTGAGGAAGGTGGGAACCAAATATCATTTAACTGGCATAAAGCTTAAAAAATGCAACATATCTACTAAAGAGACTAACTACACAACACCTGTCCATCCTCTTATGGAATATTGCTTTACTAGATAAGATTGATGAAGGCCACCAAAAAGTTCAAAGAATGGCAGTTCACTTTGTATTATCACAAAATAAGGGAGACAGTGTCACAAATAGGATGTGTGAGTTGCGGTGACAGTCATTAAACCAAAGCATTTTTTCACAAAATTTGAATCACCAACTTTCTCCTCTGAGTGTGACAATAATTTGCTGAATGCATCTACATGTGGAAAAGTAAACATTGTGATAAAATGAGAGAAATCATAGCTCACACTGAAAGACATAAACATCTGTGTTTCTTGAACACTTTTCGAGAGTGGAACAGTAGAGAAAAAATCTGAAGGTAGTTCAGTGACCCCTCTACCAGTAACATCAGCATGAACTGCAGATCAGCCATGTAGATGTAGATGTAGATATAGCCCCAAAACACCTATGTATTCCATCATGTTTCTACCTATTATACTGTAAATACCCAATAAGTTGCTATTTTCTACTCTTCCTGGTCATTTAGTCATACTGAATAGGAGTGTATTTCTATATTTTGTACTCATGGTGTCCTGCAGCTTGCATGAAGTCTAAGTGACCTTGTATATACATTTGTGCTGTACCAAGAAGAGGAGCAAGGTGTAAGCTACTCAGTGTTGCACTGAAAAGCACAGGCAGATTGAAGCTGCATTGCAGGCCAGGCCATAAGATAAATTCAGACAGCTCACTTGCCAGGGTATTGCCCATACCTGGATCTGAATCCTGCTACAGCATGCAGCTTTAATCTGTGAGATGAGCCAACTTCAATGGAAAACCCTGCACACAGATTTGAGTTTTCAACATTGATTAAAATTCTTTCTCACCAACAACTGCAAGAAGACAACAGATTAATTCCTTATCAGAGGAATTGGATACACACATACACAGAGAGCTTGATTTGGAAAAAAAAAGAAAAAAAGAAGAGGAGGGAGAGAGAGAGAGAGAGAGAGAGAGAGAGAGAGAGAGAGAGATTCTTGTAGTGTGACCTCCCACAGTGGACAGGTGTAAATTTTTATGCTTTTCTGTGCATTTTAAAAGTGTGACTACAACATTTGTAATGGTAAAAAATAAAGTTCTGATTATAAATTTTTTCGTTAGTATATGGGTGTGGGGTATTGATGCCTGCTGTTACAAATCAGTCATTGTGTGTATCTGTCTATACATAAAATGGATAATGTGTAACTACAGACAGGTAAAATCTGTAATTAATGGACATATGATAATTCACACGTCATAACGTCTGCGGTGAAGATGATCATAGAGTGTGTAATCACACAACGACATACATTTTCTCATCTACAACATCTGCTTTAACAGGTACTCTGATTGTGTTGTATTTTTATTGTTTTCAGAACTGTTACTATGTACTGTCACATATAAGTATGGAACACATCACGGAAGAGTTGGAAACTGTATACCTATAAGTTAGATAGATTGATACATACATACATACATGCAGGTTGAAATATTCAGTAAAATAAGAAATTTTATAAATATTAAATCACTATTCTAGTACTATGTTTTTACATGAATCCATAGGCATTAGGGGTAATAGTTTACAACTTGTTTCACTATATATCTGCCAATCAGTCATTTTACAATATGAATAACTTAATAATAAGATTCCAACAATTACAGTAACCAAATGAACTAAAAAAATCAGTTATATATAAAAAAAAAACTAAACTCTGGCCAAAGAGGCCTCGGAAGGCCCAACATTACTGACCGGTCGCTGTGTCATCCTCAACCCACAGGCGTCACTGGATGCGGATATGGAGGGGCATGTGGTCAACATACCATTCTCCCGGCCATTTTGTCAGTTTACAAGAGCATAGCCACAACTTCTCAATCAAGTAACTCCTAAGTTTGCCTCACAAGGGCTTGCCGACAGCACTCGGCAGACCAGATGGTCAGCCATCTAAGTGCTAGTCCAGCCCGACAATGCTTAACTTTGGTGATTTGGTGGGAACAGTGTTACCACTGCAGTGAGGCCATTGGCAATCAGTTTCATATACTTTTGGGTAAATTATTCCACAGAAGTACACCCTCATACGTCACATTTCTGTGCACTCTGCATAGCTTTTGATCAACTATAATACATAATTAAAGTATTAGATTTGATGACGGTGATTGTCTTCAATTTTTGTAAGGAAACACAAGTTTTCAGTAGAAAATACACTGTTACATGAACAGAGACACATGGTACTGGCAACTTATTGAGCTACGGAAAAAAATGTCTGATTAACAATTGGAGATGCCATTGTTTCATTGGCCTAACCTTTCATTACTGCAGAAAATGTATTTTCCAGTAAGACTAGCCTCAGGAAGGAATGCAGGGTGGGATTACTGAGTGCATAAGCACGAAGTATGCACATTTTAATACTTGTGTCTCACAGATTACTAACAATGTTAAAAGTATAGCACAAACTGCTCAGTTCACTTAATAACATATCATTAAACACATCACACTGTAGAGAGTTGTTGTTGTTACCTCTTGGTTCATGGGTACAATGTCAGTCCTGATGTCATCTATCTCTGAGCAAAAATATATATACATATTTTATTCAGAACTGTTTAGTTTGTGTTACGTCAACTTATCAGCTTGCAGTTAGTAGTAACAACCACATTGAGTTCTGCTTCTACCTGTTATTATTTAACTTGACTCATTCTATATCCCTTGAGGCTTTCCTCCATGGTGGCATTTATGGAATATGGTGTTCAAAACAGTGAATGAAGAGAAAATTTAGCATTGGTTTTATCAGGAAACATTACTCTCATAAAGCTTTCTGATTAGTTTGAGATAAATTATGGATAAAGATCATGAAAAGAAACAGACCAAGAGTAGAACACTGGGGTACACTTATTGCTTGCCCAGTAGACACTTTCACCTACTTTTGAAGTGGTTACAACTCTTTGTACCCATTGATATTTTTCCTGAATTTATGCTACAGTAGTTTTCCTAAAGATAATGCATGGTCAACAAGGCTGAAGGCCTTTCTAATATCAAGGAATATATCTGTTGTGTGTTTTCCTGCACTCAGTAGGCTATAGATTTAATATCAAAATCAGTGTAATATCTTTTCATTAATCTCCCTTTAAAAATATCAAAACAATGATGATTCAATGAGCAGTTATTTTCTAGGAACTTATTAATGTGTTCCAAGAGTACTTTCACAAGCACATTTTAGAAGTTTGAAGGATGGTGATGGACCTGTTGAGATTAGATTAGATTAGATTAATTATTCATTCCATAGACCCATAAAAGAGGGAATCCTCCTGGGTGTGGAATATGTCAGATAAACACATTACAAAAATGTAATTAGAAAAACTTGAGTTTCATTAATTTTAATGATCCTCAGTCAATAAGCAGTAAAATTATGTACATGAATTAAATTTAAACTTCTAATATTTACAGGTTTAATACTTACATCTGCTAGTTTCTTGGCTATTACAACCAAGTATTGTCAAAAATTAAAGTAAATTATTCATTTCAGTGATCCTCAGTTAAGAACAATCACATTATGTACAAGATTTAAAATTAAACTTCCACTATTTACAGACTTAAGACTTACATCTGCTTTCCATACATCCATCATTCACACAGTAGGTAGTACAATCAAGTATTGTCAAAAATTAAAGTATAATACATTTTCATTAAAATGGTCTACTGCACTTATTGAGAAACTCATGGATGGAATAGAAGTAGTTGGCCACAAAAAATTCTTTTAAATTATGTTTAAATTGTGCTTTGTCTGAAACTAAACTCTTAATGGCTGCTGGTAACTTATTGAAAATATGCGTTGCTGAATACTGGACTCCTTTCTGGGCAAGAGTAAGTGATTTTAAATGTTTATGTATATTGTTCTTATTCCTAGTATTGATACTGTGTACTAAGCAGTTAGTTGGAAAAAGAGTTGTATTATTTACAACAAACTTCATTAAGGAATAAATATACTGAAAAGCTGTGGTTGATTTTATTACTACTACTCTTATCACATTTATCAAAAAGAAAAAAAAACTTTTGCTACCTTGAAAACTTTTGGAAGATGATTTGACACTGAAAACCAGTTAACTGTATCTGAAAATGAATTATAATTATGATTGCATATTACTTTCAGAAGGTAAGTAGACATGCCATCAAAGCCTCTGCAGTCTATGTTTGGTTTCTAATCTTACTGGACCTAGAAAATGATCAGGAGAACATTGCTAGTTCTGACATAAGAAAGGATGCATGAGTGCTGATTGAAGAACAAAGTCCGTCACAAATGTTTCGGAAATTGTAATTGAAAATTTCATATAATTGTTCAGAATATAAGATAACACCATCTTCATCCTTAGCACATATTATCAAGATACCCTAATGCCAAACAAAATAATAATAATAATAAATAAATGTTGGACACGGCAACTAATTTTAAATAAAACCTTTCTATCATGTTTCATGTCTTATTTTAAACTTTTTAAGTATCTATAAATATTAAATATGCACTTTGTTGTCAAATTATTGTGGATGTTCTGTTCTCTTGAAGGAGATGGTATTGATCTGCTGTTACACTGATGCAACTCCCTGGAAGATGTACATATTGCCCATGCTTTCACTAGTATACTACCCATTCGTTTCTGTCATAGAACACAATATTCATTTTCTCTTTGTGTGTAATGTTTTTGTCTTTGGATAGCTGTCTTGTCATTTAAGCCATTGTTCTACATGGTGTCAAAGTACAATTCATTAATACTGCAGTAATCTGACAAAGCCTAACATTAAACATGACTCATTTTTAAAAAGTTTCCCCTGTTATGTAAACAAGTGGCCAAATGTAGACTGCAATATCTCCAGTTTAAATAGCGTAATTTTTATTGTCTACATTAAGCATAAATGTCATTACACAGCACACTAAATCTGCCCAAATTAGTTTCTCTTATTGATTATGTGGAAGGCCATGATGCTGTATGTCCTGACAAAAATTTGTTAAGGATACTCAGTTGCTATAAAAGGCCATCGTATGAAGTAATAATCTAGTTGGTTATACTGTGAGTCATTCCATTCCTCTGGCATGGAACATTTAATGTAAACACACGAAAAAAAAAATGAAAATTATAATATCACAAACCAGTAAAACTTCAAAGCCTAAATCAATTATGGCTCAAAATAGTCTGAATGTGTGGATTTGAGATAATTTTGTAGTGAAATAACATCACAAACACCACTTCAAATGAATAATGCTTTATTGTAAGTAACACATTTACAAAAGTCAGCTGCAAAGGCCAACAGTAAACAAGAGACTGCCCAACTTCTCAGTACACGCGAAAGATTATAGTACAGATATTTCACATTACTTGATGCATGAATCTGCTACAGAAACTCCCCCCCCCCCCCCCCCCCCCCCACCCACCCAGAGAGCAGAGAGCAGAGCACAGGGCAGGAGCAGGAGCAATTAGAGAAGTGGAGATGGATCATGTTGCAGGAAAGTGAAGACACGACATAATCTTCTAACCAGCCGATGGTGCAGAGGTCCACCTGTGTAGGAAAGTGGGACATGGATAGGCATAGGTTGCGAGGGCTGTGGGTGATCACATTCGACATGTACTGTAAGCAGATTGTCTTCACCAATGGAAGCTTGAAGAGAGCCATCTACACATCAGTAGGTAATTGAAAAGCATGGGTGAATGTTATGTTACAATCAGAGTCTCCGAGGTATGGAGGTGTTGCATGAATAACAAACAAATAGTCTTTATGATGTTGCATGGAAATGGGGTATGCAGAGATATTGACAGTGAACATAGCCATGGAGGCAGAAGGGATGGGCAGTGAGAAGAAAGGTACAATCAATTCGTCACATGCAGGACTTTCACTGCTAGGAATGCTATCACTAACACTGCCCTGACAAGGATGGAGGGAATGTTAGGTGGGAGTGCCTACTGAACACTCACCAGGAATAAAGTCACTCATCATGACTACACTTGGGGTGAGCTCTGAGTCTTTGTCGTCTGAGGTATGGCTGACAAGAACCCATGCCACTTTAACCTGTTGTAGGGAGACTGTTTGTGGTTTACCATTTAGCATGATCGTCATTGTATTTTTCAGTTGACTAAGAACCCGATGAGGCACTGAATATGGTGGAGATAGGGCCAAGCAAATGGTGTCATGTTTTAACAAATAAAGTGACAGCTTGCAAGGTCTTTGTGGAGAAAAACTGGTGACTGCGTGTGTGCCCACAGTTGCAATATGTGAGTGTGCATGACATGAGAGTGAACTTGCTTGACTAGAGAGGGCAGTATCTTGTTATCAGTAGCATTAGAGTCCTCGACAGATTCAGCGGGTAGTACGGAGGCTCAATATAAAGGATTTCAAATAATCTTTATAGGTTGCGCATATGCCCAGTAGAACCCACAGTAGTGCATCAGATCAAGAGATTGGGTGACATATTAAAGCTGCTTTCAGCATTCAGTACCAGTGTTCAGCTATTCCACTACTTTTTGGGTGATAAGTTGTCATGTGGAATCACTTGGCAATCCATAGAATGCACAAGCAGTCGAAGAGCAAAGATTTGAACTTGCACCCCTCATCCTTGGTGATGGATGAAGGGCAGCCAAAGTGCGAGAGCCAGCAGGTAATGAATGCTCAAATCACAGTATCTGCTGAGATAACATTCCAAGGGACCACCTCCACCCACCTCTTTAAGAGGTAAATGACCAACAGAATGTAGCTGTGGTAATTAGAGGGGTAGGGGGCCAATGAGGTCCATGTGCACATGTTTAAAAAGTGTGTGTGAGGCGGGGGGGGGGGGGGGGTTGGGAGGGGGGTGTTTGAGACAATTCATCCTCATGCTCAAAATACCAGTCCTGGACAATGCGAGTCAACAGGGACCTTTTGTCTTGGAACATGGCATAACTAACCAGCCAAAATGGCCACATAATCCTTGGCAGCAAAGCAATATTGGAGAATAGCCATGAGGTCTATGGAATACCATGATATAACTGTCCAAAATATCACTAACCCCACACCATGTTTCACGATGGCAGAAACTCAGCTTTAAATTGGGAAATGTGTGAAATAAGACTCATCCAACCAAATGACTGTCGTTCATTACTCCACAGTCCAAGTCTTATGGGTTCATTTCCACGTTTTCCTGTTAAGGGAAATTGCTTCACTGATTATTGTAGTTTTGGAACTCCAACATCCCCTGCAATTCGCAGCATATGGAGTTCCCTTCAGGTTGGTTTGGTGCTAATAGGGTTTGAGAGCGCAATGTTCAGTTCTGCAGTGACTTTTGTAACTGTCATCCTTTTATTTTTCATCACAATAAAACTTCTCAATGATTATCTGTCATGATCATTCAAAACACCCTTTCATCTGCATTGTGAGTTAGTGGATGATGGTTCTCCACTTTCCCTTTATGTGGTATAAATCTTCCATGTGATGCCTCTTGAAATACCAATCACTTCAGCAACATTAGTTATGGAAGTATCCAACACACAAACACAAACAATTTAGCCATGTTCGAATTCAGTTAGCACCGTCGTAATGCATTAACAACTACACATAACACTGTTCTGATGACGACTGGCAGTTGTAATGTATTTAGGGAGTTGAACAAGTGTTGTTCATGGTCAAATACAACAGTGCAGCCTACAGGCTTGGGCACGATCCACATTTATGTTCCAGCATGGTTCACATGGTGATTCCATAATTTTGTTCAACTTATATATGTCCAATTTCAAATAATTTCTCCAGCTTTCAGGTTGCCACTTAGCAGGTGTGCCTAATTGATAGTTCAATTAAAGAAAAAGGGACAGTGGGAAAGCTACCGATCAATGATAGCCAGTAAATGTGATCAAATCTGAACATACATTGCACAAAGATACTGTATGCATATATAAGGTAGCCTGTCATGTGTTTTGTAGCATGAACCCATAATTCGGGTGACTTGGCGAGATGCTGCATTGCTGTAGGACAAGGTAAGAAACTGAAACAAGCCAAAACATAATAAGAAATTTAGACAAGAATACACCCAGTCACTAGAGAGAACAAAGAATGTTTGATTCAAAGGAAACAAGAAATTAAGCGTTGCTGGCTATGAGTTCCATATTATGAGCACAAAGGCAGAGTCCAAACAACAAAGCTTACTGCACTGCAATCACTGGGGTCATCATGCCAGATTCTCACGGAGAAAAAAAGCATGATCACATCAAAGCATCCACCTTAGTTGGTGTGCACTTCCTATCGCAAAAAATACTGACCAGACCAGAAGGTCTTAGCACAACGCTACTCCAAAGGTAATGGAAGACAACTCTTACCTATCAGATTCACAGTACATTTCCCCCCTCCTGCTATGTATGATGTGTAGAAGTACATGGTCAGAAACTGGATGGGGCTACAGAGTGGATCTCCATGCTATTTGTAAACTCAGACATTGCACCATAGTGTGCCTGCACAACTAATAAAAGGTTCCCCCATCCTACATGCAAGGGTGGAAATGAACTGTTGGTGCAAATTCATTGAATGAGAAAGGAACTGGTATGCCTTCGTCATTGGATGGCTTCAACGTAGAATCAAGTTTAACAGCTCAGAACTTTTTACAGAATTCCGTCATCTTGAGCACTTTCTACATTAATTAAATGGTGAATGCAGAAATTACCGCGCTCCCTCCAGTCGACGGTCTTCCATGTAGATAATTCATTGATGGTGTCTACTGTGTAACAGAACAACTATATTTGACAACAAAAGTAACAATATTAAAATGTTTTTTATAAATGTTTTAGACATGTCGTGAACGATCGAAAAAATTTCAATACCTACTTACACATAATGGAAAGCAGATACTTTGTAGATTCAGAAAGTATCGAGTTTCTGAATATGTATTAGTTAATTGGAAAAGAGTTGTTGCAATTATTTTTGTAAATGTATTTTCTGACGCAACTTCTAGGGTTTATAAAATAATTACTTGAATTTAAATCATAATAACAAGGGTCGTGAGCTGGCCTTGGCTGCGCAGCTGGGACACGCGTGGTGTCATGTGCAGTAGCAAGGAGCACAGGGGAGACAGCAAGGCTTTTAACTAATCAGCCATTTTGTCTATGGCTGGAAATGTAAAAATTTATTTTTGGTAAAAAGCGCGTGTGGTGTGGTGTTAATGTGCAACCAACTAAGTCGTCTTTGAAATTTGTAGAGTGTGGATGCAAGAATCTCCACACTAGTGACGTTGTAAATTTTGTAGTTATGGCTACTGAAGTGACAATGGCCCTAAATGGTGTCATAATGATCAACTATTAATTAATGTATCAGAGATGTGAAGAAGCAGTGCAGTCTTGTTTTGTCCACCACTCATCTAAATGACGCACGCAACAATGAACATCACAACATGACAAGACAAGGCTCTCCAACTAATTTTCTTAAAGACTGCAACTGTATGGAAGCTTAGTGCAATTTTCAATTACATGAAATCTGGTGAATAATATATAAATAATTCTTAAAAACAGTGGTAATTTCAATCTAAACCATTTCACACTCCCAGTTCGAAGACAATTTCAGAACTACTGTATTTTTTTTTAAGTCATAGTGTTCCATAATCTAATCTTCACCAACTCATGACCTTTGACAGCGTTTTATTTCCTCAAAGTCACTGCCCTCACCAAGGTTCTTTCATCTTCTAGCTTCAGTATCTCTGCCCTCATAATCTACAACATAACATTTCACAACTATAATGCCCACAATCATCTAGTCACATCTGTACTCCCACCTCCTCTTGCACCTTCCATGTCCACTTTTCCCACCTTCCTCACTGCACAAGTATCTATATTATTCTTCCCAATAACATGCACTGAATCCCTAAATTTACCAGACTTATCCTTTGCAGAAAACATTACACTAGTGTGCACACATTGTTCCTTTGCCTTCATTACTGCCATGTCAGTCACCACCACCATCATCATTGCAACTGCACCAGTCAGCAGCATCACCAGACTAATGTTGCTCCATTGCCACCACTATCATCATTACAATGGAGTCTGAAGCAGAACAACAAGCAAAAACTACTTCAGCCACAAGAAAATTTAGCTTCATATGCAAAATCTGTGGCCATCAGCTGCAAATACAGCACCTCCAGGTAAGAATTCCAGCTGTGTGAAAACCCCAAAATATATCACAGACGTCCTAATACCAACACCTACCCATTTCTGAAGCCCAAAAACCAACACAACAAAACCTATGGACACCATTTCCATCATGTCCGAAACATCTTCTTACCCACATTACTTCATCTTGTTACACAAGGTTATTATATTTCTTTATCCTATATTTTATCCCCCAAAATAAAGAAATAAGTGCCAAACCTCAAGATTTCACAACTCATACCTTGGAGAGATTACCTAATCATCAAATCCTCTGATCCTATTATCCAATCTCACTTACGACACATACTTTCTATCAGGACTTTGGTCCTTAAACCTCCTACCACCCCATAGACCACCACATTCGAGACTATCTCCTCCCCCCTCTCACCACCAACACCTTACATTGAGTCTCACAACTGCAATCAAGGTAAAAAGCGCTTTGGATCTGGAACCACCCTGGTCCCACATTCCTCATCTGTATCTTCTCGAAAGGTTCATACACCATAGATCATCTAATTCAGAATGGAGCCTACATATTCCACTGAGAATACAAAATAGAATCTTCCTAATCCAAAGCCCAGTCCTGTCATTGCCAAGAATGCTTCATTTACGATGACCATTTACCTCTTGAGGGCAAAAGCTCACTCATACATCCCCATGCAAAAACGACAACCTTCAGTCCTCATGCCTTTCTAACACCTGCAGCCACTCCCATCTCACCTATTTCTACAAATGAAAAGCTAAACTCTCTCCAAGCAAACCTGTACTGACCATTCCAATCTGCCTCATTGAAATTTTATGAGAACTTCCTATATCCTGCTTGCATTGGTAAAGATGTGATCAGCTCCATTATCACTGTACTTCAAAATATCTACCCATTTGAGCATTCCAGTGTCATCCATAAAGAAATGCTGGATAGTGATTCCATGTTCCTCTTAAGTGTCACTGTCACATATTCCAAAACTACTCCCACATGCTTTTTTCCCGACTATATATTCCTGTGTTGTACTTTCCTACTCACTCTCATCCTCCATACCCACTCCCACTAGTTTCCCTCCCCCCTTAGCATTTCTAGATATCTCCCATCACTACCTACAACTACTTCCCCACATATATAATTCTAATGTCAGTTCCCTACTCTCATCCTTTGTCCGCTATCCATCATGATCTCTTCCCATTTACTCATTATCTTGAGCTGACCATCAAGCGGAATTAACATCAGCATCATCTTCAGCAACTCATCACCTTCACACAGCTCATCAAACAAAGTAAACTTCACCGAATCGGAATCGCCTTTTTTTTAATAATATCATTATTTATCATCTTTTAAAGTCACTTTTACACCCCATGTTAGGAACTTACAGGTGTATAACTTATTCACTTATCTCCTAATTTGGTAATGACTTCTACTTGTTAGGTATAAAGTGGAAAATAGAATGCTACCCAAGCATCAGGCACTCACACTCGTGGTCTGATATGTACCGACATGTTTGTCTGGCAAATCAACGCATTCAGCGACACTGCAGTCTGTAAAACTCAACTGCCCTGCTTTCATTGGACAAGGTTAGACGTCCAGCTCCTGCTGGTGGCACATTCATACACTTCAGATGAAATGATAGATCAGGGGCCAGATCAATCTGGCAGCAAGTGAATCCTAAACTCGTCTGGTAAAAACGGATTATTATGTTGAGACTCTGTGTCCTCCAATTAAGTTACGAGACATAAGTCTCATATTCTTAATCAAAGCGATATGCAAGCCAGATCAGAGTTCAAGGAGACTTTACGAGAGACATTACTCTCTATGAACTCGCGACACCAGTGTGAAATAGCGGCAGGTTTGCATGTGATATTTTCTGTAGCTTAACTGGGTACGTGGTGAGCCAAGGTAGGTAAAGAGATCTAGGGCAGTGACTCAGTGCCCAGTAAGGTCTGCTTGTCTTTCAGAGGAGAAAGTGATAGGGACGAGTTGAAGCGTTTGCTCACGGTAATACAGTTCTCCATCCCAAACATTGGTTAGCCCAGGCATTCCAGCAGTTTTTTGTATAATGCGCCCTGCACTGTAAGGGGCCCAGGTCTAATTTCGAAGAAGTCGTGTAACATCCTCTGTCAGCAACTGTATTCGTGCAGAAACTTAGTTTTTACAAGCTGTGTCATCTGGTCAAAACAGATTTCAAAAGGGCTTTATTTTTCATTGACGTGTCACCTTCCTAGAACTTTACGTAAAAGATGTCAGCCACAGACACATATCTCTATATTCCGTGAGAAGCAATGCAGCTACACTGTGTTCGGGAAATCTCTTCTGTCTTCGTAAAGCAATTTGCTGACTTTCTGGTTGTGCTTTGTGTCGGCTAATCACGCTTTTGTTTAAAAAGTTGTAAGAGGACTCCTCATTGGTTGATCTTAGAAATTAGCGGAAGAGGGTAAGTCAGGATGCCATTTTCCAAGACTTTCAGACATGGAAGCTGCTATCTGGCCGAAGTGAAGATTAGGAGTGTTGCGCAGAATTGTTTAAGAACTGTGTATGTGGGAGTTCGATGATTGATTTTGCGAGGTGGAGAGCTAGTTTTTTTGTTAATAACAATATCACTGGCCAATATTTTGCAGAGCCTATTTTCATTGGTGCATGGGAATTGCGTGAACTTATAAAGAGCAGAGAGAAGTCTGTCTTGGTAGAGGACACTACGTCAGGTGATTCTGAAAACAGAACCTTATCTGAGGATTGTGAAAAGAAAATATTATCTGAAGATCGAGGTATCCGACGGCCGTAGATGCAGAGAAATGATATTTCCACAATCAGCAGCTGATGTGCTGCAAACTGCAGCAGATCAATTGCTCTCAGCTTTCCACTCTACTGAATGCAGAATATGATGAGAAATTGCAGGGTAGGTGAGCAGGGTATGAGACTTACCAAGAATTTGTAGGCATGGTGTTAGGGTCGTGTAGGATCTGAGGATCTCATGCTTTACTCGACTGACTGAAGGCTCATTCATGACTCTATCACTGATATTATTTCCATGTTTCTGGCGCAATCAGGCAGTCACTGTTTGTCCACCGCGGATTTGTTTTCCCATATCTCGTTTGTAAGACCCCACTTTCATCCCATGGAGCTAAAGTAGGATATCAGGTGTATGCGAGGACACTTAAGTGTTAGATTAGAGCTATCCCATGTTAATAATGTCAATTTTTATGTCCTCTGCATTTTTTTAGATCGAAAAAACAGCCCCTGTGATTATATGTCTTGTTCATATCTGCTAGGACCATCCTTGTCATATTAGTCCTCCGTTGCGCTACAGTTTTGTTAAAGCATGGTAAGTCCGTGGGGAGCGATCTGACTTTCGGCTAGCCCATCCGATGCGGATCGTTCTGACATCCACAAGGAGATGTCAAAAGCTCAGCGAACCGCTCACATAAAGCATAGGCGACGCCTCTGTAGGATTTCGGTTACTTTGGACGTTTTGAACTGGACTTAGAACTCACAGTACAAAATTCCGAATCCAGTGCATGTTCTCTGGCTGATTTTTTTCAGATCTGATTGAGTTTTAAGCGTCAGTAATCACGATTCGTTGAGATGAAATTTTAATGAATTTTAATTATAATTATGATAAACAGCAGAAACACGGGAAATATTAAGTTAAACCGTATGTGCAAGTAATTACTTTATGTACTTCTCTTGCAACATTCTTTTGGTTCTGTGTTGGTTTGTATTTGATGTTGATGGTTGGCATTGTTACCTGTGTCACAATGTTTTAGAGTGGTAACTGCGTCAGTTGTTGTAGATACTACAGAAATATGTGCGACGTAACGGACTTAATGATATCTTTTATCTTTCTGTTCAAGTTTTAGGTGCGTTTCACATTAAGATTTGTAGGTAAGAACAAAGAGTTTAGCTAGAATGAGTACAGTGCAACAGGATGCTTGTAATTTGGAAAGCGTAGATAGAGGTAACATGGAGAGCCAACAGGAAATTGACCACTAGGCTAGTGTTAGCGAATTGCAGGAAGATAGTTTGTGGAACTCAGTGGAGAGCCCAGTATGTCAGGAACGCAAAGCATTGGGGACAGCTTTGGCCCTGTTTGGCAGTTAATGAGGACCAAGAGGAGACCGTCCTGTAAATGTCAGAACCCACCACTATTATGCACGAGAAAACGGTGCACGGCCTTGTGGGTCGTGAGTCGACTTCCCCTGCACCTGTTGCATTTGATTTTTCTCCTTTTCAAGCATGTGGATAAACGAAGTACAGAGACAGAACAATTTAACAAAGAAAATTGAGGAGCAGGAACAAGAATTCAGTAACAAGTTAAAAAAGTTTGTGCAAGTGAGCAGAGGAACCACAGAAGAAATAAGAATAGAGGTCGAAAATTTAAGAAGAAATTTTGAATCAGTCAGTACGTAGGAGGATGAAGTTGCAAATCAAATCAAAATGATTAACAATGGAATATTCAGTTTAAGTGAGCAGTTTCGGTTTTGAGTGTCAGTAGTAGAATAATGGGCAACAGTATGTCTGGACGAGGTTAAGAACAGACCAGCCTAGTGTTGACGACACCCATGGACAACTCTCGTTGTGATGTGGTACATAGTCTAGCTAAAGTGTTCCAGTAAAAATAACAGAACACTAAGAAATAAAATAATTACTCCAGTTCAAAGAAACTCAGGCAAACACTGATCAAAGAAATCTGGAGGTGCTGCTCTAGCTGCAAAGAGATAATGAGTGTAGTAATATTTCTAAATCGCCGCCCCCCCCCCCCCCCCCCGCCCTTCAGGATGGGGTGACAATGAGCCAGGACGATGCAAGCAGGTGACGGTGGTGAGGTGGGAGCCCAGGAGGCTCCAGAGAAAAGCAGCTGAAAATGTAACAAGTTCTTTATTGACACATCTTCGCTGCTTGATACACTGGGTCAGTGGCTAGCTGGCCACTGAATTCTGCTGGGCTGGTTGCCTGCATGCCTCGTGATGCTGACACAGATACCCCACTGGGCCCCAGCAGCCTCGTTACGTAAGCCAGTTGTGTGGTCCCCACTCCATCTGCATATACTTGACAACGGCGTATCTGCTATGACCCCAGACGACGCCTGGTTGCGTCACAGACGTAGACTGAGATGCCCGTCCAGAGGCAGCGGACGATGGCTTGTGTGCATGGTGCGCAACCAGCTGCCCGCAGGGATGACCTGGCATGGCAGCTGCACTGTGAAGCTAAGTCCAGGGAGGGACGTAGTGCATAGAGCTGTTGCTCTATTGTGGCCTCAAACCAGTGACTTTTACTGCCAGGTCCGTGTGGTGTCCTCATCTGGCGCAACCCCATCATCGTGGTACGGCTATGAGACTAAGGTTAATTCCATTACACTAGGCAGCAGTGTACTTGTTCATTTGTGACACTACTAGCCAAGTGTCCTAAAGTATCACTGCTAACGTCCGTGTAGAAATCTGCCTAGCCTCTTGCTGCATTGGTCTGGATAGTACAGCTGAGTTCACTATTTCAGTAAGTTAACCTGCATCGCAACATTCTGTTAGGCTTGTTGAATTCTGCGCTCTCCTACTGTTAGTGCTGCTTCAGTACACCACTCAGTCTCACATTAGTGTGCCCATATATGGTCGGTATGCTACAGTAAGGACGTAGTATCGAGCACAAGTGGGGTAAGCAAGAGACGAAGAGAAGACGTAAAATTACGCGACCTGACACATAGATCACGACACATTAATGATTCACTGTTGCAATGTCTTTTAAATCCGGAGAAAATTACAGTGATTACGATGAGGATGAGAGTCACTGACATTTTGTGTCTTTCCAAAAGTACTTACTCTTTCCTGAACCATCAAACGAGCTCCATCAAAAGATCTGGATCCAACAGTTCCAAGATGCATTGCTGAGGCCTTGGTCGCATGCTTTGAAGATTTATTTAGTTTGCAGACACCCATACAAAGAAGCCACAGTGCATAAGCATTTGATTGTGAGAGAACATAAGACCTACAACAGACTCAGGCGTGTGTCTCTGAATGAGAATTGATCCAAAACGAAACAAGATTAACTGAAATTAGGGATACCTATGATAGAAACTTATAGTAACTTAACGTGTCAGAAACCTATAAAATAGTTTAAGGAGACGGTCTGTCACAATTAATTCTTTGACACGCCATATGATCTACCAGGGCTTGTACGAATTTTTCTTACGAAGTTACCGTATCAACTGCAACGTGAAACTACTATAGCAGGAAGGAGCATACATGATGCAAAAGCCTTTCAGAGTTTGTAATTAGAATAGGGTATTTGACTGTATTTTGGAAATCGTCGTAAATGGTTAATTATGTCATCTTGTGCTCATGCATGCTATTACTCCTCTTGAACTTCAGTACTTTTTAAAACAAGGAAATGAATTTCAAATAATTTGAAAGCCTACTAAAACGTTCCATTTGAGTCATGTGATAGCTGTGACATCACTTGCTAGCTCGTTGCCCCTATTGTCGTGAAGTTTATTCACAGTGTTATATTGTTCCGGAATTTACATTTCAAAAATTGGGTTACAAATGGTGCGTAGTGGTACATTGTACAAATACATCTACAAACGATCAGCGTCGTAATGCACAAGCAGTTACGCACAGATGGTCCTTCGTTGCTCTTTATGATGGCTCTTTAGGCAGCGAAAAACCCAATGGGCACGCACTTTTGAGCATCCCAACTAGTGGAAGAGTGTGTCAGCACTATCAATAGAGACCTCCATTTGTGCAGTGATGTGTTTGATTGTGATCCGTTGATAACCTCGAATGAGTCTGAACGTTCCAACAATGCGGGAGTCACAGCTGAGTGCGGTCGGCCAGCGCGCTGGAGATCGGACAGATTTGTGGGACCTTGGTGCAGTGACGACAGACGCCTCCCCCAACAACTCACCGTCCCTTTGTTCACTGTCAGGTCTTCGTAGACATTGTGCAAGGACCTATGAATATCTGAGATGCTGCAGTTTTCTGCCAAAAGAAACTGAATGACAGCTCTGCTTGGAAAGCACCTCTGGTGCAAACACCATTTTAAAGACTACGTATAGCGCCGCTGTTTATCGGAATTTTATGGAACTGTAGGGCCTGAAACGGGAATATTCCACGATGTCCCACAACAAATTCCGCACTTTTTCAACCAAAATTGGCCGAAAAAATGTGTTCCATTAGTTATTGGTTCAAATGGCTCTGAGTGTTATGGAACTTAACATCTGAGGTCATCAGTCCCATAGACCTAGAATTACTTAAACCTAACTAACCTAAGGATATTACACACATCCACGCTCCACGCCCGAGGCAGGATTCGAACCTGCGACCGCAGCAGTAGCGCGGTTCCGGACTGAAGCGCCTAGAACCGCTCGGCCACAGCGGCTGGCTATTAGTTATTGAATACCATTCTTACTGAGGGTTGTGGTCCCCTACAGGTGTAAAAAAAGAAAAAGAAAAAGAAATGAACGAATTCCCTAACTTGAGACACTTTATTTGGTACTTCAGTTGGTAGAGCTGCGGATTGTAGTGGTTTATAGCCGGCCGGAGTGGCCGTGCAGTTCTAGGCGCTACAGACTGGAGCCGAGCGACCGCTACGGTCGCAGGTTCGAATCCTGCCTCGTGCATGGATGTGTGTGATGTCCTTAGGTTAGTTATGTTTAATTAGTTCCGAGTTCTAGGCGACTGATGACCTCAGAAGTTAAGTAGCATAGTGCTCAGAGCCATTTTGGTAGTGGTTTATAGACACTTACCTCAAGGGTCACTGGTTCAGATCCGGCCCTGGGAAGATTTTAACTTATTTCATATGCATTTTAACTTATTTGACATGTAAACAAAATCTTGTTAACGAAACCTCATAACACCGATCGGAAACATAGTATTGTTGAGTTTCCCCTGTCGCTTACATGCGCTTACACATGCAATCGCTGTTTACACGCGTTACCTTTAAGAAGGTTTCTATTTAATGCGACCACAAACTTTTTACTTTATTGGAAACAATCCTTTTTGGGGTGCCGTGTCTCAGTCTGTAAAAATGGAACCACTTGTAGGATCGCTTTGTTGTCCCTTTGTCCGACTGTTCGGAACTCTTTTTTCTCAGGAACGAGAACACGCGTGAAGCTCAAACTTATGTCACACATTAAAGTCTATTGTCCCTTGGCGGTGTTAAAATTTTTAAGCTTCTATATCAATTTCATCAAAAGGTTCAGCCATTTATGCCACATATTATACACTACTGGCCATTAAAATTGCAACACCAAGAAGAAATGCAGATGATAAACGTGTATTCATTGGACAAGTATATTATACTAGAACTGACATGTGATTACATTTTCACGCAATCTGGGTGCATAGATCCTGAGAAATCAGTACCCTGAACAACCACCTCTGGCCGTAATAACGGCCTCAATGCCTCAATGCCTGGGCATTGAGCCAAACAGAGCTTGGATGGCGTGTACAGGTAAAGCTGCCCATGCAGCTTCAACACGATACCACAGTTCATCAAGAGTAGTGACTGGCGTATTGTAACGAGCCAGTTGCTTGGCCACCATTGACCAGACGTTTTCAATTGGTGAGAGATGTGGAGAATGTGCTGGCCAGGGCAGCAGTCGAACATTTTCTGTATCCAGAAAGACCCGTACAGTACTTCTGACATGCGGTCGTGCATTATCCTGCTGAAATGTAGGGTTTCGCAGGGATCGAATGAAGGGTAGAGCCACAGGTCGTAACACATCTGAAATGTAATGTTCACTGCTCAAAGTGCCGTCAATGCGAACAAGAGGTGACCGAGACGTGTAACCAATGGCACCCCATACCATCACGCCGAGTGATACGCCAGTATGGCGATGACGAATACACGCTTCCAATGTGCGTTCACCGCGATGTCGCCAAACACGGATGCGACCATCACGATGCTGTAAACAGAACCTGGATTCATCCGAAAAAATGACGTTTAGCCATTTGTGCACCCAGGTTCGTCGTTGAGTACACCATCGCAGACGCTCCTGTCTGTGATGCAGCGTCAAGGGTAACCGCAGCCATGGTCTCCGAGCTGATAGTCCATGCTGCTGCAAACGTCGTCGAACCGTTCGTGCAGATGGTTGATGTCTTTCAAACGTCCCCATCTGATGACTCAGGGATCGAGACGTGGCTTCACGATCCGTTACAGCCATGCGAATAAGATACCTGTCATCTTGACTGCTAGTGATACGAGGCCGTTGGGATCCAGCACGGCGTATCGTATTACCCTCCTAAAACCACCGATTCCATATTCTGCAAATAGTCATTGGATCTCGACCAACGCGAGCAGCAATGTCGCGATACGGTAAACCGCAATCGTGATAGGCTATAATCCGACCTTTATCAAAGTCGGAAACGTGATGGTACGCATTTCTCCTCCTTACACGAGGCGTCACAACAACGTTTTACCACGCAATGCCGGTCAACTGCTGTTTGTGTATTAGAAGTCGGTTGGAAACTTTCTTCATGTCAGCACGTTGTAGGTGTCACCACCGGCGCCAACATTGTGTGAATGCTCTGAAAAGCTAATCACTTGCATATCACAGCATCTTCTTCCTGTTGGTTAAATTTCGCATCTGTAGCACGTTATCTTCGTGGTGACGCAATTTTAATGGCCAGTAGTGTACTTACTTACTCCTTGGCGCTACAGCAAATGTAGGGCCTTGGCCTCTTTGATGATCACAGCCCAATCCTGACGATTTTCTGCTCGTTTCCTCCATCTCCTGGCTCCAATCTTTCTCAAATCATTTTCCACACCCTCCAGTCATCGTTTCCAGGTCTCCCTTTACTCCTTTTGCGACCTGGATTTCCTGTCTAATCCTTTTTGACAGCTTTATCCTCCGACATTCTCTCTGCATGGCCCAGCCATCTCAATATGGTACACTTAATTTCAGTCACCAAGTCAGGATTTCTTACAGTTCCTTGTTTCTCCTTATTCTCCATTGCCCCGCCTCATACAAGGCTCCAAAAATCTTTCTTAATATTTTCCTCTCTCATCTTCTCAAATTCTTCTGCTACAGTCATTGTCCATGTTTCTGAGCCATACATTACCACCGGTCTTACGACTGCCCGATTGACAGTCACCTTCGATTTTCTGCTCAGGCTACGTGACTTGAGGATCTTGATCAGGGGCTCAGCTCTATTTCCTGCAGCAATCCTAGAATTTATTTCTTTTCTTATTCTGCTATCCTCCGTAACCTGCACTCCCAGGTATTGGAACTTCTTACATCTCTCATAATTGCTTCTATTCAACTTAATATATTTCTCTTTAACAACAGCATTTTTCCTGGAAGCAAAAAGATAGTGTTTTTTCGTTGTTTACTCTAAGTCCCAACTGTTCTGCCTCCTTTTCCAGTCTGCCAAATCCTTCTTCCATTTCTTTCAAACTTCTAGACAGCATACACACATCATTGGCATAAGCTAGATTTTTGTGCATACGGTTAAACAGAGTGCCACCTCGGTTATCAATCTCCACCCTTCGCATCATTCTCTTCAACACTATGTTGAAGAGTAGCATGGATAATACATCACTCTGTCTTGCCCCTTGATTGACCTCAAATTCTTTAGAAAGTTTTCCTTCTACTTTTATCTGGCATTTTGTGCTGGTGAGGGTCATTTGTACCAGTCTGATAAGTTTACTTGGGAATTTCATCTCCATTAAGGTTTAATATAGCTTTTCCCATTTAACATTATCATAGGCCTGTTTAAAGCCTACAAAAAGCTGGCGTACATCCAAATTATATCCATAATACTTTTCCATTATTTGCCTTATAATGACGATCTGGTCAGTTGTTGATCTGCCCCGTCGAAAACCGCACTGGTAGTCTCCGAGTATCTCTTCTGTAATTGGCGCAAGTCTTATAGCAATGACTTTGGCTAATACTTTGTACACCACGCTGACTAAAGCAATACCGCGATAATCTTCACAGTTTGCTTTGTCCTTCTTCTTATGAATCGGGCATACAATGGCCATGTTCACTGCTCTGGCATCTCTTCCTTTCTCCATATTTCCACTATCAGCTGATGTACCAATCTTGTTAGACGTTCACTTCCAACCTTGATCATCTCTGCTGAAATGTTGTCGTTACCTAGAGCCTTATTATTCCTTAGGCTTTTAATTGCCTTTCTAACTCCCTCTATTGTTGGTATAGGTACAGGTCTTTCATCCTGACTAACATTCTGCCACCCTCTGTTTCATTTTCTTCCAGAACTTCTCTTTCTGTAGTGACATTCAGCAGCTCACTGAAATATTCAGCCCATCGGTCTAGAACCTGTCTTTCTCCTCCTATAAAATTTCCTTCTTTATCTCTGCAGAATACCGTAAGCGGTTGGAAGCCTTTCTTTAGTTCCTTAACTCTCTTGTAGAATTTTCTTACTTATTGATCATTATACTCTTCTTCTAGCTCCGAAATTCGTCTCCTCTCTAATTCATGTTTCTTTCTTCTAAAAATCCTATCTGCCTCTTTATTTTTCTTCATGAATTCTTCTGTATTAGATCTTGTTGTCCCGTTTATCATTTTCTTCCTTTCTTCATTTCTCTCTTCCACTGCCTTTTTACAATCTTTATCGTACCATCCCGCCCTTTTCACCCTTACTTCTAACCCAAAACCTCTTCTGCAGTTTCTTGTAGAGCCTCTTTAATCATACTCCATTTCCCTTCGATGCTTCCCAGAGCTTGGCTAAACCACGGAATAATGTAGATAGAAAGGTACAAACTGACACACATGCTTAGAATGACATGGTGTTTTATTAGAAACAAAAAAATACAAAAGTTCAAAAAATGTCCGACAGATGGCGCTTCATCTGATCAGAATAGCAATAATTAGCGTAACAAAGTAAGACAAAACAAAGATGATGTTCTTTACAGGAAATGCTCAATACATCCACCATCATTCCTCAACGATAGCTGTAATCGAGGAATAATGCTGTGAACAGCACTGTAAAGCATGTCCGGAGTTATGGTGAGGCATTGGCGTCGGATGTTGTCTTTCAGCATCCCTAGAGATGTCGGTCGATCACGATACACTTGCGACATCAGGTAACCCCAAAGCCAATAATCGCACGGACTGAGGTCTGGGGACCTGATAGGCCAAGCATGACGAAAGTGGCGGCTCAGCACATGATCATCACCAAACGACGCGCGCAAGAGATCTTTCACGCGTCTAGCAATATGGGGTGGAGCGCCATCCTGCATAAACACCGTACGTTCCAGCAGGTGTTTATCAGCCAGGCTGAGGATGATGCGATTCTGAACATATCGGCGTACCTCTCACCCGTCACGGTAGCAGTTACAAAACCAGAATCACGCATTTCCTCGAAGAAAAAAGGCCCGGTACGGTAGATGTGGTAAATCCAACCCATACCGTGACTTTCTCGTCGTGCAATGGAGTTTCCACGACAGTTCTAGTATTTTCGGTAGCCCAAATTCTGCAGTTGTGGGCGTTGACAGACCCTCGGAACGTGAAATGAGCTTCGTCGGTCCACAACACGTTACTCAACCAATCGTCGTCTTCCGCCATCTTTTGAAACGCCCACACCGCAAATGCCCTCCGCTTCACTAAATCTCCAGGTAACAGTTCATGATGCCGATGGATTTTGTACGGATAGCATCGGGGGGTACGCCTCAGTGCCAACCAAACAGTAGTGTATGGAATGCCGGCGTGACGTGCGACTGCACGAGCGCTGACTTCCCCGTTCATAGACGAACCCGCTTCAGTCTCCATTTCTTTTAAACTGTCTCAGCAGCATTACACCTTGTGCTCTGTCGGCCACTACGGGGTCTATCGTCTAAACAACCCGTGGCTTCGAACTTCGAAATCATTCTCGCCACAGCTGCATTCGTCAACGGACCTTTACCCGTTCGAATCCCCTTCCTATCGCGATAGGATCGTAACGCTGAAGTAGCACATTCCCCATTCTGATAATACAGCTTCACTAAAAGCGCCTTTTCAGGTAACGTCAACATGTTGCGACTGCTGGCGCATCTGATTCTCTCTCTCATTACAGCTCCATTTATACACGATTGTCATGGGCAGTCACCGACGTTTTGCTGTCCAGTGCCATCTGTCGGACTTTTTGTGAACTTTGTTTTTTTTGTTGGTTCTAATAAAACCCCATGTCATTCCAAGCATGTGTGTCAATTTTTACCTCTCTGTCTACATTATTCCGTGGTTTATTAAGTTTTCAAATTTATACTCACTTTGTGATCACTCCTTCTGTTAAGACCCTTTTTCTCGAGATCGGGTTGGTGTACTAAGTTCAAAAGTGTGTCACGTACGAGGGCCGTTCAATAAGTAATGCAACACACTTTTTCTGAAACCAGATCGGTTTTATTCAGGATTCCAGTACACCATACCATTCCGCACTCTTCTGCCTACAAAACACTATTTTCCAACATAATCTCCGTTTAATGTGACGGCCTTACGCCACCTTACTGTGAGGGCCTATATGTTGTCGTGGTACCACTCTACTGGTTGAAGTCGAAGACAACGTCTTGCTGCATCAATAACCTCCTTATCATACACACACTACTGCCTGCGGAGTGCAGTCTTCACCGGACCAAACGGATGGAAGTCGGAAGGTGCGAGATTCAGGTTTTAGGGTGGATGAGGAACAATAGTCCAATGAACTTTAGTGAGATCCTCTCGAGTGTGCAGACTTGGGTGAGGCCTTGCATTGTCATGGAGAAGGAGAAGTTCGTTTGCAATTTTGTGGAGAAAAACATGCTGTGGTCCTTTGAAGGTGTAAAAATTTTTAAGCTTCTAAGTCAATTCAGTCAGAATATATGATCATTTGTGTAACTTATTTTGATACTCTAAACCTCACTCACCAAAACCTATAGTGTGTTTCTCGTTGACTTAGAATCATGAAATTGGCAAGAAGCAATTTTTGGTATCACAAGTAGAGAGAAAAATCCGAAGAAAATATATTTTTGGCATCTTTTAACCGACTTCAAACTTGAAATTGAAACATTTTTGAAAGTCTTGGAATCCTTAGGACCGAAATCTTGCCAGTATTAGCGTCGATAAGAGGCAAAAATCGTCAATATCATCGATTCCTGGAATGAATAAACTACCTATACACACAATCAACTTTGTATGGAACCCTCGGGGCGTGAGTCCTACTCGCACCCGGTCAATTTTTTTATCTTCGTACTGTCCGACTAGGACCCTTAGCTTACATAATGATGAAGTAAGTCTGCTTAAGACACTGACGTTAATTTCCATCCCTTACGCCTATGTTAAACGCATGTTGTACACGCTTTATACACTGAAGAGCCAAAGAAACTGGTACACCTGCCCGATATCGTGTAGGGTCCCCGCAAGCACGCAGAAGTGCCGCAATACGACGTGGCATGGACTCGACTAATGTCTGAAGTAGTGCTGGAGGGAATTGACACCATGAGTCCTGTAGGGCTGTCCATAAATCCGTAAAAGTACGAGGGGATGGAGATCTCTTCTGAACAGCACGTTGCAAGGCATCTCAGTTGTGCTCAATAGTGTTCATGTTGTTGTTGCGGTCTTCAGTCCTGAGACTGGTTTGATGCAGCTCTCCATGCTACTCTATCCTGTGCAAGCTTCTTCATCTCCCAGTACCTTCTGCAGCCTACATCCTTCTGGATCTGCTTAGTGTATTCATCTCTTGGTCTCCCTCTACGATTTTTACCCTCCACGCTGCCCTCCAATACTAAATTGGTGATCCCTCGATGTCTCATAACATATCCTACCAACCGATCCCTTCTTCTAGTCAAGTTGTGCCACTAGCTCCTCTTCTCCCCAATTCTGTTCAATACCTCCTCATTAGTTATGTGATCTACCCATCTAATCTTCAACATTCTTCTGTAGCACCACATTTCGAAAGCTTTTATTCTCTTCTTGTCTAAACTATTTATCGTCCACGTTTCACTTCCATACACGGCTACACTCCATACAAATACTTTCAGAAACGACTTCCTGACATTTAAATCTATACTCGATGTTAATAAATTTTTCTTCTTCAGAAACGCTTTCCTTGCCATTGCCATTCTACATTTTATATCCTCTCTACTTCGACCATCATCAGTTATTTTGCTCCCCAAATAGCAAAACTCCTTTACTACTTTAAGTGTTTCATTTCCTAATCTAATTCCCTCAGCATCACCCGACTTAATTTGACTACATTCCATTATACTCGTTTTGCTTTCGTTGATATTCATCTTATACCCTCCTTTCAAGACACTGTCCATTCCGTTCAGCTGCTCTGACAGAATTACAATGTCATCGGAGAACCTCAAAATTTTTATTTCTTCTCCATGGATTTTAATACCTACTCCGAAATTTTCTTTTGTTTCCTTTATTGCTTGCTCAATATACAGATTGAATAACATCGGGGATAGGCTACAACCCTGTCTCACTCCCTTCCCAACACTGCTTCTCTTTCATACCCCTCGACTCTTATAACTGCCATATGCTTTCTGTACAAATTGTAAACAGCCTTTCGCTCCCTGTACTTTACCCCTGCCACCATCAGAATATGAAAGAGAGTATTCCAATCAACATTGTCAAAAGTTTTCTCTAAGTCTACAAATGCTAGAAACGTAGGTTGGCCTTTCCTTAATCTTTCTTCTAAGATAAGTCGTAGGGTCAGTACTACCTCACGTGTTCCAACATTTCTACGGAATCCAAACTGATCTTCCCCGAGGTCGGCTTCTATCAGTTTTTCCATTCATCTGTAAAGAATTCGCGTTAGTATTTTGCAGCTATGACTTATTAAACTGATAGTTCGGTAATTTTCACATCTGTCCACACCTGCTTTCTTTGGGATTGGAATTATTATATTCTTCTTGACGTCTGAAGGTATTTCGCCTGTCTCATACATCTTGCTCACCAGATGGTAGAGTTTTGTCAGGACCGGCTCTCCCAAGGCTGTCAGTAGTTCTAATGGAACTCAGGTCTTTCAGTGCTCTGTCAAACTCTTCACGCAGTATCATATCTCCCATTTCATCTTCATCTACATCCTCTTCCATTTCCATAATATTGTCCTCAAGTACATCGCCCTTGTATAAACCCTCTATATACTCCTTCCACCTTTCTGCTTTCCCTTCTTTGCTTAGAACTGGGTTTCCATCTGAGTTCTTGATATTCATGCAAGTGGTTCTCTTTTCTCCAAAGGTCTCTTTAATTTTCCTGTAGGCAGTATCTATCTTACCCCTCGTGAGATAAGCCTCTACATCCTTACATTTGTCGTCTAGCCATCCCTGCTTAGCCATTTTGCACTTCCTGTCGATCTCATTTTTGAGACTTTGTATTCCTTTTTGCCTGCTTCATTTACTGCATTTTTGTATTTTCTCCTTTCTTCAATTAATTTTAGTATATCTTCTGTTACCCATGGATTTCTATTATCCCTCGTCCGTTTACCTACTTGATCCTCTGCTGCCTTCACTATTTCGTCCCTCAAAGCTACCCATCCTTCTGCTACTGTATTTCTGTCCCCCATTCCCGTCAATTGTTCCCTTATGCTCTCCCTGAAACTCTGTACAACCTCTGGTTCTTTCAGTTTATCCAGGTCCCATCTCCTTAAATTCCCACTTTTTGCAGTTTCTTCAGTTTTAATCTACAGTTCATAACCAATAGATTGTGGTCAGAGTCCACATCTGCCCCTGGAAATGTCTTACAATTTAAAACCTGGTTCCTAAATCTCTGTTTTACCATTACATAATCTATCTGAAACCTTCTAGTATCTCCAGGGTTCTTCCATGTATACAACCTTCTTTCATGATTCTTGAACCAAGTGTTAGCTATGATTAAGTTATACTCTGTGCAAAATTCTACCAGGCGGCTTCCTCTTTCATTTCTTAGCCCCATTCCATATTCCCGTACTATGTTTCCTTCTCTTCCTTTTCCTACTGTCGAATTCTAGTCACCCATGAATATTAAATTTACGTCTCCCTTCACTACCTGAATAATTTCTTTTATCTCGTCATACATTTCATCAGTTTCTTCATCATCTGCAGAGCTAGTTGGCATATAAACTTGTACTACTGTAGTAGACGTGGGCTTCGTGTCTATCTTGGCCACAATAATGCGTTCACTATGCTGTTTGTAGTAGCTTACCCGTACTCCTATTTTTTTATTCATTATTAAACCTACTCCTGCATTACCCCTATTTGATTTTGTATTTGTAACCCTGTATTCACCTGACCAAAAGTCTTGTTCTTCCTGCCACCGAACTTCACTAATTCCCACTCTATCTAACTTTAACCTATCCATTTCCCTTTTTAGATTTTCTAACCTACCTGCCCGATTAAGGGATCTGACATTCCATGCTCCGATCCGTAGAATGCCAGTATCCTTTCTCCTGATAATGACGTCCTCCTGAGTAGTCCCCGCCCGGATATCCGAATGGGGGACTATTTTACCTCCGGAACATTTTACCCAAGAGGAAGCCATCATCATTTAATCATACAGTAAAGCTGCATGCTCTCGGGAAAAATTACGGCTGTAGTTTCCCCTTGCTTTCAGCCGTTCGCAGTACCAGAACAGCAAGGTCTTTTTGGTTAATGTTACAAGGCCAGATCAGTCAGTCATCCAGACTGTTGCCCCTGCAACTACTGAAAAGGCTGCTGCCCCTCTTCAGGAACCATACGTTTGTCTGGTCTCTCAACTGATACCCTTCCGTTGTGGTTGCACCTACGGTACGGCTATCTCTATCGTTGAGGCACGCAAGCCTCCCCACCAACGGCAAGGTCCATGGTTCATGGGGAGTTTGGTGGCCAGTGGGAGTATTTAAACTCAGGAGAGTGTTTCTGAAGCCACTCTGTAGCGATTCTGGACGTGTGGGGTGTCGTATTGTCCTGCTACAATTGCCCAAGTCTGTTGGAATGCACAATGGACATGAATGGATGCAGGTGATCAAAAAAATGGTTCTAATGGCTCTGAGCACTATGGGACTTAACATCTGTGGCCATCAGTCCCCTAGAACTTATAACTACTTAAACCTAACTAACCTAAGGACATCACACACATCCATGCCCGAGGCAGGATTCGAACCTGCGACCGTAGCGGTCACGCGGTTCCAGACTGAAGCGCCTAGAACCGGACGGCCACACCAGCCGGCGCAGGTATGAGACAGGATGCTTACGTACGTGTCACCTGTCAGAGTCTTATCTAGACGTATCAAGAGTCCCATATCATTCCAACTGCACACGCTCCACACCATTACAGAGCCTCCACCAGCTTGAACAATCCCCCGCTGACATGCACGGTCCATCGATTCAGGATGTTGACTCTATACCCATACACGTCCAACCGCTCGATACAACTTGAAACGAGACTAGTCCAACCAGGCAACATGTTTTCAGTTGACAACAGTGCAATGTCGTTGTTGACGGGCCAGACAAGGCGTAAAGCTTTGTGTCGTGCACTCATGAAGCGTACACGAGTGGGCCTTCGACTCCGAAAGCCCATGTCTACGATGTTTCGTTGAATGACATTCGTTGATGGCCCAGGATTTAATTCTGCAGCGTTTTGCGGAAGAGTTGCACATCTGTCACGCTGAACGATACTCTTCAGTCGTCGTTGCATGATCGTTCTTGCATGATCATTTTCCGGACGCAGCGATGTCGGAGATTTGACGTTTTACTGGATTCCTGATATTCACGTACTCTCGAGAAATGGTCGTACGGGAAAATCCTCACTTCTGCCCTACCCTGGAGATGCTGTGTTCCACCGCTCGTGCGCCGACTACGGCGCCACTTTCAAACTCACTTATATCTTAATAACCTGCCATTATAGCAGCAGTAACAAATCTAAGGCCCGCCGCACACTGCACGCAGCAGAGGCAGAGCAGAGGCGTAGCAGAGCAACATGGGTTTTGCCGGTCAGCGCACACTGCACGCAGCAGAGGCACGGCAGAGCTCAGTGGTGGCCCAGCGCTCGCGAAACACAGAACGCCCAGTAATGTTCACCGCGGGTCTGTCTATGCAGTCAGACTTAGATTCCGATTCTGATTCGGAACTCAGGAGTGTTATTTTATTGTACAGTGCATACAAGAACAGAGAAAGATCTCTATGGAAAAGGAAGTACATGCAAAAGCGAAGAACACATGGCGAATACGCGTTGTCTACGGAAGTTCCTGATCACGTATTCAGGGAAAGCTTCCGACTGAACAGACGGCAGTTTGAAGAGGTTCATACACTGATAGAGCAAGACATAAGAGGAAAACCAAGTCACATGCGGGAGCCCATACCTACAGAAGAAAAATTAGCTGTATGTTTAACGTATGCAATAGAAATAAAGTATTTTTTCTCTCAATATTTATTAAAGTTCAGAGAAACAATTTCCATCTGTAAATTTGTTAAAATAATGAACATGATAACACTGTTTATAGTAAATGTGGTGCTGAAGGTTCAAACTCTATACCAGGAGAGACAGATATTGACGTGGTAGACGAACTATTTTCTGTGCTGCATGATGATATTGATGAATGATGTGGAGCCACTGATTTAGTCAAAATTTCCTCCTCCGTTTCAGATACTATCTGAAACACTTTTTTCTTTACCAACACTTGGTACGCCTTTGGCATCTCTTTTGTCGATAGGTACATCGACATGAAAAATTGGTGTAAGGCGTCATTTTCTTGATGCAGTGATCTTTCGCGTAAAATGTCTCTTTTCTTAGCTCTCTCCTCGTAGCTGTTAATACTTTCAAGAATGATTTTACTGACATCTGCTTTCTTCTTCTTCTTTGACAATGGCGTCCCGAAGTCGCCTTGTGTTTCGTTCCTCTGTGTGTCTGTTATGTCATCTCCTCCACCATCATTTGCAACGCTCGTTGTAGCATTTACCTCTTCCATTATATTTGTTACAGTACCTCTGTTGGCCATATATGGAACTAAAAATTCCATCTGATTTTGGTACAGCCATGGGCGGACTGAGGTCGCTGCTTGCCCACTCTTCTTTTTCTGTCTACGGAGGGCATCTCGATGACAGTCCCTAAGTTTTCTCCAATTTTCTTTCGCTGTTTCCCCTGCAACAAGGAATTCCTGAATTTAGTTTTTCATATATTTCCGTATAAAGTAACATAAGAAAGGTGAACAGTTACATTTTCGAATAGTTTTGCCCCATTCCCCTAATAGTGACAGAAACAATCTGTGATTTCGTGTACACGTACCATAAATGTCGAAACACTTAGTAACTTTCTGTCCACTCTGCTTATGCAACATAAACGGATTGTTGTCTTTTTTCATTTTAGGTATTTAACGACGGGGGACATGTTTAAAACCATCGCTCTAAGCTACCGCATGGGTCAAAGGACAGTGTCGAAGATAGTTTATGATGTGTGTGGAGCGATATGGAAGCATCTACAACCCATTTATCCACCTGAGCCAACAACAGTTATGTGGGAAAATATTGCTTCTGACTTTGAGAGGAAATGGCAGTTTTACAATTGCCTTGGAGCTGTTGATGGGAAACATATCATTTTGCGAAAACCTCAGTTATCTGGTTCCTCATTTTTCAATTACAAACAGCATGGCTCTGTAGTATTAATGGCTACTGTCGATGCTCATTACAGATTTACCTCTATAGACGTCGGTTCAATGGGCGGATTTAGTGATGGAAATATTTTTTCTAATTCAGTATTAGGAAGAAAACTGACTGACGGAACTTTAAAAATCCCAGGAGATAAATCGCTTCCTGGACAACAAAATAGAGCCCCTTACGTTTTCGTAGGTGATGAGGCATTTCCATTATTAAAAAACTTAATGCGACCGTACCCTAAATGCAGAGTTACTGGCAATGACAAATATAAAGTTTATAATTACAGACTGTCTCGTGCTCGTCAAACTGTAGAGTGTGCATTTGGTATCTTGAGTTCCCGATTTCGTGTGTTTAAACGGCCTTTTGAGTGTAAACTAGAGACTGTAGATAGAATTGTGACAGCTACATGTGTACTTCATAATTACTTGAGGACTGATAACATTACGTCAAATGATCTCGCCGAGGAGGACGACATGGCACCACTGAGTACCAACCAGCTTATGTCGCCTGCTCCAAGTAGGTGCAGAAACGAGAGTGAAGCGTTTCTTACGAGAGAAAAATTTAATGAGTGTTTTAATTCACCAGAAGGTTCTGTTCAATGGCAGTATGCAGCTATAAAAAGAGGCCAATACTAAAGAGAACTACTTATGTCATTAATATTACATGTATATTGTGAAAATGCATATAAAATAAATAAATCAATTAATAAATAATACTTACAATTGCTGTAATGTAATTCCTCTGCAACCTTCTTCCATATTTCGTCCTTCAATTTACTCCGCATGTAAACCGGATGACTGGTGTCGTACAGCACTGGGTTGTCCTGAACTATCTGAATGAGGTGTTCCATAACTAAAAAACTTCGTACAAGAACGAAAGTGAGGTACTGTCGCAGACGCACACACTGCTGCTGGAAAGTCACTACTGGCCGAGCGCAGCGCGGTGCCACAGACCACCTCTGTGGTGGTGCGAACCGCTGACAGAGATGGGATCGGAGATAACGGGCCCCTCGGGCCGCAGGCAGAGGAAAACTGTGCGGCTCGGACAGAGAGACAGAGGGCTGACCCACGAGGGAGCAGTAACTGCTGCGCAGAAGCAAACCCATTTCTGACGTTCTGCGCATGACGTCACTGAGGAACAGCTCTTGGCGCGCGCGAAGTGTACGTCTGAGCTTTGTGTTGTCGTGGTTCGTCCGTGTTGTGTTTCGTGCGTGGTGTCGTTTCCGTTTGGTTATCTTTGTAGACGTTTTTATGATCATCCATCGCCATTCGAGGTAAAGAGCCGGATAAGACTGTTGTTGTTGGGAGCAAACGCATCGTCTGTTGAGCCAGATGAAGAAGGAAGATTCGTGACTCAATTGTTTTTGGCAATATCCTGCCTGATATGTCTGAGACGTTGGCAATGGTTGAAGGAGAGAAGGAGATAGAAGATTTAGATTTTGGAGTAGGAGAATCCGATGTGCCTCCAATGTCACTGGCTTCTGATTGTAGCACTGAAGGATTTAAATATCTTGCTGGATCTGTAGCTTATCGATGCAGACAGTATGACAGATCACTGGCCACACCCACTGGGGAGTTACTGACACTACCTGAGGAGACATCGAGAGGATGGCTGGGCATGGTTTCTCGTGGCGGTTTGCTTGTGCCTTCAGAAACGTGGCTCGAAACAATTAGCTAATTTGAATTAATTTTTGCCCAGATCCATGGACACGACAGTTTGTCCAGGGAAAGTGGTGTCATCAAGAACCTGTGCGCTATACTTACCGAGCGATTCCCCACTATTCACCCAGAAATCATTAAGATTTACGCTAGGACGAGAACATTTATCCGACTGCGTTGGCTGTCTGCAAAGGACAAGTCGAAGAAAGCAGTTGCCGCTCAGCAACGGAAAGCAAGGAAGTGGTATTTGTCATCGCTTTAGAATGTAAATAAACAATATTTGCGAAAGTTAAATAATATATAAACTTAGTGATAGAAGTGAAGGTCCTCTGACTGTATTTGTTTCACAACTAGCAAGACTCTACACTGACAGTGCCAAGGATTGGCTTATTGTTTCCCACACTACACACCAACTTTGCTGAACGGCGGACTCGGTAAGTTAATTTACAACTATTTCCTGTAAATCGTATTTTGCAGCACTTTTTTTTTGATTCAATGCCCTTTTATATAAGTGAATTTTAACAACTACGGCAAACATTATACATCCACCTTGATAAAAATATAAGCCAAAGGTTTGAGGTGTGAGAAAATTAAGAATGTGTGTGTGTGTGTGTGTCAGTTCAGGTAGGTAATTCAAATGCTTCCTACAAATAAGGCAATTGCATAATTTCTTGAGTGAAAACGACAGTGTTTTTGTAGACATGATGTAAACAGAATATAAATGAGCGTTACATAGAGCTTGTCTACAAGTTAATACTTTTCCCAGAGCCAAAGTTAGATAATTGAATGCTCATTTCGAACGTTTACTTCGTAGAGTACTGCAAAACAGACTGTACTTTGCACTTATTTTTGTATAGTTTGATCTATAGACGCTTGATTTTATTAAAGTCACCACTCAGCAGTGTCTGTTTAAAGCTGGACAAGCTACAGAATATAGCAGTAACTTTCTATAAATAGCAGAATAACAATTTACCTTTTACTATTTATGTATAAACTGAAACATTTAACAAATACATCGCTTAAATGCGCGAGCTGCATCTTGGAGCGCTGTTCCAGAAGTAGCGGCGGTTCCTTCGTGACGTCACAGCCTCAGCCAATGGCAGGACAGAACGCTTACTGCTCAACCTTATTTTTTTTACGGACCTTGGGCTGACCCAGCTAATCCTGCCCAGCGCCTCGGCTGCGTGCAGTATGCGGTGCCCCATTGGAAAGCGTGCTCCACAAAAGCGGCTCTGCCTCGGCTCTGCCTCTGCTGCGTGCAGTGTGCGCTGGGCCTAACAACAGCGCCAGATACTTGTCTTATATCGGAGTTTCCGACCGCAGCGCTGTTTTCTTCCTGTTTACATATCTCTGTACTTGAGTACGCGTGCCTGTCGAACATTAAAGTACCAACAACCCAGTTCCGACTCATACCATTTGATGAGGCCAGCATTCCCCCGTCCCAGCCACTCAACACCACACAGCACGTGTTCAGTGCTGTGATCCACAGTGGAACCACTGCTATCTGTGTCAGTGCTGACAGATTGAAAGTTGGCAACAGAAACTTATCCTGAGAGAAGATGCTGTGATTAGCTGCTTCCTATCTCCCATAATCCCTCTCTTTACTTGTGTGCTGAAATGTAAACATCAACAAACAAATGTGAAATACTTTCACATAAATTTTGTTGCAGTATTTATGAGATCTACATGGGGCCTGCATCAGGACAGTACATATTTTTCCTGTCCCTGTGATGCAATGAACTGGGACGTCCTTTGGTTCTCTACATTTAGCGATGGACTAATATAGCGTATCCCATGGATTGAGGAAAGGTTGCTCTGAAGATAATTCTTAGACAAGTGAGGAAGCATTTGTTAATGGTGGCAGGCGTCTTTTGAGAACGTAACTATCGAACACAATCACGTGAGGGGACAGTTCCTACGAACTATTTAGGCAGCTCATAAAGACCTATGTGACTGAAGGTATACTGCTCAGACATGTGAAAGGACACTGTGCACAGCTTGAGTCATTCGTAACCACTGAGATGTTGTTGGCAAGTATACATATTTGGTAGATTCGTTGATAACGACTGAAGATTGTGGACACGTAGCTTCAAACTTGAGTTTCATAATTATTTCCTGGTATTCAGATGACTACTAGAATGAAGACGATGTATTGAAAGGCTAGATGGGGTGTCCAACGGAATTTTGAACTGGATTAAATCTCGTCAATATCATTTCGACCCCATGACATCCTTTATGTACTGTAGGTGAAATCCACTCTGCCTCCAGTAAACCCTAATTGCGTCCCACTTTCTCATTCAAAGAAACTGAAGTTTGATAAATAAGGCTCGTGTGACAAACTAAAAACTTCGAATAGGTTATTGATAGTGGTTGATGTTATGTTTCTTTTCAGGGATATACTTTTAACTCATGATAATTGACTTTGATGCTTGTAAATATAGAATACTCATATTATCAGTGGAAATTAATGTAAAAACTACCAGCCAAATGCCACATTATTGCCAACAACATCAATGGCGTAATTTTAGGGTCTTTTTTTCATTTTTTGGAATCTGTGGAATAGATGTAAATTTTTGTACCTTTATTGTGTTTTATGAAATTTTTGGTCTCCCTGTGGAGAAGACAAAGTTGATTTCTCATCAGTTAAGATGTCTTAAAGTAGTTCTTTCTTGTCATTGTTTACTATTCTGATTTAATTTACACTTTTGTATGACTATTTTTTTGTGTGCGCATGAGACATGTTAATGATTCATGTTAATGATTCATGTTTCTTAATTGAAAGTTTAGAGTTCCTTCTTGAACAGATGTCTATTTTTTTCGTTGGCATGTACAGTATCGACGTATGTGAATGTTGATAAAGATAGTAAACTGTTCAAGTAATAAGTAAGTCATACCTGCTAATAGTTGTAGAGTAAAAAAGTGTGAATGTGATTATACGATTGAGCCGTCATTACAATTAGAGTGAGAGTAAATGAGAGTCAGAAAGAAAAGCAAGTTTTGCCAAAAAAAATCTGGTTATGAATGAGGAATATGCTCAAAGAGTAATTATTGTAAAGTTGTATAAAGAGAATAAATGGATATGAAAGCTGGTTTCCCCTTATTATATTATGTAACCTGAATCCAAATTCATGATATGTACTTCAGCTCTTGGAATGAATGGATGTGATGGGTTTAGAAATCAGTTAAAGATGCATTACTAAAAATGAGAATGTTTCCTTGGCGAAGAACCTGTTTCTTGTCATCCGAGCCAACCCTTTCCATCTAGATTAGAAGATCCTAATAACAATTTGCTTGATGCTGTCACACTATGACCACAACATCGGATCAGATCTCCATTCAAAGAAGTCTATTACGTGCTGTGATTAGCACGTGTGGTTGTGCTAAATCTTTTTTTTTTTTTTTTTCAGGCTGTGACGTCTTGTCAAAACACATTTCAAACGAAGTTTGTTTTTCGCCTTCCTAGAACGCTGTGGAGGAGGAAGTGAGTCACAGATACAGAACCCTGCATTCGGTGAGAAGCGAAGTTGCTGCATTGTGTCCAAGAATTCTGTTTAGTTTTAGTAAAACGATGGGCCGATATTCGGGCGGCGCTTTACACGGGCTTAGCCCCCCGCCCCTCATAGATTAATCTTAAGAATTAGAGGAGGGAATTCAAGAAGCCAGTGTCTGAGAAATCAAGACCTGAAGACTAGCGTATTAGCTGAAGTGAAAAACGTAACTGAAGAGTGGAAGAGTAAAACAAAATTGTTTAAGAACTGTGTATTTGGTGTTAGACGATTGGTTAACAATGTAAAACTTTTGCTAGGGCGGTGTTAGTTATTTTTTTAATAACAATATCACTGGCCAGCAATTTGTGGAATCTTTTTTCATTCGCGCACGGAAATTGCGTGTGCTTGTAAAGAGGAGAGAGAAGTCTGTTTTGGTAGAGAATATTTGGATTAGATTAGGGATTAGATTAGATTAATACATGTTCCTTAGATCATGAATACTACACTTCGTAATGATGTGGAACGTGTCAGGTTAATAAAAGATGTATGTACAAGATATTACATTACACAAAATATTGCATGACACTAATGTTGTAAGTTGTTGTTGTTTTTTTTCCTTAATTTATATCTGGTCTGGGGATTCTAAAAACAAGACTTTGTCTGGGGATACTAAAGAGAAAATACTGTCTGGAGATCTTGAGGGAGACACTGGTGATATACTTCGACTGTAGATGAAGACAAAAGATGTTCCTGCAATCGACAGCTTATGTGCTGCAGACTGCAGCAGATCACAGTACTCGTAACTTTCCACACTACAGAATGCAGAGTAGGGTGAGAGATGGCTGCTTAGATGAACAGGGCATGAGACTTATCAAGCATCTGTAGACACATTGTGAGTCATGTAGTATCTGAGAGTCTTATGCTTTTTTTCGACTAATTGAAGGCTCATTCATGATTCGATCAGTGATATTATTTGCATGTTTCTGGGCAATTAGAGAGTCTCTGTGTATCCACAATGGATTTGTGTTTCTATATCTCATTTATAACATGTCGATTTTGCCCCATTGACCTAAATTATCTGATCTTTGCCAGGTCATTTAAGCGTTACGTTATAACTATTCCATGTTAATAACTGCCAATTTTCGTGTTCTCTGTATTTTTCAAGATCGAATAGATCCTGTGATTATGTCTTGTTCCTGTATGTTTTAGTAAGGAAGATTAATATAAATAGTTTCATTTCGTAGTTAGATGATCCTCCTATTTATCTTGTGAGTTGCAACACGCATGTCTCACGTTTGATAGAGCCACCCTGCCTCATAGTAGTTATACATTGCACTACAGCATATGAGCTCATTGAGTACGATGTGAGTATCGGCCAGTACAATCAATCTCGATCGTTCTCACATCTCCAGGGGTATGTCTGAAGCTCCGTTGAGCCGTTACAGCATGGGTGGCCAAGGGTTCAGCTCGCGGGCGGCGCCCTGACGCGAGTGCCACAGCACAGCCTGGCTCGCACGTTACCCCCACCGCCACGCCACACTCTCTGCGTGTGAGGAGGGGAAAACAGCGAACGCAGCCTTTAAATGGCAATGCAGTCACATTTTATATGACTTGGATTTGTATATCACATCTCTCGGCAACATAGATTTTAAAAGAAGACAAATTTTCAGTATTATTTATTTTTGGCGTGCTGAAGACGTAATTCTTATCTGGTACAGACGCGGACAATTTCACAGTTTTTCGCACTCAGGTTGCCACGTAATCGCCTCTTATTGGACAGTTTCACAGTTTTTCGCACTCAGGCTGCCACGTAATCGCCTCTTATTAAGTTTCATAACAGAAAAACCGTCTTTCAGACGCATATGTTGGTCGAAATATACAATAGCAGCACTTTTGCAATCTCATTATGAAGAAGTGCAAACTCTACCTGAGGAATGCAGTGTAGACGTTTGTCTTTAAAAAGGGACTTGCCTTGCAGATCAATCAGTTACATTTGCATATGGACAGAGGCGCTCTCAACTGAAGCGCTGTATGGTCTCGCAAACAGCTCAAAGACAAATGTTAGATTAGCAATGTCCTCAAAAAAGTTACGAAACTATCTTTGTAATATTTTCAAGGCCGCAATGAATTGTCGAAACCTCGCGTTCTCTTTAACGCCAGTGAGCTTAAGGAACTGCACGGTGTCTTCAGAATGTGTCCCTTCTACAACGCGGTTTTCCCTTTAAGTGCTTCCCAATCAAATCAGAAAAAAACGTTGTTTCTTATCCTACAGTTTCTTACTGTGCGCAGTAGAAAAGTAGTTCATTCCGACTGTTCAAATTTTCGTTCATGCACTCCTTTTTCCTTCATAAATTCTAGAATAGTTGGTATTATACCGAAAAAACAGTGCCACGCGTGCCCCTTGATTTAACCAACGTAATCTGCAGTAATATATAAAGTTTCCATACTCTTCTTTCAGTTATATCGAAAACTGTTGCAACTGACAACGGAATGATGTGTGCAACGTTAGAAATTTTACTCTTCGTACCACCAATTTCTGCACGTGCTCCATGTCTACAAATTTAGCACAAAGTGCTTCTTAATGTACAGAACAACGAGACCCGTCTGTCGATCGTTGTAATTTTTTGCTCTTTCATTGCCATATAGATCTTTTAAATTTTTTCTGCATGATAGCAGAGTGTCGTTTCATAGCAAATTTCCGATATCTGCCGCTTATGCGACTGCGTAATATATACTGAGTATTCTCATCCCTCTCTTCTGTCAATTCCATTCATTTTTAAAGGCTCGTGGCTATCGCTAGCTATCTCTTTCTGTGTGTGGCCCTGTGAACATCCTCCGTACCACAAACAAATAGCAGAGAGTAAATAGCACTGGAACTACGATTCTGCAGAACTGAAAAGAACTGTGCCGACAGAAAAGTGCCACACCACAGTACCGGGTACTTCTGAGGAGGACCGAGCAGAGCCGCGCTTTGACCTGCCCGCGGTCCGTACACCGTGCACGTGTCACATTTGTCACGCCCTGCCCGGCCCTACCTTATAGTAATGCAGTTTATTGGCCATAAGCCTTTTTCATCCGTCGGTAATTATTCTCACAATTCAAAACAAAACTTTGTTCACTAATCAAGGTCGCATCCTAAGAGATTGTACATGTTTCAATTTTCGCGCATCAACAAGGTACTGGTGATCGCAAATAATATGCGCTAGTGTTCAGCAATTTAGACGAGCAGGCGACAGCGATGGTCTCGGATATTGTCATGCAGCCAGCACAGTATCAAGCTCTCTATACTTTAAAAACTGAGTTAGTTGCTCTCTGCACCAAATTGTCAGACCAAAGGCTCATACAAGTGCTTTATCAAGAGAAACGAGACGAGAAAACTGCCTCAGAATTTTGGCAGCACTTACGAGATATGATAGATACAATTACGTTTTGGGTTGTTTGTTGTTCGATATTCAAAAAATGGTACAAATGGCTCTGAGCACTATGGGACTTAACATCTGAGGTCATCAGTCCCCTAGAACTTAGAACTACGTAAACCTAAAGAACCTAAGGACATCACAGACATCCATGCCCGAGGCAAGATTCGAACCTGCGACTGTAGAGGTCGCGCGGTTCCAGACTGAAGCGCCTAGAACATCTCGGCCACAACGGCCGGCTGTTCGATACTGATTTTGCCGGAAAGCGATTCAGCTCCGACGACGAGGTGAAAGAAGAGGTTCATAACTTTCTGAACAGCACGGCGGTGAGCTGGGTATGACATGGGTATACAAAAACTGCCACAGCGTTTACAAAAATACATCGACAAAAATGGTGATTATGTCGAAAAATAGCAAAATGTTCAAGCTGTAAACTGATGTAAACCATTGTAGAAATAAACATGTCTATGTACAGTCATGCTCAAAAGTATCCGAACAACCTGAATTGAATTTCGCCTTATTCGCATGCAACCCGCATAACGCAGCTGTCTAGCACGTCCTCTAATCGCTCCTCGGTACAGTCGTTTGACTATTGAAAATGGTTCCAACAAGGCACTAGAAAACACTGCTCTGTATCGCAATAACTCAAGATGTTCAAATGGTTCAAATGGCTCTGAGCACTATGGGACTTAACTTCTGATGTCATCAGTTCCCTAGAACTTAGAACTTCTTAAACCTAACTAACCTAAGGACATCACACACATCCATGCCCGAGGCAGGATTCGAACCTGCGACCGTAACGGTCGCGCGGTTCCGGTCTGTAGCGCCTAGAACCGCTCAGCCAGTCCGGCCGGCTAACTCAAGATGTAAAGTAATACCACGATACTACAAATATAAGGGAACACCTTATCACAGATAAGACTGTCCTTACGGCTTGTAAGCTTACATTTATTACAATAAATGACATACCTGAAATGTTACCACTCTCGTTATTACGTGAGATAGTTAATGCACGTAGTAAGTTCGTAATATTCATGGTTTCCTCTTCAAAGGAACATACCGTACTTATTATTTAACACGAAATTATATTAAAAGATGAAGTTATTCACGAGTAGCTAGTTTAGGTCATGTATGAACTTCAAATGACACGACGAACCGTCTCGTTCTGCATATTGATTCAAACCCAGGTCATGCAGACTAAGCAAAGATTTCGTGTCTGACGAAAACTAACAGTCATTCCTGACTAGGCATACGGAGAGTGATATTTTAGACAGTGTCAGTTAGAAAATATCAACTTTAAATTACGAAACGCAAACATTTTTAATGGACGCGAAATCGTACCTAGCATCTATTGTCCCTGTTAACGAACTACAAGATATGTTAAATATTGTGTCTTCACAAGTAACTTACTTGAAATGCCGTGAGGTAAAGCTTTGTGTTGCATAAGGATTCGAACCCAGAACCTAATCGGATTGATATTGAAGCACAATCAACTGTGACATTTCGGATTTTCTCGGCAGTAGCTAGAAGTTTTAACTGAAATAACGGGACGAAACATTAATTTTTTCCTTTCCAGGACTCCAACCCGGCACCTATCGCTGTTATATTCATGAGAAAACGAACGTTAAATATGGGTTCGTTACACCAGCAGCGACATGTGAGCATGTTTGAACTTGAAATAATATGACGAAGAGTTCAGTGCTGACTGGCAATCGAACTCCACACGTATCGTTGTTGATTACACACAAAGAGACGTCAGCTACCGAATTTTTCTACACCAGCAGCTCGGAATAACATCCTCGAACTTACAGTGATCTCGCAAATAGTTCTGTGTCTCACGGGGAGTCAAAAACGTCAGATATCGTTAGTGTTGTCAACGAATGAAAATACATTTCAAATCAAAATTATTATCCACCAGCAGATAGGTGTTCTCTTGCTACAGCTTGATAATACATAATGAAAACTTTAGTGCAGGGTCAGGATTCGAACCCATTCAGGCGCAATATGTGGAGATGTTGAGGAATCTGCAGTTTTGAACAAACAACAAATTGCAGTCGAGCTGTATTGTCACGAAGGGATCACATTCCACGCTAAGGGCGGTTGAGTTCCTTTCCCAGTTCAGAACCAATTTTATCGACATACAGAAGCTCAAATAAAAGATGGAATAAGTGTCCTGTGACCCTACATGGTGTTTGCTTCGTCACTAGAAATAAATAACTAGTATAAGAAAGGTTACTGGTGATAGAGTTTCTACATGTCGCTACTCCTGGCTTCATTATGGTTCAACCCAGCGTCTACTTGCTAGAGAAGGAATATCATGTTTAATGTGAATTTCAGACCATAGTGCCATTGTATCTTCTTCACCTGGCGTAGCTAGAGGAGGATAGAATCTGTCTCACCCTATCAAAAATAATTGGCAGAAGTTGGAATCAGACCCAGACCATGTATATGAACCTATCATCAATCCAACAGACCACCAAATCCTCTTCTCTGCAACTCATTTATCTATCATAACGCCGATGTGTCACACTGGATGAGAATTCTGACCCACAGGTTCCCTATAGTGGTTTGCAGCATGTTCAGTACATTCATTTACTTGGTTGATCAAATCGCCATGAACTAGCTGCCTCAGCTACCCAGTGCATACATTCGACTCTATTTTGTAATCACCGAAATAAAATCACGTAACTGCCACCTACACAGAACTGCCAACAGTGTAGGATGCTGAAATTTAAATAGGAAGTGTTCCTTTCCACTTGAGCTACTGTATTGTGCTATCTGTTTGTTGAAAACGCAGTGCAGTGCAAAAGAAAAGCTGTAACTGTCTGTCTCTCAGAAGTCTAGATCCGGCCATAGGCATTACCTCACAGTACTGTGGAATGCGGAAGTTCTGGAGGAATTGTTGTTGACTTCTGGAGCTGCTGTAGATACATGTCAGGTAGCAGCGTAATGGTAAGTGTCGTGCACTGTAGATAAGACATTGCGAGTTCGAGAACATTCACTGCTAGGTTTTTTAAAACGCAATTCTGCTGTCTGCTGAAGTTATCAATCTAATGGAACTTTGAACATAATTCCCTTCACTTCTCAACCCAAAATATTTGCATGTGGAAAAAGGGCTAACTTCTGTGACATTTTGTTCTTTCCAGGTTTAATAGACGGCCAGGCAGCAGATGCATCTCGAAACTTTTGTATTATGTATGGAGAGAGCGCATCGTGCCAAAATACATCAGAAAAGTATTTTCTACATTAGCTGTAATGTGGTAGTGGCAAGCCTTGTTTAACAGCTTTAACTCAGAATAGGTTTTCTACATGCATGTAGTCAATAAACTGCATGTGCATTGTCAGACTGTTTTAGATAACATCAGAAAATTCGCACATATCGTTGATGATTAATTTCTCTCTTATGTTTGCCATTGTTTTAACAACACTAAAAGGAACCTTACGAAAATTGTGCACTGTATTATAAGAAATGAAATGAAACTACCCACGATAACCTTACGATGGAAGTCTGTTTTAACAAAACTGAGTATCTGTACACAAGCGTGCCTCTATCTGCACGAATTATTCACTTAGATTTCGATTGGGTCTGTGTTTGATTGGTATGCTGTGTCATACTCAAGTGGTATGCAAATGTGTCCTTTCATAAATAAAGTTATGTATTCCCAGAAACCCAAAATTTGCTTGTCAGCAGCGGAAAGAGGCGTTACCTGTTCTGCAGCATTGTAAGTTTTTCACCAATGCACTATGAGCCTAAAGTATTTTCTTGCGATTTTCTTATCGATGTTTGATCTGACTGGTTGTAGCTCTTTCACAGAAGGGATAAAAACTGTATACTCAGTGAGACTGGACTCGTGAACCATAACAGACGCTTTTTCACCAGTCAGCACATTACCACAGAGCTACCGAAGAGGTATGTGTCTTGGCTTCCTCTTATGACGCCAATAGTGGCTAGAACTCGTAAACCGCTATTTAAAGGACAAGATTAGTTGCGATTTCCATGTGCAACGACTTTCCTGGGCTGAAAACCGTAAATTTACAAGCTTTTGTTACACCTCAAGCGGTAATAACTCAAATTATTCAATGGAAATGACAGGAAAAATCAAGTGAATTTTGAGGCTTGGTTCCGTGCACACCAGGAAGTAACTCGTCGATCACAGAGTTGCAAAACATACCTTGCCTTGTTGCCAAATCTCAGTTACAGTACCAACAGGAAGAAGACAAACTGATGTGATCCTACAGCGGGCTGGGAAGTGACCACAGCTGGCGTCTCAAAGACGCGGCTGCTACGGCCTGGAATACGTAATGCGTCTGATTCGCATTTCTGTAACTAGGTTTAGGGACTGGAGCGTAGTTACTAATAATACTCAGAACTGACTTCAAACTAAGTATCATAAATCAGTAACTCTCATAGCTGTTTTTATATTTCTTTCGTAAGTGTACTCAAAACTAAGAAACTCATTCACAGACGTTTTCGTGCCTCGCCCAGAGAGAGAGAGAGAGAGAGAGAGAGAGAGAGAGAGAGAGAGAGAGAGAGAGAGAGAGAAAGATAGAGAGAGAGAAGAGAGAGAGATAAAAATAAAAAAGAATGAGAGAGAGAGTAAAAAATTGTTGTAAAGAAATTGAATCATGGTATGTAACAAAATCTTTCATTAAAATGACTCTTTCTACATCATTACGAAATGTCATATTCTTGACCTATGGAACAAGTATTAATCTAATCAAATCTAATCTAATCATATCATATTGCTGACTAGCCATGGAGAGTCATGAATTACCGAAATTTTCGCCAATATCAGTAAACAAATTTAAACTTGAAAATAAAAGACGACAATTGTTGTAATAAACTGGGACTCCTATCAAGACATTTTTGTCCCTGTTAACTAACCACTAGAGATCTCTGATATACTTCCATTCAGAAGTAACAAAGTGTGCATGCATTTAAAGATGAAGTGCATGATGTGAAGTTCTGTGACGGAGTTACGAACCCAACATGTAATCAGATTGTTAACTAAGTAAAATCAAATGTTATGTATCGGTTTTTCTTACCAGCTGCTAGGTGTTTGAATCTAAAATAAGGATACAAATTTTTGTGCCTGAGCTACAATCGAACCGCACACCTACCGTCCTTCTTTACCATCCACGAATATAGCTTAAGTATCAACTGCTTACTCACCAACAGCAAGATGTGAGCATGTTTGGCCAGAAATAACGACACCTACTGAGATTATTGGCAACACATGAACGGACATTAAAAATGGATGTTAATTTTCACTAGCAGGACTGTGTGCACGTGGTAGGGCTTGAAATGAAATTATGAACATTTTGTACTGGATCGAGATTCGGACCCACATATTTACCTTTGGAGGAGACCTAGAGAAGATTGCAGTCTTGGGAAAAGGAACGAAATGATTGAACTATAGTGTTACGAGAGATTCAGATCCTTGAAAGAGGAGATACGAATTCGAATCACAGTCCAGCAGCAAATTTTTCAACGTCTCTAGTTCAATCAATATCAAGTAAAATTAGAGCCCTGTTCCCTTAAATGGCTATCGGTTCATCAAATAAAATAAAATTTTCTAATGTAAGTAATATTACTGGTGACAGTATTTCTGTTTACCATGACTTCCACCTACGTCATTTCCCAACGTAAACTGGCTCTGCCCAGTTGGTAATGAAGGAAGGTGAAGTTTAATGCGGATTCTGGATTATAACGTCTTTCTCTTGAGGTTACCAGAGATAAAGTAAATCTTGTGCCTCTTAAACGTAATTGCCTGAACCCACGCATTGCACCTGTTATAGTTCGTTCCATGATACCATTGTGGTCACATTCCCAGCCCCAGGAGTGTGCTTTAACGGATGATGTGCTTAGCTTACAAAATTAGTCACGGTGGAAAAAATGCGAGTCTATTAAATGGTTAAGTAGAAGCAAGCTTCTGACGTGGAGATCATGCTATTCTCATGTCAGCAGGTTGTAAAGACTCTTCTAGGCATCATAGCCTCGATGTGAAGCCATTTTGAAATTTTCACTAATTCAGCGAATTTCTTAGTTCGAGAAAATCCACTGTGAAGTATGAAGTTACCGGATAATTCGAATATTACCGTCATTATTACTATCATTTTCTTCATACCGCTGCTGGAACACATGTGCTTGAAGATAATTTAATGCCTTTTGGTCATTATAGAAGTAGATGCCCAAGAACAGGTTGTTTCGCTGTCTATGGAATCCTTATCATGTTAATATCAGACATCAGCAATTACTCGTAGAATACATTAAAACTAAAGTAATTGATGAAGACGTTACTTGATAACAAAAACGAGCTGCCTTTCTTCATTTACTTGTACCTATAAATGGCTGTCGAATACAGCCATACCAAAAGCCAAGGGATTTTACTGCCTTCCGATATATGTCGCTGTCAGTTCTTGCATATGATTTGGTCGACGTGACCTTGAAAGATGATTAACGTTAATGAAGTAAAAGATCCACACAGTGTAAACCAAGTGAAAAGCTATTCCTTATGTATCAGATCTAGACTGCAGTAGTAAAATGGGAAGGAACTGTTAGTTAGAACTCAGGGAGAAGTTATAGTCTAATCACACTCGATTTATTCATCTTAAACATTACAAGACAGCAAAATTATTGAAGAAACATCACACAAACATTTTTATTTAACAAACGCCATACTAACATGGGATCTATGGTGGACAAAGTGATCTGCTGGGGATCGACACAAGACGCTAACCAGAACACTCATCGCTCTATCTGAGTTCATACACGTGAATTCAGATTATGGCACCAAACTACGCCACCACCAAGCATCTATATTCTATCATACAAAAAAAAATATGGTTCGAAAGAGCAGGGTGCTAAGAAATATACAGGGTGAGTCACCTAACGTTACCGCTGGACATATATCGTAAACCACATCAAATATTGACGAACCGATTCCACAGACCGAACGTGAGGAGAGGGGCTAGTGTAACTGTTTAATACAAACCATACAAAAATGCACGGAAGTATGTTTTTTAACACAAACCTACGTTTTTTTAATGGAACCACGTTAGTTTTGTTAGCACATCTGAACATATAAACAAATACGTAATCAGTGCCGTTTGTTGCATTGTAAAATGTTAATTACATCCGGAGATATTGTAACCTAAAGTTGACGCTTGAAATCTCCGACATTCAGTTGCGTGTTGTAACAAACACGGGCCACGGTCGGCGAGCAGCATCTGCAGGGACATGTTTACCATGACGACCGTGTTTACGAGTGTGGCTGTAGTGCACTGTTGTGGTTTGGTCTAGCAGTCGCAGTGTCCGCATGTAGCGCTTGCTGCTATTGGTATTCTGCATTCGTCTCCGCACGCAGATCAACTGTAGTACACCGTTTTACCAGACGTCTGTGATAGTGTAGTGTTGTAGGAACTGTGACCATGGTGTATTCGAACTCTGAAAAGGCGGAGATGATATTCATCTACGGCGAGTCTCGACGAAATGCACCTGAAGCCTGCAGGGTGTATGCAGAACGATACCCAGACAGAGAGCATCCAACGTGCCGCACATTGCAAAACATCTACCGCCAACTGTATGCAACAGGTATGGTCGTAGCACGCAAACGGGTCCGTAACAGGCCCGTCACATGAGAAGCGGGTGCAGTTGGTGTGTTAGCTGCTGTTGCCATGAACCCACACATGAGTACACGGGACATTGCGAGAGCCGGTGGACTGAGTCAACGTAGTGTCATGTGCATACTGCATCGTCACCGCTTTCACCCGTTTCATGTGTCGCTACATCAGCAATTATATGGTGATGACTTTAATCATCGAGTGCAATTCTGTCAATGGGCATTAACAAAAAATGCGTTGCAGTTCTACCTGTTTACCGATGAAGCGGGTTTCACAAACCACGGGGCAGTGAATCTACATACATTACTGGTCCGTGGACAATCCTCGCTGGCTGAGACAGGTAGAACGACAGCGCCCGTGGACTGTAAATGTATTGTGTGGAATCATTGGCGACCACCTCATTGGTCCTCACTTCATTGCAGGGGCCCAAACAGCTGCAACATACATCGCGTTTCTACAGAATGATATGCCAACGTTGCTCGAAAATGTCCCACTGGAAACGCGTCGACGTATGTGGTATCAGCATGATGGTGCACCTGCACATTCCGCAATTAACACTAGGCTGACCCTTGACAGGATGTTCGACAGGCGTTTCATAGGACGTGGAGGACGCATAAATTGGCCAGCCCGTTCTCCTGATCTTACACCTCTGGACTTCTTTCTGTGGGGTACGTTAAAGGAGAACGTGTACCGTGATGTGCCTACAACCCCAGAGAATATGAAACAACGTATTGTGGCAGCCTGCGGCGACATTACACCAGATGTACTGCGGCGTGTACGACATTCATTATGCCAGAGATTGCAATTGTGTGCAGCAAATGATGGCCACCACATTGAACATTTATTGGCCTGACATGTCGGGACACATTCTATTCCACTCCGTAATTGAAAACGGAAACCACGTGTGTACATGTACCTCACCCCTCATGGTAATGTACATGTGCGTCAGTGAAAAAGACAATAAAAAGGTGTTAGCATGTGGACGTAATGTGGCTGTTCCAGTCTCTTCTGTACCTAAGGTCCATCATCGTTCCCTTTGGATCCCTACGTAATTCGGTGCTCTCCGATACACACGATCGAACAGCGGGGGAGTGGTATTCAAGCGTCAACTTTAGGTTACAGTATCTCCGGATGTAATTAACATTTTACAATGCAACAAACGGCACTGATTACGTAATTGTTTATATGTTCAGATGTGCTAACGTAACTAACGGGGTTTCATTTAAAAAATGTAGGTTTGTGTTAAAAAACATACTTCCGTTGTAAGAGGTATGCGCTGTCTGCGATATAGAATCGCTGACCAGAGAGCAGTGTTGACTGCAGTACGAACTGTGTAACTGTAGCAGTTAGTTGTTGCTAGTCGCTTGTCTGAGGTGGTCTGCTCTTGTCTGCAGTCTGCTCTGGTCGGGAATCTGGAGATGGAGTAATTTTGTATAAGGTAAAGAAGCAGCGTCGCGCATATCTAGTAATGTTTCTGAACTGTCATCCAAATTTTTAAAAAAATGTCCTAATAATAATTTTGGTAATATAAAGTAATTTTAAAAAAAGCATTCATTTCAAAAAAATCAGTTGCTTCCTTTCACAAATCATAAATGTATAAGCCAGCATTGCACGCAGCTGTGCCAAAAGAAAAATTTTAGGTAAGAGCTGATATATTCGCCGTTTTTATTGAGGTAAGAATTTTTGCTTTTTATTCAGAATGATCTTATAGGGCCACGACGCAGCACTGCTGTCGTACAAATTTTACCAGGTTACTGAATTTATTTTTTTATTATGAGGCTTAGGAATTTTCCTGTTTCGTGCTTACATTAAATGAGAAAAGAATTTTGTGGGTACATTAAATGGGAACCAGTTTTGTTCTGAGGTCACACAAAAATTAGAATCGCTATCCATAATAATAATTATTTTTTATTTCAATTTTTAAATTTTGGTCCGAGGTTACACTAAATTAAAATCACATTCATTAATAATAATTAAAATACAATTTAAAATTTTGTGGGGAGGTTACACTTGGCGTGAATATAATTTATGTTCACATTTTCTGTTGAGAGGTTGTGGTGAATATTAAATTTTTACGTGTGGGGAGGTTACACTTGGCGACATCCAGCCAGGATCGTATTTCTTTGTGAATCTCTGAGAAGTAGTCATATATCTGCTCTTATTTACTTAAATCTAGTTTGCATCTGGCGCAACGCATTTACTAATTTGTCACTCTTGCTTTCACAGATCATCGGCAATTTATTGCTCTTTGTTGTAATTGTGTCTGTTCCATTTTTTTTGCTTTGTCTTTATTTCATTTTGTGCTTAATTTTGATTTGTGAAAAATGCCGCGAAAAACTGTTAACAGTACATCGCGATGTGCAATGAGTGAAATAGTCGACTCGAATAATTTGACCGATAATACTTGTGACATTCAGTGTAATAATGATGATCCCCTAATTACAGACAATCAGTGCGTACCGACCACTAGTAATGATTTTAATGCTAATTATGAACAAACAAATTCAATTGTGTCCTCTGTTAATTTAACGACAATTGATGGCGCGGCACGTTCCATTACAATGAACGCTGCCCAGTTTGACACACACGGTTTGCAAAATTTACGTAACGAACAGACAAATGTTTCTAACGAAAATGAACAGTGTAATCAGAATACGTCAGATTTATTTGATTCCGGTGTAGTGACCAACAGTGCATATCCGATTGACAAACCTTTTTGTGAATCGGAGAATGACCTAATGGTTACACAAAGCGTGACAAGTGCACATACACCATCACACAGCACATAGAATAGAGTCGATAATATTGGCTTGGATCAAATTATGGCAGTATTGCTACAACAGAATGAAAGACAAGACTACAATCACAAACAACTTATTAACGAAATCAATGAAAAACTAGACAACAATTACAAACAGTTGAATGAAAAACAAGACAACCTTAATGAAAATTTCAAACAGTTGAATGAAAAACAAGACAACCTTAATGAAAATTTCAAACAGTTGAATGGAAAACATGACCACCTAAATGAACAGAACAAACAACTTAGTGAACAGATTGCAGCCGTTGCCGCGCAATGTCATGATACTAAAGAACAATTACGTGATGAAATTAAGTCTTGTGCTGGGAACAGTTGTGAAGAAATTAGATCTGTGGCACAAGAATTAAATAATGCACATGCAGCCGCAACTAAATTACTTAGAGACTAAATTAGTGCAGTCGCTAAGCAATGCTCTGAAAAAGCAACACAGTTACGCGACGAGTTTAAATTAATGTCAGTAGAACTTTCGCGCACACTGGATGCAAAAGTAGACGTGAAATTTGACCAACAGAACAGCCAAATTGACGAACGTTTTAATCACTACCTACAAAAAACAGTGAAACGCGTTACCGTAAATTTATACAGGAACAGAATAAAGTAAAGCGACAAGTAATGGAAACAATTACCGCACAGAGACAGGAAGATAAACGTAAATTGTTTACGAAAGCAAAAACATACGTAGACAACAACATTGCTACAGTATCAGACGAAATTAATGCTATCAAACAGTTGAACACCGAATTACATGATGAAATCTCTGATCTTAAAAAAAAACAGACACACACACAATAGACTTTCAGACAATGACCGACAGACTTGAACAATTAGAGCTAATTCAGGATCCCGATGCCATCAAAGCAGACGTTAAAAAGTTGAACGAAACCACACATAAAATACAAAAAAAAATTAATGCTTGTGATAATAAGAACGATGATCAGGTAAAAATACTGACTGAAAAATATGATGAATTGGCCAGTCGTATTGACGTTATCGAAAGTAATAATGATACCAAATCAGACGATACGTCACCAGTTTCGTTTAATCAAACACCCGAATTCCAAAATTTACAGCAGACCATCAGTGAGATAGGTTCGTCTAATAATACATTACGTAGAAAATTGTCATCTTTACAGCACGAAGTGACGGAAATTAAAAATACTTCAGCCTTTAACACATCACAGCAGACGCCACTTTGCGAACATTTTCAGACTCACAGAGCCAGTATAATTTAGGTAATTTACAGAGAGTACGTGAGTTAGATTCCGAACAGTCACAGACAAATAGATTCTCATACAATCCTGAACCTGTTCAGACATACAGAGACGATCATTTTGATTACAAGCATTTTCTATCTGTGAGAAAATGTAAAGTATTTAAAAATGACAGAACACAGATTCATCCTTTGGACTGGATACGACAATTTGCTTTTGTATTTTCATCAGCTTGGCCTATAATGCAGAAACTAGCATTGGATTGGATACAACAACTTGCTTTTGAATTTTTACCAGCATTGCCTGTAACGCAGAAGCTAAAATTTATTTGCAGCGTGTAATTGACCTCAGGGGATTCATTACACTTCGATGAATATATGCCGTAGCGTGCACAGGGCCCCGAGCCGTAGTAGTGCTGTTTCATCTTTAATTTTCTGCACTGCTGCCTTCTCTTCTACTATCCTTTATATCTATCAAAAAAGATCTTCAACTATCGATCTATCTAGGATTTAGAAATAAGTAAAGAAAACCCGATATGACAAATTTTACCGAAAGTGACAATTTTCATTACACACTCCCGGAATGAAAAGAAATAACAGCGTAATTATAATAACAGATAAAATGTAATCATCAGTATGTACAACATTTTTATCAATCGTCAAAATTATCAGCAACCGCATTTTGGTAACAATAGAGGTTTTCTCAACAACAGCATCAAAACCAGCCGGTTAGCATACCTAACCAACAATGCAGTCTACAAGGTCAACCAAGCTTTAATGTTTCGCCGCCTACACGTATAGCGTCAGCTCCAACAAATAGTAACGCACAGCAACAAGGGAATCAGTACGTACAGAAAACACACCATTTCAATTCCTATCGCAACGCGCCATATAGCAATGACTATCATGACAGACGTAAAAATAATGAGCACAATTTTCAGCGTACGTTTAATAACAGTCGGTCTTATCAGCAACAAAATCATCCGCAACAACAAATTATCATGAATGAACCAGACAATAGGTATCATCCCGAACGTAATACGTCAGGAAGAAATAACAGAACAGTACAAATAGTTGAAATGCCACAGCATCCTCCCGAAAGTAATAGCACGTCAGACAGAATTTGACTAGATACAGTACAGGTTGCATCTTCCAGCAACGTAAACAATACTTTTGACACAGAAAATCATGATCACGAAAATGTTATTACTTTTGACGACATCCGATACACACTTTTGCATTAAAAGACAGAATCACAACGTATGTGGACGACATTCTTATTGCAGAAGCTAACTGGTCTGAACACAATCTGATTCTTGAACAACTGTTGCAAACTTTTCGTGCATAAGGACTCACAGTTAATCTCAGTAAATCGCACTTTGGCAAAACTTCTATAAAATTTCTTGGACATGTAATTTCAGCAGAAGGCATTGCGCCTGACCCGGAAAAACTTCGAGCTTTACGTGACATTACTGTTCCTACGACGAAGAAACAACTACGCAGCTTTTTGGGTTTAATTAACTTTTTTCGTAAATTTATTCATTACTCTGCTTTAGACACCCCTAGATTATGTCAATTGATGGGTAAAAACACTATTTGGTCCTGGGATAGGCAAGTACATTCTGAATTTATGAACCTGAAAGAAGCTTTGTTGAATGCACCACTTTTATCACATCCAGATCTTACTAGAAATTTTTCCATTGCCACCGACAGTTCTAACACCGCTTTAGGCATACACATTTTTCAAGAAATTGAAGAAGATGGCACTACAGTAATTAAAAACATCGCCTTTGCAAGTCGCATTCTGTCACCTGCTGAACGCAATTATTCTGTTACAGAACTTGAAACACTATGTGTCGTTTGGGCATTTACGAGATTTTGGCATTTTCTTTATGGAAGATACACTAGCATTTACACAGATCATAGAGCTATACAGTTTTTACTTTCCGCTAAATTTACACACGACAGATTAAGCAGATGGAAACTTTATTTACAGGAATTTAATTTTACAATTGTTCACATTCTCGGCACACAAAATATTGTAGCAGACGCACTATCCCGTTCTCTCAGCAACAATCAGCGAGACATCGCAACCAACTTCTGCAAAGCAAATTTCAGCGTCATGTACATTCAACAAGTTGCATTTGAAAATTTCATTTCGTCATCATTACAAGACATAGCACAAGAGCAGAGTAAAGACAACGATGGAAAGAAATTAAACACCTTTGGCAAGATAGGAATAATGTTACCATTAGAAACCATTACATTGTACGGAATAATATTTTGTTTCGCCGCTCTCACCCTGACAGCAACAGTTGGTTATTATGTATTCCTGACGAGCTTGTTAACAAATTAATTTGGTATACTCATTTAAGTTACGCACATTATGGAGCCAGAAAATGTTTTCTTATACTGAGACAGAACTGTTATTTTACCAACATGGAGAAACGTATTCGACGAGTTTTAGCGTCATGTAAAATCTGCCAGAAAGCTAAGTCAGATACGACTTCACATATTCCTCCGTTACATCCCATTGTACCTGTTAAATTGAGACACATGGCTGCTGTAGATATTTTTGGTCAGATTCCCAGAACTAATAGAGGTTTTTGCTACATCTTTGTCGCTGTTGAACTCACTTCAAAATTTGTTACCTTCACTCCGTTACGCAAAGCTACTGCTAAAACTGTTTCGAAAGCATTTGTAAAACATTTTCTATTCCATGTAGGGCATGTATTGAAAGTAATTTCCGACAATGGATCACAGTTTCGATCTGCTATATGGACACGTATGTTACGAGCTAGAAACATTTCTCCGATCTATATATCCAGGTGCCATGCTTCTTCGAACCCTTGTGAACGATTAATGAAAGAAATTGGTAAACTGTGTAGAATATACTGCCATAAAAAACATATTGATTGGGACTCACACGTACTCTCATTCCAAGATGTAATTAATTCCATACCAAATGAATCTACTGTGCTATCTCCGACTGTTATACTGAAAAATGTTGAACCACCTAACAAAATTAAAGAATTAGTAACCTTTCCTATATCTCGTCGACTACGACACCATGAAATAAATGACATTGCGCTGAACAACATCAAACGTGCCGCAGAGCGCCGGAGAAGACAGCAAAAACAGGTTTGTACACGCCGTAACTTTCACATTGGACCGAAGATATTAGTACGCACACATTATTTATCCAACAGAGGAAAGAATAGGTGTAGTAAATTTGAGCTTCTAGACACAGGTCCTATCGAATTCGCAGCATTCCTCACCCCAATGTAGTACACGTCGGAACTTTGAGAACCAGAAAAAGTGAATATACTTTATGATTTATCATACTGTAATGCCATTTCCTGATTTTTATATGACCAATGATGCAATTATATTTATATGAACACTTACTGATGATTATCGTATTTTTTTCTTGGCAAGTGCCCGGCAAGGTAAGGTTAGCAGGTCGCTTTTCTTGTCGTTACACATCAGACCATGCGCATATTCCATTCTTCATGTATGTATGATTGTTTTCCTGTTTTGTTTGTATGCACTATGAAATATTTAAGATATAACAAACACCAGTTGACTTTGACATTTTGCCTTATGATATCTCAACATCGTGACTATTTTACATTTTTTTGCTGCTACATTGTGATACTCTGTGTACATTTTTGCACCTGCACACTGTCTATGTTTTTGACATATTACGTTTTCTGTAATGCTATGCTGTATGCTCAATTATATCACTAGAAACCAGATTTATTTAATGGGTATATGATTTAAATGCAAGACATTAATCATTGTTCATCATTTTCAGAAAGCAACAACGTGTAAAAGAAATACATTAAATGGGAATTTCACCTTCAGAATGAACGAAAGAAGATGCAATACCTCGTCACGAAGAGTAAATGGATCAGAATTAACAAGCATTAACAAGAATATACTATACACATCGTATGATAGCGGTCTTAACTATTTTTTTCTTTCAGAATACGAGGCGATTGATGCAGGCTGTCAGACAGAACTACACATCTTAGTTTTAGTGATGAAATATGCTAGAAATAAGGAACTCTATACTATGAATAGTTGTATGAAGAAGTGTCTTTTTGCAGATGATAATGAATGGTGATGAATAGTGATGAAGAATATAGTAATATGAATAATGAAGTTTTTCTTTACAGGTGATGATAATAATGGAGTTATGGTGATATGAATAATGAAGTTTTTGTTTCCAGGTATGATAGTGATAAACTTTATATGGCCACTAAACGCACCACTTTTAAGTTTTTCTTTACAGATGAGGACAATGATGAAGTTTATGTATTTATGCTATGTAGTTATTTAAGTATTTGCTGCAGTTCGTTTTGACAGTATGTCTTATGTCGCATGGTATGATGACTGAAGGTTTTGGAAAGGACAGCTAGAGAACATATATATTTAATACACATTTCATTACCTGTTAATTCGAAGTTCACTACTTTTCAGCATAATATGCGTTTCTTCTTTCAGATTAATAGTCCATTTTGTATTTTTTTTCCAGGAGAAGCTATTCATGAAATTAATGTGCTTTAAGCAGTTGTTCATTAAACCTGTTCTAGTACTTGCATTTTTTTTATCCATTTGTGTGTGTCATTCATGAATGTGATCACATATACTTCATTTGTTTCATAACCTTGCTACAGCTGACTCATGACGAATGACGTTACCTATCCTCATTTGCAGCAATAAGTCAAGAGTAAATATTGTTATGCCCCAGCAATTAATTATCGATCCCAAGGCAATGCATTGGTAGTATAAAAAAAATAACAGTCCCAAATAATGCTACCAGTTTAAGAGAGTTCTGAGTAATACTGAATGATGCTTTTTTTCTAATCACAGACCTTGAGTAATAGTTACAGTGTGTTACATTTTAAATATGTCATATGTCACTTGAATGATGAGTTCTGAGTAATAGTGAATGATATTTAGTAATAATGCATACATGCTCTACACTCTTTAACTCCTGTTTTGAAGGATGACTTCTGATGTTTTGTAACTGGCCAATGAGTGCCAATAATTATTTTAAATATGTCGTATGTCACTTGAATGATGAAAGATGTTTTGTAATATTCAATACTTGCTATATGTTTAGTAACTGGCCAATGAACGCCACTATTTCTTATATTTGTAATATGTCACTCACATGCTATATATATTGTAATGGAACTGAAATGATGATAGGCTGCCAGTAATTTGGAGCCCGCGCGTCAGAAACGGGCGCGCTGGTGTGAGACTGCCAGGGAGTGCACCCTGATGCCATCTACTGGCGAAACTGGGAATTAGCGCTACCTGTCAGACAATGCACTAAGCTCTCGGAGTCAAATGTATTCTTTTTCTTGGTAATTATAAGTTATTACTGTATAATTTAATGTTGTAAAGCGCTAGTAGTAAATTATTATGACTGGTATGAAGTCCAGGGTAATAAATATAAATTTTCTTAAATACTAAATGATTTCGGTAAAAAGGTGGCAGGGGAACGCCCCACTCTTGGTGATATGAGTGTAGCTAGGGGTAGCTGGAGACACAGGGACTGAACAATAGGATGGCCTGGGGAGTGTTGACGTGATCGGACGTGTGTAACTGTGCTCACGCAAAAGTGATTGTGCAACAGCGAAGAGGCTAATATCGTCGCCATTTGTGGAGTAAAACGCTACGAATGGTTATCGAAGCCGCCTCTATGCCACTGGAGCTGATTGTAAGAGTTCCTGCGCCCAGATTTTATGGCGGACATGCAGTAGCTTACACGAGTACTACGGCTCGTAGTTCCAGCCGCCATTAAAGGCATGAGGCGTGAAGAGCTGCGTTAGCCACATGCATCTCACCACCAGCACCGACACGTCTACCCAAGGCAAGACTGCTTGCAATTGTTAATTCGAACTTTGTATAAATGTAAAAGGAGAATACCAGTTTTCTTTTATGCAAGTACAGAGGACAGAATATAGTAATGAGTAAAATTACGACGCATGTTGTTCATTGTAAAGTGTAGTAACCTCAAACATAGTATAGTGAAATCAGACTGAGGCCACCATCGCCTCTTTCATTTACAATTCTTTTTGTTGTAGAATACTTTAGCCTATAAGAATGTTGAAAAGAGCAATGGTCACACCAGAATGAGTCGCCTATTTATAGTTACTTAAATTTTTCTGAGTAACCTTTCAAGTAAAGTCACTTAAGTAATTCTATATCAATTGTCCAAAGAGTAATATCCAAAATCATTACATAAAGTTGAAGGATAGAATTTTGTTAACCCAAGTTGCATAAATAGTCTTTGTAGTAATTACCAAGCCAACTCACAGAAATTGAAAGATTATTTGCGTTGTAGAATCACCTCGAATGATCAGAAATAGTAATATTCAGAATTAAGTTTAAATTCAACTCAAGCCGTTTCACTTTGAAACGAGCCAAAAATTGATTTCTTCTTTTGCTCCTTCAGAGCTGGCGACCGTAGTTATAAGTATTTTCAGGAGAATTCGACCGTAAGTCTGCTGCTCTCGTCGTGCTGATAGGATTATCCACTGCTGCTAGCAGTGGTGATTGGATACATAAGCTCACTACCAAGTTAAGTGGGTCAGGTAGGCAGTGTTACCATGTGGACTGTAGGGCACGGTAGGCCGTGGATCGAACCCGTTCAATCATCACAGCTCTTTGGGAAATAGTCCGGGTAGGAGTGTGCTAATCATTAGGTAAATACTGGCGAGTAACGGTCAAAATGTATATGCAAGTGAATTTAGCAAGGTCCACATAGCACATAGTTAATGTGGTGCAATGGCGAGGGTAGGAGTGGAGTAAAAGTGAACTGAGCTTGTGGCACCTGTGCTGTATTCAAATATTAACAACGTGAATTCACTACTACCTCTTACCATTAGGACTGAGCTATTTACTGTTAAAATACGTAGCAGTAAGCGCAAAGGGGTGACAGCTACAAGTCCGTATTGGTTTTATACATAAGAAATTAGGAAGAGGGTCATTCCATCGGTGGAGGGGGTTAGAACAACCCAGTCAGTTGAGAACATACTCCATTTACTGATGGAAAGATTCGGCGGTTCGGTCGCAATATGAATACTAGTAGCTTGATGCTACACTCTTTAACTCCTGTTTTGAAGGATGACTTCTGATGTTTTGTAACTGGCCAATGAGTGTCAATAATTATTTTAAATACGTCGTATGTCACTTGAATGATGAAAATTGTTTTGTAATATTTAATACTTGCTATATGTTTAGTAACTGGTCAATGAATGCCACTGTTTCTTATATTTGTATTATGTCACTTACATGCTATATATATGAATACTAGTAGCTTGATGCTACACTCTTTAACTCCTGTTTTGAAGGATGACTTCTGATGTTTTGTAACTGGCCAATGAGTGTCAATAATTATTTTAAATATGTCGTATGCCACTTGAATGATGAAAAATGTTTTGTAATATTCAATACTTGCTATATGTTTAGTAACTGGCCAATGAATGCCACTATTTCTTATATTTTTATTATGTCACTTACATGCTATATATATGAATACTAGTAGCTTGATGCTACACTCATTAGCTCCTGTTTTGAAGGATGACTTCTGATGGTTTGTAACTGGGCAATGAGTGCCAATGATTACTATAACTAACTGAATTATGTAAATAGTATGCCATTAATTAACTCTTGTTGAATGATCACTTTTGAATAATGCATAAAATGGTTTGTAACTGGGCAATGAGTGCCAATGTTCACTACAATCAGATGACTTATGAACATTATTCTGTAACACTTCATACATAGTACAGAAATGTTCAGTAACTAGGCGATGAGTGCCACCAATTACTCAAATCAGTTGATAGACTAGTGCAATTCTCAATGATGACTGGCGTAAGACTTAGTGTCCTTCACCTTCTGACCTAATTGCCAGGAATTACTGCAATATCTGTTTGTCCTGTCTATCCTCATGATCATGAAGCACTATATTTGGTTATTGCACTAATTCTACGTTGGTGTACCTTACAAGAATGTGGTGTTGACACGACATGCTGTCCACGTCCTTGACCGATGGAGATGTTATTATGGTCCCACTGTTTGGTGTACCTAATGTACTAACAAAATGATAACATTGGATATTAATACGACATTTCAGTGTCTTGGCTACACTGATTAATTCCTCAGGGAAGAGAACTTCAGATTGTCTCTCTTGGTGTTGTGCTTCTGTAGAAAGATATGGACTTTCAGTGCAGCTACGTGCGACCTACTGTGCTACAACCATGATGCAATCCTTCCCTTTCCTATCCTAGTTCTTGTAAAATGGTAAAAAAAAAAAAAGATTTGTACTCATCGCATATACATTTTGTGATTTCCTGATATGTTCTGTACTACAGTGTGTGTGCACTTTTGTCATTTGTTAATATGTTTTGTACTAATTGCGTATACATTTTGTCATTACCTGATATTTTCTGTACTACAGTGCGTGTGCACTTTATGTCATTTGTTAATATGTTTTGTACTCATTGCGTATACATTTTGTCATTGCTTGATATGTTCTGTACTCAGTGCATCTGCACTATATTTTATTTCATGTTCTGCACTTATATATATATGTATATCTTCTGTGACTGTAAACTTAGTTAATTAAGAAAAATTTGTTGCTCATGGCAAGTCCAATTGACTCACCATCGCTGCCAAATTTTTGCCCCCCCCCCCCCCCCCCCAGTGGAGGGTTATGTAAGAGGTATGCGCTGTCTGCGATATAGAATCGCTGACCAGAGAGCAGTGTTGACTGCAGTACGAACTGTGTAACTGTAGCAGTTAGTTGTTGCTAGTTGCTTGTCTGAGGTGGTTTGCACTTGTCTGCAGTCTGCTCTGATCGGGAATCTGGAGATGGAGTAATTTTGTATAAGATAAAGAAGCAGCGTCACGCATATCTAGTAATGTATCTGAACTGTCATCCAAATTTTAAAAAAAATGTCCTAGTAATAATTTTGGTAATATAAAGTAATTTAAAAAAAAGCATTCATTTCAAAAAAATCAGTTGCTTCCTTTCACAAATCATAAATGTATAAGCCAGCATTGCACAGAGCTGTGCCAAAAGAAAAATTTTAGGTAAGAGCAGATATATTCACCATTTTTATTGAGGTAAGAATTTTTGCTTTTTATTCAGAATGATCTTACAGGGCCACGACGCAGCACTGCTGTCGTCCAAATTTTACCAGTTTACTGAATTTATTTTTTTATTATGAGACTTAGGAATTTTCCTGTTTCGTGCTTACATTAAATGAGAAAAGAATTTTGTGGGTACATTAAATGGAAACCAGTTTTGTTCTGATGTCACACAAAAATTAGAATCGCTATCCATAATAATAATTATTTTTTATTTCAATTTTTAAATTTTGGTCCGAGGTTACACTAAATTAAAATCACATTCATTAATAATAATTAAAATACAATTTAAAATTTTGTGGGGAGGTTACACTTGGCGTGAATATCATTTATGTTCACATTTTCTGTTGAGAGGTTGTGGTGAATATTAAATTTTTACGTGTGGGGAGGTTACACCGTGCATTTTTGTATGGTTTGTATTAACCAATTACACTAGCCCCTCTCCTCACGTTCAGTCTGTGGAATCGATTCGTCAGTATTTGATGTGGTTTACGAAATATATCCAGCGGTAATGTTAGGTGACTCACCCTGTATACTATAGCCCTACGTTGCAGCAGCGAATTCTTTACCCTCCTGCTGGTCAAGGCGGCACGCTGCGATGCTTTCAGTGACTGAAGTCATGGACAGCCGCAATCTGTTATTAAATGCGCGTTCCCGAAAAATGCAAGTACGCGGTCTCGCGTTCAGTTAATTCAGAACCCAGGTACTTCCCTATGAGCCCTTGAAACCCCAATGGATTTCAGTGTGCAGGTGGACCCATTTGCTGGTCAGCCACACCAATTTGACTCCGTGCCCTGACTGTGCGTTTCAGAGTATGTCAAATGTTTAGACGGCCGATTCAAGATATGCATCACTCGTTGTGACCGAGATGATACAAGCAGTACCTCTGATGGTTCAGAAGGTGACTGGCACAGGTTCTAAATCGCACACTGTCAAAGGACACAAGTCTCACCATTTAGGTAGAGACCTGCAGTTCTTCACTAACAAAGCGCCAGTACAAGAGACTTGTACAAGAGTGATCCTTCTTCCTTTCTCCATACTTCCTCCTCAGCTTTGTTCCAAAAGCACATTTCTCTTTTTTGACTTCCCCCACTTTCGCCCAAGCCGATCACGAGCTGGAGCCCGGCATTCTAAGCTCAGAGAATGGTGTTTGCACTGCAAACCGATTTGACCAATCAGAGGCTTTACAGTTAATAGGCAGAAAACGGAAAAAAGATTCAGCTTCGCCACCTCTTTCCCATGTGTTTGCCATGTCTTTTGCTAAAAATACAGCGTGGAATCACAGCCCTCCATAGACAGCTTGTTATCTCCTCTGCTGCGTCCATTTCTAAGTTTCCAAAGAACGGCCATAAACTCGCCAAAAGCCTAGTGCTTTCACAAACATGTTTTGAAACAGAGTCTAGATGTCTGGACGCCAGTTTCCCTGTCCCACGGAAATTCGACGAACGTTTACATTTCTTTTGGCAGCTTGCTCCCCAACAAGGGCCCATCCTCTGCTTTATTCCCGGCCTACAATGCACTGTCGGCGACTTCTCGGCGCTAGGCCGTACACCTGGACGTCTGCCTCCCATCCAGCACCAACTTAATGTGTTTTGCACAAGCGACCATGGTACGCAGCTGTCTGGAAATGTCTCCTCACCGTTCGCCAGTGAAACGCACTTTGTCGGCCCACCAACGCCGTGCTTTTACTGCAGTCGTTTAAGTCAGCACCCTTTTCATTTGAACACAGGTAAAGCTTACCGTATTTCCTCCCCTAGAGCATGCAAACAAGACCATTAACTACTGCCCACCATTTCATCATAATGTATGAAGTCAAGTCGCAGTAAAGATTGTATTCCCTATGAACACAAAGTGGCATAACACCGAATCAGAAGTGAGATTGCCCTGCAGTCTCTCAACCTGTTTCAAGTTGTGTATGACATAGAATGTTTTAGTCATTCAATTGTTTTCCTTTGCAATAAACAGAAAGATTTTCATTTTAAGCTATCCAAGTTCAAAATTTTCGTAATATTAGTTCAAATTTAATATTCGCGGCTATAATGCAGGAAAGTATTTCACAGTTGCAAAACATCCAACTCATTGACCTTACACTTAGTCGCTGACCATAAATTCTAGCTCAGAGTGACACCACTTTAAGCAACCTAATGTAGCGAAGACTGTTTGGCAGTTCCCTTTCTCACCAGAAAATACGCAATTCACTCATTGGGCTCCATAAGTACACTGTGACAGTAATTTCTGTGGTATGTAATGCATACGGATTGTAGAATTTACTGGTGCTCTCTCTTCCACTTCTGTATACAATATGTCTGACTTTAACGGGTCCTTTATCATTACAGGCCCTGGGCAGTGCAACATCATACTGACAACAGTAATGTGCTTATACTGATACCCTCATTGTTCACAAAACACGATTTAGTGCCGTTAAGACGATTTCTTTAAACATTGTCATAGCTGAAGGAATTCAGTTTCTTCTTAAATCGTCTTATGCAGCAACGTTCACAGATATCTCAAATAGGAAAAGCTCTTTATCCATGTATGAAGGTTGTAAAACAAACTTCCCACAGTTTGTGTCAGGTTGATCTTTTCGTCTGATAGCACTGTGTAAGTATTTTGTCTAAGAGGTATCACAAGTAGTGTTCCTGTAGCTGTGGGAATCATTGGTTGAAAACGAGTTTAACACCAATGGCTACAGTACTGCTAAATATTCAAAATAATTATCAACCTAAGTCTGAGTTTATCCACAAACTGAGGCGTATTTATAATATTGAATCTAGACTGTGTGTACCTGTCTTCCTTGAGTGGGCATTGGAAGGCGTTTACACACATGTATACAATACTATGAATACCTCAAACGTTATAGTTAACATTGCTCTGATAAACTAATTTTGTTTTTTTAATTCTTCTGGGTCTTCAGCGTGCAATATGTGTTGTAGATACAGTCTTAGAAAAAAAAATTGACCGCCGAGTTGTTCACGTAAGGTAGACAATACAGTCATGCTCCCCTCAGAATTCTATGTCCGGCAATATGCTCGATCTGGCAACATTGTAGACTGTGGCACTTCCCCGAGGAAGTCTTGACTTCAGTCTCAGTACATCACTCTTGATTACAATCGTAGTCTTGAGGTAAAACACGAGACTAGCTAATATGATGTCTGGCAACCGAAAGCACACGTTGACAAAATTTTTATCACCCCTTTCCTCTCGGTGCTGAAGCTATAAGTGTAATTCAAGCGAATCTACAATATATTTTACTTTATGTCACATTGGTAATAACAGTTTGGTTCAACAATATTTTAGCGAGAGATTTCTCTGCCGACCATCTGCCTCTAAACACCGCATGCATCTGAGTTCTCTGGGACACGTTTGCTGCCTACCGGTGGGGGCTGAGACACTGCACTGCCTCACCTTCTGCTGACAACGTCTGCCTCACTCCTCACTTTCGACGGTGTAAAATGCTTTAATGTTGTTGAGTAGTGACCTATAAAATCTGTCTACAATTTGTGTTTCACACTCAATAGCAATGGAGGCACAAAACCATTTCCATTTTATGAGTATTTTATTACACTAGTATGCAATACATCACTGTGGCACAGAATTAATTTCATTGTTTCTGATCCAGTGCACTATAATTAAAGCGTCACATCCTTTCTTTTCCCTTTCACAGGAGATTCTTCAAATAATTTATTTTTGTCATGGATTCATATGTGTTAGTCAAGGCACAGAGAGTAAATGCAATGTAATGTGTTTTTTTTATTCCCTATGGTAAATGGATGTGAAACATTGTATCAATACGTTTCAGAACCTGCTCTATAGCTACTCAGCCAAATTGCTTGTTTTGAGGCCCATACATTAATTAACAGATAAGTGAATGCTGTTCAAAAGTGATATTTAAAGTATTCAATTGGATTTAAGGCGATAAAATTGCCCATATTTGAAGCTACCCAGAGAAAAAGTAAGTTGCTAGAGCCGCTGTTAGCAAATGTCTGCAGAGAGTTCCTAATTACTTCTGTGTAAATTTAGCATACAGGCCCTATAGCAATCAAGAGGTTCATTTCCTTCATACTTATCACCCTGGCATGTGAGTCTTAGGAGAAGAACAATATAGAAATTCGTATCATTGATGGTCAATTCGAATTTCTTCAGAGACACTTGTATTGTGAAGCAGCTTGGCAGTGAGAAAGCCGAGATCTGTGACCATTAACACAACTTACTGAGTCGAGTTACCAAGAGGATTTGATGTGTAAAGGTTTTCTTCCGATTTCGTTACAGAATTTTTTCTGTAAATTCGCAGCTTCATAACATAAATCAGAAAAAAAGCTCGCACATGCTGGCCCCCACCACGGTTAGAAATGACAACTCATTGAGCCGTTGCAACTTGAGATACGGGCTGTACCACGGGGCTACAGACACACTGCTGCCGGCAGGCCACTCTCATCATGGTATTGGTCGCCCAGCCTCATAACGCATTGCATAAGATAATAAAAATTGTCACTTATGTGAAGAATAGCATAGCCAAAAAATTGAATTTTCTGTGTCAGTGTCTTAGTTTACATGGGGATTATATAGCACAAGTCATTCAAGTGTAAAAGGAATATCAACTGAATCTAGTGAGTCAATTCATTACCACACACAGAAGTCACAGTGTTGCCAGTGTTGTTACAGTGTTGCTAATCGTTTGAGATGATGTTGCCAATGCTCAGCTGTGCTAGGATGGTATGTGAGGACAATCCCTTGCTCTTGTCATAGGAGGATACGGAGAGGAGGCGTGGGGTTTGGTTAATATGCAGCATTATCTTCTGCCGGTTGTATCAAACATTCAGGTGTATTAGCAGAAAGCCAGTTGAGGGCCTGCAGCAAACCCGTCTGTGTGCTAGACACACTGAACATTATGGTCTTGAGTGCGACTTCGTATGACAGCAGGAGTACTCAATTGGTTATCCCATGCATAATGACTGCAAATTTGTATGACAATCTGGTGATTCGACCTGTTGTGCTGCCAATTACTTTCAGAATTTTTGGGTAGTGTTTTCCAATAGGATAACGCTATCCCACATTCCCCATTTTTACCCAACATGCCCTACTGCGTGTCGACTAGTTGTCTTGTCCTGCTCAATCACCTGACCAGTCTCCAACCGAGAACACATGGGATATTATCGAACAACTACTCCAGTGTCATCCACAAACAGCATTATCCGTTCCTGTATTGATCGACCAAGTGAAACAGGAGTGGACCTCCATCCCACAAACTGACATTTGTTACCTGTGCAACACAGTGCAATCACCTCTGCATGCTTGCATTCAATATTCTGACAGTTACACCAGTTACTAATGTACCAGCATTTCATTTTTGGAATAGCTTATCTCATGCTTACATTGACCTAGGTTCTTGCAGTATTAATGACTTAAACATGTTACCTAGGCAAATGTTTCCCCAAAATTTCTTTACTCTATGTCATATCTTTTGGTGTAGCGATATATTTTCCTTCAGTATATGTATGCCTGAAATAAATTTTATGTTTACATCTACATCTACATCTACATCTATACTCCGCGAGCCACCTTACGGTGTGTGGCGGAGGGTACTTATTGTACCACTATCTGATCCCCCCTTCCCTGTTCCATTCACGAATTGTGCGTGGGAAGAACGACTGCTTGTAAGTCTCCGTATTTGCTCTAATTTCTCGGATCTTTTCGTTGTGATCATTACGCGAGATATATGTGGGCGGTAGTAATATGTTGCCCATCTCTTCCCGGAATGTGCTCTCTCGTAATTTCGATAATAAACCTCTCCGTATTGCGTAACGCCTTTCTTGAAGTGTCCGCCACTGGAGCTTGTTCAGCATCTCCGTAACGCTCTCGCGCTGACTAAATGTCCCCATGGCGAATCGCGCTGCTTTTCGCTGGATCATGTCTATCTCTTCTATTAATCCAACCTGGTAAGGGTCCCATACTGATGAGCAATACTCAAGAATCGGACGAACAAGCGTTTTGTAAGCTACTTCTTTCGTCGATGAGTCACATTTTCTTAGAATTCTTCCTATGAATCTCAACCTGGCGCCTGCTTTTCCCACTATTTGTTTTATGTGATCATTCCACTTCAGATCGCTCCGGATAGTAACTCCTAAGTATTTTACGGTCGTTACCGCTTCCAATGATTTACCACCTATGACATAATCGTACTGGAATGGATTTCTGCCCCTATGTATGCGCATTATATTACATTTATCTACGTTTAGGGAAAGCTGCCAGCTGTCGCACCATGCATTAATCCTCTGCAGGTCTTCGTGGAGTACGTACGAGTCTTCTGATGTTGCTACTTTCTTGTAGACAACCGTGTCATCTGCAAATAGCCTCACGGAGCTACCGATGTTGTCAACTAAGTCATTTATGTATATTGTAAACAATAAAGGTCCTATCACGCTTCCTTGCGGTACTCCCGAAATTACCTCTACATCTGCAGATTTTGAACCATTAATAATGACATGTTGTGTTCTTTCTTCTAGGAAATCCTGAATCCAATCACAAACCTGGTCCGATAATCCGTAAGCTCGTATTTTTTTCACTAAACGTAAGTGCGGAACCGTATCAAATGCCTTCCTGAAGTCCAGGAATACGGCATCAATCTGCTCGCCAGTGTCTACGGCACTGTGAATTTCTTGGGCAAATAGGGCGAGCTGAGTTTCACATGATCTCCGTTTGCGGAATCCATGTTGGTTATGATGAAGGAGATTTGTATTATCTAAGAACGTCATAATACGAGAACACAAAACATGTTCCATTATTCTACAACAGATTGACGTAAGCGAAATAGGCCTATAATTATTCGCATCTGATTTATGACCCTTCTTGAAAATGGGAACGACCTGCGCTTTCTTCCAGTCGCTAGGTACTTTACGTTCTTCCAGCGATCTACGATAAATTGCTGATAGAAAGGGGGCAAGTTCTTTAGCATAATCACTGTAGAATCTTAAGGGTATCTCGTCTGGTCCGGATGCTTTTCCGCTACTAAGTGATAGCAGTTGTTTTTCAATTCCGATATCGTTTATTTCAATATTTTCCATTTTGGCGTCCGTGCGACGGCTGAAGTCAGGGACCGTGTTACGATTTTCCGCAGTGAAACAGTTTCGGAACACTGAATTCAGTATTTCTGCCTTTCTTCGGTCGTCCTCTGTTTCGGTGCCATCGTGGTCAACGAGTGACTGAATAGGGGATTTAGATCCGCTTACCGATTTTACATATGACCAAAACTTTTTAGGGTTCTTGTTTAGATTGTTTGCCAATGTTTTATGTTCGAATTCGTTGAATGCTTCTCTCATTGCTCTCTTTACGCTCTTTTTCGCTTCGTTCAGCTTTTCCTTATCAGCTATGATTCGACTACTCTTAAACCTATGATGAAGCTTTCTTTGTTTCCGTAGTACCTTTCGTACATGATTGTTATACCACGGTGGATCTTTCCCCTCGCTTTGGACCTTAGTCGGTACGAACTTATCTAAGGCGTACTGGACGATGTTTCTGAATTTTTTCCATTTTTGTTCCACATCCTCTTCCTCAGAAATGAACGTTTGATGGTGGTCACTCAGATATTCTGCGATTTGTGCCCTATCACTCTTGTTAAGCAAATATATTTTCCTTCCTTTCTTGGCATTTCTTATTACACTTGTAGTCATTGATGCAACCACTGACTTATGATCACTGATACCCTCTTCTACATTCACGGAGTCGAAAAGTTCCGGTCTATTTGTTGCTATGAGGTCTAAAACGTTAGCTTCACGAGTTGGTTCTCTAACTATCTGCTCGAAGTAATTCTCGGACAAGGCAGTCAGGATAATGTCACAAGAGTCTCTGTCCCTGGCTCCAGTTCTGATTGTGTGACTGTCCCATTCTATACCTGGTAGATTGAAGTCTCCCCCTATTACAATAGTATGATCACGAAACTTCTTCACGACGTTCTGCAGGTTCTCTCTGAGGCGCTCAACTACTACGGTTGCTGATGCAGGTGGTCTATAGAAGCATCCGACTATCATATCTGACCCACCTTTGATACTTAGCTTAACCCAGATTATTTCACATTCGCATTCGCTAATAACTTCACTGGATATTATTGAATTCTTTACTGCTATAAATACTCCTCCACCATTGGCGTTTATCCTATCCTTGCGGTATATATTCCATTCTGTGTCTAGGATTTCGTTACTGTTCACTTCCGGTTTTAACCAACTTTCCGTTCCTAATACTATATGCGCACTATTTCCTTCAATAAGAGATACTAATTCAGGAACCTTGCCCTGGATACTCCTGCAGTTTACCAATATTACGTTAACTTTTCCTGTTTTTGGTCTCTGAGGACGGACGTTCTTTATCAACGATGATAATGTCCTCTCTGGTAAGCCGTCAGGTATTTTATCGTTTCGCCCAAGGGGGGGTCCCTCTAACCTAAAAAACCCCCGTGTGCACGCCACACGTACTCTGCTACCCTAGTAGCTGCTTCCGGTGTGTAGTGCACGCCTGACCTGTCTAGGGGGGCCCTACAGTTCTCCACCCAATAACGGAGGTCGATGAATTTGCAACCATTATAGTCGCAGAGTCGTCTGAGCCTCTGGTTTAGACCCTCCACACGGCTCCAAACCAGAGGACCGCGATCGACTCTGGGCACTATGCTGCAGATATTAAGCTCAGCTTGCACTCCGCGTGCGATGCTGGTTGTCTTCACCAAATCAGCCAGCCGCCGGAAGGAACCAAGGATGGCCTCAGAACCCAAGCGGCAGGCGTCATTCGTTCCGACATGTGCTACTATCTGCAGCCGGTCACACCCAGTGCGTTCAATAGCTGCCGGAAGGGCCTCCTCCACATTACGGACGAGACCCCCCGGCAGGCACACCGAGTGCACACTGGCATTCTTCCCCGACCTACCCGCTATTTTCCTGAGGGGCTCCATAACCCGCCTAACGTTGGAGCTCCCTATAACTAATAGGCCCGCCCTCTGTGACTGTCGGGACCTTGCCGGAGAATCGGCCACTGGCCCAACAGGCGAGGCATCCTGTGGTGGCTCGGAAACGATGTCATCACCACTAGGAAGCACCCCGTACCTGTTGGAAAGGGGTAAGGCAGCTGCCACGCGGCCAGATCCCACCTTCGCCTTTCGGCCAGGCACGCGCGAGCCCACCACTGTCCGCCATTCACCCTGGAGTGATGGCTGACCGGTAAGATGCTCACTGCCGGAAGACGCAGCGACATCAGGGGTTCCATGTGATTCCAGGGCCACCGAAGTAGGCATAGGTCTCACCACAGTTGCCCCAACGCCACTACGAGCCGACGCCTGCGCCTCGAGCTCGATGAGCCTAACAGACAAAGCCTCCACCTGCCCCCGAAGAGTGGCCAATTCTCCTTGCGTCCGCTCACAACAACCACAGTCCCTACACATGACTATGTTTACCCTACCCTATACGGTGACAAATTCCCAAGATAATCTTCTGATGAGCTACTCTGATAATCAAGAAACACTCACTGAAATACGAGACGCGAAAACTACGCTAGGTTTTCCCAGAAAAACTATTTAAAAGCTAAGCGCAGCAAATAAGTACAAAAACGCTTTATACAAACAGTACTCGCTGCTGCTGGTGCTCTCGCTCTGGCTGTCACAAGACAACTGCTGATTCAAGTGACTAGTGGCTAACGGCCGCGAAACAAACAAAGACGGTTTTAGGGCGCTTTCTGTTCTAAACAATCAAGAAAACACTAAGAAATCTAACACGAAAACTACGCAAAGTTTTATCAAGAACTGTTAGTTACTATGCAGAGCAGATAAACACAAATAGAATCCCTTCCTTAGTGGAAGGTCGTAAACAAAATGCAAAATAAACGCTTTATACAAACAGTACTCGCTGCTGCTGGTGCAATTTTATTGTGAAAAATTGCATTTGCTGGCATGTTCGTCTTTGCATGTCACCGCTGCAGTTCTTGCTAAGCGAGCAACCTGTCCACATGCTAAGCGATTTACCCATTTGCTGCTACGCTGACAGCCTTTGTAACTGGAATGACCAGCAACGTTTGGTTTGGCTGATCAGCCATGCCACTTAGCCTTCGTATCACTGGCTAGTATTCAGTCTCACAATTGTTGGTGCTCGAATAACTCACCTACATACGCGTAACGTTACAGGTATTTTGACTTCCTTCCTCCTCAGTGGACTCTGCTTCTCTTAACTCATCACCTGAAATCGATTCTGCTTTTAATTTTATATGGCCCTCATTAGTAGATGCCAATGGCCTCAGCACAATGGTAACACCAGTTCCTGTCACTTCACTGAAGTTATGTGCTCTTAGGCTTCGCTAGTACTTGCATAGGTGAATGTCCATGTCTACTGAGTGCTCTTGGCAAGTGGAATGCACTCAGCTCAAGTGAATACAACTGAGGTACTTGACTGAGAAGTAGCAGCTTTGGTCATGATACCTGACAATGGCTGGGAGAGAGGTGTGCTGAACACATGCCTCTCCGTATCCACATCCAGTGACACGTAAAGGCTGAGTATGACACAGTGATTGGTCGGTATCAGTGAGCCTTGCAAGACCTGTTCAAAAGGAGTTTTAGTCATTAGCAGACCCCATTTTCGCTAAATGATTAGAGGCAACTAACGAATAAAGTAAGTACCCTTGGCTTAACTTATACACTATGGCTAGACTCTATGAACAGTGTTGGAGCGGTGCACCAGCAAATATGATGTGGGAAGGGGGGGGGGGGGGGATGGAGGGACTGGAGACAGTGACCTCGCATGCCCACTGTCTATCGTCTCTTTACCTTCAGCCTCGTCTACTTTTCCATTCCTACCGAATTCACAATTTTCAAAGACTGCCGGTACTACTTCGCTGTTTTTCCCAGACAGTGCACTGTGTGTGAAGCAGTGCGTTAATTTAGTATTACGACAATTAATTCGATTTGTGACTATGTGACGAGAGCTTATAGTTTATTTTGTTGAGGATCTAAAAGTAGCGTGAAATTAATACTCATACCTTACCCTCACCTGTCCATATTTTGGTTCACCTAGGCTGAAAAATAAAGTCATACTCTCTCGTTTGAAAAGGAGGAAAAGACACTAATAATTGAAATGTCCACTGTTCTCAAAATGAACATACGGAGAGGCATGTGTTCAGCACACCTCTCTCCCAGCCATTGTCAGGTTTCGTGACCAGAGCTGCTACTTCTCAGTCAAGTACCTCAGTTGCTCCCTGCCGCCGTTGGATAAGCAGCTGCAGCAGCAAGTCGTATACTCTGAGCTCACTTATTTGTTACATAGTTTAATTCTTAATTTCTTTGCGTATTTTTGGTACTTGCATTGTTCAATTCATAAATTTCGGGCGTATTATAGTATTTGAGAGTTGTAGCATCGCGTTTTAGTACTCGAATAGTGTTAAATCGCGTAGTCTCCTTCCGCCGCCGAGCAGTGTGTCAGCAGTGCACAAGTGGCAGCATTACTGCATTTACTAGGCAATCTTGTATTTTAATAACCGTTTCAATTTTGTGTCGTTTTGTTTGCGCTCTCTGTAGATTAGTTCAGACGTTCTTTGCACAACAGTTTTTAGCATGGATAGGGACTGCAACTGCTGTGTTCGGATGCAGGCTGAGTTGGCATCCCTTCGCTCCCAGCTTCAGGCAGTGTTGGCTTCGGTCACACAGCTTGAGGCTGTTTCCAATGGGCATCACTGTGGGGGACCGGATGGGGGTTTGTCGGGGACGACCAGCTCGTCCCACGCATCCCCCGATCGGACTACGACTGTGGTTGCCCGGGATACTGCCCGCATTGAGGCTGATCCCTCACCTGTGGTAGAGTGGGAGGTCGTCTCAAGGTGTGGCAGGGGGCGAAAGACATTCCGGAGGGCTGAACGGAAGGCCTCTCCAGTTTGTCTGACGAACCGGTTTCAGGCTCTGTCTCAGGCTGATACTGATCTTCAGCCTGACATGGCTGCTTGTCCTGTTCCAGAGGTTGCCCCTCAGTCTGCAAGATCCGGGCAGTCGCAGAGGGTGGGCTTACTGGTAGTTGGGAGCTCCAACGTCAGACGCGTAATGGGGTCCCTTAGGGATATGGCAGCAAGGGAGGGGAAGAAAACCAAAGTGCACTCCGTGTGCATACCGGGGGGAGTCATTCCAGATGTGGAAAGGGTCCTTCCGGATGCCATGAAGGGTACAGGGTGCACCCATCTGCAGGTGGTCGCTCATGTCGGCACCAATGATGTGTGTCGCTATGGATCGGAGGAAATCCTCTCTGGCTTCCGGCGGCTATCTGATTTGGTGAAGACTGCCAGTCTCGCTAGCGGGATGAAAGCAGAGCTCACCATCTGCAGCATCGTCGACAGGACTGACTGCGGACCTTTGGTACAGAGCCGAGTGGAGGGTCTGAATCAGAGGCTGAGACGGTTCTGCGACCATGTGGGCTGCAGATTCCTCGACTTGCGCCATAGGGTGGTGGGGTTTCGGGTTCCGCTGGATAGGTCAGGAGTCCACTACACGCAACAAGCGGCTACACGGGTAGCAGGGGTTGTGTGGCGTGGGCTGGGCGGTTTTTTAGGTTAGATGGCCTCGGGCAAGTGCAGAAAGGGCAACAGCCTCAACGGGTGCGGGGCAAAGTCAGGACATGCGGGGACCAAGCAGCAATCGGTATTGTAATTGTAAACTGTCGAAGCTGCGTTGGTAAAGTACCGGAACTTCAAGCGCTGATAGAAAGCACCGAAGCTGAAATCGTTATAGGTACAGAAAGCTGGCTGAAGACAGAGATAAATTCTGCCGAAATTTTTACAAAGGCACAGACGGTGTTTAGAAAGGATAGATTGCATGCAACCGGTGGTGGAGTGTTCGTCGCTGTTAGTAGTAGTTTATCCTGTAGTGAAGTAGAAGTGGATAGTTCCTGTGAATTATTATGGGTGGAGGTTACACTCAACAACCGAGCTAGGTTAATAATTGGCTCCTTTTACCGACCCCCCGACTCAGCAGCATTAGTGGCAGAACAACTGAGAGAAAATTTGGAATACATTTCACATAAATTTTCTCAGCATGTTATGGTCTTAGGTGGAGATTTCAATTTACCAGATATAGACTGGGACACTCAGATGTTTAGGACGGGTGGTAGGGACAGAGCATCGAGTGACATTATACTGAGTGCACTATCCGAAAATTACCTCGAGCAATTAAACAGAGAACCGACTCGTGGAGATAACATCTTGGACCTACTGATAACAAACAGACCCGAACTTTTCGACTCTGTAAGTGCAGAACAGGGAATCAGTGATCATAAGGCCGTTGCAGCATCCCTGAATATGGAAGTTAATAGGAATATAAAAAAAGGGAGGAAGGTTTATCTGTTTAGCAAGAGTAATAGAAGGCAGATTTCAGACTACCTAACAGATCAAAACGAAAATTTCTGTTCCGACACTGACAATGTTGAGTGTTTATGGAAAAAGTTCAAGGCAATCGTAAAATGCGTTTTAGACAGGTACGTGCCGAGTAAAACTGTGAGGGACGGGAAAAACCCACCGTGGTACAACAACAAAGTTAGGAAACTACTGCGAAAGCAAAGAGAGCTTCACTCCAAGTTTAAACGCAGCCAAAACCTCTCAGACAAACAGAAGCTAAACGATGTCAAAGTTAGCGTAAGGAGGGCTATGCGTGAAGCGTTCAGTGAATTCGAAAGTAAAATACTAGATACCGACTTGACAGAAAATCCTAGGAAGTTCTGGTCTTACGTTAAATCAGTAAGTGGCTCGAAACATCATGTCCAGACACTCCGGGATGATGATGGCATTGAAACAGAGGATGACAAGCGTAAAGCTGAAATACTAAACACCTTTTTCCAAAGCTGTTTCACAGAGGAAGACCTCACTGCAGTTCCTTCTCTAAATCCTCGCACCAACGAAAAAATGGCTGACATCGAATTAAGTGTCCAAGGAATAGAAAAGCAACTGGAATCACTCAACAGAGGAAAGTCCACTGGACCTGACGGGATACCAATTCGATTCTACACAGAGTACGCGAAAGAACTTGCCCCCCTTCTAACAGCCGTGTACCGCAAGTCTCTAGAGGAACAGAAGGTTCCAAATGATTGGAAAAGAGCACAGGTAGTCCCAGTCTTCAAGAAGGGTCGTCGAGCAGATGCGCAAAACTATAGACCTATATCTCTGACGTCGATCTGTTGTAGAATTTTAGAACATGTCTTTTGCTCGAGTATCATGTCGTTTTTGGAAACTCAGAATCTACTATGTAGGAATCAACATGGATTCCGGAAACAGCGATCGTGTGAAACCCAACTCGCTTTATTTGTTCATGAGACCCAGAAAATATTAGATACGGGCTCCCAGGTAGACGCTATTTTTCTTGACTTCCGGAAGGCGTTCGATACAGTTCCGCACTGTCGCCTGATAAACAAAGTAAGAGCCTACGGAATATCAGACCAGCTGTGTGGCTGGATTGAAGAGTTTTTAGCAAGCAGAACACAGCATGTTGTTATCAACGGTGAGACGTCTACAGACGTTAAAGTAACCTCTGGCGTGCCACAGGGGAGTGTTATGGGACCATTGCTTTTCACAATATATATAAATGACCTAGTAGATAGTGTCGGAAGTGCCATGCGGCTTTTCGCGGATGATGCTGTAGTATACAGAGAAGTTGCAGCATTAGAAAATTGTAGCGAAATGCAGGAAGATCTGCAGCGGATAGGCACTTGGTGCAGGGAGTGGCAACTGACCCTTAATATAGACAAATGTAATGTATTGCGAATACATAGAAAGAAGGATCCTTTATTGTATGATTATATGATAGCGGAACAAACACTGGTAGCAGTTACTTCTGTAAAATATCTGGGAGTATGCGTGCGGAACGATTTGAAGTGGAATGATCATATAAAATTAATTGTTGGTAAGGCGGGTACCAGGTTGAGATTCATTGGGAGATTCCTTAGAAAATGTAGTCCATCAACAAAGGAGGTGGCTTACAAAACACTCGTTCGACCTATACTTGAGTATTGCTCATCAGTGTGGGATCCGTACCAGATCGGGTTGACGGAGGAGATAGAGAAGATCCAAAGAAGAGCGGCGCGTTTCGTCACAGGGTTATTTGGTAACCGTGATAGCGTTACGGAGATGTTTAACAAACTCAAGTGGCAGACTCTGCAAGAGAGGCGCTCTGCATCGCGGTGTAGCTTGCTCGCCAGGTTTCGAGAGGGTGCGTTTCTGGATGAGGTATCGAATATATTGCTTCCCCCTACTTATACCTCCGAGGAGATCACGAATGTAAAATTAGAGAGATTAGAGCGCCCACGGAGGCTTTCAGACAGTCGTACTTCCCGCGAACCATACGCGACTGGTACAGGAAAGGGAGATAATGACAGTGGCACGTAAAGTGCCCTCCGCCACACACCGTTGGGTGGCTTGTGGAGTATAAATGTAGATGTAAATGTAGATGTAGTTGTATTCACTTGAGCTGAGTGCATTCCACTTGCCAAGAGCACTCAGTAGACATGGACATTCACCTATGCAGTACTAGCGAAGCCTAAGAGCACATAACTTCAGTGAAGTGACAGCAATTGGTGTTACCATTGTGCTGAGGCCATTGGCACCTACTACTGAGGGCCATATAAAAATAAAAGTAGAATCGATTTCAGGTGATGAGTTAAGAGAAGCAGAGTCCACTGAGGAGGGAGGAAGTCTAAATACCTGTAACGTTACGCGTATGTAGGTGAGTTATTCGGGCACCTAAAATTGTGAGACTGAATACTAGCCAGTGATACAAAGGCTAAGTGGCATGGCTGTTCAGTCAAACCAAACGTTGCTGGTCATTCTAGTTACAAAGGCTGTCAGCGTAGCAGCAAATGGGTAAATCGCTTAGCATGTGGACAGGTTGCTCGCTTAGCAAGAACTGCAGCGGTGACATGCAAAGACGAACATGCCAGCAAATGCAATTTTTCACAATAAACATAAAATTTATTTCAGGCATACATACACTGCAGAAAAAAAATCGCAACACCAAAAGATATGATTGTAGAGTAAAGAAATTTTGGGGGAACATTTGCCTAGGTAACATGTTTCAGTGATTAACACTGGAAGAACCTAGGTCAATGTAAGCATGAGATAAGCTATTCCAAAAATGAAATGCTGGTACATTAGTAACTGGTGTAACCGCCAGACTATTGAATGCAAGCATGCAAAGGTGTATGCATTGTGTTGCACAGGTAACAGATGTCAGTTTGTGGGATGGAGGTCCACTCCTGTCTCACTTGATCGATCAATACAGGAACGGATAATGCTGTTTGTGGATGAAACTGGAGTAGTTGTTCGATAATATCCCATGTGTGCTCGATTAGAGACAGATCAGGTGATTGAGCAGGACAAGACGACAAGTCGACACTCTGTGGGGCATGTTGGGTAAAACAGGGGAATGTGGGATAGCGTTATCCTATTGGAAAACACTACCCAAAAATTCTGAAAGTAATTGGCAGCACAACAGGTCGAATCACCAGATTGACATACAAATTTGCAGTCATGGTACGTGGGATAACCACGTGAGTACTCCTGATGTCATACGAAAACGCACTCAAGACCATAACGTTCAGTGTGTCTAGCACACAGACGGGTTCACTGCACGCCTTCAACTGGTCTTCTGCTAATCGACATAAGGCAATCACAGGCAGCTTTCATCAGAAAACACATCAGATCTCCAAGATGCCTTCCAATAAGCTCTCACTTGACACAACTAGAGTTGCAAAATGCAGCGATGGTTTGGGGTCGGTAGAATGCACGCTGCAGGGTGTCTGGCTCGGAGCTGTCCTTGAAGCAACCGATTTGTAACAATTCATTGTTTCACTGTGACGTCAACTGCTACTCAAATTGTTGCTGCAGATGCAGTACCATGCGTCAGAGCCATATGCCAAACAAGATAATCTTCTGTCTCTGTAGTACCACATTGCCGTCCAGAGCCCAGTCTTCTCGAGACTGTATATTCTTATGACCGCCTCTGCCAGCAGTCATATTCAATACTGCAGAAGGAACTTTCAGCTTCTCGTAGCCCTACTACATGACCGCGATCAAACTCAGTGAGGTGTTGACAATGGCGTCTTTGTCGCCTTAAGACCTTCTTGACCAACATCAACTCACCACATCCAATCTCAAAGATAATCTTAACGTCCAAGACCGTTACAGAGCGCATTTAAAGCAAACCTGATTTGCATTCTCGTAGTGGCCGTACTAGTGCCACTCTTATGCGACTGGCACGAAATCTGAATAGATACATGGCTACCCACTTTAGTTAATGTCACGCAACTCCTTCTTGATGATGCGATTTTTTCCTGGTGGTGCTACTTTTTCCGTCAATGTATAAACAGAAAAAAAACACATTGCAATGTAAATGCCTTTAATTTTGTGCGAAGAGGCAGTTCATATCTGTAAATGAAATCTATGATGATAATATTTCCTTGAAAAGTACATTTAAATGTGGACATGCTCTCATTTGCACCAACCATTTTGACATGTTCGGCTTTGAATGATTTTGAAATGCTAATCTCTTGTTTTTAATAACTTCCATCTTATCGTATGGTTCTCTGTATACTATACCATATTATGTATTTGTAATAATTTAGTAATTTAGTATGTGAGTCACAAGAAAAATTAATATTCAGTGTGCTACGAGAGTTCTGATTTTATTGATTTTATTATTGCTTCACAATTATTTAAAATATTTCAAGTCATCGTAACAGAATACAGTGATGTAACGCTGGCACTATCTACTACCAGAACGATTCTCTGAGGTAACTGTCACACTTAAACTTATCAAGCAGAGGCATCATCTAACCAGTCATAAGCAATTTCCTCTAACTGTGTGTTGAACAACGAGGGTATAACATCAGTGTAGGACGTATACCGTCTTAAATCCTCTGGATTTTGTCAGTCTTCTCTGGAAATAATTTACAGTGAACTGTCTTTTTATTATCTGAGATTGGATGGCCGAGAAGTACTTCAGCTCGTGATTAAGAAAAGATTTATGTAACAGACTTCCAGACTTGTACATCTTGCTTGGACCTCCAGAATGCAGCTACCTCCGTATCAACATGGGTGTTTCCCATAGCGTCATAAGTGTCCTGAAAATCTGTTTCATTTCACTTACATGATGTAAATTTCGTAAGCTTTCAGACAGGGATTTCACATCTATCAGTCTCCAGTCTTCGCCAAAATTCCTTACTTCACACACTGACTGGCAGACCTTACTACATTCCTCTTTTGTTACAGTTGTTATCCTTATCTGTAGAAGTTTCTCTACTCTACTGAAAATGTGGTCAGCAGGTAACTGTATTCTTATTATTAATATTGACACTATGTAGTATTATTACGAGGGAGCACAGAAGCGCAGACTGATGCCAACACCTGCTCTGCGTGGGAACGTCTGGCCGTGACTGAAATGGAAACAACGTGACTGGAATCAGCAGCTCCTATTGGCTGTAATGGATAAGTTCTTTAAACAAAATGGAAAAGTTTGTGTTGGCTCTCACCCGTGTATTTTCACAGGCTTGTATAATGACATTGATTTCATTTAAAGCGCATAATATATTTAGATCCTGCTTATTGTAAAATACCTTTTCATTCCGTATATCATTTTTTTAACAGTGGACATATTCGCCTTTTCGTTTCACTGCCTCAATTATACAGTGAGAGTAATAGAGATTATTGTGGATCGACAGAAATATGTGAAACTGTCTGTGACGGCGACGTAGTAGTAGTCTCGTCAGCAGAAGATGAACTATGTGGTGTATCGACGAATTTTTGTGAAGAACTTTGTGAAGATGGCATAGCAGTTATCTCATCAGCTGGTGATCAATTTTATTTCGTATCGGCGGAAGTTGATTATTTATTGCTAAAGGCAGATAAAGGTGATATTTTTGTGGCTCAAGTTACAAAAGCTGAAGCTACTGATTTAGATATCCCTGAGGAAGGAATCTGTGCATTTATATGTACTGATGGAAATTGTAACCTCCCCCTTCCTAATCGGCCTACCGGATTGCTGTATGAATGACCGTGACCGCAAATGCCTAATAAAATTTACAATGAGTGACGCTGTCTTACCTAAGGAAAATAATACCAGCTAGTAGGAGGAAAGTGTAAAACAAACCCTTCTGGAGGTAGAATCTATTCTAAACAGAATATAAATACTAAACACTGATAATATTGAAATGGGTGGAATATTCGCCAGTCCACTAGGGCAATGAATATCCAGAATCATGAGAAAAGTAACGGCTAAGAAAATCAACCAAATAATCACTGGCGTGGCAACAGAAGGTTGTCATCCTTTTCCACAACACAACAGTTCACAAGAAAATAAATTAATCAGACAGCACTGAGTTTGCAGTTACTTACTCTGAAGTACTAAATTTTGAAAGCAATGTTAAATGAAGTTGATGGTAAATTAATGGTGCACTGGAACCGAAACTTTGTTACGTAAAAAATACTTTCAGTGGCCTCAGAGTAACATTATGCAAAATTAGGGGAAGGCATTAATTACAGGGTGGTAGCAAGGGGGGGGGGCTATGGGGGCTATAGCCCCCCCCCCTTAATGGAGCACCATTTTATACTGGATAAAATGACTTCAGAAATCAGCGAATATATTATTTCAACAGATTCAATCATTTTTTTAAATAATTATGTAGCGAATATGGGTTGCAATGTATTTCAAACACATTTTAACAAAAGAATAAGGGTGTCAAACAGCTTACTATCTAAACCAATAAATATCATTGAACTTAAAATTGGCGACTTATTATTTATTAATATCCACTGGATGTATATTAATGTACCACTTACAATAATCATGAAAGCTAAATATGCCAGGTATGTCTACCAACACTTAAATTACTAACCCCAGACAAAACCTTCAAAATCGCCGGACATCTGGGTCAAATCGTATTATTTTCCCGGGCACATACATTCTGTAGACGCGTCGCAGTGCTGGCAACGCCAGGGGGTGCCCGCTACCTACCGACCAGTAGATATAAACTACACACGAGAGTTACACGAATTTGTGAAAGAGCATTATAGGGACGCTCATGTTGAAACATAGTACGGGTTTGTAGTAAGAAATATGAACGAAAATTAAGACTGTTTTAATACAGCTCAATGAGTAGAAGGCAAATCATATTTAAATTATTCAGTTGTCTGGCGAGCGGGGCAACGTCGCGGTGTATACAATCGCCGATTGCTGGCGGCTTCTCATTATCACAATAAAGAAGTAAGGAAAATACAGGGTGCTCCAAAACAATCTTTACAACTTTGATCATAGATACTTCAGAAACGTGTTAAAAGGTGATGTTTCATTTATATATACATAAATTTAAAGGGCAGCCTCTGATATTAAATTTTAAAAACCAACCAAAATTTGATATGATAACCGAAAAATCCGAAAGAGAAAGTAAATAAAATAACTCAAACCCGGAAACTGAGTGTAAAATTGATATAACGGCTGCAACCGAGTGAAGAAATCGCATGCTCGAAAAAGCAATCAACTGACCAATCAGTTGTTAAAAACCGTCAATTGTCGTTTTAACGCTTCCACGTGCTGTCAGCTAACACTTGTTTTCCGAGTACGATTACTGATATTACTGAAGTGTGTAACTGAGTAGTGTGACCGAATCATACGTCGCGAAGTGTCAATTTTTTTCTGAAATAATAGTGTGTTAGAGATTGGAGTGAGCGTTTAAAGACGTTGCTGCAATGACTCGCAAGCTAACGGATTATTTTGACAAACCTGAGCGTAGGGCCAAAAACTCTCGTAAGGAATCTGAAGCTTGCGCTATAGAACTGGAACCGTCACAGGCATGTGCATCTAGAGACTACAATTCCGACAACACAAAACAATTGGTAAGAGTCATATCTTCTTAATTTTAAAAAACTCTTCCTTCATGTTACTGAAATTTTTTGCTAGCAGTTATTAGTTTAATTATGTAGGATTGGCGCTATTATGTTTAATCGATAACTAATGATAAGAATACGACTGCTTGAAAACATAAAAAGTGAGGTCAATTTTTAAAGATGCCATTCGTCTATAAGGAGGTAAAATATTTTCTGCACAAACCAGCATTATTTAATTATTTTGTACTGAAAAATAACACTTTATTGTTGTATTTTCTTTACTACAGCTGGCCATGCGTACCTTTGGTATTAATAATATCGACAAAATTTGTAAGATGTGGTTGTTTATTCTATGACTGAGGACACAACTATGTATGCTGTAATGACATTTGTTTAAAGTTGCAAACTTTTCAGAGATATACACGCTTTTACATAGTTTACAATGTGACTATGTTAAGACAGTTGTGAAAATGATGCATCTTGTCCTCTGAAATTCAACTAATCCTAAACACAACAATATTAAATTTTAACTTGAGGTTTCTTTACAAAATTATTGTTACAATTACGTTATGATGTTGGTTAGTACTACGATAAATCATCCGATTCCGTTTCAAACTTCGGTTCTATTTAGGATGACAATCAAGTCTACGGAGGATTATTAGTTTTGTGACAAGTTGAGCAAAAGATTACCCAAGGTCGCTCGAGTTTACAGTGGACACAAGCTGGTGAACCAACAAGTTTAAGCCTCTGCACGCGGTATTTACCTTTGCTGTGATGAGTTATCATATGCATGGCCGCTCAGTGCCTCTGAAATTCCTACAAAAGCTTATTAAACCTTTGCTGAATTTTTCCCTATGTTTCTCGTTATGCGAGAAATTAAATACTCATCCCTGGTCTTGGAATATGGCAATATACACGCGCATGGCTGGAGCAGCGTGCATATTATAATGCCCTCTCAGTTCTCTCAAGAACAATTAACTAACTGTCTGGTTCGTTTCTCCGCTGTTGGAGCTAATTCCTAGCTGGACGTCAGCCGCTGTGAACGCAGTGTTCACACAAATTTCTCCTCTGCGTCGTACAGAGCGTTATGCTCCCCGTTCTGCACTTGACGCCTGGTCAGAGAAGAGTGCTCAAAAATTTTCGTCTTGTCTTTCTCGTAGCCGAACTGTCTTCTCACCTGGGTTCTTTCATTCTCCGTGTAACAGCTTTTTTCGACCGATAGGGTCTGAGTCACCTGGTCGGTCGGTCGTTGACCCGCCTTGGGACGCGCCCTAAGTGCTTTCCGTGGTACCCCCTGTGGTGTGGCCTTCTCCTCTCCTCACAATTGCTTCCAAATCAAAACGTTTTTCCTTGCTGCTTGTCTCACCTTCTGCTCATAGACATGCATTACATGATCGGTGTGTTAATACCGTCGATTGAGTGTCACCCCTTTTGCATTACATACTTACAGGCAAATTTGCTCATTACTGCCAAATTAAGTTAGGTGTCATGTTCACCTTCCCGTTACGATATATAAAGCTCTTATGTAAGGTGCTAAATTGACCTTCATTTATTCTGTCACCTTACAAATTATTCAAAGCTTTCTTTCTCAACAAGATCTACCAACTTTCAGTAATAGTCTATAAACATGTGAGAGCATTTCTGAAGTTTCTAAAAGCTTTTCAGACTACTAGAAGAAAGCTTATAGGCCTGCAGTAAATGTGATGCGGAATCTTTCCTGGTTTTGCTGTTATTAATCTGACTGTGACCGACTGATGGCACAGGGCGGAACCAACCAACGACCTTCACTGACATAGATCCCTAATGTCGTGCTAAATTTTGAAGCCTTTCTGTAGGAACATTTCAAACAAAACTTCCAGGCAAAGGCCACTAAATTAAGAGAAACTTAGATTTTATGTATCTTTGGACTCATAAATACCGTTCGCAGACCAGTTTCATAAACAAATAAGAGTTACAGTGTGTAAACTGTATCTTGACAGTCCTGAATTGGTAAAAGTCAGGTGATGGCAGTCACTTGTTCCGGGCTGCTGGTAACATTAGGTAGCTGAAACACTGTCTGAAGAAGCCATTGTTGTCTGCTTTCTTACTCTTTACTGCTTCACTGTTCTGTGTCTTTTTTCCTTGTCATTACTGTACGGAATTGCTGGAGTTAGTACCTTCATTAAGCATGTCAATACACAATACTGTTTACCGAGGGCGCCCATACGAATGTTTCCAGAGGGAGGGAGCAAGGCCGAGGGATATGATGTTAATGTTTCGGAAGACGAAGGGTGACTTTTTAGTGGTCATAATAAATTTAAGTTTTTATATGTGTAAATAACGTTATATACTTTTGTGTTGAGCCACTTGTACGTAATACTGCCATTTAAAGCATATTTAAATCACAGGAAGAAAGATCAGAAAGGACTGAAACATATTATGACCCATATGACATAGGAAGAGCTGTTACAGGCGCCTTACGTGATGATGAGAAGCTTAAGTTTTTAAAGAATACTTGGAAGCCTCCTGCAAACTTTTCTTTTCCTACTCAATTAGAAAGGAAGCAAAATCGAAGATTTAAGCATGAATGGATGAGCCAGTACAACTGGCTTTCATACAGTAAAATGTTATGTGGTGGATTTTGTACTGCATGTGTTCTGTTTTCTCCTTCAGGTGCCGGAATCGGCTCCCAGGTACTTATTACAGCTTTCGATTATTAAAATATCTGAAACCTTTAACTGGCTTGGTAAAAAACGTAAATAACTTGGAGGTGTAGTTTTTAAATGGAAACACTTCAGATACAAAAACATAATTATTCAAATAGTTTTCAGGCTTACTTTCTCAGCAAAAATTTCTATGTTGCTAACATTTAGAGTGCTTGCAAGGTTTGGTGCTTGCGCTATTTTTTCTTTACTTTATTCTTTACCCAAGACATTTTTAATTTATTTTTATAGGCGTTGAAAACGCTGGTAAAAGAACCGCTGGTCAAATACAAGAAGGCTATGGAAGATCTTCGTCATCAAGAAAACACAAAATATCACAAATTTTCCATGGAGAAGGCTATTGATATGGAATCAAGTAAAAAAAGTATTGCCGTTGTCCTCGATACCAAGAAATCTTCAGTTATTGAAGAAAACCGGAAACGCTTGAGGCCTATTATAAAGACTATAGTCCTGTGTGCTAGAAATAACCTACCTTTACGAGGACATCATGATCATGGTTTAATTCCTCAGCTAAAAGAAGAAAAAACTGATGATCCTCTAGAGGGAAAACATAGAGTGTTTCAGAGTCTTTTGGCTTTTCGTATGGATGCTGGAGATGAAGATTTAAAACAACATTTCAGTACATGTGGCCGAAACAGTTCTATGATAAGTAACACGGTCCAAAACGAAGTCATACATTGCATTGGTGACGCCATTCGCTCCTCGATATCGAGGGATGTGAAAAAGGCTAAATTTTTTAGCTTTATATGTGATGAAACAACTGATGTCACCACTAAGGAACAGATGACATTTTGTGTTAGGTACATTGACACAGAGACCTTTGTTACCAAAGAAGACTTTCTGGGTTTTACTAAGCTTAAATCAGCTACTGGCACTTCGATTGCAGAGGCCATCGATGAAGAACTCAAGACACTGCGGCTGAGCTATCAATATCTTTGTGGACAGGGCTATGATGGCGGCTCAAACATGACTGGGAGATTTAAAGGAGTTCAAGTTCTTATTTTAAGTAAACAACCGTTGGCTATTTATACCCACTGTTTTAGTCACTCTTTGAACTAGTGCATTTCTAAGTCTTTTGATACTCCAATAGTTAGAAATATGATGGGAATTGTAGGATCAGTTTCAGCATTCTTGTCTGCCTCTACAAACAGAAAAAGTTCCCTAGAGGAAGTTATATCACGACTACCGTTCACAGAGTCAAAGAAAACAAAGTTGAAGGCAATGTGTCCAACATGATGGGTGGAAAGACACGATACCCTTATTACTTTCAAGGAGCTATTTGTCCCGGTCGTGACCTTGCTTGACGAACATTCAAGTAGTCGTGAAACCAACGCAGAAACGGCTAGTGAAGCTTGCACGTTTAGTTGTGCTGTCCGAAGAGGAGACTTCGTAGTAGCGTTAGCAACTGCAGCATATTGCTTCTCTTTAACTCTAAGACTAAGCGAACAGTTCCAAAGCTCTAAAATGGATTTAATAACTGCCTTAAATCATGTCAATGATGTGCTTGAGGTGTTCAACAATATAAGGACGGATTCGGAAATAGAATTCGGAAGAATTTTTGATGACACTGTTAAACTGGCAGAAGATATTGGAAGTGTAATAGCAATGCCAAGAACTATTTCAACACAAACCAAAAGAGACAACGTTTCTGCTTCAAACGACGAGGAATACTTCAGGTAAACAGTATTTTTATCTGTTGTGGATCGTTTTATTGCCGAGCTAGAAACAAGATATCCCCAAGATTTTCGCACCATATTACCACTTTAAGGACTTATTCCTGCATACTATTTAAAATACAATGAGGATGAAGTGATCCAGGCATCCGAGAAATATGAACAGTTTTTGGAGAGTTCTTCGCTTTTAATGAAAGGAGAACTGAAACTATGGAGAAAACGTGCGTTGATGAAAGTAAAAGACCTGAAACAGTAACTGAAGCATTAAAGAATTGTGACAAGCAGTTTTTCCCAAATGTATATGTTATACTCCAAATAGTTGGGACTATTCCTGTCACTACAAGCACTCCTGAATGAAGCTCCTCTACTTTGAGACGAATAAAGACTTATTTGCGTAACACAATGGGGCAGGTGAGACTAAATGGATTGGTTCTTGCAAATATCCATAAAGAAAGAGATATGGACATTGAAAATCTCATTGACATATTCAGTAAAAAGAAACAGAGGCGAATGAGCATGACAAATTGGGCAGAAGACGGAAATATACTGTGAATTTTGTTACAGATTTTTTTATATTCATGTCTAGTTTGTAAGATGGCAATAACTATGCCCCTTACATGAAAGTCATTAAAGATCACCGAACTCATGTTGAGCGAACAGTAGGGCTGAACAAAAATGACTGATAAGGCACAATGCATCTCGTAGAGGGTATAGTATGGACGTATTGGATTAATTAACGTTGGGTGATGGTTTCAAAGTAATTCATACGACATGAAAACTTTGTGGAAATGCGTCGATTTACTGGAGGCTAGATTATCCCAGGGAAGTATTCGAGTTGACTATGGCCGGCTGGGGAGCCTTGAAGGGAAGCGACTATAGGCAGCTTAGCGCGACTCAAGCTCTGAGAAAGCGGTAACAGGGCGTGGCCTCCAGCTGCCATAAGATGAGTGACAGTGAGTGGGTGGTTGACCCCATGCTGCTGTACCGGGAAGCAGACGGAGAACTTGTACGCCTGTTGATAAATGTTCATCGTCCCGTTTTCAGTGAAACATTTGAGTAAGCTGCACAAAGCTACAGTGGAGCGGTCAACAGAGGCCAAAATATCCGTGTTCGTGACTATAGCAACTTCATGCTGAATTCACCGTCCACAGAGTCTGAAGTAAGTCAGGTGAAGAGCGACAGAATGAAATACACCAGCCTCCGATGGGATCATAGGACCGAGGAATTTGAAGTACTCTCCTGGGAGTCAGAATTCCAGAAAAAGTGGCGTTTTGTGCAGACGCTAACCTTGATGGGTGGCCTGGGAGGAGCTAAATAGCAGAAGTTGAGAGGAAGGGAAATTTTGCGGGAATTTGTTCACTTCCCAGAGCAGGCATTGGTTGGCGCTGGGAAGCGTGCATAATTAACGCGACTTGCGCTGCAATTGGCGTAAGTGATCTTGCTGGAGGGGAAACCGAGGCAAAGAGCGGACTGGGAGAAGTCCCCGTAGCGGTTTTCCATTCCCAGCTTACGTAGAGTGCGGACGTGGCATTCTTTAGTCAGCTTGCCTGAGAGAGAGTGAGCATCTCTGCAGTTTAGGACTTAGCAAACGGAACGATTGAGCTTGGGCATAGAAAGTTTTCGTTCAGCTATGTACTGAGCAAGATAGCTAGAAGTGAATAGACAAGCGCAACCTGCAGCACCACGAGGTCGGCCGACATCCGTATAACGACACCGTGCCCCCACGCTGAATTCGGTGATATTGTGCCTGCTCCGGCCACTGATTAATTTGTTGGATCACGTCGGCAAAGTTTCCACGAGGGTTTTATGGGCCATGTATTGCAGAATTCTTCTCACACTTCACGTTACGCCTGGGTCATTCGATAGGAATTACTTTTGATTTATCACGTTTTACTCCACGCAAACGCAATTTATTACCACTGCCTGTAAGGAGAGTCATGTAATGTGATGATTGAAGGTTGTGAGTTAAAATAAATGTGTGCTAATCGACTGCATCTGTTTTCAATCAAGTAGTTGACATCCCAAGTCACTTTCTTAATTAATTTTATGTTCAACATTTGCATCTGGTGCTCAATAGCTGAATATAACATCAATGCGCACCCCTTTTTAATTAACAGGGATCAAATCTGAATCAATTAATGTCAACACTGCCACCGCAGTTCAATCAGGAGTCACAGGGCCTTATTACATTCTTTGCATTATCCGACATTGCGGCAGTTTTGCACTCTCTGTTGATCTGTTAGTCAATTACCTGAGGTGAACACACACCAAAACCAGATAAGTGACGGGTGGGGTGTTACATATGGCGACCCTGCCAGGATACAATACTTCAGGATTTGCTAGGAAGTAGTCTTGAAAAAGGAAATTTTTTCACATGATCCATTGCTTAGTCATTTTTAATTGAAAAACGGGTAGCATTCGTTACAATAAGTTACATTGTCTTCTTCATGTGCTGTCTTTTCAAACTGACATTTATAGGTGCCTATGCATTGTATTTGTGATTTGTTGGAGTACTTATGACGTGCAGTGCCGTAATCAGCCGATGCTGAGCACACAGAACACAATCATTGGTACTAGTCGTTTTGGCGGAATGCTTCATGAACTGTTTGTCAGGTCACTGCTCACACCCAGTGTTTCAATTTGTGTCCTGATATATGTTTTGCGTTATCTAATTATTGAGTGTAAGGGGTACCAGGTTTTGAGTTTTCGTGTAACATAAAAGTGCAAATGATAACGAGGGGAAAAGCCAAGACAATGGCAGAATATAATCAGACTGTTACTCGGGAGAACATGGGAAAGCTCAACCGATGAGCGTGACGAAGGCGAGTTGCAACTTCCTGAAACTGTGTCTCAAGACTGGTTTAGTCCGTTGAATAGCAAGGACGGTGATTCAGGCATTGATACTGAGGGCTCGGGGGACACAGGGAGTACAGGATTAATCCAGAAGAGGCTAAGAAGCCAGAGTGTGTTGGAAAAAAATGGTGTCTGACCATTATCAAACGATTCATTCACAAGTGATCCGAAGGGGGCGCGGAGACGGTACTTGTCTAGATATCGAAGGGTTCCTCAGAACAGAGGAGAAGAGAAGCATTTTCAAGCACAAAAGAACGAGGATCAAAATGCGGCTACTCTCAAAAACATTACAGACCTGTTGCAACAGATGCAAAAGGTGAACTTAGAGCAGAGCGCTAACCTTAATGCCGAAATTAAAAAGGCGAATTCGGAGGTGAAAGAGCAGAGCGCCAACCTTAATGCCGAAATTAAAAAGGCGAATTCGGAGCTGAACTATAGGCTCACAGAAGTTCATAGGGAAGCAAAAGACGAGGTAAAGAATCTCGGTGCCAAAATAGAGAAAGAGATTGCCATCATCAAACGAACGGCAATTGAAGCCAAATTAATTGCGAAAGGTGCAAGGAAAATAGCGAGAGAAACTCGGGACTCCACGCAAAGCACCGCAAAAGTAGGAAAGGTCATGTTATCAAGGCTACAAAGCAGGATAAAACGTGTCGAAGAAAAGCAACAAGAGCAACCGGACATAGGGTCTAATGAGATATTGAAAGAGGAGGTGGCGATATTAAAAAGAAATTTAGAGGACGAGGTAAAACGTCTCATTACAGAGACATCAGGAAAGGAGAAGGGTGTAATTACTGCGTCGACTGAACCGTCACTTGCCGGAACACAGATAACTGCTTCACGGTGTGACAAAGTTGACACTATAAGCAACGGGAGCCACGCCTTGATTCACAGCTCTGAGGCAACGACCGAGGTAAACACGGACAGCGCGCAGCAGTCCAGTGAGCACAATTGTTATCGGCTGATTAGATGTACCGAACAACTGTCGAACATAGAAAGGGGGAGAGATGGCGATAGCGTGTCGGAACGAATTAGTCCACGTCCCAAAGTTCATACGAATCGTAAGAACGAGCGAAATGATAACTGGAATGATGACCAGTTTGACTACAAGCATTTTGTATCAGTCCGAAAGTTTCATCACTACAAGGACGAAGGTAATAACTTGCATCCAAAAACTTTTATGGGACAATTCGAGTTATCTTTGCCCCCACACTGGCCATTGATGTACCAGCTGGATTTTGTGTGTTCCCGTATGGAGGGCGCGACCGCTGAATATATGAGAAATGTAGCGAAGACGAGCGTCTCGTTCAAAGAATTCAAGAATGCCTTCTTGGGCAAGTATTGGTCTAAAGAAACCCAAGAAGGGATCAAACAAGAAATTATGATGTCCAGAGATATGGAAGGGGCAGGGTACCGGAGTCCGGTCAATTTTTTTGAAAATATAACAAAAAGGAATCCGTACCTAGACAACCCATGTAGCGGTGCGGAAATCATCAGATCATGTTACATGAAACTTCCCATCTCGTATCAACAATTACTTGCCAGTCGTTGTGGTAGCGATACTGAGGTATTTAAGGATATTTTGCGCGATCTGGAATTCGCATTTCAAGAGGAACAGGCGCGGGAGAAACGCCGACAGCGTGAACAAAATAACAACCGTCGCAATAATGGACCCCAGTGGGATAGTAGGCCAGCACCGAACTACAATGGCCACAATCACAATAAGAGTAATGGCAACTCGAAAAGAAGGTACACGGAAGAAGAGCGACACTCTCTGGTGCAACATAGTAAATGACAAAGGACCTGAGGTGGTAATCAGCAATTGGGACACAACAGAAATAATGGTTACCAAAATAACAACCAGGAAGAGGTCGAAGTCCGCCCTCCGAAGCCTGGTCCATCTCACCTTAACGGGCAGGATTACGAATGACTAGACCAGAGTGCGGACGTAGTAAATACAGGCTTAGAATAAGGATTTTTGCTAAAGTGTCTTGTTTATTTGTGTATTTACTTATCTTAGTGGTAGAATGTCTAGTTTATATGTGCCTATATTTTGTGTTTTTATTATTAATAATGATATCTCGTCTCTCGATGTTGTGAAAGTGAAGTGCACTAGATTATTTTGTAAAAACACATGATTAAAGAATAGAAAACAAGTATTTCTGGGCATACCCCTAGAAAAAGATAGATTAGGGACTCTGTAATTTATAGGAAGGTTCACTGTAATTGTATCTCTGTCATTGGAGAACATATTTAAGGCGGCCACTCCCGTAGGTCGTTACGAGGACGCACCAACGCATCTCGTATGCCCCTGAATACGTAAGAGGTGGACAGCTATGCGCAGTTGCGTGAATTAGCGCACCCAGTGCATATTAAAATGAACCGGATGTAATCATCTACAGAGCGAACAGCAGCATTAATATTTTTTTTAACGCCAGAAATACTTGTTAATACCAAGATAGTGTAACAACTGCGAGAATGAGCAGAGAGCTATATTAGTGTTGTGCCATTGTGACATTGCTAATTCGAAACATGTTCACAGGCCTTGTAAAACCATTCGTGACAAAAGGAGAAAACAGGAAGAAAATAGAGGAGAGAAGTGTCACAATAGAACACGATAAAGGACGCTATCCAAACTTCCAACAAAAATCTTGGTAAGACGGTCACAGTTTGTTGTGTTTTATACATGTTCGCAGGCACAATAAGAGGGACATCTGCCACATAGGGAATTCAGAAGAAAAAACAAGATTGGAAATAAAGCGTAGTAAATAGTAGATATGTAGTCGGGTTGGTCAACACCGTGTTAGTCGTAGGAATTGGTAGTTAGAAATGGTGATGGGATCCTGTCCAGATAATCTTGATTCCCTATCCCTTGATTGTGTGTGTGTGTGTGTGAATGACTGTGAAGCAAGTTGTCTTGTACATTTTTATGTTTATGTGTAAAAAAGTTCTGTTATATTTCTATTTTAATTGATCCTGAAGTTGATTTACAAACAAGTAAAATTATTCCTTTTGTAATGACACAAGTTCATTGTCTTAAATCAAATGTAAAATAAAAAAAAGGTATGGTACTGATGGTTAAACACGAGCATTTTCCATGTACTAAAATTAGTTGTCTTAGTGTGTTAAGGTGGCGTAACTGAGCAAGAGGGAATTGAAGCTATGACGCCTGGCACACCTCACACGAGCTGACAAGGAACGAGGACGACAGCAATGAGGGCAGCACACAGCTGACGATGGTGATGGCATGCAGACCACGCCCTGAATCGATGGGGACAGTGGTCAACTCAGCAGCCAAGGAGAGGTGACATCCAGCACCTCTGTGTACGACAAAGAGGTCGGTCCTGGTCTCTGTACACGGTGCGGATCGAGGGCAGCAACGAAGAGGTCCAAGAAGGTTTCTATATTTGTTGCTCACCACGTCAGGTGGAGCGACAGTCCAGCTGACCTTTTGTGCCTAATGACACCAACTTTGAGGGCCTGAGCAAAAAAAAATAGGCTCTTGTCTGATCACAGTCCCTCCCTTGCCCTAAAACGTCTATAGAAGGAGCACTGACATGTGGCTGAGCTGCGAGAGGTCACCGATCATAGATGCACCGATAGGATCTTGGGCCTGTCAGACAAGATGTCAACAACAAGCTCTTAGGTGAGAGCCATCCTGCCTCAAGAAGATGTGGGTGCCTGTGGCGCCATCTCGGTAATTGACGTTGCTCTCTTCTCAGCCGTTAGTCATCCCTCAACTTGCTAGTCAGAACTAATGTCACTTCCGTTCCTGCAATAAACTTGTGCTGTGTGTGTGAGTGTGTCAGTGTGGATTCAAAATGAATAACGTGCACCTCAACGAACGTAAAGTACTCATTTGTTCTGTTTATGAATTATGTTATAAGAAGGTTATGATTTTATAAATGTGCCATTTGTTAAAACGTCATGTATTTGTCATGCCATGTCCCTTTGTGTTAGAATAAGATTTCATAATTATATCTTGTTACAAATACACATCAGTGGTTGCTCAGTACACAATGATTCTTGTTATTTTGGTTGTGTTTTATATAAAAGGTACATGTGTGTACACAATCCAGACACTGGACTGGGCCAGACCTTGTTGAATTGTGTAAAGATGACACTTACACCATGCACAATATAAGCGTCCAGAGACAGTGAGACACACAAAAGAAACCTTTATTTATAAAATGTCAAACGGGCGTTCGCATATAATTGAATGAGAGCAATCACTATCAGCTTCACAAAATGTTACACGAATATTGTTCATGTATTTTTTTAGTAATTTAAGTCGAGTAGGGATGGATAACTGAGAGTGAATGGGCCTTAAGTTATAATTGTGGGTCTTGCCATTCAAATGACAAGCACAGAGGTGCTTAAACATGTGTATTTGCCCTTTGCGACGTGTGTCCTTGTGATATAATTGTAGTTTTCTTCTGAGTACTCTGACCAATAATTGTCTCAGGAATCGGCAGAGATTAAAGTAAAATTAGACTAAATAATGACCACATCTTTAACAGTAAATCCAGTCATTGAAGGCAGGTACCCTAGGAATGAGTGGGAGTTTGCATCAGAGAGGAGGCAGTGGAAATAAATCGCCCGTAACTAATCACGCGAACTGATTAAGATACCAGTTATGGAGATATTAATTTTGTACCACAGGTGGTAACACCATAGGAGTCATCACCTGTACTACAAAATTGATTTGAAGAGAGGGGCTATGTAAGATGACAAGAAATATGCCCCTCACATGAAACTCATTAAAGACCACCGAACTTACGTTGAGCAAACAGTAGGGCTGAACAAAAATGACTGACAAGGCACAATGCATCTTGTAGAGGGTATAGTATGGACGTATTGGAATAACTAATGTTGGGTGATGGTTTTAAAGTAATTCACACGACATGAAAACTTTGTGGAAATGCGTCGATTTACTGGAGGCTAGTTTATCCCAGGGAAGTATTCGAGTTGACCGTGGCTGGCTGGGGAGCCGCGAAGGGAAGCGACTATAGGCAGCTTAGGGCGGCTCAAGTTCTGAGAAAGCGGTAACGGGGCATGGCCTCCAGCTGCCTTAAGATGAGTGACAGTGAGTGGGTGGTTGACCCCATGCTGCTGTACCGGGAAGCAGACGGAGAACTTGTACGCCTGTTGATAAATGTTCATTGTCCCGTTTTCAGTGAAACATTTGAGTAAGCTGCACAAAGCTACAGTGGAGCGGTCAACAGAGGCCAAAATATCCGTGTTCGTGACTATAGCAACTTCACGCTGAATTCACCGTCCACAGAGTCTGAAGTAAATCAGGTGAAGAGCGACAGAATGAAATACACCAGCCTCCGATGGGAACATAGGACCTAGGAATTTGAAGTACTCTCCTGGGAGTCAGAATTCCAGAAAAAGTGGCGTTTTGTGCAGACGCTAACCTTGATGGGTGGCCTGGGAGGAGCTAAATAGCAGAAGTTGAGAGGAAGGGAAATTTTGTGGGAATTTGTTCACTTCCCAGAGCAGGCATTGGTTGGCGCTGGGAAGCGATGCATAATTAACGCGACTTGCGCTGCAATTGGCGTAAGTGAATCTTGCTGGAGGGGAAACCGAGGCGAAGAGCGGACTGGGAGAAGTCCCCATAGCATTTTTCCGTTCCCAGCTTTCCTAGAGTGCAGACGTGGCGTTCTTTAGTCAGCTTGCCTGAGAGAGAGTGAGCATGTCTGCAGTTTAGGACTTAGCAAACGGAACGATTGAGCTTGGAGACAGAAAGTTTTCATTCAGCTATGTACTGAGCAAGATAGCTAGAAGTGAATAGATGATCGCAGCCTTGCAGCACCATGAGGTCAGCTGACGTCCGCATAACGACACCGCGCCGCCACGCTGAATTCGGTGATATTGTGCCCGCTCCGGTCACTGATTAATTTGTTGGATCACGTCAGCAAAGTTTCCACGAGGGTTTCATGGGCCGTATATTGTAGAATTCTTCTTGCACTTCGCATTACGCCTGGGTCAGTCGATAGGAATTACTTTTAATTGTCTCATACATAATTGCTATATTGTCTTAATTAAATGACGCATCGCTTGCAATAACATACATATAAAATACGCTAACGTTTAATTAAACATGTTATCATTATTGACACAACACATAAATTGTTGTTTCAATCACAGTAGTGAAATATACTAGAAATATACAACTACATTTGTAACAAAAAAAAGCAAGAACTCAAATTAGGTTACAAAATATATACATATCAGTATGTGTCTTGTCTTTAACGACAATCTGTTACATTGTTCAGTTTTTATAATGTTCATAGAACTGAATATTCTTTCCATTTCTGTATTTGAATGCGGTAGTCATAGAACAGTCATCGCTAGCTGTGAAATCAAAGAAAAAGGATTCTCCCCTATGGCATTTTTATACTGCAAAACTTCATTCAAAAATCGGACAGTGTTAGTAGTGTTATTCCACCTAATGAAGTTGATATTATGCCAGTCTTGCAGCATACCGTCTATGAAATCGCCACTAAAACCCAATTCTTTGGCTACATCCGCTACAGCATTATTTTTATTCACTTTTAGTGGTTCTTCAACATTCAGCATTGACATTTTTTTCAGGATCGTAACGTTACTTGGCAGTCTTTGTTGAATTTTTTTATGAGTTTCAGACTAAACTGAATGCATCTCTTCTTCAAATAAACTTTATTTTCTTCAGACAAACTTGTCTCAGACAATTTCTGTTCAAACATAAAGCCAAGTTTCGGATTTGCATACATACATTCGCTTGGAACTGGTGTTGTCAACAAATCAACAGTTGGAAAAACTATGTTTTGTCCAAGTGGCTGCATGAGAAATACAAGTGTATCTATTAATTTAGTGGGGTCATTGTCTTCTCCTTCAAAAGCTTTTATTGCTATTTGTACGTATTTTAAAGCAAGTTTAAGGTAAAATATGTATAGATGATTTGAGTCGTCACAATACAAAAAAAATGGCTCTGAGCACTATGGGACTCAACTGCTGTGGTCATAAGTCCCCTAGAACTTAGAACTACTTAAACCTAACTAACCTAAGGACAGCACAGAACACCCAGCCATCACGAGGCAGAGAAAATCCCTGACCCCGCCGGGAATCGAACCCGGGAACCCGGGAGTGGGAAGCGAGAACGCTACCGCACGGTCACAATACATCTTGTACAAAAGATCAGCAGTGTCACAATTGTCTTGAACCATGGCAAGTGAAAAATGTAGCTTTAGTTCTTCCCACTGCTCCAGAATTCTTCGTATTGCTGGTTCAATTGAAAGCCAACGTGTTGCGCAGACCTTCAAAATTCTTAGTGGTTGTTTTCCACAGTTTATTGTCTCATAAACTTTTTTATATTCCTCTTGTCTTTTGCATGACATGGAGAACCAATTGTAGGTTTCCCATACAAGAAACTCTATGTTTCTAGGTATGGTATTCACTGAGGCATGCGAAATTGCAAGCTGAAGAGAGTGACAAATGCAACAGATCAATACCAAATGCTTCAAATCATATTCTCTCTTTAGTTGTTCGAAAAGCCCATTGCTTATTCCAGCCATTGCAGAAGAATTATCTGTGCCAATTCCTACCATATTAGTGATTGCAAGTTTGAGACCTTTCAAAGAATTCACAAGAATGGCAGCCAGATTTCTTGCATCTGCAGTTTCTACTACAGCGAGTTTGAGAAATGCTGATCTAATAGTTTGGTTGTTTACCCTATAGTACCATATAACGATACCTAGCAGTTTATATATTGATACATCTATGGATTCATCTATTAGTACACTGTATTTTTGGTTACCTATATCTTCAACCAATGTTTGTGTAAAATATGGAGACAAAACTTCAGTTATAATGTTAGTGTACTTTGTATGATGTAACTGCATGTTTTTAGCGCCCTCATCACCGGAAAACACTTTCTTGCACAGTATTACTAACTGATCTACAGCTAAAATAGAACAATGTTCAGCAATAAATAAAGAAAGGGCGCCTTCCGCTCTGCTTGCTATTCCAACTGTAGGTTTCGGAACAATTTTCACAGGTAAGATGGTTTGTGTTTCTTTTTAATCAATTTTTTGTTTATGCTTAATAGTCCTCAAATGCTTTCTAATATCACACAATTTAGCATAAAACTCTGTTGCACATACTTGACAACTTGCCTTGGATAAGTCTCCAACGACTGGTTTCAGCCACCCATTGAATTCAGGTTTTGCTTCCCATGCATCCCGATATTTTTGAGCGTACTGCTTCTTCTTCTGCGGTAAATCCATTATGTAAGCTACCACAACATAAGTTTCCCCAATACATGAAAACTCAGGCGAACTAGAGGTCATGAGACAATCTACTGACTCGTTAGCTCGATATCAGTCCTATCGTTCATTGTTTAAGACGTAATAATGTCTGAAATACCCCCACCGAGTTGTTCTTACGTTACCACTGTGCTTGTGGTAAAAATTTGACTGCGAGTTAACATTTCGAAAAATTAGAGGTTGCTGGACAGAAATGTACAGTATTTTATTATACTTAATATTATGTATGTTTTTTATCAATTCGAAAAATAAAGGGAGTCCAAAAGTTGAAGCTATCGACAATAACAGGCTAATGGGTAATTGTTGTGTACATAGTTCTGCGTAGTCAGCGCCTACACAACTTTCCTACTAGAGTGCGCCCCGCTAAGCACAACAGCGCAGGTGCAGTGCTCGTCTGTCTCCGCACTACGAGATGGCGCTGCCATAAAGACGGACCAAATTCTGCTTCCGTCGATCCGTGTATTAATATGTAATGCAGCCAATGAGATTGCTGCTAACATAGAACCCTTTCTCCTGGTGGATCACACTCGCGCAGTGATACCTGAACACGCGAGGTATTATAACAAGTGTACAGGTCTCCGATTAGTTAGTCTGCCTTAGTCTGCATCAGTCTGCATTAGTCTGTACCAGTCTATAGTCAAGTTTCTACATCTACATCTACATCTACATTTATACTCCGCAAGCCACCCAACGGTGTGTGGCGGAGGGCACTTTACGTGCCACTGTCATGATCTCCCTTTCCTGTTCCAGTCGCGTATGGTTCGCGGGAAGAACGACTGTCTGAAAGCCTCTGTGCGCGCTCTAATCTCTCTAATTTTACATTCGTGATCTCCTCGGGAGGTATAAGTAGGGGGAAGCAATATATTCGATACCTCATCCAGAAACGCACCCTCTCGAAACCTGGCGAGCAAGCTACACCGCGATGCAGAGCGCCTCTCTTGCAGAGTCTGCCACTTGAGTTTGTTAAACATCTCCGTAACGCTATCACGGTTACCAAATAACCCTGTGACGAAACGCGCCGCTCTTCTTTGGATCTTCTCTATCTCCTCCGTCAACCCGATCTGGTACGGATCCCACACTGATGAGCAATACTCAAGTATAGGTCGAACGAGTGTTTTGTAAGCCACCTCCTTTGTTGATGGACTACATTTTCTAAGGACTCTCCCAATGAATCTCAACCTGGTACCCGCCTTACCAACAATTAATTTTATATGATCATTCCACTTCAAATCGTTCCGCACGCATACTCCCAGATATTTTACAGAAGTAACTGCTACCAGTGTTTGTTCCGCTATCATATAATCATACAATAAAGGATCCTTCTTTCTATGTATTCGCAATACATTACATTTGTCTATGTTAAGGGTCAGTTGCCACTCCCTGCACCAAGTGCCTATCCGCTGCAGATCTTCCTGCATTTCGCTACAATTTTCTAATGCTGCAACTTCTCTGTATACTACAGCATCATCCGCGAAAAGCCGCATGGAACTTCCGACACTATCTACTAGGTCATTTATACACTCCTGGAAATGGAAAAAAGAACACATTGACACCGGTGTGTCAGACCCACCATACTTGCTCCGGACACTGCGAGAGGGCTGTACAAGCAATGATCACACGCACGGCACAGCGGACACACCAGGAACCGCGGTGTTGGCCGTCGAATGGCGCTAGCTGCGCAGCATTTGTGCACCGCCGCCGTCAGTGTCAGCCAGTTTGCCGTGGCATACGGAGCTCCATCGCAGTCTTTAACACTGGTAGCATGCCGCGACAGCGTGGACGTGAACCGTATGTGCAGTTGACGGACTTTGAGCGAGGGCGTATAGTGGGCATGCGGGAGGCCGGGTGGACGTACCGCCGAATTGCTCAACACGTGGGGCGTGAGGTCTCCACAGTACATCGATGTTGTCGCCAGTGGTCGGCGGAAGGTGCACGTGCCCGTCGACCTGGGACCGGACCGCAGCGACGCACGGATGCACGCCAAGACCGTAGGATCCTACGCAGTGCCGTAGGGGACCGCACCGCCACTTCCCAGCAAATTAGGGACACTGTTGCTCCTGGGGTATCGGCGAGGACCATTCGCAACCGTCTCCATGAAGCTGGGCTACGGTCCCGCACACCGTTAGGCCGTCTTCCGCTCACGCCCCAACATCGTGCAGCCCGCCTCCAGTGGTGTCGCGACAGGCGTGAATGGAGGGACGAATGGAGACGTGTCGTCTTCAGCGATGAGAGTCGCTTCTGCCTTGGTGCCAATGATGGTCGTATGCGTGTTTGGCGCCGTGCAGGTGAGCGCCACAATCAGGACTGCATACGACCGAGGCACACAGGGCCAACACCCGGCATCATGGTGTGGGGAGCGATCTCCTACACTGGCCGTACGCCACTGGTGATCGTCGAGGGGACACTGAATAGTGCACGGTGCATCCAAACCGTCATCGAACCCATCGTTCTACCATTCCTAGACCGGCAAGGGAACTTGCTGTTCCAACAGGACAATGCACGTCCGCATGTATCCCGTGCCACCCAACGTGCTCTACAAGGTGTAAGTCAACTACCCTGGCCAGCAAGATCTCCGGATCTGTCCCCCATTGAGCATGTTTGGGACTGGATGAAGCGTCGTCTCACGCGGTCTGCACGTCCAGCACGAACGCTGGTCCAACTGAGGCGCCAGGTGGAAATGGCATGGCAAGCCGTTCCACAGGACTACATCCAGCATCTCTACGATCGTCTCCATGGGAGAATAGCAGCCTGCATTGCTGCGAAAGGTGGATATACACTGTACTAGTGCCGACATTGTGCATGCTCTGTTGCCTGTGTCTATGTGCCTGTGGTTCTGTCAGTGTGATCATGTGATGTATCTGACCCCAGGAATGTGTCAATAAAGTTTCCCCTTCCTGGGACAATGAATTCACGGTGTTCTTATTTCAATTTCCAGGAGTGTATATATTGTGAAAAGCAATGGTCCCATAACACTCCCCTGTGGCACGCCAGAGGTTACTTTAACGTCTGTAGATGTCTCTCCATTGAGAACAACATGCTGTGTTCTGTTTGCTAAAAACTCTTCAATCCAGCCACACAGCTGGTCTGATATTCCGTAGGCTCTTACTTTGTTTATCAGACGACAGTGCGGAACTGTATCGAACGCCTTCCGGAAGTCAAGGAAAATGGCATCTACCTGGGAGCCTGTATCTAATATTTTCTGGGTTTCATGAACAAATAATGCGAGTTGGGTTTCACACGATCGCTGTTTCCGGAATCCATGTTGATTCCTACATAGTAGATTCTGAGTTTCCAAAAACGACATGATACTCGAGCAAAAGACATGTTCTAAAATTCTACAACAGATCGACGTCAGAGAGATAGGTCTATAGTTTTGCGCATCTGCTCGACGACCCTTCTTGAAGACTGGGACTACCTGTGCTCTTTTCCAATCATTTGGAACCTTCTGTTCCTCTAGAGACTTGCGGTACACGGCTGTTAGAAGGGGGGCAAGTTCTTTCGCGTACTCTGTGTAGAATCGAATTGGTATCCCGTCAGGTCCAGTGGACTTTCCTCTGTTGAGTGATTCCAGTTGCTTTTCTATTCCTTGGACACTTATTTCAATGTCAGCCATTTTTTCGTTGGTGCGAGGATTTAGAGAAGGAACTGCAGTGCGGTCTTCCTCTGTGAAACAGCTTTGGAAAAAGGTGTTTAGTATTTCAGCTTTACGCTTGTCATCCTCTGTTTCAATGCCATCATCATCCCAGAGTGTCTGGACATGATGTTTCGAGCCACTTACTGATTTAACGTAAGACCAGAACTTCCTAGGATTTTCTGTCAAGTCGGTACCTAGTATTTTACTTTCGAATTCACTGAACGCTTCACGCATAGCCCTCCTTACGCTAACTTTGACATCGTTTAGCTTCTGTTTGTCTGAGAGGTTTTGGCTGCGTTTAAATTTGGAGTGAAGCTCTCTTTGCTTTCGCAGTAGTTTCCTAACTTTGTTGTTGTACCACGGTGGGTTTTTCCCGTCCCTCACAGTTTTGCTTGGCACGTACCTGTCTAAAACGCATTTAACGGTTGCCTTGAACTTTTTCCATAAACACTCAACATTGTCAGTGTCGGAACAGAAATTTTCGTTTTGATCTGTTAGGTAGTCTGAAATCTGCCTTCTATTACTCTTGCTAAACAGATAAACCTTCCTCCCTTTTTTTATATTCCTATTAACTTCCATATTCAGGGATGCTGCAACGGCCTTATGATCACTGATTCCCTGTTCTGCACTTACAGAGTCGAAAAGTTCGGGTCTGTTTGTTATCAGTAGGTCCAAGATGTTATCTCCACGAGTCGGTTCTCTGTTTAATTGCTCGAGGTAATTTTCGGATAGTGCACTCAGTATAATGTCACTCGATGCTCTGTCCCTACCACCCGTCCTAAACATCTGAGTGTCCCAGTCTATATCTGGTAAATTGAAATCTCCACCTAAGACCATAACATGCTGAGAAAATTTATGTGAAATGTATTCCAAATTTTCTCTCAGTTGTTCTGCCACTAATGCTGCTGAGTCGGGGGGTCGGTAAAAGGAGCCAATTATTAACCTTGCTCGGTTGTTGAGTGTAACCTCCACCCATAATAATTCACAGGAACTATCCACTTCTACTTCACTACAGGATAAACTACTACTAACAGCGACGAACACTCCGCCACCGGTTGCATGCAATCTATCCTTTCTAAACACCGTCTGTGCCTTTGTAAAAATTTCGGCAGAATTTATCTCTGGCTTCAGCCAGCTTTCTGTACCTATAACGATTTCAGCTTCGGTGCTTTCTATCAGCGCTTGAAGTTCCGGTACTTTACCAACGCAGCTTCGACAGTTTACAATTACAATACCGATTGCTGCTTGGTCCCCGCATGTCCTGACTTTGCCCCGCACCCGTTGAGGCTGTTGCCCTTTCTGCACTTGCCCGAGGCCATCTAACCTAAAAAACCGCCCAGCCCACGCCACACAACCCCTGCTACCCGTGTAGCCGCTTGTTGCGTGTAGTGGACTCCTGACCTATCCAGCGGAACCCGAAACCCCACCACCCTATGGCGCAAGTCGAGGAATCTGCAGCCCACATGGTCGCAGAACCGTCTCAACCTCTGATTCAGACCCTCCACTCGGCTCTGTACCAAAGGTCCGCAGTCAGTCCTGTCGACGATGCTGCAGATGGTGAGCTCTGCTTTCATCCCGCTAGCGAGACTGGCAGTCTTCACCAAATCAGATAGCCGCCGGAAGCCAGAGAGGATTTCCTCCGATCCATAGCGACACACATCATTGGTGCCGACATGAGCGACCACCCGCAGATGGGTGCACCCTGTACCCTTCATGGCATCCGGAAGGACCCTTTCCACATCTGGAATGACTCCCCCCGGTATGCACACGGAGTGCACTTTGGTTTTCTTCCCCTCCCTTGCTGCCATATCCCTAAGGGGCCCCATTACGCGCCTGACGTTGGAGCTCCCAACTACCAGTAAGCCCACCCTCTGCGACTGCCCGGATCTTGCAGACTGAGGGGCAACCTCTGGAACAGGACAAGCAGCCATGTCAGGCTGAAGATCAGTATCAGCCTGAGACAGAGCCTGAAACCGGTTCGTCAGACAAACTGGAGAGGCCTTCCGTTCAGCCCTCCGGAATGTCTTTCGCCCCCTGCCACACCTTGAGACGACCTCCCACTCTACCACAGGTGAGGGATCAGCCTCAATGCGGGCAGTATCCCGGGCAACCACAGTCGTAGTCCGATCGGGGGATGCGTGGGACGAGCTGGCCGTCCCCGACAAACCCCCATCCGGACCCCCACAGTGATGCCCATTGGCAACAGCCTCAAGCTGTGTGACCGAAGCCAACACTGCCTGAAGCTGGGAGCGAAGGGATGCCAACTCAGCCTGCATCCGAACAGAGCAGTTGCAGTCCCTATCCATGCTAAAAACTGTGCAAAGAACGTCTGAACTAATCTACAGAGAGCGCAAACAAAACGACACAAAATTGAAGCGGTTATTAAAATACAAGATTGCCTAGTAAATGCAGTAATGCTGCCACTTGTGCACTGCTGACACACTGCTCGGCGGCGGAAGGAGACTACGCGATTTAACACTATTCGAGTACTAAAACGTGATGCTACAACTCTCAAATACTATAATACGCCCGAAATTTATGAATTAAACAATGCAAGTACCAAAAACACGCAAAGAAATTAAGAATTAAACTATGTAACAAATGAGTGAGCTAGGAGTATACGACTTGCTGCTGCAGCTGCTTATCCAACGGCGGCAGGGAGCACACTGACTGTGACCAACCGACACTGGCCGTTCAAAACAAAAACAGTTGACAGACGACTACGCGAATTTACACTATTCAGGTACTAAAACGCGATGCTACAACTCTCAAATACTATAATACGCCCGAAATTTATGAATTAAACAATGCAAGTACCAAAAACACGCAAAGAAATTAAGAATTAAACTATGTAACAAATGAGTGAGCTAGGAGTATACGACTTGCTGCTGCAGCTGCTTATCCAACGGCGGCAGGGAGCACACTGACTGTGACCAACCGACACTGGCCGTTCAAAACAAAAACAGTTGACAGACGACTACGCGAATTTACACTATTCAGGTACTAAAACGCGATGCTACAACTCTCAAATACTATAATACGCCCGAAATTTATGAATTAAACAATGCAAGTACCAAAAACACGCAAAGAAATTAAGAATTAAACTAAGTAACAAATGAGTGAGCTAGGAGTATACGACTTGCTGCTGCAGCTGCTTATCCAACGGCGGCAGGTTTCAGTCTGCACCTAATAAGATTATCATATTCCTGTACATAGCCATGAAGATAGATAAATAGACACTTTGTCAAGTATCAGAGATATGCGAGAATAAGATTAACGTCCCCCCCATGAACCATGGACCTTCCCGTAGGTGGGGAGGCTTGTGTGCCTCAGCGATACAGATAGCCGTACCGTAGCTGCAACCACAACGGAGGGGTATCTGTTAAGAGGCCAGACAAATGTGTGGTTCCTGAAGAGGGGCAGCAGCCTTTTGAGTAGTTGCAAGGGCAACGGTCTGGATGATTGACTCATCTGGCCTTGTAACACTAACCTAAACGGCCTTGCTGTGCTGGTACTGCGAATTGCTGAAAGCAAGGGGAAACTACGGCCATAATTTTTCCCGAGGGCATGCAGCTTTACTGTATGGTTAAATGATGATGGCGTCCTCTTGGGTAAAATATTCGAGAGGTAAAATAGTCCCCTATTCGGATCTCTGGGCGGGGACTACTCAAGAGGATGTCGTTATCAGGATAAAGAAAACAGGCGTTCTACGGATCGGAGTGTGGAATGTCAGTCCCTTAATCGGGCAAGTAGGTTAGACAATTTAAAAAGGGAAATGGAAAGGTTTAAGTCAGATATAGTGGGAATTAGTGAAGTTCGGTGGCAGGACAAACAAAGACTTCTGGTCAGGTGACTACAGGGTTATAAACACAAAATCAAATAGGGTTAATGCAGGAGTAGGTTTAATAATGAATAGCAAAATAGGAATGTGGGTAAGCTACTACAAACAGCATAGTGAACGCATTATTGTGGCCAAGATAGATACGAAGCCCACGCCTACTACAGTAGTACTAGTTTATATGCCAACTAGCTCTGCAGATGATGAAGAAATTGAAGAAATGTATGATGAAATAAAATAAATTATTCAGATAGTGAAGGGTGACGAAAATTTAATAGCCATCAGTGACTGGAATTCGGTAGTAGGAAAAGAGAGAGAAGGAAACATAGTAGGCGAATATGGATTGGGGCTAAGAAATGAAAGAGAAAGCCGCCTGGTAGAATTTTGCACAGAGCACAACTTAATCATAGCTGGCACTTGGCTCCAGAATCATAAAAGAAGGCTGTATTCATGGAAGAAGCCTGGAGATACTGACAGGTTTCAGATAGATTATATAGTGGTAAGGCAGAGATTTAGGAACCAGGTTTTAAATTGTAAGACATTTCCAGGGGCAGAGATGGACTCTGACCACAATCTATTGGTTATGAACTGTAGATTAAAACTGAAGAAACTGCAAAAAGGTGGGAATTTAATGAGATGGGACCTGAATAAACTGAAAGAACCAGAGGTTGTACAGAGTTTCAGGGAGAGCATAAGGGAACAATTGACAGGAACTGGGGAAAGAAATACAGTAGAAGAAGAACGGGTAGCTTTGAGGGATGAAGTAGTGAAGGCAGCAGAAGATCAAGTAGGTAAAAATGCGGGGGCTAGTAGAAATACTTGGGTAACAGAAGATATATTGAATTTAATTGATGAAAGGAGAAAATATAAAAATGCAGTAAATGAAGCAGGCAAAAAGGAATACAAACGTCTCAAAAATGAGATCGACAGGAAGTGCAAAATGGCTGAGCAGGGATGGCTAGAGGACAAATGTAAGGATGTAGAGGCTTATCTTACTAGGTGTAAGATAGATACTGCCTACAGGAAAATTAAAGAGACCTTTGGATATAAGAGAACCATTTGCATGAACATCAAGAGCTCAGATGGAAACCCAGTTCTAAGCAAAGAAGGGAAAGCAGAAAGGTGGAAGGAGTATATAGAGGGTCTATACAAGTGCGACGTAAATGAGGAGGACAATATTCTGGAAATGGAAGAGAATGTAGATGAAGACGAAATGTAAGATACAATACTGCGTGAAGAGTTTGACAGAGCACTGAAAGACCTGAGTCAAAACAAATCCCCGGCAGTAGACAACATTCCATTAGAACTACTGATGGCCTTGGGAGAGCCAGTCCTGACAAAACTCTACCATCTGGTGAGCAAGATCCCAAAGAAATCAGGTGTAGACAGATGTGACAATTACCGAACTATCAGTTTAATAAGTCACAGCTGCAAAATACTAACGCGAATTCTTTACCGAAGAATGGAAAAACTAGTAGAAGCCGACCTCAGAGAAGATCAGTTTGGATTCCGCAGAAATGTTGGAACACGTGAGCCAATACTGACCTACGACTCATCTTAGAAGCTAATTAAGGAAGGGCAAACATACGTTTCTAGCATTTGTAGACTTAGAGAAAGCTTTGGACAATGTTGACTGGAATACTCTCTTTCAAATTCTGAAGGTGGCAGGGGTAAAATACAGGGAGCGAAAGGCTATTTACAATTTGTACAGATACCAGATGGCAGTTATAAGAATCGAGGGGCATGAAAGAGAAGCAGCGGTTGGGAAGGGAGTGAGACAGGGCTGTAGCCTCTCCCCGATGTTATTCAATCTGTATATTGAGCAAGCAGTGAAGGAAACAAAAGAAAAGTTCGGAGTAGGTATTAAAATCCATGGAGAAGAAATAAAAATTTTGAGTTTCACCGATGACATTGTACTTCTGTCGGAGACAGCAAAGGACTTGGAAGAGCAGTTGAACGGAATGGATAGTGTCTTGAAAGGAGGATGTAAGATGAACATCAACAAAAGCAAAGCGAGGATAATGGAATGTAGTCGAATTAAGTCGGGTGATGTTGAGGGTATTAGATTAGGAAATGAGACACTTAAAGTAGTAAAGGAGTTTGGCTATTTGGGGAGCAAAATAACTGATGATGGTCGAAGCAGAGAGGATATAAAATGTAGACTGGCCATAGCAAGGAAAGCGTTTCTGAAGAAGAGAAATTTGTTAACATCGAGTATAGATTTAAGTGTCAGGAAGTCATTTCTGAAAGTATTTGTATGGAGTGTAGCCATGTATGGAAGCGAAACATGGATGATAAATAGTTTGGACAAGAAGAGAATAGAAGCTTTTGAAATGTGGTGCTACAGAAGAATGCTGAAGATTAGATGGGTAGATCACATAACTAATGAGGAAGTATTGAATAGGATTGGGGACAAGAGAAGTTTGTGGCACAACTTGACTAGAAGAAGGGATCGGTTAGTAGGACATGTTCTGAAGCATCAAGGGATCCAAATTTAGTGTTGGACGGCAGTGTGGAGGGTAAAAATCGTAGAGGGAGACCAAAAGATGAATACACTAAGCAGATTCAGAAGGATGTAGGTTGCAGTAGGTACTGGGAGATGAAGTGGCTTGTACAGGATAGAGTAGCATGGAGAGCTGCATCAAAGCAGTCTCAGGACTGAAGACCACAACAGCAACAACAAAGGGATTAACGTACCAGGACCAAAGGAACTTCACATTGTCAAATGTAAACATCATCCAGAATTAAGTTACGTAATGTCTATGATTTTTATTATTTTAATAAATGTGTATGAAAATTAATCAAGTTCTGTTTAAAGTCGGTCACAGTCAATCTGCTACTCTAAGCGTGAAAGTGGCTTTTCTATTGTCTGACCTAATGGCAGAAGATAAACACTCCACAATAAGACCACGAGACATATTGCTGACTCTCACCTACTTCGTTAGACCAACAAGTCAAATAATCTGATGCTGTGTGTACCGAAGGTCTTTCAGTGCATACACCACAGTAATGAATAATGAATTGTTCTATAGTCAAGGTTTTCTTACTCTGTAGGGAATTCCCACATTCAGGTTTACTAAATGCTGAACAATGCTACATGATCTGCTAAGAACTTAATTTAGCTTAGTAAATCTAGAACAAAGTCAGTGTAGTACCCATTCTATAGTTAAAATCTTAGTTTTGTTAATGAAAATACTGGCCCAGAATAATTTTGGTTTGTACTTCAAAAGTCGTCAGTACTCCAAAAGTCGCCAGATAAGTCGCTAAATAATTTTTGTCGCTAAAAAGTTTTTTTTTGTCGCTATGACGAAGGCAAAAGTCGCTATTTCTAGCGACAAAGTCGCTAAATTGGCAACACTGCTGCTGTGTCTCCTTTCTGCTCGCAATGGGGTAGCATTCATCTCACGCTAGGTGAGGAGAGCCATACGTCGTAGTGACGTAACGCTATGTCATCGTGACATAAATAAACCTAAATCGACTTCATGAGTAGGTATATCGATCTTAGCAGTTGTACCACAGAGTTTGTACGGTAACGCGAAACCTAAATGTAAATACAGGTGTCGAAATTAAGTTACAGCAGTTGTGTGGTATGCTCATCTCAGTTGAATTACTTATTAAGATGTAATCTCAATAATTTTGGATGTTATTGTGTGTTTCTTGATGTAATGAAAGTCTGAACGAAGGAACCATAACAATAACGAAAGTAAAAAATGACGTCTAGGCATTTAGAAAAAATCCGATAAATTGTGCTTAAATCATGTGGATAAAATCGTGAAATAGAGAGAAATTAAAGTGTTTCGCATTTTTATGAAAGCCAAAGGATTGTACATCATTCTTCTGGGCAGAAACGTTAAACTGATAAGTTAATGTGGTTCCAAAGTTAATTACGAATGTTGCTGGAAATTTAATTTTGCCTTGATGTTGTATATCAGCACAGAAACTTTTGATGTTCAGAAATAAATTATTGCTGATGATTATAGTATACTGACATGTTATAACACAGGTCATTATTTTTCTTCATACGTTGTACTATGAAAAAAAACAATGACATGCAAGTCACATTTACCAGTATTATAAGCAACTGGAAGCAGTGAGTGCTGTTGCTATTTTCAGCTACTTTTTGTGTGACTCTTAGGCAATATGGAAATAAAAATTTATACAGTACCATGTCAAGTGAGAGAATAAACAAACACAGTATTCCAACATTGCATATGAAACATCACCTCGTGCTACTAAAAACTGTGGGCTGTTGAGGTTGTTTTCCCAAGTAGCTCACCCATTGTGACAGTCAGTGTTCAACATCATTTGGCAACTACTAGGAAACTTACTTTTTTTTAGTTGATATGTCTTCAATATTAAAATGTGAGTGACAATTATAGACGAAATATCATTGTTTTTCACAGTATACAATGTATAAAGAAAAATAATGATCTGTGCTATAAACAGGTTACATTATACATTATAATCATCAGCAATAATTTATTTCTGAAGAGCAAAATTTTCTGAGTTGATCTGCATGTTGATGAAGACAAAATTAAAATTCCAGCAACATTCGGAATTATCTTTGGAAACACATTAATTTCTCGGTTTAACGTTTCTGCCCTGAAAAATTATATACAGTCCGCTGGTTTTTATAAAAATACAAAACACTTTAATTTCTCCCTATTCCACGTTTCTGTCCACATGATTTATCCGCAATTAATCGGATTTTTTTTAAAAAAAGGGCTACTCGCTTTTTTTTACTTTCGTTTTGGTTATGATTCCATCGTTCAGATATTCGTTATGTTCATGAAACACACAATAACATCCCACATTCTTGGGATTAGAGCTCAATAATTAATTATTTCACGTTTCTGTAGACGTAATCATGCACGATTCATGGGATTTTTTTAAAAAATGACTACAAGCTTTTTTTGACTTTCGTTATGTTCATGAAATACCTAATAACACCCCAAATTCTTTGGAATACACCTTACTAATTAATTATTTCACGTTTCTGTCCACATGATTAATGGACGATTCATCGGATTTAAAAAAGTGACTGCAAGCGTTTCTTTTTTTCTTTCGTCATGGTTCCTTCGTTCAGATATTCATTATGTTCAAGAAACGCACAATAATATCCAAAATTGTTGGGATTCCAGTTTAATAACTAACTCAACTGGGCTCAACACACCACACAACTGCTGTTACTTCGTTTCTACACACGTATTTGTATTTAGCTTTCGCGTTATCGTGCAGCCTCTGTGGTACAACTGCAAAGATCGATATACGTACTCGTGAAGTCGATTAAGGTTTATTTACGTCACGATGGCGTATAGTTACGTCACTTTTGACGTAGGGCTCTCCTCACCTAGGGTGAGATGAATGCTAACCCTCGCAGTGCGACAGAGATTCTCCGTGTGCAAAAATAAGCAATGACGCAGCTACTTCCGTTTCGTCGTTGCTATCGATACATTTAAACATAGTTCCCTTGGCGATTACCGAGCACCGTAACGCTGATTCAGAATTAGCTGTATATTACAAGTTATCAATGGATATTAACCGGAAAAAAATTGGATGGTGCAGAAAGTATTTTATCTGCATTTTTGTTGTTACAAAGTGGTTTTGATAAAAACATGAAATGTTTGTGGATATTGAGGGTTGAGTGTGAAAAAGTTTGTTAGATGGTAGGTTAAAGTATAAAGTGGCGGAGGCGTCTGAGAGGAGAGAAAATGTAACGGAGACAAAAGTACTCGTAGATCCGAATTTGGCGAATTCGAGTGTACTGTGAATTCTGATGCTGTGCGATGCATTAGCGGCAGTTTGTGTGATTTAATAGAAGAGGTTGATGGAATTATTGGTTTTGGTTTTTATAATGGAAGTTTTAACTAATGAAGGATTTGCCCAGAGCAATTTCGCTTTAAAGTTTCTGATTAGGTGCGGTAAAGATTCTTAGAAATGATAAAATGTTAGCGACTTACGGTGTCAAAAAAAAAATCTGTAGCACAAAAGACATGATTTCTAGTGGAGACATGGACAAAGTATCTGAAATTTCGAGCTCAATCGAATCTATTTTACCAACACTATCAACCAGTTTTTCCTTTGATGTCCTATTTTTGAATGTAACGATTCCACTTGGGAGGGCATTCAGTGCCAGAGCCATTCGGATTCATGATGTTATTTGATTACTGGTAACTACACCACAGTCGCATTTCGATAGTTGTCGTCACTCACCACTGACAGTGGCTGCGGACTAACATCTATTGGGGTGCAGTACGTGACCAGTGGGGTCAAGAGCTTCTACAGAGGCGGCTGGACTGCAAACGGTCATAAGTTTGGAGCCAGAAGGCCGATCGGGTCCTGTGATTAAAATAGTGATAGTGAAGTGGTAATATGAAATAGTCAAGGCAAAAAATGCTATGAATCAGCGCAAAAGTTCAATACACTTTGTTAAAAGTAATGCTGATTTGAAATTTTCTGTAAATTTAAGTGTTCTATCATTATTTGGGCATTTATTTTATACACCATAATTACATAATCTGAGCCAGATTTAAACTCATTTTACACTGATATGATATGTTATGACATATCCTAGGAGGTAAATGCTGTTTCACTCACCATCACAGATATACTTAACACTATTGTTCTCACTTGCAAATATTGTATTCAATTTATAAAGTTATGTCTTATTTGGTGTGAGTTAATAAGCTTAATTAAATAGCCAATTTGCCACATTAAGTGGAGGTGTGTAATGTTATGCATATGTAGGTGAGCTATTCGGTCACCTAGAACTGGTAGGAGATGACTTTGCTTGTGTGGAAGAATACTAACCAGTAGGCCCGGGGCCAAGGGGAACTTGGCATAGCAGGAAGTGGGTAAATCTCAGACCATGTGGACAGCAGTTGCTCACTAGGCTGGAGGACAGATGATGCTCAGAAATGGCAAAGTAAACAGTCTGAAATACGGCCTTTTACACATCTCAGAAATTCTATCACAGTTCAATAGTAGGACAAATCTGAATACATCTGCAGTCTCAGAAAAATGAGGTGCATCCAATGAAACAACGATATTTGCAGTAACTTAAAAACTACATAAGTTAATATTTTACAGTGAGTATATTTTCACAGTGAGCCTTAGAATTAACATAAGAACAATAAAATACTTACGAACACAGGAGAAGTCACTCGCTAAGCTAAATATAGGAAAAATGTATTTGTGCACCCTTAATTCATGCTGTATCTTTAGTTATTAGTTGTGCCATTACTTTAAGTGAGTGAATTATTAATCAAAATTGCAAATTAGTTAAGCCTCCGATATGCAGTATAGAATGGACAGTTAGTGAGGCACCAAAATTTAGACTGAACCTGCTCATTAGCAAACAAACAAAACTCGCAGTTAACTAATTTTCACATTTTTACGACGGTGAAAGCATGGAAAGGAAACGGACCCTGCTTGCTAATAATGTCTGAGGACAATGGCAACAAAGGTGTCTTACAAGTTTTAACTATTGCAGGTAAATACTCAAGAAAGTTAGTCATTAAAGTTTGTTAAAGAAACGACACTGGGTAATGCCTGACAGTGCTATACTCTGTCATTTAACTGTCTTACAACGTTATAGATGTGTGGATGACGAACAATGTAGCCAAGTACAATGCGGAGTTGCTGCTGCTGGTTGAGAACTATGAGTCATCTCCATATCCACAGATAATTATGGGACAATCAATAGTTAGAGCTGCAGCTTCCACCACCTGTAAACTCCAACCGTGCTCTAAATACTGCCTGGTTAATAAAGTAGTTGCGCCTACATTGGCGCCATCACAACCGCACACCGCATCTGCGGGAGCGCCCAACAAACACTTCCGCACTCTTTCAACACTCAAGGTGCTGTGTCTCTTCTCTGCTCACAGCGTGACAAGCAAAGACCTTGTAAAAAATAACTAGACTCACTGATGGCGCTGCAGTTGCGGGATAATTTGAACCTTCGGCTGGACGCCATTATAGTGGTTGTAGTCTGATGTGTTGTGCAGTATTGTTGTTTATGAAGACCCTGATTCAACGTTGTATATTTGTTGGGGCGTACATACAGTATTTGTTACTCGTAATTCTACTGTCTGTATGTTCCAATCAAAAGAAGTACAATGGTGAAGAGTTGTGCAGCGATTAATTGTACAAATATATTCGAGAAAGGAACGAATATTACGTTTGACAGGTATGTGGATATTTTAAGTTGTTTTGTATGTCAGTGCACTTGCTTAATAAATATTTTTGTAACACGATATTAGCATAATGTCTGTGCATCTATTTGCAGGTTTGCTTTCTCAAAACCACAGCTGTTACAAAAATGGTTACACGTTGTCAGAAGGCAAGATTTCCGACCGACAGAATACCATTTTATATGTTCTGATCATTTTGAAGAAAGTTGGCTGATCGGTAGTGTTTTCATGGTCTAGGTTAGGTTGAAACTTGATAATTTGGTCGTGAGTTGCCAAAGCACTATGCCATATACAGGGTGTTTCAAAAATGACCGGTATATTTGAAACGGCAATAAAAACTAAACGAGCAGCGATAGAAATACACCGTTTGTTGCAATATGCTTGGGACAACAGTACATTTTCAGGCGGACAAACTTTCGAAATTACAGTAGTTACAATTTTCAACAACAGATGGCGCTATTGTGACCCACCGACAAAGCCTGACAACATGGGTCAGCGCATTGTCAATGCACGTGCGAACATTACGGAAGGCGAACTACTCGCTGTTGAGAGGAATGTCGTTACACGTATTGCCAAATGCATTGAGATTGACGGACATCATGATGTGAAAGATATAGAAGACAACGCAGTCTGTGGGTGCGCCATTCTGTACGCCGTCTTTCTGCTGTAAGTGTGTGCTGTTCACAACGTGTAAGTGTGCTGTGGACAACATGGTTTATTCCTTAGAACAGAGGATTTTTCTGGTGTTGGAATTCCACCGCCTAGAACACAGTGTTGTTGCAACAAGACGAAGTTTTCAACGGAGGTTTAATGTAACCAAAGGACCGAAAAGCGATACAATAAAGGATCTGTTTGAAAAATTTCAACGGACTGGGAACGTGACGGATGAACGTGCTGGAAAGGTAGGGCGACCGCGTACAGCAACCACAGAGGGCAACGCGCAGCTAGTGCAGCAGGTGATCCAACAACGGCCTCGGGTTTCCGTTCGCCGTGTTGCAGCTGCGGTCCAAATGACGCCAACGTCCACGTATCGTCTCATGCGCCAGAGTTTACACCTCTATCCATACAAAATTCAAACGCGGCAACCCCTCAGCGCCGCTACCATTGCTGTACGGGAGACATTCGCTAACGATATAGTGCACAGGACTGATGACGGCGATATGCATGTGGGCAGCATTTGGTTTACTGACGAAGCTTATTTTTACCTGGACGGCTTCGTCAATAAACAGAACTGGCGCATATGGGGAACCGAAAAGCCCCATGTTGCAGTTCCATCGTCCCTGCATCCTCAAAAAGTACTGGTCTGGGCCGCCATTTCTTCCAAAGGAATCATTGGCCCATTTTCAGATCCGAAACGATTACTGCATCACGCTATCTGGACATTCTTCGTGAATTTGTGGCGGTACAAACTTCCTTAGACGACACTGCGAACACCTCGTGGTTTATGCAAGATGGTGCCCGGCCACATCGCACGGCCGACGTCTTTAATTTCCTGAATGAATATTTCGATGATCGTGTGATTGCTTTGGGCTATCCGGAACATACAGGAGGTGGCGTGGATTGGCCTCCCTATTCGCCAGACATGAACCCCTGTGACTTCTTTCTGTGGGGACACTTGAAAGACCAGGTGTACCTCCAGAATCCAGAAACAATTGAACAGCTGAAGCAGTACATCTCATCTGCATGTGAAGCCATTCCGCCAGACACGTTGTCAAAGGTTTCGGGTAATTTCATTCAGAGACTACGCCATATTATTGCTACGCATGGTGGATATGTGGAAAATATCGTACTATAGAGTTTCCCAGACCGCAGCGCCATCTGTTGTTGACAATTGTAACTACTGTAATTTCGAAAGTTTGTCTGCCTGAAAATGTACTGTTGTCCCAAGCATATTGCAACAAACGGTGTATTTCTATCGCTGCTCGTTTAGTTTGTATTGCCGTTTCAAATATACCGGTCATTTTTGAAACACCCTGTATAACGCACTTCTCGTCATAAAATCTAAAGCAAGGTAGAGTCAGAAAATATCTATTAATATAGTGGGCAAATCTTCGAGTATTTTGATGCATTTTGCTTACATCTATCGTAAATGAACTACGAAAAATGCTAGGGGTCCAGTACATAACTTTTTGCTACGGCAGATTCCATGTAGTACGTAAGATAAATTCATAAAGTGACTAGTTGCTGTTTGTTCATAAATTAAAAAGTGTATTGTAGTAACGTATTTAAATGAGGCATTATGTTTGTGACCTATCTCAAGGGCAGGCATTTTATAACCAAAAGCGATGTATAAACATTCGAACTCCGCGCGCCACTTTACCACTCTAATGGCCGCCGCCCAGGTATTCAATTTGTCCGCTCTTCACAGTCGACCACTCGTGCGGTTGTGGGGGCCTGGTGACAAGAGACTCTCCATGAGCAAAGATAAACAACGGCATGGTTAATTCCGCTTTGTCGTTGCTATTGAAATATTTCAACACAGTTTCCTTGGCGATTACCCAGCAGTTTACGTTATTTACATCGTCATTATAATCAATTATGTATATTCACAAATAAATATACTATTACATGCATTATATATTAAACGTAATTTTTGTAATACAGATTCAGAATTAGCAGTATATTAAAAGTTATCAACGTACATTAACGGTGAAAAATTTTGAAGGGTGCAGAATTTTACCTGCATTTTCGGTGTTACATGTGCCCCAAATTCCGTGAGTTTTTTCCTTAAGGGAAACATAATCAAGCAATGTCCGAAGAAATACAAACAGAAGAGCGAGTGTAAGAGCATTCAGTTTTGCCTACATAAATTTCGTTGATCTCTCATTAAGATTCTCATTAATTTTTATGATTAGCGTGACAACCGTGCCTCATTGTAATTCAAAATATCGTACTGTCCCATAACATATTTTAAATAACAAAATTACATCTTTCAAAAAATCGGTACGTTTGAAATGGCTCATGTGTTATGGCAAGCATTAAGCTAAAACTTAAATATTTATATCTAAGCTTTACACGGATCGTGCTGAAAACAAAATCATCACGTCCCACACGAGTATTGACAGAGGACGCCACAGCATTCTAAGAGCCAGTGGCAGCTCGGTCCAGACATGACATTGGGTGCGCCACAGTGGCATGCTTGATCCTACTATTTGTTTGTGCAGTGGCATTCCAGGACTCTACCTGCGCCACATTCTTTGAAAACTCACTCCCGAGTAGAGATGGGCAAACTGAAACACCTAACTGTTTCGAAACAAATGAAACAGTATAATGTAATGTTTTGATACGCTGTTTCGAAACAGTGAAACAGTTTGTTTTTTGTAATCTAATAAACCTACACATTTTATCATCTTGAATGTCTACTGTATAAGTATGTTCATCCAAACATAAATGAGGTGCGAGAGCGCTAATCATATCGCATAAAATATGAAACTATCACTTAGGCGTCTTGGCAGTTCCATATTTCCTGAAGCAAATAAGCTGCTTTCGTGCCGTGTCACTTTCATACTTTTCAATTGGCTGAGGACAGCCATAACTGGAGACAGAAGAACCACCACAAACGGAACTGGAGGTGGGAGCAAACTGCAGAAACAACAGATATGCTACTGGGATTCCCACATTCCGTTAGTACCCATCTTGCTAATTTTCATGCACACAAAGGGAATTATTGTGGATAATAAGCACAGTGACTATAGACTCACAAATAATGCCAAATAATTCGAATAAATAACAAAATATAACAGAAAAAAAATTTGTCTTTCAAGGTGTTTCGAACCGTTACTATAAATTTACCATGCTTCCCAGCCCTTCCCATTCACCATTACACTATCAGTGATGTGTCAAACAGATTGCTTGCAATTATACCAACATCAAATTTATGTATGTGTCTAATAACTGTCACTCTACGCCTTTTTTTATTCAAAATGTTGTAGGCTTACTTGCGTTTCTTAATATGATTACTGTACATGACCAGAGAAACGTGTGTTATAAAAAAGTGTAATTTAACTGAATGATTTTCACATATTTATTATTTTGAATGTGAATAGTATGCATTGTTTCATTGTTTGGTTAGTGTTTATAAAGCAGATGTTACGCCATTTCGGAATAGGACAGTTAGATAGAAACGAAGCTTTATTTTCGAATATCTTAAGCTTCATACTATTGCTTGTCAAAAAGATTTCGATACTCTTGAAAGTGTTTCACGAAGTGGTATGTTGTGTTTCAGTACCTGTGCCGAGCCCGAATCTCGTCCGAGACAGAGCGGAATGAAACATCACTGTTTCGATACAATTAGTCCGTTCCAAGCACAGGTGAACTGAAACAGCCTTATTTTGAAACAACGATACAGTTTCTATGTCTGGCTCGAGATCGAATCTGGTCCGGTTATCCGAGACAGGGGCGGAATGAAACACCACTGTTTCGAAACAGTGAGCCACAGCCGTTCCGAAACACTGAAACAGTTCCTCATATCGATACACTGTATCGAAACGTAGAAACAGTGGCCAAGTCTACTCCCGAGTAACCTCGAGTATGCGTACAGACTACGTGGGTGCTGCGTGGGGCGCACCCAGAAAATGTTTAGTTTGTTAAAAACAAAACAAAATAAATATTTCTCGCTTGCTTTTATCAAAAAGTGAGGAACTATTAACAGTCTGAGATGGAAGTTAAAATATCTGATCTCTAAAACATATGTGTCTGTTTCAGATGGCTTTGTGCAAACGCAACCAAGCAACATGCTCCCCCTTCATTGTGTTTCTCTGCTCAAGTCAAAGGCACTCTCCAGAATAAGTCACACTGTACTGTTAATAGAATCTCGTCTTTTCGGCACGCTTTCATGTTCCCTTACAAGTGACATGCTGCAATACGTCCACTTCATTCCTCAATAATTGTTTTAAAATATCTGCTTCCCAATGTTGAGCAATAATAAAGAATAATCCGAGATACAAGGAAGCCGATTGTTACAAACTGCCTCAACAATTATATATTTTTTAAACGTAACAGCAATGTCATTTAACATTTCAGTGACATTTTTTTCACGTAATCTAGATAGTTATCGTTTTGTTTGTTGAGACTAAGGCTTTTAAGGGCGCAGGAGCTTATATTGTAGAGTGAAGGAGTTAAACCGTATTAATAGCTAGTACAAAGAGAGGTTCTACTGACGGGATGCGTGGAGGAAAAGCTCTCTGCCGTGCAAAACTTTTCTCAGTTTTCAAACGTGGCGCGATTACTGGACGCGCGTGGAAAGCTGAAACACTATAATCAGTATTGCTTCTATACATCCTTTCAAATTCGACAGTTCCCTAGTCTCTATGGGTATTATGTCATACGTTTGTCGTCGTCATCGCGGGTGGATGTTACTAACACCGGCAATAGCGAGAAGCATGTTCAGCCAAAAAATAAGGAATCCGAGATTGTGTCTTCTGCCAGTTCCTGCAGTGCATCAGCAAGAAATGTCAAGGAAACCCTCGGGCAGGTCGTACCATGAAGTATGCAAAAACATATTTCTTTGGATTTATTACAACAAAGAATTTTACAAAGTGCTTTGTTGTGTGTGTAAAAGCTCTTTTGATCCTAGTATAGTGCTTCCACCGGCAATTGTTACTTCTGCAGACAGGAATTCGTATAATACATTCATTCGACATGCATTTTTCCAGTGGCAAAAGGCAATTGAACGTTTCAGAGTTCATGAAAAATGTACACTTCCCGTTCGTCCGTGATTGCTCTAGCAACTACGAAACAAGGTAACAATGTGTCATCACTTATCTCAACACATAAATTAGAGTGAATGAAAAAAGTACGCAAGCGATTTTAAGAATAATAACATCCCTCCAGTTCTTAAGTAATCAAAGAAAACCAATTAGTGGTCACACCGATGAACCATCAAATAATCGTCAGTTGCTGCAGCTTAGAGCAGAAGATGTACCCAACTTGAAATCTTGTCTGCAGCGTCATTCGTGTAAGTGGGTTTCTCATGATATATTGAATGAAATTGTTATTATCCAGCGTTGTACAGCAAAACATTATGAAATGTACAAAATTATTAAGACTTTCCTGGCCACTTGTTGACAGACTGCCTATTGGTTTCCGTCTGGGGTCTTCAGGCGACGTTTGTCTCATAATTTTTCTGACGTTTCGCCAGCACGAGTGGCTGGCGTTATCAAACCTTATTTGTCCTATTTCAAATTTTAATGTACTAACAAAATGCCAGATAGATTTGTACCAGTTATTTACAGTGACTGCAAGAGGTAACAATGGTATCAACACGTTACTAAAAGAAGATAACAAGTTCATACAAATAACACTGAAAAAATCTTTATAAATCAGATTTTTTAATTTATTGGAGAAAGAACTATGCAAAGATATATTTGTTAACAGAACTACAGAATAACTATTTTATGTACCAAATAATAATCGTATATCTGTATAACAGGCTTTTCTTTTTAGGTCATTGGCACATATGCATTTCTTTGCCATTTTGCCAATATCAATATTTTTAGTCATTTCTGTATGAAGATGCAAAATCTTCAAATCATTCAATCTTTTTGTGTCATTGTTGATCGAAAAAACGTTTTCAATCGTCTAAGTGTGGGAAACAACCGCTCAGAGGTACAAGAAGTAACAGGCATAGCTCAGATCATAGGGTTTTTGTCATAGCATTTTGGCATCTTCCTCTTTCTACGCAAAACTAGTTCATCAATGTTCATCTTTCGTGATGGTTTCAGTCCACAAATCAAAATGTACCCCTTTGTGAAGCTGAACTTGCAGACAAAATTTCCAGGAATGTTTTGATTTCTTGGTGTGACATTGATACCTTTTGACAAGACGAGCTCAATCCTGCCGAAAGTAAAATTAACGTTTTCCGGAATATAAGAAATAATTTATGTAAGTTTGAAAAATATCCACTAGCCTACTCACCGACTTTACTTTTCTCTTCTGACAGATCTTCCAATAATTTCAAGAGAACATCATAATTACTTTCCAACGATGTTAGTGATTATACTAAGACACACCACCTCAAGGGACAGAATGGTCGCAAAATCAGTCTGTCAACGTTTCTTACAACAGCGTCTTCGTTGTCTTCTTGTATCGATTGAAACACCACTAGCCTCTTGTCTTGCAATGATATTAACTCACAAAGAATCATCAGAAAGTCTTGCACATAACTAATACCTTGCATCGCATCTTTTACTACCAAATTGAAATTATGCACTGGACAACGAACAAATATCGCACTTGGCCCCAACTGAGTAAACCTAGTTTATAATACTGTTAAATGTCCACCGACATTGCTTGCGCCATCATAACGTTGACGACGACAGTATTTTATACCGACGCATAAACGTCTTATGACATCCTGGACGACTTCCAATAATTTCAAGAGAACATCATAATTACTTTCCTATGATGTTAGTGATTATGCCATGACACACCACCTCAAAGGACAGAATGGTCGCAAAGTGGACTTGTTGAAGCTACTTCATAGCAGCACATAAAAATTTCTTCAACTTGAAGATTTTTATCGACATGTGAAACATGTTCCTTCACCGATATGACGGAAATATCATCTAGAATAAGAGAAAAATAAAGTACCTCCTTAATACAATTCACAATGACAAACTGCCAATTGGCTTATGTCTCGGCTTCTTTGGTCGACATTTGTCTGATGATTTTTCTGACTTTCGTCAGCACGAGTTATTGGCATTGTCAAAGCTTCACTCTCCATTGGTGGTAGTGGAGTGGAGCCGAACTTGCGGCCGTAAATTAGATGTACCTGGCGCGCCAACGTCCAAGAGCTTCTCCGCGTTCATTTCCGGTGTGTTTCTCATCTCGCTACATGCAATGATCGTTCGCTGGTACAGTACGGGTATCCAGGAACCGTTTACCTTGAGGCTCTCTTCTTTCTTGTTGAAGCTACTCTCGTGTCTGTGTATTTCTATAGTTTCCCTGAACAAACGGGTGTGATAGCTCTTCTCTATGGCCAGAACTCCCGTATCGGCGAATTTTACTATGTGGTCGCCCTCACACAGCTCATGCTCTGTCACGGACTGTTTCTCCAACTGCCCCAATCCGCAATGTCGCTCACGTTCTGTGATACTGGTGTTGATTGATCGTGCAGTCATTCAACCATACGTTTCCCATATGTGCATGATATGCGGTATATTCCAGACGTTACAAGTGGGTCCCTGTTCTCCTTTGCCGATCTCAGACTCTCTTTTATGTTTTTTATCACTTTGCATAAATATTCAAACTGTCAAATTACCACCAAAGCCTGAAAAGAGGCATGATTAAATGCTCCTGTATTCCAGTATTGCAGCAAACGACCGATGCAGGTGACAAGAGGAGAACCGCACCGGAAATGACGCGGAAAAGCCCTTGGACGTTGGCGCGCCAGTTACATACGCTGAAAACCCAAGAAACTGATGTAGGACCCTGCGAGCATGCGGAAGTGCCGCAACACGACGTGGCATGGACTCGACTGATGTTGGAATTAGTGCTGGATGGAACTGACATCACGAACCCTGCAGGGCTGTCAATAAATCCGTAGGAGTACGAGGGGTGAAGACCTCTTTCGAACAGCACGTTGCAAGGCATCCCAGATATGCTCAATAATGTTTATGTCTGGAAAGTTTTGTGGCCAGCGTAAGTATTTAAACTCAGAAGAGTGTCACTGGAGCCACTCTGTATCAGTTCTGGGCGTGAGTGGCGTCGCATTGTCCTACTGGAGTTGCCCAGGTCCGTCGGAATTAACAATGGACAGGAATGGATGCAGGTGATCAGACAGGATGCTTACGTACGTGTCACCTGTCTGAGTCGTATCTAGACGTATCAGGGGTTTCATATCACTTCAAATACAAACGCCCCATATCATTACAGAGCCTCCACCAGCTTGAACAGTCCCCTGCTGATATTCAGGGTCCATGGATTCATGAGGCTGTCTCCATACCCGTCCACGTTCATCCGCTCGATACAAACGAGACTCGTCGTCACAGGCAACATGTTTCCAATCATCGACAGACCAATGTCTGTGTTGACGGGCCCAGGCGAGGCGTAAGGCTTTGTGTCGTGCAGTCATCAAGTGTACTCGAGGGGGCCTTCGGCTCCAAAATCCAATGTAGATTATGTTTCGTTGAATGGTTCACACGCTGATTCTTGTTGATGGCGCAGAATTGAAATCTGCGGAAGGGTTGCACTTCTATCACGTTGAACGATTCCCTTCAGCCGTCGTTGGTCCCGTTCTTGCACAATTTCTTTCCAGCCACAGCGATGTCGGAGGTTTGATGTTTTACTGCATTCCCGATATTCACGTTACACTCCTGAAATGGTCGTACAGTAAAATCCCCACTTCATCGCTACCTCGGAGGCGGTGTGTCCCATCGCTCGTGTGCCGACTGTAACACCACGTCCAAACTCACTTAAATCTTAATAACCTGTCATTGTAGCAGCAGTAACCGATCTAACAACTGCGCTAGACACTTGTTGTCTTATATAGGCGTTGCCGACCGCAACACCATATTCTGCTGTTTGCATGTATCTGTATTTGAATACACATTCCTATACCAGTTTCTTTGGCGCTTCAGTGTATAACCTGCTGCCACGAGATCGGCTCCAGTCCACCACCAGCAATAGAGGCTGAAGCTTTGACAATGCCAGTCATTCGTGCTGGCGAAATGTCAGAAAAATCAACAAACAAACGTCGGCCGATGAAACCGAGACATAAGCCAATTCGCAGTTTGTCATTCTGAAATCTACACTCCTGGAAATGGAAAAAAGAACACATTGACACCGGTGTGTCAGACCCACCATACTTGCTCCGGACACTGCGAAAGGGCTGTACAAGCAATGATCACACGCACGGCACAGCGGACACACCAGGAACCACGGTGTTGGCCGTCGAATGGCGCTAGCTGCGCAGCATTTGTGCACCGCCGCCGTCAGTGTCAGCCAGTTTGCCGTGGCATACGGAGCTCCATCGCAGTCTTTAACACTGGTAGCATGCCGCGACAGCGTGGACGTGAACCGTATGTGCAGTTGACGGACTTTGAGCGAGGGCGTATAGTGGGCATGCGGGAGGCCGGGTGGACGTACCGCCGAATTGCTCAACACGTGGGGCGTGAGGTCTCCACAGTACATCGATGTTGTCGCCAGTGGTCGGCGGAAGGTGCACGTGCCCGTCGACCTGGGACCGGACCGCAGCGACGCACGGATGCACGCCAAGACCGTAGGATCCTACGCAGTGCCGTAGGGGACCGCACCGCCACTTCCCAGCAAATTAGGGACACTGTTGCTCCTGGGGTATCGGCGAGGACCATTCGCAACCGTCTCCATGAAGCTGGGCTACGGTCCCGCACACCATTAGGCCGTCTTCCGCTCACGCCCCAACATCGTGCAGCCCGCCTCCAGTGGTGTCGCGACAGGCGTGAATGGAGGGACGAATGGAGACGTGTCGTCTTCAGCGATGAGAGTCGCTTCTGCCTTGGTGCCAATGATGGTCGTATGCGTGTTTAGCGCCGTACAGGTGAGCGCCACAATCAGGACTGCATACGACCGAGGCACACAGGGCCAACACCCGGCATCATGGTGTGGGGAGCGATCTCCTACACTGGCCGTACACCACTGGTGATCGTCGAGGGGACACTGAATAGTGCACGGTACATCCAAACCGTCATCGAACCCATCGTTCTACCATTCCTAGACCGGCAAGGGAACTTGCTGTTCCAACAGGACAATGCACGTCCGCATGTATCCCGTGCCACCCAACGTGCTCTAGAAGGTGTAAGTCAACTACCCTGGCCAGCAAGATCTCCGGATCTGTCCCCCATTGAGCATGTTTGGGACTGGATGAAGCGTCGTCTCACGCGGTCTGCACGTCCAGCACGAACGCTGGTCCAACTGAGGCGCTAGGTGGAAATGGCATGGCAAGCCGTTCCACAGGACTACATCCAGCATCTCTACGATCGTCTCCATGGGAGAATAGCAGCCTGCATTGCTGCGAAAGGTGGATATACACTGTACTAGTGCCGACATTGTGCATGCTCTGTTGCCTGTGACTATGTGCCTGTGGTTCTGTCAGTGTGATCATGTGATGTATCTGACCCCAGGAATGTGTCAATAAAGTTTCCCCTTCCTGGGACAATGAATTCACGGTGTTCTTATTTCAATTTCCAGGAGTGTATTAAAGAGGCACTATATTTTTCTCTTATTCTAGACCAGAGGTTCCCAAACTTTTGTTTGTCACGCCCCCCTTCTCCCGAAAAGAAAACTTCCGTGCCCCCCTAAAAAATATAGAGATTTTTATTAATTATCAAGAAACTATCGAAAAATTTGTGATGGTGACGTCATGTAACATGGTGGGCTGTTAATGTATCAAGTCGCAGTTATTACGTCATCAGTCTAGTCTAGTAATTATAAGCCATTCCTAAAGTAAAGAAAGTCCTTGGTAAACAAGGAAAAATATTTGGGACCTTTGCAGATTAGTGGATGAAGGTCATTATTTTTAGTGTAGCTTATTACTTTCACTCATTATCAAAAATAGTCACTCAGTCACAGTGTTAGCGAACATCACTGATTTGTACGCCTATAGCGCTCCCCACTGTCATTGCGCATAGGTTGGTATTTATGTCAACTACGACAGTTACCGAACGGCGACAATGGCTGAGTTCCCAGAACCAGACAAAAAATAAAAAATAAGTTTTACGAAATAATTTTGCAGACTACACAGAACTTAAAAAAAATGAAAAAAACAACTTCCTTACCTCGATTACATTCCCTTGCTGCACACCATTTCTTCACCAGTATACGATTTTAGGATTACTCTTCGCTTGCCACATCTAGGGTAAACTTTCGCTGTGTCTTCATCCAGAAGAAATACTATTATTAGTTGAAATAACATACCACACATAACATCAGAATCCATAATGATCACACGCAGTGTTTATATTTAAATCAGATTCACTATGTTTATTTTATATAATGTTTCCTTTTTTTATAATTTTACAGTGTTACCTACATGTAAGGATCGTTAGGAGGAAAATAACAAGTTCTCTTATAATGTGACGTATTTATTATAAAAATATTATTTCCACACACATATGGCAAGCAACAAACAAATAAATCAATGTGAAGGATGAGCTTGCATATTTTTTACAAGATTTTGAATTATTGGCTGAATAGTAGAAACTGCGAAACGTAAATCATTGGCAATACTGAGTTTGCTTCTAAGCTTATTTTTTATCGCCACTACCGCTGAAAATGCTCTTTCGCACAAATAAGCGCTTGAAAATGGTAAATACAGTTTCAGTGCTTGTTCTGCTGTGCTGAGATACACCGTGAGATATTTCACCCAAAATAAAGGCTTATCCATCTTCTCAAAGTCATACTTCGCTGCACAATCATTTTTAATTTCTAAGACTTCCTGTTGTACCCTGTCTGGCAACACATTCACGTCAACGTGAAATGGATCCGTCGCCAACCTATAATAAATTTTATCATCACAACTGTTGGGGAAGTATCGTTCGAATTCATCAATGAGGTGCTGCAAATGGTTCGATATTTTACTCTTAGTATCAGTATCCTTAAAATCGTTTTGAAATCGGGCTTCTTCCAGGATTCCAAACAATCTGGGAAAGCAGGAATAATTTCAGGCTAAAATTTTACGTTTCCATAGTTGTAACTTATCAGTAAAAGCTTTGATGGCATCCCAATGAAAAATTATGTTTGACTATTTACCTTGTAATTTCAAATTCAATGTGTTTAAAGATTCGAAAATATTTGACAGATAAGCCAATGCAACATGAACACCGGGCTTTCTAAATTCCACATACAATTCAGTTTGTTTGTTATTTTCCAAAAAACTGCATCACTTCGTTACGAAGTACAAATAATCTTCCTAGCATATTTCCTTTTGAGAGCCAGCGTACTTCTGTATGAAATAAAAGTGTTTTATACTCTGCTCCCAAGTCTTCACAAAGAGCCGTAAATAACCTGGAATTTAACGCACTCTTTTTAATATGATTCACGATTTTGATGCACAATTTCAAGACATCATTGAGTTCCTTTGGAAGTGTCTTAGCTGCGAACTCTTGACGGTGTATTACACTATGGATAGCAGTAACACTAGGGTTTTTCTCTCTGACTATCTGCACGAATCCTAAGCGACATCCAAACATTGATGGGGCGCCGTCTATGCATACGCCTATCAGTTTCTGCCATGATAACTCATTTTTACAAAAGAATTCGGGGAGACCGCTGCCATTATATGAATTGCTTTTGAAGTTGTCTTTAACTCTGTAGAAAACAGCAACTTTCCTTTAATTGCTTGATTTTCTATATAGCGAACGAAAGCTGGCAGTTGGCAACAATTCGCAACATTGGTACTCTCGTCTTACTGTATTGCGAAAAACTGCAATTGTTTGACGGCTGTAAGTAATTGATTTTGTATGTCTTTGGCCAAATTGTCAATCCGACGTTTCACAGTATTGTCAGAAAGCAGCATTTGTGAAATTTTTTTTTACTTTCTGACCCAAGAACAATATCAGCAGCTTTCAACAAACAGTGTTTGACTAGTGTCTCTCCGATAATATAACTTTTCTTGGTCCTTGAAATAAGAAGCGATAACTCATACGAGGCTTCCAGTACCTTTTCTGATATCTGAGCGAAGGATCCAGCAGTGTCCAACTTCATTCGTTTCAAATTATCACATTTTGCAGCAAAAAATTCCTTTGGCTTCTCTTTCAATGCACCATGCTTTGCCCACAAATGGCGTTCCAGACGAGAAGGTCTCATGGAATCATTGCTCAATACCTCATAGCAAATAACACATTGCGGCTGGTCAGCACCATTTTTTTTTTTTTTTTGTATAGAAGCAAAACCGTATTTGATATAATATCATTATATTTACGTTTTTTCAAGACACTTATGGTGAAGTAAAAGGAAAACAAGAAGTTAACAGTATAATTTCGCACTAACACTGATTTTACTGAGGCACAACTGTGAAAGATTCAACGCGATTTCAGCAAAATCCAATACATCAGATGTGTCAACAACTGCAAGGAACCAACCGAAATAAAGGAAAGCTACTGTCATCTGTCAGCACCTCAGATGACTGCCTGTAAGGAGTGGGGCGAATAACGGGGAAGCCCAGCCGCAGCGCAGGTAGTCAGTGCACTGTCTGTCTGCGACCTGGTGGCCGAGCAGGGCTCTTGCTGGGACAAACGGGCTTTTCCCGGATTAGGGCGGAAACAGCCTACAGGCAGCCTAAGAATTTGCTACCTGTTCTGCGGTGCTGCTCTGCGCAGTGCAGCCTGAGGTTTTATGCGAAAATCGTTTCCGTGCCCCTGTCTTTCATTACTTATAAACGAAACGTTTTGAGATAACATCAATGAAGCATGCCCCGGTATCAACTAAAATGTGTATTAGCTGTCTGTGCATGTCGACGAGCACTATTATTTGTCTACACTTATCTGTGTCTAGTTCTTGGTTTTCTCATAACGAGTCCTCATGAGTATCAAGATCATTCCAGAAAAATCCGCCCAGCTCTGATACTGACGGCAGTTTATTTGGTGTTTTTTTTTAATTTTCTACTCTTGGACATTTTTAGTTTCTATGTGCATTTCCCGTGGTTGTTGAAGCCGTTTTGACCCCCACATTGTCATCGTTTTATCAATTTCTTAGGTTAACGAACTTTGTATTACCAACAATTCGCTAACTATCAAGTCACTTAAGTTTTCTTCGGAAAGACAGCTGTCATCTTCCCAATTGCTTCGAGAAATGTGCTCCGTTTCTGCTTCTAATTCTTCTCCCGAGCTGATGCAGCCCATACCACTATCATCTGACTTTATGACGTTAGCCTTAACTTCTCAGATGTTATAATCTCCATGACATTCAATTAGTCGTACCTGGTCATCATCGGCAAACTCGTGTTGTCCTTTTCTAGAAATCTCGTATCGGTTTTCTTTAGGACCAATCTCGTTGGGGTTGGCTACTTCAGTTACTTCATTGGACAAGGCTGCCTCTTCGGTATAGAGTTTTCCGTTTCTTCATAGACGCTAATTTCATGTGGGTTGAGAAGCGTCAAATATTTTCCATTCCTCCCCAACAGCACACCTCCCATATAATCTTACGTAATTCTTCAGCTCGTCGTATATCCGACTGAACTGACCTAGGCACAACTCCTCGCGTTCAGCGTTGCCATAGGCGATAACGGAAGATTTTTCCAAATCGGCTACTTTAATTCCGCTGGCGAATCTCAATCTCACTGTATTGGAGCCTGCTGGTATTGTTGTTGCTTTAACAGCGTCAGCCTTTTCCTTTATGACCGGTGCTCTATCTTCATTGCTATCACGGGCAGTGATCGATGTGTCGACTGCCGTTTCAGCTTCTATTATTGCTACCACGGGTACGTTACTCGCTCTGTCTTCTTGCGCATTCTCCCATCGCCGATTTATCCGTTCTAATCTGCCATACACCCCATTTACATGGGGCTCCCAAAACCGGATTTCATAAACCGATTTCCCTCTACCGCTTCTGGGAGGCGATGTAAACACTTCAAGATCGATTGTGCAAATCCGCTTCTGGTTGACGGTTTTCCAGTTACGCAGTCGATTTTCGCCCCCTTGTAAATACAACCGAGTTTGAAACGTGCTTGAGCTTCAGGTTTCGTATTGTTTCTACAAATTTTTGGCTAATATAGACGGAGTGGCTTTTTGTACAGTGAAGGATAAGTAGAAGTATAAGACCGAAGCTGTTTACACCTCGCCTAATTGAAAATAAATAGCGACTGTGCTGACTGAATCAGAAACTGTAAAAGCTGTTTTCCAGGCGCCATATTTAAGTGGGCTGGCAAACCCGCTTCAGCCTCCACATGTAAACGCGACAGAGAAAAACGATTTCCGAAATTCTGATTTCGTCTTCCAGAAGAAGTGTCGCATGTAAACGTAGCGATAGCGACGTTGCCTCTGATTTCTTCTTGGCTGCCAAGATCTTCGCACACCTTGTGGGCGCGGCTAGTGGTTTCCCTGATTACATACGACAGGCCCGTTTCTACCCCTCTGACGCAGTTGCTCATTTTGGTCCTGTCTACAGTCATTATGCTGAGAACCACGTACCGTATTCACTTGATACTGGCCTCTGTCATTTCTACTATTATTGTTCCCATTATGACTGTTATTGTTATAGTGGTGTGAGTTATTATTGCCATGGTGGTACTTTCCATTATAGCCATAGTTATTGTTATTGTTTGTTGCTGTTGTTGTAATTGTTGCTATTACTACAGCTTTTAAAATTTTCACAGCTATTCTGCCAATTATCTTCATCTTCGATCTTTCTAAGAATGCAGTAATTGTTCTGTAACTACTGCCTATGCACCTCTTGGAATCATCTCGAAGCTTCTACTACAATTCCCAGACAATCTTCGATTCAGTCCGTCGATCACACAAATATTCTAATTTGCGGATCCAATTTTCGCAGAATTCTTTCATTGAGCTACGCTAGTTTACGTCGTAGTATTTTGACACTACGAAATCGCTCTCCTGTTTCTGATCTCACCAATATTCTTTCAAGAACGCATTCTTAAATTCTTGAAAGCTCATGTTCACAACGTGGCTAGCCTCGACCGCTAGCACGTCGATTACAGAGTTAATTTTTCTATTATCCGTCCACGACTGAGGCAATACTCTTTCGCAATTTTTAATCTAGTCGGTAGTGTGCAATCCACCCTGATTTTGAGGGGAATGAAACGCTCCCCTTTCGCTAAGATTTCAGTATTATGAGCGAGTCATGACAACTAGTGCGGCTTTTACTCTAATCTCTTTTCCAGTACAGTTACTTTTGTAACTACTTGGCAAGTGTTCGTCGCTAACGTTCCTACTTTCCTCTTTTTCTCATCACGTGTGGTCAACTGTTTCTTCACTCTAGTATCTATGTCTGATACTAAAGTCTGAAAATTCTTAATCTTTTTCCTATCGTATTTTCGCGCTAATTCCACCTTTTCAGTTAACTTTCTTTTCAATAATGGGATCAACAGGCTGTTCTAGTTTCTGTTCAAAGCTCTCTACTTCCGTCGCAAAACGTCTATTTATGCTTCCTATTTGTGACCGTAACTCTGTCATGCCCTGCTTAAAATTACCGGTTTCGGTATTCAATACAATTATTTCTTTCTTTATTTCATCTACTTTCATGTTAAAAACTCCAATATTACTGTTAACAATCTTGATTGCTTTGTTCTGATCATCCATTTTACTTAATTATGCATCAATTTTACTGTTAATTGATTCGGACTGAGCATTAATTTCAGCATTAATTGATTCAGACTGAGCTTTTATAGATTCAGACTGAGCATTAATTTTAGCATTAATTCATTTGGGTTGAGTTTTTATTGATTTGGACTGAGCATTAATTTTTCTGGTCAACATCCTCAAAAAATCGTTTATATTTCCAGATATTACTAGTTTTGATTCTAGCTCTGGTTCTTTCATAATGGTTTCCTTGTATCCACCATCAATGGATTCAGTTTCGATTTTTATTCCGAATTCTGTAGCATCTACAAATGCCAAGAATTCCATTTCCGTCAGTACCTGTGTTTCAGCGGTACCGTCGGTGATGTTAGCCGCCGGTTACTCAGTAATAGGTACCGTTGACAGTGTTCCCCTTTGTTTTATCGATTGTTCCCTGATAAGTACAATCAAATTATTGGTTTCATTTATGTTCACCATGTTGCCTGTTTTACTGATTATTGCAAATTTAGAAATTTTGTTGGTTTTTTCCACGGCTTGCTGTTGATGTATGTGAGGGGCTTTATTCGTATGGAAAGGACTTAATTCACTACAAATCTTCTCATTGCAAAATTCGTACCAAGAACAATACCAAATTGATACTATCCTGTCATTAGCGTCACTCCATGTAGTCTCCCCCTTCCTAATTGGCCTACTGGACTGCGATTTATATGATTGTGATCGCATATGCCTAATGAAATGTTACAATGACTTAGGCTACCGTTAACGAAGGAAAATAATATCAGCTAGCAGGAGTAAAGTGTACAATAGACTCTTCTGAAGGAAGAATCTGTTCTAGACCTAATCTAAATACTTGTAATTTTGAACTGGGAGGAATGTAGCACATTCGTTCAGGAACGACACATCAGGAAAAAGCGTAACATGTAACATTTTATACAAAAAATATTGAATAGCAACAAAGGGATAATTACACGGTCGACAGCCCACTAGGGCAATAAACATCCAAATTCCTAAGACCGAAATGGCAAAGAAAATTTAGCAAATAGTGATTGGTATGGCAACACAAGGTAGTCGCCCTTTTCCACAACACAATGGTTCACAAGAAAATAAACGAATCAGCAAGCACTGAGTTCGCAGTTATTTATTCTGAAATACTAAATTTTGAAAGCAAAGTTAAAGGAAGCTGATGATTAAGTAAATGACTAATTGTATCCAAACCTTTGTTATGTAAAAAATAACTTTCACTAACTTCAGCATAATATAATGCAAAATTTGGAAAAAGGTAAACACTTTACTTTTAATTACTAAAAGACTGAATTGAATCCCTTTAAGTAAATAAGCAACTGATTTACTTTTAACATAAGAACAATAAAAAACGTACCGAGCCAGCGGAAGTCACTCACTAAGATTCATAGAGAATAAATGGAACTGCACACTCTTAATTCATGTTGTATCTTTAGTTGTTACTTTTGCAAGTGAAATGTTACGTTACTTTAAGTGAGTAAGTTAGTAACAAAAACTGCGAATTAATTAACCCTTTTTTATGCAATACGAGAATGAACAGTTAGTGAGGCAGCAAGATTTACACTGAATCTGGTCATTAGCAAATAAACAAAACTGGTAGTAAATTGTTAACGAATTTTCACATTTTTACGACACTCAGTGAATGCATGGAAAGGAAACGGACCCTGCTTGGTAATAATGTCGGAGGACAATGACAACATAGGTGCTTTACAAGTTTTTAACTGATGCAGGTTATTATTCAAGAAAGTTAGCCATTAAACTTTGTTAAAGAAATGCCACTAGGTAATGCCTATACAAAATTATACTCTGTCAGTTAACAGTCTTACAGTGTTGTAGCTGTGTGGATAATGAAGAATGTAGGTGATGACAATACAGGTGTATTACAAGTTTTAGCTATTGCAGGTTATTATTCAAGAAAGTTAGTCATTAAAGTTTGTTAAAGAACTGCCACTATGCAATGCCTGTACAATATTATACCCTGTCAGTTAAGTGTCTTACAGTGTTGTAGCTGTGTGGGCAGTGAAGAATGTAGTCAATGATAACAATGAGTTGCTGCTGCTGCAGCTGCCATCGTTGGTTGAGAACCATTAGTCACCTCCAGACCACAGATAATTATGGGAGAGGCAGTAGTTATAACTATAGCATCCTCCATCTGTCCACTCCGCCCATGCTCTCAATACTATCTGCTTAACACAGTAGTTGTGAATACATCGGCGCGATCATAACTGCATACTGCATCTGCAAAAAACACATCCACGTTCTTTCAAGACTGCGCAACTGTAATTAACGCTGCATCTTTAGTTCTTACTTTTGCAGTGAAATTTTACATTATTTCAAGTGATTTAAGTTAATAATCAAAATTGCGAATTAGATAGGCCTTTGCTGGCAGTACAAGAATGAACTGCCAATAAGGCAGCAAAATTTAGACTGAAACTGGTCATTAGCAAACAAACAAAACTGGGAGTAAATAGATAACTGATTTTCATCTTTTTGTGACACTCGGTGAGTGCATGGAAAGGAAATGGACCCTTGCTTGGTAATAATCTCTGAGCACAATGGCAACAAAGGTGCCTTACAAGTTTTAACTATTGCAGGTTATTATTCAAGAAAGTTAATTCATTAAAATTTGTTAAAGAAATGCCACTAGGTACTGCCAGTACAATATTATACTCGTCATTTAACAGCAGTCTTTCAATGTTGTAGCTGTGTGTATGATGAACAATGTAGCCAGTAGGGGAGCAAGGCTGTTTCTGGGACACTTTGTCTACATAAGGGGTAGGTAGGCACTCAGGGGCAAACCTATTGTTCTCCTTTGATTGACCTATTGTTCTGTTAAGTGGTTTTCCATGTCACCCCCATTTCCTTTTGACTGACAAGCATTTATCCTATCGTCCCCCGCCCTCTCCCCCACCCCCGCCCCTGCCCCCTCCCCCAGCCCCCCTCATCCCTTGCTGCTACAGATACACTTTCAGGTCTGAGTTATTGGAATAGCTCCTCTCACTCTTATCAATTTGATTCACTACTTCATTAAATGGTGGTAAGTTCAAATTCCATCAGGACAATGCAACACACCACAGCTACCTCTACTAACCTAAGAAAATAGAGGGAAAGAAAGGGCAATCGAGCTACCTCCACTAACCTAAGTGATCTGACCACCACCTCATCCTAGGAAATGGCAGGAAGAGGACTCGGTCTGTGCTGGAATAACTCTTTATTTTCAGTCTTTATTTAAACAATTAGAGGCAGTACCCCCATCAATTGTGTTCACCCCAAGCTCCTGAATTATCTGACCTAGTACACAAAACTGCCACCAGAGGGCACTGTCATCTCTTCCGTGGCGTAATCCTAGAAGGCGGTCGGGTGGTACTGGAGAGGAAGGATCTCATAACAGGAAGTTCAAGGTTATATTGTTTATTTATAAAAAATTCAGTTTTTGGGTTTGGGTTTCTCTTGCTCATCATTCTCTGCTGTTGGAAACATGTAGGTCTTGTAAGAAGCAATTACATGGGGTAAACATGTTGCATGACCTAATGCTTGGCACTGTACTCTGTGTGTCTTAACCTAACGTTTGGGCCTTTGTCAGCACTTAACCTTTTGTTCTATTAAGTTGGTTTCCATGTGACCCCTATTTCCTTAAACTATTGCACAGCCTTTGATACCAAATTAAGTAATTAGTTACGTCCTCCCACCATTTTCTGGTACACTATTCGAATTTTACATGCTTTTCGAAGTCATTTCTGGCGCATTCTTCTTTGTCACCTGCCCCCTTAAACTATTGTACTGCATTTCACACAAAAATTATGCAAATTAAGCTATTGTTCTGCACTTAACCTGCTGTTCTGCTCCATGTCACCCACTCACACACATTCTCCCCTTAACTATTGTACCGCTAACTCCACGTTGATATAAAAATTTATCAAATTAAATAAATCGGTATCTTCCCATATATATGGGGTAGTTTTTCTTAATTTGCAGCATCCTATTGGTTGGTGAAATCGATGTAATGTAGTTTAAACAAAAAATTTCTAGTAAAAAACACATTCGGCCACCCGACACCAGATGCCGGCGCCTGAGTCCGGGTGCACCAGCAGACCCCGCTAAGTGGCGACATGCTTATCAGCTGCCCAGCGATGCACAGCGCGACCTGCAAGCATAGGAAGGTGGCATCCCTTTCATACTTGACACCTGAGAAATTCCTGTTGAAATAGTGTTCACCAAGGCAGCTTTGCTGGCACGATGACGCATAGCTGAGGTGTGAGTCCACGGCTAAGAGAAGTTGCAATTCTTCCCAGAATAGTATAGGGCACATTGTTACTATCGATTCTAACGGGACAGCCCGTTCATCACTGAATTTACCTGTGAAACTGCTGCTGCCGGTTTAGGGACACCATTCGCCATTGTTTTCTGCAGACGAGACTTTCAGCGGTAAAATTATTTTGCACACATCGCTAAATAGCACTGACAGTTAAACCCTGCAAAAGTTGTTTACAGATCATCAGATACATACAAGGCTCACAGGAATATTGGAAGCCACGAACATATTTACCAGTGTAACTACAATTAAATATTACGATTGCTGCTACAGTCTGACACCGATCAACGTACAGATAATGTCTCCTCTTGCTGGCGAATCTCAGTGTCTAAAGTGCACATAACTTTCTGCATAAAATATCTCTCCCATACCCTCGCAGTTATTGATGTGCTGAATCTATAAGTCCCTTACGATAGGACACACACTCATCTTCTCTGGCCATGCCACAACATAAGCCACGGTAACTTTACACTTTCTCGGGTGTCATTGCATAAATGACTATGTCCAGTTGTAAGGAAGGTATGGATTTGACTTTGAGTACTGTGATAGCAAAGGGAAGAGTGTGTCAAGTCATAAGAATGGTACCGATATTTCTATTTCCAGAGCCACATCCGTCAGCACGGTGTATCAGCTCACTGTCCAATGTCGTTCAAGTGAGACTGCAATCATAACATTTAGTTGTAAGTACGGGGATAAAATATATATGAGGCCAGTTCTTTTCCTAGGACGATTCCGTTTATGTGTACTTGGCACGCAGCGCCGCTGACTGATGCGGCAATGATTCAAGTTTCCCATTAGTGGTAGGAGCCATCTGAATGGAGAGGCCTATTTGAATGTAGAAATGTAGCTGACTTAACCGTTTTGTCCTCTAGATGGCCGAATAGTGAACTAATACTTCGTTTGTGTTGGATAGCTTTCGTGATCTTGTGGAAATTTGATAAGATTCAATATGGACGTGTGTTTGCGCTGGACCGTTATTCCATCCCATGTAAATTGTTCGGTTGACTGCTACAGCACATTTCGCGCCTTTATTTACTTGAGGGAACATCGCTTGTGGTGTGTGCATCTACCAGGTGAAAGACACATTTGCTGGTACTCTAGACATGGGAAACACCTTAGTTGACTTTGTAAATTATAGGGATGATTTGGAATCTGTTATAGCACTGGCATCAGTATTCGTGAGTGGAAATATCAATTTCCTCTATTTGTTTCGAGTTCTCACATAAAGGTCTTCGCAGACCGGATAAGTTTCTAGTTACTCAGTGGTCTACAGCACGCTCCACTTTTCTAAAGTTTGGGGTTTGTAGAGAAATAATTTCCAGTCTATATCTTTAGAATTGTGTAGCACGAGCGATCGGTAGGATACTGTTGTGTGCTTGATATGAAGAAGTACCGCGAAAATGGTATAATATTATGACAAACCATGCGAAAATTCATGTGTTCTTTTAATCCCTGAGTCTGGAGATGGGTGTAGAAAAGCAAGTAAGCAGGTCTGGACCAGAAACAATAATGCATTTGTGCCAATGTGGAAAGAAGCCCAATTTGTAGAACAGTTCTGAGAGTGACTTCGTTCTTCCGAGGGTGCTCTGGTCACCAGTCGGCAGTGGATGACCGCTGACCTCACAGGGAAATATCTAGTGCTGCGAAGGGTATATATGGTGCTGTCTGTCTTCATGGTATATGTATGAATGATGTAAGAGGGCAGATTTTGTATGACGCAGGATATGAATTGTATGCTTACTACATCGACACAGTATGTGGTGATATATTGCTGGGTTGGAGGTCTGTTTCACGCTCTAGTATTCAAGCTCCTGTCCTCAGTGGGAGAGTAGTGTAACTGAGTAAGAGTCTTTCCGTATTTGACGATATGTGGGGCTCTTTGCAGGGTTTAGCTGTCGGTGCAATACGGCGATCAGTGTAAAATAGTTTTAGCCGCTGAAAGTCTCGTCTGCAGAAAGAAAACAAAAAAGGTGGACAGTGCCTCCACACCGGCAGCATCAGTAATTCTGCGGGTCAATTCAATAAGAGCCAATCATAATCCCCCATTCATTCACAAGACACCCATTGTGCTTGGATACAGAAGTCTCTACATAGTAGTGATAATGTTTGTGTATGTTGAAAGCAGGAAGGGTAACACTTGATGGATGGGGTGCCACATTAGGACCACGAGGAAGAATGAAATCGTATTATCCTTGTTGTTCTATCGATAGTGATGTTGATTACACTACACCAACCCACATCGGTGATGTCATTCTAAGCATTACATCCACGGGTGCAGTATTTATTATCACACGTAATGCCGGACCCCAGTCCTTCATAATACTTGTTTGAGAGAATCTTGGCAGGATGCAGCACCTTCCAGAAGTGCTGATTGTAAGACTTTGTCAGATAATTTCCTAGGACTGAGCAGAATCGAGACATATAGCCAGTGTGAGTGTAGGCATACCATAATTTTTTTGGGCGCTGTACAGATATAAAAGATAACTGCAGTGTTTGTGTAAAATGTGTATACATTGCAGTGTAAAGTTATTGTGGCTTATGTTATGGCATGACCAGAGGAGATGAGTGTGTATCCTACTGTGAGGGACGTATAGATTCAGCACATCAATAACCATGAGGGAATGAGAGAGATTTATTACGTGGAAAGATATGTGCACTATAGATACTGAGATTCGTTCCAGAACCACAGCCGTCAAGAGGAGACATTGCCTATACATCGATCAGTGTCAGACTGTAGCAGCAATCGTAATATTTAATTGTAGTTACACTGGTAAATATGTTCCTGGCTTCCAATATTCTTGTGAGCCTTGTATGTATTTGATGATCTGTAGACAACTTTTGCAGGGTTTAACTGTCAGTGCAATTTAGAAATGTGTGCAAAATGATTTTACTGCTGAAAGTATCGTCTGCAGAAAACAATGGCGATCGGTGCTCCTACACTGGCTGCAGAAGTTTGATGAGTAAATTCAGTGATGAACGGGGTGTTCCATTAGAATCGCTAGGAACAATGCACCCTGTGCTATTCTGGGAAGCATTGCAACATCTGTCAGCATTGGACCCACACCTCAGATATGCATCATCACACCAGCGACGCTGCCTCCGTTAACACGTATTTCGACAGGAATTTCTTGGGTTTCAAGTGTGAAAGGGATGCCGTCGTCTCATGCTTGCAGGTCACAAATGGAATCCAGTGCGTCGCTTGGCAGCTGACGACCACATCGTCACTTCGTGGCGCCTGCTGGTGCACCCAGACTCTGGTGTCTGCATCTGGCATCAGATGGTCAGATGTGTTTTTGTTAGCTATCTTTTGTTTAAACTATATTTCGCCGATTTCAATGACCAATAGGTTCTGCAAATTGAGAAAAACTACCCCGTATATGGAAAGACACTGATTTAATTAATTTGATAAAATTTTTATATCAACATGGTGTTAGCGGTACAATAGTTAAGGGGAGAGTGTGTGTGAGTGGGTGACATGGAGCAGAACAGCAGGTAACTGCAGAACAATAGGTTAGTTTGCATAATTTTTATGTAAAATGCAGTACAATAGTTAAAGGGGGCGGGTGACAAAGAAGAATGCGCCAGAAATGACTTCCAAAAGCATGTAAAATTCGAATAGTGTACCAGCAAATGGTGGGAGAACATAACTAATTACTTAATTGGGTATAAAAGGCGGTATTATAGTTTAAGGAAACAGGGGTGACATGGAAAAGCACATAACAGAACAATAGGTTAAGTGCTGACAAAGACCCAAACGTTAGGTTAAGACACCCAGAGTACAGTGCTGAACATTAGGTTATGCAACATGTTTACCCCATATAATTGCTTCTTACAAGACCTACATGTTTCCAACAGCAGAGAATGATGAGCAAGAGAAATCCAAACCCAAAAACTGAATTTTTTATAAATCAACAATATAACCTTGAACTTCCTGTTATGAGATCCTTCCTCTCCAGCACCACTTGACTGCCATCTAGGATTACGCCACGGAAGAGATGACAGTGCCATCTGGTGGCAGTATTGTGTACTAGGTCAGATGGACTCTGGACCTTGGGGTGAACACAATTAATGGGGGTACTGCCTTTAATTGTTTAAATAAAGACTGAAAATAAAGAGTTATTCCAGCACAGACTGAGTCCTCTTCCTGCCATTTCCTAGGATGAGGTGGTGTTCAGATCACTTAGGTTAGTGGAGGTAGCTCGAGTGCCCTTTCTTTCCCTCTATTTTCTTAGGTTAGTTGAGGTAGCTATGGTGTGTTGCTTTGTCCTGGTGGAATTTGAACTTCCCACCATTTTCTGGGGTGGGAGAGAGGGGAGTGGGTTTACCAGTAGGTGAGAGGTTAATTAATTGATCAATTAAATTAAGTAGTGAATCAAATTGATAAGAGTGAGAGGAGCTATTCCAATAACTCAGACATGAAAGTGTACCTGTGGTGGTGAGGGGGAGAGGGGGTTAGGGGAGGGGGACAGGGTGGGGGGACAATAGGATAAGTGCCTGTCAATCAAAAGGAAATGGGGCTGACATGAAAAACCACTTAACAGAACAATAGGTGAAGCGCCTGTCAATCGAAGGAGAACAATAGGTTTGCCCCTGAGTGCATACTTACCTCTGATGCAGGCAATCCGCACTGTCCTACAAACAGTCATGCTCCCCTACTATAGCCAAGTACAATGCTGAGTTGCTGCTGCTGGTTGAGAACTATGAATCACCTCCAGAGCCACAAATAATTATAGTACAGACAAGAGTTAGAATTGCAGCTTCCTCCACCTGTCCACTCCAACTGTGCTCTCAATAATAGGTGGTTAATAATGTAGTGGCACCTACATTTGTACGATTACATTTGCACACCGAGTCTGCTGGAGCACCCAACAAACACTTCTGCACTCTGGAGACTCAAGGTGCTGTGTCTCTTCTCTGCTCACAGCATGACAGAGACTCTCCATATGCAAAGATTAAAAAGGGCATGGTTACTTCTGTTTTGTCATTGCTGTTGATATGTTTAAACACAGTGTCCTTGGTGATTAACCAGCAATTTACTTTACAGTTACAATTAATTATATACATCACAAGCAAATACATTATTGGATCTATTTTGTATTAAATATAGTTTCTGTAATACAGATTCAGAGTTAGCTGTATATTATAAGTTATCAACAGATGTTAGCCGGAAAAAAATTTGGATGGTGCAAAATGTATTTTATCTGCATTTTTGGTATTACAAAGTGAACCAATAGCTCTTGATGAAAACATGAAATGTTAGTAGATACTGAAGGTTGAGTGTGAAAAAATGTTTTAAATGGTGGGTTAGACTATAAAGGGGAGGAGGCATCTGAGAGGAGAAAAAATGTAACAGAGACAGAGGTAGATCCAAATTTGGCGAATTCGAGTGCACTGTGAATTCTGATACTGTGCAATGCATTAATGGCAATTTGTGTGACTTACATGAGAATGTTGATGGAATTATTGAGGGTGATTTTTATAATTTGTGGATTGATGTAATGGTAGTCTTAAGTAACGAAGGTTATGGGATATCGGTTGTTGTTATTGGAAATAAGTATGATAAAGTTTGCAGTGATTTGGCGGAAATAAGTGACATTTTGTTCAATGGGGATTGTTGTAAGTTGTGAGATTAATTGTGAGTAGGTTGTGGCTACTGATATCATAACTTCACAGGAAGGGAGCAGTATATTTGATACTAAAGAGGATGATGAAATGACGGGATTTGAGGGTGATTTAAATCCTACAGATAATTTATAGGTGGGTCGAGATAATGCAGAAATGTTCAATGGGGAAAGTTTTGGTTTAGAAGATGATGTTCATACTGAATGGTATATCAAGGAAGAAAGTAACTACTCTACTAATAGCTGAAGATGGTGTGGAAGATTGTTGATGTCACTACTACCTCTCTGGGGGGACAGGAGGAATTCAAAGTATCAAGAGGTCCTGAAGGGAGGAAAGGTGAAATTGTTGTGAAGAGTGCATTTAATGGATGTTTGAAGATGATAATGAGATTGAGGGTTGGTCTACTATCGTAATACGCATACATCACAAATATGGAGAGAATAGGAAGAAATAATTTTTTGAGAGAGCAGTTTTTAGCGAGGGGTTAAATTAAATATGTGCAGACAACGGGAACTTGGCGGCGAGTGAGTGACATGCTTTAGCTTGGCTCACAAGTTTACGTGAAATCTGGAGGTGTTTGAAGCAGTTAGGCTAGTCTACATATACAGGGCTATTACAAATGAGTGAAGCGATTTCATAAATTCACTGTAGCTCCATTCATTGACATATGGTCACGACACACTACAGATATGTAGAAAAACTCATAAAGTTTTGTTCGGCTGAAGCCGCACTTCAGGTTTCTGCCGCCAGAGCGCTTGAGAGCGCAGTGAGACAAAATGGCGACAGGAGCCGAGAAGGCGTATGTCGTGCTTGAAATGCACTCACATCAGTCAGTCATAATAGTGCAACGACACTTCAGGACGAAGTTCAACAAAGATCCACCAACTGCTAACTCCATTCGGCGATGGTATGCGCAGTTTAAAGCGTCTGGATGCCTCTGTAAGGGGAAATCAACGGGTCGGCCTGCAGTGAGCGAGGAAACGGTTGAACGCGTGCGGGCAAGTTTCACGCGTAGCCGCGGAAGTCGATGAATAAAGCAAGCAGGGAGCTAAACGTACCACAGCCGACAGTCAACAGGATGGTGCTCCACCGCACTTCCATCATGGTGTTCGGCATTTCTTAAACAGGAGATTGGAAAACCGATGGATCGGTCGTGGTGGAGTTCATGATCAGCAATTCATGTCATGGCCTCCACGCTCACCCAACTTAACCCCATGCGATTTCTTTCTGTGGGGTTACGTGAAAGATTCAGTGTTTAAACCTCCTCTACCAAGAAACATGCCAGAACTGCGAGCTCGCATCAACGATGCTTTCAAACTCATTGATGGGGACATGCTGCGCCGAGTATGGGATGAACTTGATTATCGGCTTGATGTCTGCCGAATCACTAAAGGGGCACATATCGAACATTTGTGAATGCCTAAAAAAATCTTTTTGAGTTTTTGTATGTGTGTGAAAAGCATTGTGAAAATATCTCAAATAATAAAGTTATTGTAGATCTGTGAAATCGCTTCAATCATTTGTAATAATCCTGTACTAAAGCCGTATATCTATTGCCAAATGTCGTATTATACATCACATACTGAGAACCAAGTACACGGAATCGCACTTAAAATGGAAAATCGCCGAACAACGTGCAGTACAGCCAACGGCCAGGCCGGCGACAACGCAGGCGCGGAGTCTACACCGGGACTTGCGGCCGCTCCGCCCGGCCTCACTGACATCGCCGCACCCGTGAAGGCTGAGGTGAATGCCACGCTGCAGGCTAAGGAGACGCTCGGGCTCGTTGTTCAAACCATCACTGATGCTGTCACTGCAACAGTGACGGACAAAATACAGAAAACTCTGGAGGCGAATGCGAGCGAGACCTGTGCACTGGACACATTGTTAAAAGCAAGTGAGGAGAAGGCACAACTGCTCGAACAGAAATAGATCGAGAAGTCGGACGAGCTCGAACAATATCAGAGACGCAATAATCTCAGACTGCTGGGCATTCCAGAGAGCAGCAGAGAGAACACAGATGAACTAGTGATAAACCTTGTCCAAGAAAAGCTAAGCATGCAGGTGACTCTGAGCAACATTGACAGAATTCATAGAGTGGGTCGTAGGTCGCCAGGTTTTAGAAAACCAAGACCTATAATAGTGAAGTTTGTGTCCTATAGGAAAAGATCTGAAATCTTCAGAGCAAAGAAGAATCTCGCGAAGTCAGGTCTGACGTTATTCGAGGATCTGACCTTTGAAAGACAAAACATTTTGAAGAGCGCGATTTCGAAATTTGGGCTACAGAATGTATGGACAAATGACGGTAGGATAATGGTTAAGACCGAAAACGGAAAGAGAACAATTTTCAGTGTTAATGAACTCGAAAGCCTGTGCTTTAGAAGCTAAATCATGTCTAATCTTGCTGCCACTAACCTGTATGTTTATATTGTTTACACTGTCAACCGTAACTTAACTAATGTATTATCAAATTTTTCGTTTCTCCACATAACTATTTCTTATTTCTAATTGTTTTCTCACGTAATTTTGTTATTATTTATATTATCAACTTTTCGTTTCTCCACATACTATTTTCATCTTTAATTGTTTTTCTCATGTAATTTTGTTAATTATTACATAAGGTAGTCTCACTTCCACCTTTAATTAGCAACCCACCATCATACTTTAGTTGTTACCCTCATAAGTGCAATTAATATCACACTCTACCGTTACGTGCAGAATACTCCTGTTGTGGTTAGCGAAATTTCTTCCCCTGCCAGCCCACGGCTACTTCCAGAACCGTTGCAGACCTCGCTGATCTTGGCCACTGATCCTGTTGCCTGCCCGGGGACCCAACCCCTCCCCTCCCGGCCGCTTTCACTGCACAGAACTGGGAGGACACTCCCTCACCCCCCCCCCTCCTTCACACGCCTTCTGCATTGCTCATGCCAGACCCTCTTGTCACCTTGAACCATGACCCACAAACATCTGTCGGCAGCCTCCTCGGGCAATCAACACCCAAACGCACCAAGCTGCATATTACACATGCAAATGTCCAATCTCTACCAGCTCACTTCGACGAGTTCAAACTACTGATATACACGTAATTCTTTTGTCAGAGACTTGGCTCAAACCAAGTATTCCTACAACTTCCATAAACCCAGATGGCTATATCTTTCTCAGGCACGACAGATGCAACAGACGAGGGGGTGGAGTAGGGACATACATATGCTGATTTGTCACCAACTGTACTATATACATCCGACAACAATGTAAATAAACAAGAGGAATATATGTTCATAGAGATCAAATACCTTACCAGAAAGTACTTAATATGTGTCCTTTACAAACCTCCTAAAGAAGGAGGGTCGCCTGCTTCGAAACTGCCCTCTCTAGTCTCGAATCGTCATATGAATATGTAATTATAGCAGGTGACACTAACATTAATTTTCTGCGCAGTAGTCCTCCCACTGGGAAATTTAAGAGGATGCTTTCTTCATCAAATATGACGCTACTTCAGCTGACACCTACTCATCACACGACTACCAGTCACACTTTCATAGACACATTCGCAATGAAATCTCCAAACAGAATAAGCCGCACCTCTCAAATATGTGTGCCTGGCATGTGCGCCTGGCATGTCTGCCCATGACATCATTTTCATTACGTATTCACTAGACTGTCCTAGAAAGAAACAAAAACTGTCTACATACCGAGACTTCAAACGTATAAATTTGCCTGAACTCGAAACTGAGGCACAAGAAATAGTTGGGGGGATGACCTCTACTCCCCTCATGGACAACTCCAGGATTTCACTAACAAAATTACTCAACTATATGGCAAATATGCTCCAATACAGACCAGAAAAGTAAAAAGGGAACCTGCACCTTGGCTGACTGATGAACTAAAACAGCTCATGAGTCTCAGAGAGGCTGCACATCGAGTATACAAGATACACCCTACACCTGAAAATCATACTACATACAAGCAGAAACGAAACATAGTCAGTCAAGCAGTTAGAAACGCTAAGCTCAGGCATTCCCGTACATTAGCTGACAATAGATATAGGCCACCTATCCAGTGGAAAAATCTCCGTAGTCTCGGTTTAGGCAAAATAAAAGTTGCAGAAAATCCCACGGTCCCAGCTGAAAAACTAAACCGATTCTTCACATTACCTACAACCACAATTGAACAGCAAATAAAAAAAATAAAAAAACAGAGAATCATTGATTACTTCATGGGGATGAACGACTGTAGAGAAGAAAAATTCTATCTACAGCATGTCACTTGCAATACTGTCAAGAAAGCCATAATGCAGATTAGATCAGTATCTACATGATGGCATTACTATCCAGATGGTAAAACTTATTATTGATCGACTACTGCCCTCTATAACAGACATTTTCAACGATTCATTAATCACAAGTGTTTTCCCAGAGGCCTGGGAAAAATTAAGCCACTGCCTAAAAAGGACATCACCACAGCACCCTCTGACTACCGCCCCATCTGCCTTCTTCCTGCACTATCAAAGGCCTTAGAATATATAGTCCATGACCAGCTCACCACTACCTAACTACTAACAACCTACTAGACAAATACCAATCATGTTTCCATAAATATCGAAGCACAACATCCGCACTGATAAAGGTGACAGATGACCTGAAACTTGCCATGGACAGACAAGAAGCGGCTGTCATTTGCTTTTAGATTTCAGCAAAGCATTTGATACTGTCGACTTCGATATCTTACTAAGCAAACTTAGCGGTCTAAATTTCTTACCAAGTGCAGTGCAATCATTTTGCTCATACATGACGTCTCGTCAGCAACGCATCCTGTCCGGGAATGTAAAATCAGAATGGTGGCAGGTAGTGTCAGGCGTTCCCCAAGGCTCACTATTAGGTCCTATACTCTTCTCTCTGTATGTCAATTATGTGTCATCGGTTCTGACCTATTGCAAATATCATATGTATGCTGATGACCTTCAGTCGTATCTAAGTGCGAAACCAAGCAATCTTAAGAAAGCTATTGAAAATTTCAATACTGACCTCGATACACTATCAAAATGGGCACAGGGCATAGGACTAAAACTAAACCCACCTGAAACCCAAGGGATACTTGTTGGTCACTCTAAGCTCATTAGCCTAAAACATCGGGAATCCGCACCATCTCTTATCCTAAATGGTACAGATATTAACTTCTCTCCCTCAGCAAAGAGTTTGGGAGAAATAAAAGATGAAAATCTAAATTGGACACAGCACGTAACTGCAGTGTGCAAACAAGCATCAGCATCCCTTCATGTCTTACAAATATATAAAAAACTCTTCCCTTTCGATCTGAAAAAGAAATTAGTACAAACGCTTACACTCCCAATCATTGACTACATCGATATTATCCTACAAGGCCTCTCTCTGGAAAATTCGCGACGTCTGGAACTGTTCATGAATGCCTGCATCTGATATATCTGTGTCGTTCGACTTTTTGATCACATTTCAGCAACATATGCAAAATTGTCCTCGCTGCGTGCAGACAAACGCAGATATTTCCATACACTCCGTCTCATCTGCTGCCTTATAAATGTACACTGTCCCTCATATCTCTCCTCGTCCTTAACGCTTATGTCGGAACAACATGACAGAAACAAATGTATCCATTATAATAAAATCCTCTCTGTTCCACTGCATCGCTCAGTCACCTTCTCCAAGTCCTTTACAGTAGCAGGAACCTGACTCTGGAATAACCTCCCTCGTTATGTTAGAGAACTTAAAAACATATCCAGCTTCAAAACACAGTTAATAACGTATCTACTTAAGCAGCAGTAATGCCTTCCTCTGTACATGAATGCACTTCACCTCATTACTTCCCTCTTTCCCCCTCCTTAAATCTCCCTTCCCCAAAACTCGCTATACTAGTAAACATCTACTTTACACACCAAGATATTAGTGTACATCTGCACAAATCTTCATTGCTATTGCCAATTTTTCTCATGTTTATCATTATTATTTGATTTTTTATTGTTATTATTATTGCCTTTATCATAATTTGTATGTATAGCACCTGTTGTAAAAATACTGCCAGCATTTACTTTATTAGGTCTTAGTCATTACTCTTTATTCATATTGTCACTAGAGTAATCTAATTTTCTTATTTAAACTATTGTCATGATGTAACTCTGATGTGTGAAATGCTGCATGTGTGGAACACTGGTCCAATGTAAAAGAGGGCCTGATGGCCCTAATCTGATCAGGTTAAATAAATAAATAAATATAAGTGAAATGATCAATGTTGATGAAAAATTAAGTGTGAATTTCTTGGATTTAGAAGTGTTGTTCCAGGGGTAGTCAAAAATTTTGTATGTAAATACAAGTCTGTTCATGAACAAGGAACCAGGCCTCGAATTTGAATAGATCAAAAAACGCAACAAAAGTGAGATTCAAAATGTAATCACGCTGTCGAGATAAAATTTATAAGAGGAATGTGGCAGAGGTGCACCTAGTAAAAAAAGAAACAGTTTGAGTGTAACTGTAAGTATGTATGTAAGTGTATTATCATGCGTAGTTTTTAACGAATTTGGAGGTTATTTTTGTTTTGTGTAGGAGGTAGTTTGATGAATTTAGATGCATGTAGTAAAGCAAAGTGGTAGAACTTCGTGCAAGGACTGAGCTAACACTGGCCACACGAATCTTGGTGCACAGAGGTCGGTAATGCGTAAGTAATTTCACCATTTACGAAAATTAGGAATTGAATTGCACTACACATAAGATGTGGGGGGATTTAAATGTATGGTTTTTAGTGTTTTCGATGAGTATCTCATGTGATGTACATAATTTAATTGTATTATTGTTCACATAAAATTTGGCGAAAGGAAGTCATCGGACCTCATAAAAATGTTAATTGTTTTTGGTGGTAGAAAACACAGTTATGTGCGAAGTATTAGGAAAGTTTTTTGGGTATATTTTGTCAGGTTATTTCTATATTAAACTTAATTTTCGAAGGGTCTTGAACATGAATATGAAAATAAATTCTGGGGTTAATATTATTGTAGTGTTAGTATGAATGAACATGTATTGAATTCATAGTGCAATTTTCTGCTAAGTTGAAAAGAAAGTTAAGTGGGAGGATTTTGCCCATAGTGGTTTCAGTTTTAAAGTTTCTGATTAGATGTGATAAAGATTCTGAGAAATGCTACAATGTTAGCTGACTTACATTGTCAAACAAATTTCACAGCACAAAAGACCTGTTTTCTAGTGGAAGCATGGACAGAGTGTTTGGAATTTCGAGCTGAATCAAATGTATTTTGCCAAAGCTATCAAACAGTTTTTCTTTGATGCCCTGTTTTTGAATGTATGATTCCACTGGGGAGGGCATTCAGTGCCAGATCCATTGGGATTCAGCATGTTATTTGATCACTGGTAACTACACCACAGTCGTATTTCGATATCTATCTCCCTCATCACTTACAGTGGCTGTGGAATAACGTAAATTGAGGTCCAGTATGTGGCCGATGGAATCATGAGCTTCTACAGAGGTGACTGGACTGCAGACGGTCCGAAGTTTGAAGCCAGGACTCCGACTGGTCCCTGTGTCAAAAATAGTAATAGTAAAGAGCTAAAATGAAATGGTCAAGACATAAAAGTGCTATGAATCAGCGCAAAGGTGAAAAACACTTTTGTTAAAAGTAGAGCTAACTTAAAATTTCCTTTAAATTTAAGTGTTCTATCATTATTTTGACATATATTTTATATGCCATAATTACATAATTTGAGTTAGATTTAAACGCAGTTTACGCTGATATGATATATGTTATGTCATATCCTACGAGTTGAATGCTGTTTTACCCACCACCACAGATGCACTTAAACTATCGTTCTCACTTGCAAATGTTGCATTCAATTTATAATGTTGTGTCTCATTTGGTGTGAGTTAATATGCTTAATTAAGAAGCCAATGTGCCACATTAAGTGAAGGTGTGTAATGTTTTGCATATGTAGGTCAGCTATTCAGTCACCTACAATTAGTAGGAGATGACTTTGCTTCTGTGGAAGGATACTAGCCACTAGACCTAGGGCCAAGGGGAGCCAAAGCAGCTGTTGCCAGTTAGCTCATGTTCAAAGGCTGTTGGCATAGCAAGAAATGGGTAAATCTCAGAGCATGTGGGCAGCAGTCGCTCACTAAGCTGGAGGGCAGATGATGCTCAGAACTGGCAGAGTGTAAACAGTCCAAAATATGGCTTTTCACACATCTCAGAAATTCTATAATAAAACACAGTTCAATAATAGAGCAAATCTGAATAGATATCAGTCTCAGAAAAATGAGGTGTCTCCAATGAAACAATAATAGTTTCAATAACTTAGAAACCACAGAATGTAATATCCTATAGTGAGTATATTTTCACAATGAACTTGGGAATTAACAACTTTTAAACACTTCATGCAATTTCAAAAACAATATCTCAAATGATAGCATTGCCCTATACCTATCATCGCTGAAAGCCACGTATCTGGGCTGTTTTATTTATTGATTTATTACATTTATATATCTTTATGAATATATTAAAATTTGTCATAACATTGTACGATTTTAACATTTAGCCAGTGACTTTATTTATATAAGATTAAAATTGATGCAAAAACCCATGGTTATTAAATAACTGGTCAGTCCCATGTGTTAACTGACTCCACTATTGAAAACATTGCCAAATGACACTTCTACCATCAGATAAAAATAATAGTTTAAAAATGTTTAACAACATCTCATTGTCTTATAATGTCAGCAAACTTATTCGAGTATGCTACTTAATTTATTTATCAATAAACCTTTATTATATATATGAAGGGCTTATTCCAATAGTGGTACAAGTCCATTTTTGTTCATTCTGAGATGCAGGGTCCTAAAGTTAAATGAAAGCTGAAAAATCTGCAGTTGAGATACCAGAAATATTCAAGTATATATACCTGAATATTTCACGTATCTAAACCGCAGATTTTTCAGTGCTCATTTAACTTTAGGACTCTGTATCCCAGAATAAACAAAAATGGACTTGTACCGCTATTGAAATAAGCCCTTCATATATATTGTGGATGACCTTAGTGTGACTGAATGTTTATAAAATTTCGTTACTTAAATATTGTTATAATATATCAGTTTACTATAGAAAATGGTCAAGTTGAATCAAAATCATGTCTGTAGAACGATGTATTTTTGGTGAAGATGGCCTTCACCTACTGGAGAAACAGGCAGTGGCAAAATGTTATTGGTGTCAACTGGAGACACACACGTTTCGAGTGACGCACTCAAGGAAACTATTTGGGACATTTTTACCTTTGAGCTGGAAGAAGATGGACCTGCCTATGGTCACCTGAGTTATTCATGTTATTCAGTTGTGTCAGTGATAGATTGTGGATGGTGTATGGCTGCTATGAAACTTAATCGTTTAATGGGTCTCTAACATTCGCAGGGTCTGCATGTGCTCAAGTGCAGATTTTTAACTTCATGCTTGCATTTCGGAACTGAGAGTAGACAGAGTATAAGTTCTTCCTAGTTATCTCTCATGTGTTATTGTGTAGACTGTCTTACTGAACTCTGAATTATTTGAGCTGGCAAATATTTCGTGTATTGTGGCCACAAAATGGACTCAGTTATTCATGGGTCTTGGATGACTATTTACTTAGGGGGTTCTGCTATTATTCTCGTACCACTCTCCAGCGCAACATCATTGCATCTTGTAATGTTATTTTTCTATCTGTATTATAACTGGTTATCGTACGACCATTTTCTGTCTGTTTGAGGTTTATTTTCTTGAATAAACTTTTTTAGTGTGATTCTCAGGTGTTGACTACATCAATTTCAGACGTTAGAATAGAACACTTTTACTTGTTATACATTTATCTTTTGTTAACATTTATGTTTATTTTGTTAATTCTCAATTCTAGCAAATGCATAGACTATTTGAATGCGAGATCAGACCTTCAGGTTATTACTGCAGTGAATTAGCTGGTGAGCATGGAAATAGACATGTGTGCCTCGACCCTACAACAATATTGAGCTATTTCTTTTGAACAGAGCCATGTGCAGCCCAATTACCTAAAATGCAACCAACATCAGGTATAATCACAATGGGTTTGCCTGTATGGAATGTTGTGCAGAGAAGCTGCTGAGTAGAACATATTAGGTAATGTCGTAAATTGGTCTCAGATGATAAAATAATAGGAGAGGTTAACAAAGATATGGCAGAATTTGGTGATCTCTCAGATAACTAAACTGAATTTAATGATTCTGGAATACGTATGTGCCAAACAATGCAGGAAACTCTGTTCAGAACGCTTGAAATGCAAAGTAGGATTGTTGGGATGCCAGATTGGATACAATCAGGCCTCCTGTTTTCCAAAATTGGTTCCATTGATAAATAATTCAGGGATGAATTGAATTCATGCATAGGCCCTAAAATTGAGTCCAATAGTAAGGAACAAAAGTAAGAAATGGAATGTTCGAATATAAAATTGATTCCAATCATAATGATCTGAAAAGAAAAATATGGGGACAGTTAACGAAAACAGTGTAAAAGCCGAAATTGCCAGTATCCATAAAGAGTAAAGAAAGAGAATAAATAGTTAGAAAGAAAGTTAAGAGAAAGAATGAAAAATAAGTCCAAACATTGTTCTATAAGACAGGCAGAAGTAGCAAATAGAGTAGACATTCATCAAAGGAAACTGAAAAGCTGCAAACCAATTGTATTCCATTACATATGAAGAGTCTGGATAGGTTGTAAACAGAGAAAAGCTGGCGGAAAATGCAGTATCTATAGAACCCTAAGCAATACATTTGAACATTTGTATTATAGGGATGTGACTGAAGGAGGAGGTAATCCAATGAAGAACGCCAGTTACACACTTTAACACCTTTAATTTCACCACTCAATATCAGAACAGAATACAAGAAACCAACACAGAGAATCGCACCAACAGAACCTCCAATGTACTCCTGTTAAGACTATTTGACACTGTCTTTATTCCGTCTATTGTTTGTCGATCTGTGTCGCTACCTGTTCCAGCAGGGGGGAGGGTCCTGCTGGTGACACTTAGCCATAGTGATATCCTCCATGTGGCACTGACCAGGAGTGGCTGTCAATCTGGTGGGTACTTCTGGAGCAGTGTACTCTGTCGCCTCCATGTCTAAGTGTGCAGGCTTCAACCACTCGATGGAAATAATTTTGTCATGTCCGTTGCATCGAATTTTGTTTTAAAAGTGTGTGGTCTACACTCTATGTGCCACTGTATGGATGACATGAGAGATAGGCAGAACGAACTGCCCTGCAGCTAGATGTAAGGTACATTATGTACGTACTTGTTTATGAAGGTGTTCCCATGTTCGTGTAGCTGCAGCACAGAGGGGGGTATTTGGCCAACGTTTCTCGAAGGTGTCAGCCAAACTTGGTGATGAAGACTAGCAGAGGGAGTGCAGAAAGCTTGGCACTAATTAGTTCCACCGATGGACACAGCTCTCCGAGTTGTACTGGTGAATGTTACACAACCTCCTTAAATGCTCATCGCAGGCGCAACTGGACGAGCGTTAGTGCATTCAAACATGTGGTGTTGGCACTATCGAAGCTGCCTTCAAGGTATAATGGAACCTCTCCAACATACCATTGCTGGCTGGATGGTAGTTGATGGTACACATGTGGGAGCAGCCACATAGCCATAGGGTTTCCTGAAGTAAGGACACAATGAACTACCAGCCCTTCTCAGTCATGATGGTATGTAGTGTGCTGAACCTCACGGTCCAAACACCAAAGACAGCCTTTGCCACTGTAGGTACCATGATGTTAGTCACAAGGATGGCCTCTGTCCACTGTGTAAAAGTTGCCATGTAATAGAAGTCATTTGCCTATGGAAGGGGACCCACAAGACCCATATGTATGTGCCTAAATCTAGCTGAAGGTGTGACGAATGATCTCTGTGGGCCAAGGGCATGGCAACCGATTTGGCTCTGCTGATACCTGCCACACTGTTTTGCCCACAGACGGCAGTCTCTGTCGATTCTCGGCCAAACACCTTAATTTTCAGCATTTTCGCAGTAGCTCACGTTCCATTGTGTGTAAGGCCATCATATTCCGAAAAACCGTCTCTCCGGAAGTCATGCAGAATGTAGACAGTCGTCCTACCAAGTGCCATGTCCCACCACAGATTTGCATTCGTCTGTGCTGAATTGACTCTCCGTAATCGTAGACTTGAACTCTGTTGCTCTCGTACAGTACCTAACGACTTGTCCAGCACCTGTGCATGTGCAATATGATCCCATCGTACTGCCCTAATAGTGGTGCAACTGCTGGATAAATAGTCAGTGACAATGTTCTTCCAGCCACTCATATGGCAGACGTCGGTTTTGAAGTAGGAAATGAACTATGTCTGTCTGATTAGTCCCTTTTTTTAAACAGTAAAGTGATGGAGGCTTGATCCAAGTAAATCATGAACTCTATGCCATCTACACACTCGCAGAAGTGTTTTATTGTGGCACAGACAGTGTGTAGCTTGCGGTCTATGGCGCTTCAGTTTCTTTGATTCTCTGTTAGCAGCAAGGGAAAGCATGCCAGGGGCTGCCATGCACAGTGTACTGTGGCACCCACTACCACCTGGCTGCATCCACAGTAATAGCTGTTCATGCAGATAATTCAGCAGTATAGCTCGTGCAGCATAGTCTTTACCCGACTCAGTTGTGAACATTGCTTCCTCACTCCAAGGCACCTTCATAGTTCCTGTCGGGAATTTGTTTCTAAGCAGTCCCATCAGCAGTGCGAGCAATGTCACCATGAGTAGTAGGTGGTGGCGCTAATAGTTAAGGATGCCCAAGAACTGTGTGAGGTCCTTGACTGTCTTGGCAGTGTCAGTGCCTGAATCTCTCTCACTCGATCCTTAGGGGCAAGATTCCAGCTGTTAACATATCAAATCAAAGGAACTTGACACTTTCATGAACAAAAATACAGTTAGCTGTGTTCACCACCTCCCCTGCCTCTTGAAGTCCCTCAAAGAGTAACTGTAGGTGCTTAGTGCTAAGCATGTTATGCCGGTGAAAACATGAGGATATCGTCCATATAACAATATACACCCTCCAGAGCATGGAGGACCTGCCAGATGGGACATTTCCACGTCTGGGCAGCATTTTTAGTCCATGTAGCATAAACACGTACTTGTATAACCCAAAAGGGGTCATTATTGCTGTTTTTGTAACGTCCCCTGGAACCATGGGACTCTGTGAGTATGCTCATGTGCAGTCTATTGCACTAAACACTGTCGTTTCAGCCAATTCATTATTCATGTCCATTATACAGCTAGTGGGGTACCTGTTGACGATGGTTCTCTCGTTCAGTATTCAGTAATCCTCACACAGTCTCCATTGAGCCGTCCCATTTGGGCTCTATATGGAGAGGCAAGGCCCAATGTCTATACAGGGTACATGATTCCGTCCATGATTTGTCTGTCCATCTCCGCTATGGCTGGTCAGCTTCTCTGATGAGAGGCAACAGTGTTTCTCTGGCTTCTCTACCACAGGTTTCTCTTGGGTTTGGGAATAAAGTGCTGAGCCTTTGGTCTTCAATTATGTTTGTCACCTAACAGTGAAGTGAGGCTAAGGAACTCATCCAGGAACCATCGAAAATTATTCTCCTGTGAGATGCTTTCGACGACATCCTGGGATGTCAGGTCTTTTAACATCTTCACATAACTGGAAATGGTGTAGGCTGTCTGCCAAAATGACAGGTACCCAGCAGTCTGCCGTTAGGAAATTCCATGTGATTGGCTCCTGTAGGTCTATGTCAATCCACAGTTTGCTGTCATATGCTGAGATGGGTGTGTTGTTAGCCACCAAGATGTGGAAGGTACTGCTGATGAGGTTTGGTTAAAACAATGTCCTTCGTAAAACGATGATATCGTAACCACTGTTCTCTAAAAACTTCACATGTGACTTTTGTCCATCAAAACGAGACTTTTTCATAATTTCTGCGAGAGGGTGAAACCAACAAGAAAATTTTTAATGGGTGTGGCTCCACTTTCTGAGTGGGGATTTCCATAAAGCCTCAGTGCTTCAGAGCTGATGTTTTCACAGTTGGGCGAGGTGGTGACTTAAATACAGCATGTGTGTATAATATCTGTGCCTGGACCATTTGAAAAATGTTGTTCTTTTTGTATGTGTGGACGCCACCGTGCTACTCCTCTCTGTTGTGAGTCAGAAATCCTGTTGCAAAAAACGTGGGAAAAAATCTACCACGCTAGTGAATTACAATGACGATGCAGAGGTCAACGTGGATATGTTTCCTAAGCCGTCATCCGCCATTAATCTGTGGACCCTGTATTCTGGCCACTGTGTGAAGTGCTTTATTATGCAGGCTGTAAGCAAGGCATAGCTGTGCAGGCATAAAGTATCCTCTGTATTGATTGTTTGAGCTGCCCTTATATGGGCAGCGACACAATGGGATTATAAGGTGTTGTCTTAAACGTTTTGTTGGCAGAAAATGCTTTCCACATGCTGGAATCTGAGTTCTGAACTTCAGATCCAGAATGCTGGCAGTTTAATGTTTTGTGTGTTCCTACGATGTGGAGCCGTTTGCTGAGGAGTACCTGTTTCATTACTGATGGTAGGTTGCAAAGCGTTGTCGCTGTCCTCCACTTTTACGCGAACTCCATTCCCTGAAATCACAGTGATACGTTCTGTGCCGAGTCAGAACTACAGGCCATTTATCAGATGTGTTGAGGTACTCATCGGATGTAATGTTACGTTGTAAAACGCTCTCGGAATTAAAATCAGTATTTTTAAATGATTATTGGTCACACACTAAACAAAATGGCGTGCACAGAGATTTCTGGAGTGGGAAAGAGCTCATGCTAAGTCCCAGAGTCAGTTAAAGCATTCGCAAGAATGTGGGTGTCATGTTTGTTGCATTTGACAGGAAACATGAAACTGGAAATGATCATAATGGAATTGGAATGTTAATTGCCTTGCTGTTGGCAGAAAAGAGTCTTTCCTGTGCTTAGAGACAATCTAGATAAATTTACTGAATATTTGGGACATGTAGAAAAAGTGGCCACTAGTGAAGAACAAATTCTAATAACTGTCCCTCTGTTCGGATTGTCAACAACAGGGCAGATCAGGATGAAATCATAAATGTTCAGAGACCGGAAGTTTGTAACACAAATGGTAATTATTGTGGTAGAGGTAGGAGATGATGTGGCTGGAAACTAATTCCAGTCTATGAGGAAATAGCCACACAACACCCAGAAAGAGGAGTATAGTCAGTGATTAATCACCTAATAGACCTAGCTGACCAAAACTGTCAAACAGAAAAAAATTTGATTATAAGTCATTAATGTCGACTTGTATCGGAAATTTACTTCACCACACTCACTACTTAGCTGACTATATACTGAATGCTGTGGAAAAATGGGATAAGCTCAAGAATTAAAATATTATTAATAATAGGGAAGAAGTTCCAGAAAGTTTATTTGGAGTTGGTCATGATGATGAGAACGAAGTAGATGCCTTTGTATTCAACAACGATGATGAACTGCAAGTTCAAGTACCTCTCAAAGAATCGGATTGAGAATTAAAAGATTGTCACGAATAAAAGCCAGTAGATAATAAGGGTATTGAGTTTAATGAGGTTAAGGAACCAGAAAGCTGTAAGATCCTGTTGGGAGAAGAAGAGGCACATGGTGATTTTGACAGCAATATGGTGAAGGAAAGCTATTGCTCTAAGGTAAGTGCAAGTGGTGAAAAAGCTTTAGCTGATATAAAGCAAACAAATGGAGAAGAAATTCTGAAATGTCTTGTATTGAAGCTGGTAGACAGTTTAGGAAAGGCAGCTGAAGGAATGACTATTGACAAACCTGTTACTATATATGTAACTGCTACAGAGAGAGATCATTTTAGATGGGAACAGATCAAGGAGGACTTACTTGATAAATATGATGAAGTAACTGTGCAGGAAAAAGATAAGCCATTCTGTTATAGAGTTACATATGATAGGAGTTATTGTTTAGTTTCTTCTGGACAGCTGTGAGAAAACGAGTGATTTATCCCAGACATTTTTTGAAGAAGAAGAATTAGCAGCAATCCCAGAGATTGAATTATGAATAGTTAGTGCTACAGGAAAATAGTCAAACCCTGTAAAGGATAAGGCCTTAATACCTATGGCAATAGGAAAAATAATTATTGATTTTCCATATTTATTATACCTCAACTGCAGATGTGTATGCTATTTGGAATAGATCTCTTATCAAAATATCAAGGCACAAATGACTTTGACCAGAGTCACATAACATTTATGATGAAAATTCATAGTGTAACCATAGTGTGATCTATAGGTGAACAAGCGATTAATGCCAAAAAAGCATGAGAACTCGCAGTCAGATGAATATGCAGTAGGGAATATTTGGAGGAAGGAACCGAATTTGATGAGAATGAGCAGAATGCTGACAATGAAGAAAACAGAATGCTAGGGCTGAAGGAATATGTTGATAATAGTGACTAAAAGTTTGTAGAGAGTCTATCACTCTATGGTAGGTACACAGTTTGATGAACTGTGTGGTCCAAGCTGACTTCAACTTTATACTCCATCCAACAGATAACTGTTATCATTTACAGTATGATGCATCTCAAAGCAAACATTCTGCAACCATCACCAGAAGGGTCCAGGCCACAGGAGTGATCATTGTAGTCTTCGTAATGACTTCATAGCATTCCCAGGGTGATCTCGTCACTCTAGAAGGCACAATGGATCAACACAAAAATGCATCTCTCCTTGTGGACCATGTTTACCCACACATATAGTTTGTTTTTCTGTTGACATGATGGTATCTACCAGCAGGACAAGGCAATATGTTACACAGCTTACAGTGTATGTGCGAGATTTGAAAAGCTCCAGGATGAGTTTATCATACTCCTACGTCCATCAAACTCCCCGAATTTAAACCTAATGGAGAATATGTGGGACCACCTCGATCAGGCTGTTTGTGCCAAAGATCCTCAGCCTAGAAACCTAGCGCAGCTGGCCACAGCACTGCAGTTGACATGGCTCCACATCTCTGGTGGTACCTTCCAGGAACTCACTGACTCTCTTTCTACATTTTTTACAGCAGTCCAAGTTGTAAAAGTTGGTTATTCAGGCTTTTGACAGGTGGCCACATTAATATGATGGGAGAGTGTGTGTGTGTTTATGTATATAGGAATAAGCACATTCTGTGAGTGACAACTTATTATTGTGAGATTATTGTTAGAACAGAATGAATCTGCAGTATGATCAAGCAAATAATTTTTGGAAATTTGTGGTAAGTCCTATGGGACCAAACTACTGAGGTCATTGGTCCCTAAGCTTACACACTACTTTATCTAAATTAAACTAAGGACAACACCCACACCCACCCTGGACGGAGGACTCGAACCTCCGAGGGGGAAGCCGCGTGGACCGTGACAAGGCACCTAGACCACACAGCTACTCCATGCAGTAAGCAAATAAGAAAAGGGGTTTGATACCATAAGAGTTTTTGAAAAAGCGCCTGCCCCACCCGACAAAGGCCAATTTCCCCATGTATAAAAAGGCACAAAATCCAAAAATTGGGAGCATATTAAAAATAGCAATGTTTTCTCTCTCTCCTATGACATAGGACTGTTCTCCTAAGTATAAATTGGTGGGCAAATTAAAAAATCGAAGTTGGCGCATTGCCATGCTGGCTAACCTGGAACTCTGGAACACGCTCTATGAGTTCAAAATCCTAGACCTGAAACTCTATGCTGTCAGATTTCCTAGGTTTCCCCACAAGGTCACCAGTGTCCCCCTGCTCCAGTTCTTGGACAAAGGGTGATTGTTGGCTCCCCCTGCAGAAAGTGGACAGTCTTATAAGGTGGTTGTCTGTCTTATTGTCCCGGATGATAGTTACACGAAATATTTGTCAGGATTTGTAAGTAGTGGGTCCTTGAGGTACGGCAATACGCGAACACTGAGAAGTAAGTTTAAACAGTTTTATTAACAAAGGCTGATTATAAAACATGCACACTACACGCACTCATCACCACTGTGTCTGACATCCTAATTACAGTCGTATGGAAAGGCTCTATGGTGAGCTAAGAAAAGAGACATATTCACGCCCAAGGCCACCCTAGTTAAGACGGCACACTGCGGACGCCGCCAATCGCTTACTCCCTGTGTTGCACTGTGGCCGGACGCATGTGTACTGACCAAGCAAATTGTCAGCATTCCAAATAGGTCAGCTGGCGAGCGCACGTACCGTATGGCTGTGTACAACCCGTAGACCCTTACGTCACTCTCACCAGAGAAAAAGAGCAACCATAGATGGCTCAAAACGACCTCCTGGGCGTTATGGAGCTACTTCGCCATTTGTGGCATCAGAAGGCATTGCAACATGTATTTCATTTACAGACACAGTAATGTTCGGTACAGAGAAGCGTGCCTTCAGGACTTAATTCTATTTGCTACTTCAATGAAGTTTAACTCATTATTGGAAGAAATCAAATTCTCATGACAACTTGACTAGAAGAAGGGATCGGTTGGTGGGACATGTTCTGTGGCATCAAGGTATCACCAATTTAGTACTGGAGGGCAGGGTGGAGGGTAAAAATCGTAGAGGGAGACCAAGAGATGAACACATTAAGCAGATTCAGAAGGATGTAGGCTGCAGCAGGTACTGGGAGATGAAGAAGCTTGCACAGGGTAGAGTAGCATGGAGAGCTGCATCAAACCAGTCTCAGGACTGAAGACCACAACAACAACAACATCCTGAACTAAATTATTGTCTTCAGAGAAAATTGATAAGGAATGCTTTTCATATGTTAATATGTATGAGTCATTGTAATAAACAGATAACATTCTCGTTAATGGCAAATGTCCAGCTGCATGAAATGTAGTTGGCATTATAGTAGGCATATCAAATAGTTCACATTATAAATCACAATATGTGGCATTCAAGATTAATCCACTATTATTCAATTATAGTGTAAAGGGTAGCTCAGGTGTATTATAAATTTTACATGTAAATGTGACATCAAGGATGTAGCTAAATGAGAAAATTATACCTTCAAAACACTGTTTAAGAAATGGATGATAAAGATGCATTAAAATTCTAGGGCAATCATCTCTCGGGGGATGATGCATAAGCAATTCCTTCTCACAGCTGTACACTCTACTATCTAAGAATACTGCCGATTCAGGGCAAATTAACTTATGACTACGTTTACACATATGCAAATCATTTTCATTTAGGGACGCAAAATATCTTCAATCCTTTCTCATCAGCAGATAATCATTCAGCACGTACTTTACATAAATACCTGCCTGTCTCCATTTCATGGGGTAAGTATAAACCTTATACATTTCAAAATTATGCTTTGATCTAGCAATGGGTATAGAGATAATAACAGTTAATTCATCTTCAATCATTAAAGAGTGTTTCGTGGTTAACTTATAGTAATCGTATAAATTGTAAGACTTAACAGGGTAAATCATAGTATAGGTTTCATCTAGCTTTCGCTCAATTGATAGTAGGATATGTAAAAATTGTTCTGGACGTAGTAGTACACTGCTCAAACAATCCCTGCTCAAACAATCATTTGAACTACTTTTTAAGGATGTTCTTAAGTTAAGGGCATCAATTCTAGCATTTGATAAACTATCAGTAATCCTTAACAAAAAGTGTTTAAATCTAAGTGTGCACTCACAGCATTTAATCCTTAGTTCTTGGATATTTGCGTTCGTTTCATTACAAACTACATGGAAATGTGAGGTAAATTGCTTTACAATCTGGTCAATGAAAACTGTGTGGTTAGTAATGGTTCTTTGCATATTCTTTAACACAATAATTTCATTAGAGAGGTTAGTTGAATCTGTACTGGACTGTTGTTCAAGAGCTAATATTTTGCCTTTAACTTCCAGTAGACCTCAACTAGTTAAAGTACAAAACACTGTATGAAGGATATTCCCTCTAAAATCAAACCCGGAATGTTTATGTCTAATTAAAGTTTTGTGTGGCAAAAGCTTTAAGAAACAGAAAATCTCTTGTTCATAATTAGCAAATGTAGAATCTACCTGCATTTTGGGTGTGATCCAGTTATTATACCAAGATGTACCCATTTCCAGAATTGTATCATTACTCTTAACAGAACGAATTACATCAATTTCCTTCTTTACAGAACTGAACTGTTGCTGGATTTCACTCAGATTGTACTTGAGTACAAGTTTTGCATTACTTGTTGAAACTACCATGTCTGATTGTGGTTCAAACAAAACACCTGTACTCTGTGGTACTATTACTACAGCATTAGTAGAATACGCTATCATAGCAAATATTAGAATAAATAAGAATAGATATGAACATGGTTAATTAGTTCTAAATACTAGAGTTAACAATGACCATAAAATCAATGAGTTTCTTGTGGTAACCTGTGGAATGAAAGATTTAGTTTCACTTGTACACTCGTGCAATAGCTTCAGTTCTAAATTTTCACAACACATTTACATGAGCACATGGATAAAATAAACATACGCATTGCACTCTCACACACTACACACGTTTACGCAGATTGTAGGGGTGTCTGGAACAGGATCACTCAGAACGTGGCGATGCCTCGGCCTCAAAGTCTGGACTGTGACCTCGCGATTCTCGCCTCCTGGGTTTGAGAACAGCAGGTCTGCCTCTCGGTCGATCCTTGTTGTCTTGTAATACTGCAGGAAATCTACCCAGAAATAGCTTTACATAATTGACATGAATGACAATCGAACGAAAGGGCAGTTGGAACTTAAGAGTGACTGGCGACAACATCTGCAATATTGGATATGGTCCTTTCCAAAACTTCTTAAACTTTTTGACTTGACTCTTCTTTAACACCACATTACTCAGATACACAAGGTCTCCAACTTGATACTGTGGCACTGCCGCTTGGCGGTCGTGTTGTCTTGCTTGCTGAAGAAAGGATTGATGATTTTACTGTTTCACTTACCTCCATGCTTCCTTTTTCGTACTTTTGTGTGCTAGATCCCTTACGTGTTCACTGCTGATTCCGGCAGTCGATCATGTAAAGTCCAAGGGTGAATGCATTCTTCTTCCATAGACGATATCATATGGTCTTAGGCCAGTTGAGCTGTGCATTTTGTCATTGTAACAACTTACCAAGTACAGTAAACACACATCCCAATGGTTGTGTTTGCTGCTCACATATTGGCTAACCATTTTAATAATTGTTCTGTGGACTCGCTCGACTTTTCCATTTCCTTATTTCCTTCAGGGTGTGCTGGTGGACTTCTTAACTGAGTTATTTGCATGAGCTTACAAGTCTGTTTAAGTAATTCACTCATAAAATTCGTTCTTTGATCACTAATTATACTTAATGGTGATCCAAACTTAAGAATCCATTCTTTTACAAAAACTTTAGCTATAGTCTCAGAGCTCCAATCAGGTAATGGTATCATGAGAAGCTATCTAGAGAAATGATCAACATTGTCAATACATATTTGTTTCCATCTTTAGTCTTAGGCAATGGTCCTACGGCATCTAGTCCTACTCTTTCAAATGGTTCACTTGTCTCTGGCAGTTCTTGCAATGGTGCTCTACTTTTTCCTACATTATTCCATCTGTTACAGGAATCACATTATGAAACAAACTCGAAAACGTCAGCTTTGGGGCTCGGCCACCAAAACATTTGAGCTATTTTAACGTTTGTTGCTTTTTTACCACAATATCCTGGTACTAAAGAATCGTGTTCGTTCTTTTATGATTTGATCTTTCATTCATTCTGGAATAACTAGGTGGATTATTTTACTAGTGATTTTGTACAATAATCCATCTATTTTAACAAAACATTGATCATTTTTGCATAATTTTCATTGTCGATCTTCTTCTTGAGCTGCCTTTAACTCTTCTTCACGACTTAATATATTTTTAAATGATTTTCAAGTCACCACATAATACATGGCTTATGTAAAAAAATGTGTTTTGTAATGCAGAAAACAGTTTAATTTCTCCATGATTATTTCTGAATTATTAAATATTGTGAACCCACCTCCAAGGCCGAGAATGCACACAGAGTGGAAATATCCATGTCATGCTATTGCTACTTGAGTGGCAACATCTACTGCCAGGTGTGAGAAGTAGAACAACAAACACAAACATCGTGCAAATGCCTGTGTAAATATTTGCCCTTGATACTTAGAATAAATACTCAAAACACGTCATGTGAAGCATAAACAAATATGTAGGGTAACTAGCGCCATTATTCATCATTTAAATCATGAACAAAACAGTTGCAGGCCTTGATTATGGTGAATGAAATCAAGAAATGGCATTTTTAAATGAGTATCTTGCTTGTGAACATGAATACCTCGTATCATATAGAAAAACTGAAATTTTTATTTGCCCATAGTGAAATAATTTTCGTTGGTGGTTACATTCTCATACTGCAGCCCACAAAGCAAATTCTGTTGAAGACTTTGAGCTTCTCTTCTTGCTGTCCATGCTTTCAACCACAATTTTTTCCATTTCTCTTTTTTTTCAAATGATGTGTTAGCCAGCTATATCTAATTAAATGCTGTTGTAAGGACAGCTAATCATTAGGCATCCATTCCCGAGAAACTGTGACAAATGTATCAAGGTAAAAGTAAGGGGAGACAGTTTGCTAACTTAATCACAGATTTTTGGACTCCAAACTTTCCAAGTGTTTAATCTTGTAAAACTTGTTTACTTTCTTCTTATATGGCCTGTATATTATATATATATATATATATATATATATATAGGGTGATTCTTATTAACATTTAAAAATCTCTCTCTCTCTCACTCTCTCTCTCTCTCTCTCTCTCTCTATATATATATATATATATATATATATATATATATATATATATATATATATATATAGGTGACTACAACCAAAGATCTTTTGTTTCAGTGCAAATGCACACCATACCCGATCTCTGACAGGAATTAGGAACTGTCAGTAAGGGGTTCATGGGCAAATGACGCCATGTTAGTAATATTAAAAAGGCTGGGAATATGGGTCAGATTAGATTAGATTAATACTTGTTCCATAGATCATGAATACGACACTTCGTAATGATGTGGAACGTGTCAGGTTAATAAAAGATGTCTGTACAAGATATTACATTACACAAAATATTGCATGACACTAATGTTTAAGTTGGTTTTTTCCCTAAATTTATATCTAAAAATTCAGCCAATGAGTAGAAGGAGTTGTCATCTAGAAATTCTTTTAATTTATTTTTAAATGTTGGTTGGCTATCTGTCAGGCTTTTGATGCTGTTTGGTAGGTGACCAAAGACTTTTGTGACAGCATAATTTACCCCTTTCTGTGCCAAAGTCAGATTTAACCCTGCATTGTGAAGATCGTCCTTTCACCTGGTGTTATAGCTATGCACACTGCTATTACTTTTGAACTGGGTTGGATTATTAACAACAAATTTCATAAGTGAATATATATACTGTGAGGTTACTGTGAGGATCCCTAGATCCTTAAATAGATGTCTGCAGGATGACCATGGGTGGGCACCAGCAATTATTTTCATTACACGTTTTTGAGCAATGAATACTTTTCTACTCAACGATGAATTACCCCAGAATATGATGCCATATGAAAGCAGTGAATGAAAGTAGGCATATTAAGCTAATTTACTGAGATTCTTATCACTAAAATTTGCAATAACCCTAATAGCATACGTAGCTGAACTCAGTCGTTTCAGCAGACCATCAATGTGTTGCTTCCAGTTTAACCTCTCATCAATGGACACACCTAAAAATTTTGAAAATTCTACCTTAGCTACAGACTTCTGTTCAAAGTCTATATTTATTAATGGGGTTGTGCCATTTTCTGTACGGAACTGTATATACTGTGTTTTATCAAAATTTAAAGAGAGTCCGTTTGCTGAGAACCACTTAATAATTCTATGAAAAACATCATTTACAATTACATCACTTAGTTCTTGGTTTTTGGACGTTATTACTATACTTGTATCATCAGCAAAAAGAATTAACTTTGCATCTTCATCAATGTGGAATGGTAAGTCATTAATGTATATCAAGAACAGTAAAGGACCTAAGACCAAACCCTATGGGACCCCGTACCTGATAGCCCCCCAGTTTGAGGAATCAGAGGTTGTTTTAACATTACATGAACCACTTATTTCAACTTTCTGCATTCTTCCAGTTAAGTATGAATTAAACCATTTGTGCGCTGCCCCCCTAAAACCACAGTGATTTAGCTTATCTAAAAGAATTCCATGAATTACACAATCAAAGGCCTTTGAGAGATCACAAAAAATACCAATGGGTGATGTCCGGTTATTCAGAGCATTTAATATTTGATCAGTGAAAGTGTATATAGCATTTTCTGTTGAAAAGCCTTTCTGAAAACCAAACTGACATTTTGTTAGTACTTTATTTTTACAAATATGAGAGGCTACTCTTGAATACATTACTTTCTCAAAAATTTTTGATAGATCTGTCAGAAGAGAGATTGGGCGGTAGTTGTTGACATCCAACGTATCCCCCATTTTATGCAATGGTTTTACAATGGCATATTTCACTCTATCGGGGAAAACACCCTGCTCCAAAGAGCTATTACATACGTGGCTGAGAATCCTACTTATCTGTGGGGAACAAGCTTTAAGTACCTTGCTGGAAATGCCATCAATTCCGTAAGAGCTTTTACTTTTCAGTGAGTTTATTATTTTAGTGATTTCAGAGGGAGAGGTTGGTGGAAATACAGTTGTTTCAAACTGCACAGGTATGGCCTCTTCTATTAGTAGCCTTGCCTCTTCTAGTGAAGATCTAGATGCTATTTTCTTCACAACATTTAAAAAATGATTATTGAAAATATTTTCAATTTTTAATTGTTTGTTAGTACACTTGTCATTCAGTTTTATGGCACTAAAGTCTTCCTGTGCTCTTGGTTGCCCTGTTTCCCTTTCAATAATATTCCAAATTGCTTTAATTTTATTATCAGAGTTACAGATATCAGACATGTTACACATGCTTCTGGACTTTTTAATAACTTTTCTTAGTACCGCACAATAGTTTTTATAATATTGAACAATTTCGGGGTCAGTACTCCCTCTTGCTGTTAGATACAGTTCTCTTTTATGGTTGCAAGATATTCTTATTCCTTTAGTTAGCCAAGGTTTTTTATATGTTTTCTTGGAATTATGTTTAACTATTTTCTTGGGAAAACTATTTTCAAATACCCTTAAAAATGTATCGTGAAACAAGTTATATTTCAAGTTTGCATCGGGTTCCTTATACACTTCATCCCAGTCTAGCTGCTGTAGGCTTTCCCTAAAGTTTGCAATATTTATATTGTTAATTGAATGCACTGCTTTGAAATTCTGATTTGATATACTGCATGGAGCTATGTCATGTACTGAAATTGCTGTGCACCATGATCTGAAAGACCATTCTCAACAGGATAAGCATTTATGTCCTTAAACATATCTTGGTCTATAAAAAAGTTATCTATCAATGTCCTGCTGTTCTTTGTTATCCGAGTAGGAAAATCAATGACAGAGCTAAAATTGAAAGAACTGAGTAATACTACAAGGTCATTCTTCCTATTACACTCTTTCAGGGAATCAACATTGAAATCCCCACAAATGATAATTTGCTTGCCCCCATCTGACAGATAGCACAATAAAGCATCCAAGTTTTCTAGAAATAGCTGGAAATTCCCTGAGGGGGACCTATACACTGTTACAATTATGAAAGTGCCATCATTTAGTTTTAGTTCAGTGGCACATGCTTCCATATGTTGCTCTACACAAAATTTTTTAGTTTCTAATTTTTTTACACTGTGGAAGCTTTTGACATGTATGGCAACTCCTCCTCTCATCATATTATCTCTACTTACATGTGCATCTAATTTGTACCCATTGATGCTAACCTTTTGCATATCAGTGACAATGTGATGCTCAGACAGGCATAGTACATCTATTACATTCTCAGTTTCTATATCTTCTAAACAAAGCAGAAGCTCATCAATTTTATTCTTCAATCCCCCAATATTTTGATGAAATATACTAACATTATTTTTCACTTTACTTTTGTATCTTGAACTTTTTTAACATCTTTAGTACTTGCATGGCTGAGTTTCCCTCTGGACCCTGCTCTTACACTAAAAAAGAGTTTCCACCATGAGACATAGTCCCCCCCCTTTAAATATCCTGCTATCAGCCCAGCCAGTTTACCCTTCCCTTTCTTGTTGAGGTGTAGGCCATGTCTAGTATAGTCCCACCTACAGAGTGAATCAACAGGAACCACACCAATGTGTGACCCTACACCAGACCCATGTAGCCATTCCAACTCCAAATTAAGTCTCCTGACAGAAGAGCTCAAATAAGATCGGTCGTGGCGCTCCAGAACTGACACAAACCCAACACTGGTATGACTCGATGTTGATGCAATCTTTGCCAGGTCACACTCTATGCTGTACCCCGGATCTCTGTCAATACTGTTGCCCGGCCCACACACAATAACCACGGTATCTTCCTTAGTAAAGCCTCTACATAGTGAACCTAAATCTCCAGCACTAGGTTTGAAAAAACTTGTGACCTGGTATTCTGACCCTAATTCATCCTACAGAAGTTGGCCCACACCCCTAGCATGCGAACTACCTAGCAACAAGACTTTCTTTCTCTTATTCAATTTGCTTCTGAAAGCTTGTTGAGTCCTGTCTACATCTACTTCTGTGAGAGGCTAATCAGTTTCTGACTGAGGCAACAGGTCAAACCTATTTCTTACACTAATAACAAAACTGTCAGAAGAATTTCTTGGCCTGTTCCTTATGCCTGTTGCCACTTCCCACCCCTGTTTACCCTTCTCCCCCCTTAACCTGCCCAGCTCTCGCCTAGCCTCATCTAACTCAGCCTGAAGGGCAGCAATTTTCCCCTCCTGTTCCACAATCTTTCTATCTCTACTGCATAGCCTACAGAACCACTGATGAGTCTCGCTCATTTTCCCAATTCCCACGCCACTACAATCGCCCCAATGAAAAAAGTTACTACATCCATCACACCAGACCCCGAAGCTAACGATTCTACGGCACGTCAGGCAATTTACACTCATGGTACAAATCGATCTTAGTGACAGAAAGACAATTAAGTTACTGGAAAACAATGAAAATACGTGTACGAAAAATTAGGCCTATTCGCGACCATGTAAACAGTGGTTCAGAAATTTATTACTGGAAATTACTTAAGAGATGACGATACTCTACAGATATAAAGGGGCAGCAAACGTATTTAGCACACTAAACTATCAATAAATGCACTTAAAATTGCGGTATGAAGTTTAATCTGAAAGCTCAAAAGTTCGGCCTGGCCGCGATATGTAAACAAAACGAACTTTACGTGATTACTGTGAAAATACGCGAGTAAGACAAAAACCTTTAATGGTACGCTTGAAGAGCACTATAATTAACGTAATAAATTAATTTATAGTGTTAAAAACAGTTTATTACTACTTAAATTACTTATCTTGTACGAGAGCTGTGACTCAGACGTCCGTATAGCAGGCGCAGGGCTACCAACCTGATGAGCAGCATGCTCAGATGGCCATGACTGTTTATGCGAGCTGCTCACATTAAGATGGAAATCCAGGTTCATGTCTTGGTCTGTCACAGATTTTCACGTGTTATCATGGATTCATATCATTTCAATGTTCAAATATGTCTAATATCATCAAAAATTTGAATAATGTATTTGTGTGACCAATGGATCAAATGAGAGGTCTGTTCTTTTCACATGTTATCATTTCATTTCATTTCAATGGCCAAATATGTGTAATATCATCAAAAATTTTAATAATGTATTTGTGTGACCAATGGATCAAATGAGAGCTCTGTTCTTTTATGAATTTTTATATATATATATAGCGAGAGAGAGAGATAGGAGTGTGGAATATTTTTGTTTTTAGTAAAAATGATCAAGGTGCTCGGTAACCTGTGCTGAAGTTTTGATGAACTTGACAAAAACGATCAAGGTCCATTTGGGGCTGAGGAAAAATGATCAAGATCTGTTTTATATTCAACGATTATCCTTCTTCTTTAATGTTCCATCTTATAATTCTGTAGCTTCATGTTACTGGCTTTCCAATCATTCAAACATTGTAAATGATTTTGAACTATTATATTGTTTGGTAGTAAACCAAAGAACTATATAAAATTGCTTCCCATTGTGCATCCATAACAGGCTAGAAAAGATTTTTTCTCAGTAAGGTGAGCAGAAACACTCATATGTTACTCATATGTTACTGTTAGTGAGATTGTAGATTAAGGTTATGTTTTAAGTGAAATGGTGGCTTCATAAATGTTGGAAAGTAACAGTGGGCTTTCGAATTCTGTACAGAATATAGTAAAGGGAAAAGATAAGTGTTGTGAGATACTTATCATTCTTCAGAAAGATATATATATATATATATATATACAAATTTTGATGACATATTTGGGCATTGAAATGAAATGAATCCATGATAACATGTGAAAATCTGTGACAGACCAGGACATGAACCTGGATTTCCATCATAATGTGAGCAGTTTGCCCAAACAGTCTCGGCCATCTGAGCATGCTTCGCATCTGACCCAAATTCCCAGCCTTCATATATATGGGGTGATTGTTATTAACATTTAAAAACCTTCAAAGCAATATATATGACTCTGAGTCAAGTGATTTAATATAGGACACATGGGGTCGCAAATGACGGGAATTACCCCAAAAGTGGATAACATATGTTGAACATGTGACATCACCAGATGATGTACCTCCCACACATGCAGCGGTTGAGGCTATTGGTCTGTTGCATTTGATCGTCCCAACCTGAGTCAAGTATTCACATTGGAGTGGCTCTGGACCCATATGTACAGTTATAGCGTGTACAGCTCAGGATTCGAGTCTTGCGTCTAAAAGGGAGTGTTTTTTTTTTTCATTGCATTAGGTAATGAAATAGAAGTAAGACTTATTATTTATTATTTACCGATCTCACTGTCTCTCCAGTATACTGTAAAGTACAGTACACTGCAACAAAAACCTACGACACTGCATCATAAGTGGGTGAGTATAAGTTTCCGAATTTTGTCGTTACCAGTAAATAACCTACGTTTTCATAGTTAAATAATGTCTGTAAACAAAAAAGAAAGGGAAAAAAGAGAAGAATCACAAAATATGAACAGCTTTCACTTGATTACAGCGAGGAGAATAGTTTTGTAATATCCTTATTTACAACAGATCACATTTACAAAAGGTCGAAATTGACACCATTTGCTCGGATGCAAATATTGAACCGCTCAATCATCCCTTCATGCCCAAGCCCAGCCCCTGCATATCCAGCGAGGTATGTCATCTTGTGACATCACATGTCCAACATTTCTCATCTTTTTTTTGGGTATCTTCCGATATTTGCGACCAAATGTGTATCACATTAAATTACTTGTCTCAGCATCATCTACAACACTTCGGGGGTTTTTAAACTTTGATAAGAATCACTCTGTATATACATATAAGGTGATGACAACCGAGGATCCTTTTTTCCAATGTGAATGCACATTGTGCCCAATCTCTCATGGGACTCAGGAAGTGCAAGTAATGGGTTCATGGGTAAATGATCCTACATCAGGCAGGTGTAAGAGGCAGGGAAATGAAATGAAATGATTGTGTGGCATTGTTGGCTGGGTGATGCCATCTCGGGAGGTTCGGGCACTGGGTTGCAAGTCTTATTTCAGGTGACGCCGCATTTGGCGACTTGAAAGTAAGTGATGATGAAATTGTGATGAGGACAACGCAACACCCACTTCACGAGCAGAGAAAATCTCCAACCCAGCCAGGAATCAAACCCAGGATTGCTGCATGGTATGCAAACACATTACCACTTAGCTAAACAGGCAGATCACACTCTGGGTATTTGGGTCAGATGGGAAGCATAATAAGATGACCAAAGTGGTGAAGGTGACTACTCATGTTAAACAGGAAATCTGGGTTCAAGGTCCGGTCTGGCACAAGTTATCAAACCATTGATTCATTTCAAGGCCAGATGAGGCTAACACCATTAAAACCTTGAACAGTTATGAGCAAAATTATAAATGTTGATGGATCTTGATAGTTATTCCCCTGTGCCCTTACGTACCTAATATTTCTTATTCTGCACACTTATGTTCATGATTGTATCTGATAAGTGCAATGTATCATATTTGATCTCCTGTATGTTGGCTAAATGGATAAATAAAAGTAGTAGTTGCGTGGCATCATAGTATTATTATTGGTTTATCATAGAGTTTGGTGTAGACTTACGTACTTTGAAAACCTCAAAACGAACTATAAAAGTAAAATTGAGTGAGCTATTCCTTAAAAATTGACAAAGAGAAGGCCTGATAAGAAATAATCTGGGAAATGAAGCAAATAGTTGACTGTTAAAACGATATAATAATTTAGTGCGAAAAAGTGTGAAATTATATCCAGTTAATCAAATCTTTATTAAACTATATGTTTCATACATGTTTAAGAAGCATCTATGTGTAACAGAGGTAAGCCTATCATTACTAAAAAAAAATGGGTCACATACTTGTTGAAACAAAATATCCCTTTTGCAGAGTCTATGCAGATGAGACATTTCCTTTATTCCCAGTCCTGTCTTTTGTACTAACTAATCTAAGAATAATATAAGCTCATTAATGCTGTCATAACTGCCTACAGGTGACATTTATTGAATTGTAAATTTCTGGAACAGGATTTCAAAAATGAATTTATCGTTTTTTGTTATTATTGGTCACACATTGTATGACACTTCTGAGGTAAGATTTCAAAGTGAGAAGGTGTATAAACTATAATGTCACTAACACACTGACAGTCTAATAAAACAAGAACTCAGTTCTACATGGAGGTATACCTAGGTAAGCATTTTGCAAATGTGAACTTTAAACACACTGTGTATATGATTTAAAAATTGAAAATGTAACGAGTATGAATCAGTATCAATAAGCAAACAAACTTTGTTTTCAGAGTTCTAGCTCCAACAGCTATCAAAGCATTAACGAATTTAAATGGATTACAAAAGCATTTTTCTTACATCACTTACTTCTCTTCTTGGTTATTTATAATATATAAACAAAAAGAAAGTTACATTTGAAAAATGCCTCATATTTTACTTATACTTATACTTTTACTTATACTTATTTAAGAGCAGAAAAATGTTTGAAAATGTCTCCCTGTCGTTGTGTTATTAGCGTAAACACTGTAATATTTACTGTTTAAAACAACTGCCATGTGCACATGACAGAAATTAGGAACGAAAGGCAATCGTAAACAATTTCTATGTAAACGATAGCCTGCTGACACTTTGGGACGTCTAACATGGTGGTGCCAGCTTACAAACAACTTACAGCTTAAGTCCGTAGTGCCACCTCCCTTTATTTTTACCTCCATGATAATATAAGCCTTACGATAAGTGAAAAATTGGTTCAGGCTATGTCAATAATCACTCACGAACACTTGTTGAGAGAAATGAGACGTTGAACGAAAAAAAAGGTTATCATAGCCTTTTTATATGTTGAAGGTCCAGCATTTGATACATTACTGGAAATGATTCACTCTACTCATTGGCGTCATACGTAGGCAAATGCGCCGCTCCAGCCCTTGGGTAAATTTCTGCCAACTATATCCCCATGATCGAAGATCAAAATAATACAATGAGAGATGCAATTCCACCAAGTCAGCGTTTATCTGTCTACTGCAATACCTTGCTACTGGCGATTCCTTCTAAGACTTGAAATTTACAAGTGCAGCTTTGCCTTAGACTATGTAATACGTAGTACTGGGAAGGTATTATACAATGGTACATGCACTAAGGCACAAAGGAATTTTTCAGGTAAGGAATGCATACACGCAGATACAGGGTGCTCATTTTAACTAGACACACTGAAATATCTCCAAAACTACAAATCATGTCATAAGACTTATAGTTCCAATTTGTTTGTCTCAGAAGATATCCAACAATATGACATTCGACCCACCACCCCACCCTGTGTGTGGATGGTGAGGATCAACTTTGAAATTTTCAGTGGAAATCCCCCCTTTTTTATTGCAGGTTACGGTTCTATAAAAAATATCTACCTGTGTCTTGTCTGACGCATTTTCTTCTTTTCGCCATAGATGACGCTGTAATCGGAAGAACAGAAGAGGGTACGCAATTGTAATTTACGTCATGCTACCCAATAGCACTTGAATATCCAATGGCATGTGGGACCAAACCTCCTTGCTGAGAGAGTAGGACAGGCCAGTATTTTATAACTTCTAATAGGAAACCCCATTTGCAATGTTGTATTCCTCTGACATATTGCACAGGAGGTTACTCAACGCCCTACCGTGGCCATGTAGCGAAATACAACGTGTTACAACAGGCAGTACACTGCTACTGGAGCTCGCGTATCGTGCAGACATAGAACAGATAGTGGCTCTAAACATTGCAGTACGTGTGCAGTGTTTATTGACTGCACACGTGCCTATCATTTAGAGAACAGACATCCAACAGGATAGTGAATTTTGCATTCACAGGAGAAAAGACTGAAATGGTCATGATTTACAGAGAATGTAGGAGAAATGTTGAGTCTTTTGTTGCTTTGTGTGCTGAGCGTTTTCTAGAGGAAGCGCACTCTCATCGGTTCTTTCACAAGATTGTGAAACCTTTTTGTCTGATGGTATCATACAGATTGGCAAAAGGAAACAAGCAAAAGTGTTCAGGAGAAGCTAAGGAAATAGCTGTACTAGTGGCAGTGCACCACAATCCATGGATAAGCGCCCAGCAATTGCACCATGATTCTGGTGTTTCCATAGGTAATATTGTCACAGCACTGTTTCATCATAAGTATCATCCATACGTGTGTCACTGCTTCGAGAACTTCATGGCTCCAATTTTCTTAACCAGGTAGTATTTTGTGGTAGGAAATTTCATGTCAACAAATGAAAATTAGCCCCATGTTCTTTGCCAAGGTATTATGTTCCAATGAGTCTACATTCACAAACCATGGTAGCATCAACTGGCATAACATGCATTACCAGAATGTAGACAACCCCCATTGGTTACGGCAAGTTGACCATCAACGTCCTTGGTCAGTTAACATATGGTGTGACATCATGGGCAACAAACTCACTGGTCTATATTTTATCGACGTCAAGCTGAGTGGACGCAAATGTCGAACGTTTTTGGATCAGGAACTACCGGTACTACTGCAGGGTTTTGCCCTTGACGTTCGACATCATATGTGGTTGCATGATAATGGTTGCCCAGCGCATTATGCAGTTGAAGTACTGGACATATTAGATCATGTTTACACTGCTCAGTGGATCGGCAAAGTAGGACCTTCTAATTGGCCTCCTATGATTCCGAATATGACGTCGCCAGACTTCTCTCTGTGAGGTGATTTAAAAGATAAGGTGTACCAGCAAGTGCAAACAGGGCGTGAACGCATAGTCAACTACATCAGAAACGTCTGTGATGACATTCCCACAGACATGCTTCTGTCCTGTGTACGATTAATTGAAAAGTGGTTTACTAAGAGTACTGCAGTTGGAATTACTATGTTTGAACACTTAACTCTAATTGAAAAAGCAGAGTAGCGTATGCCTCGAGCCATGGTCACAGTGGTGCGTCGAGTGGTCCCCTGTTCGATATGTCAGAGGAATACAACATTGGGAATGGGGATTTCCTATTAAAAATTATGAAATACTGACCTGTCCTACCCTCGCAGTATGGAGATGGGGGTCTACTTGCCATTGGATATTCAAGGGCCACTGAGTAGTATGTCGTAAATTACGATCGAGTACTCATTTCTATTTTTCTGATTGCAGCACCATCTGTGGCGAAACGAAGAAAACTCTTCACACAAAATGTATATAGATGCTAAAGAATCACAATAAAAAAGGGGGTTCTCACTGATGCACGTTGTGTCATTTATTGGATATCACCCTCTGAGACAAACAACCTGGAATTATAACTTTTTTGATCTAATGTGTAGTTTTCGATATATTTCAATGTCTTCAGATAAAACGAACAGAAGAATCTCAGTAGCACAGTCACTGTGGTGTAGTGTTTATCACACTGAACTGTTGCATGGAGGGTCATGAGTTCAAAGCTCACCTGAACTGTAAAGTTTTTTTTAATTTCTATACGCGTTTCGAGCACATTCTAGAAGTATCCACAAATGTCAAGAATCATTGTACTGGAATGTTCTGTAACTGTATATATACCATATGTGTTCTGGCCGGAGGCAGTTCGTTCCACGTTCTTGTATGTGCAAGTGCTGAATAAAACTTCGTTAAGTGAAGTTAGTGATCGTCGTTCATCTGATTACACTGTCTTCTACGTGGTATTATTCTGGTGAAGCGCCGGGTATTGGGACTTGTTGTCGACGACACAGTGGCTCCCATCAGGCCACGACAGAGCCGCCGTTTACGTGGCGAGAAAGCCGAGTTCGAACCATATTCAACAGATCGCAATCTGTCGGAGATAGAAGAAGAAGAAGACATTACGATGACAGCAACTGTGTGCAACCACATGAGGCATCCTTCCGGGTTCTCTGGTGACGATGGCCAAGATCCAAACTAGTGGCTGAAGGTATATGAGCGAATAGCCAAATTTAACAAATGGATGACACCATGTGTTTGGCTAACGTATTTTTCTACTTGGAGGGCACTGCCAAGCAATGGTATAAGAACAACGAGGAGAAATTCACAAGCTGGGAAGTATTACAGGCGGAACTGCGCAAGTATTTCGGCGACACACAACGACAGAAGTGCAAGGCTGAAGATAAATTGAAGTGCATGGCACAACGTCCAGGGGAAACTACGGCATCCTACATTCAAGACGTCTTGGAGCTGTGTAAAATAGTGGATACTAGAATGAAGAAGATAAGGTTGCGCATCTCATGAAGGGTGTTGCTGAGGACATGTATCAAGCCCTACTCCTGAAAGGACGTGTCGACAGCAGACGATTCATAAAATAGTGCCAGTATATCGAGACAATACATCAAAAGAATTACATGCAAGAAGTTTGAACGGCTTCCAAACGTCGTATCGATGTCTGCGACGGAGGAAGAATCTGTTTACAAGTGCTCTACGTCAGATAATGAGAGAGGAAGTTCAGAAGGCACTTGCATTGCACGGCGAGCAAAAAACCGAGACGCTTCAAGAGGTCATAAGGGAGGAAGTTGAACAGACATTGAACCCAATCTCTCGTCCTTCATTTCCCTTTAAAACGGTGAAAAGGTCGAGACCCAGGTGAAGTTGCGTCCCTACAATGCCGCATGAGGAACCTGTTTGGGCACCAAGGAAGACTGACGTCTGGATGACCCAGGATAACCAACCAGTATTTTTCCACTGCGGACGACTGGGACATGTGGTGCGCTATTGTCGAGAAAGGCGGCGAATATTTGATGAGGCCCGCGCCAGAAGACAGCAGACCGATCTTAGCCGACGCCAACTCCGGGACGACGAAGATGAACAAGAAGATGTGGGTGCAGGACGACGTAGGTCACCATCGCCGCAAGCTAGCCACTGGAGAGGACGCTCCCCAACACGCCGATCAAGGTCTCCATCGCCGTTTAGAATCTCCAGCCGATCACCTAGCTGCCGCAACCTCGAAAACTGAAGGGTACGACCTTCCTTGGAGGTGAGGCCGCCGAAGAGAAAAATCCTCCGCCGTCGATCACTGCAAAAATGATAGGAAACTACGTCGATATCCTCATGAATGTCCGACCAGCCCAAGCTCTTGTGGACTCTGGAGCATCATATTCAGTCATTTCGGAGGAGTACCGTCGCCAGTTGCAGAAAACCGTATTCATCGACAACTAAACATCTCTGCTGAAGATGGCCAGTGGGAAATATGTAAAACCTACCGGAAGATGTGTCATTCGGGTGGGTATAAGTGGCCATATACAGCCCTTAGAATTTATCGTCTTAGAAGAGTGTAGTCATGACGTCATTATCGGATGGGACTTTTCGAAAGCTTCTCAGGCAATTATAGATTGTGGTCGCTCGAAGATCATGCTAAATGAGATGAGATACTGTGGACAGGAAGACGCACATCCGAGTGCGTGGAGACTATGTGTGCTGGATCAAGTGATCATTCCTGTAGTCAGCGCTAGAAAGGTAAGTGTCATGTGTCATGCCATGCATCAACCTATGGATCTTGTAGTGGATTGTGAGAGAAGCATATCACTGAAGAATAACTTGGTCACTCCAGCCTCCGTCGTCTCGTTTAAGAACGGATTCGGTGAATTGTAGATTGTCAACTGTTGCCGAGAACCGCAGATCCTTCCAAGACGCTATACGTAGCAAACGCTGAGCCGTTAATTGCAGAACAGCTGAGCACATAGAAACCTCCCATGCCGAGTCTGTGGGCGAAATTAGCGCTACCACTACGAGACAAGGTCTTCTAGCTCGACTATCACCAGATCGCACTAAGGAACAACAGAAGAAACTACTTGCCATTATTCAAGAGTTCTCTGAATGCTTCAATCCACAGGTGAGGAGTAAATTAGACAAATGGACGATGAAGCACCGGATTAGCACTGGAGACCATCAGCCAATAAGCCAGAGAGCATACTGTGTGTCAGCAACAGAACGTCGAATAATTCTTGACGAGATAGAGAATATGATGAAGAATAACATCATTCAGCCTTCGCAGAGCCCATGGTCGTCACCAGTGGTTCTCGTCAGGAGATGGATGGCAGTTGGCGCTTTTGTCTTGATTACAGGAAGCTTAATAAGATAACTAAAAAGGATGTTTACTCTCTTCCATGACTTGACGATACACCAGATTGTCTGAAGGGGGCTAAGTTTTTCTCAACAATGGACATGTACTCGGGATACTGACAAATCGAAGTAGATGAGGCTGATCGTGAGAAAAGTGCATTCATCACCCTTGAGGGCCTGTATGAGTTTAAGGTAATGCCGTTTGGTTTGTATAATGCACCAGCAACTTTTGAACGAATGATGGATAATCTTCTAAGTCACCTCAAGTGGACGATGTGTCTTTGTTATTTAGATGACATTATAGTGTTCCCAGAGACATTTGATGAACACATAAAAAGACTGTGGGCCGCTCTTAAGTGTCTCCAACAAGGAGTACTGAAACTTAATCCAAGAAAGTGTCTCTTTGAAGCAAAAGAAATCAAAATACTTGGACACCTTGTGTCGAGCGAAGGTGCGCGGCCAGACCTAGGTGAGATCTACACTCCTGGAAATTGAAATAATAACACCGTGAATTCATTGTCCCAGGAAGGGGAAACTTTATTGACACATTCCTGGGGTCAGATACATCACATGATCACACTGACAGAACCACAGGCACATAGACACAGGCAACAGAGCATGCACAATGTCGGCACTAGTACAGCGTATATCCACCTTTCGCAGCAATGCAGGCTGCTGTTCTCCCATGGAGACGATCGTAGAGATGCTGGATGTAGTCCTGTGGAACGGCTTGCCATGCCATTTCCACCTGGCGCCTCAGTTGGACCAGCGTTCGTGCTGGACGTGCAGACCGCGTGAGACGACGCTTCATCCAGTCCCAAACATGCTCAATGGGGGACAGATCCGGAGATCTTGCTGGCCAGGGTAGTTGACTTACACCTTCTAGAGCACGTTGGGTGGCACGGGATACATGCGGACGTGCATTGTCCTGTTGGAACAGCAAGTTCCCTTGCCGGTCTAGGAATGGTAGAACGATGGGTTCGATGACGGTTTGGATGTACCGTGCACTATTCAGTGTCCCCTCGACGATCACCAGTGGTGTACGGCCAGTGTAGGAGATCGCTCCCCACACCATGATGCCGGGTGTTGGCCCTGTGTGCCTCGGTCGTATGCAGTCCTGATTGTGGCGCTCACCTGCACGGCGCCAAACACGCATACGACCATCATTGGCACCAAGGCAGAAGCGACTCTCATCGCTGAAGACGACACGTCTCCATTCGTCCCTCCATTCACGCCTGTCGCGACACCACTGGAGGCGGGCTGCACGATGTTGGGGCGTGAGCGGAAGACGGCCTAACGGTGTGCGGGACCGTAGCCCAGCTTCATGGAGACGGTTGCGAATGGTCCTCGCCGATACCCCAGGAGCAACAGTGTCCCTAATTTGCTGGGAAGTGGCGGTGTGGTCCCCTACGGCACTGCGTAGGATCCTACGGTCTTGGCGTGCATCCGTGCATCGCTGCGGTCCGGTCCCAGGTCGACGGGCACGTGCACCTTCCGCCGACCACTGGCGACAACATCGATGTACTGTGGAGACCTCACGCCCCACGTGTTGAGCAATTCGGCGGTACGTCCACCCGGCCTCCCGCATGCCCACTATACGCCCTCGCTCAAAGTCCGTCAACTGCACATACGGTTCACGTCCACGCTGTCGCGGCATGCTACCAGTGTTAAAGACTGCGATGGATCTCCGTATGCCACGGCAAACTGGCTGACACTGACGGCGGCGGTGCACAAATGCTGCGCAGCTAGCGCCATTCGACGGCCAACACCGCGGTTCCTGGTGTGTCCGCTGTGCCGTGCGTGTGATCATTGCTTGTACAGCCGTCTCGCAGTGTCCGGAGCAAGTATGGTGGGTCTGACACACCGGTGTCAATGTGTTCTTTTTTCCATTTCCAGGAGTGTATAACTGAATTTCATATTCCTAAAAGTATTATAGATGTGAGAAGCTTCCTCGGATTATGTTCTTATTACCGTCGTTTTATCAAAGACTTTTGTATCAAAGCCAGGCCACTCCAAGACTTGTTAAAAGCCGATGCTTAATTTATCCCAAGTGGTGCTCAACAAGATTCTTTCGATGTGCTGCGAAAAGCTCTGATGACTGGCCCTGTAATTGGGACTGTATGATGAGAGGGCACCAAGAGAACTACACACAGATGCCAGTGGATATGGGATCGGTGCTGTTCTGGTGAAAATTTCGGATGGAAAAGAGAAGGTTATAGCCTATGCTTCTTGGAGACTTACAAAAGCCGAGAGAAACTACTCAGCTACAGAAAGAGAATGCCTTGCTGTGATCTGGGCCATTTGCAGATTTTGACAGGATCTCTGTGAATGGCCATTCACAGTTGTTACAGACCATCATTCATTTTGTTGGTTGACAAGTCTTAAGGATCCAACAGGACGAGTCGCCAGGTGGGCACTACATCTCCAAGAGTATAACATTACCATAGTGTACAAAAGTGGAAGAAAACACAAAGATGCCGACTGTCTCTCAAGAAACCCAGTGCAAGACCATCAAGACTTTGATGAAGATAGTGACTGTCTCGCTGCACTCTAGGATCTCTCTGCTGAGCAGAAAAAGGCCGCCAAGATATCTTAAATTATGCTTGCCTTAGATGGGTCAGAGGATGTGAAAGGACAATTTAAGGTAGTTAATGGATTACTTTGCAAGAAAACCTTTGATCCGTTTGGAAAGAGTTGGCTACCAGTGATTCTTAAACACATGTGCTTAGATGTTCTACAGAAATTCCTTGACACACCTGAGGCCAGACATTTAGGATTTATTAAGACATACGATAGGATCTGCAAAAGATTTTTCTGGCCAGGTTTATTTAGGAGTGTCCATCACTATGTGTCGCACTGTCGAGAGTGCCAGAGGAGAAAGGCATTCCCTCAGAAACCACCCGGCCGACTCATACCAACTCCACCAGCCGAAACGCCTTTCCACCGTGTTGTGATTGACATCCTAGGACGATTTCCAACGTCTGCTAGTGGTAATAGATGGATTATTGTTTGCACTGATTATCTGACACGCTATGCCATTACAAAAGTAGCCTAACCATTCGAGGTAGCCAAATTCATTGTAGAAGACATTGTATTAAAACACGGTGCCCCAAGGTCGTTAATTGCGGATCGAGGGAAAGTTTTTCAATCGAATCTTGCGACAGAGATGAACAGTCGGTGCAACATTACTCATCACATGACAACTGCCTACCATCTGCAAACTAACGGGCTTACTGAACACCTTAATAAGACCTTAGCCGACATGCTATCAATGTGCATCAATGTTGAGCAGAGAAGCTGTGATGAGGTGCTACCTTTCGTGACGTTTTCCTACAACACCGCCAAACAAGACACCATTGGACACCGTACTTCCGTTACATCCTGATGATGTGGACGACATCTACATCGACCAGGTGTTAAACAGAGCTGGTGACCTCGTCAGGATCTTCACTCCTTCTCGGAAGGTTGGTCTCTCTGAGAAGCTCCTCAGGCGCTACTTTGGACATTATAAGATTGTAAAACAGTTGTCAGGTGTTACTTATGAAGTTGAAGATTTCGACCCCGACACAAGACGATGAAAGATCAGAGATATGGTCCATGTCCTTCGAATGAAGCCCTATAAGGATCCTGCAAGCCAGGGTAAATTCGAAGCTCCAGTGACAGGCAACAAGTGGAAAGGTGACGAAGAACGTAGTGGCAAAGGAAGTTCTAAGAAGATAACTTCCAAGGCGAACATCAGTCATCAGGAGTCGGAGTATGCAGGACCAATGACTCGTTCCTGGTCTAGGAGGACATAATACGGAGATGCTGTTCTCTTAAGGAGGGAGCAATGGCGCAGAAAAAGCGGAGTAGCACCGTCACTGTGGGGTGGTACAGAACTGTTGCATTGAGGGTCGTGAGTTCAAAACTCACCTGAACTGCAGAATTTTAATTTCTATATGCGATTCGAGTAAATTCTAGAAATATCCACAAATGTCAAGAATCATTGTACTGGAATGTTCTGTAACTGTATATATACCATATGTGTTCTGGCAATTCGCTTCGTGCTCTTGTATGTGCACATGCTGAATAAACCTTCGTTAAGTGAAGTTAGTGTCATCTAAATACATATATATATATATATATATATATATATATATATATATATATATATATATATGTGTGTGTGTGTGTGTGTGTGTGTGTGTGTGTGTGTGTATACAGGATGTAAACGGTATAAGGCGCCAAAATTATACAGATGGTACATCTCGGTGAGCTTGACTAAAAAGTCTAATGACATTTTCTTGTATCATGTACTTTATTTTTGTATTATTAAAACCTAATGTTCGTAGGATAGATAGTATACGCATTTCTGTTTACGTAGTCAACCGACAGTACACGGCGTACCGAGATTATTGCCTACAATGACGGGGCGGCCAGAGAAAGGCAACGAGCCGACCAGGGGATTGAAATCATTAGACGTGTACAACGACGCGGTGTGATAATCATGTGGTACTGAAAAAAGGAATGTAAACGGTTTTTGGGTTGTCAAGAATGTGTAATTCGTTTTACGTGAATTGAATACAACCAGTCTGTTTCTCAACAAGTCGATAACGAAGGTCGTAGTAGTAATGACAAGCTAATATTAAACACAGTATATTTCCATTAGTACAAATTCAATCAATCACCAAGTAGACAGTTGTGCATTAATTACAATCAACTATTTCACCTTTTTGCGGCAATGCCATAACGGATACTAAATTCACATTATTTTCCTTCTGTACAACAACATCGTAACGAAAAGAAAACACATTACTTCGTTTCCTCTTACACCAATACTACAATAAATGTTCGACATAACCACCATTCGCTTCTACACATGCTTCATTACGGCGAACCCAGTTTCGTCGCACTCGTTCACACACATGCACATTGTCCTTTATGGTATTGGCAGCATCTAAAATGTTCTGCGTCAATTCGTCCACATTACTTACTGGCTCAGCGTAAGCAAGTTCCTTCATATGGCCCCAAAAGTAAAAATCCAGTGGATTTAAATAAGGGCTGCGTGCTGGCCATCGACGTGGACCCGAACGCCCGATCCATTGTCCTGGAAATCGACTATCCAAAAATCTGCGTACTCTGTGACCAATGTGGGGTGGAGCACCATCGTGGAGGAACTACAGGTTATGACGTATGCCTGACGGAATGTCTTCTAACAACGTTGGTAACAGAATAGTTACCAGTCAAACGTGCAGGTAAAACATAGGGCGCAATAATGTAATTATCGAGCATACCCGCCCACACATTTACAGAAAATCGTCGCTGAAAATGTGTTGCCACTACGTGGCGAGGATTGTGCACACTCCACGAGTGCATGTTATGGAAATTAGTTATTCCGTCGCGAGTGAAAGACGCTTCATCTGTGAAGAGTATTTTGTTGACAAAATCATGCTGTGCACTGTGTAACAAAAACCACTCTGAGAATTCTCGTCGTAGAGGGAAATCTTGTTCTTCCAATGCTTGTACGCGTTGAATGTGGTAAGGCGGCAGACGCTCCTCCTCTTGCAAAGTGCGATGAACGACAGTGTGTGATATACCCACGTGGCGGGCGATGCTTCTAGTACTCTGAGAAGGATCCTCCTGGATGCGGTCCAGAATTCTTTCCTCAGCTTCCAATGTACGATCGGCGCGTTGTGGGTCTCTGCCTTCTGTGCGGGGCAGTAAAGAGTCAGTATCTCTCAATCTAAAGAAATTAAATACGTACTCGTCAGTTGTATTCTGTCATGATGTAACAAAAACGGAAAGCATATCAGAACAGAAGATACGTTTCGCATATGGACGAAAATTTACAAGGTGCAGATAACTACTGTACTTTTATTAAGATGTAAAGGCATAATAATCGCATACAAGTAGAGAATTACAATGACACAAACCTTTGGTGCACAGCAGCAAATGTCTTTCGTGCAGGAGGTCGTCGTTGTGGGAAGCGTTCTCGATAAATTCGTACAGCTGCCCTCGCAACACCTTTTGCCTCGCCATAAATTAAATTCATATCGCATAGATCAACTATAGTAAACCTCCTTTCCATCCTAACAGTTAACAGAGTTGCAATAACATCTACACAGGTTACTCGCCTACTGTCATCGCTCCGTGTATTACAATGACGCAGCCACTCAGGCCGCAGTTTCCTATGTGTTTACGATTTACGCTCGCGATATCAATACGCGCAGCTGGCAATAACAGGAACTGATTGCTTACGTACGTGCGCGGCCAAGTATCTACTTTTCCAAAACCATTCTCCTGAGACGAACTGTTTTTTTTTCTGGGGCAACCGTAGGAAATACGCAAACACGTTACTAGACTTTTTTGCCAAGCTTTGCGAGATGTGCCATCTTATAATTTTGGCGCCTTATACCGTTTACAATATACATAGGGTGTTACAAAAAGGTACGGCCAAACTTTCAGGAAACATTCCTCACACACAAAGTAAGAAAATATGTTATGTGGACATGTGTCCGGAAACGCTTACCTTCCATGTTAGAGCTCATTTTATTACCTCTCTTCAAATCACATTAATCATGGAATGGAAACACACAGCAACAGAACATACCAGCGTGACTTCAAACACTTTGTTACAGGAAATGTTCAAAATGTCCTCCGTTAGCGAGGATACATGCATTAAGATTAAATCTAACTTTGGCACAGAAAGGGGTGAATTATACTGGCACTAAAGTCTTTGGTCACTTACCAAATAGTATCAAAAGTCTGACAGATAACCAACAAGTATTTAAGAAGAAATTAAAAGAATTTCTGAATGACAACTCCTTCTACTCCATAGAGGAATTTTTAGATATAAATTAAGAAAAAAAAAGAAAAAAAAAACAAAAATTATTAAAAAAAATAAAAAATAAAAAATAAAAAATAAAGAAAAACAAAAAACACACATAAAAATAAAGTTGTTATATTAACTTAAGTATGTTGTTAAATTAACCTAATTATGTCATGTATTGGAAAATTCGACTCGTTCCACATCATTACGAAATATCGTATTCATGATCCATGGAACTAGTATTAATCTAATCTAATCTCTAATCCACCCTCCGTCGCATGGAATCCCTGATGCGCTGATGCAGCCCAGGAGAATGGCGTATTGTATCACAGCCATCCACAATACGACCACGAAGAGTCTGTACATTTGGTACCGAGGTTGCGTAGACAAGAGCTTTCAAATGCCCCCATAAATGAAAGTCAAGAGGGTTGAGGTCAGGAGAACGTGGAGGCAATGGAATTGGTCCGCCTCTACCAATCCATCGGTCACCGAATCTATTGTTGAGAAGCGTACGAACACTTCGACTGAAATGTGCAGGAGCTCCATCGTGCATGAACCACATGTTGTGTCGTACTTGTAAAGGCACATGTTCTAGCAGTACAGGTAGAGTATCCCGTATGAAATCATGATAACGTGCTCCATTGAGCGTAGGTGGAAGAACATACTGACGAAACTAAAATGAGCTCTAACATGGAAATTAAGCGTTTCCGGACACATGTCCACATAACATCTTTTCTTTATTTGTGTGTGAGGAATGTTTCCTGAAAGTTTGGCCGTACCTTTTTTGTAACGCCCTGTATAGTGCTTGATATGTGGTGGTACACTTTAGAACGACGAAAAAAACCACAACTCTAGATTTTGAGGTGTGTTATAATAGAATTTTTGCTGTGGTGGGAGAGATGTAAAATAAATGGTGTATTCACACTTTTAAAGTTTTCAGAAAAGCGCTAAAATAACGTTTTAAGAAGTCTAAATTTCAAAAAAATCCCTGGAAGGTCACAGTACCAAAACCTCTTTTTTACAAATCAGGCACTATATATACTTCTATTCATAATTTACCATTAATTACTTTTTTAAAAAACCATCTTCTTCATGGTTGTTCCCTATATTTTGTGAGGAACAAACCATACAATTCTTCATTCTTAACACTTTTTTTGTACTCATCTGCCCTACAATGAAGTCCAATACTGATGCTCCTCTGTCTTGTCTTGAACTCATTTTCAACACAATAATGTACCTAATCTCTTTGGTTTGCATACATTATAGCACATAGGAGACTGTCAAGAATATTACCAATACTGCCCACAGATTGTACAATATTTCCAGGCAGTGAAGTATATTTCCAAAATTTGATGGTCTACATCTATATTTACACTCTTATTTGTACTCTGCAAATCACTGTAAAGTACATGCCAGAGAGTACATCACACAGTACCAGTAATTAGGCTTTCTTCCTATTCCATTCATTTATTGAGCACAGGAAGAATGACTTCTGTGTGTGCTGTAATTAATCTAATCTTGTCCTCACGATCCCTATGTGAGGGCTAAGTAGGGGGTTGTGTTATATTCTGAGAATCATTATTTAAAGCAGGTTATTGCAATTTTGTAAGTAGTATGTCGTAGTGTAGATTTTGTTTATCTTCAAGAGTCTGCCAGTTCAGTTCCTTCAGCATCTCCGTGCCACTCTCCCATGGGTAAAACAAACTTGTGGCCATTCATACTACCCTTCTCTGTCCATCCCTCTGTGTATGCTGTCAGTCCTATTTGGTACAGGTCTCACACACTTGAGCAGTAGTCCAGAATGGGTTGCATGAGTGATTTGTGAGAAATCTCCTTTATAGACTGACTGCATTTCATCAGTATTTTACCAATGAAGTGAAGTCTACCACCTGCTTTACCCACAACTGAAACTATGAGAGCATTCTATTTCATATTCCTACAAAGTGTTACACCCAAGTATTTGTTAGAATGGTGGATTCAAACTGTGACACATTGATATTACAGTCATAGGATACTAACTTTTTCGTTTTGTGGAAGCCACAGTTTTACATTTCTGAACATTTAAAGCAAATTTCTTTGCGCCACTTTCAAATTTTATCAAGATCTGACTGAATATTTGTGCAGTTTCTTTCAGACAGTGCTTCATTATAGTAACTGCATCATCTGCAAAAAGTCTGAGGTTACTGCTAACATTGTCTACAAGGTCATTAATATACAACATGAACAGCAAGACCCCCAACACGCTTCCCTGGGACACAACCAAAGTTACTACTACATCTGATGATGATTCTCCATACAAGATAACATCCTGTGTTCTCAATAGCAAAAATCTGCAATCCAGTCACAAATTTCACTTCAAATCTCGTATGATCGTACTTTTGACAGTGAGTGTAGATGTCGTACTGAGTCAAACGCTTTCCAGAAATCAAGAAGTACTGCATCTACCTGACTGCCTTGATTCAAAGCTTTCATTTGTCATGTGAGAAAAGTGCGAGTTGGGTTTCACAAGATCCATGTTTTCGCAATCCATACTGGTTGTCATGGGGGAGGTCATTCCGTTCGAGATACCTCATTATGTTTGAGCCCAGAATATGTTCTAAGATTCTACAACAAATGGATGTCGAGATTATTAGATGGCAGTTTTGTAGACCATTTCGTTATCCCATTTCTTCTACCTTTCTGTGAACGAGTGCGACCTGTGCTTCTCTCTAAGAACTTGACACTGTTTTTATTCGAGATATCTATGATAGATTATAGTTAGAAGATGGGCTAACTGAAAATTCACAATCGTATGGAATCTTACAAGGATTCCATTGAGCCCTGGAGCTTTGTTCAGTTTTGACGATCTCAGCTGTTTCTCAACAACAGTGACACTTCAATTGTGGGAGGATTAAATTGGGGCACTTCTCCTCGGTTTTTCATTGTAAAGGAATATCATTTGAAAATGGAATTAAGCATTTCAGCTTTTGCTTTCCTACCCTCGATTTCAGTTTCTGTACCAATCGTGAGTGATTGGACACTAGCTTTGGTGCTATCAATATTGCCCCTAGACGGTCAATGTTATTGACTAAGTTTATATGCGAAACATCTCCCGAAAGAAGAAAAGCGAATATCTAAAATCGTCTGTTGTGTTTACATTTGACGGTCTGAAGTGGATTTGATAGCCCACTTAAACATGGCGCTGGGAAACAGCTGGTACAATTTCTGATTTAGTCAGCACAATCGCCATTTGCCTTCAGGTAGATGAGATGTAAACAGCTTTAGTCTACTATTTCTACTTCAGTGTACAAAAAGTCACTCCATCCATATTAGTCGAAAATTTTTGAAAACAAGATTAAACCTGAGAGCCGAAGCACGTTTCAAAATCGGTTGCGTTTACATAGGAGCGAAAATCGATTGCGGAATTGGAAAACTGGCAACTAGAAGAGGGTTTCCAGTACTGATTATGAAATGTTTGCATAGCCTATAGAGTATAAATATCTACAGAGTGAGCATAGCCTACTGAGCATGTTCTCAACATCAAACGGGGCTTGTCACGTGGTACTGGGACATCACTGCTTGTCTGCAATTTGTGGTAACAGCAAAACTTTAATATAACACATATTCACCTGCTTTGACATACGTTTCTACACGTTTTAGTAGTAACAATAGCCATGGTGCTGTATTGTTGTTACTACAGATGTAAAGAGAAGTACACGAAAGAAGGACCGGCTACTTTTCATAGCTACGCACAACAAATTTCTAATAGTGAATATCATATTGATGTGAGGTGCTTTATATGTTTCAAAATATCGAGACGTGTTATTATAATGTCTCGTATTGTAGAGCTAATTTCTGCGTTTTTTTTTCCCCATGTGTTTACGAGAGAAATGCTAGATGAATTTGCAACTGCGTTTAATCTGCCAGATGGTGTAAACTGCTTATTTACTGTAGCAATTTCTTTGCTACAAATGCGTCCCCCCCCCCCCCCCACATTTCTGCGATGCATCGGCGCCCAATACTGTGTCATTGTGATGTAATTAATTAGAACGCAGATTCGACAACATGAGTAAGCGCAATAGAACCTAAAAAGGTATTATTGGCTGTCACTTCTTTTCCCGCGCCCGAAAAAACTTAATTGGAACTGAGCTATGATACTGTGGCGAAAAAGCACAATACCTTTGCTCTTCACAGCTTTAAATCTACTTCAGTTCCAGGTATAAAATTGTTAAGATGTCTATAAAACGCATATACAAAGTTCCAGGATAGTTCTGAAGATGATCTATCTATTCTAAAGAAGTAATAACACTCAAAATACGCTAAGCGTTATACGGACTAACATACATCGTCCCAATACCAATTGAGTTGAACAGCAGGAGATGTTGCGGACAGATTTCTCGTTCTACGCATCCGAATGTTCACTTCATAGATATTTATACTCTATGGCATAGCCATCCAGAAGCGGTATTGGGAAATCGGTTTACGAAATCCGGTTTTGGGAGCCCCACGTAAACGTGGTGATTACGTGTATTTCACAATATTACCGACCGTTTGGGGGGGGGGGGGGGGTGGCGCTTATACCGTGTTATGAGATACGAGAAGTCTAAATAAATTGAATTAATCTGAACTGTTTGGCGCCATTGTTTGCTGCATGACAGACCACTGGAAGTGTAATTCTTCTTCTTATGTATTTTGATTTGACCGACGACGGAATTGCAGTTTGTCTTTGTTGTTTTGATTTCTTTGTATACAATGAAGATCTTTGTACACAGTTTACATATAATACCGCGGTTTGTGATAGTTGTCGAACCTAAACAGTGACAATGTAGCTTGCGTGTGTGTGTGTGTTATCCTGCAAATTTTATAACTTGCACATGATATCAGAAAACCTTTGTAATAATGAAGATGAGTTCTAAAGGGACAACAAAAAGACCAAACAACATGACTCTTCATATGGAGTGTTATTCGGAAGATCTGTCACCAGTTCAAATCGATAGACGTAATAAAGCAAAGCAAAAGAAGACGGAACTGAAAGAAGTAGTAGAAAACTGGAGGAGAAGTGAAGGGGATTTAGTAACCCGTATTAGCGACGACTGCTTCGTTTTGGAACGGCTATGTACACCATTACAACCCAAGTCACACGTGTCGAAACCTGTCGCGTCTGTGGATGTAGCACCATCCATTATATCAGAGCAACCCATCATGCTGCAGCCACGGAATGTATCGTCGCTTGTGTCTCACCAGCCAGTTATGTTACCTAATCCAATAAACAAACACCAAACAAGTGTTCGTGGCCAGACAACTAATAGTGTCATCACCCAACCTTGCGGTTTGCTAGTGAGAGACACAAGACGTACCCGAGTTATGGGTGTGGTTAGTGGTTCTCAACCTACATCATTAGCTCCTCACATGGTAACAACAGCACCAAGTATGCCAAAGGCAGTACCACTCTCCTCTGTTGCAGTACCAAGCTTACAAGTTTCATCTCCAATGCAAGCTCCAGGAGTCATAATGAACAGAAACATTTCACTACAGAGTAACAATATTTTACAATCTCCAACAATTCGTCCGGTGAATACTGTTGGTATTGTTCTACAAAGCACGAATTCAGCACCATCAAGATACCCAGCACCTGTGCGTGTACCATTAAGTGAAAATGCTTCAGCATCCAGGCCAGTCAACACGACTTCAGGAGGTATAGTTACACAACATACACCATCCATCCGTGTTGCACACTATGGACCACGTCAAAGTCCTGTTAGGTCTCCACGTATTCCACAAACATCGCCTACACTCAGGAGCCGCAGTCATGTTGCCTTAGTAAGAAATGTTCGGCCGATGATGCCTGCACCTCGTGTTACAGTTCCTGCACGTTCGTTAATGGTACAACCAGTAACTGTAGGAAGACCACCTGGTGTACCCGCTAATAAAAATCCCAGCAGACTTCCAAATAACCCACAAGTCCCCCCACCTAATAGTGCAAGCGGCGCTCCAGTGGTTGACCTTACATGTGATGACAGCCCAAGTGAGATTCCTGCTGACACTCGTGAAATAACTTTCAATAAGTTAATAGGGAAGACATTCCCATCACTTGTTGTGACAGCTCGTCCCAGCATACGGGTAAAAGAAGTTACTGCAGTGCAGCTGTCTGAAGACCGTACTGAATTAGACAAAAAAGTGAAGAAAGTGTTGATGTTCACGCCAACAAAGTTTTCTGAATGGATGATTCAGGAAGGGTTAGTTCGTAGTGATCAATACTGTCAAACACATGTAACTCCATATGGTGAGAAAATACCTTTAAAATTGGGTATATACTCTGATGTCAGTAAGTTTCCATTCAGTGGTGGATATGTTTGGATTAGTGACTGTTGCCCACAAAGATTTGTTTCTGTTTTCAGTGGTTCAATATTTGAAGGATCACCTCATCCTCCCACTGTACTTGTTAAACTCATATATCACTGGGTTGTACAGACAAGTATTCAAAATGTTATTCAATGGGTTAAAGTAGACAATCTCTATGTGAAGGGATTTTACACACATCTGAGAAGCATTTGCACAGCTGCAGTGGCTGAGAAGTTTAGCAGAATGGGTGGTCCAAACAAAAAGATTGAAATAGGAGTAGTAAGCCTGGGAATAACAGCACATGGTGGGAAGTCACGGAATGTGAAAGTAGAAGTTCTGGGAATTATGGATCCAGTTAATAAAATAGTGAGGTTACAAGCAGTAGAGCCCATTAAAATGGGTGATCCTGATTATCAATCTCGTTTTATAAAACTTCTAAATCCTGTTAAGGAATGGGTTGATAAAGACTCTATAATCTTAACAGATTATACTGTGGACAAACCCACTCTCCAAGCTATAGGATTCAAAACTATTTACCAGGTACCTGCAGGCGAAGAACAAACAGCCCAGAATAAATACAGCAATCATAATGTTATGAATTACTTGCGGAACAATGTTCCAAAAATGTTTCAAAATACTCTCTCTCTCCTAAGCAGGCAGATAATCCAGCAGTTTTTGGATGAGCTTGTTTGGCGTGAGCAGTGGGGATATACACCTTATAAAGGTTTCCATAATATGTTAACTCATATGGCGGAACAAGTGAAATTGGATTCCAATGAAAGTTTGCTTACTCGTTTATCAAAAATTGCTTCAGATCCATTTAAATGCTGGACATACAGTGTCTTAAAAACCCCGCCCTTTACTCCAGCGGGAGTTCAGTTTCCAGCAAAATTAAAAGACTCAGAAATACAGCAGTCAGCTAGCCAGATACCAGGTGATGCCAGTACACCACCTGCTGTTAGTGGCATTGATCTGCTTCCTCAGAGCATACGCGAGACTGGACCCACAGATCCTGCAAAACCTCTGAAAAGTGTAAAGAAACGGTCAAGTGCATCGGTTGAATCTTCAGATACAAAACGAATAGCTATTGACAGTGCTAGTCAGCCAGCCACACCCACTCTAAGTGCAAAGAAACGGCCAAATACATCAGTTGAATCTTCAGATTCAAAACGAATAGCTGTTGACAGTGCAAGTCAGCCAGTTACACTCCCTCTGCCAGAAGAAATGGTACAACTGGAAACATTTTACTATGGACAACTGCCAGGGGAAAAGCACATACTTGAAATGGAACATAAAGATACAGATGGCATTGTTTGTCAGTCATGTTATCAAACTTTTCCAAATAATACTGAATTGTTGCAGCATTTGATTTGTCATGCACAGCCAAATGGCAAAGACCTGCCAGAAATTAACATTAATTTACAATGCAGGTACTGTTTGAAATTCTTTGCAAGTCAGTATGCTTTGCAAGTGCATCTTGAAGAAATTCATTTTAATAATTCCACAAGTCTTGTCTGCCGTATTTGTGAGAGAAAGTTTCGAACACGGGTTACATTAATATCTCACATGCACACAACACATTTCCAATTAGAAATGCCATATGAATGTGGTATTTGCAAATTTAGGTCATCCTTACACAAAGATGTTGTAAACCATTTCCATGAAACACACATTAACACTATGAAGCTGCAGTGTCCATTCTGTCTAAAGGTGGTTGCACTTTCCAAGACAAAACAGATACTTGCACAGAATATTTTCTTCTTCATTAATCATCTGCAAAAGCACCAAAGAAAATCTCTTTGTATGAAATGTAGTACATGTGTATTATGGTTTGCACATAAAGATATTCTTAAAGAGCATCAAACAAGAGATCACAGAAGTTTTTGTGGTAGACAGGATGAAGTTATTCCTTTTATGAATATTACTGGTTTTGATATAATGATGCCAAAGCCTCCTCCTGCTGCTACAAAACCTTGTCAAATGATATCTATTTCCAAAAATGTTTTTACTAGCTCTCCTAATTCAAAAAGTTTGTATACTTCTAAATCTTTCACAGACCTGAAAATTGTGTGTGTTGATGAGGATGCTTTGTGTAATGAATGTGAGGGGAGAGTACTAGAGGACAACCATTTTGCAACTGAAATATCTTGTGCATGTTGTTCGTATGCGACTTGTTGTACAAAGGCAATGATGGACCATGTGTTGATATTTCACCAAGACTCAATAAAGAACAGGTCACAGTTCAACATGGGCCGAGTAAGTAGATTAGAAAAACCCATGTACTGTGTGTGTGGGTTCACATCCTCCAGTGGAAATTGTTTAGCACGGCACTTAGCACTGTGTGATGAGAAGACAGCGTACCCAGAGCCATACTGCCCAAAAATTGTTGAATTGTCTTCTGCTTCTTTCCCTCCTCTTGTCACCCTTGATGATACAGATAATGTAAGTGAAGACCCAAGTGACCGTTGGCTTAAAGCATTTGTGCCCCCAAGGAAAGATGACAGTGACAATTCAAGAAGTGCACCAGATAAAAAATTACTAGAACCACAAGAAAAGTTTACAGAACATAGTGAGCCACCAAGTGTTCTCAACATTTTAGGGCTGATGCAGAAACCATCCTCTGATGTAACTGTTGTAAACAGCAGTGCACCGAATTCCCCAAAGGTGGATGACAAACAGTTTCCTGACCAAGAAGAGAGAGAAACAGATCCTTCTTAAGACCGATGGGAGTATCTCATAAAGAAGTTGCATGAAGAAGGTAAATTTCCTTAGAAAGTGAAGTATGATTCCATAATAATATATGGACACACAAAATTACTTACAACCTCAGCTAGATATAGTGGCAGGTACCATGTGTGATCTAATTTCATTTGTATTGTAATGATGTGGTGTCACTGAATTCAGCACAACATATGTTATGTGAGTTCTGTGTTGGTGTTAATTTTCATTGTGAATAGTTTTTGTATGACTACATACATGTTCTACAGCACTTGAACCCTTTAAAAGTACCTCGCATGACGTCAGTGGTGTTATGTTGATTGTCTTTGTAGCGACAGAGAGGTTTATCACATTAGTGGATTAAATTCATTGCAGACTGATGTTGCTCTGTGCATAATGTTAGTAATGCTTATATACATATGTTCGATGAGTGTATTAGACTAAATGAGGCATCTTTTGAAAGTTTTTGTATGGTGTCATTCATTTGCAATTATTTAATATGAAGAGATATTTGAATCAGGCACATTTATAATACAAAAGTTTATTTTAGTTACAGTGCAGCTTTCTGCCAGATATTTGTCACTTTCATGTTTGAGAACATAAGGGGCATTATTTATATATGTCAGTATTAATGTACAGATATTTTGTATGATATGTCACTTTTTACAATAAGATATTGGTAAATATTCTTATACAGTGTTTGCATTCATTCATGTTGTCACACATCATGTTCTGTTAAATTAATCATGTGGGAGATGCAACAAATTTAAGCAGCTTCTTTAGAATATTTTCTGGTAACCGCTAACTATTATTAACGTTAGGTGACTTTTATATCAGTGTGTATGAAGGACACATTTTTGCCTGTATTTACTTTATATGTGATGCCATAGACTGAAAATAGAGAAGCTACAGCATTTTGAAAGGAAGGTATGGACTCAATTTGCCGTTGATGCCAGAGACGGAACACTACTCCCTTGTAGCAAGGATGATGAAATAATTGCCTATAACATTTGTGGATGAACCAACCCAACATTCATCCCAGTGATTTAGTGAAACCAGTGTAATGCTATCATCATCATCAGTTATTTTACATGTATATCATCATCATCAGTTATTTTACATGTACCCAAAATTTGTTCCAGTGTGTTCTCGTTCTTTTCTTATTTCACAGAATGCAGCAAAGAATATCCATGGGTATCTGCCATGCATTTTCCTGGCTACACATCTCATCCATTTCGTTTCAGTCACAATAATATATTTTATCCCAGTCTGTTCCCCGGTTGTTTTGCTGCTTTGCTCGTGTTTTGTATTAACTGTCAGTGTATATTTTTCTTATATGTGAAAACCTAAGTTTTATCACTAGACACCTGTGTCTACCTGCCATGATCCGAAACTGATAATACATGAAATATGCTTCCTATTCAGAAACTCTGCTTGATTAAAATCTATTTTTATTTATTTTTTGTGAAAAGTTTTGGTCGATATCTTGTACTTCATAGAGAGAAAGTGGAGTGTCTAAAGTTTCTTAATGCATGGCAGGTTTATTCCCTATGAAATATAACAATTACTTCCTCTGAAGAAATTTTTAAATAATTTTGCAAGTGCCTTTTGGACTACTTTGCCTCTAATTTTAACCATTGCAATTTAAACATGCTTATCTTCTGTGCCATAGTTTGTTTAGTTTGGCGCAGTGTATCATTTCCCTATACCTTTTCAATATTTGGACTGTTCTGTTAGTTTTCTTTTGTTTTGATTTCTTTATACCTGCATCATCTTTTGTTGTTTTCATAAATATTTTTGTTAAATAATTGCTCTCTTTTGTCTATATGTATAAGCTTAATATTTTATACATAAATTACAGAGGGCAACAATCAGTCGTCCTTTTTTTGCAGGTTTTATTTGGCAAATCCACATTTCGGCTAGTGCCTAGCCATTATCAATGCACTCTAGTCTAGATGCATGTCAGTTCCCCCGTTGTTTGGGAATCAGTCACAGTTCTTTGAATACTACTATATAAAAGCTTTTATACAGTAGTATTCAAATAACTGTTACTTTTATACAGTAGTATTCAAAGAACTGTGACTGACGCCTGAACAACAGGGGGCTGACATGCATCGAGACTAGAAAATAGGGCATTGATAATGGCTAGGCAAATAAAACCTACAAGAAAAGGATGACTGATTGCTGCACTCTATAATTTATAAATGACACCACAGTCGCTGACTGCACCCACTTTCCTAATGGAAGGTAACCTGATTAATATTTTATGTTGCTGAACGTTTTACTTTATGTGATCCAATACACTTCCCTATTTTTGAACAAATTCTTTTTAACTATGTATATTTTTTCACATCTTACAAGTGACTTATCATTTGCAGTTTGAATTGGTTTAGAATTGTCATATCCGAATAATCTCTTTATTGTTTGACAAAATATAATCAGTTTCACATTTGGTCCTTGGCAACTCTTTCCTAGAAGAACGCACCAGAGGCAAACGTGTTGTGTTGCTTTTAGTAACTTTTACTATTTTGTTATCTCATCAATGTTATATCAGGATGGGAATTAAAATTCTATTCATACCTGTTACATCTCTAGAGACATAATAATTTTTTTTTGTGAAGTTTACTATTCAGTTACAAAGAAAGTTGTCATAAACCTGAAGGTTAAGGGGGACCACCTATGGTTTAGTGTGGACTCCAATTCATGGTGAAAAAAAGCCCCATTCACAGTAAGAAACATTTCCAAAGGCAAAGACATGATAAGTGACACTTAAAATGTGTAGGGTGACAGGAGAGGAAGGGTCCTTTTTCCAGGCCTTTAGCTTGGAGGTGTAGCAACCAATAAGCTGCCAAACCATACCTTTACTATTAATTACGTACTTGACATTTCATTGAATATGATAAATACTGCTTGTTAAAAGTTACAGCCAGTATGAACTACATAAATGGAGTTTTATTTATAACTAACATGATTTCTTACAGTGCTTATTGGATTATACAAAACCAGATTCCAAATATTCAGTGATAATGCAGGAATATCTATATACTTACTTTATTTTTCTGGAGGTTGCCAATTTCTTGTGTATATCTGTGAAGAACTTGAAAAAAGACATTTTAATAGACTAAAGAAGTCCACTTTGTACCCAACATACGTATGCAGAGTAGAATCTTATTTATGTATGTTGTAGTGTAGTCATAGTACAGTGAAGACAAAGAAAGTGTGTGAAAGGGGGCAGATAAAGATGGTAAAAAATACAAGCTGAACACGACTTTGGAACAGCTCATCATAGTGATAATTTGGTTTTAATTTTTTTCTATTTGGTATTTCCAGGACTATGGCAGTTGTTATTACTCTGCAAAATCCTTAGCTGAATAGTATGAGAAGAGTTGCAGCTTTCTTCTTCCAGCATACATATATAACATAGTAAATCCCATAATAAGTGTCTGTGGAAGTAGCTTAGCACTAGTCATAAATTATTGTTACTGAAGTAGCCCGGAGTATTAGCGTCTGTCTTATAATGTGTAGCTTGACTTGTTCCACATTCTTGAAGGCTCTCCATCATTATGGATTGACAGAACATGATGTGTGATTGAATTCTAAATGGCCACTTTGTTAAAGAAAATGAAATCTGGTAAATAGTTGAAGTAAATATCCCTTTATTGGTAAAATACTGAAAAATAATCCGTATTTGAACACCAGTAACATTAGGTTCACAGGAACTGCCAAAGAGTCAACAGTGTAGCAGGGACTACTATATCTACAAAAATTATTAACATATTATCCAACTGTGTGGCAAATCTGTACATGGCACTAAGAGCAGATTTTTTTTGAGACCCTGAGTTTCCAAGGAGCTGTATGGCTAATGATTCATTGAGATATAGAAACAGCAATTTGATTATTCCTTTTATGTATAGCAATTACCCATTCCCTTTGCAAAATCTGCTGAGTTTTATGATGTTCTGACACACTATAGAATTATCATATGACCCCTTTTTTTCATTTCTGATTGTAATAATATAGTATCACACAGTAGCTCAGTAAAGGGCATTTTTGGAAAAAAAGCGAGTTTGTAATATTTGTGTAGATATGAAATAAAAAGAAGATAATATTGTAAAACTTAATACCTGTGTATAGCATACTCTGCTCGTAAAGTAAAGAAAGAGAGCTGTCTAAAAGACTTCTTATATGCTCACTGCATAAGACCCTTTGGAAGAGTACCATTTTCACTCAGAATATCAGCATGCAGTCTGATGATCAGCAATTCGCCTCCTTACCCCACAGGTTTGATGGTGAAAACTATTTCCACCACCAGTCTTTAAACATGATGCCTTCACTAGAGTCCCACCTCCCTTAGGCATAACAATGCAAAGCATAGTTTTGGTCCTCACTTGATGAGTTACTGTACTTCACTACACTCATTAATGTGTTTAAAAATGCACCATTTAAATATAGTTGACAGAGTGTACTACCATGAACCTTCTTGTTGTTGCGGTCTCTAGTACAAAGACTGGTTCTGACTCAGCTCTCCACATTAGTCAAGTTGTGCCATAAATTTCTTTTCTTCTTAGTTTGATACAGTACTTTCTCATTAGTTGTACGATCCACCTGTTTAACCTTGAGCATTCCTCTACACCACCACATCTTAAAAGCCTCTATTTTTTCTGAACTGCTAATCATCCATGTTTCACTTTTGTAAAACGCTACAGACAGTGTACTTTCAGAAACAATAACTCTTAAATTTATATTTGAAGTTACCAAATCCCTCTTCTTCATAAATTCTTTCCTAGCTATAGGCAGTCAGCATTTTATTTGGTCTCTACAACAGCTGTCAGCAATTACTTTGCTGACCGAATAACGAAAGTCACCTACTACTTCTAGTGTTGCATTTCCTAAACTAATTACCACAGCATCATGTGATTTAATACATCTACACTCCATTACCCTTGTTTTACTTATGTTGATGTTCATCATATAATCTCTTTTCAAGACACTATTCATTCCATTCAACTGCTCATGCAAGTCATTTGCCGTCTCTGACAGAATTACAGTATCGTGGGCAGACCTCAGAGTCTTTATTTTTTCTGTCTGATCTTTAATTTCTGTAAGACACTGCTTTCATTCAGTTTAGTGCATATGCTAGGATAAACACACAATGAAACTCATATACACTCAGACAAAAAATAGGATGCACCACAAAAGGAATTATCCGAATGGACCGGAAATCAGTAGATGAGATTCGACACGCAAGTCCCCAACTTGAAAGACTTGACCCAGGCGAACGGTATACCCAACAGGAGGCCTAGCCACACGGCATTTCCATTTTTTAATAGATGTACATGTACAAACAAACAAATGAATGATTACAATTTCAGAAAAACTGGATGATTCATTCAAGAGAAAGTGCTTCACAAGTTGATCAAGTCAATAACACAGTGTTCCACCTCTTGCCCTTATGCATGCTCCATTGGTCATCGGAGCTCAATTCGAAGACCTGTATGGAGATGCCCCAGACAACGGTGGGATACCACCAGGTGGCCTGACAACAACTTTTCATAGCACGACCCCTTTGGTTATCATCCACAGCACCCTTACACTACAGCATATGTTGACAATATTCCATACCCCGTTTTGTTACCCTTCATGGCAAGCCATCCTGGGCTCACATTTTAGAAAGATAATGCCCTCCCACACACATCGAGAGTGTTTACTGCTTGTCATTGTGCTCGTCAAACCCTGCCTTGGCCAGTGAGGCTACCAGATCACTACCCAATTGAGAATGCTGGAGCATTGTGGTAAGGGTGTCAACCATCTTGGGATTTTGATAATCTAACATGCCAGTTGGACAGAATTTGGCATGGTATCCCTCAGGAGGACATCCAACAGCTCATATCAATCAATGTCGAACTGAAAGACTGCTTGCATAAGGGCTGGAAGAGGACCAACATGTTATTGACTTGTTCGGTTTGTGAAACTCTTTCTCTTGATAAACCATCCAATTTTTCTGAAATTGTAATAATTTGCTTGTCTGTACATGTAAATCACATCTACTGATTTTCGGTCTATTAAGATAATACCTTCATGATACATCACCCACCCCCTCCCCTTTTTGAGTGTATTTACGTCCTCTAGAAAATTTTAGAAAAAAAATATTACACTTGCAGCAAAATGTCACTGCTTCATGGATTCCTCTACCATACTGTTTCTCCTTGTATATATCCAGATGAAAGCTAAATGTTCTTTTTCAGAAATGACACTGTTACTTGACTTGGAAGTACCCAGTTCTAATCCTGGTGGTGGAAGAAATAGTTCATTACTGGTATATAGCTGGCAGGTGGAGAAAAATGGTGGCATAAAATTCCGGATCACTTCACTGTGTTCCAGTATCCTGTGTTAAATTCCAAGCTAGTGCAGTGTGTAATGCAGGAATGCATGTGGCACTGATATTTCGGTGATTTACTTGTTGCTGTTCGAGAGGAGTAGCATATATTTGCATATATTCTGACAATGAGTTGTCCCCAATCCCTTCTCTCATTTTCATGTACTGCAAACATGACATTACACTGTACATGCACAATTCACAGTCAACTTAAACACTTATGATACAACTCACATTTTGCAAAGAAAGAAAACCTACCCTAGAAGAGGCTGAACCTATCCCTCATGGTCTCCCAGTCAACCATCCCATATGACTTTACTTATGAAGTCATTTTTCTTTTTCCATTTAAGTATGCAGCTTTACTGTATGATTAAATGATGATGGCATCCTCTTGGGTAAAATATTCCGGAGGTAAAATAGTCCCCCATTTGGATCTCCGGGCGGGGACTTCTCAGGAGGACGTCGTTATCAGGAGAAAGAAAACTGGCGTTCTACGGATCGGAGTGTGGGATGTCGGATCCCTTAATCAGGCAGGTAGGTTAGAAAATTTAAAAAGGGAAATGGATAGGTTAAAGTTAGATATAGTGGGAATTAGTGAAGTTCGGTGGCAGGAGGAATAAGACTTTTGGTCAGGTGAATACAGGGTTATAAATACAAAATCAAATAGGGGTAATGCAGGAGTAGGTTTAATAATGAATAAAAAAATAGGAGTGCGGGTAAGCTACTACAAACAGCATAGTGAACGCATTATTGTGGACAAGATAGACACGAAGCCCACACCTACTACAGTAGTACAAGTTTAGATGCCAACTAGCTCTGCAGATGTTGAAGAAATTGATGAAATGTATGATTTGAGATAAAAGAAATTATTCAGGTAGTGAAGGGAGACGAAAATTTAATAGTCATGGGTGACTGGAATTCAACAGTAGGAAAAGGGAGAGAAGGAAACATAGTACGGGAATATGGAATGGGGCTGAGAAATGAAAGAGGAAGCTGCCTGGTAGAATTTTGCACAGAGCATAGCTTAATCATAGCTAACACTTGGTTTAAGAATCATGAAAGAGGGTTGTATACATGGAAGAACCCTGGAGATACTAAAAGGTATCAGATAGATTATATAATGGTAAGACAGAGATTTAGGAAACAGGTTTTAAATTGTAAGAAATTTTCAGGTGCAGATGTGGACTCTGACCACAATCTATTGGTTATGAACTGTAGATTTAAACTGAAGAAACTGCAAAAAGGTAGGAATTTAAGGAGATGGGACCTGGATAAACTGAAAGAACCAGAGGTTGTACAGAGTTTCAGGGAGAGCATAAGGGAACAATTGAAAGGAATGGGGGAAAGAAGTACAGTTGAAGAAGAATGGGTAACTTTGAGGGATGAAATAGTGAAGGCAGCAGAGAATCAAGTAGGTAAACAGACAAGGGATAGTAGAAATCGTTGGATAACAGAAGAGATACTGAATTTAATTGATGAAAGGAGAAAATATAAAAATGCAGCAAATGAAGTTGGCACAAAGGAATACAAACGTCTCAAATGTAAGGATGTAGAGGCTTATCTCACGTGTGGTAAGATAGATACTGCCTACAGGAAAATTAAAGTGACCTCAGGAGAAAAGAGAACCACTTGCATGAATATCAAGAGTTCAGATGGAAACCCAGTTCTAAGCAAAGAAGGGAAAGCAGAAAGGTGGAAGGAGTATATAGAGGGTCTATACTCGGGCAATGTTCTTGAGGACAGTATTATGGAAATGGAAGAGTATGTAGATGAAGATGAAATGGGAGGTATGATACTGCGTGAAGAGTTTGACAGAGCACTGAATGACCTAAGTTGAAACAAAGCCCCGGGAGTAGACAACATTCCTTTAGAACTACTGACAGCCTTGGGAGAGCCAGTCCTGACAAAACTCTACCATCTGGTGAGCAAGATGTATGAAACAGGCGAAATTCCCTCAGACTTCAAGAAGAATATAATAATTCCAATCCCAAAGAAAGCAGGTGTTGACAGATCTGAAAATTACCGAACTATCAGTTTAATAAGTCACAGCTGCAGAATACTAACGTGAATTCTTTACAGACGAATGGAAAAACTGGTAGAAGCCGACCTCGGGGAAGATCAGTTTGGATTCCGTAGAAATGTTGGAACACGTGAGGCAATACTGACCCTACGACTTATCTTAGAAGAAAGATTAAGGAAAGGCAAACCTATGTTTCTAGCATTTGTAGACTTAGAGAAAGCTTTTGACAGTGTTGATTAGCAGTTATGAGAGTCGAGGGACATGAAAGGGAAGCAGTGGTTGCGAAGGGAGTGAGACAGCATTGTAGCCTCTCCCCGATGTTATTCAATCTGTATATTGAGCAAGCAGTAAAGAAAACAAAAGAAAAGTTCGGAGTAGGCATTAAAATCCATGGAGAAGAAATAAAAACTTTGAGGTTTGCCGATGACATCGTAATTCTGTCAAAGACAGCAAAGGACTTGGAAGAGCAGTTGAACGGAATGGACAGTGTCTTGAAAGGAGGGTATAAGAAGAACATCAACAAAAGCAAAACGAGGATAATGGAATGTAGTCGAATTAAGTCGGGTGATGCTGACGGAATTAGATTAGGAAATGAGACACTTAAAGTAGTAAAGGAGTTTTGCTATTTGGGGAGCAAAATAACTGATGATGGTCGAAGTAGAGAGGATATCAAATGTAAACTGGCAATGGCAAGGAAAGCGTTTCTGAAGAAGAGAGATTTGTTAACATTGAGTATAGATTTAAATGTCAGGAAGTCGTTTCTGAAAGTATTTGTATGGAGTGTGGCCATGTATGGAAGTGAAACATGGACGATAAATAGTTTAGACAAGAAGAGAATAGAAGCTTTCGAAATGTGGTGCTACAGAAGAATGCTGAAGATTAGATGGGTAGATCACATAACTAATGAGGAGGTATTGAATAGAATTGGGGAGAAGAAGAGTTTGTGGCACAACTTGACTAGAAGGGATCGGTTGGTAGGGCATATTCTGAGGCATCAAGGGATCACCAATTTAGTATTGGAGGACAGCGTGGAGGGTAAAAATCGTAGAGGGAGACCAAGAGATGAATACACTAAGCAGATTCAGAAGGATGTAGGCTGCAGTAGGTACTGGGAGATGAAGAAGCTTGCACAGGATAGAGTAGCATGGAGAGCTGCATCAATCCAGTCTCAGGACTGAAGACCACAACAACAACAACAATTTAATGTTTTAGAGGTTGGTTGTGAATATTTGTGATGAATATAGTGAGCAATTCCTAGGATAAAAATAAGAAAATATTCCTCAGAATATATGTCCTACAGTGTGTCAAAAGTGAAACGTAGGTATTTGCACAAAATGTGCTACAATATATCCAAACGGAAGCAGAGGAACACAGCAGTCAGTCGTAATCACACTGGTTCATTATTGTTCTTGCATATCCATATTTCAGCTATAAATAGCCACCTCCAATGCTAAAATACAAGGAAATTACAGATTCAGAACTGATTTACATAAAACAAAAAGTAAACCACCACATCAACCAATGTAAATGATCCATTTTCCACCAGTCCGCCCCCCAGTAGCTGAGTGGTCAGTGTGACAGAATGACAGTCCTAAGGGTCCGGGTTCGATTCCCAGCTGGGTCAGAGATTTTCTCCGCTCAGGGACTGGGTGTTGTATTGACCTAATCATCATCATTTTGTCGCCATTGACGTACAAGTCACCAAAGTGGTGTCAAATAGAAAGACTTGCACCCGGCGAACAGTCTATCCTACGGGACGCCCTAGTCACACGACATTTACTTTTACATTTTCCATCAAACTAGTAAAACTTCATTCATCTATTAGCCTCAGGGGCTAAGTATAAAGCAATGTGTTATATCGTTCTTTGCAAGCAGCGCACCACAGTTGGAGCTACACCATACATCACATAAGAAATTTACATCAGTAAGGGCATTAGTATATTTTCATTAATTGCACCTGATTAAAGTAGCCTTGTCATGGTGATCCACAGTATTTTGCTATGATGTTAACGGATCTGCAAAAAATGATTTTATGAACTTTTATTTTTTTAATTAATTGTTTAGTGCATTGTTTAATTCACTAAGGTAGTTTTTGTGCATTCCAATTGGTATGAACTATATTTTATCAAGAAGATTTTCAAAGATATTTTTATTTCGAATATGATGTAGGTAACAATTTTGTAGGGGACTGTTGTATGAACCATACACCAGCAGTTATTTGGTGACATGTACTCTTGGGAGTTTGTTGGATTATAACTCACTCAAATTGTATATTGACCAAAATGAATCATTTCTGTTGGATGACATGATGTTTTACTTTGTGTTTTATGTAAATCAGTTCTGGTTCTGTAATTTCCTTGTATTTTAGCACTGAAGATGGCTACTTATTGCTGAAATCTGGATATGCAAGAATTTTCCTTGTAATAGTGTACAGTCACTATGCACTACAGTTCCATATGGAATCAAAGTTGGCATACTGCCATCTATGTCGCATACTACTCTAGTGATGAGTTTGTTGCATCTAATATCCTATACATAGTACAATATCATATACATTGACCCTGCTGTTACAAAAATTAAATACAGAAGAACTACTGAAAATTGTTTCTCTGGTCATACAGCTTCTAGTGAGTAAAAACAAAAAATAAATAAAAACAATTGTGCTAGGCAGTAAGGAAAGAGGCAAGCATCCTCAAGCACCACTGTAGTTTTGGCAGATGGCCTGTTATTTGGTATGCAGAATCAGCAATAATACACAATGGTTGATGTTGAGTGCTATCCAACTGTCAGAATATTTTTGAATGAACAAGAGTCTACAGATGCAGTAGCAAATTAAGCTTTACTTTGGAATGCTTTTAGAAGAAACATTTTTGGTGAGTATTTTTTAGCATGAAAAAGAGCAATGAATGTTACTAGCAAATAATTTGATTGGTAACACGAAGAATTTGAGCTTATCAGTCAAATGCAAGGATAAACCCAGGAGAAAGATCTGTGTTCTTATTGTCTGGTGCTTCGTCACTACACTTGATTTGGGAGACTTCTACCTCGGCTAGATCACTCAGGACTAAGGTTGTAAGTACAATCGATGAAATAAGAGTCTTTGCTGTTAAAACACTTGTTTCAAGGGAACCCAGCTGTAACTAAATGCAAGCAACACCTGGAAATGATGTTGTCTTACATGATGTTTGTGAAAGCCATTAGTTACTCAATGCCAACACGTCACCTGGTAATTGTGTGTCCTAAAGAGCTCATGTGAAAGTACAAGCCATTTGTCTCAAAGTATGAGGGTTATTTGGGTAGTAAGATAAGATTTCTTAAGAAACAAACCATCACAGATTTTTTTCAAAAATCTTTTTATTTCAGTTTTTTAAAAGATTTACAATTTTATTTGAACATTTGTCACAACATTCTACAAGCTTTTGTATCCCTAAGTCAGACAACTGCTATCTGTGAGCATATCCAGTCTTCAACTGCTTCTTTCACCTTGTCATCTGTTCCAGAGTACTTGCTGCCAAGAAACTTCATTAGGTAGTGGAACAAGTAAAATTCACTCGGCACCAAGTATGGACTGCATGGTGGGTGGACAGTCTGTTCCCATCCAAGATATCTGATCAGATTTTGGGTGTGACTGGAGTCTGGCATTGTCATGCAGCAACAGAATTCCAGATGTCAAAAAGCCACATCACTTTAGTTAGTCAGGGTAGCAAAGTAAGTGGCTGTGTTTGTTGTTGTCACTTGCTGCATGAACTCAACTAAAATGACTCTGTGTCTATCCCAAAACATGGGTGCCATAATCTTCAATGTTGATATTGTCTGCTTGGTCTTGATTTTTGACTGATGATGATGTGACGCCATTCCACAACTGACATTTAGACTATGGATCATGTGAGAAACCTGCAGCTTGTCCCCAGTGACAATGTTATGTAAAAATGGATCACCTTCCTAATGAAATTTCTCCAAAAAATCAAGAGCACAAGCAGTTCTTTCAATTTTATGTTTCTCAGTAAGCAGCCTGGAAACACAATGTATGTACAATTTGCAAAATTGCAAATTTTCAGAGACAATTTTGTGCAAACAAAATTCCAACATTAAAGTTGAAATTGTGAATCGCCAGTCTTCACAGATCTTTTCGTTTATGGCTTTGACTAAATCTGAGTTGAGTGATAGTCAGCCTGTTCGCAGTTCATCATGGATATTTTCCCATCCATCTTAAAAAGCTCTCAACCACTTGCATTGGGACCATACACTTGACGAATTTCCACTGCTGCAATGTTCCTTGCTGTCAAAAACTAAATCACTGACCGTATCTCACATTTGGCAAGCTGATTAATTATTTTAATCATTGTGAACTGACACTGTAAACAGCACATTGTGACAATACCAATTCAAATGGCAATGTTTAAGGAGCAAGGCATGCCAGGAGTAGGTGTGCATCCATGTTTCAGTGCTCACGTGACGGTCGATTATCTACAGTGATTCGGACTTTACTTTCTGAATAACCCCCGTAATAACAGTCACAGAAACAACTGTAAGGATGTCAATAAAATGGATGTACTGTAAATCATGGTGTGTAATGGGAGTATACAGGGTGTTTCAAAATGAATATATGGGTTTTAAGGCTTTGTAACATTTATTATATTTAACTTACAATTATGAATAATACATCATGTGAAAGAGCAACTACAATAGTTTTTCTTAAAAGTGTTCAATGTCAGCACCATTGTCACATTGAGTTGATAGGCGAGTTCTTCCAAAACCTTGATCTCTATGTCTGTAGCAACTGTTGCAACACTGCTGTTTCTGAAGTCGGATACCTCAGCTGGTAGCAGAGACATATACACATCATCCTTTATGAACCACCAAAGGCATGGGATCAAAACGTGTGTGAACATGAAGGTCATATAAAACGAGCTCTGTCATCCAGTGCCTTGTGGCCAGTCCAACGTTCGGGTACAACATTGTTTAACCAGTCACGTGCTGAGTTATGCCAGTGAGATGGCGCACCATTTTGCTGCCAAATAAAATTCTGCGGTTCAGCTTCTTCCAGTTGAGGAAAGAGTCATAGTTCTAGAGCATGAAGATGAGTAACACCAGTTACAGTTGCTTCGCTGAAAAAGTCGATAGGAGTCTTGTTGCAACTGTACCATCTCATGAGGATTTGCTGATCCCCAGATACACACATTACGTGTGTTCACATTTCCATTTAGGTGAAATGTCGATTCACCACTGAAGATGACACGATCCAGAAAATTTTCGTCTCATGCAGAAAAATTTCGTTTGCGAAGTTGTCACATAAACCGTAGTCTGTAGGCTTTAAAGCTCGTGACAACTGCGAATGACAAGGACAATTTCTTGGGACTGTGCGTGATAGACTCTCACTTGTTCATGATGTTTTTTATTCATTCTTGGTCATTCCATAATCTTCCCTTTGTGCACAGGTATACAAACAAATCTGTTTGAGTTGCTTTTTCATTTGATGTATTATTTATAATTGTAAGTTGGATGTAATGAGTGCTACCAAGCCCTAAAACCCATATATTCATTTTGAAACATCCCGTATTACTTGTTTTGCTTTAATCAAACTGTGTAAAATCCAGGATGGAATGTAACAATATTATGAAAAGGAAAGTTGCCACTCATCACACATAGCGGAGATGCTGAGTCGCAGATAGGCACAGTATTGCGCCTATGTGCAACTCATCATCTCCGCTATGTGGTGAGTAGCAACTTTCCTTTTCATAATATTGTTTTGCTTTAAATACTTCAGAGTGAGTTACTAATTAATATTCTAAAGGGTGATTTTTGCCGTGGTCCAAAATAGATGAATTTTGTGGAAATAAAAGCAATTATGTTGTACTTTAATTCCATTCTTGCAGTCAGCACACCTAATCCTTCTATTTTATTGATTGCAGTTTGCCACACTTGGGTGCAGTTTTGATAATTAATAAATTTAAATAAGCTGAAAACTATATTCAGTGTCTAATGCTCCCCAATATGATGCTAACAGTTTGTTCACCACACACGTTGCCTTGAGTAATTAATAAGGGAACTGGACAAAATATTATGTCATCCACTTTAAAGATCACTCTGGTTACTTTGGAGTGTGGTAGGTTATGTAGAACTGGTACCAGTTGGTTATATGACCCACTACTGAGGTAAGTCATGGCAGTTAAGCGCACATCTGTTAATTGTATGGAGTCAGCACAGTAATATGGATTGGTACGAAGACATGACGGAATAGCCGAAAGGAGCTATTGTGTTGGGACCTGAAAGTGCACCAACTCAGTGAATTGTTTAGCCAGCAGTGTTTGGAAGCTGTTGTTCAGGCTGGAAGTGGCTGTGTTATTTTAGAGTGTGTTTTCTGGACCATGACTCATTCAGGTCACCAGAATTCAGTATTCTCGGTGACGAAGTGTTTTGCTTTCTCTTATATATTCATATGAATAAAATGGGGACACTCCTGTCTTCTGATGACAACGGCGTGCTCACAGGGCTGCAGCCGTATGTTCTTGGTTTGACAAATCCTTGAGACTCCCAATCACAACTTGACTGGCTGTCTCAATGACCCAATCTTAATGCCACAGAAAATTCTTAGGACTATTTTGAACAACAGTTGAAACAACACTCAACATCCTCGTAGTATGGTAACTCTACATGATCCAGTCATCAATGAGTGGCTTCAGCTGAGTGTAGCATGCTCAAAGAAATATATGGACACCTTTTCCCAGTAAACTGAAGTCATAGGGACTATAGGCGGTGTTAGGATGATGTCTCCTGGAGGTGACAACTTTTTTTGCCCGGTGTTTTTGATCATATATAAAAGAGAAACTGATCATAATAAATTTAAGGAGGTCTTTGCACACAAGAATCATGGAGCCCCATAGTAACAAAACTAAGAAAATCAGCCAATTTGAAAAATCACACATTTTCTTCAAAAATCGTGAAAGATAGGAAGATATGAAGGATCTACAAGTTCAAGATATGAAGGATCTATAAGTTCTATTTGGTGACACCAAGTTGCAGCATTTCCAAACAAAATTTGCAAAAAAGTACAACAATATTATTATTATTAAAAAAAAAGAAAGCAAGGTTTATGGTGACCATAGAAGTGAGTCCAGCAAAGTGTAGTAAGACAAGTGGGGTAAAAGAGAATATCTAGGCTAGTGTAATACACTAATAAGAGGAAATGGAATTTTAGTAAGTGGGTAAAGACTGTATGTGAGATGGCAACTCATCCAGTGACTAATTCATTTTCCCTGAAGAGAACACAGAAGTCAATTAATATAAGTATTAAGGCATTTAATAAACTGTTCACTTGGTCAAGGGAATGTTAAATATCATTCAAATGTGACCATTGTATAAGAATCAAGCAGCAACTGACATGAAGCATTACAGACACATATTATTGGCCTCAATGATTGCCAGAGTGCTCAAGAAAATCGTCATAAAGTTTAATCGTTATTATATAAATATAACGTGCTAAACAATTTTTGGACCCTTTTCTTTCTTGTATATATTAATGATATAACACAGCCACAAAATGTGAAGTTAATACTGAGTAGTTAGTAACGCAAATCATTGCTGTGGCCATGCAATACACACACAATGAATCACAGTATTGCATATGTGTAAGACGTGGATCAGTGGTCAAGTGCTATGTTATGGAGTGAAAGGTGTTAGTAGAATGTATCCAGTCTGTAGGAAAGGGAAAAATTTACTTAAGTTACGAAACAGCCCACAGTAAGGTTAGTGTGTCAGCACAGACATAAATAGTAAATACCAATACCAACACCTGTTCATGTGCCTCAACAAGCCAAATTATAGTCTCCGGTAAGCCTATGCCTTTCGGAGAAGGAGCTCCAAAGGCTTCAAAGACTGCCACTATGCCCCCAATAACCCCAAAAGAAAAGTTCTCACCTGCAGTGGTCCACTGAGTCACAAGCCATCCTTTCCCTTCTTCTTTTTTTTTTAAAAAAAAAGAAAGAAAGAAAGTTACCACAACAAGCAAGTCAAAGTCCAGGAGAGCAGAGGCTAAAGCAATATACATGAAATCAGCACTCGGCACTCCAGCTTTTTCACAGTGAGCTGCAGACAGTAGTAGTTTTAAAAAGATTTTCATTAAGTTTACATAAAATTTGATCATAAAGTATTTTACAAATAATAATTATTATATGCTTTAACTTGCTGTAAATCTGCTTTAAAAAGTAAGTTCCTTTCCTTCTTTATAGATCACCATTACTTTTGAACCAGTGGACAGCTATAAAATTTCACTGCTAAGAGAGATATAAAAGTGTACAGTAGGTAAAAAAAGGTTGATTACCTCTGCTTTCAAGGATGTTTCAAGTCCCTCTAGCTCACCTCCGGTTGCAGTGGGCTCCCCACCAAGTTACAAGGGTAAAAAAAAAGGAAGATTACACCAACAAACAATGGGCAGACCACAGTGGAATTTAATGGCTCTAGAAATCAGGGGGAAGAACTGAAGTTCTTAGCAAAGGCTGAACTTGCATGTATATCCCTTCAAGAAATACATTTGAAGGCTACTGACACCCCTGTGCTACAAGCTATCAGCTACATAGAAAATACGATCTAAGTGGCAAAAGGGCTTAGGAAGCCGTGGCAGTACTCATCATTGAAACACTTTACTTCTCACCTGTCACCCTACCACATTACAAGCAGTAGCTCTCACAGTACATGCAGTGTCATTCCAGGTCACAATGTGTTCCGTTTATCTCCAACCACAGGAACCCTAGATAGGAAGACACTTTTCAAACTGATCACCCATCTTTCCCTACTGTTCCTCCTTTTCAGACATTTCAATGCACAGAGTACTATATGGGACTGTAACTTGACCTGTTTCAGAATTCAAGTGATTGAAAGTATATTAAGATCACAGAACTTATGCCTCCCAAAACAGGGAAAATGACACATTTTTGTCAGGAACAGGGTCATTTTATGCCATTGATCTCACTGTTTGCTCTCTCAGATTATGCTCAGTGGGAAATTATAGGCAACCAGTGACCACTTCCCAGTTACTGTCTGCCTTATACAAAGAACAGAGCCAGAAATGAAAACATCCAAGTGGATGTTCAGCAAGGTAAACTGGACACTAAAGACAGTTAGCTGTAGTTGAGCAGTGAGGCAGCATCCAGGATTGGGTAGACTGAATTACAAACAAGATCAACTGATTTATCCACACCAAAATCCTCAGGCTATCAAAGGAAAAAACCTGTTCCTGATGTAATGATCAGTGTCATTATGCAACAAGGAACAGGTGCAAAATGCTTGAAGATTCAGCCACATTCTATCTGAAGAGAATCATGTAGATTTTCAGCTAGCAATAGCCCAACAGACAATTAGTGAGAGCAGGAAGCAATCGTTGTGAACTTCTTAAGTCTATTAACTGGTCAACATCCACCATAGTGCGGAAATCATTAAGGAAGATCTCTGGGAAAAGGATGCCATGTCCATTAGCAGCCACATGAAGCAATGGAGCCGTGAAAGTCACACTAGCGGAGATAGCCCAGACTGTGGCGCAGCTCTTTTATGGCAAAACATTGTCCATGAATCAAGTTCCAGGTTTCCAGACCTACAGAGAGCAAGGGAGAGTCTACAAACCAATTTTAACGCCAACAATGAAGAGACTTATGACCTACTCTTCTCAATGTGAGAAATGGACACAGTACTATCTGCCATCTATTGGTCATACTTAACACATGACATATGACATGCTGTAACATCTTATCCTTGGATCTAACAAATTTTTCTTAACTTTTAAAGTCAAATGTGGAATGATAGTCAATATCCTAAACCTTGGAGGGAATCAATAATGATTCAGTTCCTTATGGGAGAGAAGGACTGAGTTACTATTGTGTTGCTCTTACCAGCTGCATAGGAAAGACACTAGACTGGATGGTCAACTCCTGCATGTATGGGCTCTAGAAAACTATTAAGCTGCTACCAATGTGGGCTCAGACAATATAATTCCACTCTTTAACAACCAAATCCTAATGGAGGCAACTGTGTGCATCACTATGTAAGCAGCATTTAATAGCAATCTTTTTCAATATTGAAAAGGCGTATGACACTATTATCGTCTGTCAGTTGCATGAATAGGGATTTCATGGTCAACTCCCCATTTTTCTGCAGTCCTTCCTTTTTTAAATTCGGGTTTATGAATCTCAGTTCTACCATTATTAAATCTACCTGAAACCTCCCTTTGTCTCTAGGTATACTCTGTGTATACAACAGTCTTTCACAATTTTTAAAGGACATGCTACAATGATTACATTGTAATCTGTGTAATATTCTACCAGACAGTTTCCGTTTTTCATTCCTTTGCCACAGTTAAATTTCTCCAACAATTTTTTCCTATTATTGAATTCCAGTCCCCCAAAGAATTTAAAATGAGTTTCTAAAATTGCTTTCTGCAAAAACATTGTCTTTCCTCAAACATGTTTCAACTTCTTTCTGACACCTTCAGTGGATCTCATGTTATTTCTGAAAATGCATTAATTTTAAAAATGGAATTGTACAGGTTGATTTGCATTTAATCATTTTATGGATTGACAACATTACACATTTTCTATCATATTGTACATCTGTAGTGTGCTCTTTGTGGACCATAATTATACACACTGTTTTTTTCCCCTCTTTTATTTCACTTTCACATAGAATGGTAAACTTCCTTAAAGGAAAAAATTACAAAGTACATTATGTCAAGCCATAAAATGATTAAAAATGGTTCAATCCTATCTTGGAAAGAAGCTACCAACCCCTCAGATGATCCATCAAATTACATTGTTGTCTCCTTTAATACTCAGAGTAATTTCTTTAATTATTTATATATTCTTTCAATCTCTTCAGCAACTGTGGAGATAAAAGGGATATATAGTTCCTGGTAGTTATGAAATATAGCTTTTAGGGCCAAATAATGTCATTTCAGTGTCTGTGGAGGAGTATGCTTACCACCAAAGTAGTTTCTCCAAAAAGCATCGGAAACATATGTGTCACAAAATTAATTCTTCTTTTGTGGGCCTTTGGAAGTATACTTACTATCAACTAAGTGGTTTTACAAAAGTTTCAGGAATACATCTTACCACCTCTGGATGTGCCTGACACTGTACTAGGTGTATCAAACTTCTAAAACAACCACATTCTGTTTATTGTGAGACCACTGCTGTTGTCACTTGTGAATTTAGAATACACTCCTTCATTTCTTCAGAGGGAAGCTAGGAAATCCACTTACCATCATACTTCTAACAGCTCACAGATGTTCCGTGAGAGATATACAAGGTCTGTTCAAAAAATTCCAGAACTTTGTCCACAAATTTTTCTGCACTACCGTTTACTTATTGTACATGGTCTTCTTCAAAGTACTCCCCTATACAATTCATACACCACTTGCTGGATCACATAAAGTGCCATCTGCAAATTTTCTTTTACTTCTGCAAATTTTTGTTCTTTGAACTGGGTTTTCAACTTTGGAAATAAAAAATGTCCCAGGGGCCGGGTCTGGAGAGTATGGAGGATGAGGCAGCACAGTGATTTCGTTTTGTGAGCAACAGGCACACACCAACAGGGATGAATGTGCAGATGCATTATCGTGTTGCAAGAGCCATGAATACCTCCTTTCAGGCCCTTTCCTTCTCACATTTTCTCACAGGCATTGCAACACATCCACATAATACCATCGATTAACAGTTTATCTCTGCGGCACAAATTCATGATGAACTAATCCTTCAGAGTCAAAGGAAACTATCAGCATGGCTTTGACACTTGACCTGATGTGACGAGCTTTTTTGGTCTCTTTCCGGTCTTCACTCATGAGCTGTGGGACGAATTTGGTAGCAACATGATGCTTTCCAAGATGCTGTGTCAGGACTTCATAACATGATATCCAAGTGAAATGTTACATTCTTCCAATGCAATCTCTCTAACAGTCAGTCTTTGATTGGCATGCGTAATTTTGTTGACGTTCCTGACAACGGTAGATGTTGAAGGGTGTCCTGAATGAGGATAATCTTTAATTTCCATCCAGCCATTTTTAAACCATGTGAACCATTCGTAACACTGAGTTTAGCCCCTGAAGCACTCATCACCATAGGCTTCCTGCTAGAGTCCTGCATGACCGAGTAAGCGAGCACAAAATACGAGATGGGGCGAGCACACCCTAACTGGATAGGCTGCCCGCACTAGTTCTAGTGACCGAGCATAGAAGCCGTGACCGAATACGTAGCACATAACTTCAAACACTTCATACGTTTCATTATCCGTGTGAGACTGCAGCCAGTGCGGGCTTCTCATTTGTGGTCTCTCTCTCTCTCTCTCTCTGCAATCATGCAGCGCGAGGAAGCCAGTGCAGTTAAGACGTAAGATTGAAACCAATGTTTACACATAGAAGAAAGGGAAGGTCTAAAAAGCCAAGTATGGAGTACATTTCTGTTAGTTGTAGACGAAAACAGTGCGTCTACTGGGTACGTATCGTGCATAAACTGCTCAACATTAGTGTGTTTCCAGTCGGAAACCACTCATTTAAAGAAACATAGTTGCAAGAAACCTCACAAAGGTACAGCTCCTTCAGGGATACCGGCAGTAATAAAAAATAGTATTACAGCAAAGTGTGATGCAATCTGTGCTAACGAAGTGAGACCTTTTAATGCTGATTCCAGTGAAAGTTTCAGAGAACTAGGCAAAGAATTAATACATCTAGGTGCGCATTATGGAGAAGTTAACGTGGCAGATGTCAGCCAGTTAAATCCGGGACGCGTTAGTGATTTACTGATCAACAATAACTATAATTTTGTTTCTGTTGCAGACAAGTGAAAAGTATGACAAGTAGACAAGTGAAAAGTATGACAAGTTAGGTCTGTAAATATTGAATGTTCTTTGTATGCTTTCTTTGTGAAGATGGTTGTCTTTTAGATTACAGGGACAGCACTTATTCAATGTTTCCTGTTAATGAAAGGAAAAATAGATCTTCTGTTTGGAAATGACACTCATCTTCTATCCGCGATTGTATTGAAATATCATTTTACTTTCCAAATGCTTTATGAATTTAGCTGTGTCACGTACCCGTTCTTGGAAATGTTACTTTTGTCTTAAAAGAGAGAGAGAGAGGGAGAGGCGTTGGATTTGTACAGTACAGTACAGCGCAGCGAGCCGGGGCGAGGCGAGGTGAGACGTCGGTGGTGACCGGTCATGCTCGCTTATCCGCGTGTCCGGAATCCGGACATCAGACATGGGGCGAGTACGTGACCGAGCCGAGTCGTGTGGGGCCGGACACGAGCGGCTCGGTCCCCCCGTCAACAGGCGAGCCGTGACCGGTCAAACATGGAGCGTTGCAGCACTCTACTTCCTGCCTCATTTGGTGTTTCTCCGTAAATGTTTTCTTGAGTTTTGCACAAAATTTAATGCAGATGTGTTGCTCCTCTAACTCTGCCAATTCAAAATTTGCAAACTGGTTGATACAACGTACTTCTCAGCACAGCACTGAACAATAACTGACAGACATAAAACAATGAAACTTCTGGGAGTTACACATTAAATACAGGAGTGTGCAGGGACACCAACCACATTTCATTCCAACCCACTATTGGCACGAAATTATGAATGTTCTGGAATTTTTTGAACAGACCTTGTACATGCCGCCATAGTACTTAGTTCTAAATCACAAAAATAGAATTATCAAAAATATAGTCAATGGGTCACAGTTCCAAGATGAAGAAAAAAATTAATTTCAATGATTAGCTACAGAAACTGCACCAGCAAAAGGGTTAAATTTCAGTTATTATGTATGGCAGTAAAAATTTTCTTTCAAAAAAATCGGTTACAAATACCATACATAACAGATCGTGCTACACACACTAAATACTCAAGACCATTTACTCACAAAACTATAATCAATAACCAGTATCCAAATCTTAAAACATGTCACTTAGTAGATTATCATTAAATATATCACTCAGTTTGAACCTAAACTGGCAGCTTTTTATGCAGGTTGCATCTTCCATTCATGGCACACTACTAAATATACTGTAGTAGGCTTCTGCATCTATACACTTGCTTTGCAAGACACTGTGGAGTCCATAATAGAATGTACTTCCCGTTCTATCAGGTATTAAGGTTTCTTCCCATTAGATATGCATATTGAGTGGAGGCAAATGACTAATTAAATGCCTCTATGCATGCTGTAGACTAATGGATACATGGATTTGAAATTATTGGATCAATGGTCATCAGTGCCCTTTCTCCAGATTGTGCTACTGAAGTGTGAGCAATTATTCTTGTTAACACAAAAAGTAAACACCATATAACTGCAGCCACAGTAATAAAAAATTTCATATATCATCTCCACTACGTAAATAGTACTAATAAAACAGTGGATGCCATTAAAATGGCTGGTTGAATGAAGAAATAGTAAGATGAGCCAGCCACTCAAAAAGACATTAAAACCATTGTCCGACTAAATTGGGGCAGAGTCCTGATGCCACACAAAATATCAATAATTTCCGTAACATTGTTTTGTCATTTCCTAAAATTGAGGGCAGGCCTCTCAGTAAGTCAAAGTCTTCCCTGTACAAAACACATGATGTGAAGACATGGTGCACCATGAGTCTGATGCTGCAAACACTGCATTCTGGTGGATCTTACTGTCATTGGGCAGCGTCTGATATGAAAGCCCACGAGGACCACTTCATCCCTTCTTGGACGAAGGGAGGTGTGCCATGTTCAAATAGTTAGTTTGACCTACCGCAGCTGTTTGTTGGCCATTCCAGCCACTGACTTTCCCACTCAGCCAACACTCTTTGTTACTCAAGACATGATAGACTGTAGGGGGACATTAAGGTGAACAGTGGTATTTTCTTGGCAGACTGCTTTTGCTACTCTGTCAGCTTTCTCATTCTCCTTGATTCTCATGTGTCCAGGGGACCAACCAGAAGGCCAACAATAAGGGGCAGTCAGACGGAAATGAGACAGATGGGAAAAAGTAATCACCATAACTGTTAATAGGTTTATTCCACTGTCTGACAATCATTGCTTTCATGGAAAAATGTTTGTAGTTGGCTACAGAACCATGGTTGCACCATAGTGTGCACCTCTTCGTCCAAAGCAAACTGACAGCCACAAATGTCTTTCTTCAGGGCTCCAAAAATATGGAAATCATGTGGGGAGAGATCATCACTTTATGGAGGATGTGTAATAGCTTTCCAGCAAAACTTCTACAACATACTGAAAACAACCTTGGCAACATGTGGGCAGGCATTTTGTTTCAATTATGCTGATTAAGTTTCGTTTGGAATCTCTTACACATCCTCTATACAGTCCTGATCTCTCCCCATGTGATTTCCATATTGTTGATTCCCTGAAGAAAGACATTTGTGGTGTCAATTTGCTTTGGATGAAGAGGTGGACAATTGTGTACAGGCATGCTTCTGTAGGCAACTGAAAACATTATTCCATGAATGCACTTACCATCTTGTCTCACTGTGGAATAAATGTGTTAATAGTTATGGTGATTACTTTTGAAATAATAAACAGTTTACTTACTTTTTAGGATTCCATACCTTAGGTGGTAAAAACAGAACCCTTATAGGATCACTTTGTTGTCCATATATCTGACTGTCTGTCTATCTAACATTTTTCTTGTGAATGGGTGTAGGTATCAAGTTGAAATTTATGTCTCATGCTAAGGTCTACAGTCTCTTGGTAGTGTGAAAAATTTAAGCTTCTAAGTCAATCAAAAAATACAGGCATTTATGTCATATATTCCAAGACTCACAAACTCAATTTTAAAAGCATATAGTGTGTTCCCCATTGACCTAGAATCATGAAATTATGCAAGAAGCACCATTTCACAGTACAAGTAAATGAAAAAGCCTGAAAACGGTTAATTTGTAATTATATCACATAAAAATGACTTTTTTTGTGATTTGTTGGCCATCTGTCTGGGAGTGTAAATAATTTAAGCTTCAAAGTCAATGAGATAAAAAATATGGCCATACACACAGTACAACATATTTTGATGCCCACAAACTCACTCATCAAAACTTACAGATGGACCTTCTATAGACATGTCAGCCTGAGGGGTTGAGCAATAAAGCACATGCCTGGAAATTGATAGGTCTTGGGATTGAATCTCACTCATACCACAGCTTTTTCAGTTTTTCTTTTAACCTAGACTTCATCTCTCAACAATGCGAAGTTACCAGAAACAACACATAGTTCAAATTCCACATTCACAGTATGTCCCCTTTCCCCAGTTGGATAACTGGAGTACTTTAGGGACATGCAAGCCACCACAGTGTCATCCAATAGAAAGCTCCTACCAGGCCATTGAGCCACACAAAATCATTATTATTATCTATATACATAATTAAGTTTGTCTTAAACCCTCAAAGCATGAGTCCTACTTGTGCTTGTCCAGTTACATTTCCACCTGTCTTGTTTCCATTTGACTGCCCATTATATTTGATGTGCATATGCAAAAGGTGAATAGTGTCCTGGAACATCTGACTATCCTATCCGCTGGGAACATATGCTGAATAGCCTATAAAGCACTAAGAGATACAGTGCAGACAAGGAACATCCTCCTCCAAGAAGTCTTGTGCACCAGTGTGTTCTTGACTGACCACAGCTCTGCATAGTACATAGAGAAGTGGCTTGGTATACATATTTTAATGATACAATGAGGGAAGATAATGGAACACCCAACATTATCCCCTTGCTTTCATCCACCAGTAAAAACCCAATGTGCTCACTACACTCTGATAAAATGCTGTTAAAAACACTTTTTAAAGCTATAGGCAGAGTGCTGATCTTGTTGTACTCTCCTATGTCCAAGTTAAGAGTATGCCTGCCAACCATCCATGGAGGGTATTTGCTCAATCCCTGTTTAAGAACTGATATGTCTGCTACATCAAGTTGCTCGAGATAGTCCTTCGCACAAACAGAAAAAGGCTTAGTTGCCTGGAAATTGGTAAACCTTGACCAGATGGATTGTTCAGCCCAGATACCAGCAACAGCATGTTTGGAGATGGACCTCACTTTGTATACTAGTCGTACCATGAGGAGAAGCAAGCTCACCACACTCAGCTAGAAATGGGACTGGTGTGGTAGGCTCTTGTGACCATTCTAATGCTTGCATGATAGACTACATCCAATATCTTTAAATGGAAAGGTCTGTCTGAGCCATACATTGTGCTGCCATAGTCAAATCCTGTGCACACATAGGTTCTATAGAAAGTGAGCAGCCAGGTCTCATGGGCTCCCCAAATCTTATCGCTGACATTTTAAGATGTTTAGTGCCATCAGACATATACATTTTAGATCACTGAGATGTAGCAACCATGTTAACCTCTGCTTAAAATGAAGTATGTGACACAGAAAGTGGATTCTTCCCATTTGTTACATTTTTTTCTACTCCTATAAATAACCATTTTTTCCCACTACATTCATCTGTTGGTATGTAACACTCACATAAATATCTCAAGTTCTTATTTAGACATGATTTCACTGGAATTTGTTGTTCAGATTGTCATTTTAGTTATTCATTTTACACTGATGTAATCAGTTTTCATTAGGGCACTCATAATTAGAAAACACTATTAACTGGTATTAGTACTGGCAGTCCTACTTCCCTGTTAAGAATATTCAATTATAAGAAACTAATTAACTGAGGAGGTAATTAGCATTCAGGTTCTTAAGCAGTCCCTTTTTCCATCACAAATGTTGTCATAATCATGGTTAGATGTTGAACTTTGACTACATATTTTTGTCGCTTCATTCTTTCTGTACAAAATTACATACAGCATTGATTAGTTAACTCACCAATTAATAATTTCACAGCTTACTTTAATTTGCAATATGACATTCATACATGTAAATACGGGGATCCACATGGTGTAAGAACAATTGTGTCCATGTATTTTCCTAAATTTAAGACCAGCAATATTTTCTGTATGCAAAAATCACATTAGTTTTTGTAGTTCATACAAAACAGTAAAATACAGCCTAGCCAATTTTCAAATCATAATGTAGTTCACAAAATAACGGTTTATTCTTACGATCATCTGCAAGTAGTCAAATGTCACACAAAATTGACAGTTTCCAGTTTGAAGGTTTACGAGTAAGACCTGTGTTGGGTATGTTCTCAGTGTTTACTCACACCACAACTATGCAGATCATGTAAGAAAAAACATGTGCACCAACATTTTCAAAACTCAAGACCTTTATTGTTTCAAGACTTTTGAGCGATTTCAGTAATCTAATTTCAACTGAACTGTGTTATGATTGTTAAGAAGTGTGGAATGTCACTGTCACTGAAACAAGTGATCGTTGGACACCACATTGTTTATTATGGACTTAATTAAATGGCCTACCAAAGTTTAATCCACTGTAATAAATTACTATAGAATTGTTCTAAGAGTGAACTGTAACTTTTTCACGTAACTAACTTTGTCGCTGTAATTGTAGGTGCTGATCCAGTTCAGTGCACTAATAAATTTTTGGTCACCATTATTAATAATCAAGCTTTGTAAGGAATAGAAGTGTGTTATGCAGTCTAAGTGGTTATGTCATATATATTTTTGATCGAACACAATCCTGTACTCATTTAGACTTTCAGCAGTGTGGTGATCAAGAGTGGTGTTACCAAAGAGATACTACAAAAACTAGGCCAGTATCACTATAGGCTCAAGAACAGCACTTAGGTCTTAAAATCCAAGATGGTGCCCCTCAGTCAGCGTTCTGAGAAGGTAAAGGACTGCTGTGGATGATTAAAATACACGAAAACCGTTTTTTGCACAGAGAACTTACAACAAACTTTATCAGTCCAATCCTGCAGCCTCTTAAAGGTCAACTGTAGTCTAATTATTAACACTGTACTTAAACAGAACATGAAAAGTAAGGAAAATGTAACTGTAGATCAGAGGGCAAGTAACAAGTACTTAGTAATAGTGTTTGTAGTGATGCTAGAGTTATTAAATTAAAGAAATGACTTTAGGCTGATATAGCACCCCTGAATATGGCTATTAAATAAGAATGTAAAGAAAGATAGGATGTTACTCCTCACAACATGATTTCAGATTACCTGAGAGGTCAGCATGAAACTTTCATTTCTGAGACTGTTATCATTAACCATAAGTCGGCAAAGTTCAGGAGTACAGAACAAAACGCCACAGACAGGTGCTGACCAATGTTTTGTGGAATAAGAAAGAACTGCTGTGGTTCAACAGCTTTATTAGGAAGCTGCTCCACAACCAAGCAGAAGTTAACTGCAAATTAAAAAAAAAAAAAAAAAAAAACCATAGAAACTGGATGTAGGGATGGACTTGTTGGGTGCTAAATGACTTGTTGATCAGCATTCTTTCACAAGATTGTAATACTGGTAACTGAGGAACACTGTTATGAAAATTAAAAGCAAAGGTCATAAAACAATAGCCATAGCAATAGTAAATGTCACATACAAGTTGAAGTAAATCTAGTCATATTTTTATCACATGTAAAAATAATTAACAAAACAGTGGAGGTTAGTGAGAAGGGTGGCTGATCATGCAACTAAATGAATGAGCCATCCTCTATAAAACACATTAAAACCACTGTCCAATTAAACTGGGTGGGAGTTCTGATGCCTCACGAAATGTCAACATTTGGTGTGCCATTGCCTAAAATGAAGGGTCTAATGGCTTTTGATGACAATTTAAGTGTGAAGTAGATACTCAGACTTCCACTTCTTTTATGAGATGACTTACCTGAGATGCTCGGCCGACCTTCTTTGCTGGCTAGCCTGCTGCTGCAAACTCTCTTTCTCTTTTTCTCCAAACCATGCTGCTAGGTACAGGAATTTCTGAAGACTCTTTCTACTTATAAAAATAAGTAGACATACTAATTTTCATTTGCTTCAATTATCGACGTATATTTAAACTTCAGACATGTTACAAGTCTCACTCTTCACATAAATGCATACTCTGTAGTAAGTCTCTTGTGTCTCCAAACATCAGAAACAAAATAATTTGCATGTAAGAGAAAGGTGGCTTATACACCCTGTCCATTCTCAACATAAATCAGAAACACGTCTTCCCTTCAACAAGGCTAAGACAAGAGTTTTTCTCAATAGTACCTTTTCAACTGTTCTCATTATTATAACAATGATCACTGACACAATTAGCATAGAACAACATAGAAGCTCCATGGTTCTTCAGTACACTTTCCCTAAGACTTCCATGGATTGCCCAACAGTACTTTTCGTTGCCATTTGACCACCATGTCTACATTTTTCTTGCGACTGAATTTCAAACCTGCACACAAAAATGTCATGCGAAGTAGGTAGGATTCTATCATCCCACACACTTCCAAAATATCATGTGTTCGAGATGGTAGAAGGCTGAGTGGTTCTACAATTTACACTGAAATTCTCGAATCACTACAAGGGTAAGTAAGTGCCTTACTAAAGGCTTCCCTCCTATCAGCATACAATACACGTGGCATTAAAACATTGTGCACCAGACGTTTGACGCTGCACACACTGCATGAACAGGGAGAGCCACATGTGAAGCATTCAGTGAATTTGAAAGTAACCTTCTTTATGTCGATCCGACAAAATCATAAGAACTTTTGATCTTATGTTAAATCAGTAAACAGATCAAACCCATCTATCCAGGCATTCTGTGGCCATAGTAACATAAAAATCGAGGACGACACAGAGAGAGCCAAAATATTAAATTCCTTTCTCCAAAATACTTTCACTGAGATTTTCCCTTTATACTGTCACATGAAAGTCAAAATGGCACATACCAAAATAAGTGACTACAGGATAGGACATCAACATCATTCAACAGAGGAAAGGTAACTGGGCCTGATGGGATAACTACAGGATACTGCATAGAATGTGCAAGAGCACTTATTCCTCTTCTAGCACCAGTGCACTGTAGGAGCAAAGCATTTCCTGCTATTCTAGAACACTTCTATTTTCAAGAATGTTCTCCAAACAAATGCACTAAACTATTGGTCTACATTACTGACATAAGTCAGTTCCAGAATTTTGTAATACATTTTATGCTTACATATTATGGCATTCTGGGAGATATCTCCTCTGTAGAAATCAACATAGATTCAGCAAACAATTGTGTGAAACCCAGCTCATTCTTCTCATCCATGAGACCCAGAAGACAGCAGATACTGGGGCCCAGGTTGATGCTGTGTTCCTTGGCTTCCAGGAGTCATTCAGTACAGTTACACAGTCACCTAATGAAAAAATGCAAGTATACAGAATATCAGAACAGCTTTGTGACTGGGTGAAGAGTAACTAGCAAACTGAACCTGCTTGTCATCCATAACAGGGGGCAATCTTAAGACGCAAAAGTTCACTATGTGATCAAAAGTATCCGGACACCTGGCTGAAAATGACTTACAAGACAAGTTCATGCCACCCTCCATTGGTAATACTGGAATTCAGTATGGTTTTGGCCCAGGGTACGATTTGAGCTTTTAGCAGTGGGGGGAGATGTCTTAGGGGGTTAGTAGAATTATATATGTTACTAGCTTGGACCGTGGCGTTACGCTATTTATAAATAGATGTTAATGCCGAAACTCACTATTCACTAATAGTATGCACTATCAGAAAAGCCATCCCATGTTATATCTTTAAAAGTACATTATAGGTAAAGCTTATTTACAAAATCATTTACATACAGGTATACGAGGGGAATTCAAAGAGTAGAGGGACATTTGTGAAAAGCTGTACTTATTCTGATGATAGAAAACTGAAACATATTAATAGTAAGACTTATTAAAAACTTTCAGTGTTCGGCTCCACAAATTTAAATTATATGTAAAGTTTTACTCCAGTGTGTGGGAAATAAACATCCTAGGTTGGGATGCATAAACTAAACCAGAGGAGGGGATGGTCTGATGCAGAGGGGGGGGGAAATCCCCCCCTGCAAGTCGCACACTGTGTTGGCCCACCCTTAGCCTTGATGACAGCTTCCACTCTTGCAGGCATAAGTTCAAACAGGTGCTGCAGGGTTCCTTGGGGAATGACAGCCCATTCTCCATGGAGTGTTGCACTGAGGAGAGGTATCGTTGTCTGTTGGTGAGGCCTGGCATGAAGTCAGTGTTACAAAACATGCCAAAGGTGTTCAATTGGATTCAGGTCAGGACTCTGTGCAGGCCAATCCATTACAGGGATGTTATTGTCATGTAACCACTCTGCCACAGGCCGTGCATTATGAACAGGTGCTCAATCGTGTTGAAAGATGCAATCGCCATCCCCGAATTGCTCTTCAACAGTGGGAAGCAAGAAGGTGTTTAAAACTTCAATGCAGGTCTGTGCTCTGATAGTGCCAAAACAAGGGGTGCAAGCCCCCTCCACGAAAAACATGACCACACCATAACACCACCGCCTCAGAATTTTACTGTTGGCACTACACACGCCGGCAGATGACTTTCACCGGGCATTTGCCATACCCACACCCTGCCATTGGATCGCCACATTGTGTACTGTGATTTGTCACTCCACATAATGTTTTTCCACTGTTCAATCATCCAATGTTTATGCTCCTTACACTAAGCGAGGCATCGTATGGCATTTACCGGTGTGATGTGTGAAATCCAAGTTTTCTCACCTCCTGCCGAACTGTCATAGTCCTTGCAGTGAATCCTGATGCAGTTTGGAATTCCCGTTACACATTACGACCCTCTTCAGCTGTCAGCGGTCTTCATCAGTCAACAGACGAAGTCGGCCTGTATGCTTTTGTGCTGTACGTTATAACGATACAGCCTCCCCCAAGATTATTATGAAGTGTCTGATACCACCTTTTTTATATGCATCCAGGTTGTTAGCGGACAATTACCTGCTTCCTAAGGCCTTGTATGTGCACCTATATAGGTATGAATTAATCCAATTTGCCCAAACACCAAATATTCTTTGTAAAAACATACAGAATATTCTGGAAGGACATACATTATCAACATTGTCAATAGATTGTTGTTGTTAACAAAATTATGTACAAACACTAAATTAAATATCTAATTGAGAAATTGAAGCAATAAGTGTTTAACAATAAACAACTAGAGACTGCAGAGATGTTAGCATGAAACATCAATGCTTCTAATTAAGAAAATGGTAATCTAAAACCCCAGTAACAGAAAACCTCACTATCTTGAGAAACAGCTTAAAAGTTATTACCAAGCGATGTATTTTCATTTGTTATCTATTTTATCCCCCCCCACGAACCATGGACCTTGCCGTTGGTGGGGAGGCTTGCGTGCCTCAATGATACAGACAGCCGTAACATAGGTGCAACCACAACGGAGGGGCATCTGTTGAGAGGCCAGACAAACGTGTGGTTCCTGAAGAGGGGCAGCAGCCTTTTCAGTAGTTGCAGGGTCAAGAGTCTGGATGATTCACTGACCTGGCCTTGTAACATTAACCAAAATGGCCTTGCTGTTCTGGTACTGTGAATGGCTGAAAGCAAGAGGAAACCACAGCCGAAAGTTTTCCCGAGGGCATGCAGCTTTACTGTTGAGGTGTTGACATAAGTGCCAACACCGTGTTTCCTGGGGAGGCCGAAATGCACGCTGTTAAAGCTCACGCAAATTGTCGTGAGGTCTGGAACAGGTCAGAGAAATAAGACTAGCAATTAAAGTATGTAGTTGCTTGAATACTTAACTTTATTCCACAATTGGTGAACATCTCTCTTGTTGCTACATAAGTACTATCTCAATATCTATACTGGTAATGGCGCCTTCCTAGGTCGTAGCAATTGACGTAGCTGAAGGCTATGCTAACTATCGTCTCGGCATATGAGAGCGTAATTGTCAGTGAACCATGGCTATCAACGTCGGCTGTACAACTGGGGCGAGTCCTAGGACGTGTCTCTAGACCTGTCGTGTGGTGGCGCTCGGTCTGCTATCACTGACAGTGGCGACACGCGGGTCCGACGTATACTAGCGGACCGCGGCCGATTTAAAAGCTACCACCTAGCAAGTGTGGTGTCTGGCGGTGACACCACAACTGTATGATTAAATGATGATGGTATCCTCTTGGGTAAAATATTCCGGAGGTAAAACAGTCCCCCATTCGGATCTCCGGGAGGGGACTACTCAGCAGGACGTCATTATCAGGAGACAGAAAACTGGCGTTCTACGGATCGGAGCGTGGGATGTCGGATCCCTTAATCAGGCAGGTAGGTTAGAAAATTTAAAAAGGGAAATGGATAGGTTAAAGTTAGATATAGTGGGAATTAGTGAAGTTCGATGGCAGGACGAACAAGACTTTTGGTCAGGTGAATACACGGTTATAAATACAAAATCAAATAGGGGTAATGCAGGAGTAGGTTTAATAATGAATAAAAAAAATAGGAGTGTGGGTAAGCTACTACAAACAGCATAGTGAACGCATTATTGTGGCCAAGATAGACACAAAGCCCACGCCTACTACAGTAGTACAAGTTTATATGCCAACTAGCTCTCCAGATGACGAAGAAATTGATGAAATGTATGACGAGATAAAAGAAATTATTCAGGTAGTGAAAGGAGATGAAAGTTTAATAGTCATGGGTGACTGGAATTCAACAGTAGGAAAAGGGAGAGAAGGAAACATAGTACGGGAATATGGAATGGGGCTGAGAAATGAAAGAGGAAGCTGCCTGGTAGAATTTTGCACAGAGCATAGCTTAATCATAGCTAACACTTGGTTTAAGAATCATGAAAGAGGGTTGTATACATGGAAGAACCCTGGAGATACTAAAAGGTATCAGATAGATTATATAATGGTAAGACAGAGATTTAGGAAACAGGTTTTAAATTGTAAGAAATTTTCAGGTGCAGATGTGGACTCTGACCACAATCTATTGGTTATGAACTGTAGATTAAAACTGAAGAAACTGCAAACAGGTGGGAATTTAAGGAGATGGGACCTGGATAAACTGAAAGAACAAGAGGTAGTACAGAGTTTCAGGGAGAGCATAAGAGAACAATTGACAGGAATGGGGGAAAGAAATACAGTAGAAGAAGAATGGGTAGCTTTGAGGGATGAAATAGTGAAGGCAGCAGAGGATCAAATAGGTAAAAAGACGAGGGCTGGTAGAAACCCTTAAGTAACAGAAGAAATATTGAATTTAATTGATGAAAGGAGAAAACATAAAAATGCAGTAAATGAAGCAGGCAAAAAGGAATACAAACGTCTCAAAAATGAGATCGACAGGAAGTGCAAAATGGCTAAGCAGGGATGGCTAGAGGACAAATGTAAGGATGTAGAGGCTTATCTCACTAGGGGTAAAATAGATACTGCCTACAGGAAAATTAGAGAGACCTTTGGAGAAAAGAGAACCACTTTTATGAATATCAAGAGCTCAGACGGAAAACCAGTTCTAAGCAAAGAAGGGAAAGCAGAAAGGTGGAAGGAGTATATAGAGGGTCTATACAATGGCGATGTACTTGAGGACAATATTATGGAAATGGAAGAGGATGTAGATGAAGATGAAATGGGAGATATGATACTGCGTGAAGAGTTTGACAGAGCACTGAAAGACCTGAGTCGAAACAAGGCACCCGGAGTAGACAACATTCCATTAGAAATACTGACAGCCTTGGGAGAGCCAGTCCTGACAAAACTCTACCATCTGGTGAGCAAGATGTAAGAGACAGGTGAATTCCCTCAGACTTCAAGAAGAATATAATAATTCCAATCCCAAAGAAAGCAGGTGTTGACAGATGTAAAAATTACCGAACTATAAGACGAGGATAATGGAATGTAGTCGAATTAAGTCGGGTGATGATGACGGAATTAGATTAGGAAATGAGACACTTAAAGTAGTAAAGGAGTTTTGCTATTTGGGGAGCAAAATAACTGATGCTGGTCGAAGTAGAGAGGATATAATATGTAGACTGGCAATGGCAAGGAAAGCGTTTCTGAAGAAGAGAAATTTGTTAACATCGAGTATAGATTTAAATGTCAGGAAGTCGTTTCTGAAAGTATTTGTATGGAGTGTGGCCATGTATGGAAGTGAAACGTAGATGATATATAGTTTAGACAAGAAGAGAATAGAAGCTTTCGAAATGTGGTGCTACAGAAGAATGCTGAAGATTAGATGGGTAGATCACGTAACTAATAAGGAGGTATTGAATAGAATTGGGGAGAAGAGGAGTTTGTGGCACAACTTGACAAGAAGAAGGGACCGGTTGGTAGGACATGTTCTGAAGCATCAAGGGATCACCAATTTAGTATTGGAGGGCAGTGTGGAGGGTAAAAATCATAGAGGGAGGCCAAGAGATGAATACACTAAGCAGATTCAGAAGGATGTAGGTTGCAGTAGGTACTGGGAGATGAAGAAGCTTGCACAGGATAGAGTAGCATGGAGAGCTGCATCAAACCACTCTCAGGACTGAAGACCACAACAACAACAACATCTATTTTATGTCCTCCTATGTCATAAATATTCTTTGTAATTACATTTCTAATTAACTCAGCAGTTCTTCACATCACACAACTTCTCGTATTCTAGAATTTGAGGCCTTATTTGTGAATTTTACGTGTGTAATTGGATAAAGCATGATTTTTGTACTGTCATTGAATGTTAGTAACCAAATCCAAACTGTAATTAATTATGTAACTAAAATAATACAAGAGACATTATTGTAATTAAAGTTCAGATTGATTTTCTTATGGAACACTACAGATAATACTACAAAAATTATGTTACTCAATATTGTATTTTATACCTTATTCGGCTGTAACATCAGTTTCGTTAAGCTTAGTAAATTTTAATTGTAACATCAAAATTGAACAAAATTAATAATGTGTTATTTTGAAATGTATTGTTAAAATTCTATATAAAGTGATGCAGCGACGCTGCGAGAGGTCGGTCAGTCAGGGTTTTGTTTACGTGTGGTGTGTGCAGTTTGGTTGTCAACTAATGTGAATAAATTTCGTGAAGCTTGAAACTGTAGTGTTCAATCATCAACTAACCTCCGACAAACGAAATTGAAGGTAAGTGTTAATGATCCGAGGAGACAGTTACAACATGACTTCACTATCACATTGGAAACAGTGGACTTAGGGTTGTTTAGGAGTGTGGAAATCTCGCATACAGATGTATGACACAAGTGACACCCAGTCACCTGACCACATTCAATACCCGTGATTTGCACGGAGCGCCCCATTCTGCTCTCACATTGTCTAATGACTACTGAGGTCGCTGATATGGAATACCTGGCAGTAGGTGTCAGCACAATGCACCTAATATGAAAAACGTATGTTTTGGGGGATGTCCAGATACTTTTGATCACATAGAGTAACTTCAGGGGTACTCCAAGGAAGTGTTATAGCACCATTAGTCTTCACAGTATATACAAATGACCTCGTGAATGATGTCAGAAGTTTCATGACACTTTTTGCGGATGATGCTGTTATATGTAGAGATGTTGCAACACTAAAATACTATGCTGAAATGCAAGAAGACCTGCAGAGAATTGACACTTGGTGCACGGGTTGTCATTGACACTCAAAATAGACAAATGAAACATGTTACAGATAAACAGTCACAAAGAGATATTTCAGTGTGATTACATAACTGCAGAACAGTCACTGGAAAGAGTCACATCCATTAAATGCCTTGTAGTTTCCGTATGGAGTGATCTGAAGTGGAACAACCACGTAAAACTAATCACAGATAAGGCAGATGCCAGACTGAGATTCATTGGAATAATTCTCAGGAAGTGTAGTCCATCCACAAGGGAAGTACCTTACAAAACTCAAGTTTAACCAATACTTGAATATTCCTGGTCAGTCTGGGATCAGTATCAGGCAGGATTGATAAATAAAATAGAGAAGATCCAAGCAAGAGTAATTTCTGTCATCACAAGTTCATTTAGTAAGCATGGAACCAATAGAGGTATGCTCATCAATCTCCGGTGGCAGATACTAAAGGGAGCAGCTGTATATCAGGTGTGGTTTACTGTTAAAATTTTGAGAGTACACACTCTTGGAAGAGCCAGTCGATATATCGTTCCTTCTTACTCATATCCCACAGAAAGGCCATGAAAGTAAGATTTGAGCTCACACATGTGGTTATCGACAATTGTTCTTCCCGTAGACCATTTGCGACTGGAACAGGGATCGTAGTACATAAAGGATCCTCTGCCAGATCCAGAAGACAACTACAAGAATATGGATCTATCAACACTCGTGTATTTAATAACTTACAAATTTGAATACTGTTTAGTAACAGCTGAAACCTGACTGCCAACAATAGTTTAGTCAAAATACACACATCGAAAAAGTTTTGCATCACCCTGTTCCCAGAACTCCTGAAGATAGACGTTGACAGTGGATGTTGTATCACAGACACAGTCCCTTTGACTTCAGAGATGTCACTAAATTTGCCCAAATATCTAAACAAACATGCATGAGCAGTGCCTCTTAGACAGAGGGGATCTGACAGCCAATCAGTTCCAGTCATTCCACCAGGAAGGAGGTACATGCCTCGTGTTGCCTGTAGTTCAACCATGCCTAGACGGTCAATACCATGGTTCGATAATGTCCACATTGTTACTTTGTGCCAGGAAGAGCTCTCAACAAGGGAAATGTCCAGGCACCTTGGAGTGAACCAAAGCGATGTTGTTCAGATATGGAGGAGATACAGAAACTTTCAATGACATGCCTCGCTCAGGCTGCCCAAGGGCTACTACCGCAGTGGATGACCGCTACCTACGGATTATGGCTCGGAGGAACCCTGACAGTAACGCCATTATGTTGAATAACGCATTTCATGCAGCCACAGGAGACGTGTTATGACTCAAACTGTGCGCAATAGGCTATTTGATGCGCAACTTCACTCCCGACATCCATCTTTACAACCACGACATCATGCATTGCGGTACAGATGGGCCCAACAACATGCCGAATGGACTGCTCAGGGTTGGCATCACTTTCTCTTCACCGATGAGTGTCACATATACCTTCAACCAGACAGTTGTCGGACCACGTATTTGGAGGCAAACTGGTCAAGCTGAACACCTTACACACTGTCCTGCGAATGCAGCAAGGTGGAGGTTCCCTGGTGTTTTGGGGAGGCATTATGTGGGGCCGATATAAGCCGCTGGTAGTAATGGAAGGCACCGTAATAGCTGTACGATACATGAATGTCATCCTCCAACCAATAGTGCGACCATATCGGCAGCATACTGGCAAGGCATTTGTCTTCACAGACGACAATTTGTGCACCCACTGTGCACATCCTGTGAATGACTTCCTTCTGGATGACATCGCTCAACTAGAGTGGCCAGCATGTTCTCCAGACATGAACCCTATCGGACATGCCTGGGATAGATTGAAAAGAACTGTTTATGGACAACGTGACCCACCGATCTCTCTGAGGGATCGAAGACGAATCGCCATTGAGGACTGGGAACGAGGTGATGCAGAACTTTTTTTGATGTATGTTTCTCCGTATCCACCCTTGATACACTTATTTTACCAGTAGTGACTACTTACAGTAAGGAAATGCCTTATTTGAATGAAATGAACTGGCAGACTGCTGAATATATACGAAAGGTATCCTGAGAAAGTCAACTAACAAAGCTACAATAACCAGCTTTAAATGACACCTCTAGGAATGTGTTACGAACCCCTATGTATTACTCATTTGGGGGTTGTGAAGATAAGATTAGAATAATTACCGCACACACAGAGGCATTTTAAAGTTATTCTTCCTGTGCTCCATAAGAGAATGGACTGGGAAGAAATCCTAATAATTGATACACTGAGATGTACCCTCTGCCATGCACTTCATGGTGGTTTGCAGAATATACATGTAGAAATAGGAGCACCAGGATAAGGTAAGACACCTGGCATTGATCTGCTCATACCAAGATCATAACCCAGTTTCATAATACTTTTGCACAGAGTGCCATAATCAGAGGTGCCCTTATGATAACAAAGGATTCCTTTATTGCAGATTACATCATGATCTGTTGATTTTTCAGCTACCCAGATACTCCTACTACAACTGCATACGCTATATCAGGTATAGTTCCACACATCAGAACTCCCATTACTTGCCTGTAAGGGAATACAATGTTAGGTGATCCTCCTCCTGTATCTCTGTCCTTAATGACTGGAGTTTCTACAGGGTTGTAAAATTTTTTTTTTACACAACTGACTGATTTGCATACCACTTTCCTTATGGTGGGTTTCCAGTCCCAAGTAAAATGACACTGGCTTTGAAGTAATCTGTAATCTTTCTGCAGTTCAGTATAAGCTCAGTCTTATCTTCAGTTTGAGTTGCAGAGTCTTTAAATGCTTGTTAGTGGAAGAGCATCTTTCTTCTAGAGTAATTTTTTTTAAGTGACAACTTTTGGCCAAACATCATAGCCTTCCATGACATAGCCAATCAGACTTCTTTCATAGCTGTCTCATCTGTCTTCTTTCCCCTTTGCAAACAGATACTTTGTCTTCTATTTCTTGCCATATCACAATTCATATGGATGTCTTGTCCAATTTAAAACACATGTGGCTGAATTTCAGCCAAAAGATACTGTGGAATACTGCTGTAGAATCCATAATGACTCTAGCTGTTTCCACAATTGTATGATTCTTCCACTGTTCCCATTTTTCTGTTGTGTGTAGGGCATAGATGAACTATGCCCTCCTTATGAAGAATTTCTCTACACTTTTTCTTGTCAAACTCTCTACTGTTATTGCTCAGAGGAATGTTAAACACAATGTTGACCAGCCAAACCTATATTCTCCTCTGATGGAATGAATATATCAAAATTTTGTAATCTTTAAAAAGAATGATAAGTAATACACAGATAAACAACTGTGTAAAGTAAAACAAACATCTGCAAAAATCAACTCTTGGCTTGGTAGAGACATTTCTTCAGTGAAAGGAGTCTGATTCACTTTGCTGTTCAGCTCCACATGACAATTATTTTGATGTCCAAATCTTTTATGATGCAACTTATGTCTTGATTGATTGCATTTACTACAACATGAAATTGAGGTTTGACACTTATTACAGGTAATTTGGTAAGCTTCCAAAACAATATTATACCTTTACCAGTACATTCAGTACATTTGAATGAATTTTAAGCCTACATTTTTCATCTCAGTATAAAAATTCAATATCTGAATTTTAATAGTGAGCAGCAAGAAGAGAAAATAAAATCCTTTAAGTTTTTGGTACACACCATACATTCCACATACCAGTATACACCAATTTACATATACCGTTGTTTCAATATCTGTAGCTCCTTTATCACTTACTTAAACAGTAGTTCCATCCATAGTTGTCCCAGTATGTGGAGGCAAAAATGGTCCAAATGCATTAAAATTTCTTTTGACATTGGTAATGTGACTTGTTGTTCCATTATCCACATACTGGCCTCCTTTATTGGATTCAAATACAACCGAATCAATATTCCAGCAAGCAGCCCCCTACACTATTTTTAACTTAAGAATTAGTTTTTGGTGGCCTTTCAATTCCTACCCACTTTCAACATTTTTTTATTGCATGAGTTGTTTTTTAACAGTAACTGCTGATTATTTTATTCTTCAGCTTCAGCTTGAGTTCAGTAGAACAATATATCTGTTCTTTGAGAAAAAATGTGCTTGAAAATACACTTGTTTTTTCTATATTTGATAAAGCCCTTTCATAAGCTCACAATTGAATCACTTTTAGACATAAGCAGCCAAATGGATCCCCACAAAAAATATTCTTCCAGTAAAATATCCACAGTCCTTAATTCTCAATTATTCATAACATCCTTGCTCATTTCTTACTTAAAACCATTATGCAAAGTTTTCAGTTTAAATACTTAAGTAACAATATGATCACAGGATTCTTCCCTTAAAATGAAAAAATTGCAGAAGTCACTGTATCTTCAGAAATACCACCATATTATTCGTGCAATTTCATCGAAACTTCTCAAGCAGAAGCAAACCACACTACCTGTTTCAAAGTTTTTCAGCCATTTTTGTCATAAAAACATGTAATGTACTGTTAGCAGCTTCCGACACACTTCCAGAGTAATTTATGTGACATTTTTCAGCTAAACTTGCATCTTATGCAACTGTATTTGGTTTCCACTAACCTACATGCAATGTCAAATCCTCTTGCAATATCTCTGAAGCACACATTTACCTTGTAATTCCATGTAATTTCGAGATAGCCTTGTTACATCCATTTCTGTGCCATCACCAAAAATGCAGCTTTATCACAAATTATGAAAAGGGAACCTTCTTTTGACTTCGTAAATCGCAGACACTTACATTTTAAATCAGTATGTGACAGGGTCCGTAATCTGTTATAACATTTGCACATGGACCAAGAGGTTTCTTGTGAATAATATGTCTTAAACGCTTACCTGGCAAGGCACGGAAAAAATAAAATAAAAAAGAAGAAAAAGTAGTAGCTGCAGAATACAAAGTAGACCATATGGACAGAATTCGTAATCGTACAAATAGTTTTAAATTTAATCCTAAGTATGGTCCCAACATCTGTTGATCTTATGGTGAACCTGATAATCTCTCTCTGTAGCCCCACACCCTATACATAAATATTCACATTATTTTGTTTGCTCTGCTCTCCAATGCTCATTTGTTATTTAGGATTGACAACATAATTTGGTGCGTACATCAGGAACAAAGTAATAATACTTCATAATCAGAGGTGTATCAGCAGTTCTGTCTCTGTGTGTGTGTTGCACTTAGTATCCGTTCTTTATGTTCTGATTCCAGTTCCATACTAATTACAAGCTTTACAGCTGTCAAATGACGCTATTGTCACTAACCTATGTGCAGAAATTTTGTGAATTAACATTAATAAATATGATTTTAAACATTAATTAATATTTAATACACAAAGGGGGTTTATTATTTTTCATAGGAAGTATAGAATGCTGAGACTTGGTTAAAAACAATTCATATCTATGAGACTATTGTTTAAAGCAGAGTATGTCTGATCTGCTTCCAAACCCCTGGATTTCCTTAAGCCAAATTGGCACAGAAACAGTAGGCTTCCCAAGTATCAACACTGTGGGATGCCACCACTTCAAAATTGCATCAAGATCTATCTGAATATTTGTGCAGCTCGTTTCACATAGAACTTCTCTGTACCTAACTGAATGGTCTGAAAAAGTATGCAGTGACTTAATATAAACTGCTCCATTCTCACTTTTCATGGGGATTATGTACTAAAGAGCACAGATTGATGGCATGTGAAAATCAAAATATGTTCATATGTATTATGTAATAATTGTTGGTGAGAGCTGTAAAGGAATAGGAGATAATCATCCCTTTCCTTTTCAAAATAGTTATGCTCACTTACCTGTTATGATTGAAACATGCTATGGAAGGAAACTAATGTTTCCAATAATCACTATTCAAAGACATTTGTGCAAGTCATAATGTATATATAAAATCCCTTCTGCACAGAAAACATACATTATCTGAACGTAATTTCACGAGACCTTACCCTTTTAGGGACAGTCTTCTGCAGCTTCTTCCCATCGCTTGAAACAATTCTGTTTACCAATTATTTACAACAGAAAAACAGAACAACTGAAATGCAGTATCCCATGACCACCTTTCTTCATATTCACTAGCAGAAGCTGCTACTCATCACAAAGATTTTAAACAAATTAAGTATTAGTTCAATTTTTAAAAAAAGGTTGGAAAAGTTAATGACTGTTTGTGCTGGAAGAGCATTCCTGTAATTAGCCAAACGAAATAGGTAAACTAGGTTCTAGATAGGACTTCGACATCGTATCAAGAACATATTACTATCAATTTCCAACACCGAGTCTAAAAATCTGCACCTCCTGATTTTCTGAATTATCATCCAACTTGCACTGACTAAGAAATACTAAGTATACTGGCAATTATCCATTACAGTACCACAATTCCTATGTGCAATAAGTACACTTTATGATTATATTGACAGTATTTTCCTGATGCCTTATGATGGTCTAAAATTTAACTACAAATACTAATTGGCAAGTCCAGCTTTATAACAACAGCACATGTATGTAAAACCAGAATTATATTATTTTTACATAAAACATTATGTATGTCAAGTGTGACAATCACTGATATTTGGGAAACATGTTATTTCATTAAAAAATGGCAGTTTTCAAATGCAATACAGTCAGCTCGCACCAAATTGAAAAGTTTAACTGAATTCAATTTGTCTGGCTTCTCAGTCAAAACCCACACCTACTTCAGGAATGCCATATTATTAAAAAAACAATCCTGTGCCCTATTAAGTAATTCCCTCCATGAGTTTACTTTTGTCTGCAAATAAATTCATATGGAGCTTCAATTTATCTCTTGATGATGGAGACTTTCCTGATAGTTCTTCAAGTGGTTTCAGTTGTCAGGATCACATCATCTGAAGTTGTGTTTGAGTGCCTGCCACCTATAGGTTATTGAAATAGCATCAAGTTTCAGTCTTGCTTTGCTGTTAACTGGAGTTGAGAAAAAAGGTTGATGATTTTAGCCTTGTTAAACACTCTCCATGACACATTCTGACAGTCAATAATTGCTTAGTTGCTTGCTAAGTTCTTTGCTTTAGAGATTGTCACTGGAGACTTCAACATTATTATGTTATCAGTAAGTTATTCTGGATGAAACTGTTGTCCATAATCGTGCATTCTGATGGTAACAACGATACTACATAAACAATGACAGAAATCAGTTACGGAACACACACTTTCTTCAGGCAAAAAGCAGAAAACTGCAGTCGGATTATTAGTTTTGCCACATCTCACAAACAAACAGAGCAGCTTTATTAGAAACGGGCAACACTAAGATCACTGTCTGTGTACAAAACACATTCTGTCTTCAATGCCAGTCCTGAAAATATTTTACCACAGTGCCTGAAACGCTTTTGTGTGTGTTGTGTGTGATTGGTTTCATTTGAATTCTTGGGTGTGATGCAGGAATTTTAAATAAAATATGTTTTAACTCAAATGCATTGGGCTTTCATGTGAAACAGAAAATCTTTTGCTACCACTGAAGTATATTCTGGCAAAAATGTGAGCAGAAATTCAACCCATTAAAAATGGGAGATACTTTAAAATTTTCGGTCATGAAATGTGACGATGTAACAATTGGCATAATATGGAGTATTTCAGTCACACAATTTAAATGACTGACTGCTTGTAAAAGTGCAGCACACCTCAGTAGGCTTGGCGGAACAAACATCACAGCAAAATTTTGTAGCTGATACTTCAGTGCAATGTGAGTAAATTACTGACAGTTATTGACCTGGTTTTAAAAATTTAATCCCACAATTTTGATTTACTCATCAATGATATCCTAACTTTGTCTAGGTACATATTCCAGCCCCCCCCCCCCCAAAAAAAAACTCTGAATGTACACATTATAAAAGCTGCAACACAAGGAATCAAGTGCTACTGACATATAAACACACTTGCAACAGTGATAAAGTAAAATCAAATGACGGATGCACCAGTAAGATTAATGAAAATGACACACTAAAAATGTTGCACTGTGAGGCAGATGAGGAAAAAGTGTGTTATGTGTGGAAGAAACGTTCTCCCATTACTACTTAATTTGGGTTTTTCTCCATGCCTCAAGTGCACCTAGATAGCTTACACACATTCCATAAGAAATGAACTATTGACATGCTGAGTTCACCAAAAATTAATATGCCCTGGAAGTGTGAGAAACTGCCACTGTGTGGACATTATGTTTTATTATAAGACAATATAAAAGGGACTCATCGATAGTTTTGATTACTCCTCATTTCTTCTCTCTTTTTTTCTATTAATTTACATTCCTATATGACAAAAAAATGTGTTGGAATGCTAACAGAAAAAAAATTCAGTAATTTTCTAAAACACGTACAGGTAGGAAAACAAGGGTGTTAGGAAAACACATCCACATAAATTCATTTCACCACACAATTCTGGCTTCATAATTTTACTCTCTGCTTTCAGCAAAAAATTATAAGCTAATTTTGGTATTTTTATAATTCTTAAGTACAATATCATAAATAAAAAACAAAACTCTGTGTACTGACATATATACAATGATTCAACACCAAAACCATGTATCTTCCAAGTGGGTACATTTGTATTTCAACCGAGTTGCACGTGATGGAGTGATCTCGAACCAACCTTGCTTACTTGCTGATGAAAATATTTCATGTGTTATTACCAATCAGGCTGGTGTTTAATAATTAAAACACACATGAAAATTAATCTTAGTTGAGAAATTGCTGTTTCAGAGGAAAAAATAAAATAATTGCAAAGTATTGCTGATATTTGAATATTAATGTTTACAAGAAAATTTTCAGAACTCGCCATAAAATTACAATCAACATGAAAGATAACGTTTACAAGTGTAGCTGTAAATGCTGATTTCAACAGAACAGAGAAAAGAATGCAGGAATTGTGACAAACACTGGCAACCTATAATTACCATAACATTACTATTCTTATTAATATCATTATTCAGCTAGTCAATTCTAATTTTTTTGTGTGTAATGCACAAGCTGTAGTGAAAGGCTTCTCAAATGTTTGACTGGAAGTGTGAAAAGTGAAAACAGCAATGGTGTGTGTGTGTGTGTGTGTGTGTGTGTGTGTGTGTGTGTGTGTGTGTGTGTCACACACATGAGCATGTAAGCATATGGGCATCCGGACCACCACTCTTTTTTTTACATTAAAAATGAGAAACTACACAGAAACATCCCTGATTTGCGAAAAATTTTTGCAATGGAAGAGTGGAACAGAGAGGGGGAGAGGGGGGGGGGGGAGAGAGAGAGAGAGAGAGAGAGAGAGAGAGAGAGAGAGAGAGAGAGAGAGAGAGAGAGAGAGGGGGGGGGGGGGATACTTTGCAGTTTTTTAGATATTAGATACAAAAAGATGTATCAGAACACAGGCAACATGTGATATTTTACTTATCTCACTTAACTTCCAATATTTTTACAATACACAAAGTGAACTGTATAAACTGCAATGGTTTGCTGTAAAATTACCAATGAAAATAATTTATTTACAACCTTTTTATCAAATATTATAATACGTAATGCAGGTCTATTAAGTGTAATGTTGCAGGTGGTTCTCAATATCTGATCTCTTAACAAATTCATATTCACTTGAACAACCAAAGAAATTTTAGGAAAGGACACACAGCTCCACAATGTTATGTAACTGTTGAACATCACGACAACATGCATCAGAAAATGAATTTTGTTTTTGCAATTGTTCATTTACATCAACTAGGATTTCGACTAGACCATTATGAAACATTTAATGTAACAACGGAATTGAAAAGCAATGTGTGATTTCATCCTGGCTGCAGGAACCGTTTTAATAATAATAATTATTATTAACTATTTAAACACACAAAACATGAAAAGTGGCTTTTTTCAGACATTCACCTGAAAAGGAAATGGTAGAGTGAAAAATAATAATAATAATAATAATGGACATGCAGATAAAATACTAAGAATGCTGGAATGTATAGTACACACACAAAAATAATTACTACTCTTCATGCATCATGGTTTTCTTTCAGACTCCTTGCAATGCGTTAACAACTGCATAAGATGGGTTTCCAACAGTGAACATAAAACACATCCATTTTAATAATACAGTAGTGTGCAGCTCTGCACATGGCGCACAGTAGGGAGAAAATCCTCTGCTCCTTTACACCTCATTCACAACGTCCACCATATTCAAAATGTTAAAAAACTATCTGAGGAGTTTCATCATGCACTTTTCTGCACCATATTTTACACATTACATAAACCTATCGATCTGATGCCTGATGAAAGAGAAAATGACACTAACATTATGTACGGTGTATGTGACTGTTCCTTTTTACACCAATACGAGAAAGAAACTCAGGTAGAGATGTTCTGTTTTTGTGTGCTTTTTCTTTTACTTCAGTCTCTAATTTGATTTTATTTAGTAAGGTACTAAAAAAATCACTTTACTGTATACTGAGATAATGAAACCACAACGGTACATTTTCCCTTGATACTGTGATACAATTAGAAAAGTTTACTTATGATTTGTGACTGGAACACTGTCTTACTATGAGTTTCAATAAAATTATTAGAAAATATTATACTTGTGTCACTTTTCTTCTCCAATTTTCGTTTTTTTTGCAGGAGGTTCTTCAAGACTGCTAGTCGTCTCATCTCCTTCCTCTGTATCTGCTTTAGAAATGCTTCCTCTCTTGTTGTTACAAGCTACAATTGCTGTTGCAATTGCAGCAGAATCGTTCGTGCCTGAATCTGTGGTAGCAACCGAGTCATTGGTTGTTTCATCACAAAGAGGTCCTACAGTGGGTGTTGAGGGTTTGTCTAGTGAGTCTTCTGTGAATGATGTAGTAGTATCATCCAGTGTGTCAGCAGGCCCAGTTAAGTTTTTTCCATTAGTCGAGTCTTGCGTGCTTTCATCGGAACTATTTTCCGGGTCCTGAAACATATACATCACATTAGATTTCTTTACCTTGGCAATTTTTTCCACCTCAAAACATGTATGACACACACACACACACACACACACACACACACACACACACACACACACACACACACACACACACAAACTGTGTGTACTAAATGTTCTCACACGCCTAGTAAAAAGTGTTTTTTTTTTCATTTCTTTTTTTTTTTGCAATGCTCCTTTGTACAACACAACACAAAATAATTAATTATCTGCAAGTCTGTGCAACAGAGATGACTGAATCCATAAAACAACTATGTAAATAGGTCAGCAATTTTACTGTTAAATCTATACATTCAATGCATATTTCTTTCCCCTATTGGCATTTCAAGCAAACACTGCACATCTCGCAAGTCAGAGGTCAGCATGAGGAAAATAATATCACAAAAAATGTCACACATTTTATGTGAAATAACAGTATCCAACTAGGAACTAATTTTGTATTATCCTAAGCAATCAATAAACTGTGGTGAAACTGAATTATTATGCAACTAAAGTAAAGGTGTCAAGGTTGTTAAACATTTTTATGTGTGATTTTAAACCATTATCTCTCCTATGAGAAAGGCTGTATTTTCTGATTTCTGCCAACACAGTTCTCTACGACGAAGATGCTAATAATGTGGTATCACAAATATACATACATTTGGGTGATGAAGTAATGTCGCCACAGTCAACGGATGGCAGGGCAATGCTCTTTTACCTGCGAAACTGCAGCTCTTAAGCTCATGGCCGAGTTACCGCCAGTGCGGACACTCATGGTCTGTTGGTGTGTACTCGAGTTCCTGGTTTGAAAGGTTAACACAATCTCTCCAAGGAAAATTTCAACTTGTCAGCACAAATAATCTGCGTAACATGAAACTGAATTATCAGTGGGGGTGTTGTAATATAACATAGACCAATTACACAATGAAAAGTTTACAATGCTTTACAGTTGTTCATTCTTACCCTGCCCATAAAGGGGGGGGGGGGGATTCAATGCACCCCCCCCAACACAGCCAACTGTAACTGTAACAACAAAGGGAGAGGAATTATGTAGCGCACATCAGTACCAAGCTGCCACACACACACACCCACACACACACACACACACACACACACACACACTGCTCATAGATCTGGCAGCAGCCCTTAGAATCTCTCTACTTCCTGATCTTGGTGTCATTTCTTACAAGGGAATAGTATTCAGGAATCAACCACACAATAGTCTTATAAACAATATCTTTCGCATGTATCCGGCGCTTACCCAGAATTATTCTGTGAAACCTGGATGTCCCATCAGTTTACTTACTAATAATTCTACATATTGCTACCATCGCAGGGTACATACTTATCCTGGTATTGCTGTACTAACTTTTTCAATTACTTAAACACATGGGCAACGAGCTGTTTAAGAATACTATGCCTTTGCTATGTAAATGAAATAGCCACAAATACAAGCTATATATTACAGTAAGTTTTTCCAATTTCTTTCTCATGGGACAATGGAACTGAAAAACTTATGTCAAATGAATGCTGTTGGAGACCCATTCTTTCATCGCTGCACACATTCACATATCAAAATAAATGTTTCTTACACTTACAATTAAAACAGCTCCCACCACAGTATGCACTAAGCAATAGCCTAATGCAGTTTCAGCATATAATTAATTACTGAATACTAAGTATTTAAAGGCTTTTCAGTCTGAAGTGTTTTATAAGTTAATAATCTTCTGTGATTGTAAATGCATAAAGGCTTGAATACTTCTGCTAATTTGTACCATCCTCAGTCATCTCAACGCTTGTTTGCATATACCTCCGGGTTTGAAAAATTACGGAATATTTAAAACGAAATTGTTAACTTGTATTGCTTTCCATAGTTACACCAAATTTCAGATGTATAACAAGCAACGAAATTTTGAAGAAATTTGGAGGACAGCCTGAAAATAAAATTGTGACAGAAAACGAAAATTAATTTTTTAATTTTGAATCAGTTTCAAGAGTTGAAACTGACACACAACCAAAATTGAGTTATTCACCAAAAACTAGAGTAGACTTCTCAATTTTTGCTGAAGAAGGTCATGATCTGAAGGTCTCAGATCTTTGGTTGGTTGATTGGTTCGTTGGTTGTGGGAGAGATGGACTAAACCACAGGGTCATCAGTCACTTTTTCCAAATTCAAACAGGTTGTGGAGTAAAACCATTCCTCAAAGGAGTCTGGGAAGTAAATAAGGCGGAAAACTAACTGGGAAACACAATGAAAAAGAAAACAAAAGAGGCAAGACAAAAGGGGAGAATGTGCAAAAATAAAAAAAAGCAGTAGGAGGTATTAAAAGATTGTGGCAGATGGTCAAGGCTGCTTGATCACAAAAAGAAAAAAAGGATGAGCGAGCCACTCTGCAACACACTAAAATCTCCACCCTAAAAGACAAGGTTAGAGGAACACAGGTTGGGAAAAGACGAACATTAAGTCAAACAAAAAAAGTGACTTTCAGAATATATAACAACTCTACCTTATTTGCAACATGAGGAATTTTTTGTAATATACAACAGTAGCACTTCTTCACAAATAAAAAAAACGTTCTGAAGACATATTTGGAAAAAAAAAAAAAAAAAAAAAAATGTTCTGAAAATTAATGTATAAGCAATTAATCCCACATATGTTTTACAAAGAATTTGAGCAACCAAGGTTTTTGGATTTATGCAGTGCTTATTTATGTAGTAACAGATCAGCAAAATGATAGTACTTTTATATGCAATCATTTATTTGCAGGAAATATTTCTCACTAGCACCTCACGTAGAAGACTTCAAGGGTAGTCACTATGAAAACTGTGCTGTAGTCTGAGGGGTAGTTAAACAGTTTGTAATATGAAACCAGCAAAGTTTCTGGCATGGAAGTTCAGAACTTTCAAAGTTGGTTACATCCTTCGTGAGTTAATGTAAACTCTCATATAACTTAATACAGCAGGAAAGTGGAGACTGGGGTTCTAATTGCGTATTTGTTTATAGTTTGCCCACATTCACGCAGGATAGACAAATGACAGGAAGACACAATACCATTATCTGTATCAAACAAGAAAACTGTGCAAGAGACAAATTTAGACAGTATCATTCAAAAAATCAACCGAACACAACTAGTACATTTAAACTTCTCGAAAAAAGTTTTACGCTACCCTAATGATTTTCGTTGTTCACTGTTCCCCACTGTGCATGCTTGGGACCAGTTGTTGTTGCAGGAACACTCCTCCCCCTGTTCCAAAAACCTTGCTTGGAGTCTTACCCCAACTTATTCTGCTGAGCCCTTACTGGAGAGTGGGAAGGCTTGAGAAGCAAAATCGGAAAGATCACACAGGTGGATGTTACAATTTTGCAATGCACGGGGTAGACCTACACAGTATGTTATCTGGTGCTAGATTTTAATTTCGCACATGAGCAGCTGCTAGATTTTTGCCCCCCTTTTCAGTTTTGATTTCATGCCCCCCCCCCCCCCCAAATCTAAGACCGCAAACGTTCAAAGATATGCGTGCGAATATTTACTGTCCTCCCTTTCCATATACCACAGATACTTAAAACCATAAATAGACTGAACAGTTTATTTTCACCACACCTTTTACTGGTTGTTTTCACGGGTGATTCTGTAACTTGTTGTTGTTACTGGTAAGCAAAAGCTTTGTCCCAGTCTTCATTTGACTGTAATTACATATAAAACTTTCAAGATAGTCCAGATATAATGGCTGACTAAGTAGTGAATGAAATTCAAACTAAAGTTTGTCTCACTAACATGTATAGTAATGTACATTGGTATGAAAACTTATGTTACTGGTAAAGGAGAATCAATTTTAATGCAGTCTGTGCAATGAAGCATATCACAAAGAGAAAAATGAGAGGGTAAATTGAAATAAGTTTGATAATGTATAAAATGCATGTTTGACCATCAGCCGACAGTCAAGCATGCATTTTATACATTAGTTGACAACTGATCTTAGTAACCTTCCAAAAAATGTTCAGGATGGGATAAGACTGTAGGAAGATTTTTGGAGCAGCAGGAGGAATATAATGTTGTTGTTGTGAATCCATTGGTAAGTTTTAACACACTCAATCAGTAATCTGTAAACAAACTGAAATGAATTTGGAGAAAACGTTTCAAAACAAATATTAATGATTGTACAAGACACGACTGAAAATGATATTTATTGTGGAACTTAAGCATTGGAAGGATTTGTCCACTTGATGGTAATAATTAAATCAATGTCATATGTTTAACTTCACAGTCAACACCCACCACAGTTGTAGAACTTTAACGCTAACAAGCTCTGCATATGGGTAGAGAGTGAAAGAACAGATGACAAGATAAAACGAACTAGTCAGGTTGTTTATGGCAACAAAAATTTAACTGTGATGTATTCAGGGAATAAATAGCATGAAAAGGAAAAGAAAGAAATGTAGTAGGAAAACATGGACTGGAAGAAAGGAATTAAATGGGCAGCCATCTGGCAGAATTTTGTACAGAGCACCATTTCATCATTGTTTAATATAAACTTTGTTTAAAATATCATGAAACTAAGTTGTATATTTGGAAGACTCCTAGAGACAGTGAACAGCTTCATGTAGATTATACAAAGCTAGAATCAAACAATTGAAAATCCAGGATGGAATAACAAAAATATTATGAAAACAATAGATTGCTACTCACCATATAGAGATGTTGAGTTGTGCAGACAGGCACAATAAAAACACTGTTATACAGGTACATTTGTGCTTTTGCTTAAGTGTCTTCTTCTGAAGTAGAAACACACACGCGCGTGCACGCACACAAAAGAGCACATCTCACACACACATGAGCACTGTCTCTGGCTGTTGTACCAGATGGAAACAGCAATCTATGGATGGTGGGTGTAAGAAAGAGGCTGGGGCGGGGAGGAGGAGTGTACCAAGATTGGGAGGGGAAAGGTACAGTGCTACTTGTGGGAGCATGCAGGAATATAGTGGGTACAGGTTAGGCCTGCTAGGTGCAGTAGGGAGGTGTGACGGGGAGGGTGGGGGGGGGGGGGGGGGGCGGCAAAGGGAGCGGAAAAGTAGAGGACAGTAAAAAGACTAGTGGATACGTTGGTGGAATACAAGGCTTTGTAGTGATGGAGTGGGAGCAGTGTTGGTGATAGGAGGATAAGGACAGGAACTAAAAAATGTTGAGGTCAGGAGGATTACAGGAACATTGGATATATTATGTTTCCATAATTCCCCTGTCCTTCACCCACCCATATCACTTTACCTATACCAACTCCATCACTACACAGACTTCTTTTACTCCACCAACACACCCACCAGTCTTTTACCCCCTCTGCTTGCCCCTTTTTCGCTCACCGCCCCCCCCCCCCCCCACCTACATACCTATGACCTGCACCTAGCAGCTCTACCCTGTCCTACCAAGTCCCTACATGTTCCCACAAGCAGCTCTGTACTTTCCTACTTTCCTCCACCCCTGACTGGCCACCCTCCCCTCTTCTGCCCTTCTTACCCCCACAACCAACAGATTGCAAATCAGGTGCAGTTGCTGTATGCAGTCCAGCCTCAGTGGCTGGAAATTGCTCATGTGCAAGAGTTACACTTGTGTGAATTTGTGTTTTCTGCTTTAGAAGAAGGCCTTTTGGCTGAAGGCTCCAATATTTAACAGTATTCCTGCTGTGCCTGCCTGCAACTCAGCAACTCCAATATATGGTGAATAAGCAATCTATACTTTTCACAATATTGTCATTATGCAAGGGTAGGATAGAGATTTAGAAACCACAAATAAAACTGCAAACCATTTCCAGGGGATTTAATTTTACTGATCATGAACTGCAGTTTAAAACCGGAGAAATTGCAGAAAGGCAGGAAATTAAGCTGATAGGACTTACATAAATTGAAAGAACTAGTGGTAGCTGTGAGTCTTTAAGGCAGTATTAGCAAAGACTGATTGAAGCGTAGGGGAAAGGAATACAACGGAAGATGGATGGGTATCTTTGAGACATGGAACAGTATAGGCGCCAGACGATTAAATAAACAAAACAATTAGGCCCAACAGAAATCGATAATACACAATGTACTGAATTGAATTGACACGAAGAGAAAATATAAAAGAGCATCACATGAAGCATGCGAATATAAAATACTGAAAAAATTACAGCGGAATGGATAGAGGAAGAAATGCAATGCTTTACAAGCAAGCATGACTATGGGATGCTGTCTGCAGCACAATTAGAAAGACCTTTGAAGGAAGAGAAGTATCTGTATGAATATCAGGAGGTCAGTTGGCAAGCCAGCACTATGCAAAGAAAGTGAAGCTGAAAGGTGGAAAGAATGTATAAAACAGTTACGCAATGGAAACAAATCTAAAGACAATATTATAGAAAGGGAAGAGTAAGTACAAGATGATAAGGTAGGAGATACGAACATGTAAGAAGAAACTGACAGAGCTCTGAAAGACCTAAGTTAAAACAAAGCATCTGGAATACATAAAATTTCCTTTGGTATTACTGAGATCCTTGGAAGAAAATACCATAGCAAAATTACACCACCTAGTATGCAAGATAATGAGTCAGGCGAAATATCCACAGACTTCCGGAAGAATGCTATAACTCCAACTGAAAGGAGAGCAGGTGCTTACAGTAGGGCTGTAGCCAATCCCCATGTTGTTCGATCTGAACACTGAGTATGCGGTAAAGAAGGCAAAAGAAGAAATGAGGAGTTACAGTTCGAGAATAAAAAATAAAAACTTTAGGATTTATTGACGACATTGAGAATGTCAGAAATGGCAAATAATCTACAAGCAACTGGAATGAACAGTATCTTGAAAATGTTTGAAGATGAAAATAAATAAAAATAAAACAATGGAATATAGGCTAACAAGGAGAGACCAGCTGCGGTGTGATAAGAGTTTTTGAAACTATCTATATGGTGATGTATCACACTGCAGCCATTGACCCTGTTGGGCCCTTGTTTGTGAGTAATTGAAAAAAAATTAATAATAATAATAAAATAAATAATAATCAGAATTTTGTGTGACATTCAGCAGTGTTGAAAAAGTTGCATTATAGAGTCTGGTTGCATGGTATACTGGATAGGATAACAGCTATGCATAAAGGAGGTTATGGGTTCAAATCTCTTTCATCTGCATTATTTTGTCCATAGTGCAATTAAGTATTTAGGTTCTGTTTTAAATTCTCGTATGACTATTACTGTGCAAAAAATAGCACATCTGGTAACAAAAATACATTTTATTAGATCATTTCATAAACATGGATAAGTTATTAAGTGTTTTGTTTTTCAACTGATTTGAATTTTCAAATAATTTGATATTGTAATAGATAAATATTATTGTATTCATAATCACAAAAATTCCAATTGGAAAAAGAATGATATAAAGAAAAAAATGGAACAAATGAATATGTTCATTCGGTGATTAAAATGATGTGACAACGGAATAGAAATAAAAAATTACTTTTAAACCAGTAACTGAATAAAAATAATAATTAACGCAATTTCGATAAAGATTTAAAGAAAATTTTGCATCTGACGACATTAGAACCTGCAACCTCCAGCATGTGAAGATGTTATCCTATCCATTATACCACACTACCAGAATGTGTATACCAACTTTTTTAACCCTACTGAGCGTGACATAAAATTCCAATTTTTTTTTTTCATCAATTACTTGGAAATCAGGCTGAATGGCTACCGTGTGGTACCTGGGATCTCAACCCACATCACCATAGTTTAAAAAAGTCGATTGCACCACAGGGGACTTCTTTTTGTAAGTAAATGTGGTGATGCTGCAAGAATTAGATTAAGAAATGAGACACTAAAAGTACAGATAAGTTTCTTATTTGGGCAAGAAAATTACTGGTTATGGTCAAAATACAGAAGATATAAAATTTAGACCAGCAGTAGCAAGATAAGCATTTCTGTAAATGCTCAATTTTTATATGAATGTTAGAAAGAAAATGCTATGGGCTGCACTGCAAAAATGTGTGGTTTTGTTTTCTTTCTTGCAGTTAGATTTAACTATGATAGCAGAAATTTAAACCAGTAGACAAATTTTTTCTCCCTTATATATTATTTCTCCTTATATACAATTTAAAACAAAAATTCTATCCACAACTATATGCTGTTCCGTCTTTTTTCTCACAGTTGGTTTTAGCAGAAAACAGAATTGTATTTATGGCTTATCAGCTTATAATTAGAATACTACTACAAAATCTGAATTTTTCACTAATTATTAACCCTATCCACTTGCAGATTAAAACTATGTAAAATACTGTCAATGAAGTTACTATACCCACAGACCCAGCACCACGAGAGGTCTCTCATATCCTGTATACCAACAAACCCAACCAATTTGCCTATTTATTTTAAGCAGCTTCAATTCCCAATCTACTTTTTGTTGGAAGTAATGATAAACAAGTCATGATTAGGGAGAGGGTGAAGGAGATGGACAAAGAGATGGGACAAAGGAGACTAGGACGTATATCCACTTACCACACATATCTAGTCATTGCAAAGGATTACCAAGTTCAGTAGTTTAATAAAAACTGCAAGTGTTACGAAGTCTTTTCTGGAGGTATTTATCTTGTCATTGCACGGAAGTGAAACATGGACAACAGACAATTCAGACAAGAAGATACAAGCTATTGAAATGTGGTTATACTGAAGAATTAGGAAGACTGGATGTGTAGATTGAATAAAAAATACGGAGGCACTGAAATGAACTTGTGACAACTTGACTACAAGAAGGAGTCGCTTGATAGGACACATCTGAGGCAGCAAGGATTTGTCAATTTGGTAATGGAAGAAAGTGCTGGATGTAAAAATTGTGGAGGGAGACCAAGGCAGACTGAATACTGTAAGCAGATTAAAATGGAAGTAGGCTGCAGTAGTCAGAGAAAGTGCAAAAGGCCTGCACAGGCTAGATTAGCATGAAGAGCTGCATCAAACCAGGCTTTGGACTTACGACCACAACTAAATCATCATCATTCATTAGACAAAGCAGTCCACCAAATATAGACTTCGTTGAATTTTAAATTTGATGATGGAAGTTAATTTGAAGTAGAATAATTAAAGTAGCAACACAGTTTGTTTCAACAGGTAACAAGCATACTGAAACACAAGAGTAGAATACAATGTTAAGCATGTAAGATTTCAAATTAGCTACTAGCATGATAATCTACTATACAGGGTGTATATGCCGATTAAAAAAATCCCAGATTTTTCCTGGACTTCCCAGTTAAAAATATACTTTTTCCTGGGTGAAAATACACATTTTTCAGGGTGAAAATACATTTCTCCAGTTAGGCGACAATACACTTACTTTCCCTTGGAACTCTAAAACTTACCATCCTTTGAACGGTAAAGGCTTTATACACCGGCAAAGAACTTCCCCGTGCTTCAGGAACCAAAACCCAGCAGACAGACAAACATTTCTTGTTAAGATATGACGTGTAACAACATATACGCTGCATGAAAGTACAAATATGAATTCCCCAGATCCAGCACATTAGTTTCCGAAGCACTGAAATCGAGACTGCGATGTGCTTTTATCAGCCAATCATAGCTCATGCCATCTATCTTGCCAGCAAATGACAGCAGATATTCAGAGCATATGACACTTGATGATATCAACCGATAGCAACATCACTATTAAGTAGCCTGAACACTCAAATAGGAAAGGTTCATGGTTTAAATTAATATACATACAGTATAGCTACAAGAAAAGCTAAGCTTTCACATATAACATCGGGCTTTTTTGTGTATGTAATGCTTTAGATGCGACAAACACAAATATGCCAATAAAATTTTAGATGATGACATAATTGTCTGGTCTTCTAAGCCCTTATTATTATTATTATTATTATTATTATTATTATTATTTTGAAGTGGCTCGTCCTCAAAGTGTTAAGTTTTGAATGAGAGTCGTACTTTTGTGACTAAGTAAATTCATTGCATGTTCTCACACACGTAACATAATTCATCTTGCATAAAAGAAAATTTACTTTGAAAGTAACGCTTCTCAAATCACCATTCGCAATACTTCCCCGCAACCTGTTAGAAATAGGTTTGTTTGAGCAATTTCCAGAGTTTACCAAAAGACAGGCATTACTGCGTATGCACAGCTATGATGACATAGGACGCCAGTGTTTGCTGTTTGTTCTGCTCATTCATCCTTCGCTGCATTTCTAATTTGGAATTTTGTATGTAGTGGGACAACATACATCACATGACCCTATGCAACAGTACGCCGGGTTGTTTGGAGGAGAACTTAGGATAATTGTTTTAACATATCCTATCCAAATAAGGAATGCAAAGCAGTCCTTGGACTAGTCCCCTAGTGCTTGTATATGCACGGTGTTTTATAGTTGTAAATGGCGCATTTTCTCCGTAACTTAAGTTTTACATTGGTGATTTCCTCTCGTTTATGTTTTGCTGCTGCAGTATTATTCTGCAGAAGCAGGTTAAACATTCTTTGTTAGAGTATCAGTTCTGACCACTCAAAATTATAAAAATTTAACTCAGTACTAAAACAATGAAAAAATTCCCAGTTTTTTCCTCTTTTCTCCTAGATCAAAAAATTCCCAGGTTTTTCCCAAATTTCCCAGTTATCCAGGGGCATATACACCCTGACTATAGGAATCTACTGTTCTATCATGTGCATCTGTTAGTTCACCTATAGCAACCAGCAGTTGACCTGTATCTTCAGTAAAGCAATGCACCTTTTCATCACTCCTAAACTGTATCAGATTGGTTTGAGAGTATGTGTACATGAGAGTATATGTGTATATGAGAGTATATGTAAGTGTGGTTGTCTGGCACCTCATTTCACCTGACCTAAATCATATTGAGAACACTTGGAAGGTCTTCAGCAAGATCAAACTTCACACATTATGGGCAATTTTTGTTTTCGTGTGCTGCCTTGATAAGAAACAGACATGCCATCTGTAGCTGCAAAAAATATTCTGCTGTACAATCAATCCTACATCAAGGGTAATGTGAAGAGCATTAATGAGGAATTATACAGGAGAATAAAATTATCACTGCACATAAATGATGATCTGAAATATGACAAACAACATGTACCTGTGTTTTAAGAGTATCCCCATTTTTTTCTTCATGATTCGTAGTTCCATTTTCGTGTGGACCTGGCATCCCATCTAGAAGCTCTGGTTTCATTTCCGAAACAACATAGTGTGTCCATAGGGCCAGTTCTACTTGATGTGGATTCCAGGTACCGTTATTACCTGCAACAAAGATGTAATAGAAAGGTAAAATTGAGTCACAAATATGGTATTTGACTGTTTTCTGGAAATTATCTTACATGGTTAATTATGACATTTTTGCTCCTAAAATTCTTTTTTCCTTTGTGAATTTCAATTTTTTTTAAATATTTTTAAAATATTCAAATATTTTGAAGGGCCACAAACACACTCCCTTTGAGTTATGCGACACCTGTGACTTTACTGGCTAGCACGGTGCTCCTACTGTCATAAAGCTCATTCACAACAATAACTTGTTTTGGAATTTACATTTCTGGGTTACAAATGGTTCATAGTACCATACAGTACATCTATAAAAACTTCTGAAAAATTGTTTTTGAGTATTCCAAAGAATGAGAAGATGCATTAAATCTGGCTGCAACTCACTTGCAGAGATCCAACTGAGATAGTGGTCACTATGTTTGTTTCTGTGAGGATAACATTGATATAAGTAAACACTCCATATGAACACATCACTTTTAACATAATATATAGCATGCTGGACTGCTACTGTGACATTCACAAGATCATTCGTTATTATTATTATTATTATTATTATTATTATTAATGTTCATTTTGCTTTCTGTACTACTGTCTCCTTACTTTATTCACAACACGGTTAGGTAAGAACTTTAAATTATATACATCATATTACATTTTAATATCTATTTTCATCTATTAACTTCAATTTAAACATGATCAATTTGAGATGAATCACAAGGATGGTGTTATGAAACCGTAGATCATACATGATATAACTCTTATTCTGCAGAATCTGGGAAATCATTTAACAACTACCGACTACATTATTCTTTCCAAACAAATTGTTGTAAACAATTTGCCACTTCCAACTGTCTCCACTGAGACTGTTGTAAAGCTGTACGATTTTTACGAAAGAAAACGTGAACACTGCTTGGGATCTATGAGTAAATGTAATAAGACCAGGGAATTATAATACAGTGAAAGTTGGTCCCATTTAAGCACTTTTAAATCATAGAATTTTAGTAGCAGTTACGTATGCAGCAGAACAACAAACACTTTAAGGTTCTGTTGCATCAACTGCATATTTTACTGACAATTTCCTGGTGATATAATTAATGACCTGAAGGAATGGAAGAATTGTAATGTACAAATCTGCTGAAGGCAAACTCAATGATGCTCTGCAGTTCCACGAGTGTTATTATGCTATCTGAAAATTTTAAAACAGAGGAAAGTAGTACCTCAAAAACAGTAGTAGCACTGGTAACAACCACAGTAGTTAACAATCAGAATGATCTTCTGAATTTTTGTTTTGTTTTATTGAGCAGGCTCTCATAAGTTGCATGGTTGTTCAAGCAAATAATCCAGTTCCAGATTTCCCCAACCTTAAGACAATTATGTGGGTTATTGATGTGCCACAGTACTTCTGTGCAGTTTTCACACGTCTTACTTCTGGCATACAAAAATTCCAGGTAGTTTTCAAAGAACGAAGAGACCATACACACATCTACTTCTGGAAGGTTTTCACTATCAGCCTTCACAAAATTCCTTTCCACTGTTACAAGTTGTACATGTGTTTTCCATTACTAAATAACTGAACTGTGTCCAGAAAAAAATATGGAAAAACCACTAGAACTTCAGCTAACACTCCAACGCATGTATAGCTTCGTCTTACTCCTAGCCTATGACATCACTATAGCTTCAGCCAATAAAGGAGTGCTTGCAATCAATCATGTTGTCAAATCTTTAATTACACAAAAATAACATTTTGTGTGAATATTGACCAAAAATGCTATTGGAATATTATAATAATTCAGAATAATAAGAATCCAAACCATATTTTTAAGAGAGGAAAATATCATACTGACAACAGTCACAAAATTGCTATTAGGATATGTTTCTCCAATTAACACATACTTTCTTTATTCAGCCTTTCAACTGCATTCTGTATGTGTTGGACAAAGTTGAGGTACTCCTTCGTTGTGTAATCAATTCCTTCAATTTCAGGAATTGCCATTAGACATTCATCTGCCATAAAGGGAGCCTGGTCTGGAGCTACAGCTGCTAACAGAGCTATAACAAAAGCAAAATGGAAAACAGATTAGGGACAATTTGAAACATCAAATTAATGGAATGAAATTGCAGCAGAGTGCTCTAACTTTGACTTAGCTTAACACATTCTTTTTTAATAATTCCAAAGTGAAATAATCCATAATACAGGAAAAAAGGAAAACAAAATAACTATTCACGAAGTATTTTGCACTAGGACAATCCTACAGGAACAACTCACCTCCCTGTATACATGCAAATGAGTCTATCAGTCATTACTCACAACTAAACAGAATGTTAAAGTGTGAGTTGGGCTGGTTTAGTACGGATTAAAACCAGATTCGAGTGCAAGAAATATTTGACATGTTTCAACCCATTACTGATTCTGCTGTTTTACACACAGTTTGGTGTCCATTGTCCAACAAACAGAAACCAGTACCATCACAGTTTTTCTTTCTTCAGTAAACAAAAAGTAACAAGTTCTTACATAAGATGCCTCTTTTTTAAATCCTTTCTATACTGCTTAAGGAAATATTTCTTGTGCTGCAATAAGTCACCATCTTCTCACACGACTTTGGTGAGAACTAAAAACAAAAACTTAAACTGACTAATTTGTGAAACAACTTCTAGGACTGAGGGAGGTACATATTTTGACATTTTTGTTCGACAATTCTCATGCATAAGACACAAGGAGATGAAGAATGACATCTCACTAATCTAAAGATTGACTAAAAAAATTACACATACCTGAGGCCATTGTTGTCCCTACCCCCTTCAAGTTACTCAATGTCGTAATTGCAGACTCGAGATTAGGCAATTTCCGAAATGCCTTTCTGGTTTCCAGCATGACAGCACGTGGAGTGTTAACTTTCACCAGATATGACAGTTGAGGGTAGAATTTTCCCCGCTAAAAGAAAAAAGTGACATATAAAAGTATGCATATTACATGGCATGCAAAAGTCTTATAGTTTCATGTAATACATTACAAAATAAGGGAACACAGTGCATCTTTGCCACAAACACAAGTGCACTTTCACTTTAAAACACTGCAAATGCTTGTGGTATTTCTAAATACATTATTTCAATGTCCCTCCATTCATAATGCATGGAGGAGGGAGGGAGGGACAGGGAGAGGGATGGAGGGGAAGGGAGAAAAAATTAAAATTTAATTACCTATGAACCAAAACAACACTATTTCTCAACAAAATTGCCAAAAATTATATGTTGTTGATCACAATTTCTTGAGAACTAGAAACTTTTTATATTCAAACCTATTTTTTGGTATCTTGTATCAACCAAAAAAAGAAACAACACTTCAGTGTTCAACTTCTTTAACACTACAGCAACAGCCAAGTACATGAATAGGTGCTTAGCCAATTCAACTTCCTCTTGGGAATGAATCAATAGCAGCCTCCAATGTCGTAGGATAGGTACTGGTAGAATGAAATACTTTTGGATTGAAGGAGACCCCTCACCAAAAAACATGACTCACTGAGCCATTGACAGCTACACACACACACACACACACACACACACACACACACACACACACACACAAAAAAAAAAAAAAAAAAAAAAAAAGGGAAAACCTGCTAGATTTTGGAGTAATCTCTCTCTCTCTCTCTCTCTCTCTCTCTCTCTCTCTCATGCCCTACATAGATGGTGCAAGATAGACACACCGGCTAGCCGGCTAGAGCTGCAATTCAGCAAGTGAACTAGGTTGTGTTGAGTGGGTGGGGTTGGTAGTAGAGATGGGCAAAACTGTTCTTTTCAGAGATTGGATCAGAACTGTTCACTCCCTGAAATGAAGTAGCTCTTTTTCATGACTCACCACTCATTTACAATAGAAAATAAATGGAAGGCACATTGCCCTTTAAACTTTGTTTATTCCAGTACTATACCTGTATTTTGATCTTATTTGATCCTATTTTGAAGTAACACAGATAATGAGTAAGAATTTTGTATTGTTTATTGAAATTTCCATGATATGACAAAGTTTTTGATTATTGATTTATTTTGCACTATCGTGGTTTTTTGGGTGATCGGAAAATGTTGTAACTTGAGATTTACATTAACAATATATTTGGCTATAATGTATTAAAATTTCATTAACCTCATACAAATACATCGCAAGCCATATATTTTTAAAGTGAACGTTTCCTTTCGAAGACGCCTAAAATCGCAAAATCCGTACCAGAATAAGAAAAAAATATATAAATTTGACTGTAAAACGAAAGTGCTGCATATAGCCTTACGCAGAATAAAACAAGGAAAATATTGGTGTATCACATTTTGCGATACGTTTATCGGTTCGCTCGTAATTAAAGCTTAAATTCGAGTGTCCATAATAAAAATCCTATAGTAAGAGGAGTCATCAGGAACCTAATCTAATCAGTTTAAACAAATAAAAATAAAATAAAAACAATTGATGTATACATAACATAATAATGTAATATACATAGCGGTATTACTACGAAGAACAATATCCAGTGGGGACGAACTCCGATGCAGAGGTGCTGAGTCGAGCAGGTCGAGCCGCGAGCTGTATTACTGCGTGAGAAGCAGGGCAGAGGCCGGCGCTGGCTGTGTTGTGTGGCGTGCACTGTGCTCTGACCAGCAGAGGCGCTGCTGATATGCTCCGTCTCTCTCTCTCTCTCTCTCTCTCTCTCTCTGCCGTGGGAAACGTCTGGAGCTACCATTCTTTTTTTTCTGAATCACTGATTGTTCACTCCTTTGAAAGATTGAACTCTATGAATTAGTTCAAGAGCGGATCCCCCATCTCTAGTTGGTAGTGGGAGAGAGAGGCAAGAAGTAGGAAGAGGGGTTGGAGTGGGTTGGGGGGAGGGGGGAGGGAGGGCGTGCAGCTGGTTTGCCAGCTAGTAATGTGAGAGGAAGGGGTGAGAGGTGCACAGGCTAGACATGTGATGCACGGTTGTCAGAGCTGGTACGGAGCAGCGCACACTGAAATGATCTGGGGACATGAAATGGGAGGAGCTGAGAGGATGGAGGAAGGGGATACTGTTAGCAGGAGGGTGTAGGGACTACAGGTTTCTGGAGATTGAGGTCAGGAGATTATAGGAGCAAAGGATGTGTGGCAAGGATAATTGCCATCTATGTAGTTCAGAGAAACTGGTGGTGAGAAAAAGGATCCTGGTGGCTGTGATGTGAAGCAGCCATTGAAACTGAATCTATTATGCTCAGCCACATTTAGTGTCACTGCTTGATCAACTTTGTTTTTGGCAACAGTCCGGTTGTGGCCACTCATCCAGGTGGACAGCTGGTTGGTACTCTTGACATAAATGCTGTGCAGTGTTTGCAGCAGAGTTAGTGTACGACATCGCTGCTTTCACAGGTGACCTGGCTGTGATGGGGTAAGATAAACCTGTGACGGGGTCGGAGTATGAAGTGCTGGGATATGATTCTTGTGGCAAGGGGTTGGCATAGGGATGGACTAGGATGCTGGGTGTAGTTGAATTGGACTAAGTTAATCCCTGACGGGCTGAGTGTGGCAGCTTCACGGATCTACCGCAACCAATAACTTGACACTATTTTGTAAGCATCTCTATGGCAAAGCCTCCTATTGTCATAGCTCCATACACGGCAGCTGTTTCAGCCTGCAGCTGTTAGCACTTCGCAGCTGAAAGCTGACAACATCAGTACGAGCCGTCGGGATCTTCTTATGCCATCTCAACTACAGGCTGAGTTGGTGACAGAACACAAATTTAGTAGGGGTGAGAAGGATGTTGGGTAGGATGTCCTTCATTTCAGGGCATGTGAAATATAACAGCCTGATGAAGGACGTGGTTCAGCTGTTCCAGCCCAATGTGTGATATTGGGTGATGAGAGGGGCACTAGGTCAAAGCTGATTCTTGAGGACGGTGACAGGATTGGTGGCGTTTGTGGATACCCACCTGTGAAGGCCTTTCGAAGACCTTCAGCCTACTGGGCAAGAGCGTTATCGTCACTGCAGATATGTCGTCCATGGGTGGCTAGTCTGTGAGGGAGGGATTTTTTTCATGTGGATGGGATGGAAGCCATTGAAATGGTTGATGGTTAGTTGCCCTAATTGGGACAGAGATGTGAATCAAGCCATCAGAGAGGTGGAAGTCAATGTCCAGGAAGATCGCACGTTGGGTTGAGGAGGACTAGATGACGTGGGTGGGAAAGGAGTGTTGAGGTTGCGAAGGAATGAGGGTAAGGTGCCTTAGCCATGCAACCACAACATGAAGCTATTGTCAATGAACCAGAACCAGACTAGGGGCTGGTAATTTAGGGAGGCTAGGAAGGCTCCCTCGAGATGGCTCAAACAGATAAGGATATGAGGGTGCCCTGCAGTTGTCTTCGACTTGTAACTTCCCTTCGGACAGAAAAGTAGTTGTGAGCCTGGACATAGTTGGTAAGGTGTATAAGGAATGAGGAAGTGGGTTTGGAGTCCAAACGCTGTTGGGACGGGTAGTGTTCGATAGTGTCAAAGCAAGGGGTATGAGGGATGTCTGTGTATAGATAATTGGCATCAACAATTATGAGTAGGGATCCAGGAGGTAAAGGGGTGGGGATGACAGAGGTTGGAGAAGGAAATGATTAGTATCTTTGAAGTGCAATGATAGGTTCTGGGCAATTGGTTGGAAGTGTTGGTCAATGAGAACGGAAATTCTTTCAGTGGGCAGCTACAATGGTGCATCCAAGATTATTGGGTGTGAATTTTGGTGAACATGTTGACAGTGGGTGTGCAGGATGTTGTTGGGGTGAGGAGGGAGATGGACTCAGGGGAGAGGTTCTGGGAAGGGCCCACGGATTACAATAAGGACTGGAGGTTATATTGTGGTTCGGGGATGGAATGACTATGGAAGAGCTTGTAGGTGGTGAAATACAATGTTCCATTAAAAACATACTATAGGAAATCATAGGGGTCCCATCATCATAAATGTTGACATTAAAAAGGGTTCTGCTTCTGAAAAAGATTGAGACACACTGTCGTGGCACTAATTGTGTATCAATAGATGGTACTAATTGTAAGTATGTGAAATGGGGCCTATAATGCAAACATGACCTCTTTGCATCTGTGATTCATATGTTTCAGAGAACCTATATAAAGTAAGAAGCTGATAAAATTACCCATAGTTTGAAAGCATGTGACTGGTGATGAAAGTGTTGATAAAAACAGTGAAAACTATTTATTTAAATGAAGATCCAGAAAGAAGCAATCACAGAATTTTTTGACAACAAAGAAGCAGATTGTGGTACACTATCAAAAAAATTGTTACACTAAAATGACAAAACGAGCTCAATTTAGGAAAGATGAGTGAAAAACTATGGCCATGTAGCTAATAAATCCTAATACTCAAATTTACAACATTAACCCTACTGGTCTGTTTGGGTCTACAAAACCCAAAATTGTTATAACTTTTGTTTCTCATCATTTAAATACCAAGGTAAGTTTATGAAATTTGGCGACTTTGGGCAAAAATGTATAAGCAACACACATATAAAACTACTATAAAATATTTTACGTAGTTTGGACATAAACCACAGTGAAATGTGTGACGTTCAAGTCATAATGACCCAACATAAATATGCTGAATTATTTGAATCTTTACTGTTTCTGCTCAATTTGAATTGTGACAACACCACAATCGGATCAGTGACTCAGCAAGAAGAATTAGAAAATTCCTCCACAGATGATGGAACACTTTACAATCTTCCAGTGTCACATCAGTAATGCATCTGAAAGCACATGTTCTGAAGACAGTGACAACACTAAAAACTGTATAAAATCATGTACAGTCTTTTCTTTCTACTAATGGGAATATGGAATGGCAGTTACACCTACCAGCATAACATGACCACCTACCAGCTTAAAATGTCATTAAGAGTACCCCAAGAGTTACCAGGTATCGAACTGGCTGAATAAGTGATGTAAGTAGTTCATTTGAAGTAGCATTTTGTACGGTGCTTCAAAATGAAACTACAGATATATTGAGCACTGAGGGGCAGCGAGTATATGGTCAACAACTGATTCTGTTTTTTCATGTGTACTTATGACTACTATTCCTTGTGGGCTTATTTCAACCACATGGGGGCTCTACAAAATGTTTGGTGATAAGGATACGGGGCGGAACATATTTCGAGCAACCATATTCAATAAAACATTCTGTAAGGCATTTTGTGTCCTGTGCTTTGATAAGAAATCCATTAGAGAGAAAATACGAGATATTTATAGACTTGTTGCAATTTGTAGTATTTTAGAGACATGGGTAGAAGTCCTTTCCACACTCTGTACTATATTTACCCAATTGTAAGATGAGGTTCTCTCCTAAATTCATATTTAAAAAAACAGGGTCATCTTATATTTGCAGATTAAAATATTGCTGCTGAGGTCAACAATTTACATTGTTTAATGGAGTGATTTTTATTTACAGATGAAGCTTTGAATTTTGAGGTCACATGCAGATTTATTTTGAAGCATTTGGAAGGCAGGTCTAGTTTAATGATATTCAGAATACAGGTTCAAGATTTCTTGATACAACAATGTGCTTGATACAGTATTGACGTTGCTCAAACAATCATGTGACATTTGACTCACATGGTTCTAGTGCAAGGGGTACGCGAGAAACTATGAAATAGACACTACAAAAACCTATTGCGCTGCTTAAAATGTGACAATTCAGTGAAAAACAGGAGGAAATAGCACTAAATTCTATTATCTTACAAACTACTGTTGTATTTGAACAGATTTGCAATACAAGTTATCGAATACATATAGTTACCATGACAAACATTAATGCTGCTTTTTAAGTAAAGGTAACATTCATAAGCAGAAATGTCGTCCTTAAAAAAACATCACTTGATTCTGAACCAAAATCAATATCTTAATTGATTATGAGAGACTGTACTGATTTACTAAGTGGGTTGCAAACAGGAAATTCGGTTGCATATTAGAATACTGGGTAGAAATGTTACCTGCTTTAAGTAAGTTTTAAAACATGATGGAGAAAATTAATCCAGAATGAAATGTCCAATAAAAGAAATAATTCATATTACATTGACTGTAATTATTGTTAGAATAAATTACAGTGGAACACCAGTTGTGAAGATAGTATCATCAGACGTCAGTAAATCACAGGACAAGTGAAAGTTCGAGAATTGGAATGAATGGCGATTGTGATCTATTTTTGTATTAGCTGCTGCTGTTACACATGACTTGCACCCTAGTAGATACTGCAGTCCATGTTTCACAATTGCTCCAGCATAGCACTACAGAAGGGTTGAAGAAAGAATGGTAATACCAGCTCGGTTAAGAAGTGCAGGGAGGGAAGTGGTGTGTGGGCAGTAAACTACATCATGTTGCCAACCATGAGAATATATACCGCGTACTTTGGCTGTTTAGGAATGTTATGTTTAAACTGCAGTTTGCCTGAATCCATTTGTAGTCAGAACTGAACTGACTTTAAAATTGGACAAATACTCAACGATAGTATTCATTTCTGCAGGAGACTTAAAAGTCTACATAGATACCATTGGCTTACTTAATTGTTTTGTGCTACCATGTTATTGACTTTCACCATAACGTATGACAGGCATGAAAGAGGGTGTGTCAGCCTGTCCCAGTCACTAGTTCTACATAGCCAGTGCGGGAGCAGTGGGTGGACGATATTTTTCGAAGTAAGTGACATAGTAACATTATCAATCAGTATAGAAGCAAAATCCAAATGTATTTGAATAAAAACAGCTGTGTTTTCAGGTCCCACGGTAAATGCAACCTTAGAAATAGCAACTAAACACTTGGGAAGACAAAGATACAAATTTCACAGCTGTACCATTAGGATGATGATTAAAAATAGTGACATCACAGGATTAGTAAGTAAAAAATGTAGAAAATAAAGTGGTCTGCAAAGTAATGCAAACCATTTCTTTAGGGATCAAAATATGGACTCTATGTGATAACAAATCTTCATACATACTGAAAAACCAAAATTTATACAGTAAAGGAGAGTGGCGTGGAAGGGCAACAGAAAAAAAAGAGTAGGGGAATAAGTGACCTTGCTACTCTCACTTTCTGGTTTGCAAGGTCAGAGTATCACACATGACAATTTTTCTAAGTCATGTTATTTGGGACAGTTTCTCCTGAAAACGAAACTAACAATTTGGGGTACTACATGGAGAAATAAAGCAGAGTTTCTACAAAATATGAACAACAAGGAGGTTCATAGCTGTTCATTTTGCTTCATAAATGACACTGCCGTGGTCAGTTATTTAAACAGAAATAAGGATGTTGTACTGCCATTCCACCATGATGAATCTAGTAACAGGACTTATAAGAAGCCAAAAATTATTTCAGCTCATCATCATCAAATTGTCATCTTTGCCTGTTATGGTACCCATCGCTTCCTAAGTTTCTCTGAGTAATTCTCCCAACTGGCTTAAATCTTACATGAATTTTAAAATCCTATATGGAAAGGCAATCATTTTCCACACACTATTCTGATATGTTCATTCCAGTTCCTCTTATTTTTCTTGTTAAATGATTGAGGATACTAAATATATTCAGTATTTTCCTAATTTCGAACTCTGTCAGCTCTTGTGCAACCCTTTACTGCTCTCAGAAACCTCATCTCTGTTGCTTGTATGCAACTTTTTTGACATTTACTTTGAATTAGAATTAAGCTAAAAGGGGCTGTCAGCATGCTAGATCAATTAACAGGTACATATACAAGCAAATACAAAACCAGTAAGTAGGCCATGATGTTCCTGCTTACAATGCATATGTCTTGTTTTTCTGACCAGACCTACTAAACATGCATGCTGCAAGTTATGTCCAGTAATCAATGACAATAAAACAAATGTATTCTGCAGAAAATATAATAAACATGTTCGCAAAGCAAATCACCTACTCGTGTCCAAACTGTAATTGGTAAGAACAAAAGTTAGGATATGAAAGTTAATGTTTTGAAAAATAGCTGCCTGTGCTGAAAACTGACTGTTGTTCTGTGTATCATCATCATCATCATGAAAACAATGTAATATAACAATGTCAAGAACTGTGCAAAAATGAGTATTGGTGCAATTTTTTGTCAGTATACAGTAGTGGAAATCAGTATAAACACATGGATTTTGTAAGAAAATTAAAATTGTCAGTTGGAATAGTTGTGCACAGTGTGTCTGTAATAGTATGAAACCCTGTCGAATGGTATCGCATTTGATGTCAGTAATATAGTATATACCAAGAACTCTGTATAAAAGCAGTTGGCTCTGTGTGGTGTTTAGTGTGTGCATACATGCCTTTACTGCAGACAGGAGACAGACTTCAGTAGTGACACCACATGTTGTGTTGAAGGAAATGGGACACTAACTGTCAAATGGCCAAGAAGTTGAATCAATCTCGAGTACAGTGTTGGTAATTTTGTTGGATTGGGCACACAATATGAACAGAACAGAAAATATGAGCAATGTAGAAAATTATCAAAGGCATCAACACAGTTACTTCTGCACAAAGCAAGGGCCACAAATTGTTATTCTTCTCAACTTGCTACTAATTTACATTTGCCAGTAACTGCCAGATATGTATGACAAATATATTGCATTCAAGGAACAACTGCAAAAACCTGCTCTAACACCCAAACAAACAGGCTGGATTGGAGTTTGCTGAAAACCATTATGTCACAAAATTCAGAATGGAATAAAGTGATCTTCAGTGATGAGAAGAAGTTTAATTTAGATGGGCCAGATGGATTTCAATATCATGGCATGCTCTGAGAACAGACCTGCAGGTAACAATGAGCAGACAAAAATTTGGTGGTGGAACTATCATAATTTGTGCAGCCATCTGTGCTACAGGTAAAGTGCGCATTGCTTGGCTGAACAATATAATGAACCCTAATGAGTACACTGAGGTGTTAAGGACAGAACATAATAGAAAGTGTAAGGATGTAGGGGGGCAAAAGTCTTAATGTTTCAACAAGATAATTTATCTGTGTCTTGTTTCTGTCACAACCAAAAAGTGGTTTGAAGATACAGATATCAATTTCTTGTCCTGAGCTGCACGTAAGCTGAATATGAACCATAAGAAAACCTTGGGGACTACTTGCAAGGCATGTTTATCACGATGGAAGGCAATATGAGGCCTTACGTGAGCTGAAAAAGACTGATATGAGAAGAGTGGGGAGGTAATTAGGAAGAACCAAAGTTGGACGAAGTACTAACAACGCAATAACACAACAGGAAACTGCAAGTCTTTATACCAGTTTCCATCCAGGAAACTGCAAATTCATGTTATGAAAGAGACTATGTAAGTCTGTCATGATTTATTATGTCTTATATGTATCTACTACCTTCATAATAAATTTGATATATGTATGCTTCAGACATTGTACTATTATTTTCGTACGAATCCTGCCTTTATACCAATTTCTACTACTGTATTAATGTCAGGACATATTGACCCTACCCATACCACTGTACAGTACAGTGATCAGGAAAGCAGGATTAAAGTGAACATAGATTTGCTAGTACTATGATGTCTGGAACAAAATCCTTAAAAGAATCCACATTACTTACAAATATCTCATGACATCTTACACTCCTGGAAATGGAAAAAAGAACACATTGACACCGGTGTGTCAGACCCACCATACTTGCTCCGGACACTGCGAGAGGGCTGTACAAGCAATGATCACACGCACGGCACAGTGGACACACCAGGAACCGCGGTGTTGGCTGTCGAATGGCGCTAGCTGCGCACCATTTGTGCACCGCCGCCGTCAGTGTCAGCCAGTTTGCCAGGCATTCAGAGCTCCATCGCAGTCTTTAACACTGGTAGCATGCCGCGACAGCGTGGACGTGAACCGTATGTGCAGTTGACGGACTTTGAGCCAGGGTGTATAGTGGGCATGCGGGAGGCCGGGTGGACGTACCGCCGAATTGCTCAACACGTGGGGCGTGAGGTCTCCACAGTACATCGATGTTGTCGCCAGTGGTCGGCGGAAGGTGCACGTGCCCGTCGACCTGGGACCGGACCACAGCGACGCACGGATACACGCCAAGACCGTAGGATCCTACGCAGTGCCGTAGGGGACCGCACCGCCACTTCCCAGCAAATTAGGGACACTGTTGCTCCTGGGGTATCGGCGAGGACCATTCGCAACCGTCTCCATGAAGCTGGGCTACGGTCCCGCTCACCGTTAGGCCGTCTTCCGCTCACGCCCCAACATCGTGCAGCCCGCCTCCAGTGGTGTCGCGACAGGCGTGAATGGAGGGACGAATGGAGACGTGTCGTTTTCAGCGATGAGAGTCGCTTCTGCCTTGGTGCCAATGATGGTCGTATGCGTGTTTGGCGCCGTGCAGGTGAGCGCCACAATCAGGACTGCATACGACTGAGGCACACAGGGCCAACACCCAGCATCATGGTGTGGGGAGCGATCTCCTACACTGGCCGTACACCACTGGTGATCGTCGAGGGGACACTGAATAGTGCACGGTACATCCAAACCGTCATCGAACCCATCGTTCTACCATTCCTAGACCGGCAAGGGAACTTGCTGTTCCAACAGGACAATGCACGTCCGCATGTATCCCGTGCCACCCAACGTGCTCTAGAAGGTATTAAGTCAACTACCCTGGCCAGCAAGATCTCCGGATCTGTCCCCCATTGAGCATGTTTGGGACTGGATGAAGCGTCGTCTCACGCGGTCTGCACGTCCAGCACGAACGCTGGTCCAACTGAGGCGCCAGGTGGAAATGGCATGGCAAGCCGTTCCACATGACTACATCCAGCATCTCTACGATCGTCTCCATGGGGGAATAGCAGCCTGCATTGCTGCGAAAGGTGGATATACACTGTACTAGTGCCGACATTGTGCATGCTCTGTTGCCTGTGTCTATGTGCCTGTGGTTCTGTCAGTGTGATCATGTGATGTATCTGACCCCAGGAATGTGTCAATAAAGTTTCCCCTTCCTGGGACAATGAATTCACGGTGTTCTTATTTCAATTTCCAGGAGTGTATTTAAGCATAACTTCTTCACAGGCAAAATTGATTCAAAATATTAGCTGAGGGTGTTGCCTACTGAGAAAGTGGTAAAGTATGTTGGTTTCCTGTAACAAATGATAAGTTACAGGCATACTTCACTGTCATCATCTTCAAGACCTATACTTCAAGGTAAATGGCTGAAGAGAGAAACAGCCGAGACATAAGGGTTGCCGAAATAATTACACTGAGAAGGCTCATACCCACTTCCAGGTATTTCCACATTTTTGCTGGTTGGCCAGAAACGGTTACTTAAAATGTTTCACATAGTGTGTGTTCCACCCAAAAGTCTGTACTGGCCAAAAGGCAGATGAAATACAAGGACAGGCTTTCCCATTCCCTGTATAACCCATTAAAGATAGTCAGATCTGTTATTGATACATATAAATTAATCTCTTTGTATTATGATTACTACTACAATGTGAAAATATGGGACAATGAGAAAGAAATAATGACACGCTCATCAAAGTTCCAGAAAGCATGTGTTGGGTGTGTTTGGGAATGAAGAACTAATCACAGGTAACAGCTCTCCCAACTTGTTCACAAGGCTAGGTGGAAAAACACACATGGTAGGGACTGTACAGCCAGCAGGGGGAGGGGGGACATAGCTCAATCCAATGCAATTGCCTAAGGATGGAAACTAAAACGGGCATTAGCCAAAAAATATTCTTGGTGTATTATAGGCTGGTCAGAAATGTATACCCACTTTCTGAATTCTTAATTACACATAAGATATCCAAAGGTACAGAACAAAGACGAACAAAGCTCAACTTTAACTCTACCATATATTACAATCAAAGAACGGGATGAGCTGACATGCAAGACCAGTATCTATATCTTGGGCAAAACAATATTAACTTTCTTCTCTGTAAAGTATCAAGAAAATAATGTACCAAAGTAAAATGGGCAAGTAAAACAAGTAGAAAGATTTACATGTTCAGAAAACTAGATACAAGATAAATCATATCACAACACAGTGGAGGGACAGGAGCATGTGGATGAACTGTGGATGAAGTTTTAAGATAATGGCTGAAGAAACACTGGATACATTTGGACCTAACAGAAAAGTTCAGGTTCAGAGGGACCATTCCACAGTAGACAGCATGTGTTTTTAAGAAAAAATATCTGAAGAAACAGCAACTACTGCACAAAAGAGGTTTAATAAAAACTGCTATTGATATAGATATGATGAATTAAACGTATTTGGCTGTGCAAATGGCAACAAGTGAAGCCTTCATCAACTATTGTAGCAGAATCTTAGCCAAAGACATCTCACAAAACTAAAAGAAATTCTGGTTATATGTAAAGGCTATCAAATAGCACTGTCCAGATACTCGTGAACGAAACAAATACTGAAACTGAGGATAGCAAAGTAAAAACATAAATGCTAAATTCTGTTTCCAAACACTGCTTTGTAAAGAAAATTCCAGAAGTACTGCCAAAGTTTAATTTTCATACTGCTACGAGGATAAGTGACATGGATATCAGTTCTCAGTGGCACTGGGCCCGATGAAATCTCTTATCAGATTTTATACACAATTTGCAGCTGGGTCACCCCTTCTTTGAAGCATGAGATATAGTGCAGGCTGTTAGTAATAAACTGAGCCCACCATCTGGAAGAAAAAGGTCATACCTGACTAGAAATGAGTAGCAGGAAGTGATCAACAAAACTACTATCCATTATCACTGGCACCCATCTCTTGTAGAATCTTAGACACAATCTGAGCTCAAACATAATGAGCCATCTCTAACAGAATGGGCTCCTCCACGGCAACCAACAAGGATTCTGAAAAAACTGGTCATGTGAGAACCAACTGGCACTTTTCTCACACGGCGTCCTGAAAGCCATGAATCAAGGCAGGTCAGGTAGATGCAGTATTTCTTAACATCTGTAAAGCACTTTACTTACTATCAATGTTTATTAATTAAATAACAACCATATGGGCGTATCAAACCAAATTTATATTGGATTTAGGATTTCTTGGAAGGGAAGATGCAGCACGTTTTCTTAGACTGAGCATCACTGACAAATGTAGAAGTACATGCACACCTCAGCCAGGGAAATGTCTTGGACCCCTTGTTGTTAATAGAATACATTAATGAGCTGACAAACAGCATTAACAGTAACCACAGACATTTTGCAAATTACACAGTCATCTATGATTAATTAGGCCTCCTGTGTGAACAAATATACAGTAGGTTTTAATAAGCTTTTTGAAAGATGGCAACTCATTTTAAATGTTCAGAACTGAAAAACTGCACACTTTACAAGGAGAAAACATGTAATGTCCTATGACTACAACGTCAATAATCACAATCAGAATCAGTCAACCAGAGTATAACTAATCTGCAGGGAAAAGCAATACGCTCTACTGTAGATAAGCAGGTGACAAACATCAATTCTACATCTGCATCTATACTCTGCAAACCACCATGAGGTGTACGGCAGAGGGTACGTCCCATTGCATCAGTTATTAGGATTTCTTCCTGTTCCATTCACGTATGAAGTGTGGGAAGAATGACTGATCGAATACCTGTGTGTGTGTGTGTGTGTGTGTGTGTGTGTGTGTGTGTGTGCGCGCGCGCGTGCGCGCGCGCAGTAACTATTCTAATCTTATCCTCACGAACCACATGTGAGTGATATGAAGGAAGTAGTTGTGTATTCCTAGAGTAACCGTTTGGACCCAGTTCTTAAGACTTCCTTAATATTTTTTGGGATAGTTTATGTCTGTCTTCAAGAGTCTGGCAGTTCAGTTCCTTCAGTAGCTCTGTGACACCCTCTGATGCTGCCCTTCTCTGTTTACGTTTAATATCCCCCATTAGTCCTACCTGGTACGGGTCCCACACGCTTCAGCAATTTTCTACAGTGGTCACATGAGTGATTTGTAAGAAACCCATTTTGTAGGCTGATTGTACTTCCCCAGTGTCCTACAAATAAACCAAAGTCTACCACCTGCTTTACCCACAACTGAACCTATGTGACCATTCCATTTCATGTCCCTATACAGTGTTACACCCAGGTATTCGTATAAGTTGGCCAATTTCAACAGTGACTCACTTGTATTTTAGTTATAGGATACTAAGTTTTTTCGTTTTGTGAAGTGCACAATTTTAAATTTCTGAACATTTAGAGAGCAAGTTGGCAAACTCTGCACTACATTCAAATCTTATCAATTTATGCAGCTTCTTTCAAATAGTACTTCATTATAGATAGCTTCACGATCCACAAAAAGCCTGATTTTACTTTAATATTTTCTGCATGGTCACCAGTACATAACATGAACAACAAGGGTTCCAACACACTTCCCTGGGGCACACCTGAAGTTACTCCTACATCTGACGATTACTCTCCATCCAAGATAACATGCTGTGTCTTCCCTGCCAAAAAGTTCTCAATCCAGTCACAAATTTCACTTGATACGCCATATGGTCATACTCCTGACAATAAGTGCAGGTGCGGTACAGAGTCAAATGCTTTTTGGCAATCAAGAAACATTGCATCTACCTGGTTTCCTTGATCTAAAGGTTCCAGTATGTCATGTGAGAGAAGTTGGGTTCCACATGACTGAAGTTTTTGAAATCCATGCTGGTTGGCACTGATGAGGTCATTCTGCTCAAGATACCTCACTATGTTTGAGCTCAGAATATGTCCTAAGATTCTACAACAAATTAATGACAAGGATTTTGGACAGAAGTTTCGTGGATCACTTCTACCACCCTTTTTGTAGATGAATGTGACTTGCATCTTTTTCCAAGAACTGGGCAGAGTTTTTTGTTCGACAGGGTGTATACACAGACAAGGAAAAAAAAATTCCTGGCTTTTCCCTGATTTCACGGTTAAATATACAGTTTCTCCTGGGTGAAAAAACACTGTTTACATGTTAAATGACAGTAGATTTTCCCTCGGAATTGTGAATCTTAACAATCCCTTGAACGGTTATGTTTTCATACACTGCACTTTAAAAAAACAAAACTCTGGGAAAAAAATCATGTTTTGGAAAGATCTTTCATGGGCAGCAACATGTACACTGCATATTTTCATATTACGAAAGTATAAATTCGAATTCCACCAAACACCGCATGTTACTTTCCGAACCATAGAAATCGGGATTGTGATGCACTTCTGTAAGCCAGTCATAGTTCACGTCACGTGATCTCGCCAGCTGATGACAGAGGATATTGAGACCAAAGGACACGTGATGTACTCAGCCAATAGCAACATCATGTTAAGTAGCGCGAATACACAAACAAGAAAAGTTATACATAGTAGTGCTACTAGAAAAGCAAAGCTTTCACATATTGCAAGAGACGCAAAGATTTCATATATAACGTTGATCTTTCTTGTGTGTGTTACACTTTAGGATATATAACACAAATGTGCCAGCAAAATTTTTATTCGAGTCCAGTGATTGTCCTTTAAGTTTTCCCACAAATTAGTTACCAGAGAGGAGAGAGGACAACCCGTAGTACTACATCAATTTGCTCATAATAATGACATAGAGGTTTGATCTTCTGGGCTCGAAATTCTTCTAAATGGCTCGTCACCAAAGAGTTGATTTTTAAATGAGAGTGAAATGCTCTGTTATTTAAGAAATTCATCGTACATTCTCACACATAGTCCAACTTGCGTAAAAGGAAATTTAGTTTTGAAGTAACGCTTTTCAAACCACCATTCCCAATATTTTCCCGCGGCATGTTAGAAACAGGTTCGTTCCAGTAGTTGTCAGAGAGAGCAGATAACAGGCGCCACTGCACTTGCACAGCTACGATGACACAGGAAGCCAGAAGTTTGTGTGTGTAAAACGTTAAAAGATCTTACATTATGTCATAAAAGAAACAAGACACCAGAGGATACTCCAGAAGCATTGGAGTTTCGTGAACCATACTAAAATTGTGCACATTTAAATTGCATACTTAAAGTGCACATTTGTATGTCTAGATTCCCAACGAAGTAGGCCTCGACCTGATGATATGCTTTCCAGTGCGGTTTTCGGGATGTAAGTTCGTCACATGTTTTGCTACATGAAAAATAGAAATGTCGCTGTCTAATACAGGAAAATACAGCAAATACAAATAGATTCCAAGATTGATGTGGTTTCTCGAACTGATTACATCTATTTTGTCACTGTCTGCTAGATACAACAAAATAGGCTTTCTAATATTGCAACGATTGTAACACACATCAAATAAACGAGACTGTTTTGGCACAAATGGTCATTTTATAACACGACAGAATATAATTCACGAAGTACCACTATCAAATGCCTATTAGGCCGCCTACAAGCAAAAAGTCTTATGTTAGTTTCACATTTCATTCATACGCTCCAGTTTCTCAAGCATAATATCTAAACGTTATATGAGTTTGGAATTGTCATATTCTTCCATAATTTGTGTTATGTCTCTGTTTCTTCTCCTTCCTCATTCTAACAAACAATCTTGTCATCACTAATTCTGTAACTATTCCTGCCACTGTCAAAACTTATTCGCTGGTTAACTTCACAAACCCTGCCAGAATCACCGGTTTAGTTATCTCGCAATTATTCTCTAGTTAGGCGTTTTTACAAGTTCATACAACGCGTCTTCCGCGCTAGTTCCAGAATCGAACTTATGCGACTGCTGACCAGGGACTGTGCAACAACTGACCGTTACTAGTGTAGCAACTGACCAAAAATTTTCTGTCAAAATTTCATTTTCTTGGATACACCGAGGAGATAATACACGATCTTTCTTCCTGTTAGTTGTTTATTTCCACTCTGGTAGACTGAATCTATGGATTTCACTAGCAAGTGTAACAGTGCTGGTCATTCGCAAACCCAATTAACCACATAATCAGATTGTGATTGGCATTTACCCGTTCGGCTTTACTCCGCTCATCTCGTATAGCCCCATCCCCTTTTGCCTGCAGGAAAGTTTATTCCTAGATACGAAGATTCCCCCGACATAGATGTCACGTACACTATGCACGCACTCAAAAATAAACTTATGGTTTATTCAGAAACCAGCTTAGAATGTGTTCAAAAAACAATAGGGATGCATTTCAAAATCATATGAGTAATTGATAGAGTAACATGTGCTGGATGCTAGGCACTTCGTGAAACAAGATTTTTTTCCTCAAGAATATGACGACCCCCCCCCCCCCCCCCCCCCCCCCATAGATTTGGGCCTGGTGCCCATGCGTGAATCTGGCAGGTTGGGCGCGGGAGTTAAATTTTTCCCGGTTGCATCTAGCTGCGACTGCTTACACAGCCAAATACCAAATTTCTGTAGCCAGAAGTGGGAGAAGGTACTACTCATCCACAACTCAACTGTGCATGACCACGCACGTAACAGCTAAAACGAATCTAAATGCAAACAGTTGTGTTGTCACGCTCATCGGAGGCAATTTGTTGTTGTGAAGCATTTGACATGCTTGTATAAGCACTGTGTTTTGTTGTTGTATATGGCGCGTTTCCTTTGCAATTTAAGTTTCTCTCTCTCTCTCTCTCTCTCTCTCTCTCTCTCTCTCTCTCTCTCTCTCTCTCTCTCTCTCATGTTTTATTGCTGCAGTATTCTTCTGCAGTAGCGGGGTACAGTAATATCCCTTGTTAGAGTATTAACTGACAACTAAAACTATGAAAAATTCCTGGAATCCTAAAAATTCCCAGGTTTCTCCCAGATCTCCTGGGTCGTATACACCCTGTTTGAGGGATCTACAACAGATTGTAGTTAGAAGAGGGAGGAACTCCAGCTGCAAATTCAGTATAGTCTCTGACAAGGATTCCATCAGGGCCTGGAGCTTTGTTCAGTTTTAAATAGTGGGACCATTACCATGCTCTCAAGGCTTCACTTATCTCTGAACAATATTGACAGGTTTACATTTTGGGCAGAGGTTGTTCCCCTGAAGGGCATCTATGCAGAAAATGTTACAAGCAGTTTCCTACCATTGTGGGTTGCACGTTTTTGAGTCCCACAACTTGTCCGCAGCAACAAAGGATGGCAGTTTGTACGTCAATTGTTCACTCACCTCATCTCACCTCACAAAGAACCTAAGTATACATCACATAGAAAACAATGCTTACCAACAAGCATCAAATGGTGGTGTTTTGCTGTGGCACTGCAACATTGAGGCACCATTAAGACAGTGACTTTCAGATTACTGGGTTGACAACTTACCAAGAATCTTAATGGGTCCCCAAAATTATGTAATGCCCAGAACATAACACGACAGCTGCATGAATGACATACCACATGGTAACTGGACTTCTAGATGATTTCTTTGAAGTTACACCACATGTGTGTGAGACTCCAACTTCCATTTTCAAATTGAAGCAGCACATGACATCATTTAAACCAATAAATGTTCGATATCGTGCTGCATCTGTCTTCACGCATCCTGAACTTATGACTTTTTCCCTTTTCCCATTTATTCATAAGACATGATGCACAGAGGAAACCTCTCCAACCAATTTACGATGGAACATATCTGGCACACTCGGCAAAATGCTATCTTGATGAAATACCTCATGGTCAGGAGATAATCAACACATTTAAGCCAGCTTTCCTGCTGAATATCATCACATGTGCCAATTTCAAAACCAATGAGTTACACATTCTGGTCATACATTGCATTTCCCAAAGAAATACATCAATGTTACCGGTGGGGGAGGGGGGCAGTAGAACATGGTTGTGACTGATGCACAGTGAAATATAAACACTGTTGAAATTATACTGGAGGAACTAGTCTTTTGTTTCTGTTTACCATTTCCATTTCAATGTGACTAAAAATATTTGTGAACTTCTTATAGTTTGTGTTCGTGGTGCTAAATAAGTAGTTATTTTAACAAGATCATAACACAGATATTCAGAAAACAATTGGAAGGTACTGTAACTATCAACTATCTAGCAAAATACTTCCTACTTCCTAAGTTTCAAGAACCACCATCAGGTGAGGAATCTAGCAATATACTACAATGCCCAAACATTGCCCACACAGGGACAACTGTAATTGACAAATCCTAGACATGATTTTATTCAAATAACGTATTTGTCAATTATAACTGAGCACGTTTAAAAATTTTAGCAACAGCTGCATATGTCCCACAAAGAGTATGTTAATTACATAATGTACAGAAGCATTTAAACATTATTATTTCAATGCTCTGTATAGAAATAAAATGGAAAGTAGCCCTAATAAGTTTGACATGGGGAAGCATCCTCTGCCATGCAGTTCACTATTGCTTGCAAAGCATAGATGTAGACAGTCACATATAGAGAAATAAGTTGAAATGTATCAAGATTTATTTCTACTTGGCACACACAGCAATGAGGATGCAAGAGCATACACAGTGAGCCCATCAGAGAGAGAGAGAGAGAGAGAGAGAGAGAGAGAGAGAGAGAGGAGGAGAAGAATAATTTAGCAGAGCCACTACTAACTATATTTGTCCTTTCTCATTGAAAACATGCAAAGCACACCATGTTCCTTTACCTTCTCTGTTCAAATTGATAGAAATTATGTGTGTTCATACTTAAAACACCTGAAAGTATTGAGGATATATGACGGAGATGTTTCTGAAAATGCAGTAACTCTAATTTTCTTATAACTCGGACTGTTCCTCATATCTGAGTAAGTGTCGACAGTACATATTTACCATGACGAAACTGTTCAAAAGCACGAATAAATTTCATTTGCAACTTACAGTTTGCTTCCATTTCATTGTCTGCACCAATTCTTCATGGATAAGGTAAGTGTCCTTTCCTCTTGCCTTCAGCTTCTTTGGGAGTTCATTCTGATACCTTGAAAATAAGACTGGAGTTGAATTGACAATTTCTTTCACATAAAGCAATATGAAGCCTACTGTAAATGTTTTAACAGAATGTTTCTGTAACATTTAGTATTTGTCAACAAGTAATAACACTTTTATAGGTTTGTTTGAACATGAAAGTTTCTTTCCAAGTGTATCCCTACTAATTAGTGATGTCTGTAAATTAGTCCTCTTCATGGTTAGCACTCAGCATAAAAATGGGAACTATATATAAAATGGAATGCTTGCAGTTCAAAATGCATATCCCGAAGACTATTGTGGAACAGTATCACCAATATCTAAACACCCATAATGAAACTCTTGTCTTTTAAAGATGTAGAGAAAAAAAAAAGGCAATGCAATGCTTGAAATGCAAACAGTCAAAGAGGAGATTTTTCACAACAAATTAGTGCGACCCATCTTGGAATACAGTTCAATTGTGTGGGACCAGCACCAAGTAGGACTAACAAGGGATATTGAACATCTACAATCTTCCCACTACATCTAACTGCAATCCATCCATTTCCCTTTTTAAATTTTCTAACCTACCTGCCCGATTAACACTTCAATCTGTAGAGCACCAGTTTTGTTTCTCCTTATGACGACATCCTCTTGCACGCATTATTGCAGCCAACATAGACAAGAAGCCCATACTTACCACAGTAACACGAGTTTATATATGCCAACTAGCTATGCAAATGATTAGGAGATTGAAGAAATGCATGGCAGGATAAAAGAAATTATTCAGACAGCTAAAAGAGATGAAAATTTAAATGTGATGGGGGACTGGAATTCGATAGCAGAAAAAGGAAGATAAGGAAAGTAGTACGTGAATATGGACTGGGGGAACAAAATGGAAGAGGAGCACAATTTAATCATCACAAACTTGGTTTCAGAATCATGAAGAATGTGGTATATATGGAAGACTTCTGGAGATGCAAGAAGACTTCAGATTGATTATATAATGGTAAGCCAGAGATTTCAGGTGCAGATTTCAAATTGTGACATTTCCAGGGGCAAATGCGGGCTCTGACCAAAATTTGCTGGTTATGAACTGTAGATTAAAACTGAGGAAACTGAAAAATGGTAGGAAATCAAGGACGTGGAACCTGGATAAGTTGAAGTAACCTGAGGTTATTGAGTTACAGAACAAGCATTGGGCCTCAGCTGACTAAAACAGTGGAAAGGAATACAGTAGAAGATGAATGGATAGTTTTGAGAGGTGAAATACTGAAGGCAGCAGAGAATCAAATAGGAAAAAGACAAGGCCTAGTAGAAATCCTTGGATAATTGATGAGAGGAGCAAATATAAAAAGGCAGGAAATGAAGCAGGTGGAAGGGAATATAAAGGTCTAAAAATGAGATTGGCAGAAAGTGCAAAATGGCTAGGCACTAACAGCTAGAGGACAAATGAAAGGAGTTAGAAGATAAGTATCACCAACAGTAAAATTAAAGAGGCCTTTGGAGAAAAGAGAAGCAGCTATAAGAACATCAAGAGCTCAGATGGGCAACCAGTCTTAAACAAAGAGGGGAAAATTGAAAGGTGGAATGAGTATATTGAGGGTCTATACACCCGAGCGATAAACTTTAGGAAAATATTATAGAAATGGAACAGGACATAGGCGGAGACAGTTATTTAGTTAGTTACACTTTCCATAGATCACTTGAACGATACTCTTATTGAAATGATGTGGAACAGACCAGTTTATAGGATACACATACACAATTAGTATTACCATTAATGAAAAATTATCATTCCTAGTCCTACTAATGCGACTACACTTAATCTCTCAATGGTTACCAGTTTTTAAGAAGAAATTCATCAATGCAATACGAGTTGTCCAAGAAAAATGATTTGAAATTAGATTTAAAACTTGCTTTGCTACCTTTCAGACATTTTATATTACTGGGCAAATCAAAAATTTTTGTTTCTGTATACTCCTTCCTGAGCCACAGACAGCTTAACAAAGGGTAATAAATGTTTTTTTGCAAAAACAGACATAATGTCTGATGGGATAACAGCAATCAGTGATTTTATAATGTTACAATCCGTCTTGATTGCAATTTATTTATTTATTTATTTTTTCAATATGACCGTTTTCGGTTCATTCAGAACCATCTTCAGATGTGGTATTTCAGTTACAGGAGTAACCCATCCAAATCCAGCAAATTTCACATGCTGCAGGTATGCACATTACTATTCTTCTCAAATTGTGAGGGATTATTTATGATGAACTTCATTAGTGAATATATGTATTCTGATGGTGCAGTTAAAATACTTCACTTCTTGAAGAGATACATACATTATGTCTGTGAGTGAACACTATGTATTATTCCCCTGCTCACTTTTGTGCAATCAGTACTTTCTTTCTAAGTGATTAGTTACCCCAAAAATTCTTCCGCACAATGCTACTGTGTGGAAATATGCTAAATATGTCAAGATGGTGTTGTTTCCAACATAAGTAACTGTATGAAACTCAAGAGTAGCTGAACTTCATTTTTTCAAAAGCTCAGTAATATGAGTCTTCCAGTTAAAGTTGTCCTCAGTACGAGCCAAAAATTTAGAGCATTCTACCCTGCTTACTGACTCGTACTCGTGTGCTAGATTAATTGTTTTGTACGACTATTTTTTTTGTACAGAACTGAGTAAAGTGTTTTTTCTTTTCTTTCTTTTTTCCCTCCGAAATCTAGGGATAGTCTGTTATTAGAGAACAACTTAAAAATTCTTTTGAAAATATTGTTTACAACTCTTCTGCTGCTTTCTCTCTAGTGGTATTCACTATAACACTAGTACCATCTGCACTAATTTTCTTGTTGGATATTAAGTGGAAGGTCAATCACATGTATAAGGAATAGGTGTGACCCAAAATTTGGATTTTTCCCCCAGTCACTAAAATTTTCTACCTTTCTGACATTGTCTGAATTTTTCAGCATAACTTTTTGGATTCCGTTTGTTAAGTACGATTCAAATAACCTGTGTGTAAAGCCATCAATTCCGTAAAACATGAACTTTTGTAGGAGAGTATCATGATCTACACAATCAAACACCTCAGAAAGAGCAGAATAAATACCAATTGGAAATATACTATTACTTAAGGCTTGTACCATTTGATGAGTGAATGCATAAATAGCATTCTCACTTGAGCAAGGTGAGGGGAGAAGAATCTGACAGAGCACTGAAAGACCTGAGTTGAAACAAGTCAACAGGAACAGATGACATTCCACCAGAAGTAATCACAGCTTTGGGAGAGCCAGCCAGGACAACTATTTTATATGGTTATATTAAAGCATGGTGTTAGTCCAAAAGAGTAGACAACACACAGAATCTATAGCCGCGAAACATTATATGTAAATTAAAGGGGGATCACTGCATTCAGCTGCAACGAGATATTAAGAGGAATCAGCGGTGATGAGAAAAAATGTGTATCGGACCAGGATTCGAACCCCAGATATCTCACTTACTAGGCAGGTGCGGAAACCACTGTGCCATCCAGGACACGGCATTATCACAACTACATGGAATATATGGTGTGCAAGATGTATGAGAAAGTCTGAATACTAAGATTTCAAGAAGAATGTAATAGTTCCAGTTTCAAAGAAATCAATTACGGACAGGTGTAAAAATTATCAAACTATCAGTTGCAAATACTAACACGAATTCTTTATAGAAGAAGGGAAAATTGGTAGAAACCAACCCTGCAAAAGATCACTTTGGTTTCCAGAGAATTGCATGAACATGTGAGGAAAGACTGACGCCACGACGTATCTTAGAAGGCAGGCTAAGGAAAGGCATACCTATGTTTACAGCTTTTGTAGAATTAGAGAAAGTTTTTGTCAACATTGACTGAGATACTCTTTTTCAAATTCTGTAGGTAGCCAGGAGGAAAATACAGGGAGCAAAAGACTCTCCACAACTTCTACAGGAAACAGATGGGAGTTATAAAGAGTCAAGGGGCATGAAAGGAAAGCAGTGGTTGACAAGGCAGTAGATACGGTTGTGGCCTACCCCCAATATTATTCAATCTGTACACTGAGCAAAGATACAAAAACTTGAGTGTGCTGATGACAGTAATTCTGTCTGAGATGCAAAAGGATTTGGAAGACCAATTGAATGGAACGGGCAGTGTCTTGAAAGGAGGATATAAGCTAAACATCAACAAAAGCAAAACAAGGATAATGGAATGCAGTCAAACTAAATCTAGTGGTGCTTGCTATTTGGGCAACAAAATAACTGACGATTGCCAAAGCAGAAAAGATACAAAATGTACATTGGCAACAGTAAGAAAAACATTTATGAAGAGAAATTTGTTAAGAATTGAATGTAGACTTCATTAATGCTGTAGGAAAGTTCTTGTAGTATGTTCATACTTTAGGACTAAAGGACATCACTAATAGAAAAGTAGAAGCATTGAATTGTCCATAGGCATTCACCAAAGAAGGAAAACTTGCCAGCTTTTGGAGATGTCCTTTGAACACACACACACACACACACACACACACACACACACACACACACACACACACAAAATGAGTGGCACAAGGTGTTTGTCTGGAGTGTAGGAAGTGAGACATGGGATGATAAATAGTTTAGAAAATAGGAGAAAATAAGCTTTTGAATTGTTGAATTGTGGTGCTACAGAAGAATGCTGAAAATTAAATGAGAAGACCTTGTAACTAATGAGGCGGTACTTAACAGAATTGGGGAAACAAGAAATTTGTGGCGCAACTTGACTGATGACTGAAAGAAGGAAGGTCGATAGGACACATTCTGTGGCATGAGTGAGTTAATATTCAGTGTGTTTATTAGTCAACCACGATATTATTGCACCTGAAAGTGAGCGTTATTTGGCTAGATTATCATGAGTCAACACGTAATTGAGGTTGACAGTATATGCACAACTGACCTGAAAGCATTGACAGTGTGATGTGTTTTCCTTAAGCATTGCTGTACTTTATTACTGTAATACCACTACGCGTTTCTGAAAGTGACCAATTGCAATAGTGAGTTGTAAGTATTATATGATGACTTCTAAAGAAGCTCAAACGGTTACACCACCATTTGTGTGACTCGGGTTGAAAAATAAAATTATCTTGTTTCTAAGAATGCAAGCAGTTTATTCACTCCTGTTTAACTGATAGTGCTGGCTTCTGTAACTCTCAACGGACAAAGCTAGTAACAGATGCCACTTGAATGCTTACTATGCTTCACGCCAGATTAGTTTACCTTTGAGATGGCCATTTAAAACTAATTTACTAACACACTGAATTTTATGAAGTTAAGCTCCAAGCGAACTCAAAATGCTGTCAAACTTTTCACACATTTCATCACATCAAGCTGAATCTGTGATAGAAACCAATTTGTACAGAGTTCCACATAACATACTATGTGCAACTGAACCCACTTGAGTGAATTTTTGTAGCTGTTCACCAGGATTTCATTAATCATTCCAATGCTTTTCCCCCCTTGAATGTGATATTTCCTATTTGAAAGTAGATTCCAGCATTATCTTTGCTGATACTCAAATGGCTTCATGATGATAAATTCTCGATTTATGTCATAATTGCACACCAGAACAACTCAACAGCAGTTCTCTTTTCCCACCAGAAAAGGATCTAACAATCTATATATAGCCTTCACTTGTAATTACAGGTAAGCAAATGACAACTTGCAGCAGCGAAGTTATCAAAACAGTACTTTAAAATGTCATCTTCACTTTCTAAAACAATAGAGTTTTTACAGCAACAATACAAAACAACATCTGTAAAACTAAAATTTGACTAAATTTTAGTAACAGTTAATTACTTTTTTCTTCTGCAAGACGATAAAAAAATGAAAAATTACACACTAAGCCAAATGCTATCCATACTCTACAGACCAATGTGAAGTGTACTGCACTGCAGAGGGTGCCAAGTATTAGTATTTTGTCCCACTCAATTAGTGTCTGGAGTGTAGAAAGAATGAATGTTTAAATCTCTCGGTGTGGTAATTAATCTAATCTTGTCTTGTCTTGGAGGCGCTCTGGAAGAACAGCATAGGAGTTAGTAGTATATTCCTAGAATAGTCAATTTTTATTTTTGAAATTTTGTAACTAGACTTTTGCAGGGCAATTGGTAACATCTTCAAACCATAATGATTTATGTTACATAAACTTACCAAACCTATCTTGAAAATCAACACTAAATATTCTATGGCTACTCTCGCACTAAAGTGCAAGCCACAGACGTGGGAGAATGGTGTGTCACACGGTACAATGCCCCTTGCTACTGTGCATCATCCCATAACCTACCTCCTCCCATATACACGATGACTATACTGTCCAAGATTCTTGTGGATGACCCCCCCCCCCCCCCCCCTTAAACCAATCAATCTTGTGGATGACAAACTGAAATTGAGACTAGCAAGGCAAATGTGGGAGAGGCTAAATTCGTTTTTGAATGTTCTGTTACAAAGGAAAATAGAGTATAATTCTTGCACCATTGCAAATATGAGAATCTCAGAACATATTCTTTGCTCAAATATAATGATGTATCTCAAACAGAATGACCTCCTCCATGCCACCCCATGTGGATTCTGTAAACATTGGTCACACAAAACCCAACTTGCCCTTTTCTCACATGATATGCTCAAAGATTTGAACCACGGCAATATGTCTTTACTTGTATGCCTTTACTTCTGTAAAGCATTTGACACTCTACCAGTCAATGTTTATTAATGAAAGTATGATCAAAAGAGGCATCAAAAGAAATCTGTGACTGTTGAGGATTTCTTGGTAGAGAGGACACGGCATGTTCCTTTGATGGAGAATCACTGATAGATTCAGACCTGCCCAGAGAAGTGTACTGAGGCCCTAGCCATTCTTGTTGTGTGTTAATGACCTGGCAACAATATTAACAGCAACCTCATGCTTTTGGCAGATGAGTTACATGAAAAAAGCTGCATAAATATTCAGGCAGCTCATGATAAGATTACAAAGTGGTGCAAATATTGACACATGCTTTAAATGTTCAGAAATGTAAAATTGTGCATTTCAGTGACCCACTACTGGAAATATTCAACCCATACAAATACCTGTCTGGGACACATCAAATAGATCTCACAGGAGTAACTCCAGGTAAAATGACCTTAGTGTCCAATCTTTACCACCCTTGCACTGGAAAAAATTTGTGCAGAAGGGACCTGCATGATTGTCTGCCAAATTTCAACCTTATATGTAATTTGGTCTAAGTCTTAGAGCTGTTTTCACAAGGGCCACTTTCTCCACAACTAGATGCATTTGAAACAAATTCACAAGCTTGGTAAACCTTTGTCCTGAGCTGATAGAGCTAGGATCCCATGACATGGTATCCTGATACAACATTTTGTTCGGAAAAAACAGAATGCACTGCTCATAGCACAATCTCTCTCTAAACTTGCAGAAAAATTTTCCCATGACAAATCTTCCCTAAATTTTAACAAGGAATAAACAGCAAGTATAAGACTTCAGTTGTCAGTGCTCTGTCTGTCTGCCTGTCAGAAAACTAGCAAGTCAAACTTTTCTGAAAATGTGTTCACTGGGTTAGTCATCTGTAAAGCACAAAAAATTGCCTATATTTGACTACATGTATCTTAAAATTGACACCTTTGATGGTGTGATCGTTGACACCACAGTCCTCCTCTTCTTCCTCAGATACTCATTTTTGAGAATTTGAAAGTATGGTTAATTGTCGAATGTAGACCCAGTGCGGAATATCAGCGTGTTACAGAATGTTCTAAACACAATCTATTTTAAAATCGTATAAACCAAGGAGAAATTATCTGTATTTCTTGAAGCTTTGCTTACACTAAAATAACTAGCTTTCTTCAGTGAGATGTTGAAATCTAATAGGAGTTTGCAGAAACAAAAACAAGTGATCCAAAAAATACACCCACTACAATCAGGCACAGCAAGTTTAGTTAGTTGCCTGAGATATAAAGAAAGAGAGTTGGGTGTAGCATGTATGCTACATGAGGTCTGTGGAGGGTGGTCGTGGTCCTTGTTGTCAAGGTGGTGGTACTGCAGTGGAGTGAGCACAGAAGGTCAATTGTAGGAACAGAGTTCTTGGAAACTGTAATTCATCTATAAAAGATACTGCATATGGACCATTTGTGCGACCCATTCTGGAGTAGTGCTAGAGAGTTTGTGACCCCCACCAGATCCAGATTAGAGGACATAGCAGCAGTTCAGAGGTGTGCTGTTGGAATTGTTACCAGTAGGTTCAGTCAACATCTGGTGTTACGGAAATGCTCCATGAACTCAAATGGGAGCCCCTGCGCAAAAGGTAAGTGAAAAGGTCTAGAGAACTGGCATTTGTTACAAGCGGCAGGACAATAAGGACCATGAAGACGAGAACAGAAATCTGCTTATGTGAAAGCGTTAAGGTGGTTTTTCCTCCCCGCTCCATTTGCAAGTGGAACAGGAAATGAAATTACTAGCATTGGCACAAAGTATCCTCAACCATGCACCATACAGTGGCTTGCTGAGTGTGGATATAGGTGTAGAAGTAAGGTCAAAATGTGATTCCCCCAATGGTTGGTTACATTCAATCTTCTTAATTTCTTTGATCACCTGTTCTAAGTGATCGAGACATTGTTTCCACTGCATTACTCACTTGTACACCCACCAACTGGTGTATTTTTCTTAATAATTAATTTGTTGCTTTCCATGGCCTTTCATTGTTATTATGACCAATTGTTTGAAATTTCAGTAGTGATATTCCAACAGCTGATTAGTTTGTAATCAGAGCTTGAGAAATATTGTTTCATCAGCTTCAACTAGTTTATTGGCCACATTTTTGTGTTTAACTGAAATGGCACCAAAATAAAAAAAAGTCTTAAGTTATTTTCTTTTTCAACAGTGTAAAATAGTGTATGCACCTGTGGTATTTTGAAGTGTAGTGCAGCATTCAATAAAAGTTACTTGGCCTGCCACAACACTGCGTAATTTAACTTTTGAAGTCCCCCTGCATGAAAAGTGTTCTGCCAGTTTTCTGATATAGCACGATATTGTGGTAAATACGTAGGGATATTTATGTGCTTTAATTGTCAGCTTGTAACTAAATTCCATCAAAGGAGTTCCTGAAAACAAAAAGAATCTGAGAGACCTGATGTAGCATACATGCGAAAAGGCCTAACATCTTGGTGGATCACAATGATTTTTAAAAAAATATTTCTGTCTAGAACAGTGCACTGACAACCAATATAAACTTCTGAGTCACATAATCTAAGCTCAGGAATGAGGAAGATACTTATTTGAAGATACTGTATTCAAACTTGCTCAGAGCTTATCCAATAAAAAAGACAATACCTAACAATTTTATGTTTATGAAAAAATGGCACTTTTGTGTGATTTGCGGAGTACCCATGTAGATAAATGGCAAAAGTGGCATGGAAGCTGCAGTTGCAAAATATATTTTAACAGAATGGGAAAAAAATATCCATAAAAAGAAGCTTGCTGGGAATACAATGCAATAGGACACAGAATTTCTTGAAAATGAAGAATTAATTTAGTATGTAAGGGCAATAATGAATGTTTTCCCACTTGAATACATGGAGAAAAAGTTCAGAAGTAATTGTTACTGTGCAATTTGAAAGAAATGCATTGGTATGGCCACCATGGACCAATGCAAGGATTAATAGCCTTTTCTTTAAACATAAGCAGTATTTTTGCATTACGTGAAATGAAACCAAAATGAAAATAGATGTATCCAACAGACTTAATTGTACGCCTATTCTTTTTCAGTGGGGTCAACGATTAAATCATCAGGTGCCAATTTTAAGATGCATGGTATGTATGGAGCAGAGGACACAACCTATGTCTCACAATAATAAAAACAGAGGACTCTATGTCACTGCTTCGCATTGAAAATCCAAGCTGGTATCCACCTCAAGTGGACTGCCTTAGTAGCATTAAAATTCCATGGAAGATTTGGAAAATTTTCAGTTGGCTACAAGAAAGAGTAGTGCTGGTGAAGACTAACATAAAATTGAGCCCAAAGAGTGGGGATGACATGCTTTGCAATTGCGACAAGTCTAATACACACAGAATTTTCGAGTGTCCTCCTCTACCGATCCAGGATGTGCTACTTTGAAGGACTAGGAGATTAAAATAACTGTGCTGCTGATGTAGTTCAATACTGAAAGAAAATTGTAAAAAGTTGATGACTGTCAAACACAAAAAAGTTAAGAAAGAATGCAAAGTATTTCAGTTAAACTGCACATACAACAAGGGTTCAACTTCCTTACGCAATCTTCGCGCAAGTATCTTCAAAATAGAGTATGGATTGTGGCCAAAGTAAGATACACCACTAGTCAAATTTCTGAAGCAATAACACTCGAAATATTTTACGCTGTCTTCATGCATGCGTCACATTTGATGTCAAACACAGGGTGTCATACGGTTGGTTGCAATCCATGTGTTTAGTGTTCTATGAGATGTCCATATATAAACCTTGCATTGCAAAAGGTGTACAACTGGAGGCATAATATAAGTTGCCATACTCCACTTGCCAACACTGTACCGAAATTGAATAAAGAACTCTGATTTGACTGAATGCACTGATCACTTACATAACACACGGCCTGAAGAGGACACTTCATTTCCAAATGCACAACATAGTTTATCATTTATAATTATGAGAAGTAAGATTAAGATCAGAATATCCTGTGAGCAACATGGACCACAAGCTTAGCTTGGGGAAGGGTGGGGGGAGGGGTAATTTTGTGCCTTAAGAACAATACAAAAACCTTTTGCTGTCAAGGCAGCTACACATGTATCTGCTGAAGATAACAGACATGTATGATCAAGCATCATTTGAACAAAACAAATTGCTTAATGTTTGACTAATTTTCAATTAAGCAAGCTTGTAACAGCGGAGCAACGATATGTGTACCAGTTTTGTGCAGGACTTTACAAGTCAACATAAGTTGTGAGGCAATCTTTGCAGCATCATCATGTTCACAGATACAAAGAAAGTCAATTGTGAATTGTCAGTAGAGTTTAAGTGTTTGAAAATCAGAGATTCTATAGAGCATTAAATCCAAGGCCTACCATGACAAAACAATACTGCATAAAATATGCTTTTACTAGAATATACAGCAACTGACCCAGTTGTAGATATAGATGTATATTATTCCATATGTACAGTTGTGGATTACCAACTACAGCAAGAGGGGAGGGGAAACTGGAGGGTCGCCTTAAGTGTACGGCTAAGACATTTGAAGTAAGCCCACACTAGTACTACAGATGTGTAAAAATATGTATCTATTGTTTTCACATATACTTCCCCTCACAAGAATTTGCAAAGATTCTGTCAGTTCACCCACGAGCACAATGTTAAAAGGGCTTAATGAGTGATACGACGTGAAAATTCACTTATTTGTTCAACCTGAAGTGCACTAATGATGATGATATGTTCCCGACTCCTCATAGGTTACAATGGTAGTAAATTTTTTGTTACAATAACTGGTCTTAACACCACAAACCAAAGTTTCTTTCCCTCTTTTCTTTGAGACACAATTAGCACATTGTAGTCATCCAGGCAAGGCATATTTGAAACATACACAAACACTCTGACATCATGGAGGGAAAAGGGAGTGTTGCACATGTGTGAAGTCTGCAGTTAGTTACTTGGACCGAAAGAGAATGTCCTTAGATACCTCTCTGTAAGTGTTGCACACGTTTTTCTTTCTTTCTTTCTTTTTTTTAATTTGATTTTGCAAATGTTGCTCAGGTATTTTCTTAAATTAGATCAGTACTCTGTTGAATGATTTAGTTGCATTTCCCTGTAATGGACCATAATTGTTGAACAGCAGACAAAAATAGCGTTGATATGTTGAGCTGAAGTGTTCTTGTGATACAATGGAAATTTAAATCCAATTTGGAGGTTCTGGGGACAATGCATAACATAAATATGCACATTTAGCAAACAAACAATTACAGTAAATCAGAAAACTGATCAGCAGCAATGCACTCCCTTCCGAACACTACACCACTGCACAGTCAATAGGTTTTAATGGGAATACATTTCTTGACAGTGCTGAGGATCTCTGGGGCTTAAAGTTGTTCCAACTATTTATTTTTATTGTAAAAGCTGAAGCACTGTGAAAAAGAAAGGCGATTGCAGTATATTGTCTAACTGGGATGTGAGGACGAAATTACTGCACATGTTTATACCAAAGTTGAGTTTCTGCGGCACGTAAATGTTCTGACATGTCCATAAAGTAAACAATTTAACCTTTAGTGGAAAAAGCCTACAGTAAATTTCAACGCAAAGGGCACAAATCTGAACTCTTCGAAGAAAAAAAAAAAAAAAAAAAAAAAAGAAAAAAAAAACTTTGGCTTAAAATTATCCCCTAATTTCCACTGACTAATGTTCCAAGCATCCGATAGCAAAATTTGATTAATTACAGGGGAAAAAGATCGAAAATCTGTACAGATACATGAATTTCCTAACAGAAGTTGTAACGTACATAACCGTTACGATGCAAAATACAAAACAGAAACATAAAAATAAATATTGTTCTGCACATTTCTAAAGAACGTCACATGGCCATAAACGGTCAACCTCTAACAATGACTCCGAAAATGCTAAACATATCGCAACTTCAAGGCGAGAATGTTTGATTACTGCTTTCACTGACAAGAAACTAAAGTCTAAGAAATTAACCATTGACACTAATTTTCACTTAATACTCTTAACAGTAAGCCCTATATAACGTTAGGAACGAAGAATGGCTCTTACCAAACGACAAATTTAGTATTAACTTTGACGATGTTAACTTGCTTTTATTTCGGGATTAGCTGACCTGCAGTAACTAAAAGTAAATGGCACGAATAAAATTATAATTTCGTTGTGACTATTTAAAAGCCATCATCTCTTTCTCTTTCAAGCTCGAAATGTCGCTTGTAAATTAAGGTAATTTAAATTCTCTCTCGGGGCGAACATATTTAATCACGAACACGTTTATAGATGTCCAAAATAGATCTGTTTCTAATTACAATTTCATTTTTACAAATTCTTTGTTCAGTCTCCATTTTGGTTTGATGCATAAACTGTTATCAGGAGGTCAATGTTTAAGACCTTTTTACAATTTGAACGACAAACTACTTTCGGTCTTACAATTTACGATCAAGTACATAATAAATATAAGGGGTTGATACATGTTAATCTACTGGCATTCTAGAAAATTCAGCAGAAAAAGTGATTGTAACTTCAAGGCAAACGTCAGCTCCGCAGTCGACATGACGCTACCAACACCCGACCGCTTAACGTAACTAACACACTGCGTCCTAACAACCCTTTAAGCGAAAATTGGTGATGCACGCCAGTTGACACTGATTCCCACGTGACACGGTTGGCATTTAATGACCGCGCTGAAGATCGAGACGTCCGGAGAGCATTCCTTGATCGAGAGTAGTCTGCTACGTGCAGCGTAATACAAAGCAAGGTTCAATGACATTGTTTCCTAAATATCAGCCAATATTTCTGTAAAATCGTACTCACCAGTTATCCAATTTTATCATCTCTTCAGGTTTTTTGTTTTTACTATCCGCCTTTGCCTTCAAAGCTTCCGGATAGAGCTTCAAAACATGTGCAAACTGATTTGAAGTTCCCTTGGCGAAGAAAGTTGCTGTGTCTTTTACGGAAGCCATTGTGATAACTATAGTACACCAAACGCACGCAAGAGCGCACTACATTTACTATGGCAGCTGCCTTTTTACAAAATTGTTTTAAAATTCGAAACCATGCATCAAGTTGTGTACTCTGAATTAACACGGGCCCCAACAACGGCAGACATGAGGCGCTTCGAACACTTAACTAGCACAGGTTCTAGCCACGCGGCCGATGTCCGCAGCACTGCTTGAACTGCGCGTGCAGTAGAACTGACGCATCCTCAAAGAATTCTGTGATGATTTCGGCTGAAACTTGTAAAATAACCTAAACAATTGCAATAATATACTACTGTTTTATAGTTCATCCGTAAATTATTATATTAAAGGTATGCAAGGTCGGAAACGTAAAAATTAAGTTTTTTAAAAATTTGTGTAAAACGCAGCCTTCGTCATAAAAGCTCAGGCGGTTACGACAGAGAGAGAAAGCCCCGGCCACTCATATTTCTGATGCATCGAATGTGGAATATGAACGCTAAAGGAGGAAAATTAACATAATTCGCCTCATTTATCTATATCCTGACAATTAGAATAAATAATGAACATACTAAAATTACAAGACAAGTTATTCGCTGTCCAAATCGTTTCTGTAAAGTGAATTGTATAAATAATGAGAAAATTAGCGCACAGGGATCTCAATTAAAGGTTGAATTCGTGTACAAGACTAATTTAAATTGAACGTTTATGAGTTACGTATGTATATTAACAAATTTGTTAGTACAACTTGAATAGTTTTCGCATAATTCAGAAATGGAAATAAACTTAATTGTTTTAAAAGAGCCGAAAGAGCTGTTGCCATGAGTATGTTGATAAACCAGTTTGACCCTATGACGAGATTCGTTTGATAATCAAATTCAAGAAAATGATAAATAAACAATCGTAAATACAGACGCTGTTATGTGGAATCCGAAACTTCCCATTAAACATCACAGATTAATAAATGACAAACTAAAGAAATACAGCATGGTATTTCGACCAACGACAAAACAGTTGTTGGCGAATCATTAAGAAACGAAGCGAAAAAGCACCTCCAGTTTGAAGATATCAGTTAAGCATTGAAGCACATTCCTTAGTATTAGACAATTAGTAAGAACTTTACTCTCTTGTTGCTACTTGTAACGCTGGCTATGGTACTTTCATTCTAAACACTGTAAACGTACCGGTACCGTTTTTGGAGAGAGAATCTTGAAATAAAAAAAAAAAAATAAAATAAAATAAAATGGAAAAAACCCTTAGTGTCTCAATTTGTGCTCCCATACCGTACATTTTCATAAAATATAAATCTAAAACCAGGAACGATTTTTAAAAATGAATACCGTTAAGAACTAATATAAAATCTGAGTGAATAAACGTTTTGTGTTTATAAAATTTATAACTATGCCAATCATCGATCTTGTACTTAACACGATCTCTCTCTCTCTCTCTCTCTCTCTCTCTCTTTCTGGTTCAGAGGACCAGTAAATAAATATTCGTTATATATAAGGCCTTAGTGTGTGTGGTACCGCAGAATGGGAAGTAGCTTTCCCTCAGCTGTGCAGATCACAGTGATCCGTACAGTTCAGTTGTAAATAATAATAATTGTGCTCATTTTCTCCTCATTCTATTCCCATACAGAGTATGGGAAGAGCAAAAATTCCTCTGATCACTCTGTAATTAGTGCAGTTTTGTCATTGTGGCCCCTGTGGGAGCAATTCATATGGGAATGTAGTGTCTCCTAGATTACTCACTTAATACTACTTCCTGAAATTTGGTCTGTATCTTCAAAGTATCCCCCAGTTCAGGTAGGCCCACTTCAACATTTCTGTCAACTGGGGTTACTTTGGGCCAGTTTTTCATGTTTTCATTTACACATTAATTAATAAAAACACATAATAAATGGATTTTCAACATCAAAATTGAGTTTTTAACCAATTAAAAAAGTATAAAGCAGTAACCTGTACCAACATTTTTAAATAAATTCTCTTTTTATTTTTTCAATGTTTTTTTTTAATGTTGGAACAAAGTAACCCCTGCCCGGGACTACTCTGGACCTCTCACATATGTTAATACAAATTGAATACAGCTCACTTGTTAGACTATTGTAACCCTTTACACAACAATCAGATAATGAAATGACAATACAAAATAGCAACAAAAAAATTACTTATGTAAATATCTATTAAGAAAACAAAATTTTAGGCTAAATTTTATTTGAAAAATGTGAAAAACCTTTATTTTTGTTCTACAGACTTTTTTTAATGCTAATTTCTTATACCAACTCAAAATCAGCCATCTCAGGAACATTAAAGTGTCCTTGTTTCATGAGCTTAGGAGGGTTGATTTTTTTTTTCTTCATGTCAGTCCACTCATAAACAAGAATATACTTTTTGTCAGGTCACTTCCAGGACTTTTTGGTTTTGCTCATACAGTCTACTGTAGAGCCTAACTCTCCCCCATTATGTAGTTTTGTTATCAAAACCAGATAGTGCTTTCCTTCATACATGACAATAACAGTCGCCTTTTTTCAAGTTATGTTTTAATTATTCTAGGTCAGGTGCCAGTGGTGTTTCCTTGATAGGCTCGATGGTACCTACTTCTTCATCGAATTCTTCAGATTCACTTTCAGTTAAGAAAGGTGTGAGCCATAATCAGAAGCACTCTCATCATGAAAACTGTAAGAACTAGAGTTATCTGGTTCTCTTGCTGGTTCTTGCTTTCTATGACAGGCCTTTTTTTTCAGCTTAGATGTAGAAGCTGATGCACCTTCAAAGTCCATTTCATTTTCGCTTGACTCGTCAGCCAACTTTGAACAAAAACTTTTCCCAGCTGGAACATCCAGCTTCTTACATTTCTGAGTTGCCCTAGCACTTTTTGTCACATTCTTCCTTTTTTCTGCAGGGTGTTGCATGAAACTTTCTCCAATTAGACTTTTCATAGGGCTGTTGAAGTTACCATGTTTAGGCAAGCGCTACAGTACTTTGGTTCATCAAAAGGTATGATATCTGTTTTTTAAAATCCAGATATCATACTTTCCTTCTTCTCTTCATACAAACTATCAACCAGCTGTTTTAGCAGTTTAGGAAATTGATCTTCAGGCAAACCTGTCATTGACTTGATTTTTCTGTCACTGACTTGGTTTTTTCCTTCCGCGAAGTCAATATCTTACACCACTCCCTTTTCATAGAGCCATAGTAGGTGACATCCAGTGGTTGAATGATATGTGTTGAGTTTGGTGGCAGACACACAAACTTTACATTGTTATCCTCACAAGCTTTTACAATTTCTAAGTTGATATGGGAACTTAAGTTGTCCCCAATCACAACCTTGACACCAGGCAGCTTTTTCAACTGAGGAAGTAAGGTGGTCATAAACCAGTCTTTGAGTGTCCTGAATCAAACCACCCACTTTTTGTTCTGTTGTACTTGTGTCCTGCAGGACCACCTTTGGTCCATGCAGACCACAAATGCTCAGACTTATACACCACATAGTGTGGTAAGATCTCCCCACTGCCACTTCCACAAAACATTGAAGAAATACAAGACTTTGTTGACTCCATTATGTGTTCAACGTGGCATTTTACAAATGATCTTGCTTTCTCCAGGATCATCTCGCAGGTTTGTCTCATCATAATTCCATATGTTCTCATCTGGAACATTACTGAGAGCAGTTTGTATGTTGTCAAAATAATCATTGACTACCAATTCATCATTAGCAGCCCTTACTCATTTAATGTTGCTTGCTGTATGTGCTGTTAACTTAGGATGACGTTTTCTAAATGATACTGCCCTATTGGGACATGGAAAGTTGTTTTTAAAACCATTTACTGTATGGCCTTCTTTGTCAAGGTAGCATTTTATGTTTTATCTTAAATCAAGATGAGTAATAGGAAATCCAAATATAGTTAACTTGTCAATATGTGCTTCAAAGGCTTGTCCTTGCTTCTTGATTGAAGATTGTAGGATGGCCATGTTTTTTGGCAGGTAAGCCTACTGGTACCGGTAACCCATAGGTTTTAAGCTTATTTATTATTGTGCTTCTAGGTACATTGTAATACTGACTTGCGCTTCATTGTGTTCTTACTCCACTTTGTATGTCCTTCCAAGGTCTCAGCATTATAATCAGTGTACTTTCTTGAGCCTGGCTTGCTCTTGTAGGTTCTCGTCATTCTGGGTCAGCAACTGGAACAAAAACAACCAAAATAATATTGCACAACAGTAATGTATACAACAATGTTAGTAAAAATATTTTTGTTTTAATTTGGAAGTAAAAAACATGTTTGCAAAACAATGGGACTACTTTAGCTCAAATTAGGCCTGGTAAAAAGTAGCCCCGAAAAACTAGTTTTTAGGTGAAGTTTACAAAAAGTTAAACATGTAATGTTTAAAAAAAAAGGAATAAGGAAAAACAATTATTACACATTTCAAACATTCAGAACTACAATAACAAGATATAAACCACCGACACTCTGCTTCAAAGATGAAAAAGGAAATCTGATCACCAGCGTGGAACAAAATTGCCAACACCTAGCGAACTACTTTGAAACGCTGCTAAGCTGCAAAAGACCTGATGAAACCTTGACATTTGAGAAGCCTAAGAATAAGCTACCAGACTCTGAACCACCTAATAAAGAAGAAATTAAAGAGATCTTGAAAGGATTGAAAAACAATAAAGCATCTGGTAAAGATTCGTTAGTCGCGGAACTACTGAAATACGCAGGAGAAAACTTAATAAATAATTTCGAGGCACTGTTTGAAGAGATTTGGAATACAGAGAAGATTCCGGAGGAATGGAAGACAGCATTGATTCATCCATTACATAAGAAGGGTGCCAAGACAAATGCAAATAACTACAGAGGTATCTCATTGTTATCAGTGGCCTATAAGATCCTATCCAAGGTACTACAAAACAGGATTGAAAATCAGGTAGAGAAAGAACTGGGTGAATATCAGGCTGGGTTTAGAAAAGGAAGATCATGCAGTGAACAGATATTCAGTCTACTCTCCATAATACAACTTCGCGCACGCACATCGAAAAATCTAGTAATTACATTCATAGACTTCAAAAAAGCATATGATTCTATTGATAGACCAACTCTGCTTAACACATTAGAAGAATTTGGGATTGATGATAAAAGCAGAAGTCTAATCCAGGAAACCCTTACGGGAACAAAATCGCAAGTGAAGTTTTTGGGTAGATTGTCACAACCGTTTGTAATTGGAACAGGTGTTAGACAAGGGGATGGGCTCTCCCCACTGTTGTTTAACATTGTCCTTGAAAAAGTGGTCAGGGAATGGAGAAAGAAGATGGCAGAAGCTGGAGTGAAAAATGGGATAACGTTAGGAAGAAATAAAACAAAAATTGAATGTCTGGCATTTGCTGATGACATGGCAATATTGGCAGATGACATCGAAACAGCAAAGATTCAGATAGAAATGCTGCATGAGATCGCTGAGAAGACAGGTCTACAAATATCGTATGAAAAGACAGAACTGATGATACAGGACAAAACAGACCCAACACAGACATTGCAAACTAAATATGGAATAATTAAGAGAGTTCATAAATTTAAGTATCTAGGGGAATGGATTACACCGACAGGGTTACCAAATGTTTCACTACAGGAAAGAGCAATAAAGATGGAAACGGCATACCAGCTATGCCGAAATGTATACAATAAAAAGTCGATCTCCATCAATGCCAAGCTCAGGCACTACAATGCGGTAATAAAACCAGAAAGTTTGTATGCGATTGAATGCATCCCACTGAACAGAAAACGTCTGTTGGAGAAATTGGAAATAAAAGAGAGAAAAATACTGAGAAAGATCTTAGGACCTAAAAAGGATGGACAAGAATATAAATTGCAATCCAATAAAGAGTTATACGAGAAAATTGAAAAACTGACAACATCCTTTAAAAAGAGAAGACTGAGTTTCTATGGGCATGTCAAAAGAATGGCACCAGAAAGAACGGCAAAGAAAATCCTGGAATACATGGAAAGCAGAAAGACACAAATTAACTGGCTGAAAGAAGTAAAAGAAGACATTGCAGAAATGAACATTATACCAGAGACAGTTTACAACAGAATGGAATATAGGAATGCCATCAACAAAATACAGGGATTCAAAGACCGAACGCAATCAAAGAAGACGGGAACAACCTGGTCGCAAGAACGTAAAGAAGCCCACTCAGAAAAAATGAAGAAGTACTGGGAAGAACGCAAGAAAAAGCACAAGAAATGACTGATGCTTAGCGTAGTCCAAAGTTGACTGTAACGAATAATAATAATAATAATAACATTGGTAACAGATTATGAAAGATGATATTTTGACACGTACCTTGTTTTTATCTTGTTACTGAATTCATCCATGATGAAAATTTTGGAGGTAAACAAATCATGCATCAAAACAAAGGTTTACAAAAATTCCAGTGTTGCCAATGGTAAAAATTTTAAATTACCCTGAACTATTTAAATACCCTCAAGTAGGGTATAAAATATATTTTAAACCCAAAAATACCAATATACCTTGTTTTGTTTGTTCAGCACAAAAATTTAAAACTTTTTTTTTTTTTGTGTTGGCCTAAAGTAACCCTACAAGGACCAAAGAAACCCCCAGTTGACAGTACACCTAGTAATTCCTATTTGATTTGGACCCAACACATTTGAGCAAAATTCTAGGATGGGACATGTGAGTATTTCGTAAGCAATCTCTTTTGTGAGCTGATTGCATTTTGCTATGATGCTACTAACAAATCAAAATCTGTTATCTGCTTCACCTATGACAATGCCTATGTGGTCATTCAATTTCATATCACTATAAATTGTTGCACCCAAGTGTTTATATAAGTTAACTGATTGCATTTGTTACTCGTTGATGTTGTAATCACAGGAAACAACTTTGTTTTCATTTTGTGAAATTTACAGTTTTATATTTTTGAACTTTGAAATCTTATTAAGATCAGACTAAATACTGTGCAGCTCTTTTTTTCAAACATTGCTCCATTGCAGATAACTGCATTATCTACAGAAAGTCTGAGGCTGTCTGTCAGGTCATTAACATACATCATGAACAGCAAAGTCACAACACATTTCCCTGATGCATATCTGAAAACTTGCACATCTGATGATGATTCTACATCCAAGGTAACATGCTGAACATGCTGTGTCATCCCTACCAAGAGATCATTCATTTAAACGTATATTTGTTTGATACCACACATGATTATACTTTCATTAGTAAGCAAGCATTAGTGTGGTATGAGACTAATGCTTTTCGGATGTAAAAAAATTCTTCATGAACTTGATGGTTTTGATCACAAGTTTGTTCAAACCATGGGTAAGTGTCACAGAGATGCTGAGAGAAATGAACTGGCAGACACATGAAGATACATGCAAACTAGTTGCTATGTCTCTAGAACCAACTTCAAGTGATGAATATAGGAACATATTTCAACCACTTATATAACACTCACATAGGGGTTCCAAAGACAAAATTAGAGTAATTACAGCACAGACAGATGCATGTAAGCAATCATTCTTCCCACAATCCATATGTGAGTGAAACAGAAGAAAACCCAAATAATTGGTACAATGGAATGTACCCTCTGCCATACACTTCACAGTTGTTTGTAGAGTGTGGATGTAGATCCATGACTTTCGTGTGATAAAACCTCAAATTATTTTTGTATGACTAATTTTTTCAAAATCTATGCAAATTGGCATGGAGAAGGTCATTCTGCTTGTGGCACCAATTGTGTTCTAATATTCTTCATCAAGTTGATGTCAGTGATATTTAACAGCATTTTTGTGGATCACTTCTGCTTCATTTGTTGTATACAGTTTTGAATTGTGCTTTCTTTCAACCACTGAGCACCATTTTGTAAATGGGTAAAGTGTTGTAAACCACTTTGTACACAATGGTAAGGAGAGGTGGGCTACAGAGTGATGCAGCAACTGTCATTGTAGGGATGCTAGACAGGAGCAGAAATGATTGGTGAACACATAAATACACTAAGCAGAAATTTTGTTTAACTTGTAGCTCTCTCCAAGAATTTTGAAGAAACTTTACAAAAGAACAAACAGCAATAAATCCCAACTATTACAAGAAGCAAACTGAAGCATATTCTGCAGTGTGAGGCTCCCCCTATTGATGCACAAGCAAATCCTTGAAGGATGACTAAGACTCAAGACTGTGACTGAAACTTGTAGCTGCCGCAGCAGTAGAGTCACAGCCACTGAAGGCCTAGCTCAGTGGGCATGTCTCATTGGATCCACCAGGTCCCTGCACGACCATTATCGGTGTCTGTCAGAAATATGTTTCCGTTGCCAACTGTGAGATGCTGGCAATGGTGGTATTGGTCTATGATATCACATAAAGCTATGAACAAGATTTAGAATCAACAAGGCAGAGACCAATCACACCAGGGTCATGTGGTAGTTAGTGGACTACATCGTCAGTGGCTTTGCAGCCACCTCTCTGCTGACAGACTACATGCACCAATGCTGAGCAAGCCTTCAGGGACATATTGCAGCCAAATTACAGGAACTAGATCATTGGCCCCAGCCCAGAATTTTCTGCATGACCCATTAATGCAGTCGTTACCCTGCAATCAGCTTGTCATTATCAAACAGGTAGGTAGTGATGTAACATCAAGCCTTTGCTATTCCGCATTGCCCTTATTGACACAGATGCTTCTGCCTCAGCTGGGACACAAATTGCTACCTGCTGCCCAATGTCAAGAGAAACCGCACACTTGGCCACCATATCCAGAGCATGATGAGAGGATCCAGCCATCTCTACTCTCACTGATGTACCAACAACACTCTGAGCCTGATGTACTTGCAGCACCAGCCAATGACCACAATGTCACCGTGAGCACACTGATGTAACAGCACAGCAGCGGAGGTGTGCAGTCAACAGCCAGAGACCACCACACCAGGGAAATACTGTCATAATCACTGCACCAACCACAATGATTGTAAACAAGTTTCCACTAAGAAACCATTATAACCATCATCAGTCCTTCTTCAGCTGCACAACATTCTTCCTCAGCAAAGAATCATAGCCTGCTCTAAGCCATCAGAGCCATCCTGCTAGTGTTGTTGACTTCTGGACCTTCTCCAACTGCACCAATGTTATAATTCATGTCAGAGCAACTGCTGAGGATAAAGATAAAGATTTAGATGGGCAACCAGATGACAGCAGCCAGAATAACGGATCTTCTACAGCAAGGGCTTCCTATGTAACAATATGGGTAAATGCCAAATTCAAAGTTTTGTTTGAGCCTGTGTGGTTGTTTTTCCATCCTTTCTTCTTCACTTCTTTTTCTGGCTGCGCTGATATTTGGTTTGGTGTAAGTAGGCAATATTAGGAAGCAAGTTTTGATTCAGGACACTGTTCAGCAGTTAATAAATCAAGTAGCTCACTTACAGGCAGAATTAGAGCAGTTGACGGAGGAAAGGAGGGATCAGTCATATCCTATACTCCAATTAAAGAAATTTTGTGATTGACAGATTGCAATTGTGGGGATCAGTGTTGCCTTTGTGCAGCCAACTACACTTCACAATGTGCTACATCTAACCTAGAAAATAGGGAATGCAGTAAGCAAATGGTGGTCGAGAAAGAACTATGATCGGATGGTGGCTGGACCCCTACCACTCGCTCGCTAAAACATCAGTCACAAAGTAAGTTTAATTGGAGTATAGTACACCAATCCTGGATAACAAAGTTGTGCATTAGCCACACTGATTTCAGGAAAATGGGGAGAATCTCTTTTGGTAATGTGGACACAGCTGCTAGGTTAGGAAATGCGAGCAATGAGCAGTTGTTGAATGTAGCCAAGTCCAAACTAGCAGGAGTTGCTAGGATGTATGTAATATGCCATGAAAAGTTAAGGTAAGCACAGTTGTTCAGTATCTTCAGGGAAGGTCTGGTAGACACTGAGGTACTGACAGAATGTTTTAAAAACATGGGGAATCATAGAGAATTTTGTAGACCGTATTCAAGACATTAATGTAAGTTCATATGAGCTCTCCGAAGATGATAATGCTAACTAGGCCATCTTGTAGGAAACTGAGCAGAGAGCTCTTGACACACTTTTACTGGGTTTGTAGCCAGAGAGATTACAAAGAGTTCATGTGTGAATGAAGCAGTAGAAACTAAGTTAGTGCTCACTGAAACTGGTGTGCTTACCAAGCCACAGGAAAAAGTGGTCACATTAAGTGCAGATGTTAAAGGTTTTAGATGTGGATGTATAGGGCATATGACATGTAATTGCAGAGAATAGCAGTGTCTGATTTGCAGACGTGTTGGACATTCTGAGTGGGATCATAATAACAGAAAATTGCAGGGCAAGAAAGACAGTCACAAGATGGCTCATGCAATTTGCAGTTAAATTGGACAGGGAGTGGTGTGGTGACTGCGTAACACTCCCGCTAAGAGTTAGCATAAGTTAAAAATCAGCAGAGGACTTTTTTCTGACCAGTTACATAAAAGGAAAATTGTATAAATTTGTATAAGATACTAGATCTTGGGTATCTGTGGCAAGTAATTTAATCAAGTGATGTAGATGAGGAGTTGTGTAGATGCACTCTGTTTACCAGTAGTAGGTTCCACGTAGGAGAAGGTAACTTCCACATTGAGGTAGAAGCTATTCTTGTGCTTGGCAATAGCTATAAAGCCTTTCTTAGTTTAGATTTCCTGGTTGCACATCAAAGTTGACTTGGAATGGCATATAGCAGAACTGGATGGAGCACTGTTTCACCTATGACTGGAATACTATTACTGTTGCAAGGAATGCCCAAGACAGTGGTTGGGCCATCTAAACTGCGTACAAGGACCCTTAGAGTCAACTTGTGGGATTTCATACCAGACAATACTGGAAACATAATCTGGATTGATGTATGAGCTGATCTGCTAGTGAATTATCTGTATATTGTTGAACTTTTTCCTGGAAATGAATAACTAGACAAGGAGAAATGTTTTGCACGGCTTAGTTTATTCTATGTAAGGACAATTGCAGGAAGCAAAGCAGTGTCAGTCAGTGCTGATAACTTTAGTCCTGAGGAGCTACAGTTGTCACATGGCACCCTGATAGCTAGTTTACAACACATAGGGCTTTTTGAGTCTCCTGGTCCATTATCTACCACTCCACTAGCTCAACATCATATTCCCACTGGAAACAAAGTGGCTGTGTTCCTCAAACTCTACAGCCTGTCACTGAAGACCTTAACTCTCCAGCTTCAAAACTGGACTATAGAAACAAGAAGCACCTGTTGTCATTGTACTGAAAGAGATCATGTGCTGTCAGCAAAGCATTCTGGTTCTCTTGTGACTATTGCTACTTAAATCAGAAAACAGTGTTAGATGCCTACCCGAAGCCAAATGTAATAAAAATATTAGATAATCTGGACCAGTGGCAATATTTTACAACTATGGAGCTACAGAATTGGTACTGTCAATTAGAGAAAGTCACTAAGATCATCCAGAGAGGATACTCAACCCCTTCTGATCATTAGCAATATTCTCATATGCTGTTTTGGCTGAAAACTGCACCAGCTGCTCTGATTGTTAGATGGTGTATTGTGAAGATGAAAACCAAAGCTATGCATAGGCTGCTTGATGATATAATGATATTTTCTGAAGATGTCTAGGAGCATATAGTGTGTTTTTGTACCAAAAATGGGATTTACACTTATCCTTGACTTGTTGGTGCCATAAAAAAATTGCAGTGCCCACAAAAGTAAAGTAATTGTAGTCATATCTAGGTCTTGCAGCTTTTTTTGAAAATATTTTCCAAAATTTGCTGAAACTGTGAGACTCCTCATGCAGCTGTTAAGGAAAGGGTTAAAGTTCCATTGGTTACCAGACTGTGAAGCAGCATTTCTAAAACTAAAAGATTTGTTAATATCTAGCCCAGTTCTTGGGTTTCCAGATTTCCAGGAACAGTTCCTGCTGTTCTATGACTCCAGCAGTCTCACCTTATGTCACAGGAGCATGTTGTTGTTGTGGTCTTCAGTCCTGAGACTGGTTTGATGCAGCTCTCCATGCTACTCTATCCTGTGCAAGCTTCTTCATCTCCCAGTACCTACTGCAGCCTACATCTTTCTGAATCTGCTTAGTGTATTCATCTCTTGGTCTCCCCCTACGATTTTTACCTTCCACGCTGCCCTCCAATACTAAATTGGTGATCCCTTGATGCCTCAGAACATGTCCTACCAACCAATCCCTTCTTCTGGTCAAGTTGTGCCACAAACTTCTCTTCTCCCCAATCCTATTCAATACTTCCTCATTAGTTATGTGATCTACCCATCTAATCTTCAGCATTCTTCTGCAGCACCACATTTCGAAAGCTTCTATTCTCTTCTTGTCCAAACTATTTACCGTCCATGTTTCGCTTCCATACATGGCTACACTCCATACAAATCCTTTCAGAAATGACTTCCTGACACTTAAATCTATACTCAATGTTAACAAATTTCTCTTCTTCAGGAATGCTTTCCTCGCCATTGCCAGTCTACATTTTATATCCTCTCTACTTCGACCATCATCAGTTATTTTGCTCCCCAAATAGCAAAACTCCTTTACTACTTTAAGTGTCTCATTTCCTAATCTAATACCCTCAGCATCACCCGACTTAATTCGACTACATTCCATTATCCTCATTTTGCTTTTGTTGATGTTCATCTTATATCCTCCTTTCAAGACACTATTCATTCCGTTCAACTGCTCTTCCAAGTCCTTTGCTGTCTCTGACAGAATTACAATGTCATCGGCGAACCTCAACGTTTTTATTTCTTCTCCATGAATTTTAATACCTACTCCGAATTTTTCTTTTGTTTCCTTTACTGCTTGCTCAATATACAGATTGAATAGCATCGGGGAGAGGCTACAACCCTGTCTTACTCCCTTCCCAACCACTGCTGCTCTTTCATGCCCCTCAACTCTTATAACTGCCATCTGGTTTCTATACAAATTGTAAATAGCCTTTCGCACCCTGTATTTTACCCCTGCCACCTTTAGAATTTGAAAGAGAGTATTCCAGTCAACATTGTCAAAAGCTTTCTCTAAGTCTACAAATGCTAGGAACGTAGGTTTGCCTTTCCTTAATCTTTCTTCTAAGATAAGTCTTAAGGTCAGTATTGCCTCACGTGTTCCAGTATTTCTACGGAATCCAAACTGATCTTCCCCAAGGTCAGCTTCTACTAGTTTTTCCATTCGTCTGTAAAGAATTCGTGTTAGTATTTTGCAGCTGTGGCTTATTAAACTGATTGTTCGGTAATTTTCACATCTGTCCACACCTGCTTTCTTTGGGATTGGAATTATTATATTCTTCTTGAAGTCTGAGGGTATTTTGCCTGTTTCATACATCTTGCTCACCAGATGGTACAGTTTTGTCAGGACTGGCTCTCCCAAGGCCGTCAGTAGTTCCAATGGAATGTTGTCTACTCCGGGGGCCTTGTTTCGACTCAGGTCTTTCAGTGCTCTGTCAAACTCTTCACGCAGTATCGTATCTCCCATTTCATCTTCATCTACATCCTCTTCCATTTCCATAATATTGCCCTCAAGTGCATCGCCCTTGTATAGACCCTCTATATACTCCTTCCACCTTTCTGATTTCCCTTCTTTGCTTAGAACTGGGTTTCCATCTGAGCTCTTGATGTTCATACAAGTGGTTCTCTTATCTCCAAAGGTCTCTTTAATTTTCCTGTAGGCAGTATCTATCTTACCCCTAGTGAGATTAGCCTCCACATCCTTACATTTGTCCTCTAGCCATGCCTGCTTAGCCATTTTGCACTTCCTGTCGATCCCATTTTTGAGACATTTGTATTCCTTTTTGCCTGCTTCACTTACTGCATTTTTATATTTTCTCCTTTCATCAATTAAATTCAATATTTCTTCTGTTACCCAAGGATTTCTACTAGCCCTCTTCTTTTTACCTACTTGATCCTCTGCTGCCTTCACTACTTCATCCCTCAAAGCTACCCATTCTTCTTCTACTGTATTTCTTTCCCCCATTCCTGTCAATTGTTCCCTTGTGCTCTCCCTAAAACTCTCTACAACCTCTGGTTCTGTCAGTTTATCCAGGTCCCACCTTTTTGCAGTTTCTTCAGTTTTAATCTACAGGTCATAACCAATAAATTGTGGTCAGAGTCCACATCTGCCCCTGGAAATGTCTTACAATTTAAAACCTGGTTCCTAAATCTCTGTCTTACCATTATATAATCTATCTGATACCTTTTAGTATCTCCAGGGTTCTTCCATGTATACAACCTTCTATCATGATTCTTAAACCAAGTGTTAGCTATGATTAAGTTGTGCTCGGTGCAAAATTCTACCAGGCGGCTCCCTCTTTCATTTCTTAGCCCCAATCCATACTCACCTACTGCGTTCCCTTCTCTCCCTTTTCCTACACTCGAATTCCAGTCACCCATGACTATTAAATTTTCGTCTCCCTTCACTATCTGAATAATTTCTTTTATTTCATCATACATTTCTTCAATTTCTTCGTCATCTGCAGAGCTAGTTGGCATATAAACTTGTACTACTGTAGTAGGTGTGGGCTTCGTATCTATCTTGGCCACAATAATGCGTTCACTATGCTGTTTGTAGTAGCTTACCCGCATTCCTATTTTCCTATTCATTATTAAACCTACTCCTGCATTACCCCTATTTGACTTTGTGTTTATAACCCTGTAGTCACCTGACCAGAAGTCTTGTTCCTCCTGCCACCTAACTTCACTAATTCCCACTATATCTAACTTTAACCTATCCATTTCCCTTTTTAAATTTTCTAACCTACCTGCCCGATTAAGGGATATGACATTCCACGCTCCGATCCGTAGAACGCCAGTTTTCTTTCTCCTGATAACGACATCCTCTTGAGTAGTCCCCGCCCGGAGATCCGAATGGGAGCCCAGTTCTTGGGTTTCCAGATTTCCAGGAACAGTTCCTGCTGTTCTATGACTCTAGCAGTCTCACCTTATGTCACAGGAGCATACAATTCAAAAATCCTTGAGCGCTCAGGATTGTCCCTGCATGAATTTTTTGGTCAGAAGATGCTGTCTTCCTTTGAGTTTCATAAGTCTCTCCCCTGGAAGTGATTTTTTGGCAGTCAAAAATTTCTCTAAAAGTTTAAAAAGTACATGGTGACAGGTGAAAAAAAACTGAAAGCTGAAGTTTTGGAATGACAAGACAGGATACATGCTAAGAAAGTAGTATCATGTAGGTCAATGGGCTATGGTGACCAAATCATATGTACCAAAAGGAAAAACTAAGAAAATTGTGACACATTATCAGTCCCCTTCCATGTGATAGAAATAGCTTTGCTACAGCACCTAACTTGCCTCACAATAGTCTACATCAGTCAAATGTATCCTTTTAAGGTGACCACTCTTGACAGTATCTTTCAAAGAGGGGAGGAGAGAATCTCGGAAAAAGGGAGAAAGAGGAAGGTTAGTCAAGAAAAGCGAGACAGTTCTGTAGTTGCCCTGACACATCTCTACACACTTAGGCCACAAAAAAGAATAATGAACTAACAACAGGATTCCCTCTTCCTTTAGGGCACATGATTGTACCCCGGATGGAGAGAAGTAGATTTTCAAAGAGTGGGTCTGCACTGGTTATACTCCATTACTCCATAACAAACAAAGCAGTCATTATTTGTGCTTGTTATGGGCAAGGCTTCCAAAAATCAAAGTATGGGAACACCACAAAACAGAGAAGAGAGCTGAATTTCAGAACTGGATAAAATCCCTGTTACTAAGAGATGAAAGGAAACACATTGGTAAAAGAAACCAGTGAAGTTTGTGGAAAGACAAGTATGATGACAATAGAGCAGGAAACATCTTGGTTGAATGAAAGCGTGAGAGCAGTAATCTGGGAAAGAAATCTCTCCAGGAAACAGAGGGATCAGGAGAAAAATAAACCAGAACTTATTAGAGATGAGACAAAGATCAGAAACCTCGAACAAATGTACCAAATCAAGAAACTGGAAGTTAAAAGAACAGTTGCAGAAGAAAAGACCAAGGCTTGGAAGATATTCACACAGAAATTGGAAGAGGGCAGTAGAAAAAAATAAGAAGCTGTTGTATAAGGTTTTCTGATTTAAGTAGCACTTTCAGTACAATGACAACAGGTGCTTCTTGTTTCTATAGTCCAGTTTTGAAGCTGTTGAGTTAAGGTCTTCAGTGACAGGCTGTAGAGTTTGAGGAACACAGTTGTAAAACATAGTTGTAAAATATTGCCACTGGTCCAGATTATCTAATATTTTCATTACATTTGGCTTCGGGTAGGCATCTAACACTGTTTTCTGATTTAAGTAGCAATAGTCACAAGAGAACCAGAATGCTTTGCTGACAGCACATGATCTCTTTCAGTACAATAACAGGTGCTTCTTGTTTCTATAGTCCAGTTTTGAAGCTGGAGAGTTAAGGTCTTCAGTGACAGGCTGTAGAGTTTGAGGAACACAGCCACTTTGTTTCCAGTGGGAATATGATGTTGAGCTAGTGGAGTGGTAGATAATGGACCAGGAGACTCAAAAAGCCCTATGTGTTGTAAACTAGCTATCAGGGTGCCATGTGACAACTGTAGCTCCTCAGGACTAAAGTTATCAGCACTGACTGACACTGCTTTGCTTCCTGCAATTGTCCTTACATAGAATAAACTAAGCCGTGCAAAACATTTCTCCTTGTCTAGTTATTCATTTCCAGGAAAAAGTTCAACAATATACAGATAATTCACTAGCAGATCAGCTCATACATCAATCCAGATTATGTTTCCAGTATTGTCTGGTATGAAATCCCACAAGTTGACTCTAAGGGTCCTTGTACGCAGTTTAGATGGCCCAACCACTGTCTTGGGCATTCCTTGCAACAGTAATAGTATTCCAGTCATAGGTGAAACAGTGCTCCATCCAGTTCTGCTATATGCCATTCCAAGTCAACTTTGATGTGCAACCAGGAAATCTAAACTAAGAAAGGCTTTATAGCTATTGCCAAGCACAAGAATAGCTTCTACCTCAATGTGGAAGTTACCTTCTCCTACGTGGAACCTACTACTGGTAAACAGAGTGCATCTACACAACTCCTCATCTACATCACTTGATTAAATTACTTGCCACAGATACCCAAGATCTAGTATCTTATACAAATTTATACACTTTTCCTTTTATGTAACTGGTCAGAAAAAAGTCCTCTGCCGATTTTTAACTTATGCTAACTCTTAGTGGGAGTGTTACACAGTCACCACACCACTCCCTGTTCAATTTAACTGCAAATTGCATGAGCCATCTTGTGACTGTCTTTCTTGCTCTTCAATTTTCTGTTATTACGATCCCACTCAGAATGTCCAACATGTCTGCAAATCAGACACTGCTATTCTCTGCAATTACATGTCATATGCCCTATACATCCACATCTAAAACCTTTAACATGTGCACTAAATGTGACTACTTTTTGCTGCTGCAACAATGGCAGGTTATCAAGATTAAAGTGAGTTTAAATGTAGTATTATAGTCAACACACAAGCGATGGGAGACATCACCTCCAAGGTGGCGATGAAGTGGGGATTTCCTCATACTAACATTTCATGAGTGTACCGTGAATATCACGAATTCAGTAAAACATCAGATCTCCAACATAGCTGAGATCAGAAAAAGGTCCTTCAAGAACAGGACCAATGATGACTGAAGAGAATCATTCAACATGACACAAGTGCAGCCCTTTTGCAAAATGCCGCAGATTTCAATGCTGGGCCATCAACAAGAATCAGCGTGCAAACCATTCAATGAAACATCATCAATATGGATTTTCGAAGCCAAAGGCCCGCTCGTGTATCCTTGATGACTGCATGACACAAAGCTTTCTGCCTCACCTAGGCCTGTCAACACTGACATTGGACTGCTGATGACTGGAAACATGTTGCCTGGTTGGACAAGTCTGGTTTCAAATTGTATCAACCGGATGGACACGTACAGGTATGGAGACAACCTCATGAATCCATGGACCCTGCATGTCAGCAGGGCACTGGTCAAGCTGATGGAGGCTCTGTAATTGTGTGGGGCATGTGCAGTTGATATGGAGCCCCTGATATGTCTAGATACTACTTTGACAGGTGACATGTACATAAGCATATTGCCTAATTACCTGCATATATTCATGCCCATTTTGCATTCTGACAGACTTGGGCAATTCCAGCAGGAAAATGCAACACCCCACCTGTCCAGAATTGTTACAGAGTGACTCAAGGAACACTCTTCTGAGCTTAAACACTTCCGCTGGCCACCAAACTCCTCAGATATGAGCATTATTGAGCATATCTGGGATGCCTTGCAATGTGCTGTTCAGAAGAGATCACTCCCTCGTACTCTTACAGATTTATGCACAGCCCTGCAGGACTCATGATGTCAATTCCCTCCAGGACTACTTCAGACTTTAGTTGAGTGCGTGCCACACTGCGTTGTGGCACTTCTGCTTGCTAATGGGGGCCCTACATTATATGAGGCAGGTGTACCAGTTTCTTTGGCTCTTCTGTGTATGTCTGACAATGACTCTTCCATCCAAGATAACATGCTGTGTCTTCCCTACCAAAAAGTTCTCAGTCCAGTTACAAATTTCAAGATACCTCGTTACGTTTTAGCCCAGAATAGTTTCTTAGATTCTGCAGCAAATTGTTGTCAAGGATACTGAACCGTAGTTTTGTGGATCACATTACTACCCTTCTTGTAGATGGGTGTGACCTGTGCTTATTTCTAAGAACTGGGCATGGTTTTTTGTTCAAAGGATCTATGATAGATTATAGTTAGGAGAGGGGCTAAGTCAACCTCAAATTCAGTATAGAATCTGACAGGGATTCCATCGAGCCCTGGAGCTTCGTTCAATTTTAATGGCTTCAGCTGTTTCTCAACACCACAAACACTAGCACTTATTTCATTCGCCTTTTCAGTGGCTTGAGGATTAAATTGGGGCACTTCTCCTGGGTTTTCCTATGTAAAGAAACATTTGAAAACAAAGTTAAGCATTTTTGCTTTTGCTTTGTTACCCTCAATTCACTAGGACTGGACAGTGACTTTGATACCATTAAAAGCCTTTATACACAACCATAATTTCTTTTGGTTTTGTGAAGTACTATTTGACAATATTCTGTCAAGTTAGTCACTGAGGTCATCATGCATTGCCCTCTTGACAGCCAAACACATTTTGTTCAGCATATCTTTATCTGCAGCCCTATACTTTGTTTAGCAGCTATTATGCTGTAATCTCTGCTCCTTCTGTAGCTTCTTTTCAGTGACTGTATACCCTAAAGGTTCCCTCCCATATTCTGAGCTGTTCTACTGAGCACATATCTATCCATATGTGGTCAATTATTCTTTTAAACTTGAGCCATAGTTCCTCTACATGCTCCTTCCCTGCTGTAAGTTTCAAGTTCCTTATTGAGATATGACATTACTATTTTTTATCTAGTTTATGGAACTTATATATCTTTCTGCTCAGTTTAGTTGTCTACTGTACTTTGGTAATCGTTGTTACCACAACCACATCATGGTCACTGATACCAGTTTTAATGTGGACACCCTCAAAGAGCTCAGGTCTATTTGTTGCTATTAGATCCAAATATTTCCATCAGGAGCAAGGTTCCAAACTATCTGTTCTAGGTTGTCTTCAGAGGAGGCATTTAGTAATGTTTCTCAGGATGTCTTATCATGCCCACCACTAGCAAAACTATAATTTTCCCAATTAATTGTTGGCTGATTGAAGTCTCCAATGGAGCTTACAGTATTGTTAGGGAACTTATGAATAAGTGAAATGAGATTTCCTCTCAGGTTTTGGTTACATCTGGAGATGAGTCTGGTGGGCAATAGTTGTATCCAGTTACCAATTTATGCCCACCTCTGATACTGAGTCTTGCCCAAACAATTTCACATGCAACTTCAGTTTCTATCCCAGTGGATTTGAGTTTCTTGTCTCCAGCAACAAATACTCCATCTCCACTTCCCATTCATCTATCCTTTTGATATTCACCTAAATTTCCCCCCAAAATCTTACTGTTATCAATTTCAGGTTTCAACCAGCTTTCTGTACCTGGTATTATCCGAGCTTCACTTCTTCTCAGGAACACTTCAAACTCTGGCACTTTGTTGTGAATGCTTTGGCCATTAACCATTAGGATTTTAATACTCTCACCTGTGAGAGGCATATCTTTTGATCTTACACTGATACTTCTGTTTTTCCTAGAGCTGTCATTATCTGGATTGGATGGTGAGTCACCTAATCTAAAAAACCCTTGTGTGCACACCACACAGTGTCAACTACCTGAGTAGCAGTGTCTGCTGTGTAATGCACACCTGACCTATTTGGGGGACACTACAGTTCCCAAACTTATGGCACAAGTCCAGGAAGTTGCTGTCTAGCTTGCCACAGAACATTTGAAGTCTCTAGTTCAGTACTTCCATTTGATTTGGAACCAAAGGGCCATGATCAGTTCTGGGAAAAGACAATGCTGCAGATTGTGAGCTTTGTTGAAATTCCATGGACAAGGCTGGACTTCTCAACCTTCTCTGCCAGTCACTGAAATGGCCAAAGTATGACCTCAGAGCCCAGATGATAGGCATCATTTGTTCTAACATGTGTCACAATCTGCAGTTGGTTGCACCCTGTGAGTGCACCTGGTGCTTATTCCTGTCCCTTGCTGCCATATTCCTAAGGAGTACCATCATCTACTGTATGTTTGAACTGCTGTCAATTAATAGGCCCCTATCCTTTTGTGTTTGCCTCCTCTTGACACCAGACAAAACAGGTTTCCTCAAAACAGGGGAAGTGAATTTCATTGGCTCAGTTTTAGTTTCAGTGAAAGACAGGATATCAAACTTGTTGGTTAGGCAGATCTTTACAACATGCTGAGTCCTCCCTGGTCTCTGTCCACCCAGTACAGGACACCTAAATTTATCATTGACACACAACTCACAATCAAGTGGATGAGTAATGACAGATCCTGCACTTTCCACAGAGGAGATGGGATACACTGGAGAGGATAATATTTGAGGTACCTCTAGTATCGCTGTCACAGGTACACAACTCTCAGAAGCTCTTCCAGTATACAGACTTGCAGCAACTGCCAATTCTTTGACAGTTGTCAGGGTGTTTTCCTGCTACTTATGCATGTCAACCAACTCATCCCATGTTTGAGAACAACATGCACAGTGGAGCTGCATTTTGGCTGGCGCAATGAATTACAGAGAAATGAACAAATAACTTTAAATTAAGCCTGCTGATTATCTTTTAATCTGTTGAGCTAAAAATTTGCTAATTTCCTATAAGACTTGGTGCAAATACACAAAACAAGATTCCTGTTAAGGCAACACAAAAACCCGTGGAAAAAAAATGACTAGTTTCCTCAAATGTTTTGAGGTTAAATATAGTTGTTAGCAAATTTGAAGACAAAGTCATTTTATGATAAATCTAGGTAATATACAGGCCAACTCCTCTTTAAGGGAAAACTAGATATAACACAATATGTTAGTTAGAAATTTACTACAGTAACTCAATCACATATGCTGATTTACTACAAATTTCTCTTAGATTATTCAAAGGGCAATGTTAGCGTCTAAAAATCCTAAAAAAACGCATGTTTATTTGCACTGATGTACAACGAAATTCAGGGATGATGTATTCTTGGGTTCTAAATGTGAACCAGAAATGCTGATTTGCTATGAAATAAGTTACATATTCAAAACATCCATACCATTGACTTAAGAAAATATAGTTTCACGTCAACTGTGCATGATTTTGCAACACCGTGAACAACAAAACAGTTGCAATCATTTATTGGCTTGTGTAACTATTATCATAAATTTGTAAAGTGATTTGCTGAAGTTGCACAACCATTAACTCAGTTACTTTGGAAGGGTGTTAAGTTTCAGTGGACAGCAGAATATCAAGAAGCATGTTAGAAATTGAAAGAAAAACTTATATCAGATCCTATGTTAGTGTTCACTGAGTTGAAGAAGGAATTCATATTGTCCTGCGATGCAAGTGACAGTGCATTAGGCTGTATTCTGAGGTGGAATTACAACAGCAAGGAACATCCAGTGGCATACACATCTAAACAGTTGAACAAGGCTGAATTCAATTATTCAGTATCCAAAAAAGAGATATTGGCAGTAATATGTGAAAGTTCTAATTTTTGTTGTTATTTGTATGGTTGGAAATTAAAAGTCATAACAGATCATGCATCTGGGAAGTTATTTGTTATCCATAAAACATACAAGTTGGTTAACAAGATGAGCACCCAAGTGGTTCACATGCCAGGAGTAAAGCATTCAAACGCAGATACTCTAGGTGGAAAAGTAGCCATATTACAGGAATAAGGTAGGAGTCAGAAGATTGGGAAAAGACACAGACAATGGTTAGTGAATGCTAAATGTTTAACTATTGAGTGGGTGCACCATTTTTCATAACACGAGCAGGCACGCAGCGCACTTTGTGCACATGTGAAGAATAGCTGTCTTTATATTACCAACGTAAACATGAATGAGCAAAATCACAGTTTAATCTTAGTTTAATAAACAATGACAAAATAAACTTACATAATATAAGCAAAAGCACTGTTCTATTAAACAATAATGAACTAAACTTTCATTATGTAACTCTGTTGCCACGGGCAGGTGATACCGAGACAATAATGACCCACTTGAAGCAGTAAACAGTGCAGTTGCATCAGATCTGAGCCAACTATCTATTTGATTACTAATTATCTCATAGACAACAGCCTCATTGTAGGATTGTGCTGCTAGCTCATAATCTGGGTCATTTTCTTGCATGGGTCATAAATTTGTTCCTGGCCTAGCTTGCTTTTTAGTTTATATTACTTCTGCTTACTTGGATGTTTGAGGACACAGTTTATTACTGTGTAAACCAAAGCAATAATGAAGGAATAACTGTGGGTTTGCAATTGTGAAATAACAATGAAACCACACAAAATTGTTTTATTTGTGGTTGGCGCACTTTATACATAGGAGCACCTGTTCACAGGATAAGGTGCCTCCTCACTTAGTAAAACACAGGGGATTACATTGCAGGTTCATGAAGTGTGGTCTGCACATTGCCATTCCTGTAACACTCAGAACTGAAGTCATGGGGAAGAAGCACAACTGATAAACGAGGTGCAGAAAGGGTTTGGTGGAAAACATGGTATAGTGATGTAGAGCAGTACATAAAAAATGGCATCCCATGTACACAAAGAGAAGATTTAAGTTATCAGAAAATACAATTACAGAGGTTACCAGAAGCTGAAAAACCATTTCAAATGATACAGCTTGATGTATTAGAACCTTTCAACAGACCTCCAGCTGCTAATAAATCATGGTCACAATTCCAGATGAGGAAGCTAGTACTATGTCATTGGCAACAGTAAACAACTGATTACTAAAGTTTGGTGTACCTGAGAGCATAATCACAGATCAAGGGACTAACTTTATGTCCATTATGGTAAAAAAGTTATGTCATTTACTGTGAATCGATAAGCTACATTCCAGGCCGTTCCATTCACAAGAGTATGGATGAACAAAAAGTGATCACCACACAATATCGAATACAATAAGCTATTACATGAGTAGCAGACATAGACTGGGACACCTATTTAAATTTTGTAGTCACCACATATAAATTGAAAGTCTACACAGGAACAAGTCTTTCATCATACATAGTAGTGTATGGCCAGAAAATACAATCACCTTTTGATGTGATTCAACAAAAATTGTGGACACAAAGTGAACTGGTAAAACAATTTGCAAAATGGTTAAGACAAGTTTGACAAAGGATAAAATGAGACAACACCAAAGATTTGGAAAACTAGAAACATATTTGACATCACGAGAGTAAACTACTGCAATAACAGACAGGATAGGGCAGTTGAAATTGCTAGCAAATCCTTACATCCTAAAGTGCAAAACAAAAAAGTTTTTAATAAAGTATCAGGAACCATACCAGGTCATCAAAATGACTTCACCAGTAAATGTAAAACTATGTCTACTGACTAAGACACCTGTAGTCCATGTCGATAGAGTAGAGCCATTTAAAGGAGTGATAAGACAATTACTGCAGGTGCCCTCACCATTACCAGAAAAGGAGAAATTGCCTAAGAAAGGAAAAGGTACACATATTGTGCCACATAAACTCAGATTTAAGGGAAAAATAGGGTGAATCTACAAGTTTTGGTTAGTGGTGAAACTGTTTTCTGCTTGTAAACTGGAGCAATTGGAAACTGGGACTATGAATGCTTTATGGTCAGAAATTTTTGGAAGATTTCACTTTGTTTCAAAACTTATCAAATCTGTCAACATTTTCCTACAGGCTGACAGAAGCTTAGTGCTCAGTTGTATGTTACTTGGATTGTATGTGAAAGGGGTATATTTATATCCATTATTATCTCAAAAAGTAAACTTACATAATTAATTTTTTGTTTATTTGCAGGTACATTTGTGCAGTCATAAATGAAGTCTGTTTAATACAACCATTTAACATGCTACAGCCAACCCTCACTATCTTGTTATTACAAATGTAAAAATCATGATTATACAATAAGTGTATACAAATTTATCAACTTTTTACATTTGGTAAAGGATTTCACATTTTTATTAGAGATATACTCTTTCCAATCATTAACATTGTGGTGTGATTGTTTCCACTCAAGTTAAGTAGCTTATGAGATATTAGAATCTGAAGCTATTATCATTTCATTACCATGCAAAAATACTGAAGGGAAGCATGAAAACAGAAGTGATGAATTCAGACACCTTGAAAGGACCAAACTGTCAACTGTACCATCTGTGTACACAAATTTTGTTGCCCATGGTTTCCGTGGGAAGATACGCAAGAAGGGATCACATCACAACCACAAGGAGGGCTGCATCTGTGACCTATGCCACAAGACATATATAAAAAAAAGCCTGGGAACACATTCAATTATTTACTGTGCAAGAACCAAACATTGGACAGATATCATACATATGTCATTTTGAAGAGAAACCCTGAAAGTTTTTTTCATGTATACCACCACACCGTAGTTTAGTAATTTGTTGGTAGTCAGCGCTAGTTGCAAACATGGTGAGTTCAGTTGTGGAGCAAACTTTCTCTGTGCTGTAGTTTGACAAAAACAAGCTACAGCCGTTCAACAGATTTTTAGAACCAAGAACAGTAAGAAGCCACCAACAAGGAAGGCCATTTACCACTGGCACAAAAAATTTATTATGATAGGTTGCTTGTGCCCGGCAAAGAGAAGTAGACGTCCCAGTGTGAATGAAGTGAATGTGGAGCACTTACGAGAGACATTCATAAGGAGTCCAAAGAAATCGGTGCGTCATGTACCTCTTAACTCAAAATGGCTCCAATGACTGTGTGGAAAGTCCTGCGACAGAAGCTGTCTATGAAACCATTCAAATTGGAGCTAGTGCAGAAGCTCAATGATGATCTGAACACAGAGCTGCTGCATCAATGGATCGGTGGTGCTACAGAAAGGGACAACTGTTTCATGAAATGCCCCCCCCCCCCTCTGATCACCAGATCTCACTTTTTTCTGTGGGGACACATTAAAGATCTGGTGTATGTACCACCTCTACCATGTGATGTAGCAGAGCTCCTGGAGAGAATACGGGAAGTGATTGCCACAGCCGACGATGCCATGCTGGGACAGGTATGGCAAGAATTCAATTACTGTATTGACATCTGCCGGGTCACTCGTTGTTCGCATATCGAATGTTTGGGGGGTGGGGGGGGGGGGGAGGGAACAACTCTTGGAGTTCCTCTTCAAAATGCAATATGTATGACATCTGTACAATGTTTAGTTCTTGTGCAATAAATAATTGAAAGTGTTCTGTTCCTGGACTTTAGGTACACCCCGTACGATTTAGAAGTGCGTGCGAACAGTAACCAACCACTAAGCACGTTAACAAAAGACTGGTGGAAGCATATGTAACCATTGTACACACAGTGTTTTGTAAAGTTATTACTATCAAAAACACGTGTTAAAATCGTACTCTAAGAACCAACAACATACTCAGCTTTGTACACAGGCTGTTCCTGATTCCGAGAATGTGATTTGTTTAGGTTAATTTCTGTTATTCAAAAGTTATTAATCAAATAACATACAATTTCAAGACACCAACCATTTTTATACCTTCTAATATTTCAAAATTATTTTCTAATAATATTCTAGCCAAAAATTTTCTGAACATGGTGATGTCCTCAGATATCCCATATATTGATTTTTAAAGGAAATATTCAAAGTTCAAACTTTGGTTAACTAAATTATGAATGGTGTCTCTCTTAGAAGCGAGGGAAGTTTTTTGTTTTAATTTAAAGGTATAGTATCATTATGATATCAAAAAATAGTGCCTTGTGTTTCTGTAAAATGCAAGGATACAAAACATTTGGTACATGAAGTAATTGGTTCTAAAAATCTGACCTGGTGGTCTTTATATATTCTCTCATTTATATTATTAATTAATGTATCATTTTCTTATAATTGACTAAAAACTGTCAAGTGACACATTGCTGCCAAAGGGTAAGACTATAAATAGCTGTGAACTCATGAGAGCAAAACCTACTGGAACATTGTAAAGTTTACTGTGCAGAATTGTTGAGGACTATGTAATGACAATGTTGGGGAAGAAAATTAACTACTGAACCACTAACTGTGCACACCTACTCCTGTAAACAAGCATCGAACAGTAAACTGTTGTGGTGTATGTATTTTGAGAACATTTTAGGGCATTGTCAGGGGTATACATGTTGTAGGAATAAATTGCCCATAAAATTGCAATGCCATGTGTCTGTGTTTTTAATTGACATACCCACAACTTTAGAATTCAATGCAGTACTACTAATGAGATTTTACATTTCGAGTTCACAGCAACAACTGGAAGACAAAGAAGCTTGACATGATAACAAATGCCCAACAGAAACATTCCAAGTACACACTGAAATCACCACATCACAGTACTGTAGTACACCACTACAGGAGCCATAACAAAATGGCACAGTCCATTGACAAAGTGAAGAAAGTGCTGTAATTTGTTTTCTGCATTTGAAGGGGAATAATGCTGCAATAACTCATGCCAAGTTGGTGGAAGTGTACTGAAATAAGCACCATCATACGGCAATGGTTACATGGAACATAAACTTCCAGTGTAGTCAAACATCTGTATAATGAAGAACAAAGCAGCAGAACATTTCTCTTTGCTGTGAAGAACTGGGATTTACAGGAGGAGTGGAGGCCCTGGGGCTCCAGAATGTTTTATCATGATCAGGTAGTAGTGGAAAAAATTAAAATCAGTCATGGATCGGTTCTGGACATCTTGCACAACATTTTGAACCTGAACTGTTGAACTGAGGCAGAAGTAGAAATCTTGCAGCTGTGTCAGTCCAGTCCAAGTGATTTCTTTAGCTGCCTAATCACTACGGATGAGTGCTGGGTGTACCACTAAGACCCCAAGACAAAGGAGCAAAGCAAGCAATGAAAATGTGGTTTCATCACCAATGAAAAAGATGAATGAACCATCATGAGGCAAAGGCATGCCGAGAGTTTTTTTACGACTACCGTAGTATGGTTGTAAGGGGCTAACCATCGCAGGAGTGTGATACCAAAATCTTCTGATGAGGTTATGGGAGACTGTCAAGACAAAAGCTGCAGTAACACGTTAAAGGGGATGTATTTGCTTGCCAAACGTGCCCCCAGGTGAATCTGCACAGGGCAGAATCACACATGTTGCTTCCTTTGGATATAAAATTTTACATCATCTCCTCACATTCTCCTACACTGACCCTACTAACTACTTTTTCCTTCCTCCAATAATGAAACCACTGTGTGGAAGGCGTTTCCAGATTAACAAGTTGATTTTCAAGGTTAAACATTTCCCCAACAGCAAAATGCACATCACGTCATCCAGTGTTGGGAAAAATGTGTCACACTGAAGAGTGAATATATAGAACAGGATTAACAGCAACACCAAGCTTCATAGCCATAGCTTGATTTCTTTGAGATGATAATTACAATTATTAGGTTCAGCTCTATTTTTGGCTGACTGACTTTTGCTTGACATGTCTGTAGTGATTAAGTAAATGACACTTATACTGACTCTCCCCCCAGGAACCATGGACCTTGCCGTTGGTGGGGAGGCTTGCGTGCCTCAACGATACAGATAGCCGTATACCATAGGTGCAACCACAATGGAGGGGTATCTGTTGAGAGGCCAGACAAATGTGTGGTTCCTGAAGAGGGGCAGCAGCCTTTTCGGTAGTTGCAGGGGCAACAGTCTGGATGATTGAATGATCTGGCCTTGTAACACTAACCAAAATGGCCTTGCTGTTCTGGTACTGCGAACGGCTGAAAGTAAGGGAAAACTACAGCCGTAATTTTTCCTGAGGGCATGCAGCTTTACTGTATGATTAAATGATGATGGCGTCCTCTTGGGTAAAATATTCCGGAAGTAAAATAGTCCCCCATTCGGATCTCCAGGCGGGGATTACTCAAGAGGACGTCATTATCAGGAGAAAGAATACTGGCATTCTACGGATCAGAGCGTGGAATGTCAGATCCCTTAATCGGGCAGGTAGGTTAGAAAATTTAAAAAGGGAAATGGATAGGTTAAAGTTAGATATAGTGGGAATTAGGGAAGTTCGATGGCAGGACGAACAAGACTTTTGGTCAGGTGAATACACGGTTATAAATACAAAATCAAATAGGGGTAATGCAGGAGTAGGTTTAATAATGAATAAAAAAAATAGGAGTATGGGTAAGCTACTACAAACAGCATAGTGAACGCATTATTGTGGCCAAGATAGACACAAAGCCGATGCCTACTATAGTAGTACAAGTTTATATGCCAACTAGCTCTGCAGATGACGAAGAAATTGATGAAATGTATGATGAGATAAAAGAAATTATTCAGGTAGTGAAGGGAGATGAAAATTTAATAGTCATGGGTGACTGGAATTCGATAGTAGGAAAAGGGAGAGAAGGAAACATGGTAGGTGAATATGGATTGGGGCTAAGAAATGAAAGAGGAAGCTGCCTGGTAGAATTTTGCGCAGAGCATAACTTAATCATAGCTAACACTTGGTTCAAGAATCATGAAAGAAGATTGTATACATGGAAGAACCCTGGAGATACTAAAAGGTATCAGACAGATTATATATTGGTAAGACAGAGAGTTAGGAATCAGGTTTTAAATTGTAAGACATTTCCAGGGGCAGATGTGGACTCTGACTACAATCTATTGTTTATGAACTGCAGATTAAAACTGAAGAAACTGCAAAAAGGTGGGAATTTAAGGAGATGGGACCTGGATAAACTGAAATAACCAGAGGCTGTACAGAGTTTCAGGGAGAGCAATAAGGGAACAATTGACAGGAATGGGGGAAAGAAATACAGTAGAAGAAGAATGGGTAGCTTTGAGGGATGAAATAGTGAAGGCAGCAGAGAGTCAAATAGGTACAAAGATGAGGGCTAGTAGAAACCCTTGGGTAACAGAAGAAATATTGAATTTAATTGATGAAAGGAGAAAATATAAAAATGCAGTAAATGAAGCAGGCAAAAAGGAATACAAACATCTCGAAAATGAGATCGACAGGAAGTGCAAAATGGCTAAGCTGGGATGGCTAGAGGACAAATGTAAGGATGTAGAGGCTTATCTCACTAGGCGTAGGATAGATACTGCCTACAGGAAAATTAAAAAGACCTTTGGAGAAAAGAGAACGACTTGCTTGAATATCAAGAGCTTTGATGGAAACCCAATTCTAAGCAAAAAAGTGAAAACAGAAAGGTGGAAGGAGTATATAGAGGGTCTATACTAGGGCAATGTTCTTGAGGACAATATTATGGAAATGGAAGAGGATGTAGATGAAGATGAAATGGGAGATATGATACTGCGTGAAGAGTTTGACAGAGCACTGAAAGACCTGAGTCGAAACAAGGCCCCCGGAGTAGACAACATTCCATTAGAACTACTGACAGCCTGAGGAGAGCCAGTCCTGACAAAACTCTAACAGCTGGTGAGCAAGATGTATGAGATAGGCGAAGTACCCTCAGACTTCAAGAAGAATATAATAATTCCAATCCCAAAGAAAGCAGGTGTTGACAGATGTGAAAATTACCGAACTATCACTTTAATAAGTCACAGCTGCAAAATACTAACACGAATTCTTTACAGATGAATGGAAAAACTGATAGAAGCTGACCTCGGGGAAGATCAGTTTGGATTCCGTAGAAATGTTGGAACACGTGAGGCAATACTGACCCTACAACTTATCTTAGAAGAAAGATTAAGGAAAGGCAAACCTACGTTTCTAGCATTTGTAGACTTAGAGAAAGCTTTTGACAATGTTAACTGGAATACTCTCTTTCAAATTCTGAAGGTGGCAGGAGTAAAATACAGGGAGCAAAAGGCTATTTACAATTTGTACAGAAAGCAGATGGCAGTTATAAGAGTCGAGGGGTATGAAAGGGAAGCATTGGTTGGGAAGGGAGTGAGACAGGGTTGCAGCCTATCTCCAATGTTATTCAATCTGTATATTGAGCAAGCAATAAAGGAAACAAAATAAAGGTTCGGAGTAGGTATTAAAATCCATGGAGAAGAAATAAAAACTTTGAGGTTCGTCGATGACATTGCAATTCTGTCAGAGACAGCAAAGGACTTGGAAGAGCAGCTGAATGGAATGGACAGTGTCTTGAAAGGAGGGTATAAGATGAACATCAACAGAAGCAAAACGAGGATAATGGAATGTAGTCGACTTAAGTCGGGCGATGCTGACGGAATTAGAATAGGAAATGAGACACTTAAAGTAGTAAAGGAGTTTTGCTATTTGGGGAGCAAAGTAATTGATGATGGTCGAAGTAGAGAGGATACAAAATGTATACTGGCAATGGCAAGGAAAGCGTTTCTGAGGAAGAAAAATTTGTTAACATCGAGTATAGATTTAAGTGTAAGGAAGTCGTTGCTGAAAGTATTTGTATAGAGTGTAGTCATGTATGGAAGTGAAACGTGGATGATAAATAGTTTGGACAAGAAGAGAACAGAAGCTTTCAAAATGTGGTGCTACAGAAGAATGCTGAAGATTAGATGGGTAGACCACATAACTAATGAGGAGGTACTGAATAGAATTGGGGGGAAGAGCAGCTAGTGGCACAACTTGACTAGAAAAAGGGATCGGTTGGTAGGACATGTTCTGAGGCATCAAGGGATCACCAATTTAGTATTGGAGGGCAGCGTGGAAGGTAAAAATCGTAGGGGGAGACCAAGAGATGAATATACTAAGCAGATTCAGAAGGATGCAGGCTGCAGTAGGTACTGGGAGATTCTCAGGACTGAAGACCACAACAACAACAACATACTGACTCACTGAAACTTTAGTAGGAATGCATGCCTTATGTCTCTCTTACAAATGGATAGGACAGAAATGCCATAGTTTGGAACTCTAATCCTTGACATAAAATGGAGTTGATTACAGGCTGCATCTCAGTAACACCAGATAACAGCATGCTGGTGAGGAGTGTATGTTACCAACAAATTCACAGGAAACAAAGAATATGCATAACACACGGAAAACATATAAAAGCATAAAAACACAGGCTGCAATACACTTGCTAAGAACACTGCATTGCACCATGTACTACGAAACTGAACCTCACTTTAGCATGTGGTGGCTGACATGTTGGCTGCTACATCACTGCTGGGTGGAAGCAGAGCTTCGGCATCAAGGGATCAGACTGGGCTATGTGCTCGGTGGCCAGAGCAATTCGCCCATTTTGGAGGAAGAACTGTGTGGAGAAGTGGGTGCTGTAGTGCCACCAGTGCTATAGTGGTTGGGCATCTTTGTTGAGGTGCTGTCAGGGATGTGCAATGGAAGATATACACTGATTTAATGTGTATCAATGAGACAGTTGTAGCCTTACTGTTCATTAGAATGCTCATTGTTCATGCATATCATTGGAGAACTTTATATGGGGCAGAATATGGGACTTGCAGTGATAGTTAAATGCCTTCCATACAGAGCATAACATGTGAACAATTGCTTGAGATGTTAGTGCATGATGAAGGGTGATGTGCCACTCCACGAAGCTTTTGGGGGACAGATCTCTCAAATGACACAAAAACTCTGACTGATCTTGAGCAGCTGTCTCTGTTGTGTGTGTGTGTGTGTGTGTGTGTGTGTGTGTGTGTTTTGACAAAATCACCAGGCAAGCACAGTGTCTCACCATAAAGCAATTCTGCCACTGACAAACCAATGTCAGCCTTGAATGTTCTTCACAAGCTGAGTAGTAACATTGGTAGTGCCGAAAACCATGTCTCTTCATGGCACATTAGCACTGCCTTCAAACAATGGTGTCAGCATTTGATCATCCTGTTGCTTGCCGGGTGGTAGTTAGTGGTCTTATGGTGGGTATAACACCAAACCTCGGCCAGCTGAGTAAATACATCAAACTGAAACTGAGATGCAGCAGATATCAGAATCTCTCCAACCATGTTGAAGCAAAGGCAGAAGATAATGTCCCACCTGTGATATTATCAATCGATAATGCTTCAGGTCAATGGTAATAATGGTCAATCATTGTTAACAAGTACCTCTTCTTGTTCAATGAGGGAAGCAGTCCGACAAAGTCCAAATGTATATGGGCAAAGTGAGTGTTGGTATCTGAGAAGTTGCCGTTTGGGGCTTGGACACAGCAGGCAATCATGCAGCGTTGACACAGGAGACAAGATCTGATCCATTCCCAACAGTCTTTCTGCATGTCCAGCCACATGAAATGCTGAGACACTGGATGAAAGGTTGGATGCACCCCTGGATGGCACAACTTGTGGACACTGTTAAAAGCTTGTCTTCTGAATGCTGTTGGCAGAAAGGGGTGAAGTCAGTTGGGAGAGACATAGCAGTACAGTCATGTCCCTCACCTGGAATATCAATGAAGTGTAGCTTTAATGCTGATGTGGCATGATTGACATACATATGGAGTTCATTGTCTTTCCACTACACTTGAGCAAATACGGAAAAATCCATCAAACTGGAGACACTGTTGACCCATGATAAACAATCTGAAATGATGATGTTGATCCCAATATGTTCTTAATGTCCTTTGTGAATTGGGTCATGAATTCCAAATGGTTAAACTGTCTGCCTGAGTATTTGGTGCTGTTCTCCCTGAATGTAAATGTCAATGGCTTGTGGTCTGTATAAATTGTGAACACTCTTGCTTCAACTCGAGGACAAAAATATGTTATCACTTGGTACACAGCTAGGAGCTCACAATTATGTGTGCCCCATTTCCTCTGTGAAGGCAATGATTTGTGTGAGTACAGCACTAGTGGTTTTGCAGAATTGTCCAACAACTGCTGTAGTGTGTTACCGAGGGCAGTCTGTCTTACATCCATGACTATACCTAGTGGCGTGTTGAGCCGTGAGTGTGCCAGAAGTGCCACATCGGCCAAGCTTTTCATTGTCACCTCACATACTGAGCACATATCATTTGTTCACTTCACCAGAGACTTGCTGATAATGTCACCATTAAAAGTTCCTGTAACTCTGCCCCATGAGGAAAGCGTTGTCTATAGAAATTCATTACAACCAAGAAGCATTGTTAATGCTTTGACTGTAGATGGCTGGGGTAGTTGTAGAACAATGTGCACCTTCTCAGGCAGAGGAAGGAAGCCTGCAACAGAGATATTATGATCGAGGAACATCACCTGCCCAAAGAGACACTTGGCCATGATTCAGGATGAGTCTGTGTCATTCCAATCATTTGAATACCTTCTACAGATGCTGTCCATGTCACTCCATCTTGGTGGAGAACACTTTAATATCATTGAGGTACACAAAACAGTGTGGTAGCCCTTGGAGAAAGGAGTCTATAAATCTTTGCTACATTTCAATGGCATTATGTGACCCACAAGTCAGGGACACATTTTAAAATAAACCAACAGGCATTATTATGGTAGTATTGCTATGTCTTGGCTGGCTACCGGTATCTGAGTATATGCCTTTGCACAGTCCAGAATTCTGAATACAGCAGCACCACGTAGTGCATAATTACAATCCCTCAAAAGTAGTATAGGGTATTCATCAAGACTCTTAATGAGTTAAGCATGCAATAATCATTCTACAGGTCCCAGGCTCCACATTTCTTTGGCACCAAGTACAATGCTGAGGACCATGAACTTCTAGATGACCACATTATGTTTTCATGTATCATAGAATCAAATTCAGCGTTCACCATTGCTAAGCAGTTCAGAGTAAAACATCCTTGCTGACACTTTACAGGGGGTCCATCTATCATCTTTATGTGGTAAACTGTGACATGCAGTATGTGCTTAGGAGCACCAGGCAGCCTGGTCAAGTTTGTGTAGTTACTCAAGAACTCTGTGTACTCACCCCCAGAAGACTGCATCAACTTGGCACTGTGAATTGCTGCACTGTAGTGCAAACTGTTGACTGTTAAGCCAGTGACAACCCCAACCATGTGAGTGTTCACATCTGAAAGTAAATGGTCATGAACCAGGAGGCTGCTACAAGAATTGTCTTGGTGATGTCCATGATGGTGAAGTGCCACATGTACAGGCAGCACAGTCTAAGGTTGATCTCTGTCCACTGAGTACCATACGTTGTGACTGAGGAGTTGTTAGCAGCCATCAGAAGGAAGGCAGTTGATAGCTGGCAATGAAGCATGAACGTTTGAGGTAGGATGCTCAGATCTGATCCAGTATCTACTAAGAATTTCATGCTGGAACCTCTGTTAGTGACAAGCAGGCAGTTGAAGGACATTTTGCAATTGGTTGCACCTGCTACTGACCACCAGTTGCACTTGGGTGAGAGCATGGTGATGAACACTTCTTCACCTGACAGCGGTGGTACCAGCACATCTACATGTCACCTTATTGAGTGGTGACACCACCCGTTTGACCTTTGCTGTGAGGTTAGCCCATGCTACTGTTGCTGCAGCGGCTGCACTGTTGTCCTGCACTGTGACTACAATGACCTGTAAAGTTTCAATTGGGTCTTGTATTCGATTAGCCTGCTGCACCAAAAGCCTGCTGCACCATGGAATCCAGCAGCACATCAGTCTGCTAGGAAAGTATGTATTTTATATGCACTGGCAAATGACTGTTCCATAGCATGTGCAACATGTTATCCAATACAGTGACTGTGTCAACCTTACTGCATGGTTGTCGCAGGTACTGGGATGATTTTCTGTTGCCAATCTCCTCTTGAGTAAAACCTTACAGTATGTGATCCTCTTAGAATGCAACCACTTGTTGTATCAATTCTTACTTGAGCTTAGGGTACGAGTCTATTTCCGGTGGCACCATAATTATGTCTTGCACCCCAGTAGCAAATCAATGGGTGAGCTGGCTTATTATGGGTGTGAACTTAATCATGTTGGCTGTTATCTCTGTGCAACAAAAACTCATTGATTCTTGCATGGACCAAAGAACAGGGTTATCTGACCAGAATGTTGGCAGGCAGACTGCTGTTCTCGATGCTTTTGGTTCTTTGGCCACTGTGTGATTCTTCTGAAATTCCACTGATCACATTGGGGCCACCAATTATTGGGTTCAACTCTGATTATGACTAACCAATTATCACTTGATGCTTTAATAGTGACTAAGTGCATGACACATGTACTGATTCTTTGAAAATTTATTATGAATGCAAGCCTGACGTCTCTCTTCTAAATGGGCATGACAGAAATGCTGTACTTCAGAACTCTAATTCTTCACATAAAAAGGAGTTGATTACAGGCTACAACTCAGTAACACCAGTAACAGAAAGTGGGTGAGAAGCATAAACAGCAACAAATTCACAAAAAAAAGCAAAGAACAAACAGAACAAAAAGAAAACATATCAAAGCATAAAAACATAGTACCCTTGGCAACTGGGCATGGAACTGCTTAGACAGCTGCAATTCACTTGCTAAGAACACTATGTTGCACTGTACACTACACAACATTGAACTTCATATCAGCACATGGTGGCTGATGTGTATTCATCACATGTCTGAACTTGTGGTTGTGCTCAGAATGCACCTGACAGTGGCAGTACAGCTGTTCAGTGGAAATATTGCTTCTGTTTTAAAAAGAATTAAAAATTATTTCCAGGTTACTACTCTGCAAGGAAGACTTAATACATTACCTGAATTGCAAACATGAGTAATTTATTGAGATGACTTGTGCCAGGTGATGATCTCAATATTTTATCTGATACTGCCTTATTCTCAATAGGAAGAGTAGTTGTAGTGAAGACAGAGACACATAGGCTGTATAATGATGTTTAAATCCGATACACAAATGTCAGAAAACAACAAAGAGATGAAGTTGCAGGAATAATCTCCTGGCACTTGCTGTAAGAAACAAAAATAGCTCCGAAGCAGCCAAAGTGGCCAAAAGGTAACCAAGATGTGCACCAGCTTAATAAGTGGATTTGTCTTCTGGATTGCATTAAAACTGTACTGCTGGAAAAACTCTGAAATGTCTATGCACCTATAATATTACCATCTAATTCTGTACAACTTGATTTATTACATCTTATCTTGAAGTTCTTCGTAGATTATTTTGCATCATGCACTGGCTTCAAATGCCAGAGACTGTGATCATGTGTATGTGAGTTGCATTTGTATGAGTGTGTGTGTGTTATTTTTTTTTTTTTTTTCAACAAAGGCCTTGTTGGCCAAAAGCTCATTTTGTGGCAGTCTTTTTGTCTCCGTCATATGGTAAGTAGCAACTATCCATTTGAAAATATTGTTAAATTCCATCCTGGATTTTCCATTGCTTGATAAACATACTTTTTATTTATTTCTAATTTTTGTACATATTTGCATTTATAAATATTTGAAATGAATAAAGAAATATGAGCTAAATTCCTCACCTGTCTACAGTACATCATGGGATGAGTGTATGAGAGACCATTGATAGTGATCCGCTAGTTGGATGGGTATGTTAAGCTCTATGACCACCTTGCTGCTTCTTAACAGGAGCGAGCTATATAGAAGCTTTAGCTTTCACTCTCCTTGTTTTCATTCCCCATCTACCCATAACAAATTACACTAAGGAAGCACTCATTATAATAATCCACAGGGTCATTATACATCTGGTACACATCATTAACATGATGGAAGAAAACAAACACCAACTAATGTAGTCTGTGACAATGACCAGTACAGCAATGCATGGTTACTACATTCTCTTCAATGCTCATTCATCTTGATAGTCTTACTTTTATGTCTGATCAAAGATATTTGGAGTGTATCAGTTTTTAAGAATGTTTTTAAATTCTTGCAGAGAGCACAAAGTACAGTGTCATAATGTTTCTACTTCAGTGATTGAAATAACTTCTACAAATTTTATTGCTAACTGCATTTTCACATTTATTTTCATTAATGTATCTGTAACCATGTAGCTTTGTTGAAAAGCCTGTACGGAGCACTGAAAGTTTCTATTTTTTCTTTCTAACAGGATATTGTTCACATTCAGCATGCTTCTCACTTTCAGTTTTAGATTCATCACATTCCCTCCCCCCCCCCCCCCCTCTCCCCCCGCCCCCCCCCCCAGCCCTCCCCGCATGACTGTATTTTTAAATATATGCTCACATCCATAAGGAAAAGATTTTTCAGTTCACCAAAAACATTGTATTATGATAATAATTTTAATGAGAAGAAAAAGTTATTGAATTTCTCAATTTTTTTCACGTAATTGCTATTTTGGTGAAGGGGGGGAAAAAGCTTCAACTGGAACAAGTGGAGAAACTGTTGGCTGAACATTTTTGAAGGAACAGATTAAATGTATTTGGGTGACCAGAATGGTGTTTGAACCTTGTTCTTCCTTAATGAAAGTCTATTGTATTGATTACCCTGCCACCAAAGTTGGTCATTTTGCATAAATAGAAACTTCTGAGTTTACAAAGGATATAAAGATGACAAACTGAAAACAATTCAAAATGCTTATACTGTATTAAAAACAGAGCAATACTGACATTTTAAATTGACTTCTAGGAAATGAATAGGATACTGAATCAGTACATGATTTCAAACAAATAATTACTCTCACAACACTCAAAATACTAACATCCCAAAATTGTATTCTTTTTTAAAGCCCAGTAAAAACTTTCATTGCGTGTAAACTCATGATTATATGAACTGAGAAGAGGAAAGTTGATAAATTTGAATTTTTTTTATTCATCTATCAACTACAAAACAAATATATATATATATATATACATATATATTCATATTAAAAATACAACAGAAGCAACAATGATATAAAAACAGTTCTCAACAACACCCAGGCTGAGTCAGGTATAATGTTGCTTACAATTTTCTTACAAATAGCAAGCAGTCCAATAAACATTCACATTCAAATAAACTGCAAGAATATCTTGCCAGGTCACAACAAGTACTTAATAAAAGACATATTAAAATAGCTATCTGTGAAATTCCTTTATGATATACAAATTTTTGACAGATGAGCTTAACCACACACTAAAATTATAATGCTGTTGCATTTCAATCTCCCTTTTTTTCTTTTCTTCATTTTGTAGCAATTAATGAATTTTAAAGGATTTTTTATCCTGCCTGAGATTACACAGTGACGTGAAACATGCAGACACAACACTCAGTGATGAGAAAAAAACAGGGAAGTATGTTACCCTCTGGGAGCAGAAATCCCTATACACTGTCTATGGCTGTACCATAGTTCGCATTATATGATGACCACGTGTTTTTCTAATACTTTTGAGGAAACCAACACTTGTATTTATACTTGCAATAAAAAGTTAAAAATAACAACTGTAACAGAATGTTGGCACTAACATGTGATTTGATACAAATCGGATCATACCTAATAGTACACACCAGGAATGTCCAGAAAAGTCTCTGTTCATTTATTTATATTCCTGGAGAAAATAATACTACAGATTATTTGATCACTCAATATTCTCAGACATTGGACCCTGATAACAATAATTTTGCTTGGAATTCTACACCAGATTTATCTTTGTAGTAGTATTTTCTACACAGTAGAGCATAAATCAGGTGCAACAGGTGAAGTGTGGTTGTAACATCCAGTTCAGTTTATCTTAAGAGATTAATTCACAGGAGTCTTGTGTATTAAACAGGCAAACTGTTTACTGTACTCTTATTTACATTTTTTCAAATAATAAATACCTCCTTGCATTATTTTGCTGCTAATGAATAATTATGAAAATTTGTATTTGATAAATGATACCTACAACTTTTGTAATTTTCTGATACAACTGATGAAACTCTATGAAGATTAGTGTCTGCAGCTGGGGTAGCTGATACTACTTTACAGAAATATTTTGTGATCTTCACAGCCTGTATGAACTTTTGTGCAGAACATACTAAAACATAATGTAACTATGAACAAAGTTATGAACAAAATTACTATTGTACAGTTCACACAAAATAATGAAAGTTGTACAGAGTGGCAATAATACACTGCTTTCTTATTCAGAAAGCTGAACCACCTATGGTATGTCGTATTTGCTCAAAAGACAACCAGAAAGTTAAGGACCATGGAGCCATGCGAATCCACACTGGAAGAAAACCTTTGTAGAGTGCCAAAAATCCTTCATTTTGAACTGTTTTCACCAAGCAGTCAAGTGAAGACTTGTAGACTATCCCTCTGAAACAAAAGAAAGTGAAACACTTAATTTTAGGTGCTGAAATATGTTATAAAGCGAGGAGTTTGTTCTGAGACACAAACATGGCCTACAAAAATTTCCTGTACATTACAGCCAAAATGGATTTTTTAAATTTATGTTCCAATGAGTGGTTATGGTGTAGGAAGAGTGGGTGAAAGTAATATAGGCATGTGGATGTGTATGTTACTCACACCAATATGTAGCTAGTAAGTTCAATTGATCCTACCTCAAGGAAAACCAGTACCTCACAAAACTGCAGAATACTGCTGTATAAAGTCAGATGTTGGTATGCACTGCTGAAAAAGTCTACATCTGCTGATGAATACATTTAGGAAAAAAGTGATTGTCAAACTATAAGTAAATCCAAAGTATTCTGTCCAGAGAACCAAGAGTAAGTTAAAAGTTCTTCAGTAAAGCATTCAAGACATTCTGAGGAAGGATAAATTTCATTAATTCACACTATAACTTACATGTCCCTATCAAAAAATGCTCCTGGCTGCAGACTGTTAATGTGTGCTTTGTTTTCAAAGTAGATAAATGATTACTTTTCTCTGTTGGCACTAATTTTTATATCACTGGAGAGGTCAACAGACAGCAGCTGTACTATTTGTCCAAGAACAAGCCTTCTTGATACAAACATCACAAACAGTAGAGGTCAAACTGAGTTACAGACTGTTGTAGTATAGGGGATAATCATATCACTGGCTCACAATTTTCAAAGACACTATGGATGGTAAAACTCTCTGATAATGTTGAGGGAAAATTTGATAGCTGAAGTTAGACAAGACTGGAACATATACAGTAAGATATATGCCCATACAGTATGATACTTTCTAGACAACAAATCAGAATAAGTGTTAGTCAAAGATGAGCTTTTAAATGGACCCTATCCTCATCAGATTTGAATCCAATAGATTACACTTTCTGATATTGTCAGAGTCTCTCACTTACAGCATAAAGATTTAAATGTAGATCATTGCAGTAAAAGCACTGAAGATTTATGCATATCTCTTGATCTATTCATTTGTGGAACTATACAGACAGGACATTGAACACAAATTGCACTTTAATATATGGTGGAGGACACAGGCATCTGTGGAGTGGGGTGGAAATGGTAGGAGGGGGGGGGGGGGGGGTGGCAGGCACAAGCAAAACTAAAATTGCCATTTTGACTTTAATCGGCTGGTCAGTTTTGAGACTAAGATAACATAATGCTACAATTGGCTAGACAAGAGATTTAGCAGAAAAACTGCTACACATGTATAAGAACTCTGAAATGAATAAAATAGACTTCACAGCATATGTGCAGGGGAATCAGCTCACTCCAAACCACCTCTTCTGTGAAATAAAAATGTAGATAAGCATCATATACTCTAGAATGGTTTATGATTCTTGAGGAACATCCTACACCAACACACTAGGGTTTTGCTCTTTGCAGGCTTCTTCCTTCCTAAACACTTACAGTATACAACTGCAAAACTACAGACAGCAAACTAAACTGTAGAGAGACTACATTTCAAGACAGACCAAGTGCAAATCTTGTCTACAGGACAGCATTATCAAATAAACACATCTATTCTCAGGTAGTCTTAGGATCTTCTTTCTGTCATTCATCACTGCTTTCACCTATGGCATTGATTTCTGTATACGAAAGATGACAAATTGGCTTGTGTTTCAGAGTCACATCAAACTGCAGCTCACCTATAATTGGCTGTAAGTCACGTCAAAGGTCAGAGGAAGACAAGAGCATATAATCTGCAATAGGACTGTAAGTAGTAAAGCACCATGGTGTTCAAACCATCCATAGAAACAAGCACAGCTTTACTTTCTTAAATTAATTAGAGAAGCCATTCTGCAAGAATACAACATATTAAAATAAAAAAACTAAATAAACGTGATAAAACAAGAAGTGTTGGAGTTCAGCAGTTCTGCAGTGCCAGATTGAAATCTATGAAACAAAAACATGTCGTTAAAGCAATGTGTGTGTGTGTTTTGTTAGTATTATAGCGCCCTGGAGCATGGGAGGCAATGTTAGGTGATGACAGTAGGTCTGCATGGTCAGATCTAGCTGATTCACAATGCATGTGTGGTTGAGCAGTGGAGCAGGGAATGATGGCCTGTGGGATGCCTGGAGGTGCCAGTGAAACATTATTAACAAAATACATCTTTATTACTGAAAAATACACAGTTGTTTGGAGTCTCATGCTGCTCCTTGCAGTGAAACAGAAGTACACCCTGCCAGGAATGTGCCAATACCAACTCACAGCATGCAGTCTCGTCCTGCAGGTGAACAGTGGCATCAGCACCCAGTGACATGAGGGGGCCACTGGCGACAACAGTGGTGTGGCATCATATGTTCTGGCCGTGGCTTTTAGCAGTTACAAAAAAAGAGTACCGGGGATTGCCTGATCACACCATAGACTGTGTGCAAACTCAAGGCAGGACAACAGCAGTCAGCATTGAAGTCTGCTCATAGGAATAGAGGATGGGCAGTAGCAGTTCCAAGTCCCCATGATGATGAATGATAAACTGCTCCCTGGATCCAGTGGTCAGGCCCCAGGAGGCACATTGGATGATGGTGCCCACAGCTTCCCATCAGTCTTGACTTGGATGGTGGTGCTGCAGGTCACAGTGGCTATGTTCCCTTGGGGTCACTGTTCCATCAAAGACTGTAGATGTAATGTAAATGGATAGATTAAAAAAAAATTCTCACCAAGGAGTGGCAGGGGAAAACATGAAAACACGAAAACACACACACACACACACACACACACACACACACACACACACAAGCTTTCGGAGCCAGTGGCTCCTTCTTCTGGCAGAGGAGTTGACGGGGAAGGAAGAGTGGTGAAGGAAAAGGACTGGAGAGGTTTAGGGAAAGGACTACAGTTTAGAAATGTCACCCTGAACCTGGGTCAGGGAAGACTTACAAGATGGGATGAGAAAGTAAGTCTTCCCTGACCTGGCACTAATGTTGTACTGGAATGCTTCCCAGGCCAGGGTTAAAGGTTTACCTGGCCTAAAAGAAGCCAGATGGGGAGCATAGCACAAACACTGCTTGAGAGGCTGAAAATCTCATTGCCAATCTGTGGACCTGACAAAGTTAATGTGAAATCTTACCAAAAAAGATTGGAGTTCTTTCAGGTTCTTGGGTGCTGGCAGTCTGACAATGGCTTCGATGTGGTCATCCATTCATCTCTACATGATCCAAAAATGCACCTTTAAGGAGAAAAATCTGCACTTTTCCAGCTTGCAACAAAGGCAAAATACCAGGAGGCATTGGAAAATGATGGAATATCATCAAGGTAATTGATGCAATAGGGAATGCCCTGAATCAACTGTCTGAAATACCATTGATAAATTCCAGTTGCAGATGATTTTCCAAAAGGCAAGCAATTAAACTAGTAAATCCCAAATGGGTTGTTGAGGACCAAGAATGTCTGAGAAACTTCATCCAATGGCAACTGCAGGTATGCATCACGCAAGTTAGTGCAGGAAAAATACTGCCGCCTGACAACTTTGCCAACAATTCCAACTGCTGCAGAAATGGATATAAATCCATGATACATTGCGCATTGACTGTCACTTTAAAATTGCTGCAAAGGTGCAAGGTGCCATCAGGCTTCTGAATCACGGTGAAGGGAAGAGGGCAGGGGTAACAAAATTAGGTACTGCTTACAGCATAAGAGAAACATATGCCTTGAAAGTTTCTATCTGGCCCAAGGTGTTCTCAAACTGTGAGCCATATAACTGCAGTAGGGAGAGGCTGACCATCACTTCCATGTCAACTTGAAGTTGGGACAGTCAAATGGTTCAAATGGCTCTGAGCACTATGGGACTCAACATCTTAGGTCATAAGTCCCCTAGAACTTAGAACTACTTAAACCTAACTAACCTAAGGACACCACACACACCCATGCCCGAGGCAGGATTCGAACCTGCGACCGTAGCAGTCCCGCGGTTCCGGACTGCAGCGCCAGAACCGCTAGACCACCGCGGCCGGCGTTGGGACAGTCACCCATCCACTACCGACATCAGCAAAATACTCCAGGATGATACATGCAAGACATCAGAGACAGCCACAGGATACACTGAAATCACTGGGGTGTCCAATGACTGACTAGCAGTCTTCCAATTGTCACAAAAAGCTGCCAAATGGTCTATCCAACGGCATACCCCACACATGGCCTCCCTGTGCATGTAAATCTTGTTAAATTTGCAACAAATGACAGGCAAGTCTGCTGGCTTACCCAATGAGAGGAAGGAGAATGATACCAAGGACCTGAAAACCACTGCAGGTGGGAATTATGATGCTGCAACCTACGCAGACCCACCAAGCTCAGTGCAGGTGAAGACGGACATCATCATGATGCCACTGGGCTGGTATTGTCAATGGCTTCAACACACAGTGGGAGGCGAGGCAGCCAAGGGTATCCCACAGGGCATCAGGGGTTATTTTATACTCACACCTAATTCTGCCACCTGTCTATTATTCTTCACCACCGCCGACAGCTCATGCAGTTCTGCAATCTGGGCAATATAAGTCTAAACCTGGGGATCAGGTACTAACCAGACAATCACATTCTGAATTAGTGAGGCTGTGTAAGTGATAGCATAATTGGGACACTCAAAACAACACTTGTGCGAGAGGCCCTGCAAATCAGTGAGCCAAGCTGCATACGATTTTCCAGAACACTTGTTATGCTGCTTAGTCTGCAACCATGCCACCACCACATAAGTTTGGTTTCTGAATTACTGCATCAGTGACCAGCAAAGCTTATCAAAGAGTAGTTTCTTGGGCTCAGCAGAGGGCTTCAAATTTTGGACAACTTCATATAAACCTGCACTGCTGGACGACAGCAATATGGCCTGATCAACAGGATTGACAGTAAGCCTTACCTGGCAGTGCAGGAAGAAACAGTGCACGTAATTCTCACATATTTCTGTAGACTCAATGAAACCAGCAAATGGCATCAGGGCAGCAGGGGCAAGGAATAAAATTGCATAACGGGCACTTGGCTTGCCATTGGCAGGGCAAGGGCACAAAGGAAATCTCACTCTGGTTCAACAGTGCCTCCATATCTGCTGCAGCCTTTCCTTCTGTAGGTGCAATTCTTCCTGCCAGCATTGAAGAAATTCCAGGTATATGATGGCCCAAAATAGGAGCAAAATCCAAATTCTGATCGGAACTGCTGGTGGTAGAGTCATGTGAGTACGAGGTGTGATTGCTTGTGTGAATGTGTGTGTTTTCTTTGCTGAAGAAGACTTTGCGTGAAAGCTACAATGTGTAACAATATTTTCATTTTACCTTTCTGCAACTCAACAGGTCATCTTTACACTGAGTAGCAATCGATCCTTTTCCCAACAGTGTTGATATTCCAACCTGGAGTTTCCATTGTTTGAGAAGAAAAAATGACATTCATTAGCCACATTAAGGTTGTCTTGATCAGTTACCTAATGATGTAAAATGTCTGTCAGTTAAACTTGAAAACAAACTTAAACAGTTTCTCCTTGACAACCCTTTCTACTTTATAGAGGAATTTCTATTTTGTGATCTGTAAAAAGTTTATGGGTAGGTATTGCTAACTATATATAAAATCTTGTAAATTATCAGCCATATTTACAAATTAAAGTCTTATATGAATGTAAAATAATTATTTCCACATCACTATGATTAATCTCACAAACAATCCAATAATGGATGTGCTCCCCCCCCCCCCATCCTCCCCCTCCCTGCCTCACCCAAAAGAAATGTTTGTCCAGAATAAAAATAAAAAACCATACCAAGCACCTGTTGTTTGGCTACCAGAGGTACATTAAAGAGCATGGCTGCCACTCTTGCATCTTTATTTTTTTTTATGAAGACATGAAGAGCAGTGCTTTTTTAAAATAATAATTGTTGTTTAATATAACTGACTACACAAAGAAATTTACTCACCAAGCGGAGGCAGGAGAAGACACAAAGGAAATGTGCAAGCTTTCAGAGCAGGTGGCTCTTTCTTCTGGTAGTAGGGCTGAAGAGAACAGAAAATGTATGAAAAAAAGGACTGGTGAGGTTTAGGAAATAAGGAGGCTTATGGAAAAACCACCCAGAAGCCCAGGTCTGGGGAGACTTAAGGGCCCGAATAAGAAGGAAACACTGGTTGCTGGGGGCTGCACTAGATGAGATCTGAAAACCTGAGAGCTGTAAGGTGGAAGCTAGGGCAATAAGAAATACAGACATTATTGACAAAACATTGTGCAAGAATTAATAAGAGCTGAAAGCTAAGTGCATTATACTCTGATAATGCCAGAACATTACGACCACCAGCCAACTACAGATATAAAACCATCCAGGCAGTAGCAACATCACCTGGTGAGGAATGATTACTAAGTCTGATACACACACAATGTGTCAATGTGTGTAATATCAATGAGTGTGCTGTCCGCATGTAGGAAGGGGAAGGCACGTGATCCATCTAAGTTTGACCGAGGGCAGATTTTGATGGCCTGGAGGCTCACCACAAGCATTTCCGAAACTGCATGGCTTTTTGGGTGTTCAAGGATTGCAGCAGTGAGTGTCTTCAACACATGAGGAAACCAAAGTGAAACCACATCCAGACATCATGAGGTTGGGCAGTCACCACTCATTACAGATGTTGGATGTCTTAGGCTGGGTGGACTGGTAAAACAGGACAGGTGCTGAACTATGCCAGAACTAACATCAGACTTTAATGCTGGGCAGAATACAAGTGTGTCTAAATACACAGTGCCCCAAACACTACTAATGATGGGCGTCCACAGGTGACGACCCATGCATGTGCAAATGTTAACACTACAACATTGGCAACTCAACTGAAATAGGCATGTGACCATTGGCACCGGACATTGACACTGTGGCAGAGCATGGCCTGGTCTGATGAATCCCGATATCTTCTTCATCATGCCAATAGGATGGCACAAATCTATCATCTTCCTGGGGAACAGCACCTTGAGCTTTGCACTGCAGAACAGAGACAAGCTGATGACGCCTCTATTATGCTCTGGGGAACATTCACATTGGCATCCATGGATCCAGTGGAGTTTGTGCAAGGCACCATGATGGCCAAGGAGAATTGCACACTGGTTGCATACCCCGTACACCCCTTCATGTTGACCACGTTTCCCAACTGCAACAGCATTTTTCGACAAGATAATGTGTAATGTCACAAGGCCTGGAGTGTGATGGAGTGGTTCGAGGAAAACAATGGTGAGTTTGAATTGATGTGCTGGCCCCACAACTCATGAGATGTGAACCCAGTCAAACACTTTTTGAATGTGATTGAAAGTGGCATCACACCTCATCAGTCCTTCCATGGAATTTATGGAAATTAGGTGACCTGTGCACACAGATGTGGCGGCAACTCTCTCCAGCAGCCTACCAAGGCCTCACTGCTTCCATGCCAGAACACATCACTGCTATTATCTGTGCAAAAGCTGGACATACTGGCTATTAGTTCTGGCTGATCAGTGTATGTGGTAGACAAGTGAGGCATGGCTGTTATGTTCTAGAGCATGCTGTGCAACAGGATATTGTATACTGCCAGTGTACACCCTCTATCTATGCCCATTCATCAAAACCAGTAACTTGGTGGTAATCATAGCAATGTAGAAGACACAACAATGTTTACAAAACAGCTGGTATGTGATGAGTGAGATTGCACAGGTGGCTCTCCATTTGATAGTATGTTTTGCTAGTTACAGGGCTGCTGTAGGTGGAAGTAGAAGGGTGCACAGGGCAAGACTTATATAGGGGATGGTTACAAGAGTAGAAGCCACAGGTTAGTGAACTGGGTGCAGAAGGAGCATAGGTTCTGACCAGAATATTGTGGAGATTGGGGGACAACAGAAAGCTACTCTAGGTTTGGTGGGGCTCATTTCAGGGCATGATTTTAGTAATTCATAGCCTTGTTGAAGTAGCTGGTTAATATATTCAATAGAAGAATGGCACCAACTGACAAGAAGTGTGCTCCTAAGGTTCTTTTTTTTCCTAAGGGATGAGTTGTACCAGGATTGGATGTGATGGCCTGGGAAATTTGCTTTTGAGATAGGCTGGTGGGGTAATTGCGTCCAGTGAAGGCTGGCGTGAGAATGGTGGTGTTTTGTAGTAAAGAGTTTTCATCTTAACAAGTATGTTTGCCTCAAATGCCAAGGCTGTACAGGAGGAAACATTTGATGTCGCAAGGATGGCAACTGTTGCTTGCTAGTAAGTCAATTAGTAAGTGAACTGTGTGTCTGGCCCTCTGCAGGGATGAGGTCAATGTCATGGAAAGTGAAATGAGACTTGGAATACAACCATGTGAAATTTAATTGGGAGAATGTATTTAGATATTTCAAAAATTTTAACAACTCAGCATCCTCATGTGTCCACATGGCAAATATGTCATCAATGTATCTAAAACAGAACAGTGGTTGAAGGCTAATGGAACCGAGAAAACTCCCTTCCAAGTGACCCATGAAAAGGTTGGCACAGAAAGCAGCCGTCCAGGTTCCCATGGCTGTGCCCCTGATCTGTTTGTGTGTCTGTCTCTCAAAGGTAAAGTAGTTTTTTGGTAAATATAAAATTGACTAACAGAAAGGGAATAATAGGTTTGGAATCGCGTAACTGCTGGTTGAGTAATGTTCAGCAGCAGACAGGCCATGTACATGGGGAAGATTGGCATTAGGGAGTTGGCATCAGTGGTGATAGGTGTGGTTTTGGATAACTTGTAGCTCTATGGCTGAAATGTTAAAAGAGACGCAGGAGATTTAATGTTGTATGGGGTGCAGATGAAATTTTGGATGTATCCAGTTTGGTATTGCAGTTGTGGGATGATGGTAGGTATTTGATAGGCAAGGAGAGGTACTGAGGACACCAGTGACTAAGAAACTGATGAAGTAAAGTAGAGCATATCATGTTTTTGGTCAAATCCAACTTAACTAACTATGGACAGGATTGATATTGTCGCAGAAGAAGCTGAGTAGCACAGTCACCATGGTGTAGTGGTTATGATACTAGACTGTTGCATGGAGGGCCATGAGTTCAAAACTCACCTGAACTGTAAAATTTTAATCTCTATATTTAGTTCGAGTACATTCTGGAAGTATCCACAAACGTAAAGAATCAGTGCACAGGAATGTTGTGTAACTGTATATATATCGTATGTGTTCTGGCTGGAGGCAGTTCGCTCTCCGTTCTTGTATATGCAAGTGATGGATAAATGTTCGTTAAGTGAAGTTAGTATTTGTCATTCACCTAATTACACCTTCTTCTACGTGACATTATTCTGAAGGAGACTCTGGGTATTAGAACTTGTGATAGAGCACATTATTGACAACACAGTGGCTCCCATCAGGTCAAGACAGAGCCACTGTATACGTGATGAGAAACCCGAGTTTAGCCATATTCAACAGACTGCAATCTATCGGAGACAGAAGAAGAAGAGGACATCACAATGATAGCAACTGTGTGCCACCACATGAGACATCCTTCCAGGTTCTCTGGTGATGATGGCCAAGATCCAAACAAGTGGCTGAAGGTTTATGAGCATACAGCCAAATTTAACAAATGGGATGACACCATGTGTTTGGCTAACGTATTCTTCTACTTGGAGGGCACTGTCAACAACGGTATGAGAACAATGGGGAGAAGTTCACAAGCTGGGAAGTACTCCAGGCAGAACTGTGCAAGTATTTCGGTGACACACAATGACAGAATTGCAAGGCTGAAGATAAATTAATGTGCAGGGCACAGTGTCCAAAAGAAACAACAGCATCCTACATTCAAGAGGTCTTGGAGCTGTATAAAATAGTGGATCTTCGAATGAAGGAGGAAGATAAGGTTGCACATGTCATGAAGGGTGTTGCTGAGGACACGTATCAAGCCCTACTCCTGAAGGAAGTTTCGACAGCAGCTGACCTCATAAAATGATGCCAGTATACTGAGACAATGCACAAAAACGAATTACACACAAGAAGTCTGAACAGTTTCCAAATGTCGTATTGATGTCTGTGATGGAGGAAGCAACTGGTTCCACTAGTGTTCTTCATCAGATACGAGAGAGAGAGGAGGTTCAGAAGGCACTTGGATTGCACAGCGAGCAAACAGACCGAGGTGCTTCAAGAGGTCATAAGGGAGGAAGTGGAACAGACATTGAACCTAATCTCTCATCCTTCATTTCTCTTTAAAACAGTAAAAAAAGTCGAGACCCAGGTGAAGTTACGTTCCTACAACGCTGCATGAGGAACCTGTTTGGGCACCAAGGAAGACTGATGTCAGGAGGACCCAGGATAACCAACCAGTATGTTTCCACTACGGATGACCAGAACACCTGGTGCACTATTGTCGAGAAAGGCAGTGGATATTTGATGATGCCTGTGCCAGAAGACAGCAGACCGACTGTAGCCGATGCCAACTCCGAGATGACTAAGATAAACTAGAAGATGTAGGTGCAGGACGACGTAGGTCACCATCGCCGCAAGATAGCCACTGGAGAGGATGCTCCCCAACATGCCGATCAAGGTCCCCATTGCTGTTTAGAAGCTCCAGCCGATCACCTAGCCACCGCAACCTGGAAAACTAAAGGGTGCGACCTTCCTTGGATGTGAGGCTGCCGAAGAGAAAAATCCTCTGCCACCGATCACTAGAAAAATGATAGGAAACTACGTTGATATCCTCATGGATGACTGACCACCCCAAGGTCTTGTGGACTCTGGAGCATCATATTCAGTCGTTTCGGGGAAGTATAATTGCCAGAAACCATATTCATTGACAACAAAACATCTCTGCTGAAGGTGGCTAATGGTAAATATGTAAAACCTACAGCAAGATGTGTTGTTCATGTGGGTATAAGTGGCCATACACAGCCTTCAGAATTCATCATCTTACAAGAGTGTAGTCATGACGTCATTCTTGGATGGGACTTTATGAAAGCTTCTCAGGCAATTATAGATTTTGGTCGCTCGAAGATTATGCTGTGGACAGGAAGATGTGCATCCGAGTGTGTGGAAACTGTGTGCTGGATGAAGTGACCATTCCTGCAGTCAGCGCTAGAAAGGTAACAGTCATGTGTCATGCCATGCATCAACCCATTGATCTTATAGTGGAATGTAAGAGAAGCATACCACTGAAGAACAGCTTGGTCATCCTAGCCTCTGTCGTCTCATTTAAGAACGGTTTCGGTGAATTGTGGATAGTTAACTGTCAACGAGAACCGCAGAGCCTTCCAAGATGCATGTGCCTAGCAAACACTAAGCCATTAATTGCAGAACAGCTGAGCATCATAGAAACCTCCTATGCCTAGTCTGCGGGTGAAATTAATGCTACCACTACGCGACAAGATCTTCTGGACTATCACCAAAGCTCACTATGGAACAACAGAAGAAGCTACTTGCCATTCTTCAAGAGTTCTCTGAATGCTTCAATCCACAGGTGAAGAGCAAATTAGACAACTCGATGGTGAAACACTGGATTACTACTGGAGACCATCGACCAATAAGGCAGAGAGCAGCATACCATGTGTCAGCAACAGAACATCGAATAATTCGCGATGTGGTAGAGAAAATGATAAAGAATGACATCATTCAGCCTTTGCAGAGCCCACGGTCATCACCAGTGGTTCTAGTCAGGAAGAAGGATGTCAGTTGGCACTTTGGTGTTGATTACAGGAAGTTTAATAAGATAACTAAAACGGACGTTTACCCCCTTCAACAAATTGACAATACACTAGATTGTCTGAAGGGGGCTAAGTTTTTCTCAACCATGAGCATGTACTCAGGATACTAGCAAATCGAAGTAGATGAGGCCAATTGTGAGAAAACTGCTTTCATCACACCTGAGGGACTGTATGAGATTAAGGTAATACTGTTTGGTTTATGTACTGCACCGGTAACTTTTGAATGGACGATGGATAATCTTCTAAGTCACCTGAAGTGGACAATGTGTCTTTGTTACTTAGATGACAGTGTTCTCAGAGACATTTGATGAACATATAAGAAGACTGAGGGCCATTCTTAAGTGTCTCCAACAAGGCAGACTGAAACTTAATCCAAGAAAATGTCTCTTTGGAGAAAAAGAAATCAAAATACTTGGACACCTTGTGTCAAATGAAGGGTGCAGCCAGAGCCAGAGAAGGTGAGATCTATAACAGAATTTCCTATTCCTAAAAGTATTACAGATGTGAGAAGCTTCCTTGGATTATGTTCTTGTTACCGTTGTTTTATCAAAGACTTTTGTATCAATGCCAGACCACTCCAAGAGTTGTTAAAAGTCAATGCTAAATTTATCCCGGGTGGTGCTCAACAAGATTCTTTCGATGTGCTGAAAAAGCTCTGATGATTGACCCTGTACTTGGTCTGTGTGATGAGAGAGCACCTACAGAACTACACACACATGCCAGTGAGTATGGGATCAGTGCTGTTCTGGTGCAGATTTCAGATGGAAAAGAGAAGGTTATAACCTATGCTTCTAGAACACTTACAAAAGCCAAGATAAACTACTCAACTACAGAAAGAGAATGCCTTGCTGTGATCTGGGCCTTGTGCAGATTTTGACAGTATCTCCAAAGAAGGCCATTCACAGTTGTTACAGACCATCATTCACTTTGTTGGTTGACAGGTCTTAAGGATCCAACAGGACAACTTGCCAGGTGAGCACTACATCTTCAAGAGTATGACATTACCATAGTGTACAAAAGTGGAAGAAAACACCAAGATGCCAACTGCCTCTCAAGAAACCCAGTGCAAGACCATCAAGACTTTGATTAAGATAGTGACTGTCTCACTGCACTCTAGGATCTCTCTGCTGAACAGAAGGATGCTAAGATATCTCAAATTATGCTTGCCTTATATCGGTCAGAGGATGCAAAAGGACAATTTAAGGTAGTTTATGTATTACTTTGCAAGAAAAACTTTGATCCATTTGGAAAGAGATGGCTACCAGTGATTCCTAAACACATGCACTTATATGTTCTACAGAAATTCCATGATACACCTGACGGCAGACATTTTGGATTAATTAAGACATACGATAGGATCCGCAAGAGATTTTTCTGGCCAGGTATATTTAGGAGTGTCCATCACTATGTGTCACACTGTCGAGAGTGCCAGAGGGACAACGTGTGCCAGTGGCAATAGGTGGATTATTTTTTGCACTGATTATCTGACATGCTATGCCATTACAAAAGTCGTGAAAACAGCAGAAGCATTTGAGGTAGCCAGATTCATCGTGGAAGACATTGTATTAAAACACAGTGCCCCAAGGTCATTAATTATGGATTAAGGAAAGTTTTTCAATCAAATCTTGTGACAGAGATAAACTGTTGGTGCAACATTACTCATCACATGATGACTGCCTACCATCCGCAAACTAACGGGCTTAATGAAGCCTTAATAAGACCTCGGCCAACATGCTATCAATGTTCGTCAATGTTGAGCAGAGCAACTGGGATGAGATGCTACCTTTTGTGATGTTTGCCTACAACACCACCAAACAAGACACCACAGGATTTACGCCATTTTTCCTGGAGCATGTGCGTGAGGCGACTACAACATGGATACTGTGTTTCTGTCACATCCTGATGATGTGGACGACAACTACAACAGCCAGGTGTTAACCAGAGCTGAGGAAGCTTGACAGTTACCTTGACTCTGCATGCTGCAGGCTCAAGAAAAAGATCGCCGAAGGTATGACAGGAGCCACCGCCCTGTTGTCTACCAGCCTGGTGACATCATCAGGATCTTCACTCCTGTTCAGAAGGTTGGTCTCTCTGAGAAGCTCCTCAGGCACTACTTTGGACCTTATAAGGTTGTAAAACAGTTTTCTGATGTTACTTATGAAGTTGAAGATTTCAACCTCGACACAAGACAATGAAAGATCGGAGATACAGTCCACATCCTTCGAATGAAGCCCTATAAGGATCCTGCAACCCAGTGTAAATTCGAAGTTCTAGTAACAGGCAACAAGCAGAAAGGTGATGAAGAGCATAGTGGCTAAGGAAGTTCTACGAAGATCACCGCCAGGGTGAACATCAGTCATCAGGAGTCGGAGAATGAAGGACTGATGACTCATTTCTGGACTAGAAGCATGTAACACCGAGACGCTGTTCTCTTAAGGAGGGAGCAATTTCGCAGAAGAAGCTGAGTATCACAGTCACTGTGGTGTAGTGGTTATGATACTAGACTGTTGCACGGAGGGTCAAGAGTTCAAAACTCATCTGAACTGTAAAATTTTTATTTCCATATTCAGTTAGAGTACATTCTAGAAGTATCCGCAAATGTCAAGAATCCATGTACTAGAATGTTCTGTAACTATATATATATATCATATGTATTTTGGCTGGAGGCAGTTCACTCCATGGTCTTGTATGTGCAAGTGCTGAATAAACCTTCATTAAGTGAAGTTAGTGTTCGTCATTTATCTAATTACACCTTCTTCTACATGACAAAATGATCAAACAACTGAATGTTCCACACATATCTTACAAGATTCATCGCTAGTTTGAGTCATCTGGCATTTTCACTATTTGTGCACACTGAACTACATCACAGAAGTAAAGATTTGGCAGGCCAAAAGACTGGACTATTTTTTGTTTGATTTAAAATGTAAATATTTCTCAAAATTTTTGGATTGTACATAGGCAGGACAGAGATTTCTTGCAAGCTGCAGCAGTTTGTTCTGCCCAATTTAAATGCTCATACAAGATTATGCCATGGCCTTTTACTATTTTTAGAAATGAGAAACACTGGAGAAACTGTTTCATGAAAATATCTTCTGATCAACTTCGGGTGAGGCATTAGGATGACATAGTTTAAATGCCAGTTTTTAGCCCATCAGTTTACAGAACAAAGACTTTCCTTTATATCTGATAAGCGGAAGCAATGATTTTAAGATTGGCACTTATGTGCAACTGGATGTCATCAGCTTATAAGTGGTAGTTACAAGAGTAAAGCACAGATGAAAGATCATTGATGCACAGTGAGAAAGGCAATGGAACAAGGATAAAACACTGGAACTCCAGAGAACACATTTTTCCATGATGACTTCTCCAATCCAAAGTGACCTATTGACTTGTGATTTTTAGGTAGCTGCCAAACTGCAGTATTATACTATTTGAGAAATTTAGTTTCTTCATTTTAATAATTAATATATTATTAACCACATCAAAAGCCTTGCTGAAATCAACCACACTGGTCACTTCTTGTCTGTCCATGGTGTGTTTGATGTTGCCAGTCACTCTGATTTATGTAGTAGTTGTACTATGGAGTTTTTAGAAGCCTGACTGATATCTATCATGGAAGTTATAAGTTTTCAGGTAATCAGTCAGCTGTTCATGAACAATGTAATCCAGTGCTGCAGTTAATATGCTAATCAGCCTATAGCCATCTTGTGATTTAGGATTATCATTCTTGAATACTGGTTTCAGGAAAACCAGTTATCATTCTTGAGTATTGGTTTCAGGAATACCAATCTCTTGTTCAAGCTAACATGTGCTCATATGTGAGTCAGTGTAACATAAGTGAGAACAATAACTTTGGTAGCTTTATCTGTGCAAGTTCTACAATGAATGTGTTGCATTGGTTGAAATTTTCTGTTTCCGGAAGTACAACAACAAGAAGAGAAAACATTCATCAGGAAGGTGAGTTCTTGACAGGATATTGCTCTTTGCAGTGTACTTCTGCCTGAGCAGCATTACACCTGCCAGCAACCCCAATAAAAGAAAAGTAATAATGATGCAGTTTTTAATCAACAATTGTACTGTAGTGTAATGACCATATATGAGCATATTAGTGTGAAACTGAGAAATGTATTGCAGTAGTGCTTACAGGAGGCAAGCATAGGATGATGTTCAATAAGGTTGTTGCAATGTTATGAGCCAAGTAAGCTTGTTGAATCAGTGAACTCAACTGTACTGCACAGACTAGCACAGCAAGGGGCAAGGACTATTCCCACACTAACACTGGCAGTAGTGTTTTAGGATACATGACTGGTAGTGGTGCATATGCACAAGTGTGTCATTCATTTCTAACAGAATTATTCTGAGTCTTGCAGTGCAATAAGGACAGTAGGGCTGTGCCAGATGAGGATGTGACATGTACATGCCAATGGAAGTTACCAGTTTGAGGCCACAGCAGGGTAACAACTCTATGCACTAAATCCCTCCCCGGACATAGTATTATAGTGCAGCTGGTCATCCTGAGTCATCTCCAGCAGCATGGCCAATTCCTGCCCAGGGGGCAGCAGGTCACAACCCGTGCACACCAGCTGGCATCTACTATTACCTGACACACATCTAAGTGTGTTGGGAACCCACTGCTGTGACACAGCTAGGCAGCACTCGGGGCCATGGGAGGTACAGGATCCTCAAAAACATGCCCTTGGTATGGACACGGCATGGCTGCTTATGTAATGAGTTTGCCAGAGATAAGTGGAATAACCAGGTCAGCCAGCCCAGCAGAATTCACTGGCCAGTCAGCCACTGTCCTGGTATATCAAGTAGTACAGATGGGTCAATAAAAGAACTTGTTACATTTGCAGTTGCTTTTCTCTGGAGCCTGGGCTCCTACCTAGCTTCAATTACCTGCTCACACAATCCTGGCTCATAGCCAACCCACCCTGCACCAGGGGACACTATAGTTTGGAGGAGTCAGATCTTTGAGCCTATTTCAGTAATGTATGGATGCAGTTTCATCAACACATGGTGCAGTGAGTGCCATCTTCCTAGCCCCCTCCCCCCCACCACCAACTATGACATGGCAAGTCAGTGGATATTGTAGTTGTACTTGTAAGTTCAGTGTGTGACAGGTAAATGTAGATGGTATTTTGAGGAGGCGTAAATGTAATGTTAGTTTTTACATGGTTGATGTGGGAAATGTGCGTCTCATGGGTAAGAAGTATGGCTTATTATCTAGTAGTATATAACATGTTAGCCATGAGTAATGATTGTGGAGGTGAAGCTAGGTTTAGTTATTGTTTCGGTGCGTAGTAGTCATTATGATCAACCACTCAGGTGTGAGAAGTTATGGTAAGAAGTAATATGTTAGTGTTACAGGTAAGTGTTCTCATAATTTGTTTTGCACAGAGCAAGGAATATGGTCTGGATTTAAACATGCAATGTAGTGAGAAGTATTGAGACAGTGGTGTGTCAAAAAAAATTTTTTTTATTTATGTTTGTGTGTCAAGAATGGTGGGGTCAGGCCAAGACCAGAAGTTGTGGCTACTCTACAAGCACAGGGCATGCTGGGGCTTGTTGTCCACTCCATCACTGGTGCTGTTACTGCTGCTGTGACTGAAAAAAATACTGCAAACTCTGGAGGTGAATGCGAGCAAGGTCTGTGCTCTGAACAAATCATTAAAAGAAATTGAGGATATGGTATGAAACTGGTCAAGAAGGCTGCTCATTAATAGTACACTCTGTTTTTATTCTATTTATCTTGCTTTTGGTACTGTTGTGCATGTACTAGCACCTCCCAGAAAAAACCACTGCTCAGTACATATTGAGACTTCATATTGCGACTTCAGTCACATTAATTTATCTGAACTTGCAACTGAGGTGCAAGAAATATTCTGGGGGACATCTTCTATTCCTGCTCACACATGAGTAAAAACTTCATGGATTTACTAACAAACTTAAATAACTATATGACAAATATCCTCCCTCAAAGACTAGCAAAGTAAGACAGAAACCTGCACTTTGGCTAACTGAACAACTAAAATAGCCATGAATCTCAGAGCTGCATATTGGGCATAAAAACAGTGCCCCACACCTGAAAACCATACAGTTTACAAGCAGAACAGGAAAAGAGCTGTTCTTTGGAAAAACCTATGTGATCTGGTGTAGGCAAAGTAAAAGCTGCAGCTGATCCAACTGTCCCAGCTGAAGAAGTGCACCAGTACTTTACATTACCTACAACCACAACTGAGCCACAAATGAATCAGCAACTCATGGGGCTTAATAGTTGTAGCCACAGTACTTGCAATACGACGAAAAAAGCCATCATGCATATCAGATCAGCATCTACTGGACATGATGGCACCACAGTCCAAATGATGGTTATTACTGATTCACTATTGCCATCCACTACAACAGATAGTTTCAGCCACTCCTCAACCAGAAGTGTGTTCCCAGAGACTGGGAACAGGAATTAGTGAAGTCACTATCTGAAAAGGATATTGTCATTGCACCCTCTGATTGGCAAAATATTTGCATCCTTCCTGCACTGTTCAAGCCCTTAAAATATATATTCCATGAGAAACTAAAAATTTATCTAACCACAAACAACCTACTGGACAGATACCAACAGGTTTCTGTAAACATTGCAGCACCACTTTTGCCTCATTAAAGATAACAGATGTCCTGAAGCTTGGCATGCATGCATAAAATGTGACTATCATGTGCTTCTTAGACTACAGCACTGTCGATGTCAACATTTTACTTGTCAAATTTAGCAGCCTAAATTGCTCACCAAGTGCAGTGCAGTGGTTTTGCACATGACTGACATCTCATCTGCAATGCATCATGTCTGACACCATAAAGTCACAATGGAGGCAGGTAGTATAACACATCTATTAAGGTTTGGTATTACATCCTACACCCTTTTTCACAGTATGTCAATGATGTGTCATAAGCTTTTTCCTACTGTAAATACCACATGAACGCTGATGACCTCCAGTTGTATCTAGCAATAAGTGCAAAACCAATAAATATGAAAACAGTTATTGAGAATCTCAGTACCAACCTGTGTACACTATCAAAATGGTTGCAAGATACAGGGTTAAAGATCAACACATCCAAAATGCAAGCTGTATCTTAGGCTCATTAGCCCAAATTATCAGGAACCCGTGCCATCTTTAACCCTAAATGGGACAAATATCAATGCTCTCCTTCACCAAAGAATCTAGGAGAAATAATAGATGAAAATCTAAATTGGACTGAGCATGTAACTGTAATGTGCAAGAACGCATCAGCAACTCTCCGTGCCCTACAAAAATATAAAATGCTCTTCCTTCTTGACCCGAAAAAGAAACTTGTACAAATACTTACACTTTCCATTACTGATTACAGCAATTTTATCCTGCAAGGCCTTTCACAGAAAAGCTCAAGGTGCCTGGAACTGTTTATGAATGCCTATGTTCATTATATCTGTGACATTCGACTCTCTGATTGTATCTCACCATCATATGCACAGCTACACTGGCTACATGCAGACAAGCACAGATTTCCACACCCTCTGTCTTTTGTCTTGTCAACATCTCTCTCCTTGACCTCACTGCTCTCGTCTGAACAACATGACAGAAACCCCCATTTTCATCAGATCAAAAGTCTCTCTTTCCCACTCCATTGTTCAGTCACTTTCTCTAAGTCATTCTCAGCAGGAGGAACCTGACTCTGGAATACTCTTTCACATTATATTAGATAACTGAATAACATCTCCAGATTCAGAAGAAAGTTAATAAAATATCTACTAAAGCACCAATAAATATTACCATCTCCGGTAAACGCTTGTTATCCTTGTACATCAGGGATGGCCATGACGTGCCGAACTACACATGTGCAGTGGGTGGGCCATGGACAAGCCAAGGCCCAGTCTTTCACTTGGCTTTGCTTGGTCCTCACAAAGAGAGGCAGTCTGGTGATCTAGCACAGCAATCTTTTAAAATGAATGGGAATGACAAAAGAGAGGGATGAGAATTCTCAGTTCACACAAGCAAGAGGTATTGCCTATTTGCTACAAAATGACATTACAATACCATGCAGAAAAAATTTAAAGGTTTAGTTGACAATGAAAGAACAAATTTACAACAATCAACAGATGGGATTCAGTGTTTCACACATCAAAAAAGCAATTTGCACTAAATTTGCAGGTGTGGAGCACATGAAGAAATTGGTGGTATGAACAGTAAAATTTCTGAAGTCCCATGTCAGCTGCAACAGTTTTCAATGGAACTCAATGAAGAGTATGGAGACTTTATGCATGGTGTCTCACCCTAACTCTGCCACCTCAAATATCTCTGGAACAACAATAGATATTCAAAAACAGTTTTCACCAGCATGAATGTACGGCAGGGGCTTAGGAAACCAAATACTACATCTACATCTACATCTATGTGAAATTTTAAAATATAAACAAATGCTATCTTCAACACAAACTTGTGTATTTTTAAATGAACAACCCCTATTATTTTGTATGCAATCAATAGCGTGAAAAACCACAAAAATAATGGTGTTGGTTGCATCGCAATATGTCAATTACATCCTGAGAATAGAAGCTTTCAAAATGTGGTGCTACAGAAGAATGCTGAAGATTAGATGGGTAGGTCACATAACTAATGAGGAGGTATTGAATAGAATTGGGGAGAAGAGAAGTTTGTGGCACAACTTGACTAGAAGAAGGGATCAGTTGGTAGGACATGTTCTGAGGCATCAAGAGATCACCAATTTAGTACTGGAGGGCAGCGTGGAGGGTAAAAATCGTAGAGGGAGGCCAAGAGATGAATACACTAAGCAGATTCAGAAGGATGTAGGCTGCAGTAGATACTGGGAGATGAAGAATCTTGCACAGGATAGAGTAGCATGGAGAGCTGCATCAAACCAGTTTCAGAACTGAAGACCACAACAAAAACAACATAATGAGAAATTGCAAAGTAAAGTTGATGCTTGAAATAAATGAAGTGCACACTAGCGCACGTCCTGAGATTCAAGCGTGCACCTCACGTTGCCAGCATGGGCGTACCCAGCGAGGGGCATGGCAGTCCCCCCCCTCCCCAGAAGATATTCGCAGCTTTTTACTAGTTTACTGCTTTATTTAATAAGAAATGCTGTATGTTTTCTCGGATTGTACAAGTGCATTCTTGTATTTAAAATGTTTATTAAAAGCAGTTTTCACTGGTTTACTGCTTTATTTAATAAGAAGTGCTGTATGTTGTCTTGAGTCCTTGTTTCCTGAGACTAGTATGACCTGCCCCCCCCCCCCTCCCCCTCCCCCCTTAGTTCAGATCCTGGGTACACCCTTGGTTGCCAGTAATCATGATGTGATTGATGTGCTACATCAGTGGAATGTTAATGTATGGTGTGGTATTGTATGACAACATTTCATTGATGGTACTCCTAAAAGGGGATAATTTAGCCCCTTCTTGAGCTGCACCTTCTTGACCTGGTCCACCTCTTATAATGTGTCAAATAATGCAGTATCAGAATGATGGATGTCCTGCGCATATTGTTTATTGTTGCAAAATGATAACTAGAGGTACAATTAGTGGTAACACACTTGGTTTCACGTTTTTAAACCTCATAAGTTCTGAAATATGTGGCTTGTAAAGGATAGCAACAGTGTCACAGTTTCTGACGTAATGTATCACATGTAGCACTGTGCTCAGAGCAGGGATTGCCTGCACTGGTGCCTGTATCCTGCTGTAAACATACCAATATCACCATTGCACGCTCTACCTTCAGTGTACAAATGTCTCCTAATCTGGTCTGCTGGACTGCTCTCATACTATAACATAATTCACATATGTTGCTACATTAAAAACTGTTTTCTTGTGGCTCATTACATTTGACATCATCTAGTCAATACACCAGCCTTCAGTAATGAAGAAAAACTAGATCTTATTTTAATTTATGGCGAATGTCACAGAAATGCAACCACAGCTGTGACACTGTATGCTGAATGCTACCCAAATCAGCTGTGTCCATCACATCGAACCATTGGCAACATCTGCAAGACACTCAGGGAAAAAGGAAGCTGGGCTCCCACAAAATGTCGACGTACAATGCCAGCGGCTGGCAATGGAAACGAAATTGCATGAGGTGTAGGAATAAGCCACAGTAGTGTGTGCAGAATCTTGGATCGGCATTGGTTTCACCCATTCCATATCTCACTGCACCAAGAACTGTATGGGAATGACTTTGAATCCCGCAATGCATTCTGTCATTTTCCCTTTCAACAGTTGCAAGGTAATCCAGTATTCCTAAGCAATACGTTGTTTACGGATGAGGCTTCATTTACAAATCATGGTAATGTGAATCTGCAGAACATGCACTACTGGTGCATACAAAATCCCCACTGGATTCGCCAAGTTGCTCATCAATGACAGTGGAGTGTCAATGTTTGGTGCGGTATCATTGCTAACTGTAATGTAGGTCCCTATTTTTATTGTGAAACATTGAACGGACAGCAATATGCATCATTTCTTCAACACACACTAGTGCTCCTCATGGAGGATCTGGGATTGGGAACTTGTCTATCAATGTGGTTCCAACATGATGGATGTCCTGCACATGATGCAAAAGTTGTCAGAGTCATTCTAGATGTGACATTTCCAAATACGTGGGTGGGGCGGGGAGGTACTATGCGATGCCCAGCACAGTCCCCTGACTTGACGCCATTCTGTCTCTGGGGCACAGTGAGAGACAGAGTGTATCAAGAACTCCCAGTGACAGTAGAGGATATGCAACATCATATTACTGTGGCATGTGCAGCAATATCTGTAGAAACCCTGCAATCTGCGCAACACTCTCTTGTTACCCATCTGCAAATGTGTATTGATGCAAATGGAGGGCACTTTGAACATATGATGACATGACACAGTTTCATAGGTCAAGATGTGAGTGTACAGTGTATACATTTACAATTTGAAAAACATAACTTTGCATTGGATGTGTTACTTGTTTATTTTTGTGGGCTATGCATACCTTCCCATTGTGTAAGGCCCTCACACAGGCAGTGTGAGGTGCACACTTGAGTCTCAGGATTTGCGCTAGCTGTTTGATTCATTTATTTCAAACATCAACTTCACTTCACAATTTCTCTGGATGTAATTGATGTATTGTGATGCAACCAACACCATTATTTTTGGGATTTTTCATGCTATTGATTGCATACAAAACAATAGGGAGTGGTTTGTGGTTGCCCACTCTGCATCAGGGTACGCAATAGCACAAAACATATTGTTTGAAAGTACTACAGTGCTGCACCATGACGTAAATAAGAAAATATTATAGCAATTACTATTTTGCTAACTTACATTCTTCACAGGTGAATAGATTTTGTACTTTCTTTTTGATGGTATACATTGTGCTCATATGTGCCTTCCACTTCAGACTGTTGACTATGTGACTGATGAGCCTTTTCCTTATGTTGCCATTTGTTTACTGTCAACTTTAGCCAGTGGATAAGTTATATTACTCTGTGTACTTCCACTGTGTGATAGTAAGGAGGGGAAATAGATTACTGAATAAATAGTGCAAAGTGTTGTTTAAAATGACATATTACTCCAGACAAAGTTACAAGTGAGGTAGTTGTGCTGGTTAACATCCCCCTGGTAACTAAAGAGCATCTGTTTAATAGATTTTTTATTTTGTCTCTGTACAAAAGTTATTTTGGGCAGACAGAATAAATTTATATAAAGTAATTTAGAAGCAACACCCAAAACTATCAGTATGTGTAGATTAGTACCAGTCATAATTTGTCATTAATGTACTTTATAGAAGTAGTCTGCAAAGGGTACTTCTGTCTGTTATGCATAACCTGTATCATTCCACATTCTTAAGGCCTCTCCTTCATGATGGGTTTTACAGAATACAATATGAGACTGAATGAATGAATTTACGAATGAAAGCAAAAGACCACTGTATGGAGCCAAGTTTTACAGGAGATAGCTTGGAACAGTACTTACTCCAAGATCTCTAATATGTGAGAAATACAGCCTCATTTCAGAAATTTTTAATGTTCCTACAAACCTTTCATAAAAGTTTTCTTTGTTTGATACTCAGGCACAAAAGTAAATCCCAAAAACAGAATTGCATTCTGGAAAATCAGCTTTCAGAGTGAAATGTAAAAATGATAAGTTCTCTTACCACGAACAGACAGCAGCAAAATGGGCCACAAAAAGTTTTAAAACAATTAGGGTAATTTATGTGTATTCCTGGAGACTGAACAGTCCAGCTGACTCAGCAACATTGTTGTAGAATCACTTAACAGTTACAGTGGCAACACCATGTTGTATTTCTAACAGCTCTTCCTTTATAGTTGGCATAAAGTATTATCTCCTTTACTTGAGGGGCCCATCTTTTAGACCACCACAAAGACAGATGTTACAGATAAAGTACATCACAAAAGTTAGGAGATATTATGATTATAACATTGTGCAGGGACAACAATATTATGATGATTATATATAATAATCAATGAAATATAATCATATACTTACTTTCCACTTGCATCTGTAGGTTGATTCATGATACGTGTCTTTACAACATCGGCTGGTGTGCCCATAGTAGCAGCCACAAGTCCAGCACATCCACTAAAAGTAAATAAAGATGTTGTCTGTTTGACTCTAAGTGACACTAAAAATGTCCTTGAAAATAAATTCTGAACATGAAAACATCCAACAATTAATAAAGACTTCAGTCATATACAGGTTGGATTCTCTATTGATACCACACTTGGTGAAAACAACAGAATCAGCTCATATCTACAGTCACTACAAGCTGTGGGAGTATGCATAAGAAAGATACGCATTAAGCAATACTTAAAATTTCTACACTGTTCCTTCCATTATTGGTCAGCATTAAACTGCATTAACAGATCTTACAGGCAATATAATCTTAACATATAAAATAATAGATGAACTACATAGTATAGTACTTATGAAAGAAAAAGTTTTTGTGTTCTGAAATAGTACCTTTGTAAAAGTAATTCACCACTTCATTGACCAACCACTTTTTACAAATAAATACTATCTTCCATAATGAGATTTTCACTCTGCAGCGGAGCATGCGCCGATATTAAAGTTCCTGTGTGCCGGACCGAGACTCAAACTCGGGACCTATGCCTTTCACGGGCAAGTACTCTACCATCTGAGCTAGCCAAGCAGACTGCCAGTACCTCATCTCCTACCTTCCAAACTTCACATACGCTCTCCTGGTCCCGAGTTCGAATCTTGGTCTGGCACACAGTTTTAATCTGCCAGGAAGTTTCAAATACTATCTTATAAATTCATATGAAAGAAAGTGTCTACTCACCTGCATTTATTAACACAAACAAAATCAAAGGCTTAGAACATTAGCAAAAGCATAAGATTTCAATCACTGGGTGAAACAGTTAAATAGTAAACTTTGGCTCAAGCAGATTCATATTCACAAAAACTGAAAAAAAGGAAGGAATAACTTCGTGCTTGAAACTGAGGTGAAGGCAATAATAAATTGTGCCATTATGATAAAAGTACAGACAATGTACCTTCAGACAAAACCATCTCCATATTATCAGCACTGAAATTCTTTATTTAAAATTACTATCAACAGTCAACATGGTTACCAAACAGTGCATCCAAATGCTGCTGTGACCAGGTTAATCAATCAAAAGCCAAACTCAGGAAACATGCCAAAGTGCAGGAAAAAATAGACAGAATGCAACAATGGCAAAGATGGTCACAATATGTAAGACTCTGATCATAAAGAAACAAACAATAATACAACATAAGGGAAACATACACTTGCTAACATAAAACTGAGGTTGGGCACTGAAAGAAAGTAATAATAATAATAATAATATCAAATCTGAATTCTACTGACTGCCAGTTGCATTATCATCTTACTGCAAGCACAACACAAAATAGGGAAAATTTTATTAATGTGCAACAAACACTAGGAAAGACAAGGAAATAAAACAATGTATGCAATTGTTATTTGTCTCCTAATGTTTACCTCGAATCTCTTTCCATCTCAAAACTGAACAATGTGTTCAGTTTTTCATAAAATGTTGTCAGTCCAATTCCCTTCCTTCTCCCATCCTACCTTTATGAAGAAGCTATTAGCTAAAAATGCTAGATTTTCTTGTCTTCAGTAGTTTCACATTTCTTTCAGAGCTAGTCATGAATCTGGGTTTACCACTTTGTAAATTGGCAGTTTTTCACATTATCATAATCGCTAATCTTCTTTCTCAAGTTCCTCATTTTATAATAAAAAGCACAAGATGATATCGAAAAAAGACAGGACTTCATAATCTGATAAGAATACCAAAACCATGCAAAAAATATAAAAAGAAGCAGCTGCTTACACAAAGCAAAGGTTTGAAGAGAGGAAGAGGAAACAGAAAGGGACAAACAAGAGCAAAGAAAAGAAAGAATAAAATCTGTAAATGATAGAAGCAGATGGGAGAGAATATCAACCAAACTGGCTATTGAGAATAAACAACAAACAAAAAGGAGATGTGTAAAAGGGTGATAGCCAGAGACAACAACAAAAGACAAATCCAAAAGACAACTTCCGTTTTTGTGTCCCTCTTTAGAGGCTCTGATATATCATTTCTCAGTCAGACTATTTGGTATGGTAATAAAAGGTCATTTCAGACGATTGTAATGTCACAGTTTTTGGTGATTGGCTGGAAATACCTGGTGCCACTTGGGTTCTGAACACATTTCTGTCATGAAGAGAACTGGGCTTGATTGTGGGTAGTACAAAGTGGCGCACATAAAACCGGCCCCTGCGCTGAATGGAATATGAATGAAGAAAATCAACGTCCATCATCACTTTCTTACATTTTTATTGTACTGTTTTGTTATTAACTATGTAATTAACAGTTTAAGTAAGGGATTTACTTTTATTAGTTTAATAAGCATATTTTAGAAAGGAATTTAAAGTCTGTGTTCAAAATGTTCTCCGCCAACATCCAAGCAAAGTTGTGCATGTCGAAGCATGTTAAGGAAAACTCTTTTCAGTACTTTTTGAGGAACGTTAAAAAATTTTAATGTGTTAAGTGTTCTGGGACTGTTGCGGTAGACTCTAGCCTTTAGAAATCCCCAGAAGTAAAAGTCAGTCACATGTTGACAAGTCGGGAGAGCGGGGTGGCCAAAAGCCCTTACTAATGGTCCTCTCTTCTGTAAAATCTGTACGTATACGAACTAAGGACAAATCCGACGTATGAGAAGTTGCCCCCATCTTGCTGTAAATATGCACAACATTTTTCGTTTGGAGTTAACAGAGCCGAAAATTCATTGTAGAGTTGCAAGTAAACGTGTGTTGACAGTTTCGTTGAAGAACAATGGCCCAATAATTCTGTTACCAGATACAGCACACCATACACCAATTTTTAAATCGTCCGCCGAAAAAAGGAAGAACGGATCAAGCTGTCCCCCAGCGACGTGTTCCAACAATCAATTACAGTAATTTGTACGCTTACCCTTGTCCACTTCTTTTATTTGCTGAACAACACTCACATGGTAATGTTTCATTTTTAAGCCATGAAGGATGTGTTGACATGATCTGTGAGATATTTGATATTGCTGTGATAATCGTCGTATTGATTTGTAGGGGCTTCTTTCAATATGTGCCGTCATGTTTGCCACAACTTCAGGTGTATGTACAGTCGGTGCCTTATTTCTCTTTGAATTAACAACACTGCCAGTCAAACGCCACTTTCTCACTAGATTCTGAATCATTGATTTTGCAGGAATGTTACTTTCTGGAAACTTTTCATGAAAAGTGTCATGAACAACTTTAATGGATTCAGACCACACATATTCTTCAACAAGGAACACACATTCTTCAATGGTGTAAGGCATGACAATGAAGTACACGGTTTATAATGACTGCTTTCCATATGAACTACTCACACGCTACTGCTGTTGGAAGGTGGCAAAGGAACTGACAAGTTAGTAATGCTACTCACACGCATTCGCATTCCAGTTCAGGCCAGTTTTATTTGTGCCACTCTGTACAATCTCTTGGGATCAGCAGCCTCTGACTGCAGATTGTGTTATGTGATATATGATGAATTCACTCTTATGTGTTCTGTGGTTGCTCCCTTTACATTAGGGAAGTGCTGTGGTTACCTGCTTACGTCTGGCTACAGGGAGTAACATGAAACAGCCAGTTATTAAATCAATGTTGACAACGATCAGACAGAAGAGAGAGGATGGCACCCAGCACTGGTAACATAACCTACTCCACCCAAGTAACAATAATGGAGCCCAATAGATTTAATATCCCCAACCATTAGTGGTATCACCAACAATTTTGTCACAGTCCCTCATGCCCTGACACATTAGAGGGAGGCCTGGAAACCAATCCCAAATGTTGGGTGCAGCACTGTTATTAGGACCTTCATGTCAACACCTCTTTTCCTTTTTCAAACCAAAACAGTTTGTAATCATATCAAAAGTATTGTACATTAAAATTGTTCCAAATGTGCAAATCCACAAACACAATTTTGTGCAAAATTAATCTTGTAAGTATTTCAAGGTAGTCACTATCTTCAGTATATGTACCTTACATAAGTACACATCATTGTCAAAAGAGAACTGTAAAAAAACATAATTACAGTATGTGTAAGTGCTGACTTGTCATTTGCATAGGTTTGCAACTTTATTCGGTTTAGCACATTCACATTCAAACAGAAAAGTCTAATTTAAAAAACAAAAGAATATGTACTGCACAAGTGGCTCTATACAGTGCAACAACTGTTGAAGCATTGTCATACATTTAGTCTTTGCATCTCATGAGCACTGTCTGTAACTGTTTCAGTTCAGAATATTTTAGTTATTTATATGTTCTACCAGTCATATTTCTGACAGCTCACTAAAGTGCAGAGGTAACATATTTTCTAAGAAAAAAATGGCTACATACTAACAATTTATATGACTGGCATTTACGTTACTTGTAATCCAGATTTAAATTTAGGACCCAAGTCTCTTCAAAAGTCCCTCAAGGGAATAGGCTGCTTTTTCTACCTGCACTGTTAACTCACAAGAATGAAGATAAAAACAGTTTTTTTTTTTGCAAGCATACTTCACTCCACTCTGTGCAGAAATAATTTTAAGTAGTGAATAGAGGACACCATTTTAATTCAGATATTGTCGACAGCATGCTACCAATTATACTGTCCAACCACATCTTGCTGCCAAACACAAAGTGTCAACTTGTCACAGCGCCCTTCATCACAGGGACAAATTAATATTAAAAATAGTATCAGAAAAAATGTAAAGATAATATAGGAAAATGGCTATAAAAATTAATAACAATAGTAAATAAACAAAAGTACATCAAAGAATCATTTAAAGTTATGAAGGGAGGAGCATATTGGGAGAATCATAAACAAATTGTAATTCATACAAATAACATACAGCATTGTCAAGTCTAAAAATGATCATCTAAGGTTCTTAGGAAATGCACATAAACAAAAACAGGGTGAGGAAGGAAGGAAGACATCAGTAATGGGGAGAAGGATCTTTATTAACTAATTTCTGATGATTACGGTTCACAATCATGTAAAATTTTGTACAAGACATCACAGTCACCTTTGAGTGTAAAAATTATTTATTTGCACTATTGAAATTTTGGCTGTACACACACACACACACACACACACACACACACACACACACACACACACACACACACACACACACACAGAGAGAGAGAGAGAGAGAGAGAGAGAGAGAGAGAGAGAGAAGATTTTTAGATTTTTAACATGCGGTGAAGCACAGTTATACCAACTGATAATGGACATGCAGTCAAAACTACAGTAGTACAAATAAATAATTTTTAAATTCGGATGTGACTGTGATGCCTTTTATGACATATCTTTATTGAGTTATGGTGCTATGTACTAACAAACTTCACAAAACAATGAAATATCTAAAACTTTTTAGATAGTACATGCAATTAAAAATGTCAGTAAAAATGCTGATATTATTAAACCTATAATGAAACTGTAGAGAGGACAGACACTGTGGATTTGTTAGGTAATGAACCACATGTATACAGCACAAAAGTGAAAATATTGCAACATCAGCGTAGGAGGGAACGCAAAATAAAATGTACCAAAAACTAGGATACATCAGGTATGGAAGGCATAGACTGAAGCATCTTTATTTACTTAAATGACATTGCATTAACAAGGTGAATATACAACACATAAACTTAACATATTTATAAATCTGTTTACAAAAGACAAACCGGTAATGGATGTCATAATGTTTAACAAGTCTTGGACAACATAACAGATAAGTACAGGGAAATTATATTCATTTATGAAATCTTGAAAAGCATTCTACCATGAAGAACAATCCCTGGTTGGTCAGAGTTCAAAAAGGCATCAAAGTACATCAGTAATCAAAGAGGCCAAAAATTGGAGGGTGTTTCATTTTGATGGGATGTATCATAAACCATGTAGGATCAAAGGGTATGTTAGATGCTGATTTAGCTGACCAATATATGCCTAAGTATCTAGCAAGATAACAGACTTACTAAGCATGAATAATTAAAATATAACACTGAAGGAAGGCATGAGAATGCATTTAAGAACCCGTCAGATAAAGCAACAAGTCCCCTATATGATTAAAGTTAGCCAAAATAGTGAGGTGAAACATCTCCAAAAATTTTGTACAACTGGTGGATCCCATGAACTTGGGCATTGATCAATTATAGATACTCATGCCAAATGTAAGCCTATCACATCATCTCTTAGTTGGATTACAGAACAGAAAATAGTTGGCACTAGCTATGATACATACAAGCACTGATACAATTGAGCAAGCATGTGTGTCATTGGTGAGGAGACATTTTTGTCCGAATCTTACCAAAGATATTAAAGAATAAATACCAACTGGAGCCTGTGTGACTGTTAGTAAGTGGATGATGGCAGGTTGATTGATGAACATAAATTTGATTATTCAAGAATATCTAGATCCATCCACTAAGACTCAAAATGCACACTTTTCATACCTTCATCTGTAGGATGCATCACATAGTGCTTGTCCTTTAAGTGGCACTCAAGAGCACTGTTATTTTTGTATGTGTGCTGTCTCGATCTGGGTGTGAAATCTCAACTCATTTGGCTGACAGATGCTATTGTAAAAACCACAGTGAATGCTAGAGATCTGTGAATGTTTAAATTTATCTATTTTATCATCAGGGCTATGGTGAAAAATCAGTGTGAGGTTTTTGTGGATGCAAAAACCTACTCATCCCTACCCTTTTCAAATGTTTATGCAGTTTTGTCACAACATGGACCATAGCACAACACGGCTACGTGTTTAAACTTGTCACTGGCTATTGAGGCTTGACACTACTTCTATTAAGTACACTCCTGGAAATTGAAATAAGAACACCGTGAATTCATTGTCCCAGGAAGGGGAAACTTTATTGACACATTCCTGGGGTCAGATACATCACATGATCACACTGACAGAACCACAGGCACATAGACACAGGCAACAGAGCATGCACAATGTCGGCACTAGTACAGTGTATATCCACCTTTCGCAGCAATGCAGGCTGCTATTCTCCCATGGAGACGATCGTAGAGATGCTGGATGTAGTCCTGTCGAACGTCTTGCCATGCCATTTCCACCTGGCGCCTCAGTTGGACCAGCGTTCGTGCTGGACGTGCAGACCGCATGAGGCGACGCTTCATCCAGTCCCAAACATGCTCAATGGGGGACAGATCCGGAGATCTTGCTGGCCAGGGTAGTTTACTTACACCTTCTAGAGCACGTTGGGTGGCACGGGATACATGCGGACGTGCATTGTCCTGTTGGAACAGCAAGTTCCCTTGCCGGTCTAGGAATGGTAGAACGATGGGTTCGATTACGGTTTGGATGTACCGTGCACTATTCAGTGTCCCCTCGACGATCACCAGTGGTGTACGGCCAGTGTAGGAGATCGCTCCCCACACCATGATGCCGGGTGTTGGCCCTGTGTGCCTCGGTTGTATGCAGTCCTGATTGTGGCGCTCACCTGCACGGTGCCAAACACGCATACGACCATCATTGGCACCAAGGCAGAAGCGACTCACATTACTGAAGACGACACGTCTCCATTCGTCCCTCCATTCACGCCTGTCGCGACACCACTGGAGGCGGGCTGCACGATGTTGGGGCGTGAGCGGAAGACGGCCTAACGGTGTGCGGGACCGTAGCCCAGCTTCATGGAGACGGTTGCGAATGGTCCTCGCCGATACCCCAGGAGCAACAGTGTCCCTAATTTGCTGGGAAGTGGCGGTGCGGTCCCCTACGGCACTGCGTAGGATCCTACGGTCTTGGCGTGCATCCGTGCGTTGCTGCGGTCTGGTCCCAGGTCGACAGGCACGTGCACCTTCCGCCAACCACTGGCGACAACATCGATGTACTGTGGAGACCTCACGCCCCACGTGTTGAGCAATTCAGTGGTACGTCCACCCGGCCTCCCGCATGCCCACTATACGCCCTCGCTCAAAGTCCGTCAACTGCACATACGGTTCACGTCCACGCTGTCGCGGCATGCTACCAGTGTTAAAGACTGCGATGGAGCTCCGTATGCCACGGCAAACTGGCTGACACTGACGGCGGCGGTGCACAAATGCTGCGCAGCTAGCGCCATTCGACGGCAAACACCGCGGTTCCTGGTGTGTCCGCTGTGCCGTGCGTGTGATCATTGCTTGTACAGCCCTCTTGCAGTGTCCGGAGCAAGTATGGTGGGTCTGACACACCGGTGTCAATGTGTTCTTTTTTCCATTTCCAGGAGTGTATGTTCACTCCCATCTTCTGGACATGTTTTTCTTCAATCCACTGGCTATCCTCACTTGAACAATTATATCAGTTTCTTTATTAGTAGCTTCCATAGTAAGTTGCAATTTAGATAAACCTTAACATGAAATAAAAATATGTGCTCTTACAGATGGTACGCTGGTATGAATCTTCTCCAATAATTATGTTGTTGGCTGCAAATTTATGAAAAAGTCAACACCAGTTTTGATTGTTCCCTTATAATCCACAGATTGAGATAATTCAAGCATCCTTCCTCCTCAATTACTCATACATTTGATTAAGGATATATGCAAGTCTTTCAATCTCTTCCTTATTGCCACAGTAAAGGGTGAAAATTTGATCAACATATCCACAATTCATAGTAAGGTTTTTCTAACTTTTTTGTGGCACTCATAAAACTTATTCTCAGGGCCATTTACAAATTAATAAAGATACCTATCAGAATGTCTGAGAGGCTACAGCCCACAGCTAAACCACCATTCTGGTGATAAATCTTGCCATTTAACTGTGCAGGACACCAGGAGCAGAATGAGTGTGTTGGAAGGGAGGCCAGCTTGAAATGAAAGAGAGAATCAAAACAAACTTTTGACTGTATTCTGACAGTGTAATGCACACGAGGTCTCACTGTGGGGGCAGACGTGAAGGCTAGCTGTTGTTCCAGGAGTTGGGCCATAATAAAGGAACAGGGAGCTGGCAGTTCATATGTTGGTACCTGGTGCTGATGAGCAGAGAGACAGAGCTAGAAAGCACCAGCTGTCTGCTCCCTGTGGCAGCTAGATCACAATGGAGCATCTCCTCTGAATGACATATGGATTACAAGATAGCGAATCAACTACTGTGCCCCTGGACCCTCCAATGACTGAACACGTGACCCACCTCTACACTACCTGTTGACTGAAGAGTGACATGGAACCACCAGTTTATTCAGAAGAGACAACAAAAAAGTGGCATGATGTTGGATTCAGCAACTTAAAATCAGCTCTCTCCTGAAAGGCAGGTAGGCTTGAATGCAGGCACAGATTGAAAGCTACACAGAGAGTGAAGTCTTAGCTAAGATAGTTTAAACAACTTTTTTTAAAAACTAAATCCTAACTATTCCTGGGCTGGCAAGGTCATCTTGCACAGAACTTAAGGCAGGGTCAGCTGCATAAGCTCAATAAATTCCAAAGTCTCAACCAATATCGATAGTGTTTCTTCAGTAGGAATATTGGTACACAGGCTGATTGTGTCAAATGATGTGAGAAAGCTCCCTCTGGTAGAACAACACTCCTTAGAAAGGCTGAAATTTCATAACTGTTTTGAACACTTTAAGACTGAAAGAATGTAAGTCGACTTTAAATAATTTAATTTGGCAGTGAAGCTTAAACTACTTTGGATTCACTGTACTAAGCCTTGTCTTACTGAACTCTGAATCAAACCAGAAATTAGAATCACTTATACGTTTCATAAGCTCATTATTAAATTCATGCCTATTCCAGTTTTTTGGTGCATTTTAGTCTACAACACCTCCTATCCTGACACTGAAATATTTTAACTTTTATCCTACATACATGTGATTCATCACTTAACAAAACCACAGTGCGTGGCCCCTTCTATACTTTCATTATAGGCTTAATAATGTCAGTCTCTTTTAATAACATTTGTCAATGCATGAACTACTTATCAATTTTAGATGGTTCATTATTTTGTAGTTTTTGTTATCACAGACTTACACAAGACTTACACATAGGAGCGTCGATAATGCCGAAAGCCAAGAAGTGTTGCTGCAAACGCTTCTCATAATGCTCCCAGTCTTCAGCGACCTTGTCGTAAGGAGGGAATGGAGGCGGAGAAGAGGAAGACAGATGACGAGTAAGCGACGTCGACAACGCCTGAATAGCACCCGTCAACTGTGTTTGTTGTGCCTGAATAGCAGCTGTCAGCTGTGTTTGTTGTTCAATGAGCGCTTGCATAAGCTGTTCCATGTCTGCCTCGTCACGAACACACAAATCCACAACGCAGTGAAAATATCCCATCCTCGTCACCAAAAAGTGTTATAACCTTTAATTCCAAATAATTGCGTGGATATTCAAACACACTCACTTAGAAACAAAAGCTGGTTACATGATAACAACTCAGTATCTCTCATTCGACTGCCATGCCATGACATGCAGCCGGCGCCGTTCGTAGCTAGGTGGCGCTGCTGCGCTCAGCCGAGTTGCGGAGCGCCTCTATCGCCATTTGCGCGTACTGTCCTGGCGACACTGTTAAATGTCATGGCACTGTCACAACAGTGCAGTGCAGTGCAGTGCAGAACACACTATTATACCACAGCAGAAGACCTTGTAAACTGTTCACATTGTGATGATAAACTTTCAACCACTTCCACAGAATATACATGTCAACAAACACAAAAAGGTGGAAGTATTACAATAATCAAGTATTTGCCTGCACTGCATGTAAGGGGAAAAGTTTTCCAAACCATATATTTGTGCCAAAATTTGTAGTATGCACAACTGCAGCTTAGAACCATTGATTTTGTATAAGATACATTTGGCATGACACTTACACACCTCAGAAATTTCACAAATGTACACCTTTTTCATGTAGGTGTAAACTGAAATTAGTGAGAACCATTTTCTGAGTGAGGATACTACTGCCCAAATTTATAGAATGCACTAATGTAACTGCAGTGTTAAACTGGTGATATTATACAAATTATGTTTATCACAGCACTCTATATTCAAAAAGACACACTCACAATTTTCATTACAATGAGTGAAAGATAATAAGGAAATACCACTAATGACATGTTAAGGTTTTTATGTAAAATGTTAGAATCTAGTTCTTTTAAATGAGTTTATCTGACACATCTGATCTCCTCCCCCGCCTCTCTCTCTCTCTCCCTCTCTCCCTCTCTCTCTCTCTCTCTCTCTCTCTCTCTCTCTCTCTCTCTCTCTCTCTCTCTCTCCCCCCCTCTCTCTCTCTCCCCCCCCTCTCTCTCTCTCCCTCCCCCCTCCCTCCTTGCAGCAGCATGGACTAACAGCTCGGCGACCATGGCTGCGGTTAGCCTTGACACTGCATCAAAGACAGGAGCACCTGCGATGGTGTTCTCAATGATGAACCTGGGTGCACGAATGGCAAAACGTCATTTTTTCGGATGAATCCATGTTCTGTTTACAGCATCATGATAGTTGCATCTGTGTTTGGCGACATCGCGGTGAACGCACATTGGAAGCGTGTATTTGTCATCGCCATACTGGCGTATCACCCAGCGTGATTGTATGGGGTGCCATTGGTTACACATCTCGGTCACCTCTTGTTCGCATTGACGGCACTTTGAACAGTGGACGTTACATTTCAGAAGTGTTATGACCTGTGGCTCTACCCTTTATTCGATCCCTGCGAAACCCTACATTTCAGCAGGATAATGCATGACCGCATGTTGCAGGTCCTGAACGAGCCTTTCTTTCTGGATACAGAAAATGTTCGACTGCTGCCCTGGCCAGCACATTCTCCAGATCTCTCACCAATTGAAAACATGTGATCAATGGTGGCCGAGCAACTGGCTTGTCACAATATGCCAGTCACTACTCTTGATGAACTGTGGTATCGTGTTGAAGCTGTATGGGCAGCTGTACCTATACATGCCATCCAAGCTCTGTTTGACTCAATGCCCAGGTGTATCAAGGCCGTTATTACGGCCAGAGGTGGTTGTTCTGGGTACTGATTTCTCAGGATCTATGCACGCAAATTGCGTGAAAATATAATCACGTCAGTTCTAGTATAATATAATTGTCCAGTGAATACCTGTTTATCACCTGCATTTCTTCTTGGTGTAGCAATTTTAATGGCCAGTAGTGAATTAAGACATACGATAGGATCCATAAGAGATTTTTCTGCCCAGGTTTATTTAGGAGTGTCCATCACTACGTGTCACGCTGTCAAGAATGCCAGAGGAGAAAGGCAGTTCGTCAGAAACCACCTGGCCAACTCATACCAATTCCACCAGCTGAAACAGGAGGAAATTTACTAACCCAGAATAGGATCAAGCATTTCTACTTTTTTTCCCTCTTCACTCAAGTGTCTGGTCTTGACTACCACTTTTCTGTCCTCCATCATACTAACCTGCAGAGAAGATAATCAGCACTGAATTACTTGGAGAGATCATAGGAACAGTCATTTCATTTACTTAGATAGGTAGATATTTTTATTTGCTTACAAATGTGGCTGTTGCCAAGATGGTAACACAAAATGTTTCATGTCATAATTACGTTACATCTCTAGTTTGTTATACAATAACAGGAGAAATGAAATTTATACTTTTCCTGTTGCTCATATTCTTGGTTGTTGTGCCACTGTCAGAGCAAGTGTTTAAATTTTGTAATGCTTTCTGAGATGGGCTAAGGATGTACCATAATAAGTTGCTCCATTCCTTTACACCTTTCCAAACATAAGAGTATTTCCCTCCATTATTGTTTCATGACTTCACTTTTATTTTGTACTCCCAGTCTTTTCTACCCATAAAACTTTATCAATGAACACCCTGTGTCCTATGTCTTCCCATGCATCCTCACTCACATATACTCGGTAAATTCCCCCATGTTTGGCTCTTACTCATCTTTGTGTGAGAGTTTTCTAACCATTTCTGTAATGTCCTTCTGTAGTCTTCCTTTACATACATAACTGCTCTCTGTTGGCCTACTGTCTGCTTCGACAGATATTGTCACTGGGGATGCCATATCATTTCTATGTACTCCAATTGGGATTTGCAGGATATCTCCTGTGTACCCTTGTTTGCATTGTAAGGTGTCATCATTAAAATGTGCAGATACTTACTGACTGCACACTTTTACCTCACCCCTGAGCAGAGGACACTGGAAGCATATGCTTTTGACCAGCTCATAGCACATTCGCTGCTGAGGCAAGTCTTGACTCTTTGTTCCAGAGCAGCCAGCTTACAGCTTATAAAAGGAATGAATATGTAACGGGTTAATGCAGGTTAGAAGTGACATAACTGTTTACGGTGAGTCACTAAAATGATCACTTACAGCCTTTTCATCATTTTTGTAAATAATATTAACAATCACTATGCGCAACACTGCTCACAGATCAACACTATATTCACAACAGCTACTTATTTTTATGGTGGACAATAATGTTGCATGAAGCTAGTGTTGGCAGCAACTATAAACATTATGGATCGGTAAAAAGTGGGTCAACTTCCACCAACCACAGAAGGGCCAGGATAAAGTGCGCGACAAGTACGTGCCTTGTTTACTACCTCACCTATGTATAATTCTCAGTCATTGTGTAACTACTATATATGTAAGGAAAATACCCAACATTCTTTATTTCATTGGCTGCTTTATAACCTGTGGTCTCTGGACCCCCCCCCCCCCCCCCTACATCCCCCTACACACCCTGCCATCTTTCAATTCCAACTTATTTAAATTACGTGGATATGAATTGCCCTTAAAATGCATTCTAGCTGTACGAAAATGTCTCTAAGAAAATTTTGTTTCATGCACATTGTTTTATAGAAAATTTTGAGAATGAAAACATGGTCCAGGCAGGCTATATTCTGTTTATTATCTATGTGACTGGCCAATATAAACCTTAAGTCATTTTGAAGCACATATCTTAAGCTGCCAGCCTCATTTTACATTACAATATATTGCTGCTACATGTGGACACGAATGCATTTTACTTATGCGTGTCTGTCGCAAGAGTAACATGCATTCTTGTCCACATGTTCCAGTGATATATTATAATGTAAAATGAAGCTGGAAAGTTAAGATATGTGCTTGGAAATGAACAAAGCTTGAAACTGGCCAGTCATATAGAAAATAAAAAAGAACACATCCTACTTGGACCATGTTTTCATTCTCAAAACACAGTGAGGCTGTGACCCCTCCCCCCCCCCCCCCCTCCACCAAAAAAAAAAATTATAGAAAACTGGCATCAAAGAATATAAATTTGCCTACACTCTAATCTTAAATTTCCACATAAAGTAGCACAGGATGTCTGTTACCCATAATGCAAACTCTCAGTATTTCAGGAGTAGCCAATAAACAGAATATCTACCAAATGTAACATAATTGCCATGTAAGTGCAAGCACAACATATGCATGCCAATAAGAGTAAAAATATTTAAAAATGCTCTCAGTTAAGTTTGCTCTGCTGCGTCATGTAATTGCATTCTCAACATCAATGTTCAAATGATGTACGGCAGCCATTTCAAAAACTATCAATGGCTACCAGCAGGTGGATAGACAGTAGGTGCAAATCCTATAAGAAAAATTAAAAACAATAGTCAGACATGTATGAACAAAAGTACATTAGTAATTCACACGTTTGATTTGAGGGCTGATAGGGAAAGGGTGGCAGGGTGAAGCATATTGGGACACTCACAGACCAGTACAGATGAGAGCCAATAACATGCAAAATTGTTGATTCTAACATAATAAAGAAACAATCACCTAAGGTCCTATAACAATGCAGGTAAACCAAAATAGGAAGAGGGAAGAGAGGATACATCAGGTATGGTGAGGAATATATTTATTTCTATCTTGGATTTCCCCATGGATCTATCAGCTACTATCTTTTCAGTTAGCCCCTCTGCGGGAACCTGCCTCCCTGTCCTTCCAAGAAATGTGTGACTCATTGTCTAACTATTACCGCAAAAACACCCACGCCGCTGCCGCCCGCATGGCATTCTACCGGTGTCATAAACAGCCCCATCAATCTTACCGGGCTTGGGCGGCGGAACTACACGGTCTGAGTAGGAAATGTCAGTTTGTCACGGACACTCATCATGAGTCTTATGCTGATTCAATGGTTAGGGATGCTATTCTATGGCTTGCTCCTGATAAAGAAGTTTGGTAACGTGCCCTACAACTGCCAAACCCGTCGTTGTCGGAATTTCTAAGCATCGCTCAATCCTTTGAAGTGTCTCACGCTGCTGGCGCGCAAATAGGCGCGTGGTGCGATGTAGGCGCTGTACAGTCAACTTTCGACACATACAATTTGCCTGTTTCACAGGAGAACGAAGATGTGGTGGCGGTTCACTCACATAAACAACATTGCGTTGGGCCGCAACGCTTGCAGCGAAAACAGCAACCACAGAAGCAGGTTCGTTTCGCACTTCCTTCTTGCCCACGTTGTTTTGTATAGCATGACAGGGCCGCGTGTCGAAAACGTTGGGCCACATGTAATTCATGTAGGAAAAAAGGCCACATTGCTTCTGTGTGTCAGTCCCCTAAAGTTCCTGTCGACGAGGACAAGGCATCGGACATGGATGTTAACTGTGTGCTTTCTCAAACAAATAAGTTGTTTGTTACTGTTCGTGTTCTGGATAAAGACATTCGCATGCAAGTGGACACTGGCTCTGGAGTAACTCTCATTAATTCTCACACGTATTTGGAGTTGGGCTCCCCTCCCTTGTCTCCAGTTATCCGAAATCTGAGAACTTATAATAAACAGAAAATTCCTATCATTGGCCAGTTTGATGCTTCCACTGCCTACAAGTCTGTTGTTAGGCCCCTCACATTTTATGTGGTGGATCATGCAGGCACTGAAAACCTGTTCGGTTACGATGCTTTCCAGTTGTTCGGTTCTCCATTGATGACGATGTGCACCTCATATCTGAGGATATTCCATATCAACAGCTGGATGGATTGTGTTCTGAATTTTTGTCCGTGTTCTCTGTTGGTCTGGGTCGTGCCAAGGATTTTGAAGCCCACATTACTCTTAAACCTACAGCTCACCCTAAGTTTTTCCGGGCCCGCCCTATTCCGGGGGCATTGCGTGCACCTGTCAAGGCTGAGATAGACAGGTTAACAGCTTCAGGGATTCTCCTTCCTGTTACCTCCAGCGAATGGGCATCACCAATCGTGGTGATTTCTAAACCAAATGGGAGTCTGCGATTGTGTGGTGATTTTAAAGCCACCGTCAATGCTCAGAGCCTCATTGACAATTATCCTCTTCCCCGTCCTGAGGGGTTATTTACCAAGCTCGCTGGGGGCCAGTTCTTTTCCAAACTTGACTTATCGGAGGCATACCATCAGTTGCCGTTGGATGCTTCTTCCAAGGTATTTCTCGTCATCAACACTCCTTGTGGGTTGTATCAGTACCAACAGTTACCATTTGGCATCGCTAGCGCGCCGGCCATTTTTCAGCGGTTTTTGGAACAGCTCACGGCTTCTGTTCCCAGCTGCATAAACTATCTGGATGACATTGTTGTCATGGGGGCCTCCACTGAGGAACACCTTCGCAATTTGCGTTCACTGTCTCGGGTTTTGCATTCGGCTGGGTTGAAGTGCAATCTGGACAAGTCACAGTTCTTCCAACCCTCCATTGTGTATCTTGGTTTCCATTTGCCCCGTGAGGGTATACGTCCTCTACGTCAGCACGTTGCGGCCATTAACGCTCTACCCCGGCCGTCTACGGTCAAAGAACTTCAGGCGTTTCTAGGCAAGATTGCTTATTATCACAAATTCATTCCATCCGTGGCGGCGGTAGCTCATCCTCTGCATCAGCTGTTACACAAGAACGTCCCTTTCTGTTGGTCCGACAAGTGTGAGCAGGCTTTTGTCCGCCTGAAGGCTCATTTGCAGTCGGCGCCTTGCCTTGCCACATTCCATCTGGGTCAGCACTTGGTTCTGGCGACTGACGCGTCACAGTATGGCCTAGGGGCTGTTCTCACCCATTGGTATGGGGATGGGTCAGAACGACCCATTGCCTATGCTTCCAAGACCCTCAATGATGCGCAACGGCGTTACTCTCAAACTGGAAAGGAGGTGCTCGCTATCATTTATGCTCTAAAAAAGTTCAGCATTTTTTTGTATGGTTCTAAGTTTCACCTCATCACCGACCACAAGCCGCTGGTCTCTCTGTTCAGCCCATCGGCGTCGCTTCCAGATAAGGCAGCTCACCACCTGCAACGTTGGGCCTTATACTTGTCTTGTTTTCACTATGAGATTCACTATCGCCCCACGGCCCAGTATGCCAACGCTGACGCATTGTCGCGATTGCCGATGGGCCCCGACCCGGTTTTCGATCGTGATGAACTACTCTGTTTCCACATTGATGAGGAAGAACGTCGTGCGGTCAAGGGTTTTCCACTTACAGGTTCGCAGGTCGCATCGGCTACTGCGCGGGACCCGGTCCTGCGTCAGGTGATCGGTTTTGTTCAACAGGGTTGGCCGGACAGGACCAAGGGCCAGGCATCGGATCCCCTTCGCAACTACCATGCCTTGCGCCTTCGTCTGTCTGTTCGTGATGGTGTTGTTCTTCTGGCCACGGATGGCGCATCTCCACGGGTCGTGGTGCCAGCCTCTCTTCGCAAAGCTGTTCTCAAACTGTTGCATTAAGGCCATTGGGGGATTTCTCAGATTAAGTCCCTGGCCCGCAGGCACGTTTATTGGCCCGGTATTGATTCAGACATCGCCCACATGGTTGCTGCGTGTGGTCAGTGTGCTCAACAACTGGCTGCACCTCGTACAATGCCCTCTCCGTGGCCTGATCCGGCGCAGCCATGGGAACGGGTGCACACTGACTTTGCCGGCCCCTTCCTCGGTACTTATTGGCTACTGTTGATTGACGCCTTCTCGAAGTTTCCGTTTGTTGTTCGATGTCCGTCATCCACCACTGCAGCGACGACGCTGGCTTTGACCAAAATCTTTGCGCTAGAAGGTCTTCCATCCATGATCATCACAGACAATGGCCCTCAGTTCACTTCACAGGCCTTCCGTGATTTTTGTACTGGACAAGGGATTTGTCATGTTACAGCACCGCCCTTCCATCTGCAATCAAATGGGGAGGTCGAGCGCCTTGTCCGCACTTTCAAAAGCCAGATGAAAAAATTCCTTAGTGATTTTTCCACAGATGACACTCTGTTGCAATTTCTGAGTTCTTATCACTTCACGCCTCTGGGTGATCACAGCCCTGCTGAACTCTTGCATGGCCGCCAACCGCGCACTCTACTGCACCTGCTTCACCCTGTCAGGCCTTGTGCTGTGTCCCCTAGTGTGGGAAAATACTCGGTGAGCGCCGACGTGTGGGCACGAGGGATCTCGCCCTAAATGGATTCCAGGGGTGGTCAAGGCTCTTCGCGGCCGCCGGCTTTGTGAAATACATACGGACGACGGCATGGTTGTTCGCCATTATGACCAGATGCACCCACGAGTGGTGGCCACACCGGTGCCACCGCCCCTTCCTTCGCCTCCACCAGCCCGAGAAGCCAGTCCTGTCGCTGCTGCCGATCTACCGTATGTGTTGATGCAGCCGACGTCGCTACCGCTTCCGCGTATGCCGGAACCAGCACCAGTCGCGACGCCGCCTTCTCTGGGACCCATCTCACTGGAGCACACCCCCAGGCCCACGACACCTATGGATGCTGCTCCGGGGTTTTCACCCATCATCTCGTCCGGGAGACACGTTCCACGCACGAGCTTCCATCCTGGACTTTTCGACCATACTCTCATGTCTCTCCGCAGAATGTTCTCAGGGCCTCACAAGAGGCCATGGATGTCTCCGCACTGTCCATGTCTCCACGCAATTATTGGGAATTAAAGGTTATAACAATCACATACTGTTCACTCACCTTCCCCCTTCAAAAGCATTTTATGTTACTTGAACTTGTCAAAAATTTCCAGTTTTTTTCATGTTTGATAGTCATCACAATCTCAGGCAAGGGAAAGGGTGGAGTACTTTGAGAACCAAAGTCTCAAGTAGTTTCGTGAAATCAGTATATTTTATTCCATAGTTTGCTCTTGACATAACAGGAATTGCTTCATTGGTGTTAATTGTTTCAGTTGTTGAAGGGAACTGGTAATCTTTGTAGCACAATATATCCAGAAATTACAAGGGAATCAGTAAGTTTTGTTCAATGTTATTTGTTTTCTGTTTAGAAAAAACTTGTCCAAGGCACAATGCAGCACCACTGTGAATACTGTTCTCAGGTACAGTATTAGTTAGTTGCACTTCATAATCAGCTGAAATCTCCCAGTTGGTTGGAAGCTGGTGTGAGTGAGTGTGATTGAGTACATTACTGAAAGATTTGTACCAAAGCTACTGAAAGGCACTTCAAGTACTATCCTCCTTTGGGTACCATCTATTCTCCTACACAAACATATCCAAATGACTGTGAGTGGCAAGTCTAGTGGTCCAGTATAAGGGAGCGAGGGATTACAGAGAGCTCACAAACTACAATCATCCCTTTAACTGGTAAGTATGAGATGATGTTTTCCAAAGAAACAGAAACTCAGTTAGTGTGACATACAATGAGATGACATAAGCCGTGGGATAGCAATATGCACATATGCAAGTGGTGGTAATATCATGTACACAAGGTATATTAGGGCAGTGCAATGGTAGAGCTGGCATTTGTACTCAGGTGATTCATGTGAAGAGGTTTCTGACATGTTTATGGATGCATGATGGGAATTAACAGACAATGTGGAATGACAGTTGGAGCTAGATGCACGAGACTTTCCAGTTTTGAAATTGTTAGGGAATTCAATATTCCTAAATCCATAGTGTACCGAGAATACCAAATTTCAGGCATTGATTCTCAACTTGAAAAATGCAGTGGCCAACAGATGTGTTTACTTGGAATGGACTGGGTCCTCTGGTCCAACTGAACCAATCATTGACTGGAAATGGTTATTTTTGGCTACTTGGAGACCATTTGCAACCATTCTTGGACTTCATATTAGCAAACAACAATGGAATTTTTACGTATGACAATGCACCTTGTCACCAGGCCACAACTGTTTGCAATTGGTTTGAAGAACATTCTGCAAAATTCAAGTGAACAATTTGTCCACCCAGATCACCTAACATGAATCCCATAGAACATCTGTGAGACATAATCAAGAGGTCAATTTGTGCACTTTTGCAAATGCAGACAGCTACAGCAGCAGCATGGCTCAATATTTCTGCGGGGGCTTCCCACAACTTGTTGTGTCCACGTCACACAATGTTGCTGCACTACACTGGGCAAAATGAGGTCTAACTCAGTATTAGGAGGTATCACACAGCTTTTGTCACATCAGTGTTTGCCTCCTGTTGGAAAGCCTGCTGTGTACCTTGTCAGAAGGAACCAAGCAAAAGCACTGTTAATCACCAGTCAAAGGAAAATTGCATGTATGGTGAAGAGTGGTATATTAAAAGAAATGACAGTAGAGGATGAGAAGAATTACTTTGTGCACCCAGTGAGTATGCCTGGGAGGGGCCTCACTCAAGAACTGAAGAATCTGCTCATGCAGCTACTGAGGGGAGAGTGGGCATACACTTATGACCGGTTCCTTCTGCTGACAACCAGATTTACTTCCAGATCTAACTGAAAACTTTAAAGAAAACGCTAGCTTGCTAATATGTCTGTTCCCTAGCAATACATTCATCATTGAAGGAGGCTTTAATTATGTATCATTCAAATGACATAATTACTGTTTTGTTGTGATGAGTGTCAAGAGACTTCTAAATGCATCGCCTGAAAACTATCAGGAACAGATAGCTTGGAAGCAGCACACCCAATCTTTTTGAGGAAGTTCACACTGAAACTGGTATAAGTGACCATGAGGCATTTGTAGGGACACTGATTACCAAAGTACAACGGGCAACCAAAATATGTAGGAAGATTTATATGTTCATTAAACTAGATAAAAAGGCAGCAGTGTAATATCTCAAGCAGGAGATAGCTCTGGGCAGCAGCATTTATGGGACCTGTGGCTAAAACAGTTACACCACAGCATCATCAGCAAATAGCTGCAGATCGCTCTTACACAGTCTGTCAGATCATTTATGAACATAGAGAATAATAGCAGTCCTATCACACTTCCATGGGGCAAGCCTGATATGCTTGTCTCTGATGAGCACCCACAATCAAGGACAACATACTGGGCTCTATTACTTAAGAAGTCTTCGAGCCTCTCACATATCTGAGAACCTACTCCAGATGCTAGTATCTTCACTAACAATCTGCAATGTGGCACCATGTTGAATGCTTTTGAGAAATCTAGGAATAAGGAATCTGCCTGTTATCCTTCATCCATAGTTCATAGGATATCATGCAAGAAAGGGCAAACCTAGTTTCACTTGAGTGATGCTTTCTAAATCCATGCTGACTTGTCAGCAAAAGTAAATCACAAGGCTGTGGAGGGGCTATAGGTAGAGATATGCCAAAGGAAATGCATCAATGTCTACCACAACAGGATCTTATCTGAGGAACTCTCACAAAACCCAAAGAAATTCTGGTCACATCTAAAGCACCAAAACTAGTGACCACACACTCATGTATGTCGCAGAAACTGTAATTCAGCAGAGCAAAATCATAAGTACTGAACTCCATTTTGAAATGTTCCTTTACAAAGGGGGATCAAGGAGTACTGCTGTACTTTAATTCTTATAGTAGTGAATAGGTATTGCTGTCAATGGCACTGACACAAAGCTTAAAATGTTAAAATTGAGCAACATCCCAAGGTACAATGGAATCACACTGTAAGATTTTGTGGCTGACTTAGTGTCTTTCTTGACCACAATACATCACAGACATCTCAACAAAAAAAATGTATTTGAGAGCTGTAAAAAAGCAAAGGTCACACAGACACACCTGACATAGTATCTTAGAACATATCATATGCTCAAATGTAATGAGGTATCCCAAACACAGTTTTCTCCTCCATGGTAGCCACTGTGGATTCCAAAAATATTAGTCAGATGAAACCCAACTTCTGCCTTTCTCACATGAGATTCTGAAAGCCATGGACCAATAAAATCAGGCATAGGCAGTATTTCTTGACATCTGAAATGTATTTGGCTCAGAATCACACCAACAATAAGGTGGTTAAGAATCATAAAATGTATCTACAAAATTCGTCATTCAGAGATACCTGCTTCATCACTGTCTTAATGTTACATCTGGGAAGCTTGAAAGAATGTAAACACAATAAGTATTATGAGGTATCACAATTATCTGCAACATGAACTTTGGTGGTAACAATGAGAGCATGTATTATTATTATTATTATTATTATTAACAAAAAATGATTGTGTGTGGCATCAAATGAAGCTTGCAACTGAACTGAGGCTTTCTTGGTAGGGAGGATACAGAATGTTGTCTTGGGTAGGCAGTTATACACAGATGTAGAAGTAACTTCATGCATACCACAGGGATGTGTGTTAAAACACTTGCTTTTCATGTTGCATATTATTAGCTGGCAGATAATATTAACACTTGTTGTTGTTGTTATCATCATATATAGTCCAAAAATTGGTTTGATGTAACTCTCCATTCTAATCTGTCCTGTCAAGTCCTCTCCCTCTCTGCATAACAGCTACAAACAATAGAACTCCCCACAGCTCCTACTTCTCTCCATTATCAGGATGTGTCTATCAACTGATCCCTACTTTTAGTACAGTTTTTCCATGAATTCTTTCCTCCCCAATTTAATTCAGTACTTCTGCATTAGTTATCTGACCTAAACATCCAATCCACAGCATTCTTCTTGAAGTGGGAGACTATGTTTTGCGTTTTATGAAGTATATAACTTTAAATTTTTCAACATTTAAAGGAAGTTGAAAATCTTTCACCACTTTGAAATTTTGTCAAGATCTAACTGAATATTTATGCAGTGGAAATTTCAGCTTGGAATATCGACGTTATCAGGAAAAGAATAGATTGCTGCTTACAGTAAAGATGACCCATTGAATTGCAGACAGTCAGAATAAAAATACTATTACACATTAATAGCTTTCAGCCAAGCGTTCTTCAGCAAGGAAAACACACATACATTCACCCAAGCAAGCACACCTCATGCACACATTACTGCCACCACTGGCAGCTCCAGCTGGAATCTGACTGTCATTTGAATAGAAGTCTGAAGTGGGTTAGGGAAGGGGGAGGGTGGCAGGGTATGTGTGGGCAGGGAAAAGAGTGCTGTCTGGGTGGGTGTGCAGGGACTAGAGTGTGCCAGGCACAGCATCAAGTGATGGGGTGCCAGCTACAAAAAGAGTGCCCTTTTCATCATCCAGTACCACCCCAGACTGGACCAACTGAACCACATCCTTTATCAGGGCTTTGATTGTGTATCATCACGGCCTGAAAGAGGGACATTGTATCCAAAATCCTTCCCAACCCTCCTAAAGTAGTGTTCCATTGGCCATCCAACTTCCACAATTTCCTAGTCCATCCTATGACACTCCCAACACCAACCTCTTGCAATAAGGATTATATCACTTAGAAAGAACCAGGTGCAAGACTGCAAGACCTGCCCAATACCCCCCCCCCCCCACCAAAGTTTCTATTCCAGTCATGTCACAGGCTTATCTTACCCCATAAAAAGCTGGGCCACCTGTAAAATAGCCATGTTTTATACCAGCTCCAGTGAAACCATTGCACAGCTTTCTATATTAGTACTACAAACCATCTGTCCATCAGGATGAACAGCCACCACCATACTGTGGCCAAGAGTAAAGTAGACCATCCTGTGGAACAACATGCAGTTGAACATAACATGCTTCAGTTCAACTGCTGCTTCACAAACCTGGCCCTCTGGATTCTGTCCTCCAACACAATTTTTTCTGAACTGTACAGATCACAGTAATCTTTGCAACACATTCTCCACTCCTGAAATTACCCTGACTTCAACCTACAATAACCTAATGTCCCCACATTCTTCACCCAACACAGTTTCCACCCCCTCATCATATCACCTCCTCCTTTTTCACATTTTCTCACTCTCTTTGTGTGCCACTCTCTGTCAGTGCACCCATCCACCCTTTCCCCTTCCCTGCTTCTCTCCTTTCCCACCCCACCAATGCCCTGCTATCCCACCACCTTCCCCACTCCACACCAGATTGCTATACATGTGACAGTTGCATTCCGGTCCAAGCTGCCATTGGTAATGGTCATGTGTGCATGAGGTCTGTTTGCTTGTGTGACTGTATGTCTTTCATTTTTTTGCTGAAAAAGGCTATTAATGTGTAACAGTCTTTTCATTGTGTCCATCTGCTACTCAACATGTCATCTTTACAGTGAGCAGCAATTTATCCTTTCCCTAACACTGTTGAATGTTTATACAGCATTTACCCAAAAGTACTTCATTATGGATAACAGCATCATCTGCATAAAGTCTGAGTCTCTGGTATTAATAGTAGGCTCACACTTATTTCAGATGATGCATTTATCTGAAATGAAGTACTATCTGAAAGTAGCAGCTCAAATATTCCATCAGATTTTGACAAACTTCCTAAGTGACACAAAGACTGGCAACTTACCTTAAATGTTGAGGAATATAAAACTGTGCCCTTCTCAAAATGCAAAAATGTAATATCCTATAACTACAGTATCAGTTACTCATCAGTAAAGTCATACAAATACACGAATGTAGCAATTTGTGGGGATATAAAATGAAGTGATCACATAGACTCACTTGTAGGTAAAGCAGGTTGTAGACTTTGGTTCATTGGCAGGATAATGGGAAAATGAAATTAATCTACAAGGAGGATTGCATACAATACAGCTGCACAATCCATCATAAAATACTGCTCAAGTATGTGGGACCCCTACCTAATAGGATTAACAGATGACACTGAACATACATGAAGACGGTATGCTTGAATGGGCACAGGTTTATTTGACCCATGGGAGAGTGTCACAGAAACGCTGGACATCTGAGTTGTCAAATGCTTGGAGATAGAAGTCGACCATCCTACAAAAGCCTACTTACAAATCTAGGAATATTACAGCTGCCTATGTATTACTCTCATAGGATCTGCAAAGTCACTGTGACTAATCACAGTCAGCACAGACTCATTTAAGCAGTCACTCTTCAGTGGACATAAAAAACACATGCAACCCAACAGCAGTGTTTCCTATGTGAGAAAAAATGCACTGACAAATTACAGTTAGAGCATTTCCCCCATCAGTGAATAATATTAAATGTGTGTTATTCAAGTCTGGTCATAACATGTAATTCTGGCAAGCATGTTTGTAAATTTACAAAACTTTTCTAAAGTTAATTTCAGTCATTTCAGTACTATACTCTATAAATATTTGGCTGTCCTTTATGGAGATTTGTTGACAGTACTCCAGAATATTAAAGAAGTTACTAAATCAGATTGATAATCAGCACTGACCTGCATGAGTTATACCTTACAACTTCAGTTAAGTGACTTGTAAAAATTAAATTTTAAGAAAAATGCTTACCACAAACCTAAACGTAGTGGTAACTGTAGTAAACATCTGTTTGTACATCTGCCATGTGAACTTTCTTTGAAATATTAGAGACATGCAGTGTCTTGTGATCAACTGTGATGATGAATTTTTCCTGTAATATGTGATACAGCCAGATAGGCAGGTATCATAATGGTAAAACATTGGATTTGCATCCAAGAGACATCATGTTCAAATACACTGAAGAACCACAGAAATTGGTACACCAGCCTAATATAGTGTAGGGCCCACGCGAGCACAAAGAAGCGCTGCAGCACAATGCAGCATGGCCTCAACCAATATGAGAAGTAGTGCTGGAGGGAATTGACACCACAAATCCTGCAGGGCTGTCCACAAATCCATAAGGGTATGAGGGGCTGGAGATCTCTTCTGAACAGCACATTGCGAGGTATCCCAGATATGCTTAATAATGTTCACGTCTGGGGAGTTTCATGACCAGTGGAAGTGTTTAAACTAAGAAGAGTGTTCCTGCAGCAACTCTGTAGCAATTCAGGACCTGTGGGGTGAGCACTGTCCTGCTGGAATAGCCCAAGTCTGTCGCAATACACAATGGACATTAATGGATGCAGGTGATCAGACAGGATGCTTACATACATGTCACCTGTCAGATTCTTATCTAGACATATCAGGGGTCCCATATCACTCCAACTGCACATGCCCTAAACCATTACATAGCCTCCACCAGATTGAACAGTTCGCTGCTGACATGCAGAGTTCATGGATTCACGAGGTTATCTCCATACCCGTTCACGTCCATCTGCTCGAAACAACTTGAAACGAGGCTCGTCCAACCAGGCAACATGTTTCAAGTCATCAACAGTCCAATGTTAGAGTTGATGTGCCCAGATGAGACATAAAGCTTTGTGCCATGAAGTCATCAAAGGTACACGAGTGGGCTCCGGCTTCGAAAGTCCAGTGAGAGGTCCGTGATTGGACCCTCTCATAGAAATAAAATTAGTTTGAAAAGAAAATGTAATGACAATCATAAAACTAAACTCAGTTAGAACAGAAAATGTAATAGCAACCTCAAGGAAGGCAAAACCAACGGTAATTTATTAATGTTACACCTTGCAAAGCCAACATTTCCTGTGTAATTCCCTAAATCAGAATCCTATGTTGTGTGTGTGTGTCTGTGTATGTGTGTGTGTGTGTGTGTGTGTGTGTGTGTGTGTGTGTGTGAGAGAGGTGAGAGAGAGAGAGAGAGAGAGAGAGAGAGAGAGAGAGAGAGAGAGAGAGAGAGAGAGAGAGAGAGACTTTTGCACAATTTCAGTATTGCAGCAATCAATAGTGTCTGCTGGACAGACATGCCCCAAAGAGAGCAACAGCTAGTCAAAACTTAAGGTCTTGGTCAAGCAGAGATGAGTAAGGTTGTCAGTAAGAGGGGAGCTTCTTTTAAAATACTCTAGAGGACTTCCAGTGGGAACAAAGAATGCTGGGTGATGTGCTGTTCTAAAGCACTCTGGCAGCAGACTTCATGGTGAGTGGACGTGTTGGGTAGCTCCACTAAGAAAGCATGGCATGGTTGGTGAGTTCACCTTAAGTGAGACACAACGATACTAACTCTTTTATTTCAGTGTTAGGATACCAGGATAGGTTTTAAATTAAGATGCGTGAGTGAAATATTTAAGAATCTTTTGAATATTTTAAGATATCGTGTGAAGCTTTGTAATGGTAAATCTCTGAGTTGTGTTGCACAAGAGCACAAGGAAATGATAAGAGACAGCTGGTAAAGCTTAAGGTCAGGATATATTTTAAATTACAAAGTGTGTGTGAGATACCATTCATGTTTTGAGATTGAATAGAGTAACACATGTGACATCTAGATTCATTGTGCATGAGAGCCCCAGTGGGCAAAACAAGGTATGTGTAATGTGTTCCCATGTTTGTGAAATTGTTATATGTTCTGGGAATTTGTGTATATGAAAGAAGGGAATAGTAATAACAATCCTGAGATTTAATTTGAATAGTAGGCTAACACATGGACTTGGTGGCCACGTGGTAGTCAATGTGTAGATCCACCGTTTGCTTAATACAGTGAATTCGTTAGGGTGCAAGAGAGTTTCTTGTTGTTATTTAAGTTGTGAATTAATATATTGTAGGGTGATTTTAATAATCATCATGTGGGTAATGTTTATGAAGGTTCCAAGTAGCACGTGGTTCGATCTTATAGCCCAGGGAATGTCACAAGACTTACGTGAATTGGCCTGTCTTATTAGCATTGTGAGTAGCAAGAGCAATATTCCATTCTTGGACACTTTCTCTTAGTTAAGCTACATGTGTGGCTTCATCACTAAAACAGACCCTAGTCAGCAGTTTGCTTAAGGAACCCTCAAGTGTTCGAATCTGAGAGGAGTTGGGGTGCGAGGTAAAATACAGTATTGTGCAGAAGAGACAGAGGCTGTGCTGGGCTGAATCCTGGTCACTCTGGGGAAATCCACCATCTTGGAAGCGAGCAAAAGGGGGCCCACTAAGTGATGTGTAGCAGCTCATTGGTGTGCGGAGCTTTTGGCTAGACCTCTGCTAATTTAGAATTGTGGAATGCACCTTAGCTTGGAACTTCATAACCAAGTGCAGATAGCATTCGACTGTGCTGCATTATTTGTAACTTGTTGCACCATACTAATCTTGATGCATGAAATAAAAATCTGGTGTGCAGTAAATGTATGACTCTAGCACACAAGTACTAGCATGAATGTGAATACATCCATTCCTCATCCATGACCTGCGTAAATTATCCATTGGTTTATAATTGTAAAGGCACCCAGGAGATTGACATTATTATCGAGATGTTACATGTTGCAACCAGTAAAATAAATTAATGTTTAATTTATTTGTTTGCTATTATTCCAAACAATTAAAACAGAATCCCATATTTATAATGAAAATGAAAATCAGAGAAGTAATTATCAGAGAAAGAGAGAATGATAAATAAGCTAGAAGCATTAGAAGGAGAAACATTTTATTAACATTCCACATGACCAGGAATCTTTCTACTTGTTCCATTAACAAAGATATTTTCATGAAATGAACCTTCCCCATAACAGCAGCCTTTCAAATATGTACAGGAATCATTCAATTGGCATACCCTTCCTAGGATGCGATTAGTTCCGGGATCTCTGAAAAGTAGTTGGATAGGAGGAATAGGAAAAGTGACAAAATTAATAACATTTTTTTGATGAGATATCAATAGCAGTGTTCTTTGTCTTATGTTACTTGTCGGTGTCTGTGTATTGTATTGCGTAATTCTGGAGAGGGTTTTGTGTAAAAGTGTGTCCGGAACACAATAGTTAGCGCAGTGATTAGAAGTGTTATCAAGGGATTTTATTCTTTCAGTTAGCAAAATTTTAAAATGGAGTCACAACCCCTGATGAGGAGTGTTGCAAAATGATTGAGAAATGGGTAAGAGCAAGAAAATGCAGAGAGAGGTGAAATTTTAGGTGGGAGTGCAGAGCTGGAAATACTGATCTTCAGTCAGGAGTCCACTACCATTAGCTCATATTCTCCGCAAGAATCAAACAGGAGTGAGAGAACCAAGCAAAATTTGAATGATAGGAGTGTAAGTAGAACAGAGACATCTGCAGTAAACAGTCAGGACTATAGCCAGGATTCGTGAATGATGGAGGCAGCGGCCTTTGCAGCTCAACTCTCCGAAGGTGGAATAGGACTGATCATGCAAATGTTAGAAGCAATAGAAAAGCAATCACGTGAAGATAAAAGCAATCTCGCAGCCATATTAAAGTAACTCAAGAAACAAGCACACGAAGATAAAAACATCGTCAACAAGATTGATACGATAGGGAAAGGGGTAGAAGACAAACTTCAAAAATTTTGTGAAGAAGTCAAGGAATTATTGAGAATCAAACAGAGTGCTAAATTTCAGGAAATGGCCAAAAGAATTGCGGATATTGATTAAAAACAAAATGAGCTTAAGGAATTATTTATTAAGGAAAAGTGAGGGATTTTAGAGCAGCAAACAAAAGTCATGTGAGAGGTACTATCTGAAGTAAATATCAATTTTGATGAAGATGGCATGAACTAATTGGAAGGAGTAATGGCTCAGAGTACTACTATTAAGGAACTGCAGGAGAAAGCAGAACTATTGATCTTGACCACACAAGAAGAGCATCTGAATTTGCGAACCGAAGTAGGGACGATTTCAGTCAGAATCAAACCTCTAGAACAATATGAGAGGAGTGATGACAAAACCTTGACTACTACAATAGGAGAGACAGAAGAGGTCAAAGAGTTACAGAATTTTAAGGTAGGGCAGTCTGAAGTCAATAAGCAGCACCGAGACTGGGCGCGTGAGTTAGATAATCGACTGTGGCACGTCGAACAGGCATTCAGTAACGGGCCAGGCGATGGTTGGAATGAAGTGTCAAACTGCAAAAAGAGGCGCAAGTGCGATAAAAGGGAAAACATGAGTGATTCTGATAGCAGCGCAGAAGATTGTGAACGTCACCTGCATAGAAATAGAGCTGAACAAAACCACAAATGAAGGGCACAGAAAGAAATGCATGGTTTCAATTACAATCATTTCTTGTCTGTGCAAAAATTTGAGGTATTCTGAAATGCACCCAACGAGATACATCTCAGGTTGTGGGCTGATCAATTCTATTATGAGTTTCCTCCCACTTGGCCGGATGGTTACACAATTGATTTCATGTGTGGATACTTTGACGGAGAACCTGTTCTAAGAATGCGCGCCGTTGTGCGGGAATGCGCGACATGTTGCAAGCTCTGGCAACAATTCCTGTCAGCATATTGGTCAGAGGCAGCCCAGGACAGGGTTAAGCATGTGATAATCATGATGCCAAATTATGTGCAGTCAAACTTTGCAAGTCCAGCTCGATTCTTTGAATGGATAGCACAAATGAATCAGTCACTATATCAGCCATACAGTCTGTCTCAATTAATTCGTATCTGTTTGACAAAATTGCCAGAAGAATTACACCACATTGTACTAGCGAGGTGGTGCAAGGACAATTTAGAAACATTTAAAAGTCTCTTGCAGGTGTTAGAATATAGTACTGACAATGCACCGAGATGAACTGAGCAGCGTGCCAATGAACATTATGACAGGCCGGCAATAAATAGAGGTTCGAGCCCGAACCATTTTGGTAGGCGGGAAAGATCACACAGGCAAGATCGTGGGAGCAATGATAGGCAGTGCCGATATGGCAATGAGAACAGATACCATTACAATGGATGAGGGGAGAAACCACAGTACGAGAATAGGAACAGTAATAATTGGTGGCAGCAGAATAACTGATACTACGGTCAGAATGGGTGTGGTCAAGCCAATGATTATAGGGAGAGAGTGGTAGTTCCACCTGGAGCTGAAATACGCTCTCCTAACCCAAGAAATAACCGTTTGGACGATTGGGGTTCAGGACACTAATGATAAGCATCTGAACCGGTGCTGAATGCAATGAGTGATGAAGTCATGCAAGAACCGGTTCACCTAATTAACTATGTTACTCACGAGGATGTAAGGGAAGTGTTGATGGAGGAAACAGAAGGGATGAAGGCTACGGCAATGAACCTGATAGTGACAGTATCATTGGGCATGCTAAGTTTTTTCTGTGTTCTGGATACTGGAAGTTCTCTGTCCATAATTAGCGAGAATGCGTTCCAATGTTGTGAGGAGATAGGGCCCTGGCCAGTTCTGCATTTACAGGGAATAAGTGTGAAGGGAGCAATCCTGGGGAAGTGTACTAAAGTGAGAAAACAGGCTTGAATTACGTTTAGTTGTCAAGGGGTGGAACTAGAAGCAAATTTGTTTGTTGAGGAGTCATTGAATGTGGACATGATTTTAGGCACAGATTTTATATATTCCTACCAAGCTGTGTTCATCTTAGGTGGAGGTGAAGCAACGTTAATGGTAGATGGTGTGAGTAAAAGAATTGGGGTTTGATGATTGTGTGGCAAAGGAAAAATTAGGGACGAGCTGTATTAAGCTAATCACAGAGCCAGGATTGCGAACTGAACATGCAGGACCCAATGAGTGGGAATTGAATTGGGATTTCCTTATGACTGAGCAGCAGAGGTGAGATATGATTGCTGGTGCAGTGAGAGAGAACATTCTGAGTGTTGGGGGCATAAACAAAATGGAGCGGGCTGAACTGTCTGAATTATTACAGAGGCACAATAGGTTCTTTGTGGAATTGGCAGGGAAGATTCGGAATTTCCTGTATGAATTCAGAGTCAAAGAACATGAAAGATTCTTCACTAGACCATACCAGATTCTGCTCATGTATAGAGAAGCAATGGAAAACAAAATCAACAGTATACTGGCACGAGGTATTATTGAGAAGATGACGAGTTCTTACAATAGTCCGTTACTCCTAGTTCCGAAATGAGACAACTCCATTTGATTAGTTTTAGACTCACATCAAATCAACACAATTATAATGACTGTAATTGACAGACCAAGAAGCCTTAATGAGTTGTTACAGAAATTTCATGGTGTACAAGTCTTGTTGATGATTGATTTGAGAACTGGGTACTGGCAGGTGGAATTACATCCGTGTTGTCGCCAATACACAGCATTCTTGTGCTACGGCACGTGTTACCAGTTTAAGAGGCTACGTTGCCAGATTACTTGAAAGCACAGATCACCTTATATGTGGATGACATGCTAATTGTCAAGAAGTCATGGGACAACCACAACAGTGAGGCTGAATGGGTCTTAACGGTGTTTGAGGAGGCTGGCATCACTATAATTTTGAAAAGTGGCATTTCCGGAGGCAGTCAATAAAGTTCCTAGGGCACATAATATCTGGTGCTGGTTTACTACCTGACCCTGAGAAAGTTAAATTCATTAAAGAATACACAGTTCCACACATGAAACATGAGTTAAGCAGTTTTCTCAGACTAGTGAACGTTTTATAAATGATTCGTGGACTTGCGAATCATGTTGACACCCTGACTTTGTAGGCTAACAGGGAAAGGAGAAGTTTGGAACTGGGATGCCAAAGTTAAAAAGGAATTTGAGCACATTCATAGGGCATTGGTTGATGCACCACTTTTGACACATCCTGACTTGTCGAAACCTTTTTGTTTGATGACGGATAGTTCCAGAACGGGTCTCAGAGTGGTTTTGTTTCAAGAAGTGGAAGGAAAGCCGCCATCTGTGTGGAAAACCATATCATTTGCCAGTTGTGTTCTTACAAAATGTGAGCAAAATTACTCAGTGATGGAGCTCAAGGCATTAGTGATTGTCTGGGTGTTCAAGAAGTTTAGGTACTTCCTTGTAGGATGGCCAATGAAGGTGTACACTGACCATAAGGCCCTTCAGTTTGTTATGTCGACAAAACTGATGCAGAGGAGACTGTCTTGGTGGGCAGTTGCACTGCAGGGATATCAATTCTCTGTGGAATATAACCCAGGGCGACAAAATTTCATTGCATGCACACTATCTCGAGGGCATGGTGAGTCAGTACAAGAGGGTGGAAACAGTCTGAAGGGTAGGGATTTCAGCCTCTGCTATCTGAACAATGTGGCCTCCTACAACTTTGTCACTGCCTCACTAGAACCAATAGCACACGAACAGGACAAAGACCCCATAATAAGAGAGGTGAAGGAAAAAGACATGAAGGGGATCGACCAGCATTACTCCAATATTATTTAGTAAATGACAATATACTGTTCAAATGTAGAGATCCCAGAGATTTGCGATGGCTACTAGTAATCCCAGAGGAACTCGTTAAGAAATTAATATGGCATGTACACCTGAGTCACATGCATTTTGGAGTGTGCAAGTGCTTCAGAAAACGGAAGGAGGTGTGCTATTCCAACAACATGCTAAAAAGGATACAAAAGAGGTTGGTAAAGTGTCAGATGTGTCAGAAAGTCAAGCCACCTGCAATATCATATGCAGCACCTCTGTATCCGATTATACCGATGATGTTGTGAGAGCTAGCGGCCACTGATTTATTCAGGCCAATCCCACGAACGAATGCAGGCTTTGCGTACATCCTCGTTGTTGTAGAACTTACGTCAAAGTACGTGACCCTCACCCCATTGAAGAAGGGTACAGTGAGAACTGTTGCAAGCACTTTTGAGAGGGGCTTCTTGCATGATGTAGGACAGGTCAAGAAGGTGATCTCAGACAATGGGCCATAGTTCAGGTCATGTCACTGGATCGAGATGATGAGGAGACAAAGGATTAGGCCGATATTTATATCAAAACATAACCCAGCAAGTAACACTTGTGAGAGGGTGATGCATGAACTGGGCAAATTGTGTCAAATTTACTGCCATTGGAGGCACAGAACTTGGGATTGCCACATGAAATCATTTCAGGAAACACTGAATGGCCTGGCGAATGAATCCACATTTTGGTACTCAAAAACCAAGAACCACCAAATGTTATCAGGGATATCATGCCCTGGCTGAAGGAGTGATGATTGCAACACTCATTTGTGATTGACTTGGCACTGAGAAACCTGAAACAAGTGGCTGAGCAAAGAAAGAAGTATGACCATAGGAAGAAGCAGGAGATTAACTTCGAGGAACGACAAAAGGTACTCGTACAAATACATAGGCTATCTAAAAGAGAAATGCTCTTCGAGGGACCTTTCAGGATCTGAAGGATACCGTACCCAAATGCCATTCACGTGGAGAGCTTAAGGATGCAGAAGTCTAAGGGACTTTACCACGTTTCCCACGTGAGACCGTGGATTTGTTAAATGAAGGATCTGTGACGTGAGTAAGAAGAAAGGTAGAAGAAATTATGGTAAGTGTTTAGCTTTAAGAATAGTTTTAAGATGATTGTGACTGTGAAATGATGAAATGATTAATGATATATGTATGTTTTTATTAGTGTAAGATTCCTTGTTGTCATAAGTACTGGAAAGAGGTCTGATGTCATGTAGGTATACAGTGTCTAATGTTATATGTAAGTTTTAGATGAATGATGAGAGTTGCATGAGAATATGTATTGAAATAACTAGTTCACGGAATAACAGGAACAATTACAAGGCCATGAGTAAGATGTATGGTAACGTATGCAGTTACACTTGTCGTATGTTTGATGACAAGAAGGAAAAGGTACAGTAATAATTTTGTGTTTTTTAAATAAATCTGAGTTCATACAAATTATCTTCATTAAAAACCCTCTGGTATCAAGTAATGTGAGAAGTGGGAAGCCGTGAGGCACTGAACTGCGTTAGATTCAACTTAAGTAATCACGGAATTTCACTTAAGAATACATTAAAACTAATGGGAGATAATTAACATTTTGTGGAAAACACTTCTCTAAAATTCATGTGGTATTGTGTCTTAATGAGAATTCCTTTTCAGTAAATTAGCACTTAATGCTACTGACGTTGCAGATGGATGTTCATGCATCCAGATAACTATAAGTTCAACAAGGTTTCATAAATTAAAATCAATCCCTTCATGATACTTGGTATTATGGCCTGTAGATGATAGTAACAGCAGGTTTGTAGCCATAGTTCTGTTTGTAATTATTTAAAAATGGGTGTTGTTGGATCTAACACTGTTTGTAGAGCAAAGAAAGAGATGAGCCATGAGGTACATCATTGAAAAATAATTATGTTGTAAATTTAATTGGTATCAAAAGAATCTTGTGGACCACAGAGTCAGGGTAGACCCTGCATTGTAAATGTGAATTTTTGGGGTTAGTGATTATCTTTTCCTTGTCAATTGTTTTAAATGAGCCTAGTAAGTGATTACTAATTGATCCATTAGTAAGCAAGCAAGCAAAGGACAAATAATTTTCTTATATGTCAAATTATTTTTAGTGTTTAGCTTGAGGAATTTTTAAAATTTTTTTTGTTAACTGCACCATAATACATATTATGGGACAGAATGAGCACACATATATGTTGTAAATAGAGATTTTGGAACCTTGTATGTAGCCTTAGTTAAGATAGTGCTGTAGAAGCCATGTAGGGGAGAGTGGGGCACATTGAACCATAAAAAATATTTCTCCGTGTTACTAATCCAATAATTTTATTACAGAGTTGTGATTTACAGATGTTACAGTTTAATCATTCAAATATCAAATGGCCTTATATGATTGCATTGTCATTAATTGTTTTTTAGCTGCAGGCCATTGAAGAAAATTTGGTAAATGGTTCATTGTGCCCCATATGTGAGTTACAATGAACCACTTTAAACAGGTTCATTGAAAGAACCTATTTAGCATACAAAGTAAGTGTAAATATACTTTTAACACAATGTGTACATATATTCCATGTGTGAATCATATAATTAAATCTGTAGGCACACGATCATGTTATTTATTTTGGAATTACCGAACATCAACGGACTCAAAGTTGATTCCAAATTTGAAATATGATTTTTGTCTCTTTGTCACACCATCAGTAGCAGGTCGTGGGAGCACATAAAGTTTGTTGCTATCTGGAACAAAAGCTTCATCCTTTACCTAATTCTTTCTCCTGCTCCACAGAAAATACCTTATGAGTGTCATAGTTTGGTATCAATCTTTCTCTGGAACCACATTTAATGTCTTGAACATATCAATGAAGAGATGGGTAAGGTATTAAATGAGATTTAGCTGCTTGGTAAACTGCCATGCCCTTATTAAGAACATCCTGTACAGCTTCTTGCATAACGTAATGGTCAGTTTTACCTCTGTCTGTCTTCCTGCGGTATGAAAGAACCATCTTCAAACCGGATAATATAAAACAGGACTGCTGAACGTCTGTGATTTAAAAGACTTAAATTCCTACACATATGTTTTACCCATGCTAAGGAAACAAAGTACAGAGTGCTTGTATTGGACAATTAAAAGATTCCTGGGGCACAATGAACCATGGCTCATTGTGCCCCGGGAGAGCTTGGTTCAATGTGCCCCAACAGTACAATTTCAAACAAAGCTCGTGTGAGGTTATGTACAAACATTGTTAATATTTGAAGATCTATATCATTAAAATACCGTATTGATATTGTTACAATGACTTACTTTCTCTAAAATTTGGTGACAAAGGATTGAACAAAATTCAATCTATCTATGTCCCCAAAAATTACTTCACTGTAGGGAAACTAACATATCACCAGTACAACACTAATGGCAGGAACTAGATCCCGCAGAATACAAGTGGCAGTTGTTAGAGCAGTACTGACAACATATGCACAGAGGAAAAAATAATTTACCACCTTATACTGAAATTATGCTACCTGATTCATTGTGCCCCTTGGTTCAGAGTACCCCACTCTCCCCTAGACATTCACTTAGTCATGTCATTCCAATTAGCGTCACTCATGCAAATTAAGATTCTTGACCCAACAACCAGTAAAATTATAGAAATGTGATAGTCTGATCACTCAGGGTCTTTAACTGTAAAGTGGAAATCATCACAATTATTTTATTACGAATGCTACATAGGTGGTAGTGATTAAGTAAGTCCAGATACATTTCCCTAACCTCATTAATTCATTGTGATAACTTTTTTTTTTTTTTTTGCCCTGAATAGAATAAGAGATTTATTTGTCAGTGACAAATGTCGTGAATAATTAAGAATTTTATAATCATGCTTACACTGTGGTTAATAGTAATTGGTATGTACCATTCGTTAAACAGATGATCAAACTGTAGTCAAGAGCATGGAACGGACATGGAAGAATCCTTTCCCTCCCTCCTGTCTGATGGTCAAATGAGTAATAACAAGCAGGCTGGTAAACACGGCAAAGGGGCCAGATGTTTGGCATGTGCCAACAGGGCAGCTGACGGGGCACAGAGATAAGAACCGCCTGGAGCTGGCTGACATCACTGGGGTTGACAGACACTTGCACACCACTGTGCCGAGAACAGGATCTCGCTACCTGCTGTCACTGATGGAAGATGACAAGTGGGAGCAATTATGCAACCACTGCCCTTGGGATGTCAACATGGACCGCATGTCAGAAGATAAACATTCTCGAATGACCTCTTCTCTGTGTGAATTATGAGCGCTCTGCAGCAATGGGGAAGATGAAGGTGCCGGTAACGATGTTGTGAGTGACTCTGTTAACAGAACACGAGTGGGACAGAACACTGTGATAATTATTAGTTGACAAGAGAGTGATTAAGTAAAAGGGACATGCTTCGAATTTTTCGTTTGTGCCACTTTAAAATTATCTGTGAGTGAAACTAAACATTAGGGACAATCACCAGTGGTGAGTGATAGTGAGAGCCACGTGAACAATTGGTGACAGTGTTAGGTAAAATTTCCACCAAGGGACTACGTTTCTAGCAACTGATGGAACTGAGCTGTGTCAAAACTAACATTCTCATCACAATTGATGACCAACTGTGGTATAGTAAGGAGGAGATTTTGTGACATGGAACTGCAATCACAAACTGTGTGTAGGAATGACAGGGTGTATATGGTGAAGGGTGACGTGTCAAATGGGGACTTGATGGACATGTTCGACAAAAATTAGTTGTGAGGTGGTAGAATGAGTTGGCAACAACAAACTAACACTTCTATGACTGCAGGACTTTGTAAGGAGCCCAACTTTGAAAGCCATAATCCATCAAAAACCAATCCTTTTCCATTTTATGTCCATATCTTTGTGACTACCCTGAACTAAGTGCCGTGTGCCGTTTAAATGACAATGTTAGGAACAATTATTGAGTGTACCATTCGTATGCATTTGTGTCCATTTTCCCCCCTCTTCTTTTCTTTTCTTTCATTAGGATCTTATGAACAGTATTAAGCATACCTGTATAATGTGATTTTATGTCGCTCATTTAGGATAAGTGTTACGTTTTTTCTTTTCTTTTATTTTTTTTTTTCAGATAGAGAAATGCTCCAAATAAGCTGAGTAAGTTCTAGAATTAATTTACTGAGGTAATTTCATGTAAAATTTTGTCTTTTACATTTGTTTTCTGTTGACAATTGAAGGTTATGAAACAGAATGTGTCACGTGAATATCTATTTAGGATGAGCAAATTGTAAGTCTTTTATGCTCATTTAGTGGTTTTATTATTATTATTATTATTATTATTATTATTATCAATCAGTAGTAAATGAACTTTTGTTGACTGCCTATGAGACCAGTTCAGATCATTAGATTGTGTTATGTAAAATGCCAAGTAACGCTGAGTTGAGCTTAGTGTGGAATGTGTCATAATCATGATTTATTTCTTTTTATTATAATGCAACTTGACTAATATTTGTGGACCAAGGGAGTTCAGTACATGTAGTTTTGTATACATTAGGCATAGTTTTAAGCAACAGACAGAACTAAAAGGACAATGTAAATTTGAGTGTTTTCAATGTAATCAGTTGACAGTATAAACATATTGCTAACCAGTATTAATGAAACCTGTACATAATTGGAATATTAGTATGATGCGTTCAAATCTGTATGTTAATATGTATTGGAAATAATTAATTGAAACAGTTTATATGCCTTGTGGTATGCAACAAGAATTTTGATCACTCAAACTGTTCAATTTTCATGAAGTAGTGTAATAAGTGTCATTAGTCTCACATCTGTGCCTTAGTTTATTATATGGTGGTTTATTATATAGTTTATTCATGGTGAGTGGACGAGTTGGGTAGCTCCATTAAGAAAGCGTGGCATGGTTGGTGAGTTCACCTTAAGTGAGACACAATGGTACTAACTCTTTTATTTCAGCATTAGGATACCAGGATAGGTTTTAAATTAAGATGCGCGAGTGAAATATTTAAGAATATTTTGAATATTTTAAGACATCATGTGAAGCTTTGTAATGGCAAATCTCTGAGTTGTGTTGCACAAGGAAATGGTAAGAGACAGCTGGTAAAGCTTAAGGTCAGGATATATCTTAAATTAAGAAGTGTGTGTGATATACCATTTGTGTTTTGAAACTGAACAGAATAACACGTGTGACTAATAGATTCATTGTGCACAACTAACCCAATGGTGAGAACAAGGTATGTGTAATGTGTTCCCATGTTTATGAAATTGGTATATGTTCTGGGAATTTATGTATCATGAAAGAAGGGAATAGTAATCATGATCCCGAGATTTAATTTGAATAGTAGGCTAACACATGGACTTGGTGGCCACGTGGTAGTCAATGTGTAGATCCACTGTTTGCTTAATACAGTGAATTCGTTAGGGTGCAAGAGAGTTTCTTGTTGTTATTTAAGTTGTGAATTAATATATTGTAGGGTGATTTTAATAATCATCATGTGTGTAACGTTTATGAAGGTTCCAAGTAGCATGTGGGTTCAATCTTATAGCCCAGGGAATGTCACAAGCCTTACGTGAATTGGCCTGTCTTATTAGCGTTGTGAGTAGCAAGAGCAATATTCCATTCTTGGACACTTTCTCTTAGTTAAGCTACATGTGTGGTTTCATCACTAAAACAGACCCTAGTCGGCAGTTTGCTTAAGGAACCCTCAAGTGTTCGAGTCTGAGAGGAGTTGGGGTGCGAGGTAAAATACAGTATTGTGCAGAAGAGACAGAGGCTGTGCTGGGCTGAATCCTGGTCACTCTGGGGAAATCCGCCATCTTGGAAATGAGCAAAAGGGGGCCCGCTAAGTGATGTGTAGCAGCTCATTAGTGTGCGGAGCTTTTGGCTAGACCTCTGCTAATTTAGAATTGTGGAATGCACCTTAGCTCGGAACTTCATAACCAAGTGCAGATAGCATTCGACTGTGCTGCATTACTTGTAACTTGTTGCACCATACTAATCTTGATGCATGAAATAAAATCTGGTGTGCAGTAAATGTATGACTCTAGCACACAAGTACTAGCATGAATGTGAATACATCCATTCCTCATCCATGACCTGTGTAAATTATCCATTGGCTTATAATTGTAAAGGCACCCAGGAGATTGACATTATTATCGAGATGTTAAATGTTGCAATCAGTAGAATAAATTAATGTTTAATTCATTGGTTTGCTATTATTCCAAACAATTAAAATAGAATCCATATTTAAAATGAGAATGAAAACCAGAGAAGTAATTATCAGAGAAAGAGAGAATGATAAATAAGCTAGAAGCATTAAAAGGAGAAAGTTTTTATTAACCCTCAACATGACTAGGAATCTTTCTACTTGTTCCATTAACAAAGATATTTTCATGAAATGAACCTTCACCATAACAGGAGCCTTTCAAGTATGTACAGGAATCATTCACCATATTGATGATGTTTCATTGAATGGTTCACACGGTGAGACTTGTTGATGGCACAGCATTGAAATCACTAGCAAGCTGCAGAAGGGTTACACTTCTGTCACACTGAATGATTCTCTTCAGTCATCATTGGTCCCAATCTTGCAGGATCTTTTTCCAGTTGCAGTGATGTGAGAGATTTGGTGTTTCACAGGATTTCTATAACTCACAGTACACTCGTGAAATGATGGGAAAATACCAACTTCATTGCAATCTAAGAGATGCTGTGGCCCATCACTCATGCACCAACTATAACACCACGTCCAAACTCACTTAAATCTTGATAACCTGCCATTATAGCAGCAGCAGTAACCAATCTAACAACTTCACCAGACACTTGTCATCTTATATTGGTGTTGCCAACTGCAGCACCATATTCTGCCTGTTTACATAACTCTGCATTTGAATATGCATGCCTATACCAGTTTCTTTTGTGCCTATCCTAACATGAATTCTCAGTTACAAAAATGTACAAGCGGCAATCACAAAGTTTTAATAATTATCTTGGGAAAAAAACAAGCTGTGACTGTGAAACTTAGTGAAGATGTCAGTCCTCAACTACATATTTAACCTTTAAATTGGCATTTTTCTCAACAATCAATGACTTGGCAGAAAGCTCATGTCCAGGATGAGCTGTGTCACTGTCACGGAATGAAACCAACTCCTTGGACAGATTCCCACAATGATTCTTCTTGACAGTATATGTCATCAGTATGTGTCATCAGGAGACACCATCAGGAGATTTCAGCAACATGCTTCTGTGACAGTTCATCCCATACCAACACAGTCTGCTAATACCACACTATGGTAGTCCTAAAAGACATTTGGTATCACTGTGCATGATGATGGTTGGCTCTTTGTCTTTTTTGGAAGTAGTGATTTCACACGTTTATCCTGCTTACTTTGTTCCTTTGTCTTGGGATCACAGTGATAAACCCAGCACATACCCATGGTGATTAGGTGGCTAATGAAGTCATCTGGCATGGCTTGATGCAGCTGTAACATATCCACTGTTGTTCAGTTTTAAGGGCTTCTTGAATGGGTTTGAACAGTCATGGAACCCAGAATCCAGTGGGAAACATCTTTATCACATTCAAAATGTAATGATAGATGATGAAAATACATCCATGATTGGTTTTCACATTTTCAACTATTACCTCAATTAATATACATTGATTTTCAAGGAACAGGGCGTCTACTCCTCTTATAATTTCTAGTTTCACCACAGAGATATGGTCTGCAATTTTGTTATTCACCATTTGAACTTATTTGACTGCGCAGGAAACATCTGTGCCATGTAACCACTGAGTCATTGATGATACATTATTGCCATATACTCTCACCAACTCAGCATGGATTGTTGCAGCATTGCCTCCCCTCCCCCCCTCTTCTTCTTCTTCTTCTTCTTCTTCTTCTTCTTCTTCTTCTTCTTCTTCTTTGGCATTTTCCTCTAGGACTTAGCCAATTTCGTTCTTTCATTCCAAACATCTGGTCTTAGATATCTGTATTCTGTTGCTTTCTGTGCATATTTTTTCCATCTTAGCAATGGCCTTCTTCTCCTTCTTCTCTTCTGTGCAGCACCCATTATAAAATCTTCTTTTGCCACCTATGGTTAAGTAGTCTCTGTCCATGGCCATATCACTGAAGAGCTCTAGTATCCTCATTCCACATTCTATCTGGACAAATTAACTGTAGGCATCTTCTCACACAGTCCATTTCCAGTGTTCTAATTTTCTTCCTAACTTTCCTTCTTTGATGCCACATATGTAGATAATGAATTACCACTTAATACACCACTTTATGATTGTGCTATGTCATTTTGTTTTGGTTCCTCTAGCAGCATGAGGATTTACTATGGCATGAGAATTTAATTTTTTACTGAGACCGCAGAAATGTACCTACAAATAAACAAAAATTTATTTACATTACTTCGCCTTTTCAAGGTGATAATAAAAATTTTATTATTACTGTTGTAAGATTCTCTATTTCATCAAGATAACAGTCAGATTTTTCTAATCACTTGTCTTTTTCAACTTAAGCTATTGCTCTGTTAATAATGGTTTCACTGTTAACACCATAATGAACTTGTGATGTTCGCCTGCTTTACTTCTTTGTTGATTGTCCTCGGTGTCAACATACTGCATAGCTATACTCGCTGAAAAATAGGAGGATGGAAGTTTAACACTGACTACTTTAAATGATGTACCCGACAGTCGCACAGTTGTGTTTCACTTCATTCTTTACTTTCAGTGTTCACAACCCCACAATATTACACGGTTAATATGGCCAGTTAACTATTGGCAAATTTTGATAAGCCTCATTAATACGTTGCAGGCAAACATCAGCCTGCTGCTACAATAGTTTACTGTTGAATATCTATGAGCCGTAAAAATCAAACTACACAGTTCAGAGTCCTTGCAGAATAATATGGTACTTATTGAACAGACACTGTCATTGTTTTAACACATGGCCTATTTGTCTTACACTTATTTCACAGTTAAGTTTACGCATTGTTGTTGATCTAACCAATATGGGTTCCTTGCCTGAAACTCGGCTGTGAACTGACTTCCTCAGAACCAAAAATTTGGCCTTTATATATCATCACAATAGATACTGAAACTATACCTTGTTTGATGTTTAATTTACAGAAATTACAATCAAAATATAACTCATTAAATTAACTGAATACATCGAAAAATTGGTTCTTTTTAACAGTTTCTTCTACCATGAGGGTTAAGCAGAATTATTTGTTTAAATGATGAAATTACTGACAAAACTGGTAATTACTTTGGAATTAATTAAGGGCTGGCTTTGCTAACATGTTTTCAAATAGAGCCAAATAAATACTAAAAGAATGCCAGAGTTTCAAATGTTTACATTTAGTACAGAATTTATATTTGTTTACAAGTCAACAACAGAATTTGAGTTACAAAACAATTACTGATTTTGCCCTATTACAAAAGATATTAACTAGGAATAGTCAAAATAAATTAGGAAATTGATGGAATACACAAATCTAGATCTGGTGTTATACTTATATATGTTAATGGTAATTAGTTAAAATGAAAAAATGAATTTAAGAAGGCAGATGGCAAAACGAGAGGAAATAAAAATATCCCAGCTTGCTTCATCACAAACTGTACACATGAAATCTGAGACAAAATTCCATCATATCTTATTACATTGTTGTTATTTACTAATCATCATCTTTACCTAGTTAAATAGGTTATTTTTTGCCCTTTTCTGTCTGTGAAATAATTTAACAGAAGGATTAATAAACAGTTGACACTTATGAATGAGTTTTGGGAACCAGTATTCATAATGACAGAATTTAATTTTACATTACCATTTCTTTACCACAATGACCAACAGGAAATTAACATTACTTTGACTCATTAATCAAATTTACAAGAGCCAAGAGCTTTCTGGTGTGTGTGTGTGTGTGTGTGTGTGTGTGTGTGTGTGTGTGTGTGTGTGAGAGAGAGGGGGGGGGGGAAGTAATATTATTCAAATAATTCTGACAATTCATTAGCAGTAAGGTCATGCATTGTTTCGGTGAAAGCAGAGACCATCTCTATAGTGTTCATGATGTAAGTTTATTGTATTTATTTATTTATTGTTTATTGTATTTATTGGTCCAGTAAATCTTACATGTACAGTACAGCACATCAGATATTGGACAGATCAAAGTATATCTTACAATTAAAACACTTTAGAAATTAGAAAATGATGGTCACAAAATTTTACAGCACTTCATATACTGGGCAAGTCAATGTGTAAGTTATAATTAAACCACATTAGAAACTTGAAGTTTACAACTGAATACATGTATAAGCCAATATTAACGATTACAGTATTTGCATGATCCTCACTTAAGCTCTAAGGATTTTTGAGGAACTCTTCTACTCTATGAATTGACATGTACACTAGAGAATTACATTCACAGAATTTTACTTCATATACTGGGCAAGTCGGTATACAACTTATACTTGAACCCCATTAGAAACTTGAGAATTACATCTGAATGTATTTATAGGCCAGTATTAATGGTTACAGTATTTGCATAATCATCACTTAGACTCTCGAGGATTTTGGAGGAACTCTTCCATGCTATAAAAGCAATGTGTCAACAGATATTCTTTTAATTCATGTATCATTCACCAATGACACATGCTGGCAGAACTCCAAGGAGTGAATTCCATCTTGTGTAAATATTCACCACATTAGAATACATTTATTACTTGCATAAGTGATAAATTATTGAGAGAGGGATGAATTGTCTAATTTTTTTATATATTCTGTAACCCATTCATGGGGGTATGAATGTCTACAGAGACTTGGCAGTCTGTTCATCTTTCATCCATGGATTAATCCCCCACAATGGCTAGTTGATACTTGCGCCCTGTGTCATGTAGTGAGCAAAGGTACATCAGTATCTGATTTCTGTATCCTGGAGTGAGATGGTGCTTCTGAATGATATAGCTGCTTATTAGTTGCAGTGTCCGCCCCAGTAGCTGAGTGGTCAGCGTGACGGATTGCCGTCCTCCGGGCCCGGGTTCGATTCCCGGCTGGGTCGGAGATTCTCTCCGCTCAGGGACTGGGTGTTGTGTTGTGTTCATCATCATTTCATCCCCATCCGGCGTGCAGGTCGCCCAATGTGGCGCCGAATGTAATAAGACCTGCGCCAAGGCGGCCGGACCTGCCCCGCGAGGGGCCTCCCGGCCAATGACGCCAAACGCTCATTTCCATTAGTTGCAGTTGTCCAGAATGTATACAGAGACTTGGCAGTCTGTTCATCTTCCATCCATGGATTAATCCCCCACAATGGCTAGTTGATACTTGCGCCCTGTGTCATGTAGTGAGCAAAGGTACATCAGTATCTGGTTTCTGTATCCTGGAGCGAGATGGTGCTTCTGAATGATATAGCTGCTTATTAGTTGCAGTTGTTCAACATTGCATCAGACAGTGATTTAACTGCACTGTGGCTCATGTAACCACCTACAATGTGCTACAGCCAATGGCTCTCCAGTCCTCAACACATTGCTACTAATGCACTGGTGGTGTTTGCCCTAAACAGGTACACTAACATCCAATATTTCTGGTTCAGTATAACAGAAATCCCCAACTATATTAGTGAGTTTCCTGGGGGGAAAAAAACGGAGGAAATGCCACAAGATGTCTGTTTCTGACTCATTTCTGTTGCAGTCTGTTCAGCAATGGAGAGAGCAATTGCAGCTTGCTTGGTGACTCAATATTAGTCTCATTTTAGCTTAGCATGAATGTTTCACCTAAATTTACATCAAATAAATGTGTCACTTGCAACTCAGAATACAGCTACTAATAATGTCCACTTTCAATGAGCTACTAGTGCCTTAAATGTGTGCCTGCACCTGTTGTTGGGGAATAAAAATAATTCATATACATTATCACAAAACCTCAAGTATCCAAACGAAGTCTACTACTCAAATAACTGCAACTCATGTGAAATTTGCCTCTCATTTTATTGTTCAACAGTGTGAGGTAGCACAATGGTTAAGACCCTTAACTTTGTTAAGGTACACTCCTGACAAGTTGGTTTTTATAAACTTCCCTTTAAATTTAAATAGTTTACAGAAATATGATATCAGAATTCAAAGAATAGTACCCAAAAACTCTTAAATTTAACACAGTTAACCTGTGGGGTAAAGCCATAGCATCATATATTATGATTTGCTATGTTCATTCCTTGTTTGGAAGTTCAGTGTTAACTGTGAGGAACAAAGCCAATAGTAGCACTATTCCTTGTGGTATAGGGTGAACCTCTCAAATCTTGTGATGCCAAACACAGTACTAAATTTATTTCACCTGCCTGGATTAGATGGTACTACAACTCTCCCTGAATATGTTGCTGAAAGTGCAGAAAATAGAATCAGCATTCAAAAATTACCAAAAACTTTTTTAACCAGTAATGAAACTCTGTACCATCTTTCATAGCTGAAGGCATTTATGTGAGTGATTGGGGAAGAAAAACCATAGCTGCACCTATTACATTAATAAGACTGTAATGTTTTAAATCAAGAGTTTCTTTTCTGTAAGGTCAATTGATGTGGTGGAATCAATATTGTACTGGGCAGAGAACTGTGGCTACATGTAAATGGAGAGTTTTAAGACAGACTTGTAAATTGTTGGCAAACAAATAAAAAGTTATACACAGGTAGAATTATCCAATTTTGAAAAATGCATGACACAAAGCTGTACTGTATTCATTTGTTATTACTACTGCTTTCACTCAAACTGTCACATCGGTATGAATACAAAACAATAGCTTGTTTTTGAATGGGCCTCATCTTCATATTGCTGAATTTTTATTTTGCTGGATGTGTGCAATTCTAATGAATAAATCGGTAAACGTGTTTCCATGTACCAATTACTATGACATGTGAGTAGTATTGTGCATTCTTTCATCCCAAGATGCAGTTTTATGACCAAAACCAGTAGTAGTAATAGATGAATAGAATACTGCTATGTGTCACGCATTTTTCAAATCACATTACTACTGTCAGTAACTGCATGAAGAAAATGTTTGAGAATAATTTAAGTCTGTAAAGTCTGAGACAATGACTTTTTAGGTGGAAAGTTTTAACTAAAATGTTGCTGTTCTGGTCTTCAGTCCAGAGTGGTTTGATGCAGCTCTCCATGCTACTCTATCCTGTGCAAGCTTCTTCATCTCCCAGTACCTACTGCAACCTACATCCTCCTGAATCTGCTTACTGTATTCATCTCTTGGTCTCCCTCTATGATTTTTACCCTCCACGCTGTTCTCCTACACTAAATTGGTGATCCCTTGATGCCTCAGAACATGTCCTACCAAAAGATCCCATCTTCTAGTCAAGTTGTGCCACAAATTTCTCTTCTCCCCAATTCTATTCAATACCTCCTCATTAGTTATGTGATCTATGCATCTAATCTTCAGCATTCTTCTGTAGCACCACATTTCGAAAGCTTCTATTCTCTTTTCGTCCAAACTATTTATCATCCATGTTTCACTTCTATACATGGCTACATTTCATACAAATACTTTCAGAAATGACTTACTGACACTTAAATCTATACTTGATGTTAACAAATTTCTCTTCTTCAGAAACGCATTCCTGCCATTCCATTCAACTGCTCTTCCAGGTCCTTTTCTGTCATTGACAGAATTGCAATGTCAACGGCGAACCTCAAAGTTTTTATTTCTTTTCCATGAATTTTAATTCCTACTCCAAATTTTTCTTTTGTTTCCTTTACTGCTAGCTCAATGTACAGATTGAATAACATCGGGGATAGGCTACAACCCTGTCTCTCTCTTTTCCCAACCACTGCTTCCCTTTCATGCCCCTTGACTCTTATAACTGCCATCTGGTTTCTGTACAAATTGTAAATAGCCATCCAATCCCTCTATTTTACTCCTGCCATCTTCAGAATTTGAAAGAGAGTACTCCAGTCAACATTGTCAAAAGCTTTCTCTAAGTCTACAAATGCTAGAAACATAGGTTTGCCTTTCCTTAATCTATCTTCTAAGCTAAGTCTTAGGGTCAGTATTGCCTCACGTGTTCCAACATTTCTATGGAATCCAAACTGATCTTCCCTGAGGTCAGCTTCTACCAGTTTTTCAATTTGTCTCTAAAGAATTCGCATTAGTATTTTGCAACCATGACTTATTAAACTGATGGTTCGGTAATTTTCACATCTGTCTACACCTACTTTCTTTGGGATTGGAATAATTATATTCTTCTTGAAGTCTGAAGGTATTTTGCCTGTCTCATACATCTTGCTCACCAGATAGTAAGAGTTTTGTCAGGGCTGGCTCTCCCAAGGCTGTCAGTAATTCTAATGGAATGTTTTCTACTCCTGAGACCTTGTTTCAATTGAGGCATTTCAGTACTCTGTCAAACTCTTCATGCAGTATCGTATCTCCTATTTCATCTTCCTCTACATCCTCTTCCATTTCCGTAATATTGTCCTCAAGTACGCTGCCCTTGTATAGACCCTCCATATACTCCTTCCACCTTTCTGCTTTCCCTTCTTTGCTTAGAACTAGGTTTCCATCTGAGCTCTTGATATTCATACAAGTGGTTCTCTTTTCCTCAAAGGTCTCTTTAATTTTTTTGTAGGCAGGATCTATAAAACCCCTAACGAGATATGCCTCTACATCCTTACATTTGACCTCTAGCCACCCCTGCTTAGCCATTTTGCACTTCCTGTCGATCTTATTTTTTAGACATTTGTATTCCTTTTTGCCAGCTTCATTTACTGTATTTTTATATTTTTTCCTTTCATCAATTAAATTCAATGTATCTTCTGTTACCAAAGATTTCTACTAGCCCTCATCTTTTTACCTACTTGATCCTCTGCTGCCTTCACTATTTCATCCCTCAAAGCTACCCATTTTTCTTCCACCGTATCTATTTCCCCCATTCCTGTCAATCGTTCCCTAATGCTTTCCCTGAAACACTCTACAACCTCTGGTTCTTTAAGTTTATCCAGGTACCATCTACTTAAGTTCCCACCTTTTTGCAGTTTCTTCAGTTTTAATCTACAGTTCATACCAATAGATTGTGGTCAGAGTCCACATCTGTCCCTGGAAATGTCTTACAATTTAAAACCTGGTTCCTGAGTCTCTGTCTTACCATTATATAATCTATCTGAGACCTTCCAATTTCGCCAAGCTTTTTCCATGTATACAACCTCCTTTTATGATTCTTGAACCAAGTGTCAACTGTGATTAAGTTATGCTCTGTGCAAAATTCTACCAGGCGGCTTCCTCTTTCATTCCTTCCTCCCATTCCATATTCATCTACTACATTTCCTTCTCTTCCTTTTCCTACTATCAAGTTCCAGTCACTCATGACTATTAAATTTTTGACTCCTTTCACTATCTGAATAATTTCTTTTATCTCATCATACATTTCATCAATCTCTTCGTCATCTGAGGTGTTACTTGGCATATAAACTTGTACTGCTGTGGTAGGAGTGGGCTTCATGTCTATCTTGGCCACAATAATGCATTCACTATGCTGTTTGTAGTAGCTTACCTGCACTTCTATTTTTTATTCATTATTAAACCTACTCCTGCATTACCCCTATTCGATTTTGTATTTATAACTCGTATTCACCTGACCGGAAGTCTTGTTTGTCCTGCCACTGGACTTCACTAATTCCACCTATATCTAACTTTAACCTATCCATTTCCCTTTTTAAATTTTCTAACCTACCTGCCTGATTAAGGGATCTGACATTCCATGCTCCAATCCATAGAACGACAGTTTTCTTTCTCCTGATAACGATGTCCTCCTGAGTTGTCCCTGCCCGGAGATCCAAATAGGGGACTATTTTACCACTGGAATATTTTACCTAAGTGGATGCCTTCATCATTTAACTACACAGTAAAACTGCATGCCATCGGGAAAAATTACAGCTGTAGTTTCCCCTTGCTTTCAGCCGTTCGCAGTAACAGCACAGCAAGGCCATTTTGGTTAGTGTTACAAGGCCAGATCAGTCAATCATCCAGACTGTTGCCCCTACAACTACTGAGAAGGCTGCTGCCCCTCTTCAGGAACCATACATTTGTCTGCAACAGGAGTATAGTGGATGGTAGTGGGAGTATGTATGGGCCAGGTCTTACAGCTTTGTATTTTACAAGGATATGAGCCATGGGGCAATGAGTTGGGAGCAGGGTAGAATAAGGATGGACAAGGATACTGCATAGGTTGGGTGAGTGGTGGAATAGCACTGTGGGATGAGTATGGTGGATAGTGGGCATGTTATTTCTCATTCCAGGGCATGACAAGTGATAGTCAGAACCTTGCTGAGAATATGAATCTGTTGCTCCATGTATGTTGATGGTTAGTATGTTTCATATTGGCTCCAGCCTCACATACATCTTCTGCATCACAGCTCACCTGTATAATTTCCCCCCCCCCTGTCTGCTTCCTCCCCCCCCTTTCCCAGCACAATTCTCCTGATGTTGCATCTAGCATCGTCCCACCATCCTGCCCCAACCATGTCTCTGCACACTCCCATAGGTGGCACTAGGGCATCTTCCCCCACCCCAATCGTGCTCTCCTTCCTTTTTACCATACCACAACTCTTCTGTGAGTAGCAGTCCATCCTAATTCATACTGTTAAGGATATTTAAAGCTGGTTCTGGAAGGTGGCACAAGAGATATGCTGAAGAATTGTTTTAAGCACTGTTTTTTATTCTTAAGATTAACTGTTGGATCTGGTACACAAGAGATTCAATGAAGTATTGGATTTACACTAAATTACAGCAACTGGCAGTTGCTGCTTTCACTTTATTATACCTGTCTCAAATGCTAAAAAAAGTAAATACTGAATTCACCAGGAAACTACTCACTGGCCCAGAAATATAGCAGAAACTTGATATAATGGCAACCAGTTTATAAATTTTGTACACCTGTCTTGTAAATTCAACAATGTTAGTACTTCTTGATCATTATAGCAGAATAGTTTACCTAAGTTTTCTCACTGATAGGTAGTAACAAGGAAGATCCAATGTTTTTAAATTTAAGGTTATTAAATAATTAAGACAGTGCCCCAGTGTTGTGATTTTCAATATACCAAGCTGATAAAGACTATGAAACACCCATAAATAGGTACAGTGTGAAGGAAATTGTTATTAATGAACCAAGTTAACTGTACAGTACTATGCACTGCAACTCAAGCAAAGGACTAAGGTAAATGGAAAGCACAGCCTACAAGTAGTGCATGTGCATAAAACATGTAAAACACAGTAATTTCAAGTGTGGCACTAACTAATTTATGTTTCAGGACTTTGGCTGAAGCAACCTTCTGTTTAGCCTAAGTAGATATTTGAGTATGGACAGTGACTGAGGAGACTAGTAGAATGATGAATGTCATTATAAAGTTAATGTATGAATTTATATTTACATTTGCAGTAAACACTAAACTTTACGTGTGTAAATGTTCTTTAAATAATGCAGTTTGCAAATTTTATGGTAAGGACTCCATATTTAAAAATGGTTAGTACTTTGTTTGTTCAGACATGTAAATAGTATATTAATTGCTGATTATGAAAAATTTACTTCTCCTGAAATAATTTCTTTATTTACTCTATTTCACAGCACAACTGGTTTTGAAATATCAAACTTAATTATCAAATGATATGGGTGACCTATAAGACAAAAAGTTCCTTTTGGCTGATTTAATGGAAGAGAGAGAGAAGAAAATGAGAGAGAAACAAAGATGTTGCGAAATGAAAGGCGAGAGAGTAAGCAAGATTCTGAAGTATGACTTAATAAATTAACAGAGAATGTCAATAGTCAAATTGCTCAGATGTTGACATTTACCAAAAGAAAATTAATAAAAAAAGTTAGGTACCCAGTTCTAAAGATAAATTTATCATAAAATACTAACACCAAATGCTTTGGTATCAGAACTGATCGTAGAGCACCAAAACAGAGATACAATAGACAGATTACAAAATATTGCTGAAGCATTTACTCAAGAGGTCAAAAAAGTAAAGTCAGTGCATCCAACAGGGACTTCATTTTTTACATTGAAGAGTTGATAGTGATGCAACAGAAGGGCAAGACTGGATGATCAGATTAATGAAAGAATGTTACCTATCAGTTGATAATTTAATGTCATGTGTAGAAAAGTAGAAAATGGATTTCTGCACAGTGTAGATCGGCACCTCCACATAGTGTTTGTGAAGATGGAAGCAAATTATAACCCAGAAATTTGTGGGAAAGGATCAACAGGTAGCCAAAAGCACATAAATCAAAATGGAAATTATCACTGATGGGAATAATTTTGTTTTCATATGGGAAAATTATTTACTCAAGAATTTCCAAAACTTGAATAACAAAGGAAGAATTATCTCATATTATTGTTGTGAGCTTTTCAATGTAATATACTACATCATGAGTTTTAGTTCGCACAAACCATTCATAAAGGTTTTGGCTGCAAGGTGCTCAAAAATATTTAAATATTGGGACCAGATATTTCTTCAGTCATAGTATGTATGTAGGAATTTAACTGAGAGGCATCTTAACAAAGCTCATTCTCTTGATGGAATAAATGAGGCTCCCCTTATTATTTTAATTCAGTGATGATTGTGGAAGGCCAGAGAAGAACTCGAGAAAATGTTAAAACAGTGCATGAATTTCTGGATCAGCTTCACTATATGGATCTGTTTAATGGTTGTGTAAATAGATGGGATTAGATTAATAGTAATCTGGTGCCACAAGTGGTAAACAGTGAAGCATGTCCAGGAAATTAGTTGTGGAGAAAAAAAGTAACAGAAGGAATAGTCAGATTCACCCTATATGGACTGAAAGACACGAGACAGAAAGCAATTACTGTCAGAAATGTTAGAGAATATCAATATCCAGAGAGAAGAGACAGTTGGGAAAGTGAAGGAGTCACAGGTTGAGACTGTATGTGATTCAACTCTTAAACATAGTTCAGAAATATGATTTAAACAATGAACAAATGCAATTCAGTGAGTTGTCTCAGCAAAAAAACTCTATCTGCAATTTGACCTTTATATACTGCCAAGGAGGAAACAAATGCTTACAGAATGGAAATAGATAAGAAGGCTCCACCTAAACATACCATAATAAGTTAAGTTCACAAGGATGAACTTACTTGTAGATATGAGTTGTATTAATAGCTCAATACATGCAATCTTTTGAACCAGATGAATGGCACTAATTTTATATACACAGACAAGGCTGCTTCCTTTATTGTTTATTTTTATGTTGGCCAGACTGGTACTAGCTGCAGACCTGTCAAGAGCAGCCAAATAATTTATTATTGTGCCCTCATAGAATTTACGTTCTTTTTCTTCAAATGTCATTGTGTTACAGATAGGGCAGCTGCTTCAACTGTAACACAAAATATAGCACTGCAGAAATTCTACGAGGGCACAATTATAAATTTTTCAACCAATGAAGACAGGATGCAGCCCAACATTTGTCCATCAAAATAAAAAATAAAGAATAACAGAAGCAGCTTTCTCCATGTGTATATAAATAATGTCATCCATTAATTTCATACTGGCTGTAGAACATTGCAAACACAAAATGTCTTGGGTCAGAGTTAAAAACCAGAGGATGTAAATAGGTTTAACTTTGAGTGACTACAAGACATTTTAAAAATACGAGATGTGTTCAAAAAGTAGGTGATTTCATATTTTTATGAAAAAATATTTATTTATTCATCAATATTCATGTTGTCCTCTTCAAAGTAATCCCCCTCAGATAAAATACACTTGTGCCAAGGTTTCTTCCAGTCCTCAAAGCACTTCTCATAAGCCCTTTTTGGTACAGCCTTAAGTATTTCCAGTGATGCAGTTTTTATGTCCTAGGCCGTTGAAAATTTCCGTCTTTTCATAGGTCTCTTCAGCTTTGGGAACAGGAAAAAGTTGCAGGGGGCCAAATCCATTGAATATGGTGGCTGAGGTGTAATTGTCATGTTGTTTTTCACAAAAAAATGTATCACAAGCAACGATGAATGAGCAGGTGCATTTTCATGATGCAAAAGCCATGAATTGTTTTTCCACAATTCTGGACATTTTTGCATATTGCTTCAGACAAGCAGCAAATAACATCAATGTAATACTGCTTATTGTTGTGACTCGCCGATCTTTCAAAGGGCCACCGCACAGTTAAGCCCGTCTTCTACATGCGGCGCTGTCTGCCAGCCATGCAGCACCAGCGCCACCTAAGCGGCCAGCCAGCCACCGGCCGCTAGACTCGGACTCAGTTATGATTTGACTGTTAAAGTGTACACACGTGTTACTCTGTTTACTTGATCTGTGACTTTCATGTATTGCATCTTCCTTTAAACATATTTGTTCAACTTGAAGATATAGCAATTGGTGACGCGGTAGTGATTTTTCTTTTCCATCGTTGACCCACATGTTTCCATGGCTACTTTAGAGCAACTATTGCAAAGTCTCATAGAACAGCAAATCTTCTCACAAATGTGATTCGTGATTTCGTCGTGGCATCAAATGTGTCTCTCGTCATTGTCTCTACCTTCTTTTCCTCCTTACGATGAGACGGCGGAAGACTGGTCTGATTACGAAAAACGTCTTCGACAGCACTTCTTGGCATTTCATGTCGTGGACGTACAAACATGTAGTCTCTGTTCCTTTCATGGATTTCACCTCAAATGTATCGGTTGTTGTCACAATTGGCTCCTTTGAAAGATCCTGCATCTTTGCCCTTTGCTGAAATGTGCTCACTTCTGTCCGTCTATTTTCAAAAGCAAATGCATGTGGTAGCCTCTCGTGTTGCCTTTAATCATTGTCAAAAACAACCGAATCAATCCTATCGCGCTTGGGCTGCTGAAATTCATGGCCTCAGTAGAAAGTGTCAATTTGTTACTGAAGTTCACAAAAAATCCTACACCGATTCCATGGTACAAGATGCTATTATCCGATCGGCTCCCAACATAAAAGTAAGGCAACGTGCCGCACCGCTGGAGAGCAAATAGAGGCTTAGGGTGACGTCGGGGAAATACAACCTCTGTGCCACATTGACGAAGCGTGTGGCGTGTCCCCGCCAGCCGACGTGGCCACAGTACGCTCCCAAGCACAACCTCAGCCTAGCTGTAAACAAACCTCTAAGAAACTGCAGCAAAACCCACGGCAACTTCCCTCACATGCGCGGTGTTTTACGAAACATTCAGGAGAAGATTGTCCACAACGTTGGAGCCTGTGTCACAAATGCAGAAAAAAGGGTCATGTGTCATCTGTTTGCAAATCCAACCACATACATGATGTTCGTGAACATGACGCTGATTCTGATTCTGTGTTGTCTGTCAATTGTACTTCTTCCATTTCAGGGAAGTTATTCCTCACTGTCCAAATACTTGGTTGAGATGTTCGCATGCAGGTGGATACTGGTTCTGCTGCCACTATCGTCAATTCTCAGACGTACCTTCAATTGGATTCTCCAATCCTGTCACCTGTCACTAGGCAATTACGGACTTATAATAAACAGAATATTTCTCTCTTGGGACAATTTGATGCTGAGGTATCTTACAAATCTGTCATTTGCACTGTTTCCATATTTGTGGTCGACCATAGATGACTCTGTCAATATCGTCTCTGATGCCATTCCTTATGCTCAATTGGATTCCTTGTCGACGACATTTTTGTACCTTTTTTCTCCTGGGTTAGGCCATGCAAACGACTTTGAAGCTCACATCACACTCAAACCCACTGCTTGGCCTAAGATTTTTCGGGCTCGGCCCATTCCCGTGGCCCTTCGTGATCAGGTCAAACAGGAGCTGGATCATCTCACTGCTTCAGGGGTCTTGCTTCCTGTCACTTCCAGTAAGTGGTCCTCTCCTATCATTGTTGTTGCTAAGCCAAATGGTGATATTCATCTCTGTGGTGATTTCAAAGCCACTGTAAATGCTCAATGCCTTATTGACACTTACCCTATGCCTCAAACTGAAGAATTGTTCACTAAACTTGCTGGAGGCCAGTATTTTTCTAAACTTGACCTGTCAGAAGCTTATCATCGACTTCCTCTCGATGCTGCTTCCTGGCAGTTTCTGGTCCTTAACAAGCCTTTCAGCCTCTATCAATACCAACAATTGCCATTCGGAGTTGCCAGTGCCCCTGCACTCTTTCAGCGATTCTTGGAACAATTATTGCTCACTGTCCCTGGGTGTATAAATTACCAGGACGACATTGTTGTCACTGGCTCCACCACTGATGATGATGCGCTTCTCCAATTTCTGGCTTCTTACCGTTTCACCCCATGGGTGACCACAGCCCTGTTGAGCTCCTACATGGCCGACAGCCCCGCACGCTACTTCATCTTCTGCGGCCTTCCACCTCACAGCCGCGGGTGCCTTCGCTTAGCCGGTTCACCACCGACAACCTTGTATGGGTATGGGGATATGGCAAGCGGCCAAAATGGAGTCCTGGTTGCATCTTATGACACCATGGCCAATGCCTGTATGAAATCCAGATGGACACGGGTGTTGCAGTGCGTCATTCGGACAAGCTTCGGCCTCGTGTGCCGGCAACGCCTGTTCTGGATGCCACTACACCACCTTCGGATCTACCTGACGCTTGGGATACTGGAATCTCATTACTCACAATGCAGCCCTCTCACCACCATATCGGTGCCAGCACAAAAACTGATGACACCAGGAGACGTGCCCATGCAGGAACCAGATGACCATCATCTGTCAGAGCAACTCTACTCGCCTCCTCCTCCTACGGATGTGGACACATTGTCCATGTCTCCTGTTATAACAACCGGACTTGCCGCAATGGGCAGATTGGTGCACGGGGCCCCAGCAGATTCGACCCCCACGTCTCCTGTCATCTCCACCCATTATCATCGGGGACACTTCTGTCTGTACGGGAAGCCTCCTCCTCAAGACTTTACAGCCAGTCAAACAACACCTATGGACATTAGCAATCTACAGGCCACCTCCATCAAGATCTGTGCAAAAACTTCAAATTCTACTGGATGACCTACAGCAATCGAGTACCAAAGTCTCACCATTTGAGACCATTGGAAGGAGTATAGGAGAGCCAGAATTGAAACTTATTAAATTGGCAGGAAGTGATAAATGAGGAAATAATCAGGTAACAGATGCAGGGTTAATTAAAAAGGACTTGACAACTTTGGAATGATATAGAAATTTATTAAGATAACTTTCAGAATAAGTAGATGTGTCATTTTGGGGCAAACAACCTCAAGTTTGATTCAAATATTACATCAGTACCCCATTCTGTCACCAGGAGTGCCAGTGTACTACACAGTTAAAATGACTATTTTCACTGGTGTGGTGCATGCTCACGAAGTGTTTTGGTTTCATGAAACAAGCTCTGCAACAACTGTTCAGAGAAATTTCATATGAAATATGCTAAAGAACCTCCAAGCTGGCCTACAGTTTACCCTTGGCACAAGGATTTTGTTGAGACAGGCCGTTCACTGCAACATGATAAATCACTGTGATTCTTGAGTTTCTCCCAGCGTATTTGATAATCAAAATATCCACGGGTGTGCTGTCGGTCTATAGTGTCCAACGGGCACAATATTTTGGCGATCATACATGTCGCCATCATCAGGTGAACTGATGGACTGAGCTCCTGTGAATGTGCCGGCACGGAGATCCGTACGCTATGGTTGCTCAGAGGGAACTGGGTTCGGTCGCGGCAGCGGCCGATTTAAATACCCTCCGCCCGCGGCGCGCTCCCTCCACTGTCCATGCCCTGCACCACGGTCACGCGGTGGAACAGATTGCGACGGCATCTGAGATGACGTCGGTGTGATGGCTCTGTCCGCCGTGGTCGTCACAACTATACATTTGCTCGATTTACTCTTGATTAACCCAATCGCTGGTTCCCAAGCCTTTCTAAGATTATAGCCACAGTCACGGTTTATGAGGTCATCATTGGTGCGAATTTCGATGGCCTCTCTAACAACGCTGTCCCAGTATCTCGACGTCTGTACCAGAATCCTCGTGCGGTCATACTCCATGACGTGATTTTCCGACAAACAATGTTCAGCGACCGCCGACTTGCTCAGATACATCAGTCGAGTGTGCCTCTGGTGTTCACAGCATCGATCCTTGACGGTACGCATCGTCTGACCAATATACGACTTGCCACATTGACACGGAATCTGGTACACGCCGGCCTTCCTCAAACCGAGGTCATCTTTGGCGCTCCCCACCAGTGCACGAGTTTTATTTGGACGACAAAACACAGTTCCGACCTGGTGTTTCTTCAGAATGCGGGCGATTTTCCCCGAGAGTGCGCCTGTGTATGGAATAAATGCAGGGCCTACCTCCTCCCTCGTGACTTCATCCATCCCTGTGTACTAGAGTTTTAAGTACCCCGTTCCTCTGTGAAGGGTGGTGGCAGCTGTCTGCGTGCAAATACAGATCAGTGTGCGTTGTCTTCCGATACACCCCATGACCTAGGGTGCCGTCAGCCCTTCTCTTGACCAAGACGTCAAGGAAAGGTAATTTACCCTCCGTTTCAGTCTCCGTAGTGAATTTGATGTTGGGGTGTATGGAGTTTAGATGTGTAAGGAAGTCAAGGAGTTTATCCATACCATGTGGCCAGATGACGAACGTGTCGTCCACGTAACGGAAAAAGCAAGTAGGTTTCCATACGGATGACGACAGGGCTTCCTTCTCGAAGTTCTACATGTACAACATTGCTACCACCGTATATTGGTCAGACAATGCGTACCACCGAGGATCGATGCCGTGAACACCAGAGGCACACTCGACTGATGTATCCGAGCAAGTCGGCGGTCGCTGAACATTGTTTGTCGGAAAATCACGCCATGGAGTATGACCGCACAAGGATTCTGGTACAGACGTCGAGATACTGGGACAGCGTTGTTAGAGAGGCCATTGAAATTCGCACCAATGACGACCTCATAAACCGTGACTGTGGCTATAATCTTAGCAAGGCTTGGGAACCAGCGATTGGGTTAATCAAGAGTAAATCGAGCAAACGTATAGTTGTGATGACCACGGCGGACAGAGCCATCACACCGACGTCATCTCAGACGCTGTCGCAATCTGTTCCACCGCGCGACCGTGGTGCGGGGCGCGGACGGCGGAGGGAGTGCGCCGTGGGCGGAGGGTATTTAAATCGGCCGCCGCCGCGACCGAACCCAGTTCCCTCTGAGCAGCCGTAGCGTACGGATCTCCGTGCCGGCACGTTCACAGGAGCTCAGTCCGTCAGTTCACCTGATGATGGCAACATGTATGATCGCCGAAATATTGTGCCCGTTGGACACTATAGACCAGCAGCACACCCGTGGATATTTTGATTATGATAAATCACTAGTTGCCCATATGTCACTGGTACTGTGTATCTGGATATGGTTGAAAACTTTTTAATTCCACAGATCAATGAAGATGACCGAGATGGGATGCTTTACTACCAGCAAGGTGGTGCACTATCTCATTTCCTCATGGAAGTTTCCTCGATAATCGCTTCCCATATCAGTGGATTGGTCATGAAAGGCCAATTTCGTGGGCACCTTGCTTTCGAGATTTGACAGTATTGGATTTCTTTCTATGGGGTTTCAATAAAGACCGTGTGTATGTTCGTTCCCAACCAAACAATTTAGCTGACTTGAAAATTCGAATCTACACTGCCATTGCACAATTTATGTCCTATTTGCTGCAATGAGTGTGGGAAGAAACTAAGTCCTTTTTCATTCTCCTTGTATAATAAACACAAATCTAAAATGGAGAGCTAATGAGCATTAGTAAAAGTGTAACCAAAAAGGAAGAAGCAGCAGCTTGCCAAATAGGTGACAAAGTACTATAAAAATTACACAAGCAAGATTATTAAATGTGTAAATGTTTTTAAACATTCTCCCTCTTGTACCATGAACCATTTGCAGTTGCTGAAATCTGACTCCCAAATCCATTTATTCTATAAGGGCCAGTGACAAGACAGGTCTTGGTTTATAAAGTACACATGATATATGAAAATATTTGAAGGTAATGCAACTGAAACTTTAACAGAAATGGAACAGGCAGAACTGATGTGATGCGAGAAGACCAACTCATGTTGCAGCATTGTGATCATTAGAATGAGAAGGCAGTGGAGATAACTGGTGAATCTAGGCCAAGAACAGAAGCTGCCTGACAAAGATCTTGCAAGAAGAAAATATATTTTTATGTCTGCATTCCTACAGCATGCAGCAATGGAAATGCATATAGATATGCACATGGGACAGTAAGAGGAACGCTGACCTATGCTTGAAGGGAAGGTTGCGTATGACAAATGTAGTTTAATTGTCGAATCCAAGAGCACATTTGGCCTGACTCAGGGCAGAATTTGGGTACCAAATGGATTAACATACATTATTAGGTGGGTGTACAATGGTGAAGAATGTGGAAAAAATAGGCGAAAGAAAAGTACTTATTTTTGTACCAAAAATATTCATTTTTCACAATGAATCACAGTGATAGGAGGAATAAATACAGACTTTTTATTGGGATTAGACTGTTTGCTCAAGCATGAGCAGTGGAGCATTAGCCAGGATGCAAGAGTTAGCAAATGCAATGAGCTTGGCACTTAAGAAATCCCACACCTGGGTGCAAGAAAATCAACGAAGTTAGATATGAATGGTGTCCAAATTTACAATAAGTAATAATAGTTTTAGCTCATTTCTCAAATGAGTGCTTGCAACATCATACATTATGTGATCCTCCTTCTACATGACTGATATGTACGAAATATTTCATGAAGACAACAGATAATGCTGTCTGTGTTCCTGGTTATCAATGTGGAAGATGAGGTCTAAATATCAATGGATGACATAATCAACAAGTCTAGCTGGTATTTTGACTGAAGAATGCCCCATGTGAAAAATCTTCAATAGGCTCAATAGTATTAGTAATTGGTTAATTGGTTAAGTGTTTTATTATAATCTGTAGTGGTAGAGAGTGGTGTAGTGAAGAAAAAGTGAATGTTCTGTAACAATTGGTTGAGAACACAGGAGAAACATGATAAAGCCTTGTATTTTAAGATGAATAGAGAAATAAGAAAAGACATCTGCAAAAGGAAAAGTGAAACACTGGAGGATAAATGTGGAGAAGTTGATCAGGAAAAAACCAATACAAACATCTCAAAAATGAGATCGACAGGAAGTGCAAAATGGCTAAGCAGGGATGGCTGGAGGACAAATGTAAGGATGTAGAAGTGCATATCACTAGGAGTAAGATAGATACTGCCTACAGGAAAATTAAAGAGACCTTTGGAGAAAAGAGAACCACAAGTATGAGTATCAAGAGCTCAGATGGAAACCCAGTTCTAAGCAAAGAAGGGAAAGCAGAAAGGTGGAAGGAGTATATAGAGGGTCTATACAAGGGCGATGTTCTTGAGGACAATATTATGGAAATGGAAGAGAATGTAGATGAAGATGAAATAGGAGATATGATACTGCGTGAAGATTTTGACAGAGCACTGAAAGATCTGAGTCAAAACAAGGCACTGGGAGTAGACAACATTCCATTAGAATTACTGACAGCCTTGGGAGAGCCAGGCCCAACATAACTCTACCATCTGGTGAGCAAGATGTATGAGACAGGCAAAATACCCTCAGACTTCAAGAAGAATATAATTATTCCAATCCCAAAGAAAGCAGGTGTTGACAGATGTGAAAATTACCGAACTATCACTTTAATAAGTCACAGCCGCAAAGTAATAACACGAATTCTTTACAGACAAATGGAAAAACTGGTGGAAGCTGACCTCGGGGAAGATCAGTATGAATTCCGAAGAAATGTTGGAACACGTGAGGCAATACTGACCCTACGACTTACGTTGGAAAATAGATTAAGGAAAAGCAAACCTACGTTTCTAGCATTTGTAGACTTGGAGAAAGCTATTGACAATGTTGACTGGAACACTCTCTTTCGAATTCTGAAGGTGGCGGTGGTAAAATACAGGGAGCGAAAGGCTATTTACAATTTGTACAGAAACCAGATGGCAGTTATAAGAGTCGAGGGGTATGAAAGGGAAGCAGTGGTTGGGAAGGGAGTGAGACAGGGTTGCAGCCTATCCCCGATGTTATTCAAACTGTATACTGAGCAAGCAGTAAAAGAAACAAAAGAAAAATTTGGAGTAGGAATTAAAATCCATGGAGAAGAAATAAAAACTTTGAGGTTTGCCAATGACATTGCAATTCTGTCAGAGACAGCAAAGGACCTGGAAGAGCAGCTGAACGGAATAGACAGTATCTTGAAAGGAGGATATAAGATGAATGTGGACAAAAGCAAAACGAGGATAATGGAATGTAGTCGAATTAAATCGGGCGATGCTGCGGGAATTAGATTAGAAGATGAAACGCTTAAAGTAGTAAATGAGTTTTGCTATTTGGGGAGCAAAATAACTGATGATGGTCAAAGTAGAGAGGATATAAAATGTAGACTGGCAATGGCAAGGAAAGCATTTCTGAAGAAGAGAAATTTGTTAACATCGAGTATAAACTTAAGTGTAAGGGAGTCTTTTCTGAAAGTATTTGTATGCAGTATAGCCATGTATGGAAGTGAAACGTGGACGATAAATAGTTTAGACAAGAAGAGAATAGAAGCTTTCAAAATGTGGTGCTACAGAAGAATGCTGAAGATTAGATGGGTAGATCACATAACTAATGAGGAGGTATTGAATAGAATTGGAGAGAAGAGAATTTTGTGGCACAACTTGACTAGAAGATGGGATCGGTTGGTAGGGCATATTCTGAGACATCAAAGGATCACAAATTTAGTACTGGAGGGTAGCATGGAGGGTAAAAATCATAGAGGGAGACCAAGAGATGAATACACTAAGCAGATAGAGTAGCATGGAGAGCTGCATCAAACCAGTTTGAGGACTGAAGTTCACAACAACAACAACAACAACAACAACAACAACAACAAGTTGGTCAGTGCACTGGGGGAGGGGGAGGGGGGGGGGGGGAGACACAGTGCAACTAAAACTATTGTTCAAGGTGCTGTGGCCAGGGGAACTGCCAAAACTTTCTTTAAGAGACATCATAAACCTCTACAAGTCAGCAGAATGTCTCATTAAAGTAGGGAAAAAATTCCTATAGAGGCCTTCAGAATAATTAAAGAACTGAAGTAATGATGCTGTCTGTCTCCCACACTCTTTAAGATGTATGTACAGATGGCACTGGATGTGTACTGTAGAAAGTGCATGGAAGTAGGGAAGCAGTGTATGGACACACTTTCTACACTGATAATCAGATCACTGCAGCAAATAATGAAGAGGATATATCTTACATACTTAGGAAGTTGTTGGAGGGGTATAAAAAGTGGGGTTTGAAAATTAATTTTGTCAAGGCAGAATATCTAAGTTGCAGAGACGAGGGTAGTAACCTGCATCGCAGTGTAGCTTGCTGTCCAGGTTTCGAGAAGGTGTGTTTCTTAATGAGGTACCGAATATGTTGCTTCCCCCTACTTATACTTCCCGAGGAGACCACAAATGTAAAATTAGAGAGATTCGAGTGTGCACGGAGGCTTTCCGGCAGTTGTTCTTCCCACGAACCATACGTGACTGGAACTGTGAAGGGAGGTAATGACAGTGGCATGTAAAGTGCCCTCCAGCACACACCGTTAGGTGGCTTGCAGAGTGTAAATGTAGATGTAGATGGATGCCTTATTAAAGTGTGTAAAGAGTTTGAGTGCCTGGGTAATATCCTATCACATGATGGAAGATGTGACAGAGATAGTCAATAATGGACCAGACGGGGAATAGTGACTATTCAAAAATTAAACCCTATATTTTGGTCCTCAAAATGAGTTTACAGGTTAAAATTCATTTAAATATACCCATCATTGAACCAATAACAAGCTATGGGAATGAGTGCTGGGAACTCAAAGAAGGAAATAAAAAGGGACTTAGCATTAGACATGTACCACCCGAGGAGAGCCCATAGAATTTCCTGACTTGACCATTTAAGAAATGAGGAATTAAGAGAAGGGACACAGATTCATTATACACCCTTTGTCAGAAGAGCTCCAGGACAGGTTTTTTTTTTTTTTGAAAAAATAGAAAATTGCACCTGCCAAGTAATGATACTAGCTCCTACTGAAGTAGTCCTTCTGGCTACCTATATACATTTCCCAACGTTTCTGGAGGTCTTGGAAGCAAGCAAGGAAATTTTCAACTGTGATGCTTGTAAGCTCGTTTCGCACAGTCCATTGGAGGTCTGCAATCTCTTGAGGAAGCTTTCCTTTAAGTTGTCTTTTAACTCAGAGAAACAAGACAAAATTGGAAGGTGAGAAGCCAGGTGAATATGGCAGATGTGGAATATCAGTAGCGGAATATCTAGTCAGAAACTCAGTAGCAGATAAAGTAGTATAGGGTCTTGCATTTTTATGCAGTAAGGACCAGTCCTGAGAATGCCATAAATCAGGGTGGTGACATCAAACTACTTGTCGCAAATATTTCAAAACTTTGATGTAAAGAGTTTGGTTCACTGTTTGACCTGGAGGAACATACCCATAGTGAACTATCAAAGAATATAATCAACACTGTCTTTGTTTTTGAAGGCTGTCGTTTGACTTTTTTCAAGACTGGTGTTCCATGACTCCGGCAATCGGCACTTTGACGCTTCATGTGAGGGTCACACTGGTATCACCATCTTTCACCCCCAGCAATAATCTTTGACAGAAATGTGGGATCACATCTAGCTCTTTCCAGTAGTTAAAAAAAAATCTTCATTTTTTCCTCTTTCTGTTCAATCTGTCAGCGTGAGTGAGGACTAGTTTTGTATTAAGTTTCCATATCCCTAAATCTTCGTGTAGAGTCTTATGACAGGCATCATGATTCAAATTAAGCTTCCTGATATTGTATGCACAGTTATGTGATGGTCTTCTAGCAATACCTGCCTTACACATTTCACATTTGCGTTGGTATATGCTGCAGATGAGCAACCAGCTCTGGGATCATCTTGCACTGAATCTTTGCCTTCACAAAACACATTGTGCCACTCAAAAACACAACTTCTTGAAAGTGTCTTGCCTGCATATGCTTGCATAATCATGTCCACATTTCACTAAGAACTTTCCTGAGCCTAATGCTGAAGTCAGTTTTCACTCTTTGCTCACAATCGGCATCCATTGTGTCACCATAACTAATGTGCCAAGAACACAAAAAGTGTATTGCTGAGCACAGCCCTGTAACCTAGTGACTTTGTACAGAAACATGGCCAAGGTCATTTCAAGGATGCACACATTCCAGGTAACACAGAATCAACAATTGTTCCTTTTTAGTATTGCAAATGTGGAAATAAAAAAACCTGTCCTGGAACTTTTCTGACAAAGGGAGTAGTATTGTGGATAAATAAGAAGAATGACTGCTAGGATGGTTTTGACAAGTCACAAGAATGGATGAAGACAGACGGCTCATGAGAGTACTTTCATGGCAACCTTCTGTAAGAAGAACAAGAAGAAGAGGAAGACCAGGGAAATCATGGCTGAGTGGTTTCCAAGAACTGATGGAGAGAAGAGGAATGGATGGGGATGAGGAAGAATGGTGAGGTTGAGGCATTTGGTAATAGGGAAGTGGGATGCAGTGACAGCTTTAGGACTCTTACAACAAGGAAGAAGTGATAGAGGTAGTAGCTGTATTAGCAGTTTTGTGTCCACTGATTATGAATACAAAAGTAATTAATTGGTACAATATTTATTTTTATAAGTCTTCTATTACAGTCGTTTGTTCATTCTACAGTGCATTTATTTTTCTTGCAGCACTTTTGATATGAAATATTGAGAGTGAAGGCTGCTTTCTTGTTGGTGAGCTATTGGAATATACATCAAAAACATGTTGTTGTTCAATGGTTCCTGTGTTTCTTTTTTATCATAATTTCTTTCCCAGTCATTGTGGACTAATAGGATACAATACTACTTTTAAACCACAGTAGAAGAGAGTGAAATATAATTTTATCTAGTGATAGTTAAATTTGCTGATGGGTAAATGAAAAACACATAAGCTGATTTGTTTCATTTATATACAATACCCAGTTAAAAAAAGGTAGGTTCTATGTGCAACATATATAGCAAGTTGGGTATCGATTATCAGTGGTTGATCTGATAGTAAAATGTTATTGTTATAATTCATTTACTTCTGAATACAGTCACTGAGACTTCAGGTTTGGGAATCACTTTTTGAAAACACCACACACTGGTGTAGGATTGGATACCAGGTTTCACACCATGCAGCCATCCACCCTGATGGATCTTCATTCATGAAAATGTTCTCAAAATAATTTCTCATGAAACTCTAAACCATTAAAAATAATATGAGCTTATCTAGTAGCTCCGCAGCCTAATGACTAAACTCTTGACTTTTAAGCTAAAGTCGCATGTTCAATACTTACAGTACTGCTGTAATTCTTTTAAATCCTTAGCAAAATAATTAGGGACTTAATTTTTATTCATTTAATTTGTCTTTAAATATAAATATTTTCTTAAATTTAATTCCACATCCTTGGATGTCTCATTCTGATCAGTGTATTAACTCCATTTTTTGCACAAATATAATTAAGTGAAATTGTATAAAAAATGTGAATGCAGTAAGGCAGCATGTATATTTTCTCATGGAGCAAAATGGATTAATGTTTTAAATGTTTGTATGATGATAACAACCCATGAAACTGTGCACATTATTTTGAAAAAACACATGGCAGATATACAGTCTGTAAAACTTTTAGTAAGCCAAGTTGCCCTTGTTTCATTTACAAGGTGTTGGACGAATTCTACAGATATCATGTTACTTCTTGTGGCTGACCATCTTTGCATAACTGAAGTGCAGACATATTGAGTTTAGTTCCTTATTCATTACCATAAATAAGTACCACATATGAACATGAGCATCATTGTAATGTGCTTTCATGAAACTTTGTAAATTTCACATGACATTTCTACCATAGCAGTGATCACCAAAAAACCCCAAGTTATCAGTCCTGATGCAACTGCTTTCCCTTGCCCCCCCCCCCCTTTTTTTTTTTTTTGGAGAAAATGTCAATTTGTTATGTCCCTAATCATACTATGATCACTGGACAATACTTCAATCATCCAATAGTCGACCAGAATAATCATAGTTTTGTTAGTGGTGAGCATGACAAGACAACCTGTGACACATTATTAAATGCCTTCTCTGAAAACTACCTAGCACAGATAATTAAGAACCTCAGTCAATGGTGGAAATATATCACATCTGATGCAACAAGCAGAACTTTCCTCTTTGAGTACGTCCACATTGAAACTGGTAACAGCAACTATGAGACAGAAAAATTTATGTTTTCTGAAAACTAGACAAAGAAGCAGTAGTGTCCTTTCTCAGTGAGGAACTTGAAACTTTTAGCTCAGGACAGGAGCATTTGGAGGAACTATGGCTCACATTTAAAAGAATGGTTGACCATGCACTGGATAGATATATATGCAGTAGAACACTACATATTGAGAAGATCCTCTGTGGTACACAGTCACCATAAAGAACCTTCTGAAGAAACAGATACTACTGCACAACCAGTATAAAACAAAGCATAGGTCTACAGATAGATAGATGCTGAACAAAAAACATTTGGCAGTCAGGAAAGTAATGTTTAAAGCCTTCAATAACCACCATAGCAGAATATTGTCAAAAGATGTTTCACAAAACCCAAAGAAATTGTGGTTGACTGTGAAGGCCGTTAATGGCACCAAAATTAGTGTCCAGACACTCATAGATGAGCAAAAACTAAAACTGAGATTAGCATCACTCAAGCAGAAATGCTTAAGTATGTTCTCAAATGTTCCTTCACAATGAAAATTCTGGAGTGTTGCTCCTATTCAACCTTCACACTACCAAAAAGATGAGTGAAATAGATATTAGTGCTAGTGGCAATGAGAAACAACTGAAATTGTTAAAACTGAACAAAGCCCAGGGCCCACTGGAATCCTTATCTCTTTCCATTTCCAATTTGCAGCTGAGTTAGCCACCCTGTTAACTAAAATCTATTGTAGATCCCTAGAGCAAAAATTAGTGTCCAGTAGTTGGAAGAAAGCACATGTCACACTTTTCTACAAGAAGAGTAGCAGAAATGATCTGTGAAACTACTGTCCAACAGCACTGACATCCATTTATTGAGAATCCTAGAACATATTCTGAGCTCGAACATAGTGATGTACCTAGAAAAAAAATGACGTCCTCCAGGCCAACCAATGTGGATGTCAAAAACATAGATCATGTGAGACCCAATTTGCACTTTTATTACAAAACATCCTGAAAGTAATGGATCAAGACAATCAGGTAGTTGCAGTATTTTTTTATTTCTGAAAAGCATTTGACTCTATACCATACTTATGCTTATCACCAAAAGTATGACTTTATGAGGTATTAGGTGATATTTGTGGCTGGGATGAGGATTTCTTAGCAGGGAGAACATGGCATGTTATCTTGGATCGAGAGTTATTGACAGATGTAGAAGTAACTTTGAGTGTACCTTTGGGAGGTGTGTTTGATCTTTTGCTGTTCATGTTGTATATTAATGATGTTGCAGACAATACTAATACTAATCTCAGACTTTTTGTAGATGCAGTTATCTACAGTGAGCTACAGTCTGAATGTAGCTGTACAAATATTCAGTCAGACTTCGATAAAATTTCAAAGTGGTACAAAGACTGGCATTTTGCTTTAAACGTTCAGAAATGTAAAATTCTGCACTTCACAAAATGAAAAAAAAAAAGGGTATCCTCTGAATATAATATCACCAAGTCACAGCTGGAATTGGTATATGCATACAAATCCATGGGTGTAACACTTAGAAGGGACATGAAATAAAACAATAATATAGGCTCAGTCACGAGTAAAGCAGGTAGCTGACTTCAGTCTATTGGTAGAATAACGGGGAAATGCATCAGTCGACAGAAGAGATTGCTTGCAAATCACTTCTGTGGACCATCCCAGAAAATTGCTCAAGAGTGTGGGATCTGTACAAGATAGGACTTACAGGGGATATTGAATGTACACAGAGAAGAGCAGCACAAATGGTCACAGGTATGTTTGACCCACATGAGTGTGTCACAGAGATGTTGAAAGAACTGAATTGGAAAACTTGAAGATGGATGCAAGCTATCCTGCTAAAGTCTACTAACAAAGTTTCAAGAACCAGTTTTAAATGATGACTCTAGGAATATACTACAGCTCAATACATATTGCTCCTATAGGGATCATGAGGACAAAATCAGATTAACTACAACATAAACAGAGACATTTAAGCAATCATTCTTCACGGCCTCCTTACGTGAATGCAATGGGGAAAAGTCCTAATAACTGGTACAGTTGGATGTACCCCTCTGCCATGCAATTCAGAGTGGTTTGCAGAGTACAGATGTAGATGAAGATGTCATCATGGGGTTTTACATATGGTGCTTGTTTTTGGAGACATTCAACAATGACGTCACTCTACTAGAGCATTCAAAAGAGCAAGTTACTCCTATTTTCACAGTAAAAGCAAATAAAGAAACAAATTAATTTCTGATAGGTTTTATTTTTGTATTTTAAACAGTTCCTTACACTTGCTCTCATAAATTCATCTGCTTTGTTCTCATAACTTCAAGTGCTTTTTCTCCTGCCGAGAACTTTGTTTTTTTTGGACATGTTAGTGACTGGGTATATGTCCTTTCTTTGCAAGGACAATGTTCAATAAATACAATTTTCACATAGTTTCACTGCAGTACACTGTTTGTTCAGGATGCATGAACACAGTGTCCATGCTTCTGTCGCTGCATCCATGTTAGACTGGTTCTGCCCTTTGTTCTCTCCTGCTGACTGTTCATTCAAACAAATTTTTCTATAACATTACTGCCTGTGTACAGTGAGAGTATGGCAATACTCAAGGGTCTACTGTATCACAAAAAATTATTTGTCATAAATTTTTCACAAACATGGGCCCACCAGGATGAACAGTTGAAGACTGTCAAACCGGGGAACCAAACTTACACCACTGTATTGGTCCAGTATCACCGCTTTGTTCTTTCCCTGTAAGAATGTATTCATGCTTACACATGACATAGCCAACTGGCACTGACTTTAGTATAAAATGGGTGTAAATTATAATACCAACGTGTAGCACCATCCACTTAAATAGTAGAATTCCATTTCATTTTATTTTCTATGCAGATCGAAGTAGCCAACATGAGCAGCAGTCCTAGAGATACAGGCTGACAGTATACATCTAGAAGTGCAAAGCATAACGCAAAAAATGAAAAACAACTGTTATAGCAAAAACACACAAGCTGTCTGAGTTTCTTAATGTTCAGAACAATGTCACTGAAACTAAAGAAATTGAAGCACAAAATATAGAAGTGGCACCTCCTTGTGCAGATGATGGCAGTCAGCCCACTGTGAAATATTTATTACGATATGCAACTCTTTCCACTGTAGCGCATTTTCTACAAGTGATACTGTAACTGAATGGATAGCAAGTCATCCCAATTCTGCCCCATCATCTTCCAACCAAAGAGAAGTTAGAAACACAGCAGACTCTCTCAAACCTGAGACATCTTCTTCAAGCCAAAGAGAGGTGGAAAGTATATCACATTCTTCTGATGTTATTACACATTCTACAAGCCAAAAATGAAATGAAAGTAAATTGCACCCCAACAATATTGGTGAATATTTGAAATGTATTCACAGTTGCAAATATAGACAACTGTTAGCTGTTAAATGGAATGACAACAATGAATGGCTGAGAAACATTGATCAAGATTTTTGGATAGTGAATGGAAATAGCAAAGTGCAGCACATGGAGAGCAATTTTTCGTCTTCAAAGAAAATGTGTGACAAAGAAAATAAACCACAATTCTGTCAAAAGTCATTTTTCACATACAGACATAAACAAATGAATAAATCTCATGTGAAATATTGGTTGTGTTATTCAGAATTCAAATGGAAATTTTTCTGTTATGTTTGCAAAGTTATGGGTAGACAGTTCATCAAGGTTTACAAAAGATGAGTGCTAATATTTTGTTGAAAAGACATGAAGAAAGTAGTTAACATAGGCAAGCAACAATTTCATTCTTAGTTTTTTTTTTTTTTTTTAAAAAGGGGGGGGGGGGGGGGAGGATTCACATGTCGATTCTGAACTTGGGAGTCAAGCTGAGACCAAAAAGAAAGTACTGGCAGCCTCTCTTAGATAGAACTATTGCTCTTATAACTTCTTTCGCAAAAGTAAGGTTGTGTTGTGGACTAATGATGAAATTGTTGGATCACCTCAAAATGGAATCATCATCTTACGAATAAAGGAGCCAATTGAGCTGTTTTTTATTGTCTGCACACAACTGATTTCATGGCAATGAGAACCTTTTCCTCAAGTGACATGTAACTAAGTTGTACAAGCCAAATGGCTAAGTTGTACAAGCCAAATAGCCTGGAACATGGAAACCGACATCCATGATCAGAGCAAACTAATAAACTATTAAATGGCTGTATGTCAATGGATCAGAATCAGGTGGACATAGGGATCCAAGTCCTGAATGGTCAGTGAAGCCTCAGCTCCAGTTTCTGCAAATTCCTGGAACATGGAACATGACCATGTACTGTGAAATACTGGTCTGACTTAGTTACAAATTCAGCCAAGAGTGTGGTTTTCATCACCATAAAATTATTTGGGTTCTGATGACAAAAACATTAAAATAGAGCTGAAGCGGCTTGTTAATCCCCAGGAAATTAGTCACTGTTTTGGTTCCCTGTCTACAAGGTTTTCTGCTATGAAATTATTTAGATTTATTAGCTTCAATACGCAAATTTGACAGTTTTCTTGCCCAACATATACATATTGACAAAAATAAAGGAAAGGGATATATGCCATTTTTGCCAAAAGTAACATGCAAGGAAGTTATTCATCCTACTGTATCAAGTACAAGGAGCTACATTATTTGTGAAATTAAGAGATGCAAGTGCTATTCGGTTTCATTGGATTCCACTCCTGACAGATCACATGTATACTGACTCTGATAGCGTGCTAAGCCCTGCCATCTGGACCACTGGAAATATATGCAAGTTTATTGGAAATGAAAGGCCATAATGCTGAGCAACTCGCACAAATCTTACTAGATTTTTTTATATGAGAATGGTACTAATATTAAATATTGTCATAGATAAAGCTGTGAGAGTGCCGGCAACATGAGTGGGAAACACAGTGCCTTAGAAACAAAAATTAAGAAGATAAATAAAAACACAGAATACAGTCCCTGATTTGCACATTCATTGAATTTGGCTGCCAAGTGCGCTGCAGAATGCTGTACAGAAACATCCATTTTCTTCGATTTCGTTGAAAGCCTGCACACATTTTTTTCTGCTTGTACCTATGGGTGGGGTGTTCTTTTGAAAGCATTGAAAGAAACTAGTTCAAAAATTCTAATTTTGGAAAGGTTGTTTGGCACTAGTTGGTAATTAGGCTTATGGACTAGTTTTGAAGAGTGTTAGTTGGAAACAGTAATAATACCTATTGCTTGGAATGAAATCCTAAAATGCTTGCAAGCAATTAGTGCTTCACTGCAGTTGCTGGATCAAGGCCTTAACCTTCATAAATCATTACATGGGTGTGTCCAAGCAATGCAGTCCACATTTTCAGATGTGGAAGCAAAAGCCAAAGTGCTGACCAGCTGTGAAGAATGTAAGCAACAGATATCAAGGTGGCACAAGCAAAATACAAAGTATGACCATTTAAGCAGCTTTACTATCCTCAATGAAGTTGAAGAAAATCAAAAATGGAGAACATTTTGAAATTCAGGTTTTTATTATCATACCTAACATTGGGTATTAGCTAAATGTATGGAAGCATACCATCAAATGACTAGTGTATTTGGAATTCTCTGGCAATTTAAGTCTTTAACAACAGAATATAACTTGAAAAGAACTCCAATTATAGTCAGTGCTTACCCAGACAATTTGAAAGAAAGTCTAGGGGATGAATGGTGCAGTTTGCCGAGCTGCTAAAAACAGATCTGACTGCTGCTATTGACAGCATAAATCACGAGCACCTGAAACTGCAGTTTTATATACTTTTAATAGAATATTCATTAGAATTTTGTTTTCCATATGTAAAAATTTACTTGTCTTTGATGATCACCAGCTGCAGTGAAGAATAGTTGTGTCCCCCCCTCCTCAGAGAAAATTATTCAGTACGTGTTAGCTCTAAATTTTCCCAAATTAAATTGAGAAAAGATTTTTTGTAAAGTGCTGTTTTATTTTATACTCTAAACTTTGAGGCCTAAAGCAATCCAAGGGCCTCTTCTTAGCATTTGCTATGGACCCCACACTGGTTTGATTCAGTGCTGAGCATGAGGTGGAATTTTTATTCAGTTCACCAAAAGATACTGCTCGAATACTATGTAATTGAGTGAGTTAGATCTAGATACAATAATTGATGAAGGAGGGGGGTCAGCTGGTCAAAGGAGCAATGAGTGTGTGAGTTTAGGTTTTCTCTGCTATTCAGTGGGGTGGCATTGTCCATATGGAGTGATTTACTGACTTTTTGCCATCTTCAGGTGGTCCTGATGACTGTCTTCTGTTGGGTGCCATCTCATATACATCCTCCATCTACTGTCTAATTTGGGCTGCCATATCTGGGTGCAACTTTACTGGGGATGGAATAAAAGAAAGGGGAAGTGTTTGGCTGGATAAATCCATAGATTCAGATACATGAGAAGCTGATGTACAGTGGATTCCTACTAAACAAAGCTTGGGTCTCAACCATGAGCATTCTCAGTGCACAACAACTGTCTGTGGGAAGATCCACTCACACCATTCCAATTGAGGAGCTGAGATCACATCATGTAGATGCACCTCCTCCACATGACTTTATCCCAACCCTTGCAGTGATGGTGTAAAGATTTAAGCGATCCTCGTACTGGATGTTAAAGCAATCATGGAGTCCGAGCTATTCAACTTTTACAAGGTCACAGTGTGGGATTTCATGTTCCACAGCTTCCTGATGTGTAGAAGACTGTGTAAGCAAAGCCAGATTTTTTGCTTTGTGGAGGAGAATGTGGCTAATGAGGTGTAAGATGGCATTCTATGTCATAAATGGAACTTTGGAGGCACCATAGTGGATTATACTGTTTACAGATGAAGCCAATATTTGGAGGGTTTTATATAATAACTCATATCCTGTTTCAAAGCACCAGCACATTGAGAATGTCACAAAAACGTTTTGTTTTGGGTATGACTTACAAAATGTCAGGAAATGTTATATTGGTTGTTAAAGTATTTTCATATTTGGTTGGTTGTGTGTTATGGAACTATGCTGTTTCAAGAAAACAGTGCTTTGCAGATTTATCAGAAACATGTTGATCTTAGTTCAGTTTGTTATAATTAAATGGCATACTGGCAGTTAAGGTCTTCAGGATATCATAATATCAAAGACATAGTCATAATAATTATAATGATTATGCAGTGTTAAAAATTCTCAACATAGTCATACATGACACCAGTTCTCCATCTTACAATGAATGAAGTCATGTGGTTCTGAAGTCACATATAACTGGTTCCCATCCTGCTATCTCCAAATATTTGTTTTGCTCCTTTTCCTGTTTTCTAAAAGATTCTGGGACTACTGTATTAATCTGATAGAAGTATGTTCTCTAATATTCAATGTTACGTACATACAAGAGCACTATCTCTCAGCAGTGAGGTGGTTTGATTTTGTGAACGTGCCTAGGAACAAAGATTGACCAATTGCAAGATTGCTTCCTATGTCACTGCCTTATTTGATCACAATTCAGTGTGTATGTATTTATTTATTCATTCAAAAACTTTACAGATTGTGGTATACACATTTCTTTATAAGCAAAGTATCTACAAGAGAGCTTTCACAACATGCAGTACATTTCATATTACATACATTTGTGAATTTTGTACCCCATTACTCACGATATGTCACACAAAAAATATCCATGCAGACATAAAGTCAATGAAGCCTTCTATAAAAATGGAAACACACTGCCTCACAAAAAAAGTGAAGTGCCTAGAACACATGGTTGGATGTCAGTATAACTTTGTACACATATACACCATTAATGGGTATGTAAATGATTAACAGTTGCAATTCTCTCTGACATATTAGAACAGTCATCAGACTGCATTAGTGTTGTTTGTGTTTAGTGTTGTTATCTGGCATGGTAGAGTATACAGTATGGTCAGAAACAGTCTGAGAAGTTTGGAAGGGTGTTCCAGGGCAGGTTGTGCTGAGAAATAATTGTTAAGAAGAAAATTCAATATGCTGCAAGTTAGCCAATCAGACCATTGTGCATGCAAATTCAAGCAGCCCATGAGATACAGTTAGTTTCAGTTGTTTTCATAGAGTAGACAATAGTGCACGAGACTACTCAGCTTTTGGCTCAAGTTCAATCTTTACTGCCATCCCATGTCCAGCTACTGTATCACTCTCTTGTTCAGTTTTAGAAAAAGAAGAATACATTTGGCAACACTGTCTCTGGCAGGCTGCTTGAATTTTTGTGTGCATGGCTGGCTCACTTCAATGTTAATTAACTCAGAAATGGTGCAAGATATCAAATTTTTTTCTTAACAATTATTTTTCAGCACAGATTGCCATGCAACACCCTTCCAAGCTTTTCAGACTGTTTCTGACTACCCGGTGTAAGGGGTGTGAACAGCACCAGATGTCGAGTGGTCAGCGCGACAAACATGAGATGCTGTGTACTCACATGAGACAGAGTAACCAAAGTTTGAAAGGGGTCTTATTTTGTATCTCCATTTGGCCAGCTGGTTGAAGTGTGCAGTATCCAAATTCTTGGGGAATTATGATGTGACAGTGGCCTGATGTTGGACTGCATGGCAATGCAAGGGCAGTCATACTTGTTATCAAGGATCTAGTCAATGTCTTCTGCCTGCTACAAGGGATGAAAAGATGGTTCAAATGGCTCTGAGCACTATGGGACTTAACTGCTGAGGTCACCGGTCCCATAGAACTTAGAACTACTTAAACCTAACTAACCTAAGGACATCACACATATCCATGCCCGACGCAGGATTCGAACCTGTGACCGTACCGGTCTCGCGGTTCCAGACTGTAGTGCCTAGAACCACTCGGCCACTCCGGCCGGCTACAAGGGACGATTTCCGTATTGTGCACCAAGCATGTTATAAGCCCTTCACATCTGTGCCTGCCATCAGAGAATAAATAAAGGACTTCCTGCAACATTCTGTGTCATTCCATACCATTGGCCAGAGACTATCATCAGCCCAACTGGGAAATTACTGTCCCATGTGTAGGTTGTTGTTAATATCACAACACATACAGCTTGATTTGGAGTGGTACCATGATGGGGGTGTTGCCATTATGCAGAAGTATGGACTGCTAATGAATAGTATCACATTGTGTCATCGATGAATCACAGTTCTGCTCTACCCCAGATGACCATGGTTGGTGCATATAGCAGTGACCTGGTGAGAGATGTCATTCCTCAATATTTTGGAAAGGCACTGTGGTGTTTCTCCTGGCATTATGGTGTGGTGAGCCATCAGGCATATCAGGTCACAGTTGGCAGTGACTGACAGAACTCTGGCAGCACAACACTATGTTAGGAGCATCCTGCATCCTCACGTTACCTCTCATGCAACAGTATCATGGTGCCATTTTTAACAGAATACAGAACAACACTTGTCCACACATGGCACAGGTCTCTTTGGACTGTCTGTGTGATGTTGAGGTACTCCCATGACCAGCAAAAGACACAGATTTGTCCACGATAGTTCATGCGTTGGAGCAGCCCAGACGTCAACTCTGTCTCAGTGTCATTAACTATGACACACAGGGCCATTTACAACAAGTCATCTTGCTTCAGGAGAGGATGCAACAGTTTTGTGACCCCTTTCCCAATCAGGTCAGTACATACATCCAGGCCAGAGAGGATACATTGTTATAGTGATACCTAGGTTCACACTACAAAGTTCCTTGTTAATATGGCTCAATTTTATAGTCACTGAAATAGTATCACCTACCCTCTTAAACTATGAAGTTTCATTTTGTTTCTGTCTTCTCTTCTGGGTGCTTCACTTTTTGTTTTTATCAGGTAGTGCATATTGTCTGACTATTAAAATTTAGGTTAATGTAGGAAACAAATATGGACCCCATATGCAATTTCTAATCTCATTTTCACTTAACACATTCATCACATCAAAAATTGTATATTGGCCATCAGTCTGATCGTGACTACTTATTTTGTGTGTCACCTTGGTCAACAGATTAAGAAATATTCTCTATTCCATTGTTTTTCTTACTGTTGTTTTAATGTTCGCCTTGGGTACTATGTGAAGTTCATAACTGAAGTGGGATCAAATTTTAGATCAAATATGGGCTCTTGGAATAGCTTTCAGAAACAAACCTAAATGCAAACAAAATGGAGCACTGTGAGACAAGTCAGACTATTTCACAACCTCCTTCCCAAAAAGTGACGTAACCTGCAGCTATGAGGACACATGTGCATAACAGAATATCATCACAACTATGTGTAAAGTATCCAGATTGATACAAGAAGAAATTTACCGAATTTCAGAGATTTTTAAGGAATCTGAGACTCTTCAAGGGATTTAATTCTATCAAAATTATTCTGAATTATATTGTGCTAAAAAGTAAGCAGTATTTCATTACAGTATGTGAAATGTAGCAAACAGCACATAGGTGTTTGCTGAAAAATGAAATTTGTCAATTCCATGCAAAAGATCTTGAACTGCACAAAAATCTATATAACTTACATTACCAAGTTGCTACAGACCTCAATAATCCAACAGTTCTCAGTCACCTAACAGGAAAAATAGAACAAACAACAAAGGAAATGTCAAATGAAGAACATAAATGCACATAAAGAAAATAGCTGCTCTGGTACTGAATCAATACACAACTCTATACACATAGCCTGCAAATTAAAAAAAAGGGGAGAGAGAGAGAGAGAGAGAGAGAGAGAGAGAGAGAGAGAGAGAGAGAGAGAGAGAGAGAGAAACGTACATTTTACTTCATGACAATAAATCTAACATATATGGTATTGGAGAAAGCAGAGCACAAACTGTTAGAAGACTAGATTTGAATATTGTTTTACCACACACAGAATATCAGGTAAATGACAACAGAAGAGGAAAAGTCTTGTTACAAACCAAGAAATAAAAGCAATATGTTGAAGTCAAGGGTGCTTTGACAAGAACAGCAAAACAAATTCTGTAATTTAAGGCCTTATTACTAGAAGTGTCAAAACAAAAAAAGAAACAATATAATAAGATAAATAAGACAAATATTCCATAAGAATAATACCACAGGTATCTGACAGAGAAGAGAAATTTAAGAATTCTGAGGATGCACTTATTTTACTCTAAAATGACCTGTCTGTAGAAATGAAACAGGACTAAAATATTCGTTTGTGGATCAGTCATGTGTACACAATTTGAGTTCTATTCCTGAAACTATTTGGACACCACACATTTCATGCACTGAGCAAGAATACTCCTGTGCTCTCTTCATATGTCTGTCCTGATGTGTTATATACTGGCACATCTTGATTTAAGTAGCAAGAAGCGGTGGAGAACACAAAATTAACAATTAATAATGATTTTTCTGTTCCATAAAGGCAATAAAAGGAAGGAAAGAAGAGTACAATGTCTGAGAAAGCGAAAAAAATTCAGAAGTCAGGCTGTAGTGCTGGGACAAAGTAGCTGTATGTGTCTTTGTGTTCTGAAAAAGACATGTTTGTAAGTAGGGTTGCTGTGTTTCAGATCTTGTTTATGTGTGTATCTACTAATCTGTAGAACTACTGCATGATAAGTGGTAACCTTTCTTCATTTCTATCTTCATTTTGGTACTTAGATGGAATCAAATACATAGTAAGCTAATTCCAATAAAAATAATCCCCAAATTTCATAATTACATTGTTTCATAGTATGCAAATAAGATGATGATAAACAAAGGAAAGTGTCACCACACAGCCTACTTGACAGAGCTGCTCCATAAATGTACAAATGTAGGATACAAATACAAGAAAATTAGTTGTACTATACAGCAAGACTTGCCTAGATATCTGTTATCACTTACAGTAGAGTGTATGCTGTTTTGAAATTTCCTTGCAGATTAAACTATATGCCAGATTGGAAATAAAACCCAAAATATTGCCTTTTGCAGGAATTGCTCTTTCTGACTGAGCTACCCAGATACCACCCTCATGGCTTCTCTTTTGCCAGTACCTCTCTCTTGCCTTCCAAACTTCAGGGAAGCTCTCCGTCATATCTTGCTGGACTGGTGTTCCTGGAAGTAAGGACATTGTGGAAAAATGGCTTAAGACACAGACTTGGATAGCAGGAGGAGGATTCTGGAAGAATTAAGCTGTGAGAGCAGGTCTTAAAATCATACCTGCATAGTTTAGTCAGTAAGAGAATTGCCTGCAAAAGGTTAGGTCTTGGATTTGAGCCTCACTTGAGCATACAGTTCTAATCTGCCAGAAAGCTTGAACTGTAGACTTTAAAGGATCTGTAATCAGATAGGTTATGATTTTCTAGTTTTTTTTTTTTTTTTAGGGTGCAAAACTGCTATAGTCATTAGCGCCCGGTCTGTGACTTAGGAAACAGTAAAAAACCGAAAACGGAAACCAGCAGCAATGGGAACGAAAGTCATAAAATTGGAGAAACTAAAATCAGAAGGAAGGCTTAAAAATCCACTACAGAAAGAGGTTGGTTGTCCCAAAAAAAGCTTCAAATGACTGATGTCATTTCACTGGCACTAATGAACTCTAGAATGCGATCGGCCGAGCGCGTGTCATCTGCTAAAATTGACGATATATCAGGTGACAGCTGTAGACGGGCGCATAACAGATTAAAATAGGGGCACTCAATTAAAAGGTGTCTTACCGTCCACAGCTGAGAGCAGTGGGGACAGAGTGGGGGAGGATCGCCGCTTAAAAGATGTCGATGGCTAAAAAGACAGTGCCCTATCCGGAGTCTAGTTAAAATTACCTCCTCTCGACGACGCATTCGGGAGGAAGAGGTCCAAGCACAAGGAAGAGGTTTCACGTCCCGCAATTTATTTTGGGGAAGTGTCGACCAATGCGCATGCCATAAATGAACAACACGACGACATAAAACGCTCCGTAGATCGGCGAAGGGAATCGATTGAATAGCTGGCCGAAGAAGAGAGACTGCAGCCTTGGCTGCAATATCAGCCGCCTCATTTCCACAGATACCAACGTGTCCCGGGAGCCAGAGGAATGCCACCGATACGCCCCCCAGGTGGAGCAAGCGCAGACAGTCCTGAATCTGGTGGACCAGAGGGTGCACAGGGTAAAGAGCTTGGAGACTGAGGAGAGAGCTGAGAGAATCTGAGCAGATAACGTACTGTATCCACCGATGGCGGCGGATGTATTGGACAGCCTGGAGAACAGTGTAAAGCTCTGCAGTATAAACCGAACACTGGTCGGGAAGCCGAAAGTGATTTGGGGTGTCGCCAACAATATAGGCACTCCCTACACCTAACGATGTTTTCGAGCCGTCGGTGTAAATAAATGTGGCGTCCGTCATTTGTGCACATAGAGCAGCAAATGCCCGACGATAAACAAGTGAAGGGGTACCATCCTTGGGAAATCGACAAAGGTCTTGGAACAGGCAGATCTGGGGATGGAGCCAAGGCGGTGCTGTACCCCAAGTTGTCAAGAAGGTTTTAGGAAAGCGGAAGGAAAGAGAATTGAGCAGTTGACGGAAGCGGACTCCCGGTGGTAGTAGGGAGGAGGGGCAGCCTGCATACCCTACATCAAAGGAGGCATTGAAAAAAATGTCATGGGCTGGATTAGCCGGCATGGAAGACAGATGGCTTGCATAACGACTCAGAAGGACTGCTCGCCGATTGGACAGCGGAGGTTCAGCACTCTCAGCATAAAGGCTTTCCACAGGGCTGGTGAAAAAAGCTCCAGACACTAAACATAATCCACGGTGGTGGATAGAGTCGAGACGCTGAAGAATAGACGGCCGAGCAGAGGAGTAGACTATGCTTCCATAGTCCAATTTCGAGCACACTAAGGTGCGATAGAGGCGGAGAAGGACCACTCGGTCCGCTCCCCAGGAGGTACCATTCAGGACACGGAGGGTGTTGAGGGATCGCAGACAGCGAGCCGAAAGATAGGAAACGTGGGAGGACCAGCACAGTTTTCTGTCAATCATAAGACCCAAGAATTTAGCGACGTCTGAAAACAGAAGGTTGACAGGACCTAGATGTAAGGAGGGCGGAAGAAACTCCTTACGTCGCCAAAAATTAACACAAACGGTCTTACTGGGAGAAAAACGGAAGCCGGTGTCGATGCTCCAAGAGTGGAGGCGATCGAGACATCCTTGAAGACGTTGTTCAAGAAGGCTGGTCCGTTGAGAGCTGTAGTAGATTGCAAAATCGTCCACAAAGAGGGAGCCCGAGACATCAGGAAGGAGACAATCCATAATTGGATTGATGTCAATGGCAAACAGTACAACACTCAGCACGGAGCCCTGGGGTACCCCGTTTTCTTGGGAGAAAGTACGGGAGAGAGTATTGTTCACCCGCACCCTAAATGTGCGCTCTGCCATAAATTCGCAAAGAAAAAGGGGCAGCCGACCTCGAAAGCCCCAAGAGAATAGTGTGCGGAGGATGCCAGTCCTCCAACAGGTATCGTATGCTCTCTCCAGATCAAAAAATATTGCTACTGTTTGGCGTTTCCGGAGAAAATTATTCATGATATAAGTGGAGAGAGCAACAAGATGGTCAACTGCAGAACGATGCTTTCGGAATCCGCATTGGGCAGGTGTTAAAAGACTGCGGGATTCCAGCCACCAAGCTAAACGGTAATTCACCATACGCTCCAAAACCTTACAGACACTACTCGTGAGAGAAATGGGGCGATAGCTAGAGGGGAGATGTTTGTCCTTTCCAGGTTTTGGAACAGGAACGACGATAGCTTCCCGCCATCGTCTGGGAAAAGTACTGTCGGTCCAAATTCGATTATAAAGGCGAAGGAGGTAACGCAGACTATGGGTTGATAATTGCAGCAACATTTGGATGTGGATACCATCCAGTCCTGGGGCAGAGGAGCGAGAAGAAGAGAGTGCATGTTGGAGTTCTCGCATGGGAATTGTAGCTTTCGTGATTTTGAGAGGAGAAAGCAAGAGGTCGCACTTCCGCTGCACGTTTCTTCGGGAGAAACGCTGGCGGGTAATTTGAAGAACTCAAAATCTCAGCAAAGTGCTGACCCAATGAGTTAGAAATTGTGATGGGGTCCACTAATGTATCATGCGCGACAGTGAGCCCAGAGACCGGGGAGAAACTAGGCGCGCCTGAGAACCGTCGAAGCCAACTCCAAACTCCCGAGGAGGGAGTGAAGGTGTTAAATGAGCTAATAAATAATTTCCAGCTTGCCTTCTTGCTATTGCGGATGACACGACGGCATCACGCTCGGAACTGCTTATAGTGGATACAGTTGGCCAAAGTAGGATGGCGGCGGAAAACGCGGAGAGCATGTCGCCGCTCACGTATTGCGTCACGGCATGCCTCGTTCCACCAAGGAACTGGGGGGCGCCGGGGCAATTCGGAGGTGCGTGGTATTGAACGTTCCGCAGCTGTAAGAATAACATCGGTAATGTGTGTGACCTCATCATCGGCGCTGGGAAAGTGACGGTCATCGAATGTCGCTAGAGACAAAAAAAAGTGTCCAGTCGGCCTGGGCAAACTTCCAGCATCTCGGGCGCATATATGGCAGTTGAGGCTGCAGTCTAAGGACACATGGAAAGTGGTCACTCGAGTGTGTATCATCAAGGGCGAACCATTCAAAGCGCCGAGCTAGCGGAACAGTACCGACCGCAAGGTCCAAATGAGATAAATTTGTCGTGGAGGCAGACAAACATGTAGGGACCCCAGTGTTGAGGCAAACTAGATCCGCTTGGTGGAAGACGTCTAGCAAGAGTGAGCCACGTGGACAAGGATGTGGAGATCCCCAAAGCGGGTGGTGGGCATTGAAGTCCCCAACCAGCAAATAGGGGGGTGGAAGCTGACCAAGAAGATGAAGGAGATCAGCTCGTGCCATTGGTGTGGACGATGGAATGTATACAGTACAAAGAGAGAACGTGTATCCAGAAAGGGAAAGACAGACGGCGACAGCTTGGAAGGAAGTGTTTAAGTGGATTGGGTGATAATGGAGAGTATCATGGAGAAGAATCATGAGTCCTCCATGGGCTGGAGTGCCTTCAACAGAGGGGAGATCATATCGGATGGACTGAAAATGAGGGAGAACAAAGTGGTCATGAAGACGCAGCTTTGTTTCCTGAAGACAGAAGATGACCGGCGAGTAGGATCATAAGAGGATCGACAATTCATCCCGATTGGCTCGAATGCCGTGGATATTTCAGTGGATAATGGACATAGGGTGAACAGAAAATGGAGGAATGTGACAAAGGCTGCTGTCAACTCAACGACTGCTCAGAGCTTGCGACCGACAGCATGGAATGGCATTCAGCCGAAGGCAGAAGATCCTGATCCATAGGTTGTTCAGGAGCAGCTCCTGCCACCAGCGATCGGCCGGTTGATCAGCCGCCAGCAGTGAGCCTCGGCGACACAGAAGATGGCCAAGGGTGCCAGGTGGTGCTGTAGATGGAACACGCCTTGGTGGAGGAGGAGATGAACTGGGTTTCTTTATAACCTTCTTGGAAGTATGATGTTTAGATGAAGGAGGAACTGATGGTTGTGAAGTTGGGGTACGTAAAAAATCTTCACGAGTATGCTCTTTTTTTGAAGTCTTGGTGTCTGACTTTTGGGCTCGAGATTTAGCAGAATCCGATGAAGGGTGAGCCAGGGAGTGGGCAGGCGAAAGTGGTGAGGTTGAACAGGCGATCTTTGCGCTGGCTGATCTGACGACCGTGGCACTAAAGGTGAGGTCGCAAGTCTGCGTGGCCGCCTCCTTTGTTGGCCGAGGAGAAGCAAGGACAGTGCTGTATTTTCCTGTCTGAGGCACGGTGGGCTGTTGACTGACGAATAATTTTCGAGCAGCAAAGGTCGACACCTTTTCCTTCTCTCTGTGACTGACGAATAATTTTCGAGCAGCAAAGGTCGACACCTTTTCCTTCACTCTGATTTCCTGGATGAGCTTTTTGTCCTTAAAAACGGGGCAATCTCGAGAGGAAGCAGCGTGGTCACCCATACAGTTGATGCAGCGAGGGGATGGAGGTGGACTAGCACCCTCATGGGCATCCTTGCCACACATAACACATTTGGCTGGATTGGAACAGGACTGGCTGGTGTGATTGAACTGCTGACACCTATAGCAACGCGTAGGGTTTGGGACATAAGGGCGAACAGAAATTATCTCATAGCCTGCTTTGATTTTGGATGGGAGTTGAACTTTGTCAAATGTCAAGAAGACAGTGCGGGTTGGAATGATGTTCGTGTCAACCCTTTTCATAACTCTATGAACAGCCGTTACGCCCTGGTCAGACAGGTAGTGCTGAATTTCTTCGTCAGACAATCCATCGAGGGAGCGTGTATAAATGACTCCACGTGAGGAATTTAAAGTGCGGTGCGCTTCAACCATGCGCTTCAAATTCTGAGCTGTTCTTTTACAAAGATGGATCAAGGAGCAATGCCTCACTTCAGTTCTTGCAGCACGGCAAAGATGAGTAACACAGATAATGGTACCAATGGCAATGAAAAACAGTTCAAATCACTAAAATTGAAAAGACTCCAAGGAGCAGTGGAGTCCCTGTCAGATTCAAATCTGTGTCTGAATTGAGGATTTCTTGGTAGGAAGGAGGCAGAATATTATCTTGGATGGAAGTCATCAAGAGATGACGAACTTGTCTTGTTGTATATTAATGACTTGGTTGACAATATTAACAAGAAATTCACATCATACAATGTAGGCTTCTGGGCTGAGAGGCCGTGGTCGATGTATAAAATTTCCACCTGACGTTTCGTCTCCATCTGCGGGAGACATCTTCTGAGGTCATCCGGCTACTGCCACTGAGGTTCCAGGTACTCTTGCATATAGAGAGCGCATGGAGGGCACCACCATTTGTAACGTTATGCCGACGGTATGCCTATCTTTGGAAGGCATCATCACTCTCGATTAAGAGTAATTGATTGTCATTCTGCTGGCGCAACATCGACATCCATATTTTGTCTAACTTTAAAACTTCCTCTTTCCTATTAAAAGAATAAGATACAGTACAATGGACAAAGAGGCATTTGAGTAGACATTCTTCCCACACTCCACACAAGTGGAACAGGATGAAACCTCAATATACGGCACAATTGGAAGTGCTGTCTGTCCTGTCATGTACTTCTCAGTGTTTTTCAGAATATGATTGCATATGTAGAATCCAGATACATATTCCTATTCCTAGCTAAAATACAACCCAACATCCTGTTCCTTAACTGCTGCCTAATACATGGAATTTCCCTTCCTCAAATTGCCTAACCATAGAAATTCCCTTCTTGGTTGGCAACCATCCTTTCTCATTGATCTCCTGATTCTGCCACGCTCTATCCCTCATAAATCTAATACTAGAGAAACAAATCTCCAAGAATCGTGCACCTATGAAACATTCTTTATCTCTCTATAAGATGCCACTATTGTTCTATCTCAATTACCTACACCCCATCTCTCAAACTGAAATCCTTGCTAGCAACTGAAAGTGTATTCTAAAGACCAGTTCTCAGTTTTCTCGAATTAACTATCAACCTACTTCCACAGCAAAATACTAATGTCCAACATTTCTTGTCCTACTCATAATAAACTGGAGACAGGGTTGTAGCAGCATAATGTGATAGAAAAGCAGCAATGGTTTATGATGCTTGCAGGGAAAATACATTGGGTATGTGATGAAATAAGAGGTTGGAATTAAGAGGAAGGGGATAGTGGGTGGGGGGAGAGAACAGGGGAAGAAGGAAACAGCAGAGGAGATTATTTGGGTGCGGAGCAATGGATACATGAATCAAACTAGGCTGATGAGAAGGGATTTGTTGAGGAAGGTCGGGTAGGAGGAAAGGCATGGGACAGGGTTGGAGACGGATGTGGGTGTAAGTGTAAGGGAGGGAGTAGTAGATGCCAAGATGACTGTGTAATCAAAGGAAGTGTTCTAATGTAAGTTCAAATCTACACAATTTAAAGAAGCTGGTACTCGAGGGGGAAATTCAGATTGTATTTAATGAAGTAGCCATTGAAATCAAGCCTGCTGTCCTCCGCAACTTGATCTGCCACTTGGTGATTAGCTGTGCTCTGTTTGTCTGTGGACATTCATGTGGGTGGATAGCTGGTTGAAGTACATGTACACATAAACACCTGTGCAAAGTTTCATACATAACATGACTGGTTTTGCAGCTGGGGCTGTCTCTGAATCAAGTCGTTTTGTAGACTGAATGGTCATCTGTAAACTACTTTGGAGATACTTGAAAGATTTTGAAATAAATATTCAATCACTTTTATGTAGGCAATTTCACTTTGCAGGTGACTATTAATATCTACTTCTGGTACATGTACGGCATGTCATTTGTCTCAGATAGCATAATATGAGCTTTTGTATGATTATTAATAAGATGACCATCTGCTAAACTTTCCAGCTATTATCTTCATTATGATTGGTATGATTGTGTCTGCACCCTGGATTTCAATGCTCTGCAGACATTTCAGTCTTCAACAGCCCTTTAAGTCCTCAGTATACCATTCGTGCAAGTCAAAAGAGTAGGAGCAGGTCAAGCCATGGTTTGTGGGACTCCATACAAATGAAGTTCCTCATTTTGAGTTTAATATTACTCCTGCAGGTTGTAAGGTGTTATATTGGTGGTATCTTCATGAAAAAGTGTAATGTTTTATGTATTCCTCTACTGGAATACTCAATAACAATGTGTATTTCCACACAAAAGAAGAAAACACACACAAAAGGAAGGGACAGTTAAATTCTCATAGCGCTGCAGCACAAGGTGATGAGCTGTTGCCTTGGGTGGATTAGACAGGGTGAATGTGAATAGGCAAGTAGTAGGGACAAATGAGGGCTAGGGAAAATGTGTAACAACAGGTGAAGACTAGGGATTAGAGACAATTTGTGAGGATTTTGGTCTAGGGTACAGGATACAGGGGTAGGGGGAGAGCAGAATAAAAGGAGACTGATGATAAAAGACTGTGCAGTGTGCTGTATTGACTTATAAATTTAGCGAGATTAATGCACAGAAATTATCAAAAGTAATCTATCCAGACCATTAACAAATGTTAGACTAAATAATCATTTCATATAAAAGTGCAGGACACAAGAATATTAAAACAATAAAAATAACCTACTGTAGCAGAATATAATATCTTAACGCAACCAGACACATAAATTCTTTCATTTATCCTGACTCTCTCAATAAGTATTACAAACAAGCTACGCAAAACCTATAAGCAAAAAGATTCATAGAAAATGTAGTTGAATGAACTTAAACAAACAGGCCTGTAGTTGTAATCCTTGATGTGAATTATGATGAAATAAACTGGATAATTGTTCTCAGAGCAGGACCGTACCCCTCTGCACTGGAATTTTAAAACAAAGTACAGTAGAGCGTCGATTATCCGAAGTAATTGGGGGACATGGGTGTTTGAAAAACTGGTTTGTTCGGATAATCGAACTGTACATGTTTATTTGCCAAAAAGAAGTACTGTACAGTAAATTTATTCATAAAAACAGGCATCTCGTACTTGTCCCTCATAGAAAGGACAACATGTTTACGTTCAAGCATTTTGTATCGTCAAGTTCACTTCTTCACGCAGCAGCACACAAGTGGTCGTAACAGAGAACAGAAGGTGACTGTTTGCACCATGAGAAGCTCTTCTTGGGGGCGTGCAATCCTTCAAACTGCACTGAGCGACACGCCTCAACTCTAAGCTGGTGCAGCTGTTGCTGTGAACAGCTTTGATACTGCCGCTATTTCTACTGCCAGTGCCAAGCCGACAGAAGTGTGCTGATTGTTGAAACACAGCGACTGGCGGCTTGGCCAGTCAGCAGCGCCTTGTGAAGGCCCCATTAGAAGCAATGTTCTGCTAGTGGTGGCCCAGTGTGGCGACTACTGTGGGAAACTTGGTTTGGGAGTCAGGGGGATGATGGACGGTAGAGTGGGAGAGTAGCAGGTGCGAGCAAGTACACAGTTCGGTTAAGCGGTCGTTCGGTTGACTGACATTCGGATAATCGATGCTCTACTGTTGTTGGTGCCTCCAACTTTTTTGTCTTGCATCTTTATGCCAAATGGTATGAGGGAGACATCTTAGATAGATTTAATACATATTAAAAGTCCTTCCTACCTTAATCAATATAAGTGCAGCTATTAGACAGGTAAAGTGGGGGAGTGGGTTAAAACAATGATCACTGGTGGGAAACAATTCTTATCATATGCCTATCATCCAGCCTGTGCTCTGCTTCCTGTAATAGAGTATAACAGTTTATAACTGTTCATAAAAAAATTGAGACAAATTGTACTGTTTTACTTTTGTTTATTGTAATTCATGAAATGAATGAAAGTTACTAATATTCCCTCAAATTACTATAAATCATTTCACAGCCCTAGGCACTTAAAATATTCCATCAAAAACATTTACGACCTCTAATTATCATCACAGCAGGTGCGAATGAGCCATGTCCGCCTTTTTCAAGATCCCATCACTTCATGTTGACTGAAAACCATGTTCAGTCTCAACTACACTACCGTATTTACTCGAATCTAAGCCGCACTTTTTTTCCGGTTTTTGTAATCCAAAAAACCGCCTGCGGCTTAGAATCGAGTGCAAAGTAAGCGGAATTTCTGAAAAATGTTGGTAGGTACCGCCACAACTAACTTCTGCCGTCGAATATATGTAGCGATTCACATGCATGCTTTTCAGGCACAAAGATAAATACTGGCGCCAAAACCTCTGCGTCAGTAAATAAATAAAAAAAAAGGTGGAAGACGAAATTTTTTCTCCGTCCCGAGTTTCGACCACTGCATTTTCATACATTATCCAATGAAGTAAATACAAATTCCGTATTGTTCGTCTTCGAATGTAGCAACATTTCAATGTACTGTACAACGAAAATCCGACTGGCAAGACTGTTTGGGATGTTTGTCAATATGGCCAATTCTACGTTCTGAATTTTTTTCTACCTATGAGAAGAGATGGTTGCTAATAGGAACTTTTATGAATTGTGAATCACATGCAGTATTCTCTTCACCATAAGAATAATACGTATATAAACATTTTGCCATGTATTCTTTCGTGTTTGCTGATATCTCATTTAAATCCTGTCTGCTTAATAAACTACGAAACTAGAGTGAGACAACAGTAAACGCCAAAGAATATACATATCATTTCATGTTTATATTCGTATTATTCTTATGCCTAATAGTGATACAGTCAGAAATGAAGCACGTCAATTGACTAGATTTTTAAATCTAAGATGACTAATTTCTGTGCAGAATGTTATGTACTAAAGACGTCTGCAAAGATTTTCAAACAGAGAAAAATTTTCGCTAAACTCTCGTTCAGAACATCTTCTATCATACGCAATCTATTATTTGGTTCTTGTTGATCGTCAAAGAAAGCAGCAGTGTTAGTAACAACAAATAGCAGTCTCTTGCCATTGTTTCGCTAATGAGACGATTCCTCTCTTTTTCTTTTTTTAATTGTAAGCGGCGGTAGTGCGCACAAAAGCAAGCCACGACGCGAGCGGCGACAGGCCGTAAACACTGATTATTAGAATGCGACAAACAGTGCATGACACAGTACAGTAATGCATTTTCAGCTTAGAGTGACGTAAACACCTATAACAAAGAGAACGGCACTTATCAGATCAAAGAAAAATAAGCAATCGATCCAAACCAGACGAAGCGCGTGAAAAAGGAAGGGCACCCGTATAAATATGGACGGAGCGCCTGACGCATAACAATGGCTACCTGGTAAAGCCTAACTGCTAAGCTTACTACGCGAACCAAACTACTGTAGCTGTATCGTCATTCATTCGACCTAAATTGTGTCTCATATTACAATGGACCAACTTTGTTTCGATTTGGAGGTGCAGCCTAAAACTTTACTCTCCCCTTGAATTTCGAGTCTCATATTTCAGGTGCGGCTTAGATTCGGGAAAATTTTTTTTCCTTGATTTCGAGTCTCATTTTTCAGGTGCGGCTTAGATTCGAGTAAATATGGTAATTATGGCACCTGACAACAGTTGCAGTTGGCATAAAGTGCAAGCATCCAAAATGTTCTAGGAACTCAGCAATATTTGCAGCTCTAGATGTGAAATCCTGAGTTGGTCACTGGTGAGGACATTCATACTGCTATCCTTACAATATGGCAATTTCCCACATTACAAAATATACCCATTTTACTTTTTTATGAAATTCTTGTTCTGTCCTGCTCAGATAAATTTTAACAGTGTTTCAATAGTTTTTGGATAGTTATTCAATGTCTTCAGTCTGACAGATCCCTTAACTGACAGTAGAGATGACTAGTGACGTGAGTATCAAACCCCAAACAAAACCCGTGGTTGTAAATAAGCCAATGTCTGTCAGTGCACAGTGCACAACTCTACACAAACGTTTTGTGGGGGATATGTAACTGAGAATTAAACTACGTGACAGTACAAAAATGGATAATCAATGTATGGTCATCAAATCACTCTAAGTGAAAGACATTACCATTCTAATTTTGATTTCCAGTTAATTGTAAGTCCTCAATGTCACATGGCTAGTTTGTCTCCAATGGAATTTTTTGGATTTGCTGTTTCATACAATGTGCCACAAGAAACTAGCAGTTAACTAGAAGATCCCTCAAAGCAACACACACTGTCCATAACAGCACATCTCCTGTTTTTGCATAAAAATTTTTTTTCTTTGCTTAACCTTTCTCCAGCTCTGGATACAAGTAACTGTTCTTTACCTTCTGTTGAGTGCTCAGAAAATGTTTTGTTTCTGAGAACATCTGTGACATTGTTTTTAATAAGCTAGTGTATGTTTTCTTTCCTCAACAATACTCAGTTTCAACTCTTCTGGATGTAATATGAAATCTTTTAACTACTCTACAAAAAATTCTTACCTAGTCTAACACCCGAACATATTCACAAAAACATCTTGCAGTCAAACACTGAATAATAATGCAGGAATAACAAAACAAGCATAATGAAAAATCAAAGACTGCTGATAAGCTGGTTGGTTGGTTTGTAGATTGAAGGGACTAAACTGTGGGTTATCAATCCCTGTTGCTAAGTGTTTGAGTCACAGTCATTGTGACATGAGGGAATTTATAAACAATCCGGTCCATGAGAAGAAGAGAAACTTGTTTCTAACATAAATGCAAAACACTCTTGTGCCTACTTAACTTTAGTTATTTTCACAGTTTTTGTTGTGATTCAGTACAAGAATCCAGCCTCAAAAAAAGTTATGTTGTAGAGCCCTCAACTGATAGTACTAAAAATGAATAAATCCATGGATGGTAAAGAGCACATACAAAATTAGTATCTATAGTAAGGTAAGTCCCTGCAAAATGTAAATACTTTAGGAACAAAGGAGACCTTTCACCAAATAGCAGAAGTGTTGAGTCATCAATGACTCAAGACTCTAGCTATTCAGTCAGTGGTCTTCTTTACTCTTAAAGTATTTACATACAGACTCTATATTCCCACTTAAAGATTGTGCCATAAAAAAGAAAAGACATTAAACCTGTATTGTATTTTAAACATTATGATTCTCATAATTCAATTACATTTTTTATTAAGTTACTAATTAACAAATACCTGGAAAGCATGTGAGTTAGATGGCTATCTGGTAGTGACGTGTGAGTAAGTATAAACTGCTTTGCAGAATCATATGTTGTGAGATCACCAAGATTTACAAGAGCTGCTCTCTGAACATTTGGTATTGAGCCTTTCCATAGACCTCTGATGCCACCTTTTGCCAGTATCTTCTGAAATGCGTGCAGTGTGCCATGAACTCTGAAAATAAATGTGAAGCATCTTGCTTTGTACAATGATTATACTTAAAAATAATAAATGCATACTAATCACACACTTCTACTTGGCCCCTGAGAGGTGGATGCTGGGAGTGGAAGCTTGCAATCGGCTAGTAGCACAATGGCTACTGAGACAAGCCTCGCATTCTCCTCCCAGAGCAGCCATTTTACAGTTTATAAAAGAAATAAATTTGTAATAAGTTAATGCATCGTAGAAGGGACACAAAAGTTGCTGGTGAGTTGCCACAAGAATCAGGCACCAGGTACAGCCTCTTTACTCATTTTGGTATATAATATTAACAATCACTAAGCACATGGATCAACACTATATTCATAATGGCTACTTATTGTTATGTTGCACAATACTGTTACCCGTATGTAGCTAATGTTGGCAGTGACTGTGAATATTCTGGAGCAGCTCGAAGTCAGCTGACTTCCACTAACCACTTAGGGGTCAGTAAAAATATGCAATCAGTACAAAACATGCACCCATCTTATCTACAACACACTTCAGTTTAATCTTCTCCTAAACAATGTTACACAACAGTGACTGAATTTTTCATTAAGTTACAAACCTTCAACATGTCCATCACACCAAAGAAGAATGTAATGGTATTACAAGCAAAAAATCTATCGGTCATGCATTGGCAGCAGTAAAGCATGTTCGAGTGAAGAGAAAACTGTGTTTTCCATATTCTGAATCCAGATTTCAAAATTACTGATATCTAAATGTGAGAAACATTTTGAATATAGTTGTGGCAACACTGACGTGCCATAACATCTCTGGCGTGCAAAAAATCTTTGGGCCAAGGCAGCCATTATGTTCTGTCTATGTAATACTTTTGATGTGTAATGACGTACATCTGAAGTGTGACAAATGTGCTCATTGTTTTAACAAGTGGATCAACGGGTTGTTATTTATAACGATAAGGACCCAAATCCCCACACTGGTGACCCCACTGACACTTTGTGACACTCTTCCCGTGTTCTACCTGAGTTCAATAACAACAACAATCGTGTGTGTACGAGTGAACCGCGTGTATCGTCATGTGGCATACGCAACGAGGTGTACCGCCATACAATTTCTATGGTCAGAATACGATCGTGCCACCCACCTGCACTACGCATGGACTCTATACATCAAACATTTCGAGGCCATCCGGACCTGCGAGTGCATTGTAGTACCACAACACTCAAAAGACAATGCGTACGTACCACCCGCCATCTTGCCTCAAGATCGTTCTTTCGAACGTACAGGACAAAGTGTGAAAAGAGATCCAGACATTCCACCACTAACATCGCATGCTCAGGGGTGCACAACCCTCCTCAGAACTTTGCACCAACTTTCGGAGCAGTGCCACTACATGGCTGCTACATCATCCGTGCCGCGAATCGGTTCCGCGCCTGGCTACGCACAGCCTAAATTTTCTGATCGAACTGAACACTGTATAGTGAATATGGCCTCTCCTAGTACCTCGACCAATCCGAGGGTGTAACAGATTACGGGACCCCGGGCCTACACCCCCCCTCCCCCCTCCTCTGCAGACGCCATATTGACTGCTCCCACACCTGTGGCTCTTACACACCCAGTGGTCATGGATTCCAAACCAACTAAGTTACCTAAACTGCCAACTTTTGCAAAAACGTAGCCCAACACATGGTTCACATTAGTCGACTCTATATTCGCCACCACAGGCATTGACTCAGAAGAATCACGCTTCATGTGTTTAGTGGGACATTTGCATGACCATTTGGATTTGATTAGCGACATTGTGATCAGCCCCCCTTCTTCACCGAAATATACGAAGGTGAAAAGACTCATTTGTGAAAGACTTTCTTGAGCTCCAGACAAGATTATTCATCATATCATTCACGAGGAACACCTGCATGACCTCACCAAATCAGGACTATGGCGACGAATCCGCGTCCTCGCACCTGTGAATTTGCTACCCGATACAGCGCTATGGTCGATGTGGCTCACCAAAATGCCAGAAGCATTACAACTACAGCTCCTGCCGCTCACCAACAGCACCTTGGATGAGAAGCTTTCGATTGCGGATCAAGCTTTCAGGATTATTAACAGGCGAGCACACAGCATGAAGAATGGGGGTAGCAATCTCAACAGCACGCGACCTCCCTCCCCCCCCCCCTTCCCCCTCCAGGATTCTGGCGAGCTCGATTCCTCAACGATCACGCTATGACAGTGGTGACATCTGCCTGCCATCACTGGGAACCAGATACAGCCTCCATGACATCCGGCATGACAACCGACATCGCACTGCAGCACTCCACAACAGACACAGCCGACACCAGGAGCTCTACATCACCCCTGCCTAACGCAGCCTGGCCGCTGTGTTGGTTCCATGTCAACTTCGGTGACGCGGCCAGGAAATGTCGCAGCCCTTGCACAGCGGGAAACGCAGCTCATCAGGTGCCATAGGTGCAGCGTCTCGCACACAGGAAAAAAGATGCCTTACAGCAGCAACAGCATCTAACACAGTAAGTGCCGACGGTTGTCTATTCGCTCCTGATCTCATCTCAGGAATTAAATTCCTCATTGACAGTGGTGCTGATACGAGTGTAATACCCCCAGCTCTCGCACCTACTGTGTTAACTTCCTCACCCAGACTGTTCTGCGCAGCTAATGACTCTCATATCAAAGTGTTAGGTACGGCACCTTTAACGCTCAAACTGTCAAAAGACTTGAAGTTTTCGTGGACTTTTCATGTGGCACAGGTGACTTGTTTGGCCTTAGGCATTGACTTTCTGCAACACCAAAACTTTTCGCTAGACATTCTGCGAAGTACATTAGTCCACCAACCTTCACAAAAGACTATCGCCCTCATGGCCACTGCGTTTGTAACACCCATTCGGTCAACAAACATTGACATTTCCCTAATGCAGACCGAATGTGCTCTTTTTGCTGCCAAGTTAACTAGTAAAAGTTGCAACATGCTACTACAATGACAAGAAATCAGTGAACTCAAGCAAATGCAGGCCAAGCTCACTTCCCTTATCGAGCGTACCAAACAGACATTACAGAGCAGGAAATCCAAACTCGCCTCACTTCGAGGTATTCGCTCTTCGCACAAACTGGCGTGCGCTCAAATCATTGACTCATTGCATGAGTGTTTGAATGCTAATGACGCACCCCGTGCGCGTAGCATGTTATCAATCATGAGCGGTGCATGTCAAAAACTCAATACGACTGAAGGCCCTCTGGTCAGACACTGACCATGACGCCTGAATCCACACAAATTCAAAGCGGCGAAAGCAATCATCTCGGACCTATTAAAAGCAGGCATTGCATGCCCATCCTCCAGTGACTGGTCATCACTGATTCATCTCACACCAAAGAAGGATGGTTCCTACAGACACTGTGGCGACTATAGACGTCTCAATGACTGCACAATCATGGACAATTATCCAGTATCGAACATTCAGGACTTCGCTTCTCAGTTGGCAGGCGCTAAAATTTTCAGTGTGGTATACTGTGAGAAAGCGTATCACCAAATACCAATGTACGAACAAGATATCCCTAAAATGGCCATCACCACACCCTTTGGCCTCTTTGAATACATTTATATGCCTTACGGATTGACAAACGCTGCCCAAACCTGGCAGAGGTTCTTAGGTACAGTGTTATGACCCCTACCTTTCTGCTATGTGTACCTGGCCGACATTTTGATCTTTTTTTCCTCTCAGGAGGAACACGAGCTTCACATCTGGGTGCTGTTTGACACATTACAATCCCACGGTGTGATTGTCAACAAATACAAATGCAAACTGAGACAGGATTCTGTTGTTTTCCTGGGACAAATAGTTTCAGCCGATGGTACCTGGCTCACAAAAGAGAAAACAGACATTATTAAATGGCTGCTGATACCAGAAACATACCATGAACTCTGCCGGTTCTTAAGAATGATCAATTTTTTCCGCCACCACATTCCAAGAGCCGCTGAACTACAGGTCCCCCTCTCAGATGCACTGTGTGGGCCACAAATGTTAGGCGACAGGCGCATGCCATAGACAGAGGTCGTGTGTGCGTCTTTCAAAAAACTCAAAACCACACTCGCAGAAGCCATCATGCTTGCTCATCCACACCGGGATGCAACACTTTCGCTCAACACGGACGCTAGCGAAATATCTATCGGCGCAGTACTTCAACAACACAGAGGAGAGGTGGTGCAACCTCTTAAGTTCTTTTCAAAAAAACTTTCTCCCTCTCAGTGCAAAGGGTCCGCTTTCGACAGAGAGCTCTTAGCTGTCTACGAAGCCATTAGATATTTCCGCGAAGACGTTGAGGGACACCCCCTCACGAACTTTTCAGACCACAAATCTCTCGCCCAAGCACTCACAAACCCTCCAGCCGACCCACCTCCTAGGAGGTTCCGTTATGTCAACCTCATTTCACAATACACAACTAATGTACAATGCGTTCGGGGATCCGACAACATAGCCGCTGATTATTTCTCCCAGATCTCGGGCATATCTTCCTCAATTAACTTCGATGCTCTTGCTCAAGCGCAAACAAAAGATGACTCCTTGGCGAGCCTTTTATCTGACAATAATCACTCTCTGTGCCTGGCGCACAAGACGATCCCCGGCACACACTCAGAGCTATGGTGTGACACTTCCACTCGCGTGCCATGCCCCCTCGTCCCCTCCTCTTTGCGTCGATCGGTGTTTGATGCACTGCACAGTCTCGCCCACCCGAGCATTCGTGCAACTAAATGCATCATCACCGAGCATTTTGTATGGCCTTCGCTTCGCAAAGACTGTCATGACTGGTGTCACACTTGTATTTTGTGGCAGCGGTCCAAAGTAGGACGCCACTGCACGCCCCCCTCAGGCGTCTTCCTCTCTCCTTCTGGCAGACTCCGCCACATCCACATCGACATTGTCGGCCCCCTTCCCCAGGTGGATGGTTACCGATACTTGCTTACTTTTATTGACAGAACAACTAGATGGGTTGAGGCAACCCCTCTAGCCGATATTTCGGACGAAACAGTTGCCAACGCTCTCCTCTCCACATGGGTGGCACGTTTCGGCTGCCCCGAAATCATTACTACAGACCAAGGCCATCAATTCAAGGCTGTCCTCTTCACAAAAATGTGCGAACTCTTCGGTGTTGGCCGCATTTGCACGACAGCCTACCACCCCTAATCAAACGGTTTAGTGGAATGATTCCACAGAACATTAAAGACATTGCTAATGTGCCACAAGGAGCGGTGGTTACACACCCTCCTGTGGGTACTGCTAGGCCTCCGTTCTGTATATAAAGATGACCTGCAGTGCTCGGTGGCCGAACTACTCTATGGTGAGCCGTTGACTCTACCAGCCAAGTTTGTTGAGCCTTCACCGCTCCAAAATACAATCGAATACCCCGTGCTAATCGAGAACAAACAACAGATGATACGAGTGCAGAGAGCACCCACTCCAAAAGCACACACCCTGCCTAAAACATTCGTGCAGCAGCAGTTAGCCACATGTGAAGCTGTGATGCTTATGGACAATACAGTGCGTGCCGCCCTGCCCCCATACCCAGGCCTTTACAGGGTACTTAGGTGCTCGGCAAATACATTCAACATCTGTATCAAAGGCAAACCCTCGTCAGTGTCAGTGTCTTGACTCAAGCTGGCTTGGGTCACTGCAGATGACAACACCTCCAGCAACTCGATGCCACCAACCACGACGGACGATGACCTCCACACCGCTGCTTCCTCAAGGGACGACACGCCAGCCACGCCCCCTTCCCCAATGCTGGGAACCATCACTGAGCAGAGTCCAGGGTCCACACCCTTCACCCCACCCTCTCCTGCTATGCCCGTCACACACTTCTCACCTGACATCCAACAACCCACTATGTCTCCATCGACATCTCACACTTTTCGCCGTATGACATCTGTATAACTACCACAAATGATTCTCTCTCAGTCATCCACGCTCCCCCCCCCCCCACACTCCGCCGACGATGACACCTTCCAACTTTCCGTTCTCCATTCCTCACCAATCCCCGTTTCCTTAGATCCTTCCCTCATTCAATCTTTCATTGACGCCACGGGGACATTGTACTTGTTGTACCCCGTGTCTCCGTCTATTCCCCCCACCTCCTCTGTCACCCCACAAACCGGTTGCCGCATACTCACACCAATGTGGCACCGTGATTACATTTTTCCATCCAAAAGGGCTCGAACCCCGGCCCTGCCCTGGCCAGTTCCCCCTCCGGACGAAGATGGCGCGACACCTGCACCCTCCCCCCACAACAGCCAGAGCCTCGTACTCCGCACAGCAGGGGGGGGGGGGGGGGGGAGTGCCTCTGTGGCAACACCGACGTGCCATAACATCTCTGGTGCGCAAAAACTCTTTGGGCCAAGGCGGCCATTATGTTCTGTCTATGTGATACTTTCGATATGTAATGACATATATCTGAAGTGTGACAATAAATGTGCTCATTGTTTTAACAAGTGGATCAATGGGTTGTTATTTATAATGATAAGGACCCAAACCCCCACATAGTTATAATTACTAAAGACGATTATACCATGCAGGATAACTAAACCCTATAGTCTCTGAATTTAAAACAGTCATTTAGCAAATAAGTATATCACATGATATACCTCCATTATTATTCCTTTCATTATTATTCCATTATTATTACCTTTCTTTATTAGTACCTTCTGTTTGCTATCAGCCAAACCTGAGTCAAAACTACTTTTATGTTGGTATGAGTTAGAAAGTGCTAAGAGAAAAGATAGCATTCTGATTTACTGCCTGCTATCTTACTGCAAATCATTTGCAGCTCTACATTCAGTGAGTGGCACACACAATTATCATACATGTAAATTTAAAAATATCTTCACTTGCAGCTGCAGGAGATAAGGATATGATACCAAAAAGATATTTTTTAGTGAACACAAAGATGAATAGATACAAAAAATAACTGTTAATAATAGAAAAAAAGCAATAAAAGATTCAGGAAATAAAAGCGAGAAAAATAAAAAATAAAGAAAACAGACCAAGGAGAACTGTGAGAAAAGTGATACAAACAGTGCTACCAACCCGTTTCAGTCATCCCAAGTTTCATAAAAATATGTTAATATCTGATGTACGGGCAACTATGCAACTATTTTGAAAATTGTGACCTGGTCTTTGATAGTCAACTTAGATTCTGGCAAGGAAAAAAAATGAGCCCACTGCCCTCAAATTTGTTAACAAAGGACTAGCTGCTTTTTGAAAATAAGAAAGAATGTCAGTTGTGTAATACAGTTAGAGTAAAGACTTGATTGTATTTCCATGACATATTGTTCATTAAATCTAACAATGGAAAATCCAGGATGGAATGTAACAATACCAGAGAAGGAAAGCTGCTACTCAGCATATAGCAGAGATGCAGAGTCACAACAGGCACAACAAAAAGATTCACACAATTATAGCTTTCAGCCATTAAGGCCTTTGTCAGCAGTAGACACACACACACACACACACACACACACACACACACACACCTGAGACTGCTGACGTGTGTGCAAGTTGCGTTTGCATGAGTGTGTGTGCATGTGTGTATGGGTGTCTACTGCTGACAAAGGCCTTAATGGCCGAAAGCTATAATTGTGTGAATCTTTTTGTTGTGCCTATCGCAACTCAGCGTCTCCGCTATATGGTGAGTAGCAACTTTCCTTCTCTGGTATTGTTCATTAAATCTGAATTTTATGGTCTAGATGACTTACCCTTGGTTGTAATTGATTCTTATTACATAACAGGAGCTATTAGTCTTGGTTAAAAGCAGACAACATGCTGTGGCAGAAAAGGTGTGGCACAAAGTTCAGTCCTTGGATCAATCTTCTTCTTAGTTGCAATAAATGATTTGACTAGCTGCATAAAGCTTCAGTCAGTTATCTGCTAGGTGAATGATATTATACTAATTAACATACACCATAACACTACAGAGCTGCATCTCGCAATGCTAAAAACAATGGACTGAGTAATGAACTGGTAGGTATCAAATAAACACCAGCTCAATCTTGGAAAAACACAAGAACTCCAGCTATGATTGATAGAAATAGAGATGAAACTGGTAAAACACTTAGCAATTTGTGTCGATTTCAAACTAAATTTACATTAAAGTTACAATAATTGTCAATGATATAAACCATAGGAAAATGCAGCTACAATAATGTGATACAGACTGTTGGTGATAGGAAAAGGTAGGGGTTCAGTTCATGTGTTACCTATATATGTGGTGAATTGTGGCTGAAGAATCTTGAATTCTGTGATTTTTAAAAGTACATATTTAAGTAAATTTACACAAACAAGCAGACACAACAGGACACGAACAGTGATAAAATAAGAGAAAAGGTGTTCAAAAATGGAAAAAAGACTAATAATCCAGTCATTGACAATAGATTACAAGCTGTTGGAGCCAGTGGCTCCTTCTTCTGGCAGAAGAGTTGAAGGGGAAGGAAGAAGGTTGAAGGAAAATGACCGGAGAGGTTTAGGGGAAGGGGTACAGTTCAGAAAAGTCACCCAGAACCCTGAGTCAGGGGAGATTTACCGCATGGGATGAGAAGGAAAGACTCATTGTTGGGGACAGAACTGGACCCTTCAACTCTTCTACCAGAAGAAGGAGCCACTGGCTCCAACAGCTTGTACAAGTTGAACCCTTTTCAGTGTGTTCCCCTGCTGCTGCTTGGTGAACAGATTTTTTTTATCTATCCATTAACATTGTGTTGTTAATAGTTCAGTCAGCAAGTTCTCAAAAAGGGGAGAACCTTACAAAAGGTTTGAATTTTGTGAACTTTTCATTACACTGTATGAAGGTGATCTGTAGTTTAAAATCCAAGTTTGTGACAAGAAACCTGTGCTTACTTTGAGGAAGTGAAAAAGTACAATTTTTGGCACTTTTTCACTTTTTTCTCTATATTTTTCCTCCCTTCATTCCACAAGGAATCTTTCTTGAAGTGTGCTACATTTCTTATAATTTTCAGTGGTTAAACTTACCAAGTTACAGAGCTTCACAGGAACAACAAATCTCTCAAATTATAAAAAAAAGTTGCAAAAGTGCAAGTTTTACCATAAAAACTTTAATTTTCCAATTGTTTCAACATTGGAACAGAGAGTTGGGTAGCCAAGTGGACCTGGGAGACACAATATACCAGTACCCTTCACCCTCCCTCCAACATCTTCCAAAATCTTCTGGGCTGTTTGTTGAAAATAGGACTTACTTTTGTTATTCTGGATCAAGAGAGGAAGGGAGGAGCATAGGAGAAGATAAATACCTTCTGTAGCCACATAATATTTCTTAGTAGTGTTGTAGCCCTTGAAGGCATCCTATAATTTTCCATTCCTTCATGAAATAACAGTGATATTATCTTACAGCAGCAGCAAACACTGCACCCAGTAATAAAAATAAAAATGCATTAGATTTATTAGTGCAAAGACTACAGGCACCACCACCAACAGCCATTAGTTTCAAATATACAACCAGAGTTTACTAAATTCATCATGTCACTAAAAAGTGTTAATTCTACTGGCTATGACGATGTTTCTAGAAGAATATTAATATCATTTGCTGACATTATGGGACTACCCTTAAGCTAGCTTTGTAATCATCAATGATTTTGGGCACACTTTCTGGCAAACTTAAGAATTTTGTGGTAATACTCATTTACAAAACTGAAAATCAGCTAATTAGTCTACATTTCACTGAAGGTTACCCACAGAAAAAGCAACACATTACCTCACAACTGAAGTGCTAGGTGACCTAAACGAGAAAAATTACCCTGTTGGTACATTTTATGACCTTGTCAAAGCCTTGGACCACAAAATTCTACTTGTCAACTTAAGTGCTATGGCATTAATAGCACCCTTCTTGCATGTATGGAGTCTTCCTTCATAACAGAAAGCAGAGGTTCTCAAAATAGACAGTATCTCATGTCAGGCACAAATATAACTTCAGAATGAGGGACCATAACATGCAGAGTGCTACAAGGACCGATATTAGGCCCACTCTTGTTTCTAACCTACATCAATAATCTTCCAGTGACTTAAAAGGTTGGTTCAAAAACTATAATGTTTACTGATGACACAAGCATACTACTCAAGGGTCCAAACTCAACCCTAAATGGCACAGCCAAAATGATGGCTGAACCGGCCTATAAGTGGTTCACAGCTAAAGTCTATCTCATAAGGACTGACATTACACAACTTAAAAATAGCAGACTCTTAGTACCAAAAATTGACATTAGTACTTATCTATAAATGAAAGGCACTATGAAAAATTCTTTGGGATAGAATTGGAAAACGAGTTAAAATGGAGTCAACATACAGATAAATTAACCAAGAAACTCAGTTTGCCACACTATGCCTTAGAGGCATCTCTCATTCTGTTGGCCTAAAGACAAGAGAGTTAGTTTATTTTGTATATTTTCTTATTGTCTTATGGAATTATCTTCTGGAGAAGTGCACCTAAAGTAAATAAAGCATTTATTCAGCAAAAGCAAGCAGTAAGTACATTCTGAAAAGTAGAATGTCTTTTTAAGGATCATAGAATTCTTATATTCACTTCCCAATACAATGGCTCCTTAGGGTTTTTTGTTACTTACTTATTTACTTACTTTTACTCCTCAGCTCTACAGCCCTTGAAGGGCCTTGGCCTGCATCACAATATCCTGCCATTCTATCCAATCCATGGTTTTCCGTCTCCATCCTCTGACACCCAGCTTTTTTACATCTTCTTCAATTCTGTCCACTCATCTCTTTCTGGGATGTATCTTCTATCATCTGTCTCCAGCCTTGTCATGAAAAATCTTCTTACATGTTCTGTTTTCCTCCATTCTGACCAACTGTCCTGCCCACCACAGTCTTCTTACTTTAATAACAGTGACAAGTCAGGTTCTTCAAAAAGTTGTTCTAGTTCTGCATTCGTATGGACGTATTTTATGAAGAACCTTTCCCTCCACAGATGCTAAGGATCCTTTCCTCACCTGCAGTCATGCTCCATGTCTCGGCACCATACATAATAACTGGCTTTATAATTGTTTGGTAAATGATGATTTAAGATTTTCATGATATAAGCGAGCTCTAAGCATGGGTAGTGTGGCAAAGTAGCATCTGTTGCATGCTGCTATTCTAGCTTTCTCCTCACTGCTGATGTCATTTGTCTCTGTGATAGTCAATCTGAGGTACTTGAAATCTCTCATCCTTTCAAACTCCTTGTTGGCTATACTGAGATTTGGTAGGTTTCACTGGTTGGCATTGCCACATATTTAGTCTTTTCAACATTGACTACCAGGCCAAGTTCCTTTGTACCTCTCTTCAGCTGTTGACAGGCATCAGCAAGCACAGCAGTGTTTCATGTGAGTAATGCCACATTGGCTGCATAGGCTAGATACTTCAGTGAACAATTAAAAATGGTTCCTCCTCTGCTTAACTCTATCTGACTTATGACTTTTTCTAGGCAGAGGTTGAATAGCAGTGAGAAGATATTCTCAACCTGTCTCAATCCCTTCTTCACTTCTACTTCTCTGGAGGTTTTGCCCTGTATTTTTACTTTACAGTTGGTTTCAGTGAGGGTCATCATAGTAAGTTTAATGAGCTTCTAAGGTATTCCAGCCTTTTCCATCACATTTTGCAATGCCACTCTTGAGATGCTATATAGGCTAGTTTAAAATCAATACAAAGCTGGTGTATGTTTATTTGGTGTTCACAATATTTTTCAAGTAGTATGTATAACATGAATATTTGGTCAGTTTTTGACCTATTTCTTCTAAAGCTACTCTGATAGTCTCCAATTCTCTTTTCCATATAGGGAGCAAGCCTTCTAGTTAGGATCTTGGTGAACACTTTATATGTAGTATATAGCATGGAGATTCCTCGATAGTTCTGGCAGTTTGATTTATCTCCTTTTTTATGTATGGGGCACATAATAACAGTTTTCCACTCCTGCAGATGCTCAGCATTACTTTATGCATTGGTTTCCACAGTCTGATTTTCTCCAGGCACCTTACTGTTTTTTAAGGTCTTAATGGCTTGTATCACTTCCTCCAATTTGTGTTCTGGTGTTAAGATCTCTGGTCCATAATAAGTTATTTCCACCAGCTCTTCTTGTTCTAATCCTTCTACTTCTGGGTTCAGTAACTCTTGGGAGCATTCTGCCCATTTGTCAAGTATTTTATTACTCTCCCCTATCGAATCCCCTTCTTTACTCCTACATATATTTGTCCTGGCTTGAAAGCCGGCCTTTCCTTCTCTAATCCTCTGTTTATTTCACATACTTACTTCGGTTCTCATATCTTTTCAATTTCTTCCATTTTTTTTCTTTTCTAGTGCTCTTTTCTTCTGTCTGCAAACCCTCTTAGCTACACGGTGCCTCTCATTATATTCATTCAGAATTGCTCTAGTTCTTCTCTGAAATAATTTCATTCATGCTCTGTTACACTCCACAATTCTTCTCATACATTCTTCATCAAATCAGTCTGCCTTCCTTTGAACCCGTGTGTGTCCCAAAACTTCTCCAGCTGCCTCAACAATAGCAGTCTTACATCGTTTCCACATTATTTCTATATGTTCATTTGATGTGTTGGTATCCTTCTTAATCTATTCTTCAATCATCTGATATGCTCTCCAAATTTCTTGTAACTTCAGTTTCTTAATGTCAAAACTCTTTTGTTTGTGGCCTTTCTGTTTACCCAATAGTGAGGTCCTTTGCCTGTACTTAATTCTCAACAGATGGTCAGTTCCACGTTGGCTCCTAACATCCATTATGTCTGATCCGTCCCTCCGATCAATCAATATATGGTCTATCTGATTTCTAGTTTGTCCATCTGGTGACATTCATGATTCTGTATGTATCTTTTTATGTAGAAAGCATGTACAGCTGACAGTCGTGTTTTAACTTGTAGCAAAATCTACAACCCTAATTCCATTATCATTTGATATTTCAGGGAGGATATGTCTTCCTATAGTTGGCTGATAGGCCTCTTCTTTTCCTATTTTTGCACTCCAATTAAGATCTTAATATTATGTGCAGGAGCCTGATCATATAACATCTCTACCTTGCTAAAAAACTCATCCTCCTGTTGTTCAACTGCCTCCTCTGTGGCTGCATGTGCATTTCTAATTGTTATGTTAAAATACTGTACCTTTAATCTTAATATGGGCATCCATTCACTGAATGGTTTGAAGCATATCACAACATGTTTCAGTTCATTAACAACCAAAAAACCTGTTCTAAAGGTATTCATCATCCTGCCACTATAGAATATAGTGAAATTTCCCCAGTTAAGTAACTTCCGGTCCGCCTACTTTCCTGTAGAGCAAATAGTTTTATATTGTCATCATTTACTTGCATTATCAGCTGATGTAATGTAGAGCTCCAGCTTGGTATAGGCTCCACACATTCCATATTAGTAGGTACAAATCTCTTTTCCTTTATTGTTTGCTGGGGTCATCAAAATATCTGTCTGGCTTATTCCTTTGTTAGCATCCACAACTGATTTTTACAGGGAAAGACTGTTAATCTTCTGCCCAAGCATTTGAGGGGTTGTCCCTTACAGCTCGTTGGGTAGCTGGTTCCATTTTTAAGTGAGCATCCTTACCCTTTGTAGATCCCTCTACTGACTGCAAGGTAGCAGTTGATGGTTGGAGGCTCCTCTGCCTTTCTTCCAAGCCATTGGCCCTCATACCTGCTGGTTTTGGTCCACCCCAGGTATTTTATTTATTTCACTGGTCCCTTCCATATCTGAAGAGCATCCAATGATCTGCCACTTTGAGAGGTGGCTGATGGGGGGACCAGCAACCCCACATGGGAGGGGTTTTTGTTGCTGAACTGCATTTTAACAGTCACAATACCAGGCAAAAATTATTTCCTTGTATACTTGTCCTCCCTGTCTGGGGTTATATACTTCAGTGTGAAGATTTTCAACAAGCTCCAGTGTAACAAAGCAAGAAACTGGGAATCCCTAACAATTTAAAAAAATTAAAAAAAAAAACATATCTCACTAAATACTCTTTCAACAAATTATCTGAATGTTTAGATTCTAGGACTGAAAAGTTCTGTTGACTACATGTCAATTAGTTATGAAGCTACATGTCAAGTAGTAATGTAGTGTACAGAGCACTAAGTACTTGTAGACACAGGAAATTTTTTTAAGTGCCATTTTAATCAAGTAAATATTACAGTACGTAACGATAGACTGCTACACACTGTAAAGATTACATGTTGAGTTGCAGACAGGCACTCTGAAAATATTGTTACGCACTGAGCTTTCAACCAAAACCTTTTTCAGAAAGGAAACACATGCAGATTCACACAAGCAAGCACACTTCACACACACATGATCACAACATCCAGCCACTATCGCCACAATGCAGCTATGTCATGTCAAAAGGAAGCAGAATCCAGAGTGGGGCAGGGTAGGGGGAGATATAGCAGGGTACAGGTGGGGGGGAGAGTAGTCAGTGACACAAATTGAGGGGAGAGGGTGCCAATATAAAAAGCTGTCCAATTTATGTAGCAGAGGTGGTGTATGACATGGCTGCTTTCTTTCACATGTGGCCTGATGTCCGATCGAGTAGGATAAGCCTCCAGAAGTGTGTATAACAAGGGATCTCAGTAAAAGTAAAATGGATTTATTCCACAGTAAATTAAGTACAGGGTTATTACAAATGATTGAAGCGATTTCACAGCTCTACAATAACTTTATTATTTGAGATATTTTCAAAATGCTTTGCACACACATACAAAAACTCAAAAAGTTTCACAAATGTTCGATATGTGCCCTTTTAGTGATTCAGCAGACATCAAGCCGATAATCAAGTTCCTCCCACACTCAGCACAGCATGTCCCCATCAATAGGTTCGAAAGCATCGTTGATGCGAGCTCGCAGTTCTGGCACGTTTCTTGGTAGAGGAGGTTTAAACACTGAATCTTTCACATAACCCCACAGAAAGAAATCGCATGGGGTTCAGTCGGGAGAGCGTGGAGGCCATGACATGAATTGCTGATCATGATCTCCACCACGACCGATCCATCGGTTTTCCAATCTCCTGTTTAAGAAATGCTGAACATCATGATGGAAGTGCAGTGGAGCACCATCCTGTTGAAAGATGAAGTCGGCGCTGTCGGTCTCCAGTTGTGGCATGAGCCAATTTTCCGCGGGCTACGCGTGAAACTAGCCCGCACGCGTTCAACCGTTTCTTCGCTCACTGCAGGCCTACCCGTTGATTTCCCATTACAGAGGCATCCAGAAGCTTTAAACTGCGCATACCATCGCCAAATGGAGTTAGCAGTTGGTGGATCTTTGTTGAACTTCGTCCTGAAGTGTCGTTGTACTGTTATGACTGACTGATGTGAGTGCATTTCAAGCACGACATACGCTTTCTCGGCTCCTGTCGCCATATTGTCTCACTGCGCTCTCGAGCACTCTGACGGCAGAAACCTGAAGTCTGGCTTCAGCCAAACAAAACTTTATGAGTTTTTCTACGTATCTGTTGTGTGTCGTGACCATATGTCAATGAATGGAGCTACAGTGAATTTATGAAATCGCTTCAATCATTTGTAATAGCCCTGTATAATAAGCTGGCCTGTAGACCACAGCTGTTCAAGCTCAAAAAACTATGACAAATTCTTAAATTGTTTCTTAGAGGTATTTAATGAATCATTTCCTCATAGATATAAGCAAAAGAATGTAAGTGGTAAACTCAAATGGATTACAACAGGAATAAAAATTTCTAGTGCCAGAAAGAGAGAGCTCCACAATGAGTTAAACTCAAACAGAAATCCGGATTTTGTTACTTATGTCAAACAGTATAAAGCTGTATTTAGGAAAGTTGTAGCGGCAGCTAAAAAAATGGCAAATAATAAGTTCATACAAGAACACAGAAATAAAACAATAGCAGTGTGGTCAGTTGTTCAGTCTGAATTAGGAGCCAAAGTAAACATCCATGAGATTTTGAAAATTAGACATGAAAATGAAATTATAGTAAACCCTGTTCAGATGTCAAGTTGTTTCAACGAATTCTTCCTAAATGTGGTAAGATCGGATGTGGATATGACATTCTATCAGAGCATCACAAATTTGGAAACAGCCAGAACACATCTTTTAAACAATTTGAAAAAAAATCACCCAAAGAGATGTGGAAATGGAAATATTGTCTCTAAAAAACAAAACCTTACATGGTTGGCATGAAATAACATCTGTAATCAAGTATGTGTATGATATTATTTCTCAACCACTGTCAACTATTATAAATCAATTTTTGAACAGGGATGCTTTCCAGATGTATTGAAATATGCTGAGATCAAACCTCTATTCAAGAAAGGATCGACAGAAGATATGGGGAATTACTGCCCTACCTCTCTCTTGCCAGTCTTCTCTAAAGTGTTTGAAAAGTTTGCAGCAAAACAAATTAATAACTTTCTTACCGTAAGTGATATAATTTTTAAAAACCAGTTCGGATTCCAACAGGGTAAAAGCACTGTGAATGCTATAAATGAGTTTATCCAAAAAATATGCTCCATGTTAGATAAAGGTAGAAAGGTCACAGGAATATTCTGTGATCAAACTAAAGCTTTTGATTCAGTGAACCATGAATTACTCCTCCACAAATTACAGATACATGGAATAAGGAACACTGCTTTAAAATGGTTTAGCTCTTACCTGTCAGGTAGAAAACAAAGAGTAATTTTAACTTCAAATGGAACCAATTATTCATCAGAAAGAAAAACAGTTCCCCAAGGAGTCCCACAAGGTTCGATATTGGGTCCCTATCTGTTTCCTTTTTACGTAAATGACCTACCACTTGCTATTGATGTTCGTTCAGTCTTATTTGCTGATGACACATCAGTTCTAATTGAAAATGAAGTATCTGAAAATATTCCAGAAAAAAAGCCAAAACTACTTTAGAAAAACTTGAATCTTGGTTCTATCAAAATGGACTAAAACTAAATGTAACTAAAACCAAAATGATGCAATTTGAAGCTAAATCAGTAGAAAGGAGTGAAATAAAGATAACTTGCAATGATCAAGATATCACAGAAGCAAACCATGTGAAGTTCTTAGGCCTAAATCTTGACAAAAATTTAAATTGGAAGGTACACACAGATTACTTAGCAAATAAATTGAACAACTTAGCATTTGCAATGTTTATTTTGTCAGGTGCCACAAACATGGAAACCAAAAAGATAGTTTACCACTGCTACTTTGAGTCAATTATTTGTTATGGCATAATCTTCTGGGGAAATTCAGCAAATGTCACTAGGCTCCTAGTATTACAAAAGAAAGTAATTAGAAACATGTGTGTTGCAAAAAAACGGGAATCCTGTTGACCACTGTTAAAAATTTAAAAATACTATCTATCCCCTCACTTTACATATATGAGATGGTGGTGTTCCTATATAAAAATCAACATAAACTAGACACTTTCCATTTTGACCATAACTACACCACTCGCCACAGACATAACTTCAAGCTTCCAACACATCGTTTAAAACTTTATGCCCAAACGCCAGAGTATATGGGGTTAAAAATTTTCAATAAAATAAAAGGCAGTAATATATCTAAAATGGAGATTGGTTCACTGAAAAGATTTCTCTTTACTCTTCAGGTGGAAAAATGGTATTCTGTTGATGAATTCATTGAGGACAGCTTCACAGTCTGAACACGGGGATTGTATTACATGTATTATTTTATGTACATGTGTAGCTGTAACTTAGAAATGTAAAATATAATGTAAACTTTTGTATTTCTCTTAAAAAAGTGAAAAAAGTTTCTTTTGTAAACCTTGACATGTCTCCTGTACATCAAATCAAATGATCTGAAAATTGTACGTAATGAGATGAATAAATCACATATCACATACCACAGGACTGGAACAGGATGTGCAGGGTGGGTGGATTGGACAGGTCATGCATCTGGGTCTTCCACAGAGATATGATCTCTGGGGCAAGGGATTAGGATTTGGAGTGGCACAGGGATGGATTCTAGGATGTCATTCAGGTTGAGTGAGTGATGGAACACCACCTTAGGAGGGGTGAGAAGGATCTTGGTAGGATGTCCCTCATTTCAGGGCATGGTGATAAGTAATCAAAGCCCATGCAAAAGATGGGGTTCAACTGTTCCAGTCTGGGGTGGTTTCAGATGATGAATGGGACACTCCTTAGTGGCCAATTCTTGGATGTGGTGGGAGGGTTGGGGATGTGAGGAGAAAGGAGAAATGAAACATGAGATCTGTCTGCAGACTGGGTCCTGGGGATAGCGGCTGTCTGAGAAGGACTTGCTGAGACTCTCAGCATATGGGGCAATGGAGTTTTTGTCACTGCAGATATGCCACTCTCAGGAGGCCAGGCAGTATGTGAGGAATTTTTTGGTGTGGAAGTGATGACAGCTGTCAAAATGCAGATACTATTTGTGGTTGATGGGTTTAATGTACACAGAGATGTGGACGAAGTATCAGAGAGGTGGAGGTCAATGGCCTGGAAGGTGGCATGCTTGGTTTAGGAGGACCAGGTTACGTGGGTTGTTGATTGGAAAGAGGGTGTTGAGGCTGTGAAGGAATGAGGATACGATGCCTTGTTCATGAGTACAGATCATGATGATATTGTCAATGAACCTGAACTAGACCAGAGGTTTGCAGTTTTGCGAGGCTAGGAAGATTTTCTCAAAATGGCACGTAATCAGTTTGGCATAGGAGGGTGCATGTGGGTGTCCATGGCTGTGCCATGGATCTGTTTGTTGAATTCTGGCTGGAGAAGCCAGAGATAGCAGTTGTGTGTGTGTGTGTGTGTGTGTGTGTGTGTGTGCGCGCGCGCTTCCTTTCTAAAGAAAACTTTGGCTTGAAGCTCAATGTGTAACAATACTTTTGTTGAGACTGTCTGCAACTCGAAGTGTCATCTTTACTGTGAGTAGCAATCTGAAATACTGTTGATATTCCAACCTGGACTTTTCTTTCTTTAAAATATTAAGCTACTAACAGTAGACAAACAGTAGCTATATAGCAAACTGACGACACAGCAGCTTTTTTCAGTGTAGCAGCTTCATTACTAATTGACTCAATTAAATCTAAATGGCATAGTATAATTAGCATTAAGCAGTAATACTGACAGTTTACTGTTAATGCAGTGCAAAGAATAAGTTCTACAATTTTCTTGTCTTTTGTTAATGTATACCATGACCTGTTCCACATCTCTGAATATCCTTTCTGTAGTAAGGATCTATGGAACACTAAGAGTGAATGAATAGCAACAGCACAATTTATTCATGAACAACAATGTATTACACAGGGCAGTATTTCCTCTGGCAAGAAAGTTTGGCAGGTGGTGAAGTAAATCTTGTTAAGACAGTAGAAGATGCCATGGTCCTTGAAGCCTGTATAAAGCAGTAGTAGTATGTAAATGAACAGTTACTGAGAGAAATGGAGCAAGTAATAGCTCACAGTGCTTGTCAGGAAAGGTACAATAACCAAGCGAGATGGTGTGGTGGTTAGTACACTGGAGTTGCATTTGGAAGGACAATGTCAAACCCGTGTCCTGCCATCCTGATTTAGGATTTCCATGATTCCCCTACATCGCTTCAGGCAAATGCCAGGATGGTTCCTTTGAAAGGGTACAGCTGACTTCCTTCCCCATCCTTCCATAATCCAATGGGACCAATGACCTCACTGTTTGGTCCCCTCCCCAAAATCAACAAACCAACCAAAGGTACAATAATGAGAAACTGATTCTGACTTACATGCAGTGTGGGTATGATGTTCTCAGGCTAACATATAAACTAAAGCAATTGTTTATGCCACAATTTGATTTTATGTGATGGAGTGACTTCTCATGCATCCAAAAAATCTATGAAAGCTGCTAATCAGAAGGTGCTATTATGTTATCAAATTGACACTTCACAACATGGCAGCAGCCAGTTGGATAATCTGGGTACAGATTTTAGTTGCACTTAACACTGAGTACCACCTAGCATGTCTTCAAACATTTCACCAATCCCCCATAACTGGTTAAAGAGGAAAGTCACACCATGTATGTGTTGACAAAGCAATGTAAATTATTTCTTGCAGAAAATAGCAAGGAATGCCATTTTTGAGTATGGAATTTACTCAGTCCGGTAAATGAAGACAATCATACAGATATGAGATCTGCAAAAAGGCATCTGAAGGAGAAAAGGAGAAATAAGAAAAGGTTATAAGTTATCCAATTCACCAAAAGAGTGAATCATCGCTTTCAGGAACACTGACCACAAAATGCTATAAGACATCTAATACCTGAACGGAAAGATGAGAGCTCTTCACGAATAAAGGCTTAGACCTGTGAAAATTGCTGGAAAGATCATTTTAGAGGATATTCTCTCACAAATTTTCAGCGGTTACATTTACCCCTGATTCAATAATTTTTTTTGTTTTTTTTTTGGGGGGGGGGGGGGGGATGGGAAGGGGAGGGGGGTGTCCATGGTCCATAATCTGTTGTCCTACAAACATTGCTTCCCTTACTTTGCACTATTATTTTGACAAACTGGATCCGCAAGGTTCATCTTTGCTCTGGTGCACACCATTATGATAGCAGTGTGGTCAAAATCTTTCATCTTCCATTGCAATTGCAGTAGCCACATATATCTACAAATGTTTGTATCCAAACTTTTTCTGAATATTTTAGCAACTTTATAATTTGCAGGTACTTATGACGAAGCTGCTAGACTCAAAATATACTACATTCTGTGAGTTAAGAGGGCTACAATAAAACAGTCAGCCAGTCCATTCAGCCAGTATATCTTTGACAATGCTGACTTTAATGTTAACTTGCTGGATGGGTATTAAATTTTCCACACCGTGGTTGTAACAATGGGCATGACCCCCTTGGAGTTGCAGTAATCAGTGAACCAGAAGTATGTTGTTTGAAAGTGAGCTCAGTGTCCAGTTTAACATTTTTATGATGGAGTGAGTGTCATAGCGGCCCCTTATCAGTTAGAGGTCCCACACAACAAACAAGCAAGGTGGGCTGCTGACCTCCCTTCAAGAGCTCATTATCAAAACATCACCAGTGAATGTAAACATCAACAGACTTTCCGCATAAACATGGCACTACTTCGTGAAAAGCCATGTGACAGAGATCCACCAATTGGAACTAATGTGACTAAGTGTAGCACTCTGGAGAATTGGTGTTATAAGCACGCCAGCAGAGTCACACCAGCAGTGTGTACTTACAGCTAGGACAGCTCTGGCCCGGGCTCTATCCCAGAAGACACTCGCCATAGTCTTCCATACAAATTTGTATCTTGTTGGGCATAACACCATTTGGGAATTGTGTAGCATAGTATTTTGGTTGTTGTTATTTCTTTTCATTGTCTTGTAACTTTCATCTGGCTTTTGCCACCACAAGAATTATTGTGTTTCTTGTTCTTCTCGAGTTTGGAGATTAGTGCACATCAAGAAGGCATTTTAGTTAAATAAGGTGTGTTCAAACTTGATCATTAGTCCTTTCCTGCCAACCGCAGGACACTACAGTGAGACTTGTGCTCTACTATGAAAGGGATAATTGGTATGGCTCGCAGTTTACAAGTAAAGCCATATCACATAATGACCAATACAGGATTAAAAACAATCAAATGTATAATGGTTTAGGTTTAGGTCTGAAACCAGTACATATCTACTCAGCTGCTGACTTGCTAGGCCTAACACAGGTGAGGTTCTTCTTTCACTGTTTATTCCCTTAGCCTTTGAAGACCCTTTTTCTCCACAAGGCAGTGGAGTCCTCTTCTAATTATCCCCAGAAGGATGGGTTGCGTCATCCATCATTCTGGAGGCCTTCTCCTCTGCCCAAGGTGCCGTTTAGATCTTCATCTGTAACCCTGGTCATGGGTTCCATGTTATACCCCGTGAAGCTGGGTCCCTGCCTGAACTTAGCCATCCTTTCACACCAACCTACTGATGTGGAGGATGTCCACCCTTGCAGCATGGATGCGCCAGGCAAGAATTATTCAATTGGTTGACAGGGAAGGTGTCCTATCTCCCTTGAGCTGGGTTAATGGTTGTGGGAAAGTTTGGAAGACCTAAAGGTGCCAAAGTACCAAACTGATAAAGTCAAGATGCTATACCAAAAGTGTTACAGCTGTGTCCAAGTAGGCAACAGACGATCAGAATGGTTTAAAATAAAGAGAGGTGTGCAACAAGGAAGTGCCCTATCACCACTCCTGTTTGTAATAGTAATGGACAAGATCATAAAACCTATAAAGAAAAGAAGACAGTGAACCAAATGCCCTGGTTTTTGCTGATGGTTTGATAGTATGGAGAGAGAGAGAGAAGCTGAAGCAGAGAAGAAACTTAATGACTGGAACAAAACATTCAAAAATTTAACACAAAAAAATTAATAAAACACAGACAGTAGAAATTACCATCAACATGCAAATAACAACTTCAAATATATTCCTAGAGGGAGTCAAAGCAGAATTTGTTTCACATTTCACATTCCTAGGAAGCATGATCTCAAAAGACAACACCATTAAGCAGGAAATACTCAGCAGGACACAGAAAGCATCTAATTTTTAGAGTCAAATCAGAAATATTCTCTGGGATGGTAAAATGCCATGAAAAGCAAAAGCAATCATGTACCACACCTATTTCATACCAATTCTAATATATGGTTTAGAAACATGTACCCTACTAAACAAAGACCACAGCAGAATTCAGGCTACAGAAATGAGATTCATTATAACTGTGACCCAGACAACTAGAAAGGACAAAATCGGGAATGTGGTGAATAGAAAAGTAGCTGGTATTGAGGTTCCTGTCACCAGTGTCATAAAGAAATGCAGGCTTCATTGGTATGGGCAAATAATGAGGATGAACAGCCAGAGACCTGCCAGAAGGTATTTCAATCTGAACCTTGTAGGAAGCAGACCACAGGGAAGAGAAAGAAAATGCTGGATAGAGACTGTAAGATCAGACGTGGAGGAGAAAGGTCACAAATGGGAAGGTGTCTTGGTTGGTTGGTTGTTTTGGGGAAGGAGACCAGACAGCGAGGTCATCGGTCTCATCGGATTAGGGAAGGACAGGGAAGGAAGTCGGCCGTGCCCTTTGAAGGGAACCATCCCGGCATTTGCCTGAAGCGATTTAGGGAAATCACGGAAAACCTAAATCAGGATGGCCGGACTCGGGATTGAACCGTCGTCCTCCCGAATGCGAGTCCAGTGTCTAACCACTGCGCCACCTCGCTCGGTGAAGGTGTCTTGGAACAGGAGTGTATGAACACAGAAGGAGATGGCAAGCACTTGTACACCACCCCCAGGAAACTGGAACTGGAAAACTATGATGATGATGATGATGATGATGATGATGCATACAATATCAACATCATATCTTCACAGAATATTGTGCCAGCTGCCTCTGATTTGTCTAGTAAATTAGATAAAAAATCAGTAGTGACATATCTCAATGAGGAACCTGAAACTTTCAGCCCAGGTCAGGAGCATGTAGAGGAACCCTTGCTCAAGTTTAAAAGAATAGTTGACCATGCACTGGATAGATATGTACCCAGTAGAGCAGTTCATAGTGGGAGGGAACCTCCATGATATACAGTCACTATAAAGAAACATGTAAAGTAGAGATAACTGCGTAATAGGTGTAAAGCAAAACATAGGGCTATTGATAGAGATACGCTGAATGAAACGTGTTTGGCTGTCAAGAGAGAATGCATGACGCCTTCAATGACTACAGTAGCAGAATATAGTCAAATTACATTTCACAAGACCCAAAGAAATTCTGGTCGAACGTAAAGGTCATTAGTTGCACCAAAGTTAGCATCCAGTCCCTAGCAAATGAGACAAGAATTGAAACTGTGGGTGGCAAAGTAAAAGCTGAAATGCTTAACTTCATTTTCAAATGTTCCTTTATGAAGGAAATCTCAGGAGAGCTGCCCCAATTCAATTCTCGTACCACTGAAAAGATGAATGAAATAAGTATTAATACTGGTGGTGTTAACAAACAACTGAAATTATTAAAACTGAACAAAGCTCCAGGCCCCAATGGACTCCCTATCAGGTTATATACTGAATTTGTGGCCGAGTTAACCCCTCTTCTATCTATAATCTACTTTAGATCCCTTGAACAAAAGACCATGCTCAGTTCTTGGAAAAAGGTACAGGTCACATCCATCTACAAGAAGGGCAGTAGAAGTGACCCACAAAATGGTAGAAGTGATCCACAAAAGTACTGTGCAATATCCTTGACATAAATTTGTTGTTTGTTAGAACACATTCTGAGCTCAAACATTATGAGGTATCTTGAGCAGAATGACCTCCTCAATGCCAACCAGCATGGATTTCGAAAATATCGATCATGTGAAACCCAACTTGCAGTTTTCTCACATGACATACTGTGAGCTTTGGTCAAGGAAACCAGATAGATTCATTGTTCTTGATTTCCAAATAGCATTTGACTTACTACCATCTACGCTTATTGTCAAAAGTATGATAATATGGGGTATCAAGTGAAATTTATGACTGGATTGAGGACACAGCAAGTTATTTTGGATGGAGAGTCATCGTCAGATGCAGAAGTAACTTCGAGCGTGCCCCAGGGAAGTGTGCTGGGACCATTTCTATTCATGTTCTATATTCAAGTCCTTGCAGGTAATATAATAGAAAAATCAGGCTTTTTGCAGATGATGCAGTTATCTATAATGAAGTACTATCTGAAAGAAGCTGCATAAGTATTCAATCAGATCTTGATAAGATTTCAAAGTGGTGCATAGATAAGCAACTTCTAAATGTTCAGAAATATAAAATTTTGCAGTTCACAAAGCGAAAAAATGTAGTATCCTACAATTATAACATCACAGGGTCACTGTTGAAATCGGCCAAGTCATACAAATACCTGGGTGTAATACTTTGTAGGGATATGAAATGAAATTATCACATAGGTTCAGTCGTGCATAAAGCAGGTGATAGATTTTGGTTTGTTGGTAGATTACTGGGGAAGGGCCATCAGTCTACAAAAGAGAATGCTTACAAATCACTCGTGTAACCTGTTCTAGAATATTGCTCAAGTGTGTGGGACCCATACCAGATAGGACTAACAGGTGATGTTGAACGTATACAGACAAGGGGAGTGTGAATGGTCACAGGTTGTTTAATCCATGGGAGATTGTGACTGACATACTGAAAGAACTGAACTGTCAAACTCTTGAAGACAGATGTAAACAATCCTGAGAAAGTCTATTAAGAAAGTTTCAAGGACCAGGTTTAAACGATTACACCAAGAATATACTAGAGCCAACACAAACTGCTCACACAGGGATCATGAGAATAAGATCAGAATAGTTACTGCATGCACAGAGGCTTTGAAACAATAATTCTTCCTGCTCTCCTTACGTGAAAGGAACAGGTTGGTTGGTTGGTTGGTTGGGGAAGGAGACCAGACAGCGTGGTCATCGGTCTCATCGGATTAGGGAAGGAAGTCGGCCGTGCCCTTTCATAGGAACCATCCCGGCATTTGCCTGGAGTGATTTAGGGAAATCACGGAAAACCTAAATCAGGATGGCCGGACGCGGGATTGAACCGTCGTCCTCCCGAATGCGAGTCCAGTGTCTAACCACTGCGCCACCTCGCTCGGTGAATGAATGGAACAGGAAGAAATCTTAATAACTGGTACAATGGGATGTACCCTCTGCCATGCACCTCATGGTGGTTTGCAGAGTATAGATGTACAAGTAGATGAAATGACCTGGATTTATGGGAATATCTGTATTCTAATCATTAGTACTAAGATAGAATGGTTTTATGAAGGAGGAACGTCTCATAAGAATTATGAATGTTCCAAAATAGTATGTTCCCTTTCTTTCATCAGCACACCTCCAAGCAAAAGCAAAATGGAACTTCCTGGAAGATTAAAACTTTGTGCTGAATTTTTGCTGGACTTAGACTTGAACTTTGGACCTTTGCCTTTCGCAGGCAAGTGTCTACCAGCTGAGCTATCCAAGCACAACTTACGACCTGTCCTCACAGCTTTATTTCGGCCAGTATCTCATCTCCTACCTTCCAGACTTCACAGAAGCTCTCCTGCAAACCTTGCAGAACTAGCACTCCTGGAAGAAAGGATATTGCAGAGACATGGCTTAGTCACAGCTTAGCCAAGGTAGGAGATGAGCTACTGGTAAAAGTAAAGCTGTGAGGACAGGTTGTGAGTCGTGCTTGGGTAGCTCAGTTAGTAGAGCACTTGCCTGTGAAAGCAAAGGTCATAAGTTCGAGACTCAGTCCAGCACACAGTTTTAATATGCCAGGAAGTTTCATACCAGTGCACACTCCATTGCAGAGTGAAAATTTCATTCTGGAAGTGCAATATGGTATTTACATCCATCCTTGCTGCAAATGACAAATGCAAGTAAATAAATCAGAAAACTCACACATTAATTTTGATCAACCAGTCTACTGGAAGGATTTGAATGTGGTAGCAGATGTTTTACTTCCATAACTAAGCAATGTCATCATGAGAGTAGAAGGTTTCCATCTGTTGTTATCTTTTGTGGGTGCAGTTGTGACAATTATGGCTGTGAGTGAATTGAGAGAACTTTTCTGCGTGATTTACACTGGAAACAGTATCGATTAGATACTAGGACTGTTTGGGCACACATCCTCACACAGGCTGTTTGGCTGGTTTAAGCACTGAATGCCTAGATTCGACTGAAGGAGAGTTTCCTGCACTGGACAGAGTTATCACTTGTCCATATAAATCATTATTCAAAGAGTTTCATGTTGTGACTGTCAAATTGTCAGAAACATTATGAGATTTTCACTCTGCAGCGGAATGTGTGCTGATATGAAACTTCCTGGCAGATTAAAACTGTGTGCCCGACCGAGACTTGAACTCGGGACCTTTGTCTCAGATGGTAGAGCACTTGCCTGCGAAAGGCAAAGGTCCCGAATTCGAGTCTCGGTTGGGCACACAGTTTTAATCTGCCAGGAAGTTTCATATCAGTGCACACTCCACTGCAGAGTGAAATTCTCATTCTGGAAACATCCCCCAGGCTGTGGCTAAGCCATGTCTCCGCAATATCCTTTCTTTCAGGAGTGCTACTTCTGCAAGGTTCGCAGGAGAGCTTCTGTAAAGTTTAGAATGTAGGAGACAAGATACTGGCAGAAGTAAAGCTGTGAGTACTGGGCATGAGTCGTGCTTTGGTAGCTCAGATGGTAGAGCACTTGCCCGCGAAAGGCAAAGGTCCCAAGTTCGAGTCTCGGTCGGGCACACAGTTTTAATCTGCCAGGAAGTTTCATGTCTGAAACATTGTTGAAAACTGAAAATGGTGGTGCTTCAGCTATGGCATAGCATGTACCCCTGTGAAATAACTTCACTAAAACTGAATGTATGGGAGACTCCAACCTGCACATCGAATTTGTCAAAGTAATGATTCCTTAATTTAATGAAGGAGGCCATTTTAAGTACACTAAGAGTGTAAATGTGTAGTACCAGGACATGATCAGTGTGAAAGACAAAATGGATATTGTGGAATTGTCATAAGCTCACAGCTGAAGGCTACTTCAATACAAGATGTACTCAAAAACTCTTAGGGTGTAGATCCTTAGCATTTTTTGATGGGCATCCCAGAGACATCTGCTACCAAAGCACCAGAACAACCTCATCAGGCTTTACTGCACCCATCCACAATATTCATCTTCTCCACAACAACAGCCATTACAGTGTCAGAATAAAAAGTATTATCCAACAAAATGCTAATGATTGAAATGGTAGTAGAGGGAATTTTGGTTCAGCAGGCAATAGACTATTCTGATGTAATGACAGTAAACACCAGTACGGGCTGCTGACTTTGATAGTGTCACCATCACAGGTGAAGATGTGGGTACCCTGGTGCTGAGGACAGCATTATCCTCTTCTCAAAACAACATTATCCAGAATAATGGGAGCAATAATGTCCTCTATATATTTTACTTGTCAACATCATGCAAATACACAGGATTGTCTTCTCCTTCATGCAGCAATTGAGTGTGACACTACTTCGAACCCTTTGTGGACAAGGGAAGAAGAAAGTCAGCACCATTTATAAGGAAAACCCTTTTCTATCTGACTTAGTTGGTGTTTTCAAAACACCAGATGTAAAAGCACACAATATTTAAGCACGTAAAAGGATTCTTGTGACACTGTACAGTGAAAACATGAACAAAAATACACTGGACTATGCTCATGGCCAAACAGTTCTCTAAATATACAGTAAAACCCAAAAGTTACTTTTCAAGGCTATCATCTTCATGAGATGCCTTCTTCTACCATTCGTTTATGTCTGTCTACAAGTGCAGACTTGGGTGGATAATAAAAAGATTCTGTCAGTTTGGGGGCGGATGCTACCAAGAAAACAGATGATTCCCATAACAATGAAAAATGCAGCTACAGACTCTTTACTGAGAGTCAGTTGTTGCAAATATACAAAGAGCTTTGCACAGAACCCTGCAGCTGCAAAAAAAGTAGGATTCCAATGCTCTGTCACTTGCAAATGTTGTGCCCATGCAAGTGAGTGTCTGCTTGAACCAGACCCAAATGAGAAAGTTGATGAGGGTAGTAAGATGAAGGGAGAACTCTAATCGATGAGATCATTTCTGATGAGGAAGAAACTGAGCCCAGCATGACTTGCCACCTGGACGAAAGAGATCAGGCCATAAACTTTTTTGTATGATTCTGTATTCTGCTACATGTTTTTCAGTCATAGAAACTCCTGTTTTGTATGCAAACACTTGGCTGGTATGAAATGTCATTGTACATAACAAAAAAAAAAAAAATTGTGTTCTCCATTTACTTATACACCTGAATTGAATGAACATCCCACTGAAGACTGGAAGAGAGGAGTGGGAAGGGGAGTGATGTTCAGTCATTCAGTGTTGACAGTTAGAATGTTAAGACCTGTACTCTTTAGAGGTATTCAGTGATTTGATAGTTCTGCAGTTCCTTTGAAGGTCTGAGAGGGGGTGAGAATATTTTTACTCAGTATTTAAATAAGAAATTTAACATTCTTAAGTAAGATCCAAGGGCTTTCTGTTATAGGATGCAAGGGAAAAGTATATAGACAAAACCTGGAAATCTGCTAAAATTTCATTGTTTTGTTTCTCCCCCACAGTTAGCACAGAGTTTGCAAGGACAACAACTTTTATTCAATACTTCAGATCATACAGCATACTAAAAAATTCAGAAAACGCAATTTTTGAAAAGTTCATTGTACCTGTCAACTTGACTACACAGGATAACAGTTATCAATACAAATTAAAGCACAGTGTCTGACATAGACAACAAAACATATCACATAACATCAGTTCTGTAAGATGATTTTACATGTCATTCAAATACACCTCTTTTTTACTTTCAGTTAAACAAACAACTGACATCAAGACATATATGTTGGGGCACTACTACTTTTTCCCCATCGTGCTGTTGTAGAAAACTTGCTCATCCTTTGTTATGTCTTAATATGGCTGTATTATGAGGGCATCCTGAACAATGCTTAGACATGATCTCACAGACATATGTCAAAGCATTGGGAGACTCCCAATGTGAAATAGCTATAAGACTTAAACAGGTAACACTTGATGGATGCATTTGATACTTTTTCCCAGGTGTGTTTACCTCAGTATCGTGAGGGTATAGGAATCATGTAGCACAAAATATGGTATTGATCTGTTTCTCTGTCTATCTAGAATCCTAAATTTTGTATACAGTAACTTTCCGTTGTGTATTTAAACCCTCCATATTGTCTGTTATTATTCACAGTGTTGTATAAAACACCTTAAACAAATGTTCCAAAAACACAAAGCACTTATACAGAACAATAGACTGAATTATTCAAAGGGAATTTTTCACAAGTCCCCCCTGTCTAGCAGAGAAACTACTTAATTGAAAATAAAAACAAGTCAAAAGAACCATGCTTGGTATCAGCTGGAGTGATCTATGAAAAGCTGAAAACCATATTAAATGAAAACAGAAAAGGTGTCAAACTGCAAAAAACGACATGGGAAGTCAAAACGAATTTAAAAGGAACCAACTGTCACTAACTGAGGAAGACTTTCAAAATAACGCTATCAGGAACTTCCATTAAAACTTCTGAAAAAAAAAAACCTCCAGACTTACCAACCGTCTTAACTGTGCTTAAGAAATGAAAATCGAAAAATTACATATACATGCATGCTCCGCAAGCCACCTTATGGTGTATGGTGGAGGGCACATTGCACCACTACTAGTCAATTCCCTTCTTGTTCCTCTCAAACAGAGCAAGGAAAAAATGACTTTCAATAATCATAATATGAGCTATAATTTCTCTTATCTTTTTGGTCCTTAAGTGAAATGTACGTTGATGGCAGCAGAAAAATTCTGCAGTCAGCTTCTACTACCAGTTCTCTAAATTTTCTCAACAGTGTTCCTCAAAAAGTACATTGTCTCCCCTCCATGAATTCCCATTTTAGTTACCATGGTATCTCCATAACACTTGCATGTTGATCGAACCAACCAGTAAAACATCTAGCAATCTGCCTTCGAATTGCTTCATGGGGATCCCAAACACTTAGGCAGTATTTAAGAATGGGCCATGCTAGTGTTCTATATGTGATCTCTTTTACAGATAATCCACACTTTGCTAAAATTCCACTAATAAACTGAAGTCCACTATTTGACTTTCCTACTATAATCTTTACATGCTTGTTTCATTTCACATCACTCAGCAATGTTACACCTAGATATTTAACTGACATGACTGTGTCAAGCAGTGAATTACTAATGCTGTATTGGGATGTTTCAGTATTATTTTTCCTACTCATCTGCATTAACTTACATGTTTTTACATTTAGAGATATCTGCTATTCATCACACCAACTAGAAATTTTGTCTAAGTCATCTTGCATCCTCCTACAGTCAGTCAATGATGACACCTTCCTGTACACCACAGCATCAGCAGCAAACAGCCACAGATTGCTCTTACCCCATATGTCAGATCATTTATGAACGTAGAGAATAATAGCAGTCCTATCACACTTCCAATGGGCAATCCTGACGATATGCTTGTCTCTGATGAAAACTCACCATCAAGGGCAACATATTGAGCTCTATTACTTAAGAAGTCTTCGAGCCTCTCACACTTCTGAGAACCTACTCCAGATGCTAGTATCTTCACTAACAAACCTCAATGGGTCACCATGTCAAATGCTTTTCAGAAATATAGGAATATGGAATCTGCCTGTTGTCCTTCATCCATAGTTTGTAGGATATCATGTGAGAAAGGGCAAACCAAGTTTCACATGAGTGGTGCTTTCTAAATCCATGCTGATTTGTGGGCAAAAGTTTTTGTATCTCTACAAAATTTATTAATTCAGACTGAGAATGTGTTTCAGAATTCTGCAGCAACTGATGGTAAGGATATTGCTTTGTAAATTGCAGATCTGTTCTTTTACCATTTGTATATAAAGGAGTCACCTGCACTGCTTTCCAAGGTGCTTGGGACTTTACATTGGATAAGAAATTCACAATAAATGCAAGCTACATAATGGGCCAAGGCAATAGAGTACTTTTTGTAAAGCCGAATTGCAGTTCCATTCAGACCTGGCAACTTATTTGTTTTCAACTCTTCCAGTTGTTTCTCTATGCCATGAACATGTATTACTATGTCCTCCATATGGATATCTATGCAATGGTCAAACAACGGTATGTTTGTACAATCCTTCTGTGTGAATGATTCCTTAAAAGCAAAATGTAAAACTTGAGCTTTCCTTTTGCTATCCTCTACTGTCATTCCAAACTAGCCAATGAGTAACTAGATAGAAGCCTTCATCCTGCTTACTGATTCTACATAGGTCCAGAATTTTTTCACATTCTCAGTCAGATCTTTTGCTAAGACATGGTTATGGTGGTAGTTTATGCTTTGCGTATCGGTCTTTTTACAGACACACAAATCTTTACCAATTTTTGGCTGTCATCATTTGCACACCCTCTTTTTAACCAAGAGCAATTTCTAATTTTCAATATAAAACCATGATGGATCTGTTCCATACTTAATGCACTTATTCAGCACATACTTCTCCAGAGCACAATTTACAGTCTCAATTTACAGTCTCAATTTACTCCTATACATCCATCATACTGGAACTAAATGATGTCCATTCTCAGTCTAAGTGGTATGCTGACAACTGCTTATCTACTCTTTCTAGCAAAAATACTCTCCAAGCCTTGTTGAGTGATTTATTAACTTTAGTGACCATTGATGCTATGTGACATCATGATCACTAATCCCTGTCTCCATATTGACACCATCAATAAGGTCATGCCTATTTCTAGCTACAAGGTTTAAAATATTTCCATTGTGTGTGGGTAGTCTAACTATAGTTTCAAGACAGGTTTGGAAAATGTATTCAAAATTACCTCACAAAACTGCCTGTCCATACCCCCTACAATGAATCCATAGACTCCACATCTATACCCAGTAAATCAATATCGTCTCCAACTGACATTGTACCATATGGGTATTTCCACACTTCTGAGCATGGACATTCTTTCAATGACTGTAAAATTGTCATGGCCTAATTGGGTGGCCAGTTAAGACATCAGACAGTTAGTCTGATTTCACCTAGACCTGACAGTCACACTCAAATTCAAACTCAACAGAGAAAATATTTTTATCGACTGCAATGAACATTCTCCCTCCTATGGCATCTCATCTGTCTTTCCAATATACATTCCATGACTCACTAAACATTTCATAGCTTTCTACGCTGGTTTTCAATCAGCTCTCAGTTCCAAGAATAATCTGACTGCAACAAGTTTTGTGGAGGGCAGTAAATTTGGGGACTTTGTTATGAATACTTTGACAATCTACTGATATAAAATTCTGGCAGTTGATGTGTCTTTACTTTGCATGTTATCTGATTTCACTATCTATGAAATTAACCCTGAACGATATAGCATCGCTTCTTGAAAAAAGTAATGTAATACAACTTATCAATGTGTAACTAAAATGGAACCGCTATACGTGCTCATAGAATTGTGTAAGAAAAAGATTTCTTTGTTTCACATTCTTGTCTCCTTCTTTATCTTCCTGGTCTTGTTGGTTCTGATGTCCTATCTGATGGTCACATAGAGATCACAGTCGGTAAATAATTACTATAGTTATCTGTAGCATTATTATCAATTTTGTCAAATATATATGCAATTATTTATGGTAGAATGTGTTTTTTGTTGGTTGCAAAAAGTACCTTCTCTGACCCATGATCATCATTTACGTAATAATTAAATGTTGCCCTCGTCATTTTGTCTAAGTTATTTGTTGTAGCGATGTCATTAATGATAAAATGATAAAAATTCTTTTAATAGTCATTCCTTGCAAGAAGTATTAAAGATAATAATCTTAATAACTACAGAATGGCATCTTGTAATATTTTCCATTTCATTTTTTAGGCCAGAGGTACAGTTTTATGAATAATAATTATTGTTAATGTATATGCTGCCATTGCACATAGGCAGCTATACTGGAGCATCAAGCCTCACAGAAAAAGAAATAATTAAGCAGTTTATTTAACTGGTTTATCGCGTAACATAAAAGAAAGATTTTTTTAAAATCCATTGTGAGTAAGATGGATGTCTTCACATTGGAATACGTATGATATTTCTGGCGATAGCGCCCTGAGAAAAAATTAACCATGGCCTTTAACCAACATAAAAGAGAATTTTTAACAAAACATTTTCATTTCCAATTATCAGAATAATTTATTTCATTCTCTTTTGAAAAAAGCTTACGCGATAACAACTGTGAAAAGTGTGGAATATTAGCAAGCTATTTTAAGATGATGTAAAATTGTGAAGAACCAAGAGCAAAATTTCTAGAAAGAAATGCAGGATGTACGTACACAAACTGAGACCACCTGCCAGAATGGATGAAATCTAGAATATCAGTAAAGATTTAAAGAATGATAAGGCCCCACAAGGAAGGTTCAGTAACAGCTGAAAGATAGAAAATTGTATGTGCTGGAACAGCCAAGAAGATACACAGAGTCTTTCAAAAAGTCTGGGAAATAGAAGCAAGATTGGAAAACAGCATTAATTCATTCAATCCACACAAAAAAGGGATAAAATGGACCCCAAAAGCTGTAGAGGAATTAGCCTCATTCCAGTGACTTACAAAGTTCTTTCGAAATCGGTCTGGAAAGCCAACTGGATCAGCAATTATGAGAGTACAAAGGAGGGTTTAGAATAGGATGATTCTGCAGAACAAATTTTAAACCTTAAATTTATAATCAGGTAAAAAGGATAAGAACCAAAAGCATTTAAATGTAACATTTGTAGACTTTAAAAAAAAAAAAAAAAAAAAAAAAATGTGATATGACTGATGAGCAAACATTAATCAACACCTTAAAAGAGTTTGGAGTTGATCAAAGATCAGTGGCAATTATAAGAGACAAACTAACAAATAAAAAATGCAAAATTAAATTTTCAGGTGAAACTTCTGAGGCTTTTGAGATCAAAACTGATGTACGATAAGGAGATGGGTTGTCCCCAGTGCTGTTCAACTGTGTACTAGAAAATGTTGTCAGGGAATAGAGGAAAAGAACAGAAAAGAAGATGGAATTTTAACAAGCATAATCAGGAGAAAAGGGGTACTCTGAGTATTGATTTTTTGGCTTTTCCAGACAATCCTGCCATCTTAGCTGAATCCATAGAAAATGGAACAATGCAGATAAATCTCCAATAAGACACAGTTTCAAAAGCTGCATATTTTTTGAAAAAGTGAAGTATATGACAGATGCAAAGCAGGCACGAAAATACATGATAACTGATTGTGGAAGATTAAAAAAGGCTACAAAATTTTAACATCTAGGTGAAATAATACAACCGAATGTGCTTGACAACAAAGAAGCTAATTGAGAAAGGGCTCCATAAATGCAAAACTACAGGACTACAACAATGTCATTACATCAAAATGGCTTTATACTTCACAAATACTTCCGTTAAATAAAGCCACACAATTAGGTGAGATACAAAAGAAGGAACGAAAAATAATAGGGAAAATTTTGGGACCAAAATGTGACAATGGGAAATTACGAAGTACTAATGAAGTTCATGAGAAAATACAATGTAGATTAGACACAATGAGGGAGAGAAGAGTTGTATTCCATGGACATTTACAAAGGCTAGGAAAAAAAAAGAATTTTTAATTTTTTTGACAGAAACCTGACAACAGCGACAGTCAAAGAAGATTACACAGAGCTGAGGGATGTGGAAATAATGGAGGAAGAAATAGGACAGAGAGAAAAGTTCATAACAAAAGTAAAAGGTATCAAGGGCTCCCAGGAGAAAACAAAGAAAGAGACAGGTGCAATACGGACAGAAGAAGAAGGAGAAAAATAAGGAAAGAATGAAACACTGCAGGAAAGAATGAAACATTACTGGAAAGAAACAAAGGAGAAAAGAAAGAAGACTTAAGTTACTTCATGTGCTCCTTAGTCAGCCAAACCAATAAAAAAAGTTAATAATAAGACCATCATATAATTGTTATCAGAAGTCCTGCAGTTCACAGATGTCTCTCTAGTTTGGTAGCTAAAAATGTAATGAGCTTAGAAATTGCTTTAAGAAATAAAGTAAGAGATTACTGTTGTGAAACTATAAAAAAAAGAGTAAGATGACAAAATAAGACCAATATGAGCAGCATAGCAAAGCAAATAAGACCATTTACTTCTATAAGAAAGGAACATTTACAAGCAATACTATGCTTGGTATTAAGTAAAAGAAGAACTTCATCTGTTCATCACTATTTCCCATTCTAGTAGTGGTCTGAATATGTAACAAAAACTAGTGCTATCACATGCAATTACTATATCAGACAGGTGTTCCACTGAGTATTACAGTTAGTTTTGGTTATGCCAAGTCAAGTTCTGTGGATTCTGACACAAAAGTAACCCTAAGCTTGTCTACCAACTTTGCTTGTATGTGCTTATAACACACACGAACTATCAGTTATTGCAGAACATGGTAACTCACCTTGGTGGTTTACCGAGTAGTCTTCTCTTCCCTTCCATCTGGATCTGTACCTTTACAAGGTCTGTAGGGCTAGCAACAAATTGTGCCAATGCTCCAGATGTAACACCACTAATGGCTGATTTCCTTTAAACAAATCATACAAATAATGGAAGAAATATAAAAAAGCATATTAAGTAGGATATAACTCTTGGTGGAAAACACAGTAACAGATGAAAGTAAATACTGAAGATATTACTTCAGAATTCGATATTTTTCTTGGGGTCACTATACTATAAATTAAAGAAGGAAAAACTTTGGGAAATTAAAAAAAAAACATTATTCTTCCTGGTTTATACATATATGAATCTCTAATCTTCCCTAAGTCATATCAAGACTTCTCTACACTAAATACTGAAGTTCACAACTATGAAACAACAAATACATATGATTTTCATATAATGGAAAGTCCAGGTTGGAATCTATCCTTTCCATAATTGTTGATTTTTGTAAAGTCATTCACACAAAAGCCTACCAGAAAAGTGTACTGCACCTTCGAAAACCTCTGTTCAGTGCCTTGCTTACCTGACATCATTATTTATTTCAAAATGGACATCAGTTTTAACAACATTAAGATATAAAATGTTTTCTGTCAACCACTTGTAGACTTACTTGGTTATTCTCTTGACTGTGTTTGATATGGTTTAGTTTAGCCTTTAATCTTAGGTTAACTTGGTTGTGTTCAAGAATCAGTTAATGTGATATACAAAATTTGATGTTTCCATAATTTTGAATATGATTTTGTTCCTGTGATACAGTCTGTAATTATGCCCTTGAATTTCTGTCATGAAAATAAATGTCCACTCATTTATAGGGGATGACAATCAATGAAAAAGAAACTGCTTTAGTGTCCCTTGTATAATTTTACAGCCAACACAGTCATAGGCCTTGGTCAAGTCACAACACTCCTCATACAGCTCTGACTCTTCCTTACAAAGAATCCTTCACTGAAGCCAAACAGAGAGAAAACAGACAAATTATTCTTCATAAAGAACGTCAGTTTTCTGTTGACAGCTAGTTTTCTATTTAAGGAAATAAACACTGAAAGAAATAACATATGTTTGCAATTACTGATTATTTGCTTAACTTCATTTCTATTGAGAACTGCTGCTTCTGCATATTTTGATCTGTCCAGAAATATGCCTTGAGCCACTTGTGGATTACAAAGATAGCAAAAGTGGGAGACAGTGTCCTGTCAAATCAGCATACGATTCCCTGCTAAAATCCTGTTGGAGCTGGAAGGATTATTTTTTTCCCGCAACATCACGAATTTTTGCTTGGTATGAGACTCTAATGTATCCATGTTTGGCAGTCTGAAATTAGTTCCTATCACTGTTCCCATGTTGCTGTTATAAGTAATCACCGAGGTTAGTGAACAGTGACTTTAATATGTTTTCATTCCTGCACTACTATTGTCTTGGTACTGAAACTTATTAATGTCGCTTTATTATTTATTTCTTGTTTAATAATGCTCCAGGTTACTGTTACTTTAGGATTAGTTATTTTATTTCTTGTTTTTACAACAAGAAAATGGAGAAATTTGTGGTAATGATTCAATTCTTGATTAGAACATATTCTCTGAACAAAAATGAACTCTCTCCACCTATTACAAGACACTTTAATTCCACATGTTTATTTATGCCTCCATCTACTTCTGTCCAGTCTTACCATTAACTGTTTCCAGGATGCACAGGATTCAGAATGCTGTAGAAATATGTGTAAGAGGGAAATAAATTTGTATTCTTCATAAATCTCTTTCTGTTCATCTTTCTATAAATTATTTATGTAAAGTATTTTCTTTCTGTTATCTAAAACTAGTTGGGCAACACATTTACTGGTCAATAAAATTCTTCTGCGTATGTGACTGCATTGTCACTGTATAAAGTTTTCCAACATTTTGGCCACTGCCGCAAATGGCCTTCCAGAGTATTTTTGCTAATTTATTTTTGATAGCAAATTCATTATGATAAGGCAATTCACTGTGTGTTGTTTTAAATGCAAAATCTGAATGTAATTAAATCTAAAATTATGCTCTAGGACTTCCTAACATCAGTTGGAACTTCAATGTAAAATTATTGCCAAGTATCATGAAGAAAAACACCAGCTGTCTTCAGGACCACCATCTGATAGTAATATTCATTCCAACTGCTTCAAGAAACTAAAATAATTGCCATTAGTAGTATATATGCAATCAATATCCCTAGTTTGCAGGTTTCGCCATTTAAAGAGCTGCAGAATGCAGTATCAACTAGACTCTACAGTCAAAGATTTAAACTACTTTTTTTCTGTATTTAGCCACAGTCCATTTCTTTCCCCTAGTTTTCATCCATTTTAGTGTATCAGGCAAGTTTCATAATTATGATGTGATGTCCTCAGGAAAATAACATCTCTTATTTTGTCTTATTGGTATGAGAGAATTTTGCCAAAATGAAAATTCACTGAAGACAACTATAAAATTATGAAGCACAAATTCTGGCCATTTCCTACCTTCAGGAGGCAAAACAGCAGTACAGCTGACAGGCATATATAAAAATATATGAAACAACCCTAGCTTTTGGAGAGGCAGTTTCTTCCTCAGTGGGGAGAGAGAAATAGGTTGGAAAAGTTTAAAAAAGTAAGAGCAGATCACTTAGACCACAGAATGAGAGGAATTCACACATTGGGAGGATGTCAAAGACAGACGAAAGTGGGGAGGGAGGGGCAGTCAGAAAGAATAGGAAGCCAAATGCAATACACTGGTAAGCAGCACTTCCCAAAATACACATTAAGAACTACACTTGCCACCTCTTCTTAGCTGACTTCAAAGTTACCACAGAACACACTTCAGCCCTAGCTGTCCAATACCACTATATGAAGTCTCCCATAAAAGACGCCAACCATTTCCTACAAACAAATCAGCCAGACTGTTATGGGAATCACAATAGCCCATCCCATGCCAATCTTTTCATGGGCACATACAAGAGGCATCTGTCAAGACCCAGAAGCTGGGTATTGTTACATGTTTTCAAAATATTTTCAAATCGTGGCACTGAAGTAGGACATGGGCACCAGTCCAGTATTCACCCAGTTGGATGTGGGGAAACCACCTACAAACAACATCCACGTTGGCCGGTTCTGTGGCTCTCATCGTGAGTACATCAGACAAATTTGATCTGGAGATGGCACACCTCCATGAATCCCAGAAGCAGTATGCTAATAAATCCTACAATATCAGAGGCAGAGCAACTTCTGAAACCATGCATGTTGTTTATCAATTGCCTTGTGTCCACTGTACATCATTTTACACAGGAATGACTATCACTAAAATGGTTGAGTGCATGGTGACATTAAAACCACCTGCCTAGGGGACACCCAGTATGCAGTTGCTGAACATGTTCTATAGCATGACAGGTGAATGAGTGTCTGCTACACTGCATGTGCTATTTGGATCCTCCCATGCAACACTAGCTTCCATGAGCTCTGGAAATGGGAACATACCCTGCAATTCACCCTTGATCCCAACACCCTTATGGACTTAACTTCTGTTAACACATTCCCCCCCACTCCCCGCAACTGCCAAACCAGGCAAGTCCCTGGCTCTCACAAACTCGGTATGGCAAAAACATGTCTCCATTCACAGGCAACTCAGAAACACCTATGCTCCTTCTGCAAGAAACTGCTGCTGGGCAATCCCCACTACATATATCACATCTCTGAAATTTAATCCCTTGCTTTCCATCACCTGGAAGAGCATTCCACCTCCATATGTTATCCAACCTGCTGATCCAACTGCCACCTTGGGGCGCCACTATCCATGCCCCTATCCTACCCACTGTGTTTCTCCTCATCAACCTCTCATAACACCAAACCCTGCCTAGCAGACCTTTTCAATTTGCCACATGCCTCCAAACTCCCTGACACTCCACATGCAGAGCCCAAACAATTCCAGAACACTGTTGTTAACTTTTCCATCAAAATCCTCGGCCCCACAGAAGTTTCGGTTCCACCCAAAGACCTCAGATTTAGCCTTGCACTCAAATTTAATTTGCTTGGCTTATCCAAGACCTATTCGTCTTCTCTCAATCCCTGCAATGGAAACACATCTTTCCCACCAATCCCTCCAACCAAAGGGAAACTAATTCCAACAATAAATCCTGCCTCTCCCAGTTCATACCACCATCTAACTGTGATCCTCTCCCACCCCCATCTGATCACCCCGTGATCACTTTCCATGAATTCCTTACCTCCAACTTGGCTTCACTATCATTCCTCTGATCCCTTCCTAAGAACACCAACTTTTCAGCAGAGGAAAGGAGAGCTATAGACAGTCTCAAAAGAGATCCTGAGCTAATCAGCCTCCATGCAAACAATTCCACCACTGCCGTGATGAATCACAGTGACTAAATGTCAGAAGGCCACTGCCAATTGTGTGAGTTGTTACCTGTCAGAGTGATCCTGTCCCAGAAGTCAAACATAACTTCCAATCCCTCCTTCATGCTTAGGGCCTTCCCAAAACCACTCCTCCCCTAAATTTACAATCCAACAATCCTGGACACCCCATTGTAGCTGGTTACTGTGCCCCCCTGAAAAGATTTTAGTCCTCATAGATCAGCACCTTCAACAAATTGTCTGTAATCTAGCCTCCCATGTCAAAGATACCATCCATTTCCTTCACCGACTCTCCATCATCCACACCCCTTTACCTTCGAGTTCACTACTGGTCACTGTTGATGCCTCTTCCCTGTACACCAACATCCCTCATGTCCATGGTCTTTTTGCAATTGAACAATATCTTTCTTAACATCCTTTTGACTTGAAATCTACTACCTCATTCCTCCTACACTTTACTAAATTTATCCTATCTCCCAACTACTTCTCGTTAGAAAGTAAGGTACACAAACAAATCCATGGCACAGCTGTGGGCACCCGCATGGCATTGCCCTATGCCAACCTGTTTATGGGACATCTAGATGGTGATTTCCCTAAATCACTTTACGCAAATCCCTTTGAAAGGGCATGGCCAATTTCCTTCCCCAGTCTTCCCTAATCTGAGCTTGTGCTCTGTCTCTAATGACCTTGTTGTTGATGGGGTGTTAATCACTAATCTCCTCTCCATCTATAGGACATTTTCCTTGCCTCCCAAAACCCCAAACCCTTGATCTGGTTGAAGTTCATTGATATTCTCATTTCTTCACAAACTCAAAACTTTCTCTCCCATCTGCTTCTCCAAGTCCTCCTGAATCCAATATACCACATTTCCAGGTGTTGAACACCTCCTCTCTGATGGCTCCATTCACATCCTTGTCCACATCAAACCCCCCATTAGTACCTACATTTTGACAGTTGCCATCGCTTCCACAACAAAAAATCCCACCCATATATTCTTGCCATGCAGCAATGGCATAACTGCAGTGACAAGAACACCCTTTCCCAGTATGCTGAAGGTCTCATCAAGGCCTTCACAGACAGGTACTATCCCCAGGACCAAGTCCACAAACAGATTTCTCATACCATTTCCCCCACATTCCCAATCCTCCCATCACCCTCCAAGAGCCAGCTACAAAAGAGTGCTCTCTTCGTCACTCAGTACCACCCCAGACTAAAACATCTGAATTGCATCCTTCATCAGAGTTTTGATTATCTATGATCATGCCCTGAAATGAGGGACATCATACCCAAGAGCCTTTGCACCCCTTCTGAAGTGGTGTTCCGTTAACCACCCGACATCCACAACATCCTTGTCCCTCCCTATGCCACTCACAATCCCAATCCCAATCCCAATCCCTTGCCACAGGGATCAAATCTCTGTCTAAGACCCAGGTGCAAAACCTGTCCAATCCACCCACCCAGCACTTCCTATTCCAGTCCTGTCACAGGATTATCTTAACCCATCAAAGGCCAGGCTGCCTGTCACAGCATCCATGTTTTATACTAGCTCTGCTAACAAGCTCTGCACAGCTTTTTATATTTGTATGACTGCCAACCAGATGTCCACTAGGATGAGTGGCCACTGCCAAACTGTGGCCAAGAACAAACTAGACCACCATGTGTCACAATGGCACACCATGCAGTTGAACAAAACATGCTTGATTCCAATGGTTGCTTTACAACTCAGGCCATCTGGATCTTCCCCTCTCTCACCAGTCTCTCTGAACTACGCAAATGGAAGTTATTCTTACAACACATTCTCCACTCCTGAAATTATTCCTGCCTCAGCCTACAGTAACCTACTGTCCCACACTCTCCAGCTAACAGCTTCTGCCCCCTCATGCTATCCCCGCCTCCTTCTTCACATTCCCTAATCCTGTTTGTATGCTGCTGTTCGTGAATCTTGCCACCTGTTCTTTCCCCCTTCCCTCCTCTTCTCCTATTCCATTCCCCATTTCTGCCCCATCTCCCCCTCCTTTCCCCTCATCCCATCTTGCAACACTGATCCTGGCAGTCTCTAGTCCCTGCACACCCTGTCAGACAGCAATCTTCTCTCTCCCCCCACCCATACCCTACTTTCCCTCCCCCTTCCACATCCTACTCCAGATTGCTATTCACATGACAGTCGCATTCCGGTTGATGCTGCCGGTGGAAGCAGTCATTAAGATATGCTTGCTTGTGTGAATATGTATATGTTTTCTTTGCTGAAGAAGGCTTTGGCTGAAAGCTATAGTCTGTAACAGTCTTTTTGTTGGGCCTGTCTGCAACTCAGCAGGTCATCTTTATGGCTAATAGCAAACTATCCTCTTCCTAATAATAAATGTCTTAAATGTCTAAAAGACAAAGATGTTATCACATAAAAGTCACAGGAAAGTTTAATATTTCTAAGTACGCATTATACAATGTAATTGAATAGATTAAAAATCTACCCACCAAGCTGCAGCAGAACACACACATAAAAGAAGGTTATAAGACAGTGGCTCCTCCTTCAGGCACAAGGTTTGAAGGGCAAGGAAGAGGGTCAAAGGAAAAGGACTGTAGAGGTCTAAAAAAAAGGGGTAGATTTTGGAAAAGTCACCCAGAACTGCAGGTCTGTGGTGACTTACCAGACTGGGTGAGAAGGAAAGACTGATTGTAGGCACTGCACCAGATGACATTTGGAAACCTGAGAGCTTAAAGGTGGAAGACAGGGTAATATGCAAAAGTTAATAAGAGTGAAATGCTAAGTTCACTGTGTGAAACAAGTGGAAGGGGAATGGCGAAAAATAGACAGGTCAGAAAATGAAAGATGTACAAAACTAAAACAGAATGAAGAAACGTGTAGTTACTGTGCAGAAAGGCTGAGACTGAACAAATTAACATAAATTAAGGCCAGGTGGGTGGCGAGAACCAAGGATGTGTTGTTGTGCTAGTTCCCACCTATGGAGTTCTGAGAACCTGGTGTTGCGCGAAGAAACTAGATCACGCATGTGGTGAAATGGGCACCGAGGTCACAATTCTCATGTTGTAGAGAATGATCTGCAATAGGATATTGTGTGTTGCCAGTATACACCCTCTGCCTATGCCTGTTCATCCTAACTGATAATTTGGTGGTAATCATGTCGATATTTGGCCTTTTATATTGGCATGACTACCACCAAATTATCAGTTAGCATGAATGGGCATAGGCAGAGGGTATATACTGGCAAAACACAATACCATGTTGCAAATCATCCTCTACAACATGATAATTGTGACATCAGTGCCTATTTCACCACACGTGCCATCTGGATTCTTCCCCCAGACACCAGTTTCTCAGAACTCTAATGGTGGGAACTAGCGCTCCAACACATCCTTGGTTCTTGCCACCCACCTGGCCTTAATTTACGTTAATTTGTTTGGTCTCAGCCTTTCTTCACAATAACCATACCTTTCTTCACTTTATTTTAGTTTTGTACATCTTTCACTTTCTGACCTGACTGTTTTTTGGCGTCCCCCTTCCACCTCTATCACATACAACACACTTAGTTTTTTTTTTGCTTTTGTTAACTCATGTATGAGGTTTTAGCAGTAACATCTGTCTTGCATATTACCCTACCTTCCACTATTAAGCTCTCAGGTTTTCAAATCTCATCCAGTGCAGCCCCCAACAATTGGTCTTTCCTTATCATCTCATCTGGTAAGTCTCCCCTGACCTGGGGCTCCGGGTGACTTTTCTGAATGCTACCCCTTTTCCTAAACCTCATCAGTCCTTTCACTTTGGCCCTCTTCCTTCTCCTTCAACCCCTCTGCCTGAAGAAGGAGCAGTGCCTTCAAAACTTGCCTAATTATAACACTTTTTATGTATGTGTTCCACCATCACATGGTGTGTAGATTTTTTATCTATCCAATTATCTTCTTCTTCTCCTTGCATTACGGCCTCTGTAGGACCACAGGTAGGCCCTTCATGGAATACATTTCCCTCTTCTTCTCCCAGAACCTCTTCATTCTCTCTCTTCTTCTCTCCCGCTCTTCTTCCGAGATCTTCAGTTTCCGTTTCTCCCGGCGGCTCCACTGGTGACATTCTAATCTTTTCCTGTATTCTTCTCTGTCATTGATCTCCAGCATATTTGTTGGTGTATATTTGTTCCTCCAATTTTCCTTTCCTTCGACTCTGATCCCCAATCTATCCAATTATATTATATTATATTTCGTTGTTATAAGTACTCATAATGTAATTCCATCTACATTGTTATGAAGACAGAACTGTAAAACCATTGTTGGAGGTCAAGGCTGCAAGAATCTATTGTTTTCTCGTGAAAACTACATATTTTTAAAAATTATTTCTTGCAATTATGCCTTGAAAGGTTTGCACCCATGGTCTAGGGGTAGTGTCTTTGGTTAATAATCAAAAAGTTCACAGTTCCAGGTTGAAACCCATCGCCACTTACATTTTGATTAATAATCAGCATTGGTGGCCAAAGACTTCTGACATAAGAAGTTACCCTCATTCTGCCAATGGTCTTGTCAAAGAGGGTGGAGGAGTGGACAGAGACTCAGGGCACTCTCTTGCTCTTGGGGTGGGAAACGGCCCCGAAAGGAGGAAGAATGAGTAATGATCAATGACATGAGGATGGAGAAGGCAACAGAAACAACCACATTAAGACACATTACTATCCACAGGACGTGTGGCCTGTAATTGAAAAAGTGTGATGATGATCTCTCCATTCGCAAAAGATTCTGGAACAGCCCACATTTGGATCTCCAGGAGGGGACTGCCAAGGGGGAAGTGATCATGAGAAAAAGATTGAATAACCAACAAAAGGATGATGTTCTACAAGTTGGGGCATGGAGTGTCGGGAGCTTGAACATGGTAGGGAAGTTAGAAAATCTGAAAAGGGAAATGCAAAGGCTCAATCTAGATATAGTAGGAATCAGTGAAGTGAAATGGAAAGAATACAAGGATGTCTGGTCAGGTGAGTATAGGTTAATATCAACAGCAGCAGAAAATGGCATTATGGGAGTAGAATTCATTATGAATAGGAAGGTAGTGCAGAAAATGTGTTACTGTGAACAGTTCAATGATAGGGTTGTTCTTATCAGAATTGACAGCAAACCAACACTGACAATGACAGTTCAGGTATACATGCCAACGTCGCAAGCTGAAGATGAAGAGAAAGAGAAAGTATATGAGGATATTAAAAGGATAATACAGTATGTAAAGGGAGATGAAAATCTAATATTCATGGGAGATTGGAATGCGGTTGTAGTGCAAGGAGTAGAAGAAAAGGTTACAGGAGAATATGGGCTTCGGACAAGGAATGATAGAGGAGACAGACTAATTGAGTTCTGAAATAAATTTCAGCTAGTAATAGTGGATACTCTGTTCAAGAATCACAAGAGGAGGAGGAATACTTGGAAAAGGCTGGGTGGTATGGAAAGATTTCATTTAGATTACATCATGGTCAGACAAAGATTCCAAAATCAGATACTGGACTGTAAGGCATACCAAGGAGCATATCACAATTTAGTAATGGTGAAGAGTAGGTTGAAGTTTAAGAGATTAGTAAGGAAGAAACATTATGCAAAGAAGTAGCATACAGAAGTAGTAATGAATGACAAGATATGCTTGAAGTTCTCTAAGGATATAGATACAGCAATACGGAATAGCTCAGTAGGCAGTACAGTTGAAGAGGAATGGACATCTCTCAAAAGGGGAATCACAGAAGTTGGAAAGAAAAACATAGGCACAAAGAAGGTAACTGCAAAGAAACCTTGGGTAACTGAAGAAATACTTCAGATGATCAATGAAAAAGAAAGTACAAAACTGTTCAGAGTCATTCAGGAACCCAGAAAAATAAGTTGCTGAGGAATGAAATAAATAGAAAGTGTGGGCCAAATGGGAGCATGAAAAATGTGAAGAAATCGAAAAAGAAATGATTGTCAGAAGGACTGAATCAGCATATAGGAAAATCAAAACAATGTTTGGTGAAATTAAAAGCAAGGATGGTAACATTAAGAGTGCAACAGGAATTCCATTGTTAAATGCAAAAGACAGAATGGATAGGTGGAAAGAACACATTGGAGGTTTCTATTAAGGGGAAGATTTGTCTGATGTGATAGAAGAAGAAATGGGAGTTGATTTAGAAGAGATAGGGGATCCAGCCTTAGAGTTTAAAAGAGCTTTGGAGGACTTAAGATCAAATAAGGCAGAAGGGATAGATGACATCTATCAGAATTTCTAAAATCATTGGGGGAAGTGGCAACAAAACGACTGTTCACATTGGTGTGTAGAATGTATGAGCCTGCGACAAACCATTTGACTTTCAGAAAAATATCATCCACACAATTCAGAAGACTGTAAGAGCTGACAAGTGCAAGAATTATTGCAGAATCAGCTTAACAGCTCATGCATCCAAGTTACTTACAAGAATAATTTCAGAAGAATGGAAAAGAAAATTGAGTGTGTGTTAGATGATGATCAGTTTGGCCTTAGGGAACGTAAAGGCACCAATTCTGAGAAAAATAGGGGTAAGCTTTAGGGAGAAATGAGTAATATACAATATGTACAAGAGCCAAGAGGGAATAATTAGAGTGGATAACCAAGAACGAAGTGCTCAGATTAAGAACAGTGTAAGACAGGGATGTAGTCTTTCACACCTACTGTTCAATCCATACATCGAAGAAGCAATTATGGAAATAAAAGAAAGATTCAGGATTTGAATTAAAATTCAAGATGTCAGGATATCAGTGGTATGATTCGCTGATGACATTGCTATCTTGAGTGAAAGTGAAGAAGAATTACATGATCTACTGAATGGAATGAACAGTCTAATGAGTACAGAATATTGACAGATTAAATCGAAGAAAGATGAAAGTAATGAGAAGTAGCAGAAATGAGAACAGCAAGAAACTTAACATCTGGACTGATGGTCACAAAGTAGATGAAGTTAAAGAATTCTGCTACCTAGGGAGCAAAATAACCTATGGTGGACATAGCAAGAAGGACATCAAAAGCAGACTAGCACTGGTGAAAAGGGCTTTCCTGGCCAAGAGAAGTCTACTAGTATCAAACATAGGCCTTAATTTGAGGAAGAAATTTCTGAGAATGTATGTTTGTAGCACAGCAATGTATGGTAGTGAAACATGGACTGCAGGAAAACTGGAACAGCATCGAAGCATTTGAGATGTGGTGCTACAGACGAATGCAGAAAATTAGATGGAGTAATAAGGTAAGAAATAAGGAGGTTATGTGCAGAATCAGAGAGGAAAGGAATATGTGAAAAACACTGACAAGGAGATGGGATAGGATGATAGGACATCTGTTAAGACATTAGCAAATACATTCCATGGCACTAGACTGAGCTGCAGAGGGTTAAAAACTGTAGAGGAAGACAGAGCCTAGAACACATCCAGCAAATAATTCATGACTTAAGCTGTAAGTGCTACTCTGAGATGAAAAGGTTGGAACAGGAGAGAGTTATGAAATTAAGAAAATGCCATGAGCATCTGTAGAGGCACATTCTTGTTATATTGTTAATTATGATGAAACAAACAGAAGTGCAAAATGAGAAGCACATTACTCTGTTTACAAGGTAATGGCTATTGAGCTTATAATATATTAGTAATTAGATATATATATCAGACAATTTTAGCGACTATATAAAAGGTATGTAAAACAGTAGAAAAATGCCACAAAAATTAAGAAAAATGGTTATACTTACCATGATATCATTCATCTAAGTGTGGGTTTATGTGGTGTTCAGAGGAGTGATGAGTATCCCTATATATTCACACCAAGGAAAGAGTGTCACTAACTTAAATCACAAAATAAGTTATCATACAGAAGAGTGCAAATATTGTGCAGCTCTGTTACTTTATTTGCATGTAGTGAGTCATGCCGAGGAATGATGCCTACAGGATGGGATGGCGATTGCAGTAACTTTGTGAGGGGTAGTAGCTGCACAGAGTGAATATAGGAGTTCCTGTCATCACCAGACTACTTTGGAGAAGTGTATAGTTCTGAGAGAATATATATTTTTGACAAAAATTATGGTTTTGATCAGAGAAATGGAATGTGCTTGAGATTATTCACGTTCATTTTTTGGATTGACTTCTATGAAAAGGCTTGGTGTTGACATTATGAGTTAGATACACACATGTTCCATAGATCATTTCAACAATATATTTTATTGAAATAACATGGAATGAGTCAGTTTACAGGAGATATCTACGTGATTAGTATTAACATTACTGAACACATTATTTTAGTCCTACTCTTGCAACTACACTTAAAACTTTTTTTTTCTACCACTTCTTAAATAAAAATTCATCCAAAGAACTTGAAGAGTTGTCCACGAGAAATAATTTTAGGTTACATTTAGAACTTTCTTTTCTATCTGTCAGAAATTTTATGTTATTGGGAAAACAATCAAAAATTTTTGTTCTGCTTATTGAACTCCTTTCTGAACCACTGACATCATTAATAATGGGTAATAAAATCTATCTTTTCATCTACTGTTGTAGGAATGGGCTTCATTATTCTTATCATAATGTGATGAATTATTTATGATGAATTTCATTAGTGAGCATATATACTGTGATGTTGTATCAAAATGCTTAATTCCTGGCAGAGATACCTACATGATGACCATGAATAAACACCACATATTATTCTTACCACTCATACTTGTGCAATCGATTCTTTCTTTCTAAGTGATGGGTATGCCAGAAAATTACTCCATGGCATTACTGAGGGGAAATACTCATTTTCTTCCAAGACTATCAATCATATGAAGAGCAAAAGTAGCTGAACTTAATTGTTTGAGCAGCTTGGTAATATGTTTCTTCAAGTTCAAATTTCCATCAGTATTTGCACATGAAAATTTCAAACATTCTACCCTATTTACTGACTCCTGCTGGCAAGCTACATTGATTGCTGGTGTGACTCTGTTTGTTGTACAGAACTGAATATAGTGTTTTGTAGTTACTCCGGTCGATGCCTTTCGATCCAGCCAGCAACTCCACAGCAGAGTGCTGCAGGCTGTGTTCCTGCCAGGGCACATGCAACTCAACTGCACAGCACATAATGCCTGTAGCAGCTGCTGTGTTATCTTGTAGTATCACATCCTATGAATGCAATAGCTTGCCTCCATGATCCATGTGACATTATTGTAATTTCCTGGTATTCTTCCACTCAGCAGCTTTATTGAATGCTGCCCAGCCACTTCCCATTCAGTCAGCAATGGAGGACTCTTAGCTAAGGTGCTCCAGGGCAGGATCTGACTGCATAAGTGGACCCTCAAGCAGAGTTCCATTTGTTGGAGCACAGCACACACCAATTTGAGCCTACAGCCTCACATACTGCACTCAAACTGCCAAGTCCTCACAAGTGCTTCGGCCACAGACTATGTCCTTGTATGGATGTTTCCCAGCTATGTCACTGCTATCTGATTTAGGACAGATGGTGTACTTAACTCAGTGGCCATGTTAGCATAGTGGAGCGGCTCACTCATTCCAGAAACTGTCACTGTGTTCGGTACCAACCCCTATCAGACCAGGACAATATTTAGTGGTATTACACCATAAGCTTGCTTGAAGTACTGTGTAATAAAATTCAATTGTTCTTTTGGTTACCTGTGCACATCTGCTCATTGTACGATGCACCTCCCACAACAAGATTCGCTAATGGCAGTGAAATAAAAACTTATTTCCGGTAAGGCTCTCGTTTCAACAGTGGCATCTAGGGTACACTTTTCAGCAATAACTGTTTTGGTTCTGGGACTTCATACCCTATGTCTTTCTGCTCAAGTGGGTAGCCTTCCTCTGTGTGTTTTTGTGCCCCTGCATGGTATTTTTCATGCTTCTGCTCCACATTCAGACATAGACCACTTGTTGTTGGCCATTTACTTTGACTTATTTGCATTTATACATCCCTTGCCACATGGAGTGGCTTTGCGGTTTGAGGCGCCATGTCACGGATTGCGCAGCCCCTCCCGCCAGAGGTTCATGTCCTCCCTCAGGCATGAGTGTATGCGTTGTTCCTAGCATAAGTTAGTTTAAGTCAGTTTAAGTAGTGTGTAAGTCCAGGGACCACTGACCTCAGCAGTTTGGTCCCTTAGGAATTCACACACATTTGAACATTTTTTGTACATCCTTTCCTTATGTTATGTGGCACTTCAGCTAGTTGGTTTCACTATCTGTTGCTTTTGGGCCACAAACAGTCACTGCATCTGCCATGTTTTCAAATTCTTTGTTAATGCAATTTTTTGTGAGAAACACTGCTTTGTGTGCATAGACTGTTATTTACTATTTGGTCTTAGGTTAGAGTGCTCAGCTCTTCAATTGTGAGTTCACAATTTTCATTCTGTCAGGTTCCATGATTATATACCTTTTATTACTTATTTTTCCTTGTTTCTGTCTAGTGGACATGCAAATTCTTTCATTTTTAACAGTGTTTCTCTCACTTAGATGCCTGTGCTGTTAACGTCTCCATTCTGCTTCTATCGCCTTCCTGTAAATACTGAGGACTCTTTCACATGACTGATGACTTGACTCAGTGAGTACATTTTTGGATTTGAGTGGTCTGCATGGACATGGATTACCTAGTGTTCTAGTTGCTATTCCTTTGTGTTTTGGAGGTAACTGTATGTGGTGAAACATCAGATGGATAGTTCATCTGTAAAGGATGGCATTATGAGGCTGTGATTGTAACATGTAAAGCATCTTCAAAGTGACAATGTAAACATAATGTACAGTGGAGAGGACATACAACAGACAGCAGTATGCAGAGTTTTTACGACTCTACCATCCCTCTTAAGACAAACATAACCTACACTGCCTGTGGTCTCCTACTGTGAAAAGACATCTACACTCTTCACCAAAACTAACTATATAAATTAACAATTCTCAACCTGAAGATGATGGTGTGAAACATTGAAACATGCAGTGACAAAACAAACAATTGACTGACAGAAAACAGTTGTATTTGTAATTTCAAATGATCACAGAACACAAGCTTTCACAACCAGTATTTGCATAGTTGTTGATATTTGTTTCAGGGGCATAAGACCATCATCCAAGGTATAATTCTCTGCCTAACATCTCGTCTTCCAATACTGGAGACATCATCAGATGCTTTAATGATACAGAAAACAGTTAAAGACCTGAACAAGCTCAGCAAGCCAAGCTCTTTATATGTATTGTCTTGGTAAGACAGATAACTCAGCAGTAACAAATCAAGTGCCAGAACCGAGAAACCCCAAATTTGTTTCTCTGATGCTGTGGTTTTAGCAAGAGCTATTAATTACTATGCTGGGGTGTACAAAGAGGCCATAGAAATTAGTAATGTCTCCAGAACTGGATGATGAAATGTTATGCAGAGAATTACGTCTGTGTGTGTACTCAGTAATCATGCAGGAAAATCCCTGTGGTGAAGCTGGCTGACATAATTTACCCATTTGTCATGACTGACCCAGCAGCAGAACTCTCATTGATTCAGTTTGTGCTATCATGGGGTTATCTATACAGCAGTTGCTCCACGCCTTTACTCATTTGGTTTACTGTGTGATGGCAGCACCTCTTCAAGTGCAGGACATGTAATCATAGCATCTGCTCCCATTACAGCTCTAAGGTGTGCCTCTGAGCTGCTCTTCCAGCAGCTTGACTGTCCCAACAGCACCTCATCTCCCGGGTGTGCATGACACAGACTTCATCTCCTCTGGAGTGCAAAGATGCCCTGGATTCATGGCCCACCTCCTTCACATAGTTGGGACATTTCCTCCAGGCCTCTGCATTCCCTGTTGATTGTCTTCTGCCCTTCTCCAGCAGTTCAGCCCCCTGCACTAAACCTGCAGGCTCTGGTACCAACACCTCTCCTGCCCCAATGCCTCCCTGGCCCCACCACCTCTTCTTGTTTCAGCACCATCAGTGTCTTCATTGCTGATGCCAGCGTCCTTCAGGTTCCAACACCACCAGCACCATCGCTGCAGGCCCAAGCACCCCTTCTTGTTCCAGCACCATGGGACCAATTGCCTCTTCAGGGTCCAACACCACAAGTGCCCTAATTTCCTTGCCCTCAAGTTGCTAGCCCTCTGTCAGTGCTCCCTCCATCAGACCTCTTGTGTTTCTTGTGCCCTTGGCTCCTGCTTCCTTTGTGACCTCCCCTTCTCATCCAAAGGGGACATCACTCTGTCCTCTATTGACTCCTCTGTTCATCCCTTGTCCCCACAAAAGATGTTGGTTCAGCCACCCTTTCTGCCTATTGCCAACATTCAGCCTGCATCTTCAGAGCCTTGCTTCCTCTCCCGAGCTTCTTCCCTTCAAAGTGTGGGTCACACTCATCTCATGCACATGGCTTCTCTTCCAATAGGCAACACCGTGCCACTCAACATGCCTTTACCTGCACCCTGCTCTGCACAACTCCTTCCTGGTCTTTGGCCCCAGATGTCTCCAGTCATGGTTATCTCTACTGACCTCCAGAGGCTTCTACTCTCCCCACAATGTCCACCTCTTTGGGATTTCAATTTGACTTTCCCAGCACCCCTGTTCTCTGGTCATAGAAGTGTTGCTGCAATCCTGGTGGCATGTTCGGCCTTTTTCCAACAATGATCTTGCGTGATTCCTGTTTCCCAGGTTCACTTCCACCATATCCTCCTCAGGAAAGAGGGAATGTTGTATCCTTGACAGGTACCTCTGTCACCACCATAGACTACACAGCAAGATGGCTCCACCTCCTCCTCCATAGGGAAGAGGGATGTAGCAACTTTGGCTAATGCCTTTCAATCCAGCCACCAACTACACAGCAAAACCTGCAGCAACTGTTGTGGTATCTGATGGTGCCACATCTGCTGGAAACAGCACTAATTCACATCTGTGAGCCACAAGACATTATCATGATTTCCTGGTACTTTTCCACTGGACAGGTCTAAAGGACACCACTCAGTCACTTGCCAGTCACCAGTCAGTCAACATCGTGAGTTTACAACTATGCTGCCTTGAGCCAGGAGCCAACTGCACTAACAGTTCCACAGTCAGAGTTCGATTTGTTGGAGCACAGTGCACACCAGTTGGAGCCTACAGCCTCATATAATGTATCCAAAACATCGAGTCTTCAAGAGTGCTTCAACCATGGACTACGCTCATGTACAGATATTTCTGGGCTACATCAGTGCTACCAAATTTAGCACAGCCAGTATGCTCAACTTAGTGGCTACATTAGCATAATGGTGCAGTTCGTACATTCAAAAAACTGTCACTGGTGAAACCTCATCACACCAGGACAATCTTTAGTATTAATACTTCATAAACTGTTCCATGTAATAATTGCTTGAGGTACAGTGTAATGAAGTCCTATTGTTCTTTTGGCTACCTGAGTACATCTAGTCATTGTAGCATGCACCTCCCACAATGGGATTCAACAGTTTTCCCAAAATTTATGGAGACTCCATTTACAGAGAACCATTTAATAATTCTTTGAAAAAACAGCATTAACATATCTTTGGTTGCTGTCTTTCTGATGTGATTTATTATAACACTATTATCATCTGGAAAGAGTGTCATTTTTACATGATAAATATTAAGTGGAAGGTCATTCACAAATGTAACAAAAAGAAGTTTTAATTATTTAGCACAATGTTTTGCCATCTGTTTGTTGAGTATGATTCAAGCCAGTTGTTTGTAAACCCATCCCATGAAACCTCGGTTTTTCTAAGAGATAACTTAATCCATACAATTAAACATCTTTGAAAGATCACATAAACCACCAACTGGTGACATTTTATTATTTATGGCTTGTAATATTTGATGAGTAAATGATATGAAAAAAGTTAGATGTTATGCAGTTCATGATGTATATGTGTATGTACAATGTACAGGATATAATTATAAAAGGTCTTTGTACACTATTCAAGAGTGAAGTCACTTGTATAATTTAAAGATACAGAATTATGATCAGAAAATGGAAAAATTGTCACATCATGATTCTTCTGCAGTCTTAAAATTGATACAAGTATTGTCTAGACACTCTTGTTCTCATGTGGGCCTAATTTTCACTTATTACAATATCATAATGTACCCATCTATTGTCTCAATACACTTAACAGTTTGTTCAGTTTTTCTAAAACTACACTGAGTATTATAGAAAAATAACTTTATGCTCTGTTGGAACTACACCATAAATTTTCAATCTATTCTAGAGTTGTGTTTTAATTTTTAAACACGTGATGCATGCTAAAGGAAAATTTAATGCAGACATTCAACTTTGAATCTGAAGTAAGATACTTGTAGGTTAGAGTTTACTGTCTTGTGGATGTCAGGGTCATTACCCTTGAGGCTCTTGAATAACTCTTGCTTGGTCAGGCAAGGATGGGGGTGAAAATTAGCTGTAGCATTTCTCAGGGAACCAGCATTGTCGTCGTCTTGAATGAGCTAAGAAAACTAAGCAAATAGAAAATCTGCACTCATCCAGAATGTTCTTCTGAATACTAAAATGAGTTTCTAAATATTCTCCTATTTGCCATGGTATGGCCATGTCTTCCCTAAACTTGTGAACTCATTTACCCTGACAGCTGAAAGAAAACTCTTATTCGTGGTGTAGCTTTCCATTTCTCATAAATCCAAATCATTGCTAAAGTCAAAAGAATACCACCTACAATCGACTGGAGATTTAATCCCAAACATTTCAGTTGATAGTCTTATACTTACCCATCTATATTGTTGGACATGTGAATATGCAGTGAATGTGACTACAGCTACTAGAATTATTAAACTAATCACAACTTTGTCGAAATTAGTATCAACAAAGTTTTTTCATGGTATCACATTAAATATAGATAAGTATGGTCCCTGAAGCATATTAAAACAATTCATGGTTGCTACGCAACTAACTGCATGTGGCATTTCCTCTGAGTTTCAGTAGTCATGTTAAATTTTAAGTTTAGTAAAAATAAAATAAAAAGTAATGCAAAACGTACACATTACTTTATGAACAAATGCAACAGTTCAGTTTAAACTACAGCTTTTTTGGCCACATCACAGAACTGTCAGTTTACTGTAATGACTTTTATATCATTGTGTTTAACATACCATACAGGAAAAGAACCGTCCAGATCTTTGTGAAAAAGTTGATCACGCATTTTCTCATATGTGACAATACGGATGCCAGAGTACACTACATGTCTGTAGATAGCTGGTGTTACTCCTTGCCACAGTTTCAAAAAGCCCTCTTCTCGAACAATTCCAACACCAGTTTGCAGCATTCCCCTGTAAGGGCCCTTAAAATTACAAGAAAGGGTAATAGTTATCTTCTGATTGTAACATGAAGTGATATTGAGACATGAAAACATCATGACACAGAACATACTGCACTGACAGGGGGAAACTAACAAGGGAAAGAAAGACATATTAAGCACCACGAATGTTTTGACATAAGGGCTTCCTTTGTTAAAAGAGATTTTGTTACAAGAGGGCAACTTTTATAAAAAATACTAAGCCTTTGGTGTACAGTAGACTATCTCGTACAAGTAGTTAACAACATCATGTCTCTTCATTCACAATCAAACAGCATTCATTTACTTCACTACTTGGGTATTCCTTCCTACTTGTATGACATATGATTAATATGTCAGCTGATTAAAGCTTTATTATTAGACTGATGATGACAACAATGATTACAATCATAAGAGTTATGACAGTAGTAGTTGTTTGCTAGGCATATGGTCCCTAGTTTCTGCACTTAAATATTTACACTGAATGGTGTAAAAACACATATACATACATTAATATACATTTCAAAAGTATCACAAGGATAATTTTCTAAAAATATTATAAAACAGAACTAATAGAAAAAGAAAAGACATTAAAATACTGTAAGTAGCAAAAAATACATAAAGACAACAAGTTATCTATGACAAATTATAGCTATAATAATGCAGAGATGGAACTAACATCTTACACCTCACACATCAGAGGGAGAGGGAGAGGGAGAGGGAGAGGGGGAGAGGGAGTGGGAGAGGGGGAGAGGGGGAGAGGGAGTGGGAGAGGGGGAGAGGGAGTGGGAGAGGGGGAGAGGGAGTGGGAGAGGGGGAGAGGGGGAGAGGGGGAGAGGGGGAGAGGGGGAGAGGGGGAGAGGGGGAGAGGGGGAGAGGGGGAGAGGGGGAGAGGGGGAGAGGGGGAGAGGGGGAGAGGGGGAGAGGGGGAGAGGGGGAGATGGTGGAATACAGTATAGGACTGTTGATATTTTTAAGAATATTGATATTTAAAAATATATCATTATCGAGAAAAAACATCATATATTGATGGAAAAAATATCAACATATCAGCCCATAACAGTATTGGCTTCACATTGTAAATATACTGAAAGTTTTAGACCTGTGTGTTTAAGTATTGATTTACCTAAAAACAAAGATGATGTGACTTACCAAACGAAAGCGCTGGCACGTCGATAGACACACAAACAAACACAAACATACACACAAAATTCTAGCTTTCGCAGCCAACGGTTGCCTCGTCAGGGAAGAGGGAAGGAGAGGGAAAGACAAAAGGATTTGGGTTTTAAGGGAGAGGGTAAGGAGTCATTCCAATCCCGGGAGCGGAAAGACTTACCTCAGGGGGAAAAAAGGACGGGTATACACTCGCACACACACACACATATCCATCCACACATATACAGACACAAGCAGATATATACAGAGGCAAAGAGTTTGGGTAGAGATGTCAGTCGAGGTGGAAGTGCAGAGGCAAAGATGTTGTTGAATGACAGGTGAGGTATGAGTGGCGGCAACTTGAAATTAGCGGAGATTGAGGCCTGGTGGATAACGGGAAGAGAGGATATATTGAAGAGCCAGTTCCCATCTCCGGAGTTCGGATAGGTTGGTGTTAGTGGGAAGTATCCAGATAACCCGGACGGCGTAACACTGTGCCAAGATGTGCTGGCCGTGCACCAAGGCATGTTTAGCCACAGGGTGATCCTCTTTACCAACAAACACTGTCTGCCTGTGTCCATTCATGTGAATGGACAGTTTGTTGCTGGTCATTCCCACATAGAATGCGTCACAGTGTAGGCAGGTCAGTTGGTAGATCACGTGGGTGCTTTCACACGTGGCTCTGCCTTTGATCGTGTACACCTTCCAGGTTACAGGACTGGAGTAGGTGGTGGTGGGAGGGTGCATGGGACAGGTTTTACACCAGGGGCGGTTACAAGAGTAGGAGCTAGAGGGTAGGGAAGGTGGTTTGGGTATTTCATAGGGATGAACTAACTAACTAACTAACTAGGGATGAACTCCCACTTGCAGCTCCACTCCCTCCAAAACCTCAAAATTCCAATCAACACAATCTGGTACCACAACACCCTAATTCAGTAGTTAACCTTTCCTCCAAACCTCTCTCCCAATCCGAAACCTCTGTCCTATCCAAAGGCCTCACCTTCAGCCCACTCCCAAATTCAACCAAACAGCCCTCGTCAAAGATTTACTGTCCCACACTCGTACTCTCTGCTGGAAGTACCACTTTGCCACGAAGAAAAATGATGATCCTAATCCTACCCCTAATGATCCAACTCCCCAAGACACTATCCAAATTGAACCCTGCCTGGAACAGTTTCGTCCTCCGTCACAGCGGGACCCACCTCCTCTTCCTCAAAATCACCCTCTCCAAACCTTCCAGGAATTTCTGACTTCCAGCCTTGCCTCTCAATCCTTCTTAAAAAACCTTAATCCTACTCCCAACATCACCACTGCTGAAACCCAGGCTATCCGTGATCTGAAGGCTGACCGGTCCATCGTCATTCTTCCGGCAGACAAGGGTTCCACGACCGTGGTACTTGATCGTCAGGAGTATGTGGCTGAGGGACTGTGTCAGCTTTCAGACAACACCACTTACAAAGTTTGCCAAGGTAATCCCACTCCTGATGTCCAGGCAGAGCTTCAAGGAATCCTCAGAACCTTAGGCCCCCTACAAAACCTTTCACCTGACTCCATCAACCTCCTGACCCCACCGACACCCCGCACCCCTACCTTCTACCTCCTTCCTAAAATTCACAAACCCAATCATCCTGGCCGCCCCATTGTAGCTGGTTACCAAGCCCCCACAGAACGCATCTCTGCCTACGTAGATCAACACCTTCAACCCATTACATGCAGTCTCCCATCCTTCATCAAAGACCAACCACTTTCTCGAACCCCTGGAATCCTTACCCAATCCGTTACCCCCGAAAACCATCCTTGTAACCATTGATGCCACTTCCTTATACACAAATATCTTGCACGTCCAGGGCCTCGCTGCGATGGAGCACTTCCTTTCACGCCGATCACCTGCCACCCTACCTAAAACCTCTTTCCTCATTACCTTAGCCAGCTTCATCCTGACCCACAACTTCTTCACTTTTGAAGACCAGACACACCAACAATTAAAGGGAACAGCCATGGGTACCAGGATGGCCCCTTCGTACGCCAACCTATTCATGGGTCACTTAGAGGAAGCCTTCTTGGTTACCCAGGCCTGCCAACCCAAAGTTTGGTACAGATTTATTGATGACATCTTCATGATCTGGACTCACAGTGAAGAAGAACTCCAGAATTTCCTCTCCAACCTCAACTCCTTTGGTTCCATCAGATTCACCTGGTCCTACTCCAAATCCCATGCCACTTTCCTTGATGTTGACCTCCACCAGTCCAATGGCCAGCTTCACATGTCCGTCCACATCAAACCCACCAACAAGCAACAGTACCCCCATTATGACAGCTGCCACCCATTCCACATCAAACAGTCCCTTCCCTACAGCCTAGGTCTTCTTGGCAAACGAATCTGCTCCAGTCCGGAATCCCTAAACCATTACACCAACAACCTGACAACAGCTTTCGCATCCCGCAACTACCCTCCCGACCTGGTACAGAAGCAAATAACCAGAGCCACATCCTCATCCTCTCAAACCCAGAACCTCCCACAGAAGAACCACAAAAGTGTCCCACTGCTGACAGGATACTTTCCGGAACTGGATCAGACTCTGAATGTGGCTCTCCAGCAGGGATACGACTTCCTCAAATCCTGCCCTGAAATGAGATCCATTCTTCATGAAATCCTCCCCACTCCACCAAGAGTGTCTTTCCGCCGTCCACCTAACCTTCAAACCTCTTAGTTCATCCCTATGAAATCCCCAAACCACCTTCCCTACCCTCTGGCTCCTACCCTTGTAACCGCCCCCGGTGTAAAACCTGTCCCATGCACCCTCCCACCACCACCTACTCCAGTCCTGTAACCTGGAAGGTGTACACGATCAAAGGCAGAGCCACGTGTGAAAGCACCCACGTGATCTACCAACTGACCTGCCTACACTGTGACGCATTCTATGTGGGAATGACCAGCAACAAACTGTCCATTCGCATGAATGGACACAGGCAGACAGTGTTTGTTGGTAATGAGGATCACCCTGTGGCTAAACATGCCTTGGCGCACGGCCAGCACATCTTGGCACAGTGTTACGCTGTCCGGTTTATCTGGATACTTCCCACTAACACCAACCTATCCGAACTCCGGAGATGGGAACTTGCTCTTCAATATATCCCTCTTCCCGTTATCCACCAGGCCTCAATCTCCGCTAATTTCAAGTTGCCGCCACTCATACATCACCTGTCATTCAACAACATCTTTGCCTCTGCACTTCCGCCTTGACTGACATCTCTACCCAAACTCTTTGCTTCTGTATATGTCTGCTTGTGTCTGTATATGTGTGGATGGATATGTGTGTATGTGCGAGTGTATACCCGTCGTTTTTCCCCCCTAAGGTATGTCTTTCCGCTCCCGGGATTGGAATGACTCCTTACCCTCTCCCTTAAAACCCAAATCCTTTTGTCTTTCCCTCTCCTTCCCTCTTTCATGACGAGGCAACCGTTGGTTGCGAAAGCTAGAATTTTGTGTGTATGTTTGTGTTTGTTTGTGTGTCTATCGACGTGCCAGCGCTTTTGTTTGGTAAGCCACATCATCTTTATATATAAGTATTGATTTATTATTATATATTCTATACATCAACATACTAGCAGCCTGCTTATCCCCCTTAGAGCAAGAATTGAAAAAAAAACAATGCATGTGCATCTTTGGTGATAACTACACTCCGAAATGGAAAAAAGAACACATTGACACCGGTGTGTCAGACCAACCATACTTGCTCCGAACACTGCGAGAGGGCTGTACAAGCAATGATCACACGCACGGCACAGCGGACACACCAGGAACCGCGGTGTTGGCCGTCGAATGGCGCTAGCTGCGCAGCATTTGTGCACCGCTGCCGTCAGTGTCAGCCAGTTTGCCGTGGCATACGGAGCTCCATCGCAGTCTTTAACACTGGTAGCATGCCGCGACAGCGTGGACGTGAACCGTATCTGCAGTTGACGGACTTTGAGCGAGGGCGTATAGTGGGCATGCGGGAGGCCGGGTGGACGTACCGCCGAATTGCTCAACACGTGGGGCGTGAGGTCTCCACAGTACATCGATGTTGTCGCCAGTGGTCGGCGGAAGGTGCACGTGCCCGTCGACCTGGGACCGGACCGCAGCGACGCACGGATGCACGCCAAGACCGTAGGATCCTACGCAGTGCCGTAGGGGACCGCACCGCCACTTCCCAGCAAATTAGGGACACTGTTGCTCCTGGGGTATCGGCGAGGACCATTCGCAACCGTCTCCATGAAGCTGGGCTACGGTCCCGCACACCGTTAGGCCGTCTTCCGCTCACGCCCCAACATCGTGCAGCCCGCCTCCAGTGGTGTCGCGACAGGTGTGAATGGAGGGACGAATGGAGACGTGTCGTCTTCAGCGATGAGAGTCGCTTCTGCCTTGGTGCCAATGATGGTCGTATGCGTGTTTGGCGCCGTGCAGGTGAGCGCCACAATCAGGACTGCATACGACCGAGGCACACAGGGCCAACATCTGGCATCATGGTGTGGGGAGCGATCTCCTACACTGGCCGTACACCACTGTTGATCGTCCAGGGGACACTGAATAGTGCACGGTACATCCAAACTGTCATCGAACCCATCGTTCTACCATTCCTAGGCCGGCAAGGGAACTTGCTGTTCCAACAGGACAATGCACGTCCGCATGTATCCCGTGCCACCCAACGTGCTCTAGAAGGTGTAAGTCAACTACCCTGGCCAGCAAGATCTCCGGATCTGTCCCCCATTGAGCATGTTTGGGACTGGATGAAGCGTCGTCTCATGCGGTCTGCACGTCCAGCACGAACGCTGGTCCAACTGAGGCACCAGGTGGAAATGGCATGGCAAGCCGTCCCACAGGACTACATCCAGCATCTCTACGATCGTCTCCATGGGAGAATAGCAGCCAGCATTGCTGCGAAAGGTGGATATACACTGTACTAGTGCCGACATTGTGCATGCTCTGTTGCCTGTGTCTATGTGCCTGTGGTTCTGTCAGTGTGATCATGTGATGTATCTGACCCCAGGAATGTGTCAATAAAGTTTCCCCTTCCTGGGACAATGAATTCACGGTGTTCTTATTTCAATTTCCAGGAGTGTACTTTGCTAACAATGTTAACTGCATGAAGGTGGCACATATCGGATTTGTGTGGAACACTTCATGTCCACTTCCCTGCTTTTTAATTTCTGCCAACGCCAGCAACCTAGCAAGTGTAGTATCAAAAGTGCATGGTGAAGCTATATGTTCAGCTTCTGTTGGTAGCGCCAAGCACTGATTACATCGGCATTTCCCCTCATGTGTCTCTGCTCACCGCAGTGACCAATCTAGTCATTTAGATTGTGTTCATCATTTTCAGCATCTTTTTTGAAGAATGCCAATGTGAAGAAATAGCACACTAGTGGCATTAAAAAAAAATTTTTTTAACACAACTGGTGTGCTATTTCTTCACATTGGTAATCTTGTTATCCAATTCACTCTGCCACACCCATTGCAATTGGACTACCACTTTTGTGCCACATACACTTGCTTCAGACATTCAAAGAAAAGACTGGATGTGATGAAAGCTCAAAAATTAGTATGTTCTACTACAATTTCGAAAGAACAACTTCAAATAAGCACAAAAAATTGTGAAAGAAGTGGTGTCTATATTGCCATTTTGATATTGATATATCAAGGGGAAAATTATCACTGATATATATCGACATTTTTGGAAAAAATATCAATATACTGATATTTTATCAGCCCCAATGCAGTATCAGAATAGGATAGGAAGGAGAAGGGCACTGACAGGAGAAGCAAGTGTGAGGGCAGAAGGGTGCAGGGGAGAGGCTCCTGAGAAACGGGTCCAGCAGAGGTTCTGGTGGTCCAGGCAAGTGGAATTGCATTAACAGAAGATGTGGTGGAATGAAATTTAAAACCTACATAGTTCAGAAGAGTTGGTACTGGAGGGATGATCCAGCTAGTACATGTATTAAATTGCCTCTTGCTGTAAATGGTATTTTGGTTTGCAGCCAATTCAGTAAATGGGTGACCGCGTTATCAGTTAGTCACAGCACAGTTTGGTGGTAGCCATTCATGCATGTAGATAGTGGGTTGGCTGTCATGGCCAATCTTTCATGCCAATTGTGGCACAGCTTGTATATGACAGGGCAGCTTTCACACATGATCCAATTGTTGTTTAAGTAATAAAGGCCTGTGACTGATCAGCCACAGGGACTGGTGGGCTGAGGCACATTATTCACCTGAGTTACTCACATGACAACAACCTTATGGATACAGGACTGAAAACAGGACTGGACAGACTCGGGTAATGTGTAGGCAGTGTGCTGTGAGAAAGTATTTCATACTATAGCCTCATCTAACAGGATAGATAAAAAATTTACTCACAAAGTGCCAGCAGGAGAATGCACATAAAAGATATTGAAATTTGCAAGCTTTCAGAGCCAGTGGCTCCTTCTTCTGGCATAAGTTCAGAAGAGTCACTTAGAACTCTGAGTCAGGGGAGACTTACCCATCTGATAAGTCTCCCTGACCTGGGATCCTGGGATCCTCTCCCCATTCCTTAAACCCCACCAGTCCTTTTCCTTCGCCCCTCTTCCTTCCCCTTCAACACTTCTGTCAGAAGAGGGAGTCACTAGCTTCAAAAGCTTAAAAATTTCAATATCTTTGTATGTGTGTTCCCCTGCTATTGCTTGGTGAATACATTTTTTATTCTACACAATTTCATTATATTTTCAGAAATTAATTATTTTCATTAATATATGATTTCATCAGTCATCATCCACATTTTTGCTTCATACTATTCTGGCAGTAGTATCCTCATTCAGACAATCATTCCCCTAATTTCAGTGTATGTCTATGTGAATAAAGTTATATTTTTGTAAGCTTATGAGTGTTGCCCACAACATATTTTGTTGTAAATATAGATTTGTTAGTTACAGTTGTACCTTCTGCAAATTTCAGCAGCAATAGTTGGTTTTTGGGAAACATTTTTTCCCTTAATCGCAGAGCAGCTGTTACATAATTAGTGCAATAATTCCACCTTTTTTTCCACTCACTGACGATTGTGTTCCAAGGAAGTGACTGACATATATGACTGTAAAATAAACATATCTCTTACACAGCCAAAATTTATGGTGTAACACTGTGTTGTGCGCCTGCTGTAACTGCCATATGATGTTCCATTTAGTTTCCCCTTTTCCAATTTCACAGAATGAAGGTGCTGACAAGTGTGAATATACCTGACTATTAGTGTAATAAGTCATGTTTGCAAAATACTGACACAAATTATTTATAGAAGAACAGAAAAATTGGTAGAGGTTGATCATAGGAAAGATTAGCTTGGGTTTCAGGGAAATAGGAACACATGAGGCAGTACTGACTCTACGACTTATCTTAAGAGACAGGTTAAAGAAAGGCAAACCTACATTTATAGTATTTGTAGATTTACAGGAGACTTTTGACATTATTAACCAGAATACACTCTCTGAAATTTTTAACAGTTGCAGGGGAGTGAAAGGTTAGTCATATCTTGTATAGAAACCAGACTGTAATGACAACAGTTGAAGAACATGTAAGAGAAGTGGTAGTTGAAAAGGTAGTAAGTTGTTGTTCAATCTTGCAAACATTTTCTCCTGTCACTCAGTGCAGCAGTCAAGTTTGTTCTGCATGCTCCTGTGAGTGATGCTGTCAGTCCCATCTCAGATGTCTCGATGCATGCTACTGCTTAGTCAGTAGAAGATATCCAAACGTTCCCCACCTGTTTTTGCCAAGTATCTCCATGTTTCATGAATTCCCTCATGAAGAAAAGCTCGTTCCATTATTTCACAGCTTTGATGTGCTTGGATGGTAGTGATTAGGCACTTATATTTACTGCCACGGTGACAAAGGCAAGAGAGGACATCACATATGCTTTCTTCTCCCATCACCGATCAAGGAGGTGGTACAATCTGCAAATCTCCTCCCTGAAGAGGCATAGTACAAAATTTGTTGACAAGTTGCCCATTGGTTTCTGTCTTGGGTTGTTCAGCCAATGTTTGTTTGATCTGACATTTTGCCTGCGGCAGTGACTGGTATTGTTGGAGCTTCACCATCCATTGCCAGTGATGGAGTGAACTTGTGCTCACAGCTGAAGATTTATGTACCTGGCATGCAATGTCCAAGGGCTTTCCTGTGGTCATTTCTACTGTGGATCTCCTCTTGCTACCTGCAACATTCGTTCTCTGCAGCACAGGAATCCAGGATCCATTCAACTTGAGGCTTTCTTCTTTCTTGCTGAAGCTATCGTCATGTTTGTGTATTTCTATAGCTTCCCTGAACAAGCCAGTGGAATGACTCTTCTCTACAGCACGGACTTCCATATCAGTGAGTTTCGCTATGAGCTTGGTCTCTCACAGTGCATCATCTGCCTGGCCAATTTCTCTACCTGCCTAAACCTGCAATTCTGCTTTTGTTCAGGACCCTGGTGTTAACTGATCATCCTGTCATTCCAACATATGTTTTTCCACATGTACATGGTATTCAGCATATTCCTGACATTGCAAGTGGGTCCCTTTTCTCCTTCGCTGATCTGAGACTCTCTTTGATCTTCTTCGTCAGTTTATATAAATAGTATTTATGCTGTGTTTGCACAATATACAGCTGATTGTGTCCATCTCTCTGGGACTGTATGGTAGAAACGCCACACCCATAATTTGTTTTTCTGACGTGTGTAATTACATGACACTTCTTATGTAATTGGTAGAGCACCCAATGCTCCTCAGCACACTTTGTAGGTGGTGCATCTGGCAGCTGAGATGCTGTGGCTCACATATTCATCTTGCTCATATTATGAGTGTGTTAATCATGCCTCTTTTCTGGCTCAGGTGGTGATTTAGTCTGTGCAGATATCAGTGCATGTGTATTGGTTTTCAATTCATGCTATGTCCAAGGTTTCCACAATCCCTCATGACCAACACATCTATAAGAGGTAGCTGTCGATCCCTTTCTACTTCCATGGTAAATTTTATGTTGGCATGGAAACTGTTTGAGTGTCTTAGGAAGTCAGTAAGCTGTTCCTGACCATGGTTCCATACAATAAAGGTATTGTCGACGTATCTGCACCACACTTTAGGTCACAAGGTGTTAAGTCCAGTGCCTGTGCTTTGAAATGTTCCATGGAGAAGTTAGCCACCACTGGGCTAACTGCCTTCCAGCTGTTTGTAGAAGTTGCCATTCCACGTGAAATGGCTCATCATAAGATGTCTTGCCAGAATATGGAGCCAATGTGTGCCAGAAAATCATTGATCACCCTTTAGTAAACAAAGAAACAACATCAAAGCTGACCAGGAAGTGCTGGTCACAAGGGACAATGAAAACTTGGGACACAGCATGTATCAAAAACTGACACACATAGACCAATATCTGCACAAGCTATCAAACCATCACCTGAGCCAAAAAAGAGACATGATTAACACACTCTTAACACAAGCAAGATGAATATGTGAGCTGCAATATCTCAGAAGCAAGATGCAACACATGGAAAGCATTCTGAGGAGCAATGAGTACTCCACCAGTTACATAAGAAGTGTCACAGAATCGAACTCTTAGTGACGTGACACATCAGAAAAAGAAAAGTTGTTTATGGCCTTTCTGCCATATATTTCCAGAGTGATGGACAGAATTGGCTGTATATTGTGTAAACATGGCATAAAGATTATTTAAAAATTGACAAAGAAGAACAAAAGGTATATCAGATCTGCAAAGGAGAAAAAGGACCCACTTGCAACGTCGGGAATACACCGAATATCACGCAAATGTGGAAAAGTCTATGTTTGAGTGACTGGATGATGGATTAAAGCCAGGATCACTGAACATAAGTGGTATTGCAAGTTGGGGCAGGTAGAGAGGAGGTGGAGGATGCTCTATGTGAGACTTATCAAACAGTGAAATTCACCAACAAGGAAGTTATGGCTGTAGAAAGAGAGTTATTACATACGCTTGGTCAGGGGAGCTCTAGAAATACACAAACATGACAATAGCTTCAATAAGAAAGGAGAAAGCCTTTAAGTGAATGGATCCTGGATTCCCATGCTGAAGAGAATGACCACTGCAGGTAGCAAGGGGAGAACTGCAGCAGAAATTACCATGGGAAAGCCCTTGGATGTTGGCGTGTCAGGTATACACAATCTGTGAATGTGAGCATGACTCCAGTCCACCATCAGCGATGGAGGGTGAAGCTTTGATGATGCTGGCCACTCATGCTGGCAACACGTCAGAAAAATTATCAAACAAACGTCGGCCGAAGAACTCAAGATAGAAGCCAACAAGTAATTTGTCACAGTGGATGAGCTTTGCTATTTGGACAGCAAAGTGACTGATGATGGCTGAAGTAGAGAAGATGCAAAATGCAACTGTATATAGCAAGAAAAGCATTTCTGAAATTTGTTAACATCTAATATAAATTTAGGTAGTGAGAAGGCTTTTCTTAAGATATTTGTCTTGAGTGTAGCCTAATGCTCAAGTGAAATGTGGACAACAAGTAGAAAAGAACAGAATGTAAGCTTTTTAAATGTGGTGCTACTGAATAACATTGACAATTAGATGGGTAGGTGGAATAACTAATGAGAAGGTACTGAACTCAATTGGATAAAAAATAAATTTGTGGTAAAACTTGACCAATGAAGTGATATGTTAATGTTTCACACCCTGAGTCATTAAGCAATCTTCAGTTTGGTAATGGGAGATAAAAAGTGGGAGGGGCAACATCAAGGTTTGACTACAACAAGCAGTTCAAATTGATATAAGTTGCATACTTATTTACTTATTTGGAGATGAAGAGTCTTGCAGAGGATACTGTAGCATGGAGAGCTGAAGGAAACATGTCTTTGGACTGAGGACCACAACAATAATAGATTAGATTAGATCAGATCAGATTTACTTTCAATTCAATTGATCTGTAGTGAGGAGGTCCTCCAGGATGTAGAACATTTCAGAAAAGCAATAATACATGAAAAATATTTGCACTAAAACAATTAGCTGATCTACCTTCCACAGGTCCCAAGTGGAATGATCATCTCTCTCTTTGTTTTTCATGAACACTGTATGAAAGCATCATTTTACAACACTAAGATCGCATTAATGTACTGAAATTAAAATTTTAAAAAATGTTTTTTTATTTATAAGGAAATAAACATATAATAGAACTACTACAATATTTATTTACAATGAACACATTGCTGCACTGAAATGTTGCAGAAGTTAGATTGTACTTTATATCTATATGACACACACACACACACACACACACACACACACACACACACACACACACATCCATCATCGGCAAACAAAATGAACTTGGCATTTGACAATGTTACTGATGAAAAGTCATTGATATACACAAGAAAAAGCAAGAGCCCTAATATGGAACCTTGTGAGACCCCACATGTAATTAGTTCCCAGTTGGATGATGCCTGATAGCTCAATACATGTCTCTTTCCTAGTAACAGCCTTTGTTTCCTGCCAGAGATACAAGATTTGAACCATTTTGCAGCATTTCCTTTTACACCACAATATTCTTATTTACTTAAAAGGATATTGGGGTTCACACAGTCAAATGCCTTCAACAGATCACAGAATATACCAGTTGCCTGCAGTTTTTGTCTACTGGATTAAGCAAATTTTCACTGTAAGTGTAGATAGCCTTCTCAATATCAGAACCCTTTAGAAATCTGAACTGCCTCTTTGACAGTATGTTATTTCTGATAAGATGGTTATAAAGCCGATTGCACATTACCTTTCCTAAAATTTTTGAGAATGCTGGCAAAAAAGAAATTGAATGGAAATTTGATGTTATTTCTTCATCTCCCTTCTTAAACAGTGGCTTAACTTCAGCATATTTCAACCATTCAGGAAATATTCCACTGATAAATGACTGGTTACACAGATAGCTTAATCTTCATCTTCATCTTCTCTTCAGGTATTAGGCAGGAATTGCCTGTCACGGTACCCATCTCTGCTGCAGTCTTCCTCTGTCTCTTCTCCCTTGACATTTATAATTTCTTGCCTTTAAGGGAAGTCTTCTCACTCTCCATTCCTTGTAGACGTTCATTCCATTTTCTTCTGTAATCTCAAATTTTATCATTGAGACAAAAGATTTGCAGTTCTTCTCTAATATCTTGATTTCTTAGCCTGTCTTCTCATGTGCAACCTTTAACACCTCTAAGGAATTTCATTTCTTGTGCCTGAATCCGGCTTTATTACTTCTTGGTAATCACCCATGTCTCACTTCCATAGAGCAGTGTGGGAACTGCAACAGTTCTGTAAAATTTAATTTGAGTGTCTTTCTTGGTTTTGTTTTTTAGGTTCCTGTTGATTGTTCCACATACCCAACTGAATTTACTAAGCTTAATTTCAATATCTCTGCTGTAGCCATATGTCATTTCACATCCAAGGTAACTGAAATGGTTTACTTGCTCTAAACTCTTCTGATCTATTTTGGTTCTGATTGGTTCTTTCCCCATGAAGGCCATTGTCTTAGTTTTTTCTTTTGAAATTTCCATGTTAAATTTTGCACTTATTTGTTTTAGCAAGTAGATTCCTTTCTGAAGGTCATCTTCCTTATCTGCTAGGATTAGTGCATCATCAGCATATAGTAAATTATTTAAAAGAATGTTCCTGTCTAGGTAGATGCCTTTCTGAAATTCTGAGTTCCTTGTATGTATTATTTCATTAATGTAGATGTTGAACAAAGTTGGAGAGATGCAGCAGTCTTGTCATACCCATTTGTTAGTTGGTACCTCATTAGCTGTTTTCCATTGAGAGCTAGAGTGATATTTGTGTCTTGATATAAACTTTTCATCGTATTTATTAGATGCTTTGGATATCCGCAATTCGTCATTATTTCCAAAAGTTTCTGTCTATTGACATTGTCAAAAGCTTTTTCTGAAGTCAATAAAAGCAATATGCGTTTCTTCATTATATTCTCTCCATTTTTCTATTATTTGTTGTAGAATAAAAACTGGGCCTATTGTGGAGCATTGTTTCCTAAAATCCATTTGTTCCTCATGCAGTACTGCTTCTGCTATGTCTTTAAGTCTTGTATTTAAAATCTTAGCATGCAATTTCCATGACAAGTTCAGTCAACTTATTCCTTTGTAATTACTACATAGGCTTTTATTTCCTTTTTAAAAATTGATATCACTCTAGCTGTTTTCCAGTTTTTGGGAATACTCTTCTTCTTCCAACATTTGTTGAAGAGATGTAGCACTTGTTGGTGTAGTGTCATTGCTCCATCTTTTAATAATTCAGCATTAATGCTGTCTTTTCCTGTTGCTTTTCTGTTCTTAAGTGATGTTAGTACAGATGTTAATTCATCAGACTGTATTTCACCTAATCCTTTCTTGTCTAGTTTTTCAATTTCAGTTTCTTGTGCTGTATGATCATACCACAATTCACTGTAATGATTTGTCCACTGTTCTTCTTCAATACTATTTATTTGTATCTTCTCTCTTTCTGATGTGTTTGAGGTTTTTAAAACCTTATATGCCATTTGTTGTCTTCTGTGGATATCACGTTCAATATTAGAAATAAACCTATCCCAGTGTTGACGATGTGCTTTCCTTACTACGCATTTAGCATTATTTCTTTTCTCCTTATAGTATTGTTTGTTCTCAAGAGTGGGATTGCTTAAGTGTTTTATATATGCATCCTGTTTTCCTTTGACAGCTTTAATTATATCCTCATTCCAAATTTTTAGGCCTCTTCTTTTCTGTATTCTTTTCTTTTTACCAAGAGCTTCTCCTGCTGCTCTACATACAATATTCTTTAGAGTTTGCCATTCTTCTTCTATATTGTCTTTAGTTCGTAAGTTTGCTAGTTCTTCATTTAATCTCCTTTGGTACAGGTGTCTGATACTGTACTCTTCAAGAAAGTATACCTTATAACCGCTTTGATCTTGTTGGTTTGTTACTTGTTTAGTTATTTTCTTCCATTTTGTAAAAAGATCTATTCTGCAGATAAGTAAGAAATGATCTGATCCTATATCTTGTCCACTATACACTCTTGTATCCCTTACTTGGCCCACTAGATTCTCATTTACTAAGATTTAGTCAATTATTGATCTAAGACCTCTGCTGGCCCAGGTATACTTGTGTATAATCTTTTTCTTAAAAAGTGAATTTGTGATTTTAAATTGTTGTAAGCGTCAAAATCTCTTAGTAATTTTCCATTTTGATTACATATTGGTTCTCCAACTGGACCTTTAATGTTTGTTACTGGCATATTTCCTATTCTGGCATTGAAATCACCCATCATAATAACCTGATCAGTAGCACTGTATTTACTCAGAGTCTTCCGTGGTTCTTCACAGAAGCATTCAGACTCATCTTTTTCCCTTTTCATGTGCATAGCTTAATATGTTACTTAACTCAAAATCACATTCTTTAATTAACTTTGTTGATATTTCATCATATCCACTAGATGTTTTCGATTTTCAAGATTTTATGATGGACATTACTTCTGCTGGGGTGGTGACGGTGAAATTCATACTATGGAAGTTACTTGAAATGTCTAGTCTGAGGTATCCCATGGCAGCATCTACAGAACCTGACAACCCCAACTTTTCAGTAACAGTTATAAAATGTTTGTTAAAAAGTTCTGGAATACTATACACATCTGTCACCAATGTATCATTTACTCTTAATGCTATTTGCTCCTCTTCATGTCTGGTTCTACCGGTGTCCTCCTTCACTATATCCCATATTGCCTTTATTTTGTTATCCGATATGACTATCTTTTCCTTGTAACACAGTATATTTACTTTGATGTCCGTATTACAGTCTTTAATAGAAGTTATGTTAATGTGTGTCAGGCAATGCGAACTTGGATTCCTCTAGCATAACAGACCAAGAAATCAAAAGAGAATCAGAAATCTTATTTCAAGTTGTTTGTTTACTGTTCTGAAAAAACAATGCGCCAACAGCGATGTATCTCCACTGTGAATGGTGTTCGTGGGCTAGCTGTAGCTCTGCATACCATTATGAAGTGCATGGCAGATGTTATTTCCTGTACCATATACTACAGCTTCTTCTCATTCCATTTGTGTATGAAGCACGGGAAGAGTCAAAGCTTAAATGCCTTTGTGTTTACTTAATGAGTTCAAGCTTGTCTTTGCAGGCTCTATACAGGCAATATGTAGGGGTTGTAGTATATTCCTATATTCCTTAGTAAATTCTGGTTATCGAAACTTTATAACTAGGCTTTTGTGGGATGGTTGATATCAATCTTCATGGATGTGTAAAAGTAAAAACAGATCATCTTTCAGCTGGTTAGACAGTGTTGATTAGTGGGTCTTTTCTTACATGACTGAAAATGCTGGTGGTGTCTTTTCCACTATTTGTTTTTGGACACTCAGTATATCTTGCAGACTTTGCAACACAGATGCCCACAGTGTAACACAGCTGACCAGGTACCAGTATTTGTGTCCTAGCAACTCTGTCTGTTGGTTTCTCTGCTTATCCTCTAATTTATTTCCTGGTTCAAGGACTTATGAAGAATGAAAATTGAAAGGTTCTGAGTGCCAAATCTCACATAATACATACAACGGACAACACAGTATAAAACATAATCTAGCAGGATTCGCAAATTATGGTGGGTGATTCTCTAAATATCAGGCATATTTCAGTACAGCGGAAAAGCTTGGCAAAGAGAACTGGTTATATACTAGTGACTGCAGCTTGATTATATTGTTTCTCAAGTGGAGATTGACATCATAAACATTCAACAGAACTAGATCTGAAAGCCTTCTTACAAAGTTCTTGCAAGTTCAAAAGCTATATATGTGCAGGAGAATAAAAAAATAATTGTACATAACTTATTTGTATCCAATAAACTGAGAAGGTATCCTGAGACCATCATGGAAAAAATAATACAACAAATTAGAAAATACTTTATTAAGAATGTTCTAACAGCCATACCAAGAGACCGAGTGTTTCTAAGTGTAATAAGGAAGTTTTTACAAGATAATTCTCCCAAAGAAGGAAACAACACCCAGCTACTCTTAATAATACAAATAGCATTTTTACCAGTAGTTGTTGGCTTTTTTTCAGTGACTAATGTAAACAACAATGACAGCAATATTCACATGAAAAGTTGTCTGAAGATGAACCTGTAAGCTCGAATCCAACAGAGGCATTACTTGTGCAAGTAAACAGCATTATTAACAGTGGCTGGTTGCTGTTTCTGAGCCTGCAGGAATCAACTTTTATTTTTTACACAGTCACAGTCTCAAAACTGTCTTATTTTGATAAAATAGTAGTTACAATTTTTTTGTTACAAGTGCCATTAACACTGAGGCAACATATTTTATTTGTGACAACACAAGTACAGAAATACAGCATTAAGTTTTTAATTGGTACAGCTGTGGTCAGGAAAAATTACCTGTCACATCTTTCAGATTTTGGCACTTCAGAGAGAAGCACAGCTTGGCACAAAGATTATGCACCATCTACTAACACATGTTTTAAAGACTTTCTCCATGGTTTGGCACCTGAATCAAATCTAGGGACATGCAACAGAGTACTGAGACCAAAATAGCACTGAAAGTACCTTTAGTGAAAAGAAAAAAAAAAAAAACAGAATCTTTTCAATTTCCACTCTCCACATATCGATTTTCTTTTTTAATAGATCTTTTTCAAATCTTTGAAGGACCATTAACAGGCATTCGGTACAAACTGAGGATGACCAGTCTTTCAAGTATACAGACCATTTTGTATCACAAATGTCCATGCATAATGCAAATTTCCTAATTGTTAATGTGATACAAATTTTACTATTCTGCTGTCAGAGAGATAAACAATGTATTAATGTGATATACATCAGATGTTTTTGACAATAAGGTCAATACAGTTTTCTCTAGTAGTACAACTTGTAATCCGATGAGGCCAACTTAACACAGGGGGATGCGTGCTGTTATATCATTCTCAACATGCCTTGACTTGCAAAAATCAACAGCACTTAAAAATTACAATGACTCAGATATATCTAATGGTAGTCTGTGATTACTATCTTATTACAGTTGTGGCAACACATATCTGTTACTATTACTTGCACTGCCAATGCTATTTAGTCTCAAGGAAGGAAAAAAGATTCAGATTTACCATCTCACATGCATTGAGATAATTTCTCCTTTGTGCTTAGTATTCCCAAGAATAACTGTAAGTCAAAAATTTTCTAAAACTCTAGTCATTTCAATGTACAATGAGATAGGAATGATGATGGAAATAGGATCACATTTGAGGAAGTGGAGAAAATGGTCAATAGATTGCAGTGCAATAAAGCGGCTGGGGTGGATGAAATTAAGTTGGAAGTCATCAAATACAATGGAATGTCAGGTCTTAAATGGCTACACAGGATAATTGAAATGGTGTGGGAGTTGGGACATGTTCCATCAGACTGGACGAAAGCAGTAATCACACCAATCTTTAAACATGAAAACAGAAAAGATTATAACAGCTACAGAGGTATCTCTTTAATCAGCATTTTGGGTAAAATCTTCTCAGGTATTAATGAAAGGAAAGTGTGAGTATTAGTTGAGGACAAATTGGATGAAAATCAGTGTGGGTTTAGGCCTCTTAGAGGTTGTCAGGACCAGATCTTTAGCTTATGGCAAATAATGTAGAAATGTTATGAGTGGAACAGGGCATTATATCTATGCTTTATAGATCTAGAAAAGGCGTATGACCAGTTCCTAGGAGGAAGTTATTGTCTGTTCTACGAGATTATGGAATAGGAGGCAAACTTTTGCAAGCAATTAAAGGTCTTTACAAAGATAGTCAGGCAGCAGTTAGAGTTGACGGTAAATTGAGTTCATGGTTCAGAGTAGTTTCAGGGGTAAGACAAGGCTTCAACCTGTCTCCACTGTTGTTCATATTATTTATGGACCATATGTTGAAAACAATAGACTGGCTGGGTGAGATTAAGATATGTGAACACAAAATAAGCAGTCTCGCATATGCAATGACTTAGTTGTGATGGCAGATTCGATTGAAAGTTTGCAAAGTAATATTTCAGAGCTAGATCAGAAATGTAAGGATTATCGTATGAAGATTAGCATCTCCAAAATGAAAGTAATAACAGTGGGAAAGAGATATAAATGGATTGTGTGCCAAATAGGAGGAACAAAGTTAGAACAGGTTAGAACAAGTACTTAGGATGCATATTCTCACAGGATGGCAACATAGTGAAAGAACAGGAAGCGAGATGTAGCAAAGCTAATGCAGTGAGCACTCAACTACGATCTACTCTCTTCTGCAAAAAGGAAGTCAGTATCAATACTAAGTTATCTGTGCCCTGTTCAATCTTTCGACCAACTTTGTTGTATGGGAGCGAAAGCTGGGTGGACTCAGGTTACTTTATCAATATGGTTGAGGTTACGGATATGAAAGTAGCTAGGATGATTGCAGGTACTAGTAAACAGGAAAAATGGCTGGAGGGTGTCCACAATGAGGAAATCAAAGAAAAACTGGGAATCAACTCTATAGATGTAGCAGTCAGGGTGAACAGGCTTAGATGGTGGGGTCATGTTACATGCATGGGAGAAGCAAGGCTACCCAAGAGACTCATGGGTTCAGTCGGGGTAGACCAAGGAGAAGGTACCTGGATTCGGTTAAGAATGATTTTGAAGTAACAGGCTTAACATCAGAAGAGGCACCAATGTTAGCACTGAATAGGGGATCATGGAGGAATTTTATAAGGGGGACTATGCTCCAGACTGAATGCTGAAAGGCATAATCAGTCTTAAATGATGATGATGATAATGATTGTAGTCATGATTGATTGTGAATTGTACTATAACTAATCTTGGAATTTTAATCATCGCAATTCCCAAGACACATAACACTCACAAAAAACACACATTAAACAGCCAAAGGTTCAAAATCTGTTTCCTTTGTGGGCGAATTTTAATTCTTAATTATGTTTGCATTGAATGTATCACCAGAAATTTGAATTTCAAGCAGCAAGATTTATGTAATATTCCATTTCCGGATGTACATCCTGCGATATTTGGTGGATGTGACTGGTAAATCTGAAAAAATCCTTCTGAAGCTAGGGTCATATTATTCTGACATAATTGTTTATGAGGGGCATTTATAAAGCTTGTCCATTTGGCTACAAATAGTGTAAATATCAGAATATGTCTTGCATGATGCAAGCACAGCATCAGTCCCCATATTCAAGCACATAGATATATAAATATTATCTTTTTAAAGAAAAAAATTGAGACATCTTTAGTCAAAGTGCTATATTTTCTAAATTTGTTTATCTAGCTATCTAGCTTCCTTCCATCCATCCGTCCATTCATCATGTTCCACAGATCCTGCTGAGAAAGAGAACCTTCAAGGATATGGAATGAATCAAGGTATATAATAATGAAAGACAAAGACCATGGGCACTTTAAGGCCCAAGTAACACAAGCAGCTGCTTAGGGAGCCAAGCTGAAAGGAGCACCACAGATGCACAAGTGCAAGATTTGTATACAGTGTGTATCATAATTAGCAGCAAAAACTGACATGATTGGAGGTATACAATGACAGAAGCAAATACAATACCCTCTAGTAAAAATGACCCTGCAAACAAGTCATTTGTGAGATAATTCTGAATGTATGCTTACAAGCTTCAATTGAGTTCAGTTAGTATAAATGTATTTGAAATGTAAACTTTTTTTATTAAGTTTCCATCTAATTGGGCTTGAATTTTTTTTTTCAAGACATGTCATAGCATAGCCATATCTAGAAGGATCAAAAAGTACAGAATTCCTGATTTTCTCGCTCCCACACTTTCCAGTTGTGCATGATTATCAACTGTTCACCTGTACAGTAGGGATAAGAACACCTTATCAGTTTATTTAACACTTTTAAAACTGAATTTTGATTGCAGGAATGGCCATTTTTCTCAAACATTTTTAACTGATTTGCTGACTGTGGGTAATGATAAGATAAAACAACTAATAACGCGCATCATGCTCTTGTACAAAGAGCCATAGCCAAATAACTGATGTTACTTCCCTGTTAATAAAAGAAGGAGAAGATTTACTCTTGCAAACTACAAATGAAAATTGTCTAACAAAAGAGAGATCCACAAAGAATGGCTCATTCATTCTGTTTAAAAAATTTGATTCCTTTTATTAGAAACTTTTTAATGCTGATACTATCTCACCTGCAGATATGTCAGGGCTTACATACTTGAAAAACATATCTGGAATTCTAGTCCAACACAAAAAAAAATTCAAACCATATTAAAGCATACTAACATGGTGAGAGTTATGCTTGCATTTATGTCCTGACAAATGCTTGGTGACGCAAATCAGAGACTCATTCAGCCTGAGACTCAACACCAATCTGAAGTATGAGTGTCATTCAATAATTCACAAAACCCCTTTTTTCTCAAAGCAGGGTGGTTTTATTTATGATTTAAACACACTAAATTGTTCTCCAGTTCTTTGGTTATTTATCAGTGTAGTTTCTGTTCAGTTCCGTAGCCTTCATCCACCGTAATGTAAGAGCCCATGTGCCTTTATGTACCATTCTACAAGCAACCATCTCAACCAAGCTCATGTGCAGCAACAATTTTCCCATCATTGTGACAGTGCTCCCCATGGAATCCATTCTTCAGTGGGCCAAAGAGATGGAAGTTTGATGTTGCGAGATCTGCGCTGTAGGACCGATGTGGAAGAACAGCCCACCGAAGTTTTGTGCTCTTTTGATCTCCTTTTGTGCTGGCTTGGTGTGTGGCCTTGGGTTATCATGGAGAAGTGGAAATTGTTTGCATTTTTGTGCCTATGAACACATTGTAATTGTTTTTCCAATTTCCTATGAGTCTCACAATAGAATTCATAGTTGGTCATTTGACCATGAGGGACGACATCGAATAGAATAATCCCTTTCGAGTCCCAGGAGATTGTAGCCATAGCTTTACACCTGAGTGTGCTGTTTTGAACTGCTTCTCAAAGGACATGTGTGTTGACATTCCATGGTCTGCCAGTTTGTTTCAGTCTCAAAGTAGTGAATCCATATTTCATTGCCAGTGACACTGTTTGGCAAGAAATGATCAGCATCGGCTTCACAATGAGCAAGCAAATTGGTGTAGATTTTCCTTCTTTCATCTTATTCCATATCTGCTTTTTGCTTGGAATGCACCGTAGTTGCAGATTCCATTATGAAGACTGCTTATAACAATGCCATCTACTTGGAGTCACTGGGAATATATGAGATGACACAGGAAAGTTCAAGGATGTCGCAAACAAAATCACAATGTTTTTAAATCCAAATGGCCAAGAAAAAATGTATGTTACATTACTTATTGAATGTCCTTCATATTAAAAGGCTGCTGTGCCAAAAACAGTTCCTGTGGGCACAGGAGTCTGCATTGCTAGGAAGAACAGATGAGTACAGTCTCATGAAACAAATGTTCACTATCTCAGTAAAGTCATGCGAAATGAATTCATCACTCTGTTATCAACACTTATTAAGGATTACCACTTAGATTAGATTGTACTCCTGATGTGAATCTCACAGAACAAATGTCAATGGGCATTTGTTTTGTCCGGGCAGAGCCTTATGAAAAATTAATTATCCAAGAACATTTAATCTAATTACAGAAACTAGTGGTGAATGTTTAATCACAATTCTCTTAAATGAGTTGATAAGATAGCAGATTCATTTGAAAAATATGTGAGACCAAGAATATGATAACAGTTCAGATATGAATGGGAAAACATGTCAGTTCAAAAAATAATTAAAGACACCAATCCTCCAGCATTTTGTTTGCATGTGAGTCTCATTTGTTAAACCTTGTGGTGAATGATTCAGCACTGTCATGTCATGTTTCTGACCTCCTTTTTTCAGTCAATAGTGAATCAATTAATAAACTATAGAATTAAAAATTTCTATTGGTAAACTAAAAAAGTATCAGAAATTTTATGTACTCATTCTTTCCATTCTATTTAATAGGTGCACAGTTTCAAGGTATAATAACACAACAGATCTAGTTCTTTCTGTTTTTATTTAAAGCTTTTATGGCACTAAGGAATTTCTTTAAAAGAAAATGATTTTTTATAATTTTAATATTTATCATTGGAATAAGGTTCAGAAATTATTTGTTGCAGAGGAATATCTATATAGTACGTATTTTAAAAGAAACATCTGTTTCCACAGTCACTTGATTTAGACTTATTTTTAAAGGTTTTATCAAGAGAATAAGGAAAGAGAAATAATGTCTGAATGAGTGAGTAAGGTATCAGAGAGACAAATGATATGTAGCTTGTCTGGAAAAATGTTCTTCAACCAGCCCTGACAGTGACATAAAAGAAACTTCACCTGTATTGGTCTGTTAACAATAATCTATCACTATACTACTTAATGCTATTTGCACTTTTGCCATCTAGATTTAGTTGAGTAAATTAGTAAGGAAGCTGTTGCACTGAAAAAGCTACTTCAGCCTCAGAAACACTACAGAGCCCCTGTGTAACCTGTTATTAATAGCTTCATATGTATTCAATTTCATTTGTACTTTTCACGGAAAATATTTTTACATTAAATACTGAAACCTATCAACAGTTTATTACTACTTCTCATGCAGCTTCATAACAAATATTGCTACTTGCCACACAACTAACAGAGCTAAACCTGAATCTTGATATTCAGATATTTTTTTGGAAAATTTCAAGAAATTGTAAAAATCTACAAACTTGTATTAATTTATCTTCATTAATAATCTATGGGAAGAAATGGATAGCTGTGTGACATACAGAAGTTTGGCTCAGTCCATGGAGAATTTTTGGATAGCCTAAGTGGTAAGGCGACCACTTGCAACAAGCAGGAAATTCGGGTTCGAGTCCTTGCCTGGTACAAATTTTCACTTGTCACTTTAGGTAGTACATCTATACCTATTACAGTCATGTTGAATTCAATGAATTAATTTCAAACATAAAAGTATTGCTCTGGAATGTTCCTTAAGGAGTCTCTTGCTCAAAAAGAGAAATAAAACAAATGTGTGAAGCCAATTATGGGAATGGTAAAATAGCAAAATGGAGTTTTTCAGCATCTTGCAATGGATAAATTCTTGTTTTAACTTTACAACTTGGCAATGAAAGAGAGAAGTTAGTAATGGAAATGGATTGGCTCACCTTTAATAATGAAGGAAAGTATGTTACTCTGAAACTGGAAAAATTATGCTGACTTGGGTGACGTAAATTTTCCTCTTAGTATCGACAAAATCTAGTGGCAAGCATGCCACTAGGCAAGATCGCGTAATATGGCATAATCTCAAGAAATAGCACATGCTGACTATTCAGGCTTTTGTGCAATGAAAGAACTACTGCAGCAGAAATGTTTTCACAATCATGGCAAGAAGATTGCTGAACTCTATTAATTTTTTAAAAATCCGAACGCCAGACTTTCTACAAATAGTTTAACAATTTCATACATTGAACATATCTTATGAGAGGATTGCACATAAATATGCAGATCTCAAGTCTCCTATATTTTCTTTCTGTTAAAATATACATATTTTATGGACTTGCGTACTATTCTAGGTGATTTCTCTTTAGTGAACATTCCAAGCATATGCAACATAATCTACATTTTTAAACCTCAAAGGAAACCTATAAATAAATGTAGCAGTATACTGTACATTCTAAAATATTGCATATAGCCACTTACATTTAAGTTTCCGTTTCCTGCTGCTGCTGCCGCTGCTGCCTTTTCCCCTTGTATTTGCAGCCTGGTTTTAGTTAAGTCCAAGGGGTATGTAACTGATGAAGAGAGAAATGATAAACTGTTTTAAATACACTGAATAACACCATGTTGATATCAATGACATAAAGCACTTTAAAAATTTCAGGCATGAAAGACTCTCTCTCTCTCTCTCTCTCTCTCTCTCTCTCTCTCTCTCTGTGTGTGTGTGTGTGTGTGTGTGTGTGTGTGTGTGTGTGTGTGTGTGTTTTTCATAAAGTAATAACTTGCACTGAGGTGACAAACATCATGGGATAGCGATATGTACATACACATATGGTGGTAGTTTGCACACACAAGGTATAAAAGGGCAATGCATTAGCAGAGCTGTCATATGTGCTCAGGTGATTCATGTGAAAAGGTTTACAATGTGATTATAGTCAAGCGACAGAAATCAACAGACTTTGAACACAGAATGGCAGTTGATGTTAGACGCATGGGACATTCCGTTTCAGAGATCGTTAGGGAATTCAATATTCTGAGGACCACAGTGTCAAGAGTGTTGTGAGAAAAACAAGTTTTAGGCATTACCTCTCATCATGGATAACACAGTACCCGACAGTCTTCACTTAACAACCGAGACAGTGATGTTAGCGTAGAGTTTTCAGTGCTAACAGAACGGCAACACTGTGTGAAATAACAGCAGAAATCAATGTGGGACATACGATAAATACATCCATTAGGACAGTGTGGTGAAATTTGGCATTAATGGGCTATGGCTGCAGATGACCGATGTGAGTGCCTTTGCTAACAGCATAACATCACCCGCAGTGCCTCTCCTGGGCTTGTGACCGTATTGGATGGACCCTACACCCGGAAAACCATGGCCTGATCAGATGATTCCCAATTTCAGTTGGTAAGAGCTGATAAAAGTGTGATGCAGACCACACAAAACCATGGACCCAAGCTGTCAGCAAGGCACTGTGCATGCTGGTGGTGGCTCCATAATGGTGTGGGCTTCATTTACATGGAATGGACTGGGTCCTCTGATCACTGACTGGAAATGGTTATGTTCAGCTACTTAGAGACCATTTGCAGACATTCATGGACTTCATGTTCCCAAATAATGAAGGAATTGTTATGCATGACTATGCACAATGTCACTGGGCCACAACTGTTCACAACTGGTTTGAAAAATATTCTGGACAATTCAGTTCAGGCGAATGATTTGGCCACCCAGATCACCCAACATGAATTCCATTGGACATTTATGGGAGATAGTTGAGAGGTGACTTTGTATGCAAAATCCTGCACCGGCAACACTTCTGCAATTATGGACAGCTAGAAAGGCAGTATGGTTCAATATTTCTGCCGGGGACTTCCAATAAATTGTTCAAGTCCATGTCATGTCAAGCTGCTGCACTATGCCAGGCAAAAGGATGTCCAACACAATATTAGGAAGAGCTCATGACTTAATTGTCCCCTCTGTGTAGATTGAAGCAGACTGCTATGTTCTCTAAAGAAGGCAATAAATGGAAAGAAAGGCCAAATGGCATCTGCATACAAACACAGAGACAGTAAAATAATCGATTTTGTTTCATGAGAAAATGAAAAAAAGTCTGTAGTAATCTTACACTAAAAAGGACAAACGTATCAAAAATGGCAAATTCAGAGTATAGCAAAGGCCTTCCACATAATGATTTAGACATGTAGTGAAAATTCTCTTGATGATAGCAACACTATAATCACACATAAAACTTCTAAAGTCCTACCAGAGAAGGCAAATAAAACTCTTAAGGATGTTTACAATTGGTCAACATGCAATAATCCAGCAATGAACTAACAGATAACTGAAGGCATAAACTTCAAAATGGGGAAAAATATACTGACAAACTTTTTCGGGATGAATACTAAGTGACAGTTGAAATGGAATAAGCACACAATAACTCCAGTAAAAGAGAATGTCATCAGTATATTATGTCCTTAAATTCCTGTATTCAGAGTATAACAGCAAGTAGTCTGTAGTTACATATGATCCATTTACAGGGTGTTTCTGTAAGAGTATGCAAAAATTTAACAGGAAATAGAGGATGCTCCACCGAACAATCTGAGGTAGGGAACCTGGGCTCAAAGAAGCCAACTTAAGGAGATAATATGAATAAAATCAAATTATTGTGTACTTTTTTATTTATGTTAGTTACAGTTAACTGCAAATACCAACACTGACACAATGAATGTACCATTTGTACTGTATCTTACAAAATGTGCTGAAACCCTCGGATATCAACCTCAATGCAAGCGTGACATTGGCAAACAAGATTCTGATGCACCCTGTCAAATATCCCTCGTCTGTTTCAAATTACATCAAAGGCAGCTACTATTCTGGCAACTAATTCTATCTCCATACTCACTGGGATCTCAATCATAAGTGATTTTAAATATACCCATTATTTTCTATGAAAAATAATCAAGGGGATTCAGGTCAGTTGACCTCACAGGCCATGGAATAGGTCCTCCGCTTCCAATCTAGTGACCAGGAAATACAGTGTTGAGATGGTTGCGGACATCCACACTGAAATGAGACAATGCACCATCATGTTGTATCCATGTCCTCTCACAAACAGCGAAGAGTACGTTCTCCAACAACTCAGGTGGCCATTCAGATGGCCAGGTACAAAATATGGCCCAATGAGATTGTAACCCTACAATACCAGCCCTGATATTCACAGCAAAGCATATTTGATGGTGTGACTCTACTACAGTGTTATAGTTTTCCTCATTCAACACATCGCTATTCTGCTGTTTGAAATACCATCGGATCAAATAAGGCCTCATCAGTGAACAGCATGATTTGGAGGAAATCTTGTCAATCAATACATTGTTGGAGCAACCACTGACACAATGCAACTCTTTGTGCAAAGTCATCGCAAGCATTGCATGGACTTTTTGTAGGTGATATAGGTGCAGTTGTTCATGGAGTACTCGCCACATGGTAGTATGTGCAGTGCCCATTTAATGTGCGGTATGATGAGTACTTGTAGTGGGGTCTGCTGCAATATGTTCCATCAACTCCTCCTCAGAGACAGGTGTGCAAGAGGTCCTCATGTTGCCAGGTCTCTCTTTCCTTCTTTCCAATAAACTAGTCTCCTGCACATGTCAATCAAGAGACATAAATACTTGTCTTGACGGATGATGCATGTTAAGAAATTGTTCCATGTATAGCCTTTCAGCAGAGAGAGCATTGCAATGTACTTCCCCCACACACAAGGTGCATGTCAGTGAGTTCTGCAAAAATGTACTGATTCTGCTCCATCAATTTGTACTTAACATCTCTGATAGCAGTCAGTAATGAATGGATCAGTTATTGATTCATAGCACGTTATGTCATGGGACAATGTAAATACAATACAACAGAACCACCTTACGGAAAAGTACAGTAAACGAAACATGCATCATATGTCCTAGTGATCAGGCTCATCCTTCTTATTTCCTTGTAGGAAAAAAAAGAATGTATATGTAAATAAACAGCACAGTAAATGTAAAATTGTATGCATGTTAGTTGTATATAAGCTGGAAAACAGTAATGCTAGACAAAGCATTAGACAAGTTTATTTCCATATCTCCTTAAGCTGGCTTCTCTGACCCCATTTTCCCTACCTCCAATTGTTCAGTGGAGCATTCTTTAGTACCTCTTACATTTTTGCACAACTCTTACAGAAACCCCCTGCATACAAGCAGCCCTCACTTTTATATGCCAAATTCAGAAGAATGCAAAATCCCCAAGACTGGCTAAATTTCATGGAAGCTCGAAATTTAGTGTGGACATCAATGTGAGATGCTTTTAATAATTTCCACAATGAAGTATTGTCTCAAATTATGGTAGAAAACCCAAAGAGATTCTAGTCTTATGTAAAGTACACCAGTGGCAAAAAACAGTCAATACCGTCACTGCGCAATAGCAATGGAAATGTTACCGATGATGGTGCCACTAAAGAGGAGTTATTAAATACAGTTTTCTGTCATTTCTTCAGAAAAGAAGATGAAGTAAATATTCCAGAATTTGAAACCAGAACAGTTGTTCACATGAGTGACATAAAAGTAGATATCTTAGGTGTTGCGAAACAACTCAAATCACTTAAGAAAGGCAAGTCTTCTGGTCCAGATGGTATACCAATCAGGTTCCTCTCGAAGTATGCAGACATAATAGTGCCTTTCTTAGCAATCATAAACAAATGCTCACTTGATGAAAGGTCTGTTCCTAAAGACTGGAAAGTAGCACAGGTCACACCAATATTCAAGAAGGGAAATAGGAGTAACTCCCATAATTACAGAACCATATCACTGACCTCAATTTGCAGTAGGATTTTGGAGCATATAATGTACTCAAACATTATGGATCACCTTGAAGAAAATGACTTATTGATACATAGCCAACATGGATTCAGAAAATATTGTTCTTGTGCAACACAGCTAGCTCTTTATTCCCATGAAGTAATGAGTGCTGTCGAGAAGGGATCTCAGATCAATTCCATATTCCTAGATTTCCAGAAAGCTTTTGATACCATTCCTCACAAGCAACTATAAATCAAAGTGTGTGCATATGGAGTATCGTGTCAGTTGTGTGTCTGGATTTATGATTTCCTCTCAGAGAGGTCACAGTTCGTAGTGATAGATGGTAAATCGTCGAGTAGAACATAAGTGATACCTGGCATTCCACAAGGTAGTGTCATAGGCCCTCTGCTGTTCCTGAATTATATAAATGCTCTAGGTGATAATCTCCGCAGTCCCCTTAGTTTGTTTTAAGATGATACTGTAATTTACTATCTAGTAAAATCATCAGATGATCAATTCCACTTACAAAATAATCTAGAGAGAATTTCTGTATGGTGTGACAAGTGTCAAGCACTAAACAAAGAAAAGTGCGAGGTCATCCACATGGGTACTAAAAGAAATCCAATAAATTTTGGGTATATGATAAATCACACAAATCTAAGGACTGTCAATTTGACTAAATACCTAGGAATTACAGTTATGAGCAACTTAAATTGGAAAGACCACATAGATAATATTGTGGGAAAGGTTAAACAAAGACTGCGCTTTGTTGGCAGAACACTTAGATGATGCGACAAACCCACTAAAGAGACAACCTACATTACACCTGTCCATCCTCTGCTGGAATATTGCTCCGCAGTATGGGATCCTTACCAGGTAGGATTGACGGAGGACATTGATAAATTGCAAAGAAGGGTAACTTGTATCGTGTTATCGCACAATAGGGGTGAGAGTGTCACTGATATGATATGCGAGTTGGGGTGGCAGTCACTGAAACAAAGGCGGTTTTCTTTGCAGCGAGATCTATTTACGAAATTTCAGTCACCAACTTTCTCTTCTGAATGATTAAATATTTTGAAACTTCCTGGCAGATTAAAACTGTGTGCCCGACCGAGACTCGAACTCGGGACCTTTGCCTTTCGCGGGCAATTGCTCTACCATCTGAGCTACCGAGCACGACTCACGCCCGGTACTCACAGCTTTACTTCTGCCAGTATCTCGTCTCCTACCTTCCAAACTTTACAGAAGCTCTCCTGCAAACCTTGCAGAACTAGCACTCCTGAAAGAAAGGATACTGCGGTGACATGGCTTAGCCACAGCCTGAGGGATGTTTCCAGAATGAGATACTGGCAGAAGTAAAGCTGTGAGTAGCGGGTGTGAGTCGTGCTTGGTAGCTCAGATGGTAGAGCACTTGCCCGTGAAAGGCAAAGGTCTCGAGTTCGAGTCTCGGTCAGGCACACAGTTTTAATCTGCCAGGAAGTTTCATATCAGCGCACACTCCGCTGCAGAGTGAAAATCTCATTCTGGAGTAAATATTTTGTTGACACCCACCTACATAGGAAGAAATGATCATCATAATAAAATAAGAGAAATCAGAGCTCTAACGGAAAGATTTAGGTGTTCCTTTTTCCCACACGCCATTCAAGAGTGGAATGGTAGAGTAGTAGTATGAAATTGGTTCGATGAACTCTCTGCCAGGCCCTTAAGTGTGAATTGCAGAGTAATCATGTAGATGTAGATGTAAACAGTGTCTGGGAAGAATGCACAAAATATGGATACAATTTTTTATTCAGAGAATTTGGCAATATAATAACTAAAACCAATCATTATACATATGAAAAAAAAACTGTTTAAAGAGTTGTTTGTCCGAACCACAAGTACTATATTGGAGATCTATGCAAAATGGAACAGCAACACCTCAATCACCTTGGGCATGCTTACTATCTACATGGCCCCTGCATGCCTCAGTATCACAAGTTTTCCATGTTGTAATCAGGAATGGACACTAGGCAGCAGTATGATGCTGGTAGAAGCCACCACTTCTGAGGGACCTATTCACATCTGCACAACATGGGATGAGAAAATAGTATCATGAGTATTCTGCCATTGATAGCTATAAAGGACAGTGCATGGACTGCATGATCCAGTTCTTTCGGCTTCAAGAGCCTCTCCTGGTCACCTCATCGTCTCAGTATGCTCTCAAAGCCCATCCTAGGGACAAACTCTGCTGTTCTTACTTTCATCATTATTTCCTCTGTGGATTTGGACTGCATTAAGGTCAGAGTTTTTGTGTCGGTGTTGGACCTAATAAGAAATATACTATAAACAGTCATGCAACTTTTAGATAGCAACTTTGTCAAGCCACTGTACCAATACCTAGTGAGATGGTGTATTTTGTGCCTTTTGTTCTTACCATCAAAGCAGGCATATTTTATTGTCAATAAACTTGTTAAAACTTGATCAGTGTTTTCCCTGTGTCCCCATGATGGATACTTCAATAAGTATATCTAAGAAGCTATTATACACATTAAGAAAAATATTAGTAATCATTATGCTAACAGCTTGATCCATAATCATGGACTAATAGCCAAAGGTAATTTATCCATATAGCACATGCTACAGGTCCTGTGCTGTCAGATGACCCACACCGTAACACTTATTTTGATGGAGGAAAATTAACCACTGGCAGTTTTGAATAAAAAATTAAACTTTTAAGGATTATGTGAACATGACTGTGCTGCATTTTCAAAGCACTAGAAACATAAATTTGATGCAATTGTTAACATTTGAATAACACATGCGACATTAGTGTTCCAGAACAATAACAGAAGAAAATTACAGGAATCATCACGGTTACAAACACTGGAGAGAAATGTAGTTCAAAACACAAAATTCTTAAGGCTCTCTGTAGGTAACTGTTAACTGTGGAAAGACCACATTGCTACCATAACTAGCAAACTAAATTCCACAATGTTTTTTCTCCAAAATATTAAGCTGTTAGTAGCAGATGATGTTCTGCGAATGATACATTTCCCATATTTCAATGCTGTGGCACAGAAATACGAGGCCAGTTGAATGATGCAATTAAACTCTTCAAACTGTAAAAAGCAGAATCAGAGTAATGGCTAAAGCAAGAAGAATAGATGGCTGTAAGCTGCTGTTCAAAAAACTTAAATTTCTATACTTTCACAATATGTATATATACACAAAATATTACTTTTTGCACGTAGAAAATAAGAACAAATTCATTAAAAATGAAGACAAATGTAGCCAAACTCCCAGAAACGTTAAAAAATTTAAGTGTTCCTCAAAATAACGTACCTATAAGTGAAAGAAACACTGCTGACATGGCAACAAAACCGTTTAATACTTTATCACTTTATATTTCAAACATCAGCTTGAAAGAGAAATTTAAACAAAAAATAAAATTATTCCTTATAGAAAATGCTTCATATGCAGTCAGTGAATTCATACTGAATGTAAGAAATTGGAAACAGGCATACTGTGTAATAGATTTAAAATGTGTATAGGCAGAAGGGAAGCAGATTCAAAATGTGTACTCTAAACATTGTTTTTTGATGGAATCTCATAAAAAATAAAGCTGAAATCCACATCCAGCACTTTACTGTGTGAGACAGAACTACATGCCAAGTCACATTTATGGGACCACTTCCTGTGTTCAGTGTCAACATGCAATAACCACTCACAGGCAGCAGGGGACAGCCGTACCTGTGGAAGGAATATCAAGTATGTTGGGGGGACATGGAAACAGTTCGGTAATTGTTATAACGCAGAAACGGAGCTCTTTATCTGATGTGCAAAAGAGCATGATCATTGACTTTCAGGCCAATGGAGGAAGCATTTCCAAAACTACCAAGTTTGTAAACAGTTTGTGCCACTGTGGTTAAGGTATACCATAATGGTGAAATGGTGCTATCCAAACCCAGCACTGAGGCAACTGGGGTGAACTGTAGGCCCTAAATGATAACAGTGAATGAATGCTGTGGAGATGTGTACAAGCGAATATACATGCAACTGTTTAGCAACTGACAACCCAGATGAACCGAGGGCTACAAAAATTGTCTCCTCAATGACAGTTCACTGAACATTGCTGCCAATGGGCTTCGGAAGCAGATGCCTAGTTCATGCACCCATGCTGACTGGTGTTCATCAGTGACGAAGGCTGGAATCTGCATGCTAATACAGTAACTGGACATCCACTGAGTGGTGATGGGTGGCCCTCTCAGATGAAACACATTTTACGCTCTATCAGACAGACGGCCACTGGCGTGTAATGGTGGACAACATCTGAAGCAAACACCCCAAAACCAGGAGAGACCACTATGGTTTAGGGAATGCTTTCATGGAATTACCTGGGTGACTTCATCTTTATGGAAGGCACAATTGCTCAACACAAGTATGAATCTATATTTGGGGATGATGTCCACCCATGTATTTTGTTATTGTTTTTTCTGAGCACAATGGCACCTACAAGCAGGAAAATGCAATGTGTCACACAGCTTAGAGAATATGCAAGTGGCTCAAAGAGGACCATGATGAGTTTTCCATATTCCCCTGGCTACAAAACCCAACTGAGAATCTGTTAGACCACCTCAACTGGGTTGTTTATGCCATGGATCTTCAACCAAAAAACCTAGTACAGCTGACCACAGCACTGTAGTTAATATGGCTCCACATCACTGTCAGTGAATTCCAGACCCTCACTGACACTGTTCCTGCCTATCCAAACTGCAAAGGACTATTATTAAGGCTTCTAACAGGTGGTCACATTAATGTGACTGGACAGTGTATAAAGTATGTGGTAAAATTTTGATATATCCAGAGTTATAAACTTTCTATGTTACATTTTGCTTTTTGATGAAGATCTGGATGAAAAAAATCAATTTTGAAATAATCTGCTTTAATCAGCACACAAAATGTTGGCCAAATGTCAATTCAGTTTGCCAGTAATTACACCAGCAACAAAAATCTGGAACACTAGCTACCCTATTCTTCTCACTCATTGAAGACAAGGGTAAGAACACATTGCTCAGATGGCCAGTATCTGTTATACACAGCCTAAATAGGTGCTGGTCCAAACATTTTACTTCTATAAAATCAAGTTAGAAACAGACACAAAACTGATGCTGCTGTCCTGTATAAGAAGAAGAAGCAGCAGCAGCAGCAGCAGCAGCAGTAGTAGTGTACAATATTGCCTCAACAATGATCTGCTCTTGCAGCACCCACTAGAAGAAATATTGATTCCATTGAGTACCATGTGCAGAAGGCTCCATACATTTATTGCTGTTCTTTTGAGTGTTCAGCCAAGTTACTGACTCCATTTTATGTACAATACAGAATTGATAACTTGGTTGAACAAAAAAAAATCTGAGAGATGACACCACTCTAAGAAGTTTTTATGCATATGAGGTGATGAGGCATGTTTGTACTGCTCAATGCTTGTCATGGGAGGAAGTGTCTGCAGTGTGTTTGCCAATATGAACATAGCACCGCAGATCAATGAAGATCTGATTTCTGTAGAGAGGTGATGTTACTGGCTTATTTACGGCACAGTTTCTCATTTGGCTGTATACGGCTGAGTGAACCCTTTTCCGGATCTTTCCTCCCCCCCCCCCCCCCCCACAAAAAAAAAAAAAAATCTAAGGTGAGCATCGAACCTCAGATGTTCACCTTTGAAGTGAACAAAGCTGACCTCTGGACCATTGACATGGTTTTCACATAAATAACAACATGTGGTAAGAAAATTCCGCTGATGTTTATGGAATTAAAATAATAATAATATATGAGAACAGGGTTGTGCTTTGCAATTTGTAAAATGTGAATCAGTTGTTAAGTTACAGTGTCCATTCCGTGGGTCATTAAACACACAGCTGGCTCACCAAATAAATTTATGAGTGGCTTTGAAAACTGATGGAAGATACTGCATGCAAGTTTAATTTTCAGAATAATGAAAGGAACTAAAAACAAAAGGGTATCTTGTAGACAAGTATTCAGAACAACTATATATTTTTTTCATAGAAATGAAGATTTGCATGGTCTGATAAGGTTCCCACAATTTGTTTATCTTTTGTTAATGTACCTTGACTCATTCCACATCCCTAATCATTCTCAGAACACGATAAAAAAAGAATTAACAGTATATGGCAAATACACAGTTAAAAATATTCTTTCTCACTGAAAGACATTACATTACAGTTAAAAGATTTACAAGAGGTTGCTCAAATAAATTAAAATAACAGGCACCTTACCAAGCTCCTGAATCTGCATGAAGTCATATGGTAGGGTGCTGTATTTATCTGACATCATTATCTACAATGTAGATGAAATCTTCAGAAAGCAACCCATATTGATACTTACAAAAGTCCTACTTATTCTACAAAACTCGGAAGAAACGTTTTGAATTTTAAGCAGTAATTCCTATTCTGATAACATCTTTCCAAGGAATATTATGCTATGTTGTTATTAAATTTCTTACTGACGAATTTGTAGTGTCTCATGAGTGAAATATTGGGTGTGGTCCTTTTTGAAAAGTCTTGTTATTGTTTGTTGTCTTGTTTAACATGCACAGAAAGCCTCGAGTTCCTTGGATAAAAACTATATACCAAAAATGAAAATATGTTTAATGCACCATTGGTCATTGAAGGGACATATTTTAGTTGGTGTTCATAGTTCTGAAGAGAAATTATATATTACGTAGCCTTCAAAACTTTTTTTTCTTTTTTAGTCATCAATCTTCTAACTGGTTTGATGCAGCTTGCCACAAATTCCACTTGGTGCCAACGTTTCCATCTCAAAGTAGCATCTGTATGCAGTATCCTCAATTATTTACTGGATGTTTTCCAGTGTCAGTCTTCCTCTACAGTTTCTATGCTCTACAGCTCCCTCTAGTACCACAGAAGTATTCTCTTATGTCTTGGTAGGTGTCCTGTCATCCTGTCCATTCTTCTTCTTCTTCTTCTTCTTCTTCTTCTTCTTCTTCTCAGTGTTTTCCATATGTTCCTTTCCTTGTTGATTCTGCGGAGAACCTCCCCATTCAGTCCATGTTTCACTACCATACAATGCTGTATTCCAAACATATGTTCACAGAAAGTTCTTCCTAAAATTGAGGCCAATGTTTCATACTAGTAGATTTCTATTGGCCAGAAATGCCCTTTTTGTCAGTGATAGTCTACTTTTTATGTCCTCTTTGGTCATTTTGCTACTGAAGTAGTAGAATTCCTTAATTTTCTCCTGTTTTGCGATCCCCGAGTCGGATGTTAAGTTTCTCATTGTTCTCATTTATGCTACTTCTCATTGCTTTTGTCTTTCTTTGATTTACTCTCAATCCATCTTCTGTACTCATTCTACCGTTCATCCTATTCACTGTGTTCTGCAATACTTCTTCAATTTCACACAGGATAGCAATGTCATCAGTAAATCTTATCACTGATATCCTTTCACCCTGAATTTTAATCCTTCCCTTATGACTTTTTCTTATATTTCAATATGTCTGTGCTTGTGGAAATAAAACAAGAAGTTAATTTCATCCAGTCTAGTTAGGTACTGTTGGAGCCGAGATTGACTTGCATTCATAAAATATGAATGGAATGTCACAAATCGTTGTTTGTATTAGAAGGCACAGTGTATTCCTGATCCTGAAGATCCCTCTTCAGATTTTTAATTTCATCATCTTCAAGTGCTCAAATTCATTATCTTGTTATTATTCATATTTGTACAGAGCAGCTCCCCCCAGTCTGCTCATGTTATCAGATGTACAGAATGAAACACCATATGCATAATTTATGTTGTAAAACAGAGTTTCCTCATTAGAATTCTTTGTGTTACACTTGTTAATATTCTGAATATATATGTAATAAATAAACAGAAATACCATAACAGAAACAAAATTGCAACACCAAAAAAATACTTAATGTAGAGCAGTGGTTCCTAACCTGGGGGTAATTACCTCCTGAGGAGTAAAATGAAATTTTCTGAGGAGTAAAAACTAAACGATTCGATTCTGTTTCAATCATGGAACTAAATTATTTTCAAAAGATCATTTCTACTATCACAGTTTTGTATGACTAATATTAATTACATAAGTTATCAACAATTACTTTTTCTCAATTAGTAGCATTAATCTGGTGCAGATTACAGGTTCCTCACATGGTCACCCCCCCCCCCTCATCTCCCCCACTACAGATGTATGTTGTGCTTTGTCCTGTGCTGATGATAAAATTGAGACATATACGTGACAAATGCTAAATATGTCAAGAAAATGTCTTCTCCAAGTTGTAGACAGTACCTGCAGTCGTTCAGAAATTGGTTCATTACTCACTTCAAAACAAAAAAAAAAATGGATTAATAGATAGCACAACACAACAGTAACTATATAAGGCTGTGGACAATATTGTTATTAGACTGGTTAGACATAAAGCATTAACAATCTGAAGTTGTCCATTTGTGCCAGTTCAGAAGTAAGGAGTCCAGCAATCAAGTGATTCACAAATAGTAAGTATACTGCACACATCTGAACTTGTTTGATTTTAAATTGGGTTGCAGTGTGCAGGTAAAGCAAGTGCCACAATGGAGAGGAGTATGTTTTGTTGCAAGTGTCTACCCTCACTGTGGATAGCTTTCTTATCCAAGAAGGAGTTGTGGGTAGCACTTGTGATTCACCATAAATTGCTTCATCATTAATTCATTAATTCATTCATTCATTCACACCCACACATGGTGTGTGTGTGTGTGTGTGTGTGTGTGTGTGTGTGTGTGTGCGTGCGTGTGTTTTATAGAGAGAGAGAGAGAGAGAGAGAGAGAGAGAGAGAGAGAGAGAGCTAGCTAGCTTTAGAATATGCTAAATGAAACGATACGTGGGAGTTTCTGTCGACAAAACCGTAGAATTTATAATGACCTACTGTGGTTTATTTTAATAAGGAATGTCTTGCGGCACTGTAGATAACATGTGCGCGGAAAAGCTACTCCTGAGGAGATCCGCTTGCGAGAAAAGGCGAGCCGTAAAAATAACGCGCCCCGTTTACTCACTACTCAAAATAGCCGGTGTCCATTGATCGCGTCCTCATCCCGTAAGTTGTAACCTCAGTTACGGATCTTTACTCCAACATCCATCACGGTGCACATCGGCAGGTTCCATCGCAAGGAGCACTCTCCCAGTAAAACATGTTCTCTGAAAGTCCGATGAACTACATTTCGATCACAAAGACCGCTCTGCGAATAAAATATGTTCTCTGAAGCTCCGATGAACTACGTACAAGGGTCCCCTTGTTGTGCCCAGAGTGGTCTCGGGTGAATCAAGAATATTAGCAAAAGCTAATTTTTCAGGCGTTTCATTATGTATGACGTCATATCTCCTGAACTAACAGTCGTACAATGATATACTTTTTGCAAGTACATTCAGCGTTGCGCTGCAGCTATTTGTTTATACCGTCTGCAAAACGTGCCGCGGACAGAATTAGTAGTAAAGGAGTAATAAATTAAAACGTCACATCGAATGCTAAGTGTGCTCTCTCTCTCTCTCTCTCTCTCTCTCTCTCTCAAATACTGAGTGAATACAGTCTAAGAGGTACAGACAATAAAAAATTGTGCTGTACGAGGACTCGAACACGGAATTCCATTTATCACGAGCAGTCGCCTTACCATTACGCTCCTCGAACATGTTTCACAGTCATCCCAAAACTTCCTTATGTCGTCAACCATGTGTCTACAACCTGCATGCGTATATCCATTATGTATGCATGCATGTCCGAAGGAACAGCCACTGGAGCGACAGCAACCGTTATGAAATACTGGGAGCCATCAGCTGTAGAATGGTATGAAGACAATGAAAATTTGTGCCGGACCGGGACTCAAACCCGGATTTCCTGCTTATTGCGATCAGTCGCCTTACCATTAGGCTATCCTAGTGCGACACACAGCCAGATGCAAACCTCCATAAGTCATGTGTCCACACTGTGTCCACACTGAGAGAGGTAGCGCAGTGGTTAGCACACTGGACTCGCATTGCGGGAGGACAACGGTTCAAACCCGCGTCCGGCCATCCTGATTTAGGTTTTCCGTGATTTCCCTAAATCACTCCAGGCAACTGTCAGGATGGTTCCTTTGAAAGGGCACGGCCAATTTCCTTCTCCTTCCTTTCCTAATCTGATGGGACCGATGACCTCGCTGTTTGGTCCACTCCCCCAAACCAACCAACCATGTGTCCATAAACTGTACTCTTTCATCCATTATATACATCTCTGTACAGCGGAGGCATTTTATTTGTATGTCACAGAACTGGTAAGGACCGATAAATATTATGCGTATGAGCCCTACATTAAATGTTATGATGTGAATGCACGATGCGAGACTGGCGGGTCTTCTTCCATTAAACTGTACTGTGTTCGTTGTAAAATGGAAAATAATAATAATAAATAATTTTTTCTACTCAAAGTATTTTTTTTAAAAAATAATAATAATTAAGTTTGTAAACACAGTAGCTTAGGAAGTACGTGAGACGCTACCAACTAAGCAACAACAATTGTTTAAATGAGATACACTTGAGACTCGCTGTACCAATACCGAAGAACCAAAGAAACTGGTACATCTGCCTGATATCGTGTAGGGACCCCGTGAACACGCAGAAGAGCCGCAGCACAGCGTGGCATGGACTCGACTATGTCTGAAGTAGTGCTGGAGGGATTTGACTCAATGAATCCTGCAGGGCTGTTCATAAATCCGTAAGAGTACGAGGGGATGGAGATCGCTTCTGAACAGCACGTTGCAAGGCATCTCATATATGCTCAATAATGTTCATGTTTGGGGTGTTTTGCGGGCACCGGAAGTGTTTAAAATCAGAAGAGTATTCCTGAAGCCACCCAGTAGCAATTCTGGACGTGCGGATTGTCGCATTGTCCTGCTGGAATTGCCCAAGTCCGTCGGAATGCACAATGGACATGAATGGACGCAGGTGATCAGACAGGATGCTTACGTACGTGACACGCAGGCCTATCAGGGGTCCCATACCACTCCAACTGCACACGACCCACACAATTACAGAGCCTCCACTAGTTTGAACAGTCCCCTGCTGACATGCTGGGTCCATGGATTCATGAGGTTGTCTTCGTACTTGTTCACGTCCATCCGCTCGATACAATTTGAGACGAGACTCGTTCGACCAGGCAACATGTTTCCAGTCATCAACAGTCCAATGTCGATCTTGACTGTCCCATGCGAGACGTAAAGCTTTGCGTCGTGCAGACATCAAGGGTACACGAGCGGACCTTCGGCTCCGAAGCTCGTATCGATGATGTTTCGTTCAATGGTTCGCATGCTGACACTTGATGGCCCAGCTTTGAAATCTGCAGCAATTTGCGGAAAGGTTGCACTTCTGTCCCGTTGAACGATTCTCTTCATTCGTCGTTGGTCCCGTTCTTGCAGGACCTTTTTCCGGCCGCAGCGATGTCGGACATTCGATGTTTTACCGGATTCCTGATATTCACGGTAGTCGTACGGGAAAATCCCCACTTCTTCGCTACCTCGGAGATACTGAGTCCCATCGCTCGTGCGCTGACTACAACACCATGTTCAAACTCACTCAAATCTTGATAACCTGCTATTGTAGCAGCAGTAACCGATCTAACAACTGCGCCAGACACTTGTCGTCTTATATAGGCTTTGCCGACCGTAGTACCGTATTCTGCCTGTTCACATATCTGTATTTGAATACGCATGCATATACCAGTTTCCTTGGCGCTTCAGTGTATATGAACCGCCGTGTACAGGCTCCAGTGGTCAGTTATTGGGCCCCAATAAGCTGCTACTCTACAACTGTCAACCATGGCTCCATACCAAGACAGTCGTTTGGACACGTCGGAGGCTGCGGTGGGGGCGGTGACGTTGGGGGCAGCACCAGAGACTGTGGCGGTGGCACAGCAGGCGGTGCATGAGCGCTCTGACTCCCGTTAAGAAGCTATATATTCTTTTAATTGATGGTTAGATAGGGCATGCGTGGGAGCCTGACAAACAGTTCTGTAGAAAACACACCCCATGTTTTACAGGCTATTTTCTATGCAATTTTCATTACGTTGTGGTAGCACAAACTTTTGAAAAAAGCGGCAGACTGCGGGCCTTAAATTCGGCCTGCATGGCATTGACGCCAATAGGTGCCATTACCCACATAGGAATTCCCTCTGTGAACTCATCCTCTCAGCGTTTACAAGTTATACAGTTACACACTTTGGGACAGGGTGTATACAGGAATCTACACACTAGTCCACTTGGTTCACTGTAACACTATTTTTGCTCTAACAGTCTAAAAAATCACTTCACACTTCATAATTCTCTCACTACAAAGATCAGACCACGAACGAGGAAAGCTAAGGCAGCTGGATTCATAATATAATTAAGGGTTACGAGGGGAGATCTCATTTCCTGTCAGTCCAGCCTACCTATTGATCCAGGGAGGAGGGGGGGAGGGTAGGAGGTCCCCGTGGATAACATAGAACAATCAGCAATGGTTCCCTGTGTGGGAGTGGAGCGGGAGTGAACGTTTTTGGAAGTTTGTGGTAATGTCTTATAGGACCAAACTGCTGAGGTCATCGGTCCCTAAACTTACGCATTACTTAATCTAACTTAAACTAACTTACGCTAAGGACAACACACACACCCATGCCCGAGGGAGGACTCGAACCTCCAAAGGGCGGAGCCGCGCGGACCGTGACAAGACGGCATAGACAGCGCGGCTACCCCGCGTGGCGAGTGGGGGTGACCTTGACAATAAATCGGCTGATGAGTGTGTAACCTGACACCCAATGTGTCACCTGACACCGGCGTGATAAGATCGTTATTCTCCCTGAATGCCCACTGCTATCTCACTGACCAGACGTAGTTTAAATTCCAAGAAACTGTACAAATGGCAGTAGAAAGATATATACCAAAGAAATGGTACACAACATAGGGCAGAACACTGTTGTAAAAGCAACAAAAAAGTATGCCAAATTTAAAATTATGCAAACTCTCCAATGTTGCAGATGTTTTACCGCTGCTCAAAACTTAGCGCAGACTTCAATGCGAAATGCGTTTAACAGTTTCCTAAACGAAACTCTGTCTTGAAATCTGACAGAAAATCCAAACAGATTCTGGTCGTATGTAAAGTACACCAGTGACTAGATACGATTTATAGCTGTGTACTGCGGGATAGCAATGATAATGTTACTGTGCCACTAAGGCAGAGTTAACTTACGAACAGTTTTACGAAACTCCTTAACGAAAGAGGATGAAGTAAATATTCCGTAATTCGAAAAACTGCCAACGTGAGTAACTTAGAAGTAGATTCCCTTGGTGTACTAAAGCAACTCAAATCACTTAAAAAACCAAGGCGTCTGGTCCAGATAGTACACCAGTTAAGCTCCTCAGTGTGCTGATACAATAGCTCCATACTTAGCAGTCATATACGAGGACATCTGAGAAGTAATGCTTCCGAATATGAAAACTCAAATCCTTATAAATCAAACCAATGTTATTAACATTTTACGTGTTTATTCTTTTTGTTTACGTATTTGCACGCCTCTGACGCTAAGAGGACTTCGAATTACAGCGTGTAACATGGTAGTGCGAAACTATCTCAGACTATGTCGGTGCATGAGAAACAGCACGTTCTAATCTAGTTTCGAATTTGAAGAGTTCGTCTAACATGTAGCACCCTGTCTTTCAGCATGACAATGCCAGACCACACACGATCGCTGCCGTATCTGCAACAACACAACGTCTTGGATTCACTATCGTCGATCATCCTTCACACAGTCCCAGCCAGATTTCTTCTATTTCCAAAAATTAAAGAACGCCTCCGAGGACTTCACTTTTGATAGTGATGAAGCGGTGCAATGACATGGGAGGCTGTGGCTCCGTCAGGAAAGTCTAACATCCTGCAGTGACAGCATCAACAAACCGGGTTCTCATTGGGAGAAATGTGTTCGTCACCAGGGTGACTATTTTGAGAGATAAATATGTAGACATGAAGAATAAAGATGTGGAATGTTAATAACGTCTATTATATTCAAGAAGCTTTCAGAGTTTTCACATAAAAAATTCTGAAGCATTGGTTTTCAGCACTCCCTCATACAACTGCTCGACGAAAGATCAGTACTTAAAGATCGGAAAGTTGCTGAGGTCACACCAATACTCAGGGAAGGAAATTGGAGTAATTCGCTGCCCATATTTCTAACGTCGACATGCAGTAGGATTTTGGAACACAAGAAAAATTTCTGTGTTCTGACGTTAGGAATCACCTCGAAGATAACGATTTACTGACAAACACGCTACTATGATTCAGAAAACATCGCTTTTGTCAAACACAACTAGCTGTTTATTTGCACGAAATAACGAGTGCAATCGACAGTCTCAGACTGATTTCATATTTGTAGGTTTCCAGAAGGCTTTTAACACCGTTCCTCACAAGCGACTTATAATCAAATTGCGTTCCTACAGGGTATCGTCTCAGTTGTGCGACTGGATTTGTGATTTCCTGTCAGAAAGATTACAGTTCGTAGTAACCGACGGGAAGTTACTGAGCAAAACGGAAGTGATATCTGGTGTTCTCCAGGGAAGTATTATAGACCCCCTGACTTTAAATAATGAAAAGAATGACGTCATCCACATGACTACTGAAAGGAAACCGCCAAATTTCTATTACACGATAAATCACACCAATCCAAAGAATGTGAATTCCACTAAATACCTTGGGATTGCAAACACGAATAACTTAAATTGGAACGATCACATAGATAACGTTGCGGGGAAAGCGAACCAAATACTGCGATTTATCGGCAGAACTTAGAAGATGCAGCACGTCTACTAAAGAAACTGCCTACTGTACCCTTATCCGCCCTGTTCTGGAGTGTTGTTGCGTGATGACGGATATGAATCAGATAGGACTGACTCAGGATATCGAAAAACTTCGAAGAAGGGCAACTCATTTTGTACTATAGCGAAACACGGGCGAGAGTGCCACGGATACGATATACGAATTGGGGTGACAATAATTTAAAAATGCGTTTTTCGTTACTGCAGGGGTTTCTCATGAAATTTTAATCACCGACTTTCTCCTCCGAATGCGAAAATATTTTGTTGGTGGCCGTCTACATAGAGAAAAATGATTGTGATAAAAAAGAGAAATCAGAGCCCTCACGGGAAGATTTAAGTTTCGTTTTTCTGTCGCGCTATTCGAGACTGGAACGGCAAGGAAGTAGCTTGAATGTAGTTTGATGAACTCTCTGCCAGGTACATAATTGTGCATTGCAGAGTAGTTATGTAGATATAGATTTTATCTTGAATCTTAGACTCTAATTTATACAGTTACGGCTTATGAAGTTTGCAATTATGTGTCTTCCCACCGTTATACATAACACTGCCTCCAAATTTGCAAAAAGTCGACATTACTTTCTTTAAGCTACTATAAAAATGGGAAATATTCATACAATTGTTCCAAACATAAAACTCTTGTACAGCACGGACGTAAAATTAAGCAAGATATTTGAGAGCCCTAGCAGTCGCAGACTACCTTCGAAGTTTTCTACACAGGGCTGGACGGATTTATCACTGACGTCCACCTAGAATCCACACACATCAAAAAAATGTTTTGCATCACCCGGTTCTCAGAACTTCTGAAGACAGACGTTGACAGTGGATATTGTATCACAGACACAGTCCCTCTGACTGTTCAGAGATGTCACTAAACCCGCCAAATATGTAAACAATCATGCAAGAGCACCGCCTGTTAGACGGAGGGGTCCGACAGCCGATCAGTTCCAGTCATTCGACCAGGAAGGAGGTACATGGGTACACGGCTCGTGTTCTCTGCAGTTCAACCATGCCTAGACGGTCAGTGCCGCGGTTCGATTGTGTCCGCATTGTTAATTTAGGCCAGGGAGGGCTCTCAACAACGGAAGTGTCCACCGCAACTTCACTCCCGACGTCCATGGCGAGGTGCATCTTTGCAACCACGACACCCTGCAGCGCGGTACAGATGGTCCCAACAACATGCCGAATGGACCGCCCAGGATCGGCATTGCGTTCTCTTCACCGACGAGTGTCGCATACGCCTTCAACCAGACGATCGTCGGAGACGTGTTTTTAGGCAACAACCCGGTGAGACTGAACGCCTTGACACACTTTCCAGCGAGTGCAGAAAGGTGGGGGGTGGCATTTTGTGGGGCCGCCGTAACGGCTGTATGATTTCGTGAATGCCATCGTCCGATCGATAGTGCAACCATACTGGCAGCATATTGGCGAGGAATTCACCTTCATGGACGACAATTCGAACCCCCATCGTGCACAACTTGTGAATGACTTCCTTCGGGATAACGACATCGCTCGACTGGAGTGGCGAGCATGTTCTCCAGACATGAACCCTATCGAACATGCCTGGGATAAATTGAGAAGGACTGTCTATGGATGACGTGACCCACCAACCACTCTGAGGGATCTACGCCGACGAGGAGTGGGACAATCTGGACCAACAGTGCCTTGATGAACTTGGGGATAGTATGCCACGACGAATACAGGCATGCATCAATGCAAGCGGACGTGCTACTGTGCATCAGAGGTACCGGTGTGTACAGCAATCTGAACCACCACGTCTGAAGGTCGCGCTGCATAGTGGTACAACATGCAATGTGTCGTTTTCATGAGCAATAAAAAAGATGGGTTTATGTTTATCTCTATTCCGATTTTCTGTAGAGGTTCCGGAACTCTCGCCACGGAGGTGATGTAAAACTTTTTTTGATGTGTGTATATGAGGAATGTCACGCACATTTCATCATGTTATTAAATTGCAGACAGAAAAACTGCTAACGTACTGCTGACTGCAACTTAAAAATAATTTCACGATGGTAACCATGAATCTGTTATGTTCTGCCCGCTATAATTTCCGGGCAAATACCTTGTTAAACGCCTTGAAATTGACGGAAACATTTTCTGTCTTAACATATGTACAGACACCGTAGCAGTTGGACTCTGAAATGTCTGTAATTATTTGTGAGGATGATATTGAAATGTTGGCAACAATGATTCAAAATTTTTAAGCCCTGACCAAGAAGGCTCTTAGAGTAGGGGATTTGAACTCCGCTCCTCTTGAACGTGTGTCCAAGTTACTTGACGACTGCGCGCAGCTCGAGTTTGAATATGCGACGATTTATAATAACATATTTCGCTCCTCCTTTTCTACATTAACACAACTGTTCCACTCATAGCTACGAGTCAGCAGAACCTGGGTAGCGATTCTACGAGTGCTCTGTGGTTTCTGGCAGCATCAGCAGCTTCCAGAAAAAAACTGCAAAGTATTTAGCGCAGAACATCCTAAGAGATTTCACTAGACCGAAACAGTTCCTTAAATCAACATGTTTTCCGTGGAGATCGGGTCACATCGGAATTCGGGGTAAAGAATACGTTGACTAGCTTGCCAAAAACGTGTAATGACGTACTATCAGCTGCTAGCAGTTAAGGCAAACGCCAGCGCTATTTTTATGATCTCAAGTGAGAGAACAACAAATTAATAGTAGACCAAATGGTTACAAACAAAACGAGACACCTGGCGAAGTTACCACCACCGTCGAATTTTGTTAGGAAATTTGTGTTAAGATCTTATGGGACCAAACTGCTGAGGTCATCGGTCCCTAACCTTATACACTACCATATCTAACTAACTTACACTAAGGACAAAACACACACACACACACACACACACACACACACACACACACACACACACACGTGCGAGCGCGCGCGCGCGCGCGCGCCCGAGACTCGAACCTCCGACGGGGTGGAGCCGCGCGAACCGTGGCAAGGCGCCTTAACCCGCTCGGCTATCCCGCGCGATGAATTTTGTTTAAAATATAACAAACAAATGAAAAACATTACAATAACCCATAACTTCCCAGCGTGTCCATATGGACACAATAGTTGACTAGTTTTGTTTTTACTTCATTGTTGGCTTACAATTATTTTTAGCGTTGGCAGTCACATATTATTTTCAGGGAGGGTTTGAATTTTACGTACATTGTGTTAACACTTCATTGTTACCATTTACACTGTGATTGTGACAGCCTGTATTTCAGGGAGTGCTTTGACGTCCGCAATGGAGTATGTTGATGTAAAGTAAGTAATGTTTCGTAAAGAACTTCTTCATTCTGGCATGTGAAACTGTTTGCAGTACATCTAAATATGTTTATAGAGATTTTCATTTGAGGAAAGTTGTTAACCATCGATTCGCTTTCTGTTTATTAAGTGATTATTTCAGCCGTTTCCATATGGACACGCTGGGCAGTTGCAGAGTCAAAAATGATTTCGTTTCTTTTTCTCTTTTCATATCATAACAGAATCTTTAGAGCCTGGTTTGACTGTGGAGGTTGTTTTAGACATCCTGTTTTGAGGATTCAAACGCTCCTCAGGCTGATGGAATTTACATCACGCCCCCTGATCCAGCAGTCCTCACGGATGAGGATTCGGGTGATGAGTATGAAGGAGGAATAGCTGATAATCTCAATCCTAGACAACTCCGGGCTGAAGCTGAAATAAGATTAATAGACGCACACACAGAAACGGACTTCAGAAATATAGATTACAGGAACAGAAATATGCAAAAAAAACCTGAGTTCATGGTGAACTAATTTCAAATTTGAAGTCTTTTCCTGATCCATGCTTTGACACGTATGTTGATAAGTCTGCAGTGGAAATTTTCGAATTATTCTTTGAAGACGATCTGATACAATTCCTAGTTGATGAGTCAAACAACTACGCACTTTTCAAGAACTTTCCAAATCCTAATATAACTTGTGAAGAAATGAGGTGTTTTCTGGGGATCGTCATTCTAAGTAGTTATAACTCTCTCCATAATAAGAGGTTATACTGGGATTCCAATTTAGACACACGAAACGATTTTGTATGCAATGCCAGGAGGAGAAATCGTTTTGAACAAATTCTTAGATTTCTGCACTGTAACGACAATAACAGATTTGATGAAAAGGACAACATGTGGAAAATTAGACCCTTTATTGAAATAGTAAGAGACAAATGTAATAAGCTGTTTGTTCCTCAGCAACATCTGTCTTACTATGAATCAATGATAAAATAATTTGGGAGACACTCTTGCAAGCAATTTATCAGGGGGAAACCGATACGATTTGGATATAAAGCATGGTGTTTATGCACTACTTCTGGATATCTGGTAGATTTTTCCTTTTATCAAGGAAAATCACCCAATCCAAATACAGTATATGAAGCACAGTTTGGTAAGGCTACTGCCCCACTCGTTCAGATGATAGATGATTTGACACTGGATGCAAAGCTACTGCCATTCCACTTTTTCTTTGACAACCTATTTACAGGTTTTTCTGTTCTGTCATACCTGAGAGAAAAGGGCTATGGAGCAACAGGCAAAATCAGAGAAAACAGAGTTCCCAAATCGTGCCCAATTTCCTCAAAGAAAGCGCTATTTAAAAAGGAAAGGGGGTGTTTTGAATCCTCACTTTGCAAGGATGATGGTGTTATAGTCACAAAATGGGTGGAAAATTCATTGGTTACTGTAGCTTCTACCTGTGAAGGAGTTGAACCTGTATCATTTGTAAAAAGATATTCCGCAAAGGAGAAGAAGACAGTTCAAGTACAACGTCCTCAAATTATCACAGCCTATAATAAACACATGGGAGGAGTGGATAGGATGGATGAAAACATTGCCATTTGCAGAATAAACATTCGAAACAAGAAGTGGTACTGGGCTTCACTTTCTTGGCTGATTGATGTATCTGTACATAATGCGTGGCAGCTGAAGAAAGGAACGGGAGCTAGGACTACTCAACTTGAATTCAGAAGAGAAATTGTACAAGTTTACCTAAAAAGATACATGAATCCCGTAAAAGGAGCAGGCAGGCCGTCTATCAGTCCTATGTGTGGATACAAATCGCATGTTCTAAGTGATATCAGATATGATGGTATAAAGCACTATATCAAGAAAACTGAGAAGAAGAGAAGATGTGTGGGTTTGTACTGCAAACAGAAATTATCAGCTGGTCGCTCAAAATGTGGGAAATGTGATGTAGGACTGTGTCTAGAATGCTTTGAAGTGTACCATGAAAGTCAGTAAAACAAATGATTGTGAATTATTTTGTGCACGGTGTTATAAATTGGTTTGTAAGAATTATTTTGTTCAGATTTTGCCTTACTTGTATTAAAAATCTGATTAATAAAACATACCTTCAGATGTATTTCAGTACCACAGAAAATATTTCAAATATGCATCTGAGTGCCCAGTGTGTCCATATGGACACGTTATGTTACAGACAAACTAAGACAGAGAAGAGTCAAATAATAGCTTATATGCACTACTTAGATGCACAAGAAGTCAAAAAATTGAAAATAAATTTAAATATCCAATTTTGAAAAATTCGGGCAGTTAAGGGTTAAAACCTCAAAATTGTTGATCACTTGTAAGTTCTTCGAACAATCAAGCTTGTATAAGTATTAGTAACTTCATTAGAATTAGAAAAATGGAACTTTAACTGTGATTTAATGTTTATTAGTAAAACATAAAGTAGCTTCAATTTAACTTTGTCTCGTGCTTTCTGACTTTTCTAACTGGCAGACGAGACACTGTCCAGATTTATTTTAAATAAATAAATAAAGTATTAAACAGGTAACAACCACCCAGATTGCTCACGAGAATTTTTGGGATTGAACTATAAATGGCACGAAGTAATCGGAATAAATAGTTCATTAATGAGTATTTGCAGTTTTGTATTAGGTGGTTATACACATTCACCCACAGTTGTTAGACATACAATGCAGATTAAATGTTTGCTCTAGGCTTTTCCATTCATTAGGTCTTATGCTAAACGGATCCACGTTTTACCTGGATGTTTTCTAATGTATAGGTTGATTATAATTAAACTTTCGCTACTTGAAAACGCCCCATAAAAAATGTGTGATCGCAGGACAATGAAACTTTGTAAAAAAATTTGCAAGGACATGTGGAAGAGAAGTAACGAATAAACCTCTGAAAGAAATACATTTTCATTTTCACATCAGAGAGCAACATTTGTTAAACGCATATCATGTTTACGTTCCAGGTTACAAACGTTGCTTAATGTGACGACCGTCTGCATAAACGACAGCATGGAACTGCACTAGATATATCATTTCGCAACTGTTCGCACCACTTTCCGATCGGTGGGCATGGAATGTTCAACTGTTGTGACACAGATCGTGCGCTGCTTGAAGATCGCACATTGCCATGGCAACAGTAAATTTTTAAACAATTTGTGGCGCAAATAGCCAATAGCATCTCCCAAGAGCAATTCCCAAATTGTCAGTTAATTCGAACTTCCGAATCATGTTCTTCAACCCCGGTGGGGAAAGATAACCTCTCCGTATTCCTCTAACGAGTGGAGCAGTAGCATTATTGCTGTTGTTTTAATGAAACAGCTTTACGAGTAAAACCTTGCTTACTTCGTCCAGACCCTTGTTGACTATCTGCAACTGTAACGCACACTGGTGCGTGTGTTTCAATCGTACATGAGTTACGTCGCCATACCAGTACCGGCTTCTAACGGCAAGTCGTGACGCTGACAACTAACAATGCAAATCCTGCAGCGCACAGTCTGACCATCATTCTTGTCAAGTTGGGTCCCATACGATAAGTAGTTTTCCGTCCACACTGGCTCAAGCAGCGAAAGTTTAACTACTATCACCATGTAAATCATCCACATTCTATTAAGTCCTCGTCTCTCTGTAGTCGTAACTCATGGAATCCACAAAGGACTTCCATAGCCAATCTACAACCCATTCGCGTGGCTGCATGTTTTGCCCAGACTCATTTCATATTCATAACGATCAAGATTCCGTCTTCAGTTCCAGTCTATTCCCTAACCCTTTGTCAGTTCTCCTAACTATCCTAGTAATTATCACCATGCATCTTTCCATTACTAGTTAAGCAGTCGACAGCTTTAGAATAGTTTTAGCATTTAAAGTCCATGTCTCATTGCCACAAGAAAAACCTGGTAGCATAGAGTGATTGTAAGTTTTGCCTTTCACATATTCCGTAGGAGATACCTATTCAGTTAACCAAAAATGCTCCAGGCCATATTTTTTATTCTTTTTTATTTCTTTAGCTCTATATTCTTTCCATGTTTTCATTGGTTCTAAATACAAAGCCTTATAAACTGTGCCTTCCATTCGTTGCCGTAGTTTATCTGCACTAGAAGCAAACAGCAGTCCTATAATGGCATCAGTAAAACAAAGCTGGATCAGGTGTGTTCCATTAACACGTGTTCTTCGTTTTCCCAATTAAACATCTGGAACATTTCAGTAGGACTGCTGAGAATAGATCTGGTGATGCGGAATCTTTTTGCCTGAATCTTCTTTCAGTTTTGAATTTCTGACCACCCTGACGAAGTCTAATCGAAGCCGTGGCACTGGATCTGTTCATGTCTTTCTTTTTCTTTTTGACTAACAAGTTCTGCAGAAATAACGGGAGTACGAAGATTTGACAATTTGCATCTCGGTTGCCCAAAGGGGTACCGCAGACATGAAGAAATCTAGAGTTAGCCATCAGTTGACTTATTTCAAAGTCTTAGGTACGGATGTGCCAAATTTATTTTTTAGGAAAACCTCCCCATTTAATTTTTAAATTGATATGGTTTCTCAGTTTCGAGTCTTATGTCAACTGATAACTGAGTATAATACAGGCCCCATTGTGGGTTCCATAATTAATAAAATTATTATTTTGTGTTGGAGATGGATTTTTATGATTTTTTTAGCCGTACATGTACATGTACTGGATTGCAACATGAAAAAAGGCTTTCCCAAATTTTATGAACGATGCTCGGATCATAAATTCTGTGAATTAATTTTTTAAGTTTTTTTATGTATATACAAGAGGTTTGCCGAAATAAGATGAGAGAAGCTGGATGTTTACACTGAAGGTACACATGTTCTACCATTATTAATAACAGTCAAAAATAATTGACATCTAATAGCTGTTTAATAGATTTACGTTATAATCACGTAAATGCAGACATTGACTCCGAGTGAGCAATCGGCTACGTATTTTTTCTTTTTTTTTTCGTTTGAATGACAGCACTCCTTATATATCTTTTCAGTTCAAAACTAGGCTGATGTTTAGTGTGTACGTGAGACTGACTAAAACCAGAGATTTAATTTCTTACATTTGTAGCAAAATCGTCAATATCATTTCACTTTTCAGTTTTTTTCTGAGTACAAATTTTCTTTTCTTCCTAAATATAATTTTATGAGATTTCTTGAAGCAACTAATCCCACGGAAGAATGCAGGAAGTTCTTTTCGTCGTATATCGTTAATAAGGCACAGTCATTCAGGGTAATACAATCGACCCAGGTGAAAAGAAGTCCCAGATTGTTTACTACAAGCTGTGCTTAAAAATTATAACAAATATGAATACATAAAGATCTATATCAGACAGTACACAACTGCCGCAAGCACGCTCAATAGCGCCAAGAGGCGAACTGCCAGCCAAGCACTGCAACATAGTAATGCATCACGCCCTGAAATGCAGCCTAACTTCCCAACGAACCATATATTCACCTAAGCTGGCGGCAATGGTTACTAGCAGTTGGCAGCAATGATAAATTGCATCATTTGTACAGAACAGCACTGGAGGATATTATAATGAAATGAAAGCAAGGACACACAGTTTGTGAAAATAAACAAACACGTTGCTGATTATTTGTAAAAGACGAAAAAGATACGAACTCAAAACAAAAGCGTGATATTAGCATCATACGCATAAATGGGCGTCTATAGTCCCAGGGTAATGGGAAATGCTGTGAATTGAATTTCTGCAAGATAGTCTGTTCGTTCCCATCACGTTTATCAAAGGTCGGTTATCGCAATGTTTACCTTTCTCATTCTGGTCTCGCTATTCCCGCCATCGATCCGTTAATGATGTATTGGTCGATATCTCTGTTGACACAGTGACTTCTGCACTATTTGTAAAACGTCGGAGAGGACACGGGGTACGCATGGCAGGAGCTGTATTCGGCCTCCGTCCAGCCATCCAGCTTTTCGTGGGTTCTGTAAGTCTATGAAGAGGAGTAGCGGGGTGGTTGCTTTGACAAGGATATACCTGATTTTCTTCCCCATCATTATCTTAACCGACTTTTTGCGCAGTCTCTAACGACCTCGTCGTTTACAATACGTTGACCCTAATCAATTTTCTTTAATCACTTGCCAGTTTTTTCTCATACTTTTCTTTATTTCTAATTACTACCCCTTTTCTACAATACGTACAAAATTTTTCACTGTCTGTCAACAAATATACCGTGGTTGCAATTCATTAGACATTTAATACGACTAGAATGAAGAGTTAGTTCATGTGTCACGAGGCTACAACTCAAGATGACGCCACCTTTTACTGCGAATGTGTCAGTTCTTCGGCGACGGATGACATCAACGGTCTACGCCGAGCGATATATTGGCAAAATCGAAGCAACGGTTTGCATTAGTCTCATCATTTATCATACACGACTGTATCTTCGCAAATGCATATCACTTGGTCTTTAACCGTTCCTATGCGGCGTTTCAGAGTAACTCGTGATTTTCTGTTATTTTTGTCTCGCACATCGCAGTAAATAAAATAGCTTTTTCTTTCGATGTTAACGTATTTATTGATTTATTTGGAATATGTCGTATTGGAATAGTAGCAAACTAAAATCGTGAAACAGTGTCTGTCTCGTTATTGGCTAATGAGAAGGGGAAACTATAAAGTCACTCACGTTATTCAACAATTTGGAGTCTGTTCCCAAGCCAAGAATCACCAAGTTCAATTAAAATTACAGGCCCTGAAAGAATGTGAAATAATTTTAAAAATCGGGTATTTAGCGATTTACAGATTTCACTTCGAGCACGGTACTTTCACATGCTGTACGACTGTCTTCTTTATACCGTCAACACTGACGAGATCAGCTCATCACCTGACGAAGTTGACAACTTACTGTTATTGGCCTACTCAGCCAAGAACAAAAGAGATCGCACAGGAGAAAAATCATGCAGTCGCAAATTTTTGTACAGTGGTAGTGGAAGGGGGGAAGGTTTAAAGATCACTATTTTAGGTTTCTCTTGAATGAGCCGAAAACCGCGGCTTCCAGCGAAAATATTCCCCAAGACAAGATTAAACTACACTAAATTTCCTACAGAAAAGAACCTACTCATCTTTCTCTAGGACTAATAGTTCTCGGGTTAAAGCGAAGACAAAATAGCCGATTATTATCCTCGCTGTTTGCTACTAAATGAAGTGGGTTAAGAACAAGTATTAAATGTGCATACCACGTATAACCTCCCCCCAAGAACCATGGACCTTGCCGTTGGTGAGGAGGCTTGCGTGCTTCAGCGATACAGATAGCCGTACCACCACAACGGAGGGGTATCTGTTGAGAGGCCAGACAGACGTGTGGTTCCTGAAGAGGGGCAGCAACCTTTTCAGTAGTTGCAGGGGCAACAGTCTGGATGATTGACTGATCTGGCCTTTTAACACTAGCCAAAACAGCCTTGCTGTGCTGGTACTGCGAACAGCTGAAAGCAAGGGGAAACTACGGCCGTAATTTTTCCCGAGGGCATGCAGCTTTACTGTATGATTAAATGATGATGGCATCCTCTTGGGTAAAATAGTCCCCCATTCGGATCTCCGGGCGGGGACTACTCAAGAGGACGTCGTTATCAGGAGAAAGAAAACTGGCGTTCTACGGATCGGAGCGTGGAATGTCAGATCCCTTAATTAGGCAGGTAGGTTACAAAATTTAAAAAGGGAAATGGATAGGTTAAAGTTAGATATAGTGGGAATTAGTGAAGTTCGGTGGCAGGAGGAACAAGACTTCTGGTCAGGTGAATACAGGGTTATACGAGGGCAGATCAATAAGTAATGCAACACATTTTTTTTCTGAAACAGGGGTTGTTTTATTCAGCATTGAAATACACCAGGTTATTCCCCAATCTTTTAGCTACACAACACTATTTTTCAACGTAATCTCCATTCAATGCTACGGCCTTACGCCACCTTGAAATGAGGGCCTGTATGCCTGCACGGTACCATTCCACTGGTCGATGTCGGAGCCAACGTCGTACTGCATCAATACCTTCTTCATCATCCGCGTAGTGCCTCCCACGGATTGCGTCCTTCATTGGGCCAAACATATGGAAATCCGACGGTGCGAGATCGGGGCTGTAGGGTGCATGAGGAAGAACAGTCCACTGAAGTTTTGTGAGCTCCTCTCGGGTGCGAAGACTTGTGTGAGGTCTTGCGTTGTCATGAAGAAGGAGAAGTTCGTTCAGATTTTTGTGCCTTCGAACACGTTTCTTCAATTTCTGAAGAGTAGCACAATAATCTTCAGAGTTGATCGTTTGACCATGGGGAAGGACATCGAACAGAATAACCCTTTCAGCGTCCCAGAAGACTGTAACCATGACTTTACCGGCTGAGGGTATAGCTTTAAACTTTTTCTTGGTAGGGGAGTGGGTGTGGCGCCATTCCATTGACTGCCGTTTTGTTTCAGGTTCGAAGTGATGAACCCATGTTTCATCGCCTGTAACAATCTTTGACAAGAAATTGTCACCCTCAGCCACATGACGAGCAAGCAATTCCGCGCAGATGGTTCTCCTTTGCTCTTTATGGTGTTCGGTTAGACAACGAGGGACCCAGCGGGAACAAACCTTTGAATATCCCAACTGGTGAACAATTGTGACAGCACTACCAACAGAGATGTCAAATTGAGCACTGAGTTGTTTGATGGTGATCCGTCGATCATCTCGAACGAGTGTGTTCGCACGCTCCGCCATTGCAGGAGTCACAGCTGAGCACGGCCGGCCCGCACGCGGGAGATCAGACAGTCTTGCTTGACCTTGCGGCGGTGATGACACGCGCTTTGCCCAACGACTCACCGTGCTTTTGTCCACTGCCAGATCACCGTAGACATTCTGCAAGCGCCTATGACTATCTGAGATGTCCTGGTTTTCCGCCAAAAGAAACTCGATCACTGCCCGTTGTTTACAACGCACATCCGTTACAGACGCCATTTTAAAAGCTCCGTACAGCGCTGCCACCTGTCGGAAGTCAATGAAACTATACGAGACGAAGCGGGAATGTTTGAAAATATTCCACAAGAAATTTCCGGTTTTTTCAACCAAAATTGGCCGAGAAAAAAAATGTGTTGCATTACTTATTGAACTGCCCTCGTAAATACAAAATCAAATAGGGGTAATGCTGGAGTCGGTTTAATAATGAATAAAAAAATAGGAGTGCGGGTACGCTACTACAAACAGCATAGGGAACGCATTATTGTGGCCAAGATAGACATGAAGCCCATACCTACTACAGTAGTACAAGTTTATATGCCAGATGACGAAGAAATTGAAGAAATGTATGATGAAATAAAAGAAATTATTCAGATAGTGAAGGGAGACGAAAATTTAATAGTCATGGGTGACTGGAATTAGGTAGTAGGAAAAGGGAAAGAAGGAAACGTAGTAGGTGAATATGGACTGGGGCTAAGAAATGAAAGAGGAAGCCGCCTGATAGAATTTTGCACATAGCACAACTTAATCATAGCTAACACTTGGTTCAAGAATCATAAAAGAACGTTGTATACATGGAAGAAGCCTGGAGATACTGACAGGTTTCAGATAGATTACATAATGGTAAGACAGAGATTTAGAAACCAGGTATTAAATTGTAAGACATTTCCAGGGGCAGATGTGGACTCTGATCACAAACTATTGGTTATGAACTGTAGATTAAAACTGAAGAAACTGCAAAAAGGTGGGAATTTAAGGAGATGGGACCTGTATAAACAGAAAGAACTAGAGGTTGTACAGAGTTTCAGGGAGAGCATAAGGGAACAATTGACAGGAATGGGGGAAAGAAATACAGTAGAAGAAGAATGGGTAGCTTTGAGAGATGAAGTACAAGGTGCATTCAAGTTCTAAGGCTTCCGATTTTTTTTTCTCCGGACTGGAAAGAGATAGAAACTTGCGCAATGTTTTACAATGAGGCCGCGTTCATTGTCAATACGTCCCACAGATGGCAGCACCGTACGGTAGATGGAATTTTACCGCCAGCGGCGAGAATGAGAACCGTTTTAAATACTTAAAATGGCGACGTTTTCCTTACTTGAACTGTGTGCAATCATTCGTTTTCTTAATTTGTGTGGTGTAAAACCAATTGAAATTCATCGACAGTTGAAGGAGACATGTGGTGATGGTGTTATGGATGTGTCGAAAGAGCGTTCGTGGGTGCGACAGTTTAATGAAGGCAGAACATCGTGTGACAGCAAACCGAAACAACCTCGGGCTCGCACAAGCCGGTCTGACGACATGATCGAGAAAGTGGAGAGAATTGTTTTGGGGGATCGCCGAATGAGTGTTGAACAGATCGCCTCCAGAGTTAGCATTTCTGTGGGTTCTGTGCACACAATCCTGCATGACGACCTGAAAATGCGAAAAGTGTCATCCAGGTGGGTGCCACGAATGCTGACGGACGACCACATGGCTGCCTGTGTGGCATGTTGCCAAGCAATGATGACGCGCAATGACAGCATGAATGGGACTTTCTTTTCGTCGGTTATGACAATGGATCAGACGTGGACGCCATTTTTCAATCCAGAAACAAAGCGCCAGTCAGCTCAATGGAAGCACACAGATTTACCGCCACCAAAAAAATTTTGGGTAACCGCCAGTGCTGAAAAAATGATGGTGTCCATGTTCTGGGACAGCGAGGGCGTAATCCTCACCCATTGCGTTCCAAAGGGCACTACGGTAACAGGTGCATCCTACGAAAATGTTTTGAAGAACAAATTCCTTCCTGCACTGCAACAAAAACGTCCGGGAAGGGCTGCGCGTGTGCTGTTTCACCAAGACAACGCACCCGCACATCGAGCTAACGTTACGCAACAGTTTCTTCGTGATAACAACTTTGAAGTGATTCTTCTTGCTCCCTACTTACCTGACCTGGTTCCTAGTTTCTTTTCGCTTTTTCCAACAATGAAAGACACTCTCCGTGGCCGCACATTCACCAGCCATGCTGCTGTTGCCTTAGCGATTGTCCAGTGGTCAAAACAGACTCCTAAAGAAGCCTTCGCCGCTGCCATGGAATCATGGCGTCAACGTTGTGAAAAATGTGTACGTCTGCAGGGCGATTACGTCGAGAAGTAACGCCAGTTTCATCGATTTCGGGTGAGTAGTTAATTAGAAAAAAAAAAAAAATCGGAGGCCATAGAACTTGAATGCACCTCGTAGTGAAGGCAGCAGAGGACCTAGTAGGTAAAAAGACGAGGGATAGTAGAAATCCTTGGGTAACAGAAGAAATATTGAATTTAATTTATGAAAGGAGGAAATATAAAAATGCAGTAAATGAATCAGGCAAAAAGGAATACAAACGTCTCAAAAACGAGATCGACAGGAAGTGCAAAATGGCTAAGCAGCGATGGCTAGAGGACAAATGTAAGGATGTAGAGGCAGAAAAATTAAAGAGACCTTTGGAGAAAAGAGAGCCACTTGTATGAATATCAAGAGCTCAGATGGAAACCCAGTTCTAAGCAAAGAAGGGAAAGCAGAAAGGTGGAAGGAGTATATAGAGAGTCTATACAAGGGCGATGTACTTGAGGACAATATTATGGAAATGGAAGAGGATGTAGATGAAATGGGAGATACGATACTGCGTGAAGAGTTTGACAGAGCACTGAAAGACCTGAGTCGAAACAAGGCCCCGGGAGTAGACAACATTCCATTAGAACTATTGACGGCCTTGAGAGAGCGAGTCCTGACAAAACTCTACCATCTGGTGAGCAAGATGTATGAGACAGGCAAAATACCCTCAGACTTCAAGAAGAATATAATAATGCCAATCCCAAAGAAAGCAGGTGTTGACAGATGTGAATTATCAGTTTAATAAGTCACGGATGCAAAATACTGACGCGTATTCTCTACAGACGAATGGAAAAACTGGTAGAAGCGGACCTCGGGGAAGATCAGTCTGGATTCCGTAGAAATATTGGAACACGTGAGGCAATACTGACCCTACGACTTATCTTAGAAGCTAGATTAATGAAAGGTAAACCTACGTTTCTTGCATTTGTAGACTTAGAGAAAGCTTTTGACAATGTTGACTGGAATACTCTCTTTCAAATTCTGAATTGACAGAGGTAAAATACAGGGAGCGAAAGGCTATTTACAATTTGTACAGAAACCAGATGGCAGTTATAAGAGTCGAGGGGCACGAAAGGGAAGCAATGGTTGGGAAGGGAGTGAGACAGGGTTGTAGACTATCCCCGATGTTATTCAATCTGTATATTGAGCAAGCAGTAAAGGAAAGAAAGAACATCGAGTATAGATTTAAGTTTAAGGAAGTCGTTTCTGATAGTATTTGTATGTAGTGTAGCCATGTATGGAAGTGAAACATGGACGATAAATAGTTTGGACAAGAAGAGAATAGAAGCTTTCAAAATGTGGTGCTACAGAAGAATGCTGTAGATTAGATGGGTAGATCATATAACTAATGAGGAGGTACTAAATAGGATTGGGGAGAAGAGAAGTTTGTGGCACAACTTAACCAGAAAAAGGGATCGGTTGGTAGGACATGTTCTGAGGCACCAAGGGATCACCAATTTAGTATTGGAGGGCAGCGTGGAGGGTAAAAATCGTAGAGGGAGATCAAGAGATGAATACACTAAACAGATTCAGAAAGATGTAGGTTGCAGTAGGTACTGGGAGATGAAGAAGCTTGCACAGGATAGAGTAGCATGGAGAGCTGCATCAAACCAGTCTCAGGACTGAAAACCACAACAGCAACAACAACAACAACAACAACAACAACACGTATAAGTGCAGTCACGTATAAGTGCAGTAGTGCCGAATTAAGGAATAAATTGTGTTCTGAGGGTGTAAAAGGGCGGAAGGGGCGGGGACAGAGGGTAAAAGTGTGAGGGAAGGTAGGTCGCACGATTGTGCTCAAATACTCGTACTTCTCTCCTCCGTAGGTCTGTAGACTGAAGAGGGAGAAAGTGAATCCCCACTCTACCTATCTCAATACGTAACAAGACATAATTACAGGGTGTTTCACAAAGTTAAATCGGCCCTCTGCGGCGTGTCTTACGACGTGGTGTACGGTGGTCATGCAAGTCGAATTGTCGCTCTCGGCAACCGACTAAGTCAACTGTGGGGTTGTTCCCGTCACTATCTGTAACCAGTTGTGTGTAGACTACAGCGCTGTTCGTTCTCCAGTCACAGCCGCCCAGGCTTACCGGCAGACGGGCACAGGACGTTACACAATATCTGTGTAGATCTCCCAAAGGTCGACCAGCTAGTTAGCCGGAAATAAGTGGCAGCACGCGAAGTGTGTGCTGCGCCAAGTTCCAAATAGAAGGGCTCGCACTCTGTTGCGCCAGGCGTCACTACGGAGGAACGCAGCCAGCACCGACGCACGAACCACAAACCGAAATTCCATCACGTCTGGGAGAGCGTGATGACGCCGGCACCGCCAACGTGCATCCACAGGCTTACGCACACTGATGAGCGTACTCTGTCACTAACACAATACATTGTGTCTACAGACAAAAGCTACAAATACATGACGAGCATGATTTTGCTAGGGAGTATGCAGCATGATATCTTGGACAGAGTGTCGTCAATTCATGTAGAAGTAACATCACTTGTGGTCCCAGGGTAATGTATTAGGACCCATGTTGTACATTAAGGACCTGGCAGACAATATTAACGGCAACATCAGACGTTTCACAGTTGAAACAGTTATTCATAGTGAACTCTAACTTCTGACCGAGTTTCATCCAAGAATGAAACAAGACTGGGGCCTGTTCATGGTCTGGTCAGTCATATCATGGTATTCCAGGAGGCCCATGGGTGCTCTGCAAGGTCGCATTACTGCCAAAGATTGTTTTACCATGTGCGCTGATCAGATCCATCTTATAGGACAATGATTGTTCCCCAACGGTGATGCTGTGTTTCAAGCCGAGAGGGCCCCTGTTCACACAGCTCGAATCGTGCAGAACTAGTTTTGTGAGCACAAGAACGAATTGTCGCATTTTCTTCCCCTGGCTCAATATTATTGAGTCTCTGTGGTCTACTTTAGAGATAAGAGTGTGTGACTGCTATCCACCTCAATCATCCTTACATGAACTTACTATTAATTTGCAGGAAGAATTGTGTAAGATTTCTTTGAAGGACCTGTACTCTTCCAAGCCGAGAGAGGACTGGTAGCCATTTTGAATGCCAACGATCTTCCTACACAATATTAGGTACGGTATTGTGTTCTGTTTGTGGAGTTTCCTTGTTTTTTTGTCCACTCCTTCATATGAAATGCAATAATCACTTAGGCTCACTTGCAAATAAACCAGGTGGTCGATTTCGGTTCTCTGGTAGCATGTTAGGAAATCCAGTCAGTCTAAAAAAAGAAAAAAACACTCATGTGATACATGGTAGATTGGATTAGATGTACTTTTCGTTCCAACAGACCCATAGTTTGAAGAGCTTGTAGGACGCAGAACACGTCAGAAAAACAAGAATACACAACAAATACGAGGGTTGGATCTTTAATAGTGGCAACTATTTATTTACAACTCGTACAAAATCACAAATCGAGCACGTATGGGACATCACCAGACAACTCTAGCGTCATTCACAACCAGCACTAACGGTCCCTTTATTGACCGACCAAGTACAACTGGCATGGAACTGCATCCCACGAAGTGACATCCGGCACCTGTAAAGCACAATGCATGCACATTTGCACGTTTGTATTTAACATTCTGGCGGTTACAATCATATACAACCGCTCACACGACGAAAAATCCGTGCCCAAAGACCGGAACGTTGTACGGATCACACCAATATTCAAGAAAGGTATTAGGAGTAATCCACTAAATTACAGGCCCATGTCGTTAACTTCGATGTGCAGCTGGATTTTGGAACATACATATATTGTGTTCGAGTATTATGGCTTATCACGAAGAGAACCGCCTACTGACAGTCAACATGGATTTAGAAAACATCGTTCTTGTGAAACACTAGCTCGTTACACACACGAAGTGTTGAGTGCTATTGACAAGGTTTAGATTTCCTAAAGGTTTTTGACACTGTACTACACAAGCGGCTTGTATTGAATTTACTTGCTTATGGAATATCGTCTCAACTATGTGACTGGATCCGTGATTTCCTGTCAGACGTCACAGTTCGCAGTAACCGACGGAAAGTCATCGAGTTAAACAGAAGTGATCTCTGCGTTCCCCAAGATAGCGTTTTGGCTCTTTGCTGTTCCTTATTCAATCGCTTCATGCAGAAAGGGCTTCAGTCACAAAATTCTAAGCAAAAGTGTATTCCGTCCAGTGCTTGGAAATACACAAACCGAAGCTTCTTGTTTTGAATTATATTCAGAAAGGAATTTAGTCCAGGACTGAAGCCCTTCTTGCTAAGCAACTGCATTTCAGCCACGAAGTTGAACACTTCACATGGAAATGTTAAATTCAATGTGAAAAGCATGTTGGCTAACCTGCACAACTTATTCAGTGGAGGGAAACAGATGAAACTGTACGTTGTTAACCTACACATTCGTTTGTTGACAATATTTCCAGTTTTATTTCCACTGTATCACGATAAGAAGAAAGTAGACAAGGGAAGAAAAGGAATCATTCAACATGGAAGAGGAATATTTCAAAAACAGCAGAGCTAAAAGGCAAAGAATATATTAACTATAAAAGACGACGCATACCAGCTAAACTTACAAGATGTGACTGCAGGTAATTTTTAATTATATTGGATGTTACTGACAGTTTTTTGAACACTGTAACCAGTGTTTGGGCTAAACTTTATTATCGATCGTCCATGACGCTGCTCTTGTTCACCGCGCACATTTTGGCATCGCCTCTGCTAGTATGGCAGTCAATTGAGACTATGTTTCTACACTCCTGGAAATTGAAATAAGAACACCGTGAATTCATTGTCCCAGGAAGGGGAAACTTTATTGACACATTCCTGGGGTCAGGATCACACTGATCACACTGACAGAACCACAGGCACAGAGACACAGGCAACAGAGCATGCACAATGTCGGCACTAGTACAGTGTATATCCACCTTTCGCAGCAATGCAGGCTGCTATTCTCCCATGGAGACGATCGTAGAGATGCTGGATGTAGTCCTGTGGAACGGCTTGCCATGCCATTTCCACCTGGCGCCTCAGTTGGACCAGCGTTCGTCCTGGACGTGCAGACCGCGTGAGACGACGCTTCATCCAGTCCCAAACATGCTCAATGGGGAACAGATCCGGAGATCTTGCTGGCCAGGGTAGTTGACTTACACCTTCTAGAGCACGTTGGGTGGCACGGGATACATGCGGACGTGCATTGTCCTGTTGGAACAGCAAGTTCCCTTGCCGGTCTAGGAATGGTAGAACGATGGGTTCGATGACGTTTTGGATGTACCGTGCACTATTCAGTGCCCCCTCGACGATCACCAGTGGTGTACGGCCAGTGTAGGAGATCGCTCCCCACACCATGATGCCGGGTGTTGGCCCAGTGTGCCTCGGTCGTATGCAGTCCTGATTGTGGCGCTCACCTGCACGGCGCCAAACACGCATACGACCATCATTGGCACCAAGGCAGAAGCGACTCTCATCGCTGAAGACGACACGTCTCCATTCGTCCCTCCATTCACGCCTGTCGCGACACCACTGGAGGCGGGCTGCACGATGTTGGGGCGTGAGCGGAAGACGGTCTAACGGTGTGCAGGACCGTAGCCCAGCTTCATGGAGACGGTTGCGAATGGTCCTCGCCGATACCCCAGGAGCAACAGTGTCCCTAATTTGCTGGGAAGTGGCGGTGCGGTCCCCTACGGCACTGCGTAGGATCCTACGGTCTTGGCGTGCATCCGTGCGTCGCTGCGGTCCGGTCCCAGGTCGACGGGCACGTGCACCTTCCGCCGACCACTGGCGACAACATCGATGTACTGTGGAGACCTCACGCCCCACGTGTTGAGCAATTCGGCGGTACGTCCACCCGGCCTCCCGCATGCCCACTATACGCCCTCGCTCAAAGTCCGTCAACTGCACATACGGTTCACGTCCACGCTGTCGCGGCATGCTACCAGTGTTAAAGACTGCGATGGAGCTCCGTATGCCACGGCAAACTGGCTGACACTGACGGCGGCGGTGCACAAATGCTGCGCAGCTAGCGCCATTCGACGGCCAACACCGCGGTTCCTGTTGTGTCCGCTGTGCCGTGCGTGTGATCATTGCTTGTACAGCCCTCTCGCAGTGTCCGGAGCAAGTATGGTGGGTCTGACACACCGGTGTCAATGTGTTCTTTTTTCCATTTCCAGGAGTGTATATAGTTTTCCTTTATGTTTTCACGTGCAAGAGGTTCAAGTGCGCTTTCAAGACATCAAAGCAGATGAAAAGGAATCTATTTTAGTGCGGCTTCATAACTTGCCTTCTAAGGCATATGTTTCTATTGTTTATATTCAGTCACTTATGGACATACATAACGTCCAGCGACGTCGACCTAGAAAAGACGATTCAATTCGACAAGTCGACAAAGTATTTACTTACCATGTAATTGTGGGTAACACTAAAAGGAGGTATGTTACAAAGCATTTCTGGCTCTTCTAGCCGTGATGACTGGGTGTTGTGTCGTGTCCTTAGGTTAGTTAGGTTTAAGTAGTTCTGAGTTCGAGGGGACTGATGACCATAGATGTTAATTCCCATACTCAGAGCCATTTGAACCATTTTGAAGCTCTTCTAGCTTTAAGTGACAAGAGAGCGAAACGACTGAGAAAGCAGTCTATATCAGATCAGAGTCCACATGATAAAAGAGGGAAAACTCCCAGTGTAAACGCTTTGTCAGCCGAAGTCAGACAGCTCATGAGAGAACACATTAATAGCTACCCAGTAAGAGAAAGCCACTACAGTGGGAGAACAACTAAGTATTTAGACGCAAGACTCAATATTAAGTTGATATATAAAATGTTCAAGCAGAAACATACTGACGTTAAATATAGCTACCAGACATGTGCTTTGTTTTTCAATGAAAACTACTCCCTGTCATTTCGGCGACCTCAGGTAGATGCATGATGCTTGCGTGAAGAATTAAGATTCTTAATCCCCATATTAATGATGCGGCAAAACGGTGTGCAGTGGCTGAGTTGATGGTGCACAAGAGACGGGCTACAAAATTCTATAATAAACTTGAAGCGGAAGCTGAAATGAAAGATAAACACTATGTATTATCTCTGGCAATAGATTTTCTGCTGAGCATTCAGTTACCAGTGAGCCCTGTCCAGGGAACTTTTTGCATGCGCCAGCTGACTACTAATGTGTTTTGCACTCATGATATCGAGAAAAATAAAGCACAAATATACATTTATCACGAGGGAATTGCCAGGAAAGGATGTAATGAGATATGTTCTTTCTCGTATAATTACCTGCAGGACATTCCTGCTGAAATTATAGAGCTACATTTGTACTTCGGTAACTGTGCAGGGCAGAATAAGAACCATACTTTACTAAGGCTGCTTCTCAAAATATCCACGGGTATGCTGCCGGTCTATAGTGTCCAACGGGCACAATATTTCGGCGATCAAACATGTCGCCATCATCAGGTGAACTGACGGACTGAGCTCCTGTGAACGTGCCGGCACGGAGATCCGTACGCTATGGCTGCTCAGAGGGAACTGGGTTCGGTCGCGGCGGCGGCCGATTTAAATACCCTCCGCCCGCGGCGCGCTCCCTCCGCCGTCCGCGCCCAGCGCCACGGTCGCGCGGTGGAACAGATTGCGACGGCGTCTGAGATGACGTCGGTGTGATGGCTCTGTCCGCCGTGGTCGTCACAACTATACGTCTGCTCGATTTACTCTTGATTAACCCGATCGCTGGTCCCCAAGCCTTGCTAAGATTATAGCCACAGTCCCGGTTTATGAGGTCGTCATTGGTGCGAATTTCGATGGCCTCCCTCACGAGGGAGGAGGTAGGCACTGCATTTATTCCATACACAGGCGCACTCTCGGGGAAAATCGCCCGCATTCTGAAGAAACACCGGGTCGGAACTGTGTTTTGTCCTCCAAATAAAACTCGCGCACTGGTGGGGAGCGCCAAAGATGACCTCGGTTTGAGGAAGGCCGGCGTGTACCAGATTCCGTGTCAATGTGGCAAGTCGTATATTGGTCAGACGATGCGTACCGTCGAGGATCGATGCCGTGAACACCAGAGGCACACTCGACTGATGTATCCGAGCAAGTCGGCGGTCGCTGAACATTGTTTGTCGGAAAATCACGCCATGGAGTATGACCGCACGAGGATTCTGGTACAGACGTCGAGATACTGGGACAGCGTTGTTAGAGAGGCCATCGAAATTCGCACCAATGACGACCTCATAAACCGGGACTGTGGCTATAATCTTAGCAAGGCTTGGGAACCAGCGATCGGGTTAATCAAGAGTAAATCGAGCAGACGTATAGTTGTGACGACCACGGCGGACAGAGCCATCACACCGACGTCATCTCAGACGCCGTCGCAATCTGTTCCACCGCGCGACCGTGGCGCTGGGCGCGGACGGCGGAGGGAGCGCGCCGCGGGCGGAGGGTATTTAAATCGGCCGCCGCCGCGACCGAACCCAGTTCCCTCTGAGCAGCCATAGCGTACGGATCTCCGTGCCGGCACGTTCACAGGAGCTCAGTCCGTCAGTTCACCTGATGATGGCGACATGTTTGATCGCCGAAATATTGTGCCCGTTGGACACTATAGACCGGCAGCATACCCGTGGATATTTTGATTGTCAAATACGCCGGGAGAAACTCAAGAATCACAAGGCTGCTTCTATTTTTAACAGACACTGGCCAATTTAAACAAATCGAGCAATTCTTTCCAGTCAGAGGTCATTCTTTTCTGCCCTGTGACAGGGATTTTGCTACAATCAAACGCACCCTTAGAAGGCATGGTCGACTATATTGTGTCCATGAAATAACCAAACTGTTCATAGAAAGTAGAACATCTGTGAAATTTGAAGTATGTGAAGTGAAAACAGAGAATATCTTAGATTTCAAGAAATTGTGGCCAATTCTTTATAACAGAAACTGCATATCAGAAGAAACTGTACCGAAGTCAGTACCACGAGACTAGAAAGTACATTTCGGAAGCAGTACAATGATGCACTTTTCATAAAGTAGCCAACTCTGTGGATGTATAACAACATCCCAGTGTATTGATGGTATTGTGAAACATACATTCCGTCTGTCTCAACTTGGCCATATGTCACATTCTACTTTTCCACCCAACTGTGCATATCCCATGGGGAAAGTTCCAATAAAAGCAGCAAAAATAAAGGACATTATTAGATTACTACATTACATACCGAATGAGCACGAAGAATTCTGCCACGAACTGACACATTGGCCCACAAGTGACATTGTAAACAGTGAAGAATAAGATGACTAAAGAAACTCAAAATGATGTATTGAATTGTTTATCTTCTCAGTTATTTTCTTAATAAATATTGATCGAAAACGAGTTGTTTTGCATTATCTAATGCTCATGATCCTTTCACATTCCTAAACTGTAAGCATATTCTCAAAGTAAAAACATTTTTTTTCTAAATTAAAACACTTTAAATGCCTGTGAACTCTGTAAGAACCTTGATACTCGGTGGATAAACAACATCTATTTTTTCTCTTAGCTTTGATCTCATACTCTAGTGTCAAGATTGTTTATTTTTAGTTTTCTCGAAACTAGGTATAATGGACTGAGGCCCCTTCTCCATGGAGCGATTCATTTATATAAACGATTTAGGAAACAATCTGAGCAGCCCTCTTAGGTTGTTTGCAGATGATGCTGTCGTTTATCGTCTAGTAATCTCATCAGAAGATCAAAACAAATTGCAAAACGACTTAGGAAAGATATTTGTATGGTGCAAAAATTGAAAATTGCCCCAAAATAATGAAAAGTGCGAGGTCATCCAGATGAGTGCTAAAAAGAGTCCGTTAAACTTCAGTTGCACGATAAATCAGTCTAATCTAAAGGCCGTAAATTCAAATAAATACCTAGGAACTACTGTTATGAAAAATTTAAACTGGAAAGAACACAGAGAAAATGTTGTGGGGAAGGCAAATCGAAGACTGCGTTTTATTGGCAGAACACTTAGAAAATGTAACAGGCCTATTAAAGAAACTGCCTACACTACGCTTGTTTGTCCTCTATTGGAGTACTGCTGCGCGATCTGGGAGCCTTACCAGGTAGGATTGACTGAGTACATCAAGAAAGTTCAACGAAAAGCAGCACGTTTTGTATTATCGCGAAATAGGAGAGAGACTGTCAGGGGCATGATACAGCATTTGGGATGGAAACCATGAAAACAATGGCGTTTTATGTTGCGGTGGAATCTTCTCACGAAATTTTGATCACCAACTTTGTCATCGGAATGCGAAAATATTTTGCTGACGTCGACCTACGTAAGGAGAAACGATCATCACAATAAAATATGGAAAATTAGAGCTCGCACAGAAAGATAAAGGTGTTCGTTTTTTCTGTGCGCTGTTCGGGAGTGGAATAATAGAGAACTATTGTGGAGGTGGTTCAATGAAAAAAAAGATGTTCAAATGTGTGTGAAATCTTATGGGACTTAACTGCTTAGGTCATCAGTCCCTAAGGTTACACACTACTTAACCTAAATTATCCTAAGGACAAACACACACACCCATGCCCGAGGGAGGACTCGAACCTCCGCCTGGACCAGCCGCACAGTCCATGAGTGCAGCGCCTTACACCGCTTTTTTTTTCATTTTGTTCGATATAGTTCGTTGCGTTTCGTCTGGGCAGACTTCACAAGACATCCGTTCAAGTTGATCGTTGATTCCTTTACTCAGTTTTTTATTACAGAGAGCAAGCAGCCCTCTGACCGAAGAAGCTGAGCCACCGTGCCGGCACCGCTTGGCTAATCCCGCGCGGCGTGGTTCGATGAACCCTCTGCCAGGCACTTAAGTGTGATTTGCCGAGTATCCATGTGGATGTAGAAGAAGACACCGGTTATTAATGTACCAGCAGTTCACATTTACAATGGCTTATCTCGCGCTTACATTAACCAGTAATCTTGCAATTTTAATCACATAAATATGTAACGTAGGCAAATGTAATCCAGAAATTTCATTACTCTACATTAATTATTTCTTGGTGACGGGAATTTTTTTCCATCAGTGTACTTTTAATGACAAAATCCATTGCGGAATAAATATACTGGGAGTATTATGCAATTTTGTGGGGCCCGTATCACATAAGACTGACAGAGGATACTGAACGTATACAAAGAAGAGCTGCACGAATGGCCACAGGTTTATTTGACTTGGGCGCGAGCGCCACGCTGATGCTGAAATAAGTGGCAGATGCTTGAAGAGGCGCAAATTATCCCGTGGAAGACTGCTTACAAAGTTTCAGCAGTCAGCGTCAGGTGGGGAATATAGGGATATTCTACATACTGCAACCTCCCGCGTGTCACTCTTGTAGGAATCGCGAAAACAAGATTAGATTGGCTACATCTTCCCACGCACCAGACGTGAATGGAACGGTAAGAAGCTGTAATATCTGGTGCATTGGAGTGTACGTTCTGCTCTGCACTTCACAGTGGTTTACAGACTAGCTGTTTATACATACTAGGTATTGAAAACTACAATTGTTTGTTACATAGACAGCCATGTCCAAGATTAGTGTTCCTGCACTTCAGATACGACGTTTTAAATTTAGGAGTTTCGATAAGATAGTGTTGTTGCCAGTTACGTACAAAGCAGTCAACAAACCATAGTCTTTGTACTCTAGCAATGCCTGTTCTATATCGACAATTTTCTTCTAGTAGACTTTAGATCTGACCAAAATTACATAAAATGCCTGTTATAACGGGCTCGCTTTCGGTGGGAGGTTAAACCACAAGGAGTCGTTAAACGTATCGAGACTGGCGGCACGAAGTTACGGTAGTGTGAAAAACACCAAGAACATAGTACATATGTCTACATTCATTCAAAAATTGTTACTGGTGTAGCTCTTAGTTTGTTATTTATTCACAGAAAATTTTACAATGATGTCTTACAATCTTATCAGCGTAATACGACAATGAAACATAATTAAAAATTAACAAAAATGCAGGCATATAATTATTTACAGATCTTGTTGATACCAAAACTAATGTTATACTATTTATGCACATATCACACACATGCCTTATGCTAACATCAGGTTCGTGATGACTTTCCCGCTTATCCATTATACAGCCATACTTTGTGCTTTCCCACTTGTCTGTCAAATACTGAAGCACGATCCCTCTATCATAAAATTATGGACTCACGAATGCAATAGGAGGTAACCTTTTTGCATCATAGATTTTGGCTATACAATTTTCCAACAACATGCGTTATACTCTTACAGTATATTGTGGAAGACGTGTGTGGAATATTTTGACCGGGAGTCTCTTTGTGGGAGATCGGCCGCCTGGTGCAAATCTTTTTATTTGACGCTACTTCGGCGACTTGAGTGTCGATGATGATGAAATGATGAGGGGGACTACACAGCATCTAGTGCCCGAGCGTAGAAAATCTACCCAGCCGAAAATCGAACCCGGGCGTCTCTCATGGCATTCAGCGACGCTGACCATGTACCTACGGAGGTGGATTGTGGAAACATTGCTTTATTTTTAATTTTTCCAGCCGTAACATTGTCATCGAAGCCTGCATTGTAGTATTAAAATAATGTTTACAGCAGTGTATGTGTTACTGTAAAAGTAAGATGACTGGTAAATCCTAGAATTAACTGGTGAAACCTAAGACGGTGTGGTAAAACTCCGAAATTTCTTATTATCCAGCTTTTACCAAGAGACGTTGATAAATCTTAGGATGTACCCAAACCAACAGGTATTCATTTTAAAAAATCAGCTTAGCAGCTTATTGAAATACACTCCTGGAAATTGAAATAAGAACACCGTGAATTCATTGTCCCAGGAAGGGGAAACTTTATTGACACATTCCTGGGGTCAGATACATCACATGATCACACTGACAGAACCACAGGCACATAGACACAGGCAACAGAGCATGCACAATGTCGGCACTAGTACAGTGTATATCCACCTTTCGCAGCAATGCAGGCTGCTATTCTCCCATGGAGACGATCGTAGAGATGCTGGATGTAGTCCTGTGGAACGGCTTGCCATGCCATTTCCACCTGGCGCCTCAGTTGGACCAGCGTTCGTGCTGGACGTGCAGACCGCGTGAGACGACGCTTCATCCAGTCCCAAACATGCTCAATGGGGGACAGATCCGGAGATCTTGCTGGCCAGGGTAGTTGACTTACACCTTCTAGAGCACGTTGGGTGGCACGGGATACATGCGGACGTGCATTGTCCTGTTGGAACAGCAAGTTCCCTTGCCGGTCTAGGAATGGTAGAATGATGGGTTCGATGACGTTTTGGATGTACCGTGCACTATTCAGTGTCCCCTCGACGATCACCAGTGGTGTACGGCCAGTGTAGGAGATCGCTCCCCACACCATGATGCCGGGTGTTGGCCCTGTGTGCCTCGGTCGTATGCAGTCCTGATTGTGGCGCTCACCTGCACGGCGCCAAACACGCATACGACCATCATTGGCACCAAGGCAGAAGCGACTCTCATCGCTGAAGACGACACGTCTCCATTCGTCCCTCCATTCACGCCTGTCGCGACACCACTGGAGGCGGGCTGCACGATGTTGGGGCGTGAGCGGAAGACGGCCTAACGGTGTGCGGGACCGTAGCCCAGCTTCATGGAGACGGTTGCGAATGGTCCTCGCCGATACCCCAGGAGCAACAGTGTCCCTAATTTGCTGGGAAGTGGCGGTGCGGTCCCCTACGGCACTGCGTAGAATCCTACGGTCTTGGCGTGCATCCGTGCGTCGCTGCGGTCCGGTCCCAGGTCGACGGGCACGTGCACCTTCCGCCGACCACTGTGGAGACCTCACGCCCCACGTGTTGAGCAATTCGGCGGTACGTCCACCCGGCCTCCCGCATGCCCACTATACGCCCTCGCTCAAAGTCCGTCAACTGCACATACGGTTCACGTCCACGCTGTCGTGGCATGCTACCAGTGTTAAAGACTGCGATGGAGCTCCGTATGCCACGGCAAACTGGCTGACACTGACGGCGGCGGGGCACAAATGCTGCGCAGCTAGCGCCATTCGACGGCCAACACCGCGGTTCCTGGTGTGTCCGCTGTGCCGTGCGTGTGATCATTGCTTGTACAGCCCTCTCGCAGTGTCCGGAGCAAGTATGGTGGGTCTGACACACCGGTGTCAATGTGTTCTTTTTTCCATTTCCAGGAGTGTAGTTTGTATTTAATGTAAATTGGTGTGTTTTAAAATTCTTGCATTCCAATGTGATTATAATGAGCAATATTCCATACTAGTGAAAAAATGTAAAAAATGTTACCTTGTGAACGTTAATTCTTGTTACTACAAGGCTGACTATTGTGACATTTCGAATTACATAATATGGAAGACGACTTACACAAGCACTTTTTAGCTGAACACTTTTTTTAAAGCAATTGTACTTTTTGAAAAATTGTCCTCCAACAATTGGCAACCACTTCCCGTAGAGTAATTTCTTCTCTTGCTACTTCTTCAACGTTGATAAAATGCAAATTGGTTCCTAGTGAATAATGACTTCAGTTTACCAGCTTTGGTACCAAGTTCATAAAATTAGTCATATTTATCACTTCTGCTATAATAAATTTTGCATCAATTTATGTCCGGTTCTGTCCAACTGAAGATTTTGGAATTTCGTTACATGAGGCTGCTTTCATTTTCTTTGAGTGCAACTCAAGACCTTCTTTGGCAGCTTCTCGGATCCGTTTCACTTTATTAATACTGTTGGAAGCTCTCGGCGTCTCCTCACAACCATCAGCTGGTGCCGGTGTCTCGTTGTCAACAGACATCAAATCCTGTGCCTCTTGTGCTTCCTCGTCTGCTGCAGCCGCACTTTCTACCACCGTTCCTTCTGTTCCAATGCTTGATTCACTGGCATAAATTCCTTGGCCGTCATTTTCAGTTTCCTGTGAGTCAGTGGAAGCGGTATTTAACATTGTCCCCAAGTCTTCTTGGTATAAAAGTATGAACTTCGACTTATTGTCTGGGTTTGTCTGCATGTCGAATAAGTCAACTTTAGCATCGTGAATTCATTTCACTGTGTATGATAGGTTTCACTACAACACCCCTTTTCAGTGTTTTTTGCTTTTTCTGACATGGTTCACATAATCTCAATCAAGTAACGATTGATTCAACAGTCACATTCCTGTACTTACAATCTAGTTCCACAATCATCCGCGTTCGGTCGCCATGCCTTATAGCAATGTGGGTCTCATGCAGTACGTTAAACAGTTCATCAAAACGAACGTAATAACGAATTTCTTCTTTTCCGCCGGACACCGGTGCTATTGAGTTTCTCTTCATCCCCAGTGTTGAGAACATCATATCGCTACAAACGTCTGTAGAGAACAGATTTTTTTCATTGGAAACGATTTTTGCGTTTTTCAAGTAACTTAACAGAATATTATATTGTTCAGCAGTTACATAAAAACTGTTCTCCTTCTTCTTATTCACTGATTCACTTAAAAGTTCGTAAAATCTGTTACGCATAACATCACTCATTCTGATGCAAAACTGCAGAAGAAACACCACTAAAACGAGTCGCAAAAATGACCATACTCACGATGCTCGACACTGACTAAAACTACTCTGAGGTGAGGGGACTGAGAACTGGATCTTCTATCCAACGTTTACCAGTTTGAATTGGTAGATCCTAAGATTTATCAATGTCTCTTGGTAAAAGTTCTAAATCTATGCGTGTAATAAGAAATTTCGGACTCTTACCACATCGCGATGGCGAATGTTAGGTTTCACCGATTAAATCTAGGATTTAACAATTACCTTAGTTTTACAGTAACATATGCATTATTTAACACCTGTCGCGCGGGATTAAGCGAGCGGCCGCCGGCACGGTAGCTCAGCGTGTTCGGTCAGATGGTAATGTGCCCTCTGTAATAAAAAAAACTGAGTTAACAGATCAACAACGAACTTAAATGGATGTCTTACGACGTCCGCCCCGAGCAGATGCAACAATCCAACGCGAACAAAATGAAAATAAAATAAAAATAAAATAAAAATGCGGTCTAAGGCGCTGCAGTCATGGATTGTGCGGCTGGTCCCGGCGGAGGTTCGAATCCTCCCTCGGGCATGGGTGTGTGTGTTTGTCCTTAGGATAATTTAGGTTAAGTAGTGTGTAAGCTTAGGGACTGATGACCTTAGCAGTTAAGTCCCATATGATTTCACACACATTTGAACATTTAACACCTATGCTTCAACGTCCTTTTCAAACTTCATTTTTAATCCTGTTAATTTTACTTACTACTTTCATCTCCTAGTGTAATTTAGTACACAATTTCATTCCTTGGTACAAAAGACTGTTTTAAGTCCGTTGTTTAATTTTTCACGGTATGAGTAAGTTCAAAATGGCTCTGAGCACTATGGAACTTAAAATCTGAGGTCCTCAGTCCCCCAGAACTCAGAACTACTTGAACGTAACTAACCTAACGACATCACACACATCCATGCCTGAGGCAGGATTCGAACCTGCGACCGTAGCGGTCTCGCTGTTCCAGACTGAAGCGCCTAGAACCGCTCGGCCACTCTGGCCGGCTGAGTAAGTTCAGATCAGCTCTTTTTTGACGGTTATGAATAGACCTGTTAATGTAATAATTATCAATATCTACCTTTACTTTCTGACAGGCGCGCCTAATGTGACTTGAGCAGGCGCACGTTGTTACATTTACAACACTGATATTTTTAAGTAAAAGTAAGCCCGTACTGGACAAACTATTAAGGGCGGACGCACAGGAAAGCTACCAAAATTGTGAAAAAAGTTATTGGTCCTTCATTTACCACATGGTAGTGAAATTTCAATTCCTGAATGTTACGTTCCAATTCTACTCCTAAGGTAATAAAAACAATAACTGGCGAAAGCTTGCATGGTGCCACGCCCCTTCCTTGCTCTGTATTTCCTCGTATTATTTATTACTGCGGCCTTTTCTTCTCTTTTTGTGCAATCATCTTGCATGCAATGTTTGAGCAGTACATGAATAAGACTGTGGAAATCGTCACTGTAACTGATTTTGTATTCTTTGGTTTACGGTGTTTACAAGAGGTTGCAAAGGAGTAAAGTTTACGGAAGTTGTGTGTACATCTGTTATTACAATCTCCAGCATTCCTCGTTCCAGCAAAGTTTAATTACTACACTTTTTATAATCTTGGCAGACTATGGCCTCCACAGAGGCTACGATTTGATCCTGGAGTTTTCACACTGTTAATGGTTCTGAGCACTATGGAACTTAACATCTGAGGTCATCAGTCCCCTAGAACTTAGAACTACTTAAACCTAACTAACCTAAGGACATCACACACATCCATGCTTGAGGCACGATTCGAACCTGCGACCGTTGCGATCGCGCGGTCCCAGACTTTAGCGACTAGAACCGCTCGGTCACTGCGGCTGGCTCAGTTCATGGAATTAAAGCGATAGTACTATTTTCACGCTTTGAAACTAAAATGTTGCCGTTTCTTTAGTTAACGTACAACATTCGTTTATTTGTTAGTGATCGTGATTGGAAAAGACAGCAGATTACTACTGTTTGCAGACAAGAGAAAAAGATCGTGTGTAAAAAGTTACAGGCCATTACCGATGACGTCCATTTGTTGCAGGATCATAGAGCATGCACTATATTCAGCTCAAAAATTATGACACTCCAAACGCATCTGTTTGCGTTGTGATGCTAAAAGTAGCCTAGGCAAGTGACGGTAATTCCCTAACCCGGCTATTACTAGTCTCCGACCAATGGTGCGGGATGACAGTGAATGTTTTGGGGAGTCCTTTACCTGTCCGCGGGCGGCCGGCCGGCGCAGATGCGAAAGGGTTACAATGCGGTTGATGCACAATACGCCGGTTCTCCCTTGTGATCAGACGTGGTCGTGCCTGCCATCACTTTTCCATACATTCCAGCATCGGGCCACGGCACATTGGAATGCTCGCTAATATGACGACTGCACGATTCGACCAATGGACACTGGCAATGAGCTCCCTTTGAAACTCTGCAAGGAGGTGACAGCGCTCCCACAAAAGAGTACGTGGCGCCTTTGTGTCATTGACAGTGACCACTCGATATGCAACGCTGTTCACGCCCTTTATACTATAATCTAGCAGGCTCGCTTACAACGCTAAAGCACTCTAGTGGCGGTTCTGTCACAGAGAACTGTAACTCTACAATCTTTTATGTACCCGTCGAGGGGCTGTACCTGTACGAAGTTACATGATGTCCGACCGTGTCTTCTGTCTCTTTCACTTTTTTTTTTTTAAGGCAACATATACAAACGATTTATGAGATACGATTAGTTGCGGTATAATGTCGTACACTCACGATGCTTTTGTCGACAGAAGTACCGTCGTTGGACGATCGTAAGGAAACGCTTAATGAATGGCTCTGCCTTTAAAAGTGGATAAATGTAAAATAATGCCTATAACAAAGAGAAAAGAACCGCTGGTGCCCTATTAGAAGACCAATGTGAACTTCTCGGTGAGTCACGTCGTCTAAGTATTTAGCGACAATACTAACAAGGGAACCTCCCCATCGCACCCCCCTCAGATTTAGTTATAAGTTGGCACAGTGGATAGGCCTTGAAAAACTGAACACAGATCAATCAAGAAAACAGGAAGAAGTTGTGTGGAACTGTGGGAAAAAAATAAGCAAAATATACAAACTGAGTAGACCATGCGCAAGATAAGCAACATCAAGGATAATGCGAACCCCGGAGCGCCGTGGTGCCGAGGTTAGCGTGTGCAACTGTGGAACGGGAGGTCCTTGGTTCAAGTCTTCCCTCGAGTGAGAAGTTTACTTTTTTATTTTCGCAAAGTTATGATCTGTCCGTTCGTTCATTGACGTCTCTGTTCACTGTAATAAGTTTAGTGTCTGTGTTTTGCAACCGCACCGCAAAGCCGTGCGATTAGTAGACGAAAGGACCTGCCTCTCGAATGGGAACCGAAAACATTTGATCGCAAGGTCATAGGTCAACCGATTCCTCCACAGGAAAACACGTGTGATATATTCTATACGACACTGGTGACTACATGTGCGTCACATGACAGGAATATGTTGTCGATCCACCTAACTTGTACACTTGGCGAATGGGTAAAAAGATTCTTCTACCTTGCCCGATTTAGGTTTTCCTGTGGATGTGATAATCACTCCCAAAAAAGTGATGAGAACATAAGAGTTTGTCACGTAAACTGCAACAAATGAATGCAACAGTTTCACAGTCGCACAGTTTTCCCTGTGCTCTGTCAAAATATATGTTTTTAACGTTTTCAAATTTTTCGGTTTAGGTGTAGCGTCCCCATACTACGGCGCAGTTACCTCACATCGGACGGACGGACGGACAGATAATAATTGTCTGAAAATAAAAAATTAAACTTTTCACTCGAAGGTAGTCTTGAACCAAGGACCTCTCGTTCCACAGCTGCTCACGCTAACCACGGGACCACGGCGCTCCTGAACTCAAATGTCCATAATATTGCCTATCTTCCACATGGACTACTCAGTTTGTATATTTTGCTTGTTTTTTTGATAGTTCCACACAGCTTCTTCCTGTTTTCTCGATTGATCTGTGTTCAGTTTTTCAAGGCCTATCCACTGTGCCAACTCATAACTAAATCTGAGGAGGGGTGCGATGGGGAGGTTCCCTTGTAAGTAGCGATATTAAATAGGCCGATCATGTAGAAGCAGTATTAACGAAGGCGAATAAAATACTTAGATTTGTTGAAAGGATTCTCGAAAAGGGCAGTGCAGCTGTAAAGGAAACAATACGGAAGACGCCAGTACGACCAATCCTGGAGTATTGTTGCAGCATTAGGATTACCAAGTAGGCATGCCAATAGATAGCGGAAGTACTCAGAACCGTTATGCTAGCGTCCTAACAGAACGGTGTAGCCCTTACAATGTTTAACAGCAATGCTCAGGGAATTTAAATGTGAAAAAAGTCGACGAAATTCTCGTGAACTCCTGTATTAAGGACCCTGTATTCGAGGTAGACCGTGCGAACATTCTGCTGTCATCACAGTATATTTAGAACAGGGATCAACCACAAGAGTAAGATAAGAGAGATTAGAGGACTTACAGACACATAGGTTTCCCTCGCTCAATTCGCGAATGGCACAGGGAATCGCTAGTATTCATTCGTACGAGATACCGTGCGCTACGTTCTTTAGTGTGCGCATTGTAGATACACCAACTGTAAACATCTTTCAGGATTTCATTTGCTTTCTCTACTAGAACTACCGGTCTTTTCATTTCTAATTACAACGTTTGATGTCTTCCGCCAAGAGAATGACGACGAATGTCTGATTCTGAAGTTCTCCTGAGCAGTCATTTGGAAAAAAATGATTCCGTGACTTCTGTCAGATCGAATATTACGATCTTGGATCTTGGCTACACAGTGAACTCTCTCTCATCCAGCAGTCACACACAGCGAAAGGCTTTACGTCGCGTGGAGATACAAATCAATTCACGTAAGCAACTGTTACGTACGTACGAGCAAAAAATCGTGTGGCCAACACCAAGACATCGTAAGATTCACTCTGTGAATTGGTAAATAAAAAGGGACAGTATCTCTCCACCATCGACTTATGGTAGAAACATATAGAAGAAATTATAAGGCGAAAGAGCTTTGTAAAGTTGCCTCTGTGAAAAAGGTTAGTTGGTTGATCTGGGAGAGAGGACCAAATATCAAAGTCATCGGTCCCATCGGATTAGGTAAGAATGGGGAAGGCAGTCGGCCGTGCCTAATCAAAGGAACCATCTCGGAATTTGCCTGACGCGATTTAAGAAAATCACGGAAAACCTAAATCACGATGGCCGGACGCCAGTTTGAACCGTCGCCCTCCTGAATGGGAGTCCAGGGTGCTAACCACTGCGCTCTCTCGCTCGGCGAGAGAAAGGAAAAGAAACCACTCGTGTCGTGCGGAAAACCTGTTCTTTCCAGACGTCAAGACGCATATAATACCACAAGCTCATAACAGTATCGAGGCAAATGAACGTTACCGCGAAGGCGCATGGGCCATTAAAACTCCGGCAAGAGCAAACTGAGGCTTCGATACGTTATACTACGACACAACACGTGTGATGGAGTTTTTTCGGTCTCGTTGTTGGTATGAATGCGCTGCAGGATTTGCGTTGTTAGTAGTGTTAGTGTCATGACTTGCCGTTCGGCGCCGGTAATGTTACGGCGACCTAACGGTTGAAACAATTATCAGTGCGCATTACATATGCAGACAGTCAAAATGGGTCTGGAGAAGGTGAACCTGTTACATCAAAACAACAGCAATAGTGCTGCTGCTCTCCGCAAGGTATCGAGGCAGTAAAGGAATACGGAGAGGTCCTCTTCCCGCAGTGAGGTTTAAGAACACCATTCGGAGGTTCGAATTTACTGGCGATTGGAAACTGCTCCCAAGAAAGGCCGACGGTCAATTAAAAACTGAAGTAATTACTGTTGCCATGGCTGAGTATTTTCCTTGAACTGCACGATCTTCAATGGCTCGGAGCACTATGGGACTTAACATCTATGATCATCAGTCCCCTAGAACTTAGAACTACTTAAACCTAACTAACCTAAGGATAGCACATAACACCCAGCTATCACGAGGCAGAGAAAATCCCTGACCCCGCCGGGAATCGAACCCGGGAACCCGGGCGTGGGAAGCGAGAACGCTACCGCACGACCACGATCTTCAAGCAGTGCACGAGCTGTGTCACTATCGTGCGAAAAGTACTGCAAACAATTTGTGAAATGGTGTCTCTAGAGTGGTACCTGGCTGCCGTGGACACAGAAAGTAGTCACATTGAGTAACGTTTGTAACCTGGAACGTAAATATGGTACGAAATTAACAAATATTACCTCTCATGTGTAAATTAAAACGTGTTTCTTTCAGGGGTTTATTAGATATTTCACTTCCGCGTGTTCTTACAAAGGTTTCCACAAAAAAGCGAAAATTTAATTCTAATTACCCCGTAAACAAAATGAGCTAGGAATGACCAACTGAGCTCTCTGACAGTGACAAGTCTAATGTAAGTACTGCCCGAAGTCAACGACTCCGACAAACTTCTATATAAGAGACTCGTATTCGTGAGGATCGCGGTTCAAATACCCCTCCGACCATTAAGATTCAGGTGAGCCATGGTTTCCATAAATCGCTTAAGGCAAATACTGGGAGTCCCGGCCAATTTCCATCCACTTCTGTTCAGTATGCTGTACCTTCCTTCCTCAAAGAAAAAAGAAGGAAGCAACTGTATAGTAACTCTTTATTTAATTTTTCAGAGATGTCCTTTAACAAACCACCTAGTATAATTTATCTGTTACTGATCTGTCCAAGAAGGAAATGCTGTATGAGAAAAGCGAATAGACGATGAGAGTTTGCAGTTTTCGTTAGAGACATTACCATTTTTCTAAGAAGAAGATCGCTACTATTTGCTATATGGCGAGTAAAGAAACAGGATGGCTGAGAACAACAGAAACTACATAGAAGTGAAAGGAAGGAACGTTAAATGCGACTGTACTGTTGGAGTTCTATTCTCGTGATATATGGGAATAGCAGAAGTCAATGCTTCGGGCACGAACGCTTATTGAACCGTCTGGGCTGGTGACGTCAGCAGCTGGTAGCCGGACTGAATTACCTTCGGATCGAAGGTAGTTGGGAAGTCGGGTCGGGGTTTTATCTCAGCGTTATCAGTTATGCTTCAGATGTAGATGCAAATGAAATGCGCCATCTTTCGAAAATTAACCGTACATCTGTTTTCAGAATGGTTGATTACACCTATTCAAAATGATTCATCCAGCAAAAATATTTGGATCGCGGTGTCAGCTCGATAAACTCCAAAAAACAATTTGCTATCTTTGTCATAATGGTTACAAATTTCAAGTCATAGTTAGCGAACCATTTCAGTAACGACTTAGCTTACTATTAAAAAACTGAAAGACACAGAACGCTACCGATACATTTTCGTAGTTTGAGTAACAAATCTGGAATTTCGCGTCGTACAATGCACATGTAAGGAAAGATGATTTTGTGTTGCTGTGTTCGTAAATACGAAAACTGATTTGATGCAATCTCCACGCTAGTCTGCCATATACAAGGCTCTTAATTTCTGTCTAACTATTGCGATCTGCATCAATTTCAATTTTTTTATTGTAGTGTAGCCTTTGTCTTCGCCTACAGCTTTTATATTCATTTATCAAATGGATAATTGCTTGATGCCTCCTTTAGTCAAGTTGTGCCATAACTTTCTTTTTTCTCCAAATTCGATCCAGTACCTCAACATTAGTTATACGACCTACCCATATAATCTGTAGTCTCTCATTTAAAAAACAAACTTTTTTATCTGAACTGTATATCTCCACATTATACTTTCGTACAAAACTACACCCCAGATAAATACCTTCAAAAAATACTTCTTAACAGTTACATTTATACTCTGTCTCAAAAAAAAATTTTTTTTCATAAAATCACTTTTCTTGCTATTAGCAATTTGCATTTATTTCCTTTCTACTTCGGCCATTGTCACTTATTAATTCAGTTACTGAATTTTGTGTTTCTAATCTAATTCCTTCAGTGTTGATTGATTTAAGATGACTGCATTTTATTACCCTTGTTCCATATTTGTTATGTTCATCCATTCCGTTCAGAAGTTCTTTCACATTTCTGACAGAGTTACAATGTCATCGATAGCTTCAGGGTGTGTGTGTGTGTGTGTGTGTGTGTGTGTGTGTGTGTGTGTGTGTGTGATATGAGCGCTCAACGGCGAAGTTATCAGCGCCCGTCCCTGAAATTTAATTACATTTCCAAATTTCCCTTTAGTTTGCTTAGGGATCACTTTGCGAAGAGGAATTTTTGAGAACGCTGCAACGTACACATTTCGGGTTACAGCTTCCAAGTTATTTTCTGTAGCCGTTCCAAGTAAATGATCGTCGATGACTACGTCTTGTGACCCGTGTAACCATCACGACAGTGCCATGTTCACTGTGCTTTTTGTTATTTTGTTATCCTTTCGAAGACTTTCGCCTTTAGATCTCCGCTCCTTCAGCAGCTTATGTGCTTATTACCTGGTGCGCTGCTGTTTAAAGAGTAGTGTTGGCTGGTGATGGGAACAGCCGTATGAAAACAATAGATTTAGTCGGTTCTATATTTACGTATCGTTTGGGTTACTTATTCATTCTTTTGAGTGGAAACTATCTGTGGAAGCAACCGAATGGAAACAGTCGTCGTAGTCTGGGGCATTCAGTTTTGGTATCGTTAAGCCATTATTGTTGACTGCATTATCGGTGATGGGTGCAAACCAGCGGGAAGAGTGAGAAACTGAAATGAAAAAGTACATGCCGGTAATTGTCTATTTATTCAAACATAGTTTCTTAATGTAACACCAGTTGTTAACCTTTGAAAAGCAACTAAAAATCCACATTCAGTGCCAGAAGTACGAAAAATTCGTATTTAAATAAATAAATACATACAATTGTGAAAGTATTTCATTTTTAGAAACATAATTTTGATTCGTCTCTGCTTGAAATAAGATTCGTATATAACTGAAAAAAAAATCTGTGTAAATGAAATCACTCGAACCCGGAGATTGACTTGAGTAAAAACATTCTTATAGCTACTTAACTCTCAGAGATCTGTCGGTCGGTTGTCTCACATTAAGCGAAATCACTCAGCCCCGGAGAGTGAATGAAAAATATTCATACTGCTGACGTAGCAGCAGAGACTAGTTTCATTCTGCTAAAGAAAACTAATGTAAGAAAAAACGATCGACTGGCCATTCCGTAGTTAAAACCAGTCAGTTTTTTCGTCAGGCTTTTCCATCGAAAAATATGGAGCTAACTTACAATGGATCCTTGAATGGTGGGTAGGGTGTTATCAGATACATACTGTGCGAGACCACTGTTGTGTGGCCACTACTGACTACGCCACCATAGTTTGCCTCTTCTATTTAATTTGATACAGAAACGCCATCACCCGATTTTAAACAATTGCAAAAGTTATCAATTTTGATAACGTGCAAATACACCGTTAGTAACGCGACAAACGTCAATGCGATAGTCGAACTCTTGCCATACAACTCCTGGCCGATATTAGCGACTCTTGGCCGATATTAGCGACTGTTTCACTTACCCTTCCTTGCAGTTCTTCTAAGTTAAGAGGCAGTGGAAGCTGCAATACACAGTCTTTCAGATAATGCATATCAAGACAGTCAGATAAATGCAGTATTTCTCGGTTTCCGAAATGCGTTTCACTCAGTACCACATCTACGCTCATTATCAAACGTACGATCGTGTGGGGTATCAAGCGATGATGAATTTTTTGGTAGGAAGAACTCAGTAAGTTATCTTGAACAGTCATCGTCAGATGTAGAACTTCGGGTGTGCCCCAGTGAGGAGTGTTGGGACCCTTGCTTTTCATGTTCTAAAGTAATGACCTCGCGGACAATACTAGTATCACCCTCAGACTTTTCGTTAATGATGCAGTAATCTATAATGAAGTGCTATCTGAAAGAAGCTGCATAAATATTCAGTCAGATCGTGATAAGGTTTTAAGTGGTACAAAGATTGACAACTTGCTTTAATGTTCAGAAATGTAAAACTGTGCACTTCACAAAACGAAAAAACGAAGTATTCAATGATTATCATATCAATGAGTCACATTTAGAAACGGCCAACTCATAGAAAAACGAAGGTGTAACACTTCGTAGGGATATGAAGTGGATTGATCACATAGGCTCAGTCGCGAGTAAAGTAGATGGTAGACTTCGGTTTATTGACAGAATAATGGGGAAATGCAATCAGCGTGCAAACGAATTTGCTTATAAATCACTCGTATGATCCATCTTAGAATATTGTTCAAGCGTATGGGACTCCTGTATTAACAGGAGATACTGAAGGTGTACAGAGATGGGCACGAATGGTTGTAAGTTTGTTGACCTGCGGGAGCGTCACAAAGACGTTGAAAGAACTGAACTGTCCGACTCTTGAAGGTATCAGAAAAGCAGCCTGAGTAAGATAACTTGCAAAGTTTCAAGAATCGGCTTTAAATGATGACTCTAGGAATATACTACAGCCCCCTACATATCGTTACTGCAGGGATCGTCTAGTCAAGATTAGATAACTACAGCGCGCACAGAAGCACTTAAACGATAATTATTCACGAACTCCAGTCGTGAATGGAATGGGAAACAGTCCTAATAACTGGTATAGAGGGACGTACCCTCTGCCACGTATTTGGCAGTGGCTTACAGAGTACAGATGTAGATGTAGAAGAAGAAATTATATGGAGTCATGTCAAGTGACATGAGGGGTCCTGAAATAGGAGGAGAGTCAATGTACCAATAATGGTTTATTTTGTCTGTTGAAGCTTTTACCTGATATTTGGTGAGAAATCGCCATCGAATCGTCACAATTGACTCACATTTAGTGCATTTAACGACACAAAGCGCACACGTCTCCCCTCTATACGCCATGTACTGACACGTCTGCCCCCTCCTCGTGCGCTCTGCTACTACGCCAAGACAAGTATTACTAATCGAAACTTGGAGAGATGTTTTATCCACTAATACCTTTTATACTTTTCACGCAGTCGTCTTCTGAAATCCCGGAGCTATTTATGTTGGCTCCATGCACTGCAAGGAAAAAACAGACAAGTTAACAATGACGTTACATTAGCAGTTTATGAGTTTGTGTATTACCGGAACTAAAGACGACTGGAGCCGGCCGAAGTGGCCGAGCGGTTCTAGGTGCTAGAGTCTGGAACAGCGCGACCGATACGGTCGCAGGTTCGAATCCTGCCTCGGGCACGGATGTGTGTGATGACCTTAGGTTAGTTAGGTTTAAGTAGTTCTAAGTTCTAGAGGACTGATGACCTCAGAAGTTAAGTCCCATAGTGCTCAGAAACATTTGAACCATTTTTGAAGACGACTGGACGGACTGGAAAATATACGAATAGTACAGCAAAATATAGATTAAAACTGAAGAAACTGCAAAAAGGTGGGAATTTAAGGAGATGGGACCTGGATAAACTGAAAGAACCAGAGGTTGTACAGAGTTTCAGGGAGAGCATAAGGGAACAATTGACAGGAATGGGGCAAAGAAATACAGTGGAAGAAGAATGGGTAGCTCTGAGAGATGAAGTAGTGAAGGCAGCAGAGGATCAAGTAGGTAAAAAGACAAGGGCTAGTAGAAATCCTTGGGTAACAGAAGAAATATCGAATTTAATTGATGAAACGAGAAAATATAAAAATGCAGTAAATGAAGGAGGCAAAAAGGAATACAAACGTCTCAAAAATGAGATCGACAGGAAGTGCAAAATGGCTAAGCAGGCATGGCTAAAGGACAAATGTAAGGATGTAGAGGCTTATCTCACTAGGGGTAAGCTAGATACTGCCTACAGAAAAATTAAAGAGACCTTTGGAGAAAAGAGAGCCACTTGTATGAATATCAAGAGCTCAGATGGAAACCCAGTTCTAAGCAAAAAAGGGAAAGCAGAAAGGTGGAAGGAGTATATAGAGGGTCTATACAAGGGCGATGTACTTGAGGACAATATTATGGAAATGGAAGAGGATGTAGATGAAGATGAAATGGGAGATACGATACTGCGTGAAGAGTTTGACAGAGCACTGAAAGACCTGAGTCGAAACAAGGCCCCCGGAGTAGACAACATTCCATTAGAACTATTGACGGCCTTGGGAGAGCGAGTACTGACAAAACTCTACCATCTGGTGAGCAAGATGTATGAGACAGGCAAAATACGCTCAGACTTCAAGAAGAATATAACAATTCCAATCCCAAAGAAAGCAGGTGTTGACAGATGTGAAAATTACCGAACTATCAGTTTAATAAGACACAGCTGCAAAATGCTAACGCGCATTCTTTACAGACGAATGGAAAAACTTGTAGAAGCCGACCTCGGGGAAGATCAGTTTGGATTCCGTAGAAATGTTGGAACACGTGAGGCAATACTGACTTTACGACTCATCTTAGAAGAAAGATTAAGGAAAGGCAAACCTACGTTTCTAGCATTTGTAGACTTAGAGAAAGCTTTTGACAATGCTGACTGGAATACTCTCTTTCAAGTTTTAAAGGTGGCAGGGGTAAAATACAGGGAGCGAAAGGCTATTTACAATTTGTACAGAAAGCAGATGGCAGTTATAAAAGTCGAGGGGCATGAAAGGGAAGCAGTGGTTGGGAAGGGAGTGAGACAGGGTTGTAGCCTCTCCCCGATGTTATTCAATCTGTATATTGAGCAAGCAGTAAAGGAAACAAAAGAAAAATTGGGAGTAGGTATTAAAATCCATGGAGAAGAAATAAAAACTTTGAGGTTCGCCGATGACATTGTAATTCTGTCACAGACGGCAAAGGACTTGGAAGAGCAGTTGAACGGAATGGACTGTGTCTTGAAAGGAGGATATAAGATGAACATCAACAAAAGCAAAACGAGGATAATGGAATGTAGTCGCATTAAGTCGGGTGATGCTGAGGGAATTAGATTAGGAAATGAGACACTTAAAGTAGTAAAGAAGTTTTGCTATTTGGGGACCAAAATAACTGATGATGGTCGAAGTAGAGGGGATATAAAATGTAGACTAGCAATGGCAAGGAAAGCGTTTTTGAAGAAGAGAAATTTCTTAACATCGAAAATAGATTTAAGTGTCAGGAAGTCGTTTTTGAAAGTATTTGTATGGAGTGTAGCCATGTATGTAAGTGAAACATGGACGATAAATAGTTTGAACAAGAAGAGAACAGAAGCTTTCGAAATGTGGTGCTACAGAAGAATGTTGAAGATTAGGTGGGTAGATCACGTAACTAATGAGGAGGTATTGAATAGGATTGGGGAGAAGAGAAGTTTGTGGCATAAGTTGACCAGAAGAAGGGATCAGTTGGTAGGACATGTCCTGAGGCATCAAGGGATCACAAATTTAGCATTGGAGGGCAGCGTGGACGGTAAAAATCGCAGAGGGAGACCAAGAGATGGATAAACTAAGCAGATTCAGAAGGATGTAAGCTGCAGTAGGTACTGGGAGATGAAGGAGCTTGCACAGGATAGAGTAGCATGGAGAGCTGCATCAAACCAGTCTCAGGACTGAAGACCACAACAACAACAACAACAACAACAACAGCAAAAATTCCTCTAGTGCTTGCGGTAAGCTAACTAGGGCATTCAAAAGAAAGAATTCCAATGTACCTGATACGGAAAATTCACAAACGTTGCGTATCACCATTTCGGATCTTTGGCAGTGATTCAAGAAATTTTAATGGGAAAATCCTTTCAAAAGTTGAGGATTGTTCACTTAAGAACGGAATGACACATGTTGCGAATTACTGATAAATATAGGAAAGGAACAAGTGGATTAGGGAACAGAAAACAGAGGAAAATGAAATGGAGGTACGTGGGAGATGTGTCCAGACTAATGGATGGTATATGTACTACAGAAGTACGTTGGTGGGTTCCAAAAGATAAAAAAATACGGAGATGATGAACTAACTTGAGGTGGCAAAAAGATATTAAAAACCATATAGTAGCAGGAGGGACGTGTGCCGCTGAGGTCAATAGGAATCGCTTACCCAGCAGTGGACGTCAAATTATGAAAGTAACTGAATGGTACTGATGTTTCACTTTAAGTCATGCGCTGCACTTGCGAAACGGCTGAAAAAGAAATTTGTAATGCAAAACTTGAGTTGGTCGAAGGAAACATGCTTTGAACTTATAAAATATCTCCCATTTGAAACTTTGCGTGGAAGTATAACTGACACGGGAAGCCGAAGCCATAATTTATTACCAAGAGAGGCAGATAAAACGGGAGGAGCAGTCGTACTGAAGAACGAAAATCGAGTTTGTTTCAACTGGTCTTTACACAAAAAGTGGACTTAATACAAATAACACTCCTTTTGTAACACTAACTTATCAATACCAGGGACGATCCAGAACCTTTCACAAAGGCAATTGCTCACGAACTTACAGAAAATTAACAAACCAACCTCTTTTATATGATCTTTAATTGCTCACTTTTCTTGCGGATCTAAATTCAGGCCAAGCATGACAAATGTTGCCTGCTGTGGCACGTGGCGGTAAATGTGTCTGCAGGAAGAGACGGCCTCGATTTCGTAAGGTGATTATGACTAAGATAAGGCGGTTACCAAGCAGTTAACCGTCTTCTGTCCTCGTGCATTAAACAGCAGCTGACAGTGTATACCATCCAAGTGCATTGGTCTTGTCGGTATTCGATACCTAATTTTGCTCTCTTGATATCCTCTTCATTCACATGTAAGGTTTTTGAGGAGAAAACAGAAAGAAACAGACATGCACAGTGTCGTGTGCAGAAAGATGTACAGTATACGGCTGCAGCCATTTTCAGTAAGCTACCACAAGAATTCAAAAATCTTATCAGCGATCCACGCGTTTTCAAAACGAAACTGAAGAGTTTCTTCATGGGTCACTCCTATTCTGTGGAGGAGTTCCTTGAAAAATTAAGCTGGTTCTTGTTGTATTGTTGATTGCCTTTACTTAAACTTATAGCTTGACTTTTTTCGGGTTCATAAATATTTTATTTTTATCTGTTATTACTTTTATGTTGTAATTTCATGCACGGACGCGTTCCATGACCTTTGAGATTTGCTCCTCAATTTTATGTGTAAATAAATCAATCTTGAAATACACGAAACTTACATAGGATCTTCAAACTAATATCGCGTCGTTTTCTTTCAAGCTGAAAAATAATTTCCGATCAGCCACAGCTTATTGGGTTTAATTATTACTTAGCTGACATCGTAACGCTCTGTTCCTCATCACACCATTTTAATATTTTCTGCTATCCTCATCTGGAACATTGGCAACAAGCGAGATTAACGGTTACACAGGAGCACTCAGTTGTGATAGAGCTTCGGTTGTGATTAGTCTTTCAAAATATAAAAAATTAATTGGTACTACAGCGAATATCCCGAAATCACTGACCGCCCAGAGTGGTATGTTGTCGAAGGAACGAGGGGCACGTGACTCTCAAACGTCCCGTCGATGTTATCAGAAACGGCATGTCATTAGGGACCACCCTGAATTTCATCTAAAGAGATTTTAGAAATCAATGAACATTTAAAACGGCATGAGCAAATGAAGATTTGAAGTCCGGTCTTGTTGAATGTTAGTCCGGCGCCTCACTGCCAGCGTATGCGGCTCAGTTATCGTCATATTCTTCATATAAAATTGCAGTGTATTTTTTCTTACATTATACCTATGGCTGCGCTATTTCTCATACCTTTAAACACTGATCTTTGTAATGACACACTTTCAAAACATTGAGCCAAACCATAATTTTTATTCGTTTATTTGTTAATTTCATTTGATAATTCAGTTTGAGATATTTTGATGTTTGCGCCAATGTTCTTTGAATTTAACAAGTAACATCATCTGTTGGTGGCTTAGGAACTGTCCATATATACATTTTTATTTTCACTCAGAGCGATGTTGTAAATGTTATTATTTTTGCGATACATTCTCTCAAAGTTTAAGCAATACAGCAACAGAAAACTGTGTAGTGAGTAAATTAAAGCGTGTAAACATTTTTCATCGTGTTTGTAAGGGAGCTGCAATTGCTAGGCAAAGACTTCATTTACATTGTTTGTAACCACGGAGTTATACCTCCACGACTGTAACAGCCTCGGGCAGCCTATGTATGGCTCTTAAAGTTGCTTAAAACGCAGTGGTATGAAGACGTAATATCTGGAAGAAGTGCGCGGCTTATAATTGCTGAGGCGATGTATTAATGAGAGAAGTAGTAGTTTGTTGTCCTGGAGTTGTGCAAGTTGTGCAAGTGCGTGCTGAAAATTAATGCCTCCGAATTTTGTGTATGAAATGTCTCAAAGCTTTTTAAGTAAACAAACGTTATTAACATTCTACATATCGATCTGTCGCTGGAGGGCTCCGAATTGTAGCGTGCAACAAGGCGGTACATACACACAACTATGTCGGAGCATGAGAAACAGCATGCAGTAACCGAGTTTCGGATTCGAAGAGTTCGTCCACACACGTAGCACCTTCTCCTTCAGCATGACAATGTGGTCTGGTATATATTCGATGTTTGCAACAGATTAGAATACAAATTTCTCGGCCGGGCAGTCCGCAGCTCGTGGTCGTGCGGTAGCGTTCTCGCTTCCCACGCCCGGGTTCCCGGGTTCGATTCCCGGCGGGGTCAGGGTTTTCTCTGCCTCGTGATGACTGGGTGTTGTGTGCTGTCCGTAGGTTAGTTAGGTTTAAGGCACAGAGACGGCGTATACAGGGAAAATTTATTTTTACTAGCTTAGTGTTTTGCAATGACGCACGTCAAGTGCCAGTTGTGTTTGAGGAGCTGTGCCGTTTAGACGGTTTTAGATGTAGTCGCTCGAGTAGATTAACTGAAGCTGTAAAATTAATCGTTTCGAAAGGTCTATAGATAGTGTACATTCACCAAAAGTAAGTGTTGGTTCATGTGGGGTCTACTCATCATGCGGATTCAGGTCCGCCTGTTACAGCTAACCTCTCTATGTCCGAACACGTATCAGCGCAACTGTGAGATTAATTAGCGAGTTAACAAGTCATTTTATTGATGAAAGTCTTTTTGTTGCGTGAAAATGCTGATCTGTTGCAGAGATACAGACAGAAACATGGTACTGACTACCCGTTCATTTTCAACAGTTGAGTAACGGGAGGCTGGATTTAACATGCCATCTTTCTGATATGTGATGAACGTCCGAAAGCTCCAACCCCACATCCAAACTTCGAGAAAGATTAAAATATGATAGAGAGCGACTAAATTTCTGACAGAAGGTACTAGCTAGCCTCCAACTGTTGAACACTGGAAACGGCACCCAGTCATCTATCCAGCATCTCACAAGTCTCAGGCCGAACGCTGCCCCGTCGCTCTGCCGCCTCCAGGCCGTCGCCCCTCCCTGCAGTCCGCTCGCTATATTTGAAATCGCCCGTCTGCTGATCCTGGCCGTGCTTCGGGATTTCCGGGCTAAATTGCGAAGCAGCCTTAGGCCTGTCCCACATAGCCGGTTTCCGCTGTAGGGTGAACTGCTCCGATGCCAAGGCTGGTGTTGACCACGTTCCAGCTGTGTAGCAGATCGGCCAGCTAGATACTGACTTACATGCTGTCATTAGCGGCTTGCACGCCGTCATTTGCGTACGAACATTTTTTTACAAATGACGGTATTCCGAAGATGTTATTGGAGTGTTTTAATAAATACCTTATTTCTCGTATGAAAACATCAAATTTTCAATTCGCGCGGTTTTTACCATCGTAATGTATCTCAGTCGATTTTGAAAGAAATATTCTGAACAGAAAAAAACCTGATTACTTTTTTACACATGACAGGTGAACACCTAATAAACATCTTTTCGTATTTCATCATTGGCATCGTGAAAACTCTCCTTCAGTCGAACTTACGGAATTGATTAATAAAAGATGATGTATTCAAAATGTGTGATTGTGTTTAACATATCGGTCGCTATGTTTTAGACCATACATTGTATATGTAGCTTAAGGTTCTAAAAGGGTTATAAACTTGGAAATATATTAACATCTGCCTCCGTTTATGAGTAAGGCGAGGCATCGCGGGTCGGCGGTGGACTTCCTCAGCTGCAGAGCAACTGTTGGCTTCAGCTCTCCACTGTTGCGACATTCGTAGCTGAGCGTTCAACGAAGATGAAATTAGTGTTCAACTACTTTGTGTGTTCTTTATAGATGAAACAACATGAGAGAATACATTCGATTTATTCCACTGATCAAAAGGGAGAAGTGTTCGACTTTCATACTTTCTCTGTGAAAAAGTGTGAAGCCAAGTGCAGCTAAATACTGTGTACGTGTGTGTATTATTTGAAAATGCACATAATGGGAACCGAGTTCCCATGGATATCATGGTGCAGTGCGCCGCCACCACCACCACTACCACCACTGTCCGGACAATGTGCTTGTAACACCATCTGACAATGAGCCTTCAGTGGCTCGAAAGCTAGTTATTGGTACAATAAATCGTATCAAAAGTAAAAAAAAATACTGGTTGCATATTTACATCCAAATAAATCGCCAATTTAAATCACAGTTGCACTTCGTCATCCATTATGGATATATTCAAAATATTACCTTTAAGCTGCAACGACTGATCTTTTCTACATACAGTGGACATGTTGTAGCTCAAACGATATAAATATTTCGTTTTTTTTATTATATTTATTTTTGTAATCTAGTTAGCACAGAGGCTTGGAGTCGACATAAATGAAGTTGTAGATTTCACTACACGTTGGTACTAGTCAACATAAAAATCAGTCAATACATTCAGTTAGCTAGAAGTAACGATTTCTACGTCTTATACAGAGTGAATATTAATAAAACCAATAAACTGCAGGGATGAGTTCCTGGCTGAAAATGGAGGAAAAATGGTCCTATGAACATGTGTCCGGAAATGCATTATTCCCACGGTAGATGGCGCTGACAAATGAAAGTTCGTGTGACCACGTGATTGACGCAGCGTACTGTAAGCACCAGAATGGTCCGGTATTCATGTCGGGAACAAGCAGAGCTGGTGTTTGTGTACAGCCTGGCAGATGGAAACGGTCGAGAGGCAGCACGGCTATACCAGAACGAGTATCCTCACAGACACCAATCACATCGCAAAACTTTCAAGCCCTTTTTGTGCCTTTGTTTGATCAAGGGTCCTTTCACGCAAAAGGAACATGCAGGGACATGTCTGTCTGTGCGTATACCAGATTTGGAGGTGCGAGCTGTACAGGATATTGAGATGATCCCTAGAAGAAGCTCCAGGTAAGTGGCCCGCCAACATGGTGTAAACCAAAGAACGATTATGTATATCCTACATAACAACCGCTACTGTCCCTGTCACCTGCGAAGAGTGCAAGGATTATCAGCACCGAATTTCTCTCTACGGGAAAGACGTTGTCGATGGTTTTTGCACCAGACCATCAAAACTATGGGATTTCTATCAACAGTCCTCTTTACCGACGAAGCAACCTTTAACAGAACCGGCATCATCAATCTGCATGATCATCACCTGTGGACAACAGACACGGCACGTGGTCAGAGGACCTTTCATTCGTCAGCGCCATCTACCGTGGCAACGATGCATTTCCGGACACATGTTCATAGAACCTTTTTTCTTCATTTCCATTCGGGAATTCATACCTGCAGTTTGTCGGTTTCATTAATGTTCGTTCACCTTACATATACTAGCGCGTGCTGAAAAGAAATGTCTCCGAATTTTTAATGTGAAAGCTCTTAAGGCTTCTTAAAGGAAACAAATGTTATTAACACTATACATCTATATTCTTCATGTCTACATATTTATTTCTCAACATCGTCACTTTGCGGACGAACCTGTTTCTCCCTTCCAGAAACAACTTTGTCGATACCGTCACTGTAGAAAGTTTCACTTTGTTGACGGAGCCATAATCTCAACTCTTCTTTCACAGCTTTTTCAGTATCAAAATGGAGCCTTCGAAGGAGTCCTTTCAGTTTTGGAAACAGCTAGAAAACGGATGGGGTCAAATTGGAAATGTGTGCACGATGATCAATGACAATGAACTAGCCGGCCAGAGTGGCCGAGGGTTCTAGGTGCTGCAGCCTGGAACCGCGCGACCGCTCGGTCGCAGGTTCGAATCCTGCCTCGGGCATGGATGTGTGTGATGTCCTTAGGTTAGTTAGGTTTAAGTAGTTCTAAGTTCTAGGGGACTGATGACCTCAGAAGTTAAGTCCCATAGCGCTCAGAGCCATTTGACAATGAACTCACGGCGTCGGATTGTTGCAGATATGTCAGCGGTCGTGTGCGGTTCTGACATTGCCATGCTGAGCGAGAGAATACTCCATGTGTAGACGAATGTCGAAACTCGATTACAGCACACTGTCTCTTGCGCATCTACAGTGTTATGTCACACACCGCCAGGTTACACACTACATTTCGGAGCGCTCTAGCGGCAGAAGTTGCAATTTGCATCGGCGAAGCAAGAAAGTCAACCGACTAATATGCATGACATGTAATACCTCAACCGATTTCGAGAACAGAATAAAAATTTCGGAGGCATTACCTTCCAGCACGGCGTCGTAAAATGATACGATTACAAAGTATTAGTTTGGGATAAAGCAATTATCAGTCACGCTTCGCTATATAACAAAAGTGTGTATCTCTGTGTGTGTATGTTTGTTTGTATACTCCACGTCTCCTCCTAAATCACAGGATCTATGTCAGCCAAACACTTGTACACATATCACTTACTATATGGAAAGAGACACTGTGGTGGTAAGAACCACCTATCTCACACAGGGATAGGGGGAGAGGGGAAGGGAGGGGAGGGGAGAGGAAGGGGGTGCCATGGAAGCATGACTCAGGAGAGTCAGGAGCCATTTCAACCAAATTATGTATATACAAGACTCATCATTTGCATGAATACTTAATTGTCTAAATATACTGTGAAGCTAATCTACCTCTCCAACCCTAGGGGAGTGGATGAGGCGCGGTGACATGGAAAAAAAATCGATAACGATCCGTATTAGTATCGACAGGCCAGATGACGTTTTACCCATAGGGGCGAAGGCAAATAAAACGACATTTCAGTTCATCTCTGTAGCGTTTGAAGCACTTTCTACCAAACTTGGCACTGGCATCACTTGCTGAATGGAAATAAATTACAGAATAACTTGTTATTTGTATAAGAAGAATGTAGGATTAATACACTCCTACCACCACTACGATGAGAAGGTGTGGCACATAGAAATGTCCGAGAACGTCCTGTTTTGTATTTCTTGTCTGTAATCAGTTGACCTGGAATACTTTGAAAATATGAAGCTCAATCTGCTAATATGAGCCATTCAGTGCATGAATCAGGTCGCAAGAATGAGCACTGCAGCAAGTCAATCATTTTGTCAGCGAGACAAAGATCATGCCATACAGTGGAATACCACATATATGCTCTGGCCGAAAGAAATCGCAACACCAAAAATAATTAATGCAGAGTAATGAAATTTCGGGAATACGTTTGTCTAGGTAACATATTCATGTGATTAACATTGCAAGATTACCTGTTAATGTACGGGCGAGTTAAGCCATTCCAAATATGAAATGCTTGTACATTAATAACAGTTGTAATTGCCAGATCGTTGAAAACAAGCATGCAAACATATTTGCATTGTGTTGTACAGGTGCCGGATGTCAGTTTTTGGGATGGAGTTCCACGTCTGTTGCACTTGGTCGGTCAGTACAGGGACGGTTAACGCTGTTTGAGGATGACACTCGAGTTGTCGTCCGATGATGTCCCATATGTATTCGAATGAAGACAGATTTGGTGATCGAGTAGGCCAAGACAACGTGGGGACACTCTGTAGAGCATGATGGGTGATGTACGTGGGTGACCGTTATCCTGTTGAAAAACACTCCTTGGGATGCTGCTCATGAGTGGCAGCACAACAGGTCTAATTACCAGATTGACGAACAAATTTACACTCGGGGTGCGTGGGAAAACCACGAGAGTTGTCATGCTGTCACTCGAAATCGCAACCCAGACAACAGCTCCAGGTATAGATCCAGCGTGTCTAGCATACAGACAGGTTTCCTGCAGGTCCTCAACTGGCCTCCTACTAACCAAAACACACCCAACGTTTTTACCAAAGCAGAACCAGCTTTCGTCACAAAACACAATAGACCTGCCTGTATCCTCCCCTGCAATGAGCTCTCGCTTGACACCACTGGAGTCGCAAATGACGGTGGTTTGGGGTCAGTGGTATGCTCGCTACAGGGCGTCTGACTCAGAGTTGTCCTTGACGTAAAAGATCTGTAACAGTTCGTTGTACCACTGTGATGGTAACTGCTGCTGCAGATACAGTACGATGCGACAGTGCCACACTCCGAACGCAATGGTCTTCCCTCTCGGCAGTGCTACCTGGCAGTCCGGAGCCCGATTTGTTGCGACCGTACTTTCTCGCGACCACCGCTGCTAGCGATCAGTACAGTGGCTACATTCCTGCCAAGTCTTTCTGCAATATCGCAACGAGGTCCTGATGATGCCGTCATTGTCGCCTTACAGGCATTCTTGACGGACGTCGACTCACCACGTCCAGTCTCAAAGGCAACTAACGCTCACGCCCGTTACAGCGTGTCTTTAAAGCAAACCTGATTTTCATCCTCATAATTGCGCTCCCAGCGCCACTCTTACGCGACTGGCGCGAAATTTGTGAAATCTGATTAGACATCATCTTTCTGATGTAGAAACACGACTACCAACTTTCACTTATGTCGCACAACACCTTGTTGGTATTGCGACTGTTTTCGTCAGTGTATTTACTGTTCTCTCTGGAGTTGCACTGTATAAAACAGCGGCGAATCAGACATTTGGCAGTCTGAAATACATGCGACATACGGACCACGGGCGTAGCCGCCGGCAAGAAGCTCTTGTACGACACATTTTTGATACGATCTAAGTTTTCGGGTTATATAATATGCTGACTTGAAAAGGGGATATCTACTACAGAAAGAAAGGCAGCACGTATTGTCTCATGTTTTTTGTGCTCAAGAAAAAGTGTCAGAGAATGCTAAACAGAAGTACTCGATCGAAGACAGGCGCCAAATATATCGTTAAACTTTCCCACATCATTTTATGAAATAGTTGATCGTGAATTTCTCACGTTTTACAGCCATTGCAAATCGCATAAGAAACTCATGTATTATCGGAACAAGAAGTACCATTAACTTAGTCTTAAGGCATGTTTCCTTTTACACTTGTTACGCCATATTCACGATATCACAGAGTTCTCACGAGAAAATAAAATCCAAATATTTTAGTCGTATTTGTTTGTAGCTCTAATGTAGTTTTGTATGTCTGTTTCATTCTCAATAATTAAGACTGTCGTGTTTAATGGTCGCCATCCCGTGGTTAGTGAGGCACAGCGAAGAAATCTGCAGTCGCTGTAGTTAAATTTAACTGTCGCTATAAGAGAAAAGCAGAATCACAATTGAAACAAATGGCCATCCGATTACGAAGATGTCTTAATGTTGTTACCCACAGTTAATCAATCCTCTAACTGAATACCTTGTCAGAAAGGCTGTCACCCGTACAGGATTACTTAAGCTCCCTAGTAGTGATAAGTTGCCTATGGAAGTAACTCATAGATAAATAAACAACACCAATGAGATTGCGTGGCATTCACGTGTTTTGGTGCACAATCAGTTTAAGCACTGTCGAGATAAGCTACTGTAAATTAAAAGCGAAAACGGAAAAGCCGATTTTCAAAGATTTCACTTGGTTTTTATCTCCATTCAGTTTGAGATTAACGTCAAAGTTGCCTCATAAAAAGATATCAGCATGTACACTTGTTTTTCAAAAGATTGTCAACGATATTTCACATTTCTGGTGGCAGCGTGGATAAAGATAATATTAACATCTTTCTCGCAAGTATCGCACTGACAGAACAGTACATCCGTCTAGAACGGACTCAATCGTCCTGAGTATCCAGAGACCACTCTTGTGTTCTGACATCACTGAATCACTCTGTGCGGAAATTATGTCGCAAACACTGTTCGTCAGTCGCTTTTACAGTTTGCCTGTTGCTCTTACGAAGTAAAATGTGTTACAAATTCACGAAGACAAACTGCGCTTGACATGTCCCAGATAGTCGACTAATAGACAAAGCATTGCATGTAATTTTATAAAACAAGTACACCAAAAGGTAAGTAAGTCTCGTGTCGACGAAGAAATGGTTTGAGCGGGAAGCCCTCCGAATTCACGTTCAAAAACTAAAACCCAGGCGACGAATAGAAAAAAAAGAAACATTTTTCCCCATAATGCGTAAAGATGTTCATGTTCATCACCCTTGAAATAACTGTTGCGTATGTGCAAGGTACTCCCATGATAAATTTAAACACTCACATTCCTTGCCCGGCACCCTCGTGACTTCGTCGCATTCTCGTTTCGGTGGCGCACACACACTCCCAACAGCAGATGCCCAAGAGGTCGAAGTAGCGCGTCAGAATTGTGTCAAATGACAACAATACATAATAATTGCTATTCTTTATTAGTAGGAAGTCGTGCTGCTGCTGCTGGTGGTGTATTAGTAAAATCTGCAGTATGGAAACCTCATCAGGTCCGTAGCAAACAAAGTTTACGATTCAAAATTGTTGACTCAAATAAAATTAATGAACCTTGGCACTGACATTACGAGAAATGAGAAAAAATAATACTTCGTTGAATTTTCCGAACATTCAAAGATTGATTCATTTTTAGTAAGTGATAGTGTAAAAATGGCATCTTATCGTGCCTTCCTATCGAGTGCTTAGTAATAACTCCGAAACCACAGCGCATGAAGCAGGCACACAAGAATGTGACAAACTAGCTAATGATTCCAGCACTGACCTTGCATCCTTGTCTGCTGTCAGTCGTGTGGTTCTGTATAATGAAATACCAGTCTGTAAATGAGCGCACACAGGAATTCCAAGACTTCGAAAATAAATTTAAAACTACCTCGTTTGACTACATAAATCGCAATATCCTTTCAAGTAAATTACTTTGTAAAAATGTAAATTACTTTTTTCAAGTAAATTACTTTGTAATATTACTTTGTAACACGAGACGCTGCTAAATTTTTCAAATCATATCTCTCTTTGGCAGGAAACAAAGAGGGTAAATAGGAAAGAGTCCTGTATTAAGCTATCAAGCATCATCCACTTGGGAACTAATTACATATGGTGTCCCTCAAGGTTCTGTCTTAGGGCACTCACTTTTTCTCGTGTAAATCAGTTACATTTGATCACTAACTTTACCAGATGCCAAATTTGTTTTGGTTGCAGATAATACATAACACCTAGCCATAGCAAAAAATGACCCCATGTGACTTTATGGAATAAAAGTAAGCGAAGTATGTTAACTTTTTTTCTATTTTTACATCACATATGTCTGACAAATTCCGCATTGCATCCGCACTGTAAATAAATATTTCTGTAGGCGCTTCAGTAGGGCTGTGAACGTAACCCGTAGTTGAATTTTCTCAAGTTGAAATCTCAAGAATTTAACAAAGTTACCCTATTCTATCAGCGTACCGTTTTATTTTGGGCATATACAGGGGTGGGGGTGGGGGGAGGGCTTCTTGCAAGTTCGGAACTGCATAAATTTGTTTTATCAAAGTTTAACGACAAAAACTGTCTAGGAACAATTTATTAATATCCATGCAAATTTGATTAACTGACCTTCCTGTAACTATACTTCGTTAAAAAATGGCTCTGAGCACTATGGGACTCAACTTCTGAGGTCATTAGTCCCCTAGAACTTAGAACTAGTTAAACCAAACTAACCTAAGGACATCACACACATCCTTGCCTGAGGCAGGATTCGAACCTGCGACCGTAGCGGTCTCGCGGTTCCAGACTGCAGCGCCTAGAACCGCATGGCCACTTCGGCCGGCATACTTCGTTAGCCAAGCTAAAGCTATCCAAGTCCAAAAACGTCTGGTGTCAAAAGCGTACTGCAGAGATCTGTTCAAGGAACTGGGGATCCTAACTCTGTGTATTTCTTAATGAAATTTGTCATAAATCATGTGTTTCTTTTTTCAGACCAACAGTTCAGGTCATGGAATCAGTACTACAAACGTGACTAATTTTCACAAAGATTCAAAGTTACTTACAGTATTCCAGAAATGTTTCCATTATAGAAGATGAAACACTGTCAGCAACTTCCAAAAGCCATAAAAAGTTTAACTACTGTAAAAATTTAGTGCAAGAGGAGACTACAGGATCTATTGATAGTCAACTCTGACTCCACTGACGAATTTCTTAGTACAACCGACTGCTATGCCTACTCTACTAATAACAGTGCTACGGGCTGTACTGCAAGTAGTGTGATCTAGCAGTGTCACTGGCTGACATGCTGCGGGTCGCCAGTTGAAACTCGCCCACTCGCACTTATTTGTCATTTAGTATTTATAAGTTCTGGAAGTGTCTCGAAATTTGTAACGGATATATATTCTGGATTATTCGAATGTTATATACATAACGACACTCTCTGTCCAGAAGTTCAGTTCTGCTTTGGCTGTATGTTGATGATTGCAACACATGTGTGTTTAGTGCTAGGTGTTATACTTCACGGATGATTCTGCTTTTCGATTGGGATTTGATTCTGGTTACGACGTGGCATTGTATCATGATGACCCCCAGTACTTCATAACATCTACACCACAGTAGTTCCAATTAGTCAACGTAATAACCATTGCCTCCACAGATGGGAACAGTAATACAAGCAATACATCTTTCCCATGATTCATATATTCAGGAGACCGATAGATTCCAAAACATCAGTAACTCAGTTGCAGATCAGTCTTCGATCACTGTTATCTGGAGACGCTGGTCCGGACCTGACGAAATGGTCGACAGGATTCGATCTATTCGCCAAATACAACATGTGGGATGACATGATGTACTTGACGAAAGTGTACTTTTACTTGGACAGACAGACCAACAGTGGTGCAAGAACGACGAAGATAAGCTCAACAGCTAGAATAAATTCCAGGTCGAACTGAAGAAACCGTTTAGTAACAATCAGCAGTGAGTACACTTAGTGGAAGAACAACTGAAGAACATGGCCCATCGTCATGGGGAAACGACTCAGTCCTACATATGGAATGTTTTAGCCGTTGCCACATTGTGAAGACAAAAATGATAAAAGCTGACAAACATCACACCTGCTAAAAGGAATCACTGAAGATATATACCAAGCTCTTTTGATAAAGGATGTCACATGACAGAGGAATTCGTAAAGTGCCGTCACTGTATCAGGGAAATGCAACAGAAAGGAGTCAGGCGAAACATATATGACCAGCAGCTAAATGTGGTCCCTATGGTAGTCGTGGAAGACAATTATGACCTATCCTCTCTCAACGCCAGATTGTAATAGAAGAGATACAGCATTTTATAGCAGCCAGAACTGGTGGATCAAATAAGCAAGAGATAGAAACCATGAACGTCGACACTACACGGCTTGAGGTAATAGGGAATTTTGAAGAAGAGCAGTAGAAATCTAAGTATCAATCCCCACCACCAGTCGACATCGTCATGAAGAATGGACTTGCCCACTCATACTTAACTTCATTCTTCCATCCTTCCCTTTACTGCTGCTGGAATCTGAACAAGAAATAAAAATCTTGGAGTACCTAGTGAATGGCGATGGAATCTATCCTTATCTATAGAAAACATAAGCAATCGCAGATTTTTAACTCCTCAGCACATTCATGATGTGAGAAGTTTTCTCAGACAGTATTCGCACTACCGACGATTCATAAAGGACTTACGTACCAAGGCACATCCCTTGCAAGGTCTACTGCACGTACAAGTCGGATTGTCCTCGAACGATGTGCAAGAAAGATTTTTCTTTGCCTTTAAGGAGGTTCAAAATGGTTCAAATGGCTCTAAGCACTATGGGACTTAACATCTGAGATCATCACTCACCTAGACTTAGAAGTACTTAAACCTAACTAACCTAAGGACATCACACACATCCATGCCCCAGGCAGGATTCGAACCTGCGACCGTAGCAGCAGCGCGGTTCCGGACTGAAGAGCCTAGAACCGCTCGGCCACATCGGCCGACCTTTAAGGAGGCTCTAACAATTTCTCCTGACCTAGCATTGTATGACAAGTAAGAGCTTTACGCCGATTCTAGCGGTTATGGTTTAGGTGCAGTTCTAGAAAAAAAATCCAGGAAAGTGTTGAAAATGTGACTATCCAAGTCTGAGATGAATCACTCTGCAACCGAGAAAGAAAGCCTTTCAATTGTTTGCGCCATAACCAGTTGTGACCATATTTTTTTGGCGAACACTGACTGTTCTGACGGACCACCATTCTCCATGCTGCTGCACTAGCCTGAAAGACCTGTTAGATCAAATGGAGGCTTGAGGAATACGTCATCACAGTGAGGAATACGTCATCACAGTGAGGAATACGTCATCACAGTGAGGAATACGTCATCACAGTGAGGAATACGTCATCACAGTGAGGAATACGTCATCACAGTGAGGAATACGTCATCACAGTGAGGAATACGTCATCACAGTGGTATAGAACATCGGACACAAACACAAGAGTGTTGACTGCCTTTTAAGGAATCCTGTGGCAGAACACAGGAGCTTGGACGAAATATCAGTCAGCGCTGCATTCAATTACATTTCTACTGAACAGAAGGAACATCCAGCATTGTTGAAAACTGTGGAAGTCTTGAAGAATGGGGAACCGTTCAAAGTCGAACTCCAATTAATAAACAGAACATTGTATACGAGGCACTACGATCCACTGGGGTGGAAATAGTTGCTCATCATCCCAGCTCATCTATAGCCAGTCATCCTGAAGTTTCTCCATGGCACTTGGGATCAGTGAAGACTCTATACAGAATCCGACACAGGTATCACTGGCCAGGATTTTACCGATCCATTAGGCACTATGTGAATCCTAGCCAGGAATGGAAACAGGTGCCGCATTTACCTACAGGGAATATGGTAACAATTCTGTCTGCAGCAGCACCATTCCACCAAATTGGAATCAACCTCTTGGTGAGGTTCCCGCAGTTGACAAATGGGAAGCGACTAGTAATAGTCTACGTTGACTAATTCATCCACTACATTGTCACCAAAGCTGTGCCGACTGGAAAAGCTCCAGAAAATTACACGGATCCTCGTAGAAGACACCAATTAGATGTACAGAGCACACTGTGTGATAATTTTTCATTGTGGGAAAGATTTGCAATCAAGATTAGTACCAGATCTAATTTCATTTTGTGAGATCACTCACAGCATGACTACTGCCTGCCTCATAAAATATTTTAAAAACACGTTGGAAGATATTTTCTCAATGTACACTGATGTCGAATAAAGAGACTGGGTATAACACCATCCAACATGACATTCACATACAATACAGCCAAGGAAGACACTGCAGGCTTCACATCAGTCTTTCTGCTCTATGATCCCGAGGCCGAAACAACAATGTATACACTGTTCCCATTTCAACCACACGAACTCATGACTATGTGAAACACCTGATCACAAGGGCAGCAGAATCAAGACAGCTGGCGCACATACAGATCATGGACGCCCAACAGAATGACCAAGAGCACTATGACACAAACACCGGCCAGTGAGATACAGCCCGAGAGACTTGGTATCGATTTTTACACCTGTGCAGAAAGTGAGACTACTGGAAAAGTTACTAATCTGCTGCTATGAGCTGTACCGTGTCCTTCATCCCTTGTTTGACATCGCATATGGCGTCAAGGATTAAGACACTTCACCAAGACGATAAAAACGCAGAGATGTTGTCCTTGTCCTCAGCATGAAGCTCTACTACCGTCATGAAGCGCACATCGACGATGAGGGCTTCTGCTCAAGCAAACTGAAGACCCACTCGATGATCGTGATGCTTCAACAAGAGGGACTACCATAATGCTCGTCATAGTGAAGAAGATGCGACAACACGACCAGAACACAAGGATCTGACACGCACAGCCATTCATAGGAGCATTGAATAGATCTAAAACTTGAGTGCTGTAGCTGCCTCCAACGAGAACTTCCGAAACAAGAGGGTCGCTGTTTCTCCAGGGGAGGGAACAATGCCACGAGCTGTGCTACATCCATTGTGGTATAGCAGGTAGCGTCGCTGGCTGGTGTGCCAGGGGCCGCCAGCTCAAACCCGACCATATGCAATAACACTAGCTGACAAAAAAAGTGAAGCATCCAGAAGGGGAGGACAAAACGAAATGAAACTTCACAGGTTGAAAGATTATGTGATGTTAGTTTGGTGATCACACGATGTAGTCAAATTTATGAAGAACTTGGCAGTATGAGTCCATTTACCAATATGACATTACACACCCCCTGAGCAGGAGGAATTCACTGATTCAGTTAGAAAGATGTCATAAAGCCATTGTATCCTCTCCTGAGGCAAGCTGGTCCACAACTGTTGTAAATCGTCCTCGACATTCTGGATACAGACATGGGACAGAGTTAATGTCTGAGCTCGTTCCAAGGGAAGTTGTACTGAGGACACACCAAGGAATCTTGCTGGCCACAGGAGTGCTTCAGCATCACGAGTGAAGTTCATAGAGACCATGTTATGTACGGACGAGTATTGTTCTGCTGAAGAAGGGCATCACAATATTGTCGCATGAGAGGTAAGACGTGAGGATGCAAAAATGTTCGTGATGTACCGTTGTGTTGTCAGAGTTTCCTTAGTCACTGCCAGTCGTGGCATGAAGTCATACGTGATGGCTTCCTACATATTAATTCCAGGAGTAACACTGCTGTGCCTCTTCAAAACGTTGTAAGAATGGGACCTCTCCCCAGGTTGTCACTGTACTCTCAGACAGTGGTCATCTAGGGTAGTGTATAATCGCTAAACACACGCCATTCTTCAGCAGTCGTTGCTACCCCATAACAGCACCACTATAAACACCGCCTTTTGTGTCATGTTGTTAATGGTAGCCTACGTGTGGGATGGTAATTCCCTAGCTTAACTGTTGTTAGTCTCCGACCAATGGTGGAAGATCACATGGAATGTCACAGACTGTCTGTTACTTATTCTCGGAGGACAGGAGCAGATGTGGTTACGATGTGCTTGTGGTGGATAGACGTAGTCGACCAGAACTTCGACGACGAGTACGCCTGTCCTTATGTTCCCATAAAATACGAAATCAGGCCACTGAAACATCCGAATGCCCCACAAATCTGCATATTGCACGATTCGACCAGCGGCCAAATTCAGACCACATTATCATTTCCGAAATTTGTAATGTTTGTATATTCTGGAATATTCCATGTTTGTATAAATGGTTCAAATGGCTCTGAGCACTATGTGATTTAACATCTGAGGTTATCAGTTCCCTAGAACTTAGAACTACTTAACCTAACTAACCTAAGGACATCACACACATCCATGCCCGCGACCGTAGCATATTTGTATAAAGTGCTACAGTCTCCACCCAAGAAATCAAGCCTGTTTGGGATGTATGTGGTTGTTTGTATTAAATGATCTTCCACTATACCGTGTTTTACTACACTGATAATATTGTTTTCGGATTTGGACATGATTTTGATTACGACGTGGCAATATCAAATACTTTATTACTTGAAATCTGTTTTCCTTACATTTATCCCATTACTGCTCTAAAGATAAATAGAGGTGCTGCAAAACAATTTTCTTTTTGATGTTGTGTGGCTACTGTAGCCTAAGTATGACATGCACCTCAGTGTATTATACATTTACACATCTTGTGACAAGTTTGTTATTATCTTTTAAATGATAACATGACTTAGATTTTTTGACTTATTCCACATCCACGATGATCTGGAAGGTACATTAGGACATCCCTTCTCTCAGTTTCTTTTTTTTTGTGTATTCTTGTTTTATGACACGTTCTACGTTCTTTACGCTTCCCCACTATGAATCTATGAACAAAAAGTAAATCTAATCTTAACCAAACCGATAAACTATTTTCATGTTGATTAACTGAGGCTACAAATACTTCTTGCCGCCATAAGGCGTAATATACGCAAAACAACAATCCTCAATTCATATTACACACAGGTAATAGTGTACTGCGAACAATAATGCGAATAACTACGGAAATATTCATTATTGTGGCAGGTATAAGCCAGGACAAGGTCATTGCTAGAAAAGTAACATTATCTAAAATAACTACTGTCCTAATAAGGAAAATATTATATAGATTATCCCTCTCGTAAACTTTTTAGTCAAATAAAGTAATTGGTATTTGAGTAGTAAATGGGAGCAGTTTATTACAGCTGCTTCTTTCTCGTTTTTGTGTACTTTTAACTCAAATATGGTCTTTGTAATAAGATCTACCAAACACCATATGAAAAATCGGAAACTGTAATGTATACCTATTCTTTTTTTACATTAAATATAAGATAGTGTGAAGCTTGCGACCTAGTGCAGTGTACACTTGCTTGAACATGGAAAAGCACACTAAAACGCGTTCCAAAACCAGTGCATTCCTCAATAGAAAGAAGTATATCCACGTCCATATGTAAAGATATCTTCGCGATTCGCTAAGTAACTAGAGCCCCGTGTTAACACGTAAACAAAAACTGTCCTGCCAACATTGTGAAACAGATATACAGTTCAGCTGCCGATATGGCTATTCAAGAAATTAACGATCTGAGACATTTTTGGTATGGTTTAATTGCTTAAAATTCACGCGCGTGCACTTTTGACTTCCCGCTACATGACACAACGTTCGCTTGTCACAGCTACGCCAGCTCACTCACCGATTCGCGCGCTAGACAGGAAGGGCTGCACAAATTGCTGTTACAAGCGGTTGTTCGCGCTGCGAAAATGAGTAACATTTTACAAAAAATACGTGCAGTAGTAGTAGTAGTAGTAGTAGTAAGTAGTACCCCAACTGTTAACAGCGTCCTTCCTCTCTGCTAAATGGGCGTCGACGTATGGCTACAGCCACTCTTACATTTATTTCTGTCGTACACACACACATACACGGAATGAGGGAGAGAAGACCTGTCGTTAATTTCAGTCACTCAGTAACGGCACATTTAACACTTGCAGACTTTCCCAAAGAGGGGCTAAATCCGCGATGTCACGATGCAGCGACGCAGTTTTGAGATCATAAAGCAAAGTGAAGGTTCAGAGGTGAAAGGGAGGACTGTCATGAACCACTCCCCTCCCCCCGAAAAAAAAATATTGAAAGATCATAGTTTTACATAGCTCAACTTCCAAATTTAACAGCCATCGGGAATAAAATGGCATGAAAGCCACGAATCTCGAAAAACTACAAGCTATGTTTAACACAGGATGATTTTCAGTTGCTTAAGGGAGGGTCTGCCGCCGACGTAGATGGTTTAACTACCTGACTGAGAATATTACGGCCAGCGAAAGGCTTGATTGAGATTCTGACTGTACCTCTTGTCAGAGGACGGATGTAGGCTCTCCGGTGCCCGGGGCAACATTTTAATCCCCCCCACCCCCGCCTTATTGCCGCAGTGACAGGGTATGAGATCTAATATGCACAAAAACAATTGTGATTATATTAAGTTCTTTTATTAACAAACACGACAGGAGGTTGATACGAATTAAATCGTACATTAATTCAGATACAGATGGAAATTTAAAAAAATCCGTAAAGGCCAAGCCATAACTTGAAAATCAACTTTACCAATCAACATTTTTAAACAATTCAATATATTAATTGTTGAATAAAGAAAATAAACGCAGATTAAAGAAGTCAGATACAATTTTAAAACACCCCGGTTTTCTCAACATTCGTGGATGAGCCAGAACGTTATGACCTCTGGCCACCTCTGGCCACAGCGAGGTTGTACGCTGACTGGTGGCGCTGCGGGCACGTGAGAAGTATATGAGCGGAGCAGAGACGCCGTCATTCAGGCGAACGGCTGTTCGAAACATCCAGCACGCCACGGGCGCAGGCCTGTAGGAGCAGTATTACGTTGTGGGGGACGTTCACCTGGGCTTCCACGGGACCTGCTGTAGTAATCGAAGGCACCATGACAGATGTGGACTACGTGACCCTTATGAGGGACCACCTGTAACTCCTTATGCTTGATGTATTCCCCAGTGGCAATGGCGCCATGCAGCAGGATGACTGCTCGTGTGACAAGGCCAGAATCGTGCTGCAATGGTTTGAGACGCATGATAGTGAACTAATGTTGATATCTTGGCTATCAAATCCCCGTTATCTGAATCCGATGAAACCCAACTGGGACGCTATCGGGCGCCAGCTCCGAGCCCGCAAACCAACCTCCCGTAAATTAAGGGAAGTGTATGACTTGTGCGTAGGCGCCTGGTGCTATAAACTTCTGGAAACCTATCAAGTATTTGTCGAATCAATAGCACGCAGACCAACTGCTGAATTGCGTTCCAGAGGTGGACCAACAAACTTTTAAGTAGGTCGTCATAATGTTTTCGCTAATCAGTGTAAGCATTCATTATTGGCAAAATAAATAACTCCCGGAGTTAGACTTAAGGCCTTAGATAAATATAATTCCTACAAATAATTAGTATGAACTCTCCTTTAGGTAGACGATTCAACCATTAATAAACAAATAAAATTATACCTGCACAATAAAAAAGAAATAATGAAAAAGATTATTTTGTAATATGTAATTTTAGTAACAATCTTCTAAGTAAAATACTTGAAAAATGACATCTCGATATATTTACTGAAACAAAGAAGCAATGTGAATCAAGACTGTAACCCAAAACTTAATTTTATGAGCATTTCTTTCTGCAAAAATACTAATAATAGCTTCGTATGAGATTTTTAACTGATCTTCACCGCTGATAATAAAATTGTGAGTTGTTGTGTCATCCTGTTTCTGAAATATGTTTTTATTAGTTTCTGTTTCCAAAACTTCTTTCATTTCATGAATCTGAAACAGGCATTGTTAAAAAATTCCAAAGTGCTGTTCTCGCATTCGGATATGTATCCTGCAGTCCATGTTGGCAAATTAAGGTCAAAAGTTTTGCAGGAGTTGCTGTTTCCATGGATGGTATTAAATTAAGAGCATGGTATTTGAAACTGTGTAGTTTTATTATTAAGTCCCTAAGGCCCGGCGTTGTTCAAGCACATGGAATCTCAACACGAGTCAGACTCCATCAAAACGGTTAGTTGCTCACCAAGAGTGTGACATTGACACTTCTGTGTCTGAGTGCGAGCGAGCTCAGCAAAAAAGTGTAAGACACGAGCAGACCAATCTACCTACTTTACTCTCGTAACATTATGTAATAGGCACTACTTAGGATGCAACAATGTATATCAGGGATCTGGTGAAACAGTTATGATCCTGAAAAAAACTGAAACAGCAAAACTGAAGACTGTTGACAAGTCATGATGTAGAAGGCCAATTTCGTCATTACAAATGACATCAAACAGCAAAGCTGCACACTCCACTAGCCTAATGCCTGTTGATAAGTAGAATCAATGCTGTTCATGTCGCTTGCACTCGATTCCCCGATTATTATACTGTAACATATTGTGTGAGGCTGTTCCAGTATTTGTCACACTCTTGCTGCCTGATGTGATGACCACTGATCTGTAGCCACAGATGACTACATACCAACATCCAATACTGAAGACGCCAGTGATTAGTAGTCCACGGGTCTACCAACATTGTTGCAGTTCAGGGCATGAATTGCTCCGAAACTTCAGCATGGTTAGGGTCAGGCGGCCTAATGAACTGGCGGGCCACGGTCAACATTCAACATGACATCAAGGCATCCGAAATCTGATGGGACAACACAGGCAGTGTCCTGAGAGGGACAAACTACTCTCAGGACAGCATGTGAGCCAAACGCAGGCGATAAACGTTCGCGTCCACATCCATACAGTCCATTTGATGGGAAGTGCTTTCCGAACCAACGAGCGGGCAACCCGGCACATCCCAAGTCACCAGCCTGTTGTCTTGGCTGCTGCAGCAACTTTGGCAACCCTCAGTCTGCCTCTGGATTCAGCAGATTTTGGCTTACGAAGCCACCAGCCACTGCGGAAGACGCGGTAACAATATGCATTCTGAGGAATAAAAGTAGTAATATTTAATCTTGTTTTATTGCGTCTGACGACGCCACACAGGTTCCTCGGCCTCCTTCTTAAGAAGCAGTAGAGGTTTGCAGCCTGCAAGTGGGTGACCTCTACAGTCTGTTATTCCGACGTCCTTGCTGTGGAACTCTTTTTTTTCAGCTACCCTATCCCAGCTATCATCTCCACAATTTTCGTTGACTATCCTCCTCCTTTTTGTTTCCACATGTCTCTGAAATGAGGATCCACATTGAGTTTTTCAGCTCTGGTCTTAGCTTCCAAGATGATATCTGTTACAGTTGTAGCGTTTGTTAGAGTTTCCTGAAACCCCTCGATTAGCTGGGTGATTTGGTTAACAGATTGGTCAATGGTGATATCTTCTTTCGTAAAATTTTGTTTGTAATATCAAACCGTGTTATCTGCTTGAACTAAAAACAAGAAGCTGTAATAAACAAAAGTACCGAACTCTTCAAAAGGTTTGCAGCTTCTGTTTTGGTCTCATGAGTGGATGTTGTACTAGGTAGTTCGATTAAAGCGTAGATTATGTCTTTGAGATATTTCCACACAACTGTTACAGCTTTCCTCTTTGTTGATCATCTAGTAGAACTTCATAGTTCCGAGATAATGGCACATACGAGGTGTGGCTCTAAAATAACGGGGCTATTACTACAAAAGAAATTATTTTAAAACCATATATATTTAGCTATTGTCACACTCAATATACCTCCACTCCTCTATCCCTACAACGCTCCATGCGAATCTTCAATTGGTGGAAACAGTGCTTGAAGTCTTCCTCCGTGAGCTCCTTGATGATGCGCGTCGGCATTTCTTTCAGTTTCAACGGACTGAAATCTTTTTTCCTTTTAATGCAGAGTTCACCTTGAGGAAGAGATAAATGTCACACGGTGCTACATCAGGCGAATAAAGTGGGTGGTCTAACAATGGAATGCTGTACTTCGTTAAAATACTACTAACAGGCAATGCGGTATGAGCCGGTGTATTGTCGTGATGCAGAACCCGTCGCCTGTTCTTCCATAGTTCGGATCACTTTTTTCTTATTTTCTCCTGAGTTGAGAAGAACTTCAAGATAATAAACTTAATAGTTTGATCTTCAGGAACCAAGGGAAGATATACAATTCTATTAATGCCGAAAGAAAAAAAATCACCTTCACTTTGAATCTTTATTTGTTCATTCGAGCCTTTTTTTTGTTCCAGTTGAAGTTGGGCTCCTCCAGTGCATGGACTGGCGCTCGGTTTATAGATCATAAGTTAACCCCCTCCCCGCATGGAGCTTGCCGTTGTTGGGGAGGCTTGCGTGCCTCAGCGATACAGATAGCCGTACCGTAGGTGCAACCACAACGGAGGGGTATCTGTTGAGAGCCAGACAAACGTGTGGTTCCCGAAGAGGGGCAGCAGCCTTTTCAGTAGTTGCAAGGCCAACAGTCTGTTTGATTGACTGATGTGGTCTTGTAAAATTGCTATGCTGGTACTGCGAATGGCTGAAAGCAAGGGGGAAACTACAGCCATAATTTTTCCTGAGGGCATGCAGCTTTACTGTACATTAAATGATGATGGCATCCTCTTGGGTACAATATTCCGGAGGCAAAATAGACCCCCATTCGGACCTCCGGGCGGGGACTACTCAGGAGGGCGCGTTATCAGGAGAAAGAGAACTGGCGTTCTACGGATCGGAGCGTGGAATGTCAGATCCCTTAATCGAGCCGGTAGGCTAGAAAATTTAAAAAAGGAAATGGATAGGTTAAAGTTAGATATAGTGGGAATTAGTGAAGTTTGCTGGCAGGAGGAACAAGACTTCTCGTCAGGTGAATACAGAGTTATAAATACAAAATCAAATAGGGGTAATGCAGGAGTAGGTTTAAAATGAATAAAAAAATACGAGTGCAGGTAAGCTACCACAAACAGCATAGCGAACGCATTATTGTGGCCAACATAGACACGAAGCCCACGCCTATCACCGCAGTACAAGTTTACATTCCAACTAGCTCCGCAGATGACGAAGAGATTGATGAGATAAAAAAAATTATTCAGATAGTGAAGGGAGACGAAAATTTCATAGTCATGGGCGACTGGAATTCGATAGTAGGAAAAGGAAAAGATGGAAACGTAGTAGGTGAATATGGAATGGGGGTAAGAAATGAAAGAGGAAGCCACCTGGTAGAATTTTGCACAGAGCATAACTTAATTATAGCTAACACTTGGTTCAAAAATCATGAAAGAAGGTTGTAAACATCGAAGAGACCTGGAGATACTGGAAGGTTTCAGATATTTAATGGTAAGACAGAGATTTAGGAACTAGGTTTTAAATTGTAAGACATTCCCAGTGGACTCTGACCCAATCTATTGGTTATGAACTGTTAAAACTGAAGAAACTGCAAAAAGGTGGGAATTTAAGGGGATGGGACCTGGATAAACTGAAAGAACCAGAGGTTGTACAGAGTTTCAAGGAGAGCATAAGGGAACAATTGACAGGAATGGGGGAAAGAAATACAGTAGAAGAAGAATGGGTAGCTTTGAGGAATGAAATAGTGAGGGCAGCAGAGGATCAAGTACGTAAAAAGACGAGGGCTAGTAGAAATCCTTGGGTAACAGAAGAGATGCTGAATCTAATTGATGAAAGGAGAAAGTATAAAACTACAGTAAATGAAGTAGGGAAAAAGGAAGTGCAAAATGGCTAAGCAGGGATGGCTAGAGGACATGTAAGAGTGTAGAGGCATATCTCACTAGGGGTAAGATAGATACTGCCTACAGGAAAATTAAAGAGACCTTAGGAGAAAAGAGAACCAGTTGTATGAATATCGTGAGCTCAGATGGAAACCCAGTTCTAAGCAAAAAAGGGAAAGCAGAGAGGTGGAAGGAGTATATAGAGGGCCTATACAAGGGCGATGTACTTGAGGACAATGCTACAGAAATGGAAGAAGATGTAGATGAAGATGAAATAGGAGACATGATACTGCGTGAAGAGTTTGACCGAACACTGAAAGACCTCAGTCGAAACAAGGCCCCTCGAGTAGACATCATTCCATTAGAATTACTGACAACCTTGGGAGAGCCAGCCCTGACAAAACTCTACCATCTGGTGAGCAGGATATATGAGACAGGTGAAATACCCTCAGACTTCAAGAAGAATATAATAATTCCAATCCCAAAGAAAGCAGGCGTTGACAGATGTGAAAATTACCGAACAATCAGTTTAATAAGCCATAGCTGCAAAATACTAACACGACTTCTTTACAGACGAATGGAAAAACTGATAGAAGCCGACATCCGGGAAGATCAGTTTGGATTCCGTAGAAATACTGGAACACGTGAGGCAATACTGACCTTACGACTTATCTTAGAAGAAAGATTAAGGAAAGGCAAATCTACGTTTCTAGCATTTATAGACTTAGAGAAAGCTTTTGACAAAGTTGACTGGAATACTCTCTTTCAAATTCTAAAGGTGGCAGGGGTAAAATACAGGGTGTGAAAGCCTATTTAGAATTTGTACAGAAACCAGATGGCACTTATAAGAGTCGAGGGGCATGAAAGGGAAGCAGTGGTTGGGAAGGGAGTAAGACAGGGTTGTAACCTCTCACCGATGTTATTCAATCTGTATATTGAGCAAGCAGTAAAGGAAACAAAAGAAAAATTCGGAGTAGGTATTAAAATCCATGGAGAAGAAATAAAAACCTTGAGGTTTGCCGATGACATTGTTATTCTGTCAGAGACAGCAAAGGACTTGGAAGAGTAGTTGAACGGAATGGACTGTGTCTTGAAAGGAGGATATAAGATGAACATTAACAAAAGCAAAACGAGGATAATGGAATGTAGTCGAATTAAGTCGGGTGATGTTGAGGGTATTAGATTAGGAAATGAGACACTTAAAGTAGTAAAGGAGTTTTGCTATTTGGGGAGCAAAATAACTGATGATGGTCGAAGTAGAGAGGATATAAAATGTAGACTGGCAATGGCAAGGAAAGCGTTTCTGAAGAAGAGAAATTTGTTAACATCGAGTATAGATTTAAGTGACAGGAAGTCATTTCTGAAAGTATTTGTATGGAGTGTAGCCATGTATGGAAGTGAAACATGGACGATAAATAGTTTGGACAAGAAGAGAATAGAAGCTTTCGAAATGTGGTGCTACAGAAGAATGCTGGAGATTAGATGGGTAGATCACATAACTAATGAGGAAGTATTGAATAGGATTGGGGAGAAGAGAAGTTTGTGGCACAAGTTGACCAGAAGAAGGGATCAGTTGGTAGGACATGTTCTGAGGCATCAAGGGATCACCAATTTAGTATTGGAGGGCAGCGTGGAGGGTAAAAATCGTAGGGGGAGACCAAGAGATGAATACACTAAGCAGATTCAAAAGGATGTAGGTTGCAGTAGGTACTGGGAGATGAAGAAGCTTGCACAGGATAGAGTAGCATGGAGAGCTGCCTCAAACCAGTCTCAGGACTGAAGACCACAACAACAACAACAACAACAACAACATAAACGAAGGCCAGGGCCACACCGATTTGTCTACAGACACCAGGTATGCCGCATTCGACTAAGTAGGCTTCACGGTTCACAGCTATTTGGTCGTTCATCTTTGTCATTCTTACTATGTGACATCAATCACGTTATTTTATTGCCACACTTCGTACTTCAGCATAATCTCCCATCTGTTAGTAGGCGACACAAAGAATAAATAGAGGCTGCTCGGTATTACAAAATAAGTTTCTGCCTCGTGCGATCCACTTGCAGCATTCACTCCCAAATCTCCAGCGCACCGCACATAGTATGCTAACTTATTTTCTTCTTGTAAACTAAACTGAACATCTTTGCACTTTTCGTGAGCACCATTATTTAAAGACTTGCCTTTTGGCCTGGATAATCTTCAAACTAGAACCTATCACTTTCGATTTCCTGCAATATTACTTCAGAAAATGCCTATCCTGTCGTTTCACTAATCGTTAGAAGGTTTATGAAACTTTCAAAAATCTCTCTACCACTTTCATTGAATTTTACATATCTGATTAATCTGCGACATCTGCTCAAAATGACTTACATCAGAAGTGCAGTCCAATATGATACAAAAATATTTTGCTTCTTTAATATCACTCACTGTTTGTTCCATTATTTTGGACCAATTATATCCAAAAATTAATCTTTGATGACTGATGATAAATAGAGGACTTTAACTTTTTTGTGACGACTTACGTGCTCTCTCAGTGCAGGATGACAGTGAGAACTTCCCACATCTTGGATCAGCAAAGTCAAGGCTTTCATATGAACCTGTAAAAGAACTGCCCTGTTTTGCCAAAGCAGAATCACATTAGCAATGACAACCAAAATCGATTTCCAATGCTTCTTCTCCTCAGATATTTGTTGTTGCAACTCTTTATCAATACCACTTTTATTTAGAAAAGCCTCTAATTTCATCCAAGAACAAAATCGTATCTGGGGCTCAATTAGTTTTCCTGTTACGGAATCCTTTCATTTTACTTTTTCCACAGAGTGAGACCACGCTTAGTCTATGAGAAAGGTTATTCTGAAATAATTTATCATGAAACAGTTTGCATGGTATGAAAAACAAAGCGTCTCTCGATTTGCTTACCAAGATCCGTACACCTTTTGTCCATTAGTAAGCTGTTTATAAAATCACAAATTTCCTTCCTCTTTAAGAAAACTTACGGCTAGTTCAGTTTGCCTTCGCTTAGTAATTTTTCGACAATCAGGCATCTCTCTCTGAAACCCTTACTGACCAGGTCCCTGGATCCTCATAAGGTGTTTATGTTGACCTGCAGAGGGATCATGCGTGAAAGTACTGATTGTACCCGTATTTGGAGTTCCCGGCATTTCCTATGCAACGGAAGTGCGCCCTTCAAAATAAACTGTTTCCGCTTCCTCCTCCTGTGAAGAGTTTGAGAGTACAGTACTTGATACTCCTCTGTAGATAAGTATTCGAACATAGTTTCACTAACTTCCTGTGTAGCTCCGCAGTCATCTGAAATAAAAGTATAACCGAAGCTCAACTTCCATTCGACAAGCTAAAAGCCCTGCGGCAAGGCATTTATATTTAAGAATTCCGGAAAGCAGAGTAACGAAAGACGGAGCGATTAGTGCTTCTCTTAGCTGCGTGTGATAACTAGCAGCCAAAAGTAGCCGAAAGCAGCCGAGCTCTTACGTCCGCAGCCGAATTTGAGCACACATTTCTCACAAAGCTAGACGCAAGCATTTCTTTCAGCTTCCACTACTGAAAGGTTGCGAGATTGACAAAGCATACTAAATTGAGTAAAAAAAGAAAAAAACATTAATGGAGTGGATGGAGAAGAAAGAAAGACTAGTTTATGACACATAAGTAATTGTGAGGCTTAAAATGCTGATAACGACAATATTTATAAGTAGGTACTTTACGCATGAATATGACTAACATCTTCACAGACACTTGATGGCTGATGTAACTATGTCATGAACTAATGTTGCCTTTAAGTTAAATTTACAACAGTCAACGAAATTGCGAGGTATTTTACCTGTAGATTCATGTTAAACGGATTTTTGCAAAGCTATTTCAACCATATATCGATTAGTATTTCCATAACATAATGCAACTGCAGCATTTCATATATATTTGCGAAAAGTGTGACCACTTCACTTCACGAATATATCAAACCCTTGTAATATGAGTATAAATAAACTGAAACTAACGACGAGTCAAAATCATGATGATTTCGACTTACCTTGACTGACATCAAATATCTGACTAACAATTCACTCACGTTCTATATTTCATATCAACCTAGTTGATTTTAATGACGAAGATTTCTGTGACTCCTCTTCCCTTTCGTTGGCTTTCCTGCTAAAAGCTGCTCCCGATAGCTTTTTTTTAATTCTTTCCACATTCCACAACAAATAGTATGCTAATATTTGTTACTGATTTATTGCTGTAATTGAAATAAATAATCAGCATTAAAACAGTTAGGGCTACTTTAACTTAAAACACCAAGAATGCATCACCTCAACAGCAAAAAAACAAAAAAAAAACAAAAAAACGAAACATAGAACAAAGAACGAAACACTGCCAGACTGATTACGATTGCAAGAATCGATAGTATACGCAAAATAAATTTACAGTTTGTGTTCCTGCCACTGTAGCGTGCATGTCGCAACAGTGTTGCTTAGACAAATTTAATGTCAGTGGTCGGTAGATGATAGGAAACTCCGTCAGTAATTGTAACCTAAACAGTGCATACGCAACCGAGGCGATATGTCTCTATTTAAAAGTTGTAAAATGGACAGGAATATAAATAACAGAACTTGCAATTATTAGTAATATAACGTTTATTATGCTGTAACTTACACTAAGGTTAGTACTGTTCGTTTGTGTATCTCTTTAAAAACCATAATAATTATTCTCACTTCTGCCCTTTCTGCCCCCCCCCCCTCCCCCCTTAACTTTGAGCTCGGGCAACACGCCCGCCTCCCTCCCCACTAGATCCCCCACTGCCTGCTGTTAATAACAAATTCCACATGGTTCGTGAGTTGACAGGTGAAACCAGCAAACCACGGTAAGCGGAGTATGGGAAGACAGGAAGGGGAAGCGCTCGAATTACTTCCGAACGTATGAGGAAAGGAGTAAAAGAAACGCCATTAATATCAATTAACAAGCAAGCGTAGTCACAGTCAGCAGGTCTGTGCTCATAATGTTTGTGCTTGGCGACATATCGATAATGATGAGCATGCACCTCGATTTTACAGTGTGTAAAGTATGAAGTTGTGAAAGTTGACAAAATATCTGGTTATTATAGTTCTTAAATTAATTGCATGGAACATGTACATCTTAAAATTTCGGGCGTACTCTTTTTAAATACAATATTTCTCTGAACTGCAGTCTGTATAAAGCTATGTACAAAGCGCTAACGTTAACAGTTTATTATAATAATAAAACCTTTTACATATTTTATTGTAATGAAACCATTTGTCATTGTTATATTAAAACATTTTATATATTTTATTTTTATTATGTTATTGTTAGAGTCGCAGGCATCTGTGGCAAATTAGAAGAGTGGGTGACGGGAAGTTGTTATGAGTTGGGGGGGGGGGGGGGGGGCGGGGGGTAGGAGCAGAATCACAAACTGACACCCTCCCCCCCCCCCCCCAGCAACCGTCATTAGCGCCTGCCATGAAATCTACTGAGACCGCTGTGTTTGAACACACATGACACGACAGAGGACGAAGGTGCAGGGCGATGCAGAGCGGAAGGTGTCGATTAGTCAACTGCCGGTCTGTGTCAGAGGGGTCCGATGCGTGGCTGCGGTCGTTGTCGCCTTCCGGGAAGTGCAAGCAGCTGAATGTCAAATTCGTGGTGGTTCTGATCACGCTCTCCAAGTCTTCCTTGTAATTAGAAAAATAATAGGTTCACTTTCTTCCCCTCACTGGAAAGCTTTATTCCGTATACGTGAAGTTCACACAATACAGGCTACCTTACGCGAACTGTATTTTATAATTACTCATTCATGTACAGGAGCGTATGCGAATTGTGAATGAGAGAGTTACAGGCTGCCTGAGACAATACTCTTAAAAAGCTACGGCATCAAGAACTATACTTTTCATCCATTGAGCCATCGTTTCTCTTCAGTGCGTTGCTGTGATGATCAGAAAAAGAACTGTTGTAAATAATAACAATTTCGTCGCTAGATTGAGTGTTGTTGTTGATGTTGTTGTATTTATTCCCCCTTCCCTCCATTGGCTGCCATCTGTTATCAAAATGGCGATTTCTAAGTGATTCAGGTTGTGTCCTATCAACATGCCCCTTCCATTAGTCAGATTACATCATAAACCACTTCTTTCCCCAATTCGATTCATCAGCACCTTTTCATTACTTATTCGACCCACACACCAACTTCAACATTCTGCTGCAGCGTCACTTTTCAAAAGCTTATATTTCCTTCTTGTCTGAGCTACTTAAAATACACGTTTCACTTCCGTTCAGTCCAGACACATATGTTCAGAAAGCACCCGCTAACATTTAAATTTATATTCGAAGCTAACAAATTTCTGTTTTTAGTAATGTTTTTGTCGCTATTGCCAGTATGCATATCATACCTTCTCCACTTTGCCTATGGTCAGTTACTCTGCTGCCCAAACACCAAAACACATCTGCGGCTTTTAATGTTTCATTTCTTAATTTAATTCCCTCTCCAAAGCTTGACTTAATTAGATTACCATTGTCTTCATTTTGTTCATCGTATTACCACTTTTCAAAACGCTATCGATTCCCTTCAACTGCGCTTCCAAGAATTCAACGATAGATGGTGTATGTGGAGTTGTGCTGTCTTAACAGAAACAACAATTTATTATATATCGTTTCATCCCAAAACAGTAGCAGAAATATTTTAAATTAATAACGCATTATGGAGTTAAAATTAATGTGTTAGTTGCTTATACGTAAGGACTTCAAAAAGTGGAGGCGAAGGGAGCGGGAATTACACTGAAGGCCAAAAGAAACTGGTACACCTGCATAATATCGCGTAGGGTCCACGCGAGCACGCAGAAGTGCCGCAACACGACGTGGCATGTACTTCACTAATGTCTGAAGTAGTGCTAGAGGGAAATGACACCATGAGGCTTGCAAGGCTGTCCATAAATTCTTAGGTTTAGGAGTGGGTGGAGATCTCCTCTGAACAGCACGTTGCAAGGCATTTCAGATATGCTCAATAATGTTCATGTCTGGGGTGTTTGGTGGGCAGCGGAAGTGTTTAAATTCAGAAGAGTATTCCTGGAGCCACTCAGTAGCAATTCTGGACGTGCGGATTGTTGCATTGTCCTGCTGGAATTGCCCAAGTGTGTCGGAATGCCGGCCGAAGTGGCCGCGCGGTTCTGGCGCTGCAGTCTGGAACCGCGAGACCGCTACGGTCGCAGGTTCGAATCCTGCCTCGGGCATGGATGTGTGTGATGTCCTTAGGTTAGTTAGGCTTAACTAGTTCTAAGTTCTAGGGGACTAATGACCTCAGCAGTTGAGTCCCATAGTGCTCAGAGCCATTTGAACCATTTTTTTTTTGTGTCGGAATGCACAATAGACATGAATGGATGCAGGTGATCAGACAGGATGCTTTTACGTGTCACCTGTCAAGAGTCAGATCTAGAAGTATCAGGGATCCCATATCACTTCAACTGCACACGCCCCACACCTTTACAGAGCGTCCACCAGCTTGAACAGCCCCTGCTGACATGCAGGGTCCATAGATTCATAGGTTGTCTCCATACCAGTACACGTCCATCCGTTCCATACAATTTGAAACGAGACTCACCCGACCAGGCGACATGTTTCCAGTTATTAACAGTCCAGTGGTATTGACAGGCACAGAGGAGGCGTAAAGCTTTGTGTCGTGCAGTCATCAAGGGTACACGAGCGGACCGTCGGCTCCGAAAGCTCATATCGATGATGTTTCGTTGGATGGTTCGCACGCTGACACTTTGTTGATGGCCCAGCTTTGGAATCTGCAGCAATTTGCGGAAGGGTTGCACTTCTGTCCCGTTGAACGATTATCTTCAGTCGCCGTTGGTCCCGTTCTTGCAGGATCTTTTTCCGGCCGCAGCAATGTCGGAGATTTGATTTTTTACCGGATTCCTGATATTCACGGTACACTCGTGAAATCGGCGCACTGGAAAATCCGCACTTCATCGCTACCTCGGAGATGCTGTGTCCCATCGCACGTGGGCCGACTTTAAAACCACGATCAAACTCACTTAAATCTTGATAACCTGCCACTGTAGCTGCAGTAACCGATCTAACAATTGCGCTAGACACTTGTTGTCATACACAGGCGTTGCCGAGCGCAGCACCGTATTCCGCCCGTTTACGTATCTCTGTATTTGAATACGCGTGCCTGTACCAGTTTCCTTGGCGCTTCAGTGTTTATTGTAATAGGCTACTACGCTGGAGGGACAAAGTGCATTGAAGCGAGGTTATGTAGAAAAATAATGTCATTAGAATAAATATTCTTTTTCTCAAAAGTCCCTTTACTTTCTGACTTCCCCTCGTACATTTCACTGTCCCTGAGATTGCAAGCTAACTAATTTCTCTTGGGAGATTCCACCAATATAAAATTTTAGCCTTCAAGTATTTATTTTTTCAGTTACGTACTACCAAAATAAGCATCCTCGAAAATTTCAACTTCAAATACGCACATATGTGCATTCTCGTAGTTCGGGATCTAATGGAAGATAACATTTCTTCTCACTCCGATCGACGCTATAAGCTGGGTTTCAAACGTAATTACGTTTATGTAACGCAATATATACAACTCTGTGACATTAACATTATATTTCGTCTGGTAGCTGTAGTGGAGCCTGCTTGTTTATAAATTCCGGTATGAATTGTGGTTTCGATCCTTCGTTAATGAACCACTATGGCGCACATAAATTGCTCCAAACCTGCTTTCCACCACCCTCATGACTTGCATAATATATATATTTTATCGGTAATCTCTTTCCTCAATAATATTTTACCCTGCGCTGCGTACCTGTGTTACGAAATAAAAATAAACCGAAGCCATTGTCGTTCAGTATAGGACCCAGTGTCACCAATTGTGAACGGAACAGTGTGTTTACGTACACTGGAAGGGTATTTTCAAGCTTACTTATCAGACCGTATCCGGATTGTAATTTCAAAACAAGAAATGTCACTTCCGAATATTCAGTCGCTATAGTGACATACATTTGCCGACAAGCAGGTGATACAAAACTTTATTTTCTTATGATGCAAAACGCCAGCTAGAGTTGCAAATAAAGTACATATTTATTCATTGGGTGACCGGTTTCAGGTTAATACCCATTTTTGAAGTAACCAAGTCTTGGAAAGGTAAATTTACCTCTGAAGTAACATTATATAATGCCAACACATTGAAGCCCGGTCCCAAGTGAACATTACTGACGTTCATTAACATGAATTTAGCAGTTACCCATGAGACACAAAGCACTGAAGATATGCCTTTTATTGGTCATTCGTGGTCTACAACGCTAGCTGATGGCTGCTACCCGCAAATTATGGCTCCCAGGAACCGGTAAGAGATTTACAAAGAACTGTGCACTGTTTTTTGGAGGCCACTGGGAGGACTGTATCGACGCAGATTGCATGCAAACGTCTCCACACGATCAATTTGGCCTGTAAGAGTTCATTACGAACAACAGTGTAAAGCCATGAGCACTCTGGAGGACAGAGAAGGTGGGTGAGTGAGTACCTGAAACTGAACCGGTCCACTGGCATCGGGATCACTTCAACAAGTATGCGATTTGTTTCAAACCTAATGAGCAACATAGAAGACTGTAGATGCGGCCACGTAACAATGCACTTCTCCGATGTGCAACCCATGGGTTCAACAGGGAGGCGCGTGAGTCTTGTTTTGGAAGGACATGTAAGGCCGTCTGACGCCTCTATCCGGAGGGTGATTTAAGACTGTGCAGTGCAGAGACAGGATCCGCCAATGTATCTTCAAAGCCTATAGGCAGAATTTCGCTACGGGTTCGTCCTTAAAGACGATAACGTGAGACACCCTGTTCGCGTCTCGAACGCCTCCCTCCAGCAGTATCTGCTGATGTGAACCCGATTCAGCTTTCTTGGGACCGGCAGAACCTTGTAGTGCGTCATCGCAGGAACTCGCCTCTCACAATGGATTATTTCAGTACGGCCACCGTTTAAGACCTTGTGGACAGATTGCGAGGGAGATGCCAAGCATTTTCCAATACACAGGGATGAGCAACATTTAATCCAAAGCTACTTGGCAACAAGTTTTGATTTCACGGATGTGCAGATATATGCAGCTTCGAACAGATTGTCTTCGTTTAGGTTATTTTTTATTTAAAAGTACAGTTATTTTTTACTATCTCAAAGGGTTTGTTTCTCAGTCCCTGCGCACTTTCAAACTATCCCACCCCCCTCTCACCCTCCCTCCCCTCGTTCACAGTACACAGGTGGTGCAAAATGTTTTCTGAGCAGTTTACCTTTCGTTGCTTGTTATACACAGGGGACCCCACGTAATACGAACGTCTCAACAGCTCAAGATATCTTGTAGTACTGACGAGTATTTCTTTGTACGTTAATGTATGTTTACATCCACAGAGATGCTAAAGCAATTACAATTATTGAAATGTAACTATACATGAAGTGTCTAATATCGAAATCGGCCAAGCTGCAAAATTTACAAAAATGAGTTAAAGTTATCAATTTAAAGTGCAAGTATATCACTATCCGGTGAAACAAGGATTTGTTTCAAAATCGTCCATGCCTTAATGTTGCAGAACATTGAATTATTAGTCGTATAACAGAGTGAGCTAAGTTTTGCAAGCACTGTATTGATAACTGGCCATTTCAAGAAACAAGCATCAGACTTCATGTCGCAGCATTTTTATCTGGAATCTTGTGTTGTTAGGTTACGCAACAATGAGACCATACCAGCAGACAAAATAATTCCTTATACTGGACGTCTTTTGAAGTCGTAATATTTCATTTGTAAACTGGTAAAAATAAAAATTAGAACAGAATGGTTGTAGAAATGCTCTCAAATTGGTTCCTGACTAACGCTTCCGACTCGGTCCAATATACAAATGCACGTAATTTTCCAACTTATAGGTCATTAATTTCTACCTCCAGACAGTGGTTTTGGATGTACTGAAAAAGAAGTTAGGAGGCATGTCATTCGCACAGACCCAGATTAATACGAGCAGATGTTATCTAACCATGGAACTATTGTCGTCGGGTGTGAATTGTGAGTTGAATGACTGGAAATCTCCTTAATTTCATTTTCCATTTATTACTATCAAAAGAATTATTATTATGTAAGAGGCGAGGTATTTTACTACGATGATATTGGGAAGTATCAAAATTTGTGTAAAAGATTGGCTGGTTCAAAAGACATCCTAGACATTAGAGAAAGGCACTGTATTGTACTGTATTGAACTGGGGACCTAGAAACGACGGAGAGGCTTCGTCCCCGGCGTAGCCCTCAGTGGTACACAACCACACAACAGGCTACAGCAGTCTACTCACCCCACCGCCACCCCACACCGAACCCAGGATTATTGTGCGGTTCGGCCCCCAGCGGACCCACCCGGGAATGTCTCACACCAGACGAATGTAACCGCAAACGTTTGCGTCGTAGAGTAATTGTGTACGCGTACGTGGAGACAGTGTTTGCGCAGTAATCCCGACATAGTGTAACTGAGGCGGAATAAGGGGAAACAGCCCGCATTCGCCGAGGCAGATGGAAAACCGCCTTAAAAACCATCCACAGACTGGCCGGCACTTGGACCTCGGCACTAATGGGCCGGGCGGATTCGTGCCGGGGACCGGCACGCCTTCTCGCTCGGAATGCAGTGCGTTAGACTGCACGGCTAACCGGCAGGCGACAAAGGCATTACTCTTCAAAAGAAAAAAAATGGCTTCTTCAGAAACATTTTGGCCCCACATGGTACGATTTTCAATCAGTACAGTTTTATAAAATAATATTAGATAGTGAAACAGTTTGTACTAGTAATGAGAGTTCCGAAGTCTGCGTCAATGTTGCTTCAGGATCAATGCCTGATATTGTAATCTAAAAGGAGAGCAAATTGAGGACCCAAAACAACAGCACCGCTCAGTGTGACCAGTGTCTATCTTAATAATGATTCTATTAACATACTCGATTATTTGCAGATCATTTTCTTTATATTGCGTTCAAAATCTAAGCGAACTACAAACCTTTAGTAAGAGGAATCCTATTTTGTATTCTTCTCAGTTTTCTGGTCTTGTTCTCGGTATGTTATTATCCAGTTTACATCGAAATGCTAAATGTAGAAGCAAAAATTGGACTCAGTGGTTAAGCTGAAGCAAGAGAATATATTAAAAGATCATTCCACAAAACTTTAAGCAACTACATAGTTGTAGCACTAATATACTTCAATGAAATTAGCAAATTATAAAATTTCTGAAACATATAAGCTCATGTGACGTTGATGGAATTTCAAACAGAATTTATAAACTTGTTCCAGTTTAACAAGAAAAGTCCTTAGTGATGTATTCAACGTTACATTGGCAAAGGGAATTTTTCCGGATAGGTTAAAATACGAAGGTGTTAATCCTCTTCATAAGAAACGTGACATGACAGGCTTAAACAGTTATCATCTAATATCCTTACTGACATATTTTTCCAAAATACTCGAAGAAGTTATCTAGCCCAGAATTGGCCCACACTTTAGTGGATACAATTTACTTAGTGTATGCAGTTTGGATTCCCGAATGGTTGCTCGACTAGGAATGTTATTTATACATCCACTCATCAGGCAGTCCAAGCCATAAATAATAATATATCGACAGATGGTATTTTTTGTGACTTTTACAAGGCATTTAGTTGTGTAGATCATTTACTCTCTTACAAAAACTAAAGCTTTATGTAACTGATGGCTTTAAGCACAGCTGGCTTGAATCATACTTAACAAACAGAATGCAAAAGGTTGTGCTGAATAATTCAATTAGAGAAAGGGTAGGAACTTTCAAATACTGGGGAAAATCTTAAAGAGATCCCCAGGGGGTTTAATTTTGGGTCCACTCATATTCCTTGTACAAGTCGTTCATTTTAACTGAAGACCTTGAAATTTCTCGAAAACTACACATCGAATCAAAAAAGTCCTAATTCCAATTTGTTTGTCTCTGAGGGGGAGGCTCCAAACATTACAGTACTTGCCCAGTGTTTATTGCCAGCACACATACCTATCATTTTGAGAACAGACGCGCAAGTGGACGATGAATGTTGGAACCACAGAAGAAAAATGATACTTATTTACGAAAAATGTAGGATGTAGGAGAAGTGTTGAGGCTGCTGTTGCCTCATATGCCGAGTGTCGTTCGTTCTTTTACAAGGTTGTCAACGCCTTTATGTTTGACGGCAGCGCACAGACCCCGCAAAAGGGAAAAAAGCAAACGTGTTCCAGGAGAACCTAATAAAAGAGCTGTACTAGCGGCAGTGCACCACAACCCACGGATACGCGTCCGGCAATTACACCGAGATTTCGGTATGTCCGTAGGTAGTAGCGTCACAATACTGCATCGTCGTAAGTATCATCCACATCACGTGTCACTGCGTTAAGAACTTCATGGCGCCAATTTCCATAACCGGATGTGTTTTGTGAATAGGAACCTCAACAAATGCAAACAACCCCCACGCTCTTTGCCGAGGTACTGTTTTCTGATGAGTATACATTCACAGATCACGGTGGTGTTAACAGGCGTAATACGAGTTACTGGAGTGCAGACAAGCCCCACTGGTTATGCTAAGTTGACGATCGACATCCTTGATCGGATAGCGTATGGTGCTGCATCAAGGGGAACAAACTCACTGGTCCGTATTTTATCGACGGCATGTTAAATGGACTTGAAATAGCGAACGTTTTTGGAGTAAGAACTACCGGTACTGTTGCAGGATGTTGCCCTGGACGTTCGACGACGTGTGTCTTTATAGCATGACGGTTGACCAGCGGAACTGAAGCACGGCGGTATTACACCGTGTTTACACTGGTCGGTAGACCGGCAGAAATGGCCCTGTCGATTGGCCCGCTAGCTCGCAGGATTGGACGCTGCCACATTTCTTTCTGTGGGGAAATGTGGACCAGCAAGTGCCAAAAGGCCCTGAAGACTTGGTCGGCCGCATCAGAAATGCCTGTGTTGACGTTTCTGTCCTGTGTACGGTCATTTGAAAAGCGGACCACTAAGTTTATTGAAGTTGGCGGAGCTACATTCGAACACTAACTCCAATTGGAAAAGTAGGGTAGCGTTCGCCTCGAGCCACGGCCACAGTGGCGCGTCGAGTAGTCCTCCTTCGATATGTCGGAGGAATACAACGCTGCGAATGGGGTTTCCAATTAGACGTTATGAAATACTGGCACGTCCTACCCTCGCACTATGGAGGTAGAGTCCACATGCCATTGGATATCCAAGGGCCATTGAGTAACAAGTCGTAAATTACGATTGGGTTCCCATTTCTATTTCTTCGATTGGGGCGCCTTCTGTGGGGAAACGAAGAATATGCTCCAGGCAAAACGTACATAGATTATGCTGTAGAATCGTAATCTACAAGAAAAACGGGGCTTCCCGTTGAAGATTTCAAAGTTGCCTCCCGCCACCCACGCACAGTGTGGGGTAGGGTGGAGTTCGAGTGTGGGGTCACTGGGTGTCCCCCTCACAGACAAACAAATTGGAATTATAACTTTTTTTGATCCGATGTGTAGTTTTCGAGATATTTCAATGTTTTCAGTTAAAATGAACACCCTATATATGTAAGTTGCCTTCCAAATAAGCACAGCTGGTACATTTTGCAGATAACGCTAGTGTTATACTAAATCCCATTAGAGAGAAAGCAACGGTAAAGTAAATAATGTTTGCCGAAGAAGTATAAGTGTTTCTTAGAAAATTGACCTTCTCTAAATTAAAAAAAAAAAACACACTATATTCTGTTCTGTACACAAATGGTCATACCAACAATTGGTGTAGCACATGAACAGGTGTCATTATATAGGACAGAATGCTCCAAATGTTTGGGTGTACATATTGATGAAAACTTGAATTGGGAGAAGCATATTACTGAGCATCGCAAACAACTGCTACTTTTGCCCTTCGTATAATTGCTGATCTTAGAAACAAACAGATCAACCGCCTAAAATACACTCCTGGAAATGGAAAAAAGAACACATTGACACCGGTGTGTCAGACCCACCATACTTGCTCCGGACACTGCGAGAGGGCTGTACAAGCAATGATCACACGCACGGCACAGCGGACACACCAGGAACCGCGGTGTTGGCCGTCGAATGGCGCTAGCTGCGCAGCATTTGTGCACCGCCGCCGTCAGTGTCAGCCAGTTTGCCGTGGCATACGGAGCTCCATCGCAGTCTTTAACACTGGTAGCATGCCGCGACAGCGTGGACGTGAACCGTATGTGCAGTTGACGGACTTTGAGCGAGGGCGTATAGTGGGCATGCGGGAGGCCGGGTGGACGTACCGCCGAATTGCTCAACACGTGGGGCGTGAGGTCTCCACAGTACATCGATGTTGTCGCCAGTGGTCGGCGGAAGGTGCACGTGCCCGTCGACCTGGGACCGGACCGCAGCGACGCACGGATGCACGCCAAGACCGTAGGATCCTACGCAGTGCCGTAGGGGACCGCACCGCCACTTCCCAGCAAATTAGGGACACTGTTCCTCCGGGGCTATCGGCGAGGACCATTCGCAACCGTCTCCATGAAGCTGGGCTACGGTCCCGCACACCGTTAGGCCGTCTTCCGCTCACGCCCCAACATCGTGCAGCCCGCCTCCAGTGGTGTCGCGACAGGCGTGAATGGAGGGACGAACGGAGACGTGTCGTCTTCAGCGATGAGAGTCGCTTCTGCCTTGGTGCCAATGATGGTCGTATGCGTGTTTGGCGCCGTGCAGGTGAGCGCCACAATCAGGACTGCATACGACTGAGACACACAGGGCCAACACCCGGCATCATGGTGTAGGGAGCGATCTCCTACACTGGCCGTACACCACTGGTGATCGTCGAGGGGACACTGAATAGTGCACGGTATATCCAAACCGTCATCGAACCCATCGTTCTACCATTCCTAGACCGGCCAGGGTACTTGCTGTTCCAACAGGACAATGCACGTCCGCATGTATCCCGTGCCACCCAACGTGCTCTAGAAGGTGTAAGTCAACTACCCTGGCCAGCAAGATCTCCGGATCTGTCCCCCATTGAGCATGTTTGGGACTGGATGAAGCGTCGTCTCACGCGGTCTGCACGTCCAGCACGAACGCTGGTCCAACTGAGGCGCCAGGTGGAAATGGCATGGCAAGGCGTTCCACAGGACTACATCCAGCATCTCTACGATCGTCTCCATGGGAGAATAGCAGCCTGCATTGCTGTGAAAGGTGGATATACACTGTACTAGTGCCGACATTGTGCATGCTCTGTTGCCTGTGTCTATGTGCCTGTGGTTCTGTCAGTGTGATCATGTGATGTATCTGACCCCAGGAATGTGTCAATAAAGTTTCCCCTTCCTGGGACAATGAATTCACGGTGTTCTTATTTCAATTTCCAGGAGTGTATTTTACAAACTTGCTCTCAATAATGTCTTATGAAATAATCCTCTGGGGTAGCTCATCACTTAGAAAGGAAATAATGATTACACAAAAGCAAGCCGTAAGAATAACATGTGATCTTCATCCACGGACTTCACGTAGGTACTCTTCAAGGATCTGAGCATTTCAACTGCGCTGCCACAATACAAATATTCGCTAATAAAATTCATGCTAAATAATCCATCACAATTTAAGAAGAATAGTGAGTTCATACCAACAACGCCTAAGTAAAAAAAAAAAAAAGCACCTTTATTACCGATTATTAAAGTTGTCAGTGGCTCAAAAAGGAGTTGAATATACAGCAACAAAAACTTTTGGTCATTTGCCCAATAACAAAGTGTCTGAGACGTAATAAAGCACGTTTTAAAACTAACTTAAATTCATTCCTCCTGAACAATTCTTTCAATTCCTTGACGAATTTATACTCAAGAACGGTAGCAGTTTCTAAAAAAAGTTGTGTAATTGCACGCGTGGGACCAAAACAATAGTTTGTTCATTAATGTTAACTCTCATCGCGTATGCTTATCCTGTAAACTGTTCCATATCATTTCAATGAAACAATCGTTCACATGAAGAATGTAAGTTACTAACGAACTAACTAATTTATTAACTGAGTTTCTTTATGCCTCTACTATGACTGTCACATTTCCATACTACTTGACTGACACATGACAGCACATAAACACAGATCGCTTCGAAGACCAAAGTGCAGAATATTTCACTAACTCAAGTCGATTTAGGCACATTCATGTTATTCAAATAACTTACGTTTTATTAAAATAGCTTTCGTCGTAACGTTATCACGGTAAGTTGTAATTCATTTGTTTTAGTGTAGTGCGTACTTTAACGGTGCGAGGGAAGACTTCCCAAACAAAATGCTAGATAGCTTTTATTTGCGAAATCATCGGACGGCAGGTAGGAGTTATAGTGCAGTAGCGACACTTCATGTAATTGGTCGTTTTGCTGAGAGGTGTCTCAGCTGTTGGCAACAAATTTCAGCTGCGATGGACACAAACTTGGGGCGCAGTTCGTAGCGCACAACACCATTTTTATCTGTACACACCGCCCTTTGTCTTTTGTTAGGGCTCAACATCTAACATCTTCTTAAGAAGTTAATATACGGGCATCATATTCCGTCATCAGTTACAATATCGTCTAGGAATGCTCAATGAACGAACGTTCAAGCAAATGAAGTAATAGACACCCCTTTGATTTTTGTTTGGCTCTGAGCACTATGGGACTTAACATCTATGGTCATCAGTCCCCTAGAACTTAGAACTACTTAAACCTAACTAACCTAAGGAAACCACACAACACCCAGTCATCACGAGGCAGAGAAAATCCCTGACCCCGCCGGGAATCGAACCCGGTAACCCGGGCGTGGGATGATTTCTGCTGTTTTGAATTACAGCATGTAGTGCTGCTACACTCAAACACTGTATCTTGGCCGGCCGCGGTGGGTTCGCGGTTAAGGCGCTCAGTGCGGAACCGCGCGACTGCTACGGTCGCAGGTTCGAATCCTGCCTCGGGCATGGATGTGTGTGATGTCCTTAGGTTAGTTAGGTTTAAGTAGTTCTAAGTTCTAGGAACTGATGACCACAGATGTTAAGTCCCATAGTGCTCAGAGCCATTTGAACCATTTGAACTGTATCTTGGCTTTCTAATAAGGATGTTGAACAAGGTTCAATTGTCGCAGTTCATTACATACACTCCAATGGGAAAAAAAGACTACGCACCACGAAGGGATCGAAGTTGGTAGGTGTGATGTACACGCATAGACAAACAAATGATTACAATTTCAGAAAAAAAGGACGGTTTATTCAAGAGAAAGAGCTTCACAAATTGAGCATGTGAATAACGTGTTGGTCCTACTCTGGCTCTTCAGTAATCAGTTATTCGGTTTGACATTGATTGATAAAGTTGTTGGATGTCCTCCAGAGGGATACTGATCCAAATTCTGTCCAATTGGTGTGTTAGATCGTCGAACTCCCGGGCTGGTTAAAGGGCCCTGCTCATAATGCTGCAATCGTTCTCAATTGGGGAGACATCCAGCGAACTTGCTGGCCAAGGTAGGGTTCGGCAAGCATGAAGGCAAGCAGTAGAAACTCTTGCCGTGTTCGTGCGGGCGTTATCTAACTGAAATGTAAGCCCAGAATAGCTTTCCATGAAGGGCAACCGACAGGGGCATAGAAATCGTCGACGTATTGCTGTGCTGTAAGTATGACAACGAAAGGGGGCCTGTTATGAAATGAAATAGCACCGCAGACCAACACTCCTGGTTGTCGGGCCATATTTTGCCGTTGTCTGGGGCGTCTCTAGGCACGTCTACGCTGGTCATCGGCGCTCATTCGAAGTGGGACTCATCACTGGAGACAATTCTATTCCAGTCAGTGAGATTCCAGGTCGAAGACATGTCTGGAGACTCCCCAGACAGCAGTCGAATACCAACCTGGCAATTACAGCATAGCGGCACATTGACGATATTCTACGCCCCGTTTTGTTACCCTTTATGGCAATCCACCCTGAGTTAACACATGAGCAAGATAACGCCCGCCCGCTTATAGCGAGAGTTTCTACTGCTTGTCTTCGTGCTTGCCAAACCCTGCCTTGCCCAGCAAAGTCGCCGGATTTCTTAGGAGCAATGTGGTCAGGGCCCTCTAACCAGCTAGGAATTTTGACAATCTAACGCGTCAATTGGACAGAATCCCTCAGGAGGATATACAACAACACTGTCAATCAATGCTAAGACCAATAACTGCTTACATAAGGGCCAGAGGTGGACCAACGCGTTACTGAGTTGCTCGGTTAGCGAAGCCCTTTCTCTTGAATAAATCATCTAATTCTTCTGAAATTGTTATCATTTGTTTTTCTGTACGTGTACATCATATCTAAAGATTTCCGTCCCATTCTGACAATTCCTTTGTGGTGCTTTTTTTTTTTTTGTCTTAGACTGTATGTCAATTATCGAGACTTCCTGAATGTCGAAGTCAGTCATCCTAAAACGATCTTTCTGGAGGGAAGGAAACCTTTCTCTAACGCAGTTTGTCCGATAGCACTCGCCTCACATACGATACAAATGTTTGTAGCTGCTTTTGCTGTTGTCACCCTTCTATAAAACCAAGAGTGGACAGTATATCGCAAATGCTAGACCTTTTACGACTTGTGCCTCTGTTTTGCAACGCTTTTCCAGCATTCATAGGATTCAGGTATGCAAAATCCAGCACGTAACCACAAGAGAAATACTAGAACTTCAAATAACAAAAGGCACCCGGTAAATATACTCCATAGCATGATATGCGTGTTGTGCTACTGCATAGTGCTTACTCGCCTTGACAAAGTTATTTCCTGTGGAAAATAAAAAGACAACGATAAAAAATTTTATGCTTGCCATTGTGAGAGAAGAATCGTGCCCTGCGTGGGCCACGTCGCGATCACCTAGACCCAGACGGACAATGGCTGGCGTCAGGCAGTCACGGTAAAGTAAGCGCTGGAGCATAAAATGTTCTGTCGTGTCGCAGATAAGATCTTTTGGGGAAATGATCCTGGAAAGTCTTACTATTACTGGTGAGTTAAAATGTTAAACTGTCTTTGAGGTTGCATCAGACTGATACTTTTAGCAGACAGACGAGTTGCGGATGAAGAAAAAAGGAAGCAGCTAGGTGGAATTCTGCACTTTGCGTCTACACTGCCCGACCTTTACCACTGCACGAGGAACAGACACAGCACTAAAACATCTCGAGCGGAATTCAACACTTCCTCCAGAAACTTCCACATCTTGGAAGTGCTGCCATATTGTACCGATGTCTCGGCTTGGTATTCTGAGGGGAAGGCAGTTTTACTGGCATCGTAAGTGAACGACTCGACATAGTCTCTGCGATAGCTGGCTGGCGGGCAGGTTTTATTTCAAAGACTGTACTTCACACAGAAAGGAATAATTTACCACTTTTCATAAACTACCTTTACCATTCATGTCTTCTGTGTCAACTGTAACTGCCCACTGTTTGCGTCTTTCTTCAGTTGTAGGAAAGCCTAGCGCTGTGATAGCACATCCACTACAGTTTTTATAGTCAATAGCAAAACAGTGTTGAATTGCTGTTTACAGCTCTTAGAAATTATATATCATGTATTAGTTACTTTCATTAAATCCCTAAAACGTAATTCTTTTATCTGTGTTACATTACATAAAGTGAACCGACAAAGAACATGTAAAAGTGCAACAACACTTGTCGTATTTCTATCTACAGATAATTATGCCACGGAGCCGGTACTGAGAATTAAAATAGGCCTACAACAGCACTATGTTCACTGCTGTAGGTACAGTAAAACACAAGGCAAGTAAAATTCTCAGCCAATCTTGTCAGTATCAACATTCACCACTATTTCTTTACGTGGGTTCTCTATAGGCAATCCATGCTCAGAGGTTTTCAATGAATGAGAGGCCTGGAGAAGGTTCTGGCCAGGGCATCGGTGAAATACCCTCTTTATCGAGGTTTATTTGGACATCACGGGCAACACGTGGTTTTTGTTATGTTGTTGAAAGATAACATCACAGAGACCTCGAAGATATGGCATAGTCACTGCCCTTAACACGTCAGGTATATAACGGCTGCTATCCAGTTCACCGGATATTTGAACCAGAGGTGATCGTATTGCGTACCCAATGCTACTTTATGTCGTTACGCTATTGCTGTGATAGTACGACAATACAGAAAGCAATCTGGCAACATTCCTTCTCCTCGGAGTCTACACGCGGATATACTCATCGTGATAATGCTTGCAGAACCGAAACTCGCCTGAAAAAACGAAATGGTGCCACACTGTGTCCATGGTTGTCGGACGCGCCACTGCTGGCGCGCCTCTCTCTGTTACTGCGTCAGAGCCAGCCACAACAATAGTCGCCGTGCTGACAGTTCGTGGTGTCCCAGACGACGTCGCGCTGCGGCAAGCTTATTTCCTAACTCGTAAATGTCGTGGCTGTACAACGGCGGACGGGTGAGCTATAAATACGAATACTAATGTGCTCTCAGGCACCAGTCGAGTGTGGGCACTGAAATCCTGAACGGTCCTTTTGGACCCATCAATTCAATATTCGCATGACAACGTGGAATCTCGGTCAACGAGAGCAGCAATATCGGGGAACGATAAAGTGCAGTCTCTAAAGTCAATGGTCCTGGCACTGTCGAACTGCGTCATCTGGTGGTAGTGCCAGAATCATTTCCCTTCCTTATAAGAGGCATAACACTATATTCTGACAGACAACCAACCTTCAAATTCGATTACTGAATGAGAAAGGTGCTGCCCGATCTTTCCTTATTTGTTGTTGTTGTTTTTGTTGTGGTCTTCAGTCCTGAGACTGGTTTGATGCAGCTCTCCATGCTACTCTATCCTGTGCAAGCTTCTTCATCTCCCAGTACCTACTGCAACCTACATCCTTATGAATCTGCTTAGTGTATTCATCTCTTGGTCTCCTCCTACGATTTTTACCCTCCACGCTGCCCTCCAATACTAAATTGGTGATCCCTTGATGCCTCAGAACATGTCCTATCAACCGATCCCTTCTTCTACTCAAGTTGTGCCACAAACTCCTCTTCTCCCCAATCCTATTCAATATCTCCTCATTAGTTATGTGATCTACCCATCTAATCTTCAGCATTCTTCTGTAGGACCACATTTCGAAAACTTCTATTCTCTTCTTGTCCAAACTATTTATCGTCCATGTTTCACTTCCATACATGGCTACACTCCATACAAATACTTTCAGAAATGACTTCCTGTCACTTAAATCTATACTCGATGTTAACAAATTTCTCTTCTTCAGAAACGCTTTCCTTGCCATTGCCAGTTTACATTTTATATCCTCTCTACTTCGACCATCATCAGTTATTTTGCTCCCCAAATAGCAAAACTCCTTTACTACTTTAAGTGTCTCATTTCCTAATCTAATACCCTCAACATCACCCGACTTAATTCGACTACATTCCATTATCCTCGTTTTGCTTTTGTTAATGTTCATCTTATATCCTCCTTTCAAGACGCTATCCATTGCGTTCAACTGCTCTTCCAAGTCCTTTGCTGTCTCTGACAGAATTACAATGTCATCGGCGAACATCAAAGTTTTCATATCTTCTCCGTGGATTTTAATACCTACTCTTTTGTTTCCTTCACTGCTTGCTCAATATACAGATTGAATAACATCGGAGAGAGGCTACAACCCTGTCTCACTTCCTTCCCAACCACTGCTTCCCTTTCATGCCCCTCAACTCTTTATAACTGCCATTTGGTTTCTGTACAAATTGTAAATAGCCTTTCGTTCCTGCCACCTTCAGAATCTGAAAGAGAGTATTCCAGTCAACACTGTCAAAAGCTTTCTCTAATGCTAGAAACGTAGGTTTGCCTTTCCTTAATCTAGCTTCCAAGATAAGTCGTAGGGTCAGTATTGCCTCACGTGTTCCAATATTTCTACGGAATCCAAACTGATCTTCCCCGAGGTCGGCTTCTACTAGTTTTTCCATTCGCCTGTAAAGAATTCGCGTTAGTATTTGCAGCCGTGACTTGTCGAACTGATAGTTCGGTAATTTTCACATCTGTCAACACCTGCTTTCTTTGGGATTGGAATTATTATATTCTGCTTGAAGTCTGAGGGTATTTCGCCTGTCTCATACATCTCGATCACCAGATGGTAGAGTTTTGTCAGGACTCGCTCTCCCAAGGCTGTCAGTAGTTCTAATGGAATGTTGTCTACTCCCGGGGCCTTGTTTCGACTTTCCTTATATAAAGAATGTAAATGACGTTACTCCTAGCCCGCATCTCGTGGTCATGCGGTAGCGTTCTCGCTTCCCACGCCCGGGTTCCAGGGTTCGATTCCCGGCGGGGTCAGGGATTTTCTCTGCCTCGTGATGGATGGGTGTTGTGTGCTGTCCTTAGGTTAGTTAGGTTTAAGTAGTTATAAGTTCTAGGGGACTTTTGACCACAGCAGTTGAGTCCCATAGTGCTCAGAGCCATTTTTTTTCGTTACTCCTAGCTCCTCTGTGCAGTTGCACACAAATACCAATCTTTTTCCTAGGGAAACGCGGCAATTTGGCATCTGTTACATGAGGTCTTCTTCGTGTTTCAGTTTCAACGGACAGCAGTGAAGGTTAGGTGTTAGAGCCGATCGTTTAATTTCAGCCGGCCTGTGAAACGGCAGCTCAGGTGACGGGTTTCTGTGGGGGAGACGCGCTGAGGCGTTCCGCGCTGGATAGCAGCAGGAGGACGCCTTCCTGTGGTGCGGCGCTCGATAAAACGGCGTGGCGTGGCGGGCGACGTCCCCAAAGCTTCGGGCCGCTCCCCTGCCGTTAGGACGCCAGTCTGCCCCCTCCTTTCCAGTACGGCTAAGCCGCCCCGTAAACGCCACCGACTGGGAGAAATCACGCTTGTGTGGTCGTGGGTCTGGAAGAATCCGGCGCTACTTTTGCGCTTATACACTCAGGTTGCAAGCAAGCTTCAGTTCCTCCAGCGCACAAACGCACAAACGAAGGCGCCCGAGCGAAAACATATGCTTCTACATCGCTTCAAATATGTGCATACTTTGGCTGGTAATGAATTATTAATAATTATTAGCTTTTGTGTGCGCCGAGGCATTGATACCAGGAATAATTTTAAAAGAATTGATATTTCTGTCAGAAAGTACGGGTCAGTTAACTGAACACAGTGACACATACGGCTATTGTTATTTAATGCATAGAGATATCATTGATAAGAACTTAAAACAAAGATCGAAAAAGTTTTTAACTTACTTTACAGGCATACTATTTGAATCACGTAGGCCACACAAACATCATTTACGTGATCATCCGGTTCACGCCATACATCCTGAAGCTCATGAGCAGTTAGTTACCGACGCGAGGGCATTGCAGATGTCTATTTTAGAGATCTGGAATTATTATCGGAAAACGAGGCACACGCACAAAGTGTTTCGCGTAACCCCATAAAAAGAAAAAGCTATGGGTGTCCAGATGGCTAGGTGGTCGTCATGTCCAGCACGATCGATCCAACTGTTTGGAAGATGTTGAATTACGAATGTGCGAAACTCCCCTCCCCCCTCCCGGTGTGTGTAGGTGGGTGTTCAATCTTACTGAAAGATGTAATCTGTGAAATGAGCATGAAGTTACGGCATCAGAATCGAATCGGTGAGGAAAAAGCTTTGTCGTACAATCTGACTAAGAAAAGGGATAGGTTGGTCGAACACGTCCTGTGGTATCTACCTTTGGTCATGGTTGGAAATGTGGCGGCTAAACTTTGTAGAGTTACACCACGCCTTGACTCCAGCAAGAAGGTTCAAGTGGATGCAGGTTGCTGTAGTTACACGGAAATGAGATTTCAATGGTACGGAGTTACGCCAATACCATTGTTCGGCGTGATGACCCTATGAATCCAAATTTCTACGAATCTCTTTGATAGCTAGTCTGGTCACCTTTCTTTTATATTTATTTTTCATCTTTTATTCATAAACAACGTTATTAATTAAAATATTACGAGTGTTTATTTTAATACGTGTCTCACAGTCAAAAAAAAAAAAAATACATAGTGTGCACAATATCTTCGAAGGTCTTAGATCAGACGGGATTTTTCCTCGGAACAGACTTTCTTGGTCTCTGTTGTTTCCTTTTCTTCCCATTGCCTGCCTTCAACGGAGTTGTTCTCAGGCTGTATGTAGATTGCGTTGTAATTGTGGAAGTCTTTCTGATCAGAGAGCAGGGCATAAAGCTGTTGCTGCTCTCGCCCTATATGTAGCTGATGCAGTTTCAGGCTTCGGGGCAGATTAAGGAGTGGAGTACATTATATGCCGCTGTTATTCGTGAACGAAAAGTCTGATTTTCTTGAAGAGGCATATTTATAGGACTAAGCATGGTCCTGCAGACTTAACAGTTGCACGAAATTCTTTGAAGTAAGCCTGCAAGTCACAATGAGTAATGCTGTGTGGTTTTTCTTCCGAATATCGAATTTCTTTCGTCTGTAGGGAGGCGGTCATTCTCATTGTTTAATCTGCACATTCCAAATGGCTTCTGTACTGGGACTACACTCATCAGAACAGTAAAACTCCTTGTTCTTGCTGAACAGGTCCTTCTGCAAACCAGTACCAATGTCACATTTTATTCGTAAATATATTTTTTTCGTAACGTAACTTACATACTGTATTTTAAAATTTCGAAAGCAACAAAAAAATGAAAAAGCATCAATTTATACTCGTATCTTGATTTTTAAGGATTTTTCGAAAAGTAACCGTCGACAAATGACACCTTTTCACATGAAAACAAGAAATATTTCTTTAGGAGTTATGTACTTGCAAATAAATGCCTTAAATATCGCGCCAACAGGAAAGCAGGTCACAACTAGTAAAAAATTCTAGATACAAAGATGGTGTGTGAACATTCAAACACACCTTCACTGTTAATAAGGAAAACCATATGCCTCAAAAAACAAAGTGTATAAAATTATCTTCATGCGCTGGGAACGAAGCTGACACAATGATGAAAGTAGATCCTAAACTGCGAGCACGTTCAACAGTAAACGTATAGGAAAAAGAGGGAATTACTACTAGTTAACAGTGTCTTACACCAGGACTCGCTAACATAAGCGTTGGCAACAAACTAGGACGGGCTGCATAAACATAAAACAAGGTTGACTTGTGCCAGAAAATACTTCGCCAGTAAAAACGTAACTGGTCGCACATGGCACTCGGCATTACGACAGTCGTGTGATCAGCTGACATCGAGTTGCTCCTAGTTTAAAGAATGTAAGCAAGCATTTCATTCCCGTAGCAGGGGGTATACACACAGCAAAAAAAAATTTGCGTCACCTCGCTTCCAAGAGTTCCGGAACCTGTACAGAAAATTGGAATGGAGATCACATAAACATCATTTCCGCCGTTTTTATTGCTCATGAAAACCACACATGGCATGTTGTATCTTCCTGTACACAGCGGTACCTCTAATACCCAGTATCACGTCCTCTTGCATTGATGCATGCCTGTCTTCGTCGTGCCATACCATCCACGAGTTCATCAAGGCACTGTTGGTCCAGATTGTCCCACTCCTCAACGACGATTCGGCGTAGATCCCTCAGAGTGGTTGCGTAACATCATCGATAAACAGCACTTTTCAATCTATCCCAGACGTGTTCGATAGGGTTCATGTCTAGAAAACATGCTGGCCACCCCAGTCGAGCGATGTCGCTATCCTGAAGGAAGTCAGTCACAAGATGTGTACGATGGGGGCGCGAATTTTCGTCCATGAAGACGAATGCCTCGCCAATATGCTACCGATATGGTTGCACTATAGGTCGGAGGATGGTATTCACGTACCGTACAGCTGTTACGGAACCTTTCATGACCACCAGCGGCGTACGTCGGCCCCACGTAATGCCACCCCAAATCAGGGAACTTCCACCACGCTGCACTCGCTGGACAGTGTTATTGCCTCCAAACACGTCTCCGACGATTGTCTGGTTGAAGGCATATGCGACATTCATCGGTAAATAGAACGTGATGCCAATCCTGAGCGGTCCATTCGGCATGTTGTTGGGGCCATCTGTACCGCGCTGCATGGTGTCGTGGTTGCAAAGATGGACCTCGCCATGGGCGTTGGGTGTGAAGTTGCGCATCATGCAGCCTATTGCACACAGTTTGAGTCGTAACACGACGTCCTGTGGCTGCACGAAAAGCATTATTCAATATGGTGCCGTTGCTGTCAGGGTTCCTCCGAGCCATAATCTGTAGGTAGCGGTCATCCACTGCAGTAATAGCCCTTGGGCGGCCTGAGCGAGGCATGTTATCGACAGTTCCTGTCTATCTGTATCTCCTCCATGTTCGAACAACATCGCTTTGGTTCACCCCGAGACGCCTGGACACTTCCCTTGTTGAGACCTCTTCCAGGCACAAACTTACAATGCGGACGCGATCGACCCGCGGTATTCACCGTCTAGGCATGTTTGAACTGCAGACAACACGAGCTGTGTACCCCCTTCCTGGTGGACTGACTGGAACTGATCGGCTGTCGGTCCCCCTCCGTCTAATAGGCGCTGCTCCTGCATGGTTGTTAACATCTTTGGGCGGGTTTAGTGACATCTCTGAACAGTAAGAGGGACTGTGTCTGTGATACAACATCCAAAGTTAACCGGGGTGACGCAAAACTTTTTTTGGTGTGTGTACATATAATTAAATTAGCGATTACGGAGTGAGGGAAAATTAAAAGGATAACATCCATCATGAGTGCTCTTTTTATGCACCCGAGAAATTTACGGGGATAGTGGCTTCATACGTTCAACATGCTTCTGAAAATGGATCGGACTAAGTGAAAAAAATAGATAATCGGAAAGTATTGTGAAGCGTTCACGGAGAAAAACCATAAGAAATACTTCTGCTAGCTGTTTATTCTTAAACTATAGTTTGATCGTTGCTGCTGTAATGAATAATTTGGTGACAGTGCACACACTACTCTATAGATATTGGTTCGGCGAATCTCACCTTTCCACACGAACATTCATGGGTGGGATGGATGCGAATGAACTGTTGTAAAGTTACAGGTATTGGCTAGTATTACTTTATTGATACGTAAAGCAGATAAATTCAAAAGAATTACTGCTTTTTTTAAGTTGATGTTGTGCCTAAATTGTTTCTGTAACGCCATATCGGAGACTCATATTGTTAACAGGATTCAAGGAAGACATGTCATCATTTTAGCTGAGATTTAAATGTTAGAAATGGTTTTAAGAACAGGAGCTATTTTGTCAAGTGCGAAAAATGTTCAAAGTTATTACATCCCCCCACTGAAAGATAATTTCTTCGTACAACACTTCTGCTACGCCATGAAAACAGGCAGACGACCAATGTTAGCTAAAATCAGATGGAAGGGTGTGAAACGTATGCCATGAAGTAAAAAATCAGTTCTTCCAAAACTCAGATTTTTTTTTCAGTGAAATCTATTTCGTTGCTCCACATCAGAATTTTGTTTTCAGTATTCTCTGCGGTGACTAGGTGGGATTGCGGGTTGGAGGAAGAGACTACGCACCATTGAATAACGAGCTTGGCTATTGAGCCTATTGCATCGATAAAAGAAATTCATCTGGTAGAAAGGCTGCAAGGCCGCAATTCAATCTGTATAACGTTCCACGCTACGCCAGTAAGCTGTGGGATTTATTTCGCTTCGGGGCCCCGGTGTCTGCAAATATAGCATGTCTATTTCCCTTCATATATCACCCAAGATAATCCTTTACAGATGGAACCAGCTTATAATTGGTCCTAGAATAACAGGCAATAAGTTATGTTATCAGAAAGTCACCATACTTGTGTCTCACTACTGTTATTTTCTTGTTTACATCTAAACCACACAGACAGTCACAATTTAGCCAAAACAAAAAATTCGTTACCTGCTTCTAAACTGTAAGTTCCTGCTCATATGAAATCTAACGCGATTTAAAATTATTAAAGTTTGATGTTGTGTATAATAATACGTACAGAAATTGTAGATCCCCACGAGTAAAATAAAATGATACAATTTAACAATTATATTATGGGGTTCTAGTGAAGTTTTAAAATAATAAGTGTTAAATAATTGAAAATCTGTTGTGATAGACTGAAAAAAGTTCCGCTTGCAACGAACACATTTAATGAAGCATAGTAGTTACTATCCTATACAATAGATGTTGCTCTCATCACAACAAAAAAACTGCTCGCAGGTACCGTTCGTGACGCGCTCGGCTTACTGAGAAATGACTTCAAAATGGCGAGTCACTCGATGCGACCACGACAGCCGACAAATTTGAAAGCGCCATACTGATTTTGTTGTATTTCGTTGTATTTGTAATATAACTTGCTTGTTATGACAACATACCATTCCAAGGCAACGGTGCATTAAAAATTGTTCACAAATATGTCACCTTTGGCATGTTTTCTTACAATTAAATGTCAATAAGTGGCAAAAGCCTTCAGGAGACCCCAAGATTAACGATAATATTGTTGTGAGTTGCGTGTACTCACTGTGGTAATGTGGTTAGAGACGAGTTACTGTATCAAAGGGAGTAGGTTTGCACCCTGCTGTATGCTTTTTCTTTCCTTTTTTTCACTTTCGCATTTGTAACTGATTCTGGGACTTTCTTTTTAACGTAATACTTGTACGTTCTGCAATATTCGATGTTGTTTACAGACCAGAACGTGCTCGATCAGGAGTAAGCTTCTTCGATTTCGTGACTTCAGTCAGTGTAAAAAAAGAAGGATTAAATGTTGCGAGTGAAACGACCAGAAATGATATATGTATTCTTCCTTGTCGCATATATTTAGATTTTTGCTGCAAATATGTTGCTATTTCTAAGGGTCCACTCATCATGGGAGAATCCTTCGTCAATGTCACACACGGCTTACTGGAAGTGTGCTGCTGGACACGTACACATAATTTTGACGCCACTTCAGAGTTGGCCGAGCTCTTCATGAACGCGGGTCTACTTGCTCCGCACAGCACTTCACGTACCCACTGCGTGACGTCACATCTATCTGCTACAGAGGGTGCGTTCACCATAGATCATAGATAACGTAGACCGAGTTCTTTTTTTCATTTATAGCTGAAACGAAACACTGCTTTACCAATTGAACGAATTGTAGATTACTATTACACATACTTTAAGACAATAAACCTAATTTCTCCGAAAATCCTGATTTTAATGGGGTGGTATCGTTTTTACATGTGGCCCGGTATAACGTATTTACAGTTCTTTTTACCAGCAACAGAATTACATTCCTTCAGTGAGTACCTGATTTTGTTATGCTATGAGTCTTCTAGTTGACCTCTTCCACAGCAGTAGAAGACAAAATACCAATCTGGTAGGCAGCATTACTTTTCTGGCGTTCCCTCAACGTTACATGTGAAATGAAATCCGTATCTATCCACGAAGTCCGGTTTTTACCCAAATGAAGCGTTTGTATTTTATGCATTTTGCTTAATGTAGTACAAATGGAATGAAATTATAAGTAAAAGTGATTGAAACTTGTGCATAATAATTTTTTTTACAGTCATATCGATAACAGTACAAACAAAATGAATCTTACAGATAATACACAGAAGTAGACGATGTTTCTTGGGCATTTCTCTGAGTTGGTCGTTTTCTCGTTTTTCCTTTACGTGCTAAGGGCACAGGAAAATCAAAAATAGATGGTACAGCATCTGACTTCAATTTCCTTCAGATACCAAAGACCTCAGTATCAAAACATTCCGGCTGAAGCGTTTGCTGCATAATATTGCGTGCGGTCGTTCGGTTAAAATTCTCACTTTTCAAAACAAAAATTCAAACATTCCTTCATAATTCATCTTTGGGAAAACTGTAACCAGTTCTGAGACTACTTAACAACGAGCTATGACAATGAAGAGAAAAAGAAAGGCCTTGCAATTAATATTTTATAAATTTCCGCACGTATTTTTACAAGACAGGTATACGGTATAATGACCTTTATCATTCACTTCGTGATATTTAGGCACAAATAAATCCTGTCAAATAGAAACCGATTCGCAAATGTATTATAAATCTTTTTGTTTTACTAAAAGAACTTCAGCTGTGAAACACAATATTGCTTCCTTTTACGTATCTTTCGGTACAATCAAACATTGCACATGCTCTCACCATTGTAATAAGGAAACCGCAACTAAGAATACTACAGTTAAGATAAATTAAACTGTATTCCATAAGTTGCCTCCAAATACATATAGAGCGCGCATGCAATCGCAGAAACTCGGCTTCTTGATTGGAGCTTTCTGCCTCGGTCATGTGACGTAGACATTGGTTTCAGTATAATGACGTCATGCGCAGTACATGTTATATATGGTTCACAGAGTGCACTACTCCAACTTAAAATATATCTCTGACCACATATTTAACTACTTATTACATTTCAGTGGAGGTTGTGACTCTTATTGCCACAAAGTCAAAGCTATTTATTGGGTTTTTGTGTTTATAGCAGAAGCAGACACGTGGAGGACAGAAAAACGACCACAGTGCTTTTGGTAACCTAAACAGGATAGTCGGAATTGAGTTTCCAGTGCGTATAAAGTGGAAGTTTATACCCATTGTGTATTGTCAGTCTACAATTGAGCATGAACTTTTAATGTGAAAACCGTGCAAGAACTGAGGGCTGTAGAGCGAGAACAGATGCATATTGGGAATTACTAGGAGACACAGGGAAACAAACAAATGGGTCATCGAACAGCCCGCAGTGGAAGTTATTGTGACTGGAATGGAAAATGATATGGAGGCCGGCAAGACACGTAGCGAGGCAAATCACGGCCCTTTGGACATTCTTTGTTGGATTCCAAGAAATAAGGAAAGATGGAAGATGGGTAGATGGCATTAGAAAGAATGCGGGAGCAATATGCTGGCAACTGTAATGCTTAGACAAGTGTGGAAGAGGCCTCTATGCAGCAGTGGATGTTAAATGGGTAATGGTACAAGACCTACATTATTTTTCATGTCTCGTTACATACGTTCATATTTCCATACTGTTGTTTTGGAAATTCAAACTGTAAAAAAATCACGCGAGAATTGATAATTGTCGACTTGAGGAAATTTGGATGGGCCAAGAGGACTGTTGCTAGATCAGTCCTATCGCCAGAGTTAACGTCCCACTACTTTCCTCTTTCTTTGGAGGCAAAATCATATGTTACTCCAATTGCCACTTTAGCTGAGCTGAAAAAACGAACAAGTGATGCGTCTGACGACGTGAAACAGATTCCTGCAGTGCTACACAGATGTGGATGGTTATTACTGCTAAGGCATCAAGCATTTAATGAAGCCGGAGACAGAATGTTTGAACATCTGTTGTAACCACCTTGAAAAACTGCTATCATTCAGCATGATATTTCCTAGCATCCCACTTAGTAAATGAATCGATTTCATTTACTTCCGGTACGATGGACGTGGAAGAATTGTGGGCAAATTTTAAACACATTATAAACCACGCATTGGAGAAGTATGTGCCAAAAATTGGGTTACGGACGGAAAAGACCCACCGTGGTTTAACAGCGCAATTCGGAGAACGCTCAGGAAGCAAAGACAGTTGCACTCGCGGTACAAGAAAGATCGGGAGAATGGGGACAGGCAAAAATTAGTAGAGATTCGTGCTGCTGTAAAAAGAGCGATGCGCGAAGCATACAACGACTACCACCGTCATACCTTAGCAAAAGATCTTGCTGAAAACCCAAGGAAATTCTGGTCTTACGTAAAATCGGTAAGCGGGTCGAAGGCTTCCATCGTCACTCACTGATCAGTCTGGTCTGTCAACGGAAGACAGCAAAACGAAAGCTGAAATTTTAAATTTAGCATTTGAGAAATCTTTCACGCAGGAGGATCGTACAAACATATCGCCGTTTGAGTCTACAGATACCCGTATGGAGGACTTACTGATAGACATCCCTGGGGTTGTGAAGCAGCTGAAAGGGTTGAAAATAAATAAATCGCCAGGTCCTGATGAGATTCCAATTCGGTTTTACAGAGAGTACTCTAAGAGTACTCTACTGCATTGGCTCCTTACTTAGCTTGCATTTATCGCGAGTCTCTTGCCCAACGTAAAGTCCCGAGCGACTGGAAAAAAGCTCAGGTGACGGCTGTATATAAGATGGGTAGAAGGACGGATCCTCAAAATTACAGACCAATATCCTTAACATCGGTTTGTTGCAGGATTCTCGAACATATTCTCAGTTCGAATATAATGAATTTCCTAGAGACAGAGAAGTTGCTGTCCATGCATCAGCACGGCTTTAGAAAGCATCGCTCCTGCGGAACGCAACTCGCCCTTTTTTCACATGATATCTTGCGAACCATGGATGAAGGGTATCAGACGGATGCCATATTCCTTGACTTCCGGAAAGCGTTTGACTCGGTGCCCCACTGCAGATTCCTAACTAAGGTACGAGCATATGGGATTGGTTCCCAAATATGTGAGTGGCTTCAAGACTTCTTAAGTAATAGAACCCAGTACGTTGTCCTCGATGGTGAGTGTTCATCGGAGGTGAGGTTATCATCTGGAGTGCCCCAGGGAAGTGTGGTAGGTCCACTGTTGTTTTCTATCTACATAAATGATCTTTTGGATAGGGTGGATAGCAATGTGCTGTTTGCTGATGATGCTGTGGTGTACGGGAAGGTGTCGTCATTGAGTGACTGTAGGAGGATCAAGATGACTTGGAAAGGATTTGTGATTGGTGTAAAGAATGGCAGCTAACTCTAAATATAGATAAATGTAAATTAATGCAGATGAATAAGAGAAAGAATCACGTAATATTTGAATACTACATTAGTAGTGGAGCGCTTGACACAGTCACGTCGATTAAATATTTTGGGCGTAACATTGCAGAGCGATATGAAGTGGGACAAGCATGTAATGGCAGTTGTGGGGAAGGCGAATAGTCGTCTTCGGTTCATTGGTAGAATTTTGGGAAGATGTGGTTCGCCTGTAAAGGAGACCGCTTATAAAACACTAATACGACCTAGTCTTGAGTACTGCTCGAGCGTTTGGGATCCCTATCAGGTCGGATTGAGGGAGGACATAGAAGCAATTCAGAGGAGGGCTGCTAGATTTGTTACTGGTAGGTTTGATCATCACGCGAGTGTTACGGAAATGCTTCAGGAACTCGGGGGGAGTCTCTGGAGGAAAGGAGGCGTTCTTTTCGTGAATCGCTACTGTGGAAATTTATAGAGAACTAGCACTTGAGGCTGACTGCAGTACAATTTTATTGCCGCCAACTTACATTTCGCGGAAAGACCACAAAGATAAGAGAGATTAGGGCTGGCACAGGGGCATATAGGTAGTCATTTTTCCCTCGTTCTGTTTGGGAGTGGAACAGGGAGAGAAGATGCTAGTTGTGGTACGAGGTACCCTCCGCCACGCACCGTATGGTGGATTGTGGAGTATGTATGTAGATTTAGATGTAGACATCAGAACATTATGCAACTCACAAGGAAAAGGGATATCTTCCTCAATAGAAAATTATCCTCTGTGTGCGTGACCTGTCGTTCCTCTAAGTTTGTCATTACTGTTCTCAAACCCACGTTTGTTTGTTTGTTTGTTTTTCGTTCATCCCTCTTCTGACTGTAGGGGGCCGGCATGAATTCCTTTCATGTGCTAACATCTTCATCTCAGAGCAGCACTTCCAGCCTACCTCCTCAATTATTTGCTGGATGTAGTCCAGTCTCTCTCTTCCCCTACAGTTTTATCCTCTACAGCTGCCTCTAGTACCATGGAAGTTATTCCCTAAAACATGTCCTATCATCCTGCTCCTTTTTATTGTCATTGTTTTCCACATATCCCTTTCTTATTCTCTTCTGCAGGGAACCATCTTATTTCTTATCTTGACAGTCCACCCAATTCTGTAACAGCACATTTCAGCGCTTTTTATTCTCTTCTTGTCTGGCTTCCTCACAGTCCACAACTCATTAACATAAAATGTTATGCTCCAAACGTACATTCTCATAAATTTCTTTAGCAAACTGGGGCCTATGTTTCTTCTTCTTTTGGCCAGGAATGTCATCTTTTCCTGTGCTGTTCTGCTTTCCATGTCGTTCTTGCTTCGTACGCCATTTGTTATTCTGCTTCCAATGTAGAAAAAATCTTGCGTTCGTCTACTTCGTGGTCACGAATTCTGCTACTCCTCATTACTTTCGTCTTTTTCGGTTTACTCTCAATCCATGTTCTATACTCATCAGATTGTCCATTCAATTCAGTGGGTCCTGAAGTTCTTCTCTTTCACTGATGATAACAATGTAATCAGTGAACGTTATAATTCATATCCTTTCATTCGGTATTATAATTGCACTTTTTCTGAACCACCTTCTATTTTCGCCATTGCTTCTTCGATACCCCAATACAGAAGGTAATTTATAGTAGGCAAGAGCTTACTTCAGGTTTAAGAGCAAGACCATCAAAACAGAAGCTTTTCCTCTCATCCAGGAGCACGGCGCCACAGCGTTATTCCACTGCACTTATTGTTGCTAAACAGAAATGGCCTTCTGTGAGAGTTTCAATAGATACCGTTCTCGTCACTTTCTTCAGGCCTTCGCGCCCCCTCATACGTCTTCGAGTACCCACGCATTTGTCTTTCAAATAGCCGCGCGGGATTAGCCGAGCAGTCTAGCCGCTGCAGTCATGGACTGTGCGGCTGGTCCCGGCGGAGGTTCGAGTCCTCCCTCGGGCATGGGTGTGTGTGCTTGTCCTTAGGATTATTTAGATTAAGTAGTGTGTAAGCTTAGGGACTGATGACCTTATCAGTTAGTCCCATAAGATTTCACACACATTTAAACATTTCTTTCAAATATTTAGATCACTATCTCTGACCGACACCATCAGTTTCGCTGTCGTGCAGTGCAGCAAGAAAAAAAGAAATAGGGATTTTACGTCTCGTCGACGACCACTAACAGAAATCAAACAGCTGCCTTCCTTTGAAGATACAATTTCCACTCTTCTCTATCTTTATAATTTCAATTTCGATACTGAAAGAAGACACGGTCTTGTTTGTGTGTCTTTTTTATGGCTTATACTCCAACACTAAGGTGCAGCCTAATTTATTAGCAGGTGTACGCAATATAAGCAGAAGTGTACGTAACGCTTTGTTTCTCAGGCGCCGGCCAAGTAACTGTAGACGTATAGTACGTACTTTTGCTTATGTGTGCTTTCCACATCTCCTCCTAAACCACTGGACCTGTTTCAACCAAACTTGGTAGACATACCTCGTACTAATCAGGCAGTAGTAGCCGTGGGAGTAAGAACCATGTGCCTGTCTTAATTCAGGAGATATGACGTCATAAACAGATTTGTCAAAAACTGCTGCACCATGCATGACGTTCAAATTTATTACTTCTGTGCCAATAATCCTATTCGCAATACATTTCGCAGACAGTATCCACATATGAAGCAAAATTCACCTAAAATATTATATCATGGTAAAACACATACTTCAGGAGATATGATGTCATGAACACTGAGATGCGTGAAAAAATTTCTTACCATGCATGAAGTTTTCATACATTTATTCTTCACTACTAAAACACTCCTACAGCTGAGTCAACTTACGGAAATACCTGACACCCGACAGTGCTTTTGACAGCTTTTTGACTGTGAAGCGCAAACGGCTTTAGGCAAAAACAACAGCCGTCTATAGAGCTATGAGGAGGCGTAGGCACAGAGACGTTTACAAATCGCATTGTAGATACGCGAAGCAGCTGCCCCCAGCGTATAGAAACCGCACATTTCTAACAGAAAATTGATAAAATCAATACACGGACAATGCCGGGTTTGTCATTTGAAACTCTTTGAATGCAGTGTGTCGCCAAATTGTATATTTTGCTTTCTGCTCCGTTAGATGGGCTATTACAACGCCTTAGGTGGGCTGCCTCATACACACTAGGTCCTACTACTTAATGGAAATTGCTTTCCGTAAAGCACGCCAATCTTGATCCTATAGTTCTTTCCAGTTCTGCTCTTCGGCAAGTACTGGAACTTTTTTTCTCCTGTTCTGGTCACTGCCCGCTAACAGGCCTCATGATTAGCATGGGAACGCTGAGAGGTATCTTGTTGAGAGATTCCTTGGTAGCATCCTTGAAACGAGACCACTGCTCCAAGGTGATGTCTAAGCGTCTTCTAGAAACGCATCACGTGGTACATTTTTGCTGCAGCCAATGAACAAAATAAAGTCTAAATTACAATATACACTTCATAAGAATTTTTACCTTCGTTTCACAGTGCTGTTTATATCTTATAATACTGCAGGCTTCAGATTACAAGCGCAATATGTGGGGTACGACGCAGCGAAAGATGTAATATCCCACGTTCTTTTGTACGATATCGTAACGAAAACAAAGCCAGTAAGATTTTTACCATCATCATGACCAATAGTTCGCCGTAGCCCCTATAGCTCTGCGGTCAGCAAATTTTACCATGACCTACGAATGCAGGCGACGTAAATGCATCAGTTGAAGACTGACTTTTCGCTCAGTTGGCGCGTTGGAGGGAGGGAGGGAGAGAGAGAGAGAGAGTGAGAGAGAGAGAGAGAGAGAGAGAGAGTGAGAGAGTGAGAGCTCCGTCATTACATGCTGGCACAGCTAAGGTACGAGGCTTTTGTTACAGCTAACAAAAGACGCACGCATTTAGAGCTTTACCAGAGCTCAATAACGCTGTAGACGCTTCTGCGTACCACAGAGCGCGCCACTGACGCATGCTAGCAACCTGTACCTGTCACCGTTGCGTTATGACATTCTTGCGGAAGCTCCTTTTCTGCATTTTATTCATTTTCCTTGCGGTTCTCTTCAGTGTTCTGCGTTCATCCTCAACTATATTAATTCATGTAGCCAGTAACAAGGGATAACTTACATTATTGGCGTTAATCCTCACACGCATCGAAAATTTAAAGGCACCCACTCTTCTATAAGTAGGAGATGTGGGAGCCAGTCCTTAAGATATGATGTAATCGAAAGCTATGATTGCATTTGGATTTCACTTAAAACATCAAATTAATTCAAAATCAACTTTATTTTGGGATATACGAGGAAGGTTGACAGAACCCTGGGCGACCACTGCATTCTTTTATGGCTAATATTGTGTCACGCTTGAAGAAAAAAAAAAGTACGTAAGTAAGTGTGTTACGTTCTCGCTACAATTTCACTTTATCGGTCCTCCAATTTTACGAGTAAAACGACTGGTAATCGAAATGTCATCGATCTGTCACTACAGGAAGTTTTTGATGAGGTACTACTAGCATATTCTTTACTGCAGACCAGCCCCAAAAAAGTCTTCTCTGCGTTATTTTGTCCATGCTGGTTTTTTTGTCATTTTTCTGCTAGACCTTTACCACTCATCTAATTATCGTAACCCATGTCAGTCATAGGATCTGATTGTTGGCATCTGTCATTGGAAAACCTGGGAACATAGGAACGAGTACTTTTTCACACAAAAGAAAACAGTAAGTTCACTAGCGCAGTCAAGACACATCAGGAAAAGTACGTATAAAAATGCAGGCTCGAGAAAGAAGGTTATAATTTATTTCCCGTCAATATCGAACTCATTACAGAAGGGGAACTGGCAAAGCTGCACAACGATGACCAGTCATGTAGGTATTTGAGTGCAGTTATTAAGAGAACAATGCAAACCTTAAATCAGGCTGTATTAACAGCAGCGCCCCTTCGCTTGATATGCATGCTCGAGTCAACAAGATCCTCTAGACGAACTTTATAATTAGTTCAATGGAGATGAGAGAATTTATTAATTAATCGGCGTTTGTCTCCAAGGGTGACACGAAACTAGTTCAGAAAGACGCAATCACACCGTTTGTTACCTGGCCCTTTAGAGGCGAAGATACAGTTCCGTCGATACAGTAAGTCTCACTACCACGACGTAATGTTTGGAACATAATGGTCTATATGAATCCTATTTTTTTTTCTTTAAGGAAGTATTTTCCCATAAATCGCACTCAAATTTCTTCCTACCCACTTCTACCCACCAACATATGAAATTTTATGCGGAAACCATTCAATAAACTCATAGTTTCGGCTAAAGAACAAAAGATCCACGTTAGGAATTATTAGGAGGGACGAAAAAATGGGTTCAGGAACATAATGGAAAGGAAAACTTTAGTACGACAGTAACGAACACGAAATGGAGTTGCGCAGGAGATGTTGCCATACGAATGGATGGCAGATGGACCAATGAAGTTCTTTGCTGGATTCACACACATAACGAACGACCGAAACGAAAACCTAATGAAAGGCGGATATATATTAGGAAACCAATCAGGAGCGATGTTGAGGCATGGCGGCCGTTATCCAATACTGAACGCCAAATGGCAGTTGCATTGCGTAGTTCGAATGTTTTCAATAAATAGTAATTGTACTGAGGTATTCCTCATCATAAAATGCTTATGTTCACTCTCTTGCAACTAGTCGTTACGTCGAGAATTAGTGTTTTTGCCTGGGTAAGATAAACTTGTACAACGACTTGTCAAATGACGTAAAGTGGACCCTGGCTTTAACTACCTTCGTGGAACGTTCTTCTGAGCTCCACATACAGCAGTATACTTGCGTTCTCCGTCACTGGCCAGAGCGAGAATCTGACATCAATATTCGGTGGCTAAGAGCCTACAATTTGTACTGCTATTGGGGCGACTGGACGGCAGTTACCAAACGATTCATCAGCCTTTCAATAAGTACCGCAGTTTCTGAACAGTTGATTTCTCACCTGGGAATAGTCAGTTGAGAGAATGCCATCCGATGAAGATCTTTTCTCCTTGCACTTCAGCTAAAAAAAGAAAATCGAAGGGTTCGGAACACGAAAAAACATGCTACGTATACTACTCGACTGATTAGAGGTCACTATTACACACTGACGATCTGAATGCATACCCCAGTAATTTTTCCAGTTATCTTCGCATGTCAAAATTGTCCGCAGCTCGTGGTCGTGCGGTAGCGTTCTCGCTTCCCACGCCCGGGTTCCCGGGTTCGATTCCCGGCGGGGTCAGGGATTTTCTCTGCCTCGTGATGACTGGGTGTTGTGTAATGTCCTTAGGTTAGGTTTAAGTAGTTCTAAGTTCTAGGGGACTGATGACCATAGATGTTAAGTCCCATAGTGCTCAGAGCCATTTGAACCATGTCAAAATTGCCATTTTATGACTACCTAAAGCAAGATGTAACTGGAGTCAACGAGAAAAGAAGCAAGTGTTTTGAAGCAGAAGAAAAGTTTATGCTCATACAAGTAATTCATGCCATAGTCGTTACTTTTTTTCTCCTAATACATCTTCTGCAGTTATCTATGATTTTGAGAAATATTCGTTAACGACTGATAGCAGCTCCATAAGCTCGAATTGAGAAAGTATGGCAAAGGAAAGTGACTAATACCTTCCAAAGGAAGCATTTGCCTTAAGCGATCACGAAAATCTAGATGGCTGGATCAGGATCTGAATGGCCGTCGTCCGAATTAGGAGCCCAGTACGTTACAACCGAAGAGATAGAATACTATAGAGAGGCAACACCGCGACCAGAGCGAAGCAAAATGAACAACCCTCCGCCATGTTTTCAGAAGTGAAAACAAAAGGGCATGGTACATCATAGTGCGTAAGCAGATTACGAAACCTAGGGTAAAACAATAAATTCACAGAGTCATGTAAAGTTAAACATGTCGCAGTTCTTTCTGTGCTGGTGCATGATACAAATGTACAAAGCCACAACAAGTAACATTTTTAAGCAGTTCTCACTTGAAATAAAAAAAACATTCAGTAGTCTATCACTTCTATGCGTGCAGTTATGTGCTGCGTAGGCGTTAGGCATGTTTTCAAAAAGGAATTTAGCAACTACTTATTTTACAAGTTGGCACACGTACTACTCGATTTCAAAACAACCACAGAATGCCTTCCGGAAACAGGGTTGCTGGTGGCACATCGAGGCACTGCGGGGAGCGCTAAATACCGTGCCACAGCCTCTCTATGTATTCTTTACCTCTCTGGTTACCACTCTGCCATCTCTCTCGGTTATGACAAGAAGAGATTCTTGGAAATGGGATACCTGGTTATTTGTCGGCAGATTGTGTGAAATACCCTTGTAAGCAACTCGCCGTCCACTTGGACACAGGAAATGTCGGTCTCTAGAGAATGACTGCGATAGGGCTGCATAAATGCACCAAGGACGAAGCTAGGAAATGGGGAGACTAAATGAATCTGACATCCTTGAAGGAATTTTCCCGCTGCCAGAAACGTGTGACAACGAAGCATGAAAGTTCTGATCGGAACGTGTTTATGGATAAATAGTTTGGCAGACGAACGATGTGACACCAAGACGACTTAGCAGAAGTCACCAATTATAACCCAAATCCCAATTGGCTGGAGAATGTATGACGTGATATCCAAAAGTTTCCGAAATATAATAATTAAAATTACCTTCGAAGTAGTTTTCTTGAGAGCGAATATACCAGTCCCAAGGCCACAAACATTTTCAAATTGCATCCTAAAAAACTTTCTTTGTTAGGGTATGTGAGTACCCTCTGCAAATCTCGGCCCCTTGAACGTGTTTTTCATCTTGGGGAACAGCAATAAATCACACGGAGCTAAGTCTGATAAGTACAGCTGATGGGGAACACGTGTTTTTGGTAAAAAAAATTCCTGAATAGCATAGTACGTATACGGTCGTAGTCATCCACACGCCACTCCTCTTGAGGTGCTCCGTTAATGTCCTCCCTCAAACGTCTTAGAACATGTCGGGAGAACTCATTATTGACCGCCTGACCAGGTGGGACCAACACTTTATGAACAATCCCGTCAACATTTGAAAAAGAACAGATCAACCAGGATCTAACGTTACTTTTGAACTATCGAGCTGGATTGAGCCCAGGTGAAGGCTTACTTTTGAACTATCGAGCTGGATTGAGCCCAGGTGAAGGCTTACTTTTGAACGATCGAGCTGGATTGAGCCCAGGTGAAGGCCTCCATCACGACGATTGTTGCTTACTTTCAAGGTCTTATTTCAGGAAACCAAACCAAAGAAGTGAAACTCGCGGTCTGCCGCCGCTGATGAGTCGACGGCTACATGCAGAGCCCACGAGCTAGAGTCCTTACTGAATATGGTGGCGAATGTGCAGTGAAGGGGAAAACATGGGAGCATAGGTTTCAGTTTGGAACGGCACTTTCTTTCCAGTGCTCGGCTTTTCCCCAATAGCGTCTGCCTGTGCGCGACTCCCACCACTATTGCACTCCCCACACTTGCCCTACACCAACTGCTCCTCTACCAGCCACGATATTCTGCATGCACTCTACCGGGTTTCCATAGCGCGTCATCAAACGAGTGGAAATTGTTGTAATCGCCTACCCTCTGTAACTCTCGTCCCACTACGGACCAGTAGTAGTAGTAGTAGTAGTAGTTGTTGTTGTTGTTGTAGCAGTTGTCGTCGTCGTCGTAGTCTTTAATCCGAAAACTAGTCTGATGTAGCTCTCCACGCTATTTCTTCTTTGCAATCCTCTTCATGTCAGTGTAACGACACGCATTTGAACCTGATACACTCCATACAAATATTTCTCTTTGTCAGAAATGCTTTTCTTGATATTGCCAATAAGCATTTTATATCCCCTCTACTTCGATCATCGTTAGTTATTTTGCTGTTCAAATAGCAAAACTAATTGACTACTTTTAGTGGTTTATTTCCTAACCTAATCCTGTCAGCATCACCTGGTTCAATTCGACTGCATACCATTACTCCTGTTTCAGATTTGTTTATTTTCATCTTATAACATCTTATCAAGACACTATCTACTCATTGTAAGAATTTTGTCATGCTATTTTATGATCATTTTCAATGGTTCAACACATGTACTTGCAAACATGACATTTTCATTGCTTGATCTTCCAGGCTTCCTGTCATGTTCTTATAGTCTTTCTCTCTCAATTTTATCGACACCATCACATTTTTAACAAGCTTCTAGTAACCAGTCTGGCTTCCATATCAAAGAATTAAATGAACCTTTTATCACAGGCAAGTAACAAACAAATGTAGGGACTCAATATCCGTGTTAGTAAACAGGAAAAAATACACTTGAGTTTTCATTGAAGTTTTGTAGATTACGTATATTTATCTTTTCTGCATTTATTGGGTCATAGTATAATGAAATGTGTGTCCCATTTTATATCATCACCTTTCATATTTAAGAAGCAATATACCATAGAAATATTTACTGTACAAAATTTTATTAATAATTATGAATCCCTGAGATGAAAAATGACAATAATAATATATAACTTGCACTGATAAAATTGTATAAACGTCAACTCTCTAAATTACTAAATTAAACCAGAAGAGAGTGAAGAATTTTCCATATTTATTTACATTTTCTTATAGAAACAATGGCTCATGTAAACACAATCAATCACAATTATTACGAATAAAAAAAACAGATGGTACAAAAGCAAAGGTATGTGGTTTTTGGCCATAAATATGAGCCGTTTCACTGTGAGAAGTCATTACAGTCTGTAACTTGCTAACAACAACATCAAAAGTGCCAACTGAAACACTACAGACGAAACTTCCTAATAGAAATGTTGGTTCATCACGGCCTTATATGCGATCCTGGTTTGACGCCAGTGATCCTAGAGATATGGATTTAAGACGCTTGTTTTCCTTTTTTTCCCGTCATGTTGGTGTGTGCTCATTATAGCTGCATTCTGATGAATAGTTTTTTCTTCCTTCTCCTCTTCCTCTTTTTCGGCTGTTGCAGATGTGATGGATGTGTGTGGACTTGAGGTAGCACAGCTGATCCATGACATGCCTGCAACTGGGGTATGGGATGTTCCTTAGAGGTTACCCACTAGCGACTAGTTTGTGTCAACAACCACCAAACCACTAGCATATTGTACATCTTGAAGCTAATGAGTTTTTTTTACATATCGTTATACGAGAATGAATCAGAAAGTCTTTGGCACTACCTTTTGGCCAAATTATGGCTGTAAATGCGAAGTCAACAATCCATTCCCAGTGATGACCTTTCTTGGATCGGCCTAGTTTTATCTGCGAGTAGTTCTACAGTACAGCGCTGCTGGCAATTGTTGAGGATAGCGGTTGTGCTTCCCAAGTCCATGGCATACGAACAATGAAGTGTGATTCGTTTTCCGTGGAGCATGGAGCAAGGGACATGTGCCCATCGAAATGCACAGAGCAATGCAGCCCACCTATCGGGAAAAGTGTCTTCTTTCAAGGAGTTGAGGTGGTAGTGGTGGTGGTATGAGTTCACAAAAGGCCATGAAAACTTACTTGTGAATGAGCATTTAGGGAGGCCATGATCGGTTCCCACTGCTGACATGTCCCATGTGGATGCAATGAAGAAAGTGGACTCGCTTGTGCACCTCAAAGAAATTTTCTGGGAGCTCGGTCTCTTGTAAGATGTGATTACGAGACTGTTCATGGGTTCTTAGACTATAAGAAAGTTTCATGTTGGTGGATGCCTAAGCAGGTGGATGACATTGATGAAAGGCAAACGAATGATTGCTTCACTGAATCACGCGCAACAATATACGGAGGAGGATGACAGTTTCCTGGACAATACTGTTACTGGCAATGGAACGTGGATACTGTATTTCATGCTGGAACCGAAGCAGAAGAGCACTGTGTGGAAACATACAGGTTCGCCTATGACAAAAAAATTTCATTCAGTGCCATCTGTCGGGTAAGTGGCATTAACTGTGTTGTTGGATCACCATGGACTGCTCCTGCTGGATTTCATAGCACTATACGCAACAATCAATGCTAAGTGTTATTGGCCGGCCGGAGTGGCCGAGCGGTTCTAGGCGCAACAGTCTGGGACCGCGCGACCGCTACGGTCGCTGGTTCGAATCATGGCTCGGGCATGGATGTGTGTGATGTCCTTAGGTTGGTTAGGTTTAAGTAGTTCTAAGTTCCAGGTGATTGATGACCTCAGAAGTTAAGTCCCATAGTGTTCAGAGCCATTTGAACAGCTATTGTTCCACACTGTCAAGCCTGCGGGCTGTAATCAGATGTGGAGAATGTGATTGTCCTCCATGACGAAGCGAGGCCACATGTGGCAATCAGAACTACCAACAAGCTCTAGTAATTTCACTGGGGAATCTGGACCACCTGCCGTACATTCCATACCTCGCCCCCTAGTGATTTCCACGTTTTGGTCTGCTAAAGAAGTTCTTGACAGAACAGCGATTTGCATGCAATGATAAGCCAGGACGCACTACAATGGTGATTCCACAGTCAGCTGGACGAATTCTATCACAGGGTCATCTCAAATTCAGTTATGTGATAGGGCATTTTCTGAACCTGTGTGGGGACCAAGACGAAAAATAGTGTGAAGCACATATAATAGTACATATATTTGTAATTACCTGTATATACCTTATTTCAGACAATAAAAAAATAGGAGCAAAGACTTCCCGATTCCCGCTTGTACGATCGACGTGATATGCACAGTTAAACCAAGATTCATACTCCCTGTGACACACAACTATCCACCACCATAGTGCACAATGATCACTTACACATGCACAGAGTTTATTGTTACAGAGGACTGGCAGCACTCTAGCCCCAGCTCAGGAACCTTGATTTTGTCAAACCATTACTCAACCAAAGGCTGACCGCCATATGGTGCTGGCTATTTGACGCCATATGATGCTGGTTATTTGACATAATTAGAGTACACATGTGGCTTACTGAAAACCATAAGTGCTCAGAAAGCATCCGATCCTGTTCCCATTCCGTCCCCAGGGCACGCCGCTGCTAAAGCAGTGCATAATGTGAGTTTAGAACTGTAAAACGAGAGGTAGGAGCTGGTCGTATGTAGTGATGAATGGGTTCTGGACCAGAAAATTTTTCCACAGTATTTAATTATAGCTATGTTTCTATGTGGACAGAGTGGACTATACTGATTCGTCTTCAGTACTGACTCAATGCTGGATGACTACAATTTCGGTGGGTTTGCGGTTAAGAGACTATTTTGGTTTGTTGGGGGTTAAGAGGCTAAACAGTAAGTCATATGTACTTCGGTCAAGAGAAAGTTGCTCCATAGTTAGTGACATCAACCAAATATTTGATCGACTTTTGAAAGTATGTAGAAATAGTAAAATCGACGTGTTAAAAGTAATATTGAAGCCACAACTGCGAAATAATTTAAAGAGAAGTAATGGGTAGGGTCGATGTGTAGTTCAGAGCAGATGATGGGTCTCTCAGTGCCCATCTGTGGAGAGAGAAAACCCTTGCCATCGCAGTTAAGCACATAGGTAGTTAAGAGTAAAGAATGTCTTCTACCTTGCAGATTCGTGATAGTAAAACAGGGAAATCTAAAAACTTAATGGATATCATTTGGACTGACAGTAATAGAATAAGGCGAGAGAAACAATTATGTCAGTAGGTGGGTGGAGCAACGCATATGTCCCTTGGTACTCAGCATGCAATTGGGGCCGTCCCTCGCACAGCCATCCCATTCTCAATACATTATACTCAAAGTATTAAAGAGAGGAAGAGAATGCACTATTCATCATAGTGCTACCGCTAAAATGGAAAACAGGATGTTACAGAAAAAAGGGGGAACTGCATCTAAAACCAATTAAAATGGACTAAAAGAGAAATACCAAGGCAGCTGGCAAACACGAAGTACCACAGACACAGCATGCAGTGAGAGATGACCCAACCCCAACCACTTTGCCCCACTCCGAAAATGGCTTAAAATGTTATATTTCAGAATAAAAACCGCTTTCACATAGAAAAGAGAGAACCAGTTCAACTGACCTTGAGTTGAGAAATCCGCCAATATTAGAGGCAAAGAATCTGAAAGCCCATTCCTGGCATGGAGACCAAGGGGGAGGGGGCATTCCAGCAGGATTGAGCTACTGTCTGTAGGATGGCTCGTTAGATAAAAAACTGTGAGATTATCTGATACGACAGATCCAGAACGAAGATAGGGTGATTGATTCCTGCCAGTAAGAGAGGAAGGAAGAGTGCTATGCAGCTTTAGTCTCTTTCATAGTACAGAGTTTATTAGAGGGAGCAGTAACTCACCAGATGATGTTCTCTGAACGAGGACATGTCTTACTTGCGCCAACAACTCTGTACCTAGGATCATCAAAGCTAATGTTGGGCAAGTAATTGCTTCTCTAATCAAACGGTCTGACACCTCATACCTTGGTGTACCTATATGACCTGGGATGCAAAGAAAGACAACTGACGGGCAGTACAACAGAGTTCAGAGAAAAAGTCATGAATAGCAGATAGAACAGAGTCACAAGAGTAACAGTGAGCAATATCCTGAGACTGCTCACTGAATCACTACAAATTTTAAATACATTCAAGAGAGGCCTGTTTAATCAAATGTAGGGTTCTCTTAATGACCATCATACCCACCATAAAAATACTCCACATTCCCGGCAACAAATTTTGTTTCTGACTCGCAGGAGATGCAAGAGTGTGTCCTGCCCATAGATGGTTTTAGGGCTGTCAATGTAAATGTTGGTAGCATCCTGATGCTCCTGAAGAACTGAAAAGGTACCCCTTGAGTGCGAGGTCGCAAAAGGCCAATGATGGTGACAGCATTGAATGCCCCAGATATTGTCTACCATGCAACCATAATATTGGCTGTTCATGACAACATGGAGCAGAGACTGGAGATATCCAATGGTAAGCACAGCATGAGGCTACGGAGCGTAGTCAAACTGCTTAGTTAATAAGTAACTCAGGACAGTGCTACAGTGCTCGTCGTGTTGATAAAAAGCAGAGTGATGGCAACGATAAACAAAGAAAATATTGCGTTATATCTGCAACAACAGTTATGGAAGTAGTTATTTCGTCAAAAAGGAATACAAGGAATTTCACAGAGAGACAGAAGTGGTAGATGAAATATTAGCCTTTCTTCAAGATGAGCCAGTGGATCGCGTGGTGTTGTATACACTCAACTGTGTGGGCAACGTACATGAGGAGTATAACGATGGTGATATATGCTTAACAAGTGAAAGTGATACTGAAACAAGTCTTGAACCGTGTAGTTCATCATGATTATCAGATAGCGAGCCACAAATCCCGTCTCCAGTGAAATGTAGTAAAGGACAATCATTGTCGATTGTCGAAGGAGATGGTACTAAACGTATTTATGTACATGGAAGATCACCGCAGCACAGTAAAAAACCAGTTACAAACACTTTTTGAAGCAATATGAGTGCTTAATGCATAAGAAGAACTATGGGTATTTAGGGGAGGACTAGGCACAATTGTTACAAAAACTGGTGTTTGCTCGTTTCAAGGATGCTTGATACAATTAACACGATATGCATGATAGTGACCTACTACGTTATGCACATCAAATTGTGTGCGACATCTGTTGCAGTGATTTCAAGGGTAGCAGTGGACTGTTGCATAACTTCAAACAGTGCTACAGAATTGGAAGAATTAAGATAACGAAATTTCATAGAAAGCATCAAATTGACGAAGCACTGGGAAGTGCGGATTCGGCCCGAAAATTTGTAGATGAGATAAACAAACTTATCCCAGCATTCAGTAAGAAATTTCTTGTCACTCTGACCAAACGGGATTTGGAGAGGAAATGTATATGAAAGGAACCCTGGGAATTAGAGGTGCCTAGAGTGTTTAATGAACATCAACTAACATCAATACCTTAATGCACTTGTATACAATTATGTCAACTGTTAATCTGGATGGTAAATTGGCTGGAAAGGTATTTACCATACTGCAAGAAGTTGGAGATGCTTTGCCCCCAACGATTCATTCTCATGAGTGGGATCTTGCAAGGGCAGTGGGGAATATTTACGTCACAGAAAACCAACAGCGGGGAAATGGGCATAGGTAACTACAATTACGGTATGAGCACTGCCTTTGGCCAATAGCAGGTCAAAATAACTTATTTTTCCTTGATTCTTGGTCTGCATATAAAAATCATGCTCCTTTAGAGCAAACTACCCCTCCTGATAAAGCATTTGTTTCTGCAATTCATACCACCTGGAACCACTGGACAAATTCAGGGTCTGGATGTTTGTTTTCTCCATGCCTATAAAATATTATTGCGCTATCTACAGCTATGCCTTAAAGGATAGCCAGTTTCATGATAAGCTCCACGACAGACTGTTTCGCATTCAGATGCATGCCATCACAAACCATCAGTCCTCATCACCCTGTTGCTCCAATATGATTCTATATGCATTCTTTAAGAGTGGTTACCTAGCTGAACGTACTGCATGGTTTTTAACTGTGAAAGAGTTTGCCTTTGATCTTGACGGTGTAAACCTTTGGAGTCACTGTGCCACGACATTTTTCTTTTGGTTTTCATGGTGCTAGTTAATCGCTTGCTTTCAATATTTCTTGAATGTGGAATGCATACATCCCATAGACGGTTGATCTCTATACTTCCCGGACACTCATTTTCTGTCGCCCTCCTGATGCACATGGTGACTCATTAGCTGGTAATATTTTTCTTGTCATAACTGTTAACACGACACTTTCAAAGGAGCCTTACTAGAGACTGAACTTGAGACCTCACGCTCAAGGACTCCTTGTGAGAGGAACCGACGCGAAAAGGTCATGGGGGCGACAAACTTTAGGTCCTTGAAATAAATCAGTCCTCATTCGTGGTTTGAGTACTAACCATCAGAGAATCTTGAGATGCATTCCAAATGGTAATTCCAACTGAGGTGTCAGGGGGTCGAACTTGATGAATTGGATGTTGAGAAAATTGTTAGCTGGCGATTCTACAAGTGAGAGAGAAATGGTACCATCATGACTAAGTGTGGGAGAGAGAGAGAGTGCCATCAGAATGGAAAACGAAAGATCCACACTTCTACATGGAGACTGTCTACAGGACTAGTTCTGAAGATGTCAATGGATTTTATTACTCAATGATGAAGGTCTGGGCTCAACAATTTCAAAATTGAGGGTGTCGTCGAGTTATAAACCTGGCAAATCGGGACGAAACCAGTGCCCAATAAATACAAAGGAGAGCTGAGCAATAGACACCCACAGAGGTGTGTGCAAAGAATCAGAGTGTGCTAAGTTTTCACACAAATTTTTATGTTTAAATGACGAATACGAAACATCAATTTCAGTTGTTTACCAAAGATGAATCCCAATAATCGGATATATACAATAATGTCCATGAGCTGTAAACCAAGTAGAGTTCTGGGTCAGGATGGACTACGGTACAACGACAGAAATGCATGAATCATACTTTCAGCTGAGAGAACTGGAAGCTATGGGAAAGGGTCCGAGAAGAGCCCCTTTGGATGACATCTTGGGGCTGATGCTGAGCCAAAGCTCTTGACTGGGAGCTATATCACATCCAAAATTCATCGACAAACAGCAACAGAAATCACTAGCCCACTGAAGGTGACGAGGAAAAGGGTAGCGCTCATCACGGAGCCCTGGGGGCTGCTGTTCACATGGACCCACCAGGAGACAACTGACGTATTGACTCTAATCATATACAACTACTTACTTACTCCTTGGCGTTACAGCCCTTGTAGGGCCTTGGCCTCCCGGACAGTCTCCTCCCACTCTTCTCTGCTAGCTGCCTTGGCTCTCCATCTTCTAACTCCCATGCTTCTCAAGTCCTCCTCCACGTTGTCTAGCCATCTGGCCCTTGGTCTGCCCCTTATAGTACGTCCAATGGGCTTTCCTTTCAAAACTTTCTTGAATGTGCTGTTCTCCACCCTTATTTCTACATGTCCCAACCAACGTAGTCTATTACTCTTTATTTCTGTCACAATATCAGGTTTATTGTACAACTCTCTGATGTCATTATTTCAGATTCTCCAAAAACTTCTATCATTCAATGGCCTGTAGATTTTCCTAAGTATCTTCCTTTCCCATCTCAGCAACAACTCCGCATCATTTTGTGTCATAGTCCAGGTCTCCAAACCATACATCACCACAGGTCTAACTACTGTACGATACACAGTCAGCTTCAGATTCCTGCTAAGGCTCCTTGCTTTAAACACTTTAACCAGTGCAAAGTAGCTCCTGTTACCAACTGTGATCCTTGCATGTATTTCCTCCCTCATATCATTATTCTCAGTTAGCAGTGACCTAAGATATTTATAGTTCTCACAGCATTCATATTCTTTTCCATTCAAAGTCATGCTTCTTTCTCCTTCACTATATCTTTTCCTAGATACTATCATATATTTGGTCTTTGACTGATTAATGGTCAGCCCAATCTCTGTACCATATCTTTCTACTTTTTCAAGCTTTTCTTTCAGGTCCTGTTTCCTACCGGATAACAAATCAATATCATCTGCATAAGCTGAAACTGTACTGGGCAGAAAGAAGCAGTTGAGAACCCAGAGATGGTTTGATGCAGACTGCAGGAGGAAGACAGAAGACAGAAATGGGCAAGAAAAAGAATGCTGCAGAGGAGAACTACAGGTACTGCGAAAAATACCAGGAGAAGAGAAGGGAAGCAGATAAGGAATGTATGAAGAAAAAGGGAAAATGTGAAAAATGGTGGATTGATGAGTTAGAAGAAAGAAATACTGCTTAAAAAAAAGAAAATTCTATATGAGGGTTAAAGAAGTAAGGAAAGGATTCCAAATCAGAGAAGTTTTCTGTAACGATAAGGGGGGAAATCTGATTGGAGGAAAAGATCAGATTTTAGACAGATGGGTGGAGTATTTTAGTGAACTACTGAGTGCAGAATTGGAAAACGAAGGTGGGGTTGATGCCGATATGGACAAGAGGTGGAGCAAAACGTAAACAGAGATGAAGAACACCAGGGATCAGTAGCAGAACCCACACTGGAAGAACTTAAAGTTAGTATCAAGACTCTTAAAAACAATAAAGCTCCAGAAGAAGACAATATTACAGCAGATATGATAAAATATGGAGGAGAAAAACTAGTAAGGGGTTTACGTGAGATTATAGTGGAAATATGGCGGAAAGAAAATATGCCGAAACAGTGGAGTACAGCAATACTCTGCCCTATACACAAGAAACATGACAAAGCTGACTGCAGGAACTGTAGAGGAATTACACTGCTCTGTATAGTAATCAAATATTGGGACAGCTCATGGCTGGGCGGTTAAGAACATATGCAGAAGACTATATAGGAGACTACCAGTGTGGTTTCAGAACTAATAGATCCACTACACATCAGATTTTCACTATCAGACAGATCATTAAAAAATGTTATGAGTATAACATCGATGTCCACCAGCTGTTCATTGATTACAAACAAGCTTATGATAGTATCAAAAAGAGATCAACTTTGGAAGGCAATGAAAGAGGCAAGAGTCCCTAACAAACTGATACGATTGGTTCAAATGACTTTGAGAAGAACAATGTGCAAAGTACAGATCGAGGGCACTTTATCAAAGGCATTTGAAGTTAACCAAGGACTGTGGTAGGGTGATGTGCTCTCCACTATTTTGTTTAATATCGCCTTGGAGAGTGTAATGCGAAAGACACAAAGCAACAAACCTGAGGGAACACTGTTTAATAGAATGCATATGTGGAATCATATTCAACTGGGGGAATAAAAACTGACAAAAATTGGCAGAGTGCCTCGAAAACACCACTCATGGAGTGTAAGTAAAATGTGAGGCTACCAAATGTTGTATGCCTTACATAGGTCAGAAAAGACTGGAAAGATATTTTGGTATTTAGGAAAAGCATGTCGGAGTGCTGTTTGCAACCTAACCAGATGGTTGGTTGTGTATCATTCCTTCCATACACCACACTGATAGGGGAACAAAAGGCTCTATGATTTAAGAACCCAGCGTAATATTTAGGCTTCCGTCTTTTCATGTAGTTTGCAGAGCATATTGGTGAGGCTATGCATGTTAGGTTTTTACCTAGTTTAAGGATTGGGATGATGATACTATTGTGTCATTGTGCAAGGAAAATACATATTAGCCAAATACACTTGCAGACCCTGAGTAGTCTTCCAGTAACATTCAATAGTTCAATCTTCTTGTTTTTACAAGTATAATCATGGTTTGGTGCTACATTGTGTGATGAGTCAAGAGCCTGAAGCAATACCAAATATCTGAAAGGTTCATTATATAATTAGGCATAGTAGGGGTACAGGATAGGGGGATATCTTCAACCTGTCTTACATGCATTAAAAATGGCGCCGATGCCATTACAAAATGGGTTGCAAATTATTTGGCCAGAACTGATGCCTCAGTAGATGCTTGAAGGAGGTGGTCCAGAGCAGTTGTTGAACTTTGGCAGCCCAGTGGACTATGGAACTTGGGCCATGCTTGGGACCTAAAGGCACACAATTCCATGAAGGAGATGTGGTGCTCTCAGCATTCCTTCTTACTATGTTCAATTAAATAGCGAGTCTTAGAACAGAGCCACATGAAAGTGATGAGGATAGTCTGAAGGGTGTCACTTCAGATGTTACAGGTCACAGTGACATCCTGAATAGCTGTTGCAAAGTCTTTGGCCCACCATGACACTGGCCAGCTGTGGAGTGTGCCTGTAGAAAGAGGGATAACAGTTCCAGCAGCATGGGTGATAGCATCGGAGGCATCTCTCATAACCTCGCTAATGCAATCTGACAGATGTGGGGCAAAGGTGATAGAGATATGCAACTGTCAGTTGGCTCGTCTAAGAGCCCAGTGACATAACTGGTCCATGGGGAGGTGACAAGGCACTGACAGGATCACCATAAATGGGACACTGTCACAGAGATCGTTGCACATTGATCTTTGCACTGAAGTCATGGGCTTGGGAGAGAGACTGTAAATCTGATAGCCAAAAAGGTGCTGTGGATGGCACTAATGTGGGTAGGAGTACTGTCACTGAGGACACACATACCTAGACAGGAAACTAGCTGGTCAATTAGAAGGACCCTACTAGGCAACGTGGTACTTCCCTACACGAATTGGTGCACATTCAGATCTCCAAGTAGGAGAAAATGTGGGAGATAATTGCTTAAATAAGGTGGTTATCTCAAAACAAGTGCCCTGCCTGGGAGTAAATTAAAATTACAAATGAAGATCACCTGGGTTATTTGCACTCTAACTGCTGTTGCTTCTAACACTGTACAGAAGGGAATACACTCACTGACAACATCTTCCCAAAGCACTGTACAGACCCCTCGTGATGGTCTTTCAAGGACAGTACGGTTCTGACTATGCATGGTAACTTCAGTTGATAGAGAATGATCATCAGTGAAGCACATCTCTTGGAGAGAAACACATATCACAGAACAAGAAGAAATTAGTTCTATCTCTGGCAGGCGACAGTAAAGTCCATAGCAGTTCCATTGGATCGTCACATTGAGGGTGTCCTGGTTAGGTGTGAAGGGGTCAGGAGGACAAGTCAGACCCCATATTTGATCACTGTGTCACTGATATGATTGCAACAACACCAATGAATACTGGTTTGGAGTCTGAAGATGTGGGGGAACCTGGCGCTTCTGATGCCATTATAGATGCCAGCTCCTGAGATTTTTTCCTCTTTCTCTTTCACAACTTTTAGTGGTCGACTGTCTTGTTATGGCTTATCCGTTGTGGGTAGAGAAACGGAAAAAGAGCAGGCAGTACTGGAACCCATAGTCTGTGGCTCCTTTGTCTACTGGTTGGTGTCAGGTTGCTGATCTGTGGATCACTGTGTTGAAGAGTCCCAAAAGGGAGCATTGTCACATTTACGTGAAGTGGCCAGCGACAGTCTCCACAAAGTGGTCGTACACTATGTGATCAAAAGTATCTGGGCACCCCAGAAACATACATTTTTCATATTATGTACATTGTGCTGCCACCTACTACCAGCTACTCCATATCAGCGACCTCAGTAGTCACTAGACATCGTGAAAGAGCAGAATGGGGCACTCTGCAGAATTCACAAACTTCGAACGTGGTCAGGTGATTAGGTGTCACTTGTGTCATACATCTGTACTCGAGGTCTCCACACTCCTAAACATCCCTAGATCCACTGTTTCCAACGTTATAGTGAAGTGGAAACGTGAAGGGTCACATACAGCACGAAAGCGTACAGTCCGACCTGGTCTGTTGACCGACAGAGACCGCTGACATCTGAAAAGCATCGTAATGTGTAATTGGCAGACGTTTATCCAAATCATCACACGGGAATTCCAAACTGCACAAGAAAAAATGGCTCTGAGCACTATGGGACTCAACTGCTGTGGTCATAAGTCCCCTAGAACTTAGAACTACTTAAACCTAACTAACCTAAGGACAGCACACAACACCCAGCCATCACGAGGTAGAGAAAATCCCTGACCCCGCCGGGAATCGAACCCGGGAAACTGCACAAGAATCCACTGAAAGTACTATGACAGGCAGGAGGTGAGAAGACTTTGATTTCATGGTCGAGCAGCTGCTCATAAGCCACACATCACGCCAGCAAATGCCAAAGGACACCTCGCTTGGTTTAAGGAGCGCAAACATTGGAAGATTGATTGGATGATTGGAAAAACGTTGTGTGGAGTGACGAATCACGGTACACAGTGTGGCGATCCGATGGCAGGGTGTGGGTATGGCGGTTAATGTCATATGCCATCGTGTGTAGTGCCAACAGTAAAATTCGGAGGCGGTGGTGTTATAGTGTGGTTGTGTTTTTCAGGGAGGGGGCTTCCACCCCTTGCTGTTTTGCGTGGCACTATCACAGCACAGGCCTACATTGATGTATTAAGCACCTTCTTGCTTCCCACTGTTGTAGAGCAATTCGGGGATGGCGATTGCATCTTTCATCATAATGCACGGCCTGTGGCGGAGTGGTTACACGACAATAACATCCCTGTAATGGACTGTCCTGCACAGAGTCCTGACCTGAATACTACAGAACACCTTTGGGATATTTTGGAACGTCGACTTCGTGTTAGGCCTCACCGACCGACATCGATACCTCACCTCAGTGCAACACTCTGTGAAGACTGGGCTTCCATTCCCCAAGAAACCTTCCAGCACCTGATTGAACGTATGCCTGCGAGAGTGGAAGCTGTCATCGAGGCTAAGGGTGGGCCAACACCACACTGACTTCCAGCATTACCAATGGAGGGCGCCACGAACTTCTAAATCATTTTCAGCCAGGTGTCCGGATACTTTTGATCACATAGTGTATATATACCAGGAAGACATATGGCCAAAGCACTGGCATTTAAAGCACTGAATTAGGGGTTGGAAATACAGTGTTGTATCACAGTGGTAACATGATTTTCACATTTTCTGGAAGCGAATCCCCCTAAAAAGTGACTATGAATGCGCCAGTGTCCAATTTGTTTTTGTCTGGCAGGCCTCGTTGTACATGACATATGAAGTAGCCCACTCACCTCAACAAAAGTTCGCGTAGTTCTTTGTGTATCTGTAGTATTAGATCCCAGTGATACATTAATCCCCATACCATGTTTAGGTTCTTATGGGTGTTATGGTAGCATATATCACCAAATTGTTCACATGAGAGTAATGCTCAGAACTGGATACGATTTTCCATTTTAATTAAGGCAGATCCACTTACAAATGTGCTAAGGGAAGAGAGTAAGCCAAATGCAATTTCAATTTTTTCTTTTAATCCGCACCTATTTGGGTGTGAACCAGGAACTGAGGGGGGCAACTGCTTGCAAGTTGCTTGGTTTTATTTTACGTCCATCGCGCTGCCAGGGAGGGAAAGTTCTAGGATCGTAACGATCTGCACTGAACTGCAGTCAGTCTGAAGAGACTGCTCGAGCCTCATGGCCACTGGTTGATAACTTCAGTAGTTTCAAAAAGCCAAATATTCGCCACGATATCGCTTAATCCGAACAAGGGCTCCACCATGAACACCACACGGTCAGACCAAATGCCACCTGGTGTGATGGCCAGTGCCCGAAGTCCCAGAGTCCCAAAATGGACAGGCATCTAGTCCTTGGCATGTGCATCGAGTGACAGCTCATTCGTCAATAGTAGGATCACAATGTGGTCAGCGAACTACCAACGTCAGGTACAGGATGACCCTCTACTCTGACTGGCTACCATGCTGGGTACTGGAAGACCTTCCCCATACTACCTTTACACTCTGTAAGAGAATTTGGAGAAGATTGGGATCAAACTCAGATTTGGCAATTGAACATAAGTTAACCGAAATATGACATGTAAAATAAAGGGAAGAAAATCAGAAAAGCTACATTCAAACTTCTACACGCAAGCTAGCTTGTAAGCAGCGAATCTGTCGTACAGAATGAGTCTGAGAAAATATATAGTCGAAAGGTAAAATTTTAGTACAGAAAAGGAGAAAGTATTGCAATGGGATGGGGCCAATTTCTCACCATACCTGTAATCACAAAAGAGTAACGAGTCCATTCAGTAGGAGGATTACAGTTTCTGTGGATGGCTGGACATCATATGCTGCAGGCTGGACTAGTGGCTTCCACTACCCACAAGCCACAAACTTCTCGAACTGCAATGGACACATGAACCGAACCTAGTGACTGATGTACTGACTGGCAAAAATAGTGTTCTTGGGCAAGTCCTGCTTCAATTTGTCCACGATAATTTAACGCCACCCAATAGTCATTAGATCCATATGTTAAATTAAAATCAATAGAGCAGTACGAGACTAGTCTGTACAGCACACGAAACTTCAGTCATCTCTCCTATAAACAGAAAGCAATCTAGTACTGAGGCACTTAAAGCTATTCCACACATAAATTATAAAGTGCTTTATATTGTACATAGAGCATCCAACATCTCCAGCGGATTTCTTCTGGTACTGTCTTCGGTAGTTTAACATCATGTAGACCTGTGACCCATTGAGCTCAGTGTCATTGTAAAGAAGATCAATATAGGTGCTCTGGCTGCGTGGCGCCCGTGGAGAAGCCCTTGTTCGGATTAGGCTATATCAAGGCGAATATTTGGCGTCATAAAACGACCAAAGGTATCCGCCATTGGCCATGAGGCTCAAGCAGTCTCTTCAGACAGATCTGTCGTATTGTCTCCTGCCTAATTTCACTGAGAGATAAATTTCGTTTTCGAAGAGAGTCACCCACAAAGTTACACTGCAAGTAGCATTAGGTTCGTTGATGATGTAGCTTTCAAATCTCTGTGAGTCTCTATGGTGGAAATACATCTCAACTGCATAGGTTTTTCAAACATGCTTTGTTTTGGCCTTTTCGTACGGTAAACTACCAACATTTCACAACTTATAGCCAGTTACACTTACAAAAAACCAACTGTTATGAATACATATCTCAGCAGCCAAAGCAGTAGCCAAGATGTGACAGGAAAAAGGTGTACTTCACATTATCACAAATGCATCTTCGTTTTATGTGGTCTAACGTCTAGAGGGGATGCAAATTCATTTTTCAGTTGTTTCTATCTAACCCAAAGCAATCGACGCCCATGTAGTGGCTTTTCTCAAGTTTTACTTTGTAGGTTAGGAGAAGTAGCGTGAAAGTCTTGCACTTACGAGTATTGCAAACAGTTGTAGACATGGCAGAGTAGAACTTTTGATTTGGGCTGCGAATGTCCTACAGCTGAATATACATAAACGACCGACATATACGGCAAACATTTACAAGAGATTTTAGATCGTTTCTGATGAACTGTAAGGGTGCATGCACAGGAAAATTTGCTATAACAATTCATAAAGACGCGTGAGTCGATGTGGCTCAGTTGGCAGAGTACTTGCAGTATTAGTAGTAGAAGTCGTAGTAGTAGTAGTAGTAGTAGTAGTAGTAGTAGAAGAAGAATGAAACGGTATGTTCCATGGCGAATTCAGTGAGGTGCTGGAAATACACTCCTGGAAATTGAAATAAGAACACCGTGAATTCATTGTCCCAGGAAGGGGAAACTTTATTGACACATTCCTGGGGTCAGATACATCACACGATCACACTGACAGAACCACAGGCACATAGACACAGGCAACAGAGCATGCACAATGTCGGCACTAGTACAGTGTATATCCACCTTTCGCAGCAATGCAGGCTGCTATTCTCCCATGGAGACGATCGTAGAGATGCTGGATGTAGTCCTGTGGAACGGCTTGCCATGCCATTTCCACCTGGCGCCTCAGTTGGACCAGCGTTCGTGCTGGACGTGCAGACCGCGTGAGACGACGCTTCATCCAGTCCCAAACATGCTCAATGGGGGACAGATCCGGAGATCTTGCTGGCCAGGGTAGTTGACTTACACCTTCTAGAGCACGTTGGGTGGCACGGGATACATGCGGACGTGCATTGTCCTGTTGGAACAGCAAGTTCCCTTGCCGGTCTAGGAATGGTAGAACGATGGGTTCGATGACGGTTTGGATGTACCGTGCACTATTCAGTGTCCCCTCGACGATCACCAGTGGTGTACGGCCAGTGTAGGAGATCGCTTCCCACACCATGATGCCGGGTGTTGGCCCTGTGTGCCTCGGTCGTATGCAGTCCTGATTGTGGCGCTCACCTGCACGGCGCCAAACACGCATACGACCATCATTGACACCAAGGCAGAAGCGACTCTCATCGCTGAAGACGACACGTCTCCATTCGTCCCTCCATTCACGCCTGTCGCGACACCACTGGAGGCGGGCTGCACGATGTTGGGGCGTGAGCGGAAGACGGCCTAACGGTGTGCGGGACCGTAGCCCAACTTCATGGAGACGGTTGCGAATGGTCCTCGCCGATACCCCAGGAGCAACAGTGTCCCTAATTTGCTGGGAAGTGGCGGTGCGGTCCCCTACGGCACTGCGTAGGATCCTACGGTCTTGGCGTGCATCCGTGCGTCGCTGCGGTCCGGTCCCAGGTCGACGGGCACGTGCACCTTCCGCCGACCACTGGCGACAACATCGATGTACTGTGGAGACCTCACGCCCCACGTGTTGAGCAATTCGGCGGTACGTCCACCCGGCCTCCCGCATGCCCATTATACGCCCTCGCTCAAAGTCCGTCAACTGCACATACGGTTCACGTCCACGCTGTCGCGGCATGCTACCAGTGTTAAAGACTGCGATGGAGCTCCGTATGCCACGGCAAACTGGCTGACACTGACGGCGGAAGTGCACAAATGCTGCGCAGCTAGCGCCATTCGACGGCCAACACCGCGGTTCCTGGTGTGTCCGCTGTGCCGTGCGTGTGATCACTGCTTGTACAGCCCTCTCGCAGTGTCCGGAGCAAGTATGGTGGGTCTGACACACTGGTGTCAATGTGTTCTTTTTTCCATTTCCAGGAGTGTAGATCCATACTATAGATTTCAATCGGTTCCCAACAACTGTAGTAGTAGATTCATAACCATGGATTCTTGGCTAGCTGTACCACAGTGACCCACTTTCTGCTTTTGATGGATGACAACAGTGGTGGCTCGTGTAAAATTATACCAACAAGATGCAGTGTGGTGGCCTGTAGCTTTTCAACTTACAATGGTAGCAATAGTAACTAAATTGAACATATTAATTTCAAATGTATAAATTTAAATTGTTTAAATATATTTAAATTTTATAATTAATAGTTCAGCACTGTGAAGAATAAAATAAGATGAAAAAATTGGTATCTGCAGGAATCAAACCTTGGTCCACGAATTACTAGTCTATGCTTCAGACCACTTGCTCATGGTGGAGTAATGATAACAATGCTTTAAAAATCTGTTATACTCTACACTTGCACAATGCACTTCACGCAATTTCAAAGAAAATTACTGATCTTTTGAATTCAGTAAAGTGTGACAAATGACTGACTTCAGGTTAAATATTTGGTCAGATCATGTTCTGCCCTACCTAAAATCACCTTGATATTCAGCTCAATTACACTCCAGTTTTGTTTCTACCATGTTTAGTGTAATCTTGGCAAATACATTACATGCTACTCCTTGCAAAGAAATTCCTCTGTCGTTGTTAACATCTTGTTTATTGCTTCCATGGTTCTCAGGTGTACTGTTGGATTCAATTGTCGAAAGTCTACAGAATTTTGGCAAATAATTGTTCCACCATCTGCTCCAGCTGATGATGGTGGAATGGTTATTCGCCGAAATACCATGGACCTTCGACAATTGGATCCAGCAGTACACCCAAGAACATTAGAAGCAGCACACCCCCATATATATATTTTGTTTATTGCTTTTCTTATGTAATGGATGTATCAAGGCCATCTTCCACTCTCCTGGGAGTTTTCCTGTTTCCCAAATTTTCTCAAAGATTAATTTTAGCTTATTTTTCTTTTATTTTTAGCAGAGACGCCTCAAACGTTCTGCTGTAGTAGAGTCTTCTCCACTGGCTTAGTAAGGTTTCAACGATTTATTCGATTTCTTTAATAGTTGGAGGTAAATCTAGATACTCATAAATGTTTGAGTATTCGAGCTTATCTTTTTGTTCTGGACAGTTCAGAAGCTGATGAAAATATTTCACAAGTATTTCGAAATTTTCAGTGTTAAGTAAGCCAAATCAGTGAGCTTCATCCCATACCCCTCTGTTGTTAGATTTACATTTGAAATACATCTACCTAACTCTTTAAATCTCACTTTCTCCTCCAAAAATCTACTGGAAAAGGGCCTCTTTAGCAGGTCGTCTACAGAAAACACTTTCATACTAAATTTCTTCGTATACTCGCTTGTTTTACCACCATCTAGCCTATAGCCTTTTCACTTACAAGGGTAGTAATCTGCATTAAATCGAATATAATAATGTTACGTATGTAAACTAAACTGTTATTTTTAATTTTTATAATAATCGGTTTAACATTGCGAGGAATAAAATAAAATGAAAAAAATGTTGGAATCAATGGGAATTAAACACAAGTCCACAGTTCACCAGTCTGGGCTTTACACCACTCGACCATGGTGCCAGCACAACAGCAGATATATAAAAAGTCCTCATACTCTACACATGCATAATATGCTACACGCAATTTAAGAGAAAAACACTGCCTTGGTGCTGTGAGCAATATAGCACTTCTAGCGCCAGAAGGGATGACATGACATCAGAACATGTGCAGTAGAAATACAGACAGCTGTATCGCTTCTCTGAGTTGATCGTACCATGGCTGACTGTCATTTCAGAGTTCGACACTGGTTTCTAATTATTATAGAGACAGTGGTACAAAACATATTTTCGTACATTTTATTTGCGTAGCAGCATGGATTCGAAGAAGAATGGTGAAATATTTGTGTGATTTCAGGCTTGCATTCGAAAAGAAATGACATAATTTTAGTGTGATTTCTGGCTCGCATTTTAAGCGAAATGGTATAATTTTAGTGTGATATTTACAGTGTGCTGTAGCACATAACAGCCGGCGCCACGGGGCACTATATTATTTTTTAATCAACACTGATTTTCACTGTAGGTACAGCTTGGTGTGATGGAAATTTGATACCAATGTAGACAAAACATTACACTCCAATAATCCTTCTTATAAACAGAATATGATCAAACGTCCAGGCTAGCACTGCTGGCCGGGGTGGCCGAGAGGTTCTAGACGCTACAGTCTGGAACCGCGCGACCGCTACGGTCGCAGGTTCGAATCCTGCCTTGGGCATGGATGTGTGTGATGTCCTTAGCTTAGTTAAGTTTAAGTAGTTCTAAGTTCTAGGGGACTGATGACCTCAGAAGTTAAGTCCCATAGTCCTCGGAGCCATTTGAACCACGATGCACTACATTTTTAAGTGACTACTCCCCCTAGAGTCCAGTCTTACTTACCATCAAGAATATATTGGAGCAGTGCGCAGAACTGCCTCCAGATAAGCTCAATGATACACACAATTGTTTCCAGACTTTGACTTTCCATTACCTCCAATATTTACGCCAGTAGCATCACATGGTGCACCAATGAATATCTTGTTATAAGACTGTCATGAAACAGAGAGTTCAATTTAGTATTAGTTTATGAAAATCCATGATTTGCTGACATGAGAGTAGTGCTGTCAGATTATGATTGATATCAATTACATCCGAATATAGCACGAACTGCAATGTTAAACTCTTAAGCACTGATAGTGTTACTGGATTACACTTCGTAAGAATTAAGTAACATTAGTGTAAACATACATCAACAACGAGTATACTACGCAGTACATTCACTTTCAGAAACCTAATGCATGTCAGCAAAACCATCCAGCATGTGATATCCTTACATGTACAGATTTTGTGGAATCGTCTGGTAAAATCCTATATAGCTCACTCATCAAAACACTTCAGAAAACATCTCTGCTATGAATTTCTAGTGTGTTATTCACATGTGACATTCCAACACAGTAATCCTTCTTAGCAGCATAATAGTATTTTTATGACACTGTCCGCCCTACAGGTACTAACCTGCATGGTTCTAAGTTTAGAATCCAGGATGGCGATTTATGACATCAGAATCCAATATGGCCATAAAAAATGGTGGACTAGGGGATAAGGGCGCACCCTGCAACGTTACCAGTCCAAAATAGTTTTCATTCTTCTGTGCCACTGCAGTCATCTACCCCCACCACTCATCTTCCATGTCTAGGCTTACTAGCTCTCAAGCAGACCCACCACTCGTGCTATCTAATTCATAGTGAAAGGCTGATCATCAGAAATGCACTATCTCCATACTGAAAAAAAATACTTGTACAGTTGATTATAAGTACTAAATCTTTCCTCTCCCTAAATGTTTATTATTCGTTTGTGTGTGTGTGTGTGTGTGTGTGTGTGTGTGTGTGAGCATGCGCGCGTGTGTGCGTGCGTGTGGAGGTGCATGTTTTTCATGGTTTTCTTTTAGTCATCCCTTATTTCAGCAGCCCCTTGACATATTCAATGCAGTGCCTGGTACGTTTGAGTAACAGCAGCAGCAGCAGCAGAAATCAAATCAGCATGCAGACAAGTTCTTTGAACCAACACTCAATATATTGGAGCAGAACACAGAACTATTTCCAGACTTTGAGCTCCCGCTATATCCAACACCTGCACCACTCATTGAACCTCGCCAAATTCATTACACAGTGCTGTTGCTCAGCATTGCTTACCAACTGACCACCAATAGATTGAAGCTAGTTTATGTTGATTTAGGACGCGACACAGACTTCAAAGTTATAGTACAAAGAGAGAATGCCTGACAAGGTCCAAAGTTGAAGTTCTGTGATATGGAGTGGGATCAACTGAGCATTAAGCTGAAATATATCAAGCATTGCATGACAGCCAAGTACAATCTAGTCCCTCGAGGCATCAAACTTCACCAGCAACAATGCAGCCATCGTCATCATGGTTGGGGGTGATATAATGCAGTTAACATCTCAAGAACAAACACGATGTGTAGTTAAAGCGGCCAATTATCATGATCCTGTGTTGCCTGTACAGTGCAATATGAAGTGCCACGGAGAAACTTAGCCTGTGGCAAAGGTATGTTAAACCATTCTTTGATAATAGTGTCTAGTATCTACTGGAACATGAAGTTCATGATGGTTATGAGGAGGAGGAGGACTAGTAGTTAAATGCATGTATAATTGTACGTATGTGTGCTATACCTAGGTCTTCTAGTGTTACTCCTATAGGCAAAAATTCCATACAAGCGGAGTTTACAGATGGAATTCCTAACAAGCAACCCCTACAATGTCAGCTTGCGAAAGGCCAGTGATGTTTACAGCATTCAACACCCCACATATTGTCTACCATGCAACCACAATATTGGCTACTCATGGCAGTAGGAAGTGGGACTGGAGGCATCCAATGGTGAGTAAAGCGTGAGGCTACAGTTGTACTTAGTTGACAAGTATCTCGTAACAATGCTGCAGTGCTCATGGTGTTGATACAAATCAGAGCGATGGCAACGATAAACAAAGCAAACATTGCATTATATCTGGCAACTGTTTCTGCAGAGTTGATATTTCGTCTGGAAGGAACTTAAGGAATTTCACAGAGTGAGAAAGAAGTGGTAGATGAAACATTAGCGTCTCTGCAAGATGAGTCAGTGCAACGTGTGGTGTCCCATACTCTCGATTGTTACGAAAATGTACCTGCGGAGTATAAGTATGACAATATTTACTTAACAAGTACGAGTGATACTTAAATAGGTGTCGAGCCCTGTAGCTTAACATCCTTGTCAGACAGGGAGCCACAAACCGCGTCCCCAGTGAAACACTGTAAAAGGCAATCATTGTCCAAGGAGCAGATACTAAATATAATTACATACATGGGAGATCGTCTGCAGCATAGTAAAAAACAATTCTGAAGTTTTTAACAAGTCCGCAGCAATATGAACGTGTAGTGCATAACAAAAATACAGGTATTCGAGGGAGGAAAAGGCGAAGTAGTTAGAAAAACTGGTGCTTCCGCGTTTCAAGAATGCTTGATACAATTTACAGGATGTTCATGATAGTGAGCTACTGCTTTATGTACATCAAATTATGTGTGACACAGATTACAGTGATTTCAAGGGAAGCAGCGGATGGTTGCGCAGCTTCAAACAGTGCTACAGAATTGGACGACGTAAGATAATACAATATATATGTTGTTGTTGTGGTCTTCAGTCCTGAGACTGGTTTGATGCAGCTCTCCATGTTACTCTACCCTGTGCAAGTTTCTTCATCTCCCAGTACCTACTGCAGCCTACATCCTTCTGAATCTGCTTAGTGTATTCATCTCTTGGTCTCCCTCTGCGATTTTAACCCTCCACGCTGCCCTCCAGTACTAAATTGGTGATCCCTTGATGCCTCAGAACATGTCCTACCAACCGATCCCTTCTTCTGGTCAAGTTGTGCCACAAACTCCTCTTCTCCCCAATTCTATTCAATACCTCATCATTAGTTATGTGATCGAACCATCTAATCTTCAGCATTCTTCTGTAGCACCACATTTCGAAAGCTTCTATTCTCTTCTTGTCCAAACTCTTTATCGTCCATGTTTCACTTCCATACATGGCTACACTCCATACAAATACTTTCAGAAACGACTTCCTGACACTTAAATCAATACTCGATGTTAACAAATTTCGCTTCTTCAGAAACGCTTTCCTTGCCATTGCCAGTCTACATTTTATATCCTCTCTACTTCGACATCATCAGTTATTTTGCTCCCCAAATAGCAAAACTCCTTTACTACTTTAAGTGTCTTATTTCCTAATCTAATTCCGTCAGCATCACCCGACTTAATTCGACTACATTCCATTATCCTTGTTTGCTTTTGTTGATGTTCGTCTTATACCCTCCTTTCAAGACACTGTCTATTGCGTTCAACTGCTCTTCCAAGTCCTATGCTGTCTCTGACAGAATTACAATGTCATCGGCGAACCTCAAAGTTTTTACTTCTTCTCCATGGATTTTAATACTTCCTCCGAACTTTTCTTTTGTTTCCTTTACTGCTTGCTCAATATACAGATTGAATAGCATCTGGGAGAGGCTACAACCCTGTCTCACTCCCTTCCTAACCACTGCTTCCCTTTCATGTCCCTCGACTCTTATACCTGCCATCTGCTTTCTGTACAAATTGTAAATACCCCTTCGCTCCCTGTATTTTACCCCTGCCACCTTCAGAATTTGAAAGAGTATTCGAGTCAACATTGTCAAAAGCTTTCTCTAAGTCTACAAATGCTAGAAACGTAGGTTTGCCTTTCCTTAATCTTTCTTCTAAGTAGTAGGGTCAGTATTGCCTCACGTGTTCCAATATTTCTACGGAATCGAAACTGATCTTCCCCGAGGTCGGCTTCTACCAGTTTTTCCATTCGTCTGTAAAGAATTCGCGTTAATATTTGCAGCCGTGACTTATTAAACTGATAGTTCGGTAATTTTCACATCTGTCAACACCTGCTTTCTTTGGGATTCGAATTATTATATTCTTCTTGAAGTCTGAGGGTATTTCGCCTGTTTCATACATCTTGCTCACCACATGGTAGAGTTTTGTCAGGACTGGCTCTCCCAAGGCTATCAGTAGTTCTAATGGAATGTTGTCTCCTCCCGGGGCCTTGTTTCGACTTAGGTCTTTCAGTGCTCTGTCAAACTCTTCACGCAGTATCATATCTCCCATTTCATCTTCATCTACCTCCTCTTCCATTTCCATAATAATTGTCCTCAAGAACATCACTCCTGTATAGACCCTCTATATACTCCTTCCACCTCTGCTTTCCCTTCTTTGCTTAGAACTGGGTTTCCATCTGAGCTCTTGATATTCATGCAAGTGGTTATTTAGTCTCCAAAGGGCTCTTTAATTTTCCTGTAGGCAGTATTTATCTTACCCCTCGTGAGCTAAGCCTCTACATCCTTACATTTGTCCTCTACCCATCCCTGCTTAGACATTTTGCACTTCCTGTCGATCTTACTTTTGAGACGTTTGTATTCCTTTTTGCCTGCTTCACGTACTGCATTTTTGTATTTTCTCCTTTCATCAATTAAGTTCAATATTTCTTCTGTTACCCAAGGATTTCTACTAGCCTTCGTCTTTTTACCTACTTGATCCTCTGCTACCTTCACTATTTCATCTATCAAAGCTACCCATTCTTCTTCTACTGTATTTCTTTCCCCCATTCATGTCAATTGTTCCCTAATGCTCTCCCTGAAAATCTCTACAACCTCTGGTTCTGTCAGTTTATCCAGATACCATCCCTTTAAATTCCCACCTTTTCGCAGTTTCTTCAGTTTTAACAGTTCATAACCAATAGAGTGTGGTCAGAGTCCACATCTGCCCCTGGAAATGTTTTACAATTTAAAACCTGGTTCCTAAATCTCTGTCTTACCATTATATAATCTATCTGAAACCTTCCAGTATATTCATTCCTCTTCGATGTATACAACCTTCTTTCATGATTTTTGAACCAAGTATTAGCTATGATTAAGTTAGGCTCTGTGCAAAATTCTACCAGGCGGCTTCCTCTTTCATTTCTTAGCCCCAATCCATATTCACGTACTACGTTTCATTCTCTTCCTTTTCCTACTGTCGAATTCCAGTCACCCATGACTATAAAATTTTCGTCTCCTTTCACTACCTGAATAATTTCTTTTATCTCATCATACATTTCATCAATTGTTCAAATATCTTGCGGGTTTGCTGCCGGGTAACGTCGTCGAACACCGCCGATATTTCGACAGGAGCACACCCTGCCATTCTCAAGGCACAAATGCAACGAAGAAAAAATGTGCAAGCAAATTTAATACCTCGGTTCATAGAGGAGAAACAAGGAAGATACCACATACAGAACAAGTGTCAACACAACCAAAGATAACCAACATCAGAAATATCGATGGTTACTATTAATCAACAGGTGTGGTAGCACTAATTTTGTCCCTCTGTTTTTTGACGAGAGACAGAGCCGGATTCCAAGCAGCATTTAAACAAAATCCACCATCTCTGTTAATAAGGTTGCTTGATAGTCTGATTTCAACAGCTTCCTTAATAACACTATCCCAATAGCTTGACGTGCAAGCCAGAATCTCCGTGTTGTATCCCACAGGATGACCGGTGTCAAGGCAATGTTCTGCAATAGCGGATTTGCTCGGCTGTTGTAAGCGTGTGTGACGCTTATGTTCAATACACCGGTCTTCCACAGTCCTGAGTGTCTGACCAATATATGACATGCCACAACTGCAAGGAATACGATAGACCCCAGCCTTACGCAAACCAAGATCATCTTTTACGGCCGCCAAAAGGGCCTTAATCTTGGAAGGTGGTCGAAAAACACATTTCACACCATATTTCCGTAAAATACGGCCAATCCTGTTGGAAATGTTTCCTGCGTAAGGCGAAAAGACCGTAGACTTAGGTGCCACTTCGTTGCTATCGTCACTCACCCGTTGCACAGAAGACTGATTGGCGCAACGCTCGTTTGATCTGCCTCTCACTGTAACTATTCTGACGAAAGGTGACTTCGAGATGTGCTAGCTCAGCTGCCAAACTTTCAGGGTCTGAGATAACGTGGGCCCTGTGAACCAAGGTGCGAAGTACTCCTTCACGCTGAGCTGGATGGTGACAACTATCAGCTCGCAGATACAAGTCAGTGTGGGTGGGCTTCCTATAAACAGAATGTCCCAACGTACCATCAGTCTTCCTTTTGACCAACACATCAAGGAAGGGAAGGCATCCATTCTTTTCCACCTCCATAGTGAACTGAATATTCTGGTGGATTGAATTCAGATGCTCCAAAAACCGGTTTAAATTCTCACTACCATGAGGCCACACAACAAAAGTATCATCTACATATCTGAAAAAACACGCAGGTTTCAAGGTCGCTGACTCCAATGCACGTTCCTCAAAGTCCTCCATAAACAAATTGGCCACAACAGGTGACAATGGGCTTCCCATTGCAACTCCATCAGTCTGTTTGTAGTACTGACCATTGAATAAAAAGTAAGTGGAAGTCAGCACATGTCGAAACAAATTTGTTAACTCGACACCAAACTTAACCTCAATTAGCTGCAACGAATCAGAGAGAGGAACGCGAGTGAAAAGAGAAACCACATCAAAACTGACTAAAATATCAGTCATGCAAAGGCAATCTCTGCAATCGACGTAAGAAATCTGCAGAGTTCTTAATGTGGTATTCACACCCACCTACTAGTGGGCTCAACAAACTAGCAAGATGTTTAGCTACACGATATGCCGGAGCACTAATATTAGAAACAATAGGCCTCAACGGGACAGCCTCTTTATGGACCTTAGGGAGGCCATATAATCTAGGTGGTACAGCACAGTAAGAATTAAGACTCTTGATAGTCTCCTGTGACAAAAAATTTTTCTTCAGGAGGCTATTTGTCTTTCTCTCAACACTCTTAGTAGGATCAGCACCGATTTTGCGATACGCCGAATCAGAAAGTAGACAGTGCATCTTTTGAATGTAATCGTGCTTGTTCAATAAAACGGTGGCGTTACCCTTGTCCGCAGGTAAAACAACAATATCAGGATCCATTCTAAGTGAACGTAAAGCAGCCGCCTCAGCTGCTGTAATGTTACACTTGGGTGGACGGGCCCCAGTCAACACACGACAAGCTTCCCTCCTAACCTCTTCCGCAGCCTCGGAAGGTAGTTTATAAACAGCGTGTTCGATGGAACTAATGAAATCAACGACTGGTAAACTCTTAGGCGTCGGTGCGAAGTTCAAAGATTTGTTTCTCCTCTGTGAACCGAGGTATTAAATTTGCTTGCACATTTCTTCTACCTTGCATTTGTGCCTTGAGAATGGCAGGGTGTGCTCCTGCCGAAATATCGGCGGTGTTCGACGACGTCACCCGGCAGCAAACCCGTAAGTTATTTGAACATTCGATTCGCCAGGAAAAGTCAAGGTCTCACATTTCATCAATTTCTTCGTCATCTGCAGAGCTAGTTGGCATATAAACTTGTACTACTGTAGTAGGCGTGGGCTTCGAGTCTATCTTGGCCACAATAATGCTCTCACTATGCTGTTTCCAGTAGCTTACCCGCACTCCTATTTTTTTATTCATTATTAAACCTACTCCTGCATTACCCCTATTTGATTTTGTATTTATAGCCCTGTATTCACCTGACCATAAGTCTTGTTCCCCCTGCCACCGAACTTCACTAGTTCCTACTATATCTAATTTTAACCTATCCATTTCCCTTTTTAAATTTTCTCACCTACCTGCCCGATTAGGGATCTGACATTCCAAGCTCCAATCCATATAACGCCAGTTTTCTTTCTCCTGATAACGACGTCCTCCTGAGTAGTCCCCGCCCGGAGATCGAATGGGGGACTACTTTACCTCCGGAATATTTTACCCAAGAGGACGCCATCATCATTTAATCATACAGTAAAGCTGCATGCCCTTGGGAAAAATTATATATATATATATATATATATATATATATATATATATATATATATATATATATATGTGTGTGTGTGTGTGTGTGTGTGTGTGTGTGTGTGTAGCTTATGGGCGGCATTGTTTTCAGCGCTCTTACACTCACTAAAACAAACAAATATGGCTAAAACATCGAAAACTGTTCCACTCTCGTGTAATCGAATCGGCCACGATACAACTCAATCTCACATGTGCTAAAACAATGGAAAAAGAGTAAAAATTGTTGTACATGACGTTACAAACAAGTAAAGGACAAAGGAGCTAAATAAAGGCACAGGGATATATCACTGGCTGACCACTTACAAAAAATATGGGTGAGACAGTCACCCTGTTAACACATTAAAACTATCTTCCTAAAATCATGGGAAAAATGTAGGACAACTCACAAAACTTTAAAACTAGAACATTCATTTGAACGTGACTTAAAATAGAGGGCAGATTCGTTGGCAAATTGGCCATGGCCCCCTGGTTGGAAATTAAAACACAGTCCAAAAAAAGTGGCGCACGCCACAAGCACCTTACACTGGAGGGTCCTCTTGCCAGAGGAAGAAGCCGTGCACCATACTGCTGTGCCCTACGCAAAGTCGAACTAAGAAGGATCTTGTTCCACTGATATGGCTGGAACGAGATATGCCATGGCTGCATTGTGGGCCTAATTAGATGGAGCTTATTATCTGTCATTTCCAGCCACTCATCCTCCCACCAATGCAAGACTTTGGAGCTCAGCAGTGTGGTTACAGCATGCAGAGAGATGGCACACTGAAATAGCTGAGGATAATGACGCACCTCACTGGCTGCTGGATCTCCCCTTTCATTCCCACAAAACTAACATGCCCCGGTACCCAGCAGAAGGGCACGTCTTTTCCCAGTCATTGCAGCTGGAAGAGGCCATCCTGGATATGCTGGACTACTTTATCTGCTGGGTGAAAACGTTGAAGAGAGTGAAGGGCACTCAGAGAATCGGAACAGAGAAGAAATTTAGCACTGTAAGTACGTCTCATCTGCTTCAATGCCCACAAGATCATATATAATTCTGCTTCGAAGACAGTAGAGCCTTGAGACAGTTGGACCTTGAGGACACGATATGGGAAAACAACAGGGCAACCAACTGATTCCCCCTGTTTAGACCCACCTGTAAAGACAGCTACATAGTTGTGCTCACATAAAATGACAGAAAATAACGGATTAAAAACAGAAAGAGGAGTGCAATCTCTCTTGCCCTGCACTACACCTAAATTACTCTCGGCCTTTGCAGTAACCAGGGCGGCAGATGGTTAAAACCCCGGATTTGGGATTGTACCAGCTCCACATCAATAGACTCCAGCACACACTGCACATGGATCCCAAACTGCAGTTTGCTTGTGGATGGTTGGAGAAAAGGTGTTCCACAGGTAGACAAGCCTGGTATACAATTGAAGTCAGAGCTGTGAGGAACTTACATGTCTAATCCACCATCAGGCGCTGCTACCAGATGGCGAGTGTTGGTTGCCTGGCCTCAGTACAGAAACTGAGTATGAGACTGGTCCTATAAGCACCGACAGCCAGCCGGATCTCCTCACAGCGGACAGCGTCAGTAATCTTCAAGTAAGAAGACTTCACCAATCCATACAAAATGCACTCATAGTCCAAGTGTGAAAGCACAAAAGCCCTTTAAAACTGGAGCAGAATCGCCTTATCTGCTCCCCAAGACAAGAGGTTAAAGCACTTTATGATGTTCAGTGCCTTGGGGATTCTGGCTTTCAGGTCTCTCAAAAAATGGCTCTGAGTACTATGGGACTTAACTTCTGAGGTCATCAGTCCCCTAAAACTTAGAAACACTTAAATCTAAATAACCTAAGGACATCACACACACCCGTGCCCGATCCATGATTCGAACCTGCGACCGTAGTGGTCGCGCGGTTCCAGACTGTAGCGCCTAGAACCTCTCGGCCTCAGGTCTCTCAGGTATGGCAATCACGACAATTTGGAGTAAAAAATCAGTCACAGTAAACTCACTGAGTCTCTAAAGTGAATGTTGAAGAATATGCCGATTCAGTGATGTTTATGTAGGAAAGCCTGCTCAATATTCGCCTCTAGCAGGGTCAGGTTGTCGACATTGGACCGAAATCTCCGGAATCCACACAGAGAATGTCTAAGGAGTTGCCTGATCTCTAACAACTAGATCAGACAACCATTAACCATTCGCTCAGGGCCTTTCCTACACAGCTCATTAACCCTCCGTTAGAAAGATGAATCCTCTACCACCAACACAAATGCGGGGTGCAATACACCCCAATGCCTACAACTATCCTGCCTTATAGATTTTCCGTGTAAGACCTCTACTACATTATTGTTTTACGTTTCGTTTCTTTTCCGCACTTTATTATAGCTTCAGAACATTTTACAATGAAAAAATTGCGTGTCTTGATAATATTCTACAATGAACAACTTATTTATCTTTATAACATTTGACAATGAACACATTAGTGCTTACATAATAAACCCAACATATAATAAACGTCCAGATTCTATAACTGTGACTGTGTTCATTCTTCACAATTGCCTTCGGGTCGATGGCAGGTGTTTCAGCTTGAGAGATGCAGATAGGACAAAGGAAGCTCGCATTTTTGGCGAAACAAATGTACTGACTGCATGCTTTCGTATGTGGTTCGTCTTTCTGTCCGTCTCGCGGCCGCACGGTCTACATCTTGAATTCTTCTTCACCCTTTTTTGGCGGAGGGGGCGTCACGGCTTGGGTGCTGGAACCAGGAAAGAAGCCATTGAGGCGCTGCTGCAATGATTTAGGAAGCTGCCTGGATACCTCCTGGAGCTTGTAAAGGTGACCTCAAAGAACGGCGAGGACGAGGGTTTTGAGGAATTGTGGACATGTAAGGGTTGCCCAAGGTAAATTGCAGAAGTAGATCCCTTGCACATTGATTCCAGCGACGTCGAGTAGCGAGCAGAAGATTCTGAGTGGCCATCTTCTGCACGTTGGCTCACATAGAAAGTTGCGCACAACTGATTGACGTGTCGATACTGCCTTTGGTGTTATTGTAGTAGGCGGTCACCTCAGGCTGCTTCTTGTTCCCAGTCGATTCGCCTATATGATCGTCATGGTGAAAGATGGAGAGAAAAATCACAACCTCCTCCTTTTTTGGAACGTAGAACACCAGTGTGATCTGGTTACTAAATCCGAACATGATGCTGCATACTGGATGACCAATGGTCTGAGCGAATGCCGTAGGGATTTCTTTTTTGTTTTTCCTAACCATTTCACTGAAGGATATCTTGTGCTTGTGTAGCAATGTAGTGGGCATTGGAACACTGGTGTTCCAGTTGTCCACCATTAGGTTTCTTCCTGATCCAGGTACCTTGGCTATGAAGCGTTCAATCACAACAGATAGGGAGTTGCTCTTGGGGAAACCTCCGTCAGGTAGCATTCCGACGTACAGCTCCATGCAGGAAGTGTAGACAACCACGGAATCACACATGGCGAAGATCTTGATGCCGTACTTGACTGGCTTTGTTGGGATGTGTTGAATGAAAGAGCATTGGCCAGTTTCTCATCGATTGTAACATTGCTACTCAGGATGTAGCTGTCCTGGCAGTTCTTACTGAACTGGTCAAAGACTTCATGGGTTGGACAGAGTTTATCCTGTGCACACCAAGACTGTCGAGTACTGAGAGAATTAAACCTGAGCCAGCACAGGAGGAATCTGATTCCTGTCATGGTCATTGTCAGGAGGAAGGTCTCAACACCAGTCCCATCGGTGGCCCAGAAGTTTGCCTGGTTCATTTACCCAGCTTTGAATCCCACCATTAGATAGAGAAGCCCAAGGAAAGCCATGACCTCAGGTATGTCCGTTTTCCGATACCGGCTATATGTCTTGGTCTTGTAGTTTTCGGTACATGTCTCTATCTTATTGTTAGTGCAGGCGACAATGATCATGGCAATCTTTGGTGTAATGAAAAGACGAAGGGCTTCCTCGGGAGTCTTTGCATTCCTTGCATTTCTCGCCAATCCAAGAGCTTCTTTGATGATGTTCCAAGACCTGGTCCTAACCTCCATTCAGCCTAGTGGATTCTTCATCCACTTGGTGATGCCATCCTTGCCAAAGCAGAAGTCGTCACACCTGATATGGTCGTCAGTTCCATCGTCGCTGGCATCCTCATTTGAGTCAGTGTCGTGTTCACTCTCTGCAATTTGACCATCAGACTCCTCACTCCCATCACGCTGTTGATGATCCTAGACATTCTCAGCATCGTGCTCCTTTTCTTCCACGTTCTGCAGTAGCTTCTTCAGCCCACCGCTTTCTCATCCATATGACGACATCTCAAATATAATATAATATGCATAATTGTAATATACTATAGTTAGATAATTATAATGCAGCATAATGTAATACAATAGACGAATACCAGTGGCCCTCTTATAAAACAACAATTGTTATTTACATCAGAAATTATAAGAAAGCTGTAATAATGTTTTATGATATAGTATTACGGGACTACAAAGTGTATGTCACTTAAATCTGGCGCAGCAGTGATGAAAATCCAGGCAACAAGCTTGGAAAGGTGGGCTACAGTAAACCCCAACAGAGTTAACAAGGATGTTTACCCATCAAGTTCTAGTGCATGAATGAGGAAAACGCATGGACCACACTTTGGTAAATGCCACTGACAGATATCTGGAACCTCAGCAGTGCCCATGACCCATCTTTGTTTTATACATGAAAGTTGGTGGGGTCTGCTGCACCCAGCTTTCTACCGCTGGGTTAATGCAATATTCCAATAACTACTGGGGCATGTGCGGTTCTTTCCTGGTTTGAGGAAGGGTATCAAAATTGCCTCTCTCCATGGGTCTGGGAACTGACCTGACCGTCATATCACATTAAAACATTCGAGAAGGGTTTTTTTAACACTGCTGGAAAATGTCAAAGCATGCAGTATCAGATCCAATCGTGACCAGGTGCAGTATCAAAAGTTTCAGACAGTGCTGATTCTAGCTCCGACATAGAGAAAGGGCAGTTATAAGACTCTGAACCATGCGACCTGAAATCCAATTTGCCCCACTCTACAGTCGCATGGTAGCAACGAAACACCGGATCTAGGCGGGCATTGGCAGTAGATTTCGCAAAATGCCCCGCCAGCATCTGAGCAATGTCTCTGGGCATTGCTTGAAGACACCCCTGTTTCAGCACTGCTGCTATCGGTAAACGCTTGTGTTTACAGGAAATTCCCCATACAGCTTCCCATACTTGTGTAGAACAAGTGGAATGGTTGATACAGTCCATGACCTTTTCTTCCTCTCCTTAATTACACATTGAGCCTTGGTTCGTGCGACTCAAAAGACTATGAAGCTGTCTGCTGTTGGTCGGGATTTAAACTGTCTACGAGCTGCACACCTGTCCCAGATTGCTGAACAGCACACATCTGTGCACCAAGATACAGGTTGCCTCCTACGATGACCTGAGGACTTTGCGATGGATAAGCCAGTGACATGATGGATCACTCGTGTAATGTGGTCCATCCATTACTGGGCACTGTCACAATGTTCAAACAAAACTAGCCGGGTGAACAGTGTCTGTTTTGCCCTGCTGACCATACCTTTTCGTGGCTTCTCTTTAGGTAATGCTCCATTCAGAAGGTGAATGCGGACTGGATAGTGGTCACTGGAATGAAGGTCGTCAATGACTTCCCCCTGAACAGAGTCCACGAGAGTTGGAGAGCAGAAGGAGATGATGATGGCTGAGAATGACCCAATAGCAGCACAAAAAATGGGGGGGGGGGGGAGCTACCTGTGTTGAGGATACACAGCTCATGAGACATCTTGAGGCTCTCCAAAACCCAACCCTGAGGATAAGTACGGGTCGAGCCCCACGAAATATGATGGGCATCGAAGTCTCACAGTACAAGAAATGGTCATGGGAGTTGTTTTACAATATCTGTGGGAGCCTCAGTGTGTAGCATCTTGTGGAGGCAGACATAGGGAGCAAACAGTGATCCTCTAGCACAAATGAATTTCAGCAGAAATGGATTGCAGGTCAGTAGCCAGGGGGAGAGAAGTGGTATGCATTATGGACAAACACAGCAATTTCTCCCTTGACTATGTCCCCAATCAGGCCATTTTTTCGGTGAAGGGTATAGCCCCATAGCACAGGGGTCATTGGCTTTAAAATGTGTTTCTTGCAAACATAGGAACAGGGGGCATTCGTGTGCTAGCAGTTTCAGTTCCTCCACATCACGAATCCAATAACGTTCCACTGTAATACGAGAGTCATCTATCATGGAGATTATACTTTCATACTGTCTTTCTACTGGGGAGGGGAGTACATAACAGATGGATTCTCGGTCTTGGGGTCAGATGGTTTCCTCAGCCTGACATCAAGGTCCGATAGCTCTACCAAAGAAACAAGAGAGACGTCAGGAAGATGACACTGACATCACCTGAATGTTAATTCCTCATTCTGCCGGTAGTGGACGCTTGGGTTTTGATTTTTTGTCCTGGTTTGGCTTTGGAGCCACAATCTCAGGAGCGATAGTGGCATCACTGCATGGTGAACCCCATACTTGTTTGATGTTTTGGGAGGAAGTATAGGCTACGAAGTTGCAGTGTGGTAAAGCAGATCCTATGGCATTTTGTTACTGCAGGTTGCATATGTTCAGCAGCTAACTTGATTGGTTTATGACCCCTCTCCATCCTCTTAACCTAATGTTATTTGACTTATCTCCATGGGATGATTTATGACCCTCTGGAGACAATCTGTCCTCCTGAGAATACACCACCCCTCCCCCTCCACCTCCCTTACCTCTCTGGGTCATCCCCAACAATCCTCCCCCCTCATCGCCGATACAAGCACACTTCTGATAGAAAATTAATCGACTAATAATTGACTAATTACTTATTCTGTCCCCTCCTGGGAAATCTCTAAGTCCTCCTCCCCCCATCCCCACCCAGTACCGTAACTGCCGTTCTGCAAAGACTGTTCTGTACCAATCTTACTCAAGTCACCTGTCCAATGACAGTCTCTCTCTCTCTCTCTCTCTCTCTCTCTCTAGATGATTTCATGTGAGGAGTTTAGCACTCGTTATTGGTGCATAGTAAATAGTAGCTTGATACATTTTTGAGTGTTATGGTGATGCAACAGACGATTAAGAAGAAGGTTTGCTAGCATGGGAAATATCTAGCAGTGGCATGATGGTGTTGCAAATGTTGTCTTAGTATCATGTTTCTTAGCGAAACACTTTCTAAATTTGGTCAGATGGGCGATTTTTATATCGAGCTTACAATACTGGCGATGTGCACCTGTACTTCCGGTCTGTTAATACTCACCACCATGATTACCGTCTGCATTGAATGTCACAGTATTTGCGTGGATCGTGATACAACAGACCTCTGCTTTCACTCCCTCAACTGTGGAAGTTCTGCAGATTTTTTCAGATCCGCTTCCGCATCTGATTCCCCGTTTTTATATCGGAAGTTTACCCAAACTTTTAGCAATGGCGAGATTGTTGATCCACGCACTTATTGGCCCAATGTGCCGCCTGCTGTGCAGACGGGAGTTCGTTGGGTGGGACGTGTAGCAAGCCAACATGTGCCCATAGTGGTTGTTGCGTTTACTGGATTATTGCACAGTGATCTCTGTCGATCGCCATTGATGTACAGTGTTTTCTCCCTCGTCAGTCTATTTTGTATTGCTGTATAATACAGTATTACTATTGTGTACAGTGTTTTTTAGTCAATAGTTCTGTGCTGTAACATTAGTTAATTTTAATTATTATAGAGTGAGTTCTGTCCACTGCTAGTGCAAAGCTGTTTTATCCAAATGATTCACAATACGATAACATTTTAAAGAGCTCACCCCACCCTTAGTTTTCGTTTGGTCATGTTGGTACAAGTCAATATATAACGTGCCTTTTCTCGTTTCTGCAAGAATTTAACAATACAAGCATGTAACAGTATGTATCATGTAATAAATACACCACTGTAGTACATGAGCTGCACACTAGTGTATGTTACATCCCTGCCCCTCATCCCATCTGAGCTGAGTCCTTAAAAAAGTTATCGCACTCTAACGTTTCTAAGTATATTATCTTCCATTTATTTATGGAAGAGTGGTGGTACTCACGTAACTGTTTACAATTTGAAGCAATATCAGTCACATTACAATTACTTAGTAAAATGTTAATTTGTTTATTGCATTTTATTCTCCAAACTGAATACCAGTTGTCAGTAACTTCTTTACCATCATCAGTTCACTAACGATGGTACATAAATTACTCAAACCTAGTAAGCAATAGGAAGAATAAAATCCAATGTTTATGAATTAACACGATACTGAGAAACTGGGGCATTATACATTATTTATACATTGATTCAGAAACGTTTCTTTTACAATTGTCGATTTAGCTGAGTGCACTACGAATTACTGATGAGTTCTACTTAACAACTTGGAATTTTATTTTTGTATTACTTTTTATTATTTAGTTTCTTGGGGCATTTTACTATTTTTATTGTGTCGATGTTATAGGTTTCTTTTATTCCAACCAAAAGATGCTAAAGAACAACTTACATTGCTACAAAGTCTGCAAGTAAATTATTATTGGGATTCCTCACACCTGAAGTCTCAACAAATGGATCATGTTATTGGTAAAATGATTGCCCTCTAGAACTTATCGTTTAACTTTGTCAAGGGTACCTGCTTTTGCAGAATAGTGAATGCTGCTCTTCCAATGTATCATTTAAAAGGTCGTGCTTTTTCTTTTTACTTCGTATTTGTGCAATAACTTGTACAATAAGCTGGCAAGAAAAATCATAAATTTACTTGAAGAATCTGAAAAAATATTTTTCACAACTGACATATGGTCTGATTACATTCTGGAATTCATTACTTAGTTTGATTTCTCATGCTATTTCTAAGGATTTTCACAAGATGTCTATAATTCTAAAATGTGAAGTCATGACTGGGCGCCATACTGGCGACGTAATATCGACAGAATTTGAAACGATACTTCAAGAATGGGTATAAATCACCAAGTAGTGCACTGTCTTGTTCGTGATTGTGTCTCTAACATGATTAAAACATTACAGTTGTCTGCCTTTGATGATGTGAATTGTGTAATATATCAAACACAATTTTGCATACGAGCTGCTGTGGAATCACAGGAGTGGCTCCTACAGCTCACTCCTAAACACAAAAAAATTGCCATCCATCCCTTGGTCGTACAAACCAAGCTGCAAAAATGCAAAAGGGAACACCTTAATCAGCCAACCTTATCTGTCATTCAGGATTGCTCAACATGGTAAATATTATTAAATATATAAAAATGAATTATAATTTTATGGCATGCCTTCGGTGTAAACATAATGCGTTTTCTTTTTATGAAACATCCTGTCTGTTAATTTAATTTCTTCTATTTCCAGCTGGCACACAATGTTCTATATGAGGGAACGATTTTCAAAGATCAAGGATTCGCCAATTTTGTACTTATGTTCAAATCCGGTCATGAGGACCTACACTACGGTTTGGATAAATGTTCAAATATTTGTAGAAGTAATGAAACCATTCGAAGAAATTACTAGAATCTTAAGCAGTTCTCAAGTGAAAATTGCATCAGTTATACCGCAAAATCAAGTTCTTGAGACTTCTTCACACCCAGAAGAAACAAAAACTAATACTTCAGAACAATTGCAAAATTTTACAAGAAAATTAAGTGATGAAGTGAATTCAAGCATAATATTTGGAAAACTGTCCCAAAACGATAAGTACACAATTGCAATGTACTTAAACCTGTGATACAAGACAAAATTTTTCAATGGCAGCATCACAGAGTAAGTTGAGTTCCAAATACTTAATTTGATGAGACAAAGCCTGAGATCCAAACTCATCTCATGGCGACTGCATACCTAGTAGCTCTAAATGATGTAGATTTGTAATTGACAATCATCCTTCAACAAGTTGTGGCTTAATAATAGAATTTCAATTAGAAACAACGTTACAAACGTTAGAATTCATGTCAAATGTGAACGAAGATCAGCAATACCTGACCATGACTAATGATAACAGCAATCTGCTTTTGATGCGCAATCAAACCTACTGGAGTACAAAAAGGAAAAGAGAGTGAAAGTAATATAGTAATTACAATCGTGTTTTTAATAGCTAGTCACATAAAAGACGATTACATCTCTCTTCCTAAGACACACTGGTACCACTCGCAAGAGAAATAAATGAAGCATGTCCATCCATTGCGGAGTTTTGCTAAATATTGCTTGTTGCAACCAGCATTCAGTTATTGGTGAAGTATTACACTTAGTAGGCATTGTGTGATAGATTCACTGTGATCGGTGGCTTTTAAAATGTGTGTTCGGGTGTAAAATTAATGTGGTTAGTGTCCTGGCCTGTGCAAAGAAAACGTCTCTGTCCACTCATAAAGCAGGTATGGATCTGGAAAATTGCCATTTCAGCGCATTGATTGCCGTAAGAGGCATAAACGATTTTATGTGGAAAATTATGCCCAGTCATAAGGAGGATATAGATACTGAAACTGCAATGTGAGATTCATCCCAGAACCACAGCCATCAGGAGGAAATATTTCCAATATTCGCTCCATTGTCGAGTGTCGCCAGTTTGGGGCTGCAATCGTAATATTTAATTGTAATTACAGTGATAAATATGTGACTGGTTTCCTAGGACGACTCTGCTACTGGTGACACCGCCCTCTGCACAGCTGTATAGTCAACTAATACTCCATATGCGTTGGGCGTTCTTTGCGATCGCATGTGTTGCAATATTCTCAATGGAAAATTGAGCAATTCAGTGTCAATCACTGCCAAGTGTTGCCCTGGGACGTATTGATAAGAGCCAAATTCCTAACACTCATATCATTCTTGGGTGCCATCTATGGGCGAGCTGGTGCATTCTGGCAGACATACACATCCACGAAAGCAGCTGCAATCACAGTGGCAGTTTTCTCCGGCCCCTGAGCATTGGCGCTGACAGTGTAAGAGGGCATGGGTGCACTGCATGTGGAGATCTGGGAGTTGAGTAGGTCATATGGATGAGTGTTTTCAGTTATCTTGTGCATCTAGCTGTGACAACTACTAGGACTGTGGTTTAGTGCTTCTCAATAGATTGCAATGCGCTCTGTCTTGCAGTGGTATTTTTTGTTGTTACTATCCTATCACATGGTACACACTTTACTCCTCCTTATTTGTTCTGGTATAGCTGAGAGAATAAACTTAGGAATTCTATATTGCTTTCTAAAATACACTTAGCAGATCTTTAATGGTCGGGAATTCCACTACTGTGACAGTACAAATTCACGCTGAAATTTGAAAGTCTAAATATCATTTTATACAGCACCGATTCCAATCAGGATGTCAAATTCCCGATTGGTCAATTTATTGTTTCCAGTAGTGTTACTGTGAGCACAGACATCAATCCAACCCATCCACAGATTGTTTAAGGACATAGCATGCAACTGAGCTGAAATTTGAAATTCTCAGCTACCTCCAACATAATGGACTTCCTACCATACGGTGTAATTGTGTCAGTATCCACCAACAAGGGGCAAGGGAAAAAGGCAAATCCAAAAGGGTTTGGAAACCAGGCACTTGCAGGATCGAATTCTCCCAAATATACCAGTCCTAGCATCCATGAACAAGATGCAAGGAAAAACTGTCCCACACAGATGGCATCGATTTAATTACTTAGTCAATCAATCTGATAGAGATTACTTTGTTCAGGACAAAATAGGAATAGTGTGGCACACAACAGTCACTGTAATTAGGACATTGTGTGGTTTTTAACCTCTATGGCGGCATTGCCAACAGACTTGTGGGAGGTCCCATACAGTGGCTACTACACCACTCTTCTTTCCATTCCTTGGTGCTTACAGTTATGTGATGGGAAGCTAGGGTAGGAGTGTGCAGACATGAGACATGATTTTTACACAAGTAGGAGAGCCCTGTCTTCCACAAATTGATTACATAAAGAATATGTATCAATATAAGTACAGGGGCCCTCTGGGTATTGGTACCTACCAGTGGCCCATCCATTCCACTGGGAAGTGGAAGAGAAAACTTGAATATCGTGTTGTGAGGTCCTTCCTCTCAAGTGCAGAGTGAATCTTGTTCCCAGCTGTTTCTGGAAAGGGTGGGATGGGGCTAGGGGTGGGGGTGGGGGTATGTGGGATATCATCTGGTGGTGGCACTGTGAACTGGCTTAGCCAGTAACTACACTGATGGTGAGCATGTAGAGCAGCTGGTGTGGAAGGTGTGGGTCTGGGAACAAAACAGAAAGTGATCTGGTATCAAATTTCAAAGGAAGCCGATATCCAGTATCATGCATTCCTCTGTGGGCGATTGGCACCTCCCAGTCATGTGAGCGAGGCTCAAAGAGTTGCCAGCAGTTGGGTGCATGTGGTGTAGTGTGGTGCACATGCAAAAACGCGATCAGCGCCACTTCGAGTTGAGCCAGCAGACCAACCCAACTCAGTGCATGATCTCACATGCGATGTGCGCTTTCTTGTGTGATCAGAAAAAGCGCCATCATAAGCTATATGTGAGATGTGTGATTATCAAAACTGTTGTAAGACCTCTGTTTTGCCTGATATGATTATTGTGATCTGTATGGGTTAGGATCACGACAATCAAAAGTGTCAATATTTCCATAAGGGGTGGAGTGGGTAACCGAGGGTTCAAATCACAAAAGGGGCAGTATTCCAACAAAGGATTTTAACTGTGTGAGGAAAAACCCATGACATCATAAGAGTGGATGATCTGTTTCCCAACGAATTTTTGATTAGTTTCATTAATTTGATATTAGGAGTGGTGCAGAGTTTCCCAGAGAGGAGGGAGATGGGTGAGGTCCTATGTTTTTCCACACCAACAGCTCAGTGACTCTTCCATCTAATTTTTTGTGGAAGGGGTGGGGAGGGAGGGGCCGATTGGTGGGATGTCCTCTCGTGGAGGCACTGTGCACTATCTCAGTGGATCCCTGCACACCAAGATGAGCACACACAAATGGAAATTTTCCAACATGTCCAATCTGCAGCAGTTTAATTACATAACCCGGATATGTAGTTGCTGAACAGGGTAATACTTGCACCTTCAAAACCAACAGCTCTGCACAGACTGAGCTATTTCTCCACCAGTTTTTTTTCTGGGAGATTCGCCAAGAGAGGAAAGGGTAATTAATTGATCAGTTTATTTAATTAGTCAATTAATTTGATATCAAAAGTATGCTTTTATCAGTGAGGGTGTGGGGGATGGTTGGGGAGTACCCAGAGAGGTGAGGGAGGGGGAGGGGATCTCTCAGATGGACGAATATCCACAGTGGGTCATAAATCAACCCTCAGGCTGGTCACAAACCAATCAAGTAGATGCCTGCATGTATGCAATCCGCACTAACAATATGCCTCAGATCCTACTTTGCCCTACTACTTGAACTAACTGCAACAGCACAAGTACACTGACAAATGCAGGTACTTGTGCTAACCGTAGCTACCTCAGTTCATGTAGCAGCATATGTCTTCTGTACTGGCTGTTTAACAACTGACACAAAGGAGTAGGAAAAGTCAGGTGCTGCATGCTGCATGGGATCTTATGAATCTTTTCTTCACCTTAGGTGATCTGCTTGTGGAATCTCCTGTTCTTCAAGTAAGACACAGCGCTCCTTATTCTAGGCAAGGCATGTCCCAGAGCAATTCACACACTTTGGAGGAGATGAACGTTAGACTCCTTCATGGAGGGGCAGCCTTACCACAGTTGCCACAAAGTGGCTTCTCCATTACGTCCAAGAGTGGACTGCCCAAAGTCACATTGTGTTGGGGACATAGGGTCATACAGTTAAGCAAAGAAAACCTGCATTAATATGTTCTCAGAATTTTGTGGTATTAAAGGTGATGATGGATGAGTCAGATTTAACCAGATGCTTCCACCCTTTTCATAATATTCTGCACATCTACAATGCCTTCTTGGGCCCATTCGACATTCAGGTCTTCTTTGGGGATGTCCTCCATGTCTTGCATGTCACAACGCCTTTATTGAAGTTTAATGTGGTGTCAAGCTCAGTTTGAATGGCACACACTGCGAGGGTTTTGGCCTTCTGCAGATTCGACACTTGTTGGTAACTTGACATCTACATCTACATCTACATCCATACTCCGCAAGCCACCTGACGGTGTGTGGCGGAGGGTACCTTGAGTACCTCTATCGGTTCTCCCTTCTATTCCAGTCTCGTATTGTTCGTGGAAAGAAGGATTGTCGGCATGCCTCTGTGTGGGCTCTAATCTCTCTGATTTTATCCTCATGGTCTCTTCGCAAGATATACGTAGGAGGGAGCAATATACTGCTTGACTCTTTGGTGAAGGTATGTTCTCGAAACTTTGACAAAAGCCCGTACCGAGCTACTGAGCGTCTCTCCTGCAGACTCTTCCACTGGAGTTTATCTATCATCTCCGTAACGCTTTCGCGATTACTAAATGATCCTATGACGAAGCGCACTGCTCTCCATTGGATCTTCTCTATACCCTCTATCAACCCTATCTGGTACGGATCCCACACTGCTGAGCAGTATTCAAGCAGTGGGCGAACAAGCGTACTGTAACCTACTTCCTTTGTTTTCGGATTGCATTTCCTTAGGATTCTTCCAATGAATCTCAGTCTGGCATCTGCTTTACCGACGATCAACATTCTATGATCATTCCATTTTAAATCACTCCTAATGCGTACTCCCAGATAATTTATGGTGTTAACTGCTTCCAGTTGCTGACCTGCTATTTTGTAGCTAAATGATAAAGGATCTATCTTTCTGTGTATTCGCAGCACATTACACTTGTCTACATTGAGATTTCCACCCAATGACTCAAATTTCGTAACTGCTTAACTAATTTTAAATCACCTGCAATCCCTCTAAACCATTTTGTATGTAAAATGGTGACGCTTTGTCGAAACTTCCCTGCTTACTTTGAACCAATAAAAACACATTCTGGCACCGTCGCAATCTGGGCAGTCAAGCAAAGATCCCCATTCCCTGTGACACCCAATGTTCCACTGTTGGACCACATGATGGTCGAGCATAGCCAGAGATTATGGTGACAAAGGAGTGGCAGTGCTTACCAGTTCACAGCCCAGAAACTCCGACGTCGCCAAGCTCTTATCCAGCAAATGAATGCTGAGCTCCTGGGGGTTCAAAGAAGCATCAACTTGATGATGCACAACAAACTGCAGAATCGGCCCAAAAATTTGTAGATGAGATAAACAAACTCATGTCATCATTCAGTAATGAATTTGTTTTCAACTTCGACCAACTGGGACTTGAAGAGGAAGTGTGTATGGAAGAAGATTGGAAATTAGAGGTACCAAGTAAGTTTTATGGAGATCAATGCCTTAATGCATTTGTATAGAATTATGCTGACTGTTAATGTGGATGGTAAATTGGCTGCAAAGTTATTTATTGTGATGCAAAAAGTTTAAAGTGTGCTGCCCCTTATGATTCTTGTGTGTGAGATCTTGCTAGGGCAGTAAGAAATATTTACATCACAGCAACCAAGAGTGTGAATATGGGCGTAAGGGAACTACAACTATGGTATGAGCATGTTTTTGGCCAATAGCTCGTCAAAATAACTTGCATCTTCTTGATTCCTGGTCTGTGTATGAAAATCATACTCCTTTAGACCAAACTATCCATTCAGAAAAAGAGTAAGAAATTGCAATTCGTACCACTTGCAACCACCGGACAAATTCAGGATCTGGATTTTTTTTCCCATGCCTATAAAACATATCATCACACTGAAACTTCCTGGAAGATCAAAACTGCATGCCGAGCCAAGACTCAAACTCGGGACATTTGCCTTTTGTGGGCAAGTGCTCTACCAACTGAGCTACCTGAGCACGACTTGGGCCCACCTTCACAGCTTCAATACACCAGTACCTCGACTCCTACCTTCCAAACTTCACAGTAGCTCTTCTGTGAACCTTGCAGAACTAGCACTCCTGGAAGAAAGGATATTCCAGAGACATGGCTTAGCCACAGCCTGGGAGATGTTTCCAGAATGAGATTTTCACTCTGCAGGGTAGTGTGCGTTGATATGAAACTTCCTGGCAGATTAAAACTGTGTCCCAGATCGAAACTCAAACTCGGGTCCTTTTCATAGCTAAGTCGGTAGAGCACATGCCCGTGAAAGGCAAAGGTCCCGAGTTCGAGTCACGATCCGGCACACAGTTTTAATCTGCCAGGAAGTTTCATATCATCACACATTCCGCTGCAGAGTGAAAATCTCATTCTGGAAACATCCTCCAGGCTGTGGCTAAGCCATGTCTCTGCTATATCATTGCTTCCAGAAGTGCTAGTTCTGCAAGGTTCGTAGAAGAGCTTCTCTGAAGTTTGGAAGGTAGGAGATGAAGTACTGGTGGAACTGAAGCTGTGAGGACAGGTTCTGAGTTGTGCTAGGATAGCTCAGTTGGTAGAGCACTTGCCTGTGAAAGGCAAAGGCCGTGAGTTCGAGTCTTGGTCCACCACACAGTTTTAATCTGCTAGGAAGTTTCATATCAGTGCACACTCTGCTGAAGAGTGAAAATCTCATTCTGCATATTATCACACTACCTCCAGCCATGCCTTAAAGGATAGCTAGTTCCATTATAAGCACCACGACAGACTGTTTCGCATTCGGACGCGTGCTATCACATTCCATCAGTTCTCGTCACTCCGTTACACAAATACGATTCTATATGCATTCCTTAAGAGAGGATACTAAGCTGAATGTGCTGCACGGTTTGTATCTCTCAAGGCATTTGCGTTCAGTCTTGATGGTGCAAACCTTTGTGATCACTGTGGCACACCATTTTTCATTCAGTGATTGTGTTACAAGATAATGGTGTTTTTTCAACATTTATTGAATGTCAACAATGTCCACTTTGTGTAGTACATACATCCCATAAAGGGTTGATCTCTGCGTCCTCCCAGACACTCATTTTCTGTCGTCGCCCTGGTGCACATGGTGCGACATTAGCAGTGAATATTATTTTCTATCATAACTGTTAATAACACTTTCAAATGAGCCTTAGTAATGACTGATCTTGAGATCTAACACTCAAGGAGTTTCTTGTAAGTCTATTACTGCTCCAACTGGTTTGTATGAAATACATGCTGGAATCAAAGCATATAAAAGCAATTATTTGGACAGTATTGCAGAATGATGAATAGGATTGACAGAGAAAAAAAAAAGAATTTTTTCAACAATGTAGATTTATTTTTCACAGTTCACAAAGTACTACATGCATATTAATAATGTACAAAAGTTGTATCAAAATACATAATAATAAATATTTCTTATGAGTAGTAATATGTTTTGTAACTCCATACACATATGCTAAGAGACTTAAATTACGATATTAGTGAGAGAGCCTTAGTAGATCACACATATGCAATATCAGAGATATCTTACAGGTCACTTGTGGGTATATCAAAGATACTTTAAACATTTACGGCCTTCACAGTCACATACTATTCAGACGATAATACACTTGATGCATCAACACTAAGAACCATTACAGATTCCTGAAGTTTAATATTAGCTGTGTCCCTTGCTGTAATTAATATGTCATTGTTCCAACATATAATATCTATAAAGAGTCCTTTTCACGAAATTTACTGTATATATGACTTCTATGGCATTCATTCAGTGACAAAACTTTTCACAGGTTTTCAGTATGTCTATGGAAGTGAGTAAGATCACCGGTTTCAATGGACCAAAACATGCAGCATGAATTATTATTATTATTGACATTTTTTTCTCAGACTGTTAAGTCTGGTTAAAAATGGAACGTGACGCGGACCTTGATCAAGCGTGACTTCTTTGTAACTGTATGGTATATGTTATATTGCATTTAGGAACTTTCGGGTAATTGAACATGTATCAATAATTACAGATTTTTGTAGTTGTATATATATGTTTGGATGTAGCTGTATTGCATTGATGTACTGGTGGATATTGTGAGGTATGACTCCTGTAGTTGATAGTATAATTGGTATAATGTCAACTTTATCCTGATGCCACATGTCCTTGACTTCCTCAGCTAGTTGTATGTATTTTTCAATTTTTTCTCCTGTTTTCTTCTGTATATTTGTTGTGTTGGGTATGGATATTTCAATTAGTTGTGTTAATTTCTTCTTTTTATTGGTGAGTATGATGTCAGGTTTGTTATGTGGTGTTGTTTTATCTGTTATAATCGTTCTGTTCCAGTATAATTTGTATTCATCATTCTCCAGTACATTTTGTGGTGTGTACTTGTATGTGGGAACGTGTTGTTTTATTAGTTTATGTTTTATGGCAAGTTGTTGATGTATTATTTTTGCTACATTGTCATGTCTTCTGGGGTATTCTGTATTTGCTAGTATTGTACATCCACTTGTGATGTGATCTACTGTTTCTATTTGTTGTTTGCAAAGTCTGCATTTATCTGTTGTGGTATTGGGATCTTTAATAATATGCTTGCTGTAATATCTGGTGTTTATTGTTTGATCCTGTATTGCAATCATGAATCCTTCTGTCTCACTGTATATATTGCCTTTTCTTAGCCATGTGTTGGATGCGTCTTGATCGATGTGTGGCTGTGTTAGATGATACGGGTGCTCGCCATGTAGTGTTTTCTTTTTCCAATTTACTTTCTTCGTATCTGTTGATGTTATGTGATCTAAAGGGTTGTAGAAGTGGTTATGAAATTGCAGTGGTGTAGCCGATGTATTTATATGAGTGATTGCTTTGTGTATTTTGCTAGTTTCTGCTCATTCTAGAAAGAATTTTCTTAAATTGTCTACCTGTCCATAATGTAGGTTTTTTATGTCGATGAATCCCCTTCCTCCTTCCTTTCTGCTTAATGTGAATCTTTCTGTTGCTGAATGTATGTGATGTATTCTATATTTGTGGCATTGTGAACGTGTAAGTGTATTGAGTGCTTCTAGGTCTGTGTTACTCCATTTCACTACTCCAAATGAGTAGGTCAATATTGGTATAGCATAAGTATTTATAGCTTTTGTCTTGTTTCTTGCTGTCAATTCTGTTTTCAGTATTTTAGTTAGTCTTTGTCTATATTTTTCTTTTAGTTCTTCTTTAATATTTGTATTATGTATTCCTATTTTTTGTCTGTATCCTAGATATTTATAGGCATCTGTTTTTTCCATCGCTTCTATTCAATATGTAATCTTCTTGTTTAGTGTGTTTTCCCTTGACTATGCTATTTTTCTTACATTTGTCTGTTCCAAAAGCCATATTTATATCATTGCTGAATACTTCTGTTATCTTTAGTAATTGGTTGAGTTGTTGATTGGTTGCTGCCAGTAGTTTTAGATCATCCATGTATAGCAAATGTGTGATTTTGTGTGGGTATGTTCCAGTAATATTATATCCATAATTTGTATTATTTAGCATGTTGTATAGTGGGTTCAGAGCAAGACAGAACCAGAAAGGACTTAATGAGTCTCCTTGGTATATTCCACGCTTAATCTGTATTGGCTGTGATGTGATGTTATCTGAATTTGTTTGGATATTAAGTGTGGTTTTCCAGTTTTTCATTACTATGTTTAGAAACTGTATCAATTTAGGATCTACTTTGTATATTTCCAATATCTGTAGTAACCATGAGTGGGGTACACTATCAAAGGCTTTTTGGTAATCAATGTATGCGTAGTGTAGCGATCTTTGTTTAGTTTTAGCTTGATATGTCACCTCTGTATCTATTATCAGTTGCTCTTTACATCCTCGTGCTCCTTTGCAACAGCCTTTTTGTTCTTCATTTATAATTTTGTTCTGTGTTGTATGTGTCATTAATTTCTGTGTAGTGACTGAAGTTAATATTTTGTATATTGTTGGTAGGCATGTTATGGGGTGATATTTAGCTGGGTTTGCTGTGTCTGCTTGATCTTTAGGTTTCAGATAGGTTATTCCATGTGCAAGTGTATCAGGGAATGTGTATGGGTCTGCAATGTAACTGTTAAATAATTTACGTTTGTTATTGTCACTGTTAAATAATTTAGTTAGATGTGAATGTGTTGAGGTGAACTTCTTTAGCCAGTAATTTGCTATTTTATCATTTCCAGGGGCTTTCCAATTGTGTGTAGAATTAATTGCTCGGGTGACTTCATGTTGCAAAATTATCACTTCAGGCATTTGTGGTATCATCTTGTATGAGTCTGTTTCTGCTTGTATCCACCGTGCATGCCTGTTATGTTTGGTGGATTGTCTATTTTAATGTGTGTGTTATCTATTGTTTGGTAAAATCTCTTTTGGTTTGTGTTGAATGTTTGGTTTTGTTTCCTTCTATTTTCACTTTTTTTGTATCTTCTAAGTCGTTTGGCCAATGCTTGTAATTTCTGCTTCTTTTCATCTAATTGCTCTATTGCTTCTTGTTGTGAGATTTTACATAACCATTTTCGTTTTTTGTCTGATATTTCATTTCTTATAAATTGTGTTAGCTGTCCGATGTCTTTTCTCAGTTTTTCTATTCTGATCTGTAGCCTGTGTTGCCATGCTGGTTTTGTGGGTTTCTTATGTGTGTTAGTTTGTTCTGATCTCTGCCTAGTGTGTATATTTAGTGTAGTGAGTGCTCCTATATAAACCAGTAGTTGTAACTCTTCCATAGTTGTATTTTCATTTATTTTGTTGTGTATGATTGTGTTGATAGTTTTTATTGTTGTTTCAACTTGTGGGTTATTTGGCGGTCTATGCAAGAATGGTCTAATGTCTGTATTTGTGTCTTTGTATTCTATATATGTCAGCTGAAATTTCTTATCTATATCTAACACGTGTGTCTCTTCGTGTTCTACTTGTGCTTGTTCTGGTGGCTGTCTTAAGATTTCATTTTCCTCTGATTGTTTAATTGATGCGTGTTGGTCTTTGTTTGTTTGCTCTGGGATGTTTGAGCCCATTACTGTATTTTCTTCTTCTGATTGCACATTATTTTGTTCCAGTATTTGTTGTACTTGTTGATTGATGTTTTCTAATTCTGACTGGGGTATCCTGTTATTTTTTATTATTACACGGATCTGATCAGCTAGTCGTTGTTCTGTTAAAAATTTTAATTCCGGGTATCTGGTAATAAATGTTGTGTATACTTGTGATCTGTATCCAGTTGTGTTGGTTCCTAGGTTTGTTGCTTGGTAATAACAGAACATGAGGTGTCGATTAACTTCATCTGACCATCTCATCCTCTGCCTTTGTTTTCCTTCTAGGGTGGTTGCAGGAAGCATATCCTGCAAAACACCTCTATTTGGATTTAAATCATTTTCCAGTTGGCTAGCAGTGTCGTTACCATTGTGGGCGGGCATAGGGTTCAAGCGTCGTCCCCGACCATGACGGCGCTTGTCCGAGGCTTCTTTAGTTCTGTCCTGAACCAAGTAATCACACTAAAAGGGGGGTTAGCCCTATTAGTGGTTTGTTCTTTTCGTCGCCTTTTACGACTGGCAGAACATACCGGAGGCCTATTCTTTTATTATTATTATTATTATTATTATTATTATTATTATTATTATTATTATTATTATTAGTATTGTTGTTGTTTTTAGACAAAGCAAAATGTGTCTACTTCATACACATACTTGAAAACCCAAGATGACGACACCACCTGTGCCATGTGCTTTATGTCGTGTACTGTAGTATGATGAATCACAATCATAATTCCAGTTATACATATGCGTTGAACAAATTATGAACAGTGAACCACATAAGGCGTTTGTGGGGGAGACTGCCCCTCATAAGTATCACCTATCCCAGCTGTACAGCTGTACATTATACCATCCAGCTAATGTGCTGTACTACCCCTTCCAGAACTATGATTTGGTACAGCACTATACAGTCTGCATAATGGGCTGTACTGCCCCATCCGAAATCGCATTCAGGAAGACTTACTATACTACATATTATACCATGTGGCTATTGCTCTGTCGTATCCTGTTCGAAATCATGTTCAAGTACACAGCCCAACCACTGTGCAGTACTACCTGTACATAAGGGAGGTAGGATAAGGGCTCCCATGGGAAGGTGACAAACAAAATAATGTAACTGAGCTACGTATGTGTTTACAACAGATCATCATGAACACTCAACCTCCACAGCAGTCCATGTACATATGTCTTTTTTAGAATTGATTTTGTCAGTATTATGTGGTGCTGACATTTGGAAGAAGTATAGCTTTTACGTGTTCTGGCTGGTTTCAAGCTCTGTATCACTGTTGGATTATAAGAAAATAGCAAGCCATATCTGGTAATGCAGCAATAACAGCATACATACACTTTTAGATTTCCTTGTGATACATGGAAAAATATGAAAAATACAGTAAAAATAGAAGAAACAATAAATTATCAAAAAAGTTGTAAAAATGTCAAAAAATGTAGGAAAATCCCGATATGGCATTGTCATACATGACGGATTAGCACTAAATACTACTGCTCAGTGTTTGTCTAATTTTTAAAACCATATAGTCTACATTTAACCATTTTTTCAAATGTTCTCAGTAGCAGTGATCAGTTGTGGGAAATTTACCGCTTTCAACACATGCACAATTGAGTGCTTGGGAGAATGAATGTATGTTGTAAAGATACAATCAGTGCAGATATTGCCAATATCTTGTCATCAGTGGGACCCTGTGACCTTCTGTTGCCATTTGGTGGTTTAATGTTTAAGATTTTATCAGGATACTTTTTTTTAAAACAATCAATTACACTCTTGCTATAAGTGGACCTGGGTGACTTTAAAGTGAGTTTCCTCCATTCTTGTGTGTTTCAGGCAGCACCATGCACACAGAAAAAAAAGTCACATCCACACAACCCTTGGAGCTGGAGTATCCACACCACATCACATACATGAAATAGTGTGTAATTACATCCACACTCAGTGGGTATGAACGAAAGTGCTGCCATCTTGGATCTTTACTGTTAGGGTTTTTTTGCTTCCAAAGCAAATAATCGATTAAACTATGTTTGACATGTGGGGTCTAATGTAAATTTTATCTATTTGTCTACAATTTTAATTATTTAATGTGGGTATTGGTTATACAAACTCATGCTGTTGTTGTGTTTGTATAAAATAATGTATTCTGAGATGTTTATTACTACAGATGATGCACAAGTGCTGAACTGGGGACCTAAGTCTAGATTGTGCATATTATTTTATCAAAATACATGTCTTAATTCTCCTTAAAATGATATTAAAGTCATCCATACATTATGATGTTCCTCCATGCTAGGATAACATATGGTTGTCATGTTTGAGAGTGGCATCTCACATTTTTTATAGACATGAGGCTGATAGTTAAATAATAAATATATGTTACAAAGTATGCATCTTTGGTGCATACAGCGTGTTACAAAAAGGTACGGCCAAACTTTCAGGAAACATTCCTCACACACAAAGAAAGAAAATATGTTATGTGGACATGTGTCCGGAAACGCTTACTTTCCATGTTAGAGCTCATTTTATTACTTCTCTTTAAATCACATTAATCATGGAATGGAAACACACAGCAACAGAACGTGCCAGTGTGACTTCAAACACTTTGTTACAGGAAATGATCAAAATGTCCTCCGTTAGCAAGGATACATGCATCCACCCTCCGTCGCATGGAGTCTCTGATGCGCTGATGCAGCCCTGGAGAATGGCGTATTGTATCACAGCCGTTCACAATACGAGCACGAAGAGTCTCTACATTTGGTACCGGGGCTGCGTAGACAAGAGCTTTCAAATACCCCCATAAACGAAAGTCAAGAGGGAAGAAGTCAGGAGAGCGTGGAGGCCATGGAATTGGTCCACCTCTACCAATCCATCGGTCACCGAATCTGTTGTTGAGAAGTGTACGAACACTTCGACTGAAACGTGCAGGAGCTCCATCGTGCATGAACCACATGGTGTGTCGTACTTGTAAAGGCTCGTGTTCTAGCAACACAGGTAGAGTATCCCGTATGAAATCATGATAATGTGCTCCATTGAACGTAGGTGGAAGAACATGGGGCCCAATCAAGACATCACCAACAATGCCTGCCCAAACGTTCACAGAAAATCTGTGTGATTGCACAATTGCGTGCGGATTCTCATCAGCCCACACATGTTGATTATGAAAATTTACAATTTGATAATGTTGGAATGAAGCCTCATCCGTAAAGAGAACTTTTGCACTGAAATGAGGATTGACACATTGTTCGATGAACCATTCGCGGAAGTGTACCCGTGGAGGCCAATCAGCTGCTGATAGTGCCTGCACACGCTGTACATGGTACGGAAACAACTGGTTCTCCCGTAGCACTCTCCATACAGTGACGTGGTCAACGTTACATTGTACAGCAGCAACTTGTCTGACTATGACATTAGGGTTATCGTCAACTGCACGAAGAATTGCCTCGTCCATTGCAGGTGTCCTCGTCTTTCTAGGTCTTCCCCAGTCGCGAGTCATAGGCTGCAATGTTCCGTGCTCCCTAAGACGCCGATCAATTGCTTCGAACGTCTTCCTGTCGGGACACCTTCGTTCAGGAAATCCGTCTCGATACAAACGTACCGCGGCACGGCTATTGCCCTGTGCTAATCCATACATCAAATGGGCATCTGCCAACTCCGCATTTGTAAACATCGCACCTACTGCAAAACCATGTTCGTGATGAACACTAACCTGTTGATGCTACGTACTGATGTGCTTGATGTTAGTACTGTAGAGCTATGAGTCGCATGTCAACACAAGCAGCGAAGTCAACATTACCTTCCTTCAATTGGACCGACTGGCGGTGAATCGAGGAAGTACAGTACACACTGACGAAACTAAAATGAGCTCTAACATGGAAATTAAGTGTTGTCGGACACATGTCCACATAACATCTTTTCTTTATTTGTGTGTGAGGAATGTTTCCTGAAAGTTTGGCCGTACCTTTTGTAACACCCTGTATAAAAAACACTTGTGTGTTTAATCTATGCTTCCACACTATTTGTTGCATAATGTGCACATTGTATATGTGTAACTACTTTAGTAGCATGAGGCATAGATGCATGCTCCTGACCATGCCCCTGTGTATGCACTGCTCGGAAGTGCTGTGCAAACTGATGAATCATGCATTGGAACAGCTGGGGAGTGGGGAGAGCAAGGCACACACTGAAAGCTATACATACCCAAACAGGCAAACACATGAGGGCAGATGATGTTCTTGTACATATTATAGCTTACTTACTCCCCATCAGCCATCATAACAAAACCACTAGTGTGTGTGTGTGTGTGTGTGTGTGTGAGTGTGTGTGTGTGTGTGTGTGTGTGTGTGTGTGGGTTTTTTTGTGGTTTTAGGGCGCACAACTTCAATGGTCATTAACGCCTAGACTACGTTAGGAATGCACCGCGAGGCGCAAGTTTAAAACAGCAACTAAAAGGGAAAACACGATAAAAGACAGACTGACAGGCATAGGATTAAAAAAAAAAACAGCATAATCAAATGTCCTTAGAGAGGTTTGTCAAGTTGATAAAATGAAGAACGCGAGCAGCTGCTCATGGGTCAACCGCTAAAATGGCATCTAGAGTACATGCCAGGCCAAGATCAAGACGTAGTGTGTTAAAATCCGGACAGGACGTTAAAATGTGGCGGACCGTCAGCAATTGCCCACATGGGCAGAACGGCGCCGGCGCAGCCATCAGCAGATGGCGATGGCTGAACCGGCAGTGTCCAATTCGTAACCGGGCCAAAACGACCTCCTCCCGCCGAGAAGGGCGGGAGGAGGACGGCCAATCCGCGGGAAGAGGTTTCAAGGCCCGAAGCTTGTTGTCCGTAAGTGCAGCACAATCGGCATGCCACAGCGATAAAATGCGCCGACAAATGACCCTGCTACAATCTGACGAAGGGACACAATAAGAAGCTGTCCGAGGCTGGAGGACCGCAGCCTTTGCCGCGGCATCTGCAGCTTTGTTCCCAGGGATACCGACATGGCCAGGAACTCACATAAACCTAACCGGAGAACCGTCGTCCACCAGCTGCTGAAGAGAGCGTTGGATCCGGTGCACGAAAGGGTGAACCGGATACGGATCACTGAGGCTCTGGATGGCGCTCAGGGAATCGGAGCAGATGACATAAGCAGAATGGCGGTGGCGGCAGATGTAAAGAACAACCTGGTAGAGGGCAAAGAGCTCAGCTGTGAAGACCGAACAATGGCCATGGAGCCGGTATTTGAAACTTTGTGCCGTGTGCGTGTGTGTGTGTGTGTGTGTGTGTGTGTGTGTGTGTGTGTGTGTGTGTTGGGGTTGATGGGAACTCAATGGCGACGTTATCAGCATCCTTACAAATATTAAAAGAAAGAAATGTGGATAAAAGGGCTAAAAGCGTTCTCTCACTCACTCTCTCCTACCTAACTTGCACTGACACACACAATAGCTCCATCTAACATGTTGTAAAACAAAGGTGCTACACCTGGGATGAAAACGTAATTAAAATGACAGGGGAGCTAAAATAATGGCACATGGAAATGTGATTGGCTGGCCACTTACAAAAAAACCTGAATGAGCCAGTCACCCTCTTAATACATTAAGAACATCTCCCTAAAATTTTGCAAACAAGTAGGATAGCTCACAAAACCTTGAAACTCTAATCATATTCATTTCAATGTCACTTAAAATTGAGGACAGATCTGTTGGCAAATCTGCCGTTGCCCTCTGGTCTGAAAATAAAAAACAGTCTAGTAAAATGTGGTGAACAGTGAACTGTAAGCAACGAGCACCACACTGGAGGGCCCTCTCGCTGGAGCAAGATGCCATGTATCAGAGGGCTATGGCGTTATGTGAAGACGAGTAAGGAGGACCTCATCTCGTCCTTGTGGCTGGAAGGAAGTATACCATGGCTGTGCTGAAGGCTTTACGAAACACAGTTCATTACCAGTCACTTCCAGTCAGTCATCCTCTTACCAATGCAGGACTCTGGAGCTCAAGAGTGAGGTTACAGCATGCAGAGTGATGGTACATTGAATTGAAGATCACAACATGCCTCCTGGCCTGCTACGTCCACCCTTCCATTCCCGCAGTATCCATGCACCCTGGTACCCTGCAGAAAGACACCTCCTTCCCCAGTCGTTGCAGTTGGAGGAAGGAATCCTGAACATTCTGGACTGCTTTATCTGCTGGGTACAAACGTTGTAGTGAGTGAATGGCACACAAAAGAATCAGGACAGACAAGGAATTTAGCACTCTAAGCATGACTCATCTGCTCCAATGTTCGCAAGATCACATATAATTCTGTGTCATGAGGCAGTTGGACCTTGACAACATGATAAAGGAAACAACAGAGCAACCAACGAAGTCCTCCTCTTTAGGCCAAACCATAAATACAGCTACAGAGCCGTGGTGCTCAGTAATAATGTCACAAAAATGTAAACACACAAGCAGGAGTGCAATCTCTCCTATACTGCACTACATTTAAATTACTCTGGGGCTCTGCAGTAACCAGGGTGTCAGGCAATTAAAACTCTGGATTTGGGATTTTACTTGCTCCATACCAAGTGACTCCAACACACACAGCACATCGATCCCAAACAACCTAGTTGCTCATGGATGTTTGGAGAAAAAACATTCCAGAGGCAGATGAGCAACAGTACAGTATGTAGGTGAATTTGGAGCTGTGAGAATTTTACATGGCTAATGCACCATGAAGAGCTGCTGTCAGATGAAAAGTGGTGGATCCCCAGCCTCAGTACAGACACTAGGAATGGGGCTGTTCCTATAAGAACCTGTGGCCAGTCTAATCACCTCATAGGAGATAGTGCCAACAATCTTCAAGTAAGAGGGCCTCGTTGATCCATATACTGTGCATGAAATCCCCATAAAACTGGATCAGACATGCCCTGTCTCTTCCCCAAAACCTGTGTTTAAGACAGTTTAAAATATTCAGTGCCATCTGTGTTCTGGCTTTCAGATTTTGGATTAAAAAGTGAGGCTCAGAAACCTCGCTGAGTCTTTAAAATGTAAAACGATGTTTCTCATATGTAAGCCAGGCAAATTAAAAATATGACGAGAATGATTAAAATGAAAACACACATATTTATCTGCAGAAAATTGAAAATCCATCTTTGCAGTCCACTCATCTAACCTCTGCACTGTAAGTTGCAAGTGATTAGTAGCTGTTGCAACACTAGAGGAGGAACAGATAACTGCAGAATCGTCCACAAATAAGGAGCATTGTACAGGACTCCTTACCATAGAAGTGATACTGTATACACCTGTGGCAAAAATGGTAACCCTTAACAACACGCCCTGTGGGACACTATACTCCTGTTCAAAATGATCTGACAGTGTGTCACCACCTCAGCATCTACCAAACAGCTTCAACAGTAAAGACTGTATGAAAATAGGGAGGTGGATACGATAGCCCCATTGATGCAGCTGTGCAAGAATAGTGTCTCCAAGTAGTATTGTATGTCTCAATGATACCAAAGAATACATAGAGACATTGATGTTTACATAATAAAGCCTGCTGAATAGCCGCCTTTAGCAGGAGTGAGGTAGCAAAAGTTTGTTTGTTGTGTTGTGGTGGGTTAACTGTAATTATGTGTCTTTCTTATTCTGCCTGGGAGCATTGGATGATCCCTGCTGTTGCCAGTGTTTCATGGAGGTCCACTCCTGATGGTGGACAGAATAAGAAAGAAGCTACCCATGCACAGGCTCTAGTATTAGAAAGGGGCTGGTTGGGGTGAGCGTATTTCTTATTGGTCCAGAAAGAAAAGGGAAGGCGAGGGGGCCTGCTTGGCTCTTAAACTGTAGGCAACACTTATCTGCAAAGTCGTCCACATATCACCTGTGCCTGCGAGATATGAGTGGTTTGTTGTGGCGGAATGCCCCCTCTCTGAATGCTTCATTTTGACGTACTGTCTTTTGTGCCACGCAGCGGGTTGGTTGCATCAGAGACTGTTACACATACATGTTGTTAAAATGATGAAGGCGTTTCTACTGTTCCTGGGGAAATGGTTTGGTCGTGCAGACTGCTCTCTCTCATTCATAGTCAGGGATCCAGTGGTAACCACAGCTGCTGAAGGAGTTGCAATCGATGCAAGCATCCTACTTTGTGCATTCGATCCGCATTATCTGGTGACTACAGGGGCGAGTTCCTCGTAATCTAGATGTACATCTGTAGCAGTGTGCTAACTGTTATATATACAGTATTTACACATGTCTTTGGTTGACAGTCTTGGGAACCGATAAACCACAAAATTTTCATATGACTTCCCACACTAGTGTCGTACATTTTGTTAACATTTACTGGAACTTGTCATGACATCATTATTTGTACATACACGCGCGCGCGCACACGCACACACGCACTTGTAATGCAGGGACTACTTAGCATGAGTTTGTATATCAAGTTTTGGTATTTCTAATAATTCACCTCGATGCGTGGAAAGACTAACATTTGCAGAACACCTGATAATTCACAAGATTCACATGTGGAAACGATGTCATGCTCTCCAGATGCGTATTTTTAGCGCTGTGCTAATTCGCATAAAGTGTCTTTGGTTGGAAATTAGCAGTCAACACGACATTACAGCGATGTGACATCAATGCAATGTTGTGACGTGACTCGACGCAACATGGCACGATTTTGACACATCACGATTTGACGTGATGTGATGTGATTTTGAAGTGAAATCGAAAGCAGTGGGGCAGAGCTTGCGTAACTGGATAAAATACGTAAAATTTTCGTAAAATTGTGGAAAATACGTAAAATTGTGGAAAATACGTAAAATTGTGGAAAATACGTAAAATTGTGGAAAATACGTAAAATTGTGGAAAATACGTAAAATTGTGGAAAATAGTGGAAAAAACGTAAAATTGTGGGAAATACGAAAAATCGTGGGAAATACGAAAAATTGTAAAAAAAAGAGGAAAATATGGAAAATACGGAAAAATGGAAATACTTACATATCAGTCTGAATGGGGTCTCTGCTGGCGCCTCGAATCACGAAAATCAAATAAATTTAATATTTTATTAACAAATAGACCTTGTGTGACATAATTTAATGTAACTACAATAATTCGTTATTAACGAAGACACACATGCCAATATTCTCCATATGACGCGCAGCTTCATAGTGAAGCCACCCACTAAAGTGCCCTAATTGTGAAAGATATAGATACGCCGGGGGGGGGGGGGGCGTGCTGTGATCTTACTGACCCAGGGGGAGAAGGGGCGAGGAGATGGAGGGTTTCACTGGATGCACTAGATCAATTGCCAGTTGCTTCCTGGGAGGGAGAAATAGGGGGTGACCTTGAATATTAGTCGCCCAAATATGTAAACTGACAGCATAAATCCTTATCCGTGACCTTGAGTTAATATTGTTATTGTAGCGAGAAATCACACCGATTACCTATTCCCAATTGGCTGGCACTGTCAAATTTTCACCCTCCACTGTCCTCCTCCAGTGTTGGACAGCTATTCTTTGTAAATGCCAGCAACTTTTATTGACGAAACATCAGAAAAATCATTAATGAAACGCTGGTCGAAGATCCCGAGATGGTCACCCTTCACTCTCTGAATTGTGATCTTGGTCTGCTACAGTATATCGTCCTCAATTGTGTCGAGCAATCTAAAGCACTGATCAGCCAATAACATCGCCTACCAGAAGGAGTAAATGGTATCTCCAGTAATCAACACATTGCTTCTGGCAATGGAGCCTATTTAACGTTTGAGACTAGGAGTACTTATTGTGATTTGATGTGGCGAGAATAGTATGGTTATTTTATTCATGGACGAACAAGTTAGTGACACAATCAATACTGCTGAAGAGACGAAGTCAGAAAAAAGGAAAGCTATCTTTTTCATCCTTCAAGAACTGTGAAGCACGAACATGCTGTTTCGAGAAAAAAATGACAAGTTTCAAATGAGTTTTGACATTGGTTTTTTCTGATCGCCCAAGCTTCAGGCACCACGAAAATTTGACGCAAAGGCCAGTACAATAGCCATGGTAGCCCAGGGAAATTGATCCAAAGGGAGGCACGATACTAAAATTGCATTTCTGATATAACTGATTCCTCAAGTTTGAGACCACATTGTATCCTAAGAACTAACCTTGATAGGAATAACACAAAACTTATTGTGTTTCAACCGAGTGATAGGCATCCACCGAAACTGTAAGCATTAGTATACGGTAAGTACATATTTTGCACTATTAACATGGGTATATGTATGCCACTATTTTTTATTCAACTATCTGAGATTATGTCCTTATTATGATTCAATTCAACGAGTTATTCACAAGAAATATTTTGATTCATATAACAAAAATTTTATGCTGTAAATAAAAATTTTGGGAAGGAATCAAGAAAACACGACAAATTAACACCCATCAAAGAGAAACACAAACTTGAAACATACACATATTTCCATCACGTTCGACAACGCTACTAGAATCGCAGACAACCACGCTAGGAATACACATGAATTTTGTAATACGTACGAAAGTCCATACAACCATATTCCGAGATGGTAAAAGTGCCCCCTCCCCGTTCGAACATGCCTATGAATATAGGTAGCATAACGTATAGGTTTCCCAACATACCACGAGAATTAAGTGCAAAAGTCATATACTCACGAAAATGAGCGTAGGAGAGTAGATGCAGGAATCTTGTATCGCCAATTTTTCCAAGTCGGAAAAACTGGCGACCTGTTATGGAGTGTTAAGTGCGTATCTGTGTTGTGTGTACGACTGTGATCAGTGCTTGTACAATGTAGTGTCGGATTAGTGTTGTTATGGATGAAAAGAATGGAGAGGGTGAAACTCTGTACCGGCACTCAGCCTATTATTCTCGAATAACACCACGGGGGACGTCGAGCTTAACATCCCCATCCGATGGAAGATAACAATCAACATGCCCTCGCTCCACGAGACACCGCGAAGAGGTTTATAGTTTAATCCCAGAGATGCAAAGCCTGGGAATTTATGGAATCGTCCCTGCTTCCCTTGCCATCCAAATACTTGCAGTGGAAACTTTCCGCTATCAGGATTCGAACTGGTGTACCTTCAAGTCGAGCACCACCGTGTACAAGCGTAGGTTAGTGACCCATCCGATGGAAGATAACAATCAACATGCCCTCGGTCCACGAGACACCGCGAAGAGGTTTAGAATTTAATCCCAGAGCTGCAAAGCCTGGGAATTTATGGAATCATCTCTGCTTCCCTTGCCATCCAAATACTTGCAATGGAAATTTTCCGCTATCAGGATTCGAACCGGTGTACCTTCAAGTCGAGCACCACTGCGTACAAGCGTAGGTTAGTGACCTCGTGTAGGGAGAGAGTGCCACGAGAGTATTAATGGCATTTCAAATGTAAGGGGCAGTCGAATGAAAATAAGGCAGACGGAGAAAAATAATTTCTGTATACTGTTCATTATTTCAAAAGTAATCGCCACTGCGAGGCAAGACGGTCAGTGCCTTTATGGAAAAATGTTTGCAGCTGCCTACAGAGCCATGATTATACACAGGCGTGCACTTCTACGTCCTAAGTAAATCGACGGCATTGAACGTCTTTTCTTCGGGGCTCCAAACGTGTAGAAATCACATGGGGAAAAATCGGGACTGCATGGAGTATATGTAAGGGCTGCCCAACGAAACTTCCGCGGAGTAGACGAAGCAACCTTGGCAACAAGTGCGCCCTCCATACAGTCCAGGTCTCTCCCCATGCGATTTCCATACTTTTGGAACCCAGGAAAGGAAATTCGAGGCTGTTGATTTGTTTCGTACGAAGAGGTGGTCGCCTGTGTACAATCTTGGTTCCATAAGCAACTGCGAACATTTTTCCGTGGAGGCACTGGCTGTCTTGTCTTACAGTGGGATAAATGTACAAATTATGATGATTAGTACTTTTGGAATAATAAACACTTTAATTTTAGGCTCCAGAAACCGTTTACGCAGGAGAATCGTACAAACATACCGTCGTTTGACCATCGAACAGACTCCGGTATGGACGACATAGCAATCAGCATTCGTGGCGTAGAGAAACAAGTGAAAAAGTTGAAAACAAATAAGTCACCAGATTCGGATGGAATCCCAATCCGGTTTTTCAAAGAGTACTCTATAGCATTGGTCCCTTACCTAGTTTGCATATATCGCGAATCTCTTGTCCAGCGCAAAGTCCCAAGTGACTGGAAAAAAACGCAGGTGACTAATTTATATAAGAAGGTCAAAAGGACAGAACCGCAAAATTACAGACTAATATGTTCGGTTTTCTGCAAAATCCTTCTCAGTTCAAATACAATAAATTTTCTTGAGACCGAGAAGCTTATGTCCACGGATCAGTATGGTTTTAGAAAGCATCACTCGCGCAAAACTCAGCTTGCCCTTTTCTCGCATAATATACTGCGAACTACGGATGAAGGCCAACAGGCAGATTCCATTTCTGGATTTCCGGAAAGTGTTTGACATGGTGCCTCACTGCAAGGTGGTAAAGAAGGTACGAGCATATGGAATAGGCTCACAGATACGTGATTAAGTAATAGAACCCAGTATGCGGTCCTTGACAGTGAGTGTTCATTAGAGACCACGGTATCGTCAGGAGTGCTCCAGGGTAGTATGATAGGACTGCTGTTGTTCTTTATGTATATAAATGATTTGGTGAACGGGTGGGCAGCAATCTACGGTTGTTTGCTGATGATGCTGTGGTGTACGGTAAGGTGATGAAGTTGAGTAGCTGTACGAGGATAGAAGATGACGCAGCCAAAATTTCTAGTTGGTGCAATGAATGACAGCTAGCTCTAAATGTAGAAAAAGGTAAGTTAATGCGGATGAGTAGGAAGAACAAACCTGCAATGTTCGGATTCAGCATTACTAGCGTCCCGCTTGACACAGTCACGTCGTTTAAATATCTGGGCATAACGCTGCAAAGCTTCATGAAACGGAACGAGCATGTGAGGATTGTGGAAGGGAAGGTGAATGGCCGACTTCGGTTTATTGGGACGGTTCTAAGAAAGTGTGATTCATCTGTAAAGTAGGCCGCATACAGGACGCTATAGTGTGACCTAATCTTGAGTACTGCCAAAATATTTGGGATCCGTACCACGTCGGATTAAAGGATGGCATCGAAGCAATTCAGAGGCGGGCTGATAGATTTGTTACTGGTAGGTTTCAACAACATGCAAGTGTTAGGTGATGCTTCAGAAACTGAAATGGGAATCTCTGGAGGAAAAGCTACATTCTTTTCGAAGAATACTATTAAGAACATTTAGAGAACCGGCATTTGAGTCTGACTGCAGAACGATGCTAATGCCTCCAACATACATTGCGCCTAACGTCCATGAAGATAGGATGCGAAAAATTAGGGCACATAAGAAGGCATATAGATAGTAGTTTTCCTCTCGCTCTATTTGCGAATGGAACAGGAGAGGAAATGACCAGTAGTGGTACGGGATACCCTTCGGCACGAACCGAGTATCTATGCAAATGTTGACAGAGTTTACTTTTTTTCCATCTGTCTCTTTTTCATTTAACTGTTTCTCATACATCAGTTCTTTTTTTTTTCGTGGAATAAGTACAAACACTCAAAGATATTTTCTCTATTTTCTCTCATTTTCTAAGCGTATCTCTCAAAGGTTAATAAGCACTTAAAGTTTCTGGGATTGTCAGCCGATAAAGTATGATAATATATGTAATAAAAATTAAACTTAGGTTTCATGTTGTTGCACGAGAACTGAAAATGAAGCTTGAAATCCAAAATCGGATGTTTAATAACTTTTACAGGGCGAAGAGAGACTGTATACCACATACCACAGTATTTTCTATGAAAAGAAGTAATCTATAAAATATATTACAAATGGTTCAAATGGCTCTGAGCACTATGGGACTCAACTGCTGAGGTCATTAGTCCCCTAGAACTTAGAACTAGTTAAACCTAACTAACCTAAGGACATCACAAACATCCATGCCCGAGGCAGGATTCGAACCTGCGACCTTAGCGGTCTTGCGGTTCCAGACTGAAGCGCCTTTAACCGCACGGCCACTTCGGCCGGCAAAATATATTACAAAATTTGTATGAGAAATAGAGACAGATTTAGAATATGAGTGATTTTACGTTTCATTGACATCAATGACGACTTCATGTAAAAAAAGAAATGGTTCCGAGGTGTCAAAAGCCTCTCTGAACTTAAGTCTATGATATGACAGCTATACAAGAATTATTCGATTCCCGGCGGGGTCAGGGATTTTCTCTGCCTCGTGATGGCTGGGTGTTGTGTGCTGTCCTTAGGTTAGTTAGGTTTAAGTAGTTCTAAGTTCTAGGGGACTTATGACCACAGCAGTTGAGTCCCATAGTGCTCAGAACCATTTTGAACCAAGAATTACTCCATCACTTCTTTCAGTAAATCTGATGTAACAGTTTTTTTACAACCACCAGCGCTCATTTTTTCCTCTTGAAATACCGCTGAGTCCGGATATTTGATAAATCACTGTACGCGGTTCTTGAAAGGTAATAAAGACAATAAACAGTGCAGTACAGGCTGTATGTTTCGTTCATGGGCGTTGCTCCAGCGTATATGTAACACGGCGCGACTCCGATGTGCGTGGATGAGCACGAACATGTAGCCAAGGGCACACTTCGGTAATCGCGTCTTTTCGACGTGCGTGTGGAAACGTGAACTATGGCGACGCTATTACCAAATGCGTCCAAAAAGGACCAACGTGCTGTTAGCATTTTCTTAGTTGCTAAAGGACGAAAGCCGGTAGCACTCTGTCGAAAACCACCGTTATGGAATGCTGCACCGAGTTTGCTGCAACCCACATGCGCTTATCACAAATGTTGTAACGCAGAACTTACGCCAACTCAAGTGGGAGGAGACACCCGAGCACCCGCACTAGAGTCCTGACCTATCCCCACGCGATTATCACGCCTTCGGTCCCTTGAAAAAGGCCTTGAATGGTCGACGATTCCTGTCCGACGAGCATAAGGCACTTACGGATTCTCCACGCAGCAGGACAGGGTATTTCACCAAAAATACGTCGTCAACTTGGGGGGGTAACTTGGGATCATTGTCTCAGTGCACACGGAAAATTTACCTGATTGGCATACGATTCTGGAGAAACTTTTTGATCGCCACTTGTAAAATTTACGATGTCTACTGCTGAAAACTGCATTCGCGGAAATAAGATTTTCGCGAATAACATATAGTAAAATATTGACTCAGGCAACAGGGAGGCAAATTTCATACAGTTTTCCTTCATGGCTATCTATCGATTAACGACAGAAAAAAAACCCACACCGTCGAGAATATTCCTACAGACCGATTCTATGGGCTCTTGAATCCAGCCTAAAGAGTGATCATTATCCATCGTTTTGCGAACTGTAACGCTGTCCTACCATGTACACACATCAAAAAAAGTTTTGCATCACCTCGGTTCCGAGACTTCCGGAACCTGTACAGAAAATTGGAATAGAAGTCAACATAAACATCATCTCCGCCCTTTTTATTGCTCACGAAAACCACACATTGCATGTTGTACCACCATATAGGAGATACCTACAGAGGTGGTGGCCCAGAATGCTGTACAATACCCAGTAGCACGTCCTCTTCCATTGATGCATGCCTGTATTCGTCGTGCCATACCATCCACAAGTTCATCGGGGCACTGTTGGTCCAGATTGTTCCACTCCTCAGCGACGATTGGGCGTAGATCCCTCAGAGTGGTTGCGTCACGTCGTCCATAAACAGCAATTTTCAATCTATCCCAGACATGTTCGATAGGGTTCATGTCTGGAGAACATGCTGGCCACTCTAGTCGAGCGATGTCGTTATCCTGAAGAAAGTCATTCACAAGATGCGCACGATGGGGACGCGAATTGTCGTCCATGAAGACGAATGCCTCGCCAATATGCTGCCGATATGGTTGCACTATCGGTCAGAGGATGGCATTCACGTACCGTACAGCTGTTACGGAACCTTCTATGACCACCAGCGGCGTACGTCGGCCCCACATACTGCCACCCCAAAACAGCAGGGAACCTCCACCTTGCTGCACTCGCGGGACAGTGCGTCTAAGGCGTTCAGCCTGACCGGGTTGTTGCCTCCAAACACGTCTCCGACGATTGGTTGAAGGCATATGCGACACTCATCTGTGAAGAGAATGTGATGCCAATCCCGAGTCGTTCATTCGGCATGTTGTTGGGATCATCTGTACCGCACTGCATGGTGTCGTGATGGACCTCGTAATGGACGTCGGGAGTCGAGTTGCGCATCATGCAGCCTACTGCGCACAGTTTGAGTCGTAACACGACGTCCTGTGACTGCACGAGAAGAATTATTCAACATGGTGGCGTTGCTGTCAGGCTTCCTTGGAGGGATAATCCGTAGGTAGCGCTCATCCACTGCAGTAGTAGCCATTGGGCGGCCTGAGCGAGGCATGTCATCGAGAGTTCCTGTCTCTCTGTATCTCCTCAATGTACGAACAACATCACTTTGGTTCACTCCGAGGCGCCTGGACACTTCCCTTGTTGAGAGACCTTCCTGGTACAAAGTAACAATGCAGACGCAATCGAACTGCGGTATGACCGTCTAGGCATGGATGACTACAGACAACATGAGCCGTGAACCTCCTTCCTGGTGGATTGTTCAAATGGTTCAAATGGCTCTGAGCACTATGGGACTTAACTTCTGTGGTCATCAGTCCCCTAGAACTTAGAACTACTTAAACCTAACTAACCTAAGGACATCACACACATCCATGTCCGAGGCAGGATTCGAACCTGCGACCGTAGCAGTCCCGCGGTTCCGGACTGCGCGCCTAGAACCACTAGACCACCGCGGCCGGCCTGGTGGAATGACTGGAACTGGTCGGCTGCCGGACCCCCTCTGTCTAATAGGCGCTACTTATGCCCGGTTGTTTACATCTTTGGGCGGGTTTAGTGACATCTCTGAACCGTCAAAGTGGCTGTCTGTGTCTTTGATACAATATCCACAGCCAAAGCCTATCTTCCGGAGTTATGGGCACGGGGTGATGCAAAACTCTTTTTGATGAGTGGCGTTGGTCTGTAACGTGGAAAGTGCCATGGATGGTTCGGTGCAGACAGTGGCTCAGTACAGAGCAAGGTGGCGCAGAAGTTACGACACCGCACTCGCATTCTAGAGAAACCCAGATTAGGTAGTCCTTGGTTTTTCTAACAGTTTCAAATATTTTTATTTTTATTTTGATTTATTTATTTACTGGGAAGGAGGCATTATTTCTTTTCCCATCCTTCTCAGTCTGAGATTGTGCTCCATCTCTAATGACGCGTCGTCGACAGGATGTTAGATATCACTGGACGGTTACTATTTCTGAAAGAATATTTCACGAATATAGACTTTGCTACTTCAGCTAAATCACTGATGGACTGAATTGGTTCCCTATTTCTCGTAATGGATCAAGGCAGTCAGATGTACTATTTCTTATCGCATCGTCATAATATCAATCAGTCACATGTGGAATCGGCCAACTTACAGAAATAGCTGGGTGTTACACTTCGTATGGATATGAAATCGCCGGCCGGGGTGGCCGAGAGGTTCTAGACGCTACAGTCTGGAACCGCGCGACCGCTACGTCGAAGATTCGAATCCTGCCTCCGGCATGGATGTGTGTAATGTCCTTAGGTTAGTTAGGCTTAAGTAGTTCTAAGTTCTAGGGTACTGATGACGTTAGAAGTAAAGTCCCATAGTGCTCAGAGCCATTTGAACCATTTTTTATATGAAATCGATTGATCACACAGGCAGTTGAAGACTTCGGTTCATTGGTAGAATACTGGGGAAATGCACCCAGTCGGGAAACGAGATTCCTTGAAAATCACTCGAGTGACCCATCCTAGAATATTGCTCAAGTATGTGGGACCCGTACCAAACATGACTAACGCGGGATTTTGAGCGTACGCCAAGGAGGTCAGCACAAATAATCAAATGTCTATTTGACCAATGGGAGTGTGTCACGGAAATTCTGAAAAAAAAGGACCCGAAACAGACAGACGCTTGAAGATAGACACAAACTATCCCGAGAGAGCCTACTTACAAAATTTCCAGAGCCAACTCTAAGTGATTAATCTAAGAAAATGCTACAACCACTTATCTATCGCTACCGTTGGATTGACGAGGACAAGACTGGACTCATTACGGCGCGCACAGAGGCGTTCAAGCAATCATTCTTCCCTCGCTCCAGACACGAATGTAATGGGAAAAAGCCTTAATAACTTGTACAATTGGAAGTACCTTCTGCCACGCATTTCACACTTGTTTTCAGAGTATGGATGTAGATGTACGTCTATACAAGTAGAATTTTTGATATGGGCTCACGCCAACCAAACATGAGAAAACACTGTTATTCTATCAGATAGCTGTCGATGCATGTGTCGCTATTTCAGTTAGTGCATTGGAATACATTTAGGCAATGACAGTTTCGAACTGCAGAAGACTGCTATTGATGATAGCCAATTTAAAAATTTCTTTAACAGTCCATACCAATGATACAGGCGAGTGATGGTCGGCAACAGCATCTGGTGGCATATTCCTATTAGGCAGATAAACATTTTCAATCTCTGCACATCAAAATTGTATAAAATAAACATTACAAGCTGCTTCCAACTTAAGTGCAGTACATTTCATGGTGATTAGCAGATAATAAAAATAAATCTTGCCTTTCCTCTCTCGAGAAATGAGAGCATTTCATAAGAATATGGAGATTTCCTGTCGAGATGTTGGTTAGATACGTCTAAGTTTCTAGGACTTCCAAAACATACGCTAGATTCATCTACAGCTACATGGATACTCTGCAAATCACATTTAAGTTAAAATGGTTCAAATGGCTCTGAACACTATGGGACTTAACATCTATGGTCATCAGTCCCCTAGAACTTAGAACTACTTAAACCTAACTAACCTAAGGACAGCACACAACACCCAGTCACCACGAGGCAGAGAAAATCCCTGACCCCGCCGGGAATCGAACCCGGGCATGGGAAGCGAGAACGCTACCGCACAACCACGAGCTGCGGACCACATTTAAGTGCCTGACAGTGTGTTCATCGAACCACCTTCACAATTCTCTGTTATTCCAATCTCGTAAAACGCGTGGAAAGAACGAACACCTACATCTTTTCGTGCGAGCTCTGATTTCCCTTATTTTATTATGGAGATCGTTTCTCCTATGTAGGTCGGGGTCAACAAAATATTTTCCCAATCGGAGGAGAAAGTTGCTAATTGAAATTTCATGAGAAGATTCCACCGCAACGAAAAACGCCTTTGTTTTAATGATGCTCACCTCAAGCCGGTAGTGTGGTACAGCGTCAAAAGCTTTCCGGAAATCCAGAAATACGGAGTCAATCTGAAATCCTTTGTCAATAGCACTGAACACATCGTGCGAGTAAAGAGCTAGTTGTGTTTCACAAGAACGATATTTTCTACGTCCATGTTGACAGTGTGTCAATGGACCGTTTTCATCGAGGTAATTCATAATGTTCGAACACAATATATGTTCCAAAATCTTTCTGCATATCGACATTAATGATATGGGTCTGTAATTTAGTGGATTACTCCTACTACCTTTCCTGAATATTGGTGTGACCTATGCCATTTTCCAGTCTTTGGGTACGGATCTTTCGTCGAACGAACGGTTGTATATGATTGTTTAAAGTATGGGGCTATTGCATCCACATACTCTAAAAGGAACCTCATTTGTATACAATCTGGACCGGAAGACTTGCTTTTATTAAGTGATTTAAGTTGCTTCACTACTCCGAGGATATCAACTTCTAAGTTACTCATATTGGCAGCTTTTCTCGATTCAAATTCTGGAATATTTACTTCGTCTTCTTTGGTGAAGTAATTTCGGAAGGCTGTGTTTAGTATCTCTGCTTTGGCAACACTGTCTTTGGTAGTATATCCATTGCTACCGCGCAGGAGAGGCGTTGTTTGCGCTAGTGATGGGCTAAACTGCGATATTCCGATATCAGTGATTTCTGTGAATGCTACTTTTCAGTATCTGTTATTCTTAACTGTGATTTGTCGCAGTTAAGGAACCTTGGTCGTGTATCCCTCCGCCAGCGCTACTTCCACGACTTCCGCGATTTCTGTGACTTCCGCGATTTCTGTGACTTCCGCGATTTCTGTGACTTCCGCGATTTCTGTGACTTCCGCGATTTCTGTGACTTCCGCGATTTCTGTGACTTCCGCGATTTCTGTGACTTCCGCGATTTCTGTGACTTCCGCGATTTCTGTGACTTCCGCGATTTCTGTGACTTCCGCGATTTCTGTGACTTCCGCGATTTCTGTGACTTCCGCGATTTCTGTGACTTCCGCGATTTCTGTGACTTCCGCGATTTCTGTGACTTCCGCGATTTCTGTGACTTCCGCGATTTCTGTGACTTCCGCGATTTCTGTGACTTCCGCGATTTCTGTGACTTCCGCGATTTCTGTGACTTCCGCGATTTCTGTGACTTCCGCGATTTCTGTGACTTCCGCGATTTCTGTGACTTCCGCGATTTCTGCGATTTCTGTGACTTCTGCGACTTACCACCGTATGAAAAAGCTATATCTGTCCACACAGAAAATTGCATCTCAACAAACCTGTCATTGGTAAGTATGTTTTACGTTTGTTCTTTCGTTGGCTTTAATTTTGTATTAAAGAAACAACTGTGAAAATATTAATAGTGTAATTAATATGTAAGTAGCCATACAGTATGTAATAGTTCGTGTTTAGAAATTGAATTATAACACATTGTTATGTTCTCAGGTACCCGAACTACATTTCAGTCACTCAGTAAAGTGATAACTCAAAATATCATTGTCAGCAGATCTGGAGAAACTGCCACTGCGTCTTTAGACCGTTTTCGTCAGACGAGAGGTTAGTTTCTAAGTGTTTCGATGGACTTAATTACTTAAGTGATATCGTTCTTGCAAATTTGAAATATACCACATTGAGTGGCGTTCATTACAGCAAATATTAGCAATCTACTCTGTCAATTATACTGCTTGTAATTAGTGACAGCAAAAATTGTTTATTAATCCTTGTGATTTTGCAGACACAGTTCAGGTTGCTGTACGTATCTATCCCCATCAAGGCTGTTGGGAGAGACTCGTGAAGATTCAAGAGAGCTCTTAGAGGATTTGCAGTTTAAAAGTGACATTATTGTGAAATAAGTGTGCAGATGAGTGATTAAACTGTGTTTTATTGAAGTTGTTGTGCGATTTTAAAGGAATAATAAATGTTAAATACAGTGAGTGAATAATGAAAATCTCATTTTCCACATGTTAAGCTGTCCTATACCCGTAATTTTCCGCCACCTATTTATTGGTAAACACTTGTTGGAGAGTGACATGCCCCCTCCCCCTTTCTCCACAATCTTGGTGTGACACTGACCTGTAACATATCCCGAAGTCTACAATATGCATTTTGAAGCCGGCCGAAGTGGCCGCGCGGTTCTGGCGCTGCAGTCTGGAACCGCGAGACCGCTACGGTCGCAGGTTCGAATCCTGCCTTGGGCATGGATGTGTGTGTGATGTCCTTAGGTTAGTTAGGTTTAACTAGTTCTAAGTTCTAGGGGACTAATGACCTCAGAAGTTGAGTCCCATAGTGCTCAGAGCCATTTTTTTTGCATTTTGAGATTGTTGATACGAAAGTGGGAAGTACAGATCTTATAGTTAAATCAGGAATAGCTTAAGTGCATTACTTTAAAAGTAACACAGGAAAAGCTTACTTATGTAGGTGGTAGTAGTGTCGGCAAAAAGTTCTTGTGTGTGAAGTTGCCATGTAGAACACCAGGTGTAAAACTTTTCTCCCGAGTCTTGAACTGTGTCGGAACAAAAGTGAGGCATTCATATGACACAATAATACTGTTTTTATTTCACTACACTTATACAGGTGTCTGAGTTCTTGCTGTGTTAACACTGCGAAGTCCTGTAGGCATGTGGAGTATTAACCAAAACCATCATATTGGAAGCAGAATCAAACATTTGTTACATTACTTGATATTTTCAGGAGAAAAAGGCAATATACATACATATAATAAATACATACATACATACATATAATACATTCAGAGTCACAGCTGTGTTTGACCAACCATAACTGATGCTGAATGTGCATGTCGTCATATAATATGAAGGGCTTATTTCAATAGTGATACAAGTCCATTACCTCCACTTTTCTGTCTATAATGCTTTTGAAATTAATGATCCAAACAAACATAAATAAAAGTTCATCTCTAGCAAGAAGCCATATGCATGAATATTTCTGGTATCTCAACTGCAGATTTTTCAGCACTCATTTAACTTTACGACTCTGTATCTCAAAATGAACAAAAGTGGACTTGTACCACTACTGAAATAAGCCCTTCATATGCAGTATTATGCACACAGTCACACACAGCACGTCGATCTCGTGAGGCACAAGGCTCTCGTAACGAAGTACGTACGTCGGTCAACAGATGGCACTAGGAAAAGAATGTTAACTGCGCTTTTTAGTTGCTACTTGCGACTCTTAGTTGCGATTTGTCACAGAAATCGCAGTTTGACTCTGTAGCGAATAGCGTAGTATGAACTTTGCTCAACAGATGGCACTGCTAACTGCGCTTTTTAGTTGCTACTTGCGACTCTTAGTTGCGACTTGTCAAGGATGATGATGATGATGATGATGATGATGATGATGATGATGATGATTGGTGTTTTAGGGCGCACAACAGCGAGGTTATCAATCAGCGCCCGGCGACTTGTCAAGGAAGTCGCGGTTAGACTCGATAGCGTGTCGCAGAGATGAGCGTAGTATGAACTTTGGCCAACAGATGGCACTGTTAACTGCGCTTTTTAGTTGCTACTTGCGACTTCTAGCCGCGATTTGTCACTGAAATCGCAGAAAGCAGTACGGAATTCGGCCAACAGATGGCTCACGACGTTGAATGTGAAATGCCACTTGCGACTGCTAACTGTGACTGAAATCGCAGTTAGATTTTGTAAAGTTGTTATTGTAATATCTGTGACTTCTCAATCACTGTGATTTCTAACAGATACGCGATTTCCTGCCCACCACTAGTTTGTGCCTTGCCGCTAGCATACTTCACATACGACCAGAATCTTTTTGGATTTTCTGTCAGGTTTCTCGACAAAGTTTCGTTGTAGACACTATTATTAAGCATCTCGCATTAAAGTCCGCGCTAAATTCCGAACTTCTGTAAAAGGGCGCAAATCCTGGAGATTGTGCGTCCCTTTAAATTTGGCATGTTTTTTTCGTTGTTTCTGCAATAGTGTGCTGACCCGTCTTGTGTACCAACGAGGATCTCAGCTCCGTTGTTTGTTAATTCGTTTGGTGTAAGCCAATCAATTGCTGTCGTACTATTTCTTTGATTCAAGCCACATTTGGTCTACACTACACTGTTAATTTGGAAGGAGTGGATATTGTCTCTCAGGAAGGCGTCAAGTGAATTTTATCTGCTTTTTTGAACAGATATATTTTTCGTTTATTTTTGGAGAATATGAGGGTTACACCCAGCTAGCACTCAAGCTTATTTCAAGGTGGATATTGAGTTTAGGTTCAGTTGAAAATTCAAGATTGAAAAATCAGCCTGTTACACAGCTTATTTCAAGGTGGATATTGAGTTTAGGTTCAGTTGAAAATTCGTGATTGAAAAATCAACCTTTTACACAGTTTACATCAAGCTGTAAAAATTTAGCTTGAATTAAAATAATTTTCCCAAGCTTGAAATAAACTTTAATTTCCCTGGAAGGCTGTACAGCAGATGCGCATGCAGCATAGCTCCCATAGACGTCCACGGGAAGCACCACAAGCGTTTATAAGCCTTGCACTGACTCTGCTAGGTTTACGGCCATTTTACCTTTGTGACGCGCGTTAATGATTGTTGACTGTTGTGAAGTTTGTTTTATACTGGAAAATAGTTCGGTAAGTGTGTGGCATCTCCTGCCTTACTGCTACACCGGGTCTGAAGAGGATATGTAGTGTATTACAGGTACGTTGGTGCATTTTTCTCTGGTGGTACGTTAATATTAGAAATGTTAAATATTATTACGTAATGTAAAGAAATATCATATTCTTTTACGTAGAAAAATTGAGCCTGGATGAAAGTGAAATGGATTACCAGCTAATAATACATATTACAAGATGCTCAGCAAAAAGGTCATTTTAAACTAGCTCTCTAGTACGTGGCACCAATAAATTAAAACTTAATGTTATTTTACCTTTTTAAAATGTCGCCTTTTTTTGTTCTTTTACATTTCAGTTCCACTGAACTGTTAATTTCTGAAATTCATTTCGATTTCATCTTTTATTTCATTTTGATTCCGTTTCACTTGCCAAAAAATAATTGTGGGTAGAATAAAACGTCTACATTTTTCTAAACGGTAGTTTCCTTATAAGCTTACAGTATGAGGTGTATATGACTTCAAGTAATTGTTTCTTTATAATTCAAATTCAGATTAAATGGCCCTGAAATTGTTAGAAATAGTGATGTGTGGTTTCTTCATGAAGTCATCGCAAAATTACCCATATGTCATCTTTACTTTAAAAATTTCAAACAAAAAGTTATTTCAAATTACTTTAAAACTCTTTGGAATGAAGTCACCAGAAGCAGCTGCTTATTCAGTGACATTTATACTAGTTAATGATTCTTACTACATCAGTGAGTTTGAAGTTATTTTGCTAATCTGGGGCATAAATTATATTTAGGTTGATCAGTTTCAACTTTTTACATTTTTTTATGTTTAGGTATGGCTAACATTTTCTTTTACCTGTTACAGGATCATTATACCGGCAGAAATCAGCAATATTTGATACTGCTCTGGTCTGTGTGCTGGGGCCAGAGGGGCTTCAGAGTAATTAAATTTTAAAATAAAACAATTTTAAACACTTTGAAAATAAAAAATTTTAAACATACATGTCTTGATAATTTTTTTCACACCATTTCCATTCTGATATTTATTTAATTAATTAGGTTCAATAAATTCAGATTAATAATTATATAGCTTAAAACAAGCTGTAAATATCAGGCTGTATTCCACATGTGTAGATACAGCTGGAGCCAAACTTGACAAGTCAAGCTTGAAATATAGCTTGAACTCTGCCAACTTTGATGTTTGTTTCAAGCTTGAATCCAACTAACAGGCCTGAATATTCCAGCTTTGATCAAGCTTATATACTTGAACTTTACATCTGGAAACAAATTTGAAACCGGCTTACTGTGCTATCTGGGCAATATTCAATCTCGCTACGACAACCCTGTGTTCGCTAATCCCTGTGTCTGATGCTAGTTATTAGCTCAGGATTTTGTTGCCAAGAGGTCTAGTGTGTTTTCACAGCCGCTTATTATTCGCGTGGGCTTATGAACAAGCTGTTCGAAATAATTTTCAGAGAATGCGTTTAGCACAAATTCGGATGATGTTTTATGCGTACCTCCGGAATTCGCATCTACATTCTTTGTCATTTCAATCCCGTGGTCCCACCAGCAATTTATTGAATTTTTACTTGTCACCCGGCTTTCCAACCATCAAGCACAACAAGTACGTTAACTCCGGGCGAGTATTACATCTTCCATTCACAATTCACTCACACATTATTTTGTAGGTTTCATCGTGACAGAAGAAAAACCTGAGGGATGTGAAACTCGTACAAATATACACTGTTACTGAGATGGAGTTTCGATGGACTGCTTCTGTGGACGACGATAACTCAAAAGTGAAGTCATATAGCATGAATGGCTGGGAGATCCCCAAGGGCAGGTTCAGCCTCCTAATTGGAAACGTTTTTCCTATCCATCGTGCCCACAGGCAGCTTTCCGCCGCCAAGTATGAATGCCGTGTGCGTAAGTATATATGTTAAATCTAGGTGACTGTAATGTGCGTGTGTGTATAATCCGTTCATCATAAGAATAAAGCTGATGTTAACAAACACAATCGCGATGATTGGTCAGAAGCCGTGGCACACGTACACTCGTCTTGTTACGCTTTTGAAAGTAGGTCCTACTTATGCATCAGATATATTATTACTAAATTACGTTAAATGATACTTTAAGATATTCAAATGTATTAACATCCATCAACGATTTTTTAATCACGCTTTAGCTACGTAGGTTTTATTTCAAAAATCGTGTACAGTCACAGTCTTCGTTCTGTTGCGCTCTGATTGTCGCGCTGTTAATGGGCAGTATGAAAATGGTTGAGCGATTAAAAAGTGCTGAGAAATAGGCTGTTTTTAATGTTTTTCATAAATTTACGGAGATAATAGGCTTTAAAGTTTCCCCAGCCACTGTATGTACTACATTTAATACCTACATCTCATAATTAGAAAACTCGTCGTCATTTTTTAATGAATAATGCCCGTATTTTTGTTTCTAATTATATATTGGACGCGAAATTCCTGTTTTCATTTAAAATTCTTAGTTATCGATGTTTTATGAAAGACTATTCATAAAAGTTTCTGAAATTAAGAAAACATAATTTAATTTTTTAAGGCAAAAATGATCCTCTTTATTTGGTCTACGTCCATCGTTTTATACCAGAGGTAGATAAGTATCGTAGAAACATGAAAAACAATCATTTTTACAGCATCTAGCACATCATACAAATGCTGCATATTTACATTTGCTACTGTACCATTACAGTATGAACCCAACAGAACTGATCTGGAGCAAAGTTGCGGGATTTGCCCGAGAAGTATAAGACTTAAGCTCCCAGACGTACTGGAACTAACGCACGCTGCTTTTTCACGTCACTGCCGTACGCTAGCGGGATATAGAACGGCTCGTCATAAAAGAAGAGGAGAAAATATGGCGCCTGGTTGGCTTCGTTGATTCTGTTGTTGACAGGTTCGTTATCAACGTAGTAGATGACACTTCCAGAACTGAAATGTATTTCTCGGATTCGTATAAGGAAGGAGCTGAGAGATTACCAGACGACTAATTAATACCTTCAGTAGCTTCAGTATTCACCAGGACGGTGAAATCCCTACATATGATTTTGCACTACACACAGCTCGCTCTTGTTTGCAATCAGAGTACTATGTCAGGTGAGAACGAGTGAATTCCGTCTGGTCACATAAACGCGCAGTAGTGTTGGAGTTTCTCCGAATATTATTTCATTCTCTTTAAAAATTAAATAACATTCGAAGCTATATTGCTTCCTTGCTCGTCTTTTTTTACGTCTGAACTGCAACTGCTCACATCACTGCAGGTTAGTTGGACCGCTGGATCGTACTTCACTGTGCTGGTCACAGCTTGGCTACCTCTCCACTGAAACGAAATCCAATGAGATTCAAGCAAACGCGGAAGAATACATGGCGTACTGTTTACATCAGTTTTATTCTTATGATGAACGGATTATAGTTACATGTCGTGTTGATGTTGGAGATGATGAGAAACGGAAGAGATTGAAACCCGATGGCTACTCCTCTTGAAGGACACCAAGAGGGCCTCGGAGTTTAACGTCCACTCTCGACGGACGTATCACCATCAACAGAGGAAAATTGTCCACAGCACGCAGCGTACCTGGACGGTCGCCTACCCAATTACTGACCACGCTCGACAGTGATTAACTTCGGTGATTCGACGGGAGCCGGTGTATCAACTAGGCACGGCCATTGAAATGACAGTGCCATTAAACATAGGTGGGTTATGTTATTTGCCAAAGACACTTCCTACATCGAAATAACTGTCGCTATTGTAATTTTGTTATTCAGGTATTATAAACAGTGGAGAAAGAAAACTGGCGTTCTACGGATCGGAGCGTGGAATGTCAGATCACTTAATCGGGCGGGTAGGTTAGAAAATTTAAAAAGGGAAATGGATAGGTTAAAGTTAGATATAGTGGGAATTAGTGAAGTTCGGTGGCAGGAGGACCAAGACTTCTGGTCAGGTGACTACAGGGTTATAAACACAAAATCAAATAGGAGTAATGCAGGAGTAGGTTTAATAATGAATAGGAAAATAGGAATGCGGGTAAGCTACTACAAACAGCATAGTGAACGCATTATTGTGGCCAAGATAGATACGAAGCCCACACCCACTACAGTAGTACAAGTTTATATGCCAACTAGCTCTGCAGATGACGAAGAAATTGAAGAAATGTATGATGAAATAAAAGAAATTATTCAGATAGGGAAGGGTGACGAAAATTTAATAGTCATGGGTGACTGGAATTCGGTAGTAGGAAAAGGGAGACAAGGAAACGTAGTGGGATTGGGGCTAAGAAATGAAAGAGGAAGCTGCCTGGTAGAATTTTGCACAGAGCACAACTTAATCATAGCTAACACTTGGTTTAAGAATCATGAAAGAAGGTTGTATACATGGAAGAACCCTGGAGATACTAAAAGGTATCAGATAGATTATATAATGGTAAGACAGAGATTTAGAAACCAGGTTTTAAATTGTAAGACATTTCCAGAGGCAGATGTGGACTCTGACCACAATCTATTGGTTATGAACTGTAGATTAAAACTGAAGAAACTGCAAAAAGGTGGGAATTTAAGGAGATGGGACATGGATAAACTGAAAGAACCAGAGGTTGTACAGAGTTTCAGGGAGAGCATAAGGGAACAATTGACAGGAATGGGGAAAAGAAATACAGCAGAAGAAGAATGGGTAGCTTTGAGGGATGAAGTAGTGAAGGCAGCAGAGGATCAAGTAGGTACAAAGACGAGGGCTAGTAGAATTCCTTGGGTAACAGAAGAAATATTGAATTTAATTGATGAAAGGAGGAAATATAAAAATGCAGTACGTGAAGCAGGCAAAAAGGAATACAAACGTCTCAAAAATGAGATCGACAGGAAGTGCAAAATGGCTAAGCAGGGACGGCTAGAGGACAAATGTAAGGATGTAGAGGCTTATCTCACTAGGGGTAAGGTAGATACTGCCTACTGGAAAATTAAAGAGACCTTTGGAGATAAGAGAACCACTTGTATGAACATCAAGAGCTCAGATGGAAACCCAGTTCTAAGCAAAGAAGAGAAAGCAGAAAGGTGGAAGGAGTATATAGAGGGTCTATACAAGGGCGATGTACTTGAGGAAAATATTATGGAAATGGAAGAGTATGTAGATGAAGATGAGATGGGAGATATGATACTGCGTGAAGAGTTTGACAGAGCACTAAAAGACCTGAGTCGAAACAAGGCCCCCGGAGTAGACAACATTCCATTGGAACTACTGACGGCCTTGGGAGAGCCAGTCCTGACAAAACTCTACCATCTGGTGAGCAAGATGTATGAAACAGCCGAAATACCCTCAGACCTCAAGAAGAATATAATACTTCCAATCCCAAAGAAAGAAGGTGCTAACAGATGTGAAAATTACCGAACAATCAGTTTAATAAGCCACAGCTGCAAAATACTAACACGAATTCTTTACAAACGAATGGAAAAACTAGTAGAAGCCGACCTCGGGGAAGATCAGTTTGGATTCCGTAGAAATACTGGAACACGTGAGGCAATACTGACCCTACGACCTATCTTAGAAGAAAGATTAAGGAAAGGCAAACCTACGTTTCTAGCATTAGAGAAAGCGAAAGGCTATTTACAATTTGTACAGAAACCAGGTGGCAGTTATAAGAGTTGAGGGACATGAAAGGGAAGCAGTGGTTGGGAAGGGAGTAAGACAGGGTTGTAGCCTCTCCCCGATGTTATTCAATCTGTATATTGAGCAAGCAGTAAAGGAAACAAAAGAAAAGTTCGGAGTAGGTATTAAAATCCATGGAGAACAAATAAAAACTTTGAGGTTCGCCGATGACATTGTTATTCTGTCAGAGACAGCAAAGGACTTGGAAGAGCAGTTGAATGGAATGGATATCATCTTGAAAGGAGGATATAAGATGAACATCAACAAAAGCAAAACGAGGATAATGGAATGTAGTCGAATTAAGTCGGGTGATGCTGACGGAATTAGGTTAGGAAATGAGACACTTAAAGTAGTAAAGGAGTTTTGCTATTTGGGGAGCAAAATAACTGATGATGGTCGAAGTAGAGAGGATATAAAATGTAGACTGGCAATGGCAAGGAAAGCGTTTCTGAAGAAGAGAAATTTGTTAACATCGAGTATAGATTTAAGTGTCAGGAAGTCATTTCTGAAAGTATTTGTATGGAGTGTAGCCATGTATGGAAGTGAAACATGGACGATAAAGAGTTTGGACAAGAAGAGAATAGAAGCTTTCGAAATGTGGTGCTACAGAAGAATGCTGGAGATTAGATGGGTAGATCACATAACTAATGAGGAAGTATTGAATAGGACTGGGGAGAAGAGAAGTTTGTGGCACAACTTGACCAGAAGAAGGGATCGGTTGGTAGGACATGTTCTGAGGCATCAAGGGATCACCAATTTAGTATTGGAGGGCAGCGTGGAGGGTAAAAATCGTAGAGGAAGACCAAGAGATGAATACACTAAGCAGATTCAGAAGGATGTAGGTTGCAGTAGGTACTGGGAGATGAAGAAGCTTGCACAGGATAGAGTAGCAGGGAGAGCTGCATCAAACCAGTCTCAGGACTGAAGACCACAACAACAACAACATGAACAGTGGGCAATTTGATTGCTATTATGTAGTAATTATGTATCATATAATGGTACACTTGTTTGAAATGAACAATGCTTTCTACATTGGGGACCAGAATTTGCAAATCTATAGCTGAAATAACATATACAAATACAGTTTATTTGAAAGTGATTTACTTGTCATGTCTAATACAAAAAAGTGTATGTACTATTATGTACAGGTAACTGCCCAAAAATTGCCATATATCGTGTTTTTAGGAGGGCTGGTCCTTTCCTTGTGTTTACATCTCTGCAACACGGTTGCGATTAACATGATATTTTCGGTATCTCATGATGAAATAAAGCAGTGGGAAGCGTGGGTAAATTAAGGAGAACCGCATACGTCAAATGCGACTCAATTATAAACTAGTTTGCCGCTGAACAGCAAGTTAATTGTAGCTCAGCACCAGTGCGCAAATCTGTCGCCTGCATATCCGAGTTCACACCAGGTTCAAGATTTTTTTTTCTTTTTCTCTCGTCGTAAATCAACAAGTGAAAGAAGTGTAGAGAACAGCACGAAACGCACTCTCCAGAGCCAACATTTTTTACGTATCTCGTGTCGATTTATCCAAACATATCGGACAAATATTCTTATTACACTGGTTTCAGCTTCAAACACACGTTTTTCCCACGTAAGTTTCGCATACGTGATGCTGGATATTTAGGCATATGACAGTGTACAACTAAATAGTTGTTTGAGGGTCTTCACGTAAGTGACAACTACACACATCAAAATAATTTTTGCATCACCTCGGTTCCGAAACCTATACAGAAAATTAGAAGAGAGATCAACACAAACATCATGCCCGCCGTTTTTATTGCTCATGAAAACCACATATTGCATTTTTACCACCATACAGCGAAACCTTCAGAGGTGGTGGTCCAGATTTCTGTACACACCGGTACTTCTAATACCCAGTAGCACGCCTTTTGCATTGATGCATGTCTGTATTCGTCGTGCCATACTATCCACAAGTTCATCAAGACACTGTCGGTCCAGACTGTCCCACTCCTGAACGGCGATTCGGCGTACATCTCTCAGAGTAGTTGATGGGTCACGTCGTCCATAAAGAGCCCTTTTCAATCCATCCCAAGCATGTTAGATAGGGTTCATGTCTGGAGAACATGCTGGCCACTCTAGTCGAGCGATGTCGTTATCCTGAAGGAAGTCATTCACAAGATGTGCACAATGGGGCCGCGAATTGTCATCTATGAAGACGAATGCCTCGCCAATATGCTGCCGATATGGTTGCACTATCGGTCGAAGGATGGCATTCACGTATTGTACGGCCGTTAAGGCGCCTTCCATGACCACCAGCAGCGTATGTCAGCCCCATATAATGCCACTCCAAAACAGAAGGGAACCTCCACCTTGTTGCACTCACTGGACAGTGTGTCTAAGGCATTCAGCCTGGCCGGGTTGCCTCCAAACACGTCTCCGACGATTGTGTGGTTGAAGGTATATGCGACACTCATCGGTGAAGAGAACATGATGCCAATCCTGAGCGGTCCATCAACCTGGACACGGAAAGAACGAAGTGACAGGAAATTCTGGATAAAAATCGGGAGCGGGGCTCCGATACCCCACTCATCTGATGAGTCGAGGACATGATGTCGCCAGGTGGTGTCACATGCTTTTCGTAAATAAAAAAAGACGGCAACAAGGTGTCGGCGCCTGGAAAAGGCTGTTCGGTTGGCAGACTCGAGGGACGCAAGATTATCAGTGGTAGAGTAACCCAGATGGAACCCGCCCTGGCACGAAGCAAGTAAGCTATGTGACTCCAGAACCCAACCCAACTGCCGACACACAATATGTTCCAGCAGCTTACAAAGAACGTAGGTGAGGCTGATGGGCCGATAGCTATTCACATCAAGCGGGTTTCTGCCAGATTTGAGCACTGGTATGATGGTGCTCTCCCGCCATTGCGATGGAAAGACGCCATTGCACCAGATCCGGTTGAAGAGGATGAGGAGATATCGCTTGTAGTCAGATGAGAGATGTTTAATCATCTGACTTTGGATCTATTCTGGCCCAGGAGCTGTGATGGGGCAACGTGCAAGGGCACTGAGGAGCTCCCACTCTGTAAATGGGGCGTTATAGGATTCACTGTGGCGTGTAGTGAATGAGTGCAAAAGGCTGGGGGGTAATTCTCCGATGCAGAGGCTCAAGCTTAGTGCTCGGCATCGTGTTTGCATTGGTAGATAACATGCCATTTATGTTAACACCAGGAACACCTGTTGGGGCCTGGTACCCGAAAACACGTTTGATCTTTCCCCAGACTTGGGAAGGTGACATGGCACCCAATGGTCGAGACTAATCTCTCCCACCACTTCTGCTTCCGTCGTTCGATACTGTCAGGGTTCCTCCGAGCTGTAATCCGTAGGTAACAGTCATCCATTGCAGTAGTAGCCAGAACAACATCGCTTTGGTTCACTCTGAGACGCCTGGACACTTCCCTTGTTGAGAGCCCTTCTTGGCACAAAGTAACAATGCGGACGCGATTGAACCGTGTTCTTGACTGTCTAGGCATGGTTGAGCTGCAGACAAATGCGCCTTGTACCTATCTTCTACCTAGTGGAATGACCTGAACTTATTGGCTGTCAGACGCCTCTCCATCTAATAGGTGTTGCTCATGCAAGGTTGTTTACATCTTTGGACAGATTTAGTGACATCTCTGAACAGTCAAAGGGCCTGCGTCTGTGATACAATATCCACAGTCAACGTCTATCTTCAGGAGTTCTAGAAAACGAGGTTATGCAAAACTTTTTTTGATGTGTGTACTTAGAGAGGTGACAGCCATTCTCGTTATCTGGAGAAGGAAGGACGATTAGGGTTTAAGGTCCTGTCAAAATGAAGGCCACTGGAGACTGATCACACGCCCATATTGGGTAAGGATAAGAAGAAACAGTGTGTGTTCTTTCAAAGGAACAATCTCTACACTCGCCATAATCGACTTAGGTAAACCAGGGAAAACCGAAATCTGAACGGTCTGACTGGGAATGCAACAGTAGTATCTTGACCATTGCGCCATTCTAATTTGTATTCGTTTGGAAAAAATTGAAGCACAACAGCGTTCTGACGACAGCATTTGCGAATTAAGTTCGTTATGATAGCCACAGACCCGTGTGAGATTGTCTGAGGCAGAATTGGCATGCTTCATTGCAGAGGGCTAACAACCCATTCTAATCAGTACATCACCATGAAATGTTACCCAGTATTTTGGTATGCTACACAAAAGCTATGAACCAATTTCAGCAGCGTCGCTAGGACAATCTTTGGTTATACTACGATCCTGTGAGTATCTGCAATCGAATTCCCAGACTGGCCCTCAGCAAATGTCTCACTGAAATGAGGCAGATTATGAGACGCAGAAGGAAGTAAGACGTGTCCTTTTCAAGTAACCATGCCGGCATTTTTCTTAACTGGTTTATAAAAACCACAGAAAAACTAAACCTGGATTCGGAATTCAAACCACTGAACTCCCAAATGCCAGTCCACTGCGCTGTTTCTTTGGGTACAAGCTGTAAATGCGGTACCAGAGTATTCTGTAGTTGCAATATCATGGGATATATAAAGCTCATGAACACAGAGCATCAGGAATGTATTTTCTCAGTATAGTCATTATCTAATGTTCTATTTAGAGGACTAAGGGCTTGTTGATAAAATGGTGGAATGCTTTACATTGTAGTGTAAGCAGGGCTGGGCTTCTGCATAGTAGGTCACTCCTGTTTCCATCATAGCATTTGCACCCTGCTGGCCCTTGGCCTGCATGTTCCTCCTTCGAAGACTTTACACACCATGATTGGCTTCAGCGCTGGTTACAAACATTCTGTTCACAGGCTTAATGCCAGCAGGCAATACCAGGAACCATTATCATCATTCACAGGCAGTGCATGCAGTACCTACGGAGGCACTGCTGTCCTGAGGACTACCTCACGTCTGTGGGTCACTTGGTCATAAAGGACCCGAGGATATTCTCTGCCTGCAGTGTACTTAAGCTGTGGTGTAACATCCAGTAGGAAGTTGCAGTCACAGCTCAACTCGCGCCGCCCACTATGGTTTCCCATCTGTTGGACATTTTACCAAGTCTGTACCACATCGCTACACTCTACTACACCGCCCAGCAGCTACCAACAATCTTCCTAGGCATTCACTGCTACTGTGTAGTGCTACGGTGATTATTGGCTCAATATGTCTGTGGACATTGATTTATACTTACCTCTGATCAAGGATCATCATTTCTGTATTACTGTCTTATATGGGACTTAATGTTCCTGTGGTGATGCTGCAATAATGTATATTGTCAGAGTATCTGTGCAACCATCATTCTTCGTCGTGCTGTTTACTGTCATCATACTGGGCTGCACCTGAGATCTGGATATGCTACGTTATCTGGACTTCAGTCTTGGTTATGCTACAGATCTACAGTGCTACAGTGGGCCATAAAGTGCAGCTGACTTGGTATCGTCTCCGGCTGTGGCTTCCCTGTTATCATATTCTGTGTTGTCTTGTGTTTGGCTCAATAAACAAGGTAACTGTCCAGTAGCCATTTATACTGTGTGTCACAATATACATGATCTCTTTACATTTTTCTACTATCAGCACAATTTCTGTACTTAGCCATTACTGTCAATATGACAGGTTGGAGAGAAACAAAAAACTGTAGTGTGCAGCCTGAAGTGTTCATTGGATGTAAGTTGAAGATTTAAGAAAGGGACTTCTTTGGATTCTAAGCAGTTATTTGTGCATTAAACAGCCAAAATATTGTAACCATCTGCTTAATAGTGAGTTCGTTCATCTTTGTAATGTAATACAGCAGTGATTCTAGTGATATGGATTCAACAAGTCCTCGGTAGGCTTCCAGAGATACGTGGCACCACACGTCTACACCAAAGTCACATAATTCCTGTAAATTACAGACCAGTGGTTTGTAGGCATGAAGCGGTGCCCAATATCATTCACGATGAGTTCCATCGAATTCAGATTATATGACTTTGATGGGCAAGACATTAACCTGAATTCACTTTGATGCTCATCAAGTTTCTGTAGCACGATTCTGACCTTGTGACACAGCCAATTATCCTGCTATAAGATGTCATCGACATTGGGCAAGACATCTGTGTAGCATGAAGGGCTGCAGGTGGTCCACAATGATGTGTACATGGGCCACAGCTGCCCTGGTGCCTTGGAGTACTACCACAGATCCCATGGCAGCCCAAATGAATATCCCCTAGAGCATAATACTGCCCCGTATCTGCAGCATGGAGCAGGTTTTGAGCAGCCATTCACATAGCTGACAGTGTATCTGGACACGACCATCGACCTGCTGTGACAAGAAACGTGATTGATCGAAAAAGGCGACATGTTTCCACTGATACACGGTAAAATCTCAATGATACGGTGACTCATGTCGATTGAGTGACACGGGAACAACTACAGGTCACCTGCTGTGGAAAATTGTGTTCAACAATGTGAACAGTGTGCTCCAAAACACTTGTGCCTATACCAGCATTGTACTTTATCGTCATATCTGCCACAGATCACCACCTATTCTGCTTCATAGAGCGGGCAAGCCTCTGGCATCACCTTTCAAGTGTTATGGACCTGCAGAAGATGATGAGGATGAAGTGAAAGATGAAGCTTATGGTCGACTAGAACAGAAATTAGGAAGTATACAAAGGCAAAATGTGAAGACAGCTTAGGGGGAAAGTGGGAAAAGAAGATGCCTTTAGACAGACAATAGGAAAGGAAAGTCTGCATGGTATGTTGAATAAAAAATGGACAAAGACTTACTGACTCTGCCCAATGCTAATGAAGAGTACATGCCTCCAGAGAAGAAACCTAAGTGGCGTGGTGTTCAGCAGATGTTACCACCTGCAATAAAATCGACCATGTGCCAGGGACGTGCGTCTGACATCTTTAAGGTTGACATTGTTATAGTGTGTGTGTGTGTGTGTGTGTGTGTGTGTGTGTGTGTGTGTGTGTGTGTGTGGTGGGGTTTATGGGCGCTCAACATCGAGGTCATCAGCGCCCTGACACACATTAAAAGGAACGAATGTGGACAGACCTAAGAAAACTGAAGCGCACACACACAAAGAAAGCAGGAAAAGAAAGAAAATGCTACATAAGGAAGTAAAACCGAAGGAAAGGGAAAACATAGCAACAAGAATGCCACTGAAATTGTCACTGGCTGGCTACTTACATAAAATATTGGCGAGCTTGTCACACAGTGAGCAAATTAAAATCCTCTCCCTACAATCTTTGTAAAAACATTTGACATGGCACAGAACTTTAAAACTTTAACCACATTCGTCCAAGTGTTGCCTACAAGAGTTGGCAGGTCCGCTGGCAAATCAGCCGCGGCCCACTGGTCAGAAAATAAAATGCAATCCAATAAAACATGGCGCACAGTGACCTGGACGCCGCAAGCACCACACATCGGAGGGTCTTCTCGCCGGAGCAGGAAGTCATGCATCATAGGGCTGTCGCCTATTCGAAGCCGAGTGAGGAGAACCTCGTCCCGTCGATGGGGCTGAAAGGAAGTACACCACACACGCGTTGTGGGCTTGACTATACGGAGCTTATTGTCAGTCACTTCCAGCCACTCATCCTCCCACCGACACGACTCGTGAGCTCAACAGCGAGGTGAGTGCGTGCAAGGGGATAGCACACTGAGATACATGTGGATCGAGACACGCCTCCTTGGCTGCGAGATCTGCCCTTTCATTCCCAGCAATGCCGACGTGCCCCGGAACCCAGCAGAAAGCTACAACCTTCCCCAGTCGCTGTAGTCGGAGGAGGGCATCCTGGATGGTCTGGACTATTTTATCTGCCGGATACAAATGATGCAATGAGTGAAGGGCACTGAGTGAATCGGAACAGACAAGAAATTTAGGAGAGGAAGAATGTCTCATCTGCTCCAGTGCCCACAAGATCGCAGACAATTCTGCATCAAAGATAGTAAAAGTCTGAGGCAGTCGGACCTTGAGGACACGATCCGGAAAAACAACTGAGCAACCAACGGAATCCCCTTGTTTCGACCCATCCGTAAAAACAGCTACATAGTCGTGGTGCTCAGATAAAATAGCAGAAAATGCTGCATTAAAAACTGTGGCAGGAGTGCAATCTCTCCTGTACGGCAATAAATCTAAAATCACTCCGGGCCTCTTCAGTAACCAGGGTGGCAGGCAGTCAAAACCCTGGATTTGGGGTTGTACGGACTCCACACCGAGCGACTCTAGCACACCTTGCACACGGATCCCAAATGGCAACGTAGCCCGGGGACGGTGGGAAAAAAGGCGGTCCAGAGGTGGATGGGCAACAAGGCGGTGAGCAGGCGAGCCGGGAGCTGCAAGAAACTTACAAGCCTGGCGCACCAGCAGGAGCTGCCGCCAGATAGCAAGTGGCAGTTCGCCAGCCTCAACACAGAGGCTGGGTATGGGACTGGTCCGATAAGCACCCGTGGCCAGTCGAATCCCAGCATGGTGGACAGCGTCAAGGATCTGCAAACAAGACGGCCTTGCTGACCCATATACTGTGCACCCATAGTCCAGCCGTGAACGCACAAAAGCCCGATAAAACTGAAGGAGACGCGCCCTGTCCGCTCCCCAAGACCTGTGGCTGAGGCACTTGAGGATGTTCAGTGCCTTCAGGGTTCTGGCTTTCAAGTCACGTAGGTGTGGCAGCCATGACAACCTGGAGTAAAAAATGAGGCCCAGAAACCGCACTGTGTCTCTAAAATGTAGGACAGTATCCCCCATATGCAAGGCAGGCAAAGTAAAAAGACGACGAGAACGATTAAAATGAATACAAACACATTTATCGGCAGAAAACCGAAAACCTGTCTTTGCAGCCCACTCCTCTAACCGCCGCACTGTTAGCTGCAACTGACGGCTCACGGTTGCAACACTGGAGGAGGAACAGAAAACAGCAAAGTCGTCCACAAACAAGGAGCACTGTACTGGACTCCTCACTGTAGACGTTATACTGTTGATGGCTATGGCAAAGAGGGTAACGCTTAAAACACTGCCCTGGGGGACACCGTTTTCTTGCTCAAAGCGATCAGACAGTGTGTTACAAACGCTGGTCCGAAAAAACCGCTTAGACAGGAAAGACTGAATGAAAATGGGGAGGCGGCCACAAAAGCCCCATTGATGCAGTTGTCCAAGAATACAGTGTCTCCAAGTAGTATCATATGCCTTACTGATATCAAAGAAGATACCAATACAGTGATGCTGACTGAGGAAAGCCTGCTGAATAGCCGCCTCTAGGAGGGTCAGGTTGTCGACCGTGGACCGAAATTTTCGGAATCCACACTGAAAGCGGCTAAGGAGCTGTCTAGTCTCTAACAGCCAGACCAGACGACGGTTAACCATCCGTTCCAGGGTCTTTCCGACACAGCTTGTCAAGGCGATACTACGATAACTACTGGGACATGTGCGGTCCTTTCCTGGTTTGAGGAGAGTTATGAGGATTGCCTCCCTCCACGAGGTGGGGAACACTCCTGTCTGCCATATCAGATTAAAACATTCGAGGAGGATTTCCTTTGACGCCGCAGGCACATGTCGAAGCATGGAGTACCGGATGCGGTCGGAACCTGGTGCAGTGTCAGAAGTCGCAGTAAGTGCCGATTCAAGTTCCCACATGGAGAAAGGGGAGTTGTAGGCCTCAGAACTGTTTGACCGAAAGCCCAACTTCGCTCTTTCGACAGTTGCACGGTAGCGACGAAATGCTGGATCCTGGGTTGCAGTGGCAGTACTTTGTGCAAAATGCTCTGCCAGCGTCTGAGCAATGGCTCTGGGTGTTGTTTGGAGGCATCCCTGGTTCAGGACTGCAGCTATTGGTAGACGGCTGCGTTTACCGGAAATCCTCCGGATGGCTTCCCATACTTTTGTGGAACAAGTGGAACGGTTGATGGAGTCCAGGAACTCCTGCCATGACCTTTTCTTGCTCTCTTTAATGACACGGCGTGCCCTGGCTCTCGCGATGCGAAAGGCGTTAAGATTGACCGCTGTTGGGCGGCATTTAAATCTGCGAAGAGCCGCACGCCTGTCCCGGATGGCTGAACGACACTCTTCCGTCCACCAAGGCACAAGGTGCCGCTTAGGAGGGCCAGAAGACTGTGGTATGGACAGGGCAGCAGCATGATGGATCACAAGTGTGATGTGATCCACCCATTCCTGTACGCTGTGGTGGCGTTCAAAGACAGCCAACCGAGTGAACAGAGGCCAGTTAGCCCTGCCAATCATCCACGATGGCGGCCTTTGCTCCAGCAATACACCATCCAGGAGATGAATGTGGATGGGGAAGTGATCGTTGGAATGAAGGTCGTCAATGACCTCCCAGTGAACTGAGTCGGTGAGGGTTGGAGAGCAGAAAGATAGGTCAATGGCTGAGAATGACCCAGTAGCAGTAGAGAAATGAGTTGGAGTACCTGTGTTGAGGATGCACAACACTTGAGATGTTAGGAGGCTCTCCAAAATTCGACCTCGAGTGCAAAGAGAAGTGGAGCCCCACAGGACATGATGGGCATGGAAGTCTCCCAGGAGGAGAAATGGGCGAGGGAGTTGGTCGATAAGATCTGTGAGAGCGTCTAAGGTCATTGCATCCAGAGCGGGTAAATAAAGGGAGGAAACGGTAAGCCTCCGACGGGAATGCATTTCAACTGCAACTGCTTGCAGGTCAGTATCTAGGGGGAGAGCAGAGGAGTGGTGGTCATTATTGACAAACACGGCGACTCTGCCTTTGGCTCTGTCTCCAGTCAGGTCATCTTTGTGATACAACGTATAGCCCCTTAGGACAGGAGCATCAGATGGTTTTAGATGCGTTTCCTGTAAACACAAGCACAGGGGGCGTTGCCGTGCTAGGAGGTGCAGTTCCTCCACATGTGCCCAGAATCCATTCATGTTCCACTGTATAATGGGAGCCATCTATCAGGGTGGGAGTACCTTCATTCTCACTTTCTGTCGGGGAGGAGAGCCCACAACAGATGGAGGCTCAGTTTTGGGGCGAGATGATTGCCCCAGTCTGACATCAACCTCCATCGCCTCTGAAGAGGAGTCGAGATTGGCTTTGGCTTCGATTTTCTGGCCTGAGGTGGCCTTGGAGCCAAAACCTCAGAAGCAGTAGGGGGTGTAGCAGCACTGGGCAGTGCACAAGACTTGACCTGGGAAGGAGCAGGAAGTTCCATGACGTCAGCTACCACGGCCTGGTCAGAAGGCTGGGGAGGAGCAGCAGGCTTCACAGGAACTGCAGCAGCACACGTACATTGACAAACTCAGGTGCTAGTGCTGACAGTAGCAACCTCCGTTTGTGTAGTGGCATCTGTTTTCAAGACTGGCTGTTTCAGAACGGAAGAAAAGGAAGCAGCGAACGTGGGCGGCTGCAGGGACTTGTAAATTTTCTTTGCCTCACCGTATGGGATGCGTTTGGTGGTTTTAAGTTCCTGGATCTTCCGTTCCTCAAGGAAAACTCTACATTCCCTACTCCACACAGGGTGATCCCCAGAACAGTTGACACACTTGGGAGGAGAGGAGCAACCAACTCCCTCATGGGTGGCTTTACCACATTTCCCGCAAGTGGCTTCCCCTTTACAGCCGAGAGTAGTGTGTCCAAAGTGTTGGCATTTAAAACACCGCATGGGGTTGGGGTAATAAGGCCGTACACTGAGACGTAGGAAACCTGCCTTCACATGCTCAGGCAATTTGGTGCTGTTAAACGTAAGGATAAACGAGTCAGATTTCATGAGAGCACCATCCACCCGTTTCATAACGTGTTGCACGTCGACAATTCCTTCCTGGGACCATTCAGCCTTCAGTTCGTCTTGGGGAATGTCAACGAGATCTCTGCAAGTCACAACACCCTTGCTGTAGTTCAAGGTGTTGTGAAATTCAGTCTCAATCACAAACTCCCCAAGAAATTGTGCCTTCTGAAGGTTCTGGACTTGCTAGAAGCTAGATGTTTTAACCAACAAGTTGCCATTTCGCAAGCGCTTTACAGATTTTAATGTGCCAGCAATACCTTCTAAGCCCTTCTGTATATAAAATGGCGAAACTTTTTCAAAACACCCATTTTTTCTTCTAATTATGAGAAACAAATTCTGCGAAGCAGCATGCTTTCTGTTACTATTACCTGAATCAGGAGGACTGGCTACACGAGCCCTCTTGTGAGATTGGGTGTTAGAACCTACCAGCGGCCAACCCTTTCCGCTGGGAGAAGAAGAAGAAAAGTTCGAGGGTTCCATCGCGGTCCCACGAGCAGCTAGGGAACTAGGAGTCCACCTAGACAGAGCCCCGTGTGCCTAGGTAAGCCTTATACAACTGAGGTGCGGCAGGCTCCCCAGAGGTTGCCTGCTAACGACTGTTCCACCTCAACAGCCATGCATCTCATCAGCACGCAGCACACTCGAGATTGACGGATTGTTTATAGAGGTTTATTCCATCCTCGTGATCCAGGCGGTCAAGCCAAGATCCCCATTCCCTGAGACACACAACATTCCACCGCCGCGCCGCACGGTGGTCACTGAAGTATGCTCAGAGCTTACGGTGACAGGGGACTGGTGGCGCTTACCAGTTCCCAGCTCAGGAATCTCGGGGTCGCCAAGCCCGTACCCAGCAAATGAATGCTGAGCCTCTGGGGGCGACATTGTTATATGTTAAGAGTAAAATACAGACAATGCATTAAGTCTTTAGATCTGGATTGATAAGGAAAACATCATAAGATACAATGCTTCCAAATTAAAAGAGAAGGAGGCATCTGAAACATGTCAAGCAGAACTGCAGAAGACATTTCCGATAAACAAAACTGAGACTGGAAAGAAATCAAAGGAAACTGGAGTACGATGACAGATGTCCCACAAGAAACTGAAGATGGTGTTTTGGGTACAGAAGACATGGTGGAAGGGACAGGATGGCTTGACAAAGATTGTAAAAAGGCAATGACAGAGGGAAATGAGGCAAGAAAGAAAATGAAAACAGGGCAACACAATCTAATACAGAAGAACTCACAAATAAAAGGAAAAGGCAGACAGAATCTGTAGAAGAAATAGATTACAGAGCTAGAAGAAAAGTATAACGACCAAGATGTAAGAAGTTCTACAAAATAGTTCAGGAACTGAAGAAAGACTTTCAACTACATACTGTATTCTGCGCACATGTAGGAAATTTTGTAGGGGGTGGAGAAAATATTCTAGACAGATGGGCTGAATATTTCAGTGAACTGCTGATCTTTACTTCAGAGACAGTAATACTGAAAGAAAATTAGAGAGAGTAACCAACCATGGAAAAATATTAGCCATGTTGAAATACCTGTACCCACACCAACAACAGAGGAAGTTAGGTTGGCAATCAAAAGCATCCAGGGAATGATGACATTTCAGCAGAGATGATAAAGGCTATGGAATTTCCACATAAACTAATCAGACTGATACCAGATGGTTGTATGCTAAAGTGCAAGTACTCACAGAGATTATGTGCGGGTCATAATTAACGTATGACAGCGAAAATTGGTAGACATTCTAATGCTTTAATGCAGAACCGATTTACACTGGAAAAAATTAGTTCCAATTTTAGTCACCAGCTGCAAATCTGGCACTGTGTATGCAAGAAAGACATAATATAGAAATTTTTCCATATGTAATAGATTAGGGACAGGTGTGGGCAGACAAGGTCAAGCAAGTGAGAAAGGCATGATGTTAATTTCATTATTTACTGCTGCTCATGCAATTTGCTCAATATGAGCACTGGAGACAGAAACGAGATGCTGCATCCATAACACGACATGATCAAAAATTGCTCGCAGCAGTTATGGTGGAATATGAGCAATGTGTTCCCGTATAATGGCCTTCAGACAAGGTAGGGAGCAAACATTTCCCTGGTAAATGCCCTCTTTTTGATATGCTCAGAGCCAAAAGTCACATGGATTCAGATCAGGTGATCTTGCAGGCCACACATCTGGAAGACCTCTGAAAATAACATGTTAAGACGATCTTTCACTGGGGGAGCGACACGAAAGGTTGCCCCATCTTGCACGAAACCTGTGGCTTCCACATAGTTGCGCTCATTAGAAGCAGAAATTGCATACTGGACTAGGAGGCCTCAATAACATGCAGATGTCAGTACATCTGACAGGCCCTCTGGTGTATTCTCTTCAGAGAATGGACTGAAAATAAAGGTAACTGTGAATCCACACCACTCAATCACATACAGTAAGTACAATGTTTCTTTGTGTACAACACGTGGTTTAACAATACCCCAAATTCAGCAGTTCTGTGTTTCCAATGCACCCTGTAGTGTAAAATGTGATTTGTCACTCCATCTTGTATGGGTACCAGTGCAAAATAGACTATATAACTCTCTATACTGTTAACCTCGGGATGACAAAAGGCCCTCATCAGCATGAAATGAAGTGTGAAAGTAGAAAGACAAACTCACTAAAGAATTTAAATTAACCAAAGTTTATGGTAGGGGGTGTGGTATCCGCACTACTTTTCAACACAGTGTGAGAGGGGTAAGAAGGGTGTCATTCTGTTCAACTTGTGAACCAAAAACCGGCATAAGCCAACAATGCTGTATACTGTCTAGATATCTGAAGTACTAGAAGAAGGGTTTGGTGAACTAGAAAAGAGGCAGAAGAATTGGGGTTTTAGGTACATGACACCAAAACACAGTATATTTCCACTTCCAGAAGAAATGCTATTGTTAAACAGAAATACATGAAGTTGAATGATGTTAACAATGACAGATGTGAGAAGTTCCAGTACTTCTGAAATCAAGTGGAGCGGATTAAGATGGTTGAACTATGTAGAGTGAATGTTAGAGGACAGGGCTGTCATGAAGGTCTGCAGATGAAATCCAAATGGCAGAAGGTGCAGACGGACCCAATGGAAATGATGGCTCAAAGACTTGAGAAAGATGGGAGTAAGAAGATGGAGGAAACGAGCAGATCATCAAGATTTGGCTTTGATCATCAGAGAGCTCAAGACGCTACATGGGCTGCAGCACCTAGGAGCAGTAAGCAAGTAAGCCTCCGATGTCCACGTTCCGCAGTGAGACGTGCCTGCCCAATACATTGTCATTCCATGGTGCCAGGTCCTAACCATCAGCAATTTATTAAAGTTGCTTATGTCAGCAGACATCCCAATTTGCTGCCTGTATCATCAACAGAATGATTTTCCATTCACCTATGGTCACTTCAATACTATCCTTATCGCATCATGTGCCTGCAACACCACCAGGCTGCATTCAATCTCGTGGTGCGCAGTAACCATAACATTTTATTCATCGGAGTAGGTATAAAGAATCCTAAGATATTTAAAAGGAGTAAGTCAAACTGGGCTATTAACTCAGTACATTATCCTAATAGCTCATTATTGCAGACTAAATATTGTATAAAACTGTAGCTGCATTGTCCCATCAGGTAGTTGCTTCAGTGAATGGCCACATTTGCAGTTAAACAATATATCAGTATCATAGCAGAAATTGCTGGGCCCCTTTTATTTATGATTACTACTGTAGCCTCGTAGGCAGCTATGTTCATCTTTCAGTAGATAAGACAATATCAACCCTAATTAGTTGAAGTGTTTAACTGTTTGTCCATCTGTAACTCATTCATTGGCTTTTTTGTGTCCTTTCAACTAAGCACAAAACCCTACTCTCATCTCTCTTCTTAGAAAGACAGAGTTTATCCACCTACTCTACTCTGTGCCATCCTATTGCCACTAATACACTCAATACAGGGTGATTCCTTTTCTCTCAACCCACCTTGTGAAATTAATAAAGAATTTACCTTTCAGGGGCATTTATATCGAAGTTTCATATTTTAATTACATCACTGATCTAATTCTCATACACAATTCACTTGCAATGTAGACCAAGTATTTGTGATTCCCTTTTCAATCATGTACCGAGCAGAGTGGCTCCACCAGTCTTAATGTACTGCACAAGCATTCAGAAGGAGTAGACTATTTCCTATCTAGCCATCCTGACAGGTTTTCCAAAGGTTCCCCAAGTTGCTAATGTGAACACTGGGATGGTTCCTTTGGTTAGGCCATTGCCAGCTTCCTGCTCTGTCCTCACCCGATCGTATCCTTCTTTGTTACTGTTTTATATTTGTATAAATATATGTGATCCATAATGTGTTGGACATGCTCGGTACTGTTGTAGTGAACAGACTATGGGAGAATAAATAAATAAAACACAGTTAGGTAGCATTGAAAAATTACTTAATCATTACTTCAAGATGGTTACCAAAGTTCAAGAAAAATTCTGCAATACACAAATTCTAATAACCATATTCATTCTACTACATGTTCTGTAAGACACTTGCAAGGTCAACATTCTGAAATGATGACTGAATGTTATAATCAGTGATGACCTGTTCACTTGTACTAAAATATTGAGGAAATCATTACCATTATATCTACTTTGTCAATCAAACAATAGGTACCACACTACCACTAAAGCAGTTTGCAACACTGACGGTTCATAGTGGTTATCACCTAACTTTGAGGTAGGCCTACATTTGAATGACATCATTTCTGCAATGGCTCATGCAAATTGTGTGACAACAGAATCAAAGTCCCACTGTTTTAAAACTGAAAACATTCTTGAAATCACGGTTTGTAAATTGTCACTGCCCAACAATCTGCAACAGTTGTTACCCCTCGCCTGACATTATCATCATGAAACCTATTTATTAATACAAGAGTAAATTATTGTTTGTGTGAAATTTCAATGTTTAAAAAAAATATCACTCATCAATCCCTCTTGGTGATTTTGATTGTTATTGGATGTAGCTGTCGTGGCTGACTCACTTGGGAGCAATAGATAACAGACATATCACACTTCAGTTGGATTAGTCCAGGTGTGGTCCATCACAATGAAAGAACATGAACAACCTCAGTTTGAAAGAAGCCTTGATACATGAATTCAATATGATTCAATTTGTCCTGATAGCTACCAGTCACACTACAGTGCATAGTGATGATGACAAAGTATCTTAACAGCAGCATATCATAATAAGAAAATATACTGAGTATTGAAAAATTAGTGGCAAATTTTATGCTCCTTCATTGAGTGGGTTTTCAATCTTCCCAGAAAACACAAAACTTGTTTATTACTAGATTACGTGAGCAACATGGGCTGTCTAGATTACTCCCAGAATTTTTCCCCATGAAATAATACACAATTATGTACCCTCGATTCAATTTTGGATGAAACTTTTTATCAAGGACACTGCCTGTAAATGTTTACTCCAAGCAACGATCATCTAAAAAAAAACAAAAATAAGTAAAATCTATTACCATATGGGTACAAACACCATTACATATTGCTTATACTTTACAGAAATAATAATAAGGTTCCTTCAATAGCAACCCAATTTCCACATTAAAAATACTGTCTCAGTCACATTTCATTTAACCCATCAGTTGCAACTCACTCATTCTGGAAGACCGTCACCACCAGATTCTCTGTTATAGACAGTAACGATGGATGTCTGCTGACATATGTTATAACAGTTAATGTAGAAAAGTAAAGTGCACTGCAGATAATCTTGAGTGACCAAATTCTGCCAATATATTATTACATTAAATTGCGCCCGAGTACGGCAATTGCATATTATATAAAAGGATTACGAACACCACCTGCAAGAATGTAAAGAAATTGGTCATAAATATTTATTTTTAGAACAAAAATGCCACTGGACCATGGTTACACAAATAAATTTGCAAATTACATTTATTCATAAGAATAGACTATAATAATTTGCCTGTTATCAATTGCAAAATTCTCATCCAGTCATTTGCTAGGATGTTAAATTGTGGTTGCTACGAGACAAATAGAACTGGGAGGCAAATGTATATGAGAGAGACACCTGTAATGCATTTTGTTTGGGCAGTGATTGTTCTGTTGTCGGTGAAGCTGATTGTACACTGTGGACTGTTAGTGGAGCCTCGTAGCAGAATGAAGGGAATGGGTGTGCATGCTGCAGATGGCTGGCCTTATCTCTGGTGGCGCATATCTGGTCAGCAGTGTGTGTCTTTGGCTGCTACTGGCACTCTATGTCCATCTCAGATGACCACTGGGAAGTGTTGCTGTTGCCTCCTCGACCACAAATGTCTCCAAATGTCTGAATTCTCCTGAGCTATATCCCTTCGTGTGGCACAAATTACTGACACTTATTCTTCTTCTGGCCAATCATATTATTGTTCACTATCATTGTTCAACATTTTTGTACCCTCCACAATTCCCAGATTCCCCATGATAAGAAGGGAGGACCACATGCAGACCTTACTGTGGTTACAATTTGCTCACTGGGAAAGCTCCATGTCGCCAGTTACAAATAGATAAATAGATATCCTATGTCCCGTACATTTATCTCCACCAACTCCCCCTCCTCCTCTGCTAAAATCTCCTTCCGCTTCACTGTGACCATTCCCATATCACATAAGCATCTCACATCCTGTAGAGGCACCCAACTGCCCCCTTTGGTCTGATGTCACGCCCCTTCTGCTCAACAGCACTGAAAAATGTTGTGGCCTACAGTAGGGTGTATATCCAGGAGGGACGGAGGTCTCTCTTCGGTCCATCGGCTGCCTGCCACAGAGAATCAGGTGTGTGGGTGGCTAGGTTGCTATAATTAGGTCCAATACAATCTCTCATTTTATAAATGCATGATTTCTATCAAAATAATTATGATTAACTGAATTTATTTTTCAAACATGTCCAAGAAAATGCATGCTCCGTACTTAATAGCATTGATATCAATGATATACTAATGTGTAACCCTCTTTTCACACTGTCAATAAAATCATCCTATATCCATTGAGTGTGGTGGTGCAGTGATTAGCACATTGGACTCGCATTCAGGAGAATGACTGTTCAAACCTGTGACCAGTCATCTCGATTTAGGTTTCCCGAGATTTCCCTACATCACTTCAGGCAAATGCCAGGATGGTTCCTTCAAAAGGGCACAGCTGACTTCCCTCACCATCCTTCCCTAATCCGTGGAGATCGATGGCCTCACTGCTCGGTCCTCTCCCGAGAACCAACCAATCAATGAACCAATTATCCTGTATCCTTTAAGAATATACTCACATGTAAGCAAAAGGAAGTTCGGGCACACATGAAAAACAACAGATTATTGTTTAATACTCAATCTAATGATAAAGTGGTGGCTATCATTTTACAGTTTTCAATTAAACAGTGGTAATTATGGAGAATAATAATCATTTATTATAGTCGTGTCACAAAAAGGCATTAGGAGCATTGTACAGTAAAACATTATTTTAGCAATATATTGAGTAAATCAGCTACTGTTAAGACTTTTAACTATGAATAAGACATTAAATATCGATATCCTTTGATATGTGCCTTATTATGTCAGATGGCTAAAAATCAGGCAAAATTATACAGTTCAGTGAAGCACTATTTTTTTTTTTACTTCTTATTTTTTTTAATGTTCCAACCACAGATGATTGTCTCTAAACAGATTGTGTGGGTAAATAAACAAAAAAGTCATAACGGTAAATATAAAACGATTTATTCAATGTCTTTCTGAATTACTTCAACTACCGACCTTCATAGCATCATCAAGCTGAACAAAACCTTGGAAGATTACATTTTATTTATTTTTGTTTATCCAAAGGTCATATCACAATGATATATGAATTTTTATGGCAATAAAATAGAATACTATAGCTCAAAATATGTACACAGAATACATAAATATCCCATATGAGGGTAGAACTGGTGGACAGCTGTGAAAGGATCATTTATTTACTGTGTGCCTGGCATATAAGTATGATCTGTGTGTTTATTAGCAAAACAGACATGCTTGCTACACATGCCGAATAAAAAGTGGTGAAAAGAGAATACACTTATTGTATAGGTATTGAACCGATGTTAGTGAAAAACTGCTGCTGATGTAAAACTTAAGCACCCCACATAAAATTAATTTGTTTAAAGAACATATATACTGTTTACCTTCCTACTCAATAGCATTTTTTCTTTTCCTCAAGCAGACAAACATTTGTTTTGGATGTCTTCCATTAATTTATCATGATTTTTCTTGTTTAAATTCCTATTATAATCTTTATCACTGAATGCAGTTTCCATCTTCAAGACCTTCTTACGGAACTGTAGCATAGTCCAGTAGATTCACATCAATTTCTTATTTTTGTATTAAAAACGATAAAATTGTAAGTTACTGAAAGAAAACTTACCAACTTCTGCTATACTGGCAGCAACAACTGACACGATGTACGTGCACCAAAAGGTATCGGCATACGACGTTTTCGGGGGGACGGGGGGAGGCACCATTCTGCGGCGATCATGTATTCAGCTGAGTTATTCAGAAAGCGTCACACCGTAGAACATACGTGTTTACTACTAGACGCCAAGTTTGTTTTTGTGTTCACGATCAGCTGATCAACGCCCGGTGTAACCCATCACTTGTAATAAAAATTATAAACGACATATTTAGATGTATTTGAGAAAAGTATTTAAACGGAATAACGACAACGTGTTTGTAACTTTCGCTTACCATTTCCTGTCGAAGACGTACTAATTTGTACCTCAAAGCTACGGAGCAGAAGTACAGTACTTGACACTCGTTTGTTCTATTCCAAAGCCCTTACAACCGTACTACAGAAATGAAAGGCAACACAACCCCGACCAAAGTATCAGTGTGACAATTGAAACATCTTTGAACTTTATTTCTGACAGTTATCAAAATACATATTAGTTTTAATCGCTAAACAGTTTTAATACTGGCCTTATTTACATAACAAACTTTCGATTGCGATACTACCACGTCCATCAACAGAAGTCTGTTGACGGGCGCAAAGTATTCCCTTTCGATAGTTCAGGAATGGTAATGGATGCCAGTGGGGAAATAAGTGATGGCTGAAGTATTGTTTTTCAATTAGCTGTATGAAAATATCTTCGGTACCCAGTGTTATGGGAATTCAGAAACTGTAAATGTCATTACTTTCAGTTTCTGCAGTGTCAAATAGTATCATTGTGCCAGGTTTGTAGTTAATGCTTAAAGCACGCTTTCAAGCGTTGGAAGGTTTGGGTCCATGAAGTCGTAGGTACAGTGAACGCACAGGTGGTATTTTAGTATAATTAGGCTGACGTGATTTGAGAATTCTTTTGCAATGGAAGCATTAGCAAAACATGATTTCAATGCCACTGCAGACGACGAACTGAGCTTTCGAAAAGGACAAGTCTTGAAGGTTCGTATATAATTGTTTTTTTTTAAAAGGCTGAATAGTATTTTAGGATGTGTATGTCAGAATTTGTTTTTATTGAAGGTACATCGACAAGGTGTTAGACCGACGCTGCATTGAAAGTTAAGGCAATTCCTTAAAATGAGGAATTTACTGTTTCCTGCAAATACTGTTAGACCCTTTTATGTAATTCCTACCCCTCTGTCGGGTACTTACTTCACAAGTTATGGGCAATGTTAAAACAGGTACAGAGAGACTGACCCATCAAGGAGGACGTCAACAAAAACTTGTTTTAAAGATTTAAACTAGGTCCTTTGTCGCTAGATTTATTACATGTTTGATTTCTTTCATTGTCTCTTACATTTACATGTTACAAATGTTATCATGGCCCTGAATGTCAACATGAAAGCTTACACATAGTATCATGCTCTAGGTAGTAGTTTTCTTAAAATGGTTATTAACAATTCTGTAAACACTTTCAGTATTTATATTAGGTGACAAGTTTCAAACCTCACAGGTTGATTTTCAAGCCTAGCCTACTGAGGCAGCAATGACAGTACCTGATCTTAATAATAAACATCAAAGCGCCAACAAATATTTTGTAAATGTTTTCAGAATGAATGCCACTAGCCACATGTCTCTCTTACCAACTCAAAATCAAACAAACATCAGTTCGATTTTGACTCAGCCAGATTCATGTATGGATTGTGGCATTCATTCTGCAAACTTTTATAAAGCCTGTGTTGCCACTTTGATGTTCATTAGTAAAATCAGGCATTGTCAGTGCAGCCTCAGTAGACCATGCTTGAAAATGAATCTATAAGTTTTTAAACTAGTCACCTAATATAAACCCTGCAAGTTTTCACAGAATTGTCAATAAATGCTTTGAGAAATTTAGTAAAGTTGCTCATTCCCTGTCAACAAAATGCTGAAACTGAAAAAAAGTTAGCCTAGTAGTTTTATTAGCCCTGTTTTAGTCATACCATATATTAAGTTGTATTGAAGTTCTCACAGGTGTTTATTAAATATTTTGTTTTATTGCTTCATTTTCACAGATCCTAAATATGGAAGATGACATGAACTGGTACCGAGCCGAACTAGATGGCAGGGAAGGATTAATACCAAGTAATTACATAGAAATGAAAACTCATGAGTAAGTCGGATCAGTTAAGATGACATGGCTGGTATTTGGGTTTTACTCCTCATAATACTTACAGAACTGTCTCTTTTTTCCTTGCTTTTTTTGTGGTGCAATCTCATATATATTTGTGCTGTGTTGTGAAGGACTTCATTCTGTACATTTCACTAACTCTTTTTCCCTACATATCTTCATATATAATTGCATATAGATTCAGCATGTAATGAATACTGATGTGATGGTGTGAAGTACACAGTTCCTTGGATTTATTAGCACTATTTCATTTAATTGCAGGCTTTCTAAATTGGTATTAAGTTTCATGGTGCAGTGTAACTGCAATTTATCAATCTTGTTTAACTATATTTCAGTGTCTATCGAATCTGGAAATGTTAAGAGATCTAGTACTTTTCTTGTCTGCTATGTTACATGCCTACACAGTTGTCTTAATAATGTCTGTTTTCATAAGTTTACCACTGTAGTGATGAAATGAGTTTGCTGTTTGGAGGATGACTCTTTTGTGTGTTTGGAGGTTTAATTGGAGTGCTTGTAGTGAAGTAGGAAATGAACTGTTGCTATTATGTATCTGATTTCAAAACAAGAGTATGTATGTTGATGCATCAAGCTGGCACATTGACTCAGTAACAGACTTGGTCTGGAGGACTAAGGCTTAAATGAAGATCTGGCCACCCCCTTCTCAGTTATTCTGAGATTTGGAAAATTGCAGCAAATTACTGTCAGGGTCTGTATTCTTGGGGGACAACAGTGTGGTTAGCATGATTGAGTTATCACACCTGGGTTACAAGTAATAGCTATTTGTTTGTTCAGCATTCAACACTACCACACAATAATAAAGTCTTGTAATGAACTATGCATTTGTCCTTTCTCCATACTTTTTAAATGAAAGTGACACAGTATGTGCTTTTGTCACTATTTGATATACTCACTATAAATATGATCAGTGAAGCCAGTTCAACAGTGTTGTTTAGAAGTCTCCCATCTTATATTTAGAACCAGAGGAACAGTAACTCTTTACATTGAATGTTACATTGAATGAGACACATCTGTTCAAAGATAGGGCTGTATTTCGGCAGTGCATGATGAATGTGTAGACATTTAGTGGATATAGGTTTAGACATCAGTTTGTGAATAAAGTCATTTGGGTATTTGTTGTTTATTTTGTAGTAGGCTCTGCTTTCGATAGAAGGATATAAGTCATATTTTCACAGTTCTACAGGAAACAAAAAACAAACTTCAAATGGCACCAAACTACATTTTTGTGGCAGGTTTGACATTTTTCCTGTCTATGGTGTAGTTCCATAAATCCGTCTGTTTAGTATGTCTTCAATCTCCTAGAATGTATATTAGTGGAAGTGCTTCACTTGTGACTTAAATCTTTTGGACCAATTGTATTATAACTTATATCCATTTTTAAGAGAACGGGGAGGTGTAATTCTACACTTTGAAGAGTTTCACAGGAAGGAGTAGACAATGTTTTCACTACTGCTGATCTTTAAAGAAGCGTACATCACTTACACAGATGTTCTGTTGTGTTGTATGAAAGAAAAAAACATCATTTTTATGGTGTATAATACTAAGAGAAGTCTAATAACATTATAAGGAGCAACTAGAAAACCACAAGTTAAATGTGCTTTTAGATCTGCTTTAAGTTTTCATTTAGGGTAAGTTCATAACATTGTTCTCAATAGGTTATTTGAACTTTGATTCTGGTACACACTCACCCCAACACACTTCTCCAGAATTGTATGATGGGTTTTCTGGGTCATCTGTTGACAACATATTATGGTAGTATGAATTGAATTCATGAAGCACTAGAAGCAGCAATTCAATAGGATCTTGTTTCTTCTCTCTGGTGATAGAGCCAGGGTTGTAGTGACTCAAGGAAGGTTTCAGTGCATAACAACCAAATCCTCTTCACAGAATACCCATCCTCTTAAAGGCCTGTGACACTTTCAGTGTTCCCCATATTTTCTTTTATAACTCTTATCCAGTTCACATTCTTCATAATAAAATTTTCCCCATGGTCATCATATATCTACATTTATAATGAGCATTTAAGATATCTTGCCTCACTAGTTGGAGGCGGTCCTGAGGTTGGGAAATAGGTAGTTTCAAACTTTCCTTTGAGTTTTCAATTAAAGAATGATCAGTGTTGCACTCCATATGCATGTAGCCTTCCACTAAAAATTTGTGGCCAATAATGTCTAATGATGGGGTGATGTTTAATAACTGATTATAGTACTGTAGTTGCGTGCCATTTTCATGCTCTCATCACCACATGTCAGACGGCATAGTGCACTGCGTAGTGTCTGAATGTGAACCATGATGTCATCAGGTCAGTTTCTTAGCCAGCCTTATTTTCACTGCACATGGGACATGGTTCTTGTACTTTCTTGACATCGTGTACTGTCAGATTGGAAGTCCTCAGAAGTTGGTTGTAGGACACAACACTTTCAAGCAGAGGTAGGCAGACACTGCTGCATGTGACAAGTGGCCACTACTGTACTATTAACAGTTAAAATACTTTCTTTTATCCTGTATGCCACGTCATATAACTTGTGGTGAACAGTCATTTCATTCTGAAGCTCCAAAATATCTGTTGTTTTGAAGAAAGAGAAATCCACATAACGAAGTTTACCACAAGTATGACAAGTATTCTTCATTGGTTTCTTTATACAGCTTTTCATCTGCTGAAACAGTAACTTCTGGTACACATTTAAACTTTCAGGCGGTTATTATTCAATACACATGCAGGTGTAATCTTCATACATTTCTTTGTTAGTGTTTAGTAAGGTGTGGGGTACCTTTCGTTAAAGTTTCTCTTGCATAATGTCTTGAATGGTGGTAGCATAAGCTTGTGTTGCATAACTTGTTTGATTTGCATTTAGTAACAACAGTGGTTATAAACATGTAACTAATATCCAGAGTCCTAACCAAATATACTTTAAAAATGGGAAGCATTTGACCTTTGGCCTGCTGGTGATGCCAGTGGGTTAAGAATCTCCTTCTCTGCTTATTACTATCTTCAATTCTCTTTCTGTCTGCTTTCATACAGTTTTGATGAGTGAACAACATAGACAGTATATTTGAATAATCAACCATATCCCAAAATTTTGAAAAATTCTGTCCCTTTTATTTTCTGTAAAACATTCTGTACATTTATATCGACACTAGTAATAAAATTATCCTCTGACCACATATTGCATTGTTTCTGTGCTTCTTCGCCTTTGGACCTTCTGTTTCAGTATCACCTTCTGTAGATTTATCAGACGTGCACCCTCTCTCATACAGATAAAGAGTCAATTAACTGGACTAATTATTGCCATAAGTCAATCAGATAATTAAAAATCTGGATAACTGAATGTCTGAAGAAAAATGATTTTTGTATTATTAATTCTAGAAAGTTAATGTGTGTCAAATGTGAATGGTCATCTTTTAGCTACATTTTCATATGATTATCTTTCCAAGGTTAATACATAATGCTAGGTGTTTATTCTAAACAATAAAGACTATTTAAACTTATTAAAATCAACAGAAATCAGTGTTTATTAAGAGTTAAGAGAGACATTTTTATGTCTATATGTATATGTTTTTAAAATTAACTAAATTGCTGAAACGTTAATTGTGAAATACCTGACAAAGGTCTCACAAAGAGTCATTTGACATAAACAGTGTTTTATTTTAATTGTAGTAAACTCGTGGTATTACACTTTGTCTGTTTCTTGAACCATTTGAAAGCTTTTTCCAGGGTTTGAAATGCTCCCGTGTGAGGTGGTCCTGCTTCATTATCTGCATCTATTTGTTTGTATTCTTCTGTTTCATATTCTTGCAAATCCTGCTGTTCATTTGCCTGCATTAGGGCTTCAACAAGTTTGTCATCTGACACGATCTGAAAACCTTGATAATTACTGTCACAAGTGAGACTGTATTTCCTATTAGCAGCATCACATTCCTGGAATATTTGTGTTTGTCATCAGCTCACTTACATTCTCCAAAACAGAGTCATCCATATCGGTTATTGAACTTCCATATTCCTGTTTTAGTATTCTATTTATAGTTGTGTTCAGAGTCTTCCTTTCACTCAAATCCTACAAATCTATAAATGTGTAACAACACTCCTGTAAAAGGATGTCACATTAGGAGCCAAAAGTTTTACTGTAAACATTCCATTCTCTCTTTCTCTCTCTCTCTCTCTCTCTCTCTCTCTCTCTCTCTCTCTCTCAAAGCTGAACCAAAGGATGGTTTGGTGCATTATCCAGGAAAAGTAGAGCTTTTCCGTATTATTTACCGGTTGCACTTTTAAATTTTTTTGACTTCAGGAAAAAATATGTTCTCATGTCAGTCAGTGAATATTCCAGTGTTCATCGATATGCTTTTTTAAAATTATTTTTATAAACTAAAGGAACTCTGATATTTTTTGAAGCATCTAGTAGAATTTGCACAAACTAATATTGTTACTATATACTGGAGCTGGAAGCTAAAGATTTTGATAGTAATGGTTTCCCATTTAATGTGGTTTCATCAGTTTCCTGTATATAAAAAAGGGGATAAAGACAATGTAAATAACTACAGACCCATCACAATTTCCTCCTGCATCTCTAAAGTACTGGAAAAAGTTATGTATGAGAAACTTATGAAATTTATAAATAAAAGCAGCATCCTATGTAATGAACAACATGGATTCAGAAATAAGAGGTCAACGACAACTGCTGTCTATGAGTGCATCAATTCCATCCTAAACCTGATGGACAAAAACAGGAAACAATAGGAGTCTTTATTGACTTGTCAAAAGCTTTTGACATGGTGGACCATAAAATTCTGCTATCAAAGCTAGAAAGATATGGTATTCGAGGTCTGTCCAACAAGTGGATCAGTTCCTTCCTGACAAATCGTATGCAGGCAGTGTGCGTCAAGCACACAAATATTGAACTAAAAACTGTATCTAATCACTTATCCGACTATAAACAAATAAAATGTGGTGTACCCCAAGGATCCGTATTGGGACCCCTTCTGTTTCTTCTGTACATAAATGATCTAAGCTTAAATATTGATGCACACAAATCAATCATATTTGCAGATGACACCACGATTCTACTAAAAGGAGACGACGATGAACAGTTACAGCAGACAGTAAACACGGTAACGAAACAACTTAGCAGCTGGGCACAGAATAATCAGCTTATAATAAACAGTAAGAAAACCGTTGCTCTAAAATTCCACAATGTTCCTAACAAGGACATGTTTATCCCATCAGTCTCTATCAATGACGAACCAGTTGGTAACAGTACTGAAACCAAATTCTTAGGACTTTGGCTGCAGAGTAACATCAGATGTAATAAGCATATTGAATGTATCAATGCAGAACTGAGCAAAACATGTTATCTTCTTTTGTTCATTAAAATCATGCTGTAGTGAGAAAACAGTATTGAATGCATATCATGCGTACTTTCATTCTCGTCTTAGATATGGGGTCACCTTCTGGGGAAACTCTAAAATAGCTAATAGCACTTTTAAACTACAAAAAAGGGCCATTAGAATCTTGTTTGGGTGCAAGCCTAGAGACTCTTGTAAACCCCTGTTTAAGAAATCTGGTATTCCCCCATTACCGTGTGTATACATTATGGAAACCCTTTTGTTCTTTAAATTAAATGTAATAGGCAAGGACCAGAGGCTACAAAAAAACTGTGATATACATGAGCACTTTACCAGACAAAACAGGAACTTACATATGACTCAAATCAGCACAGCACTGTGCCAAAAAGGTACTTTTCACATGGGAGTTAAGCTTTATAACAAACTTCCTGAAAACATAAAAGCTATCACTGAGGTCAATACATTTGGAAAATCTCTAAAGTCATATTTACAGCATCACTGCTTTTATTCCATTGAAGAATATTTAAATTTATGAAATGTGTTATATAAATACTTGTGTGTAAAGTGTATTATTGTAAGCTTAAATATGTATGCCTTGAAATTACTTTCAGCCTGTATATTTATTACTTGACTTGTCCAATGTCTTATGCATAAGCTGCTATGTAGACAACAGGACCAATAAAATACAATCTACAATCAGCATTGTAAACAGAGTGCAAGTTACGGTCATTTTCATCCATCTCTGTTTTAAAACCATCTTTAAAAGAATTTTTTGCATCTATTTCAGCTGATTTTTTTTCCACCTTATATTTCTAATTCATGAATTCCATGATGAGATTTAAATCTGTATGACAATCCATTATGTCCCACAAATGATTCGTTGCTACCTGATTTTTCTTAAATTGAAAAAAAATCTGTATTGCCTTTTCACATAGCAAGGAACCAGATATCGGTTGCCCAGTTGACTGCTTTTGTAAAAATAAACAATACAAAGATTGTTACAAAAGTCCATTTTTTCCCTCCATCATGTTTACTTCTGTCTTCTTTATCAAGGTTGGAGATGTACTTCAGAATTGAATTGGTTTTCTTCTTAATATCGCTTGTCGTAGAAGAGCCTACAACATATTTACCAGCTAAATCATGACCAGTTTATCCTTTTTGTAATGAATCAATGTTTATTTTATCTCTAAGCAATGACACAGCCCTCCCACACTTTGACATTTTCAAGCAAAGTCGCAACACGACACAGCAGCATAATGATTGGCAACCTAACTCAAACAATAATGAAATGTGTAGGGCAGAGACCGAGTGCCAGCGTGACGTGTCCGTGTACACATCGACTAGACTGCAAAGATATTTGCTCACATTTGGCTATCCAAATAATTGAGATCTTGATGATGGCCATATATGCTTTTGCTGACATTAAGTTATCACTATTCCCTGTAAGAGACTGGTGTTACCTCAGTTTTATCTATTTTTGGACTTAGGCCCTTTTACCCGAAGAAGAGTTTATTGAATGTCATTCTTTAACATTATTACAGTAACAGTGTACTTTTTGCTTACAAAAAATGAGTTAGAAGAATTTTTTTTAAATTGTGCTTATAGTTGAGAGTATTTTGAACTCAGGTTTTCTCCAGAATCCTTGGGGACAACTTTTTGTGGTAAAAAAAAGAAGTGGTGCTTGTTCATTTTTATCCAAGTCTTAATTGCTAAGAGTGGATTGCTAAAATGAAAGCCAAGTAGATAGTAATGGCCAATACATATTGAGGTTTGGGTAATATAAAAGTTGCACAAATGAACAAATAAGAGGGCATGACAACATTAAAAAAAAATTAAATATCAGAGATTAACATTTTATTAAATTTCAGTTCCATCAAGGTCATTTGGGAGGCTGCAGCAGGTGTCAATCCAACATCCAATCTTTGGGATCCGTTGCGGCACCTTCACCAACTTCCTTGTCCTGGAACAAATGTTCTCTCCTTTCCTCATCCTTGACAAGCCCAATTTCTGGGGTGTTCCCTCAAGATAAGCCACAACAGTGTTCAAACATCAAGGAGCAGTTCACTCCAGATCTGTGACATCCACAAACTGCTGTGAATCCTGTTTTGCATGTCCAGAACTTGGATACCCCCCCCCCCCCATATCCTCAAATTTCCTCATAAGTATAAAAATCAAATGCTTCATGTTGCTCCATTTGTGAGAAACTTTTCCTGGGCAGCTGCAGTATTCATATCTTCATCAAAAATTATATCTGTTGAAGAGACTGGTGTTTTAAATCTATGAGATCATTCAGAAGATCTTGTTCCCCATTGCAAAGATTCACTTGGGTAGACAAAAATTCAGAAGTTGAAGATCTTCTGTCTGGATCAGTATTCTTCTCAGACTCCATAGCTGTGAGGGAGGGAGACTGCGCCGCGCGGGATTAGCTGAGCGGTCTAAGGCGATGCAGTCGTGTACTGTGCAGCTGATCCTGGCGGAGGTTCCTCCCTCGGGCATGGGTGTGTGTGTGTGTGTGTGTGTGTGTGTGTGTGTGTGTGTGTGTGTGTTCGTACTTAGGATAATTTAGGTTAAGTAGTGTGTAAGCTTAGGGACTGATGACCTTAGCAGTTAAGTCCCATAAGATTTCACACACATTTGAACATTTTTGAGGGAGACTGCATGATTCCTCCCTTGGAATGGAAAGTATTCAACCCTGCAATCATGCAAGAGTTAAATTCATTGATATCAGAGATGAGCTGGATGTGTCCTTCATTGGTATGTTAGGTTGCTCAGGTTGTGCAAATGAGGACGTCTCTAATAGGGAAGCCTTACCCAATCAACAGTGAATATAGAAATGGCCGTGGCCTTACTGCAGAAATGAATATGACAAAGCAGCTCACTTTTTTTCCAATTATCTAAGAGTTCATAGTTTGTTTTTTCAAAATGAACAAGCCGTAGAAATCGAGCAATGATTCAGGGATCACTGATTGGACATCTGACAAGAAATCATCAGGTGGGGTTTGGGGAGGGGGGGGGGTCATAGACCTGTGTACACATGTCCTCAAGAAGCATATCTGCAGCGGCATGTGCAATTCTCAAACACTCTTCATATAGATCTGATAGCATACTGTGATTGAAACTATAGACTGAATCACACTACTGTGCTCCTTTTATCTCTGTCAACAATCATTATTTCTTCACCATACTTCCAGAAGAGTCGAGTTTTTATGGTCCTTACATCTACTTCCCAGCTATTCGTGATTTGGTTCTTTAACGCCTGCAAAGTAAACTAGCGCCCTTGTGATTGTTCGATGTAGGAAGAAATTATTTCCATTTCTTCATCTATCTGTGTGGGTCCAGGGCTTCCTCATTTTCCTCCATCCGTTGTTGGCCAGTAAAAATCCCTCTGAAAAAACCTATGATACTGAGCATTTTTAGCACAAAGGTCCTCATCACAGATACATTACACACTTTGTGAGCCCAGTTATCACATCGTGTTTCAGCAACCTCAATAACAGTATCTGTTAATTCAAGTTTCATCACTTAACAAACAATATTTTGCTTTGCGTAGGGAAGTCTGCTAAGTTTCTCCCAATTAGCACTGGTCTTTGCCACAGTAAAAGCAGTGTTTATTAAAATCAAATATTTTCTTGTATGGTTGAAGATTCGATGTTGACGGTGCAGGGCCATACTGTACTTCTTCCAACAAGCACTGTGCACTTCAGCTTCAGTCAGACCAATTAATAACTTTTGACATGATTCGATTTTTCCTGTCTTACTGGATTGTAGTAGCATTTTCAGTCCTTTCTGTCTCACTTTAACCACATCCATCTGCTAAATGGAATTACTATGACTTTCAAGTGTATGAACATGCAGTAGTGCCAAAAACTGAAAAACTAGATGCTTATGTAACATGAAATTTCATGCTCTGCAGATTTGACAGCTTGACACTTTTCATTTGAAGTAGCCTTTTTTGAGTTACAGGCATTGGAGCCGACTTTCTAGCTATGCTGGTAAAAATGAATGAAATTTGACAACTAATTGTGACCAAACAGCTGCACCAATTTTGACATTTAAGTAGGTCATTCAACACAAAATTTAATGCCCTTTCATTTTGATAAGAATAACATTTTCAGTAGGATGCATAGTTTCCAAGCAATAGGCGAAAACCTGAAAAAATTGGCAAAAGTTCTTAACCCCCCCCCAAACAAAAAAAAATTGTTCTGAGGGTTTTGGAGATCAAAAAGTTGGATTTGACGACTCTCAGCTATATAAACAAGATAAAAAAATCTTCTACCCCATTTTTTTACAAGCAAAACGCTTTTTTGCGACGTCGTTACTGGACTGCGTGAGTTGGACAGCTTCCACTTTCAGTTTCGTGTGTAGCTATCCCAAACTTGAATGTTTATTTATTTGTAAACTTGTGATGTAATTACACCTGAACTGTTCTGTCTTTCAGCTGGTATTATGGAAGAATAACAAGAGCAGATGCTGAGAAGCTTTTACTAAACAAGCATGAAGGAGCATTCCTCATTCGTGTTAGTGAAAGCTCTCCAGGAGATTTCTCTCTTTCAGTGAAGTAAGTTTCTCATTAACCTTTTCATGTTTCTCACAGAATCAGTTCTGTATAACTTTTTATATTCTGGAAAGACTTAGGAATTGAAATGTAAATATTACCCAGTTTGTATGACAAAACCGTTATTGCCCTATAAGTTATATTTATATGCTCTTCACTGCTCACATTACACACCCTTTTCTTTTGTTAACTGGTATGTGAATATAGTCCTGATTATGGTCTTTTATCACACTGTCACAGTTGTCCTTTTATTGTATTTTTAAATAATAAATTGATTTATTGGGTGTCTTCTTACAACTGATTATGTCAATCTAAGTTAAGGTATATTTTTAGAGATCCAGGAGCTAGAAGAATGGGACATGGGTCACTATTTCTACAGATGAATGTTTTTGTATTGTAGTTTATGTATGTGCTCACTCTGTTTCAGTGTATTTGTGACTGATTAACCCATTTCTTGAAAGTTAAATTGGAAAGTTACTATTTACTGTATATTTATCAATATATTTGTATTGAAATTTGAAAGATAAAACTATATGTTTAGTTTTCATTTCACCATTTGTAAAAAAGCAACTCCTTGCCCAAGCAGCAGAGTTTATTCACAACGAGAGATACATATACAAGATGCTACTAGGAACAGTGCAAGCTATCTGTAGTTCGTTTCTAGGCACTGCAGTCTGGAACCCCGAGGCCGCTATGGTCGCAGGTTCAAATCCTGCCTCGGGCATGGATGTGTGTGATGTCCTTAGGTTAGTTAGTTTTAACTAGTTCTAAGTTCTAGGGGACTAATGACCTCAGAAGTTGAGTCCCATAGTGCTCAGAGCCATTTTCTTTGTAGTTCGTTTTCCCAAGCAAAGTCCAGTCCAAACAATATCCACATTCCATATATTGCAACCAGTGGCCATAAGAATAACACCTGATGATACCTCGTGCACACTGCAGGGCTCACATCATCACACACAAAGAAGGTAGTCAGATTGGCCCTGAGCTGGCTTCTGTGCCAGAGTCTGGAGTGACCCTGTTAGAGGGTGCAGCTGAGTATCAGTACCATCTTGAGTAGTGATGCTGTAGTTGTCGTTAGTAATCTTGCACCAGCTACTTAGTTTCCATGATAATATTGGGTAATGTCACCGCATTGTCATAGTCATAGTGTCCTTAAGTATACAATAACCATAAATAAACATTGTCAATGTCAATAAAATTCACCAGCAGCCAAGTACTTTAAGATATTATTTTATTTTATTATGAAGGCTATGTGTGTCAGCATTTCATTATGTCATTTTCAGGCCCCATACGCATCCATACAAATAAACAAACTTGTTGTATAGCACCATAAATCACTGGATATTGTGAATTCAATCGTTAGACAATTGCTTCATTTGAAAATGTGATAAAGCAAGTTCATTTATTTGGATATACCCATATGGGGCCTGAAAGTGATAGCCTTCACAATAAAATAAAATAATATCTTAAAGTACATGGCTGTTGGTGAATTTTATTGACATTGACAATTACTTAATCAGTTGATGTCCCCTGGTCATGATGGACCAACAGAGATAAATGACCATGTTATCAGCAATATAAGGAAAAGATAGAGTGCTACACACTGTAAAGATGAAATGTTTAGTTACAGACAGGCACACTGAAGAGACACTTACACATTAGCTTTTGGCCAAAACCTTCTGAAGAAAAGCAAACATACATACATTCATTGACACAAGTAAGCACACCTCATGCACTCTTGACTGCCATCTCTTGACAGCTTGGACCATGTAATGGATCTGGGAGATGTTATTTTTTTTTACTGTATTTGTCGATACCGAATTGTAAATGTTTTCTTATATTTTTGTCAGGATTTATTATAATTTGTCTTATTATATGTTAATTTACTTCTGTTTTTGAGAGTAAAAGCATATTGATTACTATTAGAAAATGTATCGAAGAATAGCAAAGAGACTGATTACAACTGGAAGATTGTGTGTGGTGTAAAATATCTTTGACGCTAGAGTCGTCTTTGACTGTAGTAAGTCGGCAGCTAACTCTTGGTGTGTGTTGACCATGGTGTTGACGGAAGAACAATGTGAAGGTCGCCGTCATAAATAATTTTGAAGTATGTTACTATTATTTTTGTATTAACTAAAAAGAAGAAACTACATTTGAAGAAACTGTATTTGAAACACCAAAATGAGAGAAACACGTTGAACCACGTCAATTCTGCAACCAACAAAGATGCATTGTGGAATCATACTCAGACAACTGAAGCCAAGACTATATCGCCGTGTAAACGTCTAATGGAAAAGGTACTGTCACGAAATATGGCAAATTTAAGTAAATAAAAAATAGTGAGCATATTTTCAACTTGTGTCTTAGCCGTATTTCAACTGGGGGCTCAGCCGGGATATCATTTGCCGTATTTCAACCAGAATGCAATGGTCATGTAGAACGGAGGCAGCAGTTTGGTCTGGAGGGGGCAGAGAAGGGGAAGGGATAGTAGGATTGGGGGGGAGAGAGAGAGAGAGAGAGAGAGAGAGAGAGAGAGAGAGAGAGAGAGAGAAGAGTGCTGTTTGACGGAGGGTGCAGGGATTAGACTGCCAGCAAGCACAGCCTCGGGAGGCTGTGGTACAGGGAAATGGGGAGTGAAAAAGGAAGCAGCGAAGAAGGGGAAAGATGGGCGGGTTCATTAGCCGAGGGCAGCACACAAATATTGTGAGGGGATGAGAATAGGGAGGTGGCGATAGGACAGACGGGGTGGAAACTGTAGGATGTAGGATGTGGGGACATTAGGTTATCATAGGTTGAATGCAGGATAATTTTGAAAGTGGAGAAAGTATTTTTAGAATAACCCTGATCTGTGCAGTTCAGAAAATCTGGTGGTGTGAGGGAGGATCCAGATGTCTTGGATAGTGAAGCCATTGAAATCAGGCATTTTATGTTCGGCTGAATGTTGTGCCACAGGGTGGTCTGCTTTGCTCTTGGCCACAGTTTGGCGGTGGCCATTCATTTTGGACAGGTGGTTGGTAATCATGCCAATATAAACAGTTGTGCAGTGGTTACAGCAGAGCTGGTAAATGATGTGGCTGCTTTCACAGGTGGCTCAGCCTCTTTTGGGGTAGGATACACTTGTGACAGGACTAAAATAGGAGTGCAGGGTGGGTAGATTGGACAGTCTCGCACATGGGTCTTCCACAGAGATATGATTCCTGTAGCAAGAGCTTGCAATTGGGAGTGGCATAGGGATGGCTATGATGTTGTGGAGGTTGGATGGCCCCCCCCTGCGGGTTCGGGGGTTAGAATAGGCCCGCGGTATTCCTGCCTGTCGTAAGAGGCGACTAAAAGGAGTCTCACATGTTTCGGCCTTATGTGATGGTCCCCTCTCGGGTTTGACCTCCATCTTTCTAAATTATTCCGAAGAGCGAGCCAATTGGGGAAGGGCGCCTTACATGGTGCACTGTATCCGTCGTGCAATTAGACCTTTAGCCGTCTTTCTCGTCGTTGCAATGGTGTCCCGCTCGTTTTCGATCTCTTGGGCGATTACCACACTGCACTCTGCAGCGTTTCTTTTAACTGCGACGACGACCTTGGCCATTTTTTGCACCTAAGATCCAACACGGTAGCCAGTCCGTTGTGGTGGGGCCGCCATGTACCCTCTTGGTTGTAGCCCCTGACAACACAGGGATCGCTCTACTGATGCCTGCGCCGTTAACTCCCCACGTATGCCAAGGAGTAGATGCCCATCGCCCCGGGGCATCGGGACTCCCGGCAATGGCCATCCTGCCAGGTGGCCTTTGCTGTGGCTGGGTGGCGCCCGTGGGGAGGGCCCTTGGTCGGAGTAGGTGGCATCAGGGCGGATGACCCGCAATGAAGCGTGGTACATCATCTCTCGCTGGTGGGCCACCACCAGCAGTCTCTAAGCGATCGAGGTCTAACCTCAACGGCAGGAAATACGATCCACGATCATTTCCCTCCCTGGCCACTCCATGGGAGGAACGAATGGCAAAAGAAGGCAGTGGAGACTATTCACCCCGGTTCCTTGTGTGTACGCGAGTTGATGGGGAATCGTTTATGTCAACCAAGCCCCAGTTTTTTGTGGAGCATTTAGAGGACAAGTTCGGGGAGGTGGAGGGCTTGTCCAAGATGCGCTCTGGTTCTGTGCTCATCAAAACGGCATCCTCTGCCCAGTCACGGAGGTTGCTCAATTGTGACAAGTTGGGGGATGTTTCAGTTAACATCACGCCGCATAAGAGTCTGAACATGGTCCAGGGTATTATATTCCACAGGGATCTTCTTCTGCAGTCCGACGATGAATTACGCGCCAACCTCGAACGACGAGGTGTTCACTTCGTCCGGCGCGTCCATCGGGGTCCGAGGGATAATCAGGTAGCCACCGGTGCCTTCATCTTGGCCTTTGAGGGTGATGTCTTACCCGAAAAGGTTAAGGTGATGGTTTACCGTTGTGATGTGAAGCCATATATCCCTCCTCCGATGCGGTGTTTTAAATGCTGGAAGTTCGGGCACATGTCATCTCGCTGTACTTCCAGCATCACGTGTCGGGATTGTGGACGTCCTTCGCATCCTGATACTCCATGTGCCCCGCCTCCTATCTGTGTTAACTGCGGAGAACACCATTCCCCCTGCTCGCCGGACTGTAGGATCTTCCAGAAAGAAAGGAAGATAATGGAATATAAGACCCTGGACCGCCTGTCCTACACCGAGGCAAGGCGGAAATTTGAGCGGCTACATCCTGTGCCAATGCCAACTAGTTATGCCGCTGCTGCAACACCAGTTCGATCTCAGCTCGGTCAGCATTCACCGGCCCCCTTGGTTGTGGGGGGCACTTCACTCCCTGTTGCTCCTGCTCCATCTACTTCAGGAGCAACACCACCCCAACCACCGGGGACATCTGTTCCCCCTTCACAGCCGAAGAAGCGTGAGCCTTCTTCGGCTCCTCTCGCTCGGAAGGGGTCCCTTGGGGCCCTCCCATCCCAGGCTTTGCCCAGTGCCAAAGCGGACACCCGCAAGGTTGTCAAACAGCCACCGGTCGCTGGTCGTAGGGCGTCACGGTCGTCTTCAGTCCCAGAGACTGACCCAGTGAGGCCCTCCCAGCCAGAACCACCTAAGGCTCAGCGCGCAAAGCTGTCGAAGAAAAAGGCTCCCAAGCATCCTGAAATTGCGGTGGCACCTGTCCCACCGCAACCTTCTCCCTCTGCGTCCGAAGATGAGGTGGAGATCCTGGCGTCCGCTGAGGACATGGATCTCGCCAGTCCCTCGGATGCAATAGATAGCTGTTGTCCAGGTGGTGACTCAGTAGCAGCAGGGGCCCCGGAGGCGTAATCTGCCTCCCCAGTCCCTTCACGCCTTTCCCATCCATGGCTAATACCATCCTCCAGTGGAACTGCAGCGGTTTCTTCCACCATCTAGCTGAGCTCCTCCCGTCCGCCGCTCGTGGTCTCGCGGTAGCGTTCTCGCTTCCCGAGCACGGGGTCCCGGGTTCGATTCCCGGCGGGGTCAGGGATTTTCACCTGCCTCGAGATGACTGGGTGTTTGTGTTGTCCTCATCATTTCATCATCATCCAGGAAAGTGGCGAAATTGGACTGAGCAAAAGATTGGGTAATTGTACGGGCGCTGATAACCACGCAGTTGAGCGCCCCACAAACCAAACATCATCATCATCATAGCTGAGCTCCGCCAACTTCTCAGCCGTCATCCTTTCCTTTGCATTGCTCTGCAGGAAACTTGGTTTCCAGCAATGCGAACCCCCGCCCTCCGTGGCTATCGGGGTTATTTTAAGAACCGAGCAGCTTATGAAAGGGTGTCTGGTGGCGTCTGCATCTATGTCCTTAACTCTCTTCACAGCGAGTTTGTACCTCTACAAACAGCTTTAGAGGCTGTCGCTGTTCGGGTGTGGACGCCACAGGCTATCACCGTCTGCAGTATTTACCTTCCACCTGATGGTGTTGTCGCACAGCATGTCCTGGCTGCTCTGATAGCCGAACTGCCGCCACCTTTTTTGCTGCTGGGTGATTTCAATGCCCACAACCCTCTATGGGGTGGGACTGTCTCCGATGTTCGCGGTCGGGCCGTGGAGCATGTGTTGGCTCAGCTCGACCTTAGCCTCCTGAACACCGGTGCTCCCACGCATTTCAGTGTGGCCCATGGCTCGTTCTCGGCCATCGATCTCTCTCTTTGCAGCCCTGGCCTTGTCCCATCCCTCCACTGGAGAGTGCACCCTGACCTGTGTGGTAGTGACCATTTTCCCATCTATTTGTCACTGCCCCAGTGTCATTCTTCTGGGCGCTTGCCCCGCTGGGCTCTTCACAGGGCTGACTGGCCAGCTTTTACTTCCGCTGCAACCATTGAGTCTCCCCCACAGGGTGACATTGACGAGGTGGTTCGTGTTTTAACCACGTCCATCATTTCAGCGGCCGAGGCTTCCATCCCCCGTTCTTCTGGCCTCCCTCGGAGGAAGGCTGTCCCCTGGTGGTCGCCGGAGATTGCTGAGGCTATTCGTGACCGTAGGCGGGCTCTCCAGCGTCATAGGCGGCACCCGTCTCTGGAGACCCTCATCGCCTTTAAGAGGCTCCGTGCCTTCGCCCGCCGTCTTATTGCATGGCGCAAGCAGGAGTGCTGGGAGCGGTATGTTTCCTCCTTGGGCTCCCGTGTTTCCCCCTCGCTCGTGTGGTCCCGGATACGGCGGATTTATGGACACCAGACCCCTACGGGAGTCCCTGGGATCTCTTTGGACGGCGCTGTGTGCACGGACGCTGCCGCCATTGCTGAACACCATGCTGCGCACTTCGCTACGAGCTCTGCGACTGCAACTTATCCCCCCGCCTTTCGCTCTCTCAAGGAGCGGGCCGAGCAGACGCCATTATCGTTCCACACGCGTCGTTCTGAAACTTACAATGCTCCTTTCAGCGAGAGGGAATTCCTCGCTGCCCTCGCCGATTGCCCTGATACAGCACCAGGACCGGACTGCATCCACGCAAAGATGCTGAAGCATCTCTCCAGGGACTGCCAGAGACACATTCTCGCGATATTTAATCGCATTTGGAGCGAAGGCGTGTTCCCGTCGCAATGGCGAGACGGTGTTATTGTCCCCATCTTGAAGCCCGGTGCGGACCCACTGGCGGTGGACAGCTATCGTCCCATTACCCTCACCAATGTTTTGTGCAAATTGCTCGAACGTATGGTGGGGCGGCGTTTGTGTTGGGTCCTTGAGTCGCGCGGTCTCCTCGCTCCATCCCAGGGTGGCTTCCGTCGGGGCCGGTCTGCAGTGGACAATTTGGTGCGGCTGGAATCTGCTGTCCGTATGGCCTTTGCCCGACGTCAGCATCTCGTTGCTGTGTTTTTCGATCTGCGGAAGGCGTATGACACCACATGGAGGCATCACATCCTCGCCACATTGCATGAGTGGGGTCTTCGTGGTCGGCTCCCGGCTTTTCTTCAAAGCTTTTTATTGCGCCGCTCTTTCCGGGTGCAAGTCGGTGCCACCTCTAGTCCCTCTTACATACAGGAAAATGGGGTCCCACAGGGCTCGGTGTTGAGTGTCTCCTTATTTTTAGTGGCCATTAATGGTCTGGCTGCAGCAGTGGGGTCGTCGGTGTCTCCTTCTTTGTATGCCGACGACTTCTGCATCTCATTTAGCTCCACGACTACGGGAGTCGCCGAACGCAGGCTGCAAGTCGCCGTTCGCAAGGCAGCATCATGGGCTCTGACTCACGGTTTTCAGTTCTCTGCACCCAAGACTCGAGTTATGCACTTCTGCAGGCGTCGGACGGTCCACCCTCATCCTGAACTTTACCTCGACGGCCACCTGCTTGAAGTGGTGGACACTTGCCGCTTCTTGGGACTCGTGTTTGATGCCCGACTCACATGGGTTCCTCATGTTACCCAGCTGAAGCAAAAATGCTGGCGGCACCTCAACGCCCTCCGCTGCCTTAGCCACACGTCTTGGGGTGCAGATCGCTGCACGCTGCTGCGGTTGTACAGGGCCCTTGTGCAGTCCCGGCTTGATTATGGGAGCCTGGCCTATGGGTCTGCGTCCCCCTCAGTGTTGAAGTTGTTAGACCCCATACACCACTGTGGGGTTAGGCTTGCCACTGGCGCTTTTCGCACCAGCCCCGTGGATAGTCTACTGGTGGAGGCCGGGGTTCCCCCGCTGCGAATTCGCCGCCATCGTCTGCTCGTCGACTATGCTGTCCACGTTCATTGCTCGCCAGATCATCCCAATCGTCGCCTGCTTTTCCCTGCTATGGTCCTCCATCTGCCCGAACGGCGACCTAGGTCTGGGCTTTCCGTCGCTGTCCGCGTTCAGTCCCTGCTGTCGGAATTGGGTTCATTCCCTCTTCCGCCTCCCTTCCGGGTCCGTGCACCTACGCCTCCCTGGTGTTTGTCCCGGCCATCCGTCCGTCTGGATTTGGCACAGGGACCTAAGGACTCGGTTCCGCCTATGGCCCTCCGTCGCCGTTTTCTTGCTCTCCTCGCCTCATTTTCGGACTGTGAGACTGTCTACACTGATGGTTCCCTGGTTGATGGTCGCACTGCCTACTCTTTTGCTCATGCTGCTCATGTTGAGCAGCGCTCCTTGCCGGCTGGCTGCAGTGTTTTTACTGCAGAGCTGGTGGCCATATTGCGCGCTCTTGAGCATATGCGTTTCTGCTCAGGTAGGTCCGCCGTCATCTGCAGTGACTCCCTGAGCAGCCTTCAGGCCATCGACCGCTGCTATCCCTCCTCTCCTCTGGTGTCCTCCATTCAGGAGACTGTTTCCGCCATTGCCCGTTCTGGTCGTTCGGTGGTCCTGGTTTGGACGCCCGGTCATGTTGGCATCCCAGGGAACGAACGTGTAGACAGGCTGGCCAAAGGGGCGATCGACGCCCCGGATTTGGAGGTCGGCCTTACGGCTCGCGACCAGCAGATGGTGTTGCGCCGTAAGCTGATTGGGGTGTGGGCTGCTGAGTGGCGTGGCATGACAGCCCCGAATAAACTGCGGGCTGTCAAGGGGACGACCGATGTGTGGCGTTCCTCCCTGCGGGCTTCTCGCAGGGACTCGGTAGTCCTGTGTCGGCTGCGCATCGGCCATACATACCTGACGCACGGCCATCTGTTGCGTCAGGAGGATCCCCCCTTGTGTCGGTGTGGGTCCCGGCTGACGGTCGGCCACATTTTACTGGAGTGTCCTCGACTGCGCACACTCCGGCAATCTTTTAATCTCCCGGGCACTTTGGCTTTGATTTTATCTGACGATGCCTCCATGGCTGATGCCGTTTTAAATTTTATCCGTGGTAGTCCGTTTTATGGTTCGATTTAGGGAGGTCCTGCACCTTTCCTTTTCTGTGTCTTTTGTCCTTGTGTCTGTTGCTGTTCTGGTGTGCCGTGAGATGGTTGGCTCTTTCCCTTTTTTGTTCTCGTGGTCAGTCAACCAGTCTCCGGCCGTCTTCCTTTCTTCTGTTTCTTTCTGTCTGGTGTTCCTCTGTCCTGTTCTTGTCTGTAATGTTTGTTGCTCCATTTGTGTTCTTTTAGCGCCTGGGGGGACGTCTCCTCCCCCTTTGGTTTTTACCTGCTCCGTGGATTTTCGGCTCGCCTGATTTTGGAATGGGGGACTGATGACCTTCGCTGTTTAGTCCCCCTTAAACATCCCAACAACCACCACCAGGTTGGATGGGCTATAGAATATTGTAGGAGGGGTGGGTAGAACTCCCTCATTTCAGGGCATGATGATAGGTAATCAAAGCCCTGATGAAGGATGTGGTTCAGTTGTTCCAGTCTGCAGTGGTATTGGTTGACGAAGGGGGCACTACTTTGTAGCTTGTTCTTGGGGGTGGTAGAAGGAGTGGGGATTGTTTGGGGAAACAGCATGGGAGATCCAATTAATGCCTGTCCGTGAAGGCATTGGTGAAACCCTCAGCATTCTGGGCAAGGGAGTTCTTGTCATTGTAGATACGCTGTCCCTGGGTGATGAGGTTGTATGGGAGCGATCTTTTTAATGTGGAAGTGACGACATCAGTCGAAATTCAGGTACTGTTGGTGAGTTTAATGTGGAAAGAGGTGTGCATGGAGCCATCAAAGACGAGGTCAGAGTCCAGGAAGATCAGATGAAGCAGATGGGAGAGCAGGTGATGAGATTGTGAAGCAGTGAGCACAGGACGTATTGGCCTTGAGTCCAAATCATGAAGATATCGTCAGTGAACCTGAACCAGACTAGGGAGTTGACATTTTTGGAGACTAGGGAGTTCTCCTCCGGATGGCCCATAAACAGGTTGGCATAGGAGGCTGGCAAGCAGGTGCCCATGGGTGTGCTGCAGGTTTGTTTGTATACCATCCTTTCAAAGGAGAAATAGTTATGAGTTAGGAGAAAGTTAGTAAGATGCATGAGGAACAAGGTAGTCGATTTGGAGTCTGAAGAATATTGGGAAAGGTGGTGTTCAATAGCAGCGAGACCATGGATGCGAGGGATGTCAGTGTATAGGGGAGTGGCATCGATAATGATGAGTAGGGATCCAGGAGGTAAAGGGATGGGGATGATGAAGAGTCAGTGAAGGAAGTGGTGGTATCTTCGATGTGGGAGGCTTTATTGTGGGCAATAGGTCTGAGCTGTTGGTTAGTGAGGGCCAAAATCCTTCCAGTGGGGGCACAATAATCAGCTACAATGGGGTGCCCAGGATTGTTGAGTTTGTGCATTTTGAGGATCATGTATAAGGTGGGTGTTTGGGGTGTGATAGAGGTGAGCTGGGAAATGGATTCAGGGGGAGGTTCTGGGAAGGGCCTAAGGATTTAAGCAGGGACTGGGTCACTGTGACAGAGTTTACAGGTGTTGGAGTCAGATAATTGGCAGGGACCTTGTGCCAGGTAGTCACTGCGTTTAATAACAACAGAGGTGGAATGTTTATCTGCAGTAGGATGATTAAGTCAGGATTTGTTTTGGCTGCCCTTTCTTCTGCTGAAAGATTGGTATTCTGAGGAAGGGATTTGGGGAAGGGTGGTGAGGCCAAGTTGGAGGTAAGGAATTCCTAGAAGGTGAGCAGTTGGTGGTTACGTGGGAGGGGGTGAGGATCATGGTTGGATGGTGGTATGAACTGGGGGAGGCAGGGTTCAGTGTTGCGATTAGGTTGGCTCTGGTTGGAGGGATTTATCTCAAAGAAGTGTTTCAATTGCATAGATTGGGAGAAGGAGAATAGGTCTTTGACAAGTCAAACACAGTGAAATTCAGGTGTAGGAGTAAAGGACTGAAGCTTTTGTGGGGCTGAAGGTTTTGGTGGAAAGATTAAAACAGTGTTAGGGGACTGTTTTGGCTCCGGATTTGGTGGAGTGTTAATAGGGTTCTTTTGGGGATATGGTAAGCTCAAAAGATCAGTTAAGTAGGGTCTGAATGATATGAGCAGTTGATGAGGAGGAACACAGTGGATAGGATAGCAGTTGAAGAGCAAGGGATTCAGTTTCAGAGATGTGATGTATGTAGCAGGGACTGCACAGTAGCAGTATCTTAAGGATGGAACAGCAGTGTTTTTTGGATGCCTGTGCCATGGAGATGTGTTTTTGCTGTATCAGATTTGTGAGGGCCAGGGTCTGGCAGAATCTGAAAAGGTGAAGGTCATAGGGAAAGGAGGGGTAGGATCCAGAGAAAGGAATTTTTATAGTTAGGCTCTTGGGGGAGGGGGCAGGAGATTCAACGGTTTAGGCAGGGTTTTAGCCAAGAGAAGGGGTACTTTTCTAAACTGATGCAGAAAGATAGAGCAGGGTCGGTGTGTGGACAGAGAAGTGATGCAGAAATGGGCAAATGAAGGTATTAGATGGTTGTAATGGGAGTTGGATAACAGAAAATATGCCTAAAAATTATGGAAATACAGTATAACCCCACTTTTATGTTACCGGAATTAACATTTTCCCACCATTTACGACATTTTTTATCGGTCCCGTCAAATTTCCTATGCCCACAATGTTAATTTGCACCTGATTTTGCGTCAACATATTAATAATTTTCCCGCAATTTACGCATCACGAAAAAATGTTTGTGGAGAAAATATGGTGCTGGCATAATGTTGGCTGTCCAGTAGTGTTTACAAATATTAAGTGGTTAAGTTTCTTGACACCAGGGCACTCTATTCAGTGGATTTGAATGGGTAAATGAGTAAAAGTTGTAACAATTAGTGCTGTATCTCCCGCCGCTGCCAAGCTCTACTTGGCATGGTGGCTGATGGGAGTAACAAGGTTCATTTGAATGAAGATATCGGGACCAAGCACGACCATTTTCAAACTATTTCTATTGCGGAAATGCAGTTTTGTGATTATTGTGATCATTGCGACACCTTTGTCGAACCGTATTTAGCGTGTTTTGGCGTATGGCCACCTGAAGCGCTAGTTGACACCATCATCCACTTTGTGTTGCTCAAATGTTTTAGTGCAAACCACAGTCTAACATGAGAGACTGTGGTGTAAACACAGCGCCGCTTACGTATTGTATTGATGCTGAGCAAAACATGTTTCAAGACTTTATTCTTGTTGTCATGTGCAGTATTTACTTATGTATTTTTTGTAATGTTACACAAACAAACAATGTGAGTGATAGTTTGCATATGTCTGTGTGGTTTTCTACATAACTGATGAGGCACAGTACTTGATAACCTCAAAAAGGCGAGTGCAGTGCAAGAGACGCAGAATAACACATATTCAAACACCATACAAAATACTTATTTACATATTTGCACTTGACAACAATAAAAAATTCTCGAAACGCATTGTTAAGCATGAAAAAATACATAACTAGTGCAATATTTCATTATTTAAACAATGAATGACAGCTGCTGGCTATCCAAAAACGTCGATTATGATGTCTGAAATTAAATCGAACGTTTCCGCTTCCCAGACAGTTATCAATCCCAGTTACATCAGCGGTTTTTATTAGATAGTAAACCTTTATTAGAATATAAAGTCCCTGAAGACTCTTTCAATGCCTGTTATGTACATATATCATACATAAAGTGCAAGGGGGTATCCTATATGTAACTTTTACAGCTTAAAACATTATTTCTCACATTTTACAGTTTCCCGCTTTTTACACCATTTTTTGAAGTCCCTTAAAAAGTGTAAAAGCGGGTTTTCGCTGTCCTCACACAAATACATAAAAATGCGCACCAATGCATAAAAATGCATGTAAATACATGAAATTGCACACATATATGTATAAATGCTTAAAAATATGTATAAATTTTTAAAAATATGTACAAATACACACAAATGCTTGTGTCTGTGTATATACGGATGGATGTGTGTGTGTGTGTGTGTGTGTGTGTGTGTGTGTGTGTGTGTGTGTGTGTGCGCGCGCGCGCGTGCGAGAGTGTATACCTGTCCTTTTTTCCCCCTAAGGTAAGTCTTTCTGCTCCCGGGATTGGAATGACTCCTTACCCTCTCCCTTAAAACCCACATCCTTTCGTCTTTCCCTCTCCTTCCCTCTTTCCTGACGAAGCAACCGTTTGTTGCGAAAGCTTGAATTTTGTGTGTATGTGTGTGTTTGTTTGTGTGTGTATCGACCTGCCAGCGCTTTTGTTTGGTAAGTCTCATCATCTTTCTTTTTAGATATATTTTTTTCCACGTGGAATGTTTCCCTCTATTATATTCAAATATGTACAAATACACACAAATATGTAATAAATAATGCATAAAACTGTGTAAGAATATGCACAAATATGTTGAAAATGTACAGAAGCACCAGAGGAAAGGGACAGATGTGGTATGGGGGATTGTTTAGGCTGAGGATCACCAGTTCGTTTGGCATGGGTAGGTGCAGAAAATGAAATGCCAAAATATGGGATGAATAAGGGAGGAAAAGAGCAGTTAGGGGAAAGACGGACAGGTGCATTGGCAGAGGGCGGCACACAAAGAGGGTGAGGGGTGCAAATAGGGAGGAGGTGATAGGGCAGAAGGGATGGAAACTGTTGGATGGAGGGTGTGGGGACGGTAGATTACCATAGGTTGAGGCTGGGATAGTTTTGGAAGCAAAGAATATATTTTAAGGATAATTCCCCTCTGCGCAGTTCAGAAAAGCTGTTAGTGGAAGGGAGGATCCAAATGGCTCGGGTAGTGAAGCAGCCATTGAAATTGAGCATATAACGTACAGCTGCATGTGGTGCCACGTGGTGGTTTACTTTGCTTGTGGCCACAGTTTGGTGGTGGCCTTTCAACCTGAAGGAAAGCTGGTTGGCTCATTGACCGAGATCTCCGGCCAACTGCCCATAAACTAGCCTTCCATGTCCAAGGTACCAACTACTTCCTTTGCTGCCTTTCCATCTCCACCCCTTTCCCTCATGGATCCCTACATGTAACTGTTGACACCAATTCTCTGGCCATGAACATCCCTCATGCCCATGGTCTTACCACTATTGAAGACTATCTCCGTCAGCATCTTGCAGACTCCAAATCACTACCTCATTGCTTATACATCTTCACTAACTTTATCCTAAGTCACAACTACTTCTCCTTTGAAGGGAAGGTATGCAAACAAATCTGCAGCACAACCATAGGCACCCAAATGGCACCCTCCTATGCCAACATGTTTATAATCCATCTAGAAGAGACCATCCTAGCCTCCAAAAACACTAAAATGCTAGTCTGGTTCAAGTTCATTGATGATATCTTCATGATATGGTCTAAGGGCCAATACATCCTATGTTCACTCCTTCACAACCTCAACACCTTCTCTCCCATTTGCTTTACCCGGTCCTCCTCACCCCAGCGTGCCACCTTCTGGACATTGAGCAACACCTCTTTGATGGCTCCATCCACACCTCTGTCCACATTAAACTCAGCAACCAACACTATGTGCATTTCAACGGCTGTCATCCCTTCCACAACAAAAAATACCTCCCAAACAGCCTGTCTACCTGGTGTATGTGCAGTGACAAGAACTTCCTTGCCCAATACACTGATGATCTCACCAAGAGGCCATCCATAAATTACGTCACACAAAATTTGTACTTTTTGGAGCCTTCCCCACCCAACAACACCCCCCTCCCGACCATGTCATAGGCGGTCACATTTGTTTGCCCCCCTCCCCAAGTGTGATGTAACATATTTTGCAGTTTTAAATTTAGAAATAATTAACTTAAAACAGCATTTCCAAAATTATTTATATATTTCTACATAAAATATTTTTTTATAAAATCAGGAATAAATAAAGCATATTAGAAAATTTTAAAAACATACCAAATCAAATGAACGATACCAACATTTAATCATCTTGCGTCCAAGGACTTTGAACCCATTTGTTTATATTATTTATGATTGGCATTGCAGGCACTTCGTTCTCAGTATGGGTAATGTTAGGAACGTTTGATATGTCCACATCATTTTCACCCAACTATATAGCATTATCATTGTTTATCAAACCAAGAACTTCCGCGATACACGTAGCTACAATTCTTTGTGGATGAATCTTCATGATGGGCTAAGCCTCTAATTGGCTCTTGTATGTTTGCATGTGTTGGTTAATGGCTTTGTATGATGAAAAGTATGTGCTACAGATGTCACAAGATCATTTAAATAAGTATGGAGCGACCTCAGGGCAATAGCCATTATACAGAACTTGCTTCAAATGTGATGTGTGACGCTTGGAGATCTGAAGATAGCTGTAGTAACAGCAGAGTAAATTTACCTTCAGAGTCATCATTTCTTTTGGTTTCATACAGTCTGATGTCTGTTTAATGAAAACAGGTGATGGTGAAAACCCGTCTCGTAGTGTTTGTCACAGGCTGGACAGTGGCACCCTGCAACATGCGACAGGCTTGCATTTTACAGTTTGTAAAAAATATTGTGATTCACATATGTGATTTGTGTGACAAGTAGCATCATTTTACAAGTCCTAACCTGTATGATATCCAGTCTGGTATCTGTTGACATAATGTACTCAGCATGTACTCAGCAACCACAGGAAAATTATCAGTGGCTCCAAATATTAGCCAGCACAATGCCTGCACTCTCAAAGCTCCATTTTTCTAGCTCCAAGCTAGTAGTTTGATTACGGGAATCAAGATGAGAACTGAAACTGTCATATTTAAGCACAATTTGTGAGTAAAAGGCACCATTCTCCACTCCATTCTGTTAAATGTGCTTCTCCTTGGAGCATTTATGGCAGTGTAAACAGGATCCAAGTCAAAATCTTTGAAATGCTCTGATAGACATTCCTGTTTATTGCACAATGTGCTCACTCTGATTATTTTGTACACTTCTCTTTTTCTGCTACATGATTTTTAATGCTTTGTCTCCAGCTTTCAGTGTATGGCAGACTGTTAATCAAAATGTTCATTTACAAAAATTAGTTGTCAACAAAATTGATTGTGCCTGTTCCAAATAGTGATTAATAGGTTGTAGGGTGAAAGACATGAATGAAATTGATTAAAGGATTCAAATGAACTTGCAGTTGTAGAGTGGTGCTATTAGAGGTAATGGAAAACTAAACGGAGGTTAACTTGAAGTGAATCCAGTCAATTAAATGTAGTTTGCAGTCAGATGTGAATAAATCATTAGACAGTAGCAATGAGGAAAAGCGAAAAGAACTATTTAAAAAGGGCAAATCAAGGATAGTTAGTTAGTTAGTTAGTTATCTGTTCCATTGATCAATAGCATGGAAAAACCATTATGATGTGGAACGTGTCAGATTTACAAGAAGTACACGCAGGAAACAAGTTTTTTTCTCTTTCTTTCTGTTTACATTATAGTGTTATACCTAAATATTTCTTTGTCTATCCCATTCCCTTAAATAGCACAAAATGCATATATTATATCTCCAGATTTATTTACTCATATTCAGGAATTCATCTGTGGTGTAGAATGAGTTGTCAAGGAGGTATGATTTCAATTTGTGTTTGAAACTATTACTGCTGTCTGTCAGACATTTTATTTCATCTGGTAATTTATCAGAAAGTTTTCAAGCAACGTATTTTACCCGTTTCTGTGCCAAAGATAGGTTAAATAAAGGATAGTGTAGGTCTTTCTTTTTTGTGGTACTGTAATCATGAATGTCGCTGTTGATTTTAAACTGGTCCATGTTGTTAAGAAAAAATTTTCATTACTGAGTAAATGTACTGTGAAGCAGTTGTAAGAATTCCTAACCTTTTAAACAGATGCCTACAAGATGTGCGACTATGAACCCCACACATTATTCTAACTACTTTCTTCTGAGCAGTGAATACCTTTTGTCTAAATGTTGGGTTGCTCCAGAATATTATTCCGTATGACATCAGAGAGTGGAAGTATGCAAAGTATGTTAGCTTACTAATTTCTACATCCTCAAAATTTGCAATTATTCTGATTGCAAAAGTTGCTGAACCTAGTCGCTACCCTGGCTACTGACTTCTTTTGATGTATTATGTTTATTGAAGGATTTATACTTTCTGCTGCAGAAAGTCGGATGTACTGTGTTTTTTCAAAGTTCAGAGCAAGCCCATTCGCAGAAAACCAATTAATAACTTTTCCAAAGACCTTATTTGTATCATTTTCTATTGGACTTTCTTTTACTGGATTAATAATTATGCTTGTATCATCAGCAAACAGTGTCAGTTCAGCAGCTTGTTTCACATAAGAAGGGAGGTCATTCACATATATCAAGAACAGGAGGGGACCCATGATCGAACCTTGTGGAACACCTAATGTAGTTTCAACCCAGTTAGATGAAGTGGCAAACTCCTTTGAATCACTTGAAGTGAAGCATATAAAGAGACATTTTGCTTCCTGTTCTGTAGATATGTCTTGAACCACTCATATTCTGTTCCATTTATACCACAGAATTGTAATTTCTCTAACATAATGTCTTGGTTCACACAATCAGATGCTTTGGATAAGTCACAGAATATTCCTACTGGTGACATTTTACTATTTAAAGACTATATTATGTGGACAGTGAAATTGTATATTGCTGTCTCAGTGGAACAGCATTTCTGAAATTCAAGCTGTGATTTACTAAGTATCCCATTCCTGTTGAGATGGCTAACTACTCTTGAGACATTACTTTCTCAAAGATTTTTGAAAATGCTGTAAGCAAGAATACTGGCCGGTAATTATTGACATCTGTGGTTTCCCCCTTTTTGTAGAGAGGCCTGACAATGACATACACTCCTGGAAATTGAAATAAGAACACCGTGAATTCATTGTCCCAGGAAGGGGAAACTTTATTGACACATTCCTGGGGTCAGATACATCACATGATCACACTGACAGAACCACAGGCACATAGACACAGGCAACAGAGCATGCACAATGTCGGCACTAGTACAGTGTATATCCACCTTTCGCAGCAATGCAGTCTGCTATTCTCCCATGGAGACGATCGTAGAGATGCTGGATGTAGTCCTGTGGAACGGCTTGCCATGCCATTTCCACCTGGCGCCTCAGTTGGACCAGCGTTCGTGCTGGACGTGCAGACCGCGTGAGACGACGCTTCATCCAGTCCCAAACATGCTCAATGGGGGACAGATCCGGAGATCTTGCTGGCCAGGGTAGTTGACTTACACCTTCTAGAGCACGTTGGGTGGCACGGGATACATGCGGACATGCATTGTCCTGTTGGAACAGCAAGTTCCCTTGCCGGTCTAGGAATGGTAGAACGATGGGTTCGATGACGGTTTGGATGTACCGTGCACTATTCAGTGTCCCCTCGACGATCACCAGTGGTGTACAGCCAGTGTAGGAGATCGCTCCCCACACCATGATGCCGGGTGTTGGCCCTGTGTGCCTCGGTCGTATGCAGTCCTGATTGTGGCGCTCACCTGCACGGCGCCAAACACACATACGACCATCATTGGCACCAAGGCAGAAGCGACTCTCATCGCTGAAGACGACACGTCTCCATTCGTCCCTCCATTCACGCCTGTCGCGACACCACTGGAGGCGGGCTGCACGATGTTGGGGCGTGAGCGGAAGACGGCCTAACGGTGTGCGGGACCGTAGCCCAGCTTCATGGAGACGGTTGCGAATGGTCCTCGCCGATACCCCAGGAGCAACAGTGTCCCTAATTTGCTGGGAAGTGGCGGTGCGGTCCCCTACGGCACTGTGTAGGATCCTACGGTCTTGGCGTGCATCCGTGCGTCGCTGCGGTCCGGTCCCAGGTCGACGGGCACGTGCACCTTCCGCCGCCCACTGGCGACAACATCGATGTACTGTGGAGACCTCACGCCCCACGTGTTGAGCAATTCAGCGGTACGTCCACCCGGCCTCCCGCATGCCCACTATATGCCCTCGCTCAAAGTCCGTCAACTGCACATACGGTTCACGTCCACGCTGTCGCGGCATGCTACCAGTGTTAAAGACTGCGATGGAGCTCCGTATGCCACGGCAAACTGGCTGACACTGACGGCGGCGGTGCACAAATGCTGCGCAGCTAGCGCCATTCGACGGCCAACACCGCGGTTCCTGGTGTGTCCGCTGTGCCGTGCGTGTGATCATTGCTTGTACAGCCCTCTCGCAGTGTCCGGAGCAAGTATGGTGGGTCTGACACACTGGTGTCAATGTGTTCTTTTTTCCATTTCCAGGAGTGTATTTTAACCTGTCTGGCAAAATATTCTGAGTCACTGATGCATTACATATGTGACTCAAACCATCAGCTGTAATTGCTCCACATTGTTTTAATAACTTGTTAAAGATGTCATCTACTCCAACAGAACATTTATTTTTCAAAGATTTAATAATTTTCCATATTTCACTAGAGGTTGTTTGATGAAACTTAATCTGACTAAAATTTTTCAAAACTGACTCCTCCATGTACTGGCTGGCTTTTTCTTTTGAACTATTCTTGCCAATTTTTTCTCCTACATTTAAGAAGTGATTGTTAAATACATTGGCTGCCTGTGTACTGTTGGTTACGATGGTCTCATTCTCTTTAACAGTAATACTACCTACCCCAGTGGTTACTTTTCCTGTCTCCCTTCTAACAACATTCCACATTGATTTGATTTTATTGCTGGAGTTGTTAATTTCTTCTCTAACATACATATTTCTTGATTTCCTTACAACTTTTCTCAGTATGTTACAATAATTTTTATAGTGTAAAACTACTACTGGATCTTTACTAGTTCTTGCTGCCTCATACAGTTTTCTTTTTCTTTCTGAAGACACTTTAATACCTGTAGTAATCCAAGGTTTCTTTGAAAAGTTTGTGGTGTTATATTTAGTAATTTTCTTTGCAAAACAATGTTCAAAAAGGGATATAAATTTATCAAGAAATATGCTGCATTTATCATTAGCATTTGGCTCATTATATACGTCTTCCCCATTTACATTTCCTAAACTTTCTCTGAAGTGATCTATAGATACCGGGCTGAGCACCCTCACACTCTTACTTAATGATTTCTGAAGTGTACACCCTGTTAGGTTTTGTATGTTAATCAGTTCTGCATCATGGTCAGTTAATTCATTTACCACGGGGAGAGCATGTGTTTGTTCTACATTCTCTTGCTGTACAAGAGATGTACATTAAAAAATTGCAAAAAGAAGTTGTAGAACGTTAAAGGTATGGAGAGCAAAAAATATTTTTACTGTTACCAGTATATTAAAAAACTTATGTGCAGGATAGAGTTTTATAGTGCAGTTACAGTTGGGAAAATTGCATCATAGACTAGTATATGAATCCATAACTGAAAAAGTCGGAAAGTACACCAGATTCATTGTATGGAAAATGAAAGCCACACAAAAGGAGAATACTAGCTAATATTATGAAACAATTACCTCCCAAATTGAACCAAAACAACCCAAGGAAACACACATTCTACACATATCCTTTACAACATCGAAATAATAGTCACTGCAGAAGAAGAGGCAATTCTCAGCAAATGATTGAAACATGATGTTCAAGCTCCACTGGACCAAAAGAACTGAGAGAAGCTCATCACTAACGTATCACTGATGTCAACAGACATGATTAAGAAAAAAAATTACAGAATAGCTGACTAAACAGTGACTAGTAACAGTAAACTTGTTGCTTCATTCAGTATCGATAACAGCCACCGTAAAGTCTAACCTAAAATTTAATATAACTTGTTTGGATCACAGAGCTTCAATTAATGTATTTCAATGAAGTCATGTACTTACCAATTTATTGATTCTCATTTTCTTTACTGTGGTGGTGCTGTCCTGTGTCCATGCATTGTGCAAGCAAAATTGCGAGATGGTGATGCTTAACATTTTCAGTTTTTTCGTTTGAGATTGTTGCTAAAAATTGTTCTGGTTTTAGTAGGTTTCATTCTCAGGTTAAAGATTTCGCTTTTCTGACAGAACACAAATTTATTTGTATCCTTAGATTTCACACACCTGTCCTTTCTATTTAATTCATTAGTTTTTCTTTTACTCCATCAGTGACTTCATTATAAATTTTCATACTGTTACACCAAACTATCTATAGAGTTCTGTTTCACTGCTGTCATTTTTAATGATACCAAACCTGTATTGATTTGGCTTGGATGTGTGCCATCATTGCCAACTCAGATAGTTTCTTTATTGTTTTTGAACATGAGGACAGTTGATAACAGTTTTTACAGAACAACTTAGAACGTTATGCATTATTGCTACATAATTTCTCTTTTAAGTTTATGTTGATACTGCTCCCTTTCCCCATCCTCCTAAATGTACTTAATCAAGGCATGCTTTTTGCATTATAATACCCTAAAATTATACCACCTCCTCTTGTGATTACTGAAAAGTACATTTGCTACTACTGGTTGAAATTTATTGCAGACCTCAATGAGAATTTCTCCTCTGTCATTTCTACTACCTGGCTTGTAGAGTGCACACAGAATAAGATGGCCGGTAGGTGGACAGTTGGCGGGGCCTGCGTGGCGAGAGCAGTAATTATGGTGTTGCAGACAGCTGCATGGAAATGGTGACTACTGGAGGGGCAGTACTATTCTAAACTGAACCCTGCATTTACATTTTTTGTAAATATGTAGTGGAGCCCCTACACAACCACAAGTGCATGGTGACCACTCAAAAACATCTACTGTCACATCTGCTTTGGTTGGTACCCAAAAACAATTCCACCGAAAATGCAACAAAAGCAGCATTTCATTTTCGCCTGGCTTGTTAACCATTTGTAACTTAGAAAGAAGCAAAAAGGAATTTTTTTTTAAATAGTTTCTGTAAAATCATTTCAGAAAGACTGCAGGGCTTGCACCTCGATTCTGTCTCTGCAATGTGAACCCTACTCTTCTTCAGTCCCTTCCTCTTTTATAGCATTAAAAATCTCCATGATTATTAGATGTTAATTTTCTTTTAAATACCCTCTCCCTCCCCTTCCCTCTCTCCCTCCCTCCTACCCCTCCCCCTCCGCCACTCCCTCACCCACTCCCTCCCCCTCCCCCTCCATCATCTGATTGTGACATCAGCGTGTATACCCGAACTACAGTTGTTGGCATTAATATGCTGTCCATTCTGATGAGAATAATGCTGTCACTGAACTTTTCACAGTAACACGCTCTTTGGCTTATTTTGTAACAAATCTTCGTCTCTTTATATCATTTTTTCTGCTATTACTGTGACCCTATATATTTGTCTGGCCATAAGTCTTCAGTCTTTTCATTACATTTCACTCATCATCATCCTGGACAGTTTCCAGCCACTGGCTGGGTCTGTCGGGAATACAAGCCTCTCCATCGTGTTCTGTCTTTCCACCATTCCCCCTCTTCCACCTTCGTCCAGTTCTCTCCTCTTCTCATCACACATTCCTTCACTCCCTTCACCCATCTATCCCTTGGTCTTCCTCTGGGCCTCTTCCCCTCCAGTTGCAGATCAAATATCCTCTTTGGAATTCTTCCCTCATCCATTCTCTTCATGTGTCCATACCACTGCAGTCTTGATTTTTCTATCCTGTCCTGTACTGGTTCCTCCTTTAGTCTTTCCCTCACATACACATTTCGCAATCTGTCTCGTCTTGTTACACCCAACCTGCTCCTCTGGAACTTCATTTCACTAGCCTGTATTCTACTTTTGTCGCTTTTGTGCATTACCCATGTCTCACTTCCATATGCCAATATGGGGACAAAGTAGGTTCGGTATATAATTCCCTTGGATTTCTGTGGCACCTCCTTGCTCCAAATAAGCCCCCTAATACATCTGTAGAACTGCCCTGCTTTTCTGCACCTACATTTCACTGATTCCTATTATATCTAGATTGCATCATTGAATTTCCCTTTTATGATTTTCTAACTTCTCTGCCATATTCATACTTCTGACATTCCATGCTTTGTGTCTCGGAATGTTACCGTTTTATTGATTTTTCAGTATTTGGTTCATTTTCATCCCCCCCCCCCCCCCCCCTCTTGTTGACCCCTCTCTGGGATCTGAATGGGGGGCCTAATCTAAAATAGTTTTTCAGGGAATGTTTAACCATGACTTTCTTTTCAGGGCACAATTCCTGTGTCTTGACTGCAGTGATTCCCATAACCTTCTACAGCCACATACTGTTGATAATTACTGATCGTTACATCTTTAGGGGCTGTTTACCATCTGAAGGGCAAGAGAGTGCCCTAAAATTCTGTCAGTCCACTCTCTTTGTGACCATCTGCTTGTAATATAAATGGTTAATGTACTTCAAGTAACATTAGTTATTATTGAGATATGCATACCCACTAGCCCTCTCCTCTTCCGTCACTGCAATCCATGACTGTATCCTCCTTCCCCTCTGCTCTGCTCAGCAACCCATCCTCTTGATTTACAATGTTTCTATAGATTTGTAATAAATATTTTTTTTTCAGGTGTTCGGATGGAGTTCAGCATTTTAAGGTACTTCGTGATGCTCAAGGGAAATTTTTCCTTTGGGTAGTTAAATTCAACAGTTTGAATGAGCTGGTGGAATACCATAGAACTGCTTCTGTTTCGAGATCTCAAGAGGTGAAGCTCAGAGACATGGTTCCAGAAGAGGTAGGAATCCATATTACCATCAGTTTTCCTCCAATCATTTCTTGAACATGTAGACACAATGTTTTATGTTAAGAGTTCTTTCATCAAATGATGAATGAGTTGAAGTGTTTGAGCATTGCAAACAACATTTTGTATTTGTTGTGAAACACTAATTCTTACTTAAGAAAATTATTTTAGTACATGAATTTCAGAAATGCCTAGCAAATTAGCTGTCAATTCTCAGTTTGTGTAAATGATCATCTTCTGTTTGTGCTTCTGACAAGGGTACAAAATAACTCGCTTTGCTTCCACATGATGGTGTACCACACTACTCCATAGTTTGTTTTGGTTGTATGTTACTTACCAGAAGTGATACAAGATCTAGAGAAGATCCAAAGAAGTGCAGAACATTTTGTCGTAGGTTCATTTAGCAACCACAAAAGTGCCGTGGAGATGCTCAGCCAACTCCTATGGCAGATCCTACAAGAGAGGCATATTCGTCTTGATGTTGTTTCTTGTAAAAATTCCAAGTGGGTACACTCCTAAAAGAATCAACCGACATGTAGCTTCCTTCTACATATCTCACAAAAAGACCTTGAAGGAAAGATTAGAGAAGTTTGAGTTCACACAGAGACTTGTTCTTCTTGCAGATCATTCATGACTGAAAAAGCAAGAAGGGGGAAAGGGGGGGGGGGCGTGACTGGTACCCAAGAGTACCCTCTGCCACACGTCATAAGGTGTCTTGCAGGGTGTAGATGCAGTAAAGTTTGCACAAATGAAAAAAAGTGTAGCCATTATAGTTGCTGCCCCTTACTATATTATCAGGATAATTTCTGAATTTAGTGATCATTGCCAGTAACATAAAATTGGCGGCAGCTCTGCTGTAACCCTGTGATATCAGAATTGAACAGAAACTCCATCCTGTCAATTAACTACTGCTTGATCTTCCTACTTTTATGCCTTTTGTCACATTACATATCAAGGGAGTTGGACACCCATTTTTCACTTGTTTCCATTTCTTAAAAGGCCTGCATTTAATACAGGGTGTCCCGCATATAACCGGTATGCCTGAGATTCAAGTAACAATGAACTAACTAAAAAGGAATAGATAAGAGTAATGTAAAAAATTGTGGTTATCTGTTTATAAGGGAAACTGGAAGTGATGGATATGGGCATTTAGGCATTGCTGACTTCATACGATGATGTTACCAGCAACACTATGTAGTTCTGCAGGCGTAATGTAGTTAATTTCTCTAGTAGTGTTCCATTTAAGATTGTCTAGTGTTCAAGGATTATCAGCATGCACTTTGCTTTTTAGTGTGCCCCAGAAATAAAAATCACGTGATGTTATGTCTGGGAATCTTGGGGGCCAGAGGGTCTACTGACAAGTCCGTCTTCAGGGAACATGTTGTTGATTTGAGTTACGCTTTGGTTGGATATGTGTGCAAAGAAAGAGTCAAAGATCTCTAGATATCTATCACTGTTTAAGGTGTAACTGAAAATTGTGGGACCAATAATGTGTGTGGTGGAAACGCAATTATGGGAGTTTACATAACCTGACGAATGAAACCATCTGACATGAAATAAAAAGTGTCCAAGTAACTGTTACAGCAATTTATGTTAACAGCCAATTACAGTAATGAACGCTTTTCTCCTAATTATCAAATTTCAACTCTTGCATGTAGTCACACAATAGGCTTTCAATTTTATATCGTTTAATACACAATGACATGAGGTACATGATACGCAAGCATGCTTTGATAACCTTCTTACTGATTTGCAGGGACTTCTTGTAATGTCCATGCGAATTCTGTCTATAATTTCAGGCGTCCTCACTGTTGGTCACCTATTCCTCTGCACATTCTGAACAAATTGTAGGATTTTCCTACCTGGATACTTCGCTACGTTCTTGATGGAGCCTCTCTTTGTGTAACACTCCACAATATCAATTCCCTGTCCTGATGCAGACTGCCCTACTTACTGGTACGCGAGGTGTACCGATATGTTGTTGGACACCCTGTGAAAGAATTTCTTCTCATTTTCCAGTAACAGCTTCCCAGCCTTTTTTCTGCATAGAGACGCAGGTACTTTAGTAGATAATCTGATAGAAATCATATTTATCATTTCCCTGTCGGTGATATACTTAAAGTGAGACACAATTCTGTAAAAACTATTCAGCTTCCTATAGTGACAGAATTCAGCTCAGTGTGCATGGCTTATGTCAGCAGCCTGTAAGTTTCATGCATTAGTCTAATGGCTACAATTTTAGTGACATCCAGAAATTTCTAGTTTTGAGTCTAATTACAGTTCCTTTTACCTCTTACATGATGTGTTGAACTTAATTAATTTATAGACAATTGCTGTTGTGTAATATTGAGTGATTGCTTGAGTATCTCAAATCTAATGCAAAAGTGTGCAGATTCTGTCACTTATCATAAATTGTGCAGTTGAGTTATATTGCTTATACACAAATGCAGTCTCTAGAAAGCACACTCACATATTGTGGTTAAAAATTGTATCTGTTTATTACGATGTTTTCATCTTCTTGTGTTTATCTTGTTAATGATTTTTATCGTTTAATTGAGAAAATAATGATTGCAGAACTGTAAGTACCACCCACAAAACTGCTTTCCCTGTTGCCTAGTGTCACCTCCCACCCCAACCCCCCAAAAGCTAGATTTATTTGTTCCACAACGGTTTCCTCTCCTGTGTCTGTAGCATCTCCAAATATTAGTAACCCCCCCCCCCCCCCCCCCCCCCCCCGGGACTCCCCAATATTTGGCTGGTTCGTGCTTTGCTACCACTGGCCCCTGCCTTTGCAAATTCATTTCCCTCCCATGCTGCATGTCTATCCTCTTGACTATTCTTTTTCCCCTCCCTTGGGGAACATGTCTGGGATGTTGTGGAAATGTTTTCTGCATATTCAATAGCCGATATCAGATCTGTCTCTCCACTGGTTTTTCATTCCTTTTTTTCTTTCTTCATTCCCCTTCTCCTATCCTTCCCCAGCTTCGTCATTCGCAGTTCCTCCTTTTCTTCTTCTGCCCTGTGTGTTACAGAAGGCCAGCCCATGCACCTGACCCTTGCGTCTGACAGGTAACAAGTGACTGGGTAACTTATAATTCCCAGCCCTGAGTTGACAGGAAGGGTTCGCACGTACCCCCTGGTATGGGCCAGGCCCAGGGAGGGATGATTGCCTGAGCTGCTACCTTCCAAAATTGCCAATTGGTCCCTCTGTCAGATGTTCAGGAGGTGTTGTCTGAGGTGTGGACAATCGCCTAAAGCTGGTGCTTCCCATTCTGTTGGGGATCCCCAGTTGGAAGAAATGTGCCATCGGAGATGCTGACAGTCATGGGGAATTTTCTCACAATGAGCCTATCATCTTCTTCACAGTCAGTGTCTACCAGACATAAATGGAGTGAGGCTAATGATTCAAAGACCGTCCCATTTGCACCATGGTTCAGCGCAGCTTCATGTATTGAAGACTGTCTGTCTTTTTCTACAGTAAATCCGTTTATTATTCTGAAAGATGTTGATGCAATTGCTGGCCCCGTGAAATTCTGCTCTCATTTATGAAATCACACTTTGCTTTTGGAGACTACATCTGATTCTCAAGCACAGCAACTGCTTGCAGCTTTGCTCCTCCACGGCTGTCCTGTTCGTGTTTAGGCCCATCAAACGCTGAATTCTTTCCTTGGTGTTATTTATACTAGGCTGCTTGATGGTCTTACTGAAGCAGAAATCCAAATGTGCATCTCTGAATCAGGTTGTCATTGCAGTCAATCGGGTGATGAAAAAGGCAGATGCATCCTTAGTGCCCACACGCACTCCTTTTCTCACATTTGATAGAGTGGTTCTTCAGTCAAAGATCAAAGCAAGCTATGAAGTCCGACCGCACATTCTGAACCAGATGCGCTGCTACGAATGTCATCATTAAATCCAAACTCGAATGTCCTGTCGACACCTGGCCAAATGCGTAACCTGTGGTAGGGATACTAACGAGCGATTGTCCGCCTCCTCTTCCTCACTGAATCAACTGCAGTGGTGATCATGCTGCCTCCTTCCTAGATTGTCCTGTGTATCTCAATGCATGGGCTGTCCAGGAGATCCGGATCAAGGAAAATGTGCCTTATCCGGTCGCTTGCAAGTTGTTGGCTAGTCAGAATCCCTGCATTCTACCATCCGGCACTTACAGTACTGTTATTGCTACATCTTTGTCTACCATCTGGAAAGCGTCCAAGAAGTCAAATGGTCTTCTCCTTCGCCGACTTGGAGATCCTCTTCGATGGTGTAGGCAATGTGCACCACCAACAGTTTTTCCATCCTGGATTCTGCAAATCGGCAGAGGAAGAATGCCGACGCCTCTGCAGATCTCATGGAGCAGGATCTTCCAGTCTCTGCACTCTGCAGCAGTGAGTCTTAAAAGGCTGGCACTCGGCAGCCGTCGAGGTGACGTCCTTTCATATTTTTCCCTCCACCCCTTTCCACATTGTGACTCTCCTCCAACGGGATGTTCACGGCCTTCGATCACACAAAATTGCATCCTCACAACTGCTTTGAGCTCTTACTTTTCTTCCCAGTCCGCTTTGACCTTCCCCTGAGGACGGCACCCATCTCGTGGGGGAATGATGTTACTCATCCGGGATGATGTTCATAGTCAACCCATCTCCCTGACTACCTGGCTTCAAGCTGTTGCAGTCCACATTTTCCTTTCTCACTTGAGCTTTTCACTTTGTGCCGTCTACATCCCTCCGTCATTCAGCATCACCAGGGCACTTCCTCCAGCTTATTAGGCAACTCCCTCTCCACTCTCTGCTGTTTGGTGGCTTTAATATGCACCATCCCCTTTGGGGCTTGCACAGAACCTCTCGGAGAGGTGCCCTGTTGGCTGACCTCAATCACCTCAATTTCATCTGCCTTAACATGGGAGCACCCGTGTTCCTATCAGACTCCACTCACGCCTATTTCCATTTGGACCTCTCCTTCAGCACTGCCCAGCTTATCCATCATTTTGAGTGGTCTGTTGTCTCTGACACGAACTCGAGTGATCATTTCCCGTGTGCTACCTGATTGCTGACTCCTACCCCACCTCTGTGCACACTCAAATGGCAGCTTTCTAAGGCCAACTGGAGGCTTTACTCCTCCCTGGCGACCTTCGACAAACCACATTTCCCTGGTTGCAGTGAGCGGGTAGAATATCTTACAAACGTTATCCTTACCACCACAGAATATTCCAATCCTCACACTTCCTCTTTGCCACATCATGTCCTGGTTCCTAGGTGGACTTAGGCGTGCCACGGTGCAATTCACGTGCGAAGTCGTGCTCTCCGTGTTTTTAACCATCATCTTACGATGGCCAACTGGATTTATTACAAATAGTTGCATGCACAGTGTTGTCACAGTCTTCAGGATAGCAGAAAAGCTAGCTGGGTTTCTTTTACTAGTTCTTTTAACGGTTCCACACTGTCTTCTGTCATGTGGGCCAACCTCCAGTGGCTGGCTAGGACCAAGGTCCATTCCCCAATTTCTGGCCTGGTAGTAGCAGACGATGTCATAGTGGACCCTACTGCTCTCTCCAACACATTGGGCCACTATTTTGTGGAGATTTTGAGCTCCACGCACTGTCACCCAGTCTTTCTCCATCAGAAACAAGTAAAGGCGGCTTGGGTGATACCCTTCTCTTCTCAAAATCATGGGTGCTACAATGCTGCCTTTACTATGAGGGAGCGAGATCATGATCTCACTTCATCCCGATCCTCCACCCCTGGGCCAGATGAGGTTTACATTCAGCCGTTGCATAACCTTTCTTGGGCAAGGTATTTCTCCTACATACGTACAGTCTCATCTGGGTAGAGGGCACGTTTCCCAGATGATTGTGTGAAGCCATTGTTATACCCATTCCTAAGCCTGGCAAGGACAAACACCTTCCTTCTGGTTATCGTCCCATTTCTCTCACCAGCTGATGGAACATATGATTCATGCCAGGCTGATATGGTGGCTCGAGTCTCACAACTTACTAACCAGTGGACAATGTGGATTTTGAGCACACCTTTCTGCGGTTGATCATCTCACCACTTTGTCAACCCATCTCATGAATGGTTTTATGTGGAAATACCAGATTGTGGCCGTATTTTTCGATTTGGAGAAAGCCTACGACACCTGCTCAAGGACTGGTATCCTCTGTACTCTCTACATGCGGGGCTTCCATGGCCACATGCCCCCGTTTCCTTCAGGAATTTTTAAAAGACCGAGTTTTCAAGGTATGTGTGAGTTCTGCCTTGTTGGACACCTTTATCCAGGAAAACGGTGTGCCTCAAAGTTCTATCCTGAACATAATCCCCTTTGCTATCACCATTAACCCTTTTATGGCCTGTCTCCCGCTGGGCATCTCCGGCTCCCTTTTCGTTGACAGTTTTGTGAATTATAGCAGTTCTCCACAGACTTGTCTCCTTGAGTGGCATCTTCAGCAATGTCTCAATTGTCTGTACTCATGGAGCATCGACAGTGGCTTTCGATTTTCCACTGACAAAACCATTTGTATGAATTTCTGGTGGAGCATTTGTCAAACAATGGAAGGTCCAGGATGGAATGTAACAATATTATGAATAGGAATGTTGCTGCTCACCATATAGTGGAGATGCTGAGTTGCAGATAGGCACAACAAAAAGACTGTCACAAATAAGCTTTTGGCCAACAAGGCCTTTGTCGAAAATAGATGACAGACACATGCACATATGCAAACAAAGCTCACAGACACGATTACAGCCTCTGGCAGCTGAAGGGTGGCTTCAGCTGCCAGAGACTGCAGCCATGCGTGTATGAGTTGCATTTGTGCGCGCTCTCGCACTTGTTTGTTGTGTTTGTGTGTGTGTCTATTTTTGACCTTGTTGGCTGAAAAATTATTTGTGACAGTCTTTTTGTTGTGCCTATTAACTCAACATCTCCCCCATGTGGCGGTGCAATTGGTTTCTTCCACCGTCTTTACATATTGGGCTTGTTGCTCTTCCGTTTGTTGAAACTACAAAATTCCTGGGACTCATGCTCGATAGAAAACTTTCTTGGTCCCATATGTCTTTCCTGGCTGCCCGCTGTACACGGTCCCTCAATGTCCTATGTGTCCTCAGCGGTACTTCCTGGGGAGTCGATCAGACCACCCTCCTCCATTTGTGTCAGTCACTTGTCAGTTAGAAACTAGACTATGGGTGTTTCGTTTATGCATCTACATGCCCGTCCCTCTTACGCTGTCTCAATACTATCCACCATCATGGTATCTGTTTAGCTATTGGCACCTTTTACACTAGCCCGGTTGACAGTCTGTATGCCAAATCAGCCAAACTACCTCTCAGTTCCCTTCAGAGTTTGTGTGCTGTACGTCTTTAGCCCCATAGAGCAACGGGTCCAGGAAAGCTGTCACTTGCCCACTCTTGATGGAGCCACTGTGATATTTATGTGGGTTCCTGGTCACGTCCTTCTGACGGGAAACGAGGCTGCTGATGCTGCTTCCAAGGCTGCAGTCCTCATACCTCAGCCCACTAGTTCTTCCACTCCCCCCGATGAGCTCTGTTTTGCCGTCTGTTAGCAGGTGGTGTCACTTTGGCATTACCATTGGTCCTCCCTTGATGGGAACAAGCTCCAGGGAATTAAGCCATCAGCTTGGATGACTTCCTCTTGGCCCTTTTGTTGCAAGGAGATCATTTTTGCTAGGTTGAGTCTTTTTAGCCATCGCCATTTTTTAAGTAGTGCTCTGCCACCACTATGTGCTCATTGCTCTCAACTTCTGACAGTTCGCCATTTCCTGACGGAATGACTTTTTTTAATGATTTACATTCTCATTTATGTTTTCCGTCTGAGTTACTAGCCATTTTAGCGAACGATGTGTGGGCTTTCATCCGTGTTTTACTTTTTATCCATCGTAGCAGTATGGTGAACGATATTTAATCTTCAGTTCAGGACATCCGGGGTGTGGGGGGGTTATAGACTCTTCTCCACATCCCTGATTTTCGATGTCTTTCCTTCTGTCAGTTGGGCTTAATGTGCAGTCATTTTTAACTCCTTTTTTTCTCTTCGTGTTCTGTACTTGCGACATGGGCACATAAGACCTTAATTGTTTTTGGGCACTAAAACCAAACAAACAAGTATTGGTTACATCCTAAATCCTCAGTCATTTGTTGTTTGTATTCCAATCTCTGTCTTACCATAAAAAATTTTATTTCTACAGCTCCCTCTTGTACGGTGGAGGTCATTCCCTGATGTCTATCATCCTCCCCTTACCATTTTTCCACGTATTCCTTTGCTCACCAATTCTACAGTGCTCTACCTATTTCCTTATAGACCAGCCTCTTTAACCCCAGTGCAGTGTCAGGAGCTAGAATAGACCCATGGCCCTTCCTTGCCTGTTGTAAGGGAGCAATTAACAGGAGTCTTTTTATTTGGTTACTTTTTATCTTGGTATTTTAACTATACTTTGGACTTGCAAAGGTTTTGGCTCTTTTCACTTTTTTATTGTTTTTTCCCCCTCACCTTTTTTGGCTTTTTAAATTCTGGTCTCCATGTTAGGTTTGATGTCCACATTCCAAATTTTACAGAAGTGTGGGCCGTTTGGAGAAGGACGCCTTACTGTACGATGTTCTTTTTTGCACCTACCAATTAAGTGGATCTACCTCTGCACCCAAATCCAGTGCAGTAACTAGTCTGTCATCATGGAGTTGTCATGTACCGTCATGATGGTAGCCCCTACAATGCCGAGATTGCACGGAGCTGTAACCTCCCCGTCAACCAAGTAAGGAGCCTATCAAATTTGGGGTACTGGGACTCTGGGCAAGGGCTACTTTGCCAGGTGGTCTTTGACTTGATGGGATGGCGCCTGTGGGGACAGCCTCTGATCGGAGTGAGTGGCATCAGGGCGAATGATCCACAATGAAATGGATCAAACTTAATGGTGACCATGCCAACACAGCCGTCTCAGCAGTCAGGAACAGAGACTTTAATGCAGGGATTTACAACCCAGTGGCATTTCTGTCTTTGACCATGCCTCAAGACAAGAGCCACATAGGATAAATAAGAGTGGACAGTTTGCCAAATTCATGCTTTGTTCCCGGACTGATGGTGGATCTTTCCCTACAACGAAGCCACTGTTTTTTGTTGAAAATATTGAAGACCAGTTTTGGGAGATAGCAGCAGTAGAAAAGATGAGAAATGGATCTTTGCTGGTAAAAACATTGCATGCCAACCAATCACAGACACTTCAGGCCTGTGTAAAGATAGGAGATATACCAGTCACCATCTCTTCTCATAACAAGCTCAATAGAATGCAAGGTTTTTATCTTCCATCGGGACCTAATGCCATAAACAGATAAAAAGCTGCATACTAATCTGGTGCGGTATGGAATCCATTTCGTTTGCCGCATCCAGAAGAGATCCAAAGGTAGTAGGCACTGGATCTTTTATCCTGCCATTCAGCGACAACATCCTACTGCTGCTACAGGGTTAAGGTCATGGTTTATAGGTGTGATGTCAGGCCTTATTTTCCTCCTACAATGAGATGTTTAAGGTGCCAGAGGTTCGGACACATGTCGTCCTGGTCTAAGGAGGCTATCTGTGTGGCATGTGGACAGACATCCCATAAGGGCAGCCATTGTGACCAACCCCACAATGTGTCAACTGTCTGGAACCACATCCTCCCTGTTCACCTCAATGCTCAGTGTTTGAGAAAGAAGAAAATTTAATGGTATAAAACACTTGACTACCTGTCTTGTCAAGATGCAAAGGAAAAATTTGAAAGACTTAATCTGACTATATGATCTCAGATTTTGTGATTGTTGTGTCACAGTTCACACCTCACGTGATGACAAGGTCTCGCATGACACATCCTTGCCCTTGTCATATTCCAGGGCGTGCCTCAGAGTTGAGGGAAGGAATGTCAGATCACTGTACCCCTGTAGCAGAAGTGTTTCCCACAGCATCGGTGTACCCAGAGATGCCTAGTCATCCTCTAGGGTCGTCAGGGATGAGGACACCGGTCAAGGTGCCCCCTCTGAAGACAAGGACCAGCAGCTGCAGGCTGTGAGTTGAAGAAAAGTATGCTCCTCTATGCTCCCAGAAGATAAAATGGAGAAATCTTCACAGAAATTGAAGTCTCACAAAGATAAGAAGGATAAGCAGAAAGATAAAACTACTTTCTGAGGCTTCGGATATTCCAGTCCCTACCTCTGCGAAGGTTGAACCTATGCTGTTTGATGATGTAACAGGCAATCAGGTGGACTGCGACCTGGTAATGAAGTAATTAGACCCATTCTTTTCTTTTGCACTTTCTCAGACCTGACTCAACGTTCCTGCAATGGAACTGTAACAGCTACTATTGCCATCTGACCAAACTCCTTCATGTACTGGCTACTTACTCCATATTTGGCATAGCACTTCAGGAAACATGGTTTACGGTAATGCATTTCCCTGCTCTAAACTACAAACCTTTCTGTACCAATCACATTTATGTCGAGAGATATTTTCAGGGAGTAGGTGCCTCTTACCACTGAACTAGAGGCCTTGGTCGTTAATGTCTACCTGTCAGTTCAGTTAACAATATGTAATGTTTATCTACTCCCAGATGGACCTTTCCTTTATCATGAGCAGTTACCTTCCCCCTTAGTTTTACTGGGGGGCTTAAATGCCCATAATCCTCTGTGGAGTGGAGACACTAGGTCTTGCAGAGGCTGGATACTAGAACACCACCTTTCAGAACCTGCTCAACACTGGAGCCGCAACACATTTCAATGCAGCTCATGGAAAATACTCGACTGTTGATCTTACAGTTTGCACCCCTGATTCAGTGGTGTGTCCTCGCCGATCTTTGTGACAGCAAGCATCTTCCTATCATTCTCTCCCTCTCCACTCAGACATCTGGAACATGCTCCATGTTGGTTGCTTTGCAAAGCTGACTGGCAGGCTTTCTCCTCTACAGCTACTTTTGCAGCCAGTCATGCAACGGATATTGACAAAGTGCTATAAGTTACTATTGATACTGTTATTCGTGCTGCAGCAGCGATCCCCTACTCCTCTGGCTCATCCCGATGACTGCCGGTGCCATGGTGGTCTGAAGATACAGCCTCAGCTATCAGGGAACGCTGCAAAGTGCTTCAACAGAACAAACACCATCCTTACGTCGATTTTAATAGCATTAAAGATACTCCAAGCGAAAGCACTGTTTGTAATAATAAAAAAAATAAAAGAAGCAGGGGTGTTGGGAGCAATCAATATGTATCAGCCATGCGATCCCACATCCCATCAACTCTGTCGCTTATGCGGCCATCCACCACACACAGCACTTCCTGGCATGCCTTGACAATGGTAACACCTGCACTGATCCCTTGTTTTTACCAGCTGTTTTGCAGCTCACTTCGATGAAGTGTCCGTTTGTAGTAATTACCACTTTCATTTCCTGACCCTGAAACATCTTACTGAGTGCCACCCTCTATCCTTCCATGCACATGGCTTTCTATTTTGATATAAATTTTAGTGAATGGGAGCTACACAGCACTTTGGCATACTGACAGCATGAAACATATCCTTGGACTTTTTAATCATGTTTGGTGGGAAGAAGAATTTCCCTCTAAATAGTGGGAAGGTATTATTATTCGTGTCCTGCAACTGGGAAAGGACTCACTTATTTTAACTAACTGCTGGCCAGTCTTTCTGTTGAATGGGCTGTGTCAGCTATACGAACGAATGGCCAACCGCCGTCGTCGTTGGTGCCACAATTCCAAAGTGGCTTTCGGACTTTCTGGTCCATCAAAGATCACTTGGTTCATCTGGAATCTGCATTGTATCACCAACATTTGATTGCTTCTTTAGTCTTGTATTCCTAGAGCTCCCCTTCAACACACTCCGTGGTCCATACCCAGTCCTGTGGTACGGATGGACCTCTTTTGTGGCGCCAAGAAGGATGCTGATCTTACACATCTCCGACAACTGTTTTGTTTGATCCTCTACGATTATTTTAATTCAGTATGCATCTACACAGACAGATTGAAAGTC